>NW_028075269.1:3980462-9187962 GCF_014824575.4 Sturnira hondurensis
TTTTTTTTTAATATAATTTTTATTTAATTCTTGTTCACGTACAGGTTTCTGTCTTATATTCCCAACCCTGCCCGCCCCCCGCCCCATGCTCCCCGCCTCCCTCCCCTTTCCACCCCCCACCCTTAGTTATTGTCCATGTGTCCTTTATACTTGTTCATGTGAGTCCTTCCCCTTTCCCCCTGTGATTCTCTCCCCTCTCCCCTCTGGTCCCTGTCAGCCTGTTCCATATTTGAGTGTCATTGGTCGTATTTTGCTTGCTTGTTTGGTTTGTTTACAATCCTGTTAACGGTGAGATCATATGGTATTTGTCTTTCACCGCCTGGCTTATTTCGCTCAGCATTATGCTGAGCGAAATAAGCCAGGCGGTGAAAGACAAATATCATATGATCTCACCGTTAACAGGATTGTAAACAAACCAAACAAGCAAGCAAAATACGACCAATGACACTCAAATATGGAACAGGCTGACAGGGACCAGAGGGGAGAGGGGAGAGAATCACAGGGGGAAAGGGGAAGGACTCACATGAACAAGTATAAAGGACACATGGACAATAACTAAGGGTGGGGGGTGGAAAGGGGAGGGAGGCGGGGAGCATGGGGCGGGGGGCGGGCAGGGTTGGGAATATAAGACAGAAACCTGTACGTGAACAAGAATTAAATAAAAATTATATTAAAAAAAAAGAATTGTGTGGAGGTAGAGAATTTTCTTAGCACTGAAGTAGAAGAGTAGAAGAGCAATCAGAGCCGATATTTAGTTCAAGTAGTCAGAGTATATTTGAGTGTATGGTCATCATAAGTAAAGAGAAGGGGTATACCATGGAGATTGTGAAGTTGGAGGGAGTGAGATGGACTGGGTGATTCTCTGTGGGGAGAAAACATGGAGGACTAAATGAGGAGGAGCAGGTGGAGGGGAAGGGATTAGGCCAGTTGGAGCCATTTATTTCTTAGAAACAGCTCTGTGTACCTCAATGCCGTACCATCCCTGTTCTAGTCTCATAGGCGCATGGCCACCTGCTTGTAACATGCAGCTCTCAGGATCCAGTGTTTAACAATAACCGCTGTCAAATCACGGCAATGACAACTCAACATAACAATCACATGGCCCAAATATTAAGAAATTTTGTACTCTTCTTATCAATAAATCTTCTACATTTAATTGACAAAAGCAATAATGTCATACCTAAACCAAGTTCTGAAAAAAATTCCAAATATTTACAACAGTGGGTCATATGTTTTTGTTAATTTGTTTTTTTATCAGGAGATATTGAACACACTGTCAGTTTTGGTTATATATATATTTATGTATTATACATTACATATATAATATATATATAGTCATTTAGCAGAGGCAATATTTAAATTATCTTTGGTAAGAGGGAATTCATGTAACTACATTCATGTAAAGCCTTCATCTCTGACACTATAATTACTTCATTCATCAACTAACTGTGCCAAGCTCTAGCGAGGTGAAGGGGCAAGGAGGTTGAATGGCACTACCAACTTGCTAGACTAATTTCTACTGCCCTAAAATCTCTGGACATGTTTACCTTGGACCCTGGGCGTGTTTACCTCGGACTAGTTATCTTCCCACTGCTCTGATTTCTGCCTGTTGGGAGGACTTCCCCACACCGCTGTTTTGCAAGGACACCCTGAGTGTGTAGGAGGTGTGGCAGCAGTTCACGTTCACGTTCACTTTGTGGCATATGTCATGTTTACCCATTTGTAAAGTTACATGCATTTACATGAATTCCCTCTCACCAAAGATAATTTAGATGCCACCTCTGCTAAATGCCTAGAATGTCAATAGGGAATGCTAATAGGGAACTGTTCCTTAACTGCTACTTATTGTCCAATTGGCTTCCTCAGACTCCTTCCATCCCACAAAGTCCAGTCATTAATCCTGACCAGAATTGACATATATTCCAGGAATTGGTTTGCTTTCCTTGGCAAGTGAGACTGTTGTTGCCTTCAGAGTCTCACTGAAAACCACCCCTTGTGAGCAGAGTGTCCACTTTCACCTACATGGAATCCAGCATCGCATCATTTCAGAACAAGGGACCTGTTACGGCAAAGAAGGTGCTAACCTCAGCCATGTGATTCACTGGCCCTTCCACATACCAAACCATGCATATGGGTAAATACATATTTTTGCTGTGTATAATGTGCACCTTTTTTGCCCAAATTTCTGAGGAGAAAGTAAGGATGTACATTATACATGTGTAGTACTGATTCTGTATATGCACGTTTTTAATTCTTCTATTTATCCTTATGCATTAAAAGTTGTAACTCTGGAAAGTGGTAATAATATCCTTATGTTTAAAAAATAAATGCTAAAGTTCCTTTAAATACAAAAAACATGTATCTGAAGGTAATAAATAACAAAATTGAATTAAAATTTTTAAACAAAAGATTTTTTTTTCTGAAAGTTTGGGCCAAAACCATGGGTGCACATTATACGTGGTGAAATACGGTCATCAGTGCTGTTCTGTTAGCGTAGTTGGTTTAACAGATAGCCTTATAAGATGCAACTGGAACCTCAGGTTGACAATGACACCTTCAAGAATAGGGCAGTATTCTTCCTGGCTGCATTTAGCCTCTAAATGAATAACTGTTACATGATACTTGGGACTAAGTAGGAGGAATTGACAGGTGACGGAACCAAGAAGTAAGAGTCGTAGTGGCATGGCTTAGCGGCACTTCCAGAGACTCGGGGAATGGTACTTTTTCAATTTTACTTGACCAGAATGTTCTGGTTGTCGCCAGGGGAGCTAGTAAGAGTTCCATTAAATTTAACGTTAAGGATATTGCTTGGACATTAACTTTGAGTCAGTAGACCAGGAAGTTAAAAAGGAAAAGAATTAGTACTGACAAGGGTAATTAGCTTTGATAATCATGAGGAGACAGGACTGATGCTACATAGTGGGGGACAGGGAGGAATATGTTTCTTAAATCAGCCACCACCAAGGCATCTATTCTACTCTCAAGCCAAGATTTAACTTTAAACTGGCAAGTATAACAACATGATATAATAAATGTATAGTAACCAAGGTCTCTAATACTTCAGAGGTGAGGTGTCAGTCCACCAAGCAAGTACCTTAGACAAGGAGACACCCCAGCCAAAGGATTAGTGGAGAAGAGTTGAGAATGGTTAAGGGAAAGAGGAGATGGCAATAGTCAGACCCTTGGATGTAACTAAACGCAGGAAGTAATTAAGACCAGGAGTTTGTAGTTCATACCACTAACCGATCTCCTGTAAGTTTTTTAAAGGAATTATGGTAAGTCAGAATCCAGATACTACAGTGGATAAAATGACTTAATCTGAGATTCAAGTGCAGAATCTACTGTGGTAAATGCACTTATTGATTCCACTGAGATGTCCATTGGTGTATCATCCCTCGTTTAGTGTGAGTGTTAGTTTTTATCAGTTCACAACTACCCTTTACTTTGGAGAATTGTTCTCAGCTCTCTGCAGGAAGGTACCCCCTACTCCCCCGCCCCCAGCCTTCCTCAGCACACTTGCTGAAGCTGAGACCTCCCAGGTGGCAGTGCACTGATATATCAATGTATCTTCCCGGCCTTGAGGTGAAGGCTGGTTTACAATGTGATTTATGCTTCAGTTCCTCCTGAGATGAGGCCAAGGAAGGCGTGACATTATCTGAGATGATAGCACTTCACACAGGCACTTCCATTCCCTATTTTGCTGTCTTTACTTTCCTGTAGGTTTTCCTGGAAAACACTCCTTAAATAAATCAAATACATCTGAATATTTGTTCCAGTCATTGCTTCTTGAAAACACACCCGAGACATTTTATGACCCAGAAATACTATTTCCAGGATAGACACTAGTAAAAATGTATACATTCTGCATCATATAACATGTATACAATGTTCATAGCAATATTGCTCATAATAACCCCAAACTGAACATAAATCTAAAAAATCCAAATCCATTAACATTTAAATGAATATGTATACTTTTCTATCTGCATTTTGTTGTCTTTAATACAATGTATGGCAGACTGTATTTTTCAAAGATAGTTAAAAAATAATTCCCATCCTATATGTTCTTAACATTCTGTTAAAATGAGATGTTAACATTCCTTCCACCTAGAGGAGCTTTCTATAGCTCCTTCCTGTAAGCCTACTTTCTCCTTTTTTACTGCCTTTGACAATAGAACATGGGAAAAGTTGATTTCATGGTATGCTATGTGACTTCTGAGGAGAGATTATAAAGGTGCCAAATTTCATCTTGATTCCTCAGTATGCCAACTCTTGGAACTGGCCACCCTACCCTGTGGAAATCCAACTAGCTAGACGACACAGAGAGACGACACGTAATGTTCTACTCAACTTCCCAGTAGGGGTCCCAGCTGACAACCAGCATCAACTGTGAGAGATGTGTAAAAGCCTCCAAATGGCCCCAGCCCGAGCCATGGAATCATCCCTGGCCTTCGAGTGTTCCCTGCTGAGACTCCAGATAACACGAGGCAGGAAAAAACTGTCTTTGCTGTAACCAGTCCACATTCCTGTCCCACACAGTATGAGTAAGAATAAAATTGTTGTTTAATGCAACTGATTTTCACAGCATGAATAAATATGATATATGTATATAGTAGTGAGAATTAGCAGCATATAGGTGCATCTCTCCTACATAATGATAAGTAAAAATCACTCTATATAAAGATAGAGAATATTTACACAGTGAGATTCCATTACAAATATGGAGAACAAGTAAAATTAATCTATGCTATTAGAAATCAGGATAGTAGTTAATTTGGGGGAGAAGAGAAGTAGTAGAGATTTGAGCAAACATGAGGAAAACTTCTGGAATATTGGTAAAATTCTACTCCCTGACTTGAACAGTGGTTACATGGGTGTGTTAACTTTGAGGCAATTCATCAAGCCGGGTAGTTAATATTTTTAAAAATTCTGTAGAACTGTACAGATTAAGATACATTTCATCTTAATGAATACAGAAATTGAATTTTACAATTTTTGATATTTTGGATTATTTATTCATGCTATTTTATCCTTCAGCTTTGTATACAGTTGACCATTGAACAAGATAAGTTTGAACTGCAAGGGTCCATTTATTCATGGATTTTTTTTCAATAAATACATACAGTGCTGTAAATGTATTTTTCTTCCTTATAATTTTCTTATTAACATTTTCTCTAGCTTACTTTACTATAAAAATATAATATATAATATAAATATAACAAAAACTATGTGTTAATCAACTGTTTATGTTATCAGTAAGGCTTCTCGTCAAGTAGTCTGTTAGTAGTTGAATATTTAGAGAGTCAAAAGCTATATGCAGATTTTCAATGGCACAGGAAGGCTGGAAGCTCTAACCTCCATGTTGTTTAAGGTCTAACTATACATCATTTGCTTAGTATTTGATTTTTCAGCATTTTTCTTCAAATGTAAATAACTGACTAAAACACTTTTATCTGGAAATAAATGACGTAATTATTTAATACATATAAAGTCGTAAGAAGTATTTGTAAACACTAATATCTTAAATATTTATAATGCAAGAATTTCAGTTTTAAATGCTTCAACAGCCTATGGATAAATTCCCAGAAGTGGATTTGTGGAGCTATAAGGCAGTTCTATTTTTAATATTTTGAGGTATTTCCATACTGCTTTCCATAGTGGTTGCACCAATCTGCATTCCTAACAGAAGTGCACAGAGGCTCCCCTTTCTCCCCATCCTTGCCTGTGCTTGTCGTTTTTTTTAGTTTATTTATGACAGCCATCCTGACTGGTATGAGGTGATATCTCATTGTGGTTTTCATTTGGATTTCTCTCATGATTAGTGACACTGAGCATCTTTTCATATGTCTGTTGGCCATATGTCTGTATGTCCTCTTTGGAGCAGTGTCTATTCAGGACATTGGCCCATTTTTAAAGTGGATTGTTTGTTTTTTGGTGTTGAGTTTTATAAGTTCTTCATAAATTTAGGATATTAACCCCTTATCAGATCTATCAGTGAATATGTTCTCCTATTTAACAGGTTGTCTTTTTATTGCTCTGCAGAAACTTTTTAGTTTGATGTAGAATCATTTGTTTGTTTTTTCATTTGTTTCCCTTCCCTGAGGAGATATATCAGGTAAAATATTGTTACAAGCAATGTCTGAGATTTTACCGCCTATGTTTTCTTCCAGGATTTTTATGGTTTCAGGTCTAACATTCAAGTCTTTAATCCACTTTGAGTTTATTCTTGTGTGTGGCATGAGAAGGGCCCTATCATTTTTCATTTTTCTGCATGTATCTGTCCAATTTTTCCAACACCATTTATTGAATAAACTATCTTTATCCCATTGTATGTTTTTGCTTTCTCTGTCAAATATTAATTGACTATAAAGTCATGGATTTACTTCTGGGCTCTCTGTTTTCTTCCATTAATCTATGTGTCTTTTTATGCCAGTATCATACTATTTTGATTATTATGGCCTTATGGTATAGTTTGGTATTAGGTAATGTGATTCCTCCAACTTTGCTCTCCTTTCTCAAGATCACTGCTGCTATTTGGGACCTTTTGTGGTTTCATATAAATTTTTGAAATGTTTGTTCTAGTCTAGATCTAGCGTTCTAAAACAGGTGTCTAACTCCCAACCAAAATGAAGGCATAGGTAGGCATGCTTCACTTATTTGTGAAACCACAAGAAGAATGACAAGTAACAAGTATTTATTCAAAATAAATAACACCCAGAACCATTAGAAAATTGAGCTGTATTGGAGTCTGAAAAGCAAGGACTTAAAGAAGCCACATTCATCCAGATGGGTAGGAGGCACAGAGACTCAGAGATGGGCAAGAGGTGAGGAGACACAATGTGGCACAGAGAAGTGGCAGTGGCAGAAGGGGTGGTCCCATGTGCCCCTGTAGTAGAAAAAAATCAGGAGGGATACCTTGGAATCGAGCAATCTCAGTCCCAGGCTAGACTGCACAGCTCAGGGTTCCAGCACTGGGAAGATAAATCCCTATAATTGCTGGCTGTAAAAGCCAGCGTGGGTTAGAGTGACAAAATAAACTGCTGGATTTTTATGAGACTTGGCTTAAAAGGCCACACAGACTATGAATGTGTGCAAACCCACCCGCTCTTGGATTCAGCACCAGGGCAACAGCTGGAAGGGTACCAGTCCCATACAGGGAGTAGTTGAAATGGCTGGAAATGGGGTGAGTTCCAGGCAAACCTCCAGAAGCTAGGCAGTGGCACTGTCCCCTTTCCGAGCCCTCCCCCAATATAGAACCACAAGACAGTGAAGTGGGTTGCCTGGCCCTGGCAATTACCTAAGGCTCTTTCCTACATAATTTATAGCTACCTTTTCTACAATAGGCCAAGTTACTAAGACAGGGAGTCAAAGCAGCTCTATCTAATACACAGAAACAAACACAGTGCAGTTGCCAAATTGAGGAAACAAAGAAATATGACCCAAATGAGAGAGCAGAACAATATCCCAGAAAAAGAACTAGACAAAAAAGAGATAACCAACCTATTAGATGCAGAGTTCAAAACACTGGTGATCAGGACACTAGAGGAACTCACTGAGTACAGTGACAACATAAAGGAAGAAATGCAGATTATGCTAAGTGAACAAATATATATACAGAACCAACAGTGGAGAGGAGGAAGCCAGAATTCAAATCAATGATTTGGAAAATAAGGAAGAAATAAGCATTCAACCAGAACAGCAAGAAGAAAAAAGAATCTTAAAAAAAAAATAAGGATAGTGTAAGGAGCCTCTGGGACATCTCCAAATGTAGCAACATCCAAATCATAGGGCTGCCAGAAGGAGAAGAGGAAGAGCAATAAATTGAAAACTTACTTGAAGAAATAATGAATGAAAACTTCCCTAATTTGGTGAAATAAATAGACATACAAGTCCAGGAAGCACAAAGAGTCCCAAACAAGTTGGATTTAAAGAGGAATACACTAAGACATGCCATAATTAAAATGCTAAAGATTAAAGATAAAGAGAAAATCTTAAAAGAGAAAAGCAGACAATTACCTGCAAAGGAGTTTCCATAAGACTATTAGCTGATTTCTCAAAATCAAAAGAAACTTTGCAGGCAAGAAGGTACTGGCAAGAAGTATTCAAAGTGGTGAAAAGCTGGGACCTAAAACCTAGATTACTCTATCCAGGGAAGCTATTGTTTAGAATGGAAGAGCAGGTAACGTGCTTCCCAGACAAGATAAAGCTAAAGGAGTTCATCATTACCAGGAGTTCATTTCATTATATGAAATGTTAAAGAAACTTATATAAGAAAAAAAAATCAAAACTATGAACATCAAAAGGGCAACAAATTCACAGCTATCAACAACTTAATCTGAAGAAACAAACCAAGCAAACAACTAGAACAGGAACAGAATCATAGATGTGGAGTTCACCGGGAGTTATCAGCTGGGAAGGGGAAGGAGGATAACAGGGGGAAAGGTGCAGGAATTAAGAAGCATAATTTGTAGGTACAAAATAGACAAGGGGATGTTAAGAATAGTATAGGAAATGGAGTAGCCAAAGAACTTAATTCATGAGCCATGGACTTGAATTAAAGAGGGGATTGCTGGAGGGAAAGGGGGTACCAGAGAGAGGGTGGAGCAGGGAGAAAATTGGGACAACTATAATAGCATAATCAATAAAATATCTTTAAAAAATATAACAGGTGTCTAAAACTTACTAGTATTTAAAATTATATCATTATTGTGTATTTCCTAAATCTTGAATTAAAATTAGGCACTCATTATTCATAGTACTGTATTCCATTAAAAAATAAGTGGTGTTTTGGGAGCTCTATGGGATATAAGAGAGCAAAAGAGTAAAACTGTATAGTATATATCAAAGGATACAAAAGGAACAAAAGATATTTGTACAAGTAATTTCTTATATCTGCAAAATCCATGAAAATTTTTTGTTGAATGAAATTTCAACTCTTTCCAAGGATGAATAATTCCACATAGTCTCTTGTGTCCTAGAGATAATTATCTCTAAGTTTATGTGTTCTGAGAATAACATAGGCAAGAATAATCATAGACTAATATCTGTGCCATTATTTGAAAGAAGTAGCTTAACCAAATACTTAGATAGTTCTGCCCTTTTCAGGGATATCTTCCAATTTTAATTAAAACTATTCCTTTCTGATCAGATCAACTCAATGTGGATTTGAATAGAGAGGCCTAATGAGATTAATGTTATGGTGGGCCAAAATAAACAAAATAATGGACTTAGAATTTGTTAACCTGAGATTCCAGAACCTTTTACCAAACTAAGCAGAAGTTATGCCCATCTTAACAACCAATGAATTTCAAGACAAACATCTCCCACATCTAACACAGTCGATCGACTAAAAAACCATCTTTCTTAGGTAAACAGAACTCATCTGTTATACAATCCAGTGTCTGACCTGAATTTAATGAAATGTGCTTAGATAAAAACGTGAAACATATTCATGAAGCAGACCAAATAATTAATTAATTAAAATTAAACAAGCTAAAATAAAATTAAACAAGCTGATGGCAAGTATAGATTATAGAATATTAAGAATTATCACTTTTACTGTAAAATAAACTTCTGGGCTTGGAAATACAACCAGGAATGATACAGACCAAAGATTATGTCTCCTGATATGGTGTTCCTTAGTGATACATTTCATTAGAAATAGCCTGTTGTTTGCCACAATTTTTATTGGCATGCTACCAGACATTAGGGAGCTCCCTGAAAGCACTGCGGTCTCTGGCTGGTTTTGTACAGTCTTAGAAAAATCAAAAATCTGCTTCTTAGGAATTTTGAGACATACACCAAAATGTTTTCTTTTATTTTTTGTGTATTTTATGTTTGAGAACATTTTTAAAATCAGGCTTTGTGAGTCAGTTTGGTGTGATGGGAAGGCTATGTAAGATTTGGAATTGATCATTCTGGGTTTGAGTATTAACTGCAGTTAACCATGTAATCAAACTTAAGCATTTTATTCATTTAATCCTTCTCAACTGTAATTCATTCCTCTGGAAAATGTAATGTAAGCTGTTTATTCCACAAAATTGCTTTTATTATCAACTAACACATTGAATTTAAATCAGGTGATTGTATATTAGCTATAAAAAGATATGTCAAAAGGTCTATCTAGTGCAATAAATTTTCGAATATAAAAAAGGTTGTTGAACATCAACATATAATTTGGATCCTGCAGAATGGCACTTCAATTTTGGGAAAGAAGTCATATTTTTCAATTTACAAAATAAAAAGCAATTTGTATTATTTCATTTATTCCCCTCTATATCATCACGAAGTTGTTAAAATCAATCTCACATATATGTTTCTTCAGTCTCCCAAAACTTGTGTGTGGTGTTAGCTAGCTGAGGTTGCAACCACTAGGCTGTATTATCTTATTTGCAAAACTCTATTTCATTTTTCAGTCATAGAGTCGTAGACACTGCGTGAGAAAAGACTTAACTATTCAAGTTAAGTTCAATCAAGTTCAGCTATTCTTTCTAGCAAAATGTCTCCAGAAATAAAAATAAAAATATTAAATATTCTTTGGAAAATCAATTTTATACTTTCAGATTCTCCTGTAGTAAACATAGACCATGGAATTATGATTATGTTTTCTCTCTTTTTCAGGCTTGTAGCTACAGTATACTTTTCTTATAGAGGTTCTTTTAATAAATAGGAAAGATCAATTCTATTATTCAGAATGAAACCCAAAAGGTTTTCTAATTTCAAAGACTGAACTTTTACTAATTGAAGACTAAGTCATTAATTATAAGATAGAGACAAATTGTGTTTTTTTTTATGTTTTCATGTTTCTTTTTGTTTTGAGTTAAGTTGTTTCTTTGAAGTCTATTCCATCATTGTGGAAATATTAAGTCTGTAAGGGAGTAGATAAGAAAAAGAACAAGCCACTATATATTTTTAAACATTCTTTTAGCCTGACTGGATTGGCTTTAAGGGGAAGAAAAGACAACCCATGGTCCACACTCTTAATAGAATGAAGTAGGACAACATGTACATAAGTGAGGAACAGTGTCTCAACCTCAGAATTGCATTTTGATACGGGCCAGACAATATTTAATTCTAGTTCAAACCTTATGGTGACAACAGAAATTCTTTGAAATATAAAAAAAGAAGAATGTAAACACGAAGGAACATTTTACAAGGATTGCATCTTTGTCTATATTTCAAGCCCTAGAATTAAAGAAGAGATGCCTCCACGGGTGGGTTTCCCAACAGAAACACAAACCACATGCTTGTCACCATTCAATTATGCACACTCCAGATTTTTTAAAAATAATTTGATACTCAGGATCCCTGTGTGTGTGTGAACACATCAATCTAGGCATTGAGGGAATTCAAAGCTTTGTTATATGCTATTAATTTGAAAAAAATGTGGCCTTGTTTTATTTTGAATAACACATGGTGGGACACTGTATTTTTACATGATTAGAGCTTCTAAAAATACTCAGTTCTGTATCAGTTACCAATGTCCTGAGTCTCCGCTCCAAATCCACCCATTTTTACCCTATTTTACAGCACTGTGTCTGAACTCTATATTTCTGCTTTGCTAGTTGCCATATTATGCTCTTAAAGTGTCACTTCAAGTTGTAGGAACTTCCCCCCCTGGTCTGTAGCTTTTCTTGCAGCTTCCTGGCTAGTGATGGGGGAGAGAACCCAGAGTGCACAACCCCAGAGAGTTTTGCCTGCAGCAAAGCAAGGTCGCTTCTCAATGAGTTTCACGTGCAGCCTGGTTGGGGCTTTGTTTGCCAGCTCTAGTCTACGGCATCTCGGTTCATTTATTTTCTATCAGTGGGCCTCAGCCATAACCTCCAGTGAAGGAAGTACCTTAAACTTGATGAAAGGTAGGTCCCCTTTCTATTTTTTTTCTTAGATTTACTTAGCTCTAAATGTAGTTAGCTGCTTCCTCATTTGTCATTCCTATAATCTTCAGAGTTCTCTTTACCTCCTCTTACAAGTTAACCACCATTTTAAGGTTCATTATGTTAAAATCTCCCTGTTCTACTTGTGTGGTTTCTGTCTCCCAACCAGACCCTGATGCATACATTCTGCAATCTCCTGTTTTCTTTCTTCAGGAGCTCTTATTCCCATATTTCTCAGAGGTTGAAAGCAAAGGCATAGATTTCAGGTGGCCTGAGTCTAGATTATGGTTCCACTATTTAATTTCTTGGTGTTGTTTTGGGAAAGTTATGTTACTTCCCTGACCCTCTGATTTCTTTTCTGCAAAATGGATGATATAAGCAGTACTTGCCTCATGGCATTGCTTTGAGGACTAGAGAAATTCATGCAAGGCCCATAGAACACTGCCAGACAAAAAGAAAACTATGGATGGAAACTATTATTACAGTTTCTTTACTCTCTTATTCATGGAATAATAGACACAGGAAAACATAATACACACATTCTTAAATTTAATGTCATACTATAGCAAAACAAAACACAGAGCCTAAATTAGATATTCGTCTTTTACAGCAAGACTTTTCTAATCATCTTCTCACCCTTCTATTTCTTCTTGTTGTACATGACTTAGACCCTGTAATTATGATACCATACTGTTGATCATTT
Source organism: Sturnira hondurensis (assembly GCF_014824575.4). NCBI lineage: Eukaryota > Metazoa > Chordata > Mammalia > Chiroptera > Phyllostomidae > Sturnira > Sturnira hondurensis. Next base: position 3,993,039 of record NW_028075269.1, read on the forward strand.
CTTTAGAAATCTATCATCTAAACTAAAATGAGAGTGGGATTCCACATCTAACTCCCACCTCACACATAGAAAACACTTAGGAAACATTTAAGGAAGGAGGGTGAGAGATAAAGAATGCATTTATTTATTTTTATCATTTTCCTCAATTTTCAAGACAAAAAAATAAAGTGACCTAAAATACGATCCCCATATCTTTATCTCCAATCAGGAAAACTGTTTTATGTCTTGTGACAAAAGAACTAGATGGAGAAGCAGACATTTAACAGGGTCGGGTGTTGGAGAATGTTGGGCAGAGGGCTGATTTGTGCTGAGAGTTAAAAATCTATAGGCTCTATTACTTCCCACTGTCTCCAGTAAGCATTATCCACAGTCCCCAATCAAATCACTTCTCTTTTTTTTTCCTTAGTTAGTTTGTGAATAAAGGAATGTTTTCAATGGACTGAAAAATTAAAACAATGTGCTTTCTACTGTGATGGCCAAACATTTTCACCCGACACAAAACGTGTTTCACTCTCAATGGGATTTTCTTTTATCTATGGATGAACAAATCGAAATGACAGCATCCGAGAGGTGCAGGTGTCTGGTGGGTGCATAAGTAAATACTCCCAGCATGCAGAAACATTAAATAATCTCAAACGAAATGAGATCAGAGGCAGATGCAAGCACCACAGGAACAACACTTGACAGGCAAAAAGAAAAAGTCCAAACGAATCTCCTACAGAGCAGCGTGACTCAGCAGGCTGGCAGGCTGGCTTGTGTCTTCCCTTTAGCAATGAAGAATGCTGTGGAGGCTCCGTGGACCCGTGGGAGGGAGCTTTTCAGGGTTTTCTGAGGGAAGGATGGTGGAGTTTCAGGTTGCCATTCGATCAGATAACATTAAAGGAGACTCACAAGTACAGGTGTCTAAAACTTATGTGTGTTTAAAATCAGTGTATCATTCGATGCGCCTTCCTTCATTGGGCGCTATACTTTCTTGCCCGAGTCCTGTCCCTCTACCTGACATCATTTGTCTTGCTTGCACCACCCACATTTCGATCTTCAAGTAACAGTTATTCAAAGAATCTCTAAAGGTCATGAAGTATTATCTAATCACTCTAGCCTTGAGTACCTGAAAATAGCTCCCTTGCTTTTAAAATAAATCTTTCTAAAAACGTACCATGTAAATAAATGGGCTTTTGGTGGGAACATTTATGGAATTTTGTTTAAAGACAGGGCCTCTATGATATTTATAAGGAAAGCAACACGCAAAAGAGACAGAAAGAACAGCGGTTTGGGAGGGGAAGATTTAATACAATGCTTTGGTGATAAGACAATGCAGGTGAAAACCTTGATTTGAACCTTGAAGAACGGAAAAAAATTCACTAGATGTCCAGATGATAATAGGACATTTCACATAGGAGTGTACGCAGCAAGGAATGTAGCATTAAGATAAATCATACTGGATTGGGGGATTAGAATTTGAACCATTTTGATTTTTGCAGTGGTTAAATTTGGATATACAAAATAAAGACTAAACAAAAAAAGAGATTACATCAAGAAAGAAAAATAATACTAAGCATGAACTTTTGGACCTAGACTATTAAATACTTTAGGACAGCTAAAAGTTTCAGATTTAAAGTTTGAAAAACAGGTTTTACATTTTGCTGAACAAGAATACAGAGGCTGATATTTGAAGAGTGAAAGATGTGAGGGAAATTTCTTATACTTGTAGTTGAATAGGCAATTGAACGACATTGTCAAACTTTAGAAAAGATGTCTAAAATAGCTAATGAAAAGCAACCATTGTAGGTGTGGATAAAATGGCTTTGCTTTGATTTGCACAAAACACTTAAATATAAAGAAATCTACAATGACATTTAAACCCATTCGGAAAACTTGCAAACAGCAGCTAAGTCAGAAACAAATTGAGGTGATGGTGGAAAATAGTAACAAAGATGGAAATCTGCATGAGCTTTTCAATTAAAAAGTTTAAAGTCACATAGAAAAGCAGTTTTTTAAATCCTGTTGTCATTTTCTTGTGGAACTTTAAACTCTGTAAGACGAAACATTATCCAGACTTCGGAAAGACACAATTACTCCGTAGAAGGGAAGGCGTTCACATCAGTTTGGTAGCAGGCATTGAGTGCTCACCGTGGGAACAATACATAAAGAGGATGTGCCCCCTAATATAGAGTATATGGTACTTGTAGGGTAAAAACATATAAACATTTTTGTGGTGAAAGTTTTATATTTCAGAGACTATTGTCTTGATTCTTGAAACAAATTTACACAACCATTGCTTTATACTTTGATTAGAAGAAATGCATTGTTCTTGGGATAGACTTTTAAATGTTCTTGCATATCCCCCTGGAGTGCCCGGTGCATTGACCTGGCTGCCTGACGCTAAGGTAAAGGGGAGACAGCAAACTCTTGCTTCCTGAGACATGGGTGTAGGAGCTCAGTGGGACCCTGTCATTAGGGTGAGCTCTTAGTCTATGTCTTTCTGTCTTGAACAGTAAGGGGATCTCTTTTGTTACTCTTCACAGGATTTGATCTTTGGCTCATATCTTGGTCATTTTTTTCTATGGACTATTTTTCCTATCTTGATTTCACTGTAATGCGAGCTCCAGGATCTCTGCATGCAGGGCAAGAATTTTTGTCTGGTTTGTCTTCTGTTATAACGCCAGTGCCTAGATGAATATGAACGTCTGGTGTACATAGTAGATACTCAATAAAAATGTGTTCAATGTGTTTCTAAGGAAAATCAGGCATATGCAAGATTCTTGAGGGCTCTTAAAAGTCATGTTATTGGGAACTTTCAATTTAACTGAGAGTTCAGTAAAGGCTTCTTAGAGGAAGTGTTTCGTATAGTGAGTTTCAGAGGACAAGTCAGAACCAGTGGGGTCAAGAAGATTTTAAAAGGCATTCCAGGCCTAGAATAACACAGGCAAATGTACAGAAGTGGGAAATGGAATGCTGTGAGGTACCACAATCAATTTGCTACTTTATAGCATCAGCTAAAGAGCAGAGCAGCCCAGTGGTTATGAGGGTAGACTCTAGAATGAGACATACCTGGATTCCCATTTCAGCTCTGCTTTTAAAATTTTAAACCTAAAATCATAGAAGTGCTGCTAGGAAGTGGCGGGTGAGAGCCCCTACTTCAGATCTTGTTTTCTGTGGAAAACCTTAAATCAAGGTCATGTCCCTGGAAAAGAACCAGCAACATAAACTGGGTTGCCTTTGCTTTCAGTAACCCTAGGGTCTGGGAATGTCGTCTTGCAGTTTAGGTTGCAGTTTCAATCCAGGCAGCCTCGGGTGCCTCCTGCCAACCCCCTCTCTTCCCTGGGGGAGGCGCCGGCTCCAGCACCAGTCCTGGGGTCCCTCACTTGCTCTCCAGTGAGCTGGTCTGACCCACCCCGTTACATACACAGGAGAACTGTTTCTAGAAAAGGTTTGGAAGAACTGCATTTAAGAAAGAGGCGGAAAGGAAGAGAAAAAAAGGAGTATATATCAAAGATTAAATTAATGAATATTCATTGACAGTTTAGAAAAGAGACAAACATATTTTTCTAAATAGGTAGTTCTTTTAATGGTCACTATTTTCTAAAAACAGCATCTACTCATTTATTCATTTTTAAATAATTAATACATTTGAATTATTTTATCAAGATCACATTACCACCGTATTTTGTAATGAGGTTTACATTAAGATTCAAATTGACAATTGCTATTATTATTTTACTATTATGATATCACTTTGATTTTCATCTTAAAATTATCTTTTTAGAGTCACTATTCACCATACTCACTAGCTTTATGAATCATTTATTTTTGAATGTTAAAATCAATGATATAATTATATAATTTTGTTTTTTTCTTCAATGTATTTATTATCCCTTATCAATCTGAATATAGAGGAAGAAGAGAGGGAAGAATGAGGAGAAAAAATAGATCAAAACAGAAAAATAATAAAATATATATGCTAAAAAAGCTGTAATGTAAAAGAATTTCTAACAGGTAATTTTTCTAATATATGTGATGATTACACAAGTTTGGATGGAATCTTATCCTCTTTTAATTAATGTATTTTCTCTTTTAGTTAAATTAATAATGTAAAATAACTCAGCTATTACTACTTTATATGTTATATTATTATTACAATTTCAAAGCCTGTTGCCATTAACTTTTTTTCTTCCACAGGTACTAAAATAAATTATTCAGTATAACCAGATACTTTTCTCAGAAAACAGAAAGAAATGAAAACCCCTGAATTATAGAGAGAATAAAGACATTGCAGAGGTGACATGGCTTAATAAAAATTTAAACAGTACCAGAAACTTACCAGTATAGCGCCCAAGTCATTGACTTTTCCACAACAAAGGTGAAGAATTATGGTACACATTTTTTATCCTTCTTTCCTCTCTCCTTCCCTTTCTACCTTATTTTTCCTTCTTTCTTTCTTTTTTTGGTTTAGGGATTATCAAACAAAGAGTCTTCCCCAGAGTCTCTTTAATTTAATTTAATTTTTATATTATAATTTTGCTTAATCCCAATCATATTCTTAATTATATATATCTTGTATCAGGATTTCTCTTTAGCAACAGAACCAATTTTCAAGCGTTTTCATTAGTGAAGCACACAAAAGTGATTTTATCACACTTTTAATTAGTGAAGAGAGAGTACCTCACTGCATATAAAATATCTCTGGCTAAGTGGTGTGCTTGGACAGGTATAACATTTATTCAACTCAGGCACATGGTTTAAATGTGAGTCTGAGACTCTATTTCCATGTAAAGATGCTCAACCTGAAATGCAGAAGACCCCTCTACAGTTGATGTTATTTTTCATTGTTAATGGAGAACAGCCTTCTAACTTCTAGAGGCACCTGAGCAGGAAGAGAGATGCAGTGGGAACCATGCACACGTTAAAATTAAGCTTATTATGGGTGGTTGCCCATGATTATTCAATACAACTCACATTATAATGTCTTTTTTAATTCCTGGCATGTCTTTTTATTTGGTTATTGAGAGAGTTTGGGTCCTACTGTCTTTTATCAATGATCTATCATTGCATAAGATGCTAACTCAAAACCTAGTGACTTAAAACAATAACCATTTGTTCATAAATGTACAGATCGAGCGGGTCTCATTAGAGATGGTTTTTCTCTGCCCCAGTGGGTATCAGCAAGATAATTTCACGTTGGAAATGAAATCGCCTTAAGTTTGTTCACTCATATGTTTGTCAGTTGATGCCAGTTATTGACTGGGACTTGGGCTGAGGTTGTAAGAACTTCTAAAAGTGGCATTTTAATGCGCCTACTTGGCTTTCTAACAGAGTGGCAGCTGGGTTCCTCCTGAGACATCTCAAGAGGACAAAGTATAAGTTTTATTACCTTTTTGGACTCAGTCTCAGTTATTTTAATTAATGGAGTGCTCTCATAAGAAATTGTAAAGGAGGGAGGGAAACAAGAGTGAGGAAAATAATCAATAGAAAAGTGTTATGTCAAGCAAAAGATTAACTTCAGCTTCCTGATGCTGGGGACTTTGGGGGTAAATTTGTCCTAGGTTTGGTTGTAACCACACAAATGACATTTTATTGCTTCTGCATTAGTCACTTATTGGTGAAGGGCTCTCCAGATTGGTGCGAACGCAGACTCTTTGAGATCTCTGAGAAATGGGCGACTGGAGTAGCCATCCTCCGAGGACAGTCGCAGGTGCGGGTCTGCTGTAGCCCAGCCTTTGCATCTCTCTGAGCCACGTCCACTGCACATGCTCACTGTGGGTGCTCAAGGCTTCTTCAAGATGGTGTGTATAGTCACAATTGCTGGGGCAAACTTTACAATACATTGTTTCAAAAGATGCTATCCTTGACAACTGCTGTGTATCCTAAAATTGCAATATATATTCATTGCCCTCTCCTCTACCAACCATTATGGATTCCACTCATTCTATTATGGCTCTTCTGCTGACAAAAAAAAAAAAAAGTGTTCCTGGCGAGTATTCCAACTCCTGAATATAGTTCCAAATAAAGCTTTGAAAAGGAGATGTACTAAAGAATAGTCATAGCAGCACTACTCAACAGCAAAATTAAAAAAAAAAAGAAAGCAAGAAAAGGTTAAAAAAGAGAGAAGAAAAAAAGCTGCAAAAGGATTGTATGAAATGTCCACAGGAAAACAAAAAATGTGGTAAATTTATGTAGTTGAATAGTTTATGCCAGTAAAAATGAATTGCTGCATGTGATAACATCAATAAATTTTAGTGGCCTAATAATGAGAAAAATATATAATATAACTGCTTTTTATAAAGTCCAGAGGCACAAAATACAAAAAATGCATTGTTTAGGCATATAAATGTGTATATATGTGAGAAAAATCACAGTCTAAAATAGTAATCTTATCAGTGAAGGAGAAAGAGAATTAGGGTAAGAAAAGTCTATATGTATATAGAAATGAATAAAGGGTTTAATGGTGAGTTTAATAATGCTCATTATGTCAATAAAGTAAATAAATAATCATGGCCTAAAGATAATTACATGCTTAGTACCAAGGATTATCACTAATCTGTCCGTACACCTGATATCAATTAAGAAGTAAAATTTACAGGTAGACAGGTTCAAATGTGCAGCTAAGATTGAGAATTATTATACTAGGTGATCTGGAATGTCGCTCAGATATAAAATTATTTTTTAAATACAATGATGTGAAAATAATGGGGAGATATTTTACTTGTATAAGTAGTGGGATGTTATCTTTGAGGGAGCAAGTTATTGAAAAAATAATCAAATGCTTTAAGCATTTTATTTCTTGTCTAATAAAAGCATGAATCAAACCATACCAGATTAAAATTTGATTTCATAATGCCCATTCACCTACTACATAAAAACTTCACTAGGAGAGAAATAACATCTCTGACATCTAAAACAAAATGATTTCAACAGTCCTGAAAAACAGAAATTGCTCCGTGAAGTCACATAACCCAAATAGTTCAATAACATACATACATAATGGAGAGTTTGTAGAAGTAGTTTTACTTTGAACAATGACAAACCAAAAGGAGCCGTTAACAAACTGTAAACTCCATTTTATTCTCCTTATTTCAACAATGCAAGGACCTGATAAACTGTTTACTCATGTGGACACTTTTACCACTTTAAAACAAAGAAGAGCCATAGTAGAATAATAAACCTGACATGAAGACAAATGACTCCAATTAGCTTCCTCATTAGTTTCAACTCAGATTACTTCTTTAGTCATGACTGATGTATCTCCGTTTCACTTCTGTAGTGCTTTAGAAAGTTGCTGGCCAGATTAAAGCCAGGTAGATTTAATTTAAACTCTAGGTAGCAACCTTCACTTTTTCCTTGGGTTGATCAAGAAAGAATTCAGATATATGTGCTTTAGCCAATATTCCTATAGGAAAATAATCAATAATATTAAAAGACAACATTCAAAAATATAGTGATGAGTAATATATGCCTATATTTCACATGATGAAAAATTACATATTTTAAATAAATATCTAGAGAATTCTTGAAAAATCTTGGATCAAATGTAGGTCCCTGACTCCGTCTCACTGTTTTACTTTTGTCATAATATTATTGAGAGTGTCAAGAGGGGGAGGGGATTGGGAGTTTGGAAAGATTCATTGGTGGAATAAACTGAAAGCATTTTTAAAGGCTTAGGGCTCTTCCTAGGTAACTGGGGTTGCCAGGCCAGAAACAAATATAAAATTGTATTTTTCTCTAGGTTTACAGAAAGACATAGTTCAGTAGCAAAGGGAAAACTTTGCCTTTCCTTTGGTTTCAGGTGAAGATGAACATGTTATGCTCTTCAGATGAAAACTCAACCTAGAGGAGCCTGTAACTTCCTTCTGCGAGACTGTGTGTCTGTGCCCTGAGTGTGTGTCCTGGAGCAAGTGCCCAATTCCTCTGCTCGTACTTCTGGGGTTTATGTGGTATGCAACTGATATGACAAAGCCTTAATGCTGGAAAAGAGGCAGGGGCTTTTTCTTGGAAACCTAACATCACAGAAGTTCTCTTCCATATTTAAATAGAAAACAACTGGTTTTCTCAAGAGTAGGAACTTCCGTGCCATGCAGCCATCTGCTTTTTTTATTTTTCCAGAGTTGAACGTACTTTGTACTGAGTCAGTTCTGGAGTCAAATAAAAACTAAAATAAAGCAGGCAGAACAGATCAAAACATTAACAACAAAAAAGTTTACTTAGACTTAGAGCCTGACAGTGCAAAACCAAGGTGACAATTTAGAGCAGGAGGTCCACTTTGAAATAGAACCGATGGAAGAGTCCCACCTATCATCAGGCATTTCTCTAGGGCATTCTGGTCCCTTTTAGTGGAAGGTATTAAGAAAGAAAGTTGTGGAGTTGGAGGTGCTCATTTCTACTGTAATGACATTGCCTCCAGGCCATTTAATAGGGCTTAAAATATGTATTAAAACATTGAGTCCAAACTCATATTTATAATTTCATTGGGATACTGTAATTTTTACCTCTGTTTCTTTGATTATAATTACATTCTCATCACAATAGACATCACTGATTCTGAAAACTGTAAAACAATTTTTTATTTGTTTTATTGTAGTATATAAAGAAAATTGTTTCAAATAATGATGGTTATGACATTTTTAAAGACTCTATGTAGTTGTATAAATGCTATTATAACTATTTGCACCATACATAATAGTAGATTTAGTAGAAAATAAAATCTATCAAATTTCCTCAACAATAACTATCAATAAGGAAAGGAAGGCAGAAACAGAATGTGGAAAGGGAAGAAAAAGGCTGAGATCCTACATTAAAGTTGTATGCTTCCTAATGAGAAAGACAGATTTATGCACAAGTATTGTACAAGGCAGAACACAATAAAGGGCTGATGGAAATATGGACACCCACTATGAAATTATGGAAGACGAAACACTTGATTATGACTTGGAGTTTGGCGCATCATAGAAGCTTTTCAAAGAGCAAGAATAACTGAAGTCATTCAGTGAAGATGTTAATCTTCAAAGTCTCAGGCAAAATGGTGGCCAGCAAGCATTCACTATTCTCATCTAGGAAGGTGAGTAGGTATACAAGGCAAAGGGGAAGAGCACTGTTGATTGCATCTGTTTTTATTTTGTCTAATTTTTCTAATCAGTAAAGCCAGAGCTTTGCCAGAAGCCCCAAATAGGTACCTAATCTATCTCTTTGGTAAAAATTATGCCAGTTGGATATAGCTATCTATATGGAAGTCTTGGAAATCAAGTCTGCGGGTGGGCACATTTTTATCTGAAACAAAATCCAAGTTATATAAGCAGCAAAGGGAAATAGGGATACTGAGTAGTCTAAAAACACAGTGCCTCATGCAATTACCCAAGTGTTACCATTCAGTACACCAACATTACTTAAATGGAGAGGTATACCATGTTCACAGGTCCAAATGTCCATATCATTAACATGTAAATTGGGTCATAAACATGACTGAAGCCCAATTGAAATTTCAGTAGAATTTTTTGTAGAAATTAAAAAGATTATAAAAATTATACGAAAATAAAGGAATTCCAATTTCCTAAATAAAAAAAATTAAGTGGGATGACTCACACTACCTCATTTCAAAAATAATCAAATAAGTACAATATTGGAGAAAGGATATAAATCTTAATCAATAAAACAAAAAGTTCAGTACTTGAACTTCAATATATACTCAGTTGGATTTTCATGAGGATGTTAAGTTGGTAAGAAAGGGGGATATTTTATATAAAGGATGCTTGAAAACTGGACATGAACGTACTAAAAAGAAGACTCAATCTCTATCTTGCACCAAATTAAAAAAATTAATTCAACACAGATATTAGACCTAAGCATAAAGTCTAAAATAATAAGCACCCCAGAAGCAAGCATAGGGAGAATAAGTCAAAATCTTGATAAGTAATGATTTCTTAGATATGACATAGAAAGACAATGTACAAAAGAAAATCAGGACTAAAAACTTCATCAGGATGTGAAATTTCTGCTCTTAGAAAGTAGCTGTTAAAAAAATGAGAAGACAAGCCACAGAGAGAAAATACCTGATAAAGTACTTGCTTTCAGAGCACAAAACCAACTCTCACTTCTTTACCTCTGCCCTTCCAGGACCTGCAGTAGGTATTTGCATTACTCTGTACAATGGACAGATACAATGGGACCAGAACCTCATTCATAGAATTTGAACCATTGAGAAAAACAGAATTAACAATTCATTGAATACTCTTTACTAACATATAACTTACAAGATCATTCACATTACCATTTACTTCTCCACACGTTTCTCACTATCTTTCCATCAGACTACTTGTTAGAAATTGCCATTCCTAAAATGATTTCAACAGAAATCTTAGTTCTGGATACAAAATTCACTTATAGGTCAGGGTATTCACTGCTTAAATTTCCAGTGGAGCTAAGTACCAATTTAATGTTAATTATGAAACTTTGACCTTACTTAAGATTTTTTGGTCCTTTTGATACCAAAAACATACCTTCAAGTATAGTNTCAATCTCTATCTTGTACCAAATTAAAAAATTAATTCAACATAGATATTAGACCTAAGCATAAAGTCTAAAATAATAAGCACCCCAGAAGCAAGCATAGGGAGAATAAGTCAAAATCTTGTTAAGTAATGATTTCTTAGATATGACACAGAAAGACAATGTACAAAAGAAAATCAGGACTAAAAACTTCATCAGGATGCAAAATTTCTGCTCTTAGAAAGTAGCTGTTAAAAAAATGAGAAGACAAGCCACAGAGAGAAAATACCTGATAAAGTACTTGCTTTCAGAGCACAAAACCAAAAGTTCTCACTTCTTTACCTCTGCCCTTCCAGGACCTGCAGTAGGTATTTGCATTACTCTGTACAATGGACAGATACAATGGGACCAGAACCTCATTCATAGAATTTGAACCATTGAGAAAAACAGAATTTGAACCATTGAGAAAAACACAATTCATTGAATACTCTTTACTAACATATAACTTACAAGATCATTCACATTACCATTTACTTCTCCACACGTTTCTCACTATCTTTCCATCAGACTACTTGTTAGAAATTGCCATTCCTAAAATGATTTCAACAGAAATCTTAGTTCTGGATACAAAATTCACTTATAGGTCAGGGTATTCACTGCTTAAATTTCCAGTGGAGCTAAGTACCAACTTAATGTTAATTATGAAACTTTGACCTTACTTAAGATTTTTTGGTCCTTTTGATACCAAAAACATACCTTCAAGTATAGTTAATTATTGATTAGCATCCTGCAGGCAACGACATCTTACCGATTGTCTGAAATGACTAAATGGTTTGGGGTTATAATCATGTATGTAACCACTGTCAGGAATGGGCAATAGAATCAAGCACCTATTAACATGCAAAGAAGGGATGCATCCAAAAAAAATCACAAGCTGCTCACATTTACAAGCAAAGCTATCATTATCATACATTAGATGGAAAAAAAAACTAATATTAATTAAGCACCTACTATGTATCAACCATCTTGCTATTTCAATTGCAAATATCTCATCCATAGAACAGTTCTTTGACGTAAACAATAAAACCTTCATTTTAGTTGTGTGAAAATGTAGATTTTGTAGAATTAAAAAAACTGACAAGTTCATACGGATATTATAGAAATACTATTGGATTTAAAACAATACGTCTGACTTCTAAGACTCCTTTATTTCTGATAGAAGCTCCAACAGGGAGTGGGTTCTAGAGATAGAGCAAAACAGGAAAAAAGATGAGAAAGCACCTGTGGGCACAGAGGAGAGTGTGGGGATGGCAGGGAGCAGGAGGACGGTAGGAGTGGATGGTACAGGGAGGACAGGTGGTGAAGGGAAAAATACAATAGAAAATAAAAATAAGTAAATGGAAAAAATGCTTTAAAAGAGAGAGAACTGTGCATCACTGACAAAAGTAATCCTGAGGAAAAAATAAATAAAACTGGAGACAGTTATTAGAATTTAATACCCTAGATGGCACCTCATTCTGAAGATATAATTAGTCAATTGATATATTGACTATTTATATTTTAATGACTTCTGTTATAACTTCCTAACACTCCTATTTTAGCTCTAGTTTATCAAAGAAAACACAAATTATTCCATTTGCATTTATTTCTGTATACATAATTCATAGTGAAACAAGCTTTTCAAATTATATAAAGATTCTTATGGGAAAGTTTTACAGAAAACCACATGTATAAAACTTCATATATTTTTCATTAAAAATTTAAATGACATATTCTAAAATGTCATTCTCTGGAGGACAAATAATTATATATAGCTGATTTCTGTCCGAACATCATTAACAGGATGTGGATATTTGAGACATGAGGAAGCCAAGAATAATTAATTTCACTAGTGGTTAATAAACTGCACTTGGACCGACCTAGAACACTTCAGTGAATAATCCTTAGTATACAAGAAAATATTTCCAAGTTTTAACTAAAAATCTGAAATCAATGGACATTATAAAGGTTATAAATAGCATGAAAATTAAAATATCCAGAAACTGTAGCACACTGAAAACTGTTCCACTTTCTGAATGTGCCCTGTAACCAGTTTTGAAAGACTCAGCACTAGGTACGAACTCCATTAGAGAAGAACAAAACCAAGGACGTTAATGACTAGGCCACTTCTACACATCAGCAAATTCTTGTACAGTGCGGAGGTTGCATTTGGCACAGGGCTGGAAGCTCTTCCCCCCTCTGCTGCCCCAGACACTGACATGCTTTACTGCATGTGGAATGAACTGCTAAATGAAATTTGATTCAGTATTAATACCTAAAATAATATGGATCTATTCAAGGCTTTACAGGTTACTAACAGTATACATAAGTCAATGTAAAATTTATTTGCCCTGAATTTTGCTCCAGAAGTTATACGAATATTTTGCTGACATTTATTTTTGTGGAATATGAAAATAGAGAAGCTAGAAAGCTATAATAGAAGCGTGTGGTTTAATGGCTACACTAATTGTTTCTCCTTCTTGCGGAGATACTTTATGTGTATGCGTGTTTTACCTTTTATACGTAGAAGCAATGAATTTGTTAATAGTTTTGAAAAACAACTGGCATATTTCTCTTATACCTGTTTTATTTGCCATTTTAAAATATATCAATAAAGAAATACGTGGTTTCAGCATAAAGCAACTTAACAGCAACTGTTGAATTTACTGCCTCTTTGTAGGCTTCTGTTTTTAAGGCCAGCTTTCCAGAGGCAATAGATGTGTCAGGGAAGAGTCAAACAGTTGCTGATACTGGACATACTAATGCCATATTTTGGACAAATGGACAGATCAATTCCAATACCAGGTAGTGCTGCAAGAATTTCAAATTAAATTATTCATAATTTTGTAGAGCTTCTTAGGACAGTACAAACAAGGCAGTGTATTTATTGACTCCTATCATAACTCAAGCTTGTAAGAGAATATAATCTTACCCTGAAAAGATTTCAGCTGCCAGGTGTAAAATACATTGTGTTTCTTTTATTATATCTTGCCATTTAACCCTGAGAGATGTAATTATAGAGAGACAAAGCAAAGAAAACCATACACATCACAATTCAATGATAAAAAAACTTAAAGATATTTTTTGTGAAGGTGGATAGAATCAGGATGGGCCTAATTACATTCTTCAAAATACATTGTGAAGAGCAATAAGGAGAGCACTACAAGGGCTGCAAGTGAAGAATCATTTAAAGGCTAAATGAGGCTCCAAATTAAAAACTATCATTTTATAGGACATTAATACAATGACCACCCTTATATTTTGAAGACAGTAAAAAATACCTTTTTGAAAAACACTTTACTTTTTAGAGTACTTTTAGGTTCACAGCAAAATTATGAAAAATATACAGATTTTCCGCGTGCCTCTTCCCCTTACATACTTTTCCTCCCTCATGCATTACTGACATCCCCCACCAGAATGGGATTTTTCTTATAATTGATGAACCTGCATTGACACATCATGATCACCCAAGGATCATAGTTTACATTAGGGTTCACTCTTGTATTGTTCAGGTCCATGGTTTTGGGCAAATGCATAATGGCATACATCTACCATTTTAATATGCAGAATATTTCACTAGCCTGTAAAACCTTCTATTTATCTTTCACTTTTCCCAGTCTCTAACAACAACTGATATTTTTACTGTCTCCATAGCTTTTATGAATTTTCTAGACTGTTATACAGGAATCATATATGATGCATAGCTTTTCTTCAGATTCTTTTTTCTCAGTAATACATATTTAAGTTTCCTCCCTGTATTTTTATGGTTCTATAGCCATTTTATTTTTAGCACTGAATAATATTCCATTGTTGGGATCCACAACAGGTCATTTACTCATTTATCTACCAATGGACATCTTCGTTGCTTCCAAGTTTGGCAACCATAAATGAAGCTGGGTTTTGTGTAGACTTAAGTGTTCAATTCCTTTGGGTGAATACCAAGGAGCACAGTTGTTGGATCGTAGGGTAAAAGACCTGTGTCTGCATTATTTTTTTTGCCTGTGAATGTCCACTTGTTCCAGCAGCACTTGTTGAAAAGACTACCTTTGCTCCAATGTATTGCTAAACATTTTACACGTTGCTAAAATGATTAGAATTTTTGTCAATTCTAATCAGACTGTGTCTTCTACAGCTGTCACACTGTCAGATTTTACAGAATAATGGCAAAACTGCAGTGTTTCCAATGATTTACAAAAGATGAAAATACAGATTGGTTTGGGAGTAATTATTCAGTGGTGTTCCAGAAAAACAAAAAAATGTGTATCTTTGTCTTCTGGGAATGCAGAAGACTCAGCTAAAAATAAGAAAGCTTTTTTTTTCTTGTGACTCAGCCACCAGACCACTCTAAGTCTTTTGATTTATTCTTCTAGAACTTCATCTTTCTTCTTTGGAAGATGAGAGAAGAGACTTGACCAAAATAATCTTAAAATTCATCTAGTATGGGCCCCGGCTGGTGTAGCTCAGTGGATTGAGCCCGGGTCTGCGAACCAGAGGATCGCGGTTCGATTCCCAGTCAGGGCACATGCCTGGGTTGCAGGCTGGTTCCCTGCAGGCCCACTCCCAGCAGGGGATGCACGAAAGGCAACCATACATTGATGTTTCTCTCCCTCTCCCCTTCCCCTCTAAAGATAAATAAATAAATAAAATCTTAAAAAAAATTCATCTAGTATACATGTTCTTCCAGTCTGAATACTCCCTCCTCTCTTTCTGTCTCTCCATCTCTGTCTTTTGGCTTCTCTTCTTTTCTGTTTCTCTCTTTATTCCATTTTTCTTGTTCTCTGCTCTCCTTTTACTTTTTATTGTTGCTCATGTGCGGCTGTCTCCATTTTCCCACCACCACCTTCCCCTTCACTTCCCCCCACCTCCCACTCTCCTTTCTCTTCCTGAGAGAGGAAATAAAAAAAATTCTTTTGTAATACAAGCACAATTTATGCTAAACAAATTTTTCAATTTTGAGAAATTTTTGAGCCATACTAAATTTAAAAGAAGATTAAATTCAATTGTTTCATGTAATGAAATGTGTTAAGAAAACTAATTATTATCATAAATTAATTATAAGAGCTGCTGAATGATCCAAAGTACAATCCAGTAATTTTTTAAAGTTGGCTTCCTAACTAGATGGAAACACATGCAGTAAAACATACAGGGTCTGTCCAGAAAGTGTCCCACATTGTACTATGAAAAGTAGAGGCATTTATTAAAGAAAATACAAGAGACAGGAAACATTGTACATAGGACAATGATGCCTCAGTCTCCTTCAAGACTGGCACCTTGGGACCTCACATAGTTCTTCCAATCACAATCCAGCTGCCCCATTGAGTTTTTCTGACTCTCATTCATGGTCTGAAATCTCTTCTTTTTCAAAGGTGGTTTTAGTTTTGGGTTTTGGGAAAAGCTAGAATTTGCAGGACACCAAATCTGGGCTGTAGGGGGCCTGAGTTACCTGGGTGATTTGATGTTTCACCAAAAACTCTTCACAAGAGGTGATGCATGAGCTGGCTTATTGTGATAAAGTTTCCAATCACCAGTTGCCCATAGCTGTGGCCTGCTGAATCATCTGAATATTCAGAGGATTTTTCAGATTGAATATTCAGAGGAATATTCAAGCTTAATGCAAAATTTGATGCAGATTCATTGTATTACTCAATCATTTTGCATGTGATGGCCACACAGTATACATACTCACTCAATAGCATTTACTGCTTCCACTGTCTAGTAGAGTGAAGTCATCGTTGTTCACACATGCACACTCTAGTCTACTCTTTATGGCTGCCAGGTTACATCAATGTCATGCAAACCATTTTTGTTATATTGATAATGGCTAGACTTTCTGGATACCAAATATAAAGCATAAGTGTACTTGTATTGGGTTTAATAAATTCCTTCTTTAAAATACTAATGTTGGGAAACAAGTCTTGAAAATAAATTTCTTTCTTTTTTAATACTAATATTAATATTAATATATACTACTGACAGTGAACTGGCTTCACATCTTAGTCCTCACACTGGTGGATATTCTGGAGGGGCCCTGTTACATACAGACATACTTTGTAAAATCCATTCTATTAACTACCCATTGGTCCACTGTCCTAAATTTGTACTAAAATTGTGCATGATATACTTATCTGACATCATAAACTCTGCCTTTTCCTATCTTTTAGAAAAATTGCCTTTTCTGTTCTTGGCATTTCAGTTGGTGTCAGTGAAGACAGAGGGGACACACTGAGGGGAGATGGAGATCATGATATCAATAGCATCAGAGATGGAGATGTCAACATATATTTCTTAAAAAAATTGTCTATTATTCTAATACTTGACCTTAGAGTCCTAATCATTTGGCTGCTTTTAGAAGGATCTCATTCTCTATCTCACCTTTACCTCTTTTCCCAGGATATTAAGGTGCAATTGTTTGTTCTCATGATTTTCTCTGTTATTCCATAAACTAATTGAAAGGCATAAATTAATCTTTTCAACTTTGCATGACCATCAAAAGGCCTGGGACCCAGAAAGCAGTTAAATATTCAATTAATTAATAATTAAAGGAAATGATGTTGCAATATGCTGCATTTATTATTTTCTATGATGTAAGAGTTCCATAAGAACTAGCTTTGAATGGTATGTTTATTTAACCTTAAAGATAACTGTATCTTGCATCATGGTTTCCATATTTTAAAAATCATTAAAATGCTGGGTAGAAGGAATGAAAAGTAATGCACATCAAATAAACAGTGATTCTGGAGACTACTAGAATCTGCACATCCATTCTTCTGCATGCAAATTCTTACCTGTCTCTAAACCATATATTAATTCAACATTTATTAATGAACTGCTTTTTACCAGGCTTTGGAGCTACAGGGATAAGAAACTTTCATTATTTCAAGAAATAACTATTTTTTCTGATAAAGTGGAAAATATATATGTATAGACACTTAGATATACATATGTACATATATAATTATAGGAGACCTTTCTATGTGGTGTGAGCCCAGCTCCTACTTGGAGATGCACAGGACCCATGCTCATGGATAGGTTCCCCCATGGGGAATCAGGCCTGCATTGTATCTAGACTGGTATGAGACTCACTTTTGCTAAAACTCCCTCACCCTGAATTGAGGCAAAAAAACATTTACTGCATATCTTTAAAGTAACTTCCTAATATTCATGCTAAACCTTCCAGGGATGAATCTAACCAGTTCAACCACCTTTCCCTTTACATTTGCAAATACCCTTCTTCTGTGATGTGATTAGCAGCAACTTCTCCTTTGTTTTCTATAAAAGGTAACCACCTAAAGTGAACCTGTGCATAATAAATGAGGACCATCATGTAATGTGCCCAGAAAAATAAGAGCTTGTCAAGGCAAGGGTCAAGGTGCTCTCCTCTTGAGACAGTGGCCAAGTATGGACTTTCCTCCATAGGACTCAGTAGTCCATGTGAGTTTGTCTAGTGTCTCATGAGCAGGGGTCTGTATCATACGATATCAGAGCTCTTTTGAAGAAAAACTTACATAAACAATAATGACATTTTGAGTGTTTTATATAAGAAAGATGAAGGACTGCTGGGTTCATTTCAGTGCATAAAATTCAAAAGGAAATTTTACCCCTCATTCTCTAAGCTACATGAATCTACACAACATTCCAGAAAGCTAGGAACCAGATGTGGGAGAGACATGTAGGATGTTAGAAGGGAATTACTTTCTCTCATTCTGATTCAAAGTATACTGAATAGGACTGAATTTACATTTTCATGTGAATCTACTGTGTTCACATTACTTGGGTGAAAATTATACAGTGGAAAGAATTTGGTATATATTTTTATATGTAGGATCCCTTAAAAATCAAATAGAAGCATAAGTAAACATACCTTTAAAAAAACCAACATTGTAAATTTCTTTTCCACACCTCTGGCCCATACAGCTGCTTCTCTCTAACCATGATCAGACTACAACCTGTATCCTTCCAACTCAACTTCATTTGAACTCCAGATGCCCTGACCATTCTTCAATGCTATACAGTGCTGTAATTCATTCTCCCACTAACCAGCAAAATGAGGAGAGAACCCAGTGTTCCCAAGCTACTTTCAATCCAGGAAGGAAAGTGCTCTAAGAAGGAAGCAAGAATGTGTAGAGACAGAAGTGGTATAATCAAATGAGACCCATTCCTGCCCTCCAGTAGACATGCACTACTGAATTCACTCTGCTGAATTTACCCAACTCTTCACCTGATTTCAGTAGTCATTTATTTACTGTTTTATCTTCTTGGGAACATTTTTCTTTGCTACATTCTAAGCCATATCCCCATGAACCAAATTACCCACGCTGTGCTATACCAGTGGTTTGAAGAAATATCCAACAACGCGAAGTTCAGATGTGACTGTGGAAATGGGAAAAAGTAAAAGGATCCAAACTTTCTCTCTCTCTTGTGGCTCACAGAACATTTTAAAAATCACACATAGAGGGAATAAGGGGAAAACAGAAGTCCACTGAAAACTTTAAATGCACAATTGACACATAATGAACTAGCCTACGAGGGAGTATCCTCTTTCAACCCAGAGTTGAACCCTCTAGAAATAGAAATCACACTCAATTTAATTTTCAAAATCTTCATTTTTTCCTCATATTTTGCTGCCAAAGTATTACATTCATTGCTACATTCTCCACTTCTGCTCTTCATAACATTTTCAGTTAGTGGTCTCAGGTGTTCATCCATTGAGGGTACAGGTCTTTTCTCCTACAGACTAGGGATAGAAAAACTGGAAGAGTCTGCCTTAAATGGAAGTGAGGAAAGGAGAAGGTGAAGAAAAGAGTAAGAAATGAAGGCAGTGCTTTCCAACTTTTCCACTGAAGTGCTGTTAGTATCTGAGAGGAGGGGAGATGCCGCTTTCTGGAGTCTGGGGTACAGACTAAAGTAAAGTCTGTAATACAGATTTTCTTTTTTGCAGAACTGTCCAGTTTAATAAATAAAAATAAGAGAATTTGCATTTTGTTATATAACACAGATGTTTGTTTTAATTGAAAAGTAATGCTTTAAATACGCTAATTACAAATCAATTACCACCAATGCCCTCCAATAAAATAAGACATCAAAATACAATAGCAGGAAGGTGCATGGTTTTACCCTGAGATTTCTCTCACTTTCTAGCACTCCTGAAAATACTTTAACTACTCATCAAAAAGGCAACCTTAGACCTTATACCCCACCAGTAACTTAATCAAGTAACTAAAGGAGATTTGAATAGTATTCCTGTTACTGAAGCATTATACAATGCAAGCACATTTTTAAGAATATAAATATCACAAATATAAGAGAGTATAACTTTTGACATCATAGGAAATCTAGATCTTCTCTTCATTTGATTGAGATATATTTCCCTTTTTTCTTATCCTCATTTGTGATTCAATTTTAATCTCTCTTCAATAAGATTTTCTAGTATTTTAAACCTATTTATTAAATTTTCATCTTTTTTCTTACTGGCTTTCTGTGGCACATTTCCCTTTATGCTAAAGCTCCATATTCATTTTGGCCTATTTCTAGAATTTCTACTTGGTTCCATTACTTTGCATTTCTATTCATATAATAACATTAAATTGGTTTAATTATGGTGGAGTTTATTGTGTATTAACTTACCTTATCCCCATTAATTTCTTTTTACCAGTGGTTTCACAATAATTACTGTTGTTTAAACTCATTTAAAAAGTGCATTCTCTATCATCAAATGTCAGAGATTAATCTGTAAAAATACTTGTATACTTGAATTGTCTTCAATTACTTGGTGCATGTTAAATATAGCTATGGTTAAATACAGCTATGTACTCCTCTTCCTAATTAATCATTTAGAATAATAATTTGGAATAAACACATACAAATATTTTCAATGATTCTACAATATAAGTAGCTTAAGTATAATGCTTTTGTCCTTTTAATGAGCAGTGCTTTGCAGCACAGTAAGAAATTTAGAAATGAATGGACTGTATCTGCTTAGTAGGCTGGTTTATACTTAGGTTGAACATCTGGTGATAAAGTAGGAAGAGCATCCCTACACATGTGTAATCAACCCCAACTGTGAAGAATATTCCTAGGCAAATCACATTTTAGCACACTTACTTATATACTAAATCATGAGGCAAAACACTGAGTCAGTTATAATCTACGACCAATAAGGATCGGCTAAATTTTTGTTTCATACAACTATGTGAGAAAAATGTCTAAAAATAGTCATGAATGAGATTCACATTGTGGTCTGCCTCACAGGTTTACAACAGTCCTCAGCTAGAGTCTAATTAAAACTGATAAATAAGTATGATAAAAATATCAAAAGAAGGTCATTTTGGTTAAAACATATCTGTATAGGTTTCCCATGGCTCTATACAGTCAATTAAACATTATCTAGCAAAACTGAAAATTGTAACATCACTTCAAATTTCTGAAAGTTCTATTAAAATACTCTCTATTCATTTCCTTTAATACAATTTCTGAAGAAGCTGGATCTATCAGGTAATCATTAAGCTTCAAATAGGTCTCACCTTGAACATTCAAGGTTTCCACAAAAAGTGGATTAATAATATGCTTAAGTCAGCCATGAGAATTACATGTTTAAGATCCAAATGAGAGGAAGCAGCTGTCAAGAAAATGATACAGAAATATGCTTCTCCTCATTATTTTTTTCTAATATAAATTTTAATTTTAGTATCTGGTTGATAGCATTCAAACTTCTGTTTTGCATTCTTTTATAATAAGGCTCACAGCCAACCTATAGAAAGGAATACTAAATAGTCTGTTACTCTTTTTGTTTAATCCTCACTCAAAGATATGTATTATTGTTTTTAGAGAAAGAGGAGAGGAAGGGGGTGGAGAGAGAGAGACAGACCGAGAGAAACAGAGAGAGATGGACAGACATCATTGTGTGAGAACATTGGTTTCCTCCTGTATGCACCCAACCTAGGGATTGAATCACAGCCAGGGTAGGTACCCTGACCACAAATTAAACTTGCAAACTTTTGGGGTGTAGGATGACATTCCAACCAACCACACCACCTGACCAAAACAATCCATTATTATTTACATAGTTTATGGAGATACAACAATAGATAAGATAAAGGGCACAGAAGGTTATTAAAATTAATTATTCTTATAATACTATTAGTAGGTCAGATTTTTTTCTTAGTATAATAAAGGTTTGCCAATTTGTTTCGCAAAAAAATAGCTCATAGTTTTTTTGATCTGCTCTATTGTTCTGGTCTCCATTTCATTTATTTCTGTTCTGGTCTTTGTTATTTCCTTCATTCCTCTAATTCTGGGTTTAGTTTTTTTCTCTTTTTCTATTCCCTTATGTGTACAGCTAGTTGTTAATTTGAGATCTTTCTATACATGTAGGCATGTATACATATATATTTTTTTTCTCTTAAAATTGGTTTCACTGCATTTAAATGAATCAGAAATTAAAAAGGAGACAGTATAACTGATACCATAGAAAGAAAAGGATTATTGAGAGTTTTTAATCATAGAAACCTGTTAAATTTTGTCAAATACTTTTTCTATGGTCACATGATATTTACACTTCATTTTGTTAATGTGATGCACTACATTTATTGATTTGTGTATATCATGCCATCTTGTCGCTCAGGGATAAATCCCCACTTTTTCATGGAATATAATCTTCTCATTGTGATCTTGAATTTGGTTCACTGGTATTGCATTGAGATTTTTATTAGAAATATTGGCCTGTATTTTTTTTCCATAGTGTCTTTATTTGCTTTGATGTAAGTAATACTGGCCTTATACAATGAATGGGGACTGTTTCCTCCTCTTCAACTTCATGGAAGAGCTTGAGAAAAATAGGAATCAATCCTCTTTAAATGTTTTGTAGAACTGACCAATTAATACATCTGATTCTTGGATTTTATACACAGGGAAGTTTTTTATTACAATTCATTCCCTTATTGGTCTGTTCAGATTTTATATTTTTTCCATGATTCAGTCTTGGTACATTTTATGTTTCTAGGAATTTATCTATATTGAATATTGATGTATGCATCTTTGTTAATTTAAAGGAAATCAATGACAGAAATAATAAAAGGACAATTGTTTAAAGTAAAACTTAATGGAAATGTTATAATTCTAGGAAAAAAATGAATATTTAAAAATTTACATGTATACTTAATGAAATACTTAGGAATACATTTAAACAAGGAAGTGAAAGATCTCTACCACATTGCATCTGATTTTCTGCCTCAGCTAGGAATGTATAGCTCTTTCACTTACCAAATTTTGTATATGTGATAAAATAAGACAAAAGAGTTAGATTATAGTGTCTCTGTAAGGATGTTTCGAGACACCTGGAGTGAGCAGGTAGGATCTTCAATCTTCATTCTGTAGCTCAGTGGATATATCACATGTCCTCCATGAACTTCTGTTTTCTCATAAATGAAATGGTCCAGAGGACTATAACATTGTTTGCTATGAGAATTAGGTAAGTAATTTCTCCAAGAAATATTAAATACTCACTTTTCAATTCTTAAGAGGAAGCTTGAAAAGTTATGTTTGTGTCACTTCAAATGATTTCTACTAATGGTCACACTAATGTCATAACAATACAAATAGTAGACACCTAGGTATATGGGCTGAGGGAATTGAAAATGCCATGTACTAGTTACTTCCCATCTATTTCATTCCCTAGCACCTGCTAAGTCTGAAAGAAGAGAAAAAAAGAGGATAAATTCTTCTCCTGGAACTTCTTTCTTTAGGAGTGAACTTGTTAACATTGAAACCACAGAAGTAGAAGATATTTTAAGTTTGTGTTAAAGAAAATAAAGCATGTGTCATTTCCCCATTATCCTCAGTGAGGCTGAGAAACAGCTCTTGGCAAAATACAAATTTCTCTGAACTGCTGGACACCACTACTCTCCTCTTGGCCTTCATGGGTCCTCTTCCCCTTTCCCTCCCTTCTTGCAGGTCGGGTACTACAGCCCTGCTGTGTTCTGTTCACACTCACAGCCAGGAACGTGTATATACTCGGGCATTTTCCAGACGGCTTCACCAATGTTCCCATTGTAAGGATCCCGATTTCTCCTTCTTTCCAGACTATGCTGTTCAAGGGCTTTTTTATCATTTGCCTTACGGTTTTCTTTTCTGTGATCGCCAACATGTTGCATCAATTTTCCTGCCTCAGCAGAGAATGTACCCTTCTTTTAATGATAAAACTTCAACTACTTTTTGACCAAAAAAATAAATAAATTCCAAACTTCCTACCTCAGAATTTGAGGTTTTTAAAGTTTGTCTCAACGAAACTTTCTATTCATATAACTCAATATAGTCAATTGTTATAATTGATTAGATATACTTGCATAATTAAAAATATATTAACCCATGTATCCTGCTAAGCAATGAAATATAGCAAAAAATAAAGTAGCCAAAGATATTGAATCCTTTAGTTTTCAAATATCCTGATGTCATGTAATCACAGTATAAATACAAGTATCCATGAACTTCCAACTCATTGAAAATGCTTATATAACATCGTAACTACTCTGTTATGCAGATACTTGCCAGTTGATTGTACTTCTCCAGCCCAGTACCCCACGTGTGCCCATCAAGTTCACAGAGCATGTGATTCATATTTGCATCTCAACATAGCCGGAAATCCTAACCTATGGTAGACTTTTAACATATCAAAGTTAAAACAATATTGTATTTTTAGTGAACGACATTAATACTTGTATTACCAATACCACGTTCAAGAGCATTTCTATATGCTAACACCAAACTCTCAGATACAGAAATTAAGAAAGCAATCACATTGACAATAGCATCAAGAAGAATAAAATACTTAGGAATAAATAAAACCAAGGAGGTGAAAGATCTGTACACTAAACATTGCAAGACATCAGTGAGAGAAATAGAATATGCCATAAATAAAAGGGAAGCTATTTCTTATTGATAAATAAGAATAATGGATACTGTTAAAATAGAAAGCAAAATAGAATGGGAACAAATTGACAGTAACCAGAGGGGAGTGAGGAGGGGGGAAACGAGGGGAAGAAAGGGAAGAAAGGGAAGGGTTGCCAAGGAACATGTATACAGGACCCATGGACAAAAACAATTTGTGGGAGGGGGAGAATTGAATGCAGGAGGTGGGGGTGGGTAGGGCAAGAAGAGTAATGGGGGGAAATGAGGACTACTGTAATTAAACAACAATAACAAAATGAAAAAATATAGAGATTATGCAAAGTGATCTTTGGATTGAATATGGTCGCTATCAAAATTCTAATAGTATTTTCTACAAAAAAAAAAGGAAAAATCATATGGAACCACGAAAGACTCTGAACGGCTAAAGCAATCTTGAGAGAGAACAGTCAGAGCTGGAGGCATCACACTTGATTTTAAACTATACTCTGAAACTATAGTAATCAAAGTAGTATAGTATTAGCATAAAAACAGACAAATAGAGCCATGGAACAGAGTAGAGAACTCAGAAGTAAACCCATAACGAAGGTGTCAAGAATCATAATTGAGAGCACACACTTTTAACGGCCAGCCTATCTTGCTTTTCACTCTATTCTGAGGGCTGAATTCGTGGCAGGTGAAACCTAAAAATCTTCCTAGATAATTCTGACATTCACTCTTGATTGAGAATAATGATTCTAAGTTCAAAATTCTGCTGCTTTGGGGGCAACCTGGTAGTCAGAGCATCAGCTTTTCCGTCCCTTCATACAAAAAAAGGGATGGTGAATTGAATAAAAAGCCCAGTTACATTGATTAAAGAGTCTCTTGTGCTTGAAGTGAAAAATAAAACCAGATGGCCTAATAGTTTCTGCACAGCACAGTAAAATGTTCTTATGAAACAGTAGTTTGCTATCTTACCTTTAAATCCTGAGCAATATTATATAGATTGGTCAATAAATGTGACACTTGAGCTTCACACATCTGGCTGTGCTAAATCTCATCCATGTGTAGCCTGGGGACACTCTAAGCACTTGGGGGCAACCGTAAAATGCAGTTTTAAATTGCCTTTTCATATTATTTGTATCACATTGCCAATTTTCAAAGAGACCTTAAAGGTAGGGAATGATGTTATTTTCCTACTTGATCCAAAAAGAAATTGACTATCCAAAAGTGATAGCCAAGTTAAGGTTATTGCTGGTTCTCAAAATCATGTTTGCCGAATTCTTACTTTGTCACCTGCCTTTGTTTAAAAATGTTCTTCTCCGATTTGTAACATGTAGGGTTTCAATATTCAGCTCAGCACACCATTGCCATTGCCGATGCGTTTTGAATAAAATGTACTTCATAGAGTAGGAGGCCGTATCAAGAAAGGCGGCAGCTGCATTAACAAGCATCTGGTAGTCGTCACCCAAGATTTACCAGACCCTACGTAAGAAACATGGGCCTCAGGCAGAGCAAAAGCAAATGAATTCTGGTGAAACCAGTCACTTGAATAAATTGGGACTAAGAAGGCATAATCAGCTGCTTACCATGAGTGCAGATAAATCATATTGCTGTCTGGGGAAGAAAAAGTACAAGGGGACAACAAACCACTTGATTAAAATGTTTCCCTGTACTTTGGTTCTGAAGCGAACACACAGTCCTTTGGTTTAATCATATTTAGATTATGGCCTGGAGTTCTATACTGACTATTTAGGCCTCGTTCACTGCTCAGGCCCTCTAAAAGCCTCTCATCCATTTGAAGAATCCATGCTGGGTTGTACTTCCCTTGTCCTGTACACATGGAGTGGTACTTAAGGCCACGTGTTTTCCTTCTGCGACTTGAAAATGGAATATGCATTTTAAAAGGGTGTCCTAAGAGAGAATATACTTTTACTTAAAAATCTTTGAGCGTTAGCTCCACACTTAATTAAGTAAGTAATAAGGCCTATTAATTTTGCCTCCGAAATACTATTTCAGTTATATACGATATCTTCCCAGTCCAGGACACTGTTATCTCTTGCATGGCCAACATACTTCTAAATGGTCTGCTTACCTCCACTACTTAACCCTCTAGTCTATCACCACACAGTTACTACAACAATATTTTAAAAGTTATATTGAAAACTTCAGTTGCTTTACACATAGGTCAAATACATTTCAATTTTACCTTGGCCTACATCAGCAGTGACTATGTAATTTTTCTCCAGATTAGGGCACTCTTGAGATTGAAATGTAGCACTGTTAATAATCCTTCCAGGAAAATAGGCATAAACTATAATTCTTCATGAAAAACTGGACCATATGCCCATTCCATCTAGGAGAACCTGTGTGCTCTGATTTACACCTGTATCTTCAAACTTTTGTTAAGTTTCCCTCTCTCAGCCTGCTCCAACCACAGTGAACTCTTTTGAGTTCTTCAAAGAGAAGACATTTTCCTTGTTAGCTCAGTTTGTTCATTAGATTCCACTTACGAGTGAAATCGTACACTCAGTATTTGTCTTTCTCTGAGTAGCTTATTTCACTTAGCACAGTGTCTTCCAAGCCCATTCATACTGTGGCAAAAGGTGAGGTTTTCCTTTTTTTATGGCTGAGCAGTATTCTATTGTGCAAATGTGCCATAACTGTGTTATCCATTCATCTACTGATGGACACTTGGGCTGCTCCCATATCTTGGTGACTGTAAATAGTGCTGCAATGAAAATAGTGGTGCTTATGTTCTTTAGAATTAGTGTTTGGGGTTCCTTTGGATATATTCCCAGAAGTGGGATCATTGGGTCAAAAAGCAGATTGATTTTTACTTTTTGAGGTATCTCCATACTGCTTTCCACAGTAGCTGCACCAGTCTGCATTCCTACCAACAATACAAAAGGGTTCCCATTTCTCCACATCCTCACCAGCCCTTGTGGTTTGTCGATTAGATGATAGCCATTCAGTCAGGTGTGAGATGATATCCCATTGCGGTTTTAATTTGCATCTCTCTGATAGCTAGTGACGCTGAGCATCTTTTCATATGTCTCTGGGACCTCTGTATTTCCTTGGAGAAGTGTCCATTCAGGTCCTTTGCCAATTTTTTAAGGGGAGATGAGGGGGTGGAGGGATTGAGCAAAAATTAAAAAGGACTCATGGGCATGGACAGTGGTGTGGTGATTGCTGGGGGGAAGGAGGTATAATGGGATTAAATGAGAATGAAAAAATACAATAAAGATTAAATTTAAAAAAATGAAGAGAAAATTTTTGTGAAGTGATTTTCTGTTCTTAGCATAGTTCTCTTTCCTGACATGCTTTAAATGTCACTTCTTCAAGCTTTCTTTCCTGAACATTCCATCCTGCATCACTTTCTCATCCAAAATAGTAATCTTAGATCCTGTACACATCTCTTATGGAATGATATGGAATGATTTAATTCATTAATTAATTTTTATTTTCTCTCCTTCACTATAATATATTGTAACCGATTTAAGATAGGGGTTACATCATGTATTTGCAGCAGCTAATCAGAATCCCTGGTACATGTTCAGTGAACATTAGATAATAAATGAGGAGTACTAAGTGTTGACTGATCCCTTGTGAAGCTGTGGCTCACACTGCAAGGGTAGCCGTAAAACATTGCTCCTTTGTGATGACATTTTGAAGATGAGCCAGACCTTATTCCAAGAACACATTTTTCTTTCCCCTTGGGAAAATAAGCCACAAAGAACAGAGCAGCGTGGCTCAAATACCCACATCAGAACATCCTATGTGAATAACTCCTGATATTTAATTAATAACTATGCTTGAACTAAATACATTTTAATAGAGGTATTCTTTTATGAGCTAAAGAAGAGTAGGTATTATAAAATTCATTTTAAAATAGAATTATCATAGTAATAAAATGTCTCATATTTCTTAACAAATTAGAATTGTACCCATCACAACCATTGGCAGATATCAACTCACATCTGTAAAACTACAATTAACTATTGATTTTATTTTCCCTCTAAATCCATTTTGAAATCACTCAGAAATTAATCTTAAAGCAGGAATATCTTTCTAAAATCCTTCAGAATTAATCAGTTGTGCCTTAAAGCACATCATATTCTTAATCTATACCTATAGTGTAACATTTATAGAATCTTCCAATTTACCCTATTTGTGTTTTGTTCCCAGACTAGAATGAGTTTTCAAAATACACAGATTACATCTTATATTTGTTCCCCTGAGACAAAGCACAGGGTCTAGTAGTGGGTTTTTCAAAGACATTGTTTGAAAAAAATAAATTTTCTTTTTTATTTTGTATTTTTCTCATTAGAACATCTCAAACATCCCTCATGATCAATAAGAAGCTACATAAACACACCAACTTCACATTCAAAGCTTCTGTCATCTGGCCCCACGTTAAACATCCCCCCAGACAAGAAACCCCTATACTGTAATGCAAAAGTCATGCAGTTATCCATTGTAACGTGATAAGCACCACACAAGGGGGTTTCAGTTTCCTGATAAACTTTTCTCTATTTTTAAAGTTTCTCAAATTTTTCAAATGTTTGAATTTGAAAACATGTGTGTAAATAAATTAATCTTTTAAGACATATGATTAAATAAAAAGTAGTGTGTGTTCTGAGGAATAGGATGACTGCATGTTGATAGGTAATACTTGTGGTTGAAATGGTCCAATCTTATGGATTCAAGGTCAAAGCTAATCCTGCATGACTTTGAGTTTAGACACTACTTATACAAAAACTTCTGATGTTTTCTCTTCATTTTCCTTATTTGGGATTTTCCAATAATAATGGATAAAATAGCAAGAGATAAAAGATTAGAAAATGTGGTGTAAAGGCAGGTTGGTTCTTTTACTTTAAAGGTATTGTGAAAGGAAATGAAAACAAATGTATTTCTTATGTGGTTGAGGAAACAGAAAAATGAAAAAAAGTAATTTTGTTGTTAATGGGGGTATGTCATTTTTTTGTGTTTTGCTTTCAGAAGGAGAAATGGCAATAATATAATATTCAGAATCTTTTTACCATAGAAAAAATAACAATAAGAATAAAGAGCAAAACATATAGTTTTTAAAAAACTTCATTAAAGTTTCCAATGATTCTATGAAATTCCATTGGAACTATACCAGGTTAGCTAAAATGTCTTCATATTCTGCCCCTACTAAAAGTGGGATAGAATGCTATATCTTGCTTTATCTTGCTTTTATCTATCTATCTACTTTCTAATAAGTTTCTATAAGAGTAAAATGTATTTACATATATTTTAGAACATACTATGGCATTGTATCACACTATACAAAAGTGTATGTGATTTTTGCCACTTTAACGTATTTAGATACATCTTGGAATGATTAATGCTGTTCATATCATTTAAATATCATTTGTTGCTGATTAAAATAGATGTTTATGATCTTGGAGGGATTTGGACCCAGAAAATGTATTAAATGTATGATTGTTAGTATTGGGGAACCTGATTGAAGTCATAATTTCCATTTAAAGACCATCCTCCTTTTCCCAAAT
The DNA here is from genome assembly GCF_014824575.4 of Sturnira hondurensis. NCBI lineage: Eukaryota > Metazoa > Chordata > Mammalia > Chiroptera > Phyllostomidae > Sturnira > Sturnira hondurensis. The sequence continues at coordinate 4,022,969 of NW_028075269.1, forward strand.
ATTTACTCGCTTGAAGCAGATGAATAGTTTGTAGTTTTATCATATAAGTCACTCCAACCACTGAGAACTCTTCCTCCAACCAAATTCGCATACTTGCCATCTTTCAGATTTCTAATTTATGAGTGATCATGACTTTACTGGGTAAATTTTTTGAGGGTTACTATTTCCAAGTCCAGTGTAAACTAATGTGTTCATAGTATTTAGTTGTCTGAACATTCATTATGGGGTAGACATTATTTTTATTCCCATTTTAATATGAAAGAATGTGAACAACAGGTAGAGCAGATAATCTGCCCATGGTCACATAATTTCAAAAGGGAGAGAGGACGGGGACATACATATCCTGATTGTCAGAACTCAAAACTTGAATTCATTTTTAAAATATAATTTTATTTAATTAAAACTTACACACAAAAGAATGTGCAGATTATAAAGCCATACTGTTTTGAATGTTTTCCATTCATTAAAACGTATATTTAAAAATGATTGACTTTATATCTATTTTTGTTGATCATGCTGATATAATTCTTATAGAGCATTTGTGTTTTGTCATCAATAGTATGATGACAATATTTGGTGGTACTTTTTTTCCTTTTTCTTTTTTTATTGTTGTTCAAATACATTTGTCTCCATTTACGCCCAATACTTTTCCCTGCCTCACCCACCCCCATCTTCTACCCTTAATTCTACCCACCTTTGGCTTTGTCCATGGATCCTTTATACATGTTCCTTGATGAACTTTCCCCTTCTTTCACCCATTACCCATCTTTCCCCTCCCCTCTCGTTACTGTCAGCTGTTCTTTATTTAATATCTCTGGTTATATTTTGCTAGTTTGTTTTGTTGATTAGGTTCCACTTATAGATGAGATCACATGGTATTTGTCTTTCACAGCTTGGCTTATTTCACTTAGCATAATTCTCTCTGGTGCCATATATGCTGTCAGGAAGGGTAGAAACTCCTTCATTTTTTCAGCTGTGTAATATTCCATTGTGTAAATGTATCATGGTTTAGTGATCCACTCATTTACTGCTGGACAAAGAAGCAAAATACATATTCTTTTCAAATCCACATGGAACATTTTCAAAGACAGACCACATGATAGGACATGAAAAAAGCCTCAACAAATTCAAGAAAATTAAAATCATATCAAGCATTTTTTTCGAACCACAAGGTCTTGAAACTAGAAACCAACCTCAAGGAAAAAACTCAAATACATTCAGACTCATGGAGACTGAATAGCATACTATGAAATAATGAATGGGTTAATAATAAGATCAAGGAAGAAATGAGCAAGTTTCTGGAAACAAATGTAAAAGGACAGACAACAGTGCAAAACCTATGGGACACAGCAAAGGCATTGTCCTTTAAGTGAATTATATTGGTATTTAACTGATCATTTTCCTCATTAGAACCAACCTGAGGAATCTAAATAGAGATATCATATAATTTCATTAAAATAAAACATAATAGATTTTGAATGCACTACAAAATGTAATAAATTGTTTTCAGAAAGTAAGCTACCTGATACAGCAGAATGTTCAATGGGAAAGAACCGAGTTTACCTCTGCAGTGCTGCTATCTTGCGGAGTGCATTAGCATAGCAGCCTCAGGAAAGTCATCTATTACAGAAAGTACATAGGTGAAGTTATTTCAATAATCAACTCCAACTCTATTTTTATGTGATCAATAAAACTTTGAGAGCTTTAGTATTTTTCCATATTACTAAGTTTATGAATTTTTGCCATTCTTTAAAGATGTGCAGTATCAGTACTTATACTTGCCATTCTCCTTATGTTACAATGTTTATAACCAGAATTTGTCTCTTCTCCTGAAGAGGAACAATTTTTTTCTCAATAAATGTATGGCACTGAAAGAACATGAATCAGAACAAATAGTTTCAAATGGAAGGTTATCAAGTCAGAAGTTACAGATGTGATTTTATTGCACTTATTTGCATAATGACTCTTCTCATTTTTAATATAATAGTACAGTGGTAATTAAGCTTAGGAGCTTGTCTATATAGGTGAATTTTGTTTTATTTACTCATCATTAGCATCTGTCAGACCTTAACTTTCAGTATAAATTCATTTTAATGGAATTGTAACTGTTGCCTTTATTATTGTAAAGATAAGTATCTTAGTATCCCAAGAGAATCTGAGGCATATAGTGTTAATATGTTTCTCTCCTTATAGTTGGCATTTTTCTTTCATTAAAAGATAACTGCAAATTTCAATAGACTCTATATAAATGCTCATTTGTGTGAAGATTTCACTTGATGACTCTAAAGGAAACATTTAGTTAATAATTTAGGGAACTTTGGTCCTGGCTGGTGTAACTCAGTGGATTGAGTGAAGGCCTGTGAACCACACAATCACAGTTTGATTCCCAGTCAGGGCATATGCCTGGGTTGCAGGCCAGTTCCCAGCAGGGGACGCACGAAAAGCAACCACACATTGATATTTCTCTCCCTCTCTCCTTCCCTTCCCCTCTAAAGATAAATAAATAAAAATATTTAAAAAATAATTTAGGGAACTTTGTGTTGTATAATTATTTTAATTGAATAAAAGTCATAGAAATCTTTAATTTTAAATAATAAATGTAAATTCTGATCATAAACATTGCAAAACAACAATGGCAAGTGTAGTCACAAAACTGCACTCTTAAATGATTAAAAAATTAAAAACTTACCAATACAAAAAACTCTTAGAACTTTCAAAATTTTCGACCACATAAAAATATAATTGGAGATTATTACTGAAGTAATTTTACCTATTTGCTTTCCACTGTATAAATAAGCTGATTTTTATTTGTATGAGATAAAACTCCCACCCCCTTTTTTTCAGGTTTTAAAAGTGTATTTGCATATTACAATATACATTCCAGTAATTAAAATCATTTTAACAAAAAAAATGTCACTCTGATTAAACCGCATTTTACAGCCTGCAGGACACCTTGGACCAGCTTGGATTTCACTGTAGATTTCACGGTCCTCCCACCCAAGTTCTTCCTTCATGGCCACGCAAGTTCTCTTCCTTCCCTGCCAGCCAGAGAGGCAGATCGGAGAAGCAGGTGTCTCTTTCATTGTAGTAGTTCTCTGATGTGAAAAGGGACGGTGCAGCCATTTAAACTAATCCAACCTCTCCCCGTTTTACAAAGTTAAACAGCTAAAAGAAGTAAAATAAGAAGGAAAAGTTTGTGGAATGTACAGTGCATATTGGTGGTGCAGGACTCCTTACGATTTGCCTGGTTGCTTTTCCTGTTCAATCATTTCTTTGGAAGGCAGTGGATTTTCATCTTGCATTTCTTTCTCTTCCATTTTGATTTATCCAATTTCTGAGTCTTCGCCTAGATTGAGAAAACTTCTTTTTATTGAATTCTTACTTAATTCTCACACAATTAAAGAAAATGTTTTAATAACTTTCACTATAAAACTAGCTCACATCTTTAGTAAAAATTATGATATTTATAGACTAGAATAAATTTTCAGAGTTTAGTATGAGAGTATAATGTTGTAGGGCTTCAATTAATTTGCATTATTTTATTTAAAATAAAATATACTTAGCATGATAGCCACATGAAAATCTATAAAATGAAGTTCTAAACCTGAGAAAAAGAACATTTGCGATCACTCGCCCTCAGGGTCTTCAAAACCTTGCCACAGGATTAGAACTCAATGAACAGTCATACTTTGTATACGTGTATATTAGAGAAGATAGGTCTCTGGGGCACCTTACTGTCCTCATTTTATTCCCCTGCATCCTGAAACTACATAGGTGATGCTCCCTGTGTTCACACCAGATTACTAGATCAAGACTGAGCTCCTTTGACTTTTGGAGAAAACAAACACACACTAAGACACTATATATGCACATGTGAATAATGGTGTCTTTGGTCTATGTGCATTCTTAGGTCTTTGGATTGTTTAGAAGAAGTAAAATAATAAAAAAATAATAAATTGAAAAAACAGAAACAGCCATCTTAAATCTTTAAACTGCCTGACAATGATATGTTTTGTACTTTAAAATGTTTCCAACTTACAATTTTATTTTCTCAATTCTATTAAGTAAGGCATTTGAGTACATACAAAAATTATTTTTGCATTTATTTGTGTAGTTTACATTTTATAGTCCATCTATTTTATTATCACTAAAATGAACTAATTTTCAACATCATTTAACAAAACCATTTTCTGTTTAAAATTCAAAAGTGCCAATGTTTTTGGTTTCTAAAATATAACTGAAGACAGTTTGAATTATGTCAGTATGTAAGACACATCATTGCAAAGCTCTCTCAGTAGCTGATGAAAATTTATCTGAGTGTTTAACAGCATGTCTTATAGCAACAGCAATTGCAAAATAATATTATATTAAATGTTTCCTTTATACTCATGAAGATTGTTATATGATAGAGTAATTGAAATCTAAATATTTTGTTACTTTATTTGGTTTTCCAAAATAATTCATTTTGGAAGGTTAAGTAGAATATTGTCTGGAGGTTACTACATAAATAAAATTTTGCATAAAATTTACATAGGAATAAATTTCAAAATGTCTGTCACTTGAAACTTTTCTGAACAGAAGTATTAATTGAGAATATTACATGCTTAGAGATCTCAGAATCTTTTATTCCTTAATAAAGTTCACCCCCTCATCTGGAAAACAATAAAGCCATATTAAAAATGTTCCTTTGAGTACAATCTTTTCATATCATTTTCTTCCTACTGAAAATGAGCCTTTATAATTTGTAAATATTTTGAAAACAATATGAGTCTTCGCTGTAAAAGAAAATAGTTTAACTTTTAATAAACTTTATAAGCTCTACAAATGTAGGACTGTATGCTAGGGGACCCAAGGAAGAAAAAACTGTAGAGACCAAATATAAGAATATATGGCTTTGGGGTAATATTGATACAATTAATTATAATCAAATTACTGAGTTCATATAACCTTCATGGCAACATAAAGCCATTTTTTGAATTATTTTTGCCATATAAACCTGCTGTTTGACATAAACCTAAGAAAATATATTTCTTGAGCACCAGCTACATGCCAAGCATTCTGACATTCATTCTAATTATATTGTGTTTATTGTATTTACTTAATATACCCAGAGTTCTCAAAGATAATTTCTGTTATTACCCACTTTTACTAATGAGGATTCTGAGATCTGGAGAGAGAGTTAATTATCCCAGGGTAACACCAAACACAGCTAATAAGCGGTAGAATCTCTCTCTGATTCATCTCTCTCCATAGCCTTATTCACCATCAGCATATATGACTTGACAATGAGCCTCATGTGAAAAAGGTTTTCATTGTTGGAGGATTGAATCCTGTGCTTATACGTACCCCTAATATTTATTTCCTACAATGCCCTGAAACACATGTTTGAATTGCACTCTACAAAGCCCACAGTCTACCTACAGATAAATGTTTGCAAGGACAAAAGTTATTTGTCTTAACTTTATTAGTTTACGAAAAAAGATAGGTTGGTAGAACAATGAGGAACAAAATACTGCCTCTGGGTGCAAGTGTGTGGTTCTGTACTCAAGAGAAAGTCCTGGAGCTCTGTACTACCCAGGAAGGCTACAACAAAGTCACACAGGAGGAGTGATTTAAATAACAGTTATTTTCTCACAGTTCAGGAGGCTGGAAGTCTAAGATCGAGTTGTTGGCTCATTTGGTTTCTTCTGAGGCCTCTCCTCGTCTTGCAGACGATTATTTTCTTGCTACAGCTTCAAATTGCCCCAGTATCTCTTCTTCTTAGAAGAGAACCAAGCCTATTGGATTAGGGCCCTATCTTGATGACCTCTTTAATCTTTTAACCTTAATTACCTCTTTAAAAGTCTTACTTGTAAATATGGTTCTATGGGGGATTAGGACTTTAACACATAAATTGATGGGAGGCACAGTTTGGTCCATACCAGGTGCCAGTGAAAGGATTTCCAGCACTGTGGTGAGAAATACTTAAAGAGTTTGGTAAAAGCAAATGGTTTCGTACAACAGAGAGAATGATGTTCCTTCTGTACAGCATAAAGTGGGACAATATATGAATTTGTCTTAACCCAAAAGTGGGTGAAACATTATATACATTATTACTTCCTCAGAATTTTAGTATATTATTTAAGTTACAATATAAATTTCGATTCAGGAATTTGATCAGTCTTCCATTTTAGGTATTCACCTTTATCTAGGCAGTGAGGAAAATCAGCAAGACCATCCCAGAGCCAGGGGTATGGGCCTGACAATCAAATGTTTAGACACTCAGCTGAATTGTGTATTTAATTCTGGCACCTTCCTTAAAAAAAAAAAAAAAGCTTGAGCTTGAGCACATTTGAATTTGACAAACTGCCGTACTCATTGAACCTGAAACAATTAGGAATGCCATCAGAGACTGGAAGATTTTCTCTGTGAAAGAGGAATGAGGCTTGTTTTGTATGGTCCAAAGGGGAGAACTAAATTTTACTTGATGGGAGCCACAGGGAACTTGTAAAGAAGACTGTTTCAGCAATTACATTTGATAACATGTCAATGTTTTGCATTATAAGAATGGGAGTTTTGCTTCTGCAAGAGAACAAACAAGTTGAACAACCACTTAGAGGAAAAAAAGCACACAGGGAAAAATCAAACACTGATTAGATATTCGAACTACATGAGTTTCAAAGTTTCTGCCAGCTCTGAAATCTAACATCCTGCAGTAAAGAGTTTAATTTAATATCTATGGAAGACATTGAAACACAACTTTTTTGAGATACTAAGTGGTGATAGAGATATTAGTCTGTAATTTTTCAGCCCATAAGTGAGAATTCAAAGCTGCCAACTTGCAGTCAAACTTACTCTTGTTCATATGCCCAAAATTCTCTTTTAAAATCTAGTAAAATATTAAAAGAACATCATTTTCATTTTCTGTCCTTAAATATGGAAAGTAAGATTTAGAGCATACACACTTAGAATTCAGAGACCAAGTATTTTGATTTAAGATCTCTCACGAATCCTTTGATTGGTCAGCAAGTTGTAAACATGTTTTGAATTATCCTACTTGTTTCTCTAACAAAAGCAAAACAGTTTGTCAAAGGTAATTAGAAGAGCAATTTGATGACAAGAGTTGTAGAATGAAAGAAGGCAATGTGAGAAATTATTTGTCTTCCCACCTCAACCATCCAGACCTGCCTATCTCTTAGGTATGTATCACCAGGCAGAGGACCAGGAGTTGGAGAAGTGAAAGAGAGAAGAGAGTTGGTGCTACCAAGATGCCACCCAAGCCCAAACCTGACTCTATCTCAGTAGGTACTTTGCAAAAAGCAGTGCAATTATCCACTGGAGCTATTTTCACTGAATCCATTCTGACTTGCAAATACCTGAGAACAAGTGTTTCCACTGAATGTTACCCTTAAACCTAGGGATAGAAAAATGGAGAGATGAATTCAATCAATACTACTTTCTTCTTTCTTCACATCCTCAATTATATTGTACACCTTTTCTTCTTTTATGTAATTGACAAAAAAGTGCCCCATTAAAACATGAGATGAGTTAGGAAATATTGAAATAGGCTACATTCAATTTACCCAAGCTCTTACTGAGTCTATTCTAAAATACAAATCATCTTTCTATATAATTCATTAAAAAGCAAATATAAGGAGTTTTGTGATAAATATTACCAAGCACACTCCTTTGATATTTAAAAATATTCATTTCCTTGCTACTTAAGAAGGAACCAGAAAGAGAATGTTTTGCCAAATAGACTGTATTATCAATTTGTATATAACACTTATGAGTAAAATTATATCAGAGGCTATCAGATATTCTCACAAAATTGTAAAGCAGTATATACTAATATTTAAAATAAGCCTTTGTGTTTACAGGTACTGAGACAAATAATTTCTTTATGCAAATAGCATTTTTCCAGAATACAATAATTTTATAGTAAAAATGCATATTGTAGGCATTCCCAAATAATGAAGTAGATGACAAGAATAATTTATCATGGAGGGAGGGGAAAAGGATACTAAATTTTCTCTAGTATAAGCAGAATACAAATTCAATGATATACATATAACCTTCAAACTTTATCTTAATTTTACTGAAGCTAGTTGAATCACACAATTACAAGTCAGACTTTGTAGTTTTTTAGCATTTAAAAAATGTTTGAGTCATTTTGCAAAATAAACTTTTTCTTCGTTCTCATTATTAGAACCTAACGAATTTTACTGTACGTTTGTAATTTTCAGAGAAAGATATGAAAAATGCAAAATATAAAATCATTTTATAGGCCCCCTTTTGATCTTTATATGTAAAATATGGATAATATATCTCCACATGAGACTATAATATGAATATAAATATATCTATATATGAAAATAAGAATGTCATAGTTTAATAGATTGCACTGATGTGCATGTGAAATAGCTCTAAATGGACAATGGCCATTTAAATCAAAGGGTACTATATCAGAGTTGTGTCAAGACAGAAAGAATATATACCTGTTGTTTTTTCCAGGACTTAATGGGAAAAACTTAATGGGGGAAGGATTTCTGTTTGACGAACACTAAGGAGACAAAACAAAACACAAAATTAATGAAATAAAGAACATTTTGTATATTTGTATGGTGAACAGCCTGAGTTGTAAACACTCTTATGATGATGTTTTGAAGATGTTCCTTAAAGCAATATACTTTAAATTTCAAAATCTATTTCAAGATATTTAATAAGATTAAATTAAATTTACTGTTTTACAACCGTTTATTAGACAGAAGAAATTTTGCTAATTTATCTGTGATAAAGTACAAAATTTCATTGTTGCCTGTTGATTAAAGCAAAATTCACATGGTGTAGAATATTGTATTTGTTAATTCCAATTAATCTATTACATTATTAGTACATGCAGAACTTGCAGCACTTTATTTGTAAGGATGGAACAAGGTCAAATGAATGAGTTATCATTCAGTCTTCACTATTGGGACAGAAAAGTGTATTTCCATCAACCAGAGAATTATGATATTAGATTTTTCTACAAGGCTCAGCGCTCATATATTATAATAATTTCCAGCCATTTTAGGAGTATGTTAGGAAAACCCAACACATACGTAAGTAAATTGCAGAGTAGATTATTTGTTTTACAGTTTAAATATCTGTTTTGCTATGAAAAATAAATTTAAGATTGGGTTCTGTTCCAGTATCTCAAATTACAATAGTTGTTATAATTACAATAATAATTGTTATAATCACATTAATAATGGTATCCAAAACTCTCATAGAATAATTTCACTTGATTAATCCTCATGACAACCTTCTTTGCAAGAACAAAAAATATTATTTTCACCATTTTATAGATAAGAAAACTAATGCACAGGATATATATATAGTCTGGCCACAGCTATATACCTAATAATGTAATGTTATTTTCATTACAACACATGGTGCCAGAGTTACAGCATAAGGTTTGCAATTATGGAAGTTAATTACACATACAGTTATAAGGAAAATCATAAAGTGACTAATTATACAAAGAGAATATTTACACATAATTGCCTCTATCTCCAACTACAAAAACATGGGTTAAAATTTAATTGCCAAATCTTTTTCAAGAATTAATTATATTTTAGCTGCTATATCTGATGGAGTCATTTTCTTTACTTTTCTTAATTCTTATTTATCCTTTAAAAATGTCCACAGTGAGTTTATGGATTGTACTACTTAATTTTATTCTCCTAGAATTCTTCTGTCTGCAAGATTATAAATGCTACGTACAATACTTGTAGCATCAGGCCCATTTGTTATTATAATTATGAAGTCTTACTGCCTTTACTGCAAATCTTTATTTGCTCATTAGTTTTTATTTCTGCCTTTTTGTACAACTTCCTAATTTCTTCACTTATCTCTGTCTTTGTGTTGTCTTATTTAATTTGAGTTCTCTTTGCATTGATCTACATTTTAATAAGTTACTAAGTCCCTATTCTATATTTTATATTCTTTCATCTAATGTTTTCAGCATCTACAGTTCATCTTCATTCTCTAAAGCACCCTATCTTTCTAGATTCCCCCTGGCTATGATATAATCTTTCCACTTTCAGTTCATACTGCTCAAAAATATTAATATACCCTTTCTCACTTTTTGTTATTCCTTAACCCAAAGTAATTTTGTTTTCTTTTCTGGTGTTTTATATCACTATTAACTTTCCAATTACTAAATTACATAAACAGTTTTTCAGCAGTCCTTCTGCCACTCCTGGTTGAATTGCTTTATGTGTACTTGTTTCTGAAGTCTTTTGCTCAGCCTTCTCTGTAAGACTTGTCTATAATATTTTGGAATACTGTGTTTATTTCTCCTGCTTTATAGCATTGTACTTTATAAATATATGATTCATACATCTATCTTATTTTGATAGATATTTGGGGTGGGTAATATGGAGACTATGACAGTGTTTCTCTGAACACTCATGGACACATCTTTCACTGAGTACGCACAATTTTGTTGGGGCATACAAAATTGCTGAGCCACAGAGGATTTATATGTCCAATTTGAGCAGGTACTGCAGCGTAGAGTTTCAAAGTATTTGAAAGTGATTCATACTGCTACCGGCCGTGTCTGGGAAGTCCGCCTGGGCTACATCCTTGCCAGCTTACAGTGATGTTAGTCTTTTCACTTTAGCATTCTCGAGTGAGGTAGTGTTAACTTATACTTTTATTTGCATCTATTCTGATGATCAATAGAATGGGTAAGCTTTATATACTTATTGTTTATTTGAATAATGTTTTTTGTTTTTGTTTAAGTATTTGCATATTTAAAATATAGCATCATCTTTTTAATTGATTTGTAGCATTTATTTATGCATTCCTTTCATCTTCTATTATGTATATCAAATATATTCTCTCCTTCTGTGCCTTATCTTTTAACTCTTCTATTGGTAATTATTGATGAGCAGTAATTCTTAATTTTAAAATAGTGTAATTAATCACTTTCTGGTGCTGTTAATGCTTTCTTGTCTCAAGAAATCTTTGCCTACTCAAAGCTAATAAATATATTGTCCTGTCGTATCTTTTAAAAGTCTTATTGCTTAATTTCCACATTTAGAACTACAATCCATCTAGAATGATGTTTGTGGATGGTTTAAGACAGATACCAAAATTGATTTGCATATCTTCTTCATAGGGGTTCCAAATGACCTAGCACCATTTATTCAAAAGACTATCTTTTTGCCATGCACTCTAGTGTCACCAATGCCATAAAGCAAAATATGCTAGGATTATTATTTGAATTCATTGCATCTATATAGATTAATTATATAGGTTATGTTTTTGCCTCATAAGTTTTTATTACTTTTTTGTTCTGAAAAGGCTTGCTATTAGGCAGCGTGAATTCATATCATTTAGGTATTACAAAGTCTTTTTCGTCACATAAATGACATATATATTTATTTCCTAGGTGTGGAATTGATGGGGAACTCAAGATTTAGTGTTAAGTGATAGTTATTAAGTTTAGTAATGAATGCATGTAAAATGCTATTGTTTCATGAACTGAAGATATGACCCACCCCGACTCCAAGAGACCACAAGCAATTCAACCTTGTGCTGGAGAGGAGCAGCAAGCAATCAGGATGGTATTTGAACTGTTGAGATCCAGGATGAGACATCCTGCTACCCAGGACACAGAACACAGAGAAAAAAATTTCCCAGTCATCAGTCAATATGATGAGAGGATGGTGGGGAACTTACAGGACTGCAGCTTTTATCTGGTTAATCTTTTCCCTGAATTCCAAACCCTTTAACTACCTTTTTTTTTTTCTTGTAAAAAAGACTGGGTTTAAATAAAAGGTAAGATGGTCTGTTAGAATACACAACCCACCATCTTCTCCAATCACCACCCATCTGAATAAAGTGCCCATAAAGATTCAATCCCGATTTTTACTCACCGATTTTGGTGGTAACAGGAAGCACTAACACAAGCTTTTCCGGTTTCAGGAGTGTAGAAGAGTCCTTCTTTTTCCTGGGATATTGTCCATTCTGTCACTTTAATGAGTTTATAGCATTTCTTAGGAATGGTATGATTTTAAAGGTGTCTAATAGTTTCCCCATATTTTTCTACAATCTTGCTGCCATACACTATTGCAACTAAGCAGTTTTCTCAAGAAAGCAGTAAAAAGTCCAGTCATTTTGCCAGTGAGATTTAAAAATCCTAAACTGTCATTAAGCATTATCAACTCCTTTGCAATTTTAGTTTTCATTTTCATTACCAATAAACATTTGGCCATGTTAATGATATTTAAAAGGATTGTGCACAATAACACTATCTTATTATTTTGTTTAAATATGCTATAGTTTAACTTGGTGGAGAGAGACCATATTAGGGAAGAAATTACTGCTCTAGAAAAACTGATTATTATTTAAAGATTTTTTTTTAGAGATTTAAGATTTCAGCCCTGGCTGGTATATCTCAGTGGATTGAGCACGGGCCTGCGAACCAAAGGATCACAGTTCCATTCCCAGTCAAGGCACATGCCTGGGTTGCAGGCCAGTTCCCAGAGGGGGACACATGAGAGGCAACCGTACACTGATGTTTCTCTCCCTCTCTCCTTCCTTTCACCTCTAAAGATAAATAAATAAAAATCTTTTAAAAGAGAATTGTATAAAAAAAGATTTCAAACAGATCAGGTTTTGCTGGTTCAATGAGCTTCCTCAGACTGTTGCCATTTCAGTGGGGTTAGCCAGAGCGGAACCCCACAAAAGTCAGAAAAGCTCATCTGATGTCCATCTCTTGAGGAGATGGACCTCAATAAATCTTCATGTGTATCAAATCAGAAAGCCTATGTTATTCACAACTAGATATATCTGAAGACCCTACTGAGTTCATACTATGTTAGACTTTCAGCTGTTAGAGGTAGGCTGGACAGAAATACCCCCTTATTACCTCTTGAACAAACAAAACTACAGTGGGTGGCCATAAAATTAAATATTCTCAATTGCTGAAATGACTTTCATAATGTCTCTTCCTTTTCAAGAACCTACATTTTCCTTCTCCATGGAACAGTTTATTTTACCTGCTAAAGTTGCTTTCTCTCATTATCTCATTTTACGTTGGCTATTTTTAAGAGGCTAGAAGTACTTAAGGTTCATTTTCTTGTAGAATGTTCATTAAGGGAATAATAGGTAGCATTACTGAGATCTCCCCAGTACTGTCAAAACCTCCTTGGCTGCCTTAAGTTGCCAACTCCCTGCTAACAATATTCAACTTGAATAGCTGCAATAAAGACAAATCTTTACCCAGAGCTCTTAAAATCTTCAAATAAAGATCACAACTAATTGATAAAATACATCTCAAGACCAATTTTTCCAGCTATCAAACATGTAGACAGCACAAAACTAGGTATTACATAACATTCATAAAAGCATAATGAAACAAGCAAAATTATATAATATAGAAACTCTTTAGAGTGCAATGGACAACATCTTTCTATGCTGAAAATGCACAGTCCCTAGACCCAGAAAGTCCATTCTAAAAATCTGTTTACAGATATAATCATGAAATTGCGTAAAATAATAAAACAGTTATGCAGCTATCATAATAGCAAATGACTGGAGTCAACCTAACCATCCATCAATAAATAATCAGTGATATAAATAATAGTAGATCCAGATATTGGACACTATGAAACCATTGAAAAGAATGAGCCCGATTTCTGTTCTGGAATGAAAAGGCAATCTCATTTGAGGAAAGGGAATTCCCATAAAACCAGGCAGCATTTTAGCTATGCAGTAAACTACTAAGAAAGCTAAAAAAGTTTAAAATAAACTACCCATAGTTTCTTTCACTCTACACACTTTGTTATGGCAATACTGCACAGCGTTTGTAAGATCATGTAGGAAAAAAATAAATCCTACTCTTTCTGGAAACCACAAATTTAAATTTGTCACCATGACGGCCTTAGGTAGCTGCCAGGCTTTATTTGATCTTTAATGTAGTATATTATAACTATCGAGGTAAAAATACAGAGTAAATGTAAATGGGAAGTGTTACATAGCCAAACCCCAAGGCTACAAATTATAAAAGAACACTAAATTTTGCCTCAAGCAGCAGGCTGGAATAGAAGGCATCCTCTTTAAACTTCAGACATAAACAACTTGTTATTCTATTAAGTGTGAATGAATAAAATATCAACATTTGTATAACTTATTTTTGAAGCAACTGCTTTCAGACAAGGAGTTGGATTATTTTCCCTTTGGGAGCTGTATCGAAGGTATAGTTGAAAGCAACATGTCTTCTAACTTTGAAATGTTCTGTGTATGATTATTTTGTCTTAGGTTCCAGTGGCAAGAGAGAGGTAATTGAATCTAGATATTTGCAAAGAATCAAAAAATTATGAAATTAATAAAGTCCATTATGTACGGCTAAACTTGTTAAAAACAATGTCTTTATTAATGTGTACTCCCCATTATATATAGCTCAGTGAGCAGCATTTGAAATATCATTTGCTAGTTGTCTGATTCCCTGCTCTTCTTACCATGTAATTCTCTATCTTTCTAAGCCTAGTAAATGAGTGAATGAACAATGAGTGTACAATTACTCATTGTACATTTATGAGTGTACAATCTCATAAATGAAAAGTTCTAGAGAACAGAAAATTGGTATAACATATTGTGTACACTTATAGTACTTATTTTAAAAAATATTATAGAAAGAATATAACAACTAAAAAATTAAAGAAAGAAGATCAATAGATATTCCACTTCTTTGTAAATCAATCTTTTGTGTTTTGTTCAATTCTAACATTTTTATATGTACATCTCCAATTTTGCATAGCTATCACTACAAATTGCATTCATTTTTATTCTCTATGGGATGTATCTTAACTTGAAATATCTGAACGCTGTGTTGTGCATCAATGTCTCATTCTAAATATTAAAAAATTAGGGAAATAAATGTATTTAAAAGCTTAAATTAATTGATGGAGTACATTAAAATGTAATAAGATAATAAACATTGAGGTGAATAACAAAATGTATTTTAAAGTTTATATAATGCAATAGAAAACTCTGAATTTTTCTCCTACAAATAGTAAAACCTTGAAAATAGAGATTGTTTTATATATAAGCATATTTTATTAGAAGAAAATATAGGCCATAGAAGCATGAGCATAATGAAATAAATAAGAGATTAGTGAAACTGAATCCCTTCTCAACTCTAGCACTTTGTTACTACAAAACATACACTGAGCAGGGTGGTGAAATGAATTGTGCTAAATCTCAAGTCTCTCAAAATTTTATCTAATCCACCTTATCATAGTAAAGTTCATCTATGACAGCCCACAGCTAACATCATACTCAGTGGTGAAAATCTTGACAAATTTTCCTCTAAGATCAGGAACAAAACAAGGATCATACTCTCACGACTCATTCAACATAGTACTGGAAGTTCTTGCCTAAGCAATCAGGCAAGGAGAGAAAATAAACAGCATCAGAACTTGAAAGAAACTAATGATATTATTGCTCTTTGTAGATGACTTAATTTTATATATAGGAGATCCTAAAGATTACATTAAAAAGCTAGTTCTGATAACAAGTTTCATAAAGCTGCAAGATACAAGATTAGCAAACAAAATCAGTAACATTACATGTGTTAAAGTGAGAGGCAGGGGTGGGTAGGGCAGGAGAGAGTAATGGGAACAAATGGGGGCAACTGTAATTGCACAACAATAAAAAAAAACAAAGTATCTGAAAAAGATACATAAATTATCTAATTTATAATAGCATAAAAACAATAAAATATGTAGAATAAATTTCACCAAGGATGTGACAGATCTCTAATTACAAAACACTGGTGAAAGAAGGTGAATAAGACACAAATAAATGTAAAGATATCCCATGTTCATAGACTGCGAAATGTCCTGCTACCAAAAGCTATCTATAAATTCAACATAACCTTTATCAGAATTACAATAGCACTTTTTACAGGAGTAGAAAAAACAATCAAGTTTATATGGAACCACAAAAGACCCCAAATACCCAAAGCAACCCTAAGAAAGACCAAAGCTGCAAAAATGGCACCTCCTGATTTCAAACTATATTTATAAATCTACAGGAATCAAAACAGTATGGTACACATAGATGAATAGAACAAAATTGAGAGCCCAGGAATAAAGCCATGCATATTCAATCAGCTGCTACTTGACAAAGCAACCAAGAATATTCAATGGAGCACAGTACTCAATAAATGGTGCTAGATGTTGGATATTCACATAGAAAAAAATAAAACTAGAACCTTATCCTATCACACTCACAAAAGGTAATGCAAAATGCATTAAAGACTTAAACATAAAACCTGAAACCATAAAATTCCTAAAAAGCAAACATAAAAAAGGCTCTTGGACATAGATCTTTGTAATAATTTTTTTGCATATAACACTTAAAGCACAAGCAACAATAACAACAAATAAACAAGATGGACTACATCAAACTAACAAGCTTCTTCAAAGTAAAAGAAATGATCAACAGACTAAAAGGGCAACCATTGGTATGGGAGAAACATTCCCAAACCATATATCTAATGAGGAGCTCATATTGAAAATGTATAAAGAACATATATAACTAAAAGGCAAAAACCAATACATTTTAAAATGTGCAAATAAAATAGACATTCTCTAAAATGGTCAACAGCTACACGAAAAGATGTCGAACACCAGTCGTTAGGGAAATGAAAATCAAAACCACAGTGGGATATTTCTTCACACCTGTCAGAATGACTATCATCAAAAACAATGACAAAAGATGAGGTAGCAAAAGCTGATGAGGATGGGGAGAAAAGAAATCATTGCCTTCTAGGAGGAGAATATATACTGCCAGTGAATCTTTACTAGCTTTTCATGAGAATGCATACAGTTTTGTTTCTACTTTTCAAACTTCTACCTAAACGGAGTTGTATTAATACTTTGAAAACAGCCCTCCAGGTAAAGTGATTGATAAACACATAATTATAATTGTCCTGGTATAGACAAGGTAGAGTAAGGGGATGATGAGAGGGGTGGAAATGGAGAAATGGCATGGAAGGTGATACATTATATGAGAAAACTAGCCAAAGGACCAAGTAATGTATGGCTTGTAGGCTACTGTAACCATTTTAGAATCAAATTTGAAATTCTGAATGAGGTGAGAAACTATTAGAGGGTTTTGAGAGGAAGATTAACATAATTTGTCATTATTTTAAATAATGTAGTCACAATGATGAAAAAGAACTCATGGACAAGAACAACAATGTGGTGATTGTGGGGTGGAGGGGGTGGGTGAAGGTGGAAGAAGATATAGGAGGAAAAAATTATAGTGAAAAATGTAATAAAAATAAACTATTCAAAAAGGGTGTGGCAATTGGGAATGAAGAGATCCTTACAAAGATGTAATAATAATTCAGATGTGGTTTGGCTTAGAGTTAACTTGAGAGGGGCAATAACATTTTCAAACATAATTTGTTGATAAATGAAATGTGGAAAATGAAAGAAAAAAGGAATAAAATCAACTCTAACATATTTCGCCTAAGCTGATAGTCCTAATAAGCAGTTTTAATTAATTATTAACTGATTGAATTTATTCGTAAAACAATTTGTTGAGATATGATTGGCATTGAAATGCTGTACAATTAATGTGCAGAACTTGATGAACTTGGAGCAAAGTAAACTTCTTAGAAACCATCATCACAATCTATGCTATAAACATATCACCTCCAAAAGTTTCTTCCAACCTTATTGTTATTATCATGTGTGATGATAACACTTAACAAATATCTACCAGTTTTAACGGAGTATAATGAGTTTAAGGATAGAAGCAGAGGAAGTAGACAGTATGAAAAAGGACAACTGGTCATGGAGTTTTTTGAGAAAGAAGGCAGATACAAGAGGCACTAACCAGGCAGGGATAGATTGAAAGAAGGACATTGTAAACTTTATGTAGTCATATATTCTGTTGGTAATAAGTAAAGAGGTAAAAATTAATAGTAAAAGAAAGAAGCTAATTTTTTACCATGAAGTAATTGAATGGGCAATAAGAATAAAAAAATGCACAGGGAGGGGATGCCCTTGTAAAATTTATCCATTGAAAATAAAAAAATAAAGCAGAAATATGAGCACTATTATAGGCAGATTGGTAGATTTGATATTGAAATATACAGAAGTTTATTTTTTCTGATTTCTTTATCTTTTTCAGAAGAAAGAGAAATGAGGGCTGTGTTGAAAGTTTGAGGCAAGATTTATGAAAGAAGTGTCTGGAGAAAGGGGATGCGATTTACTGGCTTTAATATAGAATTGATGGGCTGCACTGAAGGCTCACATAGTCATAAATTTAAATTGAAGGCAGTTAGTAGGCCTGTGTATTTTTCTATACCCATGGGGAAAAAGAAGAGAGATGTTCATATTGAACTCAGACTGCAGGTGTGTTTGAGTGAGTTCTCAGAGACAGACAGAAGCAATGGTGTTAAGGACAATAAGCAGATAAATCATCGAATCTATCGCAGGAAAGGACTGGAATAAGAATCTGGGGTTGATGCTAGGCCGTGGGAAAATCAGTCGATAAGATGTGCCAATAAAATTTTTTTTGCCTTAGGCTATTAGTGTGAGTGTCATGGAAGGGCAGTAGGTAGTCACTGAATTGTGAGAAGCTTTAAGAATTTGAAGTGAAGTAGCTCTGGCTGGCGTGGCTCCATGGGTTGAGTGCTGGCCTGTGAAGCAAATGGTCGCTGTTTTCATTCCCAGTCAGGCCAGGTGCCTGCGTTTCAAGTCAGGTCCCCAGTTGTGGGTGTGTGAGAGGCAAACACACATTGATGTTTCTCTCCCTCTCTTCCTCTTTCCCTTTCCCTCTCTCTAAAAATAAATAAACAAAATCTTTAGAAAAAACAATTTGAAGAATGTGAAATTACTAGAAAGGAAAATAAAAGGCTATGGTAATGTCGGGAGGGGAGATTGAGGGTCATGTTATATGGAAAGCCTAAATGTAAGATGTAAGAAGCCAGAGATGGAAAGAGAGAGAGAGAGAGATAATACGAATTATTAAGAAATGAAGGAGAAAAACAATCAATATGCAAGAACTAGATGGGCTAGCAGGCAAATTTGTCTGATATAATGAGTTTCAACGAGAGATGTGAGGCAGGAGAGAATATCACTGATATGCAAATGTTAATAAAGACCTAAAGTACAATTTCCTTGGGGTGAGAGATTATAAAATTGTACTATTATGTGATAGAGTGTTTCTGGAAGATAGCCACGTATCCATTAGAGTAAGAAAGTTAAGGGGGCATTCAGATAAGACATTAGGATAGAAGTAACTTTGCTGAAGCCATATTACGTGTTGTCAGAGAAAAAATTTGAGACCTCAGGAGATAGGGTCAAATAAACAGTGTACAGAGAGCCCCAGCTGGTGTAGCTCAGTCGATTGAACATGAACCTGTGAAGCAAAGGGTCGCAGGTTTGATTCCCAGTCAGGGCACATGCCTGGGTTGTGAGCCAGGTCCCCAGTAGGGGACACATGAGAGGCAACCACACATTGATGTTTCTCTCCCACTCTTTCTCCTTCCCATCCCCTCTCTCTAAAAATAAATAAATAAAATATTTAAAAACAGTTTACAGAGATAAATGAAGCATAAGTATCCAATTTTCTGTACTTAACTGAGGTTAGCAGAGATACAATGAAGGACAAATCCACCCTGAAAATATCTTCGAAGAGGTCAATGGTCCTCTCCGATCATATCCTCCTTCCCGAAACTGGTCTTTTGCACAGATTGGGATGGTCATTTTCATAGTATTTGCTGTGGAGGAAGGTGAATCCTGCCAACCTTGGCAGAGTTCTATTCATTCCCTTTTCAAACCTGCCAACAGCAAGTGTCAATGCCAAGCAATTAAAATATTTCTCAAAGGCATAAAGTTGTAATATAGTTGCTGTATTTATGGTTTTGCGAGTATTTTGAGATACTTGGCTAAAGAGATTCAATTATTCTTTTTTAAACTGCCAACAGCAGTGTCAATGCCAAGCAATTAAATATCTCACAGAGCATACTGTTATAATATAGTTGCTGTATTTACGCTTTTGTGAGTATTTAAAAATATTTGGTTAAAGAGTTTCAAAGATTCTTCTGTTAGACAACAAGATTTCTTTTAAAAATAATTTATTTGTGCTTTTAAATAATACTATAAAATCTAAAAATTATAAGTGTTCAGGTATTTGCCTGTCTTTTGAGAGAATTCAATCAAGTTTTTCTTGACTTCGGAAATGTGGAGCAGTTTCTGTCCTATTTTCATTAATTCCATATTTTCCTCATCATTAGATTGGGTATAAATAAATAGATTATATATAATCTAAAACTAGAAATCCAAAGCTCTTATAGAACTATATGTAATAAAAATTAAAACACTTATACAGAATATATAATGTATACACTAGATCAAATATTCTAAAAATATAACTCATGGACCACCTTTGTCAAAATCATCTAGAGTGTTTATTTAGCATATGGATGTTTTTATGACTTAAAGTAGCTCCTGAACCATATTCTCAATGTATGGGATTCCAAAGGCAAGAGAGAAAGAAAAAGTGGGAGAGAGAGAGAGAGAGAGGAAGAAAGAAAGAGAGAGAGAAGGAAAGAAAGGAAGGAAGGAAGGAAGGAAGGAAGGAAGGAAGGAAGGAAGGAAGGAAGGAAGGAAGGAAGGAAGGAAGTTGTTATTTAGTATAATATTCTAAAATGTAACAACAATAATAATTTTACTGGGTAGGCTTTAGAAGATGGGGAGACTATGTATTTGTTTAAATGTCCACTGGGAAAGATTGTTTTGAGGAGAATAAATAAGATTTTTTTCCATTCTTACTACATGCTGTGTTAATCAATGTCTTAAACTAGTTTTCCCAAAGAAGGAAGCCTGGGGCCCAAAGACAGAATTCAAGTACAAATAGTTTATTTTCATGATGAAGAAAACATCCAGTGGAGAGAACAGAATGTGATGACTTCATACTGTCAACTATGCTAGCAGAGATTTCTGTCCCTCATGCACCTTCCATTGATCTATTGGGTCACTTGTCGGTGTATAGGCAGCAACCAGGTCAGCAGGCTGTCCTGATCTCACAGTGTCACCCCTCCAGGCTTTTGGATTCCTGGACAGCACAAATACACTTCTGTGGCAAGCAGCTCCAGCCTTTTCTACAGACCACTGTGACACTGAGGCACTGAGGTCAGAGATAGGGAGAGACAAATATGGGTTCCTATTTGTCTTCGTGGGTTCCATTCTGCCTCTCTTTCCTTGACTTCACCTGAAGCTTCTTTTCCCAATCTCCAGGCCTGCTGACCGAGAACAATTTCAGGTTCCCCATACGATGAAGAGGCAATATAGCCTTCCACAGGCTTTTCTACTAACTCTCATAGTTTTCTAAATTCTAATCTCTATAATAAATCCTGCATTTTGCATTACTAATACTAGTCCCACATTAATTTATGAGATAGGAAAGGGAAAGGAACAGTTAAGAGGAAGTTATCAAAGAAGTTGATGTTAGAGTTAACCGGAGTTCAATCCCACTAAAGACCGAGAGACAATAAACAAATGTATTAGAATTATTCCATTCTAGCAGAGAGAGCAAGATGTTTATCCACCTACTTCTGTCAATCATTGGTTAACAGCTGCTCTCAAGAAATAATTCTCCATGTTTTCTAATCTGCCCCATCTGTGAGCAAAGGAGGCATGAATGGCCAGATAAAGCTCTTCAGCCATGAACCATGATTATGGGCAGATGGAAGTCTGGTGACCTGAACGGAAATGGTGGGGACCAAGAGGATGGGTAGGTCACTGACAGAATTGTTTATAAGAACTTTATGAGAACTGGGTACTTTATACTCACAGCAACTCTACAAGATGTGTCATTTATACTTGCCTTATGCATTAAAATGTTTAGACAACTTAGGCATGCTTAACATTAAACATATAAATTGTATCTTTATGCTGGCGGCAAACAGTTGCAAGGTAAAATTAAATATTGAATAAATTACATTTTAAACTGAAAAACATAAAATGCGCCCTGGCTGGTGTAGCTCAGTGGATTGAGCACGGGCCTGTGAAGCAAAGGGTTGCCTGTTTGATTCCCAGTCAGGGCACGTGCCTGGGTTGCAGGCCAGTTCCCAGCAGGGGATGCATGAGAGGCAACCATACATTGGTATTTCTTTCCCTCTCTCCTTCCCTTCCCCTCTAAAGATAAATAAATAAATAAATAAAATTTATTTTTAAAATCATAAAATGCTTATGAAACATTTAGTAGAAGGAATGTGAGACCTCTGCATTGAAAAATACAGAATGCTTTTGAGAGAATTGAAAGATCTGAATAAAGTTAATAATATTGTTAACATGGCATGCTTTAACAAACTGATCTATAGAATTATTTAACACCAATCAAATCTCAGAAGGGTTCCTTACAGAAATTGAAAAAGTGATTCTAAAATATACATGGGAATGCAATTGTTCTAGAAGAACAAAAACCAGAAAAATAAAAATAAAATTGGGAACTTGACACCTGATTTCAAGACTTAGTAGAAAGGTATAGAACTATGAAACTCAGTATATTGTACAAATTAAATGAATACAATTTATTATACATAATTTATATCAGAATCAAGTTGATAAAATAAAACACCTGTTCAATACTCAGTCAATAGTACTTAATTATCAAATGAGTCAAATTAGTCTTGGAACAGCAAAATAACACAGATCTTTTGGGAATGCCTATTGACTTTACCAGGCATAACAGCCTAATCTATTTAGAATGTAACTGATTTTTGTTTGTTTTAGTTTGGTTGGTTTGTTGTTTATGCTCTTGATTTGTAGGCATTTCTTGAATATTTCAGATATTAAGCCATTAACATATGTGTAGATTGTAGGTATTTTTTCCATTCTATAGGTTGCTTTTTGACTGTTGATCATTTCCTTTTTTGTACAGAAACTTTTTAGTCTCATGTAGTTGACTCATCTATATTTGCTTCTGCTGCTTATGTTTTTGGAGGCATATCCAAGAAATCATTGCTAAGATCAATGTCACAAAGATTTTCCCCTATATTTTCTTCTAGAAATTTTATAGTTTCAGGTTTCCTGTGTAAGTTGGCAATTCATTTTGAGTTGATTTTTGGACATGGTGTAAGTTAAGGGCTCAGTTGCATTCTTTGGCATGTTGATATATAGATTCTTCAACCCTACTTACTGAAGATACTGTCCTTTCCCCATCGTGTATTTTTGGCATTATTGTTCAACAGAGATGATCATCTATATGTATTTATTTCTTTTTTCTCCATACTGCCTTATTGGTAGATATGTTAGTTTTTATACTAGTAACATACTGTTTTTATTACCATTGCTTTGTAATATATTTTAAAATCAGGAAGTATGTTTCCCCAAGACCATCATAAGGTATAACCTTACACCTGTTAGAGTAGCTATTATGTAAAAAATGGTTAAAAATGTTGCTGAGGGTGTAAAGAAATCAGGACTCTTTTACATACACTTTTGGTGGAAATGTAAAATGATGCAGCCACTATGGAAAATAGTATAAAAGTTTCAAAAAATTATAAAACAGAAGTACTATGATCCACTAAACTCACATCTGGGTATATATCCAAAAGAATTCGAGTCCAGGGTCTTGAAGAAATATCTATCTTCCCTTGTTTACTGCAGCATTAGTCATAAGAGCTAAGATATGGGAACAACTTAAATGTCTATCAGTGAATTAATAAAGAAAATATGGTGTAGACATACAATGTAATATTTTTCAGCCTTAAAAAGAAGAAAATCCTGCCACATTTGACAACTAGATGAACCTGGAAGATATTGTACTAAGTGAAAGAAACCAGTCACAGAAGAAAACATATGGCAAGATTTCACTCATAAGATATCTAAAAGCAGATATCTTAGAAGCAGATGTCTTAGAAGCAGAGAGAAGAATGATGGTTTCTACTGTCTGTGGGGAGAGAGAAGTTATTCTAATACTTCAGTTATGCCAGATGAATAAGTTCTAGAGATTTGCTGTACAGCATTGTACCTATTGCTATCAATACTGCATTGTGCACTTAAAAATTTCTATAGCAGATAGGTTTTGTGCTCATACCATCAAAACTCATTAACAAATCTCTTAAAGATCCATTTTAAAAAAAGAGTTAAACCTTATGTTGCTAGTAAAAAGAGTAATAAATACCCAGGTCTAATGATTTACTATATCAGAGAGAGAGAGCAAGAAAGGGAGAGAACAAACAAATATTTCTTCAGCACCTACCTGAACAATATCCTCATAAGAAGAAAAGCTGTTACATGAATATACACTGTTACACCAAAGTAGCACAATTAAATTTGCTGCACTCATAACAGATACCTATGTCATTATAATTATGCGTACTATGGTTACCAAAGTTAATAAGTACTTGTTAATTGCCAAAGGCAATTTTTCACATTCTGTTTGACGGTAACCTGTAGTTGTGCCAGGACAATTTTTGTAGTGTAAAAACAGTGCTATAGAGAGCTGATGAACATGTCATTTCTAATAGTTGGTTTTCTTTACTTTATTTTCAAAATCTTTCAGGTAGAAAAAACACTGACTAATAAATTCACAGCACCACAGATAGAGGTCTTTCCAGATGTTTCATTGTGATGTTGGGTTTTACTTAAATAATTGTGCATATGGTATCTTATGACTTCAATTTTTTTCAGTATAAGAAAAACAATTGACTTTTATATTCTATTTAAATAGTACTGATTAACTTCTAAATTATTCAACACATTTAAATCAATAACTCCAGATATTTTTTTAGCTTCTCAGTTTTACATTACAGAACTCTGGATGCTTAATTTATTGCATCTTTTACCTTGTGTTTGCTGCTATGTTCTGTCACATCATTAGTATACATAGTAATTATTAAATTACACATAGATAATTATTATATATCTACTTTGTAAATGGTATGGAGATCAATTTTAAGAGAGTTAAGACAGTTTCTGCTACAAAGTAGTTCTTGCATCTGTTAGGGTAGCTAGTTAAGGTACTGTAATAAGAAATCAAGACAGAATTATATGTGAAAATGATTTATTGGAGGAAACGCTTTTAAGGAATAATGAGAAGAATTCACAAAAAGGTAGAGTCTTTGGACCAGTCTGGAGGTCTGCCATATTTTAAGAAGAGGGGTGAGAAAGTAAGAAAGTTTAGGCAGAAAGAGTCTCAGACTGCAAGAGAGTTTTAAGAAAATTTAATCAAGCAAATGGAGAGTTCATGAGTCAGATTGCCTGTCAAAAGAATCCTGCATCCTATAAGATAGGTCCAGAATTATTATCTCTACCATGTTAAGTCACTAAAAAGAAGACTATAGGAAAAATGGCCCTGGCACAAATGCTGTTCTGAATTTCCGTGGTCATCTTCTGAGGCTACCAGCCAACAATGGGTCTCACAGTAGATCTAAGCAAAGTATTTTTATGACCATCACATAGGATGCTGTCTTCTGAGTACAGCAAGTAGGTCCTAGATGGTTCCCACTGACCTCTTTTTCTCAAGCAGAAACTTAGAAAAGAGAATGCAAAATGTAACAGGACAAATGTAGTTTCAGTCACTGCAGTTGGTGCTAGGCTACCAAGGGTACTCCTTCTCTCTAGCCAATAAATTCTAGATCGAATAATTGGCAAAGTATCATAACTATACTGGAGTTACCACTATCAAAGCTTCCTGGTTTATAAATCTTCCCTTTTTCTGGTTGTAGATTGTGTTAGAAACAGACCAGTGAATTCATATTATATATATCCAGCCCAAAAGCCATCCAGCCACATAACATAAAAAATAGAGACACTTATTGAAGAAGATACAAGATATAAGACACTTTGTACACAGGACAATGATGCCTCTGTGCCCTCAAAACAGACACCTTGGGGCCTCACACAGTTCTCCAAATCACCATCAGCTGCACTGCCATGTTATTTTGAATTTCTTGACTGTCTGAAATCTCTTCCCTTTCAGAGGTAATTTAAGTTTTTAGAAAAGCCATAAGTCACAGGATGCGGAATCTGGGCTGTAGAGGAGGCTGAGTCACCTGGATGATTTGATGTTTTGCCAAACAGTCTCTGCATGAGATGTGATGCAAGAGCAAGGTGTGCTGTCATGATAAAGCTGTCAGTCACCAATTGCCTGCCCACAGGTTCGCCCTTCTGAATCATCCAAATAGCTTCCACAGAGGAATGTTCAAGCTTAACACAAAATTTGATGCAGATTTGTTGTTCTACTTTCTCAGTCTTTGACTGTGACACCACACAGTACACATGCTCACTCAATGGTGTCTACCACCTCTGCTGATTACTACGGTGAAGTCATCATTGTTCATGCATGAGTATTCCAGTTTGTGTAAAGAGGGGATTGGTTAGAAGGTGAACCCATTGGAAGCCTACAAAACCTTGAGAAGTTGATTGGTTATTTTGAAAAAGCTCTCGGTCCACCCCAAATCCAGGACAATATAATCCAGCTTAACCAACTAGCTTGCACTCTCTCTCTCTCTCTCTCTCTCTCTCTCTCTCTCTCTCGGAAACACTCATTTGCTCCATGTGGTCATGCATTCTCTCTCCATAGCCACATGGCCTTAGTAGCCATAAGGCCAACAGCCACATGAACTTCAAACACAGGCTCTAGGTGGGAACTTGGGAACTGCAGCACAGCAATGGATTGCAGGTGGGAATACAAACTAAGATATTGAAAAAGACTGGAATAAACATAATATGGAACAGAAACTTTGGACACTAGCCGTCGTTTTGGCCTTATTGAAGACATAGTTGGACCTTCTCCATGGTGGGGTGGACAGAGAAGGCATATTGAAAACCCAAGGGCCACCTTCCATTTCAATCCAAATAATTCTTATCAGCAGACCCCCTTTTCCATTGTGAGTTTCCTGGAATGTTCTCCTGTGACACCTTAAGGACTCCACTTTCACCAGAAACAGCCTAACTTACCTCCCTTTTTCTCCCTTGCACATCCAAGTTTCTGATCAGCATCAGATAATCTTAGGAACAAAGACTTTGGGTTTATTGCACAAAGAGACAGAGTTTCAATCAAACTAAAGAAAGCTTTTAGTCCTCAGTTGTATTTCAGTTCCAGGCTCAGAAAAATGGCAAAACCATGGCTCATCAGGACTAAGGTAATGATCAATAACCACTGTTCTTGTGTTGACCAATCAGGTTAGACCAGTACACTGACTACCCTTAGTCACCATGATTAATGGTTTTTCTTTTATATAACGCATCCTCTGGAAGGCATAAGGGAGCCAAGTCTTTGATTAGCTGACCTGGGTCTCTGGGTGTGGGACACTTTCTAGGTTGTATAGCCTTCACTTTCTTTGCTGCAAACTCCTGTTTGTGTCTTATTGGGCTCTGATCACACAGGCAAATAGGCCACTCTAGTCTAGTAACATGAGGTTTCTTTTTTTATTGAAGCTACTGTAAACACAAGATTAAAAATCTAATTATAATACTTAAACTCTTGAACTCAAAATTTGCCTAACAATGAATATATTCAACGAATATGTGTTAAATTAACAACTAATTACATATTAATAGAGATAAATAACACTAAGTGCCAGTTTCATAGATTTATCCTTTTTTGTTGTTGCTACCACTTTATTTTTTTCTTCTGTAAGTCAGCTCAGTAGTGAGTCAAAGTTATTTAAATAAAAAACATTTTAAATAAAACTTTATAATAATTTACATCTCCAATTACAAACTCCAAAATCATTTACATATTTTAATTTTAATTTACTTACTTCCATTACTGTCTTGATGTATTTCTTTTCTTTTTTCTTGTTAGGTTCTTCTAATATTTCACTTAAAAATTCCTTAATTTCTACTTGATAGGATTTAATGAACTCAAGAGCAGTTTTTATTATATTTTTAAAATATAGTGTAAGATGAAAGTGTATTTTTAAAATATAGTGTATGATTATAGTGTAAGATGATTACTTTCAAACATTGTGAAAGTAATCAAAGGTTAATTATTGTGTTGTCTTAAACAGCAAGTATGATTCTTCCCTTTTTTATAAAGGCAGGCAAAATTTTTTATTTTCTTCAGTTGCTTTAGTTAAGGAAGCTTGAAAAATAATGCATATCTGAATCATAGTATCTTATTCTCACTTTATTCTTGATTTTTAGTTTGATTAATCTTTAAAAGTATTATCTTTTAAAAGTTTGTATACATACTTTAAAAGATCTCAGCTGGAATTTTAACTCTGTGTATCTGCCCAGGGTTCTTCCTTTGCGTGATAGCATCCATGAAGTTCCAAATTCAAAAACAAAACAAAGACACAGTAAATATCTATAATATTTAGTAATATTTAGCTATTTTATTTTATTTCATGGAGTGAACAATTAAAGTAGTGCTATGGTGGTTATGCAATTGTTTATGCAGCCGAAATCATTAGGGGAAGCTAATGAATGTCCTTTGGGTGCTTTGAAGTCAGGGTATCTGAAGAGTCAGCAAAACTCTTCCATTTGGTTCTTACATATTTACTGGAACATAAACAATGATATGGGGATTATTGTCATTAACAAGTCAACATGGACCTTTTTGAGGGCAGAGGTCACATCTTGTCACAGCTCCTGGCCCATAATAGGATCAATGTAATGATTGGTTATTGAATAAGAGATATAAAGGTGTTCAATTAATTGCATCAGAAAAATAATCATAATAGAGAGTATAGCCATAGACAAGAATAACTTAAGACGAGTTAGAAAAATATTAATAGCAAGGGACTATGTACTTTTATTCCTTGTTCTTTATCTTGATCCTTTTGTGTTGTTTTCTATACAGATTTCCTCAGATATTTTGTCATTAGTTCACTCATATTCTGTTGACATTTTTTATTTATGTTGCTCTCTGGGGAGTTTGTCAAATTCCTTCTCCTGTAGGCCTAAACTGCTGTTAATTTTCACCTTGTGTTTTCTATTTCTGGAATTTTGATGTGCATCTTTTATTTTTGTTTTGCTTTTTTTTCTCATTGTGCTCACACTTTCCCAAATGTCTCTGACCCTCTCCACACACCGTTTTCCAAATCTCTTTGATTTCTACTTCTATCATCTGTGTACTTTTTGAGTCTATTTCTGTTTATTGTTTTTTCTTACCATGATTTTGATTTTTATATTGCTTGTTCTTTTGAAGAAATTTTATAATTTAAGCTTTGTTCTGGCATACAGTTAAGTTCAATAAAAACAGTTTGATGCATTGAAGCTCTTAAACTCTGTAAGGTGGGGCCAAAACAGCCGTTAGTGTGGGCAAATTTGGTCTTGTTCCCAAAAAGATCCTCTTTTGATTGCATCCTAAATGACTCTACTAAATATCAGATGTATTAGGAGGCTTTGGACTCTGGTTGGGCACAAGAAATATTCTATGACCTTTCTGAGCAACTTTGCTTGTTGCCCTATATATTTTTTTGGTTGTTTCAGATAGAGAGGCAATTCCTTCTCTTCTTACTTTATCATGACCCAAAAATCAATCTCTTCCCTATGTATTTTGAGTACAAAAGGCATTTGTTTAATTTGCAGGTAAAGATTAAAAGAACAAACATATCTATTTTCCCCTGCTTACTTCTAAAATGGTATAAAATTATGTTTATGAAAGAGCATATAAAACCATATTAAGGGGAGAGAGCAGTCACAAAATTTTGGCAATTGGAAGGCAGATAATCAATGTTTCCAAACTAGGAAACAAAAGAAACCTAAATGCTAAATAGTCAGTGGAAAGAGCCAAGTGACAGTTCAACACACACAGCAAACTCCCCCAAGTGTGTGGACATTTGCAGTAACACACACCTCCAGAGATTAAAGTAGATATTGGACCTAAGGCAGGATCATTTTGAGTAAACTGCAAGCACGCTACACCAAATGGAAGAAAAAAAGGCAGACTCAAAGGCCACGTGTATGATTATATTTATGTGGAAGTCTGAAAAAGGCCAAATGTCTTTCAGACATTCATTTAGCAGAAGTGGTCAAAGAAAAACTGAAGAAGTACCATAGTTTTCCATGTATAATGCTCATTTTTTTGCCCAAATTTTTTAGGGTAAAAGAAGGATGCACATTATACATGGGTAGTACTAAGTTTGTATATAAGTATTTTTAATTCTTTTATTTATGCTTATGCATTAAAAGTGTAGCTCTGGTCTGTATGTCATTTAATTCTACCCTGATTTTGCTTATTTCCTTCCTTGTGCTTGCTCTGGGGTTTGTTTTTGTTCCTCCAGTTCTTGTAGATGTGGGGTTAGGTTGTTTATTTGAAAATTTCTATCTTTTGTAGGTAGGCTTGTATAAATATGAAGTTCCCTTTCATGACTGCCTTCACTGCGTCCTATAGTTTTGGATTATTGTGTGTTCATTTCTCTTTGTTTCCGGAAACTTTTTGATTTCTTCATTGATCTCATTATTAACCCATTTAATGCTTAATAGCATTTTATTCAATCAATAAATTTGAATTTTTTGAGTCTTTTTCTTGAGGTTGGTTTCTAGTTCCAAGCTCTTATGGTCCAAGATAATGCTTGATATAACTTTATTTTCTTGAATTTGTTGAGGCTCCTTTAGTGTCCTATCATGTGGTCTATCATTGAATATGTTCCATGCACATTTGAAAACAATGTGTATTTTGCTTCTTTGGGATGTAAGGTTCTATGTATATCAGTTAAGTCCATTTGATCTAGAGTATTGTTTAATGCTTCAATATCCATGAATAGCCTCAGCAATTTTGAGAAAAAAGAACAAAGTAGGAGAGATCATAATACCTGATATCAAAATATATCACAAGGTCACTATAATCAAAACAGTATAGTACTGGCATAAAACCAGTCACATAGATCAATAGAATGGAATAGAGAGCCCAGAAATAAACTCATGTCTCTATGGTCAATTAATATTTGACAAATGGGGCAGGAGCATAAAATGGAGTAAAAATAACTTCTTCAACAAATGGTTGGGAGATTTGGACAGCTACATGCAAAAAAAAAAAAAAAACCAAAAAACTCGACCACCAACTTATTCTATACACAGAAATAAACTCAAGATGGATAAAAACCTTAAATGTAAGTCATACTATCATAACAGTCCTAGAGGAGAAACACAGGCAGGACAATTTCAGATATTTCATGCAGCAATATTTTCACCAATATGTCCCCTAGAGCAAGGGAAATAAAAGAATAAACAAATGGGACTTCATCAAATTAGAAATCTTCTGCATGGCTAAAAAAAATCAGCAAAATGAAAAGGGAGTCAACTGTATGGGAAAATATATTTGCCAATGATACCTCAGATAAGGGTTTGAGCTCCAAAATATATAAAGAACTCATACAACTCCACTCCGGGAAGATAAACAGTCCAATTAAAAATAGGCTAAGGACTTGAATAGACACTTCTCCAAAGAAGCTATAAAGAGAGCGCAGAGACATATAAAAGAATGGTCAGCATCACTAGCCATCAGAGAGATGTAAATTAAAACCATAATGAGATACCATTTCACACCAGTCAGAATGGCCATCATTAACAAATCAACAAAAAAAGCAAATACTGGCAATGTGGAGAAAGAGGAACCCTAATGCATTGTTGGTAGAAACGCAGACTAGTAACAACCACTGTGGAAAACAGTACAGAATTTCCTCAGAAAACTAAAAATAGAACTGCCTTTTGACCCAGCAATTCTATTGCTAGGATCCTGAAACACCATTTCAAAACGACCTTCCAGTGTTCATAGAAGCACAATTTACAATAGCCAAGTGCTGGAAGCAGCCTAAGTGCCCATCAGTAAGTGAGTGGTTCAAAAGACTATAGTACATTTACACAATGGAATACTATGAAGCAGAAAGAAAGAAGGAGCTCCTATGCTTTGTGATAACATGGATGGAACTGGAAAGCATTATGATAAGTGAAATAAGCCAGGCAGTGAAAGACAAATACCAAATGATCTCACCTCTAAGTGGAACTTAATCAGTAAAACAAACAAGCAAGCAAAATATAACTGGAGACAGGAAATAAAGAACAAACTGACAGTAACCAGAGGGAAGAGGGAAGAGGGATAATGGGGGAAAGAAAGGGAAAGGTCATCAAGTAACATATATAAACGATGNAGTGAGGGTGTCACTGGGTGGGTGAAAAAGAGACAGAGAGAGGTTCTTTGTTCCTCTGGAATTATATTAGCTTATGTTTGGAACAGTCCAGGTGCTTTCTCAAAATGACCAATCAGCTTCTAAAATTTTCAAGGGCTTTTCATAGGTTTATATCCCTTAGTTAGACTGACAGGCGTCCATGGTCCAGCACCTTCACCTATGTCCCCCATCAATCTGATACCAGAGGGTGAAAGAAAAGAGTGTTAATCCTTTTGGCAGAGCAATGCTATTACCCCCTGGGTGTGGAGCTGTAGTTTTCTGGTAAAACAAACAATGCTCCCCAGTTTATTAAGCTTAGTATCTAATTCCCTTTGCTCTCTTTCCTCTATTAATACCTAGTTAACTATCCATGGTAACATTTTCATACTCTAAACAATTACCTCAGAAGGCTTCCTAGATTTTAGTTGTAAAGTCCTATAATATTTTCTAATTATTATTGAATTTTGAACTATATTAATGAGACAGGATTCTTTCTTGTGTGTCTAAGTAATCAGTGATAGCTTAATTCATTTTTTTCTGGGGGATAGATTCAATATCATATTGAGTCAATACACTATTTTTTCAGTAAACATTTTTATGAATTTTTTGGATGTATTTAAAAATTTAAGAGCAATACAAGGAGCTCTCCTCTACCTTTTGCCAGATACATTAATTGACTCATTGTTTTATTATTTCTGTTTTTTTCTGTGTACCTTAGAGTATTATAGCTATAGTACTTTCATACACAATTTTACTGTTTACTCCTAAAACTACAGTACAATTATTAAAGTAAGATATTAACACTGAAATGTTTCTATTATTTAATTTAAACTCCATATTTGTTTTGGTTAATTTTAATATCAAGTTTACTGGCCATTGGGTGCCCAGATTAAGCATCCTTATTGAGCGTGGCTGTGAGGGTACTTCTGGATGAGATCAGTATTTGAATCAGTGAACTATGTAAAGCAGACTGCCTTCCCCAGTGTGGGTGGGCAATATGAAAACCATTAATGGCTTGAATAGGTAGAACAAAAAGTGGGAGAAGAAGGAGAACACTCTACTTTTTCTGTATCACTGCTTAAGATGGGGCATCTGAGCTTACCTTCTTTGGCTCCCAGGTGACTGGGCTTTAAATGATTGGCTCCTCTGATCCTCCGTATATGTGCATTTTATTGGTTCTGTTTATTTTCTCTGAAAAACCCTGACTAACACAATATTCAAATTTTATCACCTGCCCCAGAGTGCCCCATGACTTCTTTTTCCCCTAATCTGGGACCCAACTGAAGATCATGCATTGAATTTAATTATGGTTACTTATTGCAATGAAATAGACAATGCAGGGATTGGGGGGGACTGTCATGTAGATGGAGTAAGAGTTCAAACTGCAAAGCTGCTTAGTAATTCAAGCAGGTTGAGACAAAATTGCAGAAAGGTCTAGATATTTGGTCACAAAATTGTTATTAAAGTCTCTTTCTTTCTTTCTTCTTTTTCTTTCTCTTGCTAGCACTGTAAATCATGTGCCCATATCTTATTCAAGTTTCTATCTTTATTAACATTAATAGTCAAATTGTCCCAGATTTGTTTCGAGGGACTGATGTCAGGGGGATGAGTCCCTGTTGGGGATTTGGTCAGGAAAGAATTGAAAACTGGAGCCAGACAAAAAGTTTTAGGGCAAAGTGGTTTTACTGAGCAGAAAGGGCAAGCAAGAAAAGCCACTCTATACACAGAGCGGCAGCCACGCTTCACAAAAGAGAGACCCCAACCATCTCTAGGGTTGAGCCTGTACATATCTATATAGTTTCTGTGGGAAATTGTTGATATTGAGAAATAGTGGGAAAAGGCTGGGATTAACTTTTCCCTTTACAAGGTATATTTTGTGTTATCTCTTTATGGTATGGCTAAAATGATAAGGTATGGGTGAGTAGCTATTAATCAATTTTGGCAGGAATTGTTGTTACTCTGGAGGCTCTTTGTGGTCTGCTTGCGTTTCAGTTTGGCCGAATCCCATGTCAAGCAGCACGTGTCAGGCTCCTGACTTAACCTTGCTTGACTACAATTGATATAGTTCTTATGCCCCTCTCCTATATGAAGATTCCTGTGTCTTTATTTCTATGCTTATCATTTTTTGAGTACTCCTTTAGTTTCTAACACAACAAGATATTCTAGGCTCTGCCATAGCTGCTGTGGCTCAGTAGATTGATTGCCAGCCTGAAAACCAAAGGGTCACCAGTTCAATTCCCAGTCAGGACACATACCTGGGTTTGTAGGCCAGGTGCTCAGTGCGGGGCATGCAAGAGGAAACCACACATTGATGTTTCTCTCCCTTCCTTCTCCCTCCTTTCCCCTCTCTCTAAAAATAAATAAATACAATCTTTTAAAAAATGCGATATTC
The DNA here is from genome assembly GCF_014824575.4 of Sturnira hondurensis. Lineage (NCBI taxonomy): Eukaryota > Metazoa > Chordata > Mammalia > Chiroptera > Phyllostomidae > Sturnira > Sturnira hondurensis. Next base: position 4,057,483 of record NW_028075269.1, read on the forward strand.
TTGGATCTTAGACTTGGCATCAACACGTTTTCAAGAGATATCTAGTACCTTTAGAATATTATTTAGAAACAAACATCTGGGCTCTATGCATTTTTTCTATGCATTAAATTAAATTTAGTCACAGTTCTTGGTGGAAAATAACAATTTTACAGCTAAGGATATGGGAAGATACAGGTACTTTCCTCAAAGTCATGAAAATATTAAATCACAAATGAAACAGGTGAGTCTCCATCTTCTGATTTTAGGTGGTTGTCATAGTAAATAACAGCTGCTTCCAATGTTGTGTGCAAGAAACTTTATCCATTCATTCAAGTGGGTTGCATTGGGCAGTTAATTGGCACTCTTAAAAGACCAGAGGTACAGCAATGAATAAATTGAATAAAAATTGCTGCATTCATGTAACTTATTTTTCAATAAGAGAAGGCAGTCAATAAGAAAGGAAAGAACATATTAAGAGTATAGTACATTAGATGGTGAAAATTGTTACAAAGAAAAAATAGGGAAGGGAATAGAGTATACCTGATGGGATGTCAAATGTAACAGACAGTGCTGCATTTCTAAACAGACAGGTCCAGAAGGGCAATAAGGTTCCATTTATATTAAGACCTATAGCTGATAAAGGATATTACCACATGGATATTCAGGACTGGAGTGTTCTAGACAGAGAAAGAACATGTGCTGGGCATTGATATTGGGACGTGCCTTATGTATTTGAGAATCAGTAAGGAAACCACTCTGGCTGGAGTAATATGGAAAAGGAAGAGAGTGGTAAGACACAAGTTGGAAATGCCTCATTTTTCTCTAAAGAAAAATAGAATAAATAAGCTTTTACACAAATACTAAAACAAAGTAGTGATTTGAAAAGCAAATGAATACTACATTTTGAGCAAAAGACTATAAAAATTATAACAACAATTGGAAAACCCAAAGGAAACTAAAAATAAACCTATTTTAATTATATGAAGACATCATAGAATGGGCACATGCCTATGTATATCATGGTCAGTCAATCTGAAGTTTGGCCATGACATTTTTAAAAGAGTAAAAGAGGAAATAGGCAATCTTAGCAATAGAGATTAGAAATTAGTATTAAAATAAACATATCATAGATGATGGGATGCAGACACTGGCCTGCAGGGTCCACATCATTATGGATGAAATGAGACATTCACATGGACGACCAAGTCTGGTGGAGGAAAAGGGACAACATGGCTTTTCTCTCAAGGGGAGCAAAAGCCATAGCCCTTGCCATGACTGGCCTTTACTGGGTTTCTTGGCACATTACATGATGGTCCTCATTTACCATGCACAGGTTCGCTTTAGGAGTTACCTTTTACAGCAAACAGAGGAGCCAATGCCACTAATCACATCATGGAAGAGGGATATTTGCAAAAGTGGTTGAACCAGTCACACTTGTCCTTGGAAGGTTTAGCATGGATTTTAGGAAGTTACTTTGCAGTAAATATTTGCCACAAACGCAGGTGAGGGAGTTTTTAGCAAAAAGTAAGACTCAAAGTGTCCTAGGCACATTGCAGGCCCGATTCCCCACAGGAGAACCTATCCAGGGGTGTGGGTCCTGTACGTCTCTGAATGGGAGCTGGAGATGCAGAACAGTCTCCTTCAATGATGAAAATTATTAATTTAAAAAACATCCTTTTCTTAAAGTTATTATAAAAAGAATACATCTTTACTGGANAAATATTTGCCACAAACGCAGGTGAGGGAGTTTTTAGCAAAAAGTAAGACTCAAAGTGGCCTAGGCACATTGCAGGCCGGATTCCCCACAGGAGAACCTATCCAGGGGTGTGGGTCCTGTACGTCTCTGAATGGGAGCTGGAGATGCAGAACAGTCTCCTTCAATGATGAAAATTATTAATTTAAAAAACATCCTTTTCTTAAAGTTATTATAAAAAGAATACATCTTTACTGGAAGAAATCTCCAATATACAATAGAATTAAAGAAAAATAATATTAAATGTCTATTGCATGCCAACAGTTTCTCATGTATTCATATATTCTCTCTTTCCCTTTCTCTCTCTCACTCACATAACATGATCAACATGTCCTGGATAAATTTGTATAGTACAAAAATCTATCTGCACTATTTGTTGTATTAGGATTCAAATAAATTTTAACAGCTAGTGTTACAGGTATTCTTACAAAAGAAGAAAAATTAAGTTCTCTATCTGCAGATCATTTTGGATGAGGTAGTGTGTCTTTAAGGTGTCTTATAGGAAGTTAAGAATGCAATTATATGTTGAACTTATATTCATAAGAAGTATTAGATGTTGGGAATGAGATGGAGGCTAGAGAAAGGGCAGGATCCTGAAAACATCACCAGAGGCAAGATTTTAGGAATAAGTTGGCTTCTGTGAAATTCCTGTTTGCTGGAACAGTTGCCACACAACTCTATTACTCAGTTCTAAGAAGTCGGGGACTTGTATAAGGTAATGCATACCTTGTCCAAAAACCCCAGGACAGTCTACCAAAAATCTGGGAGGCATAGACTTGCTTAGGGGAGTATTAAGTAAAAGGTACCAGGTTCAAGGTAGGGGTTGCAAGCTTAGCTCTTGAAAAAATGTAGACCAAGATGAGTTTAACTCTTCTCCAGAATAATAACTGCTGCCAATCATTTTAACAGTGAATGCTTTGTCATAATTTTTGTCTTGGTGAACTGTTTTATTTTAATCTTTACCAAATTTATTTATTACACATATATTATTTATGTACTCTTCTAAGCCTTTGGGGTACAATATTTATAAACTGAGCATCCTCTTTGTTCTCGACATTATGTGTGTATGTTTGAGGAATGGAGGAGAGAGGGAGAATTTGGGGTGAGTAAAAAATAGCCAGTAAACTATGTTTACATGAAAAATAATAAGAAACGAAGTAAGTAATTTGTTGATGTAAAATGCTATTTCCATACATTAGTTACCCTTTTTATTTTTTCCTGAGGGTGGGCTTCCAGAAAGCATTTACTATCTGTAACATTAATTGAATAAAACTCTACTCTTGCTGGTCTCATGTTGGCCTGAAGGAGCCACTCTGGAAGAATATTACATGATCCGCCTCTTTCTCAAAAATCAAGTTAGCAATTAAATTCTCTGAGTTTCTTCAGGAGGAGCAAAGTTCAATTTTGTTCCACTAGAAATTATCTCCACTTGGAATTTGCTCATACACTAACAATATTGTAATATATTCAAATCATATTCAAGACTCAAAAGTGCACGTCTCTTCTCTACATCACCTGGAAGCCTTTTTTCCCCTTAGTACAATTTGCTGCCCCCAATTTCTTCAACAATATGTCTAATTTCTTGCCTATTGAACATGAATTTCCTTTTATACAAGCTAGCTTTTCACTGAAATCTCTAGTTTTATGGTTGAGATGTTTTATCATTTATATTAAATCATGAATATTATCCATAAGTGGAATTAAACCCAGAAGCATACTTATTCAATATTAAGAAGTTGATGAAGCTAATAAAGCAACCTATTTAACATGGCTTTATCTATGCTTGTTTGCCCCTTTTTCCTCATTGACTACATGGCATAGGAACTTGAATTGTTATATTAAATAATTCCTAATGGATTTCATATCTGGCTCTTCATATCTGATTTGCTTTATAAAGTTGTTTTACATATCAGATTTTGACCAGATTTAAAATCTGTGATATTAAATGTCATTAAAAAAAGATAACAGAGCCCATTAGCAAACATTGATTAAATGTTCACTACGGTCCAGATATTTTTATAAAGCATCACAGAATCCATCCTATGAACTCCTTGTGCTCTTTCACTATTTTTTTTCTATAATGGCTTGAGGTGACAGTGATAATAGGAAAACATTTGTAAGAGTGAAAATACTGATTCAGGGTTTGCTCTGTTCTTGCTATACTCTTTTTAGTTGGGGTGATGCTTTTCTTTATAATGACATAAACAATACACTTTTCCTAATGTAGCCAGTCTTTATTGTTTTTGTTAGAAATATTGTTTATACAAGAATAACCTGGAACTGAAGCGTAACCTTCTTAATTAAGGTAAATGTTTCCATCATGCTCATGCTACTACTTAGTGTGTTGAGAATTGTAGAGAGGCTCTGCTCATAGTAATGACCTAAGGGCTCAGGCTACTGGAAGCTCATTTTTGCACTTCCAAAACCACCTCAGTACGGGGAAAGGACACAGTGAATCACATTCTGGCTCATAAAGTTTCTTCCTAGAGAAGGCACATACCAATTCCATCAGTATTGCTTTGGCCATGGCAATAATATGGTCATTCTCGTCAAAGGACAATGAGGAAGGCTATTCCTGTAATGTTTGCAAAAAGAGAAGCTTGGTGAGCTTCTCTATATTGACTCTCATATCCGCATGGCTTACTTTATTGGTATCGTCTTATTTTATCAGTTTGAATTTCAATAAAACACCTTTAAAATAACATTAGGTTTCAAATTACCCCAAAACTTATAGTCAAAATTGATTTTTTACAAAGAATTCTGTTATTGATGAAAGAGAAACACTTTATTGAAAAATCAGCCGATGGAATGAAATCTAATGCTTTTCATTTTCATATTAAACATATTAATATTTATGTTATGGATCAGATTTCTGATTTCAGTTTGGTTTAATTGGTCTTTTAATTTATCAACATGTTATCTTTCCTGGAATTATTATGTAATATATCATATTTTACTAACAAACAAAAGGCACAAAAATAAAGATAACTCTCATGCAAAACTCAACATAACAGTGCCACTTCTATTCCCAACATCTATCTTCCAGACTTTCATCAAGAAAGAGAAATATGTTTTTAAAAGATGTAATATTAGCATGGCTTAACTTTTACTTGTTATATTTATTCATACATATTATATTAATTTTTTAACATTATGTTTGTAAAATAAATATTATGGTAACACAATATTTTATCTTTCTCTAAATGTTGCTTATAGGAATTTATTAGGTAACACTACAATAAGTAGCATTTAGTCATGATTTTTGTGTTTTCTCTGATTATTTCCTTAGAATAAATTCATAGGCATGGAATCCCTGTATAACTCAAAGATGACCCAAAATCATATATTATGGTTTACCCAATTCCGCGCACCTATGATTTATAAAATATTGCTTGACAGAGTAAATAAATTTAGTCTTTTGATTTAAGTGAGTAAGCTTTTTCATGTCCCATGTAACTCGAATGTTTCAATTAAAGCATAAGCAGAGGACATGATTGGACATTTCTTCGAAGAGGACCACAGATAGCAACAGACACATGAAAAGATGCTCAACATCACTAAGCATCAGAGAGATACAGATTAAAACCACGATGAGGTATTACCTCACACCTGTCAGAATGGCTATTAATAAATAAACAAGTAACAAGTATTGATGAGAATGTGGAGAAAGGGAACCATTGTGCACTGTTGGTGGGGAATGTAAATTGATACAGCCACTAAAAAAACTGTACTGAACTTTCTTAAAAAATTAAGAAATGGAACTAATATATGACCCAGCAATTCTACTTTCAGATATGTATCTTAAGAGACACAAAACACCAATTCAAAAAGATATACACACCCTTATGTTTGCTGCAGCATTATTTACAATAGCCAAGATATGGAAGCAACCTAAGTGTCCACCAATAGAGCAATGTATAAAGAAGTGGTTCATGTAAGCAACAGAGTATAACTCAACCATAAAAAAGAGTGAAATCTTGCCATTTGTAACATATATGGAACTAGAGGATCTATACTAAGTGAAATAAATCAGATGAAGAAAGACAAATACCACGTAATTTCACTTATATATTGAATCTCAAAAAAACAAAATAAATAGAACAGACACAAACTCATACACACAGAGAATGAATTGATAGTTGCCAGATGGAATGGAGATAGGAGAGACGGGCAAAAAAGGTAACAGGAATTAAGAAGTACAAATTGCCATAGAAGTACAAACAGCTATAACAATCGTCACTGGGATGTAAACTGCAGCATAAGGAATATAGTCAGTAATATTGTAATGTCAGATGGGTACTAGACATAAGGAGTGATCACTTTGTAAAATTTTATTATATCTATTTTTATCTATCTATCATCTATCTATCATCTATCTATCATCCATCTATCTATCTATCTATCTATCTATCTATCTATCTATCTATCCCTCCACTATGTTGTACACTGGAAACTAGTATATTGTATATCAACTATAATTGAAAATAAAATTTAAAGAATTGTTAGTGGGAAGAATTATTTGGCTTCTTGAATTTCCAAACTTCTCAAATCATAGCCATCCATGGTGTCTAAGAGGCTCAAGGTTTCCATAGTAGATTTTGAAATTTTAGCTCAGAGGTTATGGAACTCAAATCAGTTAGACTTTTTAAGGACCCTGTCATCTTTGAACCTATACCTTAGAAAACTCATGCTTGTTTAGTAATTCAATAAGAATTTAATTAGTGCCCTTTTCTAAAATTATTGTGCTAGTCGCTGATTTGGAGGATAAAATCGCTTGAAGCATGGAGTTAACAGTCTAGTCATAAATCAATTAAGGCCATAAATAATAAATTCAAATTAATTGCTTTATTTAATTACCATCATGACAAATGTCCCATGAAGATTTATTAAATGCTACCAAAGTGTACTGCAGAAGAAGCTGGCCTGATCAGCGTGAGATCAGTGATTTTCTGGGGTAAGGGGGGAGGAGGGAACTTTTGCATAAATACACTTTCAGCTGTAAACTAAAAGGAAATTGGTGTGAATCAAAGAGAAAGGAGGGGAGCAAACTGCATTCCTGAAAAAAAGGAAACTGCATGCCAAAGGCCCTCAGGTGAGAAAAAATTCACTCATTTGAGGACAGAAAAAAGAAAACGTGCTTGGGGTTCCATAGCTAGAGACAGCATGCCACTAATGTAACCAGTGTATAATGCAATGCCCTCCTTCTCTCCCTGTGTGCAAACTCACACACTCTAAAGGAGACTTAACATTATTTCCTTCCTAATCAGGTGCTGTGTCCTCTCTAGACTAAGGGGCTGGGTCCACCTTTGAATTTGATTTTATGCATTCCTCATTTTGCAGTGTTCACATAGAGGCTCATCTTTTCACTTATCTAGCTGTCTAAACCACATCCAGTTTCCCATTTATAGTATCCCAGAGGGCTTCCATCATGTCTCACAGTTGATATATTGCCTTTTGCATCTGGCAAATGCAGTTCTTTGCAAACACTGTTTTTTCAGCTAATGCTGGCCAAATCTGTGAATTGTCATGAGCAACAAGCCTTAGGTGTACACAGTTTTACTTTTGATTATTTCATTAAATATTGGTGAGCACCTTATCTGTGTTAGGTACTATGTTGAGACAGGGTCTATTCCCTGCAAGTATTTGGTGGCATCATTGCTCTAAGTCATGGATGAAAGGAATTGCAACTTTGTTTACCTCTGGAAGAGCAAGAGAACAGAGGGTGGGGTGGACATGGACAGAGGTTACTGACCTGTGTTCAAGGGTGGTGGGGTGCTTTCACTTTAGTTACTTGACCAGCAACATAAAAATACGATTCAAAGAGATGGACTCACTTCTGAGGGTCTTCCTTTATCCTGGAGGTGGGCCTGAGTTAAGTGGTCAGTGAGGAACTACAGGATAAGAAAACGAAGTAAGAGCAGGCTCATTTCCTTATCACTGGGAGATGAGGCCATATCAATATGCAATGCTCTGCTTATGATCCTTCTTTTAGCAAATACTTCTGACACATATTATGTCATTGTTCTAAGAATGAGGGATGCATTAGAGAACAAAGAAGATAACAAGTATCAACAATAAAAAGCTTGCATTATGGTAAAAGAAAGTCCCAGATGTGGTAAAATTGTAAATATCCCAACACTATTTATTCTATTGTGTAATTGGGCCTGGCCAACATGCACTGCAGAAAACTAAGAATAAACTTGGTGAAGGGAGTGATGATCCCTCACGATTACTGAGTAACAGGACTCCTTTTTCAGTAGTTGCAGACATCATGACATGGTTTCACTCTGATTATAGGAAAGCAGCCTGGAGGAAAGAAGGTCACTGAGTTACTTCCTCTTGAGTGAAAGATTTCAAATGTCATTCCCCAGTTGTCATATTGACTGAAGTTTGAGATTCAAGATAACTGTTCGAGGATAGTCTTTGTGACCTGAGAGTAACTACAGTAACTACAGAATATGTTTTCCGCCCATCTGAGAGAACTATAACTTGCAGGCTTTTGTAATCTTTCTATAACAGAAAAGAATGTTGTCTCAGAAAGGTGGGAAGGTTTTAGTCCTTTGTTTGCTTACTTATTTACCTCCAGAAATGCCATAGCATAAGTGAGACATTAAACAAATCTGAATTTGTCACTGCCTGCAGGATGTCTCAGACCTAATATGTCATAAGTTCAAAAGGGTGAATAGTTTCGCTTTCATTGTATGAATAATTGAAAATTGTCCATCTGGGTCACCACACTCAGTATATTAAAACAAATATTTGCACCCCGTGGCTACTTCTTCCTCCGTTCAGGCTAGGTTCTTAAAGCTATTTTAGGAGATACAGGTAAAGTTCATCTGCATTAGGAACAATGACACTTGAATGTGAACGGAAGATAGATAGATAAATAGAGAGACGTGCTGTCAAATAATTAAAATAACCTGATAGCAGTATTTAGAGTCAGCAGAGCCTTCGCTCTTTAATGGCTAGTTTTATTCAGGTTACATTAAAAATAGTTGCTCACCTGGGTTGTTACCTAGGTTCATATCTGGCTACTATTTTTTATTTCCTTTGTTCTTTTGAGTTTTATCTCCTGACTTAAATGAAGCAAGCACTGACAGCAATTTCTTACCCACTCCCTCTCCCATTCATTTAATATGTGTTGTGTATCTCCTTTGCTGTGGGTACTGGAGATATGCCCATGGCGAAAACATGTGGAATGCCTTACCCTCAGGAAGGTATGTTGATTTTTGAGCTGACTAGCAACTTCATATTTTATTTCCTGTCCTATCCAAAATGAGGCTTTTACCTCTATTTGTCTTTCATTTCCCACTGATTCCTTCTGTCTGTCAATAGTGTCTAGAAAATACTGGCCTGGGCATTTAGATGCCTTCTTTTTATCTTTATTTTCACAACATAAGTTGCTTTATCAGGTCCTCTGAATAATTAACCATCTGTACATAGCAGGAAATAATTGTTATAATATCGATGAAAAACATCACCAAGAAAATCAACACCTTGTATCCACATTTTTAAACTTGCTTTTCAAAAATGTGCTAGAAAATTCTCCATTCAGGTTTTTATTTCTTTTTGAATGCTACAGCATTTCTATTTGCTTGAATGATGTCTGATCACACAATGACCTTTCAACAGTAAAAACAAAAAAGTATCGCTCACTCTCAGAAACATTATTACATACAATTTCAAACTTAAAAAATAATAGAATCTTTATAAAAAGTGTATGTTCTAGTTTTACTACTGCAGTACTGTAATCAAACTATAGTTAGCAGGTAACAGAGTAATACAAAGAAAAATAAAAAGAAATGGAGGCATAAAAGTATGTATAACTATTGATAAATAAAGAAGTAATAATAAAAATTATACTTCTAGTTCTAATTGTAGAAAAACGTAAACAATTGTAAGAAGAATGTTTAATTGTAAAGAACTGTAATGTAAACTATTTTTAATAATATAATTATGTTTTTTAAGATTTTACATATTTATTTTTATTGTTGCACAAATACAGTTGTCTCTATTTCCCCACCTCCACACCCCAGCTCTGCCCCTCCCTGCCTCCCACCCTTGAACCCACCTCCTTTGGCTTTGGCCATGTGTCCTTAATACATGTTCCTTGATGGCTCTTCCCCTATATTCCACCATTATCCCTTTCCTCCCTCCCCTCTGATTATTGTCAGTTTGTTCTTTATGTCAATGCCTCTGGTTATAGTTTGCTTGCTTGTTTGTTTTGTTGTTTAGGTTCTACTTATTTCACTTAGCACAATGCTCTCCAGTTCCATCCATGCTGTTGTGAAGAGAAGGACCTCTTTCTTTCTTTCTTTCTTTCTTTCTTTCTTTCTTTCTTTCTTTCTTTCTTTCTTTCTTTCTTTCTTTCTTTCTTTCTGCTGCATACCAGTTCAAAAGAACCTATGTACCCCAAGGTTCATAGCAATACAGTTTATAATAGCCAAGTGCTGGAAGCAACCTAAGTGCCCATCAGTAAATGAGTGGATCGAAAAACTGTGTTACATTTACACAATGTAATATTTATTTATTTTTAGAAAGAGGGGAAGGGAGGAAGAGAGGAAGAGAAATGCCAATGTGTGGTTGCCTCTCACCTGCCCCCAACTGGAGACCTCACCTACAACCCAGGCATGCGCCCTCTCTGGGATGAGAACCAGTGACCCTTTGGTTCTCAGGCTGGTGCTCAATCCACTGAGCTACACCAGGTAGGGCTAGAATTATGTTTTTTTATTTAAAAATATTCATGCATTTTTATGTTTAAACATGCAGTAAATATCTTCTTTCGTGAGCCTAAATAGTTGCGGTCAATTAAAAATTTATGTTCAATCAAAGTCCGTGACACACACACACGTACATCTAGGTGTTATGAGAGAAACTTCCAGAAACTCAGTTCTTCTCACCAATGCAATAAAGAATAACCAGAGGGGAAGAGGGAGGGAGATAACTGGAAAGAAGGGGAAAAGGAAGAATTAGAGATCAACGGGTCTATTAGCACACAAGCAGAGTTTATTACTGATCTGTTCTTATGGAAGAGAACAGGCCTGATTAAGATGGGGGTCGGAGGCTGGAAGTCACAGGTCCAGGGTGAAGTAGGGCAAGGGCAGCAAAGGTTGGGGTGGCAAGTGTGTGTGTGGCCAGAGACCCGGTGACCTGAGGCAGGGCAGCCAGAGACCCAAGAGAGCCAAGAGAGCCAAGAGGATCAAGAGCGCCAGGCCCCCAGTCCTTTATCCTGAGGATTTATAGAGCTGGTGAGGCTGAGGAAGTTGCATATTGATTGACAGGTAAAGGCAGTGCTAGCTTTCCAGAATGGGAACATGAATACCAAAGGTATTAATGGGCTTCTTCCTTTAGGCACTATGGACCCCTTAGGGCCTTTGAGGCCTTGGGATGAAAGCACAGTTTCAAAGCTTTCCTTCCCAGACAATGGGAAAGATACACAGAATTTCAAGGACCGCTGAGTCAGTGGGTGGGGCATATGTCCCTCCTCTTCCCTCCTTTGTTTGCTATCTATACTACCTAACATAGTTATAAATCACAAACAGAAAGTGTGTTTTATGGTTGTTATTACTAATAAAGAGTGACCTAGAAATTATCAGAAATTTATGATTCTGTGATTTGATGGAGAAAAATCTTTCATGTGTTTAGGAGAGGATGACAGTTTTCCTCACTTGGGTGTACGAGCCCACAGGGGAAAGCCATAATCAGAAAAAAAGTTTTTGAAATGATCAAACAGGGAATGTGGTAATACTCAGGAAGAAATGAAATGAATATTGTCATGAAAATCACATTGAGAGTGGAGCACGAAGTTTGTTAATTCATTAACATAACAGAAAAAAATCAAAATGAGGTTAGAGCCATGTAATCAAGGATAAAGTAGAAAGAATTATAACAGAAACCTGTAGAACACTGACTATTATGCCTCTCTTTTCTGTGCAATGCTTCAGAATGAGTCTAAACCCAATAAGAATGAAAAGTTTGTTAGTATTTTAACATTATGTTGTAATATATAGATTTTAAAACACATTACTCATATACATGCACAATGCTAATTTACTATTCCCTAGGTTGTGTCAATCAAAGCGTATTAGCAATGTGGTTTAAGTATTACCTACATTTATTCTAGGGAGAGGGAAATACAGCAATGTAGCAATCCTGAATTGTGACACCTACTGAAAAAAGGTGACATGTCTTTATTATTTTTTACTATTTTCTATTAGAAAATGTATTATCCAAACCAAACTTAACCCAAGTACCTTTACTATGGTGAGTTTAAGGTAAGCAATGACCACTTTTAGAATTATCCGTGGTTAATAGTTGCTGCTATTTAATCTTATTGAGAATTTTTCTCATCCATCAAGCTACATTTAAGAAACATGAGGTTATGTGGAATTCAGGAAAACTTTAAAAATTCAGAGTATATTCTCATCTTGTGAGCTGTGTAATTTAGTGAAATTCTTTTAATTACTCTGAGTCTATTCCCCTTCTGTATAAGACCTGCCTCACAAGATTTTGGGGGGCTCAAATATGTTAATTTATTAAAAAACCTTGTCCATATTGAAACTGGATAAACATATTTTTAGTAATGCTATAATTAACATATTTCAAAGAAATTATATATTCTGTGTCATTTTCCTGTTCAATGATGAACACTTATTCTCAAAAAGAATATATATATATATATATATATATTTATTTATTTTAAGATTTTATTTATTTATCTTTGGAGAGGAAAGGAAGGAGAGAAGGAGAGAAACATCAATGTATGGTTGCCTCTCATGAGTCCCCTGCTGGGAACTGGCCTGCAACCCAGGCATGTGCCCTGACTGGGAATCGAACCGTGATCGTGTGGTTCGCAGGCCGGCGCTCAGTCCACTGAGCTACACCAGCCAGGGCCATAAAGAATATATATATTTTTAAACTCTGGTCAGAAGAGTAGTGCTGAAGGATATTTGTATATACTAAAAATCTTCACACAGTATTTAAAATATCTTACTTGTAAATATTTACCATTTTTTCTTTTAATTTACTTCTTACCTGTGTCAAGTTATACACAATAAAAAGCTTCAAAACTAAGTGTTATATGACCTTGAAGTAAGCCACAAATTGATATAATGTAAAATGAAATATGAATCTTTATAAATTTTTATAGTAATAAAATGTTTTAAATCATTCTAAAAACCACTAAAAATTTCTAATACTTGTAATAATATTAGGAAAATATTTGTATGAATCATTTTGTAACATGCTTACATTTAATATTTCTTATCTGGTAATAAAAGCTTTTTTAAAATTTATTTAGTTATTTTTCAAGTACAGTTTTCTGTCTATTACTCACATCCCATTTCACCCCGCCCCATGCTCCCCCCTCCCTCCCATTTCCACCCTTCTTAGTTGTTGTCCATGTATCCTTTATATTTGTTCCTCTAAATCCCTCCCCTATTTCCCCTGAAATTCCCTCCCCTCTCCCCTCTGGTCACTGTCCCCCTGTTCTCTATTTCAGCGTCTTTGGTTATATTTTGCTTGCTTATTTGTTTTGTTGTTTAGCTTCCTGTTAAAAGTGAGATTATATGGTATTTGTCCTTCAATGCCTGGCTTATTTCACTCAGCATAATGCTTTCCAGTTCCATCCATGCTGTTGCAAAATGTAGGAGCTCCTTCTTTCTTTCTGCTGCATAGAATTCCATTGTGTATATGATATCACCGTTAACAGGAATCTAAACAACAAAACAAACAAGCAAGCAAAATATGACCAAAGACACTCAAATATGGAACAGGCTGACAAGGACCAGAAGGAAGAGGGGAGAGAATCACAGGGGAAAAGGGGATGGACTCACATGAACAAGTATAAAGGACACATGGACAATAAGTAAGGTTGGGGGTGCAAATGGGTGGGAGGTGGGGAGCACTGAGGGGGGCAGGGCTGGAATATAAGACAGAAAACTGTACTTGAACAAGAATTAAATAAAAATAAATAAATAAAAGACTAATTTTAAACATATATGCATCTAATAATAGAGCACCAAAATACATAAAGCAAGAACTGACAGAAATGAAGAGAAAAACAGACAACTCACCAGTAATACTTGGAGACTTCAATACTTCACATTCAATAATGGGTGGAACAACTAAGCAAAATATCAATAAGAAATTAGGAGATGTGAACATTATATACCACATAAACCTAACATACATCTGTAGAACGCTCTGCCTAATAACAACAGTATTTGCACTCTTCTCAACCCTAAAACACCAATCCCAAAGAACATATGCATCCCAATGTTCATAGCAGCGTAATTTACAATAGCCAAGAGTTGGAAGCAACCTAGGTGCCCGTCAGTAAATGAATGGATCCAAAAACTATGGCACATATACACAATGGTAATAAAAGATTTAATGCAGAGCCCCACAAGTCAGAATGCTCTGGACTAGGAGTTCACAAGACCCGAACTTGACCTTTTTCTTCAAACATGAAGGAAGTGTGATTGTTACTTTGAATGTGAGTTAGATGGCAAAGTTGGTTTCTTACCATGTAACATGTAGTACATATTTGATTTAAGTTGTTCTAAATTTTTCATAATATTTTTGTATGTTTTATACCTTTATTAACAGCATTAGTGGTTGTATTTAATATTAGATATTTCAATATAGAAAATAGTTACGGTGCTACTGGTTGATTTGGGGGTTTTGATGCTAACAGTAACTTAAATTCTTGAGCATGAGCATTGTGGAATTATGCTATGAATTATTGCTTGTTTGCCAAAACACTGCATAGAGTTTATAAAAATAATTAAAAATGATTAAATTTGATAATCCACAAAAGCCACCTTTGCAACTTAAGAAAATTAATTTATCAAAAACAGATATCATGTGAGCATAAGTTTATGTTATTTTAAATATAATTATAGTTTTGAATTAAATGAAAATTAATATATTTTCTATACTGCACACCACTAGGATAATGGTTATTATAGAAGGATTATCTCAAATTTAGTTTAAATTTTAGTGTAAGAGTTCTATCTACATGAAAATATTATGAAATAATACAATGGTGGCAATCAGTCTACCAGAACCTTACCTACCCCACCCCCGAAAAAAGCTGAACTCATTTCAGTTTTCTTTTGTAATTTCAAATTAAAAAGCACTATGCTTCCATGAAATCAGTTACTACATTTTGAGATCAACTCAACAAACTCTTTAAAAAGTACTGCAATCAACAATTAAATTCAAAACACCTCACATAGTTGTAAAATTGCTTATTTTCCCAGATGACTTGAAATTTTAATGCTATGTTTTATATGAATTGAGCAAAAAAAAATAGTTACTATCAAAACAAATTCTTGTGACAGAAAGTGACAGCATATCAGATGACAAAGCCCAGGTAAATCTAGATGATCTTTAGACATAAGTATCGATTGCATATTGGAATTTAAAGATGTTATTTCTTGTGTACAGTTAATTTCACTAGATAGAATCCCTGAAGAGAAATATTTCAAATAAATGTATGTGTTCAGTAAAAATATGCCAAAACTAACTTCAAAGTGATAAATGAAGACCTTAAAAAATCAGATATTTCAGAAAGTTGCATAAGTGTGTGCAGTGATAGTACTGGTACAATGAGAAAAGGGAAGCACGCACATACATCTTCAATCACAAAACTCTCATATGCAGATAAATCATGGTTTCAGTCATGGAGATGTTCTTACACGTACACATTGTCTTATGTGTCTGAATAATTATATAAATAGATGTATCAACTTACTGAATACAATAGACTCAAGGTTGCTAAACTCACCTCTATTCGGCTCTACATAAGACAGATCCAATGTAAGCTCTCCTGTATTTCATAAAGTGTTGGTTGTCCTGAGGGTGTTGTCAAGAGTTTGTGTGCTCTATCCATTCATTCACCAATGGACATGTAGGTTGTTTCCATATCTTAGCTACTGCGAACAACGCTGCAATGAACATGGAAGCTTATATATATCTTCAAAATTCTCATTTTCATTTTTTTGGCTATATACCCAATTGTATGCACATCCAAAAAAAAACGTTTAGTCTTAAAAAATAAGGGAATTTTGCCATATGAGACAACATGAATGAGTCTGGAGGATAATGCTAGATCAAAGAACTTAGTCACAGAAGAAAAACCACTGCATGATTCCACTTACATAAATTACCTAAAATAGTCAAACTCATGGAAGCAGGAAGTAAAACGGTGGTTTCCGGGGGCTGGGGAGGGGGAGATGGGGACTTTCTCTAAGTTTAGTTATACAAAACGAGTAAGTTTTAAACATCTGCTTTAAAATATAGCATCTATAGTTAACAATGTTATTTTTTGCACTAAAATTTTTGTGATGGAGGTAGACCGTCTATTATTAAGTGTTGTGACCACAAAAAAAATAAAAACAACTAAGTGACAGAGGAAACTTTTGAAGATGAGGGAGGTATTTATGACCTTAATTGTGGTTATGGTTTCTAGAGTAAATGCGTATGTCCAAAGTCATCAAATTGTATTCATTAAATATGTACAGATTTTTATGTATTAATATATCTCATTAAAGCTGCTTTATTTTTTAATGTAAAAATCACATGTGCTAAAGAAACTTGAAAATGACTCTCAGATTTGTTAAACCATTGTCCTCAAAAATAAAATAACTTAAGTAATTTTAAATGCATGAATGAACTTAATTGGAAATTGAAGGACCATGAACAAGGGCTAACGTATACTAATGAAAGACATGAATCCATAAGGAGGAAAAAATCTAACTTTACAGAATTAAATTCCCATTTTAAAAATGCAGACTAGTAGAACAACTACATATTCTTGAGGAAAACTTTATGATTACTTTTAAAATATTGATATGGAGAAGTCCAATTGATTTCAAAAAATTTTCACAAGAAAATGACATGTTTTGGCATAACACATTTAAAAAGAATAAACTGTTAGATTTTAAAAAACAATTATACCTGACATACAAGTTAAAGAAATAAAATTAACCAAATTTGAAGTAATGGTGAGAGAGATGAACTTGACCATGAGCCAGCACACATGCATACACGCACCAGTGCACATACACAGTTTTAAAAGCACTCATTGCTACCTGTTCATGTCAAATTTATCACTAATGGTTACTAGAAATTAAATGGAAATATTATTTTTAAACACTTTGTTCAGAATCATGTATAAACTCTGACATGGATTCATAAAAACAAGCCCCTGTTGTTCTTTTAAGAAATGAAATAATATTGTTCAGTAGTTTCAGATAAATGTGTTATTTAATATTTATGCTAATTTCTATTTTTCTTCTAATCATATAATTTAAAGAAAATGTGATGAGTTATGTTACCAGGTTCCTCAGAAGTGCCCCAAATCCTTTATATGTCAGCTAAATCTCCCAGGCAAGTATCACTTTTCATGAGGGTGATAATCTGAAACCTTTGGGAAATGCTGAGAAAGTGTGTAGTGTGCATTCTTCAATTCTTACAGAAATGAGTGTTTTATATGGAATATCAAGTTGATTAATTTTGAGAAGATCATGTCAAAATAATTATCGTGAGTCTCATACAATAAAAATACGAATCATTTGGAAGAGAAAGAGTAACAATAATGTGAGAAAATACCCACTTTGTATAATAGATCGTGTAGAATTAATAGAGTCTAAGCCCAGTGATATTAAAATGTAAATAAAAGTAAAATACTCTTCATTAAATATGTGAACTAAAAAAAGGCTTCTAAATAGGCTTAGATAAATGGATTCTAAGAACGAAAGAGGTTGTTACTAGTATTTTTTCCCAGGAAGGTACACAAACTGAGACTGTCCTGGACAAAGTGAGAATATAGTCATCCTTGCCCAAATCACATAATAATTCCAGCTAATTTATATCACGCTACATGAAACTGTTGTGTAGTACAGTGTCGAAGGGCACTGCTCACGCACTACCCTGTGTTCTAGCCGACACTTACCAAAGCATGTTCAAGGTGAACAGGCCCGAAGAGTCGTACAGACTGACGGATTTATCCTTCCTCTAAGTCAGGCACACTTCTGAGGGACTTAGGTTATACTAATGACTTTATTCTCAAAAACATTACACAGATAAGTGTTATTATTATCTCATTTACAGATGATGAATTACTTGCTACAGACAGTGATGGACCTGGGATTTAAATCTAGGCAATATGGCACCAGTGGTTATACTTTACTTGCTTCTGTATTGATATGTTTCTGCAGTGCATTTTTTTATCAATCACTACAATAACCTAAGGGTATAAAACTTAGGAAATGCATAATGTCTTTCAAATTTTATTCTTTTAAAATAGTTTTCATTGTATCTCTGGGAAATATGCATATATATTATACACAAGTGAATTTGGAACATTTCATAAAGTCTAGCTTGAAATGACAGGTTTTGTGAGTTGGAACCTAACCTACAAAAATTTTTGTGGTGAAATGTGCAGAAAAATGAACAAAGCACATCATACATATTTTCTTAGAATTGTACTTCTCTGTCTTCATATTTCCAGGTTCAATAAAGATAAAAAAATTCTCATGTGGACATAGTAACACCTTCTCTCTTTCTGACACAGTCATTTGGGTAGACAGTACTTTGAACTCTGTGCCTGACCTGAGTGTGCTCCCATTAAAATACTTCTCTGAAAGAAGTATTTTAAATCAATCTGGGTTTAAAACTTAAGCCCATGTAAAGTGAAATTCTTGCTCGTAATTTCTGAGACCATAAAGTTTAAAATTCATATTTTGTATAATTTGTTTACTTGTTCTCACTATCAGATGTAAATAAGAAGATTATTTCCCGGGAAGAGTAGATGCGCAATTGAGAGAAAGATAAACTAGAAGGAGAGGAGGTTCCTAGGTAGAACACAGCAAATGCAGGGAATGAGAGCAAATAATTGAAAAAGAGAAGACAGTAAATATAATCAATGATAAAAAAGTAACTATGTTGAGGTTCTATTTCACCTTTATACAGCTCCTAATTATTTCAAATTATAAGTAGTGCAAGTTGATGCAAATTTTGTGAACTTTGAGAGTGAGAGTGTTAACAGCTTGGGACATTGCGGTGAGTACGTGCTTACTTCTGAAACCATCATCATCTTATTAAGACTTCAAGCTTAAAAATAAGTTAAAATTTTATGTACTAGCCATACTTCCTTTGTGTGAAGTAAACATTTTTGATAACTTAGAGAACTTTCTGTAACTACTCAATCAAAATAAATACATTATTATTTCTATTCATACATAAATCTTTTGTACACAATCAAGAAAATAATGGACAAGTGTTTCTTTATGACAAGAAAGAAACAAGTATTTGTACTTTACGACATCACCTGGAAATGACTAGGTATATATTATTGAACTCTGAACATATTTATGATGGTCTGGTTTTGATAGAGAATAGGTGAAATACCAAAATGTCATGTTGAGACCCTGGGGAAACATCCAAGGGTCTTGAGAAGGGTGAGCAGTCCCGGTAATGAGGGTGTTACTGGGAGCACGCCCAGTAACAGAGGTGTAGGCCACAATAAATCTAAGCAAGCTTGAGGGAGACCCAAAGAAGACCGGCTCCTGAAATTGCTTGCTGTGGGTCACCTGACATGTGTCGAGATGCCGTGAATAAAGAAAACGAGAGCGGTTCCAAGTATGAATGTCAAAATAATTATCACAAAGAGTAACACTGGACTAGCAGGCATCAGTTTCGAAGTCTCAATGACTGCCAAGGTGAGTAGCACATCCCTGGTTAACAAGAGCCTCTCCAGCAAAGCCAGAGGAAATTCCCAGCCTGCCCCAAAAGTTCCGCTGGGGGACAGTGCTGTTCACCACTGTCAGAAAGCAGATGCTGGACGTGGAATCCAGCAGTCTGTGCTATTTAGGGCAGGCAGACATCTTTCTTCAAAATACATTAGCATTTTTGAATAATAAAATTCTCATTTTTGAATAATGAATTTCACACCGAAATGTAGACAATTGAGACACAAAATAGAAATAAGGAAAATGCTGAAAGCACATTCTTCTCAAATAGCCAGGAAATGCGGTATTAGTTCTTTCCGAGAGAAATGGAATAAAAGACCCAATTTACATTTTAGTGATGTGTTTTTTTAAAGTCTTTATTTTCTTTGCAACAATCTATGTGGATTTTTTTAAACGTACATTTGTAACTACACATTAATCTGAGTAATAAATGTCATCATGACCCATTTATTATGTACACTGAGTATGGCAAATACCTATTTATCTCAAACTGTCAAGAAAAAAAATGTATTCAGGTAACTATTTAAATCTCATAGACCATCCTCTACTGCACAATGGCTTTAAATTAAAGGAAAACTTTATTTTAAGAAACAAAAGTTAATAACAGATCTGGTATAAAGCCAAATACTTAAAAACAGAACAAATTTGAGTTCTTAGCAGTCTTGGTCTTATCAGGACACACACAAGTGTGCGATCTTACAGCTCTCTCCAAATAACTGTGATACAAAAAGGACTATTATAAATAATATAATTTTTAATATAGTTTTGTGAATATAAATTATTTTTAAGTTAATCTTGATTAAAGTTTTGAATGCACAGTATGACTAATCTTAGGTAAGCTTTTTTCAGTGTGCATTTTCTTTTCTTTTTTTTAAAGATTTTTTTAGAAGGGCTTTATTTTTTTAAATATATTTTATTGATTATGCCATTACAGTTGTCCCATTCCCCTCCTTTACTTCCTTCCACCCTGCACACCCCTCCCCCACCATTCCCCCCTTTTGTTCATGTCCATGTGTCACAAGTTCTTTAGATTCTGTATTTCCCATAGTATTCCTGCCTTCCCCCCTGTCTATTTTCTACCTACCGTCTATGCTACACATTCTCTGTACCTTCTCCCTCTTCTCCTCCTCCCACTCCCCTGTTGCTAACCCTCCATGTGATCTCCATTTCTATGATTCTGCTCCTGATCTAGCTGTCCTCTTAGTTTGCTTTTGTTTTAGATGTGGTTGTTAATAACTGTGAGTTTGATATCCTTTTGCTGTTCATATTTTTTATCTTCTTTTTCTTAGATAAGTCCCTTTAACATTTCATATAATAAGGGCTTGGTGATGATGAACTCCTTGAATTTGACCTTATCTGAGAAGCACTTTATCTGTCCTTCCATTCTAAATGAAAGCTTTGCTGGCTCTATTCAGTGTGCATTTTCAAGTTAGGTAGCTTAATATACATTTCTAAAAATTTTAATGTTGTTATCGAGCATTTATTACAAAAACACCACATCTTCTTAATTCATATTTCCACCCATTTCTTTTAGATAAATTACTTTATTCACATCTTGAATACTCAGTTGTATCTGAGGATAGTTATATATCCATCCCTAAGAATTTTCAGCTTTGAAGATTAACAACCTATGTGAGAAGTTAACAGATGGGGCCTCACTTTCAGATCAATTACTTTACTCAAACTCTTCAGGGCCTGCATTATGACAGAAAATCAAAAATTCATCTGAAGCCTACTCTCGTATGTTTAAGAGGGGAGAAAAAGGAGAAGAAGCACATTTGTTCCTCAGTGGTTTTTTTTTTTTTTTGATAGAGAAATGAGAGTCAGAAGCACGCCCATGGCTTTAACAGTTTATGTCAGTTACGGTAAAGCGTGGGCCACAGACAGATTAACCAAATATGTTATTTAAGCTGGAGAAAGGGAACAGAAACAGGTGTAGTATGGGTCACAAACAACAACAGCAACAACCACAACACAGGAATGAAGGAGGTTGCCAGTGTCAATAAATATTAATTATTAGAGATGTGTGATGGTTTTCATTATGTTTTCTTAGATATCATCATGTGTACCTCCAGTCTGGAAACCACTGAATTACATTAATGCCTGAAATTGCTCTTCAGGCATTAGCAGATTCTTATACACAGCTGATTAGATATGTCTTCTTCTCATTTGGCAGTGTAGACAACCTGGAGAGTAAGACAATGTTAATACATAATTTTTGTTTGTAATAGATTAATAATTATGTGCCTTGATAAGCCCACGTTTTCAGATGGTTTTGGCTTGTCTTCTCAGACACAGTTGCATTTTGGATTTGAGCGGTCATGCATAGCAGTGAAGAGGCTGTGAAAAGTGTGACACAGTGGAGGTGGATTTAGGTTCTAATGACCCACTTCCCAGCATTTGGTCTTATTTTTCTTATGGTTCTCCTCCTGAGCTCTGCAGGATTCAGTGGATTATTCCTTGTATTTATAATGCCTGTCCCCTTGTGGCATCATAGTTGATGACTCAAATATATTTTTCAACAATACAGTGAAGTGAAGAAGTTAAATGATCATGAGGATCACTTTCAGCACAAACAACCTATGATACTAAATGCCTCTTTACATGTAAAAAACAAACTCAATGTTTACTGCCTACTGAGGCAAGAGAAATAATATCAGGAATATATACACATAACACATTATATTAGAAAAGAGAGTTTAAGGACTGACTATACATCTCCTCACTAGAAATATTTATGAAACTAAATTTACTGAAAACCAAATTCTATAAAGTCGTATTTTTAGTAGCAAATTTACTAAAGGATATACTCCATCTTAAAATATTATCAACAAATCCCCAAAGCAGAAAAACAAGATGGCATATTTTAAAATTCTATCATAAATAAATTGGTGAATTATATTCTTGGGGGGATATTTATCAAGATTTAGTATATCTCTATGAAAATTTAAATTGCTTTTTTAAATCAAATATTTTAAATTTAGATCTAGGGGAGTGTAATCAAATATCTCTATTTTTAAGCTCAACACTTTGGCTCATTTATAAAAAAAAACATTTCACTCATACAGTTCTGACTTAAATGAAAAAATAAAAATAAGCCCTGGCTGGTGTGGCTCAGTGGATTGAGCGCGGGCCTGTGAACCACATAATCGCGGTTCGATTCCCAGTCAGGGCACATGTCTGAGTTGCAGGTCAGTTCCCAGCAGGGGACTTAGGAGAGGCAACCATTCATTGATATTTCTCTCCTTCTCTCCTTCCTTTCCTTTCTAAAGATAAATAAATAAAATATTTAAAAAATAAGAATTTAAAAATCCTGTAAATTTACACATTCATAAAAAGCATATTGGCCACTAGTAATTAACTCAGTATGAATTCACTTTAAAAAGAAAACTTAGAGCTATATGGATGTAACTCTCTTAAAATGACCACCGTCTTCTTTGGCGTTCTGAGTCGCCTCATCGAGTGGTGGGAACGCAGTCTCTGAAAAATGAGGCTGACTATAATGTGATGAATACATTTTCATGCAAACAACATGCTCAAATTTTCTCTTCAAATAAAAAAATCAGATAGGCACATGATAGATACAGAGAGGGAGAGAGAAAGAAAGAATTGTCTTTTTGTGTATACATATCTATTTAATCTTTTTGGGGAATGCATTTATACCTAAAACTATATCTTTTGGGGATTTTGAAGAAATTCATTGGAATGCAATTTCAAAGTGAAATCACTAACACCAGAGTAAAATTTGGAGGCAAAAATTGAAATAGTTTAATTTGCAGCAAAATTTTGTGGTTTATGTGTCTTTTGTTCCCAGTTTATTACTAAATTAATTATTATCATCCCACCTGTGGAAACCTTTCTTTTTTTGTTTGTTTGTTTTATTTTTAATGTAGAAACCACACTTTCTTTATCTTGGTATTACCTACAATGGTGATTCTCAGACTTCATAGAAGAGCATAATCAACTTGTGGCTAGTTAAAAATAAATTGATTTACAGGAACAAGTATAAAGAACACATGGAGAAAAACAAGAAGGGGTGGAAATAGGAGGGAGGTGGGGAGGGCTGGGTATGTGGGCTGGGATGGGAGTAAAAGGGAAAAAACTGTACTTAAACAACAATTAAAAGAAATGGTGAATAAATAAATAAATTGATTTTATTGGTTATATCTCAGATATTCTGATTTATAGTCCTGGAGAAAGGTTCGAAATCTATCTGAAACAAGTACCCAAATATATATTAGAATATTGTTTCCTTGATCTAAAGGAAAACTTAATTTTTTTAACTGAAAAGTTTATCAAGTTACAGTAACACTTACTTTAAAAATAAATATTTTGATGATTATTTAAATATATTCTGATTAAAAGAATTAGGATTTAAAAATTAGGGTTAAAAGGTAATTTTGCAATCATCAATATTTTAAAACCATGTATTTCCAAAGATAAATTAACCTGTCTCCCATCAAATATCTTACCTATTATAATGAAGAGGACCAAAAGGAAAAAAAAAACATATTTACATAGATCTGAAAGAAAAGTATTGTGAACATTAGATTTATCTTTTAATATATAAGAACTCAAAAATATATCACTATTAAAATATCTCTTGATATTATTTCTTTATTCAACCAAGTATTGACTGTTCAATATTTACCAGTTTGGGGCTTGTCAAATTTAACTCTGTGTAAACATGGCGAACATTCTGTCCAGTTGAATCTTACCATTTATAGGAGAGAAGAAAAAGGAAAGAGATGTACAACTTGATATGTATAAAAGGACTATGGACAATGTAGATAAAACATCAATGTAAGGTAAACTATTTTTATAACTTTGTTATGAAGATTTATTGAATTTTTAAGAAAATATTTTGAAAAAATGCCTTTTAAAGTTTTAATCTGGAAAAACAAACTCTAGATTGCTACAGTAGAGTTTAAAATTTCAGTAAGGTAAGTAAGTAAGATATTGATAAAGGTTTTGTCTTTGCCTGCAATAGGAATGGTAAAAAAAGACATTAAAATCTATTTGTAAAAATAAAAAGTTAGTTACCCATTAAATGAAAATAGAATTAGAATTATAAATCTGTAAACAAAGGAAGTAAAATTAAAGTAAAACTAGGAGGGAAAACAAAAGAATACGAGAAAAACATGATTACCAGAAAACACACATTTAAAAGGCAGGGCTAATATGCAATGCATGTGTGTTCACAGGAAATTCCATTTCTAAAAGAGACAATGACTCATAACCCAGAGACCTAAGGGTCATCCTTAATAACTGCCTTCTTTCATCCCCCATCTAAGGTTTTATCAATGTGAATATCTTTTCACTTAAATATTTAACACACAAATATATTTCTCTTCATACCTATTCCTACAACTCTACTTCAAGATCTCCTGCCCTGCTGAAATAACCTTCCTAACAGGCGTCTATCAAAGGTGACCAGACATTTATGCAGAAATTGCTCTCTAGACTTCTCAAATTATATCACTAAGAACCTATAATATGTGGACTATAAAACTAAATTTGAACTATTGAACTATGCATCATCTTGCTTGTAATATAAAACCCAGAGACTTTAATACATTTAGAAAATAATCTTGTGATAAAAGAAATCCAGTCAATGACCTGCATTTATTTAAACTGTCAGGTTACACAGAAATGGATTTTTCTGGGAACTCCAATTAAGATACATAAGAAAAGAAACTGTAAGAGCAACAGCGTAGAACTATTTTGTAACAAATTTTATGCTCTGTTATGTAATCCTTCCTTTTCTTATTGTGTAATGATTAGTAGAAAAAATATTTGCAACTCTTAGGGTAATTTGTTTTCTAATAAAAGTTGTAGTCAACCACACCAGTCCTCACCCTCCAACCAACTCTCTGATACAGCCTAATATTATTTCTGTACTCTATGTAGTCTAAAACTTAAGAGCATTCTTCAGTGTTTTGCATACTGATATACTATTATGCATATGTGTATGAGTGTACTAGTATGCATACTTCACAACAGTATCAATAAAAATTCTTATTCTACTAATTTGAATTCACATTAATATTACATTCAAAGAGCAGTTGGAAATAACAAATTGAACCCAGTAAGTTGCCTGCTGGCTGAACGAAAATAAAATCGTCCCTAAGCAGCAAACATGCCCCATAGTGGTATTAAGTGTAGTCTAACTTACTACATTCAGAGAAACCATGACTCCCAGATTTATCACTGAGCTCCAGAGGGTCAATGGGAGAAGGCGATGGACAGCAAAACTGGAGAGAAATACTGGTGTCACCCAAGTGGATCATTCCACACTCATACCATCTGCCTTGGTTACTCAGGTGGATTCACTCATAAGATTGTTTCTATTAAGTACCAAAGCATTTAAATGAAAAAGAGCAATTTAAGTATTTTTTACTAATTACCAAATTAGTTTTTTATTTTCCACCTGGCAAGATTTCCTCTTAAATCACCGCACTGCCTTTCCATTACAAACAACCTAAATTTGGGGGGCTGGGAAGGTGTTGCTCACAAATACCTACCAAATTTTTTTTTTAAGATTTTATTTATTCATTTATCTTTAGAGGGGAAAGAGAGAGGTGGAGAAACATCAATGTATGGTTGCCTTTTGTGCGTCCCCTGCTGGTAGTTAGCCTGCAAGGAACCAGCCTGCAACCCAGGCATGTGTCCTGACTGGGAATCGAACCGCGATCATATGGTTCACAGGCCGGCGCTCAATCCACTGAGCTACGCCAGCCAGGGCCCAGATTTTAAAAAGTGATTTAGAAGTATTTTTAAGGATGAAAATGAGTGTGAGTACAATAAAAATGTACATGCTATATAAATGACAACATATTATTTATTTATATCTATCCAAATACTTCTGCGGAAATCCCTGGAAGAACAGTGCTTGTACTATTTCTGGTCTCTACTACTTCTACCGTGAATGCTTATCCATTAGTTCCCCCAGTTCTAGGTTAAAAACAAACTAATGAACAGATCTGCGCCAACGGAGCAGACCACATTTAATGAACTGTTTTTTATTTCTGAGCCAACCAAATTTCCTCTCTTGCGCTAAGATAGCACCAGGGTTATAGGGAATGCACATAGGCAGAAAATTGCACTCTTGAGTTCCCCAGATAATTTATTTCTTATTTAAAGGTCTTCCAGCAGAGATTTGGCTTCTCATCAGACGTAAAAATTTACTACCCCCATGAACCAAATTTATTGGCAATATTTCAGTCTTCCTTTCTTCTCTATAACTAGATCATAATCAATACTTATCAAATAGACATAGCCATAAAATTGAATTATACAATGCTACCATAGCCCTGTAATATTTCTCAGTATTCATTTTGTGCTATTTCATCTCCAAGATAAAAGATCTTATAAGAATGTCTTGTTTCAAAGAAAATAATCATGACCACATTATTTATATGTAATAATAGGTAAGTAAGTATGAATTTGTGGTTTAAAAAAATAGAGACATCAGCCAGGAGAACCTACAAATGGATGAAATAAATGTGTATTGGCTCATATTTTAAGATCTTAATAATGCATTTAACTGATAATTAAAATCTATCAAAGAAAATTACTTAAGATGTCACTTAAAGCCTGACAGTAAAATATTGGGTTTGAGGGTTTTTTATTTCAAGATAATCTTCTTTAAGTATCCCAAGTGTTCATTCTAAATCTGTTTTTCAAAGCCTAAAGGCACAAGTGTAAGAAGTAGTCTTTGTGTCGGATTCTCCCCAACACAAGGCTCTCAGAGGTAAAAAGCCAACAACCTTGCTCTTACAGGTTAGGTTGCCTAGCAACTCTCATCTACCATACTGAAGCAGTCTGAATGCATCCGTCCCAAGATCAACTAGCCTGCAGATCAATTACGAAGACAGAAAATGAAGACAAAAATGAAAATGTTAGTAAAGTACCCTGTGGAGTAACAGAGTTTTCAGATATTGAAGGGCAGCAATCTTGTAAAACACCTTTCCTTATGTCCTTTTCTTGCAGAAACACTTGTGCAAAAGACTCGGGAAAGAAAGAAAATCATTACAAAACTCATCTGTATTGTTGGGCTAAAAGCAAGAATCTGTTATCTTTTTATACTGGATCTTGTGTACTTCTGAAATAACAATGAAAATTTTGTGTTTTTTTTAATGCATCTTTCATCTAATATAGGAGCTTTGAGGATCGGATTTCTGTAATCATTAGTGTCTGGTTTTAACTTATACTTGTTTAAAAAGAAACTACCTAATTTGTGGATTACATGGTTACCTGATATCTTTGTTTCTTAAGTTCTTTTTAAAAATTGTACTGTGTTTTTTGTTTTTTTAAAGATTTTATTTATTTATCTTTAGAGGAGAAGAGAAGGAGAGAGGGAGAGAAATATCAATGTATGGTTGCCTCTGCCAAGGACACACAATCTATCGTGTGTCCCCTGCAGGGAACTGGCCTGCAACCCAAGCAGGTGCCCTGACTGGGAATTGAACTGCGATCCTCTGGTTCACAGGCCTGTGCCCAATCCACTGAGATACACCAGCCAGGTTGTTTCTTAAGTTTTAAAATTTCTCATTGGAACTACTAACCAGGAGACATGACCAATTCAGAGAAAGCGAGTTAAATAAGAACCAAGCACAGCCTAAGTCTGAATGTAGGCTTTATCTGTAAAATAAGAAACCTGGAGATGTTTTTCAGGTTCTTTCCAGAGATCTTCATTCTGCTAGTCACCGTACTCTCTCACATTCTCTAATAGTAATTGCTGCTTATGCCATTTGTTCTCAAACTGAAAGATGGTCTCCGTTTAAAGTAAAAAAAAAATCTCACAAACATTTAGTGTTGATTTACATTATTGGAATCACAAAGGTAAATGAATATCGAAAGCATATTAGGTACCCATATTTGTTTAATAAGGCTACCATAACAGCTTACCACAAACTGTATGGCTTAAGACAAAAGAAATTTATTCTCTTCCAGTGGTTAAAGCCAAAATGCTAAAATCAAGGTGTCCACAAGTTTGGTTGCTTCTGAAGACTTTGAGGAATGATATGCCTTACACCTCTCCCCTAACTGCTGGTGGCTCCAGCTATCAGGCATTCGTTGGCTTGTCTATGCATCACTTCAACCTCTAGCACCATCTCCACCTGGCTTCTCACTTTATGCTTGTGTTTTCCAAATAGCCACCTTCTTTCTCTTAGGAGGATTGTACTTGGTGCCCACCCTGAATCCAGGATGATCTTATCTCAAGATTCTTAACTACATATCCAAATACCTTATTGCCAAACACAGTCATATTCACAACTATTGGGAGTTAAGATTTGAATATATCTTTTTGAGAGTAGATAATTCAACCTAATATACCATGATTTCCTAAAACTTTTAGCAATTCCCATTTAGGGTATGTATTTGAAGAAATCCAAAACACTAATTTGAAAAGACATATGCACCGCTATGTTCGCTGCAGCTTTATTTACAATAGCCAGCTATGGAAGCAACCCAAGTGTCCACTGATAGATGCTTGGATAAAGAAGTGGTACATTTATACAATGGAATATTACTCAAGCCATAAAAACAAAATGAAATCGACCTAAAGGGCATTATGCTAAGTGAAATAAGTCAGAGAAAGACATCTACCATGTGATTTTGTGAAATCTAAAAAACAAAATAAACAAACAGAGTAGGAATAAACTTATAGATGGAGAGAACAAGTTGATCGTTGCCAGGTAAGTGTGGGTTGGGGTAGTGGGGAGAAGGGCAAAAGACATTAAGAAGCACAAATGCCAGTTATGAAAATAGCCACAGTGACATAAAGTACAGCATAGGGAAGAGTCAGTAACATTGTAATAACATGTATGTCATATGAGACTAGGTTTATTGGGGTGATCTCTTTGTAAGATATGTAAATATGTAATCAGTGTGTTTTATTTCTAAAATAATGTAATATTGTATACATCAACTGTAATTGAAAAACAAATTTAAAAACAGTAATGCAAGCAAAGCTGTCAGGCAGTAAACTTCATATTGACAATAATGTGCTATATAATCTAGTCTTGATTTAATATTAAAAAGAAAAAGTCTCTGGTTCCATTATAACAGATAGCAAATCTTTCTATATGACTTCAACATAATGCTGGAAATCCTGTTTTTAATAACTATGTTTTAGAAAGTGATATCTCATACATAAAAATCTTAAAGAGAGCTGTTGTTGAATGTTTGTTTCTATAAATTGAATCTTGGTAACATTCTAAAGTAGTCTTTTCCTATGAAGGTAAGACTAGCCTCATGGCATATGAAATTCTTGATTGGGAATCAATAATTTTTTAAGAGTTAAATTTTTATCACTTCTGCTGCAATTGATGAAGTGAGGCAAATAGGTAATTATAAAAATCATGCCTGCATTTTTTATAGTTTACCTTTATTAACTCATTTCATTTGCCTTACAAATTCATGTGATATATACTGTTTCTGTTGTTATTTTGGAACTTACTAAGATCGCAAAACCTGTAAATGATTGTATATATATATATATATATATATATATATATATATATATACTATTTTACTATCTATTTTAGTTGCTGGGAAATCATTACCAGTTATGATACATCTTGATATGAATGTGATCACAAATGCAAATATAAGGCCATA
Source organism: Sturnira hondurensis (assembly GCF_014824575.4). Classification (NCBI taxonomy): domain Eukaryota; kingdom Metazoa; phylum Chordata; class Mammalia; order Chiroptera; family Phyllostomidae; genus Sturnira; species Sturnira hondurensis. Next base: position 4,087,600 of record NW_028075269.1, read on the forward strand.
TTTTCTATTATTGAATATGTTAAAATTATCTAGATGATACCTATATTATTTTACAGGTTATTATAAAGTCTTATAACTAAATATACATTTTTATCATTAAATAAAAAATGAAAAAACCTAAATTCATTAATGGACCTTGCCAGGGATCAACTGGCTTCCAAAATTTAACCTATATTTTAACAAAAAATTCAAAATACTTCCAGCAATCTTTAGTGAAATACAGTATAAGAATATATTGTTGTACACCCTCAGTCATTTTTCGGAAGGCAAAAAGCCTTCATGTTAAATAGCTTTAATTGGTAGATCATTGCAAGTTGGTACATGCAAAGATGGGATGTTAAGATGAAATATTAAAATCTAACACTTACTGGCATGCACTTTACATGTTACAGCTTATGAAATCTTCAGGACTACTTACAAGGTAGATGCTAATATCATTTCCACTTTACATATGAGAAAATAAAGACATTGAGGTTTTTTGCATTTTTTCCAAGATCAAACAACACGTAAGTGACAGACCCAGGTCATTAATATAGGCAATCCAATCACAGAACTGTGACCCTTACCCAGTATTGATTGCCTCATGGGACGACCACGACAGTTAGCTGAGCACTCAGTCACCCCCCGTGAGGATTATGTTTCTAACACCCAACTTCATCTTGTATCTCCCTTGGTTCACGAGACTGGCCAAACTCATGTATGTGGAAGCCTTAATTTTACCTTTCTTCTTCTGTTTTGCTCCCTAGAATATGGAAGCCAGCATCCTGGATTTTGAGAATGAGGCCACATGCCAGAAATGATGGAGCAGATTCTCCCTACATCTTTGAACTCTATACTCTAGATATTTATAAAAGAGATAAACAAATTGTTGTTTTGCTTAAACCCTGCTCATTTGACTCTTTTTTTAGCAGTATACATTCATCTTACCTGACAAAGGTAGGTACATTACCACTTATTCTGAAAATGAAGAAGTCTTAGTTCAGAGTTGAAACAAAGAAAATTGCTCAGCTGATATATATATGCCACTAAGTTCAGAGCAAGCTGTCTCTAATTCTTGGGGTCAGTGTATATGTGTGGCCTCTGTTTTCCCATTCTACATGAATAAGTATGCAAAGGTGAAGAATAAAAATAAAACAAGCATGTTTTCTACTGGATGTGGTAATTTTATATGAAGTATATTTTATTTTCCCTGAATTATCCAGTACATGTGTCACTTTATTTGGCTTACTGTTCTAGACCTAGCATTATTTAGAGAAACATATGTTTTACATGCATTGTTTTTAATAGCTACATCAAAGTCCGAACAAATTCTAGTCCTTAAGTTTAAAATGAATGTTTTATGTTGGTGAAAATATTTCACACTCTTTCATGTAAGCACAATGTTCCAGATTTTCAGATTTAACATTAACACTCAATTCACTTTTAAATACATTTTCCATATTACTCAAACTTTCAAATAATTTAATGCTATAGAAATGGAATTTTCAGTGTAATGCCTTAAGCATCAATATTCTTTCTTTCCCATGAAAATAAAGAATCAAAACCTGTTTTTAGCAAACCCTATAAAATGTCTTCTGTTCACTTTTGCAATAAAAAGCACTGTACAATATTACATTCTGTTTATTCACTCATATTCTCGTAAGTGTCTTGAAATAGTGCTCTTAGAGAAGAACTGGAGCTAGATTCACTGGTGGCTTTAAATCCAGGCCAAAGCTTCTTTGTACCTGAACTACCTTTAAGCCTAGATCACTATGCTGCTGTAATATAATATTTATAAAGAGTAAAACAATTGAAAAATCCTTAATTAATATAATTATGGTATACAGATTAAGAGCATGAAATTATGATCAAATTGGTTTGGGCTTATCCAACCTGTCTAATTCTGTGGTCTTGGGCAAAATATTAAGACTTTCTAAGCCTTGCTTGTTTTTTAATCTGTAAAATATTGATAATAGTGCAACTTATGGAATAGGATTGCACTGTGTGGGTTAAATAAGAAAATGAATGTAAAGCTTGTAACCCATTGCTTGGAACTTAGTAAGTTCCTGAAAAGAATATCACCAAAGAACATGAATCAAAAAGAATCCAGAGTCCTAGGAAATAGGAGATTCAAAGTAGGGGGAATATATGAGATGATGCAGAAAAGAAAACCCAAGTTCATCAACTCTATAGCCAATGACATGAACCACCCACTCTGATTGGAGTCATAACAGAAGACTTTCGGAAAGTGCTCCCCTTGAGGATGAAATTAGTAGAACAGGGGGAAGGGGGACACGATATACTATTACAGAAAGGACCCCACAGGTTTGCTATGCCTGCCACCAGAGGGAAGACGTCTCTCAATGCTAGAGATTTGTGAAAAGGAAAGGAAATATTTATTCAGAGCTACACAGACTTAAAGTACTGACCCAATGTCTTCGTTAAAATATTAAAGTCTTTTAGGATACCCACAGATGCACACAGTCCTTCCTTCTCCCTCCGCCCTAATACGGGGTACCGTATCTCAGGAAAAGAAACAGAAGTCCATGATTCAGGCTCCCAGCACCATCAGCTGTGTCACTGCCACAATCTCCACTTAATCCAAAGCCATGTGGCACCTTTTCATGGCCCAGCAGCAAGAGTCCTTTCACCCCTTTTCTTCCAGGCAAAATCTCTCCTGCTTCCTAAGCCCCATCGCCAAAGGGAACAGCACCCCAAAGCCACATGGTCCTTGTCAAAGGCCGAGGGGTCCCCCAACTGGCCAAAGCTGTGTGGTTCTCTCCTGACAAAGCTGCAGGGGTCCTCACACTGCCAAAACCACGTGGTTCTCTCTTCAATGGCTGCCAGATGGGTTTAAATTCCCACACCAATCTTCCTCTACAGCCTCATTTCTGATTTCTCCTACAATGAGTTATAAGTTCCAGCACTCCTGTATTATTCCAAGTTTACTGGGCTGCCATCGTGAGTCTGGGCTTGTAAGGCCCCATGTCATTGAGCCAATCTTCTCCAAGCTCTCATACAGAAACCATAATGGGGGAATGGGCCCCTAGTTATATCTTGGGTGGAAGTCACTTCCATCCCCCTGGCACAAAGCATGGCCACAGCTATTTAGCATATCTATGCAACCAGTTAAAGGTTATAGATATGTTAAATGACCATGCCAGGGGTTAGCTACAAAGCCGTTGCTGTACGAAACAGCTCTGCATGTTCCTGCTCCATGTGTTCCTTCCCTCAACTCACACCTGTCGCAGGAAGAGATGAGGACATCCTATATATCTTTCTAATATTTCCTGGACACCTTGGGTTTTGGATCCCACTCCAAATCCCTATTTGAGGTCCCCCTCTTGGCCACACCCTGTTACAGAATAACTGTTGTGAAGGTATTTCTATGATGTTTACACTACTGAGGGAAGTGAGGATGACAATAATATTCTGCTCTCGGGTAGAGGTGAGGGAGAGATGAAAAGCAGGTGGACCTTTCTGACGCAGAGATCAAACAGGGAAGGGAGGAGGACTTTGCAATGAGCTTGCCTAAAGGAAGCTGTGTAAATGTACCCAGGTCTTCCCCTCTGAGTAGCAGAGTTAGTACATTAGACTTTATGATTTTTATTCAAAAGATAGAGAGAATGTCTTGAGTTACATTGCAAAGCCTCCGAGGTTGCCTTAACCTCAGCAAACGCCAGCATTTGACAAACAGGGAGGATGAAGAAAGCTGCTTTGCTACATAAATAATTAAAATACAATATGGTAACTGCTGACATTACATTTATAAATCACAACAGAAACACCAAAGTGATTAAAGGCAATTGCTTGGGAGAGACAGAGAAACTTTTAAGGTATAGATGCCTTGAGGTTAGGCCTGAGTACAGAAAAGTGGGCCTCCAGGCAGCCAAACAGCATGTGCACGAGCAGAGAGGAGAGAGGCTAGAGTGCAGAAAGGGCAAGGGTTTCGTGAGAATACAAGGATGCAAACTACTAGGAAGAAGGTGATTATTTCTGCCCTGGCTGGTATAGCTCAGTGGATTGAGCACAGGCCTGTGAAGCAAAGGGTCGCTGGTTTGATTCCCAGTCAAGGCACATGCCTGGGTTGCAGGCTGAGTCCCCAGTAGGGGACTCATGAGAAGCAACAATACATTGATGTTTCTCTCCCACTCTTTCTCCTTCCCTTCCCCTCTCTCTAAAAATAAATTAAAAAAATTTAAAAAATTAAAAAAAGAATGATTATTTCTGATTTTAAAACACTTTGCTCTGGAATAATGAACTTGGCTTTAAAACCTGTGAGAAATAGAATGGTTTTACACTAGAAAATGTGATCTTGTGAGCAGGTCTTTTAGAAAGGCACTAACTTTGCTGTGTTTCAGTTGCACTGAGACATACAGCATCATGAGTTGTAAAACCAACAAAAATTTAAAATAAAACCAGAAATATGTGTTTTAGTTCCTAAGCCTGCGGTAGAAAATTACAATAACTTTCTGTCTAAAACAAAAGGAATTTATTTCTTCATAGTGTTAGAGATTAGATGTCTGAGATCAAGGAGTTCACAGGTCATGCTTCAAGGAAGGATCTAAGGGAACCCTAACCCCCGCCATTTCCAACTTGTGCTAATACACAGCAATTTTGGGCATTGACATCTCTCCAATCTCTGACCAGGTGATCACATTGCCTTTTTCCCTGTGTCTCTGTCTTTTCTCCTCTTATAAGAATGTTACTGAACAGGGGTCCAAGGGTGGGGGCAATACTTGGCCCACTGAGGGATGCCAAAAACTGCCACAGAACAACAGGGGCCCCTCCCAAGGACGGTATACTAATACCTACTGGGCTCATCTGTCTGCCGCCAGAGGACAGACATCTCTCAATGCCAGAGATTTGTGAAAAGGAAAGGAAAGGTTTATTTGAAGCTATACAGACTTAAAGTAGTGACCCAATGTCCCCGTAAAAATATCAAAGTCCTTTAGGATAACCACAGATGCCCACAGTGCTTCCTTCCCCCCTGCCCTAATTTGGGGTACTGTATCTCAGCACACATCTGAGAGAAGCACACGTCTGTGTTTCAGGCCGCTGGCACCCTCAGCTGTGTTGCCATCCAGGAAGGATCTCCAATTAATCCAAAGTCATGTGGCACCTTCTCATGACTAACTGGCAAAGAGTTCTTTCACCTTTCTTCCAAAGTCTCTCCTGCTTCCCAGGCCACGAGGCCAAAGGGAGCATCTCAAAGCTGAGTGGGCCTCTTCTACCAGAGCTGCAGGGGTCCACACTCTGCCAAAACCGCGTGGCTCTCCTCTTCACCTGGCTGCAGGGATCTCCATTCTGGCAAAGCTGTGTGGCTCTCTCTTTCACCTTGCCAAGAGGGGGTCCTCACTCTGCTAAAACCCCGTGTTTCTCGCTTTCACCTGGGCAAGAAGGGGTCCTAACTCTGTCCCAAACCGCATGGCTCTCCCCCTCCATGACTGCCACGTCTGTGTTTAAATCCCTGCACCAATCTTCCTCTGTACCCCTATTTCCGACTCCTCCCATGATCAGTTACACCTGCCAGTATTTCTGTATTATAACAAGTTTACTGGGCTGCCATCATGAGTCTGGGCAGGTGTGGCCCCATGTCCTGGAGCCAATCTACTCCAAGCTCCCACGCAGACTCTGTAACTCAGGGGACCTGCCCCCAGTTACATCCTGCGTAGAAGTCACTTCCTTCTCTCTGGCTCAAAGTGTGGCCACAACTATTTAACATATCTATGAAACCAGTTAAAGGTTATAGATATGTTAAATGAGCATTCCAGAGACTAGCTGCAAAACTGCTGCTATGCAAAACAGCTCTCAATGGCCCTGCTCCATTTGTCCTTTCCCCCTTGGGGGGGGGGGTGGCGGTGAGGATATATTAATATTTCCTGGAAACCTTGGGTTCTGGACCCCATTCCAAATTCTTTTGGGGGGTCCCCCTCCTGGCTGCTCCCTGTTATAAGAATACTAGTCATATTGGATGTGGGACATGCCCCAATCCAATAGGACTTTACACAGATGTAATGTGATTACATCTGTTATGACCCTATTTCCGAACAAGGTAATATGTTGTTCTGATGTTCAGGGAGGACAAGAACCTGGAGAGCCACCATCCAACTCACTACAGTCCACCCTCTGTCCCCATCAGTATTCATATCCTTCTTACATGCAAAATGCATGGTTTTCATCCCACAATTCCCAAAAGTCTTAGCTCATTCCAGCATTAATTTTAAATCTAAAATCTGATCTAAATATCATCAACTCAAAAAGTTCTGAATCTCATTATCCAAATCAGGTATGCTTACCAAATATCATTTGCATTGGGAGAAAGTCCAATTTTTGCTAACTGCTTTTGTCACTGTAATTATACAAGTTAGTCAGCAAGGCTGAATGAAGAATGAAGCATAAATGCAAGAAAATAAACTTTTGGTGATTTATCTATATGTTCTATTTTTTAAAAAGCTAGACACAAAAAGAGTATCTACTGTATGATTCCATTTCTGTGAAGTTCAGAACTGGTAAACTTATCCATGATGTCAAGGGTCGGGTTAGTGTAAATATTGTGGGGGTCGAGGAGGGCGGAACAGATAATAAACAGAAATGTCACCAAATAGCAAGTGAGGTCCTGCTGCCCTCTGCCACCCTCTAAGCAAAAGTCTGGAGGCAGAGGTTTGGTGAAAAAGAAAAGGAATATTTATTCAAAAGCTACACAATTTAGAAATAACAGCTTTCCAGGTGCATTAGTCACTTAAGCCTATCAATTTAGGCTAAAATCTTTAACTCTTGAGTTTCTCTGTCATTCTCCTTGCTAGTTTATTAATTACCTTATTCCTATAAGATTAGTTTATAAATTAAAACAATATATGATACAAAAGCTACACAATTGTGGAAGAATGGCAGTCTTCTGTCTCAGATCTTATCCCCTATAGGACCCCCCCCCCAAAAAAAATACCCCTGCCACCCTCTGCCGGACCAGCCTGATCCTAGGCTGTGCTTGGAGTTCCTTCTCCCGTTTAAATACGGTCCTTCGGAAACACGGGCGGCTACATCACAATCATCCAGGCAGCCTCAAGGGAGAGCAAGAGAGCCAATCTCTGCCTTCCTTCAGTTTGAATCTTCCAGTCCATAATTCCTTGCACATTGGGGGCATTCAAAGTCTCAGCCAATGCTATCCTAGACTGTTTATCATTGCCTCAGGGAGCCTCTTTGATGACTCCTCCCTAATCCTCCCCAGTGATGTTATCAGATCTCTCCATATCAGAAAGAATAAGAAACATAAGGGAAACTAAATTCAGTATTAAAGCAAGTGTTCTATCCCTTGAGTTGGTTAAGGGTTACAGAGGGATATACATATGTGAAAATATATTGAATATTGAATATTTATGTATTTTATTGAATTTATAATGACAAAAAAAGTAAAAATAAAGCACAAAAAGATTTTTTCCCTAATTTGAAAACTTCTGGGAATGCTTTAAATAGACTGAATAAATTAGAGATGCTTAAAAATTTGTTAAGTAAGCATAGGAGAGACAAGTCTAAAAGACTATGAGAACATCATAACATCTAAAAATATTTCTCCTTCTGATAATATATTATGTATATGGTTTCTTGTAAGATAACATGAGAACACCATTCAATACAACTTGTCTAAAGCAAGTACTTTTTATTGACATTTAAGTATAAGTTTATGTTTTAATGTGTTTTAATATATGTGTATATATATGTGCTTTTAAAAGTCATTTCCTACTTTCTTGAATTTTTATTACCCTATAATCCTTTTGGAATAATAGCATTAATATGAAAGGGTTTTCAGTGTGTATATTAGCACTATATTCCTTTTCTATTATATGGATGTGAAAAATGAATCTCACGATCTACAATTACTTACAGGTAAGTGACAAGATTTACACATAAGGGCAGACACTGAATTTTTAAAAACAGGTTCATTGAGGAATGATTGCTATACAAAGAACCACACATATTTGAATGCACAGTAACGAGTTTGGACGTATGCAAATACCCATGGTATTATGACTAGCATCAACACAGCCTAAGCCCTTAATTTTTAGGTTTTGTTGTCTTTTGAAACTGAACTGCTAATTACGTAATTCAGACAAATGATATTACAGATCTTATTTAGGGAAGTCAGGATTAGATATAGGATAGAATTTGTATATCAAATTCTACTTAAATATCAAAATGAATGAAAACTAAAACATTTCATTAAATACATTTATGTAGTAAACCTAATTTTAAAAATCAATGTTTATTTTAAAAAGTTATTTGGGGATAATTTTGCAGGGAAAAATCCATTTTAAATGAAAAATATGAAAATGTGAATCTGCTAAATAAACCAAAAAAGGTAAGAATTTACCGAGATGATGAAATCCATTTTAATTTAGAAAAAGCTTAGGTACAGAGTAGACATTTTCAGTTCCTCATGACTGCAGCGTATGAAACAGTTTTCAGCAAATAGTGTATTGCACCATCCTTGAGCACAAGGGGTGAAAGCAAAATTTATGTACTTTGAACAAAATCAATATGAAATTGTGTCTAAAAATATTAATTTATTTAAGAAGTCATATCAGCAGCCAGCATTTGTGAAAATGAAATAAACATTGTACAGGACTTCCTTCACCACTTCCCAGAAAGAATGTTTTTTTCCCCCTAAATATATCCTGCAGGCTATCTAAAGATCATTTCCTGCAGGATTTCTAAGATGAAAAAGGTAAAAATCCAAATTTTCACATAGTATCAATAAGTGTTTGAGTGCTTTTCAAAAGAATGTGTTCCCATTTAGAATATCACATAATTAGGGCTGACACCTTCTTTATTTTGAATACAATGACGTGAGTAACGTAACAATCAAGGATTCAGGATAATAAGATTTTAGAGGATCATACAGAAGGAAGGCTTAATGTCACCCTACGAAAAATCTGAAAGAATACCCTTTTGTTTCATCATGCCATAGAACTTATTTATTCTCAAGAAGTTGGTTTCTAAATTGATTTATTCTCTTGACCTTGTACACAGTCTGTAGCATGTAAGTCATGTCACTAGATAATAGTTTCAGTTCTTTTTGCTCTTCAGTTTGATACAAAATTTAATAGATATCATTAAATATTTCCTTTGTCAATTCTCCTCTGAATTCAGTAATCCTCTAGAGACCAACACCCACGAGTGCAAAACACTTGATAATCCTGCAATAAGTGGACTGTGATCCACGTATTATTATTGACAAGTATAACAAAAATGGGAAAGGTCTATAGCCCTGGTTCTCAGATGTCGACGTGCATCAGAATCCTTGATGAGCTTGAATGTTAAGTTCTTCCCAAACCCCATTTATATTCCCTGATTTCATGAATCATTCTAGGCACCACTGAGGTTAGTGAGGTTCCACGGAGAAGACAATGATAGGAGGAGGAGGAGAGAAGGAGAGAGTAAGAAAAAGTAGGGAAAGAATTCAGAACAAGAGGTAAGTGAGACCTCAGTGAGGGAGAGGGGAAAAGAAAGAATATTTGATGAAAAGGTCTCCGACTGCTTTGCAGATTTAATAATATGTTGGCAAGCCTGAGACAATGGGCCAAAGTTTCCTTTTTAAAGGAGTCCTGGATCTTGAGAGAATACAGCTTCTTTAGTACATCCACTCTACTACTCAGTAGGAGCAGCCTTGTGCAAAAAATAGGGCAGATGCAAAAGGTGAAAGTTGGGACCACCCATTAATCTTGCTTCTGGAGCAGGATCTTGAGTGTCGAATTTTTGTGGCCAGTGCAGCTTGTCAAAACACAAACTGCTGGGCTCCACCTTGAAGAGTTTCCTATTTAGTAAGTTTGGAGGGTCAGTCAGAGAATTTGCATTCTAAGTTGCCTATGCTACTGACCCAGTGTTGACACTATGTAAAATGCTAGTGTATATGTAACAGCCTTTGTTGGGGCACTTTCCTCTTTGGATATCTTGGAGCGGGGAGATGATATATGTGCTGAAATTAACTCTTACAAAAAGCTTCTGCAGCTCTTTATTTGGTAATATATTGAGTAGTTCAGCAAGTGTTTGTTTAGAAAAATGCATAAATGCTACTAGATAGAACTGTTTTGAAAGCACTTTCTGGTATGAAAGAAAACCTCTGGGACTGTTTTAGTGTTTTGTCTTATTACCTCAGCAAAGAAAACTTAAATTTTCTTTGTTACAGTTTAATAGTTAATAGCATGCATATTGAAACAATACATTGAAAATTCACAATGCATGCAGAAACTTTGGTTATGGGATGAGAACATGGCTGGGGAATGGAGATTTATTTAATTCCCCAAATCTACCGAAGGTGCCGACGCAAGTCCCCATGCACTGTAACCAAAGCAGATGGGGAAAAAAGCACTAAAATATTCTCTTGCACTAGGAGCATACAAATCCCTCCTATTTTCTTATTAAAATCAAAATTTGGACAGGAGTTTTAAAGGAGTAATTTGGATAATCAGGTATAATCACTTGCAGTTTCAGGTACCAGGTTTAAGCCTTGAGTTCATTTTTGTGTATGGTGTAAAGTAAGAGTCTATCTTCATTCTCTTGCCTGTGGCTATATCGTTTCCCCCACACCATTTATTAAAGAGACTATCCTTCCCCCACTATGTTTTCTTGACACCTTTGTTGAATTTAATTGACTATATATATGGGCATAATAAGTTAACTTAAAAACAACCCCTTATTTGAACTCCGCTCAAAAGAGTATCCTTTGACACACATTTACAGGAAGTTTAAAGATCTTTTTCAATGTCAAAGGGGCAGGGAAGTGACTCTATCTCAGAATTTCAGGAGCCCAGACAGCAAATTACTTTTGTAATACTATAGACTTTATGAGTTTCATTTCCCAAGTGTTTTTCATTGGGAATGGAAGTATTTCACCGGACTGTTTAGATTAAATAAATAAATATATTTGAGTCATTTAGAAAGGCCTCATATTAGTGGAAATGCTATGTAGTATTTATCACAAGCCTTTTCATGACACCATCTCTTAGACTTTTGACTTGTAGCAGGTGCTTTGTTATTGTGTTTGTCTCCATCAAGATGTTTGAAGTGTCAGGAAGTAGAAGTCAAGTTATGTTAATTTTAGGACATACCTAAAGAACAATTTTTTGCTTTTACTAAATTTCTGATTCAAGCATTTTCCCCATAATATCTTCTGCCTCTACTTGTAGACTTGTAGTTTCACTCCATTTTTTTATTCCATCAATATTAACAAATAAACACAGACATGTATTACACAAATCAGTTAAGTAGGATCTAATTAATGGCATTTTTGAAGTGCATTATTTTGTTTTGGGGTATCTTTTACTCTTTCTAAAGATCAAAAGAAAAAAATTAAGACTTTGAAATCAGCAAAAGATATTATTAGTTACCCTTTCATTGGAAGGCTGGAGCTCCTGGGGAATATCTGAACATATAGAAATATGCATATAAAATTTTATCTTATTAAATCAATGTTCATAGCAGCATGATTTACAATAGACAAGAGTTGGAAGCAACCTAGATGCCCAGCAGTAAATGAATGGATCAGAAAACTATGGTACATATACACAATGGAATTCTATGCAGCGGAGAGAAAGAAGGAGCTCCTACCTTTTGCAACAGCATGGATGGAACTGGAAAGCATTATGCTGAGTGAAATAAGCTAGGTGTTGAAGGACAAATACCACATGATCTCACCTTTAACAGTAAGCTAAACAACAAAACAAACAAGCAAGCAAAATATAACCAAAGACACTGAAATAGAGAACAGGGGGCAGTGACCAGAGGGAGAGGGGAGAGAATTTTAGGGGAAATAGGGGAGGGATTTAGAGGAACAAATATAAAGGATACATGGACAACAACTAAGAAGGGTGGAAATGGGAGGGAGGGAGAAAGCACAGGGGGGTGGGATGGGTTGGGAGTAATAGACAGAAAACTGTACTTGAAAATAATTAAATAAATTTAATAAAAATTTTATCTTATTAAACTATTTTTAAATTATATAGAGTTATATACATACACACACACACAGATACATAACTGAAAGCAATGCAAACTGATTCTCTTCTAGAGACTGACATATAAATTCTGATGGATGTTTAATTGATACCCATCACAAAAGCAAAAGTCAGTTTTGTTTCAGTTGCAAATTCATTTGTATATTTCTAATTTATAAATATGCCTGCTATTTAGACTTTACTTAAAATTATTTCTTACATTTTACCAGTTGTCTCTTGAATTAATGAGTTCAATAAAATTTTTAACATAGGCTTATTCTATATTTGTATGAGTCATTTCTATAATTGTCTTTTAGTAATATTTTCTAAGCTGGCATTACTAATTTAAGTAATCATTTGACATTTTCTCAATTTTCATGTAAACACTTCAATAAAATATTTTATATTCTTAAATTAGATGTGATAATTTTAAAGTTGTATTGCTAATAGTTATTTTCCAAAAACAATTAGATTGTGTCCCAAAGAATGATACATATTTAGAAGAAATATTATTCTTACAATAACACAATACAACCTTACTGGTCACTGACAACAAAATTACCACAATAATTAAGTTGCTCAATATTTCTGTTGAAGAAATAGCCAAGTCCAAGTCAAAATCAGCAAAGAATATTTACCCATACACTGTGGCAAGGGGATCCATCCGCATTACTTTGGTCGTATGCAGAAGAGTTTCAGTGGTGTTATGGAGTGGTATTAAATATGGAATGAACAAGAGAGAGGCTTGGGCAGTCTCTGATTGACAAGCAGTTTCATTAAGGTGGGATTGTTGGAAGTGGGGAGATTTTCTACCCAGCCTTTGGGTACAGTGGAAGAACATGGTTGTCTGCAAGAAGGCAAGCCAACAGTTTGGGAGCATTTCGAGAGAAGAAGCCATGTTTATTACTAAGGACTGAGGGTTTTCTCTGGCTGGCCATATGCTAGAACAAGTTTGGGTCTATGGGAAGCTTTTTGGTTATGAAAGTGTCCTAAAGGCTCTGTGGGCCTGCGGGGGTGCTGCCCTAGAAAGCAATTTCCTTGTACCTGGAGGATTTTTCTTTCTTTAAAGCTGTGTTTCCTACTGCTTGTAAAATTCAGTTAACTGTTAAATAGGCTATCTTTTGTACTGTCGTTTTGCTATGTACATTACTATTTACATTTTAATATATTTATATCCTGTGTCTTCCTGGTCAGATATGCCATTAAACTGCTATTACAGTCTTCTACATTTTATATTACCAAGGGTAGAGATTGAACGTTCAGCTGTTGTGAAGTTAAAAAGTGCCTCCAGTGTGTGCATATGTGTGGAGCTCAATCTATTAAACATGTAAAATATAAACTATACATGATTTCTTTGCTTCAGTATGTTGCTTTCTATATTATTCATTCCAATATTTCAAATGTAACCTTTAGCCCACCCACATTGACACTGCTATTTATAGCAAACAATTTCATTTGGTTGGAAGTAGGGACTAATTTATAATGCAAGATTTTATGTTAATCCCTACGTCTGACATAACCAGTCTTTCAATAATGCCTGGGTCTCTCTGTGCAAATGACTTAGAAAAGCCATAAACATTGGCAAGAGGAAATGTTGCAGAGAAATGTGGCCTTTGAATTTTGAGCGCTGAACCAGAAACAACCATGAACTGGGATTATTGATTTAGTGCCTACTCATCATTAAGCAATTGCTTGTAATTGCTGGTTTAGAAGGTCAGGCAGTGACACATGTAAAATTTCCATATCAGAAATATAAGTATTAGTATTAAGATTTGTCTCAGAAATCACAGCTTCTATGGATTATCAATATAAAGAGATAAATACTCAGAAATCCTCCACACATGCACTTTCAAAAAAAAGGCCACACTGTGTGCATAGTGGTCTAGAAATGTCATATTCAAAAAAAGAAGGCAGACGTGAAGAGGAAGACATAGGCTCTGTCATGAAAATGTGGAGAGGACTCATATTCTTAGAGGTTACATGAGGTAGTTATTAGCTAGAAAACATAGCTTGCCGAAATACTGTGACTGGCAATGGATTTTCCTAATACTCAAAGCATGTCGGCCTAGGCAATACAGTAAATAAATAGAATAATTTTCTAATTATGTAATAATAATAACTAATTATGTATACAATAGACAGTAATATCTGATCATGTACTAACCACTCTATTTTATGTTGAATATAATCGTATATCAAGTTTTGTCTCCCTAGAAAGCACACACAAATTGTGTATACATGCTATAATACATATAAGTTACAATTACCTTATGTATAAATATATATTATTTACATATGTAAAGTTACACTATATGTTGGAAACTGCTCTGCCTGGTTTCAGGAGTTGTAACTGCCCCCCATGGCTAAGGCTGAGTGAGCAACCTCCAGAATGCGAGCCACAAGGAGACAAAGCTTGTCTCTGGCAGCAAATGATGCCTCTGCTTCATGCCTTGCCCCCAATGCATGGTCGGATAGTAGATGTCGGATAAGACTCCTCAGAGGAGGGGCAACCTAAGCCAGACACGATCACTTGGGAGGCCATTATGGAAGGACTTGGGGGGCTGCAACAAAGAGGGAGTGATGGACCCTCACCCCCTAGCCATTCTGACATAGCCCAAGTCCCCATGTCCTCTGGGAGAAGTGCTTCTTGGCTCTAATCCACTTAAGCCTGAAAACCTGTGGTGGGGGAGATGGTGCAGCCCCTTGCCAGCTAGAGCGGGATCTGGGGTGATTGGGCATAAGAAAGAATTTCTAAAAGTCCTGTGAAGCCCACTTTGCTAAAAGTGCTTTCATTCATATGTTAAGGGTCTGAGCAAGAAATGAGTATGTCTCCCAAAGTTTCTGCAACCCCGTTACCTGACACTGACTCAGACTAAGCCCTCAAATTTCTTTGAAATGTTATCTGCTGTTTGATCATTACTGCCTGTATTCCTGAAAGCTATTGAGGAAGGGGCTCTTGGCCTTTCTCCTCTGAGAGATTGGCCACCTTTCCTCCCCAAGCAGATCATGTCTTGGTAGTGTTACTTTCATCTGTAGTGGATAGGGGGACTTTTGGGCAAAGTTGCCCCCACAATTATATATACATTATATTATATATAAAATATATCACTCTCTTCTTTAACCCAATGTCTACCCAGTGTTCTTGCAAAAAGAAAGAAGGTGACTTGCAGTCTCTCTAAGCATCGTGGACACAATCAGCCTTCTTGATATTGCTTGCAGTGCCTCCAATTCACCATTTATATTCTAGGCCAAGTCTGGGTGCAAGTCAAAAGGACAGGCATTGGGGGCCAGGAGGAATTAAAGTGGAGTTCTGTAATTCATTAACTGTATGACATGGAAATTTTTTTACATACAAAGTAAGAGCAGAAAGATCTATATCTTGAGATTTCTGTGTGAGTTGCATAAAAATATGTAATGTCTAAAAATATCTGAAAAAAGTGCATGGCAGTGGATAGTACCTAAGAGATGCCAAATTTTTGCCATTTACTTCTAGCTGTTGAATAATATTTCTTATGTTTTCAAGAGCTAATTTGGGTTTAACACTGAGTGGTACTGGAAGAAGATGGTTTAAGCTTTAATCACTCAAAACATCATAATTTCCCTCAAAATTTAAAGTGCATACTCTAAACTTCTGGATTCTTTTTCCTATTCTGGGCAATAATATTGCCACTTTTTTAAGAACTAAAGAATTAAAAAACACTGATGATTAGTTGGTACCTCTAGTGCGATAGGTCCTATAAAAATATGTCCTTATTTACATTTTTATTTATTGTGATCTTCAGAGTGGGTGGTAAACTCCCTTTTTACATGTAAGAGAAAACTTTAGCTCAAAAATATTAAGTGTATTTTAGGCAAATTATTAAATAATGGAGCTGTAATTGCAATTTATACTTCTGAAGTTCATGGATTCTGTCAGAGGATTGATTGAGCCACGGCTGAAAATGTTATTTCTCACCATTTGCTATGCAAACACTGCCCTATTAAAAAATACCTTCATGCCAGAGCCAGTAATTTGCATACTGAACACAGGGCAGTGGCTATGAATTAATCATATCTAATCCCTCCACATATTGCGCAGTATGTTTGCCCACACCAAATACCTATTTTTAAAAGATTTCTAGAGATAAGACAATTGTTGTAGAGGTGTGTAAAAAATTTTTGTCTTTAATACCAAGAAAAAGAAGGCAATTGTGTTAGTTTTTCTGCACTCTGAGTCCATTTTACCCCATATGGTTTTCTCACTGTATGGCAAGGTCTGGAAGGCTAGGAACTACCCTACCGTCTGCAGAATTTCAGACAACATTTTAAGTTATAGTGAACCAATTACAGGCAGACTCACAAGAAAGCTTAGAAAGCAAAAACATTATGTTTCCTGTAGGCAGCCATGGGCTTTCCCAGACATGAGATTTCCTACCAGTTTCTCAGTTTTACATGGAAATCCCACCTTTTTCAAGGTCACTGAAAACCGTTGAGGTCACTGTGAACCTTTGTGAGCAGTTTCCTGACCTGAGTCAGAAGCAACTTCCAGATTCCATTCTCAAGGCTGTGAGCTGATACTGAGGGTTTTTTGACCACTTCTCCAGCTCTTTCCCTTGTCCTGTACCAGCTCATGTCCTGTGTAAAATCTCTCATGCTTAAACATGCTAGCGTGGCCCCTGTTTTCCTGATGGAACTCTGACTGATATAGGAGACAAGAAAAGTGGCAAATTTAAAGGATTTTTCCTGGTTAGTTTCCGCTTGGAGATGTGCCCAAATATAGGAAGAAACTTTAGAGAAAGAAACACCTAATAATATTTTAATTATCTTGTAGGCATTAACAACTGAGAAATATTTCCTGCCTGCATCCTCAGGTAGGTCTCAAACTGTCTCCTCACTGGGCGGAAGTATATAAACTGACCACTACCCACAATGACCTCTTACTAGTGCCACAAAGCCTAGCAGTGTTTTCTAGAGACCCCATCAATTCCTCATTGTCTTTTTCTTCACAATGTGGGAAATGCACTTTGTCTTTAAGTATGTTACCTCTCTAAAGGTTACACTGGAAATAAAAGTAAAGTAAAACAGAACAAAACAAACAACAAAAATCCCCCTCACCTTTTAATGTCTATATTTACTGCCTGATTTCTTCTTAACCCTTGATTCCCTGTTTTAATTAATTATCAACTCTCGATGACCAGCAAATATGAGAAAACATGTATTCAAGGCATACAGTACAATTACATAAGTCCTTACCAAGTGATTTCTCAAAGCGTCAATGGAAAGCTTTTGTACTAAGAATCATAAAGTGAAGAAATGACCCATTTTCCCCCAAATCTTCAAATAAGTCATTTCCAAATATTAGAATGTAATATGTTAAGTTGATTAAAGTGAATAGTTTATTTTTTGATTATTTGTATAATTTTTAAAGATTATATTTATTTATCTTTAGAGGGGAAGGGAAGGAGAGAAGGAGAGAAGTATCAATGTATGGTTGCCTCTCATGAGTCCCCTGCTGAGAACTGGCCTGCAACCCAGGCATGCGCCCTGACTGGGAATTGAACCGCGATCGTGTGGTTCGCAGGCCCGAGCTCAATCCACTGAGCTATACCAGCCAGGGCTGATTATTTTTTAAATGAAACCAAACTTTTGGTTGTTGTAGTAGATAATTTTCTCAAATGTCAATACTTATTTGAGAGATTTATTGTTTACTTTTATTATTATAATTGTTACTATTACTATTTGTTACTACTACAATCACTGATCCAAGGAATTAATGTTACTAATCTATTATTAATGGGTTATTGTAGTTCATTTTTAAGCTTGAAACATATATTTTAAAATATAATAGACTACTTATGCAAATCCAATTGAATAGATTATTTTTCTTTTTAGTATAATCTAATTTAATGCAATTTTAAATTTCTGATTTAATATCATAGAGCTTTGTATTCTTCTCTCCTCACTTTCTGTGGAAAGTCAAACAGGTCTGAAATTAGAAAAAAAAGATAGACATCTTGTAACTTTTATATACTTCAAAAGAATAAGTCACTTTGCTACTAAAGAAGCTGATGAAACTTGTCCTTTGGAAAAAATAAACTCTGACAGTTAATAGAACTAATTTATGAGTGAGATGATAAGGGAAATTATTTCATGAATATAGGGAGTCAGAAATGTTTGTGTCGTGGAGGTGAACATATAACATTATTCTATCCTCATATTAGAAAATATCAATTTAAAAATGTAATTTTCAACATAAGATACACAGGGGTGGGACAAGAGCAAAACTACTTGAATCCCCTTTATATTTTCAATTATTAGACACCGAGGGCTCTCTTACTCATATAAACCTAAAACATAAAACTATCACTCTAGGTATAAAAAAATCAGCGAATTGTTTGACCCGAGGCTTCACTCACTGATCCCCATCTGTCACTTTCTTGAAATAGCTTTGTTGATGTGGTTATAAAATTGATACACAGTATTAAATAACAAAAAATGTGTACTAAGGACACAGCATATTTTTAAGAAGCAGATCCATCGGCCTACCCAAAGGAAGGCAAAACACTAATTTGACAGAACATAAGCACCCTTGTGTTCATTGTAGTGTTATTTACAATTGCCAAGATACAGAAGCAGCCTAAGTGCCCTTCAGTACATGAGTGGGTTAAACTACTGTGGGACTTACACACAATAGAATACTATTCGGCCATAAAAATAATAAGAGATGTTATTCTTGGTGGCAGTATGGATGGACATGGAAAATATTTTGCTAAATGAACTAAGCCAGTCAGAGGAAGACACATACCATATGATTTCATTTATATGTGGAATATAATGAACAAATGGAACTAACAAGCAAAATAGAGACAGACTCATAGATAAGAGAGCAGGGTGACAGCTAAGGGGTCAGGGAGGTTAGAAAGTGGAGGGACTGAGCAAGAAGGAGAAGGGACTCAGGGACATGGACAACAGGGTGGTGATTGCAGGGGTGGGGGAATTATAAGGGACTAAATGGGGATGGTAAAGATACAATAAAATAGTAAGAAGAAATACAAAATAAGAACTCCTATTCCCAGAAAAAGAAAAACAAAGATTTTTTTGAGAATATATTATGAATATGTAGTAATTTAGAAAATAAGGTAATTTACTTTTCATATTTCTTAGCATTTTGCTAACAGGATACTTTTCTCTAATGTGTCTGATAACTTCTTAAAGGAAAACCTGTCTATCCATAGTAAGATAGGCCTATCTGAAATTAATTGGATATGACCCTCCCAAAAGATAGAATATCAATAGATCAAAAATAAATAAAATTGAATTTTAAAATTTTAATTGGTTGAAAAATAAAATAAAATATTTGTTAAAATTTAAAAATAGCTTAAATCATAATAATTTTCAGCTCCTGAGTTAATATTTTATTTTATTTTATTTTTTGTATGTGAGCAAGTGCAGAGGAGTGTATAAACCTGTAAATCTTTTCTAAATAATTGTACATTTCTGTCCTGGCTGGCGTACCTCAGTGGATTGAGCACGGGCCTGCGAACCAGAGGATCGTGGTTAGATTCCCAGGCAGGGCACATGCCTGGGTTGTAGGTCAGTTCCCAGTTCCCGACAGGGGATGCACGAGAGGCAACCATACATTGATATTTCTCTCCCTCTCTCCTTCCCTTTCCCTCTAAAGATAAATTTAAAAAAATAATAAAATGTACATATATTTAATTAACTCCCTGCCAAAAATTTATTTCAAAATGTTTTTTATCTAACAGCATGTAAGATATTGCTTAGCACCAAATATTCTCTCTGGAAGTTTCCATTCAAACAATTCTCCAGAACTAATAAATAAACTGTTTTGTAAAAATTCAAGCAAATTGCAGCAAATGACTTCTCTGAGGGACTGTAGCAATGACTGGGATGGCAAATTGAGTTCCTGAGAGGCCGCAATCCTTGCAGCACATCAGAGTTACCTGATGAGGATTTACAAATAAATATGTGTGCCTTCACTCAGATCTAATGAACTTTAATGTGTAGGGAACAGGTTCTGGGCATGTGTATTTTTAATGAGCTTTTTAAGTGATTCTGATCTGTCTGGTCTATAAACAATATTTGAGAACTACAGGATTCAAGTTTTTTTAAGAAACATACATAACAAAAACCATTAGGTAAAAAAAACACTATAGAATGAATCATATTTGAAGTGCATCCATTATTTACTTATAGAATCCTGAACTTTTAAGATTAACACAAAATTTAGTTTCTTCCTTGTAATCTGGCTATCTTTTAGCTGGCAAAGTAATTTGAATGACAAATCTCAGGAGAAACAGGTTTTGCATTTTCATTCTTGCAAATAGATTTTTATGCATATATTCAGTAAAAATTTATTGAGTAGCTTCTCGGTGCCAGACATTATTCTCTTGAACTCCCTGACATCCTGGAATCATTACTTCTTAAATTCTAACCTCTAATTCTAAAGGGCACTAAGCCTATAAAAAGGGTGATTACTTCATGTAGTCAATCCGACCCCCAAATCCTATATTTAATGATATACCATCTGTGGGGAGGAGAAAAGTGCAAACACGTGTCTGGCCTCTCTGAAGAAGCACTCTGGGACTTGCCTAATAACTGCCCAGCAGAGCACAACGCAAAGAACCAGATACTTTCAGCCTTCATTTGGTGTTGAGTCCAACTCACTTTAACGAATCTGTGAAAATCATTTCCAGATTCTTTGCCATTAAGGATATTTATGAGACAAAAAATTTCAGCAGCCTGCCAAACACCCAGAAATGTTAACTGCAGTGGGGAGAGCCTTGCCAGTGTCTTGGTTTAGTTTCTAAAGAAAACAAATAAATGACAAAGCTGAGGATGTGGGTCATGTAACGCAAAAGATGCCCCTTTGTAAATGTGAAAGGCAATTCTCACTTAACCTTCAGTCCCCCAGTGTGCTCCCTGTACAACCTGCATTTGAAAATGGGTAGGTGCCATTTAATAAGACGTGGCCTCCTGGGATTTGCATTTATATGAACATAGCTGTTTCAAGATTTCAGTTGTTATTCATTTAACTAACAATTTACAGAATAACAGGATTAAACACAAAAACTATTGAGTCTGCAGCTGGTTGAGCAAATAATATTGAAGAGAATTTCTTTGTTTTGCCGACATTCTTTTCACACCTACAATAAGAATCCCACATTGATGGCAAATAGGCTTTGATTCACATGTCCACGTACAACAATAGGCAGCAGCTACATGAAGCAACTTACTGAAAAAGATTGTGAAGCCAAGTCCTGAATCAACAGGACATAGAACCCTGAGGCTGTACCTTTGCCTTGCGCCAGTGAATGAGAATGGTGACTGTTGGGATGTGTTTTGCCAACCATGCCTGCAATATCCCATTGTGTTAAAATTATTTTTTTTACATCTTGTCGCTCTGCCAACATAAGCTTTTGTTGATCAACAATTTTATTGTATTCATTGTTCAATCACTATTTTAAACTTGCACAGTGACTGGCCCACAGAACATACCAATGATTATTTGATGAACAGTTCCTCTTCACAACTTGGTGGATATGAGGGGCATAGACATGAGGAACCATATGATAGTAATATTCCTGTTCTTTCACCACATAAGATAAAGCCTCTGTATGTGTGTATTGATTGAAATACCCTCCCATTCACACCAGCGTCCAGTTGAATCTATTATTTTGAGTAAAGAAATCAATGTAGACTAAAATGGAGATGTGAAAATACTTGGAAGTATTTTAAATAACATTATTCATTATAGGTGCAAATACTGAAACTTTTGTATTATTCAATGAGATTGACATGATTGATATCACAGGAAGCACATGATCCAGAATCTCACTTATCTGTATCAATTAATCAGTATCAAACTATTTTAAAAATCATTCAAAATAATTTAATTGAAGCATTTAATTAGCTGACTGTCCCCATTCTATAACAGCATTTGGCTTATATTTTTAGTTGTATGCTATTAGGTCATCTCTTTTATGAAAACAATTCTGTAATATGATTTTCTATTGAGAGAGCAAGAAGATAATTCAGACTTCCCTTCAGAATATTTAATTGAAATGCATTTTTTATTATAATAACTTAGACAAATTTATTTCAGGCAAGCCTATAGACAACCCTTATTGAAATCCTGTCTATAATTTTATCTGTAGCTTTTTTACAGAGGCAGTGTTTTTTTTCCTAAAGAAAAGGCTTGTTGGAAACTCTAGACCCCTCGTCCCTCTGGCTGACACCCATTCAGCTGAGCCAGGACTCCCTTGCTTTTCTCCTGGTCCCTGAGCTTCTAGAGTACCTAGAGTTAGGGGTAGGAGATCACAGTGAAGCGCAGAAGTGGCCCTCAGCCCGGGTTTTAATTGCGTCCAAACAGGTAGTAGAACAGTGTCTAGTGTGAGTTTTTTCTTTGGGGTAGGGAGATTACATCCAGCAACATAGGTCTTTACAGGGGGAAAGAGCAGACTGGGTGGAGAGGTTACAATGGCAATGCCGAGAGTCCCTTAGCCTCACCACAGCAACAGGATACTCGTGGAGAGAGAGAAGGTGATTCCAATCTGAGATAATATGTCTTTAGCACAGGGAGGGGAGGGCTAACTTTTTTTCTTCTGTAACAGTCCAGATAGTAAATATGGATGGCTTTGTGGCCCATATGGTCTCTGTTGCAACTACTGCATTTGCCAGCAAAGCAGCCATAGATAATACATAAATGAGTGAATGGTGTTATATTCTAATACAATTTTGTTTACAAACATAGGCTACCAGTGGATTTGGTCCATGGACCATAATTTGATGATCCCTGTTTTAGCCTATTATTGGAGTTTGAAGACTTGTCAGGGGCCCTACCAAGAGAAAAGTCTTCCAGTGGGCTTTGGAGCTAAGCATAGGAAGGATTAGCTCTCATGTTTAAAATATGATTCTGTTTTTAAAAAGTTGACAAGCTCCTTGGGAGAATTCCGCAGATTCCGTTGTACATGTGATAGTCAGATGCAAATTTACAGAAGCAGAAAGTCATATGTTTTAAATGAACAACATAGACAACCAATGCAACAGAAAAAGACAAGCAATCGTTTCATCAAATTGGTCACGAAGGAAAGTAGGCTTAATAATCTCTTAAATAACAAACAGAATGTATGTAAGTGTAGAAAGTGAAAAAGCATTTCAAGTGTGAAAAAAAATGTGAGCAAAGATGCGAAGGTTGAATCGAGGCTATTGAATACCATTACTCCAAGGAGCTGTAAAAGTGGCTATTTGATATAGCCAGTGTTTATAGGAAATTGTCTTCTAAACTACAGTTATATGTGAAATAGAGTTTGTTAAACTTTTATCTTCAGGCCACATAGAAATACAAAAAAGATATTTCCTTTTCCCTGGTGATCTATTCCACAGACACTGTCATTTACAAAAGCAAAAGAAATAAGTATGAAACCAAGCTTCCATATAATAAATCCACATGGACAATGCTGGCTGTGAAAGTTATCTTTTTTTTTTTTTTTTTTTTTGCGTAGTACATGGGATTTGTAGCCTCCATCCCTTAGGACATCCTGCAAAATAGAGCAATTCAGGACATCCCTTGACAGACTTGCAATGGTAATGAAGTAGAAAAAATAATATGTTTTGCCTCCTGGATGCCTAGATAGATTGCAAAATAAAAACCTGGAGCTACATTAGCTCTTTTATCTGCATTTTCAAGCTGTTCACAGATAGTGGGCTGAATGATATAGATTTGCACATTCACTGCAGTTGTATTGAAACAAGAATAATACTTAGCTATTTGAATATATTCTCTCAAAACGTAATTTTCCACTAGGAAATAAAACAAAAAAACATAGCAACAGATTTTGGGGAAAAAAAGGGGCAGAGTAAGTTCTAATATGAGCTTTGTTCTGTAAACAGTCAAATTCTATGACATCATTAACAAACCACTAGCAAGTCTTCTCACCCACACTCCCTTCAAGTCTATGGATGCGTAAGTAGGAAATGTGATTTATCTGGAGGGAAAAGAACTTGTGTAATCCTATTAGAAGTCCAACATCTTCTCCCAAAAGGCTAAAAAACATGGGATTGCTCTCAGCCCAAATGTGAGCCAAACTTTAATTGATCTCTCTTCTCCCCTCCTCTTACTCTGACTGCTTAATCTTAGTGAAAGAAGGATGTGATAGAACTCTGTCATGTAGCTACTTTTTACTAAAATATAAATTTCAGTAACCTTATTCACATGTTACTATACATTTTTATTAAATATACATGTGGAAAGAGTACTTCGTGCGTATTAAACTTTACTCTTACAAAAATTAAACTGAATATTGGTTGCACTTACTGTGCCAGCTATTTCCCTATTGTGAATGTATGTTTTCACTTCTTTTAGATCGATAAGAGTTGCTGGGTCTTCTGGCCAGTGTATGTTTAACTCCAAAGGAAGAAGAGGGTTGTACAATTTCCCACTTCTTTGGGAACAACTTATTAAACGTTCTAGTTGATCTGTATTCTTCCTACCCATTAGTATTGCTGCCCTTTTAAATCGTGGTTTTAATTTGTATTTTCCCAGTGACTATGATCTTATTTATTTGTGTGTCTATTTTTTTTGTAAAATACATGTTCACATTTTTTGATTATCTGTGTTTATCACTTTTTGATTCATGGAGCTATAAACTTTATGTTTTCTGGATACAAGAAGTTTTCTATGAATTATAACTATGTTTTATTTTCTTAATTACATTTGAAGATATTTTTAATGAAGTAAGTTATCAATCATCTTTCTTACATGATTACTAATTTGTTTGCTAATCAATATTTGCCCACCCTAAAGCCATAAAATTGTCCCATATGTCTTCTTCCGAGAATTTAAAATTTTACCATTATATTATGCTTATGGCAAATTTATAATTATCTGTTGTGTATGGTGAGAAATAGTTTCAAGGCCATTTGTTTCACATGGCCATCTATTATTTCGTTACTGTTTGTTAAAAAGACTTTCTTTTCTTGATTTAATTACCTTGGCATTGTGCAGAAAGTGATTCAGCATGTCCAAGAAAGGTTTAGTGTTGCCCAGCTCCTGGGGGATAACCTCTAAGCCTCTGGAATATCCCACCTGATAATAGTGTCTTTGTTTACCTATGGATCTCAGACCATGCCAGATAGTCTATGCTAACTGTTTTATGGTGGAAGCCTTGTGGCATGCTACATTATCTGGATTTTGGGAGGTTCTGGAGGCCAAGGTCAGCCACACATGGTGGTCTGTCATGCATTCTTCACTGACCCCAATATCGTTCTTGGACATTCAGGCTTAGTTGAGAGTCTGTGTTTGATTATGCTACATTCTAAGAGAAGTTAATTGCTGTCTGTGTGACTCGCTTTAGTGGACAATCAGAAGCTTGTACATGAAACTTTTCAGGACCCATCACTATGTACCTTCTCCCACTATTGATTTTAACCTATATTATTTCATTGTAATAAATCTTAACCTTGAATATAACAGCTTTGTGGAATTTTATACATCCCTCTGGCAAACTATGAAACTTGAGGGTAGTCTTGGGAACATTTCAAACCACAGGTAATTGTTTTTAAAATTATATATGTGGTTAGTTGTATTGTATTTTTATTGAATATTTGTTTACTTTTAGCTCACTGTCTTTAGTGTAGCTTTATATCATGTTTTGATGTCATTAACTATGTTTTGCATATTTAAAAAAACTTGGTCTATTCTAAGTACTTTGCATTTTATATACATTTTACAATCAGTCTTTCATTTTCCACTAAATATACTGCTGATAGTTTGAATAGAGTCATGTTAAATCTAAGACCAATTAAGAGAAAGTAAATGTCTTAAAATTATTATATATTCTAATTTGTGAACATGGGTGTCTGACCATTTATTTAGTCTTCTTTACTTTTCTCATCACTATATTCTCAACTCTTGACTTTTTCAAAATACTTGTCTTTCCATTGCATCTGTTTCCCAGCACAAAAGCTTTAGAACTGTGGGAATATCTCGCTTCTGTTGCCAGGACGATGGAGGAGGTCAGTCCTTGGGCTACAGGCCTGAACCACTAACCAGACAAGGTGGGCCTCTGCCCAGATCTGAAATAATTTCTCAATATCAACAGTTATGGAAATGCTCCGGTGGCCATTCAATATTAGGAAGAGGATAGTGACATGGAGGGAGAAAGGAAACAAAGAAAGGAAAAGAATGAACAAGATAATTTCTCTGCATGATTACCAGAACCTTTTGGAGAACAGAGGCTGTGGGTTTTACTGCTTTGTGCCCCATACAGGGTCTCACTCAAGCACATTATAAACTCTCCACAATAATAAAATAAAATCTGGAGCTAAAATCATTGATGTATATGACTTTCATTTGTCCCTTATTTACTAGAAATTAGTTTTTAGTATATTTAATATTTAAAAGACAAAGAGATGCTGTATTTACAACTTTGATCCATGTAACATTTTAACATTAGTTGTGACAAGTCTCATAACTTCAAAGTATATAGATATAAAGTTATAGAAAACTGCTTTAAAAACAACTTATAGTGTTTTTAAATAGTATGTAACTTTGTAGCTTTTACCTAAATGCAAAGAAAGCATCATTTGACTACCAAAAATACAACTACCTGAAAAGACACTTTTATATTAATACTTGTGCAAAACATCACATATTTTCAATTGATTTTTAAAAAGTAAAAAAGGATATATATTTCTAACATTTTATAATTTTTCATATTTTTAAACATTATAACACATTTTCCCTTATTCTGCACCAAAATTATTATTTACCTTTCAAATATTCAGGGTATTTTTCATGGATAAAATCAAATCCTGTGAACTATAAATTGTCAGTCCTTTAACAGACTCAGTTCCTTTTCCTAAGGCGTGAAACCTTATTAATTTAAGGCTAGTAATAAAACTCAGATAAACTCTATGTAGTAAATGCCAAGTCAATATCAAAGTTATGATATTTTCTGTGCTCTTAACTTGTACATAGGTGAAAGAATAAATGAACAAACCTGTTTATGAAAAATGTTAGCAAACAGACGACAATAGGAAAATAACATTTAGCAGAAGTTATTCACATTCCCCCATTAAGTGTTTGTTCTTTTGAATAACAGAAGTATGGAGGAAAGAATCTTATGATGTATTTTTACATGTGTTTGCTATTTTTTATAGATTTCTGGAAACCTAATTATCAATGATTATATTAAATGTGCAGGTCTTTGTATCACAAGGTAATGACCATTTGGGAGAATCTAGCAGGGAAGGGACACAAAAAAATAAGGTGGAGAAAATTACCAGACCTGTTGAAGGCAGTCACTTTATTCCTCAGCCACCTCGAAATGATGCTGTTGAATCACTGACGGAGTAACTGTGGTCCCAGATAAAGAGGCTGTGCGTAGGGTCCATTGCCTGGACCCTGCTTATGAAGGTGGCTTAGCTACTATTTTTACCATGGCCAGGAACAAACCTAAATTCTAAAGATAGTGTGATCCTTGTAGGAAATAAATTGGCCACTTGATGGTAAATTGACTTTATTTGATCCCTTCCACTATAGAAGAGGCTAAAATTCATACTGACAGATATAGACACACAATCCAACTATGAGCTTGCTTTTCCTGCCCAAATCATTGCAACCAGGACCACCATCAAAGGAATTAGAGACATGAGATCCCATTTAGCAACATATCAAATCAAGGGAACAAAATAGTAAAACTCTGCAGGAGTAGGAGGATGATCACAGGATTTACTGGTCACACCACATACCCACAACCTGGAGTCCACCAGTGTTAAAAATTTATCAGAATGCCTGTTGGAGGCAAAGCTGAACCATCAGTTTGAAGTCAGTACTTGGCTAGGGTGATTTGCTATCTGTAAGGGTTCAGTAACAACTTAAATCAGTAAATTTTATGTGGTTCTGTGTTTCCAGTTGATATAATGTACAGTATAGGAGTGGTCCTGCTTACCCTAAATCCCAGTGATTTATTTGGGGAATTTGTGCTTTCTGTTTCTGCAGCAATGTGTTCTGTAGGTTTCAAGCTCCTGTTTCCCAAAAGGGAAATAATTCTTTCAGGAAGAAAACAAAAGAGCTATTGAACCTCAGCTACAGCTTTGGCTCCCACACTTGGGAATTCTGTGCCAAGGAGCCAGCAGGCAAAAACAGGAGTTATTCTCTCAGCAGGGATGTAGGGCTGCAATATCCACTATAGGAATAATATGTGTTGGCACCCAGGTGACTCCCTTGGATGCCTCTTGGTATGCCCTTGTTCAATGTTTATGGTAAATGATGAGAGAAGCAAGTATGACTTGGACAAATTATAGTGTCAAAGAGTTTGAGCTCTTAATAGATAACTCTGGGGTTTGCCACCACACAAGCCACAAAACCACCACCTGGCATTGCTGAGTTTACAACAGAGGCAGGTGATAAGTATCATTTGGGTCTCAAATATCAGCCATGGTGAAAGGGTCTGTATTCTCTCTCCATCTTTGATATTCAATGTTTCTCTTAGGCAAGGAGTCCCACTGGAGTATCAAAGGAACTGTTTCCAGGATGTAATTTTAGAAGTAGATATAAATGGTTCAAAAGGTTTCCTGGAGTAGACACTGGAATATACTGCCCATACACTCCTCTTCAGGAACGAACCATTTGTAATCTCAGCTGCAGAAAATGCACCTAGGCAAACTTTAGCACTTAGTCCATTTTAAATGTTCCCTCAATTGAGGAAAGACTCCTTGTCCAAGGAGATAGTCCTCCTGGGAGGTGTGCATCCAGTG
Organism: Sturnira hondurensis; assembly: GCF_014824575.4. Taxonomy (NCBI): domain Eukaryota; kingdom Metazoa; phylum Chordata; class Mammalia; order Chiroptera; family Phyllostomidae; genus Sturnira; species Sturnira hondurensis. The sequence goes on from NW_028075269.1 coordinate 4,116,330, forward strand.
ACTATTTGAGGTGGAAATATAAAGTTCTGGTCCCTTTGCCCCAACTCAGGATAACTCTGAAAGGTCATCTCAGCTTTAGAGCTCTCTATAGAAGGAATTGAGTCCTCCAGGGAAAAGTGCGTTTTGGTCCAACTTCTTTCCTGTCCAATTTTGCTTCTCTTCCCTGCCTCAAGTGTTATTCCAGAGGTATTCCCTGATAAACTTCTTGTTCTCCACTCTCCATTTCAGACTCTGCTTCTCAAAGAAACCCAACACAAAATATGATCTCATAAATGCTAAGATACTAGTTGAAAATTATGCCATTTAAAAATATTATTCATTTGATTTTCTATGGGCAGTACAAAATATCATAAATAAAATTTCAAAATGTGCATTTTGATTGATATGTGCACTATTTGAATTAATTTAAATACTTAATTAAACCAAGACTCTAATTTAAATAAACTTTGAAAGACACTCTGTAGTAACTATGTAGGCTATAAGTCCACAGTTAGAATGAAAATCCACTTTATTCATTCCTTCATTCAATTAAATTATGTAAGCATTTTATGAAAACAACATGGTATAATTAAATATATCAAATAATTTATAGCAGTTTTACAATAATCATTTTATTGAGAAAATCTGATGACTACTGCTAATAAAAGGTAAATAATCAAGAAACAATTTCTTAAAATGTGATATAATAAACAACATTGTATAACAATTACTAATCTGGCTTTGTTTTAATTGCCTTACTATTTTACAATGAGTCTAATTAAAGTAAAATTTAGATTTATTTATTCTAATCAAAGTGAGTCCTGTGTAGTATTTCATATTGCTTGGCCATAAAAAAGGAAGAAAATTTTACCCTTTGCAACAACATGGATGGACCTAGAGAACATAATCTAAGTGAAATAAGCCAGTCAGAGAGAGACAAATACCAGAAGATTTTACTTATATGTGGAATCTAATGAACAAGCTGAACTAACAAGCAACCTAAAGACAGACTCAAAGATAGAGGGCAGGATGACGGCTAATGGTGGGGGGAGGTTATGCGTGGAAGGATTAAGCAAAAAGAATTCACAACATGGAGAACAGCGGAGCAATTCTGGCAGGGAGGAGATTGGGTGGAGGTGTAAGAGGATATAAAAGGTAATGGAAAAATACCACAAAAGCAAAGACAAAAATGATATCTGTGTAAACATTTTTGGAGTAATGTGGTCTTTCAAGTGTGCTCCATAAAATAAAAGTTGCATAATATGTTCTACTATTTTAAAAAAGAGATAAAAGCATCTGTAGTCAAACAAGTTTTGAAATAAGAGAATATTAAATCACATTCTTGGATAATCACAGTTCACATTAAAATATTAGCTCATTTAAAGACGAAACCAATAAAATATTCTCTTTTTTATTACTTTATTATTGTTCAGTTACAATTGTCTGCATTTTCTCTCCGAAACTCCTCCCCTCAACCCCAGCCAAGCCAATAAAATATTCTTAACTGCTACCTGAGATTTAAAAATTTTAGTTGATAATAATTTAATCATTCAGGGTCATCTATTTATAGGTTTAAAAATAATAAAAATATTTTTGGAAATATTTGTTCAAAGATACCTTCCAAGTATTCATATTCAACTAACGTTTAGTAAACACCTATTATGTATAAGGAGCGTAGCCCATGTAAAAGGTTATGTAGTTTCATAGCCTTTTGTAGCCTATGAAAATTGGCTATAAAAATATAAGAGAAACATAGTCTTGGCTCATTTGGAACTTGATTCAATGGGAGAAAACAACATAAATAATAACGTAAAATAATTACAGTAGGTGCTAAATAAGGTTAAGAAAATTAAAAACAGATCTATTCACTTATAATTAGATGGCAAAGCAACAAAGATGTTTTAAATTGGAATTCCAACCTTCCTTTACTTACTTGGTATACCTGCTTTCATAACATGAAATAAAATAAACTTTCAGCATTATAATGAACATTTAGTTATCTAATTTCATTTAGACTGAGAGTGTTTTTTAAAGTCTTATTTGTGAATTGTTCACTTCTCGTAAGCCTACAATAAAATATGCTACTTCAGTATATGAAGAGAAGAAAATAATTTCAAGGATATGTATAATGCCTATGATCAATCATTTTTAGTTGAAAAGACATTTAAATGTTTTTCTTTGCTCCCAAAAGTTTATTCTGTGATGATGCTATTAGGCTTCAGTATGGCACCGGAAGAATATGGAATTGAATGCGCAGTCATTTGTCCTTCCACAATGCAGATCTGCCAAACCCACAGAACGCAGAGTTGAAAAAAGCCATCTCCCTTTAGAAGCTACCATGCTTCCTCCTTCTCAATAATGAGAACTCCATGATGTATCATGTTTTTTTACTTACCAGTCAAAAGCGCGATCAGATTTAAAGCCCAATTTACCAGTGCTATTAATTCCTCTGAATAAAAATTTACATGATCAACTTTCGCTGATATTGCTTCTCTATCTGCTTTAGTTTTCAATTATGAGATATTTCAATTCCCTAGAAATGCAGAGAAAATACATGACCAACCAACATGATTCAACAGGTATCCAATTTTTTTCCCATTTAATTCTTTTCTCAATGTCAGAGAAAGAAAGAATTTATATACATCTCCACAGCTGCATTTTGTCGTTCTCACACCCCACGCAGCAGCAAACAGTATTTTGGAGTTGACGCGCATTGTTGTTGAACTCTACAAAATATCACCAGATCACCTCTTAATAAAGCAGCATTTACTTTGTTTGAACTCACTAAAGGTGGGGAGAACCTTACCTTACAGAATATATTTGTGAGACTTTGAGTCAGGTTTCCAGTGGTTTATAATTTATCTTTCCAGGTAGAACATGTACTGCAGTTGATAAAAAGTTTGTGATTTAAGAGTTTAGGAGATAAATACAGCACATTGAGGGTCTTGAAATGGGTCTTTATGAGTGCACTGTCTGATAAGTGAGCTATCGGCCCAGAGGGGCAGATATCTGTCTCTGATATACTAATTTGTGCAATTTTCCTGAAGCAAACAATGAAGTTACTTATGGGTTTAGTCTTTTCCAGGCAAATGTTTCCTGCAACAAATAACTAAGTCATAACACAGATCTTCTGCATCATTGATTTTCAATTAGTGTGCAACAGAATTTTTAAAACATACAGTGCTTGACTATTTAGTCAGAGTCATTGACCTCTTTTTTCTTAGATTTCCAAATAAAAGAATGACAACAGCCAACACAACAATAGGCATCTAGTGTGAATCAAAATTATACCTATCTAGTGTGAATCAAAATTATACCTATTTTTTGTCAAATAGGCAAAAAATATATTTTTGGCATGCTACAGATTTTAGTAATTAGCTTACATGTGTCATGAGGTGATATTGGAAGTCACTGCTGCACACAGTATCGACACTGATGTTCTTAATGCCATATGTTTGCATTTTATACTCAATGCTATATATATTTTTATAAATCTGTATTTTATTGAAACTAGATCACTGTCAGCTGTAACACATGCTCTTATTTTGTGCTTCAATGAGGCAGAAAGACATGCCAAATTAATTCCTACATGCTACATAGTACATGCTTGTAAAATTCACCCATGTTTCAGAGACCTTCCTATTAAATGCATATTTTAGTATCATTGTAAACTTATTAGTTTATAATTTGGTGATTTTAAAAATGTTTTGGGAATATTTTGAAAATATATTGAAAGATTAAAATTGCCATCGAACGGAATGGTTAAGAGACTGGTTTGCCTTTGTGGATTCCTCGGGTAGGGTAAAAGAACCTAAAACCTAAGAGCCATGTTTTCTGTTTTCTGCATGTATTCCTTTCACGATCATGTTCTCTTTCCTAAGCAAACTACCATATCAGGTCACACTTGCAGATAAATATTTGTTCTGGCTATGAACTCACTCTTTTTTTTTTAACTAGAGAGACAAAAGTGGTATCTGAGAGACATGATGTGCACATGTCCAGGAATCTCTGAATGATCCGGCCCCCACTTACTCAAATAGGTCACAGGTGCAGGACACTTAAGAAGACTATCAAAGTAATCTTAACCTCTTAGTTCACAGTATCAAGATCAGTACATAAAAATAGAAAATAGAGTTGACCAAAATCAAACACATTCAAAAACATTTATAAAGTCAGGGTCCCATTGGTGGCTTCAAAATCAGTTAATTGTATGCAGAAGTGTCTACTCTGTACCAATGAGCACCTGCTTGCAGGTAAAAATGTTCTGGTTGATGAAAAATAACTTGTGGAGAAATAGAAATATCTGTCATTAAAAATCTAGCTCTTAGAATTAGTCTTTTAAAAACTTGTCATTACTACCTAAGCATGTCTCCCTTGCCCTAAAAAGTTCCTGCATTAAAATTTAAGAGTAGCCAACCATGTGTATTATTGAGCACTTAGTATATTCTCATTCTTCAGGCAGGTGCCTGAGATGGGTGTGTATGTGTGTGTGTGTGTGTGTGTGTGTGTGTGTGTACACACATATATAGTCTGTCCGGAAAAGGTGCAGCCATTATAATGAGGATGGTTTGTGTAACATTGATGTAACCTGGCAGCCAAGGAGAGTAGAAAGAATGCACATGTGTGAACAATGAAAACTTCACTTTACAAGTCAGTGGGAGCAATAGACACTGTTGAGTGAGCATGTATACTGTGTGGTTGTTGCATTCAAAATGACTGAGCTAGTAGAGCAACAAATCTGCATCAAATTTTGCGTTAAGCTTGAACATTCCTCCGTGGAAACTATTCAGATGACTCAGAAGGGTTTTGGGTACAGACCAATGAGAGCAGTTCGAACAAAAGTGTGGCACAAATGCTTCAAAGATGGTCAAGAATTTGTGGCAAGGGATCCACATTCTGGAAGGCCTGCAACAAGCAGAACACCTGAGAATGTTAACATTTCTAGACTGCAGTTAACAAAGATTGGTGACTGACAGTGCAGGAACTAGAAGCTGATCTGGGGATTCCAAAACCTACATTGTCTGAGATTTCGACGCAGGATCTTGGTATGAAATGTGTTGTGGAAAATTCTTTCTGTGGCTTCTGCCACCAAAGCAGAAGGAACATCATGCCACAGTTTATAATGACTTGATTCAAACCACTATCAATGAGCCAGAATTTATCTCAATTAGGTCATAAGTGCAGACAAATCATGGGTCTACAGCTATGATAGAGAAACCAAGGCCCAGTAGAAGCTGTCTGTTTCTCCACACCCAAAGAAAGTGTGGCAAAGTCACAGCAAGATCAAGATCATGTTAACTGTGTTTTTTAATTGGGAAGGTATTGTCCATCATGAGTACATGCTTCCAGGGTAAACAATAAGTAGTACTACCTCAGTGTCCTTTTTCGGTGGCTGTGAGCTGCAATACAATGAAAACAGCCACAGCTATGGGCAACCAGAGGTTGGCTGCTTCATCACGACAGTGACACTGCTATGCATCATGTTTCGTGCAGCACTTTTTGGTGAAACATCATATCACAGGTGACTCTGCCCCACCATAGCCCACACTGGGTGCCCTATGACTTCCAGCTTTTCCCCAAACTAAAATCACCTTTGAAAGGGAAGGGATTTCAGATTGTAGATGAAATTCAGGAAAATATGGCAGGGCAGCTGATAGAGATTAGAGTTGTGTGAGGCCCCAAGGTGCCTGTTTTGAAGGGGACTGAGGCATCACTGTTTTATGTATAATTGCTTTTGTATCTTCATTAAATGTCTCTATTTTTCATATTTTGTGGCTATATACTTTCTGGACAAAAAATAAATATATGATACACATACACACAAATATATGTATATAAATGTGTGCATGTGTGTTTGTATAGATAGATAGGTAGCAAAAATATCCAAATCTCTGCTTAGTTCTTGACCTTCCCCTGGAATACCACATCCACTTAGAAATTTTATAGACTTTTCTTTGATCCTCCTTCTCCATCCTATTTCAGGTCTTTACTAGCCTACATTGGCTTTTCTATAAATTGGAAAGAGAGGCCTGGTTTAGGCAGATAAATTAGAAAAGTTGCCATCATTCCAGTGGTTCCGAACACCAGAGGTACTTTTGTAAAGAAAATGTTCCCTCCCCTTCCTCCCAGCTGACTTAGCCTCTCCCTGGACACAAGTGTTAGCCACCATAGATTAGTTAACATTTCAGGTCTCATTTGCACATTGTCATATGTCTTTGTGTGAGGTGCAAAACTCACAACAATTTGAGGTTGATCTGCCTGTGTTTGTAACTATACTGTATGTAACCCTTTTTAAAGTTTGTTTTCATAAGAATTTGTTATAATCCACCCACTTATCTGCTTGTATTTCTGAAAATGGTAGTTTTCCCTGTAAAGTGGTTCTCATCCCTTACACTATTGTCCTCTAGAGTTTTCCCTTCACTGTTTATGCTCACATGTAGTCCACTTTTCCATTAATCGAAATTTAACCAATTTTTCAAATGGTTTACTCTAAATTTCAACATAACTTATGCTTTTCATTCTTTATTTTTATAAAGGTATCTACTTTAACTCAGGAAAACTATTAGGTTGTGGACAGGTAGCTTACTGAGTAAAGAAGAATTTTCTTTTAACAATAGTTTTTTCTTTAAAAATATTATGATTTCTTATATCTTCCTTTCACTTCAAGTAGAACTCAACCAATTTCTTCTTATCCCTGAGCTTGCAGCTATATTCTGTTTTCCAGACGGCTTTGTAAGATGGGTGTGACCATGTGACTGACTTCTAACCAATGGAATACGAGGAAACTGTTGGAGTCATTTCCAGCCATGGTTAGCCAAGACTTCCCAAATCATAGTGCCCTTCTCCCATTCACTTGTGTAGAACAGGTTAATACCGCAGAAGTAGAGGCCACTTTAAGTGGTGGTATTATAAGTGGTGGACAATCACCAACTAATCAAAGAACAACCTCTCAATTGTGTGAACAAAAATCACACATCAATTATATTTGAGCCATTGCACACTTGGGGGATGTTTTCACAGGTATTTCCTTAACTAATAGGCAACCATTAATTTAAAGTAGAATATAAGGCAAGTACCTTGCCTTGAAAACAAACAGGCACATCTTAGGAAAACGGGAAGTTCCAAGTTACATATTTATCAAGGTTTTATTTGGATTACTATTTGTATTTTATATATATGAATGCATAGTATGTGTGTATGTATATGTAAGCATGTACACGGATCATATATCATGCATCTGTCACATGTATGATATATATCACATATGTGTATTATATATATTCTCTACATCATATATTATGTGCAATTTAATAAATTGTTTCAGCAAAAAGAACAGAGGAAGAGAAACGGGCATACAAGCATTTAAACATTGAGAGAATGTGGTTGTCCTAGAAAAAGAAGGGCACAGGATGAAAGGAGTGGAAGGCATTTTTTAAAAAATCAAACACAATGTTAACTTTGGACATTTTAAACTATTGTATTTTATTATTACAATTTTTGAAATATTGTACATAATCTTGCAAATCATATGTGTTACTTAACATTTTTCTTACTAGGGTAATGTCACATTATATTCATTATATTTAGGAATACTATAAAATCTGGAACTAGAGAGCTGGTTAAGTCTCTAGGTGTCTAAAAGTTTATAATAGAGAATTTTAAATATTTTTATGAATCTTTGCAAGTATATTTTCATAAAGCACTCTATTTTTGGACCATAAGATGCACCTGCGTTTTACAGGAGGAAAATAGGAAAAAAACTGTGAAGCAAAACATGTGGTAAAATATTTAATAACATAAATAAAATAATATTTCAGCAATGTAAATGTAAAGCTACATTTACATTTACATTTAGCCTATAAAACGCACCCCCATTTTCTCCCAAACCTGGGGGGAAAGTGCATGTTATAGTCTGAAAAATACGGTACTAGACTGAGGTTTAAATCAGTTTTTAGTTGTCAGAAACAGGTCTCGTCTCACTTATCCTTGTCCCTTTAGAGACCATTCTACTTCAAAGTGCTGGCCATGTACCCTGCAACTAATGACTTTCAAAGAAAATTGTAGTTCATGAGGACCTTCGTATACATTTTCTAAGTGAGAGACAGAAGCAATGGTCTTAAGGAAGCAGTGAGCAGTAAGACTGTGAATAGTTAGAGACATTTTAATTATCAAAGCATGTTCACATCTATATAAATGTCCAATAAATAATTTAAGACAACCTTAGTAATAATTTACATTGTTCAATCATTTAAACATAATCAGCAAACATTGCACATGAGTAATTTATTTTCACGGTTATGTTTTTCTCAAAAATATAGCTTTTAAACGAGGGTATAACATCTCTGTCTATCACATTAAATATAAATTATGTTTTAATCTAAGTTTTTTCAATGGGTATTTCCAAAATTACACACAGCTTTGTAACTTATCTTATGAACCTTTATTTAAAGTGAATACTGAAATACCGAAACTTTAAGATGACTAATCACCATCTTCTTCTGTATTAAATTAAGAGACATTTCTCTTTATTTTGAATACAAGAAATGAATATCAAAGACAAGAAAGTCATTAGTTCTAAAATTCAAATCTGAAGTAACCTTCAGAAGGATACAATGAACAGGTACTTTAATATATCATTTTAGCATGGCTTACACCTATTTTGTGAAGATCAGATTGATTCATTAAGTATTTGTCCCTCTGAGCAGAATAGTGCTTCATAGAAAAATAATCAGCCTCATGTATTTGACTGATGCTCTCTTACACTTCTTGTGCCTTTGCACTGATTTGGACATGTAGCAGGTGGTCATGCTTGAAGCCAAAGGATTGGTTCCCAATGCCAAGAGTAGTATGAACTTTCCTGTTACTCATATTACTGTTCATGATGAAAATGGAAATGAAACACAAGGGAAGTATATATTGGAACATTTAAGCAAAATCAGGGTAAATGCAATGTCTTTTGTCATCAAAGTAAAAGCACAGTGTATACTTATGCTACACAACAGTAAAAATGTGAGAGAAAACGCTATAACGTTAAATCTTACCATGTATATTTGAGGCGCAATGTTTTATTTATTCTTATCTTACATTATTAGTCATACTTTGGCACACTATTATAAGCCAAGCACTTGGCTAAGAACTGCATGCATTATCTTCTTTAATTTTTGCAACCATCTCGTGACAGATATAACAATATGTTTAGTCATATATATTTCAGTATATATATATATATATATATATATATATATATATATATATACATATATTTGAAACAACACATATGATGCTTATCATATGCCAAGCACTATTTAAGCACTTTATAACTATGAACTCAACTTTTGCTACCTCCTTCTAGGCAGATGACATTATTACTCACACTTATAGATGAAAACTGATGCAAAGAGAGATTAAGTAATTTGCCCACACGTGCCCAGCAATTCAGTGGTGGAATAGAAGTTCAAATCTACTCACTCTGAAAAGTATAGTGGTTAAGACACTATACTTTCTATTTAAACTAGAAAGTATAGTGGTTAAAACATCTATCTAAGAGCAAATAGCTAACAATTGATAAGAAAGAGATATTAATCTGAGATCTACCTGAATTTACAACTTTCCTTAGGCCCAGGAAAAAGTTCCTGCCCTGGTTCCTAAATTCAGGGGATCCTCTATGGGCCACCCTTCTTCTGTGCCCCTTTCCATGGAGAAAGTAGAACACAGAGTGGGTGGGATAGTCTAGGAGTCTCTCCCAACCTTCTCCTAGTTCCCATACTGGTACTTCATCTTGCAATGCCAGGCACATGAGACTCATGGCTACTTACATAGCCTGCTCAAGCCTCTTCTCCAGTTCCATTCTTCTAAAGTTGACCACACATCCATTGGTGCAACTCCGGCCCAAGGAATTGCCAAGGAGAGCTTTTGATGGAATATGAACTGAGATTCGACAAGCAGGCTGAGGAGTCTAAAAGTTTGCTCTTAACGCCGTCCTTGGTACAGGATGGGGCAGGGAGTTGAGAAGGAAAGCATGAACCATTGTTTAGGAGTTTCCAGCCAGCTCTCCCCGAGCCACCGTATCCCTAGGGAGAACGTCAAAGTTTGCACCAATTTTAAATGCGGACATCCAGACCATTATGCAGATGGATGAAGAAAAGAAAGGGCTTTCTTTATTTTATGTTCTTGTCTGGTGCCTTGGAAATATTGGGACTCATTCTTTCCTGAAACATACATTTGTATTCTTTATAATACTATGTTTCTAAAAATCTGGTATTAAGCGTATAGATAAAATAGTGCAACACACAACCTTATTATTTAACACAATAAAGGAAATCGCTGCTTCTCCCTTCAACCTAACTTTATCAATCTTTTACTTGACAGATCTCTTATAAATGAGGGATATGTAGGAGTATCCAAAAGCTGAGAACTGAGATGCGACGTCATGATATAAAGAAAAAGGAAGCAATCCTTTAATCACTTAGCTGATAGTTCATCTAAAAACAGTACACTCACCTGTAGTCAGCTTCAGGTTTCCCAGCCTTTCTTCAGCTACCAGCATTTTCTCAAACCTTTTGTCAAACATAAGAAAACATATTGATTTCAAGTTTCTTTGTAAATTTTAAGTATAGACTGTACAATGTTTGCTGCTGAAGTACTCTTCGTACATATTTTGTTTTCACTATATTTTGTATAAAGGAAGCAAAAGGGTTTTTTTTCCCCTGAGGTATCTCATTGGGTTAAATAACCCTTCCACGTGGTGTCTCAGAATAAATACTGTACCATTTTATCCAAAAACTTTTCCAATTTCAAAGTGAAATAATTGTAAAAAATTGATGTTTTTTTAGCTTTGACATTAGTAAGAATATATGAAGATTTAAAGTAAACGTATTTAAAACTAGGCAGAAAAAATAAGAAGGGAGAAACAATCATAAAACCTAAAAATTTCTTATCCAAAGAGAAACTCCCAATTCAAAATATAATAAATTTAATTAATCATTAAAATACTTTCATTTTGAAAATTGAGCTCTGAAAATCATAGTCATGTATGAGTATCAGCAATGCACTATACTGTACAGAGCCAACCAGTAGAGGAATGTTATGTCCTTTGGGGAAAAAATCTATATACAAAAAGTCCAGAAACTTCTCATATTCCATTAAAGAAAGTTTTCTATGTGACCATTTTGAATAGTTCTTCTATTAGAAAATTATGATTTTATGAAGGTGAAATGGAAGTACTTGTCATATGTTACTAGGTCTCTTTAAAACATCCCCAAGTCTATAGACAAAAGCTAAACTGAAATGCTTAATAAGATTTCAACTTTTTCTACCCTGACATTCTGCTTTCTCAGCATGCAATGATTGCATAGTTCATTCCAACTGTCTAGTTAGAGACCATAGCACTGTTCTGGACGGGCACCTATCTTTCTAAATTACAGTCTTTCCATCTCATCTTTTTGGAGTAAGTCAGGAGATATTTAATTTATAGTGGAGCTTCTTGAAACAACTTCCTGTCTCTTAACATTGGCCCTAAAAACAAAAAGAAGGATATAACTAACAAACTGGCTATACCACAGCATTCCATGGGTAAGGAGAAACATAGCTTATCATCTGATGGTTTGTTTGCCCATGCAGTTCCCAGAATGTGCATATTTTAAAAATGCAAGGTGATATGGACTTTTCAGTTGCATATCACTTAAACACTGGTGAAAGACAAAATGCTACCACATTTGTGGTTCTCTAGAAAACTACATTCTGTTACTCAAAGAAACACTTAGGAAAACAGATGGTTGTTGAATTTTAGCACATATTTCAGAAAGTATTCATATTTGTATTGTATTATGGTATAAGCTGTGATTATGTAATGCCAGAAATATTTTAAAAGTGAAATATTTCAACAAATTTTTGATTTGTTGAATACGATTATTTGATTAACTTCTTCCCTCCATGCCCTTGTTCTATGATGCACAGAAATGAAAAAAATCATAAATGGATATGCAAAGTGGCACATTCCAAGAGTTTGCAAATATTTTTACTTTGCTAAAGTTATTTAATGTATCTTTGGTATTAGGTTAATTTATGTTAATGATAGTATATTGATGAATATTAATGTGCTGCACGTATCTGGAACATTCAACAAAGATACAGGAGTAAATATTCCATGGGAAGATAATTGGGGTGCAGATTCTACATAGGATCAAATGTGTATGAGAATTCATGGTGCTGGCTGCTGAGAATAAAACAGTAAGTAGAACATAGCTCCTTCCCTTTGCATAATACAATTTATGCTTTGTTAATGGCCATATTTTGATAGATAAATGCATGCAGGATACAGGATATTAGCATTGAGTCATATGGGTTATGTTGTATAGGAAAAGTTCTGGGTTTAGGTTAGAGAGTCATCTCTTGCCTGGACTCACTGATTTCAAGAATTTTGTATTATCACATTCAATAAAGTTAACGATTTTATCATTGTTTAGCATATCAGTGTACCAGCTGAGCGGCTCAACCACTGCTTTGGGGTTGGTGTAACATTAACATAAAGTTTGCAGAAGTGAAGAGCATGTTTCATTCATATTTTTATGTTTCTCATTCATCAAGTGACATCTTCCAACATCTTTACCAATAATAGTCCTAGGCTTACCAAATCTCAACGACCCTTAATACCCTGTGTTATTGATTTTAATAGCTATTGCCAAAACAGCATTTGTATAAGATTTGCACTATATCATACTTTGCTCTCAGCATATATTACATATATTACATATGTGTATATGTACACACATTATATACATTATGCATAATTACAATATAATTATAATCACATATAATTACACTATAACATTACACATATATTACATATATATATAATATATATTAGCACATTATGTTCTTAAAATAACTATATGATGTGGGGAGTATAATTATTCTCTTTTTTACAGATGGGTCCTTATTTTACAAGTAATCAGTACCCCCTTAAATTAATCAATTGGTTCATTAATTTCTTTATTCAACAACTATTTGTTGAATACCTATTCATTTCTGGGCATATTTAAAATAGGCATAATGCCACAACCTACAAAAAAACCCATAATCTCCCATCACAAAGCTTATTATCTAATAGTGGAGTAGTTAAATTAACCCATAGCTTTGGTTTAGCTTTATTTTAATAAGTTCTAATGAATGTATGTAGAGACTGCCTTAAGGTCACAAAAGAGGGCCGTATAAAAAGTCAAGAAGTCTTGAAACACTTTCTAGTATAGTGACCCTTCACAACACACCAGTAACACAGGAAAAAGTTTGTGTTGGGAGCAAAAGTTATTCTAGGCTAAAGGAACAACATCCAGGAGCATAATTTGAATCCTAAGCAGTCACTCTTTGTCTATAGCCATTCATACTTCTGATGAGTTTCAACATGTTCTTTGCAAGGATGTTGGAAAACCTGGGTTCCTCAGCAGTGAGAATACCTAACTAAATGCCCAGCTGCCAAATGTAAAGGATTTTGTGTCCTGTTTATTTTATTTTTTTATTTTTTTTAAAACAAACATAGTGATTTTATTTAATAGTATAACAGCCATATGCAAGTATAAGGGGTTTTCTCTTTTTTTAGTTTTTTATTTAATTTATTTAATTATTTTTCAAGTACAGTGTTCTGTCTATTACTCCCATCCCATCCCACCTTTCGTGCTCCCCCCTTCCTCCCATTTCCACCCTCCATCTTAGTTATTGTCCATGTGTCCTTTATACTTGTTCATGTGAGTCCTTCCCCTTTCCCCCTGTGATTCTCTCCCCTCTCCCCTCTGGTCCCTGTCAGCCTGTTTTGTATTTCAGTGTCTTTGGTCATATTTTGCTTGCTTGTTTGTTTTGTTGGTTAGATTCCTGTTAACGGTGATATCATATGGTATTTGTCTTTCACCGCCTGGCTTATTTTGCTCAGCATATTGCTCTCCAGTTCCATCCATGCTGTTGCANATGCAAGTATAAGGGGTTTTCTCTTTTTTTTTTAGTTTTTTATTTAATTTATTTAATTATTTTTCAAGTACAGTGTTCTGTCTATTACTCCCATCCCATCCCACCCTTCGTGCTCCCCCCTCCCTCCCATTTCCGCCCCCCACTTTAGTTATTGTCCATGTGTCCTTTATACTTGTTCATGTGAGTCCTTCCCCTTTCCCCCTGTGATTCTCTCCCCTCTCCCCTCTGGTCCCTGTCAGCCTGTTTTGTATTTCAGTGTCTTTGGTCATATTTTACTTGCTTGTTTGTTTTGTTGGTTAGATTCCTGTTAACGGTGATATCATATGGTATTTGTCTTTCACTGCCTGGCTTATTTTGCTCAGCATATTGCTCTCCAGTTCCATCCATGCTGTTGCAAAGGGTAGGAGTTCCTTCTTCCTTTCTGCAGCATAGAATTCCGTTGTGTAAATGTTCCATAGTTTTTTGATCCAGTCATTTACCGATGGGCATCACATTTCAATCCCAATCACATGGAACACTTGAAATGTTCTCACTAAACAAGGGGACAGAAGGAAGCCCCTTTATTTCTCTCTATAAACAGGGACTTAGAGCACTGAGAAAGCTCTTGAAAGAAGTCTTTTTCACAGTACAGGGTGGGACTAATGGGGGTTTATAATTATGTGTCTGCAAAATAAAGTTTATTCTTTTGTTATTATTTATTAATCATTATATTATTTTCCATATAATCAACTGTAATCTTACTTTTTCTCCACCATGTGCTCCTGTACTCTCTTTATCCATTTACATTCTAGAAGTGGGTAAAAGAATTTGCATGTTACAAAACAGTTATTCTTCATTCTCTTTGTAAGATACATATGGGGGCCAGGATATGTATTTTGCTTTAGTCTCCTTTTTATAGTATTAAAATATTCACAATGGTGGCAAATGAATGACATTTTAGTATCATATTACAAGAGAGTTAAAATTAAATCCAACCCTGTGAATTTACTATTTCCTTCAGTAGATCTTTCAAAATATAGGTTTTATAGATAATTTTAAAGACTTGAGGAATAAAAGTGTGAGCCCATGTTAGGCATATAGTTATGACCCAAAGATGCATACTCTCTATATGCTCACTTGCATAGATCTGTCCACATGCCTCTTTCTCAGTGCAGCAGTTCATTTGTGGTTTGCACCCATACCTGGGAGATAATTTATCTTTAAATCAAGCTTAGGGTTTATTTTTCTGAAAGACTGTTATAAAAAACATCATTAGAGAATACGTGTGAGCTGAGGGAGAAGAATCAACATAATAGTCATAAGAACATAAGAACAGAGTAATTTGTTCATGTTACTTCCTTGTGTCTTGTGGATCTGTTCAAGTCCAGTTCCATAGTCCCATTTCCTTTTATAATCTGTTGTAGCTGGGTTCATGGGAATTTAGGACTTGGTGGTCTGACACAACCTAGCACATGATGACCTGCTGAGGCTACATCATCACCTGAAGTTTAGATCATGCACCACATCTCTACCAGAAGACAGTCTCAGGCAGAAGCACTGTCTTTGTTGATTGTCCATCTGACTTGTCCCAAAACTCACCATGTTTTATTAATAATCTTCAAAAAGCCCTGTGGCTGAGGATCATTCTGATTTTGCTGAAAACTGCGTGAATTATAACTATATTGCAGAAAGTTTAGAAGTATCTGAGTGTTCAGGATTCTCAAGTTCATCCACGCACATTCATCATCCCAGTTTCTAGGGCTCACAGCTTCCCTCTTAGTTTCCTGATTTTAGCCTATTAGATTTGCTTCAACTGATAACCTATTTTTCCTTAACACCTACACAGTGTTAAAATTAGGCTGTATGCCTGATGTTCACATCTATCCATCTTAAAATTGCAAGAAGTGAGTGTGTCTTTAAACATTGTACAAGAAGCACTCCAATTCTTACTTTTTTGCTTTAAATTGTGGATTAATAGATCTGAAATTCCCCGTTTTCTCTTCAGCAAATCAATGGCATTTTGCAACAGACACTGATTTCCAGACTAGTTTCTCGTTCTCCCATGCTTCTCAGAAACTGTTGATTTTGATCAGGTAGCATTTTCTTCATCTTGTGTCTGATCCAAGTTCACTATAGGTAAACATCTAGGCAAATACACTGCTATGGCCTTCCGGAGACTAGCAAAGCTCTATTTACTGCAAGTGATGGGGTCCTTATTGTCACTGATTGATGAATGATTCATCTCCAGAAATCTATCCTTAGAGTTGGCTTCCTAGGGCCACGTGTGCCACCAACTCTCTTAGATTCAATGACCTAGACACAGAGGTGATGATAAGATTTCTTTTGAAAGTCATTTATTGACAGTGATCTCTAAGAAAAGAAAAACAAAACAAAATATAATAAAAACAACAACAAAAAATCTTGTAAGAGGGCAAAACAGGACAACACAGATGGAAAAGGTGAGAAGCAATACAATCTCAGGAAATCCTTGGCTTTGGCCTAATTCATTGGAGGAGTTTTCTGAGAAAAATGGATCAGCAATTTGCTCTCTTTGGAGTCACGGTATACACTTTATTTTTTTCCCAGTGGCAATCAATCTTTGGCTCTGGGTTATTCAGGGAATGGGGGCCGGTATAACGTCCAGGGTTAAAAAGAGTACCAGCCAGTGGAGGGCAATTTTCTGGAAAAGGAAGCCAACTGTGGGCCACAGAAGCTGACTGTAACTGGGGAGTAGGTATGGCAGGCAGAAAGGGAGAATGGGAATTTCAACAGAGGGATATGAGTGGGGCAACACAATTTCTCCTACAAGAATACCATCTCTCTCTCTTTTCCTCCCTCCCTCTCTCGCTCCCCTATATTTGCTCAAACATCACACACACACACACACCCTTAAAACATTGCTTTTTGCTTTCTGTGGGGGCTAGTTAGGCTTGAGCTGTGGCAAATAAAATGGGACAATAAGCACAACACCCAAATAACCCCTGAAATACCAGTTAAGTGGCATTAATCTTTGCAGAACACAGATGAGTGCTGAAAGTGATGTAGAGGCCGAAAACTCAAGGAGGGGAGCTGGAGCAAGCAGCGATTTGACCTTATCTTGCCCTAGCAGTGACTGACTGTCAAGAGCATGGGATTAAAAATCTTGCTGGATCATTTGAAACTTAATTAGCTGTTCCTGAGAATTCCATGCCAGTTCTGCAGAAAATAAACAAAAAGCAAAACCCATACAAGCAATGCCCTAGGGCATCTTTGAGGCATTCTCTCACGAAATACCGTTTCAAAATGTAACAATACTGAATCAGACACTCAGTGTAAAACGAGTGATTGAATACAATTTAGTCACCAAAAAATGCTGTTTAATGCTGTTTGATTGGGGTGAGCAAACTGCAGCCCCTGGGTTAAATGCAGCCCACACCTGATTGGTCTGTTTTTTTAATGGCCCATGTGCTAACAATGGTTCTTTTCACATGTTAAAAAATTGTCAAAGAAGAAGACCAAAACAGAATACAAGGAACAGAACTTTCGCCAAACTAAACTCAGTTTAGAGAGACAACTAACCCAAGACTCCAATTCTTGGTACTTCTCAGGGGAAGTAGCTCTTCCTATTGATGGGAATATCGGAGGCCCTGACGCAGGACACACCCTCCCAGGAGGAAAACACTTGTGTAGGCAGACTTTTCATCAGAGGTATCCTCAGTGATTCCAAATTATAATAGGCTGGAAATTATACTCCTTTAGGTCAACATGAACTAGACAGTTACAGATAATGTCTCTTTAGGCGACAGAATGTTCAGGGCTTGTTGACTGTGTGTACTTTTGCTTTTCCCCAGGCAGTGGACCTCCTTGGCATAGTGCTGGATTCCATGACCACCGTCTTCCTCTGCACTCTCTCTTTCCAAGGCAAACACGCCCCTTACGTTCACCTCGTCCTTCGCAGCTCAGGCAATGCCATGGCTATTCTATGTCATTGAGAGTCTTTGTCACAGTAGCTTAAAAACCATTTGGTGGCTTTTTTTTTTTTACTTTGGCCCACAGTAAACTATGCATTTTACATCATGACTCATCTAAAAACAGACTTTCACAAAGGAAATTTTTCTTACTAAGTGTAACATACTCTGGTTTTCTCTATTATGTTTCTTTTGTAGACCCACTAAGATGATTTCATGATTCATGAATAGGTTATGGCCATCATTTGACAAAAATAGTCTATCCTAGAATAGTAGTTCTTAAAGTGTGGTGGAATGAAAGACGAATCATTGAATAATCATCTATAAAAATGCTTATTTACTGGCTCTGAAACTATCATGTAGCAAAACCACCTGGAATTCTTGTAAATACACAGATTACTAGACTGTACCCTCAGAGATTTGATGCAGTAGACATGGTAAGAAACCCAAGTATTTGCATTTTAAACAATTCCTTAGGTGATATTATTGCTTCTGGTTTGGGGGATACACTTTGAGAACCTGGTCGTGAGGGACAAATCAAGGATTTCCTCCCACTGAGTATTGATTTTATTAGGTCCTTCCTCAGAGTTCTAAGAATGCCCCCTTGTGGTAATCCGAGGTAAATGTGTGGTGGTCGATGCTCCCCAAATACAGGTGATAAACAGAATAGAAACAACAGTCAGTTTTAAGTCGTCCCCTCCATCTCCCGCAGAAGGAAAATGATTATTTTTGCATACGGTAAAACAAAATGCTTAAAAGGCCAGAGGTTAGAATCAGATGAACTTGAGTTTAAAGCAACCACTGTAGTAAATAACATCGGACAATTTACTTGTCTAATGTAAAGTTTCCTCACACACGAAGGGGCGTAATAGTAGCATTTTATATCTCTTTGAATACTGTTGTGGTGATTAAGTATATTATTATACGAAGACTAGAACATCCTCATTTATAGTCCAGGGTGTGGACAAGCATCTTCCTTTTAAGGATCGGGAGTGTAACACCTGAGCCCACACAAACGTCCTCAGGTCAGACCCTCAAGCAAATGCGTCATTCCCCAGATATCTCCAGAAATGAGTGTTTGCTCATGCCAAATGACTGGTCAGAATTCAGAGCTCAACAATACCCCTCGTCTCTGCAGGACTTTAAAACTGCTCCTGCCCCCTGACATTGGTTGCTCCAGAAGAAGCCATTGTGCCACAGGGATCTTTGCCGGTGGCCAAGCCGAAGGCTAATTGACACAGCTGACACCAAGACATCCCAGGGGTCCTCTTCTTACCACTGCAGACATGGCTCAAGTATGTGGTTAGAACTGACTCCTGTGCCCTGAGACCTGCCATGGCTGCTGATACAGGTGTCCATTCCAGGCTCCAGTGGTTTCCTGAGGAACAAGATTAGAACACATTACCTCTCACTGCTGTGCTCAACCACAGATGTGCAACAGCGAAGTGAGTGGCTCTTTACACACACGCAATGACTTTCTCACTCCACAATCACATGGCCCCCAAATATTCATTCTTCAACAGCAAAATTGAAAGCCATTACAAAACAAAACTACTTGCTTTAAAAAATAGAGCATATATCTTCCATTGGTAATAAGTTGCCTATTTTCTCACTATCTGAAAATAATGAAAAGAAATTACAATGATCAGTTCCTGCCCTAAGGAGCTTATTGTATAATTGGGAAGATAAACACATATGCTTTTCTTTGATATAGAGATAATTTTATTTTCCCACATTTGACTATTTCTAAAATCTAGATGACTTTCAGTGTAATAATGTTTGTTATGTTGTGAAAGTAAAACATGCCAATAAACCAATGCTGTATTTTCACTCAGTGGCATTTCAGAATGTGTTGGGAATGACCCTGCCTAGTTTCAGAAGCTATAACTCCCAATGGCTAAGGCTGAGTTAAGAGACTTTGGGACCATAAGCCATTAAGGAGACAAAGCTTATCTTCCTGGCAGGGGTGTTGCCTCTGTCCCCTTTTACTTCACCCTGCTTGGCCTGGGGCAGATGACTGGTTAGCCAATGATGAGTAAGATTCCTCAAGGGAGGGATGACCTAAGACAGGCATGGTCATGATGGGACCATCAGGTCCATAAAAGGAAGGGGCTATAGGAAAAGGGGGTGATGGACCCTCACCACTCGGCTTTGACATAACCTGAGTCTTCATTCTGTCTGCAAGAAGTGTCCTAATCTCTTGGCTGTCTTACTTCCCTTGCCTGACAGAAGCCTGAAACAATGTTGGAGGGTGGTGCAGCCCTGGGCAGGAACAGGTGATTCCACTGTGTGATCAGGCCTAAGAAAGAATGCATAAAATCCTATGAAACCTGCTTTGCTAAGAAGGCCTTCAATTTTCTGATATGGGTCCAAGCATAAAATGAGTTTGTTTCCCAAAGTTTTATAGCCCTTTAGCTATCTGACCCTGACTCAGAATAAACCCTCAGAGTTCTTGAATGTTATCTATTGTTTGATCATTACTGACTGAAAGTCATTGATGAGCTTTACCTGTATTCGTATGCATACTGACCCCAACAAAAGCCCATTGACGGACAGGCTCCTGGCCCTCATCCTCTGAGAGATTGGCCACCTCTCCTCCCCAAGTAGATCATGTCTTGGTAGACTTATTCTCATCCATGGTAGATGGGGGTGGGAGGGTCTGCGGGCAAAGCCCTCCCACAAAAATAAAACCCAGGAAAGTTAGAAACTAACTACAATGCAGTATTAGGGCTTGTGCACTTTGATGGTTGAATAATTTTGTGTTACTTATCTAATGGGAGAAAGCTTGAGAATGGAAAATGTAGACACTAACTTCTATAAAAACACACACTCACAAACACACTTATCACACGCTCCCATGCCACCAGTGACACTACTACCACCACCACCACCATCATGATTTATGATTTTGGGTCTTAAAGGATTTTAATGTGAAAGACGCTTGTTTCTCAACTCTAGAAGCCAAGCAACCTCAAAGCAATATTGGTAAGCATGGAATAGTACTCAAGTATTTGTAAATAATATAAAAATACATCTCAGCAAAACATCCATAAATGTCAACCTAAAATATTAAAATGTTAATATAATATAAAATTTGTTATTGTATTCTTTTAAAAGAATGTCTCTTTCATGACACAAATAAATAAGTATGATGTGTGAAGTTTTAAAATTGAACCTGGACCTGGCTGGCGTAGCTCAGTGGATTGAGCGCGGGCCTGCGAACCAGACGATCGAGGTTCGATTCCCAGTCAGGGCACATACCTGGGTTGCAGGCTGGTTCCTTGCAGGCTAACTACCAACAGGGGACGCACAAAAGGCAACCATACATTGATGTTTCTCTCCCTCTCTCCTTCCCCTCTAAAGATAAATAAATAAATAAAAATCTTAAAAAAAGTGGACATTTATTAAAAAAATTGAACCTGGAAATTTTAAGTTCAGAACTGAGAATGAAAAAAAATTGGTGTATTTGGTTACATTGAAAAGGGAAAGAAGAACACAGTTTTACCCAAACCCCTACATTTGCTTAGGAGGTGACCAAAAATAAATGATGCTGTCTGAGAAACACTGTCATTCATGGGCAGAGGTTGGCATCTGAGCCAGCTTTTAATCAGGCAGTTCTAAGCTCTGCAAACTGAAGCCTTCTGTATGGCTTAAATATTTACTTTTAAATATACGCAGTTTTAGAAATGCACAACAGTTATCTGAAGTACATGCCGAGAATTTATCTGCATATTTTTAAAACTGTGATGTCAACCAGAAAAAAACAGCACTTTGTCAGTAGAAGCATTTTCCTCTACAATGGACTGTTCATTTCCTTGACAATGTGCATCCTCCTTTACAGGGTCTCATTTAGCACTGTCACGGCCACACTGTGTGAAGTTGAAAATGCTCATGAATGGTGCCCAGTACTCTATCAGGATAACCCATTCCATCTACATAAACAGATTTAAAATGCATTCGACATATTTACAGAAATACAATAATAAATACATATAGTATAACATGAGGCTTTAAGGTTGGCATAAAATTTGCCTGACTTTGGACAAATTACTTAAAACATTTAAGTCTTATTTTTTAAATATACATATCTAAAAAGGGATAACATTATTCACTACATGGCCTTTTGAAATATTTAATAGATAATCTATGCCAAATATTGTGTCTGACAGCTGTTAAGAGTGCCCTTAATTGTACTTTGTAGCTTTATTACTCAATGTAGAGTAAAAAAATATAAACGGTATGAATTAAATTGTTTGCTTACCCTAAAAATATGTAAAGAAAAATCTCAATAAATGAAAATATATAAATGTCCACCAACATATTAGGGAATGACTTTTTTCTCTTTACACATGAACACACTAGAGGATTTATTTAGATGTTACATTCCTAGAATTCACTTAAAACCTGCTTTGTACAAGTTTGATTTGTGTGGAACTTTGTAGGAACACACGTCATATGAAGCATGGTATAGCTACATGGATTTTCAAAATGTCTAAGTTCATATATTTATAGATCTGCATATTAAAATTATTATGATATATGAATATTTTATGCTTCTGAAGAACTTTTTTAGTTTAAGATTTTATTTATTTATTTTTAGAGAGAGGGGATCAGAAGGAGAAATAGTGGGAGAGAAATATCAATGTGTGGTTGCCTCTCATGTGTCCTGTACTGGGGACCTGGCCTGCAACCCAGGCATGTGCCCTGCCTGGGAATCGAACCGGTGACCCTTTGTTTCATATGTCCGTGCTTAATCCACTGAGCTAGACCAGCCAGGGAGAACTTTTTGTTTACAGTGATGGAAACTTTGTCTGTGAGATAAGTGAAATCTGAGCCTACACTTTTACAGACTGACAACATCCATCTGTGTGAACTATATACACGGGGTACCTTACCATTGTAATTGTGGCTGTGGGCCTGGGGTGGAGCCAGAACTGGACTGAATAGACTCCATCTTTTACAGATTTGTAACATGTTAGGTATATAAAATTAGGGACAATAAAGTCATCTGAGAGTTTCTTAGTGAGAGATATTCAAAAATAAGAAAAGGTTTTGGTCATATACATCATACAAGCTTTGGCCAAAACTGTCAATGATGTGAGGAAAGAGAGCACTTTTAAGAGCACGCAAAAGTATGCATTGTTTTAATCACCTTCTGGTACTTCCTGTTTTCAATTCCCCACTTTCTCCATCTGAGAACTTGGGCCCACGTGGTGCTGCTGTTTGAGGAAAAGAAAATGAGCGAGGAAAGACAGAGGGGGAGAGGGAGAGAGAAAGGAAGACAAATGACTCTTATGTTTCAGTATGACGACATAATCACACCAAAAAACTGCCTTGGGAGTCTCCTACAGAGAAATGAGAGGCAGCATCGTGGTCCACTTTGAAATTCTAAATATTATACATTTATCTTTGAATATCAGTTTTCTGCCTGAAGTCTAATGGGACAATGGGGCATTATGACGACAGAGGAGATATGTACATTATGTGTTATCACTGTCCTCACTTCCTTGTGCCACATTTTTTTCTGTCATTCACGATGCTCTGTGAGCCAAAAATTACAGGAGACCCATGAGTTCATGCCATGCGAAGTCGGGACAAAGTAACCATGCTATGTCAACTACTTAACAGGGTGGAGAAACTTGGTTCAAATCCAGAAGGAAATCAGAGGTGTGCTCAGAAACACAATGACAAGCAACCCTATCCTATCCCTTCTTACTCATCCTTTATTCCTGTATTAACCAAACACTGATGTGGAAATCAGGCCATAGAAAGAAAAGGGTAAGACAGGGCAACCCGTAGTTCACTTTCCTTGAAGCCCTTTCCTCATCTGTCAGCTAGAGGCAGAGAGTAAGCGTTGGATGTACTACATCAAGAGGAGAAGTTGGGAGAGCTGAGTGAGGTTTGTACATTTCCACCGCTCTGGTAAGAACAGATCATGTGTGCATGCGGGAGCCACAAAAGATGAGTGTGGTTTTAGTGATTCTGCATACAAGTTAAATGTTTTTACTTAAAACTAGCCCCTAAAATTATTTTTTTAAGTTAAGGTAGAATTGATATGTAATTGTATATTTTATTAGTTTCAGGTATACAATATAGTGATCTGACATTTTTTACCTTACCATGTGATCACCCTACTAATTCTAGTTCAATAATTATCTGTCACCTTGCAAAGTTATTAAAATGTTAATGACTAAATTTCCTTTTACCTTTTCTTCTCATCTTACCTCTGAAAACCATCCCTTAAAATTCCTTTCACATTAAAAGATTAAAATTTTTATTTTAAGCATTTAAGAAAGGAAACAAAAATATAAACAAGTTTAAACAAATATAAAGCATTTAAACCTAACATTGTACAACATAAAGGTTAATGGTAAAATTCATGCCAATAATTTTAAGGTCTGGTTTTTCTTTACTTAGAATACTATTAAACTGGAATTAAAAACCACTATGACGAACAGAGTGTGTATTGAAGAAAGAAACACATTTTGTATTTTAGTAGCATTAATAGCATATTTTTTCCTGCTTTGTGACAAGGCACCTTGCATGTTCATTTTGCACCAGACCCCACAACATATGTATCCAACCCTATAGCAGGGGTGTCCAAACTTTTGGCATCTCTGGGCCACAGTGGAAGAAGAAGAGTTGTCTTGGGCTACATGTTAAATACATACATTGCAACACACAATCACAAAAAAATCTCGTAATGTTTTAGGTACACTTATGATTCTGTGTTGGGCCACATTCATAGCCACCCTGAGAGGCATGCAGCTCGTGGGTCGCAGGTTGGACACCCTTGCACAGAGTTAATATAAAATATGAAGGGAAGAGGGTTCCCCACCACCATGTCAGTAAAGAGAGGAAGTGCTATGGCACAACCAGAAACACCTGTGAGAAAGCTTCTCATTACTTGGCTGGTTTAGGAAATCTCTGGCTACTAGACGTGGACTCTGAAACCTGGTCCTCCCATCTGCCACATAGCCTGCTCTACTCCTTAGTGACATCTATGAGCCTCAAAGATTTCCATATCTTACTGAAGGGGTAAGCCTTCATGCACGCCCTTGCTTCTTAATCCCAGGTCTGGAAAAACACCGGTTACTCTACAACCATAGGCTGTTCCGGGATCCAGACTGTTATTGTCAGTTTCATGAGGAGCAACGGTTTGAGTTCCTCTGAGAAGGTGCTGTGAAGTTACCCAGAGAGCAGAGTTCAGAGGCACTTAGCTCGTCCAGAACCAGGGTGAACTCAACAAAAGCAGCACGTAGGTTCACTGTCTATTTGTTGTACATTGTATTAGGACTTCATTCATAATCACAACCCAAAATCCTAAGTGTGTATCCTTGATCACAGAAGGCAATCTTTGAAATACCATGAGTTTTAGGATCTCCCATGGGTTAAAATCAAGAGTCTGCCACTTACTACAAATATTAATCACCCTCTGAATAAGTTTCCCCATTAATAGTGGGTCAGTTATATCACATTCATATGTTTTTCCTAAAAAACAAGAAAAATTGTAAGTAAAAAAAATGAGTGATAATAAAGAGAAAAAGGTAATTGGCTGCTATGTGAACATTTGTGATTCTCAGGCAATTTAGAATCTGAGTCCCTTTGCTACATTTAGGAAACCTCATTCTTACAACACAAAGTCTTCTATCAAAATATAAAATGTTAGATATGCACTCTCTTGACCTCTCTAGTAATAAAGCTAACTGACACATCACATGCACTCACCCAGGAATTTGAATTCATATGACATTGAAGCAAAGAACTGGACAGTCCAGAATCCTTTCTGCAGAGACTGGCATCAGCAGGCCCAGCTGTTTCAGGTTGCAGAAGCATTGGGGTGACCATTCCAATGGCAGGGCCATTGTCCAACATCAATGGAGTAAGCTCTGGTGTCCATTCCTGGGGCAACAGTAGTGTCCGTTCCAGGGTGTCACGGCCCCGTGAGTTTTAGCATTGCTCCTCTGCTGCATAGGTGTCGGTCTTAGTTCTAAGCCTCTCCTAGAGATTCCGAGGGCAGCCTGATGACCTTCGAATGCATTTCCTGCTTGTGTTAGCTGGAATTATTTTCTGTTCCTTGGACTAACAGCCCTGATTGATGCAACAGTTGATTATATGTTCAGATATCCCAAGGAGCCTTGACAAATGATGTGGAGCTAAATAATAATTTATTTCTAAGCAAAGATTTCTGTACTTCACAAGAGTCAGCCAAATCTAACAGATGATGGCTCTCAGGAAGAAAAATGATGGGCATTTATTTCACATTGCATTAGAGAGATAACAACTGAATATGAATGTACAATATCACTTTTAAAGAAATAAGTTAGCTTGATGGAAAGAGTGTCCTCTGCTTCACATTTGTGCAGACTGTACAATACAAAATCCCCAGATCACGTGACATTGTTATTCCTGAGAGATAATAACAGATCCAGGGCCGAGTTTGTAGAAGACTCTCAGGAAACCTTTCTGACTCGATGCTACAAAGCCTATTAGAAGGAAATGTCCTATGTACATTCTTGGGAAATCTCACTTGCTGAACAAGAAGGCTGATATTTTGGACGATCTTAGAAAAGAAACCAGGAAGTCATATATTTGGGACTCTCTGGTGACAATGAGCCATCTCCACTACACGGGGGGGGGGGGGGGGAATGTGCGATAAGAGACTCGGTCAAAAGGAATTTAAAGGGTACTAGTATTTTAGAAACAAGAACCCACTCATGTCTCTTAACTGGTGCTTTCAAGGCACGTTTACTAACTCCGTTGGTGGTAGAAAAAATCCAATAACTACCAGTCTCTGGCACCAATGCCTTCCCATTAAATTTATTTAATTTCCTAGTTGACCTTTACTTGGGTATTTGCTTCTTTTTCTGGAGATTCTCTGAGATTTTTTGGTTTGCCTCTCATTCAAAGACTCAAAGGCACTTCTTGGACATTATATAAAACATTGTTCTCTTTTGCTTAAAATGATGTGATTTATGATTTAAAATGACACAGCCTTGGGCACTTGCTTTTCCTTTGGGGCTTCAGACTTTCTCCTCTGGACCAGCTCAGTCTAGCTAAGCTATTTTCTGGCATGAATCCACTAACTGATGTCCCATCCCTAAAGGGTACAAGGAGAGAACCAGATTCCATATTCATCAGTGACAAGCTTTCAGCAGCAAGAAACACAATCTCTGACTGAGACAGGCCTGAAAAAACAGACAGTATATCACTCAGTAAGAAATGTGTACTAGAAAGTTTCAGTCTAGGTGCAGTCACTTAACAGTAACATGAATGACGCGGTGACATCACATGTTTTTACAATGCAGAAAGGAGATTTGCAGTGTCCCTCTTCATAGTCCCGATATTTCAGACTTATCTCCAGGCATTACCTTCTCACAGGACACTATCCCAAATGGGAAGGAAGGGGGCAGGGGTTAAATGGGCTTCTCTTTGTATAGCACTCCACTTTTACCCGGAAGGGACACTTCCTAAGAAGATCGCCCTTCATCTCACCGTGTGCCCCTTCCCATCCAGAACAATGAGTAGTAAATACCCTGGGGTAGATCCGGTATCACCCAAACAAAACCTGTATTCATTTGGTAAGAAAGATAGTGTTAATTCTCTTTTGGACAGATAGGGAGCCAACAATGGATACCAGACCTCAGTTTTCATCAAGGTTGGGAGAAGCAGCTTCTTCCCATAAAATCTCAGATTTAAAGTCAGAAGTTTAGAACTGTAATTCAGATGTCAGTAAGCAGGTTAGATTTGTTGTGACTAATGCATCAATTGCAGCATTCCGTCCTGAAGTGGATCTCTTTAGTATCTGTGATAAATGTCCTTGCTGCTGTTTCCTGTCATCACATTTGAGGCATGATATATGGCAGGGATGGTGGCAGCAGTGGTGGGTGTGGCTGAGATACCCGCATAAAGGAGACGGAGCACACCTGTGCATTTTTCTGCAGGATTTTGGACCACGGCAGGTGAAGGATGATAACCGCATGTGGAGACAGATGAGCCAAAGGCAGAATTAAACCTTGTTTTGTATGAGCAATTCCACCCTACGGAGCCTGTGGAGACCTGGCCCATGGTGATAAATGTTAGAGAGAAAGAAAGAGAGATTGACCTGAAAACCATTTTGACTGCACCAAAGAAAATACTGTTGATTTGCTGACACATCCTCTAAAATAGAAGGAGTTAGGACAGATATTTAAAACACAATTTATAACAGGTTAGAAGTCTTCAGTCAATATCAGCTATATAACCTAGGTTGTAATTAATTACATGTGTCAATGTGGTAGGTTCATCCAAAACAATCCCCACACACTAGAATCTTCTCTGATTTTTCACTGTTTTATCATATTATCTGTTCCAGAAAACAGTCCTGAACTTGAATCATAACCTTATTTTTATCTTTCATAAATGCATTTAAAAATGTCTATATAAAATGACATCAATGTCAGTAGCAATCGATTTGGGGGAGGATAAAAGTAGCAGTAGCAATTAAATACAAAGAACTTTTATACTAGCATTTAGTTCTCCTGTCTGGATGAAATAGCTAATAATAATATTGATTATTTCTTTTTAACCTTGTGCTAAGGACCTTACCTCCGGTGTATTATCTTAATGGTTACACAAACCCTGTCTCCAGAATAGCTAAACCAGGTTCATTTATTCAGGGCTATGCAGCTGGGGAAAAATGGAGCTTGTCCTCAAATCCTAGGCTTGCCTTAATTCTGATAGGTTGCTTTAGAGAAATCTATGTGTCCCACAGTCCCCATTATGCTCTGGGACAGTGACAGATAGAGATTTTCTTCTCAGGGTACCATGCATAAGAAAGAAGAATGGAAGAGACTACACTACTATAGCAATTACTACAAAGAGTCACTGCTCCTGTCCTGAATGAAGGGCTCAGAAAGGAGTGGGCCTAAGGCTGATAAAATACAGCCTTCAGAGCAGGTACGTAAGTCTGATATTTCCCAATGGGAGAACAACAAAACAAAAAAACAAATGGAACCTATTGGCCATTATATATATTTATTTTAAAGAATTGGCTTCCACAGACGCAGGGGCTGGCAGCTTTGAAATCCGCAGGGTAGGCTGGACAACCAAGGAAGAGTCGATGTTGCACCTTGAGTCTAAAGGGAGTCTGGAGGCAGAATTTCTTCTTCAGGGACTTCCAGGGCTTTTTTCTGAAGGCTTTTATCTGATTGGATGAGATCCACAAGATGGGGCGTAATCTACTCAAAGTCTACTAATTTAAATGTTAATCATATCTAAAAATGCCCTTACAGCAACATCAAGACTAGTGCTTCACCCGAAATTTGGTATTTGGGTACCATGACCTATTGAAGTTGACAAATAGGATTACCCATCAAAGCAGGAAAATGGCAGTTGAAAAACACTACACAGAACATTGGAAAAAGTGTAAACACAAATGTTAAAGTGTTACCTAGTATTTTCTATTGCTACTAAATCATAATGTTGGGAACCTTCATAATGTCAATGCTTAACAATTACATACAATAGTATCACTTTCTCTCAATCAAGATAATATTCAAAAAATTTTCAGGAGTATCAAGTGAATCATTTGTTTTCTAAAGATTTCATACATGCCTGCAACATGCCAAGCACTGGGTCCTCAAAGAGAAATGACATAGTCTCTGTCCCCAAGGGGCTCGCAGTCTGTCGAGGGGAGCAGGAACATAGAATGTCTGCATACAAAACCATTATATTTTTTCACTACTAGTCCAGTGCCCACTTCATGGCTATTATAGTTATTAAAGCTGGATTAAGTCAACCTTGTCTGATAGGCAGATGAAAGAGAGATCTGTAACTCCAAGAATATTTCCTTTTCAGGAATAATTTCCAAGCATAAATAGAAATATTAACAAAAGTTTTGAGATTAGTAATAACAACTTGTTGAAAATACAATCCATGGACATTAGAAATAAAATAAAATAACTAATAAATTAAGAATAAAATAAAATAACTGTAATAAACTATGAAAATATTGCTAATGAAAGTTACTACTCAACATATTTTCATTAAACTTTTAAATATTCAAATGTCATATAGGTAATAAGCAAAAGTATGAAAAGACTCTTGGTCAGACAGAATCAGTGGGAAAGCACGAACTTTTGACCTAGACCTACCTTAAAAACACTGCTTTGTCAATACGACCTTTGACCATGAGAAAGCTACTTGAACTGCAGAGTCAAATCCTATTCTCCTGGTAACAATGTGAATTGGTTTTTACATCTGTAAAGATTCATTGTGATGGCACTGTGAGAGTGTCAAGCAGCATCTGAGAGGACCGTGCTCTTAGTAAGGATGGTTTCCTTAGAGTAAAAACTTAGGAGAACACAGGAGAACAGCTCCTCACTCTGGTTTCATGAGACTGCTTGTTATATTTTCCATTATTTATCCTTTACTTTGGTATATAAATTGCTCATGTGATGTGAAATAAAATCTTGTCTCTCTCCCACATGCATCAGTGCATCTGACACACACACATGTGCCCTTCTGGTGAAACACGGCATTCAGTTCTACACTATGACATTATTGTTAGAGAAGACCACAATAATTCCTTGTTCTCACTTCAAGGTGTCTCAAATGATGCAGAAGGCAAACTACACTTAAAATACACTGCTTTGTACAGGACTAACTAATAGGCATAGAGGAAAAGTTGTTGAAAATACTAGACTAGACACGTGAAGGGAGCAAACAGACATGAATCGTGAGCCCGTCCTTTGCTCCACACAGGCTGACTGTTCCTTTTCTCCAGCTAGCACAGCTATGAAGACATTTGGGTTGATATGAGACGTGATTGAAGGACACGTCTCATGTCCTCCAAAGCTGTATAATGATGGATACGCTTTTCAAAACTTTTGCTTCATTCTGGGAAGCAAGACTCCAACTCTGACAAATGTTTCTTGGAACATCATATGCAAATGAAGAGGGGGTGAGAGACTATAAAACTTGGGGCTTTTCAGCTTCGATTACAAACCTTTAGAGGTGAATGAGCTCTACCAGGCTAAGCTCCTTCTTTTTAAGAGGTAGTGATTGACATCCAAAGAATTTGAGGTTAAATTGCAATCAGAAAGAGGACTTACTTTTCCTTTCGTTAATTATTAATTATAAAATCACAGTTTAGGACTTAGAAAAATCATAAAAATATTTTTTGAGAGTGTAATGTGTTAGAAAAATATAAAAATAAAATATGTCTTTTATTAAATAAGTTAATATTATTGTGCTTTCCCATCTGGTCTTTTGTCATTACACAGAGAAAAATCTCCTACATTTAAGAAATGAACTCCTCTCTTATCTTATGACATTAATGTTGTGTATTGATAAAGAAAAGGCTAAATTTCATTTACATTTTTTAGTCCCCAGATTAGAAACTTATTGAACTAAACTATATATCATTAAAGTCCCTTTTAATTATTGTAATGTGCCTAGCTACTCTTAAATTCAGGTATTAATTTTACATACATGGCTTGCTATATTAATTAAATTATATTACATAGTTTAAGTTTGTTTATATTAAATATCCATTAATTTTTAAATTAAATTAAAATGTTTGTATTATAAAAGGTAATATATTTAACACATATAAAATACACTACATATATGTTACTTAGACATGTAAAGTAACTTAAATATATAAAGTAAGTTACATGTAACTGATATGTATGATAACATAAACAGTCATGAGAACATTATCTAATTTTAAGTTTTGGTTTTTTTTAGTTTTATCTTGAATACATATGCCTCCTTTTCTTCATTTTGCTTTCATCCCTATTTTGGTTTCTGTGCATTAGATAAAACTACCACTTTTCCTAGGCTTGAAGGAGAGGCCTTGGGTAAGAGGTAACTCTTGGTCGCATCTCAATCCTTTGTGATTATCAGACCTGCCTGTTTTTTTTTAAATATATATTTTTTGATTATACTATTACGGTTGTCCCATTCCCCCTTTCACTCCCCTCCATGCTGCACACCCTCTCCCACCCATATTCCCCCACTTTAGTTCATGTCCCTGTGTCATACTTAAAAGTTCTTGTCTTCTACATTTCCCAAACTATTCTTGCTCTCCCCCATCTATTTTCTACCTACCATCTATGCTACTTATTCTCTGTACCTTTTCCCCTTCTCTGCTCCTCCCACTCCCCTGCTGATAATTCTCCATGTGTCCTCCATTTCTGTGATTCTGTTCCTGTTCTAGTTGTGTGCTCAGTTTGTTTTATTTTTGTTTTAGGTGTGGTTGTTAATTATCGTGAGTTTGCTGTCATTTTACTGTACATGTTTTTTATCTTCTTTTTCCTAGGTAAGTCTCTTTAACATTTCATATAATAAGAGCTTGGGGATGATGAACTCCTTGAACTTGACCTTATCTGAGAAGCGTTTTATCTGCCTTTCCATTCTAAGTGAAAGCCTTGATGGATAGAGCAATCTTGGATGTAGGTCTTTGGATTTCACGGCTTGGAATAATTCTTTCCAGCCCCTTCTTGCCTGTAAGGTCTCTTTTGAAGAATCAGCTGACAGTCTGATGGGAACTCCTTTGTAGGTGACTGTCCCCTTATCTCTTGCTGCTTTTAAGATTCTCTCCTTATCTTTCATCTTGGGTAATGTAATATGATGTGCTTCAGTGTGTTCCTCCTTGGGTCCAACTTCTTTGGGACTCTCTGAGCTACCTGGACTTCCTAGAAGTCTATTTCCTTTGTCACATTGGGGAAGTTCTACTTTATTATTTGTTCAAATGACTTTTCCACCTGTTGCTCTTTCTCTTCTCCTTCTGGTACCCCTATGATTCTGATGTTGGAACATTTAAAGATGTCCTGGAGGTTTCTCAGCCTCTCCTCATTTTTTAACTCTTGTTTCTTCATTCTTTTCTGTTTCATTGTTTCTTTCTTCCTTCTGGTCCACTCCATTCATTCGAGTCCCAGTTTCCTTTGCATCACTATTGGTTCCTTGTAGATTTTTCTTTATTTCACTTAGTGTGGCCTTCATTTTTTTTGTATAATTTGTGACCATATTCAACCAGTTCTGTGAGCATCCTGGTCACCAGTATTTTGAACTGTGCACCTGATAGGTTGGCTATCTCTTTGCTGCTTAGTCGTGTTTTTTCTGGAGCTTTGATCTGTTCTTTGGTTTGGGCCATTTTTTTTGTCTTGATGCACCTGTTATGTAGAGAGGAGCAGAGCCTTAGGCTTTCACCAGGGTTGGGTAACCCACCTCTCTGGGTTGTGATGCTTTATGTGAGGGAGGGGTCCAAGAGGGAACAATGGTGTTTGCTATGCTCTCTGCCAGATTTCAGTGACTTCCCCCACTTCCCACCAGCAAATTGGGCCCTTCTGGTGCTGATTCCCATGTGGGTGGGTTTGTGTACATTCTGGGACCCTGTGGGTCTCTCCAATGAACTCTCCTTTGAGGCTGCAAGTTTCTCCTGACGCCTCAACTCCTACAGGTGTTTTCAATCAGTGTTTTGAGTGTTTACTTCCTGGTGCTGGGACGCTGGGTTGCTTGGTCTGTCTCACTCCCCAGCTTCACCTGGTTTATCTGTGAATGTGGGAATGGATGCACCTCCCCCTCTACAATCTGCCACCTCACTGGGTCCGCCAGCCACCGCTTTTTTGGCCGTGAGTCCTCTCCACCTGCATGCCCGACGCTGCCCCTCCTACCAGTCTGGATGAATGGGTCTATTTTAATTTCTTGGTTGTTGGACTTCCATACAGTTCAATTTTCCGTCAGTCTTGGTTGTTTTTAAATTGTTGTTGTCTTTATTTTGGTTGTGAGAGGGGGCACATTGTGTCTACCTACACCTCTATCTTGGCTGGAATTCCTCCTGCCTGTTGGATTTTTGAGGGCTCCCAGTAGGTGGGGGTGCTCCATAACACTCAACTGTGCCCCGAAGGGAAGATCTCATTCAGCATGCAGATTCAGGCTTATTAGAAGCCAGACCCGCAGGCAGCAGATTTAAAGTACACAAATATATACATAGAATCCCATGGGACCACAAGTCTAAGCTCCTATAGCCACCAGTGCTAGGGTGTGCCATTTGCAAAAACCAGAGTGGCAGAGTAAAATACCCCTACAAGCTCCTTTTGGTCAGAGAAAGGTGATCAGAAGCTGGCAGAGGAGGGGAGAAGTCACAAAGGGGCTTCTGTCCCTCTCTGTCCCAGATAGTACTCCCATAGTCCCCGTATGTGTGTCAGATGAGATGCCTACTCTCAGATCAACGCACCAAGTAAGCAAGTGAGCATCTTCCACACATAACATGGCACATCTGCATGGCCCCTTACTCTGGGCCCCAGGGAGAATGATTCCTAGCCCCTGAACCCTTTGAGAGTTTTTCCTTATTCTGTGGATCTCCTCCGCATGAGCCTGGGTGGTTTTCAAAGCTTGATGTTTTGGGAGCTTGTTTCTCAGTTTAAAAATTTGAGATGTCTGCTGTGGGGTTCAATCATTTTGCTTCTCAGAGAAGCTCTGGGTTTTGAGATTTCCTCAGGAAGAATCACCTGGGGGTGGTGTGGGGAAGGTTGTTATGGTGAGAATGTGTCTCAGCCTCTCCTACCTGCTTCCATGCCAGCCTCCTCTCCTTTGTAGGAAGTGTAGGTGTTGCTCAGACAGTTCCAGGGTTTTACAGAGGAGGTTGTTCCATGTGCAACTATAGGTTCTGTGTGTTCTTGAGAGAAGGCGAGTTTACCATTCTCTTACATCATCATCTTGAATCATAATTTTTATGTCCTAAGAAATACTATTTTTCCAATATCCCTCTTGATTCTGTCTGATCCTCCTGTTTCTCTGATTTATGAAGTGGTCATTATCTTGAATTTTGCTTTTTAAATTTTTAAAAGATTTTATTTATTTATTTTTAGACAGAAGGGAATGAGAGAGAAAGAGGGAGAGAAACATTAATGTGTGGTTGCCTCTCCCACGCCCACTACTAGGAACCTGGTCCACAACCCACACATGTGCCCTGACTGGGAATCTAACCAGTGACCTTTCGGTTTGCAGTCTGGCACTCAATCCACTGAGCCACACCAGCCAGGGTTGCTTTTTAAATTTTTTATCATTTTATAGCCAATTTTAAAATAGATTTATTGTTCATGTATGTCCATGAAAGCAGATTATTGTTTAATTTTAGTTGTTTTTACATCTTTTAGAAATGGTTCTATATAGTACATTATCTATGTCTCATACAGCTTATTCGACATTATCCAACGATATGTTAAGATTGCTCCTCATGTGTGTGCTGTGTGCTAATCAAATGGAAGTTGGCCACAGGAACTCTCATACTATATTAGTTAGCTTTAAAAGATACTATATATAAATGATATTTTTAAGCTAAGCTAAATAAAGGTATATTAAAACATTTATTTTTTGATGGCTACTTTCTCTGTTCTGGACCTATTTTGTAACCTGAAATTCACAATCATAAATGTTAATTTTGATTCCAAAGATAACATCTCTTTTTCCTCAGAGCCAACTATCAAGTAATGTCATACTTTACCTCTCAGGTATTTTGAAGAGTAATTATGACTGTGATCTAAGAACGAAACAAATAAAACTAGGGAATTTGAACTTGAAATGAAATGGCATGGATGTCTGTGGGACGCAGGGCGGGATCGACTCTAGTCAGAGGATTTTAAAGATACCATCCAAAGTTACGATTGTTATATTTAGTTTCTGTAATTTCAGTCAGTAATTTGATTTCTTTCAAATTTCAGAATAATTTTATTATATCACGTGCATGTTGAATTGGGACAATTTCTAAATGAATTGGTTCAAAAGAGCTTTTCTAAAACACACACACACACACACACACATATATATATATATGTCTTAGAAATACACACATACACGTATATATTCTCAAAGTCTGTCCAGAAGGTATCCAGCCATGTAATATGAAAAAAAGAGATATTTATCAAAGAAGATACAAGATACAAGAAACATCATAGGACAATGACCTCAGTCCTCTTCACAGTAGGCACCTTGGGACCTCACACAGTTCTCCAAATTGCCATCAGCTGCCCCACCATATTTCCCTGAATTTCATCGATGATCTGAAATGTCTTCTCTTTCAAAGGTGATTTTGGTTTGCGTTTTGGGAAAAGCCAGAAGTTGCAGGGTGCTAAATCTGAGCTGTAGGGGGTCTGAGTCACCTGGATGATCTGATGTTTTGTCAAAAAACTCTGTATAAGACATAATGCATGAGTAGGAACACTACTGTGATAACGCTGTCAGTCACCAGTTGCCCACAGCTGCAGCCTTCTGAATCATCCAAATAGTTTCCATGGAGGAATGTTCCAGCTTAATGCAAAATTTGATGCAGATTTGTTGCTCTACTTATTCAGTCATTTTGGATGTGATGGCCACACAGTATACCTGCTCACTCAATGGGGTCTACTCTCCCCACTGACTAGTACAGTGAAGTCATCACGGTTCATGAATGCACATTTCAGTCCACTCTCCTTGCCTGCCAGCTTATACTGGTGTCAAGTAAACTGTTTATTTTGCATAGTCACTAAAATCTTCAGTGTTTTTTTTTTTTATGCATAATGCTACACTGACTGAATTCCACTCCTATTTACTACTAACTACTCCATTAAAAAAAACTCAATATTATGATTGCCTCTAGGTGACTGACGTTGTTCTTAAATCAGGGAACAAGCAAAAATGAAAAAGACAGAGGGGGTCATTTTCTGGCTTTATCAAAAGCTAAGCAGATACTGCTTTATCTGGGTTTCACTGGGACTAGACATTTCCACCCTTCATTTACCTAAAAATAAAAAGAAAATACTCTAGAGTTAGGTCTTCCACCCTGGAACATCAGCATAACAGGCAAGCTATTAGTTTACCATTCATTGAAATTATATTCTTGAATATATAGTTTACAAGCAAGGAGTTTCCTTAGTTGAGGACACAGGGGCACGTTCTACAGTGATGGAGACTGCCGCCTGTAGAACCAAAGCTGCTCTTCTCTTGTCCTGAATAGTTCAGTTCAGACTCCAAAACTGAATACTAACAACTAATTTAAAATGTTACAGTTAACCACAATGGCCCTCTTTTAATTTTCCTAAATAAATTAAAGATTTTATATCCTTGTTTAAATACGACTTCATTATTGTTAAGAGTACTGTGCAGAGTAAGCAGATACAGTTTTGAATGACTGAATTCTGCTTTTACCTTGTAGTTTCCTATCCAGAGTTCTTGTAATTTTCTTAGCTCTTCCCCTTTTATTAAACATTCAAGTCCTCTTACGCTTGTGCTCTCTCTACCATCATCGACTGCCCTCTGCATTTAAAAAAAAATGTGCTACTGAGCACAAAACAAATTAACTGCAGATAAAAATGAACTGCTGTATTGAAAGTTTGCTCATGAAAGGCCAGTGAATGGTTGGAGGGCTAATCATTTAGGATCCAATAATAAGGGTAATTCTATAACATAAATCTTCTTCACAGAGCCAGATCAATACAGACTTTAACAGGATGAAGCCATCACCTTTATAACCAATCAGGTCAGCTCAGAGTGTGAGACCATGATAAAGAAGATAGTTTCCATTGTGAGGCTGGCAAGTGTTTCTGAGATCCCAGATGCTAGAGAAACTCGGAGAAAGAGGACTGCGGATATGAAAAAGGATTCCAAATAAGCTTCTGCCCTGACCTACTTCTCCAAGTAATAATACTTCAAGACACATTTTGAAATGCTAACCACTAAGAGTCCTGCCATCATCAACCACTATTGCAAATATCACTGTAAAATGATGCCATTTTTAAGGTCTTAATATATGCCAACCAACACAATACTCACCTCCCTTTCTACTTTCTATAATCTCTAAAATGTATTTAAAAGTAGATAAAATAATTCCAACTTCTACAGGAAAAGAAACACAATCAGATTGTTTACTTCATGTAATTGAATTACCATCCTTCTAGTTTTATCTCAAATGTCTGTTTAGGCTCAAAATGCCTACTCAGGCTCAAAAAAGACCCGTTGTTGTGCAGATACAATTGTATTGCTGCTTGTCAAGTTTCTTGCCGTCTACCTCCCTCCACCATATGCGTCAATGTCTATCAGTAGTTTTATCCATGGCGGTTGCCATTGTAAGAAACTATGTTTGTTAAACTGTTCATTATTATTTCCATAAGAATGTCAGTTTTTTAAAGGCAGAGAATATGTTTTTGTTGCTGCATGGGCGGAGACTAGAGAAACACTTGGCACATAACTGGCACTCAAGAAGTATTTATTGATAGAACAAGCAAAAGAGTATCTTGAATGATAGCATTGTAAGTGGCAAAGCCAGGATATAAGCAACCTCAGATGTCTAGCAGCCAAAGATCATATTTTCTTTTAATCTCTTTCTACTGTATTTCACATTTCACAGCCTATTAGTGTAGGGTTATCAGACTGTATGTATCATGATGTCAAATGTCCTAACAACTGGAGAGTTTTGTCTTATTAGAATAAACCCAGTCTTCCAGGAGTTAGAGATTGGACACCAGCAATTATATCTCTTTACAGTCACATCATCTTGGTGGATTTTATTCTTGGAAAGGAGTGCATGGCCTCTTTGAGATCCATTAGGTTGTAAACTTGTCCATTAGACAAGGCTAGATTCACTGAGAGGGTATCAGTCTTGCCATCAGCACGTTGATCCCAGCAATTCTTGAACCCTCCTTGTTTGTAGCTGAGTTCAGCCTCTAGGAAGTATAACATTATATGGAACTTTTTAAAGGCACTCTTATGTTCTTTAATTAGATATAACATCAATATCAACCGAAAAGATTGTGGTGTAAAACTAGCTAACGGAAGCGTAGGTTGTATTAAAAGATACTCTGTTTGTAGATCTCAGAATATTTTGAATTTACTATGGTTTGCAGAAACCATCTAGACAAACAGGCCCATTCAGTCCTGCATTCATTCAACTTGCAAATATTTATTGAGCATCTACTATATACTTTTGCAACACTGGAAATGATGTGCAGTTGCAAATGTCACATGTCAGAGAGAATGCTAATTAATATAATAGGTTTATCAAACTATCCAAACAGATAACATTTAACTTTCTGTACATTTTGAAAATACAATGATCACCAGTCTATATTAATGTTGTACTTCCTTTCTGGATTTTCTTTACTCTGAGGAGAAATTATCACTTACGTCTGACATGCTAATTTTTTGCAGTCATTTGTCCTATAATGATTCCCATAAGACTCACCGAAGTTCCTCTGCCTCTGATTTTCTGGTTTAGAAGTTCTTCATTTATTCAAAAAGTAGAATTTAAATCTTATTGGCCATTTTCTAGGCTCAGTCTATGCATTTATATCACCACTACTTACTCAACTTCAATTGGTCTTTTGTTTATAGAATGGACTAAGGAATCTTGATAAAGCTTTGTGAGTCTTGGTGATATCTAAGGCTTTTCTTCCTGTTATCCTATCTCATCTTCTCTGGGAAATGGGTTCCCTGAGGTCTTGAGTTTTAGCATTACCATCAATTTAGCTATTTGGGTTTCACTGCAACTCTTTGTTAGTTTACTTCTACCCCTCCAGTAACTTCAACATTAAAAAAAAATTGTAATCAAAATTTATCTCAAGTCTTGTTCTTTCTCCACCTCCTGAATGCTCAGTCCATCTTTCAAGAATAATTTTGAAGTGGGGCATCCAAGATCCATCATGACCTGAGTGTTACCTAACATTGTAGTCTTATCTTTTGGCACTTTCCTGTGATCCTTCAAAATACGGGCCTCCCTGCCCCCCATGTGACCTAGCCACAGTTTGTGCCTCTCTTTACTTGACATTCATTTCCCATCTCTGTATCTGCACTGATATATTTTGTTTTGTGGCTCTGTTTGATGACTTCTTGTTCGTGCCTAAGGTCAGGCAGCCTGGCATAGATGCTACCTTTTTCTACACTAAATGGCTTTGTAGAAATCTGTGTACTCATTTATGGTCATAGTAATAGCAATGATTTTCCCCCTTTAGCCTCTCTTATGATATAAACAATGCACTTTCCTTTGTTGTGGCTCTATGATACTTAGGAGAAGGACTTGTGCATACCTGGTAATAAATGTCACACGAGAGAACTACATTCCAACAACAAGATCCCATGCTTCCTTCAACTAAACATTCTCTCCAAGTAATTAAATGTGGGAATAATTTTAATTTAACAGCTACTATAAAAAGCAACAAACACATGCTCTAACTTTGTAAATATAATATCCTTTTCTTATTTTTTATTTGTGTGCTTGAGTAAGTATATTTATTTTGGGGGAGTGTTGTATTACAGAAATGCCTGTTATGAACAGTAATAAAACTTAACTTTAGATTATCCTGTCACTTACTTAGAAGCAAGTTCTTAAAAGTGCTTATACTCAGGTGCGAGATGTTATTTAAAAATCTCTGTGATAAATATGTGAAGGGAAAATTTAGTTCCAGGAAGGTAATATGAATCAGATCAATGGATAGAATCACACTATATGCCATATGAATTTTATGAGTTTAAATTTACATTTCAAATGTGCAAAGTAATGTAAAATTGCAAATTGGCAAAGCACTCCAGCTAAAATACCAAAGAAACCTTGAACAATTTTGAGCTCCAAGAATGTTATGAATTCATATTTCCTTGTTTATATGCATAGTTGCACCAGAGAGATATAATTGGTTTGACTCCACAGTCCACATACCCTAGGTAAATGGTGTTTGAATAACGAGGCTAGAGGGGGTAGCTACTCTTGCATACCCTTAACTCCACTGCAAACCTGTTCTCCCTCACATAAAAATTTGATTGTCACTCTCTGGATGACATTTGTTAAATGCTTTTTAAAGACATCATTGAAAATTCCTTAGTTGTTAGGCAAAACTTTTGAAAAAGTAGTTCTTATCACCTGAGATCACAGCCCGGCTCTCAGTACTTCACATGTTGTGATTCACCCATGCTCTAGTCCGGTTTATTGCTGTACCCCGCCAGCCCATAGTCATTCACTAGCTTCTTCCTTCATCTGGTCCAGTGCAAACACAGCAACACAACACAAACACAAACACAACAACACAACCATTTTCCCA
This sequence comes from Sturnira hondurensis, assembly GCF_014824575.4. Lineage (NCBI taxonomy): Eukaryota > Metazoa > Chordata > Mammalia > Chiroptera > Phyllostomidae > Sturnira > Sturnira hondurensis. The sequence continues at coordinate 4,157,239 of NW_028075269.1, forward strand.
CAACACAACAGGTTGAGGGAAATGCCTGCTTCTCTTCACAGACTCTTGTTAAAGAATGATGAAGAGAATGACAGGACTTGGCTATCAGATATACGAAAATATAGGTCCATATATTCAAATTGGCCATGAGAAACTTAGTGGGAAGGGTGAGACTGAAGTTTTTTCAATGACATTGTTTTCTGGGCTTGCAGACGTATCACCCAAGAGTTCTCAAAATTCACCTCTTCAGCTTATTCTGCCTTCTCTTCATTGAAATTGCATTGTGACATGTGTATGTCACTGGTGAAATATGTATGACATCTGTTTTTTCAATTCATGAAAACCTATTCCATCTTAATTTAAAGATTCAGATTTCTGCCCTGTAATTGGACATTCTGAGGTTTCTGCATCCTGAGTTTATGTTGACAGGTTTCAGGGCTCCGATCCAAACACAAGTCACTTCTGCCTTTATTTGGCTACCTTTATCTTGCTGGGTTATATATACTTCAGCCCTTTAGTTCATGTACTCATTATTCAGCCCAGAAAAGCTCGCCCATGGACCTTCTAAATACGAGGGATAGATGCATCGAACCAGCCTCAATCAGTTACTCTGTCATTAACCCAAACAAGTGTCCTCAGCTTTGGGTGCTAATTTTCATCTGGCAACTGTCCTGCAATGAAGAGACTTTTGACTGTGATCCCTAGGAGTGATTGGCAGAAACTAAGCTTCTGCATATCTCTATTCTTTAACCACAGCAGTTAGGGCATTTGGGAATTTTTTCTTCATCTACAATCTCATTTGACAGAAACTGCTGCTTAACATGTCTTGTATGGCAAAGAGTCAGAAAAAAAAAGTAACAAGATATACTGTTTAAGTCGGTAAAACATCAAACATTCCATCTTGATAAATTAAAAATCCTGTATCTATAAATTAGGCAATGTTTTTACTTGAATTTATTTAAAAGAAGAAGTGACATTTTTAAGCTCAGGAGATAACACCAATTTTAGAATTTGTTCATGACTTTAAGTTGCAGGTACAGGAAAATCCAAAAGAAAATGGCTTAACCAATCAACCGAATTAACTAGCCCAAATGACTTGCAAATTTAGAGGTAGGGTGACCATCAATATCAGTCTGATCCAACACTTCCAACTGGTGACACTCAAGGGCCCTGTTTCATTCTTTAGCTTCGTGCTGTTTTCTTCCAGTGTCAGTTCCGTCTTTTCGTTTCCGTCGACAATGAACACCTGCTCCAGGAAAACAAAGCAAAATAAAACAAAACAAAACAAAACAAAACAAAACAAAAAGCTTCATGTTTTAGATTAGAAATCTAGAAACGTTTCAGATTCAGAGAGATTCCTGGAATCTCTTCCTCAAATATTACTTAAAAATCCACGGCTTCTATCTTTATTAAAAAGCCTGGGTGGGAACACCTGAGCCAGTCATTATGGGTATTGATTGACATAAGCTAGGGTTATAAATACTAACTTGAAACACTAGCAATAGCAGAGGAGGTGGGACTTTGCTAATTGGAAAAGCTCACCAAGTTTCAATCCCTGTAGCTAGAAGTATGTTCAGCCCCACCCATCATGTTTGCTATAAAATGTCAGGGGGTGGGGGGCAGATGAGTGGAAGTTTACATATTCACTTATGGTAAGTGGTGGGAAAATTCTTCTTTGTTGAATTAATGAATTAACTGATTAAATTAAAGGGCATTCTAGGCTTGCCTTTGGTGGTATGTTAGGCAAACACTTTATCATACAGCAGAAAGTCCTCATCTCTAAAATGAACATAGTAACTTCCTTACACGGTTATTATGAGATTTGGAAATGGTAGAGCATATAAAACTTCTTTACCCAATGCAATAAGATATTTTTGAAATAATTTTTTAAAGTATCCCAACCTCATTCTGTGAAATAATTTGCAGTGGAGTAAAGCTTAAAATTTTGTTAAAATGTAAACATTCCCATATCATATAACCTTATGTTTTAATGACAGAACTTTTAAATCTGAGCACTTCAAAGTCAGTGCATTGAATTAGTACAAAATATATAAAATTTTCTGAGAGGAAACTCTCTCCCTAAGTTCAGAGTGCCCCCAAAATTTAAGAAATAATATCTTTGTGGCAAGAAGTGCACTGTTGATTAGAAATAAATAATTGTAAGGAAGCACATGTGATCAAACAGATAATTGCTTTTGGAGAACATATTTATAGCAACTTGTATAAAATGAGTCCACTCATAGTTTTAAGTGTTCCATTATATCTTTTGGGGGAGGGTGGAGAGGAAAGGGCTAACTTTTCTTTAATTTCTAAATCCCAGATCTCCACCAAAATTTGGGGGAAAATCCTAGGAAGATTATCTTAGAATACAGGCAAATCATTGTCATAAATTACTCTTTTCTTTCTCAGTAGTCCTTTCCCCATTTCTTAATTGGGTTCTTTGTCTTCCTGGTGTTGAGTTGTATTAGTTCTTTATACGTGCTGAATATTAAACCCTTATCAGATGTATCATTGGTGAAATGTTCTCCCAAAGAGTTGGGTCCCTATTTGTCTTGATGATGGTTTCTTTAGCTCTGCAGAAGCTTTTTAATTTAATGTATTCCCATTTTCTTTTTTTATCCTTTGTTTCAAATGCCTTAAGAATGGTGTTCAACCCAAGGCCACAGATAGCCCAGGATGGCTGTGAATGTGGCCCAACAGAAAATTGTAAATTTACTTAAAACATTATGAGGGTTTTTTTATGATTATGTGTCACAATGTATTTAATGTGTGGCTCAGGACAGCTCTTTGTCCAGTGTGGACCAGAGATATCAAAAGATTAGACACCCCTCCTAGGAGATATATCAGCAAAAATATTGTGATGTGACATATCTGAGATTTCACTGCTTGTGTTTTCTTCTAGGATTTTTATGGCTTTGAGACTTATATTTAAGTCTTATCCATTTTGAGTTTATTCTTGTTATGGTGTTAAGTTGGTGATCTAGTTTCATTTTTTTGCATGTACCCATACCGTTTTCCCATTGCCACCTATTGAAGAGGTTGTCTTTGCTCTATTGCATGCTCTTGCCTCCTTTGTCAAATATCAATTGATCGTAGAAGTGTGGATTTATTCCTGGGCTCTCTGTTCTGTTACATTGATCTATATCTGTTCTTGTACCAGTACCAAGCTATTTTTATTACATAAGCCTTATAGTATAAATTGATATCAGGAGCTTTGATACCTCCAGCTTTGTTCTTCTTTCACAAGATTGCTGAGGATATTTGGAGTGTTTTTATATTCCATATAAAATGTTGGAATATTTATTCTAGTCCTTTGAAATATGCCATTGGCATTTTAACAGGAATTGCATTGAACATATAGACTGCTTTGAGTAGTATGGACATAGAAATGGACCAACAGAGAGATGCAAATTAAAAGCACATTGAAATATCACTTTATACCTGTCACAATGGCCAACACTAATACATCAACAAATAAGAAGTGCTGGCGGGCATGTGGAGAAAAGGGAACCCTAATGCACTGTTGGTGGGAATGCAGTCTAGTGCAGCCAGTGTGGAAAACAGTATGGAATATCCTCAAACATTAAAAATAGAACTCCATTTTGACCCAGCAATTCCATTTCTGAGGGTATGTCCTAAGAATACTGAAACATCAGTATAAAAATATATATGCAGCCCTATGTTTATAGCAGCACTATTTACAATAGCCAAGATTTGGAAACAGCCAAACTGCCCATCAGTAAATGAGTGGATAAAAACGCTATGGCACATTTACACAATGGAATGCTATAAATCAGTAAAAAAGAAGGAACTCTTACCTTTTTTGAAAGCATAGATGGACCTGGAGAATATGATACTAAGCAAAATAAACCAGTCAGTGAAAGACAAATACCATATGATTTCATCCACACATGGAATCTAATGAACATATTTAATGAACAAAATAGAAACAGAAGCATAGATACACAGAACAGACTGACAGTGTCTGTGTGGGGTGAATGAAAGATGGTGAAGGGATTAACCAAAGACTATTTCTGTACAACCACTGGACACGACAATGGTGTGGAGATGGAATTAGGGAGGAGAGAGTGGGGGGCTGGGTGGAGGTAGGGAAAAGGAGAAAAACAGGAAGATCTGTAATTGCATAAACAATAAAAAATTTACCTTTTGTTTAATCAGTTTAATACTCAGCTGAAGAGTCATTCACCAAAAATAGATGAGATTTACCTCACATATACTGCATATATAAGAGTTAAAATAATCAGCCTCATCTTCACAAAGTAAACAGTCCTTTTATTTTATCTTGTAAGAATTATGTTTTAATTTACTTACCTTTTTAGAATTTACTTCAAATAATAAGAATAAATTTGTAGTGCATATGAATCATGAATCTTGATGTTTTGGAACAAATAGACAATTTATTAGCTTGCTTATCCAGGTAGATTTTCGTAAAGCCAAATACAAACAAACTAACAACAGTATACTGAATATACAATATTTAAAAGCATGCTCACTTACATTTTTGTAATTAGAATCCTAACTCTAATTTTACAATAACACTGGTTACCAATAACTGACAGTAAACTTGACAAGAGCCAGCAGTTCCTGGAACAATTAGAAGGCTTCATTAACCAGAGAATAGGGCAGGGTTTCTTTCTTTGGTCTATGATGTCTGAAATTCTTGAAGCCTCTAAACAGAACAAGAAAAACAAGCTTTAAGAGTAGAGGAAACAACAGTGGATGAAGCCTAAGACAGTGTATGTGTAGAAGCTCATGGTTTGGAAAGTCAATATTTTTGCCCTTTAAACAAAAAGTGCTTTAAATACCAGACATACAATGGAGAATGCATTACTGCATTACTGAGAGCCTTCTATCAGGCACAACGATTAAGGATGATTAAGCCATTGAATCATAAAGAAAATGTTTGAACCCCAGCCCTATCTCCTGCTAGTCTGAATCCGACAATTTCCTACTCAATGTAGTGCATTTCTGTTCTCTCACCTGAAAATGAAAAATTGTAACCTGTTGGGTTCTCATGAAAACTATATGGCATAACATAGATAAATAATCTCCTATTTGGGCCTGGAATATTATAGGTGCTCACATAAATAGTAAAACTTTATGTTATATTTATTTTTAAAAAAGTACAAGTAACAGAGTATCATTTTGCTAAATAGTCAAATTTTTATTTTAAAAGAAGACAAAAGAGAAGAACCTTGAGATACCTATCTATATCCCATAGTAATTTTCTTTAATAAATGGAAAGCTAATTCTGCTTGTTTTGAATTTCTCAGTGTATCTGGACTCTGAGCAGTTATGGGAGAGTTGGAAAGTGGGAAGAAAATGAACCTCTTCCTTTAGTCAGCTCACAGTCAAATTGATAAGCCAGAATTTTCTCTTTAACATAATACTCTAATTCAAGATACCACAGACATAGGTATTAGGTTAGGAAAGATTACTTTTGACCAAACTATTTGGTATAAAAATGCTTTTCATAAAACTTAACCAGGCAGTTGGTGGATATTTGTGACTGAAACACACCATACTGAATATTTACATCTGTTCTATTTATAGAAAAAATCAATCTAGGAGGGCCCTAAATGATTATAAAAGTTTGAACCCTCTTATGCTTTAATTAGTTGGGGGTTTTTTTGCGGGGGGCGGGAGTTGGTACCTTTGACTGCATGTCTTATCCAATGGGAAAACATGACAAAACACAGAAGATGAGTTTTAGACCTGGTGAATCCAGGTACAATTCAAGTCTCTTTTATATCATAATAAATTATTAGAGCTAATGCGCTCTGGAATTTCTCATGTAGAGATGCAGCTTTTAGGAATGCTGTGAGACATCTTATGCCAACGTGCATTTCAGGCTGCTGGATGGTGTTCAATGGAGTGGCAGTACTCCTAATACGGTCCCAAACCATCACATGTGGATTTGTTTCAGAAGTTAAATATGACGATTTTAAGATAAATACATGTTTTTAAATGAAATCAGTTATCTCTCAAAAAACTAGGTTGTACTTGTAGTGCTGTTCATTACCAGAATATAGGAAGGTTTACATGTTTTCTCCATTTTAACACAAGATGAATTTTGAAGATTTGTGATTATTAAATTTTTTACTTCCTTGACTCTCAGCCATGTATGACTTTGGACAAATATTAATCTCCTTCCTGGGAGATTAATATGAATGAGATTGATATGATATACTTTTATTTACCTGTTGTTTTTTTTTCATGGAAGTTTTATAGCAATCAAATGAGTCTTTATTTTGAAGTAAAGTCTTTCAGTTCAGTGATTGTGATCATTTGAGCTTTAAGAACACTGCAGAAGGTAACTTTGCATTATATGGAGGGTGACCCAATATGCCAGAATTATTTACTATTATTATTATTATTACTACTACTTTGTAGTTTATTATTTGTACCATCCCAATGTCATCAAAATTTTCACCAATAGTTTATTCCAAAAGTTTAAAAGTTTTATTTACTTATATAAATCTCGGAAGGTATCTATGAATGATGTAAGACATTTAATTTTACTTTATATTTTATATTGATAGTATCAATACGATCAATATGATAGTATCAATATAATTAATTTAATATTGATTGGTAATATTGCTAGTATCATTTACTAGAATACATCTTGCCTGCCGATGTGTACTCTATATACATGTTTCTTTACACAGAAGGTCTTTCTCTGGGCTCCCTTTTCAGTTTCATCATTCAATTTGTCTATTCTTGTGCCTGTACCAAATCATTTTTAAATAGTTTACATTTAGTACCATTCTGCGCCAGTTTCAGGTGTATAGTAAGGTGGCCAGAAAACTATGGACTTTACAGAGTGGCCTCACGCACCCAGAATTGGCCAAGAGGCAGAAGGAGGGAGGACAAAAGGTGGACAAGACCCATCTTTTCAACAGGAATGTTTGGAAGAGACACAGCAAACAGACTTAGGGTTGGCTACACTGAATGTCAGGGGCTCTGGGGCACAGGGTTTGTCCTTGGGTGCCTGGTACTTTGTTCTCAGAGCAGGGAAAATAGTGCCTAGTCTAAAGGTCTGACAAAGTAGGTAGTTGAATTAGACTCTGGAGTGGTTGGTTTGCATATGAAAGGGCTGCTCACTAGTGTGTCTTTTACTATCTCTAGGAATTGGCTAGCTCTGGAAAGGGCAATCTCTCCAGTCTGCAAGGCTCCAAATGTCAAAGAATCAGAAATGAGAAAATAAAAAGGCAAGATTAAATCTCTCTCTTTTCTCTAACCACACAGGTCCCCCTTCCAGGGAGCAAATGGTATTAATAATTTTCTATTTAGAGATAATCTATGTATTTTCAAATATATATAATTGTGCATCTTTTGCCCAAAGAATTGCATATTGTACCCTCTACTGTAATGCAGTTTGCTTTCAGTTACCACTATACATAGGACATCTTTTTCATACCAGTACATTTAATTTTTCTTTGATTTACCAGTTCTGCAGAATTTCACTCTATTGATATGAGTTAGCTGACCATTCTTTTTGCAGAACATTTAGCTTGTTTCAGTCTTTTAATTTTACAAATAATACCGCAATGATATGCTTATGTGTAATTAAATATGTATGATTATTTATAGGAATAGAGAAAAAGCTAAATTAGTGTCCTGCATTTAGAATTATGATGCAGCATATATTGACAGTTCTTTCCATAGAAATTGTACCAATTTACAGTACCACCAGTATGTTTGAGAAAGCCTGTTTTCCTCACTCTCAATGTCACTGACAAAGTGTTTATCACTTTTTATCTTGAGACAACTCATGTTTTATGCATATGTGTGTGGCATGTATAAGTATGTATAAACACATACACATATATATTAAGATGATATATTTGATGACATTTTATTTGGGATATTCAGAGCTCTGTTTAAAATATTTGTCTATTATAATCCTTTCTCACATTCTCTTTCTATGGTTTTGATATCAATGTTGTACTGGTTGTCTGAAATATTTTTAAGAATTTTCCTTCTGCTTATTTTGTGAATATATAATAAGGATTATATGTTCTTGAATATATGTTAACACTTGCCTTAAGATTGTTATGGCTTGTTTCTTTAATATATAAGTCAAGATTCATGGCTCTCATCCATGATTTGTATCTATTTTCTATTTTTGAATTCTGTGTGTGCTTTAACTTTAAGGAGTTTTAGTCATGTTGTAATGATGTTGAAAGTGTTAAGGGAGAAACTTGGTTCTTCTCACTGATCTAATAATTACAGACCAACAAGGCTATTAGCATCCAGGCAAACTTTATTAGTGCTAAGAGGCTGGGTGATTGGCACCCAGGTGGCCAAAAGCCACATGGCCAAGGGTTCCCCCATGTGGCAAGAGAGCCAAAAGAGCAAGTCTTTTGTTCTGAGGACTTATATAGTTGGAGGGGTGTGGGTGAGGGAGTTATATGTTGATTGATGGGTAAAGGTAGTGCCAAATTTCCCCCTGGGAGATGTGACTACCCAAATGCAGGTAGGTGTTAGCCCCATGTTAGCCCAAATCCTCATCTTGCTCCAGACTCTATTCATTCATTTTGTATATGAATGAATATACAGGCAATTAACGAGGCAGGCAATTAACCAAAGTTGTCTTATGGGCTTTTTCTTTGGGTACTGTGAAGCCCCGCCCCTTCCCCTTCTAAGCATGGGATAAATACAGTGTCAAGGTTTCCCTTTTCTCAGCAAGTGGAGAGAATACACACTGGCTTCCAAGGGCTCCCCTTACACGCCCTGTGCTATCATAGTTGTGCTTGCTCTTCAGAGTGTATGGCAGTCTTACTGAACCAGTCTCAGGACTGCTGGGTTAATGAGCGAGACACGTCTTCCTTGGCTCCCTGTACCAAGACCTTTGTTAGATTGTAATGGTGAAGGCCCTGCCATTACGTCCCCTCTAGCTGCTCATTCCTAGCTGTTACCTATCATTTCCCCCTTCAAGTAATAGGAACCCAAATCTTTGGGGACTTTGGGCTCAGGACTGCTGGGTTAACAGGTGAGACATATCTCCTTCCTCCTTCCTGCCTTGGTTTGCTGTCTATCCTACCTAATAAAAGTAAGAGTTTAGAATTACCTGAGCAGTCCATTTACTTCATTCACAAATTTAAAAAGTAAATGGTGCCTAAATTAGAAAAATTACTTGCTCAAGAATACACACATTGTAATTCTCTTAATAAACAAACCCACAAACCCTCAAGCATCCACACACACTCACAAACACACAAATCACCACTAAAGTTCTTCTAGTGGCCCCATGTGTAAACCACTAAGCATATTAAGCATATTTTCCTTGAACTCTCCTTTTGTTCATTTTCCTTTTGTTAATTTATAGGTCTGTGGGACACAGAAGATACACATGTGTTAGCCTAGCTCTACCAGAAATCTTGGGCAAGATACCAAAGAACACATGTCACAAGTTCATTCTCGCTAACACACCGAGGGCAGGTTTATGACCCTTGCCCACCTTACTTTGTCACTGACCTTATCCTATTCCACTGGGACTCCAGAGAAACACACTCACCCATGGAATGTGTACTTCTTTTCATCCTGTTTTACTTCTAGACCTGAGTTCTTTTTTAATTTTGTTTCTAAGTAAGAAAGTACAGCCTCTTTTACAGATGACTGAGAGCAGGAATGACTGATGTCAACTTTTCTGTTAACACTGCCCCTACTAAATGAGTTGGCCTTCTCTTTAGTTAGGGTCATTGACATAATAATAGCTTAACCCAGCAAAATTTTCACAAAGCTTACAAAATATTTTCCACCATATAGAACAAGAAAGTTTGCCCAGTCACCAAGTTGCACAGATTGAAAAAATCTTAATAAAAATTAAAAAATATAAGCATTTGCACTCTCTATTTTTTTTCGAGATAGTATGGTGCCCTATGTGAATTATTCTAATTTTGATTTTTGGTTCCATTTTTACAGATAAAGAAGTGAGACCCCTAGAGGTTTCCAGAGGTACTATTTAGTGCAAGGCTGAATTATCTGACCTGTTAGCAAGCGTTCTTCTGAGTTCACAGGATCAGCATTGTTACTATGGAGCTTTTGACCAAGGGAAAGAAAGCAAGATGCTTAGCTGAATTTATAGTCAAACATCAGCTGAGAAAATTCTTCCTCTTTCTGACAGTTCCATCATGCATATTACCTCTGTGCAATAAGAGAAGCTGAAATATTGAGGATAATTCAGATAAGATTAAGCTGTATATTTGAATACCTTCACTTCTCAAGACTCATTGTAGGACACGGCCTATATTTGTGGAAAGTTAATAGATACAAATTCATATTTAACGTGATGTACATAGTTTATTTTTTGGTGCTGAAATTATTTTCCTTAGACAGTATGAATTTAGTAAGATATAAAAAAGCAAAAGGTGTCTTTTCTTGGGAATTTCAGTGCACTAATTTGTGGTTAAACAGTGAGTTCATTGTATAAGGATGCAAGAATTCTTTGAAGAATGCATCTAGTATGGAAATTAAAATAAAAGAGTTAAAACGGTGACAGTAAAATCCATTCACTTGGTTTGACTTTAAAAGTTGAGTTTCAACAACATTTGGCAAACAAATACTGCCTTTATTAGGACACTTTTCCCACCTACAATCATTTTCAGATGCCAAATTGCAAGGGCTGTTTGCAGCCTCCATTTAGGGAACAAGTACCATATACCCTAATTGGTTAATTGCACCCATTAATACTCAGCAAATATAATTATATTATCACACACAAAGGAGAAAGCTGATGAGGTATGCTCATCACGTTCTCCTAGGACCTACTATACTGGAAACAGTATTATTGCCATTTTAACAAGTGCCCATTAGAAGAATTATTCTCCCTTTCCAGAAGCACAAAGTGTTTCTTTTGCAAAATTTACAAATAAGAGGATACATTTGGCTCCAACTCCAATACCAAGGGATACCACTTTAGTGACTTTTAACAATGAAGAATTGGCTAGGCTAGAAGGAGTGAAAATATCTCAAGCTATTTAGACCCAATGAGCCATGAAGCCAAATGTGGTGCCACTTTGCTACTAGATTACAAAATGTGTCTGTCTTTCTTCTTTCGGTTTCTTTCAAAAGCTGTCCTCCTTTTCCTATTTGGTAAATACACGTTTGTAAATTATTTAATAGTTCAAAGTTAAAGCAAATATTAACAATGTTGCATAACTTCTTATTTGAACTATTCATGAAGCATAACATAATGTAATTGTTTTGAACTGAAAGATAGCTTTATAATTGTCCAGCCTAAATCTTTTGCTTTACAAAAACAGAAAGTAGCTTAGAAATGAGAAGGGACTCCCCACACTATCCTGTTCCCTGACCATATAGTTGCTTTAATTCCCTCTAGAGCTTTGGTGTGCGGTACATGTGCCTGGAGTGTACCCTGTCTCTTCCCCCATTACTTTGTAATATTGAGCATTTCAAGTGTCTTTTTAAAGAAAAAGTTTTCATACCTCCCTTTTGTGGTGTCCAACCTTTTGGCATTTCTGGGCCACACTGGAAAAAGAGCTGTCTTGGGCCACATATTAAACACATAAATACTAACAAAAAATGATGAGCGAAAAACAGTTTTAAGTAAATTTATGATTTTGTATTGGGCTGCATTCATAGCCATCCGGGGCCAAATGTGGCCCAAGGGCCATGAGTTGGATACCCCTGTATAATGGATAGTATATGATCCTTCCTTTCTCGATGTCCCCATAACCCTTTGCTCTTTAACCTTCAGGGTCTAAGACAACAATACTAATATTATTAATTGTTAACTTGTGTTAACTATTTTTTCCACCCTCCTTAGGCTGTAAGTTCCTTGAGGGCAGGCAATTATTTTATTTATTTTCATATTCTCTATTACACCCAGTAGAGAATCTGGTATTTGAAACGATTAACAAATACGTTTTGGGGATTTTATTTTGAAAAGTTTTTTAGATTTTATTATTTTTTCAAGAAAGAGAAACAGAGGGGGAAATAAAGGGAAAGAAGCATTAATTGGATGTCTCCCCAACTGGGGGCCTGGTTCTGCAACCCAGGCATGTGCCCTGGCTGGGAATTGAACCGGCAACCTTTTTGTTTGTAGGCCAGCACTCAGTCCACGGAGCCACACCATCCAGGGCCACATTTTGGAGATTTTAAATTTAAAGCTGTTTTAAAAATCAGATCCCTAGCTTCTGACTCTTGAGGCAGTGCAGCATTTTCTTCCTACTATAGTGCATATTGCATATTGCAGTAGGAAACACCACCAGCCAAGTTAAATAGTCAGGGAAGACTCTGTTCATGACTACTGCAATAGACAAGAGAGACTGAACGCGACTCTGTCCTTGAAACAAAAGGCAGGATAGTTTTTAAGCACTGAAGACAGCAAGTGTAAAAGCAGAATATTCGTGAGCATTTTGGTAAGTGTTGTCAGACCATCTGTATTTGCTAACTGCCTCTTACAGAGACTGGGAGATAGTGGTGCTATCTTTTTGATGATGACATTTCAAAGAATATTTCCCAAGTCAGGCGGAAGAAGCCATCTTGGTGACCATCCAGTGTGTCATATTCGCTGTGACAGTGTATCATTTATGGTGCAAGTAATAGAAAATTCATGTCCAAGTGGCTTAATTAATTAGGGTATTTTATTAGTTCATATAACCAGTAGTTCTAAAGCAGTGTGTTTCCAAGGTCCATTAACTGAGTAGCTTAAGGATGTCACTAAGACTGTTTATTTCCAATATCCTACTCTGGTATGCCCCTCACACTGACTACGTCCTCCTCACGGTAACAATTAAAACTCAGCATTCTCACAATGACAACAATGCGTGTTAGATAAAAAGAGTGTCTTAATCAGTTTCTAGGACAGATCTGCTTATGTTTATTGCCTAGAATTTCATCATATGCTCCTTCCTAATCAGAACTTGGAAGGGTGAATCATATTCTCTTGACTAGTTTAGCATAATAAAGTTTACTCCTGAATTCCAAGAGGAAAGAGTAAATTTTAAAGTAAAAAAAAATTAGTAAGAAAAAAGAAATGATTACTGAATAAAAATAATCAACAGTGTCAGGGAAACACATTTTAAAAAAGCTATTAAGAGCTAAGACTTCTTTATTATAATATTCACATCTTAGAACTATTAAATAATTGGATTAGGATAATATAGAATTCTATAAACAGCATTAAAATATTGCTTCTCCCTAAATTTATCAGTGTTTTCAAATATGTATGTCTAGTAATAATCTAATTTCTACATCTGATGATGATAGATCAGCAATTAAGAGTAATTTAGCTTCACTCCTCAGTAACCACAAAACTTCCTTTCCTATGCCCCATCTTTCTAATTTTGCTGTGTATATATGCATCTGTATATAAAATATATAATTATCTTGCATGCATCAAGTTTTATATAAATGGAATATTATGCCTTGGCTGGTGTGGCTCAGTGGATTGAGTGCTGACCTGTGAACCAAAGGGTTGCTGGTTCGATTCCCAGTCAGTGAACATGTCTGGGTTGCAGGCCAGGTCCCTGGTGGAGGGCGAGAGAGACAATCAGACATTGATGTTTCTCTCCCTCTCTTTCTTCCTCCCTTCCCCTTTCACTAAAAATAAATAAAATCTTTAAAAAAATGGACTATAATATGACATTCATTTTTGTAGTTTGTTTTATTTTCTCAGACAGACCATGTTGATACGATAGAGTGGGGCAAAAATAGGTTTACAGTCGTTTGCATGGAAGATAATGCAATAATTAAAAAATAATAATAGTACAAGAATAAACTCTGTTTCCTGTACTCACAACGGTAATCCTACTTTTCCCTTGTATATCCGTGTGTGTGTGTGGTTAAACCCTCTGGAATTATTTGTTGTGGTTGGTACAGATAGCATGATAACATTAGCTTTACAATATGGATACTAATTTTCTCAGACTTTATTAAATAAGCTTTAATGAACATTTGTTTTCCAATAATTTATATAATTTTCCTGTGATCTGTAACACTCCCATATAATGTATGTGAGTATTTTTTCTGGACTCCTTGTTGCATTTGTTTCTCCATGTAGCTCAGAGACAGTATCATGTCTCAATCCAGCATTATAGTTTTAGAGTAATATTCAATATTTGGAAATATAAGCCATTTATCTTTTTTCAAAACTATTTTAAATATTAATAGACCATCACTTCTTCATATAATTTTTAGTTTCTGTTTGTTAAATTTCAATAGAAAAACTACTGGTAATTTTAATTGAAATTGAAATTAAACAGTTATTGAGAACAATTGACATAAAAATCACTGAGATGTTTTTTCCAAGAACCTCGGAAATCAACAATTAGGTCTTCTTTAATGTCACCCACTAATTGATAGTTCATATATTTCTATGAATAGCCATATTTTAGATGTATGTTCAAAGATCTTATGTTTTCTATTGTTATTATAAACAACACACTTTATATTGTTTTTTAAAATATTTTTTACTGTTATAAATAATGCAGCTTATTTCAAATCTAGCAACTTGCAGAAATTGTTAACTTTAATATTTTTCCATTCATTTTCTTGGTTTTCCTATGTAGACTATCATCATAAATGCTCAAAATATCAACAGTTTCCTATCTTACAAACTTTTAGATATTTCTGTTCTTCAATATTACTGCCTTTGGTTCAATGTTGAGTAGAATTGGTAATGTTGGGCTTTCTCTTTATGCTCCTGATTTCAAAGTGAGTTTTGGCTTTGGAGTTTTGATAGTTTTTGTCAAGTACTTTTAACAAGCTAAAATAGTTTCTCATTATCTCCTAAGGATTTTTACCATGGAATTTAATTGATTTAAAATAGCTTATGTATTTACTTCCAGAATTTCTTCTTTACTAGGTTACAAAATGCATGCAAAAACATGACCATATTCATATAATTATCACCTGTCAAGAAGCAGAACATTAACAGCATCCACAAAAACCTCTTTGTACAATATTTGAGCAACTTTTACTTCCCTTCCCCTCCTACCCAGAAAGATAACTACTATCATTTTCTAAAACCATAGATCAGTTATAACTGTTCGAAAAGTTTATATTTTTAAACTTTATGTAAGGGAAGCATGCCAGGAGTACTCTTTAGCTTTAACATCTTTTGCTCAAAGACAGTTGTGGCATCCATTTGGTTTTGTACAGTTGGAGATCTGTTAATGCTACTGATGAACAATATTCAATGTTTTGAATGCTATATATGCATGCATTCCAGTGCTGATGGACACTTATGTTTTTCCATTTTTGCATATTATAAATAGCATTGCTCTGAATACTTGTACACAGGTATTGTGGAGAATACGAGTATCCACTTCTACTTAAACACAGAATTGTTAAAACACAAATTGTGGATATTTTCAGCTTTAGGAGATATTGCCAAATAGTTTCCCACAGCAATTGGACCAACTTACATATTCATCATCTGTGAGAGAAAGTAACAACTACTGCATTTTTGACAAAATTATCTGTGTTATATATGTATGTATGTATGTCCCTATCAATCAATGTGTCCTTTTTCAGCCTAGCCATTTTGATGAGTGTGTAGTAGTTCGGAATTGCAGTTTTAATTTGCGCTTCTCTAGTGACTAATTGTTACCGACCCATTCATGTCATCATGTGTAAAGTGCCTTCAAATATAAACAGGTGCAGCAACTATGGAAAGGGTGTCAAGTTTCCTCAAAAAGTAAAAGTTAAATACAGAAATATAATCCCATAACCCCACTTCTGGGTGTTGCCGAAAATAATTAAAATAAAAATCTTGAATAAATACACACGTATGCACTCCCATGTTCATTGTGGCATTATTTACATTAGTGGAGACATGGAAAGAGTCTATGTTAACAGACGAATGGATAAAGCAAATGTGGTACAAAAACACAACAGAATATTAATCAGCCTTAATATGAATGACCTTCAATTTGAATGATTCCTTGAAAGACATTATGATACATGAGATAAACCAGACATGAAACAAATGCGGTATGACCCCACTTAGGTAGGAGTCTACAATTGTTGAACTTATAGAAGCAAAGAGAAGATTGGAGGTAACCAGGGGCTACAAGAATTGAGAATCAGGAAGGCGCTGATCGAAGGGTACATATATTCATTTATGTAAGATTAATACTCCTAAAGATCTACTGTACAGCATAGTACATATAGTTAATAATATTGTATTAAATATTTAAATTTTTTGTAAGAGAACAGATTTAATGTTAAATAATTTTATTTGAAAAGAAGAAAGGAGAAAACCTCTCAAGGTGGTCATTAGGTAATGGATTGTGTATGATGACTGTTGCATGGGTGTGTACTTATCTTCAAACTCATCAAAGTACATGTATTAAATATGTACATCTTTTTGTATGTCAATAACACCTCAATTAAAAAGTTGAAATATTTTAACCATTTGTCTATTGGGTTGTCTGCTTCTTTATAATTGATGTAGAAAATCATTATATATCTTATGTCAATTCCTTTGAATACAATATGTATACACAGTAAATATATTTCAAATTACCTCTATCCAATCTGTGGCTTGCCTTTTATATTTTAATAGCAATTAAAAATAAACTTAATATTTATATAGCCCGATTTATTTTGTTTCTCTCTCATTAGTTAGTGCTTTTTAAGAAATTTTTGTCTACATCCCAATTTTGAAGTATTTTTATTATGTATTAAATAAGTTTTTTTCTCATAATTACTTTTGAGGTTTAGGTTTATATTTATGATTTTTGTCTATGACATTTAATTCTGTGATTTATAAAATAGATTGTCATAAGATTAGTGGCTTAATATACAAAGTTGTGATCTTACACTTCTATAGGTCGGAAGTCGGACTCTGGTCTCACTTTGTCAGCAGGGTGGTATTTCTTTCTGGAGGTTGCACGAGAGAATCTGTTTCTTTGCCTTTCTCAGCTTCGAAAACCTACCCTCATTGACTGGCCCAGGACCACCTTTTCCGTGCTGAGCCAGCCAAGGCAATTTGAGGCCTCCCCAGTATCACATCACTGAACTGTTCTCGGTCTTCTTTCACTTTTACGGACCTTCGTGATTACCGTAGCTTCACTCAAACACTACAGCAGGATCTCTCTCCTCTGAGGTCAGATGACGAGAAACCTTGATTTTCCTTTGCCAAACCAGGGACTATACTCACCGTTTCCTGGGAATAGGACATGGACAGCTTTGGGGAAACATTTCCGGCCTCTCTTAGAAACAGATTAAAATTTAGGTTTCATGTTTTTCCTATGTTAGTGGTGAATTAACCCAATATCACCTATTACACATGCACTGCAGGGCAGTGTCCAGCGTCAGATATTTGGTTCTTTTTCTGAACCTTTTCTCTTCCATCAGTCTGTTCTCCGTGTTAATACCACGTTTTCTTAATTTCTTCTCTTTTTAATAACTATTAATGTATGGTAGTTCTGCAGCTAAATTATTTTACTTCAAGATTGCTTTGGCTTATCTTGGTCTTTTATTTTTCACTTTTTAAAAGATTTCATTTATTTATTTTTAGAGAGGAGAAGGGAGGGAGAAAGAAAGGAAGAGAAACATCAATGTGTGGTGGGCCACTTAAGTTCCCCTTACTGGAGACCTGGTCTGAAACCCAGGAATTTGTTCTGACTGGGAATTGAACTGATGACCCTTTGGTTTGCAGTCTGGCACTCAATCCACTGAGCCACACCAGCCAGGGCCATTTTGGTCTTTAAAATGATTAGAAAATTTCAGAATGACTTTGACACTTCCCCCAATTAATATGATTTTTATTTGGGTTGCACTAAATTTGGGAGCAAACTGACACCTTCGTAATATTTATTAACATATTGAGATTTTTTCTATGTATTTGTTCAATAATTTTCTCCAGAGTACATTCTTATAAGTTTTTGTAAGATTTATTCATAGCTCTTTGACACTTCAGGATATTACTTTGAATTGTATCTGTTTTTCCAATTGTATTTAGTATTTGTTGTTGAAACATAAAATGCATAGTTTTTCATTATTCACTTATTGATTTCAATAACTTTTCTGTGTACAATTGAAAATCCTGTTCTGATTTCAAAAAGATTTTAGCTGAATTTTGTAGGTCTCTTCCCCTATAAAGTATGAGAATTAAACAAATGTCATAATTGTGCAGGTGAGAAGACTATTGATTAGCTAATATTTTCACCAAATATCTGCTAAATTGCCCCTCACCATCTTCGCTTTGCCCAAATATAAACTGGATTCTCAAACTCCTCCTGTTCAAACCCCAAATCAACAAATACTCCCAGGGGAAAGTTGACCTCAGAAGGAAAGCTGACCTGTCTTTTGTATGTCTCCCTCTGAAATCTTATCTCTTACTATTTCTACTTAATGTTTCAGCACTTCTCTGATTCTTTTAAATGAAAGTCTTGTATTATAAGTAATTTCCCTAGTTGTTACTGAGCCAATCATCACCCTTCATTTAAATGAATATTGCACGTTGAAATTTTATGAAATTACATATATAAATATGTTGAAGAATAGATGGGTTTTCTTCTTTACCTTTATAAATCAATTTTTATTAGTATTAATTTTTAATAAAATTTCTTTATTACCATATTTCTCTCCCACATTTTTTGTCATTTTTTATTTGTTTAACTCAAAAGTTTAGTTTGCCAATTTTCAGTCTTTGTTTCAAGTATAAATATTCATATTTATAAATTTAACTATGACCATTTTAGGCATTCCCCAAACTATAAAGTGGAATGTTTTAATTATTTGCAGTATTAAATATTTTAATATATATTTTAATATCTATTGTGAATTTTTTGACTCATGAAATATTTAGAAAAGTGATTTTTAATCTCATATTTATGGGATTAAATATATATTTAATATATATACAAAATATACATATTTGTATATATTTTAGGTATAATGTTAATATTTATTTTTGATGTGATTAAGACATGGTTAAAGATATATGACCTAAAGAATAAAAATTCTTTGAAGTTTATTGAAATTTCAATTTTGATCTAATACTGTGTACATTGTTAAAAATATTCCTTGCATTCTTGAGAACAATATTACTTTATATTTGGGATATAATTTTACATATATGTATATACAGATCAGCTTTGCAAATAATTGTTATTTAAGTCTTTTATATCTTTTTTAACCAAAAACACCTTTACTGTAGTCTTCTAAGGACATACTCTCTTTTTCTTCCAAGATAAACATTATTAACTTACAAAAATGGCATTTACAATGTCTGTTTAAAGCATTCCCCTTTTTAATGGGAACCTTAGCTTCAAAAAATTCAGACATCAAAAGGCTTAAAAAAATTTCATTTTGTTGTTGTTATGAGCCGACACAGACTCTGAAATCAGTCATGGAAATCCATTTGTACTTCAGGTCCTCCCCCTCCAGGAACCAGCATTGTTACATTATTTCCATTAAGCAAAATCTGGTCTAATTTTGTAATCGCTCTCACTTCTGGTGTGATCTCACACTCAGTGACATCTTCCAGTACCATATTGACAAAGTCATCAAATCCTAGAAGCCTGCCAACAGTTTCCATTGTGTTATTCTGCAGGTTGTTTTTACTTTCTCAGATATTTTCACTTTAAAGTTTGTTTTGTGAATTTCTCATCATGACCTTCACTGTTAATTTTGTAAATACAAAGTCTGTCCTGAGCATCTACCTTTTACACAGGCTTTGGACTGGCTTGTGCCAGACCCCAGAGGAGTACTATCAACCCGGCTTCAAATTTTAAGTTAAAATATTTTATATAAGATTATATTTTCTATCTTCCTCTCTGTAACAAATACAATCAATATTAGAAGCCTTAAACAGAAATATTTATTATAATTTATTACCATAATTATACATTTTGACACAGCTGGTCTTCATTGTGATTCAGGACTTTCAGAGTGGCATAGCCTGATGGTGCTCGCTCAGGATGGCTCATGAAGTCACAGTCATGAGCACTGGTAACATTTTACTTACCCGAGGACTTGAGTGGGGCTGAAAGGTTGACTTTCTAGAGGCTCACTTGTGTGACTGTTGGCAGAAAGCCTCAAATTCTTGTTTGTGGCTGGCAGAATGTTTGAGTTTGTTTCCATGCAAATCTCTCCATAAAACTGGTTAATATATCTGCACGACATGGCCCAAGATTGAAGCGAGAACAAGGAGGAAGCAGCATTGCATTTAATGACCGTCTCAGAAGTCACCCACACCACTTCGGCCATATTCTACGTGTTATGAAAGACTCATCAAATCCAGCCCCCGTGTAAGGCAGGGGAATGAACTCCACTCTCTGAAGAAAGAAGTGCCCAATAATTTGTATACATATTTTAAAACTGTGGAAGCACTATTATGATACTTGCATGGATACAAATTCATCACCTAAAGAGAGTTGTTTAACATGTCTCAGGCAGAACATTTTCTTTTTCCTTACTGAATTTCAAGTCTCAGATGAGTCATCTTTTTCTCCCTCTTTGAGTTGTACTGTGTTAGTTCACGCTTTTTTTTTTGAAACATCCAACAATGAAACTGTATGAGGGGATGCCCCTTCCAAAACCTTTTATAAGTCCAGGGTTATGATTCAAACCTCTAAGAAGTCATTAAAACTGAACCCATTTGATCACTGAGACTGCCACATTGGTTTGGGTCACCCAACACACTCTTGCCCTGTGTTCTATCCTCTGCTTTGATTTTAACCTCTCGGGCTTTCCTTGCTTTCTTGAAAACGCAACCATAAACTTAGAAATATATTTACTATACATTATTCTGAAGTTTTAGCATTCTTGTTTTAACAGGTGTAACAGGGTAATCACTCTCTCCTGCTTTTAGAAATGGAAGTCTTTGAAGAGAGATTTAGAGTGCAGACATGCACTATACCACAATTGGAGTACTCAGTAGAGTGCTCTTAATCAGCTTTTGGCCACCTCTTAGGTAGTAATTTCACTGACCAATTCCATCTGTCCATCTTCCCAAGATTACCTCCCTCTTTTATTAATTCTTAGGTGATGCATCTAACTCTTTTGCTGGTTTCACACTTTCTGAAATTGGCTGATAATCAAGCCTTTGTTGTCCCATCTTGTATTCACAAAACATTTCCAGTTGTCTTTTTTTACCAAGGTTTGTTTCCTTATAAGAGTAATTCTAATAAATGCTATTAATATATTTCCCTTTATAGAAGTCTATGAATTTTAGCTATCAATCTATCTTTATGCTTATCTTTCTAACAATTATGTATTAACAATTTTGTCACCACTCAGCAAAATAATTTTAATTTATCAATATGTACTAAATTCTTTCTTTTTAAATATTTTATTTATTTATTTCTAGACAGAGGGAAAGGGAGGGAGAAAAAGAGGGTAAGAAACATCAGTGTAGAGTTGCCTCTTGTGCGCCCCCTATTGGGGACCTGGCTGGCAACCCAGGCATGTGCCCTGACTGGGAAATCCAGCCGACAACCCTCTGGTTTTCAGGCCCATGTTCAACTCACTGAGCCACACAAGCCAGGGCTGTACTTAATTATTAATATTCACAAAGCACTAAGTTAGGAAGTCAAGAGAAAATAAGAAAATCTAGTTCTATTTTCACAGAGGTAAAATTATAAACATTAAAGAGGCTATTGGTGACAAAAGGTATTGTACTAAATATATGCATAAAGTGTCTTTGGAATAATAATGAGAAGAGAATACATTTTCACTTAAATTGGAGTAGAAGAGGGATAATTAACAGAGAAAGCTTTACAGAGATAGGCTTTGAGTTGGGCTGCAAATACTCGTCAAGGAGTTCTCTAGTTGAAACCAGAGCTGACAATGGGGAGGAGGCAAGTGTGGGAAGTGGCACAAACTGAAATACAATGAAAAGACAGAGAGAGGGAGTGTCAGGAAGAGAAATAAGACAAAGGGCATGGTGACACAGCCTGAGAAATGTTCAGGTAATAACAATTTTATATTTTTATTTTATTTTATTATTTTGTTTTATTTTTAGGGGAGCTGAAGTATAGTATTAATTTTAAGTTATCCATTAAAAAGGGGCAATACAAATTTTTTGTCTTCATAATTTTTCCTCATCCTGTGAGAACACAAAGGGAAAATGAACCTCAAAAAGGTAATAGGATGTGAATACACACATGCACACACATACACACACACTGTCTGTCCAGAAAGTATCCCTTCATGTACTATGAAAAAGAGAGACATTTATTGAGGAAGATATATGATACAAAAAACATTGTACACAGAATGGCAGTGACTCAGTCCCCTTCAAAGTAGGCACCTTAGGACCTCACATAGTTCTCCCAATTGCCATCAGCTGCCCTGTCTTACTTTTCTGAATCTCATGGACGGTCTGAAATCTCTTCCCTTTCAAAGGTGATTTTAGTTTTGGGTTTTGGGAAAAGCCAGAAGCTGCAGGATGCCAAATCTGGGCTGTAGCAGGGCTGAGTCACCTGGGTGATTTGATGTTTCACCAAAAGCTGCATGAGATGTGATGCATGAGTGGGTACCTTGTCTAATGAAGCTGCTAATCCCCAGTTGCCCATGGGGATTAGTGGCCTTTTGAGTCATCTAAATAGTTTCCACAGGGGAATGTTCAAGCTCAGTGCAAAATTTGATGCAGATTTTTTGCTCTACTCACTCAGACATTTTGAATGACCACACGGTACACATGCTCATTCAACAGCATCTACCACCCCCACTGACTAGTACAGTGAAGTCGTAATTGTCCATGCATATGCATTCCAGTCCATTCTCCTTCGTTGCCAGGTTACACCAATGTTGCACAAGGCATTCTCATTATTTTAATAGTGGTAGGACTTTTTCCAAATAGACTATATATATAGTCTATATATATCTATATATCTATATATCAATATATATAATAGAATATTGTTTAGCAATAAAAATTATCTTGACATACTGTTAGTTCCTTTTTTCTTAATTTTTTTTACCATGTAGTCCACTTACACCCCTCCACCCACAATCACTACACTGTTGTCCATGTCCATGAGTCCTTTTTCTGTTTTGCTCAATCCCTCTACCCCATAACCTCCACCCCTTATTGTCATCCTGCTCACTACTTATGCGTCTGTAATTTTGCTCGTTAGTTCAGTTTATTCATTACATCCCACAGTAATTCATTCCCTGTGAATGAAATCGAATGGCTGTCTTTCTCTGGCTGCTTACTTCACTTAGCATAATGTTCTCCAGGTGTAACTGTACTGTCAGTAGCAAAATCAGTAACATTTTCTTCTCTGCCTAGTAGCATTCCTTTATATCCTTTATGTAAATGTCCCATAGTTGTTTTATCCAGTCATCTACTGATGGACAATTGGGCTGCTTCCGTATCTTGGCAATTGTAAATAGTACTGCAATGAACATTGAGATGAGTATGTTCTTTTTAATATTTCTGGCTCCTTTGGTTATATTCCCAGAAGTGGAATTGCTGGGATAAAAGGCGATCCATTTTTAATTTTGGGGGGAATCTTCATACTGCTTTCCACAGTGGCTGTACCAGTCTGCATTCCCACCAACAGTGCAAAAGGGCTCCCCTTTCTCCACATCCTTGCCAGCACTTGTTGTTTGTTGGCTTATTGATGATAGCTACTCTGACAGGAGTGAGGTGATGTCTCATTGTGGTTATAATTTGCGTTCCTTTAATGATTAGTGATATAGACCATCTTTTTGTATGTCTACTGGCACTCTGTGTCCTCTTTGAAGAAGTATCTATTCAGGTCCTCTGTCCATTTTTTCATTGAACTGTTTGTTGTTTTGGTATTCAGTTAAATAAATTCTTCATAAACTTTGGATATTAACCCCTTATTAGATATATCAGTGAATATGTTCTTCCATTTTGTTGGTTGTCTTTTTATTTTGCTGTTGGTTTTCTTTACTATTGAAAAACTTTTTAGACTGATGTAGCCCTATTTTTTTTCTTTTGTTTCCCTTGCCTGGGGAGATACATCAGATAAAATATTTCCATGAGCAATGTCCAAGATTTTGGTAAGTATGTTTTCTTTTAAAACTTTTACGGGCTCTGGCTGGCGTAGCTCAGTGGATTGAGCGCAGGCCTGCGAACCAGAGGATCGAGGTTCGATTCCCAGTCAGGGCACATGCCTGGGTTGCAGGCCGGTTCCTTGTAGGCTAACTACCAGCAGGGGACGCACAAAAGGCAACCATACATTGATGTTTCTCTCCCTCTCTCCTTCCCCTCTAAAAATAAATAAATAAATAAAATCTTTAAAAAAAACTTTTATGGTTTTGGTCTTACATTAAGGCTTTGATGCGGTTTAAATTTATTCTTGTGTATGGTGTAAAAGCACCCTCTAGTTTAGAGTGCACTCTGTTGGTACAGGGAAATGACACAGAATGGTAGATGAGGTTGAAACTTTGGCTTTGAACAGCATGATGTAAATTTAACACTTTAACTGACGGGGCTTGGAGTATAAAAATGACACTTTCCCTGGTCAAGTCTTCAAATGCTAAAATGTTCAGAACTTTGCTAAATAAATATGTGTTAGGGATTTTCCTAGGCTCATTTTGACCAATTAAATTGGCTTCAGAACAAATGGTCCTTCTTTACTTTTTTTATTTTTTGTGTGTGACTTGTTGACTGTTGCTGTTTGTATATCTGCACTCCTTTTCAGGTGCACAAACTGCTGTTGTTTAACTTACTTGAATCTGTTTCTTCATGTGTTATTTAAAAATACTGGAGAGAAGACAGAGAAAAATTGTATTTATTTGACATGGGTGTTGTGAATCTAAGATGACAGTATGTGAAAGGACCAATTCAGAAGCTGGCACTGCATAATTTTTTGTAAAGCATACTTTAATTTTATTTATTTACTTTTAGAGAGAGAGAGAGAGAGGAAGGAGGGAGAGAAGGGAGAAAGAGAGGGAGAGAAACATCAATGTGTGGTTGCCTCTCACATTGGCTCCCGCTGGGAACTGGCCTGCAACCCAGGCAGGTGCCCTGACTGGGAATCTAACTGGTGACCCTTTGGTTCACAGCCCGTGCCCAATTCATTGAGCTACATCAGCCAGGGTGGCACTGCATAATTTTAAACTAACTCTTAATATGAAGGAAGTGTTTGGTGAATGGTTTACTTAAACTCTCATAAATTTGACTCCAAAATGAATCATTTTTTTTTTTTACTCTTGGTCCTTGTAGTCACTACTGCAGGGCCATCCTTGATTCTATTAAAATAGCATTGCCCCTTAGGGAAGTTATTTTAGGCTGGATCCACATATTTTTGAGAGACAGTCATTTTTTCAGATAAATTTGACACTGAGTCCCATCAGTCCGAGTTGTTTTAGTAAACGCCTGCAGAGGGAACTCCTGCAAAAGGAACTTCTGGATTTCCGTTAGTCACGTCTGGGTCTTGTGCACTTGTTTCCCCTGGCCTTTGTCTCTTAGATCAAACAAGGGTGCCTGACTTTAGCTTGGTCAATAAGATTTTCTCTTTAGATAAAATAAATTCAGAGATAATTAAGAGAGGGATTTGGAGTTGAGACACTCATGAAAAATCCTTACAAAGATCTACAAACTCATGGGAAACCTATAACCAGGGCCTCCAGATCTGTTTCTTCCCATCGCCCTGAGTTCTGGGTGCTCATATTTACTTGCAGTGCATGAAATTCAATTCACAGACATTTTGTTTTCTATTAAATAAATTCATGAACGATCTAGACACTTGACTGTGAATCTGAGCATACTTAGATCTCTCTTAGTAAGGTTATTAACCATTTACTGTTTTATGAGTTTTCTAAATTTGAGATAAAGTTTCAGAGATAAAGTATCTGAAATAGGATGCTTTAAACATCTATCGCTGTCAAATAAGGAATTCTTGTAAGTCGTAAAGCTTAATATGGAAAAATGTCCCAGGAGTAACTTCTCTCAGGATCTGTTTTTCTCTTAACTGTATCCATTTTAGATTTAGCAAAGCTGAAGTTGACTAAGCAAAGGATAAACTATTCAATTGATAAGAGTTTTATGACTCCATACATTTCCCTAAGCCGCATAATACTCATGTCTTAAGCAACCATGAATCAAATTTTATACTTAAATTTGGGTTGCTTTAGAGACTGAATGGAAGTGAGAAATGGGCTCTCATTAGGATCATTATCAAACAATAATAACTTGAACTCTGAAAGTCAGATCAAGTTCCTTTTCCACTTATTAATGCTGAAACTTTCGTTAAAACACTTAAATTCCCAGCATCTCAATTTCTTCACCTTGGAACAAGAACAAGACAGGGTACTTGGCCTGATGTTTTGCACTGTGGTATCTTTAGCACCTAGAACAGTATCATTTACATTAGGTTTCAATAATATTGGATGAATGAATGAACTATCTTATGTTTGGCTTTAAGCTGGAATTAAGCAATGTGTGTAAAAGTATCTTCTATTGGTAAAGTTATCTTCAGAGAAAAATACCCCTACAAATTGCTAAAATAAGGCAAAACCAAAAAATGAAAAGCACTGTGATTGGTTAACATCAAAACTGCTACTTAGATAGCAATAAATCTTTCTGAAGAACTATAGGCATTTTTGGAAACACAGCCTTTAAAACAAAAATGCTGCTTCTAAATTTGTTTTCTCTGAATATTGCCTCTGTTCTATTATACAAAATTGTTCATGAAATAAGAAAGTTGGCTCTCTAATCCCAGGCTCATAGCCTTATAGCTGCATGATCAGAGAAGTAAAAGACTTTTCTCTCCCACTTCTAATTAAAAAAAAAAAAAGAGGTTGGAGAATTCTGATTGAAATGAAGAGATTCATCCCTATTATCTTAGGGAAAGCATTCTTTGCAGAAAACAAAACAATAGTCATTAAAAATTACTAAAGGCAATGCTTTTCACATGGAAGAGTTTAATACATATTCTGTAATATTACTATTGTTTACAGTTTGGAGTGATAGCATTCTTCATTGGCATTCAGAAAATGTAAAATTTATTCTCAGCTTTCATATTAGGAAATTGATTTATAGTAAGTTAATTTGTGCCTCTGATTCTCAAATTATGTGTAATGTAAATGATGAAACCAGCTCACTGGGTTGTTACCCTGGTAAAATATGATAAAATTTGGTTAGAGTGACTTTGTCGTGCTCAGCCCAGCATAGACAGTCAATGAATGCTGGTCCACTCCTCCGTCTTCTTTGTAAAGTTGTAGTTTTCATCCTAAGTCTTGCATTAGCTCTAAAACCTCAGAAACTCACTAAATATCTTTCTCTCGAGGTCCCCACCCATTACTCAGTTGTCTGGTGTGATGACTAATTCCTTCCTGATGTAACCTGTTTGGAGGTGAGATGAAATAGTATAACACATTGGAAAGTCGCAGTTACTATTTGGACATAAGAGGTTATTATAATAGATGCAAGAAATGTTCACCATTTCATATTTTTAAAAAGCTAATAATAACTCAGCCACCAACGGGAAACAATAAACCAAAAATATACATTAAAATGTTATATAACTTGATACTATCTGGCCATCACTGAGATTAACAACAGATTCCAATGTTATTATATACATGATTGATTTTTGTATAGATGAGTGCTTCTCATAACTAAAGCTATTTGGTGAAAAATAAAAATGACTACAAATAAGTATATCTTAGAAAAAGTGCACCATACTACTTTTGCTAGCCGAGAAATCTGTCTCCTGAAGCTATGTGTTAGCAGGCTTTCAAATCTCCTCAAAGCACTTCCTCTATTTCAAAGTTCTATTTACATGATAGTTTCTTAACATCTTTCTTATTAAAATCTTGTATGTGCATTTTCAAAAATCTATTACTTACTTATTAAGCTAAAAAAAATCAACTTGGTATAAAAAGAGCATGGCTACCACCATGGTGAGGTTCAAGGAGTGAACTAATTAAATAGGACCAGGGGTAGGTGAGAAAGCAAGATTTCTTCTCGTCAGAAGGAAGTTCCTATTATACCCACAAAAACTAGTATTTCCAGGGTCCGTATTATTCTTAAAGTAAAGAGATCAAGACAATTTGTTGCAATAAAGTGTTTTTAGGTGGGACTGCTAGAGAATATCTGGGATTTTGAGAATTTTCTAGAAAATGAGTTTGGTGAGCCGTGAGATGTTTGAAGGTGATATGTGGTGCGATGGCCTGATGTGGTGCCTACTTTATTCTGAATGATTCGATTTGATGATGTATTGTGCAGTCGGTCGTCCGTGATCACCGACCCCACGTGCCCCACGCGCCATGTGCATCACCCTTGCCACGTCTTTGCTGACTGTGTCACTCTACTGGGGCTGCATTTCTTCTCTTTCTTTTTTGAACTGACTTACCTTTCAAGGCTGCGCAAGTTTCTGCTTTCGGAGGGCCACTCAAAGAGAGAATGTTTGTGTACAATGGGTCATAGATTCATCTATTGCAATTCTTTTGCATTTATTTGGTAATTTTCTTTGTTATTATGGGGTAATGATGCTTTAAATGGTGTTTATTTTTTAAGTAATTGTTATTATGTTTACATAATTGTAGATTCACTTGCAGTTAAAATAATACAGAAAGATCCTGTGTACCACCTACCTGTTTTTCCAAAAGTAATCATCTGAAAAACTAGCATAAAATCAAAACTAAAACATCAACACAGTCATGATTTGCAGTACTGTTATCATTACAAAAATCCCTCCTGTTGCCCTTAGACACACCCTCTGTCCCTCCATCCCAGCCACTGCTTCATCCCCAGCCACCGCCAATCTGTTTACTATTTCTATAATATTGTCATTTCAGGAATGTTATCTAAATGAAGTCATATAATCTGTAACCTTGGGGACTTGTTTGTTTCACTCCACGTAATTTTTTGATGTGTGGATATTTTCTTCTCTCTTTATTATCGAGGAGTATTCCATGGTGTAGGTCTAATACAATTCATTTTACTTTTCATCTATTGACAAATATCTGAATTGTTGCCAGTTTGGGGTTTTTTAACAATTATGTGTGGGCTTTAGTGAAAACATGTCTTTATCTATTTTATTTATCTGGGATAAATACTGAGGAGTGCAATTGCTGGGTCATGTGTTATTTGTACGTTTGTTTGTTTTTTAGCTACAGATTGGAAAACTGTCTTCTAAAGTGGCTATGTACCATTTTTACATTTTTACCAGCAATGTATGTAGGATCCAGTTTATCTACATCCTGCTCACAATAGATTTTTGTCAATTAAACATGTTTTTAATAATTCTGATAGTGGTATCTCATTGTTTTTTATTTGAATATTTATAATAGTTAATGATGTTGAACTTTTTCATGTACTTATTTCTTATCTGAAATTGTGGGTGAAGTGTCTCTCTTATCTTTTGTCCATTTTCTGATTGATTTTTTTTTATCATTGAGTGTTGAGAACCCTCTGAATATCCTAGATACTAGTCCTTTGTGATATATATGGTTTGAAAATATTTTATTGCTGTCTATAGCTTGTCTTTTCATTCTCTTAGCATAGATATAGTCTATGTAATTTTTTAAAATTTTATAGATATAGATTTTTTTAATATTTGTATGAAGTCCAATTTATTGATCTTTTCCTTTTATGTATCATACTGTTGGTATCGTCTGAGAACTCTTCACCTCTCCCTAGAACTTGAAGATTTTCTTCTCTGTTTTTCCAAATGCCTTATAGATCATGTTTTGCATTTAAGTTCATTTACCTTTAAGGAAACCTTCTAAAGTTCCTAGAGGGGAGAAATGTCCTGGCTTCCTACTTGGGATTCTTTGACACCATACTAGCAGGTGTTTGGGGCACCTCCTAGTAGGCTGCCCCCTCACACTTTGCTGGCATGGCTGGAGGTGGGTCACTACTTTTACTTGATGTTTGACTGGATTAGAGCAGCCATTTCCCAAACGTGTTCACTCTTGCGAGTGTTCCCTTTTCTCGGTGATGGCTAGAGAGAGCAGACTTCCTTTCTTGGGCTTCCTTTCTTATTTGACTCTTGACATTTCAGGGTTGCCAGGTTTGGGGGCTGCAAATAGAAGATATTTATTTCAAGCAAAAAAATTAATGGATTCACTAACCTCTTATTCCTTAGATTGCAATGCCCCTAGCCAGTCTGCCTTCGTGTCTCCACTTTTTAATAGTCTTTTGTTTGTTTCAGATAAAATGCCCAGGGTTTTAGTAGTCCTGGGTGGGAAGAACAGGAAAAATGCGTCTTGTCTGTTTTTCCAGGACTTTTTGGTGTTGTTTTAAATTTTATACATCTAATCTATCTCCCAGGTAAGTCTTAGGTCTTTGAGAACTGATATAATGCTTTATGGCTTGGCAGTTACATCACAGCACCTGAGCTCATGGTAATGGTGGAGATGCTACTGGTTGGACCCAGCCTTGCCACA
The DNA here is from genome assembly GCF_014824575.4 of Sturnira hondurensis. NCBI lineage: Eukaryota > Metazoa > Chordata > Mammalia > Chiroptera > Phyllostomidae > Sturnira > Sturnira hondurensis. Next base: position 4,187,539 of record NW_028075269.1, read on the forward strand.
TGGTGCCTGTCAGCACCAAGGTGGTCCTCTGCAGCCATGAATTTATTGCCAGATACTGTTCTTCAGGCCATGAGTAGACTTCTGACTCAATCTGGGCCACATGAAGCTCTATACCTGGGAGATTCAAATAAAAGGAAGAGGTGTGTGGAGACAGGATGAGTACAAAGATGGCCATAGAAGGATTGAGAAGTATAACACGATTGTTTCCATCTCTTCATGTAATAAAATAAATATTTAGAACAGAGAGTAGTGGTCGTCCTCTATGTAGGATGAGGAGGGTAATCTCTAGGGGAAAAAAGGAAAGAAATTCAGGAAGATCAGAGTGAAACACAGAGAGAGGACACTGTCTAGGTTGTGTGCTGTGTTTAGATTTCTCCTTCTAATCCTTCCTACAGCAGGCGCCCTTTCTGCCTAATTTTTTACGTCTCTTGCTCCATCCTGTTACCAGTATAACTAAATTTGGTTTCTTCTATTTGTCATGAAAAAAAATGTCAATTGAATTGCTTAAACATATTGGATTACATTTTTAAATCTGCTGAAGTATATTTCATAACTGTTTCCATTTCCACTTTCATTTATTTTCTTTTCCTTTTTTCCTGATTTTTCTCTTAGTCTGTGTTGATAGTAGAAAAGATGCAGCATTTCAGACTAAGAACTAGGAGAATATTTTAGTTTCTTGTCCCCACACCTCCCACCCACAGGACTACCCAAATTCGTAATACTCATAAAATCTTTTTTTACATATGGGAGGGACTAGCAAATTACAATACATTAAAAAGCGTCTATTACTTGAAAGCAGTGGAGAATTGACGTTCAGTCAGTTTGACCATATATATCAAAATGCCTCCTTATTATGAGTCCAGTAGCATTATCGAAACTTTAGAGCTATGCAATATTTATATAGAAAGCCTCTGACTCATAATTTTAAATAGCTGCTCCAGCTATGTTTTGAGGAGCTTCTGACATTTGGAGTTTGTCATTATTTACTTCATATGGAGGAGAGATGTTAAAGGTGTTTACTGAAGGTTGGAAGAAAGGGTGCCTTTTTCTGTAAACATGATGATTCATGAACTGGTGGGGAATTGCTTCTCTTTTGACCCAAGATCTGTTGGAATGATCAATAAAAAATCCTGGGAGTCTTAGGTAAGATCTCAGATCTTCTTAAATGTGAATCTAGGATGTTTTCTTCAATAGTAACATTCGTTAAACAGAGATACTTTCCAAGCATGCTTAGATAATTGTTTTTATTGTTTAATGAAATCATATATGAACAATACGAAATCATTAGATTTCCAACACATTGGTTACTGTGATTTGATTTAGTTCTGGAGATTACTTATATTTTAGGGTACATTAAGACTGGCAGTGCGTTTGGAAAGGGGCTAAAAAATGTCCTTACGAAGAAATAGCCCTGACCAATGTGGGCTATGCAAGGTGTTGTGATAAATTTAGTCCTGTTGATTGGAATCTTAACAGTATAGGTTTCACCACCTGGTTCCAGAGAAAGACTATTAATAAAGCAGCAAGAACACATATAATTTAATTGAAAACATATTAAGTTTGCAAACAATATAGGTGTAGCCCAGGAAAAAACAAGATCTTGGCCCTGTTCCCCAGGAAAAAAAAAAATGGATAGTCTATTGGAAGGCGAATTATCATTCTAAGTGTTATAAATTTAAAAAAAAACGTGTCTGATTTTCAAATGTGAGAAAGACCACATCTGACAGAAAGATTGAGAGAGGAGTGCCAGACAGGACACAGTTGAAAGAATTATAAGATGGTTGTGAATGTGGCTACAGTGAGAGGGTCCATCAGAATAATAAGGTGCTCTTAGAAGTGGGGAAAACTGTGAGGAAGGATGTAAATATAGGAGAGGCTACAAAATGGAGAATGAGGCACAGTAATTCTGAAGCAGGTGGTCAAGGTGTAAAGTCATATTGAATGTCAGACTAAAGCCTTTGCTGATAATTTTATGGGATATCTTGCGGAGCTCTTTGATATTATTTCTTTTTGTTTTATTTAAAGATAGCGGCATTCAACATTATAGGAGCAAATAGTCACTTGTCCAGGACAGTTAAACCAAGCTGGGGTGATAAGCATTCCCTAATCCATAAAGCATATCACTTGATGTTGAATTAAGAGGAACAGCAGAATCAGAATGCACAGGTGGCAATTGCCTAGGCAGCAGAAAATTGATATCTGCCTAAATGTTTAACAAAGACAGAAAGGAAAAGATATGTTCTTGAGGTACTATGAAGTTAGAACCTTAGGTTTTGGCAAATGAGTATGTAGTAGGAAGAGAGAAAACACATGCATTCATGAGCACTCTAAGACCATGGAAAGAAAACAAGTGTATGAAGCTCTTTTTATTCTTTATTCTTCACTCCTAAAATTAAAGATTTGTTGCAATACCATATATGGTAGTAAAGGAATTTGGGACCTAAATAGAATGCCAGAAATAGTTATGATCCTTTCAAGCTTCACAAAGACTGGATGACTCATGATCCAGCACTGTGCTAGAGGTTAGGATGTCTATGGTCCCTACACTACATCAGGAGTTTGTTGATATTTCATTAGGAATCTGCATTATTGTTGTACAGGCACTCTGTGATAGCAGTTATTGGTGCAGGTTTTGTGGCACTTCTCATTGCTAACCAATTATCCTCTCTCCAAATCTGCACCCTGAATGCTAGAGGATGGGACATAAAGGGCCTGTTTTGCACTGCTTCATGCTTGCTGTCACTCCTAGCTCATAAGCCAGTGATGTCTGTTACAATTATTTTTGACTGAGAATAGTAAATCTCAAAAACAATGGCTTAAAGAAATCTGGAAGTAAAACACCCTGGGATCTGGGTCAGGGAAGTATATCCTTCTTCATGCAGCTTCTGCCATATGTTTACATTCTATACATCAGGAGGGACAAGCAAAGGGAAACTTCATAAGTGAAAGGAGTTCGGTGCATGTCCTGTTCACTTATCACATTGGCCAAAACTTAGTCACAATGCTAAGGTGAAAAAGAAACACAATCTCTTAACTGGGCAGCCATGTTCTCAGTTAAACATTGGTTTGTTTACTAAGAAGGGAGGAAGGTAATGGACATTGGGANATTATTTTTGACTGAGAATAGTAAATCTCAAAAACAATGACTTAAAGAAATCTGGAAGTAAAACACCCTGGGATCTGGGTCAGGGAAGTATATCCTTCTTCATGCAGCTTCTGCCATATGTGTACATTCTATACATCAGGAGGGACAAGCAAAGGGAAACTTCATAAGTGAAAGGAGTTCGGTGCATGTCCTGTTCACTTATCACATTGGCCAAAACTTAGTCACAATGCTAAGGTGAAAAAGAAACACAATCTCTTAACTGGGCAGCCATGTTCTCAGTTAAACATTGGTTTGTTTACTAAGAAGGGAGGAAGGTAATGGACATTGGGAGACAAATGGTGGTCTCTGGCCCAATATCGTAACACTCGTAGATTGACCATCCTTGGTTTAATGACCAGCACTGGTTCAAGCTGCTGTAGTTGATGGAAGAGTTAAACCAGCTAGAGACCTGCCCAGGCTGCTCTCTCACTAAAGGATATGACCAGGCAGTTTATCTTAGACAGAGACCACAAGCAAAACAGGCATCACAATCGGCCTAACCAGGACATGAAATTTGAGTAAAGAGCGAATTTCGGGGATAGCAGTCTTGGTAGTGACAGGGAAATGATGAGACCAATTTTGTTCCCATTAAGTTTTTACTGATGGTCAGGCATAAATGTTGATAACTTTGTTTCTGCAGGCCAAATAAAATTATTGCAAACCAGGCCATAATAAATATTATAATAGTAATTTGGAGTCTTTGCTGCCATAGTCTCTTTCCCAAAGAGAACAGATGGCCTCTTCCAGTGTGCAACTCGAATGGAATTTCTCTTACTTTCATTCTAGCCAAAGGCTTTTCCTGTACTTTCACCTCTGAAGTCCCCCTTAATGAGAGCTCTAATCTACATTTTCTTGCAAATGGCAAATGATATTTGCATGAAGATTTCAGTCTCATTGCTTTCCATTGCATACTTCTACTTCACAAATAATGTGACAGGGGTCAGGACTATGACTCATCTGTTACTCACAAATGAGCAAAAAATGACACTGGGTTTTCTAGATGAGAATTAAGAGGCAATTTGTCTGTTTTTTTTTTTTTTTTCTCATCAAGGAGCTCCTATTAGAGAAGCCAAATAATCAATAGAGCCTGAAATGGGGAGGCATCAGCCCCTCCCACCTGTTAAAATTTGGAAACATTATTCCCCTAAGAGAGTTACATAGGAGGTTCTACCAAGAAAGACATGAGCACTTGGAAGGAAATTCAGGATGTTTTCTCATGTCTTAGGCTCTGTTTTCTGAGACCTTGGACAATCATCTTCCAATGGCTACATGGATAAAGGCAAAGACATGGCCAGAAAGGTGTCTTCCACTATTTCCCCTGTCTGAGATACCTGGCCTTCTTCTGCTCACCGTTCATGAAAACTCAACCATCTTCCACGTCCCCAGTTGATGTATTGGATTCAACAACAGTTTTCTTCCCTGTTTTCTGCATGAAAATTTTATTTAACAGAAGAATCCAACAGCCAATACTAGTTTAACTTGAATGAGAAGCCCCTAATTAAATACTATCTTTTCATCATTTTAACCTTTCTTATAGTTATCATCTTTATTCTACCTACCAATGGCCAAGTGAAGCTGGTCTAGTCCAACTTTTTATTCATTATTACTCAGCCATGACTAAGAAAAATATTGTCTCTCTGGGTTAAAAATTTCAATAGCCATTGTGAAGACCCTCTTTGGTTGGGATTTACTCCATTGCAATCAACTATGAAGGACAAGATTTATAGACTGAGATTATAGGCCTGCCCCTTCTGAAGCCATGGACATACTTAGGAAGAAATTAGAGAGATAAGAAAGAATAGATTAAAATTTTTATTCAGTAATTTTTAAGTGTATCTTGTTTGCAGGCCTTTGAGCATCTGTAATTCAATAGAAGTGTAATGTACTACATTTGTATAATGGTAGTAGTATCTACAAGAGCTCTAGACTAGCAATAAAAAGCACTCCTTTTAGGCTAAATTCTGCCATTGAATAGTGCTGTGACCTTGAGCAAATCAACTATCCACTTAGGGACCCACTTGTCTCATCCATAAAATAAAAACATTGAACTAGATAAACCCATAAGTCTCTTTTTCATCTAAAAGTCAGTGATACTCGCTCCTTTGTGTAACATTTTTTATTCATGTGTAAAATGAGAAAGTTTGCAGGGGTGGCTTACTTCAGTGATGGTAAAAATATGCTTTTTAAAAATATTCAGTGCTATATAAATGCAAAGCAGTTGTGGGCAGGTTTAGATATGTTTAATGCTTTGCTGTTAACTTTCAGAAAACCAGAACAACATTTGAGCATCTGTTGTATTTGCAGCTCAATATTTAAATATATCACGGGGAAAAAAGAACCTGGTTTGTAAATCTGTTTCCTAAAACAGGTCCGAAGCATTTTCTTATTTTTCCTGGAAAAAGTATTTAAAAATGTAAGTGAAAAACTACTGCTAAGCTGGGGTTTTTTTTTTACCATTTTTCTTCAATCTTTTATCTTTTCCTGCTGTCTTACTGAAAGGTCTGATGGTAAAATAAGATATTCTTTTTGCTTTGTTGCATGTGAGTTCCTTACTGTTTGGACACTGAACTTCTCTGTTGATCCTGAGAATTTTCCATTTTTCTGACTTTACACCTACACTCCTGGTGTCCATTGATTAGTGCTGTTGGGGGTTCTGAGCTGATCTTATAGGCAATAGTGAAGTGCTGCTGAGAATATATGTGAGCATTGAATTACAGCAGCTGAAGAGTCTTTTGAAGTGTCCGTGAATTTTATTTTAATATCTGTTTTTATTGCAAGTCATTGTTTAGACAGTTCTTCAACATTTCTGAGTCTCAAAGATCTTCCTAGAAAAATTAATAATCTACTTTTTTTTCTTTCTTATGATGTTAAAAAAAGTAGTAAGTACCTAGCAAATCACTTGGCACATTTTAAATAATCAGTCAGGTTGCTGTCCTTCCCTCATCATTCTCAATATTCTTGCAATGTTTCACTTTTTATTATTATGACTTATGAAGGGAAAATCTAAATATATATCACATACATATTTATTGACTTATGTATTGTCTGTTTCTTCCATGAAGTTTTGAGGAACATGGATATGTCTTTTTCATTGACATAGTTCCAGCATCTGTGATAGTATAAAGAGCAAAGTAGATTCTAAATATATATGTGAATATATATTTATATATAAATATATATTCATATACATATTTATATATGTATATATTTGCTAAATGAAAGGATGCTCTATGTTTTTGTAATGGTTATGCTTGTTATCAAAATTATTACAGAGAGTAACAAGAAGTGAGAGTGTATGCTGACCTACACATACAACAAAAAATAATGAGGAGGAAACACGGAAGGCACTGTCGGATCCTTACTTCTCAGTGTCCCATGCTCACTGGCATTAGGATCGTGCGCCAGTTTCAGAGTTGCTCTGTGGAGAAGAATCAAACTAAATTGGAAAGAGGGGCAAGCCAGTGTTTTCTAGTCTTCTATTGTCTTTTCTCTATAACTCTGACATATAAAACTATTAAATTGTTGAATTTTAGAGCCAGTGAGGACCATGATATCCTCAAGCTAATCATTTTCAATAATGTTAACAATTCACACATTTCCTGAGCACTATATCGAGTGAAAAAATAACTAATCATAGGAAGCCTGTATCTTTGTTGTTTTAAGGCTTGTACTGTCATTATGGATATGGTCAAACATTCACCTAGTGTGCATTGATTGTGTATCCACAAATCTGCATGCGGTCTGATATGTTGTTATGTGTTTGAAACAAAGAGATAGGACAGCCCTTTTCTACCAAGAGCTCATTGTCTGGAGAAGGCGTCAAACAAGTAAGCCAATTATTACATAGCATCATGTAAACAACATTAAAGGTGTATATAAAATAATAGGGAGGCAAGAGTATAGGGTGTGGTGACTGGCAGTGGCATAGTGGACTATGCACTACATGAGCATTATCTTAAAATGCATGTGCCATTTAATTAGGCATGGAAAGGAAGAAGGGTGAGTGGTCTGAAGAAACTGATGTTAGGGACAGAAAAGTGACATTAGCGTGCATTTGGTGATCTGAAATGGTTCTGTGGGCATAAGTGGAAGGGCATCCCATGAAGTCATAGGTTGTAAAGCAAAGGACATGGCCAGGGTTAATAGTTTGAAGCATCTAATGTGTCCGTCTGCATTCTAACTTTACATTTCAAGCTCTGAGGACAGGTGAGGTAGTGAAATAATGAAGCAGTAGGGGGGATGAAAGGAAAAAGAGAATGGTATGTTTTTGAGGTAGACTTCCAAAAGTTCAAGTAGATGATTCAAAAACTAAAACCACAGACAAGATAGCATTTGGAATAAAATATACAAATATTAAAGACTAAATGTTGAAAGTAGAACATAAGACATGGTGGGTAGTAGGATATATTGCCAAGATCAACCTTCCAGAAGGAAGACATTATCCAAGCAGCTAGTTCTTCCACTGGTTGATATCTCTTAGCTGCCAACCTTCTTGACAACTGACTAAGTCTGAAGTGAGACTCCTTGCCCAAGGTTGTGCTCCTTATGCTAAGTCTTCTGCATCCAAAAACTGGTGGAGGTGGCAGAACAAAAACCTTAGCCCAATACTGAAAAAGTTCTGAAAAGATTTGAAGGGTCATACTCCCTTCAGAATTCCCCACGGAGCCCCATTGAATGGTGGTATACACTAACAAAACCAACACATATCTTACAACTCTGAGTCTCCCTCTGCTGAGCCCTCCTTATTTCCCTTTTCTTTCACAAATATTCATTCTGAACACTTTCTTTAATCTATCTCCTGCACACTGACTTCCCCCTCAGAGTCTGCTAGCCAGTACCAAACAAGGGGCATGAAATTTTACTTTCCATATTTTATCTTTTGTCACTTGTTTCTTTTTCTTCCACTAAATTCTATTTAATTCTGGAACCAAATATCTGTTTCCAAAACTGATTGTAACTTCACTCAACTGCTATAATAACTAGTTATATCAGCTGTCCAGTGACAAAATTTGAAATGTTGCTGTGGCAATCCTATTGCTGGATAACCAGTTCACAGAATGAAAAGGCTGTATCTTACACGACACAGGAGCAGTGGTAATCTCATATTTAAATTTTTCAGATGCAGAGACAGCACTGTCTTTTAAAAACTCACATATGAAGAGACAGACTAGAAAGTTATTACAAAAACCAGAGAGAATAATGGGTAACAAGAGTTCTAACAAGATCCCTTTGGTTGAGGGACACAGTCAATGCTTGGAGGCCACTATAATGTGAGACCCAAGACAATAAAAGTTCCATTATTCTACTTATCCTTTGGGGTATATGACTGCTTCCTCCATTAACTGAATCCAATGGGAGGCAAAGGAGCAAGGAAACTTGTTGACATAACAACAGTCTTCAACTGATCAGAGCACAATGAAGAAGGATAAACCATGGCTTTGAAGGAGAAATAGAAAATATCAAACACCAGTTATGAAAACCTAAAATTGTCACAAGTGATACATCTTTTAAGAAATATTTATATCCCAGGCTGGAGGGGCTCAGTGGATTGCACCTGACTGCAAACCAAAGGGTCTCTGGTTCAATTCCCAGTCAGGGCACATGCCTGGGTTGTGGGTCAGGACCCCAGCAGGGAGCATGGGAGAGGCAACCACACATTGATGTTTCTCTCCCTCTCTTTCTCCCTTCTCCTTTGTCTGAAAATAAATAAAATACTTTAAAAAAGAAATATTTGTGATAATTTTGAAGATGGCGAACAATTAGTGTTTATTGTTTGCTTCCATAATACAGTGATCACTCATTAGTGCTATAGTGAAGTGCCAAAATGATATTTGATGAATGATTGAATTAATGAATAAATAACTCCTTTGTTCTTTATCATATAGCTCCAGGCTCCACTTTTATTTTTGGCTGTGGACTGGCTTACCTTCTGGTTATGACATTCCATTGTTGATGAACCCTGATTGATATGCCTGTCTCTCCAAATCAGGACTGAGTTTATCTTTTCTTTATTCACATGTCTATTCAATTGCAATGCCTTGCATTTGGTGTTTTAAATTGATTTTAACCTCTCCACTTCTCTAAAGCCCACTTGTCAACACCCTGCCTCATAAAACTATGATGTTTTCCCTGGCCTAGTAAGATTTGATTCTTACTAGGACTCCAAATTTGATTCTGTCAACAGTTTAACTCTGCATCAAATGTTCTACACCCTGTTGTCCTAGTAATTTTTCAAACTTCAAATTTGATTATATTTTTATTTAACATCTATCCATGGTGTCCATTAAGATTTGTTTCATTTTTAAATCATATATTTCCCCATTCTCCATTATATTCTCTAATGCTCTCTGATCTGACCAAGTTGAACATATTTGATTTCTTCAACGCAGCATGTTAACTCTTAGTTCTGCTGCATGTGGGCCTCCTTCTTCCTGGAACAAGTTCTGCTCCCACCGCTATCCAATCACAGCTTCTCTTCAGTATGAACTTGTTATTGATAATATAATATGTAAGTTTTCTGAAAGATTTTAAGTTTCATTCTCTCCCTCTCTCTTTCCTCTACTTCTTACTTCTTTTTCCCATATTTAGCACAATACTTGGCAATAGAGCACAATTAGCACAATACTTGGCAATAGTTTTTTAGAGAATTTATATTGTATTTATTTTTATTTTTTCCATCATCATTTATCCTCTTATTCCCTCTTTTACCTTCACCACCCCCTCCTCCCCTCAATTGCCACACTGTTTTCTGGGTTCCTGAGTTCTTTTTTTGCTCAATCTCTCCATCCTTCAGTGCCCAAACCCTCCCCAGCCCTTTACCCCACCCCCCAAGCTGTCTGCGTACTTTCTATTTATTGAATAAATTAGGCTCTCCTGAAGAAGTCTTCATATTATTTTATATACTTTCTATATATTTTAATATATCATTGAAATATATTTTAATTCTAAATGATTAATAAAAATGCAAAAATATAAATGGTATTTAATGAGCAAAATTGATTTTTATCTTTATTCATAGTAAAACTTAAACAGAAGCATCACCTGTTTATGCTTATTTCCAGATATAGAAATATAGACTATACAGACTATACAAACAACTAAAACCTTGGTATCTTGAGTAGGTTATTTACTTGTCCACCTCTCTGAATTCTACCTATCACTACTCTATTTTATAAAACCATGATGTTTTCTCTGGACTGGTAAGACAGACTCCATAGTTGGCTCCTGCGAACAGTTTGACTCTGTACCAATCTGTTTCCCAACTGCTATCCTAGTAATTTTCTAAAATTCCAAGTACAGGTGTGAAGTTAGGAGGCAGTAAACAAAACACTAACACAAATCCTTGAGAATGTGGGATTTCATCAGAGGTCTAAATGAATTGAGATATGCTCTGTAGAAAAAAAATTCAGACAGAGGAAACAATTCCAAAGAACTTAAAGATGGTTCATAGTTGATAACTGTGATGAAGAACAAGAAAGTCAGTGATGCCAGAGCGGACATAGTAGGTGGATTCAGAAAGATAAAGCAGATCATGGCCGGGAGCAGACTTTTAATTTGAATGAGATGCAAATTGACTAGAAAGTCTGATCAGTGGAATGAGGTGATCTTAATTCATTTTAAAAGGATCACTTCAGCTGCTGTTTTGACAAATGACTGTGGGTGGTCATTAAGAGAACTAGAAGATAAACTAATCTAGTGTGAGAAATGAAGATGGCTTGGGTAAGGATGGAAGGAAAAACTAGCAGAGTTCACTGATGAATGTAAGGGCACTAGGTGAAAAAAGAGAGAAGTGAAAAATGATGCCAAAGCTTTTTCTCTTGGTTATGCTTTGTGCTGGAAGGATGGAGAAACTTTGCTGGGGAAGCCAATGAGAGATGTGGTTTTGAAATGGGGAGTAATTAGAAGTCCAGTTTTAAATACATTAGTTATGTTATGCTTGTTAGAAATTCAAATGAAGATGTCTGGGAAGCACTCGGATGTATCACCTTTAGAGGAGCAGTCCAAGCTAGAGTTTGCTTTCCCCCCAGCTCCTGGCTTATAGATATGAAGACTGTGTGTAATTTATGACATTGGTTAATATCACCTAAGGGTCAAGGGCAAGTACAGAAAAGGCTGGAGAGTAAGTTCTCGGACATGCTAATATTTATCTGTTTGGGATATAAGGACAAATTAACAAATAATTTAAGACAAGTTGGCCAATAAGGACAGATGTAAACCAAGAAAGACTGGTATTACAGAAGTCAAGCAAAGCAGGCATTAAGGGAAGGTCATTGATTACCTTGCACAAATGTGGTGTAGGGAAATAAGGAAAGGATAACAATTGGCCTCTGAATTATAGCCTGTTGCTATGCACATTGTCTCTCCTCTTTAGCTACAATTTGTCCCCTGTATTTAAGAAACAACAAATTAGATGCAATTTTACCTTGCAGTAATGTGAATGACTACACATTCAGGTTTTAAATGGTTGCATGATTGCTCAGCTAGAAATTTTATTTTACGACTTCCCTTGCTTTGTGAGTAAGGACAGTCCAGGGGTCATAATACAAATGATAAGTTTCTATTTCAGGATCAAGTTGGTGGAGATTTTTTTCCTTCGTCTGATTTTTGCTGTTTAGAAAATCATAATGAGTGGAGAAACATTGGAATCTATTTGTTGAGAATAGATGTCCACCCCTGGATTACTCACTTCTGTAAATAATGTGAGAGAAAAATTATTATGCATAACCACTGATTTGGTGGTCATTTTATTATATTGGCTTACTAGGTACCTCATCTAAATCACAATCTCTGAATTTAAGAAGTTTAAAAATTAGAGAATAATAAATCACTGTAAGTGATTACTGAAGGAAGGCCAGAAATAATGACTTTACTGAAAAATGTCACCAATAATTGAAAATGAGATTAGGGTCTACCTACCCTAATACTGTCCTGGGTGGGGACCCATTAGTTTTCTTAAATCTTTCTATCATCAGAAGGATCAAATGAATACTGATATATCATAGACTGGTGTTTTCCATTATACCATGGTGAACTGAACTAACTTAATGACATTATACTTAGCTCTTAGATACAATGTTACATAAGTAAACTCTTATTTTCTTATTTCCTTCTGTTAGTGTATTTCAATGTTAATATTTTAATATGGTCTGATTGAGTGATTTGAACTAAATTAGGGTAATCATCAGGTTTAAGATAACTCACTGGTATAGCTTTTTCTAGAAATAAAACTTAATTTGCTGAAGAATTAGGAAATAGTTTCCTTTTGCTTCTGGCATGATCATAATTTTTAATATAATTTTTGATGTGGAATTTGTAAATATGTTTTTTTCAAAATAGATAGTTAATATATATCATAAAGAGTCCTGGTCTTGCCTAAAACAAGAAGATTTACTTTTGTGAGAAGCTAAGTGGTAACTTAAAGTTACCTTCATTCAGAGCTCTCCATAAATATATTAAAGACATTAAATCCAGGTGACAGGGAAGATGGCAGCTTCAGGTGGTGGGAAAAGTTCTCTTCTAAACCATTATACTTCTCCAACCATCTGACTGCATATTTGGATTTAAATCATGGTTCTACCCTTTGACTTCCAGATTTCATTCATGCAGGCTCATCATGATAGAATCCAGTACCAGCTTTGAAAATACTGTTTCTTGACTTCATTACATTTTGTGCAAACTTCTTGTATTATGAAAATATTGTTCTGTTTATCTCAAGATATTGATTGCTTGACTTTTGTCAAATTTGAGATACCTTTCAGTTATGTATAATGACAATTTAACCTATAATGAATGACTCAAATATGTGATTATGTTTTTCTAATATGCTTTTTTATTTTATTTATTTATTTTTTTGAAGATTTTATGTATTTATCTTTAGAGGGGAAAGGAAGGAGAGAGGGACAGAAATATCAATGTATGGTTGCCTCTCACACATCCCCTGCTGGGAACTGTCCTGCAACCCAGGCGTGTGCCCTGACTGGGAATCGAACCACGATCCTTTGATTCACAGGCCTGTGCTCAATCCACTGAGCTGCACCAGCCAGGGCTTGATTATGTTTTAATTATAGCAAGTCCTCACTTAACATTGTTAGGTTTTTAGACACTGTGTCTTTAAGCAAAATGGTATATAACAAAACCAATTTCATTATAGGCTATTGATATAAACAAGAGTGAAATTCCTAAGGCATAATGCAAGTCACAAAAACTTCTAAATAAAGAACCAAAATGTTTCTAATATTAAACATCAACATAAATGTGAGGTATGCATACATTTAAGAAAGAGCAATAAAAACAAGTAAGATATGACTTTTCTAACTCACTTATTCCAATTCAAGGTCATGGGGCTTGGATTCTGCCCTGGCTGCTCTGGGCTCAAGGCAGGAACCCAGCCTGGACAGGACACCCTTCCATCGCAGGGCACAGTCTCACCCACAGCTGCACTCACTCAGACTGGGAAGACATGCCCACCCCCCTCATTTCACATCTTAGCCATGGGAGAGGAAACTGGAACCACTGGAGAAAATTCTAGAAGCCGTGGAAAGATTGTGCAAACTCCACGTAGACAGTGACCCCAGCCAGGAAAACTATTTTCCCCTTAACCAACTTTATAACCAAATGACACCAAGCAAAATTACATTATTCAAAGACCTACTGTACTTTTTACTCACTTAATTCTCACAACTCTATGAAGTAGAGACTTTTATTATTCCCATTTTATAAATAAAATAACTAAGGCAAAGTGAAGAGGGTGAAGAATTTACTCAAGGTTACACAGCTAACACTGACACATTAGAGCCAGGGGTTTAGAGTAGTTAGCATAAAATTCTGGGGTTTTAATCTCAGCTTTACATTTATTTTATACTATAACATTATCTACAAATGCAAAGCCTTTATTATCATTATAGTTTGTCCTTATTTATACACTTACAGCTTACACAGGTGCTTAGTCAAGATTGCCCTTTGACACTACTAGAAAAACTCAGAAATTCTGTTCCTTGGCTGTAAAGTCTAGGGAATCAATACAATGCTTCGATTTTATTTGACACAGTTAGGTGTTATGCCTGGAAATGCACTTTATACAGTTTTCCCCCACTATGGAACAGTGAGATCATGCATTTTGTTCATGTGATATCTTTCATCTAAGAATTCTAAAGGGCTCTCCACATGTTATCTCATTAATGATCTCACCCTCTCTCTCTCATACAATCTGCCTGTGAAATAGGTTGCAAGTTATTGAAGCTCAGAGGTATTATAGGACTTATCCAAGGTCACAGACACAACCCATCACAAACAATAGAGCAAAAATATGTGGGTTAATTCATTTTCAGTTCTCTTGGTACATTACTATATATCAACCAAGGTCCTTCCTTAATTATAGTCTTAAAGCAAAGTTTCACCCTTATTTTGGTGGGTCCTAAGGGAAAAAAAGTTAGATTCTAGGTTCTAACTAGGTTGGTATCTTCCTTTTTGGTACAGCAATAGTAGAAAAAATGCTTTATATTTGTGTGCCAGTTGATAATAGTTTGGTCACTTTTAATGTATCATTTGATCTCCCAGATACCCTAGGAGGAAAATAGAGTAAGTATAATTTTCCTCACCTTTCAAAGCAAAGTACTGAAACTTAGATAATGATTACAAGCTTCATTAAGTGCTTACTATATGCAGAATATTTTGAAAGTTGTATATCTTTTCTAGAAAAAAAGAAATCTCCATTTGTTAGGTACTGAAAGTATACCTATTCTGTTGGTGAAGAAACTAGAAATAGCTACTCAAATAAGTTAAATAGCTTATTGCTATTACAACAAGCTGTATTTTCTAATACTGCCCATTTATCCCCCCTGCTGTGGGGGGTGAATATTATCACTACATACCACACACACATTCTTCAATATTATCATCATTGTCGGTATTTTAGATTTCGATCTCTGGAGACAGATTTAGGTAAAGTATTGTATGCAGATTTATTGGGGATAACTGTCAGGAGATTTACCTGAAAGAAAGTAAAGACAGTAGATTAGACAAGAGAAGAAGGTGACCTCCAAAGCAACTGAAGCCTCAGTGGACCTTTTGAGAAGCGCTGTTGTTGAGAGATGACTCTTCAGAGTTTTACCAATTTGAGGAAGAAAGTTGAGCATTTCTGTCTACACATGAATCTGTCATTGGCCAAAAGACAGCCCTGGATCTGGAATAACTATGAGCAAGGCAGCTCTCTACAACAAAGTGCAGTTGTCCTTGAAGAAAATGAAGACAGTAAACCATCTACAGCAGATATTTCCAGCTCAGAAGGTAGATATGTGGGTCTTAAAGAAGGGTTCTGAGAAAGGCACCTGGTGTCCATTGCAATGACCAATACTCATTAATCATACCCCTATGTTGGATGCTGTGCTAAGAACTTTAAATGCACTATCTCATTCAAACTTTATAACTGTAAGAGGTGAATGCTATTATTTTTCTCACTTGACTATTGATGAAATTGAGAATATTCGCCCAAGAGTACACATGGGCCACCTTTTCAATTTAACCACCATTGTGCACTGCCTCTCTATATCTAAATAGTTTTTCCAACATGAGTCCCATTTTAAAAGTGACTCAATTTCTTTGAAATTTCAAAGGTATGTTCTTATTTCAAAATTGGCCTTTGGGCAAATTAAATGACATTAAGTGAGATAAAAAATGTAGAAGGGTCTCAACTGTTACCAACTACAACACACGCATAAAACATTTTTCATATTATTATTGGCATACAGAATGTTTTCAACAAATGGTAGTGCACTTGCATATCTATCTGTCTCAGAGTGATTTGTTTTCAATGTGACTACTTAGGACACAGAACTTCCCTCAGAATGATAGAAATAAAGATCTCCAAACCAAATTAAATAGATACAATTATATTCTACCAAAATAGTCACTTATCGTATACTTACTGTTGCCTGAAACTACCAAATGACCTATTCTACCTGAGAGATAATTCAGGAAAGTACCCAAGGGCAGAAATCGGGATCTCCCCTCCCTTACCCTCATCATACAGGACAAAACTGATATTATTGTGTCCTGTCTGTGCAGGGAATCCTGCCTTGATTCTTTCATCACTGCCTTTTTTTGCATCACAAACTTTCATTGTCATCTTGAGGAAATAATTTTTATGTCATGATCATAAGATTCTATGGCTAAAAGGACCACGGTATTTCATGAATAGAAATAGAGGATGAAGAAAAACCTGTAGACGAATGAAGCAACAGTTAAATTTTTATGTCACTCAGTACATGTTAAAATCAAGAAAGAAAAATATAGCAAGAAATTCCAAGTATCATCACAGAGGTGAGATGCTACATTCCTTACAGCACCTAGAACAATGCCTAGAGCACCTAGAGCATAGCTAGTACTCAACTAACAGTGATCGTAGAGTAATAACGGCAATTAGAATATTAAACTAACAGTTTTTGTTCTATTTCAAAATCCCAGATACTTTATCAGCATCCAGTGTGACCTTAGATGTCCTTACCTCTCTGTACTTCATTTTTCTACTTCAATAGTACTATTTGTTTTTATTTCTTACATACTTTGAGAGTTTCAGACTGCTGTAAAGAGCAAATTTTATTATCCAATTACATTTTTATGCAATTTTAACCTAAAAAACATGTGCAATCAGTTTCTTTCAAATAGGTACATTTTCTATTTGAATCTGATTGATTTTGCTGTGAGTGGCTGGAGTCTCAGCATAAATCCACAACATCATTCAGTGGGCAGCCTGATTTCCTTAGATACCCTGAAAAAGGAATATTGTGATATAAATTTAAGAAAAATTATCCAGTAAAAAAGAGATACCTGAGCTAAGTGCATACTTAAATATTATGTGGATTTTATATTTAGTTTTGCATTCAGATATTAAAATGCTAAAATACAGTGAAGGGAAACTTGCCTGAGATAGTTCCAGTGAAGCAATGCATGGAAATAATGGGAATCTCAATATTTTCTTTTTTTAAAAGATTTTATTTATTTATCTTTAGAGGGGAAAGGAAGGAGAGGAATATCAATGTATGGTTGTTTCTCGTGAGTCCCCTGCTGGGAACTGGCCTACAACCTAGGCATGTGCCCTGACTGGGAATTGAACCTTGATTGTGTGGTTCGCAGGCTCGCGCTCAATCCACTAAGCTACACCAGCCAGGGCTGGAAATCTCAGTATTTTCAATCACAAAACAAAAATTAAGAAAACATACTGGATGTTTAGGAAGACAGTATGGGGAATAAATTTTAGGAATGGTTTAAGTAAATGTGAATAATATCTGTCATGAATGAGGGATTGTAACTAGTTGCTAACAGTGGAGCAAAACCAAAATGGAATTGGAAATAAAGCTCGATTTAGAATATCACAGAATCCACAAAAATCAAGTAAAATGTGGTTTGGGAAGGCTTCACAGACTGATTATTTTTGAGATGGGCTGATGTGGTAAGGAGTTGTATGCACGGTTGTGTTATACTCACAACAGCCCATCTTTAAACCAATGTGTGACCAAGAGTATAGAACATGCTGATTAGTCAGTCTGAGGTGTATACCTGCTTCTGAAAGTGGGATATTGTATAAGCCTTACTTAAATCACAACTGAGAAAAAGGCAGAGGTGTTTCTCCAAAGAAAAATCAATACTTATTTACAGAAGCAAGATGATGGGGGTAGAGCAAGCAGGCAAAGCAACAAATGTCCAATAAGGCTGACCACAGTCCCAACCTTGGCATCTGAATTTATATATATAAATATATATATATTTTAATATATATTAATATATATATTTAATTTATATATATAAATATATATTTATATAATGAATTATATTTATTCTCTTATATACTGTGAATTATGTATATGTTTCCTGTGTATATTACATATATAAGTGTAATATCTTCATTTACCTATTTCCTAATCAGAAAAAGTAATGGAACAACAAACATTTGATGGTCATGATTTTTACACAAGGTCACCTCCTGTTGAATTTAACATGGAATTTTCAATTTTGATTCCAGTAGCATTGATAGAGGCATGCTTGAGATCTAATTGGATGACACATAAGACTTTGCCCATGTGACAAAAAATGATTTCATTTCTTGGTGTGGCTCTTTGGAATTGATGTCATAATCAGTACCAAAGTGCATGGTTTAATTTGGGTGTTTTGTTGAAAAGAAACAGAAAGACTAAGAAAAGTATATAAATTTCTCTAGAAATGGAAAACTAAAGTGGCATGTATCAGTAGTTTCTTCAGTGCTGTTTTAATGCTGGGGATTTTTTATCACTATATTTTCCCTCTAAAGAGATTGAGTTTAAGTAAAACCAAATTAGTACATATTAATAAAACTGAGAAATAGGCAGTTGCAGCCACAGAGAGAGTGGGGGAAAATACTGTATGAACATTTTCCTCTATAAAATTTAAATGTGGAAAAGGGTAAGTAAGTTAGAAAACTTATATGTTAGTTGTTTATAACAGATATTATGGCTCTATTATTTGGCACTTAATGTGTTTAGGTAATATTAGTCTAAGAAAAATAAAAAATGAGTGTAGATCTCAAAATGTTTACTTGGTTTATAAATACTATATTTTTATTCATGTTCAAATAAAATAGAATAAACTAATTTCTTATAGTGAAAGAATTGTATAGAGAAAATTATTTTTGAGTAAAAACAGAAGAGAATCTGATTGGGAGTGCGAAAACCTGAGCTCACACCTCCATGGCTGTCAGTGACCTGTATTGACTTGGGGCCAATCACAGGCTTTCAATTTTCCTATTTCTAAAACAGAGAAATTGAGTTCAAATCCAGGTCCTGATTCTTGTTAGCTGTATGATCATGAGCTCAGCTTTCATATCTATACACTAAAAGTAAGAATTTTGAGTGTATGCAATGTACAGTTAAAGTGAGGATTAAATAAATTCATACTTAAAATTAAATTCTACTTTAAAAAGTCTATGTAAAAACCTACGTGGAAGCTAGCATTTCATGCTAAAGAATATAATGTGTCCTTGAAAATAATTAGCAAATGATCTTCAAAATGTTTTATAGTTCTAAAATGCTAAAAATTTAGTATGGGGTTAACAAATGGTACATAAAAATTGGTATCCAAAGTTATAGAAGTTTTATTTTTTTCTTTTTTTTAAAATATTTTATTTATTTTTAGAGGGGAAGGAAAGGAGAGAGGAAGAGAAATATCAATGTACGGTTGCTTCTTGTGCATACCCTGCTGGGAACTAGCCCCTGCCGGGAACTGACCCGCAACCCAGGCCTGACTGGGAATCGAACCATGATCATCTGGTTCATAGGCCCGCTCTCAATCCACTGAGCTACACCAGCCAGGGCTACAAAGTTATAGAAGTTTTAAACACACATCTGGCCATATCAGAGACTGATATTATCCTTTGGATAGTCTATTGGAGCATAAAAATTATTGTGAAGTATAGCAGCATAAAAGAACAAATAAATTTATGATTTCACTTTCTGTTGGTAGGTAATCTAGGAGAAGCTTAGCTGAATAGTTCTGGCTTAGGGTGTCTCATGCGTGTGCATTCACATTTTCAGCCAGAGGGCAATCACTTCAAGGCTTAACTGGGCTAAAGGATTTGATGGGACAGCGTGGCATTCCACTGGCTTCCCCAAGAGTAGGTGACCAAAAACTGAGACAGACAGGGAGAGGGGAGAGAGGGAGGGAAGGAGGAGGAAGAGGGGGAGGAGGAGGAGAAGAAGAAGAGAGACAATATCGGAAGTGACTCGCACTTACTTTCCTTAAGTTCTACTGATCTTTGATGTACACAAAATCTGTGGGCAGAAACTCATTACTGTGTGAACAGCCAAAGAGTACAATTACTGGGGACTTTCCTGTAGTCTACTATAACATTTTTATTTTAAATCTTTCAAGTATCTGTCACCCTCAGGATAAAATTCATGTTCTTTACAGTGATAATTGTGGCTGCTTAAGACCCTGACTCTTCCTGACTCTCTAGTTCTATTTCCTGCCCTCCATTACCTACTTAAACACTCCCTTCTAAATATTTCAGTATTCTTCACTTGATAACATAAACTATTTGTAGTTCCTTAATAATAGTGGTATACTAAAGACATAATTATTATATTATATTTGTAACTGATATTTGTTAAACACTCTCTATATCCTTTCTATAGACATATTTAATCCTCACAGTAATCCTTTAATACAAGGTATTGTAACTTTCAAGAGAATCATGTTAGTTCTCGGTCTCAAGGTGAAGGAAAAGTAAACTCAGCAAGTTTGGTGTTGCAATCCTTGCATGCTTCTGTGACATCCTGGAACCAGCATTTTTTAAAAATATTTTATTCATTTATCTTTAGAGGGGAAGGGAAGGAGAGAAGAAGAGAAACATCAATGTATGGTTGCTTCTTGTGCATCCCGTGCTGGGAACTGGCCCCTGCCGGGAACTGGCCTGCAACCCAGGAATGTGCCCTGACTGGGAATCGAACCGTGATTGTCTGGTTCACAGGCCCGTGCTCAATCCACTGAGCTACACCAGCCAGGGCTGGAACCAGCATTTTTGCTTGGCCAATGTCTAGGAGTGTGGTCCTCGTGATTGATGGTGTCTTATTGAATGCTTGGACAGCACTGAGACATGATGTGCATGCTTTTCAGGATTGCTTAGTAAGATTTATAATGTACTTTTGGTATCTAGGCTGGGTCCTGAGTTTTAGTCATCATGGCGGGTCACATAATGGGAATGTGCCTGTATGACCAGTCTTCCTAAGAGAAGGAATCAGAAGCTTTCATCTCAATTCTCTTGACTTTTTCCAATGAAATTTTTACCCTGATCCTTTCACTTTGTGTCCTTTGCTCTAAATGAAAATCTTAGCCATGAATATTATCCAATCATTAACTCCAAGAGTCCTGATCAATCCCTAAACTTGAAGGTAGTTATAGTACCCCACTAAAAACAATATTAATTATCCCAGTAGTTCTATGGTATAGGTATGATTAATTTACAGAGAATCAGGTTACTTACTTTTCAAAGACTCAGAACTAGTGAGAGGCAATGTGATATTCAAATTGAAATAGTTTGTGTGTAGATCCTATTATGCTCTTGGATCAATTCAGACCGTCCCTTCTTTTTTCCTTTCTTCATCTTCTTTTTTTCCCCCCTAGTAAAGCCCTTCTTGTCCTTTGTAATTTACAGAGATATTATTTTCTTCGGGGTTCTGTGATTCCAAAACTTACTTAGAGCCTTTAAATAGAAAGTTTTGATTACTCTTTCAGAAAACATGTGCAATTATTTTTAAATTTCATGTTTATATAAATTCCAACTCCACTGATATCCTCATATGATCAGTGATTGACTAGTAAAATAGATTAGGGTGCTAAACAGATGGATTGATGGATGAATGAGTGGATATTTCCTTGTCAGTTTTTTATTAGGAATAATAATGACTATCATATGAAATGATATTTTATAAATACAATTTATGTAAAATGAAATACATATAGTAAGTGTAAATGTTTATGATTATATCTCAATAGAGTTGACCAAATGGTAAAATTAGGCTTTAAAAATTTGGTGAGTTTTGGCAAATTTCAACACCTTTGAATCAATAATGTAATTAGGATACAAAACATTTTGATTGACCAATAAAATCTAAATTTGAATACTCAATTTCATTTAATAAACATCCCCTATTGACAATTCCTGTTCTGAGTTTTATTACTATAGATTAGTTTTGCTTAAACTGAACTTCATATAAAATGAATTAATTAGTATGCAATTCCTTATGTCTGGCTTCTTTGGTTTCAGCAGTGATTCATTTTTGAAAAAACTGTATGAATAGACCTCAATTTGCACCCTTTTGTTGTTGATATTAAAATTGTTCATAAATACTGGCTAGTATGAACAAAACTGCTATAAATCTTTGTCATACAAGTCCTTCGTGCATATCCACTGTTACAACTGCTGAGTCATAGTGTATGCGTTTGTTTATAAGAAGTGGCCGATCTAAAGTGATTGTGTCACTTTCTAATCTACACAGAACGTGAAAAGAGTTCAAATTTCACAATAGTCTTTCCAATGTTTCATGACACTAGACTTTCATTTTAGTCATTCTAGTAGTAATTTCTCACCTTTTTAATGTTTATCTTGATACCCTGATTTTCTTTTCTATGAAGTGCTTATTTAGGTTTTTTGGCCAAGATTTTTGTTGTGCTTTTAATTTTTGATTATTTATTTTAAGTGTCAATTACATATTCTAAGTACAATTTATTGTCAGAATAATGTTGCCATTTTTTCTTTCAATTTCTGCCATCTTTATTCATTTTCTTAGTGACCTCTTCCAAAATTAGGAGTATTTCATTTATTGAAGTACAGTTTATCAATGAATTTATCTTAAGTGTTGTACTTTTGTGCCTGATAGAATTTTTGCCTAACCTAAGTCATAAAATGATTCTTTCATTTTTTCCTCCTGTAAGTTTAAAATAGTGTTAAGACATTCTTGTTTTATTCTTTGTCTTACAAAAAGCACTGTCTCTTCACCATTGAATATAATGAAGGCTTTTTTAAATACCCTTTATCAGGTTGATGATTCTCTTTTTTTCTCATTTTGATGGGATTTTTATTTTTGAATGAGAATTGAATTATATGCTTTTAGTCCTATGCTCTTTTAAACTTATGAAAAACATTTTTTAATTTGAATGTAAAACTAATATTATATTTCTATAAAAATTGTTATTGGTGGTGCTGTTTTCTCTTTTTTGTATACTGCTGGACTAGATTTTATAATATATATTTTTTATTTTTTAAATATATATTTTTAAGATTTTATTTATTTCTTTTTTAGAAAGAGGAGAAGGGAAGGAGAAAGAGAGTTAGTGAAACATAAATGCATGGTTGCCACTCATGTGCCCCCCACTGGGGACCTGGCCTGCACCCCAGGCATGTGCCCTAGACTGGGAATCGAACCAACGACGCTTTGGTTTGCAGCCCACGCTCAATCCACTGAGCTACACCAGCCAGGGCTTATAATATTTTCTAAAGAATTTTGTATTACATTCTTACAAAAGAAATTGCCTATAGTTGTATTAACATCTCATAATTTTGTCTGACTGTATTACCAGGGAAATATTAATTATATAAAGATCATAAAATGGTGAAGGCATGACCATCTTCCTCAAACTTCTGAAAAATAAGATTCATATTCATCTTTCTATATTTGATAGAATTCATCAATGAAGCTATCTCAATTTTTTTCTTTTCAGTAAGCTTTAAATTGCTAATTAAATTACTTTAGTAGGCCTATTAAAAGCCTAAACCTGAACCTAAAAAATGAAAACAAATAAATAACAAACTAAAGAAGCAACTAGAACAGGAACAGAATCACAAAAATAGACATCACATTAAGGCTTATCAGTGGGAAGAAGGGGAGTGGGGATAAATGTACAGGGAATAAAAAACATAAATGGTAGGTACAAAATAGACTGGGAAGAAAAAACAAACAGGGGGCAATTAAGAATAGTATAGAAAATGGAAAAGCCAAAGAACTTATACGTGTGACCCATGGACACAAACTAAGAGGGGAATGCTGGTGGGAGGGATGGTGCAGAGCAGAGAAGGATAAATGTGAGAAAAAAATGGGACAACTGTAATAGTATAGTCAAGAAAATATACTTAAAACATAAAAAATAAAATAAAGAATTATTTCCTGTCTTATTTATATGAATATATTTTTATATAGCTCTCATTTCCAAAGGATATTTTTTTACTGAATATAAAATGCTGGAATGAGAGTTTCTCAACATTTTAAAGATATTGTTCCAGTGTCTTCCTTACTCTACATGTTTCTGTTGATAACCTGTCATGACTATTGAAATTCCTTTGTATATGATGTTTCTATTTAAGACTTTCTTTTTTACTTTTCTTATTAACATTTTGACTATGATATACCTAAGTGTGCATCTTTTTGTATCTATCCAGCTTAAATATGGTAGAACTTCTCAAAATTGCAATTAGGTTTTGAAACATATTGAACATTTTGTCTTTTTGAAAAATATAATTTATGTGTCTTAACCTTTTTTTCTTATCCCTCTGGAACTCCAAATATATGTTTACTAGTCTAGGCAACTTGATATGATAATACTGTTTCCTAAATTATTGTTCATATATTTCTTCAATTATTTCTTTTTTCAGATAGAATTATTTTTGTGTCTTCGAGTTTACTAACACTTTGTTCTTTTTTTCAGTGCATGGTCTTTTTTTATTGTTGTTTAAGTACAGATGTCTCCATTTTTCCTCACCACAGCCCCCACCCCACCCATCCCTGCCTCCCACCCTTGAACTTACCCTTTTGGCTTTGTCTATGGATCCTTTATACATGTTTCTTGATGGCTTTTCCCCTATATAACACTTTGTTCTTTAATATTCACACTTGTGCCTTTTTATCTCATATATTATATTATCACTTTCAGAATTTTCGTTTGTTTCTTTTTATAGTTTAAATGTCTATGTAGTCTTAATTAACTTCAAAATGTGTTGCTTTGGTTTCTATTTCTGATGATTGCTTTTATTGATTATGAGTATATTTCTATGCTTGTTCATGCATCTCACAATTTGATTGTATGCTTGGCATTGTGCTAGAAACACTGTGGTGATTCTAGATAATATCATCTTTTTTTAATGTATGTTGCATTTTCCACTGTAGACAGTTAAATTACTGGTAGCTATTTGCAATATTATAGGGCTTATAAAAATTCTTTTTACAGTGAATCTACATAGGTTTTTTTCTCTTTGTTCTAAGCTACCTCTCTGATAAGGCATGGTTCTTACTCCAAAAGCCTGATGCTAAAAATTCAACCAAGTAAATTTGAGGATTTTGTTTGTTTTATTAAAGGATTTATAAATCTGGCAGTACCTGAGCTAGCGCAAACAGGATGGAACTCTAAGGAGCTGTATAAATTGGAAGGCTTTTATAGGCCAAAGAATGGTAGGGAAAGGAAGTCAAAAGAATGGATTCTTTTAAGCAAGATCATCTTCTCTTAGGAAAGTCTTATCAGGCCAATTACCACCCTAGTGCTAATGAGGAAATTCCAGATTGACTGGTTAAAGGTCACAATCCTAAGAAAGGTGAACATGCAATTAATTCTTCCTTGGCAAACATAGGGCTTAGCACAAGTGACTCCATTTTGGGCCTGCTGTTTCTTGTTAACCCTGGCATTTCTAGAATCTCAACTAAATGCTTGATGTGCTTGTAAAGTGCTCTTGGTATTTTCCACTCTGGCTGGATGAAAATTCCACTAGTCACAGTACATAAAGAATTACTACTGGTATCACTACCCCAGCCTCAGCGTAACTGTAGGTTAGCACAACTGGGCCTTTCTGAGTCTGGTCTGTGGTTATGCAGCCCAGCCCTTGGCCAGGCACCCATGGTGAAGGCCTGCTCATTATTTTTGAAGTTTTATGCAAAGCTTTTCTTTCTCTGCTACTATTTTCCCACAAATCCTAGAAACTTTCGCTATGAAAACTTTGATTTTTTTCCCTCCTCATCTCAGTAGGACTATTGTTTCTCTTGTATTCCATCTTCTTGTACCATAGGAGTTAAAATGCTCCTATTGAGAAAGCTGGTGTGACCATGGGCCTTCTTGTTATGATCCAACTCCTCCTATTTCTCAATCCTTTGAAATAGTCATGCCCTAATTTTTTTTTAAATTTTATATTTCTTTATAGTAAGAGAAAAAGTCTGGTACCAATTATCCCTTTATGCTTGGAAGCAAAATTCTCATCACTAATTACATTTTGAGTTAAGTATCACGTTGAATGAGAGGATCTTTAAAAACCATATGTCCAACATTTCATACAGTGAGCAAGAAAAGCTATGCCTTAGAAATCTTAGTTTAGCAGTGATTTTATAATGAGATACAGTAATAAAAGAGAGAAGTTTATCTGTGTTAAGAAATTCCCTGAGATATACAAATGTATGTGACAAAGGAAAGCACACATAAAATTAAAAAAATAAGAAATGCCATTGAGCTAAAAAGGTAGGTAGAAATGAACTAATCCAGGTAATGAATTGGTTGGTCAGAACAGATGCCTTTGTAGATATACTGCAAAATGTGAAAATGTTAAAAACAAAAAGAAGCCTAAGGAATTATAGATTAAAGCATAGCTGTGTTCATTGCCAAAGACTTCTTCATTTTACAAAAGAATTTGTTGAAGTCTCAGTACTGTGGTGGATTTCCAATATAATTGTTTGCCAAAAGCTGATTACAATGTATCTCCTGCCTTTGGATAAAAGGAAGCAAAACAACTAATTTTTTATTGCTGTGTTTATCTATTTTCTTCAAGTGAATAGATGTAGTCCCAGGATAACTCAAGTACATCATGATGCCAGCAAAGAGGAGGGCACAAGATTGTTTCCAGGGCAACGAGCATGGGTTAGTAAATGCCTGAGTTCTTCTTCCTTCTTGGAGAAGTTTCACTCCAGGGCTCTTGCACAGGCTTCTCACCATTCATATAATTCAGCAGGATGATATCAAGAGTTCGGGGAAAGTGAGTCAAAGTCACTCAATGAATAAAACTTAGCTCAAAAGAACTACAGGTTATGGGGTTTGGTCTTTTATAACTTTTTTGTTCTTCTTTTGTTTTTGTAGGGGACACATATTTGTAGGGTGGGGCAAAAGTAGGTTTAAAGTTGTTTATATGGAAAACAATACAATAATTAAAAATAATAACACACTTTCTTGCTCTTCCTCTAAGGAAATAGACTTCCAGGAAGTCCAGGGAGCTCAGAGTCCCTAAGAAGTCGGACCCGAGGAACCACACACCAAAGCACATCATAATTACATTACCCAAAATGAAAGAGAAGGAGAGAATCTTAAAAGCAGCAAGAGAAAAGGAGACAGTTACCTACAAAGGAGTTCTCATAAGACTATCAGCTGATTTCTCAAAAGAAACCTTGTACAAAAGAGGCGACTGCTAGTGGGTATGAGGGCGAGGAAAATGTTCTGGAATTCGATAATGGTGACAATTTTATAACCTTGTGATAATACGTGAAAAACACTGAATTATATACTTTATAATGCTTAAATTTTGGGTACCTGAATTAAATCTTAATAAAGCTCTTCGTTTTTCTTTTTAAGATCCTCAGGGTCTCCAACCCTTGCACTTTATGGAGACTAACTTTTTAGTGTAACGGCACGTGCTTTCTGGATGTCTTTCTCCACACTTGAGTGTAGTTTCCGTAAACGACTTTTGCAGAGCCGCATTGGGACTAAGCTCGGGGCAAGTGGTTTCAGCTAAGCGAACCTCCTGTCCGCACAGCTGCACCTTCACAATTTATATACCAAATCTCTGAAGCCATGAAGTTAATTCTGGATTTGAGTTTCCTTGTGACTGTGTGGACAGAAGATCATGAGGGATAGAGACTTATGGTCTTGTAACCCCCCAAGAAGAGACTTCTGCTGAGAGGCAGCTCCATTCTAGAATTTAGATACAATACTTCAGTCCTGTACACCCACAGGAGTCTCTGAGATCTCACTTAAGTTCACCTTCCAAGGTGCGCTTCCCTGATGCTCTCATGCCCTTCTAAGTGAGATGTCTCCTTTGTCTGCTGGCAGAAATGCACAGAAGCCAATAGATCCTGTGGCTCTGTATTGGCATTCAGCGCAGAGGTACAACGTAACCATATGGCAGGCTAAAAAAAGTTCATCCCAATACTTCCCTTTCTTGGTTGACAATTTATAGTAATTTGTTGTTTCATGTTGGACATGTAATAAATAACACAATTTAGGATGAGGAAAGTCTTTTATTACACAGATATATTTAACAAAACCTTTTCCTGATGAAAACAAGTGTTTTGAAGTGATTCAGGGCAGATTGGAATCCCACCTCCACTATACTGGTTACTGAGTGATAGTCAGGATTGACTAAACCACTCTGAATCGGTCGCCTCAACGGCCAGAGGAGAAGGATAAAAATGAGTATCAGACTTGGGTCCTACAATTAGGGCACAGATAATGAAGTCCATCTTGTTATGTAAACAAAAATGTGTTCTACAAATATGAGTGTTATTTCCCAGTACACATACGGTTTCATTACGAAGTACTGCCATGTGTCTTTGTTGAGTATGCAACTCAATGGTCACCTTCCAAACTGAGCAGGGAATCTATTATTACACAATTTTGGCAAGAACAAACTGAAATGCATGTTTTCCTTTGGAGTCAGAGTTCTGTTTTAGCAATGTGTAGCGCAATCTTTCCATTTAAATAGCATGCTATTCACAAGCAAGTCGATTTGTATACTCGTATGCCTAGTTATATCTGGTGTGGATCTCACTATTGCCCATGGGGTTGGTATCCAGTTTGCAAAAGATACTATGCACCCATTTTAGTGGCCTGGGGTTTGAAAGCAATATCTGTTCTCGGGGAATGTTTTAAACTTCAATCCCCTTAAAAGAAAAAAAAATCCGTAAATTAAGCGGTTAATTCTTAAAAATTTTACCCTCTTTAAAATAAAGCTTTATAACACGAGAACGTTTCCTATGAATACTGTCTTTAAAAATTAAGGTTAAAGGAGATGCTCAACCCAAATTTTATTCTACATGGCTTACCCCTGAGTGACGGAATATGAGCTGAGCCTTCCTGATAGGAATTCCTGAAGACCACAGGCCTTCACCTTATGAGGCCTTTCATGAATTCCCACCTTTATCGCACATCAGCTCTGTGTTGATCACTGGGCTAGCTGGGCTGGGTGTGATGTTCCAGGCAACAGTTTAACTTTTAGGAGAACCCATTCTTTGTTTAAAATAATAATAATAGCCCAGCTCAGATCTTGATGGTTTTCAGTTTCCTCACCTCTGTAATAGATGTAAGATCAAATGAAATGTTATATGAGGAAATGTTGCATACACATTTATTTAACCAGGATATCCTGCTGGAATGTCAAAAATGCACCACGTGGTAGAGATCCTACAACTGAACACCTCAGTAGATGAAGCTGGCTCTGTTTGCCAGGATTGCTTTTGCCAAATGATGTTTTGCATTTGAGTTATGTGTTATTTCATTTTACTAATTAATTTTTCAAAGTAAGATTATTAAACATAAGTTGTCCAGTCTAGAAAATTTGGAAAATGTAGAAAACAAAAATGACACAATTTTTTCTGCTTCCTAATGCCCCCACTCCGAGTTAATTACTGTGAACATTTTGGTGAATTTCTCAGTTATGTTTCCTCACCTCAAGAAAAAAACCTCTTCAGGTGAGTGGAGTTGGGCCATCGGCTCCAACACCCCTGACAGCTGCTAGTACCAGCGGAAACACTGAAATCAGAGGAAGGTCAGAAATCTCCGAAAACCAGAAGCAGCAGACGTCTTAATGTTCTGAAACCTTAGAGTCCACGTTTGCAGACTAAGAAGCGTGCGAAGGCACTATGAGCTCAGTGTACATTTCTGGAGGCTGCTTACTCCTGCTGTCTTCCCATCCTCATCTGACGAGCCATTATGTATTGCTAATTAGAATAACATTTTGAAACTCTCTCCAGAGCGGCGTTCTTCCAAGCACTGTTTCAGCAGGTGAGACTCAAGTGCCTGTAATCGAAGCATCTGATGGTCTTTCACAGTGCCTCCTGCGGAGTACGCTGGTGCAATTACTGGCAAATTAGACTTATCCTCGACCCCGCCCCGTCCCTCCCCATCCTCCGGGCAAGCGGGAATAAATGATGAGCCCGGAGCGGGTATGCAGAAGGGTGAGCGCAGCCGGTTGACTGGAGCGCAAGGGGCCATTGCTGGGCACCTCCTCCCAGTCCCCGCACCGCCTCCAGCCCGAGTGACAGCGCGTCCCCCGGCTCTGGCTGGGGCTCGGAGCGGTAGTGCCGAGCGAACAATCCCGGGCTGGGAATGACTCGCTGCTGGTGACATCACTCCCAAAGATACTCCCCTCTTCTCAGTGCCTGCCTTCTCAAGGCATCTGTCCGTTTGTCCATTTCCGTCTGCTGCTGGAGAGAGCTTCTTGCCGGCCGGGAGCAGAGTCGGGCACCAAGGAGAGAGAGGACCTGGAGGACGCAGGAGAGCAAAGGCAACAAGGGAAGGAGGACCCTGGCAGGCGACAGAATGAAATTCAGTCCAGCGCACTACTTGCTGCCTCTCCTGCCCGCGCTGGTCCTCAGCACCAGGTGAGTCCAGGAGCGTGAGGGACCTTTAGCAAGGGGCGCTGCTGGCCGGTTGGTCCTACTGCAGATCACCTGTGGGGGCCAAGGACAGTCACTTAAGCTGTTTTCGCCCCCCACCTAAGTGAGAGGGTCCCTCTATTTTTAGGCTTCTGAAATCCTTTCAAGAGAGCAAAGCCCTTTTCTAGTTATCCCAGTCCTTAAAGTCTCAGTATTGCTCCCAGTGAGGGACCAAGAGCTTCCCCTTCCAAAGACATGTTCCCTCCAGCTCTGGCGATAGTAAAGGATAACGCGCAGTAGCCAACCACAATAAAGGGCACAGAGAGACAAGGGGGGAAC
Source organism: Sturnira hondurensis (assembly GCF_014824575.4). Classification (NCBI taxonomy): domain Eukaryota; kingdom Metazoa; phylum Chordata; class Mammalia; order Chiroptera; family Phyllostomidae; genus Sturnira; species Sturnira hondurensis. The sequence goes on from NW_028075269.1 coordinate 4,218,160, forward strand.
TGTCACCAGGCAGTGTCTTTTCACTGGAGCTGTCTCAATAGTCAGAAAGCTTTATTCTCCCTCAAGTGTATGCGAAATTGTAAGGTTTAGAGAACCAGAGAAAAATAGTTAATCCCAGAAGATGGCAAGCCCTGCACAAAAGTTCCTGGACTGGTAAAGTACCAGTTTTTCTGTCTTGCGGAGACTTAGTGGGAGGCATTTTCACTGGGTGGTCTTGTGAGAAGATGTAGTTCAGGAGCACACAAAGGTGATTAAAAGTTAGAAGACACTCTTGGTGCTGATGCGGAGACCCCAGTCAGAAACAGTTACACACTGTACTTCATCACTGACCACGGATGGGACTTCAAGCCCCCAGCACAGAGGGGCTATTTTAAGTGGAGGGTTAAATACAGTGATTGAAAAGAGTTCTGTGACTCCCCCACTGTTCACCAAGTCCTGAAGTTGGTGATGGGTTTGTGCTGCTCTTCCACAAGAGCAGCACAAGGGTGAACTGTTTCCTTGCCCAGGACTGAGCCTCTATTCTGTATGCACTCAGCATCCTATTGGCAGCAACCTCTTCCCTTTGGCTCCTATAAAATAAAATAACCCACCCAGGATGAGAAGCTTTTCAAATCTATGTGAATGGAAACATTATCTGATTGTGTATCTGATGAAAAATGAAAGGGAGAGTAAAAGGGTTGCATTTAATTCAGAAATTAAATGTATGAAAAAAACCTCATTGTATATGAAAAATCAAGGCAGTGCAATTCTTGAGTCCATTCCTAATCTGCATTATCTGCTTTAAGGCTTTTATGACCAAACTTTCCCTTTTAGTGTGAGGACTGCTAAGGTTAGTAGTTGATGAACTTAGTCTTTCCTTGCAAACAAAGCCCAGGTGATTTTCCCAGACTAAAATAAAATGAGTTGTATTCTCTAATTTCTCTGAGGCTTGCTGGTCACTTCGGTTAAAAAAATGTAGCTGGCTTTAAAACCATTTTGCTACTTAGTAATATAATAATTTGTTCCCATCACAAAGCTCATTTTAATATTTGAGGTTGGCTGTAAACAACTCAATGCAAATTGGGCATTACAGTTATTCTTTGAAGTGTCTTGTCATTTACTGTGAACTTTTGTGTTGTGGTTTTATAATTACTGGCAAAGTCTTCTAGAGAAAAGAAATTCTCAAATTTTGACGCTAAAGTAGATGCTTCTCAACATATACATAAAATAATGAATATTTAAACAATTAAAACCCAGACCAAAGTGATTTTTAAAGACATGGAAATCTCTAGTGTTTCAAGAGTGCATTCATATTTAAGGATGCTGTACTTTCAGTGATTTGGAGAGCTCTAAAGTCTGTAGCTTCCAAAGTTTTAATGTGGTTACATAGTACAAAGACAGGCAAAGAACCATCATTTTCCATTTTATGAAAGTTGTAAATTTTAAGAATAATTTTTTAAATAGTCAATGCCTTTATTATAACACATATTAGAATTAGTCAATCCTAGATTACTTTAGATATGAAACTTCTTCAGTGTTGGTTGTATATAAAAATTGTGACGGTTCTTTCAATTCTCCCTCTTACTTTCTCAACAGGAAGGGCATGGTGGGCTTAAAAACGTGAGCCTTTTTATAACCAGTGGCATTTCTTGTTATTGCAATGACCCCATTGCAATTTATTTTACTGGATATCCAGATTACTTTGTGACAGTGAACAAATTAAAAAATGAGTATGGTATTATTGGGATGTCATTTTGCAAGAAGAGATTGTGTTTTAATGGACTCTAACAGAAGGCCATTCTCTTAGCAACATTTAAGAGTTGTGCAGACATATGGTTAATGTGCAAGTTAGAGCCTAAGCCGTACAGGTTTGCGAGAACAGTTGCATTAGTAAAGGTGAGTTTATTGTCCTGCTGAGAAAAACGGTGTAGCTCAGCCATGGCCACCTGTGACGGTGGGTTTTCTAGCCAAAGACTTTTGTAAACTGAGTGTCTTACTCAGTGGTCCTATATGTGAAATAAATGGCATTTCACATACTAAGACCATATTGAATACATTAGGAGAGTGTGGCCCTTGCTAGATTTTCCTATGGTCTTTATCACTTGGCTGCAATCGCCGAGTTCTTTTTAAAGTGTGAGAAAAGTAGATCTGAGACTCTTGATGGAAAAAGTATCTGTTTCAACATCTCTTTCTCTGGGCCCACCCCTTTAATACTTGCTCTTATCTTTCCAATAGGTTTTAAGTTCAGTTCTGTTTTAAAATACAGGAATGTGTTCACTGAAACAAATGAAACCATTACAGAGTTACTATAAGCAATATTTTTCCACAGGGATGAAAACTCTAAAACAATTCTGGCTTTTAAATATGAGTTTTTGAATACCTTTCAGTTTGGGTTTTTCTCCTCATTTTCATCTTTTTATAGCAACTTAAGATGCTGAAGCACAAAAATTTCATAATTTTTTACCATAGTGAACAATATTGATGTTCTGAAAGAGAACTAAATGATCACCTTCTACAATAGCCAAGAATTAACTGTTTTACTGGAAAACCCCATAAAATTAAAAAGAGCAGTTTAATTTTCCGGTGCATTGTCTCTTCTGTTTAGAAAATACACACACATTCAGAAGTCCAAGTAAGGTTATAATTAATGCAATTAATAAAGAAGCATTTAACCTGTGTACAAATAAATGTGGTCAGAGAAAACAAAGTGTTGGTTTAATAGCATCAGAGTAGAATGACTGCACTTTTTAAATAGCTCCATTCTGTAGAAGTATTAAACTGCAATTCCAATGCAGCCAGCAATTCACTTCAGAAAGAAGTACTACAAGTATTGAAAGGAATAGTAGGGTAAAAAAAATCTTTAGAAGTTCCTGGTGAAAAGGGACCCATGGAGTGCTGGAGAAGCCTTGTGCTTTAGATTGCTGAACCTCTGTTCCTTTATGCTGTGATTCTACTCTTGATGCCCTTGGTTTATTGAGTTTTAAGTGACTGAATGGGGAGAGGAGCGTGGCAGGAAGGAGTCAAGGTCTACTGACTTCTGATGGTTTTCCTTCGAGCAAGAACTTTACGCAGATGGCTGCTTATAGTCCTCCCGATAGGAGTCACCTCATAGGTCTCTACTGGGCATTCTGATCAGCAGTCACACCACATGTTTACTTTGGAATTTCTGTAAAAGGGTACTATGTATAAAGACATCCCTGGCTCCTGTTGGCATCATTTATCTGTCCTGAGGATCAGTTTGATTTATAGGATAAAAAGGAAAGGCAATCATCACAATAAGGGTATAAAAAGCCCCAAAGTGTTTTTTTTTAATTTTTAAGCATATGTATTTCATGTAGGAAGCATCCCCCAACTTGATCTGCAGTAACCTGGAATTATTTCCCCAATCTTGCTACATACACACATTCAATCTGGCCCCATACATGTTCTTTTGTGATAAGAATAAGCATTCTCTGTAATAGAGTTAGAGAAATGTCTTTCTAGATTAAGGAGATACTAACAAACATGTCCAATTTCATGTCCAAACATGTCTTGACATGTCCAATTTCAATTTTGGTCCTTAGTTGCCAATGTCCAATAGTAGTTTTTTTTTAAATGACTTATTTGGGCATTATCTTCGTAGAGTAAATTCTCCTTATGACTAATGAAAGGTAAACCTCAACCATATATAGGTTGAGTGTGCAGTGGTCCTAGACCACTTTCTAGGCAATTGAAAGAACTTGATCTATCACCTACCAACCAGGAAGTGAAATTTACCGAAACTGTGGAGAGGTATGTGGTTTTAATGGAATGATATTTTTCACATGTGTTGTGGGAGTGCTTGTGTTTGGGTGTGTGTGGTGTGTGGGTGTGCCTGCTTTTGACTGACTTCTAGAAGAAAATTCCTTTAAGAAATGGGGCCAAGTAATTAAATAACCTGATTATATAGATAATGCTCAATACAAAGTTTTCTTTGGAAAATCCAAAAAAAAAGTTTTAATTTGTTGTTATAACCTTTAGAGATGTCTTTGATATTTTCATTATCATGTGTACAAGTGTGTCTTCAATGAATCAGTTTTGTACACAGCACCAGGGCAATATAATAATATATTAGTTACAAATACAAATCCTTATAATCTAGTCATGCACAGAAATAATTATGTATAATATGGAATTGGATAAGTAACAAGAAATATTTTAAACAAAAGTTCCAAGTGTGACTAGAGGGAGTAAATAATGCCATTTAAGGAGTATAGGAAGTAACTTCTCTTTCTTTTCCAAGAACAAGGAGAGAAATAACATTTTATAATTGACTTTCATATTATACAACGCTGGCTGGTTGTGTGATATTAGGAAAACTGACTACCCTCTCAGTTTTTCTTACTTAGAAAATAAAACTACTTGTATAAACTACTCGAGAGATTGTGGTAAAGACTGAGTGACTTCATCTAGCAAACAATGTTACCATATTGCCTGGAACACAGTAAGTGCTCAAAAGAGTGAGACTGTGTAGCTATTACTATGTTGTTATTTCTATTTTCATGAAATCTTTGGGTCTGTGATTGATCTGGGCATAGCAGAAGGAGTGAAAACTTGGACACAAAATCAACTGGATGACACAAATTTAACACGACTCAACATCATCATCCAAAAGAAAGAAAGTGTTAGCAAAGAGAGGTGTTAGGCAGCAGGAGAAGCAGTAAGGATTTCCTAAGAACTAGGCCAGCTCTGTCCAAAGCATTTTGCTGGCAAATGCCGGGCTGGAAGGTGCTGTGTACCTTGGGGAACACCGTGAAAAACTGCAAAATTTAACTTAATCACAAGGAATGTGATTTATCACAAAAGTAGATGTTTGGCTACTTGTCTATGTGTTTTAAATGTAATTGCATTTATAGCTCATGAATCATAATATCAGTTCAAAGCCCTATGCACAGGTGTCAATGACTAAAAATAGATTCTTCCAAACTACATAGGCAGGGTTGGTAGAAAAGTTTCTACAACCTATTTTCTGCTCGTGCACGGCTTTCATCAGGTGTTAGCAGTCCATGAGAGGTACAGACATTTCGAAAACTTCAGGGAAGAAAAGGTAACATTGAGATATTCTTCCTACTATTGAGAGTAATGTGAGAACCACTGACATACAAGAAGCTATTCTGTTTGTTATATGGCTTCAGAAATATCACAGAAAAAGGATTTTATACTAACTCAGTTTTGAAAGACACTTTAGAGATCATCTGACCTCACCTAGTTTTACACACTTTATCACAAACTATGTACTCCAGTGCCATGAAGTTCTAATTACCAAATCAAAATATATATATATTTGCTATAAATTACTGTGCATGTGATTGTGTGTTGACATTTGTCAATCTAGTGGATCATTGCACAAAATTCAATTTGCTGCTCAGGGGAAATAAAAGCCAGAGATCATAATAAGTTTTCATCAGATAAAAGACATGTGTTTTCTGGGACATCTAAAAACTTTGTTTCCTGACTACAGGAGGCAAAGAAATATCAAAAGCAAACCATTCCATTCAGATACAAAGTGAAGGTCAACCAATTGAATTGTGCTCTAAGAATGATTTTATAAACACTAGAAAACATTGTTATACGATAGCTTGTTATTGCTTTACAATTATGTGTGACATTTTCGGTGTTGCTTTCGAGTTTTCTAATTTCTTGGAGTGTAGTTACATGGTTGTGCAAGAGTCCAGATCCCTTTATTTTGGAGGCAAGAAAACTGAGGTCCAGAGCAGCTGAGACTTAACTCAGCACACAGACAGCAACAGAAACAGCCACTCAGAACGTGCTCCAACACGATTTGAGTGCTATCATTTGACTGCTAGTCATAATATATCTCTTGTATAGTCATGCCACATGTGTATAGTCGGTACCTACAGTATATTCAGAGCTATTATGATTACTGCAAAGTATAAAGTAATTTTAAAACTAATTCTCTGACCACATGTAATTAGCATAGAACAACAGGCTATTGTCAAATGGAATTATAGGTGTTGAACACCATTCATTCACCTGTACTTAGTTGTTGGCTGAAGAGTGAGCTGGTCTGAAAAAAGATGCCAGGTCATTTTCAAAACCCAAAGCAGAATCATTTATGAGTTCTTACATTTGCATAGTTTATCTCTACGGTTTCTGTTGATCTCTCAGTTGTATTGTAAGATGACATTTTGGTGTCTTTGAGATGTTTTTCATTGAAACTATTTCTTATAAATGTAGTTCTTAGACATTTGCTTATATATTTCCTGCCTATTAAGTCTGTTTTGCAGCTGTGTGGTATTATTCACTGGGCAGCGTACTTAACTCTCTTAAAGATCTGAGATACTAAATATGTTCACTTACTGCTTTAATGTTGGGTGACATTACTTTCACTTGCTTTGCATGTCTCTATATTTTCATTGTGGCTTATGATATAGTTATATACAATTTTTCAGGTTAGGTAGTCACAGATTTCATCTTACATGTACACATCACAAGTTCTTTGCCTTTGAATAGGTTTCCAAACCACTCTGAGACTTACATTTCCTATCTATAAATGGTAAAGTAACAATATCCAACATTTAATGTTCAAGAATGTATTTAAGTTCTATCTTAGTGCAAGCACATAACTGTGCTCATATCCCTCAGGACATCCAAGACTTAATAGCTATTACTTCACATAAATGTTACAACTTAGTGGGTTGCTTTTATATTGGACATCTTAAGCAATCAACACTTAATATAATAATTTTATTAAAAATAAAATTAAATGAATTATAAAGTGCTTCCCTAATGCAGCCAAAATAATAAACCCATGGTATATTTTATGATAAGATTCTTCTGGAAACAAGATGAGGAGGGAATTGAGCCCAGCGAATGATCCGGAGGAAAAAAATGCAACGGACAACATGCAAGGACTTGTTGCCTCTCCAAGTAGTCCTTCCTGCTGCACCATGGTGTTGGCAAAAGCTGCGGAAGATCCTGGGCCACCCTTCACCTCATGTCCCTATAGAGAATGTGACTTTTTGGTGACTTTCTTCTGCCTATCCTCAAGAGAGTTATAAGGGTTTCTAATTTATTTCCCTTCAGGCTGATTCAAAACAGAACTCTTGAGCATTTAGAAGCACTTACTCAGTGAATAGCTGGTTAATGGGCAGGGGTTACAGGAAATGTTTGTCTGGTCACATGGGTTAAATCCAAAGAACATGGAATCAAGCAGCCTTTGAATCAGACTTACTGGCTACATGACCTGGAAATGTCAATGAACATTTTTAGTCACATTTTTCTCATCAGTAAAGAAAAGATGAGTGCCTCTTTCAAAGATTTTTTCAAGAGGATTGAATAAACTAGTATATATAAAGAATACTGTTAACACAAAGAAATAAAACCTAATATTTTTTTCCTCCAAGCTCATGCAGCAATTTAAGGCCAACATGAAAGCCAATTCTGGTTCATCCTAACCAATCCCAGTTAGAAGCGCTGATGTGAACACCTGTAACATTGCCAAGAAAAATAGGACAAATCTGTATGACCTGACCTAACTTCCATTTTAAATCTGAAAGCTCTGAATTAGGTTGCTTAATATGGTTAAGCATTAAACATAGGCATCAATTTAGATTGCTACAATATTGCATGAATGCCTTTAAATGAGGTTATTTTACTTGTTTACCTAAAGATGTCAGGACCTAAGAAATATATCTTAAACTTGGACATCATATACCAACAAGCCTTTTGACAAGTTGAGGGTTCTGGATTTTTATAATTAACTGATCTTATAATGAATAGGGTGCAGTTGCTCTTGACCTCCACGGAATGGTAGAGAAGAAGGGGCTGGGATGGCAGAGGGATTTTTCAATGCTGTGTGACTGGGCAGAAATGGTAGGAGTGGAAAGGAAAATTCCCCAAGACTCGATTTCCTATTTTTGTTGGGTTTTATTTTTAGTTTTCTTTCTTTCCAATGCTTGCAGTCACTAATGACTGGTTTTTGCAGTAAAGTAAACCCTAAATATTGGACAGGAAAAAGAGGGAAGCCAAAAAGAAAGAAAAAATGCATGAAAAATTGAAGTAACATGTTGGGAAGAAGCAGGTATGGCTGAGGAAGCTTTATATTGTGAAGAGCATGCAACTCTTTCTTTCAGATGCCACAAAGTGAAATGTGAGGTCATTCTCCAGCCAAGAAATTCACATTCAAAAATGGGGGCAGACTGTTTTTTTTTTCCTGATACTACAAGTTAGAAATATATTGAAAGATATTGAATCCATTTTGTACATGTTGTATATATCATTATTTCACTTATGTGTTTTTTTGATACAACGTGTAAGTTACAGGTTCAGCCAGCATGGGCGAGGACTAACTCTTCTGGAATTACGCTAGGTCACTGCTCTTTGTCATTTATCCCTCATTTCCTTGGAATGCATCATACTTCCATATGCTTTATCACCAGGAGGCAGAGTTTTTTTTTAACATATGAAATGATTAGCCTATATTCTCACGGCTGAAAAGTGGTCAGAGCCTAGCCTATTTCTGAGAATTGCTTTCTAAAGGCAATGGTAGCTAGCACTGCCTATAGCAACCAATCTCTGTATAAATGCACATGGAAGAAAAATGATCATGTATAACACAAATAGCAATGCTGAAACTAAACCATGCTGGCAAATAATTATATTTTTATGCCTACATAAATATATTCTTAAAATAAATTAGCACCCCCCCAAATCATTATTTTTAAGGCCAACCCAATCAAAACCTTTGTTATAAATACAATACAAAAGCTTGCCAGCTAAGTTCGATGTTTCTCTGTAGAAAACATATGCCTCCTCACATCAGTGTCTCCCAAAGTATACTCTCCATGTGCCTAAAGGAGAGTCACCCAAAGTGCTTGTTAAAAAGACAACTTCCTGGTCCCTATCCTAAATATATTCAATTAGGTTATTTGAGGAAGGAGCCGAATACTCTTTATGGAATATGGAATTCAAATACTTCTGAAGTACATAAAGCTGGGACACCATTGATTCAGTATCTAAGAACCGGAACATCTAGAACACCTTGATCTCTTTGGCATTTACTCAGCATGGCAATTGCAGCTGGAGTCAGGAGTTTGGAATGATGGTGATGTTTTGGCAAAAATGACAGCTATTTTCACAGGTATATAAATAAATTTAATAAGGGAGTATCTTGCCATGTATCAGTCTGCATTTTCAGTCAAAGTACATGAAAGCAATTCTCTGCTTAGTATACCTTTCTGCAAAAGGCTGAGAAAAATAAACTAAATGATTCAAAACTATATTACATGGCTATATTGGAGACATGCTCTATTTAGAAAGTGGTTGACATCAAGGTGGAATCTATGAATACACTGAAAAAAAATGAAATCTAACTCTCCTTCCCACCTCGCATTCGTCACTTCCAGTGGTATGATAAAGAGGCATCAGACACTAGGACCTGAACGTGAGGCTATATAAATGCTTGTCGTTTTCTTCTTGGGGCAGGGAATCTGAGTTTTCAGACCAAGTGGAAGTAATATTTAAGCCTTGTGAAAATAACCTTTTGATTTCCTGTCCCCCAATCATTCCCATTAGCAGTAGTTGATTTTGCATGTTTAGGAAAACAAATTCACTCAATAATTTTTTTTGTATTAAACAGAATGTGCAACTATGCTAGCCATATTGCTTTAGTTCTTTTCCCCTGTCTCCATAGCAGTTAGTTCTCCTCAGTGAACTTTTTCCTGAAGTTCTCCTCCAAATGACCTTCTGAGGTGGTTATAACGATGTTGCCTCCATTTTATATGTCGGGAAAATAAGGCACATGGGGTTACTTGCCCATGCTTAATTGCTACAGTGAATTTAAACTCACTATGCCACAGCGCCTCATAGTATTTGATATAAAGCACTGGGATGTGCCAGCGTCAGACTGTGTCAGCTTTATTTGTGGGTTCTCGTTTATTCAGGAGGAGAAGGAAAGAAAAATGTAACTTCTTGTCAGGGATCCTCTAAGTTCAAGACCAAAGATGACAGAAGATTCTCTTTTTAAAGTTCTAACTAAAATAGTGTTTATTTTATCTAACTTGTATTGCTCAAGAAAGTAATTGTATATTTGTATAATATTGCAAACGACAGTGTTATGCTGCCCGACTCCTCACGGCACCCACATTTGAACTGCGGTAGGGATCAGGGTGACCTGCATGCTAGTTGCCCCTCAGCACCTCCTACCTTTGTGATCCCAGGTAGCCAGCTCAACTGCCTGGACTCATAATTTAATTTTTTAAATGTATAACAGTAGTTGAAGGTTACTGTTTGTTTTCTTTTTGTACGCAGTTCCCTAGGGTTACTTTATGTAATGTTTTTCCATACTTGTGAAGGCACTTGGTAGATTAAAGAAGTTAGTCTATCTAAGGTAACAAGATTACTAACACGTACAGGTGGAATCTGAACCCATGATTTAAAGGTGTAAGCATCCAGGTGAAGATCCTTAGACAAAAAAAGTTAACACCAATATATTTTGGTGTCAGGCATTTGGGAAGTAACTCAGAAATGAAGCAGCCATGGAGAACCACATGCAGGCTAGTGTAAAGAGGGATCTGGTATCGTATACGAACATGGCTGCGTGAGCCATGGAGTCCGGCACACGTGAACTTTATGCCCCTTTCGTATGGACACTCTCACAGCACCCTATGTCACAAATAGTGTCACCTTTGTTTTACAGGTGTGAAGGGCGAGAAACACAAATTATTTGAACTTAATCTATTTAGAAGACTGAAATAATAATAATAATAATAATAATAATAATAATAATTAATAATAATAATGAAAGCCAGAGGTTTTCATCAAGAAGTTGAAACGCTTTTACTGAGACTGCACTTCCAAGGGTGGTCGGAGGATGGTCCTGTGAAGTACAAAGTACACACAGTGCAGTCAGACTCTGTTCCAGATTTAACCTGTTTGTACACTGACACGTTCATCTTAAAATTGGCATCCTAAAAAAGGCTTGCTTTCATGTCACAGTCATGAACACATATAGATATATGCATGCACGTTTATGCATGCGTGTATGTAACATACACCACATAATATACATGGTGCGTATTATAATATCTACTATTTTAATAAATCATATATTCCACATAGATATTTTACAGTATTCTGATATCCATGAAAATAGGTTTTGTTTGGTAACACTCTACAGTTAGTTTGATTCCACTCATCATTACAGTGATTCATGTATGTTCACTTTCCTCTGTGAGAGGAATTAGTCCTGAACATTTCATACGCCCATGTTTCCCATGTACTCTTTAACTGAACTGACAACATATCAAAGGAATTCTGACTAGGCATCATGTGACGAAGACATAATATCTGATATTTTATAAGATTTACATTTAAATTTTTAAACATGCTCATGCATTTTTTATCACCCTGTGTAGAAATGTGTAATAAGCCCTTTTATCTGTAAACAGATAGCGATGACAACTAGGTGGCCCAGACCCAGGGCTCTGAGTTCCGCTTTCCCAGAGTGTAAAAGCTCCTTTGGGACGTCAAACTGGAGCCTAAAGGAGGCAGAGTTGCCTCGTCGTACTCCGCTTGGGCTGCTATAACAAAGTCACATAGATTGGGTGGCTTAAACGGCAAACATTTGTTTCTTCAAGTTCTGGAGCTCAGGATGTCCAAGATCAAGGTGCTGCAAAGGCAACATTAGTTGAGAGAATGCCTTCTGGTTTTCGGACTGCCGTTTTCTTGTTGCATCATTATGTGATGAAATGCCAACAGAGGAAGCACACTTCAGGGTCTCTTTTTATAAGGGCATCAGTCTCCTCACGAGAGCTCCACCTTCAAAGGCCCCCCTGTTAACTTTATCCCAGTGAGGGTTGGGGGTTCAACATATACATGTTGGGGAAACATAAAAATGCAGTCTGTAACATGCATTAGGCTAGCTCCTGTGTCTTAAGGGAAGGGTAAAGTCTGGTGAGCAAGAGACACCTGGCTTTATTTTTATTTGTTTATGTTTTATATTCTTGCCCAAGGATATCATTTATTGAAAAGAAAAGGGAGACAGAGAGGGAGGGAGGGAGAGAAAGAGAGAGACATCGATATGAGAGCAAAACATCTGTCCGTTGCACCCCCTACCTCCCTTACGCTCCTCGACTGAGGACTGAACCTGCAACCTAGTTATGTTCCTGACCAGGATCGAACCTGAAACCTTTGGGTTTGCTGGGAGGCGTTCCAACCAACTGAGCACCCAGTCAGGGCAAGAGGGGCTGGTTTTAGATTGTGTTGCTGCTTGTGTTCATTTTGGGGAGATGAAGCAAGGCTACCAGGCTGGCAGGATAAAAGGGGGTGGGGCATGTGCAGCCTTTGACACAATTTGTCTTTGTCATACACAGTTTGGATCTTAAAAATTCGGTGTCTTGGATGTGTTGGAAGACTCTAGGTTACCGTGTCTTAAACAAGATAAGAGTTTACCTCTGTCTCACCTGAGGTGCATAAAAGTAGGAAATGCCGGGCTGGTTCATTCTCCATGGTCGGCAAGCAGGGCTGTGTTACATCTTTTGTCGGCCTTGGGTGCTTTTACCTCCCTCAAATCCTTCCTCCTTTAAATATGTACATAATTACAGCTGGTGACTATGTTAGGTATTAATATAAACACTACACCTTATAGATTAATATATTCATATTACATTTATTCAAACTTAAAGTTTATTTTTAAATTTAAACTTAATTTGTGGGCCCCTACACATATCATGGGCCCGAGGCCCTGTGCCCACTGTGTGTGTCAACAGGGACCCAGGCTCTTTCCAGCTCTCTGCTCTGCTCAGGCCTCTACGGTCATGGCCCAAGGGGGCTGCTGAAGCGCAGATCATCCTTTCAAACAGCAGCTTGGGAGAAAGACATACCATCTTTCCTTTACAAATACTTCTCATTTGTTCAAAGTACATGGCTGTACCCAGATGAAAGGGAAGCTGAGACTAGTCTTTTTTTTTTTATTGGGGAATATATTCAGGTAAAAAAAAACCCACACATTTCTCTGAAAAATAAATAAATTAAAATTGTAATTGCTTTTGTGACAAATAAAAAATGAAGTCACTTTTGATTACTTTTGAATTCAAAAAAGATTTGATTATGTCTGAGCTGGAAACATCTATACATGAAAGAAAACCTTTGGAATCATAGGATTGTTAGTCATGATTATATAGCAATCGTTGGTAAAATTTTGTTACATTTGATTTTTATAATTATTATAGCAATGTAGAGATATGTTCTGGGCCAACACTGTCTTAACAGCACTTTCAGATATTAGGAAAACATAAATTTTATTAATATCCACTTCTAAATCATGCTTCTATTGTGACTGTTTCTTTAAAGAACTAAAACTATAAAGACAAGTTTCTTAATGTGCTCAGGACATGTATAACGCAACCTGCATAGTTTTGTCTTTGCCTCCTCTCTGTCCATCATCTCTGATAGCTACAATAAGTTTCAGGGCCAGGATTTGAACCCTAGACTCTGATTCCAAAGTCTAGGTTACACCATGGACTTTAGTGGATGCCCCAATTAGTACCAAGCAAAGGTTAAATTCTGGTAAAAAACAAAGCAAAACAAAACAACAGTGAATTGCTCTTTCAGGAAAACACCAGCTTTTGTCTACCTGTAACCTTTCAGATGCTGAGTGTAGAGAGTGTTTATCTGAAAGAAGTGATGAAAAGGCGACAGGCCGGGAAAAGAAGCATCTCCAGGCAGAATGCTAAGTGGAGGGCTAAGTGAGAAGGAAGCTGGTTCGAAGCTGTGATGTGTGCAGGCACTGGACATATGCAAGTATCGTCAGGATTTGCTGGCTGTGTATTATAATAAGAAGCACATCTGGGGGGGAAACAAACAAAACAGACCTCTGAAAAACAATGTTTGACGGTAAGTGGTGAGCGCAGTGCTCACAAACGGGTGCCTGTGGTGTATCACTGGCATTGAGCTATAGTTTTTGGAAAAGTTTGCACTGGTGAAAGAGAAGTCTCCCACTGAATGCAGACAGTGACTATTTTCTGTTGCTATATATATATTTTTTTTTTCTGGCAGTAAAAAGAACATATAAGACTAACAGAAGGAGGAGATAAACAGTTGGTGAGAATGGGTCCCTTATTCCTCATTCTTAGTGAAACTGAGATATAGTAACATGAGAAGAACAGATTCGAGTGACCTTGCCTTAACACTGAGTGACCTTGAACAAATAAACAGCCTTTAGTCTTAGGGGAATTGAGAAAAGGATAGACCCAAGAGACTGAAGCATGGAATGAGGAAGGCCTGCTACAGCATTAAGGGGAAACATATAATAAGAGTGGATTTCTGCCTCCCTAGAGCTCAATTTGCAACTGGATGGTTATGTATTTTACTTTGTGGGGGTTGGTATGGCGACACCTTTTTATGGAACCAGCTGAATTGTTGCTGTTTATATGAATAAAATTATAAACATAATTCTGCAGTTGGGTTTTCGTTCTTTTGTTGCTCTTGTTGGATACCATTAAGGGTGTGGAGATGAGTGTATGACAAAAGAGCAGTATTATGTAAAACTAGTTACTGGGACAATTTTGGGGGGGTGAGCAATTAAAAAAAAACTCTCCCCTCTAGGGTTGGAGAAAGCAATACTACTGGAATAAGCCCCTCAGATGAGAACAGTTCTGTTCGAGTATGTAGGTCAAGGAAATCCAACTCCACAATACCAAGAAATAGGTGGGGCCTGCTAAAGCCATTTAGGGTTGAGCATAAAGTCTGAGTTTTTCTGTCTCTCAGACTCTGCATCTGAAATCTCCAAAAGGAGAGTAAATGAAGTGTTAATAAGGCCAAAAGATAAAGTGAACAAGAAATCAGCAGTCAGACTTTCTGCTGATCTGAGCTCGAAAGAGCAAGTGAAGGTCGCTGGGAGGTCGGTTTTCTGCTGTTTCCCAGATTTGTGGGTAGAGACTAGAGCCAGGAAGCCTGTCATAAACTCTTGGACATTGACTCAGTTAACCCAGGGCCTCTGTATTGGGTGTTGTACATTCAGCCTGGAGGGAAGTATGGAATCATACACTGTGCCCAGTAGCCCAGGATGTGTTAGGTAAGAGGAGGGAGGTGGGTAGTTACGCTACGGAGACCACATCTTCCATAACTTATTGTCTTCCTGGAGGATCAGTTTAGTCTCCTGAACCCAAGGACCTCCAAGCAATAAATGACACTTAAGGGCAAGTAACAAGAGTAGTACCTTGGTAATTTGTTAGCTTAATAGCAAAGGAGAATATGTAAATTTGATTTAATTTTTATTTAATAAATAATAATTGATTTATACTATTTACTAATAAGCAAATGTAGGAGTATGCCAGGAAATAATGTTAAGTGCTTGCAAGAGAGACCTTTGGCAGCATGTAACACCAAAAGTCCAAACAGAAGAGTCAAGTTCTCCACTTCTAAGAATAGGAGGGACTTGTAGAAGATGTCATTGAAGTAAGTGACTTTTCTATGGGTTTCAACACCTCAAACTATTCAGGCAAAACTTATGATTGGGAAAACAAATTTCTGGAAGAGAAGAGCAGTGTATAACAGAATAAAGATTGTCTTGGCTGGTGTAGCTCAGTGGATTGAGTGCGGGCCTATGAACCACACTATCGCGGTTCGATTCCCAGTCAGGGCACATGCCTGGGTTGCAGGCCAGTTCCCGGCAGGGGACACATGAGAGGCAACCATATATTGACATTTCTCTCCCTCTCTCCTTCTCTTCCCCCTTTAGTTTATGTCCATGTGTCACAAGTTCTTTAGATTCTGTATTTCCCATAGTATTCCTGCCCCCCATCTATTTCCTACCCACCACCTATGCCACTTATTCTCTGTACCCTCTCTCCCCTTCTCCTCCTCCCACTCCCCTGTTGCTAACCCTCCATTTGATCTCCATTTCTATGTTTCCACTCCTGATCTAGCTTTCCTCTTAGTTTGCTTTTGTTTTAGGTGTGATTATTAATAACTGTGAGTTTGCTGTCCTTTCACTGTTTATATTTTTTATTTTCTTTTTCTTATATAAGTCCCTTTAACATTTCATATAATAAGGGCTTGGTGGTGATGAACTCCTTGAATTTGACCTTATCTGAGAAGCACTTTATCTGCCTTTCCATTCTAAATGAAAGCTTTGCTGGATAGGGTATTCTCACCTTCTTTTGAAAGAACTCACTTATGCAGGTAATTTCCAAGGGAGGTCCTCTTAAATTCACTTCTAGGGAAACTGACCTGTGACAGAGGCCAGTCCCCCTGGATTTGAATTCCCGCCCTCCACATTACTAGTGGGATTTGGGGTGAGCCTTTGAAAATAAAGATTATACTACTTAGTTTCATTTGAACTGGGAAAATACCTAATCTCAAAGTCCTGTTGTGAAGACCAACCAATTACAGATTTAAAATACCTGATACTTATACAAGTTTTATGCTACTTTCTGTACTATTCAGTTACACAGATGAATGCAAAACCTAAAGTTATTTCTGTGAAATTAGAGTAGGTCTCGTGTGAATATGAGGTCTGTGACCACGCGAAGGCGGAGTGGGCAGTGTGGTGCGATTCCTGCTCCAAATCTCTTGGTGAGGCTTCTCTTTCTGTTGGTTTGTGAATTTTGTGTTGAAATCAAAGTCATTTCTCTCTCATAATTCTTCCTATGCAAACTACAAAGTATTTTTCAAAATTATGTTTTCTGTGTTCTAAGTTGAAACATAGAAATGAAATCTTATTTGAAAAAGGCAGCTCCCTGTCTGAGGAATTATTGCTAAAGGTTAAGAAGTGTATACATAAATATCATCTTTTATGTAAAAGGCTTCTACTATTTCTTCAATTTCATACTTGTTTATTCTTGCGTGTTGTAACAAGGACTCAAAAAAATTCAGCTCTTTCAATGAGGACATCAATCATATCACTTGCAAAGAAATCCAATTATTTAAGACAATTTCTATATTTTTTCTTTAAAAAAATCAGTTAAGAAAGTTGGATTTATCATATACATTAATATAGCTAAAAGATAATTGAATCTTGACTTATTGAAAATTACTTTATGTTGCTGCTGAAGGTTATTTTTATGTTTTATCTGGAGAAAGATAAAATTTTTTATATGTCTAACATTCATGGTGTATAAGAGACTCTTCATAATTATATCAAAGTTCTGGTTTTTTATTGCTGAGGAAATAATTTTGCACTCATAAAATAACATTTTTATTCATCATTTGTTTTTTAAAATGACATATTCCAGGAATTTTTTGAAATGTGGGCTAATTCATACTTTTTATCCATTAAGGTTCTACTGACTTGAAAAATAAAATGAAAATCTCAAAGAACAAATAATTCTTTGAGCTAAAAGGATTAACAAGACTTTAATTCATCATATTTTATTAATGAATTAAATAATAATGATAGGGAATAATTAGAGCTTACGTTGTTAGGTATTTCCCCATTTAATCTGTTTTGGCCTAAGTTAATTAAACATGTATGATGTATAGATGTGTACACTAATACTTAGATAAAAGATTTACTTCAGTTAGTGAACTAGTTAATAGTGGAAACTGAATTCAAAGCCCAAGAGTGTTTGAACCTAAAGTCTGGTTTCTTCATCGAGTTAGCCATAACTGTTAAAGTGCTTTGATTATTTTTGAAGGAAAATTTGATATACCTGTTTACCCCTGATAATATTTCATATTTACAGTTCAGACTCATGTGAGATAAGAAG
Organism: Sturnira hondurensis; assembly: GCF_014824575.4. NCBI lineage: Eukaryota > Metazoa > Chordata > Mammalia > Chiroptera > Phyllostomidae > Sturnira > Sturnira hondurensis. Next base: position 4,235,829 of record NW_028075269.1, read on the forward strand.
GTATTTGAAGGTACATTATCCTTTCCATAAATCTTAAGGAGAAATCTTACTTCACTTGATTTTAGTGTGGGCTTTAAAAACCTATGTCTATCCATGTCCCGTAATTTTTTCTCTATTTCTCTTTCCCATTCTCTTTCTCCACCCTTTTTCTCTCCTGGCTTCCAGCTCTGGCGAAGGGGGCTCCACCCAATATCTAATATAATTGAATGAGAATTTGAGTAGGCAAGTAGGTTCTTAGCTTTAGTTGCTTAGAATAAGTCAGGGTGTATTCTAGGAGTAGAAGGTTATAGTTTCATGAGCAAGAAAGTGTGAGGAAGTGCCAGAGCCTGGGTAAAAGCAGTATCCAGTCTCTTGCTCCTTGAAACAAATCTAAGAGAAATGGCTATTAAGTTATTAAAGAAATGTTTTCTGAGTGTCCCCAATATAGTCATGAGAATATTAAGTTGAAGATTGAAATGTCAGAAGATGATAGTGGGTCTTATTGAGTCATTTTCTTCTTGGTCTTACCAAGACATTATTTATGTCTTCTTAGTTTAAAGCTAGCCAGAAAATAGAGAATGGCTTCATAAACTAGTCTGCTGTCACAGTCATATTATCTTTTCTGCAGCCTTGCTTCATATTTTAATTGTAATTGTGCTTCAGATGGTTGTTCCTCAGAACTGTTAATATCACCGCTAAAGCACTCTAACACCTTACTATGAATGAGTCTGGAGTTGCAGAGAGCTTTGGACTCCATAGAAGAACGGGATCTGACGCCCAGGGGAATCTGGGAAATTAATGTAAGTTTAGGGAGAAAGACAAAGATTTGAATTAAAGATTTTCTTCAGGTGTTATTGTTTTTAATATATTTAAAAGCACTCTGTGTTTAAGTCAATTAAACACACAATTAAAGAAAGAAGGCATGAGATTTCCAGAATTAGGAGTGGATTGTGAATGTATTGGAACACACCTATTCTCCCTCTAAAACTTTCTCTTTGACAAGGCCTCAGGAGAGGGTTTGATCCACCGCAGAAACCGTTTCAGTTTAGCTGCGCACGTGGACTGGGACTTGTCGCCTTCTCACGTCTTTTTGGGGGCGTGGGGTAGGAGGCAGGGGTGGATTTCATTTATTTATTTTTTATTATACGAGGAGCTTTACTTTAGAGTTCAGTAAAGTATTGCTATCTCAATATAGTTATTTTACAATAACAACGTGCCTTTTTCTAAATAAGAATAAAAACAAAAAACTGCATTTTTCCAAGAAAAATATTTTTAAAACTTGTGAGGGAACACGGTTACCAGGGGGTTTTCATTTCAGACAAGTGTCAGGCATGAACCTATTGACAGCACAGGGTTGAGATATGTTTTCACTCTTCTCTACTAACTCAGGGTAGCAACAGCAGCAACCACTGGGGCCAGGTGGTTATAAATGCTTTCCTTTTATTACGTCATGATTTTAGTTTCATTAGGTACCTTAACTTAGTACCTGGTCTCAGAAGCTTCATAGTCGTATGACTTTAAAGTAGTGAAATGATGCACAAAGGCCTTAGTATCTAGGATCTTTAATTTTGGAGAATTCTAATGGAGGATTTTGGATTTTGGAGATTACTCTCTCACAAGGGATAATCTGGTAGAAAAACGGCTGTCAAAATGCAGTGGAGTTACTACCAACAGAATTAAATGATACGAACTGTGCAAAAAGTTGCTATCTACTCCAAAATCACTAGTGTGTGAGCAAAAAGGATGTTTGGAAATAGAACCATTATCAACGTGGAGGGAAGGGAGAATTGAAACATGAGTGAAATAAATATTCGTGTCTGTGATCCCCTTCACTTTGAAACACTCTCTGCCATACAGATCAGGTATGACTTCAGTGTTTTTCTGACCAGGGGAAGTGTGCATGTAACTTGTAAAAAAGGACTGCAAGATTACTGTGCTTGCTCAGAAGAATTGTTGTGTGCAAATTTAAAATTGAATATGTCACCGAGTAATAGTTAATGAGTTTTTTACTGATGGAAAGCGGACTGGGAAATGGGGTCTTCTTGCTCTCCTTCATTTTCCTGTGTTCAGTTATCCTGTAGGGGAGGGAAAAAAAGTGTACAATGAAGTATAGGTCAGCATCAATTCTACTTAAACAAGAACTGAAACCTGGGCAAGATTAGATTCAGGAAACCTGAATAGTAGTGTAGTTAGATAGGCAATAGTCAGACTATTGAAGGGCCAGAAACTTAAGTTTTGTCAGCAGACCCCGAAGTAAATCAAGTCAGCAAAGAAGAAAACTCCTGATTAGTTGAATCTAAAAGTGGTTGAAACATAAACTAAAGCTCCAGTATTGCCATTGCAGAGAATAAATATCGGTAGTGATGTTGTTTTTCATTATTGTCAGTATTATTTTCATTTTTCAATGATAAGTGACATTCAACACCATTCTGCATTAGATTCAGAGGCACAGCACAGTGGCCAAAAGTCATGCAGCTGACAGTGTGGCCCCCCGATATTTCAAGCATGCGCCTGGCCCCCCACACAGCCATCACTTAACTACTGACTATGTCTCCAGTGCTGCGATCCACATCTCTGTAATTATTCTTTAACTACCAATTTGTACTTCTTAATACCCCAACACCCCTGTGCTCTCAACGCTGTCAGTCTGTTCTCTGTATTTATGAGTCTGTTTCTTTTCAGTTTGTTTATTTTGTTCTTTGAATTTGACATGTCAGTAAAATCACCTGGTGTTTGTCTTTGTCTGACTTACTTCCCTTAGCATAATACTCTCTAGGTTCACCCATGGTGTTGCAAAAGGCAGGATTTCTTTCTCTTTTTTTAAGTAGTGTTCTATTGTGGATAGGTATCACAGCTTTTTGCCATGCACTCATCTGTTTTGGGGGGCACTTGAGTTGCCTCCATATCTTGGGCTATTGTAAATAATACCACAGTGAACATAGGGGTGCATATTCTTTCAAGTTAATGTTTTGGATTTCTTTGGATATATTCCCAGAAGTGGAATCGCTGGGTCATAAGGCAATTCCATTTTTAATTTTTTGAGGAACTTTGAACTATTTCCTACAGTAGTTGCACCAATGGGCCTTCCCACCAAAACTGCATTATGGTTCAGTTTTTTTCAACATCTTGGCCAACACTTGTTTGTTGATTTATTCATGATAAACATTCTGACCGGTACGCACTGTCATCTCACTGTGTTTTTGACTTGCGTTTCTCTGATGATTTCTGATGGAACTAGATTGCCTCTTTATGCTATATGCAAGGATAAACTCAAAATAGATTAAAGACTTAAAGGTAAGACTTGAAACAATAAAACTCTTAGAAGAAAACATAGGCAGTAAAATCTCAGGCATTTTTCTTACCAGTGGTTTTCTGCTATATCTTCTCAGGCAAGGAAAACAAAAGAAAAAATAAACAAATGTGACTCCATGAAACTCAAAAGTTTAAAACAGCAAAGGAAACCATTAACAAAATTAGAACTAGCCCTGGCTGGTGTGGCTCAGTGGATTGAGTGCTGGCCTGAAAACCAAAGGGTCACTGGTTTTATTCCCAATCAAGGGCACGTGATTGGGTTGCAGACCAGGTCCCCGGTAGGGGACACAGAGGAGGTAACCATACATTGATGTTTCTCTTCCTTTCTTTCTCCCTCCCTTCCCCTCTAAAAATAAATAGTCTTAAAAAAGAAAATCCATTATTTAAAATGATTAAAATATCCTAATGTTTTTCATGCACTGCTTTACCTTTTTCTATAGGAAAATAGTCATAAGTAACCATATAAGATCAGATCTTAATAATAATGACAATCGTAGCAGCTGTTGCTATCTTTTATTGAAAAAATGGGCTTTAGTACTGGGCAAAGCTCTTTATGTATATTATTGTATTTTCTCACAAGTTCGTAGTGTGGGCTTTTTAAAACAATCATTGTCATTTTAGGATGACAATGAGGATACTAAAGCCTGGGGAAGTTTGGAATGTGTACAAACATCACAGTCAGTCAATGCCATGGGTAACATTTAGATGCATCTGTCTTATGGCAGACATGTTGAGTGTTTGTTTGTTTTTTTTACCACAACCCAGGTGAGCTTTAATTGGAAATAGTCAGCATTCTTAAGTAACGAGTCACTCAAGACACCCTTAACTGCCCACTCTGTTTATGTAAAGAACACCTAAATAATGGCTCGTTAGTCATGTTAGTGACCAGTGATGCAAGAACTATTTCTATTTTCTGGCCTTTGGAATGAGGGATTCCTATGTCTTCTTAGTTACAGTCACAGATATATTTAGCCTTCCTGATATTACATTTAGATCACTTTGAAGGAGAGTTGTATATATCCCATATGCTTATACATTCACATATTGCCTAAAATAACTACCTGTCTTCATCATGAGTGGCCTCCACCAGGATGTCTCTAACTAATCCTGTTTTCCTCTTTTTCGTGATGTGCTCCTCTCCATAACTGGTTCAGAGTGGCTCGTATCACCAGAACCATAACATCATCTATTGGACTTCAATTTGGAGTAAGAGTGATTTGTCCAGGTAGCTTTTGAGACCATGCTTAAAATAAATAATTTATACTAAATAAAATTAAGGAGTGATGCTTAGGGAAAGGGAATTTAACCTGGCCTCCCTTGAGAAATGTTAAATTTGTCTTTAGTAGTATGCAATCATTCCTTCAGAATATATGACGTGCACTTAGTCTATTCATGACTCTCTCTCAAAATATGTTTTTGTCAACCCGAATGACACCGAAATAATACTTATCCAGCAGTGTTTTTAATAGTTGAGACTGCAGCCCAATGTAATTACCTCTTTCTTTAAAAGTTGACAGTATATTTCAAATAAAAGTTACTGGTAGATCAATAATATATGCATCTACTTCTGCTTGAATTGACTAGGAAAAATGGCTTAATATGCCAATGTTTACCAAGTAATGCAGTTACATTTTACTGGTAGTTTTCTGAAGGGGAAAGTGCTACTCATAGTGGTAATATTTAAATCCCGGACACAAGAGGGCCCACCTCCATAACACAACTCTTTTCCTTAGACCAAAACAAGAATCCTTTGAGTCTTAATGATACATGTGAAAAACACAAACTTATTAAGATAAGGATTTATAGAAACTGCAAATTGAAATAATCCCTAAAGGCCTAAAGACTAGGAAAAACTGAAATATGTTGTAAAATAAATTTGGAGAACCTTGAGTCAGCAATATCAAACAAGCTTCTTTATTGTTATTGTAGATCTTAGAGCTTCATGGCAGAAGTAGAGATTTAATCAGTAGCAGTTTATAAATTGCTTTTTCTCACTTCCTAATTTTTCCCTGAAGAGCTTATGGGTCATACTACTTTTCCATTGTGAGAAAAGTCATTGACACACAGATGATATTGAAAAAATATTTTTCGTTGAAAGGACATAAAGCAATATGCTGGTCAGTGCAGCAGGTTCATAGATGAATTGGACAGAGAACCTGCATTTGAAGAACATACAGTCCTAAGGAGAGATGTTTTTTCTGTTAAGTTCCCTTACAAATAACGTGATAGAATATCCTTCAAAATTTGCATTTAGCGTGTTATAGAAGTAACAAAAAGGTAGAGCTTACATTCTGCCATGGTAAGGAGGAAAGTCTACTAAAAATGTTGTAATCAAGGCTAATCTCTTGGGCTGCACATCTAAATATTTATTTCTAAAGTCCTGGTATATCGTTGAGTATATTTTCCTCGTGGATTGCTAGAATTCAGGTACTGAAACCTGGGTGTTACGGCGAACACTCTACCAAGAGTCTTCCAGGATTATAGTCAAATCAAGAGAGTGGAGGAACAGAACAGCATTCACTGCAGTCAACCAACTTGGTCATTCCTACAGGCAAGAGGGACAGTGTTGAAGGTAGACATATGTTCTTAATTCCCTAGATGTGTTTCTATATTTCAATATCTTTTGAATGAAAACTGCTTTTTTTTCTAAGAGAGGGAGATAAATATGTGTGGTTGCCTCTCAAGTGCCCCCTACTGGGGACCTGGCCTGAAACTCAGGCATGTGCCCTAACTGGGAATCAATCTGGTGACCCTTCGGTTCACAGGATGGAGTTCAATCCACTGAGCCACACCAGCCAGGGCGGGAACTGCTTTTTAATGTAACCACTTAAAAAATTAGACTGTTCCATAGTCATACAACTATAGTTGTCTACATCAGAAGAATAACAAGAAGTTCAACTGATAGTTTCTATGGCAATGTTTCCTGGGGTGTTGGAGTGGGGGATGGGGAAGCAAAGGTTAAAGAAGGAAAACTTGGCTGTGAACTTTGTAGACTTAAAGCATAGCTATTTTATGAATCAATTTGTCATTGCCCGTCATACTTCTCAATAACTAATGAAACAATTTTCATAGTAATCCCGACACTTAGTTTAATTAAGAGAAAATATATTTGGAATTATAGATTTAATAACTCTAGTGTCAATGAAAGAGATCACAACGAGGGAGCAGCTGCTTTGTGATTCAAAACAGATGGGCCTTTCCTTTCCTATTCAGATTTCCCTTTCGGAAATAATGCATTGATTGAATACCAGCAAACCTGTGATTTCAAGCCACCTAGGTAAGGAAACACATTCTGGAGGAATGACGTTGGAAAGGACACCGTTCGTGTATGGGTTTCTTTTGACCATTGATTTGTAACTGTTACCAAATAAAATAAGGAAAAGTATTACTTTTACAGAAATGGAAGAAATTAGGTACTGCATAAGAATCTTTTTTGTGTAGTTTAATACTTGGCAATAACTGGCTCAAGGCTTTTTTTAATAGATAGAAATAGCTGATTTTATTAAGAGGGGAGAACTTTTGAAAAGTGCTGTGAAAGAAAGCTCCAGAACCAATGCATTCATGATTCTTTCACAACCGAGCATGAACCCTTTAACAGCTATGCCTTTAAACTCAGAACAGAATGTATAACATGTTGTGTCAGAAGAAACGAGCATAAATATTCATATGCTGTTTGTAACCTAATTCTAAAGACTGACTCTTTATCAAGTCTTTCACTCATAGTCCTACATGTATGTGTATTATACTATAATTTTTCTGAATTAATTAAAGTCTTTAGTCTTAGTCTCAATCACCTAACTATATAATGAAAAGAGGTCAATATAGCTATGGCGCCTGTTAAGTGCCCCTGTGAGCAAATCCTGGATATGTGAGCAAAGTGGAGGCTCATTGGTCAGCCTGAAAGTCCTCTGAGGGCAAGATCTCAGTTGTAGACTTTTTTTTGCCCGGCATAACTCCTTGTCAAAAGTTTGGTCCACGTGCTGCATGAGAGTCAGGTTGTCTGTAGTTGAGGCAACACTTTAATCTTTTCCCCAGTCCTAAAGTGTTTTATGTTTGCTTTTATATAATCAAATAGGAAAAGATGTGAGAGTAAATAGGGCTGCACACTCATCCTTTCAACAGTTAGCTCTTTGTGTTGAATTTCTGGCTTTGATGCTGCCGAGGATGATTATGAGAGTTTAAAACAAGATTTACATAGTCAAGGTTTTCTATTTATGTTTTGGAGACAACTCAGTAAGGACATTTTAAATCATACTCTTCCTATTCCCAATTTCTACACTCAAAACTTTTCTGATGTGCACACACACAGTGTGCAACACACTTCGTGTCAAACTTGTTTTTTCATCGCTCACATAATAGTTCCCACCTAAAGGTCTTCCCTCAAATTTCTCTTCACCATTCCATACTTGATATTTTCACAGTCACATCATTGAATTGTCTCTAAAACATAGTCCTTTACAGTCACTGTGTGATAAACCTTCCCTGACCTGTGCTCATTTAGCATCTGGCTAGACAGTGAAATCCCTGTGGTATCAACTGGCCTTGCCTTATAATTGCTTTTTAGCTTAAGAAATCTAAGTCTTCTCTATGTTTTATGTCTCAGTAGATTATACTTAATGTGACCCTTCACAAGTTTGGGCTTAAATAAATAGCTCCTTTTTAGTTAAAGTAATATTTAATTCCAAAATACATTTTAATTTCAATAGCATTATAAACAATGGAAAATAAAGAAAAAGCACAAATGAAATAAACCTCTACCCAATAATAACATTTTATATAAATTCTTCATATGCCAGGCATGATGTATTATGAATTTGTTTAACAAATACATTGTTACATGTTAATTGATTTAAAATATTAAGTTTTTGATTTATTAAAAATCAATTGCAAATGTGTTAATTTACAAATAGTAATCTATTACACTTCAGAGACTGGTAATGAGTCTCATTTTGTCAGGTTAAAGTATATAGATTGCCTACTTAGTTCTAAGTCAGGATCCTGCTAACCAATATCTACAAGTAAATGAGCCATTGGCAATAACAATATTACTTTAATTGAGGTCCTACCTAATCTCTCTGGGAGGGTAAATATTCAATGGACTTGGCTTTTATTACAAGCCTGAATCATCACTTCATATTATATTAAATCTGCCTCTAATAAAATGTATTAATCTTAGGCCGTAGAGGCAGTGGGGCACAAAACATTAGGTAAAAATAGAAGTTATTTATATTATTTTGCAATGAAAAATAAAAATATTTTAATATATTCTTCTTTGTCAAGCATCCTTAAAAACAGAGGTCAAATGAGGCACAAGGGTAATTAAAGGTTAAACTGAAATCCATTCATTTATCTCATGAATGAGTCAGAATTTAATTCACCCAAAAACAACAGTGTTGGACAGAGGTTCACATGGGATAAGAGTCTAGTTCTCAAATTAATTTTCTTGGGTATTGGATGTGTTTCAGAAATCGGGCCGGGCAGTTCCATTACCTTCTGCCAAGTGTTACAGATGTTAAATGCTGCATTTCATCACAAAAATAATACATCGATGTTAAAATATATTTTAAATTAATTTAGGTTTAGAGCCTGTACATTACACTTCAAGTCACAACTCCTTGTCCCTTGTGCCGGTCACTCAGGGTGATATATTGTGACTAATGGCAAAAGGTCATAGGGAGGATGTGTCCTCATGGGATATTAAGCTTTGTTGAAACATACTGATAGCAAGAGTTTTCTTGTGCAAACAAGGGCTTTTTCTTGAGAAAGATTCCACTCTACTGACTTCTGAGGCATCTAGTTGAAAAGTTACTTCTTTTCTTTCTAATTCAGAGCTCCACTCTCTTAGATAGAGTTTAGGTCACTGTAATCAACCCTTCCCTGAAATCCGCTGTAGATCACAGCAATGCTATTTCTGCTGAGCAAAAGCAGTACTGTTTATGCTTCAGTCAATATTTCAAATTCCTTGGCATAGTATCTGTGGAAAGCAACAAGAATATAGTTACCGACACTTCCAGCCAAGATGGAAGAGTAGGTGGAAATACTGTACCTCCTCGCACAACCAAATTTAAGGACAACAAAGATTTAGAAACAAAAACACAACCAGAACAGACAGAAAATTGAACTGTACTGAGTCTGACAACAGCAAACCATTCATTCAGACTGATAAGAGGGGTGGAGTCAGCGGCTGGCAGAAAGGGGTCTGGCAGGAAGAGGCGGTGGTTTGCAGAACTGGGTGCAGGACAAATCGAACAAACCCAGTGAGGTGCAAAAGGCAGCTGGCGGACCACAGAAACACATTTGCATGCAGATAAACCAGGCAAAAAACAGGCAGTGAGACAGACTGCACAATGCAGGGCCCCAGTGGTGGAAAATAAAGCCTAAAATCACCAATTGGAAAAACTTTCGGGGGTTGAGGTGCCGGGAGAGGTGCCCAGCCCCATGGGAGAGTTTGTTGGGAAGACCCACAGGGTTCTGGAGGGTGCACAAGCCCACCCACCTGGGAACCAACACCAGAAGGGCCCAGTTTGCTTGTGGGAAGTGGCATGGGGACCAAAATCCGAGAGAGCATGGAACAAACGCCGTTGTTCTCTCTCTGACCCCGCCTCCACATAGAGCGTCACAGCCCAGCAACTGGGTTGCCCTGCCCTTGGGAAAACCTAAGCCTTCACCCCTCATACCTAATAGGCGCAAACAGACCAAGACATTAGGGCTCGAGCAGAAGAACAGCTCAAAGCCCCAGAGCCAATACTTCTAAGTGACCAAGAGAGGAGCCAATCTATCAGATGTATAGTTCAAAATACTGGTGATCAGGATACTGACAGAACTGGTTAATTTTAGTCACAAATTAGATGAAAAAATGAAGGCTACACTAAGTGAAATGAAGCAAAATGCACAGAGAACCAATAGTAATGGAAAAAACAAAACAAAACTGGGACTCAAATCAATGGGGTGGGCCAGAAGGAAGAAAGAAGAGACAACCAAACAGAAAAGAACAAAGAAACAAGAATTCAAAACAATGAGGAGAGGCTTAGGAACCCCCAGGACATCTTTAAATATTCCAACATCCTCAGTATAGGGATACCAGAGGGGGAAGAGGGAGAACAACAAATGGAAACGTTATTTGAAAAAATAATAAAGGAGAACTTCCCCAGTCTGGCAAAGGAAATAGACTTCCAGGAACTCCAGGAAGCTCAGAGAGTCCCAAAGAAGGTGAACCCAAGGAGGAACACACCAAGGCACATCATAATTACTTAGCCAAGATTAAAATGAAGGAGAGAATTCTAGAAGCAGCAAGAGATAAGGGGAGAGTCACCTACAAAGGAGTTCCCATCAGACTGTCAGCTGATTTCTCAAAAAAGACGAGTTCATCATCACCAGGCCCTTATTATATGAAATGTTAAAGAGACTTATCTAAGAAAAAGAAGATAAAAGAACAGTGAAAGGACAGCAAACTCACAGTTCTTAACAACCACACCTAAAACAAAAAGCAAACTAAGAGAACAGCTAGATCAGAAGCAGAGCCACAGAAATGGAGATCACATGGAAGGTTAGCAATAGGGGAGTGGGAGGAGGAGAAGGGGGGAGAAGGTACAGAGAATAAGTAGCATAGACTGTAGGTAGAAAATAGACAGGGGGAGGGCAAGAATAGTATGGGAAATGTAGAAGCTAAAGAACTTGTGACACATGGACATGAACTAAAGGCGGGGAATTTGGGGGGAGGGGGTGTCCAGGGTGGAGGGGAATGAAGGGGGGAAATGGGACAACTGTAATGGCATAATCAATAAAATATATTTAAGAAAAAAAGAATATAGTTACCACAAAATAAACAGAGTCAACCAGGAACATTGAATAGCACCTTTTGTAGGTTCAATTTACTAGTTTTTAACTATTTTTATTGTTGACATTATTGCAGAGGTCCCCATTTCTCCCCTTTCTGCCCACCTCCACCTGGCCTCCACCCCTCCCCTCTGGCCATCACCACAGTGTGTCCAGGTTTGTGTTATGCATAAATGTAAAAATATCTTTACTTTGTGTTTTGTTTTATTTTTATTTATTTTAGTTAGTTTTTATAGTTCATTTCTGTTGTATGTTTTCCATTACTATTTATCCCCCATGCCCTCTTCTATTTTTCCCTTCCTTCCCCTCACAATCAGCAAACTTCTTTGCGTCCATGAGATCTTTTGCCTTTTGGCTCTTTTTACTCCTCCCCCAGAGCTGTCAGCCTGCTCTCTATCTATGAATAGCATTTTTGAAAAACTGAAATGAACGTGGGCAGTGTGCTAGGTCAGTGAGGAGAATATGAAAGCTCTGGCCTTCAATATCATGGCATCTAAATCTGTTCTCTATTAGACAAAGTTACACGTCATCCTTTTCTGAGGTTTTCATACCACGGTCTCAAAATCACTGAGTCACAAACATCTGACACTAAATAGTCTACAATCTACAAAGCTTATGGATAAGAATGGGGTCATGAAAGAGGTACAATGAATGGGTCCTTGAAAAGGCTCCAGTCTTCTCTCTTCTTCTTTGCTAAGCTTTCCTTCTTTTAGTTTTGATATTTTTATTTGAGGCCTTCAAGGAATAATAACCTCTCCTGTAGAGAAACTGAGACAAGCCTTGCCAATGAACATTCCCTCTGATTTGACATGTTGTTGGGATGTCATTTTCAGAATTATGTAAATACAGAATTTGAATGAACCCTAATGATAGATAAGGGTGCTTCAATCACACTCTCACTGTCTTTTCAATAAATCAACAGCTACTTTTATTTTTGTTTTACTTCTATTAATGACTTAAGTTGGCTCAAATATGTATAGATATAGCTGTGTGTATGTGTGTACAGAAAAAGATATGTACATATGACTAAAATTTACAAGACAACTCAAAATAAAATTTTAAAATTCTACAATTAAATTTATGAGCAAATGAGAACTACAGAAAAATATGGACAAAATATGCAAGCATATGGAAAAACATGCAATTAAACTACAAGGCTTCATAGAAATTAGCCATAAAATTGGCACTGAATGTTTGGTAGACAGAATACACACACACACATTCAGAGAGAGAAATATGTTAAAATCATATAATTTACAGTTACTACATAAATTTAAGAATATTCATTGTGTAAAGAAAAGCACACTTTTGCCTGTCACTAAGACCAGGGGTCCCTGATTTCATGACTTCCCACAGGCAGTAGTATACAACACAGTAAACAGCTTCAGAATGCTATGAATCATCACACAGCCACCTCCATGAGCAACACACCCAAGGGATGGACTCAGCAGGCATCAGAGCCCTGCTGAAGTAAGTTATACTTTATGGGATCAGTTCTTGCACAGCTGATGCTCCACAGTGGTTGCAGCAAATCAGCTTGAGCAAAATCAAGGCTCAACCAGAACAGCAGGGTGCACACAGCCCACAAGGGGGCAAAGCTGGAGTGCCAGCGGACCCTACAGAATACCCACCACATAAGGTCACTCTACCAAATGCAGGTGACATAGCAGCTCTACCTAATACATAGAAACAAAGGGATGTAGACAAAATGTGGGGACAAAGAAACATGTCTCAAATGGGAAAAAAATGAACAAAGCTTGAGAAAAAGAACTAAATGAAATAAAGACAGGTAATCTGTCAGAAGCAGAATTCAAGACGCTGGTTTTAAGGGTCAGTCAAGGAACATGTATAAAGGACCCATACACAAAGACAACAAGGGGGAGAGAATTGAATGTAGAAGGTGAGAAGTAGATAGGGCAGGGGAGAGAAATGAGAGAAAGATGAGGATGACTGTAATTGAACAACAATAAAAAGGGAATTTTTAATAAACTTAGGACAAGAGTGCATTCACTTAGTGAAAACTTCACCAAAGGGATTGGAAACATAAAAATGGGGATTAAAAAAAAACATAAAAAGAACCAGTCAGAAATGAAGAATTCATTAACTGAAATGATAAATGCATTATAAGGAATCAACAGTGGAGAAGATGAAATAGAGAAATCAAAGATTTGGAAGAGATAGCATTTTAAATTTCCCTATTTCTACTAATTTTGAGAAATTGATAGCGATGATTGCAGTTATATTCATGGGTATCAGAAGTGTCTATTCATTTAGTCACCAAATATTTAATGGGTGTCTAGTATGTGTCAACTTTCTATTAGGTGGTGAAGAATCAGTATTAAAAAAGGAAGAAAATAGTTATGGCATAAAATAATATTTTATGGCACTCATTTTTTTTGCATTTATAGTGATACTGAGTGTTATATTTAACTGGAGCCATTCTACCATGTCCTGTAGCCATGTATCTTTAATTTCCAAGGCGCAAAAAAATTGAGAGCTAGATTGGTTGTCAAAATCTTAAGAAAAGGTAATATTGACTAACTGGAATACTTCATGCATGCTTTGAAGTAAAATAACTTTCTACTTCAAACCTAATTCAGTGTCTTCACTCCTGACTCGCCTCCCCACCCCCCATCACTCTCTTCTCTCTCTCTCTCATATACATGCACACTCAAACAATTTGTAGTTTGTTGGCATCTTTTGGAAATGTCTTTTTGTTCTTTTTGTGCCTTTATTCTTCAGTTTCCACTCTCCCCTCCCATACACAATGCCCATTTAATCCAGCCTTGAGAAAATCAGACAGACCTTATACCCAGCATAATCTCCTTTTCTTGCGAATTAGGTCACTCCACAGTCTGTTTCTGGATTTGTGAACTGAATAGAGGGTGATTTATAATTGGTAGTCATAGAGAATTTGGGTCTGTAACCAGAAATCAGTGTCCTAAGAAGGAAATTTCAAATTCACAGGGCTGGACTTCCGCTCTTTGTTCTAAGTCTTTACAGAGTTTTCTCAAGTGACTGTTAGTGAAAATACGGCTCACTCCTCTGCTCATAGTAGGCACGAACATTTTGCTCTTGTTCAGGAAGTGTTTTTTTTAATGAAAATTTGATGGCTAATTGATAATACTAAAGAAAGTAAATAATAATTTAGAGTCAAAATTCTATTTCTCAGCATGTTTCAAAGGACACAGTTTCTCTAGACATGAAAAGGCATCAAATGACAAAATAATCCCCTTGAGGAAAACACTGGTTTAAAAAGTTAAACAAGTTTCTTTATTGCTGGAATTTTCACATTCTTTGATATGCTAATATACACATGAATCTCTAAGGAGTGGATAAATATGCAGAAATTACCAAATTAATTTACCCACCAAAGAACATTTCATGGAAGCACAGTATACTTTGAAACATATTTTAAGAAATGCTGTTACAAGTGCTGATGGTATTTTTAAGGATGATTCTAACCTAAAGAAACTATTATGTTTTTGGAGAGAGGTAGTAACCCATCTTAGGGAAAGCTTAACTCCTTATTAATTGCCAACAAAATACTTTTTTGCTCCCACTGCCTAATTCTTTTTTTATGGAGTAACCATGAAACAGCTTGGAGACACTGCTTTTATGAAGATGAACTATAATACAATGAAGACAAAATCAACCCACTCAAATCCCAAGTACTACCAAATAAATTTCCTACATGGCTTTTCTGGTTATGCTACTTCAGTGGCTAAAAAACTCAGTAATTTTAATTGCTCTCAATATACAGTCCCAAAAGGCAGAGGTGCTATCTGAGACCATGAGAGACTATGTCTGCTTTTATCAGACAGAAGACCTAGCCTACAAACAGGTACAAAATAGCTATTCAGTAATTAGAATGAGAATATAAATGAATGAATGTATGCATGCTTTGTCTTCATCTAAGTGCTCAGGTAGAGAGCAAGTATTTGAATTCAACAGTGTATCAAAAATCCTTTACTTACTAATTTTCCAAGGTTGAAAGCAAAGTGCTAATCCATGAGAGCTAATCATATTTCTCCTAAAATATATGCAATAAATTCTGAGAATTAAAAACAGTAAATAATGGTTTTTGAGAATCAGATTAGATATAAACCTACATAATTAGTATTCATCATTAAAAATAAACAGTATTCGACTTCCAGCCAAGACGGAAGCATAGGTAGACACACTGTGCCTCCTCGCACAACCAAAATTAAGGACAACAAAAATTTAGAAACAAAAAATCAACCAGTTGTGACAGAAAATTGAACTGCACAGAAGTCCAGCAACCATTCATCCAGACCAGTAAGAGGGGCGGAGTCAGTGGTCTACAGAGAGGGGTCACAACAGGAAAAAGTGGTGGTTGGCAATCCCCGCTGCACAGGTGGCAGCTGGCAGACCCCAGGTATGGGGTGGCAATGGGCAGACCCAGTGAGGTGCACAAGGCCACTGGCTGATCTCAGTCACATATTCATACACAGATAAACCAAGCGAAAACAGGTAGCGAGACAGACTGTAAAACCCAGGGTTGCAGTGCCAGGAAATAAAAAGCCTCAAAACACCGATTGAAAACACCTGCAGGGGTTGAGATGCTGGGAGAGACTCCCAGACTCACAGGAGAGTTTGTGGGAGAGACCCACAGGGTCCTAGAATGTAACAAGCCCACCCACCTGGGAACCAGCACCGGAAGAGACTGAAATACAAGAGCAGAACAAGTGCCCTTGTTCCCTCTCTGACCCCGCCCCCACATGCAGCAGCACAACCCAGTAATTGGGTTGCCCCACCTTGGTGAACCCCTTAAGGCTCTGCCTCTCACTTACATAACAGGTGCAGCCAGACCCCCTTCCCCGCCAAAAAGTGGCTCAAAAGGAAGAACAGATTAAAGCCCCGGAGCCAATACTTCTAAGTGACCAAGAGATAGCCAACCTATCAGATGCACAGTTCAAAGCACTGGTGATCAGAATGCTCACAGAATTGGTTGATTTTGGTCACAAATTATATAAAAAAAATGAAGACTACACTGAGAAATGAAGTAAAATGCACAGGGAACCAATAGTAATGGAAACAAAACAGAACTAAAATCAACGGAGTGGACCAGAAGGAAGGAAGAGACAACCAAACAGAAAAGAATGAAGAAATAAGAATTCAAAGCAATGAGGAGAGGCTTAGGAACCTCCAGGACATTTCTAAACATTTCCAACATCCGAAGTATAGGGGTACCAGAAGAGGAAGAGAAAGAACAAGTGGAAAAGTCATTTGAACAAATAATAAAGGAGAACTTCCCCAGTCTGGCAAAGGAAATAGACTTCCGGGAAGTCCAGGAAGTTCAGAGAGTCCCAAAGAAGGCAGACCCAAGGAGGAACACACTGAGGTACATCATAATTTCATTACCCAAGATTAAGATGAAGGAGAAAATTCTAGAAGCAGCAAGAGATAAGGGGAGAGTCACCTACAAAGGAGTTCCCATCAGACTGTCAGCTGATTTCTCACAAGAGACCTTATAGGCAAGAGGGGGCTGGAAAGAAGTATTCCAAGTCATGAAAGGCAAAGACAAATTCAAATTAAGGTCAAATTCAAAAAGTTCCTCATCACCAAGCCCTTATTATATAAAATGTTAAAGGGAATTATCTAAGAAAAAGAAGAAATATGAACAGTAAAAAGACAGCAAACACAGTTATTAACAACCACACCTAAAACAAAAACAAAACAAACTGAACAAACAATAGAACAGGAACAGAATCACAGAAATGGAGAATTATCAACATGGGAGTGGGAGAAGAGAGGGTGAAAAGATACAGAGAATAAGTAGCATAGACGTTAGGTAGAAAATAAACAAGGGGAGGGCAAGAATAGTATGGGAAATGTAGAAACCAAAGAACTTATGACACATAGACATAAACCAAATGGGGGAATGTGGGTGGGAGGGGGTGTGCAGGGTGGAGGGGAATGAAGGGGGGGAATAGGACAACTGTAATAGCATAATCAATAAAATATATTAAAAAATAGACAATTTTATCAATAATTTTCCTCTTCAAACAAAAGGTCATATATACTTATTCACAGTCAAGAATCAATAGGTATATGGCTGTTAACTACCAGAATCTAAATGATCAATCAATAAAAAATATTTTGTTTGAGATCACTCATAGTACTCAAGGAGTTATGCACATCTGGTGACATTAGACACATTTAATAGTGCAAGTGAGTATGATCATTCTATCAAATCAGTCTATAATACAAAATTAGATGTCAATAATTAAATATAGCTTGTCAAGTTATATAAATGAACCTATAAAATATTTTTTAATTTTTGAAATATAATTCCTTTTTGAAAATTAATATTTGTTTGTATACTGATAAATATTTGTATTTATCTTCAAAATACTAATGATCCCCAACCATTCTAGGTAGAAAAGCAAATTCAAAATAATTTTTTAAATATGTATTTTATTGATTATACCATTACAGTTGTTCTATTCCTCCCTTCATTCCCCTCCACCTGCACATTCTCTCCCCCACCATTCTGCCCCCCTTAGTTTATAACCACGAGTCTCAAGTTCTTTAGATGCTATATTTCCCATACTATTCTCGCCCTCCCCCCTATCTATTTTCTACCTACCATCTATGCTATTTTCTGTACCTTCTCCCCCCTTCTCCTCCTCCCACTCCCCTGTTGCTAACCCTCCATGTGTTCTTCATTTCTATGGTTCCACTCCTGATCTAGCTGTCCTCTTGGTTTGCTTTTGTTTTAGGTGTGGTTGTTAATAACTGTGA
The DNA here is from genome assembly GCF_014824575.4 of Sturnira hondurensis. Classification (NCBI taxonomy): domain Eukaryota; kingdom Metazoa; phylum Chordata; class Mammalia; order Chiroptera; family Phyllostomidae; genus Sturnira; species Sturnira hondurensis. Next base: position 4,253,724 of record NW_028075269.1, read on the forward strand.
GTTTGCTGTCCTTTCACTGTTCATATTTTTCATCTTCTTTTTCTTATATAAGTCCCTTTAGCATTTCATATAATAAGGGCTTGGTGATGATGAACTCCTTGAACTTGACCTTATCTGAGAAGCACTTTATCTGTCCTTCCATTCTAAATGAAAGTTTTGCTGGATAAAGCAATCTTGGCTGTAGGTCTTTGGATTTCATGACTTGGAATATTTCTTTCCAGCCCCTTCTTGCCTGTAAGGTCTCTTTTGAGAAATCAGCTGACAGTCTAATGGGTACTCCTTTGTAGGTGACTGTCCCCTTATCCCTTGCTGCTTCTAGGATTCTCTCCTTCATTTTAGTCTTGGCTAATGTAATTATGATGTGCCTTGGTGGGTCCCTTCTTGGGTCCAACTTCTTTGGCACTCTCTTAGCTTCCTGGATTTCCCGGAAGTCTATTTCCTTTGCCAGACTGGGGAAGTTCTCCTTTATTATTTGTTCAAATAAGTTTTCCACTCGTGGCTGTTTCTTTCCCCCTTCTGGTACCCGTATAATTAGGATGTTGGAACATTTAAAGATGTCCTGGAGGTTCCCAAGCCTCTCCTCATTTTTTTGAATTCTCATTTCTTCATTCCTTTCTGGTTGGATGTTTCATTCTTCCTTCTGGTCCACTCCCTTGATTTGAGTCCCAGTTTCCTTTCCATCACTATTGGTTTCCTGTGCATCTCCCTTCATTTCAATTAATTTAGCCTTCATATGTTCCTCTAATTTGTGACTATAATCAATCAGTTCTGTGAGCATCCTGATAAACAGTGTCTTGAACTGTGCTTCTGAAAGGCTGGCAATCTCTTGGTCGTTTAGAGTTATCGGCTCTGGGACTTTGAGTTCTTCTTGCACCATCTTTTGGGCTGTTCGTGCTTGTTACGTAGCAGGATCGGAGCCCTAGGTGTTCACCACAGCAGGACAACTCAGTTGCTGGGTTGTGATGCTGTATGTGGGGGCCGGGACAAAGAGAAGCAATGGCATCCTGTCTGTCACCTCCCGCCGCCACCGTCACAGGTGCCTCAGCTGCCACCGTCACTGGGGGCCCGCACGTTTCATCCCACTGCACACGAGTGTGCCGTAGCCCTCCACCACTGGGCTCGCCCTCCGGGGCCCAGGTGGTCCATCTCACTGTGCGTGAATGTGCGGCCGAGGTCAGTCTGCCCCACACCCTGACTGGGTCTGGGCCACCTGTGTGCCCAGATTCGGGGGATCCTTCCTGCCTGACCTCGCTCTGCTGCTGGCTCCACCCCTCTTACTGTCCTGGCTGAATGGTTCATTGTTGGACTTCTGTATAATTCAATTTTCTGTTCTTTGGCTGTGTCTTTGTTCTCCAAACCTTTGTTGTATTCAAACTTGGTTGTGGGAGAAGGCACAGTGTTTCCACCTATGCCTCCATCTTGGCAGAAGTCCCAAAATAATTTTTTTTAAAGAAAGGAAAAAAAATATGTCAAAACTCTGTACCTTAGAATTTTTCCTTGTGGAAGTTTGGATTGAAATGTACTACAAATCTTGGCTATCAACATATTTTAATTTGTTCCCCTTCATTTCTTGTTGCAATTTTTAATGTACCTTTCTTCTTTTAATTTAATCAATAATATTCTGATTCTAATACTAAGGCATCAAAAAATTTTAAATGCAGTTTACATGATTATGAATTCATTGAGAAAATTTACATTATTCTCATTACTTTGGGGATTCAGGGCAAGTTAAATTCATAACTTTAGAATTAATATATTTGACCTGCAAAGTTTTCTACTTGACATCTGTAACAGTTGTTAGGTCTTCAATTTAATTTTTGATTAAAATATATCACTCATGTGCCAAGCATCAGCTTGCTCACATATACCTATGGATGGGGAGAAAATGGAATTTATTTATTAAAAAATTGTGTGTTTATTCTTACATGTTTAAACTTCAGTCACCTTCAAAGTACTCTCTATCTGATACAACTATTAAGACATTTTATCCAATGCTCAAAACAGTTTTAATCTCATAGATTTTGATGCTTTTTAGTGCTTTTGCCGTTTTTCATTTAAATTGTTCCCTATCAGCCAAATATTTCCCTTTGAGGATCTTTTTCATCTGGAGTAACAAAAATAAATTCTTTGGAACAAGATCAGGTGAATAGGGAGGGTGGAGCTTGTGGGTCAATGTTTTTGGTCAAAAACTGCTGAACACTTACACTGTTGTGAGCAGGTGCATTCATAAGTCACCCATCATGAAATGGAAGAGTCTTCAAAACAATTCACTGAAGTCTAACACAGTCTCTCACAATAAGGCCAGCTGGTCCACTGACACAGATGGGATCCTAGAACATGCACTATACTACAAGGAGCCCACCCTCAGAGGACAGTTCCATTTTTTTGGCCCCCCCTCATATATGGGTATATACACCTACATAAGGATAATATAATTTTAGATATTTCTGTAGGAAAAAATAAGTATAACAGATTCTTGAATACTGTTAATTCATCTAACATTGTTTCATTATAACATAGAGGAGATGCCATAGAAACTTAACTCTTGCTTATATCAATTGGTTTATGGTAAAATTGATTTCGTTATATGTTATTTTGTCTTTTAGAGCCTATCACTGGTGTTTCATAAAGACTTACTGTCCTCTCTTTTGACTTTCTGCTCCTATCTCACTATTGCTCACATTTACAACTCTCTACAAAACACTTCTAAAAGGAAGAACCTGTATTTTATTTTTTTATTGTGTTTCATTGACTGGATGTACCTAATCTAGTCAACTAGTCCTCCAGTGTTTGATCATTAATAATACCATCTCAAAATTATAGAGAGTGTGTATATAATTTTTTTTAATTTCAGAGTTCATATTGAATGTGTGTGCACAGAAAATGTGTACAAAGTAATTTTCTCCTGCATATAGAATTCTACTAGCCAATCTGTCCCTTGCACACAATCAAAACAGGATATTCCCCTGTTTTCGCCAGGTTTCTAATTTTTAAGAAGTTTCATTCAACTCTGAATGTAGGAGAATCCATTTATCTTTTTTCTTCTTGGGCACTGGTCAGCCATTCCAAAAGCGATTAATCTTTTTATATCTTTGTTATGTCCTATTGATTCAACTCTCTTTATATTCCTTTGAGATTGATATTTTCATATTCATTTATTTATTTGCCAAAATAAAACTTGCCTAGTTGGTTTATCCTTAGTCTCACTGAAAATAAAACCTCCAAGGTCCTAAATCATTTTATTGCCTTTTAAATTGTCTTCCTTTTTCTTTTGATAAATTTTCAAAAGGATATGTCTGGAATTTTAAATATTTTCATCTTCTGATATAAAATATGTGAATATAAATTTTTTCTGGATCACTTCAGTTGCATATTTTATTTAACTATCAAGAAAAACCTATCTGACTTTTTGTAAGATGAAACATCCTGTCTGACCTTCTCTAAATTAGATTAGTTAAGATGGTCTTAAATCATATGCACAAAACAATGTTTGTAATAGCCCTACCCCTTCCCACAACAGTTTTCCTGAAAATATTGTCCTTGAAGTAAGTATCCCTATATTATGCTCATAGATTCGTTCAATATTAATTACACTGTGCATAGACATCACCAGTAAAATCAAATAACCAATAGTTACATGGAGAGCAAATTAATATATTTATTTGCCCAAGGTGACTTAGAGCACCGATTTGGGTAAGAAATGATCATCTCAGTCAGTAGGCGTGTTCCTACATGTTTAGAAACTAACAAACTTCTGTTCAAGTCCTTTGCCCATTTAGACACTAAGATAGAGCACAAGCTGATAGGGTCCCCAGGGGAGAGGGGAGGTAACTTCAAGGGAAATGGGGAAGGGTTTACAGGAACAAGTATAAAAGACACATGGACCAAAACTAGGGGGGTGGAAATGGAGGGAGGGGGAGGGCTGGGTGGGTGAACTGGGATGGGAGTAAAAGACAGAAAACTGTACTTGACCAACAATTAAAATTAAAAAAAAGAAACTAGCTGACTTCTGAAAATTGCATGGTTTAGATTAATCCATATAAATGTAAGAACTTGCACTGGCATATATTAAATCACTTGGTAAATATTGGCTTTGTTGTAATTTTTTCATTGTATCATCATAATCATCAATATAATATGAATGTGTGAGTATATACTGTTTTCACATGAATTATTTGACGATTCTTAAATTAAGATGAGACATATTTTTTAAAGTCAATGGAAATCTACCACAAACTTACAAGTTTTATTACCATATGAGATTTACAATCTTCAACTATATCATTTTGGATTTTCATATTTTTTAAAGATTTTATTTATTTATCTTTAGAGGGGAAGGGAAGGAGAGAGGGTGAGGAATATCAATGGTTGCCTCTGGTATGGTTGCCTCTGGTGTGTCCCCTGCCGGGAACTGGCCTGCAACCCAAGCATGTGCGCTGACTGGGAATCGAACCGCGATCGTCTGGTTCGCAGGCCCGCACTCAATCCACTGAGCTACACCAGCCAGGGCCATATTTTTAAGATAATAGGAAAAATATCAAAGCTCAAAACTAGGTAAACTATGTCTTTTCTATCATGACTGTTTAGATATATTGGAAGACCAGAGGTGGTACCCTAATTGTTCTTTGCAATAATTTTTGAGTAATTGTTATCTTACTACTGCTAAGTTAACTCTGCAGGGACGAAGGATGAGAGAGGATGGACATGAAGACTAAAATTATTCATCAATAGCTTTGATATGTTGATAATTATGGAATGCTGGTGTTTGAAATGGATGTAGTTATGATAGGGTTATGAAGGAATCATATCCTCAAATAAAACAAAACAGAAAGTACTGAAAAGCAACTGACAAAAACATTGTTTAAATAATTGCCGATTAGCATTCCAAACAGGCCAACACTAAACTCTAAGTAGCAAGGGGACAGCATCGATCCACAGATTCTCAGTCCAGAGGATTAGGTATCAGGTCACTACTGGCTTCTTGAAGAAAGAATGTTAATAAGGTATACCTTTGCTATACTTTGGCAGAATGTCTTTGACAGTTAAACTGGGTCCTGTTGGTTCTCCATTCTATTATGAAGCCTTATGCAGACCCACTGAAGAAAACACTCTTCTCTGCTGGGATTACAAAGTACTAGTTTCTCATCTTTCACCATTTATTTATTTTCAGTCTAACCTTTTTTTATAACAAAGTTTTGTTTAAGTCAGTTTGATTAAATTTGATGGATATACATATGAATGTGTATATATATGTGTATGTGTGTATATATATATATATATAGAGAGAGAGAGAGAGAGAGAGAGAGAAAGAGAGAGAGAGAGAGAAACCACAACATTAAGCAGATCTGTATTCACATCCTATGCCTTATGATCTTGTCATGTCATGTTATTGATCCCTGATTGTCAAGTGACAAGCATAATGATAAATACTTGTATTTTTCATTTTAAAAAAACTTATTTTCTAACTTAAATTATTTTATTGTTGTTCAAGTACAGTTGTTCATATTTTCTCCCCACCCTCTCCAAACCCACCTCCCTCCCTTGCTTCTACCCTCCCCCTTGGTTTTGTCCATGTGTCCTTTGTAGTAGTTCCAGAAAACCCTTCTTCCTACTGTCCCCTCCCCCCTCTTCTCTGGCTATTGTTAGATTGTTCTTAATTTCAATGCCTCTGGTTATATTTTGTTAGCAAACAAAAAAATAAGACATATTTTTAAACAAAGAAGAACATAAAGATCAATACAGCATAAAATACTAAAATCATCATTAAGCAGCTTCACTATCCATAGCATACCTACTTTTAGACTTCTATTTATGAAAGGAAAGACATGCTTAAGCCACTATAATCGGTGACTTAATTCCAACTAAGTTTAAACCCATAAAAATTACAAATGCACACGTCAGTGTTGTAACCTCCCCAACACTTACACTGGAAAGCGAGAGAGACCTCTGGCAACCAGGGATAATGTGACCAGGAGTTAAGTGATAGAGAGGAAAAGAATGATGGAAGGAAAATTAAAGATGATATATAACAACACAAAAATGACAGTATTGCCATCTCTTACCTCTCTCCAGCACTCAATACTCATCGTATCTTCTCCTTGCTAGAAGTGAAAGGCTCTTTCAGAATTGTGGGAGATTCCAGCAAATAGCAAAGAACAAGAACATATACCTAATCAGCAAAACAAACAAGCATGCAAAATATAACCAGATACATTGAAATTAAGAACAAACAGACAGTACCCAGAGAAGAGGTGGGAGGGCCTAATGAGGGGGAAAGGGTAAAGTGGTTTTTTTTTGTGTGTGTGTGTGTGTTTTAATATATTTTATTGATTATACCATTACAGTTGTTCTATTCCCCCCTTCATTCCCTTCCCCCCCGCACACTCCCTCCCCCACCATTCTCCCCCCTTAGTTTATAACCACGTGTCTCAAGTTCTTTAGATTCTATATTTCCCCCACTATTCTTGCCCTCCCCCCTATCTATTTTCTGCCTACTCTCTATGCTATTTTCTGTACCTTCTCCCCCCTTCTCCTCCTCCCACTCCCCTGTTGCTAACCCTCCATGTGTTCTTCATTTCTATGGTTCCACTCCTGATCTAGCTGTCCTCTTGGTTTGCTTTTGTTTTAGGTGTGGTTAATAACTGTGAGTTTGCTGTCCTTTCACTGTTCATATTTTTATCTTCTTTTTCTTAGATAAGTCCCTTTAGCATTTCATATAATAAGGGCTTGGTGATGATGAACTCCTTGAACTTGACCTTATCTGAGAAGCACTTTATCTGTCCTTCCATTCTAAATGAAAGTTTTGCTGGATAAAGCAATCTTGGCTGTAGGTCTTTGGATTTCATGACTTGGAATACTTCTTTCCAGCCCCTTCTTGCCTGTAAGGTCTCTTTTGAGAAATCCGCTGACAGTCTGATGGGTACTCCTTTGTAGGTGACTGTCCCCTTATCCCTTGCTGCTTCTAGGATTCTCTCCTTCATTTTAGTCTTGGCTAATGTAATTATGATGTGCCTTGGTGTGTTCCTTCTTGGGTCCAACTTCTTTGGGACTCTCTGAGCTTCCTGGATTTCCTGGAAGTCTATTTCCTTTGCCAGACTGGGGAAGTTCTCCTTTATTATTTGTTCAAATAAGTTTTCCACTCGTGGCTGTTTCTTTCCCCCTTCTGGTACCCATATAATTAGGATGTTGGAACATTTAAAGATGTCCTGGAGGTTCCCAAGCCTCTCCTCATTTGTTTGAGTAAAGTGTTTTAAAAAACAACGGTAAAGGATACACGACAAAACCAAAGGGTGGGAGTGGAACCAGAGGAGGGAGGTGGAGATGGCTGGGGTGAGGGGGAGAAGGGGGGGCAGACAACTGTACTTGAACAATAAAATTTTAAAAAGTTTCAAAAAAGTGTTGCCTTTTGAAAGTCATGAGATGATGCCCACAGTCAATTGTTAACAACATTATTACCCCTTCAGATGCAAGAGAGAGAAGTATGCTTACAGGAATATACTTGGTTTTCATATGTCAGTTCCAAAATTGATAGTTATGTTATTACTAATGTTAAATAGCAATTTGAAGAATATTCTCGGGCCAAAAATTTTTTGTTATAGCTATTATGAAGAGTATGAATAGCAGCAACAAGGATAGATCTTCAAATTTTGTTGTCAATGAAAAGACTAATGTAAGTAAACGATGGGAAAAATTCCTTATCTGAGTGTTAACTATGATTATACAAAACAGATTTTGGCAATATGCTAATTTGCTTGTTTAATAATAAGTGATCATCACTTTTATTCATAGAAATAGATTATCCTTCATTTTTTTGAGTGGCTGTGTCACTTTTAACAATTTAATTGTCCCTCACAGATTGCTTGGGAAGATCAATGCAAAAGACTGCATTTCTTCAAGAGTAAAATTTGACGTCATATATCCTCAGTTACAGTTGCTCAGTATCCTGGAGTCTCTTGGTTTTGAGTAAAAGAGGGAACTTTATTACCTATTTATCTATGACTCCTGGGAAGATAGGGCAATACATTAAATATACTGTATGTGGACATGATAACTGTTGGAAAATTGTAACTCAGAATCTGTTGAAAGGAGAGAGTTGGCTTATTTACATATTTTAAATACATATACATTTAATTACAAAAGAGATAATCATAGTAGATGGTTTAAATTTTTCATTAAAAAGTGGATACTTTAGGAACAACTCAAAAATGGATTTGATTGATATATTTAAAAGATGAGGAATTAATTCATGAAAGGGATATATTGACTTACTCTAGCTGCCTTAGCCAGCCTACTGTCATTTTTATGGGAGAACAAATGCAAATTGTAGGGCACTTTCAAAGGTACTGTGCCATTCATAAAAACCTAAATACACCTTCGTATGATTATATTTATGTGACCATAACACTGGTAAAAGATGTTCCAGGCTTTGCGCACTATCATAGAGCTATTTGGAGATTCCAAAGAAAATGAAAAGCTTCTCAATGATTCATTTGGAAAAGGGCTGCTAACACAGGTGTAGCCAATGTTAAGTGGGATATTGCTAGATAGCTAAAAATCGTACGTTGTTGAAGTAGATACTTTTGAATGAGGCAAATTATATGACTCTAAATACTTACAACTTTAACTAAAGCAACCTAAGTGTTCATCTTGCTGTTCACAATAGTTTGGAAAAATCAGAAAAAAATAAATAAATTTACTGTGATTTAGAATGGAGCTGCTCTGAGCTAAAAAAAAAAAAAAAAAACTCTATGGGGTAAACATAGAGGGAGAAACCTCTCATGAAATGTCTGACTTCTAAAAGTGTACCCTGTGTGACAGCTTTAAAAAATATTCATACTATTATGTAAAATCTTTAAATGGCTGGGGATTTGAAAACATTTATGAATATATTTTACAGTTAGAGAGTAACATGTCAATCTCTTTAGAATGACTCAGATGTGCTAACTTTTCTGAGACTAATTGCTAGAGATGACAGTGTTCTGGAAATATTTTAAAATAGAAACTGACTACATTAATATATTTAAAACATAAATCTAAGGCATAATTTGAAGAATAATAAATTTCTTTCCTTACTGAATCTACTACATTGAAGCCAAAAAAAAGTATCATGGTTTTTAACTGTTTAAACCTAAATAAAAACAGTTTTATGTTCATCCCAATGAAACAATAAACAATTTGATGAAGGTTATTACTATTTCTTCTTGAAATTTTGACTATAATTTTTGTGAGACTATTTCATGTTTCAAGATCAATTTTTTTGTTACTCAAGATTAAAACAGGTACCATAGGATATCAATCGGCATAACTCAAAAAACATTCAGTTCGTAGTATTCATGTATTGTGAAACATAATTAAATTTATTGAAAAGGGTATATTATTTTTAAAATAACATATTTAGAACCTAAAAACTATAATGTTAAATAATTGTTTTGGGTTAAAAGAGAAATCATAAACAGAAGCATTTTAAAACTAAACACACACTATGGTATATCTGTACTATAGGATATTTTTGGCAATTTAAAGAATGAAGTACTGATAGATGCTAGGTGGATGGACCCTAAAAATATTGTGCCAAGTGAGACCAGCCAGTCTTACAACACCATGTATGGTATGATTCTAGTTATGAAAATGTGTGAAACAGTGAACTCCATACAATATAAATTAGATGATTGGTTCCTAGGGACTGTGACTTGGGTTTGGAAAAGAGAATGGGGAAAAACTGATAATGACTTTTGTGGTTTTTTTAGTATGTTGAAGCTGTTCTATATTTAGATTTTAGTGGTAATTGAACAACCCTGTTTAGCTACTAAAAAACAACGAACAGTATATATTAAATCAGTGAATATTATGAAAATGAAATATATCTCAAGAAATCTGTTAATGAAAACTGAATAACAATAAACACAATGACAAAATATAATATGTCAAGATTTGACTCAGTCAAAACAAGATATTATATATGGAAAGTACATAGATTTAATTATAAATTATAAAAGAATGTAAAAAGATGCATTATTTAAAATTTTTTTAGGGGAAGTGTTTGTTCTATGTCTGTGAAATATGCCATTGGTACTTTAATAGGTATTGCATTAAATCTGTAAATTGCTTTGGTAGTATGGACATTCTGATGATGTAATTCTTCCAATCCATGAACAGAGTATATGTTTCCATTTGTTTATGTCTTTCTTGATTTCTTTCTTCAGTGTTGTGTAGTTTTCTGCATACAGGTCTTTTACCTCCTTGGTTAGATTTATTTCCAGATATTTTATTTTTGTTTTTGCTATATCGAATGGGATTCTTTTCTTGATTTCTGCTTCTGCTGATTCATTGTTAGTATACAAAAATGCCTTTGATTTCTGGGTATTGACTTTGTAACCCGCTGTTTTGCCAAATTCATTTATTAGAAAACTGGCATTTTATATGAAGGAAATAAAGTTAAATCCCTTTCCAATAGAGTGTAATAATTTAGAGTCTGGATGCTTAAAAATATAATAGATAAAGTTAAGCTATAAATTCAAGAAAATATAGAAGAATTTATTGTTATGGAAGAACGTAAAGTATTTTTTAATCTGAAGAAAAGAAATAAGGAATAGGATGATATCAGCTTTAAAACATCTGCATTAAACACTTGACAGAGTGGTAGGAGATATTAGGATATTTAAAAGCAATAAGAGATCTGTATCTAGAATAGAAGTGTACATATTGGATACACATGAGCAAAATATATGAGATCTATAAGGAAGGACTTCTTACAGGATATGAGTAAGACTTTTTCTTAGTAAAGTCACTTCTTAAATAACATCACGATATTTAGAACAGGCCCCTCTCTCTTCTTTTTTTTCTTGTGGTTTAGTTTCCACTTGAAGTGAGTTGTGCCACAGACCAGAGACACAGCAAGAGCACAACTATAGTCTTGGGCTGGGCTGCAGCGTGTCTATGACAGCATCGTCTTTGGTATGTGTTTCTCTTTAAAAGGTTATAACTAGAAATCTGTGTCTTTCACCTTAGGAACCTATAAAAGAAAGAACAAATTTAACATAGAGTAAGCAGAGGAAACAAAACACTAAAAGCTACAGCAGAAATTGATGAAATGGAAAACGGACGATCAAGAGAAAAAATCAATGAAAACAAAATCTGCTTTTTGAAAAAAATAGTAAAATTGATATAGCTATCTACAGACTAACTAGGAAAAAAAGAGAAAGGACAGTTTCTTAAAGTTAGTATCAGAAATGAAAGAGGAGATATTACTACAGAATTTATGGATGTTAAAGGATAATAAAAGTGTACTATGAACATCTCTCTGCCCAGCAATTTAGTAGCCTAGATAAGATAGATCAAAATTTCTCAAAAGATGTGATTTGCCAAAACTCACAAAGATGAAGTGGACAAACTAAGTGGACCTATATTTACTAAATTATAATTCACAGATTATAATTTATAAACTATTAATTAATAACTAATAACCTTTCAGAATGGAAAGTACCAGGCAGATTCACCAGTGAATTCTACCAACCACTGAAAGAAAAAATTATACCAATTCTCAATTCTATTCTATTTTATAGAATAGAAGTGGAGAAAATATATGATAACTCATTCTATGATAACACCATTACTCAAATACAAATACCAAAGATAATACAAGAAAAGAAAAACTAGACCAATGTCTTCCATAAACAGAGATGTAAAAATCCGAACAGAATATTAACAAATAAAATATAACGATGTATAAAAATAATTATACACCATGATCAAGTGGGTTTTTCTCAGGTATGCAAATCTAGTTCAGCTTTGAAAAAATCAATTTAACAGGCTATAAAAGAAAAATCATATAATTCCATCAGTAGATTTAGAAAAGAACATTTGATTTTGATCCAATTCCCTGCCATGATGAAGCCTCTCAGTACAAAATACTTTTAAAACTTGATAAGAAAATAAACATCACAAAATAGGCAAAAGACTTGACAGATGCCTAATCAAAGGAGATATACAGATGGCCAATAAGCATAGCAATAAATGTTCCATATCCTCCATCATTAGGGGAATACAAATTAAAACAACAACATACCACTACACACCCACTAGGACTGTGTGTGGTGAATACCACCAATGCTGGGGAGGATGGCAAACAACAAAAAGTCTTCTTTTTTCCTGGTGGCAATACTGTCATTTGGTGGCTTCTTACAAAACTAAACATACTTCCCTTACAATCCAGCAATTGCACTCATTAACAAAAACTTATGTCCATACAAAAACACTTGCAAACAGATGTTTACAGCAGCTTTATTTGTGATTGCTAGAACTTGTAGCAACCAAGATGTTCTTCAGTAGTTGAATAGATAAATAAACAAACTGTGTTATATCCAGACAATGGAATCTTATTGAGTGCTAAAAAGAAATGAGCTATCAACTCAGAAAAAGACATGGAGAAGTATTAAGTGCATATTATTAAGTGAAAAAAAAGCCAATTTGGAAAGGGTACTCTGTATAATTCCAACTATATTGCATTATGTTCCAGCAGAACTCTGGAGGTGGTAAAAATATCAGTGGTTTCCGGGGAGTCATGGGAGGGAGGCTGCTGATTAGGCAGAACATAAGAGAATGTTTTATTTAAGGCGATGAGAATACTCTGTACGATACTATGATGATGAGTATGTGTCAATTATCCAAACCCATAAAGGGTACAACACCAAGAATGAACTGTAACATGAACCATGGACTTTGGGTGATAAGGCTGTGTCATTGTAGATTCATTAATTGTAACAATGGTACCACTCTGTGGGGAATGATAAGGGAGGCTATGTATGTATGGGGCTAAGGGTATGTGGGAAATCTCTGTGCCTTCCCCTCTATTTTTCCTGTGAACCAAAAACTGCTCCCTCTAAAGTCTTTTCTTATGACAATTTGATTTACTTATTTTTGGAGAGAGGGGAAGAGAGGGAAAAAGAGAGGGAAAGGAACACACGTGACAGAAACATTGATCTGTTGCCTCTCACACACCCCCAACTGGGGATCTGGCCCACAACCAAGGCATGTGTACTGATGGGAAACTGAAACTGACCTTCCAAGTTTGCAGGCCAGCACGTAGTCCACTGAGCCACACCAGCAAGGGTAAATGAACTGTTAATAAAAATAAATTAGTTAAAAAGATTTCTTTTCATATATGCATTACTTGGACAGGTCATTCTCCTTAGTGGCATTTTCTCTCTTTTTGAGAAAAGATGAATAAAACTGATATTCACTAGTGCCCTTGCTCTCACTCAGGGCTAGAGAGGCCGTCATAGCATTTCTGTCCCTATAGTTCTCAGAAAGCAAGCCCTGTGCAGGCCGTGTGAGGGAACTCTATTTCTTCTGGGCACATTTGCTCTTTGCTGCACAGAGGACTGGGGGTTTGGTGTTTGCTTTTCTCCCTAAATGTGACACTAAAGTTGACGGCTGAGTTTTAACTCCTATATCCAGTCTAAGGTCCCAAGAGGGATGATGTGAATACCAGAATTTGAAAACTGCAATTGCAGACAACAGAAATTATATAAGGAGAAACAGTCTTGTTATCTTATAAGCTGCTTCTTTTCTTCATTGTTTTATGAATTTATGATTGATACGGTTCTAAATGTATCCTGTGGAGTATGGTGTGAAACTGAAAAATGTACTACCTTATGTGCTTATAAGGAAATAAGTAATTTTATCTAATGCTCATTAAATTTAATGCAATAAAATCTTAGTTATTCTCAAATATATTTATACATGGCAAAAATGATTTTCTGAGGTGTTACCCTGTAAGATTTGCTTATAAATCTAAAACTTCAATTTGATTTTTATTTTTTTAAAGATTTAATTTATTTATTTTTAGAGGGGAAGGGAAGGAGAGAAGGACAGAAATATCAGTGTATGGTTGCCTCTTGTGAGTCCCCTGCTGGGAACTGGCCTGCAACCCAGGCATGTGCCCTGACCGGGAATCTAACCGTGATCATGTGGTTCGCAGGCCCGCATTCAATCCACTGAGCTACACCAGCCAGGGCTAAAACTTCAATTTGATTTTTAAAACACAATAAGAAAATTGTTGCCTTTTAAGTGTTTTTAATGCAGACTACTCTAATGTCCTTTGAAAATAAAATTTAATCTCTAGATCTTTTTAACTACTGATAAAATTCCTAGAATTTTTGTTAAAATAATGTATTAATGAATAATTATTGAAGATTGCTTGTAAACAGGGCCTGGCACATTAATATCCCTGTTTTATTACATAATATTTTATTACAAAATCATAAACATGTAATTCTGTAACATAACAATATCACACTCAAGCACACCATATGACATTTTAGGTAAAATGTTCAAATGACAACTATAAATCATTACACCCATATTATTACCCCAATAACCACACTCAAGCAGGCCTTATTTATGCCGGACACTGTATAATCAATACAGAAAGTCTGTGGTTTTGTGGTATAAAGCACTAGAATCTTGCTGTTTAAAGATTTTTAGATAAGGACTGCTGAGTTAAGAATCTAACACTTGTTGAAGTTATATTGGAAATAGAACAACCCTAAAGTTATCCCTAAAATTCATCTCATTCATGCTCTGCAGTTGAGATAATAAATAATATTTACTGGGATTATAAATAATGCTAGTCCAATTATAAAACTGGGAGATACAGTTCTGCTTTAGCAGGTTAGAAAAACAGCTTTATAATCTTAGCCATAAGTGTAGTAAGGTATCAGTGTAAATTGGTTTCTCAGAAACCTGTTAAGTTATTATGAGATGGGCATATTGTGTTCAGAGTAAAATGAACAAGGCTCCTCCTTGGTCAAAAAAACTTTCTTTGGTGTGCTGTATGGATTTGATTGCTGTATTTTAAGAATTATGCACACCTGAGCCCATTCAAGTTAATCAGGCCATTTAAAACATATTATCTTTAGAAATAGGTGAAGAAACTAAAAGTTTTTAGCCTAGCTTATAAATTTAAAAGAGATATATCAGACAGTACCAAGTATTGGAACATAATATGTAAACGAAGGTTTTTCTCATCTGCAGAAGGGAAAACATCAAGATACAGAACTCAAGACAGTTTTATGAAAAGGAATGTTATAATAAAATATTATTTACTCCAAAGTGGGGTGGGTGGGGAAGGGAAGAGTAGGGGGGGGGAGTGGAGAGAACTGTGCTGAAAAAACAATAAAAAAGAGATAAAAATAATAAAAAACCCATCAATTAAAAATGTTACTTAGTAAATTCACAATAAATTTGTTGTTGTTATAATTTTATAGGTACTTAGCTTTGTATAAGAGTAAAATCCCCAAATGGCAAAATTTTCAAGTTCAATCAGCCATCTATCTGTATTCACACTGTATTATTACTTGTGCAGAAGTAGCAATAAGAAATTTTAGAGAACAGAAGTGAATCTCTCTCTGCTACTTCTGTTCATCTTCATAGACTGGTTGAGTCCTTTGCATCTAATTGATCTAAAAATCAAGGCCAGAGAGTCCATTTTAAACACTCTATAAAATTCCAGTGCACTCAGTTCAAAGAGAGTCATTCAAATAAGTGGCTGACCTCACTGTTCTGAGAAAGACATGCTATCCAAAATTGGTTATCATTACTGTCCTTTTAGTCTGGCTCATGGTTGATTTACCTGCAAGTTAGTGTAATGCTATTCAATCTCTCTATAATGGATGATGGTGCCTTTTCAACTGAAAAATAACTTACTCACATTTTCAGTAGCTTCGGCTAAACTAACACTAACCATTTGCAGTTAACAAGAAAGACAATGGATGTATTTCTGCCCTTGCCACACACACCACATAGGGTTCAAAGCTTGGAAGATAATGTTTAATTGTATATCCGTTTGTTATTGTGGTGTGAAAGTTTTCTGAAAAATGTTTTCTTAACTTTTCATTGTGACATATAATACTTGTCAATTTAACAATTTATGAAACTGTGTGTTAAGGGAGATGCTAAAATAATTATGCAGTACTTTCTCTCAAGGATGTAGTCTAGTAGGAGAAACTAAGTTTACAGATACCTCTATCTCGAAAAAAGATTTGGACATAGAATATTAGAGATAAAGATGTTATGCACGTTCAGAGAGGAGAAAATGAATTTATTTAGTGAATGAAAAGAATAATGTCATGAGGAATGCGGCATATGAAGAAAACAACAAGGTATGTGTGAGATTAAGTCAGAGATAGAAAAAGCATCCCAGAAAAATAGGAGATAATACGATAATATCAAATCATATCCAATCCATACTACAGAGTAAGATACTAGTTTGCCTGTAAAACTAGTAGCATATTGACAATTGTCATATTCCAATATGATTTAAGTCATATTTATTTGTATACTCTCCCAAATCTTCCCAGTTCTGTGTAACCTTTGCCTTTGCTAATACCTCACTCTATACTATTTGACATTTTCATCCAGCTCCTGCGCTCCTCCTTTTTCTTGTGAATTTTCTCATATTTTTTCAAGTCTTATCTTAGCTACCCTATCTCTCAAAATATCTTCCCTGATGGCTCATCTAATCAATCTTCTC
Source organism: Sturnira hondurensis (assembly GCF_014824575.4). NCBI lineage: Eukaryota > Metazoa > Chordata > Mammalia > Chiroptera > Phyllostomidae > Sturnira > Sturnira hondurensis. Next base: position 4,270,255 of record NW_028075269.1, read on the forward strand.
CATCCTTTTATTCTATCCTGGACCTCCTTACTGAAGGATTTGTTCCACTGTATTGTAATTACTCACTTATCTTTGTCCTTAATCAGACTGCAGGTGTTATGCCAACAGGAGTCCTATATCTCTTGCTTCCAAGACTTAGCACTGTGGTTGGCTAGTAATTAATAAAAGATATTATTGAATTAGTTAACAGATGAGTGAATATGTAATGGAAATGTCAGTATCGCCAAATTGTGAGTTAATGTAAATATGTCTTTTTCAAGATCTGTGCTACGAGAATGGCATGATTATGGCTATGAGCAAAGTGACATGTGTATTTCAAGCATTTTTTTGGTTATGACCACCATTAGAATGCAGTGGCTGAACAAAAGTCTCTCTTGGATTTCAGTTTAATGGAAGCAAACAGATGGAAAAAATTAAGAAGTAATAAAAAAGGAAGAAATAGTTATTTTTCATAAATCTTAACAAAAATATTAAAATCAAAACCTGTAAAAATAAGATTGTAACTTCATTTTATTTTGTTTGATATATATCAAGTTGATTAATGGGTGATATCTTTTATTGCAAGTAAAATTCTAAATAAATGTGTTGTTCTTAATAGCAAGTTCTTTTCTATTAAATATTTAAATAATTTTTAACATTTGTGAAAGAAATCTTGCTTGTTATATTTATAGATGGTATCAAATCAGACACATTTATTCATATACTGAAACACAAACAAAAATTAAGACAGTCTTGCAAAGGATAAATTTGGTTACATATCTAGATAATAATTTTTGAAGGAACAAGTATAATGGTAGGCTTCAGAACAAGTAATACAACTACAGCATTGTAAACAGCAGGCTGAGAATAAAAGTGTCAGGCAAATTCCAGAAGGTTGTATTTGACAAAACTTCACATCAGAATGAATAACAGTGTAATGTATTACAATTTTTGATAATTAGAACATCTTTGAAAGTAGATAATTTAAATATACTTAATCTATATTTATAATGAAATACAAATATGTAATATAATACAAATAGCTTTACAAAGTGAACATAAGTGAACTTTAAGCAAAGGCCGAATACTTAAATGTTATGTGATTTATTCTGAGAACAAAGGGACCTCATCAAAAAGAATATGGATTGACACAAGGTCAGAGTTACGCTGTAGAAAACTCGTGGAAAGTGTGTAAAATAAATATCAGGAACGAGAAAGACAGGCAAGATGGTAAGTCAGATTTAACTCTTGGTACAGTTCAGAACGATATGTGTACTGTGACCCCATCCCCTTTTACATATAATGAGTCTGAGTTCCAGCACGGCAGCAGCCGTAATAGGTCCCAAATCCTGTTCCTCTCAACGGTCCTCAAGACTGATGCAGCTGGAACAACTTGACATAGATGACAGCCTCAACATTGTGTGTGTCTTAATCGGGTCTTAAAAGATGTGCGGTTTGCCATGGGAAGGCAGGGAAGGCAGTCTGAAAGGAAGTGAAAGCCTGTGAAATACCACATTTGTTTTTAAGTGAAACAGCTGAAATTATATGCGGTTGGGAAGTAAGATGAAGAGAAGAATGTGGCTTTATGTGGGGTGTGTAAATTTGTTTTGTTCTGATTTTTCAAATTGAAAAATGGGATCGAGGTTTTAAAGCACAGATTTACAGAAGGATTTGTATAAAGAATTAAAATATGAAAAATAAGTGTTTTGTAGGAAGTGTCAGAAACACTGAAAAACATTGCCATGGTGTATTAAATGGGGAGAGTACAATTTATAGCATAAGATGGGAGATGATAAAGAACTCAAAGCTGATACTGTAACTCTTGTTTGATGTGTCAGGAGTTTGGGTTACTAACTCACTGATGGTTTCCAAAAGAAAATGTGACCTGTTTAACAAGACAGGGCCTGAGAGATGCGTTACACTTTAATTTCCTTTTTTGCCCCCCAAGGGTGAGGCTTTGATCTCACAAATGAGTCCCGGAAACAGAAAATAAGAAACCCAGGTATAGGAGAGCTCTGAGATAGCAGTAGGTGAACCAAGGCAAGAATCCACCAACAGTGACCAGTGAAGAAAGGCTGTGATTGATAACTGGGTCACGAGATAGGGAATGATGAAGAGATGTGTTACAGAGCCTAGGAGGAAGGGGAGAAGTAATGAAAACTCAAGTGCTGTATTCGTGCAGACTAGTTACAGAGATGGCTTCAACATTAGGTCAGTGTATTACTGGAGCTGATTAATCACCTTTTGATCAAACACTTTGTCTTTGGAAAAGTGAAACGAGATGAAATTGCATGTGCAAACTAAGATGCTCCATCCACGTACAGGGCAAGGCATGTAGAAGCTAGGCACAAGAATGGGTCTAACCATTTCCTCTTCTTGAAAATGGGAAGAATAATTTATAAGTCAGAGGAGCAAGTGAAGAATGTAAAAGAAAATTGAGCCCTGGCTGGTGTAGCTCCGTGGATTGAGTGAGGGCCTGCGAACCACACGATCATGGTTCGATTCCCAGTCAGGGCACATGCCTGGGTTGCAGGCCAGTTCCCAGCGGGGGACTCACAAGAGGCAACCATACATTGATATTTCTGTCCTTCTCTCCTTCCCTTCCCCTCTAAAAATAAATAAATAAAATCTTTACGAAAATTGAAATATAATTCTTAAAATATACTTCATATTAAAAAGTGAGTTTCTTTCCACGGAATAGGACAAAGCAAACACTTATGTTCCATGACATTGAAGAAATTTGGGGGAAAATTAATTTATCAAAACTCATTTTTTGAGCATCTTCTATTCACAAGGGTTCTTTTAATTTTGGAGATACAAAGTGAACTTAAAGAGATTCTAATCTTGTGGATCTCCCATGTTAGTGTACCTCAAGTTTTTCTATTGTAAGTCAGGGATAATTTTGCTATGTTGTTGGAAAGATTAAGTAGGGCTCTGTCAAATTCCATGTAATTTCAGTCATCTTATGCATTCCATATTTCATAGTTCTTCGTAGCCTTCTTATTATCAACATAATCATATGACAATATGTGTTATTCTGGTAGTTATTTGACATCAACCTCTATTTCAGGAAAGCAAACTTTTTGTTAGCATAGAAAAATAGAAGATGATGAGTAAACAAATGGATGATGAACATAGAAATTTTAAGAAGTTTATATTCATAATGGTGGATAGTTCCTCCTCTATAATTTTACTCTATTTTATTTCTTTTATGTATTTAATTTCATTTTTTATTTTATAAATTGTGCACNGATCGTGGTTCGATTCCCAGTCAGGGCACATGCCTGGGTTGCAGGCCAGTTCCCAGCAGGGGACTCACAAGAGGCAACCATACATTGATATTTCTGTCCTTCTCTCCTTCCCTTCCCCTCTAAAAATAAATAAATAAAATCTTTAAGAAAATTGAAATATAATTCTTAAAATACACTTCATATTAAAAAGTGAGTTTCTTTCCACGGAATAGGACAAAGCAAACACTTATGTTCCATGACATTGAAGAAATTTTGGGGGAATTAATTTATCAAAACTCATTTATTGAGCATCTTCTATTCACAAGGGTTCTTTTAATTTTGGAGATACAAAGTGAACTTAAAGAGATCCTAATCTCGTGGATCTCCCATGTTAGTGTACCTCAAGTTTTTCTATTGTAAGTCAGGGATAATTTTGCTATGTTGTTGGAAAGATTAAGTAGGGCTCTGTCAAATTCCATGTAATTTCAGTCATCTTATGCATTCCATATTTCATAGTTCTTCGTAGCCTTCTTATTATCAACATAATCATATGACAATATGTGTTATTCTGGTAGTTATTTGACATCAACCTCTATTTCAGGAAAGCAAACTTTTTGTTAGCATAGAAAAATAGAAGATGATGAGTAAACAAATGGATGATGAACATAGAAATTTTAAGAAGTTTATATTCATAATGGTGGATAGTTCCTCCTCTATAATTTTACTCTATTTTATTTCTTTTATGTATTTAATTTCATTTTTTATTTTATAAATTGTGCACTTATAACTACACTGCATAAAAGGAGTTATTTTTGAAGCAGAATAATGATTATTTGGAATATATTTTAGTGTCTAAAATAAACTGCATGTTTAAGAGGAAATGAAACCTGAAGGGAGGAAAATTAGCTGCTCAAGTTCAGATTTAAGTTAAACCCAAATAGTTAACTTGATCTTAAATCCACTGAGATAAAGCTATTTTACTTGACTTCTTCCTCTTAGTTTTACTTCAAGATTTGAAAGTAATTAGGGGTTAAGGTTTGAATGTATAATTTTTCCACAGCTTTGCATTCTATCTGTGAACTCCTTTAATGCACTTTGGGGGCTCTAAAATGAAAACATTTAAGTTCTGTAGTCCTCCTCTTTCTCATTCAAAGAATAAAAACCAGTACTATGTTGACATCTAGCCACCTGATTTCAGGATGTTAGCACAAACTGCATCACAAACAGGTAAGGTTTGTGTTTAACACTCCTGAAGTTAGGATTTGAAGTTATAAAAAGAAGACATTAAATTACTTTTATAAAAAGATCACATTCTGTTTGGACCGTTAAAAGAATGCAAAAAAATTCAACAGGTCATGCAACTAACTTTTTTTTAAGTTGACATTCTCAGGCACATTTTTATATTAAATATTTCACCCTGGTTCTGTATAAACCTTCAGGAAGGGCAGCATAGTTGCATGCCCTGTGCCAGAAGTCTGAGCAAAATAGGACAAGTATTCATAGCTGGCCAGAATTGTAGCTAGAAACTACACCTGGTAGAGCATGTTAGGGGTAATCAGTCCTTTGCTTTCAGTTAAGAAGCAGATCAGTTATCAAATTTGTAGCCAGAAGTAGGTTTTCACAGTTATTTGAATAATATTGGCAAATCTTTTTAGTTAATAATGTCCTGTGTGGATTGAGTAATCAAGGGGTATGTTCTCATTTTAATTATGAATGATAATATTTGCTCATTGATTCTTATGATTTTGTAGATATGTATATTTAAGACAAATTAGGTCTAATAATCTTAATGTAATTGGTTCCTTGAAGATCCCTGGGAAAGTCCTACTAAGATACCTAATTTAGTGATTCAAAATCAGGAGATGGAACAGGCATAGAGAAATCAGTGAGACCATTGAATTTACAATTTTTTTTATTTTGGTGTAACTCTATCTTTAAAGAGCATGATAAGAAAATTATATATATATGTGTGTGTGTGTGTGTGTGTGTGTGTGTGTGTGTGTGTGTGTATATATATATCCTTGCCACAAATGGTTTTGTCACTGAGAGGCAAGACAGATTACAGTGGAGAAGGCCAGGTATCATCCTCTGAACTTTGTGTACAGGCCTGGCTGATGAGAAAACTTGCTGTCTATGCCAGGACCTGGAACAGTAGATTCACCAAAAACACAAAAGACTGGAAGACAGTAACTATTTCAGAACTACCCTTAATGCTTACGATTCCAAAGAGATTCAAAGTACACCACCATGCAGACAGTGAAGGGAACTGAGGAATTTCTACTTACCCTTCATAAGCACATATGAAACTTTAAGGTAAGTATTTGGAAGGTGAATAATAAAATAAATTCTTGTGTAAAAATGTATGAAGATCAAGAAGAAAGTGTTTATTTTGTTTACATATTCTTGAATAATGTACTAATGGAAAGAAAATGGAAAATATTATCAGTTATATGGTGGAAGAGTACTGAGACCACATTTCTGAAGTTCCCACTAATTGCCATATCAATATTTTTAAAGGACAAAACTGATAATGTAGCTGGGAGAAAAATTCTAAATTCAGTAACATGAAGTATTACAAACACGTAGGCAGGAAAAATGCCAACGGTCAAACAGAACCGACAAGTACTTTATCTCTGAACAAAAACCAACAGAAGAGTAAAACACTTTAACAGTCTAAGTGAAGAAATGTGGGTCTAATATTAGATTTTTTCTATAATTTCAAAATTAAAAAAATTATAAATTATTGTTTGGAATGCTAGAATTTTATTAAGCAATAGTTCTTTAGCTAGTGAAATTCATCAATCATATTTGAATAAAGGAATAATTCATTTTGTCAGGAGATGTAAGATCCATTAATAAAATACAGAAGAATTGCTACATAAAGTATCTGAAACACCCAGTTTCCACAAAAAATACAACTTAAAAAAATTACAAAGCATAGAAATGTAGAAAAAGTATAGCCTGTACAAAGAAAAATACAGCAGACAGTTGAAACTGCCTTTGAGTATACTTAGATGTTGAGCATAGAAGACAAAAATTTCAAAGCAACTATTATAAATGTATTCAAAGAATCAAAAGTAACTATATTGAAAGAATAAAAAATGGTACACTGACTCATCAAAGAGTGAATAATAATAAAGATGAAAATTATTTCAAAAAGAATAATGGAAGTTCTGGGGTTGAAAGTATGTAAAGGACAAAAATTCACCAGCAAAGCTCAACTGTGGATTTAAAAAATAATCAGCAAACTCAAATCTAGGTAAATAGAGATCATGCAATGTTAATTACAGAGAGAAAGAAAAGCATGGAGAGAAACAGACACACTCAGAGATAGTTGGAACACCAGTAAGCACTTTCAACATACATATAATAGAAGTGCCAGAAAAAAAGAGAAGATAAAGAAATGAGAAAATATTTTTAAAGAAATAGTGACTGAAAACTTTTTCAATCTGATAAAAACATTCACATGCGCATCTACTAAGCTTAACGAATTTAAAGTAGGATAAATAAAAATAGACCCACACCCAGTAATATCATAGTCAAAAAGCTGAAAGCCAAAGATAAGGAGACGATCCCGAAAACAGCAAGAGAAAAAACCAGCAAGGTAACCCCAATCAAACTAAAAGTTCTATTATCAGAAGCAATGGAGGATAGAAGGCTTTGTTACAACATATGCAGATTGGTGACAGGAAAAAAAAGTATCAAACAAGAATCCTACATACAGCAAAATTCTTTCCAAAAGGAAGATAAAATAAGTACTTTCCAGGTAAACACAAACTGAAAACGTGTTGCTAGAAGACCTGCCTTCAGAGAAATACTAAAGAGAATTCATGAGAAAGTGACACTAAACAGTAATTCTAATCCATACACACATTAAAGAGAGGGAGGAAATACTATAAAGATTGAATAAACTCTTTATTCACGCATCTGTTCATGGATATTCGAATTAGTTCCCGTCTGGGTTATTTGAAAACTGCTGACTTGGATACAAAAAAAATAGGAAGAAGGTAAAATATAAAAGCCTCAATAATTACATATATCATCTTCCTTTTACCAACTGGCTTAAAAGGAAATTGCACAAACAAGGTCTATATAAGTATATTTTGATGCCTATGACATATGGAAATGTCACAGACTTGACAATCAGAACACTAATGAGAGAGGTAGAAATAAAGCCATGTTGGAGTGAGTGAATGAAACCAAACAATAAATTGAATCCACATGTAGAAATGAAGAGAACCACAGATAGTATATGAGAAAGTTTGAAAAATTGTGTAAATATATTTTTGTTCTCTCTCTCAGCTTCTTTAAAAGATATGAGATTATACAAAGCAATATTTTATTATAGCTGTCATTTTGATGTTATAACATATATATACATTTTCTATAATAATACCACACCACAAAGTGGAAGAGAGAATGAAACCACCCAGGGGTATAGTTTTTATCCTTTACTATAATTAGATTAACATGAATCTGAAATAGATTACAAAGATGTATATCATAAACTTTAGAAGAATTATGTATTGTAAGAAAATAACTTAAAATCTACAGTTAATCAGTTTCCTAATGCAAGGAACATAAAGGGAAGAATAAATAAATGGACTTTATCAAATTAAAAANGTAGAAATAAAGCCATGCTGGAGTGAGTGAAACCAAACAATAAATTGAATCCACATGTAGAAATGAAGAGAACCACAGATAGTATATGAGAAAGTTTGAAAAATTGTGTAAATATATTTTTGTTCTCTATCTCAGCTTCTTTAAAAGATATGAGATTATATAAAGCAATATTTTATTATAGCTGTCATTTTGATGTTATAACATATATATACATTTTCGATAATAATACCACACCACAAAGTGGAAGAGAGAATGAAACCACCCGGGGGTATAGTTTTTATCCTTTACTATAATTAGATTAACATGAATCTGAAATAGATTACAAAGATGTATATCATAAACTTTAGAAGAATTATGTATTGTAAGAAAATAACTTAAAATCTACAGTTAATCAGTTTCCTAATGCAAGGAACATAAAGGGAAGAATAAACAAATGGACTTTATCAAATTAAAAAGCCTCTGGACGGCTAAAGAAAACATCAGCAAAATGAAAAGGGAACCAACTGTATGGCAAAACATATTTGCCATTGATACCTCGGACAAGGGTTTGATCTCCAAAATATATAAAGAACTCACATGACTCCCCTCCAGGAAGACATAAAAAACAATAAAAAAGGGCGAAGGACTTGAACAGACACTTTTCCAAGGAGAACATACAGAGGGCCCAGAGATATAAGAAAAGTTATATGGCTTCACTAGCCATCAGAAAGATGTAAATTAAAAGCACAATGAGATGCCACTTCATACCAGTGATAATATCAACAAACAAGTGTTGGAGAGAATGTGGAGAAAAAGGAACTTTAGTGTACTGTTGGCGGGAATGCAGACTGGTGCAGCCACTGTGGAAAACAGTATGGAATTGTCTCAGAAAACTAAAATGGGAACTGCCTTTTGACCCAGCAATTCCACTGCTGGGATTATATCCTAAGAATCCTGAAACACCAATCCAAAAGAACCTATGCACCCCAATGTTTATAGCAGCACAATTTACAATAGCCAAGTGCTGGAAGCAACCTAAGGGCCAATTAGCAAATGAATGGAACAAAAAAGTATGGTACATTTACCCAATGGAATACTACACAGCAAGAAGAAAGAAGGACCTCCTACCCTTCAAGATAGCATGAATGGAACTGGAGAGCATTACAGTGAAGTAAGCCAGGCATTAAAAGACAAATACCATATGATCTCCCCTGTAAGTGGAAACTAATCAACACAACAAACCAAACAAGCGAGCCAAGTAGAACCAAAGACATGGAAATAAAGAACAAACTGACAGTAACCAGAGGGGAGGGTGAAGTCGGATAATGGGGGGAAATAGGAGAAGATCCATCAGGGAACATGTATGAAGGACCCATGGACAAAGCCAAAGGGGGTAGGATCAAGGGTGGGAGGTGGGAATGGGTGGGGCAGAGGGCCATGGTGGGGTGAAAATGGAGACAACTGTACTTGAACAGTAATAAAAGAGTAAGGTGAACATTTTCAGGGAAAAATAAATGAAACCAACTGCAACACTTAGCAACAGACATTCAAAAATGGTAAAACAAAGTAGTCAAAATTCTAGAAAACCATAAGCACAACAGCGGAAATAACATTATCTCCGATAATAGAAATAAAATCCTTAAAATGTCCTATTAAAAGGCCACAACTTTCAAATTGTGTTAAAGTTATTGATACCAATAACTTTTTTTATATAACTTATATTTTTTCTTTAACGAAGACTGATAAAGCATGATTCAGAGAGTTTAAATGCACAAAGAGAATATATATATATATATATGTATATTCTGTATCCATTGATATATTGATTGATATATCAATTGATTGATCAAATCTATTGGACACTTTCATGAAATGCAGACTTGAATTCAGTATGTCTAGGATGGGGCCTGAGATCTTACGTTTCTAACAAGCTCCCTAGTGATGCTGATGCCACTCTGAGACTACACTTTGCGTAGTGACGATCTCAGATACACATCACACACAGTTCCCTGTTCCATCACATAACTCAGTTCTCCACATTCCATTAAACCTAGGAAAGCATGTAATAAGGCATAAGATGTGATATAACAAGAAATATTGCAGAAGAAAATAGAAGCTATGTTCTAGTTGCAATGCTGATCTCAGATATGTTTAATTTCTTACTATAATTTCACATTCCACCTCTGAAATGTTAATTATAAACAGGTGCTGAAAAATATTGCCAATTTATAAAGAACTGATAGGTCTTGCATGAGTACATAAATTGCTGGTATAATTACTTCTCTTGCAAAAAGAAAAATGGTGCAGTATAGGTAGTCAATGTTTTTTAAAGTTTGTAATGGAATTCTATGCTGCAGAAAGGAAGAAGGAACTACTACCCTTTGCAACATCATGGATGGAACTGGAAAGCATTATGCTGAGCGAAATAAGCCAGGCGGTGAAAGACAAATATCATATGATCTCACCGTTAACAGGAATCTAAACAAACCAAACAAGCAAGCAAAATACGACCAATGACACTCAAATACGGAACAGGCTGACAGGGTCCAGAGGGGAGAAGGGAGAGAATCATAGGGGAAAAGGGGATGGACTCACATGAACAAGTATAAAGGACACATGGACAATAACTAAGGGTGGGGGGGAAATGGGAGGGAGGCGGGGAGCATGGGGCGGGGGGCGGGCAGGGTTGGGAATATAAGACAGAAAGCTGTACTTGAACAAGAATTAAATAAAAATTATATTAAAAAAATAAATAAAGTTTGTTTTCTCTTAATTTAAACTGTGCTAGTAATGGTTTTGCTTTATAAAATCCATCAAAAGAATAGTTTCATCTCATTCAAATTGTATTTTATACAATTATTCACTCTGTATTTCCAAATTTTATCATCATTTATGTACTGATACACTGGTAAAACATAATCAAAATCACCATTCTAATACATATCTATTTGAGACAATAGCCTTAAGAGTGAGTAGAAGGTGAATTTTTTGTATACAAATAACTGTTGTGAAATTTAAAGCACATCAGACAGGAAGTGAACAACTAGGCAACACTCCTTGGCTGTAGTATTTTGCCCATTGACTCATAGACTGGAAAAATGTTGATGGTACTTGCTTCATTCAATAACATGGGAGGGTCTGTAAAGAAATGTATTGATATTTCATAGACTTTTTAGAGGTCCGAGGAGGAAAGTGCCTTTCTTAAAAAGCCATTTTTATATGCAAGAATATATTTTTGAGTGAGTTCAACACCTGACGTTTGCATCAACCATGGTTCAGGCCATCGAACATGTAATGTTTAACTGTATTATTAAAGGGTTAACTATTTCTGGTACATTCAGTTTTATCCCCTAACAAAGGCAGGAAAAGGGCCTTCATGGTAAAACGATTTTGCACATCTTGCATGCAGTTTTGAAGCTGACTGGCTTTTAACATAAGAAATTGATTGAAGACATCCTTCATTTCAACAAATGTGTTAAAGATTCATCATCCGTATTCCGAAGAGAACCAGCTGGATCAAAGTTTTCTTCAGCAATGACCAAAAGGAGTTGATATTTCATGTTTAAATAGTACAGAAATCTACAACTCAGCAAGAGTTTATCTTCCACATGTCTTGGTGTTTCTCAAGATCTTTTCTAAGGAGCCTTTGATACAGATACATTCCACAGATACATTTGCCTGAGGGATTCCTAAGACAGCCTGAGGGGCAGCCAATGAATGGGGCTCTACACTCCCCACTCACTTTCATATATAAAATGTTCTACTACTAAATGACTTTATACATCTTTTATAGATTAGGCAACTTAAGGCTAGAGAGAAAAGGGTTTACCTGAAATCATAAAAGCTAAAGGAGACATGGAGTGTAGTAGGGAAGGTAAAAATTGATGCTCAAATATTGAAAAAGCTAACATGAAAGAAATAGAAGTTATTCTATGGAGGCCCATCAGAGAGAGATAGGATACATGGGTGGGAGACTAAAGTCACAGAGGAATAGACTACTATTCTATCCAAAGGAAAAAAAAAAAAAACCTACCAACATAAACTGCTTGAAGTTTAAATGGGTTGGCACAAGAAAGAGCGATTTTCCCAGCTATTGAAACATTGAGGAAGAACTGGAATTCCACTCTCGGTGGTGGTATGGAGGAGAGATACATCTGATCAAATGTTTGATATTACATCTCTGAAGGCGCATGTCAACTCCAAGAGCTTTGTGATTTATTATGTATAAGAATGTGACCTCCTTTAGTTGGTGTTTCTGATCTAGAGAAGAATTTACTAAAGGCAAAATTGAAAGTGTCTTTGTGCTTATTCAGACAGCCTTTCAGGGTTTCCCCCGGTGGGGGGGGGGTGCCCCTCATCCTGGGAAAGGCCTGTACGTATCTTTATATTTTCCCTGCCTGAATTTTGTGTTTCTCACAACAAATAAATGTAGCTCAAATGCTGGTTCCAAATTAGAGTTAGCAGCTGCCTCAATGGTTGTATACTAAGCAATTCTGGCATATAGTTGGGTGCAAAATGGGGAATCAAATCCCTTAAGCCAGGTATTAGGTGTCCCTAGTGAAAATCAATAAACAAGCTAATAGGTCATTTGGTGCCTGGGAAATCAACATGGACACATCATTTAATACTACATTTACAAAAACATAAAATTGCTTTACACATATATTTGTTTTTACTATTTAGCTATAATTACTGAAGTAGGCACTGTTGAGTCTCTCTGTAACTTCTACTGATTTTATCAGGCTTTTGAAAGTTTTATCCATTTCTGAGCTTGGGAAACCGCAAGATGTGGTTGTTATACTATTAGCCACAAACTTCCCTGTTGGAAAGATATGCTTCCATTTTCTCTGAACTTTGAGAAGCCATTTCCAGGAAGACAATCTCAGTGTAGAAACTCCCATGTACAATTTAATTATCCCTTTTAGAAGAGATCAATGGTTCTCCAGTTTTTCAAGTCACTCTATACTGCTCTCTATGAAACTGTACACAGTTGTCTTCTATTTCCATGTTAATACGTGAGGAAATTATGTAAATTTTAAATCTTTGGATCCTGGAGAATGATGACCACATATACACAAAATAACCATTGGAAAAAACACATGAGAACAATGGCTGATGGTAGATCCATGGCACGAGAACACAGTAGTGACACTGTAATGATGTCAGGTCATCACGCATACTCTGAATAAACACACAACAGGGTTTACTGTAAAACTACCTTCCATGAACTAAATCATTCCAATTTTTAGAACATTTTAAATTCTTAAAAATATAATCTATATTGATTTTACCAACCTTCTTACCATTTTATTATATTATGTAAACTTATGGTAATACAGATCATAAATGATTCAGTTAATATCCTTTTTTCTATAAAACAAGAAATTTTACTCTAAAGACTCATTATACTCCTGCTTTGCCATTCATAAATATTGAGCTTATTATTCTTTTTTTAAAGATTTTATTTATTTATTTATTTATTTATCTTTAGAGGGAAGGAGAGAAGGAGAGAAATATCAATGTATGGTTGCCTCTCGTGAGTCCCCTGCTGGGAACTGGCCTGCAACCCAGGCATGTGCCCTGACTGGGAATCGAACCATGATCGTGTGGTTCACAGGCCTGCGCTCAATCCACTGAGCTACACCAGCCCGGGCTATTCTTTTTAAATTAATTAATTAATTGATTTTCTTTATAGGGAGAAAGACATTGATTTATTGTTCCACTTATTTATGCATTATTTGATTGATTCTTGTATTTGCCTTGACCAGGGATTGAACCTGTAAATTTGGCATGGCTGGGTGACACTCTAGCTGCTGATTACCTGGCCAGGGTGGGTTCATTATTCTTTGTGTAAATACTAAACTGTTCAGTGCAGAATGGAAAGGGCAAAGTCTATTTCTAAATCTGACAATACTCAAACCATGGGCAGCCAATATTCTCTTCGCAGTTTATCATGTCTGTAACTCCTCTGTGTGCATGGATGGTGACGTACAAAAGCTAAAATCAAAATTGAAGGGTGAAGTCCATAATCTGTCAGGCAACTTGATATCTGTTCTGCATCAGAGATCTGGGATGCAATCATTCCCAACTTAGATTGGAATGTTTCCCATTATCAAAAAACACACAATATTTTTTGTTTTTCTAAAATTTGTACAGAAAAAAAATTATTTCCTTTCTTTTTTAAGCACAGAGATAAATTGGAATTAAGAAGATTCACCTTAGATATGAGACTCATTTTTAAGCCTTTCTATTGAGGCATGATAGACATGCAAAAAGCTGCACACATTTGATGTATATAACTCCATGTTGAGGATAAGTACACATCCATCAAATTGTCATGACAATTAAGGTCATAAACATGTCCATCACTTCCCAAAGTTTCTTCCTCTCCTTTTACTACTGTTATTGTGTGTGTATGTGTATGTGCGTGGTAACACTTAATAGCGGATCTACCTTCTTAGCAAATTTTAAATCTGAAATACAGTGTAGTTGACCCCTCCATATCTGGGGGTTCCCCATCAGGAGATTCAATCAACTGCTGATGGGGAATGTTTTTTTTTAAATGTTACATTGTTGCTTTTATGTGCCATGTACTTAGGCCTTTGATGGTTGTGTCTGTACTGAACATATACACACTTGTTTTCCTAATGATTATTCTCTCGACAATACAGTATAACAACTATTTCCATAGAATTTACATTGTGTTAAGTACTATAAGCAATGTAGAGATGATTTAAATTAGCAAAAGCATATGCAAGATTATATGCAAATGCTATGCCATTTTATGGAAAGAGCGTCTGAGTATTTTGGTGTCTGCAGTGGGAGTCCTGGAACCAATTCCTCCTGGATACCAAGAGGAGGGAGGTATTATTAACTATAGGCACTGTACTCTGCAGATCTCCAAAATTTATTTATCTCGCATAACTGAAACTGTCACCCTTTTGTCCATCACCTTCTCATTCACCTTCCCCTCAGGCCCTGGCAAACACCCTCTGCTTCTGTGAGTTTCGCTATTGTAAATTCCACATGTGAGTGAGATCACACAGCATTTGCTTTCTGCAGACACAAATTTTACTGGCACTGAGAAGACTGAGTGAAGTTATAACATTCGTTAGGTGGTTTCAGGTGAATATGCAAGCAATACAAAAAACAACATGGAGTCATGACAGGTGGGTGATAAATAGATATATAAAAAGTAAAATTACTATAAATAAAAATAAGGTGTCCTGGCATTGGACCTTGGTTAGTTAGAGTGCCACTCTGACTTACTGAGGTCACAGGCTGGAAAACTGGTCAGGGCAGGTGAGAGAACCAATCTGAATGCATAAGTAAGCAGAAGAGGGAATTGATGTCTCTCTGTCTCTTTCTCTACCTTTCCCTCTTTAAAATCAACCAATATGTTTTAATAAAAAATTTTAAGTGTATTATTTTAAAGTAGAGGGATGTCCAAAGAAGAAACATCGATACAGCCCTGGCTGGTGTGGCTGAGTGGATTTGAGTGCTGGCTTGTGAACGAACCAAGGGTTGCCCAGTTTGATTTCCAGTCAGGGCACATGCCAGTAGGGGGCGTGCCAGAAGCAAGCACACATTGATGTTTCTCTCCCTCTCTTTCTTCTACCCTTTTCCTCTCTCTAAAAATAAAAAAAATGTTAAAAAAGAAATATTGACACACAGGAACACAAAGAGCACTTAATGTAAGTACCTCATATATTGCAAATGCTCATTTCTATAAACTTCTCTAGCACCTAAATGTCTCAAAGATGGTGTCCTAAATCTGAATTTGGATATCATTTTTACTTGGATTTAAATTTCAGCTTTGAAATTACTACCTCTTTGTTCTTGCCTAAATTTCTATTGAAAACTTGTAAAACAATAGTAATAATCAGGGCTTCCCAAAGATTTTGTGATTTTTTAAAGGTGCATGTGAAAGACTTCTATCATAGCAATGAAACTGTAGGTATTACTATTACTATTATTATTATCTGGCACTTACATATTAGTATGGTAATTAGAAATTCTATTTTGATGTCATACTTAGTGCTGTTATATTTCATTAATTTACGTAGTCAATATATTGCTAGCTAGTTAGGATTAGTTGGGAGGTTTCATTAAAATAGAACACAAAATGGTCCATCTCATTTTCTATGATGTAAGTCATCAAGGACAATGTATTTTGCTTACTTATGAATATTCCCAAGGATGTATACATTAGAACTAGAAACTGTAGAAAAACATGATCTCATTTCAGTATTTTATTACACAAGGAATTTTTGTTAAATCTAATTGCATTATTTTCTAAGCATAGTTGGTATACAATATTATATTATTTTCAGTTGTACAATGTAGTGATTTCACATTTATATACCTTACAATATACTCAGCATACTGTCTTTCAAACTCCTCATGATATTATTGACTTACTGCCTTCATCTTTTTTACTTATTTCCCCCACCCCGCTTCCTCCTTCCACAACCCTCAGTTTGATCTCTGTTTCTACGAGATTGTTTTTTTCATTTGTTTTGTTTATTTAATTTCCATACATAAGTGAAGTCATATAGCATTTGTCTTTCTTGGTCTCACTTAATTCGTTAGCATAACACCCTTTAGGTTCAGCCACTGTGTTCTTTTCTTAATTTGTTTCTGAACTTGCTTGTTTTCTTTTGTTCCTCTCTATTCTTCCCTTCCTTCCTCCTTTCCTTCCTCTCTTCCTTTTTTCTTTCCCTGCTTCCTTCCTTCCTCCATTTTTTCCTTCCTTCCTTTCCTTATTTGATCTTCCCAATTTCTTACCACCCCCTACTTTTTGTTAGCATTCTCTCTCTCTGCATGATTCATGTTAATGAGAGAGAGGGAGACAGAAAATAAGCTTACTTTTCTTATTCAGAAAAATAAATAATTTTAGTATTCTTGGGAACTAATGCAATTACAGTAAAAGAAAAATTGCACTGGACAAGTTAAATAGTCAAGGGAGATTTTCTCCGCAATAAGAGTGATAGAACTCAACTGCATTGAAACAAAAGGGATATACAACTGAAAGCAACAAATGAACAAACAAGAAAAGAAACAAGTCATAGATGCAGACAACAATTACCACAGGAAAGAAGATGGGGGCAGGTAAAGGGGGTCAAATATATGGTGATGGAAGATTTGACTTTGGGTGGTGGGCGCACAATGCAATATGCATATGATGCATCATAGAAGCGTATACGTGAAACCTATATAAACTTATTACCCAATGTCACCCTAATAAATTTAATTAAAGAAGCAAAAAGCAGGGGATGTTTTAAGCACTGGGGTGATCTAGATTGTTAGGAGACCAGTCAATGTGATTAGGTCATCTACATTTGCTGATGGGTCCTTAACACCTTTATGTTCCTACCTTCCCACAACAAGCAGAAAATAGGGCTGCTGTCTTCCTTGATGATAACGTTTCACAGAGGTTATGCCCAGCTCTTTGAGACAAACATTCCTGGACAGTAAAACTGAGGAGGCAGGGAGAAGATTTACATCTTAAAGGGGCAGAGAAAGAGTTTACAGTGGTAAATTTGTAAAATAAATGCCCTGAGAAAAGACATGTTAGAGGCGTATAGTCAGGAAGAAATCTGTCAAAAGTTTAGTCAGGTTGAGAAAGTTCAATTTGTCTATATCAGGGATGTCAAATTCATTTTCACCGGGGGCCACATCAGCCTCATGGTTTCCTTCAAAGGGCCAAATGCAATTTGAAGACTGTATTAATGTAACTACTCCTTAACTGTTCGGCGACAGCTTGGCGTTGCCACCAGGTAGAAACAAGGTGCCGGGCTGGATTAAACCAGGAGGAGGGCCGGATTGGAGCCTTGAGTTTGCCACCTGTGGTCGAGGTGATTACTTTATAGATAATTCTTTGCTAAGTTAAAGTATTTCTGTCATTTCCTCAAGAACTTTCCATAATTATCTCTCCTCTTCAGAAGCTTAGACTATTTTTAATTTCACTTCATTTTTTAAAAATTTATTTTTCAAGTACAGTGCACATTTACTATTATTCTGTATCAGTTTCAGGTGTACAGCACAGTGGTGAGACAATCATGCAATTTTCAGAGTGGTCCCCGGATATTTAAGTACTGACCTGGTCCAATACATAGTTATTACCATATTATTGACTATATTCCTTATGCTTTATTTTGCATCCCCATGACTATTTTGTAAGTACCAATTTATACTTTTTAATCCCTTCACATTTTGCTATATACCCCTAACATGTTTCTTCTTAGGGCATTTATTTTAAAAAATTGCCATTATAAACTCTTTCTCTGCCCCTTTAGATGTAAATATTCTCCCTGCCTGCTCAATTTTACTATCCAGGGATGTCTTTCTCAAAGACCTGCCATTTTAAATATAGAAGACCAAAGAGAAACTCAGACCCTATTGGAGAGTGGGCCAATAAAAAAGAAAAAGGAAGGAAGAAAAGAAGGAAGGACAGAAGGGTGAACCTTCAGGGGATTTATCATGGCACTTTCTAACTCCACTTTTCTTAAGGCCTGTCATGACCCTACATATTTTCTTCCAAATATATTTAGTAATCTATTTCTTTTCCTGTGTTTGCATGGTTGATTACTATATTGGAATTTATATTGTAGCTGCATGTTTTGAGTATTTATTAGTCTATTTAACTTCACATCATTGTCATATTTTATTGACTTGGTCTTGATATCTCTTTATAATACAGATTTAGGATAGAATTAGTGTCATGACTTATGATTTGTATACTATATTCTTCCACATATTAGTAATTGCCATGTATGAGTGTTTTCATTTCTTATTCTTTATCAGACACTGTATTAAGCACTTTGGCTTGATAATCCATTTAGTCCACCAAGCACACGTTAAGTAAATTCTATTATCCCCTGGATAAAGGAAAAAGTGAGATAATGAGAGAAAAAGATCACAAAGTCTATTAAGATAAGAGCCTGCATTAAAGATGAGGCTTATCTTCAGCTACAAGTGATACTTCTAATCACCACAGGTCACTGCTTCGACACCTTCCATTCTCTCCACCTTTCTCTTTTCCTTGCAGGGCTGCCTCCCTGTCTCTATTTATTCCCTTTTACTTTTTCTACAGTCTCTTCTCTGTCACCTTTTTACTCTTTCTATAATATGCTATGGGCTGGAGATTCAAAATTTAGTTGAACAGGGTCCCTGCACTCAAGAGATTATCAATCTATATTTTAATAAAAATGCCATATTTATCATTTAAGATCTACTCAACAATTCTAGCTGAATCAATAAATAACATACATGAAACTTTACTTAACCTAATGAGTTTAATTTCCCCATCACATTTTTCCTGGTTGAACATATGGCTAATCTCTCTCAATCACCTTTCACTTGGGACTATATTTTCTATAATCTATTTATTTTAAGTGAAATGAACATTATATATTTAGGGGAGATAGGGAAAAGTCATCATCATCAGATTTGAGGTTATTGTAAAGATTTGTTTAAAAAAAAAGGCCCTGGCTGGCACAGCTCAGTGGATTGAGCATGGGCTGTGAACCAAAGTGTCGCTGGTTTGATTCCCAGTCAAGACACATGCCTGGATTGCAGGCCAAGTCCCCACTTGGGGGCACACAAGAGGCAACCACGCATGGATGTTTCTCTCCTTCCCTTCTTCTCTCTCTAAATATAAATAAAAATTTTAAAAATATATTAAAAATTTTTCTTAAAAAGAAACATGTGAACAGATTATGCCTAATTGACAATATCAAAAATTATTTCTTTGGAAGTAATTGATAAAATAAAAATCAAAGATTACCCAAACTGCAAATGGAAGTAAGCTATCCAATCCAAAAAACCCCTAAGATAATGATTTCCTTTTCCAACAAATTATAGAAAAATTTTAGTCTACCTGTAAAGAAAGAAAGAATACAAAAAGGAAGAAAGACGTAATCAACAGTTGAAATGAGAGAAAACTGTGGTAAATGTACTTAATTACCAAGTTAATTTAGGTATTTATACAGACAGATAATTTGGCACAGTAGCTATAAATATTTTTAAAAAATCTATTCTTAACTTAGGTGGTTATTAGAAATATGATCATGAGTATTATTAATTTTAAAACATTTTCTGTTTTTAAATTTAATTGTTGTTCAAGTACAGTTTTCTTTCTTTTATTCCGGTCCCAGCCCACCCCCACCCCCGCCCCATACTCCCCACCTCCCTCCCATTTCCACCCCTGTTAGTTGTTGTCCATGTGTCCTTTATAATAGTTCCTGTAAATCCTTCCCTTTTTTCCCCCTGAAATTCCCTCCCCTCTCCCCTCTGGTCACTGTCCACCCGTTCTCTATTTCAGTGTCTTTGGTTATATTTTGCTTGCTTATTTGTTTTGTTGTTTAGCTTCCTGTTAAAGATGAGATCATATGGTGTTTGTCTTTCAATACCTGGCTTATTTCACTCAGCATGTTTTCCATTTCCATCCATGCTGTTGCAAAGGATAGGAGCTCCTCCTTTCTTTCTGCTGCATAGAATTCCATTGTATAAATGTACCATAGTTTTTTGATCCATTCATTTATTGCCGGGCACCTAGGTTGCTTCCAAGTCTTGGCTATTGTAAATTGTGCCGCTATGAACATTGAGGTGCATAGGTTCTTTTGGACTGGTGTTTTAGAGTTCTTAGGATGTAATCCTCTCAGTAGAATTGCTGGGTCAAAAGGCAGGTCCATTTTTAGTTTTCCGAGAAAATTCCATGCTGTTCTCCATAATGGTTGTACCAGTCTGCAATCCCACCAACAGTGGACCAGAGTCCCCTTTTCCCCACACCCTCTCCAACATTTGTTGTTTATTGCTTTGTTTATGATAGCCATTCTGACTGGTGTAAAGTGGTCTCTCATTGTGGTTTTAATTTGCATCTCTCTGATAGCTAGCAGTATTGAGCATCTTTTCATGTGTCTCTGGATCTTCTGTATGTCCTCCTTGGAGAAATGTCTGTTCAAGTCCTTTGCTCACTTTTTAATTGGGTTGCTCGTCTTCTTTGAGTGGAGTCATGTGAGTTCTTTGTATATTTTGGGGATTAAACCCTTGTCTGAGGTATCATTTAAAATATTTTCATAAATAAAGAAGAAATTGATGGCTCTGTTTATAGAAAAAACACCCTCTATGCAATGAATAAATGATATTTCTCTTTACATAACAATTACATCCATGCTTTTGGCGTTAATATATATAATTTGATATATTTTATTTAAAATTGCTCCTTAAATCATTAGCAACAGTGCTATGATAAATATCATAATTTTTTATTTTTAAAAAATCAGCTGCTTCCTAAAGTGATACCAGGCCTGTCTTTTAATTTCTTTTAAAATATCAATGTTCTAACACTATTTGTTTGTAAGTTATGAATTATCATATGAAGCTTGTAATCTATTTAAATTATGCTTTCTCAAAAAAGTTAGTGCACACCGCAACACAAACATTCTTTTCTGTGTTTTGAGGTGAACTAGAATTTTTACCCAGGGGACTTTGCAAAGCTGTAGAATTAGCACAAGTTTTTTTTTGGGGGGGGAAGAACAACCCTTTTAAGGATATTCATTACACATGCCTTCCGATGTACTAGAGGCATAGCCATATCTTTTAAATTCTGTATTTAATGCTTAGCTATACTGGTAGAGTCAAAAATTTAAAAAGGAGAAGGAAAGAACTGTAACAATATAAGAAGAACCATATTTTGTAATTAGTTGATCAAATATCTGAATGTCTACCTTGATTTATCAGATATAAAATTAAAAACACACAGAGTAAAAAGAAAAAATTTCTTATAAGTATGACATAATATAAATTTTGTGGTATGTGTTATACTCAGCAGTTTAATTAAATGCTTTTTAAATTTAATTTTATCCCTCCCAATTCTGAAATAATTATTATTGTTATTATGCCTTTCTTATTCATAGAAAAACTGAAATTCACAGGTATTTTGATTTATAATCATGTAATGATGCAGTTCATTTGTCAGTTAGAAATTACATTCAAATTTCAAGAAAGGAACTTAGAATAAAATGGATTTAGTAAGAATTTTTATTTTGCTCATATCTTGGCAAGTGTCGGAGGAAGTCATCCTCATTCCAGGCCTGGGATGTCAGCTCCATGGTGCCCTAAGTGTTCTGGACTTCTTTCCAATAGCTCAGCCATTTCCAGCATGCACTTTTTTCCTCATAGCAAAAACTACCAGATTGTGTTTTCTTAAGGAAGAAAAGAAAGGGACAATGTAAAAACAAATGCTGTTATTTTAATTCTTTATTTTAAGAAGCTTTCTCAGAAACTGCAGGCAACAACTTCCACTTAGATCTCATTGTTCAGAAATATGTGATGTGGGTCATAATACAGCTTTTTGTCTTCATGCTTTGCTACCACAACAATATCAGGATACTTGTAATAAGAAAAGAGATTGTATGTATTTTGGGTAACCAGAAATCTCATTTCTAATCATTAAGAGGCAGGGCTAGGATTTAAAGCCAGATTTGTCTAATTCCAAATGTAGGGCTCATAATCTTTTTTAAATAAAATATTCTTATATTTTCCTGGTGTAAATTCTAATTTTAAAACTTAGATATAACATAGTCAAAGGCTATATTAATTCTATATTAAAATTTTGATTATGTGACTTTGAAAAGTGTGGCAGATTTATTAAATTAATAAGAGGTGGAAGGATCTTTGAAAGCTATAAAAATGTGTTGGCACACAATGCATATGTGATTATTTTAACTTTTTGTTTTTATATGATTTTATAACTAGAACCTGTAGGTTATATGCAGTTTGACAGATTAACCCTTCTTGAGTAGATTAACATGTAAATATCAGATGGCCATTTTGAAAGTTTAAGGGTGGGTGAAGTTCACTTGGTAGATATGGCACAACTGCCTACAGGTGTTAAACTGTGTTAAGATTCCCATGGCCATTTAGGTGCTTCATAATTTCCCTTCTGTTTCTGTAGGGCCAACAACGGCCTGTCTCTGCAGAACCGCACAAGGCAAAGCTACTGCAAATGCTCAAAGTGCTGCTGTGCTTAACTTTTAATTTTTTGCTTTATAAATTCATCCTGGACAAACCGATTTAGTCAACGATTGAATAGTGATAGAAATAAAACAATTGTGTGATTGTATGATTTTTGAAATTTTTTGCCTGTTTAGAAGTTAGGTAGTTCAGATGAAATGTTCATTAGTAGACTGAATAGCAGCACTTAGAGGTTACTTGGAAGTGAGTTAGAAACCTCAACAGAATACAAAGATAAATACATCAAAAAGAAAATCATTTGTCAGGAATATTAGGTGAAGAAAATTAATGTAAGTATTTTTATCCCTTTAGAAAATATCCCTTTAGCCAACATTCATAAACCAAAAACTTCTTTATTTAGGTTAAAGTTATAAAATCACACATTAGAAATTACTAGGTATCTTGTTAATTTATTCATAAATACTATTTGAGTACATACTTATACTAGACAACAGTCTATTAATGTGATAAAGACTATATTTATCTCAAAAATAGCTTCCAACATTAGGTACAAGGGAGTTGCAGGCAAGAACAGTGTCTGCTGATTATAACTACATTCATGGTTTGAATGTTTACTGGCTGATATGAAATAGGTTATATGATATTTATGAATAAATCAGTAAATAAAATTTATTAAAAGTTATTGATTAACAACTATTAAAAACCCAGTTTTGTTTATGATTCTTAAAAGAAGGACCAGATAGTCTAGTTGTTATTTTCTGTTTAGGAAGATTTAAGATTTCCTGATGATTAATGCTATTATATAACCCACAGATGTTTCTGCATACATCTGCAGATTCTTTTCCTTTATTCAATTTTGGGAGACCAATTAACTTACTGAGAAGGCGTTTACTTTGTATTTTATTATATTCTGGTGCGGCTTAAGGACATTGTTTAAATCCTTTCTAATCCTTTCAAAAGTTGTAGATTGGGCAATTAGAAGTAAAACAGCTGTGTATCTATTGCCTACAATACTGGAAAGATTCATTTTTCCCCTATATTGACCGCTGCATCAAATAAAGCGGCTGAGAGTTTATCTATGGTAGATGCACTTTATTTAATGCAATAGGACAGCCCCTTAACCTGAGCACCTGGCAGTGTCAGACTAAATCTCCTTCTCCTGATTTAATTAACAGAAGCTCCATGTTAATCACTTCGGAATTACACTTCTTGAGTCTCTCACATTGAAAAAACATACTCCCTTCACAAAACAACATAAAATTTAGAATGAGTTCACTAATAAAAGCAATTTGCATTTTTTATAGCAAATGTGTCAAACAGCTGATGAATTATTCAACATTTGGTGTTGGTCCTACACACTTAATAAGCCTGTCTAATTTGACTTCCATAAAAATTACAAATTTTATTCCATGTTTATGAATTGAAAAGTGTTCATTAGCAAAATGCATCCATCAATGTACTATATATTGTTAATAAGAATTCTGTTTTGATTTTGTAGGGAATTTTGTTCTAGTTCTATAAGTCTTTCCACTAGTAAAAGTAGTTTAATCACTATTGTTCATTTTACTGCCATATAAGTTATGAGCCAAATATAATTAGAAATCTACTCATCTTTGTTTTAATGATTTTATTTTTCCTAGATGTCATATGTTGAAAAATCCCGTAAAACCTAATTATACATGTATTTCTCAAAGAACCTGAGGCCACTTTATTTCACCTTATTCTGGAACAGCATAGTGCAAAGTTCTAGCCAGTTGGAACCCTGTATACACAGAGGTGTATACAGCACGATATTTCTTAAAAAGGAAATAAAGCATTTCTTAATCCTTAGATGTACACTTTTTCACTGACAAATAACAATTTAAATTTATTTAATGATGAAGAAAATGCTGCCATTAGAATAAAAATAACAAAGTGTACCAATACTCCTAGTGTGTGTGTTTTTAAACACTACATTGCATTTAAAACACAGCAGATGCACCATATTCTGAAGGTAACAGGCACATACAAATGTATGCTAAGCTGTATTGTGTATTTGCTAATACCTGGCTGTATCTTAAGTGCTTCTGCACATTTCTCATATGGTCCTCACAACAAGTCACATTAGAAGTTAGATGCTAAATACTATTTCATTATGAGAAAACTAAGGCTCAGGAAGTTGAGTCAACTTACCTGATAGCAGGTCACAGGTGCAGCAGGTATTCAAGCCCTATTCAGGCTAATTCGGTAGCCCATGCTGGTACTGGTAACTACCATCTTCTTTTTAAACCACGCTGGACATATTTCCTACTGAGCTTCAGCCATTATTCTCCTTTGAATGATTTCACTTGGGGGGATATAAGCTTTGTGCTCTTCTACCACATAATGTTAATAAAATGGTTCATAAAAGAAATAAGCACATTCTGATTTATTCTAACTGGAACAATGCTAGTCATTAACAGATCATCTAATTATAGTTTATTTGCATGTGATATTTTCCATGTATCTTTTCAAGTATGTCTTAAACAGACAATACCCATATTATTTTTAAGTAATATTTTAGCTCCTTGTAATCCCTAGATATTTTTCTGCCAAAGAATGGAATCTAGAGATGGATGGAAATAGAAACTTATTAAAATCACAAGAGGTGGGAGATGTGCCTGACATTTTACTGTAAAATTTAGATTTAGGATTTTCTAAAATGAGTTACACTACTAATCCAAACCTCTTCTACTTTCAATTTGCTGTTTCATGTAAAATAAAAATAAGTAACCCTTAAGAATGTACCTCAAGTCCTTGCACTTAGTGGAAGCTGCATAGATATAGATTTCTCCCTGCCCTTACTTGACACATTATAGAGATGTCCAGGGGAAGTGTATACTGTTACGACTGTGATTCTCTGTTAAATTCGAAACTACCATTCAACACATTGGTCTAGAAAAATGGGTGCTTAATGCCAACAGGTTTTTTTTCTTTCTTTTTTTTTTTTAAATCCTGGCTGGTAATCATGAAGTTTGATTTATTTATCTTTTATGATATTTTTCTAATCTTGTGTGAAGAGTCATCTTATAAGTTAGTAAATGAGAGAATGAAAGGGAATATGTAAAACTAGCATAGTTACTAGGATATTTACATTTGGGACAGGGTTCTAGAAGAGAGGACATGTTGTAAGACCAATCGCATGCAGCTGTTTTTTCAGATTTGACTAAGGTTGGCAATGGGCAATGACACAAAGAAGGATATTAACAAGAGGCCCCATGGATTCCTCTGTGGCCAACTTTTAGTCGTCCTCTAGCTTTATTTTCTTGACTTCAGAGTTATATCATTATTCTAGAATGTGTACACATGCACACCCATATGCATATAAATTGCCTAGTACTATTTTAACTCATATCTGTGATAAAAACAAGCACAAAAATGGAATTTCTTTGCCAGTTACCAGGAACCATCTTTTCCTTTATTCTCTACTCTGTCAACAGGTTCTTTTCTTTGTATACAGTGATTTAGACCCCTAATGGAAGACCTATTTTAAGATAGGCCTAATAGTATATTTCTTAAGAACAGGAATACTGGGATATGGCTGGATTGTGTAAGAAACCAATCAGGAAGTATCGTATCATTTGTTTCTATGAAATTTCTCATTTTTTGGAATACTGAAAACTTTCAGTATTCCAAATAACCAAGGAGCAGATTATTTGGCACCTAACGCCCAATATATCCAAACTCTAATTCTCAATTTTATTTCCCTAGTAAGGGAAAAGCAGGCATTCTTCATCTTTCTCATGATTAGACTTCTTTAGAAAGAAAATAAAGCATGTTGTAATTTTAGGAGAAGTGACCAGTTAAAGTCTAAATGTGCCCTGCATTTAAATTATTTTTACTTGGTATTTTGTTCCTTCATTAATTCAAATACATGTCTGTTGAGTGAATATATGTACTAGACTCTGTAAATATGGGAGATAAGTCAGTGAGCAAAATAAGGTTCTACCATCTGGATACCAAATTCTGGACTTGTCTAGAAAGATCAAATTAAACCTGCCATCTTTTTGTAATCTGTCCCACCCCTGCCCATTAAAACTCATAACCCCTGTTTTCTTACCTTCAAGCTCACCTCCACCCTACCTCTGCCCACTTTATTTTTGTTTTTTAAAATATTTTATTTATTTAATTTTAGAGAGGGAAAGAAGGAGAGAAACATCAATGTGTGGTAGCCTCTCACATGCCCCCTTACTGGGGACCTGGCCTGCATCCCAGGCATGTGCCCTGACTAGGAATCAAACCGGCAGCCTTTTGGTTCACAGGCCCACTCTCAATCCACTGAGCTATGCCAGCCAGGGCCTCTGCCCATTTTAGTGGCCTAAATTATGGCATGATCCAATTACCCTCTAGTGTTTCATATGTTAAAAAGTTGTTCTGTGTATTTAACTAACAACTCTTGTGCTGAATTTGACAATCATTGTTTCTCTGTTCACCAGAGAAGAAAACAGCGGGACACTTTCCACTCTGTAATTGTTCATCTGACCGATTGCTCCCTGAGTGGTTAACTGTAGATAAAGGACTTAACTTCTCACGATCAGAGTCCTCAGTAATGTTCTGTTGCAATAATAGCTTTTCACAGTTGTTTTGATCTCCTAAGAGAAGTTACTAAATGCTAATTATCTTCACATTAGTAATTAGCATGCATTCTGGTCTGTGGGGGGTGGGATTAGCAGGAACTCCTTGATGATAGAGCCTGTAGTGACAGAAGTATCTGTAGAAACTACTTTACTGCCCACATACAGTTTTCCTTAATACGATTTTTTGCAAATTATATGGTGTGCCATAGGCATACTGCAAAAGTAGAGGTTAGGTCCTGATGTAGACAGGCCAGAAGACTAAACTCAGAAGTCATTTATTTAAGCCTCTGTTTTGGTTACAGGTGCAGGTAGAGGTCTAGAAATGCATTGGTGATAGATGATCCTTTCCCTTGTAAATACAAGATTTATTTTACTCAGAGGTTATGAAAACACACAGAAAATACACACACACATTCCACCTTCACAATAAAGTCAACATGATAATCATATAATATACAACTGTGTGATACGAGTGGAGAATGTGTGACCTGTGGTTTTGTATGGCTTTTATTCAAAGGACACATGAAGACTGCCACTGCTGAATATCTCACTACCTCTGAAGTTTAGTTAAGAGTCAAAGCCAGTTTTGTATGGATATTCTACTAAATACACTTATCTCCACAATTCTGGAGTGTTTCTGGCTACTTCTGGCTAAACAGATGTTTTTATTTCTCGCTAAATTTCATGCAATAAGAATGCACCAAAGCATTTTGTTTTGGAAGGATGAGGCTTTCCTCTTACATAAAAGGAATCTTAGGATTTTACAGTGGTTTGCTAAAGACACTGTGGTCATCACAGTATTGAAAATGAAGAAGGATTATTGAAATGAGGCCAGACTTCTTTCTACAGTGTCTTATTCAGAATCCTATTTCTACTAAGTACCTGGTGAAACAGGATTCCATGGTCCAACAGCTTTGAAAATACTATGTATTTTATATTCCTGTGTTGGAAATTCAGTGTGAGGAGGCGCACAGAGAAGGAAGTAAAAAAATTAGACTCGTTTAACTTCAATTAACCAAACATTTCTCAAACCTACGTGACCATCGACCCTCTTTGTTTTCCTCCTTCTATGTACATCTTTACCAACACGTTTTAAAAATCACCTTAATTTATCTTAGGCTGAATCTGTGTAAATGCTTGCACAGCTTTTAGAAGTTTCAGTTATTTGTTTGCTGTTTAGCTAAATGTTCTATATCATTTGCTTGTCATTTTTAACTTGTCATTTTTTAAAAGACTATAGTGGTGTATGGTGGCTCTTTGAGCTTCCAATATTTATATTTCATAAAAAATGACAATTTCCCATGTAAGTGATATATAATTACTGTTAGCTTTTCAGTGTGATAAATGCATGACTCTACATTTTACTTAATACCCATCATATAGTTTTTAGAGTAGTTTTTAGCTTCTTGGAGAGTCTGTGTCATCTTGCCCTTGTATTCAACACTAGCGATACTGTTAGTCAGAGACCTCTGTCCTTCTCAATTTCTTAATGGTATACAGTTGTTGTGTATTCTAAGAAGGAAACCACAAAGGTAAAAGGGGCTTAAAAACTAGCAAACGTGACCTCTGAAGAAAGCTTAGAAGACCGGAGACTACAGTTGAGAAGACAAAGAAATGACGCAAACAATTGATTCTATGTGGTCAATAACCTCAAAACCACATTTAGGGTTTGTATCTT
Source organism: Sturnira hondurensis (assembly GCF_014824575.4). Classification (NCBI taxonomy): domain Eukaryota; kingdom Metazoa; phylum Chordata; class Mammalia; order Chiroptera; family Phyllostomidae; genus Sturnira; species Sturnira hondurensis. Next base: position 4,299,318 of record NW_028075269.1, read on the forward strand.
AAAAAACAGCTGCTGTTTTAAGAAAACTGGAGCCACCTACATGATCGAGTTTTATTCTTCCGAGAGCTCTGAGAAGTAGATGCTATTCTGCCTATTTTATTGATAAGGACTTATTTTTCTCAAAGTCATACCCAGGAAGAGTCAGGGCCTGGGTTGAAAGATGATGATGAATCCTGCCTCCTTTGATCAGTACCCATGTAGAACCCTCAGACGCTCTCTTTGTGTGACCTGTATGTAAAGATCTGGACAGAATAAACATGAGCACATTCAGTGAAAAAGAGAGAAAACAGATTCTTTCGTTCCTTCATACTGTATTCAGTGCTTATTTGATTGACTTATGTACCTTGAATGTAAGAAGACCTGGGTGTTGCTGTTTCTAAAGAAAAAAAGTGTTCCATGCACGTTCAGTGGAAACTGTATTTGACAGGGCTTGCCTGGCTGCTGTCAGCCTTGATTCGGGAATAAGACTTGTTTGTGAATCAATAGGCAGTGTCAGGTGCAAAAACTGAATTTTATTGCTGTTGGTTTCTTGAGTCATCATATGTCTCACTGCATTGCTGAAACCAGTAGAAAGGACTTTTCCAGCTTAGCCTATTCATCTTGCTTACTCTTCTCTGTGTACTTCATAAGCTGTTTTATTATAATCCTTTCAAGTAAGTGGTGTATACTCTCCTCTTTTTAAAATTGAGAATATTCAAATACTTCTGTTCTTTTGTTCCCTGGACTCTGCTGAAAATAATATTATCTGGGAGTCCCTGGGAATCCGTTTTAGGCTATTAAACACAGCAGTGACATACAAGTAAAGGGAAAACAAAGTTATAAATGCGACTGACCTGGGCTTTCTTTTATGTACATTTTTATCAATTTTGTTGAGGTGACATTGGTTAATAAAGTTACGTAGGTTTCAAGTGTACAATTCTGTGATACATCTTCTGTATACTGCAGTCTGTGTTCGCCACTTAAAATCTAGTCTCCTTCTGTTACCATTTATCCCCCCTTCACCCTCTTCTATATGCCCTAGTGCCCCTTCCCTCTGGTAATCACTGGGCTGTTGTCTGTATTCGGCCATAAAAAAGAAGGATATCTTACACAATATGATATCACAGTTATGCTTAGAGGGTATTCTTCTAACTGAATTAAGCCAGGCAGAGAAAAAAAAACATANCTCTTTTTAAAATTGAGAATATTCAAATACTTCTGTTCTTTTGTTCCCTGGACTCTGCTGAAAATAGTATTATCTGGGAGTCCCTGGGAATCCGTTTTAGGCTATTGAACACAGCAGTGACATACAAGTAAAGGGAAAACAAAGTTATAAATGCGACTGACCTGGGCTTTCTTTTATGTACATTTTTATCAATTTGGTTGGGGTGACATTGGTTAATAAAGTTACGTAGGTTTCAAGTGTACAATTCTGTGATACATCTTCTGTATACTGCAGTCTGTGTTCGCCACTTACAATCTAGTCTCCTTCTGTTACCATTTACCCCCCCTTCACCCTCCTCTATATGCTCTAGTGCCCCTTCCCTCTGGTAATCACTGGGCTGTTGTCTGTATTCGGCCATAAAAAAGAAGGATATCTTACACAATATGATATCACAGTTATGCTTAGAGGGTATTCTTCTAACTGAATTAAGCCAGGCAGAGAAAAAAACATATGAGTTCATATGTGGAATCTAATGGATAAAAGAAGCTAACAAAGGAAACAGAAACAGGCTCAGAATAGAGAACAGACTGACAGCTGTCAGTGGGGTGGGGAGTAGGTGGCTGAGTGAACCAGGTGAAGGCATTAAGTGAAATAGGAGTCTTTAATGAAAGATGCTTTCAAACATATTTTGTTCAATGTTTTGTTATAGTCTCACAAGAGATTGACTCACTGTAATATGATTTCAGAATACTCTTCCTAACCCTAAACATTAGATGATTAATAAAAATGAGCCAATGTATAATTATCCATGCTTAGTGGGAAATAAACCACAGGAAACTTTAAAATACATTTTTCTTATTGACCTATGCCCTTTCATATTCATTCTAAACTTCCTTTTACACACCTTTTCACTGTGCCCAACAAATTTAGCTGTTATCATCCCTTTATTTCTCTTTCAAATAACTTTTGTGGAGGTGCAAAGGGGTGAATGATACCCACATAATTAATATCAGAGAGGAGTCAAGGTGTTTTTTTTACTGTAGTTTTTTCATTTCATTGCCACTTACCCCCATTATACTCTCTCCCACCTTTCTCCCCGCTATTTCCAGCAACAGTCACCACAACACTGTCCAGGCCCGTGAGTCCTTTTCCTATGTCACGGGATCCCTCCACCCTCCAATCCCCATGTGGCTGTCAGCCTGCTACTTATGAGTGCCCTTTTCATTCTTAATAAAAAATAAGTGAACTTGGGTGATTATTATGATTCAGTTTTATATTTTAAATTAGAAAACTATGAATGGACCAAGCATGAATGCTATTAGTGTTAAAATTCCAGTATCTAAAATTTATAGGGGGTAATTCATTAATCCTCACTAGGAGATTTAATCCTGTATTACTTACATAGGAAGATCCAATTGCAAATATTCTTTAGGACTTTTGATTTTTGTATTTCTTTTCTAAAATGTCACTAATACATAGCATATTCCTTTTAACTAGTTTTAATTCATTGTATTGATTTATAGCCAACTTTTTATTTGAGCTATCAAGAGCATCTACTCTTAGATAGGTAGTAAATATTAGAAATAACCACATAGTTTTATTGACTATCCCAAATAATCCTTTAAAAATTAGTCAGGAGAATTTTCCTATGTCATTTGTTTAAAAAAATGTTTTACCACTGTTTTCCTTGCAGAGGGTTAGATAAATGAGCACAAATATATGTTATTATTCCTTCACTTTTATCTTATACTCCAATTAGTGTAAATGTGGGGCTATTTAGATTTCCTGCTCAGGTTTAAATGTATTTCTTCGTGTGCCTATCTTTAATAGTGTACATAAAATCCGTTCCTTGTGGCCCTAACCTGGTTGTTCAGTTGGTTAAAGCTTTGTCCCAACACCAAGGTTCTCCCTGGTATTCCCATCTACAGTATCTGACACTGCATGTGATACTCCCTCTATATTTCATAAAGCCAGTTGTGGAATATAATAGTATGAAGGTTATAGAAAAAATATTTAGAATGCTTTGGAAGTGAAAAGCATCTTATAGTAACTGAACATACAGTAACTACTTCTACTTGAGTAACTAGTAGGTGCCTGTCACTCCTATTAATACTGAAGGCATAGACACAAATGAGACAGTCTCTGCCTCCATGGAATTTTCAGCCTAGTCAGCTTTGTTGTTGTTGTTAAATAAATGAATATATATGACTGATATAAAAAACTCTAAGGGAGCAGAGGACACAGTAAACAGCACACATCATATAGAAGTATCAGAAGAGGTTCTCCAAGTGTCCCATGGATTCTGAACATTATATGTTCACCTAAATGTTCTTTTTAGAGAGGGGGAAGATATCCAGAGCAATGAGTCCAAGGGGACTCAGCATTTACCCCTTAATTTGCATAGCCACCAGAAGGTGAGACATTAAGAGAGTTAGTGGCAGAGACTCCTTTTGCCAGTGAATACGAAATTTTAACACAAGCAATGACAGCTTCCCTGAAACTGAGATTGACAGTAGTGTATCTGAGTGGTGACTTGTGACTGCATTTAATTGATCATTTGAGGATATCAAGACAATTGGACTTTATTTAAATTTTAAAAAGTGGTTGAAGGAAAGGTAGATAGCAAAAGGAAATCACGTATATTATACATACAATATATAACACATAATATTAGATTATATAATATATATTAAGTATATACAGCTTTGGAGGAAAGAACCTGGCTTTCCAGTTTGTCTCTGATGACCTCAGATGAAGACACTTAAGTCACCAGAAAAATCCCCAGCTTAATATCCATCTCCATATCTCAGGTTTGGGTTCATTTGAAAACAAACAAATAAATGATTTCTTTTTTAAAGAAAAGATTATATTGTAAAATACAGATACTAATACTAATAATTGCTTATTTGTGTTGATCATTTATGTACTCCCAAGCTGTTATTCAGAAAAATTTACATTACTTTTCTCATTTTATTCTCACAATTCTGTAATGAAGCTATTATTATAAACAAAAAGCAGAGGCCCTGAGAGGATAACTAATTTCTGCAAAGTCATCAACTAATAGAATGATGATTCTGGCCTCATATTCATGTTTTACTTAACTCTAAATATCTATAATGTATTTCCTAGCTATCTTGGGCCTCGGCTGCAGTTGAAAGGCAGACACCCCTGCTTTTTTTTTAAACTGGTGGGGTATGTTTCTGAACCATCTCAGACTTCACTTATTACTTTGGCCATTAGTTCCCACCATTCTGCTCTTCCACTTCATGTAAACACACTTCTGCCCCACAATGCCAGAGCTCATAATGTCATAGCTGTTGGACATGACACCTGATTGTCTTCTGGGAGTCTTCTGAGGATTTGCAGGTATTCCTGGATCTGTACTTCACTCCTATGGACACTTCCTAGTGTTCTGTCTCTCTTTCAAATCTCAGTGACTCCCCAGGTTTTCTGCTCCTCCAGTGACCCAGTAAAAAGATGTTCACTTTTGTTTCTCTAGTTACCTTGTGCCTACTTTGCAAAACTACTGTAAGAATAAGTCAGATGATAGATGTGAAAAGTGCTTTTAAACACTTAACACCTTAATTTTCTTCTCAGTAAAACACAGAGGATTGGACTAGATACTCTCTGGAGTTCTCAAGGTTTAGTGATTCTATTACCTGTGATTTATTAACTCACTATTTAAGTGCAAGGTACTTTGACATCAGACTTCAAATACCTTAGTTTCTTGCTGAGTCAGGCTCTAGTAGGCATTGCATAAAACGAAGGGGAATTGAATACACTCAAAGAAATTCAAAAGACTCTTTACATTGTCTCATTCTCAAACTGGTGCTTAGATATATTTTTTTAAAGAGGTCTTCTCATTCTCGTCAAATCATGTGAAGCATGTACATTATTACAAGTTAGCATTTAAAAAGTCAAACCACTGCTTAAATTATATATGATGGAGAAATTCTTGCTCAGTCTGACCTTGACCTTTTGCCTCATTTATTTTCAATCTGGCTTGTAATTGAATGCTGAATGAGGACCTTTTCAGCTCATCTGATCCCATACCAAATATTTTCAATTCAAACACTGAATCTTAGGCATGAAATGACATCAACTATATCATAACTGAAGTGATTGAGGTTTTGAAAAAAAAGTTGAATTACTTTTTTTCCTAAAGTTTGATATTCTGGCTAGGGCTTCAATACTTGGAATATTTTTCTTTGGTTTATGTGCATTTAAAATTATTTCATTTTCTCCTTTCACTCATAAAAATTAAAACTTATCTTCCTGGTATGTGTACTTGGCATTCAACTTTCCATGCAGAAATAAGATAGATTTATAGTGGAATTACTTGCTCACTCTTCAAAAATCAATAAAAAGGTACAGCTGTAGCAGAATATTAGACTGTATAATCTGTGCCTTGTCATTCTTAACATGTTTCTACAGCCACTGAGCACACAAACTTCTATATTTTTTCATCACCTGATAATATTTTATTGAATATCATTGATTATTAAAGGCATAATTAATAAACATAGATATCATTAAGTTAGCATTATCAAAAACATAGGTACTTTAGAATAAGTAATATATTAACCATCCCCATGTTTTCTAAAATACATGTTTTTCCCCCTTACGTGTTACCATGCCCTATTTAGCATGAGTTATATATAGAAAGATTTCCAGTGACATTTCTTTTTGGCTCCTCTACAGATTTGATATAGAAGAATTAATAGTCACTATTTCTGAACATTTATAATATCTCTTAGAAAAAAGATTTACATAGCTTTAATTCTTCAAAATAGATATTATGGCCCTATATTCATGTGGGGAAACCAAAATGGAGAAAAGATACCCATTTGACCAAGATCAAACACAAAGTGAAGGGCAGAAAATGCTTCAGATCCGGGTCAGCCCAAGTACCAAGCTCAACTCTTCATATCGACCACTGCGGCCTTTCTGGTTTTAACATATTAATTGTTTTGAATATCAGCTAGTATAATTAACTTTTGGAGTCCAGATAATTTACTCACAATCGCTGTTCTTCTGCATTCCTTTTGACAGATAAATACAAATAAACCGGGAAAGTAGAAAAATTGCAGTAAGAAGGAACTTAACAGAGTTAACTTTATTCAGATTTTGTCTTCGAATTTGCTCCTCAAACCTGGATAAGAGGAGGAATCTCTGAAACCTATAGCATATCTTTAGCTTGAGATCAATCAGATGACCTTGAACAAGCCATGTAACTTACCAGCAGTTCTGTTTCTCCATGTGAAAAATTGCGGTCATGAGAATACCTGAATGCCATTCTGTGAGGCTGAATGCAATCACCTTCTCAAATCAGATTGCCGATGGTGGAGGACCGTTGTGGCTTTTAATAAAATAAAAAGCAAAAATAACTTCTAGAGATATTTACCTCTAAGATAGCCACTGCAAGTACTTAACTGTGGCCCAAGATATATTATCTTTTAATTAAAAACAAATGCCTACTAGCTTTCATTAGAGTCTTTTTTCAGCCAATGGTGACTGTTCTGTAATATATTTATTACATCTTGTGCAGATTAACAAGGAGCCACTGGGAAAAATAAACTGTAGAGACGGTGCTGACTGGAAATGGAAAACCCACCAGGGCACACTCTGTGTGTGGTTGCGTTCCAGCTGTAAGCTCTCCTCACTCTGAACTTTATTGGTTTTATCCTAAGCAAACTTTAACTACCTTTAAGTGGGGTGTTGTTCTGGCACCTCTGGTTTTCCTGACAATGTTCATTCCAGTTACAACTTGTCATACGTCTCTTGGCATCCCATTCAATCAGATCAACTGTTTTCATGAATGTTGGTAATTAGAATTTGTGGAACATTTTACATTTGATTTGCAGATTTTGATTTTCAACAACCTTCTAGCATGAGTACTGTCAGCATTATGCTATTTTAAAATGCAATGGCTTATTTGAGACACAAAACCCAAATGATATGAGCAAAAGTGTATGACAGGCTGATTAAGAGAAGTATGTTTTACGGTATTTCTCTAGGTTTATATTTTCCTCAGTGAAAATATACTTTCATCATCTCAGCATGGCTGTCAACCTTACAAATGACCTGCTATATATCTGGAAGGCTTACCAAGCCCTACTTAGTGCCCTGGACATGGTCCTCTGAATGCTAAACCTGGACAGGGCACCTTTGCAGCACGGCCTGAATTCAACCGAGGCTGTGGGAATGTGCTGACGGAAAACCTGCGTGTCACTCTCTGGATTGAAAGACAGCATAATGGAAATGACCTTCTAGATATACTGGCTGTGAAGGTTTTACTCAGTGTGGCAAGAGGTAGTAAAATATTGCTTTGAAAAGTCATAGCCATATAATAATAGGAAAAGGCAAAGAGAACAAAAATTACACAGAAAAGAGGCCAGTCTTTCAATAGAAGGCTTCGTACCTTTAACAATAGAATCTGTTACCACATCCATTAGTGATGCACGCAAGTCAAATAATGCTCATATTTTAGTTTCCTGCTGTTTCAAATAGACTTTCACTTTTGTTCTATAAGATTTGAACAATTTTTGCATATGGAACTTTATCTTCAGAGGCTGTTCCCCTTAGTTTCAAAATTCAATGACAGTGGTAGCAGGAAAAACGGGAATTCCTGTTTGGAACGCTTGGCCTGTTCTGACTGTTAAGTGATAGTTCACATTACTAAGTCCCAGGGTGCTGGTGGCGATGCTCTCCCAGAGGGACTCTTCCCCCTTGGATCCCATCCAGTCCTGACAGCACTGCTGGATTCGTCTATGTCAAACTTGCCTGCCGTTCAATTGCTTTTTAAATAAGGGCAATCAAAGTCTTCTGACCTATGAGCCCCACATTAATTTGCACTATTCCCTTTCACTAGGTAGTTAGCGTTTTAAATTTTATCTTTTAGTTACAGTTTCACATTTCATAATATTTCATATTAGTTTCCTATGTACCGCAGACTGGTTATTTGACCTGTATACTTTACAAAGTGATCCCCTGATATTTCCAGTGCCCCACCCGGCAACCTATACAGTTGGTACAATGTTATTGATTGTACTTCCTATGCTGTACTTTATATCTCTGCGACTATTCCGTAACTGCTGAGCTGTAGTACTTAATCCCTCCACCCTTTCCACTCAGCCCCCCAAAAGCCTCCACTCTGGTAGCCAACAGCCTGTTCTCTGTGTCTATGATCATTCCCTTACTCTTCTGTGCTCTTGTTTATTTTCTCAGTTTTATCCTTTTTCTTTCACTGTGCACTATATCTGCAATGCTTTACTTTCATTGGCCCATCTCCATTTCTGTATGTTCATGTCCATGTGAATGCTACTTCCCCCTAATGCTTAGACTGATCACTTTTGTCCCTTCAGTGAACACCAGTATTTCTCTGACGTACCATGTGCAGATGACATGGTACTTCAATCTTTCATACGGCATTTTACTTTTGCCTTATATTGTAAGTGACTTGCATTATAAGTGTAATTTAAAATCACAGGTTTTTGGCATTATGTACCATTATTTCTATTATCTTTAATCAAAAAATTGCCCCCCAAATAACGTATAAGTACTTCTCAGGATTTTTGTGCTGATTGCGTTCAGCTGAGTTCTTCCTTGAAGTCTCTCATGAGGTTGCAGTCACATGTCAACTAAATCTGTCCAGGATAACTCATTGGCATCACTGCTGGCTGACGCTAGCTGCTGGCTGGGAACTCAGCTGAACTCACTGTCTTCAGAGCTGCCACTGGCTTTTCTTTTAGGGTGGCCAACTTGTCCTGGTTTTTCCAGGGCATTCTCAGTATTTGCACTGAAAGTCCCACATGTTGGGACTCCCTCAGTGTTGGACAAAGCAAACTGTTCAGTCACCTTCTGAATCAAGACTTATCACAATTTCAAGACTGGGTTGCTAGGGCTGACATCTAACGTGTGGTGTTCCAAGAGATTTTTGCAGAAGCTCCAGGCATTGTATACACTAACGTCAAACATCACAGATCATCACTTCTGCTGAATTTTTTTAGTCACACAAGTCACTAAGGCCAGCACCAATTTAATAGGTGAGAAATTAAACCCCACCTTGAAGGAGTGGCAAAGTCACATTGCAGGAGACATAATGAAAGAGTGAATGTTGCTGTTGCCATCTTTGGAAGGTGACTAACCTGCCAAACAACGTGTTCCCTAATCTCTTGGAGGGCAATGCTCCATTCACTTTTATGTTGCCTCTGTGTATCCCCCTCAGGGTAGCTTGGTAGGCACTTGACAAATGCTTTAAAAAGAAAAAATGGAGGAATATCTTTAACCCAAATTTGTTATTAATTCTTACTTGAATTAAAATTACATTTAATTGTTTAGATTTTTCCTAATTTATTAATTTAAAAGTGAAAAATGTAGATCAGTAGTAAGAAGAGCAAAATAATGTACTAGAGAAAATTTATGCTTCATATTATGCCAAGATCAATGCTGAGCATTCTCAAGAGTCAGTTAATGATTTCCAACCTTGGGCAGTGTTTTAATAAAGCCACAGGTAGTGTCACAAAGGCAGTAAGTAATGCCACTGTTGAGACACTCATGCATTATTGTATGCATCTAAAATGACAGGAGTTTAAGAAGTGAAACTCAAAACACAACCAAACAACACAAAAAAACCTCTCATCTCTGTTTTAGCCTTTATATTTTCGCTTTTGGTGCCCTGAAGAAAAACATACTCTCAAGTTAAGCAAGAACTTAAATTTTGGTGTCCTGGCAAGACATGTCATCTCTGTAGACAAATAGCCATACTTTCTATATCAAATCCTGTATTAGATCTCATTTTTTTCCTTCAAAATGGAATATGATAAATCCCAGGCCCAATTCTATAAACAAAATTATACTTGTCAATGTTTTACAATTATATCATGTGCTAATCCGGGCTTAGTCAAGGATCTGTACCTAGACATTGGCCTTGATAAGTTAACACAGAAATTTGTCCCTTACTGTAGAGGTTTTGAATACTCTCATAGATCCATAAAAGATTAGCTTCAGGAATGAAGAATGGTGTGCTTCTTAGATTCTAGCAAAGAGGCAGTTCAATCTTTGTCAATATACAGGGTCAATTCTATTAGATTCCCCAAAGAGAGGCGGTCACAGTCTGTGGGCTGCTCAGATGGCTTTTATTACATGGGCTGAGCACAGAAGTTCAGCTCTGTTGAATCCCCACACAGAGTGCACTTCAGATCTGGGTGCCCTCCAGTTGCATCCAAATGTCGGTTGCTCCAAACCAGAGAGCCAGGCAACACAGGCAGTAAGAACTAATTGGTACTGGGACATGAAGCTTTTCTAGGTCACTGATTTACATGAAGCTTAGGTCAGTAGTAACTCAAATTTATTCTCTTCAATGGCAAGTACTTTTATGGGAAATCAGCCCTGAATGTTGTCCCTTTCTGCTGGATGGTGTGTGTACCTCAAAACCAATGTAAAGCTGTAAATTTTGCTGGTATTAGGAATTATCCATCTTTTGGATATATGATTTTAATATTTAAATATTGCATTTTACAAAATGAGTCCATGCTTCACAAAAGCCAGTTACGAAAGATAAGACTGTGGCTATTTTTAAGACAGTGTGGAATCATTCCAGAGACCTTTGCAGAGAGAATCTGAGACTGTAAAAGAGATTATTTCTTTATTTTAATGAAGAGATGGCAAGTGATTTAGGTGATGGAATCTAAAAGAGCTAACACTTATCGCCTTTGTTTTCAAGAGGCTCACAGTATAGCACAAGCCCTCATACTGGAGCCCTGTTCCTGAAAGTTTTGGTTCCACAAACATACAGTTAATTTAATATTTTTTAAAGATTTTGTTCATTTAAGAAAGAGAGGGAGAGAAACATCAATGTGTGGTTGCCTCTTATGTGCCCCCTACTGGGGACCTGGCCTGCAACCCAGGCATGTGCCCTGACTGGGAATCAAACCAGCAACCTTTTGGTTCGCAGGCCATGCTCAATCCACTGAGCTACACCAGTCAGGGCTAATTTAATAATTTTGATTATTAAAACTTTGAGAATTTTTGAGCAAAATACCACAGTTTTCCTAAAACAAGAAACTCCGTGTGTGTGCTGGAAAATCACTTACATTATCTCTTCTGCATGCCAATATAGCTTAGTTTATCCCTGTTCTGGAGAATTCATGAACTATGACAGCAGAATCTTACAAGAAACCTGAAATTCCTTTATTTTTATCCATTTTGGTTCTGTATGCCTCAACAACAACAACAAAAATATAATCCCAAGGCATCATCAGCTTTGTATTTCTTGAGAAATCAATTCAATAACCTCATATCTATCCTGCACTTTACTTTTCCTGTATCTACCTAACAATACATTATTTCTTTAACAATTTCCTGTGTGTCTACAAATAACCATATATAAGGCAGAATAAATCCTAAAGTCAGTTTTCGAATTTAGTGGGTAATTTAAGAGAGGAAGAGATTAAATCACCTGGGAGATTAGATAAGATTCAGGGGAAGTGTTGTTTTTGAGCTGGTGTAGGAGATTGGTAGGGATTTTATCTAGAGATGATATATCCAATTCAGGGAACAGTAGCACTCTAGTTAGTGATGACAGGGTATGATATTTATTTGGGGGAATAGTTGTTTATTAACAAGTTAATTGAGTATTGGCCAAAGTATCCTGATGTCTTATTATAGAGCAACAAAAATAACATAGAAAATTTACTCAGGAGCTCATGGGCAGTGGCTACTAGCAAGACTCCAACTCTGTTTGTGTTGATCAAAAATGAATTGTTTTGGAATGATCCCCATTTCTTGGAGACTAAAATCCTCAGCTCAGGAATCATGGAAAACTAGGATTAAAATGAGAAACTCACACTGCAGGAACAATAACATCAAGAATGATCTTCTATTGTTATAATCTGGGAACAACATATAAGATATCCCTGATAAAAAATAGAACTCCAACAATTTTTAATCTCTATCGTTTCTCTAAAATGTCAAAACACGAGGAGGATACGTCCACAGTTGGTCTATGTCATTATGCTGTGTTATAACTGAGGAGGAAAGATCACTGTTTATGTCCTGTTTTAGTGATGAAGTGGCAATTGCAATATAGTACGGCTAATGCAAATGCTATTAGAAAGAGGAAATGGGTTCAGTCAAAAGTAATAAAAGTGCATTTCCAAGGAGTTATTATGCAGACATAAAGTGAATTTTAAATATTATATGCACATAGTGTCTATTTGTGGATATATATAGAGATAGATAGATTTAAATTTTTTCAAATTTTTTGTTTTATTGAGATATAACATTACATAAATTTAAGGTGTACAACATAATGCACCTAAAATTAATATAATATTATATATCAACTGTAATTTAAAAAGGAATAAGAGATACAACATAATGATCTGATATATGTATATACTGAAAAATTATCATCACAGTATTAGTTAATATCCATCACTTCACAGTGACAATCTTTTCCTCGTGATGAGAACTTTTAAGATTTATTTTCTTTTTTAAGTGTATTTTATTGATTATGTTATCAAAGTTGCCCCATTTCCCCCCCTTATCCCCCTCCACCTTGCACCGTCTCCCCCTTCAGCACCCCCCCCACCGTCTCCCAGAGCTTAGTTCATGTCCATGGGTCAGACATATAAGTTCTTTGGCGTCTCTGTTTCTTACACTACTCTTAACTTTCCTCTGTCTATTTTGTACCTATCAATGACACTTTTTATTCCCTGTACCTTTCCCCCCATTCTTCTCCTTCCCTCTCCCCAATGATAACCCATCATGTGACCTCCATTTCTGTGATTCTAAATCACAGGAACTGTGATTCAGTTCCTATTCTAACTGTTTGTTTAGTTTGTTTTTGTTTTAAGTTCAGTTGTTGGTAGTTGTGAGTTTGCTGTAATTTTACTGTTCACAGTTTTGATCTTCCTCTTTTTCTTAGATAAATCCCTTAACATCTCATGTAATAGGAGCTTGGTGAGGATGAACTCCTTTACTTTACCTTTAGTCTTACTTTTCATTAAAATGTTAGAAATGCCCTTCCACGGCTGGAAGTTCAATGATATACAAAGGAATAAAACTGCACTTTTCCTGTAATTCCCTTTTAGTTAAATTCCTGTTACTTTCTGCCCTCCCTATCTTATATAATATTACATTAGGAATCAGTTTAAACTATAAGAAATGATATTTATTCAGGTACCAGATATTTATCAGCATCTACTTTGTGCCATATAGGTGTAGAATTGTTAGATCAGGCCCTGATAATGCAGAAAAGGGATGTTCCTTCCCCCCAGAGGTAGCCTTAGAGAAGACAAGTAAACAAATGACTGCCATTAGTAAAAGATAAACCATAGGAACGATGCACACACGGTTTTTGCATCCTAAGCAAGTAAATAAAAACTGGATCCTAATTTTGCTCAAAACTTTTATCTGCCTTAATGTAGGAGTTTCCTAAAACTGGGGTGGAAAAGGTGAACATTATAATAGATGACTTCTTATAGTTTTACGATTTAAAAATTTAAGTAATTTTTGCCTTTCCATGAAAAATGTAAGTACATTGGCAGGTTGGATGGAAGTGAGGATGGGGAGAAACTAACATGCAAATATCAAAATCTCACTGTGCTCTGAGAAAACCAAAAAAAAAAAAATACATCTATTTTTTATTGTTCCTGAGAATAAGCTGATTTCCAGAGAAAAAGGATGTTATAAAGAAATATGACTCCAAGGCAGATTATGCTGACCTTTTCCAAGACAGAGCCTTGCAATAGCCAGAATTCAGTCTGGTTTTATATCTATCAGAAGTAAACCCTTTGGTACATGGGAGTATGCAGTTGTTGATAGCACGGTGGGACATCTTTGCATCCAGAGAAGCAATTTCAAAGGTGGGCTTTTTGCCAATGCTGTAAGCCTGCTGACACCGGAAAGTCAGGGCAAATGAGGGATTGGTGTAGCAATTACAGTGATATTTCTGGTTCTGTTCAAATGGCCAAATAGTTGTTTTTCTTCCTCCAAGCCATTCAGTACAGTGTGGACTCCCTTTGTAAATCAGTAATCTAGGTAGATAACAGCTGGCAACGTTTCTCTGGGGTACTAATTGGATTATTCACTTGTGACTAGGTGTCAAATGCTTTTAGCTAGAAAATGTTTCCCCATCACCAAAGCAAAGAGCGTATAAGGATGGCCACCCCTTAGGTCTTGAGCAACTTAAATAATACTAACACATAGATTCCAAAGGAAAATGGCTATTCTAGAGTAGAACAAGGAATGTGACCCACCACACTACAGTATAGACATTCAGGTGTAGGGGTGCATCATCACTCCAGTCCTAAGTTTGTGAGAGAACCCCCGCTACATCATCACTTTCCAGAAGTCATCTGACCTCTCTCGGTAGCTCCTTCCCAACTTATATAGCATCCTTCACCTTTGGCCATTTTTATTGTCAGAGCACCCTTTCTTACTCTGCTCGTAACTGTCACCTCTTGAACCTGACCTCCGCCGTTCCATGCACTGTCTGATCATCGTTCTGAGCAAGTGTGAGCAATTGGCCTTCACCTGTCCAAACTAAACAACTGTTATTATTTTTACCTCATTCTAATCTGTTTTCTTTTTGTTTGTTGTCTTTTCAATGACTATCTTCTACAATGACTATATTCTACAGTTTTTCTATGTTCCTCTTAAAATGTGAATCATCTTAGCATCATTATAGCTGAGCTATACCGGGGTATTTGTTAATAATGTTCTCAGTATTTTTATGACAATACTAAATTGAGAAGCTTGCAAGGACACAAAGACTTATTTTTCTTTGCATTATTTGTGTAAAGTTATAATTTTCCTTAAGTCTAAATCCTTTGCCACTCACGTTCACACCTGAGTATGAAATACATTGTCATGGTGGACAGGAACTAACTTTCAATGCCCTTTATTTTTTAAATAAATTCATGTTATAAAGACAAGAGCTGCATGGTATCTTCCCCCAAAAAACATCTTGAAGTCCTAATCCTTTGTACTTGTTAATTTGAAAATAAGTGTTTAATGTGAGTTAAGATGAGGTTACACTGAAGTAAGGCAGGACCCTAATTAGATGACTGGCATTTTTATAAGAGGATAAGAAACACCTTTAAAGACACAGAGTGGATGAGAGTTCGTCATGTGAGACACACAGTGGGAAGATTGTCATATGACAACACAAGCAAAAATTAGAGTTACGCAGCTACAAGCCAAGAAGCACCAAGGGTGGCCGATAATCTCCTGATTCATCTTAGAAGGCCAAAGGGACTTCACTAATGTGAGTAGCTTAATTAATCAGTTGATTTAAAAGTATGAAGATTGCCTGGCTGGCATAGCTCAGTGGACTGAGTGGGGGCCTGCGAACCAAAGGATCGAGGTTCAATTCTCAGTCAGGGCACATGCCTGGGTTGAAGGCCAGTTCCCAGCAGGGTATGCACAAGAGGCAACCATACATTGATATTTCTCTCCCTCTCTCTTTCCCTCCCCCTCTAAAGATAAATAAATAAAACCTTTTAAAAATTTGGAGATTATCCTGGATTATCTGGTGGGGCCCATTGTCATCACATGAGCCTTTGAACTCTTTCTCTCCAGCTGAATGCAGAAAGGGAAATTGGATTTGAAATATGAGAGATTGCTGACAAAGATGGAGAGGTGCATATATCAATGAGATGGAGTCCTACACACTCCAGAAATTAAATTCTGCCTACTGGAATGAGCTCTGAAACAGTCTTCCCCAGCTACTCCAGAAGGAAACAAAAACACTACTAATACCTTTGTTTATGTCTTGTGAGACCCTGGCCAGAAATTCCAGCTATGTGGTATTAAACTTCTGATCAATGAAATTGTGATAATAAGTGAGTGATATTTTAAGTGATATTAAATTGGAAGTAATTTGCTAGGCTGAAATAGGAAACAAATGCCTACACCTATGTCAAATAAGGATAAAGGTAACAATGCTGACACCCTGTGTTAAAAGATAAACTGAGGCTTATTAAAAAGTTTAAGATTTCATTTGAACAAAAATTGCTTCAAATCAGGCAGTGTCAAATTAGGAGTGGGTTAGGAGCACTCCTCAGGCAGGAGCCAAGGGAGAGACTTACATAAAGAAAGTGTGGAAGCAAAGAAAGGAAATTATTTGATTAATTACAGCTTAAGGCCTGGATGGCTCTTTGTGATTGGTCATGCTAGGTGTTTTGATTTAATAGGTTTAGATTTCTGTTTGCTTACATATCCCTGAACAGTACTGGGATCACATCAGTGTAATGGCTCCTTGTTTCATTAACTCCTGCATTGGTTTCTCTTTACTAGCTTCCTTAAGAGATTACATCAATTTTGTTTTGATTTAAGCAAACACATTTCTAAGCAAATTGAATATGGGAATCCATATATTACTTTATCAGGTAGTCAATTCAAATTGTCTTCAATTTTCTCCAACCAAAATTTTTTATGGCACCATAAAAAAGGATAATTTATGTTTCAGTGCATAATATGAGGAAGAATTAAATGAGCTCCATCATTGACAGCAACTACAGTGATAAAGACACGACAACTTGAAATCTTTGCAAATCCTTGTGACTTAGCAAGATATGCCAGTCCTTGACCATGAGAGCATTACAGGATTGTTCAGATGTAGAAGCTCACACATGAACACAAATATATATATATATGAAAAAGGACCCTGGCTGGTGTAGCTCAGTGGATTGAGTGCAGGATTGAGTGCCGGCCTGAGAACCAAAGGATTGAGGTTCAATTCCCAGTCAGGGCACATGCCTGGGTTGCAGGCCAGTTCCCAGCAGGGGATGCAGAGGCAACCATACATTGATATTTCTCTCCCTCTCTCCTTCCCTTCCCCTCTAAAGATAAATAAATAAAATCTTAAAAAAAAAAAGAAAAGAAAAAGGAGATACGGGCACTACTGACACATAGGATTTTTTATAAAATTAAAAATAAACCTCAATCTAGTTACCAATAACGTGTGTGTGTACATATACATATGTATCTTATATATACTATATATAGTATATGCACAATATATAGTGTGTATGATATATACAACACATCACATATATGATATATATGGTATATACAATACCATATATACTATATATTGCATATATTGATTATACGTACTATATATGTATTGTACATAGTATATATAGTATATATATAGTGTGTGTATATACATACTATTGACAGTATAAACAATATATAGTTGTATTATAGTTATATATATCTGCCAATTGTGTGTGTGTGTGTGTGTGTGTGTGTATACATACACAGAGAGAAAGAGAGAGAGAGAGATGAAAAGTTGTGCTGAGTTTTTATATCTCAAAGGCCAGGATTAAGCAATATGAGAAAAAGCTGGAGAGGATGAAGAATATAATTCCATGTGATGAGATGACCTTTGAGGGTTTGAATGAAGTCTTCCCAGAAATCAAGTTAAACAAAAAGAAGTAACTCCACTGACCTCATAAGCCAATTGAGAATTTATAAACTTCAATCAAGTAGAAAGCTCTGGCTTCTATATTATAAACTATGGACATTAAAACAATTATGCGATAAAAAGTAGACCTAAATCTAAATATGTTGAAATGCTATGTGGAATCATTTTCTTATTAGAAGATTCATATTTAAAATTCAGAAGGGATATTTTGCTTTTCTTGCTTCATTTTAGATTTTTTGCTTTGAAATTTGAGTTACAGTTACTTATCACCCTTAAGTTCCCCCTAACTTAAAATAAAATTTAAAACACAGGCAATGCATACAAATATTAGCTTTATTACAGAAAATGTTGAACTGGAAAGATGCTTTGGATGTATAACCATACCTGAGATCTCTCGTATTTCCTTGAGTGCCAAACATGCCCACTGATCTGATAAACTGCTCTCACAGATAAAGCACTTTTCTTTCTTGCCAAAAGAAGTAAAGTAAGACTACGAGAAGGCAGACATTTCTTATTATTATTTCACGTAGGATAAAGATTACTACTTTACGGTAGAATTCTACCAAAGGTAGAACAATGTAAAGATGTTTGTTTTAAAATTCACAGCATCAGTAGCATACCGAGGTATCAAAATGATTACCCTGTTTTCCAAATTTCTAAAGTACATTTTACTTATTATCTATTTTGTGCCTCTTCAATGTGGTTACAGCATATTCACTTCCAAATATTCTACAACAGGCTGTATATTTGGCTCCAGTCATGTGAGTAGTAAGCGCCTTTCGGATACTGCAAGCCTGTGTGCTTCCCAAAATACAGTCCCAGCGCGGAGCGGAGAGGCTGGCAAGCTTTCAGGAGGCGTGGACTTCCTGTCCTGCTTTTACCTGCAGCCCCACACTGTGTGATCCACAGTTATTTCTGAGTGACCCCAAAAGTCTCCGTTTAACTCTCATTTTTAAAGGGGAAGATGATTTTCTAGGAGAAGATTTCATTCATTACCTTAGGTTTCAAAGGAATCTCTATCTCAACATTACAGATGTTAATGTTCTTTTGGACTATTTGAGTAACCATCCAAGTGAGAGCCAGAAATATGTTGCAGAAACTATAGCATTGTGAATTCAGAGAAAATGTATGCATCTAGAAATATAGGGCGTGCTTCTTCTCATAACCATACTGCTCCTCCAAAGGAATATTTTAAAAAATGTGTAGTAAGAGAAAGGGAAAATTTAAATATCTGTATATGTATAGATACATACATTTGTAAGCATATAACCCTGTATGTAAATATGAATATCCTTCTGTACCTACATTATTCTAATAAAAAGATGTAATCTGATTTACAAAATACTCTCTTATAAATAGGTGGGATTATTTATTGCTTCAATTAACCAAGTGATGAACTTATGTTCCTCTTTTATATTTTCTATAAAATCTTCCCAGAAGACAATAAGGGAAGAAAAATACGGAAATACAGGGTTCATAATTAGTCAAAGTATATTTTCATGTTCTGTGTTTATCATTTAAGTTTGTGATATTAAGCACATTAGTAAATTATATAATATACTAATATAATATAATATACTCTCTCTAAGCCTGAGCTTCACCATTAGTGAGGGGAGATTTAAAGGACGTTACCTATAACGTGTTTAATTGTGGGGATGAATTTTGAGATCTTTCTGTGTAAATTACAATGCAATAAAAATGTTTAGCTTTCTTCCAGCTCAGCATTAAAAAAAGTGAGGAGTGTCATTCCACCTTCGGAGTTTTGCCACCACACTGTATAGCCCATGGCACTTAATACTCTTTCACCAAATCTTAATGGCATTGCCCTTGCTATTACCAGTAAAATGTGAAGTCCTTGAAGGCATAATTTATTTTATTCACTTATTACCCTATATTGAAAATTGCATATATCTCTTGCACATAGTTCTCACATGACTATCTGATAGATAAATTAATTCAGTCAACAGACAATTTTTGAATGTAGAATGTTACCCAGGTTTTGATATATGCTAAAAATACAATGTAAAGCAATGTAGAAGTCATGCCTATTATTCCTGAGTTTAGAGTTTCAAACTATAAACAAAAAAAAACTAAAAATAACATTAAATTCTACTTAGCTTTCTCTTTCAGCACACATTTTTGTCTCTTACAGAAATATGGAAATAAGAATTACATAATATTCTACCAAGAAAATGCAGAAATTGGAAATGAAGCTGTGGCATAGATTTTAATATAGAGGAGACAGCGTAGTTCCTTTGAAACTGACAATTGAGTTCTAATTTTAACTCAGACATTTACCTTTTTCTTTCTATTTTGACCACATATTTAACTCACAGTCATTTAGCTTTTCTAAAGTAATGAAATTAATGTAGACAAATGATAACTTTGTATAAATCTCAGATTATCAGTCTTGAACATGCTCACTTACATTTTTTTTTTTAAGAAAACCAGGCACTAAACTTCAGATATTTCTCCAATTACCCATTGTGATTCGATGGAGGTAATCCCTGGTTTGATGGTGATACCCTCAATATTTAAGAGGGTTATTTTATTAAAGAGTTTTTTAAATGCAAAGGTATCTATTGGGCTTTATCTTTGTTGAGGGTGTTAACTGAAAGTGCATTCTGATAAAGGTGCAGATATCAGCTAAAAGAGGGCTAGAAAAATATATTATTATCATCCAATAATGAGAGTGTAGTTTCACTATATAAAAGCAGAATATCTCTAGGCTCTACAGATTTATGCAGTGTAGAAATTGAGCAGTTGTATATAAACTTATAACATCCCTATGCTTAAAGAAATAGCAAACTATTTTGGGTTTAATGTATTATTTCTCCTAGTAAAATAGGAAAGCAACAAAAACAATATATCACTGCATTTAGTAAAGATTTGTGAATATATTCAGAAATACATGAGAAGAATAAAAAGAAGGCATAAGTATTATTATAATTTATGACAGAAATAGAATTATTCAAGATATTTTATTTAGTTAGTTTTAGAGGGAGGGGAAGGGAAAGAGAAAGAGAGGGAGAGAAGTATCAATGAGTATATTTTTGCCAAAATTAATCAACAAATATACTAGAAGTAATAAAAACTATAGACTTAACACAGAGAAGCCTTTCAGTATGATACAGTTATCTTATAAGTAATTAGGTAAGGAACAACAAGCTTTTTAAAGGAGGTGGAAAAACAGTTTTCTAAATTATATTTTCCAACCAAACACCTCGGTTTAAGATGTATTGTAGTGTTTGCTGCTGCAGTGAGAAGACTTCCCTGGGAAGCTGAGTAGCATAATTTAGAAACACAAGATAGAGATGACTCTGGAGTGGTCCTCTGAGAAGCCCTAATACCCACTACATATTAAGCAAACATAACTGGTAGAAATGATGAAAATATTTGTAAATTTCTGGAAACTATTTTAAGAGCATACAGAAAATAAAGAACCTTTACTTTAGAAATATTTACTCAATCTCATTGAGAACAGGAAAAGCTTATGACAATGGAGCTACAGTCCCTTTGTCTTACCCACTCCCAGCTCAGTATGATAGAAGAACCACTCGGGGCGGCGACAGAGAACGATAACACTGTTCTCTCTGCTCGGACCACAGTCAAGGGCTGTAATCTACTCCAGAGCAGAAAGAAGGCTGCTTGATCGACGCTGCAGATGCTCTAACACAGGCAACAAAAGATAGGAGGCCGAGAGCTCTCCTCTTTTCTCCAACCCCAACTTGGAAGATCAAAGATGTACAGTGGGTGTAGCAGGCTTAACTGAGCCGGCACCAATCACCCTTGCCTCACCTACCTCAAAGGGCAAAAGTTCCATGTTAAGAAGTGAGCTTGAAAATCAGGCTGACAGCAACCAGAGGGGAAGAGGGGAGGGGATTTCAGGGGAAAGAGAGTAAGGATTTACAGGAATGCATATAGAGGACACATGGACAAAAACTAAGGGGGGTGGAAATGGGAGGGAGGTGGGGAGCACTGAGGGGATGGGCTGGGATGGGAGTAAAAGAAAACTGTACTTGAACAATTAAAATAAATTTTAAAAAGACAATTAAAAAAAAAGCCTATTCCCCCGATTGCTCCAGCCCAGGGCCTGTTTTTGAAGAGGGTGTAATGAGGAGAGAAGTGGTCCCCTGATCCTAGCTCTTGCACAGTGGTGCAGAGTTTGCAAAATTTGCAGATTCTCAGAACAGAAAACTCAAATGAGTTTCGCAGATAATCTGCTTGTATTTGGAACAGTGTAGGGAAAAAAAGTCAAGGCTAAATATGCTCTGGAAAACAATTCAGATTCTAACAACTGAGAGGAGGATGGTAGAGCCATAAGGGCAACAAGCAAAATGCTCAACTTGCCAAAGAACACTGGGGAAATAACAAGGGAAAAAAACCCCTCCTCAGATCACAACAATTTTAAGACGGTCATCGAGGATTGCCCTTCCAAAGGGGCCCACATTTGATTGGAGAGAGCAGTTTATGCCCCAGGAAATAGTTAGAACAACAGAGCCACCATCTGCCAATTAGCCAAGGCTTACAACTGGATGTAAGGACTGAGGCAGCTAATTCAACAGAGAGATTAACAAAAGAAACAATGAAATAGGTATGTTCCTGTTTCACAGAAAGAGGAATAGAGGTTCAAAAGTGGCTGATGGACCTTCACTTGCATTTACCCAGTAAAGAAAAAAAAAAAAGAAAATGTTGGCCCCTTGCCATTGTTTTTCCATTCTAAAATTCTCAGTTCTCTCATCTGTTCTCTGGCTTATTAGAACATCTTTACCCTCTAGATGAGTATAAGGAAGGACAAGAGTTCAGTAACATATCTATAAATATTCAAATGACTAAGATCTTAAAGGATTATTTGTTTACTCACTGACATAGCATAGTAACATCTTAGTACCCAGATGGGCATTGTACATATTTTTAAGAAATAAAGATGAACTATGTTCATTAAAATATATCTCCTATAGGTTGGACTCATGTAAATAACATGCTGAGGTGTTAGAAAAAGCTTTCACTTGACACATTTTGGTTTTCTCTAGACTGTTTTTGGGTCTCTTGGATATTGATCCTTTTGTCATACTGAAGGAAATTGGTAGCTACTAAAACTAAATATCTAATGTTTGAACAAGTATTAAACTTGTTCAGTTAAAGTCCGTTAAAGAGCTATCTGTAGATACACAATAATTGGCAATGTGTAAAACCACAGGAAAGTATAGGTTTTCGTAAAAACTCAGACATGGCTTTTGATACCTGCTCCGTGCTGCGGTGAGAGTGTGTGTGGGAGTGGTAATGTTGATCTGATGTCCCTTGTTGTTCCCTGTATCTAACCAGTCTTATGAATGTGCCTTGAGTAGGTTTGCCACTTGCCTTCTGTATCGAACAAAAGGCTCTGATTGTTTCCTACTCTGAGGCATTCTTTCCAAAGCGCTGTCTTTGACCCAGTCAAGAAGCAAAAAAGAAATCACTAAAGATTATATCGGAGAGCGCGGGCCTGCGAACAACACGTTCGCGGTTCGATTCCCAGTCAGGACACATGCCTGGGCTGCAGGCCAGTTCCCAGCAGGGGACTCACAAGAGGCAACCATACACTGATAGTTCTATCCCTCTCTTCTTCCCTTCCCCTCTAAAGACAAATAAATAAAATCTTAAAAAAAAACATAAAAAAAAAGAAAGAACAACTGGATGCCATTTAAAAAAAAGATTATATCAGAGAGAAAATAAAAGACTGTGGTATTTGTAGGATTGAGGTTACCTTTTCAGAGGTGTCAGGGGCCCATAAGATTGATTTTTAGAAAATACAATATATGGGGATTATGAGATCAAGTGGAGATCAGATTCTACCTCCATCTCAAACCTGCTGTAGATACTTGGGTAATTCGCTTAATGTTGATTCACTGTTTCTGCAAAATGTAAATAATGGCACTTTTCTCCCACTATCATTATGAGTGTTGAATAAAATAAATCATCTGATGCCTAACAGAAAGCCTGAAATCCAGTAGGTGTTTTGTTGATCCTACCTTTCCTTCCCCTTTGACACCCCTGATACCCTTGATTAAAGTCATATTTTATGCACACATTGATCTATTCCTGAAATTGAGCCCCAATAAAATGACATTTGCCCTTTGCATGAAACACTGTTGCTGTTCAAAGCAAATTCCCTCCTTGGATTTTTCAATTACAAGGTCAGAATCACGTCTTCTGTGTTAAGTGTTACGGCACCTGTGCCATGACCTCGGCGAAGACTCATCAATCTGGCAATTATCTTCACTGATACAGTCAGAGCCTTGGGAGTAAATGCTGTCCTTCAGAGAGATTGCTAGCTTAATCATACGTGATAAACCCCACTCTCTTTAGGTGACAGCTTGCATTAGATGTCATTGGAGATATATAACATAAATATATTGCATAAAAAGTGTTTGAAAGGTCATATATCAACAGGAGCGTAGACTCATCATTCTCTTATCAGAGTGGCTGCTATGTGGTGAGTCAAAAATTTACTTTCATATTTTACAATAATTTGAATTAAAACAATGAAATAATTTAATGTCATAAAAGTGTATTTTCTTTTAATTAGGTTTTCTTTTAATTAGTTTGCCTAATACCAGTGGATCTCTTTGTTTGTTTGTTTTTTAAATCAGGTAATAAAAAGGTACAACATTCTGCTTTTTAACTAATTTTGGTTTCTGTTTTAAAAATTTAAAGCAGTCATTTCCTTCTTAGTATAAAGGCAGTGCCATGTGCAAGTATGAAACAGGAGGGAAAAGTGCTGGGTACAGAGACAAGAGATCCAGGTTTCAGCCTTTTCCTTGGTGGTGTTTAGCCACGGGATCCTGCAGTTAGTGGCAAGGATGGAAGTACATTCCCATCCTTGGCCTATTTTCCTGCACGTAAAATGTCACTGTTACCTTGCTGAAACCACTTGTAAGATTATCCTAAAATCAAATAAAGTCATGGTGTTCTGTGTATTTGAAAGGGAAATTAAGGTAGAGATTCCTGGCTTTAAGTCCCAGTTTTGACTCTTAAGTAGTTGAATAAACTTAGAAAATTACCTCACTGCTCTGAATCTCATTTACTTCCCACAAAAAGAGAGATTGGACTAAATCTCCAAGAAGTGCTTTGGTTCTGATTCTTCTTCACTATAATACCTGACATAAATTTAAGGTAAATATATAATCACTATATTCTGTGTGTCTCTCTGTGTGTATATGTATATGTGCATATATATACACATATATGAAGGATATAAATTGCATATAAAATATTTAAATCATTTAATTATGAGAGATGTGTTTTGGAATTCTGGAAAAGCATATATTTATGGTGATGAAGACTAATTTACATTGCGTTGTATTTTGATAATACCTAGATTAACATAAAATTAACATTTATTTTATTAAAAAACAAAGCCTGAGTTTCAACATAATCTCAGCTATTTACTATTTGTGTAAAACATGTCATCATTTAAACTCTTTTAATGCTCTTTCCTCTGTAAAATGAGCATATGCAAATATCTTGGAATTGTTGGGAGAATTCCAAGAAAACGTACACGTGACAACTCTTTGAACAAAAGGGTTTGGCTTTCTAATCTGATCTTATTCACTGGCTGGTATGAATGGATGTCCAAGGAATCGTCATCCCATCCTTCACTTTCCATGGTTTATCACCTGCTGCTGGAGGCAAGTCTAAAGATATGTGGGGGAACCCCCAAATAACAGCATTTATTTATAAAAAATGGTGTATTGATTCTCACACGTTTAAATTTTAGTTACTTTCCAAGTACTTTCTGTTTGATGCAATACACCCATCGAGACATTTTTTTCCCACGGCTCAAAACAGTTTTGAACTCCTTGGTTTTGATGAGTTTTAGTGCTTCTAACTTTTTTGTTTCACCTCATCGACACTGGGGAAATGTTTCCCTTTGAGGACTTTTTTTTTCATCTGGGACACACAAAAAAAATATTGTTGGTGGCCAGATCTTTGTGAATAAGGAGGGTTGGGCATGCAGATCAGGCCATTTTTTGGTCAAAAACTGCCAAACACTCAGCCTGGTGTGGGCAGGTACTCTCGTCAATCACCCAGCATGAAATGAGCACATGTGTTGAAAGAGTGTTAAAAAAAATTCACTGAAGTGGTAAAGGGTACAATCAACAAAACAAACATGGTAGCAAAATATAACCAGAAATATTGAAATTAAGAACAAACTGACAATAACATCCCCTCCCACCTCCCACCTACCCTGGAAGGGTATTCAGGAGCAACTATAAAGGACACATAGACAAAACCAAAGGGGGTAGGATCAAGGGAGGGAAGTGGGGATGGCCAGGGTGGAGGGGTGCGGCGAGGGGAAAATGGAGACAACTGTACTGAACAACAATAAAAAAAGTTTTAAAAAATTCACTCAAGCAGAGCACAGCCTCTCACAACCACACCAGGCAGCACACTGATACAGATGGATTCCTAGAACAATACACATCGAGTGGTGGGTGCCTGTGCTGCAAGGGCCTGCCCTCCAAAGATGACTCCAGTTTGGGGTCCCCCTCCTGTATGAGAACATGGAGCACAGGAAGTTCAATCTGAGTCTGACAGAAACTGCCTAAAGTGAGTCAGAGTAAATGCAGCTCTTATCCTAGGCAGCTAATTACACAGCGATCAACACTCCTCTCAGATAAGAAAAGATTGTGAGGGCTGGACACAGGAACAAAAGCTAAAAGGGGTGGAGAACATCAAAGACTAAAAATATGAAGGATTTAGGAACAAGTGTAAAAGCAAACAATAAAGGACAATTTATCCCAACGTAACCTGAAGTAGGCAGCTTTGTTTATTACTTGTCAGCCATGGTACCATTTTAGAACCCTCGTGAGATCATTCCCCAAATCTGATAGACAACCCACGTTTTGGTACTTTCATAATGATTTTCTAGAAACCCAAATAAGAGGAAATGTGAATAATGTGATGAGGCTGAAATAATTCATTTAGGGAACTGGAGTTGTGGGGAGACTTCCAGACTCCAGGGAGGGGCACCCGTTTGATTTTCTGCTGGGTTCTGTGCAATGGGCATCTCTGCTGAGCCCCAGGTGTGTGTTAAGGGGAGCTTTGCCTCTTTTCTAGGCAGACAGTATCCCCAAAGTTGCTTGTGTACTACATCGAAGACAGACAGAACTGCTGAATCATCAAAGGTGATGTAACTGGCTGTTGCCTATCCTCCATAGTGCCTGCACTCTTAAGAGGGCCACAATCTCTTTGAGCACTGAGAATTCAGCTTGGCTAGTTTGAATGATGAGGTATTATTGCACTGCATACAGGCCATCAGTCCACGCAGGAAAATACTCGGCAGGATTTGCCATCTGTTACTGGGAAGCTGACATGGGAAATTCAAGTTGAGCCACTACAAGACAGCAAAGTGTGACTTTAGCTGATTGAATGTTGCGCCTCTGCATGAAGTGACATGTTATTCAGAGAGATATTGTTTGACTTCTAGTCCTTGGAGAGATAAGAATTTGTTTTTAGTGCTGGTCTGTTGCTCTAAGGCCAGTGAGAAGTCATGAAGAATTTGCTGTACCAGCGGCAATAAGGTGTTTAACGGATCCATTTCCAGGAACTTTAGGGCATCTTAGAATGCTGACTGCATGGTTTTCTGGTGAAGATTTCGAACTGTGATAAATAGAATTGGAATAAATTATAAAACAGGGAGCAACTAAATGTGATGATAAAAGGCAGATAGAA
The DNA here is from genome assembly GCF_014824575.4 of Sturnira hondurensis. Lineage (NCBI taxonomy): Eukaryota > Metazoa > Chordata > Mammalia > Chiroptera > Phyllostomidae > Sturnira > Sturnira hondurensis. Next base: position 4,326,617 of record NW_028075269.1, read on the forward strand.
GCATGTAAGGAATTATGGGCTAGAGAAGGAGTACATATGAGGTCCTCACATCCTCATTTATGCTATAAAAATCTTGTTTTGTCAGTATCTATCTTTAAAAAGCTTGTTGGAGATAAAAGCTACTCTGGGGTAAAATATCTCGTGTTCATAAAAATTCTGTGGCTGCTGTTTGCCGTGTATAGAATTCAGGGCCAATTCTGTAACCATTTACAGAACAGTAGTCATGGGCTAGTCAATGTTGTAGGGGATGGAGATTTAATATTGACAATAATAATGAATATTTAAAGAGTGCCTTAATCACTTTGTCTTATGTGATCCATGCATACAAGTGAGGTAAGCATGCTTATATTCCCACTTCACATATGAGAATGCCGTGAGCTTTGTCAAAGTCACATACTTCATAAATGATAGTGTGTGGGCTTGAGATCAATTCTGCCTGGATGCAAATGTTTTTAATTAAGATTACCCAATTTTTTGGACTGTAAGATGCACCAGACCATATGACACACCTAAGTTTTAGAGGAAAATAGGGAAAAATTTTGGAAAGAAAAAATGTAGTAAAATATTTAATAACATAAATAACATAGGCTGCTGCCCCACCCCTCCACCCCCCGACAGTGAGCCAGGTAAGCTACATTTGGACTATAAGACACACACCCCTTTTCCTCCAAAATTTGGGGGGGAAAGTGTGGTATATAGTTAAAAAATATGGTATATACTCCCACTGAATGAATAAGACACATCCCTTCCTCTCAAGGGTTCACTGCAGAGGAAGAGTGAGACCTGTAAATAAATCACTTCCGCATTTAATCTTCCCATTGACTTGAAGAGCATTAAGAGAAGTGGTGGAGTCCCGACTGTGGCCTCTACCTTCCTTCATGAACTTGTCATGAACTTTTCTGGATCCTTACCTCCCATCACCTTCTCTGCGTTCGCTCAGACCCAGCCATGCTGATCTCTTTCAGTCTCCCTGCACTCCTCTTCCTCTGCACCATGTCTCTCGTCCAGAGTTCATTATTCACCTGCTACTGGACCCCGGGATCTTAATTCAAATATAAAATCATAGAGAAGCCTTTCCAAAGGCCGAAATCTAAATTCATCCATACTTGTGTACTCCCTCATGTCATTCTTCACTTCTTCATATCACTACCATAATTCGTAACCATGTATTTATTGTGACTGTTTGCTTTTTATCTGTCTCCCCAGTAGCCTTAATATTCCTGTGGGAAAGAATTGTGTATATTTATCATTTAAAAGTATCTTACAAAAACATCACATTATTCAGTATATTATAGGTAAGTAATTTCTTATCTCTTCTATTTATGAATGTCAACTTTTAGAAACAACCTTTTTGATGGTAATCCACAACAAAGTGAAATTTCAAATCTCCTTTTTACCTGGTCAAAATTTGTTATATCTGAGGAAACTTTGACTAGATAGCATTGGTGAATAAGTAAACATTTGTTGACGAGTGAATGAGTAAACTAATGAATCTATCCTTTCCCTTCAAGGAGACGTGTGTTTATGGTGGCTCAAAAAAAGGTATTTAGAGCCATAAATTCCCAGAGAATCCGATGATACTAATTATGTTCTACGAGTTGGTTCCAGTTAGGTGCTAACCTCTTTTCTACATGCATAGTTTTCACAATTAAATATTTTAGAGTAGCTAAAAAAAACAGCATAATAAAGTAACTTTTGATAACATTATTGGGATTTAGAAATAATGGCCTGTTTTTCTAATATGGATAGATTGGAGTTATGTGATTATTGTATTTTTACAAATCCCTGAATTGACACACTTGGCGGTATGAAATAAAATGCATGTGTTTTTACTTACATTTCTAAATCTTGTGAAATTATAACATTGGGATCATTCATTTGAAAACTGCCAGCCCTTACTATGCACCAAGGTTGTGCTGTAGCTACTGGTGATGTAATAATGTCAATCTTCACTCTCATGGAACTCACAGATCATGGGGGATCTATAACAGCAAAAACCAACACTGATGTAGTCCACTCTTCAAGGAGGTTAACGTATCTAAACCATTTGCTCTTCCTGAAATAGAGCAAGGGAAGTTCTATTTCACCCCAAACACAGATGAATGCAGACAGATGTAGAATATGGGAATGTTCTGTTTACTAGTGGAAATGTAGACATTGATATTACACTGTGATCTGTTCTCTGATCCTTGTGGGTGTGCCCAGGCGATGCTTTCTAGATTGTCTGAAATAAATGCTGGGTCAGCATTGGCCAAGTTGAGAACTATGCGAGGAACAAAGGCTGTTACTGGAAAATATGTACGACATTTACAGAAGTATGAATACAGCATGGTGCTCTTCATCTGATTAGTTATCATCGTCATTATAGTATTTCATGAGCACTCATTATGTGACTTGCTTATTCCCATGCGCTAGATAAGGATTAACTCTTAATCCTCACAATAAGCTAAGTCATAGCTCTCACGTTTATCACTATTTTACAAATGTGAAGGTAAGTGCACAGAGACATAGCTGTTATTACGCATCTAGCTCTCATAGGAGCATGGCGTATCTGGGAACCATATCATGGCCAATTCTTTCCTGTGGTTGGAATATTATGATCATAGAGGATAAAGGATACAAAAGTAGAAGTTTGAACTCCAAAATATGTCTGATGTCTTTCTGAAGGATTATGCTATTAGTTTTCTTTTTCAGAAGGTTATGCAGTGTAAAATGTGAGCAACAGAGAGACTAATTAGGAGAAAATTATGAAATTCTAAGTCAAGAAAGATAAAAGTTAAAACAGGGAATAGTTTTGGTGACAGAAACAAATCTATGCTAAACAAGTTTAGCATAGATTTGACAAATGTGATCATTTCAATGTCAGGGGGTTAGAAGAAAGGAGGAAATTAATGTTCATTACATAATTTCACACCTGGACAAATTGGTGCAGGAATTGGGTCATTATCAAAGACTGGGACAAGTAACAAGTTTGATGGAATTTGATTATTTTAGTTTTGAACATACTGTATTTACATTTTTTGAGGTATAAGAAGAAAAATAATTGATCTTAGCCAAAAGGACAAGAAGTGATAGGCATAAGAAGATATAAAATTCTAGAGCAGCCTAAGGTTTTTTTTAATTAAAAAATAAAATTATTGTGACCTTACAAATATATATTATCTGTAAGTAGAGATTATTTTGCTATGATATATTTCCATTAAATATAATGTATTTTAGTTCCTATTATAGTTATATTCATATTGAAGATAGTCTATGAGGCTAGTATCATCATTGGGAGTAGAGTTTAGTTTATATTATGACTTCTCTCACACACTACTGCAGTTTTGTGAAGGCAGCCAGCTAGCTTCATTCTCCTTTCAAAGGGAATTTATGGCTAGTAAAACATCTATGAATAGGTGGATATTTAATTTCTATCTTTCCTTCTGAATTAAAACATTAAAATTGAGCAAGAATATTCATCATTATCTAATCCATTTTTCTTTCATAATTAGTTACCTTTAATTTCTACTGTAAAAACATATTAGCATGTGGGGGCAACTTTCCTCACAAGTTCCCCCATGTGCCATGACTGAGAGTAAACATGACTGACACATGATGTGATCTGCTTGGGGAGGAGAAGCAGCCAGTTTCTTAGGGGAAAAAGTTCTTGAGCCCCCTCCTCCAGGGTCTTTTATTGGATTGTAACACACAGGAAGTGAGGGCAGCTAGGATCAAACAGTAGATAACATTTCAAAGAAATCTGAGGGCTGCAGAGTCTGTCAGGAACAGAGTTTTAGGGTTTCCTGCTTGAACCCTTAACATATGAATGAAAGCACTCTTAGCAGAGCAAATTTCACAGGTTTATCAGGAAGTCTTTGTGATGCCAGATTTTTCCCCAGGACATGCTCTAGCAAGGCAAGGAGCTGCACCCCTCCCCGTCAGGTATTCAGGCTTAAGAGAATTAGAGCCAGGAAGCACCTCTCCCAGAGGACATGGGGACTCGGGCTTTGTCAAAGCTGGGGGGCGAGAGTCCATTGCTCCCCCTTTGTTGCAGCCCTCTGAGTCCCTCCAAGAAGGCTTCCCAAGTGATGGAGTCTGGCTTAGGTTGCCCCCCGCTGTGAGGGGTCTTACCCATCATTGACTTCCGACCAAGTTTTGGGGGCAGGGAGGAAACTGAGGCAGCATTTGCTACCAGAGACAAGCTTTATCTCCTGCAGCTCTTATTCCAAAGGTCCTTGCTGGCCCTTAGCCACAGGGAGTCGAGTTACAACTCCTAGAACGAGGCAGAGCAGTCCACAACATTATCAAGCACATTTTGTGCATATTCTTTTAAAGATAGAATTGGACTTATTAATTTTCTTCAGTGAGGTATATCTGTCCCTTTATCCAGTAGTAATCTACCCAATTTTTAAATTCTTTGATTTGATCTTTGCTCCCTACTAAATTAGAAAAACCTAATCATGCCAATATTTGTTGAAGAAGGAGTCAAAGCATCTTTTCAAAGGATCTGTAGGAACCAGTGTTTTTGCCATTTCTACTCCATATGAATATGAACAGAAAAGCTCTCCTTCACAGTCCTGTCTCTCCCTTCCAATACCACGAAAGATACTTGTATTGCAATTCTCTTTGCACTGTCAGTGGTGTTTCCCTGACTTTGGATTCCAAAACCAAATGCAAAGTGTCATTTCAGTGACATAGAGGTGAAAATTTCATAATTGGCTAGGAAAGGTTATTAAAACACAACACACACACACAAACACACATACTTCTTTCCCTCTATTTTTCTGTACTGTATTAAAAACTACTGAAAAGGTAACTTTAAATGATAAAGTAAAAGTACATGACAGAAATAAGAATGCATGTGTGTAGTTAAATTTAAAAGCTCACCACATTTACCTTTTCTCATGATTCAAGCTTAGAATGAGGAAAATGTTGTTGTGAATGAGTCCCAGTTCACATTCTTCTGGAAGACATAAAACCTGAGCATACTGCATGTGAAATGCATGCGGGAGAGGAAGTGACAAACGTCTAGAATTAGCTGAATCTACATTACTTCGAAAAATGAACCTAAATATAGCATTGTGAACAATGACTATTTCTGCCTTTATTTGAGAAAAAGAGAACAATAAAGTGATTGTCATTTTTTTAATGAGGAAAATCAGGGAAGAAAAGGGAAATTATAAAGAGAATTATGCTGAAAAATCTCAAGACTGTGTACATTTGAAAACATATTTCTAATTTTGACTCAGTCACTAGCTATTTCACAAACCTTTGCTTTGGCCTTTTATTTTCTTACTGTTTGTAGGAACTTCTAAGTACACTCCTCTTCGAAACATGCCACCTCTGTGAATCCTAAGTAACCAACAAAAACATTTTTTTAGTAAATCTAGTGGTCATTTGTAATCTCCCAGACGCAAACAATTGTATAATCAACGTATGTGTTCTATTTACTTCCGTTGTACATGTTGCTATCTGCCCCATTCCATTGCTGTGTTAAAGTTGTCCTATGGGCCTAATCAATAATAAATGTTTGTTGTGTAAATGTGTAAACTAATTTGATCTTTGAATTCTAGTTTATTTATAAATACTAGATTATCAGTTGTCTAAATAAAAAAACAAAGAATTATTTTTTATTCCTCTTTCTCCCCCAGTCCATCCCATCTTTCAAAATCTGTAAATTGTTTTTCTTCTAGAAAACATGACTTTAGTCAACTTCTTTTCATCTCCACTATCTCTGCCACCATAACCCAAATAATCATTGTCTCTTTCTTGAGCTTCTTCAATATATTTTAACTGATCTTCCTACTTCCCACTCTTGGCCGGCCCATAATCTATTACACATTTTGCAATATTCACAGCGAATTATACTATTTCCTATCATAGCCCTGTCCCAAGAAAAACTTTTCATCATCACTAGTAATAAAGCTGAAATTTTTAGTCTTCAAAATAGGATGCCCCATGATTCAATCCTGGCATATTTCTCAGATCTCGTCTTCTGCCAATTTCTTCTTTATTCACTTTACTCTAATCACAGCGATCTTTGTATTTCTCAAATTCAGAAAAACAGTTACTGCTTTAGGACTTCGTGCTGTATTTGTCCTTTCCTGGAAAAACTCTTCCACTCACTCCTTTGTGTTTTCAGAGAAACATTAGCTGATGACTCACCTAAAAGTCACCTCTCTTGAGTTCCCAACTGTTACTATGATACAATCTTCATATTTTTACTTTTTTATTCTTGTATTCATTATCATTTAAAATCTCCTTTTAGATATGATTACTTCTTCATAACTCTCCTCCCAATTTAAGTGTAATTTCTTGGCATCACTGACTTTATCTGCCCCGTGCATATTTCTTTTGCAAGAATACAGAACGGTGCCTAGCATGTAATAATAATACTCAAGAATTATGTGTTAAACATAAAATTAACTTAATGAGCAGATCATCAAGTCCTTGTTTAGGTTCAATAGATAAAACTTAAAGCTTGTTACTAACAGATGCTCTTGAAATCTTGATTTTGGAATCATAGTTCATTTTATGGTTGGTCTGAAAATAATGCTTTATGGATTTATTTACTTCAACATTTTTTTCCTTTCAGATAATTGTAGGCCTATACAGAGGTAAATAAAGAAGTTCTATGTACTTTTACCCAGTTTTTCCAATGGAAGCATCTTGAAAAACCATTATACAATATCAGGAGGGACACTTGGACCTAGAGAACATCAAGATACACGGCTGTTCTACTATCACAATAAATTCTTGGGTGCTCTTTTATAGTTCCACTCACCCCACCCACCCACTCCAGTCCTCAGTTTCTGGCAAACTTTTCCTCTCTTTTCCACTTCTAAACTGTTGTTATTTGAAGAACAGTGTATAAATAAAATGGCACAATAGGTAAACTTTTGAGCTTGAATTTTTTTTTCTACTCAGCATAATTCTTTAGAGATTTATCCAAATTATGCTTGGATTTATGGTTTATTCTTTTCTTTTCCTGGAAATCTCAATGCATCACAGTTTGTTTAACTACTCATCTGCTAAAAGATATCTATGTTTTCTTCCAGTTTGGGAGCTATTACCAATACAGATACTGTGAACATGTGTGAACAGGTTTTACGTGAACGTGTTTTCATTTCCTTGGGATAGGTGCCCAGGACCGCAGTTCTGGGTTGTAGAGCAGTAGTGTGTTTGGTCTGCAGCAGAGCTGCCCAGCAGGTGCGCGGAGCAAGTGCGCCGTTCTCCTTTACCACCAGCAGTACATCAGCAATCCGGTTTTTCATTTTAGTCCTTCTGGTAAGTGTGTGGTTTATTAATCTTAAAATAAAAAGGCAAGGTGAGCGGCAACACACATTTATTTGAGATCTCAAAGATAGCAATTTGGTAAGCCTTGAGGCAAAATGAAGGCAAGGGATTTTATAAGAAAAGGAGGGGAAAGGTACATGAACAAAAGGCAAGAATTTCCGTTAGTGCTAATCAGCTGCACTATTCTTCAGCCATATGTGGTTGTGCTAATTCTGAAGCATGTCTTTAATTTTTAGGCTTCATAGTCAGGATGTCTGTTTTCCCATTAGCTTTTCAAGCAGTTGTTTGTTTATAAGACAGTGATGATGGCCCTGCCTAATGTTATTTTACACAGTTCAAACGTTCCAAAGGTTCAAAGAGCAAGACATGCAAAGTATTTTCTTAGAAAAGGAAGCAATGACTCCACTTAAAAGTTGTTATGTTTATTTCTTTTTTCCTCAGGTGGTATATCATTATGCTTTTAATTTTCATTTCCTTAATGACTAACAACATTTTTTGCATGTGTTTAAATATCATCTACATATCCTCACTGTTAAAATATCTCTTTAGGTTTTCTGTGCATGTTCTAAATACATTGTTGTTATTGTTTTTATTGTGGAGTTTTGAGAGTTCTTCATATATCCTTTCTGGTATACATGGTGAGCAAATATTTTTTCCCAGTTTATAGCTTGTGTTTTTACTCCTTTATTAGGTTTTACACAGAGGTGAAATTTTTTGATAACTCTACTGAGTTAAATTCATGTACTGTAAAACCATTTTAAAGTATACATATCTGTAGCTTCTAGCATATTCATAGAGTTGTATAAAGATAATTTTTTTATAATTATGAAACAGCGCTAGCAAATCTTTTATTTTATAGATCATAGATTTGTTGTCAAGTCTTTGCCTGGCCTTAGATCCAGAAGATTTTTTCCTACATGTTCCCCTCTATATTTTTAGCTTTTTCCAAGTTTTATACACTTTATACTTAAATTCATGATTTATTGTGAATTGAATTTTGAATAAATATGGAATTTAAGGTTGAGAGTTCTGTTTTTGTTTCTGTTTTGTCCATGGATTTCTAATTGCTCTAGCAACATTGATTTAAAAGTTAATGTTTCGACCACTGAAATCTTTTTGCTCGTGTCAAAGTTCTGTCGTGTACATTTGTTTGGATGTATTTCTGAGTTCTCTATACTGTTTCACTGATCTCTGTATCTATCTGTACATCAATACCATACATTCTTGATTATAACAGATACATAATAAGTCTTGAAATTTGGTAGACTGATTCCTCTTACTTCATTCTTTTTTCCAAATTGGTTTATCTATTTTATGTACATGCCCTTAACTTCTTCATCTACATCTATTAAATATGTTGGTAGCATTTTGATAAGAATTGTGTTAGACCGGTGTATCAATTTGAAGAGATAGATACTTTCTCTATTGTGTTGTCTTTCAATTGATGAAAAACATCTTTTCATTTATTTAGAGAGTATTATTCTTCATCAGCTTTTAAAATTTTGAGCATATAAGCCCTGTACTTCCTTTATCAAATTTTTACCTAAGTATTTCTTTTTTTTCTGCCACTTGTAAATGGTATTATATTTTAATGTAATGTGTTCAAGGCTGGCACATAGATATACAATTTATTTTTTGATATTTATCTCTTATACTGTCTGTTGAATTTATTTATTAGTTCTGGGACTTTGCTTGTTTTTGATTTCTTATGTACACAATTATGTTACTTGCAAATAATAATTTGATTTCTTCCTTTCTCATTGGTATGTCTTTTATTTCCTTTTCTTGCCATATTTCACTGATTAGGACTTCCGGTGCTATGTTAAATAACGGTGGTGAAAGCAGATATCTGCGAATTGCTTCCAATCTTAGGAATAAAGAATTCAGTCTTTCACCATTAATTGTAGTAGTAAGTGCAAGTTTTGTTAACAGATATTTATTATCACATTGAGGAAACTCTCTTCTATTCCTAGTCCTTGAGAGTTTTACTACAAATGGAAATTGTTTTTTCTCAAAGAATTTGTCTGCGTAAATTTATATGATTATATGATATTTCTTTTTTAGTCTGCTAATATGTTGGATTACAATCATTAATTTTTAATGTTTAACCAGCCTAGGGGTATATACCACTTTAAAATGGTATGTGGTTCCTCTTATGCATTGCTGAATTCTATTTGTTAATAATTTGTTAAACTTTTTGGTCTATTTTGGGGAGATATGTTGATCAGTAGTATTTTTATGATTTTTTTGTTTTGGGGGGTGTTTTTTAATGATTGCATTGTCTGGTTTCATAATCAGGGTAATACTACCTCCACAAAATGAATTGAAAAGTGTACCCTTATTTTCTGTTTTCTCTAACTATATAGAATTTCTGTTAATTCTTCAAACATTTGCTAGAATTCTGCACTGACAGCTTCTGGGGATGGCAATTTTTTTTCTAGTTTTAAAATTATAAATAACTGTTGGCATTTTTGTAGAACCCTTTAAATCATTTATTTCATACTGAATGAGATAGTTTGTACTTTTTAAGAGGAGGTACAGTTCATCCAAATTGTTAAATCATGTTTACAGAGTTGTTTATAATATTCTGTCTTGATATCTGTTGGGTCTGTGCTGACATTTCTTTTTGCATTTCTGATATTGGTAATATGTACCTTCTCTCCTTCTCTGCATTCTTGCTGGGAGTCTGTCAATTTTATGGATTATTTTAGGGAACCAGTTTTTGTTTTCAATAATTTTCTGCATAATTATTTGTCTTTAGTTTAACCAAGTCTTCTCTTATTCTTATTGTTTCCTTTTTTCTTCCTATTTTGGGTGTATTTTCTAGATTCTTTTAGTAAGAGCTTAAATTGTTAAATGGATACTGTTTCTCTTTTCTCATGTAAGCATTATATTCTCTAAAAATTTCCTCTCAGCACTGCCTTAGCTGTGATATAAGTAAGTTTAAGCTGTGATATAGTAAGTTTATTTTTATTCAAATCAACGCATTTTATAATTTTGCATGTCTAACTTGTGTTAGTCACAGGTGCATTTACTTTCTAAGCTTTTAGATATTTATCTGTTACCACTCTTACTCATTTTGTTTGATTCCCTTGTGATACAAGAACACACTGTGCATAATTTCTATTCTTTTAAAATGGATGAGGTTCCTTTCATGGCCAACAACATGCTATATCTTGGTCGAGTTTCATAAGTACCTGAAAAGAAGGAATATTCTGCTATTGTTGAGTAGAGCACTGTGTAAATGCTGATTATATCCTGTTGGTTGATGGTGTGAGTGCATCTGTGCCCTCGCAGATGTTCTGTGGAATAATTCTAGCAATTGTTGAGTCAGGGATACTAGATGTTTTGTCACAGTTTCAAAGGTTCATGAAGTTCTGATGATACTTTTTTCGGTCTATTTTAACTGCTATTTAGATCAGGCAATTTCTTTCATTCTATATTAAGGTTCGCTAATTTTCCTCCCTGCGTTCTCAATATTCTCTATTTGAGCTCATCCACTGCGAGTATTTTTTTTTAATCTAACTTGTTAGCTTTTAGTGACACAATCCCCATTGATTTCCTCTCCATAATATCTTTTTCTTTGTTGAGGCTTTCTGTCGTTTCATTTATTTCAAGTGTGTTGATAATTACTCACGAAGTATTTTAATGATGACTTCTTAAAATTATTTTCATAATTTTTATAATCCTTACTAGAATTGCTTTTTGATTGAAAACTGGACATTTCAGGCATTATGTAATGAGACTCTAGGTCTTACTTAAACCATCCACTTTAGCTGGCTTCTTCTTACCCCAGTCTGGCGAGGTAAGAGGACAAGGTCTTGTTACTACTCTCAGGAAGTGATAGCAGGACCAGTTCTCCCCCAGACCTCCTTTGACACCCCATGGGCGAGGAGGGCTTCTCTTTACCGCAGGGCCATTGTGGGAGTTTTCACTATCTACGCAGCCTGCATTGACATCACTCTGGGCAGCAGTGAAAGTCTTGACTATCTAAGAGGCCACAGGTGACAGAACCACAGTGAGAGTGGGAGAAGCATCTCCCTGCTGCTCAGTGAGCTGTTGGTTCAGGCTCCACACAAATCTGCTGCAACACTTCGGGGAGAGAGGACCACTGCACACTGGAGATGCCAGCTCTCCCTGACACCAGCTTGTTGGAGGGCCTGGGCTACTTACTCATAGGCTGGTGAAGCAGGAGCTGACTAAGCCTCTATGGGCATGAATTAGAGTGGGGTCACGTGTTTGTTTCTGCCATGTTTGACTGGAGTGGGGAGGTTACCGTTGATGAGTTTTGCATTGCTAATCCATCCCTTTTCACATCCCTTTGCTAGAGACTGCAAGCTTCTGTTATGACTTTTATTTTGTCTGTACATTTGGACTTTCTGGGTTGTGGCTTCTTCAGGTCCAAGTCTGAGTTACATAGGACAAGGAAAAAAAAACAGAACCCACCAGCAGTACTTCATTTGCACTGGTTCACTGGTCAGTCTACCTTAGCCTCTGCACTCTTCAAAGTTGTTTTGTAGTATAAGAACACATTTTACTTATACGCCAAGTACCCAGCTCAGTGCCCTCTACATGGAAGACACTTGCATGTTTTTTGGAGAAAAGAGTTATTTTTACTTGCTGACATTTCATCGTATATGTAAAATATTGGAATTTTGATATCATATTTACGATAAATTGTAGTATAAAAACTATAGCTGGGATTTTTCAAAAGCAGTAATTCTTACAAATACTATGAGTATTTTAGAGCTATAGTTACTAAAATAAACATTCTTTCTATTTATATTCTCCTTTGTTTTTCATCTGGAAAGCTTGACATTGTTTTCTTTTCTTCCAATGTCAGAAGTGGTTTGTGGATTCTAGTTTCAGGCTTAATTAAATAGACACATTTCAGCTAGTGAGTCTAACGCCAAAATCTAATTATCTGTAATGCCACAGAAAATAGTCAACTGAAATAAAAGCATTTAGGATGAGAATTTTATTTGTCATTTGTGTCCTTTACCATTAATGAATGGGAATTTTTAGACCTTTTCCATAAAAATTAGAGTGTGCATTTTTAGCCCTTTTTAATTCAATGTGTGAAGGTCTTTAATTTTAAAATTCTATATTCAGATCAGTTGATGATGTACATTTTCCAGTATTGGAATATTGACTCTTGTTTCAGTTTCAACAGGTATTAAATTCCCCTAGTTTCCAAATTTTACCAATTTAAAGTGGTGATGATAATATCTATCCCTTATGCTCAATGGTATTATTGCAACTAAAGAAACTCCCTTAAAGATAATTTGTCAGTTATTGAATACCTGCACTGCCTACTTTTCCATGTGTTTGTGTAAATTGAGTAATGTAAGCATTATCTGAAATGTCAAAAACATAAAGTATGTTATTGTCTCTGAAGAGATTTACATTTTAGGTTGGTGATATGGTGCCAAAATATGGTACCGGAATCAGCAAATGTTTGAACAATTAATCCATCATATAAAGTACATCGCTTGAGCTTTGACCCCTTCATGGAGAGCTACAGTTTGCTTCTCCAGGAAACACATGCACAAATACACACATGCATGCAAATTCACAATGGGAGTGGGACTATTAAATCACTACAGTGTAGGTCAAGGCAAAATCAATAAGACATGCCATAATTTATCAGAAATTTCACCTGAATTCAATTATTTTTCAGTGAGCACAAAGTATTGAAAAATGTTTATACCAGTGGGAAATAAGCTGCCCACCTTGTCCATTTCCCTGTAACTCAGATGCTTAGGACCTTCCATGGTTAAGACATGTGTCAGCAGGGGTTTCCATGATTCTGCTCCGTGCTAAAACAACTAGTTACTTGATTGGTAAGTGCTTTAACTATTTAATGCCCACACTTTTAAATTTTTTTCTGAAGACACAGAGTGAGAAATTGGATTTAATTTCAGTCAGCCTGCAACTTACTTGTTTTTCTTGAAGAAAGAAATTGAAATGGGCTGAACTTTGAAATTCATCTCTCATTTTACCTGTGGCCTCCACATCACTCGGCTTCAACATTTATGTCCACAAACTGACTCCACAGAACCACTGCAGTTTGCTTGACACTATGTATATATCCCGTGGTCTGCAGTGTTTTCCTGAGTAATTTGTAATCATTCTATGGAAGCTTAATGGAAAGAACAAATTTGCCTGTCTTTACAAATGCAATATGGTATCACTACAAGAATAGGGTTTCCAAGTCAAAGGGACTCCAGTTCACATCCAGACAATGTTGCTATGTTATTAATCTTGAAAAGGTTAGTGTTTTTTTCTGAATCCCAGTTTTCTAGTGTTTTAAAATAGTAATTAACCAGGATAAATTTTTTAAAAATCTAGCACAAGGCCTATCATAAGCTAACCTTCCATACATTGTGTTACTTAGGCATTCATTCCTGACATTATGTAAAAAGCTCTTGAGGGCATAGAGTGCACCTAAGGAACATGAAATTTAGAGAGAGAGACAGGTAACAAACTTAGTCAGTGAATGGAGCTATGAGAACACACAGGGGTGCCACTTGGGTCTGTGTAGGCTGTTAGCAAGACTTCCATGCAGAGGCATTGTGCAGCTAGATAAAGGGGAAAATTATATGCATGAGTAAAAAACTTCAAAAGGGTCACATAAATCTAAGTAAGCCAATAGTGGCTTAAAATCAGAATTACTTATGGAAGGATCTGTCATTATGTTAACTACTAATAGAAAAATGAGTTCTATATTCGGATTTTCTTCTTGGCACTTGTTTGGTACAACATAGAGTCATATAGAAACACAGAAGGGAACTTGCTAATCTTTAATGAAAGGAGCAAAAGGGGCCCTGGATGGTGTAGCTCAGTGGATTAAGCACAGGCCTGCAAACCAAAAGGTTGCTGGTTCAATTCCCAGTCAGGGCACATGTCTCTCTCTTTTTCTCCTTTCCTTCTCCTGTGTCTAAAAATAAATAAATAAAATCTTTAAAAAAAAGGGGATGGACTCACATGAATAAGTATGAAAGACACATGGACAATAACTAAGACGGGGGGTGGAAATGGGAGAGGGGTGGGGAGCACTGGGGGGGTGCAGGGCTGGGAATACAAGAAAGAAAACTGTACTTGAACAAAAGTTAAATAAATTAAAAAAAAAAAAAGAATGGCATAACAAAAAAAAAAAAGAAGGAAAAGAGCAAAAGGCCTTACTTTGCATCTGCGCATTGGAGGACACATCCTAGGTGAGCAGCAAATGTACATATTTGGTCATGGCTGTTTTCTTATCACATAGAACATTACCTAATGCTTACTAAGTGTTCAATGATTAATTATTGAATATTTGTTGTTTTCCATTCACCAAGGTGTTGTTGCCTCAATATGATGCTTAGGGAGAGACAAATTTGCCTAATATTAGCTGCTAATAATAAATACTTATACTTAGTATGCTTATATTCAGGGTTTGATTTCATCTTATCAATACTTTTAAAATATATTTAATTTTAAAAATACTGACAGGCTAAACATTAGTTCTAATATACAAAGAGGAAAACTGAGAACTATGTAAGTGAAATGAATGTTCTAGCGTTACTCAAGTGGTATGCCTAATATTCCTCTCAAGGCCAGAATCTCAGAGTTTATAGCCCAGTCAGTCATAGTGCAGTCACCTATTTATTAACATAGTCAGTAATATTTAATAAGGAACCTAGTGTGTACTTGGTGCTGAAAAAATCATAATTTTCTTTTTCTTCAAAAACTCATATTTCAGAGGCAGAGAGTAGTACATAAATAATAACAATATAATGGAGTAAAACTCCTAGTAAAAGATAGAAAGTTGAAGATACTTCTAAAGCCCTTTATTTCAATACCTTATTAAAGTGTAGATAAAGGAATAAGCCATATATAAGGTCACAATTTTAAAGACTGAATTTTCCAGGAATGCTTTCCCTGAAGGACCAGGAGAGAAGAGAGCTCATAGTTATGTCGATATTTTTAAAGACTTTATTCATTTATTTTTAGAGGGGAAGGGAAGAAGAGTGGGAGAGAAATATCAATATATGGTTGCTTCTCATGTGTCCCCCACTGGGAACTGGCCTGCAACCCAGGCATGTGCCCTAACTGGGAATCGAACCGCGATACTCTGGTTTGCAGGCCCGTGCTCAATCCACTGAGCTACACTAGCCAAGACGGTTATGCTGATATTTTATTAAAGGAATGAATCATAAGGTCTAAGTCATAGAAGTGACAATGTATAGTTACAAAAAAAAAAGTGGACCTTTAACTGGGAAAAGTACACCTGCTCTCTAATCCTAATTATGTCCTAGTTACCTGTCTAGTCACAGATAATTTGCTTCATTTCTCTGATCCCCAGATATAATAATAAAAAGTGCATAGTTCTTCAAAACGATAGCAGTAGTGTCATTATTAAGCTATATTTAAGGAATGAAATACATAAATAGGATAATAGATTGTGTTAAAATTGAGATATCAATGAACAGGAGAAAATGAGTGAGATTAATGAGGAAACAGGTGAGAGGGAAGGAGCAATGGATACTGAGGATGAGCATGAGACGTTAAACGTTACAATCTCATGTGTGGAAACTTTGAAGGAAATGACAAAGTCCAAACTCATCCTGCATTTGCTAAAGTAAAGGTGAACGTCCTTGGAAAAATATTAATATTAGAAATAAGGTTTAGAAATAAGTTGTGGCACTCTGCATAGATATTAAAATTTCCCAAGTCCATGGAGAGACCTCGGTTTAAGAAGGGGGGTAACCAGGCCTACAAATAATGTTGATGAAGAGGTATGGAGAGTAGATTAGCTGGGTGGCAGGAGATTTGAAGAACACACTTGTACAAGAGACTGGAGATGCAGTGAGCAGCAAGCAGTGAAAATATCTTGGAGAATACCAATATTTTCAATCCACCAGCCTTAGGGTACATGGGGAGAGGGGAAAAAAGGTAGTTAAAAGCCAGAGTTTGGGAATTCAAAGGTTGCCACATTTTAGCTGTTTTTAACCCTGAATAATTTACGTTGGGTCTTCAAAGTCTTAGATTCTTCTACTGTAGAGTGGCAACTTCGCACAGCTATTAACAGTATAAATAAGGCAATGTCTGTGAAATGCTAAGAAGAGGAGCAGTTACTGACGATTCCTCAACAAACAAACAAACGGCTACTATCTCTATTATCTTTCTCCACTGAGAAAGGCTGGGCATGACACCGGTCCTGGAGGAAAATCAGGGTTCAGCTAAGATAAGGCATATCAACCAAGAGCCTGCATTCTCTAAATTTTACCATCCTATCATCTATAAATAAATTCAGCAACCTCCAGTGGTCAGCAGGATTCAAAACACTGACTCTCAAGCAGGAGAAAACAAATTAAACTGCTTCTCAACTGTGAAGTTATAAAATACATTCCCAAGTGGAAATACACAAAGAATTATAATTGCCTTCCCCCCTTCAGACATTCCATCAATAGCTCTTACTGCCTTCTCTCTTGGTAGACTTTCATCAGTGAGAAGGTAACCTTTCAACCGTTTATAAAGGTGACGAGGGAGACTACAATCAATGAATCACACTGACTCTGTAAATGCCACAGCCAGTTTGAGAATATCCACCTAAACTTTACTGAACTCTAGCCAATTATTTATAATGAAATGACTGTTGTGAATCAACTCTGCAGGCTAACATGATGAAGGCTGGTCAGTGTCAAAATTACTGTTAAAATCAATACAGAGAAGACATCACCTCGTTCCAGCACTCCTATTGCCATTACATTAATTAATAGACATCATGAAAGTGAGTGTGTAGTTCACAAAAGTCTGAGATGGTATGTGAAAAAGATTATAAGAAGTACAATCTTCTTGAAGGGGGTGAGGACTGGGTGGAGGTGGGCAAGAGAGGGGAAAATGGGAGACATTTGTTATCGTGTAAACGAGAACAGTAAAAGAGAAACACCATGTTATTTCACAGGTCACATGGGAGGATATGTTTTCATTTATAATAGGAATCTGCAAACCCCAACCCGTAGGCTGTATCTTCCCTGCTGCTTATTTCTCTACATAAAATTGTATTGGAACACAGCCACACACATTTGTTTGCATATTTCCTCTGGCTAATTGTACTGAATTGAGTCATTATGTCAGAGATCATATGGCTCCTGAAGCCTAAAATATTTACTTTAAAGGAACAAATATTTCAGTTCCTGCTGTCCATAATAGGGAAACGTTGAGGGATGTTCAGTTACCCTTATTTTCACCCTTTTATTAAGGCAAGAATTTATTTAGAGACCAACATAGGTGATACATAATTTTTTATTCCATGAATATTGACATAACAAGTTCTATGTTTTGTATCTTAAACACACCAGTGAGAGTTTTATTTCACCTCAGCACTAAAATTTCATTTTGGAAGAAAACAGAACTCCCGCTTTTTAGGTTAGATGGAGTCTACTATACTGTTGGGAAAAACAGTTCCTAAAGTCTGCCTAAGTCACACAGCCTGAATTAAGTAGACTTTGGGGCACTCTGACCTTGTTGCTATTTAGCTAACATAAAGAATAAATTAATCCTTTTGGTGGAGTGGCAAGGCAAAAATAAAACAGGATGTTTAGAACTCTTTTATTTTATCTTTATTTTTATTTTTTACTTTCTGTCTTTATTTTTTTAATATATTTTATTAATTATACCATTACAGTTGTTCTATTTCCCCCTTCATTCCCCTCCACCCGCACACTCCCTCCCCCACCATTTTCCCCCCCTTAGTTTATAACCACGTGTCTCAAGTTCTTTAGATGCTGTATTTCCCCCACTATTCTTGCCCTCCCCCCTATCTATTTTCTACCTACCATCTATGCTATTTTCTGTGCCTTCTGCCCCCTTCTCCTCCTCCCACTCCCCTGTTGCTAACCCTCCATGTGTTCTTCATTTCTATGGTTCCACTCCTGATCTAGCTGTCCTCTTGGTTTGCTTTTGTTTTAGGTGTGGTTGCTAATAACTGTGAGTTTTCCGTCCTTTCGCTGTTCATATTTTTCATCTTCTTTTTCTTAGATAAGTCCCTTTAACATTTCATATAATAAGGGCTTGATGATGATGAACTCCTTGAATTTTATCTTATCTGAGAACTCTTTTAAATAAAGATATGAACACAGAGATATTAAAGAGATATTTCTATAGTACAGGAAGATACGTGAAATGTCATTTTTTGAGAATTAAAATTTTCAATCGATATTTAATATCTTAGCAGACACAGGTAAAATGGTATTAATGGCTCTTAGGACAAGAAGATTAGACCACCTTTGGGTGACTAAATATCAGGGAAATACGCCCATGAAAGGAATCGTTCATCTTTGAAAAGAGAAGCCTTGACTATCAGTGGAATTGATAGTACTCATTCAGGCACTGTCAGGGAGCACAGGATTTTTTTTTCCTTAGTACTAGGCTATCTCCTTTGCATGGCAAGTATGTCACTAGAGCAGGAATTTCGATATAAATCCATTTTATTTTTACTATAGTCAGATCTGCGTCTGTTATAACTGACTTAGCTTGCTGTGATCCCAGGCTGTCCAAGAACACTCCGATGGCAATTTGCTTTACCACATAGAGGCAGAACAGAAAAGTGAGTTCTCTTGTAGTTAGTAGATAGTCTAGTTCCAACATCCATCTCTGAGCGAGAGCTTGACTTCAATTTTCCCTGCAGAATGTAACCTCTGTGAAGCACTGGTAATTCGGTGTTTGACCCTACAGAGGTCAGAGCCAGACCCAGGACTAAGGACACCTTACAGTGTGAAAGCTCCAGTGATTCCTCTTAGACATTCTATGATTCATTCTTCTCTGAATGTATGGTGGGAGACTACAGACAGCCCTCTCCCGCAATGTGCGTGTGTTTAACTGAATTTTATTAATCTTTATCGTGCATTCTAAATAGGCTAAAAGTAATCAAAGTTGGTCAATAAAATTGGACCCTGAAATATTTACTGTCTGGGGAGTGTTCAGTCTTTGGCACTTTGCTGAGCTACTGATAGTTCACCCGTGTAAAGAAATTATAAAGTAAATTATACTCCAGAGTAAGCAGCAGGGGTAGTTGGAACACTGTTTTTACCTCCATGCTTTTAACTTTTGGATCATACGGATAATTCTTATAAGATAATCAGACACACATTTGGGAATATGCCTGATCTATGCTTGTAGTTTATGTTTATCTGTTAAAAAATTGCTATTCTTGTCCTGGCTGGTGTAGCTCAGTGGATTGAGCACAGGCCTGAGAAGCAAAGGGTTGCTGGTTCGATTCTCAGTCATGGCACAAGCCTGGGTTGCAGGTCGGGTCCCCAGTCAGGGGCACACAAGAGACAACTGCATACTGATGTTTCTCTCCCTCTCTTTCTCTCTCCCTTACCCTCTCTAAAAATAAATAAATAAATAAATAAATAAATTAGAAAATCTTACCTTTAAAAAAAAGTTGCTGTTCTTTGGTCATTTATGTTTTTCTACCTTGCTTAAAACACTGCAGAGTCAATTCTATAATGCACCATGGATTTCCACGGAAACGGGAGTGAGGAAGGGTCTCTCCCCTGCTATTTTCACAGACACCCACTTATACATTCAAGATTTTGGAATAGCTTTTGAGGTACTCCTTTCTTTTCTCAAATTAGATGCAACTGAGTCCTCACTTATTTAGTATAAAAACATTATTCAAGTAATTCATAGTGGTTTGGTCTTGCATGTAAAACAAAAAACAAGAGAATATATGTGTGATCATACATGTACGTGTGAACTCATATATATATACATATACAACATACACATATTTTGGGTATATATGTATATACATGAAAAGCAATGTGCTAAATAAAAGAGTTAATACAACTGAGTATATGTAGTATATGTTACATATGTACAAAACAATGTGCTAAATTCTGTGAGGAATGCCAAGCTTTCTGTACCAAATTTATCTTCTCAGTTGAGAACACCAGTGAACATGGGAAAGAAGACCAGTGAACGTGGTGCAACAACCGCGAAGCCCAACCCAGCCAGCAGCTGGTTTGCTGCAGCTGCCTATTTCTGGCGTTGGAAGTGATCCAAAATGGAAATAGTCTTTTTTGGTTGTTATAGAACTGAGTTATTTATAGATATTGGTGTTTTATATTAGTTTTCAGAGTAGTGAATAAAGCTGGTTGACATTTGAGGATATGTCAATACCTACAAATTCATTAAAATACTGTGAGATATTTTGCTATTGAATTGTCAGACAGCATAATAGAAGAACTTATATTGGTATCGAGAAGCTATGAAGTAAAATTATTATCCACGCATGCATATTCGGGCATTGTGAAGAATGAAAGATTAGTCATTTGGTTGTGTTGTGAAAGAGCTTGCCGTTTCCTGGTCCAACAAGTATTTTTTTCACAAACAGTTTTAAATAAATCTGGGCTAAATGTCTTTTAGAAAGAGAAGCAATTTAAATGTCATAGAGTGTGCACAGAAATGACGGTTAACATTTCACTTGCATCACCTATGCCATTATGACTGATGCTCTCTGTTCAGTAAGGTAGGTAGAACAAGTACGCCTTTTGATTCTGCAGGAATCTTCTCTAGGAATCGCAGAATATTCCTTGGTCCCTAGCAATCAGCACCTGAGAACACCCCTGACTGCTCATCAGGGCAATCCTAATATTATCTCCACCAAACAACCTCCATATATCAAAAAACAGGTGTACTCCCAACATCTCACAAATCCTGCCTAGCCTGTGTGGACAAGGTAAACAATTAGTATACAGTGCACTCAACTTCATCACAAAAGGAGACAAGCCCTCCAACATATAAGGAAGTGAAAAATGACTTGAGAATGTAGACAGACTGAGGTATGCAGATGTATTTACCTTTCAGAGATTATGGGGATATTGGGGTTATCCAACTTGTTTGAGAGAACAATTTTAAACTCCTTCAATAAAGTGGCATATTAAAGAATAACATGGACTACACAATAAATACATATTTTTAAAAGATTTTATTTATTTATCTTTAGAGAGGAAGGGAAAGAGAGAAGGAGAGAAATATCAGTGTATGGTTGCCTCTCGTGAGTCCCCTGCTGGGAACTGGCCTGCAACCCAGGCATGTGCCCTGACGGGGAATTGAACCATGATTGTGTGGTTCGCGGGCCCGCGCTCAATCCACTGAGCTAGACCAGCCAGGGCCACAATAAATATTAAAGTATTGAAAGAGTGCTGGACTCTTGTTTGGAAAGAAAAGGTGAAACCTTAAAATGGTAGGATCCAGAAGAAAATCTGAGCAACCAGTAGTAAAATTTTACCTTGTTTTTATATGACTTGTCTTTTTCAACCCCACTGACTATCTTATGTCCTTCATGCTAGCCACATGTAAAATTACCTTTACGTGCATGTGGCATTCTCACCATTTTATTTAGGCTTGTCTTGTGCTTACATTGGAAAGCATTCAGGCTCTGGCCAGGCAGCACAGTTGGTTGGAGTGTCGTCCTGTACACCAAAAGGTTGTGGGTGTGATTCCTGGTCACGGCACGTACCTATCTTGCAGATTGGACCCCAGTCAGGGTGCATACAGGAGGCAACCGTTTAATGTTTCTTTCTCAAATTGATGTTTCCACTCAGGAACAGAACCCATAAAAACATCCTATCCAAAACCAATAAAACAGAGTTCCCAAAATGCTTTCAAACATTTCAAAATAAAACTAGACTGTGTAGGTCACCTCAAACCAAACCCAATATACTAAAAAGTTGGCTTTAGTTGTCAATGTATTAGTCTTAGCCATTCATAAGTTATGCCATTCAAATTTTTTAAGTAATTCTTTGAAAAATCAAGTGTCCATTTTAGTAGTAACATTGTCACCCCAGTAAAAACATCAATCAATTAGACCTTAAAAAGTAGAAGATAACTGAGAGGGAAAAATGGTGGGAAAAGCTGTGTATTTTTCTAAGTTATACTGTAGTACACTTTATTAAAAAGAAGTGCAAATGTCCATGAATTAAAATATTTATGCAAAAAATACAATTTAAATCAAAATATGTATTAAAAGTTATGTTGGGGAGGAATAAATTTTACTCTCCCCTTCCAGGTTCTTCTGGCTATTCTAATCATTAAATTGGCATGTCACAAATTAACAGGAGGAAGTTCAAGAGCTCTATTCCTGGATCGGGGTTTTTCTCTAAATTCTTTTAGGCAGTCTGTTTCTTAAGTTAAGCCTCATGCCAAAGAGGCACGTTTTGGAGTAGTGAATTTTGCTCTCATATACTCTCAATTTGCCTTTGTAAAAAATCTTACATAAAAAAATTTATTTTAAAATTTGACAAAATTTTATTCTAAAATTTAATGCTTTGTAAGCATTAAAATGTTTAAATATGTTTCACATATTTAAGCACCACATCTTTTCCCAAAGGAATTAATAAATGTCTCAAAATATGGCTACCAGTATTTATACAATAATATAGTAAGCATATGGATTTTGTTTTCTCATAAAATGAACAATTAACTTTTTTCTAAATAACATGCATAAAATTACAATCCATCGATTTAGAGCCATCACTTTTGACATCTTTCAGATTTTGAAAATGGAACTATAAAAAGGTATTTATTTATTTATTTATTTATTTATTTATTTTAATGGTTTCTTTTTAACAGTATGTTTTCATTACCATTTATCCTCCTGCAATCATTATCACACTGTTGTCCATCACGAGTCCTTTTTAAAAAATACTTGGCCCTTCCAACCCCCACCCCCACCCCCAAAGCTGTCAGCATGCTCTCGAAGCATATAAATGGATTTTTAACTGGTAAAATATTTTTCTGTCTATTGTGGGGCAGGGGGAAATTCCCCTCCGTTTACCTGTTGAGTCGTAAAATAACATAGGAAGACGGACAAAAGAAAATAAAATTTTAGTAGTACACAAGGTGAATTCACATAAACATGAAAATGCCAAGAACAGTGAGGCAAAATAAGGTGTCACTTGGCACTAAAGCGAAGAAGGTAGGAGACAGGGACTTCAGAGGGAAACAAGGCAATTCACAAGGAGGAGCCGAGGTAATGTTTTGTGACCAAATGTTTGCTGCACCATCTGGAAACAATGGGTCACAGAGAGGCCTTTGCTCGAATCCCCCTGGCTGGGTTCCTCCCTGTCCGCCATATCTACTTCAGATTGAACTACAGTGATGTATGATCGTAGTCCCTTCCTGGAAAAGACCTTCTATCTTAATTTCTTTAGGCAGTTTGCTGGAAAGCCAAAGGGTTTTTTTTTAAACTTTGGATCTTAAAAATAACTATATTAAAATAATATCTCCAAGGGTTTGGGATGACAAACTCCGCTTTTCTTTACTGTTCAAAGACAATAAAGTGTTTCACTGTTAAATCAAAGTCGTTAAGAGCAGGGATCTAGAGACATAACTTACCAGAAGCATGATCTTGATTAATCAAATAAATGACTTCATTTTCTATGCTGCAAGTGATCACTTCATAGCAAGCTGGCTATCAAATTACTTATCACAGAGAGAGACCACATTCATGTACCTTTTATTCCAGTACGTAATTGTAAGTATTCGAGTTTATTAGTTATTGTTGTTCATTTCTTACTATGCCTAACTTATAAATTGAACTTTATGATTGATATGTGTGTACAGAAAAAAAAACAGTTTATTTATTTTTTTTGATTTTATTTATTTATTTTTAGAGGGGAAGGAGAGAGGGAGAGAAACATCAATGTATGGTTGCCTTTTGTGCATCCCCTGCTGGTAGTTAGCCTGCAAGGAACCGGCTTGCAACCCAGGCATGTGCCCTGACTGGGAATCGAACCGCGATCGTCTGGTTCACAGGCCCGCGCTCAATCCACTGAGCTACGCCAGCCAGGGCAGAAAAAAACCAGTTCATACAGGGGCTGGCAAAAGTAGGGGTACATTTGTTGGTATGGATATGCACGGTATGACAGTTACCACGGTTTTACTAACTCAGAAGAATGTCACGGTGACCTAGTACACAAACGCACGATCTTGTAACTGCTCAAGAAGAGAGTAGTACAAACAAATCATTCTATGTGAGAAGACATTAGTTCATATTTGTATTTAAATATTTCACTTGTACAGTGGAGAGGCAGAGAGAATTCTGATCTGCTCAAGCCTAGAAAAAAAAAATGTCATGATAACCTAAATTACTGGAATTGAAAATACAGGTTGAAACGAGATTAATGATGTAGGATAATTCAGAAATGCTTTAAATTTAAAAGCCGGGTGACCTGATGGCTGGCTAATGCTGAAAAAAGAACAGTAAGTACTCCATAAGCACAAGAATAATTGGTGGAATCAGAACTAGGATCCAATTTCCACCGGAGCACAAAACAAAGATACTTGCCCCATGTAACTACTACAAGGGAAGTGATGCTTTTCCTGCAATTGCACAATGCAGTTGGCTCCTCTCAAAAAACCTTCCTTACCTCGTGCCAACTACGTGGGTTGTACTCACTGGCCTTGAGAGCCCGTGAATAATGAATAACCAGGTAGATCGTGGAATGATCCTGAACAACCCTTGGGCGCTTGCTTTGTAAAACAGATGGCAGCAGTTGGATTAGTTGTGTTGTCCTTAATTTATATTTAACAAATAAAGTAGTCACTCATTTTTGGAAACAGTATATCTAAGACAGGACAATCTATACCATAAGTTTGTTGGAAGATCTTGTTGAAAGAGTTTCAGTGATAGAAAACTATGTTTCCCCTTGTTGTATATTTCACTCTGGGATAATTGTAACTAATGCAGTGTTTTTACTATAATACATTCACAGTGTAATTTTTCCCCAGTTATACAACTGGTACCAGGTCAGCCTAAACTCCAGGGCTACATAGAACAAATTATATTTTTTCTTCAATACAACAGCATTTCCCAATTTTCAGGCACATTTCACACTTGCCCCTCCCCCGCCATGACTAGTAATCACTTCAACAGATTCAGGGACTTCTATCCTAGGACTGAGTAATTATAGGAGAAATAATGCCACCTTCTGCTGTTTTTCTTCCAAAGTGTATACAACTCTAGATGCGCAATTTCCAGCCAATGTTCCTATTGTGTTTTTTGGGTGGAAGAAATATTTGGCTCTTCCTGGTGTTCCTATAATGTCCATTGCTGGCTAAGCCCGATGACACACTACCAAGTGCAACTCTCAGATAAGAACTGTAAGAACCGCATGAGGATTAATCCCTCTTAGTCTGCCTTTCCTAGGAACTTCTGTACAGCCCACTCAGATGCTGTTTACAATTGTGCAGTGAAGTGTGAGTCTTCATCTGCTGAGCTTCTCCCATTCATGCTGCACAAAGTCGAATACTACACATGCTCTCCTCTTTTCCAGTGCCTTCTGTTCTTGCTCAGCTACCCAAACCCTTGTGGATGCAGCTTGAGTGGATGGCCAAAATAATACATTGGTTTGCAGTGGCTCACTTGTTTTATGTTCATTTTCACTCTACACACAGATCACAAAGCAAATGAAAGGGCCACCTAATGGAGGATTCAAGCAGGGATAGGAAGTACAGCATCAACACTGGCATCAGTGTTCAAATCAGCCAAGCCAACAAGGATGAGATCGCAGGAAGCGAATTCCCAAGGAAAGGCAGGTGGATACCGTGGCTATGTCGGCACATACATTTCTTGATTGTTCCTTTTTATTAGTTTGGTTTGGGTCCCTCCTTTTATTTATTTCTGATACTTCAGTGAAATCTTTCAAAAATGAAGTACAAATAAGACCACAAAAGTAAAACCCAGAGTTGCTGGAAAAGCATTTTAGAAAGAGAATAATTGAAAAAAAAAATACAGTGCAACAAGCTTATTTTTATTGGCCTAAAGATTCAGGGGTAGCAACTGTTTAATAGAAATCACTTTACATAGAACCCTGGTAATACCCATTTTGTTATCTCTCCTTGCCTGGGTCATTTTATTCGCCCAACTCTAATTCAAATGTTTGTGTCTAGATTTCAGTCCTGTTTATGTATAACCTTCCTTATGCGTAGCCTGCTGGCATCATGCCCAAAATTACTTTCATTCTCAGCTTACTTTCAGACTATTTCTGCCTCTTGCAAGTTTGAGAGATAAAGAAAAGATGTTTTCAAATAGAGAGGCCACAGACAATGATGCAGTCAGATATCAACAATCTCTCCCTCCCTTTCTATTGGCAAGAAAAAAATCTTAACTATATTGTCACTCAATTATATTATTTGTTTAAAAGCCCACTTCCTATCAAACTAGCTCTTTGCATGATTGTATGGTGGTGACCGTGCGGGACTATTGCCATTCATGCACCTTTAAGATGCAGGTTGTCAGGGGTTTCTTGGCCGCACAGGCCACTGGAATTAAGCCATAGCAACAGAGGAAACTTTATCAAGCATTTCCACAAATTTTAGGTTCCAGGAAAAGGGAAGCATACTGTGTGCAATTAATCTAATTAGCAGAATACTTGCTGGTTTGGTCTGTTAAAAACCTGTCATTGTTTTTTCTCTTAGAATAGTTTTCACAAATACTGAAACATAGATATAACGTGGCTGTCTTTAATTGAAAGGTGGCTAAAATTTGGTACTTTGTTATGCCCTTATTGCTATTTCTTGAGAGTATTAAGTGATAATTCCATAAAGAACTGCAAATAGTAAGAAAGACCCCCTAACTTGCATATTTACATTGTGTGTCTATGTGACTGTGTGTGTATCTTTAGAGACACTCTCTTTTACTTTTTTTCCATAAAAATAAAATGTACGTAAAAATCTCACTAACTTGGTCCACTAAACCTTGTCTAAATCAAACAGCTTGTTCATGGAACGGTGATTAGATGGAAGCTCCCTTTAGGAAGACAGACTTGGATTCGAACCTGACTTTGTCACTCGTGAGTGGTGTGGCTTTGCACTGCTCATGCTTCTGAGCCTTCAGCTCTTCATCTGTAGAACATGACTTGTAGCAGCCCCAGTCTCGTAGTGCCATTGAAGTGATTTTTATCTATCCAGTTTTAAGGGCTCAGCCTGATTTTCATAAGAGCACAATGAACGCTGCTCCCTATGTTGATTTTCATTGAGCTCAGAGTTAACTAGACTGAACACAAGTACTGTGTGCCTTCAAAAAATGAGAAAGAAGAACTGCATATTTTATACTTGATTTCCAAATGAAAAAGAAAAAAGTCAAATACAACAGCTCATCTTAGTGTTTTAAAATACACATTAGTGTGTTTTTAAATTTTACATGATGGAAATCACAACCAGCAAGGTTTTAAGATACTGGTTTAAAATTTCCTGACCTAGACAAGCAGTTAAGAGGGGTATTACTACTGGGCTCAGTTCAGTCGGTCAGTGACACCGTTCGGGTTTCCCATCTTTACGCTTCACCACACCAGCACTTGGACTCCTGCTCTTCTGCTTTACAATCTGGTGGCCGCCAGATGACAGCTTCTGCTGAAGTCACCACATCCGTGTTCACGGAGGGAAGAGGGGTTGAATGTGTAGAGTATGGATCACTTCTGTTCCTCTTTCCTCAGGAAGAAAAACCATTTCCCACAGCCCTTTACAAGTTTTTCACATAGGTCTCTTTGGCCATTTCTGTATCAGAAGGTTTCTCCAAGGTACAAGGTGGCAAAGAGTGCAAGTATTTCATGGTGGACAGTGCTCCTGACATGTTATCATGGTGTGTGAGCAGGAAAAAACTGGAGGAGTGAGCATCGGATGTCCTATGTTAGTGGGAGCTGAAATAGTCAACATGGAAAACACAGTTATTTGGTTAGACTTCGTACACATTTTATAGTTTATTATTTCACACTGAATTACCTATGAGGAGGTAGCATCATTTACTTCTTATAACTTGTGACTTTTGATGTTTTAATTCAGCTCTGTTAGGAAGAAGTTATTTATTCTGCGGTTGGGATTTTTATGAGGTGTGACTTCTCTTTTACCACAAAAAGTAAATGGTAGATGGGCCAAATGCCATTGGAAGAATTGTCCCCCATGTCATTTTATTCCACCTTCCACATATGCTGCCTGTGACTTTCTAGTTTTCAAATATACCAAACTCATTCTCAATGGCGTGTGCAATTGATCCTTCAGAGTTCTCTGCCACCCTTAAGTTACTTAGTCAATTGAGCACCTGCTCAATTTAAGCAGGTAACTGTATTTTTCTGCACTGAGGCACTGAGTTTTTAAATTATTATTGGTGAACTAAACTAATTAAATTCATAGGAAAATAAAATTATGAATACTCAGAGTATAGCCAGTAATTAAATAGACAACAAAAAACACATTCTCTACAGAATAAAAACTCATGGAAGCCTTATAGTATTGTTTTTCCAAAGATCATACGCCTGGGCAATAGGTGGCGATTCCAGAGACATTCTGGAAATTATTTTCTCTCATGAAAAAGTAGATTTTTTGTAACTTGGTGAAATAAAGTAAAATATAATTATATACTAAACATTTTACTAATTGTAAATTGCTCACACAGAAAAAAACACTTTGGTTTATGCTATATACACTTATGTTATAGTTTATGCTATTATGTAAGTTTCTCAGATTAATGTATCAATCATGTATTAATTTGGAAGTTTTCAGCTTAGCTAAGGCATTTATAGTCATGATATTCATGACTTGAGCTGAGATTATCTGAGAGAGTAAGCAGGAGAAGAGGGGTACTCTGGTTGCTACCTTGGACATTCAGAGCGCCCTCTGTCCCTGGGCTTGTGTATGTGAGAAGGAACTATATAGCAGAGACTGGCAAGTAATATACATTGAGACAGGCAGAGAAACAAAAGTGATTAGCTCCTGGAAACTGAGTGAAGAGAGTTTTTCAGAAAAAGATACTACAGTATTATATATTTGAAATTGTTGAGAGGAAACATTAAGCATTCTCACCACACACACACACACACACACACACAGAGTTGTGAGTGTGACGAACATGTTAATTGTCTAGACTGTGGTGAGCGTTTCACAAGGTATATGTATACCGAATCATGATGCTGTGCACTTCAAACATGGACAATAATATTTGTCAATCAGTCCCTAGTAAAGTTGGGGGAAAAGACACACTGCCAATGAGTCACAGTAAGATATGAATTGAGAGCCAACTATTGGTTTTAGTAACCTGAAGGTCACTAGTAACTTTAATAAAATCTATTTTTAAAGAACACTGGGGAGAAAAGTACAAGCAATATGAGGCTAGGGGAAAGCAAGAAAAAAGGTATTAGAGTATAGGCAATTCTTTCAAAAACTGCACTGAAGAAAATGAATCAGAGATACGAGACAATAACTAGATGATTACCTAAAACACTGTTTTCCTAAGAGGGCCTTTTAAGCCATATATTTTGAGGTGTTGGGGTTTCATGACAAATTGTAATACAGAAGAAAGAATGAAAGGATAATTCACTAAAGTGATGTCCACAAAGAAAGGAAAAAGTGCCAGGTATTTGTGCGTTTACTGATTTATTTTGAAATTTAACTACTTTAACATGAGTTTAAGTGAAAGTATGTAAACAATTTTAGCAATTCTCTGGATGTAGTCTGAGCTCTACTACTGAGACTTTGAACAAACCATGGAGAAGAGGAGGCAGGCATGTAAAGAAGTGGGCGCAGAATGGGAGGCCAGGCAGTTCCAACACAGTAACTGGGAGAAGGATGATATGAAGGTACTGAGCCAATTCTTAAGGCCATATGAAAATCCCTAGCCCTGGCTGGTGTAGCTCAGTGGATTGAGCACGGGCCTGTGAACCAGATGATCGCGGTTCGATTCTCAGTCAGGGCACATGCCTGGTTGCAGGACAATTCCCGGCAGGGGCCAGTTCCCAGCAGGGGATACACGAGAAGCAACCATACATTGATGTCTCTCTTCCTCTCTCCTTCCCTTCCCCTCTAAAAATAAATAAATAAAATATTTTAAAAAAAGAAAGAAAATCCCTGTAACGAACATTCAATAATATGCACCTAATATTTATTTATTTAATTTCATATATAGCGCTATTTAAACATGTCCTGATGATAGGTGAAATCTTTGTTTTCATCCTTACTAATTTCTTAGAAGTGAAAAAGTGGTTTTACTTTTATAAACAAATACATTCCTGAATTTCTTAAATGTCATTTGAATGGAGAACATGAATTGAAAATTTCGTAGAAAGTTCTCAGAAAAGTAAAGGTGTATTTTGTTTTTTATTTTTTTTTCACATATTGGGTGGTTACTTAGACTGAGTTCTCTAAATGAACATGCAGTGGGCTTAAATAAGCAAAAACCAACTTTTATATGATTTCATTGTATTGAAAATGAAGACTCGTGTGCTGCAGAAATAAGTAAGTTTCATAATTTGTTAGAACACCAGTTGTTTCACTGTGAAGTGGCAATTAACCATGGAATACAAAGATATTTTACTTGTTTCTGTTTCAGATTTCACACTGGTGTAATTAAGACTTTGAGCTAAGTTGTGCCAACAGGGACTTTTATCAGCGGTTAAGAAAAAATTTGGTCTCTGGTTAAATATATTCATGTGGTTAAAATTATAATTATGCATGATTCCATTGCTTTAAACACTTTAGAAAACTGAAAAGGGATTTGGAAAACAGCTGTCTATGTACATGCTGGCACAATGATATCACTGCTGTGGCTTTTCTGTGTTGTAGGTTTTTGAATAACTAGAGGTACAGAGAATGTTTTGGATTATGATCTGGGAATTAAACTGCAAGTGAAGGGTTGCCTGGTAATGTTAAACACTCAAGGCCTAGAAATCATAATTTCTTTAGATTATAAGTATTTAAGATGGTGTTATAAAGATAATTCCATTGCCGTGTTGTGAGCCAGGTCACTGGTAGGGGGCCTGTAAGAGGCAACTCATCATTGTTACTCTCGCACATTGATGTTTCTCTCCCTCTCCCTTCCTTCCCCTTTCTCTAAAAATAAATAGATAAAATATTTAGTAAAAAAGGTAATAGCATGCTAATTGGCCAAATATTAGGTAACTATTATGCTTCTAAGATCGTAAAGATGTATGCAGAATGCAGTGGTATAGGGCTCAGGTTCTGTACTATGTAGGAACCCTCACGAGGAAACAAGGGTGTGACCTGAAATGCTAGAATAGAGTGTCAGTGTTTGGAATGGAGTGACTGACCCATCTGTCCACTAGAGTTTGCTCTTAGTGATATTCTCCTCTGTGACTTTTTAAAAAGGTCTTCTCTGTGTTTCTTACAAATCTCTGGAACAAGATCAGAAAACTAAGACTTTTCAAGTGCATTGTGGATGTTGGGCACTGTGCTAAGTGAGCTTTTAGTGTGTGACTCTACTTTCCTGTAACTTCTCCCCTGGTTAAAGATTACCCAAGTTTTACAGTTTGGAACAGTAACCCTCTGGAATCTCAAAAGGTTTGCCCAGTGTGCAAAATTAATGAGCTTCGTACAAAGTTCTGTTGGCCCTCAAAGTCCTTATTCATTTCTCAAGAAATAAAGACAAATCTCCAAGAACTAGTTATAATTATTAAGTTTGTATTATTCTTCAAATCAAGATAGGTGAAATTCAAAATGAGGAAGATAATTCTATTGATATCAAATTCCTAACTTTGATCAAGAGTGCAATAACTTTCTAGGAAAAATGCATTGTGACTTCTGGTTGCAAACTAGATGGTTTCAAAAGCAATATCCCCATTGCACTAATTTCATTGCTTTGCAATAACTGACCACAAATTTAGAGGCTTAATTGGGAAAAGGGCCCAGGTAGCTAAACAGAGTGAGTAAATAATCAAGGAGTTGGTACCCAATTTAGAGAGGTAAGCTGGGGTCTGGTTACCCAGACCCACACGACCCATTTGGGTTGTTTTTTATTCCTTCTATAACAAGTTACCAGGAACTTAGTGTCTTGAAAGGACACAGAGGTGCTATCTGACAATTATGCAGGTCAGAGTCTGACACATGCCACAGAGTGAAATCAAGTTGTGAACAGGGCTTCTTCGTTCCTTCATGGAGACTCTGAAGAAGATTCCACTTCCAAGCTCATTCAGGTTCTCGGGATGATTGTCTTCTGTGGTGTGCCTGGCTGTCATTTCACAGGCCTCCTCTGTTCCTACATCTGCAGAGTCTTTTTCCCAACGCAAAGCCACCAAGAGCAGGCCACATCCCCCTTGTTCTGAGTGTCTCTCTGATCTTTGTTCTGTGTTTCCGTGTCATCTTTCTTCTGCTTGCAGCCCGAGGAAGTTTTCTGCTTTCAAGGGCTCATGTGACCAGGCTGAGTGCCCCTGGACAGTTCAGGATAATCTCACCATTTTAATACCTATAACCTTACGTACACCTGCAAAGTTCATTTTGCTGTGTAATTATCCAAGGTTCTGGGGGTTAGGGTGTGGGATCCTTGCCACAGTATGGGCAGGATGTGAAACACTACTGATTTTTTTTCCCTAATAAATTGGTAAGCTGTGGAGGCTTTTGTGCAAACGTAGGACTTGATCTGATTTACATTCCCCCAAAATAAAAATAGTAAATGGAGGAAAAAATAATAAAAAAGCAACTTAGAAGGCTATTAGAATAGTAAAAGTGAGAGATAATAAAGGCATAATTTGAGGGGATGGTGGAAATAATAGAAGTGGTAGAATTTGAGATATATTTTGAAGGAATGCTGACAGGACAAACTGATATGTTAAGTATGAATTATTAGCATGAGTAGAAGTGAGAAGAATTTTAAATTTTGGACTGAGCAATTGAGTAAATGGGGTACTTTTAGAAATAAGATTTTCAATCTTTTTTTTTTGGTCCATTAATCATTTTGGCAATCTAGTGAAGTCTATGGAATTTTTCTCAGAATGTTTTTAAATAAAATAAAATGCACAGGTTGAAAGAAAATCAATGAATTGAAATATACTTATAAAAATATATAAAATATTAGTAATACTGCAATATATGTGCTCTTCACTAGTGAATTATATAATATGGTAGAAAGGATTTTTCAACGATCTCCAGATTCCTGCTCCGGAAGTATATAACCCTTCTCCATCAGCATGAGCAGAATGTCTGGATATAATGAAGAATGTTCCTGTGATTAGGTTATATTGTGTGGCACAGGTGAAGAGAGTTTTGCAGATGTAATTAGGCCCATAATCAGTTCACTCTGAGTAATCAAAAGGAATATTAACCCGGATAGGCCTGACCTTCTAGGGTCAGAGACTAGAAGCAGGAGAGATATTCCTTCTGTTAACCTTGAAGAAACAAGCTTCCATGCATTCTACAGCTGCAAGAAAATGAATTCTGGCAACAACCAAGAGAGCTTGAAAGAAGACCCTAGGCCTCATATGAGATCACAGACTCAGCTTAATTGCAGGCTTGTGAAACTCTGCAGTGAATGCAGTTAAACTGTGCCTAGGCCCCTGACATTCGTAGTTTTAAATATGTGATCAATTTGTTACACAGTAACAGAAAACAACCACCCATAACAGTGTTTAGCAATAGGTCTGATCACTTCTGGTAACTGATTTCAAAGTACTGATGAACATAAATTACCTAACTAGATTATCTGCCATTACCATGATGTGATATGAAAATGTCTGTGTTTTCTACTTGTGACAGAGTCATAGAAACTGTCAATTCAATATGCTTTCTTTTTAGTATTTGTAGTGGAAGGAAATACTAAATTATTGCTATAGGTTAGTGTAAAAAGTTATAATTTTTCTTCCATCAAGTTTACAAATACTTTCAAATATCTCTGGATTGCTTGAGGAGAGGTTATGGACTCAGGTGGAAATCCCTGCTCATAAAGTTTCTTTCTAAGTAAGAATGTGTACTGGTTCTTTTTAGAGACAAGGTACAAACTATCAATATTGAAACAGAAAAAAAGGCACTGGAAGGAATCTTCAACTACCCAGAAACATTCAGTTAAGCAGGGTATCCTTTCAGTTAATGTGTTTTGTTATGTTACTAGATGCAAGCAAGGAGAAGAATAGTTTGGCAATATTTCTAAACTATATTCTTTTTAATTAGACTACTTTAAAAACATTTGATTATCTTTTAATAAAGGACATAAAATAATTCTGCTTTAATAAAGACCTAAATTGCAAATGATATATTTGGGAGATGGGAGAGATGTCTGTATCAGACGTCTGTATTTCTGTCTGTATCAGAAATACAGACACTTAAAATCTCTATTCTTTTATGTTACAGTTAAAAAAAGTACCTTTTCTGCATGGAAGACAGTCACACATTGATCAGTAATTTAACTCTGTCCCAAAACGTTCAAGACATACCCTTGAGAGAAGAAAATTAAATTGAGACAACACTGATTTTATCCTCCAAGTTTACACAAATAAGTGTGTTTTAAACAGAAACATCAGATACCTTTCTTTTCATATTTTTGTAATTTAACACACCAATACTCTAATAATACAATGTTTTTACTTTGTTTTCATGCCCTCTCTGACGTGCAAGCAACAATAAAATACTAACTCACAACACAATGGCAGCTTGAGCTTCTTTGCTTCACATGGGCTTGCTAATTGGGAGAAAAATCTGATGTTGGCATATAAAGTTGAATGACCGTTCATGAGGCTTGTGCCAATTTAGAAACACTCTTAACACCTGGTGCCTTTTGGAAACAGTTCCTGTCTTGGTTGGATGCTGTAGAGCCTGCTCAATGGGCTGCAGACAGATGCTCGATTCAGACGTTGCCCCTGCACAGCTGGGGCTGCTGAGACTGCACATACCTCTGGTTCCAGTTTTGTCTCCTTGTTAGCAGAGGTTTTTGAAAAAAATATCCAAAACATTTATTATGGTTTTCACTTTATAAAAATGTATATTTTAAGGGGGGGGTGGAAATGTTCAATACTTCATGCCAAGCAGACCTTGTTATTACAAACCCCTCCACTGTAGTAGCTTCCTCCAGTCCATGTTTCAGCACATTGGATTTGAGCACTGCTAGAACCACTGACTTCATTTGTTCCTTTAAAAAAAAAGAGATTGTATTCATTTATTTAGAGGGAGAAGAAGGGAAAGAGAAACAGAGGGAGAGAAACAGCAAAGTGAAAAACATCAAACATCCTTTGGTGTCTCTCACATGTTCCCAACTGAGGACAAGGCCTGTAGTCCAGGCATATGCCCTGACGAGGAATCGAACCCTCGATCTTGCACTTTTCAGTATAATGCCCAACCAACAGAGCTGCTCTCAGCAGGGCTCAGCTGTCCTTTGCCTGGAAATTCCATCTTATTGTAGGTACCCATAAACTTCTATTTCTCGTGCGGATGAACCATAGTTTCACATTTTCTTAAAATTTACTTAGCTATCGTATTTTAAAACAATGTTTTTATGACTATGGTGGAATATTAACCTTTGTGAACCTATTCTTTTAATTATTTTGGAGTTGACTAAAAACTGAAAAATAATAACAATGCTTGAAGAGAGCGGTCTGACTGCAGGACATGTACACCCAAAAGGGCAGAGGGGACCCAGTCCCTGAGGGAAAAGCTCACCCCATGGTATACTCCTGCTTCAGGCTCCACAATAGCACTGGCATTTCCCTCACAACCAGCAGATGCATTTTATGGAAAATGGATCCCTGGTTGGTGTAGCTCAGTGGATTGAGCGAGGGCTTGAGAATCAGAGGATAGCTGTTCGATTCCCAGTCAGGGCGCATGCCTGGGTTGCAGGCCAGTTCCCAGCAGGGGACACACGAGAGGCAACCACACATTGATGTTTCTCTCTTTCTCTCCTTTCCTTCCCCTCTAAAGATAAATAAATAAAATCTTAAAAAAAAAAAAAGAAAACCGAAACAGTGCCGACCGACACCAAACAGGGAATTTCAAATGCTATAGTTAGCGTAAAATTGACTATCATCAAAAATTCTGTAAAAAAAAAAATCAGTGCTATGAAATGCTAAAATCAAAACAAAGTCAAACCAAAGAACCCAAGGAACTAATAAGGTGAATATGAGACTTTTAATTAAGAAAAATTTTAGCCTCAGAAACATGGGTAAACATCAAATCTGTAAAACAAAAGTTTGCCATGAAAAGTCACCCATTGTAGACCTTTTCTACAATTTCAGATATTTCTTAGACAATTCCTTTTAAAAAGTTCATAAACATATATTTAAAAAGCATATATTTAATTATCTAGATTTAAAAATAAAAAAGATATATTGTTAAATATATTCTTAAGCCCTGGCTGGTGTAGTTCAGTGGATTGAGCACGGGCCTGCAAACCAAAAGATCGCGGTTCAATTCCCAGTCAGGGCACATGTCTGGGTTGCAGGCCAGTTCCTAGCAGGGGACTCCTGAGAGGCAACCAGAAATTGATATTTCTCTCCCTGTCTCCTTCCCTTCCTCTCTAAAAGATAAATAAATAAAATCTTTTTTAAAGATTATAAAGATCTTTAAAGATTTAAAGACTCAAATATAATCTTTAAAGATTTAAATAATTATATTTAATAATTAAATATAATTCTTAAATTATATCACTCTTCTATATCACTGTAGATTTTTAGTATTTTCTTATATTTCTCATCTATTAAACTTATCCCCAGTAGTTTTAGTATGTTTATAAATTACATCTAAGATTTTTCTCCTTGGACTGCAGATATTTCCCTTATACAACTCCCTTAATTCACAAAGTTGTCACTTTATTAATGAATTAGCTGACTTCTAGGGTCTGTTCTGGTAAATAACATTGCCATTAACATACCTGCATATGAAAATTGATTTGAAAATTATAGGTATTGAGACAGATATAACAAAATACTAGTTGCTAAAGTATTATGGATTTTTCTTTCTTGACCAACGTAAACTTTCATCTAATTATCACACACACATGACCTTTCTAGGCAAACATGAGCTCTTTTGTACCACCTACACAAAGACTCTAATGTTGCTTTGCAGGTGTCATTTCCAATGTGGGGTGACTTTAACAGACACACTGGAAAGATGGTGTTTTTATTGGTTGTCCTGTTTCTTTACTCTCCGTAATTAAAACAGCTTTGCCCTGTACCATTTTTTTCCTGGTCTTTTCATTGACATTTTTTTGAAATTCAAACTGTTTTTTAGAATGCCACAGAGTCTGAATTTTTCTGGGATTGTCTTTGTCATTAGGCCAAGATTAAACAGTTTTGTCAACCATACCTCACACATGACACTGTATGCTTCTGCTTGTTCATTATGTCAACTTGTCTCATAATTGGAGATAACAAAGTGCATTATTGGTTATGGTGGTATGTACTGACAGATTTCTCCACTATAAGACACTTTTGCTTTTTAGTAGTGTTTAATATGTGGGATGATATTCTGAGGCTATGTGAATATTTGTTCTATAAGGATTCTCTAATTCTATCATTTCTCTACGTTCATTGGGTAGTGCTCACTTTATAAACAAAGGCTTGTAGCCCAACACCGTTTAAGTGTCCTATGGACTGATGGCATTTTATGAGTGAGAATCAAAGATGAGTTCCACTCTCTGAACATCACACTAAGTGGGTTAAAATATGTGTGCAAAATTTTCCAGATTGTTAGGATTTAAAAAAATTTAAAAGATCTTTAAAATCTTTAAAGATTTATAATTATATTGATTTAAAGATCAATATAATCTTTAAAATCTTTAAAAAAAGATTTTATTTATTATTTATCTTTAGAGGGGAAGGGAAGGAGAGAAGGAGAGAAGTCTCAATGTATGGTTGCCTCTCGTGAGTCCCCCGCTGGGAACTGGCCTGCAACCCAGGCATGTGCCCTGACTGGGAATCGAACCGCAATTGTGTGGTTCTCAGGCCCGCGCTCAATCCACTGAGCTACGCCAGCCAGGGCAAATAAATAAAATCTTAAAAAATATATTCTTAAGTGTAAGAAGGAATTAAAATACAGTATAAATTTATAAAGTAGAATATCCAAATTAAAATTTGTACTAGCAATCAGCAGAAAGAAAAAATAAAATCTCAATATAGTGTTATAAATTTTTCTAGAGAAAAACTGAGATTCTTGAGGAAATAAAATATTCAAATAAATGTTATTTAAAAAATACTTTAATTATAATGAAATAACTAAATTAGGTCCAAATCTTCCTGGGAGTCCGTACACTGCTAAGATTCATTTTGTAAACTTCAAGAAAAATAAAATTACATAAAATCTATAAATTTCTGGGGACAAAAAAGAAACAACAAACTCTGTCTTCAGAAGAATTAGATTAAAATAATTTATCAAAATGGTAGTGCCTTGGCAGAAGACAATGGTGTATTATATTCAGAGGAGCAAATAAAAATTGCTCTTGATTTAAAATCCTGTAGACAAATGAGGATACACTAGGAAGGGACAATGAAGATTTTAAATAAATGAGAAATTCATTTAAAATAACTAAATTATGTGAAAAAATAGGAAACATAAAATGTTCAAAGTAAACATAAACAATGCACTTTTAATCTTGCATTTCAAAGGTGATCAGTTTTCACCTTTTGATATATTCAGTATAGTCTTCAGCCTATGTATGTACTCAGAAGATTGATCATTACAGTTTGTAGATAATTTTATAGTATCATATTTCCTTACCATTATAATTATTCACATAGTAAAAGTGCTTTACAAATATCTTTTGAATAGCTGAGTCTTATTCTATTGAATAGCTGTGCAGTGATTCATAGCTACTACTACTGTATGTTATTTTCTGCTTTTTAAAAAGTGTCACAGAATGCGATGATCATTTTTATATGTAAGTTTTCTGTGTGTTTTAGGGTTTTGCGGGGGTAGATTTCTAAGTGCAGGCTGTCTGATCACTTACCAAATATTTGTGAAACTCAAAACTGTATTCCCTAGAAGGATTTTATTAATTGCATTTACAGTAAGAGTGAAGGCTTCCCATTTTCTGAACAAGAAGATCTGAGGATGACTGGCAGGGTCCCGTTTAAAAAATGAGATTTAAGGTGGATTCAGGGGGTGGGATTTAAGAAGGCAAGAATGGTCCATTCCATTGATTTGAGTCCCAGTTTCCTTTCCATCGCTATTGGTTTCCTGGACATCTCCATTTCAATTAGTTTAGCCTTCATATGTTCCTCTAATTTGTGACTGTACTCTACCAATTCTGTGAGCATCCTGATAAATAGTGTCTTAAATTGGGCTTCTGAGAGGCTGGCAATCTATTGGTCGCTTAGAGTTATTGCCTCTGGGACTTTGAGTTCTTCTTGCGCCATCTTTTGGGCTGTCCGTGCCTCTTAAGTAGCAGGATCGGAGCCCTAGGTTTTCACCAGAGCAGGGCAACTCAGTCGCTGGGTTGTGACGTTGTATGTGGGTGGATTATAGGGGTACCAGAAGGGGGAAAGAAACAGCCACGAGTGGAAAACGTATTTGAACAAATAATAAAGGAGAACTTCCCCAGTCTGGCAAAGGAAATAGACTTCCAGGAAATCCAGGAAGCTCAGAGAGTGCCAAAAAACTTGGACCCAAGAAGGAACACACCAAGGTACATCATAAGCACATTACCCAAGACTAAAATGAAGGAGAGAATCCTAGAAGCATCAAGGGATAAGGGGACAGTCACCTACAAAGGAGTACCCATCAGACTGTCAGCGGATTTCTCAAAAGAGACCTTACAGGCAAAAGAAGGGGCTGGAAAGAAGTATTCCAAGTCATGAAATCCAAAGACCTACAGCCAAGATTGCTTTATCCAGCAAAACTTTCATTTAGAATGGAAGGACAGATAAAGTGCTTCTCAGATAAGGTCAAGTTCAAGGAGTTCATCATCACCAAGCCCTTATTATATGAAATGCTAAAGGGACTTATATAAGAAAAAGAAGATGAAAAATATGAACAGTGAAAGGACAGCAAACTCACAGTTATTAACAACCACACCTAAAACAAAAGCAAACCAAGAGGACAGCTAGATCAGGAGTGGAACCATAGAAATGAAGAACACATGGAGGGTTAGAAACAGGGGGGTGGGAGGAGGAGAAGGGGGCAGAAGGCACAGAAAATAGCATAGATGGTAGGTAGAAAATAGATAAGGGGGAGGGTGAGAAGAGTGGGGGAAATATAGAATCCAAAGAACTTGAGACACGTGGTTATAAACTAAGGGGGGGAGAATAGTGGGGGAGGGAGTGTGCGTGTGTAGGGGAATGAGGGGGGGGGAATAGAACAACTGCAATGGTATAATCAATAAAATATATTTTTTTTTAAAAAAAGAAGGCAAGAATGAGTCAGTGGATTCTATGAAAAGCTGGAACCCGTGGATGGAGATGGAAGATTGCAGGGAAAGACAATCTTTCTAGTGGTAACCCCCAGAAACCTGCATGCAACTTCCTGCATGAATGCGACTTCATCCTCCCTAGTTCCGGTTGTTACTGTATTCGAAGCACTTCATGGGAAGGAACTGAAAACACAAGCAAAGTTCATGTAGAAAATGATACCAAAACCTTTACATCAGAGAGATGAGAATTTCTAAAGAAACCTCTGCCACATTGGAGAAGAA
Source organism: Sturnira hondurensis (assembly GCF_014824575.4). Taxonomy (NCBI): domain Eukaryota; kingdom Metazoa; phylum Chordata; class Mammalia; order Chiroptera; family Phyllostomidae; genus Sturnira; species Sturnira hondurensis. Next base: position 4,367,280 of record NW_028075269.1, read on the forward strand.
GGAAAGAAATGAATACATGAGACCTCCGTTGAAAACAGTTCATACCAGCAGGAAAATGGGGGCAACTGCAATCAAACAATAATAAAAAATAAAATAAAATAAATAAATAAAGAATATAGGAGGCCAAAAAATAGCAAACGCCTTTTATGTTAACATTTAAACATTAAATTAAACCAAAGGATGGCACTGTTCTGAAATGACTTAGTTTTCTAGCACCACATATAAAAGCTGGGAATTATGTAATCAAATCTTTACCCTCAGCCTGGAAGAGAGGCTTCACTCAGAGACAGATTCGGTTTTGAATTATGGTGAGGGCAGCACCCACACATGACCCATTTAAAAAAGGTCTTGTCCTCAGAGTTTGGAAGTGGTGACTTTTTTTTAATGTTATTACTACTATATAGGTGATGGATTATTTTACCTAAAAGTAGGCAAAACTAAATGAAAACCAACATCTTGTTGAAAAGCTTGGAGAAGGAGAAATACAGTATAGAGAGAATACAAGAACTGGCATGTACTTCTCTTTTTTTAGTATTCATTCCATTATTCCCTTGCTCATTTGTAGGAAGTCACTGATCCTTTTTAACATAGTCCTCAGTTTTCCTGCACAATTCTTTTTCAGGAGACTACAAAGGGATAATATATAGAAACATTCTTTAATACCAGCAAAGTGCTATATAACCATGTTAATTGGCTTTGTTAATAGCGCTCACGAGGTTCTCCTAACTACTCATGCACATATTCAAAATACACAGCGTTTCAGCTTCCCAAATTATGTGGTGTGTTCTTGAGTACATAAATTTAAACAGGCCGTTTGAATGCACACAGTGTTAAAGGAATTGAACCATGCATTCTATAGCATGTGGGTCAGGGTGGGGAGGGCCCGGAATCTGCACATTCAAGAACTGACTTTCACTCCTAAGGTTTCTGACCTGCAGTACAGATTTTAAGGATTGCTTAACTCCAGCAGCCTGAGGACTTGAGGAAGCATAGCAAGTGATAAATAGGCTGTGTCAAAAACACAAAATACACCATCTGAGCAGAAAGATGGATTCTTGAGACTCAACAATGGCCTTGAGAAGGCAGCTGTTTGTACTGATTTTGCAGAATTGGCTTCTTACCAATCCACGCGCCCTAAAGTCTTCTGACTCCTGTCAGGGAAGTAAATTGCTAGTGCACAAGCTCGAACAATAACGAGAAATTTTAGGATGGATGGATACTTTTCTCTAAGAATGTATTAGCCACCTTTAGAGCAACGGGAACTCTAAAAGTATCAAAACCTGCTGCCATAAGTACTGTCAGGGTCAGGAGGGCAAGCACAGTAGGGGGCAAATGCGTTCTGCCAGTCAAATGCTTCACAATGGAAGGTTTATCAGATCATTACAGGACACCACTGCAGTTTCCTCACCTTCTAAATCATTAGCTTTACTGCTGGAATTCATTGGGATGTTTTTGCTTAAAAGTAATAGAGACTCATCTCCAACACTTAGCAGTTAAAGAGAATTTATTGGTCTCACTGAAGAGTGCAGAGTAAATCTACGAGGCTTCAGTAAATCTACGAGGCTCGAGGCTCCCTCCGGAGGCTTGAGTTCCTGCTGAGTGCAGGAACTCAAAGAATGTCTTTAGGATCCGGTGGCATTTGTTTGTTTTTTTAAAAAATTTAAAGGTTTTATTTGTTCGTTTTTAGAAAGGAGAAGGGAAGGAGAAAGAGGGAGACACATCAATGTGTGGTTGCCCCTCACGCGCCCTCTACTGGGGACCTGGACCACAACCCAGGCATGTGACCTAGCTTGGGAGTCAAACCAGCAACCATTTGGTTCACAGGCCAGCACTCAGTCCACTGAGCCACACTAGCCAGGGCTGGCTGTTTATTTTATTTATTTATTTTATCTCTTGTCTTTGCCCTTGCAGTTTTATTCTCAAATCATCTTTCCCCATGTGGAGAAAAATGACATGCTGCAAGGTCCAGAAACATATCTACCCAAAGTGGCAATATCTGCAGTAAGAGAATGTCTTTTTTACACTATTTCTTAAAATACTTCAGGATACACTCTGAGTAGATTGGGCCTATATATCCATTACTGGAAGGATTACTGTAGCCAAAGGTATGGAATACTCTAACTGATCTCTTTCCAGGTAACATAAAGCAGTACAAGGTGGCTCCCCTAACTAAATAAAATGATTTGCTTTTGCTGGGAGGGAGAAGAGATGTGGAGGAGCAAAATACCAAATGTCTATTGTACTACGCATCCCTTGCCCTCTATTTTAATAAATAGTTTAACCCTGAAAATCAAGTTTCATCATGATAAATGAAATGCACAAAAAAGCAGATGAAAAGAAAGGGGAGGCAAGGATTAAAATATGACTTTGCACATTTGGAACTTGAGTAATACATTGTATTTTCTTGGATAGTTAAATGTTTATCGTGCTTCATTTTCTAACCATTAGTTTCAAAATGGTCAGAAAACGTAGTCAGACTTGATTTTTTTTAATTAAACTCTTTTCTCTTTAAGCAGGAAGTTTGGGTTTAAGTGCTTAGTTGAAACAGATTCCCATCAGCCTGCCTCCAGGCGGCAGGGAGGTGCACCACTGGAAAGGGGGATTAGAAACCCTGAGTTCAAGGTCTCCAATAGAAGCTGCCTTGTGACCTTGGAAAATGTTCTTTTTGACTTCAGCTTTGTCTTCAGTGGAATGAAAGTGTTAGGGGGAGCAGGTTTATTCAGAAACAAAATGAGCAGTTTGTCCCCCCTCCCATCCATCAAGTAGCTCCCCTTCCTAATTAGTTATTATTCTTGTGCCCAATTGTTTTCAGCTTTACTCAAGCTTAGCTTATCACCCAGTACTATGCAATCCTCTCCCTGGAATGAAAAAAAAAAATGTATCCTGTCTGGACTAGCTTAATACTTTCCTGATTGGCATTAATGATTTGCTTTCAAATGAGCTGTGCAGTTTTATAGAGATAACCTTTGGGGATAACAATTAATGCTACAATTGTTTGAAACCATTAGAGGAAACTCAATGGATCTTTTCTGGTTTTTTTCTTTTTAATACCAATGTTTTGCCTTGTGAAAATGGCCACCCTCAGATATGCAAATGTGTTTAGGTTTTTGGATGGGAGGATAGTGTGTTTTGGTTTATTTTAAGCAGGTGCATTTTGCAGTAACTGACAATAGCTACACCTCATTGGTTTTATGGTTCATGTTCAAATATGAGGAATCATGTTTTGCTAGTGCTGTACCAAATAGGCACCTGGTCTCTTCCTAAACTTTAAAAAAGCAAATTTTTTTTTTTTTTACTTAGGTTGTGAATCTTGAAAAATCTTGCCTTAAAGAAAAGGAAGGAGAAACAAGATCTCCTTTAGCTACCTTTGGCTGAACTTTTCACTTTAAATACCTAGTGGTAGGATACCAAGCATATAAAGACAGCAATCAATATGTTCACTTGGCTGTATTCTGAAAAAATAATAATAAAAAACTAAAATATATATCATTACAGCCATTTATTTTTGATAAATAAGTAGTTGCAAACAATGCTATACATACAGATCAAAATAATAAAATATAGTCTAGTTTATATTTCTTGAAGAAGCTTCTTGAGATGATCTCACATTTTTATTTTTGTGGTTAAAAATACAGTGTTCCTACCAATAGCACTCAGTCTGGACTCAAAAACACTGCATGGAGGTTTCAACTCTAGTACTAATAGCTGGTACCATGTCACAGAGTGCCATTGCTCTTAACCTTCAGTGAATTTCTTTAAAAATAGCTACTATTTTACTATCTTTTCTTATGTGAGGATTATTATGGTTTCAGTAACTTTCACAGACACACTAAGTTAACTCTGTGATGTTATCATTGCCAATTGTCAGGTGATCTGAAGCTTCAAACAGTTAAATATTTCAGATCAGTCATAGCAACTAGTAAACCTAGGCCCAGTAGACAAAGAGTGTCAGCCCTGAATTCATTGTATTTTCCGCATAAAATGCCCATCCTTCCAGTACAGTGTAGACCACGTCCCAAATTCCAGGTGCTGCCATGGAACTCTTCCTCCTTTGCTGTCTTCTGAAAACACACACACGCACACCCACATGCAAACACAAATGCAAACACATTTATTTGGGGTTGATATTTTATTTCTCTGTGGACAAATTTGTAAACCTGTTATGCCTTCTGGAGTTTTTAATTAATTTATAAAAACTGCCATTTACTTAAAAATTAGTTTAAAAAATGTCTTTAACAGGTTCATATTTTTACTTCATGGTAAAAATAATTTAACCAATTATTCACTTTAGCTTATGTGAAATCAGTACTTAGGTACATATTTTTCTTAGAAGGGCTAAGGTACAACCCTTGATTAAATAATCTATCTTCCCCTACCTATTTGGAGTATTCTAATGCTTGTGTAGTAGACCGTCTGTATTTGAGCCAGTGCCAATCTGCATTAGTATATTTTTATAATGCATTTCCATTTTCTTTTTTTTAAATTTTGTAATATATTTATTGATTATGCTATTACTGTTGTCACAGTTTTTATCCACTGCCCCTCTCTACCCAACACTCCCATTTCATCCAGCAATCCCTCTCCCAGCTTACTTCATGTCCATGGGTCATGCATACAAGTTCTTTGACTACTCTATTTCCTATACTTTTCTTAACATCCTCTGGTCTATTTTGTACCTATCAATTTGTATTTCTTAATTCCTGCACCTTTTCCCCGTTCTACCCCTTCCCCTTCCCAACTGAGAACCCTCCGAATAATCTCCATATCTATGATACTATTTCTGTTCTGCTGGTTTTCTTAGTTTGTCTTTCAGATTCAATAGTTGATAGTTATACATTTATTGTCTCTTTAATACTCATAGTTTTGATCTTCTCCTTTTTCTTAAATAAGTCCCTTTAACATATCATAAAATAATGGCTTGGTGATGATGAACTTCTCTAGCTTTACCTTGTCTGGTAAGCATTTTTATCTGCCATTCACTTCTAAATGATAACTCAGATGGATAGAGTAATCTAGGTTGTAGGTCCTTGCCTTTCATAACTTTGAATACTTCTTGCCGGTTGCTTCTAGCCTGCAAAGTTTCTTTTGAGAAATCAGCTGACAGTCTTATAAGAACTTCTTTGTAGGTATCTACCTGCTTTTCTCTTACTGCTTTTAAGTTTCTTTATCTTTAATCTTTGACATTATTATGATGTATAATTATGACATTATTATAATGACATTATAATTTTGACATTATTATAATGTTTAATTATGATGTATCTTGGTGTGGTTCTCTTTGTGTCCATCTGATTTGGGGCTCTCTGTCCTTCTAGGCCTTACATGTCTATTTCCTTCACCAAATTTGGAAAGTTTTGTTTCATTATATTTTCAAATAATTTCTAAATTTCTTGTTTTTTCTCTTCTGCTTCTGGGACTCCTATGATTTGAATGTTGGCATGTGTGACGTTGTCCCAGAGGATCCTAAGCCCATTCTTGTTTCTTTTGGATTCTTTTTTCTTCTTGCTGGTCGGATTGAATGTTTTATTTTTCTTCCTTATGTTCTAAATCATTGATTTGATTCTTGAATTTTTCCACTCCACTGTTGGTTCCCTGTAAAGTTTTTTTGTACTTTTTTTTATGCCACTGAAATACCCAATGAGTTCCTTCAATATCCTAATAACCAGTGTTTTGAATTCTACATCTGATAGATGATTGCTTATCACCATTTTAATTAGGGTTTTTTTTCTGGAGTTTCATTCTATTCTTTCATTTGGGACATATTTCTTTGTCTCCTCATTTTGGCAGCCTTCCTGTGTTTGTTTCTATGTATTAGGTAGAACTTCTTTGACTCCCTGTCTTAGTTACACAGCCTAATGTAGAAAAGCACATAGGAAGTTGGATGAAGTAGAGCCTTAGGTGATCACCAGGGTAGCACATGTCATTGATGGAGTCTCCATTATGGTGTTGATGCTCTGTGGCTCTGTGTGGGGAGGGCTCAGAAAGGGGTCGATGCCATTTCCTGGCCTCTGGAGTTTTGTTCAGGAGGAAGCTGTTTTCCAGCACTCACTTTGGTGCCAGACCCTTCAGTTCCTCCCCATGTGCCGCTATTGCCCTCACAGCTGCTGCCTGGTGCTAGAGCCCAGAGGTTGTGAGTCTCCATAAGTCCAAGGTCTGTTGCAGGCCATTTAAGATGAAACACCTGAGAATCCCGTAGCTTCTTCCCCGCCCAACACTCCACTGGTTTTTACAACTGAAAGTTATGGGGACTTATTTTCCTGGCACTGGAACCCTGGGCTACTTGGTCTGGGGTGGGGCTGGGATCACTGACTCCCAAGGTATCCCTCCCACTTTTAATGTACCGCACATCAACATAGGCCCACCTATTTCATGTCTCCATATCTCTGCAATTCTGGGTGATAGTTGTTTTGTAGAGCAGTTATATTTTTTTTCTGTGGTTGTATGAGTAGTTGAGCCATGTTCATCTATATCTCCATCTTGACTGCAAGTCCCCATTTCTATCAAAGCTAGTTGTCCCTTATTATTCTTCCTTCCATAGATACCCAGCATATTTTTATATACCTTTATCCTAAACAATTTTAGAATAATTAAAGAAATACTTTGTAAAATCCTATCTATGCGGTGATTAATATTGATTCAATTAATATTATTAATGTTGAGTAATCAATATAATTGATATATTTACTACTGTGAATTTTCCATTCCAAGAAGACAGAATTATGCCTTTGAATCATTTGAGTCCACTTCTATATCAGCGTAGATTTTTAGTATTTTCTTATATTTCTCATCTATTTATTATTAAACTTATTCCTAGTAGTTTTAGTATGTTTATAAATTACATCTAAGATTTTTCTCCTTGGACTGTAGATATTTCCTTTATACAACTCCCTTAATTCACAAAGTTGTCACTTTATTAATGAATTAGCTGACTTCTAGGGTCTGTTCTGGTAAGTAACATTGCCATAAACATACCTGCATATGAAAATTTGATTTGAAAATTATAGGTATTGAGACAGATATAACAAAATACTAGTTGCTAAAGTATTATGGATTTTTCTTTCTTGACCAAAGTAAACTTTCATCTAATTATCACATACACACACGACCTTTCTATGCAAATGTAAGCTCTTTCATACCACCTACACAAAGACTCTAATGTTGCTTTGCAGGTGTCATTTCCAATGTGGGGTGACTTTAACAGACACACTGGAAAGGTGGTGTTTTTATTGGTTGTCCTGTTTCTTTACTCTCCATAATTAAAACAGCTTTGCCCTGTACCATTTTTTTCCTGGACTTTTCATTGACATTTTTTGAAATTCAAACTGTTTTTTAGAATGCCACAGAATCTGGATTTTTCTGGGATTGTCTTTGTCATTAGGCCAAGATTAAACATTTTTGTCAACCATGCCTCATACATGACACTGTATGCTTCTGCTTGTTCATTATGTCAACTTGTCCCATAACTGGAGATAACAAAGTGCATTATTGGTTATGGTGGTATGTACTGACAGATTTCTCCACTATAAAGACACTTTTGCTTTTAGTAGTGTTTAATATGTGGGATGATATTCTGAGGCTATGTGAATATTTGTTCTATAAGGATTCTCTAATTCTATCATTTCTCTACATTCATTGGATAGTGCTCACTTGTAAACAAAGGCTTGTAGCCCAACACCCTTTAAGTGTCCTATGGACTGATGGCATTTTATGAGTGAGAATCAAAGATAAGTTCCACTCTCTGAACATCACACTAAGTGGGTTAAAATATGTGTGCAAAATTTTCCAGACTGGTAGGATTTATTAATGAATGTAAGATACAATGTAACTGACACAGATTGCTTGGCCCAATAGGTGTGGGGGGGGGAGATCATTTATTTTAGTTTTCAAGGCAATGGGTAAGGATATTTATTTTTAAATTTATTTATCTCTTTTTATGTACTCTAAGCAGGAAAAGAGAGCACACACCATTTGGCACATGTGGAGCTTACAGACAGACAACAAATGTAAGGACATGGGTTTTTCAGCAATATATATTCTGAAACATTTGCATTTTTAATTGAGAAATGTGTCTCATAGTGTGTGATTAATTAAATATTGTACAATTTAGTTTTGCAAATATTGACCCAATTTACACAGTTATGGAAAAGAATTGTATTACATATCCCAAGTTGTGCAATAAACCCAACATTTTCTTGCTCACTAAGATAAATATTCTACTTGAGTCTTTAGTTCCTTTAGAATTAGTTGCAAATTCACCAACAAAATGCCTACATGGCATAAGTAGTCTCCCTGAGCAGAATAATGCACTAAATATGAAAATAGAGTTACAGTATAATATTTGTTCAATTTATTTGCTGTTCGTTTGTGGCAGTACAATGAATTTATTAATATTTATCTTCTGGTAAAAAGAATATATATTGGTTATCCGATTGCTATATACATTAGCATATCCTATTGTATTTAATGTGTTGCATTTCATTGGATTAAGTCAACAGCTCAAAATAGCAGTTTCTGATTAGGTCCCTGAGGATTAAGTGAGTCGTCTAAGATTACCTAGCTAGCAATTAAAGGAGTTATGATTAAGTCTCAGACCCCTCTTTTCAAAATCCCTGACTTGCCATCTTATCAGTTATTACTTAATAAACAAAGATGATAAATCCTTACCAGGTAATACACTGATGGCCCATAGTGTAGTGTTATCCAATGTAAAACATCCCTCTCGACTTTAAAATCAATCAAATATTTCTTTCATTAACCTTTGGAGCAGTAGTCTTAATTGAAGACTACATGCCTGAACCCTTCTTCCCAAGGAAAAGATCTCTAGGATTATGTTGAAACCTTACCATTTTTAAAGATCTTTGTTCTCTGCCCACGAGAATATTCTGTTGTTTCCAGGAAGACTGGTGTGGCTAGAGGAGCTATCCCATGTTCAATCTCTATGCCAGCTTTAGTCCTTCTGCCTCGTTCTAGAGGGATCCTAAGTGTTCCAAGTAGGGCTCAGGAACGGGAATAGGTGGGAAGAGAACTCCATTTTGAGTTACAAATTCTGTCATATGAGACGTCTTGTTTTTTCAGTTAGATGTTATCTCTCACATAGATTTTATTAAAGCAAATGCTTATTTATTCAAAATCCAAAATTAACAAACATTCTCTTGAATCTTTAAGCTCAGGGTTTCCAAAGTTGGCAATGTTGACAATTTGGGCCAGATAATTCTTTGTTACAAAATCCTGTCCAGTGCATTTTAAGATGTTTAGCAGATGTGATGCATACACTTCCAGGCGTATCGCCTAAAATGCCTATAGACATTGTTAAATGTTTCACAGAAGGAAAAATTGTCCAAGTTGAATGGTACTGCATTATCTCTGTGTTTTCAAAGCAAAAATCCAGGAATCTAGGATTCCTTTTCCTTTTTTCAAAATTGAGGTGTGAATGACATACAAACACATTTACATATTTAATGTAGGCATTTTGTTGAATTTGAAGGTAAGTATACCTGTGGAATTACCACCATAAACAATACCATAAACATAACCATCACTTGTAAGTTACCCCTGTGTTTTTTTATAAGAACACATAAGATTGATCTTCTTAATAAATTTGTAAGTATACAATACAGTATTGTTAACTGTGTATATGAGGCTGAACAGAAGATATCTAAGGTCTATTCATTTTTCATAACTGAAAATTTATAGCTTTGGGCAACATCTCTCTCACTTCCCCTTCCCCTAGACCATTTGTTCTGTCTGGCTTATGGTACTTTGAATAATGCCCTCCACATTTCCTTATATTGTAACAAAATGGAATAATTTATGTTTTAAAAAGCTGAATAATATTCCATTTTATTTAATATACCACATCTTCTTTATGCATTTATCTTTATACAACATTTAGGTTATTTCACACCTTTTGCTATTGTAAGTAATGCTTCAGTGAACATGAGAGTGTAGATATCTCTTTAAGATACTGATTTCAATTTTTGTGGATATATACTTAGAAGTGGGATTGCTCTACACAGCAGTTCTGTTTATCTTTTTTTTTGAGGGACCTCCATACTGCTTTCCGCAATGCCTATACCAATACATACCCCTACTAACAATATTCAAGGGTTATTTTTTCTCTCCACATTATTGCCAGCCTTGTTATCTTTTGTCTTTTTAATAATAGTTATCTTAACATATGTAAGGTAATATCACATTGTGGTTTTGATTTACATTTTTGTGACATTGAAAACATTTTTATATACCTGTTGACTATTTGTCTTTTTTTAAATAAGAATTATTTATTCAGGCCTTTTCTTTATTTTTAAAGGAAGTTGTTTTTGTTTTTGTTTTTTTGGTATTGTGTTCTAGGAGTTTTTAAAATGTATTTACCAATGATACTTCAGACAAGGGTTTGATCTCCAAAACACATAAAGAACTCCCACAACTCCAATCCAGGAAGACAAACAATTAAATTTAAAAAATGGGCCAAGACCTGGACAGACAGTTTTCCAAGGAGGGCACACAGAGCGGTCAGAGACATGAAAGGATGCTCAGCATCACTAGCCATCAGAGAGATGCAAATTAAAACCACAGTGAAATATTGCATCACACCAGTCAGAATGGCCATCATAAACAAATCAATAAACGAGAAGTACTAGAGAAGTTGGGGAGAAAAGGGAACCCAATAGTGCACTGTTGATGGGAATGCAGATGAGTGTAGCCACTGTGGAAAACAATACAGAATTTCCTCAGAAAACAACAATGGAACTACCTTTTGACCTGGCACTTTCACTGCTGGGATTATACCCTAAGCACCCTAAATTACCAATTTGAAAAAACCTAAGTACTCCTATGTTCATAGCAGTGCAGTTTACAATAACCAAGTGCTAGAAACAGATTAAGTGCCCATCAGTAAATGAGTGAATCAAAAAACTATGGTACATTTATACAATGGGATACTGCATAACAGAAAGAAAGAAGGAGCTTCTACCCTTTCTGACAGCATGAATGGAACTGGAAAGCATTATGCTAAGTGAAATAAGACAGGTGGTGAAAGGCAGATACCATATGATGGTATCTGCCATATCACCTCAAAATGGAACCTAAATCAACAAAACAAAGAAGTGAGCAAAATATAACCAGAGACATTGAAATAAAGAGCAAACTGACAGTAACCAGAGGGGATAGGGAGAGGGATAGTTTGGGAAAACAGGGAAAGGGTCGTCAAGGAGCATGTATAAGGAAACCATGGGCAAAAACAATAGTGGGGGGCAGAATGAATGCGGGAGGTGAGGGTGGATAGGGTGGGGGAGAGTAATGGGGAGAATGGGGAAAACTTTAATTGAACAACAATAAAAAATAAAACATATTTTGGATATTAACCTTTTACTGGATACATAAATAAAAATGTTTTCTCCCATTGCATACTTTGTTGCCTTTTCACAATTGCCTTTGCTGTGCTGAGGCTTTTTAGCTTGATGTAGTCTCCTTCGTCTGTTTCTGATTTCGTGCTTCTGCTTCTGGTGTCATATCCAAGAAATTCTTGCCAATGCCAATGTCAGTGTGCTTTCTCTTTTTTCCCCGTTGGTGTTTTACAGTTTCAGAATTCTTTTACTGCTCTAGTATCCCTACCACACACTCATTCCTGAATCTACGGCAATTTCTCTCTAAAACTACTTGGTAATGAGGTCCCTCATGACACACCGTTAAACTTGCAATGGTTAAATCATGTGAATGCTCTCTCTTTTGAATTCTAAAATATTTGACATTGTCTATCACTATCACAGAATGAAATTACTTCATATACAGGCACGGTTTTAAAAAAATATGTGAAGGGATACTTATTACCTTATATTGTTAATTTAATATGTACCAATCACTCTACTGGACATTTTTCTACATGGTGGTTGTGTCTCACAACAACTGTAGAGGAGGGATTATTAGACAAAAATAACACTGTTGAACATAGTTCTCTTCTGGCCCATTTGGATTTTTCTCAGTCACAAGCACTTGTCATGGGTCCAGACTGGTTTTTCTTTTTTTGCTTTTTTGCCACTTTCCCAGGAAAATCAGCTAGTGATCTTTGTTCTCTTGCTAGTTATAGAACTAGCAAGAGCTTTTTCCTTCTTTAGTTGCTTCTCTCTCTCTGTGCTTCCGTTGCAAAATGAAACAGTTACCTCATCTGTTCCTTCTTTAATGCTTCCACAGAGAGGTGTCAGGGATGTCCCAGCCCTATTCATTTTCTCAGTTTCACTAGGCAGCATGAGGAGGACAACAGCAGAAAAACACAATGAAACAAATGAAAATGTGTGGAAGAACCTCAGTCCCGAGAGCTGTAAACATGGCGGGGTGTGCTCTGCAATTTGTAATTCCTTCAGAGACAGTCAATGAAAGTCCATTGTACTTCTGTCTGGCTGTGGCTAAAAAATGGATTGCACGTGGCAGCTGCTGTGTGTTCTCCCAAACTGTTTCTCAGAAAAGTTCTTTTTCTTGAGTTTCTTCCTTGCACAAGGGAAAATGACCTGAACAGATTCTTTCTTTCAAATGGAGTTCCTATTAATGTTCATTTTTTGTATTTCTGGTCTTTATTTCAAATGTAAAATGCAAGGTATATGAAGAGTAAATGCCATGACTTCTTTTTAAATTAAACTGTGCAAAGTTACATTTACATACTTTCTAATGTTTTATTTACCAAACCTTTAAATGAATTTGCATGGTCATGTGCATCTATGGTCCCAAACTTTATTTCCCTGTGTTTCTAAACAACAAATGCTACTTCTCTTGATCATATTTAGAACAAAAAAAATCTGTTGGATTTTCCTATGTCTATCTCTGATTCTCCCTCTTCTTCTTTCCCTCCTCTCTGTTCCATATAACAACCCCAAGTGCAAACTCTAATGATGTTTTTCCTTAGGGCACTACCCTGGGATGGAATTTGTTAAGAGGCAGGTATTAGAGTTGTACCTGTTCTCCATTTAGCAAGGGAAAGATAATGTTGCAGTTATAGCTTAAAAATCTAAACTAAAAATTTTACCTAGGAAGATTTTTATGTATAATGTATTTTTAACTAATTCTGGGAAATTGAGCTTTTGAAACCTACCTCTTCAAGGTTAGAAACTGTGATAAAGTCCTAGCTTCACAGTGGGCATGGCCTTAATGTTTATTTTGTTGCCTTGTCATCACTTTAAGATAATTATGCTATAGTTTAAGTACAAGGTAAATAAAAAAACTCTGTATCAGCCCTGGCTCGTATAGCTCAGTGGATTGAGCACGGGCCTGCATGCGAACCACATGATCACGGTTCGATTCCCAGTCAGGGCACATGCCTGGGTTGCAGGCCAGTTCCCAGAAGGGGACTCACGAGAGGCAACCATACATTGATATTTCTCTCTTTCTCTCCTTCCCTTCCTCTTTAAAGATAAATAAATAAAATTTTTTTTAAAAACTCTATATCATTGGGTTAGATTGTCTGAACAATAATTTCTGACATATATTTTTATTATTGTTCAAGTACAGTTGTCTCCATTCCCTGCCCCCACCACAACTCTCCCCTACCTCCCCCACCCCTCAATCTTACCCACCTTTGGCTTTATCCATGGGTTCTTTGTTACATGTTCCTTGATGGCCCTTCTTCTTCTTTCCCCCATTATCTGATCTTATGCTACCAACAAACATTTATGTTAAAAACAGACCTTGTGCCCCGGCTGGCGTAGCTCAGTGGATTGAGCACAGGCCTGCGAACCAGAGGATCGCGGTTCGATTCCCAGTCAGGGCACATGTCTGGGTTGCAGGCCAGTTCCCTGCAGGCCAACTCCCAGCAGGGGACGCATGAAAGGCAACCATACATTGATGTTTCTCTCCCTCTCTCCTTCCCCTCTAAAGATAAATAAATAAATAAAATCTTTAAAAAAATAAAAATAAAAAGATTTTATTTAAAAATAAAAAAATAAAAACAGACCTTGTATTTTCTAACAAACTTATGAAAAGAAACATGTTTGGCTTTTCTAAAGTTTGTAATGTGAGACTTTCAAAATATGTTTTCCATTAAGGGATTGAAAAATATCTCAATTTTCCTGAGCATTTTTATGGCAATTTTAGGGACTATAGATGAGGGGTTATTGTTGTAAATTATAAAGCAATCCCACAGGGTCAAACTTTAGCTCATTTGTTAGATTATAGAGTTTGAACATTATGTGTAGAGTGCTATAAATGTTGAATTGTTCAAGGGAAAATTATTCCACCATAGAGGATTTTTGAACTGTAACAATTATAGTAGCAAACAGAATATTATCCCTTTACCCACTTCTATTAAATGAGCTTTACATTTGAATACAAATTTATGTAATAATGCTGCCTTAATTATTTTATCAAAATATGTGATGACAATGAAAGGCTGTAATAACAGAATAAAAGAATCTTTATAATTTTTTGAAAGATAATTTAAAAGAATACCTAATTGGCCATTTAAAAATTATTATTAGTATTTTATTCTACAAAATTTCTTATTTTTTCTTATTTCTCAAAGTATAAAAAAGCCCAACAAAGTGCTATTAACATATTTGACTCTTCCTTATTTTATATGGCTGAATTTGAAGAGAAAATTAGAAATCAGTGAAATGATATTTGATTATGAAAGAACTTTGAGGAAAAGGTAGTTTTTACAGGTGGAAAACTTCCCCATGGGGTCCATTGACATCATGTCTGAGAAAACACATAAATAATTATGGATTGTCTGTTAATGATCAGTCTTTGTTAAATGGGTATCTTTAAAATTTCTTCTCTAGAACCCAAAGCATTACTTAGAATATACTCCAAACACCTTTAATACAAGATATTTACACAATGCTGGGATTGGAACATAACAAATTCAAAATACTTATTACAGAGTACAGTTGAGACACCATGTTAAACATTGGGAATAAAATTAAGAAACTTGGAACTTGGGAAAAATACTTATTAACTCCAATAAACAGGTAAAGAATTTTTTAAAAAACTAACTGACCTCATTAGGATCAGATAAATTCTGTTTATACAAAAGTCTCACTAAAATTTCTTAGGGATACTTGATTTATTAAGGTTCCTTAATAAAATCACTTACAGTTTTAACATGTATAGCTATAACTCTAAGGGAATACTAAAGACAATGTAATTGAAAAAAATTACGGATAATACAAGCAACAGACTGATCAAATAACTCATTCTGTTTCTGCCTCCGAATGTATGTTAACTGTATTTTGATTTCTATTCTCACTTAATTTAACCTCTACCTTTGGCTGCTGGGCACTACTATAAGTGACTCCCTCTTGCATCCACTCCAAACTCCCTACAATCTTGTCTCCACTTACAACCCCTCAAGATCTTTAAAATCATAATTTGTAAAATCAATCTCTTTGCATTTAGATTAATATGCCAATACATTTCCAAATCTTATAAATGTATGATCGTGTCCTTGTATGGCTTTGTACTTAATGAGTTGTAGAGAACCTTCTCCCTTTTCCAGCTACAGTGGACTTTTTCATGTCTCCGAGCACTGCAACATGGCTCTGATCTCAGGGCCTTCGCCTACACTCTCCCTCTGAGCTGGGACTCTGAAGACCCTCTGTTTGCACGGCAGGCATTCTCACATTCTTCAAAACTTCTCATGTCACTTTTCAGGAAAATTTTTCCTGGCTGCTCTATCTAGGTAGAGCTATCTATATTCCATTTCTCACTATTCCTTGTTTATTTTCTATGAGTTGTTTATTACAATTTGTAAATATAAATATAAAGCATGTACATTTTATACATATATACATGTATACACATGTGTGTATATATCTACTTATCATCTATCTATCTATCTCTATCTAGGTATATCTATCTATTTATTTATCTATCCATCTATCTATCTCTACTGAGGGAAAGAGGAAGAGGGGAAGGGATTGAGGGGACTTAGTAGATAGAGAGGTAGATTGTTGTTTTTTGAATTGTTTATTTGACCATAAAAACAAAGAACATACATATTTTATTCACAACATTACATCCAGTGCCTATGATAATGCATGGCCCACAGCAAATATTCAATAAACTTTTATATAATCCATGGATTAATGAATGAAAAGAAAAGGTACCTATTTGAGCTCATATAGCTAGATGGTTGTGAGCCAACTATTAGGACTTTTAATACAAAACTTTTTCTACCATGTAAGGTTGGGCCCCCAAGCAATAGCAGGATGTCCATACCCAAATGTACAGCTTTTGATTAGTTTCTCTTTTTGCAGGTATTTCCAATGTGTTTAATGTAATTAGCCTGAAATCAAATATTTATTAAACATTGTGACCTATCTATTGTAGCTCCAAATATTTCTATAGCTCAATAGTAAACTCCAAGTCTTACATACTATTTTCTTTTAAGAAAAGAACATTCAAAGTCTCTAGCATAATATAAGTCCCTAGGTAGATATTTATTTCAGTAAATGCAAATTAACTTTAAACTGTCTCAGAAGGGAATTTGATTGTCTCAAAGGCAGGACTTTCAGCCCCTCTGAAAAGCACAGCGTATCTCCCAGTGCTAATTTAGGCTTGACAAATGAGGGCTGAATTTATTTGTAACAGAGTGCATATCATCATTGAGAAGCGTTTATTCTTCCCTGAAAAGTTATTTTCTGCAAAATAAAATATAGTGCTTCATCCAGGCACCCAGGTTACTCTGCGAGAGAATAATCCTCGACATTTCAACGAAGTGTTATGTCCTCTAGTTAGGAAATGATTTGTGAAAGTATTTTTAATTTCGGATTTCCAATGGTAGTAACATTTTCAAAATGTTACAGCCACTGCTAAGCAGGTTTATTTTCACTGGGTCATAAAACAACATATGGGTGGAAAGAACTCAATTATTGCCTTAGCTGAAGAAACTTTATGTCATGAAAGACAGTAGGTCATGTGAGATGAGGTGAGTCTGACGTATGAGAGTCTGCAGCTCAGCTCTGACCTTTATCACACATGTGCCATTTGGCAAGTTTTTTAATTGCTGTTAAGTCCTGTTTACTCATACTACAATTTGAATGGCATGTTAGGTATTCAACACATGGTAACTTGAATCAACAATAATGTAAAATAGTTATATTTCATAAAATACTGTAGAACTGAGACATGAAAGTAGAGAAATGTCAGTACATATCACTAGCATTTTTCATCCATTCATCGTTTAGTTTAAAAATATTAACTAGCCCTTATTAGGTGACAGGTACCAAGCACTGAGCTAGGTATGAATTGTTGAATAAAACTACGATGGTATCTTCTGTAATGGAGTTATACCTTCTGTTGTTTTCCATTTTAATTTTTTTAATTTAATTTTCAAATGTTTTTAAAGGTTATAATTGGGTTAATGACGTATTTCCCAGTTTCATCATTCTTATTTTTTAAGTGTTACAATTACTGACATTGTCCCTCAAACTTTAAGAGGAGAATCATGGGAAACAGAGGTAACAGATCAGTGTTTCTATAATTTGTGCATGTGGTATCCTGTAATTACTTCCTATAACTCTTACCAATATTACAATCACTAGTTTGTGTCTCCTTTACTGGAATATAAACTCCTAGCCGTAATAATTGTGCCTGTCTTATTTCTATTATATACACATTATATGCACTCATTGTGCACTATTGAATAAATTAATTGATGCATAGATGAGATTTTACCATGGCTACATGTGTCATGTGAGGTATGTGTGATCACATGTGCGGGAAGTTAACCACCTAATGTTGAAACACCGATGTAAAAAAGAAAAGAAGAAGAAATTATGCAAATTCAAGGATCCATATCAGTGATGTTTTAAAATTATTTTCATTAAAAATGAGTAGAGATGAATGTTGAAAAGTAAAGTGTAATTGCTTTAACGCATTTTTAGTAAATTGTCAGATTATCAAGGGACTTCTAGGAAATCAAAAGTCTCAAATAAACAAGCCCCCTAAATCAATAAAGCTGACCCTCTCTACTACCTGCTGGTGAGTGACAGTGATCATGTGATTAATTCAACTCCAAACTCATCCTTTAAATACACACAGTCTTTAATTTAGTCTTTGCTCAAGAAATTTAGAAATCTGACTAGAAATTGTAATGAAATGAAACAATATAATTTTCAACATTTTTCATGTGTGTCTCTGTGTGTAGCCTGCTAGACTGTCTTCTAATAAGTAAAACAATTGTGTAAATATTGATTACAGACCAAATGAAGAAAACTGAAAGTGTAGATAGATCTTTTTAAATATATTACCTCTTGACTAGTTGAGCTGGTGTGATGTTAAATGACAGTATATGCCTGGCTTCTCCAAAATTGCTGCCTCGGATGTAATTATAGTGTACCTTCCTTAATTCAGATAAAAAGATATAAATATAGAGTGACCTTTATTGAATTTGTATTTTCTCTTTTTTATATAATGTATTATTTATATTGTCTTCACTACATTAACGGTAAATGCTGGTGAATACAGGATATCTTAGAAATATTCTCTATTGTCGGCAATTCAACTGTCTGCTTATTCTGAAGTAGATTTTTTAAATGCCATTTAGATAACAAAAATCAATGGAAAAATTTGTGGTGTTTACAAAAATTATTCTTGCTGGCTAAAAAAAGTACAAAATTTCCTACATGCATATAGGTATTTTGAATTTTAATGAAAGTAAGTATTAGTTTAGGGTGATGTTTTCTTCTTTCAAGAATGCAATTTATTCTTGGAAAAATGCCATCAAATTAGCTTTGTGATATCTAGTGAACTAATGCAAATAGCGTGCAGCACTGATAAACTGAAATAGACTATGAATTTTGGAAAGAACAAAGTAAAGGGTAAATTACATTACATTTTTATATTAATATAAACATTGCAAGTATCCACTCTATTAATGCAAGATGTATTGAAAATGAAGCTAATTCTTCTATATAGTTCACCTGTAGCTAATGAAGAAAATACATAGATGGATTCAAAACATATTTAAGAGTACAATTAGATGCGTAAGTTAGATAATTCACCAAGATATACTGAGAACCTAATATCTATTGTGTTTCTAGTATCATCTCTTGTACATAAAGTAACAAAGGTAGGGACATCATAAATAGAAGGTATAGTGGCCATAAGAGAATGAGATTCTTCAAGAATTGGGAAGCTCAAAAATATCTCTTTTCTTAGTTCTTAACTAACAAAGTATTGACCTAAGTTTTTCTACTTTCTAAGAAAATAAAATGTCTCAGAATCTCTCTGAATAAATGTTTGAGAAGACTCACGAGATCACAGATTCTAAGAAAAATGTCTTTTAGAGAAATCAAGGAAATCACAGACTTATCCTGAGTGTTTTGTTGTTAAGTTCAACTTCCTTGGTTTTGCATGATGGTTGGTGTCAACACTCGTGGTCCAAAGTTGGGGAAACAGGTCCCAGTGTTGGAAAGAGCATGGACTTTGTAGCCTGGAAAGCTGGGTTCATACCCACTTTATACCATCATTAGCCTTGTGACCCCGGGGCAAAGTAACTGCATTTAGATCTGAGCCGCAGTTTCCTTATCTAGAAAGTGAAGACGATACCAAGTACTTTATAGTGTTAATCGAAGAAGAGGTTTTAGGCTACACTAAAGAACAAAAAGCATTTCACTGAGCAAAAACAGTTGTTACTTGGTAGACACAAATCCAGGTAGCAACTTAAAGAGAACAAAGAAAAGCAGGGTTTATAAAGGCAATGGGCACAAGTGTAATTAGTCCATGCAAATGAAGGATCGCTGGCTAGGTTGACAGGGATTGGTTAGCTCCAATATGCAAATAAGGGAGGTGAAAACCTCAGGGAAAAAAGTGAAGTTCACATATGTACCTGCAGCAGTTGTTCGAAGATGTTTTTACAGCTTATCCTTGGGCAGAATTTGTCAATAGGGTAGCGACTAACTTAACAGCAGCTCTGAAACTGAGGCAGAGGATGAACATAAGTCATGTGACAGTATCAGCCCCTTGACTCTATCTTCAGTGACTCTTAGCAATACTTACTTTATTTTTTTCCATTCCCAACATGAATTCTGTGCATATAATTGGAGACCAGGTGCATGAAGTTCCTGGCCAGTCATTATGATTGTGTTGAGCAGAATCCCACAACAAAACGTTTCCAGTTAATGGTTTCAAGGAATAATTTAGAAATCTAGTCCAGCAAGCCTGCCGATAGAAAATAGAGAAAAAAAAAGATGAAGCCTCTTTCCTCTCATTCAAATCCTCAAAATAAAGAAGAGGAAAACCATCTCATTCCTGGCCTAACCTTGGATATTTCCTTTCTTTTTGTCTACGCACCGTCTCTCTTCCCTTGGAGGAGAGGAAATGGTTCCCAAAGCACCTGGGCCCTGAGAAGCCTGGCTTACACCGGAGTTGCATTCCCACCAAAGAGGCACTTTCAGGGCGCTGCTGTTAATCCTGCTGGCAAGGGGGAGCCCTGGGGTGATTTTTAAGAAAAGATTTAAAAACCTCCGACACGTTTGCCATCTAAGCAAGTCTAGGGCCGCTACAGGGGAAGCACAGGGAAGCTGGGAGCAATTTTAGAAAGTTTAAAAATAATGAGCCTGGCAGCTCTTTTGCAAAAAAGGGCATTAACAACTCTATGCCCTCTCTTTTGCCTGCCTGGAGGGGAGAATGTACTATGGACACTGTTTTTTTCTCTTTTTATCTTTTTCTTCTCTCCCCAGGCTCCCCCTCTTTTTTTTTACCATTTCCCCCCTTTCTTCTTGCTTCCCTACTACCAGCCAAAGGGTAATCACTGATGATCTACTGTTTGTAAGTCCCAGTGGTGCCCAGGGGTTCAACAAATGGAAATGTGAATCACCCTTGTCAGACTCCTGTCAGTATCTCTTTGCAGATGGGCAGTGTATTTCTCATATGTAGGCAATTAGACATAGATGAGCAGAGTAGGAAAGATAGACCAGAGACTCAAGGTCACGAGAGTGGAAAACCCCAGATATCTAGCAAAGGGGAAAACTGGGGTAGGTCCTCACTCTCCACCCAGGGTAATGTTCCCTCTCATTACGTATCACCGGTCATGCGGTTTAGATTCCCTGACCTTTATATCACTGGTCATGCGGTTTGGACCTACCCCTGACCTCTCCTCTCTGACATGTCATTAATCATGTGGCAGACCCCCCTTTTAGGAGGAAGAAGAGGGTGGCAAAATAGTTTTCTAGGACTCCCATTTTAGCAGTAAGCCCTCAGAACAATGTGATTCTGACCCACATCAATTAATCTTAAAAGCAAAGCCTCCTGGGGTCTGTTGACCACAGAGACAGAGTTCTGACCAAACTGGAGACAATAGCCAGCCCTCAGTTGTGTCTCAGCTCCATGCCCAGTAAAGCAGTGGAGCTGACATCAGGACCAGCTGCAATGGCTAATGCACTGACCAATAGGTGAAGACCACCACCCTGAAAAGACATACCTGGAACGCTGATGAATGTTGTATTGAGATCCTCCCCTGGGACCTCCCCTAGGGTCCCAGCCTTTGGGGAGCAGGTAAAAGACTTCAGGACAAAGGACTCGGGAATAGCTATTTCTTTCTGTCTCTGTCTCTCTCTCAAGCCCATCCAATCCTTTCTCCACCCGTCTTCTTCCGTCAAGGTGCACACCTTTGTTTTCATGTCCCTGAGCTCCAAGGGCCCTTCTTTTGCCTCTGGAACTTGTTTTTTAAGTCCACACAGCCCAGCTGGCTCACCACTACCATGACTTACTTATTTTACCTCTGTGACGTTCTAAATAAACGTTTGCTTGTGTTTGAGTTATTGGCTCTGAATTCTTTTCTCAGATAAATTCATGCACCAAGGTCTAACATTTTGATGCTGTACACCATTAACATTTCCAAGGAATGTCACCTCATCTCTCAGCACTGCTTAACATGGTCCCTTGCCTTTAACTGGGGACATTGGTGTATCCGTTCTTTTATACATCGTGTTTATTTCCCCTCAGCAGCACCCCCACATTGCCTACCTGCCGGAAATGCCTCTTGTACTTCTCACTGTCCTTCACTCATCCCATTGCCTCTAATAAGTCTAACATGATCAGAACTAGAGCTCACTGTCCCTTTATTGTTACCTACGTTCAGCATGCAGAATCTCGTCCTGAGTTTTTAATTTCAGGGGAGAGAAAGGCTCTCAAAACAATCTTTATTTTTTGCCTCAGCGTTCACATCAAAACACTAACCCGGTCTTAGAATGACTCTATAATATCCCTTCTTTCTTCCTCTCATCTCACTTTTCCTCCATATTTCCCAAATCAAATCCTCAAGACTTCTCTCAACGATGCTTTCTTTTTTATTATTAAACATATTGGGGTGACAGTGCTTAATAAAATTATATAGGTTTCAAGTGTACAATATTATAATACATCATCTGCCTATTGCATTGTGTGTTTACCACCCAAACTCAAATCTTTTATCACCATGTATTTTGTCCTTGTTATCCTTTACTAACATCCCCGCCCCCTTTCTTTCTAGTAACCACCATACCGGTGTCTTTGACTATGAGCTTTAGTTGTTTGTCTTGTTTGTGCATTTGTTGCTTTCACTTTATATTTCACAGGTAAGTGAAATCATATAGATGGGAAAGTCCAGGGGAAATCGGGGACAATATGCAAATCAGTCCTGGAGTCTAAAGGGAGTGAAATCCTGATGACACAGGATTGAGAAAAGATAATGTAGGAATCTAGTTTAAGAAGTTTCCGCACCCGCCCCTGTAGATAATTAAGAGCAAAAAGCACTTCTGAGCAGTAAAAGTATGTAAACAAAACTAACTTTCTGAAAGATCAGGTGAGTGATCAGGGGGGCACCTCCATCAAAAGGAAGGGTTGATTGGCAAGCCAGTTCGAAGGCTATTGAAAACATCCTGGAAGGTCCAAATTTGAGTTTGAAAGTAAGAGCAGACCAGTGTGTCCCCTCAAAGACAGGCAGAGAGAGAAAGAATTCTCTTACTCCACTTTTTCGTTCTTCAGGGCTTCAAAGAGTTGGATGAAGCCCACCTACTCGGGGGATGGCAATTTGCTTTAGTTCAGAAGCTGGAATGTTAATGTCATCCAAAAAATCTGCACAGACACACCAAGCATGTTTGGCTTAGTTTTAATTTTTTTATTTAAAACTTTTCCAGTGTTATCAAATTATGATTGACAAAAATTGTATATTAAATTCTACAGCATGCTGGTTTAATAGATGTACACATTATGAAATGATGGCCACGGTCAAGTAAAGTAGTACATCTATCATGTCACATAGTTACCGTTTGTGTGTGTGTATGTGATCACTAGTAATCAGCAAATTTCGTGCATACAATCCACTTACATCATGGTCATCATGTTGTAGTCATCATGCTGTACACTAGGTATTCAGAATTTTTATGTCTTGTAACAGAAAGTATTTGTACCATTTGACCAGCATTTCCCCATGTCCAGCACCTGGCAGCCACTCATCTGCTCTCTAGTTTCTATGAGTAGAGCTTTTCTGGGTTTCACACAGTGTAAGCCGTTCTGTGTCTGTCTTCTTTCACTTAACATTATGTCTTCCAGATTCATCCAGGCTGTCACAAACAGTAGGATCTCCTTCAATTTATGACTGAGTAATATACACAAACACATATTTTTTTCTTTATGCATTCGTTTGTCAGTGGACACTTAAATTGTTTTCCTGTCCCGCTTATTTTACAATGAAAATGGGAGATGTCTCTTCAGGATGCTGATGTCAATTTATTTGGCTTATACAACCAGAAGTGGAATTGCTGGGTCATACAGTCGTGCTATTTTTAATGTTTTGAGGAACGTGCATACTGTGTTTTCCTAGTGGTTTTAACAAATTACATTCCTGTCAACAGTGTACAAAGACTTTCTTTTGTCCAAATTATCACTAATGATGTTATCTTTTGTCTTTTTGATGATAGCTATTTTAACATGGGATAGCTGATATCTCACCATTTAGGTTCTCATTGCTTAGGTTTTCATTTATCTGGTACTGGTGAGGTTGAGGACTTTTCATGCGCCTGTTGGCTTCTGTATGTCTTCTTTAAAAGAAGAATTGATCTTCAAAAAACCAATTTCCTTTGCCCATTTTTTATTTCTGTCTGTTTATATTTTGCTATTGAGTTATAGGAGTTTCACATGTACTTGATTTATTAATTCATTAAATATGTGATTCACAATTTTTTATTCTTTTTTGTGGGTTGCCCTTTTTGGTATTTGTTTCTTTTGCTGCACAGAAACTTTTTTACTTGATTTAACCACTTATATTTGTCTATTTTTTTAATGTTGTTGCCTGTGCTTTTGGTGTCATCTGAAAAATCATCATTGAGGAGCTTTTCCAGAACAGTGTGTAACCAAACACCTGGGCACCCACGGCCCAGTCATGTTGATACATAAAACTAACTCACAAGCAGACAGAAAAATTGCAAATAAGAAAAGTAGTAAAATCTTCCAGGAATACGAGGTTCTCTCTAGCATAAACTTAACTTTTTCAAGTGTGAGATTTCAATATCACTTTAATAAGCAAGAACTACAGCCATAATGTTGTTTTTATGTTCATTGCAAATATATATATTTGGGCATATATATTTATGGCCAAAATAATTTGAAAATGACCTGATATCCTAGTCTCTACAAATATTTATATCATTATTTCATGTTTAGCACAATACATTCTTTCATTATAAAAGTATGTAGTTGAAAAACCAATAATTTTTTTAAAGATTTTATTTATTTATCTTTAGAGGGGAAGGGAAGGAGAGAGGGAGAGAAATATCAGTGTATGGTTGCCTCTCATGTATCCCCCGCTGGGAACTGGTCTGCAACCCAGGCATGTGCCCCGACTGGGAATCGAACCATCATCCTTTGCTTCACAGGCCCACACTCAATCCACTGAGCCACGGCAGCCAGGGCAAAACCAACAATTTTTATTAAGCACAAGTCATACAATTTGGCTGCATATTTTCAAAAAAATAAATAATATAAATAAATAAAAAGTCAACAAAACTTATGCTAAGTATTATCCTTCATTTCACATTTAGGAAAATATTAAAGCATTACTTTCTAATCCATAGAGTAAGGAAAATACAAGTAAGGCCAACATCACTTGGCATTTCCTCTGCAAATAGCTAAACATAGGACTCTCTTCGATTTTCACAGCTGCTCATTTATTTTTTTGACATTGACACAATTTTGAGTGACAGTGATTTTTTATGTTTCTTCTGGATTTTACAAAAAGAGGCTAAATAATATGTTTTGTACTAAAAGTGAGGGAAAATCTATTTTTAAAAGTATACTAGTTACCATTAAAATAACTAAGAATTAATAGTCCCAGCTTTCTTCTATTGATTATATTGCTTTACTTTGTAGTTTCATTGTATTTTCTAATTTTATTCATTCTTTTGTATCCTTGTACTCTTTATGCTTGATCAATATCTTTTGTTAAAAAAACAGCATGGTCTTTTCCAGCATTGGGTAATTTATTGGGCTATTACACCACCAGAATGACAATATTTTTTGAATTTTAACATAATAGTTCATAAAGGCAGTTGATTTTTCTTCTATAGGAGAATCTAAGCAATAAATCTTCAAAACTAGTAGGAGAAAATGTTTTCAAATTGGAAAGATTGGGTGTACTGATCTATGGTACATGAGTGTCCATGGATTCTGGTATCTGCTAAGGGTCCAGGAATCAATCCCTCCAGATACCTAGGGATGATAATGCATTTCATCCACTGTGTATTTGAATACAGACTCTTTTCGTCTGTAATGCATATAAAAGCTAGGTGGACATTAGCAGGGTCTAGAATTTACCAGAGGAAAGCAAAGAGAAAGAACAAAATCAGTGTACTTCATATCTCTAAAAATGTGTGTGGGGATAATAAACAAATGCATGTTAAAATGTGAATATTGGCCCTGGCTGGTGTAGCTCAGTGGATTGAGTACAGGCCTGCGAACCAGATGATTGCGGTTTGATTCCCAGTCAGGGCACATGCCTGGGTTGCAGGCCGGTTCCTTGCAGGCTAACTACCAGCAGGGGCCGCACAAAAGGCAACCATACATTGATGTTTCTCTCCCTCTCTCCTTCCTCTCTAAAGATAAATAAATAAATTTAAAAAAAAATAAATAAAATCTTCTTTAAAAATGTGAAAATTATCAATATAAAATAAGTGACTCAGATTGAGAAGATATAACAATGGCCAATACATGTATACAATTATATCTACCCTCCCTTGTTATGAGGAAAATGCAGTATAAAGTCATCAGATTAGAAAAAAAATGAAGTATTGATAATAATCCACAGATATTTAGAACGAGGTAGAAGAGATATTTTCATATAATTATTGGTGGAAATGTATGGTGATGCAAAATTTAGAGAGAGCTGTTTGGCAAAATTTAAACTGGGAAACCATATGAGAGAGAAATTTGAATTATTTTTGTTTTTGTTCAAATTCTTGCAAGGGTTCAGATTTTATTCCCCATATAAAGGTGAAGGTTTTATAAAGTAACTACATCTACTCACAGTAAAAAGGAAAGTTTTTTTAAAAAAAATAAAATCTATATAATGTAATTTTTATGAAATCTATATACTTTTTAATGAAATCTCTGGCCCTTTTCCCCTCATAGTTGCCCTTACTTCACTACTTTAGCCTCATGGGTCTCTTTGATGTTCTTCCAACATGTTAGGTGTGGTTTCAGCTTGAGGGTTTGTTCTGATTTCTGTGTCTAGAATGTTCTTCCCCATCTATTTATTTAGTTAATTTCTTTGCTTGCTTGACCTTGGCCCAAATCTTACAGTTTCAGAGAGGCTTACCTTGGCCATCTTACTCAACCTTGTATGTCATCTTCTATCTTTTCTCTCTGCACAGTGTCAGCCTCCTTTTTAAAAAATTACTTACCCCAAGTTTTAAAAACACACCTTAATAGATACTTACTGAATTAATACAGCATTGTGTGCAAAAAAGCATTGCCTATTTTTTGCATTGCTTAGTATTAAAAAATATCTATAGATACCCTGAAGGTCCATCAATATAAATCATAGTTATATCCATTCTAGGAAAATTATACAAGATTCAAATTATTGTGGAAGATTTATACATCATCACATGAAATGATGTAAAACACATCCTTAAGTGAGTGAAGCGAGTTTTAATAAGATATGACCTAATTGTGTGGAGGGAGGAAGCGTCTACCTTTAAACTTCTGTGTTACCAAAGAAGAGCTCTCTAAAGATGTATTGCAAACTAATAACTGTCATAATATTTGGGAAACTAAGTGTGGCTGGAAGGAAAAGTACATGTGAAGGAGAGTGTATGCACTGTTGAGTTATTTTTAGCAAGAATATAATGATGTGTGTATGTGCATGTGTTTCTAAAGTAAAAATAAAAAGTGATTTGACAAGTTCAGAAGAATGCCAAATCTCTGGGATGAGAGAGCATTTGAATAGAAGCTTAAAATATACATGCACTTTAAAAAGCAAAGACTGTGAAATAGAGAAAGAATAGAAAAGTGGGGCATTTGAGGTAGACGTTTACATTGGAGTATACTATACTTTCAGTGTAGAATTTACTAGGTAGAATTTATTTACTAGGTAGAATTTACAGTGGTAGATTTTACTAGGGTTACTGGGAATATTCCAGTTACACAATTTCAATGTAAGTAGAAGTTTCTTTTATGACTGAGTTGCTCAGATCTTGGGGAAAATGTGTGAGGGACAGTTGTAAAAGACTTTGCATACCAGGTTAGAATGGGGTGTTTTAGTTTGTGTGATTGGGAAGCGATCGTGGGGGTGGCTTTACTTAATAAGAAATTGTCTTGTTAAGAACACTATTTAAAGGAAATCAGAAGGACCTTGTTGGGCAAACAAGACCTTAAGAATAATTCACCTTAGCATATCCCAGCTGGATGCAATTAGACTGCCACAATCTCCTGACAGGGGGAGAGCTTCTGAGGACGATGGGTCCCAGCACAGACAGACATGTCCTAGTACACTGAAATCACAAAAAAGAGTTCTGTTTATTTGGTTTTTGCCCTTTCATATGTTTTCACACAATGTTAATCTGATACTGTAGAATAGGAATTCACCAATCATAATAGTAGGAGTCACTGTAATTATGTAAGCAGAGTGTGCTACTTTAAAAAAGTGTATGTTTTATTCTTGCCAAACTTGATTGTATTTCTACTTGCTTCCTAATAACAGATCAATCTGTTTCATCAAATGCATATTGTACAACAATTACTATGCACATTCTATGAACCACTGATTCCAGGAGGGTCTTGGAATAAAATGAAGAAAAATAAAAAACAGGTATAATTCTGGAATACAGTAGGAAAATACAAACTATGCAAATAGATGAAAAACTAGTGTTGAAGGCTATGAGGACAGAGAATTAAGTGGCAAAAGTGAATGCAGGTTGTCAAAATTTCTGTGAACAACCTTAACAGAATACTGTGATAGAAAAATATGAGTGTCCTTGTTAAGAAGACATAAAAACTGTTATATAAGATATGTGAGGGAACTTGCCATGCATGAGTAAAAGAAGCATGGGATCTCTAGCTGTAGAAGCAGTAATGGGAAGGCGTTGTGGCACAGAAGGAGTGGAGCTACCTCGAGTCATGTGAAGATTCATGTGGCTGGAGTTTTGTGAGCTAGGAGAAGTATATGGATAAAATAAGAGATGATAAAAGTCTATTTCCATCATGGAAAGGATAAATACATTAATCGAGGGGAAAGCTACCAGATTTATTTTTTGGAAAAGTTATTCTGGGTAATTGTGAAAAATTGATTGAAGGAGACATCATCTGTGTAAGCAGAGGAACAAGTGTGAGGGTTATGGCCATATGTTAGGTGAATAAAAATGCGAGCAGCCATGCTAGAAGATGCATAAAATAAATTATGGAAGTAATGCCTGCAGAGATTACTGATGGATTGAATACTAAAGGCAGAAAAATGGAGATATCAAACATGACTAATTGTGTTTTGGTTGAGAATTGGGGAGGCTGTTTTATCATTAACTCTGATGAAGGAAACATACAAGAGTTTTGTCAAGGACATAGTAAGTCTAATACATAGATGGAAATGTAAGGGCAGATAAATATATTGATATAGAGCTCTGAAGAGTACCCTTGACTGGAGATGTATAGTTGTGAGTCAGAACGGAGATAATAAACCCATGGAATGAACAATGCCACTAAGGGAGAGAGTATCCAAAGGAGGAGAGAATTAAAATTTCGAGCACTGAAGAAGTACAGCATAGCATTTTGTTGGAGTCCAAGCCAACGACAACAGGAAAGAGGATGGGAGGAAGAATCAGTGAGAGAGGAGGAACTTGTCACACAGTTCAACTCCTGAGTTTGTAGTTGTCATTTCTTCTCCTTAACAGTTCTTCGCTAGGTTGTTGCATGGCTATTTCCTTCACCCCTCTGGTTTTTCTTCAAGTATCACCATCTCAGTGATGTTTTCCCAGATCATCTAATTTAAAATTGACCACACCCGATGCTGACAGTTTCTACACTTTTCTTTTCTACTTATTTTTCTAGCATTTACAACATCTAACATATTATGTAATTTACTTAGTTGTTTATACTATGTCTCTTATTATAAAATGACCCAAGAAAGCAAGGATTTTGTTTTATTTTAAAACTACCATTATCTCCAGAATTTCAACCAATGTAGGGTGTATTTTCAGTGTTTGATAATTTATGTATTTAAATGTAAATAATTATGAAATTGAATGGAAATAATAATTTATGTTCAATGACTTTTGGAATTGAATAGAAAATTCTATTGAACTAGTAGATACTGATGCAAGATTGAAATGGTTTTAAGAATGACTAGGGATTGGGGAAATGGAGACTGTATGTTAACTGCTGTTTGGGGTAATTCTGTTACTAAAACCATTAGAGGTACTAGCTTTGACAGGAATAATAAAATATCTCCACAGTAAAAGAAGAGAAGATCTATACAGATGAATTCAGGAGTATTGATTTGATTTGAGGAAGTTGAGGCTGTTTGTCCATGTCTTTGTTTGTTTGTTTGTTTATTTGTTTGTTTTCGATGAACTCTTCAACCTGGTACAAGTGAAGCAAGAATAAGATTTTTGAGGAAGTAAATGGAATTTACTAGTCATTCCAGAAGATGATATTTAAAAGGAGAAAGTGGTACGATGCCCAAGGAGTGTGAATTTCCTATGTGCACTTTGTCATTTTGGACTTTAAATGGGAAGAACCACTTTCTTATGTCAACGTCACCAATTACTTTATGCTGCCTTAGGTACAAGGAGAAGGTAATGTCTGTGCTCAACCAGATGAGTAAATGGAACAGAGAGGGTTGCACTATGTACTACATGTACAAGTAATTCTGGTGGCAGAACGTGGAACTTGTGCCGGACAAGCAAGTGAAAGCAGAAGGAGTCTGGAAAAATAAGAAAGTTGATGAAGGTCAAGGATTATGAATCACTACTATAAGGTTAAAGAACTATAATAGAATATATGACTTTCATGTAGACATTCTGAAGGTGTTTTTAAAAAAACAAATCCCTTACATGGTGATCTCTTAATCACCAATATCAGATTCCTGAGGTTACTCTCTTTGGGTTCTGTATCAGCTCATAGGCTTGCGGTAAACCTCATGTACCTGAGGGTAACCGGACAAAGCCATCAATGGTAACTACTTATATCTGAAATACTCATGCCTATGGGATAGGTAGTTTGGTGGACTCTCATTCCTGAAAATTATGCTCAGCAATATAGCCATTTAATACAGAAGTGACATAGATTTTTAATTATTTATCTTTTGAAACTTTAAATCTGAATAGACTGGTTTGAGAAAGCTTTATTCACAACAATGATAAAAATGCTACTGAAATGGGCCCAATAGTAGAGTTTTCAGGCTTCAGCACACTTATTCACAGGGTATTTTAGTATCTCTAACTGCGAAGCTAATTTCCTTGGGCTCAGGCATGCTTTGGTAATTAGAGTTGTAGAAAAAGAATGATTTCATTTTCTGAAGTAATTGACATTTTAGAACCAATATGTAGAAATATAAAATTTAATCATGCCTACACAAACATGCTCACACATTTGCCAGCAGAGAAACATGAGATCACTACATTACAAGGAAACCTTTATGCCGTAGAGTCTTAATAACAGGGGAACGGAATAGCATATAAACCATGACATAGTCATTTTAGGAAAAAATACAAAGGGTTGTGCTCACATTTAACTGTGCTTTGTAAGAAATAGCACACATATCGCACACATATATTATAGCATATATATTCTATAAATAGACATATGTATGAGTTATGAAATGACATGTTGAACTGTTATCCTTAGAAAGATTTGTGCTGATTTAATGATGTTTAAAAACACTCATTTCTGCCCTGGCTGGTGTAGCTCAGTGGATTGAGCATGAGCCTGTGAATCAATGGGTCACAGTTCGATTCCCAGTCAGGGCACATGCCTGGGTTGGAGGCCAGTTCCCAGCAGGGGACACACAAGAGGCATCCATATATTGACATTTCTCTCCCTCTCTCCATCCCTTCCCCTCTAAATATAAATAAATAAAATCTTAAAAAAAAATTCCTCTCATGACCATGAGCAATATGGGCCTCTCCCAGGTCAAAATGGTCCTGTGGCAGTTTGCCCCTTCGGACCTCAGAGCAAGCCCATGAGCACTGACAGTGGCTGAGTCTTGGCACATTCCACAGGCTGGACACTTAGGGACACTTAGGGTCTACTCTGGAGTCTTTGTAAGATAAATTAATTGAACCGAGTGGAACAGCTTTTCTCTCTCTCAGGACAGGTGGGGCTTAAGCCTGGCTCCTCATCCAGCCCACTAAGGGGTTTCCGGTGTGATTTCAAACAAAACGCCCTTCCTTTTTTCCTTCCTTTAAAGACATTGTTTAGTGTGATTTACTCTGAATTGATCTCCACTGCCTCCTTTGAATGATATTCTTTCCGTGAAGGGAGGAAAATCCTCACATCTTTTGGGCTTGTCACAAGTGCCCTTTAGAGCATCAGTGCTGTTGTCCCCTGTGTGCCATGGACACTGAGCAAGGTCAATGCGATAGTAGTCCATTTCTCTCTTATACAAATTAACAGGATTTCTACCCTAGGTTATGGTTTTTCTCTCATGTGATAAAAACATAGTCCAAATTATTGTTTCAACATATATTTTAAAAGTGTTCTTCCAAACACTATGTAAAAGAAAAAATAAGATTGCGAATGAGTACTACATGTTAATTTTCTTTTCAGCTGTGGCTTTAATTAGCTGGAACTTATACTATCATCATTGGAGTCAGGAGTATCTGTCAGTAAGTTGGATGATTATCTATTAGAGATTTCTGTGGTATTGCTATAATGTTTGATACGGAACCATATATTCAAATTCACATACATATTAATATTTCAAACAACTAAATTTCAAAGGGAATAGTATTATGCAAAATTTTAGTCCACATTGTTTTGTTTGAAATAAATGGAAAGCACAAAGGATGATTTAATTATCATATTAAAACTTTTTCACGAGAAAAATCATATTAAAAGTGACAATGAAGAATTGCATATAGTACAAATGTGACTAATCTGTAATCACAGAATCTCTATAGGAGCCTCTAAAGGAACCGAGGAGCAGAAAATTTATTACTTGTGTAATTTGATTGGCAAATAATGAGCCTTGGGCTCACACAGTTTTAAAAGGAACAGTCATATCTGTCTGTCTACACATACAAATGTGCACACACCCAAATACATATATACTTGCGTTGACTTGATTATGAACCTTCTTGAAAGTTCTCCCTGTGCATCCAGGACATTTCTGTCTTGACCATTCATTTTCTCCATGAAAATAAAGTAAAACATAGAATAAAATCACTCAGTTGATCTCTAATGCCAAGAAAAGTGAAAATTTTAAAACCTTACTTTCCTACAACTATTTATGTTTTATTTTAGATTTTTGGATTTGGAGTAGGATCTCCTTGCTCTTTTATAAAAGGATGAATTAGGAGGAGACATGAAAAGAAACAAATGAGAAAGAAATAGAAAAGAGGGTGTGTGTCAGAGCATTTCAAAGTCATGATTCATTTCCCCTTAATTCTTTCTAACCTTGTTTATTCTTTTGTGGGGGAAAAAAAAAACTAATTCATCTGGCTGGTTTGGTTCAGTGGATTGAGCACCAGGCTGTGAGCCAAAGGGTGATCACCAGTTTGATTCCCAGTCAGGGTACTGGGAATCAGTGCCCTGCCTTGGTTGCACACCAGGTCCCTAGTACGGGGCACATAAGAGGCAACCACACTTTGATATTTCTCTCCCTCTCTTTCTCCCTCCCTCCGCCTCTCGAAAAACAAATAAATAAAACATTAAGAAAAACTAATCCAGATATGTACTCTATGAGACAAGTTATGAAATTTATGAACATAGAATCAGTAGTGTGTTCTAAGATCTGAGACTAAGACTAAGATCTAAGATCTGAGACGGATTTAAGTATTTTCTTTAAATATCTACTGAAATTAGACTTTCCAATGTATATCTACTGAGACACATTGATAATAACAAAAAAACCCAGCTGTGCCAGTTGACAAGTGTTTGCAGTAACAAGTTACTGACAAGATGAAACATGAATTGCCCCAGCTTCCAAATGGGAAAGTTGGGGACAGGAGCTGAACAGTTGCAGTTACAGTGCTGCAAATGATCACCAGTTGGATCATTGCTGTTGTTTTTTAAATTTTATTTATTTATTTTTGGAGAGGGAACGGGAGAGAGAAAGAGATGGAGAGTAACATCAGTGTGTACTTGCCTCTCCTGTGCCCCCTACTAGGGACTTGGTCTGTAACCCAGGCATTTGCCCTGACTTAGAATCGAACTAGAGCCTCACACCAGCCAGGGCAGATTGCTGCTGTTTGACATTGCTGTTCACCTTGATTAATAAGCATGGTATATAGTACCTGGATCATAAAAAGTGACATTTTACATTTTCTATCTTAGTTATTAATTTAATCTATATAACATAGATTTATAACCTGTGATGAATATGCCCATACTTTCAAATAAAATGATATATGCAAATTGTGGAAATATGCCAAACTGACTACTAACTCAAGATTCCAGCAATGTAAACTGTGAACTATGTGCTCATAATGCTGAACTATAGAAAAGTTTCCTAAAGCTGCTTCTTGCCTTTATGGAAATTGCGGAGTGATAGCTCAAATTTAGGTCTGTAAACCCCAAGGGGAGACTGCTCCTAGGACAATGGGACCATTTTCTTTCTCTGTGAACTGTGTGGTGACTGCTCTCGACGCTTCTTCCCCAAATGGAGAAAGGAATAAGTCATATTGTAAGGCATAGAAAAATCCCTGAGTTTGAATGTCCTCTTTTGTAATAAACTTTCATGAAGAAGATGATGATAATAACCACTTTCCCAAAAGTCTGGCCAGGTAAGGGGTTGGGGAATAAAATGTTGACATAACATTTATTGAATGTTGAGATCATGTTATTTATTTTGTTATAACAAATTTCAGTGATGTGGGAGTTGCCAAGACATCTGATATTCTCTTTCATAAGTAATTTTAAAAGCTGCATCTCTCTTCTATCCCATGGGGAGACGGAAACCCAGTGTCTCTTATCCTCTGTGGTAACACTGGGACGCTTGAGGTCTCTCGACAATTTTAAGAATGCTGCTAAGATTCTTTGTTTCCACTGAACACTGTATGGTGCTCTTCTCTCCCTTTTGTTTGTTCCTAGACAGAGCGGCACCACTTCTGTGTAATGCCTCCCAAAGTACAATTAACATGAAATAGATCTCGAAAATTGTAGGCAGTAATGGAGTGAAGCACTAGACACAGCTAGAAATCAATGTAATATTAAAAATTTTAAACTAGCCTTATTTTTTAAAGTTTCTGTCTTACCCGACTACTGGGTATTTTCCATGTGCCAAGTTTCTTTTTGTTAGTTCCCAGTTTCCTAACATATGCTGAATAATTTTTCCCTAAAATCAGTGTGCATTCTATTTATAATCAGAAAAATAACTCTACATAAGCAATTATGCCACAATGTGATAAGTACTGTATGGAGATATATGCAGTATTGTATGAGAACAGACAATATTAACAATAAATGAGATTTACCAGGGTTAGGAAGAGGTCAGTGATGTTTTACAAGGAGTTGACATTTATACACAAACTTAAAGAAGGCAAGAACATTGCAGAATGAGAATAAAAAAATCAAGCAATGAAAAGTGAGGATGTATATTTTTGTAATAGAATAGATTCTATGGTGCACTAATACTTGTATTACAATTACTAATACACATTAGAATCAGAAAAAAAGTTTGGAGTCAGGTTTTGCAAGGTCCTAAATGGCGATGGCACATTTCTTTAAGGAATATCATGATCAGATGAGTGTCTCAGAAAGCTAGTAGTATTTGAAGATAAAATAAGGAGGAGAAACTGAGTTTCTGCCACAAAGCAGGTAGAAAATGATGACAAGATAGAGGTGAGGGAACAGTTATGAGAAATAGTCAAGTGAACTTTATCTTCACTAAAATACTCAGTCTTATAATCCACCTTTGTGCATTGCAGCTTTGGAAACCTTTATTATCCTAATACGAATCTGGTTACAAGCCAGGCACTCAGAAACACTCAGGCAATTAACATAATGAGACAATCCTCAAGGTTCACTTAAAGCTGTTGTTAAAAAGTGGTACTAATTTTTGAAAGCCTGTAATGTTCCTCCTTAAAGACCTGTAAGAATCACCTTTTTAAAACAAACCCATTCAGCTTGTTAAAACAAATATCCGAGTTTGACCCCTTCCCGTGAGTTTCTGATTCAGGAACTCCAAACGGGTTTCAATAACATGCATTTGTATTAAATCCCCAGACAATGCTGATACTTCTGGAACTCAGGACAGTTGATGAATGGCCCTGCTCTAGAAAATGTTCTTTGTAATAATTGGATTGAATTCAGATGAAATTCCCTGGAAGCTTGACAGAGCCCTAAAATAAAATACAGTTAATAGCATCACGTAACCAAGAGCCTGCATGTTGGAGCTTCTAGAAGCTGGCACTGCTGCCCAAATATGCCATTAAGTACCAACGCTGTTTTTATACTTCAAAATTAAGCATCTGTAGCAAACTAGCTTCTCATCTACCATTGACAATGGGGTGTGACATTTCCAAAACTATTTTCACATCTTTAGAAGTAGGAAGCAAAACTTTGTTAAGGTTGCAAAACATACTTTATATCAATTTGTTATAGAAAAATAATTTCCTAAAGACCAGGAGACCCTATCTGTCATTGTCCAGATCTATCACATGACAGGGCTGTCCTGTTGCAACGTAGGTTGATAAATTGTCTGCACCGCGCTTGCACATATTCAGAGAGAGAGAGAGTGGTCAGGTCCTGCCCGCAAGAAAAGAGAGAAGGAAATAGCTAATGGTCAGGCAACCGATTCCATCTATTGCATTCTTAAAGGACAAAAGAAGAGTTTATCTGGTTAGAGTGGGTCTAAACATCATTCCAGAAGAGAATACATACACAAAGAACACAGTTATGAGTACAGAGTATTCAGCAAATGGAACAAAATACACTGTGACTAGAATATAGAGTACATGAGGCAAACTACCAGGAAGGTAAAGCCAAAGAGAGAGGCAAAAATTATTTTTTTGCAATTAGATCTACATTTTTTAGTTATGACACACCCATTTATACTTAGTACAAACTTACACTTTATCTCAAGTTATGATTGAAGAACTGTATTTCAAATGTTCCAGTAATCATTCAACAACTCTTTCAAGATAGAAGTTTCCTGTGCTGATGTGTACCCACTATATCCTACATATTTGGTACAGCTGATTACTAATAAATAGGAATGCACAAAGCCTTCCATTGCACCTTCATTCTTTGTGCAACCATAGCCATGTTGATATATGTGGGCCTCAGGAGCAATTGGAAGAATAAAAATTCAGGGCAGAAGTTAGTGATTCTCTCTGTTGGCCAGCAGTGAGTAATATGGAGAAGAGCTTGCGGATTCAACAGCTGCCTAGTGTCTGCCTTTCTCAGTCACTGGTTCATCATCTCCTTAGGACATGAAATGTTTACATGAACATGAACCAGAACCCAATCCTTTTGTTATAGGTTCCCACCTGGGAAAGTAAAAGAAATACTCCTTTTGTTGAGAGGATTTTCTGTTGCCCCCAAGTTAATTATGATTATCATTTGCTGAGATCAGACTCATATAACATTTCAATAGGCCTCTCTGCCTGTGTCTTCCAGAGAGAGAATGGAAATCAAGGGAGTGAGATATCTGAACCACTGTAAAGTCCGGAAGGAAAGGATTAGTGTAAATAAAAGGTGATTTTATTATGTTAAAGTGCCTTCGGAGATTTCCCATGGTAGAATCAAAAATATCATGCAGGCCTTAGAGATCTGCTCCCTGCCCCACTGCACAACGCCCCCCACCCCCCCAGCCTTAGTGTATCTGATAACACGCAATTTTCAGAACAGCAGGATCGGAAATGTCTCAAACTAAGAGGCTTGAAGGATCAATATAATTCCTATCAGTCAGAAACACTGAAACAAATAAACACTGATTTATTTCATGTATGAAACAGAATGCAAACCCATGGAGTCCTCCCTAGTGAAATGTATTTCTGTATTTATACATAATGGTAATAAAAACACATTCATAATTTATTGGCAAAACTATTTTTCTCTGTGATTAACAGTCTCGTATTCTGTCCCAATACTGTAGAATGCCCTTCTGAAACTTTCTTTTTTTTTAAGGTTTTATTTATTTATCTTTAAAGGGGAAGAGAAGGAGAGAAATATCAATGTATGGTTGCCTCTTGTGAGTCCCCTGCAGGGAACTGGCCTGCAACCCAGGCATGTGCCCTGACTGGGGATCAAACTGTGATCACGTGTTTCCCAGGCCTGCGCTCAATTCACTGAGCTACACCAGCCAGAGCTGAAACTTTCTACTATTATATAAAGTAGGCAAGCCATTATTTTTTTTCTGGCTTGAATTTCTTTAATCAAAAAGAATTTCTATTACTTGGATTATTCATTAAAATAAACCCACTCTGTCAATATCACTGAACTTAATCATGTCTTTAGCATAAATTTATCACATTTTATTGCAACTATGTATTTGTACTTGCCATTTTTAGACTAAGGACTCCATGAAGGCAGGGACTATCAGGTCTGTTTGGAGAAAGCCCAGCCATTGTTAATATGATGAGAACGGTTTGCTCAACACTGATGTAACCTGGCAACCAAGGAGAGTGGACTAGAATGTGCACGTGTGAACAATGATGACTTCTCTCCTTCTCTCCTTCCCTTCCTCTCTAAAAATAAATGAATAAAATCTTAAAAAAAAATTTGTATTGTATTTTTAAAAAAATTATTCACCCTAGTAGTCATGTAATAGTGTCTCATTTTAGAGGTAATTTGCATTTCACTGGTGACCATAAAGTGAGCACTGTAGAAAAGATACTATTTACACATTATCTTTTATAACGCCTACTTACATCTCTTGACTTTTTCCATTGATTTGCCTATTGCTTGTTATTGATTCGTAGGTGATACTTGTACCATTTGTTGTGTTGCAAATGCAGGCAGAATAGAAATCCCCACACCATTCAGGACACGACACATCAAAAACTTTCAATGTTGCTTATTTCCTATTGCTTTTCCTCTTTTTCTCCCGCTAATGCCAATGTGAAGAAATTCCCTCAAATAACTATTTGAGGTAACTTCAGGCTTATTAAAAAAAAATATGTAGAACAAATGTGAATTCGATTTATACTCTGAAGCAGAAACACCCCAATGACTCTTTAACCTGAATTTGAAAAATAGCATTTGTCATTTTGAGCCATTAGGGTTCTGGAGTAGTTTTTAAAGTAGCAATATCAGAGCAAAACTTTGTCTCACAGTAATAATTGTACCTGCCATTTAGGTGCATATGCCTTGGAGGAAGTGTGAGCTAAGAGGCATTATATCAAGATAAATGTGATTTTTCCCTATGCATTTTAAAAATAATATTTATTGAGACCACACTAGTTAATAATATTATGTAAATTTCAGGTGTAAAACTTTGTAAAACAACATCTGTATACTCTGTTGTATGCTCACCGTACAATAGGGTATATTCTCCTGAAGTCTGTTCTCCTTCCATCACCATATATTTGACATGCTTTTTATTTTCTTCATCCTTTCGCCACCCCAGATGTGACTTTTTTAAAGAAACAACTCCTTCCTTCTCAATGGCAACGTAATTTTAAATAAAAGACGTGGAATTCATCTGATGTTCTCCCAAAGAGAGAACAATATTTTCCAAAGCTGAAATGAAAGAAAACAATACATACATATTAGTCATGTGTGTGTATATATGTATATTTAAATACACACACACATATATATACATATATATATATGTATATATTTGTATGACTAATTGACAGAGGGATAGTATCTTTATGGATAGTCAGGAAACTTTACAGGTAACTTTGCCTGAATTTTGCTCACAAGCAGTGATTCTTATACTTTTATGAGTTATCAGCATTTTTGATACTCTTTTCAACAATGTCCCTGGAAAAATTTTCACACATTTATGAAAAGACAAAATTGTATATAATATTTCACAGGACACACAAACCCCTTGAAGGAAATAGACATCTATTCCAGTATAGATGCACACATATAAAATAATCATGGATATCAACACTAGATGCACTGACATAGAATTATTCACTTCTATATTAAGCAGTGATCATATTTAACAAGTTATATCTCTACACAGTGTGAAATAGTTTCACAAATGTCATGTTGTATAAGACAAATCCAATACAAAAGAAGACGTAATCACTGATCTCTTTCAAACAGAGGCAAATGATTATAAAGCAGTATTTGTCAGAAGATTGGTTACATTTGGGGAGGAAAGTGAAGGTAATAAATGGGCGAGGTCAAAGAAAAGCTTCTAAGATGCCTTTTCTATTTGTACAAGTTTTGTATATTTACTTTGTGACAGTTTACAAACGGTGCCCTTGGGATTGTACATTTTTTTGAATGAGTGTTGTAACTCAATAAAATTTTTATTACTTTATTTATTTATATTTTTTAGAGAGAGGGGAAGGGAAGGAGAAAGAGTGGGAGAGAAACATCAATGTGTGGTTGCCTCTCATGCATCCCCTGCTGGGAACTGGCCTGCAACACAGGCATGTGCCCTGACTGGGAATCGAGCCTCGATCAGCTGGTTTGCAAGCCGGCACTCAATCTATCAATAAAATTTTTATTAAAATAGTGGCCTGAAGGAAAATGATGCCACCTTAAAATTATAGCAAACATTTATAAATGTTTTACTCAGTGATGAAACATACCAATAATTTGTTTATCTTAAAACCACAGGCAGGACAGAAGTTGCGCCCTCATTTTTCCTACTCAACATTGTTTTGGTGGTCTTAGCCAGAGCAATTAGCAAAGAAAAAAAAAGAAGGAGAAGTTCTAACTATTAAAAAAAAGATGGTTGGTATTATTCAAAGAAAACAAATATTCAAAGAAAAACTTCAATGCACCACTTTAAAAAGTAAAGCAAATCAACTGAGTAACTACAGCAACTGATAAGTTTGTTTAATATGATATCTGGAAGCAAGATCAACTTAGTAAATAGCTTTAAGAAAACCCTGTGAGCCCTGGCTGGTGCAGATCAGTGGATTGAGCGCAAGCCTGCAAACCAGACGATTGAGGTTCGATTCCCAGTCAGGGCACATGCCTGGGTTGCAGGCCAGTTCCCAGGAGGGGACACATGAGAAGCAACCATACATTGATATCTTACTCCCTCTCTCCTTCCCATCCCCTCTAAAGGTAAATAAATAAAATCTTTAAAAATAATAATAAAAAATTTTTTAAGAAAAAAATAAATTTCAGAAAACCCTGTGATATTGATGTAGACAGTTGAATGGAAAAAAAATCCATCCACAACAACAAAAATACATCTGACAAGAAACGAGTAAGAACTCTGTGAAGTAACAGCAGAGATTTCCTAAATCCTATGAGAGAAATTGAATGATAGCTGAGACACTCCATGTTTGGGATTAGAAGATGTCCTATTGTTGTCTATGTATATGTATGTATATATCATCATCCATATGTGTGTATGTGTGTATATACATATATATACATATATACATACATATATATCAGTTTCAGTTAAATTCCCTGTAGGAGCTTTTATGACATTGACAAGCTGATTCTAAAATTTACTGAGGAGAAACAAATACAGAGAATCTATCGATAAAACTAAAAATAAAAACAATAGGGGGCAAGTCTAGGAAATATTAGAATGTGGTATGCAGTTTTAATAATTAAACCATGACATGGCACTGAAACAAATTCATCAGAGAATATAAGATTCAAAACATACAGTCAAATTAATCTAGCACATCAAAAACATGTCATTCCAAAACAAGTGGGAGAACAGTTGTCATAGTGTTGCTAGAACAACTGGTTGTCATTATCTAAATCATATTTCTACCTTTTACTAAATATAGAAAATAATATATTCCAAAATTATGTTGGTAGCTTAGCAGCAACTAACAATGAATATATTTTCACAAACATACAGAAACTCCTAAAGAAAAATATTGGAGTGGGGACGATCTACCTGTGCAAGAGCAATCCAAATACCATAAAGGAAAAGATTTATCTATGTATGTATTTGAAAGAAAATTGGGGTCTGGTAAATTTAAATAACATGTTTGGGAAATATTTTAATAACAAATAAATTATAATTAAATTATTTGTTATTTAATAACAAATAATTAAAATATTTTAATATTTTAATAACATGTTTGGGAAATATTTTCTTTATAATGACAATGAACTAAAAATCATACTTGACAGGAGTTTCTATACATCAATCCATTAAATAACTCTTATGGGTTGAATTGTATCCTCCTCAAAATTTTTATGTTGTAATCCTAACCCTAGGTATCTGAGATGTAACATCGTTTAGAGGTGGGTGTTTACAGAACTCATCAAGTTAAAATAAGGTCGTTAGAGTGGGTTCTAAACCAGTAA
This sequence comes from Sturnira hondurensis, assembly GCF_014824575.4. Lineage (NCBI taxonomy): Eukaryota > Metazoa > Chordata > Mammalia > Chiroptera > Phyllostomidae > Sturnira > Sturnira hondurensis. The sequence goes on from NW_028075269.1 coordinate 4,409,316, forward strand.
GACCAGTGCTTCTATAACAAAGGAAAATTAGGCACAGTCATGCATAGAAGACACTGTGGAAGAGACATAGGGAGAAGACAGACAATTATAAGCCAAGGAGAGAGGCCCAGATTGGATCATTCTTCCGAGGGCCTCTTAATGAACCAGCTCTACTACCAGCAACTTGATTTTGGATTTCTAGCCTCTAGAATTGTGAGACAAAATATTTATGTTGTTTGAGTCACTCATTCTGTGATTACTCTGTTATAGAAACCCCAGGAAAGTAATACAGCAACTAACCTGATATATAAATGGGGAAAGGGCATAGATAATTCATGAAGGAAGAAATACAGGTAGTGATCAAGTTATGCAAATATAATCAATCTTTCTAATGCGATGACTGCAAATTGTATCAGGAAGAAGGTATCATTTTCTATTTGTGCCATTTACAAACATTAAACAAAGAAGGGAAACAACTCCCAGCTCAGGTGAATGTGTTGAGAAGAACATAAAAATATACTTGTAATAGGAGTATAGACTAGAGTAGCTTACAGAAGGCAATTTACGAGCACCTATGCATATTAACATGTCAAATTTGGAGTGAAATATTTCCACTTTTAGGAAAATAAGTCACAAAATTTCGGGGAAAAATATGTGGGCCCACACATGTGGACTTTAGTGCTTTTTACGAGAGAAAGAAAAATTGAAAACACCCTTAGTGCTGTGGTAAAACATATTAAATGGATTCTAATATGTATGGATCTAGAAAGAGCTCCCAGAAGTACAAGGCAGTTGTACAACAAAAATGTAAAGGATCATATTTTTTGTTTTATGTTATAGGAAAATATAAAATGAATTATGTTATAAACATGCACTCATCTGTAAATGGAAGATAATCTGATAAATGTTAACCAATGTTTCATTGGTGATCAAAGTTGTCCCCTTTTATAAGGACCTTGAATGATTGAACCTAGAGTAGTGCTATCAACACTTCTGATTGTATTTTCCTGGCAAATCATATCCTATTAATGGTTTTCAGCACATTTACCAGAAAATATAGGGATTTAAATTGGTTCACTTTTCCTCATGAAGTCATTTGAAGGCCAAATATGATCATGAAATTAAAAGGTGGTTATAAATAATAAAGAAGTCAATGCTATTCATAATTGTATTAAATGGAGACAAATAAATGATAAATTCTTCACAGAATATATATACATATAGTGAAAGAAGAAGTGATACCCAATCAGTTCTGTGATGGGTACAGTAGACGTTTAATTGCAATAAACTCCTAACCAGTAAGTACGTTCTTGCAGCATAATAGCTACAATATTGGACTCTGAGGGCTGACTGATATATCACTTCCAAAATAGAAATTCATTCTTGGGAGCTACTATCCCTACGACTCCATATCTTCAGCTGTAAAAGTGGGTTAATACTAGTGCTTATCTCATGGAGTTGTTCTAAAGATTAGATACAGGAATATGTAACACCATCTTTCATGCAATACATTGTCAATGTGTGTTATCTAACATGATTTATTACGGTCACTTAAGGTAATTTTGGATATGTGTTTATTGTCACTTTCAGGACACTCTAATTGGGGCATGAAGTAAAGTTGTATGGTTAGAATTAGGTGAAAATGAGCCTGATCATTCGTTATTTGACTGTGCTAGTGAGATGAAAGGAAACCTGGGACATTAATAACGATCTGATTACTGGCTGATTACTGCTCGTTAGTGAAAATATCCAGGCCAGGGAGAAATATAAAGTCCTTAACAGCAGGGCATTCCAATTTCCTTTGAATAGGAAGAATATGAAGAGTGCTCAAGACCTACATTTAACAATTTGAACAAAAGCAAAGAGTTGTAATAGAAACCTATTGTAGGTGACACATGTCTCATCACTTAGGCCATTAATAGACCCAGATCCTTTATAAGGCTGCACATTTACCAGATTTATCAGAAATAGAAATTTTATATTATATTTTTAAAATTAATTACCTACTATGGTTTCAAAGCTTTACGTAAGTTGCTTCATTTAACACATAATGATCTGAAAGAGGTCAGTGCTCATATTGCCTATACACTGATGAAGAAACTGAAGGTGAGAGAGTTTGAGCCTGATTTCCTCCAAGGTTTAAATTTAAAATTGTTTTTTTAATATTTAATTTATTTATCTTTAGAGGGGAAGGGAAGGAGAGAGGGAGAGAAATATCAATGTATGGTTGCCTCTGCCGAGGACCCACAATGTATCGTGTGTCCCCTGCCGGGAACTGGCCTGCAACCCAGGCATGTGCCCTGACTGGGAATCGAACCGAGATCCTCTGGTTTGCAGGCCCGTGCTCAATCCACTGAGCTACACCAGCCAGGGCTAAATTTAAAATTGTTAATGCAACTTTCTTTGAAGAACTGTTAATCCTATGATCTCTCTCAGCGAAGGGTTGTGTCCAAGGGTTGCTTAAGCCAGAAACAAGCATCATTAATGAATACAGCCCTCCCCCCACACACAGACAAAATATTTTTACTTATATATTATTGATTTAATTTTGCATGTTTTGCTGAAATCAATCTACACTTCCCTGTCTCCACTACTTCTAACCTAGTTTAGGCAACCTCAATTTTTCCCCTGCGTTATTGCTAGGGTAACTTCCATTCTCTAGGTTTTTCCCCTCCTCCAGTTCACTCCTCAGGTTTGAACAGGAAAATATTGCCCGAACAGAAGTAGATCAGGCAATGTCACTCCCTGCAAAACCTTTCAATTACTCCCCTTTGTTTTCAAAACAATGCACAAACTCCTAACCATTGCTTAAGAGTCTTGCATAATTTTGTTTATGCTTTTCACATCCTCATTTCAAAGACAAACTTCCCCACTGCCTAATTAGGACTCCAAACCATCGGACACTTATGCACTTTATTTTTTAATTCAGTAAGCTCATTTTCATTAGTATTTCCCACTTAATGTAGCTAATTTCTACTTATCTTTCAAGGACCACCTCATGTATTTTACATTACTTTATCCAGGAGGTTTTCCCTGGATTACCAACTCTCCTATGTGCTCCAATTAATCATTTTAACCTTCCACAATCAGTTACAATTCCACATTGCACTGGCAATTATCTGTCTCCTTACTCCTCTCCCCTTCATTCCTTAAATAGAATTTTAGGATAGTAACATAATCTCTCAGAACTCACTTCTTTTTCTTTTCATCTGTCTTGTCTTCTTGTGAAGATCACAAGAGAAACATGGGAAATTATGTACATATATATGTATGATACTGAGATAGATATATTCAATGGTAATTGTTAACAAGTCTATTCAAGTTTCACTATATTTATTGACTGATTTTCATAGATATTTTGGGTTTTTTCCCAGTAGCTCATTTATAGCAATCGAGACTCTTAGGCATGTTCAGAAAGGATGCCTTTTCAACGGGTTTCCTTCCCTACAAACCAGCAATGAATCAAGGCCCCTACACTTTGTTCCAACTCTACTGCTGAGTTTGCCGCCCCACCCATTGTCACAACTTGTCTCTGTCTTCGAGATACATCAGCACAAACCATAGCTCTTGCTGTAAAACTTTAAGAATATGTGAAAAAAGTATATTGATGTCATGGAAATGTTTTCTTTCCTGAGAGGAGCCTGAGAAAATATGTTATACATGTAGAAAATGTACAGTATTCTTCTGGAAACTTTCTATAGCCTGGATAGTCTTCCATGCAAAATAAAATCTTTGTTGTAAACCTGTTTGATTTTTCAATTTCCCCTTTTTGATGAAAGAATAGGAACAAAACAGTCTAGTAATTAAGGTTTCAATCACTCTAGATTCTGCTTTAATTTCAAAGGCTGGTGATGATGACTACTGTGGAAGCATTGAGGGGTCTCACACCCTACTTTCTGTGTTAGACAGGACTATGAAGAGCTACAAAAGCAACTGAAAGAAGTCTTTAAGGAGCGAAGCACCATCCTGCGTCAGCTGACAAAGACGTCGAGAGAACTTGATGGCATTAAAGTCAACCTTCAGGTGAGATGAAAACTAGTTTTCCCAGCAGCAAAGGATGAGGAGTCTCTCGGTTTCTTTCAGTAGATTAATGCATGAACATCTGCATTTTTTTTTATGAGTTCTGAATATGTTTCTGGGCTTGACCATAAAAGTGAGTATTTATTATTATATCAACTTTGAAGGGAAATGTCCATTGAAGTTCAGTCTTGGAATCTGTGGTTTGCAAATACAGGAATGATGAAATTGTGTGCTTGACAAAGCTATCAATTTCTCACTGCTGCTAAGATCATTTTGACTTCTGTGCTTTTTATATTATGAAATGGTGAGAAGTAATTATCAAGAGTTGAATAAATATAGACATGTTCTTTAGAAAATAATTTTAAATTTCATAAAGATTAGCTCTGAAGATTCTTTAATAAACTTTATTACAAAAGTGGGCAAAGGTCTTGAAAGGAAGAGTGTCATTATAAAACGTATTAACCTACTCGGTGAGATCTCAATTTAAAAAACAAGATCTATATACAAAAAGAAAAATGTTCTAAACTACATGATATTTTAAATTTAGCTTAAACATATTTATTGAATATATAACGTGTACTAAAAGCTGTGACCATTTTATGAAATTTAATTTTCATAATATATTTATGAGCTAGATACTGTTTAGGTGAATTTTCTTATTATACATGTGGAATCATGTTTTGAGAAGATTATTTATTTGTGAATGTCGCAATGGAAGCCAGAGATGAAATCCAAGCAATTCGGCTCCAGAGTCTGTCTATTAGTTATTACAATGACCATGTTTCCAAACCACGTAGGGTCACCACTGTCCATAGCTTTTTAGTCCCTTGATGAGAGTGGTGATGATGATGACGACGGTGTCAGTAAATGCTATAGCTTATGGAACATGGCAAGGTCTTATGTTAGGCACTCTTTCTACAGTTTTGAGTTAATTTTCACCTGGCAACTCTGCTATTTACTGGTAGTTTCATTTTGTAGGTGAAAAAACAGAGCGGTTAATGAGGCGTCAAAACGTAGATAGCTAGGCGGCAGAGCTGGTATTGAACTCAACGCCAGAGCCCCTGTTCCAGAAGCTATTATAGTCTGAGAACATGAAAATAAGAGGTAACAATACCCCCTGTCCAGTAGGACAGAGAATCAGGTATCCGGATAACTGCAGGAATAATAAACAGTGCTGTGACAGAGGTATTCGCAGAGCAGTAAGGAAGCACTGATGAGGATGAAAGGGGAGTAATTGCTTTTCACAGGAATCTGATGCGCTCCACCTTATCATCAGATAGCAATTCACTAGTTATATGAAGCTACAAAAAGTAGTCAAGGCACCTGCACCTCCTCAAAGAATGCAACACCTGGCACTTGGAGAATATTTCAAGCATATGGTAAAATGTGTATGGGTGGTCACTGTTCACAATTATTCCCAAGACACTCAGTCTCTACATAGCAGTAGCCTAAATTAAGACATCTAATTACAATTTAGAAAATTGGTTGATAAAAATGTATGATATCATGGAGTTGCATTTTTGAAAGGTAACAATCCTGTCCCTAAAATATAGTTGCAATTTTTAAGACATCTTTTGTTTAGTTTGTGCCAATTATTGTGCAAGGCGGTTTTTATTTTTTATCTTATTTACCTTTCTTAACAAACTCTCTACAAAATTAAGATGGTATTAGGCCCTTTGTAAAATCAGGAAACAAGACTCATGTAGGCCATAAGAAATGTCCAAAGTCATACATCTAATAAATGGTGATTCCAGGTTTCAAAATCATAGTAACTCTACAAGCCACTGTACATATTTCCCCCCAATGGGATTTCATGGAGACAGCAGCTTTGAAAGCCTTGTTTATCTCTGTAGTCATAACATCAAAATGGGGTGGTAATATAGGTCAATTTAGAAACATTATTTTGTTTGAATAGTAAGTCCATCAACCTTCATTGTCCTTTAATGAGCTACAGATATTTTCCAAGAAGTATAATCTATTTCTTTGGATATTGCTGGGGAAATAACAGTCAAGTGCACTCCAGATCTTCTAGTTAGATTAGCTTTGCTGACACACATTTGTGTATCTACTTCCATTTCTGCATCTTGTGTTTTGTTTTTATTGAGTCTTAAATTTCTTAAAGACGTACCCTGCCTTTTAAATCTTAGTTGCTTTCAAAATGTCCAGAGTATAGCAGATAGTCAATAAATTAATAAGCACATTTTTATTGCGCTTTTCACCAAGTGCTTTTACACATCTATTATCCCTTTTGAGTTTCCCTTAACCAATTAAAGTAGGCTTTTCAAAACTCTCATCCTTGTTTTTCGAGTAAGGAAGTCAAAAACCATCTTTTTATGACCTGCTCATCCATGAGCAGATCGTGATGTACTTTGAACTTTAAATCTCAGGATTGGTGACTTTTCCCCACAATGTACTTCCCTGTCACATTTTCTTGGTATTTTATGTGAAGCTACTCCTGCCAAAGAAGCAGAGCTTCTTTTATTGGTTGCTTGCAGATAAAATTTGGCCTTTTAGGGAAGAATTTCCTCATGTGAAATTCAGCCTACCACCTGCCCATCAGAATGTTTATCTTACGCCATGAGGATTGTCTGTTTTTAGCATTCTATTAGAAAATTTGTGAAGGCAGATGCCATGCCTTTGTACCTATCTTTGAATAATTCAAGATATGACTTGTTAAATAAATTTTAAGTAAACAAAGTGTTTGCCATTCTTGCTATTGTCAATTTTCTACCTTTCACAGCTTCTCTTTCTACAAACAATATTATTGCCTGTCAGTTTCAATTTATAATATCAAGAAAAATAGGTTACCTTATTAAATAATTTACTGACTAGAAATAAGAAAGTTCTTAGGGAAGGCTTACTGGGGCAGAATCTGTAATAAGAAAGCTCAGTGGGCTTTTCTGGTTTAATTCATGATCTGTGAATGCTGAATTTGCAAGAGTAAATAAACTCTAATGACTGGGGTGGTATTTTTTATTCTTACTACCCTGTCTGCTCAGACCAGTTAATTTTACATGGCCCTCGTTCTTTGTATTCTCACACATTGCTCATAAATGATAACTAGGCAATTGCAAACGAATGAATGCTTTTTGGCTGCTTTGATCTTGAATTGTATTACTACTTAACTCATTTAGGGAGGCCTTTTATGGCCCCTTATATTTCTGGAAACTATACCAGAGCTGGTTTAATATGTCCAGAAAGGACACAGTAAAGCTTCAAATATGGAGCAGAAGATGTTTTTTATATTCACTTATTAAGACCTACACATCCCCATGGAACCTCTGAAGATTCAGACTCAGTTCATTCCCTTCACCCACTTGCACCACTTGGAGTCCTGAATTCCTGTGTGCATCCTGAGAACCAGGAAGGCCAATGTCATGGCCTCATTTGCACATTCTTGTCCCCTGGCATAAGTGCTGTCATGCCTTTTACCATACAGACAAAAAGTAAAGTGAACCTCAATTTATCACTTGAATAAGACTTCCTTTCCCCTTTTTTCTTCTTAGTCTTTGAAGAATGAAGAGAAATCTGCCAAAACGGATGTTCAGAAGCTTCTGGAAATAGGTCAGAAACAAAGGTAATACTGTGCTTTCTTTTCATTTTCTCAGATCTTTTTTCCATAGTGTTTAACTCTATTGAGAAACCTCATAAAAGTCAGTTCATTCTAAATGTGTTAATATATTTAACTTCTTACATTTGAGTGCATGAGAACCTTGTTTAAATGCAGATTTTTATACAGCAAAACTAGGGTGGGGATTGAGATTTTGCATTTCTAACAAATTTCATTGTGATGGTGATACTAATGCTCCTTGCGGGTCACAATTCTAGTGTTTAAAGGTCTGTAGTACTTTCCTGCATTACCCGAGATGGACCCTGATAAGTCTGCCCGTCAATAGATCCAATAACACCAACCTCAGGGGGCCAATTTTTGATAATACCAAACCTGTTTAATAATATCATGGTGATAATGATGGGGTTGGTAAAAAATTGGGTAATCTTATTAACAATATAAATGGAATTAATACAGTGTAATCAGTGTTAGCTTGTTTATTTTTGAAGGAAGTATATAATGAGATCCATTTCTATGCAGTATTACAACTATATGATATGAAATTGCTCTGAAAGAAAAAGGCATTTTAAGGTAGAAACAAGCCAGCATTTATTATACATTTCCTTGGTGCTTTGCTAGCTGCTTTATGTACCTTTTCTTGTTTCTCTCTTACAATTACCTTCTGAAGCAGGTATTATACTTATTTAACAGATAGGAAATTGCTGCTTGAAGTGCTTAACTGGATTGCTGAGAGCTGTGTTAATTGGAATTTGCTCTGTTGTGTTCTTACACAATAGCCATACCCTTTCACTTGAGTTCCCTGATCACAAAGCAAAAAGCAGTGAAAAGCTCACACACACTATACACTTTGTAGTCAGACCTTCTCCCCTTTGTAGGTTTTCTCCATTCTCCTTGCCTCTTGACTCAGAAACCTCTCTCTCATCTGCCTATACTTGGATGGAGCTGATGATACGTTAAACTCAAGGCTATTGTCCTACATTGACTGTTTTTATTATTAAAATAATTATTGATTGAACATTAATTGTTTTCAAATTCAATATTAAAAGGAGCTTGTAAATATTGACGTGAACATGTTTCTAAAAGTATATCATTTAAAATTATTTTATTGGTTTGAATTTAACTACCCTCCTAACATACTAATGCTTAATATTATACAACTATCTGAGGCTCCTTGAGTTAGTGTTGAAGAANTATTTGGATGGAGCTGATGATACGTTAAACTCAAGGCTATCATCCTACATTGACTGTTTTTATTATTAAAATAATTATTGATTGAACATTAATTGTTTTCAAATTCAATATTAAAAGGAGTTTGTAAATATTGATGTGAACATGTTTCTAAAAGTATATCATTTAAAATTATTTTATTGGTTTGAATTTAACTACCCTCCTAACATACTAATGCTTAATATTATACAACTATCTGAGGCTCCTTGAGTTAGTGTTGAAGAATTATAGACAGCACTTGAAGTAGAAATAACTAGTCAAAATAGCCCGAGAGTCACTGAAAATGATTACTTTTTGTTCAGCATTCCACAGTGGGGGAGGATGAAAACAAAAACAAAAGGAGGTGCCTTTTGCCCCATGCAGACGCAGCACCATGAAGAGGATTGCAGTGACTAAGGGACAGAGTCGGTCGGAGAAAATCAGAAAATAAAGCTGGTTACCGAGACAAGAACAAAAACTCAAAGATCGGAAGGAACCCATTTTAGGTAGCTCCATAGGAGAATGATATAAATCTAATAAGCATTTAGGGGGATTATTCTGCATTGTGCAGGGAAAGAGGAAAGAGACATAGGCCAGGTGGAGACAGAATGGCTGAGAGAAGAGGACAGGGGGGTTGCAACAGTGAGAGAGTAATAGCGTGTGTCCCTCCCCATTGCAGGGGAGGCAGAGAGGAGGCAGGCTGATGCATGATGGTGATAAGAGAGAAGACATTCCTTTAGTTTGCTAATATTGTCATAAATTAGCTTTGGACGTTTCTATATGACACACGAAGTAGGCGGGCACACCAGGAAAAAATGTGGTGAGGTTTATTAAGAAATTCTTAATCAACATCTATACATTTCGTACATTTTAGAAACTACCAGATGATGGACCGAATCTTTCAATGAAAGACTTATATGGAACAGATATTTTGTTCTTTCACTTTCACAGTTGTTTTCCCAAAATTTAAAAAAAAAAGCCATTTTCAAAATGAATAACTTGTATAATGTACATGAAATCAGAATGGAAAATTTAATAAATTCTTACAATAAGTAGCTTTTCAAAAGAATATGACTTTTACATATTAATTTATGTTATTTACTTAGAAATGAGTAGCAATCATAGTTATCTAAATGTGAAGATGGTTATGTCTCTCATCCCAAATAAGAAATATTAATACAGAGTAAAAGAAAAATATGATCTTAGAATATGAAATATATTCATTGATTGCAAATGTAGAAATAATATCAGAGTCAGAAAAAGTATAATGTGTTGTAGATTCATCTAGCTATACACCCCACTGCCAATTGTCCTGGCCCTCCGGTCACCTTGCCACCTGACCCTTTTCTTGGAAAGTAGTCCTTAGAGGTTATTTATTTATTTTTTTTATGTGACTGACATCACTGGTCACAGTTAATTGGCTCAGAGGTGACCATCAACATAAAACTGAATCTATTAGAACTTTCCCTTTTGGCGTTACAACCAAGAGGCAACCAATCAGTATCTCTGTGTAGCTGAAACTAGACTAAGCTCAGAGGGGGTATGGTGGCCATATATGATCATATGGAGAGAGCAGAGAGTACCTTTCTGGCAAGAGAGATAGAGAATGGAGTGTGTGTTTATATGTGCGTGTTTTTATATGTGCGTATGAGGAAAAGAGGGTGGGGAGGGAGAAAGAGTTTGCCTCAACTCTCGAGTGTTACCTTTTAAGAAATGATCAGACAGCCTGGGTAATATTGGTAGAAGAGTCCCCAGGTTGATGAAGAGATCTTAAGCTATACGATGTGATAAGTGAGTGTGCATAAACACATAACAGAGATTCGAGGGGGCAGTTCCCTAAAGATTCTGGAAGACTGTTGAGAAAGAAGTTAATATAAAAGCCTTTACTGTCTCTAGTGGTTGGTGGGTGGGGATTCCTAGCAGGCAGTGGTGGGCTCTGTGTGCTCAAGGATTTTCCAGTACAGCATTCTCTGAAGATGGAAAGAACGCCTGGGGTAGTCGTGAATTCTCCATCTGGGATGTTTGTATAATACAAGCTGTAACCACTCTAAACATGCCTTCTTGTGGAGTAATTGGGGGGGAGGTGTTTGTTTATAATTTGGGATGGCAGATGTATGAAATGGCTATCCTTTAAAATTTCTTGTAACTGTTCAGTTACGTGAATAAGTCAGGAATCATCTTTCAGAGGTGTATAAATGAGCAACCCTGAGGGACAGAAATATGGGGCCATGCACAGCCTCAGAACAGTGAGAATGTGCAGAAATAATCCTAGAAGGCAGAGGAGGAGACAGAGAGATTCAGAAGATTCAAAATACCCACTTTGGCATTGTCTGATAGCTTTCCTTGCTATGAAAATGTGCAGACTTCTCTACCTTCTCCAGTTGCTGCTTATAGCTTTTGTCGCTATTTTTGTCTTTCTCCATACATTGACTATTGATCTCAGTATGTGGGAATTTTTAAAGATATGCATATTTTCATTTTTTAAAAAATATATTTTATAATTTAACTAAACTATAGATATAGTATTTAAAAATAAAAAATAAAATTTATAATTAATATCAAAATGACAATCATAACATTTTGTTATAATTTTTAATCACTTGGGAGTATAATGGTTTATATTTTAATTCAGTGCTTGTTGAAGATTTGAGTGTTAGGGATAATATGTAAATACTTCTTCTGTTTCTCTCTCTCTCGTGAATATAATGATTCTGTACAGTGTAAGCACATTGGATGAGAGTGCTGTCTGTGGTAGTGCAGGATGTGGTGGTCACAGAATGAATTTAGGGACCCAGAGCAGTGCCACTGGCTATGACAATGATCTAAAATTTTTTAAGTGATGATTATTTTCCAGGTTTTGTACTAAGCATTTGGCTTGTACTATGTCATTTAAATCCCACTACGAATTTACCAACTTATGAGGTAGTTCTATTATTGCACCCATTTTGTAGATTTACAAAGTTACTCCGAGAGGGCACCCTCCTAGCCCGTATGGTCTGGACTGTGGTTACCCACCAAGGTTCCAGATGCAGTCTTTGGGAACTAGACTGGACATTTTTAATGGATTTTGTTGCTGGTGAGACTAGAAAGGTTTCTGTTTGGAAGAGTTTATTCCTCGAGCCAAAATTAACACACACACACTCACTAACGGGCATATCAACCCTTACCTGAACTTTTTGAAACAATAGCTTAGGTGATAAAACTAAGGCACAGAAAGATAATATGACAATCATCTACTTTACAAAGTATTTTCACCAATATTCTCAGTACCTACCTGGCAATGTACATAGTTATTAAAATATTATTGACTATATTCCCTTTGTTGCACTTTAAATACCTGTGACTATTTTCTAATTACTGATTTATATTTTTAAAAATATTTTATTTATTTATTTTTAGAGGGGAAGGGAGGGAAAAAGAGAAGGAGAGAAACATCAGTGAGTGGTTGCCTCTCATGTGCCCCCTACTGGGGACCTGGACCACAACCCAGGCATGTGCCCTGGGAGTCAAACCAATGACCCTTTGGTTCACAGGCTGGCACTCAATCCACTGAGCCACACCAACTAGGGCTGATTTATACTTCTTTTTTTAAATGTACCACTTTTGCCATTTTTTTATTTTTTAAAATATTTTATTTATTGTTAGAGGGGAAGGGAAGGAGAGAGGGAGTGAAATATCAATGTATGGTTGCCTCTCATGCATCTCCTGCTGGGAACTGGCCTGCAACCCATGCATGCGCCCTGACTGGGAATCGAACTGTGATCCTTTGGTTCATAGGCCAGCACTCAATCCACTGAGCTATACCAGCCAGAGCCGATTTATACTTCTTAGTCCTTTCTCCTCTTCCAACACTGTTCTGTATACCTGAAACTAATATAAAATAATATTCAATGTAAATATAATTGAAAAATAAAGTTAAAAAGGATAACACAATTTGTCATAAATTGTTAAAGCCTAAACCCTTCAGAAGAATGCGTATTTATGGAAATATTTATATCTTTAACAAATGAGAGGGTCAATATATATTTGTGAGTTTGAGAAACAATGTTTTTATATATGCAGACAAGTTTTTATTTTATTATCCCCAATACAGGAGACAACCCTCAAGTTAGAAGTGTCTTTTTATCCCTATGTTCTTACAAAAAGTCTCAGGCTTTATAATGGATGTCTAAAGCACAATGCTTTAGAATTAATCAATTAGGAGCATCAGACAGGAATAGTAATTTTACCCTATTTGCAGTCTATTGTAACCTTTTCCCCAACTAACATGTTCACACCTTGGCACGCTGTCACGAAAATTAGCTTTTCAACACTAATTATTCTATTGATTTAATTCAACACATTGTGCAGCTCACAGGTAATTCACACAGTGGGATTCTTATAAGACACAATAGCAAGGCAATTTCCTTGAAATATAGCTTGCTTTTGATACTTGCATGGGAGAAAAAACCCTTTATTGCTAGAATCCTGGATCACACCCTGAGTGCTTAAGGATGTCTCTATTCAGTTCTTGTTATCTGTTTCCCAAATGTACACAGCCAGCAAAACCTCCTTTCATAATGTACACAGGAAATAACGGAATTATATTATGTCTCTCTTGTGCTCTATTTCCTACTGAACTAGAGAACAAATGAAGTCTCTCCAGGAGGCCCTGCAAAATCAACTGAAAGAGACATCTGAGAAGGCAGAGAAACAACAGGCCACTGTGAGTGTGTTTATTTTTTGTGTCCTTTGATTTGGCACTGGGAAATTGTTAAATTTTTTTCAAAAATCTCTATGGAACAAATATCCGTCTAAAAAATAAAAGAGAATCTACAATAAAGAGAATATAGTCACAAAGGACATAACAATACTTGGTCAGCGTTCATTCCAATAAACATTTGTGTTGTATTTGACTCTTAGCGGACTTCTAATTTCCAGCCCTCGCTTATGGATGAGAAACTGAGGGCCAGGGTGGGGCAAGAGTGCAGGTGTCAGTCCCCACATCAGTGCATCGGCTCTTGAATTATGGAGGGTAACTAACTTTGGACTAAGTGAAGCTGTACAGCTTCCTACACCACATGCAACATCTACTGAATAGGAATCTATCAAATGAGGACATACCATGTGCCTACTTAGTCATCTCCACAGGTGATTCTGATACAACCCAAAGTTTAAGAATCAAAATCCCCTCCAGATTTTTATTTTCCAATAATGTCCTCTTGACACTGATGTTTTAGTTCTTATGACTAGTGTCCGCCATAAGCAGAAGCGATGGTGCTCCTGATAGCAGCGCCAAAACTCAGACTCCTGCCTTATCTCCAGACACCTTAATCACCATTTCTGGACAATCGACCTTTTATCTTGACTCCAGAATCTAAACCTGTTTAAAAATACAGTGTATTGACAGTGTATTGAGGTATTGTAAGACCAACAGGAAATGACTGCCATTAAAAAGATAGATAATTTCTCCCAGTGACAGCGACCACAGGGAAACGTTGCCTGGGTCACAAGGTAGAGGGAGGTAGGGGGACTGTGGACAAGAGTTTTCACTGTGGTTTCTGTCAGAAGGAATGGGTGAGGCGAGGTAAGCGGTCTTAGGAATGACTAGTTTAAGTGATTTCCTTGGGCTCTGGGGCACATAGATGACCCCAGGGTATCTGGTAACCTGGCCCTGGACTGATTAGGGTGAGTGCATGTAGAATGAAGTGTGAGAACCGATTACAAGGGGTTGGTCGAGCTTGTAGGTTCTGTACTGCTTAGTCTGTATTTGAAAAGCCTACCATCAGAAGGTAGATATTTTTGGGGGCTGAGGAGGGAGCAGCAATGAGGAAGAAGGAGGTTAAGGGAGGATGACTCTAACATTATTGGGTTGTTCATACAGGCTTGTTTTCATATATGTGTAGGGTAGATGCTAAAGCAACAAATGTATAGAAGTTACAAACATGATTAATACAGTCTGCATCCAAGTCAGTGACCTGGGATCCCAGTCCTCTAGGAACTGTCAGGCTGCCTTTCATTTGCAAGACTTCCATGAATAATTTGGATTAAGGTGTGGAGTTTTGCTTCGGAAACTCATCCTTGTCTCTCATCTGGGACACCTGCTTCCTGAAGGCAGTTGATCTAATAATGACTGTTGAATTTGCCAGGTACAGGCTTGTATCTTATTAATGGATCCACTGTTATCTGTTCTGTCCACTTGTAAGGTTAAGCATTTTGGTTCTTTGCTTTTCCATGGCAGCTCACTGCTCACTTGCAACGTATCCTAATGCCTGGCTCTCCAGCTATCAGAGGTTACATAAAGAGCAGGAAAACTTTCAGTATCAGAATATTGATCTCTGCCCTCATCCCCTGACCCACCCTACAAGGGGGTCCTCATCTCAATCCCATTCTGTCCTAGTCTATCACATTTAATCTAGACTTATTTATAGCCTGGTTACTAATCTGGCAGTTAGAGGGAAATAGAATTGCTCACACATACAATTATCTTAGATTCTAATAATACAACTACAGGTTTATTATCTTTTACTAAAAATAAGTAACTCAGAAAAGGCAACTTTCTTGCTTGTATTCACACAGTGCCATGGCATGGACCCATGATTATTCCAATATGTTATGCAAACTGTTCCTAACCTCTAAAAAGAGGAAGGTTATGACTCTTGAAAGAGCACAGCCAAAGTTAGAATGTGAGAAATGTCATGGACAACGGATGCATTGCTGGCCAGAGAAAGGAGGCAGGACTGGCCCAGTCACCTTGCCCTCATCTGAGCACACTCTCAGTGCCTTTCTTACGGCTCAGCATTGAATCTTGTGGGAGAGGCTACCCTCTCCTACCCCGAAATGCTCTACTCTACCCAAAACTGCCTATGGGGATTCATAACTTAGCATGTGCTCCAGAATAAGATTATTCTGGTATTAAATTCCTAGGGGGCCATCTACTTACTGTGTGAATTTGAAAAATCTCTTTAACTTTTCCAAGTTCCTTTATTTTCAGAATTTTGGGGATGATTCAAATGAAAATAACATATATGATTTTCCTAAAATTATATCAGGCATGTAGAAGATCGTAAGCATTAAATATATAATATTCTTCTTTTTATTTCATCTGCACCACTTCTTAGCTGAGTAAATATAAGAAATTAATTTTATCTCTCAGGCTCTTTTATTGTAAAAACTGTGTCAGTGCTACTTATATAAGTTTATTTGATTACTATATGATCTGATGCATGCAAAAGGTTGAACCGAGTGTATAATCAATCATAAGCTAGTTCAAAAGTATATCAAAATTTTACAAGACTGTTCTCTACTTTGGGGCTCAGGCCCCAATGTACCTTTATGTAGGTATATAAAGATATATGTGTACATATATGAGTGCATTTATGTGTGAGTGTGTGTACGTGGAAAGATAGAGACAGAGACAGAAATGGGGGGGGCGGAGAGAATCAGAATATATTTCAGGACAGAATTCCCTTTTATTCATTGTATCTTTTATTAAATAAACATAGAAAAATAAAAGTTGTCAGGTGAAATATAAACCTTCAATTAGAAATGAAAATCTCAGTATAACTAGGTAATGGGAAGTAATGCCAGAGGAATACCTCACTCCTCTCTTAAAGTTAAAAAATGCTTATACCCTTGCCACCATTTGGTGACAAAGTCAGAGAGTCTATGGATTATTATTGTGACAGTTCACTGGAGGGACAAAATTTCCAAACGACTTCAAGGGAAGTTCTACTGGAGGTGGCCTAATGTGTAAATGAGAAGTTACTATCTTGGTCTTTGCTCTTTGGCAGAATTTATAAAAGGAGACAAGGAAATGGAAAAGGAAGAACAGAAGAGAGTAAATTTCAGATAGCTTTAAAGTTAGGAGGTTTCTTTCTCCAGTGGGAGCCTCTTATGTGGTTGTATTCCCCAGAAGAGAATTATCTACTTGTGATATTCTGGGACAGAGGCTGATAAAAAATTTACATCACCCATGAGAAAAACACTCTAGAGTTTTATTTATACCCCAGGGAATTAAAGATCGGAACTTGGAAATAGACTGGTCTTCCTCTCTTATACAGACAAATGTCCACTTTCACATAATATTGGACAACTCTATGAGTTTCTGAAACACTTCACGGAGCAGAGAACTCATGTCTTGAGATCCCTTCCAGACTTCCATAGACTTATTGGCCTCACGAATGGGACCCTCATATATGCTATTACAGTAACATGTATACCAGCTATCACCATATTTTCTGCAACATAATTGCTGCTTATGTATTCCACTCAGGATAGAAAAGAAAAACAGAGAGTTTCATAAATCTGCTGTTAAAAGTGAGGTTTTTGACAGCAGTCTGTCTTCATAACACACACAACAACAACTGATGATAAATAAACAAGAAAGCAAACATCATTGGCAATGCTCTACAAATATTTTACATGTTGATAGCTTACAAAATGTATTCAGAAAACAAAAACCAAAACAAAATGTTAAACAGATTCACTTTGGAGTCACTTCTCTGGAAAACTTTCTGAATACATTACATATTCAATTCTGAAAAACAAAAAGTTTATTTTTTAAATAATACCTGGGAGAACTTTTTCTTTATGAGTAAGAGCTGAAAATATCCCTAAAATTTTTCTTCTCTCTACCTGTCTTTCATACTCACTAGAACAGCATATTATAGAAATGTATTTTAATCACATTCAATGTATATGCACACATATAAGTAAATTCATGTTTTTATCTGTTTATCTTTTATCCTGAAAAAAAGATTAAGTAAGCCACAAGTACCCTTCTTATGTGTGATATGCTTTTGTAATTTCTACTCTAATCTATTTCTTTAATGGTGTCCTTGACTTCCTATATTTCTGTATTCAAAATGTATGGAAGCCACCAGGGTTTTTCCCCCCTTGATTTTATCAAGACCTTATTGCTTATATATTCATTTAATAAATATTTATTAGTCTCTTAGTAAGAACTAGAAATCTTAGAATAAACCATCTTCTTTTCTCCTTTTTTTAACCCATCATTATCAGGAGCAATTATGAAATTCAAAACTGTTGAATTATTCTCCAGGTCACAAACTGAAGACATTCCTAATGCCTTCCCTTGAAATCAACCCTAGAAAAACCATAGAAGTTAGTGGAATCTATAGACCAAAGAATGGGACGAAACCAGTCCAAAAGTAAAAAGTAAAGTAAAACCATGTGTATTCTCTAGGAAGACAGAGGTCTCAAAGGAACGAGTGCATATGGGCTGAGGAGGTCTGGTTGCTGTTGGCTGGTGCAAAGCACAGCTGTGGGATGCATGAGGAGGCAGGTTGAAGAACATCTGTAAATTCTGCTCTTCTAGCTTTCTCTAATCTTCCTTTGGAGAATCACCTCTTTCTCCTTCACCCTGGAAGTCAGTAGCATCAACTCAGGCCTCTCTGTCATCATTGTAACACTAGTGCAGCCCTCAGCCCCACTGACACGAGCAGTTGCCTGGGTCAGAATTGTGCATTCCTTCCTTAACAGTTCCACTCTCAGCAGGATTCTGCGGCTCTAAGGTTCTCTGCCCTGGTTCTTTCCTTCTCTCACCAGGACAGGTTCATTGTTTTTTTTGTGGCTCTTTTCCTATACACATTGCCACCCGGAGTAGCTAATAACCAAAAGAATAAATAAACTAAGAAGCTAAAATGACTTGATATCTGAGCTATGAGATATAGTGATACTAAAAAGAAAAAAAAGTGCATTGGGCTATATGTGTTCACTAAAGCAGAATTATTGAAATAGAGGAACTAAGAATTTAAGCTAAATATCTTAAATACACCCAAGAAGATAAGGGATATTAACAATACACAGAAAGAACATGAAGCCATAAAAAGGAGTTAGCTGGAAATATTAATCATACATAATACCCAATAGCTAAAATAAAGAACACACTAAACCATATAAGTTCCTTGAGTAAGGTAATAATTAGTAGCACTGATAAAAATTTACATAAAGCAGCAGCATAAGGAAAGTGGAAAAGAAACATTAAAATATTTTAATACTAATTTTCTAACTCAGTATAAAAGGAAAGAGAGAATTCTAAAGACAAGTAAAATTGACTAAAATAAAAACCAAAAAAATAAATTTAATTTTTTGAGAAGATTATAATAAATATACTTTTGGAGAGATTACATAAGTATAAAAAGACAAACTCAAATTTTATTTTATTTTATTTTTGAAGGATTTTATTTATTTATCATTTTTTTAAAAGATTTTATTTATTTATCTTTAGAGAGGAAAGGAAGGAGAGAAGGAGAGAAACATCTGTATGGTTGCCTCTCGTGAGTCCCCTGCTGGGAACTGGCCTGCAACCCAGGCATGTGCCCTAACTGGGAATCGAACCATGATTGTGTGGTTCACAGGCCCGCGTTCAATCCACTGAGCTACACCAGCCAGGGCTAATTTATTTATCTTTAGAGGGGAAGAGAAGGAGAGAAGGAAGGAAATATCAATGTATGGTTGCCTCTCATGAGTCCCCTGCTGGGAACTGGCCTGCAACCCAGGCATGTGCCCTAACTGGGAATCGAACTACAATTGTGTGGTTCTCAGGCCCGCACTCAATCCACCGAGCTACACCAGCCAGGGCTCAAACTCAAATTTTAATACATGAAATAAAAAAGAGCAAATAGCCATATTCACAATAGAGATTTAAAAAAAGCATTATAAATAAGCAATATTTACTTATAAATTGTAAAATTTATATGTAACTTCTAGATAAATAAATATAAAATAAATTTCTTCTCATGCAAAAATATCTGCGAGAAGAAATTTATTACTTGAATAGCTTAGTTGGGTGGAATTAATAAAGAGCTAAAATTCTCATCTTACTTTGTGAGCATGCACATTTATGTTTTCAAATCAATTAATGACAATATGCATAAATAAACTAGTAGATATTTTGCACTAGTGAATACAGATGCAAAAATCCTATACAAACATATCCAAGAGTGTATTAGCAAAGTATGTCATCATGAACAGTAAATGTAAACATCTGCTGCTACAATAAATATGCTTATATTTGTGGCAGAGTTTGTTCTATGTTTTGAATTGAATGACTGTTTTCTAAGTCAGAATCCAGAAAGAGGTGACAGAAACCTTAACAAATATGAGAAAAACATACATTTATTAAAACTACTTTATATAGTTATATATGTCACATAAATATTACATGCAAGCATTTATGTACATATATAAATGTATATTTATATAACCATTATGTGTAATGAATATAACTATATAATATAAAATTATATGAATATATTTAGAATATATTTTAACGTTTATTTGCTGGAATCCAGAAGAAGACATATTTAATGTTACTGAGAGTTATGACATGTCCAAATTTTGATAAAGACTCAGTTTATGCTTTTTCTCCCTATTTGAAGATTTTAGGTTAACTAAATGATTAAATTAACATAGATATTCACCATTGCAAATAATTAAATAATTATTTTTGTCTGCCAAGGAAACTTAAGTTGGTATAATTGAAGATTATGTAAGAAAGGGAGATTAAGAAGATTGTAACTGCTCACTCTCAAAGTAAAAATATTTGGATTGATTCTGTAAATATTGTTGTACAATTTTAGATTTAGAGCAGGTAAAAATGTGTTGTCCTTCATTACATATCTTCATTACATATCTCATTACTCATGGCTTTTTCCATAAAAATAAAAAATTGTATATTCTATGCCAAAGATGTTGCAAATATCACAGCATTTGGCACATTCAAAGTAAAATGCCTGAAACTTAATGGTAATAATACTTTTAATTACAAAATAGAAAAGAAGATAATCTTTTGAAAAATTAAGTTGAAAAAGAAATAAAGCTGTCTTGATTTAATTCTGTTGAAAATGTTTTTATGAACATGTAAACCTTTGTTTATATACACAAGCAAATAACAAAGTGGCAAACCTTTCACATCTGTGTACCTTGTGAAATACTTAATAGCAAGGAAGAATGAGCTCTCAGGTATAACCAGAGTAATTGAAGATATTAATGCTCATTGGAGGCATTTCACTACTCTTGTTCATTTTCATGGCTGAACTTACCTAAGTGAGGCATAATTAGTCTAAAGGTAATAATTAGCTGCAAACTTTGCCTCTCATTAAGAATAAAGTATTGCTATGTTCTTTCATTCTTTTTCAAGTAAATAAGATATGGTATTTTTGTCTCTAAAAATTAATTTATTCCTACCTGCTAGGAATGCTTATGTTTCCAAGGATGTTAAAACCTAAGGCAACTCCATAGGAGTGGTTTCAAAATGCGAGTGCCTTTAAATATTCTGAATCTATTTTAGGTCCTGAATATTTGAATATTCTCAAGTTCTTTTATGCCTCATTTTAACATTTAAATAATTATACTGTTGACATTCCAATATATTCTATTGTAATTTTAATTAAAGTTGGTAATTATGGAAAACATACTGAATAGTATCCAAGTGTGAGGATTTAAGGAAAATAATGGTAACAGTGGAAAAGCAAGATTTTAACATAAACACAATGGCTTCGAATAGTTCATGACTAGAGTGAAGACATATTGGTAACATGTAGAAAATTTTTGGTGTTCACAAAGTGCTTGGGTAGATGTAGTGTAAGCCTTGACCATTAGTTTTTCTTTTTTGTATTGCAAGTATTACCATTGGTATTCAGATAATTATTAATAAGAAAAAGATCGGGCCAAGGGGGAGGTGTAGGTAGACACACTGTGCCTCCTCGCACAATCAAAAGAAGGACAACAACAAATTTAAAAACAAAAACAACCAGAACTGACAGATAATTGAACTGTATGGAAGAGCAACAACCAAGGAGTTAAAGAAGAAACATTCATCCAGATCGGTAGGAGGGATGGAAACAGGAAGCCAGGCAGAGAGGACTCACAGCAAGGCTGCTGCTGGAGGACCAGGGCGGGCAAGGCAGTGGCTGGAGGACCAGGTGAGGCAGTGGACTGAGGACTGGGCAGTCCCATGTTTGTATGCAGATAAACTGGGAGGAACAACTGGGGAGCGAGAGACCACACAACCCAGGGCTCCAGTGCAGGGAAATAAAGCCTCAAACCTCTGATTGAAATCACCTGTCGGGGTTGAGGCAGCAGCAGGAGAAGCTCCCAGCCTCACAGGAGAATTTGTTGGAGAGACACACAGGGTCCTAGAACGTACACAAGACCACCCACCCAGGAATCAGCACCAGAAGGGCCCGATTTGCTTGTGGGTAGTGGGGGAAGTGACTGAAATCTGGCAGAAAGCAGAGCACGCAGCATTGTTCCCTCTCAGACCTCTTCCCCACATATAGCATCATAGTGCTGCCACATGAGTTGTTCTGTCCTGATGAAAACCTAAGGCTCCACCCCTCACTACATAACAGGTGCATCAAGACAAAAAAAAATGGCCCAAACAAAAGAACAGATCAAAGCTCCAGAAAAAATACAACTAAGTGATGAAGAGATAGCCAATTTATCAGATGCACTGTTCAAAGCACTAGTGACCAGGATCCTCACAGAATTGGTTGAATTTGGTCATGAATTAGATGAAAAATGAGGGCAATACTAACTGAAATAAAGGAAAATGTACAGGGAACCAATAGTGATAGTAAGGAAACTGGGACTCAAATTAATGGTATGAACTAGAAGGAAGAAAGAAACATTCAACCAGAAGCGAATGAAGAAATAAGAATTCAAAAAAATGAGGAGAGGCTTAGGAAACTCCAGGACAGCGTTAAACGTTCCAACATCCAAATTATAGGGGTGCCAGAAGGAGAAAAAGAAAAGCAACAAATTGAAAACTTACTTGAACAAATAATGAAGAACTTCACCAATCTGGCAAAGGAAATAGACTTCCAGGAAGGCCAGGAAGCCCAGAGAGTCCCAAAGAAGCACACATCAAGGCACATCATAATGGCATTACCCAAGATTAAAAGCAAGGAGAGAATCTTATAAGCAGCAAGAGAAAAAAAGACAGTTACCTATAAAGGAGATCCCATAAGACTATTAGCTGATTTCTCAAAAGAAATCTTACAGGCAAGAAGGGGCTGGAAAGAAGTATTCAAAGCCATGAAAGGCAAGGACCTGCATCCAAGACTACTCTATCCAGCAAAGCTATCATTTAGAGTGAAAAGGCAGATGAAGTGTTCCCCAGATAAAGTCAAGTTAAAGGAGTTCACCATCACCAAGCCCTCATTATATGAAATGTTAAAGGGACTTATCTAAGAAAAAGAAGATAGAAATATGAATAGTAAAATGACAACAAACTCACAGTTATTAACAACTGAACCTAAAACAAAAAAAACAAAAACAAAAGCAAACAACTAGAATAGGAATAGAATCACAGAAATGGAGATCACATGAAGTGTTATCAGCAGGGAAGTCAAAGGGGGAGAGAGAGGAAGAAGATACAGAGAATAAGTAGCATAAATGGTAGGTAGAAGATAGACAGGAAGAGGTTAAAAGTAGTATAAGAAATGTAGATGCCAAAAAACATGTACATGACCCATGGAAATGAACTAAAGGTGCGGAATGAGGTTGAGAGGGAGTGCACCGGGTGGAGGGGAACGAATGGGGGGAGGAGTGGGACAACTGTAATAACATAATCAGTAAAATATATTTTAAAAAAGAAAAAGGATCAAAGGGAACTACACATTGAGCTTAACAAAATGAGGAGCAGGTGCCTGCTTGCTTAGTCAGGAAGCCTTCACATTCCAGGGGCTTACGGTATTTCTCTTGCCAAGGAGACTGCTTTCTTCTCCCTACCTCTAATATTTGATTGCTGGATTGTTGGAGGCTCAGAAGGAGGGGCTTAAAAAAGAGTCTTCTCACTTTAACCTGGGGGTAGACTTATCTGCAAAACTTGGGAATCTCATTGGCCAAACTGAAAAAGCTTCTGGTTTTATTCAAGCCCAAGCTAATGTAATGCCTAGGGGGAAAAGAATCTCTTTGTCTTTTTCACCCAATGACCCACACTCTCATGGTGCACGAGCTTGTTTTCTCCAAAGCCATTTGGTCCTAGCAGCTGCATGGCCCAGGGCTGTGCTGACCCCACTGGCAGCTCCAGGGGGGAGTCTGAATACTGCAGCACAGCAGTGGACTGCAGTTGGAAATACATGACTATGCTAGCTGAGGGCTAGACTAGACTGAACTTTAATATAGCCCGGAATCTTTGGACATTGACTTTACTTCTGGCTCTGATTTTTGCATGGCAAGATGGGTGGAGATGGGACATTGGGAAGTCAGGAGGGAACCCCCTTGATTTTATATCATCAATAAAGTTTACCACGGAACCCCATTCTCACATATGGGTCTCGGGAAGTTCTTTTCCTGGTGACACTGCAAGAACTCCACTTCCACCAGTAACTCAAGCAAATGACTTAAGCTTCGACTGCAGAGGTGTCCACTGCGAAGAGACATTTCTTCAAAGATGGACTCTCACAAAACACACCAGCCAGCCACAGAAGCCCAGGTCGCTCTCCGCTTTCCCTTCGTCTCCCCCATACTCTGCTTCTTTATTTTAGAGATCCTGGTCGATCTCCATAACTGACCAACAACGGACTGTTGGGGCCACTTGTTTTTCTACTCCTATAATTTAAGTTTCCATCATGATTTAGATTCACCAATAAAGAACCCAACCTCAAGAACACCAGAACCTCAGTCCTAGCTTCTTTTTGCCCCTTTTCCCCTCTTTGCTCCTCCTTTCTCCCCCCCCCCCCCATGTATGACTCCAGGTGTGCCACATTATTTTCAAGACTTAGAATTTATAAACTTATTTATTCAAAGTTTCCTGATGGTTATTGCTGAGAATTTCTTACAAATTATAATAAAACCAACAAGGGCCAGTCCAGTCACTTTCAATAATCTTTAAAATCTGCACAAAATAATAGAAATGAGTGTAAAAGCTGTTTATTAGGGCACACACTATCACTCTGCATACATATCTAATTTTGAATGACATCAAGTCTTCTCATGGATACCTTTGTTTCATCGACCAAATAAAACTGTATGACCCTAAAGGGGCAATGACTGTGACTCCTGTTTTGAGGTTGCTGTCAATATCTTCATAGTTTAAACATATCTTGAATATTATTATGTCAAACAATACACATAGTAGTTCTCAGGCTTCTGCTTCTGTTTTATATGTAGTTAGACCATCAAAATGGTTTGTTTTTGATTTCCATTGCCATTGGAGGGAATGGTAATATTACCATAGATGATTAACTAATTATTAATAAGAAAGGGAAGCACAGGGGATAAGGACCTTAATAAACTGGGGAATATGAGCCTGTTTGCTTCATCAAGAAGCTAAACTCTACACCCCAGGGGGTCATAGTATTGGTCTGCTAGGATTAAGAATTCTCTCTTCCCTTTTTTGGTACAAGATTAGGGGAGAGAAAGGGGGTCATGGAGAGACAAACACACACAGTGGAAGTCCAGATGGTGTAGGAAGAGGAGCTTGACCACAGAGGGCTGTCTGGCTAGACTGGGGGAACAATGGATTACCTAGGTGGTGGAGCCATCAAAAGCCAGTGACAGCAAGGAAAATTTATTAGTTATTTTGAAAAAAGCATTTGGTCCATGCCAAACCCAAATTAATATAATCCCAGGGCAACAAAGAAGCTCATTCTCTCCCTTTCTCTCTTGATTGTGACTCATACTTGCTCTATTTATTTGTGAGCTGTCTTGCCCAGGAAAACGTGACCACATGGGCTCCAAAAGACTAAGCTTTAAAATGCAACAGAGACTTTGGATACTGGCTTTTGTTTTGGCCTTGATGAGGACACGACTGGACTCTTTTCACAGTGGGACAGAAGAGATGAGTTATTGGAAATGCAGGGGGCAGCTTCAATTTCAACTTGAATAAACCTTGCTGCACAACAATCTCCCATGCATGGGTCCTTGGAAGGCTCTCCTGGAGATCCTGTGGAAGAACCTGATTTCCACCAACAATAGCAGTGACCACTGTACAACCAGAAAGAGGGGGGATTAACCTGTGTTCCCAGGCTTTACCCTGCACACAATAAGTAAAATGCAGGAAAACACGCAGGAGATGAATACACATGAACTTCAGGGCAATCACTATCTTTGGGGAGACAGAAGAAAAATCAGGTAGGGCTTTAAGAGTATGTATAATGCTTTCTTTACAAGGTTTGAATAAAACTGGAAAAAACATTTTTGTATGTTTATCATTAGGATTGGGCCCAGAAATATTTTATTGGTCATATATTAATTCTTGTCCCCTTCTTTATGTTTGAAATGTTTCTGAACTAACTTAAATTCTGTCTATATGGTGAAAACTAACTTTACTCTTTGTCTGATTTCTACTGATTCAATTTATTTCTAGACAGGATTCATATTGCCAATCTCTTCTGTAGTATTCTAGGAATTTTTAAAAGACTATGTTGTTAGATGCATAAGCAATAGATGCATGAGGCTATTGAGAGTTAAAAGTGGCCAGTCCAAACTGAGATGTGCTGTAAGTATAAAACATGCAGTGGATTTTGGAGGTATGAGGCCCCAAAAAATGCATTAATAGTTTATTACATGTCAAAATGAAATTTTGAATATATTGCATTAAATAAAATATATTAGTGAAGTTAATTTCTCCTATATCCTTTTACTTTTTTAAAATGTGACTACCAAAACTAGAAAATTGGAGAAGTTAAATGTTTCATCCACTGGCATACAGTTAGCTTTTCTTACAGTAAACCTCAGTGCCAATCAAGTTTCAAATCGTACCTACTATGCTTTACTGACTTTTTTTCAAGGTGTTCAAGTAGATAATGTGCTATGCTTATGCAAATAGAGTTTGAATTACTGGTCTAAATTTACAGTTCCCAACAGTATCACATTCAACAGGAAATATCATGATTTCTTTGGTGCGGTATTAATAACATTCTGTGCTTTTGAATTCATGAATATCACTACTTTCAAACTTGGCCATAGGTCAAAATGACCTGGAGAGTGTTTTAGGAATATTTTTCTAAGCCCAACCCTAGATTCTAATTAAAAAAAAACTTAGAGTCACATTTTTTTTTAAAATTTGACATTTAAACAGATAAGAGGATAACATTCATAGTAGGCTTGGATTCTAAATTTTTTTAAATAAATATTTTATTATATGAGAAAAAGGTTATTTGTATAAACTCAGCAGATATATGTATGAATTAAGAAATACAAGTTCAGTTAATGAAAATTTTAATCTCTTTTTTCTTTTTCAATGTTGATAAAATATTATTGTATTACACCTCCAGAATTATAAAAATAAATTTATAAAGCCATGAAAATAAATGAGAAATGTGTATTGATAATTTTCTATTCATTTCCAGATTAATTTTTTAAAGACCGAAGTGGAAAGGAAGAGCAAAATGATCCGAGATCTTCAGAATGAGGTAAGGCATAAATTTCATGCAAATTTTATACAAATCAAAGAATATACACAAACACCCTGATTTGCCAAAAGCTTTGGAGTCATGATCACGTGCAAGTTTGGTCTCCAGTTATGTGCTAATCTCTACTTCTACATTTATTTGATAATGTTATTGGTTCTTATATCTCTACTTCACTTTCCCTTCTGATTATATTTTGCTTGGGAAATGTTAAAAATGTATTTTCATTTCATAAATTTGTCTACCAATTAACATTACAGACACTGAAGAGAAAGGCTAGCTAGAAATTGACTTCATGCTAGGAAGAACCAATCTCCAATGAAAAGTTTATGCAAGAATTCTAGAGTAATGTAGGTTTGAATAATATAAACTAACAACTTTCATTATAGCCTTTAAAATGTAAGAACCTATATAACATTATACACTTTTCTTCTTGTTCTATCTTGCTATACAACTGATACTTAATTTTTATAAAGATTTTATTTATTTATCTTTAAAGGGGAAGGGAAGGAGAAAAATATCAATGTATGATTGCCTCTCGTGAGTCCCCTGTTGGGAACTGGCCTGCAACCCCGGCATGTGCCCTGACTGGGAACTGAACCGCAATTGTGTGGTTCGCAGGCCCCCACTCAATCCACTGAGCTACACTAGCCAGGGCTGATACTTAATTTTTTAAAAAATTCTTTCATTGTGTTTTTATTTCTACCTTTTTACTTTTTTTAAAATGCAATTTGTTACTTAGGACTAATGAACCATGATCAATTATGGGTACATCTTTCTTGATCAATCCCACTAACTATGATTAATTTTTTATTACAAATCAGTCACCTTAGCTTTATGAGTTTCTCTTTCTTTTCTTCCATCTCTTCTTCCTTGCTTTCTTTTTTTTTTTTTTTGAGTCATTTAGAGACATTATTCCTAAACGATTTCCACCTGGTGTCAGGGTTGAACAATAGACTTGACAAATGTCTTGGTATCCAAGGCCAGCACGGGCACTCTGACAGTGATATTCAAATGCTTCTTCAGATGTGCAAAGACCGTAAGGGTGAAAGGAAACAAGACAATTTTAAATGGTTTTCTGATAATTTCACTTTAATGTCTTTCTAATGATTTTTCTTCTCAGTCTTCTCAAGAAAGAGTGATGGGGTAGGATTGATAAAGTTTCCTCTAAAACCTAAACTTTGTGGATTTCCTGTTCAGAGTGGAAAATGTCACATCAGAGTTACCAGAGTACCTGGTGTACTAGATAATTTCTTGTTCACTTAGGTTCAGTGAAAGCACGGTGAAGGCCTAGGTTGCCCTAGTCATACAATTTCCACAGATCGTTTAAGACAGGAGAAACTTTTAAAGCAATGTCAAAGATAGTATTAACATAGGAAAGAAAGTTCATTTGCACATACACACGTATACTCTCGTGAAACGTGTACTGGGTTGTATGCTAATGGAAGGACTATGGGTTAATCTAAATCTCTATGTGTCTCACCAGCTAACTTTAAATCTTGGGTGATTTTTAAAAATCTAGCATTTAACTAAGGAGGAAGTACTTTCAAAATCACACTATAATTTATTCATAACCAACACATATGAGGATGGACAAAATATTTTATCTCTGTGTAATATTGTATAATATAATATTAATTTTAAAGTATGTAGGCCAGAATAATTCTAAGAGAAATACAATTCTGCAGAAGTAATATCTGCTAAATGTAAGTTTTGTAATTAGATTTACTACTGCTTTCATTCAGAGCATTGAAAATTGATAAGATGAACATCGATAACCAGAAAGTTCCCTTAAAAAATAGTGGTGAGCATATATTATCAACTGAATGGTGAACATATATTATCAGCTTTTAATTTGATTCATTTGTAGTAATTCCTTGAATTTTTAGATTTATTATTTTGACAAATGGTTACCATGTAGAGATTGAGCAAAATAAATGTCCAGTAAAACCGTACAGACACTACCTAGAACAGTGTAATCCAGGAGTGAGTAATGAAAACTAAATGGGTGAACTGAATAAACAAAATACAAAAAGCAAGGGTAGTGATGCAGGAATGAAAACTACTTCTGAGTGAGGTTATTGGGGAAGTCCCTGTAGAAAAGGACTTTTAAAACATTATTTTTACATAATTAGCATTTTTCCATTATGTGAAAGTAACCATTAAAAGATACTTTCATATTAGCATGTAGAATTTAGTTTTTAACTTTAAGATGTCCCTTGGAAGAGGAAACATATTTACACTTTTTTTTTCAATCAAATGCTATGTGGGGTGGGCAGCATTTTGATTTTTTCATCCGGGCAAATATACCTGAAACAGGCTACATAGGAGCTTGTGACTCAAATATTGTGAAGCACAACCTTTCAGAACCTAAGAGCTTAACTGGAAAAGAACACTGGAGGGTACAGAGAGGACAGTGAAGGGGAAAAAGGTCAAGAAATCATTTTTAATTTATGAAGAAAATAGAAAGTACGGGCGGAAAGAGTGTACACGAAGAGTTGGTGAGAGCATTGCAAGCGTTTTTACTTCATTTATCTCTCTCTGCCCGTGAGCATCACTTTGAACTTGTGTCTACAGGATGTTGTTACTAAATGGTGACGTGATAGCAGTAAGTTTTTTAAAAAAATGTGTTCATTTCTGTGTGATTTTTCCCAGCATGTTAAGATTTCAAGCAACCAGGAGAAAGCCTTGTCATATTTTACAGAAATTTTAGCAATACAACAACATAAGAAAATATACAGGCCATATATTGTGCTTTAGTGCTTGTAGTGGGCATTTAGTGACTTCAAACAGTTTTAAAAAATGTTTTTCACTGCACCAAGATATCTGGCTGAGATGTGAGTATAGAAAACCATGAAGATGTTTCCTGCCTTAAAAAAAAAGTCTAGTAAAAATATGTATCAGATTTTAATGTTGATGATAATGTACTTTATTAAAAGTCAATCCCCTTTAATATCTACACCTCAAAGGAAAAGTAAAACACTAAATCCTAAGTGTAAGGCTGCAAAGAATTGACTATGATTCTTGGAATAAATGTCACAAAATATTAAATTGTGGTGGTATTTTTAGTAGTAGTACTATTATTCTGTTAATGTTATGATTACAGAGTTACATTGTGGGTGGCATTTTTCGGTCACATTTTCTCCATACACTCTAGTTTTGTGCAACACTATGTAGTTTTTATCTCTGAGATTATACTATAACAGAAGAAAGTATAGGTGCATATATATTTTTTTAAATGAGAGATTCTCAGGGGGAGTTTATGACTAAAACAAAGAAACAGAATTAATAAAGATCAATAACCTCCAATCTGGAGAAAACTCTACTAAATTTTAAGTAGAAAGCCCATTTTGGTTCAACTCTTATGGGCATAAAACCCTCTAAATAAATTATTCCATTTTACTTCTAGAGAGGATGATGATTGGGCATTGTGTAATGTAATAGTGTGCTCGGAGTCATCATTCTGCCAGGGGAGTCTCACATCTGCCTGCAGATGAACAGGTATTACAGTTTGAGTCAGATGTGCACTGTGTCCAGGGCCTTGCCTGGGTTGTATTCCAATGAGTTCTTTACTACCTTTTCTCTTTATTTTCCCTGAGTTGCCTCTCTTAAGTGATTATTTGTGAGAAGTTTTGGTCAACCTGGTATTCTGATTAATTGTGTATCCAGGATTTAAAGTTTACTATAACCCATCTATATTAGGTGCTAGGGCTACTGTAATAGTATCACAAACTGGGTGGCTTAAGACAGCAGACAGGTACTCTCAGTTCTGAAAGCTAAAATCCGTGTTGTCAGAGCCACACTGCCTCTGGATATTCTAGGGCAGGGGTGTCAAACTCATTTTCACCAGGGGCCACATCAGCCTCGTGGTTGCCTTCAAAGGTCTGAATGTAGTTTTAGGACTGTATAAATGTAACTACTTTTTAAGGAGGGGTAAGGAGCTCTCTATTCAGCCTTTTGAAGGCAACCTCCAGGCTGATGTGGCCCCCCGAAATGAGTTTGATACCTCTGCACTGGGGAATCATCTTTTTTTTTTCAATCTTCCTACTTCTGGTCTCTTCTAGCAATGCTTGCTTTTCTTTGGCTTGTCAAGAACCTCTGCTTCCAGCGTCCTATGTATAGCCTTCTCTGTGTGTTTCTGTACTTGTGGGTTCTCCCTTTGTCTTAAACTGATACCCTAATCCAGTGTAACCTAGTTATTACTTAGTTACATATGGGAAGACCCTATTGCCAAATAAAGTCACATTCTGAGGGTCCAGAATGTGATACTAAATTTTGGGATGATACTAATCAAAACCGATACCACTTCATCATCTATGGCATTTTATACATTCCAAGTAAACAGCTTAAGAAATTAAATTTTTTTCACAGGCAAGGAGAAAATCTAGCATTTAATTCATTAATTCATTAATTAATCTAGCATTTAATTCATTAATTCATTAAGGAGAAAATCTAGCATTTAATTCATTAATTCATTGATTAATGAATTCATTAATTAATCTAGCATTTAATTCATTAATTCATTAATTCATTAAGTATAACTCTGTCTATATACATACTCTGATATTACTTATTTAGTTGCATATGTAAGATTTATTTGTCTATATGTTCATTTTTAGAATAGATATATTATTTAATTCCCAAACTTGTTCCAACATTGTGCTATATTCCCGAGGGACAGAAATAATATAAAATTTCAGTTACACAAAACAAACTCTGACCATGAAGGATGTAAAGAATATAACTTAATTTACATAATAGATACTACTTTCCATATAATATATAATGCTACAATAATAATTACAAAAATTATGCAAAATAGCTATAATAAAAGCACATTGAAATTTGCATTTGACAATAAAATACTGTAAGAGGACAGTTGAGGGCAATACCTATGAGGTGTGGTGGTCACTGAATGCTTCACTGATTGGATGGCTTTTGCAAGGGTTGGAATTTGTAGCTCNAACTCTGACCATGAAGAATGTAAAGAATATAACTTAATTTACATAATAGATACTACTTTCCATATAACATATAATGCTACAATAATAATTACAAAAATTATGCAAAATAGCTATAATAAAAGCACATTGAAATTTGCATTTGACAATAAAATACTGTAAGAGGACAGTTGAGGGCAATACCTATGAGGTGTGGTGGTCACTGAATGCTTCACTGATTGGATGGCTTTTGCAAGGGTTGGAATTTGTAGCTCTTCATTCACGACTAGACAGCAAATATAAAAAAGGTTGGCATTTCAAAAGTTCCCATGTATGTGAAAATATTGCTTGTTGTTTACTGTTGTGAAGAAAGCAATTAATTTTGATTGTAGCCGAAACCAATTTCAGTCCAGCTCACTCTCCAGTCGGTGCTACAAATAAGTGTCATGTGAAAGAGTTGGGGCTGCCAACCTGATCGATATGGCCAAGGCACAAAACACAGAAAAATAAATCTGAAAACCTCCACTATCAGATGCAACTATATCCGTGAACTTTCTACTTTAAAAAGACACAGAATTCTTACTCAGCATTTCAGAAGTACGCCAGGGCTCCTGTTTTACTGCAGATAAGGGTCTACTTAAATTTTGTCTTATTTACTATTGCAGTCAATTAATTCTGTCAAGTTGTGATTTCCTGCTTCAGAATGTTGGCTAGATGCCAACCTTATAAACAATTTTACGGATGAGTCTCCATTGAAATTGCGTGACTTAATGCCCCTGCCTGCCTCTGGGTCACTGTTTCTCTTCTCGGACAGAAGAGTGTATGGTGTTCTCTGCCATGCTTCAAGTAAGAGGACAGTTTTCATTTCTTATTTCATGAATTTTATAAAAATTATTGAGTATGTTTTATGTACTTCAGAAGATGTATTTCAGAATACTGCTAATTTTGTAAATGAAAAAACAATGTATGCAAGACATTAGACATATATTTATTTATTTATTTTATCCTCACCTGAAGACATGCTTACTGATTTTAGAGAGAGGGAAGGGGAGGGAGAAAGTGAGGGAGAGAAACATGATTGGTTGCCTCTCATACACACCCCAACTTGGATCCAAACGAGCACCCGCAGTATATTCGTTGACTGGGAGTCAAACTTGTGTGACCTTTTGGTTGTGGGACAACACTCCAAACAACTGAGTCACACTGGCCAGGGCCATTTATCACATATTTAGACATTTAGCTTTTTAAAAATGGAAACTATTGTCATCCTCATCATTGTTACTATTGTCATGGCCTTCTGAGGTAAAATTAGGACATCAATAAGCAATGCTATGTACAACTTTGATTAGGAAATGATTCTAAACAATCAAAGAAATGTATAAGAAACTCCACACTTCACTTAAACATAAATTCCAAGGTAAGACATAACTCGACCTCTTTAACTACTAAACAGTATAGTTCCACATCTGCCTGCAGATGACTAGGTATTAGAGTTTGAGTCAGATGTGTACTGCATCCAGGGCTTTGCCCGGGTTGTATTCCAATGAGTTCTTTACTACCTTTTCACTTTATTTTTTCCTGATTTGCCTCTTTAAGTGATTATTTGTGAGAAGTTTTGGTCAATGTGGTATTTTGGTTAATTGTATATCCAGGATTTTAAAGTTTACTATAACACATCTATATTAGGTGCTAGGGCTAACCTCAGTATATTTGCTGAAGGCTAACCTCGGTGTATTCGACCTCTCTAACTACTAGACAGTATAGTTCCATCTTTCATAGTGTCTCTTTCTACCTGGCAAACAAGGCAACCAAGCACTATCTGATTCACATCCTACCAGCTAAGAAAAATTAGTCAAAACAGAGTCATTTCAGACAACACCAGCAAAAAAAAAAATCCCAGGAAAACATCTTAAATTGTTCTCATGCCTGAGCCAATCAGCATGACCAGATGAATGGGGCATTTTCTTTGTTATACAGAGTCAACCCTACTCCAAGCACAGGTGAATTCGCCACAGAAAAAGAGGGTTCGTTGTGAAGATTACTAGATATTGGACTGATAAATAAAATGTACCCCCCAAACCATTAAACACATATTTATTTCTGTCATTTTCACCAACTTTCTTACTATCACTCAGATCAGATCATGCAAGAAATATTTTCGTCCCTTCAGGTCCCAAGTCATGCACGATGCATTTGCATCACCATATCCTTGTTAGCAAAGCTCCCTGGTACACAGTTCAAACCCATTCCAAACATATTAAGGATCTTTACTTTTCTCGTGTAATATTTACATGCTACATTCAAATTCTCAATAAAAGTGGCACAAAGGAAGCTTTAGTAGTATAACATTAGATAAATGCTCCATCCCTGTGCCTGGAAGGAAATTAGAGAACTGCTTTGTTTCCAGTCCTCAGACACTCATTATTCTGTTGTATTTGCTGCTCAGCCTCTCCTTCACTTCATTGTACCCTCCTTTGGGGCATCACTGATCCCACGTTACTACAGGAGCCTATGTGGTCAACCATCCTTCATGTCCCGGCTTAAAATGGGTTTCATCTCCTCCATGAAACCATTGTACCCTAAGTAGTCTTTACTGGGGTGGTGGGAGGGTGGGGGGAAACAGCAGAGAACTGTACATGAACAACAATATAAATAAATAAATAAATAAATAAATAAATAAATAAATGTTACTTTCATTTTGCTAAAAAAAAAAAACCCCACAGACTGAATATGGAAAGGTAAAGGAGCTACAAGTAGTTAAAGGTGGAAGAGAAGGAAACTCACAGAGTGGGGGTTATTTCAGCAGGTTTGAGAGGATGGAATGAGAGCCTCTTTCATCATGGGCAGGAAAACTAATAGATCCAAAATATATATGAATAACTTATGAAAATAAACTGATAATCTCCCATTTGATCCATAATGAAAATCCAGGAGACACAAGTTTGTGGGTTTTGCATAAGTTTTATTTTTAAAAGTATTAAATAAGGTAATATTGTTCTCATTGTTCATGAAAACTTGACAAAATGAAACAAGTTAATTTGTATTTTTAACTCACTGAAAACAGGTTGTTTATTTCTTTAACAGGTTGAATATACAGATATTAATTTTATAGCATTTATTCCTTGGGGAAAATTGGCCTGGTGAATTACTATTTCTGAATTCATTTTTATGTGGTCTCATTCCAGGAAGTTATAGTATATCCCAAATAAATAACTGTTTCAATGGCAAAGTGGCAAACTTTTTTGTACTACAACAAACTACACACATAGGCCTCAATTTAAGATAATTATAGTCTTATTATAAAACCTATGATTAACAGAAAAATCTGATGCCACATATTACTGTCTTTTTCTTTATAGCAGTTAAAACTTCTTGAAATTATATTATATAATTCATTAATTGTTCATTTTTCACTCTTATCTACTGCTTTTTTAAAATTGCAGTTAAAAACACATACCATGTGGTTGGAATGCAAAATGCATGTTGGAAGACAGTTTGGCAGATTCTTACAACATTAAGCATACTCTTGCCATCCCATTCAGCAATCATGCTGGTTGGTATTTATTCAAAGGGGTTGAAAAATTATGTCCACATAAAACCAGCACACAGATGTTTATAGTAGCTTTACTCATAATTTCCAAAGTCTTGTAGCAACCTTTCTTCAGTAGGTTAATAGAGAAATAAACTGTGAAAATCCAGACTATGGAATATTATACACTGAAAAGAAATAGCTATTGAGGCATAAAAGATGTAGAGAAAACTTAAGTGCATATTACTAAATAAAAGGAGCCACTTTGAAAAGATTGATCGCAACTATATGCGTTCTAGAAAAGGCAAAACTATTGAGATAGTAAAAAAAAAAGTAAAATGTGCCCTGGCTGGCCTGGCTCAGTGGATTGAGCGCAGGCCTGCGAACCACACAATCGCAGTTTGATTCCCAGTCAGGGCACATGCCTGGGTTGCAGGCCAGTTCTCAGTAGGGGACTCACGGGAGGCAACCATACACTGATATTTCTCTCCCTCTCTCCTTCCCTTCCCCTCTAAAGATAAATGAATAAAATCCTTTAAAAAAAAGAAAATACTCTGTGATATACTATATGGATGAGCACACAACATTGTAAATTTGCCCAAACTCAGAATGTACAACACCAAAAGTGACCCCTAATGTCAACTCTGGACTTTGGGTGATAATGATGTGTTATTGTAGGTTCATCAGTTGAAACAAATACACCTCTCTGGTGGGGTCTTTGGTAATGGGAGAGGGTATACACAAAGTTGGGGCAGAATGAAGTGTTTACCAGCATCTAAGACTTATTCACTATGTCATCTTGAATAAATAACAATTTTGATAGTGTGATTGGTAAATAAAGAGTTTAGATGAAGTGATTCACATGATTCCTTAAATTTCAGCTTCGCATACAAAGTTTATAAATTCTGAGCCTGGAGAAACAGCAGCACTGAAGCTGTGAGTTAATGACGCCTGAGACTAAACAGAGAATGAATTTCAAATGGACAGTCTTCAGTATTTCAGACAAATCCCTGAATGACTTTAAATTGTGTTTGAATTTGCTCAATGCTTTTCAGAATATTCTAGGAGTGTTTAAAAATATTGAACATTAAAGTTGGCTATTCTCTAGCACATGTGCTAAATAAGTGTAACATGCCTAGTAATCAGTCACCATTCAAGATTATTTTTTAAAAGGTTTCACCATTCAATTTATATTTATGATGCTAAATGTTAATTTTAAATAAAGTTGAAAACATTATTTTGGGGGTTATTTCTAGTAAATGTAAAAATTCATAGGATGTTAGAAATATTTTAAACAATTATAAACTTCTTTACCCCTTGAATCATAAAAAAATATACCAGTGCTTAGAAAGACAAAAGTAGGTGTCATGGGTAATAAGAAAGTTGGCAGTTAAAATACAGTCTGTGTATGTATATACATATATACATATACATACATACACACAAATAGTAAGTATCAAAGACATAATCTGAATGTTTTATAATCTGAATGTCATAATTCAGACATTCATAATCTGAATGTCTTATGTCTTTGATACTTACTATTTGTGGTTCTTAAATATAATTAGAGACTCCAACTCCATCCTCACCATTGTTATGAGAATCAGATAAAATAATAGTCATGAGAACAACTTGTTCTCACAACTATTCATTGTGTCCTTCCTTGTTCCTTCCAATAACTATTATCTATTAATATGTGACTGTTCCCAAGTGAAACATTTCTACTCCTGTTGTATTCTTAATTAGCTTATATATGGAAAATACATCTAAGGCTGAAAAATGGCCCAAAGATGACAGGTTCTAAATGCTGGAACCTGTACATGGTACCTTACAGAGAAGAGGGGTCATTGACCATGTGATTCAGTTAAGACTCTTGAGATAGTGAGATTATTGCTTCTTACTGGTGGTATTCCGGTGGACCCTCAATGCAGTCACAAGTGTCCTTAGTGACATGCACCTAGAGTTAGAAAAGATGCAACCACAAAATCAGCAAGTGCCTGCAGTAATGAGACTGGAAGAGGCCGGCACCGTGATCACAGCCAGGTGACTTCTGACCTTGGGCTCCAGAGTTATTAAACAGATGGTACACTTCTCTTATTTTAAGCCACCCAAGTTGTGGTAATTTTTCACAGTGGCTTCTAAAACTAATATGGTACGGTCTAGATGGACATGTACCCAGGCAAGCTGTAATTACTTAAGTGTACATTATATAATGGAAGATTTTATTTTCTCCTATTACTTTTAAAATTAAACTGAAATGAGATACAATTTATAGATAATGGGAAAATACTCATCTGTATCCTCTTAAATTATTGTTTATTACACTGTTAGGTCTTAGCTAGGCATTGTGCTAATTAAACATGGAGGAAATAAGATCAATGAATCCAAAGCCTTGTTGTAAATCACAGTCTTGTGTGGGAAGGATTTCTCAAAACATGTAATAAGTTGATACAATAATAATACAATATGCACCAGGGGTGAAGCATTTTACTCATTTACTCCATAAGAAATCATTGAGTGAGAAATTTGCTAGTGCTGAGATACACAGCAGTGACAATGGTAATGGTGATGGTGATGATGATACCACAACAGCTTTACTAGTATTTGTCTTGTGTGTATTATCACCATATGTGATAATACACGCCAAGGGCCAGCCTGTGCATTATCACCATACATGGTTTACATCCCATTCAGTTTAAGCAACTAGTTTGTTTGTTTGTTTTGTTTTCTTTAGTGTAACGACCTCTGGTGCACAGAACGGAATCAGTCATGATCTGTGGTTCTATGGTCCCTGGTAAACTTCATCCTGTGAAATTGGTTCTGCACAGTTATTTAAGTTTTCTTAGTCCTTTTTAATAAACACTGGTAGAGACAAAAAACCAACATGTGAGGTAGATCTTGCCACAAATCTTTTTGGTATCATCATTCATGATTTTTAAATGAAGGGATTGAGGGATACCAAGGTAACAGTTACAGAGTCAATCCAGCAGCGTGGGTTTGAGCCTAGGCTCTCTGAAACAAAAGCTAATAATACCCTCTGCTCTTAAATAAAACTTACACTATGAATTTCAGTTACCGAGTTCAATTTTTAATCATTTTTTTGCATTAAACCTGATTGAAGTTTGAAACACTTTCCACCTCTTTTAAGAGTTAACTTCAACCACCAACGGAAACACTTTGCCCTTTCCCATTCTTTCCTCCTTCTCCCTCCTGTGAACGGTCTATTCACATTGCTGTAGTTAAAATCGTTGGAGTGAAACATTAGTGCAGAAAACTTTTTTTTGCAGTCTTCACCAACACAACAGTTTTACCATGGCTGAAGTCGATCGAATGTACCGACTTGGCCCCTGCTCTCACCGCTACTCCTGCGGCTTGCTCGAAGGTTACATGTGTAATTGCATTTCTCGGCGGCAAGCCCCTGCTCTGCATGGTTTGCCTTAATCTGAACAATCCAGATGTCAAGCGGAGCACATTCATAATGGAAGAGGGAGGTAAGGAAAACGACATCTGACAGACATTTCTAGTTGCTTAATTTCACAGAACCAGCAGAAAGTGGCAAAGAAACGCGCTCAATTTTCCCTGTCCTTTCAAGGTGCTTTTGTCATTCTGCTCTCATGATAATAGACTTTGACATACATGTGGAACTGGGCACCTAAATAACTGCTTCTTTTAGTCTTTCTAAATATCACATGCACGAGTCCATTGTCTAAACTCACTCTTCTGACCATAGCTGTGAAAAAATAAAACTTTTTTTTTTACATTCTTCATTAAGCTGTTTTTGTCCTGTTGGATTTCACCACTCATAATCCCATTGATTTCTTCTCCTCGAGATAAAATTATGGCTTTGTTGATATAGTGGAGAACTGCTATTCTCAGCTTTCAATGAAATTCCACTTACCCTTCTATTTTCTAAGTAAAACTAACAGAATTTTATCACTTCTCTCACAATTCAAATTTACCTGATAGAGTTGCTAGATGCAATTTAAAAAAAACAAACATATATTAATTTTAAGAGATAAAAGGGATTAAAAGATT
Organism: Sturnira hondurensis; assembly: GCF_014824575.4. Classification (NCBI taxonomy): domain Eukaryota; kingdom Metazoa; phylum Chordata; class Mammalia; order Chiroptera; family Phyllostomidae; genus Sturnira; species Sturnira hondurensis. Next base: position 4,448,961 of record NW_028075269.1, read on the forward strand.
AAAATCTTATTTATCAATTAACATGTTTCCAATTTAAATTCTAGTATTTTTCAAGTTTAAGAAAAAGGTTTTTTTCACTTTCCAGTATCATTTATATTTCCTAGAATCTAGATACAGTTAACTATAGCAAGACAGTGCTCAATAGTATTTAAGCCTCATTTTAAGTTCTTTAAACTAGCTCATCATTTATAAACATAAATTCGTATTTCAGTAAAAATGAAAACTAGATTTGACATTAACAAAATTTACTCGATGTTAACTACAAAACTTTTATATGAGATGCATGGATATACCAGAATTTGGCCTTTATAAACTAGCTTACACATAAATAGTAACTTTATCAGTCCTCACCTATTTTGTGTTGCACCAGAGCCCCTCCCACAGCTTTTACTACATAAACACATTCCTCCCCTTAGGACAAGGTGAAAAAGTTTCCAACCAGGAAAGAAAGAAAAACTCTAACAGATTTATCCGATTCTGAATCATCAGCAAATATAACACCAGAAATAGGTTCGGGGCTACTTTTAACCTAAATAACATAAAAGTTACAATGGTGACCAAAAGAACACACAGGTTTCTCGTTAAACTTTGTTTTAATGGGTCTCAAAATTCTGTGAAAGATTTTGGTCAAGTTGTTTCCATTAAAAAGTACTGATTTTAAAAACTAATAGCTTAAAAACTGCCACTCACAAAAAAAACCCCAAATGGTCCACAAAACAGTCTCCTTTCCTTCTGAAGGTTTTACAATGCACTGTACTAACTAACCTGTCCTTTACTATTAAACTTACATGGCCATTTGAGACCAACAGTTCTGAGACCGTTCTTCCACCACTGATTAAGGCTGGGGTGGCAGGTGTTGGGGCTAATATTCATTTAGCCTTCTGAGCTTTCTGGGCAGACTCGGTGACTTTGTCAGCTCCAGCTGCCTTCTTGTCCACCGCTATGATGACACCAACAGCAACCGTCTGCCTCCTGTCAGGAACTGAACAGTGGTCCAGAGGAGGATAGTCAGAGAAGCTCTCAACACACATGGGCTTGCCAGGAACCATATCAACAATGGCAGCATCACCAGATTTCAAAAACTGGGCCATCTTCAAGCTTTTTCCCAGAGCGATGATCAATCTTCTCCTTCAGCTCAGCAAATCTGCATGCAATATGAGCTGTGTGACGATGTAGAACAGGTGCATGTCCAGCACTGATTTGGCCTGGATGGTGGAGGATAATCACCTGAGCTGTGAAGCCAGCAGCTTCCATTGGTGGGTCATTTTTGCGGTCAACAGCCACACTGCCACGACGAACGTCTTTGACAGACACATTCTTGACATTGAAGCCCACATTGTCCCCAGGAAGAGCTTCACTCAAAGCTTCATGGTGCATTTCAACAGACCTTACTTTGGTTGTAACATCGACTGGAGCAAAAGTGACCACCATGCCAGGTTTGAGAACGCCAATCTCCACTCGGCCCACAGGGACAATACCAATGCCACCACTTTTGTAGACAGCCTGGAGAGGCAGATGCAGGGGCTTGTCAGTTGGATGAGCTGATGGTAGGATGCAGTCCAGAGCTGCAAGCAGCGTGGTTCCACTGGCACTGCCATCTTTCTGGGTGACTTTCCATCCCTTGACCCACAGCATATTAGCACTTGGATTCAGCACGTTGTCACCATTCCAACCAGAAATTGGCACAAATGCTACTGTGTCAAGGTTGTAGCCAATTTTCTTAATGTAGGTGCTGACTTCTGTAACAATTTCCTTATATATCTTTTGGCTGTAGGGCAGCTTCATGGAATCCATTTTGTTAACACCAACAATCGGCTGTTTCACACCCACTGTGTAAGCCAGAAGGGCATGCTCACAGGCCTGCCCATTCTTGCGGATACCTGCTTCGAACTCGCCAACACCAGCAGCAACAAACAGGACAGCACAGGCAGCCTGAGATGTGCCTGTAATCATGTTCTTGACAAAGTCCCTGTGTCCTGGGGCATCAGTGATGGTCACATAATACTTGCTGATTTTGAATTTCCACAGGGAGATATCAGTGGTGATACCACGCTCACATTCAGCTTTCAGTTTATTCAAGACCCAGGCATATTTGAAGGAGCCCTTTCCCATCTCAGCAGCCTCTTTCTCAAATTTTTGGATGGTTCTTTATTGATCCCATCCGTAGATGAGATGGCCAGTAGTGGTAGACTTGCCAGAATCTACATGTCCAATAGCCACGAGGTTGATGTGAATCTTTTCCTTTCCCATTTTGGCTTTGATTTAGTGGTATGTTTCTCGACACCTGTGTTCTGGCGGCAAAGCTGTTGTGAAAAAGGAGAAGAAAAAAGGTTTCTTACCAAAACAACTGTTCTAGTAGGCATTTTAAATGATTTTAATGTAAAAAAAATAGCCCTCTCATTCAGAAATTGTTGGGTATTTGACCACTGAGACAGTTTTCTAATAGAAGTTTTATTTCTTAACCTGTATATCTGAAACTAGTTCTTATAGGTTATCTGAAAGGTCCATACACTTAATACATTTGTTAGATTTAAGAACACAACATTTACAACTTGTGTGATATCTCTCTATATATACATTGAATACATACCTATATCTATCTATCTATCTATCTATCTATCTATCTATCATCTATCTATAAATTATTGTCTGATACTCACTGCCTCCCATGATCACCAGTTTAATTTAAAATAAGGCAGTGTGGTTGAAACAATCATATGCTCACCAATATCCATTTTCTCAGTATTACATTTGGTAATTTAAAAAATGAGTTTTAGCTAGAAATTTATACCTACTTATCTAGCTACATTTACCAGCCTCCCAGCATCTTTTGTAGTGAGTCAGGGCCACATGACTATGTTTTGGGCAATAGCTATATAAAGGAACCTCTGAGTTCATGGTTATATATGAAAGAGAAAAGTGTAACTGCTTTTTTGTATAATTACTTCTTTGTCACTAAGTGCCTGATGTACACCTTTATTCACTGTGATTGAATGATAAATTCTTTTCCAATCTGCAAATTATATTTATGTTGAAAACTGTCTTTTTCTTCTAAGATCTGGTTCATATCTTACACAGAGGACTTTCCATCTTATCTTTGCCTTTTTTACGTTCTTGCTCAAATAAGGCAAAGTGGTTTTTTTTATCGGGATCTTTATCCTTCAACTTTTGTGAAAGATTTTGCTTCATCTTTATCAAAGCTCGATCTGTGCCCCTCTGTGTGTCTGGGCATTACCCCACACTTCTCAGATCTCAGAAGTCGCCACACAGCATCACACTTGTCTAGAATGGGGAAGGGCAAGTTCCTATCAGTTCTCTATTTACTCCCAGTTTCTAATGCAATACATGACACGGAGCAACTTTTAATAACTGCCTAATGAGTACCTAACCTGAATTCTCTCTCTATATATATTGTGTGTGTGTGTGTGCGTGTGTGTGTGTGTGATTATTTTTCTCTACCGAATCAATATTCTGGGAGGTGAAGGGGGAAACTTACTTTGGTAAGAAGGAGAGTTCTTACTACTTGGGATTTGTATTGAAAATACTGCCATCTGTGTAGCTCCAAGGCCTCTCTCATACTGCACAATTACATACACTCCAAGACACAGACTTCGAATCTGGTGTGAGTCGTTTCATTTTCAAAGTCTTGCAAATCAACAGAAGAGAACACGATTCAACCTTTATAAAAACAGAACTTTCTTTTTTCAATAATGTCAGAGGCAAGTTTCTTAATTAAGTTCCCTTAACTGGATATAAATTCTATCGTGCTTTTATTGCATTTTTTCATTTTATTTGTCACATAAGTTTAGGACCCTTATTATTTTTATAATGATTAATATTGAAACTACATACCAAGACTTTTTCCTTTTTAATTAAGAATCTTTGAAGATTTCCTTAGAAAAATGGTGACATAATAAGTTCTAAGGATCTATTATCAGTAGTATATTTGCTTAGTAGTGTTGGTTTGATTAGATTTCTTGCAAACAGTCTTTCCTTCAATTCTTTGGGAGTTGCTTTTTATACAAAAAAAAAAATAAGGTAACTTATCTGTTTTCTTCGAAAATTAAACTGAATTTATTGTCTAGTGATAGTGAATCAGACTCTCTAATCTGTCAGTTTTATCACAAGAGCATGTTCTTTCTCTAAAGCCATGTGGTCAAGCACTCTGGATTTCTGAAATTAATACTCATTCAGAGTGTCTGAGTCCCCTCTCTGGACAGAACAATAATAAATTAGTGGCCCTACAATGTAGCTTGTTATATTACATGTTCCTGATTACAGAAAGGTAGAGTCTGCACAAAAGTTCAATTTTGTATTATCCTTATTTTCAACATAGTGTCACTTTGAAAGAGGCATATGGCTAGACAGCAAAGGCATATGCATAAATATATACATGTATATGCATTTGCATGTGAGTATCCAGATATTAGACAGAACTCACTTGGGATCAGTTTTTATTTAAAACTGAGTACACTGATTTACATATACATTTCACAGCTTTGTGAAAGTGGGGGTCACATCCCCTATGTCTGTAGGTTCCATGCCTCTCATACACATTCCTCCCTGCCATCAGATACCCAATTCGTCTTTGAAACACACCTCTGTGATTTTATTTCAGAGCCTCTCATGTAAATTAATTGACTTCCTCATCTGTTCCCACCACATGCCGTACACATTTCTCCATCGTGGCTTCCATCGTTCTTGCTGACTAGTTTCTGTTAATGTGTCTGTCTTATACACTAAACTCTAAGGAAGGCTGCGCTCTAAATACTTCCGGGTAAGAAAGAAGAGAGGAACGAGGAGAGAAGGAATTAATAAATAAATGGGTGGGAGAATTTATGATTAAAGTTGTGTTAAAAATGTGCCAGCTTTCTGTGCCAATATGTGAATTATTAAATAAATAATAATCTTGCTTTGAAATATTAACTGAGTAGTTTAAATAGCCCATGCCCTGTAAAGACACTGCTATTTACTTGGGAATATGAATGATGTATTTGTGGAAGAATCTGACATTTTATTGGGAAGTACAATGAGCTTGACATAATGATCCTGGTGGTCAATTCAATCCTAATGTATTATCATAACATGGTTAGAATGAAGAAAAAAATAGGTTAAGATAATTTTATCTGACAACCAAATTCTGGCTAGGATTCTACATAAGTAGTACTATACACACCATTAAAGCCAGAGACCTCCGTCTGCACGGAGCCCATCATTCTCACTGTATAGACAAGTTGGTGACTTTAAAAGGCACCAAAAAGGTGACTTTTTTGTGTGGTTGGTTGATTTCAAACTGGCATTGGTTCTAACTCATGGAAACTATAGAAATAACTTCCTGCAAGCATTTTCCAAATGCAATGATTTGAGTTTGTGCTTATAAACTTTGTAGGTTTTAGCCCTTCAGAGAATCTGGGGTCATGGCACATGCCATTGTATTAACTTATTCTTCCTTGGGGGAGAATTTGTCCCCTGCTGGCACTTGGTAAATGATTACATTTTTTATGTGAGTTGTCAAAATTCCTCAGGATTATGAAGAGATTGTAATGTGTGTCTCAGGGAAAGTGAAAAACAAGAAGCATATTATGTATTGTATGGTTTAATAAATAAATGCATAAAATACATATGTATATTTAATATATATTTATATATGTAGTGAAACTTTTAAGGAGGTCAATTTATTTCTCTATTATAATTGTATGCATGTATGTTCAATATAGGAACAAAAATGGTAACAAAGAAAATAATAGAAACTTGTTTTGTCATCTTATAAAGGGAAAAAAAGAATATACAAACATATCTAACAAATATAGACCTGATGCCTCTGTAGATGAAAATATTATGTTTTACTTTTAAATCAGTACCTATACAATTTTTTTTCATGGTATTGAGTATTTTTGGTAATCATCAAATTAATGGCTGAGCAATGAGAGATAAATTGAAGGTGTCCATTAACTCAGGTTACACAGCTCTGACAGATGCCCTTTGATTCCCTGAAATGATTTTTTAAAAGACCTTATTTATTTCAATAGCTACCACTGGGCATCTTTCTGAGTCTCCAGCCAATGAAGGTCTTGTGAAGTTAAGCTCCTTTGATTATTTTGTCTCTTCCAGAGCCTCAAGCTCAACATTTACAAAGCAGTTGTGTTTTTCCATGACTCAGAATGTTGAAGTTAAAAAAAATTGAGTTGAATGTGTATCGGTTGTAAGTTCAGCAATTCGGGATCTCATTCTTACATTTTTTAACTATAAAATAAGATAATCATGCATCTACCTCATAGATTTATTGTGAAATTTTAAGTATATAGAAAGAATAGCAACCAGCTCAAAGGTAGCATCTCATTAATGCTAGCTATAATCATTGCAACTAGTATTATCATTGCAAATCAATTTAAAACACATAAAATGTTATATTCTCATGTGATTTGTTTATACTTATTCATTTTATGTATTTTTAGTGCTTCCTACTTGATTTACTTAGCAATATATTATTTATAAATGTACCTAGCTCTTTCTCTTTGAAGAAATGCATAGAAACAGAAAAATATCTTTTTCTGCAGAATGCATAATATGAATATTTATCTTCTTAAATACCATACTTGATTATACTTAATTTTTTAAATTTATACACAGGTAATTTTACTATATAAAATAAAAAATGGCTTATAAAATATTTCATAATTAATATTTTGCCTGTGACCCTTAATGCAACATGCAACCTTTTATATTTCTTGTTTTTTAAACATATCAGTGTGAGCAGTAATAAGACTGTGGATGAAAGTTCTCAAATGATATACTTTATTTTTTTCTGCTTAGTCACATTTTTCTTGATTCTTTCTCTAACACCCATCCCTATTTGTTTTCTCTTCATGATCCTCCCTTCTCTCATATTTATTTTCTTTGTGGTTTGTTAAATACAGAGGAGAAATTCAGATGGATATTGAATAATTGTCTTTACTGTCACAGAACGAGGTCCCGAATGTAACACACTTGATTGCAGTATCCCTGGGGATTTACATAATCACTATTATCAAAACTGTAATTACTGATGCCAGCTGTGCAAAGCCCTGGTCCTTGTAAAGAGTTGGGAGCCCTGAAGGAGCCGGGCACTGGGACACCACTTGAGTGGAAAAACCTTCATCTACTTACTCCCCTTGGTAAACACTAGTTCTGACAGTTCCATAGAAACCTTAAAAACAAGTTATGAAAATCGGGAATGGACAAAGAGTACTGAAGGAAAGTTTAATTATGTTTTCATAAGAGTTCAAAGCATCACAGTATGAGAAAAAAATAAGAGGTGAATAGCAAAAAGTAAATTTATGTATGAAACATATCTAGCTCCATCTCCAACTCTATTTCACATCTTTGGTAGTTTTTCTACCTTTATATATATTGTTTTATAAATATCTATTTGTCTAAATACATATTTATATACACCCCATAGATACATACACATGTGTGTGAAACTTAGATCCCCAGACTTTACCCATCTGTCCCTCTGGCCGATGGAAACGTGTTATTTTTCTAAGTGTTGTATAAAAACCTTTATATTGTTAACATTTTGATGTCTTAAAAAATTACCATTTGACATGTTCTCTTCACAATGTGTTCGTGTAGGGAACCATTTATAGAAAACTCTGCCTATCCCAGCACGTGGCATTCTTTCTAAAAACAGTGACATAGACGTCTTTTAACAGCACGTACCAAGGCACAGCAATTATTTTACTGATTGTCAATGGGATTTTATTTCTTAACAAATGAGAGATGTGGTACAAAGAAGCATTTGGTTTTCAGTTTGTTTAGCATTTGTTTAGCATTTAACATTTGTTTAGCCTTCATTTCCAGACAAACATCCACTGAGCTCATACCTTTTACTGTTCTTTGATTCTTCATGTTCTTGTGTCTCTTCTTTTTTCAACCTAGATTTCACTACTCAAAGTAACAATCACTCCCTAAAATACTCCTTCGTCTCTCTTAAATCCCAAACTTAATTAAATCTAAGTCCCTTTATGCCTGGCTCAATATAGGAGACTATGGCAGGTAAAAATCGAATAAGTATGATGAATGACATCATTTTTAAATTTTTGATCATTTGTCTCAATTGGGTCCTTACTATTGCCAAGCAGTCCCTGTAATCTCATTCATTGCACACTCCATTGCTTCTCCCATTGGGATAAAGCCCTTTTTATATTTTCTTCACTGTCCTCGAACTTCAACCTCCTTCCCCTCAACCCACAGTGTCAGTTAATATCCCTGCGTATCAGTCAGGCTTCTCCAAAGAAACCAACCAACCAATAGGAAGTATGTGTAATTTACATAAGATTTTACATGGGTACATGGATATTTATTCTAAACAATTGGCTCACATGATTATGGAGGCTGATAAGTACAAATCTGCAAAGTTAGTTTGGAGACCCGGAGAAGAGCCAATGTTGCAGTCAAACCCCAAAGGCTGCCTGCTTGCGGAATTGCGTTCTGCTGGGGAGAAAAGGCAATGCCTTATTCCATTTCCTCTTCTGCTGCCTGGATGAGGCCCTGCCAAATTATGGAGGACAATCTGCTTTACTGAAAGCCCACCAGTTTAAATGTAAACCTCATCATAAAACTCTCCTACAAAAACATCCAGAATAATGCTAGACCAAATATCTGGGCACTGAAGACCAGTCCAATGAACACATAAAATTAACCGTACATTCTGCTGCTTCTTTGTTCTTGACTTCGAAGAATTTTTAATTTTTTATTATAGTTGCCATGCAGTATTATACTAGTTTTAGGTGTACAACCCAGTGATTGGACATTATTTAACTTACTAAGCGGTCCCTCTGATAAATCCAGTACCCACTTAACACCATGTATTGTTATTACAATATTATTGGCTATATTCCATATGTTGTACTTTGCATCCCCTAAACTATTCTGTAGCAATCAGTTTGTACTTCTTAATCCCTTCAACTTTTTTCCCTTCCCCCAAACCTCTGCTCCCATCTGGCAATTATTAAAAATGTTCCAGGTGTCTCAGTTGGTTAGAGCATCACCAAGGTTGGAGATTTGATCTCTGGTTAGGTCTCACGTAAGAATCAACCACTGAATGTGTCAATAAGTGGAACAACACATCAATGTTTCTTTGTCTCTCTTTCCATCCACGCCCCCCCCAATTAATACATTAAAAAAAAGTTTTCTGTGTCTATGAGTCAGTTTCTATTTTGTTTGTTAGTTTATTTATTTATTTTTTTTATCTATTTTGTCTGGAGTAAGAATTACTACCCCAGATTTTTGTTTCTTTGTTTCCATTTTTATGAAATCTGTTTTCCATGCCTTTACTTTCAATTTCTATGTGTCTCTTGTATACAGCGTATGTCATGGTCTCACTGGGTTGTACACCTAAAACTAGTATAATACTGCATGGCAACTTTAATAAAAAATTAAAAATTCTTTGAAGTCAAGAACAAAGAAGCAGCAGCTGTATGCATTCAGCTTTCATATGTCTTTTAATTAGAGCATTTAATTTAATCATTTGCATTTAAAGTGATTATTCATACATAGATTGTTAATTGTCATTTTATTATTTGTATTTTTCATCTTTCTTCTTTTTAAAGAAGACCCTTTAACGTCCCATGTGATACTGGTTTGGTGGTGATGGATTAGCTTTTATGTAAATCATCTCATTTAATTCTAAAATCTATTTTGAAAGATATATCCTTGTTTTGCCTTTATACATGAAGAAATTGGAGCTTGGAGGTTAAAGAATCTTATTCAAGGTCACAAAGCAAAGGACTGGAGTCAGTGCTGAAAGCTCTTTCTCCTACTGACAAAATGGCTTGTCTCAATAAAGATGCTTCCCATCCAATCATGGATCATAATTTAAGGGAAACACATTTTGTCATTAGAACCTTAATCTTATACTGGTCAGATAAGAACTTTTAGGATTTTTCCCAAAAAGTCTGTAATTCAACTGACTTATTTTAGGATCGCTATTTACTGACAAAGTTCTCTTAGAAATTTGATGACCAGGCACTGGTAGAGAGTTAATGGCCAAAAGTTGAGTACAACTTACCAAATTGTACCTTTTCCCCATATATTGCTTTCAAGGCATTTTAAAGTTTTTGTTAGTTGTGAGAGAAGCACGGAGGACATATGTGTGACACAGCATCATTAAGAAAAACATAAAGAAAGCATCTAAGAGCAAGACCAATTTTCCAAATAGGATAACCTATAATACTAGGCCCAATTTTGCTTTGATTTTCTTTTGTTTTGTGGATTAAAGGTTGTTTTCACTTTTTTAAATATGATGTTCTGTGAAATATACAGGTGCTTTGTTTTTTTGTATATTTTCTTATTTTAAAAATTAAAGCATAATTAGCCTTTTCTCTTGAAGCCACAGGTATCTTATATTTTGTATCACTTTGAATTGAGGAACTTGCAGTCAGTTTTTACCACAACCAGGGAAGAGTGCCCTAAGTTTTTATCTGCCTTGTGTGCAACATCCAATTACAATGCACCAGGGGCATTCAGCCTAGGGAGTTCAGGTGGAAAGGGCAGACTTCTTTCTGCCAACTGGCCTTACAAACTATATATAGCAGCCCATCTGTCCTTCCTGTTGAGCATCCTTTTCCCCTTCCCCCTGCCTCCCGCTAGGTGAGGGGAAAGAATTTCCTAGAGCTTGGGGAGAATGAAGTAAGGGAAAGAATCCCCTGCATGTCTGGCTTCGGGAGTGGACCCCAGCTGCATTTCCTGTAAAAGTAATGTAAATAGTAAGCAGAAGTGGCTAAAGCAGTATTGCTGGTACAAGAAGTGGGTAGAATAGTTAGACTTGTTTTGTCTGGGTAAGCTTTCCTTCCTGTGCTTAGCTTTACTTCTGAGGGAAAAAGAATTTTGAGGGACAAGCAATTTGTAAGCTAAATATTATTACAGTAGTAGAAGCTTAAACCACTAGAAAGCAAGGGCTGCATTTCATTGTGATCTTTTTCTCTTATTGTTCCTCCCCCATGGATATCATTGTTCTTGTGGTTATCATCATCCTAAAAATAAGTAACCCCTACTGGGCTCTTTCAGGGTGGCAGGCACTGTTCTGAGTGCTCTATCTACTTGAGCTCACTCAATTATTACAACATTTATATGAGTTAGAAACTTTTTTTACCTTTATCTACAAAGGAAATTGGAGAAACTCATATGAGCTATCAAATTCAAGGGACTTTGCATTGCTTCCCTGAAGAGAAATTATTCCTTGAGTCTCAAATCTGGCAGAAGAGGGTTCAAGTATCAGTCCTACCATATACTAACTTTATGACTATGGTAAACTTATACAACATCTTGTGTCTTAGTTTTCTATTCATGAAATAGGATATATAACAATAGCTATCTCCCAATAATGATGTGAATATTGAATAAATTATGGGAAAGTTATTGTGATTCCTGGCATTAGAGATTACTGTTAGTTTACAAAAGTAATACTTTATTATTGTTGTTATTATTATTATTATTATATCAGAAGGAGTTAAGCAAACTTAATATTCCCTGAATTTCAGGCAGTAAGCATATTTTGCTAACTGATTGCTACAGTAAATAAGAATTTTAATATAAGGGCTGAATTAATTTAGCTGACTAAATAAATAGTCCTAGACATCATTGAGAATAAAGCAAGTCACGAGTCCAGATTTGAGATTTTAAATTTCTATCTAAGAATTCTGACAACTGTCTTTTTTCCTTTGTCGTACTTTGAGTACATTGCTCTCCGCACTTTCCCAGTTGTTTTTAATTTTCAGAAGGTAATAACTTTAAAAGTTGAACGTCTTGTGAAATAGAACTTATGATAATAGCAATATAAAAATCATAATAGATATTTTGAAGTCTTTTAGAGTTTATGAAGCATTGTCACTGACATGATCATTTCCAATTGTAAATAACAACTTCACCATGGAAACACATGATGCCAACATAGGTCTGATGGTCATATTATATCCAACACAGTCAAGAAAAATTTTGGGATTTAAACAGTGTAAATTCTAATAATGTTTGGCTTGTATCTCTGTGAAGACCCCTAATATATTATCCTGTATTTATCTAAGCTTCTGACTGGATGTACAGTGTACACAGTTCTGAAGGTTGGCAAATCCCAATACCCACCAAACCTTTATTGTAGGTATTATCTGATAAACATGGCTTAGAAATTTTAATTATTTCTCTGCCAATCTGCAGAGTGGAAGCAACAGGTTTCAAATCCAACTTCTAACCCCTCATCCCAATCTCACATTTTCCAGTATAGATAAACTTTAGGATGCACATCTAAAAATCTAATACATTGATTTAATTAAAGTTTTTACATAGGATTACTTTGTAGTGTACATTGCCGTGCTAAACCTGCCTGGTCCATGCACTAATGGAAGAAAAATTTAAGTGTATTTACTCCGTATATTGTTCTCCACATTTGGCATTCCTGAGAGAGAGTAATGCCAAAACTTAACCCCAGTGTACTTAGCAGTCAAATATAACACCCCAGCCATCAATGGTAATATTAAGAAAACTTTTATTTTAAATTTCATATATGCACGTTTCAGTATAGGGTAATTAATTATATAAAATAACAACACTATAATATAGACTACTCCTCAAATGACTTTAACACGTAAGAGCATGTATGCCTGCTCAATTCATGCTCAGTGCCACATTTTATTTACATCTACCTCTGTTTGAACAAATAGTTGGCTACATGAAAAATATGTTGAGAAAGATTTACAGAAAAACTAATGTTTTCACATGGGTTCTCCTCCCCCCAACAATCATGAGTCCTCCCCATAGGTTTGGAAAACACAAGAATAAGTTAAATATATATGCAAAACCAGGTCTGGCTCTTCAGTTAAATTAAAGAAATAAAATAAACCCTGACGCTCTGTTATAGAAATGACCACTGAACAAACCGCCAATGGACCATATAGTACTAGAAGGTGAGTTTACTAAAGAGCTTATTTTTTCCTAGAAAATTTAAGTTTTCCTAGAGATACTATGTCAATTTGGAATTACTATGGCTTAAATTAGAAATGATGAAATATTTTGAAACAGTTTATTGTCATTTTATTTCATTTAGGCAAACAGGTGAACGCAGTTCTTTTGGAAAGAGAAAATATTACCTGGTCATTAGTATGTTTTTATATTAAGAAAGGATGGGCATAATTTAGCTGGAAAAACAAACCATTTGCTATCAGAGAGAGAGCTTTGTTCCTTTGTGAGCTATGATTAATTAAATGTATGATTGTAAAGCTGTTTCAATTCATTTTTACCAAAATACGAAGTACAAACACACATATAAATAGGTGAATAAATAAATAAAGTGCATATTAGCTTGGATAATTTTATTAACCTTAAGTCATCTAAATGCAGAGGTCTGACTTTGCAGAACTGCTGAGGAAGCAAACTAGCAATTTGCTGACACGTCACAGGTGATCAATGAGTTAGTTTCCTTTTTTAACTGTTCACTCTTTCCTCATCCTGTTCTTATCCCCGTTGCAGCATCTCACATGAATGTAGCGCCCCAATTCCAAGGACATGCTTTCCTCCTCCTCCTACTGAACTATATGTAGAAGTCAATTTTCCCTTAATTTGATCCTACTTTACTGTTTGGAATAAATAGAATGTATAAGAATAACACAATCAATTCTTAAGATTAACAGAAAATGAGTAAAGGAGGAGGAACATATGAGAATCAGCTTTTTGAAACGAGGAGAAAGTCAAAGGAGAAAATTAATCAACACATACACGGCACACAAAACATGCAACATAGATCAATTTCATTTGTAGACAGGAGAATGCCGTTGCTTTTTTCCTTGAGTTCTCTTTAGCATCTAGTTGAGCTGCATGAAATTGCCATTTTGGTGGGTTAAAAATAATTTCAAAATAGCCATTTCATGCAGTTCAAACTAATCAATGCACTAGAACAGCTGTTTTCAAGGATGTTAAAAATAAAAGCCATTCTCTCTGAATGGCATGTCATAGAATTATATTATTATAATTTGTAAAAAACTTAGGCTGTTTAATTTTTCAATGAAGACTTCTTCCTTTGGTTCAATAGACCTTATGTAGTACCTATCATGCGTCAGAACTGGGAAACACTGTTTAACAGAACAGGCAATAAACCTACTCTCAAAGCTTACAATCTAGTGGATGAGGGAAAATTTAAGATACATACATAGAATGGATATACACTCTGCTGTGAAATAAAAAGTGGCAAGGACACAAATAAAGCAGGGATGAAGATGTTGGGTGAGAGAGTAGGATCGCAATTAAAAACGGTGGTCTGGGAGGCCTCAAGAGAAAAATGATGTCCTGACAGGAGTGAAAGACACGAAGTGAATGTTTATTGTAAGACAGTAGCCACTATACCCTGAAGGTCAGTGGAGGACACCAAGTGTCACTGTGGCACATACTTAGTGTCACTGATCTGCCACTCACTTGCTGATATGGGTCGAGTGCCTGGTTTGTAGTTCTGACAGATTCCATGGAGTCTCATCTTTCAACTTGCCTGAGTCCTGAGGCAGAAGCTCACGGCAAACAGCAGCTTCTTCTGAAGGTCACATGTATTGCTGAAGTTAGAGACTGTGAACAGTAGACACGGGTCTCCATTTGTTGTATTTGTTCCGGTTTGCTTTTGCAGGTTTTAGTTTGTTCTTAAAGGCTCTGCTTTGACCTTGTTCGCCTTGTTTCCCTTGCGACTTCCTTACTGACTTCCTCTCCTGTTATTATCCTACGGTGATTCTAGGCCCACCACCAGACTCACGTGTGCCGGCCTTCCAGGCACTACCTTACTGGCTCTCATAATTATGAAAGGTTTAATTGCTAATATAAATTCCATGTTCCATATGATCTTGTACTGGTTTTGTTTACTTCTTTGAATCCTAATTAGAGCACTAATCCATCTCCGATACCTTATAATCCTCTCAAATGTAGCATATCCACAACTGAGTTCCTGATGTGTTCTAGCACACACTTGTTACCTTCACAGTCTTATCCAACACAGTTAATGGCAACTTTACCCTTTTTGTTGTTCGGCCAAAGAGCACGGAGTCACCTTTGATGGTTGTCTTTTATGTGCCCCTTGCAGTTTGTCATTCTGGAAGTGCTGGAAGCTCTACCTTTAACACAAAGCCAGTGCATTAGCTTTCTATTCCTTATTTCTTTGGCACTCCATTGTGGCCCACGCCACCATCAGGTCCTACCAGCATGCGTCAAGATCATCCACAGAGAGGCAGTGCAGTTAAAAGGCAGTGGGGCCCCAAGGGGCACTTCCATATTTTGATGTTAGGCAATGGAGAGATCAATGAAGGACACTGTATAGGAAGAGCCACAAGAGTGGAAAGAAATTCGAGAAAGCACGGGAAACTAAAAATTCCCTTGGGATGACAAACCAACGGTTTGACGAGAGAAGGTGATCGTTTGCCATCTGTTGATGAGAATGGGCACTGTAATGCTTCATCATAGTTGCTCACCAGGTATGATAAAGAATGTATGGCAAACTCATCCATAGAGCATCACTCAGTGCTAGAAAACTTCAAAATATGTACTTCATGTTTGTTTATTAGGATGGATTGCAGGAGGATGTTTCACACACACAAACATCAAATTTTACACAGTGAACATTTCTCCTCGTATTTCTATGGCTATATCAATTGATGTTCAACATCACCGTGAGATCCTTATTTATTTAGACGACAGGTCAGTGGAAAAGTTTACCCAGAACTAAGGGGGAAAAAGCCTGTATTGGAAAAGCAATCTTCAATACTCTTGCTCCTGAGCTCATTGTTTACCAGTAAATAAAAATTGTACAACTCAAGCCATATGAACTATCAATAACTATTTGACATTTGCTATTATACTGAATGAGCCAAGTGAGGAGACTGAGCTTCTATTTCTACTCCCCAGATGAGTCACTTAACCTCTTTTTACCCTGCAAAGATAGGAATAAATTACTCCTTGGCATACCTCATAGAGATAATGTGAGTATTGATGAGATAATATTTGCAAAGCTATTTGAAAGTCTCATATACAAAAAAAGGTGAAATTAGATACTTCCTTTGCATTTGCATAGATGAGGGATGAAGAAAAGTGACATGCATTCTCAGAAACTGCTGGTAACTACAGATACTTTCACTAGACGTATGCCTGTATTAAACATACACGTGAAATAATTATAGTAAACCTGAGGACCTGGTGTTTTGGAAAACAACTCTTAATCTTTCTGTCACAGTTTGTGCTATGTAGGTAACATGACTGGCAGTCATTCTAGTCCTTTTCTTTCACTCTCAAATCTTGTCCACTCTCTCTCCTCAGCATCTTGCTAAGTACGTATTACTGTACTGAAACTCTTTTATTGCAGATTGCCACTGTTATCTTATGTTTACTGATGGAGTCATCTAGCCCCTGACCTCCTGGCCCACCGCCTTATGTTTCTCTATTTCATCTCAGCATGTGCTGTATACACAGTCCTTATTTGGTTCCTGTTTCTTTCATTCAATCCTGTACCTACCACTCCCCATATAGAGCGTTTGTCCCAGAAATGCTGAATTACTTAATGCTGTTTTGCATTTCTGGCTTTTGAATACTGATTATCTGAAATACCTCTTCCTTTTACATGGATATAGTGGAGTATAGTAATAGGAGTGTAATAGCATATAGTAGACAGGAACTAAATTTTTAATATCTAAATACAGTATAATGGATTAGTGTCAGGTGGGAATACTAAGAGGTCTCTACTCAAGAGTGAAATTGGTTTATTGTAACATATCTGTCTCTTATCTTTTCTTTTTAACAAATAAATTAGTGACTTTTTTGAAGCTGATAGCTCTAATTAGAAATATGATGATTGTACCACATTAGCTCTATTTAGAAATACGATGATTGAAGCATATTAGTTTTTTTTTAAATTAAGCTTGAATATTCTGTATCCCTCTGACAATGACATTCAGATAAGGTAAAAGTTTAGATTCTAACAATGAATGGTGGGACTAAGTGGAAATAAGTGATTTGGGGCTTCTTAGAGCATGATTTAAAAGATTTGGGGGAAAAAGCTGGTGATGCTAAGCAGAACAAGTCCAGGGCACTTAATGTATTCTTGTTTATTTATATTGGAAAATATTTTGGTCTAATTCAACAATACTAACAAATTATATATGTATATATGTATTACATATAGCAAAGACACATATTTTATTAAAATACTCCTACAAATATGGCAATAAGCCAAATATCTCCCCCCTACCCAAAGCTGATTTTTATAAAAAACTGATGCTATGAAATCAAACATCTAGAGTCAGAATTTGCTCCATTACTCAGTAATTTGGTAACTGCTGTGTTAAGTGCTTTGCCAGCATCAGTTATCTCCCTAATTCTCATGATGGCTACTGAGGCAGGTACTGCGATCATCTTCATTTTGCGGGTGGCAGGTGCCGTACAGGACAAGTGCATGAAACATTTTCTGTTCATGATGTTTGCTTTTCTTCAGGTATAGAAAGTTTTCAAGTATTTTTAATATTTTATGCTAGTTGTGTAAATATTTTAACTATGACTTAGAAAAAAAGAGTTAATTATCAATATTCTATAACATGCTTTAATTCCTGACCTCCAAGATAAAATTTAGAAAGATATATTCTTACAAAATGATTTGAAAACTATATAACACAATGGTTATGTGCTATAGTCAGATAGTTACATTCAGATTGTATTATTTGGTAATTTGGTAAATAACCCCATTTCACTGATAATCATCTTCATCATCTGTAAAATGAGAATAATATTTCAAATTTACATGCGTTTCTGAGCAATAAATGTTATTAACAATATTAAACTGTATACAGAGATATAACAAACTTTAATTAAAATACATTTCTTTTATTTTAATTGTTGTTCAAGTACAGTCTTCTGACTGTTACTCCCAGCCCAGCCCACCCACCAAGCCCTCCTCACCTCCCTCCCATTTCCAACCCCCAGGTTGATCAACAAAGTTAATTCAAAATTGCTGAAGTTTTTGTGAGAATTTTCCTTACTGAAGAAAGCTGTGAAGTGAAAGACAGATTTTTTAATACCACAGCGGAGGGTACAGATCTCTGTCTTTAGCGAAGACAAGAACTGGCAGCTTTGTCCAATTGCAGAGTGAACTGGAGTTTTAGAAAATCATTGTTGAGAAAATGGAATTATCAAATGCATCACAATTTCTTGCACTACTTATTTTCTCCTGTTCCAAATAGAAGTCTGTCATACACTGTGTAATATGCTCATGTCTTATAGATTTATTTCTCAACTCATTTTTGCAAATGCATTGATAATAAGATTTGTTAGTGTCTTTTTTGTCCCTACTGGCATATTACAAATGCTTACAGAATAAGTGCTTTAGGGAAATCTCCAGCATGGGCCACATTATGCTCAAATAAATATATTAGGCTAGAAAATTCCCCAAGCTTTTTGAGTGGCAGCAACTTAGTTTTTTAAAACAACCTTAGTTCCATTCCTCTACATAGATTAGCAAAATAGAGTTAGCTGTCAGTAGAAAATTTTTCAAAAAACTTGTGTGGATGAGTGATGAGATGAATGATATATCTTGCGGGTGGATGGTGATCAGGTTCTTTGTGTCAAGAAGGCAGAGAACAAAAGTGATTGCATTCTTAAGGAAAAATTAGATACAACATTTTTTGTTGCATTTACTATAATGATTAATTTATCAGCCAACTTGAAAAACACTGAGCATATTTTATTTATATACCAGAGATGAAAAATAGTCTTATAGAAATTGGCATAGAGCTGGGAACAAATCATATCAAATATTATTCTGGCCGCACACCAGTATCTAGAGGTGGGAGGTGGAACCCAGCTTGGCCGTAATCATTACAGGATTCTACTCTAAATTATTTGTGTTAAATATATTTTTATTTTTATGAGATAAATCTTGAACTCTTAAATGTTACAGAAGTTTTCAATAATTATGTAGAAAATTGAAGAAAAGTTTTACTTTGTCATTTACTCATTCACTCAACAAACATCTACCATGAATTGGCTATGTACATTGTTAGGCAATAGACATCACTACTGCTTATCTTTATGTTTTAAACATAAACATTGCTTTTACAGAGAAGCCTCTCTTGTCTCCTATACTTTGTCTCCTACACTATATTCTCATGCATTCTTTAATATTTAATTGTATATGTATTTTTGTTATTGCTTATAGAATGTCCATCTTTCCCAATTTTCTGTAGGCTTGAAGATCAAAAGTTGTACCTGTTTTCTTAGTTATTTTCTTAAAATAACTAAGAAAAATCTAGTACTCATAGCAAAAGCTCAATATTTTCAGGCATTGAAAAGGCATACTTGCAAATAATTAAAAAAATTAAACATGCTATTTTGTTAAAATATACAGAAGACACCCTGGGCATGCAAAACATGAATGTCTGAGAATGTCAAAAATATAATACACAGGTGACTCTGAGATAAGATATGTTTGCTTCTGAGAAAGGAAGAATGGTGAGGCAAATGTAATGGGAAGTGAAAGAAAAAAGTCTGCAAGCACAGTATGTTTGGAAAACTACACATCAAGTCCGAGAGCCAGGCACAGGGTGCTGGGAAATGATTCCAGATAAATGGTAGGAACTAGCTTTTGAAAGGCCCTCCCCATGAATTTTTAATATATGTATTTTTTCAATGTATTATCTCTTTATCTATAGATAGATTTTATATATATGAAGATCTTGAGGAACTAAGTAGGGAAGTGATAAGATTCAATTTTTGTGTGAGGAAAAGCACTCCTGAAGTGAGTTGTTAGGTGAGTAGATACTTCTGGTCTCACATATCCAAACACTGTGTGCTCTATTAATGGTTTAGCCACTTAGATATCTCTGTTTACATGTATGTCCAGGAACCCACACTGAATACCCATTTATAATGATGCTTAAGTTATAGAGGAGGGGAAATGCATACTAGGTTCAAAGAAACACCATATGTGTGTGTGTGTGTGTGTGTTAGTAAAGAGGGCAGGTTCAAAAAAGAAGTCCCGGGAAAGTCATAAGAGATGAGAATGTAAAGTTAATTGAGAGCCAGAGATGACATAAGGCTACCAGAAACTTTCACATAAGGGAATGTTATGTGATTTAGATTTGCCTGATTAAGATTTGTCCTAGGAAGGGTCATCTCACATTCATGTGGGGAGTGGGTTGGGTGTAAAGGAAATTAATGACAGGACCTGAATAAAAATGAAGTTAAGGTATTGGTGGTAGAATTCGTGAACAATATGAGGATCTGAAATTCATATCCAAGATGACTTTGGTGAGCAAGTAAGAGAATGTGGGGGGAAATGGAGCAAAAATAAGAATGACTTAGAGATAACTCAAGTAGTTGGATGGGAAGCAAGTGTGTCATAATGAAAGACCAGAGGACAAATATTTAAAATGAGGAAATCTGATATCGTGGAAGGCATAGGATAAGATGATCTTAGAAGTCACGGAGACCAAGAGACTTTTCGGAGTTTAGTAATTATTGGTAACTTTGGTGGAAGTTCTGAGCCAGGGAAACAAACATAGACAATCAAGTTCATGTTCCACTTTGCAGCCAATAAATGAATGTGCACAACAATATGTTAGTGAGTAGAAGGCATTGGAAAGCCTTTCAAACAATGTAGTAGAAATAATGTTTGGTAAAAATCACTGTTACATTTCAGAAATTTGCTATCTTAAAAGTTAGCAAAATTAAAAGGTAAATATAACACAGCACACATACTGTTTTGTGTAATTGCTTTTTTCTCTTGTGGAGAAGAGAATTATTTACCATTTGTTTGATTAGCTCATTATCCCATTGCATTAATTAGTATTTTTTTGTTGCAAGCGGCACCTACCAATGTACACATTTCCCAACACCAAACAAGTACTGAGAACACAGTGCCTTTTCATCAACTATTTGTAGAATAAATGAGTGTATGCACAAGAGTGAATTGTCTCATTCTCCAGATGCTATCTCCAGACCATTATATTAATAGAATTTTGAGTTATAAACACCAACTCAATTCAAACTGGACTTCTATTTACTATTTTATTGAATTCATGATTATTTCAACTGATAGTAAGCCTGAAACTTACCTTCTTATCACCCTGTTCTCACACTTGCTCTTGACCTTAAATTTTCTGCTACACAGTATTTGTGTTAGTAAACATGAATTTATGTCATTTTTGTCACTTGAACCTAGCAGGTTGCTGCCTTTTATCTACTACTATCCTTTACATGAGAGCATATTTTTAGGTTAATTAAATATACAATAATATAAGAATAGATAAAAATCATGGAGCTGTAGGTAAAGTACATGGACGTGTGGCAGACTATCATCTTTCCAATTTCACCTCAAGGTATTTATTAAAATTACATGCCAACATGTCACTAAATATATTTGAATACTTGAGGCTTACTGTTTTATTATTTTTTTGTTGTTGACACCATTACAGATCTCCCTCATTCACCCTCCTTCCCCCTTCCACTGAGCCCCTGCCTCCCGTCACCACAGTCCCTGCCTTCACCACATTGTCTTCTGTGCACATGGATTTTGCATATATGCAAACATGTTTCTTGCTTTTGGCTTAATATTAAAAGAAACAGAATATAAGTTCTGGAGTCACACTAACTTCTGTACATATCCTAGTGAAAATAAATTTTCTGTGTACCCATTGACAAGTTTCTTAATATATCCCAGTTTCTTTTCTTTGAATCCCTGGCAAAGGACATGTCCTTTACAGGGTTGTTATGGGTTGTTATGAGGATGAGACACAAAAGAATTGTCCAGAATGCCTTACCATGCGGAATGGAGCAGACAATTCATGGATGTTATTTTCCTATTGACAGATTATTTCCTCTACTACAGATGTCTAAAGTCAATGAGGTTTCTTTTTCTTTCCTTCCTTCCTTCTTGTTCTCCTTCCTTCCTTCCTTCCTTCCTTCCTTCCTTCCTTCCCTCCATTCTTTCTTTTCTCTTCATAACTTTCTTCCTTTCTCTTTCTCTCTCCCATCCCCACATCCTTACATGTCTGTGACCTACTATTGGCTTTCATTTTCCCCCTGCTCTATCCAAATGGAGCCTAAGAAGGTTTTGTTGCTGTTCTACTCCTCTGAACACTATATTGTGATGTATATTTGTAAACCAATTTTACTTAACTTTCCTTTTGGTACATTTTATGTATTCTTTTATGACTCTTTCATCACAGGAGTGTGTGCCTATTTGCGTATATGTGTGCATGTGTGTGCATAGTAGGTGAAAGGCTTTTTCTTTTTGTCCATTTTTAAACAGCTTTGGTGAGGTATATTTGGCATATAAAAACTGTACATATGCGATATATGCAATTTGATGAGTTTGACCTTATGTACACACTTGAAATCATCTCCATGATCAAGATAATAAACTTATTCATCATCTTCAAAATTGTCTTGTGTCACCCCCCCCCCCTTTTTGTGGTATGCACATTTAACAGGAGATCTTCCTACTTAAGTTTTTAAGGACACAACACTAGGTTCTTGACCACGGCCACTGTGCTATACCGCAGATCCCTAGGACTAATTCAACTTGTACGACTGAAACTTTATACTGACCTATTGAACAATTCCTCATTTCTTCTTTCTGTGATCCCCCTTAGTCTTTTTAAACATTATCCTAGTCCACAGTTCTATGAGTTAATGCTATTAAATACTTCATATGAGTGAAATCATCCAATATTTGTTTTTCTATGACTGGCTTATTTTACTTAGTATAATGCTTTCAAGTTTTATTGATGCCATTGCAAATGGCATGATTACCTTCTTTCTTAAGGTTGAGTAGTATCCACTGTATGTACTTATTCTTTACCAGTTTATCTATTGTGAATAGCCCAGGGATGAACATGGGAATGCAATCATCGCATTGAGATAGTAATTTCAAATTGTTTTGAATATATGTGAGATTCTCAGGTCACGTGGTAATTTAATTTTTGGTAAGACTTCCATACTGTTTTTCATAGCAGCCACATCATCTTCAATTTCTATCAGTGATGGAGAAGGGGTCCTCTCATTGTGGGCTTGACTTGCATCCCCCGATGATTAGTGGTGCTGAGCAGCTCTCTATACACCTACATATCTGAGGGCCATTTGTATGTCTTGTGTGAAAAGTGTGTCTCCAGATCCTTTGCCAAATTTAAACTGGGTTATTTGTTTTTCTGCTATTGAATAATATCAGCTTGCAAATATATTTTGAATATTAACCTTTTACCAGACATATGGTTTGCAAACATTTTATTTCATTTATTAAGTTGCATTTTTATTCTACTGATTTTTTTCCTTTGCTGTGCAGAAGTTACCGTCATTAAAGCAATATGGTATTGGTATAAAGACTGACATAAAGGCCAGGGAAGAGAATAGCCAAAATTTAAAGCCACATACTTACAATCAACTGAGGGTCAATGGGGGAGCCAAGAATAGATGATGGGGACAATCTCTTTAACAAATGGCATTGGGAAAAAGTATATCCACGAGTAAAAGCATGAAAGTATACCCCTATTCAGTGCTACAGACAAAAATAAATTCAAAATGGATAAAGGCTTAAATGTTACATATGAGATTGTCAAACTCCTAGAAAAATATCATAGGGAAGAGCTTCTTGACATTGTCCTTGACAATGATTTCTTCAGTGTGACATCAGAAGCACTAGCAATAAGAACAAAATTAAAGTAGAACTACATAGAAGTGAAATTCTTTCACTTTTAAATGACACTTTAAATGACACTTTCTTTAAATGACACGTATTTTATTCATGAGTGTTAGATTTAAGTATTATTGCCAACGTATCTCTTTATGTATATCCCATTCTTTCTGTTGCTTAACATTCTTTTGGGATCCTGAGTCCCATAAAATGTCTAATACCTCAGTGTTGTTTTCTATTCACTAATGAGTGTTATTCAATGAATGACACTTTTGGTCGAGAGTCTCAGTGTGTCCACCTCCCTGACCCATTATTATCTCATTATTGGTTCAAATCTAAGGCGGTGCTTTTAAATATTTTTTCATACTTATTTTGAGAAATAAATATTGGAACACAATTTGAAAAATGAATCCTCATATTTAGATGATTGAAGTTTTCAGTAGCTTTAATGATTTTTGATATGTACTTCATTATTATTTGCCTATATGATAGCTTTAAAATTTATATTATAAAAAATCCTAATTTTTCCTTGCTTCACTTATGTGAAGGATATTAGACATTAAATATTGTTTATTGGTTGTACAGCTCATTCATTTATTCCGAAAATATTTTTATACCTTCCTATTACATATTCTGAACACTTCTAGAGCTGGGCACTCAGTGAAGAACTAGCCAGACAATATCCTTGTTCTCTTGGTGCTTTTGTTGGAATAAGAATTTCAGATCGACATAAATGCTATGAAGTTAATACAGCCAGGTTTTATAATATAGGAAAATCAGCAGGAACACTTGTCAAAGTCGGTGTCTCTAACATGTGGCAACATTTTAGCTGAATCTTAAATAAGAAAGAGGAGGAAGCCATATGGTCGTTTGGGTGTGTCATGAGTGCTTCAGGAAGAACTGAAAGCAAGTTCAAAGGTACTGAGATTGCAAGGTGGTCTTGGTGAATTTTACAAAGACTTTAATAACTGGAGAGTAGTGAACAAAAAGATATTCGGAAGGAGATAAGTTCAGAGAGGTGGGAAAGATTTGCATCATACAAGACTTTAGGGGACATAGAAAATTAAATATTTTGACTTGTACTAGGTAAAATGTGGACTATGGGGATAATTTAAGCAGGTCTCTACAGTGTTTTGTATTTCCACACCAAAATGAAAGTTGGGCTTATTATACATTATCTTTTTGTTCATGAAAATATAGGCTCTATATTTCACATCAATTTTGTCCAGTGAAACAGTGTTAAATTTGATACTTGGAAGACACACAAACACACATGGGAAGATTCATGTGAAAAACTGCCCACACACAAATGCGGAGTTCAAGGCTATATGTTTTATCTAACATATCTATTCTAAGACCTTATTTTTATCTATTTCATTCTAATGTGGATTCTCATTTTTCAAAAAAAAGTATCCTGAAATATTTCTATGAAACATTTTATTAAACAAGTCAAGATATGAGAGAAGTTGATATTCCCACTATATCCTCGTCCAATTAAGGGCAACTTGTATTGTAGCATAGTTTTCTCAAGATCACCCTCCTATCTACACCAGCTCTCCGCAATTGAAGGCCCAATTACTTTGCACTTAATTTTTCTCTCTCTTCATCTCTCCTTCTCCTGAATCACTCCACTTCTATTTTCTCACGTGCTCCGTTAGAGAGCCACGTTAGCCTGGTCTTCAGTGTCCCTGTGCACAACTCACCTTTTAAGAGGCACCAGAAGTAACATTGTTCACAGTTAGTGAAACAGCAGACATCTAACCAATGTCAAAAAAGCATAAGTAGGATCCGCAGGCAGAACAGGTACATACAGTCTTTTATTTTCTCAAAGAATGAAGAAGATCTTTGAAAAAATACAATTTCCTTTGGGGGAGAATGGTTTCCATGCTCATGGAATTAAACATTCCTCACTTAAGTATTCCACTATAACCCCACAGGATAGTCTCAAATATTTTTTCTTACTGAATGTGATCAATAGTATGGAAGATTCTCAAAGACTTTGTAGTGAATTTCATTTTTATTATTTGTTAGAAAAAGTTTTAAGCTCCATTATAAGTAAAGTGTTTTTTTAATCACAGTAATGGTGGGTTTAGAGAATAATTTAGGATTTTTTGATCTGCCTTATCTCATCTTGGTTTGTGTTTCTAAGCTTTCAAGACTGGTACTCTATAATTATAGAATTACAGTCTTGTGGATCTTGAATATAGTATAGTAGTTATGTCCCTTTGAGACTCAGGAATCTCTTATAGTAAGGGGAAAGTAAATTGATTCTCAGTAAATTGTGAGATTATGCTATTTATGTGTTGTCCAAAGTCATACAGAGGGCACACAGTGACTGTGAGCTACAATCTGAGAAAGATAAAAATGAATGTCCACACTTTACAGGAAATTTTCGTAGAGCTCTATGTGTTACACTAGACCAAGCTGAGCAACAGTAAAGTGTTTTGTAATCTGCAGCTTATAGGTTTTGTGCAGAGAGATAGATAGATGATAGATAGATAGATAGATAGATAAAGAAATAAAGAAGAGAAAAAATAGGATGCTACCCTAATGACTTATTTTGAAGAAGGCAAAGGAGATCATGCTTTATCCCAAGGCCAGATCTAAATAATGACTATGTTACTTCTGCTTTTGTTGCAGGTCACATTTGTTCTTAGTATCCCACAATGATAACATATTTGGGTTAAATACATAAATAGTCTGGAATAATTTTTTTCACTGTTCAAGGTCTCATGCAGCTTAGAGCCTGTTGCAGGCACCTTAAAGTATTTTTCTAATTATCTTTATAAGAACTTCACTAAGTTTGCCACCCCATTGAACCCATATTCAAAGTGGTTTAGAATGGTAGAAGTGTATTACAATTTTGAGTAATTGGGAGAAAAAACCTATTGATATCCTAGTTATTGATACTGAACCCTACAGGTAGTTTTTACAACCACCATCCTTGTGGCAGAAACATGAATCTCCAAATATTCCCTTTTTTCTTTTTTTCCCTTGAATTTTTTTATTTAATTATTTTTCAAGTACAGTTTTCTGTCTATTACTTCCATCCCATCCCACCCCCCATACTCCCCCCTCCCTCCCATTTCCATCCTTCTCAGTTGTTGTCCATGTATCCTTTATATAGATTCCTCTAAATCCCTCCCTTATTTCCCCTGAAATTCCCTCCCCTCTCCCCTCTGGTCACTGTCAGCCTGTTCTCTATTTCAGTGTCTTTGGTTATATTTTGCTTGCTTGTTTGTTTTGTTGTTTAGCTTCCTGTTAAAGGTGAGATCATATGGTATTTGTCCTTCAACATCTGGCTTATTTCACTCAGCATAATGCTTTCCAGTTCCATCCATGATGTTGCAAAAGGTAGGAGCTCCTTCTTTCTTTGTGCAGCATAAAATTCCATTGTGTATATGTACCATAGTTTTTTGATCCATTCATTTATTGCTGGGCACCTAGGTTGCTTCCAACTCTTGGCTATTGTAAATTGTGCTGCTATGAACATTGGGGTGCATAGGTTCTATTCCCTTTTTTCTTAGTGAATTGATGTATTTTTTATCAGCCTTTAAGTGATGTCATAACCCAGCCCAGATGAAAAAAAAAGCAAAATTCAAAACTGTGGCAGCCCAGCATTTATTTCCCATGAGCCAGAGGTAGAAGAAAGGCAGCTGTTCAGAGACATGCCAGCTTGGCTAGAAAAATCAGGGGTGCGCATCAGGGTCTAGAGGGCCATACAGAAAAGCCCATTTATTTTAGTTTCTCTGTGGTTTCCTATGTGCAGGGTATTATTATTGTTGTTAGTATTAAGCAAAGATGGTGGCCATATGGGTGTTTTATATCAATCTCTATATTTTTAACGATTTTTTCAAGTGAAGGAACAAAGCACAGAAGTATCTTTTTAGAGCAAGATAGAAAGTTCTGTGCACTCAATAATCCCAAATTATTGCCCGATAGCATTTAAGAGGATAAAGACCTAGTGTAAAGATCTGTAGGTTAACTAATAGATACCTTGTAAAAGAGCCATATATATGAGGTGCTTCAGCGAGGAGCAGAGCAGTGGAAATAGCCTGTGCAACCAGCACAGGCCATACCAGGGCTGCTCTGGAGAGATGTGCCCACATCTAGACAGAAGGAGCTGCTTTTCACAACAACTCACAACACATGGATTAAAGTTTTGAGTCTAGAACTAATTATCTGCATAACCCGGGGTAAGCAACTTTCTTTTCTTTTTTTTAGCCTTTTATTTTATTTTTTTTGCAAAACATAGTATTTAATGTTTGCAAATGTCTTCATGATATAGAAATGTTCATAATTTATGTGAATGTTAACTTTTAAAAAATTTAAAGATATTATTTATTTATTTTTAGAGAGATGGGGAAAGGAGGGAGAAAGAGAGGGAGTGAGACATCAATGTATGGTTGCCTCTAGCACACCCCACACTGGGGGTACTGCCTGCAACTCAGGCATGTGCCCTGACTGGGAATCAAACTGGTGATGCTTTGGTTTGCAGGCTTGTACTCAATCCACTGAGCTACATTAACCAGGGTTGGTGAATGTTTACATTTTAATGAACATTGGCTGTTTTCCATGTTATCATTATAAAATTATAAAATACACATATTTGCATAAAAGTCTCTATGCAATGATATAAGTTGTTTCTCAGTGGATACATTTCTCAAATGATTAAGTTCATACACTATAATTTAACAATTCCAATTTCAAGATAGTCACAAAATTTCTTAACTATGTGAAAAGTCTAATAATTGTTTTAGTTTATAATCCTAACAGCAATTAATGAGAATAAACATTGCTTTACATGTTTGATGACACTGAATACTAGATTTCTTATGTTTTTATTTTTGTCAGTGTGATAGGTAGAAAATGATATCTCATAAGAAAATTCTCATTACTCTCATAACAAATAAATTGGATAGTTTTTATGTATATTTTACCTGTTTGAATTATTTTTTCCTTCAATTTTTCCTTTTTTTTAATTTAACAACTTTATTATGGTACAATTCACATACTTTAAGTGTGTAATTAAATGATTTTTGATAAATTTGCAAAGTTGTGCAACCATTATTACAATCTAATTTTAGAACATTCCCATCACCCCCAACCCAGAGACATATGAAAGGATGCTCAGCATCATTAGCCACCAGAGATGTGCAATTAAAACCACAATGAGATACCACTTCACACCAGTCACAATGGCCATCATAACCAAATCAACAAACAATAAGTGCTGAGGAGGAAACCCTAGTTCCCTGTTGGTGGGAATGAAGACTGGTTCAGCCTTTGTGGAAAACAGTATGGAATTTCCTAAGAAAATTAAAAATGGAAATGCCCTTTGACCTGGCAATTCCACTGCTGGGATTCTACCCTAAGAATCCTGAAACGCCAATTCAAAAGAACTTATGCACCCCAATGTTCATAGCAGCACAATTTACAATAGCCAAGTGCTGGAAGGGACCTAAGTGCCCACCCATAAATGAGTGGATCAAAAAACTGTGGCACATTTACACAATGAAAGAGTAAGCAGCAGAAAGGAAGTAGTTCCTACCCTTTGCATCAGACTAGATAGAACTGGAGAGCATTATGCTAAGTGAAATAAGCCAGGCATTGAAAGACAAATACCATACAATCTCACCTGTAAGTGGAACCTAATCAACAAAACAAACAAGCAAACAAAATATAACCAGAGACACTGAAATAGAAAACAAGTTAACAGTTACCAGAGGGGAGAAGGGAGGGGGATAACAGGGGAAATAATGGGAAGGGTCATCAAGAAACACCTATAAGGGACCCGTGGACAAAACCAAAGAGGGAAAGGAATGAGGGTGAGTGATGAGGGTGAGTGGGGTGGGGAAAAGTGGTGGTGGGAAAATGGAGACAACTTTAGTTGAACAACAATGAAAAAAATAAAAATAAACAAAAAAATGTAAAAAATTAAATAGAAACCTAGGGGTCAGGTGGGAAGGGGAGAGTGGAGGGATGGGGAGTAACTGCAAATGGGTACAGAGTTTTTAGCCTTTTTAAACATTAAAGGACTGTTGACATACAATATCATATTAGTTTCAAGCATACAACACACACATAGTTTTTTAAACTTAAGATTTATAAAAAACAAGTAGAAGAAAAATGAAACTTTGGGATTAGTGTAGGGAGGAGGCAGACATTGAGAGGCCCTGGGTTCCAATGTCCAATCAAAGGGAGAGAACAAGGATGCTGAATGGTCCTCCTGTGTCTCTTTGAAAGGGAAGCCCTGGCACGATGAAATCCTGTTGGTTTCCTTCCTGAAGAAAGAGCTGACTGCTGGGAGAGAACAGCTCCACTGCTATTCTATTCCCTGTGAAAACAAGCAGAGGTAGGCAGATGTACCTGTGACCTGATTCAGGAGACAAACAAAATTAAATGCAGGAATAACAAAGGAGACAGGGGATTCTAATAAGATGAAGCAGGGACAGAATGCTTAGCAAGATCTTAACAAAAATAAAGAGGTTTTAGAGTTGGTAGGGATCACCACATAATGATGAAATGTCACAAAACCGAGAAGTAAATGGAAAACTCCAATGCAGGAAAAAAATGAATCGTAAAAAGTAGCAGGTAGGAGAAAGCACAACTCTCTCTCTTTTTTTGAACAAAGGCCTTTAAATTTGTAAGTTAGTTATTTGAACATACTTAATTTGTAGCAATAGATGATTAGTTTTCAAAATTATTGGAGAAAGATAAATTTTGTACAATGAATATATATAAAATCTCTAGTGGTAGAAACTTCTCAAGAGCAAAATACCACTTATTTTTCTTGCTTCTTTGTGGCATAATGTTTGGCTTATGGTTTGAGCTCTTTAACTCAAACAGTGGAGTAACTGTCAACTTTATCTACAGAGGGTTGGTATGGAAAAGTACAGTAAATTCACAGAACCAGTGTGGAGTCACTTCTGGAAGTGATGTTCATGAGCATAATTGGGATTTTAAATGAGACTAATACCTCTGAAGAAGGAAATTGAGAAAAACCTCAGAATCTTACTTAAGAAAATCAGAGCTACATGCTTTTGAAAGAAGAGACATACAATATAGTTCATATCTTTAAAATAAAAAAAAATTATCAATTACATTTTGGGTAATTTTACCTGTGCTGGAAACTTGTACAATTAGTAACTGACTATCTCTTAAGATTAGACATATAGAAGAATTTGAGGATAGGAATCAAGCACTGTCTTTATTACTATGAACATGTAATTTAATGAATATATGAATGCATTTCTATTGTGTGCACCTATTGTCTTTTAAACAAATGCAATTAACCAGTTGTAGTGAGAAGAGAACATCTTTAAAAATGTAAAAGAGGCCAAAGTAAAATAATTTTTTCTGTCTGCTACGCAAGTGCCTGTAATGCATAAATCTCTAGTGTAACGAACAGCGTGGGTAGTGAGTGCATGCCGGCAGGTAGAATCCCAAGAAGAGACCAAGAGTTGTCCAAGCAGGTAGGCTCACTGACAACTCTGTCAGCGTGTTTATTGATATATTTTAGTGCCTAGAATAGTGGAAGATATATATATTAGGTATAAAATAAGTATGTGTAGAATTATTAAACAAATGCATGAGTAAAATGTGAGTGTATCCATCCTGTAGGAATCTTGACTTCAATAGAATTCAGATGATACAGCAGAGTCACTGTATGTAATAGAAGAGAACTAACATCTACTTATGGGGTAATGAGAGCCATTATTGAGAAAATGGACCTTGAAGAGTGAATGGAGCAAAATGCAAAAGGAGTTTTCACATTAGAATAATTTGATATGCTCATTTGACTTGGCATCGATACATTTAGTGATCATAATGATGTACACTAGCCCTGACCCCTAAACAACAACCACAAAAGAAATGCAATAATAAACAAGCTATCTTGCCTACTCATAGGAAATTCATGTGTCTTTAAGGTAATGAAACAGACTTTATAATAAATCTAATAACATTTATTTTTTCAAGTAGGTGT
Source organism: Sturnira hondurensis (assembly GCF_014824575.4). Lineage (NCBI taxonomy): Eukaryota > Metazoa > Chordata > Mammalia > Chiroptera > Phyllostomidae > Sturnira > Sturnira hondurensis. Next base: position 4,480,622 of record NW_028075269.1, read on the forward strand.
TTCCATTTCAGAAAATCACTTTGGAAATACAAAATAGAGTTCTACACACTACAATCTAGTTTTTCATAATATATTGCTAGTGATTCATTTTTTTTTCATTCAGAAACAGTAGAACACTACTTATAAAATATACAAAAATGGAAAATTATGCAAGGTCATTAGTATCCGTGGCAACCGAGGATTCAGAAATACTTTGGCTAGAGCAAAATTCTATATAATTAGAAAGTAATGAGTATGTTTGCATTTTATAAAGTATCTTACTGTGAATTCTAAAAGAAGTTTCAAAAATGTTTACAATAATGTCAGAGTTGAAAGAAGACAATATTTAATGGGATTTATATATTACCATAAATTTTTATTAAATGTACATAAGTACAATAAAGCAACTTTATTGTACTTTAGTGTTTTTTGTAATATCCATGGTTGAATGCAAAGAATGTTCAGCTCAGAAGCCAGAAATCTGGATATCTATCCTATATTTAGTTTTGACCAATTTGTTAGATGATTCTAGAACTAATTACTTCACCTCTTTGGACTTCAATGACCCTAGATGTAAAAAAAGGTAGTTGAATCAAGGATCTCTGATAGATAGCAATCTGCTATGTTCTTGCGTAGTTAGCAAGAAAGGAATGAAGGAATGAGTGCAATGGCATAGAGAAGCCATGTATATGTTTTGAAAAGTAGTCTTAGAAAGGTGTCTTGGAATGATAATAACTAAAAATTTTGTTGTAAATGGACCTCATTCTCTTTTGTATCAGATTTGCAAATTGCAGAACTGGGAGAAATTCAGTAATGGCAGGACAAGAGAGTATGCTGAAAGAGAATATTCATGAAACCAGTGAAAATTGCTAAAATTAAACCATCATCACTATTAATTTTGCTGAGTAAAATTGGTTTTCAATAAGGGTTATTTAGCTTGTTGAGAAAATCTTTATGTGTTTTCATTATTAAGACTGTGCATCACTGGAAGACTCTGAGAAGGCAGAGATTCATAACCTGGTTTCCCAGTCACACAGCCATTAGCAGAGACTCAGTCTAACCCAGAGACACTCAACCATGGCTGTCAATCAGAATCATCTGTGGTAATTTTACTTAAAAAAGAAAGAGAAGGGAGGGAAGGAAGGAAGGACGGTAGGAAGGAAGGAAGGGAGAGGAAGGGAGTTAAAAATAGCTCATTCCTGGGCTTCACTTCAGACCAACTGAATCAGAATTAGTGGATGATAGGGTTCAGACATCAGTATTTCTTAAAAGTCCCCTGCAGGTGGAGACAGCTGTGATCTACCTCAACAGTTTTCTTCTGGAGAGACACATAAGGAAAGGCCTGGGTTACTATCCAATAAGAGGGAAAACCAAATTATTGACATTAATGATATGCATTTGTGGTTCTTAAAAGTGTGACCTCTTTGATACTTAGTACGATTTGACATCATATTAAATGTTATATTTAGAAACTACACTATACTTTCATAAATCTAAATTAAATATTTCAGTTTGCATATACTAAAATTAAAATTTAGTGAGTGGAAATGGTTTGTGTACAGCGAACAGCCCAAATTTGGCAGAGGTAAATCAGGATCCAAGTTTCCTGATACCCACTTCATTACACATTAAACCCGGTTGCCCCCTGAAATTTTAAGTTGTTAGCCATAGCTTGAGAAATGTTATGCTCATTAGGAAGTTTGGCATTAGCAACTTCCTTCATACAGAATAGCAGTCTTGAATTCCTTCATATAGAATAAATTTCTTCCCATTTGTTGCCAAAATAATGTGCATTTCATTACTGTTTATTAATTTTCTAAGTGAATATTAACTTATTGTTAAGCTGACCACTTTCTTTATGTTTGTCAAACAATTTTATGAGTTGTCAATCAGGAAGCTATTCATAATAAATTCACTCTGAAATTCTGAAAAAAACAAGATAAAAATACATCTTAATCAGGTCTATTGCCCTCCAGGTGGAAATGCAGATGCCATATGGCACTCGGTGTTGCAGTCCTTAATAATGTGGGCTTTGCAGTCAGGCAGAGATGGTTTCAAACCCTGACTATTCAGCTTTCAAAGCTAGGGCTATAGTTATTGTGCATCAGGTACTTGAGGTCCATCAAAAGCATATGGACAATGATGAGATGGTGGTGCTAATAATGACAGCAATATCTGATGTGAGCACTGGTGAGGACTGGCTTATAAGATGTAGACCACGCCCTGGCTGGTGTGGCTCAGTGGATTGAGAGCTGGCCTTTGAACCAAAGGGTAGCTATTTTGATTCCCAATTAGGGCACATACCTGGGTTGTGTGCCAGATCCCCGTTAAGGGGTGCGTGAGAGGCAACCATACATTGACGTTTCTCTCCCTCTTTCACTCTTCCTTCCCTTTTGTCTAAAAAATAAATAAATAAATAAATTTAAAAATGTACAGCAAGATTTTAGCCCATTGCCAGGTATAAAGCAAAACTCATTAAGTGTTCGCTGTTGTTAATGCTATCAACAATTACTAAGCCTTAAAGTTTATTTATGCCAAATGATATTTAAAGGAATATTAAACCAATTGAAAGTGTAGTATAAGTGTAGTATTTAATAAAAGTGTAGTATTTAATAAAAAAACCAATGTCCCAACTAGTGACATTAATAGAGACTTTAAACTTGATAAATACTAAGGAAGTTGTTGTGAGTTGTCCTACTTGGGGAATCTGGGTGCCAGGAGCCCGAGACAAGAATGGAGGATGGACGTGCAAATGGAAAGCAAGCACAGGGAACTGGAGCTTGCATGGAGCGAGGAGATTCCCTCTCCAATAACGGGAGATTGCTTATATGCAGGGGTGTTGCCCAAATAATTACATTTGTAAGTTAAAGGGAGGCAAGATTATTTCTGTCCAAGAAGGAAGTTATAATGAGGGAAAAGGAGAACAACTATACAGTATTAGATTATTAGTGAAATATAACCACGTGTAAATGCTTATCTATAAAGTATGTATAGGTCATATATAATGTCTATAAGTATCTCTATCCTCTAGCCCTGTAGCTCTGCCACCCAAGGGCCTAGGGTAAGTGATGCCTCAATAATTATGAGCTCACCCAGAATCCAGTGTTCAGCTTCTAAACACCATTTTCCACTGTAAGAACTAAGACTCTTTGGAGAAGTAACTAATTTCAGTGCTGGAGTATGGGAGGTACAAGATGATCCTAGAAAAGCTCATTGTACCAGAAAATAGGAAATTGCCCAATTAATAATTGGCGCATAGGGAAGAACACAGAAGTAAGTATAAATGGGTAAATTGGCCAAATCTGAAACAAATCAAGCAGCAAAATAAATAATGATAATAATGAATAATAGTTTATTAAAATAATAGGAAGCCATGCAACCATACTGGTATGAAAAGAAGAAAGGAAGAGACAGAGAGAGGGAAAGAGAGAAGGAAGGAAAGCGAGAAGATACAAAAGGACAAGAATTCAATCTAGAGGGACTGCTTAATTTATTGTATCAGGAAAAGGATGCTTACCAACACAGTCATGGTGGTTTTACAAGGGTGGAACTTCAAGTTAATTTAGTCTCTTATTTTTAATATTATCTGTGTTTTCTACAATATGCTTAAATTGTTTATGCAATCAGAAAAATGCTATGCTTATCATATAAGAAAAAAAAGACAAGAAAGAAAAAGTAGGAAACTGGAGGACTAGGGTGCTTAGATAATCTTGAAATACCACCCTCCCTTGCACATGCATATTAGTTACTGAAGAAAAATGAGTAATTATACAGCAGAGATGCCTGGCAGATACCATCTAAATTAAAACTAATGTCACTAGGAAAAGAGTAAATCAAATTTATGGGACATTTGGTAAGATGCAATGAGAAAAATACAGCATTATCTCTGTGATATTTCTCCCAACATTGTATAGATTTCATCTTTTGAACAGAAAATGTCAGACTAGCTCAACACAAGAAACATGCTATCAAATGAACTGGTTTGTAATATCGAAAAATATGGAGGTTATGAAAGTCACGAAAAAAAGGCTCAGGGTGACTGAAGGAGACTAAGATCCGACAACCCAAGGTAATATAGACTTCTGGATTGGAAAGTTTTATAGTAAAGGATGTTATTGAGACAAAAAAAGGTGGAATGGAAACTAAGGTTAGATGGTAACAATGTATCGATGTTATTTTTTAAATTGATGCTTGTGTTAGGGTTATTTGAGGAATCCTTTTTATTAGAAAATGCATACTATATATCTATAGGGATTATGTTGCAACTAACTCTCAAATTGTTCAAGAAAAATCAACTTTGCTTTAACTCTACTTGCAATTTTTTGTTACCTTCAGAGTCTTTCAATATAAAATGATAACAATAATGATAACATTAACAATAACTCAAACACCAGCTATTGAAGCTTTGAACTGAGTAAGAATGATGGGCAGAACTGAAGTTCTTCAATGTTTACCCCATGTAGTTTGTCTGTGTGTCCTACCTTCCTCTCCGGTCCCCTGTCCTTTCAGACACATGCGTAGTAGAGAATCACTTGTAATTATGAAGCGTATGTATCATTTTTGTGCTTTCTTTATAGGCATAAATGTACAAAATGCTAGTTAATAGACTTACTAAGCTATATGAAAAGATTTGTCTTGTGTCTGAAAACACGACAGGGAGCTTTTAGTTTTAGACAAGAGGTGTTATACAGGATGAAGAGATGTTGAGTAGGGCTTCTGAACAGATGGAATAGAAAATGTACCTTCAAATTAATATTTATGTACTGTTTGAGACCTGAAAAGCTGTTGAATGGAAGCCATTTTGAACCAAAGGCATGGAATGAGGGCAAAAGTAGAATGTTACAACGATCAGGCCTATGGATAAAATGTATCAGGATGACAGTTGCTCTACATTGTAAAGATGACTTGTAGAAAAATAATATAGCAAATAGAAAAATTCATGTTCTTAGAAACACACAGTGGTTTATTTCATAGTAAATGGATGCAGTTCTTGAGGACAAAGGAAAAAAAACATGAACTCCAGATGTGCCCAATCATTTAATTATCATCATCTGATTGTCTTTATCTGCAAAATGGATATAACTGGTGGGCTGTCTCAGAGCTAAATGACTTGGAGTGTGGAATAATCTACTGGGAATTTCCATCGCATGTGCTCAGTATATGGTAATGGAGGTAATTCCCTCCACTGCTCCCATCTTCATATGGTGCTTTCTTGTTATCAGAGTGTTTGTGTTTGATCTTCACCATACCCTGTGAGTAGTAACCTCGTTTCTTCCAGATGAAGAAACTAGATTTTAGACACAGTTGCATGATTATAAGGGGAATAGGTTACTGACAGGTTCTATATTAAGCAAGTACGTATGAGGCCCTACAGCAATTCACTCGCATACAACAACTCTTTATTATATGTTATTATACTCTCCACTTAACATGTGATCTAACTAAATCTTAGAAGAAAGTTTAGGGAATTTTTCCAAGACCCCATTGCTGATACATAGCAGCACAAGATAAAACTACATCTGATACCCACAATTCGAGGAATTGTTTTACTCTACTGTGTGTGTGGGGGGGGGATCTGTCCACTTTGTCTCCTTAGTGGCTTCTGGTCCTAAGGCCGCTCACTCAGCCTTAGCCATGGGGGAGTTTACAGCCTCTGAAACCAGGCAGGACAGTTTCCAACACTACTGGCCTTGCTGTGGAGAAATAGGTATATTTTTCCATTACTATTCATAGCAATAATCCCTCTTTTGTAGTATTTAATATTTTTTATAAGATGTTTGTATGTATTCTAACGTTTTGTATTCCTTCAGCCTTGTGAAAAAGATGTGGTTCAGTTTGCTCTGTTTTTGTTTTTTAGAGATAAATGAGATTTTTCTTTTAAGTGAAGTCACTTGTTCAGGACTGTAGATTAGCTGAGACATAGTTCAGGCCTCCTGACCAAACATGGGGCTCTTTCCCATGCCCTATTATTGCTGCATAGTTTAGCTATTAATGTCTTTCTTACTAAGACCTTACCTATGGTAGGATGTGGGAGAAGTAGCAGAGAATCTGGATATTATTATCCTTAGAAAACGAGCTAAGAACATCTCAGTTCACTTTGGTGACTGATATTTTGAATTTTATATGACCATTCAGAGTTTTTCTTTAAGTAGTTTTCTATGAAGCTATTAAATTAAGCAACTTGAATGATTATTTAGCCCCGGCCAAGTATATCAGTTGGTTAGAACATCATCCCAGTACACTGAGGCTGCAGGTTTGATTTCAGTCTGGACACATGCAAGAAGCAACCAATGAATGCATAAATAAGTGGAACAACAAATTGATGCTTCTCTCCGTGCCTCTCTTCCTCTTCCTCTCTCTCAAATAAATAAATAACATCTAAAAAAATAAAACATTATTTATTTTCTATCTTAAACGGCATTCATCATAGCATCTGGAGATATTCAGTACATCAAGGATTTGGCTATTTTTGGCATTTTGGGACCATTGCCATTTAGAGAATGAGAAAGGATTTGAGTTTCCTCCCTGAAGAAAAAAGTATACATTCAGAAAAAGTTCCCACACAATTGTAGCAATTCGGACATTTTCATGCAGCTGGTACTTGAAACCCCAATTAAGACCACATTCCTTTCACATTCCTAACGCCACAGCCTCTAATAAATGTCAGAACTTCTGTTCCAGGTATTGTTCTAAATATCTTAGACTCGATATTTCATCTTATACTAATAACAGCTATATAATTACAGTTATGATTCTAATTTTGTATACATGGGAATCAAGTTGCAGATTTTCCAAAATGATCCTATCTAATTTCACCTTAGATGTGTCTGGCATTTTTTCTGTATTATTCAAAATAGTTTATTATAAGATTCACTGCAACTAGTCTACAAATTATCCTGTAGGAAGCCCATTTTTTGCATCTCTATAACGTTGGAAAAATACCTCCTTTATTGCAAACCTGGTTTTTGATCATTAATCAGGTTTAATTGATAGTACACTATTTTCTGGAATGAGACCCATGCGAACGGATTAAATATCTTTGTAATATTTTAATCAAATTTTTTGTTAAGAAGCCATCCATTGTTTGAGAAGCCAAACCTTCTTTTAGGCTACAGAGAATTAAATGTTTTGAAAAAATGGTGCTAAATATAGCCAAGTCAAGTTCTGAATCATTAATATCCCAAATTGCATGTGCTGCTGAATGTGGTACTACAACACAATTCAGAATTGATGAGGAGAAAAGTCTTCAGGCTTTTATTTTTATGAAATTCTTCATCACTGCTAAATGATAATTGCAAATGTTCCTGAAGACAGCTTGATGACTTATCGACTCATAGGCATCTTACTGTTAAAACAGAATTTCTTTCAAAGGAGATGAGTTCCCAGGACACTAACAAAAATCGAAGATACTGTACACCCTAGGGGTACACTGATGTGGCAGCCAAGTCATAGCTGTCTCGGTTTGCTCTTGTCTGATCTTTCGTGAGCCACAGGTGGGAATCAAATGATGGTGAGTTAAAATATAAATGAGATAACGCTTGACTCTTATCCTTGATACTGATAATGTAGCCTGGCAAAAATGTAATTAGACCATTTCTGGACATAACTGACGCCGTAAGTCTCTGTTGGCTCAAAGATCATCATGGCATCAGGCCCCTGTCGTATTTTGCCATGGAGAGGAGAAAAGTGATTCGCTGCTCCTCTTTAATAATGCCACTAAATTCATGGGTCAGATATTTGTGGTTCAGAAATCATAGATATTTCTTAGTTTTCTGTAACAGTTCCTCGAACATGTGCGTAGGGACCAAAGGCATGATTTTTCTTCTGATTGTATTTAATAGTAATCTTTTTAATATAAAAATTAAGCAAAGACTAAAAGCCCCAGATTTATAAACTGTTGGTCTATTGTTTTTTTTTAATTTAATCAGTACCTTTTATTTTAATTTTTCTCAAGCTTCTTTTTTAGAACGTCTATACCTCCCACCCTTAGCCTTAAAATAGAGTGAGGTGTTTTTCCAGTTCATGCTCTGTAATAGAAGCACAGTAAGAAAAAGGAACAGTTCATACAAGAAAAGTTTGAAAGAGACGCAGTGGTTCTCTTATACCAAATTATCTCTTATTCTGAACTTTGTTTAAATTATAAAGCTCTGTAAGGATCAGAAAAAAAATCATAATTTAAAAAAAACAGGAAGGGATCTTAACAATTATTGAATTCCTCACATGGGAAAACCCCAGATCAATTGCTCCCTTCAGCGTTTAGTCTTGTCTGACTGCTGAGATCTAAGAGCTCATAAAAATGACCTGCATTCCAAGTTCTCCCTTAAATGTTCCGTTTCAGGGCCTACTCCTGAAATATTTCCTCAGAATGTTTGGATGACAGTTCTATGAATTATTATTATTTTGAAGATCCACCAGTGATTCAAATGTACAGTTAAGGTCAAGACCACAGGGTTAAGTGATTTTTCCAAGTCTACAAATGTATTAAATAAATGACAAGAGAGAAAGTGTATCTTCAAGGACCAGATATGAAGGTCAGACATCATTTTGTGTCCTTTTAATAAATTGAATTATGGGCATTTTTCTGTCTCCCAAGAGCCACAGATTTGCTAAACAAAATTGGCACAATGCTAGCCAAAATTTTCAACATTGCTGCAGGTTGAAAATAAGTACAATTAGACAGGTTACTTACTGCAAATATTTTCATTGAATTTAATATGCCATTGTGTTTCTTAATTATTAAGAGAACAATGTAGCATGTGGAAAGGTAATGACTTTGCATTTGGAAGGGTCTTTGTATAGGGCAGAATTTGTATAAGAAGAATTCAAAGTGAAGTAGTAGCACATTGAATTTAACTTCTGACGATATGACAAATTTCATTTTCAGTAAAATCCTTTTGCTTAACACATTTAGATTTCCATAAAATGTAGCACATATTTTTAAAATGCTTTTCAAACTATCAAGAGAAAATCAATTCCAAAGTGCAAATAAGCAACTGAAACAAAATTGTTCAATGAATTTGAAGTCAACTAGTGTCTTAGAGCAAAAGCCGTATCTAAGATGAACTGGCACATAGATGTTTCAGGCCTGGGGCCCAACTGCTAACCTTAAGCCTTTGAATAAAGCTAAGATACTGAAAGTAAAAAGACAGAAAAATATCCACATACCAGGAAAACACTAACTAGAATAAAGTTATATTAAATTAATGTCAGACAAAATTATATTTAAGACAAAATCATTATTTGCAGAGGGAAACTTTAATATGAATATATTCAATTCCAAGGATGACATAATCATTTTAAACATATGTGACTCTAATAAAATATCTTTGTAAGTCTTAAAGTAGAACATCTATCAGAGCTTAGGATATACACAGCACATGCGTCTAGGTATCCAATAGGTCAGTTAGAGTAAAAAGCTAATTAAAAAGTATGCTATTGTATAAACACAATCAAGAAGGTTAATTCGGTAAACAAATGTTGACCTCTTCACACAACAATTACTCCTTTCAACTTCAAAATAAAATTGGTAACCTGTCAACTATAATCTCTGACCTTGAAGCTACTAATTAATAACAAAAATATACTTTTGTGGTTTATAAAAAAACAATTCTAAATAGCTCACTAATTAGAGAAAAAAATAATGAAAAGTTTTAAATATTTGAACTGAAAAATAATGAACATACAACATTAATATTGACATGATTGAGCCATAAAATATTTCAAGGGGAAGGGGCATTTAAAATCTTATGTTAAGAACATTAGCTAAAATATTAATAAGCCAAGCATTCAACTTAAAAAGTTAGAAAAGGAGAGTAAGTTAAACCCAAGCAAAGAAATAGTAGACAAAAGGAAGACATTAGTACCAAAATAAGGGAAATAAACAACAAATTTAAAACCTAAAGAAATACTTTCCAAAGCTATTGGTCAGAGGATGACTATAATAAGCAGTGTTATAAATTAAGAGGAGAGTAACTACAAATACCAAAATATATTAAAATATAAAACAGGAGAATGCTCTGAAAAAAACCTTTAAGAACACACAAATATGTAGATATGTATAATTACCAAAACTGATTTAAAAAATACTGTGATTAACATAATCAGTAAAGATACCAACCAAGTTCTCAGCATTTTCCCCAAAGTGAAAAATCAAACCAAACCAAACCAGGCCTATTTAAACAGGTTTATTTGATTTAACAAGTAAGTTTTTCCAAAATGTATTAGAACAAATTTACTTAATCTTATACAATTTTTCAGAACATGTTGAGTTCTTCTCTACAATTTTAGCATACAATCAATATAAAAACATGACAGTTTTGAAAAGAAAATTATGATGAGCCAGCTTAATTATAATCAAACATTTCTGTATATTGTGTGAAAATCTTGTTCCCACACATTTTGTTAGTGAGGTTGCACAGCAGAAGAGGGTGCCGCCTTGGTCTCTGGAAGCAATTCTCTTGGTTGAATCCTGGAATCACCCCTTTCTAGATACAAATTCTTGAATAACATTTTTTCCCTTCCGTGTCTATGATACTGAACATTTTAGAATTATTGTGAATGTAAAACAATGTTAATATATGTAGAGCACTTAGAAAGGCAACCAGTACAATATAAGCACTTGATAAATCTAAACTATAATTACTTAACCATCTTGAGCCTCATTTAAGGGTGAATAGGTGTCAATTCCATGAAATAATCCATTTTTAATATGAAGTAATTTAGCATGCTTCCAGCCATTTCCTCCTACCCCATTACACCCTTTCACTATAAATGTTATGTTTTTAAAGCTATAATCTCTAATATATTTCTCAGGTCTACAAATAACCTTATTTAGACACGGAAAACTTACAGTTGCCTCCATTGGGCTATATCCTATTTCAGTATTTTTAATCCTGGATTCATGCATGGGATTCAGCCTGTATTTCCAGACCCTTAAAATGATATGCATATTCTTACATGCAAGTATAATTGTGCTTTCCTACTGGAGAAAGAACTAGCTTTCATCACATTCACTACAGTGTCTCTGCTAGACAATGTCTAGAATTGTTCTCATAAGGAAGCACAACCTTCCACACACGTAGTAGAAAATTGGTTTCAGTAAATCCTCTTCTTTAGTGGCAATTGCACACTTTTAGGACCCTGTCTTTAGAGAGGCATCCTTTTCCTGTCTTTCTGAAACTGACTTTTATCATCCAAACCTTATTCCTACCTCACAATAAAAAAGATAATTATTTGTCTGCCTTATTTCTTTTCCCTGAAAAATTATAACTGCTACGCTGAGAGATGCTCTCTTCGAAGATAAAACTTTATTCTTTTCCTATAGCACAATGGTTTCCAAGGCAACTCAAGTAACTTAGTAGGACAAAGTTATTCACCTTTCTCCCTGGGGGAGGAAGTTTCTAAGCAGTTGCTATTATCACCCCTAGAGAAAATGCAATGTAAAATAATGTCACATTGCTCTGTATATCTACCTGTGTCGATGGTCTCACCAGGAGCATTTGGAAAAATAAAAGGCTGTTCCCAAATACAGAGAACTTTAATGATCCATGTAAAGTTAGAAAATGAGATATTTCATGTCCTTGTCTTTTGAATGATAATAAGCCTGTGAACAGTGTCATCCTTAGAATGGAAGGATGTTCCTATGCAAAGCAGAAAAAAGCATAGTTTGTCTTCCGGGTTGCAAGTTGTTGGCCAGCAACACAGGCAATCAATTATTCTACATTCAACATTAGTGGTGTCGGGGGGCACTGCCTGCAGGGCCTTCCCCGCTGCCACAAATGAGAATAAGTCTATCAAGACATGATCTGCTTCGTGAGGAAACATGATCTCCTTCTCTCAAAGGAGAAGGGCCAAGAGCCTTTTCCTCAATGGACTTTTATTGGGTTCATTTTGCACAGGAATGTAGGTAAAGCTCATTAATCATTGTCAGACAACAGGATCAAACAATAGATAACAAAGAAATTTGAGGGCCTATTTGGAGTCAGGGTCAGAGAGCTAAAGAGCTATAAAACTTTGAGGAACAAACTCACTTCTTGCTTGGACCCTTATTTAATTGAGAGCATCCTAAACGAAGCAGATTTCACAGGATTTTACATATTCTTTCTTAGGCCTAATTGCCCTAGGGAACCCATCCTTTCCAGTGCAGGGCTGTACCTACCACCAGCATTGTTTCAGGTTTAAGGTATTGTCTCAGGTTTACGTCAGGCAGGGGTAGTGACGCAGCCAAGAGATTAAGAGACTCCTTGCAGACAGAATGAAGACTCAGACTATGTCAAAGCTGAGGCTTGGGGGTCCATCACCCCCTTTTGCTGTAGTCCCCCAAATCCTTCCTTGGGGCCTCCACATGATCGTGCCTGTCTTAGGTCATTCCCCCTTGGGGAATCTTACCCATCATTGGCTAACTGATCAAGCACTGGGGGCCAGTTATGGATGAAGTAAAAGGGGCAGAAGTAGTGCTTCTGCCAGGGAGATAAGCTTTGTCTCCTTACTGACTTATGGTCCAAAGGTTGTTCACTCAGCCTTAGCCACGGGGCAGTTATGGCTCCCGAAATCAGGCAGGGTAGTTCCCAAAAAGTGGAAAAGAGCAAATATGTTGAGCACAAGTGTGAACATTGGACAATGATGCCAATGAACTCAATTTGCTTTTATACCTATCATTTTACCCAAGGCATGAGGACTGTGAACTGGTTTACAGTGGTTCACAAATTCCATTCCTCTAGATGAGAAGAAGAAAAGTCATCAAGATGTAGAGCCACAATCAATCTCAGAGATGTTTTCACAAGAAAGATAGGGGCATGTATGTGGGATAGAGAAACAAAAAAGCGGTCACTGCCCTCCATGTAAAAAGACGATGTCAGAGAATTGTAGATGTATTCAGAGTCCCGCAACTGGATACTGGTGGACAAGAACTTGAGTACAGCCCTTTCACCCCAGGAGTTGGCCATTTCCTCTTACTCCACATTATGAATTAAAGGTGTGAAGTGTTGATATGATAATGAAGAGTACCGGGGCAAGCTTCACGCTAAGATTTTAGAATGATAGTAAAAATCAAAGTCTTTGAAGTTGGAACAAGTTGAGTGTGGAGAACTTTGCCATATACTTTTTTTATATCCTCAAAAATGTAGGTTAGCCCCTCTAAGGTAATCTCATCTGAAAACAAATGTTCGATGCTTACAACATTTCCCGAACTTGGAAAGTTCTTAGTAAATGCTAATGACTGCTTTTGGTTTTGCTAATACTTAAATATTTTTTCTCATTTATAAAATAGAATCGTTTACTCTGCGTTAAATGTTTGTTGAGAAGTTTTTGTAAAAGTGTACATAAAACCTTTGGTCTGGTCAATTTGCCCAGGGTAAATATTTAATAAGCAATGGTTTTAAATGTTAACATGTGAAGCGTTCAAATCTTTGGCTTCTTTTTTCCCAGCTCTTTTAAATGCCCCTGGCTTGTCCACTCAGTACAGTCTGTGTAGCATGGTTCAACACTCTGTCTCTGGGACTGTCAATAGCCACTCCCCAATGCCTCTGGCCCTACTTTGTTTCCTCTGTATGCAAGTCTTTTAAAGTTTTCCCCCTCCTTCACACTAAATGTCTTTACCATTATGTTACAGTAATACTCTTGACTCTACAGAATGATACAGTTTTTAGATTTTTCTGTCACTTATATTCTTCTCCACGAATTGTCACAAGCAATCCCTGGTCTTCTTTCCTCCCATAACATCCTCATACAGCTATAACTAAAGTGCCCCCAAACAATACCTGGCTCATAGAAAGAAACAAATAATTTCATAGCACAGTGAAATTTCTTGCTCTGTATCACCAGCAAGAAAAGAAATTAGACATATTTCTTGTTGAATCCCATGGTGACTATCTTATTATTCTGTTGGCCATGACAACCAGGCTGGAATAAGATGTTCTAAGGAAAAACTGTTTAATGAGTTTCCTTCAGGAGCAAAGTGACAGTCTGCCAGATTTAATGATCTACTTAGTAGCCAACATACAACCACACTGTTTTTTTTATAAAGTAGCCAATCTATTTGAAAGAGGAGATGTAGTAGATAACCCTTAGAAATACTACTGAGTGCAAAGCATTGTGCTACATGCAGAGAGGAATAGAGCAAAAGGAAGCCACTACCTTGGGGTGATATACATAGTGAGGTGCAGCTATTAAAATAACAAGCGATGATAAAATTGAGGATGATGTTTGGGGTTCTTTAGAAATCTGGGAAGTCCTCATAGAAATGGCTATGTTTCGCTAGATTTTGCTAGATTACATAGGATTTCAATCCACGCAGAAATGTAGAATGTGAGAAAATGGCAGGAATGCAATCGCAGTGCTTGAGGAATGCTCTGTGTGATTAGAAAATGTGATTGTCCAAACTCCTAGGGGTTTGGTGGGAGATGAGTCTGGGGATGGATGCAGGCCGGGCTGCGGTGAGCAGCTGCTGCCGATGGCACCAACTGCAGCCTTAAAGCCCGTTCCCCAGGAAAGCAGCACCTCAACAGAAGCTGAGGACTGTATCCTGGCTTCAGAAAGTCTTTTGAAGAGTTACTAGGTCACCCAATTAAGTGGCTGAGTATAAATTATGAACCATTGTCTTTCTTCTTTTTCTTTAAGAGGATAAATGAATAAATAAAAGAGCACATTTCCACCAAAGGAAGGAGACAGTATGTCTTTCATGGGTCCATAGTAACCACTTATATTCTCACGATAAAAGAAGACTCCAGAGAGTAGGAGAGCTAGGATTTGAAGTCCCCAGGGTTGTACCTGAGGACATAATTTCTACTTCTGTGTTGGTCTGTCTAGGTTAATAGCTCCTCTTAGGATTTTCCACATTCTTTCCTTTTGGTAACATTTCAAAGGATCACTGGGTTTAGTATAAATAGGCATGAGCAGAGATATTTATAGTTGTTCATAGGGGAAATGATACCCAGTTTTAATTATAATAATTCAGTCTCTGTGTTCATGTACTCACGACTGCAAGCCTACTTTTGCCCACACCTGTATATTTCTCTGAAGCTGCTTCCCTGTTCCTCTCTCTCTTTCCCTCTGTCAGCCATTCAGGTTTTGGTGTTCTCTCTTTGGCCCTTAGCCTTCTTGAACAGAAACAGTAACGGTACACCTGCCCTTGCTACTGAGATTTAAGCTAACTTTAGGTGTGGCTACATGTTGCAGTCCCCTTGGGTTTCCTTTAGTAGGGTTGCCTCCCTCTCATGGTGACTTGAAATGCTCCTGTTATTTCAGTGAGAAATAGTCTTCCTGTTCTCATTCTCATGCTGTGTATTTGTTAAGGAGTGTGGCGTGGTTTCTCAGGACTGGAAGATTCCAATATCAGATGTCTTCTTACCTCAAAAGTTCCTTCCACACAGATACACAGAGAGAAGAAAAGCCGACATCTTACCCTCCGCTTATTTATGTCAGTAGTTGTCGAACTATGGAACAATGAATCCCCTTGGTGTGTTTTTTAAAATGTAAATTTGGTTCCATATTTCCCAATGTTACAACTAGTTGAGATGTGGGAAACTAGTTGAATATTAGTATAAATAAGAACCTTAGGTGACTCATTTAGATAATATCACCCTTTTAGAAATGCACATACTTACATATGTAGAATCTGAATCTTCCTGCTCTGATGCATGGCCAGGATCCCCAAAATTCTCATTAAAACTTGTCCAGCCAACTCATGAAAAAGGAGTTTGTAGTTGGGACCATCATCATAACTTTAAAAATTTTTTAATTGTTTCATTAGAGTTGCCCCAGTTATCCCCCACTACTCTCCCAGGCCCTGCCCAACACCCCCACCCTCTTCCCACCATCAACACTCACCCTGTTGTCCATGTCCATGAGTCANATGGCCAGGATCCCCAAAATTCTCATTAAAACTTGTCCAGCCAACTCATGAAAAAGGAGTTTGTAGTTGGGACCATCGTCATAACTTTAAAAATTTTTTAATTGTTTCATTAGAGTTGCCCCAGTTATCCCCCACTACTCTCCCAGGCCCTGCCCAACACCCCCACCCTCTTCCCACCATCAACACTCACCCTGTTGTCCATGTCCATGAGTCATTTGTATTTGTTCTTTAACTAGATCCTTCCCCCTTCTTTTCTCTCTTAACCTCCTCTCCTCTGGTCCCTGTCAGTTTGTTCCTTGTTTCCATGCCTCTGCTTCTATTTTGCTCATTTGTTTCTTTTGTTCACTAGATTCCTCTTATAGGTGAGATCCTATGGTATTTGTGTTTCACCACTGCCAGGCTTATTTTACTTAGCATAATGCTCTCCAGTTCCATCCATGCTGTCAGAAAGGGTAGGAGCTCCTTTTTTTTGCTGTGTAGTATTCCATTGTGTAAATGTCCCATAGTATTTTGATCTACTCACTTACTAATGGGCATTTAGGTTGCTTCTAGCACATGGCTATTGTAAATTGTGCTGCTGTGAATACTGGGGTGCATAGGTTCTCTTAAATTGGTGTTTCAGGATTCTTAAGGTATAATCCCAGCAGTGAAATTGCTAGGTCAAAAGGCAGTTCTGTTTTTATTTTTTTTTAAGAAATTCCACACTGTTTCCCACAGTGGCTGCACCAGTAGTGAACTAGGGTCCCCTGTTCTCCACAACCTCTCGAACACTTGTTTGTTGCTTTGTTTATGATGGCCATTCTGACTGGTGTGAAGTTGTATCTCATTGTGGTTTTAATTTACATCTCTCATGGCTAGTGATGCTGAGCATTTTCCCCTGTGTCTATGGGTCCTCTGTATGTCCTTCTTGGAGAAGTGTTTGTTCAGGATCTTTGCCTATTTTTTTAATTGGATTGTTTGTGATCAGGGGAATGGAAAAACAAGCAGCCACCCAAGGATTTGTTCACATAACAGATACCATTGATATGGCCATGAGTCTTTCATATATTTGTCAGACAAATCGGGAACCTTCCCCAAGCCACCTTTGGTAATAATCTACCTCCCAAAGGGGAGATGTTTTCCACCCTGTGATAGAGTCTTTATTTCGGAGTTTTAGAGGGTAGGTAGCTAAATAAATCAGGCAAAAGTAGAAATAAAAGTATCCCATACCTACTGGCAAAAGAGGGGGGAGATAAAGAAGGGGAGAGGAGATTGCAGAGGGTAAAATGGTATCAGTGTTCAATCAAAGCAAATAAATTAGTGGGTTTTTTTTTTAAGAAGAGTATGTACTTCATTGATCTGCTATGTGAAATTAAAGTTTCTCCTTTTCTTATTATAAGAAAACATGTTCACCCTGTGTGTTTTAACCTTGTCTAAGTGTAGCCTCACTTACTTTTCCCCCTCTACTAACCTGACAAATTTAAATATCCCATTCACACTTGGACAAGGCTATTTAGCATTATATATTTATAAAAGGTTGTTCTTTTTTTCTATTGTTGTCTCACGTTCTACTTCCTAATCAATTGTCCCATTTCAGATAACTTCCTAAGCCACTCTTGTTGATGCTATAAACTTTTTTTCTGAATTTTCTTCTTTATTCAAAGCTAGAACGAATTTAAGGTTCAGACCTGTGCCTGTGTGTGTGTGTGTGTGTGTGTGTGTGTATGAAAGAGTTTCTTTATTTTGGAGTTTTAAAAGGTAGCTAGCTAGGTAAATTAGGCAGCTGTACAATTAAAAATACTCTGTCTCACACCTCCTAGCAAAAGAGGAGGGCGGAGGGAAAGAGTTAATACTGCCAATTTCAAAGTAAAATAAAATCATTAATTTTGCTAAGAAGTGTCCCCAGCCTCCCAGAAATGCCAACTTTCCCTCCTTTGGGTTACATAAAACCTAGCTGATATCAATAACTAGCTTTTACCTTGTTCAGTCTGGGTCCATATTTCACAATGCATTGTTTATTGAAGGCAGGTGGCAGGCCTCGTTCATCTTCATATCCCAGTTCTAATCAGNAGAGGGAAAGAGTTAATGCTGCCAATTTCAAAGTGAAATAAAATCATTAATTTTGCTAAGAAGTGTCCCCAGCCTCCCAGAAATGCCAACTTTCCCTCCTTTGGGTTACATAAAACCTAGCTGATATCAATAACTAGCTTTTACCTTGTTCAGTCTGGGTCCATATTTCACAATGCATTGTTTATTGAAGGCAGGTGGCAGGCCTCGTTCATCTTCATATCCCAGTTCTAATCAGAAAGTCTGATATATAGCAGAATCTCAGTAAACATTACTAGAATTGGGTAAGATTAAAGGCAGATTGGCACACATCTTGGTATTCCAGGTACATCACCTCTTTAGGGAAATTTTCTTTACAGAGATTTTCAGAATTATTAACAGGCATTGGTAACAGGAGGAGACATCGGTATTCTGTCTAAGTAGAAAATAACATTGAGAACCTGCCAGTTGATTAGAGAAAGAAAATAAGATAATTGTGCCTCTTCTTAAAAGATATCCACCCTGGACTCAGTGACTGTCATTCCTAGTAAGACAGCTAGGCAAAAACTGGAGATAATAAATTAAATGATAAATGAGGTGATAATTAAGTACAAGCAGGTAAGACCTGATAGACAAGAGCAGCCTAAATAGAATTATCTGGCACATCATATAAACATGATCCAGGAGATACTAATCTGGGGTGGCAAAGTGACCAGGTGTCCCTCAAAGGGGAGGGGAGCTTATATTATCATAATAAAGAAGGTGATTTTGTGATTACAATATTCCCTGGTTTTTGCAATTGCCCTGCAGTACAAAGTGGCCCTGGAGGCAATTCTAGCAAACCATTCATTTTGGGGTTTAGTACATCCAATCTATCCTCTTTTCCTATTTGCGTCTTGTTCTCCCATCTGGAGAAATTTCCATTGGGTGACGTCCTCCGCCTTCTGTTTACAGGAGCTGAGGGTGGCCAGACCCTTCTATTTGCTCTCTTGCACAATCATATTGCCCTAAACATCCTGAACATACATTTTCTGCCAGGATTTTGAAGGCTTAGAGAATACTTTGGAGGACTCGTTAACAGTAGCTGCAGCCTTATCTTGGCTATTGTTTTTCTGCGCAGCCTCCTGAGTTCCCATGGGCTCCTAGCAAACATCTGTTTCTGTTACTTTCAGTCAAGAGGCCTGTCTCTTAAAGATGCTATTCCCTGGTTTTAGAAACCCTGTATGTTTGAGGCTGTTGGCTCAAGAATTACCTAAGAAATTTGATGTATTTTAATCTGTCACAGGCTATAAATTAAATAAAAGTCTGAAAGGGATTGCTTTTGGTTAACATCTTTTATTGAAAACAAATATTCATTTGATCAATGATTTCCTGATCATTACTGGTAAAAAACTCAACAGCTGTTATTCTTTACTGGTTCCCAGATTACAATCTAAATGTAAGAGAAAAAGCGAGAAGGTAAATTGGCCATGGAATGAATGTCTTTATTTAGTTAATAATCTCTTCTGGAAAACATTTATGTTGCTCCCATGTTTTATGTTATTATAAAATATTGGGTGATAACTTTCTGCTCTGTACTTTCTCCCCCCAATGCTATTTTTAGGTTCATTCTTAAGATATGATAACACTGAGTTATAATGTAATAATATTCATAAGATACTTAATATATTGTCAAATTTTTCCCAGTAGAGTTATACAAATTTATCATCTCTTTAGCAGTGTTTGAAAATACCCTTTCATTATACTTTCACTTTCCCTCTCTTACCAAGTACTTCATATTCTCTTCCAATTTTAAAACAAACTTGATACATTCAAAAACTGTTATCTCTTGCGAATTTGAATTGAGTTAATTACTAGTGAGGTTGTTACCGCTGTTTTCTCTGTGGAAATAGTCAATAGATGACCTTAAGTCACTTTGTATCTAGCTATAATTAGTATCTTGAAATTTTGTCATCTCTCCTATCAATCAGCTGCTATCAACCAGTCATCAAGTCCAGTTGATTGTAGAGATCACCATTCAGTAAGTTGTGCTGTCAGCCTGAAGTTATCCCTCTGGGCACTTCATTCTTGGCTTTAATGGTCAGAAATGCTTTTTTAAGACAGCTTGAGTTGTACTAGAAGTACCACCACCTCCAATCTGCCCCTGAAGATTCACCAAGCTGTCTTTAAACTACATTCTGAGATGTCCTTCAGCAAAGAGCAATGTTTGTCAAATTTATTTACTGAGTTGTTTGTGATTTTATGACTCTTCTTACTCTATAGAGCTATGATTTCTTAAGGCCCGCATTAAGAATTGTTTAATAGCATCTAGAGAAATTAGGTTTTTTTAAAAGATTTTATTTATTTATTTTTAGAGAGGTGAAGGGAGGGAGAAAGAGAGGGAGAGAAGCATTAATGTGTAGTTGCCTCTTGTGTCTACTAGGGACCTACCTGGTCCACAACCCAGGCATGTGCCCTGACTAGGAATCAAACTGGTGACCTTTTCATTCTCAGGCTGGCACTCAGTCCACTGAGCCACACCAGGCAGGACTGGAAAAATTATTTTTTCTGTTTTTTTTTTTAATGTGAGCACAGGTATTCTTTAATTCGGAACTTTATAATGTCAATATAAGCATTTCTTTTTAGAATAACTGACCTACATTTGGGAATGAGCTTTAATGTGCAATCTGCGATCAAGTTACATTGGGAAGTAATTTCTCCAAACTATAATGATGCACGAGTCCCTGTCATACCTTAATAAGGAAGTGATGGAAACCTGGGCTTCCTATTAGTTACATTTGATTCTTGTCTTCTCTGTTCCCCTCTTCCTGACTTCCTGCCCCACCAACCTACCCCTCCTCTTCCTTGTCCTTCTTACCCTGGACCCCACCTCCCCTTCCTGCTCCTTCCTCCTCCTTGTTACAGTAAGTGTCCAGGTTGTTCTGATTCCATTTGTGTGTGTGCCCAGCCGCCGTCTTTTTTCACATCACTCGGCCCTGGGTTGGTTGTCTGTGTCTTTTATCACGTCAGTTACTATCACTGGCAGACTCTTCTCAGTCATTAGTTACACTTATGGAAAATTCACCTTGTATACCAGTGCTAGCCTAATTCGGTAGCATTCTGAAGGAGGTTTGTTCCCTCTAATGTGCTTTACACAATGTTTGCTACTAATTGCGGGTACTTATATCCATCTGGAATGATTTCACTTTGGATTTGCCTGCTCTATTTGCTGCAGTCTCAGCTGCACTCCCTAATCTAAGCACTGCTTCCTGCCCTGGCTGTAGAGGCTCAGTAGGGCAACTATTAGGCCATTGGAGGAGATTAAAATACTTTGGAGGATTAAAAAGCATATTTAAAATGGTAATTACCTATCAATTCTTCAACAGTCCTCTCTTCCCACATATTTTGATCCCCACTTTATACTCATCAAAATGGAGAGTAATTTAAGCAGTAGAAGCACAGATGGATTTTTTCATCGACCAGTAAACTCCATATTTTAAGAGAATCCTGAATCTAAGGTTTAGTTTGTGCTTCGGTCTCAATGACATTTGACTATATGACATTTGAAAAAAATCACATTTTTTTATATTTACAAAGAACTTCCACATTTATTGTTTCCTTTTGTTCTCACACTCGCATAGTGAAGAGGCAGATGTAATTATAGATAGATATGTGGGGGTTTAGAAATGTCACAGAACAGATATGTCCATGGTGACAGCTTGTAAATGGAAGACCCAGGACTTAAATATATGCCTTGTGGATTCTGTTCCATGTTTGCTCTTTTTTTTCTTTAACACTCTGTCGGTGGAAAAGTGAAGTCTTGGTTTTGAGAATGGCGTTGGAAGACTTTCCCCCTTGTTCTCATCTAATCAGCCAAGTGCAGGTGCGTGCCGCATGAGCAGATGGAAATGCAATTAAGACAGATGTGATGACAGTTCACTCGCAGACTCTGATGCTTTCCAGCCCCAGTGCTGGTCTAAAAGCACACATCACAGCAGGGATGCCACACGGAGATTCCGGCATGGGCCCAGGTTTGTCCACACTGCACATCTTTCCAAACTGTGAAAATGAAGTGGCATTTAGAGACTTCAAAGTCCTACATCTATTCATAACTCCCTTAAGTAGTGTGCATTTTTTGTCGTTGAAGTTAATTAGAAGAAAATAGAGGTAGGTGCAGGATCATTGATCATTTTACACTATAAACCCAGCACAAGGTAAGTCAGAACAACAGAGTGACAAAAGCTTTTGGCTTCGGAGTGTGCACTATTGTACCTGTATTTTGTGAAGAGCCTAGATCAGTGTTGGGAGCAGGCATTCAGTATCACCTCCCACCCACTTCCCTCAGGAAAAACCCTTTGACTTTAGATATTATTTTCAACATATAAAATGCCAAGCAGGCCTTCTAGTTAGGATATACTGTAAGCCGTGAGAACAGAGGTATCAACACACCAATGTCCTTGTGGGTCAGATTTGGAAAAGCTGAAGTCATATTTGGGTTCTTTTGGGGATTATGCTCTCCACCTTCTTATTATTTGGGAGATAGTTTCAAGAAGGTGAAGAAGAGCACAGGCTCTGTGGTCAGATCAAGATCTCAGTTCACCTTTGCTTCTGAAGAGCTGCATGGCATCGTGCAAGTCTCTTGGCCTCTCCGAGGATCAGTTTAATTTACTTGCCTGTTAAGTGGGACACTACATCTTGCTGTCAACCTCATGGAGTTGTTAAGAAGCTGATATAAGATAATGCCTGAAAGTGTGACTACTTTTGATGATTCTATATATCATCTGTAACATTTGAGGTCTAACACCCGCTAGTGATTAATAAGCATAGAAAGACCACCACTTAAATACTGTGGAGCAGTGGTCCCCAACCTTTCTGGCACAAGGGACCAGTTTCCTAGAAGACAACTTTTCCACAGACAGAGGTGGGAAGATGATTCAGTTACATTACATTCAAGCTCACATCCTGCTGTGCAGCCTGGTCCCTAACAGGCCTGGACCAGTCTTGGTCCATGTCCAGGAGGTTGGGGACCCCTGCTGTAGAGGGCGTTAGGAATGGGAGCACATAAGCTAAGACAAAGAATGTCTAAAGTAATTAAAACCTATACATTTCTTCCTGTCATGTTACAATGTCTTTAACATGGGTACGATTTTCCTAGGAGTAATGCTAACACGTAGGCTCCTGAGCTACAAAACCAGAGATTGTGACTCACACAGTGTGGGCAGGAACCAGGCTTCTGACTTATTACTAAATTCCCTAGGAGATTCCGAAGGTGACCTGTAGACCCCAGCGTGAGAAATCTTGACTAAGCTCTTCATCTAGGATGCTCTCTCGCCAGGTGGATAAGTGGCCGGGCAGCAAGAACCGCAATTTATAATTAATTGGCTTCTGCAGATTCACCAAGTGTGGGCTAGTACACTGAGGTTTCCAGCTGAAAAAAAGGGGTTTCTCTTATATTTTAACTTTAATACTGAAGATATGTTATTTACCTGTTTATACCATCTATCTTAAGAGTTAAAATCCAGGTTCTGAGTTGGGGTGAGAGAAAAGGGGGACCAAATGTGGCAAAGATCGATAACTTCCATCCAATAGCTGTTCTCTCTCTTCTACGTCACTTTCGTCTGAGCAAAAATGACACCTGGAATAAGTAAGCATTTCTTAGCCTCTTCTGCTGCTGTCTGGGGCTATGTTCCTAAGCTCTGGCCACCGTTCATGTAGCCAGAAGACCTGTTGGCACTTTCCAGGTTGTATGGATAGAGGAGAAAGCACGTGGTCTTCTTCTTTTCTTTCCCCTTTCCTTGATGGCTGCCTGTAGATATGGAGGTGAGGACATCATGGATCAAACAAGCAAGGGCAACCCTGGAGAAATGGCAGCATGTCATGTGAGAAAGAGACTGGCCTTAAACAACTTTAGGAGTCACAGCAGTCAGAATTTTGTGTCAGAAAGTCAGAGAAAGGAACTTCTATTTTATTTAAGATCCTGCTATTCTGGGTCTCTATCACACAGAGATAAGCACAGGTTTTTTTTTTTTTGTAAGTAATAAAAGCGTCGAATAAGCACTCAGGGTTAGAAAATTGCAATATTGTAATGTAAAATGGACAGACAGTTATTTCACTTGCAAAATGGGCATTCTAGAACTTCCCTCATAAGGCTATTAGAAGAACCATAAAAGAAAAATATGCATGCAAATTGCATGATGAAATGTCTGTACTTTGCAAGTGAACAGCCTTGTATTTATTTTTATTACTAATGGGTGATTTATAAGTCATCATTTATAACCATGAGCCATTGACTCAGTGATTAAGATGCTATGCTAAAGTCGATAAGGAAACAATCTACCTCCAACTCCAGGCTGTGAGACTTGAGTGAACTCCAGGCCAAAAGACCTTAAGTAGAAAACATTAGCTGGGTCTCCATTTGGCCTCAAAATCTTAATGAACTTGTTGGGAACTATACTGCAAGGGAAACAGTGGCAATGTTGAGTTTCAAGCCCCTTACCAAATACCGAGGGGATGTCCATAAAAGTGGATANTAACCATGAGCCATTGACTCAGTGATTAAGATGCTATGCTAAAGTCGATAAGGAAACAACCTACCTCCAACTCCAGGCTGTGAGACTTGAGTGAACTCCAGGCCAAAAGACCTTTAGTGGAAAACATTAGCTGGGTCTCCATTTGGCCTCAAAATCTTAATGAACTTGTTGGGAACTATACTGCAAGGGAAACAGTGGCAATGTTGAGTTTCAAGCCCCTTACCAAATACCGAGGGGATGTCCATAAAAGTGGATATAGAAAGGTTATTTGAATGGCTGATTTATTATTCATGAAGAGTATACAGTGCAGGGTTTATGTTAAAGGCTGTTTGAATTGTATTTCCATCATCATGAGAAATAGCCTGTCATGGCCCTGCAGGCAGTGAGATTTATGGGTGTGCTTTTACCGTATTTGAGAGGTCTGCTTGGTAATGACACTGGAGTACCATATGAAGGTAGCCATGTACTAGTGAGATCATTTGTTATATTTAAAATCACTCAAGGTGGGCTGGTGGAGTTGAAAGGATGGGAGTAGTTAACTTAAAATATTTATGAGTGATATGAACTAGAGAGGTTTTATTTAGCTGTGAGCACAAAACCAGAAACGGAATGCCATTGGACTCTCTCTGTATAAACCTGGGATGAGTTCTCACATGTGCTTTCAACCATGTTTCTCAAACGTGACTGAGCAGCAGAACCCTCTGAAAATCTTATTAAATACAGATCGCCAGGCCCCACTATCAGAGATTCTGACTCAGTAAGCTTGGGTCAATTCGGGGCCCATCAATTTGTATTTCTAATAAGTACCCAAATGATGAGGATGCTGCTATTCCAGAAAACACATTTTGAGGCCCACTAGCTCCTAGAAACTTGCTGTGAGCTTAAGAGATTCATTTAGTCTGAGTGTCCTCACCTCACTGCTTCATGGGTTTCTTCATTAGGATGCTATTTCAAGCCTTTGATGAGTTAATGAATTTAAAGTTTGACTATATTACTTTTCATTTACCTGAGACATTTTTGGTTCTAGTTTGAAGAAAATAAAAGAAGAAGGTAAAAGTGGGAATCAATGGTGATGCAAGTAGACTCAACTTGAGGTGGGGAACACACAATAAAATATACAGAAGATGTATTATAGAATCGTACCTCTGAAACCTATATAATTCTATTAACCAATGACACCACAATAAATTCAATAAAAAATAAAAGTCATCCTTGACAAAGGCATTTAACAAAAAAAAAGAAGGGGCTAAGTATTTGCAAAAAATATATCTATATATGTAAAACAAATCTTCACAAGAAAGGCCCACTCCATGGGCCTCGAACAGAGATCAAGTTCGATCTGAGCATTTCTCGAACAGAGATCAAGTTCAATCTGAGCATTTCTCTGTGTCTGAAAGATGAATAGGAGGGACGGGTCACGTGTCAGGGAGCTGACAGCATGTGCTTTTGTATGATTTCCTCATGGAGAAAGCTGGAGCACTTCCCTGTGTGTATTCGTGATCAACGAAAAGGATAACTAGAGGATGTTGAACGTAACTCGATTTTAATAGCAAAGTGCTCCAAATATTCAGTAAAGGTAAATCATACTCACCCACTATACATATTCTCTCTTGCTAGGACCACAATTTTAGAAGCAGGGGTCAAAATATTAAATCATACAATGAAAATAATCACTCAAATTCCAACATCAACATCAATTAGAATGGAAAATGTTTGCTGACATGAGTGATAGCTGCAATGGAGTCCCTTTTAAAGGCATATTGAATTTTAGTGAGCAGATTTTATGAAAATATCATAAAGACCAAAAAGATTAACATAATCAATTGTGCAAAGTGTACTTTTAAAAAGTATGTACACTTGTAAAACTGCATCAAGTTGAAAAAGTATTAATATCTTCTTCTTTAGTGTATTTATTTATTGCTCTTTATTTAATATGTTTATTTTAATATCTTCTGTATTTGGTGAGCTTATATTTTTCCTTTTACTTTATTTTAGCAAGTACCAAAGAGGATATGTAGTTTAATCTAGAATCTCTGTGATATAGTTGATTATTTTAATAGATAATAAGTTTTTTAAATTATTAATCTGCTATTTAGGTACTTTCAAAGAGCTCTTTGTGGTATAAAGCTACTATGAAAATTAAGGTTGTTTTATCATAAAATTTAAAAAATATTCTATTAATATTCATTTGTTCATTCAATCATACTAATATTATTTTTCAAGGAATATATATTTTACATGAAAGATCCAATATACCTGGTTTAAATGGTGAATATACCAATATTTTAAGGCTATTGTATTGTAGATTGTAAAGTCAGATATGTTTTGTTTTTAGTAAAACTGAATGTGTTTAATATATTGCACATTTTAAAGTAGTTTCAGGTTCACAGACAGACTGAAAGTTAAGATGGCCATACATCCGATATTCCCACACTTGTACAGTCTCCTCAACTACCCACGTCTCCCATGAGGATGATACATCTGTTACAGTAAACAAACCAACTTTGATACATCCTTGTCACCTAGAGTCCACATCTCACATTAGGGTTTACTCATGATGATGTACATTCTACGGGTTTGTACAAATATGTAACATACATCCACCTTTATGGAACTGCTTTCTCCTAGGAAATAGTTCTCCCTGTTCTGAAAATGCTGTGAACTGCCTGTTCATCTCTCCCTCTCTCGAATGCTTAGCAAACAATGATCCATTTACTCTCTCCATAATTTTACTTTTTTACCCAGAATATCATACAGTTGCAATCTTACAGTGTGTAGCCTTTTCCATATAATTTTTATACTTAGTAATATGCATTTAAATTTACCCCATGTCTTTTCACGGCTTGATAGATCATTTCTCTTTAGTACTGAATACGATTCCATTGTCTGGGTATTCCACAGTTTATTCATTCATTCAGCTACTGAAGGTTATCTTAGTTGCTTCCAATTTTAAGCAATCGTGGATGAAGCTGTTAGGAGTATCACTGTGCAGGTTTTCTGTGGATGTGTGTTTTTAACTCATTTGGGTAAATCTCAAGAAGTATGATTTCCAAATCATATGGTAAAAATATATACATTTTTGTAAGAAAGTGGCAAACTGTTTTCCAAAATGGCTGTGCCATTTTGTAGTCTCACCAGCAGTGAATGAGAGCTACCATTGTCCCTTATCTTCCATAGAATTCGGTGGTGTCAGCAGTTTGAGCTTTAGCTATTCTGATAGATGCATAGTGCTATCTCATTACTGTTTTAATTTGCACTCCCTAATGACATGTAATGTGAAATCAATAATATATGTCAATGTGTTTGTACCCACCATACAAGGGTTACAGGAGTACTGATTTAATATTTGAAGAATGAATGAATGAGTGATCAAATAAATCAAATCAAAACTAGGACTCTGACTTTAATGGTAAATATTCTGACACAATAGAGGCCAAACTGAGATGGAGAGCCGTAACGTTGCCATGAAATTCCTTGGCATCATCGGCTGAGCAGCTGCCTCCATCTCTGCCTCCTCCACAGATGTTTTCTCCAAGACCGAACTAATCAGTCATAGGCCAGAAATAATACTAGCGTGATTTCCTTTCAAAGGGGCAAGTCTGTATAGAACTAGCAGTCCTTGCTCTCCTCACAGCATGGTCAATCGCTTGGAGTACAATCGCTATAGCAGAATTATTAAGTTTTAAATAAGCAGAAAAATGATCCTGGAAGAATGCTTAGTGCTGTGGGGACGTGAGCAAACCTTCACA
The DNA here is from genome assembly GCF_014824575.4 of Sturnira hondurensis. NCBI lineage: Eukaryota > Metazoa > Chordata > Mammalia > Chiroptera > Phyllostomidae > Sturnira > Sturnira hondurensis. The sequence goes on from NW_028075269.1 coordinate 4,508,734, forward strand.
TAGGACTGAGCGAGCTTTTGCTTAAGGAAAAGGTAGTAACAGACGCATTTGACCCTAAATAAAGGACAGTTTGATTCTAGCATCAAATGTACTTCAGACTTCTCTGTTGATCTATTTGAGCTTCTTAATTTTTTAAAAGATTTTATTTATTTATCTTTAGAGGGGAAGGGAAGGAGCGAAGGAGGGAAATATCAATGTATGGTTGCCTCTCATGCGTCCCCCTCTGAGAACTGGCCTGCAACCCAGGCATGTGCCCTGACTAAAGAATAAGCCTGATCATGTGATTGTCATGTTAACCATTCGGTGTTGCGGCTTCAATACATGCAGGGCCCCACATAGCTAACATAACACTCTTTCACCAGAATTATGAATCTTATGCATAATTAATTGAACATTTAAATTTCTGGTGCATATATTCTTCCTTCTCTTGTCATTTCCTATTATTTGGGGAATCCCTTTACATGACAAAAAAACATCACAGTGTCAAGTCCTCAGCAGAAGCCTCTTCAGAGCCTCTGAGTACTCCTGTTGGTGGTTAAAGTCTCTGCTCTTAGATTATGAGAGAGATAAATGGCTGGTTCCCTTCTGTCTTTCCTCCATTGTCAATTTAAAACTATTTTGTAAACCATTTATCTCTGTCCATTTTGAAATTCTACTTTTTTCTTCTATGTGGCTTAGAATAAATAAAAAGCCCATATACACATTTCTTATTTCCCTCATTTCTTGATAAACAAACTTTTCTAGATGAAAGGAAACTTTTTCTCTTTGTTGACCACTTTGCCTCCTATTTAAAAACAAGAACTTTGAAATAACAATTTTTATACTTAAGGATTCAACAATTTTAAAGTACACTGTCTAATTTAACTTTATTTGGGTTAGGGAAACCATAAATACTACATAAAAAGTGACCAATACTGTAGACTATCTCCTGATTTCATAAACATTAAATGGTGAAAAAAAAATGGTGTCTGAGGAATGATGAAGTCAACCCTCATGGTTTCCACCTCAGTTCTGAACCGCAGCCCTTCCCTGAGATGTTCTCAGTAGAGGGCGCTGAGACAACTGTAAAACATCATAACATTTGCCAGTATTTTGGAAGCAAAGCACTTACATTTTATATTACTCCTAAATTCTGTTTTTTTAAATACAGCATGTAAGATTTTCAATGGCAAAGATGGCTATTTCAAAAGGCATGCCCATTTTCCAGGCAGTTTAAAAACACATTTAAATGGAGACACATTTAAATGGAAACAAATGTGGATCTCAAGCAGTCATGCATAGTGGTTTTTTGCACGTCAGTTTTAGAAAGTTCTAAAATTGGAGGTGCTTTTCACAGTGAGACAGCAATGACTGGTTTTAGTTTGAATACCACTGCAGGTGTTTTTACTGTCGGTTCACATTTAATTGCTCTATGGCAGCATTGGCTCGTGTTTTCAGCTGTGTAGCAGCAGTAGCGTATTTTATTTAAATTCAGAAAATAATGTGATAAGCACATTTGCATAATTTATTATATTTGACAATCCTTAGCAGTCCCAAGTTCTGACTTGCACCATGAAAATGCATTAAGACCTCATCATTTTACCTTGTGATTAAGTACAGCGACTTACAGCTACTTATTATGTTGTCACAATAGCTCTATTCCTGTCTTGTAATTTTGGATACTGCCTCCTCCTTGGTTCCTGCATATTTTCTGAGCCTTATTCCCCAGGCTTTCTCTTTATTCTACATGCAATCGTCACAATATAAATTCATGTTTTGCTTGTTTTAGCCATCATTGGTTTCTATTGTTTGCAAACAAAAATCCCAATTAACACCTAATTTTACTTGAAAGTGCTATGTAAAATTACTCACAGTAATTTGAGATTTTTACATTTCCACATAGCAAGGTTATAGAAATATTCTAGGTTTGTTTCTCTTTCTGTTTTGTAGTCCAGAATGTTTTTTGGGTTTGAGACACCATGCGAAAAATACTGAAAATACAATGTTTTAAGTTCCCAGACAAAAAACAAAACTAGATTAAGCAGATATATTATTTATTTAAGAAAGATTTTCTGTTTTTCCAGATTTGAGTTTGAGTTTTATCATCTGGACATTGAGAAATAATAAATTACATTTTTAGGTAGGGCAGGGTTCCCAAGAAGGTTTTAGGGGCATTTATTTTAATCCACCTCAAATGTGAACAGCACCCAATTGGGAAGAATTACTTAAGTAGGTGGCAAGTGAGATCTGCCTTACATTTAGAAAAGGCAAATTGTATAGATATGTTCTCTGCCCACATCCTGTTAAGCTATGTCATTAGTATTAGATAAAATCATAGTTCCTTGGATGAACTTTGCTTCTCTAAATATTAAGACAGTGAAGAAATTGTGTGATTGTAGGGTGGGCAAAGAAGATTTAAGCATGGCCTCAAGAGAATAGAAGGGCTGGTGCTAGAAAAATGTAATAAAAAACCCCAGTATACATGCTTCAGACAAGGCTGTACAAAAGAGAGAAGAGAGGGCTCCAACATCACCAGAATTTAGCATTTTTCTGTATAGAAGCCTCTTCAGAAAAAGGCCAACCATGGTTAATGCAATGAGAAAGGTCTGCATAAAGTTGATGTAACCTGGCAGCCAAGGAGAGTGGACTGGAATGCACATGCATGAACAATGACCATTTTACTAGTCAGTAAGGGCAGTAGACACTGTTCAGTGAGCATGTGTACCATGTAGTCATCACATTCAAAATAACTGAGTGAGTAGAGCAACAAATTTGCATCAAATTTTGCAATAAGCTTGAACATTTGTCCGTGGAAACAATTGGGATGATTTAGAATGCCACAGCTACAGGCCACTGGTGTTTGGCAACTTCATCACAACAACTTGCCTACTCATGCATCATCTCATGCAGAGATTTTTGGTGAAACATCAAATCACCCAGGTGAGTCAGGCCCACTAAGCCCAGATTTGGTGCCTTGCAACTTTTGGCTTTTCCCTGAAACTAAAATACCTTTGAAAACAAAGGGATTTCAGACCCTTGATGAGGTTTAGGCAAATACAATGGGGCAACTGACCATGACCTGGAGAATCGTGTGAGGTCCCAAGATGCCTACTTTGAAGGGAACTGAGACATCATTGTCCTATGTACAATGTTTCTTGTATCTTGTATGTTCTTCAATAAATGTCTCTATTTTTCATATTGCATGGCTGGATACTTGCTGGACAGACCTCACATACTCAAGTGTGTTTTTTCTTCCACAATGTTAGATCTAGTCTCAGATAACTTCCGATTTAACAATGAACCTCAAAGCCTTTTTCTCACTAATTCTCAAAAATAAAATATTTGTTTGAGCCTCATCAGTAATTTTCTTATTACTTTACCAAATCTGGACAAAGGCTCCAACAGGCTGGGCTTGAGTCTCATTCTTCTCTCTTGATCTAGTGGGTAGAGTAAGTATCACACAAGCCACCTGAAATTAGCGTGGAAAATCTTTCTCATTAAAAAAGTCAAGATTATGGTCATAAGAAGATGGAATGGTAGAAGAGTGACAAAAAGAACAGACATTTAAACATTGGATAACTTTAAATATACTTTCATTTACACCCCCTCAAGTGAGGCATCGCCATAATTGGATCCTGGCATTTTGGGCATAATTACATTTTAGATCTTATAAAAATTCTGTTAAATTTGATATAGATGAGACTCTTTACGTAGAAGGTAGATGAAATGACACAAAGTGTAATGATACTGATTACAAAACAGTAAAAGCTATATTTTCAATGCCTACATGTTATCAAGCCGTAATTTTTCTGTAACTAAAGAAGTACAGTCACTGACCGCTAGTGGAGAGGTGTGTGAGTGCATGGTCTGGGAATCTGTGCTGTCCACATTCTGAACATGCCTTCTAAGAATAATAATCTCAGTATGGACCTTGACAAGTCTCCCTTGTGTGCCCTAATTAGCCCCATTGTGGGTGATTATAATTAATTATTCCTAGTCCTGGATATGTTGCAAAATAGTGAAATGCTGTAATTCTTAAGCTCTGGAAATGACATTTAGCTTAATGGAAACATATTGCTTTACACAGTTGCCCAGAAATACCAACTGCCAGAGCTGACTCTGGACACACGGTACAATCACTGCCTGTTTTTGGACTGTGTCCCTGTTGAGGAGTGACAGCTTTCCCCGAGCCAATGAAGTGAGTTGTCCAAGGCACCTGCGAACATTCCCAGTGATAGGAGGTTTTATTCTCTGCGTTATCTCTCACGTCGGAACTGGACAAAATGAACCAAAGGCAAACAGGAAAGAAAAGTTTAAGTGAAGATGCAAATGATAAGCAGTGTAGACTATATTTACCAATTTTTTAATTTACAAATTTTATTATCATTTTTTAAAAATTTAATCAGGTGTGGATACTTTTTGTTGGTATATAAACTTCATACCAGATGTACTTTGTTCAATTTTTACTTATTTATTTTTATTTAAAATTTATTTTTGGATATTTTAACTTACTTTGCAATATCTTTTTTTTTGCATAGAAAAGAGCATGGAAAATTAATATGGAATGTTATTATGTACCTTTATCCAAACCTCTAATGTAACATCATAGAAAGTGATAATTATTGAATTGATAAATTAACATTAATACAATACTATTAAACAAACTATAGGCCTTATTTGAATTTCAATAGTCTTCCACTAAAACAATATAACCATGAAAAGATGAAAAATATAAATGCATATCAAATCTCTAGAGATATATCTCTGTATCTCATAGATATATCTCTATGTATAGAGATATATCTCTATATATCTCTATTTATCTCTATAGATAAATCTCTATAGATTTATCTCTATAAATCTATAGAGATATATATCTCTATATCTCTAGAGATATATATCTCTATATATCTCTATATCTCTAAAGCAATAGGAATAGTAAAGAAAGGAAAAAGGGGACCATTTTATTTAAAAATATTTAAGAATGCATGTGTCAAAAAATCATAGACAAGTACAGAAAGAAAACTAGGGAATATTTTAACCTAAAATCTGAGCAACACCGCAGAGTTAGAACATTGGTATGTATGCCATTATTGTAGTTACAAGATTTTAAATATAGAAATAATGTATATTAGTAAAGTCTCTTTAAAAACTCTAATCTTTTGCTTGTATTATGCATACAAATATTTGCAAAAAGACATTATCAAGTGAATCAAGATAACTCCCCATATGTGTAAAACATATTATGGTATTGAAATTCAAATGAGCATTTTAGAACTTCAACTCATAGCTAAAGTGGAAAAATAGACAAAAGATTCTTTTGAACTGAGGCAGCTGTACTTCCTCTTCGCATGACAGAAAAATAAAATAGGAAATGCTGTTCAGAATCCTGTGAGAATTGTGAGTGAAGAACTCTTAAATTTGATGCATCCTTTTATTCGGTTATTCATTTACTTTGCATAAATTTTGTTCAATTTGTTCATGGTGCTCATCAAATTGACTCTCTTAGAGTCATTATACAGACGTACTTTACCATCTCTATGTTTGCTCCTGTAGAGACATTAGGAAGTCAAAATGCTGGGGGGGTTTACATAGTTTTTTTCTGCTCTTCTTCAGCCACTTCTTTAAAAGGAGGCTGGGTACTGAGGTACTGAGGTGGAGACTAAAAGCCTGAGTGTAATGAGACAGGTATAATTAAATAGCTCTAAGGGCTTAGAGTCAGATGGCTAAGAGCCTGTGGCTTTCATGTGAGAAGTAATAAACATTTACCTAAGAATCTAGGAAAATTATGAGACATTTGTTAACTGATCTGGCTATTTTCGGACAAGCCAAAGAGACCATTCTTAGGAGGCCTGGAAAACAAAATAGCTTCTTAGTATCAAGAAACCCTTCAGAAGCAATTAACTGGTGTCAGCAATATAAGAGGACTTGAAAACTACCTCTTTAAAGAGAAACCAGACCCTGATGTGTCTGTGGCTGTATTATAGTAGTGTCCAAGGTGACCTGCATCCAATTGGTAGTATACATAAATGCTTGCTGTTTTTAGGGATGTTTTCAGAAACTAGCATTGATTATAGATTTGAAACTAAAGTTATGAAATGATTTTATAAAATAAGATATAAAAATATAAGACAAAAGTTAAATATAGGCCAAATAAAGTTCCATTTTTTAAATGAATGGGTTAATGCTAATCCATCAAAAATTTAACAGAAGTAACAGTCTTACATTACAGATTCTACTCGGTTTATCTGTATTCATTGTGTTTCACATCAACTTGTTCATGAACAAAACATACAGAAACCCAATATGACTGACATATTTAAAGTAATTCTTAGTATTTGGTCACTCTTAGTAATAAAACAATGTTTCTTTCCTCAGAATAAAAGCTTGAAAAACAAACTCTTGTCAGGAAACAAGCTGTGTGGCATCCATGCAGAAGAGGTGAGTCAATTTTCTCCTCTAACCTCAGCTGGATAGAAACAATATTAGTGCCATTTTTTTAACCTAGATAGTGACCTTTTCCCCTTGCAACATACACACAAAGATTGGATTAACTAAAGAAAATTTGGGGGTATCTTTGGATGTTGCAACACTGCATACCCCAAAATAACTATTGATGCGTTTCTTAGAGAAAAAAAAAAGTTATTCTGCTTAATCCAGGTTTAATTAAAATCAATTTCCTGTACTCCCAATTACCCAAATCTACTTTTACTTTATGATTTAATGTTGTAGAAATGTAGCTCATAGTAAATAATTCTTAGTAGTGGTAATGAGATAGTAGCAATAGTGTCCATAGTGATTCTTTATACCTCAAGGCGAGGAGGCTCAAGTCACTGGGTTAGCTGTTTCCTCTGAGAAGCACAAAGATGGGAATGATAAGAATCAGGCCTGAGAGTCTTCATACCATGAGGCAGATCTGATGCCTGTGAAGGAAGGGGGAAGGAAAACCAGTTTGAGGAACAAGAACGGCAGCTTAAACAGGTTGAAAGTTGACCCCTGTCCCGTATCGGTCTAGACATAAGGCACAGAGCTGGTGAAACACCTCAGTCATATCCTAAATATGCAACCAACTTTTGTTTCTAAAGCCTCTTTCTGTTATTATCACCTTCTAGCAGCAGAGACAGGGAAGATTCCCTGGTGTCCCACAAGCACTGCGTTTTAGGAGTGCAACTAGGAGGCAGTGGCCTGCCAGAGCCAGGTCACCTGCGCAGCCAAGTTGAAGGGAAATGAAAGTATCATTAGTTTGGTAGTCGTAGGCCCATCCAAATTTTGAATTTCTTTTGTTAAAGAAGTTGAGAACACTCCTTGATGGACATGTAAAAGTGATTATTATAAACATGAAAAGTCTAACGTGAGTATTAATAAGCCATGTTATAACATCCATATAATAATATTGTATATGAAATGAATATACGTTTTCAACAGCTGGGAATTACAGGTATTGCCCCCTGAGAATACCCCATAAGATAAAAAATCAAAATGAATGGGTTATAGTTCTTCTTTCGTTATACTTTTCAATTTGAGTAGAGATCACTTCTTATACTGTTTGTATTTTCTAAGTGTCTAGAAATATTACATATGTAGTGCCCACTTTCTTAATATTACTTACTAGATGGTAAGGAAGCAGAACAGTTTTGAATAAGAAATATGTGGACTGAAACTATACTGTGAGATGGTTGCCATGCTCCTGTGGTCCCCATAAGACTCATGGACAGGGTCCAGCAGAAGTACAACCTGTGTGAGTGTGGTTGGTAGGGTAATAACATGGGTTTAATAATTGGTAGTTTAGTTTGAACATTTCACCTAAAAGGTCATATAGTACCATACTGTTACATTGCAGAATTACATGCTTATGATCGTGCAATCAAAGAAACTGTAATAGGACAGGGGCGTTATTTGTGCCTGCCCATGTACATGAAACAGAGACAACTCCCGGAACAAGGTTTCTGTAGTGTTTAGAAACAATCGCAGCTTGGGTCCACCCTGTATTTTAAACCCTTGCTTCAGAAATGACTCATTTTTTCTTCATCTCCATTCCTTAAAGAATACAGTATTTTACATTCTTATTTATGATATACTAGACAGTTTATATATTAGTATTGCATATCATTGAAATGAATTGAATATATTCATTATGATTTGCACATTTACCTTATTCCGTTATTTATGAATCAAATGGAGACTTTAAATTTGGGTTATAAAGAAGGTGTACATTTTTGTCCTGATAATTTATCTTCAATATAAATGGAAATTTGTATTCTTTCTTTCACCATCACCACCACCACCACCACCACCCCCAAAACAAAAGAACAGTGACTTCTAGTGGTTTAGAAGCTAAAAGGTGCTTGTTTTTTGGATCGGTGATCTTAAATGTTCGCTATCTGCAGATGCATAAAATGTCCAAGTCCCACTGATAACTCATGGATAGTCATTGTTTTATTCTGCCAAGGAAAATATTAAAAATGATAGAGCTACTGCAAATATCACATACCACCCTATCATTATCACTATTATTTCCTGAAAGAAATGACATTTGAATATGAAGTTGTAGGGAAGAACAATCTCCAACTGAGTGATAGTCTCTAAAAGGGAAAATAAGCCTAGCTAAAATGGTCTATCACAGACAGCGTCTTCTCTCTCTCTTACCTCCGTTATCATCTTTTTATTATAATTATAATCATCACCATCAGAATCATCATCACAAACTATGTTTGCCAAGGACTTGAGAAAACTGATGACTCACAGGGACCAACATTTAGAATTACATTTAAGATCATTAACATATGTAAAAAATGCTAAAATCCCCAATATAGTAATATCTCAATCGTTTGAAGAATACCCCTCTGAAAAATTTAATTTCTCAAAATGATGCCAACAAGCTAAAAAGAAAACAGCGTCAGCTGGGGTTCAGACCCATGTGGATCACAAAGTAGAGATGTGCTCACTCAAAGTGCATTTATTCCCACTGATCATATTCTTATTAAACATTTAGATAGAATTTTGCTTTTTAACTCACTGAATATTAGAAGAGTGGAATACAAGATGCAGAGAAGTGACGAGTGACTGTGATGAAAATTTTTTAACAAATTATTTTTAAATATCTATAACTAAGCTCAGTAAATCTGGCAGTTCATGTTCACTTTGTGTAGGAAAAAAGACTTGTAGGTTTTTATTATAGTTTCTGAGTGAATTAGTGCATGATACAACATTGATATTTTAATCATAAGTCCGAGTTATGAAGAAAAGTTTAAATTGTATTCTGTGCATTCAGTGTGAGTATTCATTAAAAATGAATACTCAAATGGTTTAAATGAGTCCTTTCTAACACCTCAATATAATGCTTCAATTGTGTGAAAGAATTAAAGTAAAGTTGGCCAAATCACACACACAGGATGTAGTGGGAATCTCTCATTTCCTGTTGATACCGGTCAACACTGCTTTGGAGAAAAACTGGAAGTATGTTTTCCTAAGACACTGTTTTGGCTATACATGGGTCCTAGACAGCAGATTGCAAAAGCAGAAAGAGAAAGCTAATCAATGTGCATTTGAAGCTGAGAAAGATAACAGAAATAGTCCTTTACTGAAATCAGTAGCACAATATTAAAGATAGTCATGAAAACCATGAAATGTTCCAGAAATAAAGTTCATACAACAAGGGAGAGATGCTGCGTCTGAAATATCACTTTGGGTCACTTGGGAGTCTTGGTGTGAGCAAGAGCAAAGTTGTGGTAAATACAGAGTCCTGAAATACAAGCACAAATTCAAGGTGCTGGGGGCTCAGGTGTGAGTTTCCTTCTCAAGAGCCAGTAGCAACCATATACACATAATAATGGCTCCTTGGCTTCCTCTGCATTCTGACATACATTTCACTTTCACTAACCATAGCAAGAAAAAAAAGGACGCTTTTTAATGAAAATGAAATCTTACTAGCTTGTAAGAAACTGCAAACCCTTGCTGCTCCTGGGTATGGAGTTTAATTGCATAATTCTGAATCATTAACATGTCAAACGCCTCCTCCCTTTCTTCCTTGTTTCCTATCTAACTCTCTTTCCCTCTCTCCTTCTCCCTTCTCCTCCCTTCTCTCTTTCTCTCTGTCCCTGTCTTATCATCCTTTTCCTTTTCTTTTCTCATTTCTTTTTGTTTCATTTTGTTTTCTGTTTTTCTCTCTTACCAGCTTCCCAATTCAAAGAATCACAAAGGGCCGGAGGCACACAATAAGGATGTCTGTGAAAAACTATGTTTCTAAGATTAGCACCTTGCAGTGGGGTATCATTTATAGCACCTTCCAGTTTGTACTCTAATTGGTGGTACTTCCAACATGGGATAATGAGTTGGAAATTAGCACCGTAATCTCCTATTTTGCAACCTTGACTACCTTGCATAGTCAGCAATGTTCTGAATGGACTAGGAAACACTCACAGTACATTTGCAGTTGGTTTAGTGGAAGACTCATACACATTGAATGTATGCTGGAAAAATCATAACGTTTCAAATATAAGAGTGGACTTTATGTATTCAAGAAGACTTTATTTCAACAGAGTTTACATGGATATAATAGTACCAGGAGGATGTTGTGTTTATTATGCACTATGGCCAGCTACTCTTAAAATTGAACTTTATTAAGATAACATTTACATACAGTATATCCCATTTAAATATACATTTTTAATGGGTCGGATCAGTGTGGGGAGGTGTGGAAGGGGGAAATGGAGACAGTGTACTTGAAAAACAATACAAAAAATAGAACATTACCATTATGCCTAAATTTCCTTTTGCTGTTTTACAATCTCTACGATCAATCCCCAGCCCATGTAAACTACTAACCTGGTTGCTCTTTCTATTCTTTTGTTCATATTTTTGTAGGATATTATATTAATAATATTATGCAAAATATAGTTTCTAGTGACTGGATTCTTTCACATGGTTTAATGCATTTGACATCCATCTACATCACTAATATGTTTCAGTACTTAATTCTTAAAAAAATTACTCAATGGTATTCTAGTGTTCCGTTTCATGGATATACCATGATTTGTTTATTATTCACCAGTTAATAGACATGCAGTTTTTTCCAGCACTTGGCTATTATGAAAAAAGATGCTCTAAACAATAATCTACACATTATATTTTCTCTTGGGTAGATTCTTACAAAGGATTGCCCTTTAAGGCAGTATGTATATGCTTATACTATGTTGCCAAGTTGTTTCTCAAAGTGACTGCACTATTTTATATTCTCACTCAACTTTTTTCAATCATCATTTTTCATGGGACTATGATAATCTATCTGTTTGTGTTCTATTTCTTCTACTGAAGAATTGGAACCAATAATCTTGATGTAGAGAGAAAAATAACTGAGGTTTTTGAGTTACTGATGCAGGCACTGGCTCACAGTGCCTGCAGCCTCATGGATGAGATATGAGACAAATTCACATGCACTACCAACTCCTGTGGAGGAAAAGAGACTGTACAGCTACTCCCTCAAGGGGGGAGCACCTCAGAGCAGCATGGCCCCTCTCTCAAGGAGAGAGTGCCCCGACCCTTGCCTGGACAGGGTTTTACTGGGTTTCAATTAGCACAGGAACACAGGTAAAGCTCATTAATCATTGTCGGGCAGTAAGGATCAAACAGTAGATGGAATACAAAGAACTATTAGGGCTTCTTCTGAGTCAAGGTCTATTAGCTAAAAGGCTACAAAACTTTGGGAAACAAACTCATTTCCTGCTCAGACCTTTATCATTTAACTAAGAGCATTCTTAGCAAAGCAGGCTTCACAGGATTTTACATATTCTTTCTCAGGCCTGATCACCTGGAAGCCCGCCCTCTGTCATTGTTTTAGGCTTAAGTCAGGCAGAGGAGGCAGATAGCCAAGGAATTTTTAGAGACTTCTCTTGGACTCAGGGGAATCAGGCTTTGTCAAAGCTGAGGGGCGAGGGTCCATCACCCCCTTTCTCCATAGGCCTCCAAGTCCTTCCCTGGGGCCTCCATGTGATCATGCCTGACTTAGGTTGTTCCCACCTTGGGGAATCTTACCTGTCATTAGCTAACTGATCAAGCACTGGCAGCCAGTTATGGAAGAGGGAGCAGAAGCAATGCTCCTGCCAGGGAGATAAGCTTTGTCTCCTTAGTGGCTTATGGTCCTGAGGTCGGTCACTCAGCCTTAGCCAAGCGGGGGTTACAGCTCCTGAAACCAGGCAGGGCAGTTCCCAACAAGCTAGAATGTTTGAATTTGGGTTTATTCTGGAAAAATGGAGTCATGCTCATCTACTGTAGTTTACCAGAATGTATCTCCATGTGGTAGCCAAACGTGTCTGCTGAGATTCCTGTTACAAGCACTTTTACATCAGTAATGGCTCTCTGAAAAAGCTCATCCTTCTAAAGGGCAGGCACCCTTAACCTCGAGGTCTTGGCACTCTAAGCGTTTCCTCACCTCCTGCCACTTTTGCTTGCCACCTTCTCCTTGAACACATGCCAAATACAAAATTGGCCATCAATTTAAACTTATTCGTATTTAATCTTCCTTTAATAAATAATACAAATAAGCAGAGAAAACTGAGGCATACAATTGCAGAAATGCATTTAGCATTTAAAATTGGGGTTCGGCAGCCCAGGTGGTGTGTCTCACTTGGTTGGGTGTTGTCCCAGGAACTGAATGAAAGGTCACCAGTATGATTCCTGGTCAGTGCACATGGCTGCTGGCCTTCCCGAGGGCATGCACAGAAGGTAACCAACCGATGTTGCTCTCTCCCATCGATGCTTCTCATCCTCTCTTTCTCCCTCCCTCCCCCTCTCTCTAAAACTCAAAAACAACATATTAAAATTAGTGTTGGCCATGTCTAGGTGACTCAAATTCTTTAGATGAGAAGAGAAAGTCATTTTCTTTTAATGTTACCTTTTAAAAAATCTTTTGTTTGTTTGTTTTTTTAGCAGGCTTTGGTTTTCTCTCTTTGCCTAGAATAACTGGATGTCCTGCTCCTGAAGTGGAGATTAACCTTTTCTTTTTCATTTCCAAAATCACTGGACTCTTTTCCCTAGCAGCAAATTTCATTTTTGTGACATTTGAAAGAATTGTAATCATAGATTTTGAAAATGTAAATGAAACTAAAACACTAATCCATGTTTCTGCTCTTGCAGTCAAAAAAAATCCAAGCCCAGCTGAAGGAGCTCCGTTATGGGAAGAAGGATTTATTATTTAAGGTGAGCATCTTTCTCCCCCCACCCAACTTGTCAGCCCAGTTTGTAAATTATTGAAAATACGATTGAGCTGAAATTTCCAGATGTTCACACAAATTAGAGTTGTATTCGACTGTATTTAAGATGTTCTCATTTTATTACCTGCTTAATTAATGGAGATGAATGCAGATATGGTTTCCTGGGTACATTCTTAATCAAAGGCCGGCATCATTACAAAGTATTTAAAGTCCCTTTGTAACCTCCAATTACTGGAATTCAGCATCGAGGAGTATTATCTTCTGGAATGCTTACGCGAAGGAGAGCGTACACCCAGTAAGTGTGCAGAGACAAGGCTCACTGGTAACCTGCACTCTTAGCGTCCAGAGAGCCTTCAGAAATCTTATTACTATGAAGGGTTTTCATAATTAGTTATTGTTGTTTGACTTTGATTATTGATCCTTTTCTTTCTTTATAAGACATTAAGTCAAAACCTCTGCATAGTTATGAAACTGTGGAGTTTCATACTCCCAACTGTGGGTGTGATCGTAAATAATACCACCACACCAAAGAGATCCATTTGGTAATCTCTGGTACCTGGTAATGTCATCGTTTATGGCAAAGGGGGCTTTGCAAATGTGATTAAGTTAAAAACTTTGAAATGGGAAGATGATCCCAAATTATCCAGGTGGTTCCTAAATATAATCACACAAGTCCTGTCAACAGTGAGACAAAAAGGCCTAAGTGAAAAAAAAAGTTGTGTGAGCACAGAAGCTGGGGGAGGAAAGACAGATAAAAGATTCCTCCCTTATAAACTCCGGAAAAAATCAGCCCTGCCAACACATTCATTTTGATCCCATAAAATCCATTTGACTTCCAGCTTCCATAACTATAATAGGATAAATTCGTGTTGTTTTAAACCATGTCATTTATGATAGTTTATTATGGCGGCAAAGAATAACTAAAGATAATTTATTTTTATCTCCTTTCAGCACAGGAAATAAGAGCCAGGTGTCCTTAATTGTTGTGGTTATGATACATTTGCATAGTCAAATGCAGTAGAATAATAGGATAATAGGCTCTTAGTTGTAGGAACAATAATTTGTTTAAATAAATAATAAGTACAAATTATTTTGTGTGCAATAATTGCAATAATTGCAATAATTTTCACAATGGTGATCAGCTCAAGTTGTGTCAGTTTGAAAGAGGTATAATTCTTCATTTTATAGAATAGTTGAAAAATCCTGTAATTTTTTTAGATGGAAACTGTAGAAGAGAACTTATCTCTTCTTTGACACCTTCACTTTTGGTGTAGAGTCACGAGAAGTCATTCCTGTTATGTCAACCAATACTTATGAGATACTCGTTCTGTGCAAAGCACATTATACTGCATGCTCCCCCATAAATACACCCCCTGCCACTCCATTCCTTTGACCTCAGTTGTAACAGGGCATTCCCCAGGACAACAAAGACACTGCTCATTAATTATCATTAGAGCTTACCAGTCCGTACTTCTCAGCACTCGGCACATTGTACGAAAGAAATAGGTAAGACAAAGGTCTGAAACACAGGACATTTGCCGGTCTCACTTTAATCTTTCATTCTGAGACTCCTGAGATCTGGCTATCTTAACCCATGCATCCAGCTTTTATTTAGCTTCTTGCAGTCATCAGTAATAAATAATCACAATAGAAAACGTGTGTGTGCTTTTGTTTGCAAAGAACTTTCTGGTTCTCTGTGGATTAGTTTAACTTAATATCAGGAATGTGATAGCACAAATTCAAGTTCAATAGAGCTGGTAAATTTGAACTATTAGACAACCAGATTTATGTAAAGATAGAAATTCATTTGAGACTTTTAAAATCTTTTGAATTTAACTTCTCAAATTGAAGAGTTATAGAAAGGTAAGTTGGGAGAAGAAAATGAGGATGTGTACTAATGTTCAGTGATTTATTTCTTTGTAATATGCCAATTACAAAAAATTAGAATTGTTGAATATAGATTAGTAATTTAATAATTACTAATTAGTAATTTATACTAATTAGCAATTAGTATAGATTACCAACTTTCAGAAATTACTAAAATGTTGGTTTGTTGAAAATCTTTTTGACTTGGAAATGAGACATTTTATATAAGCCTTATTATTTCATGTAATTTTAGGAAGAACACTTGTGTATGAAATCAGGTGAATTGGGTATGAGTAGACAATGAAGTTGTATTAATTAGGATATCCTCAGATTATACCCTTCCCCAACAGCTGTTTAACAAAAAGTTTTTTTAATAAGTAAAATAGCAAGATGTTTAGAAGCATGAGAATATTATAGCTTGTTCAGGAGCTAAGCAATGTCAACAAGAACCCACATTCTCTCTCTCTCTCTCTCTTTATTTTTTATTTCTATTTTTCTTCTTTCCATGACATGATCCTCAATTTACTAACTTATTCTAAAATTTGACTCCTCCTTGTGATATGATAGTGGCTAAAGATCTCTAGGCTGCCCCCCTCAGCTGTGTACAAAGTCAGAGTTTAGTGTTGCAATTTTTTAAAAAGGAGAGAAAAATTTTAAGAAGCCTTTCCAAACTTCATCATGTATTCATGCATAAGTGAACCCTTAGTGTTTTCAGCTTCTGTTGGGAACGATTGTCTCTTTTTTATATAAGGTAAAATGAAGGGGGTTACTGACACCAAGCAACAGACAGTTTCTGCTACAATGTAATTATCAACTCATCTTGATAGCAGTAATGGTAAACTCATCTGATTTGCTTTCTACTATAGCCACAATATACCTTTAGGTCTTACATAAATGCATTTTAAGTGAATGAATGAATACATGCATGTAGACATATGTATGCACATATACACATACATATGTTGATGTATCAGGGCAGTAGACAGTAGAAGCTGATATATTTAACCATAACAATTTTGTCACCACAGAAATTCACCTATGAGCCTTTAAAAATGAGCCCACAAAAGATTTTGTGTCCAATAGTTTCCCTGAGAATTTGTCAAGTTCTAAATGGAATTGATGGGTTTGGTAAAGACAGACTTTAAAAGAGCAATGCCTGTTGGCTGAAGCACTTAAATTTTATTTTAAAAATAATGTCATGTGCTGACAACTGCAAGGCATGTTGATAAATTGTATCCTTATTAATGTTGGAGAGCTGGTTTTTGGCTGGGGAAAGCTGCCAACAGTAGTGAAAATTCTCTGCTAAAGGAAGCAGCAAGGCCCTGCTGACTGTGAACTGCCCGGGACTGGGGCTACTTCTTATCCTTCTCATTTGCACTTGGCACTGATAGTCTCTGGAATACATGCTCTTCATTTTGCGGTTCTATTTTCTTCTGCATATACACTCCTTTTCTACTCCAGAAATATTATTTTTTATTGTAGGCAGGTGTCAAAAGTGTCAAAAGGTATAAAGTGAAGAGATAACATTTAAAATACCAACACTAAGAAGAAACACAGTACTTTGAAATATTTCAATCTAGTTGCTTTAGGTACAATAGGCTTTGTGATGAATATATATACACATATATGTATATATTACTATATATTATATATCCCACTTTTCACATAATTTTAAAACATTAAAAATCCTTCAATTATAGTTGTGTTTCATAAAACTTTAAGTAAAATTTTCCCATGATATCTACATGCCAAAGTGGCTTAAATAGGCGAGGATTCACATGTATGTGTGGGTATTATGATTTCAGTTTACACTATGATGAAAAGGAGGTGGGAAGGGATTAACCAAAGGATGTCTGTGCACAACCCATGGACACGAACAACGATGCGGGGATTGGCTTGGGAAGGGGAGAGGATGGGAGTGAGTGGGACTGGGGAAAGGGAGGGAAGTGGGAACAACTCCGATAGCATCAACACTACAAATAAAACTCAAAAAAATGAACAGAAAAGAAACAGAACAATATTATTTTTAACTTGAAGTATACTTGGTTTTTTAAATGTGTATTCTGGTGGTGTTTTATACATTTCTTTCTTTTTTTAATTGTTGTTCAAGTACAGTTGTCTCCATTCTCTTCCACCCTGCCCCCACCCCAGCCATCCCCACCTCCCACCCTCGATCCCACCCCCCTTTGGCTTTGTCCATGGGTCCTTTATTCATGGTCCTGGCAACCCTTCCCCCTTTTCATTCCATTATTCCTTCCTACCTCCCCTCTGGCTATTGTGAGTTTGCTCCTAATTTCAATGTTTGTTCTCACCTATAAGTGGAACCTAATCAACAAAATGAGCAAGCAACATATAACCAGAGATATTGAAATGAAATATAGTTTTATATTGAACATGTATCTAACTAAAATAATTTAATACAATTATTGAAAACTGTAAAATGCTAAGTAAGGGTACCTAGACACATTACCTTTTTCTTTGAATTTGGATATTTTATAACTTTATTGAGGAATAATGACAAACATTATTGTACGTATTTAAAGGGCACAACAGAGTGATTTTCTGTCCACATATATGGTGGAATGACTACCAAGATCAACATAATGAACATATCCATCACCTCACATAGTTAACTCTTATTTTTTGTGTCCGAGTTGAGAGTGATTTAGGTCTGCTCTGTATTAAAAGCTGTACCAATTTACATTCCCACCAACAGAGTGTAAGTGTTCCCTTTTCTTCACAACTTTGCCAACATTTGTTCTCTCTGTCTTTTTGGTAATAGCCAACTTTGAATTGTACACGATCCTGCTATTAGCTGTAGTCATTATGCTGTGCACTCGATCCTCAGAACTTGTACTTATAGACACAAATCTGTATGCTCTGATGCCTATCTGCCCTGTTCCATTCCTTCCTGACCCGGGCAGCCTCTACTTTCTCCTCTGTTTCTATGAAATCTCCTTTGTGCTTGTTTTTTTTTTTTTTTGGGGGGGGGGTATTTGTGTGGGTGTGTGTTTTAAGGTTCCACACGTTCCACGTATAAGCCATACCCTACAGTATTTGTCTTTGGCTGATTTCATTCTGATGACCTTCAGATTCAATCATGTTACAGATAGCAGGATTCCTTTATTTTTAATGGTTGGATAATATTCCACTGAGTATATATACCCCATTTTATTTATTCATTCTTCCATCAAAAGACATGTAGGTTGATTTCGTATCTTGGTTCTACTGAATTACAGTACAATGAGTATGGCTATACAGATATCTCATTGAGATATGTACACAGAAGTGGGGATGCCCAATCATACGGTATTTCTATTTTTAACTCTTTGAAAAACTAGCATACTATTTTCCATAATAGCTGTACCAATTTACATGGCCACCAACAGTGTATAAGAGTTCCCTTTTCTCCACACCCTCATCAACACTTATCCCTTCTCTTTTTGATAACAGGACTGGCATTATATCTTGTTGTGGTTTTGCTTTACATTCCCCTGATAATTAGTCATGTTGAGTACCTTTTTTATATTCCCGTTGGCCATTTGTATGTCTCATTTGAAGAAAATTCTGTTCAGGTCTTTTGCTAACTTTTGCATTGTATTATTTGCTTTTCAACTATTGAGTTGTGTGAGTTCTTTATATATATATTAGATATCAACCCCTTGGCAGATACCTGGTTTGCAAATGCTTTTTTTCCATTTGTAAGTTACCTTTCAATTTGTTGATTGTTTCCTTTCAAGTACAAAAGTTCTTTAGTCTGATATATTCCCATTGGCTTATTTTAGCTTTCGTTGTTTGTGCTTTTGGGTTCTTATGCAAGAAATCATTGCCAAGAAAACGTCAAGAAGCTTTTTCCCTATATTTTATTCTAGAAGTTTTATGGATGCCAATCTGACACTTAAGTCTTTCAACCATGTTGGGTTCATGAATGGTGAAAGAGAGCGGTCCAGCTTTACTCTCCAGCGTGTGTTCGCCCAGGCCTGCCACCGCCATTTACTGGAAAGACTGCCCTTTCCCCATTGTGTATTCCCCGTGTGCTCAAAAAACATTGTTTACTCATTGCAGCACACACTGAGCATCCCATTTTGCTTTGTCCTCTTGTACTTATGAACTCGTTGTTGATATCTCATCCTTAGGTTTCAAAGGATGACTGGACTTTTTTTTGTTCCCCATATTCATTCTTTCCCTTACATTCCAACATTCTGAGACATTCAATTTGGATTTTTTCTATTTGTTTCATGGAAAAAGACTATGAGAGACCTACACAGAAGGATGCTGGATTTGTGACTGTTGCTCTTACTTACTGAATAAAATTAATTTAATAATGCCACATGCCTTTCATTATTTGAAATAAAATAGAAAAAATTTAAATCAGTGCTTATATGAATTTTTTTAGTCGAATGATAAAATCATGTCTTACGACATTAATTTACGTGAAGTTAATATCACATATGTTAGCATTTTATACTGACCCAGGGCACTGTTTCATTTGATCTTCATTACAGACCCTGAGGCAGTGCCGGGTTCACAGCACAATGAGTGAATTGAGGCCTTGAAATATTTGACACCCAAAACCACCAAAATACTTACTCTCTAAGCAAATGTATTAACCAATGGAAACCACCACTATTCTGTTCTGTGTGTTTATTTTAAATGCAACTGACTTGCTGGAGTGTTATGATCAAGTCTATTGGACAGGGATGCGTAAGTCAGTCCTTGGATAACTGTTAATGTAACATTTATTTATACCATTGTATCAAAATGCTGGCCTATTTTGTGATTCACCAGCTGTATCCTTTTTTTCCTGACACCCAGCCATCAAAATGACATGTGTTTTCCTTGGTATTTCCTGTAGAAACCACATGTGCTCGACATGCTGTCTCTGCAGCTGTCTGCTCCTGCAAGCAGAAATGTCCCTGCCCGAATTTCCGTGTACGGCCACCAACAAACGTCAAATTACTTCTGATGACTTCAATTTTGTGAAGCAGTGGCCCCTTAATTTCAAACCCTTGTGTCAATTAAGTATAATTTTTGTACATCTGTCTCTCATTAACTGACATTTTTCTCATTTACATGATAAACCACTTTAATGAAAAAAGCATTTTCAATGCCACTTGCTATGTGTCAATCCATCTCCAATTAAACAAGCTCCGGCCCTGAAAGTGTAGGCACCTTGCAAACTTGGTGAAAGGGGTTATTCATTGTGTTTTCTTATGGAATTCAAAAAACTTTGAGGTTTTCAAAACACATCCCTTTGTACCTCGACATAAATGATGAGTTTAACCGGGGCAGGTCATTCTGCCACCTCAGCATGGGTCGAAAAGACTGCACTCAGAGAAGCGAAGGGGGTTGTCTGAAATCACAGCCTTAGAAAGATGCGGAGTTTAATTCTAATCTAAGTCTGTAACTCCACTACCAGGTTTGCCCTTGTTATATTTCTATTTTGTATCTAAGAATGATTTATATATTTCAAAAATAATTTGTAATGCACTCAAAGACCTGACTGGCAAAAATGCATACATGGGAATATAACTTAGTGACTTAACAACGTGCTCTCTGTTGGTAACTAAATTCAGTGCATTTCTTTAAAAACATAATTTTTATTTCAAAAATAAGGTGCTTTCAGTATTGAATTGGCACTTGTTTGGGACAGAGACTTCTTTTCTGGCTCCCCATATTGTTGTGATGTACTCTAGGAGTTTTGAAAACTACTGGATGAGGACATGCTGTCTGGGAGAAAACTAATTGACATTGTCTACGTCAACCTAACTTTTCAGCCTTGTTGTAACTAAACAAACAACAACAACAACAACAAAACAGAGGTTTGGCTGCCTATTACCACAAAAGCCAAACTGGTGAGGCAGATGCTGGTGCCAAAGGAAAGAGGTTACATTCAGGTGCTCTGTGACATGGGAAAAGGGTTGACTCCCTTCTCAAAGACCATCTCCTGTCTCAGCCATGGAACAAGTCCAACAGTCCTCGGCAAGGCCCAGAGTTCCTGCTTCATTTTAAAGTGCAGTACTTTGGAGCCTGCAGGCAGCTCCTAAGTGGCCACAGACCCCATTCAGGTAGCTTTGCTTGTTCCCAGCTCTGTCCATTTCAGCTCCCTCCTATAGTGGGCCTGTGGAGTAGGCATGGCCATGGGCCAGGCAGCTGCCACGGATGTATGGTCACATGCTCCTGGGTGAGAGAGCACACAAATGCAGGGGCTAGTGAGTCACCAGATAGATAGCAGAGAGTGGGGCTCCATCCTGAAGACTTTGGGCCATGTGATTATTTAGGCCACATGGTTCATGGAGAGAACTGGCGAGTGAACTATATGAGTTCCCCTGGGATTCTATTAGTTTAGGTCTGGGGTGTAAGAGGTGCTTTCTCAAAATGACCAATCAACTTCCTAAACTTTTGCATGCTTTGAGTAGATCCACCTCTCCACCAATCCCTTCCTTCTGCTAAGCTAGATTGACAGGCCTCTTTGGTCCAGAACCTCCTGTTGCAATCTTGACTTCTATGTCTCATGAACCTGCTTTCACCCAGTACTACCCTCAGTCTGGTACCAGAGGGAGTCGGGGAAGGGCTTCCCTTTCTCTTTCAGTATGCTGCTAGGTGTTCATGCAGTCAGTGTGAGAAACCCCCCCTGCCACTCCCTTGGCTGATGGAGGAGACTTCCTGGCACTCTGACTGTTTTACGGCAACATTGTTGCTTCCATGCTAAAAACACAAAAGCCAACTAGCCTCATTTATTTTTAACTTTTAAAAATATTCAACAGATAATAAAGTACATAGACAGGTTTTTAAAGGAGGCATATTTCTTATCAGAAATCCTAAAAATTTAAATTTTTTAAAGATTTTTTTAATCTTTAGAGGAGAAGAGAAGGAGAGAGGGAGAGAAATATCAATGTATGGTTGCTTCTTGTGTGTCCCCTGCTGGGAACTGGCCTGCAACCCAGGCATGTGCCCTGACTGGGAATCAAACCATGATCCTTTGGTTCGCAGGCCCTTGCTCAATCCACTGAGCTACACCCAGGGCCCAGAAATCCTAACACATTTAAATTTAATAAATACTTTTTCTCCAAAAAAAGAACATTGGGAATATCCCAAATACTGAAAATCATGAAAATATGATACCTAAAAAGCAACCAAACCTAGAGTCTTAAAGTGACTTATCTACAATTGTGCAAATTCAATACACATTTCCTGACTTCAATCATCTGTCGAAAATTATTGATTAAGCAGGTGTTTCTTGTGAGGCACTGAGCAAAGTGGCTTTTTCATTTGACCAAAATTCCTGATTCCTGATTTAAATTAAGTGGACACATTAGGTGAAGACATTGACTCCGAATTTTGTCAAAATTTTTATAGTTTGTGTATGGCAACGTTTGGAATCGGAGTTTGTATAAATTATCAGATTATCATATTGGCTATAAGCACCCAAACTTAACAGGATTTGCTTTGAATACTGACTTTAACTTTCTACTGTTCTAAGCTCTTTTAGGGAATGGTAAACAGAGCTTTCTCTGGCTAGTATTTGCCTCACTATGCTCGTTCCAAGTTTGCCTTTTTATTTCTTACTCTGTTCACTTATTAGAAAACTGAGGTATTTTCTAATTTCCACATTATTGATTATGCTAGAAATAATTTTTTGAAAATACTTATAATCTTAACATTTTAAAGTGTTACCATTTTGACTAAATTTACCAATAATTCAAGATTTTGAAAAAATAGCATGGCCTATTACGTAGGAAAACAAAACAATTTAAATNAGAGCTTTCTCTGGCTAGTATTTGCCTCACTATGCTCGTTCCAAGTTTGCCTTTTTATTTCTTACTCTGTTCACTTATTAGAAAACTGAGGTTATTTTCTAATTTCCACACTATTGATTATGCTAGAAATAATTTTTTGAAAATACTTATAATCTTAACATTTTAAAGTGTTACCATTTTGACTAAATTTACCAATAATTCAAGATTTTGAAAAAATAGCATGGCCTATTACGTAGGAAAACAAAACAATTTAAATGCATTTTAAAAAGTGAATACCTTTGTGTGTCCCATTTTGCATTCTGAGCCTATCCCACGTCTTGCTAATTGATGGGTCACAGTACTCTTTCTCACTGAGCTTGTATCTAGCCTCAAAATTATTCCCATTCCGCGACCTGAAGCAGCGCCCCAAAGCTAGTCACAGGTGGTACTCAATACAAACCTATCTGCCACCCCTGAATGAGCTTTCTACAGTCTGCGCATATGAAGCCTCTCTTCAGTCTCTCGAAGGCTACTCTTGCAGGATTTGCTCACTATTGTCTTACTGTTCCAGGGAGTAATAATTGTTATTTATCTGCAGACATGGTAAATACATAGTTCATAAACTAAGGAATACTAAGAGAATACAGCACGGGTGGTCATTTTAGTGCAGAAAATCAAAATAAAGACATTGACTTTAGACCAACCCTAGGACCTTTCTCCCCGGCTCTGAGAGGGTGGGGTGAACCTTGAACTGCTGACCTCCCTACCAACCACTTGTCCTACTTATCTTGTTGCCTGAGTGTCATGGTGTAGCAAGCTGTCCTCTCACTGAGAGGAACCCCCAACCTTTCTAGGTTCAGCTGACTCTGCGTATTTCCTTGCTTGGCACATATATAGGGCAGTGTTGCCATCATGAGACTGTTGGGGAAATGACGCTGTGAGGGACTGGCTAATTCAGTTCCAAGCACAATAAATACCAACAAATGCACTGGTTTCTTGGGTCCTATATACTTCTATTTTCAGCACATTAATTTTTTTTTTAATGTGAGACATCTGTTTCTTCTGTGCACACTGCAAGTTCAAGGCTTGTTCCTAAGAACTCACCTTAGGTTTTAAACTGTAGATTAGGCATCATGGCCTGTTGTAGAATTAAGTTTGAGCTCCTTGGAAGCACTGCTCAGGATCAAGCTGCATCTTCAAGTAGCTTTTCATCTCTAATTAAAGTATAGAAACATTACACTAGTGTCTCTATTCTGAACATTTTCAATGTGAGATAATAAGAAGGAAGAGCGAAGAAAATATACAGCAATTTTACTCATTATACAATTACGCTTTTAAAAAATGCCTTGCTTTCCATGTTCTTGAGCTTAATGTTGGTGCCAACTATAATTTCAGAAAACAACAGCAAGGTATTGTCCACCTTTTGCACATTTTAGCAACATATTTAGATGCTCTCATGCTCTGCATGAGAAATTTCTGAGGCATATTTGTGAATTGACTCCATTTATTTCAGTTCACATATCATTGTTGTTCCCCCGCTACTAGGGTGTTTATTAACAACAGCCTACAAAAAAAAAAGAAGAAGCTAATTACTTTCAAAGTTAACTGCATAGAAAGCTGCTGAAACAGACACAATTCAGAGAAATTTTAATGAGAAGCGTTCTCCATAGTTTACACAAAGGAATGTGCAGTTTGTGAAGGCAAGAACGGAATCCCGGAGTAGTATCTCCTGGGAGTCTTTCACTATGGCAACACTACCACTTAACTATTGCCCTTAGTAGGTCTCTTAGAGAAAGATTTCAGCATTCTTAGTCTTTCCACCATCGTCATTTGGACTGAACAGACCCCATTTGAGCAACACGTTCTATCGAGTTATTACGTGCATTTTCAGGAACATAGAGCCTTCACATGAGAAGGGTCCTGGAACACTTTTCATTCTTGTCTCGTGCATGGTCTTGGTTATTCTCCCTGCCAGCTGTGCCCCTGATTATAGATGTGCGGTGACTAATGTTCACAACATTCTGATGTGGGTTTTTTCCTTTCTTACAACATTCTGACTGTTGGAGAACCCCCTTCTCACTCCCAATTGTGGGTGATTTTTTTACATGCCAACCTGGTTCCCACAGACGTGCCAGGCTCGTCTCTCTAATGTGTTTCCCCACGGTCTTTTGTTGTTGTTCTTGTTCCTTCTCTAGTCTTGGACTCCGTTTGCCTTACCTAGTCTCTGTGTCTACTCTTCTAACGTCCTTTCAAAAGGAAAATTGGAGTTCATGATGTAATTGATTTTTAAGTCCTAGAAACATTGTGGCTTCAACCAAGGGTGGAACTCAGTTCATTACTATCAGTGAAATAAACTGGAAAGTAAAGTGGGGTGTAATATTTGGATAGGTAATAAAAAGTATTCCCCTGCCCTGAACTCATGCTCCGTAGCCAGAAGCCAAAATTTAGTCAGCCACACACATCTTTCTGTTTTCTTCCCAGTTGCATAATCTCTTCTTTTATCAGTCCCAAGTAGCATATCTTCCCACCTTGCCTCTAACCACGCTACTCTGCACCCAGAAATAGAAATGTCAAAGTTTCCTGAGGCTGAAAATACCCATACAGGTTATAGTAAGTGATATGTGGAAACTCTATGAACATGTTTCGGATAAAATCTTTTTGCTTAGTCAGTACTTCTTGCAACAAGTTAGAGAAGCCACGGAGCACAATTAAGAAGCACCTCCTAGGGGACCCCGTTGTGCATTTGCTGCAAGAAGAAGAAAACAAAACGAGACACTTCTAAAAAGACGCTTTTGCAGCTTGAACTAATCTGTATAAAAATTCTACTGACATCAGTCCTAAGCATCATCTACTGACTATTTCATCCAGTTTTTCTTCCTTAGTAGATGTGCATTGAGATGGTAAGAAGACATACAGTTGCACTCAGGGCCTCAGGGGTCTTTATCAGCTCTTCTGAGTACCTGGAAACTGAGCTAAAGGGGTCACTTAGCCTTGTTGGGTATCACTCCCTCTGCCAGAAAACTATGAATAACATAAACACACATACTTCAAAGTTATTTAGCAGGATCAAATGAGATTAATATGCAGTTTCATATTTTACACACATTTCATTATTAGTGAGCTGATTTTTTTTGCAGAGGATAATTTACTTCTCTAGGTAATAGCAGATCATGTTATCAGACTCTAAGCAATTGTTTTCTTAGTCACATTACCTCATACTTTGCAGTCACAGGGTTGTGTAAAACCACACTCCAGGGCCTTTCCCCCTTTAAAATATAGAGCCACCTTGGAAGCCAGGGGGAAGGACGGTACATCCCCTTCATTTCGGGCACATGTATTTGTTTTACTCATTTGGAAATGAATGAAAAATAAGAACTGTTTGGAGAGAAAAATATTTCATTTCTGTTAGTACTTATATGATAATCAAGGACTAAGGCCATGATAGCTTTACAGAAATGAAATTGTTGAGATACATATTTCCTGATAAAATGTTTATACAATTACTTTAACTTAAAAATAAATTGATATAGAGACCAAGAACTCAATCGTTTCTTAACAAAATTGCTGTTGACCATTGTCTGGGAACAGAGATACCAAAGATTTCATTCTCTTTTCAAATGGCTTGAACACATTGTTATTTGTGGAAATAACATGAAAGTTGTCTCTAATCTTCGACAGATAAGAGGCCTTTGCTATCATAATTTGTTTTTATCTTGAACAAACTTGATAAGCTGATATAATAATGTATTCATTAAAATCTGTAATTTTTTAAAAAGTAATATTAAAAGCAGCTATCTGAGTTCCCTTCTTTTTTCAAATTAAACAGAAAGGATATATTGACTCAATATGATATCACTCCCCCTTTCTTCATTTACTGAATTTATTTTTCCTTCAGATACATTGTTGATAATGGTGATTATATAGTTCCATTTACACTTATGTGAGCCCTTTTATATGCAGGGTGCTTGGATTTTAATGTTACATTGGTCTGTATGAGCCCTGTAGCAACCAAGTATAGGCTTGGACATTTTCTATTCAATTCTAGCTGTTTTAACAGTAATCCCCCATTTCCTAAGGATGTTCTGGCTGCTGTTCATAATTGTACCACATGTAGGGAGCTCCTGTGTACCTCGTTACCCTAGAGATTGCTGGCTCCGGTGGTCTACAGGCCACACTTTAACTTGTAAGTTTCTAGGTATTTAATAAATCTGACGTGCAAGGTGGTGTGTTTTTTTTTTTTAATTGTAAAATACTGTAGACAGGGTGTAGTCAAAAGAACCAGCATTTATAATCAGGTGGTCTGAGTTCCCTTTCAGACCTTTCATTTAACTTGCTACCATTTCATTTGCATATAGACCTCTGAAAGGGAGTATTTACGCTTATTATTTAATGTCCTTCTTCCCCCACCACAGCTGACATCTTGCAGCACATGTAACAAAGACAAAGCTGTGTGACAAATTGCTCTGCTCTCTGGGTAGTAAGGGACCCAGGCTAGCTTACAATTAATTTTATTACCACATGGCAAGTGTTTCATGAGCATTTTGTCTTCCTCTCTTGGGGAAGGGGTCAGTGAGGGGAGCCTCAAAATTTAGTAAACTTTGGGACAAGCTTCACGAAGAGTGATATTGGTTTAGAACCTGAACGCACTGCACGGAAGACAGCATTTGCTAGGTACTCGGTAAGTATTTGTGGAAAGGAAAGGGAGCATGGAAGAGTACATGAGAAATGCTGTCTTTATGGACAAAACAGCACAGTCTAGGCATAGGGAGGGTTGTCTGAACATGCATTGCTGTTTTACAAACTGTCATAGGATGTGCTGGAACATATGGTGGTGCATGTGGAAGGAAGCAAGAGAAAAGATTGGGAAGACAGCTTGTGCCCAACCGTGAGAGACATTGATGGTGCTGTGAACAATTTTTAGGAAAAAAGTTTCACTGTTTTTTGTGGATAGTGCTTCTCTTTGTTGGGGGAGAAAGGTTCGAGTTACTGCTGGCTTGTAGATGAAAACCAACCTCCCTGTCTAATTCGATCGCCTCCCACTGGTCCTGAATGGGTTATCTTTCTAGCCAGTGAGGCAGATGCCAACAACAATTTAACACTATGCAGACACTTCTGACTGATCAGGAAGCCTGCAGTTTCTGGTTCTGTTTTATTCATGCATATTTTTATTTATTTTTTTTACCAGTTATCAACTTAAATTTCTTTTGCCTTTAAAGCAAATGAAGATCAAAATGAGAGGGAAAAGGAGGTCGATGTGTAGAAATATACTCAGGAAAAAATATCTCCCCCAAACACATCACAGTCTAATATTTTTGTATGCATTTTAATAAGCAGTTTAATGAGACTGGAAACTGTATTGCTGCTTAATGGGGTATACGAGTTTTCTCATTTAAAGACATCTCTTAGGCTGTGGAAGGGAGGCAGACTTGACTATTCTGAGTAATAAAGAAAAAATGGGAGCCCTAGGGTCGGTATTACCTGTTTTAAATGTTTATTGAGCCTGTATTTTATTCGAAACGGGTCTTGCCATCTTCATCTCTAACCCATACCAGAGGCAGCACTTACCAGCAGAGGCTCTGGATTCAGATCTCTCCATTTAACACTGTCAGGTTCACTACAGGTCTGAAGGGTAGAAAACACATCTCTTTGTTCTCACCTGTAAAATGGGATAAACGTTAGGTTTTATATCATAATTGTTGGGTTTTTTTTTTTTTTGAGAATCTAATGATGCGACACAATGAAAATATCAACTTACAGTATTCCGGTACCTATGGATGGCACAAATATCAGCGATTATTTGTCCAGAAACAAAAAAAAAATTTACTTTTCTTTGATCATAATATGGATAACCAAGTTTTTGTGATTCTAAAAGAAGCTGGGATAGAACCCAGGCTCTTCTTACTGTAAAGGAGGTATCACATAATCACTCTGAGCTCTTTTCCCAACGATGAAGTGGGAATTATCACTACACAACAGAAACGGTGTGTGTACAGATTGGAAATGTGAGTCAGCAGCCTAGTGGGTACTTGGCTAATGCTGGCTGCCTTCATCTTCTCTTCTGGATTGTTTTTTCTATATACATGCAAATAGAACTAGACGGATAAACTTATCCCCCTTTTTCCTGTTGCTTACNAGTATTCTGGTACCTATGGATGGCACAAATATCAGCGATTATTTGTCCAGAAACAAAAAAAATTTACTTTTCTTTGATCATAATATGGATAACCAAGTTTTTGTGATTCTAAAAGAAGCTGGGATAGAACCCAGGCTCTTCTTACTGTTAAGGAGGTATCACATAATCACTCTGAGCTCTTTTCCCAACGATGAAGTGGGAATTATCACTACACAACAGAAACGGTGTGTGTACAGATTGGAAATGTGAGTCAGCAGCCTAGTGGGTACTTGGCTAATGCTGGCTGCCTTCATCTTCTCTTCTGGATTGTTTTTTCTATATACATGCAAATAGAACTAGACGGATAAACTTATCCCCCTTTTTCCTGTTGCTTACAGGCAAGCCTGCGAGAGGATTGAGAGGAACTGTTGTGTTTCGATAAGAGGGACATAAATGTAACCCACAGGGTATATCTCACTGGGCACATGAATCCGCTCGTTATTCAGGGGAAATATGGAAAGTCCATTTCCTTCCCACACTGGGACGTGAAGGTGCTGTGACACCCTGAGGTGCTGACTAGCAACGCATTGTATTTCGTAATTCTACCAAGCTTTCCCTGATACCATAACTGGGTTTTACTTTTTGTAATGCTGATAGGATTTTCCAAAACACTGATAGAACTTTCATTCAAAATTTTGCACAGTAAATTATATTATTTTTTATTTTCTTATTTTAATTGCTGTTCAAGTACAGTTTTCTGACTTTTACCCTCCTCCCAGCCCACCCCCTAGTCCTCCCCACCTCCCTCCCGATTCCGCTCCCCCCGCTTGTTCTTGTCCATGTGTTCTTTATCCTTGTGCCTGCTCATTTCTTATTTTGAAGTTTTATCTGGTTAGTTTCTGTGTTGAGGGAAAAGTACATTAATCATGGACTGTAATTGCACAAATATAGAGAAAGAGAAAACAATCATTTTGTTTCATTGTAATTTATTTTCATGTATTACTTATTAAGTGAAAGTTGACCAACTGGTGGGTATGGAAACATACCCCAGGTAATTAATATACAATCTCTCATGCCATTTAATCATGTGTTTTTACATAAGAAATCCATATAAATCTCTTTTGATTAGAAGCATCTAGCAATTCTTTGTTCTTACATCATGACAGTCAAATACTCTGAACTTAGGGTATAAAAGGCCCAGAAATCAATCCTGAATTTGTCACCAACTAGGGTAAATTTGGGCAAATTTTAACTGCAATTTTAACGTCTTCAATGTGTAAAATCAGAGCATTCATACTTTTGTGCAATACCTACAGGAGAATCAAATGCATTACAAAAATTAGCTGTTATTATCCTCCTCTTCTGTCATTTTATTATCTTCTTTTTTTCAATCAGGGAGAATTCCTTCTCCTGATTCTCCTCTGCACTGTTCACAGTGCTCTGTGCTCAGCTGTGCCATTCTGCGTCCCAGGGTGGGTACCTGTTTGGGTACCACCTTGCCTGACAGAATCCCAAGCTCCTGTTTTGAGGGAAGTTCATCTAATATTAATTCATTCTAATTTATTTAATCCAAAAGGATTTGTTGAGTTCCACCCTCTTTGTTTTAAGTATCTCACCTATATATACGCCATGAGCAAAAATAAGTGAAATGTTTTTCCCATTCAAAAATGCCCACAAATCATAACAGCAACCGCTATTTTATTTATTTAGTTAGTTATATGTATTTATTGTTTTTTAAAGATTTTATTTATTTATTTTTATTATTTTTTAAATTTTATTTATTTATATTTTATAAAATAAAATAAATTTTATTTTATTTATTTAGAGACAAAGAGGAAGGGAGGGAGGGAGGGAGAGAAACATCAGTGTGTTGTTGCCTCTCATGTGGCCCCCACCAAGGGACTCGGCCTGCAACCCAGACGTGTGCCCTGACTGGGAATTGAACCGGCGACCCTTTGGTTCGTAGCCTGTACTCAATCTATTCAGCTATACCAGCCAGGGCTATTTATTTATCTTTAGACAGAGGGGAAGGAAGGGAGAAAGAATGGGAGAGAAACATCAGTGTGTGGTTGCTTCTCACGTGCCCTCCACCAGGGATCTGTCCCACTATCCAGGCATGTGTCCTGACTGGGAATTGAACCTGTGACCCTTTGGTTCACAGTCTGGTGCTCAGTCCAGCCAGGGCAGTAACTATTATTTTACATGTTTAGTACTTGGCAGGCAATGTGGTACTAACTCACACATGCGAGATCACATAATCTTCACACAAAATCTTTAAGGCAATGATTTCAAACTTACATACGCCATGTGAAGACTTTTTAAATTTCTAAAGCCCAGAAATTAAATGACTTAGCCATTTAGTAGGTATAAAGCTATTAAATTTTTAGCAGCCCTCAGCCTTTTAAAAAAAAATGTCCAGGGATGGAGCAAAGACATAAAACACTTTTTGAAGCTTACCACTTAATTTCAATGTAAAGAAAAATGTGGGAACTACGGCTTTAAGGCCAGTTCTACTTGTATCAACCACAGTTTGCAGGCAGCTCTGTGAGATGAAGTCACCGACTCCAGGATCCCTGCACCCAAACATTATTTTACACAAATTTCAATTAAGTAAAAACCTTTAAGTATGTGCATTTGATGTATGCATGATTATCCATAAACATACTTGTAAAATATGCATATGTACACACCTAAGAGACTGCAGAATGTGAGAATTGATACAGAGTAGTGAGGAGGAATAGTGGAAAACCCAGTATCAATTTTGGGCATGGCTAAAGGTGTGGTGATATGGATGAAGCATTTAAGACAGATTTTGAGGGAAAGCTGAGGTCTCAACTGACTTTGGAAAGTTCATGCAGGTGTAAACATTGGGGTTGTTTCTGGGGTTTGGGGAGGCAGATGGAGCAGCACGGTCAGACAGCCCAGTGCATGAGAGAGCATGGGGGGTTTGAACTCGGCAAAGAGTGAAGAGAGACAGTAGTGACCTGGCTACAGCTGAGACCTGGGGTCAGAGAGGCATGATGTGCCTAAGTCAGATATTGGAGTGTCTTCTATTTCATGATTGGGGCTTGAACTTTGCTATTTAGTACTGTGCTGAATTTCATGTAAGGTTAACAAGGATAGATCACCATTAATACACATTATGCCCATTTCTACCTTTAGCAAAGTTTTGATTTTGAGTACACTGCTGTGGAAAGCAATGAATGCCAGTTCTCTTTAGATCTGTGCAGTTGAAACCCTAGTCCTTTGCAAGCTGGAAACCACATTGTAGCATTAATTGTCAGATGTCACTGGCAAGAAGCACATTTCCCCGAATAGATTCCTATTTGCGGGTTCCAGAGATTAGCAATATAATTGGATGTCAAAATGCATTCTTTCTTGCGTCGTTTTCCCCTCCTCCCTGCTGTTTTCATAATGGGAAAACCTGAAAGGAATGAAGCAGGTGATCTTACTTATCTCATTCTGGAACTCAGAGGCCTACAGTAAGAGGCAGAAAAATGTTTCCAACATGACTGCACATTTATTTATAACCACAGAAAAAGTGATTGTAAAATATTTCTTCTAAATATTGTTCTACATCTTTCCATTCTCAGTGTCACTTCAGGCTTTCCATTCCCGAATTACTGGCAGGGCTTGCTGCCTTCAGTCTTTCATTCCCCAAGCCATCTTCCTCGCTGTCAAAAGAAGGACTGACTGTTTAAGTATTACATTTTGCCCATTATTCCACCTCTGAGCCCATCGACACCTGCCCATTCCATCTATAGGACTAAGTTTAATCTCCTTAGCATGGCTTGCAAGGTTCATCCCTTCTGCCTCATGCACACTGAACACCAAACCATCGCAGGTTTGCCTTCTTGCAGTTTTCCATTACTTAAATCCGTGTTTTTCTTGTTTTCTTTTCCTACCATTTCTTTCTAGCATCTCTTCATTTGGTTCATTCTTAAGACTGTGTTTTGAATTACCTGCAGAGCTCATCGTGCTTAAGGCCTGCCTCGCTCCTTGGGCAGAACCTGTGTTCCCTTCCCCCTGTGCTGGCACTGAGGACAACTGCCTATTTCTTCTTGGGTGGCAGGCACCATGGCTCTACACATCAGCACACCCAGCAGTGGTAGCATCTGGTCTTCTTAGCTCGGCTCTCCCTAAGCAGCCTCCACCTTATGAGTAATCGAAGCAGGTGGTGGAGGGGCGGGGATCAGGCCTCAATATGTTTGCTTTGTCATACACCAAATAGACCTTTCACTGAACAGTCCTAAAGGAAAGAAGATCTCTTGGCCTGCCCCTGACTCAGTGAAACCATAGCCACAAGACGGGGAGCTTAAGGGAAGGGGACCTACCTTCTTGGCTTCACTCTCTCAAAGTAGAACACTCAGTTTAGAATTTCTATCGCACAGAGTTAGAGAGGATTAGGAGGGCATGGTTACTATTCTTAACAAGATTTAGTAGACTTTTAAAAAGATTGTATTTATTTACTTTTAGTCAGAGGGTAAGGGAGGGAGAAATAGAGGGAAAGAAACATCAATGTGTGGTTGCCTCTTATGTGTCCCCCGCTGGGGACCTGGCCTGCAGCCTAGGCATGTACCCTGACTGGGAATCAAACTGGCGACCCTTTGGTTTGCATTCTGGCACTCAATCCATTGAGCCACACCAGCCAGGGCAAATTTAGAAGATTTTTTGAATGAATATTTATTTGTAGGCTGTATGCCCTTAGGACCATTTCCAGTGACTTTTAATGTCATTCTAGGAATTAATTTTCACCAGAAAAATGATTGTTTTACTAAAGCAAATGTCATTGATCTCCTCACACGGCTATTCTGGAAAACGTACCCAAATGTTACTCAATTTTAAAACTAGAGATCAGGTGGTCTTTTCCCAGAAGCCTTTCCTGATGCCCTAAGTGGAGGTATGGGGTCGTGCTCTCTTTCTACACTTTATTGAAAGTGTCTTTCTATGTCTTTCTCCTCCTCCAGTTCTAACTTCCTCCAGTTCTTCCCTAGCCATCTGTTTCATCAACGCTTACTTAGTCTTTAAAATGCAATTAAGGCCCAACTCATTAGCACTCTTTCCTCTCTCCTTACTCTCAAGTCTAAGGACACTTTTCTGTACTTTGGGAGCACGCTATATATATTTCTGTTTTCGTGCTGATGACACTACAGTTAAAATACATCTGCATTCCCCCTCAACAGTGTCTATAAACTCCTCAATTACATGTTTTGTGCCTCTAGTATCTAGGGCAGCATTAGACACATAGTAAAAATGTATGCGTTAATTCAACACATGCATGTTGAGAGTAAATCATGTGCCCGATACCACACAAGGTATTAGGGGTACAAAGGTATAAAGTAACACATGCTATACCCTGCCCTTATGTAGCCAATGGCCCAGGAGATAAAACAGGTATTGATAAAATAGTGTAACAAATGAATTTGAAAATTTGAGAAGTGCAGAGATGAACCTGTACATAATATTCAGAAAGATGATAACGTCAACCGATATATTTAGAGGTGTGCTGAGGAAAGAGATGAGGAAGGGACAACTGTGATGAAATACAGAAGGCGAATGCTGCTTAGGCAGAGAGACTCCATGGGGAAGAGTTGAAAGTAGAGGGTCATGCATTGCAGCCACCCGGTGCGGAGTGAGCACAGAGATTCAGGATCTGAGTGTTTCCTGTGGCTGGAAGACCCAGTATAAAGGAGAGGTACACTGAGCAGGAAAGGTTGTTCTCCGATATTGTGGGGCCAGGGAGGTATTTTATTCTAGAAAAATGGTCAGCCAACCACAGCTAACCC
Source organism: Sturnira hondurensis (assembly GCF_014824575.4). Lineage (NCBI taxonomy): Eukaryota > Metazoa > Chordata > Mammalia > Chiroptera > Phyllostomidae > Sturnira > Sturnira hondurensis. The sequence continues at coordinate 4,543,424 of NW_028075269.1, forward strand.
CTACCTTTTACTTACCTATTTTTGTATGACCTGCAGCTAAAAATGAATTTTGATTTTTTAATGATTTTATTTAAATGATATTTTAGTCAAAAAAGAATAATACTTTAGAATCTGTGAAAAGCATTTGAAATTCACTTTCCGTTTCAAAACAACACCACCAACACCCCAGCATTGGAATGTAGCCACTCTCACTGGTCTATTGACTGTCATTGCTTGCCTTTGTGTTACAGGGACAGAGGCAGGTAGCTATGATACAGACCATATGGCCCACACAGCTATCTGGCCTTTTAATGAAAAAAAAAATTTTGGTCAACTCTAGTTCTCTAGCAATAGAAAGTACTGAAATGTTTTAGTCAAAATATTTAAAGGGTGCATAATCATGTAGTTGTGTTTTGTTTTTGGAGGGAGAACAATTTAAAGGAAGGGATACTACTTAGAAGATGTGTAAAGACACACCTCCTAGATACCCATGGGTTGCACAATTTGCTAGGAAGACTTATGGGACTCAGCATCTAGTCATACTTATAACTACGATTTTATTATAGCAAAAAGATACAGAGTCAAGTCAGCAAAGCGGAAAGGAGCATGGAGCAAAGTCCAGAAGGTAAAAAGCTCTGGATCCCAAGAGTCCTTGCTCAGTGAAGTCAAATGTTCAAATCTGGACTCCTGAACTCCTTGCCCAAATGTGCTTAATTTCTTTAATGATATGTCCTGGCAGTATGTATGAAATGTTTTCTACTGAAGAAGTTTGCCTGAGACGAGGAGTCCAGGGTTTTTATTGTGTATTAGACATATAGGCACCCTCTGCCCAGCAGATTCTATCACTCCAAACTTCCAGAAGGAAAGCAGGTTTTCGGCATAATTCATATTATGTGTAGAGAGAGTTTAGTAACACTGAGCCACTCTCCTCAGGGAAAGCTTTCCCAAATCCAATTTCCCAGATGCTAAAGGCCAACCTAGCCTGCGGGTCTTTACAGGGATAGCACTTTCAGTCCTGGTACAGAATTTTAACTATTTTCTACATATGAGGCTATCGCAGCAGTACAGACAGACATGGGAGTAAACTGGACTGAATTGCTAAAGTGTGCATGGAGAAAAGTAGCCAGAATCGAATGCTATTTAAAAGAAAATATGTGTGCGATTTAACCTTGTACTGTATATGCTAGGTGAAGAGTAAGGAGATATATCAAAGATTAGGCAGGAATCTGGCTTATCAGCCAACGTTGGTAAACTACCCTTTTCTAAAGTTGCAGAGTAATTCCAGTTGAAGAATGAACTGGCTTGATGGAGGAAGGGACTTAGCTGATCAGTTTGGTTATCTCACATTTCAAGAAGCACTGTATGGTTTTAGGTACCTATATGAATATATATTTAGCTTAGATATGCTTTTGTGTATACACATACATATGTATGACGGGAGTTTCTCTGAAGGTATTGTTAAAATGATATTTTTCAACTTTAAGGTCTGAACCAGTTAAAAAGTAGCACAGCTATTTTAGATTGTGAAGGGAAAGATTTCTCCCCAAACCACACATACATTCACACTCACACAGATCTGGTTTAGTTTCTTATCAACCAGCATGGAGGTAAGGCAGTTCTAAAAATACATATTTTTTATTCACTAGCATTGACAGTTGTACTGGCTTAATTTAAACACCTACATTTGTGAAACATTTTAAATGTACATATGTTGAAGTTACTGCACTCTTTGAAATACATTGGGTTTCTGCTCTTTGTTAAGCACATAAATAAGGATGTGTGTGTTCTACTGAGGCATGCTGGGAAAACTATGATCTTCCTTGAAAATCTCACTACATGAGTCTTCTGAGGCAGTGATTCTTAATGCTTCATTTTCATCAACATTTATCTGCAGATATTTCAAAGCACGGAAGCTCATGACAAGCCACTTGAGGTTCTGCTTGGGTTGGAGAATTTTTATGCACAGTGACATTGGTCAAAAAAGTTATGACTGAAATGTGTGGAGTTTCACACATGAGAAATGTTCAGAATCTTTGGAAAGGACTTGACAAATTTTATAAATTCTCTACCTAAAAAAAAATCTCTCCTCTTCCTTTCTTATCTGAGACGAGCTTAATGTAACACTTTTTTTATTTGTATCTCACTCACCCTGAGCTCTTCTGATAGATTACTGGGTTGAGCAGGTGAATGCATGCATGCATCATGGATAGACAGACAAACAGATGAACTTTGTTTGTATTTCACCTAGATGACAGGGGAAATGGCTAAGTGGATGGACACATGAGTAGGTAAATAGAGGAATACATAGGTAATGGGATACAGGGTGTGTGAGTGGAAGGATGAATGAGGAATGGATTAGCTGGTTAAGTAGCTGAATTGATGAATAAATGAGTAAATAAATGGAAGAGTAGATGATTCACAAAGAACAGGAACAGCAAACCTTGCAACATCTTGCAATGTTTAATTTACCAAATTATCCAGAAAAATATTTTACATGTTCAGTAAAAATGTGCCTTTAGAAAATATTCATTTACTCATTCATTCATTCATTATCCAATTGTAAGTTTCTTAGCGTGATGTGATGACCATTGACACAGGAACTGTAGAGGCGAAGTAAATAAAACTCAGTGACAGCTCCCAAACAGGTGAAGTCACCATCCAACCCCTGCTTTGACGGCCACAATTACAAGGCATGTGAACACGCTATCTCTAAGGACAGATGAATGACATAAGAGGAAGGCCCACAAAAACGAACCTGTTCTTTTGTTGTTTTTAGAGAAGCAATATAGCTAACAAATTGGTTTAAAAGGACCAAGTTTTGTTTAAAACAAAATGACAGCTCTAAATTCCTATACCAAAGACAAAACAAAATATTGTGCATCAACTTTTATGTTTGCATTTTTTTTCCTCATCTATGCCTGAGAACAACCCTTTGAAGGAGTTAAGCTTTTTAGTACTATTTTATTAAAAAGGAAATCCTACTAAGGGATGATTCTAAAGTTCTTTACAGCCCTAGATTTTCAAGGTGACATCCTTCACAGGAAAATTTGATTAATCAACACATAGAAGAGAAATTTTCTTATTTTCTTTTCACTACTATGTTATCTGTTTTGTTTTTGTGAAATATTTTTCACATGAAACTCCAGTTTGTATTTTACCATCTTTGTTCTTTTCAAAATGAAGGGAGGAATCATGTTTCATGTCCTTTTCAGTTTGCTGTTATTTGCGATGCAATAAAACCTTAAACAACATTGACAATTGGAGACAAAAATGTTCATTATCTTTTAAAAACTCAGACCAATAGTCACAACTAGATGAAGGCTTTCGAATCAGACATGAGTTCCAAACACCAAATACAGATATTGCCTCTTCAAGTTTTTCTTGCCTCCTTTGCTAAGTAGTGGTAACAAATAATACTTACAGAGCTTTGTAAAGTTTTAAAAATAACCCGTGTAAATATTAGCACAGTTCTTGGCATGTGATAAGTAATACTTAAATGTTCATTAGTGCTATTATTACCATTTTGCAGATGAGAAAACTGAAACTTTGAGAAAACAAGAGTCATGTTGACAATATTAAAGCTAGTAAAAGAAAAAAAATGTCTTAAGTTATATTTCAAGATCTTTCTAATACCCCTAATTATAAACACTCAATGATAAAGACTGAGTAAAGGAATTTCACGTGCCTATTCATATAGACTTGTATTTAGCAGCCAGTTGTATTTTATCCCTGGTGGCTTTAATCATTACCTTAATTAGCTTAAGTAAAATATATTTAAACATTAGAAAAATAAAACCTGTACTATTAGATATTAGAAGGTTTTCAATTAGCTTTGCCCCATTAGTAGTATAGTTTGGGGACTAGTTTTCTGTAGCATGTGAAGAAGTCCTACACCCTTCCTACCGTACTATATATAATAACAGCAAGTCAAAATTGAAAATCCCCACCAGAACATTATACCACTCTCTATTGTAGTATATACCCCACTGAAAGAGAAAAATGTTTAGCTTATGCATCATAACCTTCACTCAGATATAGGTTCTTGAAGGGCAGAGTCTGTATCTTATGCTTCTTCCTAATCCTTATCATTTGCATGTTGATTGACACATGGAAGATAACTGATAAGTATTTGTGGGATCAACCTAAATTAATTTAAATAGAAATTATCAATGTGTTAACAATTCACCAGATGTACAGGTAACTGAGTTTGGTGAAAATTCTGGATCTGGCAGGTAAGATGACTACATGTTAAGTGAATGTGGTAGTAGGCTGATAAAAATATGAGAGATCATCTCCCTTTAATCATAATATAAGTTATTATATATTTTAAAAAATATTTTATCATTTATATTTTAAAGAGAGGAGAAGGGAAGGAGAAGAAGAGGGAGGAAATCATCAGTATGTGGTTGTCTCTCAGGTGCCCCCAACTAGGGACCTGACCTGCAACCCAGACATATGCCCTAATTGAGAATCAAACCTAAGACCCTTTTGTTCACAGGCCGGCACTCAGTCCACTGAGCTACACAAGCCAGGGCTAAATTATTATATTTATCATTTGTCGAGCACCAACTATGTGCCACAATCACATTTAAAAGTGCTTTTAATCCTCACAAATGCATTCAAAGTCATATTATAATATAAAGCTAATGCACTCAATCAATAATTTTTGAGAGACTAATATTGCCAGTTACCTTTCCAAGTGTTTGTATAATTTATCAGTGTATAAAGTTTTCTACTTTGGTAGAGCTTACATTTAAGTAGGTGCGATTGGCAATATTTAATAAGCAGAAAGACATTTATATCTATATTAGAAAGTTAAGTGCTATAGGAAAAAAAAGAAAAATTAGAGGGGAGTAGAAGATTGGGAATTCCAGGTAGGAAGTGAGAAAGTTTGCAGTATTAATAGTCTGGAGTGGATTCCTTAAACTGTTGATCCTGGAAACCAGAATTGAAAGTGGGGAATTTGAGAGGCATAAAGATGGCCTTTGGAATTATCTAGGCATGAGTTTGAATGTGTTTATTCTACTTCTATCTATATAGTTTTCTGAAACTCCACAAACTTCTGTTTATACATCTAGTTAAGTACAAAAAGATAGATTTATTGTGCCCAGCTGTTTGACTATTCAGTATATGCGTAAGTTGTTTAGAACTTGATGTGCACACACCACACAATATTTAACATAGGATTAAAACCAGGATGTACTAAAACCCCACAGCTGACGTCATGTACGACTACAAGACAAATGAGATACTGACGTAGGTTGCAAAGCTCTTTGTCCCATCTGTGGGTGGACCTCACCTTTCTGGGGCTTCTGATTTTCCCTAGAGGTTCATTTAATTTTGGTACTGCCAAATTTTATGTCCTCTGATTTTAAATTAAAATAAAAAGAACAAAATAAGTCTCTTGGAAATAGACCATGGGAGTATATTTAAAATCTTTAGTAACACGCATTAAAATAAATGCAATAGAAAAAATGCACATTTAGAGTAGTAGAAAATTTGACAAGGTGGTGTGTAAATATTTCCATACCTGCTGTTTTCAACAAAATTCACTTAGTGGGATAAAATGCTTGCAAAGATATTCAGGAAAAGCATCCAGAGCAGCTGCTGTACGTTGGCAGTGACAAAAAATTCAACAATTGGCTTCGTCCAGCCTTCAAATGGCAGGAGGATTTGCACACATAGACGGGATCATGACTTTCAAGATGATTCACACAGGGAAAAAAAGTACCTATTCAAAATATTTACCACTGACTTCATCTTGACATCTACAGAATTCTGTGCTGGCTTGTGTTCATTGTCCCTCAGCACCCTTGTCAGTAAAGTTAATGATCCATCAATTCCTGTGCCTGATGGAAGGAAGCGCAGTCACTGCCTGTCATGTCAATTAACTGCCAGGAAGAGATTTACATAACAGGCTGACAAGGCTCCTGGAGGACCATTCTTTGGACAGTTGAAATGTGGACTCAAAATCCTCCATTTGCAACTAGCTAGAGAGTTCTTATACACAAGAGGCTCTTCAGACACACATGAGGGGAAAAATTAAGTGCTCCAGCGAAAGATAAGAAACCTGTTTTATTAGTGTGTAGTATAGGGCGTCAGCATCAAATGTACTTTTATTCATCCAATATTTATTGTTCATCCACCAGATACCTGACACTATTCCAACGATGACCTGGAAACAATCCATACTGTGAGCAGGCTTATTGTCTAGGAGAAAACAAGAAATTAAAACTCAAAGAGATAAATGAATAGATGGCAGCTGTAATCAGTGGGGACTGAGTTTAGTCAGTAATTAATACGGGCATGCAAATTATTCAAATAGTAAAGCACTTTTATATTAACTGGCAAATAACCATTTCCTTCTTCTCCCTTGTTCTTTTTTCTACCTTTCATCTCTCTCTGTCACTTAGCTGTCATTCCGCAATAAATGTTAACAGTTTATCATTGCAGAAGGTCTCTGCTATCACGCTCTGATAACTTTGCACATCTCCACACAGGCCACACAGATGAGGCCAACCTGTGCTTCAACTCAGGTCTGGATGCAAGGCCCTGTGATCCTTCAGGGAGTGCAGTGGATACGCGGTCTTGTTAGAAGTGTTAAACGAGACGTTTCTCATCTATCTTCCTGTTGCACAGGAGGTTCCATAAAGCAGATTCCTATCTGTTTTCCTGACGATGCGGAACTTTCCATATCACAACTCTCCCCCTCCTTCGGGTACAATTCTAGACTATAAAACCATTTTTGCCCTAGTTAGAGATAGATTCACAGTGGCAGGGAGACCCACCACTTGCATTGTCTGTCATATGACATCCCTGGCTTGATGTCATCTAGTGATTGATACCAGAGACATAGACTGCCAACACCAGGCTGATCTTCCTTATGCTTTCAGCGTGCAGACAAACTGTCCAAATTGATTGGGGCTCATGTCTATTTCCGGGCTGAATTTTTGAGAGTATGGCAAACCCGCTGAGGAGGTGCCACAACGTTGCTGCTTAAGGGGCAGCTTGACTGCCTGTCACCTGTCAAGCAGGGAAGTCCCAGGCCCCTGTTTCAACATTCAAGGAAGAGACAGGTTTTATTGGTTCATGTGTATATCATGCCAATTACTTTCTGTTTTGATTACCATAACTTATGAAAATAATAGAAAGAAAAATAGAGTATTTTGCAAGAGATTGTAACAAGAATTCTAAAGTTCTATTGGCAGTTCAGAAATGGGTCTCTATTAGAATTAGCATTTCAACTGGAATCTGAAAGGGGTATAGTAATGGAGAGAGAGAACAAGATAGCATGGGATTTTTCATGATTCCAGGCATAAAGAACAGGAACAGCTGAAGACTCTAGGTTGTTTAAGAACATGCCTCCTTCCACACACTATATGGAAGGCCAGTGAGACATCATGTAGTGTACTTAGGTCAAAACATCTCATCTTCTTTTCTGAAAGCTTGCCTGGGTTTTGATTGAGACTTTCTTAAAGAATACCAAGTAGACATTATACTAGTAAATGATCACATAGTAAATAATTCGATCTTTGCAAAACAAATGGTCTCTCTGGCAACTACTCAAACACCATGGTTGCACAAAAGCAACCAGACAATACATACATATACATACACACATACATTAAAAAGGTAACTGTATTCCAACAATAGTATTGAAAAAACTCATAGTTAGTTACATTTGCCATTTGGGCTGTAGTTTGCGAACTCCTTTAGGGCATGGCTATTAACCTAAGGGTGCCTGTGGTGTTAATAAGGTTTATGGATGCCTATGAAATACCAACATCATTCTGCAATGCTTAACCTCTGGAGTTTCTGTTCTGCTCTCAGCCATAAAACAGTGACTTTGTGATTAGCCTTGTGGAACAGATTGTCCTGTTTATATGCAGCCCAATTCTCCCAAGGACTTGCAAGAACATTCTCCTAAACTGATGGAAAACTTGCCCCTGCTCACCTCACTCTTCTCTGCTGCCCTGCTCTGTACACTGGCACTTCAGCCATTTAATTTGTCCCCAACTCTCGTCTCTGCCTCCACAGCTCAGAGCACCTCCAGTGAGTGCTTGGACACAGTTTGTGCACCTCGGCCAGGACACTGTCCTCTGGTAGAAAGCTAATGTGGTCATGGGTGTCACCACAGGACTTTTCTGCATTTCAGGTTTCACAGCCTGGGTTAATTAGCTCAGAGCTCCTCGGGGTAGGAGGACTTGTCTGATGTCAGGTACTGTGTCATGTCTCCAAGCAGAAGTTTTGAAGCTTTTATTTTTAAATAACAAATATAAACATCTCATAAAAATTTAATTGATAAAAATGAATTTTACTTACTCATATTTACTGAAATTTCAAGGTTCATTTGATTTCAGGTATGGTTTTATTGAGAAGTTTTCAGTCACCAGGTCTTATTATACATTTATTTGCTATTTTTTTATGCACGGCTTTCTTCTTTAGGGCAGTTTTAACTTCATACTGTTCTTTTCCTTCTAGATAATGCCTATTAAAGCTTGGGCTTAAACATTCTCATACTATACTAGCAAGGGAACAAAAAATAGATGATTTTTAGTCACTCAGGTGAAGAAGAGAGACAGCTTTCATTCCAGTAGTTACCAGTAAATATCTCCTTATTTCTGGTCTGCAGGTAATGAAAACATAAACCCAATTCCAATCATTTGACCAGACAGTTGAGACAGAGGAATTGCTTTAACTGTACTTGAATAACAATTTTTTTAAAAAGTAAAAAGAAAAGAAATGACATCACTGTTTCTGGAAGGAGCTGTTGCTATCTCTGTTAAAGTGAATGGTGGAGCAAAGGGATGAGGCAGTTTCCTCCAAAGTCTAGGGGTTTTTGAGAGAAAAGGAATCGACATCAAGCACATAATAAAAAAGTATCAACAGTAGATTTGCTTTTAATGGCTATAACGCAATATGCATATGCAACATGATGACAATATGACACTTATAAAATTTTAAATTGGAGGAATATTACATATGCCTGCTCTTATTTCCCAATGGGAAGGCTTATTGATATTAATATATTAAAATTTACTTTTAATAGCAGTTAGAACAGGGTGCTATGCTAAGCTATTCCTGTGCAAGCTGAGATCTAAATTTGGTTCTTCTGCATATACTATTCATTTAATTCCAAGTCTCCCAGGATAACTCCCAAGTTAATGACATGGAAATGAGCAGGTGTTGCACCAAAGAACGCAATGGCCAAAATAATCTTGGTGCTGCAGCTTTCGGCTTTTATGGGCCTGAGTGGAAGCAGGTGGGAATGATTGACCTTCTGCCTCTTTACCTTTATGGTAAATTGGACTGTAGAGATGATGGTGGTGGTGTGGTGGTCTGTGTTGTATCTCTAGACTTTTATTCAAGCTTCTACGTTAATGCTGCTGAGCAGGGCATATGCTCTGCATCTATACTAATAGAGATACTGAATTTGCATAAAATATTTAATCCTATCATTATCCTTTTACCAACTGCCAAGTATGCCCTACTGAGTACTTGAGAACATCTTTTATGAGTTTATTATCCTTATTGGATGAATAAACTTAAAAAATAAATTACTCCAATCTTCTAGGTAGTCTCCGAATATTTTAATCATGCAGCTTTAAGTGAATTTTAAACATATGTCATCCAATGTGTGCGGATTTATTAACTATAAATTACATATAATCATATCTTTAGTGGTTCAGAGGACCAGCTCTGGGTCTAAACTGCCTAGCCTTGTGTTTCAGGTCTGTTACTTCCCAGCAGTCACCTTGAGTAAGATATTTAATGAATCTATGTCTCATTTTTAAAAGGATGGCCCTGGCTGGTGTAGCTCAGTGGATTGAGCACAGGCCTGCGAACCAGAGGATCGTGGTTCAATTCCCAGTCAGGGCACATACCTAGGTTGCAGGCCAGTTCCCGGCAGGGGACACATGATACATTGTGTCTCCTCAGCAGAGGCAACCATACATTGATATTTATCTCCCTCTCTCCTTCCCTTCCCCTCTAAAGATAAATAAATAAAATATTTTAAAAAAAGGATGAAAACAATACTAAGTACCAGATATAGTTGTATGCATTCAAGTTTAGGTTGTTACAATTATTGTCATATTTCTGTCTTACTGCCGTATTCAGTATATTCTAAGCAAAATGGATGAAAAGCAATGAATTTAAAAATGTAAATGTAAGTTCTAATATGTCATAATAGAACAATCATGGTTTATTTTTAGATAAAGGTGAAGGATAAAACATATTTTATAATACCATCTATTTATCTATTTTCTTCCCACACTGCACTAGAATGTCTCATACTCACTGTCTATATTTTTTGCATCATTTGCTGGACCACAGCTGCATGTTCTTATGGGTTCCAAAACATAGAGTAAGAACCACGTTCTTTATTATAAAGCAGTAAGGCTACGGTAGAAAACCTCTAATGGTTTCTGACCACGTTTTGCTGATGCTCCCTAAAAGCTTACCGTAACGATGGCTATTAATTCCAGGATCCTAAAAACCTCAGCCATTGTAGTTTTCTACTGACCTGTCCCCAGTAAATGAGTCACAGTAGTCTTCTGAGTTAGTTTATTGTATAGAACTCTGCACTGGCCATCACACTAGGAGAAGGGCTTTGTTCTGAATTTCCTATTTAGGGTCTGTATGCATCGTTTCCTAACCTGGCCCTAGGTGGGACAATTTCCAATTTCCTTCTGCCTTTCTAGGCAGAAGGCCATGCCAGAGAAGAATCTGGCCACAGGTCATGATGCTGATACCCTATGGTGCTTCTTTTTCCCTATGCTTCATCAAAAGATGAAAGAATTGAGACTTTATAAGAATTCAATAGACGGTGTTGGTCCTTATGCCTTCTTAATTCAGCCAAGCATAGTGAGGAATTTTCCAATGTAATTTAATCATTATAAGCAAGATAATGGTGACACAAATAAAGTTCTAGTCTCTTATATATTGGTGTCTAAGCTGTTTATTACTCTCAGCCCTTGCATTTCAATCAATCTTCTAGGGCAGTTTAAGAAAGCGTAGAATTATTGTACAGGCCCTGGGATGAAAGTAAATCATGTGACCTGCTCATACTGAGTTCTGGGTCTTGGTGAGAAAATGTGCGCATGCAAAGACACACAGTAGTGTATCTTAAGAGTTATACTTGATTTAAAATGAACCATGACTTTGGGCTCTATTTTCTTGGCTCCTAGAAATGGCATTCTGAGTTGAATTACAAAATCTGTTTGTTACAATTTTGTATTAGAACCTATGCTTGGAACAAGCAGGCACCATCTGTGTCTCTGGTATGTTTACTATCTTTGATGATGCGACTGCGGGAGCCAATACCACTTCTTTTTATACCTGGCTGCCAGAAGTCTTGGAACAAATTCACGGCTCAGCCGAGGAAAACGGACAGAACTGTGTGGCCTGCTTCTGTTATCACTGCCTTCATCTGCCTTCACGTCCCGTTCCCCAAACATACATTCTCCACAGGCCTCCTGTGTTTTTTTTTATGTTAAAGATTTTAGTACTTTTAGGGGTAAAATAGCTTCAAATCCTTTTTAGCAGAGGTAAGGAATAAATATGTTCTGTATTTTGTAAGCATTAGGGAACAGTATAAAGAAGATAGCTGGGTATTATTACTTAGAAGGGTGAGGGTAGGATTAAAATAAATTGTGTCAATAAGTTTCCAGGAATATTACACCTCAAAGTAATGTTTGAATGATGAATTAGAATCTTGCCAATTTAGCCACTTACCAAAATTTTGTAAAATGACCCATTGAAATTTGAGATAAAATTTAACTGTCTAACTTTAGGTCTTATTTGCTTAATGGATATACAGTCCTATTTCTTAAAGGAAAGAAAAGGAGAGAGTTTGTGTGTTAAATACAGCACTGATGTCATCCTTCATAATTCTAGATGGATTCAAGAAACTGCCAGGAGCAGCTACAGAAACAATAGCCTGAGTGCTAGACCTAACCCATACCAGTGTTTCGTGGTCTATAAAAACTTGGAGCTCTGTAGGTCCATATTTTTTTGAAAAGTAAATTAAGAATTATGATATGGACTGTAGCTGCTAAATAACTGATAAAGCCCGCATGAGAAAGTGGATATGTACAAAAAGTGGATATGTACAAAAAGTAGTAGTATCTTCTTTCATTAGGAAGAAGATACTCTGACTTCTCAGGCCACGCTGAGGAGCCTCTCTCTAGTTCTCCGACTTTCACTTTACACATGATTTCTGTTCAGTGTATATTTTCAACCTGTTAGACAGATGATGCTCCCCGGTCCCAGAAAACTTAATCACTGAGTAGATATTTATTCAATGATTAAGTGTAAATGAAAGCTACTCTAGATGCATGAAGAGCTCCTCTTCAGTAACCCCATCCTTTACTTCACCAGAGTTAAACTGAGAAAGCAAGGAAATGGCAATTGAAATTCACTCTCTGGTAAAGTTCCCATCGTCTGTCATAAGTCTTTTAGTGGTTTAACATCAACAGAACTCTGGTTATTTTATACAATTTTGTAATTGCATATGAATTTTTCCTATAGCTAATCCTTTCAAAACTAGGACCAAATTATAATAATTTGGGTCATAATATACAACTCCTATAATTGTTGTCCTTATTGTTTCTTAAAAATTGTTATTGTATTTCTCCACTACCAAGTAGTCCCCTTATACCCCTCTCCCCACTGCACTTAGCACACACTGTTGTCCATGTCCGTGACTCCTTTTTCCTTTTTGCTCAATCCCTCCACCTCCTAACCCACCAAGAGCCGTTAGCCCTCTCTCCATGAGTCTGTCTTTATTATGCTTGTTAGTTCAGTTTATTCATTAAATTCCACATATAAGTGAAATAATATGGTATTTGTCTTTTTCCAACTGGCTTATTTCACTTAGTATAATGTTCTCCAGGTCTATACATACTGTCACAAAGGGTACATTTTCCTTCTTATTTGTGGCTGAGTAGTATTCTACTGTGTATATGTCTCTTAGTTGTTCGATTCACTCATCTACTGGTGGACACTTGGGCTTGTTCCATATCTTGGAGACTGTAAATAACGCTGCAATGAACATAGGGGTGCTTATATTCTTTTGAATCAATGTCTTGGGTTTCTTTGGACATATTCCCAGATGTACAATCACTGGGTCAAAAGGCAGATCCATTTTAAATTTTTTTAGATATCTCCATACTGTTTTCTACAGTGACTGCACCAGTCTGCATTCCCACCAACAGTGTGAAATGGTTCCCTTTTCTCCGCATCCTCGCCAGCATTTGCTGTTTGTTGATTTACTGGTGATCAACTCATCAGGTTCTTTCATTTTACAGGCCCAACAGCTTACTGATTTGGAACAAAAATTAGCTGTGGCAAGAAACACACTGGAGAAAGCAGCTCTTGACCGGGTGAGTTCATGTACATGAATCATCACAACTTTGGTTTCAGCAGATGAAGCTGGAGTGTGTTTATCACTACTCTTGATTTCAATTTCAAATGCTGTTCATGTAAGAAGGTTGTAGAATTTATGAGTCCTGGGTATTCACTTTAGAACTCAATTTTCCCTTTGTTTTTATGCTAGAGTAAATTGACTCAAGTTTCAGGCTCTGAGTTCACGACTTTATTTTTCACCTTCCTGGTATATTTGCTCTATAACACCATAAACAAACATGCTTTAAAGCACCATGAATGATGACATGTACTCACTCTGGATGAATGAGTTATAAAGCGAATGCAAGTGGTCATTGATACTTCTCATTCTTGAAACCTTAAATCAGAGTTCTGGAGGTAGAGGCATAAAATAAGTTAGATTTCTTAACCACGAAGTCAGTTCATATAAAGATAATGCAAGGGTGGTTGAGAGTCCATCTTTATAACAGCTGTATTGAAATATTCACATACCATAAAAGTCACACTTTAAAAGTTCACAAAGTTGTGCAATTATTGTCCTTATTGACAAAATATTTTCTTTGGCCTTTTTTAACCTCATCTATTTCATTTTACTTATAATAATCTCATTGTCTCACAACTGTGGGTGCTCAGGGGAAACCACAACACTTATGTGAAGCCTGCCTCTGCCTTTCAGTGCTCTTCGTGACTCATGCATGGAGAGTAGGGAGTTGGTATACGGGAAGGCGAGTAGAGTAAACAGGAAGGAACTGGTCATGCACTGTAATTCGGAATTACTTTTATGCTGTTTAATAGGTATGGTATTTGGTAGTCTTGCTTTCTGTCTTTATTTTCTCATTTTAAAATAGCCTTTACAGGATTAGGGAAATAAATTTTTTTTTTATTTTCAGTTTACTATGAACAATAAGGTAGAACAGTTTTAAAATAACATATTTCCTTGTTTACTTAGCACCCATTCATCAACCACCCAATATAATTTTCTGTAATACTTAAGACATATATCTAGTATGTATTAATACAGAAAACTCTGAATCTATGAAGTAAATTATAGCATTATATTTTTAATTTAAATTTATTTTGAAATTCTGTTCATATTCAATGTTATTCTGTACTAGTTTCAGGTACACAACATAGCAGTTAGACAATTATATGCTTTACAAAGTGTTCCCACCTCCTCTACCATAATACTGCAAGAACCCACCTGGCATCGGACATAGTGAATCATCATGTATTTTAGACTGGAGAGATTTAATACCCACATTGTTCTCAGTCAAAGCATGAAGGTCTATACCTAACAACAGGGCCATTCCACATGTAATCTGAATTTGCTAAACCTTCAGCTGACCCTCTGACAGGGACAAACTCTTGATAGAGTGGAGCGATCAGCCATCATTCTTCCAGTGGGAAGACAAATTATCTCTGGGTAATGTGGACATTGGAAAATTCTCAGTTCATCTATATACAAATTCTGGCATGTAATAAACATATTTCTCAACATGTAGAAAGAGAATATAGTCTCATCGATACACAGAAGGGGAACAAGAGAAACTTGCCTAAAGATGATTCAGATGTAGATTATTCAGATATCAGATAGTAGATGATTCAGATATATGAGTATATATATATCTATATCGACATATATATATAGATATCGATATAGATATGTCTAGATATAGATATAATAGAAGAATACCAAAACAGATACAAGGATAAAAATTTTCACTAGACTTGTATTCTATACAATTAAGTAGATATTCTAGAATTAGAACAGTATAATGAATGTAATTAAATATTTATTTAATATGTATTTAATAACAGTTTGGATTATTGGACATAATAGAACTAAATATTAGTGAAAATTAATAGCAATACCCAATCAATATATAGAATGTAAAACAAATGAACATAAATAAAGTAAGAAATGTGTTAAACTTACAAATTTTAAAAAATATTTTAATTGTCACCTAGGAGTGAGAAATAAAAGTAATTATTTGTAGAGGTAATGTTTTTATTTTTTCCAAAGCTTTGAAAGACATCAACCACCGATTCAAAAATATAAGTAATCCACAAGCAGATTAAAAACAAAGAGAAGAGTGTTAATATAAGATTGTTGATTGTTAGATACTAAAAAGATGAAATGAAACAAAAATGAATAATAAAATGGTAGATATCAACTTAAGTCAATAATTATATTTTAAATGTTCAGAATATTCTAAGTATAAGACTAAAATTTAAAACTACATTAAACAAAGCTCCATGATTTCTACAATAAACACCTTTATTTTTATTTTTTTATTTTTTTATAAAGTCTCTAATAAACCACTGATTTTATTTATTTATTTACTTATTTATCTTTAGAGGGGAAGGAGAGAGGGAGAGAAACATCAATGTATGGTTGCCTTTTGTGCGTCCCCTGCTGGTAGTTAGCCTGCAAGGAACCAGCCTGCAACCCAGGCATATGCCCTGACTGGGAATCGAACCGCGATCGTCTGGTTCGCAGGCCCGCACTCAATCCACTGAGCTACGCCAGCCAGGGCTACAATAGACACCTTTAAATAAAAAATAGGAATCTAAGCAAAATAATAGGGATGATATAAATTATGCAAACATTAATAGAAACACAGCTTATGCATCATTCAATATAGACTTGAAGTAAAGAATTTTTAGTACTAAGAAGGGAATTTCATATTGATCAGCCCAATAGTATGCTATCAAATTTTTAAATCAGTATGCATATGACATTTCTTTAAAATGTTTATAGCCCTGGCTGGTGTAGCTCAGTGGATTGAGTGCGGGCCTGCAAATCAAAGAGTTGCCAGTTTGATTCCCAATCAGGGCACATGCCTGGGTTGCAGGTTACATCTCCAGTGGAGGGCATGTGAAAGGCAACCATACATTGATCTTTCTCTCCCTCTCTCTCCTTCCCTTCCCTTCTCTCTAAAAATAAATAAATCACAATTAAAAAAATAAAATGCTTATAAATTGTTAAATGTACAATTAAGAGCCATGCACTTTAATTATCTGCTACATTTCAATATAATTCGTAAATAAAATAAACAATACTTACCTTCACCAGAAAAATGGGAATGTGAATAAAAACAATGGTGTATCATCTCAACACCATCAGACTGATAAAAATCAAAAAGTCTGATGAGACCAAAGTCTGATACACTGGTGATAGGTGTGTATTTACTAAAATCAGCTGTTAAATGTGTGTATCTTAGAATTTGCACTTATCCATACATATTTGGAAGCATCTATAGAAATGTTCAATACAGCAATATTTAAATTAATAGTAAATGAAAATCATGTAAATGCTTACTGATGGAATTAATATATATAATTCATGTATTTTCTATATACCATTATTTTCAAATATAAGTCAGAATTTAATATTAATGAATAAATATAAAGTTATTTGTATCAATGTTGATGCATTCATAACATATATTGTTTGGTGAAAAATATCACAGGTATGTGTGTGGTATTTAACAATTGCTCAAATAGACAAAACACATTTTCTTTTGACTATATATCAAATAAAGTAGAAAGATACACCCCAAATACATAGACACGATTACCTTGGGAAAGGTGGAGTGAAATAATACTAGAGATGCTGTTTTATCTTCTAATAGTTGTATAGACATAGATAGTCTTTAATTCATACACACATATGTATATCATATGCATTTTATGTGTTATGTAATATACGCATTGTTTGTATACATTAGATATGTGTCATGCATATATAGGCATATAATACAAATATGTATGTGCATATATTTCCATATGCAATCTATTTTATAAAATACCAATTATATATAACAAATGTATATTATATAATCAAAATTTTTCTTTTAAACTTTAAATTCAGATCGGCATTTATCTGACATTTGTTACATTTTATGTTGTTTTCTATATACCCCTATATTTTCCAAAATAAGTTATTTTTTAAAGAGTGGAAAGTGTTTTGTCTGCTCTCAAGAGCTTTCCATTTTTCTGATCACAGCATAACAACAATTTTATTTAGAAAAATAAGCAAGTAAGGTGGTTGCATTCATAGGTTTATATTACAATAGTGTTCTGTATATGCTTAGCAATTTTTGCAAAGAGAGGAGATTGCCACCTAACCGCCAATTTGAACGTAAGTGTTTTGGTACAGAATAGAGGAGGTGCGACACGGCTGATTCATTTTGAAGCTCTAGTGGCATTATCTTCTCATTCCCAGGGGACTCGGGTTTCACAATGGCAATTTTTTTCACTTACCTATGACCAACACCTTTCCACAGCTGATATGGATAACTTTTCAAACTGGGTATCTGGAAAGTGTCGTAGTACTGGAATTAGTAAAGACATTTGTTAAATTCAAATGGTTTTTCTTCTTAGGGTTTTGCTCTTTTGGACAAATGTGGCTTTTGAATGAATAATTATATATTTAAACAACTTCACTCCTTTGTAATTTTCATATTTTAAATTAGTTTATCCAGGTAATTAATATAATATTTAATAGTTTGCGGGAAGCCTAACTACTATTTTATAAACGAGGTCAAATATAATTTATTTTACCAAGGTTCCAAACTTACAGTTTTTTAATTCATGAAAAAATAAGCTTATACCAACCAGTTTATGCTAATCTCTGACCATATCCAACTCATGCTACATAATATTAGCTTTTTAAAAGAGAAATGACTCTTCATTGGTGAAATCAGAAAATCAGAGGAACATCTAATCCTAAAAGTTGAGCTAGACAACCTTTTTTTACAACAATTCTTTCTCTGGCACAATCCCTGGGATGTGCCTGAGCTCTGAAATGCATGCTGACTTCCCAAGGTCCTGCGGCAGCTCGGCCTCCTCTGAGCTTTCAACATCTCTGACTCTTGGAAAGATTTTTCTTACATCAACTCTTTTCCCTGATTTGATGTCAGGTAATCCATCTAGCCAGTCCATGCCAAACAGGTTTAAATGCCTTTTGTGTGACCTCCATGGTGTTAGGTTCTGTGGGAAACAGAAAACACTTAGGATACTTGGTCTTGCGTTCCTCTCACTACTTTGTTAGGTATCAGTAATTAGTAAATAATTGCATGCAGAACTGTGAGATCTTAACAGCACCAAAACTAAATGTGTGTATTTTAAATATACCTGGGTTATATGGGCTGGTGTGTTCACATAATACTGCATAAGAAATTATTATTTGTTGCAAGTTACAGAGTTTGGGCTTAATGCAGTTTGTTCCCTCTTCCCCTTACTCACTCTACCCTGTCCTCCTCCCCATTTCCGCCTGCCCCCGCCACCAGAACTCTGTGCCTACACCACCCCACACCACAGTCTGCATTCAGGATGAGAGGCTGTATGCTGCAGGGTGTAAGTTCAGGTCTCCAGTGACAGCCTGTGTTCATCTCATAATTTTTCCATTGAATGGCCATGCTTGATTCTCTCAAACTCTTTATACTTCACTGTGACATCGAATAATAATAAAGCTTACTTTATGAGGGTGATGAGAAAATTACATGCCTCAAAAAAGCAACATACAGAGAAGAATTTATGGCACCTAGAAAACACCCAGTAAGCATAGTAATTGCTATGAGTGAAGAAACCACGGATACTGCCTCTCTGTGATAACAATTTCTCTTTTAACCTTCAGCCTCTTGTCACTCCGTTTGCTACAGTGAACTGTAAAAGCATTCCCTACTACTGGAGGTTAATTTCAACAAATTTTATGTAGGATATATGCGAGGCTCATAAACTGCAGTTATAAAGTCAGATAGAAATGCTAGTTCACTTCAAAATGAATAAAAACTTCAGTTTCAAGAAATTGCTCTTCACCTCTCTCCATCATCTTGGTATCTTTATGTGAGAATTTTTTACTCTCTTAAGGTATTCAGCTCCTAAGGATGTTTTATCTGGACTTCAAATAACCTTCAATACCTCATAAAGATCATGAAAACAAATTTCGCACTCCAACTTAGTTCTCATAACATATTTAATGAAAGAAGTCTCAGTTTACTATCCCCATATAAACAATAATAACCTCAAAACCTAAGAATCAACCTTGGATTTTCAATCAATTATTTATTTGGCAGTATCTTAGGAATCATAGCCTCAGATACTGGAATGCAAAAAGAACTTTATGATATGGACATTTGTCTCTCAGACTTTCATATTAACAGAAACGTTTCCATTATGTATAGTCAACACAACATTTCTCCCAGGAAAGCCTGCATAATTCCATCCATGTTCCAGATGACTGCAGTCAGGTGACCCACAGATTCCTGGGACTAGTGAGTAAGAGAGCAAACACCCTTTTTGCCAGTGTGTCAGCACATAACAGGAGCGTGATAATAGTTATTGATTAAACTGATAGATGGATATCTAACTTTATACGTTGAAAAGCATTCTGCTTACCCATTCAGGATTCATAGAGTTGATTTCATGGCAGAAAGAGAGGTAAAGGGAAAGGCTTTGGATTCACAGGCCCTTGCGCTCTTTCCAAAGCCAGCCGCTGATAGGACACCCAAATCTCTCTAAGGACTTCACGTTTCATGTAAATGAATTAAGAAAGGCATGAATAATATCATGTGAATTTTTACTTTTGGGGAGATGAAACAGTTGCCTTTGCAAGTATATTTAATTGTTTCTAGCAAAAAATGCATTATTTTTTTGAAAAAAGTACTCACATATAGACACACAAAAAAATTGCCTTTTAAATTTTCCATCATCTTAAGATCACGTATGTATACACAATAGTTTCTTATAAGCTTTTATATTACACAGCATAAGCACTCATATTTTAATGTCTGAAATTATACTTATATTGATAGTATACATGGTCAAGTGTAAATTATTTCATTATTTTCTCATGTAAAATCACACTTGCTTATATCCTCTGGAAGGTTTGCTTTATTTATTCATGTAACAAACATCTGTTAAGTTAGAAACTGGTGACATTGCAATAATGATACGGGTCCTCAAAAAATTACATGAGAAGAGAAGTAGAAAAGCAATAAACATATAAACAATAAGATCATTTGCAATGGTAACCAGGGCTACATAGGACATAATTTAAGGACTGTGAGAGATTTTAAGTAAGGAGTGTTCCTTGAAAGGGTGATCAGAGACTGTGTTTCCAAGAAGATGATGTGTAAGCAGAGACAGGAATTTTAACATAGTTATTTGGGAAAAGGGTCCTACAAGTAGAGAAAACAGCAAGTATAAATGCTGCAAGATGCAAATGAGCTTTGAATGGTTGAGGCACTATAAATGAAGGAGACCGTGACAAGTAGGTCCTTGTGGAGGAGTTGCAATGTACTGACATGTGGACAAAGGAATGGGTGTGAGGAGAAGGCAGGGCAAAAAACAAGACTGAACTTTGGAAGGAATAGGTTGTAAGATCCACAGCAAAGTATACATCACTCGATTCACATCATGTTTTTAGTTGACATTTTGTTCAAGTGAACTTCTAAGTGAAGAGCAGCTTGCAGTTTCAAAATAGGCCACAGCTAGCCGTGTGGTTAAAAATGTTGCAATGTCGTGCAAAATCCTTGTCTGGGTCCTGCTTACGGACTGGGGTCAAGCCAAACCTGAGGCGTGTCGGTGGCAACAGGCTCTGTTAACTGGACTAAATGGAAAGCTGCTTTTTAATGTAGTTTTTACAGGATTTGACCAGATTAGGGCAGGGTTACTCAAAGCAATCTGCTGTCTCTGAGGAGGAAAAAAGAATTCTATGATGTAATCAAGGACTGGAACCTGGAACCTGAATCTAAGATCTAAGATAAAGGCCAATGTCGTCAGCTTATGTTTCAAAACTGGAGTAAAACATGAAGCTAAGAGGTTAAGAGTAGTAGGTTGAAACATAGAAAGAGAGCTTACCACTGCGGCTCTGAACTGAAGAGCTGGAGGTTCCATCCACGTGCTGTTGCTTCTATGACCTGAGATGACCCAGACAATGACAGAAGTGGACACGAATGAGGTGACTGCATCAATGTTCAGACAGTTAAAAATATGGCATGTGTACACATCCCCATTTATTATCGCTTTATTGGAAAATCTGTCTTGCGTAAACAATGTTTATTGAAAATTGATGTTTAAAAACAATTAAGTGGGTGCTTGTTATTTATTTTCAGCGTCCAATTTCAGCCACTACTCTGGAATGTGTCTATTATGGGAACATATAACTCAAGTTTGTTACAGATCCAATGATGAGATGTGGAGAACGTTAAGAGGAACCTGGATATAAGCACAGTAAATACAATAGCCATCATCACTTCCTGCGTGATCTAAGCAATGAATGTCTACATTTTAAAGCCGTTGAGTCCCCTCCGCGGCGTGTCTGACCCTGTCATATTAGCTCTGTTTCCAATGCCTCATTATAATCTACAACACAGAGCACATATTTAAATCGTTCAGTGTCACCTGGCATATCTCACTTCTGACACAGTGCCCAGCGTTGTGACTGATCTCCCGTTCAGCCGAGCGCCGTCTGTCCACTCAACAATGTCTCTCCATCCTAGTTCTTGTCAGACTCTCATTTTGTCTCAGACGACTTCACAGGGCAAGACTAATGAGACGAAAATGCATGTTTGTCTATGTCTTACTGCTGCATTTTAAAAGCCCTCTTGTCATGACCAAAGAGAAAGATTCCTTAAACTGTTATTCTAGCAATGAACACTCACATATAACCAAAAGATAACTATTATTCTATGCCACATCATGAGTAGAAAGCACAGAGGTAGACACTGGGAAGAATTTAAATCACAGTTATTACTTTCAAGAGATCGATCATCAGGACTTTATGGGAGTCAAGAGTAGGAGAAGACACTATATGAAAGTGTGTTTCTGGGATAGTATACAAGAGGCTGCAGTTTTGTTGGGTGTACATGATTTTGACAGGCAGCGAAAGTAGGCCATGCTGCTTCATGGATCTATGAATGCATCAAAATGGAAAACCACACGTGTGTCAGCTTGTCACAGAATTGTGGCCTCGGTAACTAGTCTCTCTCCTCATTCCTTTTGGCCAAAAGGCCTTGTCTCATGTCCTGAACTCACTGTTTATGTGACATTGTCTTAGTAGGGTCTGTGACCATGCCCCCCAATTATCCTTAAACTATGATAAGATTTCCTAAGGATTGTATGTCTCTCTTCATTTCGACACCTGAGGGTCTCTCTTTTGTTTGTGCTCAGGTTGACATTATTATTAATTTTCAACTTATCAGCATGTAAAAATATTTTTAGGAGTGGGGCCTAAGGATTAGATGGGACCCGACGAGTAGAGATGGTTGTCCACCGAAGTTCAGCCTGTTTAGTGATATAAATAAAAAATAAATAGGTCTGAAAACTTTGAACTTTCGTTTCTTCACAGTGAAATCATAATAATAGTCCCAGTTTCACAGATGTTTGAAGGCATAAAACTATTTCTTTCATGGAAGAGTGCTTGAAATATTGTAATATCCTATGCTAATATGTGAAAGTATTAATATTATCATTTATAGTCAAAGTAAATTAACTCCTACTTCTTAACAAGGCCCAGAGGAAATAAGAGTTTCATCAGAAACAAATGTATTTTTCCCAATATGTGGGGAAATTGAGTTGCTAATAGAGGCTAATCTGAGGACGACAGAGGCCTGCATTGCCAGGGGAGGGATTCGTAAAAGAGGCTGGTACTACGAGAAAGACGGTAGGTTTCTAAAAAGGACATTTTCTACTTTAGAATGACACCAGAGTATTTTTTTTCGGTAAATATATTCAGCAAACTATCATTATTGAAATCGTGCCAATTTGGGGTAAAAAGGTAAGACATGTCTGTGGATTTCAGTGTTCAAAATATAAAACATGTTAACTCCTAAAAACTAACTGAGTGCATTAAACAGGCTATCAAAATGGAACTTATAAATTTGGCAGTTATGTTTGAAAATTGATATGTATTTGTGGGGGAGTGAGTATAGATTAGGATAAAAAGGAGAATCTAATCAGATCACTTATAACCAGAAGTACAGGCATAAATTGTGATCACTCTTTTTTTTTAGGAGTCACAACTGAAAGCAATGAAACAGACTGTACAACTCTGCCTGTCAACAGTTTTCCGTGATCAATCGCCACCTTTGAGTCTAATCAGGTCAAATCCAGCTCAGATGTCAATTCCACCCAGTACAATTGATACCAAGCTGTTGGATGCAAGGACAAAAAGCAAGGTACGCTTTATTCATGCTTTGAAAAGTAAAATCAAATAAGGTACTGTTTTTATAGTTAATTTTATGTGATTATGATTGTGGATTCAAATAAAATATAACAGTGATTAAAGAACAGGCTGACAGTTACCAGAAGGGAGAGGGGAGGGAATTTCAGGGGAAAAGGGGAAGAAGGGTTTGCAGGAACTAGTATAAAGGACACATGGACAACAACTAAGGGGGGTGGAAATGGCAGGGAGTTGGGGAGCCCTCCGGGGGGTGAGCTGGGATGGGAGAAAAAACACAGAAAACTGTACTTGAACAACAATTAAATAAAAATTTTTTTTTAAAGATTAGGAAGTAAATGGATGGTACTAACCCAATTTGTAAAGTCTTCAAAATCACAGGGAAAACATTCTTTAGTAGATAGAGACCAACTCATTCTTAAGCAGGATGATCTAATTATAAAATAATAATAACAAGTATCATTACTATAACAATTATTTTTTTCAAAAATAGCATTCTAAAATAATAATAATTATTATTTTACATTTACTTAAGAGAAAATATATTATATTCCAATATGCAATGNAAAAGACAGAAAACTGTACTTGAACAACAATTAAATAAAATTTTTTTTTAAAGATTAGGAAGTAAATGGATGGTACTAACCCAATTTGTAAAGTCTTCAAAATCACAGGGAAAACATTCTTTAGTAGATAGAGACCAACTCATTCTTAAGCAGGATGATCTAATTATAAAATAATAATAACAAGTATCATTACTATAACAATTATTTTTTTCAAAAATAGCATTCTAAAATAATAATAATTATTATTTTACATTTACTTAAGAGAAAATATATTATATTCCAATATGCAATGGAAGTTTGCTATGGGAAATATTTTCTCCTAGGGTATAACTATCAACCTTACAAAGGTAGAGATATTTTTTTTAAAGAGATTAAGTCCATAGTTCTCAGCACTGACTGGATGTTAGACTCATTTGGGATACTTGTTTAAAAAATCATGACCTTGGGACTCATCCTAGACCTATTAAATCAAATTATTTGTGATAGAACTCAAGTCATTAGTATTTTTTAAAAGCTTCCCAGATTTTTGAGACCAACTGACAATCAAATCTTCCTTCAAATCCCCACCCTCCTACCTCAGACAGGGCACAGGGCATTTCTACTTTGGTTTCAATTGTCTTAACCTGCAATCTGCAGGCTGTGCATTTAAATAAATCCTGACAATCTGAAATAGTTTTTGGAGAAAAGAGTTTTGTTTCAAACAGTATATATTTATTTGCAAGTGCCGTCTCTCTTATCACTTGCCTTAGGATCTCTCCCTGTTAAAATGCGTGTTATAGATGCCAGATCCATTTACAATGCAAATCTCTCAGGCTGGGTCCAGGGACACTGAGGACCAGCTTTGCGGTTACCCAGGGGTGCGAACGTCTGGGGCCTATTTCTTCCTGCTCATTTCTGTGATCCTCCAGTTTTGAATTAAAGGGGAGATGGACAGACTGTAGATTAGAGAAATACTCTTTTCAGGATGGAAACTCAAAAACAAGTGAAACAAAATACATATTCTAATGTACAGTTTTTATCTGTAACTTTGTCTATTTATGGGCTGCATAAATTAGTCTGTATAATCTCAAATTTGTCTATCAAAAATCACTTACATATAGATATATTTCCATCTCATCCTGTTATTCTCTTTGGCTGTATTATGTACTGAAGTATGTCAAAATATTTAGAATTGTATTTTTCTACTTTATTTTTCTCCTGCCCCTTTGAAAACTCTAGGACCGAAGGGCTTATTTACTTAACCAAATCCAGGAAAAAGTGGCATAATAATGTATTTTTTAAATCCTGGGTAAAGTTATTGAATCTGGTTACCGGTTAAATACACAGTCACCCGCATGACCTCACTCACCTCTCAGGAAACCATTACTGCCTCCACTTAGTGTCAGGGGCGAGCGAAGGCTCGGCCTTAAGTCTGACTCTGAGCAAAGCGGCTTTGTAATTTTATAGGCACGTCACACTTGTCTCCAACCCAAATATGTGTATTTAAGCTCCTTATTACAACTAGGGTCTTGACATACCTCAGTGTGTGGAGAAAATCCCTGATTGGTACTTCAACTGATTTACCGTCAATAAATGTATGGCTTGTCATTGAAATAGATAACAAATATTTATTATTTCTCTTGTATTATCACAGAAAAAAATAGGAAGCATTTAGATGAGGCTGGTTTGGTAATTTCTCATTTTTCAAAAAAAATAATAACAGAAAATCCAGTCGTTTAAGATAAAGTTCAATGAATCAAAGCTGATGCAGTGTTGAGGATTCCACTTTCCAGATTAGCATTTAAAGCTTCTTGGGTGTCTATGCTGGCCCATATTCTTTATCTTTTCAATAGTGGTGGAAATTATATATTTTATATATACTTTCAGCTTATCTCTATGTAGGCACATCTCAGATAATTTCAAAATCCTGAATAATAGAATGCAATATGAGGTGTGTGTAAACTCTTTAGTCATGGAGTGTTTTTTCTACGTCCAGTAAAAGTAACTTTTACAATAGAATATTTAACCGCCATGTCTTCAGATTTGGCTAATTGTGAATACAGGGTTGTGCCCGTCTGAGAGCTGTGAGGGAATCACATCATGTACCCTCCTGTGCCTTAGTTTCCTCAGTGCTTCTCTGAGAGTGTTGTTGTGACATCAACATTAAAAAATTATTCTTGTCTACAGCGACACCGAGCTGAAGGCCCCCGATCTTGTCTGATCTTGGAAAAGAGAATTCTTATTTTTCATGATATGTGGCTGAGCTTACCTCTTTTCATTTGGTTTTTCAACCTTCAATTTTCTTTGAAAAAAGAAGGGTATTTGTCTATTCCTGAAATCTGTGACATGTATTCAAGCAAGCAAATTTCAACCCATTCTGGAAAAAGGCAAAACAGCCTCCCCCAAGATGTCCTTTTATTTTTATTTTTTCTTTCAGAAGGTTGGGTGATGCAGTCAAGATTTTATTGTGTCATGCTCACATGTGCATGTGTATGTGTAGATAGGCATCCATATGTACACACATGTACATACACATAAATATTTTATATGACATTCACTGTGGATTTTAAAAGACACAGACTTCATGAGATGGGAAGTTCATTATTATACGTGTTGGTGAAAACTTAAAAAATAATTCATATGTTAATAACCCTGACTTTTTTTTATTCTGGTACAGACTTGCTATATGCCCATTTAGCCTCATAGGTTAAGTTGCTGCTGAAAAGTCTCAATCTGGCCTATCAGCGTCCTTTCCTTCATTGTATTGTCTGTAGTTATGTCTGAGTCTCTTGGATTCAAGTAAATGTTTCTTACCCTCCCAGTTAGAATCGCTTTTCCTATTCTCAGTGCTCCAAGCCCGGTATTTATTCCTCATGGCTCTTGGCCATACCTTGAACACAGTGATGGCTCTGTATTCCCTCCTTAAGGGAAATGATTATACTTAGCTCATTGATTTTCTCTACATTAGTGTTCAGAGCAATATGTCTAGAGGATTCATTGGAAATGGCACTTGTATTTCTGTTTTAGTCAGCGTGGGCGACTCTAACAAACACCATAGACAAGAATACTCCACAGACACTCATTTCTCATAGTTCTGGAGGTTGCAAAGCCTGACCAAGACCCAGGTGTGGCAAATTTGGTGTTTGATGAGGGCACTCTTCCCGAAGAGTAGACAGCCAGCTGCTCTCTGGCTGTGTGTTTACACGGTCTTTTTATGCACACATGCATGGAGACCTCTCTGGTTCTTCTTATAAGGACACTTCTTCTTCATAAGGACACTAATCCTGCTACGAAAGCCTCTTTATTGGGACTTAATCTAAGCCTAGTTTTCCAGAAGGTTCCGTTTCCTAATACCATCACATTGGATAACCCAACAGGGCTTTAGCGTGTGCATTTTGGAGGACACATTTAATTCTCAGCTATGTCTCTTACCTTCCTGGACATTGTCCTTATTTAGGAGTTTAAAAAATCTTATTGTTGAGTGTTCATTAAGTACTTAGTATTCAAATAAATCATTTTTTCCATCTGTAGTTCTGATCTGTGCTCATCACCAGGGATGTAAATTTAAAATGACACAACCCTGACTTTTTGGGAATTGCCACCTAATTCTCAATAAAGAGAAAACAAGGAAAAAAATGCAAGGGGTGTGTTGTAAATGAGGACTTTTAAAAAAATTGTATTGGGGATTCCTTATTCCAGATAGCTTTGTTTAAATATAAAGACTAAGGAGATAGTTGGAGCCAAATGCACACAAGATGAAATCTTTCTTACATCTTGGTTATGAGATTATACATTAATTATACACAAATTCCTGTTCCCACAGAGAGGTAAAGAGCAAAAGCATGAGCCAGGAGATCTGATTTGCTTTTTGCGTAAAATGACTAATGAGGGTCGAAACAAGCAAACCAGCGATGATCAGTTTCCGTGATCCGTGATAGAGATGAAAGTAGCCTGACCCGTGATGTCGAAAAGGAAACTCGGGCCCAGATACAACTGAGGAATAGAACTGCAATGACCTAGTGGTTAAAGGGGAGGAATAAAGGGAGGGAATAAATAAAACTCTCAGTGGTTACCATCCTTCACCATGTGGGAAAGGCAAGAGGGACTTTTAGGGGAGGCCCCAGATTGCTTTGTTTCTCAGCATACTGATCATTAGCCACTTTTCATAGAATTATATTTCCAATAGGTATGGAGGAATCCTCACACTAAACTGAATGTCAGTGACCATAAGAGTAAATGTCATAAAGAAAGGAGAAAGTCAAAAGACAGCAGAAATGAGAAACAATTCAGATACGCAGTGAAGATTCAAAAAAGGTGAAATTATGTTATGAAAACCCGTCACTTCATCTCCACCCCTGGCAGGCACCCTTCTTCTGTCTTTGTTTTTCTTCCCATGCCAGTCATTGCCCTGGGCTTAGCTGCAGTTTACGTTGGTATGGGTCACGACGGCGGTAAGTATTTAATTGGACAAGGATGATTTGTTCATTTTTTCCCAGTTTGTTGGAAATGCCAAAGTCATTCAAGGACAGTAGGCAACAGTGGTCCTATTTAGGAGGAAAAGGCATCCAAGCGAAAATTGCATTCTGTTTGGCGCCGGGAGGTTTATGAAGCTAGGTGGATTTGTATTTCTTCTCTTCAAAAAACCTGTTACAAAGCAAGTTCCAAGAATTCTCAGAACAGTGCACCTGGAATCTTCATGGACCAGAGAGTCTCATCCTAGGCTACTTTTTAACCATTGGGAGCTTCAGTTACACCTGAATGTCAACACTCGCAATCCTGATACAATACAGCAGAAACGCAGGCTGGCTTTGGGGACTGATTATTCATACCTCCCAGATTATTCTAAATTGTAGCCAAGGCTAAGAATTCGTAAAACCCTCCCTCTGGAAATGGAAAAAGAGTCTAAAAAATAAGCCTGCTTTTCGGCTTCTAGAAGAGATTTCTTAACTGGCCCTAGGTGATCAATTATAGACAGATCTGGTTTTTTACCAGTTGTTTGTCATTAGCTAAGCTATAACATCTTTCTATGGTACAGAAATATGTGTTACATCTTTATATGCCCATGGTTATTGTGAGGATAAAAATGAAGGCGTATATCTGAACATTTTTATAAAATATCAATATAACATTACAGCTAAGAAATTTTATTTGGGTTTCACTTTTGATCCCAGCCGACATGGAATACCCATGGCAATAAAGTTTAAAAATATATATGAATATACATATATACACACATAAATGTTTGTAAACTTAGGAATTCTAAGATATATATTTAGTCTGGTAAATGTAAAAGGAAACTAACAAGACACTGTGCTGCTTTATTTTTGTTACTGGTTTGAAGATTTGTACCCTGGAACAGTCTCAAACCAAATCCTTATAAGTTTATACTTATTTTTTATATTTTATCTTTGGTACATATATAATAAAAATATTACTTATAGAAATTGATTAGTTGGCTATCTCTATGAACTTCTTTTAAAGACATCTATTAGCAACATGAGGATATAATTTATTTAACCTTTTAAAATTAATAACATAGGAACAAAGTATTCTTGGTGGAAATGTTATTGACAGAAGTCTATAATTTCATTATGATATCAAAAATCACTATTAAATATCTTCTTATTTCACAGTAATACTCACCAGGTTTCTTTTTTTATATAATTAAAATTGTATTGATTGTTTTGAGGACTGATACACAGATATTTTCAATTTAGAAACAATTCTTAAGATGTTAAGATTTGTACCCTGGAATAGTCTGAAACCAAATCCTTATAAGTTTACACCTATTTTTTAATCTTTTATCTTTGATACATATATAATAAAAATATTACTTATTTTTGTTAACATCTACTGAAAATTAGAAAAGATATTTACTTATGGTTCTTTTCTAAGTAGTTTTTCTAGTGAACTTCCAACCTAAAATTTATAGGCACATTTTTCTTAGAGGATATCAAGTACCAATATCTTTAAATGTTGATCAATTGATAAATTGTTATATCATAATACCCACTAAGTCATGATTTAATATCACGTACACTGCATGTGCAAATTTTCAGTCTCTCACCGACCAGAACACAGTGTCTAGGCAAAGTGGACTACCACTACCACAGATGCCACAGACCGCACAGAATTCTGGGAGGAGAGCCGGAGCGAAGCAGTGCTTTCCTTTAGGAAATCATTCTAGTAAACAAAAAGCTTGGGAGTTGAAGTTACTTGAAGTCTAAGACATATTAAACGCATGACTGTGACTCCAAATTCCCATTGCATGCTGTGTGTTCTAAGACATAAACACTACTTCCCCACCTATGGAATATTAAGCTGACACCCAGGATAGAAACGTCCATATTCACAAGCCCACTATTTTCCAGTTATAACATCAACCACAACAACAACCAACAAACAAGTTGACCTCTTAAAAAAAGCTTTTACCTAAAAGTGGTATGAGGTGAGATTCTCTTCCTCTTAACAGTTTTTCTTGAGCTACTAAAAAACTTGTATTTACTAAATAGTTGCTAAGAATATTTCTCTGGGTTGTGGAGGGGAGGGCAGACAAGGACCATGGACAAGAGATGGTCTGTGGTATTAATTAGACGGCTTCTTCCTGGCCTTGTTCTGCACAGGCAGGGCTCACCTGGATGTTAGTTACTCCATTTTCTGCAGGTAAATCTTCCTTAATGTCTTGGTTAACCAGCTGGCCTCTTTCTTCCAAAGAGATCCAATGAAATGACGTATTGCTTCAAACAAAATGTAGTGAAATTAAAGTACATATTTCACTAAAAGGTGATACAGACTGAATTAAAAATAAATTAAAAAGGCTAGTAAATTCATGTATATTCAAGCAAATCTGAATTTATAAATAAAATGCATTAGGGATTACAATCACCTGGAAACTTAAATGTTGCCACCGGTGGTCCCTTGGTATTAAAGGATATGAATAACAGGGAGGTTCCATGGATGCTTATGCCCAGAGACACAAGGCAGCGTTTCCTGGCTTCTTCCTATATATTTGGCATTTGTAAAATCAACACTTGCCTTATTTTCATGGATTAGAAATCCAATTCCCCATTAATATTATATTTAGGGGCCTTCCATAAGTGCCTGTCTTCTTTGCTGAGCACTTCGGAAATCCTGATGGATTTTTCCGTGTGTCTTACTTAGGAAAAGATAATGTCCTCCTATTCCCTATAATCCTATGAGTCCTTCACCTGAATAATGATAGCATTTCATCTAACTGATTTAAAACCCATTCCCTTCTCCCCACTCCCACATACAGCCATTCTTTACAACTGGGAAGGCATTCTCATATCCCTGAAGTATCAGTGTTCCCTTCCACCTCCCCCCTCGCTGATACTGGTAAAGACCCAGCAATGGCCCGGTAGGGTCCCACATTGCATTGCGCTGCTACTGAGAAGGTCGGGAGCATGGCCTTGGTCTTGTTGAACTCCTAATTGACCCATATTAAAAACAGACCTTCTCTGTGTTCTCTATATGCTTACTATTTTATTAGCACAAAATAGATACAATGTTTTAATTTTCAACCTTAAAATGTTGTGAAATACATTTAATAATGCTATGCCTGATTTTCTAATTGTGTTTTCTTTTTAATTTTAGCTCTTTGTTAATGCTTTGAGATTAAACTAATATTTTAAACATGTATATATATGGTGACTTCTTTGTCATATTTACATCCTCATATACATAAGGCCATTTATAACAATGGCCATTTATAACATTAACTACTCTAAAATTGTATTAGTTCTTTTTATTATGAGACTAATGCTTATTTGTTATGAACAATTTTAGAAACTAATGTTAATAGCAATACTAGCAATATTAACTGGTATGTATTGACTTGTACTATACTCATATGAACTCACAAAACTCTAGAAGGAAGAAATATTATCTTCATTTTTAAAACTAAATCTCTTGAAATAATTTTAAACTATACACACACACACACACACACACACACATATATATATATACCGCCCCCACATATATATTTACACACAGAGTAAGAGAGTTCCTTTACGCCCTTCACTCAGCTTCCTTTAATGTTCAGATCTTACACAACCATGGTGTATTTATTAAAACTAAAAATTAGCATTGGTATTATTCTGCTACCAAACTATAGAGCTTATTTGGGTTTTACCAGTTTTGCTACTAATGTCCTTTTCCCATTTCAGCATCCAACTCAGGCTACTACATTGTATTTAGTCATCAAGTCTCTTTGGTCTCCACCGGTCTGTGACAGTTTTGCATCTTTTTATCCTTTTCATGACCTTGACTCTTTTGAAGAGTTATAGTCAGATATCTTGTGAATATCCCCCAAGGTAGGACAGTCTAATGGGTTTTATGCTTGGACTAGGGTTATACATTTTGTAAATAATACCACAGAATTGTGGTGCTCTTATCATCATTTCAAGGATATATGGCATAACTGGTGATGTTAATTAAACCCTCATCACTTGGTTGAAATGATGTCCGCCAGATTTCTCCACAAACTTTGTATTTCCTTTTCCACACTGTAATCTTTAGAAATGAGTCACTAAGTTCAACCTACACTCAAGGGAAGGGCATTTAAACTTTACCTAATGAAAGGGAGTGTCTGTATATATTACTTAGAATTTTTCTGTCAGAAATATTTGTCTTTTCTCCCCCATTCATTCATTGATTTAATATTTTATTTATATCAGCATGAACTTATAGATATTTATTTTAGACTTTAGGTTATAACCCAATACTATCATCATTTATTTATTTTCCCCTTTTAAATCTATTTTACTTTTCGGTGCAGTTTTATGTCCATGGTAAAATAGAGCAGAAAGTACAGAGAGTTCTCGTATACCCTCTACACACCCTCTGCACTGCCTTCGAAGCCTCCATCCCTCTCCAGCGTGGCAGATTTGTTACAACCGATGACCTGCATTGACACCTCATTTCACCCAAAGTTCCTAGTTCACGTTAAGGTTCACTCTTGGTCTTGTAAATTTTGTGTGCTCTGACAACTGTATAATGACATGCGTCCACCACAACAGAGAATTTATCCGCATTATTCATGAGTACACTGAAGCACAGAGATGGTTAAATTATCCACAAAAGATGACACAATTAGCTAGCATGTTATGATTCATATCATGCATTTCATTGAAACAAAAACATTTTATTTGAATTATTTCATATATATTTTTTCCTTATTGATTTACACTGTGAATGTTTTGTGTATTTCCTTATTTCTGAATGTCTTTCATTTCTCCATCTTAAAAGTATTCGTGTAACATGTAAATAAACATCTGGCCCGTGGTCCATCCACCATCTGTAATAGTGCAATCTGGAAAGCTATGTCCTGGTAGTTCCTGCCTGTGGCCCCATTCCTTTCTCACTCATCCCTTCCACTCAACAGCTTTCAACAGTGCCTTACACTGATGCAGTGGGTGATGAATGATTGCCTAATGAATGATCACCCTCTGAGTTTTGCACCTAACATTTTGTCAGGCCGATCTTTGAAACTGACATTATGAAGGCTTGACTTCTGAGGTTTCTTGAGGCCACCCACTATCAGAAACAGAAATGTGAGCAGAATGGCTTGTTGTTTTGACTTAGTGTCACTTACTTTACTTTCTTAAAAATGACCTGATAGTTTCACATTCTGGAGTGTGCTTTTGTAGAATATTATTTAAAGTCTCATAACATTTGGAGGTGGGGTGGGTTTATAGGTCCCACCTGTGTTAACACCATCTGTGAATTGCAGCAAGCAGGTGATCAAGGTTTCAGAGCCTTCTGAAAACCCAGTGTGTTTTCTGAAATATAAGTGCTGCGTGTGAAAGTGGGAATTGTCCCGCAGCAACCTTACTCTCTTGGGCAAAAATAAATGGGGAACAATAATAAAAGACTTTTATTTTTAGAAAATTATTTAGTCTAATACAACACATTTTGTCTAATATGACTTAGAGTCATATTCTGAGAATTTTTAAAATGAAATATCTAAGATTCAACATCTTTCTTTTTTTTATATATTTTATTGATTAGGCCATTATAGTTGCCCCATCTTCCTCCCTTCATTCCCCTGCATCCTGCACACCCTCTCCCCCACCATTCCCCTCCTTTAGTTTATGTCCATGTGTCACAAGTTCTTTAGATTCTATATTTCCCATACTATTCTTGCCCTTTCCCCTATTTTCTACCTACCGTCTATGCTACTTATTCTCTGTACCTTCTCCCCTCTTCTCCTCCTCCCACTCCCCTGTTGCTAATCCTCCATGTGATCTCCATTTCTGTGGTTCTGTTCCTCTTCTAGTTTGCTTAATTTGCTTTTGTTTTAGGTGTGGTTGTTAAGAACTGTGAGTTTGCTGTCCTTTCACTGTTTATATTTTTTATCTTCTTTTTCTTAGATAAGTTCCTTTAACATTTCATATAATAAGGGCTTAGTGATGATGAACTCCTTGAACTTATCCTTATCTGAGAAGCACTTTATCTGCCCTTCTATTCTAAATGAAAGCTTTTCTGGATAGAGCAATCTTAGATGTAGGTCCTTGCATTTCATGACTTGGAATATTTCTTCCCAGTCCCTTCTTGCCTGTAAGGTCTCTTTTGAGAAATCAGCTGACAGTCTGATGGAAACTCCTTTGTAGGTGACTGTCCCCTTATCTCTTGCTGCTTCTAGAATTCTCTCCTTCATTTTAATCTTGGGTAATGTAATTATGATGTACCTCAGTGTGTTCCTTCTTGGGTCCAAATTCTTTGGGACTCTCTGAGCTTCCTGGATTTCCTGGAAGTCTATTTCCTTTGCCAGACTGGGGAAGTTCTCTTTTATTATTTGTTCAAATAAGTTTTCCATTCGTGGCTGTTTCTTTTCCCCTTCTGGTACCCCTATAAATCAGATGTTGGAACGTTTAAAGATGTCCTGGAGGTTCCTAAGCCTCTCCTCATTTTTTTGAATTCTTGTTTCTTTATTCTTTTCTGGTTGGATGTTTCGTTCTTCCTTCCAGTCCACCCCTTGATTTGAGTCCCCGTTTCCTTTCCATCATTATTGGTTTCCTGTGCATTTCCATTCATTTTACTTAGTTTAGCCTTCATTTGTTCATCTAATTTGTGATTCAAATCAAACAATTCTGTGAGCATCCTGATTACCAGTATCTTGAACTGTGCATCTGATAGATTGGCTATCTCTTGGTCACCTAGAAGTATTGGCTCTGGGGCTTTGAGCTGTTCTTCTTCTTGAGCCATAATGTTTTGGTCTGCCTGCACCTGTTACGTATGAGGGGCGGAGCCTTAGGTGTTCACCAGGGCAGGGGGACCCAGTTGCTGGGTTGTGGCACTATGTGGGGGTGGGGTCAGAGAGGGGCAATGGAGCTTGTTCCATGCTGTCTCTCAGATTTTGGTCCCCTCCGCTGCTTCCTGCAAGCAAACTGGGCCCTTCTCATGCCGGTTCCTGGATGTGTGGGCTTGTGCACCCTCCAACAAACTCTCTGTGGGCCTGGGAGCTTCTCCCGGCACCTTGACCCCCAAAAGTTTTTTCAAATGGTGCTTTTAGGCTTTAATTCCTGGCGCTGGGGCCCCTATTTGTGTGGTCTGTCTCACTGCTCACTCCTTGGCCTGGTTTATCTGAGTGTGAATGTGTGATCGAGGTCAGCCAGCCACCTTACGCCCTCACTGGGTCTGCCTGTTGCCACCCCAAGCCTGGGATCTGCCAACTGCTGCCCGCACACCTGGGTGGGTCCAGCTGCTTTTTCCTACACAACCCCACTCCGCCAGCCACTGCATCCCTCTTACCAGTCTGGCTGAATGGTTCGTTGTTGTCAGACTTCTGTACAGTTCAATTTTCTGTCTGTTTTGGTTGCATTTTTGTTACTAAAACTTTGTTGTCTTTAAACTTGGTTGTACAAGGAGGCACAGTGTTTCCACCTATGCCTTCATCTTGGCCAGAAGTCTTTCACTGGTGATTTCCTCATACAGTATGATCATTCATTTCCCCATTTATAATTAACCATTTTTCCTTCAGAGAAGACAACTACACGCAGACTATTTTTAAACACTCTATTTTCTGAAGTTGAATATGTGTTTTTTAGAATAAAACTTCATTCTTCTTGATTTGAAGAGTTGTTTTTGCAGCACTATGAATCCTTTTAAGTGTCATTAATTGCATCTTTCTTTTTTCCTGTTGTTGGTGTGTATGCCAATACATTGAATCTGCTACTATCCAATGCTTTATTTTTATTAGAAATGCAATTTAAAAATAATTAATAATATATTAGATTTGTATGAAACCACAAAAGACCCTGAATAACCAAAACAACTCTGAGAAAAAAAATAATAATCCTGGAGGTATCACTCTCCCTGACTTCAAATTATACTACAAAATGACAATAATCAACACAGCATGGTATTGGCATAGAAACATACACACGGGCTAATTGAACAGGACTGAGAGCCAGAAATAAACCCATGTCTATATTGGCCAATGACTTTTGATGAAGGACACAAAAACATACAATGAAGAAAAGAAAGCTTCAATAAATGGTGCTGGGAGAATTGAATTTTTTTCAAGCTGCATGCAAAAGAGTTAAACTAGACTCCTGTTTTCTCCAGATAAAATAACTGACTGAAAATGGATCAAATGTCTAAATATAACACCTTAAACAATAAATTACATTAGAGAAAACATAGATGCTAAACTTATAGACCTTTGTCTCACAGAGGATTTTATGAATTTGACCTCAAAAGCAAAGGAAGTAACAACAAAACTGAACGAATGGGACCAAATCACATGAAAAGTTTCTGCACAGCAAAAGAAACCAATAAAAAAGGCAACCAAACATTGGGGGAAGCACTTGCAAGCAATGGCTCTAACAAGGCATTAATATCCAAAATAATAGAGAACTCATATAACTCAACATCAAACAAACAATTCAATTTAAAAAAATGGTCAGAGTCCTGAATAGTTTTTCCCAAGAAGACACACAAATGACTAACAACACATATGAAAAAATGCCCAACTTCACTATCTATTAGAGAAATGCAGATAAAACTATAATGAGGTACTACCTCACACTTACTCAAATGGATATAATCAATAAGACAAGTATTAAAAAGTGTTGGAAAAGGTGTGGAATAAAAGGAAGCTTCATTCACCCCTCATTGAAATGTAAACTGGAACAGCCACTACAAAAAACAGTATAGAGTTTCATCAGAAGATTAAGAATAGTTACCATATAACCCAACAACACCTCTTCTGGATATCTACCTAGGGAATTTGAAAAGATTCATTCCCAAAGACATATATACCCCAGGTATTTGTTCATTATTCATGGTGGCCAAGACATGGAAAGCAACTGAAATATCCTTTGACACATGATTGAATAAAGAAGGTGTGGTACATATGTGCAGTGGACTACTACTCAGCCATAAGAAAAGATGTAATACTGCCATTCATGCTAACGTGGGTGAATTTTGAGAATATTATGTAAAGTGAAATTAAAAAGTCAATAACCATATTTCACTTAAATGTGGGTTATAAAACTGAAAATAACAAATGAATAAATAAGACAAGCAAATGATCAACAAACAATAGTACGGTGGTTACTGGGGAGAAGGGGGTGAGGAGAAAGTACAGGGTAAAGGAGATCAAATATATGGTGATGAAAGAACATGTGACTTTGGGTGGTTGGCACACAACGCCATATACAGATGATGTGCACTTGAAACCTGTATAGTTTTATTAACCAATGCCACCTCAATAAATTTAACTAAAAATGCATTATGATTTTCTCTTATATGTATGAGTCATTTATACATGTCTTTTTAGTTTAGAAATATATCATGGACTTTATTTGGTTACATGGCAAAGGGGAACTAAAGCTGCAGATAGAAATGAAGTTGTCAAGTAGTTGACATTAACCAGGATTATATCAACGAGCTCCTAGTGAAGACAAGAGACCTTAAAAAAGACAAAGGGAATTGTTACTATGGAAGGCACATAAAGATACAACGTTGCTGAGTTTGAACATAGAAATTATGGGCTGAAAGCAGTGAGTGGGCTCTGGCAGGTGGAAAACCAAGGATTGGATCTTCTCTAGAGCCTCCAGAAAGGAATACGGTCCTGCAAAACCTTGATTTCAACCATTGAGGCTGTGTCAAACATCCGACCAATATAACTTCAAGATACTAAATTACATTGTTTTATGCTACTAAGTGTGTTGTAATTTATTACAGCAGCAGGAGGAAACTAGTATACCGGTATTGCACCTGTATTAGTAACACAGCTTTGGACAAATAATTTAATGACCGAGTTTCAATTTTGTTTTCTGCAAAAATGAAGACTCAAATACACCTATTTTCTTCTTCATATTTTATCATTTCTGACATAAAGATATATCATGAAATTGGTGTATAGCTTTACCTCCTCTCTTGGACATGTTGTTAAACGTTGCTGCATCTTTTTCCACTCCCTTAGAACTACGAACATACTATTTACACCTGCCTCAATCTTCCTGAAGTGTTTCTGAAGGGAGGTGCGATTGAGCTGTGCCCAGTGGCCTCAGGAGGACTCATTATTCAGTCAGGGAAGAAAGCAAATTGGGATAGAAAGAGCAAATTGAACAAAAGCACACAGAGAGGATGGCATATTATTTGTTCAGAAAACACTGAATTCTCTGTGGTCGCTGCAAAGAGAAGTCCTAAACAACAAATTAAAAAAAATATTGGGGTGGTGATTATTTTTACTACTTATCGCAATTTCTGCTCACATTAGACGAAAGGGAGATCTGGGCAAAATCCGAGATTTGCTCATGTTAAGAATCTAGCCAGCTATGTAGTTTCTAGGGAATGATTTGTTACCTCTAATTTTAACATAACTCTATTATATAGAACCCATGAGAAGGCTTGTTTTCCTTCTGAGCAACCATCTAACTTTGGCAAGCAATCTGAGACTGAAGTACTGGCCAAAAAAAAAAAAAAAAAAAAAAACAGCCAAACAAACAAACAGGATTCCAGGAGCTTCTCAGCTTTGAAGTTAAACCTGTTAGTCTGTAAATGCCATCAGTGTGGAAACCAGAGGTAACCCAGGACAAATGGTGCGCTCGTTTTCTGCTGAAGCAAAACAGAAGGGTTTAGTAGAATTAGGAAAACAAAACTAAAAGGGCCCTAATTCAACTTTAAAGATTGTGCTGTGGTTTAAATGTTCTTGACTGCAGGTATCAGAGCAGACGAAAACAGGGATCCTGCAAAATTGTAGTCATTGTCTAAGTCCCTTATTTATTTATGGGCTAACCCACAATCAGAATCCTTGTTTCTTCACCTCCAAATATATTATTTTTCCCCAAAGTCAGTTCCAATTCTGTGTTAATTCATCAGACGCAATAAGCCTTCTTTCCATAAGGAGCCATCTCACTAAAAGTAAGGGCCTGTATAAAGGATGAGACGATTATATTTGCAGTTGAATTTAGCCAAAAGACCAAGAAGCAATACATGCATTTATGTTTAAATGTGAGCATTTCTTAAATTAGATACCATATTTTTGTATTTAGAGTAGTTTAACTTTCCACGTTTTATTGCTCAGACTGGTGAAGTGATGAATAATTTCTTTAGTTGTTAAAAGTAATTAATATATGAAATTTGTTCCAGAAGAAAAATTGAGATAACTTCGGTATTGCAGTAGAAATTTGCAAACCAGGCATCCAGGTATTTCCATAGATGAGAACAGGGGTCACCGCAGCCAACTTCTGGAGAAAGGAATCTGCCTCGTCACACTTTCCCTTGCTGTTTGTGAACATAATAGTTACTGAAGCTCCTTTTAGATGGATAGATGGACAGATAAAAAAGCTTTTATTCTGGACGTATTCCTTGCCTCACCCTCACCATCAAAATCTGGGAGCATTTACATAAACACACAATATTTGAATGAGAAATGTAATAATCAAACGTTAAAATGTATCAATATGCTACATAGTTATGTTTAGGAAGATATAAAAAACTACCCTAAAAAGTAATCATTGATGAGCCTGGTATTATTCTGTTGAGCTTCCCAAGCGATTATGTTTCCCTCCTGCCTGTTTTCATGGTACACTGTTATCGCCACCTTAATGCTGTGCTGTCTGTTTGAGTTTATTGATTTGACTCCTTGTTTCACCCAAGTTTATGTGATTACATGCAACCAACACTGGCCTTTAGTAAATTAAATACGCAGTGTTTTTTGTTACAATAAAAAGAGCTCATAATATCCAGGAGAAGACGGAAGAAATAAGCGTGGGAGTGAGCAGAAATAGAGGCTGCTTCAGCAGACCCAGATGCATGTACCATAACAAGGGCCTTACTCTAGGAACAACTTGGACAGGACACCAGACCAGAATCAAAGTGCCTATCTTTTTGTAGCCTCTTCTTAATCTAGTCCATATTAAACTTCAAGAATAGGTGTTTGGATGATTTAACGTGGGTCATATGCTATATTTTGGATAAACCGGGGAACTTGATACATAAAACAATACTTAGGATATAACATACTGTGGGAGAGACAGAGTCCTTCAGAATAAAATAAGGAAGGTAAAAGGAATAATGGCCACGAATGACGGACAAATCAGAGCTCTCTGCGATAAAGAACTATGTATTTAGTATTTGACTCATATTGCTGAAAGTCTTTCACACACCTCAGCTTAGAAAGATTTATGTGACCACAAATACGTCTACTTCTTTTCGTTCAGTACTACTGATCCTTAATTCTTATGCTTTCTAGCTTAAGACATATATCTAAAATAAATGATGAAAAAACGAACAAAACTTATTCGAATACTTACTAGCTTCAAAGAATACCATGATGGATGAGGCACAATTCCTTTTCTTCAGGAGTTCCCAGCCCTGGTGGAAAGTCAGACATTTAAACCAATGGTGAATGTGATATGAGTGACCATGAAGGCTATCACCAAGAATGTGTTTTCCACAATATGATGTATATAACCTAAAGTCCAAAGCCATCAAATCTTTAAACTCTAATATACACTTTTTGAAAACCTTTTCTAAGAAATATTGATTAAACCTGTAAGGGATAGATA
The DNA here is from genome assembly GCF_014824575.4 of Sturnira hondurensis. Classification (NCBI taxonomy): domain Eukaryota; kingdom Metazoa; phylum Chordata; class Mammalia; order Chiroptera; family Phyllostomidae; genus Sturnira; species Sturnira hondurensis. The sequence goes on from NW_028075269.1 coordinate 4,584,565, forward strand.
TATCCTGAGATTTATCCTTAGGTATATAAAGTATATATGTCATATACTTTGTCCAAAAACAGAATAAAAATGACATGGACACTATAATTTGTGACTATTTAGAATATTAATGTATGCCAATATGGTCAAGGACTAGAAGATAACATTGAGGAAAAGTTATATCTAGAATAATAGATGAGTTTTATTTTATTTTATTTTTTAAATATTTTATTTATTTATTTTTAGACAGAGGGGAAGAGAGGGAGAAAAAGAGGGAGAGAAACATCAATGTGTGGTTACACTTGTGTGGACCCACAGGGAACCTGGCCAGCAATCCAGGCAACCCAGACTGAGAATCGAACCAGTGACCTTTGGTTCATAGGCTGGCACTCAGATACACTGAGCCACAGAAGCCAGGACTGGATGAGTTTTATATATCAATTTCCTTTAATGTTGTTATACATTCAATTAAATTTACAAGTGTGTTGGGATAACTGTTCAGTGATTCAATTTTTAACAGAAACGAAATACACTAAAAATTCTTCTTGCCTGTTTGTGTGATTTACTCCGTTGTTTATGTTTTTACAGTTGTGGTTCTCATTGTGAACACAGAGATGACTCTCCTTGGCTATTGTTTATTTATTCCTCTTGTTCTTTTTTAACATATTGCATCAAACTGTCATAATTTGTAGGTTATGAGAAGAAAAATTGTTGATACTCAGCAGACTTTAGCAAGATTACATGTGTGTTTTGATTCTTAAATATTTTTATTGTTTACTTACAGTTGTCCCCATTCTCCCCCCGTTACTCTCCACTGCCCTACCCGCCCCTACCTCCCACATTCAATACTACCCCCCTTTGGCTTAGTCCATGGGCCTTTTATACTTGTTGTTTGACTTAACTCTTCCCTTTCTTAGCCCCAGTATCCCCCATCCTCCTCCTTTCTGGTCACTGTCAATTTGTTTTCTATTTCCATGTCTCTGGTTCTATTTTGCTTGAATGTTTGTTTTGTTGATTAGGTTCCACTTATAGGTGAGATCATGTGGTATTTGTCCCTCACTGCCTGGCGTATTTCACTTAGCATAATGCTTTCCAGTTCCATCCATGTTGTCAAGAAAGGTAGAAGCTCCTTCTTTCTTTCAGTTGTGAAGTATTCCATTGTCTAAGTGCACAATTTTTTGATCCACTCATTTACTGCTGGGCACTTAAGCTGCTTCCAGCACTTGGCTATTGTAAACTGCTCTGCTGTGAACATTGGGGTGCACAGATTCTTTTGAATTGGTGTTTCAGAATTCTTAGGGTATAATTCCAGCAATGGAATTGATGGGTCAAAAGGCAGTTTCATTTTTAGTTTCCTGAGGAAATTCCGTACTGTTTTCCACAGTGGCTGTATCAGTCTGCATTCCCACCAACAGTGCACTAGGGTTCCCTTTTCTCCCAACCTGGCCAGTACCTACTGTTTGTTGATTTGTTAATGATGGCCATTTTGACCAGTGTGAAATTATATCTCACTGTGGTTTTAATTTGCATCTCTCTGACGGCTAGTTATGCTGAGCATCCTTTCATATGTCTCTTTACCCTTTCCATGTTCCCCTTGGAGAACTGTCTTTTTTTACACTGTTACCCAATAGTGCCTATTTACAAGGGGGACTCCCCCAAACAGAATTATCTTCTGGAGGGTGGAAGTCTTGTAGTACAGACTTCCTCAGTAGGTGAGTGTTCTAGGAACCACCTGTATCAGTGTACCACTTGGTTTTGTTGTGACAGGCTGCATTTGACTTCAGTGAAATTTTTTTTGAAGACTCTTTCAACCCATTTGCCCATTTCGGGATGGGTGACTTACAAGCGCACCTGCTCATGCAGTGCTGAGTGGTCAGCAGTTTTTGACCGAAAACAGCACAATTGCCATGCGTCACCCTCCCTATTCCCCCAATCTTGCCCCAAGCCACATTTTTTGTTTGTTTCCTGATAAAAAATGTCCTCTGAGGGAAACAAACAAACAAACAAAAAAGCAGAAGCACTGAAAGGCATCAGAATCGACTGGTTGAAAAACTACTTTGAACAGTGAAAAAAAGTCTCTATAACTGTATTATATCAACTAGAGAATATTTTGAAGGTGACTGAAATTTATATATGTAAGAATAAAGACTTTTTACATAACTTTTTATAAATGAATTGTTTGGGGGGGTCCTCTCTCATATTTAATATTCCTGAGTGTTTTAAATTCTCTATTAATAATGTAAAATGCATCTTTCTATAAACCTATTATTTCTGCAGGTTTCTCTGCTTTCATAGAGATTTTCAGTTTTGTAGGTTATACTCCTTGCTCTCAGTGTGATCACTGCCCAATTTCTTTTGGATTGCCCAAATGACTACTTCAGTTCCTCCTTTGACACCAGCTCCTTGGTAATTTTTTATGGCTCCTTTCTTGTTTCCCCTGTCCTGTTCTCTTCTGTTCTGTTTTTCTTAAACATGGCTGCTGTTTCGTTTTGACAGCGACTTTAGCCATCTCCTCCCCCTGCTTTGAAACATCCAATGGACACCCCTTTGGCCACTAAATGAAGCACACACTTTGTGGTTAGAATTTGGGATTCTCCTGCCTACCGCATAGCATTTCTCTTACAGTTACTTTACTAATGCCTTCTACAGGGCCAGAACCTGACTCTTCTTCCTGCCTATACTTTCCTGCAGAGTTTCTGTTGACTGGAATATCTTCCCCTCATTCTTGCCTTAAGCATTCAAAGGCCCATTTTGAAGATTCCCCTTTTCATCAGGCCTTCTCTTATTACCTCAAATGGAATTGACATTTGTTCCTTCAAAATATACACAAGCTCTGCTTGTGCCTGCTTTTAGTAATCTTCTTTCTATTAGAACTATTGATGTGATTAAAATTCAGATTATATAAGTTCTATGAAGACAAAAATGGCATCTTCTTATCTTTAGATTCCCCATCTAATACAGAACTGGCTTCTTTGAAAACATTTGTTCCTCTGTTCAAGTATTTTCCTTATTCCTAGGAAGCCACAGAGGGGAGCTCTGAAGATAGAGGCCTTAAATAAGAAAGACCAGGAGAGAAAGAGGGAGTAAGACAGAGGTGCCTCCTGGATCTCATCAAATTTAGTGAAACTTCTTTAAGTATAAAGAAAAAGGGCCCTGGCTGGTGTAGCTCAGTGGATTGAGCTCGGGCCTGCGAACCAGATGATCGCGGTTCGATTTCCCAGTCAGGGCACATGCCTGGGTTGCAGGCCAGTTCCCAGCAGGGACCAGTTCCCAGCAGGGGATACACGAGAAGCAACCATACATTGATGTTTCTCTTCCTCTCTCCTTCCCTTCCCCTCTAAAGATAAATAAGTAAAATATTAAAAAAAAGAAAAAGGAATTTATTTGCTTTATTTATTCATTATTATAAAGAAAGCTCAGCATTTAGGCAACTTAATATAGAAACTGTATTTGTCAACTAATATGTTTTATTTTCTAGTGTTTACCTAGTATGCTGCTAGTTCATTAATTGTTTTTTATGTTTAATACTCAACTAATTTTATTAAGACTATTTTGTTTTTATTTTTATAAAATGATTATTTCTGTAAGAATATCCCCTTGCTAAGTAATGTAACTGCCTGTGTAAAAACAGTCCAATGCCGTTTAAAGTGTATCCCAGGGGAACTTCAGTGGGTTTGAGGCTCTGGCCGCATCCCAGCCTTCGTCTTCCTCTTTTCTTCTGCCCCTGTGGTCCACAAACATGAAAGGTTCAGGTCCAAGCAAGTTAGTGCTCACCAAGTTTACTTTTTGCCCAAGAAACATATTCGAGGAGACAGTCTTAGACTAGCCTATAGAGATATTTACATATATTAGTTATGGTATACCCTTCCCCAGCCAGAACCTGGAAAACTGCCTTTTTATTTTACTTTGTCAATGAGTGTTCCTACAGAGATGAACTTCAGAATTCATATTTTAGATTTCCAGGGGTATAAAGTGGCCACTAATTAGTTAGCATTGCAATGAAGCAAATTACAGTGAGGTTATAAAACATCTTTCTTACTGAGAAAATAAGGTATGTACTTAATAGTTCTCAGATATACTAGAAGTTAAAATAAAGAGAAAATACGGGATTCCTTTTTTGTGAGGAACTAGGGTTCTTAAAATAATCTCATTGGACATCGCTAATATGAAATTGAGTAGAAATTATTTTATTTAGTTTTAAAGTTAAGAATTTTAATGTACACCCTTTAAAGTCTCTAATATATACAAGTCTGTGTGTTATTCTTCCTCTTTGAATGTAACACTGCCATTGTATTATATTTTACAATGTCACACGAATCTATTTGTTGAACTTATTTCTTGCTCTGAGTCTCTACCTCTCTCCTTTTATGGTCTCTCTCTCTCTGTCTGTAGCCTGAACAAAGCTCTCCCAGAAGCAATGAGAACACTCAAGCTGTTACAACAAAGGAAGAAAATCTGAGTGGCCCTGAGTGCAATCCTGAAAATGTAAGGTTAACTTAAAAGGGTCTTAACAGTATTCAACATGAAAACAAAAATATACGCATTTTACCAACCCTAGTTCATGCCATTGTGAAACTCTCTATTTATGTATACTGTTCACTGTCTAAACATTGCACTTCAAAACTTCAAAATGCAGGTGTTCTTTGGATGTGAATCAGGTAGGTTTTCCATTAGGAAGCATTGGTATAGCCAGATTCTTAGGAGTACTGTGAACTTGAATTGTCAGATGTAAAGAAGGTAACCACGCATTCAACAGTGTGCTTGCTTTGACAACCACATGAAAGAAATCTGTTAAAATATTAAAAACAAAAGCAAGCAAATCACATCCCAAAGGATGTGTTTATGGTCCTTTCCCTGTGAAGCAAATAAACCTGACATTATACAGAGATTACATTAGGGGAAGGGAGATTCTCAGCCTTCACGTGACAAAAGGGATGATGGAACTTGTACTCTGCTGGATTTTTAATTATAGTTAAGTGTCATGAAATTTTAATTTTGAAACTTAGGCACAGTTACAGATTTATCATGTCTGGAGTTTAGAAAGAGCAAATGACAACAATTGTGTTGAGTAAATTCCGAGGTAGGCTTCAATCTAGGGAACAAAGTGCAAAGTATCTGTTGAAACTATTCACGATCAAAAAGAAATCAAGCTATAGCAATAAAATAAGTCCACACAGAAACATAGGTTAACCAAGTCTATCTCTTTTTCTTCTACTGGCTGCCAAAGTGAACTTAGAAATATTAATTTCTCGACAAGTTGCTTTCCTATCTTTGTATATTTAAGCATGTACTAAAACCATACAATTTAGAATTTAATAAGATTAATGGGCAGTAGAAATGAAATATTCTGCAATTGAATTCCAAGGGAGGAAGAAGTCAAAAATATTAAGGCAGGGAGGGATGCTTTGTTGCAGCTTGAAGGGCAGATAGGTCTCTGACAGGGTGAGCAAACGCGCAGGGAAAAGAAAGCAGACTGGCAAGGCTAGGAAATGGAGAGCAGAAAGGGGTCAGATACGCATCCAAAAAGATAATTTGGGACTTAAGTGGAGGGACCCTGGTTTGAATTAGGAATATAGGAAAGGTTTTCCAATGTTTGTGTTCAATTCAGTGATACGTTCATCCGTTATGTAGCCAGTCCATAATCATGGGTTGCCTTTCCATTTATTTATATCTTTTATAATATCCTCCAGCAATGTTTCATAGATTTTCAGTGTGGAAGTTTTGAGCTTCTTTTGCTTTCTTTATTATGAAGTACCTTAATGTTTCTAATTTAATGATAAAGGAGTTGTTTTCTTAATTTCATTTCCAGATTCTTATTTTCAGCGGTAGAAATACAACTAACTTTCATATATTTATCTTGAATCAGATTAAATTGTTTTAAGTGACTGTGAGCTCTGCGGTCAAAATGTGATGAGACTGGCCAAACAACTACATGAAATTCCAACACTGATGTCCAGTAGTTAAGATGCTACACCTAGAATAAGGAAGATAAATCCTTTATAAAACATTGCCAAAGAATATTGATGGACAAAGCATAGTCTCTTCTAGATACGGCACTTCTAAGGTCAACAATGACAAATGGAGTATGTGTACTATGAAACAAAAGGCTGCAAAGTCAGGAATGCCAGGTTGATTAGATTAATTTATGTTTCAGCCAGTTAACCCAACATGAGACCCTGAATGTTTAGACCTTCTGAGGATCATTTTCCTCTTCTGAAAAAGAGACATAAATGTATCTTACCTTATCTAGCTCGTTCAACGATCAAATGACAGAGCCTAAATTAGTACCTGGTATACTGAGGGCACACAGTAAACCCTCAGTGATTATTACTTTCTGGGTTTTTTTTGTTGTTTTTTTTACGCAAAGCTATTCCTGTTACTTGAAACTTCAATACATATTTTTTGAATTAAATGTTTTAATTTCTCAAATGAGAGAACTTAAAACACAACACAGGCAGCCTTAAAAAATATTATTTTAAACAGAGTCCAGTTTTATTAATTGCTACTCTCAGGGCAGAATAAGATGCAGCTTATGGCAACAGCTATAAGGAGAATATTTCAGTCAAATATAAAAGTAAACTCTTAGTGAAAAATACATGAAAATAGACTTAGCTGCTGGAGGACATAGTATATGACTGAAAAATGAAAAACATTTTTTCTGATTATAGTTAGGGACTGAAACATTGGAGTGAAAGAAAACAGTACTATGTTATGTTAGCTTTGCTTTCAAAATGAGATTCTTTGATCTCCAGCAACTTCACTGAGCTGATGGGACCGCAGGAAATGTCTCAGTGAATAAATAAATAGCAAAGGTGATACATTTTCATTCCTGTTGGTCACAACTGAGACAAAATAACATAGTACAGAAAACCTGGAAAGTACAGAAAAACTGGAAAGTACATAAAACCTAGATTTGATTAGCAAATCTACTCTTTCCTAACATGCCACCTTAGCAAATTATTTTATCATTCATATTCCTTATCTATTTAATGTATAGCATCAGTTTTTAAACTTTTGCATGCCTGTAGATCACCAGGTCAGCCTATGAAATTGCTTAGAGTAAGGCTCCGCTCCTACAGAAAATTAATAAAGTCCCAGGGACAGCCCAAGAGTGTGTATTGTTTAATAAACTCACCTAGCTTTTCTTCTATCAGCATTTCCTGTTAAATTTTTGAGAAATGTTATATTGGTTTCTTGCATGTTTATCATGATAATGATATACACCGTAATTATATATAATATATAATTATATTTATAAATTTAGATAAAACATAAAATGGTACATATAACATTATGTATAATTATTATATACTAGATATTAAGCATATAGTACTCAATTATATCCTTGTTCATGTTCTACTTTATTCATTCTAAAAAAGTTGCTCTGTGATTTTTATGCAAAGTCTCAGTATCTCCTATGGCCAAAGTCTCAAATGGGAGTAGAGGCCATGCACTTCTTACTTTCTGCCCAATGCAAGTAAGACAAAGTCACACAGAAAAATGACCTCTGGATGCCTTAGCCCTTGTTTTGTGTTTCTTGGTTTTTTTTAGGCAGAGAAATCAAGGGCTTAACTGCATACAAGGCTATCAGTTTGGGATATGTTTAAATGACTTGAAAGCAGCTTTACTAAAATAATACTGGCGTCACAAGGAGAACACAGAGGATGTAACTGCTTCATCCCATTTTCGTGCAGTTTGTAAATGTGCCTCATAGTGTTTGATAGCATATCCAGAATCAAAGACGTTGAACATTTTATTTTAATTTCCACTTAGAGATTAAGATTTACTACTCCATTTGTTAATTTGTTTTACCATGTTTCTGACTGCTGTAGGCAACAAACGTTTAATTTTCTCTCAATGTTTTACAAAAATAAAAAGTGTTTAGCACTGTGAGCACTTGTTCTGTTTTCTTGCCATTACATCTGCATGCAAGTTTCTGGTTAAAAGGAGCTTATTCAACAGAAAAAAAAGTATTGTCTAGGAGAATGAGAGAAGAAAATGTTCAGAAAATAAATCCTAGAGCTGGAAGGAGACAACGATGCCAGCTTTGTCATGTGAAACTAATTTTGTCAGTTTTAAGAAATCCTAGCTTGCTTATTACATCCAATATTCATTATGTGACATCTGATGGCCCTAGTAAGTTTTTGGCAAAGGCTTGTTTAAAAATTTTTCTAGGCAAGTCACGCCCTGTTTTAATTGGGCTGAGACTACCACCTACCTTGGTCATTTTAGGCTACGCTCCATCAGACCATCTGGGGAGGCTGACTTCACACACGGCATTTTTCATGGTGCTACTGTGGTATTTTATAAGAAGTATTCATCTCTCCAAATAACATAGGAATGGTAGGTAGTTCCCTAAGGTCTTTAAAACAATTAAATATAAATTGTTTTTCAAATTAGATATAAATTTCCATGTTTACTCTCTTATGACATCTTAATTTGAAGCATGCAAAACTGTGAATGTAATCTTTTTACCAGAATTAGTATAGAAATCATAAGAATAATGTTTGTTATTTTGGTAAATAAAATAGCCTAATAATAGCCAATAGCTATTAATAGCCTAATAATAGCCTAATAGCTAATATGTATTGTAAAGATATTCACCACTAGTGGTTAGACAAAGGTTACCATTGATATTTAGCTAATAGACGGGAAGCCAAGAGGACTAGACACTGAGCTTAATAGAGTGGGAATATAGGCCTGCTTGCTCAGCTGGGAAGCTTTACACCCCGGAGATCACGGTGTTGCTCTGTCAAGAGAGCTAACACTTCTCCCTCCCCACAACCAGTGCCAGATTGCTAGGTGGGAGCAGGAGAAGGCAGGCACATGTGCAAGAGTAATGAAATGGTGCAGGGGGAGGTTCTTGACCAAACAGGCCTGTTAGTCTAGCCTGGAGAAAGAAATAATTGGTTGGGGGGTAAACCCATCCAAAGCCAGTGAAAGCTTGGGGAGTTCATAGATCATTTTGTAGAAGCACCTAGTCTGTGCCAAACCCAAAGTAATACAATCCCAGGGGAACAAAAGGCTCGTTCTCTCTCTCTCTCTCTCTCTCTTTATCCCCTCACCTCCCTGGTAATGCACTCACATGGTGCATGTGACTTTCTTCTCCATGACAAGGTGGGCTTAGCAGCTACATGGCCAGCAGCCAATGGACCCTGTCCCTGGAGCAGCAGAGAACTAGTTAACCAACCTGCATGGGGATGGAGACCACTCAGCAGCTGCCTGTGGGCTCCAGAGGACTGAGCTTTAATATGAAGCAGGAACTCTAGACACAGCTTTGGCTCTGGCCTTGCTGAGGACAAGGTTGGACTTTTTCCATGGTGAGACAGGGGAAGATGGGACATTGGAAACCAAGGGACAGGCTTCAACATGAATAAACCATGTTGCCACCCCACAGTCTCCCGTGTGTGGATGCCTGGTATGCTTGCCTTGCCATACCATGGAAGAACCTAGTTTCTACCAACAGCAGTGTTGCAATAAGTTGACTATGAAGTTGATAAGATGCCTATTAAGGAACAATACGTTACATCATAACCTTTTTGCCCTTTAACTGTTGCTTCTCTGAGAAACACTAAGGCTTTTTTGAACCCCATCTCATGAAGTTTCCACAGTGTCTAGGGGGCACAGAAAAAATACATTTAAAGGTACTGTTCATTATAAGATGAAAGCATCTAAGAAGATTTGAGCTGTCTTCCAGCCATATAGTGTTTTCTTTAATGTTAAAATGTAATAAGTTTTCATTGTGCAGATGATCAAAGGCTTGGCTCAAATAGTCAGCTATACTTGCAGTAATGGAAGCACATACTCCACTGAAAATCTTTAGTATTTTTTCCCAGGGCAGTGACCTAAAGTGATGCTACCCCCCCACACACACACAAGTTTTTGAGGTCAAAAGTATTTGGAAAATAGTTTATATCATATATCTTTCTAAAAGATGTATTAGGCATTTATGCACTATGAAGTAGATTTCAACTTTCATTGTGCATTTGCATTGCTGGAGTGCTACTTAAAAATGCAAGTCCCATATTTATAGAACTCGATTATCATCCAAGAGTATTATTTTTTAAACAACTATCTCAAGCAATTACGTGGACAGATCAATCAAGACCAAAACTCTAAGAAAGTGTGTGTTGAAAGTGCAGAGAACTACTTTCAATACAAGTGATTAATGTTCGAGTAAACTTTTCCTCCAAGCTTATAGGAGTAATGAACTCCATCATTCAAAAATATATTTTGGATATCCTTCACTATACAGGTTGCTTCCTGCACTTACCATGTTTTTTGAGCTTGATTTCATATACTTACTTTAGTTAACTTTTAAAAGGCTAAATGCAAGTACAATAAAAACAACAACCAATTACATTATCACAATGAGAATCAAATAATTATAGTTTTTCCCAAGTAATTTTAGATTTGAGGTCTAACTCCAACCTGTGCAATATAAAAATAAACATTTACTTATCTGGTTCTACTGCACATCTGCCTAAAATTCTTGGGAATAAGATAGTCAAGGTTATGACTACCGATTGCTATTATTATAATTATAACCTACTTTTCCACTATACTGTATGCTTATTTAGAAAAAAGGGGCTGTGTGTGATCATGTTAGAGCCTCCATCAAGTATACCAACATTTCATCTTATGAAAAAAAATCAGCCCTGGCTGGTGTAGCTCAGTGGATTGAGCGTCGGCCTGGGAACCAAACAACTGTGGTTCGATTCCCAGTCAGGGCATATACCTGGGTTGCAGTCCAATACCCAGCAGGGGACGCATGAGAAGCAACCATACATTGATATTTTTCTCCCTCTCTCCTTTTCTTCCCCTTTAAATATAAATAAATAAAATCTTTGAAAAAGAGACATTTATTAAAATTCTAGGAATTACCATATTTCATGTCCAACTTCTGTTTTATTCATTTATTATTTATTCAGAGGTTACATATTGGCAATGTGCTATCTGGTAGACATCTTGCTGCCATTAAGGTCTGATAAATGTTGCCTGTGGTTGCCTTCTAAACACTTTTAGAAGAGGAGAGTGTTACTGAGTCTGTTAGTGGGAGTGGTGATGTGCTAGGGAGAGAAAGAGTAACCAGTTTTCAGAATGTCACAGTGAAGACAGATTCTTGTCATGGTGAGGTGCCGTAGGCATAGGCACAGACAGAAAGTGATATGGTGTATGGTCAAGTAAGAGCAATGTAGTGTGAGAATAGGGAGCACATAAAATAACTTTGGTCTAAAATCTGAATTGGAGTGGGTTAAATCCCACACTTGTCGAATTTGCAGAATGTAAGAGTTCAAAACTAGCTTAAGCATTCTATTTGCACCCTAACAAACAAACTGACCTGTTCAAGGTCAGAGCTAACTGGTGTTCCTGAACTATTGAACTCCTAAGCTCTGTTTTATATAAGAAAGGGAGTTGGGAAAATAAAAAGATTAAAAATTTAAAAACCCATATTTTTATACTAAAGGATTTTTATCATTACTTTAAAAATGTGTACAGTGGATGCATACTGCCAAACTCCATTTTGTCATTTTTTATTAATAAAAATAAATTCTTCTGGTGTAAGAAAAATGTGTTTAGAATATAGAGGCAGAAAAAGAGAAAAGGAGGAGGAGATGGTGAGAGGTAATAAGGAAAGGAAGATGAAAGAGAGACAGACAAAGAAGGAAAGAAAAAAGTAGGAACGGAAAGAAGAGGGAGAGAGAGAAGAAAGGAAAAGTCAGTATTTTCATTTTGGTTTAAATAGAAGTGAAGCCCAATTGGGATACACATCTAGCAATTCACCTTCTTCTAAACTATTGAGGCTAATAAGAAAGATGAAATCTCCTGTTTAATAAAATGTAGGATATTATACCAGAAATGTAACACTTTTAAGGCATTAAAGATTTTTTGCTAGACAGATAGATGATTCTATTGTTTAAATTGTTTCCTGGCTTGCAAGGTTGATGTTCCTGCAGGCACAGAGACCATTGGCATACTGATATCCTAAAGGTTAGCCACATCCCAAATGCAGTAGTTTTGTAATTCTTCCATTATTATTCTTTAATATTATTAAAGAGGGAACTGTGCATTGGAATTGAACTGTTTTGTAGTCGCTACTGCTACAAGCACTACTGAGATCCCCAAGCCCAGTATGAATGGTTACGTTCTCCTTGGGATTCATGTTGTGATGGTTTTGTCCCTGGTTTGGGCTTTCAGATTGTATCAAAGCGAAGGAGGTGTCTCAATGGGAAGAATTCCAAGGAGTGTTTCTACCCCCTTGCATTATTTAATGCACTTTCTTTGACTTGTTTTTAATTGCAGCGTTTACAGGAGGGCAAGGCATGTTCTATGAAGCGTAAAGAAAATCCGCCAAACAACAGCACAGCAGAACCAGAGGCGACTCCACAGGTATTTATTTTTTAGTTGGTTTTGATTATGTTAATAAGCACTTCTTGAATCCATGTGGTCCTGTGATTTTCCTCTCTTTCCATAGCTGAAACAGGGGTGTTGTATTGCTGAATAAAAGCTACTCCTTCGTGTAGTGTTGTTTGAAGTTTCCATGACCACTGTGCCTGCCACTAAGCTTTCAATTTTATTGCTGAGGCCCTCAGAAAAACAAGGGTGAGGGAGAGGTCTGCCCCCTCACCCACAACCAAGGAACAAAACAAAAATAATCTGAGAATGAAAAACACGCATTTTTTTCTTCCTTAGGGGAAAAAGGGGAAAAGGAAGACCCGAAGAAGCAGGGCAGGTACAAAAAGTACATGTCCCCCCCAAAAGTACATAACAAACAGAACGCAGAAAGTTAATTCTTCAATTATATCTGGACTGTTCTACACCTGACTAAAACATTGTGTCATAGCAATAGTTAGTTTTCTTTTCACTTAACACATTTTTCAAATTTGGGGTTAGATTAAATAAATTTGAAAGGTTTGGCTAAAGTTTTCTCAAAATATTTTGAAATATCTTGCCATGTGTACACAATATGTTATGAACTTTCATGAATTAGAGGTATTGACATATTTACATTTATTTTTGTTGGGCATTAGTTGTCTGTAAGATATTTACTGAGACTTATTTAAATTATCATTATATTTTAATTTTTGCCAGATATGTGTATTTTGTTTTGACTCTCCTAACTTTTTTTCTTTATTGTTTGACAGAAGTTGCAAATGTCTCCTTGTACTAAATGTGAGGGGGGAAAAACCCAGGAAAAAAAATTCACCAGCTTTGAAGGAAGAGCAACGAAGGAAGAAAAAATACTGTAGATACCAAGAAACTGTGTTGAAACATCTATTTGCTATTGTCTTCATAACCTTTTTAGACCACGGGCTTAAAATGGAAATACTAAATTTTTAAATCATGCAACTTTTCACAGTTTAATGTTCTTTATAAATAATCTTCAAATTTTCCAAAAGATTTCAGGCCAATTATGACCCTGAAGCAATAACCTAATTAGAATGGATATCCATAATCACAAAAAGTCATTGCCATCAGTAAATTGCCCAGTATAAATTGGTTTGTTTTGAACTTAAATGCACTATAAGATTTGATTCTGATTATTGATTTGGGTATCTGGTACTTCTATGATCTAGTATTTGAAATCATTTGGAAGACAAAACATTTTGTATCCTCAGCATTCTTAGAATCCAGTTTCAATCATATGATAAAGAATTCAGTCCGCACTGGCTGATTGGAGTCACATTGTTCAAGGCTGGAATCTGCCAACCTCAATATATTTTTGGAGAGTGTCTATTGCTGTTCTTATTATGTCGAACCATGGCTAAACAGTATCAAGGCAAGTCTGTGAGGGATTTAGTCAGTTGATGTTATTCATTAATTGCACTAGGTAGAATATGGAGGAAATATCTAAATGAACGACTCTATTTCTGACAGAACCAATTATATATATTTTTGGTATTCTATACACATATCCCTGTGCACATGTGCTGGAATCACTCCACGTTAGAAATCGGGTTGTTAGAAATGCATGGCATGAGTTTTGATATGAAATTTGGATAGAGGAATGTGGGATGGAAAGGAAGTTTCAAAATGCACATTTGAAAGCAGATAATATACTTTTTAAAAATGGGGACATGATCGAAATAAAATAGCCATGTAGAGCCAATGAACCTGAATTTGTACAACTTAAAAACAAATGTATTATTAAAACGAATCAATGGCTGTGATAATCTTTGAAGTTGGGGCTCTATATAGGAATATTACTGCTCAGATAAATTCACTCCTGAATAATCTGAACATAGCTCACATGCTAGAGGAATTGACACTTGAGTAATTGTCTGATAAATAGGATGATTATAACATCAAACTTTCAGACTCAAATTAATGGATTAAATTATCAATCATAGTTTGTCTGCACCGAATATATATAGATCATTTGCAGAAAGCTAATAAAACTATAGAATTTGCATAATGAATACGCAAAGCAGCAGGACACTGACTTCTGCCAGGCTGTGTTACAAATACTTAATTTGAAATATAAATATATTTAAACATATATTTATATATATTTGGATTAGTAGATACAATTAAATTCCAGGATATGGTGGCATATCTTTGATCACAGAGACATATTCAAAAAGGTATAGTGACTTGGAGGCATGGTAAATTCCCATTGACACTAAATGGAATACTGTGATATATTCACGTAGCTGTTGTACTTACAGATTCGTTCAGTGTCATCAGTATTTTTTCAGATTAGAGACTACCTAAGAATAAAAGAGTATTAATTTTATAGATGATCCGTAGGGTTTTCAGATGAAGTGACCACAACAGAGAAAAAGATCAAGGTCCAAAGTTTCTGCTGATTTCTTGCTCTAAAAATGTAATTCTATCAGAAGGAATATGGTTAGTTTCTCAAGTCCTTTTCCTTCTAATATTCCCACTGTATCCACAAATGCTAACCATCTCCAAAGGTTTTTGAAAGGGAACTAGATAATTTTGTTTTAATTTAGTTTTACATTCCTACCCTCACCCTGTGTCCCAACTTCACTCCTAGACTCTCTGGATCTGACTCTCTGGATCTAATCATCCATTTCACTTTAGCATAGTACTTTTACAAGGCATTTTGGGACTAATAAAAAGAGAACCAGACTGATTCTCTAAAATTCTCTAAAATTTTTCTAAAATGTTTACAGCATATCATGATGAACAATGAGAATTTGGCTTAACATTAACCAGATTTGAACAGCTTATTTTTTCTATGCTCTAAATTCTTATCCTAGTATTGATAATGAAATCAAGTTACTTCTCTTAATTATTGCCATCCTCAAGTCTACTCCAAATGAACACAATGTATATACTTCTTCTTTAAATACAGACAGCATTATGTGTCCTGTAGAGTTTACTGTGGTATATTCATGGCATTATTGTCTCAAAACAAAAAAGGAGTTTGTAGCAAAAGAGCTTTATAAATATTTTTAAAGAAATATTCGGAGAGTTCCTTTTAATAATTATGTAATGCTTGTTTAGTATGTCATATGACTTTAATGGATGCATTTTATTTCTCTCAATCATTTAATTGCTTTAAAATAGTATCAGAGAGGTTTAAAATGCTTTACTTATACATGTGGCTTTTGTCTATAAGAGAGATGCCATTTCTTATTATATCTCTTAATTAATAGCTCTATAAATGGATGGTTGTCTTGAGGAGTTAACATTCATAGGCTAACTACCCTCATATGAAAGAACGCATTAACCTGGGTGTTGAATATAGATACATAATTCTATTAGGTTCCTGTAATGGTAAGCAGTGGAAGATTTCTTGTTTTGCAGAATACAAATTGATTCCTATTGAGAAACATACTTTTTGGTGGAATAACAATATAGGGATTACCAAATGATATCAATTTATTTCTCTCTGTTTTTTTTTAAAGTACTAATCATGTTACGTATTCATTCTAAGTTAGACATTTGTTCAGACTTTGTGTTTCCACTTGTATCTATTAACTCTGTGAATTAAACTAGTACCTCAAGTGTATAAGACCTAAATTGAACGCTGACTGTATCTATCCAATGCCAACATTCTCAGATGGAAAGGGAAAACATCAGTAGCTCGTCAGGATGTGATTTTCTGCGTGATCTCAAATCTCTAAATCCTGAACATATTAAGTGGCTATTTTTTTCATTCATTAATTATATATTTAGCAATGAAGAACTGCTAGTTTGGACCTAATTCTCTTTCATCACATACACTGGATTGCAAGTCTAAGACAGTTACCGTGTGAAGGAGACATTTCCTGTTTCAGATCGACAGTGTGTGGGCAGCTGGATTAAAACAATTTCTGTGAACTTCGAATAATGGGATCTTTCACTTTTATAGCTTAGGTACTGTAATTAGCACTAACTGAGGCAGAGGCTGAAATATTACTGACCCTTTAGAGCAGGGTGAACTGGCCAGACCTAGAGAGTGACACAAAGATGCGCTTGTTTACTGAGTGGGCATTTTCTGTCGTGTGTACAGTCCCAAACGTCCCCAAATTCTCTGTTCACGTGGTTTATGTAGCCTAGTGTTTATGGCCCAGTGATGGTCAAAAGCACCGATAGCCTATTTTCCCTGAATAAAGGTTTGTTACCAAAACTACAATGTATATTACTCTACATAAACTAATTGAAAAAACACATATTAACATTATAAATAATGCTTGCTTCTGCGTGTTAAGAGCTACGAACTTTTTAAAGACCTCATCTAGGGATTTTCTTCAATCTCTCTTTGCCAGTGTCCTGAAAATCTTTTATCTTACTTGGAGTGTTTTTTGAAAAAATAGAGTTCCATGATGGCAGAAATTTTTGTCTTTTTTTTTCCACGAATGAATCTCAGATGCTTAGAACTAGCTGCCTCATAGAAAGTACTCAAATATTTGCTGAATGAATTAAGAGAACCCGAAGCTGCAAGGGAAGAAGGAAAGGAAGCAAGCAGGGAGCCGGCCCTACTTCAGTAGAATTGTCACCATAAAACCACGTGGGCTTCTGCTGTCTGCCGCCCATAAGTTCTGGAAGCAGATGTTTGGTGAAAAAAGAAAGGAGTCTTTAGTTTAAAAGCTACACAATTCTGGAAGAAGAACAGGCTTCTACCTCAAAGCCAATTCCCTTTAAAATGCCCTAAGGGAAATTACCCCTCCATGTTTTGCCAGATCAGTTCAAGGTCACATCTCCTATTTTAAAGAAATCATCCTTTGAGATACACAGGCAGCTTACCTGGTTCCCAGGCCCAGTGGGGCTTCAGGCATCTTTTGGAGTCCGTGTGCGCTGGCATCCTATTCCTTGCCCTCTGCCCTTTCCTCTGGTCACGGCCCGCTGGCAGGACTCTTGCCTTGTCCCTGTGTCCAGCGCTTCTGTATGCCTGGCTGAGCGGGGCCTTGCAGTTCAGTTCCAGTCATCAGCGCTGCCGCCCTTTCTCTCGCAGGAAGAGGTGTTGGGCTTGTCACCTGGCTACTTGGTGTCCAGAGTCCCCTGGCCCAGGCATGCTCCGGTCCCAGATCCCCTTGGCTAGCAAGGGGAAAGAAAAGGGGATGAGTTTCTACGTGCCCTCCATTTGAAAATTCCACCCCCAAATCCTACACACTGCAAATGCCAGTAGAAGTGTCCTTTCTCCCGTTGGCGCTCTCCCCTGCCCTTTCAAGAAAGATACATAAATGCTGTCTTTTAGGGTTTTGTGGTTGTTCATGTGGTTTTTTAGTTAGTTTGTTTTTTCTTTGTCTTTTCCTCTGAAAGGTTGATGTATGGACCTGAAAGTGTGACTTTCAGCCAAGTGGATATATGACAGTGCTTGAAGAATTTTGGGACACAGCACAATGTAACACACAATTCACAGGGCATGTATGTGTCTTTAATTGGAATCGAGATTTGACGTTCACCTGGACTTCCCCAGGTCACTTAATTTCACCTGTTATTAGCTTCTAAGGTCTTAGACCTTCTGTAGTCGTACTTAAATCAGAGCTTTTCCTCTCTGTTCTCCTCCTGAGCCCTGAAACTTTAGCAGAGACAACTTGAGGACTGCTGAGGACACCTGTAGAGGATGAGGCTCTAGACTGCATAAACACTCACCTTTAACGGATTATATATTATGTTCTTTAAATTTATTTGTCAATTACAGTTTACATTCAATCATATTTTGTATCAGCTTCAGAGGCACGACCGCAAAGGGGCTAGAAAACCATGTTCTTTACAGCGGTCACCTTGTTGCTTCAGGGTCTCACTTAGCCCCATACTTGTTCATCTTGGTGCTATTGACTATAGTCCCTACGCTGTAGTCCACATCTCTGTGGCTATCCTCCAACCACCAATTTATGCTGCTGAGTCCTTTCACGTTTCATCCATCCCCCAGCCCTCCCCTCTGACAGCTGTCAGTCTCTTATAGAGTATCTATTCTTTTTAATAACCTATCTATTGGGCCTACACATTCTGCATATACGTTCTATGGGAAAAGGCAGCCCAAAGTCCAGTTTCAAAGTGATTTGAATATCACTGAATAAGATGACTTCTGTGATCCTTTCTCCCCATTTGTTTATTCATTCAAATGAATGGCCAGTCGTTCAGCCATTCTACTTTTCCATTGAAGATACAAGAGTAAGCAAAAGTATTCATTGTGAATATCAATATTACACTTAATATTGATAAGTGTAATATTGCCAGTCACTGTTTTTGATGAGGTGAACGGATTAAGCAAAGAAAAAGAACTCATAGACACAGAGAACAGTATGGTGATTATCAGAGGGAAAGGAGGCGGGAGAGATAGAATCAGGGAAAGAGGGGTACACGGAGACAGAAGGAGACTAGACGTTAGGTGGTGAACACAGAATACAATATACAGATGACATATTTTAGTCTTGTGCACTTGAAGCCTGTATAATTTTATTAACCGATGTCACCCCAATAAATTCAATAAAAAGATTTGTTGAATATTCTCAGGGTTACTTGAGACATTAAAACTATCCTATTTCACCGATGAGAACATTGAGGTAGAAAAGCATTAATTAATTGCCAAGATCACATAGCTGATAGGAGGAAAAGGAGGGGTATACACCTGAAAAATGAGTTGCTGGAATCTGTGTGCGTTACCAGTTCACCACACGGCCTCTCCTGCAGAGGCCAGAGGCCCGCATTTATGGAGCTCACAGTTCAGAAAAAAAGACAACATTAATAAAGGACGCATGCAGATAAATGCATGACTGATGCAAAGAAAGACTATGGTTCTCTTTACAGCATATTACAGCATACCGTGCAAGGGGCGGGGGGAGTGGATGGAGTGTATGATCTTCACTCAGAAAGTGATATTAAACTCTGATTAATGGATACATACTATTTTGTATGGGTGTTCAAACTTCAAAAATTGTAGGCATTATTCTAGCTGTTTCTGTACACATTTGTGTTTTCTGACGTTGGTAAGCATTGTAATTTGTAGATTCATAAGTTGAGTATGTGATTACCCTCCTACATTTGCATCTTTATCCATGTATGTAAATGCCTATATGTGTTCATACGCCTACATGTGTTCATGGATATTAATTCAGCAAAACATTCATATACCAGTTGAATGCTTATTTTTCTCCCGATTCCACTCCTATTCACATGTTTCATGCTATTTTAACACAGGAATTCTGAGCACAGTAGATAACTGTATGCATAGTTCTGTGAATGTCCAGAGCAATGAATACACAGCATTAATAATTATGATTCACTCTGACTGCTCTAGCACAGGTACACTGCTAGAGAAAGAAGAATGGATTCATAAGATTAGGGAAAGAGGTATTTTACTTTTCTCAAATGGTAATGAGAGAATGATATCATACAGGAATTTGCTGAAGAAGGTTCCAGGTGTAGATTACTTTGCAATTACTACACTTTTGAAAACCAATGACTGGTTTAAGGAGGAAATACTTCACTGAGGCTTTGTCTTTCTCTCTCCTTTTTAAATAAAATGATGCCTTATACTTGGTCTTTTCTCTGTGTTTTATTTGAAATTTGGGTTAAATAAAATGCATTGAATGACTATCATTTTAAAATAAAATACTAATTACTTCATGGTACAACTGCCAAGGTCAATTAGCTCTTATTAAAGATCTTATGTGTTTTGTATAATTTCCTTTTCTCAGATAATGTAAAGATCTATTTCTTTGATTGACCTGCACTGCGGTTTCTAGGGACCCCCACTTCACCAGGTGACTTGGTGGGTAATTATTTTTCTTTAACACATCATACAATTTAATGTCTCTTTTTATTCCCTCAGATTTGAAAAAGCAGTGCAAACTCACCAAGTCTCTTTTCTGAAGGTTGCCCTGTGTGCCTTGCATGGGCCAAGCAGTAAGGAGGTACAGGGATGGAGCTGAGTTTGGAAGGCAATTCTCAGAAGCCTTCCTGAGCTCGAGTCTCAATGTTGTGTCTGAAAATCCGTTACTTCGAGGTCAGCTTTACCAAAAGTTACTTTATTACACGTGTGTGAGTGAACCTTTAGGAGTGTACACAGAACACTGGAAGTGCCACACACAGTTCTGAGCACAGACTTGAGAGTCAGGCTGCTCACATTGAAGTCTTTGTTCAGCTCCGCAGGCAATTAGCTAACTTCTGTGTGTTTCATCATCCTCATTGGTAACCTGGGCATCACAATAATAAAAGAGATTTCTTCTAAGTATTAAGTGAGATTATATAAATAGGAAAAACTGTAAACATTTAAAAACACTACTTTTTAAAAACATGGACAACAGGATGGACATTGCAAGGCAGAGGGTGTGTAAGGGTAATAAAAATACGGTAAGCCATAAAGGTATCTATACATACATAAATACATTCACAAATCCCCAACAGGTAAATTATTATGCATGTAGAATCGGATACATGTACAGTATATTTCTCTTTCTATGTCCTGTATGTGTGTGTGTGTGTGTGTGTGTGTGTGTGTTGAGCAGGAGGTATGATTGTTTTTGCCTAAACAGAAACTCTCCTAATTTTGAAAAAGACTGGATTTGCCTAGATAATGCTCTGTTGAATTAATATTTATTAAGATGAATGAGTTGAGATATGAACACTCTTTTAAAACCACTGAGTAGTGGCATCAAGTGTCTCTCTGTGTTTTCAACGTAACAGTGAAACATTTTTCTCCTGGAGTTATCTAATTTTTCTCTCCTTTTGAGAGTCAGAATACTAAGTAAGGGATTCTTGTTTAGAATTTTATAAGGATGTAACTATTTCCTTTATTCTTCTGGTTTGAATTATTTTCCAGACTTTTTTTTAATTATTTACCCAAATAGGTAATTAATAGTGCCTGGGAAAAATGAGAAGTCTGTTTACCCTAACTAACAGCCATAATAATTTTAGTAAGATGTATCATAGGCTATAACCCAAGGGGATGTGGGACAGTTCTTTTCATAAATCAAGTGAAGAGGCACACAAATAAAATATTTACATTTCCAATGATATTTTCATAGTAAAAGACCAAAATATAATCAAAAAGAGATTCTTTTGCTTTCTAGGTTTTAAAATTGCATAGACGGAGTACTAGTTTTTCTGGGATCTTTAAAACACCAATAAAACATTAATCAAAACCAAGCCACAGTTCATTTTTTTACAGTAAAAATGATTCTATACACATTCGTTACTATTTTTGAAACTAGATTTTTATTCTCATTTGGGGAAAAGAAGCATCCTCTTTACTTTTTCAATCTTTTTTCCATTCCCACTTCAAAGCTTCAAAGCCTAATGGACTTCTTTTTATCCCCCCCTCTACCCTCTTCTCCCTTTTATTAAAGGAAAGTATGTGAACAGACTCCTTCCTGATCTGCCTTGAAATTTCTTTTGAGGGAAAATGAGATAAGATCTCTGTGGATCTAAAAGCCCCTTGACCAGTTTGGAATTCTTATAACCAACACACCCATTAAATATAAGGTTTTTTTCATTTCTGACCTGCTCTGTGTTTTAAGTTGTCATTCTGTATATTCTGTATGGTCTTGCCCCCTACAATCTATTTGCCACATAATATTCATACTGACAATTAAAAACGAAATGTTACATCACGACATTTCTCTCCTAAATGTGGGAGCAAAAGGTGGGCAGGGCAGGGGAGAGCAATGGGGTAAAATTGGGACAACTGCAACAAAACAACAATAAAAAGCAAAATGAACCAATGGTCTCAAATATCATTGAGATTTATGTTAAAACAATATTTTTCATCGTAGGCTACCAGGCCTCATCGTGCTGGGCCTCCTTCTCTTGGCCTCATTTCCCACTACTCTTCCCGTGGCCCACTGGGCTCATTTTGTACTGGGCTTTTTGCTGGGCCTTGAACTTGCTGAGAAGCTTCTGTCTCAGTATTTAATACCTTCTGGTCAATGGCTGGGGTGGTTTTTCTCTAAATATTTATTTAGTTCATTCTCTATTCCAAGTTTAGGGTGGAAGAAGGATTATCCTTGGTCTCCTATCTGCAATGGTACCACCGTGCTCTCCACTCTGTGGTCATCCCTGCATAGTCCCTAAATTCACTTGTCTACTCTGCATAAAATGCATCACTTATGACATTATATATATATATATATATATATATATATATATATATATATCATTGGTCTGCTACTTCTGAAATGTAATCCTTGGTGAGCAGGGCTTCTTTTTATTTTCTTCATTGCCCTGTCCCTAGAGTCTCTGAGACAAGGAGGTGCCTAATGGACACCAGTTGAATAAATCCACATAAAAAATGAACTTTCTCCATTGGCTTTGATACACCTGTCACTGCAGAGGTGAGACTACTCTGAAAGTTGGAGAATATATACCCTCAGGGCAGGTCCCAGCTATGTCACTTGAAAAAATCAGTCTGCTAGTGTTGGGAAAGTCACTTAAAATAACAGAAGGATTGCTTAATCATTTATATTTTCAGAAGTTATGAGCATTGGCACTTATTCTTCCCCACTGAAATTTTCCTGAAATCTCTGATAGAACTACTTACTAAAAAAATAAACATTAACAGTTTGACTCTGAATCTGATACAAAAATAGTAGCCATAGCTTTTTCTAAGTAGAATTATAAAATAATGTGTAACAAGGATAGACAACTAAACCAAAAAGTTAGTTTTCATAATAGAGTGAAGAGTAACTTGCCAGATTTTAAATGTGATTATTGAAAACTTTAGGTGACTTTCCCAAGACACATGAATCCAGAATTGAGATCCACGTTTGGAAGTCAGTGTTGCCATGTGTACCTAGTATTTAATAAATTCTGTGCATCTAACCGCACTTTAGTATTGCAAAAACAGATTTCTGGGCCAACTTTCAGAATTACTGAAACAGATTTTCTTACACTGTAACTGAGAACTCTGATCTTTTTTTAAACTTTATTTTGTATTGGTTTCAGGTGGTTGGTTACACAATCATATACTTTACAATTCAGGAGTTTCCAGCCCGCAGCCCACAGGCTGCATAAGCCCCAGGATAGCTATGAATGCGGCCCAACACAAAATCTTTAATTTACTTAAAACCTTTTTTTTCCTCATCAGTTTTTGCTCATGTTTGTAATTTAATGTGTGGCCCAAGACAACTCTTCTTCTTCCAGTGTGGTTCAGAGACTCCAAGAGGTTGGACAGCCCTGCTGGTGTTCCCCTTGCTATTTCCAGTATTACAACTGGCGCCATACACAGTGATAGCTATTTGCACTCGAGATAAACCTGTGCAAATCTTTAAATCACTGCCGTAGATGTGACATATCATGTATATTATTATCCCAGATCTCTCCCATTTTCTTGTTACATGAGAGCTACTTAGTTATACAAATTTTCCCTGTTCTAAGGTTTTCTCTTACAGTAGTACATTTGCAAGCTTTTCATCACAAAAATGTGTTCACCATCTTCCAAACACTGAAGCTTGCCGGCCAGTAGTGAAGCAAAGTTGCCCGTGTCCACATTTCTGTGCTACGAGCCTGCCATGCAGTGTCACCAAGCTGGCAAGCGTGCCGTGGCTGTCTTTCTTCTCTTCCGCTTGGATGTCTGAAAACACTGACCATTGTTACTGAGACCAACAATGCTAGTAATTATTCTAACAGGAATGCTGTATTTGACTGCCACGGTGGATGTCTGCCATGGGCTCTCTGTAGCAACAGTCCCTTCTGGACGCTGCTGGTTTTACTATTTTTACGTAAACTGTTTTCAACTGTGAGTTTATTTCCCCCTCGGGATAAGATTTATTTACTTATTTTTGTACTTGGCAATGGATTTTAGGTGTTGCAGAGAACTTCAGGTGTCTTATAATGGAGAAACAAAAACTGTGGCCATAATCAAGAAAAAAGAGATTAGACAGAGAAGTTACAGGAGCTAGAAATTTGCCTCGAACATGTCAGATAATTGATTGTAACAAATTGGCCATTATTGATGATTGTGGGAGGGATTGTAATGTGACAATTTTCAACAAGTTTGCTGGGGGGTAGGTCATTAAGAAACCTGAACTTGGACCATTTTTTGAATATAGTATAGTATTGGCCTCAGGCCTTTCCATGACTTCAAAGAACACTAGGGACAGCAACTGGCATTGAATTCAGTGAAGTTACTATTTTGTCTCCCTCAAGAAGCAGCAAGAATTGCACAATTTACTTCTATTATTTTCTGAATAGCCTTTGAGTAAACAAACTAGCCTAAGTCTTTAATAAAGAGTTGAAAACTAAAATAGTAAAATGCAAATCAGAACATTTTACTCTTTATTTTAAATTTTTCCATGAACTTAAAGTCCAAACTTCTCACTGAGTAACTCAAAGCCCTACAAGATCTGCCTTCTGGCTATTTTATATTTGACCACATCACCTGCCACTCTCTGCTTTTCACACTGCTCTCCAGTGAGTGCCTGACAACATATTTGTAAAACCTAATATGAAAATTTTACTAGCATTACTAGTCACAATAGCAAATACTTGTACAGTTCTTGTTTTAATTTTTATTTAACTCTTGTTCAAGTATAGTTTTCTGTCTTATATCCCATTAATCAGTTTAACAACATCACATAAATATTTTAAGCCAAACTTCAACCAGCCAGTGAGATAAGTAATATCAATTTCCCATTCTTTTTTTTTGAAATTTATTTACCTTTAGAGGGGAAGGGGAGAGGGAGAGAAACATCAATGTATGGTTGCCTTTCATGCATCCCCTGCTGGGAGTTGGCCTGCAGGGAACCGGCCTGCAACCCAGGCATGTGCCCTGACTGGGAATCAAACCGCGATTCTCTGGTTCGCAGGCCTGCGCTCAACCCACTGAGCTACACCAGCCAGGGCAATTTCCCATTCTTTTCCTGAGGACACACTGAAACACAGAGAATCCAAGTAAATCATCCAAGATACCTATTAGGCGTCAGAGCTAGACTCAAGACCAGGCAGTCTGACTTCAGAGTTGATGTTCTTAACCACTGTGCCAGTCTACAAATCAGACCACAGCTCTCCCTTGATTAATGCATGTCAGTGTCTGGTGAACTTACTTAAAATAAATAACAGTGTAGGAGTTCAGTTTTGGTTCTTGCCTATGCATTTAAATATGTCCTTTTCCATAATACCAGTTATATAACATGCAGAATAAAGAATGAAGAACATACTGAATGCAGAATGGAAATGTGGAGTCATTGTCCAAAAATTATTATTGATTTATGACAGCGACAGGATGCACCAAACCAAGTGTAGAGCCCCTCTGAGATCCGGGGACCTCCACTCCAAAGATAACACCTCTACAATGCTGACCCTGTTCTTGCATCATTCTCTCCTTCACTCACTGAGCTCCAGATTTGCTGTCCTCCTGACTCTTCTTGTTTACTTCAAGCTCCTTCTGCCTGGGGCCTCAGTGCTTGCAGATCTTCTTGCCAGGAAGCTCCCTACCTACAGTCTCAAAGACACGTGGGAGAACATCACGTGTACCGATATGGGCATGGGTGTCGTTCCAGAAGGCAAAAAGAGGGTAAAAGGGAAGAAATAACATTTGAATTAAGAATGGCATAAAAACTTTACAAATATGATGAAAAAGGTAAGCACCTAAGAAATAAACTCAAAGGAACTCTGACCTAGACACTTCATAATCAAACTGTGGAAAGCCAAAGATGTGATCATCTAAAAGGAACAAGAGAAAAGTGGCCACACTTTCAAGGGACTTCCAGGAGCACTAAAACCTATTTTTCATCAAAATCATTGAATTTAGGAAGGCCATTGATGACATATTCAAGGCAATTGAAAGGGACAGTCAGCCATGATTTTTACATCCAGCACAAGTGTATCTGAAAGGAGAAATTAAGATAGCAACATGTAAGCAAAACTGAGAGACTGGTTGCCAGAAAACCTGCCCCACAAGAAATTACAGGAAGACATACAGACTAAAACAAAAGGGCAGTAGACAGTAATTCAAACCCACTGGAGAAATTTAAGACATCAGAAACAAATATTACAGAATTTTTTTGTTTATTTTTTTTGTAATTCTTTATTCCTGTTTATCTACTTAAAATGCAATTGCCTAGGATAACAATTATAAATCTGTGTTGATAGGAAAGTGATGGATAAAGATGTATTTTTATACAGTAATACTACAAAGGAGGGAAGATACAATAAAACCATGTGTTTTTGTATATTATTAAAATTAAATTGATACTAATTTGATCCAGATTGTTATAAAGTAAAATGTTAACTGCAATCCCCAGGGAAACCACTCAGAAAAATAACTTTAAAATAATAAAAGAAGTAAAACCAGAATTATGGTGGCACATTAAAAATATTTATTTAACATGAAAGAGGCACCAACAGAGTAACAGAGAAACAAAAAACCCCAAGAAATATGGAAAACAGAAAAATTATAACTAGTGTAATTCTGAATAATTACATTAAATGCAAGTGGATTAAACACTCTAAAAGAGAGATTAAAAGACTAGATGAAATAAATCATGGTTCAACTATATGCTGTCTACTAGAGAGGCACTTTAAATTTAAGACCAATAGGTCGAAAGCAAAAGGGCGAAAAAGATTATATCATGCAAATGGCAACCATAGAAATCTACATTGCTAGACTATCAGCCACAATAGATGCTGAAACAAACAAAAACTACATAGGAAGGACATTTTAGAATAAGAGTCAATTTATCAGGAAAATATGGTAATTATAAACATGTACCTATTTAACATCAGATCTCCAAAATGCATGGAACAAAAAAAGACAGAAAGGAAGAGAAATTACAGATGGTTCAAAATATCATTGAACAAATCAAAACCACAATGAGATATTACCTCATACTCATTAAGATGGCTATGAAAAAGAATAACTTTTGACAAAAATGTGTAGAAATCAAATTTCTTTTGCTATTTGAAATATGAAATGGTATAACTGCTGTGGAAATAGTTTGGTGGTTCCTCAAAAAGTTAAATATATAACTCATACGATTTAGGAAACTCACTACTTTGTATATAGACAAGAGATATGAAGAGAGGGTCTCAAAGAAATATTTGTACACCCATATTCATCACAACATATCCACAATAGTGAAAAGGTAGAAGCTACCCAAGTGTCCATAGAAAAATGAATAAAGAAAATGTGGTATGTACGTACAATGAAGTATCATTATGCTTCAAAAATGAAGGGGATTCTGACATCCTCCAACAGGGATGTGTTTTGCAGGCCTATGTAGAGTACAATGAGGCAGATGCAAAAGGATGCATTTCATGCTTCTGTGTAGACAAGGTTTATAAAATAGGCAACTTCCTAGAGACAGAAAGTTGAATAGAGCATCTATTACAAGCATCTATTACAAGCATCTATTACAAGCATCTAGCAGGAGGAACAGAGTTTTATTTTTTATAGGCATTTGGTTTCAGTTTTGCAAGGTGAAAAAAAGTTTTGGTGGTGATGTTTGCACAATATGAAATATTGCATTGATGAAATTGATTGTTATTTGTTTATTTTACCTACTGATGAAGCAGTAGCAAGTACCCTAGACCTATTGTTAAGACATTTGCATGGCGGAGGCCAAGGAACAAATCCAACAAAAATTCAGGGACCTTCTACTCTAGTGAAATTTCTAGGCATCCTGTGGAATGGTGCATTCCTTATAAAGTGAGGAAAAATTGTTACATTTGGTTGTCCTGAAAACCAAAAACAAAGTGCTGCAACTAGAGGGGCATTTTCCATTGTGGAGGCAACACATTTCCCATCTGGGCGTGCTTACTCTGGCCACTTACAAGTGACCCGTAAAGCTGCTGTTTCTGAAGGAGACCCAGAACCAAGGGAAGCTCTGCAGCAGGTCCACCACTCTGTTCCCTGAGCCATGTGGTCTAGATGACTTAATGGAGCGTGAAATGTCAGTGACAGATGGAGGTACTGCTTGGAGCCTTTAGCAGAACCCTATAGGGGGATCACAGCACACACTTGAGATTTTCTGGGACATTCTTGAAGGAATGTCTTGAAGAGAAATTCTCCTAGTAGGTGGAAGGTATCTGATTATTCATTTTACTTCAAAAGAGCCCTGGCTGGTGTAGCTCAGTGGATTGAGCGCGGGCCTGCGACTCAGACGATCGAGGTTCAATTCTCAGTCAGGGCACATGCCTGGGTTGCAGGCCAGTTCCCTGCAAGGCCAACTCCCAGCAGGGGACGCGCGAAAGGCAACCATACATTGATGTTTCTCTCCCTCTCTCCTTCCCTTCCCCTCTAAAGATAAATAAATAAAATCTTAAAAAAAAAGAGAGAGAAACAGCCAGAGTTCTAAAGGTATACTGATTCATGAGTAACAGCCAACATGTGGTACAGATATTTGGGGTCTTAGAAGAAACATAACTAGAAAGCTGATGAAGAGGAAATACATAACCTCAAAATATTTATATTTCTTAAAAATGACTTCATAATTCAAAACCAGACCCAAGTGACCCTGGAGGGCAAGGAAGAGCCGAAGAGAGAGGCAGACCACTCCCAGTAGGCACGCAGCAGGTTTGATAACTGAGAGAACTTATGTAGGAGACTTGTTGTGAGCACCTCAGGGGAGTAGACCTCCACAGCTGCCTGCCAGGATTTTAAACACTTACATGTAAGCTTATTCAGAAGTTTCTTTGGCTTCGAGAGCAGGGAAGGCAAGCAGAACCAGCATTCTGAGGACAGAGGAGGGACTAGGGACGCTTCGGTTGCTCAGGCCCAGCCTCCATCATGTCTCTCAATGACCCCCTCTAACAGTAGCTGCCCATGCTGTCTCGTGACTTCCATAAGATCCTGCAGTGGCTCCAATGTGTACCCGTGACAAGGTAAGACACAGATCTCTCACCTTTTGTCCAATACAGTTGGTCAGACCAGACACTGACCCTCCAACTCCCTGTTCTTTGTCTCATGAAAGATTAGCTTTTCTCTCCAGTTTACTGAGACTAAGGTTTTTCTTAAAAATCGCTCCACCTGTAACCACCCAGGTACTCCTTCCTATACAGTATAAGGCAAACCCCCTCACCAGGCACTCTGATCTTCAGATAGAGGGGCCTTGCCCTATTGCAAGAGCTTTCATGCAATTAATTTCCTGACTTGTTTTGTCTTTCATATACCTGTTTATCCTTTCTTTTATATGAATTAAACTTTTATCTGCAATTCTACAGAGATCTCATTTGATTCTTATAGTTACTTATTTCAAAGTCTTTGTTACTGTGGATCCAAAAGTTATGTAACTGTAGAAAAGTGATTCCCATTCTTAATATAAAGCATTAGAGATATACAATGATAGCCACAATTTTAATGGTCATGCAATAAAAAGGTATATCATCATTACATAACAGAGAATACACACACATTCACACTATCATTTAATAACACACTATCTTTTAAGACAGGCATTAGTATTTCAATTCTTTAAAAATTTTACTGGTATTACATATAGGGTTCAGCAAGCATCAATGGTCAAAAAGTCAGTTTCCTTGCATTAAATAGTCAGATGGGTCTCATTTCAAGAATGTATAATATGCACCAGTGGTCTAATGTCATAGGAAGATTGCTGTATGATCTATTCCTATCATTATTTTCTCTTTTCAATGTTTCAAAAATAATTTTTATTCCAATCTCATTTTGTTCATTTTTAACTCATTTCAAATACCAATATGTGATGTAGCCCAAATCTGAAAATTATTCAGCATACCAGAGCATAACAGAACATTTTATTGCATTAACTCATCAACCCATCCTCCATTCACCCATTCAACTACATTAAACAATGTATTTTGCATTTCATCTTGCAAATAAAACTATGTAGCAGTGGTCTCCCATTTTTTTATGATTCCCTAAAGTTTAATTTGCTTTCTGTTATAACTTCAGCAATTAGGGCATTTCTGGGCCCATAAGTAGATGCTTAAAATATGTTTGATGTTGACTGACAGATTAAAAGATTTCAGGCAGTTTAAGCAGCAAATAACCACCAAAATTTACAAATGCATTCCCCTAACAGCACAAGATACTTTAAATAGAGGAGAGTCTGAGAAGGTCAGGGCTGAAACATAACCTCATTGTTCTCCTCTATTGATAAAAAGATTTCACATCTTTCTGCTTTAGTCCCTTTGTTACTTGCATAAATAAAAATCCCATAGTTAACATTTGTCACTTTTAATTTTAAACCTCATTTTATACAAATCATTTAAAACATGTAAAATGAGGCCCTGGCTGGTGTGGCTCAGTGGATTGAGCATGGGCCTGAGAACCAGACAATTGCGGTTCGATTCCCAGTCAGGGCACATGCCTGGGTTGCAGGCCAGTTCCCAGCAGGGGACGCATGAGAGACAATCATACATTGATGTTTCTCTCCCTCTCTCCTTCCCTTCCCCTTTAATCTTTTAAAAAAATATGTAAAATGAGTTCTCACCCAAGCTGTGCAGATTAAATACTCAATGAAGAAGTTGAACAAGGGCACACTGAAAAATATTTAAAGCATTATTATAAAGCATGGTTCTAATTAGAGATATTATTATTTTATGTGACATGACAGTCCAAAGTTCCTGCTTTCTAGCTGGGTGAATTAGTCAAACTCACTGAGGCTTTTTCTTGTCTACAGAATCAAGCCACTGGATGGAGGGACATATAAGGTCCCTTTCAGCTCTGCAATGCTGTGACTCCTAAGTCTGCCTAACTTATTACCAGTAACAGGTAGTCTATCTTCCGGTAAAACTTGTTTATTAGGAAAGATTTGATGGTTGTACTTCTCGCACTGTGCCTAATAATTTTTCCTTATAAAAATCACATTCAGCTTTCTTTAAAAGAGAAAAAATATGATTAAACACTTTCACTAGTGCTTTTTATAAATTAATGGTATTTCTTTTTAGGAGATAACCATGTGTGTCAACTAATTTATTTTACATAAAAAATATATCATCAGTTGTTTTTGAAGAATACTGAAACTTTTATAGTATTTTCTTGTCAGAATTCCTATTTCTAGCAAAATGGCATATTTTTCTTTATAAATTATTGTAAAATGACTTCTAGTTAATTGGAAATAACCCATCCATTTCTGATGAATATGTTAGTGGAAGGGTGCTCTCAAAACAGTGTGGAGGTATGTTGTTATTAATTTTGTTGCTCAGTTTAATCCAGATAAGCCATTGAAGTTTTTTGAAGTTGAGTACTGTGTCACTTTGACATATTCACTGAATATTTTTCAATTTTTTAAATTTCTAGCCCCGGAATATGTTCTAGGCTGATATTAGGACTTCCCTTTCCGATTCCAATGCACCATCAAGGACTTTACTATCTTCTGCCTTTTCCTATCTGCAACTCTTTTCTCCAACACTTAGAAATATGGCCGTCATTATCCATGATATATTTCATTTGCTCAATTCTTTAATAAACATATACTTGTCTTGCAATCAGAAAACAATATTTCTTCATATAGTCCTATGTTTCTAACTAGGTTTCTTTCTTTAATGTGTATGCACACACATACATATATGAGCTAAATAAAATATGTGTATTTTGAAAATATATATATTTTGAAAATACTCTTTTGCATGATGAAGACCTCTCTCGGAAAATAATATTTAAGTTGATTCCTGAATACAAGGTAGTTAACCTAGGAAGATGAAGCCACTGTTCCGGGTAGTGGGGTGAGTGGGGTGTGATCTGTAGTGGAGATGAACTTTCTGAGTTTTAGAAACAGAAAAATGGCTGGTGTAGGATTTGTGAGATCTCTATCTACTCGTAATTATTTTATGAGCAAATAACTGCGTACCTTGAAGAAACAAGACCTTTTAATGGGGCAGAAAAACGTGTGTGGGTGACATTTGTGTCACAGATATTGTTTTCCTTGACGAACCACAAACCATCCCAACTTCTTTCTCGCATAGGCATCTCCAAGTATAAATAATCTATGCTTTTAAATAATATTGCTCTCCTGTACCAAGGGAGACCAGTGCAACAGTTTCAAAACGCACACAAAAATCTACCTATAAAGCACATCTGATACTCGCGTGCGTTTCCTTTCACACTCATTGGCATCACCTTAATTCAACCACGGTAATTTTTTAAGTTTCCTCCACTGCTATTTTCAGAAGTAGACAATCATCAGAGTAACAATCAACGTCCTGTGACTTTCTTTGTCCTAAAAATGACTGTTTAACAAAAATGTTTTAAATTAGGGTACTTCTTTATTTGTTTATTTATGAGACATGTGAAACCAAGCATTAATTGAGACAGTTGAATAATAGTAAGAAATGCTTGAAGATAAATCTAATTATAAGTCTATGGAAGCACAGGAAGGGAAAATATCACCTTACAGATGTCAACTAACAAGTTATTAAAATAAACATATTGATGAAATACCCTACATTTAAAAAAATCAGACATAAATTAAATACACTGTGCTCCTCTGACTAAGTATCTGGCATTGAAGTTAGCCCTTGCGTGGCTTCCAGACCCTGTTCTTTGTGACTCCTTGTATGTCAACTCTGTGTTTGTCAGACTCACGGTCACACCTTTATTTTCCACTACCATGTGTTGAATCTGGGGCTCCTTGTACTGCCTTGCCTTTCGATCAGAATACAGGTTTTCCTGACATTGCAAGCCAGTCCTGTTGCTTCCCTTCACTATGGTTCATTTGAAGAGTAAGATTGAAAGAAAGACTTTAAATTCAAGGGATTCAGAGTAATTTTTGTAAATCATTTTTATAAATTCTGAGGCAGGCAGAGGAGTGGGAAGCAGGGTTAGAATAAATGGTGACTAATAATGTTATTAAACCAAGCAACCTGGTTCCTAAAACTATGCAGACTAAGAGGAAGTTTTTTTTTTTTTCATTTTAAAGTTCTTGACTCAGATCCCTGCAGCAAAAGAAAGATTATCAAAAGAAAGGCATACAGATTTATTCCATATAAATTTTACATGATAAATTCCATATATATTTATTTCATAAAAATTTTACAGGGGCCTTCATAAGGAAAGAAAGATAAAAAGACACATTTAATGTTCAGAGCTTTTGTGCTAAGTTTGATGAAGAGGGGAGAGCTGTGGAGAGAAATGAATCAAAGAATATGTGCTGAGCGCAGTAAACTGGGGAAAATCTACTTAATGAGGCTTTATTATTCAGATCTTCCTCAGAGTCCCTTTACCTTCGGAGATGAGAGTACTCCTTCCCTTTGGCTATAAGGAGGGCAACTCTCCTATGAGGGTATTTTCACCTGCTTCAGGGGGTCAGAAAGTCCTTCTAGATTTTATGAATTGCCTCAAGGGAAGGTTAGAAAGTCCTTCCTGCAGATGTCATTTCTCACATTCCTTAACCTTGAAATACTCAATGTGCCAAGTGTCACAATGTGTCACATTTTGAGGCAGCATTTTCTGAATCCCATTATGGAACCATTTCTTAGCAAGAAATAAGAAAATCCTTACACTCAAATTCCTTGACCACTTGTGGTTATAGAGTGTTTAGTTTGCTTGTTCTTGCTTTTCTTTCCTCACTTTGTTGGTTTCTGGAGTAATTACTATATTAATTATGGCCATTTTAGCTTGCTATCAATTATTATTTTAAGGAATAAAATGTAATTAACTGGAAAATGCTAATGTCCAGTAGCTTGTCCATTTTTAAGTTTGTCCAGTAGTTTGAGGTTCAAGAACAGAACTGAAGGCATTGTCCGACTACTGTATAAATGGAGTATATTCCAAGAAACACAAAACAAAAAATATCTTAGAATTTACCCTGTAAATGAAAACTTATTTTCATAGTAAAGGGAGACGTTCTCTGCCAGCATGACTGATCAGAAAGCAAGGAGTGTGTGTTGGAGTGTGTGTTAGTGTGTGTGTGTGTGTGTGTGTGTGTCATCGGAGATGACATGTATGCTAATCTAGGGCATAGGAAGTCTGTTTTCCTATGAAGAAGGGGGGAATCTCACATGAAGAGACTCTCTGGTGTAACATCTCCGTGTGCTGCATTGACTAAGGACAGTAAGGCTGAGTGAAGTCTTAAATGATTTCTGGGTGGCCCTAGGACACCTAGTTTCAGGAACACTTGGCCCTTCACATTCTAGTTAGAACTCTAACCACCACACAAAATCTGTCTTTCCAAGAAGTTGTTGTTTGGGGCCTCAGTCCTCTTTCTTCCATAAAATTGCTGCCAATTATATTGGTCTAAAGATTTTACTTGGAGGAAATATATAAAACTGTGGAACTCTGTAAATTTGAATTTTATTGACTGGTACATAGAGGTTATTCTTTTTTTATTTAATTCTTCTTCAAGTACAGTTTTCCGTCCCCCACTCCCATCCCAGCCCACCCCCCCAATGTGTTCCCCACCTCCCTCCCATTTCCACCGCCCTTAGTTTTTATCCATGTGTCCTTTATACTTGTTCCTGTGAATCCTTCCCCTTTTCCCCTGAAATTCCCTCTTCTCTCCCCTCTGGTCCCTGTCAGCCTGTTCTGTATTTCAGTGTCTTTGTTTTTATTTTGCTTGCTTGCTTGTTTTGTTGTTTAGCCTCCTGTTAAAGGTGAGATCATATGGTATTTGTCTTTCACCACCTAGCTTATTTCACTCAGCATAATGCTTTCCAGTTCCATCCATGCTGTTACAAAGGGTAGGAGCTCCTTCTTTCTTTCTGCTGCATAGAATTTCATTGTGTAAATGTACCATAGTTTTTTGATCCATTCATTTATTGATGGGCACCTAGGTTGCTTCCAGCTCTTGGCTATTGTAAATTGTGCTGCTATGAACATTGGGGTGCACAGAGGTTATTCTTAAAAAAAAACAAACTATGTAGGATCTTCAGAAGATACGTTGAGAACTTAAAAATATTTCACAAGTAATTTGCAGTTACACGCTTAATAAAACATGAGAATGTAGTGTTTAGCGTAGGAAATTTCATTTTTATATTTTCTTATCTTTTTCATAATGTGTTTTAAATTCATTGTTTTCATGGAAGTTAAAAATAGCCATGAACGAGCTCTTTTGTTCACAAATAAGTCACAAGTTCTTGACTCCTGAAGGAGAAATTAAAATAAAATAAAAATAGGCACTTAATTTTTTCTTTCAAATGCACCTAAGTCAACCTTCCAATAAACATACTATGTTGCATTTACATTTCTTCAGCTAGTGTTTAAATTTTCAATTTACAAACCAGCAGGAAGTCAGTGTGAATAAAGCAAAGAGTATTGAATTTGCAGNTAAATCCTTCCCCTTTTCCCCTGAAGTTCTCTCCCCTTTCCCCTCTGGTTCCTGTCAGCCTGTTCTGTATTTCAGTGCCTTTTGTTTTTATTTTGCTTGCTTGCTTGTTTTGTTGTTTAGCTTCCTGTTAAAGGTGAGATCATATGGTATTTGTCTTTCACCACCTAGCTTATTTCACTCAGCATAATGCTTTCCAGTTCCATCCATGCTGTTACAAAGGGTAGGAGCTCCTTCTTTCTTTCTGCTGCATAGAATTTCATTGTGTAAATGTACCATAGCTTTTTGATCCATTCATTTACTGATGGGCACCTAGGTTGCTTCCAGCTCTTGGCTATTGTAAATTGTGCTGCTATGAACATTGGGGTGCACAGAGGTTATTCTTAAAAAAAAACAAACTATGTAGGATCTTCAGAAGATACGTTGAGAACTTAAAAATATTTCACAAGTAATTTGCAGTTACACGCTTAATAAAACATGAGAATGTAGTGTTTAGCGTAGGAAATTTCATTTTTATATTTTCTTATCTTTTTCATAATGTGTTTTAAATTCATTGTTTTCATGGAAGTTAAAAATAGCCATGAACGAGCTCTTTTGTTCACAAATAAGTCACAAGTTCTTGACTCCTGAAGGAGAAATTAAAATAAAATAAAAATAGGCACTTAATTTTTTCTTTCAAATGCACCTAAGTCAACCTTCCAATAAACATACTATGTTGCATTTACATTTCTTCAGCTAGTGTTTAAATTTTCAATTTACAAACCAGCAGGAAGTCAGTGTGAATAAAGCAAAGAGTATTGAATTTGCAGTCAAGTGAATTTAAGAACCAGTTCAAAGATATCCTTCCTTTGGGTACATTGTTTAACCTCCCTAGGCGTCAGAGTCCTCTTCTGTGAAATAATGAAGACGCCTCCGGCACAGGGTTATTGTGCCGATTGCTGACCGTGCTCCCTAGAGCCTGTCCTAAAACCTTCAGTGCTATAGCACAGTTTTAAAGGGGTCTTAATTTTTCCCAGTATGTGTTCTTTAGGGCAACACTAATATAGACATTTTTCTAAGATTTTTTATGCACAGCAGGTGAGGAAGAACTGGCAGGCCCGCAATTGATTGTTTTCAATTATTGGAAAATGCTCAAGAAAGAAAAATAACCTGGTCAATTCTTCTTGGAAATGCTAATCACTGACCTCCCGACAAAGAACGCAGTTGGTGCAGACTACTAGAAGGGCCCACATCTGTGAAATGCTTTTAGCTGTCTCTATGCGGTTCAGCTAGGACTGCTCTAGCTGTAAGGACAAACAAACAAGAGCAAAAACAAAACCTTGAAATCTGGAGCATGCATTGGGTTTAGATATCTGAATAATAATGGCATATTTCACTAATTCATGATCAAAATGAGTTTCCTTTGCATGTGAGATACACACATACACACACATGCAGACTCTTAGAGGTTTCTTTTGCTAAATAAGTATCAGAGAATGTCTTAATTTGCCAAGAAATAAAATACAAATGCAACACCCTCTACCCTCTGTCTCTACCTCACCTGTAGCTACTGCAATTAGAGTAAATATTGCTACTGACTAAGATCTTTGATTCTCGTGTGTCTGACTTGGCCAATAAATTATTTGTGCTCTCTCTCACAGATGTAAAAAAAGTCACTTCAATATTATCATCATCCATACCCAATTTTGCCCTAACCAGATTGTATGGATAGCATGCAGCTCATCTTATATAAAGTACTTTTTAGTTAGAAAAGATTTTTGTACCTACTACCTTCTAGACGCTGTGTTAGCTTGTAGCTATAGGGAGACAAAATTAATTGAAGAGGCTTCTGAACTTCAGGTATTGTTTAGGGACTAGGAATGAAGAAACCTACCTAGAGAAGGTCACTTTTAAGTGTCTGTGATAGATCAAGTAAGGATATGGCATTCTTGATGACTCAATCCATCAAAGGTAAATAGCAATGGAAATAATGCAAACCAAGG
Organism: Sturnira hondurensis; assembly: GCF_014824575.4. Taxonomy (NCBI): domain Eukaryota; kingdom Metazoa; phylum Chordata; class Mammalia; order Chiroptera; family Phyllostomidae; genus Sturnira; species Sturnira hondurensis. The sequence continues at coordinate 4,622,102 of NW_028075269.1, forward strand.
ACTTAGTTAAGAAACAGATTGTTGCCCTGACTGGAGTAGCTCAGTGGATTGAGCGCGGGCCTGTGAACCACACAATCTCCATTCAATTCCCAGTGAGGGTACGTGCCTGGATTGCAGGTCAGTTCCCAGCAGGGGACTCACGAGAGGCAACCATACATTGATATTTCTCTCCTTCTCTCCTTCCCTTTCCCTCTAAAGGTAAATAAATAAAATCTTTAAAAAAAAAGAAATCTTTCTTTAAAAAAAAACACAGATAGTCTATGGCGATACCACCCTGAATGTGCCTGATCTTGTCTGATCTTGGAAGCTAAGCAGGGTCGGGCCTGGTTAGTACTTGGATGAGAGAAAGAGATGGTATATTTTTGAAATTGCAAGTATTCAGTAAAATTTATAATTTTTCTCTCTCCCTCTCTCTTCTCCCCTTCTCTCCGTCTCTCTTTGAATAAATGGAATAAATGCAGGGATGCATATTATCTTTGCCTATCAGCATATTTAGTTAGTTTTCTTACAGTAATTCCATTGTATTGTAGTTATTGTTGCATATCATATAAAAAGCATTAGCCATGTGGATGGCATTTGTCAATAACAAAGATCTTAATTTTGTGGTATGATGGAGAAAAAGGTATCCACAGAGATCATTAATTCTTCACTCAAAATACCCTTGTATTGTGAAGAGATTTAGTTTTGGTTTTTGTCCTCTTTTGTGGGTTTAGCATACTTACTTGTTAGCTCTCCAATGTTTTTTGCTATAATTTTTATTTTGAAGATGTTTTCCCCTGGTGTAATTTCTGAGTTTTTAGGTAAGAAACTTCCATCACATGCATCCCAGAGATTCCTGTATAAATTCTAATGATAGGGGACTCAAGACTTGGAAAATTTTAGCTTGAGGTAAAGTTATAAGTCTAGCAAGTAATGTGTATGTTAAAGCTTTTGTTTCAGAAACTACAGACAACGCCCATCCTGGCTCCTGGGAAAAACAGCCACCTCCTGGGGCACTGGCTAGAGATTACTGCCTGGGGACAAGTTGGAGGCATTGGGCTTTTTGTCTGCCTGGGGAGGAGATGACCACCCCCCTCCTTTGGGAACAGCTCACTGCCCAGGACTGGAGTGTTGCAGCTTCTGAATCTCAAAGCCCTTGCTGCACCTTGTTTGTCCTCCCCCAACCCCTTTATAAACGGTCTGGCCAGGAAAGAGAAGGGAAGATGGTTTGTTAGGGTATGAACCTGCCCTCTTCTTGGATCGCTGGCCATCTGAATAAAGTGCCCGTAAAAGATTCAATCCCTGTCATTGCTTGTTGGACTTGGTAGTGACAGGCAGCCTGAATGCCGGTGTCTTTTCCCGTTACACTACCTCTATCCCTAGCCAGCAGTGAAACACTGGGCATTCCTCCAGTCTGTCAGGGCTTCAGTATGGCCATTAGGATAGACAGAGAGTGTGGGCCAATAATTTTCCTCTGATTGCCTAAGNCTCTTCTTGGATCACTGGCCATCCGAATAAAGTGCCCGTAAAAGATTCAATCCCTGTCATTGCTTGTTGGACTTGGTAGTGACAGGCAGCCTGAATGCCGGTGTCTTTTCCCGTTACACTACCTCTATCCCTAGCCAGCAGTGAAACACTGGGCATTCCTCCAGTCTGTCAGGGCTTCAGTATGGCCATTAGGATAGACAGAGAGTGTGGGCCAATAATTTTCCTCTGATTGCCTAAGTCAAAGTGCTCATTGCCCCCTGTTATCTTTGTTAATGGATTTTCCACCTTGAATGAGTATGTCAGATGTTGTATTTTCACAGAATGGATAGAATAGTATTCTGTTTTGAGAGATAGATCATGTGTCCTTTGTTATAATCTGTTGCATGTTGTATTTCAAGCTCTATTATGCTTGGGACATTTGTTTCATGTGTCTATAGGTGTGTGTGTATTTGTTTACACGATATGACTTGACTCATCTTATACTGGTCTTGACTAGATAATATAGACCTAAAACACTTTGAAGGCTGCTGGAAAAGATAGACACTGTACGAAGGGAGGGAGGACCGGCTACTTTTTTTGTGAGTGTCCTCACAAAAATAAAGCATTAAGGATATGCTGACTATTTTGAAACATCGGTTCTGTGTAAAGAAATAGGTATTTGTATACTCTTGTTTTTTAAATAAGTAATATACAATTCTTTTATAAATTCAAGGCAAGTACCTCTCGCTTCCTTTGTAATTCTCTCACAATCTCTGTTTAAGAGCTCTTCACAGATGTGATTGACGACTTAGTTTCAACCAACAATAGCTGCAGCTGAAAACTGGGAAGACATACAAGTACTATAGGAACCAATTACAAAAGAGAATACGATGTAACGGGAACAGCAGCATCAGAAATGTAGCCAGTTGCTAATGCTTTCAGGGCCAGTCCTCAGCTGGTCCTATATACACCCCTTCCACTGGATGGAGTGCTGCTGGGCATGCCCAAATTAGGTCTAGGTAGATTGGATATCATCTGGGTATGGAGGTCTTAGGTCACACGATAATCAGAATATGGAGAGCTTTCGATCTTTTCTGAAACCGTATAAATCAGAAACTGTTGTTCCTTAGGACAGCAATCCAGGGAGAAGAAGATAGCATTGTCCCAAACTACTTTAAAGCCCTGTGCTATGGAACCCCATAGGGACACACCAACGACTCCAGACAGCATCCCTATTTAGTACGTAGACTTGAAAAATCATCATCTCCAATGATGGCCCGTGTAGCTTAACCCAAAAGCTAAATTCCATTAGTATGACTTTTCTTCCTTTGAGTTGTACTCAGAAGTGGCCGCCTTTTAGATTATTTGGTAAATGGGCTTTGAATAGCACATCCCCAAAAGGTGTATAATCTTCCAAACTTTAGAGTGGTTCACTTTGAATAAAGTGATTCATGGCATAAGTATTGTGCTGCCATTCATCTTAGAAGAAATATTTCTATAATATAATAAATGCATATTTATATGTATTTAATTTATTATATATATATATACCTATATATATCGAGAGAGACATTACAGATGTGAAAGGCCATCGAATTTCTCTATATTTATTTTCTACCCTTTAGTACACATTTCTTAGCAAAGTATCTAGTCTTCTCATTACATCTGGCTCATCAGCTGCAATCCGCATGACATCAATAAAGTGGATATACACGGTATATGGAATAGAGAAGAGATCAATGGCCCCATGATTAGATTATGGCATAACCGATACTACTTTGGGGTAAGAAAATGAAGCTGTATTACTGGATCTGCTAGCTGTATGCAAACTCTTTCTGGTGTCCTTACTAACAGGCAGAGAAAAAATGCATTCATCAGATCAATACCTGAATATCAGGTGCCATGATGTGTTGATTTGCTCCAGCAAAGAAATTACATCTAAAGCAGCAGGTGAAATTGAAGTCACCACCCGATTAAGTTTACAATAACCTACTCTTTCTCTAAAATCCATTTGTCTTTGGCACAGGAAAAGAAGCAAGTGGGATTGGAACGTGATTGGAATCACCAACCCTGCATAATTCAAGTGATGGTGAAACTAGTCGTTCAGTTCCTTTAGGAAGGCAGCATTGCTTTTGATTCACTGTTTTGGTTGTTAAAGACAAATGTAGGAGCTTCCATGTTGGGAACTGCTTTGCCTGGCTTCAGGAGTTGTAACTACCCCCCATGACTAAGGCTGAGTGAGCGGCTTCTGGAATGTGAGCCACAAGGAGACAAAGCTTGTCTCTGCTTACTCTCATCACCCCCATTGACTATTCATTTAGTCAATGATGGGTAAGACTCCTCAGAGGAGGGGCAACCTAAGCCAGACACGATCACTTGGGAGGCTATCATGGAAGGACTCGGGGGGCTGCAACAAAGAAGGAGTGGTGGACCCTCACCCCCCTAGCTATTATGACATAGCCCGAGTCCCCATGTCCTCTGGGAGAAGTGCTTCCTGGCTCTAATCCACTTAAGCCTGAAAACCTATGATGGGGGAGACGGTGCAGCCCCTTGCCAGCTAGAGTGGGATCCAGGGTGATTGGGCATAAGAAAGAGTTCCTAAAAGTCCTATGAAACTTGCTTTGCTAAGAGTGCTTTCATTCATAGGATAAGGGTCTGAGCAGGAAATGAGTATGTCTCCCAAAGTTTCTACAACCCCCTCTCCCGACAGACACTGACTCAGACTAAGCCCTCAGATTTCTTTGAATTGTTGTCTACTGTTTGATCCTTGCCGCCTGTATTCCTGTGTATTATAATCCAATAAAAGCCATTGAGGAAGGGGCTCTTGGCCTTTCTCCTCTGAGACATTGGCCATCTCTCCTCCCCAAGCAGATCATGTCTTGGTAGTTTTACTTTCATATGTGGCTGACGGTGGGGGGGACTTGCGGGCAAAGTTGCCCCCACACTTCCAAATGTCCTTTTCTACCGTAAGTGTACTTACCCCACAGGTCAGTTTACCAAAGTGAAGCTTCTGCTAATTAGTGGGTACACATGTATCTGTTCCGATTATGCATGTCAGAATTGAGAAACTGTAGCAAGGGGCTGGGGTCCCACTGCATGCATATGAGATGGGCCTTAATCACATGACTTCCATTACAGCCTGTGCTGAGTAGGAGAGTACAATTGCACTTTTTGACTTCATGAATTAATGTCAGTCCAAAGTCAGTGCTCAATAATCTATGAAAGCTGGTTTTGTTTTTCCTTAATGAACAATGTCCCTGATATAAAAGAGAGATTCAGTGGGGAAAGACCAGAGCAAAGATTTATAGAATGCCTTCTGAGAAGGACTGCATTTCTTCCTCCAACGTATTCACTCTCCTTTTCTTTCAAAGAGTTTGGGCTTTAAAAATAGGTTCAAGCCTGAGAATTGATAGATAAGCTCTACCCTGATCTTTTGAAAAAGGATTAATGTTCACCAGACTTTGGACTTTCAAGTAAAAATGTAATAGGCTGACCATCTATTTCAGTCCCAGGGAGAAATTACTCAGAATCAAAGGTCTCTTTGATTCTGCTCACCATTACAAAAAGCATTACATAATTTGTCCCTATCAGTTAAACGTAAGTCACGTTCTTCCTACAACTCCAGCACGTATCATCTCCATCAAATTCTGGGAAGTGCTTTGATGACAGTTCCTCCTGTCACTCCTGGACTGTAGAAACTAACCCCTGCAAAACTCAGGAAGGCTGCCGGTGTTCCAGCTGCCAAAGCGCGTTTCCAATCCGTGGTTAATTGATTGTCCTCTTCAAAGAGGCAAAGTTAAGGGTTGGGCAGGCTCATGTCATGTGATATATCCTCTCTAACATTCCAGTCTTAATATGCCTTTAATATTTTCTTCTGCAGCAGAACTGTCCAACTGAACCTTCTGCAGTGACGAGGATAGTCTGGCTCTGTGTAGTCTAATATGGTAGCCACTAGCTGCATTTGACTATTGAACACTTATAATATGGCTAAAACAACCATGAAACTAGTCTTTAATTCTCATTATTCTCAATTTTATTTTTTCTTTTACTATTTGTTTTATTATTAAACTAAATAATGTTGCTTCTTAATATAAAATAGATTTAGTAATACACTTTATACTATGTACATTTTATGTACATTTGTATTAAGGACACATTTACTGAATATTATTTATTTTTTTATTGTTCAATTACAGTTGTCTCCATTTGCCCCCATTACTCTTTCCCACTCATAGAAATAAAGACAAAACTGAGTATTGTTTCTTAAAACAATTCTGTAGTTTTAGTTTGTAATAGAACTACATGAAGTCTCAGCTCATTTTGTTGCGATGACCTAATAATTACTGCCATAATTTTGATAATATATATTCAATTTTATTATTTCTTTAGGTTTTCATAATATTTATTAACTTCTAATTACTTATTTTTAACCCAAAGATAACTTGTAATATTTTGGTGTAATATTAATTTTAATATCCCAATGTGGATAGTATTGTCGTATTGGAAGTCACGACTTCACAATACAACAAAGAAATTCTGGTGTCTCAACTTCATTAAGGAGTAGTTACATTTGGGACCACGTTTCAGGCAACCAACCAAGCTGACTCCAGCTTCTTGAGCAAACACACGGAGGCCAGGCTCTCTGACTAGCGCACTTACATGAATAGTAACAGCTTGATCTGAGCTTATGTTTTCCCCGATCTAGCACTCTTATAATCTGTTATGTCTCTTAATCTTGTCAAATCAAGAAGCCACTCCCATATTTCTTGTGCTAAGATTCTGTTTCTGAGGAAACCACTCCTGGTACTAATTACTGTTTTAGTCAAGTGTCAGTCAGGGTAGCAGGATTTACATCACCATGAGCGTTACATAAGAAGGGGTTTATTTATAGAACATGGACCATGCAAAGTTACTTTAACAGTTCTGAAAGAGAGAGTTGGAAATTTAGAAAAAGAGAAAGCATTGGCTTGGATGGATACACTGAAGGTTACCAGGGAGTCTGAGGGCCAAGTACACTCAGCCACTGAAATGGGGCAATGAAGGACAGCCTATGGATTGGTCTACAGGATGCTGTTGACTGGTTAACTGTGGGGCTACAGACAAGTGTTTGATGATGGAATGGGGGGCACAATCTATCAGCAAGGCAAGCATTGAGGAAGATAAGGAGGGTCTGAGCAGAGGAGAGAAAGAATAAGCCATGACCTTCCTCTGGGTCCTCTGCACCTGTCTGTCTGAGTGTGAAAACCTGGGAATAAACACCACTGCCTAATTTAAATCTTACAGACCTCATGGGACCATCTCTTCTGGCCAATACCAACCTCGTAGTGGTTCTAAGGAGTGCAATTTTCAACTTAGCCAAGTTTACATTAGTAAAATCCATCACCATTTCCAATTTGAATATTACTTCTTGGGTTACCAATGATACACCCCACACGATATCTGTCTCAGAGTTTTAATGAATAATTGGTTATCGTTGATAAAACCTGGGGAGGAGTAGTTAGTGCATGATACTAAAACTACAAACTAGACTGCTTTTTAAAATAACATTCATATGACAGAGCTCTCTGCTCTCCCCTACAAAATAGTCTCCGCATTAAAGAAGGGTACAGCTGTCATGCATCCCAAACTGAACACTGGTCTGCAAATACAGGGCAGGGCCAAAGGGCTTTACAGTTATGAGTGTGCCAAACAGGGTTCATCCTTGAATTATTATGTAATGGTTGTATTAGTTTCCATAGGGACAACTGTGAACCTACTTTTGCCCCACACTGTATTTTTAAAATATCTGGTTTAAGAAATTAGGTCCTCCAGCATGTTTTTGAGAGAGGAATTCATTGAAATGTTTTAACTTCATGTGATACAAGTTTTAAAACTGTGCATAACCTACTTGGCTTTCGTTTGAGGGTGTCTCATGAGGTAGTGAGACCCGGAAGAACCCCAATCGACCAACTGCATCCGGGGGAAAGAACTACAGTATCTGTGTTTCTGAGCAGTTGCTTTGGGGAGGAGGGGCAGACCCCACACCCCGCAAAACCGTGTATAGAGTGCACTACATGAGTAACTCTTCTCTACCTTCTTGCCCTGTGGCCACAGACTATTGTGTGTTTTTGCAATAAATACAACAAATTTCCATGCCCTTTATGTCTCCAACCACTCCTCAGCCTAAACCCAACATTGCACTGTCACAGTTAAGACAGAGCTACACAAGGCTGAAAGGAAATATAAAAAGCACAGGCACATGATTTGAAGAGAAATCAGAGCTTCAATTTCTTAGAGATTGTGAACAAAGGGAAATGTTTTTTATTTGGATAAATATAGAATTCTTGCATCTATGAACTGGGTGAGATATATAATTCTAATAACACTGGCTGAACTCCTGAGTACAGATGTTTTTCCTGTAGTTTCTATTTAAAATGTCCCAACCAATGTGGCTACCATATTTTAATTCCTCCAAATAACAATATAACACAGAAAATAATTCTGTACTCATTTTTCAACATATTTCCACTCTATTGTGTATTTTATTTTCATGAAAATAGATAAAAGTATACAAAGAACAGCAGGATTAAATATTTTATGTGAATGAGTCAGTGTAATATAATGGTTAAAAGAGCAAACTCCTATAGAGTCAGATGACTTTCATCCAAATCCTGTTTTTTCTACTTATGAGCTGTGAAATCTTACACCAATTATCTTTGTCCCTCACTTACATGTAAAATGAGGTTGTTAATAGTACCTACCTGATAGGGTCATGTTCATTACTTGAGGTAATACACAAAACATATTTAATGTTTACTATGTTAAATAATATTACTAATATCAATTTTATTAGCCTATATCTTCAACATGAGCTTATTTCTTCTCATTTTGAGACAATAGCCTAGTCAGAAAACTTTATGTGCATGGTGTATTAGGATCATTATTTTGCAGAGAGATGATGCTATTTCTCAAGTTTAATAAAAGCTACTTCCCACATTACTTGTGCTGGCTGCCAGTAATCTTACAGCAAAGATGAAATCATAAATTCCCTCCTGGAATATGAGTCTCAATTATGCTGAAACAAAAGTCTTTGGAAGCAAGAGGGTAAAAATGGCTTTTCCAGTTTATTCACTGGGCAAACAATTTTTCTTCGTTTGTTTTTTAAATATAATCACGATATGATACTCAAATCATTTGACAAAGTAAGGGACAGTGAATGGAAATATCGAATCATCAGCAGCCAATCCAAAAGGAAAGAAAGAGAGAGAGAGAGCATTGTATTTCAAAGAATCTTTCACAGTAAGTGTCGATAGAAGACCGCCTAAAGCCAGGTTATATCCTTTGGGGTACTGCATCTAAGACACATGCAGACAGAAAAATACAGACCGATAGAAAAATCACCCATGAAAATATACTTAGCTGTTTACATTGTTCATAAATAATATCTGTATTATATCTTAGACAACTTGATAATTACCTGTTTTTGATTTTCTCTAGCCTAAAAATCTGTGATGCTTCTAAAACTGATGGTATGCGGTGATTTTTTCTTTTCTTTCATATGGTTTGCCCATAAGCTAGTGTGCAAGTGAGCAGTATGTCTGTATACATTTCTAATGTTGATTGAATCACTCAGTGGGAGGGTGTTTTGTTTGCCATATTTGTGTTTCTTCACGTGTATCTATAAACCCTAAGCCTTCATTGTGGTTTTGCTAATACCTCCATTTAAATACTTAACTTCTTCTCTCTAGGGTTGTGAGATGATAAAAAAAAGTGGGGCGGGGGGAGGACAAGTCAGTTGAGAACTGTGTATTTTTAATAGTTTCCTCTTCCTGGAACTCGGATATGATTTTTGCCTCCTGAGTTCACTTTCGCAGGACACCTCTCTGATACAGAGCTTATTTGAAATCAGTTTCCAGGGCTGGAAGAGGTGTTAGGCACCGTATTAGAGTTAAGAAAATCTTGTCTGGCAGGCATACCTGAATTGCCACAAATCAGAAAACTGACTGACCCAAGTCCCTAGTTGCCATTCTGTACCCTGTTGCCACTACCTTCTCAATAACTAACCAAATTTGTTAATTTGTGATCATGTATTTATAAGGATAAAATGAAGAAAATTATTGCTGCTGATAAATCAACATTCAAATAGTTGACCTTAGCACTGCCTAATCCTGATTTCTGAATTTAGAAAAAGAAGCGTCCTCTCTCCCCACACGTGTTGCAAATCTGAGCTTCTGGTCTGTTTGAAACATACAGAAGTTTCTATAGTCGATATCCATTTGTTTTTCGTTGGTCACACTTCTGAAGAAGCCCAAGGTGAAAGCCAGAGCCAGTCTTTCCACAGTCTCAGACACTCGTGCACAGAGGAGTACTCTCAGATGAGCCCTTAGGAGCACTGATTCTCATCGTAAATCAGTCATGAGAAGGGCAGTCAGCAATTACCTCACTTCTGATTGCCTCAGTTTGACACTTCTTCCCTACCGTCTTCATCATCACTGCAACTTCCCAGTGTTTTCTGGGGACAGTAAGGTAGTTCGGAAACACCTGACAGCATCAACACTCTGGAGAATAGTACAGTGTTGCATTGGAGGAGAATTCCAGTAGAACATTAATATTTGTTACTCAAGTGTTAAGTTAATGAGTGGTGTTTGTGGTCCTATTTTGCATAAGGCATATTATAAGGTTATCATTTTTATGATTGCTGTTATCTTCCTGTTACAGATGAAGAAATGAGTATCTCTATACTAATTCATGTTCAACTCAACTTAACATTAGCTTAAGTCAATCACAACAGTGGGTAGAAAAAGAAAATAACAGTACCTCCAACATTTAATTTTATTTCAGTATCATGAAGAAAGTTATGGCTAAACATAGGTTTGTTATACCATCATTCTCTTTTCCTATGGATTCTTTTTTATGCGGTTCCCACTGTTTAATTCCAGAGGTCTGCACAAACTCTAGCCATGGTTTCTGCATCTCAGCCAATAGGAATGAGAGAGCCACAGAGAAGGACGTAACCCTCTGTGCTAGGGTTGCCGTAACAAAGTGCCACAGATTGTTTGACCTCAATGTAAGGAATTTGTTTTCGCATGATAGTGGAGGCTAGAAATGGAGAATCAGGGTGTTTGCAGCGTTGGTTTCCTTCTGAGGTCTCTCTCCTTGGCTTGCAGATGCTGCCACCTTCCTTGGTCTTCATACGGATTCTCCTTCCTCTGCATCTATGTGCTAATTTCCTCTTTTCTATGACACTGGTCATACTGGATTAGGGCTCACCCTGTAAACCTCATTTTGCCTCAATTATTTCTTTACATATCTTATTTTCCAATATGCACACATCCTGACAAACCTGAAGTAAATACTTCAACATATAAATTTGGGAGGCAGGGATACAATTCAGCTGGTAATACTTTCTCTTTAAGGATACCTTACCTATACGTGCTCATACTGATAGCACCTGCCTTCTATTAACTAGAACTTAGTCCTGTGACTACACATCTGAGTCCTTATGACTATTTAAACATCCAGACTTCTATTACTCAGAAGGACATTGTAAACAGTTGTTAGGGCATGAAGGGGAATACCATTTACATTCACTGGGAAAAGAATTAGAATAAGAACTTAAGACCTGATTACCAAACCACAAAGAGCTGACATATACTTAGGGAAATTATTTTCTTGCAACAAAAGGAGACTAACTTATCTGAAAAGAGAGGTCTATGGAAGAAAATGAAATGAGAGCAACCTGACCATTAAAGGAAAAATGGGATATTCTGGCATCAGATATGTTGGAACAAGTTCAGAAATCCTGCTAGACATAATTAATGAAAACATCTAGGTACCACAGATGGAGAGGGATTAATCCTTCAGTTTTTAGTGTATTTTCACCCTTGAAAATTCAAATTCACATTTCTAGGTTAAGAATTCTGATTGTATGGACTAATACACATCTATTTCTAAGGGATGTGCACACTGAGAGAGGCAATGAAACCGAGAGTATTAGTGGGTTAGGAGGGTGAAGGTGGATACTTCGAGGAAAATCAATGTGCTAAAGATGCTTTAAAAGAGAGAGGTGAAATGGACTTTGGCCAAGAAACAAAACAAAGACAATTCCACCTAGAGCCAGAGACTTCAAATTGTACATCTCTTAATAATATGAAAATAATCTAAATTTAAATCCAAATGTATAAAATAACATAGGAGTAAAAATAAAGATGTAACAGCAAAAGGGAGTTTAAACTGTGTGCCGAGATCAGTGCCTGAGAACTGACTGGAATAACACAAGTATATGACATATATTTAGAAATAAGCTACCTTGTTTAAATAAAATGTAGATACCTGTGCATTAATCAAATATCCAAAATCAAAATGTTGTTGGAAAATAATGCATGTAATGGTGTATTCTTGAGACAAGACGGTATTTCAAAAGAGAGGTGCGAACCTTATAAAAGAAAAGTACATGGACTTGTACTTTTATAAGGTTTATTTCTTTTATGGAGTTGACAAGATAAAACTTAGGAAAACTTATACAGTTAACACACCTTGCACTCTGGTCCCATTAGGACCTTTTGTGACACCTCTGCTTTTTAAGAGGAGAATAAAAAACTAACAGAAAAAAAGTCACATGAAATTGCCATCCGTCTGCATTTTGTATCCTATGGCAAATTCTAAAACTCGTATTTCCAAAGACCATGGATAAAGGTCTTCAACTTGTATTTGGCACCAGAGCCGAGTCAGGTGAAAGGCTGAGCATGTGCTCTTTGCATTGTTAATTAGGGACAGTCCCAAGCAAGCCATTTGGCCTCCTGGGTGTCACCTCTTTAGTAACAGTTTTTCTCCTTTAGTTGGTCTGAATCAACAGAAAATAGAGAGTAGTCCCTCTGTACAACGATGTCATCTTCAGTAAAGTGAATTACTTACAAATTAATGCTAATTGTGAAATATTTTATATGTAACTCTTTCTTTGTAAAGTGAAGCCTTTTTAGAATAAAACTCATGGTTAAGTGTGGCATTGTTGTCTTGGATCCCAGTGCAAATGATTTAAAGCAAAGTTTGTGCTGCTCCTGAATGATTCTGGTGGTACTGGTGCTGATGTCTGTCTGGTTCTGTCTTCTGAGTTTTAAACATTTGAGTTAAAAACTTCAAATTAAAATTTCTGTAGTCATTTTATATAGTTACATAAACCCACATGTATAAGTATGCATATAAGATGATATGTTTACATATATGTGTGTATACATGCAAGATGGTATGTGTAAATATACATATACGTATATACACATATGTGTGTGTTCGGACATGAAAACATGCTGCATAAGAGTGTGCTTATATAAGATCTGTGGGTACATGCTATATACATATACACATGCATATATACACGTGTGTATGTGTACATAAATATAAAGATTATATACCATAATTAAAATAGTATAGCAATACATAATTATACATTTTAATATAAAATATATAAATTTATGTGGAAAAGTTAATTTCATTTTTTAAAATATCTACCTTTTCTACTTGTTTCTGTTAAGAAATATTTTCCCAGCTTTAAATGCTTAAATCTCTCTGATGCAGCGTCTGATTTTGAAAGACCATTACGTGCTTTCGATTCACAGCCAGCTCCGCATCGATCTTCTGCAACGATGTGGCGACACTCTCCTTCCGAAGCAGGCAAGGGGATAGATGAGATAATGCAACCCGCTTACTTACCAGGATTGTATTTCGCTGATTGACATCTGACCCCAGAGGAAATATGGTTTCATTTTCCACTAACAGGTTGGATCAAGTTTGACTGTCACCTAAATTCTCCCAAGTCAAATGACCTTTTTATTATTCTAAACGGAGGATAATGGTTTCCATTATTCTCATCATAAAGCCTGAAGCTTAGTTCCTTGCTCCAATTTATCATGATTTGTGTGTAATTGAGAGGAAGCCAATTAATGTAGTATATCATTTTTCTATTAATTAGTGGATACTCTGGAAATATTTGTCAGGAGTAGAACCTTTTGTCTTGAGTTTTATTTTTCTTTTTGCTTTCTCAAGTGGTGGTATAGTTTTTCTTTTCTTTGAAAATAGGTGGAGTTGTTAGTTTGAAGTGGCATGAATCGTTGAAAAATGGTACTATAGAAATACGACCCCCCACTATTATTTGAAGGCTTAGAATAGAGAAAATAAAGAATAATGGATTGTAATGTCTATTTTAGGAGGTTTTAAAAACTATTTTAAAGTGTTTACTCTTTTATCCCTCGGCGTTCATTATGTGAAGGTAAAATAATCAACTAAAGTCAATCATGTAGAGGAAAGTCAAACACTTTTTTGAGAGAACTAACAGATTTAATTATGGGCAAACTAATGTTCAGAATCTTCTGTGTTTCCGTGGAAATACTGTGCTCAGACAGCCTTGTTTAGAAAATGTGTTCAAGTCAGCTGCCGTCCATAGACAGACCAGGGACGCTGAAGTTGTTTTTTTTTATCATAGTTAGGCCGTAAAAGGAAACAACAGCAGCAACAAAAAAATCACAACTAAACACTTCAGATGCTAATAATGATCGAGTGTTGGAGCTGCCATTTGCCATTTGCCAAATTCAATATAACAATTTAACGTGTATTCAATGCAAGTTTCTCAGAATAATGTTTTACTTCCAACAATATTAAGGAAGACAATGAAGGACTAATGCAAAATGAAAGAATACCACTAACATGTTGCAGGAAAATGACTCTATTAACTTATCTTGTATCATAAACCTCAATATAGGAGGCAGAAATTACATGCCACGTGTGTTAGGACGTGGTGAATTTCAGGATATCCTCCTTGTTAGACAAGTCACTTCACATTCCCTGGTGGACTCCTTGAAAGATTTTTTCTTCTGTCAGAGTGAAAAGGAGATAATTCCTAAGCAGACAACAGCTTTGTTCACAGCATGCTCAACAATGTTGGGTGAAATCAAAGGAGTTAAATAAAATCTAGAACACGCATTTCAAACTACAGCGATGTGCATTTAATTACTCTAAAAGCTGCTACTTGAAGGGTGAGCAATGAATGAGAAGCATGGGAATTACTTAGACTATACATCACAACCTCACATTTTTTTTCCAAATCATCATTAAACAAATAACCCACTGATGCATGTGTATCATAGTCCAAGAAACCCTGCTTAACTATACCTCTTCCCAATGCGTATCCAAATTGAGTATCTGTAGTTATTGAGTGGTACCTTGGGTGTCCTACTTAATTGTTGGAGAACCCCACTTATTATGAAGATCTTCCTTACATTAAGGCAAAAATCTGCTTCTTTGTTCCTTATATCCAAATTGGTTCAAATTCTTCTAGGGACAATCAAAATAAGGTTTTTTTCTTTCATCCAGATTAGCCTTTCAGATACTTAGATTTATCACTTGTTTATTTTCCTTACTCTTTTCTTCTCCAGTTCATTGAGTTTGTCCTCATATTGCAAAGTAGTCATTTCCCCAGCCATGTTGGATGGTCTATATAAACTCGGCCTTGATGATTTGGAACTAAGCTGTGATTTCTCAATTTGAAATATTGTCCTCCACGGATCCATGCAGAGTTCCGTGAAAGGGTTCCTCCCTGCATTCTGCACAGTCTTGCTCTGTCAACACAGGCGAAGATTGTATTGACCTTATGCAGAAGAGTGGGGACATTGCACTAACCACAGATTCATTACACTAACCTGTGAGTCTGTGGCAGTGTCCATAGGCCATGTCTCTATTTTCTACCCATTTTTTCAAGTCCATTATAGATCAAATTGATTTTTGGACCCCAAAGAGAGCTCTAAAGAAGCTGACCATGCATTTCTACGTGCAACGCTGTGCATTCTTGTCGGAAGGAATTTTCCCATAAACGTACCACATTAGATAAAGAACATCATCTCAAGGTGAATCGTGCCTTTCCGTGTTATGAGTTCGGCAGTTTGATTTCAAGCCTTTTAATAAAGGGTGCAATTCCCTGCTCTCATTTTCTACAAGTTTCTAAGAAATTAAGTTTGTAATTTAGTTTTCTCGTGCCAGTGTCTATATTCTTATATCTATCTATGTCTATCACCTGCCAGTCATTCCCTACCATTATTTTTGCTTGCTGATCAGAATAAGTATGTGTCTATTAAAAATGTAATTTTCATTCTATTTAATAATCAACTAATTTTAATTGACGACTAAAACCATTATAATGGCATCGTGACCTAAAAGGCACTACATGAACTGACTCCATCACCTTTTATCTTTATCTCTTATTACTATCTCTCAGACCCTCCTTCATTTCCTTACTCTGCCATCTTTTACCAAATGCCCACCTAAGCCCCCCTGACACTTCCTGATTTTATTTTCTTATGCAATGACTTTTGATTGCTTTTTACATTACATCAAACTAAATTTTATTTATTTTATATATTTACAACCCCCCCCATTCACATGCCCTCAAATGCATGTCTGTGTTTTTTGTTTACAGTTTCATCCCCAGAACATGAAATGATACATGGCACTCTGTAAGCACTCAAAATTATAGGCCAAGTGAGTCAGTGGATAACTTTTTCTCCCCTAAATTCATCTGAGCTTCAGTGTGCTCATTCACAGATTGAGGGAAACGTAACACTTTACTTTGCAGGGTGGCTGTGAGAATTCAAAGCGGCGCAGAGTTCCCAGCCTCTGGTAGATCCTAACTTCTGCTATCCTTACAAATTTATCTTTCTGGAAATGAAATAAACATCCTACAGTCCACACCTGCCAGTGTAAACAAATTGCGAAGATTAATACATAAACCTATAATCTTCTGTCTTGGTTTTTTACTTGTACCATTGCCAATAGTTAACACTTTAAAATTATTCTCACATATATAAATAGTTTCTGCTCAATATTTTTCCTGGCTGCATTTTGCTGTAAGTCGTGTTCTCACTTTCCCCCTTGGTTCATACGTTAATTATAGAGAAGTGGTGAGAAACCACGGCCAGCTCTACCCTGGAGGAACGGTGAACCTTGAAATGGTCTGCGGACACGAGGGCAACAGCTTTTGATATTTCTGCTCATTAGCTTTCCCAGTGTTCAGTGACTTTCTTTTGGACACTTTGCTGTCAAATACTGAAAGGGGGGGGAAGCTACTGTGTCTACATGTGAATGTAGATCTAGAATATATGGTCCTGGAAAAAAAGCAAACTTTTCTCAGGTGTCCTCAATCCAACTTCAGTCTTCTGTGTATCATGCAGAATTGATGGCTATGTGCATTGATTTTTTTCTCTGCTGCTTACAGACTAAAATAGCAACTGCAAACAATGAACTCCTTCTGTTCAATTTATCCCCCTTATACCCTCCTCCACCTCTACCTGACCCCTCCCCCACTCAATCACTACACTGTTGTCTGTGTCCATGAGTTCTTTTTCTTTTCCACTCAATTCCTCAACCACCAAAGCACCCCCGGAGAGCTGTCAGCCTGCTCTCTATCTATAAGTCTGTCTCTACTGTACTTTGTGTTGATAGTTCAGTTTTTTTTAAACATGATTCAAATGAAATAAAACTGTGATCGATTACTTAGCACCTACTAAGTAATGTTACATGTTAATTCTTGTTCTATTGAATTTTTATATAACATAGAATAGTCTTTGTTAACACATGGCATCAAAAAATGAGCTGTTTATAAACTTATGATCAAAGACAATAGCAGTTCAGTGTATATGCCAAAGAAAGAATTGAAAGTGTAAGGGTAACTTCATAATGTCATCCATGAATTGCAGGGAGACAAAAAGACTAATATTGTCCACAGTGTCATTTAGTTCTCTCTTGACTCTGTCTAACCAAGAGGAACTTCTGCTCCCAGGTGCTCCTTTCACACATTTATGGCAGCATTTTAGTTCCCTAGGAATAGCTTGAAATAAGTGACAGCAACTCCTCAGAGAATTGCCTGTATATTTGGCAAAATTCTTAAATGTAATGTGATCTAGATTTTCAGATGTCCTGGGAATATTTCCACCTGTTTCTCCATATTTCTACTTGCTTCAAATCAATACTCCATTAGGCACAATGGTTTTGCAGAACTCAACCGTGAAATTTTATGACTATGTTTTCCATCCTTTTGTATCATTAAAAGACAAAGGGTCTCTGCACAATTTACTGGAGAATTTTAGACATGTTCTTTTGATTATAGTGAATTAAGCCAGGTATTGTTGATATTAAGTTTAATAAAAAGCAATTTTCACCATCTTTATAGATCATCAGGGGTATCTTAGGGGTTTAGTTGCACTTGTTCAAAGAGAGGCTCTCGGCAGGATTATATAAATTGTGATAGAGTCAGTTGGCTTGGATGACATCTAGGAAGTGAGATGAAATATTATTAAAAGCTGCTAAGTGGGAGATTTATGAAAATTATTCTTAGTTTTATGAAAAATAATTCATTGGATTTGAAGTGATTCAGACTTTTGGAAATAACTCTTAGATTTCAAGCCAACGTTTTCAATTTAGTGAAATTACAAATTATCTAAGAAATGAAAATGTCGCATAAAATGTTTCTCTACTGAAAATTTAAACAAAATCTTCCCAATAAAAGGTATGGGGAAATACACAAAAAAGGCATAGGTAGTAGGGCTTATAAAATGGAAACTAAAGAAAATGCACAGAGAATATTTGGGAGTTTTTATCTCTGAAAACTAGATCCATATGTTTACTGCATTTGAGAATTAACTGTATTGCTGAAGCTTTTTCAATTCTAGGTTAAATGGATATGTAACCTAAAAGGCATGAATTTGCCAGTTTGATTTAAAGCCTTTTAATAAAGGGTGCAATTCCCTGGGTTTTGCACCCTTTTTCAATTCTAGGTTAAAGGATATGTACACACATAATAATTTTAATAAATACCTAGGTCTGTCTGGAAAAAGTTCAACCATTGTTAATTTAATGAGAACAGTTTGCACAGCATCGATGTAACCTGGCAGCCAAGGAGAGTGCACCAGAAGCTCATGTGTGAACAATGATGACTTCACTATACTAGAGAGTGGGAGCAGTAAATGCCATTGAGTGAACACATGTACTGTGTGGTTGTTGCATTCAAAATGACTGAGCAAGTGGAGCAATGAATCTGCATCAAATTTTGCATTAAGCTGAACATTCCTCCATGGAAACTATTGGGATGATTCAGAAAACTCTAGGGGATGATACAATGAGTGCAGGATGATATGATTTGTGCAACTGAATTTGTGGCACAAATGTTTCAAAGATGGTCAAAAATCTATTGAAAGTGATCCATGTTCTAGGGAGCCTGCAACAACCAGAACATCTGAGAATATTGAACATACGCGGGCTGCAATCAACAAAGATTGGTAAGTGACAGTATGAAAACTGGAAGCTAATCTGGGGATTCCAAAAACTGCTGTGTCCAAGATTTTGACACAGAATCTCAGTATGAAAAATGCTGTGGCAAATCTGTTCTGTGGCTTCTGCCAGAGCAGAAGGAACATCGTGCTGCACTTGCTAATAACTTGATTCAAACTGCTACCGATTAACTAGATTCCCTCAAGAAGGTCATAACTGGAGATGAATCATGGATATATGACTATGATCTGGAAATGAAGGCCCAGTCATCCCAATGGAAGTCGTCTGTTTCTCCACCCTCAAAGAAGGCAGGGCAAAGTCTCAGCAGGGTTAAGATCATGTTAACTGTGTTTATTGATTGGGAAGATGTCGCCCAATCATGAGTATACCATTCCAGGCCAAGCAATTATCTCAATGTTCATTATCTCAATGTTCTAAGTCAGTTGAGAGATACAATACAATGAAAACAGCCACTGGTGATTGGCAGCTTCATCACAAAAATGCAACTGCTCATATATCACATCTTATGCAGAGTTTGTGGCAAAAAACCCAAGTTACCCAGGTCACCCAGGTCACTCGGCCACCCTGCAGCCCATGTTTGGCTGTTGGAAACCGCTCTGCCTGGTTTCAGGAGTTATAACTACCCCCCATGACTAAGACTGAGTGAGCTCACATTCAACTGAGTGAGAATGTGAGCCAAAGGAGACAAAGCTTGTCTCTGGTAGCAAATGCTGCCTCAGTTTACTCCCCTGCCCCCAAAGCATGGTCAGCTAGTCCATGAGAGAGGGGCAACCTAAGCCAGACATGATCACTTGGGAGGCCATCATGGAAGGAATCAGGGAGCTGTGACAAAGAGGGAGTGATGGACCCTCCTCCCTGGCTATTCTGATATAACCCCAGTCCCCTGTCATCTGGGAGAAGTGCTTCCTGGCTCTAATCCACTTAAGCCTGAAAACTCGTGAAAGGGAGGCGTTCAACTCCTTGTCTTTCTAGAGTGGTATTGGGATAAATCTGGCATGAGAAAGAGTTCCTAAAAGTCCTGTGAAACCTGCTTTGCTAAGAGTGCTTTCATTTATATGTTATGGGTCTGAGCAGGAAATGAGTATGTCTCCCAAAGTTTCTACAACCCCCTCTCCCGACAGACACTGACTCAGACTAAGCCCTCAGATTTCTTTGAAATGTTATCTACTGTTTGATCCTTGCCGCCTGTATTCCTGTGTATTACAACCCAATAAAACCCCCCAGCGGAAGGAGTTTCTGGCCTCTGAGACTGGCTACCTTTCCTGAGAAACTGGCTACCTTTCCTCTCCAAGCAGATCATGTCTTGGTAGCGTTGCTTTCATCTGCGGCAGATGGGAAGACTTGTGGGCAAAGTTGCCCCCACATTTGGTGCTCCGTGACTTCTGGCTTTTCCCAAAACTAAAAGCATCTTTGAAAGGGAAGGGATTTTAGACCATTGATGAGATTAAGGAATATACCATGGGGCAGCTGATGGTGATTGGAAAAACTGTGTGAGGTACCAAGGGGACTACTTGGAAGGGGACTGAGGCATCATTGTCCTGTGTACAATGTTTCTGGTGTCTTGTATCTTCTTTAGTAAGTTTCTCTATTTCTCATAGTGCACAGATGGATACATTCTGGACAGATCTTGTATTTTATATTTCATGTTGTGCATGCATATGCTATACACATAAAACTTTCTCATTATAATTCTAATTATAGCATATTTGTTTGTTTAATATATTACTACTTGCTGAGCACAGTCAGATCATTACAGTCATTTTATTTCTCACAATAAATCTGTGAACTACTCTATATAAACTCATTTTCTCTATTTTATACACAAGAAAATACAGAGGTTAATTTATCCAAAGTTGTACAGCTTGTGTATTTCAGAAACCAGTTACAAATTTAAATGTATCTGATTCTATAATCTGAGTATTTTTTGTCAGAAAATTAAATTCCTTCTTCCCTGGTGGTTAATTATATGATGAACTTAGTTTATATTAGGTCATTTAGTTTCATAATGGGTTGTGTTTAAAATAGTTTTACTGTTTTTATTGTATTTTTGGACAAGAGAGTTTTAGAGATCTAAGGGTACAAATTCAAATATTTAAGTGTTGCCTGACTGTGTAATCTTGGTGTGACACATATAAAACTACCTTCTGTGCATGAACATGAAAGAAATTGCACTGAGAGCCTCACTTTTCAAATATCGACAAAGGGGATTACAATAACTAATTGCATGTGTTTGGGAATGTTTAAAGGAGACAATGTGTGCAAATTTTCCAGTACAATTATTCACATTCTGTTGTGTTCAATAAGTACTATTTCCTTTTCCAATTTCTCTCACTGTTAACTTGAGTAAAGAAATTACTAAGTACCGATCAGTAAATGAGTGGATCAAAAAACTATGGTACATGTACTCAGTGAAATACTATGCAGCAGAAATAAAGAAAGGGCTCCTACCTTTTGCAACAGCATGAATGGAACTGGAGAGCATTATGCTAAGTGAAATAAGCCAGGCAGTGAGAGGCAAATATGGTATAATCTCACCTATAAGAGGAATCTAATCAACAAAACAAATAAGCAAGCAAAATGTAATCAGAGACATTGAAATTAAAAACAATCTGATAGTAACCAGGGGGGAGGTGGGAGGAAATAATGGGGAGAAGGGGCCAGGGTTTTCAGGAACTGCTATAAAGGACACATGGACAAAACCAAGGGGGGTGGAAGCAAGGGAGGGAGGAGTGTTTGGTCGGGGTGGAGGGGAGTAATGGGGGATCAATAAAGACAACTGCAATTAATCAACAATAAAATAATTTTAAAAATTACTATGTCAACCTAGACTAAAAATATTTAACCCCAACTGACTGATTTTTTAACCTTATTAATCAAGTTGATTTTGCCCATTGTTAATTTATAATAAACAAATGTTGTGCTGGGTAGTGTTAGATCAGCTTGTTATGCTGGAGACTACATTTCCTTTGATTACTTTTCATGTTTATTTCCAGATTATAAACTGCAAAAATGCAACTAGTGTGTTAGATAAGGAAGGCAGAAGAAAATAGGAATTATCACTATTGGAAGCATATCACAGTCAGAAGCTGTAACAACCTCAGTGATTCTCATTGGGTTCTAGCTCGTCTTCTTCACACCCTACACAGATCCTCTCAATGTCTTTTTAAAAATATATATTTTTAATTATTTTTAAAAGATTTTATTTATTTACTTTTAGAGAGTGTGGAAAGGGGAGAAAGAGAGGGAGAGAAACATCAGTGTGTGGTTGCCTCTTGCACACCCCATACTGGGGGCCTGGCCTGCAACCCAGGCATGTGCCCTGACTGGGAATTGAGCTAGCGACCCTTTGGTTCAGAGCCCGCACTCAATCCACTGAGCTACACCAGCCAGGGCTCAATTTCTGAAAAGGTAGTGAAATTATTATTTTTTTAATTTTAAAACAAATTTTTTTGAAAAAAAAATTTGTGGAATCAGATGGTAGTTTTAGTGACATTTATTAATATCCAGCATTTTCCCTGTTTAATGCTGTTATAGTTACAAAAACCTACCTGAACACATTAAATAACAGCAGAAATCTTCAGGACAGGTACAGTGGTATCTTTCTGAGCCTGAGGAGAGTGGGATTTTTTTAGTACCAACATCTCAAATGGGAAGGTGGTCGGGGAACCGGCACTGATGTCTTTCCTCTTTCACTGTGCATTTCTCAGCGAGATATATTTTGATGCAGCGGTTCATTACAGATAGATCTCTTTTTCTCTGTATTTAAACACTTGGTTTATATCACTTCAGTTTTGCTTGCAGAATATTTCTGAATCTCTGATTCAAATTTCTTAAAGACTTCCCCACCTGTCCAACAGCCACCCAGTGGATCCAGGGACGGAATGATAGCTTCCAAGTACCTTCCCCAAGGCAGCTACTGAGAGGAAGGAGACCAGCATGTCCTATAGAGCATCGTGATGAGTGGCTTAAGTATTAACCTACATAATATTACTAATAACCTGCTGATTAAGCCAGTTGGAAAGCTAGAGAAAGTAGTCGTGACACATATCTATAATTTGAAGTCAGTCCGCTATGACTCTGAAGTTTGATCAAACCTTTAGAGCCACAATAAAACAAGGATAGAGACATGAGAATATGTGGAAAGAGAATTTTTTCAAATATGAGCAAATATGAATGTTGCACTCAGATATTGCATTTTCTGAGAGAGAGAGAGAGAGATGTGAGACAGAAAAGGCAGGGGAGATAAAAAGAGGGAAGACAGTTTGCAGGTATGAACTTTCTAGAAGATAAGCCAATCATTAAATAGCTACACTTAATGGGAATCATTCAACACTTATTTACAAAGCCTATATTCATGCTTTGAAATTATTTGTTTGTAATGCTTGTGGACATTTTAAGAAAAGTAGTACAAAATGTATTACCTAGGTAGAAGAAAGTAAAATTTCAATTCCAAAGAAGAAAGGGGAAAAAATGATGCTGTGTTCCACAGGGAATGTGATTTACCTCTTTCTCTCTTGCACATTAAGTATGATGGAATTGTGTGTTGACAAATGGCATCACGACAGAACTGGTCTGTAGGGCTGGGGGTTATTGTAAGTGCATGTTCTTTTAAAGTGCTGCACTCCCGTGCAATAGGGGACCAGGTCCATGGAGTGTACTCATAAAATATAACCTGGACCACTGAACAGGGTATCAAGGTGATTTGATATTTAAATTGTTCACTTTTTTATATTTTATTTATTTTTAGAGAGAGGGGAAGGGAAGGAGAAAGTGGGAGAGAAACATCAGTGTGTGGTTGCCTCTTACATATCCCCTACTGGGGACTTGGCCTGCAACCCAGGCATGTGCCCTGACTGGGAATCGAACCGGCGACCCTTTGCTTCACAGGCCCGTGCTCAATCCACTGAGCTACACCAGCCAGGGCTAAATTGTTGACTTTAAGGGGAAAAGCAATTCATCATATCTGTATGGCTTCAATAATAACATATATCATTATTTTTCATATTTCAACACTTATCCCTCTACTCTGATTTATATATTGAATAACATGAAATGTCAGGTGAAGTTTTAGACGTGACAAAGGAAGAAACAAAGGGGAGGGGATGAAAAAAAGACTAAATTAATCTTAAATTAGTTTAAGGATGCCATACATGTGATTAGTAAGGAATTCATAATCAGGATATTTGAAATGTTTACATGTCCTAAAATATGCAGATAATTTAAGTAGTCATGACTATCTAAAGAGGTAAGATAATAGTTTTATGGCTTAAAGTTTTAAGAATCACTTAGCTCTCCATGATCTTAGATTATCAAGCTTAACCTATTTCTAGTTGCAAACAAAGGTAAGGGTTGTGAAACAATTCAGCCCATTTACAGGTAGATGATCTCTTGAAAGAATAAGGTCAGTACATGACTTTGTCAAAATAGAGCAAATCTTTTTCCAGTGAGTAGATGTGATTTCCTTCTATGTACTTGATGTGTTCCTTCTATTATACTTGATATGAGCTCAGGGAAGGCTCTAGAAAATAATAAATCATTGGGGTATTAGAACTACATTGTTTTAGACAAAACAGGCACAGTCAGCATGAAGGCGAAGGACCCTTATCAATTTTTTAAAAGTTGACCCTTTCCCCCCAAAACTCTACCAGTTCTACTAGCAGTTCTACTAGCAATCCCACCAGTTCTACTAAAATTTGAGGAGTTCAAGGCACAGATACAAACTAATTTTCATAACAATATACAGGGAAAAGATGGAAACTAAGCCATTTGAAGATAGAGTTGAGGATCTGGTTACTTACTACTCAGGAAGTGTTCAGGAATCCTGCAATAGAAAGAAGTAGGGGCAGAATTCCAACAAGAGGGGAAAAAACAGCTTAGGGTGATCAGTTCTTCCTGGTTTTCCTAGTATTGAAGATTTTCCTGGGACTTGCAATGCTAAAACAATTTTCTGGCAAGTTAGGATTATTGCTACCCCAGGAGAGAGAAATGGAGAAAGAGTTAAACACGTGAAAGATTCATATAAGACAACTGCTGAAGACCTAAGTGCTTTTGAGCTGGGACACTGCTAAGTTCATTTGGCATCCTTAATGCAATAAGGCTCAGTCTCTTCTACTTAGGAACTTAAAATCCAAATGAAGGACACAATCCCTGTCCTACTCCCTCCCCAAATTCTAAAGCACACACACAGAAAACTAAACTCTTTCATAAATCTCTTTTTTTATAAGTCCCCCCACCATGTGTTTGCTTTGGGAAAACATACATGCATGTGCATGTGATAATTATACAATTATAATCATATTTTATGATTTATGTAACATCCCAAAAGCTTCATCTCTCCATTCTCTCCTTAATTCATATATATATGAATATATATACACATATACATTGAATAGGCAAATAAACATTAGTGGTGTTAATATACCATTTAAACATGAATTTGTATTTCACTTACATCAGGTCTTTTTTAATAAGAGATGATTTATTCATAAAACCTTTTTGAGCATGTTTGTTGAGTTACAACCTCAGCAAATTCCTGGGTCAGACCACAAGTTCTTATCACATATTCATCTGTAGAAGTATTTTGAATTTTTACCTTGGTACTTTTAAGACATTTATACCAATTTGAATGCTAATGATACAAGCTGTGTGTTTCGATTGCACTCAAACCACATCAGCCATGTGTGTTTTAATTGATTTTGCTAATAATTTTGCTAGTATAAAAATAGTAACTGAGGCTTATTTTAATAAACATTCCTTTCATCATTCCCAGCAATGAATAATTTTCCCTGGGCGTGTTTCCTACTTGTGTGTGTGTCAATTTTCTCTTGGCATTTATGTAACGTTTAAAATTGCACTCCCATATGCGGAAGGTTACATTTAGGCATTTTCTTCTTTTGACAGTTATAAATTGCTTGCAAATCTAAGAGGGAAAAAAAGGCTTCATTTGGCATTTCCGTTTGCAACACTGTTCCACCCATTAGGGTGAATGACACCTCGCGCCGGAGTGAGTGATATTGAATACAGGGCTGGGACAGTTGGAGAACAAAAGTCTTTAGATCATGTTTACAGCTTCAGCGATGCCAGGTGCTCTTTTCCTCAAGCTGCTGAAGGCAGACTGAATTTGAAATGGCTAACAGGCAAAACAAAATGACAAAATCACAGAGAAAAAAGTATGATGAATGAGCATTTGGAAGGCAATGTCAAGGATCTGAACAGGTAACCTATCCCTTGAAACCACATCTTAAAAAACAGACTATAATTCTTCTGAACTACACAATGTAAATAGCATGGATGCTGTCTTTAAGGTGTAATTGATTGCACTGTTTAAGGGGAAAACATAAATCAGGAGACCGGCACAACAAGGAAAGACACACAAAAAGAAACAGAATTACAGAATGATGGCATGAGAATGATGAAGAGAGATCTTAAATTGGTAGGGAAATTATAAGACATTCATTCTTACCTTTCAGCTGTTTTTTCCAAATTGTGTTGTTTAACATGATTAACGTTATATGAAATTGAAAAATAGCATGTCTGGCAGGCTAGGAGTTCGCAGGAACAGACTGCAGTCTACAGTATACTTTTATTTGGCCATAATTGAACACCCCCCCTTCTGTTTATAAAGGAAGGTGACGGATAAGTGCTGAAGAAAGCTTCTGAAGCAGTGGGAAATCCACCCACAGTCACACTGCCCGCTCTGGCTGATAAAACATCCCTGTTTTATCAGGGATGTTAAAGTCTGCTTCCTGCATTGAGGCTGATTCCTGGCACTCAGGGCTCCAGGGCATCTATCCATCCATCTAACAAGATAAGATGGATAAGATGTCCCTTGGCCTGTGCAGATTGCACTTTCAATGCATTTTTGTGTGTAGTTGGGGAAAATAGTTCTGAGTATAAGTGACTATGTTCTGGAATTTTTGGCATGTGTCCGTTGTTGAAGCAGAATGAAGACTGCTGGGTAAGAATTCGGCTGTCCTTCCAGATGATCTAGACAAGTTCAAGTTCCAAATCTACTACCACCCCAGGTGGTGTGGGGCCTGACAAATAACTTAATACTTCTGGATGGCCTTTATTTTCCACCTGCAAAATTTAGATAAAATGCTGCATGATGTCATCGGGAGGATTAAGAAAAGAGTTCTCTTTTAGAAACCTGATAAAAAATCTTAGCCTCGGGGGGGAAAAACCTGTGGCCCTTCAAATGTAAAATTTTCATTCTTTTTATGTATATTGTATCTGATGGTTGTTTTGCTGATCTCCATTTAAGTGTTCAAGATATTTCATTTTTTCTTGCCATTTCTTCTGTGTTTGCTGAATAATTGCAGAAATGTCCAATAGACTTTAACTATGCAAGTACACCTACATTTGGAAGGCTGGTTAATGAGTCTAACAAAGTTCAGGAACAATCTTAACAATGGGCCAGTATGCTGAAGGTCAAACCTAGGTAAATATAATGCAGAGACTGACAGCGATATATTTATGTTTATGCATGAATACCCTCACATAAACATACTCAGAAAATGAATCCAATGTATACCCATATAGTATCATGATCTCATTTTCTCTTTGTAATACTGATTCATGAAAAATGTTACTTTTTAAATATTCCTGAAAAAGATCTTTAATGGCTAAAGAATATTGCATTTTTGAATGTCAAATTCTTAATTCATTTATTGAAAGACATTTGGATTACTTTGATTTCATAATTAAAATTCGAAGGAAGCTATCTGCAGTAATCTTTAATAAGTTGCAAATCTGTTGTTTCTTTAAGACAGATTTCATAAAGGACCATTACTATCTCTATGGATAGAAATTTATTAAATTATAAGGGTAGGCATTGACAAATTGCCTTAAAGTGAATTATATTTTAAATGTAGCAGCCACAGAAATACTTATAAAGTATAAATAATATTTGAAGCATTTCAGCTTTAATCCCTCAGTGGATTTGGACTGCTCTCAGAATACAATGCACAATCTTAAACATAAATCAGGGTGTTGTAGAATCTGTCTTCCGCTCACCTCTCTAACCTTATTTCTAGCCACACTCCCGCCTCTTCACTTTTCCCCAGCCTCCCTGGACTGCTTTGGCTTCTCAACAAATCAAGGCATTTCTTGCCTCAGGGTGCCTGCATTTGTTCTTGCCTGAATATTTCACTTTTATTTTGATCTCTCCCTTCACAGTTCAACTTAAGTATCACTTTCTTAAGCCACCTTCTCTAAAGGTAACTTTACCTATGGTTCTCTATTGCATCAGAGGGTTTATTGGCTTTACAGCTCTCATCCAGTTGAAGAGAAGCTTCATGGGGACAAGAAAAGGCATCTAGGTATTGAGCATATCATAGCCACTCACTATTTTTCAAACAGCTATTGACTGCCAACATAGCTATAAGTCAGTGGTCGCATGTGCTGAAACTATTTCGTTTTATCAGTCACTTTTTTCTGTTTCTTAACTTATGCAAACATTATGGTACACGTTTCTATATTCAGATATTGCAGTTCTTCACTAACATTTTTAATTTAATCATTTTCCTTGCAAAGTCCTGGGCTACCGAGGTGAGTTGCCAAGGATATTTTCTTCCAAATGTTTATGACTTCAAATTTCATTCAAAACTATTTTATCCTTGTAAAAGCTATTTTGGTATATGGTACAAGGTAGTGATTAATTTATTTTCTATAGGTAATAATGTTTGGAAAGTTCTTACCACAGTTAAATGATTCTCTGTTGGTTTGGAAAGTGTGGTAGACACAGTAATATCCATATCTTATCCTCAAAAGCTATGGGTATTACCCTGCCTTACCAAAGGGATTTTACAGGTGTGATTAAGTTAAGGATATTAACTGAGATTATCTTGAATTATCTGGGTGTACCCAATATGAGAGAAGGGTCTTTTTAAGATGAAGACATAAGTGTCAGATTACATAATTAAAAAAAAACTTTTTCATCACTAAGTTTATTGTATTTTGTTATAGCATCACTAGAATAAGAATACAAAACACTTATTTAAATATCTTATGTTCTAATATAAAATATACATGTAATATCTGTCTGTCTGTCTATGAATCTATTTATCTATGTCTATTATGTATTGATCTATCCTCTTCTCCTGGTGGAAGAAATGCATCTATAAGGTCTTTTATGACTTTTAATATTTTGCCAATTCTTAGGTAAATCACATTTTTAGTTACTGTAATTATAAAATACTGATGTATTTACAAAAGCATATAAACAGAAAAACATGTGTATAAACACATACATATATACATACACAAACACATATATAAATATAAATAAAGCTTTTTTTCTAGCAAAACTCCAATTTTGTATGGGATGGCTTTGTGCTCAACTAAAGTGTACACTTTCTATCCATCCTTGCCAATAGACATAGTCTGTAGTGTGGACTATGAAATGGGGAGTAAGCAATAGCTTTCCTGAACAACGGGAACAGACCAGCTGGTAGTCCCCTTGGCATTTATCCTGCCCCTGTAGAACAGAGATGGGACTTCTCCAGTGGAGCCTCACTCTGCAGGAAGATGATAGAGTCTTGTTCATTTAAGAGTTATAGTGTGAGGGCTTCTGCGTTCAGCTAGAGCCAACCCTAACTAAGGCAGTTTACAATTGCTTCCTTTATTCCTATGGCATTCTGTTAGCTTCCAGGCCATTTTAGAAAATAATTTTTCTGAATAGACTTTCAAATTTTTATTTACAAAAGTATTTCACTGGTATGTTGTTGGGAGTTATAGTAAACCAAACAGTAACTGAATTTGAGAAGACTCTACACGTGTGCTGTTTGATCTCTCTACCCAAGATTCAAAGTGATGTACTTGATTTTGTTTTCTGTTTCTCAGGAAAATTATTTTCTTTCTTCTCACAAGACTCCTTAGATTATTCAGTTACCAGTTTTCTGATAACTTTGATTGTTTGAACCACTAGAAAACCAGGTTTAGTATGATTATTTAAAATATAGACACTAAGAAACCCAAAATGAATAAACTCCAAGTTATTCATGTTAGTAAGAGGAACCATGGTAGTCAGAAAGAAAATATCAACAATAGAGTCTTTTCTATCTATTAATAGTAACCAAATAATAATACAAAAAATGGTTGGTTATATTCCCTGTGCATAATAGTCATACAATGCTTAAACACTTTATATATATATTTTTTAAAGTACAAGCAGATTACCCACCAGAATACAGCATAACCAAATTGTCTCCCTGAATTCAATTCAAATACAATATTTGTCTTTATCTGTCTGACTTATTTCATGGGGCAGAATGCCCTCGGGTTTCATCCACAATGTCCAGAATGACAGGATTCTTTATTTTTCAAGTCTGAATAAAATCCTTGTGTGCGTGTGTGTGTGTGTGTGTGTGTGTGTGTAAGGTCAGAGGTAGAGACAAGGAAGGAGTGAGCCTAGGGTTCTGCTTTTATTGGATTGGAAGTAGGAAGCGTAGGGTTTTGTCCATTCATTCTTTACTCGTGGCTTTAAAATGTAAGAGTGGAAATCTAAAGTGTAGGAAGAGAAAAAAACAAAGAGTCCAGATGGACAGTAATTATTAAAATCACCCAAGACCTCTAAAGCAAAGGAGCCAGGGGTGGGTGGAGGACGTCTGGCCGGGTTCTTTATTTAGTTGCATAGCAGGCCACGTGTCTGTTGAGAGAGCCATCTTCCAAGTGGATGTCTCTGCAGTCAAAGCTTACCGTCAGGCACTTGCATTACATACCCCCCCCCCCAAAAAAAAATAGCAGAGGAGCACTCAGCTGTCAGAGCTTGCACTACAGCAACCTGAAGTTAAGTCAGGAAAGCGGAAACTCGAGCAGCCCCAGCAGTCCCTGCGCCTTAGCGGATTGGGTGCGCACTCACAGTGCATCAGTGCCGCGGTGGGGCGCAGTGTATTCTGTGCTACGGCCTTTTGAAACCCAACACGTTCATGTAACTTGCCTCCTATACTGACTGCCTTTCATCCTCCTCTGTGTCCAGAAACAGGCTCTTTCATCAGAGTGTAAATACTGGGTGACAGGCGAGGTGGCAATAAAGCTCAGAGTATACAATGTAGACTGCCTTTCACTAACCTTGGACTAAGAATTACGGGCCCTGAAATAATATAACACATTTTTTAAATTTTAAGTAAAATTATTATTTTTGATTTCTATGGAGCAATTCCTAATATTTTAGAGTATTTAAAGTGTTTTTCAATATTTAAAACACATATTTATGCTGTTCACCATCAAAACTATTTTGGAGACGTATGTTAATATTTCTTTTCCACAAATTTTAAAAAGGCTAAGTAAAAGCTTGGGAAAGATTAGTGGTGATAATAAGAAAGAGTAGATATAATAATATTTCTGTGATTTTTTTCCATTAAGAACAGAATGGAGGAGGCTGCCCAGATAGACCTTTCAGAGGGAAGAGCAAGACTGAGTCTGTTTATTAATTGGCAATAGTCACTTCCATCTAGATCCCAGGGTGGAAAAATGCAGGCTGGATGTTAGGAATTAAGAATAAGGGCCTTACTGGGGGAAAAATAATTCAATATTGTAGCAAGTCAGGTATGGATATCTTTCCAAAGGAAAACAAGAAATGAGGTGTTCTCTAACACAAGTAAGTAGCATAAGTCACAGGACAATTCAGCCTGATTTTAATCTCAGCGTGGACACAAATGGCAACTTTATGTCTTGTGTTATGATAATGAGAATGGAAGAATACCATTCTCACTCTCACAGAAATTATCTAGATAGAATATATTTTATGGTCTCTCTCTCTCTCCACACACACACACATATGTTAACACACATATGTTAATGGATTGTTTTCCCTCTAACGAATGCAGATTTATCTACAAGATGATTGGTATTACCTTTGATAATCCTAAATGTCTCAGCTTTTAGCTCAGAAGAAAATCTGGAGAACAGGGACCCTTACCTACATTAGCCAACACATCTTACTTTCCAGAGCTATTTTTAAACTTTGATGTCATCTGTTACAATCATTTTTTGAATGATGACTCTGTCCTCTTAACTTTATGTTGCAAAATCTCGTTCTGTCTGTGCAGTTAAAACAGCTGTGCCCTTTGTTTTCTGATCAACAAGGAAGAATTCATGTGGGTTCAACACAATGCTCAGTGATTCACTCGGTTCTCCATTCAAATGTGACAAGATGGATCCACTTGTTTTGTGATTTTTTTGCACAGCAGCACTAGATG
Source organism: Sturnira hondurensis (assembly GCF_014824575.4). Taxonomy (NCBI): domain Eukaryota; kingdom Metazoa; phylum Chordata; class Mammalia; order Chiroptera; family Phyllostomidae; genus Sturnira; species Sturnira hondurensis. The sequence continues at coordinate 4,654,054 of NW_028075269.1, forward strand.
ATTCTCCCCTTGACTGAATAACTCTCTTGTGGTGGATATGGATCATCGTGTTTATGATTCCAAACCCATTCCTTGAGTTGCTACCCTGAAGTGCAACTATCACAAGAAATTTTCCAAATAATAACATACCTCCTTTGTGAGAACATATAAAGCCCTCTGAAGTATTTCATTTATATAAAACTTTCTAGATTACATTGTGTTCAAGTTCTTTGATCTGTCTTTCTTCTACACGCTTTCAGCCTGCTTACAAAGAATAGCAAAAAAAGATGTACAAAAATACAGAAAAATTTAGAGTAAGTATATGAATGACGAAAGTCTACAGATATTTTGTAAGGTGTTTTGTTAACAATAATGGAAGCTGAACAAAATAAACGTAAGCAATGGTTATGTACTCAAGCTCTGAAATGCAGGAGACTGAGATGCATTTAAGGGAGGTTGAGTAAATTCATTTGTTCATTCATCTATTTCTCCAATAGATGCTTATTGTCTAATTATGAATCATGAACCTACTAAACACTGAGGGTAGGTACATAATCTGACCACTGTAATTTCTAACCTCATGGAATTTAGTCCAGTTGGTAAACACATCCATTAAATTAATGAGTCCACTAATAATAAGTCAGTATAATTATAACTGAGCGGTTTAGTCCAAAACATTTAAGCAGGCTGTGCTGCACTCTGCAATCAAGTAACTGTGGACAGAGCTGACGTAACAGTATATGCTGGGACCTTAATTGGGAGAACAGCCCTGCCTTCCTGTGCTTCCCTGACAGAACTTCCTGTGCATTTCTATCTTGAACGTTCACACTCTGCATATCTGTTTTGAACAACAAAAGGGAAAAAGTAAGAGATATTTCCAAATCACAACCCCAAAACTTTACAAACTACAACTCAGTGTCCTCACTATAGTGAACACAGTTCTGGTGATTTTGTGGTATTCTCAAAAATGTAGCATTAATACCTTCTTTCTCAGACTCATTTTGTTGGGATAAACTGGGGCATCCAATATTAAAATGTATTGGATCCAATTTTAATTATTCTGAGAGGGATTTATCATAAAATTAAATATTTTTGCACATAAACAGCAAGAGGAGAGAATTTGGTAAAGTATTATATAATAACTATTCTGATTGAAAGGTGATACTCTAGCAGTGACAGAGTCATAATAAAAGGGGAACATTTCTAGGTCATTTGGGAATCCCGCGTGAAAGACAGCATCCACTTTTGAAAAAAAACATGTTATGTGTGAAACATGTTAGCCCTCTCTCTGCAGCCCCTAATTTGGAAAACCTCATGTTTAAGGGGTTGAATGTCCAGAATGTCCACTAGTGAAAGATTTTTAATAATGATCAAATCTGCCCAAACCTGCCATAACTGCTAGACTAGAAGATTTGAACAAAAACCGAACTTCTCTTTTTTCCATTGCCAGACAGCTGTAGACAGATAACATGCATGGCATTTACAAGGTATTATTTGCAACTACAGTGTCATTTAACTAGGGGTTCCCTCTTAGAAATTTAAGATATAAAAAAGTTTATTGAATTATGTTTTAGCAAAATAGTAACCTGTAATAGGACTAAAGGAATGATATATATCAAAAAGAGAACGGATTTCCTAAATATTAGAAATCCCTTGTTTTTTTCCCTGCAGTTTCTTTATGTTTACAGAGAGGAAAAAATCTCCCCTTTGGGGGGGTGGTTAACATTTCTCCACTACTGTAACTCCTCCTCTTCCTCTAGATATGCTAATGACTTTTACTGAGCCCTGTGTGCCCGGTCATTTCTAAGTATTCCCCACACATTGATTCATTAAATACTCCCAACAGTCTTAGGGGATATGTACTACTACTTTCTCCATTTTTTAAGTAAGGGTATCAGGGGAGGTAAATAACCTGAGCAAAGTTTTACGTTGTAAGAAGCCAACATGAGACTAGGCACTGTGCTTCCTGGCTCTGGCTCCACAGTCTGAGCTCTTAAATGTTCTTCCCTCATGCACATCTGTGCACAGTGCACATGGATGCACTGTGCATCCATGTCTCTGCCACGGAGACATCTCCTTTCCCTGCGTGAGATGTACCCCCTGCATCCTTCCCTTTAAAACCTAATCACATTTCAAGTTTCGACCTAAATGCAGTCTCCTCAAAGAAACCCAGGTTTTTCCCCCTCTAGGCAAGATGGGAAGACACTTGTGTTTGCTGTTGAATAACTGTATGTTAACAGCACTCCTCACACTGTATTTTGATTGCCTTTTAGCCTCTTTATCTTCCCTACTAACTTGAGATTCAGAAAGGCAGGCATATTACAACCACAAACCCCAATAATGGTTTGCTGAATCTATCCATGGGCATATAGGAATCGCATGAGATAATACAGTAAAACTGCTTTGAAAAGGGTAGGTGGTGTGTAAATATCATAGATTGTTATTCATCAGAATAAATGTATCCAATGGCAATAAGGCATCTCAGAATTATATTTTATGTACATAAATATAGAGAATTAAAATAAAATGAAAGAAAAACACAGCTGAAAATTACAGGCGCTGATTTCCGTCCACTTGCATAAGAAACCACTGTCACGCCTTATTGATAGAAGAGCATAATACTTTCCTCAGCTTTTATGTCAGGAAGACTTGACAGTAATTTCTTATCCCGACTTTCTCAGAAACAATTGAAGAAACCATGGGTAATCATCATTTCCCTCTCCTCTATTCTATTAAGTCAAAAATGTGGTAACACTGCATTTTGATGTATGCAATGTAAGAATAAGAACACATGACATAAAGTAGATGTCATGATGTCAAAAAGTATGATGGTTGCATAGAAAATAAGCATCAAATAAAATATTTTTGGTAAAGGATATCATGTAATATATAGCAGAAGTCAAGATGAAGAATGATGATAATACAGCCCATATTAATAGTAGTTGTATTTCTAAAGAAGGTGAACAATGGCTAATTCAGTACTCACATCAGCACAGTAAGTTAGAAACCCCTGTATTCTCAGAAGTTCACAAGTGAATACAAAGAGAGTTCATAAGGCCCTCATTTCAAAGAAAGATGAATTAATGAATAGGGTCTACATTTAAATTATATAAAACAAAATGCAATCAAATATAAATATAGCTTGTCCAGAAAAAGTCCAGCCATTATTAATATAAGAATGCATTGTGCTGCACTGATATAGCCTGGAAGTCAAGGAGAGTCAACTGCAATGTGCATGTGTGAACAATGACAACTTCATTGTTCTAGGCAGTGGGAGCAGTAGATGCCATTGAATGAGCATGTGTACTGAGGCGCCATTGCATTCAAAATGACTGAGTGAGTAGAGCAATGAATCTGCATCAAATTTTGCATTAAGCTTGAACATTCCTCTGTGGAAACTATGCAGATGATTCAGAATGCCACATCTGGGGCAACGGGTGGTTGGCAGCTTTATCACAACAATGCCCCCACTCACGCATCATGTCTTGTACAGAGATTTTTAGAGAAACACCATGTCACCCCGCTGACTCATTCCCGCCACAGCCCACATTTGGCACCCTGTGACTTCTGGATTTTCCCAAAACTAAAATTACCTTTGTGAGGGAAGAGATTTTAGACTGTTGAAGAGATTCTGGAAAAATACGACAGGGCAGCTGATGGCAATTGGGAGAATTGTGTGAGGTTCCAAGGTACTTACTTTGAAGGGACTGAGATGTATATCTTTTTCAATAAATGTCTCCATTTTTTATATTACATAGCTGTACACCTTCTGGTTTTATACATATATGTATGTGTATACACACACACACACACATATATATATATATATATATGTATATGTATATGAAATTTATTAAAGAATTTACTCTTGGAGGTGGCAAATCCCAAGATCTGCAGGGTAAACTAGCAAGATAGAGACCCAGGTAATTGGCAAGGTGGAGATCTAGATAGCCAATAATTTAACTGCAGTCTGAGTTTAAAATTCTTAAAACCAGGAGAGCTGATGTTTCAGCTCAACTGGAAGTATGAATAAGGCCAATGTTCTAGTTGGAATACTATCAGGAGAAAAGAGTCCCTTCTTACTGGTGTTACTGTCAACCTTCATGTTCTAGTAGTGCCTTCGATGGATTGGTTGAGACCCCACCATATCAGGAAGGATGATCTAATTTACTCAGCCTGCAGATTGAAATGTTAGGCTTATTTAAAACAGCTCCCCCCCCACCCACACACACACACAGAATAATGTTAAACCAAATATCTGGCTACCTCTGGGTTTAGTCATGTGGATACATAAATTTAGCCATCGTGGTAAATTCTCTGGATTTTTAAAAATATTTTATTTATTTATTTTTAGAGAGAGAGAAGAAGGGAGGGAGAAAGAGAGGGAGAGAAAAATCAATGTGTGGTTGCCTGTCACTCATCCCCTACCAGGGACTTGGCCTGCAACATAGGCATGTGCCCTGACTGAGAAATCAAATCAGTGACCCTTTGGTTCACAGGCCAGAGCTCAATCCACCGAGCCACACCAGCCAGGTCAATTCCTTGGATTTTTAAAAAATATCTTATATGCTGGGTTTTATTTATAAGAACAATAAACATATCTTCAAGCAGTTATTGAAGAGGCAAGTACATATGCCATCAAGAACAAGCTATGTTTCTTATATGTCTTTCCATGTGTTTATCTTTCCTGGTATTAGATCACCATTTTTATTTAAAAAGTGGAAAGGAGAATAAATATGCACTGAGGTTATTTCAACCTACATATTTATGTGCAGATCATATGTGTATTAATATCAAATCATCTAAGAAATAGCCTTTTAGTTTTTAAGTGCAATGTTTTACTGTATTCAGTTTCAATAATGTAAAATAACAGCTAGCATTCATTGTACAAAAACCTGTGATAGATCCTCTTATAGTATTATCTCATATGATCTTCAATATCCCCGTAATCACTATCAAGGTTAGTAAGTGAGGCTCCAGGATTCAAGCTTAGATTTATAAACTCAAAAATTGTCCTGGTCCTAGCTCCTTTCTTAGCTCTAATTAATTATCATCTTATGCTTCACTGATTACAAATTGCATATATTATAAAACAAGGTTAACTTTACAGGATTTCTTAATCAGTTCTATTTATTTGGAGACAGTGGTGCAATCATTATGACAGTCGCTTAAGACAAGATTATCATTAGTCTCAGCAGGTGATTAAATCTGCAGGTTTTTATTTAGCCTTGATTCTCATTGTTAATCTTTATATCATCAAATAGTCTAATAATAATAGAATATCAGCTACTCACTGTGAGAAACAAAATCTTGTTTCCTAACAATTTGCTCTAATATCAACTAGGCAAAAACATAAGGACAGAGTTGAGACAGACTGCGAGCAATAGCAGGACTCCATTCACAACAAAGTGCATGCCCGCACTTTGACACGTAATTTTGAATTTTAATGAGACTAGCACTTACCCTAAAAATTGCTGGGTTTTCTCAGTGAACATCCTGGTCCTGAGAGAAGTGGATTAGTTAGTATCTCCAGACCTGTGAATGTTATGGCTCAATTATAGGGCCATAGTATTCAGGGGGGCATTGAGAAAGGTGAAATAAACATTGGGGTGCATAGGTTCTTTTGGATTGGTGTTTCAGGATTCTTAGGATATGCTCCTAAGAGTGGAATTGCTGGGTCAAAATGTTCATAGCAGCACAATTCACGATAGCCAAGAGTTGGAAGCAACCTAGATGCCCATCGGTCAATGACTGGATCACAAAACTATGGTACACTTACACAATGGAATTCTATGCCGCAGAAAGGAAGAAGGAACTACTACCCTTTGCAACATCATGGATGGAACTGGAAAGCATTATGCTGAGCGAAATAAGCCAGGCGGTGAAAGACAAATATCATATGATCTCACCGTTAACAGGATTCTAAACAAACCAAACATGCAAGCAAAATACGACCAATGACACTCAAATATGGAACAGGTTGACAGGGTCCAGAGGGGAGAGGGGAGAGAATTATAGGGGAAAAGGGGATGGACTCACATGAACAAGTATAAAGGACACATGGACAATAACTAAGGGTGGGGGGTGGAAAGGGGAGGGAGGCGGGGAGCATGGGGCGGGGGGCGGGCAGGGTTGGGAATATAAGACAGAAACCTGTACGTGAACAAGAATTAAATAAAAATTATATTTAAAAAAAAGAGAAAGGTGAAATATATAAAGTGAAACTTTGATTATTCATTTATTAATTCACTGTCATGTGCACCAACCCAGATATTAAGGGACATATTTTTCCTGGTTTTACAGAAGAGAAAATAGGTTTAGGGAAGATTTAATGCCTTGACAAAAGTAACATAGAATGAAGAAAAGCCTTAAAGTTTCTAAAGCTTTTCAACAAAGAAGAGACAACTAGTTATCCATGATAATGACAGTCAATGTCTAAAATTACTGGGCACCAGTTTAACTGCTGAAAATCAGAGATAAACACGACATATTTCTTGAATTCACAAAGCTTATCTTTTGTGAAGGAAGAAGGTAAATGAAGACAACACATGAATAACTACTATACTTAAGTGATAAATATAAAAGAAATAAAGCAATGAAACAGAATGGAGTGTGATGAGCCAAGTGATTTCATTCTTAGATAGTCAGGTCTTAAGTTTCACAGGTGGATAGTATTATTCTCTTCCTTTCATTATTGAGAAAATTGAGAAGCAAAGAGCAAAGATCTTCTTGAGATCACCCTAGACAGCAGTGAGGTCAAGTTTTTAACCTCAGCCCAGAAACCAGGATGTTAGGGACTCTGGTGCACTGTCTTTTATCTTTGCTTGTGAACACCATTTCTCTCATTTGATAAATGAGGGCAAGAGCCACTACATGTATGTAATCATGGTGACCAGTGGACGGTCTAATCGGCCATGGCACGAATGATCCTGAAGGGCAAAGGCTCTGATGTTCTAACCCTTTTTAAGTTCTGCTTAACTGTCATTTCTCGAACTGGAAACAGAACTGTATTGCTCATTGTCAACAGCGCAGAGGAAAAATACCACGTTGTGGCAGGGCTGCTTCACTCAGGACATTGCTATGGGACTGCAATGGCTTTTGTCTGGATTTACTGGAAGCCAAGTAGAGCATTACCCATACTGTTCATAAATTAACCAACTAAAAAAGGTACATTCTCCTATGTTCTATATTATCTTTCTGCTTAGAAAGCTAAGGTTTAGTCTTGAAAAAATAGTTTAATGAGAGCCAAGTGGAGTCCAGGGAATTTACCAAACTAGTTCAAGCCAGCACAGAATACTGGGACACAGTGCTGGAATCTCCTTGTCTGAGGTGTCAACAGCCTGAGCCTCAGAAAAGAACAATATTTTGGTATATCAAAAGGCAATAATATGTGTGTATATATAATATATTTGCATATGTATTAATAAGATGTGTTACTATATTATCAAACAAGATAATCAGAATTCAACTTATATGAAAGTATAGGAAATAATCAACAGTTCTGTATTTATTCATAAATTTCTTGCAAATGCTATGGGGAGCATGTGGAATCAGTAAACCTTATAAATGAAGAGCATGGATTTTGGAATTCTAGAGAGCCAGAGAAATTGGTATAAACAATGTCCATTTGGTAGATTTGTGAGAATAAATTATGAGAGCATGTATCAAGGACTTAATTTGGTATATGGCACCACAGGGTGCATAATTAATAGTACATTTTAGTAATGGAATTATTTAGGTATGTTTGTTCCAGTAAATTCATAAATGTTTCAAAGAGTAAAATAGTACAATTACAGTAGCTGATTTGAACTGATTTGAATTAATACAAGGAAAACTGAGAAATACACTGTGATGAGTGTTTTCTGTAAGTGCCCTTAGTATTTGATACTTTTTCATCCAAAGTGTTTCCCACAATGTATCTAATATCACTATTAAGTGATATTTACCACTATTAAGTGATATTTACCACTATTAAGTGATATTTATCACTATTAAGATCACGTGCCAGTAAATAGAAAGGACAACGTATCAGTCATTGAAGAAATGTTAATAATACATTGCAGATACATCTATTTCTGAAATAATTGCAAGTAGTTACAAGAAAGTTTTTATTTTAATTGGCTCAAAATTTTAATTAGAAAAAGTCTATAAAAGTAAAACATTACTCAGTAATTCCTTTTCATCCAAGTAAACAGTGTAATTTTTTTCAGGAGAGAACATATTATACAGTTAAACGTATTCATCATGCTTTCTCTTAGCTTAGTTGCCACGCAAAAGTATCAGATGAAATCAATTTGAATTATTACTATTTTCAACTGTTTTTAAGAGGGCTAGTTACTAGCTCATGTTATCTTTGCTGAAAGGCCATCTATTATAGAGGTGAAACGCATAGGCTCTGGAAACTTATTTCTAGAATGGGATTGATCATCGTAATCACACTCACCTCTTAGAATTATTGGTTTGACACGTAGTAAACATTTCCAGATGTTAGCTGCTGCAAACCTGAAGTCATCCTTGAGCTTTTTATTTTCCTCACACTCCATAGTGATTCCATTAGCACATTTGTCAACTGCAGTTTTAAAATATATTTGATCATCAAATCCATCTCGCTGCAACCGTCACTAACACCACGTCTAATGCGCCATTATCTCCCACCTCCGCTACTTCATTAACCTGCTCATTCATCTCCCTGCAGCTCCTCTTAGCAGTACAGTGTATTTACACAGTAATCATAATGGTAGTTTAATACATAAATCAGATTATGTGATTTTTCTACTCAAATTAATTCCCCACCTAACAAAAACCTATATGAAAAATACAAATTTTACTTTTTTATTCAAAAATTTTTATTGCATTTTTCATTACCATTTGGTACCCTTATACCCCACCCCCGGAAATCACCACACTGTTGTCCGTGTCAATGAGTCGTTTTTCCTTTTTGCTCAATTTTCACATACAACAGCTCAGTATGATCTTCTGCTTTCTCAAACCTTTCAGGCTTATGGACTTTTATGTATTTCTCACAGATTCTCTCACCATAGACTTTGAACAATTATTCCCCTAATGCTCATGTGCCCACATCCTTCTAGCCTCTGATCCGGAGATACTTCATGAGACATCTCCTTTGACTCCATTTTAGATGCTGTCTCTTTACCCAGTTTTGTTTTTCTTTAAAGAACTAATCACTACTGTCATGTCCCTCTATATTCATCTGCTGACCATCTTCCTCACCAGAGTACACAGCCCGTAAGTCCAGAACGTGTGCCTTGATCAAGTGTCTTATCTATGCCTAGAGAAGGCAAATAGTGGGCAATATACATGTCTTTAATGAATGAAGGCTAGGTATTTTGAAAACATATGTTATAGTGAAATCTTAATGATTTCGGAGTGCCCACAGTTTCCATTTTCATCTTGCTATGTTCTTTATTTCATTTCTGCATCAGGAGTCAGGCAAAGGATGCTTTTATTTCAGCAGTGATGTATTATCATATATCGTAGGTCAGTGTTAGCGGCTCTTCGTGAAGCACAGCCTGCAGGTTTCCAAGGGTGTCCTCTTCCATTTAATCAAGGTACCATTTGCTTTTGTTAATCAGCTTTCATCGATCTTATTAACTCTACCAAAATGTGCAATAAGAGTACCTTCGTGGTGAACTTCATTTTAAAATCATGTGCAAATTTTGAGTCTGAGCATTTCATACTTCTCCATAACCTTACGAACCTCAAGTCTGACTTGTAATCCAGGGCTCTTTCTAAGATAAAATTGGAAGTTTACTCTAATATACCCCCTTGGGACCTTGGAACTTTGTCCAACTTGGTATAAAGCTATTGTTTTATTTTACTTTAGTCTTTGCAATATTTCATGAAGACGTTTAATTGTTCTCAAATAAAATCGTGGCACAGTCCAATGACTTTCTCATCAATAGCTGATTGCTTAGTATTAAAACTCATTTTCAGAAACACCCAAATCCTCATTTCTCCTTCATTGAATGAACACTGTTGATTTAAGAAACAATTTATGGTAATTTAAAAAATGCAGAGGTGGATTGATAAACAAGTTATATTTTTCCTAGGAGATGAGCTGTAAAACTAATGTAAATGTTTCACATGACTGGCACATCCAAATAAGTTACTGTTCCATTATGTACCTTCAAAACTTGTGATAAACTGGCTAACTTAAATATATCCACTAAAAGTATATTTCTAAATACCTATTGTGTGTATGATTGTTTTCACGGAAAACAATCATGGATTAGCTTGCTGCAGACTTTTTCCAAAGACCAGTGGCAAAGCTGGAAAAATACATTAACAAAATAAAACAAAACAAAACAAACCAAACTTGTTTTATTGCTGTTGCTTTGGCAACAGAGAGCTTCCAAGACAGCCATGTTTAATAGGAAGCTAGAATACAGAAGAAAATATTCATTGAAGTAAAATCAATACTTTATTGGCTCTTCTTCACCAGTTATTTGCTAATTTGTAAATGCTATGGAGCTGAGAACCTACAAAATCAGTCAGAAAAAAGACAACTGGAAGGCGATAATAGGGGATGAGGGGGAAAGGTTTTCAGGAACATGCATAAAGGACACATGGAAAAAACCAAAGGGGGGTAGGATCAAGAGTTGGAAGTGGGGATGGCTGGGGTGGGAGGACTGTTGGGTGGGAAATGGAGACAACTGCACTTGAACACAAATTTTAAAATGTGAAAAAAAAAAAGAGAAAGACAACCGAAATATTGGAACCCTTAGCAGAGCACGTTCTTTCATAAGCCGGGTGGAAATAACATTCGGGATTCAGAACAACCAATTAACCGTTACTTGAAAGAGAAAAGTGCTGAATGAAAGAGAAGCACACTGAAGTAAGTCTAATATTCTGCATTACCTAACCCAAATGGAACTTTCCAGTATGTGACTGGTATGTAAGAGGTGGGGAAGCAGCTCTGAAAGCTTCAAGTAGGAGAAAGCAAGCATGGTTTCTGAGCTTGAGTCAATAACAATTAGAGCTTATATATTATGAAGAAAGAAAGTCCACAGCAAATGCTCCAGGCTTCCATTTAAGATCTGGGGTAGTTATATTCCAGGAATAAATGAGAACCAGATACAGACAGCACCTCTCAGAGATTGGGACAGGCATGAACAAAGCTTCATGTTAATATTGCATTAAGGTAATGAGTCCTAAATCGAACTTTTTGTTAGAAGGCACAAATAACCTATCTAGTGGGAAGATAAGAGTAGCTTTATTTTCAGGTATCTCTTCATATCGATATGAAATTATTTCCAGATTGCCAAGAAACAAGAAACAAGAAAAAAAGGACAGAGATGAGAGACACAGATGCAGAAGTGAAATTCTCAAACATAAATTTCCGGATAATGGTGATTATTAGGTTGACATATAAATCTTGGTTCAATAGCTGGATTTTAGTAGAAAAATCATTAAATCTACAGTTCATCTTATTTTATTTGTTTATCATTGTTTATGTACAGCTGTCTCCATTTTCACCCCACCTTGGCCTCCTGCCCCACCCACCCCCACCTCCCATCCTAAAATCTACCCCTTTTTGGCTTTGTCTGTGTGGCCTTTATACAAGTTCTTTGATGACAGTGTATTTTAGAGTGAATTGATATTATTAAACATGTTTGTTTCACATATAAGACCATGATATATTTCTTCATTTATGTAGCTATTTTACACTAAAGTATATTTTCTGTTTTTGCCCCTTTGCCAATTGATCATTGGTAGCATTTAAAATTATAATTTATGTTGTAATTACGACAATTTATTCTTTAGTTTTTACATTGACTTTGAGTTCTGTGACTTTGCTACATGTAGGTAGTAGGATGAATAGCTTTTCTGTATATTCCTTAGAATATTCTTCAAATCAGAGAAAATCCTCTGTAATTTCAAACTTCAGATTGGTTTTTATTTCCATCTGAATGTATTGTATCTATTTTTCTCGTGATAGTCCACTGGCTAGAAATTCCAACAAAATTATTTAAGAAAATATTTTAAGAAGTAACTATTTAGTTTTGTTCTTCATCTTATTTTGGTTAATAATTTTGTAAATGTCCACTATCATGTTGAAGAAGTCTGCTTTCGTACATAATTTGCTGAATATTTATTTTCATGAATGTGTGTTAAATTTTATCAAATACTGTTTTTACATCTATCTTTTGGTGTACTACATCAAGAAAATCATATTATTTTTCTGCCTTAAATTGTTCATATTTTGATAATTTCATTAATTATTTATCAAATATTAGAATAGCATTTCATTTCAGGAATAAATATAACCTGGTCTTGCTAGAGTATTCTCTCTATATATTTATAAATTAATTTGCCAAAATTAAAAAAAAGATTTGGCCTATATTTGTGAGGAATATTAGCTTACAAGTGTTTTTTTTTTTTTCCTTCTAGTGCCCGTGTCCAGTGTTTGTATTAAGGTAATGAGAATCACATGAAATGAGGTGGGGATTATTCAACCCAGATTATTTTATGGGAGGTTTTATAAGAATTATATGTTTTATTTATAAAGAGTTCATAAATTTACCATTGAAGCCTCTTTGGTCTGGAATTTGCAAAAGTTTTAAATTATAAGTTCAATGTGTATAATACATATCAGTCTCTAAATAGTTTTGAAAGGTCACTCAAAAATTTTTCTGCTTCATTTAATTTGTCATGTTATTGTAACATATCCTTATTATCCTTTTTGTTTCTCTGTGATTCTCAATGGTATTTTCTTCTCTTTTTCATATTCCAAAAGATGTATAATACATTGTTAATATTTTTCCGCAAGTCAGATAAATTTTTTTTACTTATAGTCTTTTTAAGCTAAATTTGGATAGTTTCTATTGCTGTTTTGTGATGTCACTGACCATTTCTTCTGCAATGTCTGTCCTGCTGATCAGCTCATGCTGTTGGTTTTTCATCTGAGGAATTCTAATGTTTAGTTTTGGGGTAGCATTTTTATAGATGTTTTCATTATCACTTACTTTTCCCACCTTTTAATTACATTGTTGAGATTATTATTACTTACATATTACAACGCCCTTGCCTGACATCTGTGTTCCTGACATAATTTATTTTTTACTGTGGCTATGGTTGTATATTTGTATTTGTTCAACTGTCTAAGGCATTAGATAATGTGAATTTTACATACATTCACTTTTTATATTTCAAATCAATGTTAAAATAGCAGCTTTGAATTAAACCAATTATAAGTATATTCAGAGAGTCAAATCCAGGTAAATTTCTGGGGATCCAGAGGATCAGGTATTCTTTCTCATATTGAGAATATACCTAAATAGTTCACAGAAGAGTTGCCCAATAGTCATGCCAAAGGATTTCAAGTTCAACTAGGGTCATCCATCCCCCTCCCTTAAACTTTCTATAGGTGGTTTCCTCTTTGTTATTGCTGCATTTTACCAATAGTGATCCACAGTTTACAACATTGGGGGGGGGATATTTTAAACAGATAACATTAATGGACAAAATATTTGAAAAATGCTATGATCAGCATCTTCTCCTTGGAGATCCATAATGCACTATTTCATATTACAGATTTTGAGATGTGTTGCTTTAAAGACACAACTTGATTAATTTTATTCCCTTAGAGTGGCAAATTTATAGTCCCTTACGACCCCACATAAATATTGGACATCCCCCTCAAAAATACCATGGCATTGTCTAGTAAAATCCAGGGAAGGAAATGAAAAACCTATGCTGAGCAAAACCTAATACACAGAGGTAGGTTGAATTATTGATGGGGGTTTTATATGACAGAAATGATGAAACACACTTAGCATTATGGTATTTATCTCTTGCCCTGCTCTTAATGAAATTGAACAAGGTATGTATAGGAAAAAAATGTATTAACATTGGAGAGCAAAGCATTTTTTTTTCATTGAGAAGACATTGATTGAACATTTGCACACTGGGCTATGTGTGAAAATAAAATATTAGCAAGACTAGATCTTTTCAATGAAAAAATATAGGATCCAATTAGCCTCATAAGTATGGACCAATTTTTCATTTTCACTCCAGTCTCCTTTCTACCTACCACGTTAGTTATTGTCCATAACTGGACTGGTGAAAATTTAACAACTATTGAACATACAACACGGTCTGGGGACTATATAATCTTATTTATTCCTCACAATAACACAATAAACCATACTTTATTATTAATATTTTACTGTTAGAAACTAAAATCAAATTCAAGCATAATATAAAGATGTCAAGGCCCAGAATATAATTACCAAGCCTACTATATTGGTCAACTCGGGTTGCTATTAAAAAAATACCTTAGACTATGTGGCTTAAACAAGAAAGGTTTATTGTCTCACAGTTCTAGGGACAAGTTATTATACACTAAGGACTCTGAAACATCAATCCAAAAGAACCTATGCACACCAATGTTCATAGCTGTATAATTTACAATAGCCAAGTGCTGTAAGTGACCTAAGTGCCCATCAGGAAACAAGTGGATCAAAAAACTGTGGTACATTTACACAATGGAATACTATGTAGCAGAAAGAAAGAAGGAGCTCCTGCCCTTCCTTGGCAACAGCATGGATGGAACTGGAGAGCATTATGTTAAGTGAAATAAGCCAGGCAGTGAAAGACAAATGCATAGGATCTCACCTATAAGTGGAACCTAATCCAGGAGCAGCCCCTGATTCTTTGGAGAATAGAGTCCCTCTCTTTGTCTGGCACTCTCCCAATTGGCATTTGGCACTGCAGCTATGGATGTGCTGCTTGCTGTGTGTGTGTGTAGCCTGGATTAACCCAACTCTATATCTTCCCAAGTCACTCCTGGCCAGTGTCTTCTGGTACCTTGTGCAGGATTGGAGCCCTTGCCCTGGGAGGGGAGGGGACCACAAAGCTGCAATTTCTGACTAGTATCTCTGTTGTTGTGGGTGTCAAACATGGGTAATGTTGTTCTTTCTAAACAATAAATTTATTTTTGTTATGAAGTTGATATTTGATACCATTTTGAAATAGGCATTCTGCTAAGCTCGCAAAAAGAACCTACAGATGTAATTTGAGTAAAATAGATGAAAGTCTCTTTAACATTTATTCTTAAAATTTCTGGTGTGTGATTGAAACCGAACCTTGGTCTGGCTGCTTGCTGTAACAAAAACCAAACTCAAGAGACAGATACTGATGAGAAGGGAAGAGGTTTATTCAAATGCTGGCCACCTGAGAAGATGGGGGAATCTTTTTCCAAATCCCACCTTAGCATCCCAGACACTGCAGCTAAACCTATGTAGGGAAATCATGGAAAACAAGGAACTGTGGAATTTCTGGTGGCATGCAGTTCTGGCTCAGTCTCATTCTTTCTGCTACAATGACACCTTTCAACGTGTGTCAGCTGGACCGCTGGGGTGTGATTGCTACCATCAGGGTTCCTTATTCCTGGAACAGGCTGTTTAATTGTCACAAGAACTTGGCCAGAGATGAAAGGACACAGTTGATTATAATCTTTGATTTGTGACAGAGAACATAACTTTGATCACAAGATTGGTAATACTAAATCATGGTTATATGGTCATGTCTATTTAGGGCAATGTGTAATTACCCTCTGCTAGTTTGTAATGTTTATGATGACACAACACAGGTTTCTAGAATTCACATTTTCTAACATGGCAGACTGAATGATCAAAATTGTCATGTTATGCGAATTTTTTAAAACCATACAATGATTTCCAATTGCACTTAAAATGCAATCTCATTTTTTTTACCTTGGCTTACAAGATCCTAGCTGATAGGATACCTGCATATCTGTCAGCTCTCATCTCCTGAAACCTCCTGAGATCAGGCCCATTGGCCTGCTTTTCTTGTCTAATACATATCAAAAAAAACTTAGCCTTGCCTTAGGCCTTGGCATTCACTATTTCCCCTGCATGGAAATCTCCTCAAAAACTATCAAGGACTTTTATCATTCAGGGTTTATTCAGTGGACTTTTCTGACTCTTGTATAGTACCATAAAACAAACATCCTTTCAGGCATTTTGCTCCATTAACATATCTTTCCACTTATGTCAGTTTTTAAAAAAAAATTTTCAAACACATTAGTCAAAATTACAAACTTATATCAGGTTTTCGTGTGGTCACAAATTCAAGTAATATGACATGCATCCAATAATTGTAGATCAAAGATCAAAGATAATGTTGATTTCAATTTGTGTCCTGTGCTCTTATTTTTTATTCTATTTTATTTTAAAAAATAGTTTATTTATTTTTAAAGATAGGAGAAGGAAAAGTGAAAGACTGGGAAGAAATATCAGTGCAAGAGAGAAACATCGATTGGTTGCTTCTTGTGTATGCTTTGAGCTGGGACCAACCCCACAACACAGGCATGTGCCCTGACCTGACTGGGAATTAACTGGAGACCTTGTCCTTCCAGGAATGATACTGTCATGTGCTTTTAATCTCTATTCCTTTATAAAGCTTTTTTTTTAATCAAAAAGTACTTAAGGTCAAATTAGACCTCCTAAGTGTTCTTTTTTTATGTGATCAGCTTGAATATTACCATGAAAATTTATCTTATGCCTTTTCAAATATAGCAGAGAGGTTAAGAAATTGACAAGGCACATATGATGACTAAAAATTAGGTGTGGTCACTTATTTTTCTTCTTGCTGTTAAAATAAGGTCTTATACTGTGACTCTAATGTATTATAAATTTTCGAAGTACTGGTTTGAGCTTCTGAATTATATTGACTGACTTGTGTTTTTATTCTGAGTTGTCCATTTGAAATAACACAAAGTAGAATGAAAATTATTATGAAAATATTGTGTATTCTTCTTTTTAAAATAACAATTAATAAAAAGTATGGTTATGCTGGACTTCTTGAAGGGCATTGATTAGTTGAAGAATATACATTACTCCATCATGGAAAAAATCAGAATAATTCTCACTGAGGTGTTTGTCTGTTAGTATGCTTTGTCCATTTTCAAACTTGGAAATCATTGTGTTATTTTATTGTGTAAGATATAAAAAGCTCATAGGAAAAACAATAATTGGTGATAGCATTTTTGTTTTGTTCAGTTTAAAGTCGGGGCATGCTCAATATGGGACACTGGGTGACTATTTTTGCTAAATCAACTTAAAAATATAATTTCATAAAAAAACAAACATCATTAAAAACTATTTTCAGGAGAGTTGGTATTTCCAAGAGGGTTGTATGTATCTTTTGTGTGTGTGTGTTAAAATATATTTAATTGATTATGCGCTTATGGTTGTCCCATTTCCCCACCTTTATTCTCCTCCCACCTACATTCCTTCCCTTTAGTTCATGTCCATGGGTTGTACATATAAGTTCTTTGGCTTCTACATTTCCTATACTATTCTTACCCTCCCCCTGTCTATCTTCTACCTACCATCTATGCTACTTATTCTCTGTACCTTTTACTTCTCTCTCCCCCTCCCATTCCCCTGTTTGGAGATCACATTCCATGCGATCTCCATTTCTGTTGTTCTGTTCCTGTTCTAGTTGTTTGCTTAGTTTGCTTTTGCTTTTGTTTTTGTTTTAGGTGTGGTTGTTAATAATTGTGAGTTTGCTGTTCTTTCACTGTTCATATTTTTTATTTTATTTTTCTTGGATAAATCCCTTTAACATTTCATGTAATAAGGGCTTTGTGATGATGAACTCCTTGAACTTGACCTTATCTGAGAAGCACTTTATCTGCCCTTCCATTCTAAATGATAGCTTTGCTAGATAGAGCAATCTTGGATATAGGTCCTTGCCCTTCATGACTTGGAATACTTCTTTCCAGCCCCTTCTTTCCTGTAAGGTCTCTTTTGAGAAATCAGCTAACAGTCTGATGGGAACTCCTTTGTAGGTGACTGTCCCCTTATCTCTTGCTGCTTGTAGGATTCTCTCCTTCATTTTAATCTTGGGTAATGTACTTATGATGTACCTTGGTGTGTTCCTCCTTAGGTCCAACTTCTTTGGAACTCTCTGAGCTTTCTGGACTTTGTGAAAGTCTATTTCTTTTGCCAGAATGGGGACATTCTCCTTTATTATTTGTTCAAATAACTTTCCCACTTGTTGCTCTTCCTCTTCTCCTTCTGGTACCCCTATAATTTGAATGTTGGAACGTTTAAAGATGTCCTGGAGGTTCCTAAGCCTCTCCTCATTTTTTTGAATTCTTGTTTCTTCATTCTATTCTGGTTGAATGTTTCTTTCTTATGCTCCAAACTGTTTATTTGAGTCCCAGTTTCCTTCCCATCACTATTGGTTGGTTCCCTGTACATTTTCCTTTATTTCACTTAGTATAGCCTTCATTTTTCATCTAATTTCTGACCAAATTCAACCAATTCTGTGAGCATTCTGATTACCAGTATTTTGAACTGTGCACCTGATAGGTTGGCTACCTCTTTGTTGCTTAGTTGTATTTTTTTCTGGAACTTTGATCTGTTCTTTCATTTGGGCCATTTTTTTTGTCTTGATGCACCTGTAGTGAGGGGCAGAGCCTTAGGTATTTACCTGGATGGGGCAACCCATGTCGCTGGTTTGTGACACTGTATGTGGGGCATGGGTCCAGGAGGGAACAATGGCACTTGCTCCACTCTCTGCCAGCTTTCAGTCACTTCCTCCACTTCCCACAAACAAATTGGGCCCTTCTGGTGCCGATTCCCATGTGGGTGGGTTTGTGTACATTCTAGGACCCTGTGGGTCTCTCCAACAAACTTTGCTGTGAGGCTGGGAGTTTCTCCCACCACTGTTAACCCCCACAGGTGTTTTCAATTGGGTGGTTTGAGGCTTTATTTCCCTGCGCTGGGACCCTTAGCCTGGAGGTCTGTCTCACTCCTCAATTGTTCTTCTCAGTTCATCTGCATGTGAATGTGGGACTGCCCACTCCACCATCCACAGGCCCAGCCTTGCGTGCTCCAGTTCTCCAGCCACCACCTTACTGTGAGTCCTCCCCATGTGCCCGTCTCCGCCCCTCCTACAGGTCTGAATGAATGTGTCTGTAACTCTGTGGTTGTCAGACTTCCATACAGTTTGATTTTCTGTCAGTTCTGGTTGTTTTTCTTTTTTATATATTTTTAAAATATTTTATTTATTTATTTTTACAGAGAGGGGATGGGAAGGAGAAAGAGTGGGAGAGAAACATCAATGTGTGGTTGCCTCTCATGTGTCCCCTACTGGGGACCTGGCCTGCAACCCAGGCATGTGCCCTGACTGGGAATCGAACCAGCAACCCTTTGCTTCACAGGCCCATGCTCAATCCACTGAGCTACACCAGCCAGGGCTATTTTTCTTTTTTAAATTGTTGTCCTTGTTTTGGTGGTGCGAGGAGGCACAGTGTGTCTACCTATGCCTCCATCTTGGCCAGATGTCTTTATGTATTTTAATGCTCCTGGGGAAAGATAAATAAAATGAATGCTTGAGTTAAAATTGAACATAAATTAAATTTTAATATTATTGTATCATTGACTAAATTTTTGTATTTATACTTGAAAATCAAAATTATATTATTTTTAGTACTTTCCTTTGTCATTTTAATATTTCTGCATTAAAATTGCTCAGATTTGTGGATTTGCAGATAACATATCAACTAAGCTGCTATTGAATCTAAAGCAAGAGATAATTTTTTGAAATATTTGACTCACCAAAACTAACCAAAAAGGAAGACTCAGAATAAGAGGAAAGAGATTTAGATATTTGTTTGGGCATTATTACTAACATGAGGGTACATTGGAATATCAATTCTCTTCTTTTGACGTTTGTGTCCTAATATACAACAAATCAACAAACGACAAGTGTTGGAGAGGTTGTGGAGAAAAGGGAAACCTACTGTATTGTTGGTGGGAATGCAGACTGGTGCAGCCACTGTGGAAAACAGTATGGAATATCCTCAGAAAACTAAAAATGGAACTGCCTTTTGACTCAGCAGTTCCACTACTGGGATTAAATCCTAAGGATTCTGAAATGCCAATTCAAAAGAACCTATGCACCCCAATGTTTACAGCAGCACAATTTACAATAGCTGAGTGCTGGAAGCAATCTAAGTGCCCATCAGTAAATGGGTGGATCAAAAAAAACGGTGGCATATTTACACAATGGAATACTAAGCAGCAGAAAGAAAGGAGCTCCTACTCTTTGCAACAGTTTGGATGAAACTGGAAAACATTATGCTAAGTGCAATAAGGCAGGCAGTGAAGGACAAATACCACATGAGCTCACCTATAAGTGGAACCTAATCAACGAAACAGACAAGCAAGAAAAATAGAACCAGAGACATGGAAGTAAAGAACAAACTGCTGGTAACCAGAGGGGAGGGGGGATGGGGGATAATAGGAGGTGATAGGAAAAGGGCCATCAAGGAACATGTACAAAGGACACATGGACAAAGCCAAAGGTTTGAGATTGGGAGGAGGGGATGGATGGGGCCATGGTGGGGTGAAAATGGAGACAACTGTACATGAACAACAATTAAAAAAGGACATTAGTCTTGCAGCAGTTTTAATAGTTTATGTAATTTTATTATTTCAAAGTGGCCAATAGCAAATGGCAATATTGGTACTAGTTATTTGTATGGGTTTATATTTGAATATGTATTTATTTGTACACTAATGACATTTATTTGTACACTACTGATTTGTGCTCCCACTTAAAAATAAGAATAATAAGAATGGCTAACACATATAAACTTATAATGATCCAGAGACTCATTTAAGCACAGAATCATTGCGAAAGCCCTGATGGGTAGGTCCTATATTATCTCCATTTTATAGATGAAAGCTGAGGCAACAACATAATGATTTGGTCAAGGATACTCAGTTAGCAAGTTACAGGCTTGTATTTGGAAATATGAGTCAGTTCTGTTCACTACAACATTATATTGTTTTATTTGTCTAAGATATGCTTATAGTGTAATCTATTATAGTGCATTGAACTATACCAGGCATGCAGTGAGTAAAGTAGAACAGGTCACTGCCCTTGTGTAGCTTACAGTCTGATAGGAAAGGAAGGACAGGTAGACATTACAAGCGTGCGATGATGTGGTTGATTTTGAAGTTGAGCTATTGAGCAGTGATGACTATTGTTAATGAGGATAAAAAAGTAGAATTTGCTCTCCTGAAGATGTCACATGTGAAATCAGTCCTGAATTATAAACTGGAGTTAGCTTGGTAAGTGAGATAAGTAAACACAAATTAGTGCCCAAGCACTGAAATAACAAATGGGTGAATCACAGACACAGGAGTAAAGTCAAATTAAGGTTTGCATTTTAAAATGTCACTCTACTAGCAATGTGGCAAATACAGGAGAAAGCAAAAATGCATGCAATATATCAAAAGATTTACCAGCTGTCAGGTAAGAAATGATGGAGTTTGTACAAATATGCTAGCAGTGAACATGGATAAAAGTGGACAGGTTTAGTGAATATTTGGTAGATGAAAGAAAGAGAATTTGGTCACTGGTAGGAGGGGAGAGAGAATGTCCAAACACAGTGCTCAATTTCCAGTTTGACCAACTGGTTGTTTTTTACTAAAACTGACTGAAGAAAAATGAACAGGAAAAGAGGTTTAAGAAAATGAGGTAGAAGGGTGCATTTGAATATTGATTTTGCTGAATCTAAGAGGCTTCATGATATCCAAGTGGGGCTGTCAAGAATTTATGGTTTTTGCTGTGCTTTTTTTTAAGATGGAAGAGGCTTATATGTGGTTAGTCTCTATAGAGATGGGTGAGTGTAGTAGTAATTTTTTCTCAGGAGCAAAAGATGCAGTAAACAAACAGAAAGAAGTTATGATCCCTGATGTAGTCAGAATAAAAATGTGCAAATCAAACTCTTTGCATCTGTAAACCTCTCTAGCAGGTGCTGACACATCTCCACAGTTAAATTCATCTGACTAATTATCAGGGAAATTCTGACATTGTGTATCTTCTTTAAACATTAATCATCAGTTAAAAAAATCTTTCCTAGGATGGCAGTTTGATTCCCAGTCAGGGCACATGCCTGGGTTGCAGGCCAGTTCCAAGTAGGGGACACACGAGAGGCAACTAACTGTACATTGATGTTTCTTTCCCTCTCTCCTTCCCTTCCCCTCTAAAGATAAATAAATTAAAAATAAAAAAATCTTTCCTATCAAAAATAATTTCTAATTCTTCCATCTTTCCTGAATTAAAACAAAAATTTCTTCTTATTCTTTTCTAATGCAATTTCAGCTCAATCTCTATGGTTTTAAGTATTTTATCACACCAGCTCTCTCTTTTCTAAAGTCCCATTGCAGTCTTGATGCTGCCTGTGAAAAAGCTCTCTTGAAAAGGAGTAGGCTATATTAATTCTACCACTGTGAGGGAAACAACATATGGCTTTTTCATACTGTTTGTAAGATATACCAGCTCATTAACATAAGAATGACTCAACAATAAAACAAGACAGCATTCTAATTGTTGTGCCATGTGTAAAAGTTGCCATGGAAAAAATAGCTAGAGTAACTGGTATTTATAAACAAAAACAAAGTCTGGTGGCAGAAAACCAAATGCTCTCAGTCTAGGACTCCTCCTTTTCTGACATGGGGCAAGTTTTGTACGTGCGTGTTAATATCTCTGATCACAGTATCGTGCTTTGCAGAATCATGTGCATATTTCATTCAAAATATGATCAAGTTAAATAATAGATGCAAAATGATAAACATCACATATGTAAACTTCAAAGTATTGCACAAATGCCAGTTATTAGTGATTTTAACTGGTGTGCCAGAGCACATTTCACGAAGATAAGGATGTAGGGAGGTAAAAGTGAGGAGAGCGTCCAAAAGTAAAAAAGCTGGGCTGACTTCGAAAGGATAACCTTGAAAAAAGACGAAGAAGGTATAAGGACTGTCACTGACTGGAAAGGTGGCCATGTGATTTGTACGTGGGCCTGGGTGATGAAGAGTACTTCACATCCCTTAAGCCAAGCACTCATACTTTTTCCTCGGTTATCCCATAAGTGTTTTTCTCTGTGTTTCAGAGAATGAAATAGCATAGACTAATACTATTTAACATCTTCAGTATCACCAAGTTTTTATTTCACTTCCTTTACAATTGATTTAAATCTCAGTTGTTAGAATACTTTAAGATTTAAGCATATGTTTACTTCTCTAATTATTTTTATTATTTAATTTTTCTATTTATATAGAGTCAGAAAGTGGTCTTTGTATAATCACAATGCTTTTAAGTAGTTGCAAAATTTCTTTAGCTTAAATTGATGGTGAAGTCATACAATTGTTCCATGAATGCTTTAATTAAATATATGAGTTCTCTAGTGCTGGATTTGTTATCTCTATGTCATTAGATCAAATTATTAATAAAATTTCTCCCAATATCTACAACCTCACTTATTTTTTTTGTTGATTAGCTAATAAGTCAGAAACATTGAAATTACTTTAATGACATATTTTTACATTGTTCTGTTTAATTCTGTGTATATTTGCTTCCTATATTTTGAGACTATAATATGAGATCCATGCATGTTTGGAATTCCACATCTGCCTGGTGAGTTTAAATGTATTTATTATATATATATACCCTCTTTATATATAATAATGCCATAAAGTTTATTTTATATTTTGCTGATGATATTAACCACAATGATAGCCAACAATTTTTTCACATCTACTATGTGAAAAAGATTTTGGTTTTCTCAATACATATTGTTTTATTTAATATTCACAATATACTGACTAGCAGTACCATGATAGTTAAAACCCTCCAGTACAAATTAGAAAGGTAAGTAACTACCACTTTGAAAAAAATTGTGACAGCAAAGATCCTAACTTTGCTGTTAGGGACCTAAAGATCCCAGACAGTCACATTCCGAAGTCCATGCTCTCAACCGCAGCAGCGGCTTCCTGTGGGTTAGTGTTGTACAACGTTTCTTTTCACTCTTCCGTTCACAAACTTTCTTTGTGAACTTATGTCTTAAGTGTCTCTTGCATGTAAGATAGAGCTGACTTTAATTTCACCAATTTAAAATTGATATCTTTAGTTGAGACTTCTATTTTAAATTAAGGGTCATATTTGGAATTATTTCTGCTATCTTACTTCATTTACATTAATTTGTTCTGCTTCTTCATTAGTCTTTCTGATCCCTTTTCCAGTTTTAATTTAAAAGATGAGATATCATATGTAAGGCAGAGTCTACCAGTATGGAACATATAATCTGCAGAGATTATATGTTTTAATTGTTATTATACAATTTTTAATGTATCTCTACAATTATGTAATTACCACACAAATAAAGACACAGTATATTTATTTGTGAGATAGTTAATTTTTTGTTTCAATTTGATTAGGCCACTAGGGTGCCCAGATATTCATTACAAAGTATTCTGGGTGTGTCTGTGAAGGCATTTCTGGGTAAGATTGAACTTTGAACTTGTAGACCGTTTGAAGCCGACCGTCCTCCCCAATGCAGGTGGGCCTCGACCAGGCAAACCCTGGGGAGGGAGAACTTGCTCCCTCCTCTGGGCCTGACAGTCTTCAAGCTGGATTCAGACTAGAACCTACACCATCGGCTCCCCTGATTCTTAGACCTTTGAACTCAGACTGGAATTTCCTTACCATCTTTTCTGAGTCTACAGGTTGCTGATTGAAGATCTTGGGACCTCTCAGACTCCACTGGAAGCAATACCTTACAGTAAATCTCTCTGTCTTTTTTCTTTCTTTTCTTTCACTCTTGCTCTGTGTATATGTACACATATATATGTGTGTAAAATACATGTAGTTTATATATTATATATAAAATATATAAATATATAGTTATATATTCTAAATATATACACATATATGTGTAAAATATATGTGTATATTTTATATATAAAATATATAATATATAAATATATTTTCAAAAAATATACATACACATATGTGTAAAATATATATATATTTTGTTAATATATATTCAGACACAAACACACAAAGATACTATATGTGTATATATGCATTCATACACATACAAAGGGGGTTATACATGTGTACATATGTAAATACATATGTGTGCCCATGCATATATACACAAACATGTATAACCATGCATGCATTTATATATAAGTGTGTGTGTTTATGTACCTATTGGTTCTATTTCTCCTGAGAACTCTAATTAATAATATACTTGACTCTTTGGATTTATTTTGTATCTTCTTTTTAATTTTTTAAAAGTTATATACTCTATTTCTAATTTTATGAGTGCTATTCTTACATTTTTATCTTCATATATAACTTTCCATTCAAAGTAACACAACTTGCTAAAATCCAAAACCGCATCTTTTCTATAGCAGAAAGGAAACTCTTAACCCACATGCTCCATTCTCTCCTGAAGGATATGAAAATGACACAGCAAATACAAATTGCTATAAAGAGCATCTCACATTATAGTGAGTCCTGGGTCTGAACGGTGGAGAGCTGCCGCTGTGGGGGATGGTACCAGAAAGGGCCGGCTGCCGGGAAATGTGTGAGGCTGATGGTCCTGCGTGTCCTGTTGGACAGATGTGGGGAAAGGATAGGACTGAAGCCACCAGGAGCATCATTTTTACTGATCTGGAGCACAAACTTGGAATGATTTTTTAAAGACTTAATTTGGGTCCCAAATTAAATTAAAGATTAAAGATTATTCTATCTTTAGTTTTGTTACGTTGTAAAAAATATCGTTTGACCTAATTGGTCTTTTTGGTGACAAGAAGAATCTTAGTTTATGCCAATATGGAAAATTGTCCTTAAGGAAGACATACAGAAATGCATAAAGGTCATCAGCAAAAATATCTGTCAAGAAATAAACATAGTTTTATATTTCTCTCACAGAAACTTCCTCACGGATTGTGAAAAGGAGTGTACAGGAAGACAAATTAATCATTCTTAATCGAAACCAGGTAAGTTAAGATTAGTAAATAATTCATTATTTTAAGGAAAAACTGCAGTGGTGATTTTTGGCATTTTTGGATGTTGTAGTAAAAAATCTTTACCTGGGAGATGAGTTGTCGAATAAACATACAGGGAAGGAGTATTTTATCTGACTATGTTAATATATGTAAACTTTAAAAGTGCAAATAGCTATTTAGTAAATCATTCCTCAGCTAATAATCTGAGGGTTTTCTCCATAACATTCAATAGTTTAGTCATAAAAATACTTAATTACCACTTTTGAAGAAAACAAAATGTTTCTAGAAAAATGTGGGCAATTTATTAGCTACAGCCCTATTTATGCTGTTTAGAAATATTTGTCATTATTTTAAGTTCTAAACTAAGTGGTAAAATATTTTTTGGACTCATACACCTCTATGGAGCTTCTTGAATTAAAAAAATCTCTTCCAATTATTTCCCCTTGTTTCTTATCTTCATAAATAATAGTAAAGTAATAATAATACATATTTGTTAAGCAATTACTTTGTGCCAGCCATAGTTCTAACTTATTTAGCTTCCATGATGCTCCAATTCAGATGTACTCTGTAGAGATAAATGAAGTTCAGTTAACAAACTGAGGCACAGTAACTAAACTAATAAACTGATAAACCACTGATAAAGTTAAAGTTTTAAATGCACAATAGGAGTGTTTGTTCCCAAAACATTATTGTGGGCATTCAGTTACTTAATCAGTTAAAAAGTTACTGATACACTGCAAAGTACTAGCCACACTTAAGTGGTAGATTATTAGTAACAGGGATTGTAAAAGTATTAGTGAAACTAGTTGTATCAGTAGCTTCTCAACAATTAACCCCAAATATTTAATATTGTATACAGAGCTTTTGCTCTGCTTTATGTTAAGCATAACTTCAATTTACCTGCCAACAGTCAATTCTTTTCGTAGTTCATAGTGTAGTGGTTGGACTTGTGACAAGGTCACAAGCTGACATGTCATGTATCTATGATAAGAAAATAGCTTCTCAGTGCTCCTTGGAATAAATGAGATTGAGCCACGGTCCTCATTATGGTCTAAAATGAAAAGACTCCATCGATTGAATTGATCAGGAGTCTCTTCTCCTCAAATAGCTGCTGTTGGTAGAATTTCCTGTAACCTACCTGACCTTGCCCATTATTGACATGCATACTTCTACATACTAGCAAAGGAAGAACCAAGGCACCAGGGAATAAAATACCCTTTCACTGCAGCCATTATGCTCACATTTCTTCACCATTGAATTTGCAGGTGTATGCACCTTCTATTTTAATGGTATTTCATCCAGGGTGCCGCTTCATCATAAATGGCTTTTTAGTTAATTAGAGAATGTATAAATATTTTTCTGTTCACCAAAACTACTGCAATTACATTCAAATAACTATCAGAGTGTGTCTTGAAATACGCAGGTGTGCCAGTAGCTATTTTAAGTGAAGGTCACAGTTTTTCACATATGTGAGTTGTTAACTTCTGAGCCTCCTTAACCAAAGGTGGAAAACACAGATTTGCCGAGTCTGACTGTCTATAAGGATGCATAACATAGTTAACATATTGCCTCTAGTAATAAGGATGATTTATTTTAGAGAAAGCAAATATATTTTTAAACCAATGTGTATCGTTGAGACAAGATGCTTCTGTTTGCTACTTAATATGATCTCCCAGTTACTACTTAATCCTTACTTTGACCAAGGCTAATCCAGTTTTACAACATTTTAATGCAGCAAGATTAAGTCATCTTGTTTCTAATGTGACTGGATTTTTGAATGTCAGTACCTTCACATTAGTGGATTTATTAAGTAGCATCCAAGCGAAGAACTAACATTCTCGGGCAAAAATGGTCAGAACCCACAGTCTCTCCATGCACACTTTGGGTAGGCAGAATAATGACCCCCAAATATACTAACATCCTAATTCCCCAAACCTGTGTATATGTCATGTTACATAGTAAAGAGAAATTAAGATTGCAGATGGTATTAAGCTTCTTCCTAATCAGCTAACTTTCAAATAGGAACAATAACAGATTATCCAGGATTTCACGGTGTAATCTTCATTGCCCTTCAAAAGTGGAAGATCTTGGAAAAAAAGAAGAAAAAAACCCTCCATCTCTTAAGTATTCAAACAGTATTAACAGATTGATACATAGAAATCATGAGTTATAGATTTTTTTTACATATGTAAAATTTCTTATTTAATCTTATTGAGAAGATAAACTCTGTAGGATTTCAAGGTTCTTATGTTTAATGAGACTGATTTTGTGAACCAGCTATGGTCTATAGGTGAACACACCTGGTACACTTAAAAATATGGGTACTCTGCTGTGCTAGGTGAATACAGAGCTGCATGACTATCGTGCAGTTTGAGGTGGTTGTCTTTACTGATCCTTTGTCTAGTTTAACAGTTGCAGAGAGACAGATGTAAAATCTCTATTACTGGGAAGTTGTATTGCCCTATGAAGTCTGATACCTTTGTTCCATGTGTTTTGAAACTTTTCTATTAGAAACAAATGCTTTCATGGTTTTTATGATGAGTTGACCATCACCTTACAAAATGGCCATATTTTTACCTAGTAATACATTTAACCAAGTTCTATGTCATTGGATATAAATGTGCCACTTTAGTCTTCAATTATTTATATTTCCTTGGTGTAATTTTTCATCTACTCTCAAATGGTTTTCTATATATTTTCAAATTATTGCTACTATTACAATTAATATATAACTTTTAGATAAGATGGCAGTTGAATTTTTCTTTTAAGAAATTAAAATTTTTTTGTTTGTATTGACAATATTTTTTTAAACTGGAATGTTCTGTCCAATCTCATGGAGAGAACAGTTAAATAATTTACTGTAATTATTTTTGATAGTTAATTTTAATGTGTCTACTGGGCTAGCCTATAGTACCCAGTTATTTAATCAAACACAAATTTGTGTGTTGTAGTGAGGTATTTTTAGATGTGGTTATCATGGGAAACATGAATGGCTATCCAATCCATTGACAGTCTTAGTCATATATGGAATCTAATGAGCAAAATAAGATGACGAACAAAATAAAAGCAGAAACTAACAGATCTCAGAGTAGAGGGGTGGGGAGACTGGAAGGTATTAGCCAAAGAACATATATGCACATAGGCATAGCACATAGACACAGGCAAAAATGTAAGGCTGGTATGGGGAGCATGAGCTGGATGTATAGGGGCAAAGTGGAGGAAAATTGGGGACATCTGTAATAATGTTAACAATAAGAAAATTTCTTCACTGGCTGGTGTGGCTCAGTGGATTGAGTGCCAGCTTGCAAACCAAAGGATTGCCAGTTCAATTCCCAGTCAAGGTACATGCTCGGGTTGAGGGCCAGGTCCTCAGTAGGTGGCGCATGAGAGGCAACCACGCATCAATATTTCTCACCCTCTCTTTCTCCCTCCCTTCCCTTCTTTCTAAAAATAAAAATAAATTAAAAACCTTTAAAAATTCTGAGGAAAAGCCAAAAAATAAGTAAAAATAAAAAAACAAAGGCTGTGATTTTCTATAGAAGAACAATTCTGTTGTTATTCCTCAGCATTAACTCCCACATCAATTTCTGCCTTATAAATTTAGTATTTCCAGATCCAACAATGCCTGGGCCAATTAAAAAAATCAATCTATAGTTATATCAATGTCAATATCAGAATAAAGATATAGAGATAGATAATGATATAGCCATAATTAGATACCTTCTTTAGTTCTATTTTTCTGGAGACCAGAAATCGATCCATTATTTTATGTGATTAGGTTTAATTCTGCCATTTTAATTGATTCATTTTGTTTACCCCTTTTAAATTGTTCTTCAGTTCTACTTTTCATTATTGTTTTAGATGATTTAAAAGACTTATAATTTAGTTATAAGTATTCTATTTGCTATTTAGTTCTTTCTTTTTTCAAAATTATTTACTAATTGCTGTGGGGAATAAAAATGATATGTCCTTTAATATTTATACCATACTTAGAATTAATATTCTATCACTGCATATAAAATGTAGAAAGTTTGCCTGCCTATAGACTTATTTGTGCTTATACCACTTTATTCTGTAGTTTTTATGTCATACATCTAAGACACTATATTACTCACAAGTTAAAAGTAAAATTTTTGCTTTGAAATTTGTATGGATTTCAAAGACTATAAGATAAAAAAGAGTACTTTACATTTACCCAGATACTCATGTCATTTCCAGTGTTCTTAATTCCTTAAGTAAAATATATGTATATTCATCTCTTACCATTTTTCTTGAGACTTAAAGTTATCCTAATCATTTCTTGTACAGCAGACTTGTTGTTGATATGTTCTCCTACTGATCATTTAATCTGCAAATTTCTTTAAATTTTATGCATTTTTTATTGTTGTTCAAGCACAGTTGTCTCCACTTTCCCCCCATCCACTCCTCCCTCTCACCCTCAATCCTACCAGCTTTGGCTTTGTCCATGTGTCCTTTAGCTTGTTACTTGATGACCCTTCCCCTTCTTTTCCTTGTTATCCAACTCCCCTTTCCCTTCTGATTACTGTTAGCTTGTTCTTTATTCCCATGTCTCTGGTTATATTTTGCTTGCTTGCTTGTTTTGTGATTGTGTTCCATTTATAGGTGAGATCATATGGTATCTGTCTTTCACTGCCTGGCTTTTTTCACTGAGCATGATGCTCTCCAGTTGGGAGAGGTAGGAACTATATGTTGGGAAAGGTAGGAGCTCCTTCTTTCTTTCCATTGCATAGTATTCCATTGTGTAAATGTACCATAGCATTTTGACTCACTCACTTACTCATGGACACGTAGGCTTTTTCCAGCACTTTGCTATTATAAATTGCACTGCTATGAACATTGGGGTGCATAGGTTCTTTTGAATTCGTGATTCAGGATTCTTAGGGTATAATCCCAGCAGTAGAATTGCTGGGTCAAAAGGCAGTTTCGTTTTTAGTTTTCTAAGGAAATTTCATACTGCCTTCCACAGTGGCTGCACCAGTCTGCATTCTCACCAACAGTGTACTAAGGTTCTCTTTTCTCCACATTCTCTCCAATATTTGTGGTTTTTTGATTTGTTTATTTTAATTTGCAAATTTCTTTATTTTGCCTTTGTTTTCAAATGATATTTCACTTGGTACAGAATTCTGAGTTTAATATTATTTCAAGCACTTTAAAGTCATCCTTTTACAATCATCTGGATGGACCCCTTTAATGAGAAGTGCACACTCATTTGAATTGTTTTTCATTTGAATTGTTTTTTTTAAAGATTTTTTATTTATTTATCTTCAGAGGGGAAGGGAAGGAGAGAGAGTGAGAAATATCAATGTATGGCTGCCTCTCGTGCATCCCCTGCCAGGAACCGAGAACTGGTCCGCAACCCAGGCATGTGCCCTTGACTGGGAATCGAACTGCGATCGTATGGTTCGCAGGCCCATGCTCAATCCACTGAGCTATACCAGCCAGGGCTTATTTGAACTGCTTTTATATATTTAACTTCTCTTCCTTACCTTTCAAGATTGATTGTCATTGTTGTTCAGCAGTTCAACTGTGACTGTAGGGAACAATGTTTCCTGTGATGAAGGAAGCATTGTTTCCTTCAATTTACCCTTCTTATATTTTGTTGTTCTCCTAGCAGTTGTAATTGTATATCTTTCTCCATATTGAGCATATTCAGAGCTGCGATGTTGTCAAACGTGTATATATTTTCCCCATATTCCCATGTCTCCCTTTATGGCATTCCAATTACCAATATATTAAAACTTTTGATATTGTCTGACAGGTTTCTGAGGTTTTATTTATTATTTAAATACCTTTATCTTGATTTCTCTCTCCAAGACAAATGGCAAGGAATTTCCAGTAGAATAAGCAGTGTGTGATATATAAGACACAGAAATTTAAATAAAATTTCTTTATACAGGGCACAGAAAATAAATAAACCCTTACGTCTGATACACAGGCTATGTACTGATAGCCTGTTCTATTTTTCTTGTGATAGCCCAGACTAAGACATACCTTTTATACTGAAAATTATGCTGTAAGAAGAAAATGTAAGTTAGGCACATTGCATTTTTTCTTTTACTTTCAATCCTTCCTTCCCCATCTGTAATCAGAAGATAGAACATGTAAGTGAAATGTTTACAAGTGAAAATATAACTTTTTTAGAAGTTGAGATAGTTTTGTGTAGTTTCCAACATTATGCTATGAATGGAAAACATATGCATGTGTATGTGGTAAAATACAAATTGTATGTAATTTTGCACTTCACCAAGAATGAACCTTAAACTTTGACTTTGAGTGGTAATGACTTGTCAAGGTAGGTTTATCAATGATAAAATATGTATCACTATGGCAGGAGATTGATAATGGAAGATGGTGGGGGTGGGAAGCACGAAGTACATGGAAAAGGAGAAATCTCAGTACTACTGTCTGCTGAATTTTGCTGTGAATCTAAAAATGCTCTGGAAAATGAAGTCCCTTAAAACACAAATTAAAAAAAAAAAACAGAACAAAGAAACAACAAAAAACTTTTAAGGTAAAAGTTGCTCATAGAATTTTTATATTAGTACATTTACCAAAGAATATCAGATGAGTATCTCTACATCTGTCTGTGCTTCCTTGGGAAATAAGTTTAATATTGACAAATATTGTGAAATAAGACCCTTTTGTAGGGAATGTCTCTGTGAATGATCTCAAGTCATTTATTCAGTATGTTATGAGAAGCTCTAATCCTCCATTTATTCATGTTATGCTTGCACTCTCCCACTGGTGGTTTCCACATCCCCATAGCAAATATCTCTGCAATGATGGTTCTTAGTTTTTCTAAGATTTCAAATTTATTTTCCAATGCAATAAGCTAGGCTGGCAGTTCCAACTGTATTTGACTAATAAACTGAAACTTGTTTGACTTCTGTGCAAAGTATGGTGAATCCTTTTAACATTACTTTAATTTTCTTAATCTACTGCTTAGAAAACAGGAGTTTAGATTTAACTTCGCTGGTAAATAAGACCTGGAGGAAGGTCAATTGACCTCATGACTTAAAAATAAAACAAAATAACATAAGTCTATCTAGATTTAATACACATAAAATCTTTCCTAATAAATGCACAAGACATCTGTTTGGAAAGTCAGCCATGGTGTATTCTAACACATTGAGACCCTAGGCATTTAGTTTTGACCATAAGTCTGAACTTTGTGGTTTGCATTTTGCTTAGCAGTGAAGAGATAGTTTGTATATCTTGATGAAGTAAATAAGTATAATTCAAAGAGAAAAGTTGGCAGAATATTAAAATATTTTTATATTCTGAGCATTATTTGTACATGGCTAATGAATGTATAACTGTTAGAAATAGTGCTCTCTAACCAAAAAAAAATACTACTTGATTATCACAGAACATGGAGAAAAATGTCTCAGCATTATTATCAACATCTATCATTTATTTACTATTTACTATGTCCCAGGTATCTTGCCAAATTCTCTACATATATTTTATGATCCACATGATAAACCTATGTGCTGAATCATTATTAATCTTCTTTGCAGATGATACTGGTTTGCCTGTCATCACAAAATGTAGATGATGTTACTAGAGCTTAAATTCAGGAAGTCAGTCTCCAAAACCCAGAGAACCTCTTAATCACAATACCAAATTCTGCATGTAAAAACTGAGGATATGGGGATGGGAAAAAACAAATAAACAAACGAAACCCCCCTGAGGACAGATAGTCCCTGTTTCAGGAAATGCATTAGCATTCCCACAGCTCTTTAAACTACTCACAGCACATCCACAAGCTCTTTATATTTTATTTTATTTTCCTTGAATCATAATTAAAATCTATTATAGTTCATTGAGTGTTTTTAAATACACTAGATAATTTTAAACTAGTAACAATTTTGTGACTGGAGTAAAGAAATATGACTATCATCATCATTCTGTTAGACACCGTGAAGTACCGGCGATCAGAAATGATTCATTCGAAATTATACAACCAGCATGTGATGAATTCAGTATCATGATGCACACCTTAGGACAGCAAATGCCAAATTACTTTCCCTTTATCATAGCAGTTTTCTGCAATCTTGAGACTCGGTTTTCTTTTTTCATTTTTGTTTATTATATTTTCCATTACTATCTTCCCCCATACTTTTTGTCCCCTCCTTCCTCACCTCCCCCTCAAAAATCGCCATTGTTGTCTGTGATCAAGAATCCCCCTGTTCAATGTTCTTTAGCATTTTTATGGATATATAAATACTGTGATGATAATTAATGAAATTATATATCAATAAATACTAGTTGTGAAATAAGGCCCTTATTAATAATTCCCTAATAACTATTTTTGCATACTAATTATTGATGATAATTTATTTATACCAATTTGTTCCTTTCTATGTCTTCAGAACTCAGCTATGCCTTTTACATGGACATGTATTTTGTTTCATATCATTTTAGTTTATTTAATGTAATTTATATCAGTTATGATAGTTTTTTAACTGACTAAATAATATCAGTGTTGTGTGACTAGTGTAGCTCAGTGGATTGAGCGCGGGACTGCAAACCAAGGGATCACGGTTCGATTCCCAGTCAGGGCACATGCCTGGGTTGCAGGCCAGTTCCCAGTAGGGGACACATGTGAGGCAACCATACATTGATATTTCTCTCCCTCTCTCCTTTCCTTCCCTCCCCCCTCTAAAGATGAATAAATAAAATCTTTAAAAAATAATAATAATAAAAGTGTTAAAAATCAATATCAGGGAAGTTATGATATAGTGAAAATAACTACAATATACAGAAAGTTGTAACTGATACAATAAAAATGTTATAATGATTTAGAGATTTAGCTGAATGCCAGAAAGAAATATAGAATAGGCTGCTAGAAATACAAGACTGGACCTATAGCATAAGAAAAGTTTTAGATGTGAATTTGTGAGTCAGCGGAGAGAAGTGAAAATTTTTTTAAAAATCACCTTTTGCCAGAAACTGAGTCAAATCAAGAAATGTACACAGGGGAGGTGACTTAGGCTAAATTTTAAGAAGCTCATTT
The DNA here is from genome assembly GCF_014824575.4 of Sturnira hondurensis. Taxonomy (NCBI): domain Eukaryota; kingdom Metazoa; phylum Chordata; class Mammalia; order Chiroptera; family Phyllostomidae; genus Sturnira; species Sturnira hondurensis. The sequence goes on from NW_028075269.1 coordinate 4,688,941, forward strand.
CAGACTGCATATTCTGCTGCAGTGTTTGTTTAGTAAAGTTCATAAACTGACTTCCATAACTCTGTTCTGAATGTTACCAATATCTCAATGAATCACTTGCATTAGAGACATAAAAGAAAATGACAACACAGAACTGAAAGATGTATATCTCCATGTCTCTTTTTTGTAGGTGAGCAAGGGGAGGCTGAGAGCGTTTTGCTCAAGGTTGCAAGGTACAGAAGCAGAACTTCAACCCACAGTGTACAGATTCCAAAAAGGCAAATGGCTTGTGACTGTAATCATTTTCCACAGTGCGATCACATTTGTGAGGTGTTTATTATCCCCGTAATTGCAGGGCACACTGAATAATAGGATTCCCATGCATGTATTGAAGGTCCTGACAAACATTTTATTAAAGAAACCTATTTGAATTTGCCTGATGCAGTCTTCCAGAAAGTTGCTTGGATATGAACACTGCTTCTTTCTGTATAACATCTGTTGTACTCCCTGCAATAACACTGTACAGCCTCCACTGGCATTTTTAGGGAATGAGTTTTTTATTCTGGCACAGATATTTCATAAAGGGTCACTGTGGCCAGCCTTCCTGAGTAATAAGCATTCAGTTTTACAGAGAGAGAGAAAAATGAGGTCTCAAATAATGCTGAGTTTCCCTTGCACTCATTGACTTTTCTAAATAGACCAAAGAATGGCTTGGCCAGGTATTATGCTCTGGCTGGTATAAAATAAAATAGTTTGAAGACCTGCCTCAGAGTCGGTGAACTGAGGGGTTTTCCTGGAGTTACAGAACTGAATTAACCACCTTCCTCTGGGTCTGCATACTGGTGATAAGAGCCTACGTGTGTTTCTGTGCCTTGGTGGTTGTAGCTCAGTTGGCTGGGCATCATCCTTTTAAGCGAAAGATCGCCAGTTTGATTCCCGGTCAGGGCACATGCTTGGGTTGTGGGTTTGGACCAGAGTCAGGTGCATGTGGAAGGCAACCAATCGATGTTTCTCTTGCTCTCTTTTTTTCTTCCCTTCTCTCCCAATCCCCTCTGCAAAAAAAAACTAGGTATGTTTCTAAAGAAAGCCTTATTTAATTTACTTATCCCTCACCCAAATACAAAGAGATGAGTACTATTGTAACCCTATTTTTATGGAAGGGAACTTGAGAGGAATATTAAATTGCCTAAAAATATGTACCTATTAAGTATGTGATGGTATTAAAATTCAGAGAATCTGGCTCTAGAATCTATGGTTTTAAACACTATGCTGCAAGACCATAGTTTTACCCATCAATTTCTTATTTTTGGTATTAGACTTAAAAAACTAGTATAAAAATTGGCTTAAATGGTTAAAATTGGCCATAATCACTTCTAACAGTGTTTGAAAAGGCCATGTTTGTTTGTTTGCCTCTACATAATCTAAATACATATATAAAAATTCTTAATAGAAGTACCATGGTTGTTTCATCATATCAGTACCTGGGAGTTGATAGTCTCAACGTATCACTTAATACACTGTAAACTCACTGTTCATCACAGAAACATTATATTCATTGCACTGACGTATTTTGAACTTTATTGAATCATAAACAAGTTCTCAGATATTTCTAAAAATTTTATAAGTTTTTCGAGAAAAGATATTTTAGGTTAAAGTTGCACTCGGTCAACATTTTTAATTAACCGACACTCTCTTCCTGCCCGCTTGGCCCCGCTCTTACCACTCTGAACACACACTCAAGAATGCCATGGGGAGCCGTGGCTGGTGTAGCTCAGTGGATTGAGCGTGGGACTGCGAATCACACCATCGAGGTTCGATTCCCAGTCAGGGCACACGCCTGGGTTGCAGGCCAGTTCCCAGCAGGGGACTCATGAGAGACAACCATACATTGATGTTTCTCTCCTTCTTTCCTTCCCTTCCACTCTAAAGATAAAGAAGTAAAATCTTTAAAAAAAAAGAAAATAATTTTCTAAAATACATCCTCAATTATGAATATTGTATTTCAATATAGCATGAATCATTGATAATTATCTACAAATATAGTAATGTGCATTTCTGGGGATATTTATTCTGAGGGTAAAGGTTAGTGAAAAGTTCTTTAAGAAAATGCTTTTATGGTCTTTGTAAATAGAAGTGTTAAGAAGGGAAAAATAATATTCCAAAGGCATGACTTGAAATTTAGGCTTCAGTCTCTATTTCTATGTTGCACTAAAAATTAATGATTTAGAACACTGACTGGAGATAATTTCTCATTACTTAGAAAATCTACAAAGTTTAAGTGAAAGTGTTTATGAATGCCAAATATTATTAGAGGTAGTTTTAATTCTAAAATAGATAAGTGTACCTTGTATATTGTTATGAGGGGCAGGAGCTGTCTTCTTTTAAACAGACAGTTACATAGACTGGGCATAAAAATTAAAAACTGAAGTTACCAAATTTAAACATGTAAAAAACTTGATTCTTCCTTCATAGTGCCAATAGAAATGATGCTATTTAAAAAGTGATTTTTTAAAAATTTTCACTGCTGAAACTCAATTCCTCCCAGTGATCAGAGAATACGATCCAGTAAAAAATCCAACAAAGAAAAATGCAAAGTAACAAGGGTTTGTTCAGTATCGGAGACAGATCGCTGAATTACAGAGAAGGAAAAAGGACATTTTATTCTCAGTTCTCGTACTGTTTACCTCTTGGCATTTGGCCTAGCTTCTCTAACTCTTAATTTTCTGATCTGTTAAATGATGAAGTTATTATATAAATAGCTTTTCAGACATGCATATTTTCAGCATTAGTACTTGTTTTTCACATAGACTCTTAAAACCCAAATCTATAAAACAAAAAAAGGAAGTTTTTCTAACTGATATTGTGCCAAAATTCCCTTGGCCGAACTTGGACTTCACTTTATATATGTTAAGGAACCAAGGAAAACAATTTGAAAAGCAATGAGCTAGATGATACTGAAAGATTTTCCAGGTCTTATATTGTGTTTTCATACATTTCCAAACAGAGAATGAAGCTGGTTTTATCTTATCTTTATAGGTTGGAATTAATAATCTCCTGGAAACACAGATTAAATGTGTGAAATGAATTTTCCTAGAATAAGATAACTGTGTCCTCAACATTTCTATTGTTTAAACTTAAAGACAACAATGCAAATCTTATCTTAAATAGTTGAGTTGTTGTCAAGCAAAGATAATTCCAAAAATATTCTTATGTCACATAGTGTAGCTTCCGTTCTGCATAGAAAATATCACTTGAATATTTTGGGGCATTTCAGTTTAAAGATGAAAAATGAGAGAAAACTTGCAATCTTGTGCAGTGTATCAAGTGTTTCTGTTTTTTGTGAAAACCAGCTTCATCCTAAACCCTTCTACCAAAATGGACAGAGAGAGTCACTCACTCCTCAGCACAGAAAACAAACCCTATATCTATCTTTCAGATTCTGATTCAAACTCACACTGGTGACTAAAATATTTATAGCATTATTTAAAAAGTCATCTGGAAGGACTTTATATTAACCAAATCTAAGGGTTGCTGGAGGACTTGAAATATATATGTTATCCTAAGTTGACCATTCTACTGACCACTGACATTTATTGTAAAAACTGAACTTTAAACTCACCGAAGATTTGAAAGAACTAAATAACACCACATACAATCTACAATAAAAACCTTGCTATACTTGCTTTAACATATGTCTACCTTTCTAGCCATCTCTCTATCAATTCTTCAATCTGTCTTGTTTGTGGATACAGTTCATCTATCCATCATATTTTGGAGACATATAATGGTTAGTTAGAGACTTAGTGCACTTTGCCTCTTGATGTTCCAGCCTGAATCATTAACTAGAGTCCAACATTTTTATTGAAAGATTGATTTAGTAGAAGTAAAATTAGTAAAATGCACAAGTCTTAAGCATGCCATTTGATGAATTTTGACAAATTTATTTATAACTACCAAAATATTAAGTATCACCATCAACCTGAACAGTCATTTCTGCCCCTTCCCAGTCAACTTCTGCTTCTCCCAACCCCACTAGATGTAACAACTACTCTGATGACACTTTAATCATAAATCAATTTAGCACATTCTAAAGTTTTATTTTACGATGCATAACTTTTTAATACTATAAATAATTTTTCACATCTCAGTGGTTCTAGTTTTATTGCTGAGCAACCTTTTATTTTATGAATAGACCACAGTTGGTTTTTGTTTTGGTTTGTTTTATATTCTCCTTTTGTTGAACTTTGAGTTGTAAAATTGTCAGATTTCATGAATAAACAGCTATGAACATTCCTATGGATTTCTTTTTGTGGATATATGTATTTTTCCAAGTTGGATCGCTGATAAGTCATATATTTAGTTTTGTAAGAAGCCACCAGAGTTTTTTAAAGTCACTGTAATGTTTACACACTTACTCACCAACAGTATAAGACAGTTTTTTTTTTAAGATTTTATTTATTTATTTATCTTTAGAGGGGAAGGAGAGAGGGAGAGAAACATCAATGTATGGTTGCCTTTTGTACGTCCCCTGCTGGGAGTTGGACTGCAGAGGACTGGACTACAACCCAGGCATGTGCCCTGACTGGGAATCGAACTGCGATCCTCTGGTTTGCAGGCCCGCGCTCAATCCACTGAGCTACACCAGCCAGGGCCTAGTATAAGACAGTTTTTGTTGTATAACATTTACACTATTATTTGGTGTTGTCAATTCTTTTAAGCTATTCAATTATTGGCATTGTAATTTGCAAATCATTGATTATTTATGATGTTGAGTATAATTCAATATGCTTATTAATAATTTAACTTCCTTTGTGAAGTGTCCAACCCTTTTGACCATATTTCCATTAGATAGTTTCTTTCACTTAAGTCACAACACACACATAAACAGACACATGTGTGATAACATATTGAAGTATAAATGCAGATACACAAATTGTGAATATTTATTCTTAGTGTATGGATTGCTTATTCATTTTCTAAATGGTGGATTTTGACAAGCACTCAATTACTTTGGCATATTGTCAAACACCAATTGTCTTTTTAAAATGTGCATCTGTTCTGAGCTCTGTGAACTCTTCCTTTATCTCCCCACCATAATGCAAACATCACAAACTCTTCATAATTAAAACTTTAGCATAGTTTTAAAATCAGATAGTGTGAGTCTCCAGTGTCTTTTTAATGACTTATTTAAAAATTCTGGGCACCTCTTTTATATTCCCCTAGAAACTATAGAGATAGTTTATTAACTTACTTTTTAAAAACTTGCTGGTTTTAAGTGAGATTGTGGAATATATGTGTATATATTTATTAGATTAATTTTCATTTAAAAAATATTGACTCTTACATGACTCTTTCCATTAATCCATTTATTTATGTGTTTAATTTCTATCAGTAATATTTCAAAGTTTTCTATGTAGATGTCTTAGATATTAATTATTGAAGTACTATTTCAATGAATACCAAATTTTTGATTAGTGTGGTGATTGTGAATTGTGAAAATTTATTTTCTAATAGCATATTAGAATTGTAATATAAGCAAATAAAATACATTCTTAAGTATTGTCTTATTTACTTACTATTTATAGTGATTATTTCATAAATAAATTAAGGTTTTGACAATCATTTAATCTGAAAATATAGACATTTTAATTATTTCCATATGTATTATGTGTACTTATAAAATTATTTTTATTTTAATTTCTCTAAAATACATGATTGTAAAAAATAAATAGTGGTGCAATAGGTGTATTTCTTTATAAATTGGGAAAATGTGAGAGAAAATTAAAAACTTCAAAATGCAACCCTCCTTAGAGGAGGCTATACATAGAAAAAGCATACGTAAATACACGGAATGTAGAATGGAAATAAATGAGCAAAAATAAATGGAAGCGCGTAAGACATAAACATCTACTTTAAATTTTTATCTAGAATATAAAGATAGGTTATATACAAACCTACTTATTCTTGTTATGGTTGATATGATAAATCAAATAGAGAAAAATATAATAGAAAACAAGATGCTTACCCTCAAATGTAATAGGGGGTTGCAAATTAAACCAGCAATGAAATGCCACTAGATATACCTATTAGAAAGGCCAAAATTCAAAACACTAACAACACTACATGTTGGCAAAGGATGTGGAGCAACAGAAAAATATAATAGAAAACAAATGTAATATAGGGTTGAAAATTAAATGTAATAGGGGGTTGAAAATTAAACCAGCAACGAAATGTCACTAGATATACCTATTAGAAAGGCCAAAATTCAAAACACTAACAACACTACATGTTGACAAAGGATGTGGAGCAACAGAAACTCTCATTCATTGCTGGTAGGAACGCAAAAAAGACGGCGCTTTGGAAGACATTCTGGCAGTTACTTAAGAAAGTAAACGTATGCCTACTATGTGATTCTTGACATCAAACCAAATGAACTGAAAACGCAGGTCCGCACAAAACCATGTCCATGGATATTTATAACATTTTTATTTATCATTACCAAAACTTGAGCGCAACCAATGTTTTTCAATAGGTGAATGATGGTGTACCTAGTCAATGGAATATTATTCAGCCCCAAGAAAAAAAACTACAAAAAGAAACAGTGGGATTTTAATGCATATTCCAAAGAAAAAGAAACTAATCTGAAAGTGCTAAAACATTACAGTTCTGACTACGGGACATTCTGGAAAGGGCAGACATGACCCCAGTAAAAAGATCAGAGGTTGCCAGCGGTTAGGGGAAAGTAAGGGACAAACAGACAAGAGTGTAGCAGTTTTGTAGGGCCTGCAGTTTGTTCTATATGGTAGATACTTAGTAATTATTAGTTTCCTTCTCCTTTTGTAAATCACTCTGAGAGTTGCAAGGTTCTCAGAATATGTAAGACACCTTGAAAGGAATTGGAAGAAAAGCAATGTAAGTTTTTGAAATGAAATAACAAAATGATGCTTGACAATGATTTATTCTTCTCAGTTTGCAAATATATTTATGAAGTTCCATTTTAACATGTTTAGTAACTGCCTCCTTTCCATGGTCATGATTCTATAAATCATTATAGCTGATATAATATCAATGACTTTAAAAAAAAGTTAATGTTTCTTTTATGATTGTGACTACTTTCCCCTAAGAAGTATTTTAGATAGAGCAACGAATATGATCTATCTAGTTCTATTTGCGAGCTGCTCCTCAGTGGGTCCCCACACATATTGGAGAATGTTTACTTTGTGAACACAGCTAAAGACATAAACACGAAGTCTAAGAGAGGTAAGAGGTTGCTCTCAAATGGATTCATGCACCTGCAGCTTCTCAGCGAATTTGCTGCAACACCTTATTACATGGTCTTCCTTCCATCATTCCTCTTCCCAACTATTCCACCAATGCCATTTTTGAAAAAAGAATAAATACCACAACTCTCTTAATAAAATATATGCTAATTACTTTGTCTTATAAATCCATTCATAAATGAACGTTCACTCACCTGACTAGCCTCTTGCCTCTCACTGTGCCCTTTTCTGTTAACAAACCAATTGTATTGACCTCCTGGGAGTTCTCTTAAGTATTTTAAAAAATATTCTCATATTTCATCCAACTTCATATGACCTGTCTTTCCCTAGCATATGTTTATGTATATATAAACATATATGTATATATATATGTATATATATGTGTATATATATTCTCATCTCTTTATGGATCCTCTGTATGTCTATGGTCTGGGTGGATCCTTATATGTTTTAGGGTACTGGGTACATTTATCAAACCAGGTAATTTTCATCTTACAGTGAAACTTTCTTTTCCACTTAGACCAAAAACTGTTAGACATTAAAGCTAATGTTCATTCACTTCTTTATTTAAATCTCTAGTTCACCAGAAAGGAATTTTGACAGAGTAAGAGTTTCTCAAAGCCTTGGCTCCTCATGTATCAAGTACAGATAATATCTACCTTGTGCCTAGAAGGGCTGCGTGTATTGAGATTGAAGTTACACACACACACATATATATACACACACATACAGGAACAACTTTACTCACTGCTATAAGAGTATATGGAACATATACCATTATGTATTCCAAGAGCAATTATACTGTTATACACCAGCAACCATATATATATGTGTGTGTGTGTGTGTGTGTGTATATATATATATATATATATATGTATAAATTGTTCAGTAAACTTTAGCTATTATTATTATTTTTAAATGCCAGAAGCAGCCCTGGCTGGTATGGCTCAGTGGATTGTGTGCCGGCTTCAGTAAGGGCACAAACCTGGGTTTTGGGCCAGGTCCCCAGTAGGAGGCAGGTGAACAGCAACCACAAATTGATGTTTCTCTCCCTCTCTTTCTCCCTCCCTTCCCTTCTCTCTAAAAATAAATAAATAAAATCTTTTAAAAATAAAAAGTAACAGAAGCATAACAAATGAAAACCAAAAATACTTTGCATGAAATTTTGTGCTTGTAAGGTTAATGTTTTTCAGGTGTGAGTTGACCAAAATATAATGAAACCTTCCCATAGTCAACTTTCTACAGGGATTTTCCTCAATTTGAACCTTTAGAGATGAGGCATAGCCACTCCCTATCTCACTCAGGTAGAAGGGGAAAGCAAGTCAGTCCCCTGGGGACTGACTTGGAGAGTCAGAAACACATAGTTTCAGATCCCCAGTGAATGTGTGACACTTTGCGGGGCAACCTTGCATGAATCATTCTATCTTATCTTAATTTCATCACTTTAATAAAGAAAAGTCAAATACCCTTTAGTTTTGGTTGTTTGTGGGTGGCGAGTGTATCTCAATGAAATATTTCATTATATTAGGTGTTGAAGGAGACAGCATATATGCTCTGGAGATGTTGGAACACTGCTCTTTTTCTGAAATTTAAGGTGTTTTCCCTAGATTCTGGATCTTTTCTCCCTTCTCCAATGAACCTTTTCATGCTATTAGAACTGTGTTGGTTTCCTGGGCACTTAACCTTTTATTTTGCATCCCCAAAGCAGTTTTTAGTCTAACTTTTTTTATTTTAGAGTATTATCCAAAAATTAAGAATGAAGTACTCACAGAGAACTAGCAAATTGAAATAGCACACATAAACACACACCCACACACATAATCCAGTAGACACAACTGGAGTCAGCGGAACTCCTGCTCTTGAGACCTCTCTCTGGTAGAACTGCTGAAAGTAAGAGAGTGTAAAGATACATGAAGGATTACTTTGGGCAGCAGGAAAAAAGGTGAGAAAATCGCAAAATTTAACTGGTGTACAGGTGAGCAATATATCTGACCTAACTCCCACTGAATGTGGAAAATAGATTTCTGCTCCTGATTTTTAAATGAACAAAATAACATTATGGAGAGTTATAGTGATTTTACCTAATAAATATTTGATATCCTCTTACTTGGTGGCAATATTTTTAGAGTAGATGGCAAAGGTACGAACAAAGGCTTGTTTTGTAAAATTAATTGCAGTACTAAAGGCAGAATGAAGGACATTGAGAAAGAAGAAAAGGATTTTCAGGTTACAGTTTTCACAACACTCATTCTGGTATATAAAGAGTTCTTAATATAAACTTTCTAAAAATATAAAGTCTTGGTGTAAAGCATCGTGTGATTTAAATTATTAATGATAAAAATTTTGATGCGAAGTTTGAGGTAACATCAAGCATTTTATTGTTACTGTGTTACTCCTGTACTTTCTCTTAAGTAATACAAAAACAGATTTGAGAAGCTCTTGATAATATAAAAATATCACAGAAAAAATAGATTTTTTCCCATTGTGCATTGTTTGTTTCTTGTTTATTGCTAGCCTTGGGTCCTTCTCAACTTTTATGTATGTGAAATCAGTATTTTAAAGCTTATCCTAAATAATAACCTAGTCCTTAGAAAAATTCACATTTGATATCTGAATAAATTTTTCATTTTGTTGTATGAGCTCCACTTAAGCAGGAATATGATCTGGTTTTCTCAGAAGTGTAGTCTCTGTGCCTAGGAGAATGTCTGGTATAAATTAGGTGCTTAATAAATAATGTGTAAGTGCATTGATGAATGTTTTAAAAGTAATAACTCTGCATGTATCTGAAATAGAGTTCTGGGAAAAGACAGAAAGGGAGCAAGTTCAAAAGAATGCACATCTTAGTGTGAGCAACTTTGAAAGTACAACACTTTCTTTCTAAAATTGAGGAACTGGACAAAGTCAGCCTCACCAAATCATACTGGCTAATTCATAGAGAGATTTCATGAGTCCCAAGATACACCTCTGGTTCTAAGGCTGTGTTGGGCCATGAATATCAGCCAGCAGATGAGAGGCAGAAAATATCTTTGAAAACATGTTTCTCGTGGGCATGGCCAATTCTGGTAAACATGAGCTGACAGTGGCAGGCAGACTTCTTCCCTCCTTGTGATGTTCCCAAAGTACTCTATTTACTTAGAATTGTGCAAAACCTTGTTTCTCATTTATTCCTTTTATCATCGACCACTTCTGAAATGTAAAAAAATTGCCCGTGGCCCTTGAAAACATTTAAAACATACTTTGCTTTTCTCATAGGTGGAGGGGAGAGAAATCTGTTTTTAAGCACAGCATCTTCACTATGCTCCCAAATTTGCTACATGGAGGTGAGAATACCCACAACAGTAATTCTGATGTATTAACTGTTCATAAAGATTTCACATCATGTTTATTTTTCATAGTTCCCTGTCTAATAACAAATGTGCTTTTTGAAGCATAAGTATTTATATTCCCTTCCCAAGGAACTGTATTGTCTGCTGAAAACTGTAGCTTTCTCGAAATGAACGTTTATTCCTGATCAAGTCAATGGACATAGGTTCAGTTCATTGAGATTCAGCTCATTTACCCATGAGTTACACTGTGGTCCTGAAGGACTTGACATCACTCCTATTTCCAGAGAGAGGAATTTGCAAAGGCCACATAGTTGACGGAGAAAATCCAGGGCTTTAGCAGCTGTTAGCCAAAACTTAAGCCTCAACTTTGCAACTTAACATCTCAGGGTCACTGGGGAAAGAAAATTGACTGAGGCCCAGGTTTATTATCTACAAAATGTAGACTAGAATAATATTTGCCTTGCAAAGTAGATAGGAGAATTAAATAATGTAACATATTAAAACACTGCACAGTGCCTATGTTTTAGTTATCAATTGCTATAATAATATATATTCTACATCTGCCACACTTCAAGGGCTTAGAACAATAAACATTTATGTATTTCCATAAGTATTTGCATCTGATGAACAGATATTTTCTTCTGTGTTACATAAAACTGACCTCAGCTGGATTTCTTCATAAGTGTGTGATCACTTGGTTGGAAGCCAGGGAGGGGTTACCTTGTTCAGATGCCCTTGGCTGGGATGAATTGGTTCTCCTCAATGTGGTCTCATCTGCAGCAACCCAGCATGCTAGCTGGTACATGTTCACATAGTGATGATGGTCCTGGTATTGGAATTCAAGAGTAAAAATAGACACAAACCCTTAGGTTCGGAAAGAGTGCACAATTATTACTAGTCCTTACTGTCAGATCAAGTCACAGGACCAATTCATATTTGAGGTGTGAAGAGACTCCTCTTCTCCTTAGGAGGATTTGTGAAATCTTTTAAAAGGGATATATATTGAGACAGAAGGAACTGGTTATATATTTACGATCAATGTACTACAACCTGGCCAAAGGAAGCAAAACACAAACAGAATAATTCTCTTCTCTATCTATAAACACTGTGCATAAATAAACTTCCAGATAGCCTTTGAAATATAATACTTGATATATAAATCAATTAGAATTGAGTACTGAACTTTCTAAAGTGTAAATATGATGATGTGATTTCCACTTAATACTTATAAGGTTTCCTTCTGCCTTGGATATAGGGCCTTATACAGCTTCCCTGCTAGGGCCAGCTCTCCAGTCTCAGGAGGCCCCAGTAATACCCACTGGAAAATTCTTACAAGAATTTTGAACATACTTTGCTCCGTCCATTCTTTCTTATCTGGCTGATGTCTTCACACACCCAGACTGTATGCTCAGGCACCCACTGGTTCCATGCTCAATCACCTCCTATGCCCATCTCTTTCAGAGCTTAGGATTTTTCTGCCAGCCTCCTCCACTAGATCATGACACCCTGTAAGAAGAATTTTTACCTTTGTTTTGTGTCCCAGGGCTTGGAACATAGAAGGGATTAACAGACACTTGAGGAAGGGAGGAATGTGTCTGTCACAAAACAACGTTCTATAGCTGAACTGTCTTTGAAAATCTGAATTTATAGATTCTGCGTTGTGTTTTGATTGCTTGATCCTGTATATATTGGCTCCATTTGTAGAGTCGATAAAAATAATTTACATTGAACAATGAGGCAGAAGAATATATTTAAAATCTTTAATGAATTAATATAAAATACTTTTAGAATAGTGAGGAATTTGAAGAGTTAATATGGGGTAATAATTACCTGCTGGCTTTTCCTGAAACAATTGTTTTGCTTCAAGTAGACATGTTCAAGGGATTCTTGGACAAATACATGATGTGGCTGTTAGTGTTTATCACTAGTATGCTCAGAAATTGTCTTCTTCCAGGCTTCACATGCCAGGAGAATGTATTCACGTAGCGAGGACTGTTATATCCAATCATACTCAGCTACATAGAATATCTACCAATATAAAAATACCTACCACTGCCTTCATACTCTGACACTATGCAATTTTCATATGTATTTTATCCCTAGCCACTCAGCATGGTTATTCATAATATTAATAAGCTAGCGATTACTGTGTTTGGTAGAAGGAAGTGGTGAACCCCAATGGCTCCTGGAGAAGCCTTCACTGGTCCTTTAAAGAGTTCAAATGACCAAAGTTCTCAACTAGGTGGAGTGTCCCTACTTACAAGGACTAAGGCTATTCAAATACAAGTTTGGAAACAAAAATTTTAGAAACTTTGGAAGAGAGTACAGAACCTTCAGTTTTTTCTTAGCGGAGAATATGTACTAGAGTATCAAGTATCAGCATCAGAGTCTTATTTATTAGTCATCTCTTGCTGTTGTAGTTTAAATGGTCGTTAAAACAGTGCCCATTTTTATTGTGATGGAGATATTATCCAGTGAGAAAAATGAGCAATAAACAGTAACACAGTTAGAGAGATAAATAGAAACTGTGATAAGAAAGACTGAAATATAACTGTATGTGCCAGTGTAGCATTAATAATTCAAGTCAATTATTGACAAAAAGCATGTATTAATGACCCACAGTCAACAGTGTGGGGATTGACTCTGGAAGTGGGGTTTGGGGTGGGTGGAAGAGGGTAAAGGGGGAAAATTAAAACAACTGTAATAGAATAACAATTAAATACGTTTAAAATATATAGTCAATGATAATATTAATAATATAAAAGGAATAGTTTTGAAATAACTTTTCTGTGTGAGAAAAACAAAAATTTCAAGTTAATTATTAAATAGTAGATAAGGTTTGGGGAACAATTCCCTTAGCTGTTGTGAACACATCAAGAAAGAAGAATGCACACCTACAAAAACCAACTCATAGTAACTAATAAATGTTATGTTAAATATATAAGGTCATTTTTTTGCTTCTCCCCAAATTTTCTTATGTCTCTTTGTAGCTAGTCCTCTTCTGCCACACTACAACCTTAAAAACCACGAATGTTACTTCTGTCTCTATAGTTTTTACTTTTTCCAGAAGATTATATAAATAAAATCATACAAGAAATAGACTTTAAAGCTTTTGTGTATGGCTTATTTCATTTAAAATAATGCTTTCAATATTCAACCACAATTTTGCCTGTGTTATGTGTATATATATATTCATGTGTATATATTATATACACACACATACATACTATTTCAAAGAGAGAATAGACTTTAGGTTAAAAGGAATGGTATGAGATCACATTTCTCAGTCCTTTTTGTTGAAAAATTTCCCTAAAAAGAGTTAAAATTCAAGTGAGGATTTACCAAAAGTCTGTTAATAAACAGAATTGCTTATTGTTCCATGGACAATGCTTAAATAGGTACCAATGTTTAAAATATTATTAAATATCCAATAACAACTGTATAAGTCAAAGTTGCCTATTTATTGTTTTGGTAAATTCTCATCTGAGAGTACTTTGTTTATTTCCGAAGAGTTGAAATGTTTGTTACTCTGAAATAAATTTAAACACACATGGACTCTGGCAGCTAGAAAGGGCACTAGAAGTAAATCTTAGCATAAATACCCCTTTTACAAATGAGTAAACATGCTCAGTGAATGGTTTAGGCCCTCCAGCAACTTAGTTCTGACTGGGAGAAAATAAATTACTCATGGAATGACTTTTTGAAAAATTCAGTATTGGCCTAAAAGTCACATTTATTTATTTTTCTAATGCTCAGTCCTTTTGAGAATCTCATGAAAGCACACATTCTCTCCAAAGAAAAATGCACCTTTCTTTATACAAAATTATATTTATTTTAGTCTTTCTGTAGATTCCCACCACCCAGTAAAAAGTGGGAGGTGAGACGTAAGAGATGTCTTCAGTGTCTCGAATTATTCATCCACAAGGCATTTAAAATTGATCTACTATACAGCAAATACCACAGAAAGTTGGAGAACTATCAAGGGAAGATGAGGTTGACAAGCTTAAGAAATTGCAGGCCTCCACTGTATGTATGAAGAAGTCTCATCTACAATCCATCATTGAGAGGAGGTGGAGCAGACCCCTCCATTTCCCCACAATACATGCCAAAAATGAATGGATGGATGGATGAATGAATGAATGAATGAAAACCAATAGAAAGAACACTATGTTCTCTTGAAATAAAAATAAATTGATAGAAAAGATATTGTGGTAAAATACTCATTATTTTTTATAGTTTATATGTCCAAAAAAATCACATACATCNCTCGAATTATTCATCCACAAGGCATTTAAAATTGATCTACTATACAGCAAATACTACAGAAAGTTGGAGAACTATCAAGGGAAGATGAGGTTGACAAGTTTAAGAAATTGCAGGCCTCCACTGTATGTATGAAGAAGTCTCATCTACAATCCATCATTGAGAGGAGGTGGAGCAGATCCCTCCATTTCCCCACAATACATGCCAAAAATGAATGGATGGATGGATGGATGAATGAATGAATGAAAACCAATAGAAAGAACACTATGTTCTCTTGAAATAAAAATAAATTGATAGAAAAGATATTGTGGTAAAATACTCATTATTTTTTATAGTTTATATGTCCAAAAAATCACATACATCTATACCTTTGATAAAAGCAATCTCATTTACAAAAATGTATATTACATATAATTGTTACATTTTATTATTTAACTTATTTGCTCTTTCTCCCAAAGGAAACTTATATGACTTTAGGTTGTTAAAGTGAAATTAACTTTTAGTAGTGTAGTAACCAGATGTTTGCTAAGTTATTTCTGTGTAATTTAGGAACTAAATTGGCTCCTTACACATATGTTAGTGATTCAAGGACAATTCTTCAATATTAATCACAAGATACTGTCTTTGATAGGATCAGATATAACAATGAAAAACCTGAAGGTCAAAGTTAATTTTAGTGTTTTACTGTGTGTGTGCAAGCTGTATGCGTGTGTATTGTATGTGTACAGAGAGAAAGAGATGAGAGAGAGGGGAGGAGGAGGAGAGTAGGAAGAAAGAGGAGGAGGAAGAGAGGAAGGAGGCCTAACAATTTTTTTCACATCCCATCTTTTGTTTCTCCAGGGTGACGACAATCCAGTTTTGAGACCACTACTCATTACTCATAGTTCCGGTCATGATTTTGAAATACATTTGTGCACTGTTATTGGCTCCAAGGTCACTGACAAGTTATATATATTTAAATAATATTTAAAATAATCACCATTGGTTGCACATTCTTTCCTCATAGCTTTGCCTTTCAAGGTTTCTTAATTAAGATACAATGACCAAGGATGCTGATAGATGTGTCATCAAGAGTCCCCAAACCTTGGAAATATCTTATACATCTTCATTATGACTTTGGAGAAATCAGCATGCTTGAAGTAAACCAAGATTCCTTGTTTTCAATTACATCGTTGCAGAGTCAAATCTACTTGAACTTCTCTATCTCACCTGTAATTGTATAATCCCAAATTGTCTCTCCAAGCAGGAAGCAGTGACATAAGCTATCTATATGAGCATGGACATCCAGATACTTAGCTTTTTTTGCTTCATACTTCCCCACCATATTTCATCATTGGTTAAATTGTCTGAGCAGTTAGGAAGCACTGTATTCAAAGACCCACACTTGCCCTGACATCACCTCAGTTTAGCCCAATATTGCTCAAGATTGACTTTTTAACCATCATTCTAAATTGTTTTCCCTATGAAAATATCTACCATGCATCAGAAACAGCTAGTGGTTAAGAGTACTGTGGTGAAGAAAATGTTCTACTTTCCCATAATAAAGAGTAGAGAATTGATTCTCCTCTGCTTGTATTTTAGTGTATCCTCTACTTTGAGTGAGAATGAATGAAATAGACTGCATGGAGTGGGAGTAAAGAAGAGTTTCTATCTGCTCCCATCACTTTAGGAGGAAAACCATTAAAATGTTGCAGCTTTATCCTTGGTTTAAGAATAGCCATGAATTTTGACTATATTAACTTGGTTTATGGAATAATTTTCTTGAATTGAATTATATAAATAATTGGAACTAAATTAGTACATTGGAACTAAATGTGCAACACAGCACACAACTACCCGGAATAGTATCACCTTATTATTGGTGTCATTTTCTGCTGCACCTCACTTGCCTCCTTATTGGCCCCTCCTGGATCAACCTTCTATTATAGTGGATGTTTTCTCTGGAACTAGTATGCTACTATTCACATTCCAGACTTCTATTTCTGTTTGAAATTTTACATATGAAATAATATAGGCTGTAGAACACTATAATCTATAAACATCAGAGAAATTCATACTAGGATTTTGCATTTTTAGTTCACTTCATTTATGCAAATAAAACAAATATAACTAATTAAGCCCCTTGGCCCTCGTGAGACTTTTGTTGGTTTAACACTATGAAACTCATTCTCTCTTTTCTCTTTAGTTTTTTAAAAAATGATTTTTTAAATTTATTTTTTAGAGAGAGGGGAAAGGAAGGAGAAAGAGAGGGAGAGAAATATCAGTGTGTAGTTGTCACTCACATGCCCTCATTTGGGGGTTTGGTCGGCAACCCAGGCATGTGCCCTGACTAGAAATTGAACCTACAACGTTTTGATTCGGAGACTCATGCTCAATCCACTGAGCTACCCCAGCCAGAGCTCTGAAACACATTCTCTTAATGTGTGTTTTTATGACTTTAATGTAAGATGCAAACAGATGATTCTTTTTGGAGTAAGATAAAACCAAATGCAACATAGGAAATTATCCACAATCCCAGTAATAACTTTGACTAATTCTTTCTGTAATATTTCAACTCCCTAGACCCATTAGTTACTTCATACCAGGTTCAATGAGGCCCTGAACAATCTAAATAATGAAAGTCCTAAGAGCTGCTGGCCCTGTATCTTTAAAGATACATTTGCTACTCCTGTTAGAATTTCTTATTCCTGTCAGATGAAAATCTTTTTAGATTGCTTATTTTGACTCTTTTTATGGTATCTCAGTAGCAAGTAAAAGAAAACTAGAAACCTTGTTGAAGTTTTATGTATCAAATATGTATAACTTACTATGAATTAGGTAACATTCTAAGTTTTTTTACAAATGCTTACTAATTTAATTATCATAACAATCATATGAAGAGATCTCTGTCATCATCCTATTTTTACAAACGTGGATTTCAGGCATAGAGAGGCTAGTAAGTTGCCAAAATTGCTGAAGTGGTAAGAGCTAGTATTTGTACACCAGTTCTCTTTTTCTGAAGTTCATCTCCAAACAACTCAACAGCTGTCTCCCCAGAAATAATGACCATCACAGTAATTAGCAGGCTGAAAGATAGAGAGGAGGGCAAGTTGATTCTGATAAGTAATGTTGTGTATTCACCATGGATAAGGTCAGGGAGGCTAAATCTCAGCAGTGGGACACAACATGCGAGAGTCAGTTCCCATCTCTATGCCACAGCCAGTTTCCCCAATATCAACATTTTATATTAGTATGCTGCATTGGACACACTGGTGCATTATTGTTAACTAAAGCCCATACGTGACTCATTTTTAAACTTATATCCTTTTCTATGTCAGTATCCTATCTAATATACCTCATTACATTTAGTCATTAGGTCTCCTTAGGCTTGTTTTCCCCTATGAGTTTCTCAGATTATCATTGATAACATGGACAGTTTTGAGGAGTATTACTCAAGCATTTTCCAGAATATACATCAAATAGGTTTGTCTGATGTTTTGTCTGGAGTTACATGTTTGAGGGAGGAAGACCACAGAAGTAAAATCACTTTTATCTCATAATATCAAGGGTACATTCTATCAATAATGGCATCACTATTGATGTTGAACTTAATCACGTGGCTGAGAGAGTGCTTGTGATATTTGCCCACCATAAATCGCCTTGGTTCCCATTTCTGCCTGTACTTTGGGAAAGGAAGTCGCAAGGTGCAGCTGACCCTTAGGGGGTGAAGGGTTATATACTATCTCTTTCAATACAGGGTATCTTCATAAATTATTTTCCTGCACAGGAGTTTCGCTTATAATTTTTATATTACTATGGATTTACAGATACTCACTTTATATATTGTGTTAAAACACAAAACTGTTGTATCTACTTTAGCTGTTGTCCAAATTATTTGAGCTTTGGCAATTGAGAATTCTCAGTTTCAGTTGGTCCTTTGATGTACCACAATTATTATAAGATATTTTGGGACATTTTTTAACTTTTGGCCACTGTAAGATTCTCTTGTATGTTTCCTGCCCCACTCCTATCAAAAAGTTATTCTCCAAGTAGTCCTAGTTCTCTTATGGGGGGATGGCTTTAGAAACTAATGTTTAGTCACTAGGAGTAGTCATTTCTCTTGGGGTATCATCATTCCCACTCACCTAACAAAGGAATGGTTTGTGTTTAATAATATACCCATACACACATACAATATGTAGATATCTGTAAATATATTAAACAAAATATCAATCCATTCTGATGTTTCCAACCCTAGTTTATTACTATCTGGATCATTCTAAATACCTTGATTATCTATAAATTCTCATTCCCCAAATAAGGAAACTGGCTTCCACCATCTTCCATCCATTTACTTACTTTTTCAATCCTCATATTTTAAGTCTTAAGTATTGCCTCTGAGGGAAACAACTTTGCCAACTAGATAGAGCACAATGATTCTGCACAGTTCTATTTGCCTTAACACAAAACACAAAATGACTACTCCTTCAGTGACAATTTTTCTTACATTTACAATGCATCACATTGAATTTTGTGTTCTTCATTTAATATCATTATTGTTAGATGTCTTAAACGATTTCCAAAAAATTGTACACATTAAGTTTCACTCTTGGGCTTAAAGTTCTATGGGTTTTGACAAAGGGATAGTGTCATTTCCTCATTACGATTTCATGCAAATAGTTTCACCTCCCTAAATACTCCCCTGTGCCTCAGCTATTCAATTCTATCTCTCTCCCTCTGAAACCTTAGGAGTTACTCATCTATTTACCATCTCTATAGTTTTGTCTTATACAGAGTTTAATGTAATCTAAATCATATAAGGTGTAACCTCTTCAGACTAGCTTCTTTCACAAAGCAATATACATTTTGATTCATATATATATATATATATATATATATATATATATATATATCATTACTCTCTGGCCATGAAAATAAATTTCAACTTAAATTTATTTTATGGATTATGTTTTTGCTGTTTTAGCTAAAAAGTAATTATCAAACCCAAGGCTGCAGAGAGTCTATCCTATTTTTTCTTCCAGAAGTTTTATAATTTCTTATTTTTCATTTAGATATGATCTATATTGGATTAATACATGTGAGAGGTGTAAAGAGTGTTACCAGGTTGAATTTTCTGCTTATGAAAGTCCGGTTGTTACAGCATCATTTATTGGAAGATCACTTATGCTCCACTGTCATGTGTTACACCTTTTTTTACCAATCAGCTGACTATTTATGTGGACCCATTTTGGGGTTTTCTATTCCATTGCATTGATCTATATCTCTATACTTGCACCAATGCCAATGCCATCTTATTTATGGCAGATTTATATTACAACTTGAAGTTGTCTAGGAAGTGTCCTCTGTTTGTTCTTCAGGCATGTGTTTTTATAATGATACAGAAATGATATATGAAAACCCAAACATAAGCACTTTAAAAGTGTCTGCTTATGTAGTCTGCTGACATCTCATTTGCCAGTGTTAGTTAAAGGGCTGATTTCAAGAACAATAGGAGGGGAAATATGCTTTAACTCGTGATGGAAAAAACATCCTTAATTATGGACAAAGGGATGGCTTCGGAGAGGAATGAAGAAAATGCTTATTAAATCTTCCCTATTGTAGTCCCCAATGCAGCTTTGTTTATACCACTTACTGTTATCTAAAATTATCTTTTGACATATACATAGGATTACATATATCTTCAACTGTAACATAAGCTCCATGAAGGAAGAGAATTGTCTTCCTTATCATTGCACCTCTGATGCACAGAAAAGTAATTGTTATATATTAAGGAATGAGTGAGCATTTGATGAATGAGGGAATTAGTAAATTATTCTGATAATATAACAACATTCACAAAGCATATTTTTCATGTTAGCATGAGGTATTTAAACCATAACTAAGTCTAGCTCCATTTCTAAAATTTTACAGGGGACGTTAACAACTTAAAAACAAATTAGATGTAGACAAGGGCAGAAAGATAAAAGATAATAAATTCAGAGGACATATGAGAGGACTTTCTTCTCACATATTTCTCCTGGACTTTTCTTCAGGCTCTTGCTGTGGACACAGCTGTCCCTTATCTGGGATATCTTACTCTCTCGATGATCCATTTATGTGTCCGCCTATTTATTCATTGGCTCCTCAACATACTCTCTTGTGTATAACTGGTCAATTTTACAGTATTCTCTGCTTGGATTTCCTCTGTGCCTTCTTCACTGGTGACTGCATTCACACACATAGTAACTGCTGTGCTTTTCATAACGTTTATTAACTTTCCATCTAATATCCCATCATTATTTTTGAGTTCCAGGCATTTATTTCTAAGTGAAATGTGATTTCCTGCACTTGAATATAACCCTTGCACCCTGAGTCTCCAGCCCAAGCCTATTTGTCTCAATTCCACGATTCTCTGAAATGACCATTATTTTCCAAGCCTACCTCCCTCACCTATGCACTTCCTCATTTACACCAACTTTTCATCCATCGTTGAACCTTGTACATTCCAACACTGGGATGACTGCCAAACGTTTACTCCTTGTCCCTTTCTCTGCTTCCTTAATGAAAACTCCTCACAATCCAGCATTTTTCAAATCTTAAATCAGATCTTAAGGCTTTTCACATTAGAAAACGCAGAAAGCTTACTCATCTTTACCAAGTAAGCCACTGACTTTTAAACTGTCATTTAAATCCCTCGGCAATCTCCTTTTTCTGCACCTCACTTTTTCTGCACCGTTAAAATCCTCTCCGTGACACTCTCTGCTATCAATCGTTATTTGGAAGGGAGTGAGAAAAGACCTTCTGGTTTATGGGTAGTGTTCTTTTCTTAATTTAGGCACTAATTATACATGTGTCAAGTCTGGGTGCTGTATCAATCTTCTCCTTTATGCGATGTGCACCCTTTACATGTACATTACAGGTCATTAGACAGTTAAATTAAACAGTAGTTAAAGAGAAATCAAAAGGGGCCGTGTCTGCTAAAACATGTCCTGTGTTTATATTCGTTGGTCAGAAAGAAACAAAAGCTAGATATTGCATGGAGCTCTGAGACACCTATGCTTCTGAATATTTTATATTTATCCCTAAAAGAAAAGGGAAACTTTTTGCAAGGTCCAAATTAGTGAAATTTAAAATGAACCAAATGAAATTCAAAGAAATAAAAACTTAGAGACAAAGGAGAGGCCGTTTTTTTTTTTTTTTTTTAAAGAAAACTTCCTACCTGTTGCCCCCAGGTCAGTCTGATTCACGTAAATGAGGTCTCGAAATTGCTCATTTGGATTTGTCAGTATAATGCAAATAAGGGTCCTTTTGGTATAGTTCTGATTGGTCAAAGCAGGTCACAGTCTGTTGGTGGGGTGACAGCATGGCGATGAGGGACCAAGGAACTTCCCTGCTGCGGCTGAAGTTGTAAACATTGAAAACAACAGTGCAGACTGTGGGGAACTCGGGGTTCAGTTTGTGGTTCTTCCTTCCCGGCATACAGAGTACTTCAAAGGCCCCTGTCAGTAAATAGCCACTAGATTCTAATTTTGTATGTTGGCACAATTAACCCTAGGGATTCTGAATCCATTTCAGTAGATACGCTTCTCCTTGGGGTTCACATTAGGTGACTTTCTTCTCTATGCCACAAGGCTAATGAACCTACAACACAAAGAAGTGAGGTGACTGACATAGATGCCTAGGACCTGAGAGTTATGAAACTATAACTCTTTCTGCAACAGCCATTACCTAACAGAACAGCTAAAACCAAATTATTTATTATTGAATATATGAAAGGACACAGGAATTAATACATTGACAGCAATAAACATGTTAGTCCTGTTTAAATCTGGAAAGGACCAAACCGATCTTATAAAAATGAGAGCTATGATATTAAATGACTCTGCACAACTCTTTTAATAATGAGCAAGGTTAAACTTTTCTGGTCCCCTCTGCTGCTGACCATTCTGCAGCCAGTGGCTGAGTTTGCACCTACATCATGGTGGGGACTTTGGGTTATCATATAAGTAGTTACAGGTATGAATACACTCTGCCATGTGTTAATTTCCATTTGCTAAAAAACTAGGAGTTGGGGTTGTGACTGACTTTACCTCTAGAGAAATTGCATTTTCTACCATGACTCAAAATATAAATAAACTGTTATCTCCCCTACACTACCATTATAAAATTTCTCTTTTAGCTACCAAATTGTTCTTGAAGTATTTTTCACTTAATGTCTTGTAAGACATACATCTCTGCAGCACAAGGGAATTTAATGTGTGAGTTTAAAATTTGATTATGATATTTGCTATACATTTATATTAACTTACAAACCTGTTCTGCAGCAGTTTTTTTATTGCAATTTAAATTAGACTTTTGTTTATGATACAATACAGAATGGCATGATAAATTATAAGCATCTGTTTTAAAACAACATAAGCACATTTATTTTTAATTTGCTGAGTGCCTTCTATCTGCCAGTTATTGTTGAAAGGAGAGAAAACATGACAAAAAAATATACTTGCACTGAAATAAATTACAGCTTAAGGGAGGAAGTTGGATGATAAACACATAAATAGATATTTTGGATAATGCAGAGTAGTGGTGAGCTCGGTAAGACAACAATTAAGGAAATGTGATAGATAGTGTCTTATGGGCTGGAATGCAGTGGGCGAGGGTTATCGGTCAAGGGTCATCATGATGATATCTGATCTGAGACCTACATACGAGGTGGGATGTGAATCACACAAGAAGAGTGTTCCAGGCAGGGGGCTCAAAGGCCTTGAGATGAAAATGAGGTAGATGTATTTGAGGAAGAGGAAACGTAAGAAAATACGATTTGGACATGGTGTGTGAGTAAGAGGTCATATTAGGGAAGTAGCTGAAATTTGATTACATAGATCTGTTATGTAAATCATTTGCGTTTCATTTTAATATTCAGTGCAAAGCCGGCTGGAAGGAACTATTGGATGGTGGTGGGGAGACAGAGGCAGGTCAAAATATAAGATCCCCCTTAGAAAATGTTGTAAGATCCAGGATAACTTATATCCTATCGAGTTTACAGCATGTATTATCATCAGGTGAAATTTGGTTCTGATGAATCGTGACCTGGAGATTCCAAACAATTACACCAAGCGCTGCAAGATGACCACACAGTTATGTAGTTCAGTGAATGCTCAGATCTACCTGCTGGGACTTCAGAAGTCAAGCCTAATTAGAGCATGCTGCTACTTTTCAGCATTGAAGTGCAGGGATATCTTTTTTAAAAATTGTTATTAATTAAGATACATCAATTAAGCAAACTATACTTTAAGACTGCTTCAGATCCAATTTTTTTCTGTTTGTTTAGTTGTTCTTCAAGTTCAGTTGTTTCCATTTCCTTCCACCAATTCTCCCTGACCCACCCATCCCCAGCTCCCACCCTGGATCCTACCCACCTTTGGCTTTGTCCACGTGTCCTTTATACATGCTCCTTGATGACCTTTCCCCTTGTTCCCATTATTCCCTCCTCCCACCCCTCCAGTTACTGTCAGTTTGTTCTTTATTTCAATGTCTCTGGTTCTATTTTGCTCGCTTGTTTGTTTTATTGATTAGGTACCACTTATAGGTGAGATCACATGGTATTTGTCTTTCACCACCTGGCTTACTTCACTCAGCGTAATGCTCCCCAGTTCCATCCAGATCCACCGTCTTAAGTGGTTCGGTAAGAAGAGCGAAGACTTGAATAAAGAGAATAGGTGGTCCTTGGACAGCCAGATAATAACTTTTGTTGCTTTCTGCCCCATCTGACCATTTAACATCCTCATTTCAAAGCCACATAGGCTTTGGACACTGCCCAAGTCAGGGCCCTATCACACTGACTCCATCCCCATCAGCCCACAGCATTACACAAAGGAGAGCATGTCTCAATTGCTCAGTGCCAGCTGTTTGACTTGACTCTTGACAAGGACTATGAGAATTTTTGGCTTCTCATGGGAGAAGAGGAAGGGCCAGCCAAAATGATTCCCATAGAAACAGTAATCCATTCTATTTTATTTTTTTGTTTCCTTGCCAGAAAATAGCTTATAACTTTCTTTCACTGCCATAATAATATTTTATATGTGTTAAATATTGTATTGAGAAAATAGTGCAGTTAGTCCTGTGTGCAATGTTGAACAATATAGACAAAGTGAATAAGTTTGTCTTTATGTGGTTATAAATTAAAATATATTCATGATTATAGGAGTAACAAACACAAGATGGTTAACTTAAAATATAGTCAACTCTTATGTGCTACTTAATTCTGTTTAGCATTCTCCTTACCATGTGTCATTGCCCTTCTATCAAACGCATACACTGTCTTACACAACTTGAAAGGCAAAATCAGTGAGAAGCAATGAATGCCTGTCCAATATCTAATGCATGTGTCCTGACCACAGTAGCTGCTTCTATTATAGCTACTTTTAAAGGTATTTTTTCATATGCCAAGCATGATTTGAAAACGTAGTTCCAGGGACTGGGAATGACCTATGTTGCAGTTTCAACCCTCAAGAACTGGTCATTTAAATGGGGGATTTATAAAAAGAACATAATTGAGGGTGTTTCAAGAAGCTTATACCTGGCACATAATTAAGCCAGGCTATACTAGCTTCATACATTATTTTACCAAGCAGATACTGTAGCCATATAGCTTTACTGATGCAGTGGGTACAGTAATGGGGTCACACCTTTGTTCTAATTTGTATAGGGACTTAGCCCCAGGAAATAAAATCCTCTTCTTTGTCTCTCTTATCCCCAAGGGCAGAGCTTCTTTCCCTAAATAGATGCTAACTAGTCATTCAAATTTCTCCTAAACTTATGAGTATTCTTTTTCTTGTCTCTTTATGTCCCTCAGTATTTTGGTGTCTAAAATGTCACTTTCATTTGAGCTCAGATTTATATTTTTGGTTATATTTTATTAGCACTGTAAGTATTTTTAATAGTGGGAGCTGGACAGAAGGGAAGAGCAGAAGAGATTTTTTGCATCATCTTCATCATCTAATTCAGAACTTACCCATGTAAAACCTTTTAAGTTGTGCTTTTTTATAGAATTCCAATCATCATGCCAGATTTAGAACAGGTGATAGAAAGGTTCCTTTTTCTTGTTTCAGAAAATAAAACACCATCACTACACACCTTTAAAATACAGACCCATTTTCACCCTGGGCAAGAAATCTGTGCAAAATCAGAAGACAAATCATCCCAGGCTGCTTTGCCATTACTATGTTACATATTGAACAATAAAGACCAGCATCTGCAAAGAACATTTCTTGCTCTCTAGGGCTAGAAGACTACACCATCTCCAAGAGGACCAGCTTGTCAGCCAAGGCTTCCAAATAAAGCTTTTCCTACGATAGCAACCCACTGGGAACACGGCTCTTAGCTGTTACCAGGCTACTACACCATTATTTAGCAAGCACAAAGAAGGGAAAATTATTTGTATGAATATATGGTAAACATACTGAAGTCTAAAGCTTTACTTGAAAAAGATGTCAGGACGTCGGGTTTCTAACCCCACATTTAAAGTGTTTGGACATCTTGTTTCCCAGCTTCACAACAACAACAAAAGTAGCTGAACGAACTAAAAGCCAAGGACTTTTTTAAAGATCCATCAAAGTGTTGAGATCCCAGGACAAACCTCCACACTGAAAACTGTGAGACAGGCAAATACAGGTACTAGAGGCCAGTTCATCTGAAGCAGAAGCTGCTGAAGCCAGGTACCTGTAGAAATGCTTCCATGTAAGTCAGAGGAGCTGCCAGGAGCTGATGGTAGATCACCCTGAGAGTTCAAAGCTCTCGGAGGAAGCCCCAGGCTTTCGGGTTTTTACTTCCAGGAACTGCCTCCACCTCATCCTTAGGCTTTAGAATATATGAAACATTTTAAGGTTTCTTGGAAGAATTAGGACTTACTAGAGGTCTTGGAAGACAAGTTCACTACAAGTTCACTTTCATAGAGAATGCTCCTCCTCCATCACCAAATTTAATCATCTGGTAACTGTTACTTTGCCATTTTGATAACCCGAGGGAGGTAATTCATCAGTTTTATATGATGCAGTCTGCATTCCTTTTTAGTATTTATGAATTAAACTATATAGGTGTGAAATTGAATTCTTATTGCCTGAGCACTTATTATTTATGTTTGATTGTTTCCCAATCTCTTAAAAAACATTGTTGCATTGCATGCATAGCCATCTCATATAGTATCATATAAAATATATCTATCATTTTCTTAATACCCACTAATAATGATAGTTAAATATTAATTTAAAATTCTTTGCTGGAAACTCACAATGCAGAAAGTAGTATTCCAATCACTTTTCTTGAGCAAACTCGTTCATTACTCATACTAATAAGTTACATTATTTTCTTTATTTTGCAAATGAGAACACTAAAACCCAGAGAATAGGTATCTCACTGAAATGGTACAAAACCAATATTTGGTTGGTTTCAAGTATTTCAAATATTCTGGTGTCAAATTCTGTGAATGATGAACTAATTCTCATACATGTCTTCCTTGTCTACATTAGTAGAGAGGAGACCAATTTTTTTTTGAGAGAAAGAAACATATTTTTAAAATATTTTCTTTTTTATAGGGCCCCTCCTGAATTTTGGGTTAAATTATATAGAATATTTTGGACTTTGAAACTATGGTATGTAATATGACATATAATAATTTGTCATTGGCATAGTTTCTATTAGCTAGAAATCGATACAGTTGTTATATAACATTTCTCCTCTCCTTTGAATGTAAAATAGAGTGGCTTCTTTTGAGCATGTGTATCTATTTCAGTATCTAGCACAGTGCTCCCTAAGAACTTTCAATAATTGTTGAAATATGAATATAATTTTAAATACATAAAGCTACACAGTTTTGCCTTTACTTAATCATCTAAAATTAATGGGAAAATTTTGCTATTTACTAATGTTTCATTATAACCACTATTTTAATTTCAGTATCTTGTGTGTGTGGAATATGTTATAATTCAAAATGATCTGTATCCACCTTCCTTATTCATTTATTCTTATTCCAATTTAAATCAAATAGAACCTTGAGACAGTCACATTGAATGTCATTTAATTTAACCATTAGCACAAAAAACATTTTGTGATTTCTGGCAAATTCCATTAGTAATGAAATTAAGAGTGAATATAACCAATACAACTTGAACCATCTCTTTGCACCTAGTAATAACCAGCTCTCCTGATGTGTAGTATCCCACACCCTCAAGTCTTGGATCCCTAACTATTGAGAAGCAAATTGAAATCTACTTTTCTTAGAATAATAATTATATAATTATTTATACTCTGTTGGTAGCTTTCATCCAAGGGCTCAAAAAGATATAACAATGTTAATTACAGTTTTGTGGGATTTTATTTCTTTTTAGATATGCATGGAAAAGGATGACAATATCATTATGTATTATTAGATATTAGAGTCATCCAAATAATTTTAAGGAGAACTCTATTTGTTGCTATTTTCCCTTTTTCTTAACATTAAATTTATATATATAAGTAATCCAGGATTAATTAAATTCAAATCCTTTTCAAAGAATCTCAACATATTAGATAATAAAATCTAAAACCTGATCAAAAGAAAGTTATATATGTCTTAGAAAAAAAGAACATTTTAATAATAAATATTTTGGTCAACGTTAATTCATTTTTTTTCAGTCATTCCTGACATGAACTTTCTTTTTGAAGCTAATTCAGAACAACCCTCCCCAATTTTCTCCTAAAACCTAGTGAAGCAACTTTACTTTGTTTCTTCAGACTTGCCTATGTTTTGTTCACCTATGAATAAGCTTGTTTTTCCTGGTATGACTGGCTATTTTGCTTTTGGAGGTTCATACTCCTTTCTAAAGAATTTTAGATATCACTTATTACATTTCCTTTAATTTATGTAAAAATATGTATTAAAGTATAGAAAAAAGCAGATAAAATTAGAGAAAACAAGGTGTAATTTGCATGCTATGCATCTAAAGCAGGACAAGGGGAGGAGCCAAGACATCATTTTTCCTGAAAATTTGGATTTGACAGGCACCCTACTATTGTTACCGAACAAGGGTCTGAGGGGGGGGCAATACTTGGCCCACCCAGGGCTGGCAAAAACTGCTTCAGAAAACAGAGGCCCCTCCCAAGGACAGTATACTAATATCTATTGGGCTCTTCTGTCTGCCGCCAATTGGAAAGACATCTCTCAATGCCAGAGATTTGTGAAAAGGAAACAAAATGTTTATTTAATGCTATTCAGGCCTAATGCCTTCCTTAAAATATTAAAGTCTTTAAGGGTATACACCTACACACACCCACCACAGCACTCCCTTCTCCCACTGTCCCAACTCTGGGTACCGTAAATCAGGAAGAGAGCACACGTTCGTTTTTCAGGTCGCTGGCACATGAGCTGTGTCGCCTGCCTGTCCAGGCAGGATCTCCAATTAATCCAAAGTCATGAGGCACCTTTCACTGGCAAGAGTTCTTTGTACCAAGTTCCAGTCAAAGTCTCTCCTGCTTTCCCGGCCACTTGGCCAAAAGGAGCACCCCAAAGCTGCACTCCACCAAAAGTGCGTCTTTCTTCTTCACCTAGCCGCAGGGATCTCCATTCTGGCAAAGCTGCGTAGACTTCCTTTTCACCTGGCCAAGAGGAGGTCTGCACTCTCCTGAAACCATGTGGCTCTCTCTCCTAATGGCTACAGGGATCTACATCTTTCCAAAACAGCGTGGCTCTCCCCCTCACCTGGCCAAGAGGGGGTCCTCACTCTGCTAAAGCCACATGGCTCTCCTGCAGGCACTCTCTCAGGGAAGCAGCCCCCAATTCCAGCCTGGGTAGCCGCCACTCACTTCTCCCTGGCCCAAAACTTGGCCACAGCTATTTAACATATCTATGAAACCAGTTAAAGGTTATAGATATGTTAAATGACCATTCCAGAGGTTAGCTGCAAAACTGTTGCTATGCAAAACAGCTCTCAATGGCCCTGCTCCATTCGTCCCTTCCCCACACTGACACCTGGGTGGGGTGAGGACATCTTAATAATATTTTCTCCAATATTCTTATACACTTTGAGTTCTGGACACCATTCCAAATCTTTTTTTGGGCCCCCCCCCTTGGCTGCACCCTGTATCACTATGGCTTCTAGTACAATCAATTTATGAAACATTTCATTTGAGTGAAACTTTCAGAATACCTAACATTGATCCCCAGACAGATTTTAAATGCTTGTCTTTGGGCTTTTCCAGCAGGACATGCAAATGAAACCCTGAGGAACTCTACTAAGGAAACACTTAAAAGGACAGCTTTGACACTGGGTCCTAGAATACATTCATAGTTCAGGGAACCAGTCTGTAAAATGTTACTAAATGAATGAAAGGGCTTTTTTATCTCCTCTGGCCAACATGTTCCCAGAGGAAGATAGAACTATTTATTCAGATAAACAATGTCTTCAAATAATAGTTGCTACGCTGTAGTGTCTCCCAGGTGCCAGGCATTGAATGCTCATTTTATCCATTTAGAACAAAATCCAAACAGTTAAGATCTTCTTATCCTCATTTAACAGAGGAAGAAAACAAGACTCTGAGTAGTTAGAGTTTCAATGGGACCCCTTTACTGTTAATTGCCAAGTCCGCTCAGAATACACATTTTTTCTTACTCTAAAACTCGTTCTCTTTCTGTGGGGGCAACTTTGCCTGAAAGTTCCCCTCTCTGCCACAAATGAAAGTGAAACTACCAAGACATGATCTGCTTGGGAGGAGAGGTGGTCCATCTATCACAAGAGAAGGACCAAGAACCTCTTCTTCAAAGGCTTTATTAGGTTTGGAACACGCAGGAATACAGGTAAAGCTCAACAATCAGTGTCAGGTGGCAAGGATCAAACAGTACATAACATTTCAAAGAAATCTGAGGGCTTAGTCTGAGTCAGTGTCTGTCAGGAAAGGGAGTTGCAAAAACTTTGGGAGACATACTGATTTCCTGCTTGGACCCTCATCATATGAATGAAAGTACTCTTAGCAAAGCAGGCTTCACAGGACTTTAGGAATTCTTTCTTACGCCTGATCACCCCAGATCCCGCTGTAGCCAGCAAGGGCCTGCACCGCTTTCCCCATGATAGGTTTTTAGGCTTAAGTGAATTAGAGCCAGGAAGTGCTTCCCCCAGACCGACTTGGGGACTCAGGCTACATCAGAATAGCCGGAGGGAAGGGTCCATCACTTCCTCTTGGTTGCAGCCCCCCAAGTCCTTCCTTGAGGGCCTCCCTAGTGATCATGTCTGGCTTAGGTTGCCCCCCCCCCCAGGGGTCTTACCTGTCACTGACTAACCAACCAAGCATTGGGGGCACAGGATGAAGCAGAAGCAGTGCTGCTGCCAGAGATAAGCTTTGTCTCCTTAGTGGCTCACATTCCGGAGGTCGCTCACTCAGCCTTAGCCATGGGGGGCAGTTACAACTCCTGAAGCCAGGCAGAGTGGTTCCCCACACCTTTCCCCAAGGTGGTATCTCATTCTGATAATGATGTAAGAGAGGAAATAACATTTATTTTCAGAATAGCCTTTCCATTTTCAGAAAAGACCTATTTTCAAAATATGCTCATTTTTGTTTAGTAACAAGTCACAAGTCACTCTTTAATCAACAAACAATACTTTCAGAATTTAAAAAAAATTAACTTTTTATCCTTGTATCTCATACTGTAGAGAAAGTATGAGAATAGAGAAATGGCAAATGATTATTTATCATTGTCTGAATTCGTATTTGGCTTCCCCCCAGTTTTAGTGAAGTATAATTAATAACTAAAATTGCAAGATATTTTATTTTAATTGTAAGAGTGCAATGGAATGATTTTCTATCTGTATACAATGTGAAAAATTTCCTATTATGTAGTTAAATAACACACCCATAAATAATAACACCCATAACCTCATACAGTTCTTTTCTTTTTCTTTCCTTTTTTGCGAGGGTATTTAAGTTCTCCTCTTTTTACAAATTTCAGTTATGCAATACAGTGTTGTCAGCTATCCCAGAAATTGCGCTTTTGAACTTGGGTGGCTGAGATAATACTAATGCCCTTCGTTGTTGGGCGTGCCCGCTGCTGATGGGGCAGCACTTCCTGAAGAAGAAACGGTCCAGTGTCGTTCCTTCATTCCCGACCACTCTCTTTATGCACAATCCCATCATCAGCTTAACCCTCTTAATTCTGTACATGGTTTCCAGGGATTTTCATCTCAGCATAAAAAAATTTAAAATAACACTGACAAAGACACTTTATATACTGGACATATTCTTTCCTTCTTACTCTCTATTAAGAGCTAGATTCATTTCTTTAAATGCACAATGTTTGCTGGAGAAAATACAATTAATAAACAGAGGCATGTTCATTGAAATGATAATACGTATTCATTTTACATATATTTTGAATAAGTAAAGATTTCGAAATGGACCATCCATCTGTCCTGGCCAGGCTGTTGTGTCTGTCTGTGAGCTGGCTTAGGTTTCCCTCTTGTGGTTTCCCAGTGTAAAGTCCTACCAGAGCCCCGCTTTGGGTTTACTGGTCTGATGACTGGTTTCAACAGGCCTTTTTGGTTGCAAGAAAAACACGGATTCTGGACAAGTTAGACTAAGGGAGTTCATTGAGAAAACATAGTGATATTATGGTATCAAGGAAAGGATGGAAGAAACAAGCCTGGGAATGGATTGGGACAAAGGCAGTTCCAGAAGCCTGAGGACAAGAAGTCTTGTAACTGGGGAACCTTGGACGTTCCCTTTCATTCAGTATTGATCCTTCATTCTCCTGATTTTCCTGTTCTAATGAAAGGTGTAAAGGAAAAATACATCATCAAACATTTATTAGGGGTATAAGAAGTACATGTTACAATAGACACAACGAGGAATAAAGCAAGATGTCTCCCTGCAGAAGTTAACAGCCTAGCATTAATGGTATAAGAAAATGTCATAAATCAAATAACATAAGTTATTGAAGAGGCTTATAATATGCAGACCAATATTTATCACAATATTCACTTTAATAATTTAAAAAACTAAAAAAACCCTAAGATTTCCATGACTGAAGAACTGTGTTTTTGACAAATTATTTTTAATTAATATAATATTATTCAGAAGCTTAAAATATAAGTATATAACCCACAAGCAACATGGAAAACATTTATATGTATGAAAAATAGAATATAAAAGTAAATAAGCACTGTGATTTTTTAAATTTAATATGTATGCACAATAATATGGATAAGGAACTTGAGAACCCAGAGAATAAAAGTAACTCATGCTAAAATAATAAATGTGTTTTATTTTTAATTTATCTAGTGCAGTTATACTACAACTGTACAATAAATGCAATTTATAGAAATAAGCTAAGCTATTTATTCAGTATTATGATTACTCAACAAAAAATAAAACATGCTGAAATTGTTGTTGCCTGTTGATGTGATCAGATTTCATTCTCTAACTTAGCTTATTTGTAGCCAGGGCTTCACTGTGAATGTCAGGAAAGATTGTCACTTTAGTGTTAGTGTTTATCCTCATGCTTCTTCAGTTCTGAGTGGTGTTATACCTGAAGTGCACCAGTAGCCTTTTAGCCATGCAGAAAATATATTGACTATTAAATAAATTTGAGTTCGAACAAAGGCTTCCCTTTATCCTTTCTCATGCTCTGTTTTTTACCTTTCTTAATTTTTTTCCTGGGAGTTGTAAGTGCTTTAAACTCTTTATTTAAACTGAACACACATCTTGTTTTTTTTTTTCCTTTAGTCACTATTCCAGTTGAATTTTCCAAATTATGCAGGTTCCAGCCATTTTTCTCCAGATAAGAGAAACCCCCTTAACCATGGTTTTACTTTCTGCAGTTTTCATTACCTACTGTCAACAATGATCTGAAAATACTAAATGGAAAATTCCAGAAGTAAACAATTCATTAGTTTTAAATTGTGCACCATTGTGAGTAGCATGATGAAATTCTGAACCACCCCACTCCCTCCCACCCGGACACAATCCATTGCTCTCTCCAGCATCGCCATGTTGTGTAAGTTCCCTGTCCTTTGTCACTTAATGGCCGACTCGATTATCAGATTGACTGACACAAGATCATGGTGCTTGTGCTGAAGTAGCCCTTATGTTACTTAATAATGGTCCCAAAGCACAAAAGTAGTGATACTGGCAATTCAGATATGTAAAAGAGAAGCAAAATAAAAGGTGTTTCCTTTAAGTAAAAAGGTGAAACTTCGCAATTTAATAAGAAGAGAAAAAAACTGTATGCTGAGGTTGCTGAGATCCACACTAAGAAAAAATCTTTTACCCTGGCTGGTGTAGCTCAGTGGATTGAGTGCAGGCCTGTGAACCACATGATTGTGGTTCAATTCCCAGTCAGGGCACATGCCTGGGTTGCAGGCCAGTTCCCAGCAGGGGACTCACGAAAGGCAACCATACATTGATATTTCTCTCCTTCTCCCCTTCCCTTCCTCTCTAAAGATAAGTAAAATCTTAGAAAAAATAGAAAAAATCTTTTATCTGTAAATTTGTGAAAAAAGGAAAACAGATATGTGTTAGTTTTGCTGTTGCATTTTAAACTTTGTAAATTAAGGCCACAGTGTGTAAAAAATGCTTAGTTAAGATGGAAAAGGCATTGCATTTGTGGGTGGGAGACATGAACAAAGTGTGTTCTGATTGACAGCAGCATATTTTGCCAGAAAACACTGATCTATGAGTACATAAAGACCTCAGCCAAAGCTCTCCTGAAATAAGTGACCACATTTGTTGCCAGTGGAAATTAGGCTCTTTCAAAAATCACAAGGGAAGCATTCCAAGGATCTACACATGGAAGAGTGTGATGTGGCAAGGTGAATTTTGGGGGTGGAAATAGAAGCTGACCCCCCATTTCTGTCCATCCCACCATAAAAATAGAAAAGAAAGTCCAAGTGTTCCTCAGTAAGGCCAAAATAAAAGCCAGTGTCGGGAGTGTCTGTTTCATATCAACGCGTAGTCTTTTGGAGCACACACCATCTGCTGCAGACCCGGTAGCTGCTAGAGCCACGTGGTCACATGCTCCCATGCAAGAGAAAACATGCTAATGCATAGAACAAGTGCATTACTAGGTGGTGGTGGGGGGGACGGTGGGAGATTGAGAGAGAAAGAGCTCTGTTTTCCTGGGATTATATGAGCTTGGGCCTGGGATAGAGCAGATGCTTTTAAAAATAACCAATGAACTTCTCAAACTTTCATGGGCTTTTAATAGGTCCACCCCCTAATTAGACTGACGGGCTTCTATGGCCCCTCTAACAATCCAGTAGCAAAAGAGGGGAAGGGAGGAGTGTTAATCTCCTTGGGGGAGCTATGCTTTGAACCCCTGGGATGTGAAGCTAAAGCTTCCTGGAGAAGCAGACAAGTCCATGCTTCAGTTATTGAACTCGGTGTCTAATCCCCTTTGTTCTCTTTCCTTTATTAATAACTAGCTAACTACCTACAGTGACACATTTGCATAACTTTTTAACAATATTTATTTGTTTGTTTGTTTGTTTGTTCATTTGTTTATGTGTCTGTTTAGAAAGGATGGGGGAGAAAGAAAGGGAGAAAAACATCAATGTGAGAGGGACACATTAATCAGTTGCCTATCATATGCACCCTAACCAGGGATCAAACCTGCAACCCTGGCATGTCCCTACATAACCTCTATTACAGTATATTGTTCTAATTACTCAATTTTATTATTATTTATTGCTGTTGACTTCTACGGTGCTTCATTTATAAATTAAACTTAATTGTATGTGTGTATATATATATATATGTAGGAAAAAACATACTATATATAGGGTTTGGTACTATCTGAGGCTTAGACCTCCCCCTGGGGGTCGTGGAACACAAACCCCTACTTTCACAATGTTTGATCCGACTTACGATGAAGGCATTTGTGTAATTAGCAATGAGGTCTCATAACCTCTCTGAGAACCAAGGCTACTGTTCCTCGTGTCACATCCACCAGTTAGCATCTATGGCAGTGCGCAACCTTGAAGGCCAGCTCCAAAGCTTGATTACCAGCCTAATCGGCTTAAGTATGTTTGTGGCGTGGAGGGAATATTCAGCGTGTATGGCAGAAAGCAGAAAGATGCAGGAGGACAAAAGCTGTCTGCTTTTGATGTAAACAGGGAAAAACAGTATTTCTCTTAGAACACCACAGCTAAGTGAAATTTGGTTAGGTATAAAAAAAGGGATCCTTTTTATATTTATTTATTTACTTACTTACTTAAGGCAAAGCAGATAAGGTTAGGTACTGTCTTAATAACAACAGTACTTTTTTCTGGCCCTGGCTGGTGTGGCTCAGTGAATTGAGTGCCAGCCTCCAAATCAAAGGGTCACTGGTTTAATTCCCAGTCAGGGCACACGCCTAAGTTGTGGGCCAGATCCTCAGTTGGGAATGTGTGAGAGGCAACCACACATTGACATTTCTCTTTGTCTCTCTCTCTCTCTCTCTCTCTCTCTGTGTGTGTGTGTGTGTGTGTGTGTGTGTGTATGTGTCTCTCTCCCCACCCCCTTCCCCTCTCTCTAAAAATAAATAAGTAAAATCCTTTAAAATGCTACCTTTTTATGTTCAGGTCATAAGTTGCTTAAGAGATAGCTTCATCTATCAAAAGCAGGTAGAGAGTTTGGAATTTTTTCTGTCATAAATAATTCTACTTGGTATAGTTTCTGTGAGTCAGTTATGCATTTTCTTTGGGTTTTACTGTGCTCTGTAAAGTTTTTATGGAAAAAAGACTAAGACTCAATTTACTGAATGTCTCTTGTAAAATAGAACCAAAGTAATACAGACAGGGAGCATACACACCAACTCACCAAAGGCTTGTCAATGAAATAGTTGCAGAGCCCAAACCTTCTGTTAGTTTACTTTTGTTTTCTTCTTACTTTTTCAATTCCAGAGAATGAAATCATCATCAGAAAACAACACAAACAAATATAAAATGACAGTCCCCATGTAAAGGCTTTTTAAACCATAAGTTGCTAAACTCAGTTTCAGAGCTACTTGGTATATGTCCTTCTTAATGTAGATTTGTTTCAACAAAAATTTCCAAATGGGATATTTACAACAAAACCAAAGCTGTACAAAGACAGCATAAAATATTTTCAAATGGTGGATCAGATACTTTGGTTTAATAATCTTATACCTTGTTTAAGCTAATGTGATAATAGCAAAAAGAGCAAAATCAAAATAAATAAATAGTGCTATTTCCACCCTCATAAAACCCATGCATTTATTGTTACTATATAGGCCTTTTGATTGAAAGAAACTAAGGCCGAGAAAAGAAGAGGAATGAAACAAACAAAGCGTAATTAATTACCTGCTATGGGCAATATGTTTTATCAGAAATGTTTCTATATTTTTATTAAATCGAACTTTCAACAACACTTTAAAAGTGTTGAAGAATTAGAAGATTAGTGAGGGGAAGAAACTTTCCCAAGCGGATACAGCTAATGAGTACTAAAGGCATTTGGACATGAGGTGGGCAAACACTTTTTTTTTTTGCTATGTTATACTACCTCCAGAAATGTACCAGAAAATAATTCACAATCGTTTTGTACCTACTATGCATTTTCCAAAATGTGTTGCATCTGTTAAATGATTTCAACCCAGTGTCAATATTTTAAGAGTAAATATCATTATACCCATGTTTACAAAGTGTTTAAATCTGTGTTTCCAAAACACCAATCCACAAATGAGGAATAGTTTGGTCTCAACAATCCAAAAATATAGAAAAATGACCTGTAGGAATAAGAAAATGGGAACAAAATAGTGACTTCGTAATGCATCAATTTATTTTTTTAATTTTTGAAAGCATGTTCATTATTTTAATATTGGACACTTCTTATGTTTGGGGTGTTATGGTATGAAAGGTGGTAGTTAGCTTTGTTTTCTAGTTTATTTTTTAATGTCAAAGTTTGTATCTGCTAATCCCATTTTTGTTATTGGTACTTAATGTTCCTATCCTATACAATACAAAAGTTTAGGAATCTACGTGTTTTTAACTGACTCACATACTGACAGTGTGGGCTACACTAGGTGGAATGGGGACCGGAGTCCCGACTGAAGCCCACTCCTCCCCCTGCTACAATGAGGGTCTGATTATTTGTGAACAAACTGGTACAATAACCCTCCCATCGTGGGCTGTGTGTTGTTTTTCCTGCAAAGACCTGGGTAATTAGGGGGACTTACTCATCTATAAAATTTTGGTGTTATCTTCGGGCTTTTATTGCTAGATTTGGAAGATGGCAGATGGCGGTGAAAAGGCACAGAAATAAACTGATTATCTGATAGTGTTCACTGAGATTTGTATGTAAGAGACAGGATGTGTAATCATTTTAATAAAGAGGCATCCATGGCTCATCCCGTTTCATAATTTACAGGCCCAGCTCGGCTCCTCCCTTGGTCTTCTGTGTAATTAAATGGGTGAGCTGCATATTGAAGCAGCTGAGTTTGTGCCTGATTTACTGATCAAACTGCGTATTTCATTTCTTGAGGTTTCGAAGGCAGGTACTTTTTTCTAATCAGGCTAAAATTTTAACTAATCAAGATAAGTGTTTGAAAGACCTGTGCCTAGCATTTAATCATACTCTTTTGTTCAATTCTTAAGACCTTCATTTTTTTTCTTTTCTTTAATAGGAGTTTTTCCATAAACTTAGTCCATCACTCATATAGCTAGATGCATGCTAGCTAGCTCCATGACTAGAAACAGCTCATGTTATTGTTGTTATATTTTTTAATTATCCATTTTATTTATATTTAATTGTTTATTTTCTGCTTTTCTCATATGAAGTTTTTAATATAATTGAGGATTGTTTGCTTTGAAAGGAAATTCAAAAGTCAAAAACTTTAGATACCAAGCTTATTTAAGATATTCTACCTTACAATTGTGTTCAAGATGCTTGTATTACTTATTATAACAGCATTGAAAGAAAAAAAAAACAGAATGATTTAGTTCTATCATGTTCTAGCCAGCAGTCGGCTTACTTGCTGTAGCCTGTGTTTGACAAGCAAAATGGTAACAATGGCACCAGATACAAATTTGTCTGCAAATCTAAATGCAGAACTATATTCCTTCTAAACTGGGTGGGTGACAATAATCAAAATAAACGATTCGTATTTAGTGAATGCATGTGTGTGTAAGGGAAACGGCTGTGATAATGAGAATAGAGAAACTGCTGTGATAATATACTTTATTGAGATAACAGCGTGTTTCAGATACTGTACATCTGGGAAGGAGAATTTTTCATTCCACCATTGTAGGTTCTTCTGGCTGGTTGAAGAATGAAATTGATGTGAGACAGATTAACATGAGAAAAAAAACACATTTAATTTGTACTTACCAAGGTCTCACAGAAATGGGACCTAAAGAAATGACCTAAGCAGGCATATTTTATATTTTTTAACGAAGAAACCATAAAAGCATGGGCAATAAAAAGACAAAATCCTAGGCTTGGCTGCTGAATTAATAAATGTGTAACATAATTTATTTATACAGCCTTCTTGACCCTGAATTTCCTATTTTTTGATGATAAGGATATCATTTAACTGCTGATATGGGGAGGACTCCTTTTACATGAGAGATTTATTTCCTATTTTCAGGGCAATAAAGGAGGGTCATATTTTTGTTGTGGTGGTGATTTTTTTTTTTTGCACCTGCTGTTTTTCAAGTAACTTCAATTCAAAATAAACAATAGGCTATTTTAGTGCACAGACTTAGGGCAGACTGCCCTAAGCCCCAATGTAAGTATTTTATAGTTATTTTATTTAATCCTTTCAACAATCTTATGAAGTGAGTTCTGCTTTTATGCCCTGTCCTTCAAAATGTGGAAAACATGGGTCATGAAGCACAGAACTCTCAGGAATTAAGTGACTAGCCCAATGTTATACAGATAACAAGTTGTCACCGACCAAATGCATTATTATACTAATTTTAAAC
Source organism: Sturnira hondurensis (assembly GCF_014824575.4). NCBI lineage: Eukaryota > Metazoa > Chordata > Mammalia > Chiroptera > Phyllostomidae > Sturnira > Sturnira hondurensis. The sequence continues at coordinate 4,728,706 of NW_028075269.1, forward strand.
ATAAGGAAACAATACACAAGCTTCACATGCAGCTCTTCTAATTCCAAAGTCTAGCTTGCTGAATTGTGGCAATTCTCACTCAGCTTTTACTTACAAACTTTCATACTAGTTTTGTTTATACCACAGCAAATTCTAATTTGGTGTGGTATACTAATTTTATTCATTCCAACTTTTACTATTTCCTTTGATTTTATTTGAGAAAAAAAGGACATGTTATACATTTATAATTTACTCATGTGTTTAGTTTAATTATTAACTTTAAAATTAATGTCTGTACACATTTTAAAGGGTTTTGATAGAATAAAATGTGTATTAAACTATTTAGTATATACCACTTTAATTGATTATTGTAGGTAAATTTCCATTATAATTGCTTTCCTTGTTTTTTCTTAGTTTATTGTATAAGAGAAACCACAAGAAATGTAAATAGATGAATTTTCTGTATATGTACAAACCATGTTACAACAACTTGCAGCCAATTTTTTTTCTTAGTCTAATTGTCGAATGTTTGAAGATACATTTGAACTCTGTCACCAAGTAGATCAACAGGACAAACTTGTTTTCTTTCTTAGTGTTTTAAGGAACCCGAAGTTGTTGGAGGAAGATCTTGGACACGACTGAATATAGTCATTGCATGAATCTCCCTTAGGATAACCATGACGGAGGTTCTGGCTCAGCATCGACACAGACACAGAAAGTACCATGGGTCCTGAAAGATTCAACTCCATTCGGGGATGTGTCTAAATTTAAGAACTGATTACTTGGAAAGGCTTCAATCCAGCGTCTCCTTTTTTGCCCGCTCCATTGTCATGGGAAAATCTGTGGAGGAACACCTACCAGGGCTGTCCCTCCTTCCTCGTCGTCAGCATTTTAAACATGTGAGATACCAGCAGGCCTCCGAGGTTCTGGGTCCTGTTCCTCACAACTCCAATAAAGTTAAGATCACTGAAAGCAAGTCATCGATCTTTTTTTGCTGGTGGAGTATCTTATCTTCGGTTTGTAAAAAAAATAAAAGCAACATCTGTGAAGCGCAATAAAGAAAAGTGCCGTAAAGAGGGGTGTGGCTATATATTTTGCCACATTGATAGTATTTAAGTGACTAGAATTGTCTAATAATAGCCAATTCTGTGAATAACAGCAATTACTTTCTGTTTCCTAAGGGAAATTGCAGTATATTCAGATGAAACATTAGTACTAATGAAATCCCTAGACCAGAAGAATCTTTAGTTTTATTTTATAAATAAGAAAAGTGAGAGTGAAAAATGTTAAGTGATTCACCCAAGACATAGATTTGTCACATAATAGCTTCAAGAACTTGAACGTTGAGTTAGCCAATGTGATTAATACTACATATTAGTTCTATCATAAAATATTTTGTATGATACATTCTGTGATCATTGTTGGCAAATAATATATAATTAATAATATAGCAAATGTCTTCTTTTTTGCTTGTTTTTATATTGAGTACAATAAAAAGTAAATCTGTATTTTCAAATAGTGAATAGGTGAGTGTAGAATCTTTTTTTCTTTAGACAGAGGTATTAGTCTCATGATACCTTTGTTATGATTTGTAAAGATGAGCATACTGGCCACAATTCTGTTTTTAATCTCACTTATTTAATAAAACAGTCCCATCCATCTTTTTTATTTTTATTTTACCTTCCTTCTCTCTCATCAGTCCAGAAGCACACAGGAAGATAATTTGCATAAAGAATTTGGCATACGTTTTACTAACCATAAAAAGCACACATATTTCCAAAGGCACATTTGGAAATTGTTGGTGGCCTTATCCACTGAATGAGAGCTGCCTACGATCACCAGCAAGATTTATTTTCTCTTTTCAAGACAAAATCTTACATTACAGGAAAGCAACAGTAGATCTTTATGTGTCAAGTCAACTGGACAAGGACTGATGCTCATTTGCATGTTTTTCTGATGAACCTCTCGGCTTCTCGTCAGTGAGTATAATGAGCAAATTTACAGGGTTGCCTCTCTCCTAACTGGTGATAAGTGAACATTAAAGTGGTGAGATAATATGATATTTTTCTTGTGCAAGTCTTCTGTCTTGTGCCAAAGATTGAGAAGGGAAAGACAATTGGAAGAAAAGCTATGTCAGAGAATAAATCAAGGTTCGCATATGAATTTCACTCACAGAAGTAAGATGATTTGTTTGGAAAAGGGATTTTGTAGTTATTCCTTCAGTTGTAAAATAAAACTTATAAATGAGTTCATTAGCACTTTATTACTTTAAATAGATGGCATTAATACTAATAATTTACTACTTAAAATTGCCTTATATTTTTCATTATATAGTATATATTTTATATAACGTTAAAACACTACTGTATGCATTTTTTCTTTTTTGACTACATAATGTTGTCTAGAATATACTTTCAATTGTTTCATATCATTGATTGTTATTGGACTAAAATGACAAGGAAATCAATGATACATTTAGGAAGTTGAAATGCATTCAATACATGTGGAATAATACCTACAAGATTGTTTTCAATGTTGATTTTTAGTATTAGCATAGCTCTCTTTGAGTACTTTATCCTATTTCATAGATATGCATATCCACCAATTCCCATACACTCTTAATTATTATCATCAGAAAGAGTGTTTCTTCCCGCTTAAATTTTTACATTTTTTGAAAACTGTTTTAGCTATACTATATGAATTCATATATTTCTATATGAATTTTAGAATAAACTTTATTATGTCTACACATAATTTGCTGAACTCCTGACAAGAATAATGTCAAATCTATAGATTTATTTAGAGAGATCTTCTACCTTTGCCATGTGACGACTTCCACTCCCTAACTAACACTGTATGTTCCTCCAAATATTCAGATCTTTTTGTTACCAGGGAAGGTGTTACTGAGCCCTCCTGCACCAACATAGAAATCAAAAAGAGGAGGCAAAAGCAGATTCAAAAGAAGAGGGTTACTGAAAACAAAGTGGAGGGAAAGAAAAAAGAGAGCTTGATGAATCAAAGAAGCACAAATTAATGAAGAATATGGCTCCTCCGCTGCTGCCAGGGTCTGAGCTAAGTAGTGTGTTCTGCAAGCTGGCACAAAGTGTAATTTCTCTGCTCTCCGGGTCCCTGCTGAGTTGGTACATACTGCGCATGCACAGAGGGATGCGCTTTGGGGAGTGCCTGTAGAGGAACTTTAAACTTATCTGGAAGTAGCACAAAAGTGAATGAATGAATGAATGGGTGAATAAATGAATGAATGAATGGCATTCCCATCCTTTTTAAGAGAAGCTCAATCTGTCTCATTTTAAATTTATTTTGTGGGCATTATTTTTCTTGATACAAGTTTTGTATATCTATTGTTAGATTGACGACTAGTAATTTCATTTTGGAATGATATAAATGGTATTACATTTTAATGTTGGTGAACTTGTATTTATTGCTTAGTATATAGGGAAACAGTTGATATAGGTAGATTTTGATTCTGTTTCGTAGGTACCTTGGGATTTTCTACAGACATAGTAATGCCACTTGCAAATGGGCACAGTACCTTCTCAATCTTTTGATTTACCTTGACCATACTGTGATGACCAGCGCTTGCAATATTCTGTTGGAGTGCGGTGCAAATGTGGATGCTTTTTGCCTTATCCCTGATCTTAAAGAATAAGCACTCAGTCTTTTACCTTTAAATATGACATTCATTGTCATTTTTTAATTACGTGTGGATGTACTGTATCAACTTCAGAAAGGTTCCTTCTATTCCTACTTCCTGGATAGTTTTCTTTTCAAGGTCTTTTTTTATTTATTTAATTTTTGGAGCACTTTAATGTTCATTGCAAAACTGAGAGGATGACACAGAAATCCCACCTGTACCGCCTGGCCCCACACATACCTTATCCATGTCCCACCAAAGTGCTGTGTTTGTTGCAGTTCATACACCTACAATGACATATCGTAGTCACGAGAAGTTCACATTTTACATTAAGGTTGATTCTTGGTGTTTTACATTCCGTGGGTTTAAGAAAGTGTATAATAATGTTAATATGTATCAATCATTGTAGCATTACACAGAGTATTTTAACCACCCTAAACTTCATCTGCACTCCAATTTTCCCATCCTCCCCCCACCACCCTGCACCACGCACACAACCAGTGATCACAACCACTGATCTTTTTCACTGTCTTTAACTGCTGTAGAATCAGTGCACACAACTCAGAGAGTGAGACGTTCCCAGGGGACCCAGTCATTGATGGTGTTGTAATATTATAAGATTTCACCTCATGTCTCTGAAGTAATGTTGGAATAAGTTAGTTTCTTCATCTGGAGCCTTACCCACAGTCTGCCTGGCACGGGGATTACGATGTGAGTTCATTTGTTTGTGTGAATGAATCCTACAAAAGTTTGAGAGTGTGGAAAGTGCCTCCCACATCCAAAAATATAAAATAAAGTGAGTCCTATTTATAGTATGACTATGCTGCCTTTTTACCATCATACAGGAACAGAGGCAATTTGCCTTGATTTCAGCATTTGCAATCATCTGGGGTGTTTTCGCGTACTTTTTTCCAAAGGCAGGGTGGGTGTCGTTTGCAATGAGAGTGAGGAGAATCTATGGAGACTCCACATCACTTTTCATTCTCACAACATGAAAGTCCGCTTCAGCAATGTTAGGCTGATAAGATATAAGCTATGATACTTGCAAGTTTTAATTATTTTGAATTCATCTCTTGCTCTCTTCTTGAAAAACGTTGAAAATTTTATGAACACTATCATGCTAGTTTTTATAATGTCTGAGAAGCACAAAGAAACAAATTCGAAGGTGTTTTTTCATCAAAAGATAAGACATCAGACAAGGATGTTGCTGATATCCAGCATCAGTCGCTTTCTTTAATTTTCAAGTTTAATAAACGATGTTTGTTTATATGATTAAAGTGTTTTATCCCTGTAATTATCTATGCTCCCAGTAATGAAGGAACCCACACTGCAGCATACCCTCGAGTGTCTTTTTCATGACTGTAATTTTAAGAAATGTGCTACAGCGTAAGGGTTTCAGAGTAAAGGAATGGGTCCAGGAAATTTTCACACTATCTCTACCTCTTAGAAATTTAAGTTATATTTGACAATTATCAAGTAGTGGGATACAAACTTCACTGAGCTTCTGAATTGCCTAGGATGCTTATTAAAGGTGGGGGTTCAAGACTAAAAGTAGCTTCTGAGGCAGTAGTGTTGCTTGGAAGGTTCTGATTGTGCACCACGGACCAGCTCCTGGAAGCGCATCCACTGGGCAGATGAGAGAAGTTACACTGTGGAGGAGAGGGGACGACAAACGCACATGAATTCCTCACGGCTGAGAAAGTCCCATCACCTCAATACACTTGGTATGGACAACATTGAGACCAATTCACAAACATTAGTGGAGTCTGCAAGTACAAATCAAGTATTCCAGAAACACATGAATCCCTAATGGGTCTAGACACTAGTTTTTTTAAGTTACAATGATATGTATGCTTTTAGATATAATAGTAATGGAAATTATGAAGTCATTTAAAAACATTATCATAAATCTGTCTAGAAAAAAATTTCAACATGGTATAAAAGATAGTAGCATCCTTGAAATCCTAGCTCTAGAAATGATCTCTCTCCCCCCCGCCTCTCTCTCCCAGTGACGTGGCACTTCTCCTATAATCGGCAACCCCCAAAGCAGCACAAGGCAGTAGCCAGTACCTGACTAATGACCACAAGCTCCAGACCTCAGGCAGGCTAAAGACAACATCCTAGCTTATGTTTCAGCTCCTGAGCCCTAAGGGGGAATGATCCCCTGGCTATGTTTCCCTGAAATCAGACAGAGGGACACCAGAACAGACCTCAGAACTTTCCTCAAGACCTGAAGAAATTATTTTTCACCCTTATCTCATCTCCAACCAATCAGCTCCCAGCACAGCCTGGAACTACTGACCCACAGTGTCTTGTGATTCTGCCCTCTGTAATCTGTAATCTGTGCATCATCAGGGAGTTAAGGCTTTTTGACATTAGCTTCTCCTTTCTTGGGTGGTGCCATTTGTAATAAAATAGTCAAATTTTTCCATTGCAATTCTCAGTGTTTACTGCTTGGGTCTGCTGGTGCTGGGGGACGTAATTTTATAAAGATTATATGCCAATTACAGTAACTTGCCAATTATAAGTGTGTCTGTTTTGAAGCCAGTGTGATAACAACAGTTAATGTTTCCAGTTCATTCTGTCTTTCAGTCCTTCTAAGATCCAGTCATTGAAAAAACTTTGTGGGTTATAAAATTCTGTGGATTCTTGGCATTATAGAATCAAACGTATAGCCATCCTATAAATGTTTAGTCCACATCAGAGTAAATCTGGATTCTTTGTTGGCTTCTTTATTGTGGGTTCTATATCTATATTTGTTAATAATTTAAAGTAAGTCTATACAATGTTAAGAAAACTCATTAAATAACAGTACTTGGCTGAAGAATTCAGTGAAACTAATATTTGGCAGGCTGTTTGAAAAAAAAATCTGGATGAATGACAATTAATTATGCTATTTAGCATTCTAAGGATGGTTCTCCCATGTATAACTATTGGAATTATACCAACTTGGGAAAATTGCTGACTTGTTAAAAATGTTTAACATTATTTGTTGTATATGTTAGGTGGTGGAATGTGGACAGGGGAGAAAGGTTCTAGAAAACAAACACAAACACAGAGATAACATTCTATATTTTTATAAAACACTTTAAGAAAGGAAAATTTGATGAAAGAAAAACATTTATATATTATGAATAATCTTAGATCATAGATTTTAATATCAAACATATTAAGAATGCAATGGCTTTAATGACAGATCACTGGAAATTGGAATGTTGATAGAACTGAGCTAATATGGAACATTCTGGAATTGTCTCTCAATGTAAAAAAATTGCCATTTGAATAATTTCTTGATTGATAGGATCAATTGGGCCTTGAACATTTGAAATCAATTTAAATTATATTAAATGGGTTAACTTTCATATCATTTGTGTTTATAAAATGTATGTACCCAGAAGAAGTGACTATGTTTAAGGCAGTTGAGTTTTCTGCCCTGAACATATTCAGTTTTTCTGGATAAGTACATTTCACAAACTCAAAAGTCATGAACAAAATGTAACAAGACACAATGGACACATTCAAAGTAGTGAAACTGGCAGAGCTTTTTCCATGCAAATTTTCTCAAGATGATTTTCAGATGTGGGAGACAGGAGACTGTTAGAGTGACATAGAACTTTGTTTACTAAAAAAAGTTCTAATCAATAGTTAACCTTCAATTTTGGAACACATAGCTTTGGTTACAATGACTCACCAAGAGAATTTAGTAACTTGGAGAATGGGAAAACTAGCATTAAATTATTGCTTATTTTAAAATATAGAAACTTTACTTGAAAGTGCATTTAATGTCATTTTTAATCTGTGTTTCACATTTATCATAGCATGGCTAGAGACAAAGCAAGAGACAAAAAAGAGAGAGAACCAATTTTATTAATGATACAAAGTTTCCAAATGAAGTGACTGGGATAAAATAAGGGATTGGGGTCCTAAGTGCCTTAGTCCCTTCTAAACTCTTAAAAAATGCATGATTCAATGAGTGAATATTTCCAGTCTCACAGGTCTTGTTATCTTTACTTTTTCAGTGTACTCAGGTGAGAGGCTTAACTCTTTTGAGAGGTTACAAAAGGGAATCGGGGACTTTAATTTTAATGGCAGGCCCACACCCACCCCATCCTGCTCTACCCTCTGCAACTTTAAGCAATGTTAGTCATCATTTCACATTAACATGACATGTTTTTGAAGTAGTTATAAGACTTCTTAAGGGCCAGTTCTAGAGCAATGATGCCCTCATGCCCTTTGCCCCAGGTCCAGACCATGCCAGGCAGAGAGGGGCAGCCTGGGCATGCCCTGGGGTTCATGGGGTTCCCATCCTGAATCTCTGCGTCTCCAGGAGAGTGGATGTGCCTGTGCATAGGCCTGGCCCTATGGGAGAACTTTCTGTTTTTCATTGCCGTCCTGCAGTGGTTCTGCATGCTTCTTCGGGGAGCCCCACAACAGAGACCACACCCCATGGTGCAGTGGCCTGGGCTATGTCCCTCCAGGCTTCCAGCTCTACCTGGTGGCCCACTAAGGTCAGATTCAGCCACCTTCCGCTCACTGACTCTGAGACCTCCTTACCCACTTCGTTCAGTAAGGGACTTGAACAAGAACAAACAAACAAACCAAAAAACTGCTTTGGGTACACGTGTTTGCCAAATGTTACTGTTATTATTGTCATCTTCATCAAATCAAGATCATGGTACCCGTTTTGGGTTTCTCAATTTTGTATGAGAAAACCGTGCTGTAAGCATTGTTGTCAGCCAAAAAAGGGAAAAATTTAAAACACCCTGCTCTAGAAGGGAAAAACAGGGGAGAAAAGGAAATTGGTGAATCCAATGTATAAGACAGGGTGAAGCAGGTAGATTTTTCCTTCCAATGGCTTCTCATTTCACAGTGAAGCTGATTTAAAAACTGATTAAAGATTAGATTAAAATCTGATTAAGATCTGATTAAAATCTGATCTTAGAAAAAAGATCTTTACCCTGGCCTACTAGACCTTCTTAGTCCTCCTCTCTGCCTTTCTTGCACCCGCCTCATTCTGTTCTCCTCATGGCTCATCTTGTTCAAATCTCACGGACCTTTCTGGTTCTTTAACTTGCTAGCAAACTGCCTTAGGAAATTCGCTTTTACTATTACCTCTTTCTTGCATATTCTCACTCTCAATGTTTATACACTTTACTTCTTCTTAGTCTGGACTACAGTACCACCTTCGTTATAAGACTTCTCTCTCCAGGTTTATCTTCAACCCCCACACTCTGCTTTCCTCCTGTTCTATCCTTATCTTGCTTTATTCGTCTTTATAACAATAACAAGCTGACTATACCTATGTACACACACATATGCACACACAGACCCCTTTTATATACTAATTGCCCTGCCAGTCTGTCACCAAATTGTCAGATTGGCAAATGCAGTTTTGAAAAAAGTTGTGTCCGTTCTGAGACAGCTATTCTTTGAGTGGCACGCTTCCAAATGTGGCCACTGGCAGGCATTTGAAAACTTGGATTTCAACAGTGTTGCTAAAATTTCTTAATCAGATAAGAATGGGTCATTCTGACTAAACAGTTTGTGCAAACATGGTTTATGCTGAGCATATGATTTTCTTCCGAGAGTCTGGAATTTTGCCACATGATAAGCAGAATGTTCCTATTTAACACCTCTAATATAAACCCAGGCACTGTGTCTCTAATGAATTCTGCTGGTAGACAATATTTCACATGTGTTTTCTTAATTCATCGATGGGTGAGAGTGAAGTGTACTCTGTGTGATTCCACACAGAGAGAACCCTTAAGACTATTGTCAGCTCGTGCTGAGTTTCTTCAGAACTCTGCCCTATGATCCCCTTTTCCTTTTCTGATTTTGCATCATTTTACTATAATAAGTCATAGTCACAAATAAAACAATGCACCTATGGAACCCCCAGTGAATTTCCAAACCCTGGTATGGTCTTGGAAATCCCTAGTGGCAACTTAATGATACATTTCTTCTTTTAGTATAAATGTCAAAGCTATCATTGGCAGTACTAGAGGTATGTAATACTAGCAATCATTCTAATAACAACAATAATACAGTCATCTGCCATGCAGGATGGGTGTGATGGAATCTCCTAGGCAGTACCCTCTTTCAGAATGATTCCATAATTTTTTGCCATTGTAAGTTGATAGGAACCATGATTTTATTTCTCCCTAGAGTATAACAACCTTCATATGCTACAGGAGTTTTTGGATGCTTTCTTGAGAGAATAATAGTGGGTAGGTACTAAAGATAGACTAGAGCATGAAGAAGGTATCAGAAAAGGAAGCAATTTCCAGAAACTAAAGGTTTGCTTACAACCAAGTTGAACATAATATTGTGAAGTAACCATTGTGATTATAGCAGAATTAATGAAATGGAGATTGGCAGTATGCTAGCTGACTGGTAAGACACTGTGGAACTTGAACTTTGTTCGTTTCCTAACTATATTGCAGTATCAGCATCTGGCCAGGCCGTTCTTTGTCTGGTAGGAAAGTAAGAAAGTGAAGGTTTGCAGGAATTCACTAGAAAAGCTACTATTCTGTACATCTTAAGAGTGACATTCAATATCAGGAAGTATTCTTATGAAGTAATTTGTGTCTATAGTCCATGAAATGAGATGCAGAACTGAATCTTTGATAAAGGAACAAAAACTCAGGAAAAAAAATGGCAAATCAGAGTGATTCATCCCTTTCCTCTTAAGCGACTTATTCCTTGAATCCAAACTCAGTTTCTAGTGTCTTAAAACCCTCCCCTGTCCATGGGACTCCAATCACTGGCCTCCTTGATGTCCCTTAATTGCTTGAAGTTGCTTCTCCTTGGGCCCTCTGTCCTTGGAGACCCCGCTGCCGGAGAGGCCCCTCCTCCATTCATCCATGTCTGTACCCACTGTTACCACACCAGTGAGACTTTTTCACAGACCCTGATCTAACTCAGAACGCTCTCGCCTGTGCTTCTCAATCCCTTCTCAGTTTCATTTATTCACAGGTCCCTCTTCCATGCTCACTTGACTCAGACATGGGTGGTTGCAGCTTTGATTAGAGAAAAAATAGATTTAATAGAACATGTGGAAAATTACATTTGGAGCTTATTAAATCTCTATAAAACTGTTTTGCGAGTCACAAGTATACTGGCTCTTTATTTTAACGATGTGCTGGGTTACAGAATTATAAAAAATCTCTAAGTAATTTTTTATAGCCCAGTTGTCACATTAATACTGTAAGTTCACCCGGAAGCCAAAGAGCTACAATGAACATGTAGGAAGCTATGGAATTCTAACAAGAAACCCAGCATAAGAACAACCACAGCCAATATTCCCTCATCATCGACAGTATAGTGTGTTGACTCTTCATTGCATACTCCAAACACTGCAGTGTTTAAGATATATTACCTTATGCAATATTGCAAGAATTTTATTTCATTTGTAGGTTGTTTTTCAGGAACCTAAGGTTTATAGTAGCTTCATTCCAATCCAGTGTCACACAGCTGGTAAATGACAGAAAGGGAACAAAATGCCAAATTTCCACTGAGTCCAATAAATGAACTCTTATCCAGTTGTGATATTCTGCATCTCCGTTCATTAATATAAGCCGGTCTACAGGCCCGTGATGTCATTTACAAATAGTGTAACCATGGATGAGGCATCTATGGATTTTTTGCTCATTAATTAAGACCTATTTATTAATATGGAGTGCTATTTCTGGAAACCACACCCTCTCAGAATAGATGCCATCTATCTGTGTAAAAACCCCTGCAAGTCACAGTATGTGGCTAAAGTTAGCACAAGCTCTATTTTGTTCTTAGGGTATAATCTTTACTTTCATTACACTTCCTTTGATGAAGTAAATGATACTCGACCCATGATTACTATTCCCTGCTGATCTGCGATCTGACAATGTTTGAATTATCTCCCTGTTTCTTTATAAAATAATTTAGCAATGCAAATGCAAAGGCCATTTAGGCTGACCTCGCACTATGATTAATTACATAACAGAAAGAATCAGAGATTTAGTTTGTTAATATTTGACAGAAGTGGTTTCCCTTTTGAAAAGTAACCAAGGAAGGAGAATTTTCTTGTTACTTGTACTTTGTTTTCTTTTCGAGATTAATTTCACAAGCAGTGTTAGAATGATAATTTCTCCCGTGACCCGGTATAAGAGTGTATTTTTTGAAAGTGGTCCAAATTTGGGAGAGGAGGGATTGAGACATTAACTAACTGATATCTGGCCTTTCTGGATGCTCAGCACTGCCATTTGAGAGTAAAGAGATGCTGGTTCTAGTACCAAGGGAGCTGCCGTGGTCTAGTTTACTTGTTCAGTGAAGTTTGTCAACATATATTGTCTACGCATGTCTTTCCTTATAGGCCGTTCCTGTCCTTGGTTGCTACTCTGAAATGAATAGAAATATTACTGACCAAAATATATCACCGCCTCTCTCCCTGAGATCATATTCAGCACCTTACCTACATATTCCCTGATTGTGTACCTCTGCCAGAGTTTGGATAAACAGATGTTTAGAATTAAATTAATTACAGTCTCAAGTGTAATGAAAAAGATGGATTGAATAAATACCCTCCCAATCTAGACTGTCAGCATGGCATTCAATCTTTGACTCCGATGTCATAGACCAAACAAGTAATTTCTTACTCATCCTTGACCTGTTTCTTTCCCCTATTTTTTCATTAAGCCTCAGCAAATTAATCTTTGCAGACTTTCTCAATTCTGTCCTCTAAGGCATTTCTGCTCCCACGATCAGTCTTCTGCACTACTGCACTAACTTAAAACTCGTCCCTCAGCCTTGAGTATTGCAAAATCTGCTTTGATGCCCAACCCATACACATCCCTATCCTATAATCCTGCTACACATGTATGTCGGAAATGAGTTTGGTTGTGCGGCTCACTTACTTTAAAACGTTTCAAGCATTATCAAAGCTTGGGCAATACTTGACAAACGTTTTCACCACGATACACCTAGTAGATGAAGTTGACAGTTTACTTATAGACAAAAGCAAATCTCTGTACACAGAAAACTTCTTTTGTGCCTCCTAACTAATTTTTAGAATCCATGAGACATTATCGTTCTCTTAAGTAGAAGCTGTATGTATTTTAATCTGAGTGATTGTCTTTTTTAATTACTGGGTGTGGTATAACTCTGATATTTCATAAAAGGGGAGCCAGAACTCAAAACAACTAAGCTGTATGGTTTCCTGCAGCACATTGAAAAGGTGCTCTGTAACCACCATTGTCACGTTCACTGTATCAATTATTGTAGTAAAACAACAGACCACAAAACCTCAGAGGCATGTTGTAATATATCCCCTATGTGTTGGAGTTTAAGGAAGGCTTGGATGAGTTCCTAAACTCCAAGTAGTAGGTCCCATCGGGATTCGCAGTTTACTGCGCCTAGACTCTAATCCACACCACATGAATTCATTCTGAGACCCAAGCTCCCGGGAAAGCTGCAATAGCTTGAGAGCACTTCTCTTGTCAGTGGCAGGAATAGGAGAGGACCCGCCCCACAGCACAAGGACAGTTCAATTCCTTAGGCACAAACATAAATTAGCACCTCATTGTTAAAACAGTGGTTATTAGGGGTGTCACTGAATTCTTGATGCTGTTCATAATAGAACTATTTTAAGTCTAATGGACTTTTAATTTTCTCATACGGATATCTAGTCCTAAAAAAATTTTCCTTGTATAGTTTTACTAACAAGGTCACTGAGCTACTTTAATTTCCCCAGCTTAGCAAATATTAAGTCTAGAAAGAATTTCAGAGATTAACCAAATCCAGTTTCATCACTTAATCAGCCAGAAAAAAAGAGAGGTTAAGAGTAAAAAAATGACTCTTCAAGATATCGTAACTCATGCCAGCAAAGCCAGGCTGGGGCCGTGACTCCCAGTTCATCAGCGACATATTACTTCTGGAAAAGACACATTGTTTCTCAGATAAAAATTGTGCTACTAAAAAAGTGTATATCCCTTTAAATAAATAAATGAAATGTAAATGCTTTAATAAGAACCAGGATAGAGATAGAAAATTATAGCTACAAATATGTAAATACAGATAAATCCAAGGATTAAGTGTTCTTCTAGTCAGGGAGGATGAGCTATGATTGAGGGATGGAACTTCTGAGAAGGAATAACGGCTCCCTGGTCACGGCACTAACTGTATTTCTCCAGGTCAGAGAAACTACAAGTGACCCTACTTGTGGCAAAACCAATAGGTTCCCTCATTTTTAGCCTTCGGATTGGGTTTAACAAGAAAGAATGAAACAACGATGAATGGCCTGAAGGCAACTACAATCATTACCAGTGTCTTAGAGACTTCTCCGAGATCCTGCCTCGTCTAACTTGAGACATGTCTCCAGAGAATTATAACTTTGAACAAACTGTAATAACAGACCCCAGCAGACAGTCCAGGGGGATGAGCTTATCAAAGGCATGTAGACAGCTTGAAAAAAATGAGAGACTGGACGTGGGGGAAAGTGACATGACAGCAGGCTTAAATACAGAATGATTTGATAAAGAAATTGGGCAGAAGGGTTTTCAGGAACTACTATAAAGGACACATGAACGAAACCAAGGGGGAGGGTGGAAGCAAGGGAGGGAGGTGGTTTCAGCTGGGGTGAGGGGGAGTGGTGGGGGGGGCGTAAATGCAGACAACTGTAATTGAACAACAATAAAATAATTTTAAAAAGAAATTGATTTAAGGCACAAAAATGAAATCATGTAAATCACGTCTTTACATCCTAAAACTTGGCTTTACCTATCAAGCACACCTGGTTTCACTGCACTTGGCTTTACGGCATATTACAAATAGCGTTTTTGTTGCTGTTGTTATTGTGATACTCACTTTAGGGTGGTGGTCTGGAACTGAACCTGCAATGTCTCCAAGGTACGTCTGCAGTTTATTTTCAAAAATACCTTTAGGTCCACACTGTCACAGGTGAAACAAAAGGTAACATTAGACTCGATCTGCCACACTCATCTTTGGCAGCAGAATGGAAGCCTTACTTTTACAGTGGGTGCTCAAGGGTGATGGGAACCCAGCACAGGAATGGAGCCCAGGGCGGTTGCTCCAGAGATGCCTTTGGGGAATGCGAGGCGGACATCCCCCACCACACACTGGCATCACTGCTACAGTCAGTTCCCTTTACCTTCTACCATGATATAGCTCACACCTGCTTGTGAACTGACCTATGACCTTTTTATTTTGATTTTTAATTTTCTATTGAATTTATCAGGGTAACATTGGTTACTAAAACCATATGTCCATGCGGCAATTCAATGAAGTCCCTCTTCTCTTTGATTTTAGCACCCTTCTTTAAATTACCCAATATGCACTCTATGTAACATTATCACACCAATATGAAAGAAAAAAGGAAATTTCTTATGAAACTAATCCATCCCGCCCCCTCCTCATCGTATTGCTCTCACTGGCTTAGCACAGAAAGAATCAGGCTACATGGTAGCTCAGCAGGAAATGTGAAAACAGATCACTACCAATACTTGATTACGGAGTATAAAGCATAGTCACTGGACATAAGGAGCTCGGTAGGTAATACCAGTGCATTTATACATGTAGTAATACACTATTATATCAACTTAATTAAAATAGTATTCCATTAATATTTTAAGAAATATGATTAGTAACCAAATTATGGGCCTTGTCCCTTTTTAAGAATGGCCATAAGATAATGTGTCATGAAAGATAAACTTACTATTCTTGAAATTCCAAGAATATAGTCTTTAAGCAAAAATAGGCCAAGAATTAGATATTTAAACTGTAGAAAAGTCAGGCCAAGTTTTTTAGGGCAGGCACATTTTGTGTGCGTGTGTTTAAATTTATACTAAATGCTTACTGAAGCATGTTGGCATACTGATTCCTCGATTGTTCAGGAGTTAGCTGATTTTGCATAAAAATAGTGAATTATAGATGCAAAGTACAAAATGCAGATACATTCAAAACTGAAAATCAGAAATTCTGGGCTGGCAACAAAACGTCATTTGAAATAAGGCGTTTGTTTGCTTGTTTGTTTTTCAGCTTGGCTTTGAATTAAGAAAATTGGCCTTTCTAACCATTTAATAGTGCTATTTGTTTTCATCTAGAAGCCCTTCAGGGATAATTCACATTTGCAGATCAGGAGTAAATAATTGCATTGCATAAATAAATGTAATCGGTATTCTCACACTGACCTCTACCGAGAATACGATCTCCAGAATAATTTATGTAAAACAGTTGATGTCCACCTGCCTGATTACACAGGTGCGGTGCCAGTGTGATAAGCTTCACTGACCAATATTGCTGGGACTTCCTCTGGGTCCCCAGGGTATCAAAAGGTTCGATCTACTTTTCTAGGTATAACCTAAATAAAAATCCAAAAATATTACCCACACTAAGTTGTAAATAGGCATGTTTTTATATCATTTCAATATAGAACATATTTAATACAGAACTTCAATTGTAGATTGAGGATCAAACCCTCTATTATTTAATGACAAGTTACTTGGATAAGTTGCAATCTTTCTGAGTCTCAGTTTCTTCAATTGTAAAGCTTGAATTTCACTTCTTCGACAAAGGTTGCTATAAGAATAGATTATTTACTATGTCTAAAACTGTCACAATTTCTAAAATATCTCAATACTTTCATTTTACTACGTCTTCTAGCAATTTGCATTATAATTGTACTACTGTGGACTGCTCGTGGTGTGAAGGTGGAGCATCACAGATGATAAAATACACATTCTTTTATTATTCAAAAGGGTGATTTTCAAAATTAATGTTTAGTTCTTGCTTGTGTTAATTGACCTTTTTGCATTTATTGAACTTAAAATTTTAGCACCAAATGTAAAAAAGTATCTTTGTGTTTACCATTTTTATATTAAAATACATTATATTTATTAAAAGAATGTCAAAATTGTTAGAAATGTTCAAGAGCTAGAGGAGGGAGGGGCCAAATGATCTGACCGGGTGCCTTTATTTGCTGCTGCTCTTTCGGGAGGGCGGGCTGAGTCCCTGACTGCAGCCCCCCGGGGCTGGCGGGAGGAAAGTATGGGATTTCTAAAAGAAAAAGTGTAGGGTTTGCGGAAGGATAGGGGTGGGATTAGTCTCTTGTTTTTCTGGGTAGGTTCCCCAGGGTTTAAAGATCTGAGTCGGGACAATGGGTTAGTTAAAGGGCTGGGCTGTTCCCAGGTACGGGAAGGTCAGTGTGAGTAGGAGCCCTTGCAGCTGGCGCCACTGTCTATTGTTCGAGATGGGAGAGAGCGTCTATCAAGCCTCAGGCTACCAAATGAGTAGGGAGAACTGAGCCTGGAGCGGTCCAGAGTTGTCGGCAAACTGGCCTGACTGGGCCCCGAGCAGTCTGGCAGGCTGGAAAACTGGCCTGAGCCTTTCAAAAATGTGACGGTATCACATTTGATAGGTAACTTCCACAGTTTTAATATAAAACCAAACGTGTTTAAAAGTTTATAGTTTGCTTAAACTCCCTTCCTAAATAGGCTTAATTGGGTTAAGGGACACATAAAGAGAAACGTTCTTTATTTTCTTTTTTCACATGTAATACATATGTTGTCATTTTGGTCATTATTTTTTATTGTTCAAGTACAGTGGTCTCCATTTGCCCACCACCACTTTCCCCCACTGCACCCACCCCACCTCCCACCCTCCATCATGCTCCCCTTTGGCTTTGTCCATGGCTCCTTTATACATGTTCCTTGATGAACTTTCCCCTTTTCCCTCATTCTCTCCCTTCCCCCTCCCCTCTGGTTACTGTCAGTTTGTTCTTTACTTCCATGTCTCTGGTTCTATTTTGCTTGTTTGTTTGTTTTGTCGATTATGTTCCACTTGTAGGTGAGATCATATGGTATTTGTCTTTCACCACCTGGCTTATTTCACTTAGCATAAAGAATGTCTGAAAGGCAAGGTTGCAAAAATAAACCAATTATATTTCCCTCATATGGCATTTTGAATAATAGATTATAATTTCTTTGAAGTCTATAATGCAAGTAGTAGATATGCCATTTAAACGTATATTTGTTTATAATGTTTACATATAAACATAAATCAAGAGACAAGCAAATAAGATTGAGACCATTATTTAAAAAAAAAAAAAAAAGAGCCCTGGCTGGCTGGTATAGCTCAATGGATTGAGTGCTGGCCTGTGAACCAAAGAATCGAGGTTCAATTCCCAGTCAGGGCACATGCCTGGGTTGCAGGCCAGTTCCCAGCAGGGGAAGCACAAGAGGCAGCCATACACTGGTATTTGTCTTCCTCTCTCCTTCCTTTCCCCTCTAAAAGATAAATAAATAACAAAATCTTCAAAAAAATCTTAAAAAATAAATAAACAAAATAAAAAAGAGAGAGAAAAAAGATGATGGCATGAGAATGATGAAAAGAATATCCTGAGTTTTTAAGGAAATAGTAAACCATGTATTTTTATTTCCCAAATATTTCTCAGAGTAGTTATGGCCACATGATCAGACATTGTCAGGGAATTGATAAATAGAAAAAAATGTGTTGTTTTAAGCCAGTAAATTGGTGGTGATGTTTGACAGCAGTACAACAAATTAATTCTGTTGGTATATTCCAATCATATAACAAATATAAGAATTCAGTTATGGCTATCAAGGAATTACAAATTATTTAAAGAGATGATGCATAAATAAATATGTAACTAAACAGTACAAGAGAAGGCCAGAATTTTACGGAGGTGTTAAATGGCATAGACAGAATTTAAGGACTGGTGACAACAAAGACAATAATGATCATGATGCTATGATCATTGCTGTATGACAGCTAAAACGTGTTGAGCATTCAGCCCACAAATATGTACTGCTCATGCAATTTACATGAAATCCTTCTAACTCTGAAAGTATCCTCGATTTTCAGGTGAAGGAATGGGAATGAAGGAGATTAAATAACTTCAGGAGCTGCGCAGTTGGTGATGGATGAAGTCAAGATATCACTTCAGGTCTGCCTTCCTCTGGAAACAAAGCTGTAAATCTCATAGCTTCTGTTGGGGTCGAGAATGATCAAGAATAGTTTTTTGAGTAAGGAAGAACCTCATAGACCTTAAAATTCATTATGGGTTGCATTGAAGAAGAGAGGAAGAAAAAGAACAAATCTAGCTCAGTGATAGAAAAGTAATTATTTTACCTCTTTATCATAGCAGAATAGTTTCTGTGAAACTGCAGTTTGGGGACTTAACAAAGGAAGTAGATTGGAGGGTTGACTGTAAATAGCTTCATATTTACTGTTGCTAATCATTAAAATGAGAACAAAATGCACTTGAAAGACATTAGGCTGTTTGATGCGATTTGGATCATATCATCTGAATAATACTCAGGAGAACAGAGTGTGGAGGAAAATTACTTTCTCTAACCTTTGTTGTACAAAAGTGAAGAGAAAATATGAGTTCAGTCTGTCCAGACAAATTCACGGAGCCTGATTTCAGGGCCTGGGGGATTTATCATTTCATCAGGACAGCTGAATTTCCATAGCCCGCGCATAATCACTCCCAAGACAGATAGAAATGTTGGTGAAGACATTCGAGAAAGATTTCAAGTTACTAACAAATGCAGTTATTTTTCCATATGATGCTATGTCAATAAATAGCAAAAGATGACCTAGTATGCAGTTTGTGAAGGAGCAGAAGTTTTGAAAGCCAAAAGGTGGCCTAAGGCTTCAGTAGTGTGTTTCCATCTATGACTCAGGAAAGACACTTGTCCAGATGGAAGGATGATCAGCCTCCCTCAGCTCCCAACTTGGGTCCATTTTGTGTTGAAAAATGAATGACCACATTACAGAAAAGAAATCGAATCTTGCTGTTTTACCTTAGCCAACATGCAGATCATAGTTTAAAATCAGAGATTGTGAGAAAAGATGTTATTTTATCTTATTATTATGTTTTAGGAATAGACAGAAGAAGTATTCCCTGAAATAAGTAGCTAGCACAAGTAACAGGGCAATTGAATATAACTGTAATCAAGCCATCACCATAGGTAGTTAATTAGTCATTTATTAATAAGAAGGAAAACAGAGGGGATTAGACACTGAGTTTAGTAAACTGAGGAGCATAATCCTGCTCACGTAGCCAGAAACCTATAGCATTCGCAGACTCATTCACGCACTCCAGGAGTCTGTCAAGTCTCCTTGGCGGCAGTACAGAAAACCATTCCAAGAGCGCTATCTGCCCTCTGGTATCAGATTGTTGATCGGCACAGAGGAGACTACAGAGAACTGTCAGTCTATCTAGGAGGTGAACCTATCAAAAACCCATGAAATTTTGGGACACTGATTGGTCATTTTGAAAAAGCTCCCGGTTGTAACTCCAATGGAACAAAGAAGTTCTTCTTCCGTCTCTCTCTGTTTCTCTCTGTCTCTGTCTCTCTCACGGTCTCTCTCTGCCTCCCTCTCTCTATCTTGAGATCCCACATTCATCCCATTCACTCCTACATCCTCTCTACGTAGCCATAGGCAGCAGCTGCCTGGCCCAAGGCTGTGAGGCCTCCAAGTGAAGACTCCGGGAGTACCCAGGGTACAGCAGCAAACGGCAGCAGTGCATCCAGAATGCAAGGGGAGCTAGCTGGATGACGAGAAAGACTGAATTGAACCAGCCTTGCTATGGTGCAGGATCTCTGGCTATAAGTTCTCTTTCCGGCCCTGATTTCCCTTGGTGGGGTGGGTAGAGATACGGCATTGAAAACCCAAGCCAGGGGCAGATAATGTGGTCACATCATGATCTCCCACGTACGGGTCCTTGGAATGCTTTCCTCACAATCCCATGAAGAGGCCTCATTTCCACCAACAACAATTGGTTAGGAAAAAATGCATGTTTTGTGTTATGGTTGCTCATGAGAACACACTCCTACAGCTCCATCCATAGGTATACACATTCGCAAATACAGACGTGCTGCAACACAGATGAACCTTGAAGGCATTATGTTAAGTGAAATAAGCCAGATGTGAAAAGGCACAATGTATGAGTCTAATTGTATGAAGTACCTAGAGTGGTCAAAGAGAAAGATACTGAAAGAGTGTTGGTGTCTGGACCTGCGCAAAGGGGTGAATGGGGTATCCTTGTTTAATGGTTACAGAGTTTGAGTTTGGGAAAATAAAAAGTTCTGCAGATGAATTGGTGACGATGGTTGTGCAGTGCTGTGAGAGTACTTGATGTGACCGAACTGCACACTTAAAAGTGGTTAAAATGGTACCTTCTGTGTTATATATACCTTATCATAATTTTTTAAAATTCTGATTTGAGTGCCACGTCTTCTGTATTTACTGACCCAAATGTGATAGGGCCAAGAAGCAAAACTGCCTTAAGTGAATTATTGAATAGAGTAACACGAAGGCAACTTTGTCTGGCAGGGTGAAATTGGAAAGAAACTGTTGGAAATACTCAGTGTTCTCACCTAGAAAGTATTCCATTCTCATCTTTTGATTCCTGGACACAAGTATTCCAGTAGATTTTTAGCTCACAAAACACCCCAAATATTTATTAGTTAGTTTGTGTGGGTCAGGAATCCAGGTTTGGATTCCTGGGTCTCTCACAGGCTGGGATAACGTCCGAGCTCCATCGGGCAGATCCTCTCCTAAGCTCACATGAGTGGGTGCTGGGTGGCCCCTTGTTCTTGCTGGCTGTGGGCTGAAGTCTCTAAGGAAATGATCCTCCTCCTCCTGGGGAAGTGTCTCAGCTTTGTCCTCTGGTCTGGGTGTCTGTATTATAGATCCAAGTAATGGCCCGACTGATGCACCTGGTCCATGCTTCCTGCTGCCGTCCTAGCCAGAGACATGATGAAGCCAGACTCCAGTGACAATCTTGCTCCTAGGAAGGTGAATCTTGAGTAAAGAAAAGGCACAAAAGAGAGCAATCAGAGGCGACTCAGCCACATCTCTTGTCCAGCTCCCTCCTGGAGATATCCTTCAGAGTTCTGAAGACGAGAAGACTGAGAACAGGGTGCCAACAGACACTCCAGAGGTAGCTTCTTTAGAGCTGGTGCATTTTACCTAGAAGTCCAATGTGTTTTGTTTGATGGTTATATAAAATGTTTTCTTAATAATCAAGTGTGTTATAATATTTGTGTTTGTCTCCCCAGACACAGTGAGGTCTCTGAGGTCATATAGAGTTGTCTGTGACTCATTATTATTCTCTATGCATGGTTTGAAAAATATTGAAGATTTGAGGAATGAATGAATATGAAATAGAAATGATGAAACACAGGTCACCATTACAACCCTGAGCACTGACTTGAATGGTCCCATTTCAGACACTGTTGGAAGTTGGTACTGACATGGACACAAGTGGCCTTGTCAAGGAGTGCGTTGGCGCTGTCATACCAGGTGGGGTCTCTTCCACAGCATATAAAGTGTGCTCTGAGTGCACTGTCTTCCTCCAGGCAGAAAATGACCATTTGTATGCAGAAAAATGCACAGTGACAGAACTTTTCTGAAGGGGAAGTCTGCACTGTATAACACATGTCCTTTTCTGAAGAGCACTGGTTCTCACCGTAGCAGGTGTGGCCTTCTCCTGTTCAATTTCTGTAAAGCCATTACCTTTAGCTTTATAAAAACTAGAGATGGGAGGACACTGGCACTATGATTATGATTTAAAGACTAGGAACAAAGACGAGAAGACAGGACTGAGCCAACCTGTGCCTCAGGACAGACAGCAGAGAAATGTGACACAGATGCTGTTATAGTCGTTTTGGTCAAATTGACTTTACATTTTCCAGATACTTTCTTTTAAGTGATTTCAGTAAAAATTTCTAGTAGTTTCGCTTTAATTATCTGTCATTTCTACCCAGAATCAAGAATGGTGTCAACAGATGTTCAGATAAAATTATCTAACCCGTAGTGAGGGCAAAAACAGATTCAATTTTCTCCTCTTCAATTCCAGTGGGATCCAAATTGCTCTGTCATAAATGAAATATAACAGTCTTAATGTGTTTTTAAAGAACAAATAGGTTTTAAAGCAGTGCAGTCTCCTTCATTGATGAACACTGCCTTCATCAGTGAACACTGCTGTTGTTCATTAGGTCTTTTTATATGTATCAAAGGCATGCACGTATCACTCTGAAGATAATAAATAAAGCATAATGCAATGTACAGATATGCAATTATCATAAAATTGTACGCTTGAAATCTACATCGTTTCCTTAACCAATATCACCCTGATACATTTAATTAAAAATCTTCCTATCTCAAATTCTACAATATTCTCCTTAGAGGCTTACATTGAACTTTCATAATGTCTCATTGTAAGAATCCTCATTTGCTTTTTCATTCCAAAAATCTTTATTTGCAAGTGTATGTTTAGGTTTGTGCTGAGAGCAATTAATATAGTATATATTCCATAGTATACTGGATTTCATGAAACTGTTAGGTTTGCAATAACTTTGGCGTAGATTAAAATAAAATTTTATATTTACTTTTTGAAGAAGAAATTTATCAAAAATTATCCATTGAAATAGAGTTCCTTTTAAAAAACATTGTCTTATACAAATTGTTTAAACTTATCCAACTACATACATAATTAAAGGGTAGGGTAGCTGTAAATCTTATAGAAATATGTAATTTGCAAATTATCGTACCTAAGTGTGTGAAATTCATATGATAGATATTTCCCTAATGTAAATTCCAGGCTATGCATGTAGATATTTGGCCAAGTCTTTATTAAGTGCATTGTATGTGAAGACATTGAGGAAGGAAAATGCTAATAAAGTAAGGATTCAACTTTAAGGAATGCACAGCCCCACTAAAGGGTAAACACAAAAAAAGGTATTGGAATGTAAAACTGAAAAATAGTATGGCATGAAGCTTAGTCAAGCGGTGAAAATTTACTTAAGGAAAATGCAACGATGTAGCATTAATTAGAATAAAATCTCAGCCTGGCTGGTGTAACTCAGTGGATTGAGCGCGGGCCTGCAAACCACAGGATCACAGTTCAATTCCCAGGCCACATGCCTGGGTTGCAGGCCAGTTCCCAGCAGGGGACTCACAAGAAGCAACCATACATTGATATTTCTCTCCTCCTCTCCTTCCCTTCCTCTCTAAAGACAAATAAATAAAATCTTTTTAAAAAAAGAATAAAATCTCAAAAGTGGCAAACTTTCACCAGGCCTGGAAGGGTGTGCCTGAATTAGAAAGGTCCAAGGAAGGGGAACAATAGACATTGTAGGCTGTGGTTCACAAGCTGGGAAATGCAGACAAAAAAAGAGCAAGTTGCTGACAATAGGAGTGATACATATATGAAGTGTTGTTAGTATTTATCACTTGCTAATTACTGGACCTTCATTATTTTAAACCCCTCAATTTAGTCCCATATTAAAGATTAGGACACCAAGGCCAGAAAAATAAAGTAAGTTAGAGATAAGGTCAAATACCTGGTATTTTCAGGGATGAGGGTTACAAAACTTGTGTATTTAGTTGCAGATGTCAGACTTTCAAACATAAGATATTCTATGATTTTTATTTATTCACAAGCTGATGGGTTTTAGATTAGATGTTTCTCTTCTGTAAAGAAATCTTAATATCTTATTTGTTCGATCTCAGTCAAAACTCATAGAATGAAGATACCTCCAGTCAAGGCAATACGTTTACACTGTAGACAGGGCTCACTTATTCCTGTTTGGAAGAATAAGGGAAGTGATATTGTGATTCATAGGCCCCTGCCCTGTGCACCCAGAAATGAAAACCCTCAGATGAGGCTGATGGAAGTAAATAAACCAAATGTGTTATATAAACCAGCTTGTATCCTAAATACACAAAGCATTTTATTGTCTGCTTGAGGTATACATAGCAGCCTAGTCAACTATTGATTAAGAAGAAATTGTCCCAAAACAGGAAATAGTTGACAAGTTTCGATCAGTGCACACGTAATAAACAAGGTGAGTATTTATTTTATCTAATAAATTAGTTTTGATATCCTTTATGTAGACTGTTTACTAATGGTCAGTATTTGAGCATAGCATTTTTTAAATCAAATGATACTAATATGCTTTATGCAGCTAACCAAATTTACTCTATCAGTTTGGAAATATATTTTTTATATCTTTAACCAGAAGACTACGAAAAAGTAATTTCAAGAAGAATTTTCCAGGAAGTTGAGGTAAGAGTCAAATCTGTTTTTGGTCACTAGTCAGTCAGCCAGTTGCCTGGGATATAAAGGTTTTCTTGT
The DNA here is from genome assembly GCF_014824575.4 of Sturnira hondurensis. Classification (NCBI taxonomy): domain Eukaryota; kingdom Metazoa; phylum Chordata; class Mammalia; order Chiroptera; family Phyllostomidae; genus Sturnira; species Sturnira hondurensis. The sequence continues at coordinate 4,753,500 of NW_028075269.1, forward strand.
CCAGGGAATTCCCAGCAGAATTGTAAGGAAAAGATCACAGATGAACAGACTTTAACGGAGTCAGTGAGAAAATATCCTCAGTAATTATGGTGTATTAACTAACTTTCTTAATGATCTCACAGCAAATTTGTCTTGCCTGTTTACTGCTCTAGCTCTAAGTCACTTTTGAAGAATACCTTATAGAAGATGTCATTGGCTTAGGAAACTGCAGAATTCTCACCATAAAAGCATCTCAAAGTTTAACTCAGTACCTATATATGTTTCAATTAGAGAGAGCTAACTCATTTGTTATTTAAAATCTAAATCTGTACATCACTGTACATCATCTCTCCTACTATGTGCATTGTAAGTAAGATGTAGACCTACTAACAACTATATAGAATTAAAAAGGGACTGTATGTGAATTTTAATATTTTTCAAGCTGTATCTTGGGATCAAAAACCTAAAAAGCAAAAACCTGCATATCTAAGAATTGATGCAAAATATTCCTATTTTTATATTCATCACTATAAATTATGACTTTCCTTAGAAGACACAGGATTCCACTTTCAAACTTACATTTTGGAGAGGCTCATATCACTTTTTCAAGGGTTTAAAATATATTAATATAGCCCTGGCTGGCGTAGCTCAGTGGATTGAGTGGGGGCCTGCAAAGCACAGGATTGCGGTTCAATTCCCAGCAAGGGCACATGCCTGGGTTGCAGGCCAGTTCCCAGCAGGGGACTCATGAGAGGCAACCATGCATCGATACTTCTCTCCTTCTTTCCTTACCTTCCCCTTTAAAGATAAATAAATAAAATCTTAAATATATAGAACCTTAGTAATCATATAAAATGGCTCTGGGCAGTCAGTGTAGTGTGTTTTAAATAGCAATTACTTTCATTGGTAAGACATCTCGAACTCTAGGTTTAGATTAAAACCTTCTGCAGCACTTTGGGAAGGAGTGGCCCTGGCCCTGGAGCCACATGCCTCATTCTGTCCTGGCTTCTGCCCAGACCCGGACAGGGTGGGGCCACCAGAAGTTGAGAAGGTGGAGCTAGAGAATCTCCCGTGAGGGGGCGGTGCTAGTCAGGTTGACAGGAAAGTGGGGAGAATGGCTCTCACCTCAAAGCCACCTCACTCAGTTGCTGATAACCCAGGGTCTTCCCAGACCTCTACATCCCAGGCAGCTGACTCCTCAGCAGGTATGAGTTCTGTAGGGCGGGGTGACAGGGTGTCCAGAAAGGGGGTCTATTGCTTTCCCCCCAGGTTGATACCAAAGAGAAGAGGGGTGCTTCATTCAGGAAAGATGGTCTCAGCGGTGTGGGACAGTGACTGGGCACAGGGCTGCCAGCAGCTGCCTCCTTAGCTCCCTTGTTATGGGGCAAACTGGGGTTTGACCACATGGGTCCTTGACACACGATGCAACAATTAGTGTCGAAGGAAACAGGTTTTTTGTAACAGGGATCCAACCCCAGGGCCGCTGAGAGCACTCTTGCTCAGAGCATTCCTCTCCCGTGAGAACCAGCACTTCTCTTGATCCCCTAAAGCCTCCAAGACAAAGTCAAGACAAAGAAGGTCCCCATTTTCTTATCTGTCCACCAGTCAGTCACACAAACAGATCTCCATCCTCTCTGGAATGTGCCCTTGTGGATTTCAGAGTTGTTACCCTCTGGCAGCAGCTCCCTCCTCCAGGATCTGGGGTGCACTCTTCTCAGCCTCCACGTCGTGGTTGGGGAAAGTATGTGTCATGTTGCTTACACTGGGTCACAGTGGAGTCCAGGGAGGTACACATCCCAAGACAATGGCTTCTCTGTACATCCTCAGTCTGCTTGGTCACTGTTCAGCTTCAGGCATCCCTCAGGAATCTGTGCTTGGCTTGGCAGGTCCCTACACAGCTCCATCAGCTCTGCCACCATCTTCTCTAGACAGGCTTCCCAGCAGGACTCCTCTTTCTTTCTCCAAATCGTGTGGCTTCTCAATTACACACCAGAACTCACTACAGACCCTTTTCTCTTACAACCGGCCCTCAATCAAATGCTTAGCAGGGAACTTCCTGCACAACCTCATATCCAGCCTTTCCTGTGTTGGTTAGTGTCCGCCATTTTTGCCAGTTCCCCTATTTCTTTTATCATCTTTTGGCTGCTGTCTTTAGTCAGGGCAGGAGTTCCCAGTGATGCAGGTGCATCCGAGTGGGCATCCACAGTCACCAGTCACCAGTCACCATATTCTCTTAAAGGCATATACGCCTTTCACCTGGGTGGCAGTCCTCTTCCCTTCAGGAAAGGCACAGCTATTAATTTGCCATTGTTATACAAAGTGTCTTACATGCCTTACCATCTACTTCCCCCTTCTCCTAATCAAGGGTTGCAGGGAATATGCTCTGCTATTCTCAGGAACCCCCACTCTCCACCCCATTACACTCTCCCCAGAATCGCACTCCCAGTTTTTCCTCATGTGAGTCTAATCCACTCTGCTCTCCCTCTACAGAGCCCAGGGCAAGTGGCTCTGAACAGAATTTCGTGCTTTGGCCTGTGTAAGAGGGCTCCTGTTTCTCTGGTAGACTCTGTCTCCCCCTGGCAGGCAGAATCCCCAGCAATTTTCACAACCAAATGTTATTTGGGTGCCCCATGCTGGCCCTGGTACTCTGAGTTTGGAAGCTTGTGTGGGGTTGAAACCCATGCTACTCAGGAGTAATTCTTGCAGCTGAGATATCCCTTTAGATTCTTGGCCACCACCAGTGGGGGCATAACCAGCCTTTTTTGCATCTCTGTCCTTCCTACCAGTGTCGCTGTGGCTTCTTTGGTAAATCCTTGGTTACAACACTTCTATTCAGCCAGTCTTCAATTTGTTATTGAGAGCACTTGTTCTATATTTTTGCTGTAATCTCAGTTTGGTCCTGGGAAAAGGAGAGTGTAGCTGCTACCTACTGGGCTGTCACCTTGGATCTGTCCAACAGTGCTTCCTTTGAAATGCAAATCTGCTGAGTGCTTTTGACAAGAGAGGTAGTTTATTCTTTTTCCGTCCTGACTAACAAGCAATGTGAATATTTGTGACTCAGTTAGGTGTTTTATACAGAAGCATCTCCCACTAAGGCTACAACCTATTCCACTGTAGTTAAGTGACTCATTCGGTACATTTATTGAGCACCTCCTTTCATGTTATTCGCTGAGAATACTTTCTGGGTATATTCGTTTGAAGGGAAGATGATTCTAAACCTAAATGAGCTCCTGGCCTCGTGAGAAGTGTCTAAATAGGAGTCATCACACAGTTTAAAGTGACACCTGCCTGAAGGGACACAGCACAGTGTTTGAAAACCTGCTAAGGTTTCAGGGGTGCCAAAACTTCATGGAAATAAACATGACTTAAATCACTGCGTAGTATTTACAGACCAGTTATTACCCTTTATGTTCTCCAGAAGCAAAATAGATAGACCAATGCAATAAACGCTTTAGGTGTTTTCAAGGTACAGATTTAAGATACTCAACTCTTGCCAAAAGAGGTAGTACAACAACCTAATGTTCCTCAGAAGCACTGACTTTCTAGCACTTTATTTAGTATTATATTGTCTTCTGTTAAAATCTTTTTAAGCATCAATGGCAAGTGGAATATTGTTTCTGATACTTAAAATGGACAGAAAAATCAGAAATAGATTAAGCTTTAGATTGCGTGAGGAAACAGAACCTAGATGTAAACTAACAATAGCAGAATTCAAGTTTTAACAATTGAGTATTTAATGTTTTAATTTTTGCACACTTCTAGAAGTACTAGTGTATCATTTTAGTTGCTGCCTATTTTATATTTTTATTTTTTAAAGGCCTTGAGCCCCTTCCTCCAGGACCTTTTTTAAAAAAAAGATTTTTTTATTTATTTATCTTTAGAGGGGAAGGAGAGAGGGAGAGAAATATCAGTGTATGGTTGCCTTTCGTGCATCCCCTGCTGGGGGCTGGCCTGCAGGGAACTGGCCTGCAACCCAGGCATGTGCCCTGACTGGGAATCGAACCACAATCCTCTGGCTCATAGGCCTGTACTCAATCCACTGAGCTACACCAGCCAGGGCCTATTTTATTTTTAATATCACTTAAATTCAATTTTGAAAACAAAATTAAAAGTGATTGTGTAAATTATGGAAACTTTATTGCTCTATTAACTTTTATTAAATTTACAACAATCATGAAGATAATTATTTCCCATCATATCATCTAGCCATGTAAAGATTTTTATTTGCTCATCAAAAAACCTAGTTGTTCAATGCCTGCTTATTTAATGATTACATATTTGAATTAATGTTACAGAGAGGATTCTAATTTTGCATCTTAACTCCAAATTTGACAAAAATTTAGCCACCTGCTGCTGTAAGACCCTTCTTATTCTTACAAATTTTTCTGTGATCCACATGTATGTATAAACATTAAGCACTTTATTAATTTTTGAGAAATCAAGTAATAGCCCACATGTTTCTGTAGTTGTTATATAAGAAAGAAATGTTGCTATCCTTCCAGAGTGCCATTTACAAGTGTGCTGCATTGTGTTTAGTAGCTGTGTGGTCTGCAATGAAGGCAGCATGTTTTAATAGCTGACACCCCCTCACTCCAAAATGTGCGCTGTGTGAAAGAAGATGGCCTCGCCCTGGCTGGTGTAACTCAGTGGATTGAGCATGAACCTGTGAAGCAGGGGGTCGCCGGTTCGATTCCCAGTCAGGGCACATGCCTGGGTTGCAGGCCAGGACCCTGGGGAGGGACACATGAGAGGCAACCACACATTGATGTTTCTCTCCCACTCTTTCTCCTTCCCTTCTCCTCTCTCTAAAAATAAATAAATATTTTAAAAAAGAAGAAGAGGGCCTTATTGTTAATATCTGTGTCCTATGACCTAAATATCTGGGGAGAGATGAGTGAATGAATATATTATTTGCTGAACATAAAATCATAAATATAAACTATGTGTGTCAGAAATTCACAGCAGAGAAGTATTTCAAAGGGATAGATAGAAAAGTTTCTGAAGGAAACATAGGTACTGAAGACAGAATAGGTATAAGGCTCATTGAAGGAAGACAGAAAAATATGCAAATAGGAAAATAGTTTTGGGAACTACTAACCAAATCATCTTGGGTTACATGCTTCGTATACTGATACTGTAAAATATTAAAATGTATGGCATCATTCCCATTTTTCTGACTTAATTCCCCCTATAACTACTTAATACATAGTGAATGTATAGTTTAATGTTTATGTAGTGCATGGTACTAGACATCTATGCAAACAGTTTAAATACACTGAAAAATGCAGATTCTGAACACACCTTGTTGGAGATAAAGGTTTAGAAATATTAATATGTATCAATGGGTAACCAGAATCCAGTGTACTTCCTTATCAACATAAGCATATTTCACATCAAAATACGATACTTTATCTACAGAGTAGGCAGAAATTTGGACAGATATGCAAGGTCTGTCTGCAAAAAGTCCAACCAGTGTTAATATAATGAGAATGGTTGGCATGATGGTTGATGTAACCTAACATTCAGGAAGAGTGGACTGAAACGTGCATGCAGGAACAATGACCACTTCACTGTACTAGTTAGTGGGAGCTGTAGATGCAATTGAGTGAGCATGAGTACTTTGTGCTCAAATTTTGCATTAAGCTCAAACATTCCTCCCTGGAAACTATTCAAATGATTCAGAAGGCTGCAGCTATGGGCAACTGGTGACTGGCAGCTTCATCACAATAATGTCCTTGCTCATGGATCACATCTTCTTGCACAGTTGTGGTTAAAGATCAAATTATCAGTCTCCCTACAGCCCAGATTTGGTGTCCTGAAACTTCTGGCTTTTCCTCAAACTAAAATCACCTAGGAAAAGGAAGAGATTTCAGACCATCAATGAGATTCAGGAAAACACAACACGCAGCTGATGGCAATTGGGAGAACTGTGTGAGGTCCCAAGGTGCCTACTTTGAAGAGGACTGAAGCATCACTGTCCTATGTACAATGTTTATCTATCTTGTGTCTTCAATAAATGTCTTTGTTTTTCATATTGCATGACTGGATACCTTCTGGACAGAGCTCACATATATAGCAACAGTGGAGTTCTCATTAGTGGAAATTCTCTTGATTAACAATGACATTGTTAATGAATTGTTAAGATAGAAGTGTTGGAAATTCTCTCTATCTTAAACAATTCAGCAGTCAATTAATAAGCCATTTTTTGTGGCCCTACATGCTTTATTTTGCATTCACGTTTTTGTAATGCATCTTTTAAACCTTTTGAGTGACTTGGGAAATCACATTCTTGAGTTATTTTGGAGATCACATTCTGAAATATTGTTAGCCATTATGGCCCAGAGTTGTAGTTACACATTGTAGAATTACTGCCCAGGGAATTATCACTTCCATAAATAGCATAGGACCCCTATTTAAAATATAAAAAATTCCAATGTGGATCTGCATACTAAGCAAGCAAATTTTATCATAAAATTTTATTGTAAAATAAAAGAAAGGTCAATGAAGGAAATATACACTGATTTTATTCATTAAATCTTTTTTAAAGCATGCCTTTTTACCTTCATAGTGACGCTGCTTGTAATTTCAGAAAACAAGAGCAAACTGTATTTTTTCTTTGAATTGTTCCCTTTAGGCTGCAATCATTCTCATCTGTGTGTTAAAGAATGATATTAAAAATATAAAACCCTAACTGTCCTACAGATATAAAATTGTGTTAATGATTTTATTTAACATCCCATTAAGGAGGAAACCAAGCATACATTATAACCAGGGCAAGGAAAAATTTAAAAACAGATATTTATAATTCTGAATAACAGCTATTTAAAATTCAGAATACTGAAATTTATTTAGAAATGGATGCAAGACAGATTTTTTTCACAAGGAGGGAGACAAGTTAGTTGGAACTCCACCAGGCAGGACATGTGTGTGTGTCTGCAGACAGAAATTATTTTTTCATTGTATCAGTTATCTACAACTCAGAAAATTGTGAAATAGCCTATTGTCAATGAAGGGGAGAAAGTAATCAGAGAAAGAAAATCAAATAGCCCCCAATTATGTGCTCTAAACGTACATGACTTCACATTTAATCACATTTTTAAGATCAAAGCTAAGGTTATCTACTTCTGCTGAAGCTGTTACAGAATCTCATCCAGTACAAGTTGAAAACTGATTTTTATGGATTTTTTTAGGAAACCAACTGATGAATCAAGCTGTTAGCCATGAAAATGGAAGAGCATGTCTTCTCCCTCCAGAATTCTACTCTTGATCTCTTCACTATTTGTATCTATACACCCCTTCCATTCTCTAAACATACTTCCCCCATTGAGAATTCAAGTTATTGGTATAATTGGTCTCCATTCCCATGCTACAAAATGTGTGGAAACTCTGTGTATACACTACCTAAAACATTTTGTGCAATTTCTGCCTCCTGAGATCAATTAGGAAGTCCACCCATCACAGGTAAGAAGCCCCAGCCATGGATGGATCCAGGACTGCACTGATGCTGAAATGAACAGAAACAGCTCACGGTCAGTATTTTTTATTGCATCTGTACTTAAGATTTCCTTCTGAAGATTTTTACCTTGATCTTAGGAAACGCATAATATCTGGTGAACCAAATGTATGCTTAAAGTATGGGTTCCTTCTCAGCTGACCTGACAACTTGGCTTGGTCAGTTTTCTTAACCTTGCGGCTCATCAGTATCCCTAGGTGTAAACAGGGATAAAATTAACATATCCCCCCAGAGGTGTGTGACAGGCACAAATGGGATTCTGTTCATAAGTGAACAGTGCAAAATGTTTTGCTACACACATGCAAGAAAATATTTTTGGTTCTGATGTGAACACCCTTTGTCCTGTAAAAACATCTGGTTTCTATTTTTATCAGAGAAATGTATCCTTCAGGAAATTTTCTGACCATTTTTTCACACTTTTTAAAAAATGGACTTTTAATCAATAAACATCTTCATTCAAGGTCTCTAATTTTCAGTCTCTGGAATGTGTACAAGAATATTCTAGGATGTTTGGTTTCTCTCCTTATTTACCTCCCATCCACTCTACTTGAGGCAGAGTTATCTGTTTAGTTTAATTAAACGTTATAGAGGCTAAATGACTCTTAAACTCATTTAGGTTAATAGAGTCCAGAAGTGCTTGTTATTTTTAAGGCTATGGAAAACAGGAGGATTATACCTTTTTAAAGTAAGTTTTCTATGATGATTTTATTTTTCTGATAAAGGGTTTACATGAGTCTCCTTGTTAGAAAAGAGTAATAAGGGTAGGCACCAAGAAATTTCAGTGTATTAGAATAATTTCTCTTGACTGGCACCTGGAAATAGAGATCTTAAAGATTAAATTCTCATTTCCAATTACCTTTAACACTCTGGCCCAGGATGACCTTCTTAATCTCTTTGAGTCTATTTGTCCAGTTGAATGAAAGTTGTAAATGTTGTATGGGGATGTTGCATGGTTCAAAAATAAGTGTTTGCAAATTACTTGACACAAAGGACATAAAATCTGGTAAATGACAGGCACAATGAAAATGCTGACCCCTTTAATTTTTTCTACTTACTTGAACAAAAAATTTTATTGTTGTTCAAGTACAGTTGTCTCCATTTCCCCTCCCCCCACCACCACTCTCCCCTCCTCCCCACCCATCCCCATCTCCCATCTCCAATCCTACCCCCTATGCCGCTTTGGCTTTGTCCATGGGTTTTTAGTACATGTTCCTTGACTTGACCTTTCCTCTTCTTTCCCCCATTATCCTGCTCCCCTCTCCCCTCTGCTCACTATCAGTTTGTTTTTTATATCAATGTTTCTGGTTATACTTTGCTTGCTTGCTTTGTTGATTAGGTTCCTGTTAAAGGTGAGATCATAAGATATTTCTCTTTTACTACCTGGCTTATCTCATTTAGCATAATGCTCTCTAGTTCCATACATGTTATCACAAAGGGGAAGAGCTCCTTCTTCCTTTCTGCTGCATAGTATTCCATTGTGTAAATGTACCACAGTCTTTTGAACCACTCATTTACTGATGGGTACTTAGAATGCTTTCAGCACTTGGCTATTGTAAATTGAGCTGCTATGAACATTGGAGTGCGTATGTTCTTTTGTATTTGTGTTTCAGGATCCTTAGGGTATAATCTCAGAAGTAGAAATGTTGGGTCAATCAGCAGTTCCATTTTTAGTTTTCTGAGGAAATTCCACACTATTTTCTACAGTGACTGCACCAGTTTGCATTCCCACCAATAGTGCACTAGGATTCCCTTTATTTCACAGCCTGGCCAGCACTTACTGTTTGTTGATTTGTTTATGATGGCCATTCTGATTGGTGTGAAATAGTATCTCACTGTGGTTTTAATTTGCATCTCTTTGATAGCTAAAGATGCTGAGCATCCTTTCATATGTCTCTGGGCCCTCCGCACCTCCTTCTTGGAGAATTGTTTGTTTAGATATTTACTCATTTTTCAACTGGCTTGTGGAGTCATGTGACTTCTTTTGGGAGAAATAAAGATTGTTTTTATTCCCATATATTTTGGGAATCAAACCCTTGTCCAAGGTATCATCTGCAAACATACTTTCCCATATGATTGGTTCCTTTTTCATTTTGCTGATGTTTTCTTTAGCCATGCAGAAGCCTTTTAATTTGATGAAGTCCCATTTGTTTATTCTTTTCTTTATGTCCCTTCATGCTCTAGGGACATAAAGCTCCTTGACATTAGTTTTGGTGGTGATTTTTGGAATTTGACACCAAAACTAAAAATAAACAAGTCGACTACATCAAACTAAAAAACTACTGCACAACCAAAGAAACCATCAACAAAGAGGGAGAACATGATTACACAGCACAAGAATCAAATAAAACCCAGTTAATGTCAGACTTGTAGTGTTTTTTAAATAAGATTTTTTTAAATTTAAAATTGGGTAAATACAAGTTTTTGAAATATTTTTACTGAAGTTATATAAGGGTTCACAATCAAAATAGTATTGGAGAAAATAAAAACATACACATCCTTTTTCTTTTTTTTCTAGGTAAGAGGACAAAGGAAGTAGCGGAATACCAATTAGGTAGTTGAGAGGTTCATCCAGCTCTCCTGGTGGGAGATGGGAGTGACCTGTACTAGGCTTGATGTTGAAATGGAGAAAGGGAAAAATGGAAAAGAGTGGCAGAGGTGAAGGGCATTTAAGCAGTAAGTTACAGGCCTTGTCCATGGACTAGGTATGGTAGATGACAGGGAGAATGATATTGAGATGACGCAGGCATCTGGCTTACTTAGTAAATGATCATTAAACTCATGTGTTCTAAAGTATAGGGAGGGCAATTCCAAATTAAGAAATAACTTCAATAAATGGAAGTCATATCTCTACTGATATATTAAATAATGTTTTATATCAAAATAAGGAAATGCCAATTGCACATAAATTATGTACGCAGTACACACAAAAGTTGAGGGTTTCTCTAAGGAGAGATGTTTAATCCCATTGTTCCTACCTTTGTAATTGAAACAAAAATAGACACAAGTGCTAGTAACTTGGAAATCTACAATCAGGTTATTGGCAATTTGTAGAAAAGGTTAAGAGCTACAGCCAAATTAGGGCGTTTTAACACTTTCCCAGCTTACATCAAATCTAGTCCCTGAACATGTGTTTGCAGGTAGGAAATGGGTCTGCAAGGTAGCACTAGATTAACTACAAAGTGGAGTGAAGCTTACATGCAGAACATCTCCAAAGCAGGAGAGAGATATGAGCTCCAGAGAGAACGGACCTTAGAAGATACACCCTGGGCTCTTATGCAGGTAACAAATAGTAAAAAAAGTTCCAAAAATGGATATAAAGGAAAGCCATGAGGAAACACAGTGTTTAAAGACCTTAACCCTGACACATACAGAAAAACGGGACCAATGCATTTTAGGCTCTGGGCAGCCCATCACTCATACACATATTATTTCCTCTTAGAAAATGAAGGGAGAATTTTTTTATAAAACCATGAGAAGAAAGATCTGTTCTGTAATTTAACATTTATTTTCCTTTGATAAATGTCAGTTCCAAAACATTGCATTTCTCATCAGTAACACCCATGGATTTGCTTTTTATTTATTTAAAGGAGTGTATTTGTTACTTATTATTGATGTTAATATTGACGCTCCTTTCCCTTTGAATTACATAAAGTTTACACTGGTTGCTAAAAAAACATTTTAAAAAATGTATTCCACTGAGCTGTGTCAGGGGAAATATCACAGTGAGTGAACATTCTATCATATGCTTGCCCTGAGCCAGTCGTGCTCAGTACTAGAGGCACACCCAAAATCTATACACCGATATATGAAAACGCTGATGCCTCAGCCAAGCTGTTGGATGTCTGTTTGGGGACATTTAGTTTGAGACCTGAGTACCCATGATTTTTGAAAATATTTGTAATAGTGTTTCTGGGTAGCCCAAATACAGAATAATTTATTTAAGGAGTCCTGATTTAGGAAAGTAAAAGATTATACCTGCACTCTGATCAGAATTCTTTGAAAAACATTTGCTATATTTTCTCAGTTTCCTGCAGAAAGCCTCTCTTCTCTTGGCTAGATACAACTATTGCTTCTATCTCAAGTGCCTTTTAATGTGTGACTTACAATTTGATTTGATAAAAAATTAGGAGAGACAATGAATCGATGGTTCAACTGATGTGTGGACAAATAGAGAGATAGACAAGTAGATGAATATACAGATCAGAAAACAATACGCAGGTCAGTAGAAAAATGGGTAGATTAATGTAAAACATGCTGATTGTTAAGTAAAAGAGTGAAAAGGTAAAGAAAACATGGAGTGAGGGAGCGCATAGGCTTGGGAGTGGGTTGTTTGCAGAGTAAGTGAGAAAATAAAGGATGACCAAAGGGACAGACCTCTGAATTTTTAACATCTCCTCATAGTGTTTGAGTCACCTACTTTCCAAGACAACCCAACATTTTTCTCATGCTTCGTAAAAATGGTTAATTTTGGAGATGTTGATTAATTTTCTAGCTGTGGACTACCCAGAATTAGAGTGTAATTAAAATATTGGTGTAAGCACAATCCCAGAAACTTCTAAAGTGAAAATAGCTTTATGACTACTTGTAAGAATGGTTTAAGCAACATGTTGGTATCTTAAGTATGATGGTAAGGGATGTTGTTCATCTGAACCCTGAAGAGCAGGGGCAGATGAGGCAGGCTTACACAAATGAAGTGGTTTTAAAAAAACCACCTGGGAAGCAGAAAGGGGATTATAAAATGATGGATTTAGTGCTTTTAATTAGCCCAAAGATGAAAGGAACATTTTATTATACATCCATTTTTAGTTTCCCTAAAACCCACAGATTTTGATCAGATTAAAGGACCATTATAAACCAGGAACAATGCAATTGTGATTTATATTTGTGTATTTGGGTCAACNAAAAAATGGGTAGATTAATGTAAAACATGTTGATTGTTAAGTAAATGAGTGAAAAGGTAAAGAAAACATGGAGTGAGGGAGCGCATAGGCTTGGGAGTGGGTTGTTTGCAGAGTAAGTGAGAAAATAAAGGATGACCAAAGGGACAGACCTCTGAATTTTTAACATCTCCTCATAGTGTTTGAGTCACCTACTTTCCAAGACAACCCAACATTTTTCTCATGCTTCGTAAAAATGGTTAATTTTGGAGATGTTGATTAATTTTCTAGCTGTGGACTACCCAGAATTAGAGTGTAATTAAAATATTGGTGTAAGCACAATCCCAGAAACTTCTAAAGTGAAAATAGCTTTATGACTACTTGTAAGAATGGTTTAAGCAACATGTTGGTATCTTAAGTATGATGGTAAGGGATGTTGTTCATCTGAACCCTGAAGAGCAGGGGCAGATGAGGCAGGCTTACACAAATGAAGTGGTTTTAAAAAAAACCACCTGGGAAGCAGAAAGGGGATTATAAAATGATGGATTTAGTGCTTTTAATTAGCCCAAAAATGAAAGGAACATTTTATTATACATCCATTTTTAGTTTCCCTAAAACCCACAGATTTTGATCAGATTAAAGGACCATTATAAACCAGGAACAATGCAATTGTGATTTATATTTGTGTATTTGGGTCAACATAAAAAATGACTTCCATGTATTTTTTTATCAGAGAGGTCTTTATAAACACAGAGAAATATTATATAATATCTAAGCCACATAAATAAATATTATGCTTATTTTTATTCATCTTTTAAAACATTAAGCAATGGATTTAAAATAAGCTAGTAAATATGTCCACTCTTTTTGGTATAACATTTAATACCTTTTAAAGCCATTTTACATTTATAGAAAAATTGCAAAGGCAGTACAGTATTCTCATATACTCCACACCAAGTTCTATTATTGATATATTACATTAGTATGGTAAATTGGATAAAATTCATGAACTGATAGTGATAAATTATTATTAACTAAAGATCATCTAAGGTCTGCTGAGAAAGTATCCAATTATATAAATATGAAAAATAAAGACATTTGTTGAATAAGATACAAGAAGCATCATGGATAGAGCAATGATGCCTCCGTCCCTTTAAAAGTAGGCACCTTGGGATCTCACACAGTTCTCCCAGTCACCACTAGCTTCCCCATTGTATTTTCCTGAATCTCATTGACAGTCTGAAATCTCTTTCCTTTCCTAGGCGATTTTAGTTTGGGGAAAAACCAGAAGACTCAGGGTGTCAAATATGGGCTGTAAAGGGGTTGAGCCATCTGGATAATTTGATGTTTCACAAAAATCTCTGCACGAGCAGGCACGTTGTGGTGATGAAGCCGTCAGTCACCAGTTTTGAATGTGCTGACTGCACAGTACACATGCTCAACTCAATGGCGCCTACTGTCCCCATTGACTAGTACAGTGAAGTCATTATTGTTCACACATGTGAATTCCAGTCCACTCTCCTTGGCTGCCAGGTTACATCAATGTTGCACAAACTGTTCTCTTTATATTAACAGTGGTTGGAGTTTTTCCAGACAGACCTTGTATATTCCCCATGCTACAAAGAAATGAAATTTTAGACTTGGCACTTATATGCTTAACAATTTTTATGGAAGAAAAAGAAGCAGAAGGAAAGCAGATCCATAATCTCCATGTACAAATCAATGTATGCCCGTAAGTTTGGTAAGGCTAAGGCCTGGTCCATTGACAGTGAGGCTACATAGTGGTGGTGGGGTGTCCTTTTCATTTACCCCTGGGGAGACAAATACTAACCTGAAACACCTTTACGATTGCTTGGTATCTGCTCCTTTAGGGGCACCAAGGAAGCCAATGCTTTTTGTAGGAGCTCTTGAACAATTATAACGACAACATATTGAAAGGAAATGGAGCCAGGTATTATTAAGTGACAATCATAGCAATTTGGTAGCGATAACTATTATTTACTCTCAATATAGTTATTATTTGTTAGAATGATAGTCAATAAACTTTCCATCAGGAAATTATTGTTTTTCCCTATATAGTTTTTTTTTTTAATTTGGTGAAAAATAAGTTATTTTTTTCTTCTGATTGCTACAAATGTATTTAAACATAATTCAAAATTATGGTCCAGGAAATCAAATTCTAAAAATAGTGTTCTTATTTAATATTCCCTGAAGTATATTAAAGGTGGAACTTCATTAGCATGCAGTTTCAAATTATTTTTGGAAACTAATCCTAACTAAGGTCACGTAATTGTAGCAATGTATTTATATTTACTGGTTAATGATATTACCTACTACTTGAACATCAGACCTAAAAAGATAATGCACATATTTGTGCGCACATATTGACCTGGAAAAATATGATTGAAAATACATTCATTGTTTCAAAAATACCAAGTCTACTGAGATGGAGGTATATAAGACATCAAGGACCACAAAAAATAAATAAATAAATAATGAATCCTTAAATTTATGTACTACTTTGCAGAAGTTCTTTATGCCTCTGCATTTGTTGTCATCCTCGAAATTACTGTGTACCTATCTTGGGAAGATACGTATTTAAATGCATGTTTAAATAAATAATATGTAGAGAATATAACTATTAAAATGGCAGATCCTAGAAGAAATGGAATGAACTATGAAATTTACTGAAGTATTAAGGAAACAACTGGTTAGAAAGAACTGGAATACCGATAACCAGTAGGTAGGTATCTGATCTGGATGCAGGAAAAGGGTGAGAATAAACAGGTTTATTCTTAGAGTCTGTTTAATTCCCAAATTAAGGATCCTCATTATTCACAAAAGACTGTAAATTAGCATACCCAGGGGCTTATGAAATCTCATTTCCCAGAATGCATTCCAGCCTAATTAAATCAGCATCTCTAGAGATGAGTCTTTGGCATAAGAATATTTACAGCTCCACGGTGATTAAAATGCATGGACCTGGTTGAGAATAACTGATGTATTATGACTCCAGGTGCATCTATTAAGAATTCTTGGAAAATTCTCTCCAGCAGATTTTTGGCTGAGAAGAGAGAAACACAAAAACCCCTTGTTTCAACTCGCAGGTGTCAAGCAGAATTTAATTTGCCTCTGGATGCTTTGATCTCCCGGATAGAGTTGGGTGCCCTAACACAACTTTAGAATTCTCAACAAATGTGAAAAGTTGACAAATAGCCCTTGTCCAATTAAGCAGGTACAATAGCCATGACCTTTATGTAAAGTTTAAGTATTTCTAGGCTAGTGAGGTACATGGAAGTTAAGAAATCACCCTGGGCTGGGGTGAGGGGAGGAATTCTGTGTTCTAAGAACATTGTGTCCCTGTTTTTAATCTGTGTTTCTTGTCCTAATTGTTTTTTGTTCTAACCTTTTATCTCTGCTGTATCTTGTAGCATTTGCTGTTACGATTTCCAAAGTTAAATATACTGTGAGGATGTTTCTCTTTTTAAGAAAACCACAGTCATACTTAATTGTTTTGACATATTTTTTCATGGACAATTAAATAAGTTTAGAGCTTAATTTGTAGGGAAAATTATCATCCTATAAAGGAATATTCTTTGTATATTTTCAAATTATTATTCATTATGATGATACTAATTTATACATCTATTACTTGCTTTTTTGTGCCAGTCTGATTGCACTAAGATTGATTTGCATTAATATCAAAGAACTTTGTGGCATTTTAACTTACTCCAATTTCATTCTCATTCCGCTGCTCAAGGGTAGTTATGAAAATAACAACCTGCATTCCTAAGAACTGGAGAAAAAAGAAAACAGAGCTTACTCACCCTCAAAGAATTATAATTAAGGCACTGAATAAAAGGTAAAGAACTACAAATAATTCATGCAGATGATCTTCCCTGAAAAAGGTGAAGCATAAATTTCTTTTCATCAAGTATGGGCTATGCATAATAACTTCCTTCTAAAAATTACAGTATGTAAAAGGGAGTATAAAGTAATTTTCCAGTGGAGAAACCTGACAATAGCTGCTTCAGCCACAGGCTATCAAGGTCAACATCAACAGTCATAAATCATGTAGATAGCATGCACCCTTAATAACAAGTAATAAAAATTGCACTTTCTGATCTTTCTCCCCCAAATCCATCACCTCAATTTTATCGTGAGAAAAACATTGGACATTCAAATGAAGGAGCATCATACACATTATCTGAGTAGTATGTGTGGAGAGCAGGACCAATAAAATGGCACTGTTCTGGTCAAGAGAGCATGAAGTATATAAAACAAAGTAGAGTAATTTATGTCAACTAAAATGGCTGTCAGTCAATCATGACACTTCGGTTCAAGAGGAAAATCACCTAAGTCAGAGTAAACACATCTGGCAAGGAGACACACTCAAAACATCTGCACATATGGTCAGAGCAACCGCATCTCCAGAGTGGAACCACCCACAGATAGGCTCCTGGGAAAATTCCACACTCGCCATCATGGGTGCCAAGACATTTTTCAAAAAGACCCAGAAGGGTGCAGGACAGCACATTCAAGGTATAACTGAGGCAGGGCTAGACCACTGCTGAGGCAGCCGAGCTCCACACACCCCAGTGCTGCTCCACACCAGGCTGATCTCCTTTGGCATTGGCCGCTGGAGGCTCTGCCCTGCTGGACTGAGGAATTCGTGTGCCCCACTGCCCACCTGGCTCCAAAGATCCTTCCTTGCAAGATGCTGACAACTCCCTTGCCCACTGTGCTGTCTCCCAGACCTGCAGACTGAGACTCTGGGACTCGGGTGCATTATCTGCATTGATTGCTCTGTGTGTGTGTGTGTGTGTGTGTGTGTGTGTGTGTGTGTGTGTGTTGTATTTCTCTTAGATTTTTAGAGCGTGAGTAGGATATTAATGTATGTTGGTGCTCTACTTTGAGTGAACCTGCGTTCAATAACAGCTAAGTGAATAACATAGTTACTGTGCACAGCTCATAGGAAAGACTATACCATGAACATACGCTCCTGACAGTATGTACTCCCAAACTTACCAGGGTCATTAAACACAAGGAAAGTCTGAGAAACAGTCACAGCTGAGAGTAGCTTAAGGAGACACAAAGAGTATTCTGGATACAATCCTGGAACAGAGAAAGGACATTAGGTAAATGGCAAATAAATGAGAATAAAATATGCATATGTATGTATGTATGTAGGTGTGTATTATTGTCCAACTTAGTTCCTTTTGTCAAATATATGTAGGAATGCCTTTGAAATTCTTATTAAGTCTTCTTGCTGTCTTCTATTGAACCACTTTGGTTGCAAAGAAGTCATTAAGAGGCTCTTTTATTGCAGTTAACTAGAAGCAGTTTTTTAAAAATAGGTATCAAGCTTATGTGAAGCCAAAGAAAGTGCTCCCCAAAGGAATATCTCTGAAGCAACCATAGGGTCAGAATAACAGTACAGCAGACATCCAGTATTATCCTTGGGACACAGCAATATTTGCATTTATCACTATGTTTTCAGATTGTGTCTTCTTTTGGTAATATGCAAATAAGAATTATGGAAGAATTTTTACTTTATTTTAAATGGGAAGCCATGGCATTAAGCACTTGTTTCTAAAATTGAAGGCAGAATTAATATAGTTTATTCTTCAGGAAATTATAGTGATGTAACCAAATGCAGGTCTAGCTGTCTGTCACTACAGAAGCCAATTCTAAAGAGGCAGGTGCTGATGTAAAGGAAAGTGGTTTGTTTTCCGGTGCCAGCCACCTGGAAGATGGGGATTCATGTCTCAGAGCCCATCTCCACACATCAGTGAGGCAGAGGATTTTGTAAGGAGGGAGAGGGGAACAGAACAAAGAGATCAAGGGAGGGGGTTGAAAAGCTCTCTACATGCAGACTAGCACAGTCCTTCCCAATAAGACACGTGATGGTCTGGGGTATGTCATCCCAGTTTCACGTGTCATCCTGGATTTATGTTGCCCTTGCCTCACAGTTGAAGGTCAGCAAATCTCTTGGAGCTGGGATGCCTCAAAGTTGGAGTCTGTATCTTTTGAGCAGTTAGTTCCTAGGGTTCTCATACAAACATGCTGTTCATCTATAAGCTACATATTAGCCAGCATTTACAGAAATAACCTCAAAAGAGTGGTGGGGCAGGTTATAATTTCCCACTATTACAATTTTCCACTGTGGTAAATTGTATTTGTTTACAGTGGTATTTGTTTACAGTGGTATTTGTTTACCAAGGCAACCTAATACTTATATGATCATATAGGGAAATACCTTGTTTAACTTGCTGTTTATTAATGATTTAAGGACTAGATTTTGTGAAGCTACATGTTAACTGATATACCTTGTCCTGTAGATATGCAAATTATGTCTATCCAATAAAAAGCGATACCCCCTATAATTATGACTTCATCACCTGTATAAAACTTCTCAATTCTGTACATAACTAAGTAAATATCATTTATTTTTATTTTCAAAATTCCTAGAGATATGTTTTAAAATGTTCTTGGATCCAGTTTCACCATTTTTCTGGCTCCGTATTCATAGGTCCAGAATAAGTACTGGCTACATGTTTATTCTATATTTGCATGACAGTCATATTTTCACTTTTAAAAATTGTTCATAATATTAAATATGCAATATAATGAATCATATTAGCATATGCTGCTGTGGCCTTTTTCCTATAATGTAATTAAAATAAATGCATCCTCTAATCTCTGTAATTCCACTAGGACCTTATGCTCTTCCTTTTAAAGGAAAGTATATAAAAGGGTTTCTCCTGATTCTGAAAAGTGCTCATGATTGGAAGTGCATGTCTGCATTTGAAAGGAAAAAGCAAAGGGGGTTCTCAGATATCCCTAAGCAATGTTTCTAACCTGTTTTTCAGTGCTACAGAGAGCTTGTTATCCCACAGTTTTAATCCTTTTATTGTCCAGAAAGGAAGACTGTAGTTCAGAGAATAACTGTGGGGGTGACTTTCCTTGCAAGTCCCCCCGGGTGCCACGGATGAGAGTAAACATGACTGAGACATGATCAGCTTGGGGAGGAGAGGTGGCCAGTTTCCCAGAGGAAAAAGGCTGTGAGCAGTGACCAGTTTCTCAGGGGGAAAAGGTGTTGAGCCCCTTGCTCCAAGGGCTTTTATTGGGTTGTAATACACAGGAATACAGGGTGGCAAGGATCAAAGTAGATAATATTTCAAAGAAATCTGAGGCCTTAGTCTGAGTCAGAGTCTGTCAGGAACAGAGTTTTAGAGCTTCCTGCTCGAACCCTTAACATATGAATGAAAGCACTCTTAACAGAGCAGATTTCACAGGTTTATCAGGAAGTCTTTGGGATGCCAGATTTTTCCCCAGGACACGCTCTAGCAAGGCAAGGAGCTGCACCTGTCCCCAACAGGTATTCAGGCTTAAGGGGATTAGAGCCAGGAAGCGCTTCTCCCAGAGTGCATGGGGACTCGGGCTTTGTCAAAGCTGGTGGCGGTGGGGGGGAGTTGGAGGGGTGAGAGACCATTGCTCTTTGTTGCAGCATTCCCCACCCCGTAGTCCTTCCATGATGGCCTCCTAAGTGATCGTGTCTGGCCTAGGTTGCCCCTCCTCTGAGGGGTCTTACTCATCAAGGACTTCCGACCATGCCTTGGGGGCAGGGAAGAAACTGAGGCAGCGTTTGCTACCAGAGACAAGCTTTGTCTCCTATGGTTCACATTCCAGAGGTCACTGACTCCTCCTTAGCCACAGGGGGCAGAGAGTTACAATTCCTGAAACCAGGCAGAGCGGTCCACAACAAATACCATACTTGGTCCTTGTATCTTTATCACGTCCTCACGATATGTAAATGGTATGGCTGTTATTCAAATCCAGATACATACGTATTCACAGCCAATTTTCACCAGTACTATAAACATTATATTTTTCAAAGGTTGCTAAATCTTTAGGGTGCAAAATGCCTATAAGTCTCACATGAAAGCCATAATAAGTAAATCAAAGAATATGGCTGTGAAATGCAGTCAGTCGCAGCCTAGTTATCCAAAAGCAGAGATTTGAGTTTAATCCTCCTCACCTTGCCGCCCTGGCAGCCAGATCAGCCCATCCAGCCTACCTGCCTGCAGTGAGATGTAGAAATGCGATGACAAAGTGATTTTTCTGTAAAACTCTTTCTCTTCCTGTGTTTTGAGAGTTAAGATATCATTTACTTTTCAGTTTTGAAATATTAGTGAAATAATATCACCCAGTATTATGTATACTTATTGTTTCTTTAAAGACTATTTTTTAGAGAAAGGAGAAGGGAGGGAAAAAGAGAGGGAGAGAAACATCCATGTGAGAGAGAAACATTGATCAGTTGCCTCTCCCACGTGCCGCGGCCGGGGACTGAACCTGTGACCTAGACCCATGCCCTGACCAGAAATTGAACTGACAACCTTGCAATTTGAGGTACAACACCCAATCAGCTGAGCCACACTGGTCAGGGCTGTATACTTATTGTTTTAATGTGAAATGTTAAAGTTAACAACTACAATAGCATTTTTTATTCTTTGTGCATTCATTAACAATTCTGAAGAGAAATGAAAATTTTATTTTTTTAGTACTACAATTATAGATCTCAGGGTCCCATACTAGATTTATATTCAGAAGTTGTTTCTGTATCCTGGACTCATAATGAACCTGTTCATACTCAGTTTGAAGAATTACTGTCATATGTAAGCCATACTGGCTATGTAATCAATATTCTTTTTTTTTTTACAATTTTTTTAAATTTATTTATTTACTTTATCTTTAGAGTGGAAGGAGAGAGGCAGAGAAACATCAATGTATGGTTGCCTTTTGTGCATCCCCTGCTGGTAGTTAGCCTGCAGGGAACCGGCCTGCAACCCAGGCATGTGCCCTGACTGGGAATCGAACCTCGATCGGCTGGTTCGCAAGCCCGCGCTCAATCCACTGAGCTATGCCAGCCAGGGCTCGTAATCAATATTCTTTAGACATTTTCCCCCTACATGAGCTCTACCTTGTTATGCAAACTTGTCCTGCCCCAAGAAGGAAATGGTGAATTACAAGTTCTCTGAAAAGGAAGCATTTTCCCCCCGTATTTTTTCAGCTAGTTTAAAGGATGTTTGTTTTTCACTTTCCTTCCTACTCTATTTTTTGCAGAGCGAACAACAGGCCAGACAGGGACGCCAAGTCCCCAAACTGGCAACTTAATGGGCCTTATGCTCTCTTCCTGCTTGAATGTATAATAATATTGAAGATGAAAACTAACACCTGAAAATAATAATAATCATTCTAATAATCACCTAACGTCCTCCATGCAGGATGTCTGGGATAGAATCTCCATAGCAACAGCCCCCTTTGGAAACTACTGTCTTCATTATCTTCTGCTATGTGCTTGTAAATCACAATTTATTTATTTCATTTTCTTTAAAAAATAAAAGGTTGTGCATTTAGAATCGTATTTTAAGTGTTGTGGGAACCAGAGTTTGTCTGTTGGGGTGGGAATAAGAAGGACCTAGAGCAATGACTGAAAAAGGAGATGTGAGCAATGGTAAAGTATCATTTTTTTTAAAAAACTCTTTACTCCATATAAATATAAACTGTGCACATATGAAAGATTTTATTCAATTCATTAAGAAAAAAAAAGTATGATGTTACGACCAGTTCAAAGAGCACTGGGGAAGCTAAGTGTGTATAGAAAATGTAGCAAAGGCATATCAGGTTAAGAGTGATGTTTCATATGGAGATTTAATCAGTGTCCACTGGAGCCATAAACCATAACCTCTAAGGTTGGCCGTTCCACCAGAAAGAAATTGTTTGCCTCTCTGCCTGACAAAAACCTTCAAGATAATGTCTGTCCTTACACAGTTATAAATAGCCCCATCAATGTAAATTCTATCAGAGTTGCAAGCCCAGAATTACACTGAAAAAGGTATACCCAGTAGTCTGTTTGCCTATTTTCACATTTCAGATAATGGTCTGAAAGGAAGAAACAAGTGTTAGTAGCAAAGTTTATCTGATTTAAAGTGCATTGTGAAAACAATTAGGCCAATATCGATGGTTGTAGAAAGAATCACACAGTGACAATTTGGGATGAGCTAGCTGTTGGGCATATCATTAAGTGACTTGAAATTGGACAATTTCTTGAATATAATATAGTTTTTGCTTCAGGCCTTTCTCTGTCTACATGACAGATTAAGGTACTGCCTGGCCGAAATTCAGTGTAAAGTTCTGTTTTGTATGCCTTAAGAAAAATCCAAATTCTACAAGTGATACTCTGGCTTAAATCTTTAATAAGGGGGGCGGAGAACTAAGAATAAACATAAAAATTTGATCATGTCACTCTGTTTTTACTTTCAGAAGTTCCCAGTCACTTACTGCCTGAACTCTTCCCCTAAATGGATATAGGACAGAAGGCCTGTAGGATCTGGCTTCTAGCTATTTCTGTGGCCTTCTGTCTTGTTAGTCACAGCTCCCACTGCTTTTCCCTTAGCATGTCCGGGCACAGGCTTTTGGGATACACTACAGCTAAGAATGGGAGCTATCATGCAGGTTTGCAATGGGCCAGACACGTTTCTCTTATTATGCTAAAAAACACGCATACACACATTACAGGAGACCTACGCTCTTAATAAAAGTTCAAGTGCACAGTACAGCATTGTAAACTATCCGCGCAGTGGTATGCAACACATCTCCAGAATGTTTTCACTTTGGGTAACAGAACCCTACAGCCCTTGAACAACTTTCCATTTCCCCCACCCCCTTGCCAGCACATTTTACTTCCTGCTTCTCTGAATTGAAACTTTTCATAAGTCATCTGAGTGGATTCGTGAAGTCTGTATGATTTTGTGACTGGCATGTTTTATTTAGCAAAATGTCTCTAAGTTTCATCCATGTTATAGCATTCCTGTAGTTTTTTAATGTATTTTGATATCACCAAATGTGATACCTCCAGCTTTCTTCTTGCTTGAAATTGCTTTAGTTGAGGTGTTTTGCAGTTTCATAAGGATATAAGGGTTCTTTTTCTACCCTTATAAAAGTGTCATTGAGATTTTGATAGGGATTACATTTAATTCATAGATCGCTTCAGGTAACATTGATATTTTAACAATATTAATTACTCTAATTCATGATAAGAGAGATCTTTGCATTCATAACCACTGAGGCATGCTTTACTGAAGAAAATTGTTTAATATATCTTGATTTTGAGTACTGTGATATAATATTAAGTAAAAGTTGAAGCTTCATTTAAAATTAGTTTAAGTGAATCATATTCATCTCGCTAATTCCTTTTGAATATATGTCATATTATTTTTCAACTTTTTTCAAAAATGTAATTTTACAACACAGAGGCTCATGTCGCCTACATGCTAATCATATTATTACGTTAAACATATTTGAGACAGGCATTTGTTCCTATCATTCTAGAAAATCACTAATACTAGAACAAAACCAATGAGAATTTAGGCAAGTTTTCTTTCAGTGAGATCCAGAGTTTTCTTTCTTTGAATTAAAGTGGCATTTAAATATTTTATGCCACTTGGTATGGGGAGAATAAATATAAAGATTAATTATTAATCATTGATATATAATATGAACTTAATCAACATTAAGATGCCAATATTAATATCAAGCTATTAATATTGAACTATTAATTTGCACCTACATATTAAT
The DNA here is from genome assembly GCF_014824575.4 of Sturnira hondurensis. NCBI lineage: Eukaryota > Metazoa > Chordata > Mammalia > Chiroptera > Phyllostomidae > Sturnira > Sturnira hondurensis. The sequence goes on from NW_028075269.1 coordinate 4,777,509, forward strand.
CTACCTATTTGTCAATACTCACATTGCCTTTGCATTTAATTATATATTGTTTTAATTAACATGAAATCACATTACATTTACTCAATTTAATTTAAATTATATAAATTATATAGCATGAAAATAGCCATTAAAATATTTAATCTGGAAATTGATGGAGAATCACAGAGAAAAAAACAAACTCAAGGACTCTGAGACTCTGATGTTGAGTACTTGTGGTGGCAGAATATAATCCCAAAGGGAATATTGTGCACGTTGAAAAAATAATATTAACTAAAAATGATCATTATTATCAAATATATTTGTTCACGTGTGCAATTAATAGATAAAGAGGTCCAGCATGCATTAACTATTTATTTCCTTTAAACAAATTAATATTAGGAAGTTAGCACTTTTTTCTGGGACATAGAGATGCATAATAAGTGTTCAATACATATTTTCTGAATGAATAAAATAAGGTTAAATAACAAAGTGGAAATTTTCTCCTGTTGCCTTTTTTGGGGTCATCTGTTGATTCTTAAATAGAATATTATTTTGAGGGACCAAAATCTATTGTTACAACTTTTCTTGTTCTGTTCATTCTGAACTACTACATTTAAAAGACCTGATTATAAAAATGGAGTTTAGGTTCTGAAGCTAGTTAAGAACCCAGAGGTGTGCAATAATGGGAAGCAAGGAAAAAAAGACTATATGGGAATTGGTTGTTACTGATGTACAACATATAAACTCAGGAGCATGGGCTAAAGGAAATGTCAGAAAAGAAACTAGATAACGAAAGAACAGCATGACAGACTCCTTCAAATAACAGACAAACTGGGAAGTTAATTTGGCTAGTTTTTGCTGGTAATGTCCCGTTTCCCAAGAGAGTAGATATTTGCCAAATATAACACAGTTTTAATAGAAATCCTATGGAAGACTCTTTTTTTATACTGAGTTCCATTCAGATCTGTCAAGCCTGGGATTATTAGCTAAATTATTTAAAGTGACATACTCATATATGGATCTTTGTCTCCAAAACACAAACAGGCCCAACCAATACTGTGTCTCTTACCAGTAGCAAAAGATGAAATTTGACACAGCAAATTTTTGCTTTTTAGAAAATAATTCGACCTGCTCTATATCATTGGACTTCCAGGAGACATTATGTGATTTAATTAGACTTGTGATTTAAGTAGAGTGTGGAAAGTATAGACCTACTACCAATTCACTCTGTTAGTATAGAAGAATAATACTAAGTGGTATGTTAGCCATGGATAAAGAATATCACTCAAGAAACAATAATAAGATTTGGTTCAAACATAAAATCCACAGTAATCTTAATCTTTTCTTTTTTTTTTTAGTTTCTATTTTATTTATTTTTGCTCAAAACTTTATTGCTTTCTTTCTTCTGCTAACTTTGTTCTCAGTTTGTTCTTAGTTTGTTCTTATCTTCCTAGATCCTTGACACATAAATGTAGGTTCTTTATTGAGATTTTTTCTTTTTCTTTTTTTTAAAGATTTCATTTATTTATCTTTAGAGAGGAAAGGAAGGAGAGATGGAGAGAAATATCAATGTGTGGTTGCCTCTCATGAGTCCCCTGCTGGGAACTGGCCTGCAACCCAGGCATGTGCCCTAACTGGGCGTCGAACCACGATCCTGTGGTTCGCAGGCCCTCACTCAATCCACTGAGCTACATCAGCCAGGGCGAGATTTTTTTCCTAATGTAGGTGTTTATCACTGTACAACTCCCTCTCACAACTGACTTTGCTGCATCCCATAAGTTTTGTTATATTGTGATTTCATTTTTGTTTTTGAAAAGATGTACAAAATCAGCATACTCTTAACTAGGCTAAGAAAAAAAGATAAAAGGCACAAACAAGTAAAATTATGAACTCAAAAGAGGACATTACAAGGGATACTACAGAAATACAAGTAATCATAAGGGGCTACCATGAAGAACCATGCACCAACTAACTGGGTAACTTAGAGAGAGCGGGAAAATTTCTAGAAACATACAACTTACCAAAACTGAATCATAAAGAACTAGAAAATATGAATGGACCAATGATGAGTAAAAAAATAAATCAGCAGAGTAAAAGAATCACAGACTATGATGAAGTGAGATTTATTCCTGAGATACAAGATTGGCTTTTTTTTTGTAAATCAATAAATATAATATACCCCTTTAAAAAATCCAGATAAAAATCATATGACACCATCTCATTAGATGCAGAAACACACTTGACAAAATTTAACATTCTTTCATGATAAAACTCCCAATAAGTTAAATGTAGAAGACATGCACAATAAAGGCTATATCTGACATATGCACAGATAACATTGTAATCAATGTTGAAAACAAACCAGCTTTTTCTCCAAGATCAGGAATAAGACATGGCTGCCCTCTCTTATCACTTCTAGTCATCATACACTGGTCATCTTCGCCAGAGCTATTGGGCGGCAAGAAAAATGAATGAAATTCATCAAAATCTAGAAGAAAGAAATAAAGCTTTATTTGTAGATAGCATGATACTATATATATGAAAAACTAAAAACTTCACCAAAAAAATAGTTAGAACAATTTCATAAAGTTTCAGGATACAAAATTAATACACAAAGTTTATTGACTATTTCTAACAATTAATGACTAGAAAGACATTTTTAATTTCATTTTTAGTGGCATCAAAAAGAGTAAAATAATTAGGAATGATTTCTACCAATGATATCAACAATCTGCACACTAAAATCTGTAACAAAAAATGAATTGCAGAAGCCACAATAAATGGAAATATATTGCCGGTTCATTAATTGGAAGAACTAATATTACTAAATGTCCATTCGACCCAAATGTGATCTACAAATTCAATGAAATATTTATCAAAATTTCAATAGCATTTTCCACAAAACTAGAAAAAATCTAAAATGTGTATTGACCCACCAAAGATCATAAATTGCCTGAGAAGGAAGAACAAATCTGGAAACACCATACTTCCTGGTGTCATAATATATACAAACCAGTAGTAATCAAAAACAGAAATGGAGACCAATGTTTGTAGAGTTTCAGTTTTGCAAGATAAAAGGAGTTCTAGAGATGGATGGTGTTGATGGTTACACAATATAAAAATACTTAATGCCACTGGTGTACACTTAAAAAGATAGTGAAGTTTATGTTAATGCATTTTACCACAATAAAATATAAAAATTAAACAATAACTCAGAAAAATTCCATGCACATACAGTCAATTGATCTTCAGCAAGGGCGCCAAGAATACAAAATAAGGAAAGAATAACTTCTTCAATAAATAGTGCTGGGAAAACTGGATATCCACATACAAAGATTGCAACTGAACCCATATGTAACATCATACAGAAAAGACCCAAAAGGAATTAAAGATTTAGAAACTTAAGACTGAAACCATAAAACTCATAGAATAAAACATAGAGGGAAAATGCCTTAACTAAACTAAAAAGATTTTGTACCACCAAGGGAAAAATCAACAGAGTGATAGGCAATTCACAGAATGGTAGAATGTATTTGCAAGCCATATATATCATAAGGGATTAATATCTCAAAAATATAATGAAGTTCATATTTCAAACATACACACACAAATGATTAAAAATTGGGCAAAGGATCTGAATAGATATATAAGCATTTCCAAAGACGTACAAATGACTAACAGATACATGAAAAGTTTCTCCGTGGCCTTATTCTTCAGGTTGAAATACCACCTCAATGAAATTTATCACAGTGTGATATCACTTCACTCCTGTTAGGAGGGCTATTAGTAGTAAAACAAAAGATGACATGTGCTGGTAAGAGTATAGATGAAATGGAACCTTGGTACAATATTGGTGGAAATATAATTTGGTGCAGCCATTATGGAAAACGGTATAGAGTTTCCTCAAAAATTAAAAAAATGATAATTGTATTACACAGCAATCCCTCTTCTGGGTATTTTTAAAATGAAATAAGGGTATCAAAGAGATACGTGCACTTTAATGTTCATTGCACTGTTCACAATAGCCAAAATATGGGAACAACCTACATATAAATAGATGAGTACATAAATGAATATTATTTAAGCATTAAAGAGAAGGAAATCCTGTCCTATGTAGCAACATGGATGAACCTGAAGGACATCGGTGAAATACAGCAAACACAGAAAGACAAACACTGTATAATATCACGTGTGTATGGACTCTAAAATAATCAACTTATTGAAGCAGAAAATGCATGGTGACTGCCAGGAGCTTGGAATAATTGGGGAGGTCATGATCCAAGATTAAAAAGTTTCAGGTATGCAAAATTAGTAAATTCTAAAAATCTACTAGAAAACATAGTGTCTTTAGCTAAAAATACTATATTACATAAAATTTTGTAAAATCATTAATCTTATAATCGCAGTTTTTATCACACACATAACAACAATGATAAGAATAATGAGGGCAAGAGAAAACTTTGAGAAGTGATGGGTATGCATTTGGCCTTGATGGTGGTGTTGGTTTTATTGCCATAGTTGGTTAACTAATTATTAATAAGAATGCGTACAAAGAGAATTAGGCATTGAGCTTAATAAACTAAGGAGCATGATCCTGTGTGCTTTACCAGGAGGCTACAGCTTCACACCCCAGGGAATCAGGCATTGCTCCGCCAAAGGGATTAACATTCACACCTCCCCACCCCACCACTATAGGAGTGGGGTCCAGGAGAAGTGCTGGACCATAGAGGCTTGTCAGTTGAACCAGGGGTTGCAAACATGTCAAAAGCTGGCAAAAGCTTGGGAAGTTAATTGGTCATTTTGATAAAGTACTTGAACCATCTCAAACCCAAGTTTATATAATCCCAGGGGAATAAGAAGCACGTGCTTGCTCTTGCTCTCTCTCTCTCTACCTGCACCCACCCCCTGCACTTGTGCATCCTGTCTCTATGGCCACCTGGCCTTCGCAGCCGTGTGGTTGACGGCTGTCTGGACCTCACACCAGACTCCAGACAGGTTGCCTGAATACTTCAACAAGCAATTCATCACAGCTGGGAACACAAGCTAAATTAGCCGTCTGCTGGACTGGGCTGAGTGATATACAGTGGAAACTTTGGACACTGGCCTTTGTTTTGGCCTTGCTGAGGACACAGTTGGGCTTTTTTTATGGCAGGGCAGAGATGGGCCATTGGAAACCCAGGGGCAGCCTATCACACAAATAAACCATTTTGCCGCACCACAATCCCTCGCACTTGGGTCCTTGGAATGCTTTCCTCATAATCCCATGGAAAAGCCTGATTTCCAAGTCTGATTACCACCGACAACATTTTCACAGGCCAATATTTATATCCCAAGTCCTCAAGTGGTACACCTTAAATATACAATAGCTTTTTACTTGGAAATCATACCTCAATAAAGTTCATCAAAAACCAAAACTGGAAATACTTTAAAAATAAAGTTAAAAAATTCAATTATCCTATTACCGTTTCCAGTTATACGCTATGCATACCCAGTACCTGCTAAGAAGTTATACTCTGTTATGAGCTTGGTAGATAAATGGGTATTGATTTAAACAAGTAATTTTCTCCTTAGATATAGAAAAAACATTTTATTGGTATTTCAAACATGAATATGCTGTTGAGTGAATGAGAAGAACAACTCCCAGGGACTTCAGGAGAGGTGTTCCTTGTCAATCGTAGCAGTTGTCAAAATGTCTTTGCAAATAAATGAGCTGCTAATAAAACTATTCGGTTTTTCATGTCTTTATATCAGCTTGGTATAAAAATGTGGCTCAAAACAATTTTCACTAAGACAAAGAATATACAATTGTTTTCAGTGGAAATCAGGCTTTTCCACAGGATTAGGAGGAAAGCATTCACGAGAGACTGTGGTGTGGTAAAACGATATGTTCGTGAGGAAGGCTGCCCCTGGGTTTCCGATGTCCCATTTCTGGATGGACAAAGTCCAACCATGTCCTCAGCAAGGCCAAATAAAAATAAATAAATAAATAAACACTACCTCTGTCCAAAGTTTCTACTTCAAATTTATTTATTTATTTATTTATTTGTTTATTTATATTTTTTAAAAGATTTTATTTATTTATCTTTAGAGGGGAAGGGAAGGGGAGAAGGAGAGAACTATCAACGTATTGGTTGCCTCTTGTGAGTCCCCTGCTGGGAACTGGCCAGCAACCCAGGCATGTGCCCTGACTGGGAATTGAACCCCGATTCTCTGGTTAGCAGGCCCGCGCTCAACCCACTGAGCTACACCAGCCAGGACCAAAGTTTCTACTTCATATTTAAGCTCAGTCCAGTCCAGCAGCCAGATAATTTACCTCGTGTTCCCAGCTGTGATTCATTGCTCGTTGAAGGATCCAGACTCCTTCCTGGAGTCCCATGTGGAGTTAGGACAGGTGGAATCCCTAGTTAGATTGACAGGCCTCCATTTTCTAACACCTCCCCCTATGACCCCACCAATTAGTGCGGCTACCAAAGGAGGGGAGGGAGGAACGTTAATCCTCTGGGCAGAGCAATGCTATGATTCCCTGGGGTGTGAAGCTGTAGATTCCTGGTGAAGTAGATGGGTCCGTGCTCCCCAGGTTATTAAACTCAATTTAACTTTCCTTGTTTCTCTTTTCTTTATTAATAAACAGTTAACTAGCCCTGGCTGATGTAACTCAGTGGATTGAGTGCTGGCTTGCCGACCACACGATGGAGGTTCGATTCCCAGTCAGGGCACATGCCTGGGTTGCAGGCCAGTTCCCAGCAGGGGACGCATGAGAGGCAACAATAGATTGATATTTCTCTCACTCTCTCCTTCCCTTCCCCTCTAAAGATAAATAAATAAAATCTTAAAAATAAATAAATAAATAGTTAACTACCTATTATGTAACAATACCACTAAGAATAACTACCTATTATGTAACAATACCACTAAGAATAGATATAAACCCATAATAAATTTATTTGAATTTATTTTTGAATACTTTGCATACAAAAGAAGATTGAATAATGTATCACAAAACTCATGTAGTCACCATCAGTTAGAAAATAATACAGTTTACTGTAGTCAAACCCTGGCCAGGTGACTCATTTGATTGAGGTGTCATCCCATGCACCAAAAAATTGAGTTTGATCCATGTTTGGGGTGTGTGTGAGAGGCAGCCCACCTATATTTCTTTCTCTCTCACACTGACATTTCTCTCTTCCTCTCTCTCTCTCAAATTAATAAACATATCCTTGGGTGAGGACGTATATATATATACACACACATTTATATTAAATAACATAATTAAAGCTTCCTTTACTTCTCACCCTGTATAATACATTGTTTATCTGTGGGTTTTTCTTTGTGTGTTTTGCTTTGCATTTCTCTTTAGGATTAAGTATTAACTACTTACTACCCTTAGTCATGATCCTCTAGCAGGGAGCAATTTTGTAAGCATCTGCCCAAAACCTGACATTTATTAAAGGTTACTGCACAACAGAAACCCATTGCAGAAACCTTTAGCAGACCTCAAGGGGAGTTCGATTATTACAAAACAGTACTTAAAATTGATCAATGCATAGGAAATACTACACACTTTAAAGTAAAAGAAAAAATATTATAATGTAGTATTGGGGAAAATTAATGGTAGATTGTGTTTATTTTATGTTATATTTACATATTTCTGTCATATCACAATTTCTTTGAAAAATAGATTCATTTAAGGAGTTTTCCTCCCAGACTTCTTCTTCTCTAATAAAATTTAAATGTGATATATCAGATGATGAGCATAATTCAATAGAATAAATACAATAAAACAAATCACACGGGCAAGAAAATTTATGGTCTCTAGCATCTAAATAAATCTATTTTTGCTTTTGCTTTCTATTTTTTATTGTTCTCACTAACTGCAATACAGCTAGCATCATCACATGCCTGTTATGAGCAATATCCTCAGCACTGATGGCCACAGATTTGTTCACGCAGAGGCTGGAGATACCTCATATCAGAAAGTAAAATAATCTTGCCTTTTGACAGCTCCGAATGACCTCTTTTTAGTTATCCCACTCTAATCCTCAAGAAAATAAATAAACAATCGCATTAAAATGTATCAATTGTTTACTATATGATTGTGGAAGGTCAAGTAGAAGCCGGGAGAAGGAGCAGATTATGAATTCTTTATTTAAACCATTCACTATAAAAAGAACGATATTGTCTGAGGCACTTCCAGCACCCTAGAGAATATTCTGTTTTTTTGTACAGAGATCCTTCCGTGTTTGGTATTCTTGTGTTGTCCATGTGTGCTGTTACGTGATGTGAGCCTTCCACGTACGTAATCATTTCTACAATACACTTTTTGAACAACTCGCCTGTGTCCCGATCCTTTGCTAGACTCTACGCATGCTTAAAGCAGACACTATAAAGCAAGGAGCGAGAGGCTGCTGCCGTAGGGAGCTGCGATTCAGTATTAATTTTACTCTGTGTTTTTTAGTGTCTTACTGTGCTTAAATTGATGGTCTGACTCTCGAGGTTTTACTTTCCCCCCCATAAGCATGGCCAGTGTAAAATATAAAGTTGTTACACATTTCACATTTTGTTTTAGCAGCGTGCTTGTCAGAACCAATCTGGAACAAACCCAAAACCTTGCCAGGTGATTTTCCTCGGTTTCAATGTGTTTCATTCTTTGAGCTCATCCCTTAGGCTGCCTGTTACCCATCAGCTTACAAAAGCGGTGAACGCATTTTTCTTGAAGCTCTTGTTCTCTGAACACAAGGAGGGCCTCTGGCAGGGATCTGAGATGCTGACGTTCAGTCTCCAGCGTGAGCTGAGTCCCGTCAGGGTATTCACAGCTGTCTTGTTTCTTCTTGGAGAAACCGATTAGAAGATTTTAAGAACGATGGAGCATATCAACCTGGTCAGAGCCAGGGCGACTGGTTGTTTCTCTGATCTTTGGAGAGGTATTGTTATAAATGAAGCTCTCAGGACTAGTTCATCATCCCTTTCAGAAGACTTCTACTTTAATGAACCCCTTCTTCCCTTACAGTCAGAACTCTGCATTCTAGACAGACATCTCTATCTATATCTTCATATCAGTAACACTATATTTTCATAGATATCCCTACCTCTATTCCTGTTAGTCGATGCAAAAATATTACCATTCACCATATGTACTTTAATATATGCTATGTACAAATAAATATAAATGTATATTTAAATATGTAAAACACATTAGTTATAAAGACCATTTATGATAATAGCCTCGTGAATTATCTCACGTGAGTGCCTTTGGTGCATTGGGAGCCAAGGACCCCATACCAGGCTTTGCTGGTCACAAGTTGTAGGGTTTGGCCAAGGTTCGTCTTCACTCTTGGCCTTGGCTTCTGGGTCAGCCATATGAAGAAATGGACCAAGTGACTACCAAGATCCCTTCTGTTGGGAACCGCCCTGCCTGGCTTCAGAAGTTGTAACCTTCCATGGCTAAGGCTGAGTGAGCAACCTTGGGACCAGAGTCCCTTCCCTGGCAGGGGCACTGTCTCTGCTCCTTNTTTAAATATGTAAAACACATTAGTTATAAAGACCATTTATGATAATAACCTCGTGAATTATCCCATGTGAGTGCCTTTGGTGCATTGGGAGCCAAGGACCCCATACCAGGCTTTGCTGGTCACAAGTTGTAGGGTTTGGCCAAGGTTCGTCTTCACTCTTGGCCTTGGTTTCTGGGTCAGCCATATGAAGAAATGGACCAAGTGACTACCAAGATCCCTTCTGTTGGGAACCGCCCTGCCTGGCTTCAGAAGTTGTAACCTTCCATGGCTAAGGCTGAGTGAGCAACCTTGGGACCAGAGTCCCTTCCCTGGCAGAGGCACTGTCTCTGCTCCTTTTACTTCACCCTGCCTGGCCCCCAATGCTTGACTGGTTAGCCAATGATGGATAGGATTCCTCAAGGGAGGGATGACCTAAGACAGGCATGATCATGGGGGCACCCAAGGAAGAACCTGGGGGCCATCGCAAAAGGGTATGAGGGACCCTCACCCTTTGGCCTTAATGTAGCCTGAGTCTTCATTCTGTCTGTGAGAAGTCTCTTAATCTCTTGGCTGCCTTACTTCTCCTGCCTGATTTAAGCCTGAAACAATGACAGAGGGTGGCATAGCCCTGTACTGGAAAGGGCCAGTTCCCCCGGGGAAATAAGGCCTCAGAAAGAATACATAAAATCCTGTGAAACTTACTTTGCTAAGAATTTTTTCAATTTCCTGATAAGGGTCCAAGCAGGATATGCATTTGTTTCCCAAAGTTTTGTAGCCCTTTAGCTACAGACTCAGTAATAAACCCTTGTAGTTCTTTGTATGTTGTCTATTATTTAATCCTTACTGCCTGACAATGATTAATGAGCTTTACCTGTACTCCTGTGCAGAATGAACCCAATAAAAGCCCTTTGAGGAAAAGGTTCTTCTTCTTTGAGAGATTGGCCACCTTTCCTCCCCAAGCAGATCATGTCTTGGTAGACTTATTCTCATCCGCGGTGGCTGGAGTGGGTGGGCCTGCAGCCAGAACCCCTCACACCCTTCCAACTCTAATCACAAATCAATGCATTTCTCTGAGAATGCAAAAGGTCTACAAGGCTGAAATAACACTGGTGTTCTACTGCTCCCTTAATCCTGGACTTATTTTCATGAGTAGAATATTTAACCACATCCTGTTTAGTGAACCTCATCTCAGCTGAGTTTGTTATTTAAATAAAGTGTGTGTTTTGAAATCTTACCATTAGTCTACAGCCATACCACACTGAATGCGCCCGATCTAGTCTGAAATCTTACCATTAGTACAGAAAAAAATACCCTCTAAAAAATATTTAAGTCTAAATGGCAATGGACAGAGGTTAAGGGAGCAAACATTACTAGGAAGAAAAGGTGTTGAGAAGCAACTTCATTGATTGGAGTAGTAGTCAAGTACCTAGCCGATAAGAGTATATTCAAAGGTTTCCCCTGAAGAGAGTCTAATGAAAGCATTGCTGACAGCTGTGTAAGCAAAGGTAAGAGTTAAAGTTAGGCGTTCACACTACGTGTTGTCAGATGTGAGAACCCAAGAACAAACACCATGAAGACACACTTATCACATCCATAGCTAAAACTAAGGAAATAGGAAAAAGACTACTGCAGCCAGGAAAGAGATGATTGAATAGAAACCATCTTACAGAAGCTGGGACCTTACAACACAGCCACCATCAGGTCCGTTGTAAAGTGAAAAGGGAACGACAGGGACAGGGCACAGAATCATGAACGCAATTTTTCTCTCCCTCCACTTTCTGATAACTTGCCAGTCCCTTCCTTTAGTTTCTTGCATCCAAAGGATGACAGAACCCGATGATGCATGTTATAAATGTTAAAGAAAGTTAGAGGGGGGCATTAAACATATGTAGTGTAATCAGGGAATAATCAGCACATCCAATTATTTTTTTTCTATTTTGTGTGCCATTATGATTCATGTATGTTGTTTACTTGGGGGAAAAAAAAACACATTTGTCCCCTCATACCACCAGCCCCAAGCAGGAAAAACACAGAATCCCATCAGCCACCACCATCAGGGTGGGATGATGCCAATTTCAGTCCCACTCTCAGCTGGAATTTACATTATAAACTGAGATACCAAGGATACTGTTCATTTAAATTTTAAAGGGAAAAACATAACAATAAATGATGACAACAACAAAAACTTAGCTGCTATAATTATTTTCTATACAGACATTAGGCCAAATTAGATCATCATAACCTTCTTTTTCCTATTATTTATTTCATTTTACTCTCAGCTCTTCCCACACCTCAACAGGTTGACTTGATTATTTTTCTGTGAGAAATGCTTCTCAAAGAAATAACTTCATTAGTGAAGTGAGTGAATTTTTGTGTTCCCTTTTCAACAAAAATACTGTCATATAACTAGCAAATATCAAACCTAGTCCTTGCTAGTAGTTTGAGTAGCAGCCCAGACCTCTTTGGTGATCAGAGTCATTGTCCCCACCAGTACAGTAGCCCCTTCAGTGTGTCTCGGTTCAGCTATGAGAATGGGCTAAAGGGGTTCCATTCTACCCCACATCAGACAGAGAATCTATGCAAGGCTGCAGGTGTGTCTAACCACGGCTCAGGATGTCTATGAATGAGGCCCAACACAAAACCATAAATTTACTTAAAACCTCTTTTTCTCATCCGTTTTTGTTAGTGTTTTGTATTTAATATGTGGCCCAAAGCAACTCACCTTCTTCCAGGGCGGCCCAGAGATGTTAAAACGTTGGACACCCCCGGTAGGGTAGGGTTTCTTTGCCTCCACTTCATATTGTTCATAAGTCTTGAATGTAAAGTGTCTACATGTATTCTGCTAGGTTTTTCTTTTCTAGCTCTTCTCATGACAATAGTTTCATCTTTTATAATTATTTCCATTAGCAACTTAAGATTGCATATTAGACTCTCGATAGTAGAAAAACATAACCTGAGCTTATAATCCATTTATTGAACATCATTGTATAAATTAAAGAGAATGATTGATCTATGGTAGACAGAAATGTTATTAATACATGCTGGATGAATAAGTGATATGCTCATAAAATGTGATCTTAACCTACAAGGGAAACCTACATATTATACAACACTTATGTGCCAGGAACATTTTTTGTCTTCATGTGATTATAATTATGTCACATTAGTCATTTTCTTGAAGACTATTATACATTATATATTGTAATATATAATATATCTAAATATTATATATATATTTCTTTATATATTTCTTTACTCGAACATATGTACTCTAATATATGTCAATATATACATTATATTATTGATACATTTTGTTTCTAAATAAAACTGAAATTCAAGACAGCAAATAGATTATCATGGCTTTAAACTTATGAATGGTAGAATGGTGACCTGAAGGTAAACATCTTATTTTAAACTTTTTATAAGTAAGAGTATTTTCTTTTTTAAAAAAGATTTTATTTATTTTTTAAAGAGGGGAAGAGAAACATCAATGTGTGGTTGCCTTCCCTGTGCTCTCTACTGGGAACTTGGCCTGCAAGCCAGGCCTGTGTCCTACCCTGGGATTTGATCTATCAACCCTTTGATTTGCAGGCTGGCACTCAACCACTGAGCCACACCAGCCAGGGATTTTTTAAAAAAACAATACAAAAATGTGTATCTGTTCAAGTGTTGGTTGTTGTTTTCTAACTTCTGAACATAATAAAAATTTATAATTTAGAGGTAACGTTAAAGATATTTTAATTCAATTTACAAAAGGACTTGGAAATTTAAGAAAAAAACTTGACACTAATGTACTTGAGTATCATGTGAAATTGAGCATTTTTAGTCACTGTAATTATACACAAAGGAGTCTGAAATTGCCTGAGAGTAGAAGTTTAATGGCTGAGGGATGCTCCATAAAAAATGCTAAAGCTATAAATGGCAATTCAGATGTAAGCCAATAATGAAGAGGCTTGTAATGATTTAGTTTTTTTAAACTTGTATTTAGGGTGATTTGTTAAGAATTATAGTTATTTTTTAAGAATAACCTTTATGTAACCAGTTCTTTTGAAAATGTCAATTGAGAAAAGGGTGTAAGTGTGAACTTATTTATATTCAGTTTCAAATGGAAGTTATAAAAATTAACACTTTTTGGAAAGGACATTATATTATAACTCTATCCTGCATTCAATACACTGTTGAAGGATAACCTTATGTTTAAAACACTGTTCAGGAACAAAGTAAAGCTATTCGTACCCAACACAGCACATTCAGAGTGATGCTAATGATTTCCTTGTCTCGAGTGAGCTGTATTTCTTCTTTTATTTTCTTGGCTATCAGCAGACAAGTTTTCACAGATTTCCTGCATGACTTCGCTGGCAGACTCACCTGGAAAGTAAATGTGGATAAATTACCAAGTCACAAGTGATAAATGAAAGAACACTCCTGGGAGGTACTGCCACTTACCTCCAAGATTTGGGTGATTGGAGAACCCAGATTACTGCAGTTCCCTGGAGTCTTAAAGCTGGAAACAAGTTTCAACCAAGTGACTGATGTATCGCTGAACTCAGACGGATTTCATTTAAAAGATTCTACTTTACACAGACAAGCAGGAGAATGAAGTGCATTAAGTTGCATAGTACAAAAGGAAATCCAAAAACCGCCAAAATTTACTTATTAAAACTTGTGTTTTTAGTCTTACATGTTTAAACTTCAGTTACTTTCAAAGTATTCTACATTTGATGCAATACACCTATCAAGACATTATCTTCAGTGACCAAAACAGTTTTGGAACACATCAATTTTGATGTATTTTAGTGTTTCTGCCATTTTTTTGTTTCACCTCTTTCACAAGGGCAGAACATTTCCCTTTGAGGACTTTTTTTTTTTCGTCTGGAGACACAAACAAACAAAGTTGCTTGGGGCAATATTAGGTGAATAGGGTGGGTGGGGCGTTGAGATCATGCACTTTGGTCAAAAACTGCTGAACACCCAGCTGGTGTTGGAAGGTGTGCTTGCAAACCACCCGTCCTGAAATAGGCAAATGTATTGAAAGAACCATCAAAAAAAAATTCCCTGAAGCCTCTCACAGCCTCTCACAACAAGGCCAGGTGGTACGTGGACACAGATGGGTTCCTAGAAGACTCACTTCACAGGGGAAGCCTGTACAAGCGTTCCGCCCTCTAGAAGATAATTCTGTTTCTGGGGGGTTCCTCTTATCATATTCCATGCCTTTTCTGTGTAGTGCTATGTAGTAAAAAAGACATTGTCTCAGCTTACTCAGAGTAATAATAATGGGCAAGTTTTACAGACTGCTTTCTATGTCCCACTCACCAGCTGAGCATTTACTACAACCCTAACAAGAAAATCCTTGTTGGTGTTGCTATTTGCGTATAAGATAAACGAGGTTGAGTGTGGTTAAATGATTTCCTAATGTCATTTGTGCACCAAAGCAGGCTTTTCTCTCAAATGGAATTTATATATGTAAAGGGTTTTTATGATAAAAATATAGCTTTTATCATAACTAGAGCACACCAAATACTCATTATTAATTCTAAAACATTTCTCAGAAATTATTTCACTCTATATATTTTCATTGTTTGGCTTTAGTCAGTGTATATATTATACTGAACAGTATAATATGAATTTTAAGTGTTAGTTTTGTACTTTAGGGTAATGGAAGCTTTAGATTTCAGAGTAGACAAAAAATAAACAGGATAGGATAGGACAAAATGTATCCTGTAGATAATGGCAGATTAGGCAAACCCTACTCCATACAGGTTATGTTAAGAAGACTGAACTACAGTTGTGAAGGACAAAAATGAAAGCTAGCCTAAGTATAAGGACAAGTTCAAGTGCCATTTCTAGTAAAGAGAAAGCTCCTTCCTGCAAGGATTTTTTAGTCTGGCAGCTTTAAAATTCTACACATTTATTACCCAAAGGATAATCCAGAAAATAGATTTTGGGAGTCTATAATTTCTTCAAGAATAAACCAATGGTTTTTTGACAGTTTCCCTTTAAAGAAAACAGGCAGGAAAAAATGAAATAAGAAACTATTTATTTATGGGGACTGATTTTTCAATGATTGACATCTAAATGTAAAAGAAATGTGGTATCATTTTTTCCAATTGATGAATCAAATCTGTCAGCTTGAATTCTCCTAAGCCTACTGTTTCTTTTACCATCCTAAAGGAATATTTTTTAACAATCAGAGCACAAAGCTTGAAGCCTAGCTCCTTGCACCAATTTATCATGATTTTTATATAATCTAGAAAAAAACTATTACATTCGTCTTTCTTTCACTTTCTGGTGATTAGCAGACACATTGGAAAGAAATATTAAGAATTAGAACATTTTGTAACATTTTTATTATTTTTCTTTAACATTTCTTAAACTAATAGGTGCATTTTTTTTACATTTTAATAAAATAGTTAACTTCAATACTGGCACGAGGAACTGAAAAGTGAACTCCAATAATAATAAATTTTGTACTCTGTTTTGAAGCTACAAGACTTCATATTAGAGTATCAGGAGGAAGGGAGAATAATTGATTGTTTTGTCTGTTTTGTGACAGGTTTTGATGATACTATGAAACATTTACTTTTTTTTCTTTGCTATTTTTGCCAATGCTGAAACAAGTAACTGGAATCAATCACGTAATGGTACACTATCACTACTTCCTTTGAAGGGAACTTTCTCAATGTAGCAGAAACTGCATTGAATCTTAGAGACACGATACATTTGTGGTCAAACTGCATGTGGTTTGTAATCCATGTGCTAACAAAGATAAAGGGCTTAGACATTTCTGTCCAGAAGATTTACACAATTCAGTCCGCCTGTTTCTACTGTCCAGTCAACGACAGTAGCTTTAATGGCCTCCCCTTTGTAGTTGGTCGACAAAAAGAAAAAAATAACAATAAAATGCTTTGGAACTTCAAAATTATTTCTGCTCCTTCTCTGCCATACGTAATTTGCCAAAATAAATTTAGTCATGATCCAAATATAACATCTCATCAAAGAATTCTATTTTTATTTATTTTTATAGATATTTTATTTTTTATTTTAATTGTTGTTCAAGTCCAGTTTTCTGCCTTTTACTCCCATCCCAGCCCACCCACTCCTCCCTTCCCATCTCCCTCCCATTTCCAGCCCCACCCCTTGTTTTTGTCCATGTGTCCTTTATACTTGTTCCTGCAAACCCTTCCCCCTTTCCCCTGAAATTCCCTCCTCTCTCTCCTCTGGTCACTGTCAGCCTGTTTTCTAAGACACTGAAATAGACTTCTATTTTAAGCATATTAAATAAGTCGAGGAGCTGTTACACAAAATATAATGATGCCATTAAATGAAACAAAGAATAGTTTCTGATCACCATTAGGTGTCAAAAACCTCAACATGTCTTGTAAATAATATGAAGTATGGAGAAGTGCCTGCTGAGACTCAAATGTCCTCCTCAGTAGGCAAAATAATCTCACTATCTTTCTTGCAAAGGGTTGCCTATTTCTTTTGCTAAAGTGAAAAATGTGAGAGAAATTCCCTAACCAAAAAACCAACTGTTTACCTGGAATGACCAACAGAATGTAATAAAGTATCAAGGGTTAAAGGAAACTTGGATCAACAATGCATTATGCTATGCAGTGCATGCAAACTTTCCACACATTTGCCAGTTAGAGTGAGGTCTGAGGATCAGTAGCAATCGGCAACCCCTGGGGCTTGTTACAAAAGCAGAATCTCAAGCTCACCTTGTATCTACTGATTGAGACAATGCAGTTTTAACCAGATTCTCAGGTAGTTGGTATGTGCATTAAAGTTTGAGAAGCACCACTGCTTTACAATATCACCTCCAAATACTCATTCTGACCTACTTTGAACATCTCCAGTTACTAGAAAATCACTCTCAGGGTAGATTGTTTCAGTGTTGAATGTCTCCCAAAGCAATGAGTTATTGTGTACATTAATTAGGCTTTGCTGTTACTTTCATCTAATTAGTCAAAAGTACTCCATCTAAAGTCACTCAGAAATGATTCAGTCCTTCTTTACTGCAGAAAAGGCTTTTAGATAATTGCAAGTAGAACTTGATCTATTCCCTTACTCCAGTTACTGAAACCACTCCTCACATGTCATATTTAATCTCCCTTAACATAATGAATGCTCTTTTCTAAAACCCACCATATTTATTCCCATTAAATTGTCATTTGCAAAACTGAATATACTATTTTTAGGTGTAGTCTGACCAATGCAGAACTGAGAAGGATGATCTCGGCCCTTATTCTGCATATCCTGCTTCTATTAATACAATTTAATGATTACATTGTCTTTATGGAGGAAGAAGGGAGAAGATAGCATCATTTTGTAAACTCATACTGCATTTATGGGTACTTGGAATCTTGGTTATTTTCTACTTAATGAAGGACTATGTCTCCCTGTCTACTATCCAGGTCAAATTGATACTTCGCAACCAAAGGTGGAATATGTAAGAAGCTAGACATTTGAAGACATTGAGAGAGGGGGGAGCAAAAGTAAGTTTGCAGCTGTTCAAATTGAAAGTAATACCATAATTAATAAATAATACTACAAGAATAAACTCTGTTTTGTGTACTCTCAACTACACATCTATTTTGCTGAACCCTGTCAGTTGTATTTCATCAAAGTTATTAGACTCGGCATATCAACTGATTAAACTTAGATGACTTATATATTGATCCTTGCATGTTACATGTTTACTATTTTTTATGTAAATATTTGAAAATGCCTTTATCCTTTAAACCCGAAAGATTAAGATACGGATGTATTATATAACTGTTTTAACTTGTATGAGATGAAACTCTACATTGGAGACTTACCGATTAAAATGTATTTTTCCTGTTGAATATATATATATATATATATATATATATATATATATACCTTTATATATATATATATATACCTTTAATGCAGAACCCTTTGAAGATCTTATATGATAAGCAAGATGGCTGAATGGCTACCCCAAAGATGCCCATGGCCTAATCCCTTACTTCTTAATCCCTGTAACTTGGAAATATGTTTTATTATATGGCAACAAATGGACTTTGAAGCTATAACTAAGGTTACTGATGTTGAAAAGGAAGACCTCACTGGATCGTTTCAGTGGGCTCAATCTCATCACATGAGCCTTTAATAGGGATTTTCTCTGCCGGGAGGAAGAAAAGATGAGGCAGAAGTTAGAGAGATTCAAAGCGTGAGAAAGACTTGGAGCACATTTTCTGAGTTGAAAATAAAGAGAAAAACACAATGAAGAATGCAGGCAGCCAAAGAGTTGAGAAATTCTCCCTGAAAACAGTGAGGAAAGAAACAGGGGTCTCTGCGTGGAACGGAACTCTGCCAACCAGTTAAAAGGAAGGAAGGCAGCCCTGTGATGCCTTGGTTCCAGCCTTGCAGATCTATCTCACAGCAAGGACCCTCGCTGCGCCATGCTGTGGTTGGACTTCTGATCTACAGAAATGAAAGATAAAAAATGGATGTTCTTTTAAGCCACTAAGTTTTTGATTTTTTTTTAACAGTAGCAATAGTCAATACAACTGGGTTCAGGACTCCGGGGTCTTTAATTCCTCATGCTCCTTTAATCCCTCATTTACCATCAGACATGGTGCTGCTTAATGATCATTTATGCACAAATGCACACAATCAGTATGCATCACTGATTATAACAACCAATGGCTATGTTCTCTGCTTTTCTTTAGGCATGTAGTCATATTTGTCCAGTGGGGATTGTCTAATAATGACAATGTCAGAGGTCAGTAATCCATTCCTTTTTTTGATTTTATTCATTGTTTATCTAATAAAGTTCTTATTCATGTAAAATATGAGGAAATGGCCATCTATCTGGTACCAAATCCCTTTACTCTAACACAACTATTTACATTAACCTTGAGTTATCAGGTGAATGTGAGAGCAGAGCTCAAAGTCTTGTTTAATGCGAGGTACTTCATTAAAATATTGAAATTCTGAGGATGGGGTGAGGTGCCTGAATCTCAGGAAGTAGGGGGGGTCAAGGTGCAGAGACGACCATGTGTGGGTCTAGGAAATCCCACAGGTGACTGAACTTTCCTTGACAAGTCATTGGAAGCCATTGAACACTGTTATTAGAAAGGACACAAAAAGATGTGCAAATCATTAGTCATCAGGAAAATCCCATTTTAAACCACAATGTGATACCTCTGCACACTTATTAAAATGCGTAAAATGTAGGAGAACAGCACTATCATTTATTGACACTGTGAATAAACTGGAATGTATGTGCATTGCTGTTGAGAATAGACAATAACAGACCATTTTGGAAAAGAGTTGGAAATTCTTTTAAAATTAACCACATGTATAACATACGACCCATAAATCTTTACTATTGGATTTTTGGACCAGAGGAATGAAATATTTTAGTCCAGACAACGAAAAATACTTGTCAACTCAAAGAATTGCTTATAACTATTTATAGTAACTGCATTCATAATTCCCCCAAACTGGAAACAACCTGTCACCAAAGTGGGCACACTGCTAAAAAAGTAAAACTCAGTTTCCCAAATGGTCTCTTTTAATAGGAAGAATGAACAAAGGTCAATAGAGTCAGTAAGTGAGATAAATGTGCGTATTTCAAAGCCTGATCATGCAGAGTGTACCCTGCCCAGGGCTGCAACAGGACGTGCGGTGTGAACCTGACACTTTCCCCTGTTGCTTTTTATATGCCCTGTGGGTTTGCACTTTTATGAATTCACTTTTCCTTGCAAAAGAATGACATATTATCTTAAGACCTCAGCTTATAGAATTTAACAAATCTAGAAACTACTTCCTTCTCTGAAGACCAGACAGGAGCCAAATATCACTTGCTAAATCTGGTTTAAATAAATGGATCTGGACATTGGTCACTTGAGTTGAAGGTCTTTTCAACCTATTACATTTGTACAACAGAATAAATCTCTTTTGGTTTGAGGTAATGAGAAATAATAGAATATGTACATCTTTCTCTGATGTGAGAAGATTCTCAATTTTTATTGGATACTGTTATTAAAATTATTTTTGTCTGTTTTAAGTGAGGTTTTTATTGATGTGTTACAGTGATGGTAATGATTTAAACAGTGATTTCCAACCAGTGTGCTGCAGGAATTTTAAGTATATTTTATTGATTATGCTATTCCAGTTGTCCAGTCTTTCCTCCTGTGCCCCACTCTGCCCAGTACCCCCTTTCCTCCAGCAATACTCCCCCTTAGTTCACGTCCATGGCTTGTGCATGTAAGTTCTTTGGCTTCTCCATTTCCTATACTATTATTATCCTCCCCCTGTCTGTTTTGTACCTACCAATTAGGCTTCTTATTCCTCATACCTTTTCCCCATTCTCCCCTTTCTCCCTCCCAGCTGATAACCCTCCAGATGATCTCCATATCTATGATTCTGTTCCTGCTCTGGTTGTTTAGTTTGCTATCAGTTTTATTTTTCAGATTCAGTTTTTTGATGATTGTGAGTTTGTTGTCATGTTAATGTTCATAGTTTTGATCTTCTTTCTCTTAAATAAGTCCCTGTAACATGTCAGGTAACGATGGCTTGGTGATGATGCAATACCTGACCAGTCAGGAGACTGACCTTTTTTCCTTAGATTATAAGATTGAAAAAATGACAAAACCAACACAACAGCCATCTGTGTAAATGAGTCAACATTACACTTATGTTTTTATCAGACTGGTAAGAACTGTAGTTTGGGTGTGCTATACAAATTTAGTACTTCATGCGTGCCATATGATAAAAAAGTTTGAATATCTCTGATTTAACATTTCACCCCCACTTCCTCAGCTCACTGTTCCAATGCATGGGTCCCAAGTGATAGTTGCTGGGTATAAACAACCTTTTGTTTGCAAGGGCAGCTGTTGCCAAATTTTCTGATCATGAAGAATCACAGCACTAATGAGACAGTGAGTGGGAGACAGGTTTATTGTGAGAAATGTTCTGTCATAGTAACCTCAAATTTTGAAAATTCTCCTATAAGCTTCAGAATTAGAAGATAAAGTTACTTCAGTAACTTTAGCAAAAGAAGTTAATGACTCTGCCTGACAGCAAATAGCACTGAATTTTTTCAAATTATTTTTCTGCTCATTAGCATCTTCATACTGAATTACCTCTCAGGCACTTGAGTAGGATTCTACAACACAAGCTTCCTATGGTATATAAAAATCAGGTTTTCCTATCTTTGGTTCATTCATAATTAACTAATTTAGAGATTTACCCTGAATAATTCATTCATGTCTTTCCCTTCTCACCATCATTTTAGAAATGCCTAAGGCCAGACTGGATGGCCCAAATTCACTTGCTAAATAAATATTTATACACAAATGTTTAGACAGTTAAATACTATGGCAAGCCCCCAGAAAGAGAAGCTTGGTGTTTGTTTGTTTGTTTCTTTTAGTTGTTTTTTATTTTAGGACAGGCACTGAAAATTTCAAATTGATAGCTATATCTCCTCCTATTTTCTTCTTAACTTCCTTGTCTGACAAAAGAGCTGATTAAGAACACCTGGTGCCTAGTGACTTCCCTTCACACAATGTATCACTTCCCGAACATTTCCAAGGAGGATTGGAAATCTCGTGTGTGCGGTCCAACCTAAGAGAATGAGGAAATCATTTGAAAGAAACTTACTAGAAAAGTATAGAGATGCCGTAAGTGATGTAAAGTGGAGAAACCTTGCCATTTTTAGAAAGAGATCTGTGTTATGCAAACTTTCAGCCACACTTTCATGCATTTGGGAGAAGTTTAAGAAAGAAAAAACACCATGATTTTATGAAGGAAAAAGAAGCCTAGCATTTATAGCACCTCTAAGGCTAATTTATAAAGCATGTCTAATCACTGTCATAATCACTGGGAAATGATTTCTCTGTGCCAGAGGTTGTCTGCCGGTGGTTTGAATCCAGACTTCTGACCACTCTGTACCCTCTCTGCATGAAGAATTCGAGCAATTCTTATCATTGTTCCGTGCTAATCGATGATTCATTGTAGGTTTCTGAGAGGTGTTTGACCTTGAAAAATAAGTTAGTTGAGTGTGACAGAAAAATAGCGTTTCACACAGACCAAAGCAGGGGTAGTACACGAAGTGATATAATTTGACTGAAATGATTCAAAATGAAATTTGGCCATGAACCAACTTACTAGGTCAATGCTTCATCTCTGATATATATCTGATATATATATGTATATATTTCTACATATCATATATATGTAGACACACTGAGTAAGAGATATAAGTCTCCAATTTTTCCATTCTAAATTTTTTGAGCTTCACTAAAGTCACAAAATACCTTCCTTTTAGTTAGGAATTCCCTCTTTCAAAGGTCAAAGTGTTGGCTCTGATATGGATATTATTTTTAATATCTTGCACGTGGACATCTTAGAAATGTAGTAAAACTGTCAGTCATATTAGAAGAATGAAAAATTTGTCTTATATTCCTTCATTTTACAAATTCAGTAAATTATTTAATTTGGCTTTTGCAGGATGTTTGTTTTGCTTTTTAATAAAATAACTTGTTTATTTTAAGATCTCTTAATTGGAAACACAGAATTTTTAATTTAATGAAACATATACAGATTTTTTTAACTTTCAGAAATCAGTAGGTAGTATTTGCTGTGGTGTATAATCCTGTTTGCACAGGAAACATTCCTCTTGTGATTCACTCTCTATTTTGGAATCCTATAGATTCAGATTGGCCAGGGCCAAGAAGTAACCAGTGCCAGCATCTAATTTGTACTAGTTAAAATGCATGTAAAGGTACAGTAAAAAAAACAGAATGTCTTTAGATGACACCAGTGCCAGATTCCAAATTATACCAAGCACATTGTTGACCTTGAGCAGAAGTCAGTCACTCAGATGAGCTCAGTCTTGGGTATGGGTGTGTGTGTGTGTGTGTGTGTGTGTGTGCGTACCTAAAAGAACAACTAGGAGAAAATTAGGAAAACCTAAGTCAAATTGGTTATTATGTAGTACTGAAAGTTTTGGGGGCATAAAATGGCATTAAGATTACATAGAAAAATGTCTTTATTTTTGACATAAAAATACAAGCATATCATTATAACTCATTCAAATGTGTATATACATCATGAAAAAAAGGACAGGTGTTTAATACAAAATACGCTTGTGCCTTTTTTGGTCTGTGATATCTCATGAAAATAATCAGTTTCTTCATAATCAAATCAATTCAGTCATGATATTTGCTCTGATTTACTTATTTAGTTTAATAAATGAATGGAGTGCACTATGATGAATCAATGCTGAGAGTGTCAGGAAGCAAAAATTGTAATTAGTCCAATTTCGTGCACCTGATATTTGAAACAGGAAATTAAAAGCCAGGTGACAAAGACATTCTTCTTTAAACTTTGATTGATGTATTTCTTAGCCAAAACTGAGTCTTTTTATTTCTAGACTTTATGGTCACTGTGACACCAAGACAGTAGGAAAAGACATTAGACTAAGGAAAATTCGAAGATGTGAGGAACCTGAGTGTGAGGCCTGACTGAAATGGTCAGTCGGTTGGAATTTGTTCATGTAACTACTCTTAGGAGGATATTTTGCTCACTGCTCACATTTTTCCTTCTTAAATTTCTCCTCTTATGACCATCCTACTGCTTACAGCATAAAATATCAGCGAACTGCCAGAAGTCAGGCTAATTTCACTTTGAAGGGACCCTCTTACCGAAGCAGCAGTAAGCTTTCTCTTCTCTCGTCTGTTTCCTAGTGGTTTTACTTTAGAACTTTCAAGAGAATGAAGGACAGACAGCATCCTTTCATTCTGATGACCACAGAAGGGAAAAGCATGGTTGGGAATTCAGCCAGAGAAGGTGAGGGTCTTTCTAAGTTTAAATCCACAAATGCCTACTATATTCTTATTGGTTTAAAATAAAAACTAAAAAGTTTTTATTTTATTTTTTTATTATTTAATTCTTGTTCAAGTACAGTTTTCTGTCTTATATTCCCAGTCCTACGCCCCCAGTGCTCCCCACCTCCCTCCCATTTCTGCCCCCCACCTTAGTTATTGTCCATGTGTTATTTATTCCTCAACATATAAAAATTTAATATGTGCCATGAGATGTGTCAAGTGATCCCATACTAATAAAATGTCTTTGTTATAGGAAAGTGTATCCTTGATCTAGCCATGTGTTTGCGTCAGAAAGTTGTATTTGCACTTTGAAGCTGTAAACATATTCACCGCATTTGTTATAACTTACCCAATACTACAGTGACCTTCATATATTTGGTCCACCATTACATCTAGGTTTTCTTACTAGTCAGAAAGCACTATTTTCCCTTCCCTTCCCTTCCCTTCCCTTCCCTTCCCTTCCCTTCCCTTCCCTTCCCTTCCCTTCCCTTCCCAGAGAGTACTAGAATTTGTGTCCTTCTAGTGTTCTCCAATCCAAACACTGTTTAAATCTTCACATTTGTGAGAGAACAGCAGCAGTTCAACCCATATTAAATTTAAAAAATTCAAATGCTCAACAAGGAGTCAGAACTTTGATGTACTAGAAAGCCTCCAGGACTGTTGGCTCTTTGATCTACAGCTTTGCAGACCTTGCTTGCTAATTTTAGAGTCTATATCCTGAAGAGTATCTGTGTCTCCCAAATTCAGTTATACAGTTACAGAGAGTATTACAGTACGTTATGACAGTGGTGGCATTGATAATGGTGGTGGTAGTGATGGGGTAACAAGATGGTTTTCTAACTGGTCTATGTACCAGAATCATCTGGGTGGTTGTGTGCTTAGAAATGTCTGCTATACATGACTGATTCCGTAAGTCTGAAATGAGGCTTAGGAATCTCTGTTTTAACACACCCCTGGGAGATTGCTCAGTAGCCAAGATGTAAATTAGCATCTAAAAATAAGCTGTCTAAATCTCAGCAAATGACTACACCAGGAATCTCATATTAGTTCATAAGCATATTTTAGCACAGTTATTATATAGTTTTCAAAGGAATTGTGTACTTTGCTTATAGGAATTAAAATTCATTTATAGTTTTTACTATGAAATATTTTCTAGATAATCCTAACTATAAAAGAGGAAAAACTCATATAAGGTAAGATCTCATTGTGGTTTTAATTTGTATTCTCTGATGATTAGTAATATTGAGCTTCTTTTATATGCCTATTGTCCACCTGTTTGCCTTCTTTGGAGAAGTGTCTATTCAGGTTTTTGCCTACTTTGTAACTGGATCACCCATTTTTTGGTGTTGAGTTGTATAAGTTCTTTATAAATTTTGGATATTACCCCTTATCTGATGTGTCATCGGCAAACATGTTCACCCATACAATGGGTTTTCTTTTCATTTTGATGATGGTTTTTTTGGCTGTGCAGAAGCTTTTAAACTTGATGTAGTTTCCATTTCTTTATAATTATTATTTTTGTGTCTCTTGCCCTGAGAGATATATCAGCAAAAATATTGCTATGCAAGGTATCTGAAATTCCCTTGCCTATATTTTCTTCTAGAATTTTTATGGTTTTGCAATGTACACTTAAGTCTTTTGTTCATTTTGAGTTTATTCTGGTGTATGGTGTAAGTTGGTGATGTAATCTCATTTTTTACATGTGCTTGTCCAATTTCCTCAACACCATTTATTGAAGAGACCGTTTCTACTCTGTTGTATGCTCTTGCCTTCTTGTTCAAATATTAACTGACGAAGGACATAGGTTTATTTCTGAGGTCTCTGCACTGTTTCATTGGTAGAATATTTTTTTATCATAAATATTTCTCATCTTGGAATATCTTTTCTTCTTTGTTTTCTTGGAAAATTACTATTTTTATTTTGAATACAAGCTCAGGTAAAATGTCTTCCAGTGAGTAATCCTAAAACACTCATCACCACCAGGTCTAACTAATTGCTCCCATTTTATCTTGGAATTCCACTCTTGCTTCTGTATTTTCATTGAGTTGAAGCAGATAGGGAGCTCCTTGAAGAAAAAAAAAGTCTTATTTATCTCCTATCCACAAGGTTTATCAAAGTACTTGAGAAAGAATTATTACTCAAAGAATGTGTATCAATTAAATTTGAGTCACATCAATGTCTGGTTTGTTGCTTTTCATGCAACATTCTCAAGATGCTAGGAGTCACAGGCCCTAGTTTCTATGGAGGAAAGAACACCTGAACCAATACTTCTTAACCTATGACAGATAGTGGTAAAAGAAGGGTGATTATTAAAAGAAGACAAAGATACGCAAACACAGGGGAGAAGATTTCCTCCAAAATTCCCACTGTGACAAAATCAAGTAAGCAATATTATGCACAATTTTTGCCGATAGACCCTTAACCATCTTTTCAATACAACTAAGTCAGTTTGTTCTCAAAATAAAATTCTATTACTTCAAATGATGAATTACTTTTATGAATAGGGTGCACCCAACTGTATAGACAATGGCTTGCCACAGCTTCCCATTGGTTTCACCAGGTCCTGCCTCTCATGTTACTTTCCCCAAGTATTACAGACTAAATAACTATCATATTTGACAACCATAATTTATTTTGGTGGGATGCTCCCTCTTTTCATGGCATGTTCTGACAGGCTCTTCTCAGATGATGTGCTCCTGAAGAAAAAGTCATATTTTATAGTCATATTTACCAGTCTTGTTGAGGTTTTGGAATATAATAAATAGTTCTAAATTTTAAGCAGTGCTCTATTTTTAACAACTAAAGTCAATATTTTGCCTATGCTGCTTTGGCATTTCAGAACCATAAGGTCATGTAAAGTGGTCACAAGCATCCTGGTCTGAGTAGGAGAAGCATTCATTTGTGACTGCCTGCCCTCCACTTCCTCACTTATACCCAGGATTATTCGTTTTAATATTGGCTTGCAAACCATGTAATCACTCTGTTTTCATTCAGTGAAGTTGATTTGAGAGTAACAAATAGGAGGTCCTTCTATAAGCTTCCTACTTTACCTTTCTGAACTGGACTAGATACTGTGAGATCAGATGCAATCACTTCAAATCTATGAACACTTTTTGGAAATATGGTACCAGAAACTAAGAATGCTTATTCCAGAGCATATTTGCCTTTATTATATACATTTAAAGGAAACATTTCTTTTTGCCATAGACAACTTAAGTAGCAGCCTAATTTCAAATGACATTTTATGACTTTTTTCACATTAAAAGCTAACAGAACTAGATGCTTCCTCATGCTCTTCTGTATTTAGTGAAATGAAGATGAGACTCAGCAAGCCAATAACGTTGAAACAGAGAGAGGGGGGCTTTTCACTAAACTCTACAGCCTGTCTCCACAAACATGCCAAAACATACTTAGTAAGCAGAAATAAAGTTTACTGGGGTCCTCGTGTGACTTCTCTGCACATTGTGTTTGGAAAACTTGATGAATGCAGTTATAAACGTTTGTGCCCATACTGTCCTCCCCCAACTTTCCTTTTCCCCAGGTCTCTTCAACTTTTATCTGCATAAAATCTTGTTTTGTTTTCAAAAAACCTTTTAATATTTAAAAACTTTCTTTTAATGACCTTGGGCTTTCAAAAGCACTGTTTTCATTTATTCTACTCATCTAGATTCTATTAAGTCTTCACACTTTCACAGAACTTTTCATAACACAATTTACTACTTGATCCATAAATCTTCCTGTAATGAATCATGAAATCTCTTCAGAATCAAAATCATAATATTCAATACAATTTTCCAAAGTGTAAGTTCTTTGAAGCCTAAACATTTGCCAATCAGTATCCTTTATGCTGACATCTCTCCATCCACAAGGGTAATCACTACACTGCAAACATTAATTTAAACATGAGAAATTGTACTCTAAATCAGATTGTAGCTATAAAGCAGGGAAGCCGGTGTATATAAGTCAATCAAACAATTTACTTAAAATAAACACCACGAGAGTGCAAATAATATTTACTTAACCCAGAATGAGAAAAAGAATGGTGGAGATATAACTAGGGATCAGATTTTGGCACGTATCCTGTACAGTGAGTCAAGGTCTGGGATTAGCATGAAGACCACGCAGAGCCCCTGTGGGATCTTGATCATGGCCTAGACTTGATTTTCCATTTAGGAGAATCATTCTGGGTCCTATGTGGAGAGTGGGTTAATGGAATATTTAGATGAACTAAACCTAGGCCAATGAGAGAATTAGGAAAGAATAAAAGTGAAAATCAGGGGAGTCCGCATTACGGCAAATGATAATGAACAATACTAGAAAAGTAGGAAGGGATATCAATAATTTGAAAAGAAGAGAAGTCATAAAATTTGTCAAATGACTGGATTTAGGGTTATGCTGGCGGTGGCGAACCTGGAATAAATTTTACATTTTTGATTTGTTTGACTTATCTAACATAATAAAATCCTGTAATAAAATTCTAGAACTTTAGTGAGAAGGAATATTTTCCTGAGGAACTAGTTTAAGATATATGTTAAGTGATTCCATCCTTATCCCTTGAAATTCTTGTGGATTCTGGTCCTCGAGAGTCTGAGAGGACACTTACAGTCAGTTTCCAAGTCCAGTGTCATGGTATGTTTTGTAAATAAGAACAGTGATTCCAGCATTGAGTAGGCAATTCTGGGATGAATAATTACCTGCATTTTTAAAACATATATACTCATAGACTTTGGAATCTTGTCAAGATAATAGATAAATGATTAAGCTCTTAGATAATTACAAAAGTCAGTAAGCTATTAAATGTCAAAATGAATGGTTGTAAAGAATAAAACCTACTGCTAATCCTGGTTTAAATGGCTGAAATTTAAATGGTAAGAATAGTCCTGTTCAAAGATATTTTCCTTGCCTACAGCTACTAAGGTCAATAAAAACCAGGAAAACATTTTAGCAGTCTTAATGCCATTTCTTTTTTTT
The DNA here is from genome assembly GCF_014824575.4 of Sturnira hondurensis. NCBI lineage: Eukaryota > Metazoa > Chordata > Mammalia > Chiroptera > Phyllostomidae > Sturnira > Sturnira hondurensis. Next base: position 4,806,811 of record NW_028075269.1, read on the forward strand.
AAATAAATGGTACTTATATTCTGAGAATATAAACATTGATTCAGCTTTCTATGTTGTTTCGCCTTTACTTTTCAAAACGCATAGGCCTGCCATGCAGAGAAAACCCATGCCTAGATTAAATGGAGATTTGTACTTATCAATACCTTCTGTTTCTGCATGCTTCCTCATCAAAATTTTTATTATTTAATTATCACTCCAAACACAATGGGATACTAGTATTATTTAAAGAGTTGTTTTGTAGGTATTTTTTTTGTGTATCATAATGTAGTTTTTAGAATGTCGACATCATGTGCAAATTCATAGGACAAATTAAGCATATGACAAAAAAGGAGTAATAACTATTAGTTTTTCTGGCAAACTAAATGGCATTTACTGAGAAGTTTTTTCTGGAGTGCTTTATGAGAGCTGATGGGGACTTCAGAGTCAGACAAAAGTCTAAGGGAATCAAACGAGTGCTTCATCATTATGATTTTCTGTTCCGGCTCCCTAGGTAGCCAACCCATGTCTCTCCTTTAGAAAGAAAGTGTCAGTGTTGATGGTGAAGTTCTTCTTGTCCAGGAATAGTCCTTTCTGACAACAAGTCAAGTGTTATGTGGCAGAAACCTCACTTACATATGATTTAAACAGATTAGATGTCTCATGGGGCTCTGAACTGGGCTGGTCATGGCTGCAAAAGAGATGTCACAGTAGCGCCGAGTGACCTCGGAGAATTCCTTTGGCTCAAATACTGAGCAAAATAACTCCTTAAATGAAACTATTATGGGCTAAAATATGTCCTTATAAAATATATTTATTGAAGTTCAAATTCCTGGTACATCAGAATGTCACATTATTTGGAGATAAAAACTTTGAAGAGTTAATAATGGCAAAATGACATCATACAAATGAGTCCTAATCTGACATAGCTGGTCTCCACATTAGGAGAGATTAACACACTGACTTGCACAGAGGAAAGACCATGGGAAGACACAGAGAGAAGATGGCCATACAAGTCAAGGAGAAAGATCCTCAGAGAAAGTCAACGGTGACTCCTTGATCTTGGACTTCCAGCCTCTAGAATCTTTAAAAACTGGATTTCTCTTGTTTAAGCCACCAAGTCTGTGGTACTTTGTTATGGCACTCCTAGCAAAGCAATACATGAGCATAGCTCCAGCCCACGGAGAAATTCATGCTGTCATTTAATGAGATCTTTATATATTTTGCTGTTAAGGAAGCAAAGATTTTTTCTCTTGCATTATAGGGTTCTGGGAGGGTCTCATCTAATTAAAACTATATGCTAATGCCCTTTAACCCCTTTGTTTGCCGATGCTATCTAGCCAGTGACTTACTGCCTCCACTTTTTGACATTCCGAAACAGGAAAAGCACTCATCCTTTTATTTTAATTGCAAGTAACACACTTGCCATGTCTTTTAGATACAACCAATGATTCATTTATCTTGGCAATGAAACTGGTCTTAAAATTTAGAATAAATTGCTGTACTGTGTTTTCATTGGAAAGCAAGTGTCTAAGAAAAGAATGTCATTTTGATGTATAAGGATTCTGAATACTATATCTGCTAGATACTAGGAGGAAATAACTAATTCAACAGAAGTTGCCAAATTTGTAAGATGAAGAGTAGGTATTAAAACACAAATGAGGAAGCTAAAGTGCATTTAAGAAAGGAGTGCCTCTCACAATGCAAAGATAAAACAGTCTACATTTAAGAAAGAATACATAATTTTGCAAAATAGAAATGTAGGGGAGCAGATTTGAAAAGAGCCCAAGACTGCGGTTATGATATTGATAAACTTGAATTTCATGCAAAAGGAGAAGGAGGGTCATTAAAGTCGGGAAGGATTAGCATCTGTGTCATAGTTCAGCTGGATCATCTGAGCCAACAAATCACCACAGTGCAAGGCGGTGAGTAATCAGTACTGCAACTTTGACACTGGGCATGTAAATAAAAGAAAATTATTATGTGAAATGATGCTGTCTGGCGGATCTACTGGATATGAGAATTAAAACAGGATGAAAGTGTTAACTAATGTTCTGAAGATTTTAGCGTATCTTACAGGTGTCTAATTTCTCTTTGTATTATTCATGGCAAAACAAACAAAAAGTGTTTTCCTTGAAGCACTGTCTGTAGTATGTCTTCTCTGATTTCATCTTTTTTATTGAATTTATCGAGATGGCGCCGGTTAAAAGACTTATACAGGTTTCCTTGAGTTCATTTTAATTGGCATATCACACTATCAAAATAACAATTCTCAACACCTTCAGTGCATTCCATTTTGCTACGTCTGATTACAAATGCATCATTAGTTAATATCTCAGTTAATCTTTTCATTCTCCTCGAAGCATTGCTTTCCTGGCTTCCAACTCATCAAATTCTTTTTGTTTTCTTCTACAAATCTCACTTTTTCTCATTCTCTCTCTTTCTCTGCCCTTTCCTCCTTTCTGATGCCTTAATGAAGGGAAACTTGGAGAGTTATTAATATAATACTTTCATCCATATTAACTTTAATCATGATTTATCATATAGGCTCTTAGCTTCAAATTCCATGTAAAGGCAGATGACAACTAAATTATATCTCTAGAGTGAACTCCAGACTCCTGTATCCAGTTGCTTATTCAACAACTTAAGTTGATTGTCTAATAGTCACTTCATTGTTCACATGTCCAAAACCAAATTGTTCATCTCCTTCCTAATTCTACTGTGTGTTTGGTCTTCCCAGCTCATCTAAAGGCAGCCTTTTCTTTCCAATGTTTCAGGCCAAGATACTATGGGTAATTTTTAACTTTTTTTTATTCATTCTAAGTTATTACATTAGTTCATCAGTAACACTTATACTATCAAAATATATTTACTGAACATCGCATTTACCACTAACATTTCTTACAAACCACTATCATCATCTCACTATAGTAGCTTTGTAACTGACTTTATTGTCTCTGCATTGATTGTACATGTGTCTGTGTGTATTTCTTAACCAAATAGTAAGAAAGATCCTAATAGTAAGAAAGATCCACACTGAGAATAAAAAAGTCAAAGTCATTACTAAAATCCTACAAAACATTATTAGTATCTGGCTCCTTGTTAACTCTTCCCCAAATAATTAACGAGGAGCTCCTTGTGACCTCTTCCCCAAAGCTTCTTCCGGTGCTCATTGTACCTGAGTCACATTTGCCTCCTTGCTGTGCCCCAATGTATTAGTCATGTTGTTACCCAAGACGTTTTCATTTCTTGTGCTTGGAATGCTCTCCCCGCAGCTAACTGCGTGCCTTTTATTCAAATATCCCCTTCTCAGTGAAGAGTTTCCTGACTATTTAAAATTTGAACCCTTATCTTGAAATTCTATAAGCATTCCCTAATTTCTTTTTCTCCCTAACACTTCAAACTTTTAAAAAATACATATTTATTTCATTCATTTTTTTCCTTTATTTCTTCTCTTTCTCGATTTTCTAATTTCCTGGGATTCACAGAATGGATTCCGAATGAGACCAGCAGCACTATTACCAGCTGGGGGTTTGTGTGATTGCATAAAACCAGACCACATGCCAAGCCAAATGAATCTGAACCTGCATTTTAACAAAATCACCAGGAGGAAAATGGGCTGGAATTCTCACAAGGTTAATAACATGTTTGTCTTTTTCCTTCTGGCATGAAGACAATGCTTGTTCAGTACACATTAAATGAATGGATGGATTCCTTAGCCTTAATAACATGTATTTTCTTTTTTATGTATTTTCTTTTTTATTTAATTATTGTTCAAGTACAGTTTTCTGTCTTTTACTCCCATCCCAGCCCACACCCCCCACCATGCTCGCCATCTCCCTCCCATTTCCACCCACATTGGTTTTTGTCCATGTGTCCTTTATACTTGTTCCTGTAAACCCTTCCCCTTTTCCCTTGCAATTTCCTCCTCTTTCCCCTCTGGTCCCTGTCAGCCTGTTCTGTATTTCAGTGTCTTTGGTTATATTTTGCTTGCTTGCTTGTTTTGTTATTTAGGTTCCTGTTAAAGGTGAGATCATATGGTATTTGTCTTTCACTGTCTGGCTTATTTCACTCAGCATAATGCTTTCCAGTTCCATCCATGCTGTTGCAAAGGGTAGGAGCTCCTTCTTTCTTTCTGCTGCATAGAATTCCATTGTGTAAATGTACCACAGTTTTTGGATCCATTCATTTACTGCTGGGCACCTAGGTTGCTTCCAACTCTTGGCTATTGTAAATTGTGCTGCTATGAACATTGGGGTGCATAGGTTCTTTTGGATTGGTGTTTCAGAGTTCTTAGGATATACTCCTAACAGTGGAATTGCTGGGTCAAAAGGCAGATTCATTTTTAGTTTTCTTAGAAAGTTTCATACTGTTTTCCATAGTGGTTGTAGCAGTCTGCAATCCCACCAACAGTGAACTAGGGTCCCCTTTTTCACACAACCTCTCCAGCACTTGTTGTTTGTTGCTTTGTTTATGATGGCCATTCTGACAAGTGTGAAACTGTATCTCATTGTGGTTTTAACTTGCATCTCTCTGATATTGAGCATCTCTCTGGCAATATTGAGCATCTTTTCATGTGTCTCTGGATCCTCTGTATGTCCTCCTTGGAGAAGTGTCTGTTCAAGTTCTTTACCCACCTTTTAATTGGGTTGCTTGTCTTCTTAGAGTGGAGTCATATAAGTTCTTTGTGTATTTTGGAGATTAAATCTTTGTCTGAGGTATCATTGGTGAATATGTTTTCCCATACAGTTGGTTCCCTTTTTATCTTAACACTGTTTTCTTTAGCCACGCAGAAACTTTCTATTTTGATGAGATCCCATTTGTTTATTCTTTTCTTTACCACCCTTGCTCTAGGGGACATATCAGTAAAAATGTTGCTGCATGAAGTATCTGAGATTTTCCTGCGAATGTTCTTCTCTAGGACTTTAATGGTGTCATGGCTTATAAATCAAAAGCATTTTTGTATACCAACAATGAAGCAGCAGAAGCAGAAATCAAGAAAAAATCCCATTCAATATAGCAAAAACAAAAATAAAATATCTGGGAGTAAGCCTAACCAAGAAGGTAAAAGACCTATATGCAGAAAACTACACAACACTGAAGAAAGAAATCAAGGAAGACAAAAACAAATGGAAACATATACCCTGTTTATGGATTGGAAGAATTAACATCATCAAAATGTCCATACTACCCAAAGCAATTTACAGATTCAATGCCATACCTATTAAAGTACCAATGGCATATTTCACAGACATAGAACAAACACTTCAAAAAGTTATATGGAACCATAAAAGACCCCGAATAGCAGCTGCAATTTTGAGAAAGAAGGACAAAGAAGGAGGGATCACAATACCTGATACCGAACTGTATTACAAGGCCACTGTAATCAAAACAGCCTGGTACTGGCATAAAAACAGGCACATAGACCAATGGAACAGAACGGAGGGCCCAAAAAGAAACCCAAGTCTCTATGGGCAATTAATATTTGACAAAGGGGGCAGTAACATAAAATGGAGTAAAAATAGCCTCTTCAACAAATGGTGTTGGGAGAACTGGACAGCTACATGCAAAAAAATGAAACTCAAGCACCATCTTACACCATAGACAAAAATAAATTCAAGGTGGATAAATGACATGTGAGTATTTTCAAATCTCACATTCTACTCTAGTAGGAAAGGTGAGTTGAGAGGATGAGAAATGGTGGTCCTGGGTAAGGTAGGGACAGAATTATGAATCTTGCATTCTGTCAAGTTTAACAGGGCTTTGCCTTTTGTAGATTGACAGCAAAATTCTTAGGTGGAGTCACCAAACTTTTATATCAACATTACACCCTTATAGAGGCAACCCCGTATTATTTCTTCATAAACTAACTAAAACTGTAGACTCTATAAGCACATGAGCTGATGTTGCAATTGAAAGAAAAAATAAAACAGAAATAAAACATTCTATACTGAGGCTGTTAAGTTCAAAGGCAATTAACCCACAAAAGGAAAATACTAATTTTAAAATAGCTTGAGAAATATAGTGCATTACATACTCAAAACTGAAACTAACTTCGTTTTAAAGAACCAAGCATGTAAACAAAACCAGTGCTCATCTTAGTCCAATAATGCAATGATAATATAATTTTAAACAATTGTATTAAAAGAAAAAATTTACCTATAGGACTGTTTTCTGAAAATTTAAATCTAAACTTTGATTTGTGAATAACTCTCCATTGCTTACAAGTGAGTCAACAATAGGCAGAAAATGAGCTATGAAAAATGAAATATTTCTAAATTGTTGAATCTCAATTAAAATCACATTGCAAATGTTTTAGTTTGAACTTTTTTAAAAGATTTTATTTATTTATCTTTAGAGGGAAAGGGAAGGAGAGAAGGAGAGAATTATCAATGTATGGTTGCCTCTTGTGAGTTTCCTGCTGAGAACTGGCCTGCAACCCAGGCATGTGCCCTGACTGGGAATCGAACTGCGATCGTGTGGTTCACAGGCCCGCACTCAATCCACTGAGCTACACCAGCCAGGGTGAGTTTGAACTGTTATTAAGAAGCAATATATTTCAGAATTACAAGCTTCTTCAGCTATAAGAAAATTAAAGCATAAGAAGGCTTGGTTCTAACTTGCAAAATGTGTTGATCTTAGCTATGCACTTTAATTGGTGGGAAAAAGAGGACATTGAAACTATTGGTATAAAAATTATACTGTGCTGACACTTGAAATATTTATAATTATATTTTGATTAATGTTTATGTCATTTAGAACAATAAAGCCTGGAAGAGGATTAAAAATAAATAAAGGAAATACTACTCCCTATAGATTCTCAAAATGAAATAGAAGAAAATGAGAGGATAAAAGTAAAATAACAAAGACAAAATATTTTACCAGAAAATGGGTGATGGCACTTACTGTGGCAAAAGTCAAATCAAGAAGTTAAACAGGTAAATAATAGCATTTCTGGTTTATATTAGTGATGTTAGAGAATAACATTTTATTTTGGAAGACATCTTTCCCTATTTCATCACAAGCACTAATTTCTTAACTATTTAATCTTCATTTTCTCCCCTCTAAATCAGAGAATATGGTATGTGTCATAAACCCTCACTCATTGACATTTGCAAGAGTAAATGAGATCAGTTATATAAAATTGTTATGGAAAACTAGTTAGTACTGAGCTCATAAGTTTGCAATATTAGGGCTTATAAGAACATTGATGGTGAAAGGTTATTTATGCTTTTATGCTCCTCTCCCTTCATTTCACCTGAGTTGTTATGCTTTGACAATGACAGAGGAGGGAAGTCGTACAGCAGAGAGAAAGAATTATAGTAGAAACAAAGAACTGAAGGTAGAGCTCATCGAAAGAAATAATAACCCTATCAGAATCTCCTAAAATATTGAGATCAGGAGAGTAAAAGTTACACTGAAATGAAAATTTGATCATATTTTGGAGCCATTATTATTCTATTAGGTCAAAGGTAGTAAATACTTCCAGGTAGCAATCACTTGGGCAAAGCTCTGGATAATATATAACATAGTGGGCTATTGAAGATTTAAACAACTCATCCAATATGCTGGATCAAAGCAGTGGCTGCGGTAAGCAATCACCACAAATACTTGTAGAAGCCCATCTCATCTGACTACTGTTTATGGTTTTAAAGTCATGCCCAGTGTTACCCAAGGGAAAGAAACAATATTTGAGTGTATTTCACACAGAAGAATCAACTGGTCTGTGAAATTCTCATGCTACACATAGGTTTATTAACAGTGTTATTAGTCTACTTAGAGATAATAATGCTCAATATCAGTACATTCTTAAGAGTATGTAAAGAGCTTTTCTCTGTTTTCATCTGTTCCCGATGGTAGGCTTTGTTATCCCCACTTTACGATAAGGCAGTGGGGGCTCCAATGGTGAGATGACATGTCCAAGAGCTCAGGCGAATGTAAAACCAGAATTCACACAGGGATGTTTTTACTTGTGTTACTCCACAAACATTGTTATTTCTTTTTTACCACTTTCTTTCCTTTCTCTCCTTCCTTCCTTCCTCCCTCCGTCCCTCCCTCCCTCCCTCCTCTCCCTCTGTTCTTTCTTCCTTCCTCTCTTTCTTTCTCTCTCTCTCTCTTTCTCTTTCATTCTCTTCCTTTCTTATTTGATTAATGATAGATGTCTGGTTTTTACCAAAGTTGGTGTTCCGATTTTTCTAGACTTCAATGTTTGTACGAAGTCAACTCAATTTTAAGAAGGAGTGTTAACATCAGAAAACCTGTGGTTAAAAATCCCAAGCTGTGGTACATTTACACAATGAAATACTACCTGGCTGTAAAAAAGAAGAAAATCTTACCCTTTGTATGAATGGATCTAGAGAACATTATGCTAAGTGAAATAAGCCAGTCGGAGAAAAAATGCCATATAATTTCACTCATATGTGGAATCCAATGAGCAAAATGAACTAACAAGCAAAATACTGACAGACTCATAGAGAGATAGCAGAAAGAGAATTGCCAGGGAGACAGGAAGTGGAGGAGAGTATAGGGTTGATAAAGGGTGATGGATGGAGATTTGACTGGAGCAGGGAACACACAATACAGTGTACAGATGATGTGTGGTACAATTGTGCACCCAAAGCCCATATAATTTTGTTAATCAATGTCACTCGAATAAATTCAATAAAAAAGAAGAAATCTCAAATACCAGTAAAATATAACTGTCTTAAAAGGCAGTGAATTCTAAAAATAAGAGTTATTTTATAGAGTACATTAAAGTTCATTGGATATTCATGCTGTGTGGTCCATTACACTAATGTCAATCGGCCTTGCTGTGCACATAATTGAAGTTCATTGCAAGTCAAAAATAACAGCATGTAATAAACTGTATTCTTCTATACAACTTCTATATGATGTTCTCACTCATCTCATGCTTGGATACTGCTATGTTTCTAAGAATTTCACTCCAGTGAATTTCTCTGAAAAAACAACATTTATTTGTATATTTAGTTGAAATATGTATCTTTGTTTTCATTAATTGTCTCAAAATCAAACCTTTCCCTAGTGTACTTTTCTACTTTTGCCTAAAAATAACAATAAATAAGTAAATAAATAAAATAATTAAGTCATAGAAAATGCATATTTATATTCCCAACTTATTTGTTTATTTTTAGCTTACTCAAAAGGGAATATCTCACAGAATCCAAGTAAATAAATTGCACTGTACACTAGCAAGGTGAATTTTATTGTATCCATTATTATATTATCATAAGAAATAGTTTCACTTCCCTGAAAATTCTTATCATTCCACGTATTTCTCCCTTGCTTCTTCCCCTCTGACGTTTTTAGTGTCTCCATAGCTTTGCCTTTTCCAGAATGTCATATATTTGGAGGAGCACATTATTAGCCTTTTCCAATTGGCTTCTTTCATGTAGTAGTATAAAAGGAACATTTTTTCCATGTTTGTTCATGGTTAGCTCATTTTAATTATTGAATAGCATTCCATTGTATGGCTATACCACAGTTTGTCTATCCATAACACTTTAATAATATTTATTTTGTTATTCTTGAACATACCATAAATCTGCATTTATCTTATAATTCTATAATCACCTGGAGCAATAGTTTGTGTTTGCATTGTAAATATCTTGGACAGCTTTTAAAAATATATTTACCATTAAGGACTTCATATTTTTCATATTGTGAGGGGTATTTTTAAATTTTTTTCAGTTTTATTAAGAAATTATCAACATACATCACTCTATCAGTTTAGGGTATACATCAGAAAAAAATTTATTTTTTTATTTTTTTATTTTTTTTAATTTTTATTTTTTATATTTTATTTATTTATCTTTAGAGGGGAAGGGAAGGAGAGAGGGAGAGAAATATCAATGTATGGTTGCCTCTGCCGAGGACACACAATGTATTGTGTGTCCCCTGCCGGGAACTGGCCTGACGGTAGACTCATGAAGATCGGAAGAGCGTCNTATGAACTGATTACCACTATAGGTTGAGTTAACATCCATCTTCACATATAGACAATTAAAAAAAAAGAAAGAAAAAAGGAGAAACATTTTTTTCTGGTGATGCAAACTCTTAGAATTCACTCTCATAACAACTTTCCTGTATATAAGGCAGTATTAGCTATAGTCATGGTGTTGTACATTACATTCCTCATATTTATTGTATAACTGAAAGTCTGTACTTTTTGACCACCTTCCTCACTTTCCTCCAGTTCCCCTCCTCTCACCCTCCATATCCAGTAACCACAAATCTGATCATCTTTCTGTGAGGTTGTTTCACTCTTCTTTCTTTAGATTCCCAAAATATGTGAGATCATAAAGTATTTGTCTTTCTCTATCTGACATATTCAATTAGCATAACTCCTTCAAGGCCCAACCATATTGCCATAAATGGTAGGAGTGTTTCATTTTTATAGCTGAATAATAATCCATTGTGTGTATGTGTGTACATATATACACACAATAGAAATAGAAACATATATATTTATATATATATAAATTATATATATATACATATATAATATATATATGAATATATATATTCATATGGCAACTTCTTTATCCATTCAGCCATCTATGAATACTTAGGTTGTTTTCATGCATTGTCTATTGTAAATAATGCTGCTATAAAATACAGGTATAGATATCTTTTTGAGTTAAATTTTTTTCCTTTAGATATATTCCCAGGAGCGGAATTGCTGAATCACATGGTAGTTTCATTTTTAATTTTTGAGGATCTTCCACACTGTTTCTATAGTGGCTGTAGCACATTATAATCCCACCAACAGTGCACAAGTGTTCTTTTTTCTTCACAACCATGCCAGCATTTGTCATCTCTTCTTTTTCCTGACAACAGCTGTTTTAACACACACCTGGCATATCTCACTGTCATTTCAATGTGCATTTCCGTGGTGAGTAGTGATGTTGTGCATCTTTTTGTGTGCCTGTTGTCCTTTTATATGTCTTTAGAGAAATGTCTATCTGCCCATTTTTATTGTACCTTTGTGTGTATGTGGGGTTTTTTTGCTGCTGAATTGTATGAATTCTTTTTGATATTCTCTTATCAGATATATGCTTTGCATTTTCCAAGTCTATTGATATGATCATGTGGTTTTTGACATTGCTTTTGTTTATGTGGTGTATCACATTTATTGATTTGCGAATATTGAACCATCCTTGCATCCCTGGGATGAATCCCACTTGGTCACGGTGTATGATCTTTTTGATGTATTGTTGGAGGCAATTTGCCAATATTTTATTGAGGATTTTAGCGTCTATGCTCATCAGCGATATTGGCCTGTAGTTTTCATTCTTTGTTGTGTCTCTATCTGGCTTTGGAATTAGGATGATGCTAGCTTCATAAAAAGAATTGGGGAGTTTTCCCTCTTTTTGAATTTTTTGGAATAGTCTGTGAAAAATAGGGGTTAGCTCCTCCTTAAAAGCTTTGTAGAATTATCCCATGAAACCATCTGGGTCCAGGGCTTTTGTGTGATGGGAGTTTTTTGATTACTTCTTCAATTTCATTTGCTGCTATTTGCCTGTTCAAGTTTTCTGCTTCTTTTTCATTGAGTTTTGGAAGATTATATTTTTCTAGAAATTTGTCCATTTCACCTAGGTTTTCAAATTTCTTGGCATATGGGTTTGTATAGTAATTTCTTACAGTCCTTTTTATTTCTGTGGTATCAGTTGTAATCTCTGCTCTTTCATTTCTGATTGTGTTTATTTGGGTCCTCTCTCTTCTTTTCTTGATGAGCCTACTTAAAGGTTTGTCTATTTTGTTTATCTTTTCAAAAAACCAACTCCTGGATTCATTGATCCTTAGAATTGTGCTTTTAGTCTCTATGTCATTTAATTCTGCTCTGATCTTGATTACTTCCTTCCTTCTACTTTCTCTGGGCTGTCTTTGTCATTGTTCCTCAAGTTCTTGGAGGCGTCGGGTTAGGTTGTTTGTTTGAAATGTTTCTGTCTTCTTTAGGTAAGCCTGTATTGCTATGAATTTCCCTCTCAGTACTGCCTTCATTGTGTCCCATAAGTTTTGAGTTGTTGTGAGTTCATTTTCATTTGTTTCCAGAAGCTATGCACCCGATGTTCATAGCAGCACAATTCACAATAGCCAAGAGTTGGAAGCAATCTAGATGCCCATTGGTAAATGACTGGATTAAAAAGCTATGGATTAAAAAGTTACATTTACACAATGGAATTCTATGCTACAGAAAGGAAGAAGGAACTACTACCCTTTGCAATATCATGGATGGAACTGGAAAGCGTTATGCTGAATGAAATAAGCCAGGCAGTGAAAGACAAATACCATATGATATTACCGTTAACAGGAATCTAAACAACAAAACAAACAAGCAAGCAAAATATGACCAATGACACTCAAATACGGAACAGGCTGACATGGTCCAGAGGGTAGAGGGGAAAGAATCATAGGGGAAAAGGGGATGGACTGACATGAACAAGTATAAAGGACACATGGACAATAACTAAGGGTGGGGGAAGGAAATGGAGGGAGGTGGGGAGCACTGGGTGGGGGATCGGGCAGGGCTGGGAATATAAGACAGAAAACTGTACTTGAACAAGAATTAAAAAAATAAAAAGGCAAAATATTTTATAATACAAAAAAAGATATATGCTTTGCAAATTAACTTTTCCCTACTCCATGGTTTGTTTGTTTTTTTTAGCTTGTTGGTTTCATTTGCAGTGCAGAAATTTTTTAGTTTGATATAGTGCAAAGTTGTTGATTTTTAAAATGCCTTCTTAGTTTTTGTTGTCTTATGCAATATGATCTGTGGTAAGAATTGTTTATAATATATATTGCAAGGGTTCTAACAAAATGATTTTACAATGTTAAAAAATTCCTATCCAGAAAGCAAAATATTTAAAAAACAAAGTGTAATTTCAAATATTTTTTGTTATATTCTAATTTATTTAATTATTTTTCAAGTACAGTTTTCTGTCTATTACTCCCATCCCAACCCACCCCCCGTGCTCTTTCCTCCCTCCCATTTCCACCCTTCTTAGGTGTTGTCCATGTATCCTCAAATATTATTGAAGTCGATCCAAGTGAAACATTTTTTTTCAAAAAAATGAAGCTACTCCAAGATTATTTGTCATTTCATGATAAATACTCTTCCCAAAATACACACACACAATCTCCTAAAAACATCAGCAGTGAATACTCTTCCCTTTTATCATTTTAAGAGATGTTTCATAGTGATCTGTGTACGAGAGAAAGGCCGTCTGACAACTGAGTGAGATAGGATAGTAAATACAAGAGTTTTGTAGCACAATGTTTTAAAATTTAGAGCGATTATATCAAGTTTAGTATGCTGTTGAATTAACGGGAGTGGTTGGGGGGAAATGGAGACAACTCTACCCAAACAACAATAAAAAAATTAAAATAAACTTTAAAAATTTGAACTATTTTTCTGATAACAGTTGTGAGATAATTGTACTGTTGTACTAAATGATTAGCACTATAACTCTGTTTGGGGCTGCAAGCTTCTTTTGACTTAGGTTCAGTGCCCATAATGGCACTTGCAAGGCATTCTGTCATCCGGACAACTACGAACACAGTTGGAGATTCAGGGAGTGGAGAGTTAATCCTGTGTCTTAATAGAAGGGGTGCCAAATATGTTTGGCTGTCTTAATGTATGATAATCATCTCATGCAGTAACATTTACATTTAATACTGCAGCCTATTTTAATTGTGTCCCAAGAATTCCTACTATGTTCAGTTTGGAAAGTACCTAGCATTTCCCAAGGGAGCAATGAATCAGGGAGAAGGCCTTGATATCAATGCAAGTAATAGAGAAGAGCAACGGCAACCACATAACCTTGCCACAAACACTTCAGTAGCACTTAGAAACTCAGCCTTTGGAGAGAACAAGCACAGAGGAGCGGTGACAAATAAACACCCTTTCGATCCTTTCTTGAAGGGGAAGTAGCAGAAGCAAGCAGAGTCGCACATGCCAAGTTGCTTGGATCCCTGTTTCTCTCGTTGCACGTTGGATAAGAACATAATGTCTGGACATATTGGTTTTCAAAACTTTAGCATCATGCATCTTGTGACAGAATGAAAAAGAGTGTATATTGTGTGTGGAAAAATAATGTGCCCCTGTAATTGGTAATGAGAAACTATCCCACCATCCTTCATGCGTAGCTATTACAGATTCATGCGGCAATATTTCAAAGATAAACTCAGCAACAAATGAGACTGTATCTCCTACAAACCTATACATTCATGAATAAGAGAAAGATGGGGTACATAGATTGCCTTCTTTCTAGTCAGGCTGCTCACCAATCTTTTTGAGTGAATTTCAAAAAGAATACTCCAATGACTACTTTGAACTGAGCAACTGTATCCAAAAGCACAAAGATAAAAAGTAACAAAATGTATGGAAGATATGATGCCTAAGATAGAGCCAGACACAGAATAAGTGATAACACAGTGGGAGCTATTACCTTGGAATATCTTTGAAAAGTCACTGATTTTAAGTATTAAAACCAAACTCCTTCTGACAGGCTTCTGCATTATACCATACAGAAACTTTACCGCATTATGTACATCAACATAAAAAAGAATAAAACAAGAGTTATAGTTTTATACCTTCTAAAACATTATCATCAAATCATCTACATTAAAATACCAAAAACATAGAAAGTGTTTTTTTATGCTAACTAACTGGAGAAACTGGGACAGCCATCAGGTGTTTTACTGGGCAATCTCATGCAGCCAGCACTATTATTGACAGTATGATTCCAAAAGAATTATAAAATAAGTTGTATGCTTACAAAGTCTTTACAATCTATTAGGGAGAGAAAATGTTCACAAGAGAGATTTAGAATGCCTAAAAACCTGAATTGTGGAGTAAAAGAACACCATAAAGCAATTCACTCATTCAGTAGCATTTGGAAAGTGGAGATGCACAATTCAGAGAGAGAGATGGTTATGTTGGAAGACACACCCATGCATATTTTTACATTTCTGTGCAGGATGGGCTTTATAAGTAATTAGCAAACATGCCTTGGACGTTAGAGGCAGTATATTTTTCTGGAGGAAATAAAATTCACATCTTTCCTGGAACATGTACATATTTCCACAGTAGAAAATTTCTCTCTTCCCAGATAATTCTTCTTTATATTCCAAGCCAAAACAGCTCTCTTTCTCTGGAAGACAAGAGGGACAGATGTGTCGGTACCCTATATAAGTGTCTGAGTTCTATAATTTAGGTGTCCCTCTCTTCTTGTGGTGTGTATCTCACCCTCATTGGGTCACCCTGCAAGGCATTAAGAGTGAAGAAATGACACAAGACACAAAACATGCTCTGTGATTAAATGGCCTGTTTCCTGATCCAGAGGTCTTTTAAAAAAGATTTTATGTATTTATTTTTAGACAGGAGGGAAGGGAAGGAGAAGAGGAGAGAAACATCAGTGTGTGGTTGCCTCTCATGAGCCCCCTACTGGGAACCTGGCCTGCAACCCAGGCAGGAGTACCAGCTATATGCCAGGACTGAGCTCAGTCATTAAGGGTATAAAAATGTTTAAGACACCATTGTTGACCATTAGGAGCTGATGTCTAGTCACTTATCTCATTCTTTCAGGCACTGCCCTTACTTCAGACTCACCGATGTTGGCATGAGCCAGTGACCTGGGTACCGTATGCTTCGTGGTATCACGTCCTCCCCAATTTCAGCCTAAGAGACAGGTGGTATTAGCTTTATCAGATCATAATTAAGGCCCTTAATTACGTCACCAGGATTATGAGAGCAGAAACTCTAAATAACATATTAAAGCTATTATAAAATGGTGGTCGACTTAACTTTTCACTTGTTTTTACCAGTTCAGGTTGGACCTGCTTATGAAGAGTATTCATTCTTCTGAGAAACAGTAACTGTAGAGCCAGAGCAGTAAAATGTAATGGGAAAAGATTAAAGGGTCTTTTATAGATCAGGCTTGAAATTTTAGGGCTATACACTCGCTTTCCAGATCCTGAGAATTTTGATTTTACAGAAAGTGTATCACATTCAACATCCTTTAAAATTGAAGGTTCTTCACCCTTCACTCCATCTCCACTTTTAATACGATGAGACTTTCAAAGTAATAAAAAGTAAAATGAAAAAAATCATAACTTCTAAAACGTAGGAAGGGTCTTAAAGGTCGTATCACCCTACATTTTGTGTGCTGGACAAATATATTTTATATCATAAAAATTCAACAAGGTTGACTTGATGTTGGTAAAAACTTGGTGATTAAATTTCACTCATAATATGAGATAGAAGTAGGGCATCATAAAAAGCAGCTTCTCTGAGAACTTTTAACTTCTTTTTGTGGGGTCCTTGTCCCTATCTTGCCAATGTGCCATTAATACCATGACAATTAACTTTGCTCTAAGGTTTCTTGGTTATGCAATTTAATGTACACAAAATGGAATAAATTGGCTACATAGTTTATAGTCAGTTTTGGGGGATTATAGAAAAATGTAATCTTTAAAAGCAATAGAAGTAATATTGTTCTCTAAGAGGTAAATTGTGAGATCAATTTAAAATTGGACAACCACTAATTTTTTCTCTGTCTCTAGAGATTTGCCTGTTTTGGTCACTTAATACAAACAAATCATGTAATTTTTGGTCCTTAGTGAGTAGCTTCTTTCACTTAGCATATGTTTTAAAGGTTTGTCCTTGTTGAATCTTATATCACAACTTAATTTGTTTTCATTGTCAAATAAGATGGCATTGTGTGGTTATACCCATTTTACTGGTTGATTTATCAGTTCATGGGCATTTGGATCCTTTCTCCACTTTGGGCTATTATGAGCAATGTGTCTATGAGCATTTTGTACATGCTTTTTCATGGACATATATTTTCTTTGATTGCAGTGGAGGCCATATAACCATAATAAAACAATTGTAGAGCGGCACCACAGGAGGGTATGTGACTTATTACAGAGCTTACAAAATTAAGTTTCCCAGAGGGGATATGAGAACAAACTAACATACAAAGGCATTTTATATAGTTTTTTTCTGAGGTGCCTTAGAGCAAATCACAAATGATATAGCCAAAACAATTATTGTTAAGATTTACAATCTTATTTCATACAGAAGAGTGGAAATAATAAATGTACAACAGAAACGTGGGCTGCTGCAGTGGGAAGGAAGGAAGGCTTACTAAGATATGAAGTAAAAGTGACAGTAACTTCTGAATAAAATAAGATTATTTTATAGAGATAATTCTGTTTCGACACGATCCTCTCGCTAAGCACTGGTTTCAGTCGGACCTCACGGTGCTGCTGAGCTGCAGAGCTGGTGTGAAAGGCATTTTGGAACAGTAGACTCTTGTAGCTCATGCTTTCTAGAACCTGCACGGTAGTTAATAAAGACAAGACTAGATAGTCAATTTAAAAATTAATGGAGACCTTGAATGAGCCACTCATATAGAGAGACTGAGATCTCTTCAGGCACTGCAGTATGAAATATAGTCACTTCAATGCAAAATGATATTAGAGTCAGAAGATCAGTGGAAGGCACAAAATTATGATGAGTTAGAAAATAAAGGATATGGATAGTATCAGCTCTTCATTGTTTTCCATTGTTATATCAGCAATTATGTAGTGAGATGGCATTCACATAAGGACTTACTAAATATTACATTGAAAACTGAAGGTTTCTCTATACTCACATATAAACATACCAATACATACACATACATGCCTTATCAGAATTAACCCAAAGGTATGTAATATAAGCATATGTACCTGTATAAATATGTATATAATAACTACATGTGCTTGTATTATGTATGTTTGCATTAATTATAATTCCATATTGGGACTTTATTTGTTCTTATTAGCCTGATCCAGTGATTTTATATAACACTGGACTAAATTACCTATTTTGGTGTTGCTGAATGTATATTTAATTTGATGCCTACCAAAGGCAGCAACATTGTTTTATACATGTTTTCTCATCTGTAAGTTGAGGATAATTATAATGCCTAATGTATAGGTTATTATTAGAGTTGAATGAGTTAGCACATGTAAATTGTTTGATACATAATGATTAATTTTTAAAGAACAGTTTTATCTTACTTATATTGCCAAACTGAGATGTTACATGTTCAGTAAACATGGTTCTATTTTGTACTTGTAAATACTTTGCATTAAAATTATACATTTTATTTTCTATAATAGCTGTGAAGTTTCAGAATAACTTAATTTCAACTTATTTTGACCATAGGCTATTGAGAAATGTTAGGTATAATTTATTAAAACTGATTACCTTTAACAGTTGGTAGAAAATGCTGAGCAATAAATAAGATGTTTAAGTTAAATTTATTAGGATGTAGTTAACTTGTAATATTCAGCATTAACAAAATAAGAAACTTATTGTCACAAAGATGAGTGACTTTTTCCAGCATTATTCAAAGAAAAATAACATTTAAAATGATTTTCTAAAATATGCATTAGTATGAATTAAACATAAGGTGTCAACAGAGAATAAAATTTCAAACTCTGTTTTGGATTTGTAAAGAGTGTGCCTTTAGTTAGTCCAACTTCAAAGCAGAGATATGATAATCAGACAAGCAGACAGTCAATCATTTTATAACGTTTAGTGGAAAGCATTTATGCCAGTTTAAATCCCACTTTAATAAAGGCAACCACATTGTAGAAGGAGGAGTAAATAAAGTTTATTGGGTCTCACTACCTGTTAGCTTTCACACAATCTCACAATTCATAAAACGTGCCTCTGCTGAATGATTCTGGAAAATAGGAAGTTAAACATATTTTCTATTTGAAAGTATAAACATAATTATGTTAACACATGCTTAGGATTTATATCCTCATCTCCTCCAAATCAAAATAGTTTGGAGCAGATTAAAAGACAAACACAATGCAGAACAGGGACTTTAGAAATGAAAGTACAAGCATGACTGAGATTGAACTAAAGACCCGAAGGAAGAGCCAGGGGAGACTCGTGATTTCAGTCTAACACAGGGAACCCACCTTTCACGTTCCTGGACGCTGAAGTAACATGAGTAGAGCTTAGTGTTTGTTTGTTCTGTTTCACTAACTAGTATTGTCTGAGTAATTTGGGGGTATAAAAAGTCGAAAGTCGTTTAAAGCGGGGTTTAGCATGGGAGAAGTAGACTAGCATCCTCACACTTACCTGCCATCCAGGCCGCTGGAAATTCTTCTCATTTTCTAAGGCTTTGTAAGTGGGAAATTATTGTCATAACCATATATTGACAACTCCCTTTTGCCAGCCATTTGGGGTTGACCAACTGTTGTCTGTGTTTCATAGTACACAGCTTCGGGGGGTACCATTTCACTGGGCAAGCAGGAAAGTTATTTATTACAATGCTTTACAGACAGATGACAGTAAGGTGTATGGAGGAAGAGGAGTCTTCTTCAGAACCGTACAAAGGTACCATGTAAGTTACGAGTTCTTTGAGCTGCATTTAAATATTATACACTTTATCATTTTGCCTTTAAAATATTCTTTTTTTCCACAGGGAAAAATGTTTTATTCTTTAACTAATGGTACTCAGTTAACGTTGAGACAAATTGCAGGAAAAGGCATGTAGCGTAAGTAAATCATGAAAGCTTCAAGAGACGCATGACTGTAGACATTATCTTTTTTTAAAAAAGTATTTTATTGTTGTTCAATTACAGTTGTCTGTGTTTGCCCTCTACCACTCCCTTCACCCCAGCCACCCCCACCTCCCTCCCCTGCTTTCACTTCCCCTTGGTTTTGCCCATGTGTCCTCTACAGTTGTTCCTGAAACCCTTCCTCCTTCCCCCCATTATCCCCTCTCACTTCCTCTCTGGTTACTATCAGATTGCTCTTAATTTCACAGTCTCTGGTTATATTTTGGTTGCTTGTTTGTTTTATTGATTAGGTTCCTTTAAAAATATTCTTATAATGAAAATATATTAACTTAATTTTTAGATTAAGACACTGAGATTTAGAAAATTAGATATTTGCCCTGGTTGTTGTGGCTCGAGCACCAGTTTGATTCCCAGTCAAGGGCACATGCCTGGGTTGCAGGCCAGGTCCCCGGTTGGGGCGCAGGAGAGGCAACCACACACTGAAGTTTCTCTCCCTCTCTTTCTCCCTCTCTTTCTCCCTCCCTTCTCCTTTCTCTAAAAATAAATAAATAAAATCTGTACAAACATTAGCTATTTCTACAAGATCAAATAGATACTTGATAGAACTAGGATTTGAAACCAGGCAGGTGATTGTAATCCCAAAGCCCATCCTTTCAACCAATGATCTAAATTAACAGAGGTTCTCAGGTATAAAGGTTTTAGTGTGAATGAAGGGCCTGGAATTATATGTAGAGTACATCTGGTGGTCTGTACTGAGGTACTTGGTCCATAGAAGAGTAGAAAGGAACAACAACCATGTTGATAAATGGTGCTTTGTCATTCATACAACATCAATGGGGGCTCTTTTTCTGCAGAAACAGGTAGGTTCACATAAATTATCCCGAAGAAACCACATTCTGAAAAGAAGTCGATATGGGAATGCACTTGCAATTTACTTATCTGATATGATTTTTTGTTCCTAACCTATAAACACGGATTAATTCAAAATGACTTTTAATAAATATAATAATCAGTTGCTGTAATAGACTGTTTTTAAATGCATGCATCTCCTACTTTTTGAAAGCTTATACTACGTTACCACACTATTACGAAAGATCTACATTTGTACCTGTTTCCATTAGCTAAAGAAATTTGAAGATGATGTTCACTTGTACACACACACAAGGCAAACAGCAAAAGTAATGTTCAGTGTTCGTTTTCAGAGAGCCTACACAGAGGCAGCACGATCCTGAGCAGTGACGGTTGCCCTGCCAAACTCCTTCCCCAGGAACGACAACCGCTCAGGATCAGCATCAAATCGCTCTAACTATGAATTCTGTCTGTGGGTACCTGTGTTTTATCTCCACGTGCTTCGTGCATCTGTTAGCGAGATGCATCCTAAGGTCGTTGCTTCTTAACTCTACACCATCGGCTTCCCGAAGGTTCCATAGAAACACTCTACTTTCTGATAGTGGGGGAAACCTGTAGTGAAGAACTACTAAATTATTGAAGACTGCGGTAGATGGCATTCTTCTGCAAGCATAAAGTATATATTTGAATACTAAATATGACCTTTCATGTTCAAATCACAGTGAAAGCAGCTTGAAGACGAAATTCTCAGTTACCTTGATTTAGCTGAAGAATATATTATACTTAGGATTAGAAAACAATGTGCTTATCTTTCACATCCATTATGTGATGTGCATTATTACACAATGATAAACTAGGTATAATAATTCACAACATTTGCTAAGGGTGCCCACTAAGTAATCCACCGGATTTATTTCTTTTAAAAGTCACAATAAATCTAGGCTTTGATATAATTATTAATATTTTAACGATGAGGATATTATGACAGAGAGAAACGTGTAGCTTAGTCAAGACCCTAAAGCTACCAAGTGCTGGCATCAGGAAACAAAACACGCCTTTCATTTCAATGCCCTTGCCGTTGAACATGGTAGTGTTTATTCACATTTGCTTTCTACTTCACTTATCTTTTTTGTATTCTATTTAATTTTTTATTGTAGTTTCCCCATTGCCCTTTAGCTCCCTCCTGCTTTGTATTCAAATAGAATAAAAACATAACTTGTGCTTCTGTTGTTTCATCAATTTTCATATTTACCACTTTGTTTTAGGACAGCATTATTCTTGCTGGGATGCAGCTTCCTGTTCAAACTTGCCACAGTCTGGCCAATGAGTTATTCTTCTGAAAACACAGCTGTCATCACACATGATTTCTTTGCTCATAAGATGTCTCCCTAGTTATCCAAATACTTTTTGGAAATGTAGATTCCCAAGCCATATTCCTAGAATTTATGTTTAACTACTTGCATTTTTAAGTAGCAACATTTTAAGAAATACTGCCCTAACTTGGCATTCATTAATTTCAACCTAAATATCTCTACTTTGCACACCAGCCCCATCTATTAATTTCTTTTATTATACATTTTTTGTTTTGCCTCGGACTTCTGGAAGATGACACTCAAAACAACAACTAACAAGGCAGATGGGACTCCGAATTCAATGTCATTTCTGATATATGATACCACCCAAACAGACCCTCTCTTTCTCTTCTTCTTCAGTGTATACTTTGTAGCTTTCTTTTTTTGAATAGACAAATTATATTTTTTATCTGTCATGCCTATCCCAAAGAGCTAATGATTTGTATAAAACACGGCTCAACACCATCATGGTCACCTGTTGTCCTATCTCACACATTTATTCTTTAAAGTCACTGCATTCAGATTTCACTATGTGCAGTGGTTTCTTGATTTCTAAGCCCAGTTCCTAAGAGTACTCTACCATCCTATAGACTCCCTATAAATAATAATGTGTTGCTAGCTTCCTAACTAACAATAGAAAAAAGTTACTTAAAGAAGTGCATACTATAACTCATATAAGCCATCCTGCATATTGTTTCATTATCTGCAATAATGATCTATTTTTTGAAAATAATAAAAATTATTGTAGCAACTATAACCATATAAGTTAGATGAGGATGTAAGGAATATAAGAATTTGACTCTGTCTTAATTTGAATACCCCCTTCCTCTAGACAACAAGGGTTAGGTTTAAGTTAGTAAGCAGAAGTAAGAAAAATTAGTAAGGAAAATGTAAAAATATACTTGATAATATCATTAATAATATGTATCAAAAATAGCAATTTATAGAACAGAGCCAAAGAAAAAGCTTAATGGAAATTGGAAAATGCATACTGCTGAATTTATGCGTTTGTACATTTGTGTTGTGTAGGATTTACTCAAAGAAGGAGAATCACTATAAATATTACGAAAGTAATGGACTTAATGTAAAAAGTAGATCTTATGCACAAATGGAAGTTGATAGGAAATTGAAGGTTTGTAACAGAGAGTTAAGAATTACGGAAAGAATCCTTAATCTGTTCATGTGAAGCGCCTGCTGGGTGGACAAGTTGGGGCATGCAAGGAAATCAGAAAGAGAAAAGGGCATCAGTCAAATCAAACGAAATCACGAAGGAGCTGTTTGTGTATAAGTCTGTGGGAAGCTATGCCCTCTGTGCAGGCGCTATCTCTGCAGGTCTCTAGCCAGGCCCCTGGGGTGTATCTGAAGCTGTTATTCCTGAAGATGGAAAGAAGACTTGGATACTAAGGCAGGATGAATTCAAATGGAACCTAACAAGTATCTCTGTGATTGTCATCCCTGTGTCAAATTGCAATGACCTTCCAAATGTAATTCTCTTGCTTCACTTCTGCCTTCCAAATCTTATGGAATTTCTTTTTTAGTCAACTTCACTTGAAACTATAAGGCAAAATTGGTACCAGGAACACATTCTCCAGCTTCCCAAGTTGACACTGTGCAATCAATCCATCAAACATCAGCTTAATAAAAATTAACCACAAACAAAATAAATATTAACGATAAGATCAGTAAAATCAACAAATTATGGTCTTTTCAGACCAACTATGATATCAAAGGACTAGGATTATAGTTCTTACACATGTATTTCTTTCTCTCACTTAATTAAGGAGGAAATGTGAAAAGGAAATAAATTTTATTGAATCTTACAATAAATAAGTCTATTTACCAGGGGACTTGCATATATTATCTCCTTCAAATCTGAACACAACTTTAATAATTTGCTATTAATAAACCTTTTAAAAAAGATATCAAAACAAATCCTAAAAATCACATAGAAACTTTGTTGCAAGATGAGATAAGCCACACAAAAGGAAAAACATTGAATTACATAGCAATAGCTTATGAATCTTTCTTACTGAAATGACAACAGAAATACAATTTTAAAACTGTTTTTTTTATGTAGTTTAATTCCCTTCTGTCCAGTCTTCATATCATCCACCCCTGAGTGGATGACACTCAAACATCATGACAATAAAATGTTCTGAAGTTCTAGAACCTGCTTTTGACCATTAGAGATCTCCTGAAGTTAGATAAGCCCTTTAGAAGTCTCTGTTTTCTCTTCAGCATAAAAAAAGGATGATAATTTACACATCTCCCATTTGTTACGTGAATTAAATAACACAATTAAAAATTTTCAGAATATCTAGACAATATGGAACCTCCAAATAATGTCAGCCATTATGAATAAAATAAAAATACTAAAATATCTATCTATCTATCTATCTATCTATCTATCTACCTAATCAATCTGTGACTGCTAAGTAGCTCAGCAAAGGTAAATATAAGGCCAAGAGGCAGTTATACCAATCCAGCAGTTTCTGGAACAACACCACTCTCATATTTTCTATGTCATTTTACTTTATTTCCATCTCACCAGTACTCCTCCACACATTTTTTATGACAAACTCCTTAAAAACCTGGAAAGAAGAGTGTCAAAAAATCAGTAGTTAAAAAATACCACTAGCCTGGCCTTTCATGGTCAATAATTTTCTCATTATGTTATTACTACTACTTGAAATCTGGAATATTTCTCATGTTCAGGATATTACCTTGCAATCAAAATGTTAGAAGCCTTCATAACTCTCTGACCCACATAAGACCCGATAATGCATTTCTCATAACAGGGACAACTATTTGTGAATCTTTCACTAAAAGGACTTAGAAATAATTTGCCTTCCTTCTGAGAGCTGATCTAAGGAGCCTGTGCACATCAAAGCTTTGAGTCATGAATCATTGGGAGCAATGCAAAAAGTTGGCACCCATGCCGTAGTGTCAATAACTCCTGAGCCAAATTCAACTAAACCTACAAGAAATCGCAGACAATCTTCCCGTGATGGTAGGCATTGGTTTTCATTAAATTTGGTACCAGACAAGATTGATTTTATTTATAATAATTAAATAGATCCATTTCCTATGGGTTTCTAGGATCATGGCATACCCAGGCCCCTTGTCCTTTAATGAAGCAGCCGGATGGAAAAACTAGTTCTACCAGTTCATGGCTCAGTGCGACAGAATTGCTTCACCTAATAGAGTATTGATTGAGGCGAGTGGATATACAGATGAACAGCTGGGACCGGTCCCAGGACACCTGAAAAGTTAAGTGGCATTACATTTTAGATTTTTGCAAACTGCATACAATTTCCCAAAGAGTTCTATTGTAAGCTGTCCCCTTAGAATAAAAATCTTGACAAACATTGAAAAGGCAATAAAGAGTTACTGGGAACAGAAGTTTCTCTTGCTTAACAGAGGCTGAAGTACCAAATGACTCTTTTGGCAAGATTGTTTTCCCCTGAAATCTATGGATGAAATGCAGCCTTATAATTACTGTCTATTACATATATTCTAAGTGAGCTATTTCTGTGATCATTTCTTGAGGATTTCCCAATAAAGTTATTTTTTCTTATGTAAAATGAGAACAAGAAAGGCTAATCTAGAGGTTTATGTCAATAATTAATTAAGCTAAAATTTAGGAATGTTAGTTTTTATAGATATTCAGTAAATAATCATTATTACTATTTTAGCTAGGTTTCTTTTAAGGTTGTTTTAAATCACAAGACCAGGATCACGTATTTTTTTCTATCAATATAATCTAAGGGGAGTTATAGAGACAAATTTAGCAATTAGTTGAAGGAAGTAAAAAATAGTACATCTCTTTTTACATGAGGAATTTTCAATAAACTAATATTGCAGAAATAAGGAGCATAATCAAAACAAGTTCCTTCTGATTACCAATTATTATATTATATATCCAAATGTTGATGATATCAGAGTTTGTACCTGGTGTTTTTACATACTTCATTAAATCTTTAAAATTGTATTCAGTACAGCCCTACTTTAATTTTATTTACACTTTTAATAATGTTATTTATTTATTTTTAGAAAGAGGGGAACAGAGGGAGAGAAAGAGAGAGAAACATGGGTGTGAAAAAGAGACATTAATTGATTACCTCTCATACACACACTGACCTCCACTGACCCTGCAAACCAACTATGCGCCATGACTGGGAATCACAGTCTTGATCTTTTGTTTTATGGAACATGCCCAACCAATGAGTCAGGACCCTAAGTTTACATTAAGTAATTAATCACTTTAAATTATATACCCCATGCCCTGTCTGGTACAGCTCAGTGGATTGAGCGCAGGCCTGAGAACCAGAGGATCGGGGTTTGATTCCCATTCAGGGCACATGCCTGGGCTGCNGAGAGAGAAACATGGGTGTGAGAAAGAGACATTAATTGATTACCTCTCATACACACACTGACCTCCACTGACCATGCAAACCAACTATGCACCATGACTGGGAATCACAGTCTTGATCTTTTGTTTTATGGAACATGCCCAACCAACGAGTCAGGACCCTAAATTTACGTTAAGTAATTAATCACTTTAAATTATATACCCCATGCCCTGTCTGGTACAGCTCAGTGGATTGAGCGCAGGCCTGAGAACCAGAGGATCGGGGTTCGATTCCCATTCAGGGCACATGCCTGGGTTGCAGGCCAGTTCCCAGCAGGGGACGCGCGGGAGGCAACCATACATTGGTATTTCTCTCCCTCTCTCCTTCCCTTCCCCTCTAAAGATAGATAAATTTTAAAAATCTTAAAAAAAGACTTTCTTTAAAAAATTATATATCCTTAAGTTTCTTGTGCTTAATTTATCCAACATTTTCAGAACACCTCTTCTTTTATTGTTTAAACAACAAAGTTGTAGGGAACCACTCCTATATTTGATGGCAATTCCAGGTCTTGCCAAGATTTCTACATGTTTCCAAAGAGGATCCATTTGACCAATCTCACTCAATTCCATGTTCTTTTTAAATTTTGGAGATAATTTTTTTCTCAGCTACTCTCTCTGCTCTCTTCTCTGTCTAATATTAATGAACTGTGGGTTCCCATTAACCGCCCCCCTTAATGCTCATCAACACGGTGGATTTCTGGATAGTATGTTTTTCTGAAAATTTGAAATTATGATGGAATTGAAATAGACATAGCATTATTAAATCACTTAGATAAGAGTATACAACAGAGTCCAAGACAAATTTATGTTGCACAGGTATAATATGCATACACAAATGAGTGTGCATGTGTGTATTTATCCTAAAGACATTCATTCCATAATGATTTCTCACTTCTCAACTTTTTCCCATCATATCCCCTAGGCCTTCCTAGCTGCTATGACTTCGATCCCCTCTCTCTCAGCTCATTCTGGTGAATAGTGACCCACAACTCTGCAATGAAGTGCGTACTACCATGCGTGTTTGTTCATATAATTTTTATTTAAACATTTCAATGTCTTGTTTTCAACGTTCCCCATTGTGTCTAGAATAAAATCTACATCTTTACTAACACACCAGATAATCCTGAATGATAAGTCTGTTATGATAAGTATTACAATTCCAATAACTCTTCTATCAAAATTTAGTTTTTTATTAGTTAATACTTTCAGCAGAACTTAAAAATCTTATGAATTACGTTATATGTTGAACACAGAATTTTAAGTTAAGGGCACCGTAATTTTTCTGCAGCTGCTTAGAACTTGGGTTTTGTGCCTGCCTGGGAGCACAGCAGAAGTCATAGCAGGGCTTGGCTATGGCAAAATGCCCAGATTCCAAAGGAATATTCCATTATAGCAATTTAAACAAATTTAAACAGTTTTTTCTTTATTGTTAAGGAGCAAGGTCACCTGCCTTAATAGATGAGTTATTAGAATTAATGCTAGAATTTAAACAAGATGAGAGCAGCTGTTCATAAAATAATATATAATAATGAGGAAATATAACCACCATTAAATATGTCAGATTGGTTATAAAATGAAAAAGACTTGACTATACTTAAATATGTAAACCTATACCAAAAACTGTATTTATTTATATAAAGCAATGACAATATAATCAATAATAGTAGCAATACTTATGCTCATTTTATTAAAATATATGCCATATTTTCTGTTCTTGATGTGCTGTTAGAGTAGAAACTATATGCAGTGTAGGTCAGAGCACAGAGTGTTGGTGTTATGTATGGAGTGAGAGAAGTTCACGTGGCCTTGGAAGCAAAGCAGTCCCCAAAACTACACATTTTTTTACCATGTGTATCAAACACTTTAATTACTAATTTGTATTTCATAAGAGCTTCCTTAGTGGGAAAGAAGAGTTCATTCTCAAAGTCATCTCAGTCACCAAAATGGAATATCCTTTTGCTTTCTTGACATTTTTATTGAGGTTTAATTTATATACAATATACTGTACATAAAAATGTGCCATCAAATGTCTTGACATATGTATACCCCCATGAATCCATCACCATTCTCAAGGAAATGCACACACCTATCATCCAAAAGTTTCCCTGTGCCCTTGACAATCCATCTTTTCTTCCCCTGCTTGGATTCTCAGCTTCACATTCTCAAGTAAGGGAGTCTCCCCACCCTACCTGTGGGCCCATTTCCTAATCATGGACCTGGAAACTCTCCCAAGACAGAAATAGGAGAACATTTTAGAGATTTCTTTATTTGCTTCCCATCTTTCTGGGATCGCCGTTCTTCATTTTCTGATGTCCAGGATCTTGAAAACTATTGTTTAACTTATTTGTTCAGAGTTTTTTTTATTGTTGTCATTGTTATCGATTCAAATGGGAACTTAAATATAGTCCCTGTTACTTTATCTTGTCTAGGAGATCTTTTAAATTAATTAAACATTTTTCCAGTGCAGCTCACTTTAAATGGAGCAAAAACACTTCATCACTCAGAAAATTAGAAGGGTATAGAGATTACGCAGTTTCTACCATCTGAGCTGCTACTGAGGTTTCTATAAGCACCGTATTTTGAATGCCTGCCCTGTAACAGAGAGTGCTCTGCACCCCCCAAGGCAAGCATGTACACGCACAGCCATGCACACTCACACACAAGTGGTCCACTCCAGAGAGTCCCCTCCTGCTCATGTTCAGTGGGACCAGACCATGTCACAGTTATCAATCCTGACAATTAAGATGTTATTCCCATTTAATCGTGATTTAGGGTCATCTGCAATGCCATTAATGACCTTATTTAATTTGGTTACAAGTTATTTATATATTTAAACATGTACAGGGATGCGAAAATGTAAGTTTACTGTTGTGAGTATGCAAAACAGTTTATTCTTACATTATTATTTATATTATGTTCATTATTATATTATTTATTACTATTAACCTAGTTTTACCCACCACTTTATATGTATGAATAAACTATGTAGTATAAATATGCAGCATGCTTGTAAAGGCAATATGCTTAGTTTCTGTTTTCAGCAGTGATAACATATTTAGCAGTGTTGTAAAGAGAAGTGAATTTTTTATGCCCGCTCTATATTTTTATTCTTCTAGTGTTTATAGATGTTGTCTTGGTTTTCTCACAGTTTTTGTTCTGTAACATTTGGGCTAAATTCTTAATATTTTAATTCAGGAAATCAATACTTATTTTCAATAATTCTTAACCACCAATTGGTAAATGTTTGAAATTCAATTAAATAGACTTGTTAAATTGGTATCTTCAGAAACTCAATATTTTTAATAAAAATATCAAATGAACAATAATCTGTAATTTAAAACCATCATGTGCACATACCTTTACCTTAGTTATTTATTGCTAATACAACAGTCACAGAACACAATGCATTTCATATTATTTCAAATCTCTTAAATGTGTTGAGATGTATTCTGTGGAATAGCATAAATTGTATTTTAGTAAATGCGCCATTTGTATTTTTAGAGAATGAGTGTTCTGCTATTTCTGCA
Source organism: Sturnira hondurensis (assembly GCF_014824575.4). Taxonomy (NCBI): domain Eukaryota; kingdom Metazoa; phylum Chordata; class Mammalia; order Chiroptera; family Phyllostomidae; genus Sturnira; species Sturnira hondurensis. The sequence continues at coordinate 4,836,537 of NW_028075269.1, forward strand.
TGTAAGTTCTACATTTTTCCACTGGGTCAAGCTGCTTCAAAATGTTTTTGAAATCTTTTACATTCATACTAAATTTCTGTGTACCTTTTCTATAATAATAGGAGAGGAGTTTTACAGTCTCCACCAGAATGGAGCATTTGTTCCTACCTTTAGTTCTCTGAATTTCACTTCACTTACAGAATAACTCCTTTATTTATGTCCACGTAAGATTGTATGTACTCCTGTTGCATCCATTCCACCACTTAATATGTTTTTTATTATTAAGGATATTTTTTAATTTTGAAGTATATTCTCTATGATACTAACATTCCAGGGCACTAATCTTTGGTTTAAAGTTGGGCATTTGCCTCTTGTCTAATCTGATGTTCTCTGGTCAGTTTCATGATCTGACCACAAACCAGCACACACCACGAAGCTTGACCTCTTCACTGTGTGGACCCTCGGGTGACTTTGGAGATAAATTTAGATAGTAATTTTTCTCTGATGTGCTTCAGGGCATGTTTTGGCCTTTATGCTGTAAGAGTTTTTAATTTATAAATACATCAAACATATAATTTCACAAAATAATAAAACCATAACCAAGTAAAAATTTTAGACTAATAGCTGAGTTTCCCCCTAACACTTTTCTTTTCCCTTCTGAATTGTAATAACCATCACTATGAAGGAAAAGAGAAGTAGAAAATTCAAGGCTAGTTCTATTGCAGGAAACGGTTGGTTTCCACGATGTTTCTGGAGCAATCTCAAACGTATGGGGTCATGAAGCTAACTTTTGCCATCCATCTCGAGAGGCCATACTCAGGTTGCTTTACTGTGAAGCAATGTATCTAGACCAATTCCATAATTTCAAAGACAAGACCCAGGCTGAGAGGAACGTTTATTCACTCAATGCTATCCGATCAATGACAAATCAGAGACTACACCCCAAGTGTCACAAGAACTGGTCAGTGTTCATTGTTCTGATCACCATAGACTTGTGTGCTATGGGTAATAACATTCTAGGCAGTATTCTTTCCTAGTTTCCTTCCTACAAAAAGTAGGCATTTTAATTAAGGATGTTCTTCTACAGACACTTTTCCAAGGAGGATGTACAGAGTATCCAGAGACATATGAAGAGATGCTCAATATCACTAGCTATCAGAGAGATGCAAATTAAAACCACAATGAGATACCACTTTACACCGGTGAGAATGGCTATTATAAACAAAGTAATAAACAACAAATGTTGGAAGGGGTGTGGGGAAAAGGGGACTCTGGTCCACTGTTGGTGGGATTGCAGACTGGTACAACCACTATGGAAAACAGTATGGAATTTCCTTAGAAAACTAAAATTGGACTTGCCTTTTGATCCAGCAATTCCACTGCTAGAATTGTATCCTAAGAATCCTAAAACACCAATCCTAAAGAACCTATGCACCTCAATGTTCATAGCAGCACAATTTACAATAGCCAAGAGTTGGAAGCAACTTAGGTGCCCATCAGTAAATGAATGGATCAAAAAACTATGATACATTTACACAATGGAATTCTATGCTGCAGAAAGAAAGAAGGAGCTCCTACCTTTTGCAACAGCATGGATGGAACTGGAAAGCATTATGCTGAGTGAAATAAGCCAGGTGTTGAAGGACAAATACCATATGATCTCACCTTTAACAGGAAGCTAAACAACAAAACAATGAAGCAAGCAAAATATAACCAAAGACACTGAAATAGAGAACAGGCTGACAGTGACCAGAGGGGAGAGGGGAGGGAATTTCAGGGGAAATAGGGGAGGGATTTAGAGGAACCTATATAAAGGATACATGGACAACAGCTGAGAAGGGTGGAAATGGGAGGGAGGGGGGAGTACGAGGGTGGGATGGGATGGGACTAATAGACAGAAAACTGTACTTGAAAAATAATTAAACAAAAAATTGGAAAAAAATTAAGGATGTTCTTCTATTTCCTCCTTAAAGAAAATGCAGCAAACATCAGAATTCTGTACTCTGAGGGTGGGATTTGTAAACTGGTTGGACTTATAAGTCCCTCAGAGACAGTGTTATGACAGAAGATTAGAATCCTTAACTCAGCCCTCGGATCTCTGTTATGAGGTCAGATTTAACTTACTGTGGTGGCTCAGCAGATACCACAGCCTCAGTTTTATCAGGTTTTAGCACTACGTGTATGATGGTTATGGCTATAGAACTGCTCCTCCTTAGAAGTTTTTCCTTCGTCATTTGCTCCCAGCTAAACTTTTATTTTGGCTCTTTTTTCATGAAGGAAAAAATTACGGCAAATGTCCAGCTACCAAAGGTATTTTTTTCTTTTTACTATATCCTTGAATGCACACATTTAACAAACATATGTGTTAAAGTCTGTCTAGATATCCACCCTGAGAAAATTTAAAGAGACATAATAGGAAAGAGTGGCAAAGATCAATTATTTAAGTAAAGAAATATGGAGTACAGAGGTTGAGTGGTTTAATGTAGACTGGAGTTCCTGGGGTTGAGAGAATTTTAATGGAGCATTAAATGACAAGCAGGATTTCTTTTTTTTTTTTTTTAAGATTTTATTTATTTATTTATCTTTAGAGGGGAAGGAGAGAGGAAGAGAAACATTAATGTATGGTTGCCTTTCATGCATCCCCTGCTAGGAGTTGGCCTGCGGGGAACCGACCTGCAACCCAGGCATGTGCCCTGACTGGGAATCGAACTGCGATCTTCTGGTTCGCAGGCCGGTGCTCAATCCACTGAGCTACACCAGCCAGGGCGACAAGCAGGATTTCTTAATAGAGAAAACAAGGAAGGGCATTGTAAGGTGAATATATAGTGCAGAGCTTCCCTGAGCTTTGAATACTTACTTGTTTCTTAAACACATTTGGGTCGTTTTTGGTAGTCCTGTTCTGGCTCCTTCCCATCTCACTTGCTGAACTTGTGGACCCTGCGCTCCCTCCAACCACCCATTTCTCATTGGCCTGTGCAGTATCCTCTGAGTCTGCCCCTGGAACAAGTCCCCTGGTAGAATTTCCTACATAGAATACCTACTTTAATATTGCCATTTCTCTGAGCATTTGAATCCTTTCTTCCGCCATCTGCCAGGGCAGTTTGACATTTTGCCTCATTAGTTGGGGCCCTTATTTTCTATATTTTTGGAATCATAATAATACCACATTTATTTAATTGCTCAGTGTCTTTGGAAACCTATTGAATTATGTAATTCACGAGAGTGCTCTGATATTGATAAAATCTACTTTCTCTAAATACATGCTATACCTTCTTTGCTCCAACATCCTTGGAATCCAGTCTCATGTGTATTCTCCCAGCTACTGACAGTGTACCCTGGCTGGTGCCTTAGAGGCTTGGGTCGATTAGCCTCTAGGTAAGGGTTACCCTTAGGGGTAGAGTTGTCTGTGCATGGCCTATGTTAACAGAATAGGTAGATGAATATAAATATCTAGTAATTACACTTGAGCTACTAGAGACATAGATTGGAATTCATTTATAATTAATAGAAAGACCTAGTAAAATATACAGACATTTCAGTACAAAATGATATAACATCATGGGATTGAGGGTGGTATGGAGTAAGGAAAAAAATAAAGGAGAAGTAATATTTCTCCTTCAGCTACTACTATTTCCCTTAGCTGTATCCACCTGACAGTGTAACTAATTTCCTAGGGAGAAGGCACAAGACTGTAATTTCAGTACTTTACTACTTAAAATGTAGTCTCTCTCTTTTTCTCTCCCCAGATCTTCTATTGGTATGTGTGCATTTACATCCACAACATATAAAATTAACTCAAATTCCATAGATGTGATTGTTTTTCTCCTAGTCCATTCTTGTGATTTTACACAATATTGAATTTATAACCTCTTTTTAATGTAGCTCAAACGTATATGCAAATTGCTGACCACCGATGTCAGCAGCATTTCGATATCTCCAGTGACAGAACAAACAGCTGACTCCACTCATCTCTTGCAGAGTTGCTCCATCAGTCATTTCCTCTTTGGTTTGTCTCTTACTAGATGATCACAGTGACGAGGTTAGAACAGTGACCTTCAATTGGCCTGCCAAAGAAGCTTAATCTCTGATACCTGTGGAACTTCCTAAACCTGCATGTGTTGCTGTTTGGCCTCCCCTTCCTGAGGTTCAGGTACAGTGCTTCATTTCTAGTGAGGTGGAGACAAGAGTGAGAATATTATCAAAATCTCAATGTTTGTATAGAAAACATTGATTATGCAAGTATGAGCTCTTACCTCAAGGCTCTGGTGTAACTTTTTCCTTAAAACAATTTTTCATTTTCTAAATTATAAGGATAATATAATAAGAGTATTAAAAGTTATATAACTGCAATAGAGTAGAGGTAAAAGTTTTCTTACTCAGAACAATGTTTGTTTTCCAGCTACATGTGGTTAGAAATAATTTCATTCTTTCGAGTAATGATACCTTAACTCAGAGAAACAGAATTCTATACCTTTTGAAAACTTTTTAATAAACTTTGGTGTTGAAGACCTCTGGATTGAAATCTGGGCTCTTTCACCTACTAACTGTGTGACATGTGGAAAAATTACTTTTTTTTTCTGCCTCTGTTTCCTCATCTGTAAATTACTGATCATAATAAAATCTGCCACATGGGACTACTATGGATGAAATGAGACACCGTATGTCATTGTTTTGTATATAATAACTACCTTCTAAATAAAAGTTTTACTATTCTTTTATTTTGTTAAATGTAAAACATTAAATATGTGATAAAAATTGATCTTTCATGTTGATTCTATCACACTGGAATGTGATAAAAATGTGCATGTAGTTATTTCTTAATATAACAATAATTATTGCTCTTATTTTAGCCAATATTGTTGGAATTAAAAATAAGCTGGTTATTAGTGCATTCTTACAGGGATTAAATACTCTAAAAAATTTTATGGTAACATTAAAAACTGATCATTTAAAAATTTGCCATAAAATGTTAAACAATAAATTAATTATGTTAATTAATTTTATTAATTTCAGTAAAATATGGCTAAAAATGAAATTCAAGATTAATGAAAATAAACTATATTTATCTGGACGCAATTAATAAATTAATATGTTTGAGAAAAATAACTAAAAATTAGCAATCAACTTTCTAAAGACTTTTTATGCTTAGTAAAAAGTGCTGAGTCAAAAACAGTCCAATTTCTGAAATTTTTGAATCCTGTAAAAAATAGTGTCTTTAGTCTGTACAAAGTAGAGATATTATAATATCAAACAGAATATTAATTTTATGTCACTTAAAGAAGACCATATCTGCTTATTCTTGAATGCCAGCTTCAAAAACTGCAGGGAACCAAACTGTGGGAGGAAGATGGAAATGTTTGTCAAGTTCAACACGAGCCTCAAAATTCACAAAATATGTCACTGGTAAATAATTCCAGAAAATGTGAGGTTTCATTTATTTTTTTATTTTAAATATGATTTGTGTGTGCTAGTGTATTTAGTTAGGATTTATATTACATTTTCTCTAAATCGAAGCTATTTGTAGCAGTTTACAAGGTAAGCAGGACAATTAGGGATACAGCCGAGTGCAACAGTGGTAAGTAAGCAGAGGCTGCTGGCCGTCCCTGAAGAGTCAGTCTCCACTTCCGAAGTCTGGCACTGGGAATACACTTCACGGTTTCCTACTAGGTGAGTTAAAATAAACTAAAAAGGGAAAGATCTGGATGTAGGAACGCTGAGATTTGATCAGGTCAGAAGGAACTGGGACTGTTGAGAACGTGCTGATGACCTTCGAAATCATCTCTCCTGCTCTGGAATTGTCAAATGCACTGTAACCAGTGAGTGTCATTATTTCCTGCCACTGTTCTCCACTGTAGTCGCTGGGTAGTCTACAACAAAGAATTTGCATTTACTTCATGCCAGACATTTAATGTCTCTACATAGAGTTGGAAAGATATGTGCCCCACAATACTAATGGCATTGTTCTCCTTGGAGTCATTGTAAATTTGTATAATCATTATGACATTTTCTTCTTAGATAGCAGGAAAATGTCTTTGAGAAGAAAAAATATTTTTTAACAGTCACACAAAAACATTATATGGATAATTTGTGACTATGCATTGTGCTTGGAGTGTCAAAATTGTTATTATTAATATTATCGTTTTTTTATCAGGAAATAGCATCCTAATTTTCAGATTAATAAATTGAGGTTCTCAATGTTTGAACTGCTTAAGATCACAGAGCTAGACATTTACTGAGCCAGGATAAAGAAGTGTATTAACTACCAATGTGTATATACCTACTTCAAAAAATTATCGGTATTCTACCATTAAAGATTCTCCTGTCCTCCCCTATAGCCATCTGTAACCTTCACATAATTAGTAGTTTTTAGTTTCTCTTATATACTGAGCAGATAAATATTAAGCAATTATCAGTCTTTGACATTTTAATGAGAACACAACTTCAATATTATATTTGTATTGTAGCCTGGAAAGAACATGAAGACACTTGATACCCAGAAAAATTGAGTTAAGCATCCGTAATGATGATTAATGATGCTTTGTCACCCATGTGGCTCAGCATCTCCAAAAACAAAACAGAGATTTGTCAATGTATATTACTTGTTTTATGTAATTTATTTAGAGAAGATCACAATCTTGACAGGGATCAATGTCAGAATGCATAACACAGTCACTCACAACAAAGATATTTGTTCCTAAACTACATGTAAGTATCATTCCTACTGAGCAGATGTGGAGAATTATTTTAATTCGAGAACATGTGGTAGATAAAATAATTTGGAGTAATTTTTATGCTAGTCTGGATATCCCAGCATTCATTAATAAAGATATTTTCATATCTTGCACCATAATTGACTGTTTTCTTCTGAAGTCTCCTGACTCCTGGACAATTGAGAATTCCATTGTTTCTGAAACATTTAATCCAATATTTTTGCATCTCAAACATCTGATTTGCAGTCATCATAATGTGGTTGCAGACTGTATTCACTTGGGAATACACTTAAATATCCCTCCCAACCAAGAAATTGGGCACTATAACCATCCCTGTTTTATAATGAGGAAAACAAAATTCCTAAAAGCACATAACCTATTCAAAGTATGCAGCTAGTATACATAGACTTAGGTATCCAAACCAAGTCTTCCTAAAGTCAGAGCTCTTGTTAAGTTGTCTCTGAAGTTTGTTTTCCCTTTCACTCTTGGCCACAATGAACTATCAGATTATATAGAAGCAAGTTCCAAATTTTATTTCATATGTGTCCCAAGGTTCATTCTTGTAGTAACTGCTCTAGGTAAGGCTGACAGCAGCCTTCCCTAAAACATACACACTGCCTCTTAAGTGGTGTCCTGCTTTCATCTGATTTCCCCTTCCAACTGTCTGAAAGTGGTTAACAAATATACTTCCTAAGCTACACTCCTGTTCAAAGGCCTGACTCCCCATTGCTTATTGAAGAAAATCAATGGCCCTTCGAATAAAATCCAGAATCTCTTACTATTCCTTTGTCAAGTCTTCATGATCTGACTTCTTCCTGCCACGATAGCTTTACCACATTCCATTTATTTTTGAGAATCCCCCAACCTTCTCTAAGTAATAGCCAAGTTTCAGCCCCCATCTCTAAATAGCTTTTTCTTCCATATTACATGTCATTTGCCCATTGACTGCCCATTATCTAGAGGAGGGGCTCCTCGGTGTTGGACTCCTTGGGACGGGAGAGATGTTGTAGGAAGTTAGACAGACAAGAGCACAAGAGCAGAGTAGGAACCATAGGACAGGTACAGAAGGTCACCAGGTCAGTAAGGTCCAGGTGCCTAGTAATGAGCAAAACAAGAAAAACAAAATATTGTAGGGCAGGACCTTTTTCCAAGGTAACCTGTTCTCCCCTCACGTATCGTTGATCATGCAATTCAGTCACTCCCCTGACCTTTCCTCCCCTGCATTGTCACTAGTCAGGTGATAAACCCCCTTAGAAGAGGAACAAGCCGAAGGAGAATAGCCTCGTACAACTTCCATACAAGTCTTTATCTAACCACTGTCTTAAACCTTAAGCTCCCAGAACAATGAGGTTCTGGCCTGCTCTAAATAATCTTAGGAACAAAGCATCCAGTCTGTAGACCACAGAGACAGAGTTTCAGTCAAAAGACAAGACCTAGGCCTCAGTTATGTTTTAATGCCAGGCCCAGAAAAGCAGCAAAACCGGCTGACATCAGGACCAGAGGCAATGTCTAATGATCTCCTACCCTGACACTGATCAATCAGTGAAGACAATGACCCTGAAAGGACACACCTGAAAAATCTGATGAATATACATACTATTGAAATCCTCCCCTGAGGCCTCCCCTAAAGTCCCTGCCTTTGGAAAGCAGATAAAAACCTTCAAAACAAAAGGCCTAGCTCTCTCTTTCTTTCTCTGTGGAATGTGCCCACCACCTTTCTACTTCTCCTTCTTCCAGGTGCATTATTTTTTTTGCTTTTCTTTCTCCAAAACCCCAAGGGCCTTTCTTTTGCATCTGTAACTTGTTTCCTGAGTCCATTCAGTCCAGCTGGCTCACTTCTTCCACCTCTGTGACTTTTTTTTCAATTGCATTTTTTCCCATTACCATTTATCCTCCTTACACCACCCTTCCCCCAGCAATCATCAAACTGATGTCCGTGTACACAAGTCCTTTTTCCATTTTGCTCAATCCTTCCACCCTCTAATCTCCCCATAGTTGCCCTCCTGCTCTCCATCTATGAGTCTGTCTCTATTTTGCCTATTAGTTCAATTTGTTCATTAGATTCCAAATATGAGTGAAATCACATGGTATGTCTTTCTCTGACTAGCTTATTTCACTCAGAATAATGTCCTGCAGATCCATCCATGCTGTCTAACAGGGTAAAATTTTATTTTTTTATGGCCAAGAAGTATTCCACTGTGTTAATGTCCCATAGTTGTTTTATCCACTCACCTACTGATGGACACTTGGGCTCCTTCCATACCTTGGAGATTGTAAATGACTGGCATAAAAATAGACATATAGATCAATGGAACAAAATAGAGGGCAGAGAAATAAATCCATACCTTTATAGTCGGTTAACATTTGACAGTGGAAGCAAGCACATAAAATGGGCTAAAGATATTTTATTCAATAAATGGTATTGGGGAAACTGGACAGATAACTGCAAAAAATTAAAATTGGCCACCTTTTTATACCACACACAAGAATAAATTCAAAATAGATAAAATACTTAAATGGTAGACTCAAAGCCATAAAAATTCTAGAAGAAAACATAAACAGTAAAATTTCAGACATTGCTTAGAGCAATATTTTTGTCTGATTCATCTCCTCAGGCAAGGGAAATAAAAGAAAAAATAAACAAAGGAGACTACATCAAAGTCTGTGACTTTCTAAATAAATTTTTGTTTATATTTGAGTACTTACTTCTGTATTCTTTTTTTAGCTAAACTTGAGGACTGAGTTCTAACATCTGGGGCTGTTTGCCATGAACAATTTTTCAAGATCCTAGATCCAAAGTCACCACCTTTTGTATCAGAGGCTTCATGCAAACAGGTTTGTAGAGAAACTTGGGAATGACGTGAACATGCAAGGACACATATTGTGTTCATCTTTTGTGTGCTCATAGCTATTAGGAGAGCTGTGTAGTGTTTATAATCATAACATTCTAGAATGTGAAAATATGAAAAATTAGATTTAGAGTGTCTAATTTGTCTAAAGTAAAAAACTGAACAAGTAATTCAAACAGAACCAAAACACATGTTTCTGATTCTCAAGACTCTATACACATTATATTGTAAACATAGTTTATGCAAATATTTTTCCACTAAAAATCCTTTCAGACTATCCTTAAAATTGTAACTTAAACAGTTATAATTTGTTTATCTATGTTTGTTAAGATTTTGGGATCACTTTCTCTTTAATACTTAGGGGGGAATATAGAAAGCCAAAGAGACCCCCTCACACGTGCACTTATATCCAAGACCACATCCATAGCTCTGTGAATTCCTAAGGAGTCCCTTAGTCAACTCCCACTTCAATTTCTAACTACTTTTCTTATTTTTGAATTGTTGTGTATCTTCTCCATGGATGCTATTTTTCTCCACATCAAACCAAATAGCAATAAACAAGGAATGGTAGATTATATATTTACAAAGATAATGATGAATAATGATGAAATATTATGGAATGACAGTAGATAAAAGCATTATAAAATTATATAAATCCAAGAAAAGAACAGTAAAAATATGAAATTGATTATCTAAACTCATTTGTCTCAATAAGTTTCTGTCACCAATGATTTCTTACTTGTCACCTTCTTACTTTGATCGTTAATTTTATGGGTCAATTTGACTGAATATAGAGGTGCCCAGATATTCAGCTAAACATTATTTCTAGGTCTGTCTATGAGGCATTTTCAAATAAGATTAGCATTGGAACTGGTGGATTCAGTAGAATAGTTTGCCACCTCCAGTCTGGGTGGGCATCAATCCAATCCAATGAGGACTTGAAGAGAACAAATAGGCAGAAGTAAAAAAAAATAGACATTTTCTACCCAACACCAGTCTTCTCCTGCCTTCAGTGCTCCTGGTTCTCAAGTAGTCAGACCCAGACTAGAATTTACTTCATTGGCTCTACTATTTCCCAGGCCTTTGAACTTGGACTGAATTACACCACTGGCTTTTCTGGGTGTCCAGTTTATATTCTGGGTGTGATAGGCAGTATAACTTCTCAGCCTGCATAATTGCATGAGCCAATTCTTTATAATAATCATCTTCATGTTTATACATCCTACTAGCTTTGTTTCTCCGAAAAATCCTAATGTGCCGCTCTCACAATTCTCCCAGGATTACTTCTGTGCTGTGATTGTGTGTTCTGATTAGTTATTTTTCATATTATTGCAATAGAATCTTCTTCCTACCCTTCCTGTAACCATCGCTTTCCCCTTTCATCACTACCAAATTGTACTCTGTATTTCTGCTTTGCGCCCTTTTTAACATGTAAGCATGTTAAAATGGCTCAATTATCTCTTATGCTTCTAGGACAAGATCTACATTCTTAAAAAATAATACATGAAACACTCCTGCTAACTGACCTGTTTCTGTTAAAGCCAGTCTTCTCTCAAACACTCATGCAGATTTTATCTGAAAATAACATTACCTCACGAGGTTATCTTATTATTGAATATATAATTTTAAGTAGCACTATCTTACTTTTTTCAGTAGACTGGGATGTGGGTGTCTGTTTGCGGAGAGCCTGGTTTACAAAGGGGCTAATTCATTAAAGCAACACCTACGTGAGGTCATGTCAACCACTAAAGTTTAAACTAGATGTGAGCAGATGTCAACAAAAGCTGACACCTCACAGAAGAGTCAAGAGATATGACAATACCAAAGTGCACTGAATCAACTAAAACTTTGGAAAACATTTGTGTGTTTGTGTATGTGAAGCTGTGACACAAGTAAACTAAATAAATGGTGTATTTTGACCATAACCATTAATAATAATTATGTTTAAGATGTGGCCAAATAAACTGTATGCCATATTTATGTACTAATATTTTCATCAAAGTAGAGGTTTTAAATAAACTATCAATAAAGAAAAACATGTCAGGATTGGAATAGAGAGATCCAAAGGACATTTGGTTTTCTGTGGAATAGGACTAGCTCCTATGGTTTTCTTAGAATGAAGGTAAGCTGTAAAAAAAAAAATCCACATTTATACAATATATAAGCTTTTCAGATTGGCTAATTTCACTAGTAATATGCATTTAAGGCTCTTTCATCTATTTTCATGACTTGATAGCTCATTTAGTTATAGTGTTGATTAATTCATAAAGTGATCAATATAAAAAAAGTCTCATTTACCCATAATGGATCTAAAGAGGAAAAAATGAAAAGACTCTAGCTGGAAGAAACTATGAGTAAGAAATCCTGAAAGACTTGCTGAAATTGTAGAAACCTGACTTAAACAAACTAAGGTTTTCATCAACTACACCAAGACAGCTCATTTAAGCTCAAGAAAAAATTCATAGATCCATACCCATTCACGATGGGAGTGACCTCTGAGGTCACATAGTCCATTCTTTAGCTGTTGAAGAGTGTGTTCTCCTTCGCTTCCCAATTTATTTTCCCTATCTGATTTACCATGTCAGACAATATGAACAGACACAATAGAACGACCTTTACAAAGCACACTCTGCAGTGTACCAGTGCACTGGCCCATCGCAGGGACTCGCTCAGTGAAGAGTTCATGTAAATAGTCAGCAGAGAAGTCACAGGGAGAGACTATCCTTAGAGATGTCAGGTTGTTTTGGTGGGTAGGAGCTCATTTTGCACCTATGATTTTTAAAAACCATAGCTAAGAATATTCACTAACCAATGAAAAGTTTTAATTTTGGCAAAATAAATTAAAAGAGATAGATGTGTGTTCAGCTCTAGCAGTTCTGTACCTCTTCTCTAATTTTTAGTGGTACTTTAAGTTTTATAGTTTTCTGGAGAACACTGGGCCCCAGGAAACGCCTCCTAATAGCAAGGACTTCCTCAATAGCAGCAATGTAAATTTTCCACAGGATGATCCAGGATTTCTGCAAAATCCTCTTTGATCTACTGGATAAACTGTCACTATACCCTCTTGAAATAAAGTGTTTGTGGTGAAATGAGTATGGGATTTAGATTCAGCTTGAGTCTCCGCTCCTTCACTTATTCTGGAGTCCCCTTCATTCATTTAGTGTCTCTAGGCCTTAGCTCTCCCTTTATCATCCTACAAAACTATAAACCAATAACATATTAACTATTGTGTGTTTAGCTACTTTAGCAACAACAAGCTATCACTGGCTGAAGCAAACAGTGTTAATTTTCTTACAAGAAACCCAGAAGTAGGGTACTGCAGTAGTTGGTTTCGCTTCTTTTCCATTCGAGCCAGAATTCAAACTATTTCTGCATTCCTACCCAGTCATCTTTGATGTGCTGAATTCTATCCTAATATTTGGTGATTCAAAATCCTTAAGTGGATTTTGTCACTCCTCATCTATTCGTAGGGTTCAAGGTAAAAAGCAGAAGAGAGATGATTCCAGGTTTGTCTGTTTCTGACTCCTTTCAGTAAGAAAACAGAGTTTTGTCAAATTCTCCCTGCCACTTAGAAGCCGTCCCCATACGTATCACTGCCAAGATTTTAAACATGTGGCCAGCCCCTGGCTTCAAGGAAGACTCATAAATCACAGAACATGATTATTTTGGCTATTTTTGCCAATTATGTGTCACAAGACTGGACGTATTGGAAGAATGAACATAAGTGATGGTTAGTGGCAGTATATGCCACTTTCAGGCTTTGAAGTGTCACTATGAAGTTTCAATGAAAAGGTATGTCAATACCACTCCATAGTTAATGCTAAATAAATTGTATTCTATTTTCAATTATGACTTTAAACAAAAAGGGTGCTTTCAGACAAAAAAGAAAAATAAACCATTATGTGGACCAGAAATGCAGAATCAACCAGCACCATGTCAGAGTCTCTGATCCTATAGAAAAAATGCAGCCCCTGAAGTTTAGAGAGGTGACTTTTTCAGTAGAGGGCAGAAACTGCAGCAGCTTGGTGATATTTATTACCAGGGTAATGAACATCGAGAATTATCTGGAGTAAGATCCTTAAAGGGAAAAGTGGGCCTTCAAATATAAAGCAGAATATGGGAGGCAAGACTATACAATCTCTATGTTTCAGAGCTACAGACACAGGTTTAGACTGAATTAAAATGAATTCCTTACCCACAGCAGTTCCGACTTTTTAGAGAAACACACCAGAGCCTGCTGTACATTGTCACCATTGTTGTTTTAGTCCATGGTACACTATTCGAGTAAGATGGTTCATATCTTTTAAATTTTATTTTTCAATTGTTATTTACATTCCGTGTTACTTTATACTGGTTTCAGATGTAGCACATAGTGGTTAAACACTGACATACTTTGTGAAATATTCCCCTCAATATTTCAGGTACCCACCCAGCACCATGCATAGTTAGTACCATATTATTGACTGCATTGCCTGTGTTGTGTTTTACTTTCCCATTGCTATGTTAAGACTACCCATCTGGCCTTCCTAATCTTTTCATCTTTTTTTATCTACCCTGCCAACTCACCTCCCTTCTGGCAACCATTAGTCAATTCTTTGCATCTATGAATCTCTTTCTGTTTGGCTTCTTTATTTATTTTACTGTTTAGATTCTGCATATCAGTGCAATCATATGATATTTGGCTTTCGCTGTCTGACTTGTTTCACTGAATATAATACCCTCTAGGATCGAAAATGGTAAGATTTTATTCTTTTTTGTGGCTGAGCAATATTCTACTCTACATATGTGCCACAACTTTGTTATCCATTCATCTGTTGACAGGAACAGATGGAATTGGGTTGCTTCCATGCAAAATGTGGATTCAAACATTCTTAAATATTATTTGGCCATTTTCCTAAGTATAAGTTTAAACAGCCTCTAGATATTACAACATCTATCATATAGATGCTGAACTATGTTCATCTTACTTGGTTATTAGGTGCCAAAGTCTTAAAATCTAGATGTGCAAAATCTAGACCCTCCCACATAATTTTGTCTGTATTCCAAAACAATGCATCAACCCCTACATAAATCACAATTTCTCATTAAGAAAAGTATTTATAAATATTTGGGTGACTTGGAGATTTCTTTCTCTCTATAATCCATGAAATCTACCAGGAGAGAAACTTCACAGAGGTCATGGATCTTTGTTGGGTTCACTAATAAACTCTCTTCTAAATAATTAGAACACAGGTATTCAATGTTTTTTTGGATGGGTAAATTAATAAAATTTTAATCATGTGTTTAATAGTGAGTAAACACAGAAGTATACACACAGACACATGAACAAAGCTGAAATATTCTCACTTTTTAGAATCCTTATCTTCTAGATCTCTAAATATGTGCATTCAGTAAATAAGTCTACATTAGATGCTGTCAGTTTGGGAAAAGTGCCAAACATGAATTATAAAAAAAAGGTTTTGCTTTCAGAGAAAATGCTTTTAATATTTGCTCATATTTAAGCTTAAGTAACCTCAAATAAACATTGCAAATTTAGGTAAGTTTTTTATAAATTCAAGAAGCAATTAACAAATGTTAACTAGTGAGTTGATGGCAATTATTATACACAGCAGGAAATGCTTAATGTAAAAAATTCAAAACTTCCCATGAGATTTAAAGAAGAGGTGATCTCCAGAGCTACTAATTTAAAATGAGCTGTGAAAGAAAAACCTGAGATTTCAGATAATTATTGACTTAGCCTTTCTAATTCTCGGAACTGCCTGAGAGACCACTTAGAATATCTGTTCCCATCACACACTTGAATTCTATCTGTGACATCCTTGACAAATGAACCACTGGATCTCTAACTCCAAGTTTGAAATATTATTGAGGCAGATATTGCTTAAAAGTCTCTACCTTTTCCACTTGGACTTGAAGCTTAAAGTTAACCCCAAAGAGGATAAACTGTATAAGAAAGTCACCTCACAAATTTATTTCTGCATTTGCTACAAATAATGTACCCACATATGTTTGTCCAGAAGGTGTCTAGCCATACAATAAGAGAAATAGAGACATTTGTTGAAGATGATACAAGATACAAAAAGCATTGTACACAGGACAATGATGCCTCAGTTCCCTTCAAAGTAGGCACCTTGGGACCTCACACAGTCCTCCCAATTTCCATCAGTTGTCCGGTCCCATTTTCCTGAATCTCATTGAAGGTCTGAGATCTTTTCCCTTTCAAAGGTGATTTCAGTTTGGGGAAAAGTCAGAAGTCACAGGGCACCAAATCTGGGCTGTAGGGGGGCTGAGTCAGCTGGATGATTTAATGTTTTGTCAGAAAACTCTGCACTAGATGTGGTGCATGAGTGGGCACCTTGTCCTGATGAAGCTGCCAAACACCCATTTCCCACAGCCATGGCCCTCTGAATCTTCCAAACAACTTCCGTGGAGCAATGTCCAAGCTTAACTCAAAATTGAATGCCGACTTATTGCTCTAGTTGCTTAGTCATTTTGAATGTGATGGCCACACAGTACACACGCTCACTCAGCAGCATCTACCACTCTCACTGACTAGGACAGTGAAGTCATCATTATTCACATACGCGTACCCCAGTCCACTCTCCTTGGCTGCCAGGTTACATCAAAGCTGTGCAAACCATTCTCATTATATTAAAATGGTTGGATTTTTCCATACAGACCTCATACAATAAATATGTTTTTAGCCTCAAAGTACTTAAAATAATTAAATGATTTTTAAAAGTTAATTTTTACATTAGTTATAAATTATTCTAATATGTGTGGTAGCCAAGGGTTGGAAGCAACTCATGTTCATTGACAGATAAGTGTATATAAAATACATGTTTGAGCAAAAGCAGGTTTATAGTTTTGAGTATGCAAAGCAGACTTTATTTGTGTATTATTTATTTATTAATAATTGTGCTATTTATTATTATTAACCTACTTTTGTCCACCACTATATAAACAATAGAATACTACATAGCCTTATAAAGCAAGGCAATTCTGATACATGCTACAATGTGGATGGACTGTAATAATATTATGTAAAGTGACATAGGTTAACCACTGAAGGACGCATACTAGATGATTCCACTTTATAAGGTACTAGAGTTGTGAAATTCACAGAGACAGAAAAGTAAAATATGGTTGCCAGGGACTATGGGAAAAGGGAAATGGGGAATTACTGTTTAGGCACATAGCTTTAGTTTTCCAAGATGGAAATTACTCTGGAGATGGATGGTGGTAATTGCTTCACAAAGGTATTAATGTATTTAATGCTGCCGATTTTCTAGGGGTACCCTCCCAGAAAAAAAAAGAATTATCTTCCCCTGGGGGAAGGGGAAGGTCAGGCCCCTTGTAGTACAGGCTTCCCCCAGTAGGTGAGTGTTCCAGAAACCCATCTGTATTGGTTCACTAGCTGGCACTGTCATGAGAGGCTGTGTTCAGCATTAGTGATTTTTTTTAAAGACGTTCAATGTGTTTACCGATTTCATGATGGTGATTTACTAGTGTACCTGTTCACAGCACACTGAGTGTTAAGCAGTTTTTGATTAAAAAACCATGACCCCCATGCTTTACCCTTCCTACTCACCTGACCTTGCCTCAAGCAACATTTTTTTTTCTTGTTTCCCTGGATGAAATAAGTGCTCAAAGGGAAACATTTTGCCAGTGTGGAAGAGGTGATTCAAAAAAAAAATGGCAAAAGCACTAAAAGGCATCAAATCTGATTAGCTCAAAAACTTCCCAGCATTGGAAACAATGTCTTAATAGACGTATTGCATAAAATGAAGAGTACTTTGAAGGTGACTGAAGATTAAACATGTAAGAATAATTGCAAAATTTTATAAATAAATTCTGGCTTTTAAATGGTTAATTTTTTTAAAAAAATCTATGTTGTGCCCTGGCTGATGTGGCTCAGTGGATTGAGTGCAAACCAGGGGATTGCAGTTCAATTCCCAGTTAGGGCACATGCCTGAATTGCAGGCCAGTTCCCCGCGGGGGACACATGAGAGGCAACCATACATTGATGTTTCTCTCCCTCTCTCCTTCCCTTCCCCTCTAAAGAGAAATAAATAATAATAATAAAAAGTTCTAAAAAATGTATGTTGTGTGTACTTTATTATGTTTTTTAAAAGAGAAGAAATGAGCGGAGATTAAGTTTAGGGTTTCACGGAAGGCAAACATCTTCTGTGTTGCGACTTGACGTAGGAAGAGGCATTCTGCACCACGAGAGGCAGCCTACACAGCACTCCGATAGATCTGTGTATCAGCAGGTTAAGATTATTGTTTTATTAGTTGGAAAACTTCTGGTGCCTGATGCCTTTTCTACTCGGATATATTTGTGCTGAACGACTTTTAATTTCACCTGATAAGTTAAGCATCCTCCGGAACTCTTAACAGTGGAATATTTCCCTTACTTTTAAGAATTTTCACAAGTGTTCATATCCTATAAACTTATAAGGTGATTAGTACTTCTTTAACACAAAAGATATATTTCTAATTCAAATCTTATTAAAAAAGCCTATCTGTTATTGATGGGATTAATATGTTCAGAAAAATTAAAAAATAGAAATTTGTAAAAGTATTTGGGAGTCACCTCTCTATAACTTTTAACAGTTCTTTTGAATCATGCCCTCATCTTGCTGCGTTACTAAAATCACTTCTAACATTTCTGAATGATAATTAGAAAGACCAATTCATGTTAAAATGATATGACAATTTCTTCCTTCTAAAAAACAACGGCAAAACAATATTACATTCTTATTGTCAGATAAAAAGTATTTCAACTGCTCCAACCAACGTGATTCAAGGGTTCCCTTATAGGTTAGGACGTATATGTAGGTTGCAGGTTCAATCCCTGGTCAAGATGCCTATGAGAGGCAACCAATCAGTCTTTCCCTCTCAGTATGTGTGTGTGTGTGTGCACACTCCACGCCATGTCAGGGGATTCCCAGATCCCGTGAAATTCAAATATTGTCTCAAGGATAATAACTTCTGATGTTTAGAGATACTTATTTTTCTATTTACACAAGCCTAAAGTTCAACATCCAATTTATCTAGTAAGTAGCAAAATATGAAGCTGTATGACAAATGGAAGAGATATAAAACTTGAATAAACTTATATAATTCTTTCAGCAATTTGGAGATGCATTTGGCTTATTCTATAATGAAACCATACTAAATTCAGGCTGTCAACTAGAAATAAGTGTAAGAACCTTGTGACTGTATTTACTCTACTTATTTATTTCAGAAATCTTTAGTTTAGTCTGACTGTAGTGAGACAGGAATGAACAAAATAACACTGACAACTGATGTTGCAGCCTTTCAATGAAAAGCAGAGAGGTGTAGATGCTAATTAGCAGGTAAGCCACTGAATATATTGGTAAGATATCTTGTTTTAAATTACAAGGTGTGTAAGTAAAAGAGAGGGATGTGAGAGAGAATGACTGATGGGGTTTACTTTAAAATGAAGTCATCAAGAAGAAGGGGGCTTTTTAGAAGATGATAATTAAACTAAGTCATTACAGAAGAGAAAGCCAGCTGGGAGTTTGTGCTATAATAAAAAATACTTATTGTGATCTCTGTCCCCAACTCCTTGCCAGCGTTCCTTCAAACCTTTGCAAGTTCTGCCCTGGCTGGTGTAACTCAGTGGACTGAGCTTGGGCCTGCGAACCGCACGATCGTGGTTCGATGCCCAGTCAGGGCACACGCCTGGGTTGCAGGCCAGTTCCCAGCAGGGGACTCACGAGAGGCAACCATACATTGCTATTTCTCTCCTTCTCTCTCCTTCCTTTCCCCTCTGAAGATAAATAAATAAAATCTTTAAAAAAAACCTTTGCAAGTTCTTAAGCAATAAAGATTCTAGGAAGATCTTTTATTCTAGCATTTTATCTTTGACCCCATTCCTGACAAAGAATTCCTACGTCCCCTGGAATTTCCTGGATAAGAGGAGCATCTATGGTGTAACCAGGCCACTCTTGGTGGGCCACTGCATAGCTGCAGGATGGAGGGTGGTCACCAGGAAGACCGAAGTCTGATTATTAACCTAGAACATTCAGTCCCATCCTTTATCTTCTGGGGAGGAGAGAAGGAATGGAGACTGAGTTGATATTGATAACAGATCCTGCCGACACAATGAGGCTTCCATAAAATCCCCGAGCCGTGGGGTGTGGAGAGTCTCCTGGTCACTGGACATATCCCTTGGCCCAGTGGTTGGTGAATCCTAACGCTCCTGAGACCGAAGCTTCTGGGTTCAGGACCCTCCCAGACCTCGCCTTATGTATCTCTTCACCAGGCTGTTAATTTGCATCCTTTAAATACCCTTTGTAATAGATCAACCAGAGTAAATAAACTGTTTTACTAGGTTATATCAGTCACTCTAACACATTATCAAACCTAAGGAGGGAGTCATGGAACGCCTGGTTAATAGTCAGTGGAGAAGTACAGGTGACAAGGTGGACTTGGGCAGGCATCCGAAGTGAGGCCAGGCTAGTGGGACTGATCCCTTAACCTACAGGATCTGCACTAGGTCCAGGTTGATAGTGTCAGGACTGAACTGCATTGTAGGAAGTCCAGCAGGTGTCAGAGAATTGCTCCAATGGGAAAACACCCACAGATCCAGTATCACATGGGCCATGAATGTGAGTGGAAAGGAAAACACATGAGTTTCTCCCAGACACCAAAACACATACCCCAAAAGAGCCTCCAGGCAGAGAGAAGAGCAGGCCTGAAAACCTTCAGGTGGAGATAAGTCAGACCCACCTCAGTTACAGAAGGAAAGCCAATGTGACTGCACACGGTTACCACGGCAGCACAGGACTAAAGTGCGGCCAGAGGCAGAGGCAGAGGCAGAGTCAAATCTTGTGTATCACGACGGAGGGTTTGCTGCTTAAGAATTTCCTCAGGAAATTCTACAAGACAGGCAGGCGACTACATTCACAGCTCTGTTTCAGAACCTGGGCTATGAGGATACCAAGACATAACCAAAATGTGAACCCTACATATTAAAGTGCAAAGCCAAAGTTGGAGGGTGGAAGAGAAATGCTGTCTTCCAAGATGTGATGAATTCACTGCATTTGAGAATCTGCCTTTCAAATGTTGTCATTATCTCAAGAGGAGATTTAACTTCCAGGGATAAACTAATATCGTCCAAGACTGTCAACCCTCAAAGGAAATGCCTTTGAAATATTAAATGCACTTATACCAAATCCTTTAGCTCTTTCTGTCAAGGGGTTAAATCAGATTGAGAAAATTGCAATTGTTAGGAATTTTATATCACAATGCATTAATGCCTACTCTTTAAGAGAAGGAAAAGATTTTCAAGCTTAATGAAAACATTTGGATAACAAAACAGGATCTTTACAATTTTACTTTGCATTTAAACTTTATGCATCAGCAGATTTTGAAAAAATAATCTCTACAAGACTCTTGGGAGGTCAGTCATACAAATTTTCTTTAGAAAAGGCAAAAGCTCAACATGGCTGAAAAATCTCAAGAATTGTTACTGAAGACTGCAGGGGAGATGACCCCATTTGTTAAAATTTTAGGCACATGATCATAAAATAAATTCTGAAATGAAGAAGTCAGAAAGTAGAGGCCTCTAATAACATTTGCTTGAGGTTAGCACAGGAGTAAGCCAAAGAACAAAGCAATCACATGGCGAATAATTTTGCATAAAATGATAATGACTCAATTAGTTAAATGTACAAAAAACATTTTGGAAATTCTCTTATGGTTTAAAAAGAAGGAGTTAGTCATCAAACCCTTGCTGGGTGACAGGCTGTTCTGGCAGAACCGCAAGGAGCTGCAGGAGAGCATCACATCATGAATTAGTCATTAAAGTACACACATATACAAATATGGTCATGGCCATGAGAATCACACAGAGGGACGCTGCAGCCCAAATGCTTTTGCTTGGTCAGGACCAGTGGTAAAAAAAACAAAAAAAAGGAACACTGATATTTTAAATGTCTACTTTGTACTAAGCAATATCATAGACTCCTTAAGCATATTATATTATTTTTATATGTTGAATATTTGAAAATGTTCATGGAAAACCCATATCAAATAGACTTTGTCGAAGAAATTAAAATGTCATAAGCACATAATTATATCATTCAGCAGAGCTTATATGATAATTTACAGTTTCAGCTATAAAAGTTCATGCTTTTATCTTGAAGTGTTGGTGGGCTCTTAGATGGGCATCAGCTAAAACAATTTTCTAGAAAGACTAAATTTTGGAAAGTTATTTAGTAAAACAAAAATGAGGGATCTATACAGCA
Organism: Sturnira hondurensis; assembly: GCF_014824575.4. NCBI lineage: Eukaryota > Metazoa > Chordata > Mammalia > Chiroptera > Phyllostomidae > Sturnira > Sturnira hondurensis. The sequence goes on from NW_028075269.1 coordinate 4,858,356, forward strand.
GAAGGACCCAAAACTCTGCTCTGTAATATTAATCCAAACAATCATTCTCAAAATTTTACTCTTATTGGGTTATATTGAATAAATCTATCTCAGTGTATCTGTTTCACTGGATCTTTGTTAGTTGAAAATTTAACAACAAAAAAACCCCTGACCTTTAAGATCCATTTGGAAACATGTTTACACAGTTCTAGCGTGCAGGGATCTGTTGTCTTCTCCTGTTTTGAAATATACACTGCTATGTCTCAGTTCTCTGGCAATAAAATTTTTCCAAAAGCAACCACAGTCTGTAAAATTGAACTAGTTGTAGTCACTTTAAAACAGATTAAAATAAGAAAAAACATTTTTCCAGTTTTTCTCCCATATATTAGTTAAGAAACCCTGTGACTTCCCAGCATCCAACCCTACATGTGTCCTTGTTTGGACTTCATATGCATAACCAGGGTTTTTAAAGTAGCACTTTTAGTTCAAAAACTAATTTAATATGTGTAGATAGAAAAGAAGGAGAAATTAGAGACATAAGCTAACACTGTCATGAGCAAAACTAACTAGGCTCTTATATGTCTGAAACTATTATAAGTCTACAGAGTGATTCTGTTCTCATGTGCCTTGCCATATACTGCCCGAAGTCTCCTAAGACAGCTCATCGTCTTTCTCTGCATGATAAACCTAGTGCAGCCTTTAACACTCAGTTCTATGACTGGCTTATTTTACTTAGTATAATTTTCTCCAGGTAAAGGCAAGTACTATATTATTTCACTCATATGTGGAATCTAATGAACAAATTAAACTAACAAGGAAAACGGGGAGAGACTGATTAGTGGAGAGCAGGATGGTAGCTAGTAAGACGAGGGAGGGAGGTGGGGAAAGGAATTGAGCAAAAACAAAAAAGTACTGGTGGATTTGGACAGTTGCAGGGAGGGGTAGAAGGAGACAGAATGGTAATGGAAAAACATATAATAAAGATTAAATTTTTTAAAGGACTTGGTTCAAGCTACTGTCCTCACTTGTGTACACTTTGTTCATTCCCACCACTGATTCCACATCAATTTATATAAATTTCTACCTAATAACTATCATTTTTATGATAATTATTTATGTCAAAAATGATTCTTCCCCTCAACTATGTTTCTGGGGAATAGAGATCACCTCCAGTGGCTAGCAAAGACACTGGCGTATCTCATACCAAGAACTATTGCTTTCAGGCATGCAACAGATGTTCTGTCCCCGTGAGCCTTAGGCTCAGAAATTACCTTTGAGCCTCATGTAAGGTCATTTTCCTTAGCAGACAGGAAAGATCCTTTTTAGTTTGCCTATAAATAGCTATTTCTCCTTCTTCTCTGAACCACTACAGGCATCTTTCAGTTGTTCTCTATTATGAGGTCATTCCTTTTCTGCAAAACCAAGATAATGGTAAGAAGCTGTGTAACATTAGTTGTGAGCTTATTTCCAAAACCACAAGTATAGTACATTTCTTAACCTTTAAGGAACAGCAAACATAGTGATCCATTGAATGCAACAGAACATCAAAGAGCATATGTTAACAGGCATCTACTGAATATAAACAAGAGCTGTAGATACTGTGAATCATAAATGACTGCTTTTTGTCCTATGAAAATATGTACTCCTTAAGTCTTATTATTTCACAATGAAGGACTTAAAAGCAGAGCTCAGCACACATGCTACCTTAAGGTAAAATTAACTTCACATAAATTGTACTTTCCCAACCCGCCCTCACACACACACACACACACACACACACACACACACTCAAGCCCAGAATATTTCTGTTGAGAATAAAAACCTGTGTCATAGTCTTAATTTTCATTGTCCTCCCAACCAAATCTACAGCTCCATGTGCCTGTGCTCAGTTTTTCAGAGCTCAACTCTCCAAACGTAAATTAAACCAATAGGGTATAACCACCTAGACCAGGTTTTTTTTTTTTTAAATACTGTATTTAATTTGGAGAAAGCATGGCAGGGTTAATAAGATGTTGTGATGCAGTCCAATCATCAGAACTCCAAACACAGATGCTATAGCAAAACCAGACTTGGGGGTCTGAGTCTGGTTAATGGTAAGGATGCACAGACCGAAGTCTGTTGTAAATCAGTGGTAGCAGCGAAGAAATGGAGTCAGAGTCTCCGGGGATCAGTGTTGCATGATCTAACAAGCTCAATGATGCAAGAAAAGCTAGTGTGCCGTAAGGAAAGTAATAACAAAGTAAATCATCTTCGTGTTCCAGGGATACACAAATGCTTAGGAAGAAAAGTTAAATTTCTGTGCCTAATATTTTCTTCTCAAAAAATTAACTCACTTTATGTACCCCAAACTCCACAAAGTAAGTATATAAAGATTATATACTTATAGTCCTTTGTACATATGTGGAAAATGAGACACAGGGAAGTTAAGTAAATTACCCAAAACTAACAATAATAAACGCTCTAGTCCAGATTCAAACATGAACAGAATGTTTCCAGAACTGCAGTTTTCCATTATATTCTATCACAACTGGGCTGAATGGTACAAATCTTTTCTTGGGTGCTTCTACTATAATTGATAATGTAAGGTTGACAGCAGGTTTCTGGAGAACTATAAATATCATTTCATTGTAAAAAAAGGAGAAGTGAGTTTAGAGGTAGGTAGAAAATTAGATGTAGCAGAAGGGCTTTCAAAACCTAACTACTTAGTGGAAGTAAAAAGAATGCACAACTGACTCTGTTTCTTACCAGACAAATAGCATGAATCAGGGCCAGCTTTGCCACCATATAGACCTGGGTTCACACCAACTATCTCTCAGTTCCTTGAGATCCAAGGAAAGCAATCACCTTGAAAATTCACTTTATTGAGTTATAAGAGGATAACCACCTACCTTTTAGAGTAAGAAAGATTTACTTAAAATTTATGCTAAACATTTTGCAAATTCAAGTTTTTCAAGGCATAATTGGTTCTTCTTTTGAAATTGTTGCCATTGTAATAGTTCCATGAAGTGAAATAATAAATTATCTTAACATACACTCAAAATTTTATTAACATTGAAAGATGCTAACATAAATGTAAATAAAGGAATGCAAAATTGATCACAGATCTCCTAAATGTCTCTGCACTAAAGTTCAAGAACAGATAAGGAATAACATTCACCTTGAGTGCCAATTTATTGTAATTAGAAAACAGAGGCTCTGGGGAGAGTGTGTGACCAGCCCTGGGGAGAGTGCATGCAAAGCTGAGTGTGCGCTGAACAGGGAGAAAAGCATACAGGTCGCCCAGCATCTGCAGACAGCAAGAACAGAAAAGCCGGTTTGGCCAGTATGTTTGTTTGTTTGTTTGTTTCTTTGATTGATTTTTAAAGTAATTATTTTTATTTTTTATTTTTATTATTTTTTATCTCTCAATTCCTTTTGCCTCTCTTTCCTTCTTTCTTGCTTTATTCCTTCTTTCCTTCTTTCCCATTTTATCTCTTCTTCCTTCCTTAGTCTGCTTCTTTTTTTTAAAATACCCACAAGTGAGATAAAAATACCTGGAACTGTGAAGAGACCAGAGTTGGACCCAAAGAGGGGGCATCCCAATAGCTGAGACAGAGAGACAAATTTCACTTTGCAGTTACAGAGAACCTGTCAGATATTGTGTATTTGTATTATTGTTTTTCATTACATTTCTTACATGTTTTATCTGAATAATATTTTTGTATTCCTCTTCTTTCTGTTTAATCTTCTCTTCTTGGCTGGTAATATTATATCATTTGACAGGTTTCCCCTATTCTCTCATTCATAGTGTATTGCTAATTTACTGTTCTTCACTCCACCTGTGTCCCATTAGCACACTACTGAAGGTCCTATACTCCCTATTCTTGTTATCTAGATCTCATAGATTCTATCATATGATTGTTGCTCTAATATTATTGTAAACAATAACCGTTTCATACTATTGTAAATACTACACAACACCCCTCCCAGATCTTAGCCCACTTCACAGTTTCCTGAACTCTATTACTGTAGTGGTTAACTCTATTCTCTCACACACTACACCTATTTACTATCCTTTACTCTCACCTTACCTCAGAATCTGAACTCCCACAACCTCACTGCTTTCTAGGTTTAACTCACAATCTTTCTCTCCCCAACAAGAGTCTTATCTTCTTTCCATCCTTTCTAAAAAGTGGCTAGTTGGGTGGAAGATCATGGTTAACACTATACATAGCCAAAGGATCTCCTATTTCTTCTGTACCCACTGCTACTGTAAATAGCACAGAATACTCTCTTGCTGCCTTAAACCATTTTGTCTTACCCCTCCAACTAATCACAGAAAAGTAGGTGGAAGTAGTGAACACCAGAATACCCGAAAGAGACTGCACCACTGAATCTCACAGGTATTATACCACAGAAGTTCACACCATGAACCCAGGGAGTCAGAACAGATCAATTTAAGAAGCTGAGGCCAACAAGAAGAGTCTCACAAACAGTGGGAAGACAAAGAAACATTCTCAAATGAAAGGAAAGGAGGAAGCCTCAGAAAGAATGTTAGATGAAATAGAGGCAAGTCAGCTATTAGATATTGAGTTTAAAGCAATGGTTATCAGAAAGTTCAATGAGCTCACAATGAGGTGAGGGAAACTACAGGGAAACTACAATGAACTCGCTGCAAACTATATCAACATGAAAATGGAATTAGAAACTATCAACAAGAGCCAAGAGGAAATGAAGAATATAATTTCTGAACTGAATAACACAGTAGATGGAATCAAAAGCAGGATGGATGAAGTGGATCAGATCAGTGAGCTGCAGGACAAAGTAGAAAAAACAACCAGAAAGACCAAGAAAAGGAAAAGAGGCTCAGAAAGAATGAAGAGGGATTAAGAAAAATACAAGACAATATGAAACATAATAATATCCATATAATAGGGACATCAGAAGGAGAAGAAGTAGAGAAAGGAATAGAAAACCTATTTGAAAAAGTAATGATGAAAAACTTTTCTAATTTGATGAGAGAAAAAGTCACACAAATCCAGAAAACACAAAGAGTCCCAATCAAGAGGAACCCAAAGAGGCCCATTTCAACACACATCATGATAAAAATGGCAAAATTCCAGGACAAAGAGAGAATCTTAAAGGTAGCAATAGAGAAAAAAGAAATAACATACAAGGGAGCCCCAATAAGGTTAGCAACTGACTTATCAATGGAAACACTCCAACCAGAAGAGAATGGCAAGAAATATTCTAAGTAATGAGAACTAGAGGCCTGCAACTAAGGCTACTTTACCCAGCAAGGCTCTCAATCAAGATAGAAGGCCAAATAAGGAGCTTTCCAGACAAAAGAAGTCTAAAAGAATACACCTCCACCAAACCAGCTCTGCAAGACATGGTAAAGGGACTGCTTTAAGGAAAGGAAGGAAATGAGAGAGACAGAGAGGAACACAGGTATGAAAATGACAATGAATATGTACCGATCAATAATAACCTTAAATGTAAATGGATTAAATGCTCCAATCAAAAGACATAGAATAGCTGAATGGATAAGAAAGCATGATCCACACATATGCTGCCTACAAGAACCCATCTCAGGAAAAAATACCTACACAGAGTGAAAGTAAAGGGCTGGAAACAAATTTTCCAAGCAAACAAACAAGAAAAAAAGCCAGGGTAGCAATACTCATATCAGACAAAATAGACTTCAAAAAAAGTGTCATAAAGAGAGACTCAGAAGGTCACTTTATAATACTCAAGGGAAGAATCCACTAAGAAGACATACACATTGTAAATATATATGCACCCAACATAGGAGCACCCACATACATAAAGAAAACCTTAGAGGGCGTAAAGAAAGATATTGACAGCAACACAATTACACCAGGGGATTTTAACACCCCACTGTCAAAAATGAACAGATCTTCCAAACAAAATATCAGCAAAGATATTGTGGCATTCAACAACACCCTAGATGAAATGGACTTAACTGATATATATATAGAACCCTTCACCCCAAAGAAGCTAAATACATATTCCTTTCAAATGCACATGGAACATTTTCAAAGATAGACCACATGATAGGACACAAAATAAGTCTCAATAAATTCAAAAAGGAAAGAACTGGAAAGCATTATACTAAATGAAATAAGCCAGGTGGTGAAAGACAAATAGCATATGATCTCACCTTTAACAGGAAGCTAAACAACAAAACAAATAAACAAACAAAATATAACCAAAGACACTGAAATAGAGAACAGGCTGACAGTGAACAGAGGGGAGAAGGGAGGGAATTTCAGGGGAAATAGGGGAGGGATTTAGAGGAACATATATAAAGGATACATGGACAACAACTGAGAAGGGTGGAAATGGGAGGGAGCGGGGGAGGGCTGGGTGGGTGGGCTGGGATGGGAGTAAAAGACAGAAAACCATACTTGAACAACAATTAAAATAAAAAGAATTAAAAAACGACCTGGCTGGTGTAGCTCAGTGGATTGAGCCGGGCCTGCAAACCACACTATGGTGGTTCGATTCCCAGTCAGGGCACATGCCTGGGTTGCAGGCCAGTTCCCAGCAGGGGACACACAGGAGGCAACCATACATTGATATTTCTCTCCCTCTCTCCTTCCCTTCCCCTCTAAAGATAAATAAATAAAATCTTTTAAAAAAGAATGAAAAAAGAGGTAATTATCACTAACATTTATGCAGCTATAGAATAAATAAAGTTCAGACCTAAAACAAAACTTGGAACCAATATTCTTTTAATACAAGGAATGTATTATTGCTTAGAGCCAGGATTTGATTTTGTTTTGTGACAAGAGTGTATATCAGAAGAATAATATTTTGGAGTAAAACTAATAGTAAAAGAGAGATAACAATACATAAAGAACAAGAAAAAGTACATATTAAAAAAGTTTCCTTTTTTAATTTCAAATATGGAAATGTATACCATTAAATAAGAATGTTCATGTTCTCCAAAGTTGAAAGTCTTAAATTTTATTTTATTTTTAATTTTACTGTAGTTCTGACTTAATCTCTTCAAATATGCAGATAATAAAAAATAATATGCATGGTAATTCAAAAAAAAAACAAATCAGGCCTCCAGCTAGGCAAAATGAAGAGATCTTAATCCCAGAGATCTACTTACATTATATTTACACTTAGGGAAAGGAAGGAGCAAGGGAGGGATGGTGAAGTGAAGGGACAGAGAGGGAGAGATTGAGAAAGAATATTTTCATGGGTATAGATCCGTTATTTCTCTAAACTATTCACCATTCCAAGAATATAGTGAAGTCCATAGTACATAGGGTTCCATTACCAGGATATCCAAATCCTTTTTAAAAAGTACGTCCCTAATTCTCCTTCCACATCCAATGCAAAATCACATTTTGTTTGTGATATCACTTACCCTTAACTTCCAGGTGAACACTCAAAAGCCATAGGTCTTTTACAATTAATCTTTCTTTTTTAAAATTTATTGTTGTTCAGTTACAGTTGTCACGCATTTTCCCGTTGTTCTCGCTTACCTTGTCTCCCTGACTCCCACTGTCAATCCCCCCATTGTTCATGCCCATTGAGTCCTCTTTTTGTGTTCCTTTGCTTGCCTCTTCCCCTTCTTACCCCTTTATCCTGCTTCCCCTTCCCCTCTGGTCACTGTCAGTTTGTTCTTTATTTTCAAGTCTCTGGTTCAATATTGCTCACTTGTTTGTTTTGTTGATTAGGTTCCACTTACAGGTGAGATCATATGGTATTCATCTTTCACTGCCTGGCTGATTTCACTTAGCCTAATGCTCTCCAGTTCCAGCCATGCTGCTGCAAAGGGTAGGAGCTCCTTCATTCTTTCTGCCCTGTAGTATTCCAAGTTCCCTATACTTCTGGTCTGGTTTGTCTAAATGTAGGATACACCAAAACCTTTCTAGTTAATGTGTAATCAGCAATATTTTTTATTTTTACAGTGAAATTAAGTATATTAAGCATGGACATCATTGGAAAACTATTTGGTTATGATCAAGATATCAGAATAAACTCATACTTCTAAAACTATACAGACCACTTGCAAAATACAAAAAAAAAAAACCCTCTGTGTTGAAAATCATTAGAAGCTAATTTGAGTTTTCTGAAGGTACTTCATTCACATGACAATTTCAATCCCCAAAAAAGTCAAGCCAAAAAATGAGTTTATGTTCTACATTCGTTTCCAAGTTCTCACTTTTAAGAAGCACGTTTACACACTATTGTCTACAAACAGTTCATACTCCATTCCTAAAGGGAAGAAAATATTTCACTTGCTTCAATTTCGGCAAATGCCTCCACTAAAGAACCAGAAAATTTGCTCATCTTTAAAATGCAATTCTTGATAATGTGTGCTTTCCCATTAAAGTAGACATCTCTACAGAGCTTAAAAAAGCAGAACTTAAGCCCTGGCTGGTGTAGCTCAGTGGATTGAGCATGGGCCTGTGAAGCAAGGGGTCGCTGGTTCGATTCCCAGTCAGGGCACATGCCTGGGTTGCAGGCCAGGTCCCCAGTAGGGGACACATGAGAGGCAACCACACATTGATGTTTCTCTCCCACTCTTTCTCTTTCCCTTCCCTTCTCTGTAAAAATAAATAAATAAATAAATTTAAAAAGCAGAACTTAAGAATAAATATGCACAGAATGGTTTTACCTTAAAAATAAAAAAAATATTTTACAATAAGCATTATTTTCTTGTCACATGGGAATGAGTTGCCACATTCACTCAGTTACATTTTTGAGCACCTGGAGAATAAGAACAATCCTCTGAGACTCTACAGTTTGAATAAAACATGCAAAATTTGCATGTTGGAAAAACATTGGTTATGAATGTACTTAAAGATATGTACATGTTTTATCTTAAGTACTGGAAAAAGTCCATCCATTATTAAGATAACAGGAGAATGGTTTGTACAACACTGATGGGACCTGGTAGCCAAGGAGAGTGGACTGAAATGCACATGTGTGAACAATAATGACTTCATTGTACTAGTCAGTGGGGGCGGTAGACACTGTTGAGTGAGCATGTGTACTGTGCAGCTGTTGCTTTCAAAATGACTGAGTGAGTAGAGCAATGAATCTGAATCAAATTTTGGGTAACCTTGAGCATTCCTCTGCAGAAACTACTCGGATGATTCAGAAGTCTGCAGCTCTGGGCAACTGGTGTCATGACAACAGTGTACTGGCTCATGCACCATGTCTCCTATAGAGTCTTTTGGAGAAATATCAAATCCCCAGGTGACTCAGCCCCACTACAGCCCAGATTTGGTGCCCTGTGACTTCTGGTTTTCCCAAAACTCAAATTACCTTCAACAGGGAAGAGATTCTAGATGGTCAATGAGATTCAGAAAAATATCACAGGATAACTGATGGAGATTGAGAGAACTGTGTGAGGTCCCAGGATGCCTCTTTTGAAGGGGACTAAGGTATCATTGTCTTATGTACAATGTTTATTTTATCTTCTTAAATAAATGTTTCTATTTTTTATATTACATGGCTGGATATATATTATATATATATATATATATATATATATGGCATTATATTAGAATTGCTTTCATATTTTTAAAAAAGGCTAGACTATGCTCTTCATGAGGAAAATTATTTTGGTCAAGGAAAAGTATAATGTTAGCTTCTTTATTTTTAATAACCAAATAAGGATTTTGCTAGACAGAAAGCTACTTGACATTAATAATAAATTAAGTTGTCTAGATAGTCACCTTAAGTTTTGTCTCATACAATATTATTTTTATGTGTATAGACAAGGAAACTGCACAGCAGGGAGTTAGGAAATTTGCTGAGCTGGCATACAATAATATTAATCTCTTATATCACAGAATAAAAATGCATCTTATCACAATAATACTTTTCTATCATTGTCAGTGTGTGACATCATATTCCTTCAGCCACTGATATATTTAATATGCAGAGTTTGGACCTAAAGTCTATATTTCCATTTTTAAATTTTTACTCATAAAAATAAGATTAGAAATTAAAGGTACAAAATGTTGCCTCTATTTTCTTAATTTATGTAAATAGGCAGCCCTTTATTTGCCTGTCAAGTCCAGGCTGAGTTATTCTAAAGTCTTTTTTTTTTCAAATAAACCCACTTTTTAAAATCCTAGTTAAAAATCAATAAGGTTATGTCATCCACATATCATTTTCCCAGATGCAATTTTTAAATAAATCTGTTCCATAAAATTCATTCCAAATACAAATGACTGTATTTCTTACAGATCAGACTAAATAAGGTTTTAAGAATACACTGTTGAATCACAACCAGTCTTCCACTGGCTAACATCTGGAGTGACATTTAAAACATCCTCCGCTTATTAAACTTCCACTCTCTATCAATTTCAGGCCCCTCTGTGTACAATTTTAATGACACATGGCTTAATTCTAACATGAATCTAAACCCTAATGGGACAAAATCCATTAGCTGTGAGATTGCCTTCTAAAATTTCAAATCAGTACAGTAATAGAATTAAAGTATTTTTCAAACAAACTTTACTCAAATATACAAAGTCTAGTGGAATATTAGCCAACATTATGGCAGCTAAGTTAATTTAGGCTGTAGTATAAAAAACACTGCACTTGGAATAAATTTTGCCCTTAAGTAACAGTTTTGCCACTTGCAATATTTTGACCAATTTTTTTTGCTCCTTATAATTTCAAGTTTTTTACAGAAATGGAGGATATTAATATTATAACACAATACATGCAATTCAATAATATAATTTATGCAATATAAATGTCTTTGCTATATAAAACCTGCCTAGCAAAATGAAATTTGCAAAGTAAATCAAACCTCATTAAGCAGTAAGGATCACAAGATATATATGAAATTACTCATTTATCTATGAATGCCTAAAATACTATCTTTGTCCTCAGGGGTCTAACACACAAAAAAATAAACACCATCAATAAGTATTAATTGTTACAAAATAATGGGACAATGCCTCACATTTTATGGTGTCAGTGCTCCAAGGAACAAGGTTAGGAATCACTGTAAAAGGAACCGGATGCTACTGATTTAAAAAAGGGAGAGATCTGTGCAGCAGATGAGGAATAGATGTTTCCATTGTAGTAAAATAAAGCTAACAGAAGAAATGGCAAAAATCTCGTAATACTTTGAAATAAATCTTGGACTAGTAGGCATTGAGGGCTGGCACTTGTTTTCAAGAAAGATAGTGTTAGGACAGAGTAGTGTAATTGACAGCGATTGGCTCTGGCATGGTTGTACAATAGAGAGAACTACGTTTAGGTGCGTACCTATATGATGCAAATGGGATTGAGACTTCCAATGGAAGTTTTCAGACATAAAGAAAGCCCACTTATTTAGACTTGGGCAATGTGTTAGTTTAGGTTACTATATAACATTACTGATTTATACACCCAAAAGTATGCACTGTCTTGAAAGTGCATACTTCCCTCCCTACAGTTAGTGGGCTCAGCTGTGGTGCTTGCTTTTCCTCCTGGTGGGATGAATGTGCATTTCCTGTTTAACTTTCTACATGTAACTTGTTTTTGCAAATGAGCCATCAGCAGATATGAAAAAAACAGAGTCTTGGTGTGTTTGTGTGGTTGGACATGTTCATTAGGCTTCCCTAGAAATTGTGAGCAGAGTTTTCCCTGTACTCCAGCACCATGAACACAGTTTTCCCTGTGTACTCCAGCACCATGCACACAGTTTTCCCTGTGTACTCCAGCACCATGTAGAGACCAAACAGACAGTCCTTACTAAAAATTGAGTCTACCAGAAACTTGATGATGGTTTTTTGTTTGTTTTTCAGAGACTGAAATTTTATTAAAAGATTTTTTCTTTTATATCCACAAAATATATACTTTCTGAAAGTAGAGAAATGTGCCATATATTATACACGGTATTCTTTAATTATAGCTAGAGGCAACTTGGCACTTTCCTTCCTCTTTAAAAAATAATATAGAACAAAAAATAATGTATGTAAACATATGTATGACATGCAAATCAAATATGAAAAACATTTCCTATATATAACTACATATAATTATGTAACTATATATCTAGACAAATCAAATATGAAAAAATCATTTTCTCTTAGGTATAAAAATCAGACTGTCACCTTGAGAAACATACAAATAGACATGGTGTTGGGTTTGTAAATAGACCTTGATCTTGGATTTCAACCCTCCAGAACTGTGAGAAAATACATCTCTGATTTTTTTTTATAAGAACCTTGTTTTATTGTGACCTATATTCCCAGCACAGACCAAGGTTCCTTAAACATGGTAATGCAAAAAGATGTAAACATGGTAAAAAATGCAAAGATGTTTGCATTTTTTAAATTATAGCTTACATGCCATATCATTTTGTTTTTTAATCCTTATCCAAGGATATGTTTTTTCCAATTTTTTTATTTAATTATTTTTCAAGTACAGTTTTCTGTCTATTACTCCCATCCCATCCCATCCCACCCCCCATGCTCCCCCCTCCCTCCCATTTCCACCCTTCTCAGTTGTCCATGTATCCTTTATATATATGTTCCTCTAAATCCCTTCCCTATTTCCCCTGAAATTCCNACATCTCTGATTTTGTTTATAAGAACCTTGTTTTATTGTGACCTATATTCCCAGCACGGACCAAGGTTCCTTAAACATGGTAATGCAAAAAGATATAAACATGGTAAAAAATGCAAAGATGTTTGCATTTTTTAAATTATAGCTTACATGCCATATCATTTTGTTTTTTAATCCTTATCCAAGGATATGTTTTTTTCCAATTTTTTTATTTAATTGTTTTTCAAGTACAGTTTTCTGTCTATTACTCCCATCCAATCCCATCCCACCCCCCGTGCTCCCCCCTCCCTCCCATTTCCACCCTTCTCAGTTGTCCATGTATCCTTTATATATAGGTTCCTCTAAATCCCTTCCCTATTTCCCCTGAAATTCCCTCCCCTCTCCCCTCTGGTCACTGTCAGTCTGTTCTCTATTTCAGTGTCTTTGGTTATATTTTGCTTGCCTGTTTGTTTTGTTGTTTAGATTCCTGTTAAATGTGAGATCAGAGACACATGAAGAGATGCTCAATATCGCTTGCTGTCAGAGAGATGCAAATTAAAACCACAATGAGATACCACTTTACACCAGTGAGAATGGCTATCATAAACAAAGCAATAAACAACAAATGTTGGACAGGGTGTGGGGAAAAGAGGACTCTGGTCCACTGTTGGTGGGATTGCAGACTGGTACAACCATTATGGAAAACAGTATGGAATTTTCTCAGAAAACTAAAATTGGGCTTCCCAAGGATATGTTTTTATGGATTTTAGAGAGAGAACAAGAACAAGGGAGAGAAAGATGTCAACCTGAGAGTAAAACGTCAATTGGTTGCCTCCCATATGTTACCTGACCAGGGAGGGATAGAACCTGCAACCTAGGTATGTTCCTGACTCAGAATTGAACTAAAAAACTTTTTGATTTATGGGATGATGCTCCAACCAACTGGACCTCCCAGCCAGGGCTCAATATTATTTTGTTTGGTTTCAAGTGCATAGAACAGTGTGGTTAGACAATCACATACTTTACAAAGTATCTGCCCCCACCCACCAATAATTCTAGTATATGCCACCTGGAATCATACATAGCTATTGCAATATTATTGACTATGTTCTCCATACTATATTTAACATCCATATGCCTATTTTATAAATTTCAGCTTTGCTTTCTGTCAAATTCCATCTAAACTAAACTAAACTAAACTAAAATTTCCTTTCAAGGGGCAATTTTCCTCTCTGCCTCCACAAGAATTTCAAATAACTACCTACAGCTATGACATAACTTTACTTAAACTATGAAGTTTTTGAATAATGAACTTTCTGACAAAGTTTTGACAATGAACTTAAAATTTTTGAAACTGTAGACAATGTGCTAGTTAAGCTTGGGGATCTCTGATTTCCTCAGAGAAATTTTCCTTTTCAATTATTCTACTTTTTATGCTGTTATACTTCCATAAAGATCATCCTTGAATTGCTTCAAATGTTTAATTCACAGGCTCATTGATTATCAGAAAAGGAAGGGGCCTGTCAATACCTGGGAATCGCTGAAAGGTTGGAGACTAAAACACAAACACAAAAGGGAAAAAACCCCTACACTTAAAGACATTTTGCTTGTAAAGGTATATAGTTTGAGCCCACGTTTCTAAAATACTGCCATTGTGTACCAAATGGATGTCTCATTTATTTAAAAGTGCTCACTTAGCAAAATTGGAGACTCTTAATCAGAAATTAAATTATGATAGAAGAGAAAATATTGTAAAGTAGAAGCTAGAATGCCTAATCAAGTCAAGGCCTCTCATTTCAATTGATGTAGCTGACGGTAAGTGTGTGAGACTAGGAATTAGTCCTTCCCAAATGATGTGCCCTCACTTCCACATCTCTGGGAAAGTAACTCTCTCCATCCTCTGCAACACTTATTTCATCTACATAGGACATGAGTTACATTTAAGAAGTATATAGCACTGTCTACCTTGAAAATTGCATGTTTTGATTTGAAAATATTATTAATCTCTGACAATATGTATCTTACGAGGTGCTAAAAGAAAAACAAATATATTATTGTTCCTTTTCTCACATTGCTTACAACCTTTTACATAAAATAAGCCTTATACAACTAATAGAAATGCAGATTAGTCTGTGTTACAGTGAAAAATACAAATGTAAAATAAACCTATGAGGATCACAGAGGAAAGAGCTAATGTTTTTCTTAGAGTACTCACAAAATTACGGATATCTGTAGTTACATATTATTGATTTGGTGACCTCCTCATCTAGCATGTCTTCTTTTGTATTTTCTGTATCAACAAATTGACCCCAAACTTTCTTAAAGACAAGGAGACAAACATCAACGTGTGGTTTCCTCTCATGTGCTTCAACTGGGGATGTGGCCTGCAACCCAGGCGTCGTATGCCCTGATGGGTAATTGAACCGGCAACCCTTTGGTTCACAGGTCAGCACTCAATCCACTGAGCCACATCTGCCAGGGTGACTCCCAATTTTTAAAAGTCCATAAGATCAAAGGTAAGTAAATAAAATGTGTCACATTATCACAGGATCTAAAGACAGGTATTATACATGATAGCTACCTAATAGGCAAATTAGTCAAGCAGACTTAAAAATGTGAAAACTACCCACCCCGTCTGTGATATATAGGTACAAAACTGCAACTTTTTCAAATAAAATTTCACAGTAACAGAATAGTTTTGCATGATGCAACCTCTTCAGGTTATTTCATGCATCAAGTTGACATGTGCTCCATGCATTGAATTATAGCAGAGAACAACTGATCTAGAAAAAACTAATTGAAATTCTGTCAAAAATTCATCAAAGCCTGCATCTGCAACATATGCATTAGCTATTGGGAATAAGGACAAAATAGGGTTTCACAAACACCTTTAAAAAGTCAGTTTTAATTTAGTAAAGCCTTGCATAATTTTCCTTTCTTAACTATGAGGCTTAAATTTTGCATTTTTCTTCTCTTATTGCCTCTAGGGGATGACTTGCTGTGCCATACTCCTTTGGTAAGCAAAGCGCATGTGAATGTAAAGCAGGAAACCAAGAGAGACTTTCCAGTGCTTGTCATTTTCCTTCTCCTTCCCCCAGCTTATTAAGAAAAAAATGAGTATTTGCTATACTCAAGGGTTGAAAACACCGGAAAACACATTTTCATTGAGCATTAAGTCCTAACCCCTAAGTGAAAATTAGAATCAAATGCACAGTTTCTTTAATTTAGCTATACTATTAAACAATATAAAGCACAATTTCAAGCTGCAAGGAAATAGGATGAAGCAGGTATAGCCTCTATTTTCTCCATGTGATTCCAATATTATCCTTTAAGTAAAGTTACTGAAAATAGCCAGTCATTTGAAAGTAATTGAAACATACCCCAAACTGAAAATTCAATATGCCCCTGAGCTATCCACAATCTATTTCAAGTTTTCTAACTCTATTTAGAATAAAAACTACCAAAGAATTCAGAAGTCATTTCCTAAAGGGTCCCACCGAACATATAGAGGTTACCTGCCGCATGTAGAGTGAACTCAAGAAGATACCTCAGAATAGTCACACGCTCTGAGGCAAAACTCCACTGTTGAAGGTTCAGAAATCTAGCATATTGAAGTTATGCAGCAGCTTTTAGATAAGGACACTGATTATTTTAATATTTATCAAAACACTATGTATTTACACATTATTATAAGTAACCAAATCTACAAGATACTAAAATCAGTGTTTCTCAAAGTGCGAAACAAAAAACATTGAGAGAAGACATGTAAATGCCATTTTTAGAGTTCACAGTGTATTTATAATTCACCCCCAAACTGAAAACATTAATGGACATCGTGTGCAAGAGGAAGCCAACATGCAGAATAATAAAGACTTGTCTGAAGGACAAGCAAAGTCAGGATTCTAAGTCTATTTAATGTCAAGGCTTTTTCCCCTATAGGACTCAGCCTCATAAGTGACCAACAGAAATCAAAATGACTCTCTTTTGCTATTTATTCACTAAAGAATCAAGTGCACTCTTATCAGCTTTCACTGAAATCTCTCAGGATTTCTCACTGAATTCCTGGGTTGAAAGGAAGCCTACTGCCACCGGATCCCTGCATGGCCTACTTCACAGTATCATTACTCTGAATCTGAGTAAATATATTTTATTATTCAATAATAACAATTCACGACCTCTACATGTGACTCTGTTTCTAGCTACTTTAAAAGAGTTGGTGTTATATTTAGTTAAAGTGTCCTCCCTGTTCCTATTTTCACGGGCTGAATCAGCTGTGTGTATCATACATAGTTCTGGAGTATCACCTACTCTATTTAAGCTAATTTTAATATCTAACTTCTCCACTAGGGAACTGAATCTCCAGCACCCAGCATTGGTACCGTAGGGGAGAAAGAAACTCTTCCCTATCTTCAAGGTTCTATCATCCGGTCTAATAATTAAATCTATAAAAGAAATATTAATAAGAGAAAATAACCAACTTTAATATATATGTATGTATGGGAACCCCACATACATGAGAGAATCAAGAGAACATGCTTCCCCCCCCATTACAAAAGAGGCTCAGGGACATTATTCTGAGCTAAGGATAAGATAAGGTAACTTGGGATTTCAATAGGTAATTGCATGATGCTGAGAGAAAATGTATAGTAGTAATTAGTAGTTTGATTTTCCATATAGCTTATTATAAACAAAGTGCTTACTTCAAATTATTCTAGGTAAAAAAGGGTGTTTGGAAGTTTTCCTGGGTCCTCAGGATGTCAGTTCCCTTTAGCTCAGTATAATCTCCATACCAGAGAGGTGTATCTTGAGTAAACCTCTACCCTACTGACATATGATATTAAACTCATTGAATTGAATTAGTATGTGAGTGTCCACTGCTAAGAAGTAATTTATGCAATTCTACTATTCACAAAATAAGAGCCTTATAGTCCTTACTCACTCTGGTGTAATCTTTAAGAATTGTGGAGGCTTTTATTTTAGGAGTCTACTCCCACCCCCCGCAAATGTCTAAATTATGTTAGCTCTTTAATTGATCACTGTATTTCTTTAAAAAATGCTCAGGTTGTACACTACCTACTGCAGAGATCCAACTATAATATCACAGGCCAACTGTGTGAGGAAGAACCAAAGATTCAATCTGACAAATCAGAGATTTCCCCTGACACCGAAATGTGCACTAACGACGGCAAGTTTAGTTTTTGTAATCTTTCCATAAGAAAACACCTCTGAGACTTAGAAAAAAATTGTGAAAAAATAATTTAGAAAAAAATTATCCGAAAGTGCTTTTCTTTAATCTAATTCTAAAACAAATGTTTTAACAGTATAGACTGGTATTCTTTATAAACATGCCTTAAAAGAAAAACACCCTTGTTAATTTGACTTCTGGTCTAAGTACAGGTCTACTTACAAGTATTGAATAATAATATGGATTTAATTATTAATTTGTATTTTCTACCACGAGAGGCAATGAAAAAACTTAGAAAATTATATAAATAAAAGTAGACTGTTTTTGAACAAATGAACTTATACACAAAATCTACGTATAATAGGAAAGTTATAACTTTCCAATTAACGAAATAAAATTAGTAAGCAATGAATAATTTAGTATACTGCATGGTGACTGTAGTTAATAATAATGTATTTTATTGAGCATAATTTGCTAAGGGAGAAAGTGAGATAGGTGGTGGGGTGTTACCAAACTGAAGTGGGGTTCACCTGCCCTTCATCACCCATAGGAAAATTCTGAAGGCAGAAGTTTGGTGAGAAAAAGAGAGAGGTCTCTTTTTTAATTGTATTATTCCTTTTATATATCATTCTGAAAGGGACAACAATAGTAGAAATAGAGAACAAATTATCAGTTGTCGAGAATTGTGGGGGCAACTTTCCTCACAAGTCTCCTCGTTTGCCATGGATGAGAGTAAACATGACTGAGACATGATATGATCTGCTTGGTGAGAAAAGGTGGCCAGTCCCTCAAAGGGGAAGGGCCAAGAGCCTCTTCCTCAAGAGGCTTTTATTGGGTTCCTTTGTACAAGAAATACGGGTAAGGCTCGAACAACAGATAGCATTCAAAGAAGTATGAGGGCTTATTCTCAGTCAGGGTCAGATAGCTAACGAGCCATAAAACTTTAAGGAACCAACTTCTTGCTTGGACCCTTATCATTTAAATGAGAGCATTCTAAACAAAGCAGGTTTCACAGGATTTTTACATATTCCTTCTTATGCCTGATTTACCCCATATCACTCTAGCAAGGCAAGGAGCTGCACCTCTCCCCATCATGTATTCAGGCTTAAGAGGATTAGAGCCAGGAAGCACTTCTCCCAGAGTATGTGGGGACTTGGGCTTCATCAAAGCCAGGGGGCGAGAGTCCATTGCTTTTTGTTGCAGCCCCCCCGCCAGTCCTTCCATGATGGCCTCCCAAGTGATCATGTCTGGCTTAGGTTGCCTCCCGCTGTGAGGGGTCTTACCCTTCATTGACTTCCAACCAAGCTTTGTGGGCAGGGAGGAAATTGAGGCAGTGTTTGCTACCAGAGACAAGCTTTGTCTCCTGGGGCTCGAATTCCAAAGGTTGTCCCTCGCCCTTAGCCACAGGGGGTCGAGTTGCAATTCTTGAAACCAGGCAGAGTGGTTACAAAGAATTAAAGGAAGTTGTGGGGAGAGGGATGAATTTAACTATAAAGAATAGTATGAGGGAGATCTTTGTGGGGGTGTAATAATTCTATATGTTAGTTGCAATGGGCAGTTGATTAAAGAAATATTCTCATGTGATAAAGTGACATAAAATTATAAGTACACATTATGTGAAAGAAAAAAGCACAAATAAACTAAGGCACAGTGAAATATTTTTCAACTAGAACAAGATCATTTGGGGTAGGATTATAATTCACTATAACTATTGAAAACTTAGCATCTTAATGAAGTTTTCCTAGACAATATTTTATTTTATTTTATTTGTTGTTCAGTACAATTTTCTGTCTTTCACTCCCATCCCAGCCCACCCACCCACCCCTCCCCACCTCCCTCCCATTTCCATCCCCCCTAGTTTTTGTCCATGTGTCCTTTAGAGTTCCTGTAAACTCTACCCCTTTTCCCCTGAAATTGTCTCCCCTCTCCCCTCTGGTTGAATAAAAGAGAGAGGTCTTTGATTCAAATGCTACACAGTCTAGGAGGGTGGCAGTTTCCTAGCTCAAATCCCATTTTCCCCAGAACACCCAGAGGACAACCCAGCCACCCCCTGCCACACTAGGCCAAGGCTGTACCCAGAGTTCCTTCTCCCATTCAAAATACCATGCTTCAGGAACTGCAGGTGGCCACTGCAAGATAATCTGAGTGGTTTAGCTCCTTTCCCCTGCCACTATTTAGTCTCAGGCTCCCTCCTTTTCAGAGCCACCGTGGGCCACATGGCTTCCAGGACCAACAAGGTCCCACAGGCCCTGGCCTGCAACTCTGTGAAGTGTGCCTGCGTGACTTCCCCATGCACCAAAATGGTCCAGCTCCCCCAGCCAATCCCATCCTTTTCCCAGGCTAAACTAACAACTCAGCACCTCCCCCTGCCACCAGGTTTACCTTTATGGTGTGGCTGTGTCTCTGGGACTGAAAGGAAGTAGAAGGGCTTTTCCCTTTTCCAATCGCTCTCACTGTCTTCACGCAATCTCAGTGCGATGACTTCCTCCAGCATTGCAGTAGCTTGTTTACCAGGGCAACATGACATTGTGCCTGACTCGGGGTAGTGTGCTTCCTCAGCCCCAATGCTCTGCTCCCACTAGCCAAGCCGCTGGAATTAATTCTCTCCTTTAACACTTCTGAACTCTATGAATGGGGGTTTCATTCTTCTGTAACTATTTCTTCCTGGCCAAGGACATAATTCTATCTATCGTCAGGTTCAGAGATTCTTATCGAACAGGGGTTCTGGAATGGAGGGGAGCCTTTACAAGAGAGGGAAGGATCTTGCAAAGTTCAGGGCAGTTGTCTGTCCCTGAGTAGTTTTTTTTTATCCAAGCTAGAAGACATTTTTTTATACAGAAAGAAAGTGAGCACTGTTATCTTAGATTTAGTGTATTTATTATTTAATCAGGTTTCCCTCTGTAATGGTTCTTTAGAGTTGTCCTAGGAATCTGAAATTGAGAGAAAGTTTGCCTCCCAAATTGTCACTTCAGTATCCAAAGCCAGCCTTTGTAGAGGAAGCCCTAGATGACACATTGGAATTTTCTTATCCAGGAAAGCACAAGATGGTGTTAGAGATTCTAACCCTTCCATATAAGCATCATTTTTTATTATGTGTGATGAATGACAAATAAGCACCACGCAGTTATTTGCCCTCACACTATGCATACCTGAAGCCCAGGGTAACTTTTGGCTTGATCTTCTGAAAGGTTTACAGAAATGAATTATGTGTGTTGGAGTAAGAATAAACATTAGAGAAAAGGAAAAAATCTTAATTGTCCATATTTCTTTCTTTTCTATGCCAACTTCTCTGCTCAGGGCTTACTGCAGAGCTGGAGGACTATAAAAGTCCTGTTATTCTCAAAAGACTAGTTGAAGGAACACAGATAATTAAGGGAAGAGTACAAATGGACATCACCAGGTAGAAGGCATTAAAAGAGTTTACCATAATCATATTCAAAATGTGTTAGGGGCCTAGAGGCTACCTATCATTTATTGCAATTACCACCAAACAAGGAGTATTCTGAATGTGATGAAAGAAATAGTTTTTTTAGATGAAGCTAAGATTTTCTTAAACATTATTTTGAAATGAAGCTAGTCTAGAGAAAATAACAGCACGGATAACAAAAATAAAAATGCAGTTTCAATGTTCTCATAGTTGTGAGGAGTGTGTGTGTGTGAGAGAGAGAGAGAGAGAGAGAGAGAGAGAATTTTTTAAATTTAATTGTTGTTCAAGTAGTTTTCTGTCTTTTACTTCCATCTCACCCTCCCCCTCCACAGTGCTCTTTAGATGTCATATTGTTATGACTGAGAACCTTTTACTTTCTACTTCTAAACGTGTGGAATAATGGGAATAATGGAAGGCAAATTATCTCAGGTTGTGAACAACTGGAAATAAAACAAAAGTCTATAAAATAACAGTTGTCAAAGGGACTGAAACTCTCTGCGTTGAGACATTTTCTCAGCATAGGCACCTGGAAGGGAATTCACAGGTCCCACAGTGGTGTCTCTGAGTTGGAGGGAGAGAGATCAGAGTGCAGGAAGGATGAGGCGGTGCAACTTTGAAAGGATCCGGAGGGGTCCCTGAGTCTGCTCCGCAAAGCCAGGCTAAAATGCCCAAGAGCTCACACGTGGTGGGGGCTGTTCTAGCCCGGAACAGCCGGAACGGAAAGCGTGTGGAGGATTCCTTCGGCACTCCTTCAGTGGAGCTCCCCGACCTGCCACATTCTGCATCAGGGATGACTGATCCCTGGAGTAGAGCCTTCTTGGAGTCTTTTTGATAAAGGAAGAAAACAGACCTTGAAGTGATAAAACTGATTCCAAAAAACTCAGTGTCAGGACAGAAGCATATTTAAAAAAATAGTCATAAATCCCAGACATCACAAGGTTAAGCATCCAATGCAAAATTACTAGACATGCCAAGGAACAGAAAGGTAGGACCCTTATCCTGGACAAGAATAAATCAAAATCAGAGGCAGCGGGGCAGTGGGGGAGAAGGCAAGGACAGATATTTAGGAGCCAGAGGATGAGGACACTACAACAGTTATCATAAATGTATTATAGGGCTTAAATGGTAACAAAAACATGGGAGTGGCAAATAGAAGGTACTAAAAAAAGCATCCAAAGATAATAAAATATAATCTCTAAAATAAAAATGTAACTGCATGGGATTAATAGATTAAGCAGTACCGAAAAAAAAGATCAATGTACTCAAAATAAATCAATAGATTCTATAAAACTGAAGCATGCCTAACTTAAAAAATAGAAAATTCATGAATATGTAATTGAATTCTAAAGAAGAGATTCATAGAGGAGAAAAGTGTGAGGAAATAATGACTACATTTTTTTCCAAATTTGATGAAAACTATAAAAACAGCAGGTCCAAGACACCCTAAGGGGAAAAGCATGGTTATATGCACAAACTTGCATGGTACATGCACGCACACTGACACCAAGTTATATTACAGTCAATTCCTGAAAACTATAAAGAAACCATTTAAAAGTAACCAAAAATGCGGTGGGCCTATTGGTAGAGGCATTGTAGAGGGAAAATAAAGATCAGATTGAGTATTATCTTGTCGGCAAATATGCAAGCAAGAATATGACAGAATAACTGAGCAAATTAAATCTGTTAAAAAATAAAGTTCACAGTACATGTAAGCAAACCAGATGCTGTTTGGAGTAGCCTTCCTGACCATTCACATTAGGATGAAAAGGCAAGGTGAGAACGTGTTCACACTGACAGAACTTTAGAAATGATGACCTTCCTTACTAGGTGCGGGAGGAGGCTGAGTATGTCGGAAGAATAGTAGAAAGATGTAATGCTATTTACAGGCTCTATATAAAGCAGGAAACTAAAGAATCTTATAGAACCTAAATTTTAATATTGTGTTAGATAATTATATCAATGACCTCAATTACACAGAGCTCAGCATTCCCATACTTCTTTGCAACAAGAAGAAAAAGTGACCTCTCTACCTTTTAAATCTACAATGGCCTTGTGCCATATCGTGGAGTCGAAGTGACATCATGTTAATTTGGGGCCTTAGGATGCCTTACAACTGGAAAATCTGGAAATCACCTCACTGTAAGGAAACCCGTTTAGCCAGCTGAGAGGAAGAGCGAATGCATGGATGAGCATTACAGTGGCAAAGCACACAGCCTATGCAAACACGTGAGTACATGCGGGAGGTCACATTGGACTTTCCAACCCCAGGCAAACTTATCAAATATTTGCAACCTCAGGAGCCATCCTGAGAGAAAAATCGGAGAAGAATTGCGCAGATTGGCAACCAACGAAATTGTGGAAATTAATAAACCCTTGCTTTGGAAGTCACCAAGTTGTTGTAGGTGCCTTTATTTGGTTCTCTCCAGAGCTGTATATAAGGGAATCAGAAATCAATTCCCAAAGAGGGGTGCTACCATAACTAAAATCTAAACCACGTGTCAATGGCTTCAGGGTGCAGTAGAGAAGAAAGGCTGGAAGGGAGATGAGACTGTAGAGAAGGTATGAAGGATAGTGAGACATTTTCTGTAAGAGGCTGTTGTAAGTTGGAAGATATAAAAATGACCTATTAAACTTGAGTAACTGAACAGAATGTTGCAAATTTCACCTGGCTTCTTTCAGCTGTCTATGATATGTTATTACAAGAGAGAAAAATATTAAAGAGAAAAATTCCTCACTTTCAGAAGTATTTAGAATAAATGGAGAATATCTAGGTGATTTTTCAAACCCAATAAGAATTTTCATTTAGTGGGTGGCCTTTTTATTTTATTGATGATTTTCTTTGCTGTACAAAAGGTTTTTGGGTTGATGTAGTCTCATTTGTTTATTGTTTTCCTATTGTTTCCCTTGGAGGAGATATATCAGAAAAAATATTGCTAGGAGCAATGTCTGAGATTTCACTGCCTATGTTTTCTTCTAATATTTTTATGGTTCAGGATTAACTTTTAGGTCTTTAATCCATCTTGAACTTGTTGTGAGTGGTATGAGAAAGCAATCTAGTTTCATGTTTTTGCACATATTTGTACAATTTTCCCAATTTCATTTGTTGAATAAACTGTTTAGCCCATTTGTATCTGATTGTTTCAAACTAATTGACTATAAAGACGTGGATTTATTTATGGGCTCTGTTTTCTTCTATTGATCAATGTGTCTGCTTTTATGCCAGGACTATGCTGTTATGATTACTATGTCCATATGATATAGCTTAATATTAGATAGCGTGATTCCTCCAACTTTGTTCTTCTTTCTCAAGATCATTGTTGTTATTTGAGACCTTTTGTATTTTGCACAACAAAGGAAGCCATCAACAAAATGAAAAGAAAGCTCACTGAATGAGAAAACCTATTTACTGATATATCTAATAAGGGTTAATATCCAAAATGTATAAAGAACTTATAAAACTCAACACCAAACAAAAAATCCAATTAAAATTGGGCGAACAACCCGAATAGACACCTTTCCAAACAAATGGTGATAGACATATGAAAAGATGCTCAACATCACTAATTATGAGATAAATGTAATTTAAAACCACAATGAGATATCTCTTTACACCTGTCAGACTGGCTGTCATCCATTAATCAACCAACAACAAGTGTTGTCGAGGATGTGGAGGAAAGGGGACCACATGTGCATTGTTTGGGAATGGATTGGTGCATCTACCCTGGAAAGCAGGACAGAGGTACTTCAAAAAATTAAAAATGGAACTGCCTTATGACACAGTGATTCCACTTCTGGGAATTTACCCAAAACACTAATTTGAAAGAACACATGCACCCCTATGCTCATTGTAGCATAATTTACAATAGCCAAACTATGGAAGCAGCCCAAGTGTCCATCCGTAGATGAATGGATAAAACCACTATGGTACTTTTATGCAATGGAATACCACTCAGCTGTAAAAATGAGGAAAATGCTACCCTTCTTTGCAACGGCATGGATGGACCTGGAGAACATTATGCTAAGTGAAATAAGCCACTTAGTGAAAGACAAATATCATATAATTACACTCATGTGTGAAATCTAATGAACAAACTGAACTAACAAGCAACATTAAGGCAGAGTCATAGATAGAGAACAGGCTGATGGCTCTAAGGGAAGAATTAGGAGGTGGCATGATCAAACATAAAAGAAAAAGAACTCATGGGCATGGACAGCAGTGTGGTGATCCCGGGAAGTAAGGGAGTGGTTAGAAGTGAAAGAGGGTATAAAGGGAATAAATGTCAGTGGAAATAATACAATAAATTTAAAAAAAGGAAAAAAATGAACTCCCTAACTATGAAAGAGCTTTACAGTAAATTTGAAACCAAGGATGGGTTGATAATAATCTTGTTAAAAACTCTTAAGTAATTAAAACAATTACTTGTAAACCACCCAACCCCAGCTGAAAACGGGCCTGTTAAAACCATTAAGAACAATGTCTTCATACTTGGCTAAGAGTACAAAGAGATCTTACTCATAAAACACACTCAGTTCATTCTCACTGCTCTTACCAAACCATGTTAATGACTTCAAATGAGAAACCTTAGAAAAAAAGTTGAGTTCAATAAACTTTCCAAATCATATAAAAGACACAAGACCATGACGGTTTGTCTTCAAACAAGCATCCTCTTACAAAAATTTTCAAATCAAAATTTAATTTGTATTTGGATACAACTAGATTGCCCAGGAAAAAAGTTTTGAATGTATTATAATTTTCACACAAATCACTAAACAAAAGTAAAATTTTCTACCATATTAAATTGTGAAATTGTACAAAGCATGGGCCACTTATAATGAAATAACTGGAGGCTTCATAATAAAGTGTATCAGTATATAATTTAGCAATAGTATACATTTTAGTAACTTGAAATTATCTAATTTTGTCAAATAGGTTTCAAGAATATGTTCCCAATAGCCCAAAGAGAAAAATATTAGGCCAACTGATGAAGCCATTCAACCATAGCAGTAGGAAGTACTATATTAAGGTTTAATGTGGCTTTGATTGCAACGGCTCTTCATTCAATAGATGGCATTTGATAAAAGAATTTTGAAATCCAGAGAAAGTGTGAACACACATGGGCTTTAGCAAGGACTAGGAGTAGGAGGTCTCCAGGGAACTGTGGATGATTTGATTTTGAAGAATTATGCTTGCTGTTTTTCTTGAAGTGAAACTTAGCTTCTTCTGTGTGCTGTATTCAGGTGTACCAGCCTAAAGACAATGGAAAATTACTCAGAGCAAAGGTCGTTTTCCCTCTGTTCCTTCTTCTTATCCTGAAAAACACACAAAA
The DNA here is from genome assembly GCF_014824575.4 of Sturnira hondurensis. Classification (NCBI taxonomy): domain Eukaryota; kingdom Metazoa; phylum Chordata; class Mammalia; order Chiroptera; family Phyllostomidae; genus Sturnira; species Sturnira hondurensis. The sequence goes on from NW_028075269.1 coordinate 4,884,796, forward strand.
AATAAAAACTCTGTCTCAATCTCACATTTCAGACTTCTGCTTGTGAATCAGAAAGCCTGGAATCAGGAGAAAAGAACAGAAGTCAGGACATGAAGCCCATATTCATCTTACAAAGGTTTAATTAGTAGCCCTAAATACCAGTACAGATTGATGCACTAGCTTCCTATTCTATCACGGTACACATTGGCTCTAATGCTGGCTGAGAAATTTCTCTTTAGATTTGTCTATCTTGTTCTCATTCTATCTGTCAACTATTTATGGTCTTTAGGATGCCGTCTATGAGCTACATACTTATCCTATGTCTTCATTACATAGATGACGTTTTTACCTGAGAGCTTTTAGAAATCTTAACCATGGCCTCTTCAAGGTAGTTTACAAATTATGCAGTTCAGCTGCAGAAAGAGTACATGATATTTCTGTAGAACAAGTAACATTAAAGAATAGACTTTAAGCAGATAGCTAAGTTTTGTGACTTCTCCAGGATCCTTTTCACTACAAGATGGCCCTTTTTGGTTTTATCATCTCACCAAACAAAACATGTAAAACTTCCAGTTTTCTCCTACATCACATTAATATTTGATGTTATCAGTTCTTTTTAGCTATTTTATTAATTGTAAAATGGTATACAGTTGTCATTTTAACTTTTATTTCCCTGATGATTGTTTATGTTGAGTGACTTTGTGTGTGTGTGTTTATGTGCCATTTATACATCTTCATTTGTAAAATGTCTTTTATTCGTGTTTTTTTTTCTTTTGGGGAACTGTCTTTTCACTGTGGATTGGTAACAATTCTTTTTATATTTTTAATATAAATCCATTGATAGAAATATGTTGTGAAAATATATATTTTTGCCTTTTGTGTATCGACCTATTCATTTTCTTAATTATAACTTTTTGTTTTGGGGGGTTTATAAACACTTTTCAAAAGATTTTATTTATTTATGTTTAGAGAGAGGAGGAGAGAGAAAGAGAGAGAGAGAAACATCGGTGTGTGGTTGCCTCTTGTGCACCCCCTACTGAGGAACTAACCGACAACCCAGGCATATGCCCTGACTGTAAATCAAACTGGCAACCCTTTGGTTCACAGGCCAGAGCTCAATCCACTGAGCCACACCAGCCAGGGATAAACAGGATTTTTATATATATTTTATTTATTTACTTTTAGAGAGAGAGGAAGGAAGGGAGGGAGAGAAACATCAACATGTGGTTGCCTCCCACATTCCCCCAACTGGGAACCCAGCCCACAACCCAGACATGGCTTTTGGTTTTTTTTTGTTGTTGTTGTCTGTTTGTTTGTTTGTTTATATAGATGGGATTGGATGCATTTCTCCTAGTTCCCCTGCTCTGATCCCTGCTTTTAGAGATTTGCTGTATCTGTACTTCTGGGAGGCCCTGGTTACCTGAGCTCTCTGTTTAATCCAACTTTTTTTTTTAGACCATCTGCTTTGTTTTGAGAAAAGAAGTTGTTAGTGAATTTCTACATCCTAACTTGAAAGGAATTTATGTCTCATCCTATTTTAAAGTATTTTTCACAAAGTTAGAAAACATCAACAGTTTACTCTTGTCTGTTAAAAACTGAGCTGAGCTGGCAAGACAGCTGAGCTGTCAGGTGTTGGAGTAATTGGTTAAAAACAATGAGCCAAGATGCCAGCAACAGCGAAGTCTTTCATTACTTACTGTGACTGTGTAAACAAGAGTCTAACCCAGAGAATGTGCCAGCACCCTGTCCTTCTATTTTCCTCTGGTAAACAGGGCACTGGTCAGTTGGATCGGTGCAGATGGGAGGTTCAACAGACCTCCCAGGGAGCCTGAACAAAGGCATTCTGAGTTTTATGGACCCCAGGAATATAATAGAGAGCAAAGGGAAAAGACTAGGAGTGACCAAAACTAAGTAGCAAATCCAAGTGGATAAATGCATTGTCAAGGTTTTCCTTTCCTCTCTTGTACTCCCATAAGTGGACCTTGGTAGAGCTGAAAGAGATCTCCTTTGAAGGTCCCAGATAAAGACAATTAGGAATTTGCATTCCTAGCACCTGGTCTAGGAATGGAAATATGTAAAAGAGCATAAAGAGCCAGAAGAACCTGGGTCTTTGAGTACAGCTCCCCTTAAAGACTGCAGTCTGTTGGCTATGTTCCAAGTCTGGTGAGGGGAGGGCAGCTCTCTCCCATGCTACCTGGCCAGGTAAAGACTTTGCAATTGTCTATGTTTGAGATTTAAAATATACATAAGTTTTCAGCCAGAAGCCATACTCCTCATTGTCTGCTTTTGAAAATAGAAAAATCAAATACTCCCAATACAATGGTGTTTAAATGACAAAATACTTTATACCTAAGATGGAATCTTTTCAACATTCACAACATAAAATAACTTGTATGTGAGTCACAGTATTAGCAGGTGGTGTTGAAAAGGTTATAGTTTCCTCATCTATCTTATGCAACTATTAATGCAATCTATTTTACAGGATTATTGGGGAAATACTTGTAATGTTCTGGGACTGGTGTCTGCCAATTTGTAAGATCTCCATCAATGTTAGCTTTATTGTTTTGCTTGATTTTCTTCTGACCCCCTTTTATCCTGTTAATCCCTAAGGCAAGCTCTAACATTCTGATAGAAATCAATCCTCAACCATCGCTTCTCGGCCTTTTGGCTAAGATCATGTGTGAAATCAGTCATCAACCAGAATCTGCAAGTGTTTGAGCAGGTGGCTGCTGGGTCAGATAGGAAACCTTTAGTTCAAACCGTACACAGAAAACCGCGAAGGAGTGACGAACCTGCATGCTCGCCCGCATCTGTGTGCACATCTCTGTTTTCAACGCCAGCAAACCACATAAAGTCCCAGAGTTTTTGTTACCAGCCCAGCTTTCTTTGCCCTTTGTCTTTAAGGAAAAGAGGCAGGCACCAAGAATAATGAAATAAAGGTGGGTTTTCAATACAAATAATCTTGGTTGCCAAGCATGTTACCTAAAGCAAATTTCCTAAACTATCTGAGTTCTCCATCTGTATATAATAGGGAAAATACAATTTATTTGGGGCATATGAATATATATTTTAAAATTTTAGTATAATTCTTAGCATATACATATGTACATACATGGCAGGCAATGAAGAGTACCTATTAGTTTTACTGTAATTACAAACAATGATAGTTTCTCATATTGTTAGTGTTTAATGTTAGATTCTTACCTGATTATTAACTTTGGATATTTGAATGTCCAAATCTTATGAACTGTTGCTATGAGACAAAGTTCAAATGCTAGAATAAAATTTTCTAACGTGCACATTTCCCCCCTAAAATGTTAGATTACTATTAGAACCCTTCTAATTTTGTGTTGTGGTATATATGAGATCACATAGACCCTCTGAACCCAAAGAAATTATACAGTTTAGAGCCTGAGATGATCAGACTTATTTATTACTAATGTTTCCACAAAATCCTTATTATTTTAGTCTTCCTTTGAGAGCAAATAAATAACTAAATATTTTTGTAGCAGGTAGGGAAGCCTTGTGTGACTTACAACTTAACCTTGACCTGTCAAAACTACATCGTCTGGGCAGTGCTGCTTTTCTGCTGAGTCTGTTCTTGGTCCCTGAAACTTTCTTTCAGTGGTCAGGTTGTGGACATCGAATGTGAGCATCTGTATAGATTCCTTAAGTCTGAACTACATACGTGGCAGAATTATTTTTCATAGTTGAGGTCCTAGGACCTCATCACGTGCCATTACACCAGGCCCCACGAGTAGGGCCCCGGGCTTTGTTTAATGATCTTGAAAGCCTTGATCATTTTTGAATGTAGGTCTAACATTTTCATTTTGCAGTAGGCCTGCTGAGCCCATACTCTGTTAATACAAACTATTTGCATTCAGTCTATATAATTATGTACAATGGGATGTAAAAAAATTTGCGATGCATTTCAATATCAGCTTTAAGTTTCTGGACAAAAAGGCAATGCATCCAGATAATTGAGGATACTTGATATCCAGATTAGGTCTTTTTGTGTATGTCCCATGTCCCCTGCTGTTTGCATTGAAGATTTTGATCTTTTGTAGGTCTCTTATAACTAAGTATTAAGCAGTGCTTCTGCTGAGTGATCAGTCTTTGATTGTTTTGAAAGCCTCTTGTCTTTGAAATGCTGAGCCTAATCTTTGCTCTGGGTCAGCAATCACAGTGTATTTTTGTGCTCCCATTGCCAGCTGTTATCGAAAATGTTAGAGTTCTGCTTGCAAAAGTAATGGGAACATGGTTTTTAAAAGCTTTTTTATTTCCTGTGGGAAGAGTGATATCCATTTGAAGTGCAATCTAAAAATAAAACGCTGTTGAATAGAAAATATAGAGTACATGGCAAGTATTTAACAATCGATGAAAAGCCTGCATCACAGAAACTATGGCTGAGAACTAGCTCAGGTATATATTGCTAATCACACCTATGGTTATGGGGTACTAGTTTTTTAAATATATAATCTATCCCCTTTTTCCAAGCGACAGTATACCAACTTTCTTATGGGATACAGCCTTTCCCCTAACTCTAATTCTACTTGGTTCAGTGTAACTTCATTCACATGTAGAAGTGAGGGTGTTGATGGGGAAACAATATGACCCACTCCACAAACATCATTAAAATCCCAGATACCTAGACATAAAAAAAATTGTTCTAGACATGGTCCTTGACTCATATTCATTCAAAAGTAAACCCCGACGTGTACACAGAAGTTTCATACAGAGAAGTTTCATTTCCTGCCAAACTGCTGGCCGTCAGGACAATGTGAACCGAAGATGTCTGACATTACTTTTATGAAACCTGAGGAGAAAGATGACACAGTACCGAGGAGGGTCCAGTCCCCTGGACCATGCCGCTCTGGAATTCTCACAGGTAACTAAAATATCTACTTTTTTATATAGCATTTACTTTTCGCTTTTAGTTGGGTCATCTACCAGTCAAATGAGTGACTTCCAAATAATAACTGCTTAATCAAACCACACGCCATTTTGTGTACATTTTTCTTGTTCATATTCAGTTTATATGTTCCATTTTTTATTGTCTTTCATGTTTGAATTCACCGTTTAATAGAATTCAAAAGAAGACGTCTTTTTGGTAATTCCAAGAGTATTGTTCTCCATCATTTATAAAATCGATATGCTGTATTTTATTTGTATGTCTTTGTGAGATTGTTATTCCAATGTACTAAGGTAGATAAATACCAAATACTTGTTAATCATCTGGTAGGTTATAATCAACATCATGTTTCCACCTAGGAGTCTGAAGCTAAGCCCTTCCAAAGAAACCACTTTTGCCTAATTGGTTCAACCACGTGTACCCTACTGTAATCCTTGTTAGCCCTTATGAAGAGTTTTTTAAGAGGTAACATTGACTACATTTTAACTATCAGCATACCACATTTGGCATGTCATTGGTGTAACATCTGTACCAGTATTTGTTTACTACTTTTTTTTAAACTGACTCAATTTTTAATGTATCTAATTAAATTTTCCGAATTTGAATTCAAGATATATTTATAACTTAGAATTTTATATTTATTCAATATATGAGAACAAAAAATTTTGTATTACACAGAGATATAGGTGTGGACCTTTGACACAGTATCAAGTTGGAAGTAGTAATATTTTTATTTTTTTAAAGATTCAGTTCAGATGACCAGTACCTCACATCAGCAGTATTATTTGGTGTATTATATCCTGTGGGTATAGGGTGAGTTAATGAACTTTCAAAAGAAAGTGTGTAGCCCTGGCTGTGTAGCCCTGTAGCTCAGTGGATTGAGCTTGGGCCTGTGAACCACACGGTTGCAGTTCGATTCCCAGTCAGGGCACATGCCTGGGTTGCAGGCCAGTTCCCAGCAGGGGACTCACGAGAGGCAACTATATATTGATATTTCTCTCTCCTCCTCTCCTTCCCTTACCCTCTAAAGATAAATAAATAAATAATCGTTAAAAATAATATTTAAAAAAAAAGAAAGTGTGTAATAGTTTTCCACACTTAATTTTAAGATAGCCTGGAACAACGCTAGACATGCAATAGATAATGACTAAATGATGTCGGATTGTTGTTATCACCTTTCTAAAGTATACAGACTTCCTTGGGAATGCCATTTGAGAAACGTATTTGATTTTCCAAGCAGGTAATAATGGTCCATAATCTATGGAAATATATTTGCTAAAGTGACTTATACCCAAACCTGTTCTTTTTACCCCTACTGTACTAAACTGCAGATGTCATGAAAAGAAAATGGCATAATAAGGGATTCTCTGGGGCATTGTCTCTGACAGTTCCCTTAGAATGGCAGCTTGTATAAGTTATCAAAGCTACCGTAATTCCAGTAAATTGATGTAATTTTAGTGCTGATCCGGCCTGATTGTTTTTCAAGAAATCAATGTAAGACACTGTCCCTGACAAATGACTCTAAAGATTGTTTATACTGCAGAATTGCTTTACAGGATCGCATGAACCTGCGGCACAGCTACCTGTCCCCTTGACGGAGACGCCGTGAGTTTCGGAGTTTGAAAGCAAACAAGTGTTACTTAGCCTGGTTCTCAGTAGCTGGAGCTTCAGGTCTGAGAGCAGCTTATTCTTTTTGATGATGTTATGCACAGACAGAAAAGATGATTGCGCTATGGGTATTTTGTTAGTTCTCCTGATCAGTTATTCACACTCTCCAAAAGAAAAAAAAATAGCCTAGAGCCTTTCTCATTGTTTCTTTGTTCTCTGATTTTGATTTCTATTTGGTTTCAACTGATGAGAACTACTAGAAAAAGACTGAAGGGTAGAATAAAAAGGAAGTTTCTCTCCTTTTTGGATCCTAGATTAACAGATATTATTTCCTTAATTAAAAGCCATTGTCTCTTGACTGACGGTTTTTACCTAAAACTAGATTGTTTTGGGGTACTGCTAACGTGTCAAACCTCTGGCCCATTAAAACCAAAGATGACACCTCTTTGGCGGAAATGGGAGGGAGGTGGGGAGCACGGGAGGGGGGGCAGGGCTGGGAATATAAGACAGAAAACTGTACTTGAACAAGAATTAAATAAATAAATAAATAAATAAATAAATAAAAACAAAGACGACACTTAGTTGTTACCTCTGCAGCGAGGCCCAAGGGCTTCATCAACCCTCATTGGATTTCTTTACCTATGTCCACAGTCTACTCAATAGCCCTATTGAACTCTAATTAATAAATCCTTTTGAGCCGGCAATTATTGTCTAATTAGGACACTGGTACAGTGATGTCAGGAGTAGTTCCAAGAAACAGATTCTCAAAATGTAAGCATGGGATTGGATAGTTTATATCTTTGACAAATTTGTAAATATCCTGGTCAGGAAAAATAGGACTTCAGTGACATCTGAAGTGCAATGGCATCATGATTATAAAATTAACAGGGATGGTGTTATAGACAATAGAGAATAAGTGCAAATAGAGAACAAGATGTGGGGGTATGTCAAAGATGTGAATATCTTTGGCAACTTAGTATGACAATAAAAAATAAGGAAAAGTTGTCATTTATTATGTTGCTTCTGACAAAACTAGAGACACAGGGAAATGGACAATTAAGGACAGGAGAGGAAAGAATACTTAATTAATGCTCAATTAAGGACGGGAGGGAAAAGAATATTTACTAGTTTTAATAATTTAGGTCCATGGGAAGTTAGCCTGTACATGCAACAGAAGAAAGAATTACAAGGTTGTGCCAATTTAAATCAGAAGGATCATGAGCACATATATAAGACTGTATTTATGCATTTATTTATTTACTTATATACTTTTATTTTTTTCCTTTTCTTGTATTTTCCCCATTATCATTTAGTTCCCTTTTATCCTCCTCTCCCCAATAATCACTGTACTGTTGTCCTTGACCATGAATTCTTTCTTTCTCTTTTACTCAATCCCTCCACCCCCAAACCTCCACCCCAATCAGCAGTCATCTTGCTCTCCTTCTATGAGTCTGTCCCATTTTCCTTGTTGGTTCAGTATGTTCATTAGATTCCACATGAGTGAAATCATATGGTATTTGCCTTTCTTTGACTGGCTTATTTTACTTAGCATAATGTTCTCCAGGTCCATCCATACTGTCACAAAGGGCAAAATAGAAATTAAAGAAAATATATATTATTGGAAGCACATACTGTGTTCATGGGTACAAAGAACTAGCATCATTAAAATGACATACTACTCAAAACAATCTATAGATACAAAGCAATTCCTACCAAAACTCCAATGACATTTCACAAAAGTGGAACAAATATTTCAAAATTTTATATGGAACCACAATAGGCCCCGCATAGCAACAGTGTTCTTGAGAAAGAAGAACAAAGTTGGAGGAATCATTTTGCCTAATATCAAACTATACTATAAGTCCATAGTTATCAAAACAGCATGGTACTGGCATAAAGACCGACACATAGATCAATGGAACAGAATAGAGAGCCCAGAAATAAATCCATAACTTTATATTATAGTCATTAACATTCAACAGAGGAAGCAAGCGGATACAATGGGCTGAAGTGTGGCAGACTCTGGCCAGCAGAGTCCACCTGTTGCGACTGAAGACACAAATAAATGCACAGGCGACAGCAATCCTGTGGAGAAGAAGGGAACGGCATGGCTACTCTCTCAAGGGGAGAGTGTCTATGAAAGTCTCGACAACTCTCTCAAGAGGAAAGCACCTCAACCCTTGCCTAGACAGGCTTTTATTGTTTTTCTCGGGTCCTACATTAAAGAAGGATTTACTATCTATTACATAGAATATTATTGTCTACATTTTAGGTACAATCAAGGAAATGAAAGTAGCATGCAGAGGGGAATGGGGATGAGCTGATTAGCTCTGTCTTTGGGAAAGTTCACAAAAGCTTTGGAAATTACCTTGAACATAGACAATAGACATTTGTTGTTTTAAACCAGGGTGATGGAGTTTTAGCAAGAGCAAGTTATAACAGTCTGTATGCATTTTCTAGGCCTGATTCCCCCAGGAAAACTTGGTTTGAAGGTCTGGGTCCTGCCCACCACTTCACTTCTGTAGGTTTTCCATACAGAGCTGAGTCACATTTGCCAGACTTAAATAAACCAGTCCCTTATACTGAAGTTAGTTTATTCAGTAAATGATGGTGAGAAAATTGGACAGATATGTGCAGAAAAATGAACCTGGACCACCTTCTTACCCCACACACAAGAATAAATTAAAAATGGATCAAAGATTTAAATGTTAGACCTTAAACCATAAAAAATATTAGAAGATAACATAAGCAGCAAAATCTCATACATCGCTCATAACAACTTTTATTGGATATATCTCCCCAGGCAAGGGAAACAAAAGAAAATATAAGCAACTGAGACTATTTTAACTGAAATGTGTTTTTGCACAGCAAATGAAATCATCAACAGAATAAAAAGACAATCATATAATGGGAGAATTTATTTGCTGACACATCTGATAAGGGGTTAATATCTAAAATGTATAAAGTCTTTATTTATTTATTTATAGTCAACATGGATGCATTTACTTGGGATCAATATATTGGCTTGAACAGTAGGAGTCATCTTAGCTTTCTGATCTTAGTCCCATCCAGGAAAGAACTTGTCTGATAGAGCAGTGGGATGGCCTTTCCAAACGTTAAACTAACAGCTGGGAGAAAATACCCTGCAAACATGTGGTTCTGATTTAAAGATATGCCCCAGGCAAGGGGACTACATAAGTCAAAGACTCTCTTGTAGCTATATTATATGTGTCCAAAACTTTAAATGTAGACATGAAAGTGGCCCTTGGTACTATTTCACCTAAGAACTCCATTGAGAAATTTTTGCTTCCTGAATCTTCAGCTTTTGGTTCAGTAAGTTTGGAAGCCTTGTACCCATTATAACTCCTCAGTCTGGAGTTATAGGCATGAAACATTGGCATTTTCATATACGATTCCTTATGCCAGGAAACAAAGAGGCAGAGAAGAGCGTCACTATACTGGGCCAGATGGTTGATATTGATTACACAACAGAGATTGTTTGGGGGAGCAAAACTATATCTGTAAACTGCTGAATACTCTGCAGAACTTCTTCATACTGTCTTGCCAATAGAACTCATTAATGAAAATCTCTATTATGCAAATAAGAACAGGACACCTGGGACTCATATTAAAAGCAAATGAAGGTTTATCATTTCTAATTTTTTCTCTTAACCCTGTTCAAACTTCTACAAACCTTCATTCATTGAACACCTGGTTTGAAGTGTGTAATCTCTTTCTCTTAGAGCCCGAAGATTGTATAATGATAAATGCAAGGATTACTGAAATCTAAGGGATAGCAACAAATTCTGACATATGATAATCTTTTCACTCTTTACAAATGAAAAATCATATTATCTCGCTCCCCAGCTCCAACTGTTCAAAGTCCCTACAAGGCCATGTATGATTTGGCTGCTGCCTCTTCCTCTGACCTCAATTCCTGCCACTCTTCCCCTTTCTCACTTTGATCCCATTACACTGGTCTTGCAATTCTAGAAACACGCCAAGCTCATTTCTACTAAGGGCCTCACCTGAAGCACGGGGGCCCTACTTCACATCCCTTAAATAGCGTTCGAATTTCACGTCCCAGAAAAGCTTTTCACCTCTCAATTATTTACACTGTGGCACTTTTCTCGTCGCAGTCTGTCCTCTCTTCCAGCTTTATTTAGGCCTCCACATTCACCATTCTAAAAGTTACTCCAGTTATTCTTTTGATGGCTTTTTGCTGTAGTTTTCCCAGAAAAAAAAAATTAAAGTCTGTGACATCAAGAGCTTTGTAAACCTCAGTAACTTAACCCTGACCTCTAGGACAGTGTCTGGCATTTCATAGACATTAGCATCATCATCATCATAAAAGCCTTACTGTCTCTAAAGTTTCAAAAGACTTTTCTTATCTCTGCCTAAGACATCGATCCTGTGTGAACCTATTTTCTTATCTACAAAAATCAGAAAAATTAAAATAAGCCCTGGGCATCTGTGATAATGCACATAAAAGCGAATGAATATTACAGTATTGCTTTATAATTCTCAACTTCCACTTTCTCTCTCTACTTCTAGTCCCTGAAACTTGATTAAACCATGACACATGGGTACCTTCAAGCATTTTATCCAATCCACACTTTTTAAATAAGTAACCAGGACTGATTTCAATATAAGTGCTGAATCAAGTGTAAGTGCAGTGTATATGGTATATAAAAATTAAAATGTCCTACAAAAATTGGAAATAACAGTTGTAAAATAATCTCTGCCTTCCTTCATATGATTTACTTCTTTATAACTATGTTTTATCAGATTTTCTAGGAATCAGTATTTCATGTCTAACAACAAATGGTTAATTGCTATTGTTCTTGGCCAATGCTATAGTCTACTGATTACCAAGAAGTTAGGGTTAAACTGTAATGGGTCATGAATATGCCATACTTACATAAAGCTACTCATATTAATCTTAATAAGTGTTAAACCCAGCTTGCTTTTTCTAAACTGATTTTTCTCTCAGAACTGGAGCTTACATGTTAAAAGTTTTTTTTTATTATTAGTAAAATGTAGTAGAATCAGCAGTTTCAGTTCCTGTGTGAGCTTAAGGAACAGCCTGCCCTCAAGGGCCCCAGACTCAGGCACTCAGTCAGACGGCCGACTCAAGGATGCTGACCATAGAAATCCATGTGGGGACCATGAAGAACACTGCCTGCATGTCCACAGCACTTGCCCCTGATCTCCTTGTTCTGTTTTCCTTCTTCGTTCTTAATAAAACCTCTGCCTACACTGAGATGGTGAGAGAGGGTTCTTGAAGACATGAGTCCCCCATCTTCTCAGGTGGTTGGCACCCTTTTCTTCTTACCAGCACCTGTCTTATGAGTTTGGCTTTCATTATGGTAGGGAGGTAAAGTTGGGTTTGGTTTCAAAACCACTGTAGATTACCACAATTACTGAGAGTGATTACAACCATAAATTAGGTGGGTGTCTTAATCAATTGCACTGAGTGTACATGTATAAACAGGATTAGTTAAGAAAACTTTTAAAGGAAACTCTAACTTAAACTAGGTGTATAGTTGTAATCACTTAAAACCAAGATGTTAAGATTATATTATACCCTGGTCTACTAATTACTCTAAGCCACTATACACACGAAGAAAACATGGGTTTGGGGGTTAGATAAAATGGGAGTTGATAAAATGCCAATTATATATGTGCTTCTTTGCAACCTAACACCCATGATGCCCTTTACAACTCCACAAGACTCCAATGAGATAGATATTACTATCCACCTCAGAAAGACTTAGGATTTATACCATCACCTTTACAAAAGGGCAAACCCCCAGTAAGAAAAGGGTTTCTGATCCTGGAAACCAATTATATTTTCTTCTTTGCACTCCTGTTTCCACTTCAGACGAAGATGCTAGTGATTACTGCACTTGTCTTTTGGAGGAGAGCCTAACCAATCCTTTTCAGCACCCGTGCCTTCATTTCATTGTGTACTATTTCCATTGTATATAATGTTAAGGCACTTATGTAGCTAGCCTTCCTCACATTCTTATTCAGCTTTTCTATGATGTATGTAACGAATTTGACTGCATTGTCAATCTTTATCAGCATGTGGTATTGCACCGTGACATTCACTGACAGAAAAATCTCTTCATTTAGTAAAAATTAATGCTTCCATTTTATCAGGCATAAATTAGCAGTGCTTACATTGCTGTACTATTTTCCTTTTATGATTTTCCTATTTTCTTTTCAACATAGAGATTACATTTCTGAGTGCCTTATTACTGAATAATCATTGTATGTAATATTTGCATGGTACTTTATGATTTATAAAACAGTTTTACCCAATATTCTCATGTTATCTCTGTATATTATTATCCATATGCAGACAATACTCAGAAGTTATAATATCTCTTTCATTAAGATTCTCAGTCTAGTTAGGAGAAAACTAAAAAGTAAGACAAATAAACTGAATTCTAGTGTGATTCAGGCTGTTAACACTTATTCCCATGACACTACGGAGAAGTGGGGTGGGAGAATTGGGCAAAATATTTCTGAAAAAGATTTTACCTATAGAGATCCTTAAAAAGAGATGAAGAGTTATAGCAGGGAAAGATGCAAGAAAAACCTTCCATCGGACCAAGGCCTACGCATAAGGTTCTAGAGATGTGAATCAGTACAGCAGACAGAGCAGAGATTTAAGACTCCAGATCTGGAACCAGATGATCTGAGTTCACAGAGCATCTTACTCCTTACTAGTTATAGGTACAAACTTGGGCAAGCTACCCACTACTCTGTGCCTTGGTTTTCTAATCTGTAAAATGTGGATTATCACAGTATGAAACTCATGGGGTTGTTATACAAATTAAATAAATTAACATGTAAAACAAATGACTTCTTGGCACATAGTAAACACTCAGTAAAGCTCAGCTGTTAGTCATCATGACTGGATTATAGGGAGATGTTAAGGTAGTGGAGAGAGAGAGATGAGACTCTTTTAATGTTAGATAGAACAAGGGTCTCAACCTTGGGCCACTTACTAAATGCAATTCTTGCTAAATGTTAAAAAAAAAAGCACAGTATTTTGGAGACCAGCTATAAACAGGATAAGCTTGATGGGAACCCAGCCTGGTAAGTGTAGCCACCTGCAAAGAAGAAATCAGCATGCAATTGACCAAGTGAGGTATATAAGCAACGGCTAAGCTTCCATTTGGGGAAGTAGGTCTTTGAACATGAATGCCCTGCCTCCTTCACTTGCCAGTAAGTGTAACTGCCTTGTGACAACCATGTCTTATTTTTGAATAGTCTCCTCCAAACAGCAAAACCCTTGAGTTCTGTCACACCAACAGAGCAAATACTGTCTCCCTTTTACAGGTGCAGAAACTAAAGATCAAAAGTTATAAGCAGAAGGCATGGAATTAATGATTGTTTTAGTACCTCTTACTGCTAACTATACTATTCCAGGGTACTATTTTTTTCTGAAACGTAACATAGGAGTACCTTGTTTTATGGTATTGTGTTTTTTATCGTGCTTCACGTTATTGTATTTTTTACAAACGGAGGGTTTGGGGGAAACTCGTGTTGTGCAAATCGACTGGTGTTATTTTCCAACACCATTTGCTCACCCTGTCTGTGTCGCACTTCGGTGCATCCAAACACTTTAGCCTGAAACCTTCACCATTTACATCATTATTTGTGGGATCATTTAATGTGTAGCATCTCCAACCAGACTATTCAGCCATGAGGGTAGAGATATGACATTCTTCTCCATCTATTTCCCCACACTAACAAACATGTGACACCTTGCAGGATACGATGGCATTTGTTGACCCAGTTAACGGAATAGGATCAGCCTCAGTCACGCAACCCCAGTCCCGCCGCCAACACAGTTGGAGTTCATGTCCATTGCCTCCGTATGCACTGGCTCGCTGTATGTTCCCAGAGTCCATGGACAAAAATATGTATTTCCTCCAGTTCGGTGATTTGCATTCACTTCTTTCAATATTCTCATCCCTAATCTTTGTATCATTTTTATTGCTACTGTTTCAAATAACGTCCAAATTATGTGGGAATAACCCAGATGAAACTATCAGAACATAATTTCATCTAGATTTTATTATATATGCAAAATACTTACAAAAATGTGTTATTTATTTTCAGAGTATAATGTTAATGTTCGCAGATTTGATAATTGCATCTGAGCACAACAAGTAAGTGTTTGGATTTTGCAGAATAGTTTCTCATCTCTGTTTCTTAATATTTTCTTAAACTATAGGGCAGAGTTACCCCAGGCTACTATGACAACATTACACCTCGAAAGAAAAAAATTATAAGCTACATGGCATTGTGGTGAAACAAATGAATTTGCTATTGTGTGAATTTACAGTTGTTCTAAGTACACAGACCAAGTTAGATCATGCAACATAAAAGTAAGGAACTTATTCTACCTTTACAAATCACTGGCCATGGGTCATTTTAAAACTTCCGGGGTGACACGGCAAAGCAGGTTAGTTGGCTGGACTGGATGAGAGGCATTGTGACTGCTCGATGCTTAATCTCCCATGGCAGAACCTGAGACATACAGGCCTGCCAGTACCACTACCGATCTCTGTGTGAACCTTCATTGTTCACCAGGAAAATCATTTAATATGTTTCACGTTTCATGGGTGCTTTGAATCCATGCAGCATGGATGGATTTTAAGTCACCTCCTGCTGCAGAGGTTACTTAAAACAATGACCTCCCCACAGTAACTTAATGTGTGAAGCTGTGTGTGTGCCCACGCAAGGCAGGAGGAATGCATGCCGTGACTTAGTTTAGAAAACAGCTGAACTTCCCCTTTTCCTTTTCTTAAAACAAATAAATGAACAAAATACCACGGCATAGTGTTTGGTTTTGCCAAACTATCTTTGTTTTTTTAAATAAGGCCCTATCTTTGGTAATGCCAAGAATCCACCTGGAAAATACCTTTATCGTCTGAGACGGAAGCATAAGGGATACATGCCCTGCTGCTAAACATGCTGAGACAGGTGCTGATTGTTGCTGGGTTTCCTCCCGAGAGCTCCATCGGGTCAACCTCCTCCAATTTCTTACTAATGAAAAGGAGCCACTGATGCATCGAATGTCAGGGTTTTGATTCCAAAGCTGTATCACTTCTAATCTTTTACAAGCTGTTTTATTACCCAGGTCTTGACACTATTGCAATAGTATTTTGTGAGCCCGTCACTACAGTTTTAAGTAATCTGAGTTGTTCCTACTGTTTGTCATAAACACTTCTGTCTTTATTGATGGAGACCCTATGTGTACAGGGTTTTGAAATGCAGCTCTCCTGACAGAATGATGAATCTTTCAGTGCTAGACGTGAGCCTCCCTGCATTTCACTCGCTTGGAAGCATCTATTACCTTTTGGCTTCTGTAAATGATAGAGAAATGAATATTCTCAGGTTGTTTCAATTCTCCCGAGGCTTTTCTAAACGGTGTGTTTAGTATCAACCTGAAGAACCTAATCTCCTTCAAACCTGTTCTGTCTTCACTCTAAACCACAATTAGCAACAATAAATATTAAAACCAAAATTTAAAGTGAAACATTCATCTCGTGCCATTCACCAATCTCTGAAGTTATTGGCCAAGGGATGACTATTACTGCTACGATACAGAAATAATAGATGTATTTCCCTAATGATGCACTAGATTTATCTATTCCACCCCTCCCTCTTTTTCTCCATCCACCGAAATTTTAAATGCCTTTCAGGATCTTCTCAGGTTCTACCTTCTCCAGGTAACTTCCAGAATATATAACAAGATTTAAAAATTGGCTCTGGGATTTCCTCTGTTCTTACTTGTTCATTCAAACACCCTCAGGAGTCAGGCAAAACTGTACGAAAATCTTTACTTCATTTATCCATAGCCATGTGACTTGAACAAATTATTCAACTTCTCTTAACCTTCAGAGGCTTTGTGGTAAGTTTGTCATGAGATTTTTGTACAGAGCATACAGGACGGTACCTAACCCCTTTATTAGATACAGATTAAACCTCAGCTGCCATCAGCATCGTCACCACCACCATTTTAAAATTCTGTATCTATCTGTTATTATTTCTACCACTTTGGGGTTCTTCTCTGCATTATTTAATTCTCTGTGTACATCCATCTTTTTCCTTGACAAATTTATAACATCCTTAATAGCAGGAACTAAACATTAACATCATTCCATGTCATGAACATAAAAGGGGCAATAAAGATGAGTGAAGGTCTCTAAAGTCTCTAGGAAAAGAGTCTTCAAATGAATGTAGAAGTTGTGTTTTGTTTAAAAGAACAGATTTGCATGTGTATACGTATATTCACAAGAAAGAGAGAGCAGGAAGTGGGATGCATGAGACTGTAGAATGGCTCAATAGATGGACACTGAAAATGCTGGTAAAGTCGTAGGCCATCTCACATGGTGATGGTAGGGTATGGTGGGGCGTGCTGTCGGGGGGCACGGTGAAATGGTCCTCGAATGCTTCAAAGAAAATCATTTACAATTCAGTTTAGGCACGTAGTCATATTTCTGAGTTCACTCTGTACATCATTGTTGTGGAAACATCAATTAATCTGAGTTCAATAGATATGAATCTGAAACCCAGAATCATCACTGATTAGTTATGTTGTCCATATTTAGTTACTTAATTTTCTCAAACCTTGTTTTTATTAATTTTATAATAAGCAAGATGTTTTTACTTCAGTGATTTTGGTGAGGATTAAGTAAAACTCAGAATTTCAAAGGACTATAAAAACAAATACAAAAATACTTATAACATTATTATGTTTGGGTGCTCTCAATGTTGTTATTACAAGACCATTACACTTAACCTGAGAGTGAGCTAAAAGATATATTACACAGGATAGTAAGTGGAGACAGAACAATCTGCAGCCAGACGCCTGGAGTTTTGTGAGTGTGTGGAGATAAAGGCTTTGGTTGCGTTAGTGAGCCTTGAAGTCGCTAGCTTGCAAATCACCAGACCCTCCAACTATACTGCCCAAAGAAGGAGGGCCCTAAGATGGAAGGCCTTCGCTTCATTTATAGTACTAACATATCTAAATCACAAATTTCCTTGTAAGAAACCAGTTAACATTTCTAAAGTGTGTGGTTCAATATCAATCTGGAAACTAAGCAAATATTTCAACAAATGAAAACTAATACAGGAGTGTTAGTAAATATCAAAAAATATTTTTTTAAAGATTTTATTTATTTATCTTTAGAGGGGAAGGGAAGGAGAGAGGGAGAGAAAGATCAATGTATGGTTGCCTCTCGTGAGTCCCCTGCTGGGAACTGGCCTGCAACCCAGGCATGTGCCCTTGACTGGGAATCTAATGTGATCGCGAGGTTCGCAGGCCTGTGCTCAATCCACTGAGCTACACCAGCCAGGTCAGTAAATATCAAAAAATATTTGTTGAACACTTGCTTTAGCTCCTCTGTGCAAAGCGCTGATAGATTCTGTGGTAAAATATACAGCATATATCACTCTCCTTGACCCCATAAAACTTAGAGTGCATTGGAAGATACACATACTTTAATTAAATAGCTATGCAAAGATATAATTTCAAACTATGGTAAATAACAGGAAGAAAAAAAGTGTTTTAATAGAGTAGCGAATGGAAGGCCTATTGCAATGGGAAAAATAAATAGGAGATGACTAGATGCAGAAGGCAGAGAGCACACAGCCTGCAGAGTCACAGTCTAGACAGAAAGAGGTGTGTTTAAGAAATTTGAAGTAAGTCAGTGAAGCAGTGAGAGAACAAGAAATGCAGGATGTTTTTGAAGAACATTGAAGGGAATATATTCTTTCAGCTTCCTGTTTTTATAAAAGGATACATAAATTAGTGTATGATGGACTAATTACGCTCTTGCAGAAGGACAAAGGAACAGGTGGGAAGCAACCCCTTCCTTTCTCTTTTGCTCTGAGACTGCTCTTAAGAAGTGCAGTATTTCCTGTGTTCCTCCAGGCTAAAAGTTTCACAGCCTGGCCTTCCTTGGATTTAGCCTGCCATTGTGTACCTGAGGATATTGCCAAGTGGTTAAATCTAATTTTGCAAGAAAATATTTGTAAGTTCACTTGAATAATAGATCCAACACTTCCATGGCAATACAGGTATTATCAATAACAAAGGAGATATATTTATTTTGAATTAAATTTATTGGGTTTCATTGGTTAATGTAATTACGTAGGTTTCAAGTATACAATTCCATAATACATTGTTTATATATTGCACTGTGTTATATTTTAAACTCTTGTAGAGAAAGAGTCATCTTTGAAGAAAAAAAGGTGGGTGTTATATATTGACTACTCAGGTTAAAATATAGGTATAAATCATATCTGGTGCCTACTGGGTCCCTTAGGTCATGGTAGAGATTAAGGTCATAATTTTAAATTTCAATTAAAAATCCGAAAGATTACTAAAAACCAAAAAGACATGACAAGTACATAGCTACTAATGTGTACTCTGGCTTATATGTGGAGAACAGTTTTAGCACAAAAGAATTCACTGTTATTAGAAAGTTTTTGAAATAGTTTTGATAAGTTTGTTGTGTCCATACGTAAGAGAGCAATATTCCAGTACTTAAGGTTATATAAATACGTATAAGAGCTGCCAACCACTAACAAATTTATCCATAAGATATTTAAAAATTTATTTTCTGATCAAGATGTGGCACATAGAAGGTTCTCAGATATTGATGAATGAAGAAATGACAAGACTGTCAAAAACAACATACACAGTGTCATAAATTATTGATCAAGCAAATGATTCAAAAATACATTGTATTTTTTTTCTCTCACCCTGTAAGATAATCCTGTTTTTAGCCACACCAATTTGTAGCCTTTGGTTTCATAGTATTAATGTAACAGGGTGCATATAAAGACACAAAGTTTAAGAATCAATTTCTAAATTAAAAAACTTTTAAACACATGATAGTTCTAAAACTATAGTATTATACAGTCAATCATTTCCTCCATGCCAAAAGCTCTATAACCAGAGCGATTTAAATAATAGAAATTTATTAATGAGGAAAAATAAACTAATGAACAAAATAGAACCAGAGACATGGAACAGGTTGACAGCAACCAGAGGGGAGGGGAGAGGGGGTAAGGGAAGGAAGAAGAGGAAGGAACCAGTCAAAGAACACGTGTGAATGGACAACAGTGGACATGGCCATGCACTACAGTATGGGTATTGACGGTGGGAGCAGGAGGTAGGCTGGGCAGAGGAGGGCAAAGGTGGACAAGTGGGACAACTGTAATAGGATGACAGTAATTTTTTAAGAAAGAGTTACTTCAGGCCCTGGCTGGTGTAGCTCAGTGGATTGAGCGCGGGCCTGTGAACCAGAGGATCGCGGTTCGATTCCCAGTCAGGGCACATGCCTGGGTTGCAGGCCGGTTCCCTGCAGGCCAACTCCCAGCAGGGGATGCACGAAAGGCAACCATACATTGATGTTTCTCTCCCTCTCCTTCCCCTCTAAAGATAAATAAATAAATAAAATCTTTAAAAAAAGAGTTACTTCAAAAATCATTTGATCAAAAACAAACAAATAAAATTTACTCTGGAGAATAGTGTAGGGAAGACAGGGGATTGATATAAAGGAAACTCCTATCAGACAGGGAAAGAAGGTGGAAAGCTCCCATGGAAAGAAGGGAGGAAACCTGAATGTGAAAATGCAGGCAGTTTGAGGTTGAATCTATTAAAGAATGTATTATTTCACTTTCAGGAGATAACTGTGTGACTTCTTAGAGATTAATTACTTTCAAAGGAGAACCAGTTAGTTCTGTATGGAAGTGCAAAAAGACTTCAGTTCTGACCTTTGTATCCCACACTGAGAGCATACTGTGGAATCTCTTCCTGGAGGACATGAAGCAATTCCCTGTGGGAATGCCGATGGTCACAGAAACTTCTTTTGTTGAGTAATTTGGCGATCTGATTTTTGAATGGCAAAATTATTATTTTATGTTCTTGAAAGGAAAACATGATGCTCTTATTTTGAGGGTGGTAGAAAAATATCCCCAAACTTGAGGATGATTTGAGATATCATTTTCTCTACATTGAACGCAATCCCAAGTCACAGCCTCATTAGCACTGTAAATTGCCAAGTCCAGAAAATTCTGTATGAATTAGCTATGCAAATTCAATGAGAATAATCACTGTATACATGCACATATATATCCATATATGCATGTGTGTGTATTGTGATTATTCTCATTGGATTTGCACATACACACACACACATACAGATATATGTGTCAAACAAAAACAAATCAGAAAAGACCCCATGGTAATGGTGAAAGAAGTATGCTTTAAGCAGAGAAAAACAGGACAAGTCCTTCAGTGTAGTTCACATGACCCTAGGCCTCAAGAAATGTTTTGTTTATTTTCAAGTTTAATAGGATAAGAATGTCTTTGACCACATTTTCCATGTCCCTTAGGCTATTTTTTAAATTTTATTTTATAATTACCATCTTTGCCAACAAGAAAAATAGGCTGTATTAGCAAATTAGACTTGCATTGCTAAAATAACTAACTTTTTCTTTGAATGTACATTTTCTGATCCAAACAGAAAATGCATTTCCACCACTGATGGGTGTTTTGAATCAGTTTATCTTGGCTTGTTGGCATAGTCATACAGTCCATGCTTTTTCAGCTAGGCTTATGATTTCTATCTGAACTCCTTAAAAAACTGGAAGACTTTGAAAGCATCTTAGGAAAGTGAAAGCACACCGGCTAGAGGACACTTGTATCTGTTGGGGATGGCGCTCCTGGCCACCAATGCTCTATCGCTGTGGCTTTCAAGAAGATGCATTATTTGAAGGTTGATTTAGACGTGGACAATGGAAAAAGTCTTCTCCCTCTCCCAATCCATTTCTAGCAGTTACTCAGTACTTCTCTCTTATCCCCCCACATGCATTTGCTGGCATTTATATGAAAATTTATTGCTCCCGTGTTGTATCACTTTATAGGGAGGTGTAGGGAGGCCTAAAGTGTTACGGCATAAACCAAGAATCTAATTTGGCTTCAATTAGATGGGGTGAATCTAATTTCTTCATCCCATCATCTTGACAGAAAATAAGGATGAGATCTCATCTAAGCCTTCTTAATCATATATTCTCTTCCTGGAATTTAATTCCTGGAATAGGTTTTCAAAACCAGGCATTTTGGGGCCTCATCTCTCCTGTGAGGGATCTAAGGATTGGGGTGCCTGATGTGAAACATGAACCCCTCGATCCCCAGGGAGAAAGTTCTGTACTTTCAAGATACCTTCTATTTGTGGAGCTCCGTGCCTGCGTCGGGTGGTGGTTGCTGAGACCACCTCTCCTCCTCTCAGAGTGGCCTCGATGCTGCTCTCGTGTCCTTTGTCCCCAGCTGTTCCTCTGTTCATCCTCTGTTCATCTGGATGTTGGGTCATTTTCAGAGGAAATGTTCTGTATGTTGATGCAAACTTGTGGTGTCTATGGGGAGAGGGGAGTTAGGGGCCTGTTTGCGTCCCATCTTGAAACATATCCATAAATTTTTACGAATAATATTTTTGTTTGACAGACCTAGTAGGGAGATGTTTTGAGAAAGGAAATCATTTCTAATTCACACACATACACAACACACCATATTGGAAAATGATGGCTCTATATTATGCTTAGATTATGAACACTGTTATCCATCTTGCCCTTGTAGTAACCTTCTGTAAAAGAATGCTACCCTCACTTTATAGATAAATAAATTAAAGTGTGGAAAAACTGATATGTGTCCAAAGTTACAGACCTAGTCACCAACAAACCCTAAAGTGGAACTTAGATCTAACTGATTCCAAAGTAAATACTATATTTTTACATTTTAAAGCAAAAATTTCAAATCTATACAAAATCAGCATAATACCATCAGCTTTACCAGCTTTCAACATGTAGCCACTCTGATTTTATCTATATCTATACCTTATTTCTTACCTTCGCAATCAACTGTTTTGTAATCAGGTTCTATACTAACAAGAAGAATATTGAATGATTATCATCACTTATATAGTAGTATAAATAACTGTTCATGACTGTATTTACATAACACCTGTAACTTTAAATGAAGGAACTGGAGAAGTGAGGAATAATCACACACGTAGCACAGCATTTTTACCAAAAGAGCAAAGTCGCCTCAGAAAAAGTACAAGTAGGAAAAGATTGTACAGGGTGGGGTAAAAATAGGTTTACAGGTGTTAGTATGGACAATAATATAATAATTAACAAGTAACAATACAAGAATAAACTCTGTGATTCATGTACTCACAATTCTAAACTTATTTTCCCCACCCTCTATTCTCAGTGGAGATCAAAATACATTTACATATCACATTTACTTATGCAACATGTCTACTTATTCTTAATTTACATATTTAGATTATCCCACAGAGCTATTGATCAACACAATATCTCCAGCATCTGTAAAGGCCAATTTTCTTAATACAAAGGCATGATGAGCAAACTAATTTTGTTGGCAGCATGCAATGCCCATTGTTTCTTGTTAGTGCATCAAATTTTTATGTCTTCATTCATAATTGGCTAATTGTATCTTAAATCAGCTTATTATTGAACAATTAAGGACTCAGTTTGCCAGAATATCACTGTAAGCACAAAGTATATATTTAAATATTAATAATTATGCCTAATAAGTACAATATATTATACTTGAAGATATGAGCTTGAAAATCTGAGTTTTGTCATTAGTGATTTGTTTGCAGAGTATAAATGGCATGTTACATCATCATTTCTTGCCCTGTGGCTATTTTTACACTAATCAGAAACTCAGAATTCTGGAAATAATCACATTCCCTTAAAAATACAATGAATAATCTCATTGAAATATCCTTGGTTACATTATATAGCATCCCCCACACACTGTCATTTACTGATCCTCTATAATATATTTAAACTTCATAACTAGTCTAAACAGTTTTATAATAATTATCTCTTTTCATTGATGAGGAAACTAAGACCAAGAAAAGTATAAGACTTACGGTCATGCATTCATCTGGCAGTAAATGTTAGGTTCAGAAACCAACTCAAGTCTTTGTAAAATCAGATCTCTTATTATATTTCCTTTCCTTATTTTTATTATCTTTTAATCTTGGACAAATTAAATTGTCAAACCATATACACACTAAATTCTGCAATATACCTATACCTATGTATTACCATTCTTTGCCACTGTAACTATTTTACTTTGAGACATGTTATCTTTACCTAAACTATTCACAGGGTATCCTACCTTGCCTGCCTGTCTCCTGTTTCTTTCCCTCCAGATTTGCCTAAATATGGCCAATGCCTAAGTCTTAGTTCCTTAATGGAGGGCATTCTCCTTTTCAAAAATATCTGTCTACTCATTACTTTTCCAACTGTCAGCATCAGAGGTGAATATCAGAATAAAAGCACCTCCCAAAATTTTCAATTAACAAATGGATATTTAATAGCCCTGTAAAAACACTGACATTGCATGGCATTAAAACTTTTAAAAAATTGTTACAATATTTCCTACACATACCAGACATACTGTCTATAGTTTGGGTTGGCCAGTTGTTTTTTCCCCCTAGCTTCTATTCAGCAATACTCAAAAGAGATTTACAGATATGTGATACTACCCACCAAGCGAAATGTATCTATTTCTTCACTTACTCTTTTCTCTTTCTACATTTTCTCAGTATAGAACTGTTCTAGGAGAAAGGACACTATTATTTTTCAGGTATTTGATATTTCCATGTTTAAAGATAGGAAAATGAAGAATGCTTCATCCCTGGCAAAAAAAACAAACAAACAAACAAACAAATCTATGTGTGACTTTTCAAGACCAAACACAGGCAGTTTTGAAGGTTTTACCTGGCAGGTACCATGGAGGAAATCTACCCTTCCCTCACCAGACTTGCAGTATAGTCAATAGACTGCAGTAATTAAAGGGAGCTGTAGTCATGGACCCAGTTCCTTCTGGCTTGTTATGCTATTTTGCACGTATTTTTATATACCCAGTCCCTCCCACAAATATAGAACTCTGCTCATTTTTTTGTCCTTACCCTTCCACCATAAAACCAAAGCATTATCTTCCTATAGCATTTATTCACTCTGTTTTTTCCAGGTTTGTACTATCTCGTAAATAGCCATCTATATAGGTTATGGCATCTTCTAGGAGCAAACAGACATGAACACAGTGTACAGAACATTAAACACAATTTAAGTGTGTGCAGCTGACAGATTGGGGGACATTAGATGATGCCATGCAGTAAAAACCACGGCATTCCATTTGTCCTGTGAAAATATAAAGTTCTCAAATCATTCTTCAAGATGGAAAATCTATAACAAAACCAGTATTGGTTGCAATCCAATGCCATGAAAAAACTCTGTTTTCTACAGAGTTTAAAATCTCTAACTGTATCTCCTATGCTGGAAAATATACCAGTTTATTAAAGAACCGCTGCTCAGTGACATGTGCAATTAATAAGACTCTATCAGGCCACTGAACAAAGAAATTCCAAAGACATTTAGTATTTAGGAAGGCAAACTATCAATCCACTGAACCATTTCTGCCAGTGACATAGATGGTACATCAAAATTTAAACTCACTCATCCTTACTGGCAATGAAATAGAAGCTAAAATCAGATGAGTGATATCTTCTGTCTTGCTTGCAGCGGTTCATGTTCTGCTTTGCCGCTTGTTAAAAGCTGGACGCATCTTTGAGAACATGCATGTTCTCCTTCTCTACAGAAACCTAATGAACATTGTGTCAATCTTTGTAGATTTCTCCCCAGTCGACATGCTGATAAATGGTAGCCTGGAAGACTGGCATAGAAATACAAACCCTGTATGTGTGGAGAACAGAAACAGAATGAAAACAATCTCTGTCCTGAAGGCAGATTGGATAATCACGTGAACATTCTTCTGAGTGCGCATATTTCGCCAGAAAAGTCCAGCCCCTGTGAAAATCTGAAGTCTAGAATGCCTATTCTAATTGTTTGACAATTACCCCCAAGCTTATCACTCCTCTTTCATCTCCATGGAGGACAACCACTCATTATTTTCTATGGATACACGGCAGTCTTGTCAGTGACACAAGACCTTTTACCTGATTGATTTCTGTACAGACTAAGCACTTGAAAGGAGTTGCCTAGAGTTGATTAAAGGAATGTGTTAACAGATCACCTGACGTGTTCCTTTGTAGTAACTGCTTTATAAGGCTGTTTCTATAGAACATATATGAAAGCAGAAATTAAGGAAGGAAGAACTAGGATAGTTCCATCTTAAACTCTATTAACAAACAGCCTCTGATCATTGTGCTTTCATCACCTGGAAATGACTTGCTATTTTAATTTGGTTTTTGTTTTTGGTATCTTCTGCTTATTAGGTGCTATATTTTCTATATTCACTGGAATATAGCAGTGGATAAAATAGACATGGTTTGCCTTTATGAATCTTGTGGTACAAATGGTACTACCTAACTAGACAAATAATTTTAAGGTAATCAATTAGCTATAACTTGAGTAAGTTATCTAAAAATGTTGAAGAAAAATCAAGGTTGTCCAGAAAGTATCCAGCCATGCCCTATGAAAAATAGAGACATTCACTGAAGAAGATACAAGACACAAGAAACATTGTGTGCAGCACGCCTCAGTCCCCTTCAAAGCAGGTACCTTAGGACCTCACATAGTTCTTTCAGTTGCCATCAGCTGACCCATCGTATTGTCCTCAATCTCATTGAAGGCCTGAAATCTCTTCCCTAGGAAAAAACAAAAGTCACAGAGCCCAAATCTGGGCTGTGGAGGGGCTGAGTCACCTGGGTGATGTGATGTTTTGCAAAAAAAAAAAAATGCTACATGAGAAGTGATGCATGAACAGGCACGCTGTCATGATGAAGTTGTCAATCCCCAGTTGCCCATAGTGGCAGCCTTCTGAATCATCCAAATAGTTTCTTCAGAGAAATGTTCAAGCTTAACACAAAATTTGATGCAAATTCATTGCTCTACTCTCTCAGTCACTTTGAATGTGTTGGCCACACAAGGATGCCTACCACCCCCACTGACTAGTACAGTGAAGGCGTCATTTTTCACACATGCATTTCAGTCCACTCTCCTTGACTGCCAGGTTACACTGATGTCCTGCAAAATATTCTTGTTATGTTAACAATGGCTGGACTTCTTCCAGATAGACCTCATATATAACACAGTCCCATTCTAGCATCTGGGGTCAAGAGATTTGGGGAAAAGAAGTGGAATGTAAGTAATATAAGAGACATACCTCAGCGTGGGAAGAATGATCCAAGGGGAGAAAACAACACATTCAGATTCTGTGGCGGGGTCCTGGCTGGTGTATCTTAGTTTCTTGGAACATAGTCAATTGGTGCCCTAATGATAAGGTTTCAAGTTTGATTCTGATCAGGGCACATACCTAGGTCACAAGTTCAATCTCTAGTCTGGGAACGGTCTTGTGCAACCCCCGGTCTGGTCACAAATGATCCCTGGTCCAGTGTCGCTACCTGTCCTGATGCACATGGGAGGCAACACATCAATCAAGGCATCTCTCCTCTCCTGGATAGTTCTTTCTCTCCTTTCCTTTATCTCTCTCTCTCTAAAAGCAATGGAAAAAAATTGTCCTCTGTGGTGGGGAGAAGTTTGATAGAATTAAGAAACAGAAATGGTACTGTGTGGTTAGATAATGCATAGGGAAGTCAGGGCAGGTAGGGACCTGTGAAGGAATGAAGAAAGGCTCAAACAGGTTGACCTTTAGAAGAAAAGCGGCAGGACAACGAAAGCCTCTAAATAAAGAATGGTGGTGTGAAAGGGAATAATAAGGGGAACTGGGAGATTTGGTAGAAAGCTATTATTTTTNCTGGTGTATCTTAGTTTCTTGGAACATAGTCAATTGGTGCCCTAATGATAAGGTTTCAAGTTTGATTCTGATCAGGGCACATACCTAGGTCACAAGTTCAATCTCTAGTCTGGGAACGGTCTTGTGCAACCCCCGGTCTGGTCACAAATGATCCCTGGTCCAGTGTCGCTACCTGTCCTGATGCACATGGGAGGCAACACATCAATCAAGGCATCGCTCCTCTCCTGGATAGTTCTTTCTCTCCTTTCCTTTATCCCTCTCTCTCTAAAAGCAATGGAAAAAAATTGTCCTCTGTGGTGGGGAGAAGTTTGATAGAATTAAGAAACAGAAATGGTACCGTGTGGTTAGATAATGCACAGGGAAGTCAGGGCAGGTAGGGACCTGTGAAGGAATGAAGAAAGGCTCAAACAGGTTGACCTTTAGAAGAAAAGCGACAGGACAACGAAAGCCTCTAAATAAAGAATGGTGGTGTGAAAGGGAATAATAAGGGGAACTGGGAGATTTGGTAGAAAGCTATTAATGGAAATTCAGTAGAGAGGATAATGACTTAGCCTGAGGTGGTAGCAACCAGAAGAGACGGACACAACCACTTTCAAAACCCAAACTAATAGGATATGATTGATCATTGATTAGACACGGGGATGAGATAGAAAGTATTACAAGCAACTTCAAGGTTTCTTAGCTTGAGTGATCATTGCTGTTAACATCAACTTAGTTATATCACGTGAAAAAATCAGATTGTGAAATAAGATTCAAAAGAATTGAAAATCTTAATATCAAGTGTTACTGAAATTAAAGCGTGAACGTCACAGTTAAAACAGGGAGAAGTCAGATATTCTAACGCTGTCTGCCTCTTCTTTTCTGCATTGGGTAGAATGTGGGCATCAGATATCTGGGTTCCAATTTCAGGCCTGCTGCTTACTTGCTGTTTGGCCTTAGGCAAATTCCTTAATCTCTTCGTATTTTATTATCACAAGTAAAATGAGGGTGACAGTATGTAACTTTTAGCATTGTTTTAAGTGGTATAAGCAAAGACGTTTAAAGTATTAGACATCTGATAGTGCTAAAGTTCTACCTTTCTTTCTTCCCTCTCCTTTCCCTCTTCACTTCTCTTTCTTGTTTCATTTATTTCAGTTGGGACTGAAATAACACGAATGTATGCCTGCCTATCTCTTACTCTAGTTCTTCTCCTTTTAAGTAGGAGTCTAGTTGACGTATCACTTTCCTAGAGAGATGGCCAGGTGTGAAGAAACGTCTTATCTTTACAGAGTTGGCCTACAGGGCAATACACGAGTTCACGTGCTTTTCTAAACATGATTTTTCAAATGAAACCATGCCTGGGAACAGGATTCTTCTACATCCTTTGTCACATTGAACTCTGTGTTTCGACCCTTCAAGGCTGGGTAGGTTCACTTGGTATTCGGGGAATTGGAAGGATATATGCAGAGCCCTGGGGATGTCAGGCATGCCTTTATTCTAGGTTGGGGCCACCCACCTTCGCCACAAACCACGTGTCACACAGGCAGGGAGTCCCAACTCCCATATATCCTAAATGCACACAGAGCTGGCAGGGTGCCAAGAACCTATATAACAAAGCACGATTCTGTGAATGCAGGGCCCAGTGTCAAGGTTAAGGAAATGCTGCTATCTCAGTTGCCCAGACATCTGAGCGAGGGAGTCTGAATGTCTCTGTTTACCCCACAAACTCCAAGTTAACTTTCTTAAAGGAACGTACATGTTTAGACCCTGCTTTTCTTTGTTCATGTGAGATAAAGTCAAAGTATAGTTTGACTTTATAAAGCATGAATATAGATGTAACGAGGTACAGGATGATTGTTTCCCCCAAAAATCTCTTTATTAAAAAAAAAAACACATTCAAATACTCAAGAACTGTGCAAAACAGTAAAATCACACCTTGCAAACCACTTCCATCACCTCAATTATGTAAAATTTCAACATCGTTAACAAACTACCTGCATCAGGAAATTCAAGTAATGAAATATGCAGTTCGATTAGGAAAGCCTGCACAAACTCATCTCCTTCAATATGCAGCCCATCCAGTCAATTATACAGGAGGCCCAGGGAAGGGCACTGCTGGCTCTGTGAATTATGAAACGAGACGAACCATGAAAGCATCTTTATTAAAATAATTACATTCCCTGTTTCTTACAGACATACCTCCTCCAGCACCACCAGAATAATCTGTTGATTTCTGCTCCTTTTGACGATGGACATCAGTCTGCCAAAATGTAACAACATAACCTGAAAGAGACAGGGAAATATAGAGTTGTAAATTACTCAGACTGTTTTGTTAATTACCCTCTCTTTGCATAAAAATAACACAAAATAACGTGGGGGTGGGGGATGGAGGTGTCATACCCCCCTTCCACCCCCTGCAGCCATAATCAGCAGGACTGCTTTGCAGTGGGGACAGACAGGCTTTGGAGCCATATGAATGAATTTGAATCCCAGTGCCACCACATGCTAGCTGTGACAATGTGGTACATTCATGTACATAGAGTTTTCAGGACTGTGATTTTTTAAAAAAATATTTTATTTATTTTTTTAGAGAGAGGGGAGGGGAAGGAGAAAGAGTGGGAAAGAAACATCAGTGTGTGGTTGCCTCCCATGCGTCCCCTACTGGGGACCTGGCCCACAACCCAGGCATGTGCCCCAACTGGGAATCGAACTGGCGACCCTTTGCTTCACAGGCCCGCACTCCATCCACTGAGCTACACCAGCCAGGGCAGGACTGGGATGTTTTATGGAAGTGTAAAATTAAGTAGTTATAACAAAAAATCTGAAAGGCCAATATAAATTTCGACATTAAAACTAACAAACCAACACATAGAACTGAATGTTTCGGCACTATTTCATGAAAAAGGGAGGGACATTTTAACATCCAAAATATCGAAACAATCCAATTTCAAAGTAAGTGATCATTCTTTAAAGGGATATGGGAAGAGGGCTGAGAGAAAGAGATCGATTCATGGAAATGTCACTAACATGTAAGCACTTGTTTCATTCATCCATGTCACTTTTCTGGGTCTCTGGGCTGCTGAAAACTTCATCACATTTGTCCATGCACCAGTTGTCTGTGGGCCAGAGCTTGGAAGGCACAGACAAAATCGATTTGTTTTTCATTTCTCATTTGTAACATTAGAATGCTGCCAATTGCTTTCTCAATATCGGCACAGAAGTAAAATGAAGTAATGGATGTTACAAACCTCTGAAAAATACATAGATGGCCCTTTGTTGTATGAACGCACAGCTAAGGAAAAAGCAAAGTGCCCAATCCAGATTAGAATTCTTGACTATGTTTTCACTGCAAGAATTGGGGAAAATAAATGCCTGTTTCTGCAGTAGACTAGATTATGTCCCCCCAGAATATTAGAGCTTAACCCTGGAATTTATAAATGTGACTTATAAAAAATGGTCTTAGGATATGATTGAGTTAAGGGCCTTGAAATAGGGACATTGACCTGGATTATCCTGGTGAGCCCTAAATAAAATCCCAAGTGTGCATGCAAGAAGGAGGAAGAAGATTTGACACACACACACACACACACACACACACACACACGGGCACCAGTGTGCACACAGAGGAGGCAGTGGGAAGATGGAAGCAGAGAGAAATTTACAGATGCTGGCCCTAAAGACGGGGTGGGGGGTGAGGGCGGAAGCCAAGGAACTAAGTCACCAAAAGCTGAAAACAGCAAGAAACCGATTTTTCTTGGAGCCGCCAGAGGGAGCAAAACTCTGCCAACACCTTGGTTTTGGCTCAGTGATACTGATTTCAGGCTCTGGGCTCCAGAATTGTGAGAAGAAAAATCTGTTGCTTTAAATTACTATATTTGTAGGAATCTGTTATAGCAACCTCAGGAAACCATTACGCATGTCTTGAAATGATGAAATAGGTCGGTCTAATATTCATGTCTTAAAGAAAGGGCGCCAGGCCCTGGAAGGGTCACAGACCTTCTCTACAGAGCAAACTTTACCCAGGAAGGCTGGAAAGTTTTCATTGTGGTTCCTACACATCTCTGTCTTCAAAACAAACATTCCTTTAGAAATGACAAGGCTGAATACAGACCTTGCCCTTCTGCCTGAATCTGCTGACAAGACCAGACACAGGCCATGTGGCCTTCATGCCTAGCTAATTTCCCATTCTTTGTTTCAAGAGTAATCAACTAAAATGAGAAGTCTTTCCCCTTGAAACTCTCTAGCTACCACAGAGATAAACATTTCCTAGTTAAACAGCTGTAGAGCAATAGCAACTTCAAAAACTTCACCTGCAACTTGTTTACCTGTCCCTGCAAGAGTTTCAGGCAACCACCCTGCCGACACACTCCCATCTCGGGGTGGCATGCTCTCCCTATTCCAAGAGCCTGAATAAATCCAACTCAATTTCCTGCAGCACTTTGTCTTTCGGAGAAGTTATTCATCAAAATAACATTTTTAATTAGAGGGATCTGTGACAAAAGGCCCTGCTACCGAATTAGCAGCTTTTAAAAATAATGTAGCTGTAGTGGTTTAAGAGTTATTCTTGGTTCCTCTTGGAGTTAGTGCTCCCTGCCTGTTGCCCTAACATCATTACCAATATGAATCACTTTGTTCTGTATTGTAAGAGAGACCAGTCAGAGCTACTAGAACCTTCCCTGGTACCTTTTGAAATATCAACATAATTAAATCATATGCATGATTATCAGGCAAGCGGAAATTCTAACAGCAAGGGCAACTTGGGCACCAAACTAACAACTAAACTACAGAACAGCCTTCGGGATCACCTGACATCTAGTTGCATGGAAATCTGCATCTAGGGATTGAAAGAAGGAGTCACATTGAAATGGGTAAAAAGGGAGGCAGAACAGGCTGGTCCCACATCCACATGTGGCAGATAAAAATTTGGAGGGATATCTTGGCTGTGGAAGTCACTCTTGAAAAGCAAGGGGTCCCAGCCCCACACCAAACTGCTCAGCCCAGGCTTCCAGTGCTGGGAAGAAAAGTCTCCCTAACTTCTGGCTGTAAAAACCAGTGGGGGTTAAGGCTGAGTGAATGAAATGGTTCCAGAGTCCCACGCAGTTCTTCTGAAGGACCCTTGCACAGGCTTACTCAGACACTCCCTCTGAGCTCCAGCTTTGGGGCTATAGCTTGAAAAGTACTAAGGACGTACAAGGAGGCAATGAAATGTCTGGCATCAGGGCAAGAGCTAAGTGGGAGGGGGCAGCTTGCTGCCCCACAAAAGTGCTTGCAGAGGCAATTGTTTCTTTTGTGAGATCCACACTCTTGCACCCAGAGAGCCAGCAGGCAGGCATGATATCTGAGTCTCCATCAACCTGACCCACACTGTTCACCCCACCCTGGTGATTTTCTGAGACCCCCACCCCATCCAACTTGCAACCTCACCCAAGCTGTTTCCAGTGGCTTTTCCATGCAAATGACCTATCTTGGCTCATGCTTCAGACTTCCCTAAAAATCTCTCAAACAGCATCACATGGCCTTAGCATATCCCCCACCACTTGCTAAGTGGCCCCAGACCTGGAACTAGAAGCACCAGGCCTCAGTTCACAGCGTGGCCTCTACTGGGTACCTCCAGGCCAAGCAGAACTATGTCCTGGGGGTGTGCACCTGAAACTAATATAAAACCACATGTCAACTGGAACTGAAAAATAAACAATTACTTTAAAAAACTGAAAAAAGAACAACCGGTGACACATTAAAAAACAAAAAATAAAATAATTTCCCAGTTCTCTCTGCCTATTTATTTGAGAGAGGGAAGGGGTCATAAGTTAAATACAAGCCTCTTTCATTCGGAAGGGAATAGTTGAAATTAAGCACCATATGGCTTAGAGTACTTTTGCATATTGAAACAGCAGTTTAACAATAACACCTTTTATACATTTCAAAAAGTTAATACTTTCCTACAGTACAGCTATTAAGAAAAAGTAATAAACTGGATGAAGATAGTAAGAAATAAAGATATTATCAAATGGAAAGTAAGATGTCAATCATAGCAATGACTAAAGCCAACTGAGAGCCAAGAGGATGAGTATTAGACGAGGGTGAGGCCTGATGGGGGTAGTTCATGCACGTTCTCATACAAGTTTTCCAGTGGCTGCCTAGGTGACCCCAGGAAAGTGACACACCTCATGTGTAAAGTTCAAATCTCCGATCTCTCTAGGTTAAAAGTTACCCAATGTTATTCAACAAATATTACTGAGCACCTGCTAGGCAAGGACGTTTATTGGTAAGTGCTGAAGTGAATGCAGTTTCTTGTAGCTCATGCTCTCAAATT
This sequence comes from Sturnira hondurensis, assembly GCF_014824575.4. Lineage (NCBI taxonomy): Eukaryota > Metazoa > Chordata > Mammalia > Chiroptera > Phyllostomidae > Sturnira > Sturnira hondurensis. Next base: position 4,918,441 of record NW_028075269.1, read on the forward strand.
CCGTTAGTACATTTCAAGTGGAGAAACCTCATACAGGTAGTTGAGTCAATGAAGCTTTATACAATTAAATGAGCTAGATGATGCTGCCAGCTCTAACACCTGAATAAGTCCAGTACCAATGAGACACAGAGGAATAAGCCAATATGTATCTTGGAATAATGGATCAGATTAATATATATGTTTTTACATTTTCACGTTTCACAATAACTTTAAACGTCACCTCCTTTTTGCTTTGTTTGTATTCCCTCAGATAAATATGATTACTATTTTTAAGATATCAGTAAGATTTCCAAAGAGATCATAAAAATGCAATCAGATCACTGCATGCTCTAAATTCATATGTTACAGGAGAGCAGCTGTGACAATTGATACTTGATGGAAAAAGCAGCCACTTCGGCCCAGAGACCTTGGAAACTATCGCATCTGTGATATACAGAGGCGAGACTGCTCTTCTTGAAAAATACCCCGGTACCTCAGAAGTGGGAACGCTGTGTGTGAAGCAAATCTTTCCAGGTGACTCCTGCAGTGATGAATTTTAGCCAGACTGGCAGTGCTACATGGGCTCTGTGACCCGTACAGCAGGAAATGAATGTCCTCTATTTTTTAATCAACTATCCACCAGCAATTAATCTGAGCCTTCAAATGCAACACAATGCACATGGAGCAATAGCAAATGAGAATTTTACAGAGGATTGCTGGCCATTTTAATTTGGAAAAAGCTGGCAGAATATTCTTTCCTCCACTTTGCGATGCCTTTTCTGCTCATTCTCTCCCATCATTGTCCCTGGACAATGCCATGCTGTTCAGAAACTTCCCCTGGTCAGACATGTGAGCAAGTGCAACCCAAGAAACTCAGCTTGAGGTCCCAGTGCTAATTAAAACCAATGCTGCTTTTCTTTCCCTCAGTACATATTTTTTTAAAAAATGTGTTTTACATCTAAGCATTGGGAACATTGCCAAACCTATTTAAACCAAACATTCCTGAATTTAAAAGGGTTGCATAATTTAATCCCTGCTATATTATTAAACAACAGAAGACTGATTTATAAGCCAAAGGAAAATGGATTGGAGCAGGTGCACCCATACTTTTCCCTGTGTCACTTCAACAGTACTGCTTGAGCAATAATAGGCCCGAGATTATTCATCCATTTTGGAGTAATTTGAACAGATCCCAAACTGAAACGTTTACATTCCTTTAAGGTCTTGATCCATTTCAAGTCTTCTCCAACTATTAAAAAGAAAGCACAGGTCAGGTAATTTTTTAAATGGCCCTGCAGGGTTCCAGCGGTTCCAAGTAGCAGGTGGAACCCATGAATATATGTAAGATACAGTGTGTGTCCAGTATAAACCTAGGAAACTCTATCATGGTTCAGGTATTTTAAATATTAAGATTACTAAACAAGATATTTTTGAGACGAAGCTGCTAATTACGAACAACCATCATGTTTCAAAAGGAAGCATTCAGCATTTACCATTAACGGGTATTCTGGGTAAATTTAGAGAAACCAAGAAGCAACAGTCTCCATCACTTGAAACAGTTTTATACTTTCCTCATCTAGGCTAGAAGAAGAAAGCAGAATTCGCTTCTTTCCACCAGAAATTCATAGAAGGAAACAGCAGGGTTCCTAGCTAAAGATTACTCATACTGCACTGCTTAGCTGGTACCACCCTCATGTGTAATCAGAGACTTGTGTAAGCAAGACTTTGCCTCAAGAAGACACTTGAAGGTGGGCCAGCACAGATCCAGGCACAGGCCGTTATAAAGTAGCGCTTACCAGTTTTCCAAGTAACTTTAAAAGAGTAACCTACTATTAATACAGGTGGTTTAAATACATAGTAGGTCCTTGGTTCTTGCTTTCTAAGTGTTCTGTGTAATATATTTTTCCAAATGTTTTTACTATTGAAAAATATTATTATTATTATGAAACGTGCACAAGGAATAGCAAAATCTCAACAACAAACCGAGTTGCAAAAGTGTACTAGGTAGGGAAGAAAAACTAGGGTTCGAACCCAGGAATTCTGAATTTCAATCTATTTTTTCCACTAAAAGATTTTTTTTTTGCTATTTGCAAAATTTTGTAAATATATTATTGAATTTAATAAACAAAAATAAAGGTATTTAGAATAGAATGTTTTAAAAGCCCTCATATAGAGGATGCTTAATTTTTTATTTTGAAAATACTGAGAAAGATAGTATATTTAGAAATAAAGTTTCATTTAAAAAAATAATCAGTCAGCCCTGACCCTGTGGCTCAGCTGGTTGGGAATGATCCCACCCAGCAGAAGGTCTCCAGTTTGGTTCTCCATCTGGGCACACGCCTGGGATGTGGGTTCGAATGCTCTGCTGGTTGCGTAGGAGAGACAACAGATCAATGTTTCTCACATTGGTGTTTCTTTCCTTCTCTTTCTTCCCCTCTTCCCTTCTCTCTAAACATAAATCAATAAAATATGTTTTAAACTAGTAAATCAGGCAGGGAGTCTTTGTTTCAATAATAATAAACAGGGTTCATACTTCATATAGCATAGAATGTAAAGCCAGTGCAAAAAAATAAGGTTTTAAAAAAACTTAAGAAAAATTATCTAAGCAAGAAACCCTAATATATCATCATGGTTTACACAGCCTCAAAAATAAGTTCAAGCGTTCAGAGTTTTCTTAAAGGAATACACATAGAAGAAAAAAATATAAGAAGTTGAAACATGTTTATAGGTAATTAAATGTTAAATAAGATGAGATGTCTGATAATAGAGGAATTCACTTTGCCATGCACACAGCTCCTTAAACATAATGTTTGGGAGATGACATGAAGATGATTTTACCAAGGATAATGTGACCAGGATGCATAGTTCCGCAAGAAAACTGATCATTTAAGTGAAGAATATAGCTTTGCTCTAAGAACCTTATTTTAGCTTCAACAAGCGGTGTCTGAAAACATCGTGGCTGGAAATTCTCAAAGATAATTTTGTTAAAAATGGAGAAGTAAATAGCCACACTTAATTACAAAATGATAAATGCAAAATAAGCTTTTATAAATTTTTTACTTTTAAAAATAGCTAAAAAAAATTGCTAGGGTAGCATTAAAGTGGAGGAGCAGAGTTTAATTTTCCTTCTAAATAAAGTTTTTTTTTTACTTCTCTCTTTTTGTATACATCATATTAAGGCCACCGTGAAACTTCCCCATATTTATATTACTCATTCATTTATGCATAAAAATACCCAAGTCATCAGAAAATGTATTGATTCTCAAAAGGGTCCGGAACCTTGCGCCTGCCATCGCGGTAGAGCACAGTCCGTGGTTAGCACGGCTGGAATCTTTACAGACTCGAAAACTCAGTACGGCTGTAAATAACATTGTAGAAAGGCAAATTCCTGGGTGAAAAACGCTGAAAACTTTTTAAGCATAAACATGTCAACTCATACAGCACCGCTCATTGGGTGGAATCGAAGACTCCTTCCCCTCGGTTTTCAGCCGCTGGTCGTGGCCACGGGAAACCTCAGATATTAGCTTAGAAAGACCTGTAATGTCAGCTTCAAAGGTGTGCCTGACAAAACCCTAAGCTTAATAATGTAGTGGTTACCCAACCATTCCCTAAAAAATTATTGATTCCTACTATATTATGTTTAGGTCACTATACTAAATGTTATTAACAGGGACAAATTAGAAAGAAAGGAAGAAAAACTTAACAGATGAATGTTCTCTTTAAGAAACTAATTTAGTAAGAGTGAATACTAGAATTATATCTCAATGTTATCTGCCTTTTTATAAAAACAGAAAAAAATAGAAAAATTTTCACAAATAGGGACATTCTTAAGTATAGTATGGCTATGTGAATATATGATATGGAATTTTTAAAGTTTGTCTAAAATAAATTTTAATAAAATATGACTTATTTCTTATAAAATGCAGTTTCATAAAAGTTGTATGATCTTTGCAAATTAATTATTTTTACTGTGCTTCATTTTATCCATATGAAAAAATGTAATAGTTAATATTCTGTATAAGTTTTGAGAAAATTAAATAAGTTGATATGGGTAGCATATAGCATACCACATACTAAGAGATCAGTAAATACTGTCTGTCTTTATATTCCTCTTATAATCTTGTAAAAATTTCCATGACATGCAAGTATTGCTTTTATCATATGAAAACCAAAAACCCCTCAGACTTGATGCTTGTGAGTGATATGTCATCTTAAGAGCAGGAACATAAAATACATTATTTTCACTGTAATATAAATGTTAAAAAGTATTAAATTCATCTTAAAGAAGTGGGGGGAGGGAGCCCTATAAGTTTAAGAAGTCTTAATAGCATATGCACTTTGTCCACCTTAAGTTTGAACCAGCAGATATTAAAGGTTTGAAGAAACTGGGGGAGCTCAGCTTTTCTGAATGGTTCGAATAATGAAAACAAGGTCATGTGTCTAAGTTTCTCGAAGCTGTAGTACGGTTTCGGATTTTAATGGGCCATTGCTGAAACTAGGCCACATGGGTGGGAGTGCAAGGAGGAAGTGCGAACAGATGCAGTGGTGATTAGGAGTTGCGCCCCAGATGCACAGAATGAGTCCCTAGCTGATGGCCCAATGTTTATAGTGTGCATTTGGTTCATCGAACAGGCATGCTTGGGCGGCAAACTGTGGGAAGAAGTTGAAGAATGGAGATTAAAACAGGCTAGTGAGACATAGCATTACAGACATTAGGAAAGTGAACATCATTGTCATTTTAGCTGTGTGGCGATTCAGGTCAGGGAGAGAGCAAATGTAGAGAAAAAGGATATTGTGTTTTCCCTTGGGGAGAGACTAGGAAAGTGACAGATAGGGTCTCTCAAATGTTCAGGAAAGCAGATGGGCACTAAATAGTGAGCCCAAATTCTCCTAAGAAACCTGAATACTAATCTACAAAATAAGGAAGCCAAAATAATAATAACCCAAAATAATCTGGGTATCACACAGGGTCAAAGCTATGCGGGGAAAGCAGGAACGGGATCTTCACCTTTGGGACTGAACATAAAAACGCAGTGAAACTTCTGGTTGTGTAAGTCTTTTGGCAGTAAGGGCCCATAGTTGCTGAAAGAAATCATGAAATGCATTCTGAATTTATTAGCTTTGACTTAGGAAGAGAATGGGTTGGTATCTAGAAGTGGTATCCAGTGGTAAATTGTGCCGTAGGGAATGAGAGGAGGGAACGTGAGAGAAAGACAGCCGGATGTTTTGTGACCTCATTGACTACTTTCTGTACTTTGATTGAGGTCTGGACCGTAAGTATAGAATCAAAACTGGGTTGGGGAATTACAGATAACCTAACTATGGTAGTACATCACTGTCCATGAGAGGGCACTTTGTTTTTTTGTACATTTTTCCTTTTTCTGTCTCTGTTTTTTTAAATATTTTGCCTTGAATTAAAACTTAGAATATTTACACAACCTAATGTGGAACAAATGGCCAGCACTCCAAATTCTCACCTTGATGGGAGTTGACATTTAAGCACATACATAGTAATAGTCAAGTTGGAGAACATGCATTTCATAGAAAAAGTCATGGCTGTTATAAAAGTAAATGTGATTATGTGATAGAATGACTTTATAGATGGGTAAACACACTGAGAAAAAAGAAACCTTTTATTTGCCTGTCAGGAGTTGACCACTGTAGAAACATTTCCTCTTTCATTCATTGAGTTTTTTATTCACTTTTTTTACTCATCAAACATTCATTGATCTTTAGTATGTACTCTGTCTCCTGATAAACATTTAAGGGCACTAACAAAATGTTCGGACTGAGTTTTGCCCTCAGACAGTTTGCTATTATGAGTGAATCAATTAGTAACATTGTATTTACGTATAACAACATCATTGGTAAGTCTCAGAAGTGTCGATCACTCTAGCATTGGTGTGGAATCAGGAGGTAGGTTCAAATGCCTTAGTACCCACAAAAGAGAAACTAATATTAATTGTTTGTAGTTGGGAGTGTGCTGTCAATATACGATTTCATTCAATTCACCTTGACCTAAGGTAATTCTATTATTTAACCCACTTTAGACGTGAGAAACTAAGACTTAAAGATATCATGGACTTAAAAGCCAAATAACCAGTAAACTGAAGCAAAGAGCTTTAAAGTTAAATCATCACAAAATACTTAGTCTCATCTGTCTATAAACTTGGAATTTAAAATAGTTTATGCCAGTAAAGTTCTGGAAAAGTAGCTAGGAGATGTTTTCAAAGTTGAACATTGCAAGGTCATGTTCTTGGAATTCTTTTCTCATACACCGATACTGAGAAATAGTAACAAAAGTAAGTGTACCCCCTATAGAAAATGTCATATAACTCCAAAAATAATATAGAAATATTAACATCGATTTAACATTGACAACAATTCTAAGATTAGGCCAATGAGACATGAAAGGGTAAGTGACGTATCCAAGGACACCCAGCCGGAGCGGAACAGAGCCGGGATCCCCGCCAGTGTCTTCGGTACAGAAAGGGAGCTCTCAATGCACTGTGATCCACAGCCTTGTCCGTAGCACCAGCAGGGAGCCAGACTTTGCCTCAGTACAAGTTAAGTGTTCACTACAACTCAGCTGTTGCTCCAAAACAAACTCAGCTAGGCTGGGGAAAAAAAAAATTCAGCAAGAGTCCCATGCTCCACAACAGGATTTGGCCAGTTTTCTCCCGGAACAGCATGAGAGTAACTACTGTCTAGGCCAAGGCCTACAATCTGTATAACCTTTCTATTATTCAAGTCATATTGTAAATGCCACCACAGACAGTAGTACATAGTGAGTGAATGTGACTTTGTTCCAATGACACTTTATTTATGTACACTGAAATTGGGATTGTGTATAATTTTCAAGTGTCATAAAATATTTTTCTTTTGGGGGTTTCTTTTAACCATTTAAAACCATAAAGGCACGTTTGGAGCTAGAAGAACATCCAAAAACAGGCGGAGAGGGCCAGAGGTCTTGATGTGACAACTGATGCTTTTATGCTGTAGCAAAACCTCGTTCTGAGGCCGTGATTCTCACTTTCCTTGAGCAAAGTGGTCACAAAATTGTAATACGAGGCCTACAAGCAAGAAATTTCAAAATCATGGTATAATAAAACTACACGTAATTAATAATTATATGGATTGCTAATGAAAAGTGGTATGTATTTTTTCAACATGCACTCATTGAATGCCTACTATAAGTCAGGGACTATAATAAGAAGTTAACATCTGTAGGTGAATTAAATCTAATTCCTACCTTCTTGGATTTCACATTCTGCTGAGGAGTGGGTTAAAAGAAATATAACTTTTAGTTAGAACTATCAAAAAAACAGTCCTGCATTTGTCTTGGTTCTATTATATATTGATAATATAATCCTTTCATAATTGTATGGATAATATAACTGAAAAATAATATCATCAATTTTCTTCTAAATGTCAGTTTGGTTTTGTGTTAAAGGAGAAATATAACGACATGTAACATAAAGGATCATGGCACATAAAGTACTATAGTACCTGATAAATATGTGCTTAGTAAATATCAGTTATTATTATTTTCCTTATACAAAGCCATAAAACTGTATATTGAGTCAAGTTTCTTTATCAGCAAGAAATTAAGTAACTACTCACAAGAACACCATGGAGATCGGACACACACACTGATAACAGGAAAGCACAATACCGAGGTGGGGAGCAATGGAGAGAATTAGTGTATATTGTCCCTTTATCACTGCAAATTCAAAGTAAATCACTACACACTTACCGAGCAGCACTTTGCCCACAGAACACATCTAACATCGGTTGTATAGGTGTTTTCAGTACAGCAACAAATAATTCTTCAGTGCTCCAGACACCACTTGGGTGTCCTGCAATTTAATTCACCTAGATTTTGCATCAGTTCCTCTCAAGTTCAAGGCTCAGTTCCACAAGATTGCCCCCATTTCAGCTGCCAGTTGTGAGGCTTGAGTCTCTCCAACTTCTGACTGATTGGCTATTAACTGGAAGCTTCCCACTACCCGCTTTTTGACTTCTATAATTTTGTAGAACCAGTCACAGAACTCAGAAAAATATTTTACTGATTATTTCTGGTTTGTTATAAAAGATAAAACCCAGCAGTAGCCAAGTGGAGTGGCATGAACCTCCATGCCTTCTCTAAGCATGCCACCTTCCCAGTTCCTTGATGTGTTCACCAGCTCCAAAGCTCTGTAGCCTTAAGATACGTAAATGAAGGTGTCAATGTACAGGCATGGATGAAGTCACTGATCTCTAGCCCTTTGCCCCTTTCCAGAGGTGGGGAGGAGCTGAAAGTTACAATTCTTTCAAGAATTTGTAATTTTTCAAAAGACCAGCACTCATTCTAAAGCTCTCCAGGGGTCCCTAGTCTCAAGAGTCACATAATCATACAAAAAATACTCATCACTCTGGCGATTGTAAGGGGCTTAGAAGTTCTTGTGTCAGAAACTGAAGACTAACACCAAATATAACAAAAGATATTTCTATCAACTCCAACACCTAGGAAATTTCACAAGTTGTAGAAACTCTGTGTCAAGAACCAAGGATGAGGACTGTGATAGAATCTTAGTGAAAAATGAAGCCGCTGGATATAAAATAGAAAAATCTCACTCATCTGCGCTGAGGAAAACAAAGCTTGAGAAATACAATTTCTGAGTTATGAAAGACATTTGATATTTGATATCTGACTGATATTTGCTTAAACGATAGGGAGTTAGGCAGAAGGCGCCTCATGGTGTTTCAGAGGCAGGGGAAGGAAATGACCCAGGTTGTGCCTGTCCCACAAAAATAAGCTGAATTGAACTTTGTGCGACTGGACTGGTTTTGTTGGCTCAGGAAACTTTCAAAGCTGCTCTTCATTTGTGTTGTTGTGTTTTTTTTCAACAAAATTGAATTCAATTATTTTGTGTTTATATCCCTTGCTCATAAATACAGCCTAACCCAAACCCTGGTGGACTTGCCTGTAGCTTGCTACAATTGTCCCCAATTACAATTCCTCTGCTATTCTTGAATAAACTGATTTTTGACAACTTTGAGCTTGCCTCCATATTTTCTTACTATATCATACAATTACCACACTCAAAGCCTGTTAGTCTCATGACAGCATGGCTCATTTTGCAGATGAGAACACTGAGATGATGAGAGTCGGAACAACTGCTGAGAGGCAGAAGCATGTGCAAGTGAGAGATCTGGGATTCACAATGCGATGTCTCTCTTTAAGCCTTGAGTCAATGCACTGCGGGATGAAATGCTGCGTGTTTCCAGATGGATGGTTTTCCCCTTGCAGGGCATTTCCCCACATGTCATTTAAAGAGTATACACCAGTTATTGTCCTGTTACTTTTTATTCACAGTCCTCATGTCTATCCCTTTGTCTTCATTCCACATGCCCTTTGGACTGGTGGTCTTCTTCTAACACCTATCTAAGGGTTCAAACAATCCATAAACACAAATGTGAAAATTTATGTTGTGTCATATTTGTTCTGAGGCTTTCAACATCCTCATACATCTTGAATTATCATTGCTTCTCCAAGCAAGCCTAAAATTGTCCTACTGGTTTGTGCTGTCATATGTGAATTCATTTTTAAAAAGGATTACTTAACCCACAATCATCTGGGTATTTATACGTCCTATGCTTGCTTAGAGCACACACACATACACACACACACACACACTAAAGATTAATTTAAAATTACCTTCAAAACTACCAGAAATTTTTACTATATATCAGAAAGGTGGGCTGGCTATAGGTGCAAAAGAATAGGAAACAGATATAAAATAGGTAGAAGGAAGGGTGATTTAAAAACTGAGGAATTTAAATTCTGAAAGATCGAAGGCTTTTAAAGACATTTTCTTTTTATTTTTAAGACAATCTCAAACGTGCAGAAACAGCTGGAAGAATAGTTCAAAGAAAGTGCTCTGTTGACTCCTAGAGCATTTAAGAGCAAGGACATCGCGGTCTTAGTACCCCAAAGACTTTACAATGAATTTCTGTTCACAAGGGCATTCATGCCACAGATGGGTTTGGTCTCTCTCTGCTTTGAATATCTTATAGGTATTGAAGCTGAAGCTCCTCCTGGGCAGAAACATCCTTATTTTACTCATTTATTTATTTATTTGTTCCACAAATATGTATTTGGCATACCTGTGTGTGCCGAACCATCTGGAGTGTTGATTATGTATTATCACTCGATGTGGATCCTGATTACATGGTTGTACTCAGTTAATGAGCAATTACTAAGCTATGCACACATGAAGCATGTACTTTCTCTGTACGCATGTAAATGGTCTTTTAAAAGTTCTGAAAATAATTGTGTTTAAACCTAATCTCCTTGATGGTTTCACATCAATGGGATTGCATTTAATGCCACTGAATTCGGCTGTTCAAAATGGTTACAATGGTAAATATTATTTTATGTACATTTTACCACAATAAAAAATTAGTAAATCTTGCGAATGTTGTAAAAAAGAAAGAAGAGAGAGAGAATGAGTTTCAGTTTTTCTCGTGGGCCTTCTGAAAGATTGGCAGTCAAGGACAAGCAGTAAAAAAAGCTCAGCTTCTCCTTTCATTCAGGAGAACTAAATTAGTTCTTTGTTTATAGGTTTACCTGCTATTCTCAAGCTCTGCCTTATGTTGTATCTTAAATGATAATCATATGGTTACTTGGAAAACATCTGGAATAATTAAGCTTTTTACACAATATATATCAGTATCATTTCTTTAGTAAAGATATAAGCTATGCCTCTTATACCTTACTTCCTGTTTTTTTTAATTTTGTTTTCTAGTGACTTTTTCAGGCAGGGATCTGAGAATATTCCATAGGTTCTTCTGCAGCGAAGAGCCCAACTGTTCCCCACAAATGATGCCCACACCTTTCGCCTGTTTATGCGAATGTCCTGCCTGTTTATTGCAACCTCACCACTTACCCATCACTGACAGCAGTTCCTTTAATCACCGTCAGATAACTCTGCTTCTTTTTCCTTTATTAAAATTCTCATCTCATATTTCATTTGACTTTTTAAATCATAATTCTACTGTCTCTGTGACAAGACTATAAACTCCTTGAAGGGACAGATTGTGTTTTATCTTGTTTTCTTATGTATTCCATTAATGTGCCAATTATGCATCATAAGTAGCGCTCAGCATTTATTTTGGAGTGATTAAACAACATAGGTCTTTGGACCATAGAGATGTATCCTACACATAGTAGAAGAATTCAGAAATGCACATAAGCTGAAAATCAGGCATTTATTTTTTTTGACCCTACCCAAGAACATTTTTTATTTACTTTTTGGGAGGCAGGGGAGGGAGAGAGAGAAACATCGATGCCAGAGAAGCGTCCATGGTTGCCTCCACACACACCCAGACTGAGATATGCCCCGGGAGGGGGGACTGCGCATGTCTGAACCAGGGGTTGCAGGCATCTGCCCCAGGACCAGGGATGAATTAGCAACCTAGGTATGTGTCCTGACTGGGAACTGAACCCACAATAGTTTGGCTATGAGGACAACGCTATGACCCCTGGGCCACACTGGCCAAGGCTGGGTATTTACCTTTTGCTGGGTATTTCTTCATGGAAAATATGATACATTTAGAAAAAAAATATGTCTACATTATTTTTTAGTTGACTGAATTTCGGGATTGAAAAAATTGAACAACTGTAATGTTTTCTGTGGTCTTGTTCATCTGAAATTTAATGAATTAGACTTGCTGTTGAAGAAATCTTGAAAGTAGGAGATTGGTAGCTTTTCTACAGCACACGGTACAAAGCTTCATCTTCGACAAACACTAAATGTGGCCATTTTGTGTAAGTGAAGTAAAAATAACTGTTCTGGATGTAAAATTAGGAACTACATCATAGTTCCTTCACCTGCCTACTTATTCCATTCCAAAAATGCCGCTTGCCATGCACAGCAAAAGGTCTTGATGTGCTATGAACATACCTTCCAGTTCATTTTTGCAAATGTGTACTAAAAATTGACTCTTTTCTTTCTTGCTACCAGCATATTACACACTCTCAAGGTGCTGGTGCTTTAAAAAATGTCAGAAAAGAACCAGATGGTAGTTGGATAGAAATATTTAGACACTTGGCTGGATAATTCTCCAAGCACTTTGAGTAACTTCAGCTTAGTTCTCTTGCACAGCATTGGCTGACTCCCTCTCCACAGAACGACACAACAGAGATAACTGTCAGTGGGAATTTTTCAAAAACCTTTCGGGGCGATGACAAGATGAGCTGTGTCACAGAGGAGTAACCATGTTCAGGTTCCCGGTGTCGAGCAAGCAGGTGCCATAAGTGGTTTCCTGTCAGGCAGGTACCAACGGGAGAATTATGTTTGCTTTTATGAGAATAGGTAATTCACTTTATTAGATGAGTAGGAAAATATCAGACCCATTTTATTTCTAAAACACAGCTTAAAAGTGAGTTTACAATAATTTTGATCAGTTATAGGAAGTAACACACAGCCTTCAAAGTTAATTTCTTCCAAAAAGTCTCAGGAATTAAAAGAGAGCATATTAAAAATTGAAAAAAATGGATTTTTATTCGTTTGTTTTGCTCCTCAAACATTTACTGAGTGCTAGCTGGATTCCAGGCTCTGTGTGAAACGATTTCTGTTAAGTCATTCAGTGAGTTAGTTCTTCTTTCTCTTGAGGCCTCAACTGAAGCCGCTTTTCCAGAGAAAACTTCTAAGAGTGGGCTTTGTACCATTCGATCCCCTTGTCATCTATGCCTTCATAAATCAATCATAAATATTATCCTTATTCCTTTACGATGTCATCTTTCCCAATTCTATACAACATTTCAGAGAACAGGAACTGTGGCTGTGATGTTCGCAACCTACCTCCGGCATCTGTTTACTGACTGGCATATAACAATTGCTCAGTAGTTTTCACATATGCATGATGTATAAATGCAAAATATTAAAAATAAAATAGTACACACGATGAAAAATTCCTGAAGATACAATAGAAGCCCATGATTTGGGTGAATTCTGATACGTGTAGAAATCAGGAAACTTTCCATAGGGATGAGACAATTGCATAAAATTTACTCTGCAAGAAAGAATCACAAGGCCATGGAGATGGAAGAGCAGCTGGAAGGAAATTGCATGTAAGCAGAGTCCATTCAAGGAACTAGAGGCTGGCACCTAGACTGTGAGGTACAGAGTGCCAGGTGAGGAATCCAGGGAGGCAAAGTTGTCCACTGGTCAAGCAGCCGTGCCGACTGCAGCCTGTAGATCAGCACCCATGCTTCTGTGTGTCCTGCCACTAAGGAAGCAATGAACTGAATGGGTTTCAGCAAGTTAGTACTCACTATGCAACAGGCAGCATGAACATTATGTTCCTGTAGTCGCCCTTGTCCCCAGTGTGAAGCAGGCTCAGGTATATAGTGCCCAAGTAGTAAATCGATGGCACAACTGAGAAACCTGGCCTTAGAAACAACCCAATTTATACAGGAAAACCTAAGCAAGTCGGCGTTACCCTAATTTCCCTGGAAAGGAAACATCTCCCTCTGTGGTTCCCAAAGCTGCTTACTATGTAAACCTCCTTGTGAACAAACTCTTGTCACAAGACCAGTAGAAATGTCGTAGAGAATTGCTTTTCAATAGTGGAACACACTATTGAAAGACTTCTTTAACAATAAAGGCATTTTTATGTGTATTTTTCTGTTGATGGGAAGATGATGAGGAGCTATATGTGAGTGAATAATAGGATAATGTTTCCATATGAGATAGTAAAAATGGATACTCTTGTCAAAGATATAGGTAAGCAGTTGCTTTGTGTCTCAAATATCCAAACACTGTTATGTTTAGCATAACCAAACAATTTAGTCACTAGGCATATCTTTTGAGACATACATACAGAAATTCTTAGTGGAATGTAAATTTATAGTTACGACTACAGTTTAAATTTTTCTGGGATTCTTTAGGGTTCTGTCTATGTGAATTCACAACTTTGAATTACTGTTNATTCTGATACGTGTAGAAATCAGGAAACTTTCCATAGGGATGAGACAATTACATAAAATTTACTCTGCAAGAAAGAATGACAAGGTCATGGAGATATAAGAGCAGCTGAAAGGAAATTGCATGTAAGTAGAGTCCATTCAAGGAACTAGAGGCTGGCACCTAGACTGTGAGGTACAGAGTGCCAGGTGAGGAATCCAGGGAGGCAAAGTTGTCCACTGGTCAAGCAGCCGACTGCAGCCTCTAGATCAGCACCCATGCTTCTGTGTGTCCTGCCACTAAGGAAGCAATGAACTGAATGGGTTTCAGCAAGTTAGTACTCACTATGCAACAGGCAGCATGAACATTATGTTCCTGTAGTCACCCTTGTCCCCAGTGTGAAGCAGGCTCAGGTATATAGTGCCCAAGTAGTAAATCGATGGCACAACTGTGAAACCTGGCCTTAGAAACAACCCAATTTATACAGGAAAACCTAAGCAAGTAGGCGTTACCCTAATTTCCCTGGAAAGGAAACATCTCCCTCTGTGGTTCCCAAAGCTGCTTACTATGTAAACCTCCTTGTGAACAAACTCTTGTCACAAGACCAGTAGAGATGTCTTAGAGAATTGCTTTTCAATAGCGGAGCACACTATTGAAAGACTTCTTTAACAATAAAGGCATTTTTATGTGTATTTTTCTGTTGATGGGAAGATGATGAGGAGGTATATGTGAGTGAATAATAGGATAATGTTTCTATATGAGACAGTAAAAAGGAATACTCTTGTCAAAGATGATAGGTAAGAAGTTGCTTTGTGTCTCAAATATCCAAACACTGTTATGTCTAGCATAACCAAACAATTTAGTCACTAGGCCTATCTTTTGAGACACACACAGAAATTCTTAGTGGAATGTAAATTTATAGTTACGACTACAGTTTAAATTTTTCTGGGATTCTTTAGGGTTCTGTCTATGTGAATTCACAACTTTGAATTACTGTTCACATTTTATAGCACATAAAACCTTTCTGGCACATAATGTGATTCTTTTGTTAATCTGATTCAAATTACTTTCTCCAAAGTCAAAGTTTCTTTCCTTTTCCAATTTTCAACATACATTTTTTCCCTT
This sequence comes from Sturnira hondurensis, assembly GCF_014824575.4. Classification (NCBI taxonomy): domain Eukaryota; kingdom Metazoa; phylum Chordata; class Mammalia; order Chiroptera; family Phyllostomidae; genus Sturnira; species Sturnira hondurensis. The sequence goes on from NW_028075269.1 coordinate 4,933,497, forward strand.
GCAATGACTTATTTCAGAATGGTAATGCTTATGAAACAACAATGTCTATTACAAAGTTTAGTTTCAGAGTTGCTTTACACTTAGTTGCTTTACCTGGACTAAAAATGCCTCCACTGTGAAGACTTCTTCTCTGAAACATTAATGAAGCAGAGGAGATAATATTAAGTCTAGACTATGAAGCCCTGGCTGGTGTAGCTCAGTGGATTGAGTGTGGGCCTGTGAACCACACGATCGCGGTTCGATTCCCAGTCAGGGCCCATGCCTGGGCTGCAGGCCAGTTCCCAGCAGGGGACTCACTAGAGGCAACCATACATTGATATTTCCCTCCTTCTCTCTCTTTCCTTTCCCCTCTGAAGATAAATAAATAAAGTCTTAAAAATAAATAAATAAATAAAATCTTAAAGAAAAAGAGTCACCTTTTAGGGGGAATTCTACATTAAAAAAAGTCTAGAATATGAGACCTCCATTCTTTACTTCTTGGATCAGTACTGTATTAAAATTAAATATCGATTTAATTTACTGGAGATGGTGGGTATTTTAAGGACCACGAAAATGAGAATGGATCTGATTCATTCATTTGACATTTATTGAGTATGTTATTGAGTATGTCTTGTCCTTCTCTGGTATTTTTGTGGAATCATGAGAAAATAATAACTTTTGGTTTATACACTCAAGAAGCTTTCAGTATACTGAAAGAAACAAAGGGGGAGATTCTTATAATATAGTGTGGAAACTGCTATTAACGTATTAAGCATAAAGGGGCATAAAAAGTATCTCTCCATGGAGTTGATGCAAAATTGTATTGGAGAAACAGAAAGAGAACTTGGCCTTGACACCTAAAGAGAGATAATAAAATAATTTGAAAGGAATGGGAAAAAGAATGGCATGTCACATCAAAGGAAATATGTGAAGAAATGTGTCACAAGGAGAGCCAAGAATGCACTTGAGTGGTGGGACTGGGGTTACACAATTAGAGAGTCACAGGAAAATGACAGGATATGAGACTAGAAGATTAGGCTAGAGCAGACAGTTCCCCATGGGCCTTGGATAACTTGCTGCAGAGGACTTTAGATTTTGTTTTTTAGAGGTGGTATAAATCAACAAGAAAACTTTAACCCTGGTTCTAACCATAGCCATTTGAAGTTCACATTGGAGAGTATTAGGAGAACAGGAAGTTGGTTGCCAAGGTATGACTACAGGTGATGTGAAGGCATCGGAAGTGAGAGTAGTGAAAAAAATTAAAAAATGAAACATATTTCCAAAATTGATCATTTTGGTAGCTGGTTGATTGAGGAACTGGAGTAGAAAATGGGAGTATGAAAGTCTGTGTGATTTGGAGCTCAAACTGGAAATATATTAGTGTTTGGGGGAGACTGAGTATGAATCAAGGGGTAGATAATACGGCAAAAAGAGCTTAGAGGTCATTCAAGTTGTGATCCAGGTATCAGCATGCATTCCATGAAGCAGAGAACTTTACTAAATGTCAGTGTGTATTAGTAACTTCAGTGGAAGATAGGAATCTATGATACAGATATGGACAACCTGATTCACCTCCCTTTTTGCACTTAATCAGTGAATTTGCAAATCGACAACCGGGAGTATAAACTGACTTAACAGTTTTTCTAATAGGATCGGAGGCTAATTATCAGTAATACTGATGGTTCAAATACCACATATATCCTATCTTTTCTCCCCCCTTCATATTTTGTCTATATATTTTGAAAATGCACATTTAAATCAACTATATACATATACATTGGTGGTTGTGGAGGGTATCTCACTCAGCTGAGTGAAGGTTAAAATATTTGGAGGCTGAAAACAAACCCCTATTTCCTTGATTTAACATAGTTTTCTTAAAGTTCCTCAGAGCTCATCTGAAAATAGCAAGTATTTTCCTGGAACTCCTCAATTATGCATGAGGTACCATTGTACTGGGAAGTGTATATTATTGAGGCAAACACTAATAAAGTGATTTGTCAAACTTATGCATTAAGGACAAATATCAAAAACTAAGAAATTTAATTTATTTTTCTCCCAAACACATAAAGCTAAGTTTCCGAATAAATTGTTTATTATATGCAATGATTTTTAAAATTTCTTTTAACAAGCACAGAAGACAGAGAGAAATGCTGTGAGGAAAATAATTAGAGCAACATTGGCTCTGATAACTAAATATTAACGTCCTTTAACAATCCTTTTACTTCAATTTATTGGATTGATTTTGTGGTTAAATTGTAAAGTAATAGAGATCCACAAATGTTCTCATTTTAATAAGAACATTTATCTGTTGTGATCTAATCGTGGATATATGAATACATTTCCAGTTTAATTAAGCAAGTCGTTTTTTTAAAAAATGATGGAAAAAAGATGAATAGGACCAAAACTTTACCCTCTCACTTTCAGCTTTTGAAATTTCTATGATTCAGGAGATGTTGCTGAATAGTAATTAATGTGGCTTCCAAATTGCAGCTATGAGAACAGTGCAGAAATCCTGCCACATTCCAACACAGTCTCTCCTGCTGTGCTGCCGAGTGGTGCCGAGCCGCAACTGCCGGACACCATCCGAGACTTTTGTGCTGAACAAGTCATTTCAGTTTTTTGGGGTCAATGAAGAAGTCAGTTAGTTGGAAGCAGGGGAAGGAATTTTTGAAGGTAAAATGGAAAGAAAAAAGAGCTCTTCTTCATTAAGTATTCATTTCACACCACTAGGAAAAAAGAGTATTCATGTGTTTGAGAAAAATAATTATCCTTTCAAGCCTCAGTGTCACCTAATCCCCAGAATTAGAGAGTAGTGGTTCCTATTGGACCTCCCAGAAATATTTTCTACTAAACCTTTCTGGAGTGTACCTTTTATCCATATGTTGAATATATTTGTTAAGCAACTATCTTTTGGCAGCTTTTAAAGCAAAAATTAGAAATAAAATAAATAAATAAAATCTAGGACCTAACTTTAAGAAAGACTCATAGTCAAGGAGGTAAGATACACATAAAATACCAATCATCTGTGAGTGCTATATTATAAATTTATTTTTAGAATACAAACAATTGACACAAAAAAAGCGATTAATTCTCCTGGTAGTAGAGGAATAAATGTGGTGGGAAAATGTTTCACCTGAGAGAGAGAGAGAGAGAGGAATAAGCATATTGGAACTTAAAGAATGGATAAGTTGAAATCGACCCAAATATAATCATAAGAGGTAACAGTATTAGTTATTGACTATACTCATGGCATAGCACTAAATGTGTTTCATGCATTAATTATCTCCTGTGCACCTCACAAAAACCTTAAAGTAGATATCATTATTGTTATTGTTCATTATTATTATCATCTCCATTTTCAAGATGAGGAACTAAGGTCACATGAGTAGAAATGGAGGACATAGGATTTGCACACAAGCATCTGGCTTCCAACCACCACATTATACTCTGCCTCCCACAGAAGACCATTTCAGACAGGAGTCACAAGCAAAAGCTAGAGCATGAAACACAACATTTTCAGAAAGCTATGCGTGTTTTTCAGCATGACTAGAACAAAAACTCTGCTTGGGAAAGCGCCAGATTACAGGGTTGGCAGAATTAATGTATTCCCCATATACACCATGACTATGGAGCAAGTAAGGAAGAGCCATGATAATGAGAGCAGGGAGATTGGACTGAAGGCCATTACATTATGCAAAGTGTGAGGATCAGTGTGGTCTGAAATAAAGCTGATTAGTGAGGGTTAAGAAACAAGACAGGATTATAAAATGTGGAGGAAGAGTGGGCAGGATTTTAAGATTTAGATGTATGCGTTAAATAAAGTAAAGGAAAACACCTCGCATTTTATAATCTGGGTTTAGAGTCTGAGAAATTGGTAAATACTAATGCCACGAAAGAGTTCATGAGGAAGAAAGCTCCTTTCCCAGGAATCGGATTCCTCCTCTCTTCTGTCTTTGAGGGCTTCATTTGCATTTCAGACGTGTGTATTCCTAGCATACATGTGTGAGACCATCCCTCAGTCATCAGAGATTTCTCTGAGACAGACAGGCCACCGTTGGCAGCCATGAGTCATTTGATCCCTTTGCAGAGGGAGAAAATGAAAACAAAAACAAACAAGCAAAACAAAACTCCCTTCGCTCTGATCCCACTCGGTGCTGCAGGAGTTACCTACTGTCATGGGTTTGTTCTTCAGACAGGATAATACAGTAGGTGGTTTTAAAGTCACAGGACAACCATTTCGAGAAACATTCCAATTGTTCTGCCAAAGTGATCGCTTCAATCGTCACATCATCTCATTGCAGAAAGTCAAAGGACAATCTACCCCTAGTTTTAAAGGTACAGAGAGGTTAAGTGACCCAACTGGAGAACTGGAAATAGAGACTCAGTCCATAGCAGCAGCTCTGTGTAAGGCAGTTCTGTGTCAATGAGTACAAAACAAGATATAGTTTGAAGGTTCTTTGTATTTACACTCTCTATGCAATTTATACTGGAGCCTTTATTTACTAGTATAAAATAGGTTTAAATGAAAACAGAATTGAAGAGGTCTCTTTTTGTTAAGATAAGTACTTTATTTTCACTTCTTTGTAACCTTCCCCCTTCACTTGTGTGGTTCAGTAAACAAGAATATCAAGGTGATATTCAATATCAATGAAACAAACACAATATATGGAGAAAAACATTCCCAGTAAAATTTCATTTTTGTACTAAACTTCATTCTGCACATTAAAATATAATAATAATAATAATAATAATAATAATGTTTTTCAGTGTATTATACAAACACTTTTTATTTCAATAATTCTGGGGAAAAGAGAACATTTTCTGATTTTAATAATTGTATTTCAGAAGGTGGCCATGGCATTTTAAAAGGTCTTGGTTTTTATCAGCTCAGGTTGTACAGAAGCAGGGAGATTTAAAGTCTGCTTATATTTGCCTAGTAAATGCAAGAGCCAAAAGAAATGAAATTCTTAAAATAGTACTACCAGGTATTAATTCATTTACAATTATTAATTAAAATAAGATCAGCAGAGAAAATGTTGAAAATATTATTTTTTCCTAAGAAGCAAATATCATCAAGAACCAAGTTTAAGTTATCATGAAATCCTTACAAAAATTAAATAACAATGTGTCTAAAAGCTGATAGAATAGAGTTCAGAAAACCTTCTAAAACATGACTTTTTCTATAGATTTACCACTGTGGATGTAACTCCCCTCCCCAAAAGTATATTACTAAATTTAACTGATGTTCCCGGAATCTCCAAATCCCACTTTAATCTGTAGGATATATGTGACTACTTGGGTTTCACAGGATCGTTATAAAAGAGCATCCAGTCACAGATTTTCACACAGAGAATATATTACAAACTGCAACTGGATAAACCATTTTCTGAGCTGAGAACATTTTCAGTCTTATGATTTGTATCATATGAAGAAATGAAGGATCATAACTACACTCCATGAATTGTGATCATGGCTAATTATTAGCATAGTGAAATTGTGAAAACAAATGGATAAATACCTAAAATGTATAAAGAAGAAAAGGACTTCACTTTAGGAGATTTGATTAGACAAGGCATTCTCAAGAATAAAATCAGGGTTCCAGAAGATGAAGAGAATTTTGAAGAAGCAATGGTAATGAGAGTAGATATCATTATTGTTATTGTTTATTATTATTATTATTATTATTATTATTATTCTCATCACCATTTTCAAAATGGGGAACTAAGGTCATATGAGTAGAAATGGAGGACATAGGATTTGAACACAAGCATCCGGCTTCCAACCACCACATTATACTCTGCCTCCCACAGAAGACCATTTCAGACAGGAGTCACAAGCAAAAGCTAGAGCATGAAACACAACATTTTCAGAAAGCTATGCATGTCTTTCAGCATGACTAGAACTATATCACCTAGTGACACAGAAAAGACTGGCACTGCCCTATATTCTTTATTATGTTGAGGTAAACAATTTGAATAAAAACCTGAAGCCCACTTACCCAATGACAGAATGTAAACACAGCTATAAAAATTGTGATTCCAATGATTATTAAAAATAAATTTAATGATGATTACTTCATCCATATCAGCAAACAGGCTCCATCCTTTTGGGTTTCAGTTTATGCCTTAAGGGACTTTGTTTCCAAGGATACTTACCTCTTTGAGGCACAATTTCCTATATGATTGCATAGTTGGGTGCATGTATAATACTGAAAACTGTTTGCCATGTTAAAGCAAAGGCAGATGTTCTGCTGTGAGTAATCATATGACAAGATGCTGCTCTCTAGGCAACAGAGGACGTTTCAGAGAAAAAAATGAAAGTCATTCTGCAGCAGTTCTTCACGTCTTCAAGCTGTAAGGTGGTGATCCTTAACTAAAGAGTGTGGTTTAAATTCAACGAACAAGAATGAAGTTATTTCCAGTGTGGACACTCAGATAATGAGATAGTATATTCTACTTAACGTTATGAGCTATTGATATGTTTCATAAACAACACAGTAGACACGTCCGGGAGAATCTAATTATCATTTTGAAAAAAACAAAAGAATGTCTTTTCTCACTGCCTTTCTTTATGAATATAGGCTGTCTGTAGTGGTGAAAGATAACAAGTGTTGCTGACATGGAACAGGAGAGCCATACACTGTTGCTATGTTCTTCCCAGGAGCTGCAGCTCAAGAGGTCATCACAGTTACCACCAAACACTGTAATTTTTCATAACACATTTATGTTGGCATGTCATAAACTTCAGACTGTTCCCAGTTATAAATTATGCACCCAATGTTGTGTGTTAATGATTAAAACTGTAATAATGGTCTTCAGATTTCCCTCTCATTTACAAAACTCTCATTAGGGGGAGCTGTTAGAAACAACCAGTGTCCTTCCGTAGATGATTGGCTAAAGATGTGATACATATATGCAATGGAATACTACTCAGCCATAGGAAAAGATGAAATACTGGCATTTGTAACAATATGATTGGACCTTGAGAACTTCATGCTAAGTCAAATAAGTCAGTCAGAAAAAGTTAAGAACCATATGGTTTCACTCATATGTGGGGTATAAAACTAAAAGTAACAAATACACAAATAAGAAAAACAAACAAAAACAGACACAGACAACAGTATGGTGATTGCCAGAGGCAAGGAGGGTGAGAGGAATAGTAAAGGGTAAAGGGGACCAGATATATGGTGACGGAAGATGATTAGCTTTTGGGTGGTGGCCCCACATGCAATATATAGATTATGTATCATAGAAACGTACAATGGAAACCTATATGATCTTATTAACCAATACCACCCCAATAAATTTAATGAAAGTACTTTTGTCTTAACAAATATTATTTGCATTTGTAAAAAAAGGAATTTCTAGCATTTTTGTCACCTAGTGACACAGAAAACACTGGCACTGCCCTATATTCTTTATTATGTCCAGGTAAACAATTTGAATAAAAACCTGAAGCCCAATTACCCAATAACAAAATTCAGTAATGGTGAGAGGAGAGGAGAAATGATCACTTTCTTTGCTGAACTTTTTGAGTCATGTCTTAGATTTCCACCCTACACTTAGATATTCCTTCTTGGCATTTTTAGCAAGTTCTTTCTCATGTCTTTGACATCAAAAAATTGGAGTTCCCTCGGGCTTCATTCTTATGCACTTTTCTCCCTTCTACCTACATGAATCCATTAGGTGAAGTACAGTTGTTTTATCTTGTGTACCACCTCTGAAGGACTGAATCCAGGTATGTACTTAAACCCTTCTCCTCTGTGAATTCTAGGAACACTGAATAACTGCCTACATGTTATGGTTTCGTATTGTGTCCACTGGTTAATCTGGGATAATATAATGCCCAATTTTCTTCCCTGTATATTTCCAACTAAGGATTGATCAGAGGAAATTGGTATTCAGAAGCAAAGCAATGGCCCTTAAGCACTGAATGATGATACAGTGTGCCTGGTATTGCTAATTAAAATTATCTACATATATTTTATTTACTTTATGTCATCTACTGGATTGTAGATTTGATGAGGGTAAAGAGATTGGTTGTTTTGTCCAATAGTGTAACCTGAATCCACAGTATCATTTATGCCAACTAGTACTCCCTCAGTAAATACTGTTGGAAGAAAGAAGAAACATTAATGTTGGAATTCATACAGCCATGTAAATCAATTGTCTTGAAAAAATGGCTGCTTTCACAGCACAGTTCCATGAGAAGACTTGTGTCATTTTGTCAAGCTGAACCCAATGAAATTTCTAAGATTTAACTTTTTCTAAGTTATACAAATAAAATTTTATATGGTCCAGTCTATATGTAAAATAAGATCTTAAAAAATACAGAGCAATTTGGGTAAGTCTTGTATGCATACTATATGTTCTCAGTATGACTGGCTTTTACTTTAGAAGTTTGCCAATGTAGTTTTCACTTTTTAAAATATACGTATAAGTGGATGTGTCATAACATACATATCAATGACTTTAATGACACACGTACCAAACGCTCAGATTCAGCTGCACCTCCGCTATTGCACGCAGGTTAAATGCTTGCATTCACACCTGAGTGGTACATTGTGACTTTGGAATCCGTGTGGTTTTTTTGACATCATGAAAAGTGTTCATTAAATATACACTTTCTTCTATTCTAAGCATATAGTAAGAAAAAATCAGTATCATTTTCTGAAGATTTTGAAATGTAAAGTCCAGTTCTCATTTTCCCATTCTAATTCACTTTTGAATACTTGTCCACTAAGCACATCAGATTCCTTAATATTGAACACAATAACAGTTTGTCTCTTTTGTAGGGGTAAAAAAAAAGACACCAAGATGGAGTTTCACTATTTACCACTCAGTAGACAATGATCACCAGGGAATTTGACATTCATTTAAAGTATCTTTAAGATAACAGACCAATAGTAACACCTACATCTTCTCCATTATTTATTTTCAATCTACCTTAACAATGAGATGTGGACATTATATCCAACCTATTTCTGCTATGGTAGAAAAAAACTTCAAGTAAGGTAAAAATAAGAAAAAATAAAATATCCAATCATAGGAAGCCATGAGGTATGAGAAAAGAGAAAAAATGCCCCTGTAATGTGGACAAGCAGCTGTGGATGGCATGTTGAATTGATCATGACAAAAAATGATATCTGGGTGAGCAGCTTGCAAAAAGCAACATATTGATCCCCTGTGATGTGGGAAGCCAGATATTAGTATTTTTTCCCTAGCAAACTTATGAGGTAAGCTTTTCTATCCCTATTGTTCACCTGAATAAACTAGAGGTAATAAATTTACCCAAGTTAGCTTGTGTATTAGATATAAAATATACATAATTGATAAATTTATACCCTGTTACAAGATGATCTGAGATAATTTTAAGATATTGCAGATAATTAGCAATGAAAATTAATGCAGAACACATCTCTAATGTAAATTTTTTTGCTTTGTTAATCATGTCATAAGTATTTAGGCAGATGAAAGTGTGTTAATAACCAGATAAATATTTATTATAGATTCTTCTTTTCTTTATTCAAGAGATTAAAATTTATTAGTTTGAAAACATGGTCAAGAAAGTAAGGTTCATATTATCTATCTTCCAGGACTAAATAATATTAATGTAAGTCATTAAAAAGATGTTTTTATCTCTAAATCACCACAATTCTAGGATGACACATTACCTCTAGTGAAACTCCCGACCTCACAGAGAAACATGTCTCCTCAGCATCATAAATTCCTTCAATGGTAATGTCTGTAGTTCACAAACCTTAGAATTCTTTGTTGTATTAATTTTTGGTGGAAAAATTCTAGCCTGTCTTGGCTACCCCAAAAGATATCACAGAATCAGGCCTACAGCTGTCAAGCATTTCATTAAAATGTCCTTTTTTTACATGTTTAAATTCATACATTTTATTTCTACAGGGCCCAGCTCAAATAACACCCCTTTATTATTACAAAATATTTTATTACAAAATCATAAGCATGCAATTCTGTAACATAGCAATATCATACTCAAGAACACCATATGACATTGTAGGTAAAATGTTTACATGAAAACGATAAATTATTACACCCACACAATTACCCCACCAACCACACTCAAGCAAGTGTTAGTTCTGCCAGACCTTGTGTATCTTTAAAAATTAAGCCAAAACCCCAAACTCCTTTAGCTTTAAAGGAGAGAGAATCCAATGTTAAGATATTCATATTGATATTCATATTCTCATATAGATGAGAATATCATCAAGTAGAAAGTCATCAATATAATTGTAAAGGCCCAGTCAGTACAGTTTAAACATACCTAAGCATTAATACTGTAAGAATATGATTGCGTGTGGTAAAATTATGTTATGTATTAGTTATATCATATCTATAAAAATAAAATGCATTATTCTAACATGTGTCTGTCTCCTGGGATAGCATTTTTCCCTTGCATTTAGCACTGACACTGATTTTTGTTAAATGGTGTAGCTATTTGACAAAGAAGCAGTTTAGAAATTTAGATTTTCGAATTCTTATTGTGTGGTAGTGAAAGCCAAACTATAAGGTAAACTCAAACAAATTTTAAGGTAATATGTGGGTCATGTAAATTAATTTCTGAAATGCTAATGATTCTAAACAAAGTGAAGATTTTATGCTTTGAATGATTTATGTTAAAACTTATTATGCATACTAGGAGAATATGGTGTTAGAATTTGTTTTCTGCACTTATGTTAGTGTCCCAGCTCTGGCAGTTTCTGGCAAAGGAACATCAAGTTTCTTAGCCATATTTTATTAAATAAGGGGTAATGGATATACCAGTAATGGTTATTGTTGATATTTGAATTTGCCAACCTTGAAAGCAGATTCCACAATGTACTAAAAAGCATCTTGATAATACATAGTGGACACAATCATGACCTTCTCAGGAATATAAATTCATACTTTTATGCTTTTTCTATCTATATTCAAATTTAATTTGAAGTAGTTAGGCTCAAGGGTACAACAAAAATACCCATATGAACCTCCAGTGTCTCTTTCAAGGGAAATTTGAATTATTTGAAATTGGATAAGTATCATATGTGCAAATATTCTTTGAAAATGGCAAAGGGCTTAAATATATATTTAATTTTTTACTATTACTATCACGATAACTTCAGTTTTAGAGCTCCATTAGCAATTTAATAATGCAACATGCCAGCTTCTGGCAAAACCTTCCCCAAAGCATTTCTGAGGTTACAAGTTCCATTTGATGTTTGCACGTTTAGTTCTTCTCTGACCTCAGCTCCAACATGCAAGGTTACCTCTGTGACCACTAGACTCTACAATCTTGGGCAGTGTCAACAGTGAAAGGGGCCATAACTAGCATGCGTCCTGGTATAAGGGTCCCCAGAAGAAGAAGATAGCCACCAGACGCTAAGAGAAGTTGGTATGTAGATACCCAACCTCCTCACCCCGGGGTAACTTTTCTTGTTTTCCTGATAAGAAAAAGAAAAGCTCTATTTGTCTTCATTGTTGACTTGAAAACATGCTCTGTATCTATTACCATCCTTTCCTTTTCTTGCTTCTTCACTCTCTCATTGGTATTTCCTCTGCTCTGAAACACACTACTTGTACTCAAAGCTTTCTCAGGGTATGTTTCTGGGAGAATTCAAACTAACACACATCGGCAAGGTCATTACAATGGCCATATCCAGCTCTACATTTACATGGCCTAAATACTTCAAGAAAATGTCTGAAGACCTGGCTTAAAAGCACCAGCTAGTAAATGTTTTCTGAATACATCAAGTTCCCTTGTGGTCTATACAAATAGACATTTACAAAGAAAAATAATGAAGCTGGTTGAGGCTTTCTGGGATCTTCCTATTTTGAGGAAAGTGTAAGAGAAATTTTGACTTGAACTGAATGTCCTGTGGTTTGCCCACTGCCTTCTTAATTGGCTAATTCTTGCGTCGCCTCTTTGTCTGCTCATCACAATTGCTTCAGTATTTAATTCAGTTTCTCAATAATAGCATGTTCCATCCTTTTGCTTGTTTCAGTGTGCACAATACCTACAACATATACATTCTCCAAGTCCTTGAAATTTGCCTTCAATGCTGGGAAAAAAAGGGTTTTTATAATTTAATAACACTGACAGTTTTGAGAGCTTCTCTATGCACTGTTTTGGAAGTTTCTTATATTTTCATATTCCATATAGATGAAAAAATAACTTGGGGTAGTTAGTATTTATTCATCTTATAGAAAGGTAACAGGCTCAGACAATTTAATAACTGTCTCTCAATTCACCCATCTATTAAAGTGACAGGGTCAGTTTTCAAACTTAAACACATATAACTCAGTCTTTTTATTATATTACACTTATTTTTATTTTTTAAATTTAATTATTTTTCAAGTACAGTTTTATTTTTAAATGAATTTGTTTATGCACATGTACACAAACTTAGAACAATTTGTTAACACATTGTCCTTGTAAATTTTGATGAACAAATACCTAATGAAGAGAATTCCATCTTCTAGCCATAGATCCATTTTCATTGGAATATTTATGTAATTTTTCTAGGCCTCAAAGTAAAAAAAAAACCACTAAATTAAATGCAGAATAAAAAGAGAACCCACTTAATAGTATTGGTCAAAGGATCCAATGAAATAACAAACCTAAATTGCTTGCCATGATTCCTAAAGCATAATATACTACCCAAAACTGGAAACTATTATTATTAATGATTCAAATAAAAGATGTTTTAATGGTATTTCAAGAGGGTTGTGTAAAGACAGAGAGTGCGAGCTATAAAGACAGGGAGTTCTATATCTAGAATAGGAAAATATTATTCCCCTATTATCCTTGCTTAATAAAATTTAAACTCTGTTAGAGGTTTCTAATAATCTGCATCTCTAGAGATTATTTTATCATTACATTTGGTGATGAGAAGTATGCTTATTCAGAATTCAATCTCATGGGAGAATATTGTGTTGCAATAAAGGTCCTTTACACAACTTTAATGTTGGTGCCAGCCAAATGAAAAACACAGACAAAACCAGACTTCATGATGTAACATAAAACAAGGAAATGTTGTTAAGGTTAGATCTACTTCAAACTTTCCCTATAAACCTTTTTTATTCTGGTGTCAGATGCAGATACAATTTACAAAAGTCTTTTGGTGATACTAACACTATAACCAAAACATAAGTGCAAATAAAGCCAAAAAATTATTTTATAGAATTGTCCTTCCAGAGAGTTTAAGGAGGTATTTTTAAGAAAAGCAAAGTTGACCTCAAATAGAAAATGCTTTTGAGAAAATACTGCCTTTTTATTTTTCTCTTGCTTTGGAAAAATCCCAACTGGACCCTTGGTAAAATTTATATTCATGGCACATAGTCTAAATTCACAGATATCAGTCCGATCCGATGCCACTCATTCTCCCAGCACAGACAGTGAATTGGACATAACTGAGAATATAATATCGAAAGCAATGACACGTTAGTTTTCCTAGCGTCACTGCTGGGTTGAACGTGAATGTAACACAGGTAGTTAGAACATGCACGCACTTCACCTCTGACTATTCAGCACCCCCTGCCTGAATCGTTGCCCTGCATCTCATCCATTCAGCAGATGTTGATGGTAACATAATGTCACAGACCCGGTTGTTTTTGTTAACTCAATTGAATCTAAAGTTAGCAGGTGGCAAATATCACGGTGTAATACAGTGTGACCCAAGTTTGAGAATGCTAGTTCTGTTTATCGTGTAAGGCAGGAGAGTGCCCCAAAGCTCCTTCACAAAGATTTGCAAACAATGATTCTTTTGGGAAAGTCTGCAGCTGGGAGAAAGTTTTCAGTCTTATTACGTTCGAAGCTTCAGGTGTGTGTGTGTGTGTGTGTGTGTGTGTGTGTGTGTGTGCGCGCGTGTAGAAGGTAAGGAGAAAAGAGTTGAACTGAGTTTGAGAAAGTTTTACTTTGGGACACTCAGCCCCATTGCCAGATCTATGCTAATCATTTCATTAAGTATTCACAACATAGCTAGAAGATAAATATTATTTACTCCATTTTGTGGATGAGAAAACTGAGGCTTAGAATGCTAAGTAACTTACTTTTTAAAAAAAAATTATTTTTTTATCCTTAGAGGGGAAGGGAAGGAGAGAAGTATCAATGTATGGTTGTCCCCCATGAGTCCCCTGCTGGGAACTGGCCTAAACCCAGGCATGTGCCCTGACTGGGAATCAAACCGCGATCGTGTGGTTCTCAGGCCCGCGCACAATCCACTGAGCTACACCAGCCAGGCAAGTAACTTACTTTTAATTAGTTAAAAAATAAAAGGAAACATTTGGCAGAGCTAATATTTGAGCATATTTTAGGCTGACTCTGGAGCCAAGGTGTGCATTACTCTGCAGTGTGGTGGTTAGGAAACACTGTGGAATCCCATGGCCTGGATTGACTTTCCTAGTTCTAGACCCTTTCACAAGTTGCTTCCCTTCTTTGTTTCTCAGTTTTCTCATCTGCAAAATGAGGATAAAATAATTTCTATACAAAGAGATGTTGTGATAATTGAGTTACAGCATATGGAGCACTTAGAATAATGCCAGGAGGTAGAAAGTACTCAGTTTGTACTTGTTAACTAAGGAAAGGGAATTGGAGGAGGAAGAAGAGAGGGAGAAGAAATAATGCTCTGCTTTCCTCCTCTACTCATGGGTAAAACTTCCACTCCTTGGTGTTCATTGCATCCCAAATCAAGAGTGGATTGTAAAAAAATAAATCTTAGAAAAGAAGGATATATCATCCACTGTGAAAGGACTCACCTCAGCCAAAGTAAGCCTGACTGTGGATTTATGTTTCACACACTGGCCATCACGCTTCCACTGCCCTTGATCACTAACTTTAGCTTCCCATGAAAAATGTGTCCTGAGGTCCACATGAAAGCTGGGAACGCAGCTTCTTCTCCTTCTCCCTCCCATTCCACCAGCTCTAGAGATTTTGTTCACATCTCCTAGGGGAGTGAGGATGGGATTCCGAAGATCTCCCAGGATAGGTACAACGGTTATTCATATCTTGAAAAACTGGTTTAAAGCAGTCATGGGAAGCCTGTGGACTTGTTCTTTCTAACCCCAGGCCCCTGAATGGATTCTTCCTGTGTGTTCTGCTTGGACTGCCACAGGGCAGAGGACAATTTAGAGGCACCTGCTCCAGCACACTGCTCTGCTTCTGACTCTTTGCAAGTCTGTCAACATAAAATAAGAAGCTTTGAGCGTCCAAGAAATAAGTTAGCAAAATACTTTGATTTTTTTAAAATGTGTCTTATTTTGAAATTATTCTGTTTCAGAAAGCATCCATGTCAAAAATAAAATGACAAAATATTCTTTGTATTGTTCTTAGAATACTCTTCTTGCCATATTTGGATAATTTGGCCTTTTTATCTCCCTTAACGTGCTTCTACCTTAATAGCATTTTAGAGACCACCCTTGGGATTTCCATGCCCAAATAATAAAGGCTTTAAAATATCTTTACAGAAACAAAGGGGAAAATGTATAGCTCTGTACCATGTTTAAAGGTTAATCTAAATCCCTTGTTAACGTCTTGCCAGCAGATGTTTTAAGAGGCCTTGGTCAACAGATAAGCCTCAGGGTCTATAAATAGGGCTTTTATAGATTTTTTTGTGATAAATTGTGGGCATGGCTATTATCTTGGCAATCTGAAATTATAACACAAGTGGACAACTCTTCCTTCCTTGCAATAAACACCACTTATGAATGGGCAGGAAGTATCCTTGCCGTGTACAGAGAAACTGGAAGAAAAAAGGACTTTGAGAATTGAATTTTGGCTATGCTGCTTGTCTATTTTGTGCCCTTAAAGAGATTATTTAAATGTCCCCAATTTAACTGGGAGAATATAATAACTAACTTGCAATATTTTTGAATTACAGAATATAATGTGCGCCCCTTACTCATACAGTGTGCCAAATATAGTTATGTACATTTTCCTCTTTATTATCATCAAAATCATCATCTTCTTCATCATCTCTGGCTCCAAAAAGGTACAACTACCTTGGATTAACAAATCTAATTACAAATATTTAGACAAGCAGGTTCCAGCTAAACTGAAGAATTAAGCATCTCTGATAAGCAGAAGAGTAATTCCGTTCATTTGCATTACAGATATCTGTTCAGATAAAGTGAAGTAATATTTATTTAGGCTCATCTGCCAGGAAGTGTCATGATGTATCTTGGGAGACTGTGGCTCTTCCAATAGCTCAATGACAGTCTCCAAACCTCAAAATAAATATACAATCTAAGGTGTAGCAACAATTTTAATAGAATAGACACTCCCATGTTCCAATCAGATTGTTCTCCACACATTCCACACATGGGTACTAAACATTTACCCACATAATTTAGTTTACTCCTCACAATACTTCTCTATATAGACAGTATTTTACTTACAAAAGAAAAAAATGACATTCAGAGGTAATTAATTTGTCAAGAGCTATCAAATTAAAAGGAGTTAAAGAATGTCCATAGACAAATTCAAAAAAGATAAGCAATATGATATTTAGTTGTATATCTATGTATGTACATATATACATATATACATATTTATATATAATTGTAATAATACTAGTTTTTTCAGTGAGGTAATCAGAAAGCCTAAATAGATGAGTATTAAATCATGGGCTGCAAAAAAGCCCTCACAAGCCAAAATCAAAATTCAGAATTATTCATATACATTGTATTATGAAATGTACTATTTGTGGTTTTAAACTATAAATTACTTTACTTTTCACAACTGCCTTTTGAGTGTTATATCACCACTATACCCACTTTAATCATGAGGAAATTGAAACAGAAAAAAAACTTGCCCAAGGGAACACAACTAGTGAGTAAAAGAACCTGATTTGAACAAGGATGGTCTAATCCATCCTGAAACCTCATCTCACATGCAATTGTTGCCTCCAAGCATGTCCTTGGTTCACAATGGTTTGCCTTAAAGGATAAAACATGAATATGTAGATGGTTTCAACTCATTTATCTATGTATCTTCACAACCCATTAATTTGATTTTCCTAGAAAGGTAAACAACAAAACTATTAACATCTAAATGTTGACAATAAGTAACAGTGCTTCCTTGCAAGAAGTATTATAGAGGTCTGAACTTCAGTTCCCTTTGAACGTAAGCAATCTCACCCACCATATCTCATCAATGCCCCTGCTGAGACATTCCAATTAGGGCTGGCTTGTGTTTTATATATATATCTGTGTCCCACTTGCGGAAGATTTTGAATTATTTTTCTCTCTCTTATTCTTTCACAGCACATACAAATATAGACACACAGTCACATACTATGTTTGTTATTCCAAAACCAAATCACATAGTAGTTTGTTATCTTTTTTAAAATAATCTTTTAAAAAGAACGGTTGATTAAATCAATTTAAAAATTAAATTCTGAATGGTCAGTGGTCGTGTTATGATAAAGAGTATATCTTATTTTTGCCCTAGGTTCCCAACGCTGAGCTTCAAAAACTTCTGGAATTTCCTGACCTGAAGGATAGGGGTGTCTTTCCTAAATGAGAGGGGAACCCTTTGTACCGCACTTGAGCTTCTGTTAATTGGGTGATTCATGGTAGGCCCTTACTTTCAGGGAAGTCGCTGGGCATACCAGAATGACCAAGTGATTAAGAAGGTTGGAACTTTTAGCCTCGACCTCACCTATACCTCAAGGGAGAAGACAGGGACTGAAGACTGTGCTCAATTACATGACCCGTGACATAATAATACCCAAATAAAAGCTGAACATGCAAAGCTCAAAAAACTTGAATGGTGACTACACTCATGTGTAAGGAGGGTGACACACCCTGGCATGAAGTCTCAGCATCTAAAATGTACACAAATATTGCTCTATGTGTTTATTCCATTTGGTTGTGTCCTTTACAATAAAACTGAAATTATAATTAGGGTGTTTTCTTGAGTTCTGCAGGACATCCTAGCATATTATTAAAACTGATGAGCTCATGGGAACCCCTAAATTTATTGCTGGTTGGTTAGAAGTGCAGCTATCTGAGGTAAAAGCAGTGTTGTGAAGGACTTGACCTCAGTTCCAGAGAGCTATGGAGCTATGGGCAGATTTTAACTGAAATACAAGACACCAGTTCATGTCACAGAATTGCTGTTAGATAAGTGAATAATAATAAAATGTAATATGATACTCAGTGACCTCCCTACCAAATAAAAAAGTTTTTGTGTCAGAAGACATTTCCAAAGGTTGATCAAAAAGACAAATCAGTATAAGTTTGGAAGAATGCAATTTGCTTTACATGTATTGTTTGTCTACGGCTTTGTGACAATTTTTTAATCCCTAAGAAATACAACTGTACTTAGTCATTAGCCTCATTCACCAGATTTGACTCGAAAAATTATAATAGTTTCCAAAAATAAATTTCTATTTCAAATACAAAAATATTGTGCCAAATTTGAGAAAATTCAAAAATGATTTGCTTAAGGAAAAGCTGGAAACTGTGGAAGGAAATGAACCTCCTAAGCAGCTCACCAGCAGCAAAGGAAGCGCGGATCATTAACCACTCACAGATAATGAGAACAAGGCCATGGTCACTGCACGCCAATGCTCCCTGGAGCAGTCAAGGTCATGCTGGCACATGCAGAACAGGCAGAGAAGTTGTACCAGAGGCAGTGGAGGTGACGGTTGACAGTAAGCTCATTTAATCTTAATATAGTCTAGTTCACTGTATTTTTTCACATTGTCATTGAGATTTTTTCTAATCTCAAAGTCCTGCGTCTAAATTATACAATGCTAGCTACTGTACAAGCAAAGGAGGAAAGTGGCCACCTGGTCAGATGCCAATGGAGCAGCACCCTGTAGTCCTAGAAGGTGCTCAGGCTTCAGAGTCAGAAGGTGTCATTCAGGTCACTACCAGTTATTAGTAGTGAGACTTAAGTCACTTAAATTCTGTGAGCCTCAAATTTCTAATTGATCAAATGGGGATATACCTCACAAGGTTTTAGAAGAATTTTAAATGTGGTAAGATCAGGACTGCAATCCTCGATATGCAAAGCTGTCTCCACAGCTTTTTATTAAACTTATTGGGATCCCATGGGTTAATAAAATTACACAGGTTTCAAGTGTAGAGCTCTACGATATGTGATCTGTGTATCTATGTGTGTGTGTGTTTGTTTTTGTTCATTTGTTGCTTTCATTGTGATAGCCCACACATGAGTGAAATCGTGATTCTTCACTTTTTCTAACTTACTTTGCTTCGTGTGACATTCTCACTTTCAGCCATGTCGTCACAAACGGCAGTGTCCCCTTTATTTTTGTGGCTGAGGAGTATCTCATCGTACACATGCCCCACATCTTCCTCACCTCGACACCTACTGAGGGACAGTGCACTTGTTTCTATGACTTGTCCACTGTGAGTAATGCTGCAATGAACAAGGAGTGCATATATTTCTGTTAATAAATGCTTTCAAATTTCGGGGCTAGGTATCCCAGAGAAGAGGTTGTGGTCATATGATAACTGTATCATTAAGTATTTGAGGGACCTCCACGCTGTTTGCCATTAGTGGTGGTGCCAGTTTACATGCCCACAAGGAGTGGAGGAGGGTTCCTTTTCCTCCAGATAATGACAGGGTTAGGATTAACTGGTATCCGTTCAATCTGTTAACCACAGAACATTTGCTGTTGCTTTAGTCCACATGTGCTTTCACATCCATACTTTGTTTGATCCTTGCCATAAAGCCAGTGAGAAAAGTGGAGCAGAGGATATTATCTTACCAATGAGAAAGTCAAGAAAAACAAACACAAAGGCAAATTAAATATTTCATTTGTTCAAATCCCATGACTCTAAATTGTTTTGCCTCCATACCAGTTTATAAACCTGTATGTCCTCCATTTCAAAACGTTCTCTATCAAACTGCATGTGAATATTTAGTTCAATTGAGTAGAACAAATTATCCAGGATTCCAAAGTTCGGTTTTGATTTTCACCAAGTCAGCGGATCTCTTTTTATTTCTCTGCTGTGGCTCCCAGTCCTGGCCATTCCGAATAAAAACAAAATGTTGTCCACCATCAGGTTCCTGTGAATTTCTGAAGAGGAATAAGTGCACCCTCATCGCTCACTTTTAAAACTAAACGCAAAAAACACAGCTTGGACTCTTACAGCACAGATGGGGCTAGACTCTTGGGTTAGATTCTCAACTTTCCGCCCAGGATCCATCGGCTAACTTAACATTTTGAAAGCATCCTATTCACCTCATTTTACTTGAAATGAGAAATTCAAGGCCAGCATTAATGAAAATAGATTCCACTTTCCTCCCAACCTCAGTGTTAAAATGACATTCTGTTCCTCTCCTTTGTAACAATAAATGATTAATGATCACCTGAGCACAAAAGAGAAAAGAAAAATGTGAGTAAATATAACACTGTGACAATGTTTGAAATAGCTACAGCATCTCAGGGCAGCTAGTGAATGCAGTTAGAACAGCTCTGTGTGTGTGTGGTGAAATTAGAGCCAGGATCATCCATAAAACTGCTCTCGCCTCAGTCAGCCCGAGAGCAGAATGCATGCACAGGCAATTTCAAGAGGGCAGAAGTAGATTTCCATGTAAGGGCAGTGCCCATAAGCATGCACAAAGCATACAGGGTAACCTAAAATTGTCTACCCAAAAATCATGCTGACGTTATAAAGAAAATCAATATAAAATAAAATGAGATGCTCTAAAACAGAATGACTTTGAGATTTAAAGGCCAAACTGTGAACAGAGACAGAGGGTATGAAAGGAAGAGAAGCACAAGAAATGATGTGAAAGTTTAGTTTGTTTTTTTGTTGGTTCTTGTTCGAATGAACCTCAACTTCCACAGATGAGGAATCTTGGGGGTGGAACAAGTTAGAGGGATGTCCTTGATTTTGGTGGGTCACGTGTAATCATCGGCAGTGGCCTTGGGAAAGGAAGGTAAATGCAGCGTATTGTCCCTCTGAAGTGATTTCCCAGGGACAGGATCTGCTTGGGATCTAGGCCTCACACACAGAGCACGTCTAGGCTGGGAAAACAGTCAGCATGACGATGGCTCATGTACACCTCGGTCAGGTGAACGGTGCTGAGGAACTAATTTTATGAGTAATAAAGGGTAATTATCATACAAAGGCATAATTTCTGATTCATGGTAACATTTAAAAATCTAACATCCTGCAAAAATGGTTTAAAAAGATGAATATTAGAGAGGAGAAAGGTCAGAAAAACTTTCAAAAACTAGGCCACAAGTGAAAGACAACCATTAACTAAGTCCCATTCAACCAACATGACCCCAGCACCTCTCACTGATTCTTTGAATGGCTAGACATAACTTCGTGACAAGAAATATTTTTTTTCCAATTTCATAGTGGGTGGAAAGAAGACAAATAATGGGGTTGTGATACGGCTAACATGAATGGATGCTCACATTGTCCTGGTCTTTTCTAAGCACTTTCCACACATCCACTCTTTCTGTCTCACAATAAACCCAAGAGGTGGAAAATATGATTATCTTGGGTTTGTAGATGAAAGAGCTGATGCAAAGAATTGAATCTGCTAGAATCAATAGATAGCTCAGTCTCCTTGAACCGCAGCAGTTAATCTATCATAATGAGAACTGATCTTCAAAATGATAAGCTCAAGACCCTGAAAAAGTTCTCAGTTTTTGAGAAGTTTACTGTTGAAAGACATTAATCACTGGAGGCTTAGAAGGATTACAACTTACAGATATTAACAGAATAATGCTATCTTATTAATATGGGTTGGGGAGAAAGCAAATGAGCTAAACGTGTGGTTTTATTTTTTGTTAGCAAAGACCCCTGATTCACCTAAATATTCTTTTCAGATTAACTGGAGAAAATTGAGTAACCAATCCTGTAAATTCAACAGGTAGAGTTTCTTGATAATTTAAATTATCTCAGGGGATACAAGAAGCTTTCCATTCCGTATACCAATATTGTTGGTCGTTTGTTAAAATTCAGTTTATCACAAAAATAATGCTAAGGAAATGTAAGTATTTAGTAGATAACAGAAAGAAAACATAAACAATAGGTTTTAATATTTTGCTCATAATAGAAATCTTCAGGTGTCACCTCCCCTCCAAAAATGTCTATACAAAAAAAAATTTGTGAACCACAGAGAAGGGTCAGATGTTACAAATAAACAACTATTTGTAGAATATTTATCAAGAATATTCAATTAGAGAAAAATCAAACAAAACATACAGACTATGTATGGTAGTATTCTGTTTTTTAATTTTTATTTCATAAGAAATGCCAATATATTCTAAGTGCTCATTTGCGTGGTGATAAAAGGGTATATGATTGTCAGTAATATTTTTCTATGTCATGCTGTAGTACTTATGAGGTATAATTTTCACATTTCTAATTTTTGCACATGTGATTTTTACCAGAAATTTCCTGTGTACTTTTATATGAGTTACAACAGAATTCAGTGGCCAGGGGCAAAAGTTTGATCATTGAATACTTGCATTCAAATCTCAACCCTACTGCCTTCTTAAATATGTTCCCAGAACACTGTCCCTTATCTTTAAGGAAGAAGTAATAATGCCTACTTTGAGAGTTTGTGTGGATGAAATACATGTCAACATATGTAAAGCATTTAGAATCAGGCCCAGCATTTAGCGTGGAATTTATATTATTAGTTGCTATTATTTTACATTTTGGCCCATTTCAAATTATGTTTTTATAAGGCTTAGTTTGCCTCTCTGTTTTCTGCAGAATTTTTTTTCTATCATGTTTCTCCTCCTAATACAAGAACTAATGACTCCTTTGGTTTTTATTATCTCCCTGTGAACATAGTATTCTATCACTGTTACGTGATTAATATTATTTGTTAATGCATCAGTATTGCTTACTTGAGAAGAAAAGTATCATGAAGTAGGAATCAGGGCTTGTTTCCCCATACACATTTATACACCTGCATCCCAGATCTGGGCAAATAGGGGTATGTAGTCCATGTAGTAGACCAATGAATGAATAGTAAAATCCAATAGACTCAGTTGGAAAATAGACTAGGGGGATGAGGGAAAATGTAACTTCTCTACTCTTTGGAAATATGTGACCAACAAAAGCTTCCTAGGAGAAATAGACTCCTTTGTGTGTGTGTGTGTGTGAATATTCCATTTCCTTGCATATGAAATGGATTTTCTAGGGAGAACAGTCCTTTTTCATTGATATATTCACAGCCAATAAGTTGTTATATATATATGATGTATACTTTTTCTGAAAGCATTTTCTCTATCGACTTTGGTGTACCTTGGAAGAAATATTTAAAAATGATTCTCTGGAGATAATCATGAGTTTAGCTTCAGGCATTTTGGAGAATATTGAATTGGATTTTCTAGTACCTCAACATTTACACTTAGCAGTTTTTAAAAATCATCTGTAATAAATTGTGTTTACCTCAGTAATAAACACCATTCGGTCCAGTGGGAAAAAATAAACAAAAGCAGAGTAGAAAGGAAAATAGAGCTCTTTCCTGGTGGCTTCTAGGACGTTCTTGTTTTGTGACTAGCCTTAAGCTGCTCATCACACCTCAAGTAAAGACAGGACAGATGGGTCTGTTTTTCACCTTCTTCCTCCTCAGCCTCCTCTGAGTGATTTGTCCCCCTGGAGAGTTGATATATTTCTTATTTCATGAGATACAGGTGTTTGATGGTCTGTATAACATCAAAATGGCCTAGCAAAACATGTTTTAAATGAGCTGGAAGTAACACCCCAGTTTCCATCTCAGAATGAGCATTAAATAGATTCACTGGATATAAACTTGCTGTATTTAAACTTTTTAATAGTTAAGTGCAGTGTTTAGGTAATTGAACAGATAAGAAAAGGCTATTTGTGTTTTGCAACCAGGAAGGTGGTGACGTTGAGAAATGGAGTTGGATTTGTACTAACTTATCTATTTAATTATTCTTAGTTGTGTAAAATAATGACTGAAGATAACTATGCATCTGATTCTTCCATTTAATTATTCAATAACAGCAAGTTAGTCAAACATTCTGAAGTCCCTTGTCCATCTATAAAAGGGATAAAATCTTCTAACCAACAGTTTTTCAATGACTATTGGAGGTAATTCTGTGAGGCTCCTTAACACCAGATGGAGCTCATGATAAATACACTACAAATGATAGTTAAAACGACTGGGACAAGATCTTTGTCTGAGATTGGTTTCCACTAGAGTTACGGTGATTAGATCCCTTTACACTGCCTTCTTTCTGTCAGCCCTAGCACTGTGTCATTATTATAAAATCACTTCCTCACAGAGATATTTTGAAGATAAAAACGTACTTCCATCAATAGATATTTGAATGAAATGGAAAAGAACAATTTCAGTTGTCTCAATTATACCTAAGAAGACGTGTAAAAATCTAGGTATGCTTACTTAAAAGAAGACATTATTTATTTATTTATTTAAATATATTATTTATTTTTATTTTAGAAAGATAGGGGAGGGAAGGACAAAGAGAGGGAGTGAAACATCAATGTGTGGTTGCTTCTAGCACACTCCATACTGGGGATATGTCCTGCAAGTCAAGCATGTGCCCTGGCTGGGAATCGAACCAGCGATGCTTTGGTTCGCAGGCCCGCACTCAATCCACTGAGCTACACCAGAAGACTTTTTTTTAAATGTGGTTTTTACAGCTCTCTTGCACTGGGGGGAAAAGCATTGGTCTTCTGTAACCACATGTATATATTGTTTCTTTTTAAATTATTTGCTTAAACATGGATATTTTAAAAAACTAGCTCTACCACTGCCACCTCCCTCTTCTCCCTCTCCTAGCGCTGCCTGTGTGGTTATTTGGTGCGGACCTGGTACCCCTTCTGTGACGTGGCAGCTGCAAAAACTCAGGCGCTTGCTGTGGTCCACAAAAAGCCCAAGGAAGAAGTCAAGACTGAGAACAATGATCATATTAATTTGAAGGTGGTGGGGCAGGGCGCTTCCGTGGGGCAGTTCATGATTAAGAGGCATACACCACTTAGGAAATGAATGAAGGCCTGTTGGGAACAATAGGGTTTGTCCATGATGTAGATCAGATTCTGATTTGATGGGCAGCCCCTCAGTGAAAGACGCAGCTGCACAGTTGGAAATGGAGGATGAGACACAATTGGTGTCTGAGCAGCAGACAGGTGTCTGCTAAAAGAAGAACCTGCTACTTGCTCCAGAACTTTGTTGCTCCAGACCAAGATGACATTTTCAATCAGAAAACTGCAGTTCGGTAGTTTTCTCTTTGTTTTATTTTCCCATTCCCCCATTCCTTTATTGTATGAAAAGTAACTGATATATGTACATAAGTGTTTGCATTTTTTAAACTAAATGATCCAGGGTATGTTTTGATAGACATCAAATAACAAGGGGATGGGGAAAAATACTGGCTGTTTGAAAATACCCCCTTTCTCCATTAGTGACATGCTCATTCAGCTCTTATTGTCATGTTCCAGTAAGTTATTTTGATCTCACTGTTTTACAAAAACAAAAAAGAATAACATAAAAACTCTTGCTTACCATGTTTAATGGGAGAATTTCAATGTTTTTTTAAAATGTATCATTGTGAAATACAAGACAATTTTATAACTTTTTTAATTCAGCTGTTTCACATTAGGCCATCTGTCTTTAAGCAGGGATAAATTGCTCTAAAAGAAATGAATCTTAGTTTTCCCTTCAAGTCAAGTCTTTTTTGTTTAAATAAACCTCTTGTTTAAAAAATAAAGACAAAAAAACCTAGCTCCTACCAAATCTCATGTTATTATTATATTTTAAAGTAAAGCTGAATTCATCTGTGGGAAACCTGTAATTTGTCCAAGGGGTTATGTTTCAAACTCAATTTGACATCAGATATTGATGGTGTTCAATGAGTAAAAGGAAGACAACCAAAACCAAGACAGAATCACATCTCCACGTTTTAAGTACTTGGTCCCTTACTGCATGGAGCTAATGATGAATGTGAAACCAAAAGACAAGCCCTTCAAGTTGAGACAATGCCCTATGAAGTCAAATCCGGACTTAGAGCTTGCTTCACTATTCTCTACCTTGAGGAGTAACAGCACCCCTCTGATGAGCAGGTCTATCCTCTTTAAAAGATGGGGAGATTAGCCCTGGCTGGTGTAGCTCAGCGGATTGAGCACAGGCCTGCGGACCACACAATCGCGGTTCGATTCCCAGTCAGGGCACATGCCTGGGTTGCAGGACAGTTCCCAGCAGGGGACTCACGAGAGGCAACCATACATTGATATTTCTCTCCTCCTTCCCTTCCCCTCTAAAGATAAATAAATAAAAACTTTTAAAAAGATGGAGAGATTAACAGTATCCATTGCTTATCTGACACACAATGGTAAACCACTACTATTACATGATAAACCACTACATAACTTAGTGGTATAAAACAACAGCAATATAATTGTGTTTATGAAGTGGCAATTTGAGCATGGTTCAAATGGCTTGTCTCTAAATCCGCTCAGCCACAGTTGGAGAATCTCTAAGTCTGGGAACTAGAACTCTCTGAATATTACTTCATTGACATGTCCCGCAGTTAATTCTGGCTATTTGCTATGGCCATAGCTGGAACACAGACAAGTGGTCTCTCAGTGGGGTCTGAGTTTCCTCATCACTTGATCACTGAGTTCTCAGGGCGAGTGTCCCAAGGAAGAAAGTGCCGTAAAAAAGCAGAACCATTTTTTTTATGACCTAGACTTAGGGGTCATGCAGCATTGCTCTCACTGTATTTTATTTTTTGAAATGGTCAACAAATCCTGTCAGGTTCCAAACAAAGGGAATATAGACTGCACACCCAGGTCAAGAATTGGCAATGCTCTGGAAGAGCATGTGAAACAAAAAAAATATTGATATGCCATTTTGGAAAAAAGAATATGCCAGCCTATATTTTCATCAGCAATGAAGAAGTAATCAGTATCAGTAGTAGCAATGTCTAGCCAGACATCCAACATAGTTTATAGAGACATGTGCATACAAATAACTCATCCTCACATTACCCTTGAAATGCAATTAATAGATGTTTATAGATGAGGAAACAGTCTCTAAGGCATGAAATGATACAAGGAAAACAGCTAATAAGATTTAGAGCTTTAAATCAGGCCTTTCTGGCTTCAAAGAACTCACATTTCTCGAGTCAGATCCTGAGCATATGGGAACAAAGGGTTTTGAAAGATCACACTTCTCCACACTCTCTAGTGACATAAGTCACTAAGAAAGAACAAACTTTGTTTTTCAAACACTGTGCTTATACTTTTCATTTTATTTGTTCACATTTTATTTTCTGTGCAAAATGACTTATGACTTCCTAAACCTGTTAACTAAGTGACCCTCTCACACCCTGAAACAGAGAGAGATTGTGGTCTCAAGACTGTAGAATCAAAAGGTATAGATGTTCGTCTTGGTTAAGCAACTGAGCATGGGGTAAAAAAAGAAAACCTAGGCCCTTAACATCATCACGGAGCAGCTTAACAAATACTAAGGACCTCCATTCGGACATCTTGCCATGTAGGAAAAATAACCCCTTTCTGCTTAAACTACAGAGCTGATACTAAATGATGCTCAATATTTCCTTCAGCTTAATGCAATTCCTAACTGATGCCTTCTTCTTTAAAACAGGCTTTCTCAGGAAATCAAAGTTTTCCACCACAGTTCACAAATACGTTCCTGTTCTCAACTCCTGTGACTATAGAAAACAGTTTCATATTTCACAGGAAAATGCCAAAATCATTTAATTTTAGTCTTAGTAATAAAGGCAAATTGTTTAATAGGGTATTCAAGCATCCAGCTTTTAAGACTTCTTAAATAAAACACCTACAAATCAGGAGAAAGAATAACAGTTATCTTTATTTTTGATTTGTGTTGTTTTATTCCCTAAGCATTTTGCTTTCTCTTTTGGTACTATCAACTAAATCATTATTGCTGAAGACTTTCCAGGACATTTCTGTTTAATGCCCTGTTCTGCAACTAATTATGTATGGGAAATGCCACATATAACGCTCCTTTTTTGAGTTTCAAAGCTTACTGGTATATTCAGGCTTTAAGAATTTATGCATCAGTGATTCCAAATTATTGAATCACATCCCTGTAGTGCTGCTCCTACTGCTGTGTGTAAATAATGCTTGTTGACAACCCTGGGAATTAACTTTTAGAAATGAGGAAATTAATTACGCTATTCTGACCAGGAACTAGTACTAGATATTTTGTCTGACTTTTATAAGTTTCAGCTGTGCAAAGAACATGCTAACAATGATTAATGTACCTCTTGAATGCATTAATCCCCTTCATCTGCCAGTTCTCAAGTTTGCATCAATTGCTGTTCATGAATTGTTCATTTCAAACTGAACTGTACATAATTAGTGATATAAAGTTGGACTAACTTTTCTGGAACCTATGCATTACAAAAGAAATTGCAGATAAGATAATTTCTTATCTCAGTGAATAGCAATTCCATTCTCTCATTTTTCAGGATAAAAACCTTGGGGTTATTCTCCATACCCCTCTATGCTACATTTAACCTGTCTTCTAATTCTGTTGGCTTTACATTTGGACCCTTCTTGCCACCTAAATTGCTACAACCCACAACTAAGCCATCATATCTCTCCCCTGGATTGCCTGCATAGAACAGCTCAGTTCACTGCTCCGTTCCCACTCCATCCATGGTATACTCTAGCAAAACAACTGGGTTCTTCATTTTTAAATTAGAGCTCCAATTGCATTACCCTTCTACTCAAAGCCCTTCCGTGGTATTCCAGCTCACTCAGAGTAAAGACGAATTCTCTGGAGGGAATTGTAAGGCTCTCTCAATTTACCCCCTCAGACCCCACCCCATTTAACTCTTCCTCTTTGAAGACTCTCCTCTATTGCAGCCTCAGTGGCGTCACATGGTTCTTTCCACACACCAGTTACACTTCGCTCTTGGAGTTTTGCACTTGCTCTTTCTTCTACCTGGAAGGTATGTCACCCCACTACTCACAGGACCCTCCCTTGCTTTCTTTAACAGGTCCCTATTCAAAAGTCCATTTTCAACGAGGTCTCCCTTCACTGCTACACCTAAAAGTATTTCAGCATTTTCTAGTAACCCAAGTATCCCCTTCTTCTTCATGATTTCTCTTGTTAAAAGTCATTCTGACCCCACATCCTACATGATTACTATATTTGGTCTCTTCTCATTTGGAAAGTAATCTTTATGATTTGATAACTATTTGTCTGTCTTATTTTTCTGTTCCATCTTCAGAACTGAGAGGAGTACATGGCCAAAACAGAGATTTAATTAATATTTCCTTAATACTCAAACACATAAATGCACTATATTTTTTTCAGTCCACACTTGTATTAGTCTGCTCAGCTTGCCAAAATGAAACAAGAAAACACAGGCCCTACAGAATTAGGGTCCCACCCTTATAACCTCATTCAACCGTCATTAACTTCTTAGAGGTGCATTTACATTCACTAAACTCACTCCAAATACAGTCGCATTGTGGGGTAGTGCTAATACACATGAGTTTCTGTGGGGAAAGGGAGGACACAAGTCAATCCATAAATACACCCATTTGGAGGCTTCTTTCTGTTCCTATGAGAAAAATGTAATATAATTTCACTCTTTATTCCCGCATATGTGCATCATTATGGGCTATTTCAAATCAGAGACCAAGAGAAGAAAGCGCGCAAATAAACTGTTCCCACATAAAGTGTGTAGCTACAATTAGGGTGTGCTAAATATAGGATGAAAATGTCTCTTTAGAAAAATAAGTAATGAAGACTATGTGCAAACTGGAACTTTGTACAACTTCAGATTAAGAGATTCAGAATTGTTCTAAAATTTTATTAGTGACTGCACTACAGAGCAACAATGATTCCATCATAAAACCACATAAGATGGCAGTCGTTATGTCCTGCGGGGAAAGGGCCAACCTGCCGTGTGATCCTGAATGACAATAAATACTGAAAAAGACCAGATCATAAACCATGCTGTTATTACATCTGGTTAAGCTGTAGTATTTCTTTCCAGGGCATAATAGAAGTCTTCATATTAGTTTTCTGTTTCTTCTATAACAAAAAGTCATACACATAGTGTCTAAAACCACCCTCCCATATTATCTCACTAATCCGTAGGTCAGAAATCCAGGTGGGCTCAGCTGGTTTCTCTGCTCACAAGGCTGAAACCAAAGTATTGACAACCTTATATTTCTTACCATAGGCTTTGAAGAAGAATTTAATCCCAAGATCATTTCATTGAAATTGTGGACCAAATTCAGTTCCCTGGGGTTATGGAAGTGAGGCCCCAGTTTCCTTTCTGATTATCATCTGGGAGCCCCTGGAGCAAATTTTATTCCTAATGGCCGATCCCATTCTTTCTAATGTTTTCCAAGTAGCCCTCTAGCAATAACGGTGAATCCCACTCAAGCTCCGAGTGTTTATGGTTTCTTCTTTTGCCCTATTGCTCTGATTTCAGCTGAGGAAGGCTCTTCATTTTTAGGACCTCATGTAATGACATGTGCCCACATAGGTATTTCAAAATTATTCCCCAATCTTAATATTTCCAGTAGACTCCATCTAGGCTGTCAGAAATAACAAAAATATTTTGTTTTGTGCCTGGACAGATTTTTAGAACATTTCATTGCTAAAGAAGTTGAGTATATGGCAAAATGTAGATCGTCTTAAATGTAGCTAAGAAGTTTAAAGTAAATCTCTTAAAATAAACTTATTTTAAAAGTTCCAGATTTACAAAAAAAAATGTGAAGGGGCTACAAAGAGTCCCCTTATAGCTCATATCCAGGTTAGTTATTATAAATATCTTACGTTAATATGCATAGCTTACTAAATTAATTAATCAATACTTATATGTAACTAAACTCAGTAATTTACTCAGCTTCCACTCTTTCTCTCTTGCAACTTGCTTTCTGGAAGCCCCGCATCAACATACAAAAAGTCTGACAACCCTGGGTTTCCTTGCTGGAAAACGATGCCCAAGCACCTGATCCAAGTCTTCTGACACCACTGCCCAGGCATTGGACACGTGAGTAAAACAAGTCTGAACCCTTCCGACCAGCCAAGCAAATAGCCAAATTCTAGTCAGTGAACTTAATCACTACCGCATGAAACAGAAGTTAGCCTAACTGAATTTTAAACCATAGGGTCAAGAGATTGGATCAAATAGTACTAATCCTGGGATAATTTTTTACAAAGGACATTTGCCTCACCCTAAACATTAGGATACAAACAGATGCAAAATATATCTCACGACACAGTCTTTTCCCTTTGTAGACCAATACTGCTCATTTCGTTTCCCAAGTCCTTAGTTTCCCAAAAACAAATCTGCTCTCCTTCCTTCCTTCCAAATGCCAAGCTTTGCTCTCTTGTTTCTGCCAGAAGCAATGTTGAATCAGCCTCAGGCCGTAGTGCAGCCCTGGCAGCCTCAGGCTGTGGAACAAGCCCAGGAGCCCAAACCCTGCAAATCAGAGCAACCAGAGGCTACACAGTAAGGAAGGTGATATTAGGAAGCAGCCCACATTGGTAGAAGAGCCGTAATGGGAGAAATAAATATAACTAAGGGAGGAGATCTACAGAAATGGGAGAAACTAGCCAAGAACTATTATTTGTGGTCATAGATATGCCCCTGACACAGTCAAAATCTCTGTGAGACTCTCACTTTTTTGTTATGAACAGTAAAACCTCAAGTGTTGGATGAGTTTAAGTCTTAAAGGAACATAAACTAAGTACATCTTTATGGAGGGCAAGATTAAAGGGAAAAAAAGCAACGCTGATCTTTATGTGCCTGAGCAAGGGCATGATATTTACAGTGCCGTAACATCTACACGATCTGAACTTTGTTTTCCAGGACAAATAAGGAAACAACAGTGTGACACTATCACAATGTGACCCACTAAAAGTTATAGCTGTAGTCTGACATATTTTTAAAACTTATTTTAGGTCTTGAAGACAGCCTCAAAGTCAAGTTTACCTATTTTCTTCGTGATCGTTCTCTATGAAAATTTATGATCCTCCCCTGGCATAGGAAAAGAAAAAGAGTTTTAAAAGGGTCGTTGCTAAGCCATGTAGCGTGTGGGATCACTTGTGGTAATTCACATAGTTTTTATCTTTTTTTTTATTTGAAGCACCTTGTTCTCTTTGCTTCCTGTGTTTTCAAGATTTACTCTTGTGCCCTTGCCAAGGGCCCCTCCAGCTTCACGGATGAGCTCAAGGGCTCTCGGGAGTAACAAACACATATCACTAAGGAAAATGTGTTTGTTAAAGTGATCTCATACCTGGGAGGGAAAAAAAGCCTCTAAGTAGGTTTATGGCTTCATGTTGGGTGGGAACTGTTAACTTTAAACATATTATTTCACTTGATACAAGTGTTATTTATAATAAATAAAAATACAAAGAAATTGGGGTATTCAGCTTGGAATTGATTAGTCTATTCCTTGAATAAACTCTTGAATTTGGCAGCACTGTATTGATATTGAGCTGAATGATTTTGTGTGTGTGTGGTGGAGAACTGACTTCCACGCTGTAAGGTGTTTAGCAGCATCCCAGGCTTCTACCCACAAGATGCCAGAAAAACCCCAAGTTAGAACTTTCAGCAACGTCTCCTGGCAATGCCACATATTCTCTGGGGCACAGAGTCACAGCTGGGTGAGAACTACCCCCCAATGGGATAAATGAGTGTTCCTGAAATCAAACAGATCTTGCTTCTCATCCATGTTCTCTCACTGTGGAACCCTTCAAGGATATTTTATTTGGGGGTGGGAGAGTCTCTCCTTTCATTATTACCTTTACCAGAGGTTGGGAAGTAGGAATAATAGGGGAGAGGTTGGAAAAGTACACAAACGTTCAGGCACAAGGTGAATAAGACTGGAGAATCTAATGTATTACAGGGTGATCATTGTTAATGACATTTTATTATAACACACTAAAACATGCTAAGAGACTGGGACTTAAATGTCCTTACACACACACACACACAGACAGAGATAAATAGGCAAAGTGATGAACATGTACAAGATAGGAGGAATCCTTCCATAACACCTATGGAAAAAGAAAAAGCCGAAGGTGTTGAGGTTGTGACTTGTGTACTGTTCACTGTCACTGAGAGGCAGAGCCAACTTAGCACACTGGCTCTTTCTTTACCTGTTTAACTCCTGGTAACAAACATTCTTTACATGTGTGTATCATAGTCGCCATTGTATAGATGGGCAAACAAGTTCACAATCTAAGTCACGTAGCTAGTAAGTAGCACCCTGTAGCATCTGAATGGCTTCTTTTATGCTCTACTCCCGCAAACGCTTTCTTCCTGTCATGCCTGATCTTAAATTCACATAGACCAACATGGCTTCTCTCTCCCTCTGACTGAGGGACTAAAGAAGAAGTAGCGTTATTTGAGAAAAAATAGAAATTTTGAAGTAGATTATTAAAATGTCTAAAATAAAGCAATAAGAGGACCAAAATTATTCACAATGGATTACAACAAATTTCTACAACTTGTGCTTCTTTAATCCTCACCACAACTCAGTGAGTTGAGGTAGGTGCAATTATTACTTTTATCTTACAAATGAAGTATCCAAAGCTCAGAGAGTCGGAGTAATCTGTCTACTGCCACTGTTAGAAAGCGCTAGTGCTGGGATTTAAGCTTCTTTATATCCCAAACTCATTTGTGTTTTAATGGCACTGCGGTCTTTCTACAACAATGTAAAATTGACCAGTGAACGAATCCAGACAAAGTATACACACTGAAATTGGAATAACAAAAGGTTTTTGCTGACCTGGATGGTGTAGTTCAGTGGACTGGGCTTGTGCCTGTGAACCAAAGGCCCACAATTCAGATCCGAGTTAGAGCACACACCTGGGTTGTGGACCAGTTCCCCAGTAGGGGGTGCACAAGAGGCAACCACACATTGATGTTTCTCTCTTTCTCCTTCCCTTCCTCTCTCTCTCTCTAAATAAATAAATAAATAAATAAATCTTTTTAAAAAGGGTTTTTGTTGCCCAAAGATAAGATTAAAGGCATATTATAGCACTATATCAGTGCCACAAATGTCCCTATAGGCTTCATCTTATGTTTATCATTCTATGATATTCAGAAAAGTGTGTAAACATTTAACTAGAAGTTGAATAAGTAGCTCTTTCATGGTAAGACTTCAGATAGTTGTGCACATGAATACAAAGGATCCATGTAGTGTATTGAACACAGAATGGACTTTGGAAAAAGGCTGGTCTGGATTTGAATTGACTCTGTCACTTAACTTGGTCAAGCTCTTTACTTAACTTGCTTCTTTGAACCAAGAAATATTAAGATCTACCTAAAATCGTTATTGTGAGGACAAAGCAAAACAATTAAAGTGTTTTATGCAGTGAATGCTTGGTACTAGTAGGTTCTTATAAACAAAAATAATGTCACAATTTAAATTTTTTAAACAATGCTTTCTTACTTTCATGTCATTTTTAATGCAAGACTCTTAAATTTGACATAGGAACTTATGAAATGCAGACTTAGACACTTTTGTGAAGTCCTGATTTTGCTTGGTTGTTATGTATGAGTCCTTTGCAAAGAGCCATTCCATGTTAAAAATCTATCCTGCGTCAAGTTGACATTTGAAAAGCATGGGGAGAGTCATTTAATTGTATGTAACATTAATATGCATCATTGAGAGGAGGATTCTGAGCATTGCTGGTCTCCAATAAAAATAATCATAAGCTCCCCCCCCAAAAGGGATGTGTTTAACGATGACTAAAAATCTCTCTTCATGCTAAATACTGACTGAAACACAAAAAATAATAATAAATTTAAAGATTTAAAACATAAAGCTAACATCATTTGTTTTAATTTTGTCATTTTCTAAAATTAAAAGATATCTGGTCCATCTATACAATTTGTTTCTCCAGGCCTATTTTCTGTTTTTTATATATTTGTGTATCTTTTATGTATCCAAGGTTGTTCCAGTTTGAAAAGGAGAGTACTGTACTATATTTGACTTTTAAAACATTAGGCTCTCTGTTCCAAGGAAATTGACTCAAGTGGACCAAGCACGACTGTTACTTTAGTGCACAATCTGACCTGGCTGATAAGACCTTTCAAGTAAAAGTAATAAGCACTCCTAAGTCACCGGTCTGAAAAGAAACATTCTAGCCTTGGAAAGATCAACGCCTGGTGTACTAAAGTAGGTTTACCAGATGGCTGTATTCCACAGAGTAAATCACAATCTGCATGTTGACGTTCTTTCATGAATTTACAGCATGCAAAAAAAAAGTTTAATAATATATCTTAATATTGAATATGCACACCAAAGGCGTATAGTTTCACCTTTCTCTACATTTGGTACAAACAACTATTTTGATCCCTAAGACGAATCTGATCAACACCTAACAAGAAAGAATAAGCAAGGAGCAGTTTTCGTCTGAGGCCATGTCCATGAAACTCAGAGAAATCAGGAATGGCAAGTGTTCATGTCTGACCTAGATATTTGCCATTGAAGGTCATAGTGGTCTTGGTTCAGCTCATCCTCTTCAAATTCTGTTTTGTGATCCACAATTTTATTGATTCTTCTCTCACTTTCAAAAAACATGTACAGTGCCAAAAACTACTAGTAACAAAATGGCAGTTAAAGCTTGGTTCCTCCCTGATGGAGCTCACAAACGTTCAGGGGGATGTTTCCAGTAATTTCTGCCTCCTTTCCCTTGAAGCACTCAGCCACTTATGTGAAGAAGCCAGAGTATCACACTGATGATAAGCTACTCAGGGGAGAACTAGATAATAGTGTTAGCATATATGTGAGGCCACTTTGGACTTGCTGACTTAGGTTATAATGCAGCAGAATACAGCTCCATTAATGGACTCAAGTGGAACCAGCAAAGAAATGTCAATAAAATCACAAGATGAAAGAATCTAAATTGCTATTTTAAACCACTAAGTTTTGAAAGTATTTTTATGTGGTATCTTGGTCCCAACTGTAAACATTTCAGGTTTGGAGTGTGTGTGTGTGCGGGGGGGGGGGGGGGGGGGGGGGGGGGGGGGGGNGGGGGAGGGTCACATGATCTTTGTTATACCTGCTTACATTTGCCAGTAGTCAAAAGCAGTGATAGAGAACAAATAAACAAATGACATGGCAGTGTTCCAATAAAACTTTCTTTTAAAAAATAGGCAGATGGACAGATTTGACTTACAGGCCGTAATTTGCTGACCTCTGCTTTAAGTTAACAGCATAAGGAAATGTATGTACTTCCCATTTAATAGTATTAATTCAAGTATGAGTAATTAGTAATGTTGTCTTCAGAAAATTTTATATTAAAAGAAACCCCAGAGACGTTGCTGTGAACGCTACCCAGACCAGCGATCACAGTCAGCACTCTAGTGCGCAGTGCGGTAAAGGTGAGTATGCAGTTCTTAGTGCAAACATTGTACAGTTTACAAAATACAGTTTTCAGTGTTATATTTTTTCTAAAATCATAGTAATGATATTCCAAATACACTGACATTTAAAAACAATAAAAAGGAGTAATACAATCTTTAAAATTTTCCACTCATAATTTTCAAGCATAAATTAATATGAACTTATTAAAAACAAGCTATTTCAATGGAATGTTTGTGTCTGATGAAGTAATAAGTATATAAATAATATAATTAGCACCATGTATTGATTAATAAAGATGTATCTGAAAAGATCCTTTTTTGAACTCCAATTTCTTTCATCCTCAAAACTTGACCTCACATAATTTTATGCAGATTATCTATTTTTCTTTGTTCCTTCAAGCTATTTATATCAAAGAACAAATCAAAGTATAAACAAATTACATTTAACATACAAATAACAGCCTTCTCACTGGAGAAAATTAAAAGTAACTTGAACAGCCTGGAAGATAGTAAGCTTTAAAATGCTTCTTCTTACATGCTATTCATCTCTAGCTAAATTAAACAATTGGTACTACCAAAAAGCCTTCCCTGGCTTCAAAATAGACATAACGTAAACAGAGATGGTAACTTATAAAAACAAAGATTAATTATTTTAATTTGAAAAACAGTTTCTAGAAATGTCTTTTCCCAGTACTCCCAAAGGTCTCTATCTTGATTTTAAATAAACAAAGTACTTGCAATTTTAATAGTCACTGAGTAATTTATGAAGACTACTTCCTGTTGCTGCCGGCATATCAATACACAGATGAATCAGTGGAACAAAAGAGAAAGTTCAGAAATAATATACTGAAGCACACTTGGAAATTCAGGATATAAAAGGACCTCAAATTACTGAGAAAAAAAACAACTTCTTAATAATTTGTGGTGGGTCCTGATAAAAATTTGGTAAAAAGAAAAATTGAACCAAAAGCTCATGCAATTCACAAGAGTAAATTCTGAATGGATTGGAGGTGAAGTAAATAAATCATAAAGCAGCTTCTTCTGTACTAGAAAAATTATTAATTATTTTATAATCTGAAGATATAAAAATATGTTCTAACAATGACTTAAACATTCATTCAATAAAATAAATGTCTAATAAATTTGACTACATTGAAATACTTTTACAAAGTGAAAAAACCCTGCAGATAAAGTAAAAAGACAAATGAATACAGGGAAATATTTCCAGATAATATCAATAATAACAGGATAATCTTACTAACATAAAAGGAGTTCATACCATATAAAGACAATAGACCAGAAACATAATTTTTTAAATTATTAACACTATAACTGAAGTAGTGTTATGAAACAGATACACAAAATGGTCCTTACACTTGTATGTTCAGCTTCTTCCCCAAGAGTGGTAATGCAACTGAAAACTACACTGAGGTATCAAAGGACACATAGGACCAGTGTGAAGGGTCTCTAACTGTCTACATCTGAGACATTTTGAGAATCCAAAGAAATAATAATAACAATGTATAATAAACACATTATATAAAAAATAACTTGGGAAGTTGATTGATCATTTTAAGAAAGTACGTAGTCCAGCCCAAATCCAAGTTAATATAATCCCAGGAGGACGAAGAGTCTCTCTCGCGTGCGCTCTCTCTCTTGATTGACTTACAACTGCACAGTACGCTCACCAGTTCTCTCCAAGGCCAGGTGGCCTTAGCATCCACTTGTCCCATGGCCTTCCACAGGGAAACTCTCTCTCTTGCCCAGCCGGTAATGTACTTGCCCCATTCCTGTGCTCTTTCTGGCCCTGGAGCATGCAATCATGTGGCCCTAGCAGCCCAGGGGCCCATGGACGTGTAACTCCACACACAGGCTCCAGGTGGAAGAAGCCTGAAATGGAGGACAGCTGGAAACACACACTAAGCCAGCCAGGGGCTAGAGTGGACTGGATTTTCATATGGAGCATAAACTCTGGGCAGTGGCCTTCAACCTGTTCCTACTGTAGACGAGGTTGGACTTTTTCCATGGCAAGACAGGTAGAGATGGGATATTGGAAATTCAAGAGAGGAACCCCCTGAACTGTACGTCATCAATAACCCATTCCACAGAACCATAGTCTCCCCTTCCAGTTTCAGGGTTTTTTTTTTCTTTTAGGTAGCTCAAGAGTCCCACTTCTACTGGTAACACATGTTCTTACATGAGTAACAGAAACATCTTGCCTTTACAAAAAGTGTCAAC
Organism: Sturnira hondurensis; assembly: GCF_014824575.4. Lineage (NCBI taxonomy): Eukaryota > Metazoa > Chordata > Mammalia > Chiroptera > Phyllostomidae > Sturnira > Sturnira hondurensis. The sequence continues at coordinate 4,972,054 of NW_028075269.1, forward strand.
CATTAATTGAGGAAGAAATGATTAAATTGACAAATCTCCATTTTAAAATCTATAATAATAGTTTCAAGCAGGCATTATTAATAGAAACTAAAATCACTAGGCATATCTCTTCACATCACTTATTAATGACAAGAAAAATATACTTTACAATGAAGAAATCTGGAAGACAACACATTAATTCAAAGAACAAAAGTACTATGGCCAATAACAGTACAAATTAACATCTCAATAGAGAGAGAAGCTCATTACTTTATAGAATACTTACCAAAATTATGTAACCTGAAACTAATTATAAAGAAAAAATAATAAATCTTACAGGCATTAAAGATGTTATCTTTAAAGTTAACATCTGAAATATTAAAATATATTAGTGTCATGAAGGACAAAAAAACAGGAAAGCTGTTCTATATTAGAAGAGATTGAAAAGATGGGCAACTAAGTACAACAGGTAACGCTTGATCGGAAACTTGGCAGAAATGAAAACTGCAAAGGTCATTATCAAGACAATTGGGAAATTTGAATACAGACTCTATATTAGGTAATAGAATCAGGTCAATGTTACATTTCTTCAATGTGATAACTGCATTGTGGTTATTTAGGAGAAAGCTCTTTTTTAAGAAATACTGGCAGGGGTATTTAGGAGTAAAATTTTTGATGTCTGCTAAAAGCTCTCAGATGCATCAGTCAAACACCAAAAAAGAGAAAAATTGTTAACTGAAAAATCTAGATGAAGGTGGCTATGTGTTCATTTTACTATTCTTTCCATTTTTCTATAAAGTTTTATAAAAATCAAAAATATGAAAGGTACTACTACTTTAATTACTATCCTTGTAATAATTTTTAGATACTTTAGTTCTTTATATATTTTGGTTCTGGATTTGCTGTCTTCGATTAATGGGGTGCAGGCAATATCTACACTTTATTTTTCATTAACACTTGAAGATACATATATGCATATCAACAATAAAATCTGTTTCACGTACAGGTTCCTAGGTTCCCACGATCTGAGATTCTGATGTAGTAAATGCAGAAAACAGCTTAGTGTCTGGAACTTCAGAAAAAATACCTCAGGGAGATTTTGAAGCTCGTACCTAACATCCACATTTTATATGATTTCCAGAACTGGCTGACGGACTAACCTGAGGAGGTGTTTTTTTGTGTTGCTAGTGTTTGTTTTTGTAAGTGAACAGATTATGACGCTGCTGTCAACTCTACTGAATAAGACTCTTGAAAATGACATCCAGAGTTTGAGTTTTAAAAACTCCAAAGAAGCAAAATAAGGCAAACAATTTTTCAATCCCCCATGAGATTCTTATTTGGACCTCAATAATACATGAGCTCTTATGCTCATTAAACTTCATGGTAGCTTCCTGTCAAATGAAGTGTGGTATGGTTTGTTAAAGTTATAACTCTCAAAAAGTTGCTTTAAATTGTGTTTTTAGGAACCAAGGATAAAGTCAATCTACAAAATTCAAGTGAACATTTGTTTTAGCCGATAACTTTGACTTCACCTCCACTGCTACCGTATAGATTTTTTATCCATAGTAACACCACAGCAAATTCTTTGTCCTTTATAAATCAAACAAATAACCATGAGGGATTTTACACTTGCAAGATACACAGAAATTGGTTAGGTACTGTGCGAAGGAAAAAGAAAGAGGGGGTGGAATTTGTCCTTTAAAATAATTGAGAGTGGGAAACAAAAGAACTACATACAGGCTGGCAAAGTTTGCAGAAGTAAGTATGCCACTTTTCAAGTAACAGTTTTCATAGCTATTATATGCAAGACAACAGATGACCCTTCTTCACAGCCCATGTGTGATACTCTTACCTGGGGACCCATTAAAAGTGGAGCTACAGCACCATACCACTGGAAGGCACAGCCAGGGGAGAGGAGTAGCAAGTAATTCAGTGAAGAAGGGTGTTGATAGCAGATTACAGGGCTGGAAACTTAGATGGAAAGCACATTACAGAGGACATTAAATTCCAGATGAATACATTTAAATGCTATTTTAGTGGCAATGCGGAGATGAAAATCTTCAGAGTCATTCGACCTGTGGGATGGATATTATCTGGTGGTTTTGATTTACATTTCTCTAATGAGTAATGGTATTGAGCATTTCAATGTATTTATTTACCTACTTGTGCATCTTCTTGGAGAAGTGTCTACTCAGATTGTTTCGCCAATTCCAAATGGGTTGTATTTTTATTATTGATTTGTGAGTTCTTTACATATTCTCAATGTAAGTCTCTTACCAAATATCTGATTCACAAATAGAGAAGTTTCTTTAAAGGTAAGAAATGTATCCCCTAGAGAGGTAACTCGTGGTTAGTTGAAACTCGGTTAAGGTTGTTTAGGCTTTGGGGGAGCAGTAGAGTAAAAATTCTACAATAAAAAATTGCTTCAGATTCTGGGCTAAATCATTAGTGTGAGAATTTAGGCACAAGTAGGCAAGCTATTTCCTTTCTAAGTCTTATACCACCCAAACTGCATCACTGTTGAAGCGAGAGTCCTTGTCAGCTCATATTTCAGAAAAGTGTTTTATTATAGAGACTAGAAAATTTAACACAGAATATCAGAGGGAATCAGTTCTTTCTACACATATTGTTGCAATTTGAAAATCTTAAATATCAATCTCCAAGGTCATTTCCTCCTTCATGAACCATTTTGTTTTTTCAGTGCTGAAGAAATGTATTGGTCTTTTGAGGCAATTTATATCTGGCTTCCCTCTGTACATTATGCCATTGAGTCTTACCTCTACTTTTATGAGAGGTCTTGGATAGATTTGAAGTTTGAGAAATCTCACACAGGCAATTAGAAGTAATAAAGAATGTCTCTTTCACAGGGCAACACTAATTTAATGTAAGGTTTAGAGAAAGCCTGGGACTGGAGAATTATTGTTACTGTCACATTTTGCACATAGTTGAAATTCAACTCCCGTTATATTCTCAGGCAAATGGAACATATCTTGTTCAGAAATTTGGAATAAAAATGAGATGTATACTTAAGGAATGTATTTTAGCACAGTCCCATTCTGACATTTCAGGTCTCTGAGGACCCAATCAATGAACAATCATTTCCACAGACACATTACAGAACTGAGAAACTTCAGAAGAAAGTGCATTGCAGAAGCTATAGACAATTTACAGTAAAAACAGATTGCAGTTGTCACAAAATCCGCAGCTTTGCGATGGCCCATCTTCACTCAGCTTCTTTTCTCCAATTCACCATCCTAAGTGGGATTCTGAAAACAACTAAATTATCAAGAGAAGCGCCCATTTGGTTGTAAATGCAATCATCTATATCTTTAGGCACGGACTGTATGCGCGATAGTTACTCTTGTGTTCTTTTAGTCATTTGCACAGGTGTGACCACAATGTTGAGAAGTATAGTCACTCTGTAAAATAAAAGCATAGTCATTGTTAAATACTTACTGTATATCAGTTGTTTCTCTAAGAATGGCGCCTTTGTTAAATCACTCTGATGACTACTATTAGTATTTCCATTTTATAGTTGAGGGTATTGAGGCACAGAAATGTAACTTTAATTGCCTACGATCACAAACATTTTAAGTAAGTTTGGCAAGATAAAATCTAGAATTTGAACTCCAGAGTCCACTGTTCTAGAATAAGTTAGGCTCTATTCTCAAATGCATTATTTCCTGAATCAAGAGTCAAATTATTTTCTTGTGTCTACTCTAGGACTTACGAGTTAAGTACAGTGAAAATACTGCACTAAAGAGAAATGGCGCCTAAGTATTTTACTCATGAGCATGCAGGGGCCCGCATTCATTTAATCAATATTTGTCTACCCTGTTCTGTGCTGGGACTGCAGTTACAACCCTGAATGAGACAGACTGAAGACAGGCTCTCAAAGCTCCAAGAGAAGGATGGAAGGGCAATACATAAGGAAACAAGAAGTATTATTTAATTTCAGTTCTATAAAGAAAATAAAATAGTTAATATGACCAAGAATGCCAAAGAGAAGTGGGTGGTTTAAGGGATATGTCAGAAAGGCCTCTTTAAGAAAGCGGCATTTGATTTGAGACCTTGCTTGTGAAAAGGAGCCAGACTTAGAGTAACCATTGGAAGGGAGCTGCAGAGAGGGCTACAGGTACCGAGCAGGGAAGCTGGGAAATGCTTAGTGACCACAGAGACGTCGGAGAACTCAGCGCTGGACTTTGGTCATAGAATCATTTTCAAGAGTTGTATACTCATCATGACACATGTTAGCACCGCTTCTTGTCCCCAAACCCTGATGTAGCAAAAATGAGCATTTACCCCTTTAATGTCCCACATGAATTAGAATTTAGGACTTGTAGAGAAACCTCAGGCCATTTGGCCAACCTCTCTTTAAAAACCAGTTACGGATGACCTCTGAATTACAAACGAAGGATGTTTTAAAATTACACTATATATTTTCTGTCTGTGAAAACAACTCATCATCAAGTAAATAATTAAACAATATCTCTATGCATTTCTGAGTATAAAATTGGATAATATTAAATACATTAACATCAGCACCCATCGTTGCCCTTACTCTGCTCTACTTTTCTTTTTTCCCCCCAATTATTAGCTTGTAATATACTGCCACTAGTGGAGGAGTTTGTCCCCTCTCAGGACAGAAATAAAGAGAGGGGACACAACAGATTCAACAAAGAAGAGGTTGAGAAAAACTGGGTGAAAGAAAAAGGGCGTGAGAGGGAGCCTGATGCATAAAGGGAGCACACACTGACAGAGCAGAGCGCACTGCCTGAAGTGTCGCTGGGGTCAGGCCCATATAAGGCTAGAATTCCTCATGAAAGCCCAGGGTGGACCTCTCTGTTCTTCAGTTTCCCACCATGGGCGGCATTGACCGGCAGTGGCACAGATTCATTGGTTTGGGAAATACCAAAAGGGAACCCTTAATCTTACCTAGGAGGGGCTCAAGTAGTAACTGAAGGACATTCCAATGCTAACTTAATATTATTATATTGAAGGTGTATGGGTTGACTCTTTGCAGAATATAAGCTTCAAAAGTAGCAAGAGAGTGGTTTGAGTTTTTCACTGAGGTAGTAAGTTAAACAATATTTAGCCCACGTTATACAGACACCAATGAGTAACTAAATGAATGAATGAATATATAATTGTGTTCAATGACTGAAAATATAAGATAAAAATGCTTTGTTAGGCTATTGGTGGCTTTGTTTTTTCCAGAGTTGCCTAGTACTGAACCCAGTCATCTTTAAGTTACTTTCAACATTACTCATTTATGACTTCAGTCAAAGGTTTTGGTTCCTATTTCCTGAATTAACTCTGTGCCTCTTTCTCACTTTCTTTTCCTTCTGAGACACCCACAATTAATATATCGGTCTCATTCATGGCTTTTGTTTATTCTTTTTGATTCTCTGATTTAATATCTCTAATACCCTGCCTCCAAACTTGTTGGTTCTTTCTTCTAATTGGTCAAGCCTCCTGTTGAATCCCTAGTGAAATTTTCGATTCAGTTCTTGTGTTTCTCATATTCAGAAATTCCATTTAGTTTTTTGTATATAGTATCTATCTCTTCGTTCATATTTGCATTTTTCTCATCACTTCCTGATTTTCTTTAGTTATTAAATAGTGTTAATATGAGTCCTTGAGATATGGTAGAAACTTGTCAAAAAGTGAGAAATAAAATGTAGGTGGAAATTAAAACCATAGCTAACAATTAGCGTTGTACATAGCATTATGTATGTGGCTTTTGGCAGGAAAATACTTCACAAAAATTTCACAAGCCTTTGCAGCTATTTCCTCTTTCATGATCATGAGATTTCCACCTGGGAATTCCATAGTTCCATTTCAGATGTACATCCTATGAAATCTCAGTACCTACTCTTCAAGAAAAATAAACAAGTTAAGGCAAAATAAAAACTGTGAAGATAGATTGGAAATTGGAAATTTGGTTCATGGAAAAATTTTGTAGACTATTCAAATTTTTATAAATTATTTAAGGAATTTGTGTGCTCAGTAATTTACAGAATCTTCAAGGGAGGCAATGGCAGAGTTATTCATTCTTTCATCCATTAAATACATCTGATCAAATTTCCGTTGTTAATAGGAATTATACTACTCCCTGTTGTAAAGCATCCACCAAAAGCACACCCTGTCTACACAACCCTTTCTGGAAAGCACATCACCACATTTGTCACCCTTTGTTTAAAATCTGTCTTACCTACTGATTATTAAGTTGGAGTATTAAAGTCAATAGTCCTCTCTCTTTCTCAATATAAAGTAAAAGAAATGAAAGTCTTTTCTTCCTACCTCTCCTGAGAGCTGTGGCCATGTTTCCCTTACCTTCAAATTGTCCATATTTTTTGGACTATAAGACACACTCTCTGCCTTGGCTGGTGTAGCTCAGTGGATTGAGCACAGACTGCAAACCAAAGGGTTGCTGGTTCGATTCCCAGTCAGGGCACATGCCTGGGTTGTGGGCCAGGTCCCCACTGGGGGCCATGTGAGAAGCAACCACACATTGGTATTTCTCTCTCTCTCTTTCTCCCTCCCTTACCCTCTGTCTAAAAATAAATAAATACAATCTTTTAAAAAAGACACACTCCCCCCAAATTTGGAAGGAAAAGAGGGGTACGTCTTATAGTCTGAATGTAGCTTACCTGGCTCACTGTGGGGGCGCACAGCAGTGGTGGAGCCAGGTCACAGAAGGCAGGAGCAGTGTTGCCACTGCATTTTCCTCCCAAATTGGGGGTGGGGAGAATGTGTGTCTTACAGTCTGAAAAATATGGTAATTCCATATTTTGTGCAATGTCTTGCACTTAGAAAGTGCTCAACAAATTCTATGGATTTATAAATAATGCACTGTAAATATTTTAGAAACTATTCTTCATCCTGCAAATTTTTATTCATTTCTCTTTTTCTGTGATGAAGGGTTTGCTTTTAAGTAAGATTGTCAACCTGTCAGGTAGGTGATTAGGTGAGTGGCCACCCTGATGCATGGTACAGGTGGACCAGAGCAAGTACATAAGAATGACTAGCCAAGGAGATGTTTGAGAGACTGCTAGAAAGTGCAGGCAACCTGGAGGTCATTCTGGGTGACAAAGAAACATGCTGAGAACTGCAGGAAACCCCAGCTGGCTCTTGAAAGCTGCTAAGAAGATTCGGAAATGACATTCTCTGGACAGCTATACCAAAAACAGCCCACTGGAAACAAAGAAGAGAACACCCTTTCTATTGCTACAGCCTTGCAGTTCTTTTTTTATGAAGCCTAATGCCAAGCCAACATGCAAAGGAGAAATATGTTCAATCCAAATCTAACAATGCAAAACAAGGCAAAGGACTGGACTTGTACCTGGGAGGCAATATATTTGCAACTGCACAGAAGGCATTTTGACAGGCTTAGAAGTCTCATTTCCATTGTAGGCAAGAAAAGCTGTGAGCGAGCAACCATTTTTACCCTCATAAGTAGTTAGTCTTGCTTGATGAACTTCAGCAGTGAATATTCATTCCTTTTATGAAGAGGCATTAGACTTGTCACTGGTGGGTGTCTCTGAATGAATGCATCGATTTATTCATCCACCACGTTCTTGTTTCCCTGTGATTCTCCTACAAGACAAACACTGCTGAACACTGGGAATAGTGATGGAGAGGGGAATAGTATACAACCACAGTGCGTTAAGCCTGGCCAAAGACGGCAGCTATTAAATAATTCCACGAATGCCGATGAAATGCAATTGTGCCTAACTCAGGCCAAAAAATTCCCAGCATGCTATGATGTACTCTAAGATAAAATCATTGTGATCAATCAAATAGCTTGGAACAGGGGAAAGATTGGATGCTTACTATGTATCCACGTGAGTTCCCCTCCTGATGATTCCTTAAATTTAAGGCATAAGGTTATCTTGCATTTCTCATACAATGTCACACTCTCCTGCATTTTCTGGACTACAGAATGGAGAAAATAAGGGTTACACAGGAAATTATAGGGCACTCGAGAAGAGATGAGGGATGGAACCTATTCATGTATTTCGTGCCCAGCATTACCCTGGTAATTTTGTAGACATACTGACAATTCTAGCAATGAGAAATTTTCCCTCAGGTTTGTGTCGACTCAGTTAATGTCACAGTCATTCTTCATTCATCATTTTCTGAGAAAGCATTTGCATTTGGAACTCAATATAGATGAATGATACAATGGTTTTCTAGATCTCAAAGGCATTTTCAGAAAACTCCTAGGCCAGGGAAGAAAAAACATTATCAACCTTCATCCTCTAATTAGTTTGTTGTGCTGCCTAGAATTTTGTGTTGAAAGTTAGTTTGAAGTCATTTTTACCCTTAGAGCACAAACAATTAAAAGAGGTTATGTTGTCCCTGGACATAGGAAAGTATAGTAGAAACTCGTGTAAGTTATTTTACATAAAATCACTTTACTTTTAGGCAAAGAATGTCTCTGAATAAATATCACCTACTTAGAAATTCACCGTTGTCTTGAAATATAACTTTCCAATGACATACTGCTCAAGTCAATGCTCAGGCCCTGGTTTTCATGGTAATACAGCAGGGCATTGATCTGAAACAAGTCAAATCAAAATCAGTTGAGTGAACATGTAAGCTGGTTAAGCCACAGACCATTTTTTTGCTATGCACCATTTGACATATATTCACCCATAAATTATTTTCCAATCTTGACAAGATGTTAGAAAAATAAAAACTAAGCTTACATCTCTCCATGATGGGCAAACATAGTAGGCAACTGAAATACTTAGTTTATACGGAAAAGAGCTTGGCAATTGGAATCCTTTGTATACAAGGATCGATTTCAGTAACATTTACTCGGGCACCAGAGGTCAATGAAAAGAGTATAGCTTGTGAGTCAGGAAGAATGTTTAAACTCTAGGTTTACTGCTTCTTAATAATATGATCCTTGGCACATTAAGTAATTTTTTAGGTTCAATTTTCTCTTCCAAAAAGCTTAGATAATTGGGAATGTACTGTGCCAGGAAAATGGTGAATAAAGGAATTAATATATGTATATACCTATTTCCTTTTTACTAAAAAAAAATCTAGTTCTCTGCTTATCACATACATTTCTACTTCACCATTAATGATCCCAGTGTTATCTAAAGGAAAAACCCAGCCGTCCTCCCTAACCTTATAGTGATGCTTTTTTTAACCAGGAATCCCTTATACCCTTCTTTCTGGTTCATTCCTTTTTTTGGTGCTCAGTTCAAACACCTCTTCTTCCAGAAAGCTCCTATGATCCCTGAACTTACTAACATATTCCCTTTCTGCAGTCCGATAGCATGCTGTGCCTACTTCTGCTTACACAGTCACTGCTGACATATCTTCTGTCTCATCACCAAACTATAAGCACCTCTGGGTAGTTAACCACATTTTGCTATAATATGTTCCCCACGTTTTAATTGCCAGCTTCAGGGACAGCTGTTATTTTCCCCTTATACAATGTTTCCAATATTGTTTTTAATTCTACTAAAAATGCATAGATTAAATTTTAGAAACCAAAATGTCACACATTGAGTTCCACTGAGAGGTAAGTTGGACTCAAATATATGCAACTTGACGTGAAAGACACTTGGCTTCTGTTCCTTTACTGCCATCTTCTGACGCGATCTGTGTTTGCTGCTGGAGTTTTCGCTCCTTCTCCGACCCTGTTCTGTTCCTGGGCTGAGTATCAAGGCGGCACTGAGGAATCTGAGCTAAGGCCAGTTAGTGATGCTGTCGTTGAAGACAGCCAGCCGTGTGTTTTACTTCCACCTGAAACTCAGGGTTTTCTCTGATTCATTTTGCTGATGGGAAAGGCTAGTTGACTGTCAAAATCAATATCCTAGGGGTATTGCATTTGGTTCAAAACTATTAAAATAAAATATAATGCATTATTCAATGCAGCATTTACTTCCTTCATGATGATTTTGTAGATGGCGTCTTAGTATTCAGGGTTCATAGATTATGTCCATTTTGAACTTGGAAAAAAGTCGCTAGGTCTTATTTATCTGTAAAATGATAATATAGGGAGTGATTTTTCCCAATGACTCCCATAGGTATTGGGAAAAATCAATATAATTCACAGTTTTATAATTCACTTTCATTTCATGGGAGATTTCATTCAAAGTCACCTAGAATGGGGCGTGATACAAAGCTTTACTTTAAGAATGTATATGGATTGCAGATCACGTTCGCATAGCTAATTTTGAAGATACTTTTACAAATCCTGTGAAGTAAGCAAAAAAGATACTGAGTTGTTTTTTTTTACATTTTTTCACTGGAGAAATCTTGCACATGGATGTACCAAATGTACATTACTAAGTGTATCATTTTTTCCAGTGGAACATCTATGATATGCATTAGGTATAAGTCTAATATCCTCCACAGTTTGTGTTTGTATGACTCATCCCTGGAATTTCTTATGAATCTAAGAGAACTATGAAGTTATTATTTATTTCTCTTTCAATCTGAAAGGAAATTAAATTTCTACATTAGTTTAAGAATATGTAGAGACAGGTTTCTGAGTGGTCTTCTGCAGATTAATGTACTCAGCCATTAGTTACCGGTCTAGCATCATCGCTGAAGAAAGCACTGGACATCCTAGAGTTTGTTGTTTGTTGTTTTTTATGTTTTTCAAAATAAGAGCCTCACAGAGAATAAGTTTTCTAAGATGTATTGGAAAGGGGTTATGGGGAAGGAGAATTTAGTGATACATGTTTATTGGTGGGTTTTAATGTTTTCCAAAATGAGAACACAGAAAGAAGGGGAAAATTAACTAAATTTTATTGTCACTTAAGGGGTTGTGGGATGTTAGGGGAGAAAGAACATAGAGGTCAAGTGTCTTCCTACCAGTCCAAAAACATTGAATTTGCTTTATTTGGCTGAAAGGGGAAGGCTGATTCTTGGCAGCCTATTGTAAGAAGAAATAATTTATTTTAAACAACACAACGATAGGAAACAAGAGTTCTGGAACAAGCAGTCTTAGTTTCTGATACAACAGTATTTCCTAAAAACAGGTTCAAAGATTTGAGAAGATTGTCTTCTAATCCCACAGCACAATTGCCCAGGTCAAGTCCCATAACAGTTTATAGGATGTGTATCTCTTTTTCATTTTTAATTTACCTTACTTGCATATGAATTGAAATATGAAATATACAAGTCTATGCTTATGTTCAATGCAGAGTATAAACTAGAAGTAAAAGAAGGTTGCACATGAATGATGTCACTAGGGAAGAGACACTTTTTAATATATATTATCAAGTCTATGGCTATACAACATGAGTCCAAAAATTGTTAATTTGAAAGTAAAATGGATAAAGCATTAAATAAGTTATCAATATTCATCATCCCAAAGAGCTCATGGGGGCTGAAAAATCTATCTGTATCCTCTATTGTAGAACCTAGTTATATGCTATGGAGGTAAAACCCGCCAGAAACAGGCACCAAAGGAAAGCACCTGTTGCCAAAATAAATGACTTGCGTTGTGGTACCACCTTAACTTGTAGTATATGAAATTATTTACTATCTGTGGCAAATTATTGCCTAGCCAGTTGTGGGTGCCCTATTCCTAAAGGTGTCTCTATCAGAACTGCTCTAAATCACAGATACTTGTTCGGTACAATTCCCAATTCTTACTTTCACTCTAGTCCAATGCCCTTGTCATATCCTGTAGTCTCACTTCTATCCCAGACCTTCTTTGCTTAGATCTATCAATAACAGCTCTGTCATCTAAGTGGAAACTCATTACCTAGCGTCAATAGTCAGAGAATTACTGGAGCACCATGCCTATTCCTGGGTTGCTAGTAACAATTCAACTGTAACTTATGTACATGGAAATGATTATTAATTGTATTAGAGAGAAAACCACAAACCTAAAGTGTCATCACTTGTAGGAAAGCCCGTGATTGCTGTTTCAGCCTCTCCAAGAAACAACCTCAATCAATCTGTCCACAATTTTCTGGTCAATACTGGTAAGGTGACCTGTCATGTGGGTCCATCTTCCAACCACCCAGAAAGAAGAGACAATATGAATGACTAAAACATTTGCTGCCACACTTTCGTCTCCAAAAGACAATATCCTGTTCTAAATATAATCTTTCTTCTTTTTTAAATAGCTCCCTTGCCCCACCTTTCTTCCTATAAAACCCTCTCGTTTTGTGCAGCCTCCCTAGAGGGCCCTTCTAGTTACTAGAAAGGATGCTACAGGATTCACAAATTGCTTAATGAAGCCAACTAGGTCTTCAAATCTACTCTGTTGGTTTTGTTCTTTAACAAATACAAGAACCGTAACTAATAGACATCAAGGCACATTGCGAGACTTAAGTTTAGTTCAGTCTGCTGTTATAAATTTTTTTAAAGCCAATTTGTTTTCAAATGAACACATATCATCCTACATAAATTTGAATAAAGTGTGTGACTTTGAAATACGGTCCTGGAGATTAGTGCTTTTATTCAGTGACAGCTGGAGGTCACAGAATGCCTAGTTACATTACAATAAGACATGTCTACTAAAAGTCTTCTGGATAGATAGCTCCGGGAACTTCTAATTTGCCTGGGAAAGCTGTTTTTTCTCTTTTTTAGATAACAGAAGGAAAAGGCTAGTAAACATTCAGGCCTCCTGCCAAAGGAAAACTATCTACGCCTAGAATGGACAAATTCCCGGCACACGAAGGTTTCTTTTTTTCATCTCCATGACACAGTCACACAGTGTTCCAAGAGCCTCTTGCAACTGCAAGAACATGTTGGACTTCTGGCCTTCCTTAAGATCACCTCCCCCTTAACAACAAGTGTGCATCAATTCTTGGCCTCAATATCTATTGTGCACAAACAGCCAGAGAATAACTACTCAGACTATATAGGAGAAAATAAATTAATACCCATTGAGTTGTTGCTAAGGCTTGGTAGGGAGTGGGCTTAGTGACTCCCATTCTCACTTCCTACTTGATACAACTTACCGAGTTGGGTTACTATTTGACTCCCCAAACAAGGGCACTGAATCACAGAGGTTATGCAATTTGTCCAAAGTTATAAATCTGGTAACTTAGGCAAAGATTTGGATGTGTGTCGGTTGTATTATATAGCATTAATGCTTCTGCTACAAGAACACAGTTTCCAAATTAACATTTATTAACACCTCTCAAGATGGAACTTGAGAATTAAACATTGCAACCGAAAAAGTGACTGCAGTTGTTCCCCCTTGCTAATCTGCTAAAAGATGGATGAAATAGCGTAGCACTGTTCAAGATAATGTCTCCTGGAAGTATATTTACCACATGACATTTTCTGAGTCTATTTGATTTACTGGTCCTTCAATATACACTGATTCAAAAGACAAATAGCTCATGATTTCACCTAACTGTGGAAACTAAAGAACAAAATAAACTAACAAAATAGAAACAAACTAATAGGTAGATAGAGCAGTTGTCAGGAGAGAGGAGTTTGGAGCTGAGTGAAAAAAGTGAAGAGATTATAAAAAAACAAACAAACAAAAAAACGCTGAAAACCTGTTACACAGACGAGTAAATGGGGATGGAAGGAGACTTTACTTGGGGCCACAATACAATATACAAATGAAGTATTATAAAATTGTACACCTAAAACCTATAAAATGTATTAATCAATGTCACCCCCAAAATTCGATAAAAATTAAAAGAATAATAATATATACTGATTGCCACCAAGTCTCATTGTTCCCACCAATGATGTACTCTCTGAACCACTCTCTCCTGCCTGCATCGCTGCAAATGGGCCCTGAAACGCCCTTTCAACTCCAGTCTTGCCCCTCTACTCTCAGTTCCCCAGAACAAGGCAAGGTTTTGAAACTGTAAATCACATCACATTGTACTCTGCTCAGAGTCTTTCAAAACTGTCCTGCCACACTTGGTTTTGAACCCTGGCTCCCTCCCTGTCCTACTTTTTCCCTGTTCTCCCAGGTCTTTTCCATGTGGCAGCCAGACCAATTCTGCTGAAATCCAGATCAGACACAGTTCTGACACTCTCACCTCAGACCATTTTTTTTTTCTATCTGGAATGCTTTTCCCTTGATTTGCACTAGATTTTCATGTATATCTCCACAAAAAGACCTTCCCTGATTATTCTATCAAAAAAAGCACATGTACCTCTATCTCTTCTCTCTTCTGGATTTAGCTTCACAGCTCTTGCTGCTATTTAAGACTGCATTATATACTTATTAATGTCTGGCTCCCAGCAGGATGTAAGCCCACTCTATCTATCTATCTATCTATCTATCTATCTATCTATTATCTATCATCTGTCTAATTTCAGTGTCTACAATATTTCTAATTTGAATAAATGAGTGGATGAATGAAAAAAGGAATCTTATCAGCACTGCCATTCAATTTCACAAGCATTCGGAGCATTATTGAGGACGTTGTAAGACTCATTTTATCCATTTGCCATTGTATAACAGCCATCTTATCGAATTCAGCACTTACTGCAGTCATTTATTTCGATGGTTGAAAAATGGGAATTCACTCTCCTCTATTGTCCCTGAGGAGGCCAGGAGAGTCTGGGAGGCTGCCAGCTGTAACAGAAAAGAAGGCAAGATGAAAGTACCATGGAGATGAGAGTACCATGGAGATGAGAGTACCATGGAGATGAGAGTACCATGGATAAACATAGCAAAAACTTGGGGCATTGAATCTCATTGCAACTAATGAACCTACCCTACTTCTGTCTTCTAAGTTGCATTTAAAACCTCCAAGTCCTAAAACCATTGGGATTTTTATTACTTGAAATCAAAGGCCACCTTAGTTCATGTCTGATTACTTAACAAACTTAAGCCTTTAATCTAACTCCCTTTACTGTCACCGTACATATTAGATTCTTAGGGAAAAGAATAAAGAATGGTTAGCATGCATTTTAATCAAAGTTATAATTTGTTAAAGCATTTAGGGACTCACAGAGACAGCAGATGGTTGGTTGGGTTTTTACTGAAGTTGTTTTTGTACTCCAATTTTTTCTGTTTCCTTGCGTATATTTTTAGTTTGTTTCAAGGAATTCTAGCTCTAAAAGATTTTGCTCTCTTTGAAGTTTGAAAGTCATCATACACTAGCTTGAACTCTTGGTTTTCTGAGGAATGGGATTATTTCCAAAATAAATACAAGTTCATCTGACTTTTAAATATACGCAGCCTAAGCTGTAATAGCAAGCAAAAGTTGGACACTTTACAAACATATGAGGAAGGTGAAATAAATTAAAAAGAGAGTACAATGAATGTCTTTCTACCTGAGGAACTATATGCAAAAAAAAGGTATAAAAAGAGATTTTCTCGGGCAGCTGATGCCAAATCAACTTCCTCCTTGGCTTGAGTCCTTTTCAAAGTTCAAATAAATCATATTCTGTAATCTTGGGGAAGAAGAGGAAAGGAAGATGAATTCTCAAGGAAAAAATGGCATAGTTGAAGCAACATAAAACAAAACAGTAAGGGAAATACTGTGTGGGGAGAAAAAAACAAAGGAAAACTTAACATTCCATTTAGCACTATGTAATACAAGAGTTGGTGATGGCATTTTATTTGTACTCACATACTTGACAAGTACCTGGTAAAGATGCAGTCATTTTTATTCTACTGAAATCTTCCACAAGTAAAGGTCATGGATTAACCCAGGAATAATTATATTTTGATCCTAAAATCTTCCCTCCGTGTAAGCTACAATACTTTGGTAATTTCTCTCACTGTTAGCCAATCTGCAATTTTGAAAACTAGGATAATGAAATAACATTTTATTGTATGATTTCTTTCTACTAGTTATTAGTTCCAATTTTGGTGGCAACCTGGTTTTATCAAGTCAGCTCTTTTCACACAGTGTTTTATAGAACACTAGCATAAATGCTAGTCACTGCTCAACCAAAGAAAAAAAAAGAGTGTACTCATATCTCTTTTAAGATACATAAATTACAGAAATACTGAATTCATGTTAATCTGATTCTTTCCTGAAAAACATATCAGAGATTTTAACATTCTAACAGACATTTTATATATTCTTGAAGTGCTTATTTTCAAATTTATGAGAATATACTTAACATCTAAAGAAGTTAGTATTCAAAGAATCACAGTTTTCAAATGGTGTACATGTGTGTGTGTATACACACAATCATCAGGAATAGATTAACCATTCTAGGGCATTTTCAGCATTTTTTACCCATTTACTCTGTGAACTTGAGGACTTAAAAATGATTTTCTCTCTCTTTCTTTCTCTCTCATTCCCTTAAATCATATTCAAGATCCATTTTATGTCAACATTCAGTCATTGTATATTTAATAAATGTATGGCAATTTATGAAGTTTCATTTGTCCCTATAAATGTGTAGGGTCTTCTTCATTAAAGCTCTTTAAAATTCTCTCCCCACTAATGCTGAACCTCAGAGCATTATGCAGTTCAGGGCATCATTGACCAGCATTTATTGAGCACCCTGAAAATCCAGGGGAGACAAAAATTTGTGAGACGACAGATAAAGTATAAGTTTCTTGACAAAGTATAAGTTTCTTGGCTGTTGGAACTAGTCTCAGACCTGGCATACCTGACCATAGGTAATGACTTTATTCATTAACTGGCCAAGACCCTGGGTGTTTTTAGTCTTCCAAAATCTTTGATCATATTAACAAAACTCCCTAGCATACATTGCAGTGGTTTCGAAATAACATAGAAATAAGGCATGCTGGTCAGGACAGTAAAAATAAGGACTTGACACGGAAACCAAAAATGGCACTGATTGGAGTTTTATATTACCAAAGCGCTAACTGATTTTAAATTGTTTAGTTTGCCTGAGGGACGGAGCTACCGTTTTCCAAAGGGCCCTGCAGCCACATATTCAAAAGAGAAGTAATGAGTATTTATATATTTCATGCTGAAAAACATTAACACAAAAGAATAATCATTTGAAAAATGGAAATGTTCAATAAATAAAAGGTTTTGTCTGGGAGATTGCTGACATTTTTCTATTGTCTTAATTCCCTTGAGGTGAAGGAAGCAACTGATTCCTGTGGTGCCGTGGGGCTGCAGGCAGATGTCACTCAGTAAGTTGTTCAGTCACCCACTGTTCCTTCCACTGATTTGTAACTCTAATATTAACCCTGTAGTGACTGAGAAAATACACAAGTTCAGGATGTGCAGAAAGAATCTGATCTTACTTATTGCATCTTGGAGAACGAAGAACAGAGAAGACATTTATTTCCCATTCACCTAGTACTATCTGTCCCCTGGTGCCTGCCCACCCTTCATGGTCATCAGAATGCCCCCTCCCTTCAGCATCTCTCACCTGCATTTGCGTTTTATCCACTTCATGCCAGGCTATTGTGCATTCTTCTAGTTGTTCTTGTAATTAGTGCTGACATTTTTTAAAATTTTATTTTAATTGTTGTTCAAGTACAGTTTTCTGTCTTTTACTGCCATCCCAGTCCAACCACCCAGCCCTGAATTTTCCCTGAAATTCCCTCCCCTCTCCTCTCTGGTCCCTGTCAGCCTGTTCTTTAGGTCAGTGCTTTTGGTTATATTTTGCTTGTTTGTTTGTTTTGTTGCTTGGTTTCCTGTTAAAGGTGAGATCCTATGGCATTTTTCTTTCACCACCTGGCTTATTTTACACAGCATAATGCTCTCCAGTTCCATCCATGCTGTCAGAAAGGGTAGGAGCTCCTTCTTTTTTCTGTTGTGTAGTATTCCATTGTGTAAATGTTCCATAGTATTTTGATCTACTCGCTTAACTAATGGGCATTTAGGTTCCTTCTGGCACATGGCTATTGTAAATTGTGCTGCTGTGAATATTGGGTTGCATAGGTTCTTTTGGATTGGTGTTTCAGGGTTCTTAGAATATAATCTTAGCAGTGGAATTTCCAGGTGAAAAGGCAGATCCATTTTTAGTTTTCTTAGAAAATCCCATACTGTTTTCCATAGTGGTTGTACCAATCTACAATCCCACAGTATCACCTACAGTGCACTAGAGTCCCCTTTTCCCCACAATCTTTCCAACACTTACTGTTTGTTGCTTCGTTTATGATGGCCATTCTTACTGGTGTGAGGTGGCATCTCATTGTGGTTTTTAATTTGCGTCTCTCTAATACCTAGCAATACTGAGCATCTTTTCATGTGTCTCCGGAACATAAGCCTTTCTTCTTAATGTCGATTGCCTCTTTCACTTAGAATAATTCTGATGTTACAATGCCAGAAGACTTCTTTCCCACGAGACAATACAAAGTGAGAAAATGAAACACAACCTCCTCATTTGGATAAAGAAACTTCTAATGTACACTTTTAATGTCTTCCTTAGTAACTAAACTCTACTGAATTATATTTCTCATCTGGCTATTTCTTTTCAGAGTATGTAGCCATGAAACTAAGTTCTGGTAAATGAGATGGCAATTAATCGCTAAGAGTAATTTAGGATTGGCTCTTTAGGGGGAAGAGAAGACATTTGCAATACTCTTCTCTCTATTGTTAAGTATGGTACCTGATGTTATTGCTGGAACTACAGTGGTCATTACATAGGGAAGCTCGAGGATGAGAATAAGCAATGGTTACAGAGAAAAATAAAAGAAGTTTAGGCTCCTGATGATTTTATGAAGCATTAGATACACTCAGGACTGTCTGATTTTTCACTTGTTTTACTCAAGAGAAACAACTCTAGAATAGTTAAAGAAGGTCTTCCCCACCCCTGCCCAGAAGCCAAGCATAATGCTTTTCTGGTGCAAATATTCTACATGTCTTCTTAGAGCCCATTCTGACCTCAGAACTAAGCTATGTTATTAAACTGTTTTGATGGTGCCTCACAAGAACAGTTCAATTTACATCAGAATCCAGTATTCACATACACATTTCTTCTTATGTATAATAGAAAAATCTTTTAAGAAACAATATTTTTTAATATTGTATTTATTTATCTTTAGCCGGGAAGGGAAGGAGAGAAGGAGAGAAATATCAATGTATGGTTGCTTCTCGTGAGTCCCCTGCTGGGAACTGGCCTGCAACCTGGGCATGTGCCCTGACTGGGAATCGAACCTCGATCGTGTGGTTCACAGGCCCGCGCTCAATCCACTGAGCTACACCAGCCAGGGCTTAAGAAACAATATTTTATCTTTGTTATTTTTAATGCATGTTTGGTATATACAAATATCCATTCGCTCTTTGTGATATTTGCAGATAGAGTTTGGAAAGAAGTTAATGATATAATCATTACTATATGCCTAGCGGGTTGTTAGGTGGTTTGCATAGGTTTAACTCATTTGATTTTTATAATAATGCTGTGAGTTAAAGTTCTCTACGTTTTATTAGGGGGCAACTATAATTTCTTGAGGTAAAAGAACTTGCCTTATATCCTGTAGTTAATAGGTGCTAAAGCCAAGATTCACATTCAGGTTTAACTGCCCAAATACATGACTTCCATCTATTTAGCTCTTTCAAAATTAAATACCTCAGCTGTGTGACTCTCAGAAACCATCAGTACTCATTAGCTTGGTTTATTTTCACTCAAGTAATGCCTTTGGAATTTTAAGGAGTAAAGAAAAAGAATACATGAAATTGTTTAAAAAAGTATTGTGTTCACTTCTGGTTCCAAGTATGGCCATTGACAGGCCAATTAAAAAACCGTCCATGCTCAATGGATTCACTGTATGTCTTGTTAATAACCATGTTCTTTCTTTCATGTTTCTGAGCATCTCTGTGGTCAAAGCTTTATTGGTCAAAGCTTCTTGATTTTATCTCTCTTTTATTCTTCTCGAAGTTGTGAGCATTAAGCGCTAAGTCCCACTGTGCTGAATTGGACATTGGGACTATAAATACATCCATATAAATGTTGATTTAAATAAAAATCGTGCCTCGTGCCAATTATTTAACTTCATTTCCTCGCATGCAAGCTGATGGTACAAACACCTGCTTTACAGCATGGGTTTTAGGATTGTATCTGTGAGGCAGCCAATACAGGATGCGTATTAGCGTCGTCAAACGTGCAAGCTCCAGATCGCACAGACTGCATCTCTTCTCTCAGCTCCTTCATCACTGCCTGAACTGGGAGTGTTATTTAACCTCCCCAAGCCCTTTTACCCTCTCTTTACAGCAAACACTAAAGCACTCCTTTTGTGAGAGCTGTGAGATTGTAAAAGATAATTCATTTGGAGTGCTTAGCACAAAACATGTCACATCTAAGCGTTCAAATATTAGCACTGGTCATCATTCTTCAGAGGATTAGCACTGAGTTCATATATAAAATAGAAGCTACATAATTTTTGCAGACAGGCTTCCAGAACCTTTCTCGGAATCCTATCCAATTAGTGCAATTAATCTACCATTTGAAGAAACAGCAAACTCCACCTAACAATGTAAGTATCTGCTTACATAATCCAACAGTGCTAGTTGCAGAAGAATTGACTGATTTAAAAGATGAAAAAGATCTAAAATGATCAAAGCTTAAAGTATGTACTAACTTTTGAAGTGCAGTTAGTACATTTCTCTGTTTTGATGTTTAAATAACTAATTAGAAAATACATTCAATGTAAAAAAACTTAAAGTAGAAGTTTTCCCAACATTTGACTCAATGTAATTTAGGTCATAAACTGATTCTTTATTAAATTGAAAGCAAAATTGAAAAATTCCATCTGGAACATAAAGTATTCTTTCCTTTATTTGAAGGTTTCTTCTTGTGAATTCTTTAATATATTAAAAATTAATGAAATTTCTGCAGATATTAGATGATTTTTTTAACTGCCACTACTTCAAAAGAACCTAAATGTTGCTCTAGCTCAGCAGTGTTCAACCAGTGTGCTGCAGGAATTTTTTAAATGTACAATACTTGACTGTTTAGTCAGGGGCATTGACCTCTTTTCCCTTAGATTTTCAAATTTCAAAAAATGACAACAGCCAACACAGCAATAGCTATCTGAAGCGAATGAATGAAAATTAAGGCTATTTTTTGGTCAGAGCAGCAAAAAATATATTTTTGCGTGTGCTACAGCATTTCAGCAATTAGTTTATGTGTGATATTAGACGACAAAGGTTGAAAATCATTGCTCTAGATTAATCTGTATTTCTGTATGACATGCACAGACCCATGAGCAATAAAAAGACATTAGGATTTTGAAGTTGTTTCATACATAGCAAGTCTAGTTAATAATCTGCTGTTTCCCCTTTCTTTAATAGATATCTTATGAGATTAATTCTGTTACATAAAAGCCATTGAATAAAATTATTTTTGAGGCGTGTTTTTCCCAAGTTTTTTATCTGGATTGGTCTTTTGTGCTGGTAACTTATAATCAATTTATAGCCACTGGTGTTATAATTGGCAAGATTGGAATTCATTTTGAAATGTGGAAAAACCTCAAAAAGAGTTAACAAGACTAGTTTAGTAAGAATTCCCTTGTCATTTCATTTCCTATAATTCTAAGAAGTGAGATGGCCTTGGGAACTTTGTAAAGCAAATTCTGGGTTAAATGAGATTTAAGTCACAGATGCTTGGCTAATATGTATTGTGCAGGGAGAATTTATTGTTGGAGAGGTAGTCTCCATAAATCCAGAAGGAATCAACCAGCATTTCCATACAACTATAAATCTATATTCTAAATCAGGGCTGTCAAATTCATTTTCACCAGGGGCCACATCAGCTTCGCAGTTGCCTTCAAAGGGCTGAATATAATTTCAGGACTGTATAAATGTAACTACTCCTTAAGTAGGGGCAAGGAGCTCGGTGCTTCTGCTGGGTAGAAACAAGGTGCTGGGCCAGATAAACCAAGGTGGAGGGCCAGATTCGGCCCTCAGGCCTTGGATTTGATACCTGTGTTCTAAATCAACCTTCATTTTATAAATATTTGTTTGAAATTCATTCGTCCCTTTTCATACCATTTTATCTCTTTGTTCTAAAAGAGAACATCAGCTAATTAATGACTCTGAGCTATCATTTTGAAGTACAAATAGCACTATAACAGCACTATAACAATATAGAAAATAGTATTGTTTTAAAATATACCAGATTGGGACTTCCAGTCAAAGTGGAGATGTAGGTAAATATGACTCACCTCCTTATATGACCACATCAAAATTACAACTATACTATAGAGCAACCATCACTCAGAACCATCAGAAATCGAGTTGAATGGAAGTTCAACCACTACAGAATTAAAGAAACCTCATCCATCCATACTGATAGGAGGGGCAGAGACATGGAAATGGCTGGTCTGACACTCATGTGTAGAAGATAAAAATTCAGGAGGGATATCTCAGGAGCAAAAGGTCCCAGCCTTGTACCATTCCCTCTAGTGCAGGGTTCCAGTGACATGAAGATAAGCCTTGCAGTACTTAATCTCGCTTCTGACTGCAAGGACCAGTGGGGATTGAGTTGGTGGAAGAAACTTTTAGAGTCCCAAGCAGTTTCTCCTACAGAACCTACACGCAGACTTACACAGATTCACTCCCTCTGAGTTCTGGTACCGGGGTAGCAGCTTGGAAGGTACCAGTGGCATTGAATTGAAGAAGGAATTGAAGTGTCTGACATCACAGCAAGAGCTGAGGTACAGCTTTCCCCAAGACAGAAAATCGGGCACAGACTGTTGTTTCTTTTCTG
This sequence comes from Sturnira hondurensis, assembly GCF_014824575.4. NCBI lineage: Eukaryota > Metazoa > Chordata > Mammalia > Chiroptera > Phyllostomidae > Sturnira > Sturnira hondurensis. Next base: position 4,994,593 of record NW_028075269.1, read on the forward strand.
AACCCTCTCCCTACAAAGCCACAGAGCCAAAGCAAGTGTCATACCTGAGACTCCAGCAACCTGGCTAACACTGTTTGCCCTTCCCTGAAGATCCCCTGAGACTCTGCCCCACTGAACTTCTGGGCCCACTCAACCTGTAAACAGGAGTTTTTCTATATGAATGGCTGGTTTTGGCTTATGCTTTACAACTTCCTCAATTCTCTAAAACAAGCAACAGCTGACCTCAGCGAGACTCCAGCCTCTGTACCCCTTACACAAGTGGCAACTTATGTCCTGGCACTAGCAGCAGCTAGCCTAGGTTCACAGTTTGGCTTCTCCTGGGAACCTCCAAGCCCAGAACTAGTAGCAACCATCTCAGATTGCTTTGTACCTTGTGCAGAGTTGCTCTGGGCAGAGTACAGGTGAGGGCTGACTGTGCCTGCACCATCTGAAACACTCCAGAGCCTGCACACTCAGAGCCTGCACACTCAGTGGACAGCTATAGACCATGTCAGAGCATGACCACCTCATCCCTCCACAGATAATCCTCAGTAGAGGGTAGAGGTTGGAGGTCAGTGGTCACAGCCAGACATTTGACTGGCCTGGGTAAATCCTTGCCATTGACCTGTCAAGCAATAAATGGTCCACTACAAGAGAGGGTATACTCAGCCCACACATAGGGTTCACGTGGAGTGCCCAGTTTCTGTGATGGGGGAGGCTGTGTCACTGGACCCTACAGAACACCTGCTACATTAGGGCCATGCTACCAAGACAGTGAGTCATAGCAGCTCTACCTTATACATAGAAACAAACAAAGGAGGCTGCCAAAATAAGGAAATATGGCCCAAATGAAAAAACAGACCAAAACTCCAGAAAAGAACTAAACAAAATGGAACTAAGCAATCTGCCAGATGCAGACTTCAAAACACTGGTTATAAGGATGCTCAAGGAACTTAGTAAGGACCCCAAGAGTATAAAATAATCCAGTCAGAAATGAAGAATACACTAATTGAAATAAAGAACAATTTATTTATTTCTGTTACAAGGAAATTTATCTATTTCTACTGTTACAAGGAAATAACAGTAGAATATATAAAGCCAAGAATCAAATCAAGGATTCAGAACATAAGGAAGCAAAAAAAAAAAATAAAAACAATCAGGACAACAGAAAGAAGAATAATCCAGAAAAATGAGGATAGTGTAAATGGCCTGTGGGACAACTTCAAGCATGCCAACATTCATATCATAGGGGTGCCAGAAGGGGAAAGGAAAGAGTAAGAAATCGGAAATTTCTTTTTCCTGTTTCCTCCCTCTTCTGGAAGGCGGAACAGGAAGGCTTCATTTTAGAGACATCATCTAGAAAGTCCTGTGCAAAAACATACAGTTCATGAATTTTTTTCTAATTTTGTAAGTTAATTTAATTTTTAAGAGTTTTACATGCATCTTTATTTGATACATTTTTATTTTAAAAATTTCTGTACAATCAATTTTTATTCAGTCAAGAACATTTCCTAGGGCTAACCACTGTGCTATACACCTGAAACTACTACAGAATAATATTAAGTGTAAACTGTCATTGAAAGAAATGAAAAACTTAAGACAGTTTTTCATTTAGTAAAAGCAGACACTTAGTAAGAGATTATGTGTTTCTTCTTTTTTTTTTTAATGAGTTCAACTTTCCATTCATTTTTTACTGGTTTTCATTCTTAACCTTATTTTTATCTGTAATTATTTACAAATATTCCCTATCAGGAAAACTACTAAATTCTTTAAATATTCTTCACCTATGAATATATTCTGAACTTTTAATTCTACATTGTATATACTATTTCTATTATTTCACCTAAAACACCTGATCAGTTTTGAATAAATTAATATTATGTTGGAGCTTCTTTCTGTCCTTGCTCCCATCCCTTCACACATATTATTACACTGCCCCCCCCTCCCATTTTCCATCAAAAACAAAGGTTTTTTAAATCCAGGCTAAGAACCAGTAGCATGTTTTATTCCGGAGCTATAAGCATGAAGATGAAACGACCTCTGTTCTCATTTCCTTCACTTAGTAGCAGCAAAGGCCACACAAATAACAACACCAGAGAAGTACAATGAGTGCTGTGATGGAGGTGTAAGCATGAGTGAGTAGGACAGAGAGAAAGTCACTCTGCCTAATGAGTAGAGGATTTCTCCTATGCTATTATCCATTTTAAAGGGCCTGTAAATTGAGCCAGATGAGCAAAGAGCCTGTAAATTGAGCCAGATGAGCAAAGAGGAAAGGTGGGACTGTTCACATACAAGTGTGCTCTGGAGTGGAAAAATGCAACAAGTTTTTAGACTCATAAGACTTCAGGTTATGGTGTCATAGCATGCTACTATATAAAATTAGATTCTGAATGGATATGAGAAAAACTTTATTTTCTCTCAAGGGTCTAAATAACTTCTTCCTCCTACTTTTTCCCTAAAAAGAGTAAGGGGAAGGAGTGACAATGAACCAGTGAAGGTCAAGGGATAGGTTAATTTTTATCTGTAATGCCTTGTGATTTCCAGTGGAAATTAATTATTATTTTAATAATGTGTTAGTATGAGTTTTTCAAAATTATAAATCTTTAAAAAGCTCTGAGAGCAATTGTGCCAAACTGTTAAAGGTGGTAGATTCTGAAAGGTAACTATATGCACATTTAATATTTTTCTTCCATGAATTATTTTTTAATAATTTAGAAATCACCTACAAATGTTCTTGCTCCCTAAGAGAGAATACATAACTAAAAATTTGAATATTGGATTACTGAAATAAGAATAAGGTTAGCAATAGCAGGTAGGAGATGAAAGCAGACACTTAGTAAGAGATTATGTGTTTCTTCTTCTTTTTTTTAATGAGTTCAACTTTCCATTCATTTTTTACTGGTTTTCATTCTTAACCTTATTTTTATTGGTTACGCTGTGAAATCAATGACAGTAGAAAATTGAGTTTACAAACTCACTGCTGTTTTGTACAAATGAAGCATCATGCAAAACAGAGTCCTATACACTACAGTGAGTTGGAGGTGTTCCTTCATGTAACTAGATACATATTTGTGTTAAAATATGTAATTAAAATTTTATAGTATAAAATAGCTGTGCATAATACATGACAATCCTAAATTGATTCTTAGATTTTTTAAAAGAGCTCATGTAAATGATTAAAGGAAAGTTAATAGGCAGAAAGTTTAAAGCCAAGATCTAAGGAATGAAGCCAGCTTTTTAGGGCATAAAATAAGGATGTTGGCGTTATTTGTCTGTGAGGGAACAGGAAGCAGAAAGATGAGAAAGCCACAATCAAAGCAAACAATGTATTCAGGAAATACAGGTGTACATGAAAGTTTTAGCAATCGTGTTTCTATCTCCCCTGAACTTGATGAGTTCTCTACATCTTTCCAGTATGTGCATTATACTACATCACGTGTTTTCAAGCGTTGGAACCTAGCTGTGATCCTGCCTCTCACTTTGCAGCCTTCTGTTTACTTACCTCCCTTTTTAGAGCTGCAGCCGACCTGAAAAAAAAAGACTAATCATTTAGTCCATGACTGGATACCAGGAGACAAGGAGAGATTTTAAGTGTTTCTACTTAGGTCAATCAGAAGCAGATAGAATATAATGGATAACTGCAAATACTGGTTTAAAGGAGAGAAGCAGTATTAAGCATTGGATCCAAGAGTACAGAAGAAAAGGTGGGAGAGGGTGAATCAGGAGTCAAAGAGGATATCAGGTGACAATACAAAGTGACAAATCAGAATGGAGTCGCTAGATTCAAGGTCGAGGTTATCAACAAAGCAAGGGTACTGTGAAAGCATTTTTACTGGATGACAGCTGCTTTGGTACTTATGTTCATTCTTATTTTATATAAAAGGGAAATGAGTTTCACAAGGTTTAAATATCTTACCTGATTTTACTTATACATGCCCATAAATAACAGGGTTTTTATTCAAATCCAGTCTTTTTGACTTTGAGATCCACAGTTTTGTCTTATATTGACCTCAAGATTTTAAGACATTTTTAATTCTTTTAAAATATATTCACATTCATTTTCTAGAAGGATTCTTGTGGCATGGTTTCCTGGTACATGGCGTGTTGTAGACATTTTCTCCTAACTAAATATTTTTAATTCTTTTCTGCATTTTACATTCCAGTTCTTGGAGCATTTCATTGTTCTTCCTGTTTACGCCTGTCAACAAACAGGGTTAAATATGCACAAATTTTATTAGGGAAATATCTGTTGGAAAGAAAATAGAGAAGGAGTCTGGAAACACTGGAAGAGTTAGTGGAATGTGAAGCAAATTCATCCCTGTGTGAAAGAGAAAGGGAGGGAAGGTTAGGTAGAATTGTCCTAGACTGCAGTGCACTTTAAGAAACTTTGGGGCAGATCAAAATCCTCTAGGAGTCCCAAGTCTTCCAGGAGTGGGTCTGCCTTAGCAGCCCTGCACTATCATTGGCTAAGAGTAGGCACAGAAAGTAGCACCTTGGCAGAAACACTGCAGTGAATCTCAGAATGCAATAGCTAGACATCTTACTCAGCCTCTGTCATTGGAGATCTGCAAGGTACATTCTTATAGGTGCACAGATGACTTCCAAGGCCATAGACTTTTTGTTTAAATTACCAGATACTATCCACCCTATACATTAAGTCTCTGATAACTAGATGACATTATTTATAAAGACTTTCTTATGCCTCTCCAAAATCTTCTATAGTCTAGGATGAGATTCATAAGAAATATTTTTAAAAATTATTTAAATAAAAAGAATAATTGAACATCTAAATTTGAATTATAAGTAAAATAGAGCATAATCTACTGCTAACAGTGAAAAGTATATTTTCTCTTCTCAAAACTAAATGACTTGAAATACAAACCAAGAGCATTAATGGATCCTTAGAATGAATTAAAAATTGACTTATTTTTGTTGAGAGATAATGTGCAACATTTGTTCAATTTATTCCAGCAGATGTGAGGGATTGTGGGATGAGGAACACTAACATCTTTGGAATGGCTGCCATGTGCCAAGGTCATCAGTGATCACTTATATTTGAAGGGTTGCAGAATATGCCACCACTAAGTATGACTGTGGGATTTTAGACCACACCACCCCAAAATATGCTACTTCGATATATTGATTGTTTTGAACTGTTGACACTTTGGAAAACAGCAAATGCAGACAAAGTTTCTATCTGAATTCCCCTCATCTGCTTGAAGACTGATCCTTCAGAAGAAGCTCAACTGTACTAAGTTCTCTTCCTGGGAGTTTCATCAACCAGGGAAGATTGAGTCTGATTACAGGAGAGGAACTTAGAAATTGATTCTGTAATGGGGTATAGGCTGAGAGACCCTACGGACCCCCCACAAACCTCACTTGGAGGCTGGGAAAAGCAGCAGCACAGGAATTGAGAGTTATATTCTTGCATATCAGTAGCAGCGAGCTAGCTTCATAGCCTGCACAGAGCCAGGGAGATGGGCCTGACTTTGACCCATGATGTAGCCCAGAGGCAGCGCCCCATTGTTACAGCGCCTGCGTGAGAGCCCGGAGATGGTTCCCTCCCTACCATGGGGCCACGCCTGCCCGGACTAACTATATATAGCAGCCAAGAAAGGCATGCAATATGGGGATGCTGGCAGGTGTAGCGGGTTGTGGGAGGAATCAGAAATGGGGTTATGGAGGAGGTTCCAGGCTGCGCTTTAAAGGAAAAGGTGGGCCGCCAGGTGGGACAGGGACAATGCAGGAAGAAAAGGGGTGAAAAGACTCTCACTGGCAGGCCATGAGGAGGTGCCACATGGTTTTGGATTAAGAGTTGGAGATTGCACAACAGAGTTGATGGTGCTGGGAACTGAGGGAGGCCTGGCCAGTGGAACACGGATTACTGCGAGGAACCAGGAGAAGTGAGTTGCAGACTGATATGGGGTTATTTTGTTGTTGTTGTTGTTGTTTTCTGAAAGATAGTACTCCTGACTGGCGGGCGCTGAGACTGGCCCAACTGGGCAAAGGGGGAGGGCAGGACTGTGTGTTTGTGGGTGTATCTTTGTTTCTAAAGGGAATGAGATTTAGTGGTAGAATTCCATCATTTTCCTAAACCTGCATAACTTTTCATTAAATAGCTCCTTTCCTTTTTACAAAACTCTGGCACTGAGAGCCACAATTCCTACCTGCAGCAGGCAAAGAAGAACAGTAAGACAAAAGACCCCAGGTGCGGGGAGCGGGTTGTTTCTTTAACAATACCGCACGCAAGCAACCTTCATACACTCCCCTGAAGGCCTACATCCTCTGCTCTTTCCCTATTAAGATTGTATTTAAGGCTGAATTCTAAGCCACCATAAGGAGTTATTCATTTTCCCTGGTTACCTCCCATGAGTACAGGAGGTATACATGTTAACAAACTCGTTTAATTTTCTGTTGCTAACCTTTCATTACAGGAGTCTCAGCTAAAATCTCAGAATGGTAGAGGGAAAAATATTTTTTGCTGTCCTACACTTTCAATCTATATAATGACCATGGTAGAAGGAGATGATTAGTCTCATCTAATAGACCAAGAAAGTAAGGGCTCAGAACCACTACCCAGGCTCAAAGATTGGAAACTGTCAAAGGAGATTTCAGTATAACTCTGTGTAGCTCTAAGTCCTGTAATCTTTTCAAGTATAGATATTTTCATTTGTTTATAAAACATTTGTTGCTTTTCCAAGTAACTTGTGAATTTTCATTATATTTTCAGATCTGTTTTATAGACTGCAATTATGTATGTATGTATGTGTATGTATATGTATATGTATATATATATATATATATATACATATATATATATATATATCACACTTCTACCAAGGAGTTTTTAATCAAATTGGAAGAGATAATACTGTACTCAAAGAGCTATAAAACAAACCCTCTTGTGTATTATATGACTATTAAATACAATAAATGCTATGAGCCAAAGCTATTGCTAGAGGCACTATGGTAGATTAGGTGCATGCAGAATAGAAAGTGGAAGGTTTGTAATTACTTTTCTTAGTTGGATCACACTGATGTAACACTGTGGGATAAGTGGAGGCAGTCTGGCTTCCTTACCCACATGTCTGGGTAACTAAGGGAAGCTGTGTTCCCATAGCCTTGAAGGGGCCTGATAAGTAGTGTTCTCATGGCCTTGAGACTGGGTCTGATAAACCATTTCCATAACATGAAGTGGGCTCGCAGGTGCAGAATTGTGTTACGTTATGTAATGTTCTGGCATTTTTCCCCAGCTTTGCTCCGTGCTAGTACTTAAAACAAGTAGGGGCTTCTTACTAGAAAGGCACACAGCTTGCAGCATGTGTGGCTCACCCACCCATAAATAAAGGTGTGGCAAGCATCCCCACAGCTCTGTGCATTCTCTTCCGTCTCCAGAAAGTGAGAGTGGATCTACCTGGACTTGATCGGCTGCAACACAAACATAATACCACAAACCCAGTGACATATAAACATAAGGAATTTATTTGTCACCCTTCTGGTTTCAAAATCAAGGGGCCAACATGGTTAGGTGGGGGCCCTCTTCCTTATTCCAGACTTCTCTTCTTGTTCTCATATTGTGGAAGGGACTAGACATCTTCTTGGAGCCTCTTTCATAAGAGTCTAAACCCATTTATAAGAGATCTATCCTGATGATTTAAGCACCTTTCAAATGCCACCATAGTTAATACCATCATAGTTAAATCCACATAGTTAATACCATCAACTATGTGGATTAGGATTTCAACAGGAATACTTTTGGAGGAGACACAAATATTCACAGCAATATCCACAGCAATGATGATTAAATGTTGGATTTAAGATGCCCAAGATTGAATTCCGCCTCTAATATTTAATTTCAGTTACTTTAAATTACTCTGTATAAATCTCAGTTTCTGCATCTTCAACATGAGGTAAATACTATGCCCTTCACTGTGTCGTGACAAGATAGGATAGCAAAATGCATGGGAAAGCAAGAAGAAAATATGTAGTCTAAATACAAAAGACATTAATATAAATGATGTGATCAGCATTTTGTGTGAATGCCAAATTCTAGTCATATTTAAAGAAGATAATAATATTTAACTGAACTGTCACGGCTTTCCAAAAAAAAAACTATTTGTTCTTGAATTTTAGATTCCTTTTTGAATTTTATGATTCATCAGTCTTCAAAATATTTGTGTAGTTCAATGATGTCCAAGAGATACAAATCTCTTAAGTAAGATTTTTAAACTTTGGAAAGAAACAAAATCCTAACCCTATCCAAAAGAAATCGAAAAAGAAAACAAGCAAAGAGAAAAGCATATTTTTGGAACAGAAAGTACCCATAAAATTCACATGAATAAAATAGATTTCAAAATATCAATTCCAATAATTTGTTTACTTATTTATATTTTTGTTTACTTTATTACAGCTGTCCCAATTTTTTCCCTTTTGCCCCCTCCAACCAGTCCACATCTTTCACCCACAGTCAGTCCCCTCTCCATTGTCCACGTCCGTGAGTCATTCATTCCTGTAAGTTCTTTGACTAATCCCTCCCCCTTCCTTCAGCCAGTCTACCCGCGTTCCTATAGCTGTCAGTCTGTCCCATGCTCCCATGATTCTGGTTCTATTTTCTCATTAGCTTATTGTGTTCATTAGGTTCCAGTTTTAAGTGAGATCATCTACTATTGGCCTTTTGCCATCCTATTATTATTCATTTATAATAATATTCCCTAGTTCCATCCATGCTGTTGCAAAACTTAGGACTTCCTTTTTTTCTTTCTACTACAGAGCATTCCATTGTGTAAATGTACCAGATTGTTAATCCACTTATCTGCTGATGGGCACTTGAGCTGTTTCCAGCATTCAGATATTGTAAACAGTGCTGCTCTGAACATAAGTGTGCATAAGTTCTTTTGAATTGGTATTTCAAGATTCTTAGGGTATATTCCCAGCAGTGGAATCACAGTGGTTCATAAGGCCATTCCATTTTTAATTTTTTGAGGAAATTCCATACTGTTTCCCACAGTAGCTGCACCAGTCTGCATTCCCACCAATAGTCCACTAGAGTTTTCCTTTCTCCACATTCTTTCCAGAGCTTGTTTCTTGTTGATTTATTCATGATAGCCATTCTGACAGATGTGAGGTGATATCTCATGGTGGTGTTACCACAATGAGTGGTTTTGCCACTCTGATGACTAGTGATGTTCAGCATTTTTTCATACGTCTCTGGGCCATCTGTTTGTCTTCCTTGGAGAATTATTTATTCTGGTCCTTTGCCCATTTTTTAATTGGATTGTTTGTCTCCCTAGTATTGAGTCATATGTGTTCTTTAAATATTTTGAAGATTAAAGACCAGGGTTTATTTCCAGGTTCTCTATTTTGTTCCATTGATCTATGTATCTGTTCTTATGCCAGTACCGGACTGTTTTAATCACAGTAGCCTTATAGTAGTTTGAGATCAGTTATTGTTATCCTTCCTACTTTGATCTTCTTTCTCAAGGTTGCTGAGGCCACTCTGGGTCTTTTTTTGTTTCATGTAAATTTTTAGAATATTTGTTCTAGATCTGTGAGATATACCATTGGTATTTTAACAGGAGTTGTATTGAATCTATAGATGCTTTGGGTAGTGTGGGCATTTTAATGATGTTAATTCTTCCTATCCATAAACACTTTTTATGCTTCCATTTACTTGTATCTTCCTCACTTTCTTTCTTCAGTGTTCTACAGATTTCCAAGTACAGGTCTTTTACATCATTGGTTAAATTTATTCCCAGGTACTTTATGTTTCTTGTTGGTATAGTAAATGGGATTTTTTTCCCCTTAGATGATTAGTTGTTGGTGTAGAAAAATACCATCAATTTCTGAATATTGACTTTGTATCCCACTATTTTGCCAAATTCACTGATTAGGTTGAGTAATTTTTTGGTGGAGACTGTAGGGTTTTCTATGTATACTATCAGGTCATGATACTACCTTAAGCAATCTATAGATTCAATGCAATTCTTATTAAAATACTAACAGCATGTTTCATTGATCTAACAAATATTCCAAAAATTTATATGGAACCAAAAAAACACCCTGAATAGCCTTAGCAATCTTGAGAAAGAAGGACAAAGTGGGAAGGATCACAGTACCTGATATGAAACTATACTACAAGGCCACTGTAATGGAAACAGTCTGATACAGCACAAGAATGGACACATAAATCAATGAAACAGAATAGAGAGTGCAGAAATAAACCCATGTCTCTATGGTCTATTAGTATTCAACAAAGGGGGCAAAAATACAATGGAGTAAAAACAGCCCCTTCAATAAATGGTGTTGGAAGAATTAGACTTATTTGGTACATTCAAATAAATGAACCTAGACCACCAATCTAAACCATACACCAGAATAAATTCAAAATGGTTACAGGACTTAAATATCAATTGTGATCCCAAATCCAAGAATTCTGATTGGAATGTATTCTTGGAAAAATGGAGGTTGAGTTTTCAATAAGAGGAACATGAGACCCTTTGTTATTAATTTAAAATGTTTTTGATACTTAATATATACTAGCACCTTAATATTTATTAGCACATTTAATGTTGAGAACGATCCTAGAGAACAATTGTTGCCATGTTACAGATGAAGAAACCTAAACCCAGAGGGCTAAGTGATTGGCTAAGTAGACATATGACACAGACACAGACACAGACAGTCTGACGCCAATATCCTTGTTTTTAGCTATAGAGTTTATTATATCCTATTTATTATGTTATCTAATATGGAACATATTGTGTTATTATGTTATCTAATATGGAACATATTAGAACATTTTTGAACCAACTGTGCTCAAGTAGTGGAGCACATGCCCTATCCATGGACATTGTCCCTTTGCCTGGAAGCTTCCTGCTACATATATCCACAAGGTAGGCTCCTTCTTCCTTTTTACTTCCCACACAGACACCACCCAAGAGCACTTCCTTGACTATCCTAATGTGTTGTTACCTTCATACCTAATACCTGTGTGCATTTTAATAATATTTACTATTCTTCATGTAATATTATAGGTTTATTGGCCTTAGTCTATCATTCCAACTATTTGGATGAATGGTGTCTAAACCAATGATTGGCGTGCTGAAAACACTGAATACATGTGTTAAATGAGTAGTCAGTTCTGAACCAAATGTTATGCTAGCAGCTTTGAGGGTAATATTTCATTTTTTCTTAAAACAATCCTTTTAGACTTGGGTTATTATTATTTCACTTTCGCATGGGAAAGCAGATTCAAATATGTCAAATTTAACAGATGAACATAAGTACTTAATATCTGAGATAGGATTTAATCGAGATCCATGATTTTAGAATTTCAACTTTTCCCATTACTCTGCTGCCTTTCTGATTACTTTAAATGAAAAGTCAGGAAAATGAAGATTATATCTGCACTGCAAGCCATCATTTCATAGCATGACAATATGTTATAGTATAAGCTATCCATTAAACTAGGTCTGTGGTTTTGCAAGGGTGTGTCTCCATACTCTTACAATCAAAGCTCTGATTGTTTTCTTCTAATACACTTTTCTCCCTCTTAGTAAGTCTACTGAGATACGCAATTTAAGATCTTCATTAAAAAATAATGTGTAATTTCTTGGGGCTAGGAACTTTAAGAGTACATTTATTCTTAACCCTATGAGCCCCAGGACTAAGTCAATTATGAGCCTTTTTATAACAGAATTGAGAGTCTATGTCTCAAATGGCCGAAGTTACCTCTGCTCTATTTTAAGAAAAATAAATGTATCCTTTTTCTTTGGTTTTACAAATTTGTATTATGAAGGCTTAATATTTTTGGAAATATAATCATTATATTATCCTTGTACTTTCTTAGAAGTATTTCATTGCTTGTCTCTGAACTCATATTTTAGGAATATGCATATAATTATCTTTTCAGGATTAGAATGAATCTTTGGTTTAAGACAGCAGTCATGTGATGTGATAAGTGTAGGGATGGTGTGAGAAAATGAATTTTTGTAGCTATAGTTCGTAAGAGATGGAACGTGTAGCTAATGCATTCAAATAACTTTCCATTATTTCTAATAAAACTTGCGCTAAATTGAATTTTTTAACTCTACATAGAGTTCTAAAAATACATTGGTGTGTGAGATTGATTCCCATAAGTGATTTTCAGCAGCTCATTTAGAAAATGAGGAAGCAAATATCCAGAACTTAGAAATATACATTACCTATGTGAATGGTAAATATAATGAGATTGGAACATTCTCCTCTCCTGGTATTTGTTGCCATTAGATGAAAATATATTTATTTGGTATGTAGTCAATTTGATTGATTATAGAGTTCTGAGTGACTTCAATACAATTTGTGAACCCGTTATATGTAAAGTAGTATATAAAATGATATCAGGGAAATAGATAAAAATAATTAATCAATAGATATAGGATCAAAAGCCATAATAACATAAAATAACATTCAATAAAGTTAAAGTTGGACACGAAGTAAAGGAAATATTTGCCTTGATGGATGTGGCTCACTCGGTTGGGTGTTGTCTCATGGGTTCAATTCCCAGTGGGGTCACAGGCCTGGGTTGTGGGCTCATTCCCAGGTTGGGGAGCATGTAAGAGGCAACAGGTCAATGTTTCTCTCTCCCATCAATATTTCTCTTTCTCTCTTTCTCCCTCCCTTCTCTTCTCTCTATAAATAAATAAGTCAAATCTTTTAAGAAGAGTATTTTAATCCTCACTGACTTTTTTCTGGCTGTAAAGATATTAAAAGCCTCAGAATTCAAGCTGGAAGTTGCCTTGGGTTTATTCTCCATAACTCATTTTGGAAGTTAGAGCAAATCAGCTAATTTCACTGAACTTCTTCTATGGAAATAGATGAAGAGTTTGGAACATATAATTTCAGAATTGCTTTTGAATTTTAAAGAATTTTTGGAGATCTCCAATATAAAATCTGTATAATCTAATATCACAGCATCTTAATGACTGCAGGGCTCTTGGGAAGTATCTGATCCACTGATTCCCAAATATGACTCATTACTGAGATTGACAGGTGACTGTTGAAACACGCCACTCTGCCAACTTTCCTTCAACAACTTCTATTTCCGTAAATCTGAGGTCTGGCCATGGAAAGTGAATGAACACTTCATGGATAAGCCTAATAAGTAGTGCCCATGGGAAAACCGAGGTTAAATGTATTATTTTATTCAGTAAGTGGCATTTCTCAGAGAAGTCATCAAAAATAATGAAATTTCTAAAAGAAATAAAAAGCCAAGGACAGGGTAAATATTTGAGTAGAATCTAAGTGAAATCATGGTCATATTCTCTTGTAGGAAATATACATATATTATATATATGTATATATAATATATATATATACAAAATTATATCCCCAAAAGGGAGGAGACAAAGGGAGCTAAATAAAAGGGTTCTAAAGTTTAAGCATTTTCAAGAAGTGACAAAGTACACATTTATTTATTTATTTATTTATTTATTTATTTATTTATTTATCTATTTTACCTTTTTATTGCATTTATTGGGCTGGCATTGGTTAATAAAAGACAAAATATGAATTTATTAAACTCAAGTAAGTATGCTTTATTATGACAATCACTAAGCAGAGATCAAAGTATGCATAATTACATTATGGGAAAATAAGAATAAGACCATTCTGTTTCATCTGTCTGCAAAGTGAGGCTGATTGACACTGCAGTAGCTTTCACGTCTTAGCTATTGTTCATAGTGATGCAATGAACACGGGGTTGAACATATCTCTTTAAAATAGTGATTTCAATTTCATCTGGATATTAACCAGAAGTGGGATTGTTAGATGATTTTTATCATTTTCCTTTAATGAAACACATATTTTATTAGAGTATTTTTGTTTACCATTGGTTGGACAAAACCAGTGTGATTTGGTTGTGGTTGTCTCTAACTCCGCGATGCACATTACTTCAAGGTATGCTTGCTGTCAATACGGGGACCTTTGTTTAGCACTAATACAGCCCTTTGAATTTGAGGAATAAGTGCTACTAAATCAGTACTGTTTTCCTTTCTTATATTTTCATCATAAGTTCGTCTGAATTTCTGTTTTGTATATATTGTACTCTCTATCCTACCTGTCGTAATTTCCAACTTTTAATTTCTTGCTCTATATTTAAAATAATTCTTCATGTAAATTTTCTAATCAAACAAATGTGCTTTTTAGCAGTGATGGACCTGTCACCCAGTGCTTATACTGAGGTGACTTTAAAATGTGACTTTTAATTGTTTTTAACAATGTTTTTTTAATCTGCACCCATTTCCTAGCAGCTTATTTTTATCATATGCATATAATAGTCTCTCAAATCTCTTTGAAAGTAGAATAAAACTGTTTTTTGTTTTATGCATATATGTTAATACCCTGGTTTATTTGATTTAATTGCTCAATTTGCTTATTTAAATTGTTGTTTCTCTTCAAACATTTGTTCTTATCCTTTGAGGCAGAGATAACTTGGGTTGACGAGAAGGGACCTTCATTTTACCCAATGCATAATCTGTATGTACCAATTGCTATTTCTGTACTAGGATTTTGTTCAAATAGCCAAATTCCTGACTTACTCCCTGGCTTTGCTTATGCTTCTACCACAGAAATAAGGAACTTGGTGCCACTGTTAATGGAAATTTGGGAAAGAGATTTGGGGCAGTCAAGGTATGTGCTAAAATTTTACTACTAAGAAGACTGATTTTCCTCAATTTCTTGGGGCTTTCTGCAGTTAGGTGGGGAACATCCCCTTCTTTATCTTGCCCTGGCATCCAAAGAAATGGTTATACACTGATCTCTTATTTTTCTAGTGTGAGTTTGGGGTCAAATGGTGCTTAGGGACAAAGCAACATAACTTGACTCACCTTTAGTTTCTCTTGCTGTGAACTAGAGAGGGGAGATGGCTTATTCATGATTGTCCAGAGTAAACATCTTTGCTTACTTCTGGGCAACTTCCTCTTTGTCTTCATGGAATTGCCAGTTATTCACTCTGTTCAGAGCTCACTCCCACCATACATTCCAGAATTTCCTCAAATTCTCTGATAATTTACTGCTTTGCTATTCTTAGATTTTATTTTTTTCAGGATAGAAGATAAACATCCAGTTCAGAGTCATTCTAAAATGAGAAAAAATATAAATATATGTCTAGTGAATGGGTTCACATAATGTTTGAGGCAAGGAAAATACATTGTTTGACTCACATTCCTAACAAGTGTTCATTTGCAGACTTGCGAATCTACTAGAAACTGTAAAAAGCAAGCTTCTTATACTTGTTCAAAAATGTATTTTGATGGCATACTTAAAATTGCATCATTCACACTAAGTTTAACTGTTTTCAAAAGAAAATAAAGTTAAATTGGCAAGTTAAAAGAACTGAAACAGATTATACCTAAATTAGACATGCCTTAGGAAAAAGGTTTACAAATGCAGCTTATGTTTTGAAACAAATGAAGGACCAGAGACCTGAATTTACTGTAACTATAGGCAAGTGAGTGGTTCCTACAGAAACAGAGACAAACTGATTTGGAGTTATAGAAAAAATACTTGCAGCTAGATCACCCACAAGGAAGGAAATTTTTGTGTGATGTTTCCTGTCATCTTCTGCTTGCACTCTAAAAATTTTTTAAAAAAGGAAGGCATGTTCTGGGTATTAGGGAGATGACATGAGTAAAACTTTGACGCTATTATTGCCTAAGATTTATAGAAAATTATTCTAAATATAACTATTAGCTGAGATTTCATGGAAAATACTTCACTAAAGACTTGAAGTGTACAATATGGTTGCATAACACCTCCATCTTATGTAATGTCATATGCCAATTATATCTCAGTAAACACAGTGGGCTGGGAGGGAATAAAGTGCTTTGAACGGTCAATGGTCAAGTATATTACACAGTACCATTAACTATAGTCACCCAATGATATGCTGTATTCCAGAACTTATCCTTCTTATAACTGGAAGTTTGCACCATTTGACAAACGGCTTTCATTTTCTCCTCCCCCAGCTCCTGGATGCTCCAATCTACTCCCTGTTTCCATGAGTTTGGCTCCTCTAGATTCCACATGCAAATGAGATCCTGCAGTATTTGTCTTCAGCCGTCCAACTTATTTCACTTAGCAAAATGCCCGTTTTCTTCCATGTTGTTCCAAATGGTAGGATTTTCATTTTTATAGCTGAATAATACACCACTCTGTAACACATTTATTTTACCATCCATCCATTGATGACACTTAGGGGGCTTCTATGTATTGGCTGTTGGGCATAGGGCTGCACTGAACATGGGGGTGAAATTATCTTTTCCAGATCATGATTTCATTTCACTTGGATATATACCCAGAAGTAGGATTGCTAGATCATACAGTAGTTCTGTTTTCAATTCTTCGAGGGACTTTCACCCTGTTTTCCACAGTGTCTGTACTAATTTACATTTCCATCAACAGTTCACTAGTGTTCATTTTTCTCCATGTCCTTGTCAACACATGTTATTTCTTTTCTCTTTATGTTTCTAATCCTCCCACCCTAACCTTTCCTTTGGCAAACATCAACTTGCTCTCTGTATCTATGAGTCCATTTCTGTTTTGTTCTATTTATTATTTTGTGGTTATTTTTAGAATCTACATATAAGTGAAATTTTATGGTATCTGTCTTTGTTTGAGTTATTTCACTTGGCATACTACCCTTCAGGTTCATCATGTTGTCACAAATGGCTAGATTTCATCCTTTTTTATTGCTGAGTAATGTTCTATTATATCTTTTTTGTCTTCTTTACCCATTTACCTATTTATACACATCTACATTGCTTCTACATCTTGCTTATTGTAAGTGATGCTGCAGTAAACATAGAAGTGTGTATACTTTTTCAAATCAGTGTTTTGTTTTCTTCACAGAGATACCCAGAAGTGGAATTGCTGGGTTGCATGGCTGCTTTATTTTTAATACTTTGAGACATTTTCATCCCGTTTTCCACAGTGACTGCACCAGTTAACATCCCCATCAACAGTGTCCAAGTTCTCTTTTCTCCACATCATCAACAGCATTTGTTATTTGTTGATTTTTTTGATGATGGCCATTCTGACTGGTGTGAGGTGATATCTCATGATGGTGTTAATTTGCATTTCCCTGTTGATTAGTGACATTGATATTTTCTTGTACCTGTTTGCTATTAGTATGTCTTCTTGGGAGACATACATGCTGTTTGACCAATTTTTAAAAAATACCATTATTTATTTGTTATTGAATTATTATGTGTTTCATATATTTTGCATATTAACTCTTTATCAGATATAAGACTTGCAAATATTTTTTCCCACCCCATAGGTTACTTTTGCATTTTGTTGGCTAATTTTTTTTGTTATACAGAAGCTTTTTAGGGTGATTCACTCTTTTTCAGTTTTTTACAAGCATTGCATTTATTGTGAGGAATTCTTTTAATCTCCATAATCATAGTCATCTTTTAATAAATAGCAAGGACACGGTCTCATAGTCCTGACCCAGGAAATATAATTTAGGATTAATTTTCCTTCAAATTAAAACATTCCTCTGATGAGCTGCCCAGTCAAATAATGTTGCATTCTCTGACAGTCGTTAGCCCCTCCCAGCTGATCTTTTGTACATAAGAATGTGAATGAGAACTTCTAATACCACATTAC
The DNA here is from genome assembly GCF_014824575.4 of Sturnira hondurensis. Lineage (NCBI taxonomy): Eukaryota > Metazoa > Chordata > Mammalia > Chiroptera > Phyllostomidae > Sturnira > Sturnira hondurensis. Next base: position 5,012,221 of record NW_028075269.1, read on the forward strand.
TAAAAGCATCTCTCTGCAGCCTTCCCTATGTCTTCTCTTAGCCTATGTTACTTTTCACTGTAGCCACTCAGAGATGGGGATGGTGCTGCTATCACTGAAAGGCAGCAAGATATCTTCAAGACAAACAACTCTAAATTGCATCCATGGTACTGACGTCAATTACTTAGGAAAAGCATGATACAGAAAACTTCTTAAAGAACCAGCTCTGCATCTTCTGTCTTCTGGATTTCCAGGTGAAAATAGTTGTTGGAGAGCCCAGAGTTATGACTGATTTCAACACAGTGATTTTTCTCCCTCCTATGATTTTTAAAACTTCAGTAGTGTAAACTTTGATTTCCATAGCTTTCAATGGATTTTGCAATGTCAACAGTGACGTTTGAACTGGATTATCTTTCTTCTGAAGGCTTCAGACATGAGCATGCTTCCAACTCAGATTTTACTTTAACCTCTTTGACTGAACTCTCCGCTGATTCTAGTCAACTGGAACTTCAGCACTCCACTCTTGTCCCCACTGGTAAGCTGAACTTTACATTGATATTTTTGAGTATATTAACTGATATCTGTACTTTTTAATGCCAGACATGTAAAAAATACATCATGATGTCACTTTGTGGTGGGATAGCTGATGTGAACTTTAACTTTTTAAATTATTTTCCCCCAAAATATGTAAATTGATTTTTACAAAAGGTATAGAGGGTTTTGCCAATAGAGTGAAATCCAATGAACCCAGAAAACTATTCATAGTGAAGTAGATTTTGTTTACTTGAATGCTCAAGCCTTTTAAGGCTTGCATTTTGTTTGAGATGACTGATGAAATTGAGAATTTTATTTATAAACTGCAGAAAAAAGTTTTGCCATCTTCCATTTATCTATTTATATCTTATTTTTCATAACTATATGGACTATAATATGTTCTTTAACTTCTTATTAAGAACATAAGCCAGGTGTTGAACGACAAATACCATATAATCTCACCTTTAATTGGAACCTAATCAACGAAATGAACAAGCAGGGAAAATACAGCCAAAGACTTGGAAATTAAGAACAGCCTGACAATGACCAGGGGGTAGAGAGGAGGGGGTAACGGGGGAAAAGGATGAAGGGTTTACAGGAACGAGTATAAAAGACACATGGACAATAACAAGGGGGGCGGAAACAAGGGAAGGAGGTGGGGAGGACTGGGGTGATGGGGAGGGTGGGGGCAGAAAACTGTACTTGAACAACAATAAAAGAAGAACAAGAGAATATTCCTTTTGGCTATGTTATCTTATGGCCTGACTTCGATTCCATATCAGATGGCAGTATTGATAGATTTCAATGTGAAGAATTTCCATTTTGATACATTCAGTGTTATATATCCAGAATTGCAGTCTTTATTCTTGCTCAGCAATGTTGAGTAAACAATGATACACACTAGTAATTTGCCATTATCAAAAAGTTCTGAGAGTTTTGTTGATAATGAACAAATATGATATGTCAACAATGAATTAATTATACTTTGTAGGATAATTTTATGTGATCAAAAGTTAATATGTTAAATGTTATTCAAAAGTAAAAACTTTGTTATGATTTAATTGTTTTTCTTTCCTCATAAAAAGGCTGTGTGATGTGAAAGTGAAAGTTAAAGAATTTATAGCCCTGGATGTTACTGGACATTAAATTTTGTCCAGTTGAAAAGTACTTATAAGAAAAATGAATTGTATTTTGCAACCAGAGAATCCTTCTAACAGAACTTAGCACACTTATTTACTTTTAAATATTTGAAATGAAGTTCTATGTGACTCCCAATCAATAACTGATTTGTTGCTTGTAGATTTTTTTGTATTATATGACTAATTTTACAACATCAGTAGTTATATAAACAGGAGATATCACATCTTTTTGTATAGTTTCTTTCAACTGCAATAAAAGAGATGTCCATGTTATTATTACTATTTTTTGCACCTACAATTTAATAAAGCAGACAAGTCAGTTTCTAATAAGTGAGCATAGCTTATTGCAGTAGATTTGGACAGGAAAAAGAGGTTTACAAGCAAAGTATTTGCCAATGCCATCATGATTTGAATACCTATGTCCTTTTAACCTTGTTTTTTCTTCAATTTTTCTCTGTCTCTACACATCTACTTCAACAGATTCAACAGTTCTCTTTATGCAGCTTACCTGCACATCTGCACCTTAGGTATAAACTCGTCGCCAGAGCCTGGGAGCTACTTTTACCTCAATACCCTGGCACTGCCTCAGATTCAATGCAAATAAACTAAACTCCCTAAAAATGCCTCTTCCTTCTTACATTCTTCTTTTTGTCAAAAACCCCTAAGTCATCTCTAAGATCCCTTAGCATTTATTGCAATATAAATTTCATGTGTATATGTTTGCACAATAGTTTAATATTTGTCCTCGCTACCTCTTTGTCCACTTCTATCATCCCATCAGTCAATAGGGTGCCTGAGTATAACGGTTGTTTATGTTTGGACTCATGACCTTCTGGCTAAGAGACTGAAAGATTAGCCTCCTTCAAATCCCATAGGAAATGCACCTGTATGAGCTTCAAACTGGTCTTACTTCCAAGCTTTCCATTAAATCTCTTGCCCACTGATGGCCACACAGTGCTCAATAAGCACACAGTCCTCCACAAGCCTAAGGCTAACCCATTTCTGCCTTTGTTTGCAATTTCTACAACTGTGTGAACTGTCTTATAAACCTGATGATCTGTGATCTATATCTGTTTTTATTTTTTCCAAAACTTTTTGCATCCTCATGTGACCTACTCATATCCTATGAGTTATACCCCCAATCATTGTTCAGATTATTTCAAAGTAATTTCCAATAGTTCCCATGCTTCTATTAATTAAGATCTCACTGAGATAAAATACTTTCTTATTCCTAAATGCCTATGGTTAACTCAAACATCTGTGAAATGTTCGTCCTATGTATTCAAAGCCTCATATTCTAATTTTGGTTGTAAATATATATGCCCATGGTTCCTCTCCTGCGAGGTCATGTTTCTTGAGGATAATGGCCCCTTCCTAATTGTTTGTACCTGTGCATGGTACACACGTAGTACATAGGATTAGCTAAATGATCAAATGTAATTTATCTTTTAATGACTTTTCTGTATAGGGAGTATTTGTTTAAATCAGGTTACATTTGTATTTTACCTGCAAAAATATTACATTGAAATTATCACATGATTTGTTACCTGACAGTTCCACTGTGTAGGTTAGTGCCATTGTGGAATTTGTCCTTCATTTGAAACTGTTATGGAGCATTGTATATTCTAGAATCTATTTTGCATGCTATATCTTTTTGCCCTATTTCCAATAGAGTTAAGGTTGTATGAATGCATACAAAATACATTAATTAAATATTTGTGATTGAGGGTTGGGGGCTGGGGTTTATATGAGAATGAAAATGAGATGATTGAGCTATGTTCTTTCGGTCTCAGTGGTGTGATGGTAGCTATTTAACATGCATGTGCACACGTTCCTAGCATGGAAACATAAAACAGAATAGATGAATGTTAGTCCATAGAACATTTAGCAGGGCTGTCTAAGAAGAAATATATTTCATTGTCAGCAAAACAGTATTTATAACTTTCACTTACATAATACCTTGAAGATAACCCATACCTACAAAATTTCAATAGTTCTCAGAAGTTGTCAATGAGGTAGAATTCATTTATCTTTTTGTCAGTAGAAGGAGAACCCAAAGACCAGGAAAGTAATACAGTTGGACCAAAGCCACATACATGTAGTAAGTGTGTGTGTGTGTGTGTGTATGTCTGTGTCTGTGAGGAGGTGGTGCCAGAGACAGGGATAATTGAGGAAAATCTATTTTCTGTCTATAAATGTAGCATTTATTTTTCTCCTCAATACCACTTGGAAATTAAGTTTTAAAACATTCATGCAGGGGACAAATACTTCTTTGTCTTCTAAAAATGGATTTTATCAGTAATCAATAATAAGAATATAAATATCCTATCTAGGTTCTGGAATTTGCTTTCAATAACTTTTAAGGCCATAACTAAATAAATCACAATCTGTCATCATGATCATCAGGGTCATTATCATCATCACTGTGGTACTGAGGATAAGCACATATATATATATATCAGTTCCTGTGTATCATGCAGTGTTAAATGTTTTATATACATAAGCATACAATGTGTTATGTAGGAATGGCATACATAAACATGTAATTGCATATATAAAGATGTAATATATTTATATATAACATAGTAATGTATATGCATATTTATGTTTATATACTTTTTAGTCTCCTACACTCAGCCCTATAAAGAATTAGGTAACATTATCATTTTCATATCAAAATATAAGGCAATCAACTAATATTGCCTAGTCCTTAAGAAATTTGAAGTGGGACGGTGGGTGACTCCCCACTCTGAGATCAGTAGTACGCATGTTTGACACCTGTGTGACACTGTTCCTTATGACCAGCATGAACAATAAGAATAAAAATATTTGTACATAAATGCAAAGGGTTTTTACCAATGATCCATATATATTTATAAAGTCTATATATCTTTAATTTCCTGAAATGATCTATGATGTATCTATCATTCATGAAAACACCTCTGAACCCAGTTATGTTTTTGATTTCCATGAGTTTATGGTGACTAGCTCTTTTAGAAGTTTAGAGGCCCACATATAAAGAAGCTGATCACTTGTTTATGTTAGGTTAGTATAATATTGCAGAATGAATGGGTAACTTCTGTCTGAGGTTGTCCTGGGGGCAATTTTATAAGTTGTCCCTGCCTCTTGTTTGCAGTGTCTGCCTCTCTGGATGTTTAATACTTAGGCTGAATTACTACTGTGTAATACTACCTCTATTTTCTGTATACTTAATGCTTCTGAATGTTTCTACGGCTCCCTCCAGCTCCTCAAAGACCCTACTTACCACTTTTATCTCCCATGAATTAGTGTCAAGCTGGTCTTAAATTAAAGCGCTGTTACGTGATGAAGTATGGTATTCTTTTAGAATTTAAGGACCTCCATACAATTAGATAATTACCTCTTAACAAAAAGAAATATCTTATTTTAAAAAAATTGTTTTGTTAGTTATCCCAGTACCAACAAATAAAAATAAGCCAGTAACAACAAATATCAAATTGGACCAATGGCATACATACTTAGACAACATTGACATAATTCACATGGATACTGATATAATTACTTTACAGTGGTGCTAAATATAAAATGCTAATTCCAAGGAATTTAAACCATTTGGTTTTTCATCTGTTTTTCCTTTTAAAATTGGTAAATTTATCCTCAGATGAATTAGGATTTAAACCATTTAAAATTATTTTTATACTTATTGAATTTATTGACATTTGTTAATATAATTATATAGGTTTCAGCCAAACCCTGTAAAAAGCCGTCCTTCTCATCCTTTATATGAAAGTTCTCATTTTCTCTCTATTGAATGTCAAGAATACCCTTTTTTGTGTTATTGTTACCAATATATGTTTATTTTCAACATTTAATCTTATCTTTAAGAGTTTTAGCTGTTAGATATTGGGCATAAATTTCATTATAATTTTGTTAAATAGAAAACAAACTCCCACAGGCTGAGATACATCGTACATCTCTTCCATTCCCCAGAGAGGGAACAGTCAAGAGCTCTACAAACAGAAGGAGCTGAACTACTTGTTCCAAAAACGACTTTACAAAGATGGACCAATTGATAGGAGCCTTCACTTCCTTTGTGGAATTTTAAATTTTAACTTTCATCTCTTAATGGCTCTGCTTAGGGGCCTTCAATTCATTCTGTCTCAAGAAGAGCAATCCAGCTTCATATAATATGCATACATTGGCTGCCCTAGCAAAATGAAAAGTTAATGCTAATGTGATACTGTGAAACAAAATAACCTGAACAACTATCTTTTTTGTTAAATGCCTTCTGAAAACGTTTTACTAGATGTTGCATATATAATCAGAATCATGAGTTTAAAAGTGGCCTTTCTGATACCATACAAGCGAGTGCTAATGGAGGTATCAATAGTCATCGGAAGTGCTAATGGAGTCAATGCACTGCTCCATGGTACCCGATGGAGCTCACTAAACTAGACAGGTAGAGATGAGAGAGGGATAGAGACAGGTATGTAGACATCTCTTCTCAAAGGTTTTCAGGTATCATGTCTTCCTGATACCAGATGAAAAATAATTAATGCTATATTTGGAATAGCACTTGACATTTGGGCATATCTAAGACTTTATAGAAAGAAAGTCAAGACTTGTAGGGAAGCGTTGATGAGATTCTCAGGTTGACATGATGAAATATAGGCACAATCTTTATTCATAAAGCTCCTTCTGGGAAGCAATTGACAGAGAGCTCTCTTCTAATTAATGGGTTTTCAACTACACTATGAAATCAGGTACACTACCAATAATTTTTAGCCAACTATTGGAAATGTACTTTACTGTAACTGACAAGTATTATTCTCTTTTAAAGTAAAATAGATTCAAGATTCTCTTGTAATTAATCAACCTCACTTTAAAATCAATGCTTCTTTTTTAAAAGGGGAGACAAACTAGTAGAGTATATGTACACACTGAAATTAGTCATACCCTGCATATGTAAAATATATCCATGTGTAAATATTTAAATAAAATTGAAAACCATTATTTTAGTTACATAAGTGAGAAGATAGAAGTCAATTAGTCAGGTATTCTGGAAAAAAATTACCATTTTCTTTCAAATGAATTTCAAATCACACATAGATTCAGAAATTCTTCTAAGAATTTGTTTCAAACTCAGATACATACACAGAAATTATGGCACAAAAATGTTTGTTGCAGTGGTACTTTTAGTAGAGAAAATAGAAAACAATTTGCATCCAACAACATTGTATTTCATAAATAATTAAACTATATCAGACCCTATAAAAAAGCATGATTTAAAGACTGGTATTATAGAACAGTTCATTAGTACTGGAAAATATTTAGGGCATGACATTAAGAGAAGCAGAAAACATAATTGCAGGCATATAGTTTTTATATAGGTGTTTATAAGTGAAATTTGTGCAAGAAAAACATATACCAAAACACTAAAATATATTAGTCCAAGGGATAGGATTCCTTAAAACTTACCTTTTGTTTCTTGCTATTTTTCAAATTCTCTTTATTGATCATGTATTACTTTTGCAATGACAAAAATAAATTGTAGTAATAGAATGTTACATTTTATATATTTAAGAAAAACAAGAAACAACTTACATGAATATAGACCTAGAGGGAGGTGAATTGTGCCTGAATCCTTCACTAAATAGAGGTTTCTTGGCATCTGAGAGTTTTAGCTCTCCACGTGCCTTTCACAGAATTGCTGTGACCCTCTTTATTCCCATCTCCTCTTTATGCTGGGACCACAGCACAGAGGCCCACAAGGAAGCATTGGATATTCAAAACAATTGTTTAAGGATATATAATGTCCTTAATACAGACTAAGGGCATTATTAATCTCTTTTGCTATTTTTGCACCCACTGTTCTCTGTAGTCCTACAAACTCCTAACCCTGCTGACAAAATTCTACTATAAACAGAAATAGTTAGTACATACACATACATGGCCATTTGCGATATCAATTTAAAATTATGGCTATCGCCTTATGAGCTTCATTATTATAATTTCTCAGGAAAATAAGTCATTTTAGGTATATTTTTATTTTTTTGTAAGTTCATTTTATTTAGTTAGTTATTTTTTAATTGTTGTTCAAGTATGGTTGTCTCCATTTTACCCCATTCCAGCCGTCCCCACTTCCCAGTCTCAGCCTCACCCCTTTTGGCTTTGTCTGCGTGACATCCATAGATGTTCCTGAAAACTATTCCCGGTCTTCCCCCCATTATCCCTTCCCATCTCCCCTCCAATTACTGTCAATTTGTTCTTAATTTCAATGTCTCTGGTTCTATTTTGCTCGCTTGTTTGTTTTGTTGATTAGGTCCACTTATAGGTGAGATCGTGTGGTATTTGTCTTTCACCGTCTGGCTTATTTCACGCAGCATAGTGCTCTCTGTGGCAGCATGCACAGAAAACAAATCATTTTATTCCATTTAAGAAGGTGAATAATTCACAGAATACAGGCACCGAGACAAACTGAGGTGCTCTGTCCACTTTTTAAAGTCTGGAGTTAGGAAAAACAGAGGTGATAAACAATGATAGCTTTAAGTATCAAAAAGTTTGTGGGCATCAAAAAAGCAACTATAGGAAAGAAGAGAAAGGTTCACCTATAAAAACTGTAACAAAGAAAAACTGTAGAAAGCGGAGGAATTCTGGCCAAGATGGAGGCATTGATAGATACACGTTGCCTATTCATACAACCAAAAGAAGGACAACAACAAATTGAAAAAGAAAAAACACCCAGAACTGACAGAAAAATTGAACTTTATAGATGTCTGACAACCAAGAAGTTAAAGAACAAACATTCATCCAGACTGGTAGAAGGGGTGGAGATGGACAGCTGGGCTGGAGAGGACCAGGTGGGTAAAGCAGTGGTTGGCAGACCAGGCAGTCTCACATTTGCATGTGGATAAACCCAGAAGAACAACTAGGGAGTGACGGAGACCACGCAACCCAGGATTCAAGTACATGGAAATAAAGCCTCAAAACCTCTTGGAATAAAAATCTCTAGGGGTTGTGGCAGCAGGAGAATCTCCCAACCTCACAGAAGAGCTTGTTGGAGAGATGCACAGGGTCCTAGAACATACAAAAGAACACCCACCCACCCAAAAATCAGTACCAGAAAGGCCCAATTTGCTTGGGGGTGACAAGGGAAGTGACTGAAGGCCAATAGAGAGCTAAGCAAGCTACATTGTTCCCTCTTAGACCAGTCCCCCATATACAGCTCCACAAAGCAGCTAAGTGGCTTGCTTCACCCTGGTGAATAACTAAGGCTCTTCCCCTTATAATATAACAGTTGCATGGAAACAAAAAAATATGGCCCTAATGAAAGAACAGATCAAGGCTCCAAAAATAGAACTAAGTGAAGAGATAGCAACCTATGAGATGCACAGTTCAAAACATTGGTAATCAGGATGCTCACAGAAATGATTGAGTATGGTTGCAAAATGGTAGAAAAAGTGAAGGCTATGCCAAGTGAAATAAAGAGAAATGTATAGGGGACTAACAGTGGATGCAATGAAACCAGGACTCAAATCAATGATTTGGACCAGAAGGAAGAAATAAACATTGAATCAGAACAGAGTGAAGACATAAGAATTCAAAGGAATTCAAAGGAGAGGCATAGGAACCTTTGGAGCATCTTTAAACATTCCAACATCTGAATCACAGCAGTGCCAGAAGGAGAAGAGGAAGAGCAAGAAATTGAAATTTTATTTGAAAAAATAATGAAGGAGAACTTCTCCATTCCAGCAAAAAATAGACTTCCAGGAAGCTCAGAGGGTCCCAAAGAAGTTGGATCCAAGGAGGAACACACCAAGGCACATCATAATTACATTGCCCAAGATTAAAAATAAGGAGAGAATTTTAGAAGCAGAAAGAGAAAAGGAGACAGTTACCTACAAAGGAGTTCCCATGACACTGTCAGCTGATTTCTCAAAAGAAACCTTGGAGGCAAGAAGGGATTGCAAAGAAGTACTCAAAGTAATGAAAGGCAAGAACCTACATCCACAATTACTCTATCCAGCGAAGCTCTCATTTAGAATGGAAGGACAGATAAAGTACTTCCCAGATGAGGTTAAGTTAAAGGAGTTCATCATCACCGAGCCTTATTATATGAAATGTTCAACGGCCTTATCTAAGAAAAAGAAGATCAAAACTATGAAAAGTAAAATAGCAACAAATTCACAATTATCAATAACTGAATCTAAAAAAAGGAGAACAAACTAAGCAAACAACTAGAACAGGAACAGAATCACATAAATGGAAATCATATGGAAGGTTATCAGTGGGGAGCGGAGAGAATGGGGGAAAGGTATAGGGAATAAGAAGCATATATGATAACTACAAAATAGGGGGAGATTAAGAATAGTATAGGAAATGGAGAAGCCAAAGAACTTATATGTACAACACATAGACATGAACTAAGGAGCAGAATGTGGTTGGGGGTGCAGAGCATAGGGGAATAAAGGCAGGAAAAATGAGAAAACTGTAATAGCATAATCAATAAAATATATTAAAAAAAACCAAAACCTAAGGGTGGTAGGATCAAGGTGGGGATGGCTGGGGTGGGGGAAAGTGGTCAGAGGGAAATGGAGACAACTGTACTTCAACAACAATAAAAAGATGTGGAAAAATAAAATAATAAAATAAAAATTATAGAAAGCAAAAAGAAAATAATAAACCAAGGAAGAAATTATTTTAATGAATCAGGACTTATCTATTTAAACATAAAAAGGTCTGTTATGAAGATATTTTATAGCTCACAGAATCACTGCATCAAGTTGATATTTAAGATATAGGCTAAGTTTTCAGGGAAGAAAAAAATATGTGCGGATGATGAGGCATGAACAGTGAGACAGCTGCCGCCATTGCTAAGATTACAGAGCTTTCTCTGCTGCTCTGAGACCAGAAAGACACTGAAAAATCAGTGAGTAAACTGGAAAATGGCACAATGGTACCCCCCAATCTAACCCCATGCCATGATTGGTTTGTGCTTGAGTCATGGCTCAACTCCTAGCTCTGGTGCAGGATGAAATTCACACAAGACACACTGGCTGAGACTAGGCAATGGGTGGATCCATCAAGAGAAAGCCACTCTGGACCTACTTTTTTATTTTGAAGAGCAAGGGACTTGGACAGTAGCCTATTGCCCTGAGCCTCTTTCAAAGAATCTCTGATTTAATTTTCCATAGGTAATTGATTTAAAAATATAAAGTCTCTATATCGGGAAGATTTAGGAAGTCCTACAAGCAACCATAAATTCTGAATGCTTTTGCTTAATATAAATGTGCACACTGGAGAAACTTACTGGCTTCTGGCCACCCAACTTCTTATGGCTATGGCCCCACCCACCACTATTCACTCTTTTCAAAGCTCATTGTGCTGTAAGATATGGGGATACTTTTCATCTCAAGAACATTGGAGAGACCATTGCTTGTCCCTTGAGTTGGCCATAATGGATTCTTTTACTGCTAGTAGAATTTTGCCTATTTTTAGATGACAAATGTGCTACCTACATGTTCCATGTTTGTATCTTACTTTGATCTCCTCATAGGACACCTTTCATTTTGCTTGTTCTTTGCATTATCTGGTTGACAATTTGAGTTCTCAAAAGCTAATAAACATGTTTATGGTTTCTGAAAAGTCTCTGCAGATGGTTCTAATTCCAGTTTTTGAGTAGAAAATGTAAATTACAGTGATAATCTAAGATGTAATATTCTCATTTTATATAGTTAAAAAGTAAGTTTAAAAGTCTGTAGCAATTATTATTTTTTAGTATTTTGAGCTATACACTTTAACTGACCATTTATTGGTTGATATAGAAGTGGGAGTCATCTACCTAGACATGGAGTTCTCAAATAATCCAGTATCACCATCCAAATAAAAGTTGTTCTTCTGTGGAAACAGCAAGGGAAGTAATTGCTTAGAACCTAGGATCAAATTAGAGTTAATAGGTTGCTCTGATACTTTCTAGTTTGGGACTTCAGAAAATGTAATGAACCTCTATGGTTTCCTATTTTATTATATGTGATAAGAGTATAAAATTTCTACCTCACGATAGTTAAGGAGAATATGAAATGAGCCTTGGACAGGTAGCTCAGTTGATTGGAGCATTGATACACCAAGACTGAGAGTTCAATCCCTGGTCAAGGCATATACAAGAATCAATAATGAATGCATAAAAAAGTGGAACAACAAATCTCTCTCTCAAATCAATACATTAAAAAATTAAGAGACTGTTAAGTGAAATAATACCCTCAAGAGGCATTTAGTGAAATGCCTATAACTAATAATTATCTAGGAAATGCTGTTATGCCAAATATATTATATAGTGTAGATTACATACTATAGTGGTGCTCCAGAATGTGATGACTACCATGTTTTAAGGATGAATCCTTTGGACTCAAATTAGTCCAAATTTCAGAATCTATATTGTGCTAATGGCACTCAAATTCAGGCACAGTTGTGCAGAGGAGTACATGGCTATGCAGAGAGTAAACATCACCAACTTCAGGAGCGTTTGTTTTACTTGATAAATAATCTTACTAATTTTTAACTAAAGGATTATTTGTCAGAAAATTACTAAATTAATAATATTTATATTAATTTTATGATAAAAGGATAACATCAAGGAGAATTTGTATTAGCCTAGGCATTCCCTAACCTGGGCGTTCACAATTCTGTAACAAGAGATATAAAGCTAAAGGAAAGTTCCGAGGCACTGGAAAGAAAATTGGCAGGTGTTGGCTGGGTGAGAGCCCTGGTTTCTGTTGGCTGCTTGGTGTTGATATCCAATGATCATGGTGGGTGTTCAGTGCTTCTTGATAAGATCAGTGATTTTCCTTAGATGCAGTGAGTCTGTGTCATTTTAAAGCATTGGCATCATGGAACAGTCTTCTATTCTCAGGATATTGTGATTTTTCAGAATCAGTTGAGAATTTTACTTTACTTCATCAAGAGTTCGGTAAGGAAAATGAGCTTTTCTCCTGTGCTAGAAACCAAACTTCTTTATTGTCTTTTCACTCCAGATAAAAGTAGACAGTGGAAAGCCTTCCCTGTGTCCATCTTTAAGAGAGTAATCAAAACTTTAGAAATGAGATAACTTCTCTGAATGTTGAACAGTGCATTAAATAAAGAGGCAGAGATATTAGTGGCAATCATGCATTATCTAAATTAACTTGACTAGATTGAACTCATAGATGGAAAGGGCTTGATCCATAAATTTCTCTTACATAAGAATATGAGAGTGAGATCATATTCTTGTCCAAGATCACACAAATAATTGAATATAGAGGTCAGTCTATAATTTTTTAATATCTTGCATTATCAGGCCCTCAGGTATGTTCTTACTCCCAGTGGCCATGGTAAGATCATGGCATGAGCTTTGTCATAGGACAGCCCTAACTATGACGCAGACACACGGCAGATATTTAACATTTGTGAAACTCAATATTTTCTGCCTGTTTTTAGTGACATATCCACTTTGCAGAGTTGACTATGGGATTGAAAAATGTGTAAAAATTGCCCTGTGCAGGAAAAGGGCTTAGAATACATGTTTAATATATACAAAATACCTCCTCATGTCCCACTTCAATCATTCTGCCTGCTTATATCACTCCTTTGTGACTTCTCAACCTAAATACATTTTTATAGGTTTCTGTGAAGACAGCAGATAATGAATCTGAAAACCGAAAGTTTTCTACAAATACACATATCACTGTGAGTTTCCTAATTCTTGACTTTTTGGCCAAACTCCCTTGAAATGATTTATGATTATTAATTCCCAAAACAAAGATCTGGGGGTATTGGCCTAAATACTTTAGTTATAAAAGACTCCTGGCCTCATCATTTGTTTGCTTATTTTCCATTAATATTGAAGAATTTATCTTTCTTTTTTATCTGTCTCACAGATGTTTTCTTCAGAATTATTATCTGATTCAACAGTAGATAAGCATAATTCAGTGTTTCATAGTTCATTTCCACTAATCATTTGGTTTCAGTCACTCAAAGTTCAGAATTTAGGCCCCATTTCCAAGGCCACATGGAGACAAGCCTCAAAGCAAAACTATTTAAATAAAGTGGTTAATTCTGTAGTAGATCCAAGTGGTGGGTTTTAGAAATCCCCTGACTTCTACATACAAATGCTACGTATTTTGTAATTGCTAATGAACATACACATAACCACAGAGAGCTTGGTCATTTTTTCATGTTACTTTGCCTTAAAAATCAAACATAACAATTCTCAACAATTTAACTCCTATGTTTATTATAAGGATTCTCTAAAAAATGAGTTTTTAAGAAGTAGGGTTTTCTTAGTTCCATAAAAAGTGACCTCTTCATCACAGAAAAAAAATGTGAGGAGAATAAATAGAATTAATTTAAATTTCTGAGTGTAAATTGTTTATTACCCATGGGTCAACAATATATATAATGTGAGACATCCTAAAATGGAAGGTATTGTACAAGGAAAGCAATTAACTAAAAGTAGACTTAAACATGGTGTCCACTCTTAACATTAAAGAAGACACCACTCATTACATTAGCACCTACTGAGTAAACGATGTACTTTGATAGGTTTGCATTTGTTTGGTGCAAATGCATTTGTTAGGTTTGCATTCTGTGTGGGTGTGTACTGCCTGGGCTGGTAACAACCCTATTCTCCCCGACACCCAGACATTGCTGGCATCCCTTGTCTTATTCTCATTTATGAGTGTCCAATGCTAGTTAGGGTCATCCTTTCAGTTTTAGGCCCATACTCTGATCTCACCCTGAACATGGTCAGTATTTAGGATCTTTCATAGTCAGTAGTTACACAGAAGAAGGCAACCAAGAACAAACGAAGAGAGCCTACCTGGAGAATTTTTCAATACAATGACTGTGTGAGTGTATCATATCAGTTTATTCTTTAGTTTCCTGAAACTTAAGTTAGAACTAAGTATCTTCCAGGGCTTGTATTTTACACTCCCGTGTCACAATATCTGTTTGTGTTAGTCTTCCCCTGCTGTTTCTTTCTAATGAACACTCTTCTGGTCCTAGACTGGTCACTGTTTTAACCCTCATCCACAGTAGACTCATGAGCCCCCGCAAATATCACCTTCTGTTTTGCATCTTCTGCTCCCATATCATCTGATTCAGGCCCACCTATTGCAGCATAACTTCAGCATCTGTACTTCTGAAGACCCTCAGCAGAACTATGGGAGCCATCACGAATAATTGGTAGTAAGCACTTCCTTCTGTCTCCCAGCTCCAATGAGGCAAGAGGCAGGAACAGTCTTCTTCCCTCTCCCAATATGAGCAGCATGTGTTAAAGAATGGTAAGAGTTTTGGCCTGTCTCTGGAAAGTCAAAATAAAGATTTAATACTATACCTCAGTCACATGATGAGTTAATTAATTTTGCCAAGCTATCCTGGAAAACCGACACTGTATTATATTGTTTCTGAGGAAAAGGGTGTTCTTCCTTCCATGCAGTGGACTTTAGAATTTAACTCTGTAATTTGAACTGATCACTCAAGGGAAAAAGGAGGTGACCATTCATCACAGTGCGTACCAAAGGGAAAATCAGTGATAAAGGACACATGTTCTAGACTTTCGGAAGAATAATCAATATGCCCCAAAAAGAATAGAGAAGGAAAAAATGTTAAAGGGGTACAGACTTTTTATGAGAAAGGAGAAGGGCAATTTGGGGTTTCCTAGATTGACCACAGAACACAGTATCAAAAAGTATTCATTTGTGTGCCTGTGTGTGTGTTTGCTAGTTCATTTTTTGCCACCCCTGCACACATACCTCTTGCTTCCAGTATGAATACTCTAGATTTCTTTTGGGGAATCAATCCCTTTCCTACTTTTTGAAGATAAAGTTTATACCCTTAATTTAAGCTGTGGATGAAGACAGCCTTCTTTCTAGGTATTTCAGTTATTGGACCAGTGGATTCCATATTGGTTATTTCTCATTGGATTTGACTCTCCTGCTACTTACAACAGGAAGAGTTCAATGGTAGATGTGGTGATAAATTTCCAGTTTGGGGTAGAATGATGACAAGAAAAGACCTCCTTGGCCAGAGTAGAAGATGCATGTTGTAGGGCAGTATAAGTTAAGCATAGACAGAAAAGCAGGTTTCAAGAACTACGTTAGTAGCAATGACCGGTAAGGTTGATAGACATGTTCCTGTTTGTGGAAGGCCCATTTTAGCTTTCCCCTTTTTTTCTAGTCAAGGCCTGATAACATCAGGCTGGGCCCACAGCCAGACAATCATTCTTAACTCAGAAGTCTGAAAAATTCTGGCCTTAACCTCTGTTCTCAAAGTTCCTGACTTTCTTTTCTTTTGTAGCTAAAACATAAAAACTAGCCTCATGTAGAAGTTTAATGTGTCCCCAAGGCAACACTGAGATTTTTCCCTTCCTCCCACAAAAGAGATTTGTATTTCATTTGGAGGAGGAGGAGGAAGTGGCTAATCTTAGGCTGTTTACAGAAACTCCTCCAGGGGCCCCAGACTGGCTGAGCCTGTCTGATTCAGTTCTATTTCAGGGTGCAATCCATGAGACCCCTTCAGGTTCCTGTTTTTTATTTCATATAGGGATGGAGCATAAGCAAAAGTGTATATTTGCGTAACCAGTAGGAGAAGTCATATTTAACCAGCTGGTTAGTAACTGGGCCAAAGATGCTACCCTCCTCTGAGAATCTGTGACTTACCAAGTGGCTGATATTAATGACTTCCCATGTTTCTATATTTTTCAGGTTAGCATGGGGGCAAATCTTTCTTATATGATGAAACTGATTTTTTATTCACTAAATTGGTTTAGGACTAACTCTACATCTTGGCAGTTGTGGTATGTAACAATTGCAGCAACGAACATTTTCTTCTTCTTGCGAAAACTGTTAGCCACATTTCTTTTAAGAAACCTTCCTTTGCCACATTCTAATCATGATGTTGGTAGATAATGCCGTACGCTCTGTGAGTTTGTCTTACCAGAGAGTGCCTTCCTGTTTTAGAAGGAAGACTAGCATTGTTCAATTACAGCGGACTTGAGGACTTTAATTAGAAGTGCCAGGTTCATCTTCTAGGCTTAGGGAAAGGATGGGAAGAGAACCTGGAGTAGCAGGGGATGTCTGGGCAGCCTAAGGATGGGGAGAACCCAGAGGAAGCAGAACAAAGTGGTGGATACTACTATAATGCTTGGGTACCAGCCAGCCTCTCGCCGAAACCAGACTGAACACAGAAGTCGGTTAATTTAATTCAGTTTCGTTTTTTTAAACCAGTTCGTAGCAAGATTTATGTAGCTATTTGTAGTATGGTACCATAGGAAATACAGCCTCACTCTGCCTCTTCCCTTGGAAAACTCCTTTTCTTCAAAATTCCTCTCGAGAATTTTTTTCTTCTGTGCAGCTTTTGTTGATACAGCTTGGGAGTTGGTTAGTCTATTAAAATCTTCATCTAACACAATGTCACATTCACGTCTCTGCCTTTCTCAGATTGTCGATGACTGTGATTTGTGTTGTAATATTTCTTTGGCACCTGGTCTGTGCCACATTGTGTCAGGTTTGGGGGATTCGGTGCTAAACAAGACAAACATGGGTTGAGCTGTGTGTGAACGTGTGAGCTGACTGGTTATGGATCATTCGTGATGCAATGTGCCTTAGCCAAAGGGAGAGCTGCGCAACTGAGGAAAACGGCTAGCAAAGAAATTATTACACTTGTTAAGTACTTTGGTAGTCGCAAACATGGGGAACCCACAGTGTTAAGTATTATGATTCCTAGGCACCAGGACTGGCCTCTGCACCACGGTGTTTTGTTTTGTTTTAAATTGGTGGGAGCCATTTCAGTTTGAGTATACAACAGAAACATGAACGAATTCACTGAATTGATGAGTGAGTCAAAGCATATTCATCTCAGAAAATTTCTTGACTAACACCACTCCACAAATATCTTCAATCTTTATTTAATACATACCTTTGCCTTAACTCATTTCTTAATTTTTGAGATTTGATGTTGACATTTATGAGCCATGTATCTCAGGTCTTTAAAGATTTCACAAATCAAAGTTGCAGGTATATCCTCCTTTAAAGGAGAATAAAGTCACACACATTCCACCATGTGCCCACGGCCCATGCTGGGCATCTTTTCAATTTTCAAATTTTATCATCCATGTTGTAAAAAAGGCTACATTGACTAGAGAACTCATTGAAATGGTTTTAAAAATGTCTTTTCTTTTTTCTATGCATACCATATTGTAGATTACATTCACATGACAGATCAACAGTGAACTTGACAATTCACTTTTGAGGGTATCTGAAGCTATTATACTCAGGCTAAGAACCAAGGATTCATTATATCTATTGGCTTTACTTTTTTTCTTCTAATACAGTATCTTCAGTTAGACTTTTATTCTGCCTTATGCCAGGACCACTTTTGTTTTACAAAATTGGAGCGGGGAAGGATGGGTGGCAGTTCATAATAGCACTTAATGTCAGAACAAGCGGTTTAACCTTCATTCTTTCACTGAAGACAAACTACCAAGGATGGCTAAGCAGGTGAGTGGCAGGATCTCAGCTGTGCTGTTGATTGACAGTTCCAGAAGAAGAACGAATACTTTCTTTGGCCTCAGAATGGAGGTGAATTGTTTTAATAAAACAATTACAACTTAGTAATAGTCACAACAGAGACAGCACCACTATTAACTAACATTATTTGGACATGTGTAGATAAATTCAGAGCCATATTGTTGGAATAGTTTGATTTCTCTTCGTATTCCTTCCTCTACTCAATTTCTTTTTTTCCCTCCTCAACATTTTATTTTTTATTATATCTTATTGATTATGCTATTAAAGTTGTCCTGACTTTGCCCCCCTTTGCCCCCCTTCACCCGGTACCCCAACTCCTTCAGGCAATCACCCCACCATTTTTCAGGTCCATGGGTCATGCATCTACGTTCTTTGATTGGTCCATTTCCTATACTGAACTTTACATCCCCATGACTATTTTATAACTACTTATTAGTATTTCTTAATCCCCTCACCTCGTCAACATTTTAAAATAAACTTTTTAGAACAGATTTAGGTTTACAGAACAATTCAGGAAGTAACACAGGAAGTTCCATACATACCACACCTAGTTTTCCCCTATAATTAACATCTTGCATTAGTGTGGTCCATTTATACAATTAATAATTAATGCACCAATATTGATACATTTTTATCAACTAAATTCCGTACTGTATTCAGATCTTCTTAGTTCTTACCTGCTGTCCTTTTGTTGCTCCAGAATCTCATCCAGTAAACCACATGAATTTTAGGTATTTGTCATGTTTCCTGAAGCTTTTCCTAACTGCGACAATTTTATAAACTTTTCTGTGTTTTGGATGAACTTGATAGTTGTGAGTACTGGTCAGGTATTTTGCAGAAAATTCCTGAATTTGTCTTTAGACTGGGATTATGTGTTTTGGGGACAAAGGCCACAGAGGTAAAATGCTATTTTCATTACATCATGTCCAAGGTTTATACTTATGAACACAACTTATCACTGTTGAAATCGACCTTTATCACCCAGCCAAAGTTGTGCTCGTCAGGTTTCTACCTGGTAAGTGCTTTGTTTCCCTCCCCCTCCCCACACCCTAACCTTCCATAGGAACTCACCATGCACACTCCACACTTCAGGAATAGGGAGTCTTTTGTTTCACTTTCTTGAGAAATTAATTAATTAATTAATTAATTATATTAATTCTTCTGCGTGGGAGTTTTGGCTCTTTCCCCCATTCGTTTAGATATTATTAATTTTTATTAATATGGACACATGGATACCCAGTTTATACTTGAGATTTTAATACAATATTTTTTTTGCTCAAATTCTTCTAGTGTTGGCCGTTTGGAGCTGCCTCAGTTGCCTCCTGTTGCTCTGATGCACCACTGTCATTGGAACTCATTTTTCTTTATGAAACATTCTATACTTTTGAACAACATAAGATATTTCAGGTTCTCTTGAATATTTTCCTCCAGTCCTCTAGTGAACAATTGAGCTATTTACTTAAAAATGGATTCTTTTCATTAAAGAAGCATTAGAAACTGAGATAAGAGCAGTATGTATGCTTATTAATACTACAGTATCATTTCTTTCAAGCTGCCTTACCTGAAAGAACACTGAAATATATATATATGCATAATAACCTATGCATATACAATTATTTATATGTGTAACTCTATCTACATTAACCTAAACACGCACTTAGGCTGGTGTGTGTATCTGACTAACTCACTACCACATGGATCATTATATCCTCCCCCCTTGTCTACCCATAACATTCTACTCTCAACAACATAAAATCCTACTCACCAGTTTATTTGTTTCTTTTCATTTTCAGTAAACTTGCATGGTGTTATCAGAATTGTTGACCCATACCCGCATCAGAGTCAACTTTCCCAATCGGAGTACTGCACTTACTACACACACTCTCCTGCCTTGAGCCTTACAGACTGCGTTCATTTCCAGACTTACTTGGGAAGCCATGTCTCCCACTACGCCTCTCAGTTAGGTTGTTTCATCCATTTGCAGAACATGCAGATGGCTTTGTCCCTTTCTGCCTTCCATCCTGAAATACCCCAACCACCTAAACTGTGTTTTAATTTGCCCATATTTGGGTTTTCTTTTAGTGTCATAAACTTTCAACACATGTGTAGTGTCATGTATCCTTGACTGCAGTATGATAGATGATAGTCTCACTACCTTAAGTATCACGGTGCTCCACTCATTAAACTCTCCTCACCCTAACAATATGGTAGTGACTAATTTTTTTTACCATCTCTATAGTTTTTACAACATCATGTACCTTGGAAACATACCACATGCAACCTTGGCAGATGGGTTTCTTCAATTTACCAGTATGCATTTAATGTTCAACCATGTCTTTACCTCCACGTGGATAACATTTTATTGCTGAACGATACTCCGTTGCATGGATGCATCACTGTCTGCTTAAGCCATTCACTATGAAAGGGCATCTTGAATGCTTTCTGTCCGGGGCTGTCTGAATAAAGCTACTGTGACTTTCACCAGCAAGTCTTTCTGTAGAAATAAGTTTTCAATCAGTTTGACAAACTTATCTAAGGGCATGATTTCTGGATTGTACATTAAGATTATGTTTAGCTTTGAAATAGTCACACTATCTTCCACATTCCCGTCGGCAGTGGGTGAGAGTTCCTGAGCTCTGCATCCTAGCCAGCAATTTGCATTGTCAGTTTTCAGAAACTCATAGCTGCTTGAACAGGTGTGTAGTGGTATTTAATTATTGTTTTAGTTTACAACTCTCTAATGGCAAGATGTTGAATACTTCTTTTATGTTTATGACTACCTGGACATTTTCTTTGTTGAGGTGTCTCTTCGATCTTTTGCCCAGTTTCTGGTAGTTAGTTTTCTTATTGTAGAGTTTTGAGGGTGATTGCTATATTTTGTATGCAAGTCCTTTATCAGATAAACTGGTTTTGCAAACATTTTCTCCTAATTGGGAGCTTATCTTTTTCTTCTCTCAACTGTCTTTCTCAGAGAAACAGCTGTAATTTTAATAAAGTCACACCTATCGATTTTCCTTCCAAGGATGACACTGCAGGGGTTGTATCTAAAAACTCCTCATTTTTTCCCATGATCATATCTATATTCTCCTGTGTTATCCATTGGAAGGTTTATAAATTTGTATTTACATTTCATTCCATGATCCATTCTGAATTGCTATTTTATGGAAGATACAAAACCTGTGTCTAGACTGTAGGCAGGCAATGAAAACTTTGGAGTAGTGTTTGGATATAGGAGAGAGGATTTAAAATCTCTTTCTCCCTCCTTCTCACTCAGCCTGAATTTTCAAGAGTCTAAATATCTATGTGTCTTGCCAACAAATTGTGGTAAACGTGTCCTCAGCCACGTGATGTGCTTTCATATGAGGGTCAGGTGGACCTCAAAGCAAAGATCAGAGAGTTACAGTAAGAAGTCACAGACTCTGGGCTCAGGCATTCTGGTTAGAATTTCACGTTCATCTTTTACTAGCTAATTAACCTTGTACAAGTTTTAAGTAGTTTCTTGTGTCTCAGTTTCTCTATCTAAATAGAATAGTGGTAGGACCTATTCATAAGGGTGATGTCCAGTCAACTTAGTTCATGTTTGTTAAGTCATTAAATAAAAACCTGGGACATAGTAGGTGTTATGAAAGCATTTGAGAGGGAAATGCAAATTTAAACTCAAGCTATCTCTAGATATTTGTTATTGTGCTTTTAAACATTTTAACTTTTTAAAAAACCCTTGGTCATTATTAATAGGGTGTTTGGTGTGTGTGTGTGTGTGTGTGTGTGTGTGTGTGTGTGTTCCGGCCTGAATGACTGGAACTGGGGAAGGAGGCCGGAAGGAGGCCGTGTGTGTGTCCACGATGGACGGAAATGGTGGAGAAAGTCACTCTGTGATGAGTGTGATAACTGCGAATGCTGAGCTGTGAACAGGAGAGTCTGGCTGCAGCCATGGCTGTACGCTGCAGTTGTCCCCTACGATAAGGAACTCCCTCTTTCAACAACCTTACCATTTCTGGTTTTTATTTACTCATTTATTTCTGGTAAGTGAGGGAGCCTTTTGAGGGTGAACATTAACAGAAATAGTTTTTTGAGATTCTGGCACTTCATGCCAAAAACGTCAGACCAAGACAGGCTGCGGCAGCTAATCCCAAAGGCTGACCCTGGAAAGAACGGCCAGAGGAGTGACAACCCTGTGCCTGGTAGTATCATAACAAAATGGCCTTTTCCTGCAGCCGTGTAGAACCCTGCACTGATTTCTTCTCTGCTTTCTTTTACATTTTATTTTTTTTAATTTTATTGAATTTATTGGGGTGATATGGGTGAATAAAATTATGTAAGTTTCAGGGGGACAATTCTATAATGCATCATCTGTATATTGTAGTGTGTGCTCACCACCGAAGTCAAGTTTCCTCTGTCACCATTTATTCCCTCTTTACCTTCTCTCACCTTTTTACCTGCCCCCACCCACTTCTCTACTTTCTGTTTTACATGTACAATCTCTGGACTTTTTCCCAGGCTAGTTCCTACTTTTGTTTGACTAACGACATTCGCATTTAATTTGTTACGTTCACCTTCCCAGGGCTCTTCCTTGTTTTCTCACTTCTTTCCTAGATACTATCTATGTTCAGTAACACCTCCTGGCCCTTCCTGTCCCAAGGGGCTGCTTCACATCAGTGTTTAGCTTATTGCAAATTTGCTTTTGCCAAATAGCTGTACTGATAGGATCTCCTCCAAAGGACGATATTAATAAACATAATTTTTTTACAAACTGACTGAATGTGCAAATCTCTTAAGAGTATTAGAAGTAAATAAACCTCTGGATTACTAAAGACATTTTTTCAAAGGAAAGAGATATGCAACCCATCACCCCAGAACATGACATATATGTATTTTTTTATGTGGAAGCAAAACTGAGAACAAGTGGGGAGAGCTGGTGTCCTGAAAAGTGAGAGGCGCTGTCATCATTGGAAACCCCCCTTCTAAGTTGTCATATTAAATTTCCTCTTGTGTGTTTGCCATCTGCTGGATCAGTGTTTCTGCCTTCTTGCTGTACGCATTTTTTACCAGAAAAATTCTTTGTGGCAAAAGTTTGTCCTTCTATTTTATGATGTTTCACAGCATCCCTGGCTTCAGCAATGCCAGCAGAAACCCCATCCCCCACCGATTTTGACAGACAAAAACGTCTCCAGACATTGCCAGCTGTCCCTGGTTGAAGGCACAGCACGGCAACATGTAAAACACTTTTTTCAGGGCAGGTTTGAGCCCCTGGAGAAAAAATATGGTAAGAGGGAGAACTTTAAAGTGAATGTGAGCTAGAAACTTGGGTAGAACTTCAAAGAGTTACATTAAAGCTTTTGTGTTATGTGAGCCTCCTTAATCATTCCATTTTTGTACTTGGTGGGTTTTTTTTTGTTTGTTTGAGTAGAAATCTACACGAACCAGCAGTGCATAAGGAAGTCATATCCTGTTTTTATTAGAGCAAAATAAACAAAGCCCTTTCCTTTGGAATCTCTCAGTTTTTCTTTTTCACAAACCCTTGCTTTGCTTCGAGGCATGCTCATGTTAAATGCTATACCAGTTTCTGTGGCTGAGGGAAGTCAAACACATAAAGGTACCAACCCACCTAAGGAGCCTACCCTGATGCCCAGAGTCCAAAAGCATACCTGAAGTGCTGACATCGGTATTCTTTTCTTATAGTTTAAAGCCACTCACAGCTGTTGTTTTGGGTTGTGTTTGTGGTGTACATATAAAAAGGCATGTTGTCTCTGTACCAAAGCTTAAACATGCCTGTTTATTAAATGCTGACTACTGAGGTCATGTCAAATAAAGATTTTCTATAGAAAACCCTCTTAATTTCATGTACTATTTTCCATGTTGTAGCACTGAACTAGAATAATTCAACTCTATTCAAGCACAAGTAAGGGGGAGAAATAGGTAGAGTCCATGAACATCTCGGGGAAAATTCAAATGAAAAATTATTTCTGGCCTGAGACTGAGAAATGGACCAGGATTTGTATAGCTGGAAGCTGATAGAATTAGTAAGACTCCTCAAAAGAAATACTGTAAAGTTTATATATATATATATATATATATATATATATATATATATATACACACACACACACACATATATACATACACATACACACATATATAACATATATATAACATATAACAGTTATTATATATATATAACTTTACAGAATTTCTTAGGTAAGAATGTGAACATTTATTGAGTTAAAAAGTGAAATTACTACAATTATTCTTTTTTCAATGCTGCTAAATTGCACAAAAACATGAACTGCAAAAGGTGACATGTTATTTTTATTAACAATTGCATGATACCCTCTATCATATTTTCCCCCTGTAATTTTTGGCTTCATGATCTTTGATAATCTCTTCATATGACACTGATTTTATAACATTTTCTACAACAAGAATTTTAAAAATAATTTATTATTTACTTTATCATGCTTGGCTAACATAGCATATTTTTATTTAAACAGTTATTTTTAGGTACACAATTATATCTGGTAGTACCACATAAATTTTTAGGATGAATGTCAAATTTGGAAGTACCTCTCTTTTTTCTTATTTATAATTTTTTGAGATCTGGTATAATTTTTCAAACATGTTTCTGGATGGTACATTCCAAATGTGGTTCCTCCTCCAAGTACAAACATCCAAGTGAAACAACATATGAGGTGTCAATTTCATAGTCACAGTCACTGTCCTCACACCTTTGTGTCATCAAGTTGGGTGAATTCTCACAGTACATGGTAGGGATATTCTTAGAAGCCATCTTTATACTGGGACTATCAACGATAACTTATGTCTACATAGATATAGCTGAGACGGCAATAATTATATCTCACTAATCAAAAAATAAATGCATTTGCACTTGAACTTCCTCTGTGAAGCCACAGAAAATACTCATGACCATGACAAAGCTGTAAGGCCCTGCTTGATAAAAAGAAAGGTGTGACAGAGAGAACTCAGCGTAGACAAAGACAATAGTCCTAATGCATCATGACTTGCAAATTTTGCAAAAACGTGTGATCACTTGCACATGTTAAAGATGAAGTGCCTTGAATTGATGCTTCACTTATTTCATTATCTACTTCATCACGGGGAGTATCTTCAATAGAAGAGAAGTACTGTTGTGTTTTATCATTGCACACAAGATATGTCATTGCTTAAACTACTTCTTTGCACATGAACTGTTTTATACTGTGTGGCACAGGCATGAACAGGCCTTGACTGGAAGAGAAAGGCTCTTCTGTGTCTATTCTTCCGATTTTTTTTCTACTAAAGCAGTAGGCCATCAGGGTCAAGGTTACTGGCTATGGTTTTGACTGGCATGGATTTAAATCTTGGCTGCACACTTACTATCTTTGTGACCTTGGATATGTTGCCAGTATGGTGTTGGTCTCTGTCACTGCACCCATCATGAAATTCCAGCCTTGGACATTGGAGACCTTTCAGATCCACCTTCCCCCANAATGTGGTTCCTCCTCCAAGCACAAACATCCAAGTGAAACAACATATGAGGAGTCAATTTCATAGTCACAGTCACTGTCTTCACACCTTTGTGTCATCAAGTTGGGTGAATTCTCACAGTACATGGTAGGGATATTCTTAGAAGCCATCTTTATACTGGGACTATCAACAATAACTTATGTCTACATAGACATGGCTGAGACGGCAATAATTATATCTCACTAATCAAAAAATAAATGCATTCGCACTTGAACTTCCTCTGTGAAGCCACAGAAAATACTCATGACCATGCCAAAGCTGTAAGGCCCTGCTTGATAAAAAGAAAGGTGTGACAGAGAGAACTCAGCATAGACAAAGACAATAGTCCTAATGCATCATGACTTGCAAATTTTGCAAAAACGTGTGATCACTTGCACATGTTAAAGATGAAGTGCCTTGAATTGATGCTTTACTTATTTCATTATCTACTTCATCACGGGGAGTATCTTCAATAGAAGAGAAGTACTGTTGTGTTTTATCATTACACATAAGATATGTCATTGCTTAAACTACTTCTTTGCACATGAACTGTTTTATACTGTGTGGCACAGGCATGAACAGGCCTTGACTGGAAGAGAAAGGCTCTTCTGTGTCTATTCTTCCGATTTTTTTTCTACTAAAGCAGTAGGCCATCAGGGTCAAGGTTACTGGCTATGGTTTTGACTGGCATGGATTTAAATCTTGGCTGCACACTTACTATCTTTGTGACCTTGGATATGTTGCCAGTATGGTGTTGGTCTCTGTCACTGCACCCATCATGAAATTCCAGCCTTGGACATTGGAGACCTTTCAGATCCACCTTCCCCCAGTGTTGGAAACCGATGGTTAGCCTCCCTGCTCTCACAGGCTGTGCCTCGGGACTTCGTGCGTTTCCCAAATCCAGGCCTTCTTCCTAGGCTTTCACATCAATCCTCTGAACATTCCACAGGCAGCCTTACCTATAAGCAAAATCCTCAGCCATTGTCCCAAACCATTCTAGCTTTTATTCATCACTGGCTTCTCACTGACCATTTAAATATTTTCTTATCATTTACCCCTGGGCTTGCATTTACTTCTTAGGCTTGAAAATTTATGTATTTTGCTACTCTGACCTTCTTCAAAACTCCATATGACATAGACTATATGATGTGGCCTTTACCCTGTCGCCCTTTATCTTTCACACTCAAGGTCATCTCATTTCATTAGGTCTCAACCTGTGTGGTCATTCTTGGCACAGTGTCCCCAAGCCCACTGGATATTACCACACTGCATTAATATCTTCAGTGGAAATTTTAAGTGACTTTTCTCCAGACTTTAAACAAAATCCCACATCACCTGCTATCATCGTTTGCTACCTTTCCACCCATGCTGGCATCAGCCAAACAGGCTGGGCAAAGGCCCATGACATTTGGACTCTGAAACAGCCCTGAGTTCCTTTGTCCTTTTCCAGGCAGAGAACAAGCTATCCCAAAGTTTAGAAAGCAGATTTTCTACTTGATGTGAAATGGCTTTAAATGATTCTCAGTCCAGAGATACATTTATTTGTATACATTCATTAATTTACCCATTCATTCATCCATAAAAGAGTTTTGAAAGCCTGCTCTGTATACTAGCCATGGTAAAAGTCCATGGAAACTAAGGTAAGAGAGACACAACATCCAATAAAAAGTCCAGCTTTGTCACTTCTACTTTGAGATTATCTTGTGTGCTGCCCATTTCTCTCTGTTAACATTGAAGTCACTCTCCTCCTTACAGGTGAGAACCATTTAAACCCCGTCTAAGCCTTCAAACTGTTTGTTTGGTCTGTTTGTTTGTTTCTCTTTGTGTCCTTGTTTAAGTCATTCCACACAGGGAGTCAGAATGCTCTGTGAGAAAGCAAATCTCATTATGTATGTCCCTTCCTTGCCACGGCCCTTTCAAATTTGTTTCCATTGTCAGAACAGAAATCAATCTTGAATCTTTTCCCCTGCTCATTTCTCTGGCCTCCTTATTTCTTCCTGTTTTATCCCCCTTCGTGTCTTACCTTGTATACGTAAAGGCTAGCTTTTGGGTTGATTCTTTGATCACCTTCTACCTTTTTCCATTCTATATACTCTTTTCGTAAAGCCTGGAATGCTTGGCCCACCCCTTCCCAGTCAGAACTTCAGCTAGCACAGTATCCATTGCTCCCCCCACTTTCAAGAGTCACTATCTCAGGGCAGCCTACTGATGAGGTCCATTCACAAACCTCACTACTACTCCCCGTGACTCTCAATTTGCATCTGGGTTACTTGTTCTTTTCCACAAGACTGTAATTTTCCTAAGGAGACAGTCTGTAGCTTGATCAGAAATGGACCCCTGGTACCTCCCAGATGACATGTAATAGGTGAGTTTGGTGAATAATCATGGAAAATGAATAAGTAGCTATTATTGTCCCAGGCCCGTAGTCTGATGAAATGGTCAGAGAAGTAAAAGGTAATGAAAATTGGGTGTGATTATAACTCGAGAGGGACTTGGACAAAACAGCATGGAAACACCAGAGCAGGGCAGTTGAACCATCCACTGGAGAGACAGGAAGCTTTCTTTCCACAGGCGTGAAGTCTGGAGGAATCCTGAAGGATGAGAGGGAATGAGCCCGCAGAGAAGGCTAGTTATCCCCCATGGAAAGCACCATGTATGATAAACAGGAAAAGAGGCACCAAAAAAAGCAACGCTCAAGACACAGAAAATAACGCTCTACATCTGGGACACTGGGTACACATGGGGCGACAGCGAACGACGAAGCAGGAGAAGGGGACAGAAACCAGATATCCAAGGACCCAGGTCCTTCAGTTCATAACACCAATGTATACATTAAGAGAGGCCACTGAGAGCAATAAGTCTATTACTTCTGTGCTGTGACAACTTCTGACCTCTTGACGCAAGTGCCCTGAGAAGCAGCTGTTCGAGTTTCACCTCAATATGCACAACCCACTCGAGACTTGTTAGCCCCTTATATTCATATTCAGTCTTTTAATAAAATGACGCACAGCTGTCACCTGCTACTCTTCCCTTTTTGTATATTGAACACTATCTGATCTGATGAAGTTTTCTTCAAGTCATATGAGCAAATCTCACAGTTCGTATTTTAATAAAAGGATAAATAGTATGGCATATCTTATTTTAGTTACATGAATTTTGTGACAAATAAATGTGTCATCCTCAATTTATAAAAATTGAGACTAAACTCTGAAAAAACTAATTTAAAAGTATTCATTAAAAAGATATGAGCCCTGGCTGGCGTAGTTCAGTGGATTGAGCGAGGGCCTGCGAACCACACAATCACAGTTCAATTCCCAGTCAGGGCACATGCCTGGGTTGCAGGCCAGTTCCCAGCAGGGGACTCATGAGAGGCAACCATACATGGATATTTCTCTCCCTCTCTCCTTCCCTTCCCCTCTAAAGATAAATTTATTAATTTTAAATCTTTAATTTATTAAAGATTTATTTATTAATTTTAATAAGTAAAATTAAATATATAAAGGATTTTTAAAGATATTAATATAAATAAAATCAATAAAAATATTCAAATTTTGATAAAATTTACCACGGCCTCATGCATCTCCTATGTTTTATTTTATGACTCCAATTATTTTCTCAACACCCGTTTCCATTTAGAAGCATATTTCTTTGAGCAACTGCTTTACAATTTGAAAGTAATGACGGGATCATCTGTCTGCTACTGACATCTGCTGGTGATAGTTGACCACACATGTTTGCATCTTACTGGTTCTTCAGGAAATGTGTAAGATGTTGAGAAATATTGTAAAATTAAACCCATTTGTAGAAAACAGAGATGAATTAATCAGTGACTCATCTTTGTATTCAGCATTAAGTTTATTCTCCTAGTGTCTTCTAAGAATATCTCAACTTTCATTTGTACATCTTGAGATGGATGATGAAGACAGATTCTTTATTTGCATGACTCCACTTGTATTTCCCATGTGCTTCTGGCAAACATCTGTCTTCAGCTTATACCACGCTTTAATTCTGATACCTTATACTCTTCAGCATAGCAATTCAAACAGCCACTTCCACTTGTGTTTAACTGGTAAGTTGAAAAGTTTTGAGTACATACAATATATCAATATATACAATATTGATATATTATATATATATCAATAGATGAGTTGAAAAGTTTTGATATATACCATAAAGCAATATATACAATATTGATATATTGTATATATCAATAGCAAACCAATGAGTTTTGCTATTTATATATACAATAATGAACCCTTTCAACAAAATTTTTTATTTTTGAATATCTATCAGAGTATCTGAATTGATTGGGGTGGCATTGGTTAATAAAATTTTATAAGCTTCAAGTTTACAATTCTATGATATGTCATCTGTATGTTTTATTTTGTGTTCGCCATCTAAAGTCATGTCTCTTTCCGTCATCATTGATCCCTTTTACCTTCTTCTATTTCTCCAATATCCTTTTTCCATTTATAATCTTCCTTCTATTGTCTGCATCTGAGGTTTTTTCTTATTTCCTTTACTTTTTTCACCTAACCCCCCAAACCCACTGTCCTCTGAAGGCTGTCAGCCTGTTTTCTGTGTCTAAGAGTCTTTTTCTGTTTTGTTTGCTTGTTTATGTATTCATTAGATTCCCCATATGAGTGAAACCATATGTTACTTGGCTTTCTCTGACGGGCTTATTTCACTTAACGCAATACTCTCCAGGTCCATCCATGCCCCTGCAAAAGGTAAGATTTCCTCTTGAAGGTGGATTTTCAAGATTAATTCCTAGAAACAGAACTACTGGGTCAACACATAAATGCTATACAAAGTTTTCTTCTATTCCAGTAACATTTTGTATTTCCATCAGAAGTGTAAAAGAATGTCTATTACAACATAGATTCATCAGTGGAATGTGTCAGACTTTTAAAGTTTTTGTCAATCTGATGAGAAATAGTATTCAAGTGTAGTTTTAATATACATTAATCTTTTTAATGAGTTAAAACTGAATATTTCATCACATTTTAGGGATGAGCTGCACATTTTTTAAGACTGCACATATTTCTGCCTAATTTTCTTTTAAATTTTTGATATTTATATTCTTGATTTTTAAGAGCCCTTTATACATATTAATCTCATTTTCAGTGACATTGAAACTATTTTTCTCCAAGTTTTTAAATTTCTTTTGATTTTATGTTATTGATATGCATTCAAATTTATTGTAATTTTCCTAACATATCAGAATTTTTGACTCAGTTAAAAAATAATTTTTCTCACACTGAGCCTAAAAGTTCAGGTATAATCTCTCATAGTATTGTTTCATTTTTTACTTTTAGGTCTCTGAATTACTTCATTTATTTTTATGTATAATGTGAGGTATGGTTACAGTGTTACATTTTCTCCAGTAGTGATCCAGTTGTCCACTTACGTGTTTTTGTATTGCATCTTCCCCCCAGTGATTTTAATGCTACTCTTACCAGATGCTGAATTTCTCTTTGTACACGGTTCTGTTTCTAAATTGCCCTTTTTAAAACTCACTGAACTATCTGTGTGTCCATGTTACAGTACCAGAAAGGGAATACACTTCTTCATTTACTCAGTGACTTTGAGAATTAGAAGCACTTCAGTTTTTGTTAGTCACTGAAACCAAGAGACAGACTTTGCGGTATTGAAGGAGATGGAATTTCAGAAACTGTTGCTTCAACTCAGTTAGTGCTGTACCACCTCAGTCTGGGTCATTTTTTGTTTTGAAGAGATGAGGATATTATTGAAGATCCAGATATTTTATTTAATCGGGAACCCCAGTTACTTCTGAGACAAAGGATTTAAAATTTACATCTTTCACGATGATCTGCTTCAAGTGAGCCTTCTGTCCTAAATAAGAAGGTTATTATATGTGATGCTGACATTGCCTTTGATTTTTGTTTACTTGAGTGAATGGAAGGAAATACAGAGAAACTGAATAAAAGCTATGTCAAGGGGTATTTATTTCAACAAAAGACAGATTTTCTTTCAAGAACTCTCTTCAATGATACCCTTGTGAAATCAATTAGTGGAGCTAAACTGGATTGTGTCTCATGTTTACCCAGACACAATCATCCTGTTGAAATGACTTGTTGAAGTTGTGAACTTTTCATGTGATATTCTCTATTCTAGTGATGCACCATTCTTTTCTATTGCCTTTTGATTCTTGTATTTTATATCAGAACTATAACTTAAGCAGTGATAAAATATCTGTACAAGACAGACATTTGTACAGCACTTCAAAATATTCTTTTTTTAATTTTTATTTTTATTTAATTCTTGTTCAAGTAGAGTTTTCTGTCTTATATTCCCAGCCCTGCCCCCCAGTGCTCCCCACCTCCCTCCCATTTCCGCCCTCTACCTTAGTTATTGTCCATGTGTCCTTTATACTTGTTTATGTGAGTCCATCCCCTTTTCCCCTATGATTTTCTCCCCTCTCCCCTCTGGACCCTGTCAGCCTGTTCCGTATTTGAGTGTCATTGGTCATATTTTGCTTGCTTGTTTGTTTTGTTGTTTAGATTCCTGTTAATGGTGATATCCTATGGTATTTGTCTTTCACCACCTGGCTTATTTCGCTAAATATTCTATAATGGAAGCTGATTACCTAGATTTACCAGTAGGACATATAGAGGTCTGCCCAAAAAAGTCCAACCATAGTTAATATAGCAAGATAGGTTTGTGTGGCATCAATGTAACCTGGCAGCCGAGGGGAGTAGACTGGAATGTGCATTCATGAACAATGACCACTTTACTGTACTAGCCTTTGGGGGTGGTAGAAGTCATAGAGTGAGCATGTGTCCTCTGTGGCTATTTCACAATGGCTTAGTGAGTAGAGCAATGAATCTGCATCCAATTTTAAGTTAAGCTTGACCATCCCTCTGCAGAAACTATTCACATGACTCAGAAGGCTTTGGGGATGATGCAATGAGTGCAGCACAAATAAAAGGGTGGCACAAACACTTGGAAGATGGCCAAGATTCTGTTGACAGTGGTCCACATTCTGGAAGACCAATGACAAGCAGCAACAAAATTTGTTCTGCAGCTTCTAGAGCAGAAGGAACATCATACTGCATTGGCTAATGAATTGATTCAAAGCACTACCAATGAACCAGATTTCTTCAAGAAGGTCATAACCGGAGATGAATTGTGAATCTACAGCTATGATGCAGAAATGATGGCCCAGTCATCCCTATGGAAATTGCCTGGTTCTCCACACCTGAAGAAGGCATAGCCAAGTTGCAGTAAGATCAAGACAATGTTAACTGTGTTTTTTCATTGGGAAGGTGTTGCCCATCATGAGTATGCCTTTCCAAGCCAAAATATAAGGTATACTACCTCAATTTTCTTTATTGATTGAGAGACACAGTACAGTGAAGATGCCTCAGCTAAAGGCAACTGGTGATTGACAGCTTTATCACAGTGTACCCACTCATGGGTCTTGTCTTGAGCCGTATTTTGGTGAAACATCAAATCACCCAGGTGTCTCAGCCCCGCTACAGCCCAGGTTTGGTGCCCCTGTGACTTCTGGCTTTTCTCACAACTAAAACCACCTTGGAAAAGGAAGAGATTTCAGACCATCAATGAGATTCAGGAAAATAAGACAGAGCAGCTGATGGTGATTGGGAAAAACTGTGTGAGGTCCCAAAGTGCCTACTTTGAAGAGGCCTGAGACATCACTGTCCTGTGTACAATGTTTCTTGTGTCTTCTTCAGTAACTGTCTGCATTTTCATATTATCTGGATGGATACTTTCTGGACAGACCTTATATGACTGTTAACTGCGGTATTTTAACAGGACCCACTGAATCCAGACATCCTTCAATAACACTGCATACCTGCAGGGTATTGTTTACAATGGACTTTGTGAAGACAACAAATCATTACTTATTTAAAAATGAGTTATCCTATGGAATGACAATTGAACACATTCTGCTCCTACACGAAGGAACAAGTGAGAGGCATAGCCAGCTTTGGTTGAAGGAATGAATTGTGTGATGTTCTGGTGTCTATTACTTCTTGAATTGTGTAATCAGTGCCTCTTCTGGTGGCCCATGGTGATTGTGCTAAACTAATTCATACTTTAAAAAAGGGAGAATGGCTGCCCTGCCCTGGTACCTCCGTGTAGCATCATCCCCATAGGCCAGAGTTGTAGGTTCCATCCAGGGTCAGGACACACATAGGAGTTAACTAGTAAGTGCATCAATGAATGGAATGACAAATTTATGTTGTTTTCCTCTCTCCTGAGCTCCTTTCTTCTGTCTCTAAAGCCCATAAATTGAAACAAGATTTTTAATGATCAGAAAGGAAAAAATATTTTAATACTTCTATACCTTAAACAGATTTTATCTTATCTTATTTAATATATTGGCTATATGCTGTTTATATTTATGAATTTGTAAAAAGTTTATATTAAGTAACTTGTATTCATTGATTCTTATAGACATAATTTTCTTGAAATATAAACTAAACTCTCCTATAGCACAAACCCAGAAATCTTTGTAACCACATAAATGATACACCTTTTTTCCCCATGCAAAGTCCTATGTAGTTAGTTCCCTTTCAAGTAGTATCTCAAGAACCTAGAATTATTCATTGAGGGCTGTGTATTCTCAACGTGTGACCTCCACTCTCACTGCTACAGAACCTAGAGAATGAACCTTTGTTTTTCTCACTGCCTGGAAGTGGTCCTCATCAATATCACTGGTGCTTACAGCTCTCTAGCCAAAACTATTCACTTTGGCCCAACCTAACTATCCTGTAACTACAAAAAAGCCAGGGCAATGTAGTCTATCTAGCAGATGGAATATTTGGTGAGCAATAACTCTGCCTCTGCTCCCTAAAAGCCCTGCTTATAAAACTAGGAAATCTTCCTTTTTATTTAAATATGTTTGAAGTTTTCTTTTTCTTGCAGCTCTGAGCACTTTACATTTCCCTCTTGGTTGCCTCTTTGTCCCACCTACTTGTGTTGCCAAAGGTAGAGAAACAGAGAAAAAGTAGAATCAGCTCTCTCTGGAAGACAAAGTGACCACCAGATTGCATTCTGAGCTGAAATGCCACCCGGACAGGCAGCTAGATGCCACCACTCTCCTGTGTGACATGTGCAAGCTGTCCCTGTGCTGAATGTCCTCCTGTTTAACATCTTCATGTTCAATATACAGGCTATAGTTAAATGGTCAAACTCCCAACAGATACTATTTTACAATTTTTCTACTGCCTGATGCTTACATATGCTGTCAGTGAACTGATTTTATGCAAAACAAACAAACAAACAAACTTCTGTTAGATTCATCTCTGCCATCCTTCAATGTTGAAGCAACTTACCATGTGAAAGATATGGCTGAGGCACTGAATTGACAATCTGAAGGACTAAATTATATTTATAGCCCTGTCACAAACTAGTTGTTTTTCTTTCTGTGCATTTTACTGAACCTCTGCAGGCCATTAGTTTCTTAATGTTAGACGAAGGTGCTGTTGTAGGAGTCGCTTCCCAACTTT
Organism: Sturnira hondurensis; assembly: GCF_014824575.4. NCBI lineage: Eukaryota > Metazoa > Chordata > Mammalia > Chiroptera > Phyllostomidae > Sturnira > Sturnira hondurensis. The sequence continues at coordinate 5,047,414 of NW_028075269.1, forward strand.
TATACAAAACACATACAACCTGTTTTTAAAATAAAATCTGCCTTAGGACTCCTACATATACACACGAAAATGAAAAAAGGAATAGCNTACATATGCTGTCAGTGAACTGATTTTATGCAAAACAAACAAACAAACAAACTTCTGTTGGATTCATCTCTGCCATCCTTCAATGTTGAAGCAACTTACCATGTGAAAGATATGGCTGAGGCACTGAATTGACAATCAGAAGGACTAAATTTATAGCCCTGTCACAAACTAGTTGTTTTTCTTTCTGTGCATTTTACTGAACCTCTCCAGGCCATTAGTTTCTTAATGTTAGACGAAGGTGCTGTTGTAGGAGTTGCTTCCCAACTTTTATACAAAACACATACAACCTGTTTTTAAAATAAAATCTGCCTTAGGACTCCTACATATACACACGAAAATGAAAAAAGGAATAGCCTTGAAATCTACTGAATCCAGTGTGTTCAGGAATTTTCCAACTCCCAATGTCTATGATTTTATAATTCAAAAGGAAGAATGAAGTTTTTTTTTATAGATCAAGGTTAGTAATTCATTGCAAACACTAAGTGGATCTCTGAGTTGAGTTTCCCTTCAATGAGACAATGTTTCCCTGCATTTATCTACCATTTAAAACAAAAGGCAACAAAAAAAGTCCTAGTTTAAGTGAAATAGTGCCATGTGTATTCAGTGTATACAGTGGTCTCAAGAGTCCCTTGGTTTATGTTATCCTCCCCAGAAGAAAGGGCGTATTCTAAACTTTCATGTAAAAAATTTAAATACAAGATTAGAAGAATTATCCTCTTATATAACCTACAAAGTGTTTTATTTTCATAAAGCTAAGTTCAACTGTAGCCTTAACTCCCAAAGAGATTCAGAAAAATCACAGTATTTAATACAAACTTTAAAACGATGTACTATCCTTTTAGTTCCTGATTTGGTCTAAGTTTGGAGCTTAAAATACTGAAAAGCATCGTGAGGAAAGTGATTCTGGAGTCACTGTCAAGCTGGCAAAGCCAAGGATGATGGCAACAGAGTCTCCTGCAGTGAGGCTGATGAGAACTCCTAAGGACGGACATGTGAATTTGTGTTCTGTAGTGTTCTAATATACAGACTAGTTGGGCAATTTTTAGAAGGTTCATGAAATACTCCTTCCATTACCTCCTTTACAAAAGTTGAGTCACTATAGAGAATGACATTGCCACTTGGTGTACCTAATTATTTGATTTATATTTCTTCTCTCATTTATTTTAAGGCATATAATTAGCATTTAAATATGTGTACTAATCCCTCTCTTATTTTCAAATACACAAGGAACATTTTACACACATTTGCCCCAAACCTTCCACCCCTGGCTCAGTGATCGTTTAGTATCAGCTTGTTTAGATATACCTCATTCTTTTTATTTTTTTAACTATTTATTTTATTTAACCTTTATTGTATTTTTTCATTACCATTTAGTACCCTATACCTCCCTACCCCAAGCAATCACCACACTATTTAAGGCTTTGCTCACACCGACTCATGAAGACATTTGAAAGCATCTCACACATTAACTTCTATTCATAGATATTAGACAGATATACAAATCAATTTACACACACTTCATGCCTTTTTTCTTTCTTCACCAAGTTTTATTAAAGATAAAACTTTTTTTGATCTTTTTGTGTGACTGCTAAGTTCTGGACAAAATTCCGACCTTGGGCAGAATGACAGTGGGCCAGTGCCCTACAGAATGCTTATGGAAACTATCTGAGAGGTTTTCCTGGGTCACTGACCCTAAACGAAGCACTTGGAAAGTATAAAAGTGAGAACTTCCCTTGTCCGATTTTAGTTCATTGAGAGCCAGATTCCACACAGAATGAAGGCACTGGAGGTGCCAGCCATCCTGGCAAGAAAATGCAGGAAGCAGAGGGTTTCTTTAATGCCTCACATTCGTGATGACCAAAGCCATGTCCCACTGCCCTGTCTTTGGTGGAAGCCACTGCTGTGGCTGCCAGCACTTCCCCTAGCACATCTCTGCACACACTGCACAGTCATACAATGTGTCAATGCTTTACAGCCTCAGAAAAGTATCCTGAATTATATAAAAAACAAGAGGGCAATGTACTGGGTGCCCTCTTTTTGACCATTTGCAATGAGAAAACACTTCAGTTAGAGAGACAATCTTAAGAAATCAATGCGCCAAATGCTTTTTCTTTGCAGGTGGATAAATTGAAATTAAGAGATAATGACACTTGCTTGGTCAGGTAGCCTGGTTGGTTAGAGCATCGTCCTGGCATGCCACAGCTACAGGTGTGATCTCTGGTCACACCTGAGGAAGCAACCAACGGATGCATAAATAAGTAATAAATGGAACAACATAACAATCTCTCTCTCTTGCTCTCTCCCTTCCTCTCTCTCTCTCTAAAAATCAATATATATAGTCATTGTTTCTTTTTTAAATATATATTTAAAACATATAATATATAATAAATATATAGAATACACAATATACTTCTATAATATATAATATATAATTATATATTTATATGTTTTATATAATATGTATTTAATATATATATATATACTTTAAAAAGAAACAATGACAATCTTAGCCAAGGTATAATAGCCAGTCAATGCTAAAAATGGGATCTGAGACCAAAAACCCCATTGCTAATCAACTATTCCACCCCATTTGATGTTTGCAAACTTTGAAGGAAAGTCCCTGGACTAAGAGATGAGACCGTGCCACACTCTGACTTATCTGAGCTTCAAGGTCAAGACCTCTGAGACATACAAGAGCCAGGATGGTAGTTCGGGGAAATACAAGAAGACATGCTCAACATTAATATGCAATCAAAACCAGCCCCTTTCCAAGCTGCAGTTTGACTCTGGAAGGAATTTCCAACAACTAGATTGTGCTTTGTTCTGGAGAGTCAGCCAATTGGAAACAAATTTAACATGCCAGGCTTTTGACCTTCACAAGGCCAAAGTTTTTCCTTTCAGAGCTGATGACTTATGAGTGCTTGTAATGATTCCTGGAAAGGTATTATCAGTTTATATCGTGCACTAAAGTAGAGTTTGTAGCTGCTCCAATTCAATCAGTTATAGGAGGAGGTGGCATCATGGGTCTAAATGTTTTAAGATCTAGTATATTGCTGCACTTTCTAACTAGAATGACCTTGCATGGAGACAAGATAAGTGAACGTGCTAAGGGTAAAAGCAGAGCAGGAGACATTAGTAATTTGACACTAGGCCTCTGCAATGACCTCCATTTGAGTCCATGGCAAATTGTGTAAGGAGAATTGGAAGGTAACTAATAGGGAAAGAGGTGAGTGAGTGGTAGGAAAGCATCGGGGAGCGTGGTAACCAGAAGAATACATTAAGGCTGGAGACAAATGAATGTGTACTAGTCCCTGCACTGTATAAATTCACAAGGTGGGGAAAAATGCCTGACATTTTTTAATTCAAGTCAATGGATGATTTTAGCAAATCTTTGAGCTTGTCAGAATAATGCAGTATGAAACTAACTGTGCCATGTATTGAAATTTAGTCTCAAAGAAGTTATGTTGTATCTGGGACTAAATCTGGAGGTTTCTACTGTTAGTTGTTGAATGGATCAATATAACATCCCTGAATACAACTGCTTTGGATATTGCCTTCTCTGACTTTTAGAATTTTTCTAAAGTTATAGAGATTATAATTTATAAAAATTTAAAAAGCTATGATGTTTATTTACTTCTTTGCTCATATTTGTAGTCTTATTTGCCTTTCAGACATATGCAGGATGGTGGATAAAATCTTAAAATTTTTGGTTATTTACAGATACAAACTTTAATTTCACCACTTACTAACTATACACATTTGATCAGGTTACCTCACTTGCACAAGTGTTATTACTTATTGTGTAAGAATATACATATTACTCCTGTGAGTTTCTTAATCCATAAAAATAAAATAAGAACAGCTTAACAGTTGTTGAAGGAGACAAGGAGATAATGTATGTGCAAGCAACTAATACCACTATCTCTGTCACAGCGTATACTTCCAAGTATTTTATTTCTTCCCTTCCTTTTCCTTATCTTTTTCAGGGTATAGCTAAAATAAGCATGTGTCAGTTGTCTTTACTGCATGCTAGTTAAATACGTGGTCTCAACTGGGGAGATATTCTTTTCTGCAGGGAATATTTGAAAGTGTCTACAGATATTTTTGGTTGTTGTAATAGGAGAAGTGGACACTACTACTGGTGCCTAGGAAGTAGAAGCCTGATAGGCAGCGAAACAACCCACAATGCACAGGGCAGCTACCTACAACAGAGATTTACCCAGCTCAAAATACCAACAGTGCAGATCAAAATCATCTATGATCACTGACTAGATGCATACACTATCTTTTGATATGCAGTTTATTTAAAAGAGATTTGGAATTGAAAAAAATCATCAAAATCAAATCATCCTTAATATCAATAATATTTATTGACAACTTTATACTCAATATGCATGCATATGTGCATATATTCAGATATAAGCATGCATGTATGTATACATGTACACATTTTTAGATGGTATTATCTCATTTTATTTTATACCTTTCAATAGAGTTGTTTATTTTTTATTCATTTTTAAGGGGCTTTATCATGTAATGTAACCTGGCTCAAGAACATGCAGCTAATAACTGGTAACAACCAATATGATCAAGACCAATATAATTTGGTTACTGAATCCAGAACCTATGCATTAAAGCCCTATGCATTTTGACCCTGCCACTTAATGATTTGGGTCTCAGACTAAGAATTTAATCTTCTTGAGTTATAGTTGCTATTATATAAAAAGAAAAATACTAAATTTATATTTCCATCTATGCTATAGAATCAGAGAGAACATCCAAGATATGAATTCAATGAAAACACTTTAAAATTTAAATTACTATAAAATGCTAGCTTCTATGCCTACTGATTGACAGATTTGTCTCATCACTGAGTATACTTGGGGAATTTCAGCTTTAGGTTGGTGGCACAATATTCTGTTGGTTACTCCATATAGGGAGAGAGCTAAACAAACATAAAATTTCTGTTCCATTGAGACCCAGCTTCTATTGGAACATGTGCTATTTCTGACAAATCACTAACAATAGGAACACAAAATATACCTCTATCCAGGATTTCTTCCAAAACTTCAACCTCTTATATTTACTGATGGGACCAGGGATGATGGAACTGAAATAACTGATGCCAGAGAAAAAGTTGGGTAGCTTTTCCACACAACTTTATTTCATATGTTTTATAAAAAATAAATTCAAGAATTATCAATAAATACTGAGACTTTACTCACAGAGACAAATGTGAGTGCTCCTAAAAAAAAGATGATCTATTTCTATGAAGATTTCAAACTACATTAATACCACAATATGTTCAAATAAAATGCCCTTACTAGTTATACATTTTACAGAGCAAAAATTGATGTATTTGGTCTTTACAAGATAACTACCTGTTTATAATATTTTTCTTGGTTATTTTCTCCATGGTGTAATATTTTCCCCTTATATTGATCAGGAGAATTAACTTTCAGAAAGATGCTTCACTTAACATTCTTATTGATCAAAATGTAATATAATGGTATTCATTATGCATTTACTAAGCAGCTGCATCAGTCAATCATTTAACACATACTTATGAAATAAATGCTCATAAATGTTCAGGGACACATGGAAATAAAACAAAGTTTACCTTCTGAGAATAAAATGGAAATAAATGATTTAATAATCTTTCATATTTCTTCAAGGAAGTTCAGAGCTGAACTCAAAGCTTATTACGGCCACTTTGTAGGCTTATAAGATCCTTATATTTGAGTTAGTTACTGAGGCACCACTGCTCCTTTCTTCTTTATTTTCTGCTAGATTCTTGTGTTCCACTCACACTCTGTGGGGGCATGAGTATGACCATCTGATAAGAGTCCGTTACTATCAATCTGAGTCTTACAGTAGTATTCAGAGGCAAGATTTAAGTTGGATTCATATCTTTTTATCCTCACCCTAGGACAATTTGTTTTCATTGTTTTTGGAGAGAGAAGAAGAGAGAGATAAAAAGACAGAGAGAAACATCAATGTGAGAGAGAAGCATTGATTGGTTGCCTTCTTGTATGCACCCCACTGGGGAATGAACCTGCAATGTGGGTATGTGCCCTGATGGGGAATTGAACTCACAAATTTTTGATCTACAAGACAATGATCCAACCAACTGAGCTACCTGGCTAGGCTTAAAATTTGTTCATATTGAACCTATACACCTAGGCCTATAACCAATGCATATTCACGAAATCGATGTCCAAAGAAAGACAAAAAACTTCAAAATTTCCCTTGGAACATGACTCAGATTCATTACAGAATGATAAACAGTATACATAAATTAAATATGAATGCAAAAATATTATTATTAATATTGCATTATTTCAGTGGCTACCCATGATGGACATTGAAGCTGTCTTGACAACATTCATCCCACTGCCCCTCCAGAGTGACACCTTAATGGAGTCTGGATTGTAGTTACTTCAGGGTGAACCTCGATTGACCAAAATTTAGACTTTGTTCATTCTTGCCACAATGAAAGATTCAAGTAGCCCATTCTGTTATTGAACAGACATATATTGACTTAGTTGTGTGTTTGTATGTCTCTCTTAAATGCACATACATGTCTGAATATACAAATACACAAGAAGAAAGGGAGATGGGTGGAGAGAGTGATATATAGAAGTTCTCAAAAATATCTAGTCATTCATAGAAGGGTACCAGAATGGTAATGTTTTATATTATATCTCTTCACAAGGCACTTTTCACATAAGTATCATCTAACCTCCATTATACACCTGTAAGATGTAAGTCTTAATTATTATTCCATTTTTCAATTGAGAACATTAAAATCTCAAACAGTTTTCTGTGTTTTATCCCATGACACAAATAGTTGATCACTTGAGGACCATCCACCTCAGGGTGGTAGATGAGCACAGACAGTAAATGAACAGAAACTCCAGAAAGAGAGAGCTCAGTGTACAACAGTTCTTGGAGGAGTCTGAGACTGACAGATAATTGACAGATAACTCTTTGCATGAGGAACAATAAAAACCAGAAACTAGAAAGAGAGAAGACATCCTGGAGTTGAACCAAGATATGATTCCAGAATCCCTTACTTTACTTACTCAGACACTGCTTTCATTAACCGCTAATAAATATCCCCAATACCAAGAAAGTAAGAATTAGACACCACCCAAAATTTTTTTCCAATTTTTTATTTAATTAATTTTCAAGTACAGTTTTCTGTCTATTACTCCCATCCCATCTCACCCCCATGCTCCCCCTCTCCCATTTCCACCCTTCTCAGTTGTTGTCCATGTATCCTTTGTATATGTTCCTCTAAATCCCTCTCCTATTTCCCCTGAAATTCCCTCCCCTCTCCCCTCTGGTCACTGTCAGCCTGTTCTCTATTTCAGTGTCTTTGGTTATATTTTGCTTGCTTGTTTGTTTTGTTGTTTAGCTTCCTGTTAAAGGTGAGATCATATGGTATTTGTCCTTCAGCACCTGGCTTATTTCACTCAGCATAATGCTTTCCAGTTCCATCCATGATGTTGCAAAAGGTAGGAGCTCCTTCTTTCTTTCTGCAGCATAAAATTCCATTGTGTATATGTACCATAGTTTTTTGATCCATTCATTTACTGACGGGCACCTAGGTTGCTTCCAACTCTTGGCTATTGTAAATTGTGCTGCTATGAACATTGGGGTACATAGGTTCTTTGGGATTGGTGTTTTAGGGTTCTTAGGATACAATCCCAACAGTGGAATTGCTGGGTCAAAGGCAAGTCCAATTTTAGTTTTCTGAGAAAAGTCCATACTGTTTTCCATAATGGTTGTACCAGTCTGCAATCCCACCAACAGTGGACCAGAGTCCCCTTTTCCCCACACCCTCTCCAACATTTGTTGTTTATTGCTTTGTTTATGATAGCCACTCTCACCGGTGTAAAGTGGTATCTCATTGTGGTTTTAATTTGCATCTCTCTTTTCCCATACAGTTGGTTGTCTTTTTATTTTAATGCTGTTTTCTTTAGCTGCACAGAAGCTTTTTATTTTGATGAGATCCCATTTGTTTATTCTTTCCTTTATATTTCTTGCTCTAGGGGACATATCTGTAAAAATGTTGCTGCATGAAATATCTGAGATTTTCCTGCCAATGTTCTCCTCTAGGATTTTAATGGTAGACACCACCCAAAATTAAATCCATACAACCACCTGTGAGCTTTGTTGTTGTTATTACATGGCTAAAGATTACTTTAATGCACATATGCACAGATTGTCCTTGGTTGTTTTCAGCTTTGTTAATTTTGCAGGCACTCTACAGAGCCTCCTTTTGGTGAACGGATTTATGATGCTGGGAAGGCTCGTTGAAGGAAAAAATTACTAAGGCACAGAAACTCAAGAAGAGGTTGTGCCTTTCCAGAAAATTAGTTTTGAACAGAATAATATGTCAATGAAATAGCTAATCTTACATACCACATAATTTATCAACAGTTTCTCGAAGATTCTCTCTGTGCCAGAAGAGAATCTTCCATAGGGAACTAACATGAACAAAATAAGAGAATTTATATGTTTGGCTATTATGAGGGGCTAAAATACCTTTTAAAGTGCATGCTGAACTAGAACTATCAATTTACTTTTACCAGTCATTATGAGATAGCTTTTCACCATTTTTAAAAAATGTTCATTGCAGAGACAACATTTAATATGACTTCATCACTAATATATATACCCCTCTGTTGCAGAAGTATCTAAAAATTAGTCTTTCATTTTCCTTTCCCTCAAGCAAAAAGTACCTAGTACTGTTTCTTATGGTTCTAAAATCAACCACACCATGAAAAATTTTCTGATCATGACAAGAAGCATATTGGGAGAGACTCAAAAATATTTCACTCAATTTCAAAATAATTTTCTTTTTGCTCAGATTGATACTCCATCTTTATTGCCTTTCCTAGTTCCCCACATTTTTTTCCTTCCTGGATGTTTATACGTCTCACCCACCACTACCCACCTGTGGCAGTGGTCTTCTCTGATTGCATGACCTGTAGCTGACCGTGCTGACACCAAGCCATGCATTTTATTGTACAACCAACTGCTACCAAGGCAACGTCAAGACAAAATGCCCCAGTTTAGAGGACCCTTAGGCTTTACTTTACCAAAAACTCAACAGAAACCATGGTATTCTGAAGAAAGAAGAGTGATGCATTTCTGGAGTATTCGGAGTAATGCCTTAGGTTCTTCATAAAGGGTGTTGAGAACAATTTGTCAAATGTTTTGCATATAGTCATATTCTGAAATTTTTGGATTAGAAATCAACAGGCATTTAAAGATCTCTGAACAATGTGTGCTCTATGTTATAAAGATGACCAAAAGCATAGGGTGTAAAAGGATGGTCAATGGTATCAAATATTTGAGACTGTATGGCTTTGAATCAAGTGTTCAAGTCTAAGAACAAACAATATTGCCCACGATGACAGGTGCTATAAACATGCAGAGTGATACGAATGAGGAAGACAACTGTACAGGGTGTATGGTTGCCTGAAATGAAAGAATAGAGGAATTTAGCACACAAGACCATTCATGGCATGGCCCATTCTAACCTTTATGACATCATCAAAAATATAAGAATGTTTCCTTTATTAATTCCAAACCTCTTACAAAGTTGTGAAAATGCATTTTCTCACTTTCCTATTTTTTATCTGTGTTCTCCTCTTTCTGATTAAAACAATTTCCCACTCTCAACACCCTTCTTCAGCCAGCTAAGTTTCATTAAGACAAAAATCAAATGACACATTCCACTTTTATTCTGTCTAGTTGCTGTTCCTCTGAGGCCAAATAATCCACAGTGCTCATTTTTATCAGCCTTCAGGAGCATGTATTAAAATTGATGTTGAATGTTCAGCTTCTATTATGCTGTGAGCACTTTGGGACCACAGAGGTTGGCATTTATTATATTTGTTTCCTTGAGTGACATAGTACTTGAAATATAATAGGTACTCCTTGAATGTTTATTAAATAAGTAAGTGCCTGAATGAACAAGGTTCCTGAACTCTTTGTCTTTTACTTTCATCAGCACAGCGATTTTCTTCTTCTATCTGGTTGCTCTTCTTCCTTCCAACACCAAGCTTTCTCTCAGCCAGTCATTCCTAAGCTGCTATTTTCTCCTTCGTTGCCCCTTTATCCCCTACCCCACATTTACTCTTCAGCATTCAAAATGTAAACTTGTATAATATAAAAATGATCTGAGATCGAACTTTGTAAAACGCTATCCAACTATTTAAAATGCTGCTCAACTACATGGTTATGTCCAAATCCATCCCCCATTTTATTATGAGTCACATTGACCACTCTCTTGCCAGGAAGCTTCCACCAGCACTAGCTGAACACCAAACAGCAGAAGGGAAGAAACCAGGGAATTTACCTCCCTCCTCCACTTTCTCTGCCTGGGCTGCATTCTTTCCTCATTTCCAGTCCCTACTTGAGAAGCATGTCATACTTTCAGATTCTACTAGGCTACCCCACATCTTGATTTCTAGTAACTGTCTCTTCCTGTTGTCATTCTACTCCATGAATGCTTTTCTTCCTACTGTTACTCATTTCTCAGTAGCTTTACCTCCCCTTGTTTAGCTCCTTCGCTTTTCTGCAGTCTGAGTATTTAGTTCACCAATTGAAATTGCCTTTATTTTTTTAATACGTAGAATAGGTTATTTCTTAGTTGAACCTTGACTAATAAAGTGAATTTAGAGATATGGGAAGAAAGTGGCTAACGTGTCTTGCTCTATTGTTTAATTAATTGCTAAAATATCCCTATGTTTTCTGAATGACGACAGTGACTCTAAATAATTCATTTGCATCATATTGATTTCAATGGAAACAGGAAGCTCTGTGAAAACTAAAAACTAGCAAATGTAAAGGAAAGTGACATTGGAAACATTATTATCTTTGTATCCTTTATGATGACTAACAAAACTTCTTATTCTGTCAAAGACCTAAATTCAGCCAGGACAAGTGTTACTTCATGATTCTATAATCAAAGGTTTATTTAGCTAAAAGTTAGATAATCACATGTACTTCCATGTAAAATTAGTCACCTTAGTTAAAAAGATTGAAATAAATACTGTTGGCTCTATTCTTTGAAATGCCAGATAATATATTTTTTCCAACAACATGGGTGGCAAGCGGGTCATGGGGGCCAAGGTGGTAAAAATAGATTTCCTGGAAGATTCTGCAAGTTATTCAAAGAAAAACATGACATCCCAGTACATTTTCTAATATTTCCAAGAAATGAAATGAGGATATTTAGCTCTGACTTAACCAGGAGCCCATTTTATTCAGTAATTTTAATTCAATGAATCAAACAATTATGAAGCTTTTCACGTATTCTAGCATAAAAAAGCTAGCAACAATACTCTCAAATCATGTTCCTAGGTAGAAATTTGGCATCATATACCCCTTGAAAAAAGTCCAGGGAAACACACACACACAAAATAAAGTGAAGACAACAAAACCCAAGGTGAAAATGTGCCAACGGCTCTAGTTCTAGACTCATAATACAAAACAAAGGCCCTTTACCTTTATATTTTTTGTGTGAGAATATTTACTTTTACACCAGAAGAAGAGAGACATGTTTTCATTATGTTAGTCTGCTAGGGTTGCCACAACAAAGTACCACAGACTAGGAGTCTAAGCAACAGAAATGTGCATTCTCACAGTTTTAGAGGCTACAAATCGAAGATTAAGACACCAGCAAGATTGGATTCTTCGAGGCAATTCTCTTCTTGAATCGTAGAAAGCCATGTCCCTGACTCTTAAGATGATTATTCCTTCGTATATGTCTGTCCTAATTTTCTTTTTGCTTAAGGACAATAGCCGGATTGGATCAGAGCCCACCCAAATTACCCATCATAACACGACTCCCTATTGAAAAGTTCTATCTCAGAATAGTCGCATTCCCAGGTACTGAGGATGACTTCAGCATAGGAGCTATGGGGGACACAACTCAGCCTACAGCACTCAGAGAGTGATTGCATTTCTCTTTCAGAGATAATATGTGTTGGACTTGGTGGTTTGGGAACTAAGAATAAAATAAAGAGGAAAAGAGAAGACAATGAAAAAGAGAAGATAAGAACATAGAATTGTTTTTCACTATGCTGTACTCAGATCTGTACTAATGTGGCATTCTTTTCCATATTTTGTACACTTTGTCAGTAATAATTATTTCTCTTTTGATAGTCCACCTTTAGTGACCTGAATTCAGTGGTTTTCCTTTGTCCTTCTTTGGCAGCTGGATGTTCATCAGCACTGATAGGGTTGTCGCCTTGTACAATCATCGTATATAGATGCTCTTTGACTTCAGATGGGCTCATGTCCTGATAAAGCCATCATAAGTTGAAAGACTATCATAAGTTGAAAATGCATTTCATGCACCTAACCTACCGAATATTACAGCTTAGCCTGGCCTACCTTACAAGTACTCAGAACACTACAGAGTTGGACAAAATTATCTCACTGTTGCTGCCCAACATCATGAAAGGGTATCTATCCCGAGCCCAGGAAAATATCAAAATTCAAAATATGAAGTACAGTTTCTACTGAATGCATACCACTTTCACACCATCGTGAAGCTGAACCAGTAGGAGTTAGTGACTGTCTGTATAGCTATGCCCTCCATTAAACTGAGAGCCCTTGAGGAACAGGATGACTTATTTTATCTTTATGTCACCAGTGCTTGGCTTGGCACCAAGTAGGTCCTACATTAACAATTTCCTGACCCAACAGATATTGTTCAGCATTCTCTTTGTGGGAGATGTAGAGGACACAACAATGAGAAAAACCACACACAGTCCCTGCTCTACTGAAACAGTTTAATAAAATAATCTCAGTACAATAAATACTGCAGACAAACCCATCATTGGCAACACCACGATCCACAATCGGGAGAAGATATCCTTTATATTTTCTTTTCTAGACACAGAATTTTATGATGAGCATTGTAGTCTTTAGGCAGGGATCTGCTTCCATCTTAGTAATTCTGTACAGCACAAGTAATCCTAGGTCCAAGACTTGAATTCTGTAGTGAGTCCAATACTATCACGTGTAGGGACAATTCTAAAAGTTTAAGTGGGTATAAATATAGCCTGAGTAAAATGCGTGACAAATTATAAACCCAAAAACCTAGAGGTGAAATGGTTACAATTCAAAGGGAGGCCATGATGAACAGACTGAATGTCGAATAAACTTTTAATTCTAACTGAGTAGCCTGCTTCACAAGTTACACAATGGAGGGGCTATCCCACCTGTGTCCCATCCCATCTTTACTAGCACATTTCTAAGGGACAGAGACGGTATTTCAAAAATATTCTTTGCCTCTTATCTCTGGGATAAAATGTGTGATCCAAAACAATTTTGTATCTGGATGTTTGCTCTGGGATTCACCAAATTCCTCTCTGAATGATATACAAGTACTTTTTTAGTCTACCTCTAGAAAGTGGCTCAACTTCAGAAATGAAGTATTTTCAAATTTGCTCATACCCAACACTCAATTACCCTAACATTTCCTCCATTTCTCCTTCATCACTCCCCCTTTCTCTGTGGTTTAGATTTTTTAAGTTTATTAATTAGGCTTTCCTCGTTAATTTATATTAACACCATTACTGGTACCTGCTATATACCATTAGTATAACTCCTGCCCTTATGGGGCTTGAATCCAAGTAACTAAAAGGTTATTCAAACAAGTAGAGTAGAGTATAGAGTATAGAGTATACTATACTCTATAGAGTATAGAGTATACATGGGTAAGTATTTTAAGAGGACTTTAATGTGCAAAGTCCAAGTTGAACATAAGAACCACCTTTATATACACACCCAGATCTGCAATGGTTCAAACTAAATTCACTTGGGACTTCTCCATCACTCTCCAAAGCCACCAAAAGCTTCTTCTTTGAGAGCATGTATGAAAAAAATAGTTGAGTTAGCTAAAATTCTAAATGCTTGACAATACCTAAATAGTATGCCAATAATTCATCACTAGTAATTTATATTATAATACATGGCAAGTATTCAATCCATAGAAAATTCATATTCAGAGATCCTTGTCTTTCATGTGGATATGGAAGCAACATGTCTTAAAATATTAGTTTTCTGCTTTACTAGTTCCCTTTACTTCATCTTTGGTTTACCGGGTAATTTTGCAAAATTTATTTGTTCATGTTTTGTAACCAACTTAAAAAAACATCACCACCACCACAATGGCTAAATGTATAAAACATTTATTGGATATAATCACAATCACTTCTATAATATTTTCTGCTTTCAATGTGGGACACTTCTTGCATATAATCCACATAATCATCCACGTACGTGTTCCTTCCGGAGACTTCTGGCATAACGAGTTCTTCTTAAACTGATAAGAACAGATACTACAATTGAACTTAATTAAAAAGCGGAGAAGCAATAATGACAAATTCTCCTTAAAGGTGGAAAGTCTGCAAATGAAGGAGCCTTTTCACCTGAAAGATTGTATCTACTGGAGTGTTAAGCCAAAGGTCTCAGCCTTGGCATATTTATATAATACTGCTTATTGGCTTTTAAAATTATCATCTAAATTAAGAGGAAACTGCTGGAACTAATGATCCAAGGGTCTTATTTGCCATCTCTGTTGGCCTCCGAAGAAGTTACAAATTTTCTTGTTCCAGATCGGTGCAACCACAAAGCAGATTCCTTTCCTAAATGATTTTTCTGACAGCATGATTTTTTCTATAGCCCCACTTATCACAGTAGAGGCTTAATTGGAAGTGGAAAGGAGTCAGAATCAGCCATTACAATAATGTGATGAGTACAAATGAAATGATGATCTAGTCAAAGCACCTCAAGGGAAAAATTACTCCGCATGCATAAATACGGGTTTTCCCACAACTAACAGGTTCAGAGTCTTGGGGAAGGAGCCCTCAAGTCTTAAACATTTAGTTTATAAGTAGTCTGGAACCTGGCCAAAAACCTGTGTGTGATCTCTCAGGCCCACCCACAGACAATTACAAACACTTTACCTAGGAAGTCTCACAGAAGGAAACTGCCCTCCTCCCACAAGATTTGGTTCACGACCAATGCATTGTGGTCACTGGAGGAAGTGGCACTCAGGACTTAGCCCCTCCTTCTCCGGGCTAGCTCCGCTCTTACCTATAGTCTGCATCCCTAGAATAGTCACTTCTATTTGGAGACCTCTTCCTCAGGGGTTTGGGCAGCAGACTTTCCAGGGCACCTCTGCCGAGGTGTCTAAGGTGTGGTAGAAGGGGAACTTGAAGATACTTTTTTATCCTCTGAGGTTTAGTGTTCAGTTGTTGTCTACTCCTGGTCTTTTCCCTTCTTCCTTCCCCTTCCCTCTTGGGGCTCTCTCAGCAGTGAAATGACCCCAATCCAGCCGCTGCCAGACCAGGACTTGCAATGAGAAAATAAGAAACAGGGGATGGGCCAGTGTTTTCTCTATTTCACTTCTTTAATATACTATCGCAGTGAAGGGCTGTAGGCCTGATGGTTGCTTTCATTTTGACTACTGTCTTAATTGGCTAATTCAATACCTGGCAGTTCAGCTTTCCAGGTCCTGCCCATCATCTTCTAGGATCACAGTACAAGAAAATAACAATATTTTCTTTGCAGGTTGGAGGGAGATTAAAATCTAATAATGTACACACAGTGCCTAGCAAAGTTTGTCACCAAACACAAGGAGGCTTTACCTTCTTTAAAAAAAAAAAAGTGTATTTGTATGTGAGTGAAGGGATGACCCTTTACTTGCCTGCACTTAGGAGCCAGACCCAACCAATGTACCTAACCCAGGGAACGTCCAGGCACCCTATGGGATGCTACAGTTCTTCTCCTCACATATCACCAGGTGAAAAGACTCTCTTAACAATCTTGTCAACCATGCGGATACCTAGACCTGACCTTAGAAATTCTGACCAGAAAGACCTGGAATGGAACCTTGGAATTAAAATTTCAGCAACTGTCCCCAGGAGATCCTGGGACAGGTGGCCCCCCAGTCCCCTTTTAAGAAACTCAGCCTTCCTTTTTATAGGCGAATTTGATGTTTGTACAAATTTTTAGTTCTTTCCAAAAATAATCTATGATTTTAATATATAATGAGGTTGTATGCATATAGACTTTCTTGGTTTGGCCATGCTTATATTCAAATGAAGATTAGTTTCCCAAAGAATAAGTTCCCATAAGACAACTACCCCGCAGGGGTCATATTTTAGCTGTGATATTCACTTAAAAGCTCTTCCCACTCTGTTCTCTCTCTGTAAGGATTACACCAGGTTAGAACATGTTTTCAGTAGTCAATTTCATGTGTTTGAAAATGTCTCCATTTGTCTTATGTAAAGGTGAAAGTGGTTAATCTAACTCACCACCCTGTTTCTCCCTCTGGCGGGGCGGGGTATCTCCCTCAGAAATGACAATCTCTCCCTTTCTGGTGTTCATGACCTTTGGGTTTTGATGGCTATAATTGGTCAGCTTGTCTTCAGAGTCAGATGATATTCCACCTCTGCCAAGGTTAAGGTCAACTTCATTTTCAGTCATGCTCTAAATGACAGCAGCAGGTTGCTAGGTCCTCACGGTACGAGGTGAGCTCGCCCTCTACCAAGCGCCATTCAAATTGCACCGCGGCAGATTGGTTTTGCTTTTGCTCATGCAGTGGGGGAGTGTTAAAGTCGGAAATAAATTCATCCACATGAAAAATATACATCTCTCAGCTTCACAAACTAATAATTTATTTGGTTTGAGGATTTTTTTTCATAGTATTATTTTGGATGAGCTCACATGGACAGTATTTTAGTGAAAATCAGCCATTATTTGCAAATAACTTAAGAGCGCATGAGTATTTAGTAAAGGACATTTCCATCATATAGATGAAAAGAGCAACTTGAAAGGAGATACAATTGTTCATGCTATACATAGACTTTAGCATAGGTAGATTCTACTATAATATATCTCATTTTTACTGATATTAAGGAATCAATTTTGATTCCCCAGATGTCTGAATCCTCATCTTGTCATCGAACACTTTTATTTAAAAAACAAACAAACAAACAAAAAAACTCATTAGACCCTTATTGCCAACAAGTGAAAGTATAATCTTCTTCTGACAACATAAATAAGGTTTTCACAATTTGGGTTAAAACAATCTTTAACCCAAAGATTATTTCATTACTGAAGGGATGAAGCATTTATTTTCCCTCCCCTGGATTGTTTGTATGGCCACTAGACATGCTTTCTTGCCTCCATTTTCTCTCACCTTCCTACATATAAAGTCACCTCTTTCCAGGACACTTGGATAGCTCTGAAGTAGCCCTGGGATGCCATACGCTGATCTCTAAGAACTAGAGCATAAAGGCAGGAAAGCAGAGGTACATACACAGCAACTTGAGTTAGAGAGGGCCCCAATGGACAAATCCCAGGGTATGGTACTGACATTACATGTCCCCCACAGTCTTGGTCTTAGTTTGGGTTCCCCCAGAAGAAGGCCCTGTGGCAGAATTTCAAATAGGAGTGGTTACCTTGGCAGGTATGGAGCACAGTAACAGAGAAAGGGGGAAGTGGCCTAGGGCATTCAGACAAGAAAGCCTATATTAACTAGAAAATTACTACTGTAGCTTATTGGAGTTTAATCAACTGGGGAACTTGGGGGACACCAGTGCAAAACCCAGTTATCTCAGAATTAGGGTATCTGAGGTCCAAACCAGCCATGGTATGTTTATGCCAAGTATTGAGAACTATCCATTGATGGCTGCTTGCTTTTTTTACTTTAACCAAAAGTAATATTTCATTACTCCTACATTTGAATTCTGAGATTTTAGCCAAATCGAACTGCATGTATCTAGACAAGCTATTTCCATTCATACTTCTGTGCTTTTTCACATTCTGTTCTTTCTACTTGAAATACACTTCCCCATTTTTCTTCCCTCTTGCAGACATTTGTCCAAACAAGGCACTCCTTTTTCTTGACTTAAATATTATCTTCTCTGTAAAACTTTCTTGATCCTTCCTTTTCCCAATATTCCTTCAACAGTCTACTACATCATGATTTAATATAGTAGCCTGAGTTTTTGAGGATCTTCTTAAAGCCCGGTAGTGTGCCTGTGGTGTAAAACAGAAGTTCCTTTCTTTGTCATGTCTTTATCTGGTTTTGGGATTAGGATGATGCTGGCTTCATAAAAAGTTTGGGAGTCTTCCCTCTTCTTGGATTTTTTGGAACAGTCCTTTCTTTTGAAAAATATGGGGATTAGCTCTTCCTTAATTGTTTTGTAGAATTGTCCTGTGAAATCATCTAGTAACTCATGAAACTCCACTCCAGGAAGACAAACAACCCAATTAAAAATGGGCAAAGGACTTGAACAGACATTTCTCAAGGAGAATGTACAGAGGGCCCAGAGACCTATGAAAGGATGCTTAGCATCACTAGCCATCAGAGCAATGGGAATTAAAACCACAGTGAGATACCACTTCACACCAGTCAGAATGGCCATCATAAACAAATCAATAAACAACAAGTGCTGCCCTGGCTGGTGTAGCTCAGCGGGCCTGTGAGCCACACGATTGCGGTTCGATTCCCAGTCAGGGCACATGCCTGGGTTGCAGGCAAGTTCCCCGCAGGGGCCAGTTCCCAGCAGGGGATGCATTAGAGGCAACCATACATTGATATTTCTCTCCTTCTCTCCTTCCCTTCCTCTCTAAAGATAAATAAATAAAATCTTTAAAAAAAAACAAGTGCTGGCGAGGTTGTGGAGAAAAGGGAACCCTAGTGCACTCACTGTTGGTGGGGATAGAGACTGGTGCAGCCACTGTAAAAGGCAGTGTGTCATTTCCTCAGAAAAAAACTAAAATGGAACTGCCTTTTGACCTGGCAATTTCACTGCTGGGACTATACCTTAAGAATCCTGAAACACAAATTCCAAAAAACCTTTGCACCCCAATGTTCATAGCAGCACAATTTACTATAGCCAAATGCTGGAAACAACCTAAATGTCCATCAGTAAATGAATGGATTAAAAAACTGTGGTACATATACACAATGGAACACTACACAGCAGAAAGAAAGAAGAAGCTCCTACCCTTCACAACAGCACGGATGGATCTGGGGAGCACTATGCTAAGTGAAATAAGACAAATACCATATGATCTCAGCTATAAGTGGAACCTGATCAACAAAACAAGCAAGCAAAATATAATCAGAAACATTGAAATAAAGAACAAATTGATAGTAACCAGAGGGGAGGGGGAAGGGGTAATGGGGGGAAATAGAGGAAGGGTCATCAAGGAAGATGTATAAAGAACACATGGACAAAGCCAAAGGGGGTAGAATAAAGGGTGAGAAGTGGGGAGGGATGAAGCCAGGGGAGTGGTGGAGGGATAATGGAGACAACTTGCTGTTGTTATTGTATTTAACAACAATAAAAAATTAAAATTAAAAAAATAAAACATAGGTAAGTTGTCTATGAATGAAACATTGTTTTAATATGTAAGTAAGCTCCATTTTATCTCCAAATATGAATAGTGGGTGTACTCTGAACTTTATTCCACCCCTGCTTTTCCTTCTAAGACATTGGTGGTCGTATCTGTCATATTACAGCCCAGCGGCCATTCACATAATCTGAGTAATGACTCCCAGTCCCACCCTTGTAGTAATGACCCCCAGGTTCTCTTCCTGGTCTCCCCTGCACTCCCAGGTGCATCCGGTAATGTTTATATCTAACGAGATCATCACCTTCTTCTGGCCGTGGTTAATGACTCAAGAATGTATAAAATGAGACTTTTGCCAGTTCTCCTGGAAAAGAGATTTGTAATTTTCCACTAACTATGAATCTTGGAAGATGTAAGGAATGGAACTTGACCACTCTGGCTACCACATGAAGCCAATACTATGATAATAGAGCAGAGGGGCAGAGAAATTAAGATATCAGTGTTGTCATTGAGAGTGTAAATTAAGCCTGACTCAACAGAACATACTTTGGAATGTGATTCAGTTGAGATACGCTTCTCTAGCTTTATCTTTTCCAAAGAGTTATAACTGGTCATAAAAATGTTACTATTCATCTTTACTTAGACCATACTGTTTATTTTCACTTAAATGGGCTCAAACAGTAAAAAAAAAAGCAAGCAGCCATCAGTGGATAGTTCTCAATAGTTGGCATAAACATACCATGGCTGGTTTGGACCTCAGATACCCTAATTCTGAGATAACTGGGTTTTGCACTGGTGTCCCCCAATTTCCCCAGTTGATTAAACTCCGATAACCTACAGTAGAAATTTTCTAGTTAATATAGGCTTTCTTGTCTGAATGCCCTAGGCCACTTCCCCCTTTCTCTGTTACTGTGCTCCATACCTGCCAAGGAAACCACTCCTATTTGAAATTCTGCCACAGGGCCTTCTTCTGGGGGAACCCAAACTAAGACCAAGACTGTGGGGGACATGTAATGTCAGTACCATACCCTGGGATTTGTCCATTGGGGCCCTCTCTAACTCAAGTTGCTGTGTATGTACCTCTGCTTTCCTGCCTTTATGCTCCAGTTCTTAGAGATCAGCGTATGGCATCCCAGGGCTACTTCAGAGCTATCCAAGTGTCCTGGAAAGAGGTGACTTTATATGTAGGAAGGTGAGAGAAAATGGAGGCAAGAAAGCATGTCTGGTGGCCATACAAACAATCCAGGGGAGGGAAAATAAATGCTTCATCCCTTCAGCCTCTTAGGCTTTTGGCCTGTGGATTCCTATCGTAGCTAGTTCCCTTCCAGTGGTGAAAGAGATCAGATCAGAAGACAGAGAACTTAAAGGTGCTTAGTAATTTTGACTAAATCGGATTCATGATTTTATAACATTGGAAATGTCGTAAAACAAACAGTACACACAAATTGATATCCTACCAGATGGCTACCTTTCTCAATTGCTTTTTTTGTTCTAAGTCCTGGAGTTTAAAAAGTGCCCTGCAGATACACAACTGTAAGGATCTTTGCAAGTCACATATCTGAAAAGGGTTTTATACCCAGAATACAAAAGAACTTTTCTGCAATGTGACAATAAAGGCAAACCATCCGATTTTAAGAATGGGCATAGGACTTGGTAAGCATTTCTCCAAAGACAATATACAAAAGTTTAACAAACATAAAAAGGTACTCAATATTGTTACTCTTTTTGCAATGTGCAAGCTCTGAGTCAAGTCAAATCACCACAGCTTTCAAGTGAGGTCTCCCAGAATCTGTCACACGGGTCCCATGAGGACAATTGTCTGAGAACCAGTCTTCAAGGGGGGATCCAACCCTACTCTGTCTCCCTCTAATAGCTGCCAGGCTTTTAATTTTCACTCTAATTGTGGGCTATTATATGTTTTAAACATGTTCCGATAAAATTTATTTAGTTACTGATTCTTTTTTATTTTTTAATTACAATTTATATTCAATATTATTTTATATTAGTTTCAGGTGTTCCAAAATCACATACCTCACAAAGTGGTCCCCCCGATGCTTCAAGTACCCACCTGCACCACCCCCAGTTACCACAGTATTACTGACAATACTCCCTGGGCTGTACTTCACATCCCAGTGACTATATGGGCTATTGTTGTAAAGTTAGTCTGGAGCTAAAGGATTAGATGGGAATTAAGTAAGTTACAACACCGCAAAACTTGCTGTTTTTCATGAGATTCAGCCATTTTTCTTGATTAAACTCTGGGATTTCTGTACACCTTTGGCTCATTTCCAAAGTTCTGAAAAAGTTCATTCTGACCATTGTTTGTCAGTTTTCTTGTTGTTTTTTTGTAAAAAAAAAAAAAAAAGATTTTTCAGGAGATCCTCAGTTTACCAGTTTTGATGACAACCCTCCCCCACTCTGCAAGCAGAATGACAGTATAGTATGGACATCAGGAGACTTACTTTGGGACAGGATGTGTGCATAGTTCTATGCCATGTTCTTACATGTGTAAAGTTGTGTCATTCCTACTGAAATTATGATACAGAATATTACATCACCGTGGGGATTTTTCTTGTGCTACTTTTTCATAACCACATCCACCCCTAATGGCACACCTCCACGATTCCTAGACCCTGCTATCCACTCATCTACCCTGGCACCAATACCATCTGTCAGAAGAGGTCTCCATTTACCAGGAACCGTGCTTCCATGATACCCTGCTACACTCAATTTCTGGCGGGGAGCAGCTGACAAGCCTCTTAAAAAAAAGTAATAGACTTTAGAGCACAGCATAGCAACTGGGCAACCATCTTTCATGCTCCCTGGAGTCAGAGAGCTGACAGGCTCATTGCCACAGCTGCCAAAATCGGTAAGAACAGGTGTAATGTCTGTCTGCCATTGTTTTATCCCCAGCACTTGGCACATAGTATTAATAATACTTTACTATGCACCAAACACTGTTCAAAGTGCTTTTTGTGTAGTGAATCACTTCATTCTTACTATAATCTTATGAAAAAGTAACATTATTGTCTCTTTCTTACAGATAAAGAAACAAAGATATAAAAAGGCTAAGTAATTTGTCCAAGGTTATACAGTTTATAAATGACAGGCAGGCTGGGTTCTGAATCTTCAGACATATATAATATTCTAGCAGGCACTCGATTAATTTCCATTAAAGACATGAGTGAAAGAATGAATACAAAATAATTCTTTTCTCCTCAAATTCATTGTTGAAAGAGCATTTCCAATTCAATCTTAATTTCTGGTGAGAGTAGAAAAATAAACAGACTAAAGTAATTAAAGCAGGTCTAAAGGGACCCCCTCCCCAATTATTATTAGCTTCAGCTTTGTCCACAGTCCATCTCAGATGAGTTGAGAGAGAGATTCTACTTCACGTTTATAGAAAACTTGAAGCTTTAGAAACTAAAATTTGGCAAAGATACTCTAAACTGGAGTAAAATATTATCACTTTTTACTCCACCAAAGTAATTTTTACTTAGGTCAACAAGGGTTAGCAAAACGTTTATAGGAGATTTGACCAAAGTCCATTGGCAAGAAAAGTCTGAAATACCTCTGTGTATCAAAAGAATACATAGAATGATAAATCCCAAGTGCTAGGTTATGTGCTGATAAGTCCCCCCAAATATTGTGGAAGATATAACTTTGCTCTTTGTCCTGTGACCTTTCGTATAACTAGAGCTACGACACAGCTTTGATAGCCAGGCAGTGTCTTAGGATTCTCATCTCTTCTGGAAGGTGTCTGCCCCAGCCCGGCTCATGCCAATACTAAAACAATACCGCTGCAGCGATAAAACTACCTAGACCAGCTGTAATTCCTGTCTTCCTATGCGAAAGAAAGAAAAGCAGAAACCATTCCTTTGCATTTATATACTGTTTAACCTGTTTTGGAACTTACATTAGCCGCAGGGGATTGCGAAGCAGGGCTTGGGCTACATTCATTTGGTCATCAATAGAAATCTTTTTTAAAATTGAATTTCACTTTGCAATTATTACATCATCAGCCATTGTGGGGTGTTAGACAAAAAGTTCTGAAAGTCCTTGTTTTCCATTGAAAATATAGTGGACAATGCTGTTCAGATGATCACAGACTGTCTGTCCTCCTCATAACATACTGAAGAAAAAACGTGTCCCTGAGGCCCAGGGACTGATCTGAACTGAGCTTTTCCTCAGCAAGCAGGTTTTTTGGGGGGGTTAATTCTTTTTTTCTTAATAGATTATCAGATTCTTGTGTCTTTGTGTTTGTCTCTTTTTTAGCTGGTAGGAGAGTCAGAGGCAAATTATTACCAACCTCTAATGAAATTAGAGACCACATAGCCTGCATTCTGCATATTAATTGCACTTTTGGATTCATCTTTTCTCCAAAAATACTTTCCTTTTTTTAATATCTTCTCAGCTTTTAAAACCCTATTATGTGTATTTATTCCTTCCTGAAACAACAAGGTAATATATTTTTATAATCAAGGAGTTTAATCTGTTATTCCTGGCATTATGTAGGTCCACTGTGTGGCATCAAAAAAATAAGCAGACTAAGCTGACTAAGTAAAACTGAAAACATAAGAATATATCTCTAATG
Organism: Sturnira hondurensis; assembly: GCF_014824575.4. Classification (NCBI taxonomy): domain Eukaryota; kingdom Metazoa; phylum Chordata; class Mammalia; order Chiroptera; family Phyllostomidae; genus Sturnira; species Sturnira hondurensis. Next base: position 5,071,499 of record NW_028075269.1, read on the forward strand.
TATTCAGCTGAAACAATATTTATTATTTATCACTTCAACCAAGCATCAGGGGAAAAATTTAGGCTGCATGAAGCCTCGGTAGTCTTTCATTTGGGGCTCATTTGAAGAAAAATACAAAATTACAAATATAGAATTAGAAAATAAATAATAAAATAAACTAAAAACAAATTATAATTTTTAAAGAGACAAAAATAATAAAAAAATACAAAGTCCAGAAAAAAGAGCACCTTTTAAGTAACTGCTTGACTTGACTCTGTAATTCCTTTTCTTACATTTTGACTACATTCTCCTTGGATATTTTTTTAGTGTAGTTTTGTAACATTTCCTACAGAAAAAAAATGAAATAAACTCACTATTTCCTCAAAATTGATCAAACATTTAAAATTATTGTTTTCTGTATTTTTGCAATTTGTTATTAATATTGCCATGCAAAAATGTAGGATTTCTATGAAATGTGGGAATTCTATTTTGATTCCCCTTTGTATATGAGCTATGTGATATCACTGCATTTTCTGGTGCAGAAACTAATTTTGAAACTTCTTTGAATTGATGTCACTCATGTACCAATCTGTTACCATAACCATAACTGTAAAAAAACTAAAAAGTATGACAATGTGAGCATTTTTTTTGCATTCCTTTCTTGACCTTGTAGAGTCCAGGGAAAATGAGGGATTCTAGCTCTTAAACTTTATTATTTTCACCATAAATTTCTTCTGCAAGCAATCGTCAAGGCATTTAACAATTAGTTCAGCATTACAGAAGCTCATAACTGCTAGTAAAAATTAGAACTAATAGAGCCCGCATCTTCCTGGAAAATGGATTGACCTTTTGTGAGAACCTACTAAGGCAACCCTGTACTAAGCACATTTTAAAAAAATGAACCCATCTTTGAATCTACTTAATAAATACTTAAAAGCACCGACTTTTCAGTATACGAGAAATCCGTCATCACAAAGATAGACTAGGTACCTTAAAATGAATGGGGGATACTAAACAAAGAAATAATTGATTAAAATAAATAATCAATAAATATAATACACAATTAAACTAACAACCGCAAATTGTAATTAGTGCTCTGAAGGACACAAACAAGGTGCTATGAGGGAAAAAAGGAAACTAGAGTTTGGAGACCAAGCCTAGATCAGAAAAGCATTATGTAACCTCAGACCTTCAAGATGAAAGAGAACTAGACACATGAAAAATGAAAGACGTATGGTAAGGGGTTGGGGAGTCATTTATGCAAAGACCTCCATACTTAAAATATCATGACCTGTTCGGGGCGACTGAGAGAAAAGCATCGTGCTGAATGGAGTGGTTAGGTGGGCGGTATGACCTGGCTTGGTATGGGAGGCACAGGCACCTCCCAATGGCTGCAGTCTTGAAGGCCAGGGCAAGGAGGGTTCCAAGTGCAGTGGGAGCAATTTCACGGTTGTGTCTGCCGCCGACATGATATATTTTCCATTCAGTCTATAAAGTTAAATGTCTGTGGGCAGCAGGGAAGTGGCGGGGGTGGGGGGTGGGGGTGGCAGTTAGGAGGCTGATCTGTCCGTGTGGGAAGGAGGTGAACCGCTTGCACTCCGTAATAGCTTACAGATGAAGCCGACTGGCAGACAATAAATGGTTAATGGCTGGTGAGTAAGAATGTGAGTCACAAATCTGATGTGGAGAAAGACTTAGGGAGAAACAGATTTTGTTAAATCCTGAAAGCCACCCTCTGAGGTGAGTGTTTTTTTACTCATCACATGTGTATGAACGTGAATAATAATAAGAGAGCTTTAACTTTCTTTGTATCCTTCAATTTAGAAGTGTAAGAATATAACTCAATTTTTATTGGATTTATTGTCTTAAGAAATGCACATTTTGAATACTGATCTTCCTTACTTCCACTAAGTTTTTGGATACTTGGAAGAGCTGTTGTCAAAGAACCTATGAATTGCACAATGATTGTTAGAGCGCCCTTGCCTTCAGAATTTCCACTAGAGGGCGCTACTACAATGCGTTTTATTTTCTCTTTACTGTGTTAAATTTTTGATAACTAGGGTGATGTCAGTACCTACCAGTTACCTACAGATTTAACCTTAATAAAGTTTACTCACTGTGTAATCTTTTAGAAAATTGTATGCTCCTTTTCACAGTAGCCTAGTGTCTTGATCAAAACTTTCTGAAAGGAGAAAAAGTAGAAAATGTAGGAAAATGTAAAAAAAACAAAGGGGAAGAAACTCATGATTTACATAATTGGAAACAAATTATCTATTTTAAACTGTAGTGAAAGAAGAATCTGAAAATGTTATAGTAAGTAAGGCATACAAGATTATATAAAACTATTGTTATGATCTTAAGGTGTATAAAAATCACATTGTTGTCTTATTGACTGTGCTCTTTATTTTTTATTTTAAGTGACTCTCTAATAAATATTCAAATACAATTAAACGGTACTTTTTAATATGGCCCACAAATCCATTTTTCATCTGAAGGCACACATTATGGAAGACAAATCTTTTTTTACCACAGCAAGTTTTCAAAGCACTCGAGGGTACCTCTAATTTAATACATAACACAAAATACGCATAAACATAAAAACAATAACAGCAAGCGGTTGGGTGCCAGTCGACCTGCTAATTACTTTACACAGACCCAGAATCTTGTGTAATCACGTCTGTTAGATACGAAGTGTTGGTTTCAGATGCATACAGTTCAGAGCAACCCTGCAGCGTCCCTTTCCTTTGTCATGTGCTGAATCATGAAATGCTGCGTAAGGGCAGTAGCGGCAGCCTCGCAGCGGTGCATGGAAAGGCACGAGTGACAAAGGCATCGCTCAAAGTGGAGTCCTCCCTAAGGCGCCCGCAGATGAGCGCCCTTCTAGAGAAAGCCCGTGTTTCTAACTTGGGCCTTGGGATCTGACGCATGAGGTGTTGTGCGTTATGAAAGGCCCTTGCGTTTCATTTGTTGCCTCCTGATACCAGAGAAAGTGGTAAATACCACCTTTTGAATTGGCTGTGTTCCATCCTAACAGATGGCTATTAGCTTGGCCTGCTGGGAAATCAACCTTTTGTTGTCCATCTAAAAATAAGCAGGTCGGTTCACCACATCCTGAAGTTACAATTGGAGAATGAGCCTGGGGTGGGGTGGGGCGGGGCGGGGGGCGGGGGGGTGCCCCAAAACAGAATGTGAAAATACACTCCAGGGAAGAAAACGTCCTTAACCACAAAAGATGTGTATTTGGTAGATTTTAACATTTTTGTATTTGGAGCTCATGAAAGATATCATTATTTTGGAGTGTAAAGGCCTGGGACGTGTCAATAGTTAGCTCAGGTTGTGAATTCTGGCTACACATTGAAATAATTTGGGAAAATGTTAATAGTCTCGGATGCCCAGGCCATACTTCATACTAATTAATTCAGTATTTCTGGGATTGAAACACAGGCATTAGCCTAGGCAATTCCAATGTGCAGCCAATTCTGAAAATCATTGGTTGTGAAATGGTGTTTCCCAAACCCTTGCAAAAATCACCCTGAGTTCTTATTAAAATATAGATTGTGATCCAGTAAGTGTTTAATGCTGCCTGAAATTCTCAGAAAACGGTAATGTTGCTGTTAACACACCATTCTGCATAAGGAGAGTGCCAGGCAATGTGGGTGGGCTTTCCTTTCCATGACAGGTATAGAGCTCCTCAAACGCTGAATTCTAAGTATTCATTATGAAGACAAGTCTCTCCGCAGTTATATAGTCTGAAAGTACTTTTCTCCTTTCTTTGGGGTTATCCTTCTACTTTCTTGATAATGTATTTTGAAATACAAAATTTTTGAATGGATGGAATCAACATTATCTAGTTTTCTTTTATAACTTGTGCTTTTGATGTCCTACCTAAGAAATCACTGCCTAATCCAGAGCCACAAAGATTTATTCCGACACTCCTTCTAAAATTTTAGTTTTAGTTCGTATTTAGTTCTATGATTCAGTGTGAGTTTTATATATGAAATTAAGCCGTCTACCTTTATTCTTTTGCATGTGTATAACCAGTTCAAGCATAGTTCTTGAATAGATTATTCATCCCAATTGAATTGTCTTAACACCTTCATTGACAATCAATTGGCTATTGAAATAAAGACTGATTTCTAGACTCATATGTCTAACCCCTACACCAGTTCTAGAGCGTCTTCATTACTGTAGTTTTGTGGTATGTTCAGATAATTGGAAGTTTGAGTCACCCAGTTTGTTCTTTTTTCTCAAAATTGCCTTGGCTTTTCTGGGTTCTTTGCATTTCCATGTGAATTTTGAAGTCGACTTGTCCGTCTCTGGCACACCCACATGCACACTAGCTGGAATGCAGATAGAGAGAGCACTGAAACCATTGATCAGCCTGAAGTGTTGCCATATGAATGTTAATTCTCCAGACCCATGAATGAGAGACTTATTTCCATTTACTTACCATTTTGAAAATTTCTTTCAACAGTGTTTGCAATTCAATAGCACAAGTTTAAAGATATAGGAAGGTAATTCTTTTGTTAAATTTATGCCTAAATGTTGTATAATTGCTCATGCTATTGTTAATGAAATTGCTTGATAAGTCTTAATTGTTTCTTAGTGTATTTCTTAGGGTTATATACATAATTGTTTCTTAGTGTATTTCTTAGGGTTATATACATATATACATATGTGTGTATGTGTATCTATTTTATTAAAGTGTCTATATATACAGATAGTTTTACTTTCCAATCTAATATAAATATAATCTAAAACTATATATAATATAAAAGGAATGCCATATTTATTTTTCTTGACTAATTTTTTCTTGCTAGAACCTCCAGGAAAGTGGGAAATAGAAAAAATGGTGGATAACTCTTCTTATTTGTGATCTTAGGATAAAAGCTTTATTCATTCACCATTAAGTCTGTGTTAGCTGTGAGTTTTTTATAGAAACCTTTTCTAAGGTTAAATAATTTCTCTTTTATTCCTAGTTTGTTAGATATTTTTATCATAAAAATCCTGCAGGTTATGTGAGGTTATCATCTTTATGTGCATGCTTGTGGAGGTAGTCACATGACTTTTGTCTTTTCTTCTGTTAACATGGCTACTGTGTGGGCTGACACTCCCAAATTACAGCAACCTCTTTTTCTGGGGAAAAGAGTCATGGAGGATCATACCCCACTAGGTCATGGAGTATAATCCTTCTTATGTGTTGCTGGATTTGCTTTGCTATTATTTGGAGATTTGTTGAGGGGTTTTGCATCCATATTTACAATAGAGTTTGGTCTTTAGTTTTATTTTCTTGAGTGGCATTTGTTTTTAAGTATCAGGTAACACTGGGCCATTAAAATTAGTTGAGAAGTAATCTGTATTCTTCTATTTTGAGAAGATGTTCTGATGTAGTAGGATTAATTTGTCTTTCTATAAAGTGTGCTTCTTCTTGTGTATAAGTTTATCTGCAAGAAACACTAGGTGAACACAGAAAACTGCACCCGACTGAAGCCAACCACTAGGGAGACACACCACACTCACAGATATGCACCCTGCCCCCTACACCACACACGTCTAGCAGCTGGCCCCGTCCCTGTGTGCTATGAGCCTCTCCCGTCCACATTGTCATTACAAATTCCCATCGGGTTTCATTCAGATAACCCTCCTTCCACCCCTTTAAAATCGACAACCCTTTCAATGTCCAGTTCCATGAGCAAACTTTCGGTCTCTGTCAAATGTCACCTTATTGTAGTATTTTTTGTATATGTTAGCCATTAAAAACATACAACTGTGCTTCCTTTTGATGAGGTTTCAATTTTTAGGTTACCTAAGTTTTTGAGTGTTGTCCCTAACCCCATTTTACAGTAATCTGTAGTCTTAATTGTGCATTTTGCATAATGTGATTTTTAGGTGTATGGATATATTGTTCTAGCAAAACTATTTGTTTCTGAAAGGATTTCAAGTTATTTAAATACTATTGTCTTGCTTCAAAATTAAAACCACAAATGCCTACCAGGCCATGGTTTACCTAATTTTAAAACCCAAGAGGGTTTTTAAATTCTGCTCCCCTTTATTCACTAGTCACTAAGAAAATAATGTATCTTAAGGGCAAAAAGGTTTTGAAGCCAAAATATCCATATATTATTTTTGATTTAGTTCTACTTAGTGTTTTCAAACCTAACTATGCTTAAGAATTATTGTACAAGTTTATGAAATAAAAACTATATATGAATACATAAAGGTGTTTTTAAGTCAGTTTGGCCCATCTATTTTTTTTTTATTTTACAGTGATTAGAAATGAGTCCATCTAACATTCTGCTGACTAGCTATATAAAGTTTTGAAAACTGTTAAAGCCATTAGGGGTCCCCAGCCCTTTTGAAAACTGGATGAAAATTACTGATCAACTCACCAGAACAAATATATTTTCTCATGCACAAAAGTTCTGAATATAAATTTAGAAGATTAAGAGAATCCCCCAAACCCAGTTATGTACCTGTAGTTAAAACAAATCTTGCTATTGTGGAGTTCAACATGATTTCCCTTGGAAGTATGAGCTATTTTATATTCATTAAATTCTAAACCTTCAGCACCAACATTTGTAAGAAAGAAAAAAATAAGTATATAGTAAAACCAATGTCAATCGTGTATATAACCCTCTTGTGCATTAACTCTTACACATACAGCGCTTCCTGACTTATGTCAATGAGCAAACTTATTGCCATTGACCAATATTAAGTGGCCTGTGTGTTCTGGGAACACACAGGCCACTTAATATTGATTTTATTTTCTATTTTATACATGACTTTCCACCAGGTATTTAGTTCCAGGGTTTTTAATTAAATGTTATAATGACTATAAATCTAGTGGTATGTATCTTCATTTATATAAGCATGATGAACCAGGTGAAAGTTTGTTCCATATTTTATCAATGGGCCTTTGCCAGAAAAGAACATATTACTTAAAATGTTACACAGTAGACTATATATTTTACCTGACGCAATGCATTTACAGGCACCTTTTATATAACACCCTCTGTGGTACAAGTTCATTGGTTAGAGCAGAAACTACTAGTGGGTAGGAAGGGCAGAAAGTATCAGTTGCCAATTCAAGAGTGTTCTCTCCTTCATACTTGCTCATCCGACTCTTCAGATACGAAGAAGCAATCTGCTCAGCGTAAGCGGGGCTGTCTGCCAGGACCATGGATCTGAAGCATGATCTGTTGTAGCAATCCGCAGTAAATTCATTACCCTACCTTTTAAGTAGGAAAACAAGAAGAGTGATTGATGGGATTGCTCTGAAACTCAGTCTGTCACCCTGTTGTTTCAATGCCCCGTCTTCTTTAAGTCCTGAGTGGTTTTCCACAACTTGGTTCTGTCGTTGTGCCCGGTTGCTCTATCCAGATTTTACATTACTAGGAAAATATGCAATCTATGCTTCTGTAGTTTGTTGTTGTTTGTTCGTTCATAGATCATCTTGAGTCTGGAGAAAATCCAAGGATTCTATTTTTGTCCCTGTTATCACTGTTGTTGGTGTCATTTGTCACTGGGTTGTTTTGTAGTACAAGAAATCCTGGGGTGGGGAGAGATTATGTTATGGAAATACTGATGTATGCAGACCGAATTTGCCACACCAAGAAGGATCTTAAAAATCACCCATGCAAACCCATCATTTTACAGATGGAGAAACTGAACCAGAAGACAGAAAATGTAATTAACCTTTCTTGAGCATCAATTGCATATCCATGTGCTCAGCATACCTTGTTAGATTATTAAGTGTAATCCCCGAGACTGGCATTGCTAATACCAATACATAGGTGAGGAAACTGGTTAGATAACTCAGGTGGCACAACTGGAACTTCGGTGTCATTCCCCTAAATATTCTTGGCTCCCTGCCGTGGCCAGTGTGTGTGATCACACTTCAGCGTGAGCACCCCTGGGTGGGGGTGGGGGGGTGAACGAGGCTCCAGGGAGGTGGCCTGTTGCAGAGAGGTGTGGGAGGATGGGGTCCAGAAGCTGAAAGAACAGGAGTGGAAAGCGACCTCTGTGAGAAGAAAATGTGTTTGAAGGACTGTTGTCCACAGTGTGAGAAATTGAAATTTATAATCTTTCTTAGGGTTCAGAAGCCAACTTATTCTGAATATATAGTGACAACCTCCATCCTCTGATTGTATTTTCAACATGGAATTTAAAAAACGGATGGTCATTGAGCTGTTTTCAAACCCCTATCACTTCAGGGTTAATCTGCAACAGCTACTGTGCTGGCGCTTTGTAGAACGTGACCTCTCAACCCTCACAATAGCACGGGGTTAGGTATTATTATTGCTGTAGTAATTATCATTACCACTCTCCAAACGGGTAACAAAAGTCTCAGTAGATTAAGCAACTTTCCCAGGGTCACACTGCAGAACTGATGGAACCAAGATGTAGCCCCTGTTTCGATTCGATCACTTACCCAAAGACTTTGCCCCCACTGGGAAAGAAAGCCTGTCATTTACCAGAGTCTGATTCATCATTCTCTGAAACTCCAAAAATTGAAAAATAGTGTATGCCTCTGTTTTTTCCTTCTTCCCTTTTTCTCTGTCTCTCCTTCTTCCTTCCTGCATGCCTTTAAGAGGCAGAAATATTACCCTGGCTGGTGTAGCTCAGTGGATTGAGTGTGGGCCTTCGAATCAAAGGATCGTGGTTCGACTCCCAGTCAGGGCACATGCCTGGGTTTCGGGCCAGTTCCCAGCGGGAATGCACGAGAGGCAACCATACGTTGATATTTCTCTCCCTCTCTCCTTCCCTTCCCCCTCTAAAGGTGAATAAATAAATAAAATCTTTTTTAAAAGAGGCAGAAATATCTGACACAGTGGGTGCAGAGTCATCAGTTGAGAACCTTCCATTTCTGTCGTTTCTCTAACACACGCTTTAATAATCCTCTTGCAATAAACTTTTGGCCACAATCAAAGTCATTTGAGTCAAGAGACTAATGGAAAACAGCAAGGCTAATAAAAGGCTTTAAATGTATTTCATCAAACTTAATGGTAATGTGTAGTAAAAGAAGTTATGGCTGTTTCTTTAAAAAGTCGTTTTAACATTACTTACTTCTATAAAAAGCCAAAACGTGAAACAAATCAACTCATTTTTCCATCAAATACTAGATCAGACTGAAATTATCAAAGATGTCTTATCTCTGGGTTTATTCTTACAGATTTTATTGTTTGGAAATAAGTCTGAGAAAACAGGCCAGTGAATACTCGGGGCCAAGTTCCTCCCTTTGCCCACCCTCACCCACACCTCCAGCTTCTCTGCTCTTACTGAGATTGTTGTTCCTCCTGCTCTCAGTCTGCAGGGCCGATTGTGTTTTCACTTTTGAGACTGGAAATGCTCTTCTGAGAAGTACAGTCCAATGCTAGTTGGGAAAGGGAATGGCAGACAGCTACTTAAACACAGTGCTGCCAGGGACGTTGTTCACTGCCTGAATATGCGGGGTTTTTAATAAAGAAAAGAAAGTGAATTTGCTTAATATTCCCTGTAATAAAGTGGCAGTGGGTAGTAAGATCACCGACCTTACATACATTGATTTCTATATAAAGTGTTTGGGGTGCCAAAAAAAACGAGCTCTTATTCCATAAACGAGTTTATTAAAACCCTAATGCCTTGGGCAAGTTAGCAGTTTCTTTCTGAGTCATTGAATGTAAAAGAAAAGACGACAAAAATGTTGAAATGAGATGCCAGTGCTGGCGCTGACCTTAGATGAACTGACCTTCCCTTTGATGCAACATACTTACGTCACTGACATCGAAGTCATGTCTCTGGCTGACCAGTCCAAAAGGGAGAGAGAGAGTGAGCGTGCTGTCCTGGTGGAGTCCTGCCTGTTGCTCACACAGACTGAGCTCCTCCTCCAGCCGGGGATGGTTTTACCATGAGTCTTGAAGGTTTCACTGATGTTAAAGGTTAGGGGAAGGAAAGGGGTCGGTCGTTCCTGCTGGTCTTATGTTAGGTGATAGAAAATCATCACCTAGGTGAGAAGTTGCAGATGCTTCTATTATATTTCACTGCAGTGAGTAATAACTGAAGAAAGATAGCAAAGGTGCTGATTCGGTAGGTACTCCTATTTTCAAAATGAGTAAGGCCATAACAATTTTTTAAAGTTTTCATAATTTACATATAAACAAAGGAATCAGGTTTCACCATGAAAAATAGTATTAGCTTCCAAGGCACATAAATATGGCTTTGCTCTGAGCCCTTGAGTGTCAAGAACTGGAAGCTGGAACATGTGTAAAAATCGTCTGGAATTCCTAAGGCTATGCATGAACCCTCTCTACAGCTACTATAATTCACAAATGTTCAAATTTTATTTGAGGAGCTCTAGGAATAAGAAGCTACAACCAAGGCAGCTCATTCCACATTGGAAAACTCATAAAATTATATTGGTTCACATATTTAGTAGGTGTACTTTAGGTGTTACTCGATGAGATTAGTTTATATAAATTAGTTAGCAATTACTAGTTATGCACTATCCTCTAACCAAATACCCCCTGTTACCTCAACTATTCACATGCAGATTCCTTTTTACCTCCAAGTATTTCCTTTTCTTGCCTTTAGATATGGTTGGGCATCCCCCTTCACCTGACTGACGTCTTTCAGGAACATGTTGAATTCCACTTTATAAAGGGCACATTTCTCAGTAGTGAGTATTTCCGTCAGTACCAAGAGCAACCAGTGAGTGTCACTGTTCTAACACAGACAGATGCCGGTTTGTGGTGCTATAGTGATGAACAACATCACTGCAGAAACCATAAATCTTGCCATTGTGAAAAGCACGGGCAGTGGGCTGCCTGAATTCAGAGTCCTTTTATTCCACCCACATACGCTACTGTACATTTGGGCAGATTTATGATGCCTTTTCCCCCCCTCACTATTCTACTTCAGTTTTGCAAGAAGAACATTTATTTTCCTTTTCCTTCAAAATAAGAGACTGGGCATTTTCTCCAAAAAGCTGCTACCACTCAATTATTTTTATGGTCACAAACAATTGCCTTGTGATAAAGACTATTTCTGACTTTATTTCAATCATTTACTAGATTGATTATATGTATTAGGGGAAAATAATAATTCTGAGTATACATTTGCACCAGGATTTCTGCTAGTCACTCCGTGTCTATTATTTCTTTTGATGCCACCACAATGCAAAGAAGGGATCGTTGCACATGCTACTGTGTAGTCGTGAAAAGAGACTGAGAGACATAAAGAGCTTGACTCGGAGGGATGAAGTAAGTAACACAGCTGACGTCGCAAGCCAAGACTGCCTGACACTAGACCCCTATTTTTCGCACTAAACCCTCCTGCCCTCAGACTACACATGCAAAAACTGGAAACTTAGACATCAATATCTCAATCCTGGAACATGTTGGCATTTTAATAGCCTCCATTGATGTCACCTCTGTTTTCCCTGCCAGAATTCTGAAACAGTTGAGAAATAGAGCACCAGAGATTGACAGGTGGCTATCAAAAAGTCAGATATATAATTTGCGAGAGCTAGGGGACTGGATCTTAGAGGTTTGACCGAGTGAGACACCCCAATTTCCTCTCCTTCTGACCCTGAGACCTACCCATCAAATAACTGACATGGCCAGGAAACCTCAGGCAACTCCCACAGTGTCAGATACCAGATTCGGCGGCAGGAGGGAGGGCAACAGAATAAAATGCAGCACAAGGGAGAAACCACTGAAACCAAGCATTGGTTTCAAGCATTGGTTTCTCCCAAACAAACTTGAAAATCACATAACCCTACTACTAAATGAAAATTTCCCCAAGGGAAGGAAGGCCAGAAGTGTACTCCACCAAAGCGTCTACACATGGCAACAGGGGGGTATAGAAAAATGGTCCCCTGAGAGAGGCGTTTTTATATCTGTCAGGTCAAGCAAATTATTTTAAGCTTTGTAGCGCTTGTTGTCAGATAATAATTTCAGGGATTTACTCTGAGTGAAATGGGAGTTCATTGAGTGAAGAGTTTCAAGCAAAGGAGTTCTATTAGCTAGATTTCATTTTCAATTCCTCTACCTCATGTCCATTTACACTCAAACCCAACCTACCTTCAGCTGAGATGGGGAAATTTTGGGTGAATATGGTCTGAGGGCAAATATCAGAAAGTTCATTGATGAATATTGATTTTGAACGTGATTCTTTCGGATCAGATGGAATGTGAAGAAAGATATGTGATGTATGCCTGGAATCAAGGAGAGATAGCTGGCCTGGAAATGTGCATTGAGGAGGTTTACCCATATAGATCATGTTTAAAACCATGAGACAGGATGAGATCCCCAAGAATAGGGAATAAAGTTAAAGACGAGATGGGTACAAAGATTGGTCCATGGGCCTATGGGGAGTTAAGAGGTGAGAGGAATGCACAGAGGTGCTGAGAAGGAACATGTAGTGGGGTCGGAAAAGAGCCAAGACAATATGAGACCCAAGAAGCCCCATGAGAAAAGTACACCAAGGAGGAAGGCACAAGAAATTATGCCCCAAATGCTTGGTGCCCCTAATAATTATGCCCCTACTATATCAATAAGCTGCAAGTGGAGAATTGATCACTGACTCTGACGACAAAGAAGCTGGTGGGGACTTTGGTAATCTTAGCAGAGTTACAGGACAAAAACCATTGAAGAAGATTAAAGAAGTGGAATTAGAAATAGTGACTATTGACTTGACTTTTTAGGAATTTTGAAGCAAACAAGAACACTTAAATTGAGAAGAAGCCACCAGGAGAATTAGATTAGAGAGATTAGATTAAAATTAGAGAGATTAGAGTAAAATTTTTAAATTTTTTCTGTGTTTTCAGGAATTGGAGCAGCATGCTTGTATGTTGATGGGACTTACCAACTAGAGGGAGGAGCAGAGACTGGATTTGATTCTGTAAAGAGAGAGGGCAGAGGAATTATTGGGCTGATGTTCCAGGGTAGCTGAGAGGGATGGTAAATACTGCCTAACTAGAGGAGATGGGCGTAGATGGAAGTGCAGTTACTTTATCTGATTACCAAGCAGGAAGTCAGAATATATGAGTCCAGATGCTGGTAGGTGGGTGAAAGCTGTGGAAGTTTTCTTCAGATTGCTTGAAACTTCTCAGGGAAATCGGAAGCAAAATCATCAGCTAAGACTGAGGATTGGAGAGGAGGTGGTAGAAGGTGGTTTGAAGTGATAGAAATAAAATATGAAATAGTTTTGTAGGGGAAATAAAAGGTGACCAGGGAAATCTATTTTGACTACTTGACAGAGTTAAGTACCCACCTGAAGTTATTGTTACAAACCTGAAGCAGGTCAGTTCCCATGTTGGCATGTTTTTACCTTCCAGTTTGGTTTAACTACCTGGGATAATGCATGGACTACACGAACACACATACACTTCATATTTAAAAAGGAATTTTTGGATCTCCTCTCTTATATTCAAAAGTATTTTTAATAAAACTTATGATCATGTTACAGCTCAACCAGAGATGTTTTTAATTGAGTTGTTATTATATTTTCCATTACCACATACCCCCCTCATACCCCTTCCCCCACAATCACCACACAGTTGTCCATGTCCATGAGTTCTTTTTTATTTTTGCTCAATCCCTCCAACCCTTAACCCTGCTCCCCACAGCTGTCATCCTGCTGTCTAGCTACGAGTCTGCCCTCATTTTCCTTGTTAGTTCAGTTCGTTCATTAGATTCCACAGATGGGTGAAATTACATGGTATGTGCTTGTCTCTGACTGGCTTATTTCACTTAGCTTAATGTTCTCCAGGTCCATCCATAGTGTTGAAAGGGGGTAAAATTTTCTTTTTATAACCAAGTAGTATTCCATTGTGTAAATGTTTCGTAGTTGGTATGTTTAAAAATAAGGATTCAAAGGTTTGATACCACGTCTCTGAGGCAATTACTAATATTTTTCTTTCTTTTGGCTTTTTCCTCATGCAACATTGATTCTGATTTCAAGAACAAACAGAAATATGAACAAAAACAGCATTGTGAACTAACATAACCAAGTAGATATAAAATTTAAATGATTTTAACAATCAATCCCATCCCCCTTAATACATATAGGACAAGTAAAGCCCAGGGGAGAGAGAGGTTGGTCTATGGGACACAAGATGCTGTATAGTTAGTTCTACACATAGAATTTTCTGCTTGAATGTTACCTTATTTGTTTTCTTTAGAGCCAGATCAGAGATCAGACTCTGCCTTATGTTCTCCTAGGACCAGGGGGTATTACACGTTCAGATTTGGGCAGTCACAAAGGAACGAACAACTAGGAACTTTCATTATAAATATTTTCCTACAGAACAGGTGTGTAGAAATTTCGTGCTAATTCCCAGCAGATGTTCCACCTATCTTCTGTTATATACTCAAGAGCTTAGCTCCAGCAAAAGTAACATATCCTTGCATGATATTCCCTCAGATCATCATTAGAAAAAATGGCACTACTATCACCTGGTTACCTCTTTATTTTCTTAATTACCTCTTCACGATGTTGAGTTTCATAAGATGTACCAACCCGATAGAAAATGCAGAATTACCATTAGTTCCCCTTGTGATTACCTTTCTAGTTTCATTTGGAATTTAAAAATATAGACACATGGAGTCTTGTCCTACCTTATTCATGATCTTGTAACCTTGGTTAAGTAGGCCTTGGAAATTCTGGGCCTCATGTTTCCTAATCCAGTAGATTATATTTCATTAGGTTTCTTTGGAGAGTTGGAAACATTTCTGCAGGACTGCTTATTTCAAAGGAATTACTATTTCTAAATGGAGGTGTTACTTAGAAAATTGCCTTTGAAGGTAACCTTGGAGCTGTATCTTAAAAGAGAAATAGATTTTCCATGGACTTGGTGGCTAGGCAAGGCATTCTAGGGACAAAAAGACAAATTGACTAAAATTCCAGAGGCAAGGAGGAGGTAGAGGTTCAGGGAATTCTGATGATTCATCCTGAATATAAAAAAGGACAGGGAGTGAGGGAAGGGAAAGATGCAGCTTTTAAGCTTGGGTGGGCAGGATATCAGAAGAGTGCGTTACTCACCCAGGGAAAAATGTAACCGGAAAATCTAACCATTCTAAACTCTTTCAAAGATGACAGTGAAAGCAGCTTGCATAACAGCAAACAGAACCTACCCACCTGCTTCGTTTCTAATGCAATTAACTGAAATTCATGTCCTCCTACATACTTTCTCATAACTAATTTGACCTATACCACAGAGTAGTTTTACAGCAGCTATCGTCAACATCAGAAGTTATTTTTAACAATAATTTTCTACTGTCTTTCTGGTCTACTGAGTTTCTAAGCAATTTTTTTCTTGTTCTTTTGTTCCCTCACACAGGCTTGCAAAAATGCTCATCTCATCGTGGGCTTGAGAACAGCGTGTGGGCTGCCAATGGCACGTATAATGAAGGTGCGATTGAGGATGGGGTTTCAGGCAATCCTATCACCTTTGCTCTTTAGACTTCAGCGTCTTTGTGGGGTGTGAAGATTTAACACAGATTTGCAGTATCATAGACACATTATTAACAACAATGTACCTCATCATGAAGTTTGCCAACCACATTCCCATCTCTAACTTAGCTCTACTCTAAGGTTCTAATGAAATTGCTTTTACTTACAAATATCTAATACAAGATTTTACATACAAAAATATTTGCACCACTTGTTTTTAAGAAATGTATTTCCATTATAAAATAATAACCTGGTAATCTCATAGTAGATATTAATAAATTAATCAGCAAAAGACCACTATGAAAGTTATTTAATACACACCTATAGCTTTTAGGATTTTTAATATAGATTTTATATGGTTAACTGTTTATATAGATATGAATATACACATATTCATACATAAAACAGAAAAATGCCTTCAAAACCCACACACTAGATGAAATCAGGTAAAATAAAAATATACTTAGCAATCAATTCCTTCCTGAGGTCCAGTCCTCAAGAGAACAAGGCTATTGTTTAACCAATTGATTGCTCAGTCAATTAAAGTGTTAAGGTTAGACAGAGAATAGGTCATTCACAAGATGGATGGTTCAAGCAAGGAAACATAAAAACAGAGAAGCAAACGTTGACAATACTTGTTAGAAAACTTTTGTAGAAGAATTTACTTTGGCCCACAAGATTCCCTGTCCAACACCACACTGAGACAAAGATCTTGAACCTTTGCAGCCTAATGCTGTTAACCTTTCAAATCATTACCTTGCCTTGGTTATAGGCTTGACAGAATCTCTTTTCCAGTGTGTATGATACGGAATTGTGTGTTTTGAGAAACAAATGTCCTGGATATATGCTGTGATTGCTAGTTCACAAAACAGTATTCTTTTCCCTAACATAAACATAATTTTATTAGCATTTTATTGGTATGATTTTATTCCAGGTTTATTGAGATATTTTTACATATAACATATGTAAGTTTAAGATATATAATCTGATAACTTAATACATGTATGTAACATGAAATTATATACATGTATTAAATAAGCTATATCATAAGGTTTTCATTAATACCTCCATCCCCTCACGTGATTACCTTATTAGTGGTGATGACTATAAAGATTTGCTCTCAACAACTTTCAAGTATATAATGGTTTTGTTTATTACAGTCTCCATACCTGTGCTTTAGGTCCCCAGAACTTACTCATCTTTATTTGAAAGTTGTACCCTTTGACCAGCATCTCTTCATTTCCTCCACCCCCAGATCCTTGTAACCACTATTTTACTCCCTGTTTCTACTGAGTTTGGCTTATTAATATTCCACTTATAGGTGAGAACATAATTTGTCTCTCTCTAACTCATTTCACTTAGCATAATGTCCTCAAGGTCCAACTATGTTCTCACAAAGGGCAGGATTTTCTTCTTTTTTATGATTGAATAATATTTTAGTGTATATATATATATATATCATACTTTTTAATCCATTCTTCTACTGATGGAGATTTGTGTTTCCATATTTTGGCCATTGTGAATTATGCTGCATTGAACTTGAGGTTTAGGCATTCCTTTGATAACCTGTTTTTATTTCCTTTAAATATATATCCAAAAGCAGGAATACTGGATCATATGGTAGTTCTATTTTTTCTTTTAAGTTTTGAGGAATCTTCAGACTGTTTTCAATAGTAATTGTGCCGATTTACATTCCCACCAATAGTGCACAAGAGTTCTCTTTTTCTCCATAGTCTCTCAAACACTTGTCTCTTGTTTTCTGTTTGATTTTTGCATTTGAATAGCCATTCAAACAGGTGAAAGGTAATATCTCATGTGCTCAGTGTGATTTCGAGTTCCATTTCACTGATAACTAGGGATGTTGAGTACCTTTTTATGAATGTATTGGCCACTTGTAAGTCTTTGGGAAAAATGTTTATGCAGTTGTTTATCCATATTTTAATTGTATTATTTTTTGTTCATTTTTCCATTGAGTTGTGTTAGTTTTTAATATATATATATATATATATATATATACATATATATATATTTAAAGATTTTATTTATTTATGTATCTTTAGAGGGGAAGGAGAGAGGGAGAGAAACATCAATGTATGGTTGCCTTTTGTGGATCCCCTGCTGGGAGCTGGCCTGCAGGGAATCAGCCTGCAACCCAGGCATGTGCCCTGACTGGGACCTGAACCTTGATCCTCTGGTTCGAAGGCCTGTGCTCAATCCACTGAGCTACACCAGCCAGGGCTGTTTTCTAATATATTTTTTATTGTAACCCTTTGTCAGATAGATTGTTTTACAATATTGTCTCTGAGTTTGCAGGTTATCTTTGTGTTTTGCTGATTTCTTTACTGTGCCGAAGTTTTCTAGTTTGATGACGGTCCACTTGTTTATTTTTGCTTTTGTTGCTTTGACTTGTGTCAATTTTTGTGTTATCCAAAAAATCATTGTCAAGATCAATGTCAAGGAGATTCCTTTATGTTTTTTTTCTAGTTGTTTTACATTCTCACGGCTCATATTTAAGTCTTTAATTCACTTTGAATACTTTATGTAAGTGGGGTAAGACAGGAACCAATTTCACTTTTACATGCGGCAACAGCAGGCCAACTTTTCTCTGGCATAAAGTTTGCTATGATCTTCCCTCTTTACTGTTTAACATTACTTACTCTTTTGCCTCCAAATGACTGTCTTCTAAGTTTGTACAGACCCGGAGAAAGGATTATGGAATTAAAGTTAACAAGGAGAAATGGTAACTCAATGAAGAATTACAATGAATAAAAACAGGCTCATGGATAATATTAATCACAATAAAAATATTAGGAAGAACTGGTATTTCCTGATTTATTTTATGTATCAAGTGCCTCATTTAGATTTTTGTGTGGGTTCACTGATTCCTCCCAGCAACTCTATGAGGCCAAGACTACTGTCATATACAGGTAAAGTAAATGAAGATTACTTATGTGATATGTGGTGTCACTTGTTTATAGTCTCGCCACTTCCACCCTCCTAAGGGCCTGAACCAGAATTTGAAAGTCCAAGCCTGTCTCCTGAAGAGACAGAGCTGTTGACCATTCACAGATACTGGTTTGATCTTAAAAACTGGTAACACACAAAATTTCTACCTACTGTAGAAATCAGAATTAGAAGCATTGTAATTGGGTGTTATATGAGGTAGGCTATTATCGTGTCCATCCACATTCAAGACCAGGTTTAGTGACTCTAAAATTAGTACTCTTCTCAAAATTCAGGCTATTTTAACATATTGTATCAAACATCATAGACTTATAACTAAGGCTAAGAGAAATAAAATATATTCAAGCACATCCCTTAAGAAGTAACAGAGCATAAATTTTAACTGAGATCCTCTGAGGTGAAGCTGCCTACTTTCTTAGCTCTCTCCCTATTTGGAAACCAAAGACCAAGCATTATATTAAACATAGCTATCACCACACTCAAGGTACAATTTGGTGATACATCAGTTAAAAGAAAGGAAGAAAACCTTAGAATAGGACTAATAGCTGGGGAGACACAAGTAACTGGCATAAGATAATCAGAGAACAACTCATGATTCTATACAATGAAGTGCAGAATTACTAAGTAAGGATGAAGAAGGTCAGAAGAGACTTTGTGTGGACTGGTATGCTCAGGGAAAAGGTCGCACATTAACTAAGCCGCTGAGAACTTGGGTAATGAAGAGCAGGTGGAGGACATTCTGTTAATTCTAACAGAAAAAAATATGTTTGCTTATTTTTGTGAGGCAGGTAAAAAATATATCCTGATTCAAGCTGAGAGAGTGTACTAGGGAGTGGGAAGAAAGCTGGTGTGGATAAATTAGTTTAACCCAGATAATGAGAATTTTTAATGTCTAATTTTGTTTTACCCATATCTCTACATAACTTTATCAATGCATAGATGTGTCAATATACTTGCTTTTGAGTGTATGGTTTTATTTTTTCCCTTTTTGGCCTCCTTTTCTTACTTTCCTTTTCTATCCAGCCATGTTAAACCACCTACCCATGTTAACAACCTAGCCTGTAGCTTTCTATATATATTTCTCCCTGTTCAAATAATCATAGGATAAATCATAATTTACCATATTGCTGTGTATGAGTTTTGTTTCCAGATTTTGACACCATGATCAATGATGCAATAAAAACCCTGACATATAGGTCATTATTTATGGCTGTGTTGTCTGTATAGACTTCTAAGAGATGGATTATTGGTGAAAAATAGGTTCTAATGCTTCACAGTTTCAAAGCCATGTAGGAAAGAATGCTTTTCCCATATACCCTATAAAAATAGGTGCCATGGCTCCTTCTTATTTTTCCTAATGCAAAAATCTTGAACTTACTCTATCTTAGGAGTTTGGGGAGAACAATGGTTTAAGATGAGATGTTGAGGATCAGAGTAAAAGCACTAACCAGCCACTGTGGAGTGCTAGGGTGGCAGACACTTCAGAGCTTGTTAGGGAATTTGGAGTGAGACCAGGATGGAGTGGCGGTGGAGCAGTCTATGGAAAGGCTGTCGGACCGGTGTCTGCTAGCAGCTTGGCATTTCCAGAAAGGAGATGCTGGACATGGTACCAGAGGGAACAGGGCTAATTAGAATCTGCTTCCCTTCAGCATGCTTAGTCCTGCACAGATTTCTCCTTTACTATGCTTTAACCCGGAACCATACAAGAAGGAAATTCTGAAAAACATAGTTGTAGCTTAGCAAAGTAGATACAAATAGACATGACAAAGCTCATGACTGATGTTTCTAAAAGTACGTAAAATACAAAGATAATACCTATTTATAAACTTCAGTTGAACGACGTTCACTAAGTTGTAGTAAGTCATATACATCTTTCATTATCATTTGTTTACTGTGGTGTACTATATTGTTAGAATTTTTAGAGATGTATATTGTCTTCCCTTGCAATTGCATTCTTATTAGTTTCTTGATTGTCTAATAGTTCTGCTTTTGTATTCAAAGCCATATGGTTTGATGCATAAAATATATGACTGTTATATCGTACTTTTGTATTATACTTTATCTTTACCTAATGTACCTCTCTAATATTTATCCTTCTGATGTGAAATTCCATCTTGACTGATACTGGTATTGTTAGACTTGCTTACTTTTCAGTTTTCATTTACCCGACATTATTTTGCCCAGCACTTTATTACTTTGCCCTAAATATTTTTGTTCTTTTTAAAGTACATATCTTGATTTTAATCAAATATAAATCTTTTATTAGAATAAATGAATCTGTTTACATTTGAAAATTCAGCTGATATGCTTGATTTTATTCATTGTGCTTTGCTTTGAACTTATTATTTATCTCCATTGTTGAGTATGCATTTTCCTTTTCCTTATTTTTCCTGGTTTGATCAAGGTACAATGTATTTCGTATTTTCTCCTTGAACAAATTACAGTTCTTTTGTCATTCATTAAATATTACATTCACTTTTTTCTTGCCCTCATAATCAGGTGCTTTAAAACAAATTGTTTTGTCTGTTAAAATACTTACTTCTATTTGCTTCTTGTTTGAACCTCTCCTCAAGAAAAGAATGTTTGAAGATTATTTGCACTGTCCACTTTTCCTTTCTCATTCTCCCATTCCTCATTTTATTTCTATAACATTTCCCCCTACTTGATTTGTTGAGAGAATTAATAACTAATAAAAATTATTTTATAGTGTTTCCTTTCTTTTCAATATTTTAATAGCTCTATAATAAGTATCCCTGGAGAAAGTATGTTATTATCCACCTGAGTTTAAATAGACCAGTAAATAGGTGAATATAGCACACTATCATATTTATTTTTATCTTATCTTGAGGTCTTTCAGTTGATTCATCTCTTTTTTAGTAGAGTCCTTAAATGTTTAATCAAACAAATTATGTATGCTTAAGAATAATTTATATCTTCTCTGGGTATGTGATTCTGGGATGAAGTCACTTTTATCACTCTGACATCAGTCTCTTTCCTGTTTTTCTTAGTCAATATTTTAATGACTCCCAAGTGACAAAATCTAAGTTGGAGATTGGAAACTATAGTCGCTAGATTTAACAGGCAAAATTTCCTGAAAGGGACCATATGCAAATTCCTTGTTTTTATAGTGCAAAATGTAACACTATAAAAATTTTCCAAATGTTCAATCATTGTTTTACAATAAAACACCACAAACTTGGAAGGCTTAGAAGTGGGCTTATATAACCATTTGCTTTCTATTCTTAAGTAATTGCAAAGATGTACTGTTTCTTCTTGCATAAAGCTTGCAAAGACTAAAAATATATATCCTGGCTGAATTCGGCACATAGATTTCAAATATATATATTTTTAAATATACTGCAAAAATATGTAGCTTTCTCCTATTACTTTTAGAAATTATATGAAGGGAGGAAGGAGAACATTCCACAAGGTGGGGCAAAAGTAGGTTTACAAATGTTTGTATGAAAAATAATATAATAATTAGTAATACAAGAATAAGCTCTGTGTTGTTCATCCTTACAACTATAAATCTAATTTTACTCCACCCTGTAAGATATAAAATATGATTGTTGAAAGTCTTCCAAAGTGATGTAATATAATCAATTATTCAATGATGATAATCTAGATATCTTAGATTTACTTAAATGAACACAAAGGCTATAAGTGACATACTGGTTATTGACACAAAAATGGTTTCAAGTTGCCAATACTGCTTTTAAGGTAAATACAATGCTATCTCATTAGTTAAGTAATTAATTCAATCATGTTTTCATCCTATAACTTTTGCTTTGGCAAACTTATTTCTCTTTATGGTATTATAGTGTCTAATTTCAGACTCTACGCAAGTTCAGATCCCCACAAAGTTTCTTTTTTGTAGATTGAATCAGGGGATTTTCTGTACTATTTCCATTATGTTCCTTCAGAAGAGAAGGAGTAATAACCCTTGTAAAACCAGCCACAAAGACTGTATTTATGAAGCAGGAGTACATAAAACTCTCTTCAGGCAGACAAGAATCCTAGAATATGAGGGGTGGAACCGACCTTAAGGATCATCTGTCTAATCCACACTTGACAGCATGCCAGTTTACACAGCAGGGTACATTTTTAGGCTCTAAACTGCCCCAAACAATGCCCTCCTTCTAAATTTCTTTGCTGGATTAAAAAGGAAGCCTCTGTGGCAAAGTGCTGGGACTTTTTTCAATTTTATTTCTTCTTGTTTTTTAAAAAATATTATATTTATTTATCCTTAGAGAGAGGGGGAGGGAAGGAGAAAGAGTGGGAGAGAAACATCAATGTGTGGTTGCCTCTCATGTGTCCCCTGCTGGGGACCTGGCCTGCAACCCAGGCATGTGCCCTGACTGGGAATCAAACCACAGTCCTTTGGTTTGCAGGCCCTTTTTCAATTTTAAGTCTGAGCTATCACTGGATTAAAATGGCATGATGGTTATTTTGTATCCAGATCATTTTTAAATACTTGCTATCGTTTTGCACTTTGGCTTTACACTTATTATTCATTCTAACATAATTAATATATAGTTGATGATTAATGTGACCACATAACTTACTGTCCAAACCAGGAAACTTTTAAAAGTTTCAGGTTATTAATTACACTGTGACAAAAGACAACCCAGAATATAAGTTCCCTTTAAAAATGAATACAGAATAAGCTTAAAATATTGGTAAGCAAAATGAAAAAAATCAATATCTCCTCCATGCGTGCTTAGCTATATTTTGAGTTATCGTTTATAGATATATCTTATGCTACATAAAATTTTGCAAAAATTATCCCACTGCAATATTCTTCACAGTCTGCTTTTATTAATAAACAATGCATAAGAAACCTTTATTCTGGTAAATAACGTTCATGCATACTCTCTTTTAAAAACATTGCTCAGCATTACATTGTTAGTCTCTGGAAGAATGACAAGCCAGCGAGCATATTCCTTGCTCCAGCTGGACTGGTTATGTTCAAATAGAGAACACGAGCGTTCACAACCACTCAGGCTTCTCAAGAGCCAAGAACATACTATCTCGGAAAAGTAAATAGGTTACTGTAAGAGCTACCTTCATCTCACCTTGCTACTGGCAAACACTCAAGCAATCAACACAGCACAGTCCCAGATCAGTCAGCCAGGGCCATCGAGCTATCAGAAGCCTGTAGCCATCCATACACAGCTAGCACCACCCCACCCAGAGCACGGGCTGAGAATCAGCTCTGCTCAAAATCATACCAATTCATCCAAATGTAGCATAGTGGCTGGTATGGCCCGAGTTATCAGTTTAAGTGCTTACTTCCTCCACTCCCAACTGAGCAGACATAGAAAATAAATCAGTGATTATTATGTTCTTAGATTTTTCAAAGAAACTTTGAAACCACACCAAAGCTGTCTTTATTAAATTATGTGCCTGGCAGAAATAAAATCACAAAGCATTGCAAAACCACAGTCTTGCATGTTAATGTTGAAAGGCAATTAATATACGGAATTTGTGTGTCTTATTAGACTCCTTTAACAAATAAAAAGGAATAAATAAGGATCAAGTAAATATGTGTTTGATTAGCTTTTATGTGTCAAACCATCTTTTAGGGACTGTGACAAAGAGAAAAATAAGTCAGCACAAAGTCTTCCTTAAAGTATTTTTTCTGAACTAAGAGAAAAGTCTGAGCCCACTTTCAAAAGCTTATATGCAGGGTAGGACAAAAGTAGGTTTACCGTTGTGAGTACATGAAACAAAGTTGTCATTATTATTATTATTATTATTTGGTAATCATTGTATTATTTTCTATATTAACAAATGTAAACCTACCTTTGTCCCACCCTGTAAATATAAAGCATGCTAGAAAACATAGTAAAAAAGAGCCATGAAATAGTGTTATTAGTAATCTATAGGAAAAAATTCACATCTGACGGACTATAGTGGATGGATGTGGATAAAGGAAAGCTTCATCCTGGAAATGGCATTGCTCTGGGGCCTTGAAGGATGGGTACAGGTTCAGAAAACCTATGAGCAAGACAAAAGTTTCAGGATGAGGATTCCAAGTAGAAGAAACAGCAGCAGCAAAAGCAGAGAGGCCTATGGGGGTAAAAAAAAAACACTATAGGATCACAAGAGTTTGTAGAGAGTCTCAGAAATATGATTGACAAATGCGGAGAGTGGGTCATGGAGCTCCCTGACTGGTAGAACAATGAAAATGGACTTGATTCTACAGGCAACTTGGAGAAATAATTATTGATTTTGGCAGGGACATAAGATACAAACTTGTTTAATCCATCATCACCTACTTTGCTCCACTCATCTGTCCTCTCTTGATGCTATCTTCTTAAGCAAATTATTTTGTGTTCCTGTCTCTTCAAAATATTATGTGATGAGACCATGTCAGGCCAGATTCAAAGAAGCTGGAGGCTGGTCTTCTATGGCTTTCTCCGAGTCCCACCTCCGTCAGAAACGCTGTTTCAGAAGGCTTCTCCGAGCGTGCAGTCGGAGTACCTGCAGGACTAATCTGCTTAATTCTGTTCTTGTACTGTCTCCTGTGTCCAGGAAACATAGACTTTGGGGGAAGCAATTTTTAAATTGTATTCCACCCTCTCATTTATCCCAGCTGTGTTTGTTTTCTTTCTAAGAGCTTGTATGTGGCTTTAATATGGTATGGAGAGCAAACCAGAACCAAAAAAATAATTAATATATGAATACTAATATATAAAAGTATAAACATATTTAAATATTTATATAAAATATTTAATATATTTTTCTTGGCTTTATAAAATAAAGAAGACAGTGCTTGGGGTACTGAACAAGCATTTTTCTGGAAGTCATGTAAAAATGTTAACTTCATTCCTTTTTTACTTATTCATTAGTAAGCATTTATTAAGCTTGTGTGGCAGGAACTATACTGGTCTCTGGAGGAACAGATACTCTACACTTAATTGTTTTTTAGGGAGACCAGAGTCTCCCTTAATAACATCTCCCAGGGAGATTGGACTCTCTCCTCTGTTCCTTACTCTCTGCAGACGAAACCATTACCAACATGACTTGGCTCTTTCATTTCAGCCATTAGTACCTTACATAACTGAGTTCTACAAAGCAAATGACTGCAAAGAGAATTTCTATCTCTATTTCTGTCTCCACTTAGGCAAGGAGAAGCAGACCTGGCAATTTCCATTTCAATTAAGCCAGACATTCAAGACACAAAAAGATTCTGACAGAACTCCCTCAGTACGTACCATAGAGCACAGTCCAGGGAAACTCACATTGCCTAAGCTATGGGTCATATATCAGAGTTTATTTTTTACATTGTTTATATTTATTATATATTTAAGTATAATTGGTAACAATATTATATTCGTCTCAGGTGTCCAATATAGTGATTCGACATTTATATACTTAACAATGGGATCACTAAATCGAGTCTAGTAATCATGTCACCCTGCAGTTATCACACTATTATCAACCACATTCGTTTCACATTTGCACCCATCAAAGGGATAAAGAGCCTCCTGGTGATGTGAAGACCGGAGTCACTGCATCTCTGGGATGTGCCAGCTAGCACAGGGCCTGATAAATCACTCACCTGCGAGAACAGGAGACAGGTGTGGAGCTGTGGGTGGGCGAAAGCAGCAGAAACCTCAACAAGAAAATAAAAAGCCAGGATGCAAGGCTGAAAAAGAAAGAAAAACTGGACTTGGACTTGTAGAAAGACAGATGTGGAGGCAGTTTAAAGATGCGTGTATAATACATGGAAGTCAATACATAGATATGATTTGTGGAAAGTATGAAAATGATAGAAAAATGGGAAGATATTACAAAATAAACCGTAATTCTAACTTGCAAGAGTAATTATTCTGGACATTTTGATGGGTTTTTTTCATTCTTAATTTTCCCATTTTGTCAATCACAGTCAAGATCATACTATATATGGTGTTATTTTCTCTCACTGAAAGGTATACCAAACACATATTTTCTCATTGTTAAAGTCTGAAGATGTTTGAAACCAAAAATAGTAAGAAGAAGCAACCCAACGATCAGTTTGGCCTTCCCTAAAGAGGCTATTTAACATCGATTCCTAATCTTTCTACAATGGAGATGTCAGTATCAAAATATTTCCTTTCATCAGAGCAGAGAAAGACTTATCTTTTAGGAAGGTTTTGCTCAACTCCCTCTTTCTGCACTCCCCACTTTCAAAACATACACACTCTCTCTTTACTCACACACACATACACACACGCAACATTTCCTTATCTTTGCATCGCCTTTCCTGTAAAGCAGATGGTGCTTTAAATTCCTAGGCCCCTCACAAAGCTGTTCCTCTAGCAATCTTCCCTAAAACATTGATTTTAAAACCAGCAAAGATGTTCTTTGAATTCCCTGCTAGTCAATCTGTCGGTCCAGCCTAAAATGTTTCCAATTAAAAGCAATCAGCGAAATGAGAAGACAATGCAATCGTAACTGTAGTGTAGAGGCTAGGATGCAATGGTGGTAGAAATAATACAAAACTACTTTTTTTTGTGGGGAACTCATTTCCAAAGTGGTTTGCCTTCTTAACCCATTTCTAGCTCCAGCACACATCCCCCTGCCTCCTGCTGGGTTACGGAGGATGGGGATCGCTGGAGAAAATCAGACATCTACAGAAACAAGAGGATCTAGAAAACTGAACGTAGTACCTTGGCCTGACAGTGTAGAGCAGAATCAGAGCTTTTTAATTCCTGCAACTATTCCTCCTGATCAAGAATTGAATTCATGTTCACATTCCAAAAATATTTTTTCTAATCCTGTGATTAAGAAAGGTTTTAAAAAGAAAATCAGATACTAAGAAATCGTAATTATAATAACAGCTAGTACTTATTGGACACTAATTTTCTGCTGTGAAATACTTATGAAATACATAAGCTAATTTAATCTTCACCTATGAAGATTGGGCTGTATTAGAATCCAATGAATTGTTGAGTTGTATTAGAATTTTATTAACTGCAAACAAACAAAACATAAAAACACTCTCAGGGAAATTATTTATTGCTTTCTGTTTTAGGGCCCTCTCCTATTAAATCTCTGTAAAATGAGCTTTTTGTGGAGACAGTCTGGGGTTTGTTCTAGATCTTCAGTTGCAGATAAACTCAATTGGAGTTTGTTCTTCTTAACCAAGTATTTCTTCATTGCCTGCATACTGAGCTCTTACTGATTGCTCAGTATGTTCCTTCTGGAAGGACCATTATCCTTCATTAAGGGAGACTGCACATTCTCTGCTACGCATCCCACAGAGCAGAATCCAATTTCGCTCTTCTTGCTTCCAATGAACTCAGGCCCAACCACTGAAAACTCAAGAGAGACTCTGAGTCCGAACCACCAGCCCGAGCCGTGTGCACATACAGAATACCATGAGCA
Organism: Sturnira hondurensis; assembly: GCF_014824575.4. Classification (NCBI taxonomy): domain Eukaryota; kingdom Metazoa; phylum Chordata; class Mammalia; order Chiroptera; family Phyllostomidae; genus Sturnira; species Sturnira hondurensis. The sequence continues at coordinate 5,099,249 of NW_028075269.1, forward strand.
ATAGTAAATTATAGATTTGAGTCTGTAGTTTCATAGTGGTTTGTGTTACGCAGCCATATTAACCCAGAACATCATCTTATTTAAACCTACATTCCCTTTGCTGTCCTTGTATCATACACCACAGGTGACATAAAAAACTCTCTCATGGGAAACCAACCTATTTGAGGTTCTACAAATGTTGAATTTCTGTATCTTACCTGCTTTTATTTGGACCCTTCACCTGATTATGAGTTGATCTCACAAATCGTCAAAACTCAGAAAATCATAGCACTTTTGCTACTCTTTGCTGTTCTCGGCTTCAGTTTCTTTTACAATATTAGAATAATAATATCCTACCTATTTTATAGGAGTTCTATGCGATGAAATGAAGTATTATGGGTAGCTTTTCCCAAACCTCAGCATCTGTAACCAATGGTCCAGTGTCATGATCATGGGATTCAAGGTCATAATAGTTGAAGCAGAAGTGGGGAAACTCGAGTGTAATATGCTAGACATTCAACCATGCTTATCCAATAAAACCATTCTACTTGATAAATGGAGATAATTCATATTTTCCATATTCAAGTTTAAGATGAAAAGAAGAAAAACGTCTTCGCCTCTGAGGATGCGTTCCTCCAAAGAGCCCAGCTTTGCCCTTCGGAAGTGCTAGTGTTTACAGACCAACTTTTAGAAAATTAATGCTTGTGCCCCAGTAGAAACCAGCCTCAAAACTTGAAAAAAGAGAGAATTCCTAGCTGTTTTGGAGATTTGCTGGGACTTATTTACACTCCTTAAGAAGGGTCCTCTCCTGTCTCTCCCAGCAAACCCCGCGCAATTCCCACCCACTCTGCCGCACTGGAGGCAGGGGGTTCGGAATTATTACGCAAGTAGCCACTAAGGGGAGACGGACGGTGGACCGCCCTCCAACGTTGCCATGACAACACTGGGCGCACAGCCTTCGGAGTGATGCGCCCGCTAAAGCAGGTGTCGGATTGCAGTGCGCTCGCGCCTCTTCTGGGATTGCGTGAAGCCAGGGATCCTCTCAGAAAGTCTGGTACTGTTCCTCCGCCTCCCTCTCGGACGGCTTCCTAACCCGGCGGGGACCCACAGAGTGAAAATGGTCCATCATTCAGGCTCGATTCAGTCCTTTAAACAGCAAAAAGGTCAGTTGGAACCGGTCCCCCCTCCCTATCAGTGTCACGTCCCCCTCTGCATGCCCTTGCAGTTGTGTAGGAGCATCCTTTGCAGGCTAATACTACGCAGAGGTGGAGAACTCTGTGAAGATTTTTAAAATTATTCTTTGCTTAATGCCTCTTCACTCTGCATTTGAGATGACTGAATTCTGAGCCTCCGCACAGTCTTTGGGAGAAGTGGAATTCGTCATCTCGGGGACTGGATTTAATGTGAATTTCTGCTAAGACTTGTTCAATGCATTGCAGTAAGCCAGCTGAGTGGGGTTGCCCTACCAGCACTCTGAGGTTTCGAGACAGAAGGATCAGACCATGTTTACCCGTCTGTGATTCGGAAGGCTCATAAGCTTCATACAAGCAAATCTCTTGAGAAGCTTTGACACAGCCCTAGGATAAATGAATTTTTGGAGAATTCAAGAAGTTGGCCTATTGGTGGGGGCTATGAAACTTTTCTTGGAAAACTTTATTTTGACTTTGTCCTATGCTTGATTCTGTTTGAGATTTTTTGTAATCGTTGGTAGATTCCACTTCTAGGAGCTTCATTTTTTCTCTCTGGCATCTAGTTCATGTTTCTCCCTGGGTGCAGTGATGGGAGTCTCTGTGTTCATAGTTGAATCAAGAATTGTTCCAAGTTATCCTCCACACTTTCCAGTCCTTGTTCCATATTTTGTTTAAAAAGAATTTATGGAGTGCATTTATATTGAGGCACATTCCCAGTCTTCTGGAGTTTGTCTGAAACATTTATTGAACAGCAATGTTGCCATTTTATTACATTAGTAATGGTAATTATGCCACACTTGACCATATACTATATGCGATACATGAATTTTGGAATGGTAACTTTGATCATTCAAAGTGAAGTATTTACTTAAATATCCTGTGTCCTACTCTTCCCCCACAGATGCCACATCTATATGTATGTATGTATGTATGTGTGTGCGTGTGTATAAAACTTTGCATGGGGACGTGATTACTAGACATAGTGTAGTAATCACATCATAAATTTGATAAATATTGAATCACTCTATTGTACACCTGAAACTAATATAATATTGTATACCAACTATAATTAAAGAAAGAATACATTATATATGTCAACAGTTGTTTCTATGTAAATATTTGACTTTTTAAAGCAAAACCTGTATAGACACACCAGGGATAATTTAGTAGGGATTCCTGTATTAGGTAGAATACTGGACTGAGTGAGCCTTGAATTTCATAATTTTATGCACTGTTCAAGACCTCTAGGTCCTTGCAAAAATATGTTGGAATTGAAAGTGAGTGGCAGTTGGGTGAGGGATTGGCCAGGTAGGCAAAAATTTCAGCTAGTATACTATCCCACTTCGTATCTAAATGTTCTGAGAAAAATTAAATTGCTTCAAAAGTTGTGTTTTCTTTTTTAAAAAGATTTGGTTTATTTATTTTTAGAGAGAGAAGAAGGGAGAGAGAAAGGGGGAGGAGAAACATCAATGTGTGGTTGCCTCTCAAGCGCCCCCTACTGGGGACCTGGCCCACAACCTAGGCATCTGCCCTGACTAGGACTTGAACTGGCAGCCCTTTGGTTCACAGTCCAGCATTCAGTCCACCGAGCCACACCAGCCAGGTGTGCTGAAAGGTGTGTTTTCTTTAATCATTATTTTAAATACATAGAAGCTTTCAGAATGAAGACAAAGATTATTGGAACTTTGCACTAGCTTATACAATGGATACCTTCCTATAATACATGACTATGACTGATTCATTTCTGAGACCTGGACTTTGAAATGCCACCCCCATGGTGTATTATGTATGGATATGTACTGAATTTTTTTAAAAAACAAATAGTTGCCAACTTTAGACCAACTGTCATTGCTCAGTGTGAGTGATAAAAATTTCTGCTAGTCCTGGCACTCCATATCGTTTCCTTTGTGATGCATTATGAGCCAATATTTTCAAGTCTTTCTTTACTTTTGGCACAAAAGACAACTTTGGCAGAAGGATAAATATGGAGAGGAGGAGGGATACGAAGGCTGTAGCATTAAAGTGGTCCTGCTTGATTCCCTTCTAAGCCTGGAGGGCATTTGTAAAAGACACATCAAAATGAGGATTAGCTATGTTAGTTTTTCAGATAGAAGCAAAACAGTATTCTAAATTCTTTCTGAGCCAGGAGGTGTGAGATAAAACACTTATGCTTTCGACCATAACATTAACCTGAAAACTATACAATAAAGGTAGAGAAAATTCTGTATTAGAACTATGGAATCCTAAATTTTAAGCTTAAAGTGTTTAACTGCTTTGGACTTTGTTTCATGTATAATACAAAAAGATCAAACTCCTGACCCCTTTGGCCTTTTCTGTCTCTCTGCCTATGTCATTTGGGGAGGGGCAGGTGGGACATTTTGACAATGGAGATGATTTCCTCCTGGGCCAGATAAAGTGGAAAGCACTGCTTTTAGTTCACTTTTAGAAAATAATTTAGATGAGTAATCCAGCTTATGGAGATTAATTTTGATTTAAGCAAGTGGGGTTAATGTATTTTTATTTGTATTTTAAAGTTATAACACCTAGAAATAGCCTGAGCTATCCACAAAACACCCTTACTATAAGATTTAAAAATGTCCGGCCCTCAGTTGGAAAACAGACACACTGTATTTAATCTCACTGAAGGTATGGATATTTTTCTGTATACGTATATGTAGTAATCCAGCCCTGGCCCAAACTCCCTCACTGATATTATGCAGTATTTTTCAAAAAATCAAGATAGATGCCAGAATAGTTACCTATACAATGAAATACTATATATAAAGCCATTTTTTCTATTAATTTAATCCATAGTCTTCATTTTCAGCCCTGGATTTTAACTCTCCATTCGTATTTACATGTTCTTTAATATTGCTCATCCTCAGTTACCACTACTGTGAGATGAAGATAATATTTACATTACATTATATTTGTGATGTTTTTAGCAGTTTGGCATAGAACCGGGGCTCAGTAAATTTAGAGAATAATAATAATAATTCTCCTCCCTTCCTTCACCCCCCTCCTCTCTTCCTCTTCCTCCTCCTCTTTCTTCTTGTTCATTCATCTCTTGTTGACTCTTTAGGAGTAAAAGAAATCTTTAATAGTTTCCTTGTAAAGTTTTGCCTTTTTTTGAGTTTACATTTGTTTTTTTATTTTTTTAAATAGATTTTATTGATTATACCATTACAGTTGTTCTGTTCCCCTGCTTCATTCCCCTCCACACTGCACACCCCCCACCACTCCGCCCTTTAGCTTATAACCACATGTCTCAAGTTCTTTAAATTCTATATTTCCCCTACTATTCTTGCCCTCCCCCTATCTATTTTCTACCTACTGTCTATGCTATTTTCTGTACCTTCTCCCCCCTTCTCCTCCTCCCACTCCCCTGTTGCTAACCCTCCATGCGTTCTTCATTTCTATGGTTCCGCTCCTGATCTAGCTGTCCTCTTGGTTTGCTTTTGTTTTAGGTGTGGTTGTTAATAACTATGAGTTTGCTGTCCTTTCACTGTTCATATTTTTCATCTACTTTTAAGTAGATGAAAGGGACATATAAGTCACTTTAACATTTCATATAATAAGGGCTTGGTGATGATGAACTCCTTGAATTTGATCTTATCTGAGAAGCACTTTATCTGTCCTTCCATTCTAAATGAAAGTTTTGCTGGATAAAGCAATCTTGGCTGTAGGTCTTTGGATTTCATGACTTGGAATACTTCTTTCCAAACCCTTCTTGCCTCTAAGGTCTCTTTTGAGAAATCAGCTGACAGTCTGATGGGAGCTCCTTTGTAGGTGACTGTCCCCTTATCTCTTGCTGCTTCTAGGATTCTCTCCTTCATTTTAATCTTGGGCAATGCAATTATGATGTGCCTTTCTTGGTTCCAACTTCTTGGTAATTATGTGTATTCTTTCTTAGTTCCAACTTCTTTGGGACTCTCTGAGCTTCCTGGATTTCCTGGAAGTCTATTTCCTTTGCCAGACTGGGGAAGTTCTCCTTTATTATTTGTTCAAATATGTTTTCCACTCACAGCTGTTTCTTTTCCTCTTCTGGTACCCCTATAATTCGGATGTTGGAACCTTTAAAGATGTCCTGGAGGTTCCTAAACCTCTCCTCGTTTTTTTGAGTTCTTGTTTCTTTATTCTTTTCTGGTTGGATGTTTTGTTCTTCCTTCTTGTCCATTCCATTGATTTGAGTCCCAGTTTCCTTTCCATCACTATTTGTTTCCTGTGCATTTACCTTCATTTCAATTAGTTTAGCTTTCATATGTTCCTCTAATTTGTGACTATAATCAACAAGTTCTGTGAGCATCCTGATCACCAGTATTTTGAACTGTGCATCTGAGAGGTTTGCTATTTCTTGTTCGCTTAGAGTTATTGGCTCTGGGGCTTTGAGTTCTTCTTGAGCCATATTTTGGACTCTCTGTGCCTGTTACGTATGAGGAGCGGAGCTCTAGGCCTTTTATTTACTTTTTAATCAATCAGTTTCTTTCCTTTGGGGTTTATCTTCAGAAAATAGTGGACTACAGACCATCAAAAGACAGCCATGTACAGTAATATTGAGTTACAATCACACACTACCCAAATTATATGCTCATTTCTCAGGAAAACTTCTAAAATTCCCATAGAATAAATTTACATATTCAATTTGTTTTATATTTCTAAGCTTTCATTGCAAGTAAATGGTATGTATTCATTCTCCACTCAGCCTGTTTTTACCAAGTTCTTGCTCTGGGCCCAGCATTGTGCTCAGTGATGGTATCACCAAGAACGCCTATTGCCCTAGAAAGCTCCTTCTGCAGAGAACTTTGTAAAGTAGAAAGTCCGAGAGCTTGGCTAAACACAGTCTTTGTGAGAACTCTAGGCAACTCTATTTTTCTAGAAAGATGTTTACATTTCGTTGCCGCTGCCCGCAGCAGCAAGGTTGGTCGCGAGGTGAGGCGAGGGACTTAAAAGAATGGAGAGGACCATAAGCTCTGCTGGCAAATGGCAACTTTATTCAAGGAACTGCTGGCTTATATGCAGAACTGCAGTCAGTGGCCTGAGAACAATGTTGTTTTACAAAAGTTTGTACACTCCCGAAAGCTATCAAGAGGGCAAGATGTTCTCATATCCTGAGAACATTAGCCCACAGATAACAGTGTCCTCATGACTATCACTTTCTTGGAACATGACGCATATGCCAAGATCTTGTTCTTTCCTTCAAGGCTGAGAAGGAGAAGGTCCAGAAGATGTCAAGATACCCGCCGGCTCCAGGGACCAGAAACCAAGTCCCTCCACCATTTTCACAGTGGGGGACTCTGTCCTTGGTCCCCTGCGGCCTGGCGGGCTCCCACATTTCGTTTCTTGGCAATGCAGGTTACATTGTGTTTTCTGAAGAGGACATCCACACACAGGGGAACAAAAGTAGGGTTGCAGTTAGTTGTGCAGAAAATCATACAATAATTAATAAATGATAATATAAGAATAAACCGTTATACATAATCAAAACTGTAAACCTACTTTTGCCCCACCCTGTGTATTTTTGAATTTTTATTACACTTTAATTAAATTCTAGGCTGTTTTAATAAGAAGTTCATTAAGTTAGGAAGTAAAAGCGAGAATTTCTGGAGGACGGGCAGTGGGGGAGCAGCTTATTTCTGAAGTCCCGGGGATAAATAGGAGAGTGTTATGCTTACAGACAGCAGCGAGTGTGTGTTTGCCTTTCCCTTAGTACATACGGGAGAAAAACATTAGCGGGCAAATCAGCAGTGATTTCTGGTGCAAGTCCAACTGCGCTTCCTAGCCTGGCTTCCTCTGTTTCACTTGATTTATGATGGGTTCATGTGTCATACGAGTGAGAAAAGGACAGTGCTAGTTGTGCCTTCTGGTAGCTGTTGTTTACCCATACATCTAGCAAGAATTTTAGTGAAGCCAGAGGTCACATCAAACACAGCCTGTCCTAAAAGGCTTGGGTTTAACGGGATCAGCTGAAGTTGTCAAGTGATTTATTATCATCCTGGAGGACATTTATTTAAACATGAAAAGAGCGCTTTTAATAATTTCACAGTCAATACTTTGTACTCACGTAAGTCTTTTAAGAATAATAGCCTTTACACTTGGAGATTTATAGAGTATAAAATACTTTTCATTCACTTTTTCTCAGAATAAGTCATCTGCTATTGCAGGTGCACACCTGTAAAACTTCTTAGCAATCTTTCTGCTTTGTGTTTAGTTTCTAACTCATAAGACCCAGAAGGGATGGTGTTAGGAGAAATACATGGTTTCCGAATCTCTGATATACCCTTTTTCAGGCTCCTTTGCCCCTTCCTGATATCTGGGTGGTCTACAACCTGCACATACTCTTACCAGGTAAAACCAGAAAAAAAAAAACTGAAGCCGTTACAGAAACTCATCTGCACATGTGTATTAACTCTCCCTGATATTTTGGCAGTTTATTCTCTTATTGATGACTAATAAAAGAAGGCATTGTTCTTGTTATAATAATTCCTAGCTGTATAGAAAAAAATTACCCATTGATAATCCCTAGGTAAGGGCCAGCAAAACCATGGAAGAGAATGTAGATACAGTTCAATCCCCAGAGAAAATACATATATCTGGGACTATTTCTTTAAAAATCTTGCATATCTTAAATGGCTCAGAGCAAATGCTGTATTTTTTCAAAGTAAGAACAACTGATGTTTAAAAGGATGACTTTAGATTAGCAAAAATAGTATTAATTATATGATAGATATATACTGTCTACTTAGGGATGAAGAAAAATGGTCAAGTTTAGAAAAAAACTTGATCCCAAGTAATTGTAATGTAAATAGGTGCATACTTTAAAGCTATCTTGAAGTAAAACATCACACTTCTTGAGGGTTATTAGGAGCTGACATTTTCAATGAATCTAGATTTCAAAATTATATTCTGCACATGGATGTTACTGAAAATTTGGAGGCCAGTATGATTATGTAAATCAAGTTACCAAAACAAACCTTTAAAGAGCACAAGCATTCAAATTATGTATGCTTTTTCTCATGATTATATTGGTATTTTATAACTATGCTACCATTTAGGAACTATTGATGTAAGATTTGTGGATTAGCGTTAAGTTGTTGAACCTTGATGAGAAGACCTTTGACTCAAAGTTCCCCGTGAATGAACCCTGTAGCTTTGGGTGTTTGTCTTTTCTGAGCCATAGATTTCTTATTCAAAAATTTGGAATTATGATCATTATCTCTCAAAATTGTAGTGGAGAAACAATAATAATCTCAACAACAAAAACAGCAGTAACAGTTAATGTAGTGTGAGCACTACTTATTAGCAACTGTCTCCAAAGCTTTAAAGTACACTGCATTATTTCATATTCACTGACGCTTTAGTAGTTACATAGATCATGTTTCCTATTCTCAGGGGGAAGGAATCAAGTTTAGATGTTACATGCACTGGCAAGTCAGCCCTTAATGATTGATGGAGCTGGGGTTTGACCCAGCTATACAGACCTATGTACATGCATGTAGTACTGTGAAACTATAAGTGCAGCGTGTTTCTCATACTAACTATACTACCACACCCTTCCTTTTCAAAATTTGATGAGGTTCCTAAACAGGGGTTTTTGTCTTGCCTCATTTACTGAACACTTTAGTAAATGAGTTATTAAACCTTAGGGAAGAGCTCTCGGACTTTGTCTGCAGTTGTTCTTTCCTGACCCTTGTCGCTACCCTAAATGCTCTTAGTTCTTTATCTTTTAGTTCCTTTTTTTTTCTTTTTTACTGTATAACATTTTGCAAAGCCAGGGGCTTTGGTGAATATCTCAAATGTCTTTTTTGACGTGAAATACATGGCAATATTTTATAGCTCTCTTGATTTATGTAAAGAGAAGAGGTGCCTAGGTTTGTATTTTTGTATAATTCGCTGTTATAATTTAAAGTCACTGTGAAAAAGGCAGTGTGTGAAATGAAAAGTAGGGCTGTGGAGTCATATGAAATTAATTGTGTTTGAACCTTAAGACTATTACACAGTGAGTGATCATGACAAGCTAAGGAATTTCAGTAGCTTTATGTTCCCCTCTGTATGCGATCAGAATAATAGGTGCTATTATTAAATGCTTCTCCTTTGCCAGCCACTGTTTAAACTGCTTTATTTATAGTAACCCACTTAATCATAAAAAGAAACTCTATTAATGTCAATCCGTAGATGAGGAAACTGAAGGACAGAAAAGTTAAGCAAGTGTTCAGGCTCACTACTAGGAGTGATGGTAATAGACCTCCCTATCTGCTAGGTAGTAATGTTATGAGTAAGCAATTGTGTAAGGTAAGTAACTCCTGCAGAGATTGTTATTTAGTTCAATACTTGATAACTAGTGTTTTAATTAAACACCAATACTATTTATCTGCCCCAAATCTAAATCAATAAGATTAAAGTTTGTCCATTACTCAGCATGAAGTTTTTGCTTTTTAACCTACTTACTAATCTGTTTGGTTACACCAATATTTCCCAATTAATTTTTCAAAATATCCAAAGTTTAGCTAATGGCAAAGATTTGGCTTCTTTTTCGGTTTAGGTAAAGTAAGTTTCATTTACTAACATTGGCTCAAATTTAGGCCTATTCAAAAGACATAAGAAACACATTTTAGCTGTGAAGTGGTGGTTCTCACAGACAGAATGGTATTGTTGCAGCCAGTGGTACTCAGGGATATTTTAGTCTACCTGTCGAAAACTACCTTGAGAACACACTGGTCATATAAACACAAGATGGCCTCAGACTTGAAATAAGAGAGATAGACCTGGTCAAGACCTGAGTGAAGGAGTCAAGCAACTTGAATTCAAATGATGCTTCTCTGTGATTTGCTGTGTATTATACGATTGTATGACCTTGCCACAGTCTTTACTTCTGTAAGTTTTTCTTTTTACATTCCATGTAAGTTGGGACCAAAAGGTTTGTACTGAGGATGCCTTTTTATAGTATGTACTTAAAGAAAGATATTTAAAAGATATTTACCAATCTCCTTCTCCCCATTTTTTGCTATTTTTCTGACCTTCAAAAATTTTAAGACATTCCACTATAATAAATGCTTACACTGTAAATAGTTCTACAAAACTTTGATCAGGAAAAGTTAGATTTAACTAATTTTTTTTATAATCCCGTACTTAGGCTGATTTCTTTTGAATCGTATCTATGAATTTCAATGTATCAAGGGTTTAAATTTATAAAACAATATTATCTAAAAACAATCCCTATATATTATTAACCTCTCAATTCACATTTATTTCTGATATAATGTTAGTGATTTCTGATTATTTGTGGTCTGTTATTATGCCTATAAAAATTAAAGAGCAGTATTATTCATGGACTGTAAGTATGGAAAATGGCGACTGAAAAAAATTTATTTAGATAGGGTCTGAATTACATATTTCTCTTTATTGTACTTATGTCTCTTATAATATGAAATAAAAAGATTTAAGGTGTTATTCACTGAAAGTAGACAAAAATTGTGGGTAAACTAATAAATTCAGATTTCCTCACTGAAGAAAATACTGTCTTTTAGCGTACTGTTTTCAACATAATGCCTCCATTAGTCACTGTATTTTGAATGATGCTTCTCCCTATCTCTCATACTGCTTCAAGATGAGAGAGTTGGTAGGTCATACCACATTGAACAGCTTGCAATAGGTATATATCATACATACCAGATGTGAAGAACTCACCCATTCAGATGCACTTATGCCCATTTAGAAAATAGCATTTTGGAGTTCAAATTATGTATAGCAGTTACACTCATATGTAGTCCACACTAAACTCATTTTTATCGGTATGTGCTCTAAAAACAGTTATCGATGATGTGTTTGGACAATTAATAATACACAAGGATGTTCTATCTGCATATAATGTCCAAGACATACTTTTTCCTCGTACAATCTGAGACCTGCATGGTCCTTGAGTACCCCATTGTCTTTAAGAATAGTATGATTCAATATTAAAGAGTAAAAAAGGGATGTGGAGATTCTGTACCCTTGCCTACTTCAAACATAGACTTGAAAATACCTTCTATGGCTAACTAGAAATGTAAAAATTAAGGGTGCCTTTGAAATTACCTGATATTCCTTCCTTCAACCAAGATAAAAATCCTTGATATGAATGGTACTTAACAGCTATAAAACTTAATAGATATGAATTTTATTAGTGTTGAGAAATTTTTGTCAGATTTAAATATTTTCTTCAACTTCTCAGTAAATCAAAAGTTGCTATTGAACACTTTTAAAAATACCTGTCTTAAATCTGTGGGGGATTTGTTACGCAGGCGGTGCATGCCATTCATCCCTGTGTGCTTGATGTGCACACATCAAGTACAATTGCTTGATATACACACATCAAGAATAATATCTCTAATTCTCTCTCAAAAAAAATACAAGAAGGTGTTCTCAGATCTAATTTACAAGCAAGGAAATCGAGGTGCAATGTGACAAATAGTTTCCCCAGTAACATGAGATAAATGTTTAGCAGAGCTGGAATTATACCCACAACAAGCTATAAAACTTGTTCTCTCCAAGAGCATAAAAGGTTTATCAAGGTGGTTGAAAGAAGGTGATGGTAATAGTTCTGGGCTTATTGTGTGTCTATCAGTTTGATATCTATTGCATACATGTTATATTAACACTTTGAGGCAAAAAAAATCTGTTCTACAAATAAAGGAAACAGACTGAGAAGAAAATTTCACCCAGTCACATTATTAATATGTGACAGACCTGGGAATAAATCTCATGGATGTGCACCGTGAGATTCATTATGTTTCAAAAGAGTAGTTTGTTTCTGAAAAATAGATTTGGAAAAATAATCTGTTGATCGATAGGTATGACGAACACTCCAGGATGTGACCTTTATGTGTCATACAAAAAGGAAAGTTAGGGGCCTTATGAAATTTAGTCCGTTACAAGGTCCAACAAACATACCAACAACGAATATTTCAGAATTTTGGTTACAGCTTATAGCTCACTTTTTATAGGGTGCCCAAATCCCATTAGTTACATAACCTTCACCCCACCCTTTCAAATCTGGACTTGATGTTTGTTATGTTATTTCCGCTGGACATGAACACTGAGTGGGAGGTTTCCGTGTCATGGGGTTTGTGTACTAGGGTGGGAAATGACAGGACACCAGAAATTATGATGTGGCTTATCCCAAGCCCCAGGGCTGTACGTTTCTGCAGATACTTATTGAATGTCTACTATATCCCAGACACCATGCTAAACAGAGTAGGTACAACAGTTTATAAAATTTGACATCTGCTGAGGAAGCTCTGCTAAAATTTATGTTCTTTTCCATAGGTACTCATGATGTTTTAACATAGAGCTACCTCTTAGCCACTTATTTTCTTGAGATTTTATTTATTTATCTTTAGAAGGGAAGGGAAGGGAAGGAGAGAGGGAGAGAAATATCAATGTATGGTTGCCTCTTGTGTGTCCCCTGCTCGGAACTGGCCTGCAACCCAGGTATGTGCCCTGACTGAGAATCGAACCGCAGTTGTTTGGTTCGCAGGCCCGTGCTCAATCCACTGAGCTACACCAGCCAGGGCCACTTATTTTTAATTAAAGAGATAACTGACTGTCATAGCCTTAGTCATAAAAATGCTATTATGGACAAGGAATCAAATAAAAATTGGAAAGCAAGCAAAACAGCTTTAAGAAAAGGTATATTCATCCTTATCCTTGGAGTAAACTCCTAGGAGCACAGATGGGATACACACCAGGTGACATGGAAGTATGGGGGAAAGAAGCTAAACCTGAGATTAAGAAATGGGTTTTCGGGAGAAGTGTATGGGGGCTCTTACGAAATTATCAAGGTTTTGCCTCTTGCCATTTCAAAACTTGTTACCAAGGAAGGACTTTTATCATTAATGTAGACACAGAGGTTTATAGGACTCCTTGAAAGGATGTCAAGAGCTCATTGTTACAGTGGAAACTTGTGTTAATAAATATTGTTTAGTTGGTTAACTTAGAGGCATCAATCACTTTCCAGTCAGAGAAGAGGATTTATTCTGATTCATAGCATGCACTTAATTCTTTATTTGTGCATCCCCTTGGTACCACAGTTACAAACTACTTTGACATAGCTTTAGAGTCTGACCCTTGAAGGTGAGCTTTCAAGTAACATTTCAAAATTTAAAATCCATGTTTATATTCCTTCTATAACCTACTTATTTAAATTAAAATAAAAGTGACAATAATATAGTTGCTTTAATAATATATTATACTTGTACAACTATTTATGCTATATGCCATCTCAAAAATATGAGAATCATGCAATATTCACACATCTCCAGTACATGGAATTGTTATTTTTAACTAGCATTTCCCAGTTTGCCCTCATAAATTGTACTGTTTTACTGGAACCCTTACTCACTAATAAAAATCATGTGATAAATGAGAATTGTTTTAAGGACACTAAAGAGCCGGTGAAAAAGTAATCTTCTTTGTATTAGGAAGAGCTCTGGTATTACCAGAAACTAACAGTTAAGCACAGTGACCTCCTTTCTTAGTGAAGCCGAGTATTCCTCTGGCAATACCCTTTCATCTTAGAACTTCGTGAATCTGGAAGAAAGAAGGAAGGGAGGAGAGATGAGGAGAGGTGAGGAGAGGGCAGAGAAGAGGAAGGACGGAAAGAAAAGCAAACGAAAAACAGACTGACCTGTGCAGAGAAATCTGAAAAAGCAAACCAAAATTTTGAAGCCAGCCCCATGTTGCTCCTGAGAGCCCAGTGTTCAGATTGTTTGAGAAGGACTGTGGGTTAGAATAGAAGCCGCCATGCTTACTCTCCTTTGGAAGACATGAGTGAGACACGTCAGCGTGGATGACCCACTGACCTCAGATGTGGCGGGTACCGCATGACTGTAGACTCGGGACCTGCTGATCTGGGGGCTTTTATGAATTGCAGTCAGCAAGTTTTGAGCAGGTTGCCTGGCAGGGACTTTATTTATATTTGCACATGACCTAAATTTAATATATATATTAATATATATTAATATATATTAATATATATAGTTTCTAAATTTTAAAGAACATGATCTTTGTAGAACAGTTGAAAAAGAAAAATTATTACTTTTTAAAATTGTGTCTGTTAAAAAACTCTACATTTAGAGAATATTAGAATCTGATTTTCAAGTTTATTACTATTTAAGGTTATTTTACTTATTATTTTTCTAGTTTATTATTGTTTAGACTTAATTTTATTTAAAAATAAAATAGTGCCTCCATTTAAATATTTTCTACAAGTTTTACACACTTTTAGTTATATATTTTGATAGATCTCTCAATTGAAAAGTGTATAACTTCATGAAATTTTTGCAGACAATACACAGCTGTATCTGATGGAATACATTTTCTCGATACCTTCACATGTGAATAAAAACTTTGACTACGGAATATGTAAAACAGGGATGATTTTCTGTGGGGGTGACTTTCCTCCCAAGCTCCCCCTCTCCCGTGTGCCATGGATGAGAGTAAACATGACTGAGACATGATCTGCTTGGGGAGGAGAGGTGGCCAGTTTCTCTGAGGAAAAAGGCCTCAAGCCCCCTCCACCAGGGGCTTTTATTGGGTTCTAAAACACTGGAATACAGGGTGGCAAGGATCAAACAGTAGATAACATTTCAAAGAAATCTGAGGGCTTAGTCCAAGTCAGAGTCTGTCAGGAACAGTTTTAGGGTTTCCTGCTCGAACCCTTAACATATGAATGAAAGCACTCTAAGCAGAGTAGATTTCACAGGTTTGTCAGCAAGTCTTTGTGATGTCAGATTTTTTCCCCAGGACATGCTCTAGCAAGGCAAGGAGTTGCACCACTCTGCATCAGGTATTCAGGCTTAAAGGGATTAGAGCCAGGAAGCGCTTCTCCCAGAGGACATGGGGACTCCGGCTTTGTCAAAGCTGGGGGATGAGAGTCCATTGCTCTTTTTGTTGCAGCCCCCCGAGTCCTTCCATGAAGGCCTCCCAAGTGATTGAGTTTGGCCTCCATTGAGGGGGTTGCCCCTCCTCTGGGGGGTTTTACCCATCAAGGACTTCTGACCATGCTTTGGAGACAGGGAGGAAACTGGGGCAGCATTTGCTACCAGAGACAAGCCCTGTCTCCTGCAGCTCGAATTCCAGAGGTCACTGACTCCTCCTTAGCCACAGGGGGTAGAGTGACAATTCCTAGAACCAGGCAGAGCGGTCCACACCAGTTTTCCTTAAATATTGTAACTTCTCCATAATCGAATCTAATTCAGTACTATAAAAGAGGCATCTAATTTCAGGCCAAACTTTTCCTCATTCAGGGTAAACTGCCCTTTTCTGCCTAAATTCTTGTGGGTTTTGTCATTCACAATGAAATTTAAATTTTTAGCAATTATGTCTGAGCGTTGGATCTCTTTCCATTGTGTCTGCTGGTGCGTGGGGAGCCCTTTGGAGCTGCAGTGTATCTATTCAGCTGGGGGAATTTATTGTAGCAATGCTTTTATTTTATTTCTGCTTTTTATTCTTGTTTTTGTTCAACCATGACAATTCATTGTATAAACTCAGGGATATACACCTTCAAAATTTATCTTCTCTCTTTTTATTGCCATCATTTTTGTCTTTTTTTCCTACATTCCAGAAGTGTTGCTTAAGATGTATCCTCTATCAATGAGTCAGTTTTCCATAAGTTGATTCTGTTCTTTATTCCTTCAGAAAGCATTTTAAATGTCTACCAATAATTATTAGTAACTCTAATTATATCTTCAAATTTGCCTGTCTTTGTTCTCATCTTAATGTGTTATAACTTAACAGTTTTTGAGAACACTATTTGTAAGGGGGAATTGCAGGTGCTATCTATATTTTATTTATTGTTGCACATCTTTGTTCAAAGTTTTACTCTTATGCAGCCTTTGAGACAAATTATTCCCAGTTCTATTGAAAAAAAAAAAGGCCTTGTATAATCCAGGTGTTTCACCTACTGCAGTTTGAGAGGGATTCTCTCTACCATACCCACCAGTCGCATCTGACTGTGGCTGACTGCTTGCTCAGTTTGTTTGCCAGTAGAGTGACCTGGAGTCTTGAGATGACTCGGGAAAGTGTGTCTTTGGGCGGTCTCTCTAGGTGCCATTTTTTCTCATAAGTGTTCAGTAGGCTATGCTTCTGACCACATTTACTAATGAGAAATTATTTTGCTTGGTTTCTACTTAAAGCAAATTGTGTGGTTTTGTCTAATTTATTTCTGTTTCTTTTCCTTACTGTATCAAAGTAAACCCAGTAGAATGAATGAAAACCTCCACCTCCACTTGTTTTACTGTTTGGGATGGACACGCTAGCCCTGGGCTATTGCTT
Source organism: Sturnira hondurensis (assembly GCF_014824575.4). Classification (NCBI taxonomy): domain Eukaryota; kingdom Metazoa; phylum Chordata; class Mammalia; order Chiroptera; family Phyllostomidae; genus Sturnira; species Sturnira hondurensis. The sequence goes on from NW_028075269.1 coordinate 5,115,727, forward strand.
CTATGCCACAGATTCCTTCCAGGTCAAAGAATGGCAAAAGAGTCTTAATTTGCCCTGTCCACTGTTCCAGTCAAGGAATAGTAGTAAACTCAAGTCAGAACTCCTTCAACTCTCTTCCTGCAATACAACGCCGAAGGTCTTTGTTCAATCTGGCTTTGTCTATTCCAAAACCCTCTCTTAATTTTTAACCTTCAAGTAGGGATGAAGGTTTATTCATATACTTTCATCCTTTTGATCCTCTTCTTTCTCATCTTTGGTCACTTCATTTGGATTTTCGGGTAGAGGGAATTAGATGCTTTTATGTAAATGTGACTTCCCCAGAATTCTGAATTTACCAATATATAAATTATTTTTGTCAGAATAAACATGCCTTGCCCTTTTAAATTTTGATTTAATGCTGCCTGGATTTCAAGATTTTTACCATTTATGTTGCTTTCTATCTTTGATATATTAAAGTGTGGTTTGTTTGTTTTCAACTATTTTTAATGATTTGGAATATATATATATATATATAAATATATGTGTATATATGTGTATGTGTGTGTGTGTGTGTGTATTCTGTTTCAAATTCTACTGACAGCCTGGGCCGTACCTGCTATTCAGTAAGTATTAGATCATTCACACATTTCCCCCTTAATTATGTTGTTTATATTGTCCATCCGAGAACATTTTTTATAAACTTGGAAACTATTCCTGTTTTGATCATTTTCATAACTAAACGCAGCCACTTTCCCCATTTCCTTGAGCAAAATCATAGTGAGTTCTGATTGTATGTTTACTTGCTTCCACTACCACCCACAAATAAGCTGTAATATGTTGACTTCAGCTTCTTATTCTTTTTTATCAGTAAAATTGAAATAGTTGCCTAACACAATAAATATTAATTGTATTTAATTTTTGAAAAATTGGTGTGCAAGGGTAATGAAATCCAGGTTTCTATTAAAATATATTATTCAGTTATTTTTCCTTTTGACCATAAGGCATGAAAATAAATGATTCAGCATGTGACTAGAAGCTTATGCAGGGCTGCGCTAATTAGGAGGTATTGCTAAGACAATAGTTGCATATTTCTCATTAAACACTTTTACAACATTAAAGTAATGTATGTTCATGGTTTTAAAAATAGTGCTCTCGTGACATTGACTTTCGAAAACAACAGCAATATTATGTTACACCATTTACACTTCCCAGAAAACACTTCTGATTGTATTCTCTGGTGCAACGTGTCTTAGAAAGTCTCTCAAGCCAATAAACTGGTAGAATTATAGGGCTCTCCTCATTTGTTACCATCTCGCAGGGATTACTGTCCCTTGATGCCTAATCTGTAGATTCTTGCAAACCATTTTTTCAGATGGGAAGGTGTACGGATCCCCATTATTCTTCCTTGGTCAGATGGAACAATGCTGTTAATTGTGTGTGAATATACAAATTATATATATATATATATATATATATATATATATATATGTGTGTGTGTGTGTGTGTATACACACACACATATATATGTATGCATATGCATTTATCCTTATATAAATATATGAATTTATATGAGTTCATATGAATTTATATATAGATAAATGCATATAGATACATAAATTAACATGTAAATTTTATATTTAAGTATGTATAAAGCAGTAAAGTATGTTATATAATTTAGATGCTAATACAGTATCTATTTATTATTCTCCTTATTTTTCCCAGCATCCTTGACTTGACTTATAGACACAAAATCTCCTTAATCTTTTATTAACCTCTTTAAAAATTTTAATTACACTTCTTTTTGGCCTTAATAAATTTTTTTATCTTCCCCTACTCCATCTTTTTTAGCATACTGCATTGTCTTTATTGCCTCCTTAATTTTGTTGAACAATATATGTTTTAGCTCTGTTTTGCCTTTTACTTTGCTAACTTTCTTAGATACCCACACATCCCTGGTTGGACCTGAATCCCTAAAATGCCACATGAAAGGTCTTTGGGCTGGGCCTGGTTCCTGATGTACTTCACTGCAGGGAGATCAGATAGTAGAGGAACACACTGAGTCTCCTGGCTGAGAGAGCGGTGGATATAGGAAGTACGGAAGAGTCCTCTGCGGTGGGGTAGAAGACCCCTGCGGTGGGGTAGATGAGCCTTTCAGGATGCCAGTCTCTCCTGGCTTTAGGAGTCAGTCACCCAGCTTCCCACAATAAGTAATATGTCAATGTGCTGACCCTCTTAATGAAAGTCTCATGGAATCCATTCTGCATGTTTTTATTTGAAGCTTTCTTTACTTCATCAGTTTCCCTTGTCATCTTATTACTGTATTCTGAAAGTTAATTCAAGCCTCTTAATGTTGTCTAAACACGTCTTCCTTGATCTGATAGATTAAAAACTGTATTCTTTAATTCTTAGTTTTGAGGGTAGATGGATAAGTGATAAATATGTTTACAATAAATCTTGTGTAATTACCTGGATAACCTGGCAACTTTGTAGCAGTGACAACTTTGAATACATACTAGTCACATATCCAGCGAAGAGTCTGTGCTGACATTGGTCTTGGCAATGATTTTTTTGGATTTACTCCGAAAACAAAATAAACAAGCGCAGTTACATCAAGCTACAAAGCTTCTGCACAGCAAAGAAAATCGTTAACAGAATGGAAAGGCAACCTAATGAGTGGAAGAAAATATTTGCAAGTCATATATCTAATAGGAGGTTAATGACAGAAATATGTAAAGAACGTACAGAACTCAATAACAAAAAATGGGAAAATAAAATTTAACTTAAAATAGGCAGAGTTGCTAAATAGACATTTTTCTAAAGATGATATAGACGGCCAACCAGTATGTGGAAAGTTGTAAGTATTGCTACTCACCAGGGAAATGTAACTCAAAACTACAATAAAATATCATCACAAACCTATTAGAAGTCTGTTATTAAAAATATAAGAAATAACGAGTGTTGGCAAGGATATGGAAAATAGAGAACCATCCGGCACTGTTGAGAGAAGTATAAATTGGTGCCGCCACTGTGGAAAAGGGGATGGAAATTCCTTGAAAACTAAAAATAGAACTATCACATGGTACAGCAAATCTACTTCTGGGTATCTAGCTGAAGGAAACAAAAGTACTAGCTCTAAATATATATATATATATATATATATATATATATATATATATATATATGCCCCCATGTTCATTGCAGCATTACCCATATTAGTCAAGCCATGGAAACAACCTGAGTGTCAATGAATGAGTGCATAAAGAAAGTGCACAGAGATACATAAAGACATATATGTACCTCTGTGTGTGTGTTTAGTTGGTTTTCAACTTTTCCAATGATTTAGAAGGTATAGACTTTGTTTCAAATTCTACTAATGGTCTGACTTATGTCAGCTATTCAGTAAGTATTAGATCATCTGTACCTTTCTCCCTTCATTATTTTGATCATTTCTCATATATATATATATATATATATAGTCATATATATATAGTCATATACATATAAGTAATAGTATATAGTGAAATATTATTTAGCCATAACAAATAAATTTTGTATTTGTTAAAACATGGATGAATGTCAAGGGCAGTATGCTAAGTGAAATAAGTCAGACAAAGAAAGATAATGTCATATGATCTGATTTACATGTGGAATATTAAAGAAAACCCAGCAAACAAAAACCCAGAACTCATAGGTACAGAGAACAAATTGGTTATTGGGAGAGGCAGGAGGTGGGAAAAGGGGCAAAACCAGTGAAGAGGGTCCCAAGGAATAAGCTTCCACTTATGAAATAAATGTCATGGGAAACTAATGGGTAACATGGTGAGACATTGCATATTTCAAAGTTACCAGGATAATAGATTTTAAAAGTTCTCATCACAAGAAAAGAACGATTTTGTAATTATGTATGGTGACAGATGTTAACTAGACTTACCATGATGATCATTAAGCAATATATACCAATAACAAATCATGGTGTGTAACTGAAACTAATATAATGGTATATGTCAGTTATGGCTCAGTAAAGAGAGAAAGAGAGAGATAAACAGCCAGAGAGAAAAAGTCCTATATTAGGTGCGTAAATATAGTTTAACCCCTAAATTTTACCCTTATTAAGCTTCCCAGTCAGCATGTGACTGCCTTTTATAATTGTCTGCCAGAAGCCAGAAAAGGCTAGTGTAATTTAATTTGAGGGCAAATTTAACCATATCTGGGGTCAGTGCTTATGGCCTGGGTAGTAAAAAGTTGTATTTGCAATGAGAAGTATCCAGGTCCTTAATGAGGCTTGGTGAAAAGTTCCACTGTCTTGAGAGAAAAGGGCCACGGGTACTTTTGGAAGTGTTTTGTATGTACGGAAATTTGGAGACTATTAGATTTATTTTTCATTTCAAATACTTGTGACTTTTTTTTTAAAGATTTTATTTATTTATCTTTAGTGGGGAAGGAGAGAGGGAGAGAAACATCAATGTATGGTTGCCTTTTGTGTGTCCCCTGCTGGGAAATGGCCTGCAGGGGACTGGCGTGCAACCCAGGCATGTGCCCTGACTGGGAATTGAACCGCAATCCTCTGGTTCGCAGGCTTGTGCTCAATCCACTGAGCTACACCAGCCAGGGCACTTGTGACTTTTTGTTGCTTCTGGCTTTGTCCTGTGTCACAGCAGAACAAAGGGAAACTACAGTTTGAAGAGATTTTTTTTCTACAGTGCTTCTCAACTGGTTTGCCTCAAGAAATTTTAAAACATACAATATTGATTATTTAGTCGGGGCTCCTGACCTCTTTTCATTTAGATTGTCAAATTAAAAAAAATGACCACGGCCAACCCAACAGTAGCCATTTAGTGTGAATGCTCTGTCCTGAACCCTAAGTACATTAGTCATATAATAGAGCTGCATCTTATTAGTCCTGTTGCTCAATAAGGGTGCATTGGACTGGTTCATTTTTGGTACCAAAAATCCTTACGTACAAGTATAAGCACCTGATTTTTTATAAAGTCACTTTAGAGCAAAAAAAAGGTGGATGATTATTATTATTGTAAATCAGTCAAAATTATGCGTGTTTTTGTCAGATCAGCAAAAATATATATTTTGGGTGAAAATGTATTTTTGGTGTGCTACAGGATTTTAGTAACTAGCCATGAGATGAAAAAGGTTGAAAATCGCTGCTTTATTGTAGTATTTGTAATAAAATATAATTGCATTTAACATGGAAATGTGACCGAACTGCCTTTGATGATATAACTGACAAGGTAATTGTAATGATTTACATGAAACATTGTTGTTTATGCTTCTCCCTTATGACTACCAGGCGAAAAGATTGGGTAACATTTGCAATAAACGTATCTATTCTGAAGGAAAAACGAATGGAGGGCAAATTAGGCTTCTGATGTCAGCTGCCAACTTTGGTACTTACTGTCCCAGGGATGGGAGTGTAATATTTCTGAAACTATTATTCCAACTACTTTAAGCATGCCCCAGGTGCCACAGTGGAAAGCACTCGACATAATTGTCAATGACTGTTCATCTTTAGTCCTTTGAAACCTTAACTTCTTTTGCAATAAAGGAACCCCCGTTCCTTTAAGATTTGCATCTCCTCTCTATAGCTAGTTGTTGTTTGGTTCTGCCTGTGGGTGGTGTACCCTGTTCCCAATTTTTGTAAAACAACTCCCACCCCTCCCACATATATCCATTAGAAATTTAGCAGAAGAGTTGCCAATTCTTTGGACTTACTCAGTGCCTGATTCATGGATGCAGGAGAGTTATTGGAACTGAACTTTGCTGCCTCCATTTGTCATTCCCTTTTTCAAATAGAGGTTTTTAATATGAGGATGACAATTAAATCTCCCAACCACAGTCATGGATCTTGAGTCGAACTGCACTCATCTTATTCTCATGACAGCGCTGCAGGAAGTCACCATCAGTCATCAAAATCATTTTGTAATTTTCGCTTTGAAACAAAATAATCATGATAAACACTTTGTGTGCCTCCTATATGTCAAATAGTCTACTCGGAGTTTTTTATATACCATCTCTAATTTTCACAATTACACAGCGTGGATTGTGTTTTTCCATCACTCAGTAGTGGCTATTGACTGAATCCTTGAAAGTTTGAGTAATTTAAATTCACACTGTACTTTATGAACTCTAAAACAGCCAGGTCTAACCTTAAATCCCTCTCATTCCATTAAGCAGGACGAATTATCTTAAATGAATGACTGGTGGCATGCAAAGGCTGCAGATTGTTGAACAGATGGCCAGGTGGCAATTATGGAATCATGCTAGCTGGGGCTGACCCTAAACAGAAATTCCACTACCGATTTTAAATGCATGGGCAAATTGTGCTTCTGGTACATGCCTCGGGTTATCAGTCCATCTCCTAAATTAATTTTATCTTTGAGGGAAGGAATTAGCTTCCTGTGAATTCCAGTATAGCACTGTACTGTTTTTTAAATTAAGCAAATATTAATAGATTACTATAACAACTAAGAACATATATTTATGAAGTAATATCTTGCATAATTTTGCTTGTTAGTCTCCTATGAGGGAAGATCTCATGTGAATCCTTTTTTAAATTTTATTCTCAGTATCAGTAGAGATGTTTAATAAATATTTCTTAAAAGACTAGATAAATATCTGATCCGGAAATTTCCCTGAAGACTCTAACAGCTCAGTTGGTGGAACTAACATATGGATGTATCAATCAAGAAAAAATGATGTAACTGGATATTTGCTCTACAGTGGGCAATTTAGTCCATTAAATGCACTGATCAAGAGAGTGGGAAAACTAGGTGGGAGGGCATAATTAGGGATGTGCCTTTCCCATTACACTTAAATTTGTGAATATCTTAGAGATCAAGTTCTCCCATCATCCACGTATGGAAGCTGTGACCTACAGATTAAATAATTTTCCTTAAATCATCCTGTTAGTTAATGGCCAGACACCAAAGCATCAGGTAATCCATGTGCAAATATGCATTGACTGCTGTCCACTTTAGGGCCTGTGTTAGTCAGGGTTCTTTTTAGTGCTGCTATAACAAAGAAGCACAAGCTGGATGGTTTGAACAAAAGAAACTGATTTATTCTAGTTCTTCTGGCTGGAAGTCCAAGAGTAAGGTGCTGCAGGTTTGGTTCCTCCTGAGGCCTCTCTCCTTGGCTTGCAGTTGGCTGTCTGGCTGTGCCCTCACATAGAATCTTTTTCTGTGTGCATGCACCCTCAACCTCTCTTCCTCTCCTTAGAAGGGCACTAGTCATACTGGATTAGGGCCCCACCCGCGTGACCTCCTTTAACCTTAATACCATCTTTCTAGGCCCTGTTTGCAAGGAAAATCACATTGGGGCTTAGGAGTTTCTAGCTGAATTGGGCGGGGCACAATCCTGTCTATTTGAGTGTTCAAGTCTATGCTTTCTGACGATGTGTCCTTGGTTTTTCATATGCCTGAGGCAACCTACCCCTTACCTTATGAATTTCCTTTTCTTCAAGTCCCCTGTCATTTTCACTTCTTAATGATAACCAATTTTCTCATGTTCCTTAATATAAGTCATAGAAAGAACGAGGTGAAACCAATTGGCTTAACATGTCTGTGAAAGGAAGAAGATACCACAAGACTCTGAAACGACAGCCTTGTGTTGTCTTTTCAAGTACCTAGTCAGGTGCCAAGTTTCAGTCCATTCACTGATGACCAGAACAGTCTGAAAAGGACTTCTTTTACAGTAGGGTTTAGTGTATAGTGATTTATAATGTTCATGAGAAGAAGAGGTGGAAACTCAGGAACATCTGCAGCACAGGTGTTTTGACCGCATAGTTTTGCACAGTTTCATCATAACAGCAGATGTGCCCCCTTGTGCGGGTCCATGTAGCTCCAGGGTCCCGGGTACTGTTCCAGATTCTGCAAGCCGAGAAGAAGGGGTTTTAATTTGTCTTCTTCCACACAGAATGGGTCTGCTGGCAAACCCACTGCTGTGTGTCTGGCTCTGTATCAATGTCTACGCGAAGAACCTCAATAGGAATACCCTTAATTTAAAATCAAATTACACATTTTTCTGGAAATACATTTGGCAAAGTTCGATTTCCATTATTCGTACCTAATTTTGTATAAAATGTTAACTTTGGCCAATGCCATATATAAAAGGAAAGACTTGTAGAAGGTGGAAAGAGGAGGGACAGAGCAGAGGAGAAAGGGAGAGAAAATAAAACTTTTTTCTAGAATGTGCCTTCATATATGACATCTCATGGTTCAAAAAAGCACAAAGATCTACAATCATGGTGTAGGTGACTTATCTCCCTTTCTGTTCATAGACAGTGATATCTTGCTTATTTTTCTCTTCTCAATCAGATAAGTCTGACTCTAAAGTAACAAATTTTTTCAAATGACATTAACCTGCATATGTGTGTGTGTTGGAAGTGTGGAGGTGAGCAGTGACAGTAAAGGTGGCAAAAGAAGCAGAGTCTTAATCCGAAACATCAGATTTCAGAAACAAATCGAGGAAATCTTTCAAAATCTGTGCCATTTGGATTCATTTGAATGTCAAAGAAACTATACAATTTCTTTGGCATTTTCTAATTTTTAATTTCCTCTTCTTTCACCTCCTCCTCCTTTAAAAAAATGTTTCGATTTGAGAGCTCTAAGGCTAACAGGTATAATATAAAGCTGATTTTTTCTCATGCTTGCTGATTTTTTTTAATTTTTATTTTTATTTAATTCTTGTTCAAGTACAGTTTTCTATCTTATATTCCCAGCCCTGCCCCCCCAGTGGTCCCCACCTCCCTTCCATTTCCGCCCCCCACCTTAGTTATTGTCCATGTGTCCTTTATACTTGTTCATGTGAGTCCATCCCCTTTTCCCCTATGATTCTCTCCCCTCTCCCCTCTGGACCCTGTCAGCCTGTTCCATATTTGAGTGTCATTGGTCATATTTTGCTTGCTTGTTTGTTTTGTTATTTAGATTCCTGTTAACGGTGATATCATATGGTATTTGTCTTTCACCGCCTGGCTTATTTCACTCAGCATAATGCTTTCCAGTTCCATCCATAATGTTTTTTTTTTTAAATAGGAAGAAACAACCTATCGTCAATTACCAGTTTCTTTAATTCTTTTTTAAAAAACAGTTTTTCAAATGCCCTGGCAGCCGTTAGGATACTTTTCCAAGTTTAGGTTTTATTTTCAACAGGGTCTGATTTTGTTTGGTAACAGTCTTAATTTGTGTACCCAATACGCTTTCTTTCTTTACTTCATCCTCATTCTGTCTACTGTATCCCTATATAGAAAAATCATCTTCTTTCATTTTCTCTTCAGCAATATTGCCTACTCTCTGGCTAACTGTTGTTTTCTAAATCGAAAACCTCCTAGTTTGGTGTATCATTGAACCATTGTGTGGGAGTTACCCTTGGATGCTCAAAAGAATTTCAGTTTGTCAGCATCAGCCCTTCTACCTCCTGTATCCTGCTTATTTCCCGAGGAGAAAATGAAACTGGACCGATGAATACCCTTCTCATCTTCTCTCTTGCTCTTTATTCTCTGGTGTAAGGAATAAGTCTATTTGTGTATGTATATTAACTTGCCCTATTTAAAATGACATAGGAACTAGGAATAACTGACGCCCTTAAAAATGGATTAATTACTAGGCTTTTTGTCCTCTTCATCATGAAAAGTCAGACCTGGATAAATGAACTTAAACAAATAAATATTCTTTTTATAACAGAGGTTGGTGTGCATTCATAAAGTGTCATCCATGGGTACATATTCCATTTCATTCAAGGGTGAATCTTTAAATAACTACTTTTTGTATGACTTCAATTACACTCTTTTATTCATCAGATGCTGGTTGACTTTATACAGTGCTTCAGGCACTGTTCTAATTCTAGCAGTAAGCAGAACAAATAAGCCTTTTTATTGTAGAGAATCAATATTCTACTGGTAGAGAGCGATAATATAAGTGAGGAAAATGCATTATGTATCAAGTGCTAACTGGTACCACTCATAGAATTACAGCAAGGAGATGGGCCCTGAAATGGCATTAATCACAGTTGAATTAGATAGATTTAGATAGATTGGCCCATTTACTTTGAACACTTATCTTCATGTTACACATATTTTTGTGACTACATCATTTTATGAAATATGAGTCATGCATGCTTATAGAGTATTTGGAAAATGTATAAAATGCTAATGATAACATAAAATCAATCATAAACTATTACCTAGAAATTACAACTTTTACCCTACTGATTTATTTTCTTCTATTTTTCTAAGTCTAAAGATTTATACATACAAATGTCTGCATACATGTATACTTGTACATGTAAAATGTTATGTCGTTGACTATAAAGACATAAAAGAAATTGTTGAAAGTATAAGCATAGCAATCATAACCAAGAATGAGTTTCAAAAGGAACCACATGAGCCTTTTGATTTCTAAACATATAATCAAGGTCATAGCAAGCTCACTGTTAAAGTACAGAATTGACATAGATGAAGAGAACTAACGAATTGGAATTTAAGTATGACAAAAATTGGAAAACATAACTTAGTAATTAGCTACAAACTATAAAGAATAGGCTAAGATATGGAGAACAGAATTAAAAATGCAAACATATACATAATTGGAAATCTGGAAAAAGAGAATAGAGAGAATGAAGGATGCCTTCAGAATTGTTGAAAGAGATCAATCTTCAATTTCAGGAAGAACTTTGAATACCAAACACATTAATCAAAGTAAATCCAAATCTAGATACATTGTAGTAAAACTGCAGAATATGAAAAAAGAGGAAATCAAAAGTATCCAGACAAAGAAATGAATACCAGCAAATAAATGGTAATTAGACAGAGTGCTGACTTCTCAGGAGTAACAATGGATGCCATCAGACAGTGGGATAATATCTTCAAATTGTAGAGAAGAGGTAATTGTCAGTGTAGAATTACACTGTGATAAAACCATCTTTCAAAAACAACTGTGAAATAAAGATATTTGCCAAGAATAAAAACTGATTTGGATACCAAAAATTACTTAGTAAAGAACATTTTTTAAAATATGGTACAGAGGGAAAATACCTGGACATAATGCATGTGAGAAGGAAAATGAAACAGGTGGACAATGTAAATAAGCAATAATCTATAATATCTTGGATTAGTAAATAAATATTGATAAAAACATTGCTGGGAATATATCCTAGGAATTCTGAAATGCCAATTCAAAAGAATTTTTGCCCCCCTGTGTTCACAGCAGTGCTATATACAATCGCCAAGTCCTGGAAACAGCCCAAGTGCCCATAAGTAGATGAACAGATGAAAAAACTGTGGTATATTTACACAATGGAATACTATGCAGAAGAGAGAAGGAAGGAGCTCCTACCCTTCTCAACAGCTTGGATGGAAATGGAGAGCATTATGCTAAGTGAAATAATCATATGGTGAAAGGCAAATACCATATGATCTCACCTATAAGAGGAACCTAGTGAACAAAATAAACTAACGAGCAAAACAGAACTAGAGAACGCGGAAACATGGAACAGACTGACCGCTGCTAGAGGAGAGGAGTGGAAAGAAGGGGAGGGGATTAGTTAAAGAATACGTATGAATGACCCATGGACATGGGCAACAGTGTAGGGGGACTGTGGGAGCGGAGGGTGGGCTGGGAGGAAGAGAGCAAAAGAGGAAAAATGGGACAATTATAACAGAATAAACAAGAATTTTTTTTAAAAAACAGATGAACAACAACACCATCTGAAAAAGGTAGGCATCAATTCACAAGCAACTCTGGACAAGACAAGCCTCCCCTCTCATAGAGTATTATGTTGTAAGGTGCTTGGTACCACTTTTATTATTCTAAGTCTTTGTAGCAGCTACTGAAACTGAGACCAAAAAAAGGTGGGTGGAGGTGGCTCCTCTGATATAACTAATCAATAACCTAACCAAGCCAAAATAAGGAATAGTGGCACATGGTCGAGGGATTGAAAAGAGCAGTATGACAGTGACTTAGAATGCTACTCAGTGTCGTCTGGGAACGTGTCATATCAGCAAATAGCCAAATGATACACAGAAGCTACCTCTGGAAAGATGTTGAAGACAAGCCAGTATAGGTATCCCAGGGAAGTAAGAACCTGTCGTGTTGGCAGAAATAAGAGAAGGTGGCCTTAGTTGAGGTGAAAACAGAAAAACATCAAAGATGCAGACAACTGAGTGGAATCTTGTAAAACCAGTTTGTAATTGTTTTTTTTCTGGATTAGATAGAAGCCATTGAAATATTTTACTTTTCTTTCTTTAAATTGTGCAATTACAATTGTCCTCATTTCCCCCCCATTACTCCTCCCCATCCTCCCCACCCATGCCTCCCACATTCGATCCTCTCTCTACCCCTTTGTCTTTGTCTTTGTCCATGGGTCTTTTATACATGTTCCTTGACAACCCTTCCCTTTCTTTGCCCCATTATCTGGCTCCCCCTTCCCTCTAGTTACTGTCAGTTTGTTTTTTTATTTCCATGTCTCTGGTTCTATTTTGCTTGTTTGTATTTTTCGTTGATTAGGTTCCACTAATAAGTGAGATCATATGGTATTTGTCTTTCACAACCTGGCTTATTTCACTTAGCATAACAATGTCCAGTTCCATCCATGCTGTCGTGAAGGGTAGGAATTCCTTCTTATTTCTGCTGTGTAGTATTCCATTGTGTAAATGTATTATAGTTTTATGATTCACTCATTTACTGATGGGCTCTTAGGCTGTTTCCAGCATTTGGCTATTGTAAACTGTGCTGCTATGAACATTGGTGTGCAGAGGTTCTTTTGAATTGGTGTTTAAGGATTCTTGGGGTATAATTCCAGCAGTGAAATTGCTGGGTCAAAAGGTAGTTCCATTTTTTAATTTTTTCAGGAAATGCCACACTGTTTTCCACAGTGGGAGCACAAGTCTACATTTCCACCAACAGTGCATTAGGGTTCCCTTTTCCGGTTCACAGCCTCTCCAACACTTGTTTACTGATGTATCTATGATGGCCATTCTGACTGGTGTAAAATGGTATCTCGCTGTGGTTTTAATTTGCATCTCTCTGATGGCTAGTGGTGCTGAGCATCCTTTCATATGCCTCTGGACCCTCTGTATGTCCTCCTTGCAGAAGTGTCTGCTCAGGTCCTTTGCCCATTTTTTTGTTAATTGGATTGTCTGTCTTCCTGATGTGGAGTCATGACAGTTCCTTATATATTTGGGAGATCTAACCCTTGTGCAAGGTATCATAGGCAAATATATATTCCGATACAATTGTTTCCCTTTTCATTTTGCTGATTTTCATTATCCATGCAGAAGCTTTTTTATTTTGATGAAGTCCCATTTGTTTATTCTTTCCTTTATGCCCCTTGCTCTAGGGGACATATAAGTGAAAATATGGTTGCGTGGTATATATGAAATTCTCCTGCCTGTATTCTCCTCTCAGAATTTTATGGTGCCATGGCTTATATTTAAGTCTTTTATCCATCTTTTGTTTACTTTTGTGTATGGTTTAAGTTAGTGGTTGAGTTTTATTTATTTATTTATTTTGCATGTAGCTGACAAGATCTCCCAACATCATTTGTCGAAAAGGCTATTTTTACTCCATTTTATGCTTCTATCCTCTTTGTGAAATATTAATTGGCCATAGAGCCATGGGTTTATTTCTGGATTCTCTATTCCGTTCCATTGATCTATGTGTCTGTTCTTATGCCAGTACCAGATTGTTTTGACTACCGTGGCTTTGTTATATAGTTTGATATCAGGTATTGTGGTCTCTCCCACTTTGTTCTTCTTTCTCAAAATTTCTGTGTCTCTCTGGGGTCATTTATGGTCCCATATAAATTTTTGAAATGTTTGTTCTATATCTGTGAAATATGTCATTGATATTTTAATAGGGATTGCATTAGAATGCTTTAAATAGAAGAAAGACAAATCTAATTTCCTTTTCGAAATCACTGTGCAATAAAGGAGTAAGAAGGTCAGGTAGGAGGCATTGCCGTGATCTAGAGAGAGATGATAATGGTGTGGTTTAGTGTTAGAGTGGGAAGAATGGGGAGAACTGGAAAGGTTTAGCATGTGTTGGGAAAATGATTGAAAGCACCAGGTGGCAAATTGGTTTCAGGAAAAGGGGAAAAGAAGGAATCAAAACAACTGGAAATTGTGACTTGAGCTCCTGGATGCATTGGAGGTCTCTTTTTACTTTAAAAGATTTTCAGTTAAATCCTATGTAGCCTTTACAGCAGTCCTTGACATACATATATGTAATTTTGAGCTGTTCTAGATTCCGGCAGCTGATAGACATGATTCTTGTTGGCTTCTCCAGGAACTCTCAGCTCTTCACCAATTTTATCTTTAAAGTGAGTTACCAGTTGCCTCTCTGCTTTTCCAGATTCCAAAAATTATGAGGATCACTACTATAATTTTTGTTGAAAGCACAGCTCTTAGAAATGCCCGGCCCAAAGTATCTGCTAAGTGATTGCTAGTTGATATTTTACTATGTTTACTACAAAATTATATTTTACAAATTTTTGTGGCTTATCTTTAGGAACACTTCACTGTCATTTCCTTGCCAGTTGTGATAAGATTAGAAATAAGCAATCATGAGTCCATGTACATATTTAATCTAAAGTTTGAATTTTGTATTATTTTATTTTATTTTTCTAATTCAAGATGAATTCTGGCACTTGATTGGGGATAATTTTCTTTTTTAGATGCAGTTCTTTTCTAAAGGCAACCCAAGATTACTGGGAAAGCTAAAGCCCAACATGCTAGCGGTCAGCATTTAATAACCTGAACTTATTGAAGACAGGGTGATTTGTTATTTCAGTCCCGGTCAGTTCCTAAAACGTTCAGTCCAGTGTCCTAAGTGAAGTTTAGTTACCTGGAGCTTTGTCACGTGTGACTGTGGAAGGCCCATGAGACAACACACGACAGTAACAGTGTTTCTTTTTTTCTCCCCACTGTATGCCTTGCCGTTCCTTCTTCCTAGAGTGCTGTCTCGCAGTCTGCATAGTTGACATCCTCTAACTTCTCAGGCTTCAGTTCAGCATGACTACTTTTAATAGTATTTTAAAACAGCACACATATTCCTCTACATCCCATTCCATCCCGTCGTCATGTTTTGTTTTCTTTATACCATCTGGAATTATTCATGTAGTATAGACTTTGTATTAACAATCTCCTGCCACTTGGACGTTCCAAGGAACAATGTTTATCTTGTTTACTGGCACCTACAACAGTACCTGACATGTAGACATAATAAATGTTTGTTGACTGAAAGAATGGTTTCATGGGCTGCCACGCATAACTGGTAAAGCCTCATTCTAACAGCATCTCCATGCCCAATCTCCATTCTTGTGTCTGATGTAGAATACTGTCAGCCATGCCTGGAGAGTAACTCGTCCAAAGCTTTTCTCATTGGTGGACTGTTGGCAGGACCATTCCCCACAGATGGTGATCGTAAGCTGTGATTTAGAACTTACTAGTGATTGTCAAAGTCAAATAGAAAATGGGTACTTTATTTTCAGAAATAAACATAAAATAGATTTATGTTTAAACCTTTTATATTTACTGGAAAAATACCCTTGGTGGCAAGAAAAATCATGATTGTATTCTTTGTTTCTCAAACTATATTTTAAGATAAGACCATCCTGTAACTTTCATTTTTATATTTACTCCATATTTTATAATCTCTCTAAATTTTAGCCGACTGGGGTAATAAATTATTATATATACACACATATATACATGCACATACATACATATGCAATTCATGAAGTTTATATCCAATTTGTGTGGAAAGACTTCTGGGCTTAGTACATTCATCAGAAGCAAAATAGTTTGCTCAAACAAGAGAGAAATTATAAAATATGTCAGTTTATATTTCCCAAGTTAGAAGTTGTAAGACAGTTGTAAGACAGTTGTAATATAGAATCTACCGAGACTATGATAATAATAGATCATATAATGAAAATACAATCTTAGAGTTTTCAAAGCAATGGTTTATTTATAATTAGTGGCCAACTGGAAAACTTCCCTCTTCGGTTTGCTGAGATTTCCAGAGGTTAGAATGTAACTGGCAAGGACCTCCTCTGATACTTTATGCTTCACTTTTCTATTCTTCTTTCTTCTTCCTCCCTCCTCCACCCATTCTGATAATCTCTTAGACAGAAAGAATGATGAACTCCTACATTAAGAAAATTTAATAAAAAAAGGGTGTTATTTTTTAAAAGCTGCGTAACCTAAACCTAAACCCTACTGAACCAAAAAGAAACAGTTACAGAAAGAGGTTAATTGTCCCCAAATGCTCCTTTCCTTTGGAGTTAGTCATCACGGTTTAGAAATTACATAAATATTCTCTCAAAGCCCGTTTCTATCTAGTAGCTAGCTTAGAACAGTTATGAACCCATCCTTATAAACCCTAGTTTTAGCCTCCTTGAGGATGCTCCAAGCTTATATAAAAAATTGTACTGTTTATATAATTAAAAGAATGTGTGGCCCAGACTGTGAGATTGCCCTCTTTAGCTGTAAAAAACACTTGCATTCTTCGATGTAAAGTTGAAAAACTGCAGCCACTGTTCCTGATTATTTTTGAGCCATAATGGATTTCCCATACTGGTGCATCTTTGTAAGAATATTGCATTTATTCTAATCTGCGGTATCTTGAACTCTGAGTGAACATTTACCTGACTGGAGGTATTTGTAAATGCCGTCACCATTGTGCTCTTCAGGACTAAATAGAAAAGAGACACTCATTTGCAGTTAGATTGTAATGCCTGTAGGTGAAGTTCAGTCTATATCCACATTTTCCAAAGCCTGATCCTGGAAATTCTATTAAATATTTACATAAAAAAGATGAGAGTGATCAAATAAGGCAGGAACTTACTTCTTCATAATATTTACTAGCACCCTCTACTCACATCTGAGATGGATATTAATAATAAAAAAGCACATTGAAGACACAAGTAGGTTAGTTTTCCAAAGCTGTAGCCAAACATGTTTTATTTTTTTTTATTTTATTTATTTATCTTTTAGAAGGGAAGGGAAGGAGAGAGGGAGAGAAATATCAATGTACGGTTGCCTCTCATGGGTCCCCTGCTGGGAACTGGCCTGCAACCCAGGCACATGCCCTGACTGGGAATCAACCAAACATGTTTTACACAAACTTGTTTTCCATATTGGATCTAGCATATTGGTATGCTAGTACCTGTTGGTAAAGAATTCCACAAGACGTGCTTTGAGAAATTTGAACCCTTGGGTCATTAAACCTACAGATTCTATCATCTTTAACTGTGAGTTTAGTTTTGAGAATCTTGACTTATTTCCACATTTAATATGGTGTCTTATGGACATTCCACAATCGCAGGTTAGAATGTTCCTGATGATTAAACTCAAGTAAGGACAGTAAACCGGCTTCTTTTTAGGAAGTTGCAGCCATTTATATAAAGGTTCTCCCTGTTCTGAATGGGTTTAGACTATTAAATCCTGAAATCTAACATGTCAGACTATATGTTTTCATAATTATTTCAGGTTGCCTTTAGAAAATTACGCTGGAGAAAGAACACATCTTAAAGCAAGTGCCAGAATTCAGCCTGAACTAGGAGGAAAAAAAAAACCACAACACAATATTTAGACTCCCGATTAAATATGGACATTGAATAATGTTTGCCTATTTCTAATTCCATCATAACTGCCACTGATGTGGAAGTAAAGGATTGTAAGTAAGGAAACAACAGAACAATGACGATAATAGCTACCCCTTACATAGCACATACTTTATGCCAGGCATTGTCCTGAGGGCTTTACATGTAATAACAACTGGCAACCGGTGTCCTCACAGTTTTGGAATCTGGAAAGAGCAAATAAGTGTGACTAACTTCATACATATCATAGGTGGAAAACTGAGAGTACATGGAGAATATTGCCCATAGGCCCTCAGAATGGCTCCCGAATTGCCAGTACCAAGAACTTCGAAGAGGGCTACATGGGTAGAGCTTAAAAGAGGATTAACCGAAAACCTTTTGAGATAAAGAGCCCCTTCCAATGCCTTTGAGTGCTCATGGCCCAGTGCCGGGTTTTTCTTGGTTTCTTCCTCCTTTATCCTGAAAACAACCTACCACTTAGCTCTGCCAACTCTACACCCAACGGATGCCGGATCTTTCCAGTTCGTCCAGTTAATCACTTGACTCTGACACCGAGCCAGACCACCAGCATGCCCTCCCTGGTTAATGTGGTAGCCTCCTAATTGGCCTTTCTGCTCATATCCTTACTCCCGGCATTCCATCCTTCCTGAGTTCAGTGGGATTTGGAGTCACTTTCAAAAAGATATCAGAAGGGCTTTAACATGATGGGCCTCGTTCTCTGATTTGGCATTTCAGTATGTGACTGTGGCCCCTGTCAGTTCCACTGGCTTGATCCGTTAAGACTTCTGTCTTGCTTCATTGTTTTCTTGCCTCTCTGGTCCCTTCATCCTTGTAGGCTTAATCTCAGTCTTTCTCAAGTTCTTCAATGCATTTAAAGTATTGTTTTTTCAAACATGCCCAAATTCTATTTATGCTTCCAAACTTTTCCTATATGGCACTGACATTTTTACCCTAAAATTATAGAATGTTTGATACATGGGGATTCGTATGAAAAGAATGTTTAAGATATAGGACATTAATGAATATGTTGATAGAAAAAATAGATTGAATAAAAATGTAAATTCAGTGAGGATATTGGAAGCTAAGCTTCTCACTGTTGGAAAAAGTGTTTACAAACATAGAAATCCCTCTCAGGTCCTTTGGCAGCTGTATTAGTTTTATATTGCCGCTACAACAAATAAGGGCAAATTTAGTGTCTTCAATTTATACTCTTAGTGTTAGTTCTGGGAGTCAGAGGTTCAAAATCAGACTCACTAAATTCAAGGTATCAGCAGGATCCATTTCTTTTGAAGGCTCTGTGGTCTCTTTCCTTGTCTACAGGCTGCTTTGATTTCTGGGCTTGTGGCCTCTTTTCCTCCTTCAAAGCCAGCAGGTTAGCATCTTCAAACCTCTGGTCAACACTTTGCTTTCATCATTGCACCTCTTCATCTGACCTTGACTCTCATACTTCCTTCTTCTAAGGATCCATGTGATCACCTTAGGGTTACCTGGACAACAGATTTCTTCTCCCATGTCAATATCTTTAACGGAATCACAGGATTCAGGGATTAGAGTGTGGGCATCTTGGAGAAGTACTTACTCTGTGTGTGTGTGTGTGTGTGTGTGTGTGTGTGTGTGTATAAATATATGTTACTATTCCAGTATCTGAAATATTGATATATAGTGAAAGAAGATTTGACTTTGGGTGGTAGGTACATAGTGCTTAGTGGTAAGCCCCACGGAATTTCTTCCTAGGCAATGAATCTTGAGGACAACTTGACTGATTATGTTAAATTAATACATAATTTATATCCTATACAGATGATGTATCACAGAATTGTACACTTGAAAATATATCATTTTACTATCCAATGTCACTCCAATAAATTTAATTCAAAATCCTTAAGGATCTAAGACAATGTTTTTATTTGTCTAGATTTTAATGAGTAAAGTTTATTTTTTTTGTTTCTTTGGATGACCAACATGGTCTCATATTTGCCAGATCATAATGGGTTGGAATGCTGAAGGCTTAAACCAAGGATGCTCTTGTCTAGGGAGAATTTGCCATTTTTATTGCTGGGACCAATGTGCCTGGACCACTTTACCCTGATCTCACTGGCCAAGACTAGCGTGGACATTTCCACTTTAGTTCCTCGCCGTAGGGTGGGCGCTGGTCTAGCTGTTCTAGGTCTAGATCACAGCTAATTTTTCTGCTTATTTTTTGTTCAATTTGATTTAGGAAGCTATTTTTTCACCCTTAGAAAATGTTATTCCTTTCTACAAACCAAGAAACACATTACAATATGTTTTAACTGTAATGGGGTAGTACTTTAGCAGAACTCTTCAAAATGTTTTCTGTTATGCAAAAAGAGGAATATTTTATGTATACTATTTGATTCCTCCTTAAATGACTGTAGGTTTCGTATAGATAACAGTAATATTGTATGTGCTTATGTCTTAACTTTAGCACCGTTCCAAACAAAACAATGGTAAAGTGAAAAACAAATGAATTAATGAAGATTTGTTTAAAATCTCTTCACAATAGCATTGAACGTGATATCTCATTTAAGCCCCCACAATACAGTATGACTTTTCTCATTATACAGATAAGGAAACCAAGAAAGCCAAAGCCACCCTTTAACATCAAACCTTATAAGTGATCCTATTATGCCAGTTTGTTAACGTCCACTGGTCATAGAGTCGCTTGAAGGCACTGCTTCCCACCCCCATTGAGAAAATGTCAGCATCTGCGTGGGGGGGACTTAAGAATAAACAAACAGATATTTACTGGTACACACACACATACCTCTCTATACGGCTTTCTTTCTTTGTTTTTTTCTAGTGGGATTCCGGCATGTAAACTTTACCCAGAGACAGTAACACTGGGGCATTCTGTACAGTGTCAGCACTCAGAGGGAGTGTCGGGCAACACTTTCTATTTGAGAAAAGCTAAAACTCAAGCAAACCTATTGGTGTTCCTGTATTTAGAATGCAAATTCAGTGCTTAGTGGCAAGCCCCACGGAATTTCTTCCTAGGCAATGAATCTTGAGGACAACTTGACTGGATATGTTAAATTAATACATAATTTATATCCTATTTCCATATCAAAAAGATTAAGCCAGTGACAGAGAGATAGCCGCAACTAGTGTAAATATGATTTTTTGTCTTTATTAGGAAAACCAAAGCATAGAAACACAATGGTACAATGAGGTGAAAAACATGTACCGAGATAGCTTGGGTTCAAAGCCCAGCTCTGACACCTATCCTCTGGTCCTAGCTACCTTAATGTCTCAGTGCCTCTGAATATAATGGGAACATTAGGAAGACCTATCTTAGAAGTATTTTGTGAAGTTCAAAGGTGACTAAATATAAGTAGGTGAATGAATGAATGGATGGCTTCAGGTGCTGACACATAATTAGCACATCGTATGCTTTTTTTAAAATGAATATTTCTCCACTCTTAGCCACATTGACCTTAGCTCATTTTCAGATGGACATTCTGCAAATTGATAGTTATAGGTACCATTCTTTAGAGACCTTAAGGGCTTTGACTAACATTTGAAAAGAATTGTCTCATTCCTACGAATAGTTTTACTTTATAATCATAAATATGTAATAAGTACCACATGTTTGCTAATTTTGTCTAAAAGTTGAATATCCTGAGATGGTTTTTATAGAGCTTTGTCTTTGCATTATGCTTACCGAAAGTGTATTATTTTTTTCTTGACTAAAAGACTCTGAGGAGCATTGAAATTCTAATTTTGTTTTACTCTGCAAAATTCTAGAATTTGAAAGAGGTTGACAATAGTATTGTTTGATGTATTTTTGAAATACTCTAATGCAAAGGGCTGTGCAGCTGTGCCGCCTTCACTCTGGAAGCGTGCACTGAGCTGCTTTGGAAAGTAGGTGTGTGGCGGTTTGCATCTGAGGTAGCACTTGAACACAAATATAAAAGTTAAATAAGAAGGAAAAAAGAAAGCAATCAGTAATCAATATACCACTCACTGTTTCAGCCTTAGCTTGGGTTTTGTTAAGTGTCTTCAAACTGTTCAAATATCTCCAGGAATTGGTGTCACCGTTGTCAGAGAGTAACCTGCCAAGCTCTGGGAAAATCACCAAGAATGTCTTTCAAACACCTTTCAGGGAACCTTTACAGAATCAGGCGCTCAGATGAGGCCTTACGTATTTCTTTAGTATTGGATGGATGTTAAGGCCTGGGTAATTCAGTTCGAAAAAGGATTTTTTTTTATGGTTGTGTCCAAGTGAGTTATAGGTAGGAGAGAACAGCCACAGAGTGGTGAAAGACACGTTGAGGAGATTGTTACAGTACAATAAGGTTATAAATGTGCTAATTAGAAAAGAAAAGGATTCAAAGCCCCACCACAAAACTATATCTTGGATTTTGTAGGAATTGGCATTATGCTGTGTTGGGAGTTGGGCAGGCTGGGACCCAGGAGAAGGAGATGGGGAGGAGGGGAGGAGGAGACTGAATTGAAAAGAGTGGGTGACACATAATTATTCTTTAAACTGTGAACTGGTTTAATTGTTTCGGCCTGGGCTCAACGCCTAGCTCTGTTACACATTAGCTCTATAGCCTTGGGTTATAATACTTCTGTTAAAATAGGAATAAAGATACTTGGCCAAATGTATTATTGTATAATTTAAAACCAAGGGAAAATGGTTTGTAAACTCTAAAAATACATAGATACAATGAAGGAATCTAGTATCTGTTTCTATCTTTATGAATCACGAACATTTTGCCTTAGATCTCCACTGAAAGTACTTGAAACTTAGTTTCTTTATTTCTCCCTTCAGTTATTTCCTCGGGATTAATTCCTGGAACTAAACACACTGGTAAAGATAGATATTATCATATTCTTGTATGCCTTGGTATATTGTTTTCTACAGTGGTTGGACCAGTTTTGGAGGCTAGAAGTGGTAGGTAATTTTACCAGTTTCCTGGCTACCTCTTCACACCTGGGTTTTAGTGTTTGAAAATGTTTCTTTAATTTTGTTGTTATTAAAGAGCCCTCCATGGTGCTTTAAATGTATACTTTTGATTGAATAATTTTTGCAACTCTTGTTAAAACTATTTGTATTTTTTTCTTTTTGAATTATCTTTTCAGTTACTTTTTAATTGGTCTTACTAGGACCTTGACTTCATAACATAATTAATACATAATTAAGAAGTTAATTTTTATGTTAATGTTTTAATTATTTAAAATCTACTATGTTTGATAGTTAATAATTATTCAGTACAATAATTATCTTCCACTGATAAGTAAAATAAAATATTTACATTTTGCCAATTACATGTGGTATTAATATATCCCTAATGTTTCATTTTCTTTTTAACTCATTTTGTTACTTATATATTTATTTTTATATGTACCTATATAAATTTTATTTGTGATTTATTTTTGCATTTTGCTTCAAAGTTGATAATACATGTCTTCACAGAACTGATAGGTATTTTTTCTTTCACTTCTGTTATTTTTCTATATAGGTTGTGTTTTATCAATATTTACCTTTCTAAAACATCTAGAGTTTGTTTTGAAATGTGATTTTAAAAAGTATGATTTTGATTTAATTGACCACCAGTCTACATTGACCTCTCACCTTTCTAAGCTTCTGTGCCTTGCTTTTTCCTGGTTCTCCTTTTCATAATCTGACTTCCTTCTCCCCTCTTTCTCTTTCTTTTTAATTCTTTGTTCCTTCCGTGTCTCCGCCTCCTCCTTTTGTTCCATAAATAAGAGCCACTATCTTGAATCATTTTTCAACATTTCTCACTGTTTTATGCTGCTGAAGAACTGAGCTCTTCACACATCAGTGTCTACAAGTTTTCAATTTTTTTATGTACTTATGACCTACAGTAGATTAGGTTCCCCAATCGCATTTTTCTTTTGGGAACTTGGCTTCTGAAATCCTGCTTCTATTGCCAACGTAGCTGATGGAAAATCAAGTTCACTTCCTTCTCCAAAGTGTCCTCTCTAAGCATCCTTAATTTTCTCTGACAGATTCTCTTTATAATGAATCACACACACACAAATACACATCCATTGAGAAAAGGATGTTAAGTTTTAAAATTAGAAGGTCGTTGGGGGTGTGGGGAAGGAAACTCGAGTCTTACTCGCACTAGAAGTCAGGATAGAGCTATAAGGAAGAAGTGCAAGGGGCCAGAGCCCTGAAATTTGAAGGCCTAAACAAGATGGTTAAAAACTAGAAGTGGAGAAATAATGTTAGAAAAGAATTCTAGATCTTCCGTGAATATGCAGAAAAGTTCTCGGCAATGTTTGGACTAAATGATTTTGAATGGACCTTCTAATGCTAAAAGACTACGGATGGATAAGGCAGCTGGATACGCGTGTCCTTTTAAGATTCTTCCCATCCTCTGTGTTCCTGCCTCTCTCTGGCACTGATCACACGTGTCTCGTTCCATGGCTTTGTGACTCTGCTTTTTCCTCCTTAGATCCAATAAGAATCCTCATCCCCAAGAGAGCATCCACCACAGCACCACGCACAGCCTATGTGCCTTCAGTACTCAGTGAGTGCAGGCCGAATCCTTCCCCTGGTATTTCTTTTTTGAGGAATGCGCACACCCCAAAGCACTGCAGCACACCCTCTCTGGGGAGCGCAGAGGAAGAAAAAGAAAAAGAGGAGGAAAGACATCGATATCCAAAGGCAGAGGATAGAGGCCAAAGGATTTTGCTAATGCCGTGCAATGAAAAGCCCCAGGCCTCGCCCCACCCCGGTGAAGGGTGGACCCCGTCCATGTCTAGATTTCATCTTTTTAACAGGTCTGATGGGTACATTTGGGTTATAAATTCCTGTAGTCATACTAATGACTTACATTTGTTTCTTTAGTAGTCAGAAGGTATTCAATATTAAAAAACAAATATAAGACTGAATGTTGTTAGCACATTAGCAAGTATGTCACTCTCAAATTTTTTCTTTTGATATCACAAAGTTATATAACTTAGGGATTGTTGATGGCATTAACAGAGATCTTTTAAAACCTCAGGAAACTGGTTAATGTATACACTATTTGTTAATGCTTTGGTACAATATGTGATTATTTTTACAATTTAGACAAAACATTTTCACATGGAAATATTAAATTTACTTTCAAACTAATCTACTAACAATACTCAGTTGATTTGTAAATGCACTTTATCATTTATTTGCTAAATCAGGAAATGTTTTGACCAATTTGACAAACAAGCTGATTCAGCTTTCAGGACATCAAACATTAATTTTAACGGCCCCAATTTTACCATTTCACTGTAAAAGCTGTTTCACAAGTCATGTGATTATGTTTATTTTCCCAAACTACTTGCAAGATCTTTGATTATCAATACCTGGGTAAAATTCTAGTGATATTTTCTAGTTTGTGATAAAATATCACAGTGATTGCTAGATCCACTCACACATGACTTGAAAATCCTTAGCAGAATGAGAATTAAAAAGGCATCAAATCAGGGAATGTTTGAAATCATCTGGCCCTGACATTATTGTAATTGTGGGGAAACAGGCAGAAGATTCACTGCTTGTTTGAACCATAAAAAAGTAGACTTCATGCCTTTTGAATCACAACTGATTTTTTCATTATGTAACATCCATAAAATCAATTTCCTAGACATTTCATTGTATTATCTATCTTCATATATTACACTATTTTCTAAAACTCTCTTGTTGTGAAATAACTTTCCTTACCTTTCTAGATTATTTAGAATAGTAAATATATTGTATATTACACACAAGTTTAGAAAGACAGAAAACCCACAAAACTTATGAGACTAGACCACTATCAATGATAACTTTGGCCAAATAGCAACGGTGGTTAAACTTCTAAACCTCTCCTCAAAAACCATATTGATTAATATCTTCAGTAGCTGAAACTGAGTTGAAAAATATGTTGTATTGGCTTGTCTGTATTTACACAATTTTCTACGGTTGTCGGTCTCATAGACAGTGATCAATAAACAAACAAACACAAGCGTCTCATTGTCCTCGGTTCACAGGAGATCAGGGGCAGCTACCGTCACCATGTGACAGATGATGTGACTTGCATTGTTCTGCCTCAAACTCACCGTAAGGACTGAGGAAGCTCTCAACTAATGGACCGTCCACATTGTTCAATCCAATAATTAACCCAGAGAAAACTATTGAGGACCAAAGGCAGAGTGATGTGGGTATTTTTCAGACAGATCTGGCTCCCAGCCTTGACCTAATCTGTGACCTTAGAAAAGATATGAATTTACTATAAACCTGAATTCCCTCAGTGGTAAATGGTGCTATAAGTATTTTTTATCTAAAAAAATGTGATGAATAAGATTTAGCATCACAGCCTAGCTTTTAGAAGTTTGAATCCGGTATCTCTAACTGTCAGGTTTTTAGCCTGTGTCCTTTTTATACAAACAAAATGTGCCTGGAATTGAAAAAAATTCAAAATGCTAACATAACAAAAGATCTCAAGATTACTCTTAAGAAAGTTTTTCATTGGTTTCAAACAAATGAAAAAAAACGGAAGTTCTCTGGAGACACAGTTGTAGAATGTCGAGATGATTCCCTTGTGGATTGAAACACTTTCCGCTTGTTTCTTACATTCTCTGATCCTTGGTTTGTTTCAGTGATGAAACGGCGAGGAGCACCTGTTCTCTTCAACTTTTCTCAATTGCTCTAAGGATGGGTGACAAAAAAAGACCCTTGAAAGTAAAAGATGCTGTGCAACAGCATTGTATCACATAAGAAACTTGGGATAAAAGTTAGCAGAGCTCAGTAAATATTTAGGCAAAGAGCTCTGTGAAAATACCCTGGTGCAATACAGAGGGGAAGCTCCAACTTACAATCCATTAAGGAAGAATGTGCCGAGAGTCATATTCTATTCAGTGTTCTGAGCACACCAAATTATGGGGTCAAATGGTGTCAAGTCATTTTTAAAGCAATGGAGAATGAGTTTTTGCAGGAAGATAACTGTCAGCCAGGATATAATCAAGGAGAACAGGCTTGGAGTTTTCAAAAGACCCCTGCGAATCTGGAGAGGAATGCAGGCAAAGGCTGGAAAGAGGTAAAAAGCCAATTCCATATGTGTGGACAATGTTTTATGGCTTACAAAGCATGACCCAAAGCACATTTAACAAGATGGTGATATATGTCAAATATGAAATCTTGATGGATGGATCTTCACTGTATTCAACTCAATTCTTTTTGTGTATTTGATATAATTTATAATTTAAATTGATTTTTAAGTGGGATTATGTGCTGTACTGCAGCATGGGTGATGATTATCAGGACTAAGAAAGTGACCGTGTGAGACCTGAATGAAGCAGAAGCAATGCTTTCATTGTCTGGTAGAGAGAGGGGCAGGCGTTCCTTACAGAGCCAGGCCGGATGGGTCTGGAAAACCAGAGGTGTGCTGGTCGTGTAGATGATCCTAGACTTGTGCAACCTGGTGGTGTTCCATTCATCAGCCTTTGGAATGCAAGGTAAAAGAGAGAACCACAAATAACCACAGTGTCCTTTAAAAATGGAACTGAACGAACCAGAAAGGATAGATTTCATAAATGTGGGGACTTTTGCACTCAGTCTTGAGAGATGGCTAGAATTTGAGTAAGTGGTGGGTGTAGGAGGGTGGTAGGCCATTCTAAGCAGATTGATTGATAATGGCAAAGTCACAGAGTTGAGAATATTGGATGTTTGTATTTTCCTCCAGCTCAGGTTTGTCCAATCCAGACACTGTTACCTGGAAAAACTCAAAGTCTGGAGAGATAAAACTATGTCCAGACACTTTTTGTTTTCCTCCAGAGCCGAGTTTTACCTTCTTGCACTCACCAGTCCCTTTCTGTGAGCTTCAATGAATCTTTTTAGCACTAAAGTCTTAAGAACTGTAGGTATTACTTTTCTTTTTTCTTAATTTATTTAATTATTTTTCAAGTACAGTTTTCTGTCTGTTACTCCCATCCCATCCCATCCTTGCCGTGCTACCCTACTCCCTCCCATTTCCACCCTTCTCAGTTGTTGTCCATGTATCCTTTATATTTGTTCCTTTAAATCCCTCTTCTATTTCCCCTGAAATTCCCTCCCCTCTCCCATCTGGTCACTGTCCTCCTGTTCTCTATTTCAGTGTCTTTGGTTACATTTTGCTTGCTTGTTTGTTTTGTTGTTTAGCTTCCTGTTAAAGGTGAGATCATATGGTATTTGTCCTTCAACACCTGGCTTATTTCACTCAGCATAATGCTTTCCAGTTCCATCCATGCTGTTGCAAAAGGTAGGAGCTCCTTTTTTCTTTCTGCAGCATAGAATTCCATTGTGTATATGTACCATAGTTTTTTGATCCCTAAAACATCAATCCTAAAGAACATATGCACCCCAATGTTCATAGCAGCACAATTTACAGTGGGCAAGGGTTGGAAGCAACTTAGGTGCCCGTCAGTAAATAAATGGATCAGGTATTACTTTTCTTAGTGATGTTTGCCTTTGAAAACAGGACCATGGTGAATGATGGTGCTTTCGATGAGAGCACCCTCACCAGAACAATCTTTCTAAAACAAGGCTCCCCTTCATTTGAGAAACTTCTGTTACCTCCAATCAAACATGCTAAGTATAAAATGCAAACTCGGCAGCGTGACTCTCAGACCCCTAATTATCTGTGCCCTTTCATCAAGTTCTCTCCTCTCTGTGCTTCTGCCACTCTTACCACCTGCGCTTCCTTCTGTCTTTCCAAGAGGCCCTTAAGGCTGGTGGGGGTGTCGACAGGAAGGAGCCCAGGCCTCCCGTGCAAATGGGGCTCAATTACAGGCTTCGCCATTTATCAGCAGATTTAATTTTGGACAAATTATTTCTTCAGGAAACGTTGGTTCTTCATTTGCAAATAAGTGGAAAGTATTCAGCGTTCAGGGTGATTGTTATATTTAAATGAAGCAGATATAAAGGGCGTAGAAGATTTTCTAGAGATATCAGAATCTCAGCATGGTTAGGTCTTTTGCTCTCATTCATCTTTGAATGGAGCCATTCACTTTCGTTGACTTTTTAGTGTGCTCAGTCCTTCCCCTCTCTCCCCTGCCCCATAGCCCAAACACACATGTATGTTAAATGTATTGGGCTGATATTGGTAACAAAGATTATATATACTTCAAGTGTACAATTCCACAATGCATTATCTGTATATTATAGTGTGTGCTCATCACCCAGTCTCATCTTCTTCTATCACCAAAAATTTGACCCCTTATTCTCTTTTTTCTTTTTTCCTCTCACCGAGGACATTTTTTAACTGTCCTCAAGGAACAAGAGAGAGAAACATCAATGCAAGAGAGAAGCATGGATTGTTTTCCTACCATATGTGCCTGGACCAGGAATTAAACCTGTAGCCTAAGTGTGTGCCCTGACTGAGAATAGTATCAGTAACCTTTGGTTATGTAATGAGGCTCCAACCAACTGAGCCACACTGGTCAGGGCTGACTTTCTACTCTTAATGGATTTAACCGGATGCATTTTATCGCGCCCCCACCGCACTGGAAAGAAAGGCGTTTCCCTCCTCTCCTTTTTGCTTCTCCTCTTCACAGTATCAGCTGCCTTCCTGGATCCTGAGATACATTACATTGACTTTGGATTTAAATTATTTACTTTCTGCAGTCTGCAAAGGCTAAATTCATGATAAAGCATACAGTAATTAGGAAAGCTTAAAAAACACATACAGTTCTGCTAACCACATAGAGGTTAAATGACTTCGTTAGATAAAATTAAATTCATCCTTAATCTTTATTACCTTTTCCTTGTTGCCACAGTGACACCCTTGTGGTAAAGTCTGTATTTCTACAAATAGGGATTCTGCAAAGCAGAGTTTTTTTTTTGGCTTTGTCCTCCTAATCTGGGGCATTAACACAAATATTTGAGGAAACTTTAATATGCAAGGTCATCGAGAGAAGTAGTTTCTGTGCTTTTTATAACCCGTTATGAGCTTACTGTGGGTTGCTGGGGCATTCTCACAGTCAAGTCTTAATTCTGAGGAAGCACTCTATGGAGCACGTGCGGCAGCACAGACACAAGGCAGGTTCCACGTGTACGGGGGCATGAAAAAATGATTGCACACAAAAGGACAAGATTATTCTGAATAGCTCTCAATTTTTTGGGTGATTTTTGAAAATAGAAAACAATTCTAAGAACCATCTTGAAATAAAAATTACTTGTAACAAACTTTAGCATATTTATTTTGCATATCACCTTCTCAGCCTTAACCAAAGGTATGAGGTCTGTCTGGAAAAAGTCCAGCCATTGTGAATATGAGAATGGTTTGTGCCACATCCATGTAACCTGGCAGCCAAGGAGAGTCGACTGGAATGCACAAGCATGAGCAATGATGACTTCACTGTACTAGTCAGTGAGGATGGTAGGATGGTAGATGCCATTGAGTGAGCGTGTGTACTGTGTGGCTGTCACGTTCAAAATGACTGGGCCAGTAGAGCAACTAATCTGCAAATTTTACATGAAGCTTGAACATTCCTCCCTGAAAACTATTCACATGATTCAGAGGGCCACAGCTATGGGCAACTGGTGATTGGCAGCTACATCATAACAACACACCTGCACATACATCACGTTTAGTGCAGAGTTTTTTGGCAGAACACCAAATTACCCAGGTGACTTACCCCCTACAGCCCAGGTTGGGTGCCCTATGACTTCTGGCTTTTTCAAACACTGAATCTGCCTTTGAGTAGGAAGAGATTTCAGATTATCAGTGAGATTCAGGAAAATACAACAGGCCAGCTGATGGCAATTGGGAGAACTGTGTGAGGTCCCAAGGTGCCTACTTTGAAGGGGACTGAGGCGTCGTTGTCCTATGTGCTATGTTTCTTGTATCTTGTTTCTTCTTCAGTAAACATCTCTATTTTTTTTTTAGATTTTATTTATTTATCTTTAGAGGGGAAGGAGAGAGGGAGAGAAACATCAATGTATGGTTGCCTTTCGTGCGTCCCCTGCTGGGAGTTGGCCTGCAGGGAACCAGCCTGCAACCCAGGCATGTGCCCTGACTGGGAATCGAACCGCGATCCTCTGGTTCGCAGGCCCATGCTCAATCCACTGAGCTACACGAGCCAGGGCTTAAACATCTCTATTTTTCATATTACATGCCTGAATACCTTCTGCACACACCTTGGATATGTATTTGAGAATTTCCAATGTACTGCTGACCTAAGAAGCATCCAAACCAATAGAGAATGAGTCTACTTGATCCAAGTTGACAACTGCTGGGAAGCAAAATCCCAGCAGATTTAGAAAGTGCTGCAGAGAATGGCAGTTTTGCAGCTTATGTTACACATTACAAACAAAGGAAGAGACATAGTGGGGAGGGGGACGTTACATGAAATCCGCTGGTGATGCATCAGGGAGGCAGGAGAAAGCAAAGCCAGGAGATCTCCTAAATTGTGCAGAGTGAAAGGAGAGGAAAATACCTCTGTTAAAGCACTGACGGGTATAAGAGAGTTAACATCTCACCTTTGCAGCACACAGAGATGGTGTTTGAGGAAAGAGGTAACTGTGAGGGCGTCTGTGGTCTGGTGCTCTTGTGCTGTGGGTGTGTTACGGGAGAAACTCCCAGGAACTCGGTTCTTCTCGCCAACACAGTAAAATATCGATCAGCGAATCTGTTAGCATGGAGGTAAGGTTTATGGGTGATCTGTTCTCGGGCAAGAAAATGGGCTAGGTAAGGCGGGAAGGGATGGGAAGATGTTGAAAGACATAGGCAAAGCAGAGTAAGTTCGGTGAAAGTAAAGGTGGCCAAAGACTGGGGTGGCAAGCACACCAGGCCGGGCGGCCTGAGAGCCAAGTGAGAGTCCTTCACTCTGAGGGCTTTTATAGTCGGTGGGACAGGGTGAAGATGTTAATTGATGGGAAAAGGTGGTGCCACCTCTCCCAGAGGGACGTGACTACCCAAACTTAGGTATGTATGGGGAGGTCTATTAGCCTGGATCCTTACCTTACTCCAGGCTCCATTTGCACATCTTTTTTGTAAGACAGGTATGCTAGAGGCAGTTAATTAAAGTTGGGGCAGTTACCCAAAGTCATTTGTGGGCTCTTTCTATAAGCAGTAGGACTCCCTCGTAAAACAGATAGTGACCAGAGGTAAGCAATGAACAAAAGTGGTTTTATGGGCCTCTTGCTTTGGCTGCTGTGGACCCTCTCCTGCCTTTCGGGCCTTGAGGTGAGAACACAGTTTCAAAGGCTTTCTTCTTTCCTAGACAGTGGAAATGCTACCTAGAATTTCAGGCACTTCCCTCCTCCTATGTAGGTGTGGTATTTCATGGAGTTAATATCGCCAGGTTAGAACACCTGGCAATATTATGGGACCAGGCTCAGGACTGCTGAGTTCGTGGGTGAGACATGTCTCCTTCCTCCTCCTTGCCTTGGTTTACTATCTATCCTGCCTAACAGGTGTGTCTACCTAATCTCCCCTGGAAAAAGGGGTGATTACTCTCTATTCCAAGCCTATGTTATCTTAGATGCAAAAAAATGTCAATAGACGGGCTTAGTTAAGGTAAGGATTGACCTTTGGCCGGTAAGCCAGCTACAGGCCCTCCTGCCATGTGACTACCGGCTGTGACACGCTTTTAGTCAGAAAGTTTTAATTTCAGGCTATGCTCTGTGGTTCCTTTTGGTCTCTGAGTCTGTGACGCCTACCACGCAGGCCTCTTTGAGCTCGGCAAGTTTAGTATGTGGCCCCATTTTTGGCCACACCACACACAGTGCATCTGTTATTTGCCATGTTGCTTTTTATCCCATACTTTTTCTTCAGTATTTCCTCTCATTAAAATGGCTTTCTGTCTGGGAATATCCTGGGTGCTGAAAATACCACGGTGGGCAGAGTGTTCCAGGCCAAGAGGAATTACACATACCTAACACCAATATGCCTGTATGTGTGTGTATGAAACAGTTAAAGAGAATGGTATTTCTGTTACTAAGGAAGGAAAGCACACGGTTAGTCATCGACTTTTGGGTGTCTAAATGCAAGGATACAAAGATGACCATAAGAGCTGGACAATTAGATTTGTTTTGGAACAAATGTTAGGCTTCTTCAGCGTGAGTTTCTTTCTCATGTAATGCAAGCGGTGATTTGTGCCCTGCCAGTCCAGGGCACGGCCAGGTGCTTCGCAGTGGCACGTACTTCCCCGCTCTTCACCACATCCGTTGGTTTTGCGGACTTTCGTGATAAATTCTCTGCGTCTTTGGCTCATCAACCATCAACGAGGGTGTGAAATGGGAAATTTTTAAGTTTCCAGCCCTCTGCATTTCCAAAGTGTCCATTTTTATTGTATGCCACAAATATTTAAAGTTATACAGTACTCTCCCCTCTTTTCCACAGTGTTGCTTTCTATGGTTTTACTTACCCATGGTCAACTATGGTCTGAAAATACTAAATGGAAATGTCCAGAAATAAACAATTCATAAGTTTTAAACAGGCAATGATCTGAGTAGTGGGAGGAAATCTTATGAAGTCCTCTCTCCTCCTGGGGTGTGAATCATCCCTTCATTTGGCTTCTCCACTTGGTGTGAGCTGCCAGCTTAACAGTCAAGGTGTCACAGTACTTGTGTTCAAGTGACCCTATTTTACTTAATAATGACCCCAAAGCCATTCACATTCCTTTTATTACAGTACACTGTTACAATGTTTCAATTTTATTAGTACTTACTGTTGTTAATCTCGTACAATGCCCACTTTATAATTTAAACTTTGTGATAGGTGTGTACACACAGCCTTTGAGTAATATTGTGCCCTTCGACTGCTTTCATTACAATGTTGATAAGGAAAGAAAATTGACTGCTGGACAGGACCACTGTCTGTGTGTAGTTGGTATGTTTTCCTCATGTCTGTGCGGGTTTTCTCTGGGTCCTCTGGCTCCCTCCCAGATCCCAGAGATATGCCCACAAGGGGAATTGGTGTGTCTGCATTGTCCCAATCTGGGTGAGTGTGGGGGTGGCCGTGATGCACCTGCCATTGGAGGGCGTCCTGTCTAGGGCAGTTTCCTGCCTCATGTCGGGCCGCCTTGTGCCTTGGGCTCCACGCACCCATGACCCTGAACTAGAATAGGCTGGCTGGAAAATAATGATCATATTCGGTTTTGTCAAGCTTTCCTAAAGGTATGCATAGCTTTCTTTTATTTCAGTGCTTAATATTGAAGTGTTTGGGGTCTTCATTTAGAAGCTTGGTCATATTTGGTGACTAGTAATATGCTGTAAGAACTTAACTCTTGTTTATATCATTAGTCTGTGGTAATATTGGTTTCCTTGTTAGTCATTTCACTTACAGTCACAGCTCCCAAGAATCCCACTAAGGGCGTTAAGTGAGGACTTACGGCATTTGAAAACACACAATACATACAGAGTTCAGTATTATATGAGTTTCACCACCCAGTGGGGCTCTTGGAACATATGACTCATAGATAAAGGGACTACTGTGTGTTCCTCCCTGCCTGCTTTCTTTTTGATGAGCCAACTTTATCTAAATTGTGTTTTTTCTTATAAGACTTTACTAAAAAAAACAGGAATCAGTCATTATACAGATGCATTGTTTCCATTTTAAAAATACTTCCTTTAATATTACATTTGAGGGACAGGTGGAAACAAGTGACTGTTTCACCAGCTCATAACAAGGGTCGTCATCTCCCAGGCCTGAAATACCTTAACTGGGTCATCAGTGCCCTGTGCGCCCCTTTGGAGTTGCACGTGTTTTCTGTGAAAGATTGGGGAGGAAATACGTTTTTCCCCTCTCATCCTCATAATGGCTGCTTTCTTTTATTTTTTAAGATTTATGTTTAATCACAGTTGACACACAGTATTATATTAGTTTCATGTATAACATAGTGATTGGACATTTCAGCTGTATAACATGGTGATTGGACATGGTGATTGGTCACTTCACCTTATGAAGTGACCCTCGTAGGTCTAGTACCCATCGAGTACCATAAAAGATGATTATATGATTGACTGTATTTCCCATGCTGTACTTTACATCTCTGCGACAATTTTTATAACTGCCAACACTTTGGGGTTTTGCAGGCTAAATGCTCTTTATTGCAACCACTGAATTCTGACATTCCAGCGTAAAAGAGCTATGGATGATATATATGATAAGATAAATATGGCTTGTCTATTAATAAACCTTTGTTTACAAAAACAAGTGGCCAGTCACATTTGACCTACAGACCCTAGTTGAGTGTTCCTGCTGTAACTCCTTACTCATCCAATTCCCCAGTGTAGCGTTTCTTACTTTCAACCCTCTGCCTTTCCTAAATGAATTCTGATTTGACAATGAAAATCTACATCAAAATAAACAATGAACATTTTTTCTCACATGACCAGCACCTCCAAATTAGGGCTCCTTCAGAATTGTTTAATGCACCATTTTACCAGTTCAGTGTTGTTAACACGTACCCAGGTAATGTACATCTGTCTGCTCCGCCATCTTTAGAGTCCTGTCCTTGTCCTCAGGCTAGTGCCCCTCATAATTACAATGGGGATGCAGCAGTGCCTGCCATTAGACACAGATGCAGCATTCCATTGTAAAAAGAAAGGGTATTCGATTTGTTTCCCCTTTCCAGAGTGAGGAAACTTTCCTATATACCCCCATGAGCATGCTGTCCATGTACAGAAACCTATGAAATATTATTAACCAATGCCCCTGGAGAAATTTAATAAAAAAAAAACACATATATTTAAAGTACTGTAGTCTATTTCCTTTGCCAGATTGGGGACATTCTCCTTTATTATGTTTTCAAATAAGTTTTCAGTTTCTTGTTCTTCCTCTTCTCCTCCTGGCACTCTAATGATTCGGATGTTGGAGCATTTAAAGTTATCCTGGAGGTTGTCCAGGAAGCTCAGAGAGTCCCAAAGAAGTTGGACCCAAGGAAGCACACAGCAAGGGACATCATTATTACATAACCCAGGATTAAAGAGAAGAAGAGAATCTTTAAAGCAACAAGATAAAAGGAGAGAGCTACCTATAAAAGAGTGCCCCTAAGACTATCAGCTGATTTCTCAAAAGAAATCTTAGAGGCAAGACGATCTGGAAAGTATTCCGAGTCATGAAAGGCAAGGACCTACATCCAATATTACTCTACCCAGCAAAGCTATCATTTAGAATAGAACAGCTTATAAAGTACTTCCCACTTAAGGTCAAGTTAAAGGAGTTGATCATCACCAAGCCCTTATTATATGAAATGTTAAAGGGACTCATCTAAGAAAGAGAAGAAGATAAAAAACTATGAACAGTAAAATAATAACAAACTCACAACTATCAACAACTGAGCCCAAGAAAAAACAGAAACAAACTAAGCAAACAACTAGAACAGGAACAGAATCACGGAAATGGAGATCATATAGTAGGTTATTGGTGGGGAGGGGGAGGGGGCAGAATGGAGGAAAAGGTACAGGGAATAAGAAGTATAAATGGTAGGTTCAAAATAGACAGGGAGGTTAAGCATAGTATAGGACATGGAGAAGCCAAAGAACTTACATGTATGAACTCAGAAGGGGAACTGCTGGTGTGAGGGAGTACAGGGCAGAGGGGAGTAAAAGAAGGAAAAATGGGGCAACTGTAATAGC
Source organism: Sturnira hondurensis (assembly GCF_014824575.4). Lineage (NCBI taxonomy): Eukaryota > Metazoa > Chordata > Mammalia > Chiroptera > Phyllostomidae > Sturnira > Sturnira hondurensis. Next base: position 5,151,887 of record NW_028075269.1, read on the forward strand.
ATAATCAATACAATATATTTAAAAAATAAAAATGATGTGGCTTTATTAATATTATGAATTTTAAAAAGAAATATATCTGGCATACAAAAACCCCTTAATGAATGTAACTTTATTATAATAATATTGCCTAAATGAAAAAAGGAAAGTCAAATAAAGGATATGTGTTTGATAAAGAGTAACTCCCCAAAATAAAAAATTTGATATGTGAGTAATACTCTGAGTATATACATTTTAACAGGTAAATTTAAAGAATGTCTTAAAACTATGGTGTAATGAAGCACTATTGGTATTGATATAATACTCTGATAGTTGTTTTAGGACTTTTTGTTTGTAGAGTAATATTTTTAAAAATATAACAGGCCCTTGGTGTACTGAAATCTATGTAATGCTTCCAGTTGTTCCATAAATGTAAAGCACTGAGCAGGCCATTATGGAGGAAATGAACATGCATTTAAGGTCTCTGACCTCAAGGGGCTGGGTACAATGGTAATGATGTAGCTTACTCACACAAATTATAATGCACATAAATATTACCATTATTTCTTACACGGACTAAGTGGTAAAATTCAAAAGAAAGACACTTTACTTTTAAGTACAGCATAAAGACTCTACGAAGTATGGATGTTTAGGGATGCACAACTGATGTATTAAACTGCTGAGAAGGTAGTCTCACAGAACCGCATTCCTCTTTAATGTGAATTTCACACTGTACGTTTTGCTCCCTGTTAACATTTAAAGTTAGAAATGGTGTCAGAGAAATTTCTCTGTATTTCTGAACATGAGTGTTGCAGGCAGTCCCTATAGTTCCAGATGCCAGGAGTCCCTTTTAAAGCAAGTCACAAAACAGAATATTTTACGTGTATGCCTTACAATGAGAAGGGTGAGGATGCTCTTGCCTCATCCTGCAATCCCACAGCAGCCACGGGCTATATTTACTCATCACCAATGAGTCCTGCTTTGGCACTGTGTTGCCCATGGTGTTCAGGAAGCAGGAAGAGGAAGTAAAGGAATTTGTCTGGTTCAGTCCCATATACTTGCAAATGTCATTTTATCATCCCCGAATACCTTATCACAGCTACTTCAGTGAAAATGTCACTTCAGTTTTTTTAGTAACTAAGATAATAATTATATTGTCTGTATGGTGTAGTTTTTAAATCCCTAAAGAAGAATATTTCAAAGTGAATATGACTTGCAGTTTGGGGAAAACTCTTATCTGAGGATGGCTTAAATGCATTGCCTTGATCTTATCTAATTTTTCAATTTCAGTGTAATTACTGTCGCTGTTTTTGCAGAAAAATTGTATTCTTTAATCTATATGTAGAAATATCATGCATTTCATTTATTTTAATATGCTGGAGAACCAGTTTAAATTTTGTTTAAAATAAATATAATATGAAAATACCTTTTTACTTCAGGAGGGGTATTGTAACAACCCCAAAGCCCTGAGGTTATAAACTATGTTTATGTAACTTTTGTTGACTTACTCTTTGAGATCTTGTCATTATTGTTTTCTTTAAAAAACAGAATAAAGAGGTTGAGTTGGAGGAGCAGATTCACAAACAGTGGCTCCTGACCAAGTCTATTCCCACTTACTGGGGCATCACAGTGGAAGACTTCAAGTGAAGAGAGATTACAGTGGAGGTGAAAATAAGTGGAAACAATTTTGAAATAAAGGGCTTGAGACTTTTTTTAGAAACAGAATGACAAAAATTCACTACTGAAAACCATAAAATATTACAACATTGGAATTGAAATTGTCTAGAATTTGGACATTAATCAGAATTTAATTTCGGAGTAATGCCATGATTTGGATTTTTTTTAACATTATGTAGTAACCTTTTTCAGAATCGTTCATGACCATTATGGTCAAGCCAATTTATTTGTTTTGATTTGGGGGGAATTATTGAATTATTCATGATTTAGAGGAGTGAGTTCTTTTATACCGAAAACACACTTCTTATCCAGCCACCCACATTTATGGCCGTAAAACAATAGCCACAGCTACCAAGACAGAGCCAGACTGACCAAATGTTATTCCAGGTAGGTGTAAGAGAGGGAATAGGTGTGTGTGTGTCTGTCTGTCTGTCTGTCTGGAAATCATGTGAGCTACCTTAGGGCTTTTATATTTCCAGGTCTACCTAGAATCTCTTTATAAGTTGCTGAATATTCCTAGAACAGCTGTAAAGCTACTGTAGCAATTGGCATATGGAAATATACCATAGCCTGGACCTGCCAGGAATTTCACAAGTTGGTATTCTAGTGGCACTCATTCATTTACTTAACATGTGTACTCCAAAAGACCGTGCCCAGCCTAACTGAAGGATGCCACCTTTAAAGTTTCAGCAATGTAACTAGAACTGTGTTTCTGACCTATTGGGACTTCACGGTCATCAGTTTGCCCCTGCAGCCTTTTTGACTGAAAGGATTTGTAACCCAGTCAGGAAGCTAAAAAGGAACTTTTCACTGACAATGGATATCTGAGTCAGGAAGGCTGGATACAGCTTCTGGGAAAAGAGACAGAACAGCTAATGGCCTCCTGTTTTGAATCTGTTTGACTTTACTACGTTCCTTTGCTTTTCACTGTTCTCCTTGCAAAAAAAGTGGCACTTATTTACTCATCAGTCCATTTTTCTTTTCAAGGAATAGAAAAGAAAATTCTAAAGCATTTCTTTTTTTTGCCGTTGTGTGGCACTTCGGAATAAAAACTGTCAAGGACCAGTGATTCCTTGAAAACAGGCAAAATAAAGGAACTTGGTCTCTTTTCCTTTATCTCTGAACCACGCACGAAGTCTCTGCACCACGTGAGTGATTTTGAAAACATTCTTTTCTATACTGTCGGTCTGTCAATTAAAATACACTGTTCACTCTATGATGACAAGATTAGAACATTTATATTCAGATGGCTTTTAGAAGAAAATGAGGAGGCGATGAAACTCCCTTGGGGTTTTTGACATTAGACTCGGACTGAATTAAGTGAGTTATGCTTTGATTTCTTACTGTTCTAATGCCTGAAGTGCTCAGAATTGATTTTGTGTAGGTTGGTTATTGCTTTCCTATGAATTTCTATTTTATGTAACAAGTGGCCTTGCTTTAGATACTCTCATATTCTTTTTAATTTATTTTTATTTTTTAAATTCATTTAATAATTGTTCAAGTAGTTTTCTGGTTTTTGGTCCCATCCTAGCCCACCCCCCGCAGTGCTCCCCACCTCCCTCCCATTTCCACCCCCCCTAGTTGTTGCCCATCTGTCCTTTATACTAGTTCCTGTAAATCCTTCCCCTTTTCCCCTGAAATTCCCTCCCCTCTCCCATCTGGTGATGAGATTATTCAAACTACTTTTTTTCTCTAAAATATATATATATATATATGTATACACATATATAAATGTATGTAAAGAAATTTGTTGTCCCTTAGACATTATTTGAATCATCTTATTTCTCTTCAAGAAGAGATACGTTTCAATGACTCTGCTGAACTAGACAAATAATGTGGTATGGAATTCCTGAGGATACGTAAGCATTTCTTGAATTAAAACAAAGCTTCAATGGAGACCGAGGAGACTTATTTTCAAATCTAAAATAGATTCATAGCAAAGAAATACAGAGAAAACACACTCCAGCTAGAAAACAGTGTTTTTCGTCTTTTCTAACTAGGGCCTTGGCCTAAGATTTCTAGGTGAAATTATTGTCCCCCCTGAACGGGGCTCTGCTTCCAGTTATAAAGTACCAGCAGAGTACTTTATATCTAGGTTTCTTTATTCCAGGCCTGTAACTAATTCTGACCTTTAATATTCCATCTATTCAAAGCCTTGAAAACATAAAGAAATCTTGATGGAAAATGAAAATATATACTTATGTTATATTCTGAACTGGTTAAACTGTCTTCGGGAAGGTTCGCTGCGTAAACTGTGTGCTGGTTTTGTGTCACCTCCACACGTCCTAACACATGGGAGGCAAATGTAACCAAACAGCAAGATCAAGAAAGACTATCTAGGCCAGTGTTAGTGACTTTTGTCAGTGTACCCATTGGCTTCCCTCAAGAACCCTGGAACAAACGTATCTATTCCCTAGAGCATCACCAACACCTCTTTGCCTGGGCAGTGGAGTATTGGAAAGAAGGGCTTCATGGTTCCCTGGGGGCCGTCAATAATGTTCTTCTTGCGCATCTGTGAAAGGTGCTGTAGTAAGAGGAACTGAGCTTGGGGAATCCGTGGTCTTGCGTTCAGTTGAGGGGTTTGTCAGGAATGGGGCTGAACATCCTTAAGTGAACTTGAGTGTTCTTACTATTAAATATTCATAATCAAGCTTTGTTTTAGGATTGTGAGAATTAAATATATCAAATATCACCTAGAAATGCAAGGTTGGTTCAGCACTCAAAAAAATTATTATAATTTATCACACTAAGAGACTTGATAAGAAAACTACATGATATGTCAAGAGATGCAGAAACAAACATTCAGCATTCATCATGATAAAAACTTCAGCAACCTCCAAGTACAAAATTCCTCCATAGACTTGAGGCATCTATAAAATTCTTCATGAAAGAATGTTGGCTTTTCCCCTAACATGTAGAACTAGGCAAGATTGTCTGCTTCTACCACTCTCACTCAATATTGCATTGGAAGTCCTAGAAAGTTAAATGAGGATAGAGAGCCCTGGCTGGTGTAGCTGACAGAGGAGAGTTTGGGTATTTTATGCCCTTGGCCCCCAATCTTCCAGTCTGTGGTTTGACAGTGACTACATTCCTCTATCTAAGCACATACGTGCTATTATTACCTCCAGGTTCCTGTAGCTGCTCCCTCTCTCTCCTGCTCTGCAGGGCCAAGTTCAACAAAGTTTTCTGACCCTTGTTAGTTGAAGGGAGTTTCACTAACCTTCGTTGGTTTCTCTTAATCTCGGCCATACCTTTGTGAATAATTCCCTTAGTAAACTTTCATCAATTACTCTGAGTTAGCCATCTCTATTACACTAAGACTCTGATGTAACAGATGTACTTTCCCTTGTTCAAAGTCAGGGTAAAACTGAAAAGTGAGTGAAGAACATTACTATTGTGAAAGAAGTTTCTGAGTACACGAAGAGGTTGCCTGTTGTATCACAAAGAGCAGAGCCCTAGGAATCAGATGCACCAGGTTTGGTTCAGCCTCCAGCACTTCCTACCTGTGGGATTTGAGACAAGCTACTAAAATATTCCAAAGTTTTTCTAACCAATTGGTAGAAATTTTCAAGTTTTTTTTTTAATAAAAAGGACTTCTGTCCTTAGGATGAGTTATTTTTCTAGAAAATAAATTTTACCAAAAGAATGGTCTTTTGAAAATGTATGTTTTGCACTAAGATCAGTCAAATTTCTTTACTGCTCAATTTTCTTTTTGAAGTTTTCTAAAGATCTATTTTTTTCCAATTAAAACTCCATACCAGCTTAAAGCTCATTGAGTCATATGGTATCTGAATAGCAACTTTTTTGATATGTGATGCTTTATGTGAATGCATTTCTAGAAAATACTGTTTACAACTCTACCTCTTGGCACTTTACATATACCCAAGGGGAACTGTGGTTTCATTAGATCCTTTGGAATATGTGAGCATTTATGAAATGCTCTTGGAACAGTTGGAAGTGATACTAATTGTTATTTTAGAAAAATCTTTCCTAAGTATAGGAAATGACAGATTTTCTACAGTTCTACAGGTTTATCCTTGAACTCAAGAATGACATATGCTTACTAAAACTGACATGTTACTATAGTCTTTTTTCTAGTTATTAGCTTTCAATGGGTAGTTATCAAATATTTTAATGGTACCATGTTAAACCATATAATAAAAGAAATGGAACTTTGAAACACAGAAGAAAAAGGCCTGATTTTTGCTCTGGGGGATGTTAAAGTCAATCATGCCAAGCAAAGAACAGAACAGACTGTTATGACAAACAGAACCTGCTGGCCATTGATGTGAAACTTTGAAAAGAAACTCTGTACTCTTTAGACATAAGATATCTGACTTCTGGTTTCGATTATGTTGGTTACCAGCAAAGACTATGTGTATAATATCTTTGGAAACAATAGTTCAGAGAATGGGGAAACTGCCTTTGCATTAGGGATACAGGGAATGCCGAGCAATAGGGAGGCCATTTGTTCTATCTTCATCATTATTTTCTCAATTTTCATTGTGTTCATTTGACAAATATTTTTGCAGTTACAATAAAAAACACTTTATAATAGTGTTTTCTACAGACTTTCTCACCTGTGTATCAATTCCTTTGAAAAAATGTGTTAAACCCAAGAATTATAAACAATAAAGTGCAGGAAAAAATATATTGCAAAGATTAGGTTCCGATGATCTTCGCAGGTAAGACTACCGTGGTGCTACCATCTGGCTCCTCTAGGAGGTCTCCGTGGGTGGTTTCAGAATGGCCAGTGCACATGTTTTACTGTCTTTTAATATAAAGATCTGCTTTTAGGTCTCTGCTCCCCATGTGAGGGAGAGCCATTTTATACCCAACACCAAGTGAAGGCCTGGCTCAGAGGAAGAACTCAAGAATTGTTTGGAATTATTAAATAAATGATGGGAAATGGAATGAACACAAAATCAATGTTAAAAATACTCATTGATACTTATTTTGTGTAACTCAGTTCCATACATTGTTGACTCGTAGTAGGTTATTTATCATCCATATCTGTTATTTTATAGGGGAGTTTGAAATAGAAGAAATACAGTTTGATGGATGGTGGGTAGACATTCCTTTTGGCATCAAAATATACTCCACAGTTCACAGAAACTGTGGATATAGAATTATTAGAGGGCCTGAGGTTTACTTTAGCCCTACGGTATCTATATTCAGAGCACTCTGCTTAAAATTTGTGTGGTGTTTATACCAAGCCAAGCAACAGTAACAGACCATCTGGAAATGGGTTCATGAGGAGCCATAGAGCTTTCTGGGAAGATCAAAGGCTTTGGTGCTAATAACTATAGTGTTAACATTCAGTTTGCCAGTTGTTGGATTCATGACCTTCCGTAGATTTTCACCTGTTCCCTGGTTCATGTCCCATCTGGCGTGGGCATTCTTTGCTGTAGCAGACAGTTACTGGGGCTTCCACCTTCGAAGTTAGAGTCCTGCTGAGGGACATTCTTCCAGCCAATCAGCCTTCACTGCATGAGGGGAGGGACTGTTACACTAAGTCCAGGAATGCTCTCTTTGGACGTCTCCCTGCCGGCCGGTTTTTGTACTGCACTGTGCTCTCCCTTTCCGGCCTCTTGGTCACCATCAAAGCAGTGTGCATATGTTTAAGGAAGCCTAACACATATAAAGAAAACCTTCATTTACTAATAGTAGTTTGAATGTTTATGAATTAGATTTTATTGATTTTGCTTCTTAAAAACCTAAATGGTTAGATTTATCCAAAGACAATCTCAATAGTTGTTCTCATAACTCCCTAAGGGAACTTAAACATTTGTTTCTTTAAAAAGTGGTGATACATGGACAACAACTGAGAAGGGTGGAAATGGAAGGGGGGGGGGAGTAATAGAAAACTGTACTTGAAAAATAATTAAGTAAATTAAAAACCAACAAACAAAAAAACAAAACAAAGTGGTGAAACTCCAAACTGAAAGAGGAACCGTTTATTTCTCAGAACTATTTGACAACAATCTCTAATACAAACAAAATTAATCCAACGAATTCTAATTCCTAAAAGGTGCCTTTTAAGAGTAGTTTTCAGAAGCAAACGTTACAGGAATAAAAGTTATTTTTTGGATTTCTGCCAAATATTTCTCATAACTAACACTCACCTATTTGGATTTTTAGGTATGAATATAAGCAAGAGTGAGATAGCAAAGGAAACTTCGCTGAAGCCGTCTCGGAGATCGTTGCCATGCCTCACCCAGGGCTACGCTTCCTCCAAGAGCCTGAGCCAGTCGACCTCACTCTTCCAGGCACAAGAGAGTGAGTCGCAGGCTCCCACGTCTGTGACTTCCATCTCCCCTGACAAAGGGGAGCAGGGTGAGCTCCATTTTCTTCTTCAACTCACAAAGACTACGTTTGTTTTTCAAATAATTCCTTCTATTGTTCCCTTCCTCCATTTCACTAGTGTGTACCAAACTCTTTAGGAAGGAGGCTGGCATAGGATGAACGGCCCGCTGTGTGAGTTAGGCGAAAGTCTGTGTGTTGACCGGAGGTGTCTTCAGTTCTGTCTCACCTTGAAGGCAGCCAAGCCCATGCAACCCTAGACTTAAAAACTGTAATTTGCAGGGGAAGCTAGACCAGCATATCTGAATTGTTGGCTCACTATCATTGCTGCCAAAAATTTACAGGGAGTAACTGAGTAGGATAGGTCATCAATAATAAACTCAATTTCCTAAAAAGACCAAAGGCTGTAAATAATATTGACGATAAAGCAGGGAAGAACTGGTTGCACGAAGATGCGGTTGGGCACCTACTGACAGTCAAATGTGGGCATGGAAGCCTGAGATAAATACAAGTGCTGAAATACGAGGCGTAGGGAGGAGCCATCTGGATGCCACATTGAAGAGACTTTGTGGCTGCCCTCGGTCCCTCCTCTGCACACAGATCTGCCGATCTGAGACACACCATCGTGTTCACAGGAGTCAGGAGTCCAAATACAACCAGGCCAGCATGTCACTGGGTGGAGAGAGTGCACTTTCATTCCCCTGTCCCTTTCTAAGAGGTTTGGGTCTTATTCGATTGTATTTCCTTCTAGTTCCCTAGGGTTGGTTCTTCCTTTGGGTAACTTGACTATACCAAGATGATCTTTTCAGTAATATTGTGAAATCACTACCTATTATACAAAGTCCAATGACATCCATGCCCAATAAGGAAAGTGGCTAATTGTTCAAGAGGGTGAAGGTATTGTAAAACACAGTACCAATGTTAATTTTAAATAACTAATTTCAATTCATTAACTTAAAAAATTATTTTGACTACCATTTAGACAATAGTCACTATGGTCACTTTTTAACTGTTACATTTTTATTTCTCCAATCTATGAATTGTCTGTTTTTTTTGGTTCAGTTAATGATGAGGAGGATAAAAAAGACGCTGTACTCAGGTGCTCTTTTGCTGACCTCAGTGATTTTTGCTTAGGTGAGTTGATTTCTAATATTTTCTTCATATTGTTCCTCTCCTTAATGATAAGCTGTCTTCTTCAAACCTGGAATATTATGTTTTTAGAAAAAAATCATGTTTGGTTCTTAATATATGTTGGGTGAGTATAGTATTTTGAGGTTAAATTATTAAGATATTTTATATTGTTTGACATTTAAACAATATTTGTAAGCTTGTAATGAATAACAATCCTATAACTGAAGAAAATGAATAATTTCTGCTTTTTTCTCTTGGAATTTTTTTTACAATTCTCCATGAGTAAGTACATTTATATTACTATGTCTAGATTTATCAAATTTCAGCATTATCTGTTGATTTTCTGTTGTGCTGGATGAAGGTGTATCTCATAGAACCTTTCAGTTTTTCATAGTTGCAGTGCCATTTTGAATTTAAACCTCTCTCCTGACTAAATGTGTTACTGTGAATAGTACATTTGCACCTTTATAGCACATGCTGTCGCGTTTCAACAGTGTATCTTGACTCCCCACTTGGCAGATAGACTACAGCTTGAAAGCCATGCTTTCTGCAGATGTAGTATCACTTCCTGTAGTGCAGTGATAGCAACTTCCGAGTTGCTGTGACCTCTGTGCCTCCCTTGAATAGTCCCGGAGTCAAGGTTAAATCAATTCCCCTTTCTAACCTTCCATCAAATCATCAAAATCACACAGTGTACTTACGTCATTGTTCGTGCCACACACAGTTGTTAGTTTTGTTTTCCTAGATTATTTGACATTGTGCTCTTCTTGGGAGAACAAAAATATCCCTTTTTCCAAATGTTTCCATTATGTTTCAGTTTCTTGTTTTTATACCCATCATCTCAATCTTATTCTTTAAGACATTCTTGGTTCCTTTGACTTTTCTTTGGAGTACAGGATAATTCCAGAGTCTAATGTCACACTTACTATTCTTTGCTAGTTTTCATTCTCATTTTTTTCAGAGTATATCCTTAAGCAACTGCCTCTGCAATTTGATGTGATATGCAGAGTTTCTAAGTGACTGCATATCTGAAATGACTTCAGTTAGCTGCTGCTACTGATTGGGATTCGCTTGGCCATAAAATTCTAGACTAAAAATCTTTTTTTCTTAAATTTGGAGACTGTCATTGAGCATCTGTTGTTACTGCTGTGTTTATCTTATTTCTTTGCAATTCATATTTTTCTCCTCCATGTACATTTTTGTTATCTTTGCTTTTTGTGTTATAAAACTCTACAGCACAGTAAGGAAGAGAATGTGTGTGTGCACATGTGTGTGGGTTAATCCGTCCTGCTCTAGAGGTTTTATGTCCTTTCAATTTGTCTCAGAATTCCTTTTCACTTCTGTATGATTTTCCCGCAATTACGCCCCTTTGTTTTTTCCTTCCTCTCTTTCTGAAGGTCCAGTGAGAAGTTAAGCATTTCTTTTTATCTTGTGATTTTTGATTCCCATCTTGGATCTGGGAGATTTCCTAAATTTTTCTTCCAAATATCTTTACACATGTGTTGGGGGATGAGAGTGGTATAAAATCATATATGTTATTTAATTTCCAGGATTTCTTTATATTCTTAGAATGTAACTTTTAGAGCATGCCATTTTATTTTAGGAATAGATCTCTAATCTCTCTTGTGATTGTCTTACGTTTTTCTTTGCTCTTTAAATTTTAGCCTATTTGTTCAGGGCTCAGTTTGTCTGCTTGTTTAAATTAGTCGTTCTCTTTTAGGCTATAGAATTTACTAAAATTTATGAACTTGAGTTGCCTGTTTACATTTAAGATGGACAGACCAGGAAGGCTGACTCAGTGTTTTGGATATGGGGAGATGTCCTGGAAACTGACAGACTTAACTTTTGAGTGAGTGGCTAAGAAGCAACTACACAGATGACGCAGCCAACGTCGAATTGAGAACCTTACGGCAAAGTGGCAATTCCCACATTAACTGCTCTCTCACTTTGAATTTCTTTAGAGAAAAGGCTGCTTTGTGCATGGGCTGTTGTCAGATTTTCAGTTTTCTTCATGTTTTCATTGTTGATCCTCACTCCCGGCCCCTGTATATTTTGCCAGTTTGAGTCCAGACACCTCGAGGAACTGCACTGAGGAGAAATGCTCTCCCCCCCATTGCTGCACAAACTCTCAGCTGAGCTACTCCCTCGGCCAGCACTCGCCCACCAGATTTTTTTCTCTAGAAAAGTGCAGTATGCTCTTACGTTCTTTAAAGGATTTTATTTATTTATCTTTAGAGAGGAAGGGAAGGAGAGAAGGAGAAAAATATCAATGTATGGTTGCCTCTCGTGAGTCCCCTGCCAGGAACTGGCGTGCAACCCAGGCAAGTGCCCTGACTGGGAATTAAACTGTGATTCTCTGGTTCACAGGCCCATGCTCAATCCACTGAGCTACACCAGCCAGGGCTGCTTTTACTTTTTAAAAGTTATTTTAATATCACGTTAACAAAGTCTTATAGGGGAAGTAACAACAAAGAAACAAGTTTAAATTTTATTCAGCTGGTTTCAACTCTGCTTCTTTATCAAGTTGGTAAATGACTCTTTGATGAGTTGTTTTACTGTGTGGGCCAAATGAGGAAACCTGTAGAACATTTCTTTTAGGGGCATTTATTTTTACATCTAAAAATCTATTTCAAGATATATCAAAAAATGAAAAACATACTTCTTTTTGCCCTGGCTGGTGTAGCTCAGTGGATTGAGTGCGGGCCTGCAAACCAAAGAACCGTGGTTCGATTCCCAGTCAGGGCACATGCCTGGGTTGCAGACCAGTTCCCAGCAGGGGACTCAAAAGAGGCAACCATACATTGATATTTCTCTCCTTCGCTCCTCCCCTTCCACTCTAAAGATAAATAAATAAAATCTTAAAAAAAAACATACTTCTTTTCTCACAGCTCTGTTTACAGTAATTACCAAACTTAGAAATGAAAGCAAATTGATTTTTGTAATAGGGGTATAGTTAAAATAATGGTAAAATATCTACATGCTAGAGTATCACATAGCTGTTAATAAATTTATTGAACATTTAGTGCATGTTGATAGAAGAGAAAATAACTTAAGTATAAATGTAGACCTTTTATTTTAATGACTAATTCTAAATGTATTAGAAAAGAACTAGAAAGAAATATGCCAGGATGCTAGCTAGTGGAGTTTTCACATGGTGAGATCATTTGTGGTTGTTATATTCTTCTTGCTGTTTGTGTTTTCTTTCTTTCTCTGGATAACATCTAAACTTTTATAGGTACGAACATGTAAAGAAAAATATTTACATTAACATTTTTGATAAGTAGAAAAATTGCTCATATTTCAATAAAAATGTCACACATATCTATAAATAGTCTTCAAAAACTAAAATTTGGAACTAGTTGATAGTTCTCTAGTATTTGGAATAATATTGATACTGTAAGATTCTCTCCTGATACTCCATTAGTTTATTTTTCCTATAACAATAACAAGTTTACTCAAATGCGTCTTGGGCCTTTCTCTGTTGTCACATTAGGTTTTCTTTAGTTGAGCGAGATGTATGTTAAAACCTGTCACTCACTGGACTTGCCTATGATCCATACCTTTGAACTAGGCCTTTCCTTATTCATAAATTGAGCACAGAGAAAAAGACAGATTTTATCAAAAAGTGATAATAATCTTCCTCTAAACGTATTTCACAACTTTGGAGTGAATTTATTTATAACCTGCATAAATGACGTTATCATTAGTGAACGAACTGGTGACCCGGCTCCATCGCCTACACCAGGGTTCTCAGCCTGGCTCCACATTCAGGTCATGCAGGGGCTTCTAGAACTTCCTGGGTCCCAGCGCCAGGGGATCAGTTTTAAATGCTTTGGAGCATGCACCTGAGACCTGTCGTCTTAAGTATTCCCCAGGTAAATATTACATGTAGCCAGGGTTCAACATTTGTAGCATAAAACACATATCTTGATTTCTCTATGAGGACATTGTTAAGCCACCTGTTTACAATTTTTCACAAAGGAAATTAGTCATGTTTCTTATAATACTCTTTTTTGTGTGTGCATGTGTCAGAGAAGCAGTGCAGGCTTATTAAGCTTCCTAATTAAAGGAAGACAACCACCAGCAGATTCATTTCATATAAAATGTCAAAAAGAACATTTAATGAGAACAAATACATTCAGAATACAAAGGTCTTTTCTATAGTAATTAGTTCTGAAAGAGGTTACTATTGTTAGTTGCTTTCTGGTAAAAAAAAAAAAAAAAGAACAAAAACCTTGTCCGGAATGTTCACATGTCACTGTTCACTAATAATTCCCCCGCATTAGCACTCGTTAATGGCCTAGCAGTCATTCTAGTGCAGCAGACCTATCTATTCGGCCCCAGGCTTCTCGTTTTTCACAACTTGCCATCACAAATATCACCATTTTCTCCAAATGATTAATATAATTTGATGCCCCATCTCCATTTCTCCCCTTAATTCTAGTACAATATATCTCAGTTATGTGACACACTCGATTGCACTTATGCCTCTCCAGGCATCGTATCTCATACTGAATAGTTTAGCATTTCCAGCATCATTCTGTCATTTATTCAATTTAGAGAAATATCATAGCTTTGTGAGGATGTAAAACATGTACACGAGGTGTTCATTTTTATAATGAAGATGAGAGTACACGAGGTGTTCATTTTTATAATGAAGATGAGAGTAAAGCTGTAGCTGACTGTATTTATCACCAAACTGACTGATATATCCAATTAATGGCTTTTCTTTTTTATAGTGAACTACTTTGAACTGCCAGTGAGAATATTAATGCTGTGACAGAGTGAACTATAGGTCTTCAGCATTTCATTGAGGAGTGATATTTCTCATTGTTCAAAATTAGAGCTATAGAGGAAAGACTGTTCATAGTTTATTGGTTCAGAGCTGGAATTTCCACTTTGATTGTACGACAAGATTTGTAGTATGCTGTTTTCCCAGCCAGACATTGCTCAAATCTCCATTCTTGTACCTATTAACTGTGTGACTATGGCATATTATTAACTTCTCTGAGCCTCTGTAATTTCATTTGTAAATTGGGATTAATTATTCATACTTTGCAAGATTGTAGAATTAAATGAAGAGACAGAGCTTCATCATAGCTCCTAGCAAGAACATCATCATAGAGGTTCAACAAATAGCTGTTCATTGCTTTATTTAGGCAGTAAGCTTATCTTTCAACACCAAATTCGCTGGTCTCAGATATATCTTCCCTAACCAGCTGTTCCTATTATAACCAAAACGTCATTCTTATGGCAGAGTGGAATAACAATAATTTACCGAACTTTTACTACACAACTCTTTACCTGCATTATCTCAGTTCTCATAATGATCTTTTTAGTCGGGTACTATTATCTGCCTTTTTCTTACAGAAGAGGAATCGGATTCACTGAGAAATAAAATAATTTGCAAATGCCTTATGGCCAAGAAAGAACTGAGATTCTAACTCAGGAAGTCGTAATGCCTGCCTTATCTCTCACTCACCACAATAGGAACCGAGACTGCTAAGGTGAAATGCGGTCAGTGACATGTATAGGGCCCTGGCTCTGCAAGGTATTAGTAGGTACCAGGATCAGAGCAGCGAAAAGATGGACTGAGGGGCCACATTGTGTGGTAAAATATATCCTGGAGATAATCTATTGAAGGGAGAAGCTAATCAGGTTGAGAGGTTTAGAATTTTGTTTGTTCTTTTTTTAAAGATTTTATTTATTTATCTTTAGAGGGGAAGGGAAGGAGAGAGGGAGAGAAATATCGATGTATGGTTGCTTCTGGTGTGTCCCCTGCCGGGAACTGGCCTCCAACCCAGGCATGTGCCCTGACTAGGAATTGAACCATGATCGTCTGGTTCGCAGGTTGTTTGTTCTTCTTATTATTTTTGAGCCTTTTGTTTCTACTTTTCATAGAGCGGCTCACAGAGCCAGGGAACCACTTTACCCCAGTGAAATGGTCCCCAAGATGTTCCCAGTCACAGAGACACAAACACATAAATACACTCATACACTCATACAGACACACACAATCATTCTGGAAATTGTTGATCCATGTAACGATGAATTTGAATTTCTGGTGTGACAATACTCATGTCCATCAATCCTAGAAGCCTTGCTACTATGTATCACCCACTCTTTTTTCTTGTTAGTATGCCAGAAAATAACCAGGACTGAGAAATTCATGTAAACAGGTAACCCACATTTGATTCTGTCCATAGCCATGGTGCTGTAGAATCAGGTAACGCTGAAATGAAGTAAATAGGACTCACTAAAACCAACATAATTTGGGTCCAACCAACCATTATATACATCTGTCATCTAATCCAGTGAAATTAACATTCCGCTACTGTTATGAAACGACTCCCTCAGGAAGTGGTTTATATTAGACAGTCAAGGCGTTTGTTTGTTTTCTATAACTGTAAGGGTCTAGATTGGTGAAGTTCTCATTGGTCTCAAAACAGTTATGCTCAGATGAATAAATGGTAATTCTGCTTTTGTCCTATAATATTGGACAATTTCCACCAACAATATTTCTTTTGAATTTGGCATAACAAGGACTTTCTACTAATGTCAGTTTATTTAAGAATTATAGAAATAAGGGAATTGCACTGAAATGGCACACTTTTCCAGTTACGACTGCCTTATACTCACAGTAAATCTTTTCAGTTGTTTATTAAACGTATTAAATCAGTTGTCTGGGCTCGATTCTGAAATTATATTTAGAGTCTGACACTGCCCACCGCTTCCTGCTGCCAGTGCTGTGCCCACTGCTGCACCCTGGGCCAGTCTGCCTGCACCTCTAGGTAGGCGAGTGCAAACAACAGGTCCTGGTTGGTCTCCGCTCCAGCTCCGGACTCCTGATCGTCTGTTCTACACATAGCAGTTACAGGGAGCTTTAGTACGAGGAAAATTAAATCTCATCGTTTCTCTGCTCAGATCCCTCCATGTTTCTCATTGCGTGTAAACTCCTTACTGTGGCTTCTGAGTTCTTACAAGACACCTGGGCCTGGCAGCCTCTAGGCCATTTCCTAATGCTTCCTTTTGCTTAGAATGCTGCAAACAATCCAAATTGTTTTGTTCCTTGTTCAGAATACGTTTTCTGTGATCCCAGGGCCCCACGCTGATAGGAAGAAAATTCATATAAGCTTGACTTTGTGTCTCCTAATCTTGATTTATTTTTATTCATAATAGGTAAGAATGATCATGTGATTTATTGAAATTATGCAATTTATTTTTCTCCCCCTTTCTGTGTCCAGAGGACAAAGACTTTGTCAATCTCATTAATGCCAATAGCCCAGAATCAAAAACAGTACCTGGCATGTAGTAGGTAATCAAAGAACATTTTAGGGTCAGTGGAAGGCCAGATGAATCCATGAAAGACCAAGAGGACACTGGCCCACATACCTTTGGAAGGTCTACTGTAGAATTCATTACCTTGAGACCTGTGATGTTATTCATCAATGTGAATTTTCTCACCTGTTAGGAATCAGTGCTTTCTTATTTTTCTCACTCAGGACCTGATTTGATTATGTTCCTTATTTTCACTTAAATTGTGTGGAAAAATCCTGTTCGTAGAGCATTTAAAGACTCAATAATCATCACTGTTAAGAAGTAGCAGAATGCTTTTTCTTAACATTGCTGTTACTTGGATCCTTCCTAATACTCAAAGTCATTTAGAAGCTTCCTCCTTTCTGTTATCACAGCACTTTGGATATGATTTTATTTCCATTCAATTCACTAAGCGATAGTAAGTTCTCCTCCTATCTGTCTTATTCATATTGCCTAGCAGATACGATCTATTCAAGGATAGCTGGATAATGATGACTGGGTGAATGTGTGGAAGGATGCTCGTGGATAGATTTAAACAGTGACACAGTGGAAAGCAGTTTATCTGCAGGATTTGTTTAGTGGTGGGGTTTACCAAGTTCACCTCCTCTCTGTGACTGGCTAGTGTTAGGACTTTAGAATAAGGACAGTGTCAGGAAGAAGTTGGCAACAAAGGAACTATAAGGAATAAACCTGCCTCTTCATTATCATGTTTTAACCACTGAGTAATGCATGAATAGACCATTAGAATTATTCCTTACAGGAAACTTTGGTGAAATCATAATTTTAAACATTATGGAATGTATTAGCAGTCCAAAGATACAGTTTCAGGTCCTAGCTCTATTACTAACTACATTCTGTCTGTGCCTCCATTTCCTGACTTGTAAAATCAATAATATGGTTTGATTCCTTATTGTAATGTAAGTAGAACTTATTTGAGCAGAACTGAATTAAGATGTTGTGTTAGATGTAAATAAAAGAATATATGTGGGAGGTAATATATAAATTATAAACTATGACCATAATCTTGGGCCATTATGATTATTATTCTAATCTTCAGCCTCAACTACTCTGGCCACTCTGGAACCCACTATCAATAGCAACAGGAAGGTTGCAGAATTGTGAGTAAATGGAGACCAGCTAATAAGATCACTCATGCATACTTAACATTGCCCAAAAGTTACCTCATCCATTTCCAGATGCTCCAGCGGTTATAATATAATGTAAGGAAGTAATGAAATAAATGGCACTGTACTAAAGAAGACTGACTGAGCTGTAATAATTTGGCTATTCAAATTACACTCCCAGACATGGGCCTAAGTTCTATGTTGCAAACATAATGGCCTGCTATACTGATTGGTCCCCTTGAGCTTTGAGCCAATGCCGGTTCGCAAACAAAATTTAGAACACCTAATGGATTCCCACTCAAATCAAGTTTTCATCATAAATCATATTAGTGATGAACATAAAAGGGATTTATAATGAAATTTTAAATTGTTCCTTGGTGTACTAAAGGTAATACTTTGTGTCCTATCCTCTTAGGCTTTAAAATGGAAGATGGCTTTTTTATTTTATTTTATTTTTTTTTATTTAACTCTTGTTCAAGTACAGTTTTCTTTCTTGTAATCCCAGCCCTGCCCCCCCTCCAGTGCTCCCTACCTCCCTCCCATCTCTGCCCCCCACCTTAGTTATTGTCCATTGTCCTTTATGCTTGTTCATGTGAGTCCTTCCCCTTTTCCCCTGTGATTCTCTCCCCTCTCCCCTCTGGACCCTGTCAGCACGTTCTGTATTTCAGTGTCTTTGGCTATATTTTGCTTGCTTGTTTGTTTTGTTGTTTAGATTCCTGTTAAAGGTGATATCATATGGTATTTGTCTTTCACTGCCTGGCTTATTTCGCTCAGCATAATGCTTTCCAGTTCCATCCATGATGTTACAAAGGGTAGGAGCTCCTTCTTCCTTTCTGCAGCATAGAATTCCATTGTGTAAATGTACCATAGTTTTTTGATCCAGTCATTGACCGATGGGCATTTAGGTTGCTTCCAACTCTTGGCTATCGTAAATTGTGCTGCTATGAACATCGGGGTGCATAGGTTCTTTTGGGTTGGTGTTTCAGGGTTCTTAGGAGGAAGATGGCTTTTTTATTAGTCGTACTTTACATATTTTACTTGGTAGATTCCTAAACACTAGAATTGTGAATTTAGGGAAAGGCCACAGAAGAGGAATATATATTTCTTCAGTACCTAATGTTTTCAAGTTACATATATTGTCCTTCCTACTCCCTGGAATGAAAGGATATAATATTTATAATTTTCAGATTAATAAACTATAAATGACCCACTGCCATTAGGCTACTAATGATGTAACCAGGATTTTGACTTGGGTTGCCTAAAACCAATATTAATTCTCATTCTGCTACATCACCCTCCTTACTGCTGTATCATATCTGGCCTTTGCTCAGAAGTTACCACAATTCTCTGTACTATATTAACATTTTTCACCTTTTGTACTAGCATCTTTCCCCTGCTGTATTTTTCTCCAATGCACTGATCGCAAAGCATACTTAATATTTCACTTAATTTGCTACATTGTTTTTTTTTTGCTCTTACTTGGATGTTTCATGATGGTAGTGTTCTGTTTGCTGCTAGAACTCCAACTCTTAAAAGAATGCCTTGTATGTCGTAGGTGTTGAATAATTATTGGCTGGATGAAATGTAATTTACCTAAATCTAGGGGAAACATTATAGTTTACTCACAGACATCAGCTTTGAAGTCAGATCTTGATATGTTTCTAGTCGGAATGCACCCCTTGCTGCTTTAGTGACGTTGGCTTGCTACTTAATTTGCATATGTTTTAGTTTATTATTAAATGTAGGTTAAAAAATGTAACCAAATGCAGGTCCAGCTGCCTGCCATTTTGAAAGCCAATATGCGAGAGACAGATACTGGTGTAAATTAAAGAAACTGATTTAAGTATCCAGTCACCTGAAAAGATGGGGGACTCATGTCTTAAAGGCCATCCTAACACCTTAGCACAGGCATGGGTTTTTATAAGGTGGGAGAGGAGAGGCAGAATAATGAGATCAGGAGAAGGGAGTTGAAAAGTTTTCTACACAAAGACCAGTGTAGTCCATTCTGATAAGGACCTTAAAGCTGGTCACGTGACGGTCTTGTGGGGGTCATCTGGTTTTCGTCATCCTGGTTTTTCCTGTTGAAAGTCAGCAAACCCCTCAGATCTCGCAGGAATGAATATCTGAATATCGGAATCTGTGACTTTTGAAGTTAGTTACTAGGATTCTCACATCAACATTCTATTCATCTACAAGCTACGCGTTAGTCAGAATCAGCACTTCCAGAAACAATGTCAAAGCGTAGTGGGTTGGGTTACTAGTCTCCAAAAATTATACTCACTTTGTAGATTTGTTGTAAGGATTCAAGAAAATAATGTACGTAAAGTTTCTGGCTTTTGGTATGTACTCAGTAAATGTTAGCCATTGATCAGTGTTAGCTATATTAATAGGTAAAGGTACAGCCCTAAGTGCTTAGAGCACTTTAACATAATCAGTATTTAATTATATCCTAAAACATGGTGTGACCTGTCCAATCTTAGCTCATTCCAGTGCTAAGAACCTGACATTACTAGCTTTATATGGCATAACACATTACAGCAGATTTTAAGCTTTACTAATAAAGATATTAATATATGTTTTATAATCAAAATTGCCTTTTTTTCTGCCACAATCCTATGTCCAATGATTGAACTCTTTAAAGCACTATATATAGTTGTCCATGTCAGATTTGTGTTTAGTAGTTTATTAACAGTTTTTTAAAATAACTGTCTCCATAATATTTTCATTTATTTGAAAAATTTTAAACATATATGAATCTATCTGTTTTTTTAATGTGAAGAGATATTTGTATCATAGGGTATATAAATTTTGTGAAGTGTGTCAACAATTCTTACAGCCACCATAGAGATTTTGTGTGTTATACTCTTTGATATTGATTATAGCTTGCTCATTATTTTGTTAAATTTTTCTTGTAATATATGGTAGCAATTCTCAAATGTACACAGCTTTTAATTAATCAAATGAATGCTCAAAAATTATTGGATTCATACAAATATCTATATTTGTATGTACTATCTCTTGCTACTGAATTTTTACAAATATCTCAAACTTCGAGTTCAAAACAGTGGTGTCCAGTAAAATGTGCATAATTCTAATCTTACTTTAAAAAATATAAGTATGTTAAATACCCAAGATGCATTTAATTTTGATGAAAGTTACTCTAGTGTCAGTATTAATCCACTAACAGGCAAGCTTTCATGTTATTAATTTTTTTGGCTTACTAGGTGGATGGGTCATAAGATAATTATACTTGGCTGAGCACTAGGAAAATGTGAAAAAAGGCAAGATTAGTACATATACAGAGACCGAAAATTTAAAAAAGGATAAAAATGGATATAATTATCTTCTTCTCTTTTGTAGCCCTAGGAAAAGATAAGGATTACTTGGATGAATCAGAACATGCTAATTATGACCGTTCTCGGCTCATTAAAGATTTTGTTCCCAAAGATAATTCTGAATCCAGGAGAAGATTGCCAAAGGTAATGTAAATTAAACTAGCAACGAGCCCCTCGAAGGCCATAACTTCTGAAAACTTTTAATTTTTCAACTGTAATCTACATTGTGCTGGAGAGTGTGAGAGGACACACAGTTTAATAGACATGTCTGAGGATACAAAATTCAAAAGTAATGTGTAGATATTACATTACTCTTATTATACACCAGAATTTTTAGAACTCTGAAATATAAAATTATTTAGCAGTATCTTGTTTACAGAAGGGACCTAAAAAAGAATAAATGGAATAATTTTTTTCATTATTCCACCATTTTTCACGTTTTTTGAAAGGCAGCATGGTTTAATGAATACATGAATTTTCATATCAAATGGACCAAGCTTTGAATCCCAATTCCTTTACCTACTAGTTTGTTAACTTGAGCAAGCTAAACTCTCTCAGCCTTGTTTTACCTGTCTGTAAAATCAGAATGACATGGTCTGCTTGACAAAATTCTTCGCTAACTACCTGAAATAACCATATGAAAGCATCCAGAGCACAGTGAAAGCTGACTCTGTAGCAGGTTTTTATAACAACTCGGAGGCTGACAATGTCTCCCTAAAATTATAGTTCATTAACAGTGAGTAACCAGGATAAGTTTCCATTTTTAAAAAATCCTTACTTGAACAATCCCACCATCTCTCAAAATCAGACTCTTAAAGGATCTGAGGTTGTCCAACACCCTTTTGAAGTGTTCCAACACAGATCCTGGCTCAGTTCAAGCTCATTGTTTTTCTTGTTTGTTATTGCTTAAAATAGGAATGCCTTTGTAAAATTTTCAGTTTAATACAAGGAATGACAACTTTCATTGTCACTACCTGGCTAATAATCATACTTGTGAATATGAGGTCTGTCTGGAAAAAGTCCAACCATTGTTAATAGAGTGAGAACAGTTTGCACAATATCGATGTCACCTGGCATCAAGGAGAGTGGGCTGGACTGTACACGGGTGAACAATGATGACCTCACTGTCCTAGTCAGTGGGAGTGGTAGACACCATTAAGTGAGCGTGTGTACTCTGTGTGGTCATTGCATTTAAAATGACTGGGTGAGTAGAGCAACCAGTCTGCATCAAATTTTGTGTTAAGCTTGGACATTCCTCCTGAAAACTACTCAGATGATTCAGAAGCCCGCAGCTGTAGACCACTGGTGATAGGCCGCTACATTACAACAACACACCTGCACATACATCATGTTATTGCAGAGTATTTTGTTGAAACATCAAATCACCCAGGTGTCTCAGCCCCCCTACAGCCCAGATTTGGTGCCCTGCGACTTTTCCGGCTTTTCTCACAACTAAAACCACCTTTCAAAGGGAAGAGCTTTCAGACTGTTGATGAGATTCAGGAAAATACGACAGAGCAGCTAATGGCTATTGGGAGAACTGTGTGAGGTCCCAAGGTGCCTACTTGGAAGGGGAGCGAGGCTTCATTTTCCTGTGTACAATGTTTCTTGTATCTTGTATCTTCTTCAATAAATGTCTCCAATTTCCGTAGTACATGGCTGGATTCTTTCTGGACAGACCTCATATATCACATTCTCTGTAATGTTTGCTTTGGCTTGGATTAATTTCACAACCCCCTTTTTTAGGCACCACCAAATCATTAATGAATAAATATGGCACAAGTTAAATGTTATTATTAAAGAGGCCAAACTTTAATAAATACATGCAATGATAAATGTATTCATTCTTCTTTGGTTTTATTTAAAGGAGTCACACAAATTTGTACCTGTACTTCTCAGGATATTCACAAACCAGGGATGGATCTCCCCGTGTTTTCTTTGTCTTCCTCTGTATCTGATCAACACAGTGGGTGTCTAGAGTCTATTACCTGTACAGCATTGTTCCAAGTGACTTGAAAGAAGGAATTATAAGAAAAATTGAGGAAAAAACGGATGTTTTTCTTTAAGATCCCTATATCCCCAACAGGAAGACAAGTAAGGCGCACTTCAAATGATTAGAAAGGGAACCAGAATTAAATAAAATTGAAATATCTGCTTCTCTAGAATTTACTGCACGCCACCAATGAAACCCTCCGTTTCATTTCTGTTCAACAATAGTCATTTCCCAAACCTCACTTTGACGAAACTTGAACTTCAGAATATAAAATTAAGGAGAAAGTGTTAAATGCCTATTTTGCTATAAATATTTTCTGAATGATTTTGAGTCTGCATGGTGAACTTTTATTGTGATCAAGTATTTACTGCTTCTGATAATTTAGCAAGCTAAATATAGTAAGGCACCATAGATTGTTTTGGAATTAATCTTCAGAATAACAAATTTTATCTTTAGAATGCTTTGCTTCAAATTATGAACTTTTACCATTTGTTAATTAATTACACTAATTTTTTTTCATATTTTAAAGATGGAAAAACATCTGCAATATTAAGATTGAATATAATGATGTTATATATTGATAAAGTAGTAAGACATATTCTTTTTTTGGAAGCTGCTGTGTGCCAAGCTTGGCACTACAGGACAGAGAAAGACAGCAAACACAGAGCAGGTTTTGCTGTCCAGGTGCTGAGATGCAGTTCAGATACAGGCATATAAACAGAGAACGCTAAGAGCTCTAGAAATCAGAGATGATACTAAATATAGGATAAGTCAAGATTTAGCTGCCCTGACTTTTTATGATAGAAGCCATATTTAAATATCTTGGAAGCATTGTAGTAGATAGAAAATTGACCATAAGACCCTGACAAGGATAAAAAACAAAACAAAACAAGAACATAAAGAAGAAACTAAAAACAGTAAAATCACTGAAAGAACAAACAGCTACTAGAACACACAAAAAAAATCAGTTAGAGAAAATTCAAGAAAAGAAAGTCCTTCTCCAGGATCTGTAAGACCTGGCCTTAGGTCTTTGAAGATTCACAGAAAGCAAGTTTGTTACTGGAAATAAGAGCAACCAAACACATCTTTTGTCAAGTTCATTGGTGTATATGGATTATCTATGTGCCCACATCGAATATCCATCGATAATTTTAAGCATTTATCCAAAATTCTCCATCTGTGTGCAATTATTTAATAATGCCTATTGGATGTATTCTTGCATACTGCTTCCTATGTCATGTCAACACATAATATGAAAGAAAAAGGCAGGTGAATTTCCTAGTTAAGCTTGCCAGATGGAAAGACAAATGTTACTGTTTTTAGTAGGGGACAGTATTTACCATATCAATGAATAAAGATATTTTAAATTTAAAAAGAAAATTGGCCGCACTTCTTTTTTTTTTTTTTTTTTTTTTTGCTGTGTCCACTCTATTTTCAACAAGACTCTACAGCTCCACCCATCAAGAGGTGAGACACTTGGGCCTGTGTCGGCCAGGAGACGGCTGTAGATGGAAGCTGTGCCAGTGCTGAACTTCAGACTCTAAAGATCTTGCACTCACACTCTCTCTTGGGACTCTGCCTCCCCTGTGTGAACAAGTCAGGGCTATTCTGCAGGAGGGTGAGACCACGTGGGCCAGAGCTTGGTGAGCCCAGTTGCCCACCTCAGGCAGAAATATGGAAAAAAATTCAGTGACAAAGAACAGGAGAGACAGACTCGTGAAAAAGTCCACCTGAGACAGCCGACCCACAGAATCCTGAGCTCCATAACAAGTGGGACTGGTTTGTTTCTCGGAAACAGCTGATGGAGACAACTGTAACTGTTAAAAGATAGCATGTTGGCTGGTATCAGTGATTGCTATTAAAAGGTGAATTTTTCATCAGTTACTGGGAATATTTGCAAAATCGTCTCTGGGTTTTTCACATCGTACTCATATTATCCATTTAATTCTATAGAACCCAAGTATATTTAAATATCATAACCTAAATTACATGGTATCTAGGCAACCTATCTAAACTTTCTGAAATTACCATTTCTCAAATTCTGTTTACAAAAGTGCTTTCTTGGTAATAACATTAAAGTAGGTCAAAATTCCAAGATTACCTTTAATTGTGGTTAGGATTATTATATTTGTACAGAGAATTAGCCCCAGTCACAAACATCCAATAAAAATAATGAACTAATTTTTTAAAGGCAAGTTTATTCCTGTTCAACATTTTGACCAAAAGTTTTCTCACACCTTTGTGGATAGAAATCCAGAAAGCAAATTTGTAATGTAACAAAAGAATCAGTTTCATAAATTTATTAACTGGAGTTCTTGGGCTATCTGCAAGCAAAGTCTTGAGTATAGAGGGATTGTCTTTAACATAGTTTGGGTTAAAATGAGATTGGCTTTCTCGGACATAGTAATATAGAGAGCACTGTGAGTAACAGTCCACTGTCATTCAGTCCACTGTCCACTTAAAGATAAGGTCCTCTAGTCAACAGGATGATCCTCAGACGCAGAATTCTTCTCTCTGCCAAAGAGCCACGCTCTACACACCTGGTGGAGCCTGTAGAAGTGGATAGTGTGCACGACTGTCTGCAGTTAGTCTGTGTGGAAAAAATAAACCTGTGAAGTAGAATCCACGTGATTTCTGCTTCATGAAGAGTTTTCTGCCGCTACCATCTCTCAGGATGCCGACAATGACTACAGATGTTGCCAATAATGAGTTTGAGAATTAGGTATCAAATTAGGCAGAAAAGAGGTTATGGACTAGGAAAATCTTAGCATGAATATTTTAGCAGTTCATTAACTTGAAATCCCAAGGCCATTCAATGGCCTTGATTGTGTGAATTGGCAGATGGTGTTCATCTTTAACTCGGTAACAGGAATACCTTTCTGTTAAGACTGGAGACACTGGTCATTTGGTGGAGAAGGTGAGAGGGAGCTGGCTCTGTGGCTTTGTATAATGTATCTTCCATGTGGGTGTTGGCAACTCTTTTATTTGCCTCTGTGGCTCTTTGACTCTGTATTATGTACAGGGATTCATATTCTGTATGTGCATATTTTTCTCAGCGGTTGGAGGAAGACGATGATGAACTACAAGATAAAGGACTAAACTTGACCCTATATGGCTGTTTTAATTGACAAAATTATACATGAAATCAAATGTTAATTATCTCAATTTATTGAGGTAGTTATTTTCTAAAGAAAAATGTTAATACTTTGCTAACTTTAGGACTTAAAATGATGCATTTTTATGTTCAGTAATATCATTGTGGGCAATGATACCCTAGTATTTGATTTTCATGTAAAACATGGGACATATGGCACATTATCTTGATTTATTCATCTTTTGGCCAGTGTTTTACATTTATCTTCTTGCCTAGTTTTAAGAAAATTCCTTTTCCAGTAGCCCAGAGGATACCTGGTCTGGTTGGCAGAGTCTGTGGTACCGAGGGGGCCATAGTCCTCCCTGTGTCGTCAGAGGCATCTCCTTCCCCTTGCGCCAGTCAATTGCTTCTAGTATAGATTTTCCAGAAGATTCAGTACAAGATTTTCCGGAATTATTCTACATAATCTGTGAATTGTTTAAATTTAAAAGCACGTGTGTGTGTGTGTGTGTGTGTGTGTGATGACGAAGGTAAATCAGTTATGAAATATTAGTCCTTCAAAAAACGTGCGAATGTCTCACAAGAACCAGTCGGTTATTCAGAGAGGATGAAAACATTTTGGGTGCCTACCTCACATCTTCTAACAAGAGCTTAAGATCTCAATAGATATGAAATTCAAAATTAATATGTAAAAATAAACATTTTTTTAAATCACAATTTTTTAAAATTGGCTTTTTAAAATGGGTCTTGGAAATCAGCAATAAAATTAATCATGGAATGCTTAGTAGATTTGAGTATTTCCATGCTAATCAGTATCAAAATTACAATCAAATTTAAAGTAAGATATAAACTTAATACTCGGTAGTGAGCTGACGTACTGGAATATACATGTATGTAAGGATGGTTAATATTCTTAATCTGCACAGATAACATAATAATATAATTAATAAATTCAAGAGTAGCCCTGGCTGGTGTAGCTCAGTGGATTGAGCACAGGCCTGCGAACCAAAGGATCACGGTTCGATTCCCAGTCAGGGCACATGCCTGGGTTGCAGGCCAACTCCCAGCAGGGGACGCACGAAAGGCAACCATACATTGATGTTTCTCTCCCTCTCTCCTTCCCCTCTAAAGATAAATAAATAAATAAAAATTTTAAAAAGTTCAAGAGTAAAAATATTGAAAAATAATATAATTTTAACATGTAAAATGATAAGCAGTACTAATAATCGTAGAAATACAAATGTAAGCAATGCTCTTTTAAACCGAATTAGAAAACATTTTAATACAAAATAAAATCTAGAATTTACATTATAAACTTTTCGTTCTATTTCTTGTTAGTAGATGTGTATATTGATCCAAATTTTCTGGAAAACAGTTTGACAATAAGCATTACCAGCCTTAAAATAATCTTGCTCTTTGACCCACTCTAGGAATTTATCCGGAGAATGTAATTAAATGTTATCCCAAATAATTATGTTGAAGGATGTTTCTCACACTGTAATTTGTGAGGAATGGGAGGGATTAAAGCATTTAAATGTTTAAGAATAAAAGATGAAATTAAAAATAGAAATGTCCTCAAACAAAGCACTTGAAGGATAACCAACCCCCCGTGTGGTTATATATGAAAGTGGCTACAAAAACAATATGAGTTTGGTACCAACTGTATACAAATCTTCAGGTCTTTTTCACTGAGAAATGCTTATAATTTAAGAATTTTATGGTGTTTGTGTTTTCTTAAGTTTAATTCATAAGTATTACCATATTATCATTCCCATTTTAACATTTTGCGTAGCTAGTAAATGACTGAGCTAAACTTAAAAATAAGATGATTCTGTTTTCCAAAGGGGCTTTTCTACTTTACTACACTGGCAAGACAAGAGCAAGGCAGGGTTTTTACCTTGGTAGTCTGGTCACCAGAGTAAGTAGCATTTCAGTTATTCCCCCGCCCCCAAGTGTGGATTGATCACTTATATACCGGAAGCTGTGGCTAAGTATTCTGTACACATCATCTCAAGTAATTCTCATAACTCAGTGAGAGTAAGTAGTAGTAGTCTCATTTTACCAATGAAGAAAGTAAGGTTAGAGAGGTAAGTTTCTAGCCTAGTTTCTGAGCCGGGCAGAAACAGAGCTGGATTGTAGCCTGTCTCTGACTCTAGAACCTTGTGCTTCTCTGACTTTGGTTCAGTAGTTAATGTAAGAATTGCACTCATATATATTAATCACACCTGTCTAAAGCCCCAAAACGTTGCTCTGAAGTAGATAGCTCAGCATTTTAACAATTGTGTGGCCGACTCATGAAATCCAGGACTGGACTGACCTGTTTTTAATTGTATCAACAGACTAATAAAAATAGACAAGGAGTCTGTTACAAACTTAATACTAAACCTCAGAAAAAATAGTGAAAAGGGAAAATGTGTATATTCCTTGGAATTGCACAGTAATCCGTATACTAAATATTTTCAACTACATCTGTTACACAGTGTGGGACTCCTCTTGTCAATCAGGGGAAAAAAAAAAACACAAAACACCCACCTCTTCCACAAAAGGCCCCACCCTATGGTTGCCAACAGCTCTGTGTAGAGAAGAATACTAGGGTATCAAGGCATGGAGACATTTTAATTATTAGAGTAGATTTAGATGAGGGAAGGATCTGCTGGAGCAGACCTTTTAGTTCCCTTAAAAACTACAGAAGAAATAATGTGCTTGTCTACTTAGGAAGTCTTAGTCTTATTTCATCGGAAATACAGAAAACAAACAAGATGCCATACCTGTTTTCTCTCTCCTGAAACTAGTATCTTGGTAATTTGACACACAGCAGGCTCCCTCAATCACCAGCTTATGTGTTTTCCCCATGAGTGTTTAAGGGCTCATTTCGGGAGATCTATCTCCTAAGCCTCCCTGGAGGGCCTTAACTATGAAATGAGAGCTGCAGAAACTTGTCTGCAGAAATTTTAAACATGTTTATGGAATGTGAAAGTAAATTCAATAAATGAGGGTGTGAGCATGCCAATTAAATTGTACAAATAATTGTTCTACTTGATATTTATACATTTGATCAATATTGGCTTGCATTAAATTAATGTTATAACTACTTAGATGTGAAGACAGTCCGAGAAGTCAGATCAAAACTAGTGTCATTTGAAGATACTGACAATCAAAGCTACCTCACTCATCTCCCGTCACCAGGTTATGGAGGTAACCAGGTAACCAGGCCCTCCAGGCTATGTGTATATCAGAAGGACCACGGGATTGAGAGTTAGAACAATAGTGATAATGATAATATGAAATAGATACAGCAGCTAATATTTATTGAGGTCTTTTCAGGGATCTTGTAGGGGACCTGTACTCTTTTAGCTTCACAGTAACTCTGAAAAGCTGTGGTATGTTTTTACCCACCTTTCGTACCTGAGGGTATGGGGGCTTATAATGGCAAAGTGACTTTCTTGTTATCGCAGAGTTGGTTAAGCAATAGTAGGAATTAGACAGAAGCCACCACAGTGTTAAGCTCTGTGCTGTGCTGTATGTATGTTCCAGCACAAGTAACACCCCTGTTTTATTACAAAATCATAAATGTGTAATTCGGTAATGTAACAATATCACACTCAAACATACCATATGACATCTTAGGTGAAGAGTTCAAATTAAAACTATAAATTATTCCACCCATATTATTACCCTACCCACCACACTCAAGCAGACCTTACTTCTGCCAGATGCTGTATGATGGGGGTATGGACAAAGGACTATATAGAAGCTATGAGGCAGGTATATCAGGTAGGTAGAGAGCATGTTTGCATTACTGGGGTATGATGGAGTACATTAGGGACTATGCATGTTGTGCTTTGCTTGATGTTTTACGCATAAGATAAAATAGAATAGAATTGGGAGTCCCGATAAACTACAAAGTACCCTTTCCCAGGCGCTTGTAGCTCTTCCCCCCCCCCCACCCCCGGCCCATATCCTTTTCTTCATCACATGGGTATGCACAGTTCTTAAAATCACCAAATAAGTTCATCAAACTATGAATAGTTTGAGCAGCTACCACTAATCTCAAAGGAAAAGACTGTCAACAAAAATAAAGCACTCTTGTATTTGTTAAATAACTTCTTTTTTTAATTGAATTCTTGTTCAAGTACAGTTTTCTGTCTTATATTCCCAGCCCTGCCGCCCCCTGCCCAGTGCTCCCCACCTCCCTCCCATTTCCACCCCCCACCCTTAGTTATTGTCCATGTGTCCTTTATACTTGTTCATGTGAGTCCTTCCCCTTTTCCCCTATGATTCTCTCCCCTCTCCCCTCTGGACCCTGTCAGCCTGTTCCGTATGTTAAATAACTTCTGATGCTTGTGGTATTTTTTTTAAACTATTGCTGTTGAGGTTTTTGCAAGATACCAATCGAGATTGCTGATGAGCGTGCCCATCATAGAAAGCCTATATGGTTTTATTAATCCCCTGATGCCACAGGCAGTTTAAACCCAAAGGTTACAGTTACCTGCCATGTGTTATTTAAAAGTTTCAGCCTATTGCATGAAGTTAAAATGTCCTACTTTGTGAGCCTACTGGAAAGTCAATGTTTAAGCCTGCTGACTAACTCAAGGCCACGTCCATTAAGTGGCTGCTGCTTAGCTCCATGCCTCCTCAAGGCCAGTTACAAGTTGCCCTGTGGAAGCTTTCTTAACGGAAATAAATGCAATTCTCTGTTGCATCTCATCAAGTGAATGTTAACCACGAGGAGGAGGGTGGCAAAACACTTGACTCTATTTATGTATTTATTTTTACATACCAGTTACTTTCATCGCTTTCCGATTACAGTCACTTCATTATATTCAGCCCAGTGCCAATATAATGCCATCTGAAGTTTAACAATGCAGGATTTTACAGAAATTACAAAGGTATGTATTGTCCCCTTCTCTAATGAACAAGAAAATGAGACAATTTCCATGAAGAGCTGAATAAATCAATAAGAATTCCTAGTGAACCCAACTCAGCTATCATAAAACATTACCTGGCTCACCAATGAAAAAGTCTCGCTTGCCAGATCACTACTGTTCAGGCTGAAAGATTCCTCCTCCCTGGTATGTTAATCTACACCTCATTCGAATAACTTAAGAAAGTGAAATACATCATTAAAAATTGACAATAAAATTATCAAAATGTCATATGACTAAATGTCAACTAGGTGAATCATACATCCACACATTAACCAATGAGATGTGAAGGCAGCCTCCTGCTGCACCTTATTCCTGACTCCCTTAAAATAAAGTAAAAAAAAAAAAAACAATACAGGTATTCTTCTAACGAGATGAGCTGTCTGTTTCCAAAAGTCATTATTCAGGCTAAGGCGTTTAAAGAGTTGTCTAAAAACCCTCCAGTCAGACGCTTTGTGCAGCATTCAATATGTAACACTCCAGCTAATGGAAGAGCAGGCGTGGGGGAGAGAACTCTGTGTTGTCGGGCTGAACAGGACTTTGAAGGAGATTGTCATTTGAGACTCCGGTGTCAGCAATGAAGGATTCCCAATGCAGCTGAACCTGGAATTCTGACTGTGTGGTATGTTACAGAGTACAGCCATCTCTATTACCGTCCTGTTTTCTTAAAAATTGGTGGAGAAGCCAATTAAGAATAATTGATATTGATTTCAGAATGGGGGATGAGTATGTCTGTTATTTCAAAATATGAAAAATTTATTTTTCAAAATAAGAAATGTAGGATCTAGATGGTTATATTTTATCGAGTTGCCTTGCATGTAAAACAAAAGCCACCTCTCAAATTTTGACTAATTTTAAACTCATTTGAATGTTAGTTTCATTGAAATAGTCATTCACAAAGTCTACTCGAAAATTAGTTCTTGATTCAAAATGTATCAGATAGAATTACTTGTTAAAGTACTGATGTTGAAATGTTCTTAAAAATCATTTTATTCAAGATGTTTTAGTGAATAATTTCAAAGTAGAAAATACAAGAAAAAAATTCGAACTTGAAGCATATCTCATACCGATAAATGTTAAAATAAACAAGAAACACAACTATGAAATTAACTGTGATTTAAGCTAGGGAACAAAACAAGAGGTTTTCACCTCACTCTCTTCACTTTTTCATAGTTTTAAAGGTGATAAGAAAATTAATTTTGTCCCATTCTGAGGGCTTTATTTTACTTTCTTTGTTTAAAAATGTTAATTACTTTTCTTTGGAAGTGAGAAGTTTATTTTCTAAATATACATTTAAGGTTAGAACACTTAAAATGGATAATCACTAGTATGGAAAAATGTTCTTTTCCTTAAGGAAAGAAATAAGTATTTAAAGCTTCCTTATATAGTACTTAAATATAAAAATCAGTCGGCTAGAAGAGGTATAACTAAATTTATTCTCTGTAAATTACTTCCACTAAGAGGATATGAAAAGCTCATATATATATATTTTTAATGTTGATTTCACAGAGAACCAGTAAAAAAAAAAAACATAGTTTATGCTCCATCAGCCTGTTCTATTTCAAAAGGCTTGGCTTTGGTTTTCATTAGGCGAACCAGAAAAACTTGTACTTGTGAGTGAATAAAATTGGATGAAGTGAGAATAAGTTTAGAACAATGCTTGTTACATTACAGAAATTCAATCAGTATTTTTTCTCTTTTCTTTAGTTCTTGTTTAACTTTTTAAAAGAACTCTGATTCTTTCCATGGCTAAGTGTCTTAGTAGTTGGCGTCAGAGTCACCCTTGATGCAGTTATGCAGGTCACGTAACTCCGGTGTTTTGGGTCCAGTCCGAAGTTTTACCTGCAACCACGAATGTGCCATCTGTGTGTAACCCCGCTGATAGCGTTGCCCAGCAAAGTCGCTCTCTTCTACAGGGTGCTCCAAGCCTGGAAAATGAATGATGCCCCTTAAATAAAACAACTAATACCACTGCAGGAAAACTTCCTCCAAAAGCAAATTGATACATCATCCAGATCAATTCATTGTTTGAAATGTCCTGAGAGAAGTAGAAATGCAATTTTTTCATCGTTTTATCTGATTTTAACTGAATTACTACTCAACCATTAGTATGAAAGTAGCTTTACATTTAAAGACTTTTCAGGGAAGAATATGTGCTGTGGGATTATTCTCAATATTTATAAGAGCTATGGATGTTTTACAACCTTAAAAGCAAACTAATAGGCAGAACTACGACTAATGGTTAGATTTAATAGTTCAAAAATTGTTTTTGAACACTTTAATCAATAAAATGATAGATTCAGTGATATTTAAGGTTCAAATTTCACATTCTAAGAAATTTTGGCTGTGGCAACTTTTAGACAAAGTATGTATGGTTCTGTTTCAAAACAGGTACTTTACCACAGTGTTTGTAGAACTGGGAATATCAGAATCACCTGTAGGGCTCACTGAAGACAGAAGACAGGCTCGACCTCCAGGGCTTCCAAACATAGTAATTCCAATGAAGGCCTTAGAATTTGCATCTAAAAAAGTCATTGAATTTAAAATGCATCTAAAAATATACAGCATTTGGTTGTAAAAAGAATAAATAAATAAAAATTAAAAAGTCATTGAATTATTGGGATGACATTGGTTAATAGAATTATATATATTTCAGATGTACAATTATATGATACTTCATCTCTGTGTTGTCTTGTGTGTTCACCTCCCCAAGTCAAGTCTCTTTTCATCACCATTTATCCCCCCTTTACCTTCTTCTACCTCCCCCTCCCCCTTTCTCTCGGGTAATTGCCACACTGCTGTCTGTGTCTATGCAGTTTTGTCTTTTCTTTTTCTTAAGCACTTCACCTTTTTCACCCAGCCCCCCTACCCTTCTCCCCTCTGGCAGCCGTCAGTCTGTTCTCTGTATCTATGAGTCTGCGTCTATCTTGTTTGTTAGTTTATTTTGTTCATTAGATTCCACATATCAGTGACATCATATGGTACTTGTCTTTCTCTGACTGGGTTATTTCGTTTAGCATAATGTTCTCCAGGTCCATTCATGCTGTTGCAAAAAATAAGGTTTCCTTTATTTGTTTATGGCCAGGTAGTATTCCCTTGTGGAAATGTCCCAGGACAGCTGTGGCACACTTGTGTAAATGGGGGACATTTGCACAAGGGAATTTGCATTTCTAACGAGTCCTCAGTTGGTGTTGACGGTTGATGCTGCCGGTGCTTGCACCCCATTTGAGAATCACTACCTGAAAATTCCCCTCAGTATCTTCAGTGCACTCTGCATTTGAAAGACTACCATGTACCAAAAAATATATCCAGTCTCGATACTTATTGATGAAAAAAACAGGCAACATCTCTACCCTTGCAAAGCTTGTAGTCCAATGGAAGAGTCACAAAATAAACAAGTAAACCAACGCACAAATACCTGTTTTCCAGTTGTCTTTAAGTGGGTCATTAGGCATTGGAAAAGGAGCTACTAGGGTGAGCAGGAGAGCAGCCTCTCAGAAGGTATCAATGGCCAGAACTGAAAGATGAGAAGTCAGCCAAGAGAAGAGTGGGAGAAAGAGGCATTCCAGCCATGGAGTTTGCCCTGTGAGGGCCTTGGGGTGGGGAAGAGCTTGGTGTATTTGAGAAACTGGTGTGTGGTCCGGGAGGCATGAACTCACAGCCTGACCCAAGGGGACGGCCGAAATCAGAGAGGGCGGGCGGAGAGGTAAGCAGGCACAATGCTGCAGGGGGACTGTGGTGGGAGTTTGTGTTTTATTCTGAGTTCAAAGGGTTTTGAACAGATTTTTGTTTTTATAAGATCACTCTGTACAGGGGGGTGGTGCATCAGTGGTAGGAGATGGGGTGACTTTTTAGCAGTTCAGCTGAAAAATCACAGTGGCTTAGCCAGGAGTGGTTGCAGTTGAGGTGGATACATCAGTTTCTGATATTAAAATGTGGAAACCATTCGGCTCTCTAACAACAGAGGTAGCAGTTATTTAAAAGCTACAATAGGGTTGATTATAATCATATGGGAACATGTCAAGAAAGTGAAAAAATAAAGCAGGTAGAAAGCAAAATTATAATTGTGTGTGTGTGTGAGAGAGAGAGAGAGAAAGAAAGAAACCAATTATACTACTGATATCATAGGTGATTTT
Organism: Sturnira hondurensis; assembly: GCF_014824575.4. Classification (NCBI taxonomy): domain Eukaryota; kingdom Metazoa; phylum Chordata; class Mammalia; order Chiroptera; family Phyllostomidae; genus Sturnira; species Sturnira hondurensis. The sequence continues at coordinate 5,186,898 of NW_028075269.1, forward strand.
TATTCCCTTTTGTATGCAATAAGTAAAATGTTCATTACTATAAAATTCCTAAATTGAAATATTTCATTGAAAAGAAAAAACTGGCTTTAAGACCATCCCAATCTTAATGGGCCACATGCTCATGTCTGAATCACGTGGGTGTGTACACTTGCATGTGCCTCCCAGGCACCATACAAAATACTGGAGGTGCAAAATGAACAAAATATAGTTCCTGTCCTCAAAAAGGTTTGCCGTTTATTGGGGAGGATAAGAAATAGGGACATAAGATCAATGGGTTTCAAATGTGAAAAGTTATCTCTATGTTATTTGACAGCCTTTCCAGGAACCAATTGCTCCTATCAATACTGACTCTAGCACATCTGGAATACACTCTCCCTTTTCTATTCCCTGTGCCTTTTCATGTAGTGTTTCTTCTACTTAGGAATGCTTGTACTCCCTCTTCTATTAATTTTTCAAAAGTTAACTCATATATCACTTTTTAAAAACTATTTCCGAGAGGTTTGAGGATCACAATAAAATTGCAAAGGAGCTACAGAGATTTTCCACATACCTCCTGCCCCTCCCCACACGCTCAGCTTCCCCCATGATCAGCATCACTTACAAGAATGGTAACGTGTTTTATTTATTTATTTATTTATTTATTTTTAGAGAGGAAGGGAAGGAGAGAAGGAGAGAAATATCAATGTATGGTCACCTCTCGTGAGTCCCCTGCTGGGAACTGGCCTGCAACCCTGTGTCCTGACTGGGAATCGAACCACGATGGTGTGGTTCGCAGGCCCGCACTCAATCCACTGAGCTACACCAGCCAGGGCAAGAAGGGTAATGTTTTTACAGAGGATGAACCTAACCCTAAACTCCATCATTAATCTTAGGGGTCACTCTTAGTGTTGTACCTTCTATGGTTTCCAACAAATATGTAATTACACATACACATCACAGTACCATGCATAGAATTTCACCATCCTAAAAATCTTTTGTTCTCTGCCTGTTTATCACTTGACCCCACCCCACACCCTTTCAGCAATGACTAATGGTGTTATTAGTGTTCTTACTCTCTCTTTTCTTTGGCTTTTTCCTGAGTGCCGTAGAGTTGGAATCATACAGTATATGGCCTTTCAGATGGGTTTCTCTCACTTAGTAATATGCATTTAAGGTTCTTCATGTCTTTACACAGCTTAGTATAAACTAAGTACAAACTCAGTTGTTTATAGTGCTGAATAGTAATCCGCTGTCTGGATGTACCAGCATTTACCCGTTCGCACACTGAGGAGCATCTGGGTTGCTTCACAGTGTTGGCGGTTTTGAATAAAGCTGCTGTAATGTCCATGTGCAGGTTGTCGTGTGGGCATAGCATTTTGAGTTCTTTGGCTAAATACCAAGGATTACCATTGCTACAGCATATGGTAAGAAGATGTTCAGTTTTTAACAAACACCTAAAATTGTCTTACAAAATGGCTGTACCGTTATTGTATTTCCACCGGCAGTGTTTGAGAATTTCTATTGCTCCTCAACCTAACTGGCATTTGGTGGTGTTAGGATCCCAGATTTGGGCCATTCTAATAGATGCGTGGTGGTATCCCATTGTTATTTTACTTTATATTAAATTAAATATATGATGATGACATATGATGTGGAGCATATTTTTATATGTTTGTTTATCATATGTATGTCTTCTTTGGTGAAGTGTCTGTTAAGACCTTTGACCCAATTTGTAGTCAATCTGTTTGGGTGGGGTTTTTTGAGTTTTAAGAGTTCTTTATGAGTGTTGAATAACAGTCCTTTAGCAGATGTGTATTTTGCAGANTTTTCATGTAGTGTTTCTTCTACTTAGGAATGCTTGTACTCCCCCTTCTATTAATTTTTCAAAACTTAACTCATGTATCACTTTTTAAAACTATTTCTGAGAGGTTTGAGGATCACAATAAAATTGCAAAGGAGCTACAGAGATTTTCCACATACCTCCTGCCCCTCCCCACATACGCAGCTTTCCCCATGATCAGCATCACTTACAAGAATGGTAAAGTGTTTTATTTATTTATTTATTTATTTATTTTTAGAGAGGAAGGGAAGGAGAGAGGGAGAGAAATATCAATGTATGGTTACCTCTCGTGAGTCCCCTGCTGGGAACTGGCCTGCAACCCTGTGCCCTGACTGGGAATCGAACCACGATGGTGTGGTTCACAGGCCCGCACTCAATCCACTGAGCTACACCAGCCAGGGCAAGAAGGGTAATGTTTTTACAGAGGATGAACCTAACCCTAAACTCCATCGTTGACCTTAGGGGTCACTCTTAGTGTTTTACCTTCTATGGTTTCCAACAAATATGTAATTACACATACACATCACAGTACCATGCATAGAATTTCACCGTCCTAAAAATCTTTTGTTCTAGCCCTGGCTGGTGTAGCTCAGTGGATTGAGTGCGGGCCTGCGAACCACACAATCGCAGTTTGATTCCCAGTCAGGGCACATGCCTGGGTTGCAGGCCAATTCCTGGCAGGGGACACATGGTACATTGTGTGTTTCCGGCAGAGGCAACCATACACTGATATTTCTCTCCCTCTTCCCTTTCCCTCTAAAAATAAATAAATAAAATTTAAAAAATAAATAAATAAAAATCTTTTGTTCTCTGCCTGTTTATCACTTGACCCCACCCCACACCCTTTCAGCAGTGACTGATGGTGTTATTAGTGTTCTTACTCTCTCTTTTCTTTGGCTTTTTCCTGAGTGTGGTAGAGTTGGAATCATACAGTATATGGCCTTTCAGATTGGTTTCTTTCACTTAGTAATACGCATTTAACGTTCTTCATGTCTTTACACAGTTTAGTATAAACTAAGTATAAACTAAGTACAAACTCAGTTGTTTATAGTGCTGAATAGTAATCCGCTGTCTGGATGTACCAGCATTTACCCGTTCGCACACTGAGGGGCATCTGGGTTGCTTCACAGCACAGTGTTGGTGGTTTTGAATAAAGCTGCTGTAACGTCCATGTGCAGGTTGTCGTGTGGACATCGCATTTTGAGTTCTTTGGCTAAATACCAAGGATTACCATTGCTACAGCATATGGTAAGAAGATGTTCAGTTTTTAGCAAACACCTAAAATTGTCTTACAAAATGGCTGTACCGTTATTGTATTTCCACCGGCAGTGTTTGAGAATTTCTATTGCTCCTCAACCTAACTGGCATTTGGTGGTGTCAGGATCCCAGATTTGGGCCATTCTAATAGATGCGTGGTGGTATCCCATTGTTATTTTACTTTATATTAAATTAAATATATGATGATGACATATGATGTGGAGCATATTTTTATATGTTTATTTATCATATGTATGTCTTCTTTGGTGAAGTGTCTGTTAAGACCTTTGACCCAATTTGTAGTCAAGCTGTTTGCGTGGGGTTTTTTGAGTTTTAAGAGTTCTTTATGAGTGTTGAATAACAGTCCTTTAGCAGATGTGTATTTTGCAGATACAGATCCCAGTTTGTATCTGATTCTCTTGATACTATCTTTCATAGAGTAGAATTTTAATGAAGTTTACCTTATGAGTTACTTCTTTCATGGATCATGTCCTTGGTATTGTATCTTAAAAGGTATCACTCTACCCAGAGTCATCTAGGTTTTCTGCTATGTGGTTCTCTAGGAGATTTATAGTTCTGCACTTTACATTTAGGTGTACGATCCATGCTGTATTGATTTCTGTGAAATGTAAAGTCTGTATCGAAATTCATTTTTTTGCATTTGGATGTCCAGTTCTGTCCCCACTTGTTGAAGAGAATATATCACTTCTGAACGAAGAAATGAAGACTTGCTCTCCGTGGGCAGTCAGTACATCTTTGCTCTCAAAGCACCTGCCTTCACCCCTCTAACGGCACAAATCACACCAAATTGTAATTACTTGTCCTCCTGTCTTGCTATCTGAGTAAATTGCTCTCTTTTAAAGAATGAGGATGATGGGCTATTTTTCTCTGTAATTACATTAGCACCTTGCACAAAGCCTGACTCATCACAGGAGCTCACATCGAACTGGTGAAGAAAGTCAACATAAATGAGGATATTAGCAAAACGTTACAACTTTAGGTAGAGTTATGAGTGTGGCCTTCAAGAGTTAAGTAAGCTCATGTTTAAAAAGGAATAAAAATTTTTGAGTCATTTTACTTCTAGGAATTGTATGAATAAAATAATCAGAGGTTAGCAGAGGTGTATGAACAAGGATATTCATTGCTTTAATATGAATCATAGCAAAGAATATAGGAAAACCAGCCTACACACCCTTCAGGAGAAGGTAACTAAATAATGATATAATTACAAAAAGAATGGTGTTCCCCTATTTCAAAGTGCAATAGGACATAGCCAACCTGCTCCATGAATCCTCTAGTGAGCCGGGGACACAACAATAAGTAAAACATGGGAATATAAAGTTGCAGCATCTCCCACCCTTGGTCTTGGAACCCTGACTCTGCAGATAAACTCCACGTGAGCTGCTGAGACGCATCAAGCCTCAGACACTACTCCCTAAAAAGCAAGTAAAAGTTTTGAGAACCCCAATATTAATTATCCTTGATCTCCTGTGTATTCCTTGCACTTAAACAAGATGAAAATAACTCATCACTATCATGGAACAGCCATTATTTTCTGCCCATCCCAAACAAAATTAGATAAAACTTTGTCTATTAGACATGTATAATGGACTTTTCCTGTTGTTTTACCCATAAGTCACTTTCTTTGGAGTTCAGGTGGAACTGACCATATTTCCTACCCTAAAATAGCCAGAAGAATTCTCCATCTATAATGACAAATACAATTTTGGACAAGATCCCCAAGCTGAATTCCACACTGGGATGCTCGCTCAGAACTATGAGGAAAGATGCCTCGTCTACAAATACAGGAGGGGAGAGTTACTTTTAGAAGGAAGTAAGGAGGCAAACAGAAAAAGAAACAAAAACAGAACCCACAGATAGAATAGAAATATAATAGTAGAAGTAGTGAGAATCCTGACAACTACGTTTGAATAATCTCTAAAACCTGCTGTTCTGGAAGCTATCCAGCTCTATTTCTGGGCTTTTTACAGATAGAGAGCTGAATAATTTTTACTGTATAAGCAGAAAAAGCCTTTTGGTATTGAGAGGACGGTAAGATTGCGTGGCTTGCATAGGATTTTTGTCATTGGAACTGAAAGAGTCCTGATTAATATAGATATCTGTACTACACAGTTTAATAAGGACACATTTTATAAGAGTATACATAAAATTTTGTGTCGCTGCGTTATGTATTGCATATTGTGTGTACCCCATATGCATGCACTCATACATTTACATCTATATTTTGGTGAGAGAGAAGAGAATGAGAGAAAGAAAGCTCTGAACTTGTAGTAGCAAGTATCTCCAAGCTGTCATCTCTAGAAATACTGTCTCCTTATTTTGTATTGATCGTGCATTATTGGGAGAACAAAAGCAGATTTGGGGAAAATGGGAGAGTTGAGAAATGCCATCATTAAGAGCACAGGAAGGGTTGGGACAGTGGAGGAGCAGAATGACCTCAAGTACAGAGTCTGGACTAGATTGTGTATATGCAGCAGCCAAGGCATTCAGAAATAAATTGAATCCAGATAGTGTTATGTGTACCTAAAAAAACTTCCCACTGGAGAACTAACTGTCTGTATATAAGAAAAGTTCATATATGCATATGAAGTTCCATGCATATTTTTCCTTGTATTGTCTAAAAATATATTTAACTTGTCTTTAAATGATATATATGCATCAGTAAGACATATTACTTAGGAAATTTATTTATTAAAAAAAACATGGAAGATTAAGTGGTGAGAAGATATTTTTAAGATTCCTAAATAGAGGCCTCTGGACTGTTTGTGTGTCATGAGTGTGTGTATGTGTGTGTGTGTCAATGCATTGGAAAACAGTATTTTCAAAAATTGTATATGCTTGCCAGAGTGCTCAAAATGCTTATGAATTTATAAATGTCATTTTTATCTTAGTCCTTCCTAGGTAAGCCTTTCTTCCTTTAGTAACAAGAATGTATGCGGGATTGTGCCTTCAAAAGATTTCTCATCCTGACATGAGATCTTGGAGTTTAGCAGAGGCTTCTGGCATGTTTTGACACTTAACTAAAATGTTTCTCAGTAAGGAACATAAAATAGCCGTTTGTAAAATGGAAAGAGATCCTGGGCAGGGACAAGATTAGACAGACTACTATTCTTGACAAACCTGGACCTTAGAATCTGTCATCTACATTTGATATGATCTTAAAACAGGCAGACAAGAGTAGGGTTTTAGTGGAAAAACAGCATTATCTAAACATATGATGAATAGTGTTATTAAGAGTCATCTGTAACCCTGTGTGTTCCCAGGTCACCGCTACTTAATGTGGTTGCCATGGCCCTGCACACCCCAACGTGATTTGCTAGGACTCTATGGTGACTTAAAATTGTTTTATTCAAACAGGAGTATACAAGACTTCACTTTAATTGCTGTTCACTCTCTGCAATCACTTGCACAAGTATGTGGAGCAGTAGGCACAAAAAAGCTTTGTGGTATGATAGATGCCTCTCTGTTTCCCCAGCGTGTGGGTCTCAGTAGCCATAGCCTCTAAAGTATAGTAGATGTGTATGTGTGCCACTGAGTTATAATAATTTGGCTTTCATGAGATGTGATTTGTTTGCATTTTTGTTTATTGACATATTTTTTTATTTTCAGTACAGGGAGACACTGAATAAGGGCTGCTCTGGGCAGCTCAGGGCAATATTGGCTAAAAGATAAGCAGTGATTTAATGCTCTTCCAAATCCTTCACAGAATTACAACCTTGTGCTTTGCTTTTAAACAGGGATGCATTACAAATGATTTGCATCAGTAAATCAGCAGAGCCCATTTTTCTGCCTTTCAAAGCTAATGTCCCGACCACACCTATATTTTGTTTTTCTTTCTACTTCTTTAAGTGATGAATTATCTATCACTGTTTTGCCAGCTTTAAAATAGGATAACCATCAAATAACAATGCAGCTCTTACTTGCTAAGAATGACACAAGCTAGTCTATCTGTGGACCTGAGATCACTAATGTCTCTTTAAAGTGCCTGCATCTTCTGTGCTGCCTGCTGCCCTCCTCCTCCTCTGCTCACAGCCCTCGGGGACTGTAACTCACTGGCTGACCATCAGATGTCCAAGGCCCTGCCCACTGGCCTCCTCAGGGAATCTCCTCTTCTCTTTCCAGCATCAAAAGTCCTGCCACCTTTTCTCAAGTCTTACACCAGGCCAGGGACAATAAACCCAAATTAGGTTTAATGTGAGGTAAGGCTTAATGGCTTGTCATAGCCACATGTTTGACAAAGCTTTCAAAGTATTTTTTAAGCTACACAGTAACAAGTGAAAAAATGTTAATAAACATAACCATATTTTAATGTGTGTTAGAAAAAAATAACCACGCTTAACAGATTCTATTTAGGTTAACATTATTTTGGCAAAGGCTATTTTTAAAGGAAAAATGCAATAAAAAATAAAAGACATAGTCTATAGCTGTGGAGATATATATATATATATATATATATATATATATATATAAAATTTGAGAGACACCACCACCTTGTACATTGTCTAGTCACTTGCCAGATGACAGTTGTCATTTATGTCGCACTTAAAAAGTCTGGCACTTATGCCAGTTATTTTAAACACACCAGCCTTCTTCACAATTTTTAGGGGAAGTAAATAGGCCTATTATTACCATTTTATAAATAAAGATGTTGAAACATTAAGTATTTGTAACATGAGATAAGAAGTAGAAGTAGAGACTTAACTCTGGTCCCCAACTACACGCCATGTTGTCGCCACAAAATTAAAGAAATTTGAATGCCTCTACTTCGCTCGGTTTCTAACATGAGACCTTCTGTGCGGGTTGTTCATAGTTTCCAAAAAGGAAAGATTAGCAGATGACATGGAAATGTCGGTGACCTTCACTAATGCCCCTTTTTCTTATACATTCAAATGGCTACACTGTTAGTTTAGCTGTGGAGCTTCCGCAGTGTCTAGAGGGTTTGCAGTAAGAGGTGCAACCTCGTCTGTGAAGATTTGCCAAAGGAAGCTTAGTTCCAGAGGCAGGTGTTCTCAGAACTGGGAGCATTCTGCAACTGTCTGACCCCAAAGTTCCTAGCCCGTTGTCCAGGGACTCTGCAAGGCTCACCCGTGAGTTTCCGGGGGTCCATGAACTCTCTGAAATTGTAAACATAGTTATATTGATATGTGTGTGTGTTTTTTCTTGGAATATTGCCTATTACCAATCAGGATTAAAAGCCACTGGTTTTGTCTTGACCCACCCATCCGCAGTTTAAAAAATTAAACAATCACCACTGCAGAAGCCTATACAATACAAATAGCCAGGGCCATGATCTTGAATGACACCCATGGGGATCTAATCAAGTTCATCCTTTTCTCTGTCTCTTCATGAAGCATATAGCTTTTAACAAAGAGTAATTCTGGAGCTGGAAAAAACTAAACCTCTGGCCAAACAGACATCAATATTTCATTGTATATTCAATGCCAACTTTCCAAAGTTTCCAACATGACCTGTTATATTTTTATGATGAGTAGATTATTTGTAGCCAATGTGATAAGGGCCTCTGCTTTATGATTTTAGCAAAAATAGTTGTTTGATCATCGTTCTTCCTCTTGTTTGATCTCAAGGGTTTCTTGTCTTATAGACAGAGCTTTTAGGGAGGAGGAACATAGGAGTGCTGGTTCATGAACATTTTCTGCAGCTGTAAGGAGCACAGTCTAGGGCTCATCTCTTTGCAGGAGCCAATACATTTCTCATCAGATCAAATCTATTTGATGTGAAGGTTATGGGAGACTTTATTCTCTGTTTTCATGGCATATGTGATTAATGATAAACACCTAGGAGTTTAGAATAGTTTGCCTTGGATCACATGTGAATTACACAAATTTCCGCATATAGTCAAGGACATAAATGATGATACTGAGAAGCTATCCAGGACCAGAAACACTGATGCTGTAATCTGAGGGTCTGCCAATTCAAGTTAAATATTCAAATGCAAAGGTAGCCTTTGGTCAGAGTAATGTTCTGGGTCATTCCTGTGTTTCAGAGATATTTTTCCCTGTTCTATATTTTGGACTTGACATGTTTATTTGTATTTGCAGAAGTGCAGATGAAGTCAACCTACCGTGGTAGAATCTGAGCTTTCTATGTTGAACTCCCTCTTCTCTATAGGCATCTATCTACTCGCTGTTCATGTTGTTGAAGCTAGAGCCGAAGTACCCTACTGCTCTTCAAGTATTCTTACTACTGAGTTACCCTAAAAATACCTTGGGCAGACTGGGCTCTTTGGCTCACTCTTGGCACCCCGCCCCCAGGAAAGTGCTAACAGAAAGCCCACATTTACAGGATGTACTCATGCCCTTGTAGGTAAAAGCTACCTAAGTGCTCAGGTATGCAGCTTGCCTGTCCACTTCTGATGTCTGCCTTGGTCTTCACTATCTTGTGAATCCTTTGATAATTTTTTAAAGATTATATTTTCTTTTTCAATATTTTTATTTATTTATTTATTTATCTTTTTTAGAGGGGAAGGGAAGGAGAGAGGGAGAGAAATATCCATGTATGGTTGCCTCTCGTGAGTCCCCTGCTGGGAACTGGCCTGCAACCCAGGCATGTGCCCTGGCTGGGAATCGAACCGCGATCGTGTGGTTCGCAGGCCCACAGTTAATCCACTGAGCTACACCAGCCAGGAATAATTTTTAAGATTTTGCTTTGCATAATTTTTGATTGTTCATGGGAAAGATTGATCTGAAAAACTATAAATAACACTTTCGTTTTTTAGGAGTGTAGTCATTGAATTTGTGAGATTACCAATATTTTAAACGGATTTTTTAAACACATGTTGGAAATCATCGTGTGCCCCTTCACAATAAACTCTTTTGTTTTGTTTTGAGAGCTTTGTAAGTGAGTATGGCATTTATGTTGATGCTGCAAGTCATTGCACTGACATTACAAGTAATTGACACCGCATTCAAGAGGTCTTACTTTTTCAACCCCTGTACAAAGTTCATTGTCTCAAACTCCTTTACAGTAAAAATGTCATTTATTTTTTTTCTGCATTTAACATTTTATCTTCTAGTCTAAAAATTGCTATTTTCAAACTTTCAGTAAATTCTTCAGCATATTTTCTTTGTATTTCCAACTGAACACAGTGGAAGTGCAGAATAACTTCAGGCTGGGTTTAAGTAGAGTTTACATAAAAAGTTGTCTTACGTGGTTGACGTGGAACTTGACAGAGTTCACCTCTCTTCAGCACATCAGGCCCAAGGTAGTATCTGTTCCTAAGGATGCCCCTCAGACCTCACAGAGTCCTTTTTCAATTACACCAATAATCATATTATACCAGTGATGGAATATGTCCAGGTTAATGTCTCTGATAAGCTTATTTTACCATATTTCATATGTTTAATGAGGACTTAGGTACAAGTAGAGTTGACTAAAGGTAATATACTGTTGGGCTGCCATGATTAAAATCAGAATTTGACTCTTTAAAGGTCTTTGACTGCAGTAACTATTGTGTGCGTGCCACTTAATGTTTCAGTGTTTACCTCATTTAGTTCTTAAAATGCTCATGTGAAGTTATTGCCCCAGGATGTGGGTGAGGAAATTGAGGCTTGATTTATAAGTAAGATTTTAACAGCTAAACAAATATACAGTCCCAGATTGTTGATTTCAAAGTTCAACAGCAATGTTGATCTTTAAATTCTTGTTGTTATAAATATTTTAGGCAAATTGAAACATATAGCATTAGACTATATTAGCTGTAACAAGCTATGCCCTGCACTGAGATTTACTAGGTCTGAATTGCTTCCCATAATTGTTTCAAAATAAACTATCACACATCAAATTGAAGACTCTTATAAATACTCCCTTTTCCCCTTTGTCTCGGCAGAATTACCCATTTTTCTGGTTTCGATGATTAGTTTTCTTACTAATATTCTTATACACTTACTACATATGATATATCCTTAAACAATAAGGAACATCATTTTGTAGGGTTTTACACTATGGAGAATATCTGACGGATTTTATATTGCTATTTAAAAAGTTGAACAACTCTTTGAGGGATGGCTACATAAGCAGACACATCATACTCCATTGCACGACTCCAAAACAAATGGCCTTGAATTTGTCTCCACAGTTTATTCACTTTCTGGCTGGTGTGGACCTTTGTTTCTAAGCCTCTTCTGATCCAGATAAGGCAACAGTGTTTCCCCACTAGTTAAAGGTCTATTAATATCATCACATTTTTCTATTGCATTATTTGCTTTATTGATCAAGAAGAGTATTTATATATTCTGGGGACTAATCATTTATTAGTTGCATTTATGACAACTATCTTTTTGTTAAAGCTTCTTTTTCAAGAAGAATACCTTCTTATATAGAAGTTTTATTTATTTGAACATAGTCATATTTATCATTGTTACCTGCATTACTGGTGGTGGTGGTTTTTTTTCTTGTTAAGAACAAACACATAAACAAAACTACTTTTCTACCAAAGTCATAAAAACGTCCTTCTGTATTTTATTCTAAAATCTTAATTTTCTTCTTTTCATATTTATCATTAGTTCTTTTTTCTTTTTTTTGTGTATTGTGTCTATTTTTTTCATGAAAATATCTGGTTTTCTTAGGATCACTAATTGAATAGTATGCTCTATTCATGAACAGTACATACATTTGTAATTCCATCTGTTTCATGCATGTAGGTCTTTTCCTGGGATCTCTCTTCTGTTTCTTATATTGTCTATTTCTGCATGAATACCTTGCTGCCTCGATTGCTGTGCAGTTATAATAAATATTGGTGTTTTAAAGGATAAGTCCACATATAGTTTTTCAGAATTTTTCCTACAAAAACACTTTTATTTTTATATAAATATTAGAATTAGCTTGTTAAGATATACACACTCACACATACACACATAAAACTCTGTTGAGATTTTACTTTAAATGATATCAACTTTATAGGATTAATGAGATATTTATAATAATGAGTATTCCTGTGATGAACAAATGCTTTTACATGGATTGCAGGCAAATTTATCCATGTTTTTCTCCTTGTGATCTGTTTAAAAATTATTCACCTATGATCGGAGGGGGTTGGGGAGGAGATAATGGCAGAAAGAAGGGGAAGGGTCAAGACAAGGAACACGTATAAAGGACTCATAGACAAAGATGGGGTGGAGGGAGGATTGAAAATGGAAAGTGGGGGTTGGGTAAGGCAGGGAACAGTAAGGGGGGGAAATAGGGACAACTGTAATTTAATGACAATAAAAAATTTAAAAATAACAGAACTATTCACCAACTCTGAGTTATGTGAGCTTCTAGAAGCAGTATTTTGTGCATTTCGCAATTGATCATTTTTCTCTTACTGATTTTTGGAGCCTTACTGAGGTAAAATCCATATACCATACAATTCATCACCCATTTAAAGTATACAATTCAATATGTTTGCAGTTTTTCACAAAGTTATGCAGCCATTAACACAATATGATTTTAAAACATTTTCTCTCCCAAAATGAAACCATGTACCTATTAGCAATTTCTTCTCCCTCTAGTTAATTTCTATTCCACCCATCCCTCCTCCAGCCCTGAAATATAATTAATCTACATTATTTCTCTATGTATTTGCTTATTATTGAATTTAATATAAATGAGTTATGTAAGATCTTTGGTAACTAGATTCTTTCATTTAGTATATTTTCAAGGTTTATTTATATTATAGTATGTGTGAATATTTAATTACTTTTTAGCTGACCATTGCCCTAACCACTCAGCCACCTCATCCCTAATTACTTTTTAATGTCAACTAATGTTCTATTGTATGGCTAGACTACATTTTATTTATGTGTTCATAGGGTAGCCATTGTATTGTTCCTTTTTTCACTGTAATGAATAATCCTGTTATGAATGTTCATGTACAAGTTTTTCCATGTATACGTGCTTTCATTTTTCCCAGGTGTATACACGGGAAATTCCTACGTGGCCATCTTGCTGACATCATTTTCAAATTTTATGGTTGGCAATATATACCATCGGTTATTTTCTTTATATACCCAAGTGTTAAGTTAATGACATGGTAACTCTGCATTTAACATTAGGAGTCCTCCCCAAACTGTTTACAGACCTTCTGCACCGTTTTGCTGCTCCACTGGTGAGGCGTGAGTGTCCAGGGTCCCTACATCTGTGCCACTGCTGGCTCAGTTCTGTCTTTTGATGTTACCCATCACCATGGGTGCAAAATGCTACCTCCCTAATAATTTTCACTATTTTGAGAAACTTTGAATGTGCTTGTTGGTCATGTGTGTATCCTTTTGATGAAATCTCTGTTGAAGCCTTTACTTACTTTTAAATGAGCTATTTGTGTTTCTATTACTTGTATGTCATGGATATAGTCCCTAGTCAGATATGTGGTTTGTAAGTATTTTTCATTCTGTGATTTGCTTTTTCACTTTATTGATGGTACTTTTTTGAAGCACAAACATGTTTAATTTTTATATAGTCCTAGTTATCTTTTGGGGTTTTTTGTTACTTGTGCTATTAGCTTTGTATCTGACATCATTACCTAACCCATGGTCCCCAAAACTTACTCAAAATCTTATAGTTTAATAATTTTGTAGTTTTTTTCTGTTACATTTAGGTCCATGATTCATTTTGAGTAAATTGTGGTGTGTGGTTTAAGTAGGGATCCAACTTCTTTTGCACATGAATTATGTACAGTTGTGCATCATATATTTGAAAAGACCATTTTTCTAATTGAATTTCCCTAACACTCTTGTTGAAAGCCCATTGACCACAGATGTATATGTTTATTACTGGACTACAATTAATGTTTATATATAAAGCCCAAAGGAGTCAAACTAACTTATAGATGTATATCTAGTTCATCTGAACAGCATACTTTAGTAAAGAGACCATATTTCAGCTTTCAGTACTTTCTAGTTTTCATTGAATTTGATTTCTTTGGCTTATTACCTATATGTCTAATTTTTAAACTTACAGATATGTTATTTTTTGGTTTGGGTCTTTAGTTCTACCCAGAGCAGCCACACTATCAACTTGCCTGCATGTTTTCTGGTTTTCTACCTCTTTTTACATAACCTGACAACTAGAATCGTGGATGCTGTCCTGCTAATTTCTCCGTGAATTTCAAAATACGTATGTTTTATTCGATCAACCCTTTCTGGGTGTTTCATGGCACGAGGGTTTTGGAGTGTTGTTGCCGTGTTGCTGGACTTCCATCCCTACTTTTGCTTTTATGCTCTGCCTCTCCCACTCCATGCAAAATTTTACCAGGGAGATTTCCCCTCTGTGCATTTTCCCTCCCAGGCTTTATTTCGGTGGCCATAAAAGAGTGCCACATGCCAGAGTATGGGCTTCGTATTCCAGCTGATATGTGAAATTTGATAACGTCGAATTAGAGCAGAGACTGCTTTTATTTTGGAGTAAGAGAGGCCCTTGTCTCCTGTGTTCTCCTTCATGATGTTAAAGGTGCTTACTCAGGCGGGAGCAAAACAGATCTCAGTTGTCGATTCCAGTTTTCCCTGAAAAGACCTTTGGAGCACTTTAAAGAGTGAGTTCCGCTGCCAGATGATATGTATGGGAGCATTATTCTTTGCAGAAATAAAAGCCCTAGCCAGGGTTAGTTGGATGATTTGAAAGATCTTAGAAAACTGCCTCTGGAGAAACACGTGGGGAAAAGAAGAGCATCGTGGAACCCCAGAGCGACGAGGGCCTTCACTTGCGTTAGCACCCACACTGCTTCATGGCAGGGAAACTGAACAACGGCCAGGAAAACTTTGTTGTCTAAAGACACTTCAGCTGGGATAGAACCAGGAGTTAAAAAAAGAAAACAGATCCCGTCATTTCCTTTTTTTCTTTCTTATTTCATCTGGTCTGCATTTTCCAAACTGGTAAGTAATCTCCCAGTAGTTCTAGTGAGGATTTTGGTGAGTGAGACCATACGCCCTCCTCATCCAGTATTCCATAAGATCGCTTTTCTAAATCAACCGTTTAATCTTTTATACCAGTTCTTTGATTTTATATAATTCATGAACCTTACCGTGACAGACAGACTTTGGAATGGCCTAAATGACTCGTTCCTCCTGGTATTTAGACTGGCTTCTTTCACTTGGCAGCTCAGTCATTCTTAAAGCTCTTAAAATTTTAATATGATGTTTTTTAAAAAGCTGTGAAAGTCTGAATGCTGTGAAGTTATCCAGCTATAGGAAGAACAGGCATCTTAAGTCCTACTCATTCCCAAGTGTCTCTGTTCCTCTAAAAGCCTTCTTCCTGGGACAGTGAAACTCAAGAATTAGATGGAGGTGGACATTGGCATGAGGTCTGGAATGGCCCTGGTGCTTTGTTTTTGTTTTGTTTCAATAAGTGCTATTTTGAAGCTACGCCTTGGGGCAATTTTGCCTCGTATATTATATATCCTGCAAGCAGGTGAGGCTGCAGAATCCTTTTGCACCTGTCTCTAGGTCAAGGGAGGGGGTAATGGCTTTTTTCCTCCTGGGCATTCATTCCCAAAAAGCATAAGCAGGGAGAGAGACGAGGCACAGCCTTGCTTCTTCAGACCCTCATTCCTTAATCTGGGGGTTGATGAGCCACAAAGCTTGCACATCCACTGAGTGTCCAGTAAAAGTGAGATGAAGCAAATCACTGTGGAAATCCCGGGTGGGACAGGTTGCTCATAGGCTAGCACCAGAGAAGAAGCTTTTTGTCTGGTTTCGGAATTCTGCTTTCAGCCCACCTTGTTGTGCCACTGAAGGAACAATCAATCAATCAGCCACTTCGCTCTCTTCTAGGCCCCAAGCCCCGTGCCCACGGTTACCCTGCCGGGCCTCCGAGGGAGCCTGCTCTGGTTCTATGACAAGCCACTGATTGGCTTCTTTTGTGATGTACTGTTTTGTGAATCTGAAAACAGTTTTATTTTTCAAAGTCAGTGTGGCATCACTGCCTGCCGAATAGTAAGCAGAACACATTGTGGAGGACTTGTGAAGATGTCACAAGCTGTCTTTGGGAGAAAAGGAAATCAGGACCTTATTAATTGTCAATTGATTGAATTGCGTGGTCAGTGATGATTTTTAATCAGTACCATGCTCTACTTACGAAATATACACAGTAATAGAGAACAAGGGTCAGGGGTGTAGAGAGTGAAATGGAAATAGTAATAGTCTCTCATTGAGCATGAGGGCAGTATAAAACACAGTGCTCAGGAGCTGTGCTCCAATCAGTCTGCCTGGATTCTAATTCACACGCTACATCGCAACTGGTTCACTGAACTTGGACACTGTTGTCTTATACAACTAACTGGGCTAATGATAGAACTGGCATATTAGGTTCCTATCAACATTAAATTAGCTGATACATATAATTGCTTGGCTAAATGTTTAGCATATTTTCTATAATGTTAGCTATAGTTATGACTATTGAATCGTTCAATGATTTTATACATATATATATCATGTATAACATATATCAGTAGCTAGTGGTACTAAGTTAGAATGGCAGTTCATCAAATGAGTCATCTTTATAGAATTTGTAATAATTTTATTAAAGATTTTATATTTCCACAAGTAGCAACTTTGGTGGTAACCATATAGTATAAAATGTATTCTGCTTCCCAGTGCCCTTTGGTATTATACCTCAGTACTAGTTGAAAATGTAGAGAATATAAAGACTTTTCCATCTACTTTAAAGTTGGCCTCAATTTCAGCATCTGTGAAATGGGAGCAATAGCGTTTCTCTATGCTTTTATGATTAGGAAGCATGTTAATGTGCACAATGTATGTTGAAAAGCACTTGGTTTCTGTTTAGCTTATGTTACTACTATTATTTCTTTCAATATTATTGTATTAGTTATTTTCTTAAATAGCAGTTTTTTCTCTGCCAGATTGTAATAGGAGCTGGAAGAGAATCACTTACAGATTCTGCTCTTGGGTAAGAGAACTCGAGTTTCTAACTTAGAGAGGATATGTAGGGTTGATGTTCAGTGAAGGAAACAATAAAAGCAGCCAGGTTGTTATTGGCAGTGAAGGCTATACCTTTATAGCACTGAGGTAGTTTTTTTGGTTGTTTTTAAGGCTCATAATTAAATATGCATAGAAAAATTTGCATGGTAATTACATTTCTGGCATATTTCAAGTTAAGCTAGATACACTAAAATATATATGTATTAATATACTTTGTTATTCCACAGGACCCTTAGAAAATTAAAACATTCTTCTCCTATAAGTACTATTTTAAAATGAAAAATTTCTCTGTAAAAACAAACACACACAATTTAATTAGCAGAGCAGCAGTTACTAAATCTCCACCCAAGTGTGGACTTTCTTCTGATCCACAGTATATGATGCTCTTCCTGTTCATTTGTTATTAACAGGGGTCGGTTCTGTGGTTGTGTATATGTGATTTTCTTCAAAAAACTTTCTCATTTGTCTGAAATAAAAACACTGAAAACCCTTTTCCTTCCCTCTATAATAGCAAAGGCTATTTTGAAGAAGGGTTTTAACTCTGAAAAGAATTATAGGTACATGCCACCACGACTGTTTGGATTTTTCTCTAATTAAGGAGGGTAAAGCTAGAATTTCTGGGTAAAACATGGCATCCAGCTAATAGTGTCTAGCCGCCATCTCCTAACTTTCCCTTAAAAATTGTCAAAAGGAGATACAGAAACACACAAACAAACACCACCGCTGGAAACTAATAAAAAGGAATGTTTTACTTGAAGATTTGGTAGGATGAGATTAATAAAACAAGCCTGGAACACAGATACCTGGCTTTACTTGCCAAAGCCAGTGTGATCACCCCCAAAATTACGAAGGAGAAGCCTATGTATCTGGATGGTGGTTTGTCTTCATTATTGGGCTGCTGGGCCTCAGAGTCAAGGAAACGAAGTATCCACTCTGCTCCTCAGTAGGAGCAAGTCTCCTGAGCAAACCAAAGTCATACCCTGCTTCTTCTCTCTGCCTCACCTCGGCCTCTCTCACTCTAAATCCCAACGGAAGTAGTGATATCTAGTAAACTGGCATGGCAATAATTAGTTGCATTTTGAATACCACAATTTCAGTAAAAGGAGTATTGTGTGGGGGGCAAGATACTGAAACATACGTGTTTTGGGAAGAGTGCAGTTTCTCATGCCATACACTGTGACAGAGTAAGTCATTTACTTAAAGCATGGACCAGGAATCAGTAATCAAGAAGTTCCCGTCTGCACAGAGCCATGTTCCATGAAATAAGACACCAGAAGTTGGCTTAGGGCCTGTACACAGCAAGTTCTACTCTAGAAGCCAAGATCAACTTATTACTAAAGATGAAAATAAGCATTTTCTGTGAATCATTATTTTTTCTCTTATGTACATACCTGATAGAAATGCATGCACATGTGTGCACTGCAAAATGTACAGATGAATGTGTATTATGGTTTTATTTTAATAACCAATAGAATCACAATAATCAAAGAGTTAGTGAATGAACTGTAAACATTCCACAGATCTATTTTAATAGGAAACATTTTTATAATTTTCGGTTTTACCATATATAGAAATCAGATTTCGGTCAGAGGAAGATGGCGCCAGGGGGTAGGCAGATCTTTCGCTACAGAATGTGGAAGCCCTTGGATAAGCATGAGGAAATCATTAATAAAATGAGACCCCCGTCACACATCTTATGCAACAAAATCCATTCTAGTAGACTTTGGATCTAAATGTGAAAGGACAAACAATAAATCATCTAGAATATAATGGAGAAGAAATTTTAATGCCTTAAAGATAGGGAAATTTGTTTGAAATAAAAACAAAAATACAAACTATAGGGAGTAAGTATTTCATGGAGAAAGCAGCTCAGGAATTATTGTTTGGTTTTGTGTCATTGAACATATATTTAGGAATACAATTTCTGGCCTAAATATCATGTGTGTATTAAATAAGTTAAAACATATAAACCCCTTATGTCTGGGCCTGATGTTGAGTTAATACTCAACACAAGTTAGCTGAACTTATGTTTTGCAAAGCTATATTGAATAACATGCATTTGGATGCCAGCATGAGAGAACCCATGTTCTGCTATTAGATTTCCTAGTTTCCAGTCTCATTCCATTACTTCCTAGCTTGTTTCCTCCAGTAGAATGATAGTTTTGTAAATCATCTTTCCCTGTCGTAGAATATAAAAACACATTTTTTGCTGTGGGATTGCCATTATCCAAAGAAGTGACTGAAACCCAAACTGTGTGTTTGTCTAACGCACACTATTAACAATCATTGTTTTATTTGCAGAATGACATGAATTACATAGCATCCAGTGGACTTTTATTTAAAGATGGCAAAAAACGGATTGATTACATTCTGGTTTATCGGAAGTCAAATATACAATATGACAAAAGAAACACATTTGAAAAAAACCTGAGAGCAGAAGGCTTGATGTTGGAAAAAGAGGTAAGTGATTTAATAACATTAACTATGTGATAAAATATGCTGGGAGGGAGACGATCTTTTATGTTTTAATAGGGAAAGTATGTAGCATATGGCTTTATAAAATGCATATATTCTCCCAAATGTAAAAGAAATACATACCATATACAGTCCCACTTAAATATGTATTCTTTTTGTACCCTTTATATTTCTGTGAATTTAAAATGTTTTTAAAAGTGCATAACTATCTTTAATATGTTTTAAATTGAAGAATGAATAATTGTACCAATGTAAAGTACAAAACTCTATGAAAAGAAAAAGATAATGTTGAAAGAAGAGAGTTTGCCAAACTATTAATATCTGGGTTTTAATATTAGAAATATGAGTGATTGTGAAATATGTCTTCCTAATCCTTTTTCTTTTATGCTTTTTAAAAAACTGTTTTTAGAACAGTTTTAGAATCACAGCACAACTGAGATGAAGGTACAGGGGTTTGTACGTGCCCTGGCCCCTTCACACGCATAGCTTCCCCCACTATCAGTATCTCCTACCAAAGCAGTACGTGTGTCACCTTTGGTAAACCTACGCTGACACGTCATTATCACTCGGAGTCCGTAGTTTACATTAATGTTTCCTTTTAATGTTGTACATGCTCTAGGTTTGGACATGTGTGAAAAATGGATCCACATTACAGGATCATACAGAGCCCTTTACTTCTCTAAAAATTGCCTTTGTTCACCCGGGCATCTCTCCAGCATCCCCAACCTTGGGTCTTTTGCTTTCTGCATAGTTTTTTGCCTTTATCAGAGCATCATATAATGGAATCACAGTGTGTGTAGAGTTTGCAGATTGGCCTTTCTCACAGAGAAGCATCCATTTAAGTTTCGTAGCTCCTTTCTTTTTAGTGTGGAATAGTATTCCATTGTCTGGACACACCACAGTTTATTCGTCCATCATGCACTGAAGGACACCTTGGTAGCTTACGTGTTTTGGCAGTTATGAATAAAGTATCTGTTGTACATCCTATGGGTAAATACCAGGGATTGCATTTCTGGACCATATGGTAAGAGCATGTTCGGTTTTGTGAAAAACATCCAAACTGCCTTCCAGGATGGCTGTACCACTTTGGGTCCCCACCAGCCATGAGTGAGAGTTCCTGTTGCTTCACGTCCTCAGCAGCACTTGCTGTTGTCAGTGTTCTGGGTGTTGGCCTTTGTGATGGTCGCGTGGTGGTGTTTTGTTTTATTTTATTTTTTCCTGATGACAAATGATACGGATCAAATATTCATATGCCTATTAGTCATCTATGTATGTTCTTTGATAAGGTGACTATTAAGATCTTTGACCCATTTATTAATTGGGTTGTTTGGATTTTTTTACTGTTGAGTTTTAAGAGTTCTTCATATATTTTGGATAACAATCTTTTATCAGATGTGTCTTATACAAATATTTTCTCCCAGCTGTGTGGCCTGTGTGCTCATTCTTGACTTTGTATTTTTTAGAGCAGAAGGTTTAATTTTAATGAAGTCCAGTGTTATAATTATTTCTTCAATGAACAGTACACTTGGTATTGTATCTTAAAAGACATTATCATGCCCAAGGTCATACAAGTTTTTTCCTGTTTCCCCCGCCCCAGGAGTTTTACAGTTTTTCACTTTACAGATAATTCTATGATCTGTTTTTACTTAATTTTTGTAAAGTGTAAAGTCTATGGCTAGATTCATTTTCTTTTTGCTTGCAGATTTCCAGCTGTTCTACAGCCATTTGTTTAAAAGACTGTTTTTACTCCATTGTAGTACCTTTCTTCCTTTGTTAAAAATCAGTTGACTTTTATAAGTTAATTTGATATTATGCAGGTCTATTCCTAGGCTCACTATTCTACTCCATCAATCTGCTTGTCTATTTATTCACCAATACCTCCACTGTAGCTTTAGAGTAACCCTTTCAAGTCAGGTAATGTCAGTCTACTGGGAGAAAAAAAAAACTAAATTAAGAAGTGTTAGAGGAACCTCTAATTATAACCGATGATAGTTAATGGTTTTCTTATAAAAATGGTACAGACAAGGCAAAACAAGCTTTGATGATTTATTTGTTTAAATATTTAGGTCATTTTCCAATAATCTTATCAGTGAATAGAGTACCCACCAATACTTAAATAACATTAGAACCCTCTCCTTTTTTTCCCCGCAGAACATTTCCTGTTACTGGTTTTCTGAGGAATACACATTAGGAAATGTGGCCCTAGAAAAATAAACCCAGTTTTAGTTATTAATGTGCTTTTAATATGCATAAAATAACAATCATGCAGTGCCTTGAAACTTTTCAAGGTAAAGATTTATTCACACATAACCTAAAGTTACAGAAGTGGTCAAATGGATTCGACCACTTAGCTCTTCTTCACGTATTTCCTTGTGATCTCATCCCTATACCAAAAGAATCAGTTACTTCCTCATCTGTTTCCAGAGCAGTTTACAAACATATTCTATTAAAATACTGGTAGTTGCTTTTGCTCACTTATCTCCAATCATTTGTTATTTCTGCCGTTTGGACTGGTATTGTGATAGCTATTGGGCATCCAATGAGTAAAGTAGACCATATACCTGCTTTCACTTAACTTGCAGTCCATATAGAAGTCAGTCATGAAAACGGATTAATCAGCTCATAGTCATTATCTACTTTTCTTGGCAAAACATCCAGATTCTCTTTTAAGTCCCTCCTTTCCCTTGTTCCTCCAGATTCCACACCCCACCACCAAATAATCCTGGATGTTATTCATCCCAAAGGGGTCCTGTTCTGCTTTATAAAAAAAAATTGCTTACTCCAGAAGTCTTACTCTTTAGTCTCTGCTGAAAGATGCATGTTTGTTTTGTTCGTGTTTTTTTTCTATTTTTGTCTAGACTGGCTCTCAACAATCCAGTGTCCATGTGTATAACACTGTCCCTAGATTCTGGGTTCAACAAATACAGTTCTATCAATTCGCATTCACATTTTACGATTGAAGATAAACTATAGATACTTGGTAGTGGTTTGGATATGGTAGGAAAGAAAAGAAAATCTTAAGGATAACTTGGGTTTCTGACTTGAGTCATCTCTTTATTCATTCAACAAGCATGAGTGATGCACCCAGGTGTGTGGTACTCTGGGGATGAATAGAAACTATGATAAGAATGTGCCCCGTTCTCATGGAAGGAGAAAAAAACATAAATAGATAAGGAAAATGACATAGTGAAAGGCATTACTCCATAGTTCACAGAGAATGTTATATAGGGAGTGTGACTAGGTAGTTATGTTATCATGTGTGGCCTGAAGGGGAGGAGCCCATCAGAGGAAGACAATGGGGCTGAATGTCATCTGCAGAAGAAATACCTGATGTAAAACTACTGTTGACTAGGAACAAGCTCATCTAGGAAGAAAGTGGGATGGGATTGTGGAAATGCAAACCATGAACGAGTAATTGGGGTGACTTTGAGAAATACAAGTACAAATGTTTGAAATTTTCCCCTAGAGCTCAAGTGAGGAATCCGAACTGAAAATATATATAGGTGGTGATAGAAGTCGTTTATTAATTTATTAGGACAAAAGCTGCTGTAGGGGTCAGGGGAAAATAAGCCCTAGAATGAGCCAGTAAAACATAGGAGAGGAGAAAAGTCCCTTGAAGGAGCTGGAAATAGGCAGAAAAAGGAAAAGATGAGGAGTCACAGGGAAGAGTGGTTGTCTGGGTAAATTACTATTGAAAAGTCTAGTAAGACGAGAAAGAAGCCTGTCCCATTGGGCAACATGGAGATCTTTGGTAAAAGCGATGCAATCACTTCTCTGAGGAGAGGGACTCGCAAGTTAGATTGTCATGAGTAGAAAAGTGAACAAATAATGAAAAAATACAGGCATCTACAATACCATCAACTTGCTTATCTGTAAATGGAAGGATGAAGAGCAATAGCCAATGAGGGAAAAGAGATCTTGCCAAATTTTGTTTAATTTACTTCCTGTCTGCCTCCCTCCCTTCCTGCCTAACCTCCCATCTTCCCTCCTTCCCTCCCTCCCTCTCTCCTTCCCTCCTTCTCTCTCTCCCTCCCTTTCTATCTCTCTCTCCAGGAAAGAAAGATGGAAGGAGGGAAACAGGGAGAGAAAGGAAGGGAGAAAGATTGAGGAAACAGAAGACAGATGAGATTTTTAAAAAATTAAAAGCTTTTGGGTCAAGGTGAACAGGAAAATAGAGTAATAGAATATCAAGTATAATACAAGGAAAATGAAGGTTTCTGAATTATATTTTAAAGTTAATTTTCTACAATTATTTCTCTCATTTGTGAAAGGTATTTTTACAAAAGGTTTATCTTATGTTTTTAATTCTAAAAGTAATGACACTAATTTTTTAAATAGCTGAGTTCATTAGTACTGGATTAATTACCCCAGTGTTAGTGTGTAAAATCAACCTGCTATGACAAATGCAGTCTCACGGAACCAAAACATGTCTCTACAAAAACTATGTTAACATTGTATCCTAAAAATGATTGCCTTAAGGTTTCAGATGAGATTTTTAACACTGTTTTTGTATTGAGTGTCTATTGTTGCTTAACAACTTACCACCCATTCAGCAGCTTAAAACAAAACCCATTGATTAACACACAGTTCCATCGGTCAAAGCTTAGGGCATGACATGGTTGGGCTCTTTGTTCAGTTTCTTACAAGACTTTAATCAGTGGGTTGGCCAGACTCCATTCACACCTGGAACTCCAGACCCCCTCAGCTTATGTGGTTGTGTCAGGACTCCATTCCTTGGGGCTGTAGGACTAAGGTTCCCATTTCCTTGCTGACGGTTAGCCAGGTACTGTCCTCAGCTCCTACAGGCTGTTCTCTTTCCTGTCCGCATGGCACAGCTCCTCAGTTTTCAAAACCAACAACGGAGAATCTTCCTTGTGTCCCTCTGCTCTTTTCAGTCTGTCTTACCAGAAGGAGCTCGTTTCCTTCTAGGGGCTCATCTGCCTTGAAGGATAACCTCTTTTTCTTAACAGCAAATATAATATATAGCATGCCTAATCATGGGAGTGAATATTTCATCATATTCACATGCCCCCAGGGTGGTCCAGGACCAGGACAGCAGCAGAGAAGAAGGATCTTGGAGAAAGTTTTACAATTTTTCCAGCCACAGTATTAAAAAAATATCAGCATCATGAAGAAATGTACTGCCCTCCTAAGCAAACAGAAAGGAACTTACCTCTATGATGACAAGATAGAATCTAAATATATTTCAGTTTAAACCTTATGTTAACTGATGACTAACTGGTATGTAAATCATCTATTTGAATTACCTAATTCAGCATTTTACATTATCATAAATATTTATGGCCTTGGATGGCAACTTAATTTTATCAATATAAATTGAAAATATTTAGGGCTTGCGACAGGCAGAAAACAGACAATGAAATTGTGAAAATATCTGCACTATTGGATTTTAGCTGAAAACGAGAGTGTTTCTTAATAAACAGTCCTCATTTTCTTAGATTTATTTACATTTACCAAAGCTAAGCACTGAGCCTGGTACAGAGTGGGTTTCAACTCCTCATTCAATTGCATGGTGATGTCAACAGGTTTTAGATGGTCACGTCAGTAGGGAGTAATGCGTATTTGAAGGCCACATGAATGAATAGGTAGATGACCTGTCCCTGTCAGGAAGGGCGCTTTGTTGTCCAATTTAATTTCCAGGTCATATTAACAGTTTCTCGTTATCTTGGAATCAATACCATGAGCTCCACATTCTATTTTCTTTCAGTTCTCTGACACGAGCTTGCAGAGTGACTTTGTAAAAACAATTTTTAAATTCCATCTCCTCTCAAGTGAATGTTCTACCTCTTGGGAATTTTGGATGGAACAATTAAATAATAATGTGAAGTGTGAAGGCAGTGGGTGTTTTGTTCCCTCAGAGAAGCCTGCCTTCACCAGAGTTAAATGGGATAGTGCCAGATTAGGAGGAATTTTGATTGCAAAAGAAAGTAATTTTCCCCCTAACAAATAATCCCTTCACCAACCCTCTGCTCAGTAGCTACCAGAAAATAAAACTCATTTTTAAAGTTATTTTAAAAAGGGAAATTAATTTAAGGAAACTGTAAAAGAATACAATTTGTGTTGCCTGAAAAAATCTGCATGTGCTTAAAGACATACAAAATTAAACATGTTCTAGCTCTGTGTGCACTTAGCTTGATGTTTTACTCATGTATGATAGAGTGATGTAGAGACATCCCTCCAAATCATCCCTTTTATTTAAGTGCATTAATTGTTTCACATTTTAGAGGTTGATAGAAATGAGTTAATCAGTCCTAAGCCATCTATATTCATGATGCTAATTTGATTCCTCGCATAGTACCTCTTCCAAAATAATTCTGGCTTAATTTCTGTCTATCTCCACTATTTCTTGCTTAGGTGCAAGTTACATAAAATGGACTCAAAATAGGTTACATCCACACATTCCTTAAACATTTGCCAATTTTTGTTTTCATCATTCTTTACCTTCATTTAAAATAAACATTTGATGTAGGGAAGGTCTTTGGAAATTGCCCTGAGGTGAAAGCATCTTTTGCTATTTTTTCCCATGGTGGTTTGTAAATTACTGGTACCCCAATGAGCTACAGGAAAAGAAAAAAACAATCCCCGGTCCAAAACAGTGGACATTCAGCTTGCTTTTTCACCTTTTGTATTGTTTAGCAAGCACATGCGTATTGAAATGGGTAAGTTTTCTAGTGGGAATCCCAAAACTAACTTGACCACGGAATACACACCCACCCCAGCACTTCTTTTTTTAATAATACCCTGTGAAATAAGCTCTGGCAAAGGCTGGCCTGTGGAAGTGCCTGCCCTATGACATCAGTGGTGAGGCTGTCTTCTACATCTGACTATTATTAGTCCAATGGATGGCTCATGGTCCTCCAATAATCCTGCTTTAAAACGTTGCTGATACAAATTTAAAATGTTGTTCTGGCAAACTTATGAAATTAGCCACATCTTAAGCATGGGGCTTTATGAGTAGAAGAATATAAAATTAAACAGTTTAATATTCAAAGATATGTAATTTTAAATTAAACTGATAAATTTCTTTGATACTTTTGAGTTTTTAAGACTGGTATGTTTCTTGCGAAGTTCTGCCTAGTTGAAATTTAAATGAACAGTGTTAACCAAATGGAGTCCCTCTGTGTCTAACCTGGTAGGTGTGTCTAAATGGGAGCAAAGGCATTATACATGTTTGGCTCCTCTAATAACAGGAAGGAGAAGCCCTGTGGCCACAAATTTGTTAGCTCATGGGCCTCAGACACTGTGGGAGCTTCCAAAAATGACTATCTAGACATTTTTTTAAAAGTAGAATATGAATGTCAAGACTATAGTTGATTATTTAGCAGGCTTGTGTTAGACTGCTGGACCACATGTTAGAATCTGGATGATTTGCTCAAAGAGGCATCTGGTCCTCTGTTAGTGATCTGAGCAAAATATTCAGAACAATGGGATCCAATTATGAGAATTGTTAAGAATTAGAACAAGGTACAATTAGAACAAGCAGTTTTATTAAAAGCTTCTTAGATAATTCTGGTGTACATATGACTCTGCTTTAAAAACTCCTGTCTAGATTAAAGACACTGAAATTCTTATGATCTCTTTATATGGGAAAGAGTGGACTAAAAGGTTAGGGTAAGTGAGCAAAATTTGACAGCTTTTTAAGGTAATGGACTTGTATACGTTATGCTCCATTTTTCTCCCAGGATTTCCATAGTACCTAGCAAGTAGCAATTACTCAATTACATATGCTAAAAGAATAAGTAAATGAAACAATGAATGACTGGTGGCAACTGTCCGTCTCTTCTGAGCAAGAATGGGAGGAACTTGATAAATTATCCAGCAAAAATAACCTTAGATTTCTAACTGGATCATAATTTTTTCTCACTGGGGATTCCGGATCTTGATAATGATCAAAATAAGAAAATGCACTAAGTCATACTGGTGATTACTTCTTGTATATGATGGCATTATTAAATTTTTATTGAAGATTTTTACATATTAAGAATTTGTATTCATATAAATTACTTTTAAATTAATGACAGTGGCCCATGTGTAGACAAGAAGACAGTGTTCTTTCCTCTCAAATCAAATTTTCCCATGATATATATCATCAGCTCTGATTATAAATAATGGTGCCTGCCCTGCTCTCCTTTTCAGCCAGCTGTTGCAAACACTGATATCATGTTTATCAAAATTCACATTCCATGGGACACGCTGTGCAAGTATGCAGAGAGGCTGAATATCAGGATGCCCTTCAGGTACTTGGAAATTTTATTTCATTTTCTCTCAATATATATTAAGGTCAATCTTTTTGCAAAACCTTACAGCAGTAAATGCAATTCTTTCAACAGGGGAAATGCTTTTTCTTCCAAAGGTTAGGTAATCTGGGACACTTTTTTTTTCCCTTATAATTTTCTTGCCTAATGTGGCAAATCTTCTGCCTCCCTAGGTACGTATATTATTTCTAGGCGGACTTTTCTAGAGCAAGAGAAAAAATTATTTCTAATTTTTAACTGATAACATTATTCTCGAGATCAACCTCATTTCTTATTTCTTGTGGGTGGCTAGAACTCTCATTGTTTTCATGGAAGGCAGGAGGTGTACGTGTGTAGTATCCTCAAGTAAACAAATACAGTGTTCTTCTCTGGGTGGCGGTCAGGAAGAGTCATCCCTCAGATGCAATTCACCCAGGTGGTTTCTTGGCTCTGCCCTCAGCATCAAGGGAAAATTGTAATGAGGTGCCTGCTCAGTTCAAAGATTTATCAGTCTGTCCTGTGGACCAGCAAATATTAAATAGACATAATTTCCTGCATTGCAGAATGTTTCTCTTTCCTCCATCACTTACCAAAATAAAATTCAATGGTTTTCCTATTATGTGCAAAGTGTTAACTCACATTGAAGATATGAACAGTTACATTCATTTGGAGCTCAGCGTGTTTTATCAGCTCCTAAGAATGTTTTAAAAGGTTCAGAGTAACAATATACCAATAAAAGGGGCCTCTAAATAATTAATATGAATGAACAGTAGGAGCACAATTCAAAAATATGGAGAAATTTCTCATACCTAGTAGCATGAAAAAGGCTAACTCTGGTAAAAGTACTGAGATCAATAAGCCTTATGATGTTCTTAATATCATTTTTTAAATGGCATTATTTTTTTTATTTCCTGGTAAGGATGCATTTGAAAGAAGAGTTCTGAGACGTGCAAAGAAAGAAATGTAATAGGGGAGGGATTTAGAGGAACATATATAAAGGATACATGGACAACAACTGAGAAGGGTGGAAATGGGAGGGAGGATAGGAGCACGGGGGGTGGGATGGGATGGGAGTAATAGACAGAAAACTGTACTTGAAAAATAATTAAATTTAAAAAATATATTAAAAATGCAGAGCGTGCTGACAGGGTCCAGAGGGGAGAGGGGAGAGAATCACAGGGGAAAAGGGGAGGGACTCACATGAACAAGTATAAAGGACACAGGGACAATAACTAAGGTGGGGGGCGGAGATGGGAGGGAGGTAGGGAGCACTGGGGGGGGCAGGGCTGGGAATACAGGAAAGAAAACTGTACTTGAACAAGAGTTAAATAAATTTAATATATATACATATATATATATATTTAAAAAAGAAATAAATGAAATAGAGAGAAAAAAAGAAATGTAAAAATCATGAAACTCATACCTGAAACTTCATCTTTATACTACATTTTTCTAAATAATGTTTACAGTTGCTGTATCATGATTTAATAATAACATATTAGAAAATATGCAACATTTTCCAAAATGTATCAAAATAATGCTGGTTCCACAGGATCAGTAGAAAAATATCCTGTGACCAAATACGCTTTTGAATTCTGAGTTACACAATGTTTCTTCACTGTAAGGATTTGTAGAGAAGCGGTTCTCATTCTCAGTCTTCAGAGTGCATCAAAATCACTCAAGAAACTTGGTAAAAATAAAGGTCTGTGGAACATACACCCGGATATTCTGGCATATTAAGTCTAGGATAGGCTTGTGTATACACATTTGTAACAAACATCCCAAATGATTCTGATGCAGATGAGAAGGAAATATTGTCTCAGAGATTGTAATATTTTAACAATTACATAATTTTATGAATTTCAAGGGACAGTTTTACAGAGTAATGTTCCCCAAATACCCACCTGATAATGAATTTTTTTTCTTTTTTTAAATGTATTTAATTATTTTTCAAGTACAGTTTTCTATTACTCCCATCCCATCCCACCCCCCATGCTCCCCCCTCCCTCCCATTTCCACCCCTCTTAGTTGTTGTCCATGTATCCTTTATATATGTTCCTCTAAATCCCTCCCCCATTTCCCCTGAAATTCCTTCCCCTCTCCCCTCTGGTCAGTGTCAGCCTGTTCTCTATTTCAGTGTCTTTGGTTATATTTTGCTTGCTTGTTTGTTTTGTTGTTTAGCTTCCTGTTAAAGGTGAGATCATATGGTATTTGTCCTTCAACACCTGGCTTATTTCATTCAGCATAATGCTTTCTAGTGCATTATGCTGAGTGATAATGAATTTTTAAAAAATTTAATATGACAGTATCTTTGGGAAAGTAGTTAGAGGAATGGCGGAACACAGACTTCTTTTGGAACATCTTTGCAGATGAGCTTAAATAATAGATACAGCATTACCTAACTCCTTCGTAATCAACTACTCATTTATTCATGATATTCCTGCAATTGGGGATAGTTCTCAGCTCATAAAAAGAGAATGCTAATCAAGTATAAACTACATAGCAAAGTGTTTCATGGTGGCCAGTTCACTTTCCAACTGTCAACTGTCAACACGTTTAAGAACATATATGCTGTCTTGAAATATACAAAAATAGCAAAGAACTTAAAGAGGAAAATGTATCTCTTTTTAAAGATTTATGCAAAAAAATGTGGCTAATCTACATATTTAGTCAACGTTGAAATATACATGTTCCACAGAAAATCTGCAAATTTATTCTGAAAAAATATTAGCGTTTTTAGCACTGCCTGCAGAAGTTTTCAGCTTACTTGTATGAACATGAATCTTGAGCAATTTATCTGAATTTTCCGATTGAATGTATGTGTAAAATTGTATATATCTGTATTTTCTAGCTATCTCTTCGCTTGATTATTTTTTTCAAAGTATATATGGCCTAAATATTGACCTTGATGTTTCAAAACTCCCCAAGGGAATTTCAGGGAGTTCAAATACTCTGCATTTCCACATGTTTATCCTGTCAGGACGGACTTAACCTGCCCTGCCTACATTCCAGGAATACCAACTCCTGCTTTCATTATTTTTCTTTTAATTCAAAGGCGCTCCCTATTCATTCTTACCTCTCTTTCACCTTAAAAGTGTCAAACATATTCTAGGATGATTCAGTAGTGATCTTAAATGCCTCTCAGGCTGAGTTCCAAGGTGGGGCCAACCTTCCATCTTTCCTCCAGCTTCCCCCACAAATATGTTAAATACAGCAAATTTGGGGGACTATTTTCAACTTCTTAAGAACCATCTTTTTTCTAGATAAAAGAAATATTTTTATCGCAATTAGGATGAAATTTAGATCGCTGTTTATGCAAAGGATGCCTTATTCGAAAATAAAATGATATGAAAACATACAGGGAGCCTAATATGTAGTATAAATAAAAGTGGAGTAATTGTGCTTGTCAAGAAGCCAGGGACCTAGGGTCCCATCTAAGTGACCGCCCTCCTCTCTTAGCCCTGCATTCAGTTCTGCATGTAGCTGCTTAACTTTGTGCAACTCATTGGAAACAGCATTGACAAAATTATTTACTTATAATTTTGAGTGGTTGTGTAACAGTGGGTAGGTAGATAAATAGATAAATGCTGTCCTGATGCAAGGTGTAAAATAGCAGACATTTTTCAAAGGAAAAATAAAGAAAGCTCTGACCTGGATAATACACAGTTCGTGAATTACAGGATGGAGGATTAGGGGTAGGAAATGATTTGGTTCTGCAGGTTCATTTCTATAGAAAGCTAAGAATGGCAGGTGATTATTAACTTCAGTGTACACTTGGGTATTGCTGGGGGTATATAATTAAAAATAAAATCCCCCCCTCCAATCCAGAAAACTGCTCCACAAAATGTAGAAGAGAAAGAAAACACTTTTATTTTTGAATAAGCATTCAAATAGAATGGGGTGTGCATCACAGGCAATTTGCCAAGAAATTGCAACAATATAATGAAATTGCAGCTTTTTGCAGAGCCAAACAGTACAAGCCATGACTGACATACTCTCAAGACAAGCATAACCCGTCCTTGAGTAAAAAGACTCACCTGCACTAATTTTCACATAGTTCATCTTAGATTCCAACTGGTAATCAGGGCGTTAGTTAATAGGAAAATTTTGTGTTTCTTATTTTAATTTTTATTTGCTCTTATAATGTAGTGGTCTTAAAGGTATGCATATTCATCTTGTATGACTTTTCCTTTATTCGTTCCAAAGCATTTCGAAATTTTTTTAATGTTTAAAAAACTATTTCAGAATAGCAGCAAAAAAAGCAGTGCTTAATCCAAATGCTCTTTGATTGTATAATATGTCTTATTATGTCCAATACTTATAACTATAATATTTTTCCCCTCTTAATCACATTTCTAGCTATTTGATGTCAAAATCAAACTAATTTCTACTTTTGTAGTTTTCTAATAGCATCTTATCAACAAATGTTTATTGAATGTAGTGTTTTCAGGCACTGAAGGAGATAATCACAACTCCGAATTAAATGAAGGCTCACTCATTCATCAGCCATCTTCATGCTCACTACTTATCAAATAATGTGACAAGTAGCTATCACATTATCAGGCATACAAAGTCAAATGAAATAGAACAACTGTCTTCAAGAAGCTCAATGTCCTACAAAAGATAGTGAACAGTTCTATAACAATGGGATAAATAGTGCAAGACAGTCTACGTAGAGGGGGTTCAGAGCGAAGATGGGTTTATAGTCCAATGGGATTGAATGCTGCATGCACACAAACAAATGTATGTTTGAAAAAATGAAGGGAAAAGGTAATTTAAAGTGTGAGTTTAGAATACACATAGCAAGCTTTAAAATCTCAAATTTGAATTTAGTGGTTAGTATGTTGGGACAACCTAAAAACTATTTTCTAGTCATAGGACCAGTGAGTGCAATGAAATGTGGTAGCTAAGAATGTTTTCTAGTTTTCTAAGCAGTTGACATAGGAATACATATAAAGTGTCCTGACTCTCAGCCATGCTTTCTAGATACCACACTGATCCACTGTAATGGGTTTCGTGAGTGGGGATACAGAGGCTCAGGATGACATTCCCAAGCTCCAAGATGAGGATGCAGTGAGAATCTTTAAAGAGATTCATTACCCTTTGTCATTAGAAGTTTTAGTTTCTCTAAAATAAGACATGCTCCACACCCACTTAAAACACATGTCTTCCCATTGCTCTTCACCCCAAACCTGAGCATTAGTGGTCAGACTCCTCATTATCTGTGCCGTGTTCATCATGCCCCCCCCCCCCCGCCCCGAGTCTTTTATCAGGATCCTCAACTCAGAATTTCTACTCCGGTGATCACCTAATTAGTCGCAGTTCCTGAATCTTAACAATGTTCGTTCTTGGTCTCATAACCACTTCCTATGCAGTCTAGAAGGCCGTGTCTCAAGGCTCACTCAGAGGACCACTCCCACTCGGGCTTCAAGATTCAGCACAGACAGCACATCCCCTGGGAGGGTTTCCCTGTCTCCTTTCTCCTCCCCTGCAGAAACTTAGGGAGATTCCTTCCTGGGTACTTCCACAGAATTCTGCTTTCCTGCATTGGCACATTTTATTACAACTATCACTTGTCTTCTCCATTGTAAAGGAAGCTATTTAAGGCTAGAAACACTTTTTATTGTCTAAATTTTTAGAGGTTATACTTTAACATTCCTTGCAAAATCAGGAATAGTCACTACACATGTGTTTAGATGGAGGGATGGATGGATGGATGACTTCGTATAGCAGATACTCTGGTTAATATGCATCGTGTGGCAGAAATGAGACCTTCAAAAATAGCATGAAAAAATCAAATATTTAAAGTGATTTATTGATTTTATGGAAGTGTTTTGTTTTTAGTGACTTCGATTTTGAAATTAAAGCACTGTAAATTTTATATATGATGCTGGTTGGTTTCATGTCTTTCTGAAGCATGTGGAAGTTGGAATATTGAAATGCGCAAAATGATTGCATGTTCTCACTCACTGGTTTCCCTATTTTCATGTGACTTTCTCCAGCTGATTTCTGTTATTTTGCAGGAAAAAATCCTATTACACTGACCCGAGGAGCAAATCAACGGGCAGGTTGGTGGGTGATACATAATTTGCTTATGATTAATTTGTCATTTGGAGAAAAAATAGAAAGACATTTGATTACTCTTATCAGCAGTTGTAAATTTTAGGAAAAAAACACTTTATTGATTTATTCAATGGATTTCAAAAATGATGAGCCAAATTTAACAATGTTTAAAAACAGATAATCTCTTTTATTTTGATGGACCATTGACATTCCTGCAATCCTCACTTATATATTTGCAAGTTAGCATTTTAGATTTTAATTTTTGAAAATGGTTATAAAACCAAGATTGATAGGTAAATATTGACCCACTAGAGTAATAAAACAACAGACCCAACAAAGACATTCTGGATCATGTGACCCAAATCTCTTATTTGACCAAGATGGTAAAAGACTAGCATTCACAGCCATGAATTGCCAAACAGCACCTTGGAATCACAGAATTACTCTTATTCCACCACCTGAAGCTGCCTTTCTTACCCTAATATTGAAAACAAGCTTCTTTTCAAGAGCTTTCATCCCAATACAGCAACTCTCACCAACTTGGGTAACAGCAGCTATGATAAAGGAATTCATCAAACCACGAGCCTGAGACAGAGAAATTGTCCCACCCAAACTGCCGTGGCCCTCTTTTACTGGAGGAACTGGTTCCTTTTAAGGAATACTAAAATCAAAAGCTTCTTACACCTGGCTGTTTTCCTGCTCGTTTTGATAAAAGTCAATTAACAAAAACAGAATGTGAATGTCGTGGAGTATGCCCTATTGAATAATATTATAGGATATTGCAAGTCAGAATGGCACAAAGTAGAAGATTCATATAGTGTAAATATCAGGCCATTTTAGGATAGTTCTTCTAACAAGAAAAATGGCTGAATATAATTTAAAACTTTTCAATAAGCAATATTTCAATTTTAAAATTGTAAACATTAAATTTAGCTGTGGTAGGAATTGGTGACAAAAAAATAAATCATGAAGAGGGAAACGTAATATTAGAACAAGTGTCAAAGGGGTTAGTGCTCAAGTAGCTCTTTTAAAAAACTAGGGTCCTCAGCTACGGCAGTTTTTTCTTTTCTTGTCCGGTTAGCACGCCCAGAATCAGAATGAACTTCCATCAGTTCCCTTCTGCCTGTTTGGTCCTGGTCTGTGTAGCAAATTTCAGTTAATTTTCACGTAATAAAGCCAAAGTCACTGGAATATTATAATTTATAAATTTACAACTGCAGATTTTTCTGGGTTTTTTCCTCCTGCATGCTCCCGTTTAATGTTGGATGAGTTGAGAAATATGTGATTCACTTTTGTTTGCTCTATAGAATTAGTGCGATTCTGCTGCTGTATAACTAGTGGGTTGTCTGATAAATAGGCATCTTCATTTCAGAGACTTACAGAAGGATGAAGTTTGTATTTTAAAATAGCAACAAATGCCTATTTATGTGATACTGTCATAATTCAGTTTTAGAATAAACTTGTGTTTGGAATGACCAATAAACATTTATATATTAAATCCTAAAGAAACAGCCTTTTAATAGTAGAAAATGCTTTTTTCTATTTTGGTCAAATTCAAAAGTTAACAAAAAAATGAACACTATACTTTGTCCTATGTTTTATTATCTTTTGTATTCACAATTTTCTGTTTCATGAAGTTAAAATTCAGTTATCAGTTATTTCAAATGATTACTAAAGTCTCTCAAATGCTACCACAGTCAATCTTTTTACAGTTTACTTTTTATAAACACTCCCTTTGTCCCTTTACTTTGTGGATGCGTATGGGGAGGACAGTGAACAAATAGGAAAGGGGATTGTGAAAGTATATCACACATTAAACTGAAAATAAGAAGGTCGTGTTATTCACCTTAATTTAGACTTTCAATTAAGGAAATGAATGATCTTGATGTCTAAAAAAAATTACCGTTGGAGAAGAAAAATTTAGTGGAGGGGTGTGTGTGCGTGTGGTCATCATCATTATAAAGTTACAAAACCTAATTTGTAGATAGTCTAGAAAATGGGAAACAAAACCAATTATGTGCGCTTAGATTTCACTTGCCTTTTTTCTTTCTCGAAGTGGGAAAGGTATTTTGTGCAGGGGTATTTTAGCCAATAAACATGAGGTGATAATTAATGTGCAGGCAATTGCTCAGATGTTGAAGTTCATCATTTCTCCTAGCAAGTCGATAGGGAAGGGTTACAGTTTTACTATTGCTGCTATTTGTCTTTTGTTTACAATGCACTTCCACATTCAATTTTTAAAGACTCTTTAAAGTTGACCCTGCAGGAGAGCATAACAAATTGCAACTGGTTTTGGAGATTAGGAAAAAATTGATGACTCTGTCATCACTGCTCCCCACCACCCCGTGCCTCAACCCCCCACCCTCACAGCTGGTATGACACAGTCTGGGCTCCAGCCAAGTATTTTTGCCTTTTTAATTCAGATTTCTTTTCATTCCCTCCTGGAAACAGAAAGAATGCGTGTGTGCTATTGTGAGTATGGGTGTGTCTTATGTCTTTTTGGAACTCTTTTTGGAGTGGCAGTGGAAGGCAGGCATTACTCCAGAATGCATCCTCAATCCAGTGCTGAAATGTGACTCTGTTCCAGTGTACACAGCTCTTTTAGAAGACTCAAAAAATGGATGTCTCAAAACCCAATGGTTCTGGACAAGTCAGCGTTTCCAGACCTGGAGGAGTCAGACTGTTACACCGGTCCCTTCAGCCGTGCAAGGATTCACCAGTGAGTTCCCCTGGTTGCTCCCACTACCTGCCGTGGCATCTTCATTACCAAGAGTTGTTGATATAATAATATCTGAAAACAGTCCTGCAGTTTGCCGAATAAGTCAGAAAATACATCCTTTTATTAAAATGTACACTTAACCTAGAACAACCCTCAGTGAACATTATTAACTAATTATCAACTATGATATAGAGACATTCCAGGAGTGAATAATTAATTGTAAACTCAGGGAATGACAGTCTAGCTCCTAATTCTTTGAAAACAATTACTATGGTAGCAAGTCAGTTAATGTGACAAAAGTAACAAAAATGATGATATTAATAATAATAGAATTGATGTTAAATAACATGCTTGAATACTATTGTTCTAATTAATAAATTATGTTTAAAATTATATTTAATTGATTTATATATATCTGTTTAATCCATTTTAGTTTAATCTTATTAAACTAAGGTGAGTAAGAATTTGTCAGAGATTTGTTACGTGACTATCTACCAACATACAATATCTCCTTTATTTACTGAATTACTATTTGTTAAGTTTCTATGGGATGCAGATTGAGGGTATGGCACAGTCCCTGCTTTCACAGTACTTCCAGGCTACTGGGTCAGACAAAAAGGTAAAGTTAATAATTAAACAAAATAAGATAAACATGAAGATGGAGAAATTTGCAGTACACAGTAGGTCTGCAGGGGCAAGATCTATTTGCTCTACCCAGTTTGGGATCAACTTATCTTCTGGGATGTTGGAAGTTGAGAGGCAGGATGGAACAGATATCCTGACCACCAAATATGTAACCGAACCAGTAATCCACCGGCAACCCTCTTTCCAAATATTTTGTTTATGCTCTTATTTACTCTTACAGGTGAATCTGGAAGCGTTGTTTTTTTTTTAATTCCACCTACGAGAAACGGAAGAAGGAGTGGAAATCCAAATGGCTTCCACATTTAGACACAGGTTGCAGTTTCATGGAAGCTTCTTTAGCTGTTTGTTGTACTTTTTCAAGCTCTGTGATGCACCAATTTTTTTTAAAAAAATCTGTTCTTTCTCTTTGAACCTGAAAAACTGGGGCAATTTTCCAACAATTTCAATCATATCATGAAACTACCTTCCTTAAATTCCTCCCAATGGACTCTCATTTACACTTATAATAAAATTCAAATTTTTAAAAAATATTTTCTTTCTTTATTTTTAGAGAGAGGGGAAGGGAAGGAGAAAGAGTGGAAGAGAAACATCAATGTGTGGTTGCCCCTCACATGTCCCCTACTGGGGACCCAGCCTGCAACCCAGGCATGTGCCCTGACTGGGAATCGAACCAGTGACCCTTTGCTTTACAGGCCCATGCTCAATTCACTGAGCTACACCAGCCAGGGCAAAATTCAAATTTTTTATCAGCTACCATGTGGCTGTAAATGTTGTGGAACCTGCCCAACACTATCCTCTCATCTTCTACAATTTCCACACCATCTACTTACTTCAGGGACACAAGCTTTGGTTCCACCCATCGAACTCCCAAGCTTTATTCCATCTCAGAGTTTTTGTTCTTGCCATTTTCTTTTGCTAATATGCTCTTCCTTCACATCTCCACATGGCCTGTTTCTTCTTATCATTCAGCTCCCACTCAAAACCAGCAGCCCAGGGAGTCCTTCTCTGAAAATATTACCTGTAGTCCCCTTGTCCTGGACATACTCGAGGCCATTAAGCAGTTTCCTTTTCTCTTTATATGAGCAACTCCTGAAATTGTGTATTTAATTTCTTTACTTATGTGGTACCTGTTTCCTTCATTTGTAATATCACTCCACAGAAAAAGAATTTATCTGTTAAAAGATATTTGTTCTAAAAATTCTGAATCAATCTGATGGTAAAATAATTGATGGACATGTCTTCTTATAATTAACAGGACACAAGAACTGTTAACTCAGTGCATCCAAGTACAGAAATAAAAACACAATATCAGAATTTTAGAATGACTCTGGGTCTAATAAAATGGGCAGGTATATAAGTTACCATAGTACAAAGCAGAGTAAAATTAACACATTAGGAAAGATACAAATGAAATGTACATTTTTTAAGAGAACCATACCTAGAAGAGAATATCCAGCAAACCTTTATGAAGGAGCTAGTTCTTTTCAGCAGGTAAAAGTGTGGAGGGAGGTGGTGAGAGGTAAGAGAACAGATATGGGAAACAGAACAAAATCTTGAGGTAAAGAAAGATAGAATTCCATGGTGACAATCAATTCTACAATTTGGCAGACTAACAGATACAAGAAGTCAGAGCTGTAAGACGTAAGACAAAAAGGGAGGTTGAAATGCAAGAATAGAGAGCCCTCAGAGGAAAATAAGAAATTAAATTATTCATATTGGAGAACTGCTGACCCATGAGTAGTAGGAGTCCGCCAAGAGTCTGAATGAGCATTAAAGACAGGTGGGAATTTGCGCAGCTAGGTAAGAGGGCATTGTTTTCATAACCTAGGCAAGAGACAATGAGACCCAGAACCAGATGGATACAAGAAAGCCAATATAGTTAAAAAGTTACCTTGTGTGGTGACGACTCTCTGCATAAAGACAGGGAAGAGAAAGCAAGGATCAGAGAAGACCTACTACTTCAGGGCTGAGTCTGAGAAAATGGTGGTTTATCCTTCACAAAGATAAAGTAACTGGAAACAGACGTTGCCCGCAGTGGAGTGAGAGCCAGAACGCTTCCTTTTTTTTTTTTTTTTTTTTGAGGCTCATCCTCCAATGCTAATCCTTTCCTCCTGGGATCACCCTGTTGCTTTTTGTGTCACCAACTAACGTGGTTCCTCTTCCAATGTGGGGACAGGGTAGGGCCTAAAGGGGACGGGAGAACAATCGCTCGTTGCTAAAGTTCTGTAAGTAAGATAAGCTTGCTTGGAAAGTGTGGCATGGGGAATGACATCAGTTTTTAATGTGCTCTCTTTGGAACTATGTTGCTGAATTAAAATGTAGGGGAGCCCATGGGAACTCCTTGTTCAATGCCCAACAAAAATCATGAAGGCACCCAGGCCTTCTTATGAACCGAAAGATATTAACATGAATATTTGATAATACCCTATATATGATGTGTATTTAATTTTCCTCTGCTGATTGATTTTCTTTTTAAAGAGGATGGTTTATTTTCTGATTTACTGTACTTCACATACATTAGTATGAAGGAGAAGACAGATGGATGACTGCCCGGGAAGTTCTTCCTGTTGCTGGATTCTGTGCTCTGCTCTGACTGTTAAAACCAATCCCCCTCTCTTAACAGCTTCATAATAAACAATAAGGACACCTTCTTCAGCAATGCTACTCGAAGCAGGATAGTCTACCACGTGCTGCAGCACACCAAATACGAGAACGGAATATCAAAAGTGGGTAAGAACGCTAGATACTAATGCAGAGAAAGGAGAATCAGCAGCATCTAATGTTACCAAGAAATATTTAACAACCGAAGCTTCGCCCTCAGGAATTAAATATGAACATGTAATACACCGAGTGCAAACTCTAAACATTCTACTTTTCTGCCTTTCAATAAAACAAACTCTTTTAAGAAT
This sequence comes from Sturnira hondurensis, assembly GCF_014824575.4. Taxonomy (NCBI): domain Eukaryota; kingdom Metazoa; phylum Chordata; class Mammalia; order Chiroptera; family Phyllostomidae; genus Sturnira; species Sturnira hondurensis. The sequence goes on from NW_028075269.1 coordinate 5,226,989, forward strand.
ATTTGGCCATATGTATTAAAATGTGAAATGTGTAAACACTTAGGAAGAGAAATTTTATTCTTGAAATGTATCCCAAAGAAATAATCAGCTTTTGAATAACAATATACAAAGACATTTGTTCACTGTGGTGTTGTAGTAAAATAAAACTGGAAATTCTGTAACTGTCCATCATTAGGAATTGGCAAATAAATTAGTTTACATCCACATAATACATCTATTAAAAATTAAATAATACAATGAATTCTCAACACCACTATCCTTTTGAGATTTTTCAAGGGGTGGAGAATTCTTCTGCTCCCTTAACCAAATTCTGAGTTGAGGAAAAAGTTACTCTAGGCTTATGTGATCCCCACTGAGTGGATATTATAATCCCCCATTTCATGATGTGGCAAAGTGAAATCTTATGTTAGCACCTTGCAAATCTCCCTGTACTAATGTCGTAAGGACAGAATTAGACTCTCAGCATCAGTCTCTTCCACAACCTCAGTGTCCTCATAGGTGAGGTGATTAGGGAAGTCATTTTGTTTATTTTAAGTTTTTAAAGTAACTTATTGTTTGAAGTGTATGTGTGTTGCTTCAGAAGAAAGTCTTCATCTAAACTAACTCAAGAGCGGTCCTTTCTTCTCTTTTCAGGTATCTGTAAACTAATAAACAATGGCTCATATATAGCAGCTTTTCCTCCACATGAGGTAATTTTGAAATACAATTTCCATTACAAAATAATAAGTTTCTCATGCTCAATGGTTGATCCCATGTTATTTCTAAATTTAAGTCTGGCTGTCCTCTCTCAAGAAGGTTCAATCAGCAATTGGCCCCGGGCTTTTCTGAAACCCCCATAATATCCGATGGCTGTACACGGGCTTCTCTGTTCCAGAGCCTTCCTGCAGTTTGCCAGCATCAGGAAGCCTGGCCATGGAGGGAACTCATGAGCATTGTTCGGCCACTCTGGCTGATGCCTCTACGCCAACACAGAGCTCCACAGTGACACAGTCTGGGACCCGCACCGTTCCCCCGGGGCAGGTCCCTGGTTTGTACTTACTGCATTGGGATCCCTAAAAATCAAACCCACATAAAACCTACAGCCCATTATGTTCTTGATTCTCTGCCTGGTGTTACCTCTCTTCCAATTTTTAATAGAAAAGCCTTCTCTGAGCTGTGGTGGGCTTTGCCTGCTGAGTCTTGAGCTAAATTTGAATCAGTTAGCAGTTTTAACTCCACCATGTCCCCATCCCTGCACACACACACACACACACATACACACACACACACTGCATTAATTTGAAGGCAAATCTGAATTTTCATATAAGAATGGAGTCACTAAAAACGTCACTTTTGTACTTTCAAAACTGGTCATTGTTTTATGCACTAAGGCTCTGGATTCTCAGGAGTTCACAGTATAGTACAGCCCATAACAGATAAAATGTGTTGAGCACTTACTGTTTGGCACTCAGCTAAATGTTTTATATGGTTTAACTCATTTAATCCTTCCAGGAACTCTTCAAAATAGACAATGATATTAACTCCATTTTATAAATAAACCATTGAGGTATAGAAACATTAGGTTTCAAAGGTATAGTTTTCCCCTTTTCCCCCGAAATTCTCTCCCCTCTCTCCTCTGGTCCCTGTCAGCCTGTTCTGGGGGAAAAAAAGGGGAGAAAGATTGACAGAAACTAGTATAAAGGACACATGGAGAACAACTAAAGGGGGGGTAGAAATGGGAGGGGGTGGGGAGCACTGGGTGGTGGGCTAGGATGGGAGCAAAAAACAGAAAACTGTACTTGAACAATAATTAAATAAAAAAACATTTTTAAAAAGGTATAGTTTTGAGCCCTGGAAGCAACTCCAGTTTCTCTCAGTGATGGCAAAGTCATTGTGTTTATTGACAGACCTTAGGTTCCAAACAGTAAAATCTAGTTTACTTTAAGTGAAGGGAATCTCATTGATTTTGAAAAGAAACTGAAGAGAGGATTTTTAAAGGACTATCAATATTTTCAATGAATGAGAGATGTATAAAGACATCATCATCCCAGAGATGAGCTTAAGTTTACAATTTCTGAAGCGTTCAATAAGTTTTTAATCTGTAAGAAAAAAAAACAAAAGCAATTCCTATTTACTTCAAATTTTAGTAATAGAAGGGGTATCCATTTATCTCGTTGCATCTGTTTCAGGGAGCCTACAAGAGCAACCATCCCATCAAAACCCATGGACCTCAGAATAACAGGCATCTGTTATACGAGCGCTGGGCCCGCTGGGGAATGTGGTACAAGCATCAGCCCCTGGATTTAATCAGGTACCGTGTGTGAATCGATAACGGAAGGCATATGCTATATGCTGTCTTGTTGTCATTTTCTTAGATTTGGAATCATTTCATTTACTCATCAGAATGCAATCAGGGAAAAAATAAGCCATTCTGGATCTTTTCAATAAAAGGGACTTAATTTAGGAAACTGATTGGACAGGGGACAGGAAAGGTGAGAAATCAAACAGGAATAATGAGACAACCCGAGATTAAGAGCAGAAAATTGCAAACTACCCGAAGCTGACAGGAAAATGCAATAAAGTATATTTCAGTGCCCAATACCTGCACTGTGAAATTTGTGATCAGGCTACCTACAAAGATGTGAAAATACAGGGAGTAGAGCTATGGTTAAGCCGTGACTATCCTGAGGACAACCAAGAGAGGTGAGAAGATCCTGGATTCTCCTTTCCTTCCCTCCTTCCTCCTATGAGTCTCCAAGTACCTCCTGGCCCCACTTAACCTGAAGCAATTTGTAAAGGAACCTGTGTAATCTGCTTTCCTGTGAAAACATATCAAAACTAGGACAGGCAGAAAAAGGATCCGAGAGCAGAGAGAAAATGACCCACAAAGCATCTGTGTATATATTTATCTTTCAACAAAAATTTAGTGAGTATCTATTTGATTCAAACTGTTTGAATCAAAAGATGTAAATGTAAAAACTAGCCCTGGCTGGTGTAGCCCAGTGGATTGAGCGTGGGCTGCGAACCAAAGTGTCGCTGGGTCGATTCCCAGTCAGGGCACATGTCTGGGTTGCAGGCCAAGTCCCCACTTGGGGTACATGAGAGGCAACCACACATTGATGTTTCTCTCCTCCCCTTCCTCTCTCTCTAAAATATAAATAAAAATAAAATATTTAAATGTAAAAACTAATAAAATGCTTCTCTCTAAAAACTGTTGAATTCATCATTTGTTTATTCATGATTGAGGTTATTTCAGCAGCCGAATCCTATCATCCAATGAAATGTCACATGGGGAACCAATATAAAAAATGTAAAAATGGAGTGGCCGTGGGTGAAGTGTGGTGGGGAGTGACACCAGCTGCAGCCCCGTATTTGTCCTGGCCCTGTCATGGGTTTGATACACCTTTAAGGAAAGCTGTGCTTAGACAGTCTGGAAGGTTGGGAATAACACTGCTCTGTAGGATTTCCCTCACCGTCTTTGCCTGAAACTGTCTCTTTCCTCTCCTGAAACAAATCAGGAATCTTATGTAATTCAGGTGATTATATTCCTCTCAGATAATAGTGTTACTCCTCTTACTTAACCTTTAACAATGAGTGATTTAAAATCTTAGTATAATGCTGTCTGTGTAAGGGGTCTATACATGTAGTTTTCTATGATTTTTCTAAAGATATTCTGACATATTAATATGCGCTAAAACAAAACAACTCCAACCTTCAGAAGAACACTTGTTTAAAGGCACAAAGGCTTTGATGGAGTACCTGTTATTAAAGTAATCTTCTGTTTAAAATTAGAGCATTATCTTTGTATAAAAATATGAATAGACTAGTGATGTGTGTCTCCTAGGAGAAGTAAATGAAAAAACATTAGATAAGAGATACTTAATGGAAGGGGACTTTCTGTCTACACCTGGTAGAATTTATACAAATGATACAGAAAATAAAGTAGAAAAATAATACTTTTCAGAAAGAGATGTCTTGTTAAGAAAGAATAACAAGATACTTTTCTTCCCCGCAAGAATCACTGCCCAGTGCAATATTCCCAAATGAACGATAAAACACCAATCTTTAAAACTATTGCTGGGCCAAACTGTGTGTTAAGGAACCATTGTTAGGAAATGGAGGCTAAATATTAATAGAGAATTCAAGAAGTTATCATTTTATACCCTAATTTTATAAACAGTAGGACAGTTAATATTGACAATAGAGTTGGTGAAGAAAAGGCGATTTAGTCTTTACGACCACCTTATTCTCCTGCCATTTCCACGTAGACTGTATTTATCAGCTGAAGGGAAATAAAATACATTCAATTCCCTTCGCTTCATTTGACACTTCCTGTGGTGGGAGCTAGTAAGGCATGGTCTGTGCCCCAGCATCTGCAGTCATGGGATGGGAGGGGAACGGAGGAGTGCCAGGTGACTGCAGTGAATTTAGGCACTGAAACTTGGGTGAGGACAGGACATCTAACCCATGGTTGAAATGGAAGTCAGGAAAGGCTTCCTGGAAGAAGGGATAAAAAGTGACAGATAAATGTAATCCAGACACAGGAAAGAAAGTAAAATGGAATATTTCAAAGCGTGAACCAAGTAAAGAATCACGTGTTCCGGGAACTGCAGGGTTGAACCTGGTTGAGGAAGACGTGACATGACTGTGCAGATTGAGTCCCGAGTACAGGTGTCTGGGCAGTCGTGCACGAGGAGACCGAAATCGGATCTGCTCTCTCCTCCCACCCAGAGAGCAGCCTTTTTGCGAAGTCATGCAAAAGCAATGTGGGGTAGCACAGCTCCGTGTGGAGAACAAAAAAGGGACCCTACCAGGAGGCTGGAGAGGAGCAAGAATTAATTGGTAAAAAGCTTTATGAACAACATTAAGAAAGTTGACACAGAAATAAACACATTTTATAAAATTGTTCCTAAAGGGACACGTTTAAAGACGATCAATGTCACCATTATTAGAATGATTAACAACCACGAGTGGTAAAATAATCCAGACGGAGCTGCCAAGGAACTGAGCTGGTAGCCTTAAGTGTCCAACTGAAATTCTGACTAGGTGTGACATCCGCATTTGTAGTGTGACATGGGGCCTTAAGCTAACAGTTTGCTTTCTTCTGCAGGCTGTATTTTGGTGAGAAGATTGGGCTGTACTTCGCTTGGCTGGGATGGTATACTGGAATGCTGATTCCTGCCGCACTGGTTGGCTTGTGTGTTTTCTTCTACGGAATATTTACAATGAATGCAAGTCAAGTAAGGTAAGCTACTAACAGACTTATTGAAAAGTGTCGGTCTTTCCTCTGGTCGGACAAACACTTTATAAAAAAACAAAGAATGAGCTTCTTTTCAGCTGGAACTGCCGTCTTCCAGTAATTTTTCAAAATGACTAATGCAAAGGGAAAGAGCAGAGGTACTCGTTACCTGTTCCCTAGGCCTTTTAGAAAACATGGAGTTGTTCCTTTGGCTGTATACATGCGGATCTACCAGAAAGGTGATATTGTAGATGTCGAGGGAATGGACACTGTTCAGAACAGAAGGCCCCACCGATGTTCCCCTGGCAAAACTGGGAGAGTCTACAGTGTCACCCAGCTTGGGGTGGGCGTTGTTGTAAACAAACAAGTTAAGGGCAAGATTCTTGCCAAGAGCACTAATGTACAAATTGAGCATATTAAGCACTCTAAGAGCGGAGATAGCTTCTTGAAATGTGTGAAGGAAAAAGATCAGAAAAAAGAAGGAAGCCAAAGAGAAAGGCACCTGGGTTCAATTGAAGCATCAGCCTGCTCCACCCAGAGAAGCGCACTTTGTGAGAGCAAAGGTCCCAGTTCAGGTCCCCAGTTGGGGGGCGTGTGAGACACAACCAATCAAAGTATCTCTTGCACATCGATATTTCTTTCCCTCTATCCCTCCCTTCCACTGTCTCTAAAAATAAATAAATTTAAAAAAATAAATTAGGTAAAACAAATTATCACAGGCAGAAGATGATTCTTAAGCAGTTAGCTACTGTTCATCTCGGTTCCACGGGTACATGTTCACAAGGTTTTACCATGTCGTGTCGTCTCCCCCTCCACCCCTACAAAGCTGAAAATGAACGAAAGGCAAGGCAAGGAACCGATTTGCTGTTCCTGTTGACGTGTGTACCCGTGGGGCAAATTAGGCTCCTTTTGTATGAGATCGGCATTCTCTAACCTTTCACATAAGGAATGTTTCCAAAGGCATTAGCAAACTCTTTGCTTCCGTGCTGTGTGGTATTATATTTCTGCTACTTCTGTCACGCTATAATTAAGATCTTGTCAGACTTTCTATTCTGAATCAAGATAAGCTTCATCGAATATCTTTTGAAATTCCGTGAGCTGAGATCTTCCGTTCAAGGTGTCAGACGTGAGGTTTTAGCTGTTATCCCAGTGGGTTGGTGGGGAACACAGAGCTTTTCTTTTGTGTTGCTTTGTTCCAGTGTACTTTTAAGCTTTTTTTGTTTCTTTTGAAGAAACAAAATGCTAAAAAGCTGAGGACTAGGTTGTATTTCTTATGTTTCTAGCAGCTTTGTTCAAATAAGTTAAAGTTTTTCTTAATTGCCCTGCAGTTAATTGTAGAATTATAAAACCATCAAGTTATAGACTATTTATTACATGTATATGTACATGTATATATATATTCACATGTGTTCATTGGTAATCAAAAGTGGTCAGATTTATGCCTGGGAAAGGATATATCATAGTAATATGAAAATGACCAAGCAGGTAGGTATGGCTTGCTTCTCAGACCCTGGGTTTCAGGTTTAGAGCAAAGAACAGAAACCCCAACTTTCTAGACCATCCTTTCTTTGGCATTAGAATTCACCAAGAAATTGACCATCTTCCAAAAGCAGTTGGGTCTTAAAGGATTTCTAGACCCTCTCCTCACAACATCCTTAGCAAGGAGGGTTATTAACTCTCTGTGATGTGGCAGGTGTGTTATCGATACCCCTTATGTAATATCACAAATAGATATCGTCTCCAGATGGAGATAAAAAAAAACCAGTCCTCAGAAAGCTAAGAGATTTGGTCAGGGTAATATATCTGGTAGATGGTCAGCTACGTGTCAAATCTCTGATATATTTTTAAAATTGTGATAGGAGCACTTAACATGAGATCTACCCTCTTTAAAAATGTTTACGTGAACACTACAGTATTGTTAACTGTAGGCCCAACATCGGAGAACAGAGTTTTAGAACTTACTCATCTTGCATTACCGAAACTTTACACCTCTTGAGCAGTAGCTTCCATTTCCCTCTCCCCTGACCTTGGCACACAATGTTCTGCTCTGTTCCCACGAGTTTGACTGTTTTAGATGCCTGATGTAAGTGAGATCATGCAGTATTTGTCCTGCTACTGGTTTATTTCACTTCATGTAAAACCCTCCAATTCATCTATGCTGTTGCATACGGCACGACTGCCTCCTTTTTAAGGCTGAACAATAATATTTCACTGTGTGTTTATATAACATTTTTACCCATTTATCTAGTGATGGATATTTGGGTTATTTCCATAGTTTGGCTATTGTGAATAATGCTGCAATGAATATGGGAGTGTAGCTATCTCTCCAAGATCCTGATTTCAGTTCTATTAGATAGATACCCCGAAATGGGATGATTGGATTATGTGGTAGTTTTATTTTTTAATTTTTTGAGGAAAGTTCATATTGTTATCCATAGTGGTTGTGCCATTTCACCAACAACATACAAGTGTTCCAAATTCTCTGCATCCTTGCCAACACTTGTCATCTTTTGTCTTTTTGTTTGCTTGATAATAGCAATCCTGACAGGTGTGAGTTAATATCTCATGATTTGATTTGCTCTTCCCTGGGAATTATATCTGATTCTAAAACCCATACTTTACTCATGCTTCTATACTGCCTTCTTTTAAATCTACTTAAACATTTTCACAATCCCCCCCAAATGGACATCACCAAGTATCTTATTCTGTGCTCTGTCACAAAAAGTCTCAAGACCCTGGAGTGGGTCCAGACATCCACCCCCAAATGGACAAATCAATCTCTCCCCTCATTATCTTAAGTCGTGGTGATTATTATTTCCCTTGAGTCAGCCCTTACTGTGTATATCTGACATTAGAGTAAATGTCGGATATACAAAGTAAAAAAAGCCACAGTTGAAGTTGTGGCTTATATTATCTGCCTCAGCCAAAGAAATGAAGAAAACACTCATGCTGGGCTCTCTTACTCCCTCTAGTGGTGCAGTAAAAACAGGAAAGTTCTAATTGCCTCAAATCTCTTATTTCAGGCTAAAAACTACATGATCAAAAATTGCTTACTATTTTATTACATATCAAGTTATACTTTGATAACATTATAGAGAATGAGTTTAATGATTCTGGAATTAAAAATAGGATTCAGTCTGATAGCTGGGAGTGCAGATTTGCTGTTTTGTTTGAACATTTGGAAAATGAGGAAGATGATATAGTGTAAAGCGACTTTGTTATACTTTGTTAGTCTGAGATTTCAATGCAGGATGCATTGTGTCGTTCTCAAAACACAAGGAACTATGAGAGCAATACCACTTCAACCAAAAACTTTTTCCAGGTGTGTGTTCTTTCCTCTTGTTTGTATAAATTAGTAGTATTACTAAGAGAAGATACGATTCTCTTTTTCTTTGGGGCTTTTAAAGTGTGTGTTTTGCCTGTTTCCTTCTACTTCCTAGGGACATCCTGTTTACTAGAAATATGGTGTGTGGTAGTGGGACGATGATAGTATGTGTGAGACCCATTATATCACCATCACTAACAAGTTAGGTTTTGTTGAGAAAACCTTTTTTAAAATATAAAACAAACATATCATTCTTTTAGATATATTATAGTTGATAGAGAACTGGACCCAGAATAAGAAAAAACTAGGTTCCGTCCCAAAAGTACCTACTGTCAGCTATGTGACCTCGAGCAACTCACTTGGATGAAGCATCAGCTTGCTCTCTCTTGTGGAGATAACTCCCATTGCAGGAGATTACAGTGAGGACCGGGTTTCATGAGCATGAGCTCATCTTTGCTCACAGTAAAGCACTGCGTGACTGTATAGTATTCTTACTTACTATTCAGTTCTACTACGGCTTGAGAATACACACATCCAGCACTTGAAATGCACGTGAATTCTGTTTTTGCTTCATTTGAGTGCAGGCATTTTGGAAAATTGCAATTCTTGCTACAAACACCACCAATTGAATTTTTACTTTCGGACGTATTTTCAAAAGCCTTGAAATTACTTTCAACATTTCTAGAGCAGATTCACTTAGAGACAAGTTACTCAGGTGATACTCAGTGGAGAAGAACCACGTATGACAGATAAAACAAAAAAAAACATCTTAAAACCAGGTTGCTGTAAACTCTCAGGCTGTGAGGCTTTGGGGAAGATTCTGTTGATGCCTTACTCCTTTCACAAAGTCGTCTGTAGTGTAAGTGGAGATGTTTTAAAAGGTAGTGGCATAAAACGGAAGAGAGTTGTTGCAGAGTTACGTTCTAATACAGAATATAGTGTATTTCAGTAAATAAAATCTACGTTATGTCAACATGACACTGCATGTCAAAACAAAAAAATGAGAAGGGAGGGGAGGGGGAGGGGAGGGGAGGGGAGGGGAGGGGAGGGGGGAGAGGAGGGGAGGGGAGGGGAGGGGAGGGGAGAATCAACTCCCTCACATTTCCAATGGACATGATCCTCAAATTCCCAACCGTGTTGCAGTCAGTCAAGCCCTGGCAGGTCCACTCTAGACGCAGGGAGATGGAATAAAATGCTCGGCATCGCAGGAATGCTTGACATGCCTTTATTCATGGGTGGTGCAGCCATGCATGCTACACGCTGCACATTTCTCTAGTGAGAAGCCCCTATTTGTTCAAGTACTAGAGACAGACAAAGCCAGCCTCAAGCCAATATATATATATATATATAACATAGCATGATTCTGAGCATGTGAGAGAACTTCATGTTGTGGGGACCATTTATCAGACCCAGCTCACGGCTATGAGAACACTCCGTATCAGGCCCATTCAAAGTTATAGGAAAATTGCTCCCCTTAGTTACCCGGACACCTGAGTGAGGAAGCCGGACTGCCTCCATTTACTCCACACCAATGGACGTCATGCATCGATTTACTGCAGTGGGGATTATGAAGTTGTATGAATTATGCATTTTGTTTATCCTGCTGCTTCTAAAGCAGTGAGATTCAGGGAAGGGTAATACACTTGAGAAATCAGAACGGTAAGCTGTGATTTCAGTCAGCCACTGCCAAACCTGTGAGCTTAAAGTTCCCTTGGGTGTAAAAGTATCTCCGTAACAAAACCCTGCAAGTGTCTCCCAAGTATAAAATATGGCCTATGGTCATTACATGGTCTAGACAGAGATTTCTCAAAACAAACAAGCAAACAGGAAGCTCTGTATCACAAATACCCTAAAAATCCAAGTTGGAACCCTGGCCCATGTGGCTTGATTGGTTATCCTACACACCAAAAGGTTGCGGGTTCAGTTTCCAGTCAGGTCATACACCTAAGTTGCGTGTTTGGTCCCTGGCTGGGGCACATGCAGTAGGCAACTGATCAATGTTTCTCTCTCACATTAATGCTTCTTCTCTCTCTCTCTCTTTCAATAAATACATATAAATTTTTTAAAATTTTCAAATTGGAGCCACAGCCTTAAGGTCTTCCTTACCTGGATATCATGCCCCATTACTTCCATTTCCTCTATTCTTCTCTGTCTTGCTGCTTCGCACAGGATTGATCATAGGAGCTATGCACCTTCCTAAACATGAAGGTTTATGCTTTCTTGTTTTCTTCTTTGATTTCTCAAGCCAAGAAATTTGCAAGGCTACTGAAGTCTTCATGTGCCCTCTCTGTGACAAGAACTGCTCACTACAGAGACTCAATGAAAGTTGTATCTATGCCAAGGTGAGTGTGGACCTTCACATTCTCCTTCCTGAGCCCCAGGCAGTAAAAAGAGACTTCACTAAATTGCACTTTACCAAAGCTAAATGTTCCCAAGGGTTTTCACAATTCACATCATTGACAATGGGGTGAGGTTTCACTCCATGGCAATCACAAAACACATATATTTTTATTTGGACATCTTTGTCTTTCTTTGTTTTTATATGTTGATTATTGATATTATAGACTCAAAGTTTTTTCTTGGAATGATGTCTAGATTCTTTTTAGGAAATGATGATTATTTTTCTTGGTAATGATTACATTTGAATCTTCCATGAAGACTCATGAAATTAAACTACTTCTAATTTTACAGAAAAAATAAAATGACATACCAAAAGTTCTCAGATTGCTGCTGATTAGAATCACCTGAAAGTTTTTTAGAACTCCTGAAACCCAAATAATCCCCAGAGCAATTAAATAGCAATCTTTGGATTTGAAACGTAGATATCAGTATATTTAAAACCTCCCAGGAGGTTCTAGCATGCATACAAGTTTGAGAAACTAAACTTTCACAATTATTATGGTTCTTTATAAAACAATGGTAATAAATTATAATTAACATATAATAAAATGTACATACTTGTGCTGTATAAATTGGTGCATTTTGATTATATATATGCAGCAGTAAAATCATTACTACAATCAAGATAGTGAACATACCCATAACTTCCGAGTTTCTTCACCTACTCTTACTTATAATCCCTTCCTTGCACCCTCCCAACTCCACCACCGTACTCAGGCAACCAACTGCTTGCTGTCATTATAGTTAAGTTTGTATTCTCTAGGCTTTTATGTAGATGGAATCCTACAGTGTGTGATTTTTTTCCCAACTTCTTTCACACAGCATAGTCATTTGAAGATTCATCCATATTGTAACATTTATCAGCAGATTATTTCTCTTTACTGCTGAGTAGTAGTGTTGCATTACATGGCCATGTCAGACTGGCTTTATCCATTCATCTATTAATGGATTTGGGGATTGTTTCAAGTTATTACCATTGTAAATAAAGATTCTATGAACATTCATCTACAAATCTTCCAACAGATAAGTACTACTATTTCTCTTGGGTAAATACTTCAGAATAAAGTAGCTGGATTATATGATAAGTGGAGATTTAACTCTCTAAAATCTGCCAAACTATTTTCCAAAGTGCTTGTACCATTTTACATTTTTGCCAACAGTGTATGAGAATTGCAGTTTTCTATCTAGTCACTACCCCTTAGGATGGTCAGTCTTTTTAATTTTAACTATTCTCATTGTACTTTAGTTACTTGAAAATAATTTCATCTTTTGGGGTCCTGATTTTAAGATCTGTGACATGGGCTCCCAGCAGGGCTCTATCTAACCCCACATTCCCAATAGACACAAGATCTTTCTGTGTGCTCCACTCAGCGCACTGTGAATAATGCGGGCTTCCAGTCTGGCAGTGGGGACAGGCACTACTTCTGTCTCTGAGCTCCTGACACCGTTACCTCTGATCCTCTCAGATGTTTCTTTCCTCAGGTCGCTTCCTCACATACATGTTCACTGGGCACTGTCTGCATGGCCCCCCTCTGCACCCTACCAACTCTTTCAGGGTAGTAACCTGAAGCAGTCATAGTACTCACTCCCTCTGTTTTCCACCTCGCCAGGGTCATCAGCACTCATTACCTAACATTCACAATCTTGAAATCCATTGCTTATATATTTTGTGCATTCTTTGGTTGTTTCCAGAAAGGGGGGTAAAATTAGTCACTGCTATTCCATGTTGATCAGAAATAGAAGTCTCTATACATTTAACTTTGACAAGGCTAGGTATAAAATCAAGAGATACTTAATATTCTACTGCAAGACAAACTTGGTAAAATTAGCTTCTGAATTATATCTTGAATGCATAGCATAGGAAAAGTCTGTTTTGTTTATAATTTCATTTCTAACATACACTTAGTTTTGAAAGATGTCCAATGTTCCCCACACATGTCTCATCTTAGGAAGCATTTCCTCCACAGTTTTTGTAAAAGTCAAGTGCATTTGAGCTTTTAGATGTATTTACACATGTCCCTCTCCCAGCCTGTGCATTTCAAAGACGCGACTGCCTTAGGGACACCAACAAATTCATACATATGTTACTTCTGCTTCCCGTTGAACAGATCTAACGAATCACATTGGCATTATCTGAACGCTAAGCATCCATTTAAGAAACACCCACCTATGGCAGAGTGATAAAGTAAAGAAACTGTCCAAAACCAGGAGCTCTTGTCATTGTGCAGAAACCTCATTCCTCCTTTTCTTGGTATAAAAGAGTATGCTTAGATACAGTTATGACTCACAGTATATGAATATTTCACATATACCATGCTGTGTCTCATGGATGTATTTCTAAAAAGTTAACGTTTTAATTTATTGTATTAAAAAATAACTGAGATGTGTGAACAGACTTATCAAGAAAACAATCAAAAGCTTTTTCAAGGGAAATCTTGGGTGAACTATGACCAGTCATGTTCTTGCAACCCAAGTGTTGTGAAATGTGGCTTTTTAGGTACCACTTCTTCAAAAGCATGGATGCCTCTGGAGCAGGCAAAAGCCACTATTTGTTAGTACCGTTTTCGTCCCCGTTGTAAAGTCTCTGTTGGAACACTCTGAGAAGCCGTTCCCTGCAGTAGGTCATTTCTAAAGGAAAGCAGGCAGCTGTTGAGTGGGTGGTAGCAGCAGGTGTCTCTGTGGGATGCCTCTGCAAACAAAAAAGCTGGATCCCCCGCTGGGTGTAATTCATAAGCTCTGTGGGAGCATTTCTTTATGGTCTTTTTCCCTCCTATACATAATATATACAGATGATCTACTTATGATTGTTATGAAAACCAATTTTTATTACATTTTGAGAAATACTGAGCCTTAACAATCATAGAAGCTTAGAGCCACATAGGACATCTTGCACCCAACCACAAACCAGCAAAAAGAGCACATCTTTTGTGTAATGATATTTTCAGCGATGCTACAATACAGGAAAATACATCCTACCTTTATCTGTTTCACATATTGTTTGCAGCGTGATCCAGAGGGTATTGTTCAAACACCCACTTACTGCCCCCATTGAGCAGCTTCTGAACTGTAGACTGAGCAAAGAAGAAATCATTTTACTCCCACTTCCCTTGTAGTGCTGTTTTTTTTTTGTTTGTTTGTTTTGTCCCTAACTGACTTCTCTCTCTGGTGAGGTTAGTGCCCCTATTTTCTCAACAGTATTTATGGTGTGGATTTGACCACCAGATATATATTGTTTGACTGTGTCCACTTAATCTTTCTCACCAACATAAATATAGTGAGGGCATTATGCAAATGAAAAGAAGCAAAAGTGAATTGAATTTACACTTTATTAAAATCAAACAATTCTTGCAACCCTGAAAAATGTATTCATTAACATCATATAACTGTACATTGTTCTTTATAAAACTTCAGGTAACGTCTGATTCAAAAAACACTTGCACTATATCCTACATATCAGTGATTTAGGAAACTTCTGAAAAACAACTTAAGATGAAATTCATTGCTTCTTATATCCTCTATGGGGCCATGGTCAATTCTGCGACATCAGAGAGTAGGGACGGCACTGTGATGTCGTGCCATTGGAAGTCTGCCTCACTAGTGGAATTCTGCATTTTGCAACTCCCCCAGACCTGGATGTTTTGCTAGCAACTGGGTATGCTTCAACTGAGAAGCTGACTTCTTACGGTTCACTTGGTAGCTTGACTTCCCGTATCCCACAACTACTTCCTTGAGGTGCTTAGAAACCGTTTCTAAGCAGAAATGAAGAGGGAGTTCAAAGGGAAGAGAGAAGAAAAGGGGGAAATGCTGATTCTTTATCTCTCCCCATGAAACAGTTGCAGGATCCCTGAAATGATCTCATACCTTGTATTTACAAACTATAAAATTATGTGATTCCATTAGAAAAAAATTACAGGACCAAAATGCAAACCGTAGCCACTGGATTATTTTAACCAATACTGTGACTCATACTTTTGTTTGTTTTCCATTAAGGTGACATACTTGTTCGATAATGGAGGAACAGTCTTCTTTGCTATTTTTATGGCAATATGGGGTAAGTATGTTCTTCCATTACTTGCTTCCTATTCCTTATTCTCTGAGGCTGTTGCTGTGTTTCTTCATACACACACACACACACACACACACACACACACACACCATGAATCAATTCAACAGAATCTTTTGCTTTAATTGTCTTCTTCACACATTCACCGCTTCTTTGGGAATTTATCTCCTAATCTAATCCTCTAATCCCTAAAGCCCTGGACCTTCCTATATTAATGCTTATTTTTTTTCCTGCTGGAAGCAGATGGTAATTAAAAACAAACTGAAATACATTAAAATCCAAGCTGAGCTTCTTGAATATTCTCTCTTGAAACCGATGGTCAGAAAAATTTTTGTTTTCTTAACGTCTCCATTTATCTATTTTACCTTATTCTTCATATATTTACAGATGCAGAATCTTTTCCACATATGATCGATTGGTAATGTCTAATACATATTAAATTCTGTCCCTAAGTAATATCCTAAAACTGTAAAAATACAGGTACATGACTTGGCTAACTTTTGTCACCATGTTCCTCACTGAATTTTTAAAGTACCCAGTTAATTGACACCTAAAGTGAATCAGACAGGTTTGAATCCCCTCTCCTTCAAAGAAAAGCAGTCACTTTCCTGGTTAGGGTCCCCTTTTCTAACATAGCCCTGTTGAATGCAAAGTCATGGTCAACTTGGCAGCTCAAGGGACTGACCACATGTGTGCTGATGCAGAAAAGTAAACTGTACCAGGTGGGTCTCTCACTCCTTTTACCTAAATTTCCCAGAAAGAGAAATTCTGTGCCATACTGTCTTTCTAGCTTTAAGTAATTTTTTTTAAATTAACTTCTAATATTCCTTTAACAAAATGTTAATGGTGATGCATGACTTTAGGATTACAGGGAAAGCAGTCCAGAGTCCATCCATTGATTTTTGTCCAAAAAGAAAAGCATAGTAAAAATGTACTTTGTGGTTCTTCATTTTCGTTGAAAGATTTTTTTTTTAAATTAAATTACCAAGCAGGATAATTGAGGTGAAATCTTTTAGCCTTACCTGAATCCATGAACATTTGTGGTCTATTTTTTTTCTCTCTAAGAAAAAAAAAGACCAATAGAAAGAAAAAACAGACCAAAATACAAATTAAGGTTGCTCCATAGACACTTCGGTACAAGCAAGAAAGGAAACCTTTCGGACGATTTCTCCTCTCTTCCTTTTTCTGCTACTAGTCTCAGGCTTTTACAGTTCTTCTTGGCACAAGCCACATGACAGTGATTTCATTGCAGCTTTGGGAGGATGGGCTGGTGCAAAGTCCAGGATGTAGGTAAACACTTGCCGTCGAAGACTTCCCCTTAGTTCTACACTGAGGTACGGAGTGGAGGTATGTCTTCCATGGGAATGCCGTCACGCGCATTTTCTCGACCTGCTGGCATGGACGATGAGTCGTGGACACTTTGGTTGTAATAACTAGCGTTCCCGAAACTCACATCATAAGGTTCCGGTGCATTGTCTAATCGCAGAACTAAAAAAGTAACCAAAGAAAATTGGTTTTTATGGTGACAGTATGAAAGATGCATGCACACTCAGGTATCTGCCACACCTTAGGAATCATTCTAGATGAGTAAGGACGTCTACCCTTTACGTGGGCTTTGTAGATACTAGTTTTGAAATTTTAAATAAGTAGATGTTTTTAAACCACATTTCTCTCTAATACTAAAAGAACAGTTTAACTTCCAAAATTTCCCTACAAGTACACCCAATCTAAAGGAACTAAGGAGAAATCGCAACAAAAGTGTACACAGCAATATTTTGTATAAAGAAATAAAAACAAATGTCTTACTACTTGAATCTTCTGAGTTCAGGCCTTGTCCATTGAGATTTAAAATGTTTACTTCTGGTGTAAAAATAATTTTTAAAAAAATGTAGAGAATTAATTTTAAAATCAGTGTCACTATTCTACCAAGGGACTTCATGTGGTTGAGCCATTAAATGTGGAGATGGAAGAAAACTTTTTGTAAAAACTTGTATGTCTTGCCGGCAGATCCACCCTATCCTGTACTCAAGGTTTCATGATGAATGATAAAGAATTTCTTTTCTTTTTCAAGAAACAGCCAATCATTATTTCCTTAATGAGCTTGAACTTTTATATTCAAAGAAGACTTGGTGTGTAGGAGGTACTTTGAAATACTGAAGCAGTGACTAATTACTAAGTAGATTATTAATCTAATTGTTCATTGAATATTGTTCATTGTTCGTATCCTATCATTTTCTTGAGCCACCTCTTTACAAACTGGTCTCCCACGAGCTGTAGGGATTTGGGAGAAGTGTCCCTAATCTGTCTTGAAGAAGTAAAGTAGGTAGTGTAAATGAGTTGTTTTCTTTTGCCTCAATCACATCTTATATTAATTTAATAGACAGAGCTTTTGTATGTGATTATAAATAAAGAAAAATATTCCAAATGTCAAAAAAACTGAAACCCCTTGTTAGAAATCCTACTGTTTAATTTTGAAAACTTCCAGTTTTTACTTTGCATGGATTGCTAGAAACTCAGACGAAACTCAGTTAAATGTACAAAGTGGATTTGGTTCCAGAAAAGAGTGTATTTCAGTCATGGTCTCAAGTTATCAAAGATCAACAGGACTCACCAATGGACCCCACTAGGGTCATGTAACTTTTTTTATGATAGCCAGAGTCCCTTGTGAAAACCAGTAAACCAAGGGATGAGTCAAACATTTGAAGTGATTTCATTTGTGTTCCAAACATTGAATTGTTGAGATAAAACTCAGTGCTTAATTCTTAGCAGTTACATTTTATTCATAGACATTATGATTCTTTTTTATCATATGAATGGGAAAATCTTGAACTAAAGTAAACTGTGCTTGTGACTTTACATAGCCAAATGTGCAACTCTTTAGAAATCATGTTTAAGAGACTCAGTAAAATAATTAGTGTAGATCTACTGTATCTGTAAAACTTGTGAAGAGCTTCTAATTAGAGTATATCTTTGCTCTAATTACTGCTAATAAAAAAATCCAGCAATGCCAACAAAACTGGCCATATTTTTCTCAAGACCATAACATTATCTTCCAATTTTACACATGTATTTTAGGTTCAGGGATTATTATTTAAAACCAACTGTGATGCAATGAACAACAGTCTCAAATATATAAACATTTTTTCCTCACAGGTTCATAATTTTTTGTTTATGTTATTTGAGAATCAGAGAGTAGAGCAGAATAAATCTTTGGCCTGTTTCTGTCATGTGATCTCTGAACCCCTCTAGATAATGCGGTGACCATTAGCAATTGGCACTTAGAACCACTGAGAGGATGAAGTCCTGAAAAGTTGTTTTTACCTGGTTCGTTTCTATCGTCGTAAAGTCGCCGATGGGAAAATGAACTTGTCTTCCTTTTTCCACACAATAAGTAGCCAACAAGAGTAAGCAACGAAGCGCCCAAAATAGCACCTAAAATAGCCCCAAATACTATTCCTGTATTTTTATTCTCTAAAGAAAAAAAAAGAAAAAAGAATTTACAAACAAGAAATAAAAATAATTGTTCAAAGAACAGATATGTGTGTGTGTACACACACACATCTGTACATACCTGTGGACTTCCTACATACCACAAAGAAAGTTTAACAATATTTTATATGTATTTATTTATTAGATAAGAGTGATATTGTGTTTTACCAAGTACTGAGTACTTGGGATATATTGGCAAAATATGTTTCCCGATACAACCAAGTCCTAGTTTTATACCAGTGTCTCATTACTTATCAACACCAATACTACTGAAATGTCATGTGTGTGTGTTCCCCTGGGACGTAACTTCTGTGTTGAAAGCTGTATTGTTTTTAATCAACTCTGAATCTCTGATGAACTTCAGTGGTGAAAGGAACTTTGAGCTTGCTTCTATGATAATTGGGAAGTAAAAAGCTAATAGGAGTAAGCGCATAATAGGAAATGAATCCACAAAGCTCCAAGTAAAAAGGCATAATAAAAAAAGCAATTTGTTCTGATAAGGATACTTTGAAGGAGAACAAAGGATCGAAGTAAGGTGTTGTCCATGCCTTGCACGCAGGGAACAAATGTGTAGGTCTGAGCCTAAGAGAACCCACGATTTCACTCTGTCATCCCCTTTACCAAGTCTGCATTCGAAGGCCATCATCAATAAACTACTTCCTGCTCCCTGAACTCATATTTAGTGTATTTTACTTGTAATGAGTTTCTTTAATTTATTCAGAAGCTGACTAATTAGGTAGCTAAGAGCTCTTACATAGTCTCTGATTTTATAGGAAGCCCTATTTTTTAAAAAAATCACTAATCTTTACACAGGAAAGTGAACAGCAAAATTATTACTAAAATAAAAGTGAAATAAAGTTAGCATTTTTTTGAAATTAAAGAGAAATGGCAGGAGTAAGTGCTCAGTGTTCTCAATATGTATTTTGAGTTTAGAGAGACAAAAGACAGTATTTTTTAAAAATACTTTTGGCAGAATATTAGAGCATGTCTAAATGGAGTAGATGGGTTAAAATTACAGCTAAAGTGAAAAATGAACAAGCAAGCAAAATATAACCAAAGACACTGAAATTGAGAACAGGCTGACAGGGACCAGAGGGGAGGTGGGAGGGGATAATGGGGGAAATGGGTGGAGGGTTTGCAGGAACAGTTATAAAGGACACATGGACAAAAACAAGTGGGGCTGGAAACAGGGGAAGGAGGTGGGGAGGGCTGCAGTGGTGGGGAGGAGTGGGGGTAAAAGACAGGAAACAGTACTTGAACAACAAAAAATATTAAATATATATATGTATGTGTGTGTGTGTGTGTGTGTACATACAATATATTGGTTGCAGAGCTATTGGAAATCCTAGATTTCAGAGTCTAAAACCTTTCCTGTACACTTGCAACAATTTTCAAGTAGTAGCTTATAAATGTGGTTTGGTGTTTACATCATTAATATAATCTGTAAATAAGTTGGATTGGAAATTGGTGAGTTTGTAGTCAAAAGGAGAGTGTTTTTTTTTTTTAGGTTTCA
Organism: Sturnira hondurensis; assembly: GCF_014824575.4. NCBI lineage: Eukaryota > Metazoa > Chordata > Mammalia > Chiroptera > Phyllostomidae > Sturnira > Sturnira hondurensis. Next base: position 5,246,997 of record NW_028075269.1, read on the forward strand.
AGGAAATAGAAACATGGTTAGACCTGAAAAAAACAAAGCAATGAATTTTCATTAGATATTAGAGATCTTTCTCAGTTTAGGTTCTAAAGCTTGATGTAATCCCTAAAAATAAAAGATAAAAATGTCCCCATATACAATTTTTTTGTGATAGAGGCAAACTCCTTCTTATGGTGTTCCTTGGGCACTAAACTAAACATTAGGGAGGATTTCCTTTCATTGAGTTTATTTACTTTTTAAAAAAATCAGTGTTTTATTTTCCTGTGATTGCAATGAGGTATCAGATAACTTATAAGTTTACTTACCTCAAGTTTCAAAACCAACAGACATATATTTTTACAGTTCATTTGTACAGTATTCCTAAAAGCATATGAAATTTCAAGTAGTCTTTCTAGAATTCAGTGGAAATTGTTAGACAGTATCTCAAAACTGTATCACCACCTAAGTCTCTGCTTCTTTTCTGCCTGACCTACTTCTCCCTTTGTCCCCTGTTTCCTCATGTTTCCCTATGGTAACGACCAGCATATGCTGACTTAAGTTCTAAAATTCCTTCCCTATTTCCAACGGCTATCATGGTTACCCCTAAAAGTGAGAGCGACCTATGCTATTGTAGTCTCCTTCATTTTCCTAGAATGATGGATTCCCCAGTTGCAATCCATATGATTCACTGGGGGATTGATTCACACCAAAGGAAAGTTAAATATGTTTATATTTACCTTCTTGGGGGTCTGATGTATTTGGAAGGATTTTTGAATTATTGGTGAATTTTAAGGTGGGCTGTAGAGTCATTTCCTGGTAGGGGGTGAACGCTGCTATGCTGTCACTGGTGGTGCTGAGCCAGGCGTCTGGCTCTGTTGTCACGGGATTCACCGACGTGGTGGCTGGTGTCGAAGGGAGGATGCTAACAGTAATGGAACTATTGTCAGTTTTCAGGGTGTCATTGGCCAAAGACCAAGGGGACATTTCTGAAGGCACAGCAGACGTAGAATTAGGAGGCTCTGAGAGGGACAGAGGATTTTCATCAGTTACTGATGTGTTCTGAAGCAATTTAGGAGCAACGCTGTGGCTGGAGGGAGAGCTTTCGGAAAAGAGAGGCGTGGTTCTTGGGCTCCAGGAAAAGTCTTTGGTCAAATTACCACTGGATTCTGTCGTTTCAGGACTTTCCTCTGATGGATCCATGCGAGAGAAATTACTTGCTTTGTGACTGGAGGTTTCTCTAACGTCTTTAGCTAAGTTGAAAGGTGCTCCATTTGTGAAAGGCACAAATTCTTTTGTTTTATTTTTTAAGCCTTCTGCAATGTTTTCTGTAGTGTTTACTTCCAGAATTTCTTCCCCATGGCTTATAAATAGGAGAACACTAAACAAGGTTGAAATCAACAGAAGTCTCACTGAAGTCAACATTATAGCTTTCGTTGGTATTGGAGTTATTCAGGGGAATCTGGAGGAAAATAACAACCATTTGAATTATTAAACAAAGATCTACACTTTTAAAGTGATAAAATCTAAAGACATAATGCTGAGATAATAATACCATACTCTTAATTCCAAAAATTTGTTTTCTTGAATTATGTACTAATTTTAGGATAACTGAGTTCTGTATTCCACATAATATTTTTTCTTCCTTTAAGAAAATTCCATGCAAAAACTTTGTCAGGCAAGACGCCACTATTCCACTGTTTCAAATATTGTGTGTGTGGGGGGGTGTGTGTGTGTGTGTATGAACTAAGTAAATCAAGTAATTTTTTAATTATTGTAAATATAGTGCATGTAGATGTAGATCTGGCTGATTCCTTCAACTTATTTAAGGAAAACATTTTATTTATAAAGATAAAATATATAAAGATAAAAAATACTTTCGACTATTATGAAAATTGTGTTACTGAATATACACTAAATGTACTACTTTAAAGTGAATCAGCGAACCAACTTGAAAAGATTTTATACCTAATTTGAATTATTTGAATTTGAAATTAACATTCATTTTTTCAAAATATTTCTCATGACGCCCTTCATTCAGAAAGACTTTTAGATTTGAGGATACTCTTTCATTATATTTCCTTACTGCATTAATGAAGCATCTGGTCGAGAGTGGTATCAATTACCCAGCTAGACAGTAGCAGAGTTGGGATTTGAACCATGGTCCTGACCTCCAATCTAGGCACATTGTTTTCCTTTTTTTAAAAAATTTTTTAAAATAATTTTTTTATTTAATTCTTGTTCAAGTACAGCTTTCTGTCTTATAGTCCCAACCCTGCCAGCCCCCCACCCCATGCTCCCCGCCTCCCTCCCATTTCCACCCCCCACCCTTAGTTATTGTCCATGTGTCCTTTATACTTGTTCATGTGAGTCCACCCCCTTTTCCCCTATGATTCTCTCCCCTCTCCCCTCTGGACCCTGTCAGCCTGTTCCATATTTGAATGTCTTTGGTCATATTTTGCTTGCTTGTTTGTTTTGTTGTTTAGATTCCTGTTAACGGTGAGATCATATGGTATTTGTCTTAACTGCCTTCTACACTACTGTGAAGTGCTACTAATTTGTAGCTAGCAGGATATGGGGAAAATGGCTTTGAAAGGACATTTATATTAAAATCCTGGCTTCTGTCACAAATAACCTATGAAAATCAATGATCATAACCGGCCATGGTTTTATCATCATCACATACAATGTTGTTCTGAAGACTGAATGAAATGATTTAAGTAGAAGTATTCTGAACAATATCTGGCCTAAAGTAAGCGGTTACTAAACATTACCTTCCATTCCTTATTACTGAAATGTAATATTTCTGTGAGTGTGTACAGTATCATGTCACATGACCATCACAGTGATCCCTTAAGACAAAAAGAATAGCTTGTGTCACCCCCATTTTGCAGATGAAGAAACCAAGGTTCAGATATACGAGAACATTCGCAGGAGCATTATTTATGTCTCCCATCTAAACACCTGTCAGTAACAGACTGGTTAATAAACTGTGTAAGATTAATATGTGGACACTAACAAACTAGAACTACATACAGAATCATAGGGGATCATCACAATTATAATGCCGACCTTAAAAGACCAGTTGTCCTGGTGATTACATATAAATAAAGTTCAAAAGTGGGCGAAAACAAACCTAGAATGTTAGATGTCAGCAAAGTGGTCACTTGTGGGAGGCAGGAGACAGTACTGGTTGGGTCGCACAGGGAGGGCTTCTCTGTGCCCCCTACTCTGATCCATGACCTGGTGCGAGTTACGTAAGTGTTTGAATTTTTGATAATGCTATTTATTTATATTTAATGAGCATTTTTAGTACAACCAAGACAATTAATTTAGGTTCTAAAAATTGTTAACATAACTTAGAAAACGTATTACTACTATTAAGCATTTATTATATCAGATGTTCTGAAGGTTTTCTCATTCAAGTCTTATTAAAAACAATCAAATACTGAGAAAGGAATTATTAATCCTATTTTATAGATGATGAGATCAGGCATAAAAATGAATATAATGTGTCTAAGGACACAGTATCTAAAAACATATAACTAAAGAAAGAGTTAGTTTCAAACCTATGCATAAAGCCAGTAATTACTTATCTATGCAAGAAAAGTTACAAAAGAATATGGAACTTAGTACTTGGATGCTGTTTAGAACTCTTCCCGTCAACCTTGTCTTAGCACAACTACAAATTTTATTATTTTTCTATTTTAATTATAGCAATTTATAATCTCATTTTTAAACACTGGGAAAATTGGGCATTTTACCTTAAGTAACTCCCAAACACACTAAACACAATTTTATCCGGATTGAATACATTTTCGCAATCATCTCTATGGTTTCTAGATGGACTTTTACCATGTGGTTTACGGATTAACATGAACAAAACAAATGATTTCCCCAGGACTTATATTAGTTCACCCACATTTCATTAAATGGATGCCTCACCTAGCACATCTAAAATGCAATTCCATTTCGTTTAAAAATACTCACGTGGGCCTTTCCAGAAGCACCCTTCTCCTATGAACTCCATCGGGTTTGTGGCAAACATTATAGCCTTTGTCATTATCTGCGGCCAGTGATCTGATTAGTGTATGAATTGTCCGTGGTCACCTGTCTTATCATTGTTATGCAGCTTGATCTGGTTTTCCTCTGCCTAAGCTTTCTGGGTTTTTTCTCTTTCTAATGAAGTGGTCACCAGAGGGTAAGAAAACGTCCCTCGGCTGTTCTTCTACCTTTCTCGTAAGGTTACAGCAGAAACGTGGCATTGAGCTTTCGTTCCCTTCCCAGAATGAGAGGCCACTTATCGAGAGTCAGCAAAGTGAGTTTTGTTGTCCCTGTTTCCCTTTGCCTGTAACATGGAACCACCACAGGGATCTCTCTACCCTTCACCTAGTTTTTTTATTGCAACGTGAAAACTTAAGGTATCAATACCCCAAATGAGCCAAACATCCTGTTACAGCCTATATAGAAGGGGCAGAGAGGGATGAGATGGAATGCTATGAATACTATTTGCATTGTATTACTAAATGAATGCAGCTATGAACATAGATTTATTCCTGCTGTCCGGGTGTGGCAGCAAGGACAACTTTGCCTCTGTTCCCAGGCTTGTAACAGAACCAAGTTACACCTCTTCCTTAGGTCCCTCCATCTTAAAGGGATAGAAGCAGCCAGGACTTGAAACCATTAGCAATTCCACATTTTTGTTCTGGAGTTTTGTTGGAGCAAAGAGTAAGCAATTTTAGTTGAGTCCAACCCCATTCTGAATTGAATGAAGCACGTTATAAGCAGCAAAGGCTAACGGAGGTCGTAGAGAAGTTCCAGAGGACAATGAAATAACAATATATCCTTTCTCTTTGCACTTCCCTCTCAGTTCGTCTCTATCTCCAGAGATCAGGTTCTTAAACTGTATTGTGAACTGTTATGTAAACTAAGTTAGGCTGGATGATGGATGACCTGTTTGTGTGTGCCCAAGTTCATCTGTCAACCAAATGCAGTATAGAGGGAGACAGGCAAAACGAAAGAGAAAAGTGAAATTGTCCTGGGAGAGAAAATCAGGACAACCAACCAGGTAGTATCAATCCCCGCCCCCCTCCATTCTCTGCCTCTTCTTGCCCATCAATGGAAACTCGCAACAGAAACTTTGAGGGTGTAACATAGGAGCAAATCTGAGATCATTACCAACACGAAAAACAACCTAGATTAGAATTATTATAAAGGGAACAGCAAAAAGAATGTCCATCCACTTTGTGATAGCTTAAACACAGATTCTAAATATTTCTGTATATATTGAAATGTTTGTATTATTTCTAGTACTTAATAACTTGCAAAATCTGCTTTCAGAGAATGTGAGTTTCACTGTTTTTAAAATAACTCCTTTACACAGAAAAATAAACACTATTTTCTCCCTTTCTCTGGTGTTGGTACTAAAAAGAGGTTTCACGTTACTACCTTTGTATGGAGGGCTACAGAAGGTGGTGAGAGAGGGGGAAAAAAAAACTGGCCTTTATGGGAGGCAAACAGACTGTGCAACCCCACAGTCTCTGTACAGAATTTCACTCCTCCTTAAATGCATGAAGACATTATTCTGCCCAGCTTCCATGTTCTAATTGTGTCATACTTGTTTTATACCAAGCTTTAAAAATAAGAAAATATCTTTCTTTGTGTCAGATAAATCATCAACCCGTGCAAGGGAAGGGAAATGCTAATCATTCTGAACTCTATCAAAACCAAAAGGTTTAAATAAAAACATGAGTTCAGATAGGTACACTGAGGGGATAATATAAAAACATGTCTCTGTAGTGAAACAACTAAAGAGTATACTGTGCTACTTCTCTCTTGGTTGCTTTTGACCATTTCTTGTTATAGATTTCAGACCACGAAGAAAGACAGATAGGTTTTGTTTGTCTTTAGCATAGGAAACTCAGTCTGACGTGTAGCCCATGTCTGAGGCAGACCTTGAGTGGCTTTTCCAATCTCGGGCAGTGTTTTCCTTAAATGAAAGAGCCACAGTAAATGAGAATGTAGGGAATCCTGACTCCATAAATGCTTCTTTTATGAAGATTTTGAAGGGGTGAGGAGACCACTAACCATAAAGTTAGACTATACCTGAGAATCATAGGCATACCATTTTACTTTTATTTGCTTCAAACAAACAAAACAAAATAAAATGAAAACAAACTAAGCAAGCAACTACAACAGGAACAGAGCCACAGAAATGGAGATCACATGGAGGATTATCAGCAGGGGAGTGGGAGAAAGAGAGAGGGGGAAAAGCTACAGAGAATATGTAGCATAGATGGTAGGTAGAAAATAGACAGGGGGAAGTTAAGAATAGTATAGGAAATGTAGGAGCCAAAGAACTTATATGTATAACCCATGGACATGAACTAAAGGGGTGGAATGCAGGTGGGAGGGGGTGTGCAGGGCAGAGTGAAATAAAGGGGGGGGGATGGGACAACCATAATAGCATAATCAATAAAATATATTTTTTAAAAAAGAAAAAAACTAACTTTCCTCCCAGCCCCTGCAAATTTTTTTGTCAAAAGTTTGTAAACATCATTCTAACTAGAAGTCTGAGAGGTATGCATACATCCAGTCAAAATACAGAGAATGGAATACTCCCAGGTAATTTGGGCGTTGTTAGTCATAAACTTCAATCCTGAAATAATTAGGTGAAAGTATGTCATGCTTAGAAAGAAAGACTTGTCTCTGAAAGAAATATTCTGGACCCCAATTCCCAAACACATTCTTTTCAGCCTTCTGTCCAGTTTCACTGTCTGTAGAAATAGCCTCTAGGGATCAAATAGAAAGTGGGTGAACAGTAAAGCAAGATTAATTTTGAGAAACTGTATTTGTCCCATGGGATATCTTCTGCAAAACTGACTTAGCCTTTAGATTTCCAGTGAGTGGTGGACACGTGCACATGTCATGCTAAGTATTATAAACACACATTTTGCCAAATTTCCTAAAGAAAGTCTTTGGGAATGTAATTCATTGTATTAGGAGATTGCTTTTTAAAACTATCATATTCTAATACTTTCACGACAACCTTGAAACCTAAATGCATAACTGAAATCTTAATATTCAATTTACATTCATGCTGGAATCTCCACTTAAAATGTTTTTACTAAAAAGTGATCTAAGGAAACTCTTACTTGGAATCGCTAATGTTAAAGGAAGGTTTTTATTTTAGCTCTTCAGTTGGTTTCATTACCTAGTAAACCTGGCAGTAATTCTTAAAGTTAACTCACTTAACAATGCAAATACTCATTTGGAAGGTAGTTATTTAGTGAAATAACTACTTGTCTTTACCAATGGTCTTCGTAGCTACCTCCCAGACTGTTTATCAAAAGTTGAGCCCACTTTCATTCTCTTTGGGAAGTCAATGAAAGAGAGAGAGGGTCAGACAGACAGACACAGGGTCAGGAGAGGAGGAATCCTAGGTAACACAGCACCCACCACACACTTACCTTTCGGTCTAGGAGGTGTTTATAAACAGGAACTGAAATTCCACAGCTGTCCCAGCTAAAATGAGTCTTCCGTGCATTAGAGAAAGCGATAGGTTAAGTATGTCGATGTCCCACTAAACAGGAGGGTGGCAGAGAAAATTAGGTGGAGCTGGCTGTATCTTGCTTGTGTAATAGAAGAACCCAAGAACCTGACTGACCTGCTTCTCAGCTGTCAGCACGAAGATACAAACTCATTCAGGCCTTTAAAAAAAATAAGTCCCACCCTCCAGCTTTCATAGGTTGGTTGTTTTGACTCTGGGGCCAGCTAGCTGTCTTAAGCAGTGCAAAACAAAGGGCATTTATTTCTTATCCTAAGTGAAAAAAGGACAAAGACTTTGGTAACAATCCTGGTGCATCAGGAATTTCTGACACATGCTGGGTTCCCACTTTGCAGGTGAGGAAACCAAAGTGAGTCACACCCTGCACCTGCTGCTGTCTTCTGGCCCCGTGTGTCCTCTTGACTCAGAAACAAGTCTTTCTCTCCCTCCGTGGAATGTTCTGTTTGTGTCCTTTAAACCTGAATGGAGAAAATATGGTGGGGTCAGTAGTGTGGAGCCTTCTCTGCTGTGCACTGAAATTAGTTTTATAGAAAGTGACAGTTAACACAAGGTGAACTGACGGGTGTTAGGATCCTTAAGAAAGCTGTAAGCTTTCCGTTCGAAGTAGTCATCACCAGGACTGAGGTGGGATTTCTTGCTGACTTGCAGAACTTTGAGGGGTAACTGGGGCCTGTCTCCAAGTGGCCACATGATCCTGAGAAATCCTGGGAGCTTTCTCAATTAAGTAGTTTCCACCCTGGGTTCCCTTTGCTTTTACTCTCAATTTCGAAGCTGGGGAGTTTCAGAAGTGCCCAGGTAACGCTTGATTAAATGCTAGAGTTGAATAACAACCTGGCATACTTCCTTCACTTCCTTTCACGGCTTATGAAAAGGAGAAGAGTGAAACTGCACTTTCTGGGATATTCAGAACATCAATATTTGGGGACTGGCGCCAAAGTCTGTTCAGCTAAGTATGCCTGAGGTTCGTGCTTAGTTTCTGTTGTGCAAGGAGATAGGTTTCCAATTGCTGAAAGAGAAAACGAAACTTTAGCTAAGGTTCAGGAGCTTCAGGTTGAATGCAAAGCATCTACCCGGTTAATTGGCCCCAGGAAAGAACAAGGTAATTCTATAGTTTTTAATTTTATGAAGCCTAAAGGACCTTTCAGAGTTTGATTATCAATTAAGCCAACCCCTACAAAAATGTTCACTCAAAGACTATTTAAGCTCTATCTGCCTTGGTATGAAGAAAAGCAAGTTAAATTTAGTAAAATGACTGGTTACTAAGCAATGGCTTAGTAGAATTCAATTGGTTATTTTCAGATTAGTCAGTTACTGGGGAAAAAAATTCAACTGAAATAAGTATTTTATGTCTGCACTTAGGGAACTGAACGTGACTGGGCAGGATCGAATGTCCCTGAGAAATTTGTCCAGATACGTGTATGAGTCTATTCCATCTTCTGACTTGACCCTCAGTTATGACCTATACTAAGCATAGAAATTACAAAGTGCTTTTGCTACCATTCTCTGCGTTCACTGCCATAAAAGTCAAAGCTCACCCCCCATGACCTTCTTGTCTGAAGACCCTAACTGTGGCCTCAGAACCCCCTTCGCCATCGCCCTGCCGACACTCATAACCACTTGATTGAAACTGACCCTGGAGATAGACCCTGTCCACCATCCCTCATGCACACGCTGGAAGTAAGCTGTCAATGAAAACTATGCATAAATGCAATGCCTTAGTTATCGCTTTGCTCACTTAGTCATGATCACCTGTGAAATCACCTGAGTTGACGTTAAAAAGTAGTTTGGCAAACAAGTCTCACGGAAGCTACATTTCCAGGTATAGGCGGTATTTTGGAAAAACAATCCATGGCAGACCTTGTTTCACTCGAGTCAGCCCAACAATAAGAGACAATGACCTGGCAAGTTCGTCAGCCAAGCCAGCTGAGATGACACATAGTGCAATGCTTATGTAAGTTTTTCTTGCTTACCTACTATGGTGCTTTTCATCTGGCACTCACGGATTGCTTCACAGCCATTCATTAAGTCTCTCAATATGTATTGAAAGAAGAAACACCTCTTTGTAATGGTGGAAACACTCACAAGTGAATTTTCTAGAACAGGAAAAATACAGAGATATCGTCACAGTGAATCTGAAAATAGAAGCAGAGTAGCTTGGGAGCATATCTCAAATAAAATCAAAATATTATTCTAGATTTAAAAGATTTTTTTTTCAAATCCTATGGTATGGCATGCCTGATGCTAAAGTCACACATGGGGAATTTGTTACCTTAGGTCAAATCCATAAACAGCAAGCTATGAGTTTGAAGCAGAATATAAACAATTCATTTTTTACTTCGTGTAGTAAGCATGAACTTGTTCAGCAACAAATAAATATTTGATTAACAATAAAGTAAACAATGTGATTGTTATCTTCTTTGAGGATACTCCAATGATATTTGTTACAAATATAATGGGAATTGATGACTGGAAAATTTCTTTAGGGATGATCATTGTTATTTTAATATTCTGTTAGAAGAGAAATAGAGGGATCATTCTTGTGAATGCTAAGAGTTGTTTAACATGCAAGCTTATTTTTTTCCTGTTAAGTCAAAGACATTATAATATGGTCTTTTTCATTTAACTGTAGCTTTATGGGAAAAGTCAAAAACTCCATTTTGGTGCTACGAGCTTTCTAGAACTTTGCCCTTTGTTAAGTAGAAGTTGTGACATAGTGTATACGTATATGTGTGGGTGATACTTGTGTGTATATTATGCAAATGGGGAGCTAAGGAAGGTTGCAAAGCTGAGAAATCATACACAAACTTTCATTCAGCCATGGCTCAAGGAAATGGATGATGTAACTGTAACGAAACCTGTTGCATTCTTATCAACACATTTATGTCGATATATGTTCTTGGTAAATGTCTTCATGAAGACAAGAAACTGAAATAGAGTTGATGCTGAAAGCTATCTCAGTAAGAACCAGTAGATATCTAAGGATGCCCCAGTCAGTTGAAACAAAAGGATGTCATATCTTAGAGATGTTCTTATAATAGCATCTTAGATTTTATGTTCATATACATTCAATTTTGGAATAAATTATACTGTTTTATTATTAATGATAATAAGTCAATCCAAATTGTTGTTTAAAAACCCTCATATTCACAAGAGATTTTTAAAATAATTATATTTTTTTAATATTTTCTTTCTTTTTTTTTTAGAAACAGGGGAAGGGAAAGAGAAAGAGAGGGAAAGAAACATCAATGTGTGGTTGCCTCTAATGCACCTTCCACTGGGGACCCAGCCTGCAACCCGGGCATGTGCCCTGACTGGGAAGTGAACCGGGACCCTTTGGTTCACAGCCCGCGCTCAATCCACTGAGCTACACCAGCCAGGGCTTAATTTCTTTTATATTCTTTGTTGTTTTAGGGAAGTAGGACAGGATAATCAATAAGCACTATAAGACATAAGTATGAGTATATAGGATAATATTCTGTGGTATAAGTAGAATGGAAATAAATTTTAAAAACTTGTATTATCTTCTTGCCCTGCATTAATTTCTCCATAGCACTTAACTGCCAGCTGCCTACCTTATTTATTTTTGTTGTTTATTATTTCTGTACTAGAAAGCTGCTAAAAGTGGCATTTTTTAAATTTGCTTTTTTTCTTTATCCACACAGCTGAAATAATCCCTGGCACAGACTAAATGCTCAATAAATGTGTAGATGAATGAATAAATGAGTGACTGGATATAGGAACAAATAAATACATTTAACAGTAATAACAAAAATAAGTGAATATACTAAGGATAAAGCATCTGCTGGCCCACTTTTCTTCTTCCTAGAATATTCTTCTACTTATTGGCTCTGCAGATCTGAAATCTTTTTTTCACTTAAAGATATCCCTTGGACATATTTATATAGCTGTACATACAGATCCTTGACCAGTTTCCTTTAGCAGGTGATAAGAGGTGGGAGCTAGTTCAGGAGAAGAGCTGATATTAGCTATGGGTGCACAGATCTTGTGTTCGAGCAGCTGAGAATAAAGAGATTGGGCACAGGGCTGGATAGTGGGTAGATCTAGTTTGGGTGGATAATTTCTTTGAATACTTTACTTTTAATGATGAAAAATACAAAAAATTGCAACTGAGAGTGATATGATTGCAGGTGCTGGATGTTAAGGGAGAGAAAAAAATGACAGCATAGCAGACTCAAGAATCCACTAAAATCAATTTTAAATGAGAGAAGTCACTGAGCATAGCTGTAATTTTCCCTAGCAATGTCCATTGTGGATAGAGTATGGTTTCTAACTAGGGTTGTGTTCAATCTCTGGGTTCGTGACAAACTGAGAAAAGGCTTAGAGAGTTGAATGTGTATGTAAGTGAGTGAATGAATGTAATGATTGACCACTAAAATACATAGAGAAGGAAGTGAGGATGTGGAAGAAGGAATCTACAGTGAAAATATGACAGGTCAATGGATTGAAAATCTGGGTCAGGGGTGTATTGAAATTGTAGTTCAGAGTGAGGGAGCTAGAAGAATGAGGGTGATAACTGGAGGTTGTGTTGAGAGTGGGGTGCAGATATTGATCAGAAGTATGCCACGGAAGTACATGAGTATTATAGAGTAGGAGAAAAGAACTTTGAGGGTAGACATCAAAGAACTGAGAAGCCAAGGTTCTAGAAAGATTATCTGCATATATTGTACCTTCCAAGAATTATTTTGGGAGTTATGTTAGTAAGAGTTATACTAAGTCAAGAGTTTAAAAATCTTCGGAGCAGTTGGGGGAAGTGTCCCCAAAGAGTGTTAGATGACTACCACAGGAAGAGGTAGTAGGAAGTATGGACTGATAATGTGACACTCAACTCTGTGAATCTTTAAGGAGAGAGAAAAATGCTCTTGAAGCATCGATGAGGAACAAGCTATTCACTACTTCATCTTCAGTACCTATTGGGGTGAGATACCAATAGCCATCACTTGAGAATGCCACATGGAAAGTGGGGTTTCGGGGCCATCCCAGGGGTCAGACCAAGAATTGCGGTAACGTATAAGACTTTGCTGTTGATGACTTTGAGTAAACGAGGACATAGTGAAAATATCTCAAAGAATTGGGATGGAGTGGGGATGTTCTCAAAGGAAATCCCCATTCCTTAGAACTCAGAAAATTAAAATCTAAAGCTGAAGGGATGATGTGAAATTTTTGGTCTTCTTGAGGCGAGTGGTATGAGTGCAGTTAAAGAGCAAAGCGATTTAGTCCTTGTGGACCCAAATGTGAGGGAGACGGAACAGCACGGGGTATACGTGCAATATGGTATGGGGACATCTTGTCAAGATGGAGAGTTCCTGGCTTCCTCCAGACTCCTGCATAAATGAGTTCTGAGGTATAGCCTCTTATTCCTAACACCCGAAACAACTTTTCAACCCTGCAAGTAGCAGCCTGCTGGAAAATAATATTGCTCTCTTTAGCAAGTATAAGATATTCTATTGTGTGGGAATACTACACAACCGATTCATTCCTGTCTGACAGAGTCTATTGTTAAACGTTTCCTTATTTTAGAACCCTAATTTAATATAGAGTTTAACCTCATTAGGTTACAGTTGCCCAATTTATAAACTGTGTAATCATTTTATATGGACTTAATTAAGTACTCAAACAACCAGGCATAAATATAACAAAATGGCAAAACTGGCAGACTAATAATATTATAATTTATTTTGCCATCTTTAGGAGAAAATTCAGGTGATTGATTAATGCTTTCTAAAAATACATATCAAGTCAGATAATTAGAAAATCCTGGACCTCTAATTTGTTCATTTCTGGCTACAAAAGTTACAATAGCGAAACAACCACCTTAGCAGCAACAGTGCATGGAGTCTAGTTGCTGAGTGTTCTCAGCACTGAGCCGTGACTGGGAGTGGGGCAGAGTGAGGAAAGATGGAAATGCCTATGCTAGGTCTGTACTCTCTGAAGAAAAGTCTTGAATGGTTCCCTGGCTCAAACGCTGGGGCAGAAGAAAAAGAAAAAATGTCATGGAGCATTTTGAAATCAAGTCCCCCACGCAACGAATAACAATAAGTGGCTTTCATATTCATTTAAAGGACAAATGTCACCATAAACACTTTATACAGAACAATGAAAATGTTGTTTTTAACTAAGTGGATTGTTCCTAGAACCTCTTAGCTACAGAAAAAGAAATTTTTGTGCTGAATCAGGAAAGAATCTTTAAAAAAGGTACCTAAGGGGGTTGTAAATCTCCTCCTTTGAGTAACTATTTTAAGTCAGTAACCTGCCTTTGGAGTCAGGGTGGCCTGGGATAAAGTCAAGTCCATCTGGGCACAGGCTGTAAATTGGGGAAAATTTCTAGTGTGTTTCAATATGAACTGATATTTGGGAAATAGTTTTCCATAGAGGAGTCTCTGGCTCCATTCATTCCTAACCTCATTTCTCTTCCATTATCGGTGCCCACTACCAGAGAACACGTGCATCTCTCCACGCAGCCCCTGGCCTGGCACCTGGCAGAGTCGGCACGTGCACGGGAAGGAGTTTCCTCAGAATCCATTCCTGTGTTTGCGTAGTTAGCACCAACTGAACAGCACGTGGAAGTACCTGCAAACCCCTTGAATGCCTACTAAACCCAAACGAAATGTATCCCTGACTCAACATCCCATCAGTCAACTATCAAAAAACATTCAGGGTCACTCTGTCACCCAGTATTTGGGGCAGACAGAGATTCTAGTTGTGGCTAAAGGGAGCTTTTAGACCTATCAAAATTATAAATATAAGCAATTTAATTATTATTTGACTAATTGTTTGCTTAAAGTGTGGACCAAGAAGTATTGTTTGCCTCTGCATGACTGTCTCCACAAAATTTAGATATAGTGGTTTAATCAAAGAAAAAAATCTTTTCAGACAATTAAGTTATAAGCATGTATCAAAATTTCGGCAGAGATTTACAGCAGAGGAAATAGTCTCTAAAAGACCAGTGTGGAGATTTCTGTCTTGGTAGAGATATTTATAAGAAAAGAGAATGGTCAGTAATCATTTTTAGACTATAAAAAGGGAGGGGGATGTAAGTTCAGGACTTTAAACTCTTTACTGATGGACCACTGTTGAGTGGATGAGCAACTAACCTCCTACAAGTTCTCAGTCTCATTTAGGTCTATTAGAATGTTGCAATTTTGCTTAAACATTCTGTCTGTGATGACAATTCTTAGCAGAAGTATGTTGTAAATTACATAATTCAAGAAGGTCTATCCCAAATCATGTTTCCTTTTGCATGGAAAAATATCTGGATTTGAATTTCACCCCAGTGACTTCTTCAGGTAATTTAACCTCCAAGATCTTCATATGCTTATCTACTGAGTGAGATCAGTAATCTTTATTAAGCCTGGGTTGTTGTAGAAATCATATTAGGTAATTTAAAAATATCTAGCACAAAGTCTGAAACATTATAAGTGCTCAATAAATGCTAGTTCTTTTTAGGATATAATATAACTCATTTCCTTTCTGTACATTCTTTATATAAGAGTAGCCAAATATTGTGCTTAAAAAATGTTTCAAATGGAATTATTCAAAGGCAGTTTTACAGTCTTAAATACACAAGAAGGAAAAAAGATGATATAAGCAATTTGCTAGATATGGGCAAAAATGGGAATTAATATAAGGAAACTTATGGCTGAATTTTTATAAAATTGAAATATAACTCACTGACAGGAGCTCTATTATTCTTGAAAAAAAACTACAGTATCTTAATTCAGTGAAAACCAAGCAGTTTATCAAGAACTAAAAGAATGTTGAAAAAAATTGGTTATTACAATTGACTCTCAGAATGAATTAAATGTAGACTACTTACCAGTTGTACCTTATTTCACTCATGCAACACCCCCTTGAAGACAATTTTATGGTTGTTGGTAAGTTGTGTACACAGAGGCTTTTCATTGCTCAGCCATTTGTCGAAGATCACACAATTTAGAGGAGACCACAGAATATGGCTATTACAATTCATGCTCTTCCCCCACACCACATCGCCTTCCCTAAATGTTTTTTAGGATAATTATAATTCAATCAAGATAAATTTTATTGTATTATTACAAAAGTGAAGTTAATAATTTATTTTATAGTGGTTGGCATTCACCTACGGTGCCAAGTATTCGGTTCTAGAGGGATGCCTTTAAGGTGAGAAGGCAAACATGTAACAGTGTACAGGGCTCTGGTACTGGCTAACTACAGTGAATGCAGACCTTAGTTTGGAACACTTTCCTGGAGGCCATAGTAGTTCCAGGGATTAACTGGACCGTGTCTTGGGCCTCGTGAGTGTTTCCTGGGGAGGACAGGACAGCTTATAAGGGGTGTGAGGCCTTTAAATAACTTAGTTATGAGTTGGTGTTTTTTTCTTCTTTGTCCCAAATTAATTACCAGGATGGCCGTACCGCTGCCTGTCAGCAACATACTGTCCTAAATATATTACTCAAGAAAGTTACCTTCGTTGGAATTACCAAAATTTTAGTAATAGCTTATTATTAGTGGTGTGACTGTAAGGTGACTTTATTCTTTACAATTTTAATTAAGTCATTCAACGTATATTTATTGAAAGCTAAGTATGTGGCAGGCCCTCCTAGACACCTGCTGGCGTCCCATTTGTAGTCAGAAAATATTCCACAGAATAAGGAAAGGAATTCTATCA
Organism: Sturnira hondurensis; assembly: GCF_014824575.4. Classification (NCBI taxonomy): domain Eukaryota; kingdom Metazoa; phylum Chordata; class Mammalia; order Chiroptera; family Phyllostomidae; genus Sturnira; species Sturnira hondurensis. Next base: position 5,263,202 of record NW_028075269.1, read on the forward strand.
CGGAGTTGAATGGTAGGATGAGGAAAGGGCCTGAGAAAAATCAGTTCTGTGCTTTGAAAAGATTACATTATATTTTGTTTAAAAACACAAAGCAAAAGCTGAGAAGTTTTTATTTGAGTGACTCCTCCAATTTTTCAGCAATTCAATTGAAAGGATCAATTTTCTCTTGAACAGATGCAACTAAACTGTCTAATATATAAATGCCAGTAGTGTATTGAGTGACTGTGTTACCAGAGTAAAGGAGTCCATTTGCCTGTGTGCCCAGTAAGACAGGAACAGGGGTTTGCAGCAAAAAAAAAAGTAAGGGTTTATTACTTGAGAAAGTAGCCCATGCCTGGAGGCACAGGTAAGCTGATGAAAGACCTGGCTCCCTTATGGTTTCTAGGGGGTGGGTTACATAGGGGGAAAATCATTAGTCCTGGTAACTAAGGCAATTAGGGTCAGAGTCATGGTCTGTACTGATGGGTCAGCACTAGGGTAGGGGCAGTGGATCAGTACATCTGGTCCTCACTCAGGTCAGCCATGAGCAGCTTTGTTTGAATTCACTGATTTTGTAGGGTGGAGCTGAAACACAACTGAGACCTAGATGTTATCTCTGGTTTGACTGAAACTCTGTCCCTTTGGTCAATAGACCTGAGGCTTTCTTTGTTCCTTAGATTATTTGACGCTGATTAGAGCCTCATTGTTCGAAGGGCTTACTGGTTAAGAGAGTTGGGCGAGCAAGGGAGAGGGAGGCGGGTGAGTCAGGGCGCTGGAGGAGGCCAGTTTGAATCAGAAGGAAAGACAGTAGAAAAGGTCGGGTTAAAGAAATGAAATGTTGTGTGGTTACCACTGGAAGAGTTAGCTTTAGAGAGATTCTTTACGTGAAAGTTAGGTCTGCTCTGGTCAAGATGGTGGTGAGAGTCCTCATTGTTTTAATAGAACAACATGCCATTTGCAGGCAGCTGGTTATTTCTAAACAAATTTTATCAGGGAGAGAAAAAAAGTGTCAAGTCTGATTTTAGGAATTGGTTTTAGGATTTTAGGGTTTTATGTGCTTAAGGTTCCAATGTTGGCTGTACCTTGTTCTTAGAACCTAGTGGTTGGTTGTTTCTTATTTAATGTTGTTAGAGAGGAAGGGGAAGGAAATTGGAAGTCAAGTTAGAGAAGGATCCCATGTCCTTAGACAAAGAAGAAATTTAACAAGACTTGAGGGGCTTGATTACATAATGAGTCCTACGTGTGGCTGTGCCAAGTACAGTTCAGCTCAAATATTCAAAATCTGTCACCTCACAAATATTTATAGGCTTTGTATATTGATTAACTTACTCTACATTCAGGTACAGACCTCCGTTAATTTCGTATCTGCTAAATGTTAACAAAGAAAAACAGTAGCGTTCCCTAGGCATGGACATTTAAAATGTGTCTCTGTCATGGCCATTCTGCTAATTGTAGAACCTGTTCAGTGAGATTTCTATTTTTACCTCAAGTATGAGGATGTTGCAATACTGTGTGGGGGAAGCAGAGTGTGCTTGAGGTTGTTGCCGAAAATTCACCTGGGAAATGGAGGTGAGTCTTTAACAGTACCTGGGTGTGGTCCAGATTGGCACTCTCTGAGTTGTTGCTCTGATAAGCTGTTGTTTCAGCTGGGTCTTGTTTCGGGGAGATTTTAAGTCTTTATCTCTTCTGATGAAAACAATACTTGGAATTCCTTTTTTGTTCTCCATATTCAAACATATTTAAGTTCATTTGTGTTGGGAACTGACCTCTTTCCCCTACACCCCCTAACCACTTCCAACCTTGCAGAACTATGGTGAAAGTCACTTTCAAACTTTTAAATTAATAATTTGTTCAAGCAGTATTGAATTTGAGCAATATATAAAATAGATTTCAAAAAAGGAGGATTCTCTGGTGAGGGCCCCTTCGCACATTTCCAGTGAAATTCCGTGGAGCATAATTTCCATTGAATAATGGACAGAACACTTGACCAGGAGTTAGAGTCACAATCACTGGATTCCATTCAGCCAATTTAACAGACTTTTATTGAGCATTGTCAGTGTTCTAAGCACTAAAAATGATAATACAGGGGTAAAAGGCACTTTAGAATCTTACCTTCAAGGGTAAGAAAAAGCAAGCACAGCAACAAGTGTAATAAAATGTTGCAGGTGCTTTGGCAGATTTCTGGACAAGGTCAGTGATACGTGACAACCACTTGGGGCCTTGCTTTCTGGAAATTTAAAATAAATAACAGGAAACAAACTGCATAAGGAATGTGATGTCTTTTACATGCGTAACTGTGTGATTCCATCGCTCCAGGCCTTTGACTTGACATCACAAAGGAGAGCCACTGGCAAAGGAAGTACAAGGACTGGACTCGGCATGTGCGTCTTTGATGTTTTGAAGTTGAGAAGAGTTTGTCATTACTGTCAGAAAGGCAGGAATTAAAAAATTAATACAATGTTTGGTTGCCAAGGATCAGAATCAGGCAGTAGCATCTTCAGCCTTTCCACAACACCCCTCTGCCTCCACAACTCGGGTAAAACCAGGCTTTCCCCTGATCACAAAAGCCCTGCTCCACTGGAGGCCTCTTATCCTCCAACTCCACCCTCAAGCCAGGTTCATGAGACCCAGGGGAAGGGTTGATAAACCTTCCACGTAGAACAGTAAGAAGAACAAGAAGAACATGGGCAGTGGACACTTCTTGGACCCACAGATAATTAGCATTAATACTTTGTTATATATTCTTTTGGGCATTATGTATCTATTTCTATAATATAACTGATGTATGTATGTATTTGACATATACATACACACATGTAAGTATTTCTATTACTTTATGTCTGTTGACACTTTATTCTTTGTCAGTGGAATGGCTTTCTCTTCATCCACTTAACTTTTAAAGCATCTTTATTTTAATATGAAGTGAGTTTAATATGCTTCCTTCCCTCTGCACTGTCCCACAGCCACCAGACTCCCTCCCAGCCACCATTCTTCACCCTGTCCTGTCACCGTTCCCTCCTTTAACCCTGTGCTCGTTAATGTCACCACTCTCGGGACGCTTCCTATCTCCCTGTCTCCAGGATATTCCTTGCTTGAAGACTTTCACGGCTTGCTCTCAAATTCCCTTTCCCACCTATGAGCATCTCCACTCTCAACGCTATCCACTACCATCCAAGGAGGCACCATGGTAGGAAGAGTATGAATTTTTCGAGTTAAAAATAATTTAGGGTCCAATCGGCTGTGTAACTTAAGCAAGTCACTTAATCTCTTCAAATCCTAAATTTCTAATCTTAAAAGCACCAGAGTAATAACAATAGCCATGTTGTGGCACATTTCATATTTACTTAGTATTTGTAGTTGCCATTCATATTTTTGTTAACTTTTGAGAATGACTGTGATGGAGATTAGGAGTAATGTGTCCACAATGATAAACTCCGTTTGTTAAAACTCTTTACAAATAATTGGAAATTTAAATGAAACAGCAGTCATTATTTCTGACAGCTTGACCTTGAACAATTCTGGAATTGACATTCTGGCCCCATAACCATGACTGACTTCTGTTTCACCTCTTTCACGAACACAATCGTGCTTCCTCTCGGCGCCAGAGTTCAGCGTCAACTGCATGTTGGACGTCTTTGGGAGCTTTAAAAACACAAACCGGTGCTGGGTTTGTCCCGAGACCTAGATGTAATTTCTCCAAGGTAGAGCATAGCATTAGGATAGTTGTGCAGCTCCGAGATGTTAAACTAAATCAACCCCTTGCTTCACTCAACCAGCTCTTCCACCCTCCACCCCCCTTCTCACCCCTGCTGAAACCTATCTGGATCTCTGCCATTAACTCTCCTGTATTTGTGCAGTCGGCTTCTTGCATCAGACCCCACCTTGCCCCACCAGGATCCCAGAGTGAACTACGCATACCAAAGTTTTCACCACCAATTTTAATAAAATGACGAATGTTTGCTTGCCACTTTTGTGTTTTACAGGCACTTTTCTTTTTTTTTAATATAATTTTTATTTAATTCTTGTTCAAGTACAGGTTTCTGTCTTATATTCCCAACCCTGCCCGCCCCCCACCCCATGCTCCCCGCTACAGGCACTTTTCTTAAAGTTGCTGATTCAAAGAGTCCTTGACAGATTCCTGTTTCTTTTTGACATTTTCAGGCCCAGTAGTCAATCTTCAACTAGTTCAACGCTTTTTCTCATCCTCTTCTATCAAGAATCAGGTTAAATTCATAATACTCTTCTGGAAGAAAGAAAAATGACTGAATTTAGACACTAAAACATTCAGTCCACCATCTCACGTTTAGAAGCTATTAGATTTATTTTTTAAATCTACTTTTTAATCTAGGGGACAAAATGTGAGCCAGTGGGATAAATCATGCAGATGACTTATGGCAGTGTCTTGTTTTATTTCACTGGGAATTTGAGCATATTTAGATGGACTAAGAACTTTCTAGTTTAGGTTAGGCTCCAACTTTTCTTACTGTATTTGTGGTAGGCCACATACATTTACCTATCAAAAAAAAAGCTTAAGAATAAAGAAGGACTTTAAATTTGGTGTTATTTCCAGCTCGGTTTTACATGGCTTAAGGGCCAAGCCATTATTCTGGTTTGTCTTGAGTATGGTTAGTTCATATCCAACCATGAGTTAAATTGATGCTGTTGGATAATTGTTGGATGGCAAGACCGAAAGGGCGTCGGGAGGCAAATAGGAGAGTCATTTCAGGAAGCAAACGTAAGGATCTGAGTATGTTCATCTTGAGATGAGACTGAAGAACTACAGAAAATAAAAATGTTTTCTCGGGAGTTTTATTCAGGCAAAAATTAGATTATAATAGCAATATAATTCGACTAGGAAACAAAAGTGGTCAAAAGGAAGACCAAGAATGGGAGTTGCTGGGTGGAATCCTGTGTGTTTGGCCCTGTCCGTGGTCTTGGGAGAGCCATCTATACCAGGTGCCATCTGCTTTGATCCTGGAATGGGATTCTAGGGGGGGTGTTGGGTTGTTTAGAGATGTTCAGTTTCAGATCTCCAGCAGTCTGAGACAGCCACTCGGGAGTGGATCTCCTTTTTAAATGAGAAACATGAATCCATGAGTCAGCACCCTGCAGTGCAGTGGCACAAAGGCGAGTCAGTAATACCTGGTATGGCCCTTCCCATCAGGGCCGAAGGGCATCTTTACAGAAACGGCATTTCCAAAAGACATCACCTCCAGGTTAGAGATCATGATGTAGGCTCTCCGTCTCCCCGATTCTGTAATGGGAAGATTCCTGTAGGAAAGTGGAGTTAGTCTGAAGGGCCCCATAGGTTCTTTACAGTAAATTAGGAGGCCTCCGGTCAGCAGTGCAGGTTCATACATTCCTTGATCTAATCTCATGGGTCTGCTGGTGATACTTTCAAAAGGTGACACAGTCTGTGTTTGCTGAAAAGAGTAAATCTCAGGCTGAGGGAAGGGAATCTCAGGCCAAGGGAAGAAACGGAGGCCAAGGCAGATTAAAAGAATCCACCAGTTTTGCCAAATGAGTGTTGACTATCGGTTTAACCTGCTCTTTGAGACTGGAGGACTGGGGATGATGTGCACAATGGGAGTGTTTCAAAACCAGCCGGATCTTACAAATAGAGTGTGTAATGTGTCTTGTTGTTGTGAGTTACCCAGTCACCACAGACTTCTGACAGGATTCCCCAAATAGGAGAGCTTTTCCAGGAGTCAGTGTACTTACTGCTGAGGCTGCAGTTCTGTGCCAAGGGAATGTGTTCACCCAAGAAGAAAACAGACAGTGGAGCACAAATACCTATTTGTATCCTTGAAGGTAGCAACCAAACAAAATTCATTTGCCGGGCCTGAAAGGGGCCTAAGCACAAGGGGAAACGCCCAGTACAAGTATGAATGGGTTTTCCAGGGCTGTACTCTTTACAAATTTGGCTTATACACACACACACACGCACACACTTGGAAAGCTATCTTGGAGATGGCTTCGAGTAGTGTTTTTTTTTTCCTCTGAAACCATACGTCTGTGTCCCAGTGAGTTCAGTCGTGTATGTATTGTAGCATATGATACTGTGTGAGATCAGGGGGGACTATCGGTCATTTGGACCATAAGTTTCTTTTAGGGTCAAATGTCCAGCCTTTTTCTAAGCATTTATCTTTGTTTGATGGAGCAGCTAAGTGCTGTGCTTCCATAATTTCATGTCCCTAATTACTTCAACTGGTGGCAGAGATGTCCCCATTAGGGACCTCAATTGTTTTAATGCTGCTGACTTAGCAGCAACAAGGTCGATCAGGTGATGACCACCACTGTCTTTGTGTTTGCCATTGAATGTCCTGGAAATTTCATGGTTGCTAAAGATTTGGGTAGTTGGATAACCTTTAAGAGTTCTAAAACGTAAGAACTTTTTTGAACTTTTGTGTGTGAAAGAAGTCAAGAACTTCTCTTTGTGTCCAGAGCACACTGATGTCATGGGCAACACCAAAGGTGTACCTGCTGCTAGTATACGTGTGAGCCATCACACCCTTGGCCAGATGGCAAGCTCAGGTCAATGCACAGCGCCCTGCTTGTGGAGCAAAAGTTGCCTGAGGCATGATAGCTTCTCTCTTTTCCTCCCACACCCACCATAGCCCTCTCTGAACCCTGGAGAAAAAGCAGCTGGCATTTCTTGTCTTTCCTGGAGGACTTGATTTAGGTCTTTTAGATGATTTTGAATATGCGTGTACAAATCAAAAGAAACAATAAATACTTTGTCACTACTGTTGACCTTCTCCTGCAGCACCACTTTGATGGGCTGTGTTACCAAAAGTCTGCTTCTTTAACCCAATGAAAAATGGACGTCCCTTCTAGAAATGCACACCGATAGCAGTGTACAGAGACAGGGACAGCAGAATGCGAGAAAACAAAATTCCAATTGTATAAATCTACTGTGAATTTAAATAATTTTAATGATTCAATAATGTGGTGAAAATGCATCAATCCAAAGAAAAGCAAGGGTGAAAGAATGTCATGTGGTCGGGTACCTTATTATAGTAACGATAATATTATTGTTTTTAGCCACAGTCTTCCTGGAGTTTTGGAAGAGAAGAAGAAGCACACTGACCTATACTTGGGATCTCATTGAATGGGAAGAGGAGGAGGTAGGGTGTTAGGAAAACAGAAAGTAAGGAGACTGGGATGGCAAATTATGCAGAAAATCGTTCACTGCCCTTGACATGTACATCGAAAGCAGCTAAATAATATTAGACTTTCCCTTGATGTGTTTTTTTACTGATAAGACTTTGTATTTAATGGAGATTCAAGAGATCAATGATGAGGCAATGTAATTTTTTTCAAAGCATTTCTATGATGTTTCTTTAAACTACATTCCTGGAAAATTGGGGTGATTAAAATGTATAGTTCAGGGTGGTTTCTTTGGAAAGTAATTTGCCTCTCCTTTTTTGACAAGACTTGATATAAAAATAATCCAAAAGGCAGGAATTTTGTATCAATTCTTAGATCATTTTTTTGTATAAAAAAATCGATTTTGTAGCAATTATTAGATAATTTACATCCCCCCCTTTTTTTAGTATTAGTAACCTGCAGTTTCTTTCCTAGGAAACGCTCCGCCCCCAGTTCGAAGCGAAGTACTACAAGATGGAGAGAGTGAACCCCATCAGTGGGAAACCTGAGCCGCATCAGCCTTCTTCAGACAAAGTCAGCCGCCTCCTGGTCTCTATCTCAGGGATATTCTTCATGGTAACGTACCCCCGTTGCTGTCAGGATGTTGTGGGATTCCAGGGTGAGGGAGCAGCTCTAGGATAGGTACCCCCTCATTCCGTGATCCTGGAGATGAAGAGACCACCTCCTGTTCAGTACTTGGGCGCTCCGCACTATTGCGCAAAGTAAAACTCACAGCAGGTAATGACCGAGGGAGTTTCTGCATGTCCTCAGGTAAAACACCCTCTGGAGGAGACGGAGACCATCTAAGGTATAATGGAAATCGCATGAGTCGCCCTGATGAATTAGTGACCTTGGTTTAAAACCAAGTATTCCATTCAAAAGTGGGAATTTAATAAAATTCTCATTTGCGCGTGAGAATTAAAGGTATGTATAGTTTCTTAGGAAAATACATTTCTTTCGCTCTTGGGAGCAGCGTGTTCGATCCACGGCTTTGCCTCTGGTTTGTTAATTGTGCGACATGCGGTTGCCTCCTCTCGGTCCCCCGGACTGCAGATCTCTTTGGTCATCACTGCGGTGTTCGCGGTCGTGGTGTATCGCCTGGTCGTCATGGAGCAGTTTGCGTCATTCAAGTGGAACTTCATCAAACAGCACTGGCAGTTTGCAACATCTGCAGCCGCCGTCTGTATCAATTTTGTGATCATCATGGCCCTGAACCTTGTAAGTGTTCACAAGTTTTCAATAGGTCCAAAAGGGAAGAGGTGTATGTTTCCTTTATCCCTAGCTTGTATTTAGAGGAAACCAAAATAAGACCAAGCCGTGTCCCTGGCAAAGAGAATTCAGTTCAGCGGAAAATATTTTATATTTATTGTTCATATAATAGATTCCTTCAACTTAAAATAAATGAGCCCTGGCTGGTGTGGTTCAGTGGACTGAGTGCTGGCCTGTGAACCAAAGTGTCTCTGGTTTGATTCTGTCAGGGCACCTGCCTGGATTGTGGGCCAGGTCCCCAGTAGGGGGCGCACACAAGGCAACCACACATGGATGTTTCTCTCCCCCTCTTTCTCCCTCCCTCCCCCTTTCTTTAAAAATAAATAAATAAAATATTTAAGTAAAATAAAATAAAGGGTCATTGTACAAGAGGGCACCCCCCCAAAAAAAAATCTAGAGTTATCTTCTGGAGGGCGGCCCTTGTAGTACAGGCTTCCCCCATTAGGTGAGTGTTCTAGGAACCCATCTATATCAGGGTACCAGCTGGCATTGTTGTCAGAGGTTGTGTTTGGCTTTGGTGAATTTTTCTGAAGACTCTTTCAATGTGTGTGTGCCCATTGCATGATGGGTGATTTACAAGCACACCTGCCCACACTGTGCTGGGTGTTCAGCAGATTTTGACCAAAAAACACAGCATGACCCGGCATGACCCCCCATGTCCCACACGCCCTATTGACCAGAACTCTCCCTGAGCAGCTTTTTTTTGTTTCCCAGTGAAAAAGATCCTCAAAGAGAAATGTTTTGCCACTGTGGAAAAGGTGAAACAAAAAACTTCAGAAGCACTAAAAGGCATCAAAATCAAAGAATTCAAAAACTGTTTTGATCAATGTAAAAAATGTCTCAACAGGTGTAATTGTAGCAAATGGAGAGTGTTTGGTGACTGAAGTTTAAACATGTAGCAATAAATACACAATTTTTTATGAGTAAATTCTGGTTTTTTGGTCCCCCCCCCTCGTATTGTTGAAATTCCTTTCCCTTTGCGTTTATAGTTTGACTAGTGATAACTTCATTCACAAATGTCCAGTGTGTGCTAGAAAGAACTATATTCCTTTCACTGAAGTAAAAGATTGCATGTGTTAGAAAACCATTCCCAACAAACTCAAACGCACAGGAGAATTTGGTAGAAAGATGAAGGAAAATCTGAAAGTGAAGGGTTGTTATCGCCAGGGCCTCATGTGAAGTCGAATATAATCAGACAACCACTCCATTTTTTTTTCCTCTGGGAGGAAGCATTTTTCTTCCCGTCCCTCCCTTGCCCCCTCCCCCGCCTCCTTCCTTCTGCCTACCTTCCTTCCTTCCTCCTGTGTCCGTGCTTCTGTTTGCAGATCTGCTCTGTTCTACCAGGAAGATGACTATCTGTGTCTAACCGTGACCTGCCCTTCTCGTCTAGCCCGGTGTGCTGTGGCACTTCTGTTTGCGTTATCTTCTTTGGTTCTAACCACAAAACCGCACTGGTCAGCTTTCTATACTTCATGTCACATGGATCATCCAGTGATTTCAGTGTGCTCATTTCTCAGACAGCATCTAATTGGGTTTACCATCACACTGCGTGTGGCTTGTGAACCGGCGGCTGAGAGGGCAGCACTGGGCCTGGGTCTCCCTACCCCTTCAGCAAGGCCTATGGATGAGGGTCTGTTTTCTCTGGGTTTGAAGGCAAGAGACAGTGATTGGCACCTTTAGGGTGATATCTTTAAGTCTCCCAACAACACCACAGGCCAATATTCTCTCCATTATGTACATGAGGAAACTAAAATGGGAAAGGCTTAAATAACTTGCCCCGAGTTATACACATAGTGTTTGTGCTGGTATATTGACCTCATGTGATAATTTATGTAGATGATGTTGATATTTATATGTTAGTCATAAACATTTAGTTCCAAATGTGGGTTGACACTGACGTCGCATGCTTAGCCTGGAGAAGTTCAGGGCCATTTGCTATTAAATGTTGAACTTATCAGGGAGGCCTGGACAGGAAAGTGAATGGTCACTGTAATCAAGGAGTAAGTTTCAAGGCAAGGATGATAGTTAATATTTTCTACTTTCTTCAGGTTCACTTTAATTTGTAGAAGGAGAATATTGATTGCAGTATCTTCAAAGAAGCCATACAGTATTTTAACGTATGCCGTTGGCTTATAAAGTGAATAATAAGCACTGAAAAAAATACAATACTAGGGAAGAGAGGCTTAGAACATAGTATAGGTTGTGCATTGCACAAAGTCGCCACATTGAAGGAGAGCCATTCATCCCACAGACGTTGTAGTTTTTTTAACACTTATGATAATACTCTTATGGTAGATAGTGAATGATCTTATTTCTATCAAAATCAGTATATCTTGACAGTTTTCCAGTGGACAGGGGTTATTGTGGCTAGCCCCATTTTCTGAGGAAAAGGAGGCTAAGTATTTGATGTATTTATTTATAGGTAACACTCACCATCAGCCAGCCTGACCTTGGATTGAATTCATTTCTTACCCTTGGTCAGCTGGCTGACATGGGAAGGATTGGTCATAGTGCGGCTCTCCATTAGCTTATCAACCAGCCAGAAAATAAGACTCAAGGCCCAATGGGGAGTGCCCCACAGGTGATGCACAAGAAAAAGCTGAGTGAGATGAGAAAGAAGCCATCAGCTGCATCTGGAATAAGGTGGTGAGATTGTGATAGTGGATCAGAGGGCTCAAAGGGAGGACAAGAGGGCACTCACTCTGATGAGCCAAGAAAGAGCAGGTCGTGGATCACCATTTGAAGAATTCAGCCTACAGATGTACAGAGACGCAGAAGTGCATGTTGTCTGTCCTGAGAAAATTGTAAGAACTGTCTTTGAAACATGCATTTATGGAAGATTGAAGGAAATAAGGCTAGAAGAGTATATCAGTGCCTAGCTGTGGCGATCTGGGGTAGCACGTAGTACAGAGAATTTAAACCTCATCTTCCCCCTCTGTGGGTAGTGGGGAGCCATCCGGGTGGGTACTTGGTTAGCCACCAATCAACTTAGCAGATACATTTACAGATGTAACAGGCATTCAGATATTAAAGTACATTACAATGTAGTTGCTATGCTAATAAATTTTACTCTCAAGAAAATAAAATTCTGGGAAAAAAATAAGTGTTCAAAACTGCTAAAGTAAAAAGATACCCTGAGTAGACAATGAACTCTGAAAGAAATTGAAAATAAACATTATAAACTAGTGATACTATCTCATCGAAGGCTCTTATAAAACGAGATGTTCTTTTCACTTTTAAATAAAAGCTGTTTTCATGTGCACAAATTTATTCAGAATTTAGACAAAGATTTAATGCTTTTTGAGCAAACATAAACCTGATTTTAAAAATATATGTGGCAAAGATAGTATCAAGAATCAAACTAAAAAGCAATTATAGCCACCCAGATAAAAATTGCAAGTATATATCAAAATATTATCAGAAGTTACCTCTGAAAAGTATAGGTGATTTTTATTATCATAACATCTTATGTAATGTTAAATGTATATTTGTATTTTCTAGATTGTCTATGATAAGTTTATGTTGCATTTAAAGCTAGGAAAAGACAATATTTGATATTAATTTCCAATATTCCAGTTTAAAGAAATCATCAAAAATGGTAGCCCAGGATTTATGAAGAGGATTCTTATCACATTATTTGAGAGCAAAAATAGGAGACTCCCTAAATGACACAAAAAATACATTGATTCAAATGCTATGGAGTATCATAAAACCAACTAAAATGCTATTTTAACTTTATTTTAGGACATACAGCTACATAAAAATGATATATAATTGCCCTTGATTCCCATTGGAACACACCTACATTTTGAGACAATAAAGAATGAGAAGAAAATGTTAACCGTGGTTCTCTCTCAGTAGTGGGATACTATTTGACCTCATATAATATTTTATTTTTATTTAAATATTTACCCCGATAGGTAGGTTTTGGTTTATAATTAGGAAAAAATAACCTTTACTTTTTAAAATATACTAGCATTTTGTAAAACTTGGAATAAATTAGAAATGGAATGTGCTTTGCTTTTACTGTATGTATGAGTCACCCACAAACCCATAGCCACTAAGTAGCAACTGTGGGTAACTTTTAGAATTCTGTCTTTCACCAAGTAAAGCAAAGGCTTATCAGTGGCTAGCAACATTCAAACACGCACCTATTCCTCTGTTCTCCTGTCTCTCCCCCTCTCTGCCCAGCCCCCTGAACACTGCCCCAGCTCTCTCATAGGTGTGTGTTGCGGGGTTCTCAGGATGGTGCCTGCTAAAAGGCAGTGAGTGGGCCTTGGACACAGAGGCAAAGCAGAGATTTGCTACCTGTGAGATCCTTGCCACCTCATGTGACATCTTGGAACTTCAGTTCAGATCTGCTTCTGGTGCCTAGAAGGTGTTCTGTAAATCTGAACTTTGTTCCGATTTGCTCTCTGTGGAGAGAGAAGCACATGTATATAGTTGACATATAGTCTGTCTTTTTTATCAAATATATGTCTAAAACGCAAGAAACTTTGAAAGCTTTATTGGTTCATATAGAAATCCTGGCCACTATGGTAATGTCTAGTGTTCCTACTCGTTCCTTTTTAATGTCTTAATTCTATCTTCTCCTTTTTCAAGTCTATGCTCTTTATCAGTTTTGAACTTTCAGTTACGGAATATATATTGTTGGTGGTATAACAACATTAAAAATATTAAGAAAAGTCATTTGACTCAACCTCAAATGCTGCTCACCTCCGTTCCTACCATAAACTAAGTGTACCCATTAAAAGTAATCAATGTTAATGGCTTCATGCCTATTTATTCCCCACCCACCCATCATTTATTATTGCCTTCAAGAGTGTACCCTCTGTTCCTGTGTTTGGCAGTTTGTTCCAAAGGCCTACTGATCTTGGAAAAATCTTGAGCAAATTAATGAACTTGCCTAATATTTTTGAAGAGAAAAGAACACAAAGAAGCCAAATGTGCTTAATTAACTTTTGCTCAGGAAGGCAAGCATGACTGATCTGGGAACAAGACCTCCAGGTCCAGGGTTCAGGCCTCAGATTCTTCCCAAGTTCTTGTCAGTTGAACTGAGGAACTTGTGATCAAATTTGCATTTGAAAAACAGGAGCTTTTGTCCTCAAACGTTCTCCATATAAAAAGTGCTCATATTGCAAAAATTGAAATTTGGCTAAGGTTTCCACTGGTGGACTAGACTGTATTTTTATATTATTCCAGTTGTGTCTTTTTTAAATTTTTTATTTATTGATGAGAAAGGAGAGAAACATTGATGTGTTGCTCCACTTATCCACGCATTCACTGGTTGGTTTCTGTATGTGCACTGACCAGGGGTCAAAGACACAACCTTGGTGTATCAGGACAACACTCCAACCAACCAACCAAGCCACCTGGCCGGGGCTCCAGTTGCTTCTTAGTCACCATCCCTTAATCTCTCGTTTTGCCTCCCCTCTAATCCCTAGCATACACACATGCACACACACACCCCACCCCACAACACCACCCTGTCAAAACGGTTGCTTTCACACACCATACAGTTGGATATACTTACATGATGGTTCTTCCTGGACTTTGTGGTGGTTCTGGAGTTGACAAGTCACTCTGCATGGACAGATTTTGTGGCTTATCATCATGTCGGTGCCAGTCAGCTAGCATCAGGGCCTTAGATGATGCAGACTCCAAAGTACCCCAGAAAGCATCACAAGAGCATTACTTCCAGAGGTGGATGAGCATGATTTGGGATTTATAACTTTCTTCCAAATGTTATTGTGATCCACTGGGGCATCAGCTGCAAACATTGCCATCCCAGACTTGCACACAGGTCCTTTGTGCTAGGTGTTAAGGTGAATATTGTAAATAATTTATGTGACAAGGCATAGCATAAATGGTGCAAGAGAGCCATTTAGCAAATTCTGACTTTGCTACGTACTTAACAGTGTTACCTCAAGCAAGGGACCTGGCACTTTAAACTTCAATTTCTTCTTCTATAAAATGAGGACCATTATACTTGTTTGATAACATTATTATAAGGACTAACTTAAATAATAGTATATATAAAGTACTGCTTGGCGCCTCCCAAATACTCTGAATGACACATACTTAAATAATATTTTCTTTCACCCCCAGGGAAGGCACTCAGTTCAGTGCTAGAAGCACAGCGCCATTTAAGACCTATTTATTGACTGACACAAATCTATCTTACACTTTTTGGAGACCCTTCTATAAACCTCTGGTGGTAAATGGAGTGGCGAAAAGACCATTTTGCAATCAAGATAATGTCGGTGCTCATGAGCTTAAGCTAATTTTGTCCTCAAATTTACTTGCGTGTATAGTTTTTTTTTTAAGTCTTACACTAGAGAAAGAATGAGACTATTGTACTCAATGTAATCTTTCTGTCTCGAGATAACACTTTAGATCTTAGGAAGAGGTAGGTTTAAACCATGGCTAAGATGAATAATCACAACAGCCCTATTGAAAGAACAGGCAGGGAAGGTGAACAACTTTTAAAGTGTCTAGATACCTATCTTTTAACTGTGCGTGCCTCCAAGGAGGGTTATTGAAATTTACAATCTAGAGAATAATGTGTAGAATTATAGGTTTATGTAATAATATTCACATGCACACACATGTAGCCTTTCTATCTGTAGCAAATGTACTTTCCCAACTATACTTACTTGGAATATAATAAAATATGTTTTCTTTCCTTGAGTCTGCATGAGTCATGGGCAAAGCATGTCAGGGCAGGGAGATGGTGGCAGAAGATGAAAAATACTATAAAATTCTGTTATGCATGTGCTTTGCTTGCTTATAGACTCAACATATTAGACTTGTGAATCTTGTTTCCAATAGCCACCAAGCCTGTTTTGCTCCTCAGGAATGTATATTTGTGCACTGTCTTTGTCAGAGTTTGGAAAACATTTTATCAGGAGCAAAGAAGTTGAGCTTCCACTCAGCCCTCCAGTGCAGTAAAAACACTTTATAACTTGGCCATGAAATACCAACCAGGCCTGCCATTCCCTAATTAAATTACTTTGGTGTTTTTCTCAGGCTCATCTTTACTTATAAAGTGGAAATAAAGATAGCTCTTGAAACAGACTTTTTTATTATGGAAATCAAGTGTGACTGTGTATATACACATAGCTTCAACACTACATTGGGTATATATGTAAAACACTTTGTAGTAACTCTTAAAAGATGCTTCTACCTAAAATATAGCTACTTTGTATAATTCATAGATGCTTCTTTGAATGAAAATTGTACTTGAACACCAATTAAAATACAATTAAATTTTTAAAAATGTAAATAGCATCCTTTTCTAAAGAAAATAATAGTAGTGACTATTGTTCTCATATTACAGGCTTATGAAAAAATTGCTTACCTTCTCACCAATTTAGGTAAGTCCGTTTCTCTTCACTCCTCAGTAAAAGAACACTTTACATGGGAATATCAGTCTGTAGTTGCTTTATGTACATTAGTATTTCTAATATCAACTTCAGTTACATAATTGCCACCGACAGTGAAAGAAGCAGCCTAGGGTGCTGCACTGGGTAGTGAGGCAACATAAGCAGTTACAAAGTCTCCGAACTAGAAACCAGCAAACCTGGTTCTTCCCAGGTCAGAGTGTGGTTTTCCCTACCTTTTCAGTTCTTTGATCTCTCCAGTATTATTTTGCCTTTCTCAGTTGGATAATACTTTTGAGATCTAATATCACCATCTGCCTTGACTTAATTCTTGTCTTGATACCTGGAAAGTAAATTTCTTGAGACCTTGATATCAGGAAATGTATTTTCTCTCTATTTTAACTTGATTTTTGGTTCCTCAGTTTGGGTGTAAAGTTGAGACAAGGGCTCAGCTGTTCTGCCTGATGTAGCTGCTCTGTTTTCTACCATCTCACTAAGTGAGCACAGAAAATACTCATCCTCCAAAGAACTCTGTGCACTGTTTACGTCCCTGTGTTGAGCACAGCCAGATAGGGCGAAAGGCTGATGTCATATTTGTGTTTACCTCCAAATGACAGTAACGGAGAGGATCCTGGAAATCATCATATGTTACTAACAGGCGTCAAATTTTCCCAGCTGTGGGGACATCTGCAGGTTGTCCCACTGGACCCTTTCATCAGCCCCGTACAGCAGAGATTGTCATTCATGTCCTACCAATGCACACTGGAACTCAGAGACCTGAGGGCCTCACAAGACCTAGTAAATGACCGGACCAGAGCTTAAGCTTGGGGTTTCTAATTCTGCATCCACATTTCTTGTCATTCACCTCAACTGTGTAAATGCACCCTATGTTCCTCTAGAATACCCTCGAACAGAATCGGAATGGGAAAACAGTTTTGCCCTGAAGATGTTCCTCTTCCAGTTTGTCAATTTAAACAGTTCTATCTTCTATATCGCTTTCTTCTTGGGAAGGTAAGTCAGCTTTGTACACGTCATCTTTACAGAGTGAAAAAGATTGTCAACAATTTCATTTGCAGTTTGTTAACAATGGTGGCACTTTTCTTATGCCCAGCCTTGGAAAATGGAGCTAATCAGTGTCCACATAGTTTCAAGCGTAAGATTTCAGTATAGTACTTCCAGCTGCCCCTACCACTTAAAGTTGGCATAAAAGAATAAAACCTATATGCCATACAGGGGTTAAATTATGACTCTCCAATCTTCAGTAATGGTTTTGTTAAATAAGAAAATAATTTTTGCATAACCTTAGGTCACAGTTCCTTAGGTGCAAACTTCCTCTACCTACCTATCATGTTAACATTTTTTTTCCTATCTGGGCTGGGAAACATGGAAACAAAGCATACTCGTCCCCTGCTTCTTGTATGCCATCTCATTAACACCCGGCCATTGCCATGGAAACATAGTGAAGCTAGACACATTTAAAATTAAATCATTTACCTCATTATATTAATATTCTTAAACTAGGTCAACCAGACATTAAAACTCTACAGGTGAAAGCAGAGAAATTCATTCGGTTGGTTTGTCTGTCCTTTCTCAACCTATCGGCATTGAATTCACCGGTCACCTTTTCCGTTTTCTGTCCAGTGCTTTTTGATGTGTAAGCATGACCTACGTCAGCCATTTAGAACAAGGTGCATCAGTGAACATTTACGTCTCCCCACACTTGTACTTGGTGCTTTAGATGTTCTTCATTCAACCCACATAAACGCTAATGAATCAAAATGGCTTTTTACAGATTTGTAGGCCACCCAGGAAATTACAATAAACTTTTTAACCGGTGGAGACTGGAGGAAGTAAGTAATGCAAGGGTGGTTGTGGGGATATGCATGGATGTGGGCCAATGACTGTGGGAGAAAGGGGGGTGGAGAGAGAGAGAGAGAGAAAGGTAAGTCCGGGGAATTTCAGGCACGCTGAAATTGCTACCCTTGCTACTTAGTACTTCTTTGCCTTCAATTTAACCTCTCTGAATATCTCTCTCCTCATCTGTAAATTGACAATAGTAATACTTAGGTTGCAAAGCTGTTTATAGATAAGAAATTGTATGTATAACACAATTAACACAACCCCAGGCCTGTGGTAGGAACTCAATAAATTTTAGTTGCCTTTTATCAATACTCTGTCTCCACAGCTGCCCAGGTATTTTTCTGCTGGCCAATGACAAACTAAGGCCATTCAAAATCCCAGGTTTTTGAGAAGTTCCCAAATCAAATGTGCAGGGGTGTTTTTTTCATAGCTCAGGAGAATGACTAAATCTGCTAGAAGGCTTTTCATCTACCCAATTCAGAGTGTCCAGCTGGAGTTAACAACGGCAGTGTGTGGAACAGAGTGGTTACAGGCAAGCAGATCTGTGTATTAAGGCAGCCAATGATTTTGTGTCATTGGATATCCTTATGAAATTGTTGGAAGTCATGATTCTTCTTTGAAAGTGCCGAGGAAATAATTATAATGCCGGTGTCAGGAAAAATGTTTTACAACCATTCTAGACATTTTCCACAACATGTATGACATAGATAGAGCCATATTTTTCCACAAGGGATTATTTGTTTTGAAAAAAAGTCAGTGAAATGAAAAATGTGTTTGCGATAGACACTAAACAGCCTATAAATGTACCCATACAAAGTATACATAATGAAAGAGAATGGATTCAGTCACACAACAAGCATGCATTGACATGGCCTCTATTCCAGGCTCCTGCTGGGGGGGTCAGGGCACATGATGAAGCAGCCCTTTCCTTTCTTTGAGGTTGTTAATAGTCATAAAGAAAGGCACATAACCGTGATATGTAACAAATATTGTGCCTTGTGAGTCTGACAGTATACGTCATAATTTCATCATACTCAAATGCATATCTCTGAGTCTCAGTGTTTTCTTTGATAAACTGTTACATAAATGGCTATTTCAGTACTCTCAGTGATAAGCACATTAAATGGTATCATGCATGTGAAATCCCTGGCCCAAATACATTAAATGGGATCATGCATGTGAAATCCCTGGCCCAAATACATTAAATGGGATCATGCATGTGAAATCCCTGGTAGCCATTATAAAGACAGATAAAAAGTACTGCACTGTAATTTAGAACGTTTATGAACAGCTATACTTGACTTTCCTCCTACTATGCTATATAGTATCTCACACAGAATTTTATGTGAATCTCCATAAAACGTTAATAAGAGCTCATTTTTAGTGAGGACTTACGATAGGCCAGCACATTCCAGCAATGACTTCTAAGTGTTTTACATATATTAACGCATTTAAGTCTCACAGAAATTTTACTCATGCACTCATTTTACAGATGAGAAAACAGAATCTTAGAGAAGTTGTATAAATTACCTCCAGTGACAGAAACACACTAATAAACTGATGAAGTCTTCCATTTGCTACCAGTGTGACCCAGGCAGCCTAGCTGCGTGGCCTGTGCTCTGAATACCATCTTTCTAGCCACTGCTGGGGTGGGCACAGACCCAGTCGAGAACGTAGTGGAAACTAACTTTCTTGAGAGTTTGCTGAATGATTGCTGGCTCACACAGGTAAATTGGATTTAGAGTAAACATATAAAGTAGGGGCAAGTGAAAGGGGCATGTGTATTGATTGGAGTCCGATAGTCCTGTCTGCTACTTAACTTCATCATCGGCCCAGTGGAGATGCCAACACCCATCCCGCCAGGTTCTCGTGAGCAGCAGAGGTGGAGGTACCCCGCTTTGGGTTGTCTGTGGTCGTAGGACTTTGAGTGGTGCAATGGGAATGACAGCCTGGGGCTCTTGAAAGCTCCTTCATGCCCTTTCACTCATTCTAAGTATTGGATCTTTTTACCAAATGAATTTTCAATTATGGAGGACGAGATTTAGCTCAAGGGAATCATCACGTGAGGAAAGTAGACTCACAAAAAAATCGCTGGATCCCTTTCTCTGCCCTGTAAATCACAAAGTCATTGGTGCATCATTTCAACAGAATTATAAATGGTCTGTCACCCAACCTCCTAACTTTGGCCTCCTGTCAGGAAGGGTGGGGAGGGTGACTCCATCACATCGTTCACTAATAGTCTTAGTTTTTTCCCCCCACATAATAATATGCTTTGATAAACCAATCCCCCAAGGCAATAAACATGTTTGGTAAATAGGATTTGTCTTTAGCATCGTGTACAAAAACACTGGATTGGGCTCAGGAGGCCAACCCTTTTATTCTCACACCATCACTCAACATTGTATGACCTTGGATAAGTTCATTTGCCTCTTTGAGACTCTGCAAAAATGAAGAGCTTCTGCTTGCAGCTGTGATCTTTGCTCTGCTTCTGTAGTTCAGTGATTATTCTGCCTCAGACAGTCTATTGACCTATGTATCGTGTATATGAGGCAGAGTTCAGGGGGTCCTAAATTCATCGTAGAGAAAAAGGGCATGCTTAGATGGGAAAACTGAGACTTCTCCACATGATAAAAATCACCAGTGCCGAACCCTCTCTCTGGCTCAGATTAGTTTTAAGTTACTGAGCTGGAACTGGAAAATCAGGCTTTTCATGTCCTAATTATTTGTTCTCTTTGAAGTCGCACTGCTACCGATTTGATAGAAATGGAAACTACGGATCAAAGCCGTAGAGTTGATCGTCTTTGTGAGTAGGACATGAACCCATTTCCAAAGAAGCACGCCTGCATTTTTCTGCCCCAAAGATTTTTTGTAGTGTGTGGTTTTTCAAGCAAAATATATTGATTGCAATTTTCACTATAATCATACTTTTGGGGGAGGGGAGGTTTCTAATGCTGTTTTCAAGAAGTAGATTTTTTAATTTTTATTGAATTTATTGACATCGGTTGATAAAATTATATAGGTTTCAAGTGAACAATTCTATAACACACCATCTGTATGTTGTATGGTGTGCTCACCACCCCAAGTCAAGTCTCCTTCCATTGCATTCACCCTCTTCTACCTCCCCACACCCTGTCTTCCCTCTGGCAATCACCATAGTGTTGTCTGTGTCTATGAGTTTTGTCTTTTGCTTAATGCCTTCCCTTTTTTACCCGGAACCCCCCAGAACCCCCTTGCAGAACCTCCTCCCCTCTGACAGCTGTCAGTCTGTCCTCTGTCTATGAATCTGCTTCGATTTTGCTATGGCCATATCACCCTGAATGTATCCAATCCTGTGTAATGCTAACTTCAATTTAACATTGAAAAATGAAAGGATCACAGAGAAGGCAAATTTGGATTATGCTGGCAAACTATTTTGTGGCATGCTTTTATCGCTTAAACATGCATGATAGTATAAGTAGATACTTCCTCATAGGATGTAGAGCTTTACCATCTGCCCCCATCGTGAGAGTGGGCTAGATTAGTAACTTACTTCTAAAGACAAGACTAGGGAGAAGGAAAAATGAGTGACTTCACAGTAGAAACACCTGGAAAGCACTACATCCACCAAGTGATGGTTAGTATCACTAGTGAGGTCATATGGATACTGTGTAGCCCCTGGTGGGATGTCCTGAAAATCCCACTTTACTTCTGTGATCTGTGTCCATCCCCAAAACACATAACCCCAGTCTGAACAAGGAAAAACATTAGAAAAACCCAGATTGGGTTTTTTTTCCACAGGATAGTCGTCCAGCAGCCTTTAAAACTACCAAGGAAAAGGTGAAGGGGTTAAGTAAAAGAATGTATCACAGCCAGAGAATATCGTGTGGTGGTAGCCACAGGGAGAGGGGGATGAGGGCAAGTGGAAGTGGGCAAAGGGGCGGGGTGGGGGGAGTGGAAAGAAACTTTGCTTGGGGGGGATGGGTGCAGGATGTCGGGTGCAGGTGAGGTTTTATTGAGCTGTACAATTGTAACCTGTTTGGTTTTGTGAACTAATGTCACCCCAATTAAAAAACTTTCAAGGACGTGAAAAACTCAGAAACTGTCTAAAGCAGAGGAGACTGAGGAGACGTGAGAAATCCAGGCATTAGGGTATCTGGGTCGAGAAGGTATAAATGGAAAAACTGAAATCTAAATAAAGTCTAGGGTGTAGTTTATAGCGATGGACTAATGTTGGCTTCTTAGCTTTGACAAATATACCTCGACAATGTTAATGGCGATGGAGGGAATTGGGTAAGAGGGGTATGTGGGAACGCTCTGTATTATCTCTGAAAATTTTCTAGAAATTTAAAATGTTGTGGTATAGAAAGCTTATTTAAAAAAATATTTTATAAACAATTTACCATAGAATTAAACACTTGTCTGTCTTGTTAGTAGATATGCAGTATTCCAGAACATTCATTAAAGATGATTGTTCCTAACACAGAGGCTGGCAGTACTAAGTGCTAATTAAAAGTTAGATCTGTAACGGGGGGAAGAAGGGGAAGCAGTAAGTCCAGGAACATGACCAGGACTCCTGGGCACAAGCAATGGAGGGGCCTGACTGTGGGAGCTGGGGGGGAGCAGGGGGGGAGCAGCAGGGGAGCAGCAGGGGAAAGGCAGGACAACTGTAATTGAACAACAATTAAAAAAATAATAAAATAAATTGTCATTTAAGAAAAATAAAGGCCATGTTAAGTGTAAAAAAAGTTAGATTTGTTGTTACTGCTGTTACTCTTTTGATTAAAATTCCTATGTAAATCCTGAAACCTCCCCTATGTAGTATCCTCGTCCATGCCGTTTCTTTCCTGTTTTTATTCCTGTTTTTATTTCCTGTACGCATAGCGGTCATGCGACCTGGCTTTAGAATTTGCTTTACGATTTGAAGGCGGGGGTGTCCGGGCCGGCTGAGAGGAGAAAGGTCATTGCCGTTCTGGTTCTGTTTCAGTGCCATCCCAGTGGCTGCCTGATAGACCTCTGCCTCCAGATGGGAGTGATCATGTTTTTGAAGCAAATATGGAACAACTTCATGGAGCTGGGATACCCGTGAGCACTCTCTTTGTAAAATTGCCTTTTATGTAGTTGCTCAGAGGACAGATAGAAGGAGTGTGAATATTCTTAAGAATTTGGGCTTGGCAGTCAGGTGAGGGTCCAGTTCTCGCTCTGCTCCTCACCAAAGATGTGACCGTGCATGTGGGAATAACATTTTCTGATACTCGGTTTTCATATTTGTGTAAGGGGATCAGCAGCTATATCCACTGCAAGAACAGCTGTAAGGACTGAAAGAAAAAATAGATGTAGAGTAACTGGTACTCTGTTCAACACATTAAGATACTTGTTTTTCTGAAAATATTATTGATAGTACATGTTCTTGAGGATAAAAATAACTTTCTGATTTATTTTCACTATCCAATTCCAAAACTGTTGTTATTGACTGTAGACTCCATTTCCACTCCCCCCCCCCCGACAAAAAAGAATAAAACAAAGATAAAGTCAGGGATGGAAGAGGTTTGTACTCCATGTTACACACACACACACACACAACACACAAATCATTAGAACAAGACGGTTGTGATAACATCAAATCAATACCACTCTTTTGTCCCTTAGATGAGTTTTAACTGTCCGTGAAAAGCTGACATGAAAGGATGCTGAATCCCCACTTTTACATCTGTTAAATAGAGTATCCTTCAAAATATAGTAAAATGCAATGTATTTTAAACACTTTGGTATGGAAGCTTTGGGGCCTCATCCAGGTTACAGACACAACTATTCAGAGGAATTTCCTGACTATGGGGAAGAACTGGTGAGTTGATAGATGATTTAAATAGTTTAGGATTAGTCATCAAGTTTTACCATGATTTTTTTCTCCCTGCTGACCCACAAATGGCACTGGGACATTTCTCAGCAGAGACTTTGTGGGTGGAGAGGGGACATGAATCCTGAAATCTGCCATTAATTATTATGTTAAATCACAAGCAGTCTTAGTATGAAAGCACCGAGACCTTGTTCAAATTCTTTCTCTACTCCTTGCGAAAAGATGCCTATATTTTACTTGGCCTCACTGAGACATTATTACTTTTATTTGTAAAGTAAGGGATNTAAAATTTTCTGATACTCGGTTTTCATATTTGTGTAAGGGGATCAGCAGCTATATCCACTGCAAGAACAGCTGTAAGGACTGAAAGAAAAAATAGATGTAGAATAACTGGTACTCTGTTCAACACATTAAGATACTTGTTTTTCTTAAAATATTATTGATAGTACATGTTCTTGGGGATAAAAATAACTTTCTGATTTATTTGCGCTATCCAATTCCAAAACTGTTGTTATTGACTATAGACTCCATTTCCACTCCCCCCTCGACAAAAAAGAATAAAACAAAGATAAAGTCAGGGATGGAAGAGGTTTGTACTCCATGTTACACACACACACACACAACACACAAATCATTAGAACAAGACGGTTGTGATAATATCAAATCAATACCACTCTTTTGTCCCTTAGATGAGTTTTAACTGTTCATGAAAAGCTGACATGAAAGGATGCTGAATCCCCACTTTTACATCTGTTAAATAGGGTATCCTTCAAAATATAGTAAAATGCAATGTATTTTAAAAACTTTGGTATGGAAGCTTTGGGGCCTCATCCAGGTTACAGACACAACTATTCAGAGGAATTTCCTGACTATGGGGAAGAACTGGTGAGTTGATAGATGATTTAAATAGTTTAGGATTAGTCATCAAGTTTTACCATGATTTTTTTTCTCCCTGCTGGCCCACAAATGGCACTGGGACATTTCTCAGCAGAGACCTTGTGGGTGGAGAGGGGACAAGAATCCTGAAATCTGCCATTAATTATTATGTTAAATCACAATCAGTCTTAGTATGAAAGCACCAAGACCTTGTTCAAATTCTTTCTCTACTCCTTGCGAAAAGATGCCTATATTTTACTTGGCCTCACTGAGGCATTATTACTTTTATTTGTAAAGTAAGGGATTAATAAAGATTAATTGAGATGAGCATATGCTCATTCACCTTTGATAAATGACAGCACCCTTTTATGAAGAGATTTTTATACAGATCTTCAATATTCACACCGGATTAAAATGAATCTTTTCTAAATGAAGAGGGAATAGAGGATGGAGGATTTGGAAGCCAAGTTATTCCTCATTCCCCTTCTTATCCTTGGCTCATCTCTTTGAAACATAAGGTTGGGGGAAATATTAGTTTAAAATACCTGAGAAAATGAGCTATTAAGTGCTTAGCACAGGGATTGACATGCTGTGAGCATTTCATAAGCACCATCAAGATAGTGGAGTAGTTATATATTAGGAATAATTCTTTTGTTACGATTTTCTTGGACTTCTGTACACACCATGCACTTTGGACAGCACACTTTTAGCATGGCCTTGCCCAGTGGTCAACCTGGATTATGCATATCGAATACCCAAGGGACCATGGCAAAGGACATCCTATAGGTGTTTGTCCAACAGTTGGGCAAAGGCATTGTTGAAAATAGTCTAGCAAGGGTAGGCCAGTCACTAAAGCAACGATTTTCAAACTTATGAACCATAGCTCTTTTCCTTCCAAGTAACATCTTAAGCAGAACTGAAATAAATGGAAAAGAAGCAAGCAAACCTGCCTCAGATACAACTTCCATCCTCTTTATTATCTCCACGGGGCCCCAGAGGCAGCCTCCATGGGACACACATTGATATACTGCCTGATACATTGGTCTGTCTCGGGTTCTTTTAACTCCCACCGAAGTTCTAGGTCCACAGTTCATTGAAATTGAGAGTTGTGTACTGTTCACTGAATCCTGTGAAACTTCCCTCATTCTAGAAATACTTTGCATCTAACTCAAAATAATTCATTGCCCACAACTCCATAATGTGTATATACTGGGATATTTCTGAGTCATATAATTTCAAGACTGCCCCCCTGGGCTAGGGAAAGAGTGCTGTGACTTTCTTTCCAAGTCTGAGAAATGAACTCAAAGACAAGTCCATTGCCTGCAAATTATCATTCACTGTAATAGTAGAAAGTAATCACAGATGATCAAACCCCTCAAATCAAGTGAAATGACTTGCTAAAACTCACACACTTAGTGCATTGCAAGTTGGGGACTAGAAACTACGTGCCTTAAAACCTCATGTAGGTCTCACTGTCTTAATGTGGAACCGGATTATTCACGTTCAGAAAGCATAGCCCAGAAACTTTGGGTTATGGAAATTGAAGGGTGCAGATGCGATCTCAACAACAGGCAGCAGAGGAGTTCAAGTATTTATGTAGATGGAGTGTGGGAAGCAATTGTAGTAACAGATGTCTGTCTAATCAATATCAGGAAGTGTCTAAGTGTGGGGGGATCGATTCCTAGATAAATATGCTGATGCTTGTAGGATCTGGGGGAGTTCTGGAAGGCTGAGGTCTTTCCTCCCAGGCTAAACTTGAAAGACGAGACCATATGAATACCTTCCGTTTCCACGAATGCTTAGTGTAGTCCCGGGGGTAGTTGACGTTAATACACTATAAATTGTTCCCCAGGTACTTAAATAAGAGCTCAAAGGCCCTTTGTCTGCTTGGTGGTGTAGGTTGATCCAGAACTGGTGGTCACGACATAAAATCAAGCGGGGAATACAAGATGCGTCTATACCTCAGTGGGAAAATGATTGGAATCTGCAGCCCATGAATATTCATGGACTGATGGATGAATATTTAGAAATGGGTAAGGAGAGATCCTTCTGCAGAAGTATTTGGCCTTCTTGTTACTATTTTTCTATTTTATGTAGTGTTTGGTTGAAGAGAAAAATCATCTCTCTCCTTTCTAAGCCAAACATTCTAACATGCATTGACACCTTTTTCTCAACAGACTAAAGGTATTAAAGCATTGTCCTTAGAAGTCTGCCACATTTTGTCCTCAGAATATTTGTCAGCCATAATAAAGTAATAATTCTTCCTCACAATAAATTGTTGCACAGACCTATTCTGAGTCCTGGCTTCTTCAAGAAGCATACTTACTTACATTAGGAAAATAAAGATTTACATTCCAATTGTTAAAATCACAATGTGTTATTGTAACATTTGCTCTTTCTCTGGGCTTCAGTTTTCTTATCTTTAAACTAGAGAGGACAAGATTGGGTCTCTGGGGTCCCTTCTAGAGATAAGCATTTTTCAAGGCTCGCTCTTTGATTTCGTCTTCTTTTGTTTTAACTCCTCCTATAAGCTGCATGGTACACCGGTGGAAAAAACATAGACTTTCGGTCTATTGAGCTGAGTTTGAATGCAGGTTTTAATATTTTTTAGCTATCTGCCTTTTACTGAACACATACAAGCTATAGTTTTCTCAACTCTGAAGTGGGATAAACATATTTACCTTGTAGGGATGTTGAAAAGATTAAGGGCAATTTACATAAATCACTTAATATCACACAATGAAGGCATTCGATAAATGATACTGTTTCTATTACTGATTTTCTAATGTTCTCCCTTTACAGTTTTGCAGTTTGGTTTTACCACCATATTTGTTGCGGCTTTTCCTCTGGCCCCTCTTTTGGCTTTGTTAAACAATATCATCGAAATCAGGCTCGATGCATACAAATTTGTCACCCAGTGGCGGAGGCCTCTGCCAGCCCGAGCAACTGACATAGGTAAGATTCAGAAATTAAATGGTTTTGACATTGCTAAAGCCAAGAAGTGGCCAGGTCTTATATAATACCATGCAGGTTTCTATGGCTGGGGCTCCCTTCCAGCCATAACAAAACCGAGCAGTTTTTAGTTGAAAGGGAGAAAGAAGGAGAGAGAGAGAGAGGAGAAATAAAAAAGAAGGAAGGAAGGGAGGGAGGGAGAGAGGAAGGGAAGGATATGGTAAGAGAGATGAAGTAAAGAAAAAGGAAGGAAAGAAAGGAAGAAAAGAAAGAGAGAGAAAGGAAAACTGGGTTGAGAGTAGTTTCATACTAAAAATGCTATTTCATAAACCTGTTTGTAACTACAAGGGATCTCACATACATCTTTCTATGTTAATAAATATAGCTCTGCCTCATTCTTCTATTTTTTAATTTAATTTTTATTGTATTTTTTCCACTACCAAGTAGTCCCCTTATACCTCTTCTCCGACAATCACCACACTATTGGCCATGCCCATGAGTCCTTTTTCCTTCTTGCTCAATCCCTTCACTCTGTCACCCCCTCCCGCCACTAATCATTATTGTTCTCTCCATCTATGAGTCTGTCTCCATTTTTCTTGTTAGTTCAGTTTGTTCATTAGATTCTATATATGAATAAAATCATATGGTACTTGTCTTTCTCTGACTGGCTTATTTCACTTAGTATAATGTTCTTCAGCTCCATCCATACTGTCACAAAGAGTAAAATTTTCTTCTTTTTTACACACAATGGAATATAAGTAGTATTCCATTGGGTAAACAGAGTTCTATTATATGTTGTATGACAGTTTAAAAAATCAGCCACCTGCTTAGAGATGTTCAGATGGCTTTAGCTCTTGCTATCTTAAACAACACAGAGGTGGACATCTTCATGTATACTTTGTCTTATTCTTTTCCCAAGGTGAATTGCCAGAGTGCAAGTCCTGTGTCAAAGAGCATGAACAGTTAAACTTTTGATAATTTGTTAACACATTCTCTAGAGATGCTGCGCCAATGTATTCCCCCACCATAGTGAATAGATGCTCATTTATCCATTTTCTCAACACCTCNAAGAGGGGAGGGAGGGAAGGGAGGGAAGGGAGGAAGGAAGAAAAGAAAGAAAGAAAAGGAAAACTGGGTTGAGAGTAGTTTCATACTAAAAATGCTATTTCATAAACCTGTTTGTAACTACAAGGGATCTCACATACATCTTTCTATGTTAATAAATATAGCTCTTCCTCATTCTTCTATTTTTTAATTTAATTTTTATTGTAGTTTTTCCACTACCAAGTAGTCCCCTTATACCTCTTCTCCGACAATCACCACACTATTGGCCATGCCCATGAGTCCTTTTTCCTTCTTGCTCAATCCCCTCACTCTCTCACCCCCTCCCGCCACTAATCACTATTGTTCTCTCCATCTATGAGTCTGTCCCCATTTTTCTTGTTAGTTCAGTTTGTTCATTAGATTCTATATATGAATAAAATCATATGGTACTTGTCTTTCTCTGACTGGCTTATTTCACTTAGTATAATGTTCTTCAGCTCCATCCATACTGTCACAAAGAGTAAAATTTTCTTCTTTTTTACACACAATGGAATATAAGTAGTATTCCATTGGGTAAACAGAGTTCTATTATATGTTGTATGACAGTTTAAAAAATCAGCCACCTGCTTAGAGATGTTCAGATGGCTTTAGCTCTTGCTATCTTAAACAACACAGAGGTGGACATCTTCATGTATACTTTGTCTTATTCTTTTCCCAAGGTGAATTGCCAGAGTGCAAGTCCTGTGTCAAAGAGCATGAACAGTTAAACTTTTGATAATTTGTTAGCACATTCTCTAGAGATGCTGCGCCAATGTATTCCCCCACCATAGTGAATAGATGCTCATTTATCCATTTTCTCAACACCTCCAGCTGTAATCAGGTTTTTGTCATTCCATCCTCAATTATAAGAGGAAGAAAAATAATATGTTAGATTTACTTGCATTTATTATAACTATGACGTCAATACATTTGTATCTCTCTTTACTAATTGTGCTTATGATCTTTGGTCATTATACCTGACTTGTTGATCTTTATCTCATATCAAAAATGCTAGCCTGTGAGATGAATGTGAGCATTTTCAAATGCTGGTTTATAATTTTTATGTATCATCATGCATAAGGTTTTAAAGTATATACACAGTCAAATTGGTATATCTCCCTTATAGTTGTTATTATTTGTGACATTCTTTAAAAAGGTCCTTTAGAACTCAAGATTTTTCACCCATTGTTTTAATTGTTTTGTATTTTAGCTACATATGTTATTTGCCTTTTGTTTGTTGGAATTTTATGATTTTATTTAAAGTGTTGATCTGTCTGAAATTTGCTATTAATAAAGGCATTAAAACTGAGATTCAGCTTTTTTTAATGGATAGCCAATTTTCCTAAAATCATTAAACAACACATATCTTTTAAACTGGTTTGAATTATCTCTATTTTCTTATACCAAATTCTCCATAAACTTATGTATTTTACTAGAACCTCCATTTGTACATTGATCTGACTACTTATTCTTGGCATAATGTTTTAATAAACTGAAGTTTTGTAATAGAAATTCAACACATATGGAAAAGCAAATTCTTGCATTCTTTCCTTGTTTGGCTACTATTGCAAAGTTACTTTCCCAATTGACATTAGTCTTATGTATATTCAACTACCATAAAAGTCTGTTTACAATGTATTGGTCTGTAGAGATTTAATGCCATTCACTTGATTTCCCATTTATTGAAACAACTAATATTCATTATGTTAACTTCCTGTTATTTAACTTGGATGTGTTTATAATTCTATTATTAAAATTATGTAAGCACACTAAAGAAAATCTAAAAAATAACTCAGAGGAGAAAAACAAAATTCTAATTTTAGCTTTAGTGTTTATTGCACTTTCCAATGCATAGATTACTATTTTTTAAATTTTGCTAGGCTGTCTTGCTCAAACCAGATGACAGGAAGGTATAAAAATAATTAATGACCCCCCCTTTTACCTTTCCCTTCTACTTAAGGAATTCAGTGAAATCAATCAGACATTTATTCTTTGTCAATGTTTTTTTTTGCTCATGCAAATACATAAAAAATATTTATGGGCATATATTGGGCTCTGCTTTTTTTCTTCATGAACATCCTCCTGCTCAAAACATAGTGGTGTGATTCATTGAAATAGAGTAATAATATTCATAATATGAATGACATAAATTTTATAGAAATATCATTTCCCAATCATAAACAGGAATAAACATACATACATATGGCTATAGATAAATATGTATAAATATAGATATAGATATTAATATTATATGTATTATATATCACCTATCCACATATACAGATTGTAGTATGATCCCAATATCAGATTAATTATCACAAACTTTGTAGCAAGTCATACTTTAAACAACTGTCTAAAACAGTTCCTGTTTCCTCAATCCCTAAATAACACTGGACGGTATAAGAATCTCAAATCTTCGACAATTCCATAATTTTTTAAAAATCTTATTTTTTGAAGCACATTTCTCTGCATATTAGTGATTGAAAACTTTTTAATATATGTATTGGTTATTCATACCAAATTGCTTATTTGGATTATTTGCTCATTTTTCTCTTGGATGGTTTGCTTTATTAAAATTTTACGGTATTTTTGTATAATCATAACAAATAATAACCCTTTTTCTATTTTATATGAAGCAAGTATTTTCTCCTTGGCTATTGTTTTCTTTTGACTAAATAGTGTGACTTTTGTGAAAATAAATGTTAAATTTGATATATTTAAATATTGTATTTTTTATGCACTCTGATTTCTTGGTAATACAACTTTTCCAACCAAGGAATTGTTATTTTTTTTTCTTTACAGCACAGTGTAGATACATTATAAAGATTCTGAAAATAAACAAGGTGGGAAGGGATTCAGGGGAAAGTTACCAATCTATACAATTATCCTTAGCACTTTGAGTATTTTTTCTAGAGTTTTTTTACTTTTATATCAATATTTTAAAGCAAAATTTAGTCCTATTTAAGACATAGTTTTGACCACAATCAATGGCGTACTGATTGATGTACAATGTGCAATTTCTAAAGCTTTATTTGTGTGTGACTCTTTGATGCCAGGTTGCCCTCTTAAGAAGCAGAAATGTCCACTAGTAATTTGCAGGTCTTAATATCAAACTAGGTTTATTTTCTTGTATTTTGCCTTAAAAAGTACTTGGCATAGTGAGTACGTATATTTCAGACTTTACCCAACGATGTACAACTAACTAGATCATTTTGCTTGTTATTTTTATTAATTCAGCAAGTAGTAGTTAGGCTTCGAAGCAGCTGTTCCAAGTCTCATTATTACAGACATAAACCAATTCCTAGGGGTATTTTAATGTTCAAAACTTTCAAGACAGAGGTCTACCTTTCCCCTGTGAAAAAGCACTCAATATCTGTTTTGTCTGTAGTGAGAGACTGTACCAAGAAATTAAATAATAGAACTGTGATTCCAACATAACTATAACATTCTTTTCAAAATAAGATTGAGGAGAGGGTTTTCTTTTTCTATGTTATTCACTATCTTTAATCTTTATTCCACTAGGTATATGGTATGGAATTCTTGAAGGAATCGGCATATTGGCTGTGATCACCAATGCATTTGTCATTGCTATTACATCTGATTACATCCCTCGTTTTGTCTATGAGTACAAATATGGCCCCTGTGCAAGACATTTCAGCTATGGTGAAAAGTAAGGTTGAAATGCACACATTTTTATGATATATTTTATGTTTGTTATTGAAACGAGAACCTATTGGGAAGTTTTGTTCTGTGACAATTAAGGGCAGTGTTTTCGACCATTGTATTTATAATGTGTATATTGAAGAAACCAAGCAGGCTAAAAAGGAAAATGGTGTTTTACAGTAAACAGCTTTAGAGTCTCTCCATGTTTTCACTTAAAATGTATCACTGACATCAAAATGTTTTTAAAAATGTTATAAGTCACATTTAGAACTGGAAAAGACCTCAGAAATCATCCGGTGTAATCTTTTGACTATGCAGATGGGAAAATTGGGGCCACACTGGGTAATGAAATTGCTGAAGTGAATAAAGCTAGTTGGTGGGGGCATACAGACTAGGAAGGACTTGTCAGCTCTATGATGAGAGATTTTTCTAAAGGAATTTACAGCGATCTGGCCTGTGCATTGTAGAATATTTAGCAGCAACTTTGGTCCTAGACCAGTACAGTACCAATAGCAACCTCCCTACTCCCCGAGTTGTGAGAACCAAAAATGTTTCCAGACATTGCCAGATGTCCCCTGAGGGACAAAATCACCCAGCTTAGAACCATGGCTTCAGGGACTATGAGATATTTCAGATTTTTTCTTCTTGAATGCTGGTATTAGGGAAGAATGCAAGAGAGACTGGAGCTGGGGAACAGAGAGAAATTGGAATTTCAGCTGGAGATTAGCCTTTGATGTAGAAGTCGTACTAGAAGATAAAGCAGTGATAAGAGAAGCTCTTTCTCCTTCTTCCTTCAGGAGAAGTTCTGGGAATGTGTCTTATCTAGAGTCAGGATATGTGTCCCAACAGGCCGAGCCCTGGTTTAGGATGAAATCAGCCCTTAGGTCTGCTGATGAACTGATGTTTTCTTAGAACACTGAGATGCCTTTCTGAACATAAATGTTTCAGTTTTTCAAAAAGAGGTAATAAAGGCACGAGAATTTTTTTTAATATAATTTTTATTTAATTCTTGTTCAAGTACAGGTTTCTGTCTTATATTCCCAACCCTGCCCACTCCCCACCCCATGCTCCCCGCCTCCCTCCCCTTTCCACCCCCCACCCTTAGTTATTGTCCATGTGTCCTTTATACTTGTTCATGTGAATTTTTTTTATATTATAGAGTCTTTTCAAGGGATTTTAACTACTGTTTACTCAAAGAAACATCAATCTGGACCCATGATTAAGAAATGATATCTGAAGTAACATTTTCTGTACTCTGAAACACTATATAAAGTGCTCTTATTATTAGTAGTGAAAAATCAAAAAACCCTTTTTTTTCTTAATTCATAATGATCTAGAAACAGATTCCAAGGGTTTAAAATATGTAGACATGTTTACAGCCCACTTCCTTAGAAGCTGGTGTCTTTACTGCCACCTAGAGGCAAAGAAAATTAAATTGGTTGGGTACTTTCAGGACCTACCTTTCAGGTGGAGATAGCACCTGACCCTTTCTCCAAGTTGAATGACTAGGGATGTAGAATAATTTCAAGAGCTGCGAAGGGCTTATGTGAAGTTGCAAGCACACATACATGGGATCAACTTCCTATTTCATTTTTCAAGGTGTGCTTAGCAGATAAATTGGAGTAGAGTCATTCAGATTGCACATTTTCAAGGGCAGGTGATAAAAGCGTAAGAGAGTGATGAAAAGGAGGGTGCTGGCAAGAAAACAGTCGAGATGGTGAATTATGAGGTCTGGAACAGGAAAGGGAGTGAAGCCAGTGTGGCCGTGTAATGAAGAATTAAGGGTTTAAAATGAGGTAGATGGGCACTTCAACCCAGGTACTATCAACTGTTTACCCTGGGGCAGTGGTTCTCAATGTTTGTTCTGCAGGTATCTTTCAGGGTCCATGAGGCCAATACCACTTTGATAAGAATACAAACACAGAACTTCTTTGTTCACCACACTAACATTTGCACTGATGGTGAAAAAGCTGTGGGGGTACATTTTTCTGGTGACTTTGCTTAACCCAAGGCAGTGATACCAAAGAACACTGGGACTGACAGTATTTCTCATCACTATACAGTTACCATTTTAAAAGTGCTAGTAAGACATTGCAGAATGTCCTTGATGACACAGTAATACTTACTAATTTCAGCAAGTCTCTGCTCTTGAATACATGCCTTTTCGATACTCTATATGACAAAATGCATAGTGTGCATAAAGCACTTCTGTAATGTATCAAAGTGTGATGTTCATCTCAAAGGAAAAAGGCGGTATGTGCTTGTTGGAGCTGCAGACCCACCAAGCTGTTTTCTCATGGAATGAGGATGGCCAGCCGGTGTTTATTCAGACTTGGGTTTTTAGCAGACACACTTTTCTAAAATGCGCATAACTATCTTATCATTTTACAGAAACAATGGGCATTATTTGTTACTATGAATAAAGTTTAAAATTCAAAGTGAGAATTAGAATTTTAAATAATTTTTATGTACCACTGTGAGCTACAAAGCTTTCCAGAACTTATAGATTTTTTTCTAATAACAATCAATGGTAATATTAATGTTAGTGATGTTTCATACCCTGTAGTGAAGATACATCAATGTTTGGAAGATCTGTATAATTGAGGGAACCTGTATTTTTCAAATGACCCATATTTGATGTTACAAAATCACTTACGGGTGAAAAAATAAATTAAAAGTTCAAGATAGAACTATGTATTTTTACATAATTACATAAGAAAACTCTACTGATATGTTTAGATTCCACTTGCAACTAAACTGTAAGAAATGACCAGATGCAGAACTTTGGTGGAATAACAAAAAAAAAAAAATGTCAACAACTATCTGAAATATTATTAAAATAATCCTCCTTTTTCCAGCCATCTATATTTTTGAGGACAGATTCTGTACTTAACTCTTTAAGCCAAATAACATATTGCAACAGATTTAATGAAAACTAAATGAGATGTGGGAATCTAGTTGTCTTCTAAATATTAAGATGAGCATCAGAGGAATTTGCAAATATGTAAAACAATGTCACTTTACAGTTTTTCTTTGGGGAAATATAGCTATTTTTAAATGTGTTATTTCAATTAATTTATAATGGATTTGATAGTTACTTTGAAATTAGTTATTAGAGAAATGTTTTATAAATTTCTCAGTTTTCATTTCTAATGTGTTAAATATCAGTAGATATACCCCTAAAAAAAGGTCTTTGAGACTTTATGTTTAAAAATATAAGAGTTGCCTGAAATAAAAAATTTTAAGAATTATAGGCCTAGAGAAAGTTACTTAGTTTCTGTAAAACTTAGTTCTTCAATGTACATGATGGAGATTAAACAGTTATTGTAAAAAAAACCTGATCACAACTTAATATATAACGACCAAGGTAGGGATTTTTGCATGTGCTGTTCACTGTTGAATACCAAGATTCTAAAATTTTTCCAACAAATTGAGGTTTTCAATAAATATATATTGAGTAATTAATAAATATATCACAAATAAAAGTGTTCATTGACTGGTTGCTTAATTATGATTAAGCAAATAATACCATGCCTGTTTATAAAACATTTATAGGGGTTTAATCCATGGGAAGTAATTACCAATACCTAGTATATAATAAACACTTAATAAATATAAACCAAATGAATGTGTAAGATGGAAACTATTGGGAAAAAATGGGCCCTGGCTGGTGTAGCTCAGTGGATTGAGGGTGGGCCTGCGAAGCACACGATCACAGTTCGATTCCCAGTCAGGGCACATGCCTGGGTTGCAGGCCAGTTTCCAGCAGGGGACTCATGAGAGGCAACCATACATTGATGCTTCTCTCCCTCTCTCCTCCCTTCCCCTCTAAAGATAAATAAATAAAAATTTTTAAAAATGGCAGACAAGAGTCTGACTCATTAAATACAGGTGTAATGGGAGTTAGGGAATAGAATCAGAGTGCTGGGATGCTAAGAGTTTATAATTAGAATGAAAGAAATGGTGGTACTTACCAAATCTTGTCATCTGTAATAAAGAAGTTGGGCTTGAAATTTATGAATCTCTGAATTACATGACGCTTTTCTTTTCTTCTAGTTGTTTAAAGGGATATGTCAACAATAGCCTCTCCTTCTTTGACCTGAGTGAGCTTGGTATGGGAAAATCGGGCTATTGCAGGTACTGGCTTACAAATTATAGGTATCTTTTCTTCTTGTCTTCATCATTCCATCTCCTTTCTCTCCATAATAACAAGCCCATTTAAACTGTCATTTTGGAGTTCTGGCAAGTCGAGAATATTTGGGGCCTCCACACTTTGATCCCTGTTCTTCAAAATTGTGTTTGTTTGTTTTGTTGTGGATTTTAGGTACCGAGACTACAGAAGTCCCCCTTGGAGTTCCAAACCCTATGAGTTCACCTTACAATACTGGCATATCCTCGCAGCCCGGCTGGCCTTCATTATCGTGTTTGAGGTTAGTCACAGACTGATAAAGTAACTATATGTAAATGCTTTTTCAGCTGATATATTAGTTGCCTCTTTGAAGTAAGTTCATCACAGACTTTCCAAAAAGGACTTGACTATTTCCCAGTACAAAGTTCACATACAATGAAATCACTCTAATGAGTGCAAAACAGCAATAGCTGAAAATGTAGGAAAGTAGGTCTGTGGGTGGGTATTTGCACCAGGAAAAGTAGGGTAAAAACCTACTTACAGCTGAATGGAAAGCTTCGTTTTGAGCCTCCTAATAACCAAATTTTAAAAGAAAAAGTTGTTTTTTTCATCTGATAAAACAATTCAGATCTACTCATCAGGATAGAGAAACTTATTTCCTGAATAATCAACTCTAATTACAGTTGATCTTCTGTATTAATATAAGGGACATTGCATAATTTAGTCAATTATGCCTGAGAACAGTTTTATAAAATTGCATATATTTATATTATCAGGTCATGCAATAATATTAGATTGTAGCCCCATGAAGAAATCTTGGAGAAGCTACAGAATTACTGCCTTGCTTAGCATAAACCAACCAGCTTGATATAGTGAAGAGCTTAGCACTGCAATATATTATCTATTCTCTAATGTACCACTAAGGTCTAAGGACCAACTTGGAAGGCATCTGTTTCGTATGACCAAAATTATGGAGAGAGATACTGAAGAAAGAAACTCCTAACCTGCTTTTCTATGGGAAACTCGACCAGCTCACTATGATTCACCATACAGTGCAGTCTCCTGGGACACACATAACAAGCTCATTTAAAAGAGCCTTGAATTCTTTCTTCCCATACAGATACTATTGTCACAAAGTCCTTTAGGCAAATGGGTTCTTTTCCATAAATCACAGTAACTCTATCAGTATCAGATTTGTTTTCTTTACTGAGCAACTGAAAGATCTACATTTCTTTATGGGAAAAGACAAAGGATACATTCATAATAATAGGAAGTAATATTTAAGTAGTGCTTATACTCACTTAATCCTCACACCAACCTTTAAGAGATACTGTTATTATCATGATGTTAGAGGTGATACACAGAGAATGTGGGTGATTTGCACAAGGTTACACATCTGTGCCAAGTGTCAGAGTAAGTTCAGATGTAGGCAGTCTCATTTAGCATCTATACTTTTAACCACAGGCATATTGCCTTTTGATTTTTGTTCCTGGTTTTTATATATAATATTTTTGTCAGTCTATTGTTTAAAATATTTTATCGTAGAATAATTATGGAACAAATATAAAAAAAAACTAAAGTAGTTGTAATGATAACGGACTTAGTAGGGTAGGAGTTTTTAAAGATTCAAGTGCTGGAGGTCGAGTCTCATCCCAGCATCACAGGTAGAGGACATTCTCTCTAGCTTGTTGGCTGCGTACCATCACCCATCCATGGTTTTTCCTTGGATACATGGGTTTTCCCTGGCTGTGATCTTTCTCATCTGTGTATGACAATTCTTCGCTTCTTCCTAATACCTATGTGATACGGGGCAACAGTAGTATTCCTAACATAATCTCCAGCAATATTATTATTCCGGATCATATACTGAGCTGTGAGGATTGGTTATAAGGCAAATGCAATGGTGTTCAAGGTTGTTCTGTTTTATGATTGGCATTTCTGAATCTTTGAAAAGTGTGCTTTTTCTTTTCAAAATTTTCAGCACCTTGTTTTTGGGATCAAGTCATTCATCGCATACCTGATTCCAGATGTACCAAAAAAACTGTATGACCGAATACGACGGGAGAAGTACTTAGTCCAAGAAATGATGTATGAGGCTGAGCTAGAGCATTTGCAACAACAACGGAGAAAAAGCGGTCACCCTGTTCACCACGAATGGCCTTAGTAGATACCCTTTGCCCAGTAGGAGGGGTGATAGCAACTTCAAAGTGCAGGTGGGGTCTAGGAGGAAAGCATTCCTGGAAAACCATGTGTATAATACTCTACTTGGAAATGCATCACAGCCATTTCTTGGATTTAGAATATCCAGGCTTCTAGGGGGATAAAGGATGACTCATGGCATTAAAAAATGGTTAGGTTGACATTGCAGGAAGCAAGGATATAACTCACAGAGAGCTGTATATTTGAAGGCCCCTGCCTTCCACCAGCTGTAGCATAGTAAGAAGGATGATGGTGAGGTTTCTAGAGACAGAATTCCATGTAAAATTACATAAGCCAGGCATGACTTCAAGTACAGTGTGGTTTTTACTCACATTCTAATCTGATTTTGGAACCTTAGGTTGGGTTCAAATACTCATCAGAAATAACTTAAATGAGGGATTGCCTTTGCTGCCAGAAATCCATGTCCCTTCAGCTTACTGGTTCCTAAGAATTCCCCTTGTTTCTTGCTGAGATTGTGGACCTGTGCCACAGGGACTTTATGCTGCTCTACATTGACTATGCAGTTGAAGAGTTGCACATCAGCTTTAGTTGTCACACCAAAAATCTGAGATTCTGGAAAGAATACCATTCACTGAAATGAATAACAGTCTGTTGCATTCTATTCAAATCTGTTGTATCACTCACAGAACCAGTTGCACTGGATTTTTTTTTTTACTAAATGCCAATAGAGCCACATGCTTGTGAAGTATGGGTGTTTATACTTAGTAGTG
This sequence comes from Sturnira hondurensis, assembly GCF_014824575.4. NCBI lineage: Eukaryota > Metazoa > Chordata > Mammalia > Chiroptera > Phyllostomidae > Sturnira > Sturnira hondurensis. The sequence continues at coordinate 5,302,307 of NW_028075269.1, forward strand.
TAGAACACTACTAACTACTAATTCATGTTTTGCCATGGAAATCTGTTTATAATATATTTAATTTTCCCCTTGCTGATTTATTACATCAGCCCACTCAGAATGATTTGAAATGCTGTAAATATTTTGGTTTTCCTTGTACCTTTGCACCTTGACCATGTGTAATGCAAGTTACTGTTTACGCAGCTCTGAGACCACTTCCACCGTACACCGTTGTGACTTGTTTTTTCAGGAAAACAGAAGCCAGATGCTTTTCAACTCTTTTGCTTTTCCAGCAATGTGCACTCTTGCTCATGAGTGAATGAAAACAATGCATGAATATAAATTTCTATGACTTGTAACACTGACACATATATTTTTGAATTTTACTTTTCTTTTATTACCGAGGGGAGTTTTCTGTTATTTCTTTGAGAGATTCATTTGATTTATTTTCGAAAACTCTCTCGAAACAAAGGCAAATGAAGTGTGAAAGATTTGCTTTTTGTGTGGAGTTGGTCTTTTGGTGTCAACTCTGTACCTTTGAGTGTGACTGTTCACAGATGGGGGAAGTGGGCAGGGCGGGACATTGAACTACGGAACATCTGGTGAAGGCATACGCTATGGGGGCAGCAAACAAGGAAAGAGAAGAGTTGAACTAAGGAAATGGATGATAGAAATCAAGAACCTTTTCCTCACAAAACAGTCAAAGCTAATCTTAGTTTTCCCCTGAGAATGAGGTGAGACATAACGTACCCATTTACACATAGATGCAATTATTGTGATTATTATTTGTCCAATTAAACAAGGCAGCTATTTCCAAAATTCATAAAGACCAAATTAAACCCAATGGTAATAAAGCTACTTCCTGTATATGCTAGCGTTTCTCTAGTAAGAATATTATCCAGTTTCTCTTACTAGAAAATTATTTTTATTAGTCTAACGCTAACTTTTTTAAAAGGTTTCCTTCTCTGGAAAAGTCATAGTCATTGGTTGGCTGTTTGGTTTTGACACAAATATTCACTTCTTCTGATTCTGAGCAAGAAGGACTTCATCTTCTAAACATCCATCACATGACCTTGCCACATGGGACTCTTCCATCAAATTCCACAGAGGTTCTGTTTTTGGTGCCTGGGTATCAGAGCAGCCTACTTTACTAACTCTGTACTGAAGTTGCAACCCCCTCCATTTTCATAGCACTTGCATGCCCTCTTCATTTGTGTATACACGCCTGAGAATAAATACTCTCCATGCCTGTTGAGGATGTAAACGTCAGGTGTATAACCTGTCACTTATATCTTCTCCAAGTAAGGGACACAGAAGCAAAGAATCATGACAGTATGCCCTTGAGAATTCTTCTCTTTCTGAATTATTTTTTTATAGAACCACCATCAAGGTTTAAAATTATATGGATTGTCTAGAGCGAAAATGTGAAACTAAAAAAACCTATTTTAAATAGCAAAGTATAATACATCCATTTAGAAAACGCCTTCTCTGATATTTTTGAAAGTGTTGGAAAATGGGAGAAACAATGAAAAAGCATCTGAAATTTTCCTCTTGGGAAACAAGGAAGTAGAAATTAGCGACGCCTTCATCATGGTTAACAACAAAATGTTGACAGCCCTTCACAGTGTGTTAGGTGTAGATTATTCTGCTTTAGTTGAAATGCTTTATATCATGGTTTTCAAACGAACATGAATTCTTTCTCAAAGATTTATATGGCACACACTCTTCTCAGGAATTCTGTATTACATGAATGTTGCTTACCTATTTTCATATTTGAAATTGTTGTCTTTTCAAGCACATTAATATATGCGTGCATGTAGTCAACCTTGACTAGTTGTTCAAAGCTGAAATGCTTTCACAGTATACAGTGTGTGGAAAACTGCCCGAGACCCTAACAGAAGTGGTTTGTAATTGTCTGAGTCTGTGCATGCGCTTTTTAGATATGATGCTGCCAAGTGACTGCATGAGGTACAACTTCCAATGCTGCACATTCTCCCAGAACGACTCTGAGCACAATCTGTGGTAGAACGGAATGAAAAGGAACTTTTTCACTCAATAAATTATCACGTGATATATTTTCCTATAATTTGCATGTTAAATTTACTCCTGCCTGATTTTTAAATATTATATTGGGATTTGTTGAGTGTGTATGGGAAGAGGGCATGACTCATTCTTGAGCGCTACATGGCAACGGCTTCTGGTTCTTACAGCCCTTTATCACATGCTTTAAAAGATGTGAGTATTTGTCTTCTGATAAGTTCATTGACATCATCAAGACATTTGCAAATGCAGGTGCAGTGGAGTGTCATATTGATCCTAATAATGCTTTGTGCTAGAAACAGATGGGAGAGGAAGCTGGCTTAGTTCTGGTGAGGGTAATAATGCTTCTTTTTCACACTTGGGCTGGCTCTACTAATTATCATCAAAATCTCTTTAGGACAGGAATTTCAGCACAGATATAGTTCAAGCGGGGGAAGGAGGACATGTAAGGGCACCGGAGCCAACTGTCAACAACAGGCTACCAAGGTGGCCGTTTGTTTCATCAACTTGATGGTTAAAATTGAAAACCCAAGTTGCCCGATGAGTTATTTAACTGATATGGCTGAATTGATTAATATATCAATTTGTGGCAGGTAGACATAGGCCCAGGATATTGAGAGTGTGTGTGTGTGTGTGTGTGTGTGTGTGTGTGTATGCTCACACACATTGCTAGGCACATCTCTTGGTGTGTAGAACCAGTGAGCACCTACTCTCTGAGATATGCCCAAGTCAAGCCTACTGTGATCATCAGGTATTTCTACTCCATTTTTCCCCAATGACAGTGTGATAAAGGCTTTGAAAATAGCTGAGGTTACATCCAGGAAACTAGTGAACATCTTACCTCATTTTTGGTATTCTCAGTGACTCAGAAAATAACCTTTGGGATGGCCTGGAAACCCAGCCCCTGAGGGAAGGGTGAGCATTTCTATTCAAAATGAAATAAGCCAACAATATACAGTCTGAAGGAAAGATTGGGCTAGCTAGGGTTTATGTATTTGCACTGGTGGTAAGTGATCATGGATCAAATTTGCCATCTGGGTTCATCTGAAAAATGACCCCCATTACATTTGATGATTTTCTTTCTAGAGAACACACATAGTACATGGCTACTTCATGCTAAACACATCCACAGGAAGGCATCTTTTTCAGGAAAGTGAAATGAAAGCACACAGTTTGGTAGAGAAAAGATGTATACAATATTTGGGACCAGGTCCAATTTCTCGTACCATCAAAATCTACTCTCTGGAAAAAGCAGCTTATCCATCAAACCTTATCCACAGACTGCACCTGTGTGTGTGCCCCAGCACAATTCTCCCTCCAGAAAACTTCCTGTTGCATGGACAGCTAGCCTAAACTGGGATTCGTGAGGACCCTAGTCCTCCTTCTTGAGGACCCTCCTTGAGGACTCTGTGGATACCGCTCTACACCTTTCCCTGGGAAGGAACGACGGGACATTTTTAGCAAACACCTATATAGACTTCTTCAGAATATGTGTTTCCATCACAATGGCCATTCTTTCTGCAAGAAAAGCGGGGTCTCTGCCCCTTTTAAAACAAAGCTTTCCTAAATTACTAGTTGGACAATAAAACCTAATGAGACCCATTTAGATAATGCCCAGAAAAATAATTGTCATGGTGATGACCAATGCATGGTATTCCAGCTGCCTCAAAACCGTTATAATTACTTTGTCAGTAAGCGTGCCACTCACTACCAGGTGAGCACTTTAGGGCAAGTTTTATATCTTTTCTAATAAGTAGGATGAGAAGAGTTTTCCCACTGATTCTGACACAGTGTACTTTTTCATGATTATTTTTCCTGGGAAGAGAGGGATTAGATGGTCCAAAAAATCTGGTGGCAAAGATCAGTGTACAAGCAATGTTTTGGGGATAGTGGAGGAGACATAGAGACTTTTCTACTGAAAAAATAATGTATCTGATTTGAAGATTCTATTTCAGTATCTGCTGCACACATACTGTGTCTCCCTTCTGACTGAAAAACAACTGCAATTTAGTTCATCTTTTAACATTCAAAAGAAATAAAGTTTTTTATTCATTATCTACTATAAGGTTTATGAAGCTAAACATTGTAGCTTAGAGTTTAGTGAAAACTCCAACTAAAAAAATAAATGTGCCAGTTTTTAATGTCAAAGATGAAAATGCACTTAAAAACGTAAACAGTAGCCCTGGCTGGTATGGCTCAGTGGTTGAGTGCCAGCCTGCTAATCAAAGGGGCACCAGTTGGATTCCCAGTCAGGGCACATGCCTGGGTTGCCGGCCAGGTCTCCAGTAGGGGGTGCATGGCAGGCACCCCCTACAAAAGTATCCATATTTATGTATCCATATAAATATAAATATAGATATATAGATACAGATATCTATTACTGTTCATCAGTAAACATTCCTATCAAACTCTCATAAGAAATTTGCAAGCCAACTTAAGGGAGCTTTGCTCTGATGAAATAAACTGAATCAGTTGTTAAGCTGGTATCTTCAGGTCAGCATTCTTGAAAATGGTAGAAAATAAAGGTACCTGTAAACCGTAGCAATGTGGTTCCCAATTGGCCCATACCATCACCTGAGCTCAGTTCTCCACGCATTCTGCCTGCCTGTATTTCACGGTTATAAAAAGCAGTTTAGGACTGGCTCATGTATTTTCTTCCATGACAATTACTTACATGAGGACATTAAATCAATATACTATGTGCAATTATTCTTAGCTTTTTAATGTGTCCAAGCAGATTTTGAAATTAGAAATTAACTGAATGCCCTGAACAGTTGCATATACATTTGCTTTAACATTAAAAAACAACAACAAAATATATATGTTGCTGTTTGTGGAAATTTCCGAGGACACAAAGATCAAGGTAACCTATTAAGTCATGAGGTAACTTTCGTGTGTGTATGTGCAAATGCGTGCCCTGAGCCTTGGGAAGCCCCAATATTACAGGTACTATTCAATACACTGAACAGGAAGTCGTGTTATACAATATGTCTGGCTGGATTGTGACATGTTTACTTGGGTACTGGGTGAACCTGCTTTAGTCTCTTGGTTACTGTAAAATATTTTACAGTACATAACTATTTTGCATCTTACTCATATCCCTGTGGAGAATGTCCACATTGATTATTTGAAGGCACTTCAACCTGAACTTACTTTAAAAAATAATTAAAATAATTACCTAGCTTAATGATACATCTATGCTCATTCTGCAGGGTTTTTCCTCTAAAATTAACTAATTCTGTAAATACAGCACTTAACTTACAAGTACTCCAAGGTTCTATGAAAAAGGTCCATAACATTTGGCAATATAAAATATCTTAAAGTTCCTACTGATATGCAGAACTATTACCAATTACCATTGGCTGCCATAGGCCAGGACTGTTTGTCATGGGTCTAATTAGAGAGCCGCCGATTCACTGACACCCAGGTAAGGACCACATTGTGATTAAGTAGCCCAGTGTTTATAAGCTTAGCCATATATGCCTTCTGAAAAAAGCTGATATTTCAAATACAAAAGGTAAAATATTAGAAAACTAGGCTTATGTTTGTTGTTCACACAGGTGTTTGCTGGATTGATTTGGTCAGGACCTCACAATAGAGGAGGAAATAATAGGTTGACCTTTTCGAAGAATTAGAGATAATAAAACCCATTAAATGTTTTACAGTCAATTATAAGTTGCACTTGATTAATTTAAAAATTCCTATCATTTTAATATATGCTGTTGGCGATTTGATTAGTAGTTAAGATGTTGGAAAACAGATTCTACTTCAAGGATATGAATGCTAGATAAAAGGTTAACTTTATAGTAAACCTAAATACCTCGCAACATAGAAATTGTGCACAGAGATTTCTAAATATACGAGTGTATATATGGAAAGCTAAAAATTCTGCAACGTTTTAAAACAATTGATTTCTAAAAGAACAATTAAAGGGGGACTCCTCTATTTTGTCCATTTAGCAATCGGATCTTGGAAATACTCTTTGATTAAGACCATAATATCACAAAAATATTTTAGTAATACCCTCTTTGAAATACTGTTTACAAGCTCTTCGATCTGTGGTTTATTTTCCCCCTTTATAATAAAATGGTCTAACCCCATAAAGTTTCAAAACTATAAATTTTTTATTCAAGAAGGACTATTTAAATAGAGAGAAAAGCCCATCGCCCCTCCATTGCTGTTTAGGGGATCACAGCTGCTTGTCATTGTGCACTGAGCCTTAAGTTTGTATTAAAATGCTATCTATTTCCCAAGGTTTACAGTTATAAATGTAATTCTCAACCATAGATATGAATATGGCATTTTTCAGTAACAAACTTGTCTATCTTTATTACAATATTTTTTCAAGAATTTATGACTTTCCATAAAATCATATTTTATTTAAACTTGGCATTAACAAGGCTACTAGTTGGAAATGTATAGCATTACTTTCATTTATACCTATGTTTATCTTTTTATTTCTAATTCTCAGACTACTTCAGTAATACTTACACTATTCCAGTATCTTAAAAATCCCAAAGAGAAACAGTGAACAAACTTAACTTGAAATGAATACATTACTGAGTACCATTTCCTTCCTTTCTTTGTATAATACAGATTAACAAGTATCGAATGTCCCATGCAGGCCAGTCACAGTGCTAGCTACTCTACGTGATTCACCTCCGTACAGCCTCACAACAGCCCTATTAAGTGGGGACAATTTTCACTCCTTTCATTTTGTAGATAAGCTAAGTTTAAAAAGCCTTGCCCAAGCTTACTGAGATAAGTTTGTGTAAGAAAACTTACACAAAACACGTCTGAAGCTAAGCTGTTTGACTATATTCCTCATTTCAATCAATAAGCTCTATTCTTCAAATGGTGACGAAGACAACACCAGTCATCAAAACAGATTCATTCAGAACAAGCGTAACAGGCGTTGAGGTCTTTCCGTTTCATTTTTTTAACCGATATTTGTTGTGTTTAAAACAGAGACTAGCATCAAGTCTGATACCTTTAAGGCTGTCCTAAAAGGTCCTTAACTCATCATTAATGCCCCATTTATGGAGGATATCCCTAGTCATTCCGTGGCAAAAATAAAAATAAGAAAGGCACAAATTTAACCCATTTCCATGACTTGGATTGAACTTGGCGCTGGGCAGATCTTGTACTGCACCAGTGGCCTTTACGCAGCTCGGAGCTGACATTCCCCAGAGAGAGGGTAGGAGAGGCGTGCTATGACTGATCTCTTGACTCCAAACTTCCTTGTTCTTCTTTGCTTTGCTACTCAACAAAAGTGGATTCTATGTGGAAGATGATTCTTCTGTGGATTCCTATCTCTTTCTACCTGAAGCCTTAAAGGTTTGCCTGTTTATTCGATTAGAAAGTATTTGTGAGGTTTACATAATAATATGAAATTACTACCTTCCGTTTGTAAGTCACCTTATTCTTTCATAACATTTCATGTAAGAAAATGTGTGACTGAAGAAAAGGATATTAAAAATATTTCTGGTTAAGTATTAACATAGTACTTTCGAGTACTGACCTAAAAGGGACAAAAATACCTCTAGGATAATTTGTGAGCAAGATATGTGAGAAAACTTCTGAGTGAAATAAAACACCATATGGTACATTTTGTTTTTGTGCAATTTCAAGTGAAAGTTCAAAATCTTGAAATATGTTCCCAATATATATGCCAGTGAGGTTTTGCCCAGATTTCTGCATCCTCCTAATTTTTTTAATTTAAAATGTCCTAACTACTAAAATATTTCTAGAAATTTTGTTCCTTCTCAGTTTCAAATATTTTCTAAACATACCCCTTTTTCTCTTCCTTCAGCCTTTTTCAAAAATATTTTCCTTATCTCTTTTTTAAAAATATTTTATTTATTTATTTTTAGAGAGAGGGGAAGGGAAGGAGAAAGTGGGAGAGAAACATCAATGTGTGGTTGCCTCTCACATGCCCCCCACTGGGGACCTGGCCTGCAACCCAGGCATGTGCCCTGACTGGGAATCGAACCGGCGACCCTTTGCTTCACAGGCCCGCGCTCAATCCACTGAGCTACACCAGCCAGGGCTCCTTATCTCTTTTATAACCCTCTTCCCAATTCTTTCTTTCTCTCCTCCTATTGTCTTCTCCTATTTAAGAAAAGAAAAGCTTTGAGCTGTGGCTTATAAATGGCAGTTGTCATTTTTTCATCCGTCTACGGTTTCCTCCTTCTTTCTGTCTTCTCCCCCTGATAATAGATTCTGGTTACATAATATTCCCTATCTCATGTTTCTTTTAAGGGTTCTTTCTCCTGGCTAACATTTAGACAGCACAGCTTTTGGGAGTCCTTATCCTTGACTATTTGGACCAATTCTTCTTACTTTGCTGACACTGTTTCTAGGCCTCTTGACTTTATCCGGCCACCAGAATAAATATCTGACACCAGCCACAATATATCTTCTTTCCTCTGATCTAACCCCAGTAGCACTGGTTCTTTCCTTTACCTTTTAAGAATTTTTGTTTTGCTTCTTCCAGAAAATCTTCACTATGTCTCCATTTGTTAATTCAACTTTTGATTTTTGTAGTCTTTCTTACTCCAGAACTTTAAAACTTACCTACTAGAGTTCAACTAAGAAGATCTGCTACATTAGCACATTGAGCTTGCATGCCAGAGCTGAATGAGCAGAATATAAGTCCTGTGGACAAGGTATTGTGCATTAAAAAATATCTGCCTGGTGACATTTCCCGTGGGCTGGTGGGCTATTTGCAAGGCCCTTTTACCCAATGCTGTCTTAACAGCCTCCTGCAGGACAGTCCTTTTTTCTCTATCCATCTCCAGAGAAAAACCGCACACCTCTCGTTGAGCACAGAAGCAACTTTCCATGGTAAGGTGATGAAAAAGGAAAAGAAATGCAACACTCAATGCCCAGAGAAGGAAAAGTATTTAGTTATAACTGTTTTCACTAACCAGGAATTCCACTCTCTTCCTGTACTCAGCACCATTATTGCCAGGGCTTGGTTAGGACGCGGAAGTAGCAGGAGTGACTGGAAGAGGACATAAGGACAAATGTGTATGGCAAGGGTGTTGATAGCAGCTGTGTGTCCCACCCGAAGCTGTGGGATGGGGAGAATGTAGAATGTGTGTACGTTTATGCGAGGTGTGGGGGTGGGGTAGATGCCATCCCTTTGTTTAATCAGCAGAGACAGAGAAGCATTTAACATGCCTAACCCCATCCTCGTCGGCCTCCAAACTCCAAAATATCCGACGGTTGAAAGACTGCCGAAAAAGAAAGTTTAATATGACAAAAAGAAAAGCAAACAGAATAATTTGTTGTGCTATGATGAAATCCAGTCTTAATTTATTCAAGAAGGAAGTCACCAGGGCACATAAGGGTTGACTGTTCTCACTTGAAGGTTTGGATCTTCCAAAGAATATCCTAGAGAACATTCACTTTATTTGTAGATATAAATAAGTATAAATAGACATAGAGATTCTTGTCTTCTAGCAGCAGCAACTACACAAAACTACTAACCAATAGGCAAGAAGTACGTGGACTATGTGGAGCTACGTGTGTGTGTGTGTGTGCACGTGTTGCCTTAGAAATGGGTAATCCTCTCAAAGGCCACATTGTCATAGCTTTTGTCCTTAGGATCATACCCTGAAACAGGGGCCGGGCTTTCTTGTCTGAGTCCATTCTGTAAAACAGATTCAGTTCTTGGTTTCCATGTACTGCCATTCTCAAGGTTTTCCTGAGGAATATCGAAAGGCACGTATTAGGGAACTAGTCTTGATATATTCTAAAACAAGTTGAAGGACCCTTGTTTAGGCCTCCCCCTTCGGAAAAAAAAAGTTACATAAATACAAAAGCAGCACAAATAACGGACCAAGGGCACTTTTTAATTGATACCTCTGATGCCTCAATTCATGTAGGCACTATTTCTAATAATAATAAAAACAATAATTTAGTGAGCATTTACAATATATCATGAGTTGCGTGAATATATATGTGTGTATATAAAATTTAGTAGACCAAGCCTGTGGCATACTGGTATTACCTCCTGAGGAGAGACAACCTGTGTCTCAGATGGTGATGGCCTCATGAGGGTACTGTTTGGCAACAGAGCCCAATACTGACATGCTAAGTGTCCCTGCCACCCACTCACTGCTCAGCCTTGACAACATAAGCTGCCTGCCTCAACAGGATTTATCATTTCGTTCAGGAAATTCTTGCCTAGGAAGATAAATACGTAAACTAATAAGTAACTTGATACTTTCCTTTTGGAACTTACTCAAAATCCATTTATCCGAACAATGTACTAACCAACCAGCTGCCTCCTCAGCACAACACAGTGCCTTCCCATTCCAAGCTCCTGCCAAGATGGTGCTCGCCTTACTGCCGTGACTATTAAACTCAGCTTTCCTTCCTATGCATGTTATTATGGTGTTTTGGGGAGAAGGGGAGCAACTGACCACAGGTGACATGATAAGCGTGAGGAGTCGCTTTTCTGGAGTATTAAAAGAATGAAATGTCTGGGATAATAAGCCCTAACAAAAAAGAAACAGAAAAGGAAAACCCATGCCTGTCATTAGTCACGCTGAGAGGACCAACACACACCACTAAGACCAGCTACAAACATGAGAGAAAACATTACTCCTCCCAGGTTTCTGCAGTCGTCAAACACCATAATGACTTCAAATGCTTGGGGCTCTTTAGCCCACGCTGCTCCAGGCAGCTTTATTTTCATTCTTGCTTCCCTTCTCCTCCTTTCAGGATCCTTCAGGGGGGAGCCAACCCCAAAATACAGGCTAGTCTTTCCTTTTCTTGAGGACAGCCTTCCCTGGTACCCCTGGACTGCCCTCACCCCCACTCTTTCAAGCTGCATCAGTCAGTAAGTCTAATTTGGTCTGGCCACAGGCTGTGATCTTTGGAGGAGGTGGCCCTAACAGTACTTGGACAGTGTCACTAGCCCTGCCTGGGTGAAGCACAGCTCTCAGTGGAGTCAGGAGAATAGGGGTAGTGGGATGGAGAAGGTTATGTGTAATCCTGCTCCTTCTCTGCCTAAGTTCCCCCAGTAAATCTAACTTTATATTGATGCTCCATGGAACTAGAGATGTTTGTGTGCCAGTTGTGCTGCACTATTTACCACTCCCCACCCCTGACCCTCAGAGCTCAAGTGAAAACTGAAGTCGGGAGGCATAAAGTAACTTACCCAAGGAAAGCAAGACATGGAATCAGGGGTAGACCCATGGCCAACACTAAAGCCTATGCTTTCAGCATTATGGGGTACTGTGACCCTATTTTATTCCTGTTCTAATATTCATTTTTATATTATTTCCTAAAGTCCACCCTCGGAGGGGTTAAATAAAATTTTGGAAATGCATCATTTGCAAAGACAACAGTTTAGCCCAAAGGCGCATTTAGCTACACAACATAATTACTTGCTTAAAAGCTAATCAGCTGAGGTCACTGAGGTTGGAACCCAGATTCCTTCAGGTTCTAATATTCACTGCCTTCCCTCCCCATACCCACCCTTTCGAATGCTCTCAATGAGCAAAAGGAAATCTCTTTGAGCCAGTGAATATTTTTCAGAAGCTCGAACATCAGCTCACCTGATCTGTTGCACCATCGTGCTGAACTCCGCACCAGCACAGTGTTTTATATTTTTTAGACCAAAAGCAAAATAAGTTGCAAACGGGTTTAATTAGCACTGGTTGAATATCCTCGCCACTTTGGTGACCTGTTAATGAAAGAACAGATGGATTAGGTGGTTGCACACTTGAGAAGTAGGTCTCTTCTCAGCCTAAGAGCTGTTTTTAAACAAGCCTGACTGGTTAAAAGACAGAAATTAGTAACTGCTCAAAGGTGTGGGAGTAGCTTTTTAAACATCCATGAGGTGTCAGGTGAGGCAAGCTCATGGCCATAGAGTGAAACAGAAAAACACTTATTTTAAAATATTTATTATGGAGAACACTCCGGGTACCCTTTCACAGAAGTGACAGTGGGAATTATGTAATTTCTCCCTTTAGGAAAGCTCTCAGCTTTCAAGCTGGTCAGATATACTAAAGGGCAGTGGAGTCAATATTTGTCAAATTGAAAAGGTTACATTTACTGTTTCTTCTTCTTTCTGCCCCAGCATCCTGAACATACAGTACCCTCATGTGCTCCCCAGCTACTCTAGACTTGGCTGGTACTTCCTTCCCCATCATTACAACATACCTGCTCAGTGTCCCATTCCTTCAAGTTCTACTATAAAACAAAAGTCTGGGCAGCAAAGACTACAGTCTTAAATGTCCAGCCCTTAAGGAAAAAAGTTTGCTGGCCTCTGTATCTTTGATCTCGCCAGAGAAATTTCCAGGATTACATTCTAAATTGTCAGGAATTATATATATACAATTTATTATATTACATATATTATGTATTATATTATATATATATTAATTAAATGCTTTGGGCTTTGCTGGCCAGAGGGCCTTTCTTGCAGCTACTCAGCTGTCCCTTTGTAGAATGAAACCAGAGACAATAGCAAACAAATGGACATGACTGTGTTTCTATAAATATTTTTATAAAGGCAAGAAGTGGCCACATTTGTTTAGTTTGCTGACTCCTGACCCAAGAGATCAGCTTAATGAGCTAATAACTAAAGTTTTCATATCTGAGTCTTGCAGCCATATGGTTAAGAATAAAAATGGGTAATATTTTTTTAAATTTTTATTTAATTCTTGTTCAAGTACAGTTTTCTGTCTTGTATTCCCAGTCCTGCGCCCCCAGTGCTCCCCACTTCCCTCCCATTTCCGCCCCCAACCTTAGTTATTGTCCATGTGTCCTTTATACTTGTTCATGTGAGTCCTTCCCCTTTTCCCCTGTGATTCTCTCCCCTCTCCCCTCTGGACCCTGTCAGCACGTTCTGCATTTCAGTGTCTTTGGTTACATTTTGCTTGCTTGTTTGTTTATTGTTTAGATTCCTGTTAACAGTGATATCATATTGTATTTGTCTTTCACTGCCTGGCTTATTTCGCTCAGCATAATGCTTTCCAGTTCCATCCATGATGTTGCAAAGGGTAGGAGCTCCTTAAAAATGGGTAATATTCAAATGAATACAAATTGTTGCCCAGCGAAAAATAGAATAGAATAAATTTATTTGCTCTATTCTCACAGTGGGATGATCTGTCCATTTAATAAACCAACAAGGATATTCGTTCTTGACGTAAAAAAATGGTATTTTTAATTTATATGGTTAAAGATATAAAGGAAAATAACTTTTAGCAGCCCAGTAGAATTTTACCAATAATAATAAAGACTCTGGTGGGTATCTTAGGCCAAGATCACCCTTTAGCAGCTTGCAGAGAAAAATTAATAATATAAATGATCTGGTGGTAGTAATCAAAATAGCCATCGTTCTGTTTATCAACCTGTATGAGTAACATGAGTAGCAGATCTTTAAAGTGCTGGGTTATCCAGAGGAAGCAGAACTGACCTTGTCACCCAGTGATACCAAGCAACCCAAATGGCGGGACTGAGAGAAAATAGGACACAGAGTGAGCAGGCCTGCAGAACTGACATTGTCACCCAGTTATACCAAGCAACCCAAACGGCGGGACTGAGAGAAAATAGGACACAGAGTGAGCAGGCCTGCAGAACTGACATTGTCACCCAGTGATACCAAGCAACCCAAACGGCGGGACCAAGAGAAAATAGGACACAGAGTGAGCAGGCCTGCAGAACTGACATTGTCACCCAGTAATACCAAGCAACCCAAACGGCGGGACTGAGATAAAATAGGACACAGTGAGCAGGCCTGCAGAAGGCCTCTGGTCTTCTCCACTGATTTTTAAACCTTGTAAGACATTTTTTAAACATAGAATATTATAGAAGGTTTGTGAAGGCCTCTTAGGCCAGAACTGGAGGTATCAAGTCAGCCCTAGGGCCTCATTTGAAAGACGTACCACGAGGCAGGCATCGCTGATGCCAAGAGTAAATACTTTTTCCAGAGATTTGTTGGAGCGGCATAATTAGACTCTCATAAAGCGTTCCCTTTTGGTCTTAAGGATACTTTGCTAGAATTTGAGACATTTGTAGAAAAAGAAAACACAAGAATGAGTACAAAGACAGTCGTTTATACTCGAGATGGCAAAGAATTTCCAAGCCAAATGTAGTGCAAGTGCTACAACATCAGCACAAGAACATGGGAACTTCAATGTGCGTATGGAAAACACCTAGACAAGGCCCTGGCACAAGGTTTGGTGCGCACACACTTTCTGCTTTGGAGCCAGGCAGCTAAAGCTTTGGTTGTCTGCTCAAACTGTCTGACCACTGGGCTGATAAGTCTAGGGGCATCCTACCAGCATCAAGGAAAAAAATTTTATCTGAAACCAATTTCACAGAGAAAGATATGGGGGAGTGTCAGCACATGAATGCCTGGGGTTACAAAATTTATGTTCTATACTATATCATATACCCAAGGGTGGCTTAAAATTTAAGAGAACAGCTGGTGATATCATGCCTGGTGGAATAAGTCACTGGAACTTGCACATACTATATCCAGTACAGTCACCAGAATTATTGCCATTTAGATTACATGTTGGGTAGGAATCTTGACTTCCCATTGCCTACAGTTATATAATGGTGGTGGGGAAAAATACAACATCTTAGCACTCATTCATTCAGCTGAAATACTCATATATACTCCAAAGAGGCAGAGTAGCAAAATTACAATGGGCTATGTCACCCCATTCTCCCTCACCAATCCCTCATGAGCTTTGACATAAAAAGGGCATTAAATCATCAGGACAGTGGCTCAAACTATGAACGGTAAACACTGGTAGCAAAAATGTCTGACGGTGAAGCTGCTCACTGCGCAGAGCTCATGCCCCTGTAGGAGTGACGTCTAGAGGACAACATACCCGAAAGTGGCAGTGAGACTCTCCTCTGCTTATATAGCCAGTTAGTAAAGGCTAAGCCATGAGAGAGTAGGGTGGTCATAGGAAAAACTCCAGCCTCTTACTGAGATAAAGGGGGAAAGAATCACTCCTGACATTTAACCTTCCTTATTGATTGTTATATTACAAAGGATTTCTCATACCCAGGCTTCTGGAGGCCATGTGTCAAGACATTTTTTTGGTAATATATGGAGGATATTTAAAAATATATTTTATATGTATTATTAATGATATGTTATATATTAATCATGTATTAATCTTTAATATTAGATATATGATTAATAATATATATAAAGAGGGAATATATATAAAGAGGGATGTGTTTGCAAATCACTTTGGAGAGTAGATAGATCTCTGGGAAGGGAAGCTATTTGTGGGGGATCCAAAACCACACCAGTAGAACAGTCACTCGTCCACCAATGCATGAAACTAGTCCAGGTCTTTCTTGTCCCCAAAGAGGAGATCCATGCACCAACCTGTAAGGGAGCTGATGATTACTCCAGCGGCAATGCAGCCCAGGCAGCCCACTGTACTGTAGTACAGGTAGGAGAGCGAGTACCAGGTGTCAGCGATTGCAGGTCTGTGGAGGACAATAGCACGTGTGAGTCCTCAAGTTATGATTCACAGGGACCTAGAGGACTGTGGAAGGTTCATTTTGGGGCCTGGCATCTCTCCAGGCCCCAGAGCTTCACTTCTTGTCATTTGATTATTTTTTGAAGACTCAAAGGTAGACTGGTAGTGCTTGGTATTCCACTCTACTATCCATCCCCAAATTACAAATATTGCTATTGAGATACAATTGCAATGAGGACTGTGCATCCAATTTCTTTTGTATCACTTATTCTTCAGACATTTATTAAGCCCAGATTTAGTCCCAGAAATTGTGACAGACATTGAAGAGTTATAAAGCTGCCTTGAGTGGTGTGGCTCAGTGGGTTGGGTGTTATCCTGCAAATAGAAAGGTCACTGGTTCCTTTCCTGGTCAGGGCACATGCCTGGGTTGCAGGTTCAGTCCCTGGTTGGGGCCATGTGAGAAGCAACCAATCCATGTGTCTCTCACACATTGATGATTTTCTTCCTTTCCCCCTCCCTTCCTCTCTCTCTAAAAACAAATAAATAAAACCTTAAAAAAAGGAAAAGGAGAGTAAGCCATGAAGTCTAAATATAGAAGTTAATAATCATAAAATGGAATGGCAATGTCTTGGTGGAATAGGAGTGTAAGAGGATTCCGGGAGCATTAGAAAGGGCAGCAAACCCAGCCTGACGTATGAAATGATACCTTAGTTCATTTTTAAAGAATGGTTACTAGTTAATCAAGCAAAGACAAGAGGATACTATAAGCACAGGCAAGAAGGAAATAACAACATGATAGACTAGGAAACTATAAGTCAGTTGATATTGTTTGTACCTAAGGTTTGTGGGGAACAATAACTCTAAACTAATGAAACTCGGGCAAATGAAAGCAAGATAATGCAGTGCTCATACATTATAAAGAAAGGACCACCTTCTCGGGAGCATAATTGGGTGTGGAAATGCAAATGTATTAAAGTCAAGCACAGTGCTCCTGGCTCTCTCTCTCTCCTCTACGCCCTCGTTCTCTCCAGATAGATAGATAGATAGGTAGATTGATAATAAAATTTAATATTTATAGATACACAGATATAATGTTTTAAAGGTTTTATTTATTTATTTTTAGAGAGAGAAGAAGAGAGGAAGAAAGGGAAATAGGGAAACATCAATGTGTGGTTGCCTCTTCAGCCCCGTGTTCACTGGGACCTGACCTGCAGTCCAGGCATATGCCCTGACTGGGAATTGAACTGGTGACCCTTTGGTTTGCAGGCCAGCACTCAATTCACTGAGCCACACCAGTCAGGGCTCGATATAATTTTATATCGAAATATAAATTTAATATAATTTAAAATTATATATATATATATAATTAGTATTATTTAATCCTCTCAAAATCTTGGTAAAGTACTTAAGTTCAATAAAAATGATAAATTCACAGCACCGCTCCTTCCTCGGTAAATCCCAACCACTCTCTGTGCTGCTCACAAACCTACTCAGCGCCCGTATTCTTTCAAAAAACACTAGGATCTTCAGAAGTATTTTCAGTCTTCTCCCCGTTTTATCTGTTTACACTCGTCCCTCCAACTTCCCTTCTCTCACACTGACCCTTCCACACCAGGCTGCAGAGTGGATACGGACAGAGCGGGAGCCCTGCAGGACGCTCCACAGTGCCCCCTGCTGCCCGGAAAACGCCCCTCAGCAAAGCGACGTCTGTCTGCTCAGACTGATCGCTGAAGAGTGCACCTTTGTCTAACCTGGTGACCCACTCCCTGGGACTTACTGCCATCTTTAGAGGCCCCATACCTGCTGGGTAGCACCGGAGGCACAAACTCTGTCACATTTGATGGGACACACTGGTTTGTCGATAAAGACAAGGGCCATGTCTTGGAGGCTGGTGCAGGATAAATGAAGGCCCCAATGGCCACCCAAAACGACAAGATGATCCCGGTCAGAAGGCCTCCTAGAGCACCCTTGTGAAGGAAAAGAAAAGTTACTGAGAGGTTTGGCAAAGATGTCGGAAGCTTGATGAGGTGGAGAGTGCTGTGCCTCAGGGATTCTGGTTTTCCACCCAAATCTTAGTCACTCATTCTGGAAACAGCCTTCCTTCCAACTCCCACAGTGGGGTTTTTTTTATTTAAAAATAATTCATTCCTTAAATAAAAGCACTACATAATTTCCCAGTGATCATTATATTTAGGTTCCTAGCAGGCATCTTTTCCCTCTCTCAGTTTAGTCTCTTTCTCCCTCTTATCACTTAAAAAGCTGTTGAAAGCTCAGTTCCCAATGGCTGAATTTCAGACATTTGGGAAAACCTCAGATAATGGGGACAGCATGGTCATTTTTCACTGACATCTATTATTATAAGCTAATGACACAGAAACTCTAGTCCCCTATGCTTTTCCAGGTGATACCAGCAGAGTCTCTGACTCCCAAGTTTGGAGTGTTGGGTCTAAATTCTAGCATGTATATTTACTCGCCCTTTCATTGCTCAATAAACAGTGAAAAGTCGCCACTTCTGCAAAGGAAACAGAACAGTCTAAGCAGAGACCAGTCCCACTGGAAAATTAAGTCTGGATACTCCTGGATTCTCCCGAATAGCTGAACCTTCTCTGCAAAAAAAAAACAAACAAAAAAAAAAAAACAACCACTACATGTTTGTTCTCTGTTGATGCAGAATAGAAGTTCTCCAATAACAGCACTGGAATGTTCTGTTATGATTTAGGGAAACTAAAACAATGTGTGTGATTTGAATGGTTGTAACTTGGTCTAGACGAGAAGTCTGCAAGCATGTATTACAAACAGCCAGCTAATACGCATTTGAGGCCTTGTAGGCCATTCAAGGCCTATCACAGCCACTCAGTCCTGGCCCTGCAGCACAAAAACACCAGCACACTAGGGAAACAAAGGACAGTGGCTGCGTTCCAGTAGAGTGTGTGGGCACTGAAAGGCGAATTTTTAATATTTGTGTCACGAGACATTCTTCTTCTTTTGATTTTGCCCAACAGTTTATAAATGTCAAACCATTTTTAGCTTGCCAGCCATGACGAAACCAGGAAGATGGTTGGATTCAGTGGGAAAGATGCAGTTTGCTGACGCCTGACCTACCAGTAAAGGGTGAATGGATTTCAGTACAAGGCTCCACCCTGACTGATTTAGAGCAGCTGTCTTGAAAGCCATGCTGAGAATTCTGACGTTGCTTCCACATTTAGTAATGAGACAGCCAGGATTAATTAGAAAGATCTTCCATGGCCAATGACAAGGGGAGAGGTGATGCAAATTTGTAATATTTATTATATTTTATCTAGAACAAGGTGGTTTTCCTGACTAAATAGAAGGACCACAATTCACTAACCTAGGTAACAAATTAATGTCTAGAATGCATTAAGATATTATGTAGCTAGCTATCAGTTCTTCCCTGGATGAGAAATTGCCTTTTTTCATACTGTCTCTCCAAGGATATAACTATCCTTGTCAACTTCAATATCAGGAAAGTTGATTAAAACAAAGTGTCTTCTAATAAGACTGCAGGAGAAAGACTGCAGATTCCTACATGTCTCTACCTATCCAGGCCCTTCCCATGAGATTTATCTAGAAGAGAGGTCAATAATGGTCAGGTAGCCACAGAGACCCAGTTAGGTACACCATCTGATCAGGCTTTATTGACGACCGTATAGTCTATTAAAAATACACAGAGTCAGGCTTTCTGGAGTCTAACTTTCTAAAACTTTATGTATGTGAGTGTATACATGGAAATATTAAAAATATCAACTTGTTAGATTGAAATAATATTTAAAAGATTTTAAAATATTATTATTTTTCCAAATAAATGTTTATTTTGATTTATACTTACTTCATAGTCATCCAACCAACATTTACTTAAGGACAAACTATTAGCTGGCCAGCTGGCAAAACCGAGAAGATCCAGCTCTCAGAGTATACAGGGCTTGTCTCCTCTTCCCTCCTTCAATTAGTTCATTACAACAGAAGTAAAAAAAAAAAAAAATAGAAAAAAAGAGATGTGCATCTTTTTTTAAGTTTTAAACTTGTGTTTAAACTGAAGTATTTCTGCATTCAATATCTATTTGAAGTTTCATGCTGTGGGCCCTTACTTCAGAGAATGTAAACCCTGAAGCATCTGCTTCGATGGTGTGTCACTTGTCGTTTCACAACCACCTCGTACTGGCTTCGCTTTCCGCTTCCAAAACAACTTCACTGAGTCAGAGATGGGAAGGCTCAGGTGTTGTTCAGTTCTATGGAAAGAAACCACCAGGGGTTTGTTTGTTTGTTTGTTTGTTTTTGTAGTTTTGCTTTGGCAAGGGCAAATGGCCTTTCCATGGAGGAGTGAGGGTTGAGAGAAGAGAGGGGAGTGCGGGACCCTTACCTTCCAGTTCACAAAAGGAAACAGGATCCCCAGCGTGAACAAGCCCAGCATCGGCCCCCCACACATGCCGTGGATGCTGATCGCGGCCTGCGGACAAAGGCAGGTCAGAATCACAGCTTCATGACCCACCTGGGCCCACCTTGTTTTTAGACTTGGGATAAAATTCAATCCTACTCCTGACTGCACCACCAATTAATCACGGGCTTTCTGGAAGTCATTGGTCCCTTCTGGGCTCAATGATAAATATTGTGTTAAAAAATAAAAATACGTATAAACAGACGTGTGTGCATGTGCCTCTACACTCAGGTAATGTGGATTTGGCAAAAGTACTTTTCCCTCAAGCTGGAACTCATTGATTTGTTTGTATTTTCTAGATTATCAAAATGTTTTTATGTAATGTACCAAATAAGCACACGTAAAACACATTTTGTATCTTATGTAGTTGATCAGTGGTTCGAGCAATCATCTTATTTTGACAGCAATAGCCTGTCCCTCCACCTCTGACATCTTACACAGAACACCTCAAGGAAGTTGAAGCATTGAGGTGTGGCAGGAGGCCGTAGGATGCTCAGGTCCCATTCCCTTCCTTTCTGGCTTCTTGTGGAAATGGAATCTGACAAATGTATTTCCATATCTGATAAGCTCTAATCTGTTGAGCCCAGTGGAGTGGCAAAGAGTTGTCATTAAACTAAAGGCTGTCAATCTATAGCCTTGTTCCGTGGCCTCGAACAGCAGACAGGATTGTGCAGGCAAACACGCATGCACACACACACACAGCTACCCTGCAATCAGCCCTGTCTCATCCCATTAATGCAACTATAGGGCTCTTAGATCAAGGGGCTGAGATGAGGATGTTCCAAAGGCCTTATACAGATGGTATGTCATGGTTGTCAGGCGCCCCCTTTATGCCAGACAGTAAGGATGAACTACTCGGGCGCTCTAAATAAAGGACCTCATTGAGTCCTTACAATTGCCTTGTAGTGGGTAGCACTAATGCAACTTGATAGATGAGAACATTGGACTGAGAGAAACCATAGTTAAAATAAAGGCATATTCCATCTAGACAGAGGCAGAGGTGAGATTTAAGAGTTTTAAGCCATTTTGCCTGGCTATAAAACCCACATTTTCTTTCCAAAAAGGAGTGTTTAAAAAGAAACAAAGTTAAGAGCATAGATCACCATAAGGGCCTTCTTTGTTTCACTTAAAGGGAAAATTTCTTGAAAGAGTCCATCACTAATAGAATATTTAAATTCTAATGTTGGCCCTGCCACACAGAAGTATGATTCGGTGAACCTTCTGTTGTTAACTCAGGTTCGTTCTACTCCAGAGAGACGTCCCCAAACAACAAAGGGACGTGACCAAGGGGCTTTCAAATCCCCCCCACCTGTGTTGTAAGTTCTTCTGTCCAGAAACAGGAGATGGAAGGCAGTGTCATGAGTGCTTTGCTAGATTAATTTTTAGAGAACTGAATGCCACAAATAAATCTTTCATAAAACAGAGGCTGATAAGATTAAAGTTGATATTTTTCCAAAACATAGATACTTAATTTAATATTCTTGACACTTCCTCTGTTGATGGACAGCATTAAATCATAGTTGACACGGTTGCTGAATTTGGAAACACATTTACTAGGTATTACATGGGAAAGTCAGCTGAAAAAGGTACTTATCTCTCCCAGTAGGGGAAAAATTAAAAATCTCTTACAAAGCCATTAGCCTCAAGAAAAATAAAAGTCTTACATGATAGAAAGAAAAAAAACTGAGGAAGTCAGTGATGCATGCGTCCACTCACACGCATGCATTTTTTTAAGCAACATTATTGAAAACCTATGGCATGCCAAGAAAATGCAAAGAATCTTCATATAATAGAAAGATAAAGAGGAATCGAGAGGGTCAAAGTAGAATCTGAAGACGTGCTTCTCTATTATTGCTTTGCCAGGTGGGCAGTTTGGGAAGGGAACAGGTGTTGTGACCTCAGGAGACCAGGGTCATAAAGCCGGTTCAGCCACTAACTAGCTGTGAGCACTTGAGGGGGATATTTCTACTCTTTTCTGTGTTTATCTACCAAAGGATGGTGGTAAAACAGATTGCCCTTCAGCCTGAAGGTGAGTGCTGGCATTTTGTGGCACCGCAAGTGGGACCTGTGGGAGGAAGTTCAGGCTGGATAATGAGTGGGTAATCGATGAGTCCTGCCCCAGCTCCCTCTTTCATTATGTGACTTCCAGACCACGACTTCACCTCTCTACACTAGTTTCTTCAGCTATCAAATCAGTAGATTAATCAAACTACCCCCTAGAGAATTGATAAAGATTAAATGAAGTAATATATTTGAGACTGTACCTAGATTAGATAAGCCTCTCACAAAATCAATTGGTTTTTTTGTCATGATTATTTCTCCTACTTTTATTTACTTCAGTAGGAACTTCTCAGATCTGAATTTTAAAAGTTTCTCGTTTTATTACCGTGTACTTTGTCACCAAGTCCCATTATTAGTTTTTTTTAATAGTTTGTTCTTCTGAACGTAATTTTGGTTGAAATGTTATCTGTATGTCTAATTTGGATCTGGCATCAGAGAATGGCTTGGAGGAACAGGAAAAACATTAGACCACAAAGTAGGTAAAATGTTGCTATGAGATTAAATGTGTCTTTTCCCCCTTTCATTACCTGTGTGATGCTCCCCATGACGGACGCAGCCACGGCCATGGAGGTACATATCACACCAAATAAGATACCTGAAAGGATAAAAAACCTCATTACCATCACCCAAGCTGGCTTTGAGGGGTTCCTTTAGCTTTTGCCCAGAACCACCTCTGATGCAAGCCCAATCACAAGGGGTGTCCGTGAGAACTGACCTCAGCCATCACAAGCCCCAAGAGGAGCATTTAGGAGATTTTTCTCCCCAAAACATGCTATCATAGGTCAGGCGGAATGATAGAATCTAGTGTCAGATCATTTCCTATCCAAGACTCAAGAAGAAAGCTGTCAGGTGAAGGCAGCGTGGAGCTGTTGGAAGGCCACTCATGGAAGCTGATCCAGACAGTGAGCAGGAACTAACTCCACTTTCACCAATAAACCATCACCTGAAGAACTTACTGACTTCTCTGGGATTCAGACAGCTTGCAAATCATTAAATATGTATACATTTTATCTTACAGGCTTTGCAAATCCAGACAGTTTGGCTGGTTGTTTCCCTGAGTGCTTTATTCACGCCACCCTCATGGCCCTTGGCGTATAGCATTCTGGGCTATTTGTTCACGTATCCATGTCAGACAACCATCAGAGCCCTCGGGGTGCCATGCTGGGAACCACCTCCCACGGCACTTCTAGGCCCACAGGGTCTTGCTGGTGAATCAGCATGTATCTCCTAGTTGTCTGTTAAAGGTGATGTCTTCTTTTAAATCGTCATCTTCTTAAAAATAATTGTCTTAGCACATTTTGGGTCAAAAATTACCTTAAAAGTACATTTCATACCCATTATAACTCATAAGCTCAATAGGAGAGGGAGAGAGAGACAAAAAGTTGGAGCTAAATGTCTGTGGAAACATAATGACAGAAATCGAGAGAAAGTGATTTGCTCATTCTCTTTGAAATTCTCTGTCAGTTAAATATCTAGATCGGTTTCCAGTGACTATTAATTCAAGTTTATTGAATATTGACCATGTGTCAAGTACTTTACCAGAGGTCAATACTATAAAAAGTCAGAACTTGACTCCTGCTCTAAAGATCTCACATTCCAAAAAGAAAGTACATATTAAAAAATTAATATATCTAACAGTGCCTGATACACAGCACACACTATGTGTTTTCTATTATTATTATTGTTATTATTATTTTACATCGGGGTTAATATATGATAGTTATGATGCTTATTATAAGTAAGTCACTCAAAAACTCTGGTTAACATGTCTTCATATTGGATTTTCTAGCTTCTCAATAGGACACAGAAAAAGAAGGAAACTCAAACCAATACTAAAAGCCAAATTTGATCAATAAATACATTTCAGAATTCTAAATTCGTTCCTATTGCATTCAAAGATGATAATTAGATTGCAGAAAATAATGTTTTCTCTAATTCTGTACTGCTTTATGAATGAGGACAACTTCAGCTACCTGAAGAAAATGACAGAACATGTTTTCTCTCTACTACTGATTATCCTTCAGTGCACCAAGAGTTACATGTCCAAGTGAAATCGTCAGCAGCCATCCCTCAATCCAGGGGTCCTGCCTTTTTTTGTGCTGACTATAGAACTAATCCAACCTCTCCCACACCAAATACTTACACTTCAGAAGAGCGCTATCAATAACTACTACAGGGCAAAGCAGTAAAGGCGAGTGGGAAAGAAAGCTCCACGGTTGCAGCTCATGCTGTGGATTGTCCCAGTGCTACAGCAGCTCAGAGGATCAGACGATAAACCATGGGCATAAGAGAAACTTGTTCTCAATCCAACACATTCCTAAATATATGCTAGAAACTGGAATTGTACTGGGAGTAATGTCCATCCACCTGCTGTAAGCTCTAACTTATTATGCAAGATAAGTAAATAGATGCATGCAATTTAATTAACCAGCTGACAAACATGCGGTGAGGTGTTGATCTGTCCTTGTTCAATCATAAATAAAAAAAACAAATCATATGAAATTCTTGGCAAATGCTGTCAAACAAAGGAATAAATACATTCACCTAAATGCTCAAATAAAGGCTACACTTTCTGGAAATAATTTACCTTAAGGACCAGAAAATAAAAATATTTATAAACTGTTTGGCAAACTTAATATAACATATAAATATGCAATCTCAATGAAGCAAACAACAGAGAGGGCGAGAGAAAACCAATGAAATGAAAAACAATGAGATAGGGTGCACCACCAATATCTTAGGCGAAGATGGATCCAGTGTGATGAGGAAAGACCACAGGAAATAAAAGCCATAATAGTTGACCAAGTACTTCCACTCTTCGGTACTTATCAAAAAATAGGTTGTATAAAAGTATTCATAGCAGCTTTATTTATTATAACCTCAAGCTGAAACAGCCCAGGTCCACCAATAGAAGTAGAAGTTTAAAAAAAAAATCTGTGGGAGACCCTGGCCGGGTAGCTCAGTAGGTTAGAGTGACATCCTGGTATGTCAAGGTTGCAGGTTCGATCCTTCATCAGGACACATACAAGAGTCAACCGAGGAATGCATAAATGAGTTGAACAACATGTTCCATTCTCTCAATGTCCCTCTCTCTCTCTTTCCCCCTCATTCTCTCTTTTAAAAAAGCAAACAAGCAAAACCCCCAAAGCTGTGCTATATTCATACAATGCCACACTGCTCAGCAATGGAAAGTGATGGACCTTGGATACACAAAACAATGTGAATAAATCTCAGAAATTTGTTGAGTGAAAGGAATCTTACAAAAAATACTGTGTACTCCGTGATTCCATTTACATAAAATAAATGTTAAAAGAGGTAAAACCAGTCATTGTGGAAAGTACCTGAGGGGAGGGGGAGCAGGGATTGACTGGGATGAGCAAAAGGGAGCTTTTCAGGGTCTAACACTGATTTATGTCTTTAGTGGTTGGTTTGCATAGCTGTATGAAGTTGTCAAAACTCAGGAAATGCCTACGTAACATCTGTCCATTTCATTGCAGGTAAACAAACACCACATGATCTCACCTATAAGTAGAATCTAATGAACAAAATAAGCTAATGCAAAAATAGAATAATGGGCATGAAAACACGGAGCAGACTGAAAGTGATGGGGGGAATCATGGAAAGAAGGGGAAAGGACTAGACAAGAACATGTATGAATGACCCGCCGACATGGACAACAGGGTGGGAATTGACTGGGGGATGGGTGGAGGAGGGCTAAGGGGGAAAATTGAGACAACTCTAATAGAATAGCAACAAAAATTATTTAAAAAAGAAAACTTTAAACAGTTATTTCATTCTAGTTAATGATATGCATCTAAAAAATTAGAGGGATGTATTTAAATATGATGGATTATCAAATGGGTAGAAATCTAGATGGATATGAAAAAAGTAAGTTTATTAAAATGTTAATGGATGACATATATATATGGGTTGTAAAAGGCTTTAAACCTTGTTGCATGATATCATTTTTATAATAAAATTTAAGGGCCAAAATACAACAGCACAATTAAAATTATATGTAAATCTTACAAAGGTATCAATTCTTTCCAAATGCACTTTCAGACATAATGCAGTCCCATGAGAGATAGTGCAGTTAAGTCACATGCAATATATTTTATTTTAAAGTTATGCTGAAAGAAAGCTAAACAGAAAGCAAATTTTCTCTTAAAAAAAGTAACAATAGAAACATTTTTTAATTTTAAACTAAACAAAAAAGGTGACAGGATTAGATAGATACAATTTTATTTTAAGAGTTTATATATGTTTTCAAACTACCTATATTCCTATAATAACTAAACAACCAAATGATTTTTTATACTTACAAGTAAATTGTATAAAGCTATAATCAAGATAATAAGTATTATAGTAATTATAAATATAATATACAATCATACAATTAAGCAAGGAGAAATTATTCTTTGAGGTGATAATGCTGGGAGTTTGGCAATAAAGTATTTGGATTTATTAGACAAAGTGACTGGCCATAGTGAGCAGAATAATATCCCAAATGGAGGAATTGATATGATCAATACATAGCATAATCAAAAGATATTGAAGTGATGAATCTAGAATGTAGGGCCAGCACAAAGGAGTGTTGTGAATAAAGGTGGTGAAAGGTGAGCTGGCTGGTCATGCTTTCCTGGCAGCCTCCTGGTACTTCTCAAGTGTAAGAATCTGTATGTGAGTTTCCTTGTGTATCTCACACGCTTTTGTGCCTGTGTCCTGAATAGCCCATGCAGGATTTTGACATGTACCACACACACACATTTCATGGTATGGGATGAAGATTCACTGGCTATACCTACATAAGCCTTTACTGATCCAGGTGCTCAGCTTGTCGGAGAGGTGGGGAAAACAGCTCTTGACAAAATCCTCAAAGGTCACCGTTGCTAAGGCATTGATGCTGGCAGCCACGGTGCTACAGGGAGAGAAAAGCGAGAACACGGTCCGAGCTAAACAAAGCTAAGCCACCAGCCTGCCCCGTTTCCCAGGGCACATAGATAAGGCAGTGCTCTGGGACAACGGATGCAGACACACATCCTCATCCTGGAACCCCAGGGGAACCACATGGCCTGTCTACACACTCTTCAGAGCTGATTGTCTGCTTAATGCTCTTTTAGTTCTCCCACAGACTCCACTGAACAAGCTAGGTTTTCATGTTTTAACTCCCACTCATTTCCCTTAACAAGATGTTAAACGAGTTATCCAGCAGTATCAGAGAGATTGTGGATGTGCATGTGCGGATGTGCATGAGTGCTTGAGTGTGGTACGGGGGAGGGCTTAGGTTACACTTGAAGCAAGATGTAGTGGCTATCCTAACTCAGGTGTCATTTCACTTTGACATTCATTAAGATTAGTTAATGTATTAATAACATTCATGCATCTGTTCATTCACGCTGGGTACTAGGCATATAATGGTGAACAAGAAAACAAAAATTGTCCACTTGTTTTGGAGGCAGGGACATTTAACAAACAATTGTGTGATTGGTTAATAACTGTATAAACTGTTATGAAGGAAAATAACAAAGTGCTAGGAGAACATGTCTTGCAGAGACCTAAACCAATATGAAGTTAGGAGATTCTCACCTTAGGAAGTTATGGTTAAAAGGGGAACTGAAAACACCCATGCACATTGAGAAAAAGATGTTCTAAAACAAAGGAAAAATTACATTTAAATGTCTGAAAGTTTGTTGCATTCAACAATCTGTAGCCATCAGAGGGGCTAGTCAGCAATCAGTAAAGGGGTAAAGGATAAAAGATAAGGCTGGGAAGGAGCCAAAGACTTATTAAACTCATAAAAGCTCTTTGACTTTCCCATCAAAGTTCAGTTTTATGGCTTTAAAAAGGACCTGAAAGTTGTCACTTTCTTCACAAAATAACATGAAAGCTTATTGAATTCCTTATAGAAGCCAGGAGTATTTCAGCTAGTCGAATAAATGCCTATATACATTCACATGAGGCAAAATCACAACCACAAACAAAAGTTCTAGAAAACTAACAAGGTGATCAACAAAACCTGGGCAACCATTTGTAAATTTTCCATTGGCATCCATTATTCGTTCTTTTGTTACCCTCCAATTCAACATCTGAAGACTTGTTATAGCTGTGCCAAATGTATGAAAGAAAATTGGAACTACTTCTTTTTGTGGTAATGCTGGATAATAGTACTGTTAATCTGAGCTGTAATCTTACGTCAGTTGGAATAGTTCCAAGGGTCCATCTTATGCATTATTTAATAGTTCCATTCCTAAATGACAGATATAGTAAGTACAAACTTCCTAAGACCCATTTCTGGGAATTGAAACTGTAAGTACATATCATTCTTACTTTCCTGAGAATCAAGGCCTGGTCTACGTTCCCTGCAGCTTCATGGAAGTCAAATAAGGAAAGGAGCTGATCAAATAAAAGGAGCACCCATGCTCCCATCACGCATGTCTCAAAATTAATTATGTGAAAGTTGCAAATATTATGGTTAACCTTGGAATCCATTGTGAAGGAGGGAACACAAAGCTGAATTTGGCCCAGAAGGCTCAGCTTTTTAGAACCTCTGCTGGGCTGTTTTTGCAGTCAGGTGTATTATTCATTCATATGTCAACTTCTCAAATTCTAAAACTGCTACAACAAGATGGTAGAAACTTTTTTCCCTATCTCTCTACCACTATGCCTTTACTCCAATATTCTAGTCTTCCCCTTTGCCTAATCCAATACCTTCCTGAACATTATAGCAGTAGTTTCTCTCTAATACATACTCCTGAAGCCACCCCTTTTGTGGAATCTTTAAGGGGTTGAGTCTGTTGACAGCTCTATTTCAGTAGTCCGAAGAAAGTCAGCCTTGGAGTGAGAGAAAAAAGTGAAGAGTGCTCTCCGGAAAGGGACAAACTGAAAAGCTAGTGTCACCCCTGCTTGTGTGTGATCCTCTGGTGCTCCTTGTTTCTGCCTTAGTTTCCGCGAGGTCCTAATGCCAACACCACAGAGCAATATCACTTTGTGTTGCTAATGGGGAATTCTGAAAACACAGAGCAAAATATTCAACAGTACACTGAGTTAAAATTACAACATTAGCAAGTTGCAGTCAGTATGTGGATTCAAGAAGTTTCTAGTTTGAAAATTTGTCAACATAATAGTAATATGTCAAAGCTTAACAAAGTACCCATTTTAAAATTTGCAAAATTTATTAATCAGAGGGGAGAGGGGAGGGAATTTCAGGGGAAAAGGGGAAGGGTTTACAGGAACCAGTATAAAGGACACATGGACAACAACTAAGGGGGGTGGAAATGGGAGGGAGGTGGGGAGCACTGGGGGTGGGGGCTGGGATGGGAGTAAAAGACAGAAAACTGTACTTGAACAATTTTAAAAAATTTAAAAAATAATAATAAAATAAGATTTCCAAAATTTAATATTCTCCCTGAAAAAATATTTCCTAAAAGTATAATAAATATATGTATTTTATCCTTTTTTACAGTTTTACTAATTTATTTAAATACTTAAAATGTATATATCTTTCAAATCAAAATCTAAACTCATGTCTAATGATAGAATTTAAGAAATATTCCCTTTAAATTATACAACAAAACAAGGATTTCTGCCATTTCTCAATTGATTACCATTGGCCTCAAAGCACAGTTATATGTGAGAATTAACATGGAAGCATAATTACTTAAAAAAGAGAAAAAATGCAAAAATATTTGCAGATATTATGATTTCAGTACAATCAAATCCTAAAAAATTAAAATAATAATTGAAAATAATTAGGAAAAAGCTAGATATCAAGGGAACTTCTGTAAAAGAAATGTAATTAATAATTATGAGCCTCCCAGATTTTAAATCATATTTTAAAGCACAATTGCTAAAATTATTAGAATTGGCATAACTGTAGACAAATAGATCAGAGAAATATAAAAGGGAATCCAGAAGAAGTCCTGAACACATCAAAAAATGTAGGATGTACTAAAAATGGCTTTTCAAATTAGTAGTGAGAAGGCTTTTTTTGGTTTTTACTAAAAAAATAATGAGACAACTGGTAACTCACTAAGAAAAAATATGCGTCAGAAGCTCCATTCCTCATGTCACATGTGTAGTCTAGATGATTTAATAATATTTGACATTTAATGAAATCATTAATATGTTAGAATAAAGTCTGTGTGATTATTTATAATCATAGCATGGAAGCCTTTCTGAGAAAGATATTAACTTGAAAGTGTAATGTAAAAGAATTGATTAATATAGCCCTGGCTGGTGTAGCTCAGTGGATTAAGCGCGGGCCTGCGAACCAGACTATCGCGGTTCGATTCCCAGTCAGGGCATATGCCTGGGTTGCAGGCCGGTTCCTTGCAGGCTAATTACCAGCAGGGAACGCACAAAAGGCAACCATACATTGATGTTTCTCTCCCTCTCTCCTTCCCCTCTAAAGATAAATAAATAAAAAAAATTAAAAAAAAGAATTGATTAATATAAAATAAAATCTCCGTATACTCAAAATACCATTAATAAAGCCAATGCACAAAGAACAAATGAGAAAAACAAGACATGTCAAAAATATTTTCAGATTTATAAAGAGGAAAACTCAAAAGAAAAAAAATTCCTGAGTAAATGAATTGGTCTTTTTCAAAACAAATAAATAAAAGAAAATGAATGGCCAGGGAAATTAGGGAAAGGTTGTCGATCCTATTTATGATGAAGGGAATTCATGGTTAAATTAGTTACTATTTTTCAACCACCAGGCTGGCAAGGTTAACAGTGCCATAGTACTCAATATTGACAGTAGTGTGGGGAAGGAGTTCCACTAGTGTTTTCAGTGTATAAAATAGTGCAAATTTTTGGAAGTTAATTTAGCAATGTGCATGAAAAGTTTTAAGTGAACATGTACTTTGACACAGTAATTGTACTTCTTATCATGTGCAAGGATATCACAATAAGATGTGCAAGGATAATTGTGCAAGAATATGCTATACAGAAAGACATACCATGGGGTGCACTATGTCTTGCCAAATGTGGAGCCTAATTCCCAATGGGCAGTGTTTGGAGGTGGGGCCTTTGAGACTTAATCAGATCATGAGGGTGGAGCCCTGAGGAACAGGATTAGTGAGAGACCATTAACTAGACCACCGGGAGAGCTCCATCATCCCTTGTAAGGTGTGTGGTGTCAGTAAGAAGACAGCCAAGTTTGAACCAGAAAGTGTGTCCTCACCAGACACCAAATCTGCCAGTGTGCGGATCTGAGACTTTCTAGCCCTGAGAACTATGATTAATGCATTTTCACTGTTTATAAACCACACAGTTTTCGGTACTCTGTTATAGCAGGCCGAACAAACTAAGACATATGCATATACTTATGCCTTACATCAAAGCACTGGAAGATCAAACAATGAATAGGGTAGATCTGCAGATACAGAAAGATTTTTAAATTATGTTAACTTAAAGAAATGAAATAGTATACACTATGCGACCTCTTTTTGTACACTAAAGAGAAAAGGTGCATACGTTCATATAAGCAAAGAAATTTTCTGATTTGTTAACAAGAAATTATTAAGAGTGGTTAATTTTGTGGGATGGGGCAAGGGATTTGAGGGATAAGATACAAAGTTTTTACTTTTGTCCGCTGGTACTGCTTGAATTTTGGCCCTGATCAATTTCCTGTGTTAAACTTGGCCTTTAACCAATCCTGTAACTGATTCTGTTCAACTGAGTTCCAGGAAGGGAAGTAAGACTTTTCTCACTTGCTGAGTCTCTGGTTCTCAAAGGCAGTAGGTCTGGCTTAAGGGAAAGCAATGACGCTACCTCCCTGCTCTAGTGCATTGCCCTTAACCCTGTGGCCCCTACCCTTCTCCAAGTCACTATCATCTCTCACTTGAATGAAGACAAACGCTTCCTAACGAGTCACTCACTTTCACTGCTCAGGCTTTTATTATAAGCTCTTCCCCACATAGAATACTGAGTCTTCAGTTGTATGACATCACTTACTCCCTTGTTTCGAACCTTCTGTCTTCCCATTTAATTTGAAATGCAAACTCTTTATAATTTCATAATCTGATGCCTGCTCACCTCTTCAAACTCATCCCTATTTGCTCTCCTCCCAGTTCCTCGGCTTTAAGCCTTCTGTCTGTTCCCAACATATTCCACACAATTTCCTTTCTGGGGGCTTTGGAATTTGCTCCTCCCCCTGCCTCTAAGCCTGCCTGTGCTCTTCACAGAGCTAGCTGCTTCACATGCTTTCAATCTCATCACACAAGTCACAAACTCAAAGAGGAGCCTCCTAAAGACACTATTAAAAACAGAGTCCTCCAGGCCTCACCTCTCTCTAGGATATCACTCTGTTATTTCCTTTATACTATTTGTCATCAAACTATATCTTGTTTATCTTGTTCACTTATATATTGTCCACTTTCTATGTCAATTAGAATGCAAACTCTACATGAGGGAAATGTCAGCCTTGTTCTCCACTGTATCCCCACGTCCCGGTCATCACCGATTGTGCCTGGCATAACATAAACCTTAGAAGGATGTCTATGTATGGAGGATGGGAGTTGTTAGCTGCCTGAGTGGGCTAGTGAAAACGGGGAGAATGGATTGCAAAGGATGGATCTGCAGAAATACATTGTGGCTGGATGGCAAATGCCACTAGAGGGAGCTGCCTAGTATAAAGGTGGTGTGCAGTTGTGGGGGCAGTTGGCACTAGACAGGACTGACAAGTTAAAAGAAAGGTCTAGTGTGCGGGCACACCTAGGTTTACATCCTGCCTCCGCAGTTTACTGTGTCCCGTGGGTAAGTTGTCTACCCTGCTAAATCTCCGTTTTCTTATCTCTAAACTGATGATAATGTGAGTAACGTTTCACCCTCATATATAGTGCAACAACTAACAAGCAAACACAAATAAAGCACTTAGCAGCATGGTTGACACTCAGTAAGTACTCGGTCAATAAAGACCGATGGTTCCCTACCACCGCCGTCACCTAATCACCCTTGTTGCACCATCATGGTCATCACGGCGCAGTGCTGTCAATGCACTAACCTCAGAGTTCCACTGAAGGCACAGGACACAAACAGTCCCGGCATTCCAGGCGTTGAGGCAAATATCTCCATGACGAAGTATGGCATCAGCTGATGAGGAGGCAAACAAGATAGGGTGAGTGGTCTCGTCAGCAGTGTTTGAACTGTGCAAAAGTAGCTTTTTTAGCAAAAGAAAGTGAAAAATACACAATTAATAAAAACAGAGGAGTTTGCATGGACTAAGGTTGTTATATTCTAGCAAACGAGGTTATGACCAATCCAATTCCATGGACCCCAGGTCCAGCTGTAGGGGGGGTGAGGAGGAGCAGAAAAAGAGGCAGTATTAGGAAAAAGGGCTGGACAAACTTTAGAAGGTTCGGAGGCTTTAAAAATGTTTCTTTTGTCTGCAATGTATGATATTTTCTTGTCTGTTTACCCTTAAATTTAGCAAGTAAACCCTAGAAACAAATGCTTAACGCAGGTCTTCAGGGAATCTAGGTGCTATGATTCTACTTTGTAGCCTGATTTGTGAGAGAGAACCCCCATAAGATAGGGTAAGACCGTGGAAGATATAGGGGAAGACAGAGGAGATGACTGGTCCTCCTGAACATTTGTCTACAAAGGGAATTTTTAAGAGAATGTTTAGTGGAGAACATCGGGGTGATATTGTTTAAGCTGTTAGGATAAGACATGAGTCAAAGCATTGAAGAAATATGGGTCATTTTGTTACATTGGAGACCAAAGCATCATTAATCAACCTTGAGATGTCTAGAAAGAGTTGAAAGGCAGCTTTGACAACCAAATCTTTTAGTTCAATCTCACCTCTCTTTGTCTCAGCCTTGCCCTATCCCCTGGCCTCATCTTCAGGGGCAAGATAAAGTATCTTTTTTGTTTTACATGTCCAATCCCTCGTATTAGACCCTAAGGTGTGGTGATACCACCCAGGAGGAGAGAAAAGACCCCACATTACTCATCAATGGCTAGAAGCACACTCATTTCAACCATTCCCAGGGGCCTGACAGTAACACATACCTGGTCTGGTGCTGAGACAGTGCCAGAAGTCCAAGGGTCACAGTCTTTGAAGTAGCAGTACATGATTAGGCCAGAGAAGACAGCACAAAACAGAATGATCCAGAGACCCAACAAGTTGAAGTACAAGGCTCTAGAAAAAAAAAAAAAAAACCCACAGGTCTATCCGTAGCCTCTATTCCAAATTACAAAGACTCGAAGTGAAAGCTTTTTCGGCCTTGTTGCTTTAAAATAAGATTTTACAGCCTTCAAGAATTATTATATTTTATACTTATGTTCTTGTTTTTTGTTTGAGAGCATTACAATTTTAGACTGATTACAAAATCTGATTGAAGTACATTTGATGGATTTTTTTTTTAAATTGGGAGTTTTTCTGCAAAGCCTCAATGTGTGGCATGAGATCTATTTTCTTAGATGAAATTTCATGTAACAATCACTTACGTATAACTTCAACCGGTGTCCTTCCCACTCAATTCAAGAAACTGTCGAAAAGCCAACTTACATTTTAACATTTTATTCTTGTGTGAAAGTAAAAAATTTACTCATTTTCTTAATCTGAAAATAGACTTGGAAGTAGGCTAGCTTGACAACGCCTGAGAGAATAAAAAGTCTCATTCTGGCTCCAGTTGCAGAGAACCAGGAGAGAGGCACTGGGCGTTTTCTTGGATCCAGTCGCTAAATGAAAGGAATTAAATGCATCACATTCAAGTGTAAGGAGCACACATTCATTCCAAAGTCCCCTAAAGCCTGTGCTGTATAGGTATACCGGACTTTCAGAAAGCCCTGAAATCTAACTATTCACTATTGAAGCAAATATGTTCAATGATTATTTCATTGATTGGTTTCTATTTGACATTATTTACATCAGCAAAGAGTTTTACCTCAAAAGTTATTCTCTTGGGAGTAATCTTACAACGTTTATCTTTGGGTTTCATTTGTTTGTGTGTGTGTGTGTAGGGCTTGAATTAGAGATCGCCTTTTGAGAATACACATGATACATAAAGTGATCAATACCTATGAATTGCATTGGTTGTATTCAGGCAAACTCTCTGTGCCAGCTTCTTCTGAGTACCTTGCGGTCTAGCAAGCAGTGAGCACAGAACCCACATTCATGGAGGTGATATTCTTCGGCTGGAGCCAAGCAATAATCTCTGACATGAACTAAATGAATGAGATAATCTTCTATTCACATCTAAGATATAAGAAATATAAAGAAAAAAGCAGAGGCAACGGAAATAGAAAACAAGTATGCATGTATGTGGATGTACTCATATTAGTGGGGAGATAGAATGGTGCTGGGGAGGGAGGGATGCAATAACCGGTACCAACTCCTCCTACCCTCAGAGCACCACTGCCTACCAACAGGGCTAGCACATAAATTGCACCTTCAACTCTCATTTATTTTAAAGCAGAGTTTGAAATGAATTTTAATTTTTTTAAAATATTTTATTTATTTACTTTTAGAGAGAGGAGATGGGAAGGAGAAAGAGTGGGAAAGAAACATCAATGTGTGGTTGCCTCTCATGTGTCCCCTACTGGGGACCTGGCCTGCAACCCAGGCATGTGCCCTGACTGGGAATCGAACCAGCAACGCTTTGCTTCACAGTCCTGTGCTCAATCCCCTGGGCTACACCAGCCAGGGCTGAATTTTAATTTTATATGAATCTTAATATCAAAGACATATTTGACATTAATACATTTTCGTTAATTCAGCTATTAGATCAAGTGGTGACCATGCGTTTAGAGAGTTTGTTAGTATTATTTATTATCATTGGATATAAATATGTTACTAGTGAATTGCTGAAATGCTAGTAATGCTTTCACTTCTTCCTTCCGAGAATGTGTGAAGTATATAAAGTGAAATATTCACTTTTAGAATTTAAGTTACAAATTAGTGAACCATGTCCAAGCAACTTCATTTCATTTGGTTTAAATAACAAACTGTTTATTGAAAGTACTTTAAAATCAGTTGCAGAAATATTCACAGTGACTCTTTCTTGCTCTAGGAAAAGTTGAAGGTACCCTGACAAGTCAGGGGTGGCTGGAACTTTGGACAGCAACAATGAGGATAAAATGCTCGTTTTAGGTGACATGTTAGTTTATCTGCACCAGTTTTGCAGAAGAGTGCATGCTTTCTCTTGGTCCCCATTTGAGAGTGTGGCTGACTTCCAGGGCTTGGAACAGGACTGACAAGCTGTGTGCCTGCTGGACTCCATCAGAGTACGCAGGCCTGGCAAGGATATACTGGGAAAACTTGGAGCCCCTAAAGCCCCATTATGACCTGCCTCTTCTTTTTAAATCCTTCGTTGAAAAAATTGAAGGTATAGCCATCAAAAGAAAAACAGTAGTTGAAGAAACCACATGCTAAGTCAGTAAGTGAGAAGGGTCATCTCATCACAGAAACTAAGTGATATATGCTGTTTACCTCTGCATTGCTCTACACAGCGCCTAATTTAACCCTGTCATTTCTCAATAGAGGCAAAAATGATGGAGAACAAAGACAGACTATTGAGTTCAAATCCTGGTTCTAATAATTCCTTGCTAAGGTGGGAGTAATAATACATGCCTCAAAATGTTGTTGGAATTGTTAAATGAATCTTTCTGTTTCTCTTATATGCACACATTAGGAAGCATTAATGACTACCCATTAAGGGCAAAGAAAACAGAGAAATATTTGTATTAATAACTTACAGCTTGGCATGCTTTTCTGTTTTGCAAGAAATACATCGCTGGATGGTTGACTGATTAACTCCATAGACCCCGAGCCACGTAAAAGTTCCTCCCACTGATATTGTCCAAAACGTATGTCTCCTGAGAGGATCCGTATCAAAGCTACAGGGCAGAGAAAAGAGAGTGAAAAAAGATTTTTTAGGGGATTAGGTCATGCAGCTAAATCTTTATGAAAGATGAAAAAGTAGCATTGAACATACTCAATTATGTCTAGTCGAGATCCATTTGCTGATTGCTCTAACACCCTGTGAAATCCACCAACTTGAGCTGATCCTTGAATGAGAATGCTTAAGAAGCCCACAAGCATGACAACCATCTGAAATGCATCTGACCACACCACTGCTTTCAGTCCTCCCTGAAATGGAGAGAATGGGTGTGAGTTCTCAATGTGAAGCCTGCAATTCTTCCAACTCTGTTAATATGATCTATGTTTCCTTCCTTCCTTTCTTCTTTCCTCCGCCTTCCCTCCCTTCCTTTTTCTCCCTTCCTTTCTTCTTTTCTTTTCCTTTCTTTTTTTCAGCATAGTTGCTCAGCACCTTTCATGTGCCAGGCATGATGTTAAGTATGGGATTAAAAGAGATAGATTTCGTCCTTAATTTATAAATTAACTCCCTTAACTTCTGTTATAATCCAGTGGCAGAAGCAGATCCTAGACAATAATATAGCTTTTAACTTAAAAATTGTGGAAAGTGTAACTGAAGCAGATAGAATGGAGTCCTGATCTGGTCTTAAGTGTCATTGGAGTCAAGCTCTGCAGAGTGAGAGGGAGTTTACTGGGTCCAGAGAACACAGAGGAGAGGGAAACAGCAAGAAGTGCAGAGAAGCACGGCTGCCTGAGGATTCAAAGGAAAGCTAAGACTATACAGACTGAGAAATATACAGAGTGCCCATAGGGAGGCTGCTGAACTTGCTAGAGACCAGAACACACAGATTATGACAAGGCCACGTAAATGATTTCTTAAGAGCAATAAGAGAGCAGTAAATAGATTTATGTGATGAAAACTTTTGTTTGTTCCACAGTAGTTTCAGTAGTAGCTGTGTGGACAGTAGATTGCAAGGACCACAGCAGAACAGGAGTGGAGAGAGCAACTCAGGGTTTATTTTAGTTGCCCATGAGACCACAGGTTGAAGTAAGGCAAAGATAGAAAGGAGTTGATGGATTTGAAAGATATTTGGGAGGTAAAATCAACATCGGTTATGATTAACTGAATATAAGTGAGAGGGGAATGAGGATAATCACCCAGGCTGAGCTTGTGCAACCTGAGATTTCTTTTTGTAAAGCTAGAGACAGTGAATAAATTTTGGAAAGCTGAAATGGTAGAGAATACTTAGAAGAAGAAAGAACTAGGAAGGTATGATAGATTCTGGGTATTCATGGAGAAAGGAGTTTTAAGAGCTAGAAGATGGTCAAATAGTGGGTTGAGCGATCCAGAATTTCAGGAAGATGGAACTAACAGTACAACACAGGGCAGTGTGATTGGACGAGAGGTTAGGGAGGTGCTTAGACTTCCTTGGAGAACCTGAAAGCAAACGAACAAACAAACAAAACAGTATCTGAGCGCTTTTCCCAAGGATTCTGAATAAACTGAAGTCTGGGGTAGGGATCAGTCCTCCGTGTTTTTTGAAAGTTCCCCAAGTGATTCTAATGCACAGTCCTAGTTGAGAACAGGTGGACAAGAAGAAAAGAGGAAAGAAAGAGACTGATGGAGTAACCCGGGTATAAAATCCCATAGCACCTTGGTGAAGGTGGAATGAGCAAATCAGAGAAATGAGAAAGATTAGACGAAATGATGTATTTAAAAGAGCTTTGAAAATGAATAGCGCTCTGAGGACAAAAGGCCATGGTATTTTTAACAACAAAAAACAGAACTATCTTCCCCTGTTACTCCTCCAGCGTGTCAAGAACTTCTGTGAAAAGATGGCAGGCATCATCTCCATCTTAAAAAGAAAGATGCTATTAGGCTTGTCCCATCATTTCTTTTTAAATTCCAATTAAGATACAATGAAAAATACATTAAATTCCCTGCCAGAGGCACCTGATTTGTATATTATGTTCAGATTCTGATTTGAAAAATAGTCAGTTACTTAACTCCCGCCTCCCAAAGAGTAGCATTTTGATTTTCCCTAAAGACACCGAAGCTTCCAAATTGAAATCTCAACATCAGAGAGAGTGATATGAAGATCAAATGTCAAAAACCTCGGTTTTCAGAGAGTATTTCACATCGGTTATGCAAAAATATGCATAAACCTGAACTTCAGCTAGACATGAGGTAAGAGAACAAACCGCTTTATCAAAAGTTCATTAAATGATAGGTTATAACCACCCTGAAAATTGCTCTGACTCTATGACTCCTTCCCATAGCAAGACACACACCTCCAAGCATGCGTGCACACACAACCACGTACACACACACCACTAATCAGGATTGTGCCATAGAGTCACTAAGTGTTTATTTAGTGAGTCTGTGTTGTTTGCTATCCAGTGTTTATTAGATTGCATACCCCTGAATGGCAAGTACCACTTCCTATTTCCTTAATTTCTCCCACCACTTGTTTTAGGCTAGGCAGCCACAGGGTTACCAGTGTAAAGTGTCTGCAGTACGTCCCAGCAAAAGTGTTAGACATAAGCCACGATTTGGTGAGACACCGCAGCCTCTAACCTGGCTAGAGAGCAAAGAGAAGGAACAGGGGTGTGGTGGGAAGACATTATCTGGGTGGATTTATTCACCTAAAGAAAGGTTTCCAGCACTAGGCTAAGAAGCTTGTACTTTATCCTGTAAACAACAGGATGCAAGAAGAGAATTAGCTCAGTCAAGTGGCTTGAAGAAATGGATGTTTCCCCATCAACCTGTCAGAGGCCTGTAGGGTGGGAGGGAAGCACTGAAACCAATTAGGAAGTAATAAAGTTAGTTCATTTTAGCGTATTCTGATTATTAAACTATCCAGACTTGTTTCTGACATGTTACTTTTTGGTTTCTATTTGTTCTATTTTCTCTATGCTTTCCCCCCCCATCTTTTCTTCTCTTGCTTAAATCAGTTGAGGTTTGTTATTATTTTAATTCCATTTTTTTCACTTTGATCATTTCATTTAAATGAGTCCCCATAAAATTTTCAATTTAGAGTCTAAATTTAAGAAATGTCAATTCAAGAATTATAAAATCTTTAAGTCTGCTTAGTTTCTTCCTCATTTTACACACTATTGTTGTCCAGTGGTGATGATTCTTTTTCTTAATCCCCAAATTACATGTAATAATAACAATTATTATATTTTAATATTATATAATTTTATATGTAATTAGATTTATATAAATTACACTGTACCTTAAAATTATTATCATCATTAAGTACCAGAAATTGTTTGGCTAGACTTTCTGAATGTTTACTATTTTATTATCTTATTACTTTTTAAATCTAAAACTGGATAATTTTTCCTCTTCCCACAGCACTTTCTCCAGGTCTTTCTCACATGAAAATGTTTTAGTGGTAAGTTCTCTTGGTTCTTGAGGGTCAGCTCCTGAAATACTGGTTTGCTAAATACGTGATTCTAAGTTGACAATTTTTTTTCACTTCAGTGCTTTGAAGATGTTATTCCACTATTTCTGTCTTTCACTATTGTTGCTAAAAAGTCAGCATTTAGCATCCCTAGCAATGTATCTCCTTATCGTTGTGTGAGCAGGTATGTCAGAGCAACTAATCTCAGATAACGCCAGAGGCTTAAGGAGCAGGAGCCTATTTTTAACCTAGGGAGGAGCTGTGTGTGTCTGGAGTAGAATGGTATGGGAGTGCGGATGGAATGGAAACAAATTAAGATAAAACTTTGTAGTGTAAACAAATGGTGGGAATTGCAAGTATGAAAAAGAGAGATGGGGGTATTTTTAATTCTATATTCTCATGATATATATTTAAAAAGTATGTGGTAGGCACATAATGCCAAAATACATGTAGGTCTACTACATGACAACATATCAAGTACTTTATTTCTCTATAAAAGGGAGGAAAGAGAATCCAACCATCGGGAAACCATCGCCATATTCTTAATTGGTTACTTACAGCCTTTGGATTGTATACGGTGCTGATGACTCGAGAGAAGAGAGATTCCAGTTGCAGGGCATGGCACAAATAAGAGGTGCTCCATGAATGGTTGTTGAACTAAACTAATTGTAGCAATTGTATAGATATGTTGCCTACACCACCAGATTCCTTAGTTAAAGACTGAGCATGTGTAAAGCCAAATCCGTAAATAAGAGACAAAAGCAAGCTGTGGAATGCTCAGGTTTACAAAATACCGGCCAACCTTGATTATTTGCACATGCATTTAGTTTTTCTCAGCCATTAGACAATGAAGTATAAATGCTACTCATGGTGTAGGATCACTATTAATGAGCATTTTTTTTCTCAGAAGTTGCATTTGGTCACCTAATCCTCTGATCAAGGAGGTATTTTATTCACTAAGTCTTCTCTTAGCCGTGGCTTTCTCAAATGTGCTCAGAGCTTAAATTCCATTAATGGTTGATACTAAAAATAGTTTTAAATAAAACAACAGCACCTTCCTCAGGAAACAGTAACAGATAAGCCAGCATACTTGTGTTTCATTGCAGTTTCTGCTATATTTAGAAGCCCTGCTGCTGGAGATTTGCCCTTATCCTGTATTAGGAGATAGTGCTAAATACTTTTTCACAACTAGGTACATACCAGAGTACAGTAGAATGTGCAAACAAACCCTGTTGCAAATATGGAGCCCCAGAGATCAAACCCAGTCACTGCAAAAGGAGAAAAAATATTGAAAGAAGTTTTTCTGAGAAAAGCAAAAGAGCAAGCATTACAAGGGAAAAACATCAGTGTTTTTGTCTGTGTTTTATGTGGGCAAGTGAAAATAAAATTAGAGGTTTTTTCTTAAATTTTCTCACTTCTGATAAGATTATTTTACTATATCATTATACATCAACCAAGTCTATAAATTTCACATCATGTTAAAATTCAAACTTTTCCTCCTAAAATTCTGGAGCTTGCAATCTGCTCCAAATACTTGTGTTCGTTTTTCCTTAACAAAGTTAGTGTGAGGACTTTGAAACCAATTAAACATCCTCATGAACTGACATTTCTCAGTGTAAGTAGAGACCCTAATTCAATCGACTATTGACAACTTTCAATCTGACAGGTATTAGGAAATTTATTTCACTTGTTTTCCCTTTTTGTGTCTAGGATTCTATTCTCTCAAAGGGGTCAAGTATCCATTTTCAAGTAATTACTTCAAGCACATTTTATACTCAGATTATCAACTTCATGAAATCACTGAGAAATCACTATTTGTATAGGCGACCGTACTTAGTCCTGTGTCTATACCATACCAATCCTGCCGTTGTTAAGTGATTACAAAACAAAACAAACAACAATTAAATTGTGTTTGGAACCATGTGAGCAAAACCAATCACTGTTTCAAAGTTCTCTTTTGAGAACTTTATATCATGACTCCTACAGTAATTCAGAGCAGCCTAAAAACAGGAATGTCTCCCCAAGATTCTTAATGTTTATTTCTCAAGGTGAGAATGCATGCACAAAAATGGTGGACTGTACCCAGGGAAAGGTTGACAACTCACCTTGGTTGAGCGCCAGGGCAGGAGCATACACCACCACACCTGTATAGAGAATCTGGTAGAGAAACAAGAATTAGGTGAACACAGAAAAATGACACAAAAAGGAAAGCTGCCTAGAAAGTTCTTTATCGACCTTAGAGATATATTTCCTTCCCCTTGTTTGCCAAACATTTCATTCCTATCCATTCTCATTTTGAAGTCGGTGTCCACTGTAACTAGTTTGCAGAAGGGATGTAAGGATTAGACGGAGGAATAACTAGTAGGGTGGGACTTTTAAGACGGCTGCAGATTTTGACATTTTATGGCTAGATTTTGTGCACTTCCAAAGAATAAAAAACTGGGTTTCAACTTTTTGATTTACTCTGTCTCCCTCTAGCACACATCACAATGGCACGATTATGGGTAGCAGTTTGTAAAATGTGAGTGTTGAAGATGGAAAGCATCTGTGAGGATGAAGTACCATGCAAAGAAGACTACAACCACACACCGGGTACACCTCCTAACTCCCAGAATGGCAACCACACACTGACAGAAGTGGGTGCAGTCCCATTCATTCTATTTTAAATGAAATTTCACCATTTAGAGATGTATGGGAGGGTTTTAAAAGGCAAATACCTGTGAACAGGTCAAGGAGCATTCTTTTCCTCATTTTGTCTCCCTCAAATCCTTCAGTCCCTGAGTGGGAGTTTTCATTAAGAAACAGGAAGAAGGTGATCTTTTAGCAGAAAGTGCTTCCTGAGTGGTGGAAATGCACCAACGGGGTGCCCCAGGTAAGCTTGAGGCTAGATTGAAGGTACCCCAGAGCCTGGGAGGCAGGAGAGGAGTCCAACAGGAGAAAGTGGTAGGATTGGTTTGGACATATTGTCTTCAAATGAGTTTCAACAAAATTAGTATTTCTGGTTCAACTCAGCTAGTTTTAAAAAAGAAATCCGTTACAAACTGACAATAATCAGAGGGGAGGGGGATAATGGAGAAAAGGAGGGCAAGGGTCATCAAGGAACATGTATAAAGGACCCATGGACAAAGTCAACGGTTTGGGGGGAGGATTGAATGTGGGAGGTGGGGGTGGGTAGTATGGAAAAGAGTAACGGGGACAACTGTAATTGAACAATTAAAAAAAAGAAAAATCACTCAACAGACCATTTCCTATCTTTATATACAAAGCGACTTGTACAGGTTAATTAAGAGTTGATGTAAATTTTAAGCAAATGTTTTTTTGTGTGGTCTTGATATACACTTGTTTGTTATTTGTACATACTTATGGGGCATATGCAACAGGTGACGCTTGATTGAGTCAAGATATGATCACATACCTTGAAAGCGCTATTCCTGAAAGAATGTGGTTTCTTCTTCCTGTGAAGTCTCCCTTGTAATTGGGTTAACTCCCCCTGAAGCACCCACACCTGTGCCTTGTCAGCCCACAGTCCCACAGCTGCAGCCGCCATCTCCTTACCTACCGTCTGCACAATGTAGATGAGTGTTGTGGCAAAGCGCACTAGTTTGTTGAATCGTAGCTGTAAGTACTGTAGAGAATAAACAACATGCAAAAAGTCAGTGAGTTTCACATGGAGCGGCTAAGCAGTTTTCACTTCTTTGGTGTTCCTTTGAATTTAGTGCTTTGGATTTATCATGTGATTTTA
This sequence comes from Sturnira hondurensis, assembly GCF_014824575.4. Taxonomy (NCBI): domain Eukaryota; kingdom Metazoa; phylum Chordata; class Mammalia; order Chiroptera; family Phyllostomidae; genus Sturnira; species Sturnira hondurensis. Next base: position 5,346,291 of record NW_028075269.1, read on the forward strand.
CGCTATCTACTTGGCAGAACAGAACAAAAATTTGGATTGTTTCAAGTCAAAAATATGTTGAAACTCAATTCTTGCTCAAGCTCCTCACGAATGCCAGGAAACACAAACAGTTGCTTGGAAAAAATCCACATATTCTGCCTTTCTACTTGGGGTTTTTCTATTAGATATACCCAAACCATCATTTCTTTTTATATTCCCACTGCTCCAAAATATACCTCAGGCTTTTATTTTCCCTTTCCTAGATCACTGCAGTAGCTCCCTAATGGGTCTCCTGAATTCCAGTCCTTCCACCTGTTTTATCAACCACACATCAAGTCATGTTGATTCTCCTACGTGGAACTCTGTTCATGCCCCTCTTTTTCTCAAAATCTTAAATTATTCTGTATCATGAAAGCTTCATATTCTAAACTCTTTATTATTTGATCCATAGTTTTCCTATGTTAAGTCAACCTAGAAAGACAGTGTGGAGAAAAAGATGCATTTAAAAAAACCTGAATCAGAAATAAGGCTCCTTGGATTCTAGTGTGAGCTATGCCACTGTCTCACTCTTTGATCTAAGCGTCTCATCCGTGAAATAAGGGAGACTATCCCATCACATAATTTTACATCTGGGAGAATGTATTGACTCATTCAGTGTGTCCAGTGGCCAACTTCAGCATGTCTACCACTATTACTACAGTCAACAGACTGTGAGATGAAAAACGAAAGTTCAACAGAAAAGCCACCTTTTTCCGGGCTGCACAGGTAACATTTACCATCATGACGTTAAATTAATTTCAAAGCCCCAAGCCTGGTCTAGTCGCCTTCCCTTCCATCTCAGGAAATAAATAGCAAGGCCACTTTTCATGTCGGTTCAAGACCAAATAACATGGAGCCAGCCTTTACTCCTCACTGCCTCTCCCTGCTCACATCCAGTCCATCACATAACCCTGGGGCCTACCCCCCACTTTCACACGCACATACTTACTTGCACCATCTCCTCTGTTGCCCCTATAACACCACTACCTCCTGTCTAGATTATAGCAATAGCTTCATAATTAGAACCTCTGCTTCCACAGTCAAATTTCTATAATCATTCTCAACATCCAATCAGAGTAATACTCGAAGTACAAATCACATCTTGTCATGCCTCTGCTCAAACTCTATAATGAGCATCTCACAGAGAGGATGAGCCAATCCTTACAATGACCTAAAAAAACACTTCATAACATGGGTTCAGACCCTATCAGGCCCTAAATATCTACTTCACAACAAATGCTTTGTAACATTTACTGTGCTAAAATAAGATTCAATAATATCTTATACCTATACATCTAATTTCTCAAAATTTAAATACAACTGCTATGATATCACAAATGTAATTCAAAGGAGAAATAAAAGGAAAAAATTACTTTAAAAAGTAGTCTATAATGCCTAAAACCACTACTATCACAGAGGATATACAGAAATAATATTCCTTGCAATTACAATGAAGAAGTTTGAATTAAAGAGAAGTAAGGAGTTTAGAAGCCATTTCTAAAACACAAGTCCAAGAAAACTGAGAGAGCAGGTAGACGCTAACCTCTAAACTAGTGGTAAAGGTAAATAATAATCTGAATTTATTAGTGTATAATTAAAATATAACATCAACTGAAGTAGAAATAGCACGATGAGACTAATTATATTTTTAAAGATTTTATTTATTTATTTTTAGAGACAGGGGAAGGGAGGGAGAAAGAAAGGGAGAGAAACATCAATGTGTTATTGCCTCTCCTTTGTCCCCTACTGGGGACCTTGCCACCCAGGCATGTGTCCTGACTGGGAATCAAACCAGCAACCCTTTGCTTCACTGTCCAGCACTCAATCCACTGAGCCACACCATCCAGACCAAGACTACTTATAAACTAAGGGAAGATAATGCAAATGTATGATACTGGAAATGAGCTGAGCCTAATTTGTAACTTGAGGGTGAGAACAATTCCTTCTGTTTTGACATAGGACAGAATAGTGACAAAGTAGTACAGATGACATATTTTAGTCTTGAAATCCCACTGTTCTTGCCATGTAATACCCACCTCAAAGCTCATGGGCTTAAAAATCAAGGATGTGTTATTTCTCCTAATTTTGAAAATCAGCTGGGTGATTCCTCTACTTGGTTCCCCTGGGTTTTCATGGGGTTGAAATCAGCTAGGTGAGAAAGTCCAAGATGGCCTCACTAACACATCTGTTGGTGATGGCTGTCGGCTAGTGTGTCTTTGCTTTCCTTCATGTTTCAACTCATATTCCAGCAGATAGACCACCTGGAACAGTTTCCTGACCCAGCAGTATTGGTACAGCATTCCAGTAAAGCAAAGGCAGAAGCTATGAGCCTAATGATCCCTAAGCTCCATGCATCACTTTTGCCACATTCTGTTGGTAAAAAAAAAAAAAAAAAAAAAAAATCACGCCCTGGCTGTTGTAGCTCAGTGAATTGAGCACGGGCCTGTGAAGCAAAGGGTTGCTGGTTCGATTCCCAGTCAGGCCACATGGCTGGGTTGCAAGCCATGTCCCCAGCAGGGGACACATGAGAGGCAACCACACATTGATGTTTCTCTCCCACTCTCTCCTTCCCTTCCTTTTTCTCTAAAAATAAATAAATAAAATAAAATAAATCACAAGTCTCTCCAGGTTCAAGGGTTGTGGAAGTAGACTCTATTCCCTTTGGTCTTTAGGACTTAAAAAGATCCCGGAAAGAAGATTTATGGATAGGGAACAGGGAATGGAAGATGAACAAAGAAACAAATTCAAGCATCATAGATAATAAAAGTAATAATAATAATAATAATAATAATAATAATACAAAACTCTTAGGTCAGATTAACTGTTTGTCAGACTGCATTAAAAGTATTTGTATATGAATGTCAACTATAATTTAAAAATAAAAAAGTTCTTGCATATGATACCACATTATTTTGCAGAGACATCCTTTGAGACAAGTGATTTTATTATCACTCTTTTACATATGTAAGAATTAAGTACAGAGAAGTTAAGTAATTTTCCCAAAGTCACACAGCTAGCAAGTGGCCAACTGGTATTCAAAGCCAAATACACTGAGTCTAGAGTCCATACTTTTAACCCCTATGCCATACTGCCAAATCTTATAGAGTAAGGGCAATCCCAAAATAACCTCATATGTACTTAACATGTAACTTTGATTTCTTCTTTCTTCTTATTAGGGTATAGAAAATTTAACAATATGTGGAGGGCAATAAACTTTGTAAATAAAATTTGTACAGTGTAAGCATTGTAGGCATTCCCACTTATAGATATATTTTAAAACAAGAGGTAATTAACTTCTTCAACCCATGTTTGTCACAGGAATGCACTGATCCTGTAAATGTTTTTTCCCCCCATTTCTGTACTAACTTAATAAAACAGAGTTTCAAATCTCCTCAGTTTCATATTTGGTTCAATGCTTTATCTCCAGAGGTGTGCTTGGAACATAGTAGATGCTTAACAAATATTTGTTGAAGGAATGTTTAGTGGTACAAATGATTTTCACATTTCTGTATGTTTTAATAATGAAAAACCTTTTTAACATTTCACAAAAGCTTCATAAAATATGGCAGTTATTTTCTAGGTGGAAGCTGGAGTTGATAAGATCTCAGTAATACACAAAGTCATCCCGTGGTTAAACAATGGATTTAGACATTGAACTTGTATTTTCTGAATCTAAGTCTCTCTCCCTCTTTCTCTCTCTCACACACACACATACACACTCACACATACTTGTTTTTAAAATGCTAGCAATGCCTTTGAGAGTCCAAATTTAATAGACAAATGGAATAAAAACTAGAATGTATTTCTATTTTCAGAAGTACTCTGATGAACAATAGGTGTATCTGTACATATATTTTAAGGTTAAGCATAAATTTAGTTATTCTCTCTTGAATATATATTCTAGGTAGTAACTATTGTATGACCCAATCCTTATTTCCTTTTTGGGGTAGGGAGAGAAAGTTAATGTTGAATTTTAGGGGTATAATCACCTGTGGAATCAAAGTTTTAAAACCTTCTAGAAAGTGTACAATTGCCTGAATGGCTTTGAGGTCTAGAGTAATCCTTTATAATCATTTAGCTTAAGAAATAAAGGAAAGAAAAAGGTCTGTGAAGAGTTCTCTGCTGGGACTTAGTAAAAATAAACTTTGATAAGGAAAATAAACACCATTTTCATAGAAACTGATTATTAATCATACCTAAATATCAGACATGCACATTCAATGATTTAACTTGATATTTTTCTTGAGAATTATTGCAATGTCAAAACACAGCTACCTCATTTTCCTTTCATTAAAATAATTCACATATGTCCTTTATTTATCAAGTCATTCCTATTAAAATTGTTTTTAATTTTTTAGAAACATTACTATCTTCCCATTAATAACTGGAGCACAATGATAATTTGTATTGCAGTGCTCAGCTCTACTCTCTAGTGGAAAGAGATACAGAGAAAATAGGTTCTCAGTAGGCCTTACTTACTATGCAACCTTGACTGAATCATTCATCTGTACTATCTCTGTTTTTAGCTGGAAAATGACAAGTTCATGGCATGTGTCCAGCATGCTTTTCAGAATGATGTTAATAATAATACAAATAATAACCTTAGCTCTCTCTCATTGAGAATCTCTTACAAGTTAGGCAATGCCTTGGGTGCTTACATAGGGGTACTCATTATATCACTAAAATAGCTTCATAGTGTTGACTCCACTTTGTTCTACAGATGAAAGAATAGGTGTGTTTGTACCCAAAGCTTAAGCTTGTCCCAATAATATTGTAATATCTTTTCTTGAAAATAAGTGAATATTCTTCACTTTCCACATGTTACCACTTAGAGGACATGTACTGTTACAGAAAAAAGCAAGAATAACAAAAACATTGTTCAAGTGGAGACAGAATACCAACTCCTCTCAAAATAAAAAATAGGGGAATAGCTGTCTTACCTCATAAGTGCTGGTGATGCCAGATTGGTAGAACACAGGCAGAAAGAGCTCTGATGTCAAGATGATGACAAAAGTATAGGCAATGGCGAAGAGCCCAAAGGAGGCCCCAAAGCGGTAGACGTCGGAAGGGGTGCCCAGGACAGTGACGGCTGACATGAAGCTGGCTGTCAGAGACAGGGCCACGGGACCATAGGTCATTTGTCTCCCCCCAACTAGGAACTCCTTTGAAATTGCCTTCTTTCTCTCCTTAACAGCAAAAAACACTCCGATTCCAGAAGAAACAATAAAGAGGCCTGCAAATACGAGATAATCCCAAACCTTGAAGTTCTTCACCTCCATGCTGGGAAGTATGGCACCAGAGAATTGCTTTCAACCAGGCCTCGGGGAAAAGTTGGTTCCAAATGGGAAGCTCAGTACAGCAGATGTTTTGCCCAGACAGCAGACTGATTCTGTGAAGAGAATGGTGACCAAAGGCACTTTATGCGTCTTCAAACACCACGTTGTGCTCAGAGAAGATCTGAAACGTTGGCTACAGAGAGGAATCTGGTAACAGTATTGACACTAACAGATGAAAAATTAAAATTTTACCCTGACGAGGAACTGTGCTCCTTTACTTAAGCATATGCCACAGAGAAGGAATTCAGACGTGTTCTGAAATTAACAAACTGGGGGAGCATGGATGTGGAATGGACTTGCCAGATAACATGCTCTTTTATCTCCAGATTTTTTTTAAACTTAAGGTTAAACATTACTGGGAAACAGAAGTGATAGAAGATGACCACATCAGCATTTTAAATTTGTGAGATGGAATCTGTAAAATGCAAACACAACCCCCTCAGTGGCATCCTTCTCCTGAGTAAGGGAAGGAGGAGGGTGTGAACCTGCAGTTGCCTGAGACAGTGAGTGTGGAGGGAAAGGAGCAAAGAACCAGGAAACAGGCTTTTGTCCAAGTTGGCTGGACCTTCAACTGAGCTATGATATTGCTGACAAACCACTTAACTTTTCTGAGATTCATAGGAACAAAGGAATAATGATCTTACAGGGTTATCATGAGTCTTTAAGGGTCTCAAACTTCCTGACTTCTTTTACCTGATCTTTAAAATGAAAGACAATAATATTTAGCTTATTGGCTATTATTTATGCTTACAGGGGAGCATATTGAACTTAACAGCAGATTCTCTCTTGACACGAGGCCTGAAAAAGGACTTACCAAAAATGAATAAATTGTTTGTAGTCCTCAGCTTTATCTTTTCCATCTCCCCTTTATTTTGACCACTTTATAATGTTTCTACCCAGAGGCTTAGTTAGAATTCAGATCAGGACAAACAAGAGAAGAAAGGTGGAAATCCAGTTGTAGATCTTTGTTTCCGCCCTTGTTAGACTCTGTCAGTTGTTCTGAAGTATTCCCAGCAAGCCTTTGGTGGCAATTTCTCGGTGTTGTTTATGCTTCTCTTTCTTCTCAAACGGTTTTTGCAACCCCACCTCAACAAAGCACAAGATCTAGTTCCTGTCTCCTTCGTTCCCTGGAGCCTCTCCTGACTCACATTTCTTGCTCCCACACCCCAAATCAACTCTGGCAGGATGCAGTCTCCCTTGGAACTTTGTTATTTGCAAGTGCCCTCATCAATTGTAAAGAATATAGCCGTGTGAGTTGGTCAGCTGTTATAAAGGCACAAGTCCTGGTTGAGAGAGCAGAGTGAATAGTAGCTATTGTAGAAAATAAAGAAATAATTTTAAAAGCAAAAGAAGAAAACAAAACTACCCGTAATGCCCAAGGCCAGACATTTTCTATCAAAAATAAGAAACTATAATTTTGCTTTTGACTTCCAGGTAACGGAATAAATCTTTTATTGTTTGTTTAGCATGGACACCGTCTTCATTCCTTACTTTTGCTCCATGAATTTGAATTCAGCACAGAAGCTTCGATGGCTGAAATATGCTGTTAGTTACAGATAAAAATGCAAAATCTCTGCCGAGAGCTGTAAGTGATTGTTTTTTTTATTTTATTTTTTTAATGATTCCTTTCATTCTTTTTTTAAAAGATTTTATTTCTTCATCTTTAGAGGGGAAGGGAAGGAGAGAAGGAGAGAAGCATCAATGTATGGTTGCCTCTTGTGCATCCCCTGCTGGGAACTGGCCTGCAACCCAGGCATGTGCCCTGACTGAAATCGAACTGTGATTCCTTGGTCCACAGGCCCGTGCTCAATCCACTGAGCTACACCAGCCAAGGTTGTGACTGTTTTTCTAAGTCCCTCCTCTAAGTTTGCAGAGTTGATATGATCAATGTTAACAGAAAAGGTCTTTAATATTTTCACCTTAACCTAAGGTTTTAGTCATTTTTATCATGAGGTATTCTAATTATATAACAGGTTTTGTAATGGTCTCAGCAGAAAACCTGAACTCTGGCTCCCAGAGGCTTGACCACTTAATATGCCACCTAAAAATTAATATTAAATCCACAAGGCATATAAACAACTTGTACAACTCAGATGACTATTAACTAAAAACACTGTTATTACATCTGTGATGTTCAAAGGTTAAATACCAGAAGCATCTAGCTGCAGAGTCCATGAATACTGCTGATCTTATTATTTTTATTGAATTTATTAGGGTGACATTTATTTAAAAATTATATGATTTTGTAGGTACAATGCTATAGTACATTGTCTATATACTGTATTGTATGTTTACCACTGCAAGTCAAGCTTCCTTTCATCACCATTTACCCTCCTTTTACCCTCTCCTCTCTCCCCACACCTCCGTTTCCTTCTGGTAACCACCATACTACTGCCTGTCTATAAGGGGTTTTTTAATCCCCTTACCTTTTTTATCCTACTGCCCTCCACTCCTGCTCCCCTCTGAGAGCTGTCAGTCTGTTCTCTGTATCTGTGAGTTTGTTTCTATTTTGTTAGTTTATTTTGTTAATTAGATTTCACATGCAAGTGAAACACCCTGGCTGATGTGGTTCAGTGGATTGAGTGCTGACCTGTGAACAAAGGGGTCATGGTTTGATTCCCAATCAGGGCACATGCCTGGGTTTGGGGCCAGAGCCCCAGTAGAGAGTGCTTGAAAGACAACCACACCTTGATGTTTTTCTCCCTCTCTTTCTCCCCATTTCCCTCTCTCTTAAAATAATTATATAAAATATTTTTTAAAATTCTACATATAAGTGAAATCATATGGTATTTGTCTTTTCTCTGACTGGTTTATTTCATTTGGCATAGTACTCTCCAGGTCCATCTATGCTGTCACAAAAGGTAAGAGTTCATTTTTTTGTTTAAAGTAAGTGGTATTCCATTGTGTAAATGTACTACCACTTTTTAATCCACTAATCTACTGAAGGGAATTTGGGCTGCTTCTGAATCTTGGCTATTTATTGTAAATAACCCTATTTACTGCAGTGAACATAAGTATGCATGTATTCTTTCAAATTAGTGTTTCAGGTTTCTTTGGATATATTATCAGTAGCAGAATCACTTGATCATAAGACATTTTTAATTTTTGGAGGTAATTCCACACAGCTTTCCACAGTGGCTATACCAGTCTATATTCCCACTAACAGTGTGCAAGTATTTCCTTCTCTACATGTGCTTGCCCGCACTTGTGATTTGTTGATTTATTGATGATAGCCATTCTGACCGGTGTGAGTTGATATCTCATTGTGCTTTTAATATGCACTTCTGTGATAATTAGTGATGTTGAGTATCTTTTCATATGTCGATTGGTCATCCGTATGTCCTTTTTTTGAGAAATGTATATTCAAGTCCTTTGCCCATTCTTTAATTGGATTCTATGGTTTTTTGGTGTTGAGTTTTATCAGTTCTTTATGAATTTTGCATATTAACCCCAATCAATATATCAGCAGATATGTTCTCTCATTCAGTGGGTTGTTTTTTATTTTGTTGATGGTTTCCTTTGCTGTACAAAAACTTTTTAGTTTGATGTAATCCTGTTTGTTTATTTTTCTTGTCTTTTCTTTGCCTGAGGAGATATATGAGAAAAATATTGCTACAAGCAATGACTGAGGCTATATTACTTATACTTTCTTCTAGGATTTTTGTGGTTTGGGGTTAAACATTTAAGTCTGTAATCCACTTTGAATTTATTGTTGTGTGTGGCATAGAAGGTGGTCTAGTTTCATTTCCTGCACACATACGTGTTCAATTTTCAAAAGACTACTTATTAAATAGACTGTCTTTAGCCCACCTTGTCAAATATTAATTGAATATAAAGTTGTGAGTTTATTTCTGAGTTCTCTATTCTATTCCATTGATCTACATGTCTGTTTTTATGCCAGTACCATCTGTTCTGATTATTATGGCTTTGTAGTATAGTTTGATATTAAGTAGGCTGATTCCTACAACTTCGTTCTTTTTTCTCAAGATTGCTATTGCTATTTGGAGCATTTTGTGGTTCCATAGATTTATTTGGGTAGGATGAACATTTTAATGTTGTTAACATTAAACATTAAACAACATTTTAATGTTGTTAAGTCTTCCTATTCATGAGCATGGTATGTGCTTCTAATTATTTCTAACTTCTTCAATTTCTCACTTCAGTGTACTATAATTTTCTAAGTACAGGTCTTATACAACCTTGGTTAGATTTATTCCTAGGTATTTTATTCTTTTTGAAACATTGTGAATGGGATTGTTTTCTTAATTTCCCTTTCCAATAATTCATTATCAGCATTTAAAAATGCAACTGATGTCTAGATATTAATTTCATATCTTGCTACTTTACTAAATTTATTTATCAGTGCTTTAGTTTCTTGGTGGAATCTTTGGGGTTCTCTACGGACAGTATCATGTCATCTGCAAATAATGACAGAGTTGTTTCTTCCTTTTTAGCTTGGATGTATTTTATTTCTTCTTGTCACATTCCTATGACTAGAACTTTCAGTACTGTGTTGAATAAGAGAGGTGAAAGCCAATACCCCTGTTTTGTTCCCAAAATTAAGGGGAACAATTATAGTTTTTGCCCATTGAGTATGATTCTAACAGTGGGTTTGTCATATATGGCTTTTATTGTGCTTGGGTATGTTCCCTTTATTTCCACTTTGCTAGAATTTCTATCACAAATGGGTGCTGAATTTTATTAAATGCTTTTTCTGCATCTCTTGATATGCTCATATGGTTTTTATCTTACATTTTGTTCATGTGATGTATTAAGTTTATTGATTTGCAAATGTTATACTAACCTTGTATCCCTGGGATAAATTCCACTTGATCACGATGTATGATCTTTTTGTTATATTGCTATATTTGGTTTGTTAATATTTTGTTGAGGACTTTAGCATTTACATTCATCAGGGATATTGGCCTATAATTTTCTTTTTTGTAGTGTGTTTATCTGGTTTTGAAATTAGGATAATGCTGGCCTCATAAAATGCACTTGGGAGTCTTCCCTCCTTTTGAATTTTTTCTTGAAATAGTTATGAGAAGGAGAGATTTTAGTTCTTCTTGGAATGTTTGGTAGAATCCATGTAAGACGCCACCTACTCTAGGGATTCTGTTTGTTGGGAGTTTTTTGATTTTTGGCTTCAGTTTTACTAGTTGTAATCTTTCTATTCAGATTCTCTGATTCTTGCTATTTCAGTTTTAGAACATTGTATGTTTCTAGGAATTGTATGTTTCTAACTTCTTTGTAGTTTTAACTAAGTTCCTTGTAGTTCTAAGTTTCTTGAGCATCCTTATAATGATTCTTTTGAACTCCATATCTGGTAAATTTCTTGCCTCCATTTCATTTAGCTCTTTTTCTGGATATTACTTCTGTTTTTTCATTTGACAACTGTTTCTTCCTTCCCATTTTCACCACCTCTTTGTGTTTGTTTCTATGTTTCTAGATCTGCTAGGACCCCAGTCCGGCTAGGGTGGCCTCACACAGCAGCTGTCCTCTGGAACTATGTGGTGCAGTCTCCTTGATTGCCTCCTTGGGTTTTCTAGGAATGACCTTTGTTGAGTTATGCCCGACCTCCTGTTGTAATTGATTCTTGATTGCCCTTGGCCTATTCATGTATGGGGTAGACTTTCCGGCTTGCTGACTGTGAGAATCAACCTGACCACAGTATAAGATCTGCTGTGCAGGTGCTGACAACACAGAGCAGGTATCTCCTCAGCAGGGGCTAAACAGCCAGGATCTTCCTTTGAATATGCCATTTGTGAAGCTACCTGAATTCTGCACTGATGTTGCATGATGCTGGCCAATGGGGTTTCTGAGAAGTACTCTGGTAAAGGCCAAAGTCAGACACTGACTATGACTGGCCCTGGGCTAACTGTTTGGAGCTACAAAAAAATCCACAATTTGTGGCTGTCTCTGTTGGGTCTGGATGTGTGCTGGAAGGATGAAGCTATGCACCAAGACTGGCATTTCCCAGCACTGAACAATGGGGCAGCTCAGCCAAAGTCCCAAGGAACCCCAAAATCTTCCTCTACCTGCCTCTGCCTGCCAGCAACTTGTTAGGTTCAATCGCTGAAAGAACCTCTGGTGGTACTCAAGATACATAGGGTAGGTTCTCAATGTCTCACCAGGTAGGGAAGAGAAGGGCTCACCAGATTGATACAGGTTCAAACTTGGTGCCACTGCTGGGTCTGAGATCATTGGAAAATGCCCCAGATCTAGCTACAGCCCACTGAGTGCTCACATCCTTTGTGGTTGGGTGGGGTCTCAGGGAGTCATCAAGGTGAGGCTGGCAGAGTTTATCAGGCTTTAACCAATCATGATTTGCTTGTGTGAAAGGAAGGCTCTGCACTAGTCAATGTGTGAGGAAAAATGTCTCCTATCCTAGAGCCATACAACACAGTCTATGCCAGAGTCTGGCTGGAGCCTAATCCCAGCAGGGCAGAGTCCGCTGGGAGTAGGAGAACTGGTCAGGCTTGAGGGAAGGTGGAGGTGGTGTGGCTCCTGCTCCAGAACCATACAGCTCATTCTGTCCAGATTCTGCCCAGACCTCAGCAAGGCAGAGCCACCACGTGTTGGGAGGTTGAGAACTCTGGAAGCTTGGTTGGGGTGGGGCGAGAACATCTCCCATGATAAGAAAGAGGCAGGTCCATGGGAAAGGATGGGGAATGGCTCACCCCTAAAGCCACCCCACTCAGTCTCTGACACCTCCTGAGTCTGCCCGGACCTCTACACCGCAGTCCAGGAAACTGACTCCTCAGCAGGGCACTCCCTCCACAGGTGCAGTGACAAGAAGGAGTCCAGCATTGGGATTATGGCATTTCCCCAGGCTGGTGCCATGGGAGAGGTGTGTTCCACCCTAGAAGACAAAATCTGCAGTAGAGGAGAGTGACTTAGCACAGAGATCCTTGCAGATGTCTCCCCAGCTCTCTGTTCAGAGCCACAAACCCCAGACCCTCTATGAACAACTCTAGTCTGTTTCACCTTCCTTCCACTGGAGCCCAGGGTGAGCAGCGTCAAAGAGATTTTGTGCATTGGCCCTTTAAAATGGCGCCTGTGCCCCTGCAGTGTAACTCAATGGATTGAGCACTGACCTGTAGACCAAAAAGTCACTAGTTCAATTCCCAGTCAGGGCATTTGTCTGGGTTGTGGGCCAGGTCCCCATTTGGAGGTGTGCAAGAGGCAACTGATCAGTGTTTCTCTGGCATGTCAATGTTTTTCTCCTTCTCCTTCCCCCTCCTTTCCCCTCTCTCTAAAAATAAATAAATACAATCTTTTTTAAAAATAAGATAAAATTGTGTTTGTGTCTCTAGCAGACTTCATTTCTCCCTGGCCGAGAGAATCCCTGATGATTTTCATGGTCAGGTGTTCTGTGGGTGCCTCCTCCAGCTGAGGATCCTGGTGCTGAAACCCCATGATTCTCAGGGGGCTCCTTTGAAGCTAGGATTTCCCTCTGGAACCTCAGCTGCTGTCTGCGGCAGCAGGGCCAGCCTTTTTACATTTCCGCCCTCCCTACCATCCTGATGTGACTTCTCTAAATCCTTGGTTATAACACTTCAGCCACTCTTCAGTTGGTTATTCAGGTTGATTGCTCTACATTTTAGTTGTAATTCCAGTTTGGTCCTTGGAGGGAATGAATATAGTTCCCACCTAGTCCGCCAGCATCTTGGATCTCTCTCTGGTGGTGTTAATTAACTTTCATCAAGAAACAGTATTTTCTAGCCCAGGCTGGTGTAGCTCAGTGGATTGAGCATGGGCCTGAGAACCAGATGATAGCGGTTCGATTCCCAGTCAGGGCACATGCCTGGGTTGCAGGCCAGTTCTCGGCAGGGGCCAGTTCCCAGCAGGGGATGCATGAGAAGCAACCATACATTGATGTTTCTCTCCCTCTCTCCTTCCCTTCCCCTCTAAAGATAAATAAATAAAAAATAGTTTTAAAAAAAGAAACAGTATTTTCTACATGAATTCCATTAGTCTTGGAGTTTAAAACACCAGGGAAACAGAGCAGCTAATAGTTTGGGATGTGAAAGAAACTCCATGCCTCTCATAAAGCAGTCCTTGTTTACAACATTTTGCTGATTATAAGGTACAACATCAATGTATTAATTTAATCCTCAGTTATTTTGTTTTCACCCTTTGAGATAAGGGTATAAAAGAGAAGCTTTGGTATTATCCCATGTCTTCAAACTCTCTTCCTTTTTCCCATTAAAACTATGCAAGATTTATGCCAATGATAAGGCATAGCATCAGTTTATTCATAACTTTTCAGGGAAACAAAAACAATATATTAAATCACTACATCAGCTAGAAGGTACATTTCTGTATCAGAAATATTAATATGGGGGAAAATGTGCTTCTTTGACCTGAAGACACTCCAATATTTCCTATGCCCTCTTGCTGGTGCCTCAAATGCCACCATCGGTCCTTCATTCCTTTAGCGTAAGACAGTTACAATGTAGACACCACCACTTGCCATGCGCACAGAGACACACAGTCACCCAACAGGGCCCTGCTATCCAATCACCTAACAGGTTCATGTCTTAACTGTTCGTAGCAGCTCCGGTAACATAATTGTAACATAGTTCTGCATCCTGCATAGAGCAAGCGAGTTATAACAGAAAGAGGAAGAGAGTTTGAGGACATTGAATGCCACCAAGGCAAGGGACCCATCAAGAACTGGAATGATAGAGCATCTGAAGAAAAGATACCATTGTTGCAGTGTTGCTAATCCGGGGCTAGGTACACTGTTTATTTTGGCCAGGGATAGGAAGGAGGAAAGTACACACGGACGGGCCTTGGCTGTTCTGAGACTGCGCTGTTAGGAAATGACTGTTTGCGCTGCTCTGTTCTAAATGCCAATGGGAGCAGGAGTATAGTGAAATAAATGGCTGTTATTTGGGTTTCTTTTGATTTTAAACAAGGAAATGGCAGGATCAGAGCTGTGCCTCAGAAAAGTTAATCTACTCTAATAATTTTACATGATGACTTTTACAAATCCAATGGACATTATCAAAGATGGCTCAAAGAACTCCCCAGATATTGAGAAAGCTGCAGGAATCTGGTAGTGAAAGTTGTCCTACCACAGAGTTCTCCTTTCAGTGAGCATGGCTATCTAACAAACCCCCAGGATGCAAACTGGTTACCCCAAGTTACAGCTGAGCAGGAATCGTTGTTTTGTGCCAGACTTACAGAGCCGATAGCCATTTTTGCCTTCCAAGGTATATTGAATAATTCCTATTTTGAAGAAAATAGTTCTGTACACAGTAGTGCATACTTCTGCTTATGGAGACTGATGATAAATGGACCATATCCAAGGATTTTATGGTGAAAGCAAAAAGCTGCAAATCCAAAGTTTCCGCTCCTCTTTTGAGCGGCAAAATGCACGGCCCATGATAGAGGTCTCTTGGTTGGTTGGCACTTTTATAAATTTAGAAAGAGTAGGTTTGAGGAGAAAGTGGTGAAGACAATAGAACTCTGTTTGCAGATTAACAGGTTTGTTTTTTTTTTAACTGTGGGAAAGGTGTTGGAGACTTGGCTTAAGACTGAAGACAAGAAAATGGTATAAGAATTTGGCTTGTGGCAGGAACACTTCTCAAAACCAGTGAGACTGGCCTAGTGTAAGAGAAAACCAGATTAGAATAATTAATTGTAAATGTTAAACATTGTCCAGCTTTACTGAGATATAAATAGCATGCAACATTGTGTAAGTTTAAAGTGTACATGTGATGATTTCATCCATACATATATAGCAAAACAAATACCACATTAGGATTAGTTAACTAACACTTTCATCACGTTACATGGTTACATTTGGGAGGGCTTCAGGTGAAAATATTTAAGATCTGCTCTTAGCAACTTTCAAGAAACATATAATGTAATATTCTAAACTATGGTCATCATGCTGTGTACATTAGACCCCCCAGACACATGGTAAGTTTTTGTCATGTAAAAACGTTTTGTGCTGGAGTGTAATTCTCCTCTTTACCCCCAGCCTCAGGGAAAAGCTGCCATATCACTGGTATTGATTGCATTGGCACTTCATTGTCAAATTAGAGGAGAAACCTCTGTGTTTATCTTTCTTCTCAAAATGGTAGATGAGGAAGGGAAATTGTTGAAGGAAGTAAGAAGCTCAGGAAAGACCGAGAGCTCAAAATGAACGAAAACTGGAGGGAGACCTCCTGAGAATCTTTATGATCTTTGAAGTTGAAATGGGGAAGAGACCACTAGGTATCTTGGTTTGTTTTTCTTGTCTCCTTCCTTCCTTCCTTCCTTCCTTCCTTCCTTCCTTCCTTCCTTCCTTCCTTCCTTCCTTCCTTCCTTCCTTCCTTCCTTCTTTCTCTGTCTCTCACTCTTTCTCTCTCCCCCTCCCTTCCTCCCTCCCCCGACACCCCACATATCTTTCCAAGGTTAAAATAAAGGGTTTTCTTGGGAGGCTGGAGGATTTAGAGCATCTGGGAGTTGACACTTGAATTTCATTCATATGCTAGAAAAATATTTGTTTCCCAAGCCTTGGTGTGATACAGTGTAAACATCCTTTATCTGCAAAAAAAGATCAAGTCTTTGTCTACCTTTTTATTAAGCCTCCTTATGATTTTGGACATGTCACTAATGTCTCTGGTTCTTAGTGACCATATGTTTTTTTTAAATGATGGTATATCATATTAATAATTAGATAATTAGACTAATGTAAGTAACTAAATGATCAAAGTCCTTTGCTCAAAGTCCTTTGCTCATTGTCCTTAGGTCTCAAGCAACCCCTCTGTTATAGAATGGCCAAGGAGTGGACCACAGCATGACTTACTGGGGCCTGATTGTGTGAAATAAGTGTGAAGGGACAGGATTTCTCATTTGATTCAGGCTTCTAGGCATTGAAATAAAAATTTGTGATAAATTTCAAGAGGGGACAGAGTATACTATGTGCTTGACATTTTTATATATCATTTTGACTTTCTATGGCAATAAGAGTCTATAAAAATCAGTCAATAGTCCCATTTCATTAAAAAAACACATAAAAGTGATATGTGCAAGGTCAAGATCAAGTTCATACAGCCGTTAATTGGTGGTTTTAGACTTAAGTCTAGCCTGGGTGGCTCCAAATTCAATGGTTTTTTTTTATGTTTTGGGGGTTTTTTTGTACTATTTCTTACAAAGACGATTTCCGCTTACTCACTTTTCTGGCTTTCTGGGAGGCTTTATAAACATGTTAGAGAAAAATCTGCGTCCACCCGTCAAGCTGAACATTGATATCAATACATCTCCAGGGAGATAGTGGCGGTGATAACCAAGGTCTCTTGGGTTGAGTGTATGGTATTTTCCAATTCTCAAGTACCTTATAAATAGACAAATAAAAATTCAATTGAAATAGTTTTAATATTGAGTGACTCTTAGTGTTCAGATTCTTTTGAAATACACTTGAGCATATAATATAGTCGGCAAGCTCAGACCCAATTTTATCATTTAGCACAAAAACACTTTAGTCTATCATTTCTTATCCATTCCAATGTCCCTCATGCTGCTCCTGCCACAACTGCACCCCACTGTGAATAAATGATTTCTGCATGTTTATCAAACTAAAATTTACTAAACAGTTGTCATCACTAGGGATATGCAAATAAATGTGTCCCTGCCTCAAAGGCAATATCAAAAGAAAGCGTTTGATATTGTGTTGTGTATGATAACTACAAAAATGTGTTGTATGTGGTAACTACAACATACAGTTTTTCCACAGTGACACATCTGAAGACCAGATTTGGGTGACTATGTTCTCAAGTGTTTAGTGACACCAAAACCCTCTCTTTGGTGGTTCATAAGAGATGGAGAGGTAGTCACGGAGGTCCACCCACACTGGTCATACACTCCTTTTTAAAAGCTGAGTTTCTCAGTAATATTTGTTTCAGTGTCTCTTAGAATTCTAATCTTAGAAATAATTCTTTGGAATACTATTATAGTTGTGTGCTTTCTAATTATGTTCTAAGACATGATTTCCTAACATAGTTAAATTGCTAGGCCTTGGATGATATTTTATTTTGGTTTATGATACATAACAAATTCTTTATAAAAATCATTGCCATGAGGATTCAGTTTTTCAGTTACCTAATTAGAAATTATTTAAATTAATGAGAAATGCCTAGTCCTACATTAAAAGCAGGGAAAACCCCTGGATTAAAATCTCATGAGTCATCTACCAACTTTTTGACAGTAAGAGATTTACTTTACATCTCTTTCTTCATCATGAAACTTGAGATAATAGCTAAGTCATACACAAAGCATGCTAGGTGGTATGGGAATGGTAGAATAAATTAGTGCAATTTGCTACTATGGTTTCTATAGGAACTCTATAAGCGCATACCCATGCAAATTCCACACAGAAACTTTAGCTAGTCCTTCCTGGCTGAGGCCCTTGCATTATTTTTATTTCACATATATGTATAAAATAAGTTTAAAATATGTTATTTTATTATGTGTGTGCATATATATATAAAATAACCTGCTCTCGGTGACTTTATGATATTGAAATAATTTAACAAACTTACATGTGATAATCAGGTGATTGATACATCTTTAAGTGTCAATAAATAGAAGCTCATATTAATAATGAAGACTAGAAGATTTGAGCCAGAGGAATTTTTACTTCATCACTTACTAATGTTATCACCTTAAGAGAGTTATTTCTTTTCTTTGGTACTCAATGGATCCCCGTTAAAATAGAGAGAATCCCTTTCCGCTTCATTGCTGTGGTATTAGAGACGTGTGTCAACTACCTTGCACAGAATAGAAACGTCATAATGGTGTCTTCCATGTCACTGTTAGTGACAGCTGTCATACTTCAACATTTGCACCAGGAACTTTCAGCACTGTCCTGGAAAGAACAAAGAATATAGGAAAATACCAAAGGAGATATTGTATTATTATTTGTAAATATTTACTTCCTAAGACCAGGATACAAAAGTCAGATTTCAAATTTGGAGTTCCCTGGCTTTGCTTATTCTGTATTTGTCATGTCTAGATTGTGGAAGCCCTGGTGATTTGATTGCAGAATGTAATTCTCTCTCTTTTTTTTCATTTTTATATCGCTTTTTTCTTTATTTTCACATGAGTTCTTGTATCTTGGGATTGTAATGTCCTTATAAATGTACTAAAAATTCTAGCTCCACTGAACTCTGTCAGGAAAGCCTCTAGTTGACTTGGGACATGGGAGGTATTTGCAGTCATTATAAATTTTAAGTAACTTTTTTCCTTTCTTGTCCTAGAAAAGCAAGTGTATGGCCTATTTTTCAAATGTGTTAAGCTTTCCCAAATTGGTGTTACTTCAGTCTCCTGCAAAGCAAAAAATGTTATGGAATATCATGACTAGAACTTAGAGAAGAATAAGTTAAAGCATAGTTGCAAATAATCTCGCTGTGTGCTATATTTTAAAATTCTAGGGTACCATATATACATATCCTTTACAATATCATTGCCTCCATGGGACAAACATAGGTTGAAGAAGTTATTTTTCTAGTTTTAAAATAGAGCTGTGTATGGGAATGGCTATGAGGATGAGGTTGTTATACATGTTTACCTACCACATTTCAACTTAAAGGCCTACTCCTTGCCCTGCCAAGTTTCTTTTCAAATTATTAGACTTTGCTTGAGGTCTATGAGATCTGTCTAGGATAGCTCATGTTTTTCTAATGGGAAAGCTTGGGTAGGTAGCTAAAATTTTTAAATAGGAAAGATATACTGTGAAATTGTTAATTGCAATCACTTTTGGTAATAATTTCAGAAAAACATATTGCAAGCCAAACAAATGCACTACTTTGTTTTAAGAATTAATCATCTACATAAGTGGGAAGGCTGTGTCTAGTATTCCTAATTGAAGGCAGGGTTGGTATGGAGTGGCAGGTCACAATTAATCCTAAAATGCAGAAGATATCTCCAAATGTGTTATCTCCCCATGTTCAATACTTTTAAAAATATTGAATCAAAGGAAACTGGGATTTGAAATGAAAGAAACCGAGTCTGGGCCCAGTACTGCTGCTAATCTGCCGTGTGACTTGGAGTAAAAACAAACAAACAAACAAATCTTTGTTAAAATGAAGATAATGCAACTAATCTCAAAAGGCTGTTTTGAAATTTCAACACTATTATGCATTATAAAGTGTGAAAGCATTATATGAGGATACTGGAATATGCAGTCAGGTAGAAGCAGAAAGAATAAGAGTGCAATCTTGAATTTAGACATCAAAGGAATTGCATTTTTGCTATATTATTTGCTAACTATACAATTTAGTCTGATTACTTATTCTCTCTGAGTTCCTTTTTAGTGAAACAGAAATCTCTTACAGTGCAGTTACGAGCAACAAAAGAGATAATACAAATCGGTTCTTACAACAGTGTCTACAACATACTAGTTTTTCTATACATATTTGTTGCTTTCTTATTTCATGATGGGGACATTCATACAAGGTGTGAATACAAGGTGTGTTTTATTCAATTTAATAAAACACACATTATTGAATACAAGCTATACAAAAGATTCAAAGCCAAGTGCTGAGGAGGTATGCAAGAGCAAGTGAAATGGAGTTCGTACTCCCAAGATAGCTATAATCTGGTTAGGCTGTGGAGGTGGAAATGTAAGTGTGTCACCTATAAGTAAAGATGTCCTGTAAGTTCTAATTCATCATTTTAATTGGGAATGCTGAAGTGGAAAGGGTAGTGCTGTGACACTGGGGCAGAGAGATTAGAATATTACGAGATTTAAAGAAAGCAGTTTACTTTCATTTGCTAGTCTGGCTGCTCTCCTGTAAAAACCAGGTGACTCCTGGAGAATGATGTGGACTATAAGAAGTTCCACCAAGGAACATCCCCAATAACAGCTATCATGCCAAACAAGATATGTTTTGCTAGATTACATTGATATAATATGGCTTTGGATACAGGGTACGCGACCATTAAATGTGGTGACTGTATTCCTTTCTAGTTCATCAGGATTACAGATCAGAAATAATGACATTCACAACAAAATACTCAAAATTTTAGCCCAGGTTATGTTAACTGTGCTTTTTGTCATAATTTAGGGAAGAGATCTGGACAATCCTGACAATCCTACATCCATCAGTAAAAATACCACACTGATCTAAGATATCATCAACGTCATACTGAATGAGCAGAATAAGCCAAAGGTGACTAACATGCAAAAGCCTTTAAGACAGAAGTGTTGCAGAGGCTAGTAGATAAATCCTATGAATATTTAGAAACCTGCCACTTTAATAAAACACTTTAGGGAGACAGAAGTCCGTGATGTGTCAGGACTTTCCCTTAAAGGAAAGAACAAATCGTACATGTTGTTTATTCTTCCACAAAGATATCCAATTCCTAAAAGTCTCTTTTCACTGAATGCCATCCATTTGACACCTTGGAATACTATTCTGGCCCATGTGTTTGAAGCCATGAAAGGATATCAGCTTCGATTGGGGACCAGAGAAAAAAGGGCTTTTACCAGATCGAAGCTTCCATACAATGGGCCTGTCATGTGGGTCATGGTATTTCCACTGGTGGAAAAAGATGCACCAAAGAATTTGTCAGGCCCCAGCAGAATCAGTGGGTAAATTCCTGGGTCCTGGACTCTGGTAGAAGCAGAAAGCTTGGCCACAGAGACCAAGTGACCATATTTTTAAAACTTCCTATCGTGAAATGGCTTCTGTTGAACTGACCACGTCATAGAGCCATGCAGTAGTTCCAGCCAGAACCCATTAAAAGATAGAAATTTCAGGGTTGAGCATAAACAGGACCGAGTTTGGTTTAAGGACGATCAGCTTGGTGTGCAAGTGGAAGACAAAATGAACAGCGGCTGCAATACAACTGAACTCAGAGTGGCCTCGAGATTAGCACTGTTGCTCAAATAGATGCATAAGCCTCCCGGTGGTAAACTGATTACTCTGAGCCACTTTCAAACTTGGAAGGCCCAGCAGTTTGTTTGAAGAAAAGGGGACATTTAATTCAAGTGTGGGTTTTTCTTTCCTGTCCACAGAACCTCAGACAGCACCACCCCAAAAGAGAAACACTGCCTTCTGTTCTTGATTTACACAAACATAATCTTGAACAGGGTTTGTAATGTGCAACAGAATTTACTAAAGCTTTGGGGGAGGTTAAGGGATAGAGGAATGGAGAGTTCACATCCGTCACCACAGTGCAAACAACTTGAAATTGAATAACAGCCATCCCTGTTCTTAAAGTTGTTTGTTGCCATTTTGGGTTATTCATCTCCTCTCTTTTATTTTCCTTTCCTCTCCTCTTTCTTTTTCTCTTCAGGAGCAAATCCATCAGGCGACTAATTAAATAAAAACCCTCTTATTTTCTTCTTCAGAGTAACTCAGTTCTATACAGGTCCTACCCCTAACTCAATTCTGGGCCCATCTTTGACCAGTAAAAAATGTAAAGAAAGCTTTGAATTAATGTTGTGAGAGCCCAGCTCTTGTTTGATATGAGAGCAGAAGTGATTGATCTTCTAGATACAGATATAATAAAGTTCGTATCGACGATGCTGTAAACAAAAAGTTTGAACTCCATTTGCTAGGGAAAACAATTGTACTATAAATTTTAATTATATGCTACTATGATTCTAAATTTAGGTATACCTGTTATCTATATGCCTAAAAGATAGCATTGTCAAATCTGAGCATAAGTTTCTTTGAGTGATGGTCAAAATTTGCTATAATTGATGCTTTTCAAATCACCCAAAGATGCATAGCAGCCCGTGGTTGGGTTTGGAATCTCCGGTTCAATTCTGCTAACCAGCTAGTGCCTTTGTGCCCTCTTCTGCTGCACGAGAGCACGTAATAACAATGCCTAGCCTACTCCTGCCGTGAAATTGATGTAACACGTAAATGAAAGAATTGATTTGAAAATGAGAAATAATTTAGAAGGATTCAGTTTACTAAGTTAAATTCGAGTAAGACTTTTATTATCAGAGATATTATAGGTGTACCTATTTCACTAACAAAGAAATCTGACGAGGATTTTCATTTTTATGGTTTAACAAAAGCTGGTACCATCTAAGATAGGTCTTTCTTGAAAGTAAAGTGGTAAAACACTAACTTTTGAAAAGCAGGGGATGCTTTTTATTTTGACTTATGAAAGTTTTCCTAGAAATGCTCTACATTTCAGATAGCAGGGGAAATCTGTATATGCATGCACACTTATAGTACATATGAATACATCTTATATACGTATGTACATATATATGTGTGTGTATATATATTCAAAATTGTTCACGGTGAAGTATTTTTGGAGCCAGTAGTTCTAGGTCAGGGATGGAAAAGCAATGGTTCTCAGGTCAAATTCAGCCTCTGTTTAATTTGCCCATCCTTATAAAGTTTTATTGAAACACCACCCCGAACATTTATCTACTGTGTCTATAGCTGCTTTTCTGATGTAGCAATAGAGTTAATAAGTGCAACAGAGACCTTATGGCCCCAAACACTAAAATATTTAGTGTCTGTCCATTTACAGAAAAAGTTTACCAACCCTGTTCTAGATACTAGAATAATAAGGCATATGGTATAAAAATGTATTTGTATGCTGGGGTCTTATCTGCATTGTACAGTGGAGTATTCATGGGGTTTTCCTGATCCCTCAAGACAAAGCCAAGTTATTTTGTCATGTCATTGCTTGGGAAGTTTATGGGCTGCGTGAACAAGAAAACAGCCCTTCTCTCTACTTTATTTCTGCTATCCATGCAACTTTGGATTAGGGAATTTTCGCAAAATTTCTTATGTTTCTCTTTCCAGATCTCTTTCAGAAATTACAGAAAGCACAGGGACTCATTCTTTCCTTTTCTGCTCCCTACTTATTAGCAAATATTTAATGTGCTATATTAGCAAGATAAATACATATGTCTATACCCACCATCACGTCTATTTCTAAGATGACCATGTATTTTGCAGTGAACATGCCTATTAAGGAAGGTGTAAAAACAGACTTGGGTTTTTGTTGGAGTTCAAAAATGAATGATGCTGTTTGTCAGCAAACATAGTAAATCCATCCCCTGCTTATACTTTACAAAAAAGACCTAGTTGTTATTTGTTTTTTTAGTCCAACAAATTACAGCTTAATATGAAAACACTTCAGTGGCCATTCAGAGAAGAAAGGGAATTGACGTTTCTCAAAGTTGAGTAATTGAAGTTGAAGTAATTCACAGATTTTAGACTTTGGTAAAAAATAATATTTGATTTTAAAAAAGACATAACAGATACACTGACATTGGCATTTAGAAATCACGGTGTGAGCATCAAACTATTCTGTCAGTTTCAAGTCGGCCAGAACTCAGACTTTCACTGAGAGCAATGGCTTTGGCATCTGAAAACAGGGAAGATGCAGAGCCTGCAGACTGGCGCCCTGGTGGACCTCTGCTCCGGGCACATCAGTGTCCATGGGAAAAGAGTTGCTGTGAAGCTCACACAACATCGGGTCCACGGGTAGGTTTTAAAAATTGGATTTGGTCAAGTGTGACAGTGAAACATTGGAACCGGACTGTCTCCTGCACTGTAATGTATGGAAAGGCCAAAACCCCATAATGTATGGAATGGCCAAACCCCGAGTACAAACCTGGATTTGACTACTTATTAGTTCCGTGACTTTGCACAAATTACCATTCCCCTCTTGGGGTAAAAGTTACAGTGACAGATGATGGACTTTGTTTCCTCATCTGTAAAATACAAACTCTAAAAGCAGCCACAGGTGTTTGTGTGATTTAAAAGAGATGATATATGCTAACTGTTCAGCCTAGTGCCTGATGCATGATAAGCACTTAATAAATGTTACCTGTTATGCTAAGTATTTTTAGATGAGCTTTCTATTATGCTCAAGTGGTAGTAGCTCATACCATGACTCTCCCGTACCAAGTATCAGCTGCCATTCTTCCTAAGAGTTTGGCTGAAGCCTGGAAAATTGGTATTTTGAAGCAAATAAAATGTTATTGCCCCCAAAAAGTTGTAAAATAACTTCCAAACTTAATTTTAATTTTATACTCTTACAATAAAACATTTCCATCACACTTGGGGTATAGGTATGTTTTGTCTATTTATGAATTATTTATATGTACTAATATATTATGCACATTTTAAAGTACATATAAAGTAGATATTTAAGAGAAGCTATCAGATATCTATTAGGGTATATATTATATTTATATAATATATATTAGAATAACAGAGATAAGATATACAGATTATAAATTTATTATATATTACACATATATTTATGTATTAGTAGTAATATCTATCTATATCCCCTAATATATTTTCCTGTATCCCAAAAGATATGCTAGTCTTTCAACTAGTCCTTTAAAGATTCCCTTTTGAAGACCATTGTACTGGACATTCAGATGTAGGTTGGGAAAGAAAATCCCAAGTATACCTATTGTATTTCAAGTGTGTTTACTGAAATAGTATGTATGGTATAATAATAATAAATAATAATAATAATAAACATATATTAAATGTTAACACAGAGTGCTAAGTAAATTGTATATTCTTTTATACAGTCCATATGACCACTCTCTAAGAGTGTGCCTTAGATTATAGATGAGGAATATGAGGACGAGGAAGTTAAATAACTTGTCCAGTGCTCCAGTGGATGAAGGCAACAGAGTGACACTTTACAACTGTATCTTCTTCCCATGACCAGTTCTCTTCCCCTTAGGAAAATCATGATAATGATAATTACTACCTTCACCAATGTTAACTGCTATATTTATGAGCACATGTTATCTGTTGGAACTTTACTGTTTCTCATAGGTAACAGGATAAAACGTTTGTTCAGAAAACTCCTTTGATAAGAAAGTCACAGCAGAGAAGATAAAACTCTAAGGGTACGTGCCTATAGAAGTCAAAGAAGTAAGACCAAAATAAATTACATTGGAGAGTGGTGGGTGAAGTTTAAAAGACTGAAGAGATAAGTGAAAAGAAGGAAATCAGCTAGAAGGTTTGAGGCTGGCCTAGACAGAATGGTGAAATGAGGAGTAAAAAAAATTATTTAATATGAGGACTTTAAACAACAGGAATATCTAACAATTAACTAAGTATTTAAAAAATTATTGCCAGGTAAGACCTCTTTTGTTCTCTCCAATCTTCAGTGATGTCTTTTAATTCAATTTACAGTCCTTTGAGAAAGTACTGTTCTTACCATTAGCCTGTAACTGTGATACATTGGTCTAAAGACTTACAGTTATTAAAAAATGATTGTGGAATTCAAACCTAGGCAAACTGATTTCCTTTCTTGTGTGCTTAGCCCATATTTAAACTGCTTCATTTTTATAGCAAATAACAACAGCAAGTGTAAAGATGACTCGCAGGAGACTTTAAACTGCCATTTACTGGATGACTACACTGTGTCACTCTAGTTAATAATCATACATTGTCTTGTTCAACGTTGCAAACACTGTTCAGGGTAGTATTAATTTCACCATTTTATTGTCAGGAAACTGGTGCTGCAAGGGCTGTAGTAACCTGGTCAAGGCCTCCTGACTGGTGTCAGAAGTCAGATTCAAACTCAGGTCTGTCAGACACCTCTCCCCGCCAAACTACATTCTTTACGTAAAGCAGTGCTGTATCTTCAGTTACAGTAAATAATTGCATGCAGCACGTAAAAAAACTGAGTTTATTCTGTCTTTTTAATCTTGGAGAGAATGCTTTGTGCCTAAGAAGTGTCTCACGATAGGTTGAGCGCCGCCTGTAAGGCCCTGGGGTGCGGTTGGAGACTGTGCCCCCTCCAAAGCCGTCACAGAAACTTCCACTGCAGCATAGAACGTCAGAGGGCCCCCCCAACAAAGGCCGTGCCAACCTGCCTGGGACCAGGCTCTTCATATTTCCTCCACTGAGGGAGAAAAAGAATGACAGACTATTTCAAGAGCAGAGGAAGTTATTGTAAAACATCAAGTGAGGTTTTATTATCATATTAGCATAAATCCTTATTTCTATGCATTAAAATAGCTTCGGAAAAGTCTAGTAATGACTTTATCACTTCCCTAAGAACTGAATCAATTGACTTTTCTGAGGGAATTTAGGAAAATTAGCCTCAAGGGCACTCATGACTCTCATTCTTTCTTTGACATCCGAGACAGTGCTCGTCCCTGGTTCCCTCTTACTTCTTCCTACACTCATTCTCCTTCTCCCACAATCACATTACTTCTTCAGCCTGCCCCTTACCTATAGTGCCTTTCCAGAATTCCACTCTTGATCCTTTTTGATGGTTACTCTGTTTAGTGAATATTGTTATTTTTTTCCCCAGCAGCCCCTTTCCCTTCCCCCTAAAACTTAACTTTTTTTTTCATTCTAATGTCTGGCTAGGTTTGATGCCCATAACTCCAAAGCAAGAACAGGCTCTGAAGACCTTCACTAGCAAGCGTAGTCCCCTCCCTCCTTCCTGGATATGGTGGCTGGTTTGCAAGGACGCACATGACGTCAGGGGTGAGCAAGTCAGCCCATCACGTGTCTCTATTCAAATTAATTGTGTGGCAGTGCCCATGGGATTTAAATTGGTCAGTCAGAGCAAATCTGTGGATGGCAGAGCAGGAATGAAACAGAAGCTGTCTTTTGTTTGTTTGTTTTTGCTTTTTTCCCCCCAGAACATTGTTGAGTTTTAAAGCCAAAATCAACTGGACCTAAGCTATTTCTGGACATCTCAATTGTGTGAATCAATTAATTACAGAGTTCATTCTACTTCCTGTCATTGGCCGTTAACAGCTCCTAACCCAATCCAATGTATTTTCCTTCTGAGGAATAAAATCTGCTTTCTCTATGTATAATTATTCAGCTTCTTTAAGGTTCCCTAGGTTAAACAAGAAGATATAGACCAAATTAAATAAAATAATATACTAAAGCTTTTAGCGTCATGACTGATAAATAATTTATATACCTGTTTATATCCATTCACCTGTTATTTTCATCTCTGACTCTTGAGGCCCAGATCAAAATGTACAACTCTTTATTACATATCTCCATTAAGATGAGTTCTCAGCATTTCAAATTCACTTGTTCAACATCAAATTCAACATTCTGTCAGCAAAACTGCTCTTCCTCTTCTGACAGATTGATGATCGTTCCCACAACACCTCTGTACCTGTTATCGAAACCCCGGGTTGTTTAGTCTTCAAGATCCAGCCATTTCCAAGTGCTAATGGGTACATTCTAATATTGATCTGCCTCTGAAACGTCACTGGAATGCCAGTCCCAACTTCCATTCCTACTACCTTTACCTTGGTCCAGGCACTTCTTATTTTTCACATGGACTATGGTAATAGCTAATTTATCTTCTGTCTCCAGTCTCTAAATTCTCCAGCTCTTTCAAAAAGTTGTCAGTGTTCCTTTTAAAACAGATGAAATCTGCCACTAGTTTGCTCAGAATTGATAAAAACCATCTATAGTTCCTACTGCCTAAAGACAAATTTTACATTCTTAGCAAAATATATCCTGCCTTTCAAATTCTAACTATAACCTAATTCTCAGTTCTCTTTTTCTTTGAACCTTGACCCAATTCACCCTTTACTCTGAGGTTTTCATATATTCTTATTTTTGTTCAGGCTGAAAAATTGGAAATTTTCCATTCATTATTAAAACTGGCTCAAATGTCATTTCCTCCAGAAAAGCTTCCCCAACAATCCAGACTAGAATGAATCACTGTTTAACCTATGCCCCTTTAGAACATTATATTATAACTTCTTATTTTTATTTATCTGTTGACTCCTCTATTAAACTCTTCATTTCCTGAGAATAAGAATTATGTCTTTATACTCCCAGAATCTCCAAAAAAATATCTTGAAATCAGTAAAGTTGCCATTCTGTACTGATTACCTCCTATGTGCCTGGCTTTATGTGAAGTGTATTAAGTACTGTATCTTTTTATTTTTTCCATCAACCCTTAGAAACAGGCATCACCACCATTCCCATTTCCTAGATGAAGAACTTGAGACAGAGGGAGTTGTTTGACTTTTCCAAGGCCATATTATTTAGTAAGTACCAGAGCCAGAATGCATTTCCAGACCTGTAGAATGCTCACTATGACTTATCGCTTTCTTATACATGTGCTTTCTTACAGTGTTCAGATAATGAATATGTTTGGATGTTACCCAATATGTGTATTTGTTCTTCATTCTGTTTCAAACCATAACCATGGCCATTTTTCTGCCTCCTATTTGCTCATAAGGATATTATTGAATAGTCCCCATAACCCCTGGTTAATAAAGTAAAACATTCTTTCTTTTTACCGTATAAGCTGCAATTTCATTTTCCCCTACTACAAAGACAGAGTCTTTTGGGATTGGTAGCTGAGTTGTAACAAAAATGAAAACAACCCAAGACTTTATAATGGCCTTGCCTATAAAAGCAGAAATCCACCAGGGCCATGTTGTGAAGCGACTGATTGACATTAATGACAAAACATGAGGCAGGAACTTTATACTCTAATGAGCCTTTTCTTATAGTAGGAATTCACTTTGGCATGGGGTTTGCACATAAATTCTTTGCTCTTCTTATGTTACCGTACCAAATTAAGCAGTCATTATATATTACTACAAATAAAATATAATTCTTATTTTTAAATGTTATTTCAACTGGTACTTGACTGAGTTTTGTAATCTTTCCTTAGGTATGCAACATTATCTGCCAAATTTAGATAACTTCCTGGAACAGATTAAGTTAAATTCCACTGTGTAGCCCTATTGCAATCAAGGTTAAATATTGGCTTATGATTAATTTTTCAGATCATAGGGGAAAAAATCTACAAGAATATCTCATTTCTTTCTCTCTCATGTCTCTCCTTACCCATCCTATCTACCTGTAAATTCTTAATTTCATCCAGTACCTCACAAGACATAAGATTATAAAAACCAATTCTATGTTTTATGTCAAGGGAATATTTTCTGGGAATTTTGTGTGCGTGTGTGTGTGTGTGTGTGTGTGAAGAGGAGTGTTAAATTGTCCATCAAAACTAGCCAATACAGCCAAAGTTAGACACTCACTACTCTTTAATTACTATTCACTCTAGTACTTTTCTCTGTGTGGAAATCTATGTACAGAGTGTGTGTGTTAGGAAAGAAAGGTGTGGGGAAAAAAGACAGAGAAGAACAAAGGGAGAAGGTTTTGTTGCAGAGAAATATAACTTTCACATGAAATATAGGTAATGAGAGTTTACTCTACTAAATGTACACTACTTAAACCAAAGTTACTAAACCCTGTAAACAGTGTTACAGTTCATCTAATAATTTATATAGTTTTATCTGATAGTGCTAGTTTATTTAATGGCTGAGTTTTTCCAACTTGGCATTAACTTCCAGAAAGTTTAGAGCCAAATTTGATGGCTCACACCCATATTAAATGTGTGGCTCATTATAGTTTGAATGACAAGTCTTATTTATTGTTACATTTCATATCCAGTCTTTTATAATTTTTCTGTATTTTTGCTCACTTGAAACCCAGGCTAATTTATCACATTTTGTTATGCTCTACAACTCATTTCTAAGCCTTCTGAAAGAGTAAATAGCTATCAATATGAAAGTCTTTAAATTGCCAGTTAATTGAATACCTCATAGACTAAATTTACTCTTTTTTTTGAAGACATTAGTCTTGTGTGTGTTCACTCTCTGCCAAGAGCCAAAAATAGATTGGATCTAGAGTGTTAGCTGTTAGTTAGTCTGAGATGTCCCTCTAACCTTTTTGAATTCTTCCTCTAAA
This sequence comes from Sturnira hondurensis, assembly GCF_014824575.4. Taxonomy (NCBI): domain Eukaryota; kingdom Metazoa; phylum Chordata; class Mammalia; order Chiroptera; family Phyllostomidae; genus Sturnira; species Sturnira hondurensis. The sequence goes on from NW_028075269.1 coordinate 5,376,358, forward strand.
TTCTCTTAAACAAACTCTGCCTTTTGCATTCCAAGGGATTTTAACTTGCTCCTGATTCTCCTTCACACGTATAGCTCTTTGAATCATGCATTCTAGTTTACGAGATATTTCACAGTGCCTGTTCAGCAATGTTCCCACCTCATGTCTCCATCCATTCTAATCCACCCTGCAAAACTATACCACATAGTTTCCGTGGAATGCTATTTTTATCTTTCTCAAGAACTCCTATTTGCCATCGTAAGGTGAAACTTCTTTGCCTAGACTCCAGCAGTTCTAAGTAGCTAATCTCACCTCACTTCTATAATTCATTCCTCTCTTTGCTCTCCGACACGAGCCTTCCTCTAACATTTCCAGAGCAGCAGCATCCTCATTCCCACTTTCCACGTGCTGTTCAGCAGTTTCCATTACCTAGAATACCTTCCTCCTCCTCTGCTCCAATTCAAATCTAATCCAACTTTTAAGCCTCAGTTAAGTCATAGTTCCTTTTCAAAGGTTCTGCATCTCAGAGTTTGTTCCCCATCAAATGTGCTAGTTGTTTCATTATGTTTTTCCCACTTTTTTCAACTAAATTGTGTTGATGGCAGACATACCATTGTACCATTCACTTGGATCATGTCACTGAGCCAGGCATTGAGTTAGTTGAGATTTAGTGAGCTTTGGTCACTTTGCACTATAACCAAATACTGAGTCAGGGCTATACATTTTAGAATCAGGGAACTAAAAGGTCTGAGAAACCCTAGGAACTGTTTAGTGACCTGACTTGTTTAACCAAGCATTTCATGATGATAACACTAAATCAAATTTGGAGTACAATCAGAGTCTCCAACATGATGTAATGGATGAAAATGTCTATGGCCTGTGTGGGTTGCTACAAACTATAATTAAGCACAGTCATAGGGAAATATCCCTATAAAGAACTGTCAAAAGAATAAATTTAAATTTTCTTTTTATAAATAAGAAACTCATATTGCTTCTCAGGAATTTGAAAAGTTAGAGCACTGAATGCCCCATTTGCAGGGAAGTCAAATGCATGGCATGAATGCCACTATTCCCCCTTTCCCACACTTAGCACAGGCACAGCCCCTCACTGATGTCACTTGCATAACAAGTGAGACAGCTCGATAAGAGGTCACATTAATCTCTTCCTCTATAAAGATCATTCTTCTGATCACACATGCCCAGGTACAGTTAGAACAAATTCCGAATAATTGACAGGTCAGCCAAAGTCTGTTTAGATAATAACTTGCATCGGGTAGAAAATTACATCCCGTGTCCCTATGCTTCTACAGTGTTCTCGCGACTCTGGTGGGGAGTGTTGCTCTACAGGCCATGAGTAAACACTGCGGGTTTGTGACTTGAAGATTAATATAAGTTTATAATAAAATGCCAATTTAAAAGTATAGAAAGAATGATAGAGTTTTCATCAAATCTCACTTTCCAGTCACTTTTACTAATGAGTCATTCAAGCAAGAGTCAGCAATAGATGTTAAAAACATTTAGGTGAATGTTTGATGGGGTGAGAATTAACATATCTATAATCTGAAACTATCTCCCGAAGACTATTTTGTTATGAAGGGAGAACTGGTGTTTGGTCAGTTTTCAGTGGAGAAAACTGGCAAACACTACTGATCAAGTAATCAAAGTTAACATTGGCGATAACAGAAAAATTTGAGAGCGCGTGCCCCCCACCGCAGTGCCCTGAGACCTGAGATGACACTGCACGACCTATGGAGTGTTGCTGCCAAAAATGCACTACCCGAGTCTAACTGTGAGGAAAAAATATTAAAAAACTCAGATTGAGGTACATTCTAGAAAATGACCATCCCGTACTCTTCTCTTCAAAAACTATCAGCTTTGAGTGGTCCTGTGTCAGAGTCCTTCCCTTCCCCTCCCTTTTCTATTTTTTCCCTTTTTTCTTTCTTTCTCTCTCTTTCTTTCTTTCTTTCTTCCTTTCTTTCTTTATTATTTATATATTTATTTCTGCTACAAAGGATATTTTTGGAACAACTGGTGAAAGGCAAATATTAGAGGTTGTTGTATCATTATTAATTTACTATGAATTTTGCTAATTGCATTATGGTTATAAGTGAATGTCTTTGTTCTTAAAAGCTACATTTTGACATATAAAGGGTCAAAATGCCACTTACTTTCAAACATTTCAAAAATAACATATATAAAATGCATACATTTGTAGATATAAGTATATCATCTGCACATAATTTACATGTATATTTACATATAATATGTGTAAATACAATATGTGTGGCTATAAACATAAGTATATGGAGAGAAAAATCATGACGGTGAAGGGAATATGAGAATTCCCTGAACTATTAGGTTTCCCTACCTCCATGTGGTAGACAGAATAGGGACCCCCTAAAAATGTCCAGATTCTCATCCCCAGAATGTGTAAATACATTAGGTTACATGGCAAAAGGTCTTTAACATTCCGGGTGGAACTAAGGTTGTATATCAGCTGAATTTGCGATTGGGAGATTTTCTCACTGGATTATCTCAGTGGGCCCAGTGTAATCATTAGGGTCCTTGTAAGTGGTGAGGAGGCAGAAAGAGAAACAGAGAAATGGCAGCACGAGAGGGACTCAGCCTGATGTTGCTGGCTTTGAAGACGGAGGAAGGAACCACTAACCAAGGAAGCTGAAAAAGGCAGGAAAAAAACTAAAGAAAAATATAAATTCCTAAGGCCCCAGAGGAATATGGCCTTGCAAAATGTTCATTTTATCTCAGGGAGACCCATTTTAGACTTCTGACCTCCAGAAATATAAGATAACAAATTTGTATTGCCTAAGCCACTAAGCGTGTAGAATTTATTAGGGCAGCAATAGAAAACAGACTTCTTGTTTTATCCACAATAAAGGATTAAAAAGAGAAGGTTATCATCAGCATGATTTTTAAGAATGTTATATTTGGATGCAGAGTGTTGAATTGGGGAGGTAAGATATTATCTACAGGATTTGTAACCTTTTGGAAGCTTGATCTGTAAGACAAATGAAGATGAAGACCCAGAGTAGTGCGACTGGGAACCACCACATTGCAGAAGTATGATGGAACCAAGAGGAAGTGAGGCAAGAAGAGAGAAGGAAGTGTACATTCTGAGAGGTCCTGGGCATTTAAGAAGAGAAAAAAGGAGGAAAGGAAATAAATATATATTTTTTATTTATATTTACATTTAGATGTAGATATTTGTAAATTGCCACCTGAGGCTTGTGAAATCTTGCACAAGGGATTGAATTTAATCACGCTTCTGTCACCCTATTTTGTATAACTGGGAAGTAATAGAAATTCTCTGAGCCTCAGACTCTTCAACTGTATAAAAGAGTCATGGTATCTATTTTGCTGATTGCTACAGAAATTGAATGAAAAATAATACATATACCAAAAACAAAGATTAGTATAAAATGGATGGTCAGCACAGAGAATAGTCACTGTATTTATTATTGTTGTTGGGTTCTTTGCTCTTTTTTTTCTTTCTTTGTTTTTTTAACTGTTACTTATATTGCTATTATTGGCACTCAATGACACTGAACTTTCTTCACTCTGTTTTCTTTTGGTCTCCCTTTATCAATTATTTTCTACTTCTTCTCTCCCTTTGCCCACCCCTTTTACGCAGGCATTTCTTAATCTTCAGCCTGAACTGTTTTTTGTTATCAAACTATATTCATTCCTTAGATGGTTTTTCCCTTTGATGACTTAAAATATTGCCTCACTATTAATATATGTATCCAATTGAGTTCTCATGTCTGAGTCATATAGCAAAGTCACAGAATGGCAAAAGTTGTCAGCTGTGCCTTTAAGAGGTTTGCAAGGGAAAGAAAAGTATAGGAATGGTGTTTAAGAAAAATATACAACTGAGCTAAACTAGTTTTATGATTTTTGATTTATTTTATTGTATTTTTATAAATGAAGACCTTTCAGTTAATTTATATTGTCAGTGGAAGTTGTTAAGAAAATTATAAAAATAAAAGGAAGAGAAAGATGGTTAAAGAGTCAAGACATCAGTGGAGATTTGAAGCATGGGATCAAGGAAGACTTGGAGAGAGAACTGAGTGTGTTGTATACAATGCATAGGTGTGAACACAAATCTCCAGCATTAAATTCACATTCAGTGAGGATTGGTCAGCTAAGAGATGCATTGAAAAATGAACTCATTTCTTTAAAGTTTTTTGTTCCCAGAAGCGGCAACTCTGGAGCATTAGTTGACAGTTTATATGGACAATGCCCCTTGTGTCTAAGAAGCCTGCCGTGGAATGAATTTAAAGTCTTTTTAGTAAGTTCAGTGTTGCTTATTTAACCAAAAGACCATCTACTCGTCAGACAAAAAAAAAACCGACAAAGGCAATTTGAGGCCTACCATGTCTTTTTCTTGAACATTTTTTAAAGTCGATTTTGTTTTGGCCTCAGGAAGATACACCAAGCACAAGTGTCTACAGGTCCCAGCCCCAAAGTTCTGTCTGTGCTGACTGCTGAGCCTGGTGGGCCTCAGGCCCTGGTGGCCAACCCGAGACTGGAGCATAAATGGTAATCCCTTCCCTGCTTGTGGCCGCCACCTCTACTCCAAGGTCCTGTTGGCCCGGTCATGGGAGAATCCTTTCTTGTATTGTTTTTTCTTTCTGAAAGACTGTATTTTTAATGAAAGATTTGTGTTGTTCAGTCTTCTAAGTGACTGAAAAGTCCCTTAACTATTTATTTACTTTACATTCTAATTTTAATTTTCTTTTTTAGTATGTACTTTTAACTGTATAATTTATGTTACTGAAATTATAGAAAAAGCAAAATAATTTTATTCAATAAAGTCATTTGGAAGTTCCTTTGTAAAACCATTTTATTTGACATGCTACATACACTAAACAAGAAAAAACAAGAGGAATGTAAATGCAAAAAGTTTAAAAATAAATCAAGTTATAAAATAATATAATTTTATAACCACCCAATGATAAATCTTGTCAATGGTTGTATAATATCCTACGTCTATATAAATAGAATTATTTTTCAAAATGAAATTTTACTATATATAGACACTGTTTTGTAGATTTTCTAAAAATTTAAGTATATTAACTGTATATGTATTATGTATAATACATACATATTTTTCTACACCATAAAATTTAAATATTACATAGTATTTCACTGTATGTTTAATTAATTCTCTATAACAAATGTGTTTTTGAGAATACTATAATTCTATGAGGTAAAGAGTGAAGGGGAGGGTAAGACAAGGTAGAAAAGAAGAATGTGTGCATGGAAAGAAAAGATGAGGAGGAAACACAGAGAGAAGAGACAACCAAGAAAAGAAAGACAAAAACCCAGAGAAATAAGGGGATATGCAAAAATGAAAGATAGAATGGGGAAAAGGAAAAGAAAAAATAGAAATGATTCTCAGTAAACCATCATTTATCCTTTGCTTCAGAGGTTTCAAATTATCGAGTTTTATCTATTTCCTTTGAAAATACTAAGTTGCTAACGGACAAGTGCTCTATAATTGTTCTTTATCTTAAAGGCTAATAGATTTTCACGGAAGAATATGGTAAAGAAATGCTAAAAGGAGCTATTAATACTGAAATTATTTTCTTTTTTAAAATCTATAATTTATTTATTTTTTTAGTGTATTCGGTTTTTTCCCAATTTTTTTATTTAATTATTTTTCAAGTACAGTTTTCTGTCTATTACTCCCATCCCATCCCACCTCCCGTGGTCCCCCCCACCCCGCTCCCATTTCCACCCTTCTCAGTTGTTGTCCATGTATCCTTTATATATGTTCCTTTAAATCCCTCCCCTATTTCCCCTAAAATTCCCTCCCCTCTCCCCTCTGGTCACTGTCAGCCTTTTCTCTATTTCAGTGTCTTTGGTTATATTTTGCTTGCTTGTTTGTTTTGTTGTTTAGCTTCCCGTTAAAGGTGTGATCATTTCTGGTTTCGGCTAAGGAACAGAAGAACAAAAGCCTGTGATTTGGACTAAACGGACGGCCACATCTCCAAGGGGAAGAAGGGCAAAACTAGTTCTACCTCCAGTTCATTTCAACAATAAGATTGTGAAGTGAATATCCATTTCTGACATGATAATTAATATTAAATGATGTCTGAGAAATAGAATTATACCACATTTAAATGAGAAAACATATGTAGATAAAAAACCACATATGCACAGACACTTTACTGCATGCAGGCAAAAAGAAGTGGAAGGTTGATATAACAGGGCATGGGGACTGGCTGTAAAACTGGGGCTCTAAGGCATGGTCAAGGAATAATTAGGCTTTGTGCTTGACATTTTTATAGTTTTAGAATGTTTGTAACATGCCATGTATTTTTATATAGGCAATAAATGTAAATTAATAAAAAGAGAAAATATCGGGTCACTGAGCACAGATGACTCCTGAGCAGAAGGGAAGGGGGATGCTTTTGCAAAATGCCTAAGCCATCCATGGCCGATAGAACAGCCACTTGGGGAGCCCCCTCTCCCGCATCCTGGAAAGGCCTTATTCCCAGTCGGGGTCGTGGGACTCTCATGTCACATTGGGCGTGGGAAGACTCCCTGGAAGAAATTCTTTGGGAGACTTGGGTCTGGACTTCTTTATCTTCAAATAGTTGCAGATGGCAGCATTAGGTTTTGTGAAGGAACAGGGTGGGCAAGCAGACTGCAGTCATCAACGTACGGTGGCTTCGGAGAGAACAGAGGATTTTAAAATGAAGGCCTTCTTCGCTGGAGTGAAGCAATAGGATGAGCAAGTAAAGCTATGGGATTATTAAGTTCCTCATATTGCAAAACTAAGGATGAAAATTTCAGATTTATTCATTATCATGATTTCTTCAAATCTTAAACCACAGGCTCCTAGAGATCCACAAAAATTATAATAGGGGTCTAAAAGCCATTTCCAATATGTCTTAAAATCTAATGGTAAAAATACGGGGTAATCATACTTTACCACAGTAAGGCTGCAAAATAGCACTAAATGTCAAGAGTTTTTCCTTGTCTGGAACCATCTCAGCTCATGTAGATACATCATTCTACATTCCAACATACACATTCTCACATATTTTATAATGATGGGAAAATAATTAACAATTACTTAAGAAATGAAAAATTTACCCAACTTTTGACAATGAGGTTCATTTATTTCTTGAACTCTAACCTGTGTCTCATTGTCTAACTTGTTTTCCTCTCCACATCCCACCCATAACTGATCACGTTGGCCACTCTCTAGGAACCTCATGTACCTGTCACCTCTAAGCAGCTGTAGGAACACTGACCAGGATGCTAGGCTTCTATTCCTTGGCTCCCACAGAAGCACACTGAATCTAGTTTCTCCTGTTGGGAGTATGTTCCTTCTTGTATTCAGGCAGAGTCTTCGCTCAGGACCCTCAGCAAATAGCTAGTGTGGGGCTGCTGATGGAACAGAGCAGCCACCAGAAAGCCAGGCTTCTGATCTGGAAAAAATAAAATAAAAAAACCAAGATCATTGCTTTTGCCATTTCAGAATGTGGTAAGGCGAAGATGGCTGAGAAAAAAACGATTAATAAAGATTGTGGGAACTTATCATAAACATGAACATTTTGAATACAGTGTCACCTTTTAGTTCCAAAAATCACTAGAAAATATTATCTCTTCCTTCCTTCCTTTCCTTCCTTCCTTCTTTCCTTCCTTCCTTCCTTTCTTTCTTTCTTTCTTTCTTTCTTTCTTTCTTTCTTTCTTTCTTTCTTTCTTTCTTTCTTCCTTTCTTTCCTCTTTCTTTTTCTGCACAGCCATTGTACCTCTCTAGGAGAAGTTTTAGAGGATAATTATAATTTAGCAATTGACCACCTTGGAGGCAACTAATAAGTTATTTTAGAGACTCTGTTAAGGGCTCGCAGAGATTCTAAATGAAGAAGCTTAGTTCTTGATCTCTAGCAGTTTATACATATGACGAGTAGGCCTGTATAATATAACATGAAGTTGACAAAAATGTGTGCCAAGTTCTATAACAGTACAGATGCAGAATTACTGAAAATATTTTATTTCTTAGAGAAATATTTAAACTGGTTCCCAGATATTCAATCATTCTTTTAAAGATGGAAAAGGAGAGGATTCCAGGCTTGGAGGTATGCAAAATGCACGGTGAAATGGAGTATGTTAAGTACAGTACCACTGCTGGAGTTAAAAGTGGAGAAGTCTGTAATGGGAAGAAAGTCCGAAACAAATTTCAAAGCCAGTGAGTACAGTGCCCTAAATCCCAGGCTAAGGAGATTTCATTTCTTTCTCTATTCAGTGAAGAGCCACTGAAGGATTTTGAGCAAGAAGTATTTTCAGAACTGTGCCTTAGAAAGATTTATCTGGCAAAAACAGTAAGATAGGAAGATGGTGGCCAGGAAACTAATTACTAAAATAATACCAAAGGCAGCTGTTGAAGGCCTAAAATAGCATATAATGGAAAGAAAGGGATGGTGCTTTGGCCATAAAAACATCTGTAGTTTGAGAAGGTGGACATTGAGATTTTTCTTGTGGTTGTCAATTCTGACTCTGTTATTACTCAGAAAGAAGATGAAAATAAACATTTCTTTTGAGAAAAAAAACTTTACAAAAGAAACATAAAGAAACAATTTCTTGGTTTGCTTGAGGAAATCAATAGTACCCCCTAGAGGCGGAAAGCCCTGGCAAAGCGAAGGCTTGAAGTTCACATTTCCTAATGCTTTTACTCTTTTTTTTAACTGAAATTATTGTGGCAACATTAGTTAATAAAATTACATAGGTTTCAGGGGTACAATTCTACAATACATCACCCCAAGCTAAGTCTCCTTCCATCCCCATTTATTCAACCTTTACCCTCTTTTACCTCCCCCTGCCCACCTTCCTCTCTGGTAATCACTGTACTGTTGTCTGTTCCAAATGCTTTTATTCTTTAAATTGAACCTACCATGCAGTCACAGAAGGAAAACCAAAAATGTACCACTTTTGTAGATAAAAATGTCACCCATTCGTCTCTCCCTGGGAAGGTGAGTGTCAAAAGTTTATGCTCGGAAATAAACTTTGAATAAACAATTTAAAACATAAACATAAAAAATTTAGTCCACAGAAATCAGAAATCTATAACTAAAGAATGGGAGGATTTGAACGCGCATATTGCCCACTCAGGGGTTTCCTATCTTTTCATGAGTATGAACTCATTTTATCAATTTTTTTTCATTTAATAGATAGCTTCACCCCTTGGTTATGAGCGAGGTGACTATGTTTTGTTACCAGTATCTGGCCCATCTATCACGTGCTAGAAGGTCATATAAAATTATCAATAGCCAGCTAGCCATTTCCATTACTTTTAAATAACCAGTATAACCTCAAGTCATGGATAAATTGCAAACAAAATCAAATTCAATAGTGATTATTTTTGTGGTCTAATAATTTCTATTAAACTTTGAGATATTAAAAACAATTTATGATTCTTGTCACTGCCTTTTATTCCCTAAATCCTTAAGTATCCCAGGGAACTTATTTCATTTAAAAAGTACCTTGTTTTATATAAAAAGGAGAGAGAAGGGCGGTGACATCCAAAAGCATAAAGGTGTCCTCAAAATTCTATAATTTAATCTTAAATAGCTTTTTAGTCCAAGGAAAGGAAACCAATCTTACGATCTGTTTCAGTGTTTCCTTGTGTCCCTAGAGTGCGAGACTGACTGACACGCAGTCTGTTCTGACTCATAAGTAGAAGGCCAATGGCTCCCCCTTGAGCTCTGCTCTGGTCTATAGGTTTCTTCCCTAGAAGTGTGTGATTATCCAAAAAAGCGGCTGTCTGATCCCACAACTTGCTTAGCTAAATGTCCCAGGTTGCTTGAACACTGCCACCTGGACACACTGGTGCTGTCTTTGGATCACTTTAAAAATAGCCATGACAAGGAACATTTAAAAAAAAAAGATCAGAAAGAAAAAAAAAAACAGCAGAAACAATGGAAAGAAGGAAGACGGGGTTGATTTTCCTGGAGGGAAAACAACAGTTGCCCAGTCATTTTGTCTCAGTTCTGGGAAAAGAGCCCTGGCTATGTCACGGTGTCCTTCTCTGCTCTTCCTCTGCTTCCTTGTCATCTCCTTTACTCTACTCCTGCCCTCTTTTCTTTCTTGTGGGGTGGCTAAGACCCAGGGCATTTCTGGTAGCAGGTTTCTATTCAAGGGATTCTGTCAGCACAAAGGGAGAATGCCATCAGATTATTTGGTTCCTCACTTTTGAATTTGATTCCAAAGATTTAATTCCAACTACAAACTAATGATCAGAAAGACAGTTGCAATGATGGGCATTGTGTGAGGTTCAGATTCAATGTGGTCTGAATAGATAAAAGAGGATGCATTATTTGTATCAGCAGCATTTTCAAATACCCAAAGTGATGTCTACTTGTGGAAGGAAGATCCAAAGACTTATCTGGCCCCAGATGGCATGACTGAATGTCTTTTATAACTTCCCAGCTGAGGTGTGAAAACTGGAGAGTCTACCAAGGGCTCCAAAGTTGAACTAGCTGTGAGATAACTAGGCATCTGGATTACTGGCCTAGACCCTTAAAAGGTTGGAAAAGAGACCTCACTTTAACATGATTGAAGACTAATGAAGCTAGTTTAGTGCAAAAATTATGCTTCCTTACTCATTCTACAAGGCCAGCATTACCCTTTACCAAAACCAGATAAAAACATTACAAGAAAACTACAGACCAATATACCCCATGAACATAGATTCAAAAATCTTAAACAAAATATTAAATCAATGGTTGCCAGGGGTCACTGGGGAAGGAACACGTAGGCTAAGGGCACTGAAAACACTCTATGTCGTACCATGCTGATGGATGCCTGCCATTGCACATTTGTCCAAACCCACAGAACATACACCCGAAGGGAACATAATGTCAACTGCGGGTGATGATGATGTGACAGAGTGGGTTCATTGACTGTAACAAATGTACCGCTCTGGCGTGGGTGTTGTTCGTGGGAGGCTGTGTGTGTGTAAAGGGAGTGTATGATAATTCTCTGTACCTTTGCCTTGATTTTACTGTGATCCTAAAAACTGTTCCAAACTACAAAGTCTTTAAAGAAACTATTAAATAAATCAATAAATAAATGAAGTGAACTTGTTACTGCCACACAAACAGCTGAGAGTACGTTTCTATTTATAAAATTTAAATTTATAAATGAAAACTAGGATTTTGAAACTATATGTGTATATCACTGTGAACTTGATATCTTCTTAATATTTAATGATTTTCTTGTGAGATTATTCATGCTTCTTACAAATAAATTTTTTTTCATATCTTATCACAAACTATGTTAGCATTTGAGAGAAATTCATATGCCAGGTAACCAATATTGGGTAACTAGGTATATGAATTTCTCTCAAATTGTTTATGTGATCAATTCATGATGTTACAAAATCATTCCCAGGTAATTGGTTGTCATACTACAAAACCAATGAATTATAGTCTAACATGTGAGAAGTTCATCGATATGATTTCATATTTTATTTTGCATCTAACTTTTAAGGGACTATTGCTTACCAATTTTGGTATATTAAAAAATATACCAAAATACATGGTATTTTGATTTTTTGTTCTTCAGTCTAAACAGTGTATCACAACAAACTGAATATAGAAATTTATATAACAATGTAGCTCCTTTTTACCAGCCAGATTTTAAAGGAATATGCAAATATACAAAACAATGTCACTCATTGCACTAATTATCTTTGTATGTTTGGAAAACATAGTTTTTCTTTAATAAAAATCATTTATGTTAAGATGCAATGGATTTTACCGTTCTTCTTTTTAAATGACTTAAGTATATTTTTTAAATTTCTCAGCTTAGTTCTTGATACAATAACTATAGAGAGGTATAACTCACATAAAAGTCCTTTGGGTTCCTCATAACTTTTAACAGATCCTAAGACCCAAAATTTGAGAGCCATAACACTACTGTGCTTCTCAAAAATAAAACAAGAGGTGCTTACCATCTTGCCTTCCAGTAACTTGCCTCTTAGAAGGGAAGCAAAGCTAAAAATAGATAAACATATAAATAAATAGATAAATAAATACATAAATAAAATACAGTTGCAGAAAAATGCTTTGGAGTCGATAAACTCGGGATTGAGGTGATAATAACTAGAGGGAGAATTGGAAAGTGGACTGGGCAGGGAAGGCATCTCTGGAAAAGCGACAATTAAGCTGAGATATGAAGAACGAGATGTCATCAGTGTAACAAGCCAAGCTAAGAGAACAGTGATTAGAGCCTGGGAAATAGCGAGACAAAGACCCTAAAGCAGTAAAGAGTTAGGACTAGACTCCAGTACTATATCATCCCAAAGCTCCATCCTTCGATTTTCTTCTCATAGACTGCAACTGATTTCTTTTGGGCCAGCTTTGCTCTGGCCTTTGGAACAATCTGCCTGGAAAATGGAGTCAAAATTGTTTTGATTCTTCCTAAACCAAGTCTTCAAATTCAGTTATTTGGCAAGTTAATCAGGAGCCTGCAGACAGTCTTCATTGCTCTTAAAAGTAGGACTCCAGAGAGTGCTGCTTGTCAGCAGAGCCAGGAAACTGCCTTTGCAAGAAGGAGGAAGAGGGTGGAATTTAATTGTACGGGGAGAAGACTTAAATGGGACCTATAAATTAGGTAGCTATTTTTCTATAGCTTGGCCACAATCTGGAATTTTTTAGAATAAATTATTGGAGCCAATTTCACTGTGGTCGTGAACATTACATCTTGCGCTGTGGTCTCTGAAACTTGTATCTTCGGCTGAGCTGGAATTTTGAACACTGCTGTGACCTACCAAAGACAGCGGCGGTTCCCCCTGAAAGTGTTCTTTCAGGCCCCACTCCCCATGACACCCGCAGAGGGTACAGAGGCAGAAAGCTAAATGACATTGGTGTAGGGAGTGAGGGAAACTAGAGGCATTATTTCACTCAATGATGGAGTTTTTTCGTATTTCCAAAGGCCAGAAAGTAGTATATCACCTCTCCTTCTGGGGCAAGACTTTGTGAAGCAGGAATTGGGCAAACATCAAAGATTCCTTTATGAGTTGGTATCACAGTGCAGACCTCCAAGAGGACACACTCCTGTGATGGTCTGTTGCGCTCATCACACCTGCCAATACCACCCTGTAACAGGTGGATCAGATGCCGTGGAAGACCACAAGGGGCAGCATGGCACACAAAAAAGCAGCGGGGTGACTGAGACAATTCAGGCAATAGGTGACGTGACTCATAAATCACACTCCTCCTACAGCTTTGCAGTGGAAAGAGCCCGCGCTCATGACTGGCTGTCATGTAGGGAAACCCATGGTTGTTCTGTCCATTGTGATAGGTGATGAAGTTTCAGTGTTTACACTTACACCAGGGACTCAAACATTTCTCTTTAATGCCGACCCTCTGGAAGGTACCATGCTTTATGTTTTTCTACTGGGTATTTCACCACACAGCCACTTGTCCAAAATCACACCACACAGTCAAAACCAGGGCCACCATCCTGCCCTCAATGTTGGTATCACCTTTTGCCTTCCCATTTTTGCACAAGACCGTTTGATTTTCCAGTGTTGTGGAGTCAAATCTGGAAGCCTGATGGTTTGTGGCGATCATCAGATCTGCCAACACCACCATGTAACAGGTGGATCTGACCTAGAAGCCTGAGGCGGCAGCACCTGGAGGATGTCAGCTTAAATCTAGGCACCAGAGGCAGATCCTGATGAAGTCATCTGCGTCCTGCTGGGTGTGGGTCTGCAATCAGGATAGTTAAGTTGTGAGAGAGCAATTCCTAGATAAGATTCCTTAGTGTGAAAATCACCTGATGGAAACAGCCCCAAAAGGGAACTCACGCATTTCAATCTGCTGAACTCCCTGAAATGGCCTTGGAATCTTTATGTTCTCCTGAGGGCTTCGCTAGGTCAGTCATTCCTTTAAAATGCCCTTCATTCCCCTTTCTAACCCTGTCTGCCACCCTACCACCACTAGGTTCTAAACTGGCATCACCAAATTTGTATTCTATACATTTGTGTCATACGGTTCTAGCTGGCCTCTCTGTTTATAATCTTTGTGCATTCCAAGCCACCCAGTACATATGACTGTTCGTGGCTATCTATAGCTCAGAAATCTACAGTGGTTCCCTTCTTCTATTCAACTCCTAGCTTCTACATGAACTGAGTGACTCTTCGTTGAGGCAAGTCTGGTTTTAATTGCTTCCAAAATGCATGCTTCAATGTGAGCAGCCTAGGAGTCTTACAGTATGGGCTCCATTATTCCTGCTGCCATGTCTTTTAACTAGGCTTTTTCTTTTTTAGAGACTATCTTCCTTGTTTCTCTGAATTTTTATAAGCAGCCAACAGCCATTATGAAAAAGGCAATCAACAGAGGAGAAAGATAAGGCACCAGAACTATTGAAAAGTTGGATACCCAGTTACAGAGTGGAGGAATTCATTTCAGGGCAATGGTGGTTGAGCAATTTGTGTTATTCACATCGTTAATGTTTTTCTCCAGAAACTTGTGCCAGAGTCTTGAGCAGAAACAATAGTTAAAAATAAATCTGGAAATGATTTGCTAAACTTTCGACGAAGACCTTCAATGTTGGTGCCTTAAAGTCCTAGAGGACAAGGGACCATAAAGAATAAACTGCAGAAAAGACGACATCAACAGTGTAAATGCAAGCAACAAATGGCAGGAATCTAACAAGTCCCCATCAGGAAGGGAGGAGAAGCCAAGTAAACACCAGAGATGGCAACTGGAGACACGACTCCGAATGTCTGCGTGAAGTAAAGATGGCTGGTACCATGACGTGGCGGTGGAAACCGCTGCATTCACTCCGCTTGCCTGAGGAAATGGCAAAAATTCCAGTGTGAGCGAAGAGGAGTGAATTCACAAGCCCCAGAGCTGCTCTCTGAGGACTCCATAAACTAGCCGGGAAGGAACAAAATTCAAAAAGCACTAATCCCACGGTTCTCATAATTCTGTTAGTGAGAATGGAATTAGAGAAATTCCACTGTGCTACTGGGCTTGTAAATTGATTGCAGCCGTAAGCGAATGCGGCCCAGGAACCACAGATGTGAGCTTTGCCCAGGGGGATATGTCAGTTGCCAGGAACAGCCCTACTGTGTGTGTCCCTCCCATAACTCACAAAAATACCACAGTAGGGAAGAAAAATTACAATTTTTTACTTATTTTTTCCCAGTACTCTAACATTCACCTCTTGAAACAGAAATGTTCAGCTCTGAGCTGGCTGAACAAACCCAAACTTGCAGGCCTGGAAGTGAGCTTCAAGCTCAGGGCTTCTGTCTGAGCAAAGACCGAGGAGAACACTGCTCAGCCCCTGCACTGATGTCATTTTTCCCTTAACTTCTCAATGGATGGGATGTTCTTTGGAATCTCTTCTCCTTTTGTCTTACTTGCAAAGCAATCTTTTTCCATTTTCACCTTTTGTTTTGTTTTCATCTTTAAGCAGATGAGGTGACATGGTGAGGGGCGGGGAAACCACGGTAACTGCTATAGTTTCGCTTACATTGTAACAGCTGAAGTGTGCTCTGTCACTAGAATATTACAGCTATCCAGCAGGTAAGAACTACAGATTTTACAGATGAAGAAGTGAGTTCCAGGGATACTGTGTGATTTCTCAGGTTGTTAGAAAGAGGCAACATGGGGAATCGAAGGCAAGGCCTCCCAATTTTAGCCCAGGTTATTTTCCACTACATAAGGTTGCTTGGAAGTTTTCCCAGTTTCCATCATCTCTAGTGCTTGGCAAGGGAACTTCTGTAAAGTTAGCACATGTTTCATTTCATAATATACAATTTGGCACTTAATTCTCTGAAACAGCAGGCCTTGTAAGCATTCAGTGAAGAATGCAAAAAATTGCTTTGTTGTTCTATACTTCTAAAGTCTTATAAATTACCTTATAGTATATTCATGTCTATATCAGGCTATAATATACTCTGTATCAGTCCACACACCTTTAAGATGCAGGCTATATATATCATGTATATGTCATTATATATATATTACCCCAACCTGATATATATATGATACACAAACACACTGGAAAGAACTAGTACACTACAGGTATGTGTCAGTACTATTGTCTACCAAGTAATCTTGTATAAATATCACGTAGTTTTTATCAGCCAGAATCTTTTAAAAGATTTTATTTATTTTTATTTATTTATTTTTAGAGAGTGGGGGGAGGAAGAAAGGAAGGGAGAAAGGGAGGGAGAGAAACATCAGTGGGTGGTTGCCTCTTGAGCACTCCCTAGTGGGGACCTGGCTCGCAACCCAAGCATGTGCCCTGACCGGGAATCAAACCAGCAACCCAGTTCACAGGCTGGCACTCAATCCACTGAGCTACACCAGTCAGGGCTCAGCCAGAATTTTCGAGCCACATGAATAAATAAGCATCTCTTACAAATACATTTGGGAAGACATTATATTCAGTATGTGAAAATGGGCTTTGTTAGGATTTCACCAGTTATTGACTTCTCTCAAGTATATCTGCCACTTCTTTGCTGATAATGGATGTTCCATATGTTTTAGGAGAAGGCGGCGTATTTGGGGGGCATAAGAAAAATGTAAGTCTCTAAGAGACT
The DNA here is from genome assembly GCF_014824575.4 of Sturnira hondurensis. NCBI lineage: Eukaryota > Metazoa > Chordata > Mammalia > Chiroptera > Phyllostomidae > Sturnira > Sturnira hondurensis. The sequence continues at coordinate 5,392,928 of NW_028075269.1, forward strand.
GAGCTCTTGAAAAGTTCTGATGGCAAGAAGTAAAAGTGGAGTAGAGCTTCACAGTTTAATTATTCTGGGCAAAAAAATATCCTGGTTCTTTGGGCAACTTTATTTCTTAGACAGCTGGTACAGAATAAAAAATAACCCATGCTTTTTTATTGCACGTGATACTCAACTATTCCAACTAGGCCCTTTTATTATTTAGTTGTATTTGTTTTATTATTATATTCTCCTATCCCCACTTCACTGCCATTTTCCTACTCCTCTACCTCTAGGGCAAACCTGTTCTGAAGTGCTCAATGCATCAAATACGCCAGGGCACTTGAGTAAGCCAATATGTTCCAGAAATATGCTGGTTGCTCATCTTAATATGGGAGAAGTTGTGATAAGTTCTGAGTTTCAACATACCACACGTTATTATTGTCACACAGAAATGAAAAGAAAGTAGTACCATTAGCTAATTTGAGCAACTGAGTTAGTTCCCATCTTCATGTAAAAATAAAATTCAAAAAATAGCTTGGGAGGATGGATTGCACAGGAGTCTGAGTTATTGCAAGGGTTGAGACTTGATCATTACAAATCCTTCATAGGATTCAAAGTGTAGGCACTCCCTGGTCAGAGTCCTTCCAACCATGGAGTGGAAGTAACAGAAGGGGCCAGATTTTCAGGGGGAAGACTAGTATTATTTTTAGTGCTGATTAGAGAAGTAAATGTGATGTGATGGAAAGGCTCTAGATGAAAAGGGGGAAGCCCTGAGTTCAAGTTCTGGCTCTGTCACTGTTAGCCATTAGGTCTCCATTTTTTTCAACTACCAGCTGAAGCTGTTGCCTTTTTATTACCCTGAGGTCCGGGTAATGTGACATAGGAATAAGAATGCAGGCTATGGAATGAGACTTGTCCCTGGGCTTGAAATAGTTCTCACTTGCCAAGAAACTGAGCATAACTCACCATAAAACCCACTAGTAAAAAAAAAGCATTGTAGTATCCAGAATTGGAAGACAACCCAGTAACTAGAAAGAAAGGCACATACCTCCAGGGCTGACCTCTAGTTGACATGCTACTGCATAGTTGTACCATAGTTAAGATTTTTAAATACTTCCTTCGGTATTTAAGATCTTTGGTATTTAAGGTCTTTGGTCTGCCCCAAGCCAGACCACAGACCTCCCAACCATCTAGCAACTGCAGAATATAAACTTGGCATAGCAAGGGACCTCCAGGATCTTCACCTGTCCCTTCTGACTTTTTGGTGTCCATGCTAAACCAATTACTAAACAATTTTATTAGTATACCTGCATCTGCCCCAGCTGAAGCTCAGCCATAAGAAACCATGAAAGAAGTGATGGGTTTGCCTTCTCCAGGTCACTCCCATGCAACCCTTCCCAGGCCACCCCCACTTCTCATAGAAAGGAGGCAGATGTAATAAATCTGAACCTATGTTTCCCACAGCAAGGAATGGTGAAACACATGGTTGAGTACGTTATGGGATGTTTTCATTTCATGCATCATGCTCAAGTGAATATGCAGAGAGTTTGTTGCTAAGGAGATCTGAATCCAAACACTATTTCTAACTACTTTTTTTAACCAGTTGTTTATCACGGACAAGTTTTAAGAACTTTATATGCTTCTATTACCTCATGTATAAATTTTTTAAATAACCCAAATAACTTTCATATATTCAGTGATTACTAGAGACTAACTGGTTCATATGAATCATCTGATTTAATCCTCACAATAACCCTGTGATGTAGGCACTCTTTCATCCCCACTTTACAGTGAGAAAAACCCAAGTTCAGCAACATTAACTAGCTTATCTTTGTTTGAAATCACACAGCTCTTAATAGGAGAGCCAGAATTTGGACCTGTTAGTCTGAGAGTCAGAATTTTGACCTGTTAGTCTTGAGCTCATGTTTTTCTTTGAGCTTACTGCCCTGTAAGAAACTAGCATGACTATATTTGCTTCTTCAAATCTATAAAAGAACAAGAATCTTATCTGCTAACAACTACTTATATGTGTATAGTTACAGAGCTAGTCTTTTGGAAACTGCCCTAGAGTATATAGACCATATGTCTATTATATCTCTGGGTGATTTTCCAGCTGGATTAAACCACAACAGCCCAAAGTCAAGCACAGTGTCTTCAGAAGTTCAGTAGGCACAGCTACTTTTAGTTTTCATAGAAATTATTACAGTGCTTATGTTCATAGTCTGACCCTTCCAGACTATGAAATTCTGTATGCCCAAGGCCAATGGAGAAGATTTTTATTCTGATGTAATAAAAACAAACAAAAACAAACACTTTAGAGGCTGCAGTATATAATGAAAAGCAGCTGCTACCAAAGAGTCTGTTTTGACTAACTGTGGAGTCCGCATATGCGCCATGTTGCAGCCTTTTCCAGCATGGCTAGTCTGCTTCCGGGGCTATTTAGTGAACATCCCAGACTGTCTCTTCCACTGTATGCAAATATTACTTACTCAGGTCCTCTTGCATTAGAAGGCAAGCTACTTAGACCTTAAAGAAAACATGAGGAAAAGGAAAAGGAACAATTCTCTTAGGCCTTCACTGCTCCCAGATCCCAAGAAAGGGACAATGTCGTGAGAAGTAGAACAGCTCTGAAAATAGGTGTGTAGCCTCAGTGTATGTGAAAGGTGACAGAAATCTGACCCCAAGACAGAGCATTTCCCATAGTGATTCTATGGAACAAGTACCTATATCACGTTGCTAAAATTCTTGGACTGGTTATTTGGCCAATAAGTCCCACATCTGTGTCTTGATCTTACTGTGATCCACTGGCTACAGAAACCATATTGGCCTTTTGTTGCCAGGCCAATGTTAGATTCAGAATGTGAGCCATTCATTCTTTTCCAGTAAACACTGATTGCCAGGCTCAGGTCCTGTTCTCAAGGAGCACACAGTTTGACAGGCCAGATGAGAAGTAGCTAGAGAAAAAGGTAGGGGAAAAGCGGGAAAAGGATTTTTGGAAGAGGAAAAATTCTGAGGCAGTGAGAATATGGGCTGTGGGAAAATAATCCATAGGGGGGAAATGTTAACAACCCAAGGAAAGTAAGGCGGTAGATCAAGATGGCTGAATAGGTAGGCAGTTCCAGAATCCAGATCGTGGACAAAAGATAAGCTTTGGGGAAAAGCAGGGAAATTTTGACCTAAAAGAGTGAAAGCAAGAATGCCTGTATCCTCACACGTGCGTGTTTAAACCAGTTCTATCTTGGCTGTTCAGTTTTTTTGCTGTCACTCAGCACATGACTGCTTATGTCCCTCTTAACCTCCCTCCCCAAAAAACCTCCGAAGAACACCTTTATAATCAGTGAGATCCACACTGTGGGGTCCTGGGAGAAAGCTGATTAGAGCCACGCCAATACCATTCCCAAGACCAGAACATCTTCCCTACTTTTTTTTAATGGACGAGATAAATCCTCTACCCCCAGGAACTCATTGACAAATTATAATTTTTTATTTTATAGTTATAGAATATTAAAATATATTTATTCCACTTATAGTTTCAATAGAAATTATTTAATGAAGAAATGGGTCTTGTTAAACTGGAAGGAGGTTTCTGTTTTCCGCAAAGCTCAGGAGTAGTTGATTTTTTTCATATTGTAACTTTTAAAAACACTTTTGAGAGATACTTAAAAATTTTGAGATCATATTATAGAAAAGGGAAGATAGGCAATTATTGTATTTATAAATCAACTTATAAAATGGTGTCTTTCCACCTATTTAAAAGATACCAGCCAGTTTGCTTTCACTCATAGAAACTCCTTGGGAATGCAAGTCAAATGACTGAGAAAATTGCTCTGGAAGTAACTTGTCTATAATCCAGCAGATTATCCACTGGAATCGTGTGAGCCACCATTTGTACACATGAATAAGTAAAACGTAAACCGGTGTTCAGGGCTGGCATCCGTTTTCCAATTCTATGTAACAAATTACCACACACTTCATTAACTTAAAAGAACATACATTTATTATCTCACAGCTCCATCAAACTAGAGTCCGGGCACGGCTTAGTTGGGTCCTTGGCTCAGGTTCTCAGAAGGATGCCATCAAGGTGTCAGCCAGGCTGTGGCCCCATCAGAGGCATAAATAGAAAAAAATCTGCTTCTAAGCTCCCTCAGGTTACAGGCAGAATTCATTTCCTTGTGGTTTTAAGACTGATGCTCCCTTGTATTTTATTAATTTTTTTTTTGCTGGCAGTTGGCGGGAGGCTGCTCTCAACTCCTCGAGTGGCAGTTTTTCACCAGATGGCTCTCTCCATAGGCAGTTCACAGCACGGCAGTTCACTTCTTCAAACCAAGAAGGGAGAAGAGTGATAGAAAGGTGGATATATATGTGTGTATGCACACCCCCCACACACACAGAAGGAGTAATAATCACGATGTCAGGAGTGACGTCATCCCATCACATTTCATCATCTTTGCCATATTTTGTTTGCTAGAAACAGGTCTCAGATCCCAGACATACACAGTGTGAAATGGGGCTGCTCTAAGTTCTGCCCACAACAGTCTCCAAGACACAAGTGACACTTTGGCAAAAGAAAGAAAATTGTATTTTGTTTCAGTGTAATTTAAAAATCAAGCCCATTTTTTAAATTTAATTCTTGTTCAAGTACAGTTTTCTGTCTTATATTCCCAGCCCTGCCCCTCCCCAGTGCTCCCCACCTCCCTCCCATTTCCACCCCCGACCTTAGTTATTCTCCATGTGTCCTTTATACTTGTTCATGTGAGTCTTTCCCCTTTACCCCTGTGATTCTTTCCCCTCTGGTCCCTGTCAGCCTGTTCCATATTTCAGTGTCTTTGGTCATATTTTGCTTGCTTGTTTGTTTTGTTGTTTAGATTCCTGTTAACAGTGATATCATATGGTATTTGTCTTTCACCGCCTGGCTTATTTCGCTCAGCATAATGCTTTCCAGTTCCATCCATGATGTTGCAAAGGGTAGGAGTTCCTTCTTCCTTTCTGCAGCATAGAATTCCATTGTGTAAATGTACCATAGTTTTTTGATCCAGTCATTTACTGATGGGCATCTAGGTTGCTTCCAGCTCTTGGCTATTGTAAATTGTGCTGCTATGAACATCGGGATGCATAGGTTCTTTTGGATTGGTGCTTCAGGGTTCATAGGATATACTCCTAACAGTGGAATTGCTGGGTCAAAAGGCACGTTCATTTTTAGTTTTCTTAGAAAATTCCATACTGTTTTCCATAGTGGTTGTACCAGTCTTCAATCCCACCAACAGTGAACTAGGGTCCCCTTTCCTCCACAACCTCTCCAACACTTGTTCTTTGTTTCTTTGTTTATGATAGCTATTCTGACTGGTGTAAAGTGGTATCTCATTGTGGTTTTAATTTGCATCTCTCTGATAACTAGTGATATCAAGCATCTTTTCATGTGTCTCTGGATCCTCTGTATGTCCTCCTTGGAGAATTATCTGTTCAAGCCCTTTGCCCATTTTTTAATTGGGTTGCTCATCTTCTTTGAGTGAAGTCGTGTGAGTTCTTTGTATATTTTGGAGATTAAACCTTTGTCTGAGGTATCATTGGCAAATATGCTTTCCCAAACAGTTGCTTCTCTTTTTATCTTGATACTGTTTTCCTTAGCCATGCAGAAGCTTTTGATTTTGATGAGATCCCATTTGTTTATTCTTTCCTTTATGTCCCTTGCTCTAGGGGACGTATCAATAAACATATTGCTTGTGAAATATCTGAGATTTTCCTGCCAATGTTCTCCTCTAGGGCTTTAATGGTTTCACAGCTTATATTTAAGTCTTTTATCCACCTTGAATTAATTTTGGTGTATGGTGTAAGTTGGTGCTCGAGTTTCATTTTTTTGCATGTAGCTGTCCAGTTCTCCCAACACCATGTGTTGAAAAGGATGTCTTTACTCCATTTTATATTATCGCCCCCTTTGTTGGAAATTAATTGACTGTAAAGATTTGGGTTTATTTCTGGGCTCTCTGTTCTGTTCCATTGGTCTATGTGCCTGTTTTTATGCCAGTACCAGGCTGTTTTGATTACAGTGGCCTTGTAATACAGCTTGATATCAGGTGTTGTTATCCCTCCTACTTTATTCTTCTTTCTCAAAATTGCAGCTGCTATTCCGGGTCTTTTATGGTTCCATATAAATTTTTGAAGTATTTGTTCTATGTCTGTGAAATATGCCATTGGTACTTTAATAGGTATTGCATTGAATCTGTAAATTGCTCTGGGTAGTATGGACATTTTGATGATGTTAATTCTTTCAATCCATGAACATGGTATATGTTTCCATTTGTTTGTGTCTTTCTTGATTTCTTTCTTCAGTGTTGTATAGTTTTCTGCATAGAGGTCTTTTACCTCCTTGGTTAGGTTTATTCCCAGATATTTTATTTTTGTTTTTGCTGTATCGAATGCAAGAATGGTTCAATATTCGTATATCAGTAAATGTAATACATCACATAAACAAAAGCAAAGACAAAACCCACATGATCATATCAATAAAGACAGAAAAAAGCTTTTGATAAGGTACAACACCCATTTATGATAAAGGCACTCAGAAAAATGGGAATAGAGGGAGCATTCCTCAATATAATAAAGGCCATATATGAAAGACCTACAGCCAACATCATACTCAATGGGCAAAAACTAAAAGCTTTTCTACTAAGATCAGGAACAAGATAGGGTTGTCCACTTTCACCACTTCTATTCAATATAGTATTGGAAGTTCTAGCCACAGTGATCAGACAAGAAAAAGAAATAAAAGTCATCCAAATTGGAAAGGAGGAAACAAAACTGGCATTGTTTGCAGATGACATGATAGTGTACATGGAAAATCCTATAGCCTCTACCAAAAAACTGCTCGAACTAGTAAATGAATTTGGCAAAACAGTGGGATACAAAGTCAATATCCAGAAATCAAAGGCATTTTTGTATATCAACAATGAAACAGCAGAAGCAGAAATCAAGAAAAAAAATCCCATTCGATACAGCAAAAACAAAAATAAAATACCTGGGAATAAACCTAACTAAGGAGGTAAAAGACCTGTATGCAGAAAACTACACAACACTGAAGAAAGAAATCAAGGAAGACACAAACAAATGGAAACATATACCGTGTTCATGGATTGGAAGAATTAACATCATCAAAATGTCCATACTACCCAAAGTAATTTACAGATTCAAGCATATATTTTGATATTATACTTCAGCAATGATACTGTTTCAGAATATATGCATTGTGATCATCTCTCATTTCTTACAGCTACCTTTTATCAAAATGCAGTATTATTTTTAAAGGAAATGGGAAGAAAGAGACACAGTGAAGAAAAAGAAAAAACAAAACAGTATAACAAATTTCTATGTTAAGAAAAAAGGAGCGAAAAAGTAATCAAGAGATAATTTTTCTTAGTACCGAATGAAGTGGACCCCTAACTTGAGGAAGGAAAAACAAAGAAGGACAAACATGAGTAACAATGGTATCACTACCACCAGTAAAGAGTACTACAAATGGCATTGCAAAGAAAAAAAAACTCACCTATCTACTTATCACACAACATTCTGCATAAATTACTAGTGCTTCTCATGGACTCTGAAGCTCTTTTAAGGAGTTCAAATAGAAATCTCTTGCAGAAGCTTGAAAAATATATTCCATGTATCCAGAAGAAAAAGTTGGCTAATTTATGTCCATGTACATAATATATCTTCAAATAAAAAAAAACATAAGGAGAGGGAAGGATTGAGCAAAAAGGAAAAAGGATTCATGTATATGGATGACAGTGTGGTGATTGCTGGGGGGTGAAGGAATATAAGGGGAATAAATGGTAATGAGATAAAAAATACAATAAAGATTAAATATAAAAAACATGTACAATATATTGAATAGTCTAGAAATACAGACATATGTCTAGATATATGTAGAAATAGAGACATACGTAAATATATATTTCTAGATAACATCTCCCGTCATGCAGGGAGAATCAAGCATGTTGGAGAATGGCATACTCAATGCTTCAAAAAGGCTAGGAGGGAAGGGTCAAGTCAAGGAACATATATAAAGGACCCATGGACAAAGACAACCAGAAGGGAGGGATAAATGGGGGGGTGGGTAGGGCAGTGGAGAGGAACTGGGGAGGAACTGTACTTGAACAACAATTTTTAAAAATTAAAAAATCAAAAATAAATAAATAAACAAGAAAAAAGAAAGGCTATGAAATGAGGCCTAAGGAATAAAGCACTGAACTTGAACACAGAAGTTCTGTAATACCTGGACATCACTTCCTGTTACTTCTAGGCTAGTGTTTTATATCTTAAGTACACGTCACCTTTTGTATTATTTTCCTCCATTTGCAATATATACATGAATACAGGCATTTATAGAATTCCTTAAAGAAAAATGGAACTATAGACCTAAGAATATATGACTGGTTATATTTACATTCTATTTTTGCTTAAAAGAAATACATCGTTTTTATTCCAGAGTCTGTTAGCAAAAACAACCGTTTAATGCCATGGTTAAGTCAGAATCAGACAAACTTGGGCTTGAATTCAATTATTAGTTACTATCTAGACATCTAGATAAGTTTCCTTATCTGTAAAATGGAACTAATAATAATAGAAGTGCTGTGTTGCTCATAAAATAATAACTACAATTTTTATTGTAGTGGTGGTTATTATTAGCAGCACTAGCAAAATCATTATCATTCTCCTAAGGAAAAGTCCTAATAAGAGACAGAAAGCTGTCTTTCAAAAAGGGAATAGAGGCAAGAAATGATGAAAATATTGACATAGTAGTTAATATCTCATAAATATTTCCAAGAAATATAAGTATCATTTCCAAGAAATGATATGAAGTATCATTTCAATATATGCTAGATAGAGCTCCACCATCATTTTTTTAATTGAGCACTCATTCACATTGTTTGTGAGTTACAAAATAGAAAAGACCACTCATGCCATCTCTAGGATGCTGTTTCATACCGCAAGATATATTTTTATACTAGGGAAGGCCATCTTAGCAAAATTCACCCCAGATAATGTTAACATTACATGTCCACTCTCGGTAGCTTCTCGCACATTTATCTTGAGACTGAGCTGTCTATGTTGCCTCCATATCCTGTTCCTCAAATAAATTAAACAGGTTTCCTTTTCAGCTAATTACACAATTTTACAGAGAGAGAAGAAAATCCTTGACACCTGTGATAAATAATCTAGCCTCACAAATAACACATCTGAAAAATGTATCTGGCATTCCATGGGAAATAGCTCCGGCATTCTGGTCTATAAATCATGGATGTTTTGAACATCGAGGTCCTAGAAAAAAAGTTATTTATTAAAAATAAAGGTTTCGAAAATGGTCTTTTTCCCCTGATAATTTTTCCATGGACTAATAATTCACAGTGTTTTGTTTTCTTAGGCTCTGGAAAATTAAGAAGAGAAGGAAAAAGAGGAAAACATAGTCTTAAGTCTAGAATTATTTCTGTGAGAGCCTAACAGCTGTGTTTCTAATTACACAGAGGGAGGCCTTAAAATGGCCATTTCCAAGTATTTAGCTAATGCCATTGGAAACTACAAAAGTGTATTATTTTTAATCCATTTGGTTCTTGGGCAATATCTTTTTTCATAATAACAATAACACATTCCACTTATGAAAGCACTATACATGTATTCCAGACAACATGGTTTTCTATGCATATAAAGAAAGCAGATAAAATCCACCAACAATATATCTTAGACATACTCTTATTGTACATTTTCATACCTTTATATGCACTCCCTACTTCTCCCCAACACATAAACACTTATTATTAATACGAGATTATAATAAATGTGATACTTTAGACCACTGGGCCATCCTGACAAGCTCATAAATGTGATACTTTAAAAGCAGGTTTTATACTTGAAGTACATTGTGTTCATGTATGGGTGAGTTATCATGGCTGATAACTCACCCATACATGGCTCCTCTAGGTCTTACTCTGGAGTTTCTTCCAGATCACTGCATTGCAAATAAAGACGGCTGCACTGTCGTCTTTGTACATTTATATTTTCAACCAGATATGATTATTTATTTAGCAAAAACTTCTGAAAGTAGAGTTAAGAGAATGTTTTGGTAAATTTTGTTGCATAAACTGTTGTCAAATTGCTCTGCAAAAAGCTGTAATTGTTTATATCTCCCAAGATCATGTAAGACCCATTTGCCAAACCCTTGTCAATGAGGGATTTCCCTGTTTTTTTAATAGTCAATGTAATAGTTTTAAGTTGATGTACAATATGTGCTCATTTTATATATCCAATTGGCTATTTGGTAAAATATCTTCATTAGTGATTAATAGTTCTTCTCTTGAGGACTAATTATGTCATTTGGTGATTTTCTTTGTGACTTTATCTTGTTCTTCATTACAGTAAAAAGTTTATTGAAAGTCAAAGTCACTGATCCTTATTTTTCTGTGATTGCTGAAAATGTTTTTCCAGCTTTTTATCTGTAGTATATCTTTTACATTTTTGTCTTCAGTGCTTCTGCTATATGGAAATTCTATATTCTATCAATTGCAATTTAAAAATGTAATCTGCTGTTGTTGTAGTAAATTTAGAAAAAAACTTTTTCCAGACCTTTAATAATAACATAGTAAAGTATATTTTATTTTTTAAATAAAACATTACAATCTTAAATTTATCTGTGATAAGTTTTATTTCATGTGTGATACAAAATTCTGTTTTTTTCCAAAATGATTATCCAGTTTTCTGAATGCCATTGATTGAAATAAAATCTTTTTATCTTTAGACCATTTATCTTTTTATTGATTTACCTCTTCATTTTGGCATCATCTGGTTTATTTGTTTAGAGTAACATATGATTTAATAGTTGGTAAGACAAGTCCTCAGGTAATTTCTCCCACTTCACTTGTTTATCTTTTTTACACACATATACTATACTCTAATTTCCTGGCATATTCAAATGATAGTCTTCAATATTCAGTGCAAAGTGTTTTCCCCAAAGTTGAGAATGAACGCTAGAGTAAACAAGAACAATCCAACAGATGGTGGTGAAACAGAGGATCTAGAAGTAGTGTAAAAAGTAGAGTGGTCCATGCTGATAAAGAAGTGAGGAGGCTACCAGAAGCCTTTACAGAAAAGAATGAAATCTGGGTGGGTTCTGAGGGACACACGTGAATGGTCAGGCAGATAAAACAGGTCAAGGAAGGGCAGTCTGGGAAGAAAAAAGCCTTTCTTGACCTTTCCAGGAAGAAAAACACTCTCCCTGGGTGTGTGTGTGCATTCAAAGCTTTTTGCTCATATTTCCATTACAATCAGTTCATTCAGAATTTACGACATGCCAGAACTTGTTTATATAATTTCTAAGTATAGAATAATTGATTAATTCTCTCAACTGCCTGTCACATGGGTACTATTATTAGCCTTATTTTATAATTAAGAGCACAGAAGCACAGAGACCCTAAGTAACTTGCCTGAGCTGGGAAGTGGCACTCGGGATGCACACTCAGTAATGTGGCTTCAGGGTCCACACTGAGAAGCATTATTCCACGCTGCCTCTTAGCATCTGGGACTGCATACACATTCAGAATCCAGCTATCACAGGTGCCTCTTTCCATTGATTCAGCACCCAATGTGGCCTCGGCAGCTGCCAAATTTGAATCTAAAACCCTCTTCTCAGACCTGACTCTTGATTTCATATTGCAGACAAATTATAGACATTGCCATTCAATATCTCAGAGAGCCTTGTATTGATTCCCAATATTAAACTTGTTATCAACCTCCCTACATGTGCTCTTCTTAAGCATGTCTCCCTTTCTCCATTAATACCTCCATCATCCTCTGTGTTGCATAAGCTAGAAGTCTGTGCTCATTTTTGTGACTCATCCCTGGTTCTCATATTCCCTCTCCATTGGCTGTAGCCAACTCCTCAGCCTACAGGTAAAAAGTTCATGATTCTGCTCCATACGGAGCTAAGAGTCTCCACACCTGTCAGGTGGATTTTCTGGCCTTAATAGTTCCCTCAATGAGGGCGAAGCATTCCATAGCAACCCTTTTCCATTGGCCTGTCAGATATAGTTAGAAAAGACAGCTTTCAGTTTTTTAACTGGCCCCCTGGCCCATGACATTTACAGTACAGAAATGCCATTAATTTATCCAATACATATTTATTCAGGACACCGAATGAAGCACTGCTTTAGGTATGGAAACCCATCACTGTTCTCTTAAACTAGAAGAAAAAAAGTCTATGGTCTGAATGGAAAGGGCATAGAACCGTAACTAACCAACCATAGAACTGGCTAATTCCTGGACCTACTACTTTACTCGTTATGTGACTGCAAACACATTACTTCTTATAACTACTTTCAATAGGAGGTTGAAAGAAAAGGGTAGCATAGAAGCTGTGAAGGTGCTTATGTTATCATTGCCGAAGAACCAACAGTTCTTGAAATACGCTTCATTTCCCCTCACTCTAGATACACCTCAATGAACCATGGTTTTCTATAGAAAGTTGCATCTTGAAGGCCATAAACAATAACTATAATAATGGCAGTGCTCTACTAAACATTTTTTAATAAATGGCACTGCATCTAGAAAATCACCCCTTTTAATATTACAACATCCTGATGAGGTATGTAGCACTGTCCTCAACAAGTGAATGAAGACAGGAAGGCTCAGAAGACAAGAGAGGGAGAACCAGGATTTGAACATGCTCTACCAGACTTCAACACACACGTTCTTTGTCCCATAATTTGCTGCTTTAAAAACTTAAGAAATGTAGCTAAATAAATAAATAAATAAATAAATAAATGTAAGTCACACACAATGTATAAAATCTCACCATGAACGTCTTACTCTGGGAAATTCCAAAACAGACAGAAATACACGTACTCCCCTACCCAGGTCCTAAGCAGGAGAGAAAAAATGTCATGTATTTAACTGGAGCTCTTGGAGATGAGCCTAAGCAGGTCAGTTGCAGAGCCAAAGGCATGCCATTCATTGCTCATGCTCCTTTCTTTCCGTGGGAGGGCTGGCTTCCCCGGTGTCTACTTTAGTTTTTTCCAGCTACCATATAATTTTAGGATAAGTGATCCTAAGCTTCTTGGAGAGTAGAGCCAGTAAATTTCCAGAACCTAATTTTGAAAATTCTCCCATTTAAGGGGAAGGCAATATTTAATTCTGAGGTTAGCAACAATCATAAATATTTGAGTTCATACAAGTTTCCCAAATGTCCTGTGAATGTGGAACCAATTTTAAAGCAAGAAGCAAGGACTAGTTTATAAAACTATTAGCCCCAACCATCTGTGATCTATAACAGAAGAAGAGCAAGACTTGAGTGAGACAGAAGATACAATATGTAGGATTGGAAACACAGAGGAAGATAAACATGAGCAATTTGGAAGGAGTGTTTTGTCTTTGGAGTGATGTTGACTTGTTTAAGTATTTACTTATAAAAACAAGGGTTTCCATTTTATTGTAATGTCTTCCAGACAGATGCTCATAAAAAAATCAACATGACAGATTCTTATTTGTTGGGACCACTAATAGCCCATAAAAATAAGTGTTTGGATTATTTTATAATGTTTACTACCTCAATGAACTCAGTAGTCTCTCATTTTACACAAGAAATGGAAGACATAGACTAAAGAGATGACACATTTAAATTTCAGAATGAACTTGGGTCAAGGTGCCCTTCAAGATGAAGACCTATATGAGATCACAAAGACAATCCAGTTCATGATTCACAAGCATGAGCTTTATCTTATTAAATCTTGTAGCAGAGACAAAGAAAACTCATAAGGGAAAAAAGGAAAGAAAGCTCATAGACCCAGACAGTAGTATGGGGATTACTAGAGGGAAAGGGGAATGAATAGGGGGGTGTTGAAGAGGGTGTAGAGGGAATAAATGGTGACAGAGGCAATGTGACTTGGAGTGTGACACACAGTACAATATACAGATGATGTGTTGTAGAATTGTAGAACTGAAGCATACATATTTTTATTAACTAATATCACCCAATAAATTTTTTAAAGTAAATAAATACATTGTGTAGAAGATATAATCCTAAACTTGCATCAAATACACAAAAATAACGGAATTTGTTAAATATCAGCATAGTACAAATAAACCCATTTCCCCTTCACTTAGAGACCTATTATTGTGTTCTCAGTGCTAGATATATTTTTACAAATGTAATACATATAGGGAACTTTGGAGATAAGGAGAAACTTAGCAAACCAACTGTCACTCTTTTACACAGATGAGGAAAACAGCACCCCAAAGAGATTTGCTGTGAGTGATATGGTTGGTCTGTTTCAGAATAAGTACTAGGAGTTTCGACTTTGGGGAAATGTGTAGTAAATTCTATAAACTTGTTTATTTATTCAAATATAAATAACATGCACATCTCCAGGGACTATGCTAGGTTACTGTTCAGAGGAGAGCAAAACAGACTTGATACCTGATGTCATTATATTATAGTATACTGAGAATTACAGAAAAAAAAACACAAGGATAATCATACAAAGAATCAAATACTTTAAAACTGTTACAAGTTCCATGAAAGAAAAGATTGGGATACTTGAAGTCATATTTTAATAAGGCTTAATTTAGATCAAGAGAATTGAGTCAGAAAATATCTTTCTGAGTAAATGACACAATCAACAACTTAAAGAACTGTGAGCTATGAGGCACATGGGCACCATAAGCAGTGGAGCCAGCATGCTAAAAGGCTCTGAGGTATCGAAGAGGTGGATACATTGGAACAAATTCGAGGAGGTCAGGGTTCGTAAACGTAGGGAAGGAGGGAAGGAGAAGAGGGCCATGCCATGAGGTTTGGATGAAAGCCGGTAAGAGAAGGGCCTTGTAAGTTATGTTACTAATTCATCCTCTAAAAGCCAGGAGGAAGCCATTGAAGATTTCCAAGCGGAGGTTGAGTAACAGGGCCTAATTTCTATTTCGAAAAGAGCACTATCTTATAATGTAGAAATTAGACTCAAGGGAGCTAATTGAAGAGAGTTGGTATTACTGCTTTAAAGTATGTTAAGGGTGGAAATGGTGGAAAGTGCACAGACTTAAGATCTCTTTGGGTGATATAAGTACAAGAGGACTTGCTTATCGATCTGATGTGGGAAAGGAAGGAGGTGAAGGTGCAGTAGATATAACTCCCGGTTTGGAACTTGATCATCTACTTATATGAAGGTTTCATTATTGATGTGGGAAGGTGGATAAGAAACAAGTTTCTGTGAGCAGTTGGGAAGTAGGGAGAAAAGAAAAGTTCAGAGGTCAGTGTTTGACCCATTATACCTGCACTAGCACATGGAGGTGTAAGAATGATAGTTAAACACGGACAGAAGAAGGTTGTGAAAATAAAACATTTATGAGTTATTGGCATGTAGGTAAATTTAAAACCTATGTGAATGAATAAAGTTATTTAAGCAGGGTGTGATGTGAAGTGAGAAGACAGGTCAGGAACCTTGAGGAATTCCAACATTTGGTACTCTGGCAGAGAATGATTAACTGGCCAAGATACAAAAAATGTAACACCAAAGTAGAAAGAAGAAAATATAAGATTATATTGTTATAGAGACCAAGAGAATATAGGCATTTTAGGACAATGCTTCCAATATGTTTGTACATACTATTTTTACCTGTTATAAAATGTATGTGTGACCTTGGGAAAGTCATTAAAACTTTATCTCTAAAATAAAAATAATAACTTCCTTTCATCTATTAGATCAGGATGGACATTAGCTACAAAAATATGCAAGAAACACTCTGTAAACTGTCAACTGTTACACATTGTAAGCTTTTTTCATAAATAAAACCAGAAGTATTAATTTTAATTTACTACTAATTTCTACAGATTTTAGTAGTTATTAAGATACATAATGCTACTAATAATCATATGAGTCTAAATTACATTATCAGGATTTATTAGATTACCACTTTTTAAAAAGATTTTATTTATTTATTTTTTAGAGAAAAAGGAAAGAAGGTAGAAAGAGAGAAGAGAAATATCAATCAGTTGCCTCTTACAGACACCCTGTCTGGGGACCAGGTCCTCAACCCAGGCATGCGCCTGTACCAGGAATTGAACCGGCAACCTTTCTCTTTGTGGAAGGATGCCCAACTAACTGCCCCACATGGGTCAGGTCAAGGTTACCCTTTTTGTGTGTGCATGGGGTGAACTTAAGAGACCAGTAAATATAGTATTTTATTTCATCAGTAGAATGTCTCTGTGTCATGTACCCCAAAGTTAAAACAGGAAAGAAGAAGCTAAGGAAATGGAAAAATTTCTGTTACAGGCTAAATTCATAGACCATGAGTATGGGTACTTCTTAGGGGCCACAAATTAAATTAAAATGAATGAATTAATATGCTCCTTTTCAAACTTGCTTTTTTTCCCCAGTGGTTAATTAAGTCACATGAAAACCAGTTTTTACTGCTAATAATACTAGCAAGGCCTCCTGTTCAAGGCTGACATCTTCCTTAATCTTTGGAAAGTTTTCTCCACCTTTTCCCATGCCCATCACAAGGAGTTCGTCAGGACAACAGTCACTCTGAACAATGCAGATTGCTGTGCAAGCAGACAGTCCCTCCTCCTGGAGGGGTGAGAGCAGGCATGCCCTCCTCACCCCAGCAGAAGAGGAGTCCAGACACCCTGGTGGTTGCTGAGAGCTGGGGATAGAACGAAGTGAAAGCAGGAAATTACAAATTCCAGGTCAGGTTTGATCTGAAGTCAGAGGCTGGTCCAGTGACAGACACGGTTAAGAAAAACTCTGTACTCAGGAGATCCACTTTAGCCTTATAAACCAATTAAGATTAATTTTATTAGGTCCTGCAAGCTGTTAAATTTTGTGAGTTTCTTATTAAAAAGTGGCTTGGCACCATGGAACTTTAAAATAGTTATTAAAGGCAATTTCATTATTGACTGGGGCAGAAAATGAGTAGAGAGCCATGGACGATGGTGCACAGTAGGATGGGAGATATTGAAAGAAGCAATGAGAGATCCAGAAGAAACTCAGAAGGCAGCACGATTAGGAGCCTGGAGTTCTGAGCAGTCGTCCCAGCTCAGCCTAAATTAACTGTAAAAATGACTCAAGTGCTCCTGAGTACAATGAGATGTTGTTATTCTTCTACATAGTATATGCGAAATTACCTCTACATCTACCAGCTGATCCTCTCTCTGACCAGTAGCCATTGGTCCAGTTTGCCAGATTTTAGGAGAATGCAAGGCAACTTGAAGCTCCCAGGAGAGGCAGAGATGAAGACACTGGGATGTCAAACCCAACCCTTTCCTAAGGTGATTGATGTTATCCAACAATTGTGTTGTATAAACATAAATCACACTGATGTTGAAACTATAGCTCCTTCAAATAAAGAATTGGCAATTGACTATGCCTTGGGATTTGATTGTTTTATGTCAGGGGTTTTCAATGATGTAATATGGAAAGTAACTTTTTTACAAAGCTGTTCTTCCAGGGTGGAAGGAAACAAACGGTGAAAAAAGATATAATTTAGTGAAGAAATATGAGCTTATGAATTCTCATCATGTGGAAGTGCGAATTGTCAGATGACATAAAAAGGCAGCCAAGGGGAGATAAGATGCCCATTTCAACACTGTTGCTTTCCTCGTCATTGAAATTCTCAAGAAAATAGTTGTGAGTGGTTTCCTAGCCCTTAACAAAAATAAACAGTTGCACTAAGTGATTTTTAAATCCTCTGGGGTTTCTGATGACTGTGCCAATTACTCTATTTACTTTTTAAATGACCAAATGAATGACCCAGCCAAGACAAAGGCTTGGAATAGAGGCTGGCGTATTAAAATGGTTAAATATCTGCTTGCTCCTATCTTCACATTGCAGCGTTTTCTGGTGGTAGTTGGGGTTATCTGAAAGGAAGAGTCATGGGAATTGAAGAAGTAGTCGCCTTCACAGGTTTAGAAAGGAACAGCTTGAAAATTAGTTAGTAGAAAACATATTCTAAAATAGAGGTTCTCGGAGTGTGATCCCCAGTACCAGCAGCACCTGGAACATTGTTTAAAATGCTCATCCTCAGGCCCCACCCGGGCCTCCTAAATCAAGACCTCTGGAGGTAAGACCTAGCAATCTGTGTTTCACCAGCCCTGTTGAATAGGATGCCAATACAATTTTAAAATAATTTAGAGGAATAAATTTTCCATTTCACTGGAATGAAGTTCCTTTATTTTGTTGCCAGGAAATAACAAAAAAATAGCTGTCTCTGCTCATCTTTACGGCCCTATTCTTGGCTGTTGAGTTTTGGGAACTTTTTCTAAGACCATCAAGACCATATGGCACAGCCCAGGCACTGTACCTAGGTCATCTGAGTGCACGCCCCATGTCGTCCCATTCATTCCATCACCCACTCCCAGGGGTTTGCCTCAGCTCCACAACGTGCACAGGGAGATGATT
Organism: Sturnira hondurensis; assembly: GCF_014824575.4. Taxonomy (NCBI): domain Eukaryota; kingdom Metazoa; phylum Chordata; class Mammalia; order Chiroptera; family Phyllostomidae; genus Sturnira; species Sturnira hondurensis. The sequence goes on from NW_028075269.1 coordinate 5,411,329, forward strand.
CCCACATTCTCACTTATCATGTGAGAAAACTAGCTGCAGAGTGTGTTAGTGGCTTAAAGAAAAACCAGAAAGATAGCAATGTTGCCAGGACCATGGTGACAGCACGAGGGACCTAAGAAATGGGTCAATTTATGAAATTCCTCCCCCAGAAGAGATTTCGAGAAGCCACACGTGCCCCAGGTTGCACGCGTTTTTTTATCCCACCTGAAGTACTTTTCCTGCTCCTCTCTGCCTGGATGATACCTGGTCATCCTTTAGGTCTCGGTTCAGAGACAACTTTCTCGGGGAAGCTCTCTCCTAGTAAAACCAGACGAGATGCCCCTCAGCAGCCTGCTTGTTTTCTCGCACCCTTCACTAGTATTGCCTGTCTGTTGTCTGATAGGAAGCCTGAGGCCCAGCCTTTTGTAATCAACAGTGTAGCTCCCGGATTACTGAGCATAACACCTAGCATATCATTGGTTTTTTAAAATTAATATATTCTGGATGAGTACATTTATAACTCATGTTATCATATATCTGCTCTTGTTCCAAGTAAAGATTGTGCATGAAGTAATTCCTTCGAAAGAACGTAAAGAGCTCAAAACATCTTTCAGTTATCATTCCAGCATCACACAGGCCTGTCTGCCGGAAAAGCTAGCTTTCTGCTGGATAGCAGTGTCTTAGGTTAAGGGTTGCTTGATTTCCCTTTTCTGATATCAGCAAAGATGGAGAACCTGTGAACTCTAGTAACTGTAACCATCCATACTGTCATGTTTAAGTTATTTGTTGGCCTTCTCTTTATCACATGATTCCACTTCCATTCTTTTCTGGATCTGTTCATGTATTCTATTTTCTGCATTATTTGGGAGTTGCTTGCTATACACCCTAGACTAGTCACTTAATGTTTGACCCTCAATTTCTTCATCTGTAAAGTAAGAATAGTAATAAGGTTTTTATGTATTAGCTAACACTAAATTAGAGGATGTATGTGAAAATAATTTGCACGGTCGCTGGCACGTAGCAATTGTTTCAGAATTCTTTATTTTAATTATTTTCTTTGACTTCTTTCTTGTGATTGTACACCCAGATCTATTTAAGTAGCGGCTATGTGGAGACACTTAGTTTCTCACTGAGTCTTCAAGGTAATGTCTGTAAATCGCTTTCTATTTCATGGTGGTGTTTAAGTAAAATTTTCTAATCCAAGATCCTTAGATTAAACTAAATTTTACTTTCCCAGGTTTCAAGGGGTACTCCTGAAGTCTATATTCTAGAATTTGGAAACTAAATCTTTGACCTTCAAGATTAGAATGGAATTTGGATATGGTGAAGAACCCAGAGTTTCTGAGGAGTCATGTAGGCAAGCGGACAATGAATTTGGTTCTTATTCTGTGGCCAAAGTCTTAGGTGGACAGTAAGGCTCAAAACAGATAATGACTCTAGGAAGTGCCAAGGTTTGAATCTATTACAGACAAAGCTACTATAAACACTTGTGTATAAATTTCCATGTGAATATAAGTCTTCAGTTCTATGGACTAAGTGCCCCCGAGTCCCATAGATAGGTCATATGGTAAGTACCTTTTTAGTTTTGAAAGGAACTGTCAAATTATTTTTCAGTGTAGTCATACAATTTTATATTTCAACCATCAATGTATAAGTGATCCATTTTCTGTGCATCCTTGTTAACATTTGGTGTTATTTTTCATTTTAGTCATTTTAACTGATTAAAAAGTACATTGATTTTACCCATGCATTTTCAACTGTTTTTTCAATGTCATACTTTCCAGGCAAAATATTTATTGAACAATTCCCTTGTAAAGAAATCAATCATCCCCTACAGCCTTTTAATCAAAAGTGGAATTTTGCCCTAACAGGTGTGGCTCAGTTGTTTGAGCATTGTTCTGCAAAGAGAAATGTAGCCCATCTGGTTCCCGGTCAGGGCCACATGCCTGGGTTACATGGTCAGGCCCCTATAGGGGCACCTACAACAGACAACCAATTGAAAAACCAAGTGTTTGTCACTTGTATTGATATTTATCTTCCTCTCTTTCTTCTTACATTCCCCCTCTCTATAAATAAATAAATAAATAAGATACTTTTTAAACTAAAAAGTATGAAAATTTTGGAATTTTCAAAATCATGTCACATAAAAAACCACTAATATAAAATAATTCAAAATTAATGAAAACAGAGCACCATGTCAAGAAATAATTTTCCCAAAGGCTTTTTGGTCAATTCTCCAATGATTTAAAACCTGATTTTTTTAAATTATACTATAATTTTACAAATTCCCAGTCTCATGAAAAAGACATGCATATTATAATACAAACACTAATTGAGTAAATTCCTTATTAAAAAAATAAATATATTGATCAGTGAAGACGGTAGAGAAAGTTTTAGCTCAAACAAAGAAGCTGTAAAAAAATAAGAGCAACTAAATTTCTTAGTGACAAGACACAGAAAAATAGTATAAAGGAATAGTGACTATCTTCCTGGGGCTTGATTGAGTCCAAAAAAGTCACACACAATTAGAAACGTAAGTTTAACTTCATACTTTCTAAGAAGTAGTTCAATGAGAACTAAGGTTGTTAAACTAGTAAATGATCTTTGTGGTTGGGCACATGACCTGGCTGAAATGAATCAGTAATCACTGCCCAGTTCATAATTCACAGTTGTGATTCATATTAACACCTAACAACACAATGGCAATAGCAGGCTAAACAAAGTCGAAATGGCTAGAGAATAAAAATGGGTTGTGCACTAGAATCCAATCTCTTTCCCTCCCCTGATTGGTCCCTTCAATTTGGTTGGACTCCAGATTTGCACTGTTGGGAACCAATGACTGAAGGCTTATCAATAAGGTTCAGCAACCTGAATTACAAATTCTGGGATTCATGCTTTATTTTGTCCTATGATATTGCAGATCACAGAAAGCCAAGTGCAAAGTGGATAGGACTAGGACTCAGAAGTAAACACTTCTACTGCAATGGGTCAAGTTCTAGAACTGCAGTGTTCTATATGGCAGCTGGTAGCTATATGTAGCTATTTAACATAAATATAAATTAACTATAATTAAAAGAAAATTAGGTGCGAAAGTTACATTACAACTGCTACATTAATAAACTATATTTAGTTAATGGCTAATAGTTACAAAGGGACATAAAATATTCTATTATGTCTAAAAATTTTTTGGATAGCACTGTTCTAGAGAGAGGTGGAAATACAAGGAAGATGATGGAGAGTCAAAAGAGAAAATTTGGAATAGAATAATATGCAAAGATCCTGGCAACGGATGCCTGCAATAAACTAGCAGAAAAATAATTATCTATTAAGTCCTTTTTATCACCTTATATTTTCCTTGTATATTCAGAACCACAGGATTGAGACTCAAGGATGGGACTCTGGTGACTTGTAGAAGAAGTTCAGGCCAAGATTCTAGAACACATGGCCTGCTCACTAGCCTGGCTTATTAAAAAGGCTACTTAAGAATAACAGAACAAGTCAATGCCCTGATTACCAAAAGAAGGCACAGGGTAAATATACAGTCTCAGGAACAAAGCAGAAATCCAGTTATCATACCTGAAACATAGGCCAAGTCCACAATAGTAGAAACGTAGAATTAATCACTCTTGAATTAATGTAGTGTTCCTTAAACTTCCCCTCCCATCTTTGCTTCATAAAACCACCCTTTCCAATTAATCCCAGGTATCCCATTCTGGCATCATATTTTTGGCCACAATCCTATATACCCCCCCAATTGTTTGACTAGACCAACTCTATAAACTGCTTCTGATTCTCCTGGCTTTTACTTTAGTGTCTCGTTCGCTTAGAGATCTATCTCGCCTTTCTAATACAATGCTCAATTCTCTCTTCTTGGTTACCTCACTGAATACTAGGGCCAATTGTCCCCTCATTTTCATTTCCTGTCCCTCAAGATCTCTAAAATAATATTTATTTATGGGCAAAGGACCTGAATAGACATTTCTCCAAAAAGGACATATGGGTGACCAATAGACATGAAAAGATGTTCAACATCACTAATGATCAGAGAAATGGAAGTTAAAACCACAATGAGATATGAGCTCACACTGGCCAGGATGGCTATCAACAACAAATCCATAAACAGTAAGTGCTGGCAATGATATGGAGAAAAGGGAACCTTTTTGCCCTCTTGGTGGGTATCCAGACTGGTGCGGCCATTATGGAAAGCAGTATGGACATACTTCAATTGAACATGAATCTGCCTTTTGACACAGTGATCCCACTTCTGGGAATATATTGGGAGGAACCCGAAACACTAATTCAAAAGAACATAAGCATGTTTATGCTCAATGCAGTGTTATTTACAATCACCAAGATACAGAAGCAGCCTAAGTGTCCACCAGTAGATGAGTGGATAAATGAACTACAGAACATTTACACAATAGAATCCTAATCGGCCATAAAAAAGAAAAATTTACTCTTTGTGACAGTGTGGATGGACCTGGTAAACACTGTGCTAAGTGAAATAAGCCAGTCCGAGAAAGACAAATACCATACGATCTCACTCATATGTGGAATCTAATGAAAAACTGAACTAACAAGGAAAATCAGGACAGACTCATAGACGGAGCAGGATGAGAGCTGGTAGGGGAGAGGTGAAGGGGTGAAGGGATTGAGCAAAAAGGAAAAAGGACTCATGGCCATGGACAATGGTGTGGTGATTGCTGTGGGGAGAAGGGTATAAGGGGTTTAAATAGTAATGGAAATATACAATGAAGATTAAACTAAAATTAGAAAATAAAAATAAAATAAAATAAGCTCTTTTTAGTTCAACTAAATCCTAACGACTCCTTACATTAGCAATGGCTTTTCACAGCTTCTTTTTTGCTCACCATCAAGGCATTCTGTTTATGACTACTTTTGTACCTATTTTCCCATCTGGGTACTGTACGCCATCATCAGCTCTTAGCTTGAAATGGGATTTACAACTAGCATGTTTCACATAATTTCTTACAATCTCCCTCTATGTGCATCTATGTTTATCCACATAGAAACTCAGGACCTTGCTTTCTGGAGACCCATCAGAATCACTGTGAGTGGTTCTAAGCTTCAAATGAACACAGAAGCTGCCCATGATAGGGAAATTCCTTTGGTGTGTTAAATAAAAAGGTGAAGATTTTATTAGTGTCTGTTATAGTAATTTTTTTTGTAAGGGAGATCTAAAACTGCCCTTCTGAATTAAAAATGATTGTTGAATCCAAATATTGTGGGTATGTAAGACTATTTAAAGCAGTGAAAAGGAAATGTTAATTTCCTGGTTTAGGAGGTTGTTGGGTACAAGGCAGTGTGTGTGTATGTGTGTGGAAAGGAAGAGGGGAATGGACACTTAGTAATCTACATTAAAAATTCGAGTGCAGTCATACACACACATCCATATTTTAACATTTTAATTTCAAACATCTTCTGAATGTATGTAGGATGAATGAATAACATGTGCTATTATTTAAGTAGTAGAAATTACGAGAAGTGTAATTCCCTGGTCAAAGGAAATACACATTTAAAAGTGGTCTCACTAATATATGTATACATGTTCAATGTATGGAGATATGTAGGCCACTATAAGAGGACGGTTTAAAGCCTTGAGGCCTCCAAAGTTGTAGCTTGCAGTCCTTCAGCTAGCTTTGCAGAATAATCTAGAGCCGGGTTAGGCTATGATGCTTTATCAAAGAGAAAGTGCACATAGGCTCCCAGGACTCTGGGGAGGACACATGCTTTGCTATCTCAGTGGATGTGATTGGACCACAGTTCCGTCTCCTCCCTGGTTCAGTCCTCCTCTGCACCAGAATGGACTTTAGACTACCTGCTCCTAATCTTTTAAAATAGAAAACCCCCTTTTAAATGTTCACATTCTAGCAATTATATCTTAATATAAACTTTTTGAAAACACATTTTTATAAAATCACTGCTTACTGGATAATGCTTTTAATTTTATTTTTACCTGGTATTACAGAAAACTGAAACATATTCAAAACTAGAAAAAAAACCATAAGCCCATTACCTATCTTCAATAATGACCAAATCTTGAACAATCTTGTTTCATCTCTACCTCCATTTATTTCTCAACTTTTCCCCTTCCTAAAAATCAAATTATGATAAAACTATTCAAATTATTATTGAAATAATATAATTTCATCTATAAATGTTTCTGTGTATGTCTCTAAAAGATATAAACAGTAAACATTTCAAAATAGCATTAGCTAATTTGAAAATCAATTTCTTGTTATGTGGTCACTGTTCACATGCCTTCTAATATTCACATGCTATCAGAACATGTATAAAGGACACACGGACAAAGCCAAAGGGTATAAGTAGGAGGGTGGGAGACTGGGATGGCTTGCGGGAGGGACATGGTGGTGGGAAAATGGAGACAATTATACTGGAACAGCAATTTTTAAAAGTCAAAAATAAATATAACAATTAGAGACCACTATAGTAGTTCAATTGAAAAAGTAAGTTTAATTGAATGACATAATTATATGAATAAATTAGTAGATACTCTGTCAATTTTATAGTTAACCTACTTTATTCTGGATTTACTCCTTAACACTCTATTAAAAATACAAATTCAATAATTCAACCAGCCAATAACTTTCAGATTGCTGCGTCTAAAACCCTCTGTCAAAGCCTCATCTAGATGAATGATACTGTAAGTAAAGAGAGATATCAATGTAAATTTAGGAAATGACTCCTCTCACCAAAGCCACATCACCCTGCATCATCTCCATGGTATAGAAGAACAACAAAGAAATACTCCAACTGGGTTATAGTGAAGCATAAAGGTTGCAGCAAATACCTTCATACCAAGTCCCAATTCAACTAATCAAATCAAGAGAAACTGGGGGAGACAAAAGCTCTGAGGACTAATAAATAAGTCAGTTAAGTTTCTGCTCTCAAAAAAGCCCAACCTGAGGAAAAATAAGAAGGCAAAACAAAAAAAAAATTATGTGTTTTAGAGTACTAGTCCTACAAACTTTTATTTTAAAAAGCTGAAAAGTTTGCTAAGATCTGAAAAAAAATGAAGAAATGCTTCTCAGAGGAAGTAGATATACTATTGAGTTGAAAGGGTGAAGTCAAATAGATGGAATCGATGGAGGAGAAAGTTCTAAGTCAGAAAAATATGGTCATTGAGATAAAAATGCAGTACTGAAGGCACTTATAAATATATTCATCTGACTAGAATAGGAGTTCTCTTTGGGTATAGAGAAAGATAAAAATTGGATAGACAATATAATCCTAAATTATAAATGTTGGAGTGAATAGTTCAGACTTGCTCCACCAGGCACAGGTGGTTTAAATTTTAAGATTAAATTGAAAGGATAGATTGAGGGTAGAAACAAGACATAAACTTGGAAATCAATTCAGAGATTAATAATTAATCATTTAGGCCAATGTAGAGTGGTGACTGTGGGAATAAGATAGATACATAACCATATTCTGAAATGAGAAATGTAATATTTTCAAAGTAAAAACACTCTAGGTGCCCATCAGTAAATGTATGGATTAAAAAAAACTATGGTACATATACACAGTGGAATTCTATGCTGCAGAAAGAAAGAAGGGGCTCCTACCTTTTGCAACAACATGGATGGGACTGGAAAGCATTATGCTGAGTGAAATAAGCCAGGTGTTGAAGGACATGGTGAGACCATATGATCTCACCTTTAACAGGAAGTTAAACAACAAAACAAACAAGGAAGCAAAATATAACCAAAGACACTGAAATAGAGAACAGGCTGACAGTGACCAGAGGGAAGAGGAGAGGGAATTTCAGGGGAAATAGGGGAGGGATTTAGAGGAACATATATAAAGGATACATGGACAACAACTGAGAAGGGTGGAAATGGGAGGGAGGGGGAAGCATGGGGGGCTGGGATGGGATGGGAGTAACAGACAGAAAACTGTACTTGAAAAATAATTAAATTTAAAAAAACAATAAAAAAAGAAAAAAACATTATATAAAATATAAAATTTGAGAGTTTTCCTGATTTAAAACTTCTCTATTCCCTGTCTGTAGTCTAATATGTAAAGCATAAAAGACTGAATTTTTCCACAGGTACAGATTTAGAAAATATTTTGGAATGTCTGTTTTTTATTTGATCTATTTCTCTTTGTTTAAAAGAACTTGAGTAAAGTAGTTTGCTTCTCACATGAAAAAAAAATATTGTTCTGCATATAAAGAAAGAAATTCAACTAGAAATTGAGAAGCCAGATATGTAATTTGAAATTGGCATAGCTTCTTTCAGTTTTCTTTGGGGAGGGGGCTTAAATTGTTTACATAGGACTCTTACTGTGCGCTACTAAAGCTCTACATGCTTGTCCAAGGTTACACAGCCAGCTAATGGAATAAATGGGATTAGAACATGAGTCTATTGGATCTCAGTCTGATGTTCTTTCCATTACATGCTGACATCAGAAAGGATGCCAATTTATTTCCTGAATGAACTGCATTGAGAAAAAGAATGTGGAGTTCACTTGAGGGCCCCTTCAGAAAATCTCTCATTGGATGACGAAGCTTTCAAATGGAATGGCATGACAAGTAAATGCATCAACTTTAACCCAGTGGGGACACTGTTGGGACCTAAAGCAATAGTCTCAGCTACACACACACACACAAATACCAACCTTAGTCTACAAAGTAAATTTAGACTGAAAGAATTTCAGAAAGTAAGAATAGAAAGAGTGTAACTTTAAAAATGCTGAAATTAATGTGAAAAATGTACCTGCCTCTTTTGTCAATGGCAGAGGCTGAAATAGATTTCCATTGCCATAAATAGTGTTGTAACAATACAAAGTCTATCAATAACATTTGTGTCTTACCTAGTATATTAATTTTTATGCCAAAATTTGACAGAGAAAGATATATTAACATTGAGACCCAATTCTCCACGTTTCTGCGCATCCTGCCTTTTTTTAAGATTAAATTTTCAAGGATATTGGTAAAGTGAACAGCCTGAGATAAAAATAATGTCACCCTCTAGAGCAAAAGGCAAATTTGTTTAGAGTCAGATATAACAAGATAGTATGTCCCTCTAAGGAAGATGTCAGGTGTTGGGAACAAGAAAAATAGTCTCAGCCCCAAGGAGCCTGCATCCCTAGCAAACATCCTGTAAGTTGATTGCCATCTGTTTAGTTTCAAAATTTTCCTTTCAGTTGAGTTAGACCCCATCCTGTTCCCGCACGCGGGCTCTGTGAGCCAATAGCTAACCGCCACTTCTGCTTCTGTGCAACGCTTGCTTACTTGCCTCTATATAAGGACTTAGCTGTAAGCGCTGGGCGCAACTCTCGTTTGCAGCCCCTGCGGGCGCCGTCTCGGGACACTTTGAGAGTTCACCCCTGCGCAGGTTAAACTTGGCCAATAAAGTAACATCTTTGAAACCCTGAAAGTCTCCGACATTTGTTCTCGCGGGTGGTAGATGCAACATCAGGCAGTTTTACAAGGGTCCATTCAATGGGATTTTCTAAGGTTGAGGCTCCTGAACCACAAATGATGCAAACCAACTCTGTGTGCAGGATCTACGTAGGCTACTCCACCTAACTCCAATGGAACATGGAGGGCAAGGGGAAATCAATGCATACATACAGTTCATGCTACGTGCTATGCCAAGAATCATACAGTTTCTGAACTAAAACTATCACATCTTCTTCCAGCATCCAGGAAATTGAGGTAGGCTAGCTTAACTTACAAGTAGGGGGAAATGTCACATCCTTCACTGTTCTTGACAAATAATTTCTAATTAGACCTCAAAATAGCCATGGAAAAAACTGTTTCTCTATGGTTTTTACTCAAAGGGATCTTGAAAAAATAAAGAAAATAAGGATTAAGTAATGTGTCTGGGAAGCCAGCCTGAACATTTCTGTTCTGGATTCAATAAGACCAATTCTGATTAGCCAGTTACATATGGTTCTAAATGAGTGTGGTAACTTTGTTACTATAGACGATATTATTCCATGGGCCAAGTAATCAATGCAGTGCTAAATTGATTATCTGCCAGTGATAAATATGTCCATTCCAAATATATATTCAGAAATCAGAGAAATGAACACTGGGTACACTCTTGAATGCAGTAAGGTCACTGTGAGATTGGCCAGTACTAGAACTTGCTTTATTACTTAACTTCCATATACCTGTACTAACAGGAGAGCCACATGGCAGTTTGATTCCCTAGGTATTCATATCAGCTTAGACATTTACTCAAAAGACCTTGAGCCTTGGCTGGTGTGGCTCCCGTGGTTGAGTGCTGGGCCTGTGAATCTAAGGGTTCCCATTATGATTCCCAGTCTGGGGCACATGCCTGGGTTGCCAGGCAGGTCCCTAGGGTGGGGTGTGAGACAACCACACATTCATGTTTCTCTTCCTTTCTTTCCCTTTCCCTTCCCCTCTCAATAGTAATTAAATGTATGTAATTAAACAATTAAATGTAATTATTTTGTGTTCTTTAAAAGATAGAGCCTTATATTTAGAGCTCTAAAATTATATTCATAATTTTATGAATTATTAATTCATAAAATTATATTTTCATCTGCTCTCTCTCTCAAATCCCTATTAAAATTAATACATAAAAACTTTTTTAGCCCTGGCTGGTGTAGCTCAATGGATTGAGTGCGGGCCTGAGAACCAGATGATCGCGGTTCAATCCCCAGTCAGGGCACATGCCTGGGTTGCAGGCAAGTTCCCCGCAGGGGCCAGTTCCCAGTAGGGGATGCACAAGAAGCAACCATACATTGATGTTTCTCTTCCTCTCTCCTTCCCTTCCCCTCTAAAGATAAATAAATAAAATATTAAAAAAAAAACTTTTTTAAAATCTGGCTTCTTTTTTTATTGTTGTTCAAGTACAGTTATCTCCATTTTCATTCCACCATGCCCCTGGCCCTCCATCTTCTCTTCTCACTCTCAAAACTACCACCTTTGGCTTTATCCATGTGTCCTTTATACATGTTCCTGAAAACCCCTCTCCTATTTCCCCCATTATCCCTCTCCCCCCTCCTCTTTGGTTACTGTCAGTTTGTTCTTTATTTCCATGTCTCTGGTTACATTTTGCCTACTTGTTTCTTTTATTGATTAGGTTCAATTTACAGGTGAGATCATCTGGTATTTGTCTTTCACTGCCTGGCTTATTTCACTTAGCATAATGCTCACCAGTTCCATTCATGCTGTCACAAAGGGTAGAAGCTCCTTCTTTCTGCTGCATAGTATCCCATTGTGTAAATGTACCATAGTTTTTTTATCCACCCATTTGCTGATGGGCACTTAGGTTGTTTCCAGCCTGTTTCTAGGTTATTGTAAATTGAGCTGCTATTAGTTATTGTAAATTGAGCTGCTATGAACATTGGGGTGCATAGGTTCTTTTGAATTGGTGTTTCGGTATTCTTAGGGTATAATTCCAGGAGTAGAATTGCCAGATAAAAAGGCAGTTTCATTTTTAGTTTTCTGAGGCAATTCTGTACTGCTTTCCACAGTGGCTGCACCAGTCTGCAATCCCAGAAACAATGCACTAAGGTTCCCTTTTCTCCACATCCTCTCCAGCACTTGTTTGTTGGTTTGTTCATAATGGCCATTCTAACCAATGTGAAGTGATATCTCATTGTGGTTTTAATTTGTATCTCCCTGATTGTTAGTGATGCTGAGCATCTTTTCATATGTCTCTGGGCCTTCTCTATGTCCCTCTTGGAGAAGTGTCTGTTCAGGTCCTTTGCTGATTTCTTGATTAGATTATTTGTCCTCCTGGAGTGGAGCCATGTGAGTTCTTTATACATTTTAGAGATCAAACTCTTGTCCAAGGTATTATTTGCAAATATATATTTACCATACAGTTGGTTCCCTTTCATTTTGCTGATGTTTTCATTAGCCATGCAGAAGCTTTTTAATTTGATGAAATCCAATTTATTCATTCTTTCCTTTATGTCCCTTGCTCTAGGGACATATTGGTGAAAATATTGCTGCATGGAATATCTGAGATTTTCTGCTTATGTTCTCCTCTAGAACTACTATGGTGTTGCAACTTATATTTAAATCCTTTAACCTTCTTGAGTTTATTTTTGGGTATGGTATAAGTTAGTGGTCAAGTTTCATTTTTTTGTATGTAGCTGTCCATATCTCCCAGAGTATGTGTTTTGTTTTGTTTTGTTTTGTTTTTCATAGTTAGGGTGTTTGTGCTCTGTTTTAAAAATTTGCATGCTATTATGTCACAAAGATTCTCCCCTAGAATTTGGAGTTTTAATTTTTATATTTATATCTATAATGAATGTTTAATTTTTTACTTGCTGTGAGGTAGGAGCCAAAGTACATTTTGTCCATTTAGATAAAATTATTGCTGCTTTCTTTAAAAAATAGCCTGTCCTTCCATAGTGAATTACCCTGTGCCTTCGTAGCATACATATGAACCTATTACTATATTCTATTTTCTGTTGCATTGATCTGCATGTCTATCTTAATGCTAGTACCACACCATTTCTGATTACTATAGCTTTACTGTATGTTTGGAAATTGGGTAGTATATATCCCCTCCATTGTTTGTTTGTTCATTTTCCTTTTTCAAACGTATTCTATCTATTCTATGTCACTTGCATTCCCATGTAGATTTTAGGTTCGGTTTGTCAATATCTACAAAAAAAAGTAAACAATCTTGGATTTTGGTTGTTAAATCTATACATTATTTGGGGAGAGTGAGCATTTTAGGAAAGATGCTGAAACTTCCAAAACCTCTGATTCTTCATTGGAAAAATTGAAACCAAAAATTGCTTAAATAGATTGCTTGTATAGATTAGGTAAGATACTGAATACCAAATCCTTGACTTTGTTTGGTACATAATATATGTGTGTCATTATTGTTCTTATTGTTACCATAGGTAGTTAGCTAATTATTAATAATAAATGATAGAAAAGAGAATTAATGTAATGAACTGGGAACCATCAGCTAGTTTGCTTCATCAGGAAGCTACAGCTTTTCATGCTTGAGGAGATCATGGCATTGTGCTCCAAGGGGATTAACACACCTCCCTTCCCACCTTGGATACCAGATTGTCTGGGGGTGGGTGGATAAAAGGAGGCAGGTACCTGAACAATAGATGTCAAAATGTCAAAATGGCATAGGGGGAAAGTGTTTGACCATAGAAGCTTGTCAGTCTAGTGTAGCAAACAGTGGATTGGCTAGGGGGTGGACCCATCAAATAGCCCACAAATGCTTGAGAAGTTGATAGGTTCTTTTAAAAAAGTACCTAGTCCATCCCAACCCCAAGATAATATAATTCCACAGGAACAAAGAATCAGTCTCTCTCTCTCTCTCTCTCTCTCTCTCTCTCTCTCTGTCTTTCTCTCTCTCTCCTAACTAGTAATGCACTCACCCCATTTATTCATGCGCTCTCTCACCTGGAATCACATGATCATGTGGGCCTTACAACTAAAGGACCTGCAGCAGATGACATGGGCTCTGGAGAGCTGAGCTATAATATGAAGCAAAAACTACAGACACTGGCTCTTGTTTTGGCCTTGCTGAGGACAAGGTTGAAGTTTTTCTATGGTGAGATGGAAGTAGATGAAACACTGGAAACCCAGGGTCAGATTTCCAACAAAATAAATCATGCCACACCACAACTTTCCATGCGCGGGTGTTTGGAATGCTTTCCTTGTGATCCCATGGAAGATCCTTATTTCTACTAATAAAATTACTATTATTATTAACCAAATAATCTCATATGTATTGATTCATGTGATTCTGACCTTAACCATGTAAGGTAAAAGAGGCAGTACTTTGTACCATCAAGTATTTGTCGAGAACTCTTTCCTAGTTGTTTACTCAATGAATAAAGCAAAGAAATTTAGGTGAGGAACTACCTTAAATAGGAACTATCAAAATCATACAGCTAGTAAGTAGTGCAGCAGGTCTTAAAGCAAATAAGCCTTCTAATTCTGTTATCTCTTTTTTTTTAAATTTAATTCTTGTTCAAGTACAGTTTTCTGTCTTATATTCCCTGCCTTGCCCCCCCCACCCTGTGCTCCTCACCTCCCTCGCATTTCTTCCCCCCACCTTAGTTATTGTCCATGTTCCTTTATATTTGTTCATGTGAGTCCTTCCCCTTTTCCCCTGTGATTCTCTCCCCTCTCCTCCCTGGTCCCTGTCAGCCGGTTCCGTATTTGAGTGTCTTTGGTCATATTTTGCTTGCTTGTTTGTTTTGTTTAGATTCCTGTTAACGGTGATATCATATGGTATTTGTCTTTCACCGTCTGGCTTATTTCGCTCAGCATAATGCTTTTACTATAGTAGGTATTTAGAGGAAGGCATGGGAGGAGTGAAGGAGACAAAAACTCAGAACAGGAATTCATTCTGAGCAGAACTAGGATAGAGGATGACAAAAGAAAAGACTCTGGCTCCTTAGTTCTTTTTATCTTCACTCTTGAGCTCACCACACTTTCCTTTCCCTTGCCTTCACTGTCCCCTCTCATCCAGAGAATTGTTTTGTCAACCTTCCTGCAAGAGACCTCAAGTCTTCAGCACTGGTGGAGGTCTGGCTTCCCCTCTTTTGGGTCAGCCAAATGAGTTGGGAGCTCATTTCACACTCCATCTGCAACTCTGTCCCAAACACCTCTCCCATAGCAGCCACATGCCTGTTGGCCCCCAGGCTATTTCCTGACAGCTGAGGTGTAGTTGACAGAGACCAGGGGTGTATGTTTGGGTGCAAATAACACTTCTGCTTGGCTATATTTGCCTCATTTGATAGTTTACACTTTACAGGATGACCTAATATTGGAAGCTGCTGGATAATTAATAAAGTTCTCTCTCATCCCCTTTCTGACACCCTGTACATTTCAGGTGCTGGGGTTTTTTTTTTAGCTAAGTTTAGTCAATGAAAGAATAGCTCAACTGAATTAACTGAGAAAGACTATGAATTGAGAATTTTCACACCTGGCAGGTCTATCATTTTGTAGAAACAACTGAGTTAATATTAGAAGGGATATGTAAACATTTACTTTATAGTTTGGTGCCAAGTTTCAGTGGAATATTAACTTTCATGGACACACTAATAAACTTGTGCTACTTTGGGATAAAAAAAAAGAGGCAATGTAATGGAAACACTGACATATTCCTGACCAATTCTATTTTACCCAACTCAAAACTTATAAACACTTCACTGGCTAAAAGTCCTGGAATGAACTGAGTTAACTGTGGGATATGTTTTCTAATAAGGATTTCAATAGAATGGCTTTTGTTTCTTAAAACCAGTTAATGGTGCTCAATGTCATGCTGGAAGAGTGTCTTTTCCCAAATGTGACACATACTCACACACATAACCCAACAATGAGCAGCTCCAAGACGGTAAGAATCACCCAATGGCGGTGACCATGAAAAAATCACGACCCCTGCTCTCAAACGACTTTGTTCAAGTAGCTGCTTCTGACAGCCTGAGAGGTTCCAGAGCTCCGGATCTCGGAGAATACTCTTAACAGCACAGAAGGTGTTATATAAAGGTCCGAAGGAAAAAATGGATCTTTGAACTTGGGGTGAACAAGAGCCTGCTCCTAAGGTGCCACAAAATTCCCTGGGATGTTCTTTGAGTATTTAGTGAATAGTGTATCACATGACCCATGGAGACTGTCTAGGGTGGTTCTGTGACAATTGGTCAGCCATTTTGGTTTAGTTGAGGGTGTAGGATTCAAGAAAAAGAAATATAAGTTTGATTACCCAAGTTTTCATTTGGGTTAAGCCTAGAATTTGAGAAGATGCTAAGAGCATTCTCCTTATGGATCTGTTTAAAAAAGAATATACTAAGCAAAAAAGAACTTTTAATTGTTCTATTTATTCAGAAAACCTAAATTTAACTAGTTCATTCTGAAGCTTATTCACATCAAGCTAATTTAGAGTTATTAAAATTATTTGAGTTTTCTATATGAATTATTATCAGGCCATCTTTTTCCTATGCCATGCTATGTTAGCAAGCCCTATTCCCCAAATCCTAGAGGGACAAAATTTTAAAGATGCTTGAAAAAAAACTATCAAGCTATCCAGGCATATCAGATTATCTGATACACACCAGCACCACGTGCAGACCAACATTTGGAACAGCCTTCCATTTGTGTGTGGATGTTTTATGTGATAGTTGAACACAAATTTAGATATGAACACATTATGTAAGTGTGGTCATTTCTGTCATTTTTGAAGCCATAATGAAAGTTCAAATATAAGCACCAAAAGGAGGTAAAGAAATTTCATTTCTTTGAGCTTCATCTTCTTTAAAACTAAAAGGCACAACACTGTTTCCTTGTAGTACTATCATGATAACAAACAAAGAGAACTTGTGTGGTTTGCTTGACACAGTTAGCACACAAAGGACACAGCCACTTTACTGACACTAATGGACAGGACTATAGTCTACCATCATAGATTGTTTGGGGGATCTCTCCCACCTAATTTCTATTCCTCCAGTGTCTTGTTGAAGCCAAGGAGGGTTCCTAGATCCTAATATATTTTTTAAATCCTCACCCGAGAACATGCTTATTGATTTTAGAGACATGGACAGAGAAAAAGAGAGGGGGGAAACATTGATATGAGAAAGTAACATCAACATTGATTAGCTTACCTTGCGCACACCCCAAGTGGCAACCAAACCTTACCCTCAGAATGTGCCCCAACTGAGAGTCAAACCCATGACCTTTCAGATCACAGGACGATGCTCCCGCCAACTGAGTCACAGCAGCCAGGGCCTAGGTCCTATATTGTTTGTGCCTGGAGATATTGAAGTCTACTTATGTCCTCTGCCCAGCCCACATCCATTACATGCATGTGACCTCTTTCAGGGACTTCCATCTTTTCCTTCATTCTCCAATTTTTATCTCCTATTCAGGACTTTAAACTCACTTTTCCCCCCTGGAGTTACAGCCTCTGTTCTAGACAAAAGCAGCTGTCTTCCTGCTGATTCAGACTGTCTACATATCATATTTCTGGTCCTATATGTTTGGCAACACGTGAAAACTATTGTGAAGTAGATACAGCCTGAAATCAAAATGCGTAATTGGAACTGGTCACCTTTGTCAAGTTGGACTCATAGGTTGTTGCCTCCACGGTGCCTGCAGAAAGTAATTCCCACTTCTTTTGAAGGTTTGGTTAAGTAGGGATTTCTCTGGAGGTAATCTACAGTAGAGTTCAAGATAGCAGAATACAGTATAAATGTAGCTGCAGTACACATCTCAATGGTGTGAATAGATACAGAAGTGAAGAGTGTACACAGACTTAAATTGAACTTTATCTCCATCATTTACTAGTTATTTGAAACTTCTTTAAGTGATTTGACTTGTAAGTGGAACTTTCTCAGCTAAAAATTGGGTAATCGTGGTCCCGAATAATAGGACCCTTAAAGGAGACATAAATATTGCACAACAAATGCCAGCTATTATTAAGGCAAGACACTGGTCCTCGTTAAGCATCCTGTAATGTCTTTCTAAAAATGGAAGCCACCTGTCCCCTGCCCTAAAACTTAAAATGATCAGAGACTATTCTTCAGAATAGTCTGACAAAACTCCGGCGTGGGGGGGGGGGGGGCATTGACCAGTTTTGTTTTTATTTTGTGGTTATAAGGCTGGTGATTTTCGTTGTTAGTATGGTGTGGGGAAGTCTCCATGAAAAAGCAAAGTTCAATGATGCTCTGACTGAGCCACTGAGAATCCCTCGTGATTCTAACATGGGGAGAGAATATTGCTGTACTGTCTTGAGCTGTGTGTAAGAGTGAAGACAGCTCTGAGAAGCAGAAAATGAGGACAATGGGGCTGGGGGAGCAGCAAATAAGACAGCCTGACTGTCAGACCAGGGAGTTAATTTATCTACTTAAGTCAAAGACCTGCTGATGGCAAAATAGATCTGTCATGCCTTCAGTGAAAGAAAGACTTGCTTTTTAGGTGTTAAAAAGAAAAAACAATTCTGCACAAGACCTATCTCAAGTCTACCAGGGAACTGCAGGCGTTGAAAGCTGTAAAATCTGACAGCAATCAAAATTAAATGCTCACTTAATCACATTGAGGGGGTGACTTCATGAACTTCATAATGGAGGGTTGTTTCATAATCTTCACACGTTTTCCCTGGCTGCACGTCATGCTGTGTGTGCATAAGAGAACCTGTCTAGGTCACCTCTTCATTACTGCTAAGGGAACCGGTGGTGAAGCAGAAGATTGACTGGCACTTTACCACATAAGATTTGTGTCAAATCCAACTCTGATTATGCAGTACTGTGTCAGGCTCTGCCCCCCGCACAATAGATTTTACATGCTGCTACAAATAAAATTCTGTCCTTTTATTTAACGAATATATAGCTTTACTACAATACCCAGTAAGATCTCAAAAGTTACCCATTAGATCTTAAAGTTTGGAAACAAGACAAGTAGATTCTTGATGTTTGATATAATTTATGTGCACATTCATCTGAATAAAGTTATAACAAACTTTATGAAATTTATAGTCTATAGTTGGTCACAAATTTTCTTAACTTCCAGCTAGGTTTTGCTTTTCATGTCTCTTCCTAAGTATAAACAGGGTTCTTTCCATCTGCGTTCTTAGAATAACACCCAAACCATTCTTTCTTTAGTGAACTTGACAATTGGAATAGCTAGCTTCTTATTTTCCTGGGTCATAACCCTCTAACCCTGTAGGTATCATATAAGTTTCTTTTTCTTATATCTGTATTTTCCCATCTGAGTAATTAGGTCGTTTTGAGTTGCAAGTAACAAAAATAACAATTACCAGTCATTTAAACAATAAGGACATTTATAACCTCACATGGAATGTAGTTCAGAAGTACATGTTTCCAGGCTTGTTTCAGAAGCTCAACCAAGTCTTCAGGGTTGTCACCTCCTAGAACCAAAATGGCTGCCACTGCTCAGGCATTTGTCTTGTTACAACTGCATGAAAAGGTAGAAAGGAAGTTACTTTTCTTGTGCATTCCTTTTAATAAATATAAGAGAAATGAATGAAAAAGCTTTTCCTAGAAGTTCTTGAGTAGAATCTCCCTGAGATCTGTTGACCAAGATTGGGTTAGTGACCATTCCTATGGTCTGAATAGTGGACTCCAAAAAAATACTTTCATGCCCTAATCCCTGGAACCTATAAACCTGTATAGACATAATTGAGCATCTTGAGTTTGAGAGATTATCCTGAGGAAGAGGAGGAAGTCATGCAAGTGATGTGGCCACTAGTCGAGGAATGCCCACAGCCACAGAATTTGGAAGGACAAAGAACAGATTCTCTCAGATGAAGTGAATCCTTGCTGACAACCTTGACTTAGGACTTCTGGCCTCCAGAAGAGTGACAGAATAAATTTCTACGTGTTTGGTTTGTTTGTGTGTTTGTTTTAATGAGCTTGGATTTTTAGAGAAGTTTTAAGTACACAGCAAAATGAGCAGAAAGAAGAGTATGCCTGACACCCAATCCCTTTATCATGCTGTCCCCTGTGCACAGAGGACAGAATTATGTATTTAAAACTTTGTGAAAACTAGAATCTTTTTCTTAAATGATGTCAAGGGGAAACTCAGCATATGCTAGGCATAAAAGGAATATAGATTAGTACTAAGGATCGAGTAAGGCTCTGGTGTGAGGTTTCATGTAATTTACTTATATATCTTCCATGGAAACAATGGCATTTTGACATACTCTGTCTAGAAAATAAAGAACTGACCTGGGACAAGTCAGAGCATGTGTTGTTTCATTTCTCTTCCTTAGAGACATTTAATGTTTTGGACAACCAACTAGGAAAAAATTGTGCAAATAAATTAGAGTTGTGGAAAACATGCGAACATGTTTAAATACATATGCCTCACCATATGTACAGAATTATGTAATGATTTTATTTTTATTTTCAGTACTGTAAGCACTATCATTTTATACATAACATGGAGAGCCACCACTGTGACCGTTAGAGAGAAGAAATTAACATATGCTGAGGCGCTGTGCTCTGTGCCTTTCACACACCTACTCTTTTAACTCTCCCAATAACTCTGCAAGATATTTGTTATTATTTATTTTATAAAAGGGGACACTGAGGCTCATAGGTCCTGTGATTTTTTTCCCCAAGTCATTCAGCTTTTAATGTCAGACTAAAGCAAACTCAGGTCTGTCTTCATTCAAATGTTATATTATGTTGAAAATATTATTTTCCTTGGAAAGAAATATGGGTGTTTTGCATAACAAAGTTATGCTGTATAATACCTCAGTTAAACCGGGTGAGAATGAAGTGAAGCAAAGGCCAGAACAATGTAATTGCTGCACAAAGCCTTACTTTCATTCCTGAGCTGAAGTCAACCCTGAAGTTTGACTTAGCAGTCAAGGTTTCAGGTGACGGGCCAGGAGTGCATCTGGGCTTTGTTTCTGGATGGTGGCCACAGGGAGCCTTGCTGGAATTTTTCTAGGATTTTATGCCAAGTTAAACAAACTTTGGAGGTTTGGAAGGATATCCCATAGATATTAGAGCAGAGGTGGAGAACCCACCATGATAAAGAAAAGTAGAGAGGACAAACTCAAAATATAAAAAACTTAATTTTCTACTATTCTGCTGGATTTCTGTTGTTTTCCAAAAAAAAGGAAAGGGAAACTGTGTGGTTTAGACTACATATAGAATGTGGAGGACCTGCAAAACAAAGATCTGTATTATCAACAAATGACATTTATCATTTTGAGTTCTTTATTGAATGTTTAGATATAATGATCAAATAACCATTTGAACAAAAATAAAAATTAAAACTATGCCATCTCCAAAAAAGTCTAAAGTACACTAGCATAATTTCATCCATGTGTCCAGATATATTCAATAATAGGGTATTCAAACCCTAGATTATCAGAATATGAATGTAAATTATTAGAGTTTGATTAACTAGCCAGTTCCTTAATATAGTGATTTTATTATTGTGTATTTTAGTGAGTTTAATTATCACTTTTTAGAGGCCTAAGTATATATGAATTAAAAAATATCTTGGAAAAAAGTGACTTTAGTTAGAAAGCAAAGAGAGGGACAGAGAGAGATACAGAGAGTTAATGGAGCTAAAAGAGTGGATACCCTATTGATATTCTGGGCTTCCAAAGAAGGTATTGTGATGAACTACTTCCTGGGGATGCATGTGAATATCTGCCTATAAACTGATTAATGTTCGTGTTGGACTAAAGAAAGTAAAAAAATAGAGACATTTGAAAACATTTTCTAAAATGCCTCAGGAATTTTATACTACAGGTGTACAGCTTCTCCACTCTTGTTTATAGAACAGTCCTCTCAAACTTTAATGTGACTATGAATCACGTGCAAATCCTATTAAAATGGAATTTCTTTTTAAAAATATTTTATTTATTTATCTTTAGAGAGGAAGGGAAGGAGAGAGGGAGAGAAATATCAATGTATGGTTGCCCCCTCGTGAGTCCCCTGCTGGGAACTGGCCTGCAACCCAGCATGTGCCCTGACTGGGAATCGAACCGCGATCCTGTGGTTCGCAGGCCTGCACTCAGTCCACTGAGCCACACCAGCCAGGGCAAAATGCAATTTCTGGTTCAGTAGGTTTGAGATGTTACCAGGCTTCAGCATTACTAACAAGCTCCCAAGAAATACCAACATTGCTGGTTGTCGCAGAGGGACCAACCTACCCAGTTTGTCTAGAAATGCGGGATCTTCCTTGGACACAGAGTTTACAGGTCTGAGCAAACTAATACGTTTAGTCACCGTTCAGGGCATTTTAAATTAAATAAAATAGTTTTCAACTGAAACTCAACAAAAGAATATCTGAACATGCTCAGATAGTTGTTTGTAAATGAAAGCAACAGGCACACCCATAGGCCCTTATGACATTGCATTGAAGTTCTTCTTTCTTTGAAAAAAAGTCTTATTTAAACATGGACACTATGACTAAGTCTAGCCCAGATTATGATTCTCTTTCTGATCTAGGTCTAATTTTACTCCTTAATAGGCTTTTAAAAAGATATTCTCATGTTACTAATAAGTTAATGTTTCTACAAACTAACAGTTTTGTGTTCTTTATTAATTTACCCAAATCACAAAATGTAATGTGCTATGAAAGAAGATAAATCTTCTATTAGTGTTTGCATTTCCTTAAATCAGAATGAAGGTAATCTGCACACGTGGGGTCTTCGAGGAAGTGCGGTTCAGTTTTCTGCTTTCACTTAAGATGAAACATTTTCTGCCTAGGAGAGAGCATCACTCCAACGCCCAAAGTATCCAGAGGTTTGTGATTGTTCAATTGGTTTTTAAAGAACTGGCTTTTAAATGCTATTAGTAAGACTGAATGTGAAAAAAAAAGACCTAACTGTAGACGAATTATCTCAGGCTAAGTGAAAAGGAGAGGAGGTTTATTGTTACCTATGACTTGTGAGAGCAAACACCACAAATGGAAATAGTTCATTCATTATACCACAGGAAAGAAAGTAAGAAAATAGACTAAAACTCAACCCATTTTTAATTTTTTGAGGTAATTTCCATATTGCTTTCCACGGTAGCTACACTGATCCACATTCCCCACAACAGTGCAAAAGGGTTTTTTTTCTCCATATCTTCTCCAGAACTTGTTGTTTGTTGATTTACTGATGATAGCCATTCTGACCAGTGTGAGGTGCTATGTCACTGTGGTTTTAATTTGCATTTCTCTGATGATTGGTAATACTGGGTATCTTTTCATAAATCTATTGTCCATATTCATGTCCTCTTTGGAGATGTGTCTACTCAGGTCCTTTTCCCACTTTTCATTTGGGTCACATAGTTTTCATTTTGGGTGTTAAGTTTTATAAGTTCTTTATAAATTTCAAATATTAACCCTTTATCAGATGTATCAGTAATAATACCGCATCACCCAGTGATTTCACTTCTAGGAATTTATCTGAAAAAAACCTGAAACACTAATTTGAAAGAACATAAACACCCCTATAATTCACTGCAGCATTATTTACAATCGCCAAGATGCAGAAGCAGCCCAAGTGTCCACTGATGTAAATGAGTGGAAAAAACAACCATGGGACATTTACGAGATGGAATACCACTCATCTGTAAATAAAAAAGAAAAGTTTACTCTTTGTGACAGCTTGGAGTCCAGAGAACATTATGCTGAGTGAAATAAGTCAGTCAGAGAAAGACAAATGCAATATGATTTTATTCATATGTGGATACTACTGAACAAACTGAGCCAATAAGCAAAATAGAGACAGACTCATTGATAGAGAGCAGCTGACAGCTCTGATGGTGGTGGGTTTAGGGAGTGAAGGGATTGAGCAAAAAGGAAAAGGAATTCATGGACATGGACACGTGTGGTGATTGCTGGGTGGGAGTGGGAGTATAAGGAGAATAAATGATAATGAAAAGTGCAATTAAAAAAACCAACTTAGAAAATTGTGTGTAAGTGTGGAGTGGGTCAGACAGGTAGAGAAGAACATAAGTATATGAACTGAAAGTTTCTGAGTACTAAGTACCAGACTCTACACGATGTCCTTTTCCTGTCTCATTACACTTAGTCCTCACAAAATACTCTGGGGGTAGACACACATTACCCTAGTTTTTAAATACAGGAAAACTGAGGCACGGGGAAATTCAGAAGCCTGCCCAAATAGTCAGAGGATCTGGGAGTGGTGGATCTGGGTGTGAGTCTGAGACTGTTTCCTTTAACCATGACTCTAAATGAATGATAAAGCAAAACACTGAACGCATAAAAATCAAAGGTGTACATTCTCTGGAGCCAAGAGTTAGAAAGCAGGACCCAGTTTTTGTTTCCCTATGATGTCAACTCTGTCCTTCGGTCTGTGGGAATTCATGCCAACTCATAATGTAAGAGCCCAATTGGAGTTTGAGAATCATGACTTCTCCTTTCCAGACTACTCATTGGCATGGTAAAACATGTAAAAAGAATCGCCCCCATTTACCCTTCATAATCTCCCCCCTTATTTCTAAGCCTATAATCATCTATCATCAATGTTTTGTATCTACTACCAGGACCAAGCAAGGGTCTGGGAAAACATCCTTTCTGGGGAAATTCCCAACCGGCTCAGTGACCAGTCAACACCTTTCCCGCTGATGGACCGAGAGGGACTTCTTGCTCTCAGCCCCTTCAGGGTTTGCACATTTTGTTTTCATTCACTTCCCTCATGGCCAGAAGCAAAACCCTACTATTTACTTCTTCCCATTTGTGTAGACTTCACGTTTTATTTCACCACATGGCCGCAAGGCAGGAGCTTTGTTAACATGTAGCAATTCTGGGTCGCCTATTGTCCACCATGGCTGTGGCCCAGTTCCAGCCGATTCCAGTTTATGAAGAGTTTAGAACTATATTTTTTTTCTTTAATGGTCCCAAGGGATTAATAACAAGAAAATTGGCAAGAAATGGCAGTCTGCAAGCTGCAACCAATATGATTTGATTTAATCCAGATGTGAAAATCTCCCTCCACCATCCTGTGCCCTCCACTATATAGGTGTATGACCTTGGTGAAGGCAGGGCCGGCAATTACATTTATTTGGAGACGTATGGTCTCCGCTTCCCCCACCCCTTTTTCCCACTTTGAGGGAAACATTGATTTGAAATGTATTTTTACACTTACTAAAAAGATGTGGAAATAAAACTATAATTACTGGAAAAGTTATTAAGAAGAAAGCATATTGTATTCTTCCAGAGCTATGGGATTTTTAGGCGAGAACTCTCTTAGATTTCCTCAGTCGCCACAACCCCAAGAATCAACGGAAACCTCACAAACTGGGCAGAGTCCCTGCTTGCCCATCATAGTGGTCACTTAGATTGAGGGTTGGAATGTTCTAAGACATTGCTCATCTGTATGACAGTTTGGACCTAACTGAGCTAAAGAAGAGTAATAATAAATTTCCTCATTGTCCTGTTCTCATTACCATGGCAGCACAACAAATCACCTTAAAACTTATGGGTTTAAAACATAATAACCCTTTATTATCTCTCTCAGATTTTGGGGGGGGGTCAGGAATGCAAGAGTATCCCATATGAGTTTTCTGACTTGGGGTCTCTAGCAAGGTTGTAATTAGATATTGGTTGGAACTGGGATTATGCTAGAGGTTTGTCATTCATGTGTTTTGATACCTGATCTTAGAAGATTGGAGACTAGCATAACTGAGCCTTCTTAGGCATCTCTCTTTTAATGTGTGGCCTCTTTGTGTGCTCTCTTCAGGATGGGGACCTAAGGAGAGCTGAAACTTTTACATGTTTACTTAATGCTTTGAAAGAATATGTCCCAAGAAAGACAGAGCCAGGCTGGGTTTATACAATATTACTTCTGGTATGCTCTATTGTTTGAGGTAGTTACAACGGCTCATCCAAGTTCAAATGGTAAGAAGAGAACATAGCCCCTGCCTCTTGTTGGAGGTCTGTCAATGCCACATTGCAAAATGAATTTATGGGATACTTTTGTTTGGAAAACAACTTGTTCCATCCATCCAGAAGCTCTACCTCTTACAAAAACATGTATCAGTAACATCCTACTCATGATGGCTGCTTTTTAATATCCAAAATCACAGCCAGTTGTTTGACTATGGACTTATTAAATCAGTTAGATCTAGGGTTTTAAATGCTCAGTTTTTAAAATACGAGTTCAGTTTGACTGGGAGGCTCTATAGAGTCAGCTCAACACACCCAATCAAGGAACCATAAGCTTGCATACTCATGAAAGGATCGTGGCTATCATACAACTGGGATGTAAATTAATACTTTGAGCATCTACTAATTATTAATTGAGCAAACACTTATTAAATGTATCTGATGTGGCAACACTCTATTTGTTATGGGAAAGAAACATAAGACTGACTCTGTTCAATTTTCTAGTAGCAGAAAAACAGGGACTTGGGGTCTAAACTCCATGCTGTTTCCACCAATCAGCTTTAATTGTACAAATTTTACAAAATAACATGATGTTAACATAAATCATTGGAAAGAGTCTAAGTCCTACGTGAGTTTGGAAAGGGATTGGTCAGAAAGGGCTAGGCACTCAGAGGTAGTCGGCATTTTTTTCTTTAGACCTGTGGGGTTGAACTTGAAACCAAGCACTAGGGTAAAGAGAAGACATGCAGAAATGAGAAGAGGCAAGGAGAACAGCACAACTGAAGGAACAAAGACCGGTGTGTATATGCTGTATTCTGAGAACAAAGTGAAACTAGAAAAGTTGACATTCATGCCTCCTGTCACTACCAGAACAAATACGCAGAGACAAGGAATGAATCTTAATGAATGTTTTATTCATATGGCTGGAAATCTGAGACGACAATGGGTTATGTATCCTAAAAACCATCTTAACACTTCATCTCAAGCTGACTTTTTTATAAGGAGAAGAAAAGGGTAGGTAAGGTGTTTGGAATTTGGGAAAAAAGGTTAGTCAGATAAAAGTTGCAGTCCAGCAACTTGTCTAGCATCCAGGAATTCTGTATCTGCATCCTGGTCAGCAGACATTGCCTCCCTGGAGTGCAATGGCTCAGATGCTATTTGATTGCTTGCAGTCCTCCTGGGGCACAAAGATTGAATCACTTGTGGGCCACATGGAGTCAGGGTAGGTCCAGTCATACATTCCAGTTCCTGGGACAATAACTTCCTACATGCATTAATCACTAAGCCTATAAACTTATAAACTAAAGCTAAAAATGTTTAACTCTTGAGTTCCCCTATCAATAGTAGACAAGTAATTTTTTGAATGTGGTATCAGCATTTCAGTATTTTTTCCAAAGCAACAATCACATATTACTTATCAAGAAATGGTATTCCTTCAAAAATGTAACTGGTGGAATCAAGCATCTAAGTCATTATGAGAAAAAAAGATATAGGCATTCAATCAGAAAACAAATTTAAAATATCATGACATTTCTGAATGAATAAGCATTGATGAATGCTTAGCTTTTTGCTTCCTTCCTTTACTTCTCAGTGATAGCTGTTTTCACAGTGATATCTGCCACTCTATATAATTTATTTAAAACAGATATATAAGGTATTACACTAATAGATGAAAAGTATATAGAAAAATAATAGCATTTTTTTCTATTTAATCTACATGTGACTGCATTTCTACAAGGACAAGAAAAGTCTGTACAAGTTTGGATGGGAAGAAATATTTATACTAACAAAATCAATTACTATTTATTGAGGGTCTATGTTATGTCAAGTCCTTTACATAAAATACCTCAATTTTAAACTATAACTCTTAAAGTAGCTATCATAATTCTTTTTTTATAAGTAATGAAACTAAAGTACAGAGAAATTAAATAGGCTACCCAAACTACCGGTTAGAAAGTGCCAAAGGCAATATTGGAACCTGAGTTGATTCACTCACTCCAGGACTGTGTTTCAGTATGGAAGAGTCAATAGTTTAATGCGGAAGAGTCAAAACTTTTCCAAGTAAAGGCACGGTTTTCACTAATGCAGACAGCAGCTGCCTGCTGGCTAACACCAATCCTTAAACCAGTAGCCTGAGCTTTTCCCTTTACTAGAAGTGTAAGCTTGGACAAGTTAGTTAACTTCTCTGTGACAAAGTTAGCTTATTAAAATTAAATAAGTTAATTCATATGAAACAATTATAAAAATGGCTATCCTATAATAAGTGATCAATAAAGATGCTATACAGCTATTACTACTCTTCCTATACTAACACTTTATACTATTACTGAATATTTACAGGATACCTGGCTTATAACAGAGGTACAACCTGGTCTAGGAGAAGATAAGAACCTTCCCAGGAAAATTAAGTTTGCTATCAATAACAAATTGAACAAGCTCTTGAAAGGATGTATGCTATGGAAAATACCTGTCTATAGAATGGTAATCCTTCCTTGCATTCCTATCACACAATGGGCTGATTATCCTTAGGAACAACTGTGATTCCCCATAATGCACCTCTTTTTTTATCATTTGAGTCAACTTGAAACTGTTTCCTAACTAATATAGCCTGTAGTGAATCATACCCTACTCTATGAAGCTTTTATCAGTAAATTAAATAAGAACATCATCAGACACTAAATACAAATATTATCGTGCTTGGTGAATTCACTATCTAGTAGAGAAAATAAGCGAGCATACAATAATTATAAGGATAACATTCATTGATCTCTATGTCCCATATTATATTAACTAATTTACTTAAGTTTATTTCATTTAATTCTTATAACAAACTTTTAGAAATATACTGTTATTATTATTATCACTTTACCGGTGGGCAAATTGTATAAGATAATGAAATATTTTAACATCTTTGAAGCAAACATTCAGAGATATTCAGAAGTTTGCTGGAAGTCAAATAATTGGGTGTGGAAATCAAGTTTTAATCCGAGGCATTCTGACCCTGGAGCCTAAATGTTGAATCAACAATGAAATGCAGCAGGGTGAATGCTATTGCATAAAAGATGGAGAATACAAAGAAAGACTGGACAGTGTTACTGGGGTAGAGATATCAGAAAGCTTTCTCATAAGAGGTGATTCATGAGCTGATTCTGAAAGTATGAAGAGTTGTTGAACCACAGGGACCTTGCATCTACCTGAGGGATGGTGAGGAGCCATTGTAGAGCTAATAGGAGGGATGCAAGGGTCAGCTGCACATTCATCCCCAGTTTCCCCAGTAAGTTGCCTCAGAAAATACCCAGACAGACTCCATGATGCCAAGAGCTTAGTCTTTAGGGAACTGACAAAAAGTGTATTCTTTCATGGAGAATTTTCTGGAATGAACCTACTTGTTCTGAACTCTTTGTGCTTTTGTTGTTGTTGTTGTCACTTCCTTTTTACTGTTGGCACTCTGAGAAAACACTTCAAAATGTCACCATGTCAATAGCCAAATCAGAGCTATGATGAGAACAGCATGCTATATTAGTAACAGAAAAACAAGGTTGTAAACTTTGCTTCAAAGACTTCATGTTGCTCTTGGCTTCTAAGAGAGGAAAAGGACGGAAGCAGCCATCTGAAATACTCAAGTAAAAATGCTGCTCCAAATAGAACAGTGAACATGTAGCACAGTTAGGCCCAAAATAAAGATCAAGATTGGGTCCCAAAAGAGTGCATGGCACATAGTAAACACTCAGTAAACATACATTGGGTGAATTAAGACCAAGAGAGACTTTGTTCTGTCACTGTACTGGTTCCAATGGCTGTAAGCTGTTCGGCACATTCTCTTTAATTGTTTGTTTTAGGTTAAGGGGAAGGAGCAGGTAGGCAGGCAGGAAGCAAAGTATGATTTTTATTAACAACTTGCTTATCCAAAGTTAGCCTTTCAGTGATCTCTTTCACTAAACATGAAATTGAAAATAAAACCTACAGGGTCTTCATGAGGCCAAAGGTTAACAATTTTGCCTTGTAGAGGAGGTTATAACACTCACATTTGGCCAAAGTGACTAAGTTGAATATACAGAATCAGTGTTCATGAATTGTTTACTGCATGGGCCATTTGATATTTCTGTTCCTAGAACATTGTAGGCATTCATTCAAAGCTTGTTTACTGAAATTATGAGGAGAGAGGTTTGCATATGTTCAAATGAGACCACCAATTTAAAATGCTCAACTGTGTAGTTTTCCTATAGCAATTAGGGACAATTACAATTTACGATTAGGGACAAGAGGAATGAGCAAGGCATTGTGTCGTGGGTGACATTGGTTTCAAGGAGGTAAGGAGTGCTTAACTTGGCTACTTTCTTGTGTGACATTGAGCAACTTGTGTGGCTTTTCTAAATGGAAAAGCCTCTCCTGGAAAGCATAAATAATTTTGCTTTTTCTTCTGGCAAATGTAAATAATTTTACCTGTATTATAATGTTATTTGAGGATTAAGTTAGCTAAAATATGTAAAATAGATACATGGTAAATAGCAGACAGCTAGGGATATTAAGTTTGAGGGTACTGATCACTAAGGACATGGCTAATAATTTCCAAGGGTTTGCTGATTAGAACACAGGGGTTTCTCCGTGGCCAACATTTATTCTGACCATTCACTTCCATTAAGCACTATCGCTAAATACGTATGTTGCCCCTTACCCTTGCCTAAAGAAATCATTATATCATGCCATGCAATAAATCAATACATTTCATTATGACCTCAGGTCATCAAGGAACGTATAGAGTTACACTCAGAATGTTCTAAGAAGGAAGTAGGTAATACTTTGAAACAGAGTCTTGAATTCCCTGGATATTTTTTTTTCCGACAGATCAAGTGGCTAGTCATAATTTAGGTGGACAATTCACTTACTAGAATATTGAAATCCCTGATGAAGCTACATCAACAAAATGTTCTGGTAGTAGCTGCACCTCATTAACTCTTGGAGAAATTCCTTCATGGAAGGCCACGGGTTCAGACAAAATGAGGCTTTGTAAACAGGCGTGCATTGTTGAGATGAACTAAATATGAAAACACCAAAGCAAAGTTCCTGAAAGCAGGACTGAGGTGCGGCCCGCAGAGAGGGCCTTTGCGTAAAGAGCACTGCCATCTGGGCGTTACATAACAGAGAGGCTGTTTAACTCCAGCAGGAAACCCTACGTCCAGACGCCCTCGGCCTCCAGACGCTGCCAGAGAGCTGCTTGACTGCCTCCTTTCTTCTCTCTTCCCTATGAAAAAGAGCCCCGGAGCAGATTTTCCCCTTACAGCCTGAATTCATTAGATTTTTTTTCCCCTCCAACCATGCTGTGGAGGTTGAATTGCCCTCATTCATAAGTTGACTCCAGACCAAGAGAAAGAGACAGCAAGATCCAGCTCCTGCACCTAATAAAATGTGCCCAGTGGAAATCAGGGGCGAAAATGGGATGAAAGATCCTAAATAACCAGGGTCCTTGGGAACTTGCACTGGAATAGCAACATGTTCTATAAGTCTGGGGGTGTAAAGATGCTTTTGGCTTGGTATTAAAAACAAAAACAGAGCCTTCCTCACTCTTGATCATCATTTCGTTCCGTGTTCCAGATGCCTCTCAAGGGGTTTCCTTCTTCCACACTAACTTACTCTCTTTTCCTTGAAGAAAGAAAGTGGACTGAGATTTAGGTGTATCAGAGGCAAGGGTTTGAGAACTGGGTTGGTTTCAGCTTGAGCCCCCACCCCCTTTTTCTCCCAGCCATCTCTTCCCAGCACCGCTCACCGCTCACCGCTCACTGATCACTAGCGCTGTTCGCAATTATCTGCTGTCAAGATGCTATTGCTTTTGGCAGCAAACACTTAGCACATTGCTACTGGTTTTTGCCAGGACGGCATGCCCCACTCAGATTTATGATCTAAAATATGCAAGTCTAACTTTCAAACCACAGTTCATTCCATGAAAGAAAGGGATTATATAAAAAGCCACCTCTCTCACTAGGTTCCCCTTGCCCCTTTTCCCTAGATCCAAGACAAATAGCAGAATGTACGATTGGAAATGGGAAGGCTTTCTATGGTGAAAAGAGCAGAGGCTTAATGGGATATGAGTTTGAAATCACATCTAAAGTCTATTTCTCCTGTCAGAATGTACTTCCCTTTTTTCCTCAAAAAAATAAACCAACGGCAAAATTATAAATGAAATAGAAATTTCCCATGAACACCTGATGGTCCATCCCCTGGTTGTGTCTCTCGGCAAATTTATTCCTCTTCTCTCAAGTATTCGTCTTATTCAAGTCAATGTGGCAGGAAAATAGACTTTAGACTGAGGTGTCTCTGGGCTCAAATTCATTAAACCTCTTTGAGTCTCAATCACTTCATTGTTAAGGTAATTAATAGCTGGCACAATCACATCATCTTTTTGTGGCTAGTGTGAGAGGCAAATACGAATCTATAACAAAGTTTCTGGTGCAGGATTAACACTTACAAAAATGCTAGCTTTCTTCTTACTTTCCCTCCACCATTTTTACTGCCTATCGTGTTTTCTCTGTAAGCTTGTGTATCCTTTTTTTAGGCCAACTTCCTTCATGCTGACCTACACAAAAAGGCTCTGGGCACTAAGCCTCTCCACTCCTACAATACCTGCTTCCTCTTCCAGCCACTCAGAACATTGCTGGGTTTTGTTGTGCTAATAATATAACCACAATTAGAGAAAAAAAATGGATGTACCTGGTCCCCGTGGGGCTTCTATCAGGTAAATCCTCATTTTAATAGAAATGGCTTTAGTACCTTAACCCAAAGTCCTGAGACTCTCAAGTAATTTAACTTGGCAAACGTTAATGGAATGCCTACTAAGGCAAAACACTGTAGATGATGTAGGGGAAAAAAACAAAGGAAAAAGCATTGGGCCTTGCCCTTACAGAATGTGTAGTCTGGCATGGTAGACGGACACACAGAAATGATTATTAAAGATTGGATTCCAGTGAGTTTTAAAATAGCAGTTGAACCAAGAGTCATGGAGTTATGGGGAGAAGATGAATTCCAGCTGGAGAAACAGAGTGACTTTTCTTGAAGGAGGCATGTTTGAGTTAAATCCTGAAGGAGGGGTTTGGGGAATGACATGAATAACTTAAGTAAGACTCAGCAGCTGACGAATACAGAGCTTTTTGAAACTAGCAAGGAAAATGCTGTGGCTGTAATAGAAGTTACAGGTTGAGAATATATGCTATAGCAGAAAATAACATTATAACTAAATTTGTATATAAATAGTTGGCAGCTCCACTTAGCAGCTTGAGTAAGCTGATTTTTTTTTCTTGCAGTAAAAATTCATTGTGGATTCTGAAGCAGAGAGGTCATAATTATTTATATGTGTTAAGCTACTATGCAGACAGTTTTGTATTAGAATCAGAAAGAAGCTGGTAGCAGGCTAGCCAGTTAGAAATGGATTAGTATAATTCAGGTCCACCGTAACACAGCAATAGCTGTCAAAGGATAATGAAGTGACAGAAGGAAGAAACAGATGGCAAGGACATTTAGGGACAGAGACAACAGGATTTGGCTTCTTCACGAAGTGTAGAGAGTTCCACCAAAGGAAAAGTTGAAAATTAGGCTATTTATTCTGGAAGACTGGAAGGATGGCAATGCCATGTATGAAGTGGGTGAGTGATGACTTTGGTTTGGGGCTTGCAATCAAACAGTTAGAGTGCAAACAGACCCTTTCTGATCTTGGGCAGCTTGAACCTGTCGATGTAAAAAGCATCCAAACATGTAGACAATTTTCATGAGTTTATTTGAGCCAAACTGATAGTAATTGCCTGGAAGCAAAATCTCAACAAATTGAGAAAGTACTCCAGAGAACAGCAGTTTCACAGCTTGTTTTATATATTAGAGTCAGAGGAGGAGATGTAAAGAGACTGACAAAAGATTCATTAGTGGCAGATGAAGGAGGTGGGAGAAAGCAAAGCAAGGAAATCTCTGGGATTGAATGAAAACAGAAATGGAGAGACACGTACTTCTCTTATATTGTGGGTACCGGGCAGTTAGTAATGAACTTTTACAGCCCATGGAGATGGTAACTGGGGAACGAGGTAACAGAGAGGGTTCTGTGGTCTCCTGCTCTGGTGCTCCCATGTGGCAGTTGTGCCTTGAGGGCCTGGGAAAGATTACTCTGACGTTCCAAAGGTATGTTACTGTAGATTCGAAAAGACAATAAACAGGCTCACTTAAGGGGAAAAATGGGCCATTGCCAAGAAGATGCAGGCCTGGGATGTGACTACCCACCACGACTCTGCTTTTAGTTAGGAATTTCTATGTTCAGACCATTCTAAATTGTTCCTTTAGGTTCCTGAAGCCCACTGTGATGGAGCTTGTCAGGTTTAGCATGTGGCCCCTTTCTGTCCACAAAACTCACTGAGCCACAATTTCCTCATCTATAAAATAGGGTTCCTAACTCATGTTATGATTATCTCACTAGGTTGCTGTGAAAATCAGGCAAGATCGTGAACATGGCTGTATTTTCTAAATTGTCAAATCCACTCTCAAGTGAGACATCAGCAAAGCCATTCTGCCTATAGAGACAACTCTATGTCAGTGAGCATGGGACTTCCTAGATATTTCACAACACCCTGACCTGTAAGAAGATAAGTTGTTTAGAAAAGAAATCTCTAGCAAATATTCTCTAAATACCACGTTTTTACGTCTAACCCAGCAGTTTCTAATTTTTCTTTTATTAGCAAATTGTTCTGGTTAGAATCAGCTTCATTTAGAGTTTTGACCAAGAGGAAGAAAAAAGACAACCACCATTGTTATGGAACCCTGAAAGGTCTCTATTTTCTGTAGTTACCAAAAAAGAGGTCTGGACTGTGAAAGTGAATTAAATGTATTAATATGAGTGCTACCAAACCTTCTTCACTTTCGAGTGATCAAGGGGAATTAGTACATCTACACATCAACATGTCACCCATATGTGTCTTCATAGAGTTGTCTTCACGGAGTTGTCTTCATGATTAGAATCTCTGTTTGGGTTGCCGGGCATCCTGAGACTGGTAACAAAATCAGAGGACATAGTTTTGGTGCCTGGCTCTCTGCTGGAAATGTAAGCAGCGAATCTAGTAAAGGCAAGTGAAGAGATGCTACCCACAGATACCTAGTTAGGACATGAAGGCTCTTTGTTTTACATCGAATTACAATTTCGTAATATGGCATTTTCTTTGCACAGTTATGTATGTATTGTGTATGTATTCAGTCCATTTATTTGTTTATACCCAGACTGTATTCTAGAAGGAAATAAGGCAGATTTAAGACTAGTGTTCAGAGTAAAGTAAAAAGATGGGAAAATTGGAACAAAAGGAACATAAGTGTAATGGACTGAATGTGTCCCATGAAAACTCGTATGTTGCAATCTGATTCCAAATGTGATGGTATTTGGAAATGGTGGCTTTGGGAGGTAATTAGGTGATCAAGGTGGAGCCTTCCTGTTTGGGATTAGTGCCTTCATAACAAGAGCATTAATCTATCAGTAAATTAACTCTTTCTCATTCTGCCATAAGAGAATATGAAGCAATTTGTCAATCTGCAGTCCGAGAGAGGGTTTTCACCCAAACCACCCATGCTGACTCTCCGATCTAGGACATTCCAGCCTCCATAACTGTGAGCAATGTACTTCTGTTGTTTGGAAGCCACCCAGCCTCTGGTAATTTCATAGCCACCTAAGTTAACTAAGACAGTAATAGAAAATGAATAATAAATCTGGGACTAGTACAAAGAAAAATAAACCACCACACATTCTTACAGGAGTTGTCACCATTTCTAGCTTTGTATTTCTTGATAGCCACGGTAGACATGAAAGCATGCCCAATGTCCATGAATACACAGAAAACAGTTATTTCGACCCAAGTTTTTGCTATGGATCCCATGAAGTCCACACCTTGGAATACAGTAGACAACTTCTTCATGGTAGATACTACAGAAAGTTTCATGTAATTGTGCTTACAATAATTTTCCTCAATGAACGAGGGCCAGTGTGCTAACACGGAGGTCCCACAGTTCAGTGAGGATAAAGATCATTTCTGAGCCAATGGTTAAAATTGAAATTTATAGCATAGATAAAAAAATCATCAAAGCTAAATTTACTGAAGTAGATTGCTCTGTGGTCATGTAAGAGGATATTTTTAATCCATATGAAATATAAAGAGGCATGACACATGCAACCTAGGCTCAAATGGGGAGAAAGAGAAAGCCAATGATAAAGCAATTGGGGGGAAATGTTAACAACAGGTGAATGTGAGTAAAGGGCATTTGGATGTTCAATGTCTTATTCTCATGTTTGCAACATTTCTCCAAGTTTGAAATTATTTCCAAACAAAATATTTTTGAAGTAATACTTTTCAGTGGAATTAAAATACAAAGCTTGTTTATAAATAAATATGAAACCCAAATTAGCTGGCACAATAACTTCATGAGATAATAGTGCAGGACTGATAATGATGTGATGAAAGTTTCATGAGTACAAGAAAAACCTATTCTGAGAAGATTGTTTCTTTATGACACCTGGAGGGATAGCCATGTTGATCGATGGGGAAAACATTTGGCCAAACTTGTGTAGAGCTACAACTTAATTTCCCTAAATCAAAGTCCAAGGGGAAGCATCATTCCCACAGTCAAAAGGCCAGTACTACTGATCATTTAGTCTTTCCTGGTAGTGATAAAAGTGTCGATGTCAAACATGTTTGTAAAGAATATGAAATGTTTTAAGTGCAAGGGCAAAAAATAAAGAGTACTAGATTCAGTAGTCCATTTAGAAAGTTATGGAAGTTATAAAAACTATTATGATTTATCAGTAAAAATGACTGTTTTTCTCCCTCTCAGGTGCTTAATTTATTCGGGCTCATATTATATGTAAAATGACATATAAAATAGTTGAAAAATTCATAACCATAGTAATGACCATACTTAGTTTTTATTTTATCTTAATTTTTATTTTTCTAAGATTTTATTTATTTTTATTTTTCAAGAGAGGGGAAGGAAGGATGAGAGAGAAACATTGATTTGCACATGCCCCCACCAGGACTGGGCCCACAACCCAGGCATGTGCCTGGACCTAGAATTGAACCCGTGACCTTCCACTTGGCAGGCTAATGCCCAACCAAATGAGCCACATTGGTCAGGGCCATGCTTAGCTTTTAAGAGAAAATTTTATTTCTGTAATTTTTATTACAAAGCTGATACATTTGCAATGCAGATATCTTAGAATACAAAAACTAAATTAAAACCATTCAATCTTATTTGTGTGCATGTATATTTATAAAAGTAGAATTAAAATGAGGACACCTGTCATAGTGTCAATAAAAGTTTTTAAGTATATCCTTTAAATGACTATCTGATTCTTAACCATGACAATCCATCCTGTTCACTATCTATGGTGTGAATTATTAGTTGAGCTGTTTGTATGTATAGAAAAAAAACTTGGAAAATAATATAACTATATGGCAAATTCTACAAATTTCATCTATAATATGAGTTAGGGGAAATCCTTTCTGAATTACTCAAATTATCTATAAAGAAAGCCAATCAAACTACACTCGAGCCAGTTAACTTGTATGCTTCTGTATAAACAAAACAGCTGGTGGGTGATAGGATTTTTACCTTCCTGAGAGATTTTTTCTTTCCTTGTTAGGTAACAGCAATGCTAGAACAATTAAAGGCAATTCAAGCTTTCTTATGAAAGCTCTTCCAGGGAATAGACATTCCAGTTTTCAGTTTGCTTTCTTGTCTGGTTTTGGTTAAATTCAAAAATCAGAGGTAAATGTTAAACAGGAAATGAAAGCGTAAGTGGGGAGAACTAAATCCTAAAAGTTTAATGAGTTCCCGGATTCCAGGAGGCCTGGTTAATAGCATAATGTGAATACTATATTGAGCAAAGCAAGAAAAATTTCAAATCATCTATTGTTTTTATCCCAGTTCCTAAATATTTTATCCATGAAGGTTGAGGAAAAGAAAACAGTAAGACCCCTTTACAGGTGAAAAAATAATGGCTAACTTCTCGTACAACCAGGCTGTTCTTTAAAGCCAACCAAGCATTTACGGTTACAGTCATTTAAGGTAAAATGGGCTGTTTGCTCTCCAAGGAAGCCAAGTTGGAAGAAAGCAAGTTGTGGGGATGTTTCGACAACCAATTCCATGCAATTTGAAAATAAAATATATTCAGGAGGAATCAAAGAGGTATGTTAGTTTAGGCTGAAAGAAAAAAAGAAAATTACTGTGGCCAACGTCAGAATTATGTGACTATTGTGCAGACTACTAATTTACCTAATTAAGTGTACCTTTCTTGCTCTGAAAATCTCTGAGAAGGTCTTAGTGTTTACAAAATTCCTAATCCATTTTTCTTAATCTGATCTGCTCGAAAGCTATTCCTTAAAATTACCAGGCTTCCTTGCTGATTTTTTTTTCCCTTAGACTGGAAACGAGCTAAAAGAATTCTTTAAAAATTGAAAGAATTGGCTGATCTTGGTGTTTTCACTTTTTTTCCCATCATATTTCCTATTAAATTTGGCTTCCCCAAATATCTGAAAGCCTGTCGTCAGCCTACCAATGGCTTATGCCCAAGTTTCTGTTTACCATCAAAATATATTGGGGACCTCAGGATCCTAAACGTGTACTAAGGGACAAAAACAGGAGACGCCTTCATCAAAAACCTCATACCTGCTAAAATTCTGATTAACAAGTAAGTCCTCTCTGAAAATAATATGCCTTGATCAAGTGAAGCCCCGAAGAAACCTGTAGCCCCTAGGACGATAAGGAGAGAGACCTTTTGTCCCAGAGTCATTCTTGTGAACTAAACAGGTGATTATTTACCTTATTCATAGGAAAAACCAGATCAAGTAAGGCCTTTATTTTTGGAGTCTTACTAATGAATATTGGTATTGTAAAACCTACAGGGAGGTAATGAGCTTATCTCTTTAATTTCACGGTTGAAGAACCCAAGTTCCAGAGAGATTTATTACATTGTCTAAGGTCATTGAAAGAATATATGCTTGACTGGGTTTAAAATGCAAGTCTTTGGCTCACCTATCAGACTTCCCCCAAAATATCCTGCTGCTCAATGAGGGATTTCTAACAAGATTACAAAATTTAGAGAATAGCCATAAAGAATTAGGAAGACATTACAGATGTTTGGAATCTAGACTTCAAAATATTTTTCAACAGTACTCAGACAGAGTACATCCTGACTGGCCTGGAAAATATGCATCACCCTTAAATATGATTACCTTCTCCATGACTAATTTGCTAATTGAATTTACTGTACTAGCCAGTTTAATTTAACATTATGTAGTCTTTGAAACAGATAAGTTTGGTTGATCAACGGCTTAATCAGAATAGTACATAGTTGCCTGATTGCTTCCTTTTCTATCCAGAGAAACTTGCATGGAAAATGCAGACAACTGTACACATAATTTAAACAGATGTGTTTGTATGTTTACATCAATATTCAATATTTGAGGTGAAAAAATATTACTGTCTGATACTACAAATCAAATCAGTTATCCACTGCATGTACACATATAATAAAAAGTGTTTTTGCTAATACAGATACTTTGAGAAGAGATAATAAATACAATATATTGATTTTCACCTGATTTTTATGAGTCTTACAAATAACAGTTAATACTAAAGGAAATAAAGAAAAGGGAGGGAGGGAGGAAGGGAGGGAGGGAAGGACAGATGGAGAGGCAGATGGAGATAAGCTACCTATAATACATAACTGGAATGCTGTAACTCTCTTAATTTTTGCTTTCTCTTCTCTATATGAAAAGTTTCATAACTGTGAACATTAATAAATACCATTTTGATTCCATATTAAACATTAAGCATTTTGTCACAGATATAGGTGTTGTTAGAGGTATTGTAATACTTTGAATGATTACTGTTTAATGGCTTTTTATAGTCCATCAAATGAAAGAACATGCGTCACCTAAACCACTGTACTGTTGGAAATTTTATTGTTTTCCAAGTTCTACTAATATAAATAATGCCACAGTAAATGTATTTGAGTAAGTACCATTTGCTAGTGTATAAGGTATAAATTTCTAGGAGACAAAAAATTGACCCACAACGATGCAAAGTTTTGTGGGTCCTAATACATACATAAATCAAATTACTTTAAAAAGAGGTTTCCCAATTGATAATTAGATAGGCTATTCTTAAAATTCTTCAAAAAATTCTTTTAAATAAAACTAGATTAAAATTTTAGGCACTCTCTATTATAGGGGTGGCATTATATTTGTAACTCACTGATTATTATCTACTTCCCACAGATAAAGAGCATATGAAATTAGAAAAAGGTGGGCCCTATCTTTCAAATCATAGGATTTTAAAACTTATCTTCACATTGGATAGAAATACAGTGAAGGAAATATGGCAAAAAAAAGGAAGAACACCATTAGTATATACCTAGATTAGACATTATATTTTTCACAAAATGTACAATGAAAATAAAGACTATGGGTTTAACCCAGCATAAGTTGATCTGATGTGCCTATGATTGCCACATAAGAACAGTTTCAGCAAAATTAGATATTTGATTGTGGCTCTATGGAAATATAAGAAAATGGAGAATGAAAGGAAAATAGGGAGAAAAAATTAACTGCAGTTGTCTGAATATATTATGTGAAGTCTTATTCTCATAATGAAGTCTTATTCTCCGTACATAATATCCAAATAGCTTTGTCTACCCTTAGATATAATGCAGCACTGAATGTCTATGAAATCATTCAACTTCTAAATTGCATTGTAAAAATTGTTTTAGTCTCCATTCCACTAACCATAACCATTATATAATTAGAGATGCAGAAATTGTGATTATGAGATCATGTATCTACAATGTAACTTAACCACGGAAAAATTGAAAATATTATATTGATATTTATGAACTTTTTGATTTAGTGAAATAACTGTGAGGTTTGAAGAAAAGGACTGTATATGAGAACATCTAACACATTTTGTTGAATTTGTCATTGTAAGTTGAAATGAAGAAGGAAAGTTTATAAAAGGGGCTTTTCTAGCATACTAACAGGTATCTTCAATTTAGCAACTACACCATAATTTAACTGCAGAACCAGCATATTTTGAAAGAACTCTATTAAAAAAGGAACTAAGTTAAAGAATTTTCTGATTTATGCTAGTAAATTTAGTAAATGTAGAAAAAGTAACATAGCCACCTCATTTTCTTTCCCAAATGTTACCAATATAAAGTATAGAAAATACAAATAATTTTAAAAGCAATTTCTACACACAAAAACAAACAAAAAAAGAATTGTAGAAAGTCACTGAATTAATTCTTAAGCTAAAAATCACAATTCAAATCTAAACTATCTTTGATATAATTCATTTAGCAAAAGATATCTAGTGGCTGAGCTGGAGAAATATCCTCTGTTTAGAAGTGCTTTTTTTAAATAAACTGGAGATACAAAGGAAGACTAGAGAACTCTTTTGGGAAATAACTGGCTACTTCCCATCATATACTAATTAGCATTTTCTGAATTATATTCCAAAACTGGATCTATTTTCTAAAAACAAATTCTTTATTAATTGACTTCTAACTCAGGCTGAACCTCCTCCTTTCTCTAATTAAAATTATCCAAAGCCAAATTTATACTTTCTCTTTATGCCTAATTTTTATTTTTTAATAAAAATAAATTAATAATTACAGGACTAGGCGACAGTAATTGAAGATTTGCTGTGACTAAGTCATTTTCCTTTCACTGTATATGTATTTCCTCATTCAAATTTTACCACACCCCAATGGCAGATACTGTTAACTTCATGTTATTAATTAGAAAAGTGACTTTGAGTGAAGCCAAATGTCTGGTTCAGTGTCATAGAAGTAGGTACTAATGAATCTGCAATTTTGGCTCAGCTCTGTAATGCATCAGAGTCATCTGAATCTGACTTTTTGCATGATACTGTCTTCTGATTGCTACCTGTGATGTATTACTGTCTTCAATAAGCCAGCGGGGTAGCTGCATAAAACCTGCATTGCAGGCTAGAGTCTTTAATATACTGGATAGTAAAGGTGTAGGGATTCTTTTAGCATCATGTAAACACATTAATTAATTTCTAGATTGGCTGATTTAATGAAAAATATTTAAGCAGACATTGAATATAGACAGAATTCAAGTGGTTCATATGCTTTGAAAAGGCCAGGAGTCTAACGCTGGAGCAGGAGGAGAAAGCTCATGAAGACAGACAATCTTCAAGACATACGGCTCAGACTTTGGGTCCATTTCTTAGAAGTGCACTATAAAGAGACTAG
The DNA here is from genome assembly GCF_014824575.4 of Sturnira hondurensis. NCBI lineage: Eukaryota > Metazoa > Chordata > Mammalia > Chiroptera > Phyllostomidae > Sturnira > Sturnira hondurensis. The sequence continues at coordinate 5,452,923 of NW_028075269.1, forward strand.
GTATTCAGAACAGAGAGCAAGACAGATGTGTTATAGTTTCCTCTTAAACCCCAAACCAGAGAAAATGAGCCACACTTGACTGCTCCAGCTGGGTTTTCTGGGTGATCTCAAAAGCTAGAACCAAGCAGAGAGTTTTCTAATCTGATCTGGAGGCCCCACGTGTGTGCATGAAGGAAGAGGAATAGCCATCGTAAACACTACACTCCGGTGTTCTTTTTCTATTGCTCCCAAGGAATTCTAAGGGACCAGTTTCTCATTAAAATGGTGCATGTAAAGGGAATGTTAGAAATAATGAGACTATCGTTACCATCAGTTGGTAAAAGAGCAAGGATTCTTTTTTCAACTCAGGTTCAGAAATGAATATATATTGAGTGCCTACTATATACCAGCCATTATTATTCATTCATTTTTTAATTTAATAGTTCTTTCAACCTCTTAGGTAAATAATAGTATCCCCATATTACAGGAGTTCAAGTATCTTGTGAATTATCTCCAAGACCATACACATTGAAAGTGACAAAGCCAAGATTTTTTTCTAACTCATCTTGAATCTTAAAGGATTCTGACTTTCTCTCACAGGATACCATTGCCATTTGTAAATAGCATAGGAAGGACCAGGCTGAATCACCGGCTCTCTTTACACACATTCTGGTCACTAAACATTCCTGACCTTTCCCATTAGTTCTCTTTGTGTCCCATCCTCTCTCTCACTTTTTGGGGAATAGTACATCATCCTGTACTGTACTGATATGACAGCATTCTAGAAAAACCACGCAGATGATTGAAAGCCTAAGCCCAGACACCAGTAATGTTTATGGGAATCTCTCAACTCATGGTAAGAGTAGAGATAAGCAGTTTCCCCATGACATACTGAATAGGAAATTTCTTGTTTCCACTTGTATTTCAAAGGGCTGATTCATAATTATTTTGATCTTATTCAATGATTCTGTAAAGAATTTAAAAACTATTACAGAGAGTCTTTTTTTAATTTTTATTTAATTCTTGTTCAAGTACAGTTTTCTGTCTTATATTTCCAGCCCTGCCCCCCAGTGCTCCCCACCTCCCTCCCATCTCCGTCCCCCACCTTAGTTATTGTCCATGTGTCCTTTATACTTGTTCATTTGAGTCCTTCCCCTTTTCCCCTGTGATTCTCTCCCCTCACCTCTCTGAACCCTGTCAGCACGTTCTGCATTTCAGTGTCTTTGGTTACATTTTGCTTGCTTGTTTGTTTTGTTGTTTAGATTCCTGTTAACAGTGATATCATATGGTATTAGTCTTTCACCGCCTGGCTTATTTCACTCAGCATAATGCTTTCCAGTTCCATCCATGATGTTGCAAAGGGTAGTAGTTCCTTCTTCCTTTCTGCAGCATAGAATTCCATTCTATGTATAAATGTACATAGATGTACCATAAATGTACCATAAATGTACCATAAATGTACCATAAATGTACCATAGCTTTTTGATCCAGTCATCTACCGATGGGCATCTAGGTTGCTTCCAACTCTTGGCTATCGTGAATTGTGCTGCTATGAACATCGGGGTGCATAGGTTCTTTTGGATTGGCGTTTCAGGGTTCATAGGATATACTCCTAACAGTGGAATTGCTGGGTCAAAAGGCATGTCCATTTTTAGTTTTCTTAGAAAATTCCGTACTGTTTTCTATAGTGGTTGTACCAGTCTGCAATCCCAACAGTGAACTAGAGTCCCCTTTTCCCCACAACCTCTCCAACACTTGTTGTTTGTTTCTTTGTTTATGGTAGCCATTCTGACTGGTGTTAAGTGGTATCTCATTGTGGTTTTGATTTGCATCTCTCTGATAGCTAGTGATATCGAGCATCTTTTCATGTGTCTCTGGATCCTACAGAGAGCCTTTTGATAGAAAAAATCTTATAATTGAATATGCATTGAGAATTTAGTAAAATACTTTAACATTGTTTTATGAAGGCAATTGAAAATTTACATCATGCTGCTTCTTTCTACACGTAAGTACAATTTTATAGGAAACTATTTGGAAACCATGGGCCATTGGCTTCTGACAGTATTCTATCAAATTGTCAGAGAAAGAGTGCAAAGCCAGAATCATTTTTATGCAGACATTGATAAACTTAAAAGCAGTATAATCTTTATTTGAAAACCCATAGCTATTCTTTACTTTTTTTACAAAGAGCAGTATTTTTAAGATTTTCATGACCATCATAGGAAATGCTATAGCAGAATCACACAATGTCTTATATGATTCTATAAATTGTCTTTTATTATTGTCTTCCAGTTGACTTACAAGGGCATGTAATTATATGCCAAAGTAGCTTCTCGCAATTACTTTCATGTTTGTCTTCCTACTTCCTCTTCTATACAGTACTTAGAGTATGGTGGTGGAGTTCTTATTACCTCCTAAGAACTGAGGAAATAGAGACACGGAATAGTTAAGCAACTTGCCTGAAGTCCATATGGTTGTTTGATGGTGGAGGCAACATGAGTGCCTAGATATTTTTACTGCTAACCTGCTTCCTCATTTAAACCGCCCCGAAATTTATGAAACACAATGTTGTCATTCAGCAATCAGGTCACATGACTAATATATATTCATTATGTGGAATGTGCTTATTGACCTAACCTTCAAGGTTCAGTTTAAACTTTGAGGTACAAGATAGCACTTAATAAATATTCAGTGAGTGAATGACTATATACATAATCACCATCCTTACAACAATTTATACCAAATCATAAATCTCAGATGCAAACTCTGCTTGCACCGAGTCTTTCTCCACTGGACCTCTCTACTTCAGGAAGTTAAAAGACCATGGTTCTTGTACTCATTTCCAACAACTAATTCTATAAACTTGGTTGTGTTATGTAAGTTCTGTGGATGTTACTATTCTTGCTGTTAATCACTGGGATTGTTTTGGACAGAACAGTGGACCAGATAGCTGATGTTCTGGCAATAAAGTGATCAGTAAGTGTTAGTACCTTATGGCTAGCCTAAATGCTTTGTGGTTTATCAGTCAATGTCCAGCCCTCCTACTTATTAAATAGTTCAACTGTCACCCGAGATAGGATGACACTGAAAAAAATAGACTGGGAACCTCTAAAGTCCTAAAATTCTGTGATTCAAGGGTCAAGGACCTATATTCTTTTATTGATTCCCAATGGAATTTATGAAAATTTCACTAGACAGATATGAGTAACAAATTCTAGTAGTAGGAGCCCATTTGTGTAGTTTAAATGCAAAATTACACATCATTAATGACACTCTACTACATAAATTACTCCACATCTAAGCCCGAGGCATCTTAAAATGGTGGCAGCTGTTGGCATGATTGTAGAGTTAACATGAACTCAGATAGTTTAAGCTTTTACATTTAAAGATCAATGTCAGGCTAAATATTATACTCAGCTCATTTGGAGCTCCCAATGAAGTGATGGTTTTGGCTCTCAAATTAAAAAAAAAAAATTCCAAAAATTCAACAATGCTTTGTGATGCCAGAGTCGTCTTGTTTTGGTTATCCAGTCAATAAATATAACTAGGTGTTCTGGGACCAAAGAATCAAACGCATTTGTTGCTATTCCCAAATACAGTGCAGTACTCACAGGTGTGCTCTGTCAGAACTCTTTCAACTAAATCAAAGCCCCATACTCCTGTTGGTCATTCATCACTGACCATTCACACGGGTATCCCGGGCAGATTTTACAGCTGTTATGAAGTAAGGTTTGAGTCCTGCCAACACCTCATGAGGACTGAATTACCGTGAGTCATGATTTCCCCCAAACTGGTAGATCCCCTTTTGCACAACCAAGCTCATATATCTCAGTAACAGCTTTTCTTCCAGCGAAAGGGCAGGTAAACTTTGATACTGAAAAATTCCTTTAAGTTTGATTTGGCATACAACTGGATCTCATTCTTTCATTGCCTTACTGTGTGATTTTTAAATAATTTCCCTTTGTGTGTATGTGGGGGGAGGGGAAGTATTTGTCTCTTAAACATGCACATGCAATAACCAATCGCTAGTACACTTGAGAGTTTAGCCAGAAAGATTTATGACTTGCATCAGAACATTCCATTGCTTTCAAGATGGGAGAAACTCCAATGGCTTATTTGGGCTTACTTCTACTCACTTTCTCTAACTTGGGTCAGGATATTTGCTAGGGCAAGGCCTTATTTCTTTTCACTGCTGAGATCTGACTCCACAAGTGGTAACAGTGAATGAATTGTTGCATGTCTTTCCATTCACGTCATGTTATTTCCCTTTAAAAAAAAGAACTTTTTAGTGTGAGTCCATTGTGCTTCCACAACACATTTGAAGAATCACAATAACACAAGGTCCTATGGATCCTTTACCCATGTTCTCCCAGTGGTAACATCTTGAAAACCTATAGCACAATATCACAACCTAGTGGACCTTTTTAAAATGCATACTTTCCAAAGTTTAACAAATAAAGAGAAACTTGGCAGGACCTGATCGTATCCTGTTGTCCTTGTCAATGAGACAGGCAGCGTATAGAGCATCGAAAGCTACCTAAAGGCTGGTTCTTCCTACCGGCACAAGGTCGAGTTGCTTCCTTCGTGAAGACTTCCCTGGTTTGGACCAAGCACCAGTGGTCTTCTCTGCCTTTGCAGCAGTTAAGAATTTTAAGGGCTAGGCCACAGAGTGGTGCTTCATAATATTCATCTTTGCTTTACATTGTTTTTATTTTCATATCCTTTCTTTCCCTCAAAGCCTAAAATGGTACATAGTGCATGCACTCTGGAATTAGAATTTCTACAGTTAATATCTCATTTTTACCTGCTAGTTCTTTTACCTTAGGCAAAGGTCTTCATTTTTTCTGGACTTTAAATGCCTTATCTATAAATAGTGATAATGACAAAGTCTATCACACATGGTTCTTATCATTATTAAATGAGATCACACCAGAAGCCCTTAACACAGTGCCTTGGATAGTAAGTGTTCACTTGAGTTATTCACGTCATCACCAGCTTCTAGACGTGAGGAAGCATGTCAGTGCATCACCTGTCTCCCTCACAGGCCCAGGGAGCAGCAGAGTTGAAATTCAAAATCAAGCCTACCTTAAGTCAAAGTCCAAACTATTTGTATAGGCAAGTATAACATATGTTCAGAATACAAAAGAATACATTATCCTTGTTTTATGTTTTAACTAGTCAAATATGGTTGTTTCATAATTAGTGCTAGGGTCACAAAATTTTACATTATTTTCTCAAAACTTTCTCTTGTTATTCATCTCGAGAGTCCTGGTTTATATTTAACTTTAACAAAAACATACTTCTTTTCTTCTTTAAGTCTGCCAACTAAAAATCTTCCTGAGATACTAAGATACAAGGGATGACTTGCCTTGGAACTTCCAGGCGTCTCTCAGGACTGCTTCTATTTCTTTGCCCACAGGAGACACAGATAAAAATGAGAACCAAGCAATCCTCCTAGCCACCCTATTATTGCTATTTTATCATAATGGGAAATGATGCCTAACAAGGCTGAATACTTTGTCCAAACATTGTTAGCCAAACACTGGTAGCCAATGTATGTAAGATCTCAGTTAGGGCCTGGCAACTATGATCCCCAAACCTAAGCTCTCAACTGTTAAATTTGTGTCTCCTAAATCATTAAATTCCAAGAAGACAGAATTTTGAGCACAATCCTTTGATAGTTCATTTAAACCTTGAGATTTAGGATGCCTATGAGAGTTCATGTGCCTGGGTATGTATCTGAGTATCACTCTGTGAGCATAATGCTGCTCACCCCTGCTTCACATTGCCAGAATAATTTTTAATCTGTCCCACAGTTACAGGTGAGAGTCCCATGACACCTCGGTCTCTCTTCCCAAATAAGGACAAGAACATTTATATTTAATTAGGAGAGAAATCAAAACCAATTACAGACTATAAATGCTGACATATGTCAAAAACGCCAAAAACTCAAGAATAAAACTTTTTACTTTTACCTGTCTGATATCTCTTTATAATATTTCTTATATTTTTTGGCTTATATAGTCTTTAGTTGTCTCTTCATATAACAATAACTTTTATAATACCATTTTCTGGAGAGAGAATGGAAAGATACGTCAACCTTTCTTCTATCATTTTTGCTCAAAATTGTATTGATAGTATTGTATTAAAAGTTCAGAGATTTCTTTCAGATTCTAAAGAATTATTGGTAATTTCATTTAAATGTTTAAAATGGTTGTCAAATATGGACAAAAACAAACAATAGTCTATCAAATGTTTCTTCATATGTGCACTGTCAGATTTGTGGTATTTCAAATTTTCTTATTTCAATGAATGACATTCAAAATTTTAAATTAAAGATAGCCTTTAACCAGGTTGTCCTCAATGGTTTCATTACAGTGCTGTTGTATGAGTTTTCGGCTGGTTTTGTCCATGTTAGTATTTCATTTGAAATCAGAGGGATATTCATTTCTTTTACTAATGTATTCATTCATAATTCCACTTGGTTAATTTAATTGCCAATCAAAATAATAGCTTAATTATTACTTATATTCAAAATTTATCTCTTTTTAATAAATTGTCACTTTGAATATAAGAAAAAATTAACATGATATATTTTCAATACCAGAATAATCTCTATTAATTGCATACAGTAAGCCATGAAATAATTTCATTGTATGATGCCTTAATAACTCTTTATGTTACATTACTGAGAACATTTCTGATAGGAGAGAATTTCTCTATTTGGACTAAATGTTATTAAGAATTGAATATGAAACATCAAATATTATATGATGATTGATAAAAATATTCCTCAGCATAAAATTTGGACCCATTTCAAACCTCGTTTCTCCTCCACTACCAGTATACTTCCATTGCCCAGGTGCACTTGAAAAGTTCATCTCCCCATGCAGCATCTGGTCCTGTACCATTTAGTCTCATTACTGAGTGAGATGGAGTATTTGGAGTTAGGATTATTTTTGCAAGTTTACTGAGATGGCTAGCAATAATTTAAGGATACATGAAGGTAATGGCAAGCCACATAAATATACCCTGATAAACCCAAAGTATATCTTTATCTCAGTTTTCCCTTAGTAGGATCCCCAAAATAGCCATAGCCACCTCAGCATCACCAGGCAAGCAATTTGATTTCTAATCTTTTTAACTTTGATGCTTATTTAAGATCTTTTTTGGGGAGGGGGGGATAAGAAATCAGGATCAGAATGCAAAAAATTAAGTGTTGCAATTCCACCCAGTTTGGGAATCTGAAATTCCTGTTTCAATACGTTCTTAAAGCATTTCCACAGATGTTTAGTGCTAAGCATGAAGACCAAGAGAAAGGCCAGCCAATGGAAATAACTTGTAGGGAATAATCATAATTTTAATTTAGGATTTGCAAAAAATATACTTGACATGCAATATTATACTGGTTTCAGGTATACAACATAGAGATTCTACATTTATATACCTTACAATGTGATCACCTCATGAGTCTATTAACCATCTGTCACCATATAAAGTTATTACAATATTATTGACTACATTTCCTGTGCTGTATATTATATCTCCATTAACTTATTTTATATCCTGAAGTCTGTATCTTTTTCAGCTATAATTTCTTATTTAAAATGCTGCTAAAGCTATAATGTTACTAAGAAGATAGTTCTCGTATTGATCATTTGTTTATTCAACCAATAAATGAGAGCATATCTTGTACTAGACTTTAGTATTACCAGGATAAGTTAGACCCATGATCCCTGCTTCCAGGTAAGTCAATCTATTCTTTTTTTTAAAAGTTTTCTCTTATTTTCTTTCTTATTTTTACTGCTTAGATCAAGTGGGCATTCATTTCTTCCTGTAATTTGGGATTTTCACTGTATTCTTACATCTTACTTATAGTTAACTTTCTGAACACAATAACGAGACACATATTTTTTTGTAATGGTGAAGGTTATTGTCTTGATCAAGATGTTCTATTTCATTAATGATATCTCTTTTTCCCCAATACAGCTAGACCATTAAAGACGTTTTCTTGTCCACATTCCTCCAGTTCATGACATGTGTAAAAAGCATTTACTTTCTCCATCTATCTGCCTCCTCAAGCTCTTGAATTTGCTGGGGGTTGGGGGGGGTAAGTATTTTGGGTTTGAGATAACTGGAATTTCCTCTCCAGACTGTCTTTGCTAGTTCAAAAATTCTTATTTTGTATTTACATTCCATATTCCTTATCAAACACTTATCGTCCACCTAGATTTTGACTATACCTATCTCAAAATATAACACCCTTGTTTGGTCTCCTACTCATATTCCACTATCTTGAAGTCTCAATTCTGATTTGCTTGCTTTTTGTTAGAGTTCCTACTTACCTATTTCTTTAGATGGGATAAATGAGAAAGTATATATTATTTGATACCTTAAATATCTCAGCATATATTTTTTATCCACATAAGTAAATATTATAGTTGGGTTGCAGTTTTTTTCTCAACTATCCTAGACATGTCATTCTAACATTTTCTAACTTCCAGTGTTTCATATGATAATCAGATGCTAATTTGATTTTTATTCTTTGTAAACATTTTTTCATCAAACATGTTTTCTTATATCTTCTCATCACCACTATCTAAACTTTAGCGGGCTCCTTTCTATCTTCACAATAAATTATTAAATTATTCGACACAATGGTACTATAAGGAAGACATGCATTGGAGGACTTTCTTCTCTAAACACATGCATGATACCTTTGAATTATCTACAGGGTCTCTTGAGCCATGAACAACTAGTACCAGCCCATTTTATGCTCTTTGCTGCTCTCAAAATTACGTAGACCACAGAACCCTCAGTATGCCTCCAGAATTACACCTTTTTTTAGTCCCTGATACCCTAGACAAGTCTCACTACTTAGGTACCGAAATTATGCCTTATACAAGTGACAAATGAGAAAGGCACAAAGGTAGGAAGACAAGTAGGGTGATAACACCCTCTCTGCATGTCTCTAAGCACAAAAATCCTCCTCACTCTTCTGTTGTGTGACTGTAGGTGCTACTCGCAAAACTGACCTGTGCTTACACAACTCACCTCTTTCTTCTCCTCCATTCCATGGAATTTCCTTGTCCTCCTTTTTTCACTCTCTATACTCCCTGTGCTATATTCATTCATTGTGAAGCCTCAGCCTATGACTTCTAAAATATTAATGCTGGGAAGAGTTACAGATGGGAGCCTAGATGATTCTTTTTACCTAAGAGGAATGTGTAATCCAAATAGAAAAATTCTTTAGGTCAAGTTCACAAAACTATACTTTGGCCAGCACAGCACCACAAGTGTTTTCACTTTCAGGCACATCCTCTTTCTATCATCCTCAACTGTTCCTGAAAAGGACAAAATATAGATTAACATAGGGTCTATCCTATAAAAACAATTTTTAATTATAATCTGATCATTTTTAAATTGAGATTTGGGGATCTCAGTCTCCCACTTCTCCCCACATGGCTAGTGTAGAAGCAATTAGACAGAAAAAAAATCTTCTGCTGATCTTCAATATTTATTGCCATTTAGAAAGACTTGACCCAGAAAGAAGATGTAATTTTACCATTTAGTCACTTGAACCCAACAAATGCATTTGAAGGTACACCTCAATAGCAAGTCATGAGCTTTGGATATATAAACAGTCAACTTTCTGGGAAAGCTAACAACTTGAAGGCGGCAATTTTTTTCTGAGGATTTAACTTCTTTTGATGGAAAAGACATTATGTCACAAATAGGAGCTTGTTTCCTGCTTTTTGTTAATAAGGAAAGTCAATGCTAGGATGAAGGCCTTGGGGATGTAAAAAAAAATGAGTGGAACAGTTCCTTGGCAAGGCTGCCTAAGGGATTTGGCTTCTTGACAGTGAAAACAGGCCTCAACTACATAAATTACGCAGGTTGGGACAGCCTGAGTCTCAGCCTTCCTTGATGGAGTCATGTGGGAAAGGACGTCTAGACATCAGAAATCAGGTTATTTTATAACTCCCTGATTCAAAGAACTTCTAAGAGCAATACCTGCAGTGGACACTAATGCTGAGCTGTGGAACATCAGTCAAATTTACATCAGCAGCCAAAGAAAGCAGACATTTTAACCAATTGGCAATAATCAATTATTCCAAATAGCATCACCATTTGAAAAAATACTACTTCTTGATGATTGGGGAAAGCAGTTATTTACACTACTGAAAATTCTTTTCAAGAGGATAAATTCTGCAAACAAGAAACTTGTATCTGCTATGAATGAATTCTATGACGATAAGCCTTCTCAGCACCCTTCAGGGAAAAGGTACTCTCTCTTTAAAAGTTTCTGGGTGTCTCAATTTGAGGTTCAAGAACATTAAAGGAACACAGTAAAAAAATTCTGAGTTAATACCAGTTTAAAGTGGCGAGGCGAAATCAAGTGAAATAGTAAAAAAAACCCTCTGAGATGCAGAGAGAATTCAAAATTCTGAAACAATGAACAAAATTGTTCAATGTAATAAGAATCAATGTGAAGTCATGCATCTAGATTCTAAAAGTTAATTGTCCAACCACAATGCAAGGGAATCTTGGGTTAACAAAAGCTCTTCTGGGATTTTCAGTTTATTGCAAGAGCAATATAACCTAATAATGTAGTGAAACACTTGAATTAGCCAATGAAATCTTTATTTCTTAAATAGAAGTAAAATGTCTATAGCAGAAGTGATATTTCCATTTTTGTTCCTGAACTTATCTGAACCATACCTCACCCATCGGGTTGATTTTTTTAATCAGGTGCAAACATTTTATGTATGTTCTCAATCAATTCCCATAGACCTATTAAGTAAGTGTTACTTTTAGTCTCATTATGCAGATGCAGAAACAATCACTAGAACACAGAATAGTTTGCCTGGGATTACACAGAGAGTAGATAGTCGATGGGATTCAACCCAGCATGACCGATCCTAGAGCCTATAACTGGATGGCAATATTTTTAATATCAAATGTGAAAAAGCAGTTACATGAAGAACAGCAGAAAGAACTGAAACATTGTATTTTGGCTAAAATAAAGGGAGAAACTATAACTCTCTTCAACCATTTGAAAGAATAAATCGCTTCTGGATATACAACTAGCATTGGTAGGTAAGACTGACAGACGCTCAGATTCCCAATGAAGGTGATTCTTCTTTGACTTAACAAAAAGAATTATGAGCTGTCATACAAAATAGTGCCATTAGAAGACATTTGTAACTCAAGACTAGTGTTAATCTTGCAAAGAATTATAGCAGATGAGATTCTGGTATTGGTCAATTTAATATTGGAGTTTAGGAAAAAAAGAGGGGGAGGAAGATCCTTTATTAAAAGCATAATTTTTAATACACAATTCCTAAGCTTTCTGGTTGAAAGCAGACCATCAGTTGGCCACCCAAATATTCCCTCCATATCCTGCCTATTTTCAGCTAGGCATATATTTTAACATTGATCGACACACTATCATTATTAAATAAATGCCCTTCTATCCATGGATTCGTCCTGCTGGAGGGTTTTAAGGAGATGTTGGTAGAGTCTTTGACCCAAAACCCAGAAGGAGGCAGAAAATAGCACAGTTGTCAGCTACACAGATCTTATCCCTCATCAGGAACCCGCATCCAGGACACTGAGGAGTGAATTCTGAATCTATTTTTAAAATCATGGGATGAGATGCAGGCTTCAAAACTAGAGGAAACAAAAGAAAGAAGAGTCAGCCAATGAGTGAGCAAGAAAGAGTGGATTCAGAGTGAACGGAAAGGCAGAACCAGAAATGACTGGCTTTCTAAGTGGGGCTGTTCTCTGCTCTGTGACATGAAAAATTACAGCATTTCGGGACAAGTCAGATATCTTTTTTTGTCTAAAAGAAGGGAGTAAATCTAAAACAAGAGATTTGTTTGGGCTTCTATGATGGTAAACCAAATTTCTGTTATTTATTTTGCAACCTTCTGAGTTATTACAATAGATATAAAGGTGACAGCCTTATTTGTTTGCTTCTTTCCTTATTTCTGTTATATATATATATATATAATACATGGAACATTTTTTAAAGTCTCATTATTTTTGTCTCTCTGAGTTCAATTAAATCCAGATTGAGGTCCACCACAAGGTTAATGAAAAGGTGTTGTTAAGAATCCTCTTCCTTTATGCCCAGTGTGGCATATCCTTATAACCAGCGCTTAGTCCCAGGAAAAGAGAAAATAAGCTAGTTCTAGGTCTCAGTCCTTATTGAGAAGTCTCATTGCTTCCAGAAGAGAAACATGAAAGGCTGCCCATAGCTTCCCAAGCACAGTGCCCAAGCGCCAGATGTCAGTTCCCTCCAATCCCCATTGCATAGGACATGTACGGTAGAAATTAAACAGAGAACGCAATTTTTTTCAATCATTATAATTACTTACTGCTTACCTTTCTTTCTTTTTTATCTGTCCTACCTAATTTCAAAAAATAAAATCACAATACCTTAAGAAAAAAACACATATGTAGCAGGATTAAATTTCCCTAGACCAGATGTAAACACAAAAGGCGAGTTATAATGGACTGCGTATGAATGAGGTATTTGAATCCAAGTGTAGGGTCAGAGAGGGTGATGACAAGGCGCATGCCAAAATGAATACAACACAGCTTCTGTCTCCAGGAACTTAGAGTTCACTAGGAAAAAAAAATACCCGTAATAATTATAATCATAGTAATCTCTTGGTTTGCACAGAGGTTAAGTTTATAAATTGCTCTAGTAGCCAAGGTCTTTGCTTGTACCCACAGTGCCCTTGTGCAAATTATTAAAAATGCTGCTACCAGGTAGATGAATTACAAAGGTGTGCCTCGTCCTCTCAACCTGTCTGAGTTCTTCATCTGAACCACAGAACACCAAAAATGATCTCAGTGACTTTTCTCAGTTCTCCCAAAGATGGTACATACATGGCATCATTCGATATGCAGGGTAAAGACTTCCATTCATTGCATACAAGGAATGCATTAGGGCATTAGAAAGTGATTCTCTCATGAAACTCCAAGTCAGAAGGATTGCTGGACTTGGATTTAGACTGAATTTAGCTCCTCCTCACTCCTTCATTGGAACAATTTAATATACTGGTCCAAACAGTTGTTTTAATAGGGTCTGACTTGAATTCAGTTATTTAACTAGATTTAAGTTGTGACCCCTTCATTGCCCCTTTTTAAATAAGTGCCAGAAGACAGTAAAAACCTCTATATATATTCAGGAAGATGAAGAATATTTTTAACCCCAAACCAATAAATACTTTATGGAGAAGATGATGTTTAATATTTTAGCTCCACTCTTGTTGAGCTGGAGAAGGACAGTTCTTGTAAAAGGCATTGAGGTGTGGATGCATCTCAATTATGCTGGAGTGGAAAGTTTGTGGGCAGAGGTAAGCTACGGCTACGTGGTATAGGAGCTTAAATGCAACTGACACATTTGTGGGGTAATGAGACATCATCAGAATGAGCATTAGGGATAAATTCGGACATCAGTGTGTATAATAGATTTAATGACAATGACTTAAAACTTCCAGTATTCTTAAGGTCACATAATTTTAACATGAAGTTCAGATTGTATAAATCTGCAATAATAAATTTGCTTAGATCCCAGTAAAAATTAATGTAGGCTTGAGGAAAGAGATGTCAATGGGAAAGCAACCAGTACACCAGTTAGGAGCAATATCTATAGTCAGGAAGACATAGGTTTACATTTCCATGTCACTACTTCTTACTAATGTGAGTGGACAAATTGTACTCTCAACCTCAGGTTCCTCATTCACAAAATGAGTTTAAAAGTTTAAATATACCTGACTCAGGTTTAAAATGCATAAAACTGTTACCAGAGGAAATGAGCTCTTCTGTGGTATTGTGGGAAAAGAATTTCAAAGACATTCTTGTAGGAGGAGCTTCAAGAAATAGTGGAAAGATTTATTAGAGCATAAAGAAAACACACTCTCGGAGAGACAAAGAATGGACAGGCAATAGGGCAATGGCTGTGTGGACGCAGGAAGTTACAGAGGCAAAATGAGAGTCCTCTGCCGCTGCTCGCCTCTCCCCTGGTTACTAGTCTCATGGGGACCCTCAGTGTTTAGGAGGAAAAAAAGGTAAAAATTATGCGCCTGAGAGAAGGATGGACACAGGCAGGCTCCAAGGAGGGCACACACTGGGTTCCTTTTCTAGATTCCATGTATTTCCTTGGTTTCTGGAGAGAGCAGGCTTTCTAACTACCCAATGTCTCTCCTGGCTTTTCCATGGCTTGTGTTTGTGTCCTCCACTTACCCAGTCTCTTTCCTGGGTTCTCCAGGGCTTGTGCCCTTAAACAATTCAATCCTTCCCCCAGAATTTCCCAGGCTAGTCCCCTCCCACTTTATGGCTGTCATTTGGGCTCCTGCTGTGCATGCACTCAGTGAAAGGAATTTCCCCTCACTCTTTTCTCCCTCTCCCTATTAATTGGGCAGAACCATGCTGTTTACCCTCAGGGGTGGCTGTAAGTTTATCTGTCTTGCCTAGTCGACTAGGCAGATTGTTGCCTGGAAGGATGCGGGTTACTTCCTGGAGTGACCGTGAAACTGCTGTCTCCCAACTTCATCAGGCTTAACCAGAACACCCATCTTTTTCATTAGCAACTGACTAACTGCCTACTGTGACAATACATGTAAAGACCAACACATTGCTAATTCACAGTAAATGTTATTGATGATAACAATGAGGAAAAAAACGAGAGAGGAGTGATAGGCACAGGGGTGGGTTAGGAATATGACTTGCCATATGAGTGAATGTGGGAGCAAAGTGCGCCTTCATGCTTAACTTAGTTAAGTGCTTAACTTAGCACTTTCCAGAGTTTATAACTGGAGAAACAGTGATCCCATTAATAGTATCAGCACTACCAGCCAGTGGTAAGTCTTAAATTTGGAAAGCAAAAGAAAACAACTGTCGAGACATTTAGAAAACTTTGCACAGGCAATCTCCCCTCTCCAACACAAACTTTCAGTGCCATGTAGTCCACCCAGCAGAACTCAGAGCTCCAGTGAAAGGAGTTTGTCTTCTGCAGCCCTGTGGTCTCAGCATTCTTTGGCAAATGTGCTCCACAAACCTGCAGCATCTGAGCCCCTGGGAGCTCATGAGAAATGTAGAAACGTTAGCTTCTCTGCAGACCAACTGAATCAAACCTGCATTTTAACAAGATTCCACGGTGATTAGTATGCAAAATAGTTTCTAGAGGCATCACTGCCGCCAGCACTGAGGATGGCAAGAAGGAATATCAGTTAATTATACTGTCATCTGATTAAAGGAATTTCATTGTGTTTGTTGACTACATGAACAAGTTCAAGGATCATATAGGGTCACTCTACCTCAGTTTGTTCCATTTGAACTATATGGGCCCTTTATAGTTCTGAAGAAGCGACCACAAGGAGAAGATGTATTGTTCAAACTAAAACCGTTATGCAAATAAAAGTCACATCTTAAAATTTCACAAAATAAAAATGTTCACTAAATAATGGCATTTTCTCTCATTAGAGATGATGGTTTGGTTCTTAGCATTATGTTCAGGTTTTGAAATGAAAATCCTTCAACTCAATTACTCAAATCATATGTTATGTTTTATTTATGAACCTTGCCATTGTAAAGTTTTACAGTTTTCTTGTATATGTTTCAGGTGCAGTATATATTAGAGCTTTATAGAGAGCAAACACTTTTTGACAGTGGTAATGTAGAAGAAATGTTCATAAAATGCCACATGAAAACATCTAGACTTACTCAGTCATCATGGAAGTATTAATTTTTATTTTCATAGCAGATCATCTCTATTACATATTTTTCAATGCATTTAATTTTGATTCATAGAAACTACTTTGGACATAGTTTAATGTTTTTCCTCATGCATAAGGAGATTAGAAAAATTTTAAATATGAATACTAAAAAAATAGAATTAAATTTTGGCAAACATATTAAGTTAACCAATATTTATCACTTTTAAAAAGTCAGAAATCATTACCCATAATCCTCTTATATGTAATTGGGTGCTTTATTAATTCATTGAAGAGATATTTATTGAATACCTACTCTCTGTAAAGGTACTAGAGTCTGTGCATTGGGCACTAGAGATGAGTGAATAGGAAAATACATGGTGATTAGTCTGAGGGAATTTACAGAAATTACACAATAATGTACAATGACAACTCTCAGAAACATATGTGATGCAGTGAGACTATTATGTTCACTTGAAATGTCCTGGAAGTGTTATTCTGAGGTGGTGATGATACTGGCAAGAGATGGAAGGGATACAGCAGTTGATTTAAGTGCCACAGGTGATAGAGACAACGGTCAGGAGGAGGAGGAAGCAGCCGAAGAGCGTGAACTCCAGGCATAAATAACAGTAAAAGCCCTGTGGTGTAATGCATCAAAGGAAATAAAAGAAGGCACACTGTGGCAGGGAGACATTGAACAGAGAGCAGTGTGGAATGCATGAAGTTGGAACCGTATGCAGAAGTGAAACCAAGCAGGATATTGTGAACCATGTTAATTTTTTTACTATTTCATCCTGAGGATTATAACAAGCTTTATTTGAACAACAATGACAACAAAATTCATTTGTTGTATTTGCACTGTTGCTTCAGAAGGAATTAGTAAGTAAATGAGGGAGGACATTTTAGGAGGCCAAAGCGATAGGCCTGTGCTCAGAGGTGGGTGGGGACCAAGGAGGATCTGCCTGACTGGTCTGAAAATGGGTTCTCATGGTTTCATGAGAAAAGTATTTCAGGGACACACGTGCCTAGAAGGATGTGAGCAGAGCAGTGGTGGCAAGATTTAATAGAAGGACACACAGAGCATATAAATGCCCTTAAACAGGTGGCCACACAGTCTCATCATGACCAGGTGGCTATGCTGCATCTTGTTGCAAAAGAAGGCCAGCCTCTGGGGCTGCAGGCCTACAATTTCCCCCACTGAGCACAGGAGGAGGACCAGGACCCGGGCTGCAGTGCCACTAGCTTGGCACCTGTGGCCCTAGCAGTCCAGCTCTGTCTCTCTTCCCAACGGGCCTGTGATCAGTGCTGCAGTTTGACCCACACACTGCGCATCCAGGTTCATGCAGCTGCTGTAGAGAAAAAGAGCGTACAAGTGCCTCGGCCCTTTGTTAAGCTTTCATTATATTTCCTTGGGTTTGAAAAGGCATAATCCATTTTCTAGATCTTCTGGAGCTGTGCCCTTATCCTATCTAATCTTTTCCCCAGATTTTCCTAGACTGGACTCTTCCCCTTTTTGGTGGACATTTTTGTTCCTACTGCACTTGCTTCAAAGGTCTGCTTCTTTATCTGGCTTCTACTGTGCATGCACCTAGCAAAGACATTTCCCACTCGCCAGTTCTTCCTACCCTTGGTAATCTGGGTGAACAACCCAGTTACTCCTTGGAGAGTTTGGAAAGCAGTCTTTCTCACCTGCTTGGGGATAAGTGTCCCTTTGGCAGAGGATGCAGCTGCCCCCTGGGATGCTGTGAAGCTGTAGTTTCCCAGAGAATCCAGCATAATTAGATGTCTGGCTCCCTTCTCTTTCATTAATACCTTACTAGCTGCCTATGCTAACACTACCAATGAGTGTTCCAGAACTTAACAACAAGAAAAATTCAGTATATGGCTTGTTCATATATGATCCTTTCCAAGGACCTTCTTTTTAACCTCTTATCACTCTCTCCATCCCACAACCATACAGCCTACACTTCTTTCTCTCCCATGAATATTACAGCCTTTTTTATCCTGAGTCTTTACACACAGTGTTTCTTCTACTCCAAATGTCACTCTTCTTTCTCCACCTTGCTCTTTAGTTAAAACCCAGGTCAAAGCTTACTTCCTTAAGAACACCTCCCCAGTCCTCCTCAGGAAGAGTTCATTGTCTCCACCTCTCTGCGGGCATCAACACCTTACAGCAGCTGAGTATGTGCCATTTGTCACATTGTGCAGTGATTATTTTTCTTCTTCAAACAGATTAGTGGATTTCAAGCTATTGTCTTCAGCCATTCATAATTATTCAATGACTTCTCATGGAAGTCTATAAAACAGAAGCAAAGGGTTTTTCCACTTAGGCAGGGACAGTGTTTCATGAGAGCCCTGGGCTTTTCTTGGAATACAAATGACCTCAAGTTGGCTTCATTTATAGAGTACAAAATGAATCATTAATAAAATATACATCTCAGATATAATGGTAGAAGTGAAGTTACTTCTCAATGCAACTAATCTAATCTATATATATAATCTATAATGTAATCTGTTACCTTTAGAGTGTTCTAGCCATCAGGCTAGTAGCAGTCTCTGTGCCCCACGAACTCTAGAACACAAGCCAAGATGCACGCATGGTTCTTCTGAAGCCACTTCACTTGTCTGGAGATGAAAGATAGTCAGCCCACCCCAGCTTATCCATTCGGGAGGAAGGGGATTAAATAAGGCAAGGTAGTACATAGCTCAAGCCCAACAACCCTCTTCATAAAATTATTTCCAAAAATGTATTTCAACTTTCAAAGTACTACTGAGGAATTCCTTGAATCAAGAATCACAAAACTGATTCATACCTTTTGTGGATCTGCATAGGTGATCAACATCTCACCCAAGAACAGGGCACTTAACTGAAGAGGGCACTTAACTGAAGAGGACAAGCTCTGTAGCAGGAAGACCAATGAGGAGGATCCAGGTAAGAGATGCCAGTGAGGAGGTTACTAGATTGCTATCCAGATGAAAGATGATGAACTTGGGTAATGGCTCTGGAAGTGGTGAGAAATGGTCAGCTTCTGGATGTATTCTGACAACAGAACTGTTAGGGTTTGTTGATGGGTAATGGTAATAGACTGAGTAACGACCACCCAAAGATATCAGGTTCTCATCTCTGGAACCTAAAAATGCTAACTCCTTTGGAAAAAAGGTCTTTGCAATGTGATTAAGGGTTTTGAGGTGAGAAGATCACCTTGGATTATTTGAGTGGGCCCTAAATGTCATCATAAGCATGATAAGTGTGAGGAGAAGGAGGTAGAGGGAGCTTCAATAGGCACAAAACTCAAGAGGAAGTAGTAGGAGCTAGGAGGCAGAGGGTGGAGTGATGCACCTACAAGTCAAGGAATGTCAGGATTCACCACCAGAGCTGGAAGAGGCAAGGGCCAGATTCTATCCTAGGGCCTCTGAAATCCTGATTGGGACTCAAATCCTGATTGGAACTAGAACTGTGAGAGAATAAAATTCTGTTGTTTTCAGGTAGTAAGTTTGAGGTATTTGTTACCTGTGCCTCATAAACCAGCAGAGACAAAATGTGAAACATAAAAATAAAGGAGCCAGGATAACTCCAAGCAAGTCTGACCTGATTGAATGAAGGTATATTTTTCTGATTACTAAGATGGGGAAGTCTGATAAAAGAACAGATTTGGAGAGAAAAAATTTAAACAGGCTTCAGACATGTTTGGTTACAGATTATCATCAGATTTCTCTGTGTAGATGATCAGAACAAAGGTGACTATGTCCCTTACAATTTGGAGTTTAAAGGACAAATTGGGGCTCGAGTTAAATGATGGATTTATTAGCACATATGTGATCATTAAGGTCATGGCACAGAATGAGCTCACCTGGGCAGCACAGGGGATAGGAAAGATGTTCAAACATTAAGGTCTGAGACACTCCATCTTTACATTAAGAAGATTAGAAGGACCTAAGAAGACATCTAAGAAGGATCTGTGGTTGGATCATAAGAAAAACCAAGAGAGAGTAGTGTCCTGGATCTCAAGAAAGGAAGGTAGGCGTTTCAGAAAGGAAAAGCCTGAGATGGGAGTAAAAGACAGAAACTGTACTTGAACAACAATTAAAATAAATAATTTTTTTTAAAAAGGAAAAGCTGAGCAACCGCCATATGCTTCTGAAGGAATAGAAGGTGAGACAGTTCAGGTAGTTAATAAAGACATATGAATTGTGCTACAAATGTAAGGAAAGTTAAAGGAATGTAGCTGAAAGAAGGGGATTTTTTAAAATGAGAATTATTGTAGCAATATGGGCACAAGCTTAATAGGGTCAATGATCGGAGCATAGTGAGGAGATAAGCTGAGTTTGGATCATGAGTAGGAAGGTCTTCTAGAATCAGAATAATGTACTTTTATAGCTATGAAGATACATTGAATATAAATGCTATAGAAAAATTATATTTTCTACTAAAATATAAACATGTAAAAATTGAGGCTAATAGGATAGAATATTTAACAATAAAAATAAGCATATCTAATATGTATATATGATTTGTAGTTTGTAAAAGTCATATATATATATATATATATATATATATATATATATATCATTTCCTTTGCTTCTTACATCTCAGTGAGGTAAGGTGTTATTAGCCACATTTTAAAGAAGAATAAACTGTGGTTTCAAGAGTTAAATGGACTTGGCCCTGGCTGGTGTAGCTCGGTGGATTAAGTGCAGGCCTGTGAACCACATGACCGTGGTTCCATTCCCAGTCAGGGCACATGCTTGGGTTGCAGGCCAGTTCCCAGCAGGGGACTCACCAGAGGCAACCATACATTGATACTTCTCTCCTTCTCTCCTTCCCTTCCCTTCTAAAGGTAAATAAATAAAATCTTTATAAAAAAGACTTAAATGGACTTGACTGAGATCTAGCTAGCTATTGAGAAGTAAGCTGGAAATATTAAAAGAAAGCATATAAAAATAGGTAGGTCACTAAGAGAAAGAATCACAAATAGAGACAAAAAAGAATAGGATTCTATATCCAAATGGCAGATATTAAAGAACTGAACAAGAAAAGTGGCCAAGACAATGAATGGAAGGTTAAAAATGGGGGGAAATGATGATACATTACTGTGGTGAAAAGCCTAAGGAACTGAAACTCAGCAGAGTTAGATCGATGTAACATATATAACCTGTAGCATAAGTTTGGGCATGTCTCTTTCACTTCTACACTCTGGTTTTCTCACCTTTAAAATTGTGCCTCTTAACTAGGTACTCTAAAATGGCCCTCCAGCTCAAAATGTTCCAAAATATTTGTTTGAAGTCGAATTGTTTAATGTAGTTCTACTTTTCAGCAAAACCTCACAGCATACAAACTCACCTAGCCACCAGAGAAAGCCAATTGTCCTCCAAACAGTGAACAATTTATTTCCTAATCACTGGAAGGAACAGTTCCAACTTCTAGAAATAGAAATCTCCCAGTAAAATAAACAAAATTGATTGGACCTGGAGATTGAGCCTTTGGAAAATATGAACAAATTTCTCATCTCCTTGGGAAGACGTGTATGGTTTTGAGAGGTTTCATCTGAAGTCCGTTTGCACGTGCAAATCCCACTTTGGATGTACGCGGATGTAAGACTCATGCTTGGAGTCTTTCTGCTTAATCTCTAAAGCCATTTGCTAAGTTCAAAAGTATTTCGCAAAGTAAGTATTTTTGACAGAACCTCCGCTTCCCTAATAGCATTTGGAACTAAAAAGGCCTCCTTGCTTATGGAATATTCATTATTGGCAATTTGGGGTGCATTTGTAAGCCACAAAAATCCTTTGTTGATTATAGACTCTCTCCAATTTGTCATAGTGTGTTCTGGCAGCAGCTGAATTTGGTCGAATTGGAGCCAAGGTATAGCAGCCTTATACTGGAAACACATGGCGGCCAAGTATCATGTTATGCTGGGACTTGGGTGAAGAGGGAATATCGTGTGAGATATTTTGAGTACAGGAAGATAATTTTGCAACTATTCTTTAGTCATACTCAATATATAAGAAAGGATGACATTAAGAGACTGTGAATATGATAACCCAGTGAATTGTATAACTGTAATTTCTGTGTTTGTGGCACAGAATCAACTGAGTCTCGGGATAAAGTCATTGATGAGTGCTGACGAATGGCAAAAATTCGGCCTGCAGTGAATGTCATTGCCATCTCTTTCTGCTAAGCCCTAGCCTTGTTGTCAGCATGTCTATAATGGCGGCCAGAAGGTATTCACACCAAAGCTGGTACAAAAGCAAAGTTGGTTATAACCCAAGTTATTTTCAAATGGAGACCTGAAAAGTATAAGCTTAAATCAAAGACTTCCTAAGTTATCTGTTTCAGCAAAACTTGTCTTCTATTTGTTTTAAAAGTAGAAGAGATTGAGAGATAAACTCTCTTGTCACACAAACATGCTCTCTCTCTCTCTCTCTCTCTCTCTCTCTCTCTCTCTCTCTCTCACACACACACACACACACACACACACACCATAGCTCAGAAATTGACTAGCGGGTGTTTCTGGAACGAAGATTGTACTTGCCCAACAAAGTAATTTGGCAAAAAGTTTAAAAAGTGGTGATTAAAAGTAACAAATAAGGATTTGGAGAGTTTCCTGTGTGGGTTAAAAAGCAATGTGTGCATTTAGATAAAGTGATCTTTCATTTTCCTTTGGTCATATTTTTTTTACAAACTTAATCTTCCAAACATGTTTTTAAATTAAAGAAAAATGTTTCTTACCTCCTGAAAAAGCCATTGCAAAGCTCAAGCAACAAAACCACATACTTTAACAGGTTTCTAGAATAACACCAAGGGTAAGAGGGTCAGAGAGATATCAGAAAGATACCTTTGAAAATCACTATTTATTATTTAACACAGAAGATAAAAAACTGCATGCAACACAAACTTTTATGGCTACCAAATTTAATAATGAAGGTCCATAACACTGATCCCAGTTTATCATAAAAGTTCTTACAAGTTCATTATTCCCTGTCCATGAAAGCAAAAGAAGCGGATACATTTTTGGATACCAGAATTTATTAACATTTTCCAGTCTTGGACTTGAACAATTTCAAATATGAGAAAGCTTTACACACACAGAAGAGCAACATCAGTGATGGTGCAAGAGCACTCACTCTACTTTTCTTAGGAGACAATACGCTGACAGGCTGAAAGCATTTCATTTCCAAAAGACTATGGGGCACATCTGCCTAATGGCATTTTCTGGCTACTCCTTTGCATTATTGCAACAAATATCTTTTCTCCTCTTCTCTTTCTATGGTGACTTTGCCAAGGCCAAGGCTATATGCTAATTTATGTCCATTAGCTTGCAGGCAGCCACTTCAGCAGCACAATTTGTTGAAATGTCCTAAAGGCATGGCTGAGGAAAATGAAAAGAGAAAAATAAACAGGATACAATTGTTTGGGTTTATGCTTGAGAAACAGAGGGAAATCAATGTGTTTAGAGAAAAGCCAGTCTTCTCAGAAAGCAAAAGGAGGCTTACTTTCATATTTCTAGGAAGAGAAAACCTTTTATCAAGTTCAGTGATAATGATGATATCAATGGGCGACCTCTCCAGCTGCAGGGAGACCCACCACTCAGCCCTGTGCCGCCGCAGCTCTTGAGGAGCCTGACAGATGAAACTTCTCTCTTCTTGAACGCAACATGACCTGGCCCAGTTGTTGAACGACCAGCCAGAAAGCAAGAATGATCTCCCGAATCTTATGCACTCGGCACTAAAGGCTTCCCTTGTCAGTGAAGAACTACTGGTGGGTCTCCAAGTTTTATGCAATTGTTCACCATTCCATTCTCTTAAAAAGTTAACTCTTTCTTTCACTGCCTGGCTTATTTCGCTCAACACAATGTTCTTTAGTTCCATCCGTGATGTTGCAAAAGGTAGGAGCTCCTTCTTTCTTTCTGCAGCATAGAAGTCCATTGTGTAAATGTACCATAGCTTTTTGATCCAGTCATTTACTGATGGGCATCTAGGTTGCCTCCAACTCTTGGCTATCGTGAATTGTGCTGCTATGAACATCGGGGTGCATAAGTTCTTTTGGATTGGTGTTTCAGGGTTCTTAACAGGAATCTAAACAACAAAACAAACAAGCAAGCAAAATATGACCAATGACACTCAAATACGGAGCAGGCTGACAGGGTCCAGAGAGGAGAGGGGAGAGAATCATAGGGGAAAAGGGGAGGGACTCACATGAATAAGTATAAAGGACACATGGACAATAACTAAGGTGGGGGGCGGAAATGGGAGGGAGGTGGGGAGCACTGGGGGGGCAGGGCAGGGAATATAAGACAGAAAACTGTACTTGAATAAGAATTAAATTTTTAAAAAATTTAAAATAAATAAATAAATATTTTTCTAGATGAAAAAATTTTTTTTTAATTTTTAAAAAGTTGACTCTTTCTAAGAGAGGAAGAGTGTGCCTCCTGTGTAGGCTGCAGGTTCCTGGGCGCCACAGCTTGTTTTGATCTAATGGGGAATTGGGAGCAATCTGCTGCTGACTTTTGCCAGTTCCCTGTTTGCTTCTCCCTGTCAAACGTTTACAGTTCTTTCCCCACCTCCTCTTCTTCTTCCTCTTGCATCTCTCCCTGTACCTCCCTCTTTCTCTACTATCATCTTCTTCCTTCATCTATAACTCTTTCATCTATTTCTTTCTCCCCTTCCTCTTTTTAATATTTATCGCTCTTCTTCTCTTTCAGTGTCTGGCACCTACTATACCAGTGCCAGACATTGTTGTATGCAATACAAAAGTAATTAAATTAAACTTTAAAATTCTACATACTTGGACTCAAATAGGTCACAATCTCCTGCTGAATATGAGAAAGCGAAATAGATTTTCACCAGTTACAGCAGACCAGTTTATTATATTCAAATTTAAGACTGTAATTATTTATAAATATCACTTAAGTAAAATATTATCAGATACAGACATTCCAATAATATTTACCATTAAAAGTAGCAGCTAATCACAAGTTTACTCCTGGTCTGCACTATTGAAATTATGGAATGTTTTGTGGCATATTGACAGATAAAATAGCATTGACTATGAATGTCTCTGGTTCATTTCCCCAGGATGTCTTTGATAACAACCAACCTGACTCCAAGTGCTAAGTTAGATGCTCTTCATCAATATTCCCATCTCTCTCCTATGGCATGTATTATTGGTAACAAACTCAGGTGTGCAAGAAACAATGACTATTTTCTATAAATTAATTCTAAATTCAACCCTTTTCCATTATCAATATTTATTGGCAATATACTGTATCCATAACCCACGAGGCTTTTCACTTTTCTTATCCATCAAATTGGGGAAACCCTACCACTCCTAAGCTATCTAAGATCTTGAATATTTACAAAGTGCCTCAAATTATTTTCTGAACTTCATTATCACAGGACACTTTGTCAATCATTTATGCTCCATCTGGACCTCAAGCCCCAATCCCAGTATATGATGACATGTGAAAAAGCAAACCAGTGTATCAAAACCTAACTTGTCATCAGATCACCTGGACACTTTCATAAAAATATATGTTCCTAGGCCTTTCTCTAGACCTGTAGAATCAAAACTCTCTAAAGGTGGGGCAGAGGAATCTAATTTTTAAAATCTTCCCAGATCGTTCTAATAATGATGGGCTTAGAAACTGCTGAAGCAGAGTATATGTACAACATCCCTGTGGACTCCCGGACACAGCTAGAGGAGATCTGGCAAGTAGTAAGTGAAAATAATTCAAGCGTCAATAGAACAGTTGGCATACTTGTACTCAGAGATTGATGAGGCCTCAGGACAAGGCACAGTATGTTTTAAATAAAAACGTTTTGGAATTTGATAAACCCACATTCAATATCAGCTCTTTGACATGTGGACACGTGTGTCCCTGGGCAAAACATAAATTCTCAAGGCCTCAGTTTCTGCACCTGTAAAATGAGGGTAAGTGGACCTAATTAGGAAGGCCATGATGTGGATTAAATTGCATGTCCCTAGCATGTCTGCCATCATGCCTGGCACCTACTAGGAGCTCAATTATCATTTAGAAAAGAAGATGAAAATAAAGATGAGTAACAACTACAAAAACTATCCTCTCTGATGCAAATTTCTATAGGAAAAATATTTGGAGGGCAGTTACCACTCTGGGACACTTTAACTGTGTCTTTCTTCTTGCAGAGCTTTCATTTGGGCCGGAACTGGTTTAAGGACAGAGGATGATTCTGTAGTTACACGAAGTTTTCTAATATTGGGAATAGTTATTTTTGTGGATTATTTGCCCTACCTTGAGCAAAATTGTCATTAGGGACTTGGATGAAAATGTTCAGGAGGTCTATCAAATCTATACATGACAGGAGCAGAGAGTGAGAGTTAGACCAAGATTCCAAAAGACACTGTCCAGTTACCCCAGTAGACCAAAGTAGATAAGATATAGTGTAACTGCTGTAAGAGTTAAACTCAGCACTGAGACCCAGGGTATTATTTTTTCAAATAAAGAATGAGAGAGATTTCATAATAGTTCTTGTGAAAAATCTCCTGGGAGTTTTAATTCACTAGAAAGAGCAAAATTTGGTCACATCTATTTTGTGCTTCCATGGAATATCATTCCTATGTCTGTAAGACACTTAGAACATTTTGTTATACTGTTCATTTGGAATAGTTTCCATTCTCATCTATATACAATATAAAAACAGAGATTACATCTTGTTCGTCTTTAAACTGTCAACATCACTGTTAGATATGGCATTGAGTGTATGCTCATTAAATATTTGTTATATGAGTGGAGACCCATGTAAGAATAATGATATGCATCAGTGAAATATGGCCCTCAAAGTCACGACATGAAAGAAATCGGTGCCTAAAGAGGGGTAGAGAGAAAAAAGATATCTATTTATTAACTAAAATTGATAGGGCTAACTTTCAAAGATTAACTTTGCCAGCATAACGATTTTGGAAGTATACTATGATCGTGTTGCATTTTCTACAGTGAGATCCTCACTGAAAGGTGACCTAAAGAAAATACTACTGGAGTTCAGGGGATAGTTTCTGTGTTCAAAAATGGTCAGTAGTTTCTGAATGCTCTGGCACCTTAAGGGTTACAATGTACTTTATTATGTTAAGGACTGAAAATTTCTGCTGCAAAAAAAATCTATATAGCTTCGTTTATCCTACTGTTTAACCCAGGCTTTCTGAATTAACTTGGCCACAGAATCACTTTGGCATGAGAGAGACATACCTATTAACCTCCCAAAGAAAGCACTCGGGGTATAGTGTTAAGTACTGAGCAATACGGAATCCGGGGAGTTGGGAATCTGTTGGAGTAACTGTCACCTATTAGGTTTCTGGACTGGGAGGCAGGAGCTCTGGGTTCCAGTCCTGACTCATCATGATTGACCTCATGACCTTGGGCATAAACCCTTTATTTCCCTATCTCTAAAATGAGTTGTAAGTGTTAGTTTGCATTTCACCTTTCTAACTGTTATGCCAATTACCTATGACATTGGAAGCATGCATCAACACGATTTGTAAGTAGGGTAGTATGGTAGACATTATTTATGCTCCGCAATACCCAATTCAGTTTTCCTCTGGGAATTTAGGGGAGACTATACTTCCCAGCACTTCAGGGGGAAGGAGGGTCATGTGTCTAGTTATGAGTGATAAAACATGTGGCCCTTCCAGGCTGAGTCAGGCAGAAGTGCTGTCTGATTTTCCAGTCTCACTTTCCTCTGCCCCAGCAATCATGAAGAAGGCTCATTTTGAGATGACGGAGCTCCCAGGCACAAGTGGTATAGACTGCTGTATTTCTGCTTTGCAGGGCTTCCTGGACTTCGGGCAGAGTTTACAGTAGTGAGAAATGACTTAAGGTGTGAAATCACTGAGGTTCTGGGGTTGCTTGATACCACAGCATAACTCTAGCCTCGCCCAACTAAAAATAAAACAACTATTTTTTATTAAAAAAAAGAAAAAAATCTGATCTCATTTTTAATGGTCATCTAAACCAACATTTTATAGGCCTTTAGGTTCTAGCAATTAAAAAATCATCATAAATGAAATATATTAATTCTATTAACTTCAAATAATGTTACTTTAAATACAAAAATAATGTCACTGTTTTAAATACAAAAACTCAGGAAGAAATTGCAATACCACCTCTTAGGTTTGTCACTCCCGCCTTCCAAGGACTGCAGATTGCTTTCACACACGTGACCCACTTTATACACCTGCAGCCCAGAAAAAGAGTGACATGATTGTGTTCATTTGACTAAGAGCTGGGTGCAATGACCAGAGAGCACAGATCATTTCCTCAGAGTCCCCAGAGGGTATAGCTTTTACAAACAGGTTCCCAGCTCACCCATTCCAGAATTCTACCTATCTCTCTCCAACACATTGCTTTGTGAAATTTCATTTCCAAATCCCAGTAGCAATTTCTCTGGTCCTCCCTGGTAGCATATGTTGTTTACTTCAATTTCCATTTTAATACTTTTTATGGAGCTCCAGCAATATGAAAAATGATGTTTCTGGTGATGGGAGAGGTGAGAAGCTGAGGCAAGGAAAAGAGGTTCAAATGAAAGTCAGTCTCTTGCCTGACCAGGGCCCAGCCAAGTGGAGCAGAAGGAGATACAGTGGAAGGCACCAGCCTTCAGGTTCCCATGCGGAGCTCTCTTTCCCATTGTGAGAAAGACTGCTCAAACTTTAGTCCCTATGGCCTGATTAAGTGCAGAAATTATCCCCAAGTCAAAATCAAGTACAAGGGAGGCTTTATCTTCCTAAGTGTGCTTTATCCAGTGGGTGGGATGTAATAGTTACCCAATTAACTAAAGAAAAGAGAAAGGTGTCTAGGAAGAAGGGACTAGAAGAAGAAAGGGAGGTTGGAAGGAAGAGAGGAATAAAATAACACACCCTAATTTTAATTAGCCCTTCTAAGACATGTATATATGTATATACTTGTATATATGTTTTTTTACTGACTTACCTGGTAGGAAACTAGACCATAGATGTTCTAGGGGTGTCAGCCTGATGTTTCATGCTGGTGATGCTACAGAGTTCAGCGCTCCTCTCTGTTCCTTCTTTGTCTAATGCCTGTTTAGGTACCTTGAGAATCCGTCCAAAGTATTTCTGACTAACTAGTATGAGCTACATACATGGCATATATGAATGGGATAAGCAAATCTCTGCTGTGTCTCTAATTGCAATGAATACAGATTCTTCCAAGGAATTATAAAAAGAGTATTTTTTCATAGATTCCTATGAGCTGCTTAGATAGTATATAATTAATTTAGTTTCAATTTGTGAAAACTTAATATCCTCATTATATTTCTGGCTTAAGATAAATTGTTTCCTTTCAGGAAGAAGAATGGATGATTATTTTTTAAGAAGCAGTGCATTTTGTTGTGATAGTGGTCCAGTTAACCAGAGGTTAAAATAAAAATGGTTAAGTTTTAATGTGTTCTGTCATTTGGCAGAACTGCAAGGGCCTGGACAAGAAGGTAAGGAAAGGAGAGAAGAGGGTCAGAGAGCATTTGTAAGAGACAACAAAGACTGATTACACCCACTGTGTGCACAGCTCTACCTTGAGAACTTCAAATGATCCACTTATACCAAGACTCCTCTCTGCCCTTAGGAAGCTAGCAATCTAATTAAGTTGATTATAATAATAGATAAACACATAACTATAGACAGATTAATCAATCACACAGGATGGGTTTTCATCTATTCTATGAGGTCTTACATCCTCCCTTTTATTATGTATCCATTGCTACTATTTAGGTCAAATAAAGACTCTCTTACTTGAATTATTAAAAAGTCGCCTTCCTTCTTTCACTCTTTCTTTTCTTCCAATATTTCTTGAACACTTACATGCTAAGTATTCTTAGCACATAAGAACTATACATGTTATACATGTTATGTATGTAAGACTCTTGGAATGCTAAGGATTATACATGACAAATCATTTGATCTTCTTACTCTCTACACAATACCCCTTGCTTTAGCATGTTTATAGTCTTATAATAAGTCTGGGATCCATGTTTATTTATGACTTCAACTCTGCTCCCATACGTGAAATTACAAAGTAGAGTGAACTTGGAGAAATAAGGGAAAATATTGTACTCATGAAATAAAAAGAGGGTGCCAGGAAAAACAGAAGGAGAGAGAGCAAGAGAAAGAGAGACAGCACCCAAATACTGGGAAAAAAAAGAGTTTCCAAGGTAGAAGTCATAGTCTTTTTATTTGGAATGTGACATCCCATCACTTTTGTCATATTCTGTTTGTTAGAAATGATAAGTAGGTAGGTAGGTAGATAGATAATAGATAAAATAAAAATAACTCCCACCCATACTTAAGGAGAGAAGATCACACAAGAGTATGAAAACCAAGAGCCTGAATTTCTAGGACCCATCTCTAGGAGGCCAACTGCAGACAGAACAATTGCTCAGGAGTCCTATAGAATAGCCTATGAAGATGTAGACAAAAATTAGAAAAAGAAGTCTTCAAGGGAAAAGTATCAAAATGGAACTCAGATTGTTCTATACACGTGACAATGTATCAACAACACATGTGAAAAATAATATTGAGCAGCATATTGGAACTGTGTTGCATTTAGGAGAAATTATTGAAAAATTGATGACAGTTTCAGCAAAGGAAAAGAAATAAATGCAAAACAGGCAGTTAGCTTGAGGAAAAAAAACAAAACATACAAGAAAAAATATGTCCTCATAGTACAATACTTGGCTCAGCAGCAAATAATATTTATGTGGACAATGTAATGTAAATGAGTACTTAACACAATTATGGCATAACTATGCTCAAAGGGAGGGACAAAGAAATGAGGAGAAATAAAGGCGACGCAGTAAGTTTTCATCTACCAGAACAGGTCAATGGATCATTTCTGAAGTTGACAGCAGGTTAATAAATAATCTCAAAAGGGGATAACACAAGAAAAGTCTGCCTTAATGTATTAGAAGGAAAATGTGAAAAAAAATCAGAATATGTTTCATCTGCTAGAGACTGGAACTAAAGTATAACTGGACTTAGACTGCAGTTTTTCATTATAAGGCTTGAAAGTATATCTGTGTGAATATTGTTTTACAAAAGACTTCAGATGCATATAGAATTCTCATTATCTAATTTTTTAAATCTTTCATCTTTTATACATTACTAAAAGAGACACAATTTTTAACATTAATATGGGAAAATGATATGATTTTCTGTAATTAATTAAAATACAATATATTATTAGAATAATTTGATTTAAATAAACCCACCTTTATACCCTGAAAAAAAAAGAAACTATATTGGCTTTATTTTTAACTATGAGCATATGTTTACTTGATGAAAATAAAAATAAATTAGAAAAAACATATATTAATTATAAATATACAATAGGTATGTTTGCATTAGGTGGGAATACAAAGATGAATAAAGACCATCTCTGATTTCAAATTCCTATAACGTAATAGAAACCAGGAAATCGTTGTGTTAACAATAAATTTGTCGTGTTAGGATTTATCTCTTCCTACTAAATGGAATCCTGATTCACTGAAGTTTCAGATGAGCGGGGCTTTTAATAACTCAGAAGAGAAAAAGTCTCTCTCCACTGTGCCTCCCTTCAATTTTCTCTGTAACTTCCACGGCACACCAGACCCGCCTTCCACTGGAAGCACAGAAGGAAGAGCTGAGGCCCTGTGGCTCGGTTCAAAGCGAGGACAGCCGGGAATGCTGTGGGCTTCTAGTCCATGTGGGCTCAGAGGAACCCGCGCTGGGGTTGGCTTCCCAGCCGGCCTCCTGCTGCTGAGCACGCTGGCTCCGCCAGCCAGGGGAGCTGACTGTGCTTCCACGTCCAAGCCAGTGATCATGTCTAAAGCATTATGTCTGAAACCCAGAAACACAGCGGAATGCATGTACTTGCTGAAAATGTGTTTTCACCATAAAACTTCTGAAAAAGCATAAACTGTAAACTAGTTAATATTTTCCCTCTGCCCAGCCAGCCAGATATAAAAGTGAGGGGGCGATAGGGCTTGTAAACAGGATTTACATGGCGGAGTGATTGCAGGAGCACGAACATCTTCATCAACACCAACAGCTGGCCAGCTAAGGGAGATAACCTCTGTCTGTTTTTTATTAATTGTATTTAAATTTATTGGGGTGGCATTGATTAATAAGTTT
The DNA here is from genome assembly GCF_014824575.4 of Sturnira hondurensis. Taxonomy (NCBI): domain Eukaryota; kingdom Metazoa; phylum Chordata; class Mammalia; order Chiroptera; family Phyllostomidae; genus Sturnira; species Sturnira hondurensis. The sequence goes on from NW_028075269.1 coordinate 5,484,777, forward strand.
ATATAGGTTTCAAGTACACACTTCTATGATTCAGGATCTGTATATTGCATTGTGTACCCATCACCCAAAGTCAGATTGTCTTCCATCTCCATGTGTTAGGCCCCCATTACCCTTTACACTGGTAACCAACACAGTGTTGTCTGTGTCTATGTATGAGTTTGGCTTTATATCCCGTGTATGAGTAAAATTATATGGTTCTTAGCTTTCTCTGTCTTTAATTTTGCTCGGGACAACATGCACTCTGGGGTTGGAAACTGACTTCTGGAATGACAGAAGAATTAGAGTTTACACTCATGTATGTACAGAAAACTTACCTGTTTAGAAAATCAGAGGTTTAACAGTATGGCTTTTCTTCTTACATAGAAGAAACACTAATATTAATCTTGCTATCAATGTGTAGAATCCTTTGCAGTTTACCAAGTGTCATGGAAACAAAGACTATATATCAATGGTTCTCACATTGGAAATAGGGAACCCAAAAAACTATGACAGACAGGCTCTAATTATACCATCGAAGTTAGAATCATTTAGGATGGGGCTTTGCCACTGATATTTTTAATAAGCATCCCAGGTCTTATTAAAGTGGTTAGCATTGTCTGGGACAATGTTCTGAGAATGGCAAACATGATATAGTGGAAAAAGCTGGGGACATGGAACATGTCAGTCCTTAATTTACCGGCCGTGTGACCTTGGACCAGAAACTCAGTCTCTTCACATCTTGGTTTCTTTAGTTCCAAAGGGAGAACAGTAATCTTACCCCTTTCACGAAAGTTTAAGGTGAAGATGAGGGCCTCCGAAAGCACTTTGTAAACTATGATACTCTGATCGAATATCAGCTATGAGGTTATTCTGACCCTAGTTCTAACACACAAAAGTGTCATAAAAGAAAGAAAAGCAAAACTCTGACAACTACAGTAACTGGATGGCCACACTCTACAGAAGTTTTTCAAGGAATAATATGATGATCATGGAAACCCAAATGGTTGCCTCTTTGTAGGAACGATCATGAGAATGAAGTTCTAAGAGTGGAACCTTAGGAAGGAGGAAGTGAGAAAGAAGATTCAAGTAGAAGGAATCCACATGAACTTTGCAGTCCTCCAAAACTCCCAGCCCTAGAAACTGGCATGTTTTGTTTCAGCTAAGATTGGTCTTGAACTTTGAATACTGGGTTCATGCCATTATGTAGGTAAACTGCCTAGCACAGAATAGACACTTAAATGTCAGGTAGAATGTTGTCTAAAATTTTAATGTGAAGAAATACTCTTATTGTAAGGTTGTGTCTTTGTACATAGGCACAATTTGAACCCTACAGATGTGAAGAATCATAGGAACAAAGGATGGGTTAGGACCAAAGGACATGAACCCAAAGATGTGGCCACAAATGCTGGATTGTTAAGTCACCATTAACCACCATCCAGGGACTGTCCAGGACATAGAACTACATGTGTCTAAAGCCCTCATTATCCAATAGACCTAAACCCTCAGCCGTTAAATGTAAGCTGCTGGGTTCCTGGCAGTCACTACATTCGATCTGGCATTTGTGAGTCTGTAATTGCTGTAGGAGCAAACAGAGACTGAGGGACCCTGGGGGAGGCATGCAGGAGGAGGTGAAATGTGAGCTGAAAATTAAAGGTGGACAGGAATGAGCAAATGGAACAAGCATCATGACTAAAGGGAAAAGTACAGGTCAACACAAGTGAGACAACATTAGTGGTAACCTATTTTCAGGGAAGAAGGGCCAGCTGCCAGATTAATGAGCAGAGACGGGCAGTGAGAGCAGTGTCCAAAGAGATCCATGCAGTGGAGGCATTTTTCTCTGCCATATTCCTGTGTGTAGACGATCTCCAGTAAAGTGCATTGGAGAGAGTCATGGTTTTTCGTGAAGACAGCCTTCTACTGTAAAGATATAAACTTCCTATCCATTTATTCAACACCTCCTATCCATCAACTTCCTATCCATTTATCCAACATTCCATGTGTTGGATTTCAGGTGAGTTTGGGGTTTTATGTTTGGTTGGTTGTTTTCTGTTTTTGTTTTGTTTTTTTTTAGCATCTTCTGTGCAAGAAGCTCTATGCTAAGTATAGAGAACTTGGCACAGGGCATTTATAATCCCTGCCCCCCAAAAGTCTGCAATACTCCTACCATTTTCAGTAAAGGGAAGTAGACTGGACAACCTGTGGGACAAATGACTCACCTTCTTGAAGTTTCAAATTTCAAAATCTTAAAGAGGGATAATATTTACAACTACTTCATCAGGTGGTTAATAGAATAATGCATATAAAGCACTCAGCACAGTACCAGGCATATAATAAGCACCCATAAATAGTAACTATTGCTGTTCTCGCCCTGGCTGGTGTAGCTCAGTGGATTGAGCGCGGGCCTATGAACCACACAATCGCGGTTCGATTCCCAGTAGAGGCATATGCCTGGGTTGCAGGCCAGTTCCCAGTTCCTGGTTCCCGGCAGGGGACACATAAGAGGCAACCATACACACTGATATTTCTCTCTCTCTCCTTCCCTTCCCCTCTAAGATAAATAAATAAAATCTTTAAAAAAAATAGTAACTATTGCTGTTCTGAACCATGTCACCTGGCTTGGTCGGGTCAAGAAAATGGAAGGGACAGATTATTCTCTGGTGCTGAGACCACTATTAGCCCTCAACCAACAGGCTCTTCGGACCAAATGAACATGCATTTGGTTGGACTCCACAACTCTGACCTTACAGCTTCAGTTTCCCAGTTTCTCCCAAAGAGCTACATACACAGAGCTGATGAAATACAACTGATCAGGCTTACAGTTTAAGCCAACCAGTCCCCTGCCATGTGTCTGACATATGTGGTCCCACTGTAAACAACTGCGTATAAAAAAAAAGGAAAAAAGATGGCAGTTGTGGCCTTCCCAGTGGAAAATATGGGATAACCTACAACCCAGACATTGTCATTTACAAGAAGTAAAAGGAGGCCTTAGACTGCTCGTGCCAGAGTGTTTCCACTTGGACACAGCAGCTGTGAGCCAGATGGTCACTGTGGGCAGATCCAGGCAGGGAGTCCAAGCAAGGCTTGTGATGATGAGGAAGAGCAATTGCAAAACAAAACTTGCTTTCCTTTGGAAAATATTGCTCAGCCTGCTAAGGGAATTTACCTCATCCGTAACCACAGTCAAACTGATGGTGATTAATAATAGACAATGAAGATGAGCTTCCCCCTTCTTGGCCTCGAACAAAAGAAGCCTCCGGACTCCACGTCGGTCTCTGAGCCAGGTGATGGGCATCTGTCTTAGATGATTCAAAGAAGAGATGATTTTAAAATTCAGTGTCTGCTGTCTGGGGATGTGGCTCCCTCCGTGAAAAAGTTCTTTTGAGAGATTGAGGCTGTTGCAAGGCTTAAAATTTTGGCCTCACCTTGATGATACAGGTACCTTTATTTGAGAGCTTATTAAGGGCAAGGGTTATATCTTAGTAACTCCTATAGGAGGAACACTATGTGTTGAATAAATGGTGTCCATGTGTGGGGAGAGGGTGGGCAGAGCATGAGAGGGAGAAACAAAGAAACAAATGAAGGAAAAGTAAAAAAGGAAGAAGGCAAGAAGGATACGGAAAAGTAGAAGAAGGGAGCAAAGTGATGAAGAAGGTAGCCTGGACCACGGACCGTGGAAGCCAAGTAGGGGCACAGACTTCTCTAGAGATGTAAATATGGAAAAGGTTTAGTTTCTGAAGCAGATGATTAAAAAGAAGACTGGGCAACTGTTTGTCCCAGAAGGTACCAGGACAAATGACCAATCACAGGAAGTAGAGGAACAGGGACTGGAGAACAACGGGAAAATCCTGAATGGGCCTGAGCTTTTCATCTGATTGCTTAAGACCATCAGGAAGTGACTGGCTCAGGTGATCAGCAGTGAATAGAATAGAGGGTTAGGATAGAAAGACCAATCACAGGAAAAATAGAGTTTTTATGTATTTGAAGTTCTACATCAGCTACATGCTGCAAAACATGTTTTCAGCTGAATTGGATTAGACAAGTATTTGTGGAAACCTGGCTCTATCTAAAAAACCACGTATCACTCATGTGCAAAACTTTCTTATTTTGATCAGGAATTAAGTCTCAGTGGTGAGTAAGACATTCACTTTTCTAATGGTGGGGTCTACAAGATACAATCTCTCAAATACATTTCAGCTCTGGCAATAAGGGTTTCAGGGTTTGAGTATCATGGTGATACTATATACTTACACAGCAACTTGCAACTATAAGAATAAAATTGGCATCTTCATCCCTCTGATAAAGAAAGAGGACAGTGGAGAACAGAGAGCTTCAGTTAAGAGAATATAACGGCTGAAAGCATTTAATAGAAAACTGGGACCCAAACCCTAGTGTTCTGACATCGAGGGTGCTGTCTCTCATCTCTATTGCATCCCCTCACAAATACGGTTTGTGGGCTCAGTTTTACAGGTTCAGAAACTAGATTTTTAACCATTCACTTAGAGATGAATGAGTTACAGGAGATGGATTCGTAAACAAACCCCAGTCACAAAAGACTAACTTCCACTGGGTTGGTGAGAAGAAACCCCTGGTTCCAGAGTGAAGGACAGTTACAGCCATCCCTCCGTATCAAGGGGTGATTGGTTCAGGACCCCTCAGGGATACCAAAGCCCACTCAAGTCATATATAGAAAATGACATAGTATCTTCATATAACCTGTACATATTCTCCCATATATTTTCAATCATTTCTGGATTACTTATAATACCTAGCACAATGTAAATGCTATGTAAATAGTTGTAATACTGTATTGTTTAGAGAATAAGGACAACAATAAAAGTCTGTTTGTGTTCAGAAGAAACACAACTATCAGAGGCTTAACTACACAGTACATGTCAGCAACTGTTTAACTTCCTTTTTTTCAAATATCTCCATCTGCAGTCGGTTCATCCTCGGATGCAGAACCAGCTCTGTGGAAAGTACACAGGGAATGTATGTGTTTGTGTGTGTGTGCACATGCATGGGTTTCTGTGTTTCTCTTTGTTTCTCCATTTACTGTGTAGTGTACCAATTTGACTAAGCAAGCTCCACTTTGCAAGAGCAGTGTCTAGGAGGGCCCATGGTGCCATCGATCCTGCTATAATCTCTTCTCATCCTTTCACCTTGGGTTCCAGGCATAAGACCTCTTTTTTCCTTTTGGCCCTAACCTGTGCTGGGAAGGCATTTCTTTCCACGGAGTAGCTGCCCAGATCTAGCTGTGAGAAGGTCCACTTTGCCATTGGTCAAGGCAGCAAGCTGTCGTTTCAGACTCTTGGTGTGTACCCATAAAATGCTGGGGCAAGTAGAGGTCAAGATTCAATGAGCCTTTCTCTAAGGTGTTTGTGGAGGGGACAGAAAACCTCTGTGAGTCCCAGATTTGTGTGTCCCCAGGAGATGGCATGGCTAGGCTGTCCTATTTCTTTAGTTATCCAAGGCACTAAGCAAGAGGTTGGCCTGTGGTTTGTGCAAACAGGAAATCAGGGCTATGTCTTGGTTTTAGAACAAAACAAACAAACAGAAGTGGATGTGGCGTGTGTGAATGTGACCAATATGTTTGGAAACTGCTGGTTTCAAGTTAAATGCAACTCTTTATCCCAAGATTGTCCACAGCTTTTTAAATGCTAATGTTAGTACTAGAGGACCAAACCACTTACAACATTTTTCAAATGCGCTGGACCATACAATGCCATTTCAAGGAGTATTTTAGGTTCTTATTTTAAAAAAGAGTGACTTAGACCAAAAGCACTGTTTCCATCAAGCTACAGAAGCCTGATCAATGCCTTTCTCTCAAGGGACAAAGGGACAGTGCTTGGAAACTAATATGCCCTTTCCTTCGAGAGACTGGAGATATATTGGTATATTTTTTACACCTTGATTCTGTTATATACCATACTAGCTGCTGCTCTTCTCTTAAATTAATAACCCAGCTGAGTCGCTTATACTTTGTTTCCATCATCAGCATGGAAAATACATATATGCATCCTTACACATATGTTTACATTTTTCATGCTGACGTTAGTAGTAACAATAAAATGATGAAAAACTATGCATACTTATTGAGTACTGTTATTTACTGGACACTATTCTTTGCACTGTTGCATGTGGTATTTATTCATTCTTCTAGCAGTTACTATTTTTTTCTCACTGTACAGAGGAGAAACTGAGGCTCAGAGAGGTGAGGTTGCTTTCCCCAGAGCACATAGTTGAAAAGTCACAAATTTGCGAATCTAATCTGATAAGTTTAATTTAGGTACCTGGTAACGAGGATGACATTCAACTTCTGTCTCTTGATCACCTTGACTGGACCTCGGAGATGGCTAAATGTTATTCGTGAAGGCACTAGACAAACCCACATATTATTATGGTCTAGCACTTGAGTTTGGAGTCAAGAATGTTATGGATGTAAGGTAAAAATTGTCCATCATGCTACACGGAAACAGCTAAAATTATGTCCTAGAATCATGAAGACGAGGAAGGGACAGAGGAAGTAGAGACAATGAGGTTGGCCAAAAGCACACTCCTGGAATTAGCCAAACACGTGTCAGCATTTAATGGACAAGACTAAGCACAAATCAGAAATTGGAGACCTAGCAGGAAGACAGCTTTCTCCAATGGGTCTCAAGATCTTCATAACTTACTCATCCCCAATAGTGGAGTGGACCCAAATTGCACAGTAATTATGTGTTCTTAACCAGTTTGGTAAACACAATTTTGACAAAGACTTTTGCTCTTCCAGTTGAATGATTTTTTTGAACTTTATAGGTCATAATCACATTAGGCATTCTCTTTTATGTACATATGTAAGCATATGTATATGTATATGTGTTTAACATGCTGCTTTTATTAAAGAATTTAAAGCACTCTAGGTACTGAGTGCTTTATCTTTAAAGTGTGCATGTATTAAAATAATAAAATTAAATGAAATTAGAGTTTATCACATTTCTTTACTATTTGTAGTGTCTTATATAATTAGCACTATAATGTTCTTTTGTTTCTCAAAGCATATAAATTTGATCTACTATTTCTTTTTGTTTCTTTGTTTCTTTTTTATTGTTTCTAAGAATAAACCTTCAAAATAAAAAAAAAATTATGGATTTTAGATTTGGGCTTATGTATTTTAATTCTACCTATATCGGAATTATACATATGTAGCATGTAGTGTGTGATGCATTTCCATAGTGATGGGCCATCTGATACCCCTTCTGTTCATCAGAGAGCTGTCTGCATCTTCATGGATCATCTCTGCTACAGAGGACCACCTTGCCCAAAGCCATTTCTTTCCTAGGAGAGCTTAGATACAATGATTAATCAAGGTAAGGGATAAAAGCCTAGCCATTTCAGGGGCACAACTCTGATAGGCCATTTTAGCTCCCAACTTCCCCATGGGGTGGCCGGTCTTTGAGCCTGAATTGCCACTCAACATTCCCTCTCCCTAGTCCTGCTTTGTTTCCTTTCCTTCCACGAATTTTGATACCAGGAGCACCTCATAATTTGCATACTAACCTTTAAACTTCATATCAAAATGTGCTTCCCTGAGGGCCCAACCTGTGACTTATGACTAGAAAAAAAGATCCTAGAGAGCACAGACCTCTGACTCATTCACAGACACCAATATCTTGTTCACAGTACCTAGAACACTATCTAGCAAATAACAGATTCTTAATAAACAATTGATGACTATATAAGGCTTCATCCACATGGTGTATAACTTCGAAGAGCAAAATAAGATACTTTTAAAAACAGGGTGGAACTTCCAAGTCATGGGTTTCCCTTTGGTTTTTATAATAAGCCAGAGAAGTAGAACTATAGGTATGGTATATGATCCAGCTAACTGCATCATTCATTCTTTCAACATTTATTGAGGGCCTACTATGTGTCAAGAGGTAAGTGGGAGAAAAGATAAATAAAAGAAACAGTGCTGTGTCTCAAGCAGCTCACCATCTGTTTGAGGAAGGTAACCTAGCCTTAGAGAGAACGCTTCCCAGAGAAAGTGACATGCATGCGATGATTTGGTGAAAGCGTCACGCAGCACTGCAAGCACAGACCGTAATACATGTTGTAATACATGCTGCAGTGCATGCTGTAACACAAACTATGATACACAGCTGTACTGCCTGGGTTCGAATCCCCACGTTATACACCAGAGACAGTGGGTGGACAAGTTATCTACCCTCTGCCTCACTAGTGATGCTTAAAATTGGGAGAATAAAAGTATTATAAGGGCTGAATGAGTCAACATCTGTGAAGCATGGACAATACATCTCTCCAACACAAGCTCTCACTAAGTTGTTAATAAAATAGGTCCAATTAAGTGGCTAGACAGGATTATCCCAGTAGGGAAGCACTTTCTAAACAGAAATTTGCAAGTACAGAAACCAGAGATATGGGTACAACTGGAGCCTTCAGAGACTTGCAAGTCACTTAATTAGTGTACGACAATGGGGACAGAGTATGAATGGAGGAGGGACCAGAGAGAAGAGGCAGTTGGGAAGAAGGGGTTCTGATGAAAGCCATCTCTAGACAGCAGATGCAAGCCCACTGGGTTCAGTCCGTATATTCTTTTAAAGGGAAAGTCTGTTCAGGGTCCTAGTATTTAAGGTCTAAAAAATTTGTCTGAAAATGTTCATCAAGCAGACTGAGTCTGAAATACTTAGCAAATGACCACAGTCATCTGAATACTGAAGCCTCTGTGGAAGGGTAAATTGAATCTGTAGGCTGAAAAGAACATGAAAATCCCCTGCCCACAGGATTTTCTTTTCTTTGAAGGCAATCATTCATTCAGTGTAAGGCCACTAACACTACTGTCTCTGAGGGAAAAACATAATATCTAAAATATTTTACATGTTTGTGCATGACTATGGAATCAGCAGATTAGTGTCAAAATGTTCTGGAATATTTGCTTAGCCCCAGATATTTTAAGAGAATGAAACTGTTGGGTTCAGAAATAAGAAGAAACCACCAACTACCACTAAGGGACCAAGGTCACCTTCCTTCTTTCTTGGTCATATCTTAACTTTATATGCATCCTGTTTTCTCCTTGCAAAAAGTAAAGAATTTTGTATTAATCAACTCAGTCCACCATACCAAAATACCATTGACTGGGTGACTTAAACAACAGATGTTTACTTCTCATTCTTCTGAAGTCTAGGAACTTGAAGTTCAAGGCACCAGCAAGGTAGATTTCACTCTGAGGCCTCTTTTCTTGACTTATAAGAAGCTATGATCTTGCTATTTTCTCACATCACATTTCCTCAGTGCTTGTGCTGGATAAGAGAGAAAGAAAAATGGGAAGAAAAGGAGAAGGAGGTAGGGAGATAGGGAGGGAGAGAGAGAGGGAGAGAGGGAGAGAAAAAGAGGAGGAGGGTGTGAGGTTTTTGTGTCTCTTCTTATAATGACAGTAATCCTACCAAATCAGGGTCCCACTCTTATGACTTTATTTAATCTTAATTACTTTTTAGGGGCCTCATCTGCAAATACAGTCCCACTGAGGGTTAAGACTTCAAGATAGAATTTTATGGGGACAAAAACTTTCAGCTCATAACAAATTTACGCTTCCCTAATTCCCTTTAGAGTGCTCAGAAATTATAGGAATTCCTAGTTAATGTGGACTTGAGTGTAATCACAATTAGTAAAACATTTTCTATGTCACGCTCCAGCTTCATTTAGCAAACAATTAAGCTCTGACACATATGAATGACTCAGGCAGTGTCTCCAAACCACTTGGGAAGGTTATGGTAGAAATGTCAGCATTATAAACAACCTTCTGTTCAGTCTGCAGATGTGTTGTATCCCTTTGCCTCAATATAAAACAGAGAGCAAATCATTGTCTGGAAAGAAAGTCATAGCAGTTGGGCAGAAATGGCTGTGTTCATTTTCCCAGATAAACAGAGCATACAGTATTTGCAAAGAGCATTCAAGAGGTTTACATAATTTATGAATTATCTTGAGAATTGATTAGATTTTACAATTTTGATAGAAGGTCAGCATCCTTCCCCTCTAGTGTGTGTTCAAGACAGGCCAAAGCCACCTTTATTCTGCCTTGCTGAGCCTTGTAGGTTTCATTTCATGAGAACCACTTTCACCGAAGTGGACTAGAATCCTTGTCATGACATGTGACATCACACTGGAGCAGAACCAGGGGAGACATGAGCACGCCGGCCCTCCTGCAGTGCTGTTAAACCCTCACTCTGCTCCCCTGGCCAGCATGTGTTTGTGAATTGAGCCTTTCCCTGTCTGGCTAACATAAAACCCTTTGCTCCTTATGGAAACAGAAAGCCAAGGCTTTCCAGGTTTGCTTTCCAACATGGCCTGGGACACAGAAGGATCCCATACATAAGCAGTCTTTTCAGCAGGAAAACATTTGGAGAACTGTCAGGATGGAGGCTGTTTCCAGTCCAAACTGTATTCCAAGGCTTGTGGCTAAAGAATGGATTCAGATCATTTCCCTTCAAAATGCACAGGCCTGGCGGAAATAGTCTGTGTGTAATTTCTCTCTCCTCTGCCCTTCCAACTTCTCTACACTCCTTTTGTCCACTCTCTTTTCGGTTCCTTCTCCCTGCTCTCTCCTTTGCTTTCCTCTGGTCCCTATGTATCTATATTTCTTTCCTTTTTCTTATTTGATTAGTTTATCTTCTTGACCCTTCATTTCTGTTTTGGTTTTGTGTGTGTGTGTTTTTTGGTTTTGCTATCATCAATTTCTTCTCTTAATTTATTTTCTTTTCCTTGTTTAATTTTTTCTTATTTTCTCCCATCACGTTGGATAAAGTTGAATTGTTTATAAAATGAAGTTAAAGTCAGCCACAGACAATGTTTCATTTCATTATGATTATACTAGATCCATATTAACTAGGAGATTTTAGAATTTCAGGACAATCAAAGAAAGTATGAGTATCTACTCTTCACTTTTTCCAAGGAGGAAAATGGATAGATGTGCTACCAAGACATGAGGAAGAGAGAAAGAGGTTTTGCATTTTCCTCTAAATGGAGTTACTATTTTTCTTTCTTTCCTCTTTCCTTGTCCCTTTATTTTTTTTCACCTTTATCCTCATGTTTTTCTCACTATGATTGTTCTTTAAGGTGAGTCCATAGGTTATTGCTAGGCCATGTTATAGATTAAAGAACTAAAACCCTGAGGGATCAATTAGCTCAAGGGTGGCATAAATTAGTGAGCCTGTTCATCCCCTTCCTGGGGAACAAGATTAACAAACCCTTCCCTGGTCCACCACAAACCATAATTACACACATTATGCCAACACCCCAGACATATCAACAGCCTGTCATTGGAGCAAAAAGAGTGGAGTTGTTCTAAATTATCATGAAACATAGGTATCCACTCATGATGTCACTTAACAGATGTTTACTGCTTGCTTCAGTGTGTGCCAGGCATTTGGATACAATCTTTAGTAAAACTAATCCAGTTTTATGTAGTAGATTATGGTCTTAAAGTAGGATTTTCTTTATTTGAGAAACATTAGGTCAAATTGCTTCAAAATTATACTGGTGTTTGCAGTCAAGCAGATCTGGATTCCAACATAGCTTCCCCATGGTTGTGTGACTTCAGATGATTACCTAGCATCCCTAAGCCTTAATTTCTTAATTTATAAACTAGAAATAATTACTATCCTCAGAATGGTTATAATTATAAAAATGATGTGTTGATCACAATGCCTAGCACTGTAAATATTACTAAATTAAAGAAATACAGAACTATATTGTGGGAATGGTTGCAAAACTCTAAATTCACTAAAAATCACCGAATTGCACACTAAAAATGGGTGAACTTTAAGATATAAAAGTTATATACCATAAAGTAAATGGCTCAGCAAAGTCACAAATATTCTCGCCAGGCTTGAAAAGACATGTAGGCACAGCGATGTAGAAGTTCAGAGAAAGACGGTATCTTCTCCAGAAGAAGAAAGACAGAGAGAAAGGCAGGGGAAGTGACAAGAGATTCTTTAAAATGTAAGAGTTCTGAGAGTAAAGATAAACTCACGAGGCAAAAAGAAGCATTTTAATCAAAACAGGAGAATTTTTGTTATAATCTATGAGGTAGTGAAGAAAATTCAATGCTTTTAAGCCCTGGATGGTGTGGCTCAGTGGACCGAGAGCCAGCTTGTGAACCGAAAGACTGCTGGTACATTGGTCAGACCGAAAGCCTGGGTGACAGGCCAGGTCCCCAGTTGGGCAGTGTGCGAGAGGCAACCCATCCATGTTTCTCTAGCACACTGATATTTCTCTCCCTCTCTTTCTCCCTCCAGTCCTCTCTCTCTAAAAATAAATAAAAATAAAATTTTTAAAAAGATGTTTTGGAGTCAAAGGTTTATATCTATTGAAAAATTCAATTCCAAAGCACTCTAGTGGTACTAAGGACCCAAGCAGCAAAGGGAGCAGCGAGGGAAAAGCTGATGTAAGAGACCCCCAGGTGGGGTTGGGGGAATGGATGGATGTGTTGACTGACTGCTGAAAGGAATACAGAGTCAGAAATCAAAATAGCTCATATTTTGAGGTTAGAGGTTAATTTGTAGGTAGATTGAATTTGAATTTCTGATGATGCATGAATGGGATTCAGTAGGGATGTTTAGCAAGTTGTCATGTGTCTGAAACTCTGAACAGGAGTTGGTAATTCATATGAAAAAGAGTGTTAGTCAAGTTCTGAGCTGCAAATTGCACTTTAAGTCTATATTGATTTTGTAGCCCCCTGACCTCCTTGCCTGAGGCTCTTATGTGATGTGTATATTATTAAAATTGCTCATGTGACCTGGTTTCATTTTTCTGCATGTATCCGTCCAATTTTCCCAGCACCATTTATTGAATAAACTATCATTAGCACATTGTATGTGCCTGCTTTCTCTGTCAAATATGAATTAACTTCAAAGGTATAAATTGAAAATAGATTAAAGGCTTAAATGTTAGACCCAAAACTATAAAAATTATAGAAGAAAACATAGGCAGCAAAATCTTGAACATTGCTTGGAGCAATATTTTATTGGATATAACCCTCCAGGCAAGGGAAACAAAAGAAAAAATAAACAAATGGGACTACATCAAACTAAAAAATTTTTGCACAGCAAAGGAAAACATCAACAAATGAAAAGACAACCCTGGCTGGTGTGACTCAGTGGACTGAGTGCTGGCCTGTGAGCCAAAGTGTTACTGGTTTGATTCCCGGTCAGGGCATGCGCCCAGATAACTCCACTGTGGACGGCAGTATGGAGTTACCTCAAAAAACCAGTCCCCAGTAGGGGGTACATGAGAGGCAACCACACATTGATGTTTCCATTCCTCTCTTTCTCTCTTCCCGTTTCTCTAAAAATAAATAAATACATGTTTATTGAATGGGAAAACATATTCACTGATGCATCCAATAAGGGGCTAATATCCAAAATTTATAAAGAACCTAAAAAATTCAACACCAAAAAAACAAATAATCCTATTAAAATATGGGCAAAGGACTTGAATACACACGTCTCCAAAAAGAACATACAGATGGACAATAGACATATGAAAAGATGCTCAGTGTCAGTAATCATTGGAGAAATGCAAATTTAAACCACATTGAGATATCATCTCACACCTGTCAGAATGGCTATCATCAATAAATCAACAAACAATAAGTGCTGGCGAGGATGTGGAAAAAGAGGGATGTGGAATCCTAGTGCACTGTTGGAGGGAACACAGACTGGTGCAGCCCCTGTGGACAGCAGTATGGAGTTACCTCAAAAATTAAAAATGGATCTGTCTTCTAATCCGGCAATCCCACTTCTGGGTACATATATCAAGGAACCCAAAACATTAATTCAAAAGGGCATAAGCACTCCTATGTTCATTGCAGCGTTATTTCCAGTCACTGAGATATGAAAGCAGCCCCAGTGTGCATCAGTACATGAGTGGATAAAACAACTAGGGGATATTAATAGAATGGAATACTACTTGGGTGTAAAAAAGAAGAAAAGTTTACTATTTGCAACAGCATGGATGGGCATGGGGAACATCCTGCTAAGCAAAATATGCCAGTCAGAGAAAAACAAATTCCATATGATTTTATTCATATGGAGAATCTAATGAACACACTGAACTAACTAGCAAAATAGAAACAGACTCACAGATAGAAAGCAGGAGGACAGCTAAGAGGGATGAGGGTAGGGAGCGGAGGGAATTAGTAAAAAGGAAAAAGGATTCAACATGGACTGGACGATGGTGTGGTGATGGCTGGGGAGAGGGGAGCATAAGGGGACTAAATTCTAGTGAAAAATACAATAAAAAAAGAAGGTGGAAAAAAAGAAAGTAATTTGTATAAAGAGATAACAAGATAAAATATTTGTGGGAAGTGTGAATTAATAGTTTCTCCTTTTTATTAATTTTTAATAGTAAATGTACTTTACTTTTACAATGACAAAAATAAAAGCTACCGCTTATGCCAAAATAAAATGAAATTGCTCATGTGAGAACATCTTTTTTGAAAAGGATATCCAAAATTTTTAATCAAATTTTTCAAGAAATCTGCGCCCCCTAAAATGTCAAGAACCGCTGGTCTAACCAATGTTAGCTGAATGAAAGACACCAGAGTTGTCTGGCCTGGCCATTATCTTCTACCCAAGGGTCTGGATCAGGTGAATAGATAGAAACACGCTTGGCTACATTGTTGGAATATGGTACCACCCCCCTCCTTTATATTTACGTTTCAGCCTCACTGTCATGGTCCAGGTTCCACGGAGTGTGTTTGTGGGAGTTCTGGGTACTATCCAAAGAAAAATATATACTTAAAATGCTCTGCCAGCTTATATTTTATTATGCATGATGAAATACCTTCAAAAGCATTTCTGAGCTGGAACATCGCTGTTCATTGCCCTGACACATGCAAGACCAGCTCTCTGAGGGTAAAGCACGCATGAGAAAGCCAGGATGTCATCTGAAGTGGGCAGATGGAAAGGTTTTTATTTCCTTTAATTACATCCAGACAGTCATTATTCTATGTCATTAGCATGGGCTTGTAAGGCAAGTTAGTGGAGAAAATTTAATACGATGTTTTACCAGCAAGAGAGCCTAAATAGAAAAGTTGAGAAATAGCGCAGATGCTTTTTGTTAACACAGCTCCTTTTCCCTCAGTTTTGCTTTTTCCTTGAGAAGATCTGAAATCTAAAATGTTGCTGCGTGTAAAAGTGTTTTAATTAAGCTGTGCTGTATAAAGCTTGCTTTGGTGAGGCAAACGCAGACGTTACGGGGAGAGAAGCCCACTCAGTTTTATAGCTTTTTTTTTTTTTTTTTAGCAATAGTGCTGTTCTGTCCTTGGAAAACCACAGAATTGGGGCCAGCTGGAAGCACGCAGCCTTCCAGGTGGCTGGGTAAAAGGAGAGGGCATGTCCTTCCTGCACAGGAGCATGGCTGTGCACCCTGTTCCTGGGAGGTGAAGGTAACCTGCAGAGGGTGACCAGGGAAAAGAGATGTCAGGACAGAAGGGTACCAAGCCAAGGGGACCAAGGGCTATGCTTGTCCTAGGGAACCAGGGACAGCCTAGCTGGGTTAAAGAGAAGCAAGTGATGATCAGAGTCACAGGACAAAAAGTCAATCTTAAGGATGAGCCACTTAAGGTGGCTATGGGAGGATAAACAGCAAAAATCACTGCTGTAAGGAGAGTAGCTGGATGGGAGCAGGAATGGGGAATGGTTTAAGAAACATGGATGAGAACACAGGTGGAAAATCTCCTGAGTGTGCACGGTGGCTTCTCTGTTGGCTGTGTTTGGGGCTCAGAGAGGTTAAGTGGCACTGGTGGGATAACCTGGAAAGTCTGTCCACCTAATTCCTTTGTGAGTGCGTCAGAAAATAGTTCCTTTATATTGAAAGTGCTCTGGAAAACTTACCGTGCACCGAGGTAGTGCATCTTGTCTTCAGGCAACTCCAGCTTATAAAAAGGCATCACTTTTATTAAGCTGAACTCTACTTCCCAATGGAGATTGTAACCAGACCAGCCTGTGCTCGTAGGCAAGGCAGGGAGGGAGGTGCAGGTTCTTTCCAGGACCTCCAGAGCCCGCTGCCTCTGCCTTTGTTAGAAATAAGTGGTGATGGCAGACACCAGTCAAGTGGTTTTCAAACTCCGCATATAGTTGATTCTCTGGTCACGAAACTATTTCCCAGGCCTCACAGGGTGGTACCATGGATCTGTGGTGTTTGGGGACCCTGAGTTCTAAAGCTTAGATTCTATGTAATTAGTTTTGGCTTATTTGCTGAGTAGCATGCTTCTTCATCTCTCAGATTTTTTTCTGGTTCAAGATTTCCAAGGAGGGGAATTGTCAGCAATATGTCACCCTGTATCTCATTCAAAAAGGAATATTGACAAATACCATATGACTTCACTCATGTATGGAATCTAAGGAACAGTATAAAGGAACAATCAAAATAGAAACAGACTCACAGATGCAGAGAATAGACTGATGGTTGTGAGAGGGGAGGGGGCATGGGGGACTGAGTAAAAGAGGTGAAAGGATTGAGAAGCACAATCGATAGTTACATAATAATCATGAGGATATAAAGTACAACAAAGGGAATATACTCAGTAATACTGTAACAACTATTATGGTGCCAGGTAGGCCCTGGAAATGCCAGAGAGATCACTTTGTAAAGTATATGATTGTCTAACCACTACACTGTACACCTGAAAAGAATACATTTATTTATATATTAAATATATTTACATTTATATAGGTAAATATATTTATATAGGTACTACTGATTCAACTAAGAATTTAAATTGTTGTGATTTACAATTTTTTAAATAAACGAATAAAGGAATATTGAGTCCTGTGCAATCAATACACATTCTCAAACTTGGTAACCAGGCTGTGGTCTGGGGATTTTGTGATTTTAGACATGGGTATGTAAGAGGCGGATGTGAGCAATTCCATGGCACATACAGAGGAGGGCTCCCATCTCCACACTTGCATGTATTTTCTACAAACCAGTCTCAGTTCCGCCCCATGAAGATGCAGAAGCTTTAATCCTGCTACTATATGGAAGCCCTTCAGATATTTCTAAAGAGCTATCAGGCCAGCTCTAAGCCCTTTCTTCCCTAAGTAAATGCCTCCAGAGCACTAAACCAGCCTTTGCCTAGGAACACGCTTTCCGGGTCCATCACCAACCTTGGCCTCTATTCTGAATGTGCTCCAGGTTGTCCCCCCTTCTCTTAACATGGTAGGGACAGAGCTAAATATTAACATGTTATCTGACCAATCCAGGGGACTGCCTCACCCTGTATTCTTAAGATGATGATTCTGCTCATACTGCTTAAACCTACATTACTTAGTACCGTAATAAACCCTCTCTTGCCTTGGCACTCTCATTTTAGAGACTATGATACCGTGCCTGTAGATAATAATATATTTCTAAGCAGTTACTGAATGCTGATTATGCAGTGGGGACATAGAAACTCATCAGAGACACGGAGATTCACGTGTTCAAATGAGTCTAATTACACCCCACCATCAGCTATTACCCAAGTCAGGGGAGCTAAGGCAACCAACAAAAGAGAGACACTACATACGTGAGGGTGAGTAGGTAATCAGAGGGGACATGGCAAGCAGTCAAATGGCTTGCTAGATAAAAGGCAAAGAATTCATTTATTCTACAAATATTTATTTTTGTACTTATTATGTGCCAAGAACAAAAAGGGAAAATTAATTGAATTGAAACTCAGAGAATGTTCTGATGTCATCTACTTTCCAAAAGCATCCAGGATTCCTCAAGTAATCACATTCTTTGCTAAATCACATTCGTCTGCTTCTGGAAAGCAGATGAGGATGACAAGATCAGTTAACACTTCCCTTGCAGCAGTCCACCAAGAAGACAAAAGATACATGAGAACAGGACATCTACATCTGTCCCGAGTCGTGATTGATTTTTCACTCAGCTTAGATGCTTTCAATGTGGATACCCTTGATGATTTATGAGGCCAAGTCAGTGGCGTTGGGCCTGAAATAAAATAACAGACTGCTGGTTACTCAGATGATAGTGATTATATATGGGTTCATCGTGGAAAAGCCCACCCACTGCAGGGATCTGGGCATGGTCTCCTCCTCACTGTAACCCTCAGAGGTTAGAAACCTAAGTGCAAACACACCAAAAGCCCACTGCAGATCTATCAGATAATAACAGAACTGAGTGGGGACTCCAGAAAACATCTAGTGCCAAGAATAGTGAAGGGTTTCTTCTATTTTTAGTCTCTTGTACATTCTTGGCATTTAAAATACTTCAGTAGAATAGTGTCATGTCTTGTAGATAACATTGTAATGAATACTAATCCTGCACATAGGTTTGGTGAGAATGAGTTCTTGATTAGCAATGTCTGCCTTGAGCACAGTAGTAATACACGGTTTAAGGAGTGAGTGCCATGTATGTGAAATTGAGGCACTGCCCTTATTATGCTAATGAGTAAATTGGGACTAAAGGGACAATTTAGACAGTGCCTCATCTAAGATCACAGGCCTGGTACAACGTATTCCCAACACTAGAGTCAATTACTGCTTTTCTTTTGACATATCATCCCATTTTATTTCAATCTCTGCCTTAAAACAATTAAGCATATTACACCCCGGCTGGTGTAGCTCAGTGGATTGAGCACGGGCCTGTGAAGCAAGGGGTCGCTGGTTTGATTCCCAGTCAGGGCACATGCCTGGGTTGCAGGCCAAGTCCCCAGGAGGGCATGCCTGGGAGGCAACCACACATTGGTGTTTCTCTCCCACTTTCTCCTTCCCTTCCCCTCTCTCTAAAAATAAATAAATAAAATATTTTTTAAAAAAACAATTAAGCATATTAGATGCGCCTAAACTCTAAGTCAGGAAATGTTGAACTTGGCTTTGGCTTAATAACTAAGAAAATAAGAAAATTCATCAGAATTCCTTACAGTATTAAATCCTCAGAGCTGGAAGAAACCATGCAAGGTAAGTCTAATGGAATGACCTCATTTCGTAGACGAGAAAACAAAGGTCCAGACAGATTACAATGAGTTAGTAGCAGAACAGGAATTAGAACATATCTCTAAAGTTTGATTCCATGCTATTCACTCACAGTGTCTTTCTTTCTTTGTAAAATTCATTTATGAAATAAGCATTTGTCAAGTAACCACTATGTGACAGGCATTAGGCTACAGTCGGGGGAGGTATAATAAAGCCAATAGATTAGTAGAGGAACTGGTCATGCAAGCACTTTTCTTACAGTGTGATGAGGGCCAGACTATGTTCCTCTAAAGTCTCACATAGAGAGGCACTTAATTCTTCCTGAGTCGTGGCAACCTTCATAGATGAGGTGAGTGTTTCAGTGAGTCTTCAAATATGAACAGGGGGGGTTGCAAAAATACAGAGTAGACTGGGATATTCTGGATAAATTGTACCACATAGAAAAATGCAGGACGATACAAAGGGCATGAGATGTTTTAGCAACTGCAAGTCATTTGGGAACTAAGTAGAGGTGGGTAAGGACCTGAACAAAGACCTTAGGCACCATACTAAGAGGTGTACATTTGACCTAGTAGGCAGTGGGTAGTGACTGGTGTGTCAGAAGAAGGAGAGTGGCAAGATCAATTCCGTGCTTTGGATGGATCATGGCAAGCTTGTGAAGAGCAGAATCAGAAGTTTAGGAGGTCAGCTAGTGTGTAGTTTCAAAGGTCTGTATGAGAGAAAAATGACAGTATGGGTTAAGCCGGTAACACTGAAAATATAAAGAACTGACTGGGGAGCTATTGCATAGGTAGAATCAAGGGTTTGGATTTATACTGGATATAGGGATTGATAGAGTGGAGAACCCAAGCAATAAAAATAATTCATTTTGCTTGCTGTATATGGTAATAAAAATGAACTAAGTTCATGCATAAGAAAGTACCTTTAAAAAGCTAAGCTCTTTATATATGTAAGGTATTTTTATTATCACAAGATCTTAATACCAAATACTATTTCAGTTTACTCTTTAGCATAAAAAAATAGGTTAAATGTGCTGTGGACAAAGTAGACCTTGAGAAAGAAAAGGGTGCAACATAGAGTTTTGGATCTATCTGTTTACCCATTGATGATTATCCTCCAATCATCGTTAACACCATTATGGATTAGGCATTGCAGAGTGGGATGGACAGAGGCGAACCAACCACACTCTCTGTGGAAGGATCAAGAGGTTATTGTTTCATTAAAAAAAACTCACCCAGCTTGGCAAAAAGGCACCCTCTCAGAGCTACTCCAACCGAATTGTGTAACAGAACTTAAGCAGACCCTCCCTAGGTGAGTGGCAGAAATGTTCAAATGTGTGAATCTGACTTAGCTACTCCACCAATGAGCTGCCAGACTGAGCTGTTTGGTAATTAGTAAAACATCTGTTTCACTAATTACTGTCTCAGAAACAGTTGCTGCTTTCTTGGCCAGAAAAGGGGGCGGAGACACTGAGGAGGAAGGGAACAGGGGATTTGGACGTGGACCTCACTTTAGTCCAGCTGTTTCCCATTTGAAAAAAGAATAAAGGGTTGATAGACACTGAGTCAGTGGGAAAGCATCAAGACAAAAGTGAAAAGGAACATGCTATCAAATCACACTGACCCTAAATTGACTCCAGTGCATACCACTGGCATGTGGTGAGCAAAGCTTCCCTTCTCTCCACAGTCTTGGGAGCAAGTTTTCATTGCCAAAAGATGTCCCAGTAAAAATATTTATATGAAAACAACACAAAGGCAATGTTAAGAGCACTGCTGACCGCTTACAGTTTGCACTCCTCTCTCCACAGCAACAAGAACTTGGACAATCTCCTTCTCTCTGTGAATGATGCAAGACTGGGTTACATGAGGTGATTTGAGTACTTCCTTCTGGCTTTGAGCCTCCGCAGGTTGGGAGAGCAGGTGAGGAGCACCAGTACATCGTAGGAATCCTTCCATGAACAAGGCTGTTCTGCAGAGGAAGGCTGGGCAAGTCGGGCAAGATTCGGGCTCTAGCTCTCTAACTAGGAAAGGAAACTGGCCAAATGCATCCATCATTCTTTCAACCAACCAAATGGCGAATAGTTATTAAGCACATAAAATGTACAAGGTGGATGTGCGAAATGCAGGAGACAGCATGTTCAAAAGGACAGACCAGCTTCTTGCCCTTATAGACCTCATGATCTAGGGAGGGCAAAAGACGTGAAAATAGCACATGATGGACCACCCATTCTTTCACAAGACTCTCTAAGAGGTTCTAGCTTTGGCCCAATCTGTGACTGTTTTCTGCATTTCCTTCTGTCAATGTCTACTCAACCTCTGACCCACTAGCTCCCGCTTTGTCCCTTTTCGTTCTTGTGGACCAAAATTCTATTTCTCCATCCTGAGTACTCAGTGAGGTACCCTTCCAAGAGAAGATTAGAAAAGGTAGATTTCACTCACATAATGGCCAGGCCCAAGCCAGAGCTAGACTCAGAGGGGGTCTTTAAGCATAGGGCTAAGCCTTTGTCCCAATTATGAAGGTGGCAAGTCTTGTCACTGATGGCCTGGGTGCCTTCAGTAGGTACTCTTTCTTCCTGTTCTAGACTCCTTGGCTTTTTTCACTCTCTGCCTCTGCTTGAGCCAACCCTCTCCTTATCTCTGCTTTACAAAACTATATTTGTTCTTTAGATTTCAGCTTCATTGCCATCCACTGTGTGGGACTTTACTACTTCCCACTCACCCCGTGGTATGCACTGTTTTTTAAACTCCCTTAGTACTTTGCAACTCTCTTGGGACATCAGAGACAGTCTTATTTTACTTTGTCAATATTTTATTTTCCTTCTAACTTGAATGAAACTGTCTTATTTCTCTCAATATTTTATGCCAGAAATTCAGAATTTTGCACATAGTAGGTGCTTAATTAAAATACTTCAATATCGACCTTCAGGTAGGAAGAGCCTGTTTTTGAATCTTGACACTGCTTTTTACAAAGCGACAATTAATTTATCTCTGAGATAATTGAATAATTGACTTTACTCATCTCATAAAAAAAGATTATCAACAACTATAGGATTGCAAATAACAATAAATGTCATATCATATGGAATCTCCTAGCCTAGGGTCTGCCTCATTGGAAGTATTCCATAAGAGCTTGTTCCAGTTCCTTCCCTAACAAGTTTTTATTAAATTAAAATGAATTTGAAATAAACAGAAATTGAGAGATATTACATAGCCCATATTTTCTCAAAATTCTCTTTTCTGGTAATCCCATAATTTGTAATAAGGGTCTATAACTATAGTCCATGGTCTAAATCTGACCCCAAACCTGTATTTGTAAATCAAGTTTTATTGGAATTCAGCCATACCCATGTGTTCACATATTTGCTATGATTTCTTTCTCATTACATCTGTAGGAGTTTAATACTTACAGTATGGCCCGGGCCAACAAAACCTAAAACACTAACTCCCTGATCCTTTATAGGAAAAGTTTGGCAATTCGTGGTTTCCAGTTAAGTTAAGGCTCTCTTTCTTCAGAAAAGTCCTGTGGAATTACCGGCATACTACCCCCAACAGATGACATGTGGAGTTCCTTGCCCTGTTACCATATTATCTTAGATCAAATCACCACATGAAGTTTGAAGCAGGGGATGAGAAATGAGGGAAGAATGCTCTGCCAGGAACCAAAAAAGCGAGGAAGATCTGGGCCAGAGGTGTTGACTCATAAAGCAGAGAAGTGAGCTTCACTTCGTGTAGGAGAGTGGAGAGCTGGTAATCAAGTTAAACTGGAACAAGAGGAGGGGTAGTGGTTATAATAATAATGCTCCCTGTCTTTGCCAGAGTTCCCAAGAACACAGAGAGTGGAACAACAGTTTACATGCTAACTCCCAAAAATGAATTTGGATCACAATCCCAGAATATGGGAGTCAAAAAAAATGAGTATCGAGAGAGAGAGAAAACAGAAGGGAGAGAGAGGAAGGAAGGAAGGAAAGAAGGAAGGAAGGAAGGAAGGGAGGGAGGGAGGGAAGGAGGGAGGGAGGGAAGGAAGGAAGAGGGATAAAGAAAGGAAGAAAGGAATAAGGAAAGACAGGAGAAGGGCAGGGAAGGAAGAAGAACAATTTTAAAAGCATATTCCAACAAGCACTACCAAGTGTTCAACCCCATGGGGAGTCTTCAGAAAGCTGGGTGAAATACTACTCCCCAAACTATCAAGGAATGAAAAGGGAGGATAACTTGTAGCTCCTAATAGTCAATGTGTGCATTGTGGGACACTGACCTCACCACATCTCAGGATAGCCCATCCTGGCCTGAGGAAGCCAGAACCCAACACAGCAGTAGTGCCATCCACTATGTAATCCTTGGTTTGAGGTGCTATCCAGTGGCTGTGTTGGCCTAAGTGGACCAGAGAACAAAAGTGGGCAGCCAGTGAGCTGCAAGGTGTGCTGAGCACCAGGGGAAGACAGAAGCCCTGCAGCAGAGGCGAGAAGTGAGACAAGGCACTACCAGATTGTGACTGCTAGTGACAGGAGGGACGGAGAAAAGTCCTCACTGTAGGCCTGGCTGTCTGAGTGAGACAATCCCCCAAATCTAAGGCCCACCATGAAGAACTGCCATGTAGGTCAATGAAGGTCAGAGGCTCCCCCTCTGTGGTCTGCAGGAAAGCATGATGCCAGGCCACCTTCCTCAGAGTCATTAGTCACATGCACCAGAAACATGGAATCCGGGACGCACTTAAACTGGATTTGGCATCCTACAGCTAATTGAGCACCTACTGCATGCTAACCTCTTTTCAAACACATTATATATCCACGTATATATACATACATATATGCACATGTATATGAGGTCTCTCCAGAAAAAGTCCAACCACTGTTAATATAATGAGAACAGTTTGCATGACATCAATATAACCTGGCAGCCAAGAAGAGTGGACTGGAATGTACATGAGGGAATAATGATGACTTCACTGTACTAGTCAATACAGTAAATGCCATGGAGTGAGCACGTGTACTATGTGGCCATCACATTCAAAATGACTGAGTGCATAGAGCAACGAATCTGCATCAAATTTTGTATTAAGCTTGAACACTCCACGGGCAACTGGAGACTGACTGCTTCTCCACAACGATGCACCTGCTCATGCATCACATCCTGTGCAGAGATTTTTGGCAAAACATCAAAATCATCCAGGTGACGCAGCCCCCACTACAGCCCAGATTTGGCACCCTGCCACTTCTGGTTTTTCCTGAAACTAAAGCCACCTTTGAAAGGGAAGAGATTTCAGACTGTCGGTGAGATTCAGGAAAATGTGACAGAGCAGGTGATGGCAATTGGGAGAGCTGTGTGAGGTCCCAAGGGGCCTACTTTGAAGGGGCTGAGGCATCACTGTCCTGTGTACAATGTTTCTTGTGTCTTGTTCAAGAAATGTCTCTATTTTTCATATTACATGCTGGATACTTTCTGGACAGGCCTCGTATACACATGAGATATACACATTTATATATACATGTATATATACATATGTATGAGTATATATATATATGTGTGTGTATGTGTGTGTGTGTGTGTATATATATATATACATATATACACACATTTAATCCTCTGGAAAACCCTATGGGGGGGTGAAACAATCTCCATTTTACATATGAGTAACAGAGATGAAGAGTTAAGTAACTTACCCCAATTATTGTCATATATTTGGAAGAGGGGAGACTAGATCCATGCCAGGTAGCCCAAGGGGCCAAGCTGAGACCAATGGGGTAGAAGTCACTGGAAAAGAGCACTAGAACAGGGTCTTTCTAAAAGTCAGAGCTAGTTTTCCAGCAATGCAGCGATCTATCGTGCAAAAAAGCGAGGTTCATCCAAAGCAGTAATGTGCACACCATGGGTGCCCCTGGGAGAAAGAGGCGGGCCTCTCTGGCCTGGGAGAAGCCTGGACCAGTGGAAGGTTGCAGCCTTCTAGGGTGCCTTTTAATGGAGAAAGAGTGAATGCCAACACACACACATTTTTTACAGTTGTCATTTTAATGTCAGTGAAGGAGAACAGAGGATACTTAGAAAATAATAATAACATCTACTGGTATTAAGCTCTTCATATATCCCAAGCACTTTCCAAACAGCTTCATACATATCATTTAATCTTCACAGATATGCAGGTAGTTATATGACTATGAGATCGTTGTTATCATCATCCCCGATTACAGGTGAGAAAACTGGGACTGGCAGAGGCAGAGCCCAGAAACTTGCCTCAGGTCTCCCAGTTAGTAAGTGTCCGCCGTGGAGAGCCAGCTCCTGAGGCCCATGCCCCTGCTCGCTCCGACCTGCTGCCTCAAATATTCTGCATTTGCCTAAGATTGTAAATTCAAAACCTTTGGAGCCTGAGTTCTTAGGAAAGAGAGTCATGTGTAAAGGCACCAAAAAGGTCACTTTGACAGACAAAGCTGCATTTTAAAGAGCTGGAACATTTTTTTTCTGTGCAAATTCCCTGCAAATCCTTTCTTATGAATCCCGTATGTTTCTATTGTGTTTAATCACCTCCTAGGCTGTGTGCTGCCATTTAAAATGTTTTGAAAAGCATTTTTGCAGGTTCCTTCCAGTGAAAAAACAAACCAAAACATCAAAAGGCAGACCCTTTGGGGGGTTTTCTGGGGGGGTGTTTTGTTTTGTTTTGTTTGTTGTATCCCTCATGGTGAAAACTACTTTGGAGAAGACAATCGAAATCAGGAACAACAGCCCGCAGTGCAAGATGGTAGGACAACAAAGAGCACATGACTGATAATAAGTTATGTGATAACAGGGATAGTCCAGTCTGAGGGAAATAAAGATAAAAATGCAGAGTAGCTTCTGCATTCTGAAGGCTCTGACACCACAACGCAAGTAACAAGATAGCCCCAAACTTCATCCTTGCAAAATCGCAGCTTCGAGAAGCCCCAGGGTGATGGCTAACAGCTATCACTGCATCGTTCCCCATCTCCCCCTGAGACAGCGCACATTTATCAGTGGTCTGCAGTGCCTCACAGCCAAACAAATCTTTAAATATTTAAAGCATATTTTAATTTTGAAAGGACACATCTTGCTACAATTTATTGCTCTGGATTTTCTACAGTAGCCGAAATACGTTGCCTTGAGTTGTAGTCTAACACTTCCCTTGCTTCGGGATTAAAAGCATAAACTCTGGAATCAGACTGCGGGAGATTTTAACGTTGGCTCAGACACCCACTAAGAGATGTGAACCTTGGATAAATTACTCAATGTCTCTAAATCTCAGCTTTTTTATCTAGAGAATGAAAGTGGTTATAGCTCATTCTTCCCAGAGTTTTTACTTGAGTTCAATGAAATAATACATGCTACAGTGCTTGAAACAGTTCCTAGCACATAGTAAACCCTCTAAAGAAATTAACAATTACTATTATTTTTTTATCCATTTCCATCCATTGCCAAGAGAAGGTTATTTTCCTAAAGAAATAAAAAATCTGAGAACAGACCACTTATTAAACTCTGTGAGGGGCCAAATTTCAAAATAAACTGTCAGAAAAACTGAATTACCATCTTGGCCCCCCCTGTCCCCGCCATCAATTCCAACTAGCACTTTTACGAAGCTGGGTGACTTTATGCTGCCTCAGATTCCAGTCCAAGAACTATGTCCTCTGGGTCGGACATTCTCTTAGAGGATGTTTCCATTGTTCACTCAATTTTTACTCCTCACCCCCCTTTTGTTTGTTTTATAACCTTTTTCTTCTTTTTCCCCACAAGGTTCTCAATCTCAAAGTAATACTTAGCTTATAGGAGCTATAGAGCACTAAACAAAGTAATGGGTATAAATTATTCGACTACTTCATAGCACATAGTAAGAGTAAATATTAGATATTAATGCCTAAATATTAACATCCTTCCCTTACTCCTACCTGTGGATTCTCATGGCATTTCCGTTCTCTGTTGTGACATGAGTCAGTTACCCTCCAGTCAATCCTGGCTGCTATAAAAGAACATCATAGACTAGGTGGCTTAAACTACACACATTTATTTCTCCCAGTTTGGGAGACTGAGAAGTCTAACCCCAAGGGGCCAGAAGATTCAGAGTCTGACAAGAACCCAGCTTCATGGTTTCTAGACTACTGTCTTCTCACAGTGTTCTCACATGGCATAAGGGACAGGGAAGCCTCTGGGGTCTCTTTTCTAAAGGCACCAATCTCACTCCTGAGGGTCCCAGCCTCATGGCTTAATTACCTCCCAAAGGCTCCACCTCCTAATACCATCACACTGAGAGCTAGAATTTCAACATATGGATTTGCAGTGAACATAAACACTCAGTCCATAACACTTACCCACACAGCATATTTCATTTTGAACATCTCCAGTGCCTGGGCCATGAAACAATGAATAAATCATGGTCAGCATCATTTCCTCTTGAAGGCACCTGTGGCCCTTCCCCAGTTGGTTAGACGTGCTGTCTCTGTGCATCCCTCATCACAGCTCTTCTTCCTCTGAATTGCCTTTGCAAGCTATACGTCTACCTCTCCCACTACACTGTGTGCTCCTGGAGAACAAAACGCTAATCTTATTTTATGTTTTTCCAGAACCTCATGCAGAGCTTGGCATGCAGTGGGCACTCAGTTATTTGCTAGATAATATGCATTTTACATTTTTAAATATAAGAGCTCTTTGGACCTAGTTCACATCTTAGCAAGAATATAGCTAAGTCCTGATCTATATGGAGGCCAAGCCATAGCTCTTACATGTAGCAAATTTGGATGCATCACATAGGTGTGAAAAATTGAAGCAATAGAGTCTGCTTTACATTAAAACTCAAGAGATGCTTGGAGACTACTTTGCCTCTAACTGGATAGTTTACACATTTGTAGCTAAATTAACTGGCATTATTTAGTAGAAAATCCCAAAACTCCACAGTGGAAAAAGACTGTGGTTGTCTGTGGTATTTGCCAATGGTATTCTGTATAGACCCTTCTTGCCAATGCCTCTTACACAATTGTCCACTTTGGTTCAGGACCCACTGGAAGCCCTCAAAGCTACTTACTTGGTATATTAAGCAATATATTAATGTTGATGTATGACAGTGTCTAAATTTTCGTTTCCGGCTTCAAATGTTTTGCTTTTTAATTTTTAATAGAAACCAGACATCACGTCATTGATGTGTCATCAAAGGCAGTGCCAGACTTCCTGTTCTCCCTGGGAAGGATTCGATGGCTGGTAAGAAAATATGGAGAAGGTCACCCTGGGGATTTAGCTCGAGTCCATGCAGACTAGAAAAGCACCATATATAGGGACCAAGATGTAAACTCTGCTTTGCATAGATGGAACAGGAACATTTCTGACTTGAACTCTTCACAAGTCTCAGATTCCGGCACAGATTCACTCTCTGGACAGATAGGGATTTGCAAACTATACACCAACATCTGTACTATGGACTAGAATCATGGAGATGAAGCATGTGTGTATTTCCATACATGTAGAGACATGGGACATTGGAGGAACAAATAAAGAGGGATTTAATCTCCCAAAACATATTGTAATTATGTAATAACAGAGGAAATGGATGAATGATGGCATACTGGTTGTGTAGATAAACAATAGAAAACTGCAGGTGTGTTAAAGTCACAGAAAAAATATAACCCTATGAAATTTTACTTGCATAAACACTATGTACGACTTTCTCTTTGAGTGATACCATAAAATATTAATATCACTGGTCATTGTTGTTAAATGAGTTGTGCCAAAAATAGCTACATATCCATGTAGAATGACTGCACATTTGCACTGAGCAAAAATACCCAGTATTTACAAACTGTGTAACTCTGTCAGTTGGCCCTGCTTTCTTACCCTACCAAACACATTTGCAAAACAGCTTCTTTGTTAACATCTAACACAATTGCCTATAAAATGTTCATTGTCAGCTAATTGTGAGAAGTCACAAATCCTACCCACTCCAAAGGGTTATGAAAAGGCAGGAGCTGGAGGACAGGCTAGAAGCCTGCAGAATCTCCAGTACAAAGTGCACAAATCCCTGCGTCCATTCACCCCAAGTGCACACTTACTC
The DNA here is from genome assembly GCF_014824575.4 of Sturnira hondurensis. Classification (NCBI taxonomy): domain Eukaryota; kingdom Metazoa; phylum Chordata; class Mammalia; order Chiroptera; family Phyllostomidae; genus Sturnira; species Sturnira hondurensis. The sequence continues at coordinate 5,513,768 of NW_028075269.1, forward strand.
TGGAGCAAAGGCATCTGAAGAAAGTAAAATCTCCACCTTCCAGACTAAAAGCAATAAGGGCAGTATTTTATAATGTTTGATCATTGTACTTTATAGGGAAATAAAGAATGTGTGAAACTCTTTTGCTTATTGTGAAAACCTCAATGTTTATTCTCAGTGTAAAGAAAGGCATCAAAGTTGTATCTGCCACCGAAAAAAATGTCACCCACATTTGGGCAGGTTGTTATAAAGGGTAAGATGAAGAGACTTTCAGGTGAAAAGGAACAACAGCATTTGAGAAGACACAGAGGAATAATAATAATACACTCTCACTATGTGACAGTGCTAAGTACCATACTTAATAATTTATACACGTTATCTCAAGACATTTCAAACAATCCATGAATCAGAAATTCTAATCAACATTTTAGAAATGAGACCAAAGATGGCGTACTTACAGAAAATGGCATCAGCATTTAGGTTGAGGTTTCCCTAATTCTGGAACGTCTGTCCCTGAACAGGAATCTATACCGACTCCCAATGGAGCAACGTGGAGTGCCTGAGCAGCTAGAGCAGTCTGTTAGTTCTGGAGTGTGCATGCATCTGAGGAAGTGGTGAAAGTAGACTTACATGACAGTTTGCATTCAAGTTTAATATTAAAATGCAACTAGCAGTAAACAGTTATGGGGCAAAAAGTCACCTGAACTTTGCTCTCTTCTCCCTGTGATGCTGAGAAGACTTTCAATGTAAGGTTGTTTTGAATGACTGTGGGGCTATGCGTCGCTTTTCCTTTGTTCCTTTAATTCTCTAGACCTTGATCAAGGATGTAGTCTTTGAAATGAAAGTGTAGGAGGGAAAGGTATGAAATGCCTAGTTTGGGCTTGTTTTTTTTTTACCATCGTGGTATATAAAATGCTCGAATTTCAGATATTACAGTTTGGCGTGATATCTATTTAGAGCACCTATGATGACACAGGGCAAAAGTTGAAGCAACAAGCTCTCTCTCCCCAACAGTTTGAATGTATTAGACAAGGGGTAGAATTGATGAGCAGAAACATGGAAAGTGGTTATCAAAGCTGTTATATGAAAGCATCTCTAGAAGTAAAAGCTTAAATCAGGGCATTTAAAAAATCCATTTTGGTGGTAGAGGCCATAGGTCAATAAAAGTTTCTAAGATATAGCCAGGCCCTGGCTGGTGTGGCTCAGCAGACTGAGCATTAGCCTTTGAACCAAAAGGTCACCAGTTCAATTCCAGGTCAGGGCACATTGCTGTGTTCTGGGCCAGGTCTCCATTTAGGGTATGCAAAAAGTAGCTGAGTGGTGTTTCTCTCACACATGTTTCTCGCTCTCTCTTTATTCCTCTTTTGCCCTCTAAAAATAAATAATTAAAATATTTTTGAAAAGATACAGCCAAATGGTTTCTGTCTTAGGGTATTACTACCTCCAGATTCTAGGAGCTATGGTTATAAAAAGGTTGGATTTAGTTAATGCTAATAGTGAATCAAATTGGCAGGTCAAAGAGAGCCTAGTGTAAAACATTAAGAGGCTTGGGTTGCATCCTATAACTGACAAAGAAACACTGACAAAACTGAAGTGATGGATGAGTGGACCAGAGAGAGCAAACCTCATTAAGTAGAGACCAACTAAGAAACACTTAATCCAATAATTTGGAGAGAAAAAAAAGTTGCTGAATAAGGAATGTTACAATAAAGATGGGAAAGAGATGAATAATTCAACAGATACTGAGCAGGTAGATTTAATAAGTAAAATTAAATATAAATGAAGAAGAGGAAGAAGTTTAGAATAACGTCTAGATTCACGTACTTGATCATGCCTTTGGATTAACACATGACTCCAAAAAGCTCTTGATCAGTTGAGCAGTGAGATGTACATGATGGAATGGGTGAGAGGCAGCAGATTGGAGAGAATGTGGACCATGAGTACACAGAAAGTTGCCAGAAATAAATTTTCCCAAATGTATATCTTCACCAAGCAACACATTAAGCCCATAGCCATTCCGAAGATAATTAATGAAGAGCAAAGGATTGGGAATAATATATTATTATCACAAAAGATCATTTCATTATCACTCCAATATAATCAGTGCTCATCCTCTTTTATAATATGAAGGAAAATAACCCCTACAATTGATATCTATTTCAGCCACATTGAGGTATAAGTGACAAATAGAAATGATATATATTTAAGGTATGTAACTTGATATGCTTTGTGAAGTGATCACCACAATCAAACTAATTAACATATTCATCACCTCACAGAGTTACCATTTTCTCTCTTTCCTTGTATGTGTGGTCAGAACACTTAAGTTCTATTCTCTGAACGAATTTCATGTATACAATACAGTGTTGTTAACTATGCTCACCGGGTTGTATGTTAGATGTCTAGAACTCATTGATTTTGCGTCACAGAAACTGTGCACCCTCCAACCAACATCTCTTTTGTTTTCCTTCTCTTCATTCCCTGGTCACCAGCATCCTCCTGTCTGTGTTACAAGTCTGGTTATCATTGATTCTATATGTAAGGGAGATCATATAGTAGTTGTCTTTCTGTGTCTGGTTTATTTTACTTACCATGGTTATACTCTCCAGGTTCATTTATGTTGTTGCAAAAGGCAGGGTTTCCTTCTTTTTGAAGACTAATATTTTGTATATTATATATATTCTATACTATATATAAAATATTATATATATGACATATATATCACATTTTCTGTAGCCATCAACAGACATTTAGGTATTTCCAGAGATACCTATCTTTTATCACAATTTTTTTGAAACTCACTGGCACTGCATTGGATTAAGCGCATCTTTGGTTGACAATAACTTTTCACCAGTCCATGTGCAATCCACTCACTTGTTTGTTTATAGGGTTAGTTAGAAATTTTAATAATCTATAACCCCAAAACTTAACTGTTATACAGCCTATATCTAATCATTTATTTGCATTTGAAGCCATTGCCTACTTCTCCCAAATAAAGTAATCATCATCCCGAATCCTATGTTCACCGTTCCATTGCTTTTCTTTACATTTGTATTGCAAATTTGCATTTTTCAGTGGAAATACATTATGATTTCATCCCCTTGCTAACAATGAGGGAAAACTAGCTGATCTTCAAAGTTCTAAGTTATTATTAGTCCATCAGAGAGCCAAAGCTGCAAAGCAACCAAGTGAACTGAACTCCAAAAGGCCACAAGCCACTTGAAGAAGAGATACATGAGCTGTTTCTCAGTTGACACAACACAGGAAGAAGAGATGGTCATAATAAATGCAGATAAGAAGAAAACAGCTAAAATTTTAACCAATTCTTAAGAGTCAAGTGAGAGTTACATGACAGTTTATAGTAAGCGGGAGCCCTGAACACTCCAGCACGTGCATCCCTCCAGAAGTGCCTCTGCATGGAGGCTGTTATAGGAAGTCATGAGAAATGTTGGGGCAAGGCAGAAAATTAGAGGGAACCCCCTTTGATGTCACAGGTGGGCCAATGGTGCCAAACTGATGTTGGGGCACAGGAAACAAATCTTACCCCCCTCCCTGAACCATTTTCTCACATGAAGCAGATGCCTTGAGTTGAAAACTCTTCTGACCTCAGAGCCCAGACAAAATTCACTGCTTCTAAAAGAGTGATAAAAGCAAAAAGAATCACATGGACGATGGGCAGGAAATGTAACCAGCAAAGACACCTGCCTTCAGGCTGCCTGTCACTACCAAACCCAGTAAACAATGACAGCGATTGAATCTTTTATGGGCGCTTTATTCAGATGGCCAGGGATCCAAGAAGATGGTGAGTTCATATCCTAACAGACTATCTTGTCTTTTCTTTCCATGCCAGACCTTTTATAAGGGGCATGGAGGCAGGCAGATAAACAAGGCGTGGTGAGGGTTTTGAGATTCAGAAGCTGCAACATTCCTGTCCTGGGCAGTTAGCTATTCCCAGGGGATGGTAGTTGTCTGTCTCTCCCTGGAACACAAAGGTCTGGATGCCTCCAGTTGTCCCCAGGCGGTAATCTTTAGCAATGCCCCAGGAGGTCGGCTGTTTTCCCCAGGAGCCAGGATGGGCCTTATCTATAGTTTCTGGGAAAAAAAGCTTTTAACATACACATTACTTGCTAGACTTATAACTCTTTACCTTAAGCTAAAATTTTCCAAGTCTTTAGTCCCCTATCAGAAACCCAGAGCCCAGGCAAAGAGCCATTGTTTTAGGCAGAAGTAACAATCTTCTGTTCCTGGAGAGGCTTTTGTACTAACACAAAGCACAGATCAGTTACCATTAACAGACAAGAAGGAAAATTCCCGGGGAAATTCAAGGGGAAAATTCCCCTTGAATCCTTACAGAAAGAAAGCAGATTTTAGATTCCATGGAATGAGGGGCAAAATTTTTGAGAAAGCCACAACCCTGAGACCCAAGCCCCAGGAGCAATAGAACCGAGAAGACTCCCTCCCACCAAAGCAAGTCCAGAACCAAACACAAAGGAACAGAAGTCTACTATGGGGGGATGGGTGAGAGCTTGGAAGGAGATTCCCAATATAACATAGCATGTGGGCTGCTGAAAGCCAAAAGTGAAACAATAAATCGAGAAAAACCCTGTAGCCCTCCAAGACACAAAATAACAAGAGCCCACTGCTAGAAAAAAACTGAAGTATCTTGTGCATCAAGGAGACTGCAACAGCAAGAAAATCCCAACTGAGATCAGCTTCTCACCAAATTGACTCAACCCCCCCATTAATAATAGCCTAACAAAGAGCTATGTTCATTTTCAGCAATAAATATCACTTACTTCAACCTGTACTGTTTTCCTACACAGGATATCCAACATTTAATTAAAATAAATGGCGCACACAATAAAAAACAGGTTGGCTAGTCACGGTGGTAGAGAGGATAAGGAGAATAACAACTTTGGAAAGTACAAACAATAATTCAGCCTCGGACATTGCACTAGTCAAGATCAGAACTTATTAAACTATGGACTTGAAGCCAAATCCAGCTGGCCTCCTGGTTTTGTAATGGCCTATGAGCTAAGAATGGTTTTTATATTTATAAATGGCTAAAAATAATGAAAAGGAGAATATGAAATGTGAAAATTATGTAAAATTTCAATTTCAGTGTTAACAATAGAGTTATTAGTACGCAGCTGCACTCACCCACGCACACACTTTCTGTGGGTGCTTTTGCTCTGAGACGACAGGGTTGAGCATTTGTGACCGAAACCATATGTGGCACTGACCTCTTCACTCTCCCCCTTGGTGCACTGTAAATCACAGCGCCACGTGGTTGCTGCTTAACAGCATTGCAAACGTCATACATTTGTCCTAAGTGGATATTTTTGTAATTTTTTAGGTCAATAAGAGAAAAGAGAAAAATAGGCTTTGAATGTCATGCTTATAAGGCACAGGGGCATGTGGATTATTTTGTTACCAAGTTGAAGATCAAGGCACCGTGTTGCACAACGCAACGACACTATAGCACTAGAGTACAATTTACGATGACATTACCAGATGATATTTAGCACAATATTCCCAATTCACCAGGAAGCAACAGTCCAATAAACATTAGAACATTTAAAACTGAACGTTTCATCCCAGCAGAATTCCTTCACACAAATAAAAGTAAAGCTACAATCAAAGAAAATTTCCAAGTGGCTTATTTGTTAGCCAAACAAGCAAGTTATTGACAGTGAAAGAATTAAATCATCTTTGCTTGCAGCAGCCGAAGAAACATGTCCTAGGAAACCTTGCTTAAGACCATTAGCTTTGCAGCAAAAACCATTGTTAAGAGCTGAGAACATTGGGAGCAACATCAAGAGTCAATTAAAAATAAAAATGATTTCAAGTAGTTTTCATGGCGCTTAATGAGTCAACAGATGTTACCCATAACCCTCAGGGGTGGTGTTTCTTCAAGGAGTTAATATGAAGTTTGAAGTGACTGAAGAATTAGCCTGAGTGATCTATATGGAATAACTACAAGCAGGAATCATTTCAAAATTGAGAAAGCATAATTTAATATAACAGGAAGTGGAATCTGCTAAGATGTATTACAACTAAGAATGGCAAAAATATGAATGGAGCAGAAAGAGGCACAGTTGAACAAATTTACAAAGCTAGTAAGAAGTAGCTATTCACTGCATTATTCACCAGCACGTTCTTTGCAGAAAATACTTATTATGTTATATTAACGATGGTGAGCTTCCTTTGCACCCGTGAACTGAATCACTGTTGGTTCTGTACATTTTGAATCAAAGCTGTGACTCCCAGCTGAGAGCCCTGGCTCACCCTTCCACAAAGCAGATCCACGACTGAGCACTGGTAAAACTGTGTTGCTGTTTCTTTGGAGCTCACAGCCTAGACTGGATTTTTTTTTTTTAAATGAACCACCTCAATCACTATTACCTAACACTGAACAACTTTGAGAATTACCTTCTGTGTGTGCCCCAAGGCACCTCAATGCGTAGAGAGGAAGAAAATGAATATGAGAAGGTCATTGAGAGCAATGGCTAGAAGAAAACCAGGAGACGTTGACATCACGAATGTCAGGCAAAGTTCCAAAATAAAAAAAAAGTGTCACATATGGTCTGTAGCATCCATTACCATCACTAAGGCAAGTCACAACTCTTCTGAGCTGAATTTCCTAGACCTGTGTATTAATATATTGATAATATCTACCTCAAAAAATGTATTAGGAAGATAAAATGCAATAGTATACATGCAAGTACTGTAATTCCTACATAAATTATGACATTAATTATCATTGTAGTCATATGTANACTGAGCACCGGTAAAACTGTGTTGCTGTTTCTTTGGAGCTCACAGCCTAGACTGGATTTTTTTTTAACAAAATGAACCACCTCAATCACTATTACCTAACACTGAACAGCTTTGAGAAGTACCTTCTGTGTGTGCCCCAAGGCACCTCAATGCGTAGAGAGGAAGAAAATGAATATGAGAAGGTCATTGAGAGCAATGGCTAGAAGAAAACCAGGAGACGTTGACATCACAAATGTCAGGCAAAGTTCCAAAATAAAAAAAAAAGTGTCACATATGGTCTGTAGCATCCATTAGCATCACTAAGGCAAGTCACAACTCTTCTGAGCTGAATTTCCCAGACCTGCGTATTAATATATTGATAATACCGACCTCAAAAAATGTATTAGGAAGATAAAATGCAATAGTATACATGCAAGTACTGTAATTCCTACATAAATTATGACATTAATTATCATTGTAGTCATATGTAGGGGCACCTCCCCTTCGCCAAATCTTCTTGAAGAGTTCGAATTCTAGCATAACCCCCACAACTATTGCCTCCAACTTACCACGTCAGGTTTTACCGAACTGGTTTGGGTGTGGCTGCCACAATCTCATTGAAATTCAATGATTGCCGAGCTCAAGCATTTCGGAGGCAAGACCTACCCAGGGATATGAATCTGTCTTTCAGTGAAATGGGAGTGGTGTGCTAAGTCCTTACGATCTTTCTGAAACAAAGGTCTAAGTCAAGCTGGCCACTCCTGAGCCACCAGAGGCCAGAGGTAGACACAGTGAGCTATAGTCTGTAGTTCTGTAAATAGTACCTCAAACTTCAGGGAAATCATAAAACCAGCTGAATGAAAGCTGTGTCTAAAGCTCTCTGGCCATCAGGCATGATCAACAGTTAAGGTAAAAATAAACAAATATAAATGTGTCTCTACTTAACTCAAGACCTTTCACTTGATACATTTTTATTAAAACACATTTTTACTTCTTAGAAAAAGTACAAAGGTTAGATTGTGTTTTCTTTTTTCTTCCTTTTTCATGATGATATATTAGAAGTTTTCAATTGAAACCACATGTTGGCTCAGCAGTTCTCATTGCAAAATGTGTAGCATTTTAAGACGCAATAAAAAAAAGGAGGAGGGAACTAATGTCGCAGGATAAAAACTCTTGGACAGATGGAGATGCCGTGTTTCCAATCTGTTGTGAAAGAGACAAAGCCACTCCTTTGATTAATCACCTATGGAGAAGTGTGATATAACCAAGGTCATGACACACTTGTGTATTGGGCAGGTGGGACACTTGACTTGAAGATAGAAAAACCTGGGTTCAAATCTACCTTTTCCACCTATTGGCTCAGTGTCCTTTTAAAGCGTTTAGAACCTCACCAAGACTCAGTTTCATGTCTTGTCATATGAAGACAATAATGCCTACCTTACACAATTATTGTGTGGACTCAAGAGTTTTAATAAGAAAAAGGACACATGGGCCTGGTACAGCTGGAACTCGACACTGAATGAAATGGGTACAATTTAAAGCCCATTCTAGACTCTGATATGCGTTTTTGGCTTTGCTCTTTTTGGGTTTTCTAGATATTAATTAAGGAAAACTAAAAAGTCAAATGTTATAGCAAATTCGTAACATGCCAAACCTGAAGCATGAGTAGGAATGAAAACAAATCTGATGAGTGAGGAGCACCTACCATGCACCCCTCCACCCAGTTCAAGTTTTTCCAAAGCCAATGTTTATCTCAGAAACTTGAGGAGCCTGATTCAGTGAGTCTAGGGAAGGTTTGGAGATGCTGTATTTGTAAGAATTCCAGGGTGATACCAATGCTTATCATTGGTAAACAGTATTTTTGTACAAGGGATAATTTAAAGGAAATAACAAGTTAATAAGCTACTTTTCACAATTGTAGTAGCTTTATCAAATTTCGTAGAGAAAGAAATGCTTGTTATTAGAATTTAAGGTAACGGTAATAGCCAATATTATTGAGAGCTTATCAAGTGCTAAAATGGCGATGTAAATGCTTTACAAATATTTTCTTATTTCATCCTCTCAAAAATCCTCATGTACCTCTGCTCTATTAGTATTTCCATAACAGAAGCCCAAAGAAGTTAAATAATTTGGCCACACTCATGTTAATATCAGAGTGTATATTTGTTTTCAAAACAAATCTGTTAGAGTTCTAAGCCTGTACAACTTTCTGCCTTTTGTTCACTGAAAAGCAAAATATTGCTGAGAAATTATGCACCCTACTTTAAAAAATAATATTACTAAAAAAGCAAATTTGAAATTGAGAGACATGGAAACTACATTCTAAACTTTCTTTTAAATCAAACTTTAGAGTTCACAAAAGAACATTTATATGCATTATCTTATTTTAATTTTTGAAATTCAAGTTCAGTAGTTTTATAATTTCCAGTTCATATCCAATGCCTACAACAATGATTAATACTTAATAGGGGTTTCATAAATACTCACTGAGTTATAAACATGCTGAGTGAATGGATTTGTTGGTAATAATGGTCTGAGGCCCTGTTGAAGAAGACTGAAGGCTAGGAGAGGAGGCATGTTTTGATGGATCTGTGACAGAGGTCATGGCTGCGCCCAGTCTATGTCACATAACTGTCACATGTCCTCTGTGTACTAGGACATCAGCCCTTGAGGGCAAAGTTGAGTTTGCCTTAAGTCCCTGAGCCTAGTAGTACAGACAAGATTTGGTAGAAACGAGGTACAATATGGAGAAATTGATGTAAATAGATAGACCTGTGAGAGTCCAATTTCAAAACAAAGCCACGATACGAGATTAGAGATTGAAATACAGGATTGGTTCACATACCAGATACATGTGGCAGTAACTCCCTCGTGATCTCCACCTAAAGGTGTTCACCAAAAAGGAGGTGGAGGATTGCGGGTTGGTCCATGAAGGATAAGAGTGATAGCTGTTAACAGCCAGCCAAGACCAGTTCAGTGAAGGTTGTGCGGTGGTTCTGGGTGTGGCTTCTCCAGTAATTTTTTGACAGGTAACTCCCTAAATGGAGATGAATGCCTCTATCTCATTTAGCCCAGTAAAGTTAAATATTTAAAATATTCATAGCTAACTCATCATACATCTGGGCTATGCTAATAGACACCTGGCTGTACAGGCTTCCCAGAATAAATAGAATAATAATTTGACATTCTCATTTAAAGCACTAGATAAAGACAAAGACTGAGGGAGAAATTTTCCCCTACCAAATATGTCAGAATAGACCAGGTTATGGTTTGGTAACAAACAACTGCAAAATCTCAGTAGCAAGCAAACCAAAATTTTATTTCTCACTCACGCTAGTATCTAAATGGCTTGGCAGTGGGTTTCTGCTCCTTGTAGTCACTCAAAGTAACAAGGAGGCTCCACCTTAACATACACTTCATAGTCACTTCCCGTAGGTGTAAACTGTGAAAGGAGGAAAAGGCACCTACTAGGAAGGGCTCGAATAAAAAATATTTAAGCAAGGCCTAGCAGCCGTTTCTGCACAGGGGCCTCTCGCACATAATGCACCTTGCAAAGAAGCCTCTGCACTAGACTACATGCCTGCACTGTGTTTTGGCTACCGGAGCCAGCACTTACACAGGAGTTCCTGGAATCCTATTTTAACCAACAAGACTGAGGCTTTCCCCATTGAATCAGAGCTGTGCAGCTCTAAACAATCAAGGTAGCTCTATTCTGACCAATCAGGACAGTGCCTTTGGACCAATTAAACTGTGAGGATTTGGAGTCCTCATTTGTATTAAGAGGACTTTGTATTAATGGATCAAGGACTTTGGTCCATTTAAGCCAGCTCCCCACTGGCTCAGTGAGTGTACTTTGCACCAAAGACTGAAGTCTGAAGACTGTGTTTTCCTGGCCAGTGCTGAAACACTAAGGACGTTTCACCAGAGTGGAGCAGAATGTTGTAGAGCATAGATGCCTAGGGGAAGAGGGGCCCACCCCACCTCCCACCATGGCCATATAGACATGGGTTTATTTCTGGGCATCTATTCTGTTCCATTGATCTATATATCTATTTTCATGCCATACCAGGCTGCTTTGATTACTATGGCCTTGCAGTATAGTTAGATATCAGGTAGTACGATACCTCCAACTTTGTTCTTCTTTTGCAATATTGCTGAGGCTATTTGGGGTATTTTGTGGTTTCATATAAATTTTTGAAAAACTCCTTCTGTTTCTGTGAAATACACCATTGTTGTTTTGACAGGACTTACATTGAATCTATAGAGTTGGGGGAAATATGGATATTCTAATGATGTTAATTCTTCCTATCAAAAAAGGAACATGGTATATGCTTCCACATATGTGTATGTTCTTCAGTTTCCTTGTAATATGCCAAGTATAGGTCTTTTACCACTTTGGTTAAATGTATTCTTACATATTCTTTTTTGAGACAATTGTAAATAAGATTATTTATGGGTATATAAAAAATGCAACTGATTTCTAAATATTAATTGTGTATCCTGCTACATTATTGAATTTATTGATTAGTTCTAGTAGTTTTATGGTGGAGTCTTGAGGATTCTCTTCGCACAGTATCATGTCGTCTGCAAATAATGACAGTTTTACTTCGTCCTTTTCAATTTGGACACTTTTTATTTCCTCTTCTCGTCTGTTTGCTATGGCTAGGATATCCAGTTCTATATTGAATAAGAGTGGTGAAGGTGAATGTCCCTGTCTTCTTCCTGGTCTTTAAAAAATTCTTTTAGTTTTCCCATTGTAGTATAATGTTAGCTGTGGGTTTATCATACATGACCTTTATTATGTTGTGGTATGTTCCCTTTATTTCTACTTTGCTGACAGTTTTTTGCCATAAATGGGTGCTGGATATTACCAAATGCTTCTTTGCATTTATTGATATGATCACATGATTTTTATTCTGCATTTTGTTTATGTGGTATATCACATTAATTGACTTGCAGATTTGTCCCAACATTGCATCCCAGATATAATGCTAGGTTCTTAAAATTAGCTGGGGAGTCTTTCCTCCTCTTGAATTTTTTGGAATAGTTTGAAGAGGATGGGTGTTGCTTCTTCTTTGAATGTTTGGTAAAATTCACCTGTGAAGTCATCTGATCTAAGACTTTTGTTTACAGGGAATTTTTTATTACCGCTTCTATTTCGTGAGTTGTAATTGATCGTTCATATTTTCTAATTCTTCCTGATTTAGTTTTGGAAGATTTTATGCTTCTACAAATGTATCTATGTTTTTCCAGATCATCCAGTTTGTTGGTATATAGTATTTTGTAATATTTTCTTACAATCATTTTTTATTTCTATGGTGTCAGTTGTTACTTCTCTTCTTTCAGTTCTGATTTTAGTCATTTGAGTCTTCTCTCTTTTTTCTTTAAGAGTCTGGTTAAAGGTTTGTCAATCTTGTTTACCTTTTCAAAGAGTCAGGTCTTGGTTTCATTATTTGTGGTTGGCCCATCTGCGGGTGGGGTAGACCTTCTGGCAAGCTGTGAGGATTGACACAGCCACTCTGGCTTGCAGTGGCTTGGCTGATTTGAGTGGGCGCATGGAGCAGCTACTCACTCCTGCAGTGTGGACAGGCCACCATGAGGGGTCAGTATGCTATGCAGGCACTCTGGCCCACAGGAATGGGAGCAGGGTGCCCCAGGCAGCTCTGTCGCTGTGATGTGCTGTGTGGAAGAGGGGAAAGGGTCTCTGCCCCAGAGCCACACAACTCTGCCTCTGATTCTCCCCAAGTTCTTCCTCAGGATCACTTCGAGAAAGTCTATACCCCAGGCATAGGCAGCAGACTCCTCCAGAAAGTGTGAGCTCACCAGAGTGGGACAGCAAAGACACCTGAGGGTGGGGCTTGCACAGTCTTTCCAGTCCAATGCAGTTTAGAGGGAAGTGCTCCCAGCAGGAAAGATGACATCTGCGTGGAGTGTGGGAAATGGACTCAGCATAGGGACTCTGGTTGCTGTCCCTTTAGCTTTCTTCCCAGATTCACACCACTGGGTCTGTCCTTGTAAGACTCTGCAAACAAAATTTTGTGTGTTGGCCCTTTAAGAGGACTCCTGGGTTACTAGTAGGCTCCAGTCTTTCCCTGGAGACAGGATTCCTGCTAATTTTCACAGCCAGGTGTTATGTGAGCACCTCTTCTCAGCTCAGTTGCTAGAGGCTAGGAAACTCTGTGTGGGGTTGAGACTCCACCTTCCTAATGGGGGACCTTTGCAGCTAAGACATGGCTTTGGATTTTCAGCCCTCACACATCACATATTGGTGCAGGGCCAGCCTGTTTCCTGTCTCTGCCCTTCCTAGCGGTCTTGCTGTGGCTCCTTCAGTAAATCCTTGGTTGTGAGACTTCTGTCCAGCTCATCTGCAGTTGGTTATTCAGGCTAATGGTTCTGTGATGTGACTGTAATTCCAGGTCAGGCCTGGGAGGAGGTGAGTGTAACTTCTACCTACTCCACTGCCATATTCTTCCTCCTTTATTGACATTCTTTTATTTTGTTTTGGAGTTTGGGTATATTACATGGAAATGGTTTGATATTATCAGGTTCTGTTTGTAAGTTTTTATATCCAGGATCAGTACAGTATTTGGAAAATGGTTAATATTTCCCCACTACTGTAACAAAATTCTTCTGACTAATCTACCCAACACTCAGTGAGTAATGAAGTTTTCTACACTGCTCAGTTGGAACAGGACCCCTTCTAGCCCCATGCAAGCTCCAGAGACTGGTTCCTCTAATCCTTTAGTGTGGTTCTTTCTCTACTTCCGGTAGTATCTTTACATGCATGTGCGGATCAATACTCATCTGAAGATGTGAGGGAGACTGCCTGCAGATCTCTGGAGGTCCTTCTCTGTGGAGTTATATGCACCCTTTCCACTACTCTGGTCTGTGAACTCCGCCAGCTTCACCTCCCAGATACCTGGCCCCATTTTCTCAACTCAGGGAGGCCACCTGGGTTGCCTCTCCCTACACTATGTCTGGCTTCCCTCATTTCATAGGTCACTGTTATCCTTTACCTTCTGCCGATGTCTTGAAAACTCTTATTTTAAGCACTATGTCTGGTGTTTTAGTTAGAGGGTATTTAACCTGTTACTCCATGCTTTCCAGAAGCATAAATCAATATGAGATGTATATACATACATGTACATATATGTGTATATATATACACACATATATTAGTGTCTTAAGTTTACCTATAATATTTGAGTTCATATGATTTGATGATATTCTGTTTTTAGTATTTGGGACTGCATTTTCCAATCAGTAGTCTTTCTTCCTCACACTAAAATACCTATAAACTTATTTGGTTTAAGATTCAAAGGCCAGGATCCCAAAATATCAAAATACCTAGAGTAAGAGGAAAACACAGAAACATTTTGCCTGAACATTGCCAAACATCTAAGATCTGGGTGTATCCAAAAAGCCTGATATTTGGTTTCACATAGACCTAACATCCAAATGGGTACTTTTTCTCCTTCCTGTCAGCTGTTGGAGCTCCGCACCCACAGCGAATTCCACAGTGCAGACAACAGCAAATTCGCCATTCCAGACTTAATCCCTTTCTTCTCCTCAAACAGCTTGGGAAAGCAGCCATACCTGAGCCAAGGAGGGCCCGGGAAGTTAAAAATAAGAAATACACTCATTTAACTGGAGATTGCAGAAATCACTCTGCAATTGAAAAGCAGAATTCTAATGTCGAATCACTTTGAGTTATTTTTAAACTTATTTTTATTATTCCTGACAAGAATATTTTCTTCTCCTGGGATCATTTTGTCCTTTTCCATTTGGCTCCTACTTTTGAGATAAAGCCATTATCAATAAACCATTTGGAAGGAGAACAGAGGAAGATGGGTTATCCCAGGCGGAGAGCCTCAAACACATTGACCCAGTGCCATACCCAGCAGGAAAGTGGCTCACTGTCCCTAATGTTAACTAAAATCCGAAAGAAAAGACAGAGAACATTCTTATTTTGCATTCTCTCTCTATTAAACACCTTCAACCCTATTATATTACTATGCTGTCATAACAATGTTATTAATGGTCACATGTTGTTCCACTATTTATAAACTATAATTTGCTGTCAGTTTGTACCAGACACTAGTCTGTTTTGAGGAACAAGTGATTTTCTATCTTTATATACTGTTAAGAGTCTCTAAACACCATCAGTTACTTCGTTACTTGACAGACCTCCCTGGTAGTACATGTTCTATTTTTAAACTTTGCCAAAAATCCAAACTTCATTTTTATTTCTCACAGCTTTGCAAAATAAAATACTTTGAAAGATTTTTCCCATGACTAGTGTTAAGACCAAAACAAATTTTGTTGTTAAACTTTACTAAAACCTGCCCTCTTTGTTGTTTTTGAGAATGGGAAATTATGCCTTTCTCCCCCATTTTCTATACAACAACATTGTGAACAACCACGTGTCTTCAAACTTGCTTTAAATATCCCTGAAGGGAACCTTTGTTTAGAGTAAAAGAAATAAAATTGAAAAAACATGTTAAATATCTAATAATGTGTAATTTTTTCTCTGTATATTACAGGATATAAATTAGGCTATGAAGCTACCTAATAGAAGTCCCTTCCATTTAGGTGATAGTGTGAGGGAAAAATATATATATGAAGCAGCAATCTTAATAAATATACAAGGATCTTGGAGGTAAGAAAGAAAAAAAGATTAAAATTCATTGGTCTTAGATTACTTACCTTGACTATAATTTCTGAATTTTAGGATTTCTGGTGAGGTAGTCTTGTATAGAGAGGCTTCATCACAAAATAACTCCACAGCACATAAGGACTGCATCTCCCCCTTGCTTTGCCCTATAGCCCAACCCATAACACCGGCAGTAGCAATTCCAATTCTGAAAATCTTGAAATTTAACCTCCAGGTCTACAAGAATGGAACATGCTGGTTTAATTTCAACAGTGGAAGGAATCTATCAGAGGCTCCTGAATCAGAAGCTTGGGTATCTGGCTTCAGAGGCAAGTGCTTTAAAAGATGAATGCAAATGAAAGTCTGCAGTCTGCCACACCCAGGATGAGACCGCCAGGGAAGCACTGCCCCGGAAGAATATGAAGTCAGGAGCTCCATGAGGCCAGGGGCTTTCAGAATGCGGCCCAAGTTTTCCTACCTCTTCGAACTGTTTCCCTCTTTCTTTTTCATCCTAAAACTTATACTACGTCCTATGGTAGAAAATGTGAGGAATGCGAACAAAATTAAAGAAGAACATAACTTTTGTCTCTATGGTAGCCCACCCCTTATGCACGATTTCACGTTCCTTGGTTTCCATTACCCAAGGCCAAACCATGGTCTGAAAATATTAAACAGAAAATTACAGAAATAAAAATATATATAAGTTTTAAATCCAGCACTGTCCTGCCTGGCACGATAAAAAAAATCGCACTGTCCCACTCCATCCTCCCCAGGATACGAATCACCCTCTGCCCAGGAGTCCATGTCATGTACTAGCCGCCCAGGTTGTTCGACTGACCAGCGCAGTATCACAGAGTCTGTTTTCACGTAATCCTCGGAGCATCTTAACCTTATGCACAAAGCCTGTGTCATCCACCTCACTTCATCTCATCACGTCGGCATTGTGTCGTCTCCTGTCACCAGAAAAAGAAGGGTGAATGCAGTATAATAAAGAGTTATTAGAATTCACATAGCTTTGATTACACTACATTGTAATAGTTGTTCCATTTTATTACTAGTTGTTGTTAATCTCTTACTGTGCCTAATTTGTACATTAAGCTTTATCACAGGTATGTACAATATGCATAGGAAAAAACATAGCACACACAGGCTTTCATACCACCCGTGGTTTCAGGTGTTTCTTGCGGACTGTGGAACCTATTTCCTGCAGATAAAGGGGGGGCTACTGTACTCCCTCCAAGAAGCAGGCATGCCACCTTTTGTCATATTACCACCCTGGCTTTGCACTGTTGTCTTTGTTGTTACTGTTATGTTATTAACTATTTTTAATATAGTAAATGTAACTATATTAAATAACTATAGTAAATTTAACTATATTAATAAGATAGTTTTGTCCCTTTAGTAATAGTTTGTCATTTTATTAAAATAACTTAATTTTTAAAAGATGCAAAATATTTCCATGTGGATGTGGATACATTGTATATTTAGCTTTTTTCTCTTTGGGACATCCTGGTTTTTTTTCTAGCTTTCTATTCTTAGAAACGGTGACACAATAAACTGCTTTCCTCAGAATCTTTCTATGCATTTATGTTAATGGCTCTGGTATGTATGCTAGAAACAAAATTATTAAGTCTAAGGTTATGAAAATTTTTTTCTTTTATTCAAAAAATTGTAAATCAATGCAACTAGCCACGCTGCTTTGCAAAAAAGTCAAACCCTTTAATATTTCCACATTTAATATATGAGAATGCTTGTTTTTCTGTGCCATTATAACATTAAGAAATATAAGTATATTGTCCTGACTGGTGTAGCAGTGGATTGAGCACAGGCCTGAGAACCAAAGGACTGTGGTCCGATTCCCAGTCAGGGCACATGCCTGGGTTGCAGGCCAGGTCCCGGCAGGGGATGCATGAAAGGCAACCATACATTGATATTTCTCTCCCTCTCTCCTTCCCTTCCCCTCTAGAGATAAATAAATAAAATCCAAAAAAAGAAATATAATTATTTTATACTAAGATATTAGGATAAACATTATCCTATGGTTATTTTCATTTTTGGTTTTTCATTACTTGGTAGATTACATACTCAATATGTTAAATTGATATGTAATTTTCTCTACTAAAAACTGCCTATTTATGTTGCTTATGTGTTTATCTTCTAGGCTTGTAGTGTTTTTCTTATTGAGTTCTATGACCACAATATACCCTAAGAATATTAAAAATTTCTTATCAAAATGTGTGACAAATGTTGTTCCAAGTCATTTAATGTGACTATACTGATCTTTACATATTCTTTATTATGTAACCAAATCTACTCCATGTTCCTTTTACAGCTGCTTACATTCTTTTATGTGCTGTTCGTTCTTCCCAAAGCTGCAGTAGCACAGCATATGGTAGGGATGGCAGGCGGTGACGCAAAGCCATTTTTGGTCATGAACAAAATTTTGCAGGAAAATTTCAGCGGTAAAGGAATATGTTTTTCTCATCTGAATAATCTTTGGCTACCTGATACGTAACCTCTGTTGAAAAGTCTTAACCACACTAATGAATTGCATTTCAGATCTATGTCATCAGTCCTCTCATGCCTATGGTTCTAAACATACAGTCAATATTTAATTGATAACCTCATTTATTTTGTGACCATTTGCTTCATACTTCTATTAACAAATATTTGTTGAAGCACCTACACTGAACTTGGTTAGAAGTTTTAAGCAAGAGCCTGTCTAAATGAAGATTCAAAACCTAGAGACCGCATTTAAGTGAGTTGTTTTATAGCTAACCTCCAGATAAAACTTTTCTTCTACCTCCATCTGTCTGACATCTAATCATCAGGGTCATCAGCAGCAAGGGCCAAGTGAGGAGTAAGGGAGAGAACTGAGAAGGAAAGTGTGAGTGTCCATGAGGCTACATAAAGCTGAAAAGTGAGAAGTGGAGCAAACCGGGTCCACCCTGGAACTTGGATCTGGAAATAAGCTGTCTGAAATGTGTTCAGATTTCTCCCAGAGGCAATAATGGAGGGCCCATTTTGACTCATCTTCAAAATAGCCCCTATTATCCTCTTCCAACTGCATTTCTTTAGAATTGAAAGTTGGATTTGGATTTGGACTCAAAATATAATCAAGGATTTGTTCACTGCTGGGCAATTTTGAAATCTTTAGGATCTTGAAGAAAAGAGGCCTCCAAGAACTAAGAAATACAAGCGTGGAAGATGTTCCTGTTTTCTGACAAAGAAAAAAAAAGAAACGCTATTATTAACCCTGCCACATCCCTCCACTCCCTACTCCAAGTGATAACTGAGGGGCTTCTGGTTGTCCATTTTGTGAACTCCTTTATGAGTTTTATTAAGACCAGAAACAGCCTTGAATAAGAGACTGACTCAGCCCCATGGTTTCTCAGTAACCTTAGTCAGTGGCTCTTGGCCTGAAAATTTCATGACACTTGTTCTGTTTCCATTTAGATGTGAGTTTCCACTCCCTCGAATCATCATAGGTTTCATAGGTCCTTCTCCTATAGTCTTAAACTTACATTTCCATTTACAGGCTATTTGTACCCTGGGATCCCTGCAACCTCCGCAGACTGCAGAGCTGCATCTACAACTTGTTTTCCCATGTGGTTGCTCATAAAGGACGAAGTGCTTGCACAACTGAGGTGAGACTTATGTTCTCTCTTCACACATCATTTCTCTGCTTTTTCTCATCTCTTCCAATTCTATTAGAACTGACCATTCAAATGATGAGAAAAAATAGAAGACTACTCCAAAAGGGAAATAAAGAAGGCCTGGTTTCTCTCAAAGCTGGCTGGATCATAAACCAGGGTAGGCAGTGCCAATAGCAGAAAAGTAAAAAACTTTTACCAGGACAAGAGCAAATCATCTTGTAGCATGGTCTGATGCTTCTGCAGTTTACAGCCCAGAATATTCTAGGACTGTATGTACAAACTGTTGCACAGTTTACTTAGGATGGGTCAGAAGTCAGCCTTCTGAGTGGTACTCCCTTCTTCTGAAAGTTCCAAATATTGGAATTCACAGTGCTCCATCTCATCTCTTCTGCCAAGATCATCCAGATTAAGTGTGAGCCATCACTAGCTGATTTGGCCAGATAAGACAAAGATGCAGATAGATTATCTGACCGTCATTAAGTAGAATTCCTTAAATTCTACAGTTTGGTTATCTCAACAACTAACAAATATTTGGATATCTGCCTGGCTCTGTGCTTATTACAAAGAAGATAAAGATAAATAAAACACATCGCTACCTTGAACACACAGTCAAGTGTGGGGGATATGTTAGGTTAACAGATAACAAAATAAAATGCAACGCACACCATAAAAGAACAAAAAATGCGTCATTGAACACTAACTATGAAAACAACTTCTCAAAACGCTAAAGAGGAAGTGACCAACTTACCCTAGGGTGCTCACATGTATTTAGTACCTCCTTTGACCCTGGCAGTGGAGAGAGAGAAGTGAACAGGTTTCTATCCCCATGTAGCATAAGTCAAGCTGTAAAAACAAACCTAAAACAAATAAATACCTAAATTAAGGCACAATTAAATAAATACCTAAATAAATACCACAATTTAAATAGTGGAAAGTACCATGAGGAAAAGAACAGGGTGATATCAAATGGAATGATAGGGAGAGCTAATTAAAATCCAGAAATCAAGGAAGAGCTTTTAGAAGAAATGACATTAAAGTTAGTACATGAGAGGAAGTGACATTACACTTAAGTATAGGGAAGAGTTACTGAGTCACCTTGGCTTGCAACAGACTTGAATTTGCTGTTAGCATTCTTACCGCAGTGTATCATAGCTTATTCTGAATAATAGAAGATTGGGAGAACCTACCAGGCACTTCCCACATTGTACCTACTTCCTTGTTAGCATTCTAATTATATTTTCATAGGTGTGTTTTATTACCTCTATGTAATGGGAACTTTGTAATTGTTCTTGTTAATTAATTCTCCTCAGCTCTTAACCAATATTCTTACAGCAAATAATAATAACCACTTCACTGAGATAATGTGGCAAATAAAGAGCACAGAAGATAATCAAAATTTATTACACCTTTTTTCTCCTTTTCCTTCCATCTTTTCCTCCTTGCTTGCTTTCCACCTTCCTTCCCTACCTACTCCTCTCTTTCATTTCTCTCTTTTCCATTTCTCTTCCTCTCTCCTTCCTACCCTCTGTAAACAATTGCTGCTCAATAAATTGCTATCGATTACTTGTTAATTGATCAAATAACCTCAAAGTGTTCAATGCTGTCCCTTTCATCTTCCTCCCTTTTCTTCTCTTCTCCCACTGAGATCCCTACTCTGGTCCAGGCTAACTCTCTTTTGTATTTTTTTTTCTTCTTTTCATGGTACAGAAATTCAGTCTTGCAGTTTTAGAGGGATTTAAGAGTGAGAGCTTCCACTTCCCAGAGGCCCCTTGTGGGTTTCTAGAGTATAGTGGGACTTCACCTCCCCAACACTTCTTTTATTTAGTGCATACAAGCCCCTTTTCTAGAAAACTTTTACTAACATAATTAGAAATGGCCAGGGGACCCCAGAAACCTTTGTCAAGTGGAAATCACAGAGCTTAAGGAATCTTACAGGGCTTTAAGCTCTCGGTGCCAGCCTGAGTTGCTGCTTCCCTCTCTAAAGTGGTAATTGGACCAAAGGAGCAAGATTTTAAAGTGTGCTGAAAGGGATAAAAGATAAATCAGTTTGAAGCTAGCCAACCCTACTAGCCCTGCACAGTGGGAACTACATATAAGCAGCCGGTATTGGACAAAGGAGCTTACTTACTTACTTACTTACTTACTTACTTGACTCTGGCCACTGCTGCTGCTGAGGTCCTTCTTTATCCTTAAATTTATCCTGTTTCTGCCCTTTGACTCTGTCTCTAGTTTTCAGCCTTAGGCTCAGCTGTCTTTCTATCAGTAGATAGTGCTTCTTCTACCTACTCTTCAAAGTCCTCTGGTATGTCTGTGTTTGGAAATTTCCTCTGGTTCCATTTCTTTTAGGCTGATCCTCAGAAACCCGCCTTGACTTTGACTCCAGTAGACTGGCCCAAGGTGAAATTGGGCACATGTAAAGAACCTATTGGGTTGGCCAGAATATTTATTCAGTTTTCTATAACATGGCTGTAGTAGTACTTAGTTGTCTTTAACTTCATTTCAAACAATTTTATTAGAATGCATTGTGATAGCTGTCATGTCAGCATACATTTTGTAAAAGCTTATCAAAATTGTAAAATTTTGTGTAGCCATTTTAATATTGAAGATGAAAGAACATAAGCAACTTTTATGGCCTATTATGCTTTACTGTTTCAAGAAAAATAAAAATGCAACTGGATCACACACAAAAAAAGATTTGTTCAGTGTATGGAGAAGCTGCTGTGACTCAACAAACATGTCAAAAGTGGTTTAGAAGTTTCATGCCAGAGATTTCTTTTGCTGAATAATAAATGCTCCATGGTTTGGTAGACCAGTTGAAGTTGATAGCAATTAAGTCAAGACATCAATTGAGAACAATCAATGTTATACTACACAGGAAATAGTCGACATACTCAAAATATCCAAATCAAGCACTGAAAAGCATTTGCACCAGGCTGATTATGTTAATCGCTTTAATGTTTGGGTTCCGCATGAGTTAAGCAAAAATAAACCTTCTTGACTGGATTTCCACGTGGTATTCTCTACTTAAACACAATGAAAATGTTCTGGTTTTAAAACAAATTGTGATGGGCATTGAAAAATGGATACTTTCCAGTAATGTGGAATGAAAGAGATCATGGGGCACATAATAGGAACCACCATCAAACACACCAAAGGCCGGTCTTCACTCAAAGAAGGTGATGCTGGTTGTGTATATGTGGGATTGAAGGGAGTCCCCTATTATGACCTACTTCCAGAAAACCAAACGATTAATTCCAACAAAGACTGCTCTCAATTAGATCAACTGTAGCACTCAGTGAAGAGTGTACACCCTGGGTAGTGTGCCTCAGTGGACTGAGTGCTGACCTGAGAACCAAAGGGTCCCAGGTTGGATTCCCAGGCAGGGCACATGCCTGGATTGCAGGCCAGGTCCACAGTAGGGGGCATGTGAGAGACAACCACACACTGATGTTTCTCTTCCTCTCTCACTCCCTCCTCTCCCCTCTGTCTAAAGTTAAATTTTAAAAAATCTTTAAAAAAAGAGAAAAAGTGTCCAGAATTAATCAAGAGAAAATACATAATCTTCCATCAGTAACGCAAGATTGCATATTTCTTTGACAACCAGGCAAAAACTGTTACAGCTTGGCTGGAAAGTTCTGATTTATCTGTTGTATTCATCAGACAAGCACCAGACAATTGCACTTTTGGATTTCCATTTATTTCAGTCTTTACAAAATTCTCTTAATGGAAAATATTTCAAGTCCCTTTCACTGCCTGGCTTATTTCACTTAGCATAATACTCTCCAGTTCCATCATGCTGTTGCAAAAGGTAGGTGTTCTTTCTTTTTTTCTGCTATGTAGTATTCTGTAGGGAACTGGTTTACCTTGGCCTGGCAAATGTGACTCAGCTCTGTATGGAAAACCTACAGAAGCAAAGTGGTAGGCAGGAGCCAGACCTTCAAACTGAGTTTTCCCGTGGGAATCAGACCTAGAAAATGCATACAGATTGTTATGGCTTGCTCTGCTAAAACTCCACTACCCTGGTCTAAAACAACAAATGTGTATTGTCTATCTTCAAGGTAATATCCAAAGCCTGAATGAGTTCTCCCAAGGACAGAGCTAATGAGCTCATCACCATTCCCCTTTGCATGTTATTTTTATTTCCTTGATTATACCTAGAATGTAGACAATAATGTTCTATGTGATAGATAATAAACCTTTCTATGATGTAAGACCCCAGGAAAACAATAAAAGCCTGTCTAGGCAAGGGTCCGGGCGCTCCCTTCTTGAGGGAGTAGCCAAGGCACCATAGGCACTCTCCCCTTGAGAGAGTAGTCACGCCTGTTCCCTTTTTCCACACAGGATTGTTGTCACCTGTACATTGATTCTCATCAGGCGGACTCTGCAGGACAGAGTCTGTGAGGGTATTCCATTGTGTGAATGTACCAGTTTTTTGATCCACTCATTTACTATTTCCAGCACTTGGCTATTATAAATAGCACTGCTATTAATGTAGGGATAAACAGGTTCTTTTGAATTGGTGTTTCAGGATTCTTAGGGTATAATCCCAACAGTAGAACTGCTGGATCAAAAAGCAGTTCCCTTTTTGGTTTTTCGAGAAAATTCCATACTGTCTTCCATAGTGGCTGCACCAGTCTGCATTCCCACCAACAGTGCACGAGGGTTCCCTTTTCTCCACATCTTCACCAGCACTTGTTGTTTGTTGCTTTGTTTATGATGGCCATTCTGACCAGTGTGAAGTGGTATCTAATTGTGGTTTTCTTTTGCATCTCTCTGATGGCTGGAAGACTGTAAAAGGCATGTGGAGCAGTTGTTTGCTGCTCAAAAAGTTCAAAAGTCTGGGGAAGATGAAATTATGAAGTTGCCTGAAAGTTGGCAGAAGGCAGAGGAGCAAAACAATGAATACATTGCTCAATAAAGTTATTGGTGAAAATGAAAATTGTGTCTTTAGTTTTTACCTTAAAACCCAACAAACTTCTTGGCCAACCCAACACCAATAAATACCTTTTAAAAGTGAACAAGATGAAGAGTTTAGTGCAAAAGATTGTGTTATGCTGGTGCCTACTAGCACCTTCTCGTGAGAACCAATTGTTAGGTTTGGGGGAATTTTGCAAGTCAGTTGTTAGACATAGTCATTATCAAAATTGTTATTTAAACATATAATTAAATAAAGTAAAGGAGATGTATATGTAAGATTAATCACTTCTCATTGTATAACACTTGACTGTTTTCTGTGATTTGGGGGCCATTTGCATCTAATGCACGGGTGTGATGGAAGTGCTCTGTACTGGGTGCCATTGCCGTGTTCCCAACTCTGCGGTCAGTGACATCTGCCACCGTGGGAGTATTTATAACATGGAAATCAGCAAGTGCTACAAAGGGAGCTTTTTCTTCCATCGAACCAGCTCTTAAACTCTTACTACTCTCCGGCAGCAGAAACGTGCCTGTGTCTTTTAGACGTGGCTGACAAAGACAAAGGCATGGAGTCGAGGAAACGTTTGTAGTTACTTCCTCAGAATCTGTTCTCATAATTTCCCCTTCCTAACCAGGACCCTGAATCCCCCAGCCACGCAGCTGGTGTGGCCCCTTGCCTGCAGCTGCAGAATGGGGCCCTTACTAAGCCCAGGGGCTTATTCTAAACCTCTGACTACAATCAGCCTGGTTCAAGGATGGATTAATGATCGAAATCAGGCTAACTGTGGCCACCAAGGTTGATTTGGAGGACCCGCATATAAGCTACTGGAAAATCTAATCTGGCATTTTTGCTAGACATAAGGAAGGAAGTCCCTGACGACACTGGTGGCCATCTCGGAAACACAAATGAAAGAGACTGCCCAAGAGTGAGTGTAAGCTGAGGAAGTAAATCCCAAAACTGGTGATAGGAAACTAGATTCTGGACCAGAGATAGGTTGAAAATCTAGTCATAGATTTTGTGTAAGTCACGAATTCCTTTTGCTTTTAACCTGATTGAGTTTGATTTGCAGTTATTTGCACCAAGATGATTCCTTTCTGATGCATAGCATGGGGCTCATATCTTTAGATAAATTAATTGCAGGAAAACATAAATATTCCTAGCCATTCTTATCCTGATTATGTGTGTGTGTGTGTGTGTGTATACACATATATCAAACCAGAGAGCAATCTCCCTATAGGCTGAAATTATTTATTGCACACTTTTGCATCTGTACCTAACTTAACACTGCACCCTACATGCACAGGACAAGTAGTAGTAAGTGCTTAATACAGGTGTACTTAATAGAATTATTTAGTAAGTCAGGGAGGGATTGTGCAGGAAGTGGAGTGAATCAGAATAAAGTTTTCTTCTCTGTCAAGCAGGCAATTTGAATCCATCTGTTGTCACTTGTTAATGTCCCAGGGAAAAGGAATGATGCAATCTGGTTCTTGAGTCCAAAAGTTCAGTTTCTCAACTGGAAAACATTGTAGTTTTCTTTTTTCTTTTCTTTTTTCCTTTTTCCTTTTTTTTTTTTTTTTTTTAGATTTTCTCCATTTATTTTTAGAGAAGGGGGAGGGAGGGAGAAAGAAAGAAAAACATCACTACGTTGCCTCTTGCACACGCCCAGCTGGGGGACCAGGCCCACAACCCAGGCATGTGCCTCGACAGGGAATGGACCCAATGACGTTTTGGTTTGCAGGCCTGTGCTCAACCCACTGATCCACACCAGCCAGGTGGTTGTAGTTTTCTGTTGGAATGTCGGTATGCCTTACTTTTCAAAAATTCACCTCATGCCACTTCACCTTTACAAAAGTACCTGTTTTCATGAACCAAAAGAAATCCAAAGAATAGTTTTGCTTTAAAAAAAAAAGTCCAAAGTGAAAACAGTGTTCAGTATTTGTTCTTCAGTGAGCCAGTTACAGAGGCAGTGGGGCCTTGTAAGTAAAAATACACTGGATATACATTATTTCCACATTACATAGGCAGTGCAGCACATCATTCCTGCTTCTACTATTTTGGGAGTATGATTTTCAGTTTTATATGTAACTTGGTATGATCCGGTAGGTTATTTTGGGGGTCTGGGAATGCTCCCAAATTTTTCCTTTATAAATTAACAGTAATTACTTTATGCCATTTTGGCTTACAAAACGTTTCACAGAAACACTGTACTTTTGCAGAGAAGGGCAAACCTGTACAGTGAAAACAGCCACAGTCTTTCAGTGAGTATCAACACTAAGGAAACTCCTTTGGTCTCTGTTTTCATGATGCTGGGTATGTGGATAAGAACTAAACTGTACAGTCAGTCGGAGCATCAACAGCGCATAGACTAACATGGGAATGACACAGAGAAGAGTGGCGTGGCCCCTGTGCAAGGATGACACACTGATTTGTTACTTATTTTTTAATATGCTGTCTGCTTTTAGACAAAGTAGACATATGTTTGTCTCAGGTGCTCATTAAGGATGCAGGCCCCCATGTGGCTCAGGATTAATTCAGTCCAGTTTAGTGCAGTAATCTCGAACATGGAATCTGCAGTCAAAGCACCTGGATCTGAAATTTACTACGTGCTAGCTATGTTACTTAACCTCTCTGTCTATTCATCTGTAAAATGGGGCTAATGTGTAAAAATACATATAAAATTATTTGTTGTTAGAAAAAAAATTGGTTAACATTGAAAAATGTGCAATCAACAGGTCTCAAAAATCTGTGCATACGACACCACGTGAACAAAATATCCACTTCTCTGACAAGACTTCTCATGTCTATCCAAGAGTCTGGCTTCATGGCAGTAAAAGTGATGGCAATAAATGTCACAGTCCCAAAACTGTATGGTACTGTGGCTCTGAATGATACCAGTCCCCCATGACTTGAAGAGGGTGATCAGTATAAACACAGGCAAATCATATGAGTGTTTCAGTTAGATGTCAAGTCAGAAACAGGAAATAACCTCACTGCCTCTTGCTTTCCCCTCCCTTCCCTGTCTTTTCTCTACAACCCCATTCCTACCCAACATACATTATATCTTATGTAATCCTCTCTCCATTTCCCAGGAACAGAAGCCCTAGGAGAGCAAGGATTGGTCTCCATTTTTTATTCACTGCTCTGTTTGGAAGACGTGAGTAGGCTGTGGTCTGTAGGAAGTGCCCCATAAACATTGTTGAACAAATTAGATGGCCTGAGGATGGCCATTTTCTAGTCAATTAAAAATCAGAAATTAGCCCTGGCTGGCGTGGCTCAGTGGATTGAGCTCGGGCCTGCGAACTGAACAACCACGGTTCGATTCCCAGTCAGGCCACATGCCTGGGTTGCAGGCCAGTTCCCAGCAGGGGATGCACAGGAAGCAACCATACATTGATGTTTCTCTCCCTCTTTCTTTCCTTTCCCCTCTAAACATAAATAAATAAAATCTTCTAAAAAATCAGAAATTATAATAGCCAGTTAAAAAAAAGTACCTTTTCCCTACATGAAAAGACCCTGTGAATTAATAAGTGCTGGCTCAACTACAAGGTTAACTGCAACATAACTTTGTGACTATAAACAATTTGTTTAACATCCTGTCCCTTTGTTTCTCCATCTGGAAAATAGGGAAACTACCAAAAAGAGGTAATAGCTATAAAGGTGTCAATTTAAAGATACAATGTAGGAGCTTAGCATGGAGGGGTTGTTTTTTTTTATAAAATTAAACAATTATTTCACATGTCCATTTACTTATAAAACTGGCAAAATTCCATTTCAGCTTTTATTCTTATATATACTTACAACCATGCATTAATCACTTTTCTATTTCCTATTGCATCCAAAGTGTTATTATTAATTTTAATTAACCATTTTCACATCATACTGCCACTTTCTACACTTCAAATTCAAAGTCACAAACTTTTTACATGAAAGACATAATCATTGAATCCCATCTAACTGATCCGTATTAAATGCAAAATGTCATTTTTCTAGGGTGATCACCCTTCTTCCTCCCAATCTGCTGATAGCAAACCAATCTTTTTGTTATGGGAATTTCTACCTATCCTGTCCCCATTTTTTCCTTCAAGCCAAATTCTTATTTTTACGGTCTCCCTTCCAATCTTGAAAAAGAGACCCTGTACCTTTAATAACAGAGACCTGATGAGAGGTTTCTTTCCAAACTTGTTCCCTAGCTTCCAAGTGACGAAACCAGCTGTAATTTGAGAGCAGAGAGATCCTCAGGATATCATTAGCCAAAGGAAAAGCTCCACATTCCCACCCAGTCCAGAAGTTGAAATAGTACCAGAGGGCAAGAACCAGTCTTTCTCTCCAGCTACAGGCTCCAACTCCTGCAGCAAGGGGAAACTCCGACAGTGCGCTCAGGAGACGGAGCCTGCGTCCCGCCAGAGCCCTGCGATCCCTGCGGAAAGAGCCTTCGGAGTTCCAGCCGCCCAGCACGTAGCGCTGCAGCTCTGAGCCTGGTGCATCCCGCGCTGCTGACCCTGCTACCCAGGCGCTGTTGCCACAGCCACATGAAGCCTGCTGGGGAGGTGGGGACAGGGTGCAGCAAGCCGGATTGGACTGAGGCTGCCGCTGTCTCAGGGAGGCGCTGACTCCCAAGGGGGACCCCTTTCTCGTGCCTGGGCGAAAAGTCTTCTTCAGGGGTCCCCTGTCATCCTGAACATACAGGATGATGTTTCTGAAGTTCCTCTGGATGGGTTTCTTCTGGCACCTCTGCCAGGGCTACTTCGATGGCCCTCTCTACCCGGAGATGTCCAATGGGACGCTGCACCACTACTTCGTGCCTGACGGGGACTACGAGGAGAACGATGACCCGGAGAAGTGCCAGCTGCTCTTCAGGGTGAGTGACCACCGGCGTTGCTCCCAGGGGGAGGGGAGCCAGGCCAGCCGTCTCCTGAGCCTCACCCTGCGGGAACAGTTCACAGTGCTGGGCCGCCAGGTGGAGGACGCTGGGCGGGTCCTGGAGGGCATCAGTAAGAGCATCTCCTATGACCTGGACGGGGAAGAGAGCTACGGAAAGTACCTGCGCCGGGAGTCCCACCAGATCGGGGATGCGTACTCCAACTCCGACAAGTCCCTCACTGAGCTGGAAAGCAAGTTCAAGCAGGGCCAGGAACAGGACAGCCGGCAGGAGAGCAGACTCAATGAGGACTTCTTGGGGATGCTGGTCCACACCAAGTCCCTGCTGAAGGAAACGCTCGCCATCTCTGTGGGGCTCAGGGACAGATATGAGCTGCTGGCCCTCACCATCAGGAGCCACGGGACCCGACTAGGTCGCCTGAAAAACGACTATCTTAAAGTATAGGTGACTGGGCACCCTGCCTGGAGAGGGTAGCAGAGCTACCCTGCTGTGGAGGCTGGGGAACAGAAGACAGGGCTGACATTTCCCTTACACTTACAATCTTCTTACCCAGATTTGCACTTGGAGAATGATCTGAAGTCCTCTTTAAAAGAAGTGGGAGTTGAGTGGTTTTGTTTTACCTTATTTATGTGCCTGCCATTGATTAGTCACCTGAAAAGTGTTAAACCATGCCTCCCACCTTTCCTACAGGCTTGATAAAGCTGCAGAGACACCTGTTTCAGCCAAAGCACACAGATTATGCAGTGCTTAGCTTTCCCCTCCCGGAGATGTTGTGGAAACACTCAGAAAGCGGTGTGCATAGCTCCTTTCCGTTTTCAGCTGTGACTGGGGGCTCTGAAAGCTGTCAAGGTCGCCTGGGATGGAGGATGAGGTGCGCTCTGCTGCATCTGCACGCTTGCCTGCAGATGGAAGTTGCTTGTTTCTTCCTCACCTTTTCTCTCTTATTTATTACCATGATCTCTAAGATTTTGTTTTTAGGAATTTTTTTTTGGTAAGAGTATTGGCTAGAAACTATAAGCAGGTCATCCTTTGCAGGAAGATGTCTGAAATGCTTCTGTGGTGGTGTGTCAGTTAAAGCGACCACACTGAAGTCTCAACTTTGTGGTGGCTGTGCACTCCTGTCGATAAGTTGATTCGCTATGTCTCGCACCCTACGTCTGGGTCATCAGTGCTACGTATGGTCCACCACGAAGAAGTAGATTGATTGTTTGAAAGCACCCCCCAAAGGCCTATGATTTAGTTTACCAATGTATGCTTTCTCATTTGGGGGAGTTGCTTCTGTTTGTTTATGGAAACTTGTACTTCAGGTAGGGGGAATTTTAATAACTCCTTAACCAAGTTTTATTATTCAGACAATAAATACATTCTCATGTAATGCTGGCTTATTTTCTAATTTCTATCTGTAACTTTCTGATATGGCAAAGAGTGGCCAGTACAAAAGGGAAGAGAAAGATGGGATTCAAGCCAGTTTACTCAGAGTATATGTGACAGGCAGAGGGACAGCTACGTATCTGGCAACCCTCCATCTCCGGACCACCCTTACGATCTTCAAAAGAAACAGAAGTCTAGGCCATGCCAGGACTTGATCTCTGCTGGTCTGCCTGAAAACTCCAACTTTCTCCAGTTTTCCGTAGAACCAACTGGAAGATTTTATGACAGGACTTGTAACTTACGTGCCCTCAAAATGTAGATGGAGGGGGATCCCATTCAAAGTCATAGAAACCACGATGCTGTTCAGTAATTCTGAAGCCAGGTCTAGGTTACTTAATTAACGCTTTAAAAGGGTGGAAATGCACTTTATTTTATGTCTTTCCCTGGTCAATTCTCATCCTCACTTAAATTTGCTTTCTTTTTGACACCACACACACACACACACACACACACACACACACACACAAGGAAATAAATACATGTTTGCAATCTACTCTTCAATAATGAGCCATTTTTTCTCTTCCAGGCACAGGGATCCAGTTGTGAATTCCTATGAAGTGTCCAATATTCTCCTATTACAGTAGGGGAAACTGAGTCCCAGAAAAGGACTCATCCTCAGCTAGGTGCAACAGTTCAGGTGTCTTAGATTAGAGCGCAGGACTTTCCCACACGGCTCTTCTCAAGAATGCAGAGAGACGAGAGGAGTGACCTGAGACCCGAGCCTCTGCATGGCTATGTTATTGCAGAGCCATGCAATAAAAAACGTATGGAACAGTCATTGATAAATGATTTGTAAATGACTCAAACTAATCATTTATAATTTCATCACCCAGAGCCTGCTTTTAGCTACCTCTAGATTGGTGTGTGGTAAGAGGGTAAATCATCACTTAAAATATTTCCTTCTTCATTACAGGAAAGAGGAGCACAAAATAACAGCATAAGCAAAAGACATGATATTTGGTACTTAAATGATTGTAGTTTGTAGTCACAACCCTCGCATCTCAGAATTTTCGCATGGCACTCTACAGTGCTCAAGTCTAATCCTTGCACGCATTAAATGTCACCTCCTTGATTTTCCCAGCTGTGATAGAAAGATATGAGATGCCAGATATGGATAGAAACCTGTTTCCTCACATATGCCAATTTGAACCAATTGCTAATGGTTGCATACAGTGCTAATTAAGCATGATTTAAAAGACACAGATGTAAAGACTGCTGTCCCCAAGCAGAGATGTGTTCCACGATTTCAGGGTGGGGAGGGGTGACACTTCTGGTCCAAATTTGAAAACCAGGCATAGATCATGGACGAGGTTCTTTCCAGTGCTAACAGTCAGTGACTCCTACAAAACCAAAATTAAATGATCTGACATCGAATCATCCTTTCGTGGCAGATGAACAGCCAGTAATCCCAGAGTGTTATGTAAATGCCTCTAGATGGCCAGCAGGAGTTTCTAGGTGGGGAGAGGGAGCCCCCTTGGACGGCGAACTCAGGAGAGCACTGCAAGGCCCTTCAGAGTCCTCCCAGGGTAGGAGCCAGCGCCTCTCGGATCTGTCCTCCTTGCTTCCCAGTCATTCTTGTTAGGACTCCATTACTCACACGATGACGAATTCTTTTTCAAAGTAGTGGTTCTTTATTTCTTATATCATGAAATATATTGAGACTCTGATGAAAACTACATACTTTCTTTCTTGAGAAATCTACTTACAAAAATATCCATATGACTTAGAATATTTGTTATTTTTATAAATATTTGTCAATCACTTAATATGCTTCGGGCCCTGAGTTAGGTTACGGGTATTTCTGGGATATGACAAAGCCTTGGAACTTCATCTAGCCAAAAATTTTTAAAGCCTCTTAGATTCTTAGTTGAAGAAAGATGCATTCATCATTATTACTTATAATAACAATGAAATAGCTAACTTATTTGAAAACTCATATTATTGGTCAGGTCCTCTGCTAAGAACTTTGCAAGAGTTATTTCCCTTAATTCCAACAATAAACTGTATGAGGGAAGCATTTTATAAAAGGAATTGGTACATGCCAAATGCTTATAACAGCACCTGACACAGAGTGGATTCTCTATAAATATTACTTGTCGTTACTGTTATTATTGTTATCGTTGTATTTA
The DNA here is from genome assembly GCF_014824575.4 of Sturnira hondurensis. NCBI lineage: Eukaryota > Metazoa > Chordata > Mammalia > Chiroptera > Phyllostomidae > Sturnira > Sturnira hondurensis. The sequence continues at coordinate 5,546,169 of NW_028075269.1, forward strand.
TAACTTAGGCCTAGAAATCCTAGGTAATTTTCCCAAGGTTAAAATTGTGTGTTGCCTTATATACTTCACTGTGTTGTCACATTGTAAAGTAATCATTGTCTAGCAAGATATATAATCAAACAAAAGAAGAACGTGACGTGTCATGGTCCAGTGAGGCTGACAGCTGTACGCTCCAAATGCTGTCCCCTGTGGCCCAGTCAGCCCACCTCCTACAGCAGTTTAGATGTCTGACTACTGTCCATCAGACACTGAGTGGCTCCTCTGTTTGCAAACTCCTCACCGATGCTTTCTGCCTATGATTCACAGTGTAACACCACTAACCCTTGTGCTCCCAGTCTGACCATGTGAAAACGTCCATATGTCCACTTTGAAGACTGTCTCCTTTGAAGATAGGTATCTGTCTATCTCTAGCCCTAATAAAGAACACCAGGCCACGTTAGCCTCTGGGGCAACCAAAGCCATGCTCATGGAAGCCGGCAGAAGCAGGCAGGGGTGTCATGGACGGTAGCACCCAGAGGCTATCCCAGGGTTCAAGTAAGTTTCACTGCCTTTTAAACTCTTGTTTATAACTCTGCTAAAGACACAGGTTCAAAGCTTTCTGAGAAAAGCCTGAAACTTAGATGATGAACCACTTGAACAAGTAATAAAAATGTCCATGAAAACCCCTTAAACATATGAAATCAACCTAAAGGGTAATATGGTCAAATTTCCTTAGGGCACTTTACAGAGGGTGATTATTAAAATCTTCTTGATAAAGAATACTTAGGTATGAAACATAAATGTGAAATACGGTTTAAAAATGTTCTAATGTAAAAGAAAAAACAACACAAGTCTTGGGGAGAAATGAAATACAGAAATGCGTAACAATAATTCACTAGTACAGACAAAGGGATTCTGCAAATCATCTCCGTAACTTTGGAATTGAGATAGTCCCCCAAAATACTTTTTCTTGAGTCAGAATCCCAATGGCTCTGTCATTCATCAAACATTTTTACAGTGCCACCATATGAGGTGCCTGGGACAGAAATAGTATACGGGCATGTGAGGAAAATGACGCAGGGACACAGAATTAGTGTGGCAATGTGGGGGACTGGTACATGGGCAGGTTCTATGGGAGCTTAGCAAAAGTCGAAACCAGAACTGTCTGGAAAATGCGAACCACTGTAATAGATATGAGGATTGGTATAATCACACTTTTAAGAGACATAGCAGTGTCGTTGCTGGAATTGTTGTTGTTTTGCTTTTTAAATAACTTTTTTTGGTTATATAGTTCATGTCTGCTGAATTCTAATAACATGGTAAACAGCATAACACAAAGAAGATAAAATTGTTCATATGCTCAAACTCCCCCGCTGTACACAAACTAGTTGCTCTTTGGTGTTCATTCTTTCAGCACTTTTCACCCATATCTTTGTACATTATTTTTTTCTTTACACAAGCTATTACAATAATACCTTGTTTTGGAGCTGATGTCTATTTTAGGCGTTAAATATACTTAATTGCTTAAGTCTTTTCTAAGTGCTTAAATCTACCCACAGCACTGCAAGCGGCAAAAGTTCTGGGTTCTAGATCTTGCCCCACCATATATTAGCTGGGCCACTTTGAAAAAGTTCCTTCAGTGTTGTAAAATTCTACCACTTTGTTGCAGAGTGAAGATAGTAATAGCCAATATTTATTAAAGGGGCACTGCTCAAAATGATTTCTGAACATCATCTTATATAACCCTCCCAGGACTGTATTTCAAATATATGTCATGTTCTCTGAACACTTTGGATGAGGAAACTTGGGCCCAAATAGGTTAAGTGACTGACCCAATGTCTCACTGCCAGACAGGAATGGAGTCAAAGGCAGGCAGTCTGACTTTGTGCTGCCTTTAACTGGGAACAGTGCCGTTCCTTTCCGAAGGCAGGAAACCAGATATATTTCTGAACTCTCTTCCTATTCTAGGATCTTTGATGAATGGCCTGTGAAGTAAACATTTTCCTTATATAATTTTCTTAAGTGGAAAAATTCAAACCCAATTTCTTTCAAAGAACCTTTTTTCTCTGCTTTACATTGGGCGAAGTACAAATGTCTTAGGCCGACATACATGCGGCTGACTTTTTGCCCAAGAGCCACTGGTTTCTTGCTAAGTATCATATTTTCCAAGCACTTTTGCATGCATTAGCACACACGATCACAACACATGTCACAGATGCCAACCTGTCAGGAAAGTCCATGGTATTCACAACATGCAGATAGTACCCAATTGTCACAGCTAGAAAAGTTAGTCAGGACTGAGCCAGGTACAAAGACTCTTTGTCCAGGCACCACTTTCCTTGCAAGTCTGCCTGTCACTCATGTATTCATTTCTTTAAAAAAATTGTTGAATGCTTACTATGTATCAGTCATTATTGCAGGATATAGCAGCCAAAAAAAAAATCCATGCCTTCCTTGATGTAGCCTTTGAATGTGAAAATTTAATGAATTCATTAGGACTCCTCTAATGGAGAAAGAGATAACAGGTAAACTAAAAATATATATATAATAGAATGTTAGGCAGTGATATGTATACTGTTTTAGATAAAATAGTTAAGAAAGACCTCTCTGAATAAGTAGGAGATCTTTGAAATGAGCCTTAAATCTTGAGTAGAATGACAGGTATCTAAAGATTAAAGGAGGAGTGTTCTTGGTAGAAGAACAATAAGGGAAAAAAATCCTTCAAGCACACAGAAGTTTTCATGCTTGTTAAGGAGGAGTGGGGGAGCCAGTGTGACCACAGCACAGTAAATCAGAAAAGAAATTGAAGAGCTTGAAGTCAGAGAGAACTGGAGCCAGGGAACCTAAAAACTAAAAGGCCATCATGAGAAATGTGGATAAAATTCTAATTTCAATGAACTGGAGATCTAAGGAGAGCATATACTGGGATATTAAGAAATAAGATTTGAATAGTACAACTATCTCATTTCCAGTTGGATAATATTCTAATTTCAATGCACTGGAGATGCAAGGAGAGGAGTGATGCGCCCTGATTTACACACTCTGGGAGGGGCAGCAAGAGGAGAAGTAGGAAGGCTACTGGTCACACTGACTAGAGATGGCAGAGGCTTGGTGGCAGAAAGAAAGCCTGAACTGACCTTGATCCTTATGAATGCGTCCTATTATTGCTTTTGTTCAAGAATAAAGCTCCGTTCTTCCCAACCTTGTGCATTGAGCCAATACCCCAACTCCTCTCCATTTCTTCTCTACCTCCCCCTTCGGATCTGATGTTAGTAGCACCCCTCTCAGATTCCTGACTACGCTCCCCCGCCAAGGTAGCTGGATATGCATGAATCAGACATGGTTGCTCTTCTGACACATGAGGCAATATATGGACCCTGGCCAACTCCTCTGACTTGAAGCCCCACCTCAAGCCTCCCAGCCCAAGCCCCGTCTACCCCATTTGATGGACAGACCTGTGAAAGTGGAGATTTTCACTAAATCACAGAAATGTATCACATGATTGACTAATACAGAAAAATTACTGTGATTACACTGAAGTCTAGACATCTTCCTTTTATTAATGACCTCTAGCATCATCACTGCATCTCTGTTTATTTTTTATTTTTCTTCGTAGGAACTTTAAGTAGAGTAGATGAGCTATATCTAAATATAAAACTTTTGAGGCTTTCCAACGACTTCAGAATTTTTTGTTGCCACATATTTGGTAAGGTCACAGAACATCTGATTTTGACACTAACGAACATTTACTTCGATGACTTGTATGTTTCACCATCTTCTTTTTTTGCTTTTCCATGAGAAACAGAAGACATTTTGTGTCAACAGCTTGCTGTTTACAGAGAGGAGCCTGACAGTTATGATTAATGAGGTAGAGCCTCCGTGCTCTGGGGTTGGCAGTGATGGCTTGCATTTTCCAGTTGTGAAAAGTTTCCTCCTGCGTGCAGTTAGAGCAGTGTTTCCTGAACGTCTTCTCTTGCTTAGATCTTTGCCCAGCTCTTATCCCAGGACGAAGCAAACATTGGGGTGCCTCCTTCAACTTTCTAAATGTGTGTTTCACTGGCAGTCCCACTGAGTCAAACCACTAACACTTTCCACATGATTCGACCGCAGGTTAAATTATAAAGAGCAGCGAACCTAGTGGGTTTGCTTTGCTCTGAGGTATGTTTCTGCCGCCCCTTCAAGTGTCAGTTATGCCCTGCCCTGGTTTCCCCCTCCCTCTTGCCTTAGCCAAGCTCTTTCTCTCCTGTTTACTGCTTGGCTCTCTCTCTCCCTCTGCTCTTGCCGTTAGGAGCAGAAGAAGAAGCAGGATCCTGATTCACATTGTGCTTCTACAGTTTATGAGCTGCAGAACCTCAGCAAACTGTGCAACCTCTTGGAGCCTTGGTTTCCTCCACTGCACAGTGGGAATGACATAGTGTGCAGGGTTCTTGTGAAGACTTGATAAGCCAATGTATGGAGAGGACTTCCTGCAATAAATGTGCAAAAGTAAGTGCCACTATTCTCACGCCATCTTAGCCATGGGTATCTCTTCACAGACATTCTTTTAAGAAAGGGTGTCTGCTGCGTTCTTAGGTTGAAGTGAACAGGCGGGTTTCAAAGAAGCCTGAGACATTCTGTATGTGTCTACAAACCGTATTGACTTCCCCATCCTAGACGGGCTCCTGAGAAACCCAATACACTTTTGTTTCCATTCATCTAAGAGAAGATGCCGCGCATGTTTTTACACTGCAAACATCGCTCCCTATTTGGGCCAACAGAATGGATGCTGCAGCAGAAAGTAACTGTCAGCAAACATGCTTATCCTCCATTTCCAAATGTTAACAGTGCCTTTGCTTTACACCTTGAGCATGAAAGAAACTTGGAAATTTCAGTGCCTAGGTGGTTACAGCAAAAGAATGTACAAAACTTGGCAGTAGGGCTACCAAGTGAAAGTAAATAGGAATATATGTTTCTAATATTTATTGAGTACTAACCACAGATTTGGTCCTGGGTACCCTGGAAAAGTCTGGTCCTCAGGCCTGTAAGACTGAAGGCCAGACCCCATTTGTGGTGATCTCAATACGGAAAGCATTAGGGTAACAGCCTAAGCCTCTTTCTATAACCCCACTCACTGTGTGATCTGTCGTGTCTAAATGTCTGGAAGTCCTTTACGGCCCCCTGGTCACGAGTCTGCCAGGGCAGATAGAAGGGACTGATCCAAACCAAATTTCAGTTCATAGGTAAGTGGGCTTCACTGAGAGTACCTAGGGACATTACTGCATAGCTCTTCAGCTTCCCGAAGTGAGAAGCAGTTTGATAATTCTCTAGCTTGCCTGTCTCTCCGCACGCAGCCTCAACCTGGGCTTTGAGGAAGGAGGTCTGGGGTCAGCTGAACAAGGAACTGAAGACAGGGCACAGTGACCCGCCGACACATGCCCGGAAAGGACTTGACTCTATGTACTCTCCAATAGAAAAGCAGACAATTTAGCCCAGTGAACCTAAATATGTGCATATATTTAGCAATAACAATAAGGAATGAATAAGCAGTATTCATTTCTTTTCTAATTAGAGGCATTTTGGTCACTTGGGGAACTTTAGAAATAGAACGATTTTTAACTGTTTGGCTCAAACAAAAACTCATTGAGACTTAGAAGTGAGCAAAGCCATACGGATGGTAAATACTTAGCCCATAACCACATTTCCCATAGACCCTCCAAATTTCCACATTTCATCATAAAAAAAAGAAGAGCAGTGAGAAATCTGGACTGACAGTTAAAATAACAACATAACATTAACAGGATGTCAGCGTTTACAGGGCTTTCCCATTTCCCCTGGAAAAAATCTTACCGTTACCCAAATGTTCAGCCACCGCTGTACTTTTCAATTATTATTAAACTATTTGTCAAAGAGCAATCAACTAATTTTTCTGTCCATCCCACAAATATTTATTGCATATTTACTAAAGGCAATCACTGTACTAGATTCACAGATTAATAATAATAATAATAAAACCATTGACAATATTTTTACACTACTTATTGTGTGGCCAGCACACTATTCTAAGTACGTCCTACCTATTTAACACCCCTAATCCTTGCAACGACCCTTCACGAGGGTCACTTGTAAACGGTTTGCCTGCCTTTCCGAAGCGTCACCATAAGGCTATGCTAGGCTTTCTCTGTTGCCTTTCCCTGATCTCCAGCCTTGCCACAGTCCCACCTCTGGCTACCACTCTCTCCCAATCTGGCCCATCCCATCCCCCAGTGGAACCCTACTTCAGAAAGGACCAGGAAGTCTTCAAATCAGGGCTTCAGGGATATTTTGAGAGAGTTATTCCTCAGTGACCCATGGGGCTAAATAAAGCAAATTTGGGATTTAACTGACTAAAAGGGAAAAAAAGAAAGCATTAGCAAGACTCCAGTCTCAAGTGTCCAGGATTGAATGAGGCAACCTGAGCTTGAAACCCAAGGTATCAACATTATGTTAAACTCTGCCAGGCTAAAGTAGTAATAAACCTGTACTTTTAATTACATCCTTAATTGTAGTTTTGCTTTGAGAACTGCAGAGTCTGAGAAGAATAGAGCTAGAAATAAACTTCAAAAGTGGAGAATCTCGGGTCTAAACAGGTGAAAAAACTTATTCTGGGTTGTATAAATTCATGATATTAAGACCAAAGAATCATACAATCACAACCTGGAGAGCCAAGCTCATTCTACTCACTTATTCAACACCTGCCTGAGTCTTCCTTATTATATCACAGCCCTGCCAAGTGACTATACAGGCCACCATTAGATGTCTCAAATTGTGGAGCTGTTTCTTCACTCGGGGGAGTGAATCCCTTTGTTGGGGAGTTCTAGCTCTTAAAAAGTCCTTCTATATATTGAACTGAAATTTCTCATCATGTGGCTTCAACAGGGATCCACAGCCTCCATCTGTCCCTTATTCACTCCACATTAATCAAAGATCCGACAGCTTCTTTGTCCAGGCTCAATATCCCCAGCTCCTCCAATTCTTCCTTCTGTAACATAAACAATAAGCACGGTCTCCCAGCAGCACTGGAGTACCAGGAAGCAATGATTTACGGTGGGTAAAAGCATGGGCTTTGCAAACAGGCAAAACTCTGGGTTGAATTTTGGTTCTACACTCACAATATTAGTTTCCAAGGGCAGTTAACACATTCTAACCACACCTTAGGTTCCTTTTATGTAAATTGGTAATGATAAGATATACTCATAGGGTTGTTGAAGTAAATAAATGAAATAATGTAGGAATTCCACAAAAATATCTGAATGGTTGAATGAACGGTCCTGGTTGAGTGATACAGTCAGCAGTCATTGGTGAGTTTTATCAGCTGATTAGCAAACCTGGAGAAGACTCTGTCGGAGAGAGGTCAAAGGAAGCATGAATAGAATAAGTCCCAAATGAGAACCAAAATTTTCCATGGCTGACCAGCTTACTACACAGGGCACCATCAGCCCATTCCATCACAATGTCGCCAGCCATCTGAAAAGAGTTTGCTTCACACAACTCTACGCTGCTCTATAAGGGAAAAAGAGGGAAGAGTCTTAAATTCAAGTCCTTTGCAACTAATTCTTCACTTCCTTACAAAGTTCTGATAACATGCTAACTTGAAAGTCTAAATACTAAGTTATGTTTGGGAATAAAAGAAAAGGTACTTTATAACCATTTTTTCCCTCCTTCTACAAAAACAGCTGAACAGACTTTCCTAACTCTTTCCCAAAAGTTTCATGTTTGGGCTGAGCTCAGCCCTGGAAGGTCTCACTCTCAAGAGGAAGGCCTGAGAAAGTCATTAAAGGCAAATGAAAGCCCTGGAATAGAAATACACATAGAAAGGAAATTTCAATTGGCTTTTTGTCTCAGGTGATCCATCATTTAATAACAGGAAGATGAAACCAAAGCAAAGCACCTCAAGATAGTATCTCTTAGAGTATTATACTCTTTGAAATAGTATTAGAACTCTTAGACACTACCTGCCTGGAATTGAACCACGGCTGCTCACTTTGTCATCTAGGTTCTACATGGCAAATAAGTGACATTTCCTGGACCTCAGTTTTCTTCTCTGTGAAATGGATTTAATGGTCCTTATTTTATAAGATTTTGATGAGCACTGAATGAGAGAATCCAGCTTGGTGTATATTAAACAATTTCATTAAGTGTAAAGTGAGATATAGTAAGTAGTCTTTGTCCTCGTATCATGATGGAGCAAAATGAGTCCAATGAGTCCATGCTTTTTCTCCTTCTCCTTGTCCATTTGCCCTCTTTTCCTCTTATCTCCCTCCCAGATCTTGGTAGTAAGGAAAAACTGCACCAACACATTATTCACTCTACTTTCCAACAAAAAGATTATGAAAGGAGGAGCCACATTAATCAGGGGATTAGAGTGTGGCATGAGGAAAGGGGTAGGGGCCAGGGATGCCATTAAGCACCCTACAGTGCAGAGGAAAGCTCCCATGACAAAGAAGTATCTGACTTGCAATGTCAATAGTGCCAACACTGAGAAACCCAGTTTAGAATGTGTAAAATTTAAAGCAGTGGGATAAGAGGAAGATGGTAGTTCAATTGAGGATCTTAAATATAAGGCTAAGATTCTTCTCAAAAGTAATGGGTGTATTTCTGAATTCAAAACATGAAGAAAACAGAATTTTAGGAAGATTTGTATTATAAAAGTTTGTCTAACCTATTAGATCATACAGATACTAAAAAGTTGAGGCTTTTTGATGCAAAATCCTACATTTTATATATTAGTGTGGTTCTATTGACCCGACATCTGGTCGAAAAGTGAAAGCATCTGTCAAAAGGCTAAATTTATCTCCTTGGCTTTAGCATCCAAATGCTCGAGTTGTGGTCTTTCCATTGATTAGGGATTCCCCTACACTTTGGCAAGACAATCAAAGAGGATAAGGAATGTTGATTTAGTCTAACTGATAGTTTGTCTTGATGTAGACAAAACATCTGGTTGATTGGAGCTTTCATTTTTCACTTGGTGGTTTGACATGAAAGAAGCATAATTATTGTTGGATGCTTGCGAGCCCTCATTGTGAACCCAGCTGATCTCAGGGTAGAAACAACTAGTCCTAAAATAAAGAATTGTAGGTATGAATCTTCAATTTGAAAGACCACTGCTTATAAGAAGAAGGAGCTCTTGAGCTGAAAATGAAGAACTCAAGAATAACCTTCATTTATGTTTCCCTGCAATTACTCATATCCAAATGCCCTCTCAAAGTCATCATCCACTCCTGGGAAGTTTGTGCACTCCATGAAAGCAATAGATCCAGTCACATTCCCTGTACCAGAATGGCATCTGCCTAAAAGAAAAAGGGCTCCTTTTTCTTCACACACAGTTTGCAGTCTGCTCACAAACCAAAGGGGAAATCTCTGTAAAAAAAAAAAAGAGAGAGAGAGCATTTTTTTGTTTGTTTGTGTATTTGTTTGTTTCTTTTTTATTCATCTGCCAAGAGGGTCACCTTGTTCTAATTCTTCTAGTGGAACAATACAGGCTAATAGAGGTCTTATCTCGTTTTTCTGCCTTTCCGAATCTTATATATCTTTCCAAACCTAGCTCCATCTACCTCCCCAAAGCCTTGTCTGGGGCTCCTGTTTACAGTGATATAATGCATGACAACTTTGATTGGTAAAGACTACCTATATCACTGTGTCAAGCAGAATATGAAGTTCTTATCAGAGCTTAAGAAGAAAGAGTTCTGTGATCCACTAGAAATGCCTTTCATGATTACGAGATGGAGAGGAGGTAATATTTAAACCAAGTGTTTGCTTTCCTCATCTTTTCCTGACATGCATTGACACTTGTCATTTATTTTTGGTACTAATGCTAGCTAGACACAGGTGTTGACTATACTGAGCAATGATAGATATTACCCATGCTATCTTAGAGCATAAAGCTTAGTGAAAAGAAGTAGTAATCAACTAATTATCTACTTTTCAATGAATTAAAGACAGCTACAAATTCTCTGCTGCTTCATTCATTGGAAGATGGCATTTACTCCCCTCCCCTTGAATCTGATGGCCTTGTGACTTGCTTTGACAAATAAACTGTGATGGAAGTGACACAGTGTCAGGAACCTCTTTTAAAGTATAAGCAGCCAAGACCCTTCCAAAGCCAAAAAATGAAGAAAATAAAATAAAGATCAAAATGAGAAAAGAACAAAAGGGAAAACAATTAGGAAATAATGGAGTTGATGTCAATTTTGGTGTGTATGTAAAATATATATGTGGGGTTATAGGGGGATTAAATAATACTATTTTATTTATTATGTTTTCCTATGTTTTATAAATGTTGGTTTTATAGGGCTTAGACTGGATTAGTGAATGACCAAATTGATCCCTCTTAAAGCTTAAATACAAAATAAATTGTGTCCGTGTATAGCACTTTGTAGCGCCACCAGCTCTCTGAGGGCCAGAGCAGTATTTCACTCATCATTTACACAAACCCAATGGTGATCAGCAGAATGCTGAAGAAGCTACAGAAAGTGGCGACCCATGGGAAAACACTGAATGGTAGAAGAAATACGCTCTCTGCCATGTCTTACTTGTAAACCACGTGCTAAATATCTGTACTTTCAAGTGGGTTTGGAAATGTTTGCTTCCCTCACAAAATAGTCAAATGAGATAATGAAGTGAAAATGTTCTGAAAATTATGAGACGCTACACAGGTATAAAAGAGTGTTATTATTAAGACATTTCTTTTTATAACTTAAAAAAAAATAATGCTGTTGAAGTTGTTCCTGCTTTTTCTCCCTTTCCCCACCTCCACCTAGCCCCACCCTCTCCCCTCCCTAAGTCAATCCCTACATCGTTGTCTGGGTCTATGGGTTGTACATAAATATTCTTTTGTTTATGCCTCCACCATCTTTCATGCTATACATCCCTGTTGTATGGCTTCAGTTGCCATCTTTTCATTGCAACCCATTTCTTAAAGCGTACCTTGTTAGTAATTTGGCCTTCGTAATTCTTCATATTTGATTAGATTGGGTAGGCCAAAAAGCCCATTTACTTTTTTCTGTAAAATAAAAGACACACTTCTCATTTTCACCAATAACTTTATTGATTTGGATACTTTGATTAAGCCGGCTATCTCCCATAAGGTATAACATTGAATAAAATGAGACAATTAATGTCTCAGTTTGATCACTATCTATCCACTTCCACTGGTCTACCGGATCATAGAGCATGGTCCAGTAAGAAGTCTCCAGCACGAAACTTCGCAATCCAATTTTGAAACATTAATCAGTCATAGCACTTTCTCCATACACTGCACAAATTGGTTTTTTGCTTTTTGTTTTGTTTTTCAGTTGCTTTTTTCACTTTCTTGAAATCATAAAACATAATATGCCAAAATGTTGTATACTTACTTCCATCTTCAATATTAAAATGGCTACCCCAAAATTCAGATTTTAATTTTTTAATGCATGCTGATATGACCACTGTCACAATATAATCTAACAAAATTGTTTCAAATAAAGTTAAAGACAGCTAAGCACTACCAGAGCCATTTACAGAAAAAATCCAAAGAACTTTTTGGCCAACCGATATTTGGGATGAAAATGAGTGCTGATGTGTATAGATAAACCAAATATAAACCAGAGAAATAGAACTGATGAACAATCTCTTTCTGTTGCACATTGTCTCCCTGTAGAAAGACCACTGGGGAAGACAATTTACCCAAAAGCACCTTCGTAAGCAAAAAAGTGTATTTCCTGTAGTCAACTCTGGTGATTAGTACATTTAATGACAACAATGTGCTTGCTTCCAGGGTACATCTGCCTGTGAGAAACACATGTTTATACCAGCTCATAAGGGCACTCCCGTCTCTAGCTTGTGTCTCTCTGCTTCTCCTTTGCTGGCCAACATCTCTGCTAAATGGCACACTTTTTCTATAGATAAGGTAATGCCTTCACTCAGGTTCAGTTCTGTCTTACGGGCCTGAACAGCACTCTGTCTCTTTTACATAATTTCACCCATCTCTGACCCATTAAACCTAAAGGGTTCATTTTATAGTTTAACTTTTATGAGGTCATCTTATTTTACCTTTTGTGTTCTTTAATTTGGTGTGTTCTCTGGGGACACTTCATTTTTACTCCATCAACCATAATGGCCTTCTAATTCTCCTTCCAATTCAACATCCCCTGCTGCGCCCTCATTCTCCTTCATCTCTGTAGCATGACAATGTCCACCCTGCCTGAGTAGGCAGGTCCCAACATTATCCTCTTCTCAGTAGTCCTCCGATCTGGGAGGGAGAGAATTACCTTCCCCTCATTGTGTTTGAAGTTTCTGAAAATTCCGCCTTTGCATATGCCCAACTCCAATTATGGACCAGACTCCGATTCTGTCAAGAAAGGTCTATGACCAATTGTCAACCAATCAGATGCTTCTGAGACTTTGAGAAGGAGTCATTCTTACCACCAGGGAGGATAAGTAGTTGTCTCTGTAATGTCACCAGCACAAAGAATGCTAGTTCCTGCTAGAGAAATTTGCCAGAAGACCCAAGCTTCCCACATTTTGGGCCTTTGGACTAACATATGCAAATGAATGTATATATTATATAGACGTATATGATAAGTATAAAATCTACAATATACAAAGCATTATATTTTCTTAGCCATTATTATATAATTTATTATATATATAAGTATAATGTATTATCTTATTAAATATTATATCATTAAATTATATATATTGGTTTTTAGTATTCCTAAGCCTCATCTCCCTACTATCTTTTTTAATATTATAATGCTTTTATTGTGACTCTGGACATTTTCAATAAATAGCTTGAGTTTGAAACTTTGGTTGGGCAATCCTTTTGCAGTAGAAATCATATTTCTCTACGAGAACTTTATTGCCAACCGTAGGATTTATTAAAACTGTAAGATATAGCATATCGAATATTTTAACATGTTATTCAATTGTATATACCTAACTATCCCATTAGCTCTAAGACAAACCAATGTGTATGTTAGATATGCAGTAAAAATTAACAGACTCTTCACAGATGAAACAATAAGAGACTAATTTCTATAATATGTTCATTAATTCTCCAGTAATACTTCTTAGGGTATTCCAAGGATAATAACACTTACTCACCATTTCTCAATTTTTAAACTATGCCTTCTCAAAGGCATAAACGAGGATGTACATAGTCAGAACTGTTTCTATGGACTTGCAATATTTACTTTGCCATATATTTTATAAAAATAAATATCACATGTCCTTGCTGGTGTAGCTCAGTGGGTTGAGCACCGGCCTCAGAACCAGAAGATTGTGGTTTGATTCCCAGTCAGGGCACATGCCTGGGTTGCAGGCCAGTTCCCAGCAGGGGACGCATGAGAGGCAACCATACATTGATATTCTCTCCCTCTCTCCTTCCCTTCCCCTCTAAAGATAAATAAATAATATCTAAAAAAAGTTTTAAAAAATAAAATGAAATAAATATCCCACATGTACATTTAAGTCATCAATGGCTGAATGAGTTTTGCTTAAATGGCTATTTGCTTAGGTGAGTGTTATAAATTACAAGATAAAATAATTTCATTATTCTATGATGCCCTGAAATATTTTCACTAAGTCCATTTGTTGAAAATTACCAGAAGAATTTTTATTGTTGGCTGTCAAGAAGTTTTTAATCTCCTCATGAAAACAGCAAGAAATGCCTTTTCACCACCTCCCCAAGCACATTGTCTTATGTGTATTAGATATTTGATAAAGTCTGTATAGTAGACCAATTGTGTGTTAGATATTCAGAAATACAGCTGAATGGAACTACACTGAAATGAATTAAGCAGGCTTTCCTCAGACCCATAGCAACTATAAAACTAGATTATTTCACTGCCATTCAGAAAATTGTGCTCACAAGATTTCATTCTGGAATCTTGACAGACAAGATTTCAGCAACTCCTTATTTAAACACTTGTTAGACAAATTATGTGTCTCACTACATTACTAGGAGTTCTGTCAAAAATTTGCAAGAGAAATGTTGTTCTACAGCCACTGCCTGTTTTTGTAGGTGGTGTGTCATTGCGTGGACGGGAGTTATCATTTAGGTCTCTGGTTTAACCACAGACTGACTCAACAGCAGAATGGGTTTGCAGAATCAGAGGGAAGAATATATGCTGAATAAGAATTGCCGATAATAGCATGGATTGGGCTTTCCTTCTGGAGCTGAGGGAAAAAAAATCCATGTGTTTTCACCCTGTGTTACTGGGTTTCTATAGCATGACCCCTTCTCTAGCATTAGATCAATTCCATTTGTCAAGTGTGCAAAGGTCTGTTAAAATAATAATGAGAGATCGAAGTTGTCTTCCTGGGAAGCCCTTGTTAAGCAACTTATTTCCCAAGATATAATTTTAAAATAATAAGAATAGACTAATTTTTTAAAGTGACCAATATTGATATGGCTCAAAGGTTTACCAAAAAAAAAAAAGAGAGAGAGTGTATGCTAACTTTGTCAAGTAGTATTTTTACTTTTCCTGAGAATAAACCTCTCTCCCCGAAGAAAACCATCATTGGAAGCCACTAGTTCTTGCTAACCACAGAGATCTGGATTTCATCAAGAGGCCACAGTCCTGGCTAAACACCACCCCACACTTTGCTGGGTGCACAAATGCCATGTCAACACCGCCTCAGCGGCTTTTCACTCTTGATCCCGTGTGACCTTCTCCAACTCGGCAGAACATGCAAACCTATACCCTCTGCAAAGTGACCTTTGAATGATCTGGATGGAACCTCCCCTGGGGGAGAGGAGACGCTCAAAGCACACATTTCACCTTCAGTCATGGACTGCAATCAGGGAAGGAGGCTTTGGGGGCAATAATATACGGTTTGGGCCAGGAAAATTACCCTGAGAAATGATTTAGAGCAAAGTAAATCAAATAATTTTGCCACTGAGGAAAATGTAAGAAATGAAGTTTATAGCTTCACTAAAAAATAAAAATCACTGGTGAGAAGAAAGAACCCTCCTCCCAGTTAAGGTAATGATGGGGACACTTGGTCTAAGAAATGTGAGCCATTCTGTGCCATACATGACTTTAACTAAGGCAGAATGTCCAACTCGAATCCCAGAAAATACAAATGATGTCATAGAAAGGCCATCACAAATTGCTTATCCATACAAGAAAAACTAAAATTGGATTTCTGCCTGCTCCACAAAAAAATCAATTCCAGATGGATTAAAGACTTAAATGACAAAAGTAAATACTTTATTGAAAAGTATGGCTGAATTTCTTTCTGACCTTAAGATACAGAAGGATTTCTTAAAACACAAAATGTGCCAATATAATTAAAACATGAAATAATTTAACTATTTTAAAGACCACTTCTTAATTACAAGAAACCTTAAAGAAAATGAAAACATGTGTTATGAACTAGAAGAAGATATTTTCAACATGCATAACCAATAAAAAATTAATAACAACATCTAAAGAACTCCTAAAAATCATAAATGACTAATAAACCAGTAATGAATGGCCAAAGGAATGAGCAAGCACTTGCAGGTAAAGAAAACATGTGAAAACACAGTAGGATTTAACTTCACCGGATAACTGGAAAATACAAATTACAACACAAGATACTATTTTAGACTGTCAAAATAATACAAATGATATTAATAATGTTTGCTAATATCAAGTGTGGGAAAGAATTTAGATGAACAGGATTGAGAAGTAAAGATTAACTTTCGAAGACCAAGCCTCATCCCTTAGGAAAGGAGCTGTCCTCCTGCAAAGCTGCATGGAAATCAGCATTGGTCAAATACTTAAAACCATGAATTCTAGTTAACCAAGACTTAGACCCCAGCCTCCTGATTATGCCCCAAGGTGGAATGGTGCCCCCACAAACATGAGAAGCATGTCATGTAGCAAATTCTGCCACTCACTCGTATCATCCTACATCTGTGAGGCTGGGAACCTCATCTCATTACTGCGAGTAAGAAGTTGGTACCACTCCCCAAGAGGACTCACCCAGCAGAATAAGGCTGGACTGAGTTCTGCTATGCCATGTTGCTATTTTACTCTGGACTCTAATCACAATGACAAAGGAACTGGAGCACCCCTAAGTATACAGATGAAAGGCCCTGTAACCCAAGAACAAGGGTCTTATACTTTGGTATCTAGCCATGGTAGATGACTGTGACCTACCTCATGATGGACTAGGTAAGGGGAATTTCAAGTGATATTCTAGTTCTTATGTTGAATGGTGATTCCTCAAGTGTTTGTTGTATTACTGAAAATAAAAAAATAATTTTAAAAAACAAATAATTATAAGAAATAAAGCAAATATAACCAATCCTGAGCCAGTGATGGGAGTGGCTTATGACTAAAGACTATGACTAATCTAATCCTATGCCTCTGGGCCCAAAACAAAAGGGGGAAAGAAAGGTTTTCCAGCTTTAACTTTGTCAGTTTACATTCCTCATCTAAATTCTTAATTATAATTTGTGATGAAACTATTATTATATCCATAGTACATGGAAAACAACAGCCTCCTAGAGGATAACTGAACACTACATATGTAGTAAAAATTAAATACCAGATTTGGACCTTCCATCATGTATTAGATTGATTAAACTGTAGTGACAAATAGCCCCAAAACTTCTTGTATATTAATACTATAGATGTTTACTTACTCACATATGGTGACCAGGAGCATCATTTGCATCAGTGGAGTGGCTGCCCTGTGTGGTCATCCAGTGACCTAAACTCCTTCTATCTTGTGGTTCCATAACCCTCAGGATCCTCATCATTATGTGCAGGAAGAAACGTGAAAGAACACACTGGGGGAGCTGTGTAGGCCAGGTTTAGAATGATAGTCAGTATTCCTACTCAAATTGCATTAGAGGAAACTAAGTCACATGAGTACACTTAACTATGAGGGAAGCTAAGGTATGTGGGAAGAGTGAATTTCACTAGACAGCTGGTGACTTTTACCATGGGCTCCAAATCTCTTGCTGTTTCCATTGGAGCAGGGTGGTTTCCTGGGAAGATAAATACCAAAGATTGAAAGTTACTTTGGGATATCATCTGGTGACTGTAGGCCATGAGCAACAAGTTCTGTGGTACTAAGACACATGCACTCTCTGGACTAAAGAACTTGCATTGCTGGAATGTAAACAATGTATCCCTCATTATGATTGAATTCAGGGATGACCAGTAAACAAATGTATTATGCAAATAACTGTTTATCCTTCATCTGGGAGAAACAGCATTGACTGATGTAGTGTGTGTGTGTGTGTGTGTGCACGCATACTCATGCATGTGCATAATGAATAATATAGGAAAATAATTAAAAACAGGAACATAATGGTGAAGATCAGTATGTCTTGATTGTCACCCAAGACCAGCTTTCCTGGGCCTTGCTTCGCAAAATACAACATTTTTCTTTCTTTTTCTCTTTCTCCCTTTTTAAATTTTTGCCAGATTGTCAACTAGAGTCTAATACATTTAAAAACAATCAATAGAATTCCAGTCAAGATGGTGGCAGTCAAGACAGACATGGGTCACCTCTTCACACAACCACAACAAACTTATATTTAAAATATAGAACAACCATCTCTCAGAACTGTCAGAAATTGAGTAGAATGGAAGTCTGACAACTATGTATTAAAGAAACCACATCCATCCAGACTGGTAGGAGGGGCAAAGACAGAACAAGCTGGTCCCTCATGCATGTGCAGTGAATAAAAATTTTGAAGGGATATTTTAGGAGTGAGTAGTCCAGCCCCACTCCAGGCCTCCCAGCCCAAGGTTCCAGTGCCAGGAAGATAAGTCCTCAGAATTGCAAAAATAAGCCAGGATTGAGTTAGTGAAAGAGACTTCTGGAGCTCCAAGCAGTTCCTCTTAAAGAACCCACACATGGGCTCACCTACTTGGACTCACTCTTTCTGAGCTCCAACACTGGGACAGCAACTTAAAAGGCACCAGTGCTATCCAGGGAGAAACCGAAGTGTCTGGCATCAAGGTGAGCAGAGGCCATCGTCCCTAAATACTCCATCCACAGAGCTAGCAAGCTGGTGCCATATCTGAGACTCCCATCAACCTTCTAACACTGATTGACCTGCCTTGGAGATCTCCAGAGGTTCTGGCCCACCCAATTTATGGGTCCACCAAGCTGCTTTTCCATATGAATGGCTGGTCTTGGCTCAGGCTGCACAACTTCTTAAATCCCATCAAACAGGAAAGAGCTTGCCTCAGTGAGCCCCAGGACAGCACTAGCAGCAGTTTGCTTAGTTTCACAGTGTGGCTTTGCCATGGAATCTCCAAGCCCAGCACAAGTAGTAGCCATCTCAGATTGCTTTATAGCTCAGGCAGGGTGGCCTGGGCAAAACAGGTGGGGGTTGACCTTGGCACCATCCAGGAACCCCAGGGCTAGGGCACCCACTCAACAGCTACAGACCACATTGGAGCACCACCACCCTGCCCCTGTATAGCTGATCCACCATGGAAGGTGGAGGTTGGTGGTAAGTGGTCATAGCCATGCCTTGCAGCTGACTGGCCTGGGTAAATCCCTCCTATTGATCTGCCAAAAGCAATCAAGGCTAAACTACAAGAGAAGGGTATACTCAGCCCACATGAAGGGCACACCTGATGTAACTAACTTGGGTGCTAGGGGAGGCTGTGTCATTGGACCCTATAGGACACCTACTATGGTAGGCCACAGACATGGAGTCAAAGCTGTTCTACCTAATGCATAGAAACAAACACAGGGAGGCTGCCAAAATGAGGCAATCAAAAAAGATGGCCCAAATGAAAGAACAGATCAAACCTCCAGAAAAAGAACTAAACAAATGGAGATAAACAATCTATCAGATACAGAATTCAAAACACTGGTTATAAGGATGCTCAAAGAATTTAGTGAGGACCTCAACAGCATAAAAATATGAAGTGAGAGACAAAGGATACACTAATTAAAATAAAGAACAATCTATAGGGAAACAACAGTACAGTGGATGAAGCCAAGAATCAAATCAATGATTTGGAATATAAGGAAGAAAAAACAACCAACCAGAATAACAAGAAGAAAAAAGAATCCAAAAAATGAGGATAGTAAATTGTGCTGCTATGAACATCAGGGTGCATAGGTTCTTTTGGATTGGTGCTTCAGGGTTCTTAGGATATATTCCTAACAGTGGAATTTCTGGGCCAAAAGGCCCATTCATTTTTAGTTTTCTTAGAAAATTCCATAGTGGTTATGATAGCCAAGAGTTGGAAGCAACCTAGATGCCCATCAGTAAATGACTGGATCAAAAATCTATGGTACATTTACACAATGGAATTCTATGTTGCAGAAAGGAAGAAGGAGCTCCTACCTTTTGCAACATCATGGATGGAACTGGAAAGCATTATGCTGAGCAAAATAAGCCGGGTGGTGAAAGACAAATACCATATGATATCACCGTTAACAGGAATCTAAACAACAAAACAAATAAGCAAGCAAAATATGACCAAAGACACTCAAATACGGAACAGGCTGACAGGGACCAGAGGGGAGAGGGGAGAGAATCACAGGGGAAAAGGGGAAGGACTCACATGAACAAGTATGAAGGACACATGGACAATAACTATGGTGGGGGGTGCGGAAATGGGAGGGAGGTAGGGAGCACTGGGTGGGACAGGGCTGGGAATATAAGACAGAAAACTGTACTTGAACAAGAATTAAATATAAATAAATAAATAAATAAATAAATACAAGCAATGAGGATAGGATAAGCAGCCTCTGGGAAAACTTTAAGAGGTACAACATTTGCATCAGAGCCATGCCAGAAGGAGAAGAGAAAGAGCAAGAAATCAGAAATCTATTTGAAAAAACAATTAAAGAAAACTTCCCTAATTTGGTGAAGAAAATAGACGTACAAGTTCAGGAAGCACAGAGAGTCTCAAACCAGATGAATGCAAAGAAGCCCACTCCAAGATACATCATAATTAAAATTCCAGAGGTTAAAAATAAAGAGAGACTCTTAAAAGCAGCAAAAGAAAAGAAGATGGTTACCAGCTCCTTTATAGGAACTCAGGGGAGTTCTCATAAAACTATCAGCTAACTTCTCAAAAGAAACTTTGTAGTGTAGAAAAGATTGGCAAGAAATATTCAAGGTCATGGAAAGCAGGGACCTACAGCCAAGATTATTCTTTCTACCCATCAAAGATATCATTTAGAATTAAAGGGAAGATAAAGAGCTTCCCAGACAAGAAAAAACTAAAGAAGTTCATTATCACCAAACCATTATTATATAAAATGTTAAAGGAACTTACTTAAGAAAAAGAAGATCAAAACTACGAACAGTAAAATGGCAAAAAAATACAACTCTATCAACAATGGAATCTAAAAAGCAAACTAAGCACACAAGAAGGACAGAGACAGAATCGTGGATACAGAGGGCATTTTGATGGCTGCCAAATGGGAGGGGGATGTGGCAGAATGGGTAAAAAGGTGAGGGGATTAAGAAGTACAAATAGGTAGTTTCAGAATAGCCATAGGGATGTAAAGTATGGTCTAAGAAATGGAGTAGCCAAAGAATTTATACACATGACCCCTGAACATTGATGGTGAGGGGATTGCCCAGGGAGAGGATATTAGGTAAATGCAGGGTTTGGTGGGGGGCATAGAATCAGGACAACTGTAATAGCATAACCAATAAAATATAATTTTAGAAAATAAAACAATCCGTATTATCTTCTGGTTCTTCAAAATTAGCACTATAAAAGAGAGCTTCTCAAACAAAATCATATTTCTGCAGAGTGTGACCAACTTCCTAGGAGGCAGTAACAAATACTCCCTCACCAAGTGTGCATATGGCATAGTAAATCATTTGGTTATCTGCTTTCATACTCTTCTAAATACTAACACCTACTTTGGGCTAAAGGCTTTATGTACATTAAATCGTTTAACCACAATATGTTATCAGGCAGTTATTGGAATTCACAATTTTTTAATGAAGACATAGATAAGAGTGTAACTGCCTAAGGTCACAGAGCTAGGAAGTAGCAGATCAGGATGAGAATGTGGATCTTTGATTCCAAAACTCTCATTCTTTCCCCTCACGAAAAGCAGCCAGAAATCTAGCTTAAAGTCCATAATGTTATTCACTATGTACTGAACAGAATGATGATTTCCTTATTTTGATTAGAGTGTTTTTACTGGAAAAGCTACCGTTGGTATTATATATGGTGGGTGTAAGGGATATCTTTGCACCGGGCATCTCAGGAGGGTTCGCATTATCCACCCAATTCTGGCTCACCAGGACACAGGAAACCAGACAGCTGAACTGATATTACAAGAGATTAAGATGTTCTCTTGGTTTAGTCTTTGTGGAAACAGTGCTTAACCCTAGACTCCCATCAGATTATAATTCAAAGAGTACACATTTTTAACCAAGACAGGACTTTTCCAGGGCCTGCAAACTCAAACTATACCTTGCAGGTGTAACAATTTCCCTAGCAGTATGGCTGCTCTTGATTGAAAATCCCGGTTTTATACATGCTAAGTAATGCAAACTTGAATGCAACTTCCCCCACTTCCTTAGAATTGACTCTTAGGATCCAATGCTAATGAAAAACAAGTGCTTGGAAATCCTATTCTGTTTTCTTCCATATTGGGAAAACCAAGAAAGGAAGAGAGAGGAGTGAGACTTTTTCAGGTGTACTGGCTCTGGGTTAAGCTGAAGTTGGATGCAGAAGAGTTGGATATAGCAGTAAACTAAGCATGACATTGAAGTTTTAAGTTCAACTAGACTGGATTGGACTTGTTTGTCCCTAAGATTTACCTGAAACCTGCAGAATCTATCCAAAATAGTTCACAGTAGTAGCCATAATTAGATTGTTTTCAAATGGTCACTTCCTCTCCGGTGACCTCCTCCATAGAGGGAAGGAGAATGGCATGAATTCTCTCCCTTCACGTCAGGCTCCGCCACGGGACTTGATTTGGTGTATGAGATGCTGGCAGGTTTTATGTAAGCAAGAACTTAAATAGCATTTATGTGGGTTGGCCAGCCCTTTCGCATCCCTGCCTTTCACCATGAGAAGAACACATCACAATGGTCACTGGTCCAAAAAGGATGGAAGACACGTGGGCAGACACACACCCAGCTCACAAATTGCAGGCAAGCCCAGTCTGGAACAGCAGACTGGCTAAATTAACTCAAATTTATTTATTTCTCACACTGTTCCAATTGTGAGAAATACATACATTTAAATTAATTTAGCCAATCCACTATATTGATAAGCATTAGGTTGTCTGCCTTTTCTAATTTTTTAATGCAGAGAATGCTTATGCTAAGTGAAATGAAGCAGACGGAGAAAGGCAAATACCGTATGATTTCACTTACCCCATTTTGCCATGTGTAGTATATTCCCATGTACAACGCACACCAACATTTTTGGCGCAATCTTTCAAGAGAAAAGAATCTTTCATTTTAACTTTTTAATTCAATTATTTATTTAAATTTGGATATTTGTTTTTTTGTATTATTATATTTTGCTCTAGTAAAAGGATGTCATTATTCCTTTTAGAGCTACAGTTTTAATGCATACACATAAGTAAAGGAATTGGAAATGTTTATATAGATACAGAATTAGTACTACCCATGTATAATGCACATCCGTATTTTTCCCTCAAAAATTTAGGCAAAAAACTGTACATTATACACAGAAAAATGTGGGATCTGAAAGAAACAGAAAACAAAGTAGAAACAGATATGTGATATAGAGAACACACTGGGTTGTCAAACGGGAGGAGTAGAGGGGTGGGAATAAAAAAATAATAGAGGAACAAAGAAATGCATCAAGGCAGAGTGGGAGGTAAGAGCCATTTTCCAAAGCCCTCAGAAATGACTGTTTCCAGTCTCAAAAAAAGAGAAAGATAGAGAGCTGCAATGAATATATTTTTGCATATATCATTATACATTGGAGAAAGTATTCCTATAAGCTAGAAAGCTAGAAGTGGAATCCCTGGACCAAACGTATTGTGAGTTAAAACTTGGTCCTGTACTGCCTCAAGTCCCAGGAAAGCCCTACCATCACTATTTCCATTCCCCCTGATTAGATAAAAAAGGGTCTGTTCCTCCTACCTGCCTAAAGATAGGCCTTAATTTTTCCCAATTTTACCAAAGTAATAAGTAAAGCACAATCTGATTGTTTCAATATCAGTGGCTGAAAATAGGAAGGCATTACTACATGTGCACACATGGAAAGTTCTTCACAATATATGTACTAAAGCAAGTTGCAGAATTATATATGATATAATCTCATTTCTTCTATATACATGTGAACTTAAACATATGTCATGGATATGTACAGTGTGTATGTATGTGGGTGTGTTCGTAGGCATACCTTTAGGCAAGTCTATGTAAACACTAAAACTCTTGAAAGGTATTCTCTCTGACAAATTAATTTAGGGACAGAAGAGTAAAGAGAGAACATTAATTCTGAAGTTTACATAGTTCTGTATTGTTTAACATTTTATGACCATGTAAAATCTTACTACAGAAGAAGGCAATATAGATAAAAATGTTTCTCTAAATATACAACAAAAATCTTCATTATCCAGAATTCTGCAGCCACAATCCCCATTTAGTGATTTCTTACAATCTCATTGAGAAATAAATTAGTACATTCAGATGATGTGTCTCAATTCTTGTGTGCCTGGCATTCATCACTAATGTTATTTAACTTCATAATATTTCAGATATTGTGAGTTATAAATAAAATATTTAAGCATCATTTATTGATAAGGAAGTCAATAAAGATAATTCTCTTAGTAATCAAAAGGGATGCAATACAAAGAAAATCTTATGGTACACATATATGTAACTGGGTTCATGAAAGTAACTAAGTCACACTGATGTACTATAAAACAAATGACTTCCAGATTTCCATTTGTATTTCTTTTAGGACAAAGCTTTCAGCCCTAGAGTTCTGTGTTTATCATTTTTTTTAAGCCTTTAATGGCCAGCCTAACCTTCTTAAGTAATTTATTATAGCAGTAAAACAATTTTTCCATTGAGATGTTTTTATATTTTCAATTTATCTATCTAACAGCATTTCAAAATTAAAATTCACTCCTACATTGGCAAATTAAGCACACATGTCTAGATGAAGAGTTTAATAGTGGCTTGAATAGTATTCAAGATGATATAGTTTCCTAAGTATAAAAAATAGAGTATTTTGAGGAATTCAGATTTGGCTAGACAAATAATAAACTCACAAATCATTGTTTTCCAAATGCTTCACATAAAGAGTGTGTTAACTCTCTCCACCCACTGCTCAACGTGCAGTGAGTAAGGAGTTACCTTCTTTATGCCAAAAATGCAGTCAGAGCCTTGTGAGCTAATTGGAAAAAATGATCATGAAAGAAAAACAAAGAATGTTATAGAATCCTATAAAGCTAAGAACAAATAAAAAGTATTGTAAACACATCTAAATAAGGAAAGTATGTAAGATTTAGGATTTAGTTTCAAGTGAACAAAAGACATTACTCTACTTTCCCAAATGCAAGTTTGCCCAAGAGTCACACACATTGGACCATGTTTGTCAAGAGATTCCAGAGTAGCATATATTTTCTTCCAGACACATTCTAAATTCCTCTTTCAAAGCATATTATCAAACTCTAAATCTATTTGCCTAGGCATATGTTTAAGTCTTTTGTTGAGAGGTATTCCAACTGCCTGGAGAGTACTTCATTTGTTAAACAAGTCAGCAAACAGGATTGTGTGTTACTTTGCTGAAGTAACTTGAGAGCTGGCTTGCAGAGAAGGTTCCTGCAGGAGGTAAACCGGCGAGAAAACAGTGAGGATTATTTGAAAGTTGCTAAGAGAGTGAGTCTTAAAAGCATTTATCACAAGAAAAGGAAAAACTGTAACTATGTATGTCCATGGGTGTTATTGATGGGTTCACAATATGTACAAATACTGAATCATTAGGTTGTATATCTGAAACTAATATAATGTTATGTCAATTATATCTCAATTTAAAAAGTAGGAAAAAAATGAAAACAGCAAGTAAAGTTCCCTTGAGTCCCAATGAGTCTCCTAAAATTTAACATAAGAATAAAAGGCATTTTCTAACTATGAGATCACTTGACTCTTTCCCATGAAACTTAGAGGAAACCTGTTAATTTCAAAGTGGACATATGGGATTGCGACAAATGTTACAAGTGTTGATTTGGGAAAAAATTTGATGATCTTAAGAAAGCATCAGTTTCTCAGTGTATGTCCTCAAATCCACATGTAATATTCATTTAGTCCCATTACCAGCCGTTAGAGTTCATTTCAGCCACCATCATTTCGTTACACAGCTTTTGAAATTTCAAATTCTGAACACTAACTTCTGAAGCGGGTGGCAGTGGCTGAGGCCAAGCTGTTTATAACAATGTGGGCTTGGACCAACCCCAGTCAGTACTATCCGGGATGTCCAACCTGCGGCCCGTGGGCTGCGTGTGGCTCAGGGTGGCTATGAATGCAGCCCAACACAAAATCAGAAATTTACTTAAAACATTATGAGCCTTTTCTATGATTACATGTCTCAACATATTTAATGCATGGCCCAAGATAACTCTTCTCCTTGCAGTGTGGCTCAGAGACACCAAAAGGTTGGACACCCCCACTAGACAATCCCTTGTCTCATGCCCAACGGGTGCTTGAAGAAATACAATGGTTTGTGTATCTAAAACCAAATCTGTGCTCCATACCCCTGGGTCTGGGGCTAGGGGGTCAGGGTGAAGGATAACTGGAAGCAGGGCTGACCCTGGAAAGAAATATAAAGCAAAAAGCTTCTGTCTTCTGAGACTCCTAAACTTTTCCCTGTTAAACCTTTTACTTACATCCAAGAGTAGATGTTGCTCTTTTGATGTTCTGCTTTAAATGATTTCATTCCTCCCATCTGCTAATGTCATCCGCCATTCTCCCCCTTATCAGTATGTGCATCCGCAGTGGCCTGTCTGTTCCTCACAGGCGCCGTGCTGACCCTTACCTCAAACATTTTTGCGGGGCTCTTTTTCCTGCCTGGAATGTGCTTATCCTCTCCCCAGTCCTCTGTTCTCTCTGCCTGCAACGTTTCCTGCGCTCTCCCAGAGACTGGCTCTGTCTTATCATTCAGGTCTCAGCTGGAGCATGTTTTCCATAAACTTGTTTTTCAAAAACTTTTCCAGACCAGCCCGACTACTACCTTTTCGCTCAAATTTCTCACCATCCCATTTCCGTTTAGTTTTTTTTGCACTACTTGCCACTAACTGAAATGATCCCATTACTTTACTTACACACTGTCTGTGTTCCTCAACAGCTCCTTGAAGGGCATCTCGAAGAGCTCACAGTGGGCTCTTAAACCTGCTTGTTGAATAAATGAGTATTGCAGTCACTCTTAGTCCCTTCATTGCTGCATAGTGATAAGGAGCTTGGATTTTGAAGTCAGAACTGCATTTGAATCCAAGCCTTGCTAATTGCTAGCTTAGTAAACTTTGGGGTGTTACCAAACTTCTCTGAGCCTAGGTTCTTCATCTGTAAAGTAAAAATAATAGTACCTACCTCCGCACTGACTAAGGTGCCTGTTCCATAAGAAATGCTCAGTAGCTCAGTAAACAGAAGTGATTAAGTAGTGCGTCTCCCAAAGGACATTTGCATTTGACAAGAGCTCAGGAATAAATAATGAGGAGATGCTGTGCCTTGAAATCAATGGGGCATGTTCCACTGGTTTACTTTCTTTGGGCAGAACATAGATCACATTAAGAAGAGAAGTTAACTAGCACCCTTCACATCAGACTTTGAAGGTAATGTTAGCAATGGAGGAGGCAAGAACTGTCTTTTGGAGGGTGAGGGATGGTTGAGATAGGAGTTCAGATACTGCCAGAAGGTTACCAGACCGTGGAGTAGAAGGTCTTATCTAGTAGCATCTCTGTGGTAGTCAATACTTGATTACCACAATCAAGTATTAGCCATGCAGAACCAGAAAATGTCAGTCTCCAGAGCTGATAACAATTAGTTGAGGCTCCCTAGCAATGTCCAAACTTAAGCATATAATGCAGAGACTAATGTGTTGAACTAGAGCAAGAATACTTAACTCTCAACTGTGAAATATTCACACTTGCCTGAGCAGTCCATTATCTTCCATTAAGAAAAAAATCTTTGGAAGCCAGATTTTTACATAAAAATGTCTTGGTGAGCAAGGAGAAGTATCATTGGGTTTCCAACATTATTGAATAATAAGTGTTATTGGACACTGATGCATCCACCTGTATTGCCAAATCCTCGGGTGGTGGTGGAAGGGTGCCATCAGCGTCCTTATTCTAACTCCTGGTTTTCAGTGTTTCCCCACCTTCTTACTGATCCTTTCCTTAGATATCTTAACGTCATTTATCCTGCAACTGCTTGGGTGTTACTAATTCAGCCGGGTGAGAAGTGGAAGAAACTTTTCAGCCACTCAATTCCACGGTAATTTTCTAGGGTAAATTTTCTATCATTGCATCCTCAAAATAGCTTCTTTTAAGGTTTTATTATGCCTCCGCATATTTCATGTTTCCTAGCCGTGTCTCTGAGTTCGCGTATTTGGAAATTGTTGATGACAGCAGGAGTAATCAGCATTGGCAGACATGGAGACTGTTCAGAAATATTCCAGTTTCCCCCTTCCAATAACACATCTCCTTGAAAGGAAAAGGGACCATTTGACTTCTTGACTAATGAAATTAGTAGAAATGATATGTGACATGATGGGAGACTTTAAATTCCAGGCATAATTAGCCATGCTTGCTTTCCCTCCGCCAGGGCATCTCGTGATGTTCCAGGAAGTAGAGACTTTACCAGTCTTGATCCCCAAGCGCATGGAACAGCCCCACTGCCCCCACAGGATTAGCACGTCGAGTACATGAGAAATACCCCTCTGCTGTCTTAAGCCAGTGAGCTTTGCAGTTATGTATTTACAGACCATACCCCGGTCCATTCCCCAGCCCATTCTCACTGATATAGACAAGAAAATCTCTAGAGTGCCCTTGATGATACCAGGTTCTTCTTTAGGTTGGTAGTATTCCAGATTCTATAGAATAAGATGGTTGGATCAGAAGATAGCTAACTTTCTTCCAGACCCTAAGTTATACATCTGCATTTGCTGATGAGCTCTGCCTGTATGTTGATGTCCATTTTGATGACTCTGTGTTCTCATTCAGCAGCCTGTTCAGACGAGTTTTCACCACTTGAGTGATCTGATACAGGATACTCGTTAACAGGCTGCTCCTTTTGGAGAAAAACTTCATGGTTTTGTTTTGGGGGTAGATTTTGTATATAGTATAAAGGGAGATTCCCATGTTTACAAGACATTTATTTCCTAGGGTTTTGAGTTTATAGAAGCAAAGCTCAGTTAAACAACTTTTTTTGTAGGAGGTGTCAGAAAAACTAAAAGTAAATCGTGGCATTGTGAAGAGAAAAAATATCTAACTACTGAAAAATAGAGAGCAAGGGAAAATGACTCATTGAGCTCATGGTAGCAACATTGAAATAATTGAGGAAGAAGAAACATCCACCTGAGGAGTAAAATATCTCCTATTAGGAAAAAATAATATTTCTACCAAGTATATCAATTGCCAACCAATGGAATGTGTCCATGAGTGGCAACTGTTCCAAGTAGAAATTGTCACTTATGACTACGCTTTGTTAAACTACCCAAGCCAATGAGAGGAAGAACCTCACTGCTGAATCACTTATACTGCCTTTCTCCTGTGCTTGTCTTAAAAACTTAATACATCCTTCATTAAGGGTAACATATGGAACGACTAAATTTCAAGTATTAATTCAAAGCCATTTTTCTCCCTACTATCTCAGGATACAAAATACAGCTGAGAACAAAATTAAAGCATAAAACACTGCATTTCCTCCCCTAGGCTCAGATGACAGACTTTCAGCCAAATGGAATTTTACCAAACTTTCTAAAGTGAGTAACACTGTGTGAGTGCCGTTCCCTAGGGAACAGTATGAAAATGAGATGTCTTCTACAAAGGCCCAAGAAAAACCCTAAAAAAAATGGGTGTTTGTCTTGTCTGAGAGACAAATGCAGAAAAATGACAAACACCTAAGATAGCTTAAACTAAAAAGCTTGAATTTTCCCCATATGTGATAATAAAATTGATTGCCTATGTATGATTCATATTTTTGAAATTTATTGATTATAAATACGTTGCCATGTACTATGCTAGATGCTTTCACATAAGCCATATTATTTGGTTAATCATTCCTTAGAGTACAGATTAATTTATGGATGAAAGGTTTACGTAAAGTCATATAATTAATAGGGTCTTTTATTCAAGTGATACTTATTAAGGGTCTACTACATGTCAGCACTTTTATTTTTCTTTCTTTCTTTCTTTCTTTCTTTATTTATTTATTTATTTATTTATCTTTAAAGAGAAGGAAGAGAAGAAGAAAGAGAGGGAGAGAAACATCAATGTGCGATTGCCTCTTGCGCACTGAGGACCTGGTCTGCAACCCAGGCAGGTGCCCTGACTGGGAATCAATCAGAGACACTTTGGTTCGCAGGCTGGCACTCAACCACTGAACCACACCGGCCAGGGCATGTCAGCACTTTTCTATGCAGTAGGATGAATCATCAACATTTGGGGGTCCAAGGATGAGAGTGCAAACTGAGGATCTTATACCACATCTAAATACAGTCACCCACCACACAACAATGTTTTGGTCGACAATGGACTGCGTGTACCACAGCAGTCCCATGAGATTATAACAGAGATGAAAAACTCCTGTCGCCTAGTGGCAGTGTAACTCTGCTAATGTCATACACATTACTCATGTATTTGTAGTGACGTGGGTATAAACAAACCTACTGGTCTGCTCGTCACGTAAAAACATAACACAGATAGTCAGGCACAATACCTATTTGATAATGATAATAAACGAGTGTTACTGGTTTATGTATTTCCTATACTTTACTTTTATTGTTATTTTAGGGTGTACACTTTCTACTCACTAAAAACAGTTTGTTGTCCTGGCTGGTATAGCTCAGTGGATTGAGCGCCAGCCAGTGAACCAAAGGGTAGTTGGTTCGATTCCCAGTCAGGTCGCACGCCTGGGCTGTGGGCCAAGGCCCCAGTCAGGGCATGTCCCTGGGATACAACCACACATTGATGTTCCTCTCCTCTTTCTCTCTCCCTTCCCTTCTCTAAAAGTAAATAAATAAAATCTTTTTAAAATATATTTTTAAAAAGTTTGCTGTAAAGCCATGCTGGTTGTACTGCTATAGCTTAATACATCTCCTGTTTACTCTCTCTTGACTACATTATTTTCACTTGTGCTGTATTTCATCTTATGTTCAATCTTATGTTGTTTCTTACAGTAACATGTTGTATAGTCTTGTAGCTTAGGAGCAATAAGCTGTATCATACAGCCTAGGTGTGCAGTAGACTATATCATCTAGGTTTGTGTAAGTGCACTCTATGATGCTTGCACAACCACCTAACAATTTCTCAGGATATATCTCAGTTAATAAGTGGAGCATGACTGTATTTAAAATTATTATAAACAGTGATGGGCTGGACCCAGCAGTTGTTGGTTCAGGAAAGTCAACTCTATATCCATCTTCCTAAATTCACATTCAGTAAGGTTGCATTAGTAGCTTGACATTGGTCATGGCAGGATCATTGACACCATCACAATTGCAAACATTACAATCAAGTCATTGTCTTTTTTTTCAGAGAGGCTCTTAAATAACTACCAGCAACATACCATTGCTTATAAGAACCTGCCGATTTAAGTAAGTTATATAAACCGACCTGGAGAAATAAACTTTCATAATATGCTAGAGGATCAAGCTTGAATTTAGAATTCCCATATTCCTTGTTGTTTCACTTTAAAATTTGGCAGGGAAGGGAGAACCAGTCCCTAGACACAAGCCCCCATCTTGGACTCTGAAGCCCGCATCTCTCTCCACTTCTCATTGCATTTCAAGTTTGATCCTGCGGTGGGGGGGAGACTATGTGGACATGCCAGAATGTACATCTAAGCTTCATCTATCGACCCAGCACACCCACATATAGAGCCACCCCTGGACCACCTCTTGGGACTAGGGTGTACAGACCAGCGGAGCCATGTAACCTCGGTAACCTGGAGGAAGAGAGGGGAGATCTCACAGACCCTGGAAGCAGTCACAAGTCTTTGAAGGCCTGAAATTTCAGAGTCCGGCTGGCAGAACATTATCCAGAGTGGGGGGATGGTGAAGGCTCTGGGTAGGTCCCTTGGTGCCATAGATAAATCACTATGGGAAGTGGTACAAATACAAAAGGGCCAGAGTAGAGCGCCCTAACACACAGGCAAGAGGGTAGAGGCCTCCATTGCCTGATCTAAGAATGGGACTCAATGTAGAAGTCACAACCCAAGACTTTCCTGAAGGTAATGTTTCACAAAAAGGAGATACAATAGATTAAATATTAAATAGTTAAATACCTGAGACAAATTATTTTCAAGATTAAATTGGCTTATTACCACCATTTTTTCAGACCAAGTAAAATAATATGAAGAAGTACCATTTATCGAAAGCTTATTATTTATTTACTCAGAAATTACTAACTTTTTAGATATTGAATAACTAAAAATTCAAAGCTTAGCTATTGATTTTAGTTAGCAAAATGATTACTAATATTTATTTATCATAATAGTGTTTGTTATTGGAAAAAGTCAAGACACATTATGTTTCTTGCACAATGCAAGGATTCTTTCCGTATACCTAGCTGCATCTTCTCACGTATTCTGGGCTGGGCTCTTGCCTTGCTCCTTGGTCCTGTCACCATGGACAAGAAAAGCATTTCCATTATTACCTGAGAATTAAAAACACGTGGGCACAGAGAGCTGCTTGTCCAATGTTTACGGGTTACATATATGCATAGTAAATACTTTTGTATAGACAAAAAACTTGTTAACAGTAATTACCTTTGGGAAAAGGAATTTGAAAGAGAGAAAGAAAAAGTATATATTTAACACCTTTCTACAATTTTGTTAATATGAGGGCAGTGGTATTATGGGTCATTTTGGTTTTCTTCTTTATATAAAAGTATATAAATTAAGTTTTGTTTTTTAGTATCATTAAAACAAATTTTTTGTGTTTAACTGCTATGACATTTTTAAACCTTCATAAAATTATCAAAATTTAATTTAAAAGAATGGTACTTGTGGCTGTTTGTATGAGCAGTATCTTTGGCAAACCCTATTCTTTTTCCTTCTTTGAAATACAGAATGGTGTAAGCAGCCGGACGTTTCCATAGGTACTAGATTTCACTGCAACTAAATAGTCCTGCCATCTCTAATACCTTCCTAGGCCCGGGACAGCTCCCTGAGCAAAAGCACGTGCTGAAAATCATGTAAGTCTGCTGCCACTGGAGTCGCCAGGCTCCAGTGGCTTTGTCCTCTGGAAATACCACCCAACATCAAATCCCCCCAGGGGTAGGTGGGCCTAGAGGATATCATGCTCAGTGAAATAAGTCATACAGAAAAAAACAAATACCACATGACTTCATTTGCATCTGGAATCTGAAAACCAAACCAAAGCAAACAGAAAGCAGCTCCTAGACACAGAGAACAAACTGACGGTTGCCAGATGGGAAGGAAATAGGGGGGTGAAGGGAATTAAGATGTACAAACTTCCAGTCATAAAATTTGTAATTTGGGATGTAATGTACAGCATAGACAATATTGTCAATAATATTGTCATATCTGTGTATGGTGACAGATGGTTCCTAGCTTTATCTTAGTGGTCACTTTGTGAGGAGTATAAATGTTTAATTACTATGTCGTATACCTGAAACAAACATAATATCATACGTCATATAATTAAAAATAAGTGTCTTTAAAAAAATCTTTGAATGAGATCTTGCTCAACATCATCAACTACTGCTATTGGACATAACTGAAGAAGTCTTTCAAATAATCCCGAGCATCTCTCACTTGTACATGTTCACTGGTGATGAGAGTGTTGTTGTATTTCTGTTGAAAATGAACAGTGAGTCTTAATGTATTTCTGATGTCTAATACACTGGCTATTATTAAGTTCAGTTAGCTGTCTTTAACATAGAATTAATTTTAAGAACAATTTTTTATTAAATCTGAAAAAAAAGGAACACACAGGCAAAGTTTCAACATTTCTCATTCCAGTAACAATGCACTTTTTGTAACCTTCTGTTATAACTCACGAACTTCTATAATCTCATTTTTCTCTATCTGAAACCCAGAATATTCATATTTCCTTCTACTTCCAGGATAGTATACTGAGAGGCCATTTGTGAAATCAAGCCAGAGACTGAAGAATTGACACAGAAAAGAGAGAATCTTCAGAGAAATGTCCTGATTTTTTTCAACTTTAAAGAAGTTTTGATGGGGGGAACTTAAGAGTTTAAAAATGTTTAGTTATAGTTAATATGTTTAGTGATTAATGCATGTAGAAAGCTGTTGTTGCAGGAACTGGAATGCATGACCTACCCTGACTCCAGGAGGCACCAAAGAAATTCAACCTTTGTGCCCCAAGAGGGCTGCAAGCGATAAGATGGTATCTGAGCCATTGGGATCCAGGGAGAAAACACCCACCAACCAGGATGCATATAAAGAATTGCTGGGAACCTAGGAAAATCAATATACTGCAACTTTTATAAGATAAACCTTTTCTCCTGCATTCCAAAGTCTTACCTACCCTTTTCTTCTGCTCATAAAAAAGGTCTGCTTGAGATACGATATTAAGATGGTTTCTTAGGAAATATAACCAGCTGTCTTCTTAGATTGCTGACATCTGAATAAAGCATCCATTAAGATTCAATCTTTGTCTCTACTTACTGGTTCTGGTAGTGACAGGCAGCATGAATGCCGGCTTTTCTGGTTACAGCTTCTCTCATTCAAGAGTAGGATTTGTTTGTTTGTTGTTTGTTTTCAAAGCGGGAATTAATTCTTTATGTGCATGTTTTTAAACTTTAACTCTTGACAGATTTATTTGTTGTTTGTTGTTTTTGTTTTGTTTTATTCATCTTTTAGAAACCATGGACATGCAACATTTTTTTCAACAGTTTTCTTAAAACTTGAACAGAATCTACCAAATTTATTCCAATAGTTACTAAGCACAAGGTGTGAAATAAAAATTAGTTGAGTGTATTGTTTTCTTTTTTAAAAAAGATTGTATTTAATTTTAGAGAGAGGGAGGGAGGGAGAAAGAGAGAGAGAGAGAAAAAACATCCATGTGTGGCTGCCTCTTGTGTTCCCCTAATTGGGGACCAGGCATGTGTCCTGACTGGGAATTGAACCAGTGACCCTTTGGTTTGGAGGTTGGCACTCAATCCACTGAGCCACACCAGCCAGGGCTAGTTGAGTATATTTTTATTATATCATCAGAATTTCTAGAATATAATTAGCTGATTTTTACTGACATACCTGTAAACTCAGTTACCATGGATTCAAAAAGCTGGCAATGTTTATGAAAGCATTCTACATACACACACCCTCCTGCTTTACATGGGAAACAAAAGCTGTGGCTATTGTCACTGGACACTGGGTGTCAGTAATTTGACCTAGACTGGAGGGAGGAAAGAGAAAGATGGAGGAGGGGACCACAAGAAGAAACCCAATTTAAATTTTACTGTGAAAGGAGCTGAGGGGAGGGGCATGGTTGAGGGAGGAGGGGACACTGTATTCTTGGAAGGGGGAGTTGTCAGGACAACAAACCAGTAGAGGAGACCACCTGAGGGTTGGGCTACATTTTCTTTCTCTATGGCTAGCTCCTTTGTTCTTGCCTGAGTCTCCTAGCTGTGAGTGCCCTTCAGGCAAGAAACAACAAGCTCCCTGCTGAGGCTGCTTCTGGTGGTGGTAGGAGGAAGGCAGAGGGCTCATTCACCTCTTTCCTAGATTCTCTCGGTCACCTGCAGAGTTTCTGTTAATGGAATCTGGACCCAGTTAGGAACAAGGACTTAAGACTTGTCCACCAGCCCTCTCTCCCCCACTCTACGCTGGGCACTTCCTGTCTGAAAGCCTGGCTGTCAGGCCCTGGGTCCCTGGCACACTGCCCACTCCGGCCTTTCCCTTTTGTTGCCCTCAGGGCTGTGCGTTGTGAGTCAAGTCACTGGGCAACCTGGAGTGTGCAGAAAAGTCCAATGCTCTTTGGCAGCTACTGCTCATTCCAGGCAATGTGGCAGAGAAAGGAGGGCATCAGGCTCAGGGGGGGGACACACTCCAGCCTTCCTACCAGCTCCCCCTCCCTGACAACTAATCATGCTCTCTC
The DNA here is from genome assembly GCF_014824575.4 of Sturnira hondurensis. NCBI lineage: Eukaryota > Metazoa > Chordata > Mammalia > Chiroptera > Phyllostomidae > Sturnira > Sturnira hondurensis. The sequence continues at coordinate 5,581,382 of NW_028075269.1, forward strand.
TGAAGGGGCTCGCATGGAATATGCTATGGCCAATGCCACCTCTCCTCTTGCTCAGATGAGGGCTGGTAGCTCCTCCCTGTTAAATACATAGCTCAATGCTTTTCTTCCAAGTAAGTTTTGCAATAATAGAGCTGTCACTGCGAACAGGTGGGACAGGAGTGAAAGAGATCCTTCACCTGCTTCTGTTGCTACTGCTGCCTCCAGGACAGGAGACAAAGACAGGTGAGACCTGCTTTTCTTTCTACCGGGAAAGATTCTAAGCTAAGGTGAGGCTTTCTTTTCATTGAGTCCTGGGGTTTTGTGGTTCCGGACACGATAGTAAAAGAAAGTTTTCTCTTTCTAACTGCTTTCCCTCTAGGCCATAGAAGTTCTTTCCTTCTTTCTTTCGACTTTATTTTAAATTCCCAAGCTCCTTTCGAGAGTTGCTACACCTTCAGATTGTGACATCCTTCTTCATTTGCAAATCTTCGCTGTGTCTGGGGGCAGGGCTGCAGTAGAGCTGCCAGGCGCCAAACGAAAGGTGTCCAAGTAATAGCACAGCATCAGACACAGGGAAACCGAGGGCAGATCAATCTGGGATGTGCGGGGCACCAGGAGGCTGCCTGCTCAAGGACATTTAGGATCGAAGCTGACATTTTCTTTCCTTCGTGTGTTTTGCGTGGTTTGGCGCCTAAAGCACGTTTGAGAACAGGTATGATTAAGTTCCAGTTTTCTTTATTTAAAGAGCTTGTAGATTCAGGTCTCTGGACTGGGGTGGGGAAGCATCCAATTGGAAATCTCATAGCCACGTGCGCTGCGTGGGGATGGTCCAACAGGCATTTGGAATAGACTTGATTTTGGAATGCAGCTGATCTGATTGCTTCTTGGCAGTTTCCCTTTTCCAATTATGTTTGGCTTAGTCTAGCAGTCAAATTACTTTGCAATCTCTAAGGTGATCCAGAAAGCATACAGAGGGGACAGAGAGAATATTGTCTAAAAAGCACACTAGTCTGTGGGGCATGGAGGGAGGGTTCCGATTGGAAATGTTGGTTGAATAATCTACAACCCAGTCCAAAGAAAGGTGACTGCATATTAGACCTTGGCCCTTTGGTAAGCCCAAAAAGCTGGATGTAACTAGCATCTTAGAATGCTGCTCAAGAAAAGTTATTGTGTACCCTTTCAAAAGCTTTGCTCCCTGAATGTCATTCAAGAAGAGATAGGATAGGTATTTTGCATTAATTTCATTGAAAATATAAACTTTCTCATAATGAATGTGTGTTCTGGTTCACAGATTTAGCAATCTTCTTAAAATCTAGCGTCAGACGCTGCATTACATCAATAAACAAATGTCTTGAAAATTCAAGTTCCAATCTGAATGTAGTAATTCTGCCAGAGTAAAGCTCAAGTTTTCCTTTTTGTAGTTTAGAAAGGAAGTGTTTGCATGAAATTTGACACTTCAAGCAAGATATCAGCTAGAATGGTGAACTGCTCAAGAGACTGGACTGGTTCTTCTAATGACTTTATGGAACTTAGTATTCACCTGAGAATATATGCCTGAATTATTAAGTAGCTCAGCTCCTTATTAAGTTTAAAAAATAAAACAATATCTAATTTGAAGGACCTTATGTAGAAAGTCGAATTAATAAAGTGTGTCTGTATTCGAGCAATATTAAATTTCAGACACCACTAATAGAGTGTGGTCAAACTTTACCCTACCAAATGGAAATTAGTTGTGTTTTATGATTTGAAGATTGAAATAGAAAAGAATAGTAATATTTTTAAGTCTTTGTGCTATAATGACTGAGAAACGACTTTCTGTCCCCTCTCTCCAATGATGAAAACAAGTATGGGAGGTTCGCTAACAACCAACAATCTGGAGATTCTAGCTATTATTTTGATAGTACATTTTGGTGAATTAAAATTATTGCCTGGAAAACTATTCATCTATAGACTCTCCATGATGTAGTACTATGCAGTAACCAAGAATTCCTATTTCTTCTGCTTTCAAGTCAATTACTTCACCTCTCCAAGCTCAAGGTTATCTCTATAACGGAAGTGATGGTACAAATCTCAGGGTCGTCAGGAGGGTTAAATAATGTCAACACATACTGTATTACAGGAAGCACTAGCAGAATGGCTAGAACATCATAAGTGCTGGATAAATGGTTTTATATATACACCTTATATGCATGCACTGATAGAATATGCACATTCCTTACATTTTGATCATTTTCGGATTCTACTACTTAGAAGCAGGATCATTTTCTGACCCCATTATCCTCAGACACAATAGAGTATCCTGCTGTACAGTAGCAGGTCTGAGGACTTACTTAAGAAAGGAAAATGGAAATTTTTAAGTATATTTTATTGATTATGTTATCACAGTTGTCCCCAAATTTTTCTTCTCTTTATCCCTCTCTGCCCTGCACCCCTCCACCCTCCAGCACACCCCCGAGCTTAGTTCATGTCCATGGGTCATACATATAAGGTCTTTCGCTTCTCCATTTTCTGTACTATTCTTAACCTCCCCCTGTCTATTTTGTACCTACCATTCATGCTTCTTATTCCCTGTACCTTTGCCCCCATTCTCTTCCTCCCCCTCCCCACTGATAAGCCTCCATGTGATCCCCATTTGTGTGATTCTTCTCCTTTCCGAGTTGTGCACTTAGTTTTTGTTTTTTAGGTTCAATTGTTGATAGTTGTGAGTTTGTTTTCATTTTACTGTCCATAGTTTTTGATGTTCTTCTTTTTCTTAAATAAGTTCCTTTAACACTTCATAAAATAAAGGCTTGGTGGTGATGAACTCTTTTAACTTGACCTTATCTGGGGAGTACTATCTGCCCTTCCATTCTAAATGAAAGCTTTGCTGAATAGAGTAATATTAGATGTAGGTCCTTGCCTTTCATGACTTCAAATACTTCTTTCTAGCCCCTTCTTGCCCGCAAGGTTTCTTTTGAGAAATCCACTGGTAGTCTGATGGGTACCCCTCTGTAGAGAACTGTCTCCTTTTCTCTTGGTGCTTCTAGGATTCTCTCCTTATCTTTAATCTTGGGTATCTTTATTATGATGTGTCTTTGTGTGTTTCTTCTTGGGTCCAACTTCTTTGGGACTCTCTGAGCTTCCTGGACTTCCTGGAAATCTATTTTCTTTGCCAGATTGGGGATGTTTTCCTTCAATATGTTTTCAAATAAATTTTCAATTTCTTTCTCTTCCTCTTTTTTCTATGGCACTTATATGATTTGGGTGTTAGAATGTTTAACGTTGTCCCAGAGGTTCCTCAGCCTCTCCTCATTTTTTGAATTATTGTTTCTTCATTCTGTTCTGGTTGAATGTTTATTTCTTCCTTTTGTTCCAAATCCTTGATTTGAATCCTGGTTTTCTTCCCTTCGCTGTTAGTTCCCTGTGTATTTTTCCTTCATTTCACTTCATATAGCCTTCATTTCTTCCTTCATTTTGTGACCAAAGTCAGTCATTGCTGTGAGCATCCTGATTACCAGCGTTTTGAACTCTGCATCTGTTAGGTTGTCTATGTCCTCATTGCTTAGTTCTTTTTCTGGAGTTTTGTTCTGTTCTTTCATTTGGACCATATTTCTTTGTCTTGGAACACCTGTTATGGTGTTATGGTATAAGTGGTGGAGCCTTAAGTATTCACCAGGGTGGGGCAACCCACTTCACTGTAGGTTGTGACACTGTCAGTCTGGATGAATGTTTCTTTAACTCCTTTGTTGTCAGACTTCCACACAGTTCAACTTTCAGGTAGTTCTGGTTGCTTTTGTTTTTAAATTGCTTGTTGTCCTTCTTTTGGTTGTGTGAGGAGGAGAAGTGTTTCTGCCTCTGCCTCCATCTTGGCTGGAACTGCCATGTTAATTATTTGGAGAAAAAAGGAAATGTAACTGACATTGGCAACATGATACTGACATTTGATAACATGAATTCACTCTGTTCTTGTTTTCCACTAAAAAAGCAGTCAGGAATAACAACCTTTTATTTTCAGTAGTGAGCAATCTAGTAAATGAATCAACCTTCTCAGGTGTATATTATTTTTCTCCAGCAGTTTTAACTATGTACACAGTCACTATAAAGTTTCTGAATCAACTTCCTGAGAATCCCATGTGAAAGCTATGATTCAAATTAGTTGTAATTAGCATTTGTGAAATTTTTTCACTCTCTTTTCTTAGAATTAGAAAATATCCCCTTTCTATGTGCACACTGGACTTCCAAATCTGTTTGGGGACAACCTCTCCCACTCACAAGTGGTGTGGGCTTGGATGAATCACACCCAGAAGCTCTGAGCTTCCATTTTCCTTGCCCTGAACCAGACTTTTAGAACTGCTTGCCTGACTTTCCACACAGTGTTGGAGAAACCAGCAGACAAAATTACAGTTCATCAAAATCTCTTCAAAGATCAAAAAAGATAAAAACCACACCCATTGCTGAAGTAGGATAATCACTAAAGCAAACAATTTGATTTTGCCAAACAGGAGCTCCACACAAAGTCCCATAACTTTGAAGGTGAAAACTAGGGTGAGTTAGGAAGAAATACACAAACACACACATGCCCTTCAAGTGATGGGAGGAAATTAAAAGAACCCCATCTTTTTGGATAGGAATCTCCACCAATCCAAGCTCTGCTTTTCAGATGAGAAGGGATTGTTAAGAGTAGAAATGACCTGCCAAGTTTCTTTATAGAACTCAAACAATTTACTTCAGCAACACCCATGTCTTTCCGGTTCTTCCGTACTCTCGTGCCTAGGGCAACCTCCCATCAGCCACCGTCCTCAGAGTGCCACCTGTCTGGCAGTATCTCCTAAGGAGATCCATCAGTCCAGTGAGTTGGGGGAAAGAGTTCCAGGTTACCCTGATGTCTGGAAAAGTGATTTTTCCTCTCCAGTTCAAAAATGCTGGGTAGAAGGAGGAAAAAAACAAAAAAGGAGAAAAAAAGAGAGACAGAAAGCTTAAAGTGGAAGTTTGGGTTATCATTAGTGTCCACTGGTGCAGATGTGTGTAGATATGAGCACTTCAACGGTAAGTAGTAGGTAGGCATCATGCCATCTCTAAGTACATAAAACAGTGGTTTTTTGTGGTGAAAAATGCACTCTTCAAATAAAGTATCCATTAAGAATTAATGTATCTCATTTATTTTTAATATGTAATCTTTATTATATTTTTCCCATTACCATTTGGTCCACTTGTATCCTGTTCCACCAGCAATTGCCTGTTGTCCATGTCCACGAGTCTTCTTTCTTTGTTGCTCAGTCCTTGATTTAAGTTTTAGAAAAACTCTCTCAAACAATTTCAAACCCATTGGTGAACACAAATAATGACAATGAGTTGAGTTCAGAATATATGCCAACACACATGGAACTTAGATGATAAAGATAAACGAGAAGGCTTCTCTTGAAGAATTTCACATGGCTTTTGCTATCATCTGTATGCTAATCTTCTCCAACCTCTTCCTTTGCTGCTCATTTGAGTAATTGCAGTAGATTTTTCACTGAGTTGTAATGAAGAGTCAATAAGTTAATGCACATGAAGCACTCAGAACGGTGAGTGGCATGAAAAGGCATTCAGTAAATGTAAATTATTACTTCTACTTACTGTTATTATAACACTACTATCAACATAATTAAAACAAATATTCTTATTTTAGAACCAAACCAGTTGCTCTTTCATAATTCAGAAGATCTCATAAGGTTATCACTATTTTTTAAAACTCACATGATGAAAAATATTAAAAAACTTTTAGATATTTACTCTTTCTCCAGAGAAAGTACTAGTTTTTCTGGTTGTTTTTTTTTTAAGATTTTATTTATTTATCTTTCGAGGGGAAGGGAAGGAGAGGGGGAGAGAAATATCAATGTATGGTTGCCTCTCGTGTGTCCCCTGCCAGGAACTGGCCTGCAACCCAGGCATGTGCCCTGACTGGGAATCAAACCACGATCGTGTGGTTCACAGGCCTGTGCTCAATTCACTGAACTACAACAGCCAGGGCTAGTTTTTCTGGTTTTTATATTAGAAATATTGGATCTGTGCTATCTTGTGTAATTCAGTGTCCCCTCATTTGAAAGACAATTGTAAACTGGAAAGATGCAGAATCTAGACATTACATTTTCTGAAAAATAGTCTGAAAAATTAGTAGATTTAGAGAAAAGAGAGAAGGAAGGGGATAGGATTACAGCTTACAATAACTGAAAAATCAAGCCAGGACCAATTTGTAAATTTATTTTTTAATTCTATTTGTCAAGTACAGTTTACATTTCATATTATTTTGTAATAGTTTCAGGTTTACAGCCTACTGGATAGACAGTCATATGCTTTACAGAGTGTTCCCCCAATATTCCCAGTACCCAACTGGCACCATGTATAGTTATCAAAATATTATTAACTATTCTTCTATAGTTATTATTAACTATACTTTAAAAGTTAAATATAGTCTCAATGTTAAGTAGATGAACTTGAAAGCTATATGTTTATTTTGCATATGTTGATATTCTGAGATGTTTTTTGCCTTTCATTCTTGGAAAGTAATTTTAGCAAGTGATTAATCCATCAGTGTACAAACAGATTAAATGACAAAATGAATAACAAGACAAACAAAATATGATATATGTAAATATTTTCTCCTGCTTCTATTCTGCCTCTGGGTGCTCTTTCACCCCAGTTGATACTTATCTGCTGTGAAACCAGGATCTTTCCCTTCTCTCTGTCTGCTTTCCACTCCCTGGAAAAGCACAGCCTTGTACGATGAGAAATCTTGGGGTATCTGCATGCCTGGTAACACACAGCCACGTGTTCACAGGGCTGTGCATGTGAACAATTACATTCGGTATTGCATTGCTTGATCATCCTTAAAATAATAGATTATAGTAATTGATCTCTTTAAGCAAGCTCAAAAAAGAATTGTTTTCTTCGAGAATCAGGGAACAGAGTCAATCTCTTTCATAAAACAGTTTTTAATAAAAGAGCCAAAAAAGTTATGAAAATAAAATCTGAGGAACAATTTCAAATATAACTTTGCAATGTTGCTCACATCACCCTCTTTCTCCTTCTACACTGCCACCCCCACCGTTCTCATTTATTCTTAATCTGGTTACTACAAAAAATAAAAAAAAATAAACAACTCCAAACAATGTCTATAATTCTAGTGTTGCTGCCTGCTCCTTATAGACCATAACACTATCAGTATCATATCCCTTGTCAATCTTCTGCCTGAAAGAAATAGTTTAAATTTTCCACTCATGACAAAATTAGGCCCAAATTCCTTTGTCCACAGTTCTTCTTGAGCTTGTAACAGCCCATCTTTTAATTTCTTTTAACCTGTATTCTTTCTCATGGGCCATCTGCTCCAGCTAAACCATATTTTTTTTTGTTTAACTGGAGCAAAGGCATATTTTAGCTGGAGTTTGAAAGTACATTCAAACTCCATATTTTCAAATCTTAGTTCCTTGGCTCATTCTACCTTCTCTCCTTGGAACGACCTTGCACAATTTTTTCTGTTTGTGATCCAATCTATTTGCATCCAGAAAAAATGGCGTATAAAGGTTTACATGTGTAAGGAGTTTATTTTTCCCTTGGGTAAGAACAAGTCCAGACGTGACTGTCCAGTACTGCTAATGTGACTTCACAGAACCATGAAGAGCCCAGGTTACTTTCAGATTTTAACCTTCTGCTTCTTGCCTCATGTCTGCAAAATGGCTGCTTCCTTGCCAATACCACATCTACATTCCAGGCAGGAAGAAGGAAAAACATCATGTGGCAATTGAGTCTACTTATTTTAAAAAAATGTTTCCATCCAGAAACTTCTAAATATATTTCATTGGCCGGTATTATATCACACACTAATCTTTGCTACAAGAGAAGCTGTGAAATATAGCTAAGAACTAATCACATGCTTGCACTGAAGAATGAAGAAGAAAAATAATATGAGATCAATGGGCATTCAGCAACATCAAGTACAGATCTTTTAAGACTTCTTAAAATAGGCAATTCTCTAAGCAAGTGTCCTAGAGTCTCTCAGACAAAAAAAATGTCATTCATGCTCAGTCTTATTTTTGGTTGACTTTCTTAATTATCTCACTATTCCCTGAGGTCAGGAACTTCGTGGTGGTCTTTGCACCCTCTCGTGCAGCAGGCAGAAATAAGATATTTAGTAGATACCTGAATAAGTTTAACCTTATCTATGAGGAGGAAAAAGAGGGCTATTTTCTGTATTTAACTATGGTTATATTCCACTGTAGTAAAAGCATGATAACTTAGATAACTTGATCAAGGACACGCAACCTACCACCAGATACGGCTTACAGCCTATTTTTCCACAGCCCATGAGGTAAGAATAGTGTTTTCATTCTTATAGTGTTTAGAAAAATAAAACAATATGTAATAGAGACTGTATGTAGCCTGCAAACCTGAATTATGTAGTATCTGCCCTTTTACAAAGAGTTGCCAACCCTTGACTGAGATAAAAATTTACTACACTTTCCATTCTGTCCACGTGTGTCATGCACTATTTAATGAGTAGTTATATTATACCAGACTTACTGGAATCATCGCTGCCCTTTGAAACCATTTACATGAGAGTACCTGCCAGCCTCCCTTTCGAACAGGAAAGCTAAATTCACTGCTCATTCCACAGAGAGACTGATACTCGGACTTCCTGAGGGCCTCCTTTTGAACCTATGGGATAAACACCCAGGTTTGACTACATTATAGTTTTGATAATTTTTAGGTAATAATACTCTCCCGTTGCTATATAAATTACGAAGAGAAAATAGAACCCTGAAAAGTCACAGGTTCAATTCCTGGCCAAGGCACATACCTGGGTTGTGTGTTCAGTCCCCTCTCAGAGTGCATTTGAGAGGCAACCCATCCATGTTCTCTTGACATCCATGTTTCTCTCCTTCTTTCTAAAAATAAATAAAATCTTAAAAAAAGAGAGAAGGAGAGGAAAAGTAGATACGAGTTTTCAAGTAGGAATAAGCATGAATCCCAATGAAATCCATTTTCTTCTCATCATTAGATAACTTTAGAGGGAGTTAGCTAAATGAAGAAAGCAGTCTTTTGTGTGTGTGTGTGTGTGTGTGTGTGTTGGCTCTGCTTCATAACGTGACTACATTATCCAAGCTAATGATTTGAGGAAGGGTATGCAAAACAACCACTTATAGAAGCTGTTTTACTTTAATGTTGTGGAAAGTATTTTTAAGTATTTTTAATGATGTATAAAACTTTCCAATCTATAAGTTCAAGAAAGACAGGAAGCTGCTTTGTTTTGCTTGTCACTGAACCCTTTGTTGACAGCGGCAGTGTCTGGTACACGGGAGATACTTGTTCTAGTCACTGTGTGTGTGTGTGTGTGTGTGTGTGTGTGTGCCTCTCCTTCATCCAAGACAATAAAGTCCATTGTCACATGTGACCTCCTATTAATGATGAGCTAATTATAATGTGGAAGAAATGAAGAAGTTCATGTATTATGTTCTAGGACTTGAGAAACAGAATTTCTGTGGAAGAAAGTGAGATTTAGAACACTGATAGGACTTCTGAAGGTCAAATTCATAGTCATGACTGGAATCAGAGTCAGCACTGAGGTGCTCCGTCCACAGTGCCACGGGGCCTCTGTTTCACTTGATTTCCTTTTCTGTCAGTACTGCATGTTCTTAAATTTGGTGAATTTCTTAACAAAAAGAAGTGACGCATTTCCAAGTAAACATATGAAAGTATTCAGTAAAGGGTTAGAGTAAGCTAACCAAAATATCAAGGCACACTTTATTAAAACAGAAAATCTCAGAGAACAAACCAACAGTTCCTTGCCTAGGAACTTTTATATTACACTGAGAAAATGGACTATATAAGTAAAAAAAAAGTGATACAATAGAAGCAGTCCAATGTACTGGATTGCAGTACCTTTTAAAATTTTAAAATTGCATTAGTATTCTCTTATTAAAAGAAGTTTACTCATTTTGTATCATAGAAACATTTTTTTCAAAAGGCATGTGCAATTGCACATCAGTTAAAATAGTACAGGTATCATTTTTATGCTTCCAATGTGCAGAGCATTTTTCTCCCTTAAAAGTTTTTATGCAAATATAAAAGTATACTTGTCATTGTTTGTGAACTTATTATCTGACATGTCTGTGAGAAAAGCAAGGGATTCTTTTCATTTGGAACCTGACTCAGCACATTTATCTCACTGACTCTTAGTTACTGTGTTTCTGTTTACAGCCTATGAAATACTCTTCCAGGACAAGAGTCCCAGCATTAATAAGTCAAAGTTCAAACTCTGGCAGCTGAGCAAATAGCCAAAGCCAGAGTCCACTTGAACGGTTCACACTCTTAGAGATCAAGTTCAGACCTGAATCTGCCTGGGATTCCTTTTAATGCTGATTTGTCACAGCAGGTGTCTGACAAGATCTGCCGGCAAGGACCAGAAACATGCACTGTGCCATCCAGAAGGCGGAAGTGCTGGACGGGGCTCATTTGATGCAGATTCTCTGGCACGACGGCACAGAGTCATTCTACCCGGCCGTGTGGCTCAGGGACAACTGCCAGTGCCCTTACTGCTACCTGGATTCTGCAAAAGCACGGAAATTTCTTGTGGAATCTCTTGACGTGAACATTGGTATTAAAGACGTGTCATTTGACAGAAAAAGGGTAACTACCTCTAAATTATTTCCATTTCTCCCTTCTCTCCTAAGATAAATGTAGGCGTTAGTCTCCAATCATTTATAATAATTTTTTTTCATTTGACCGTACGTATTACCGGGTTTGCATCGTGCTTGGTACAAAGTAAGCCTGCTCAGTAAATGAAAGATTTCTGTTGTTATCATTACCATTTTCATTACTGCTACTATTTTTTAATAAAATATACAGTGTTACTCATTACTCCTTCAGTGAGTGACAGCTTTTTCTTAAAGATTTTATTTATTTATCTTTAGAGGGGAAGGAAAGGAGAGAGGGAGAGAAATATCAGTGTATGGTTGTCTCTCATGAGTCCCCTGCTGGGAACTGGCCTGCAGCCTTGGCATGCGCCCTGACTGGGAATCAAACAGCGATTGTGTGGTTCGCAGACTTGTGCTCAATCCACTGAGCTACACCAGACAGTAGGCTGTGAGTGAGAGCTTTGAAGATACAAACTATTTCTATAAAAGAAGAAGGCTTCTGGGCCTCAGTTTACTCATCTGTAAGATAGGTATACCACCAGAAGTTGTTCAGAGAGCTGAAATGAGGAGGTTTCACAGAGATAATATGGGTAAAAGTGTTTAACACAGTGTCTAGCATATAATAAGCATTCAAATTAGTGAGTAAATGTACAAGGTTTCTTCTAGGAGTCCCAAAAGCATAGCTCTCAAAACCACAAACCACATGTGGCCACCGTTTAGTGTGTCTTCCTTCCAAATTTATTAGCATAGTTACAGAAAAGCAAATGTGACCAACAAGTCACCCTCCTCCCACTCTTGTCTTCATCTCCACTTGAGGACGTACTCCCAGAGTTCACTGCTCGGTAGCTGTGTGGCCATAGAAATAACATTTACTCTTACACTCCTCCCCGAAGTGATGTGAGTGGTAGTAGTGCCTTCTCCCTGGCATTGCATGAGGATTCGTGAGGTGTGTCTGCACTGCTCGTTTTACAGGATGCACTCAAAGTGCTGCTACTTTTGTGCTGTTGTTTTTATCTGTATGGTCACATCATTACTACTTCTGACACTCTGGGCAGGAATGTTAAGTGATATCTAACTTCAAGTCATCACAGAAAGTTTGGAAACCACAGATTTAGAGAATATAGAATAAGAATGTCCATTCTAGCCAGGATTTATTTCTTGTGTGATATTTAANGTGTGGCCATAGAAATAGCATTTACTCTTACACTCCTCCCCTGAAGTGATGTGAGTGGTAGTAGTGCCTTCTCCCTGGCATTGCATGAGGACTCGTGAGGTGTGTCTGCACTGCTCGTTTTACAGGATGCACTCAAAGTGCTGCTACTTTTATGCTGTTGTTTTTATCTGTATGGTCACATCATTACTACTTCTGACACTCTGGGCAGGAATGTTAAGTGATATCTAACTTCAAGTCATCACAGAAAGTTTGGAAACCACAGATTTAGAGAATATAGAATAAGAATGTCCATTCTAGCCAGGATTTATTTCTTGTGTGATATTTAAGGGGCCTCAGAACTCAGAGGGATCCCCTTGACTTTCAGAACCCTTGTTTTCCAAAAGCTTATTCTATGCCTGTGTGTTTATAAGGAAAAAAAAAGAGAGAAAAGAAGTGAATTCCCTGATTATTTAAATAACATTAAGAAACAGGGCAACAGTGAGAAACTAAAGTATATCGAAGCATAATATACGTGTAAGTGATACTTGCTTTCTGTGTTATCAGGTTCTTATCACATGGCCAAATGAACATTACAGTGAATTTGAAGCTGATTGGCTGAAGAAAAGATGCTTTTCACAGCAAGCCAGAGAAAAGCTCCAAAGAGAATTGTTTTTTCCAGGTAACCTTCCCATGGTCTTCAATATCTAAACTGTACAGTAAGAAATTTGCTCAGAGGCAAATTCAAACCCTTGTGCTTTCATTACAATATTATGGTAATTTATGTGGGATGTTCAACAGTTTGCCAACACAGATCATTTGGAGAGTGATAAAAAGAAACATAGATCAGTTCTAGACATTCTAAAGAGACAGGAAGAAAAGAAATATAACAAACGTGTAGCCTTCTCACATACTGTGAAACCTGACACACCACAAACAACCCAAAAGTGATCACTACAAAACTATGAAACAAACCAGAGTTGCCCTTCTTAATAATTTTACCTAAGTCCAGAATTACACCAAGTCAATTAAGCAGAAATTCCTATCCTGGTACCCACAGATAGAAGTATGCAGTCCATGGACCCCATGAAGTCACATACAGCATTGTGTGTATATGAGAGTGTGCACATATGTGTGAGTGTGCATATATGTACACTCCTATGTACATATACATATGGGAGGGTTTATATGGATCTCAAAAGAATCTGTCACCACATAAATGTTCATAAAATCTGCAACAAATGGATTTGAAAAAGACTTTACCCTTGAGCAGAGACAAAATAAAGTAAATAATATAGATAGAAAGCTCTTTTTTTAAAGTATGACTTTTAGGAGATACACACTAATTATAGCTCAAGCAGAGGCACTGGAGAAAAGTAGAAAGTGTTAATAACTTACTCTCTATGTATTCTGAAGATTTATATCATAAGATTATGTGGGTCAAAGGCAAATTCTAAGAACATGGAGATTCTTACACATTTACTGGAATCTTGACTTCTACAAACACACTAATAAGGCACGTTTCCCTAAACTTTCTTCTCCACTATCAACCAGAAATACTGGACTTCTGCCTCTTTGAACTCTGTTGAATTTGTAACTCCTCTCTGGGAACTCTGGGCCATATCCCAAGATAGAGATATTACCTTACTCCTTTCAATACTGAAATTCTCGAATGTATGTGGTAATTCTCCATCATTTTAAATGCTAGACTTTAAACAGTTTACTGGATACGGAGATGTTATTAATTAGTCAACTCGAACCGCACATCTTCACCTAGGCCTGTGGTTATCAGCAGGGTACAATATTGTCCCCTTCCAGTTGAATCATAGGCCAGTCTTGTCAAGAACTAGCTCCTTTTCTCCCTTCAGTCTCACCATTCGGACAACTGACAAGATTTTCTTCCAGTGCTTGCTGTCTAAACCACCAGGAATCCATTTTCCTCTTTATCGAGCCCAGCCAGCTGGAAGAACCCTTGTGGGTACCCAGGAAAGTACATATTTCCTGCCTTCCCAAGTGAGTGCTTCGCTGGGTACTTCCAGGGCTCCCCAGTTACACAACTGAGGAGTGACTGGGTCACAGAGCAGAATCACTAATGTATTATTATTTTTAATTTATTTTAAATTTCATCTGGTACTCAAAATATTTTTCTCTAACCCTGCCCTAATTTTGTAATCCTGTGGGATTTTACCTTAATATCCTGCAGGCTCTTCTCTGGATTATTTCAGGGAATAAAAGACAAGTTTTTTATTAGAGCTTAAGCTGTTAAGCACTGTAAAAGGATATGGCCCACACCCCCCCAACCCATGAATATTTCTCGAAAAGTGCGGTTTATAAGCTTACATTTCTCCATACTATCAGGCAGTAGCAAAATGGAAACGGTACTATACTTAGTTAAGCAGTGGAAAAAACTGGTCACACTGACAGACTGCAACCATGAATAATGTAAGGAGAACCGGCTGCTTTAGGCATTGGAAAAATATTTTAATGGTTTAAAACAAGATCAGGTTTTTAAAATACATTCTCAAGCTGTGCGGTTGGTGGGTTAAAGAAGAAATAATGGGCCATTTTGGAATATTGCTTCTACGGCTTTTTGCCTGTAGAATCTGACACGTATTTCACTGCGCTCACCTATTTTCAAACATTTGTACTCCAGAATATGTAAACAAGCTCAGTTACATTTGTGAAAGCATTTTGTCTTGTTTTTAGTCCTCAGGGGCAATCCTTCCTCTTCCCTTCTTTCCTTAGAGTGAGGAAAAGCCTTTTAAAATCTGGCATCAAGATGTAGACTTTTCCTTGGTCTTCCCTTGGCCCTAGATGTTGAACTCGAACTTGACAAGACAGATGATAAGGAGCCAGAAGAAGCTCTGTCATGGGGAAGACACCGCCAGAAGGAAGACTTGGATAATAGTCACACCCTCATAATTTTCTGTTTAGTGGCACATAGATGGGGAACCTGTTTTGTGCTGGAGACTATTTTAAAAACCACCAAGCTTTAAAAAGACATGGGTTCCATCCTCAAGGATTTATCAAGTCTAGGAGGATTCACTAGCCATGAAAACAAATAAGTATAACACATTATTTCAAGTCCATTATGGCAATCATATCAGATTGATCATAGAGGAAGGAACCTGAAAAGATAAGGAAGCGGTCCTCTGAAGGGAGGTCATCATTGAGCTAGGTTTTGAAGAATCAGGTTGTCAGGCAAAGGTGAAAAGTTGGGAAATTTTCGACACAGGAAAAGGCCGGTGGAAAATCCTGGAAGTATGAAATAGCAGGGTAGGCTTGGGAAACTGTGATTCATTTAATGCTGGTGAAGTTAAAAGTGTCAGGCCACAGAGAAGAAGTAAGGGGCTGAGCCGTCAGTGGCTTTAGGGCCTACTTAGAGTCTCAGTCCTAAACCCTTAGATAAGGAAGTTTCCTCAACATGGAATTCAAGCATGTTCGGTTCCATTAGTTCTCAGGTTTATAAAGCCAGAGAAGTGAATTTAAGATCTTTATCAATTTAATGAGAAGATTGCTTTGGGCTTTTTTGGTGGGGGGAATGTGTTTTATGGTTTCAGAGGTGTACATGCATTTTGACCAAATGCATATCGTCTCTCAAAATCCGTACCAGTTTGCAAATGTCTCCTTAGCTTCATTTTTCTCTTGTTGCATTTCTCCCCTCTCCATTGTACACCGTTGGTTCTTGGTTTGTATTTATTTTACAAAAGACAGTGAAGTGATTGGATCTATGTTGTAGAAAGGTCTTGGTCTGGTCGCCTGTGTTGAAGAGACTGGTGTGGGGAGTGACCAGGAGCAGGGAGACCATAGGGTGGCCTAGAAATGATCTCGTGAAATCATTGAGAGCCTAAACTAGGGAAGTGGCACCGGGGGTGGGGTTAGAATTTGCACTAAAGAAAAAGATATATTGACTTACAGGATTGGAGGTTGGTCGTCCTGTTCTTTAATCTCTACCAACTTAAAAATGGATTGATGGAAACCAACACGTGTACATGTCCAAACATACAGATGAAAGTGGAAAACTTAATAGCACATTCTAAATATGAAGATTTTTATGTACTTATACTTTAGCTTCCATGTGAAACTGACATAATTGCACATTCATCTTTGTGACTGACTTCAATATGCAAAATTTCCATAACATAATTGATGGGACTGAAATAGAAAAAAATAATATACAATATGTTATATATATATATATATACATATATATATATATAAAATTTTAAATTAACACTCTGTATCAGATCAAAGGCTTATTCTATCTCTTTCAATCGACACTGAAATATTTGCATATTATTCCCTGACTTTAGTAATATTGGTTACTGCAAACTGAAACTTAAAAATTTGTAATTTAAGCAGATTTTTTTCCCGTGGAGACAGGATGCTCAGTTTTTCTCAGCAGTCCAGGGATTGAGTACATTGCATAGTCAGAAAAGAACATTTCCTCTCAATTTGATATGCCCCTCTTATAGCAGGGCAAATCTCCTCCCTCTCTTTCATCAGATTACCTCCCTTCAGCCCACGGCCATAACTCCTTCTTGTTTCGAAAGGACTAGGGCACAAGAGGGAGTGGAAACTCTCAAATGATAGTCTGGGCCCTCTAAATCTCTGTGGCTTGCCAACGACAGGGGCCGGGTGGGGGTTGGAACAGAGCTCCCCTTGCTTGCAAGGGGCCATGTGTGTCCTTGAAGATGAAGATTTTTATTATAATGCAAGGAATACAATTGTTTTGGTACAGGCAGTACTTTTACATATTGGTTTAAAAAAAGGAAAGAATCGCTGTTTTTTTTTAAATTAGCAAGTAATATACATGTTAAATATACCTAACTCCCTTGTGGTAGTTCGCCCCTGTCTCTAAGCCTTGCCCCCTCTTCACCCATTCTTAAACCCCCAGAGGCAGGACTCTGCAATGCAGGGCAGAGGTATTGTATTGGTTTCGCCTAGTGCTTGGTTATTATAAAAAGGTATGGGAGGTTGGTTTTTTCAGGCTGCCTTAGACCGTCCCAAACGGTGTCACAGCTATCGGGTCAGAATGACTTCAGAACAGCTCTGTTGAAGCAGCTGCATCAGAGCAATCAAGCCACCATGTCACATACCCTAATACAGTCCCTGAAAAGAAGGAATGAAGATTCCTTCCCTGAGGTCACCCAAGCTCACCCTCTGAGCCATAGGTAGCCGAATAGCTCAAAGTCTTCATATGCTCAAGAAACAAGTCTCTGTGCTGTTGTACCTCTTCTATGTGAAAGGGACCTACTGACTTTCATAGATATGTCTTTGGGGTTTTGATAAAATGAATATGGGTATTTTAAATGTCAGTGAGTTCATACATGTATATTTTGCTTCACTTTTACTCTGGGCTATACCGATGTCTTCCAATGTGTCCTATCCTGCTCTTTTTTGAATTACATTGTTTGTAATCAGTTATTGTTACACTCAGTTTCTGCATTGCACTTGGTACACTTTGGCACAATAGCAAAGGTTCTGACATTCTTACAACAGTTGGAGTCACCCTTGTTCTGTCAGTGATCCCAAGATGGAGACTCACAACCCAAGATTTGTCCTGTGGCATTCTAGAGTGTCCTTAGCAGGTACACACAGTCTAACGTTTGGTGCCAGAGTCATCTGCCTAGTTTTTCATTTCACTTGTAAACACTAGGCAATATCCTCCTTTTGCCCTTTTTCAATCTCCATTCATATTTCCATCTGGAAGACACATACCACATCAGAGAGAAATGTTAAAGATAAGTATATTTTACAATGGGATATATTAGAGAATTACTTAAAAAGACTGTACACTATCTATTATATATTAAAATCTTAGGTAAGACATATTAATCATATTCTTTAAAAATCTTTTTTTACTTAACGTCATAAAAAAGTATCACATTATCATCCAATGTTTGTACTAAACAGATTCAACAATATTCCTGTGAAAATTCCAATGGCATTTTTCACAGAACTAGAACAAACAATTCTAAAATCTGTATGAAACCACGGAAAAGCTCAAGTAGCCAAAGCAGGCTTGAGAAAAAAGAAAAAAGTTGGAGATTGAGTGCAGATTTCAAACTATATGACAAAGCTATATTAATCAAAACAATATGGTATGCACAGAAAATCAGGCCCATGATTCAATTAAACAGAATAGAGAGCCCCAAAATAAACCAATGCAAATATGGTGAGATAATGTATGAGAAAGGAGCCAAGAATATACAGTAGGGAACAGATAACTTCTTAAACTACACAGCCATATGAAAAGACTAAGATTATACCATTGTCTTACACCATACACAAAAATTAACTGAAAATGGATAAAGGGCATGACTGTAAGACTTAAAAACATAAAACTCCTAGAAGAAAATAGGTGATAAGCTTTTTGATATCAGTCTTGTTAAATTTTTGGATCTGACTGCAAAAGCAATAAAAGTAAAAATCAAGTGAGACTACATCAAAATAAAAAGCTTTTATAAAACAAAGGAAACACCATTAAAAAGTAAAGGCAACCTACTGAATGGGAGACTATACTTGCAAGTCTTACATTTGATAAGGGGTTAATATTCAAAATACATAAAGAACTCAACTCATTAACCAAGAAATTTGACTAAAAAACAGAAGATCTTAGTGGATATTTTTTCCCAAAGAAGACATACAGATGTCCAAAAGGCACATTTCATTAATTATCAGGAAAATGAAAATCAAAACCACAGTGAGATATTTCATGCCTGTTAGAATGGCTATTATCAAAAAGACAAATACATATTTCAGAAGATGTGTAGAAGAGGGAACACTCACATACCTTTGGCAAGAATGTGAATCAGTACAGCCACTATATAAAACAGTACAAAAATTTCTCAAAAATATTAAAAATAGAACCACAACATGATCTAACTATTCCAGTTCTGCACACTTATTTTTTAAATGAAAATACTAATTCAAAAAGATATATGCACCCCTATATCCATCGCAATATTATTTATAATAACCAATGTCTGGAAACAATTTACGTGTTCATTGATATATGAATGGATAAAGAAGATGTGGTATGTACATGCAAGAAAATATTACACAACCATAAAAAGGAAATCTTGCCATTTTCAGTAACATGGATGGATCTAGAGGGTATTATGCCAAGTGAAACAATTCCAATAGAGAAAAACAAGTACTGTATAATTTTACATATATGTAGACTCTAAAACAAATTAAAAAACAAAACTAAAATTCATAGATGCAAAAAATAGATTGTTGGTTATCAGAGGGGAAGGAGGTTGGAGGACTGGCAAAATGAGTGAAGGGGGTCAGTTTTACGGTGATGGATGTTAACTACACTTACTGTAATCACTTTGTAGTATATACCAAGATTAAATTACTATACCATACACTTAAAACTAATATAGTGTTATATACCAATTTTACCTCAGTTAAAAAAATAAGTGAATATTCAAATGTTTAAATAAATAATACCCTGGTCATGTGTTTTTAAGTATTTTTTTTAAAGCTGGTGTGTTTAAAGCTGTGAAAAAGTTTGAGCATATTTTTGAGAAGCTAAAGCAAATCAAGGAAGAATTATTACTGTACGTTTCTTGTTCATGTTTTTTCAGTAAACTTGCCACATCAAAAATTAAGGAAAATACACTAACTTTTTTCCCTGGAAAAACAACTTTCTGTAGTTATACCAGAGTAAGTTTACTTCTTATTTTCTCATTCTTTTTTCAAACAGAGTAAAAGCAGAATGAACTTTCTTCAATGAGTGAAAAGCTTCCATTCCTCAGAAACGAGGCTTAGTTTTTCTTGCAGAACAGAAATGAGTTTTATAACATTGGCAGTTGGACTCCACATTTAGCATTTATAAATTTAGAAAATTGAAAAGTGTGGCAATTTCAAGAAGTAAAGTCAAATCACTTCATATGCTGGCATTATTCTTACCAAACCTACACACATGTTATACATTTAGCCTGCCATTTTTGCTAGTGCCTACACATCAGGATATTCATAAGGAAAAAAAGAAAAAGAAAGAAAATAAACTACCAGAGGACAACTGGTTGAAAAACTGTTACCTCTCACTTCTTGTTCTACTTTGCTTCTTCAAAATAGTAGAACATAGAACTATACAACTTTGGTTTGGAGGTAATGAGTATCTTCATCATACTTAAATTTTTTTTTTCAAGTTTCAGTCCCAAATTTACAAATGTGCCCGTGGCAAATAAATAAATAAATAAATATTTTTTTATTTAAAAAACAATTCTATCCCTGTATAAAAAACAATTGATTTTTTAAAAAATTGCCATTGTTATTTATACACCTTATTGATTTGCCTGATTTCAAGTTGAACATATTAGATAATTTTTAACCTCTGTTCCATTCAACAGATGCTCTAACTTATCAATATTCTTTCTCTCAAACTTCTCTACTTTTCTCAGTTTGTAACTTTGCTTTTAGTCACAAGGATGGTGTACCAATAAAGTTAAGGAGGGCTCTCGACCCTAGGTATTGCTAGGTCTCTGATCCTGAGCAAATTATTTAACATTTCTACGCCCCCAAACCTTTATCTGCATGATAGAAATAGTATCTATCTATCTTTTAGAGTCACACGATGTAGAGTGAAGGGCAATGCCACAGTTTACTTATTAACTCAATGTTCATGAGTTTTCCTTAATGACAGGTATAAGTAACTACAGAGACTGGGCAGTCCTAAGAGGCTGCTTGATCCTCTTGAGCACTATACTTGTTTATAAAAAAAAAATGCTGGATCCCATTAGTGAAATCTCTTTCTCCTTTTCCCCCAATGGCTGTCAAGATTCCACATATGTCATATGTTTGCCAAAAAAAGACTGTTACTCAACAGGTTATAGGAAGAAAAGATTGTGTAGGTTGTCTCTCTTGCCAACGATTCAGCTGGAGCCTTTTATCATCTCAAGTCTGGTTACTGAAATAACATGGCCTCGTGTTCACCTCCAGCTTGCACAACTCTGAAGGTTCATTGTCCTGGTGCCCATCACCACCTCGTGTCCCCCTTTGCTCTGTTCTCACTGTGGCACAATGAAGCCCAGAGTCTTCCCTGGGGATTTCCAACCACCCCACAATCTGGCGCCACCTCCAGAGGCATGTAAATTCCTACTTCTATCCATGCTCTCCTTATGCCATTCGTTTTGTCTGGCTAACCTTCGCCTGTCTATCCTGTGAAGTCCAGCTCCCACCCCAGGGAAGCTCTTTACCCACGATTCTACCCTCTATTTATATTTATCCCTGAGCCAAACCATAAACTACAGACAAGAAAGGAAGTCATTCCAAGAAATAAAGATAATTTCACTAATGCAAGGCTGTAATATAATAATGGAAGCAGATATGTCTTTCAAAAAAGACTGTTAGAATTTGTTAGGGGAGAAAAAGTGAAAGTGTAGTATGTCAAGAAAGCTCTTCACCTTTGAAAGGCTGTGTTATGAAAAGAGAACTGTCTTCGGCGTCAATAGATCTGGCTTTGATTCTCTGCTTTGTGATCTTGACTTCATTTTGTAAATGATCTGAGACTCACTCTTTCTGTAAATAAAAGAGGTGGTCCACTCAGCTTTGGGATGTGAAGAATAAATGATAAAATGTAAGTACTGTACATCACAGAGTGCCTGGACACTGCGGGTCCGAAAAACCAGCTAGATCCTTTCCCGTCCCTCTCTTCTCCAATTTAGAGAGCCACGGACATAAGAGCAGAGACACTGTGAAGAGCATTTGGGTTGGAACAGGAGGAGAGAGAAACAACGGTGGCATAATAACATCTTGTACTTGAGTCCCCCTTCCATGGAGAAAAGTCATGTTCTATTTCTGATTAAAAACAAGAAAGTGGCTGAGAAGTGAACCCTTGCCCTGAGGAAATTTTTAAGTTTTCAGACATTGGTCCGAAGTCTGGGCCAAAAAGTTACCTTCCGGGCAGATAGTTTGATTTAAGTGAAATTAAGGATGGCAGTGAAAACAACTGGTCCACTATGACCCTAGTTTCAATCTGCAACTACAAAGTGTTTCCTGAAGCTGGGATGCTCAGCAAACTTGAGAGAGCATGCCCATGTTATCTACTAACTGGTTAAGGATTGCTACAGATCAAAAATACCAGCCTATATTTCATGTATGAACTAAATACTTGAAGGAAATCAATTCCAGACTCAAACGAGGCACAATTCATGGCCATATGCAAGTAGATGATCTCAACAAGGGAGGTAAAGTATCTAAAAAGAAAAATGTGCTCATACCAGGAGGAAGCAGGGTCTCTAAACATCTTCACAAAGGCAGCATTACAATTATAGTCATTTTCCACATGAGGAAAATGAGAGAGTGAGAGAAATGAAGTAATTAGTCCAAAGTCAAAGAGACAAGAACTAGCAGAGCCAAGATTTGACCAAAGAGTATCTGTTCTACGAAATACATGCACCCCCCACCCCATGTGGTTGCAGCCATTTGAGTGGGCTCCTCAGTCTGTGTCACAGCAGTTATTGCCATGAATGGTCAATGCCTGTGCATTGGCTGTCTCCCACATTAGACAGCCGGAATCTAGGGAAATAACTAAGATCAGTAATCATTTATTGAGCATCTACTATTTACTATGAATTTATCTAGCAAATAATGAGTGTCTGCGATGTACCGGGCACTGTCTTAGGTGCTGGGGATGCGACGGTGAGAAAAACAGAGAAAAGCCTTGCCACTAAGAAGTTTACATCTTGGTAAAGTGATCGATAGATTTACGAATATATCAATGTTACATCAAATGGCGATAAGGACACGGACACAGGCAGGTCGATGAATGTGCTGGTGGGAGTGTATGAAAGCTCTCTTTTCAGCCCTACTTTTTGCTGAAATGAGAAGCAAAGTTGTCAGCTAAGCATGAGTAGGAGGAGGAAGTGTGGGAGATTTGGAGATAAGAGAACGTGAGAAACAGTCAGCTAGGGGAGTATGAGTTAAGAAGAGATTAGTTGCTGAGCAATAAGATCAGTCATTGTAGTATGTTTTCCTCCAGCCGTGTTCAGATGCTCAGGTTCAAGTGCGCATTGAATCAAGTTCCCTATGATGAGTTCTTCATAGATATCACCTCATTTAACAGCAACCCTGCAGGTTGTTTTCATCCCATGATTTCCAGATGAAGAACTTGAACTGAAAGAATATATCACTTTTGGAGGGTCATGCAAATGAGAACTGTCAGAATTCATATTTGAATTCAGTTCTGTTATCTTCAAATGTTAAACTGTTAACTTTGATACAATATCTCTATCAAATTGGAGCAATATCTTTATCTCAATATGTGCTTAATATGTTCTCCATGAACTAGCTTTGGAAAGTCTTGGGTAAGTGAGAAGTCAGTATGAGTCAATATAGACTCACAAATCAGTATGAGACTGCCCAAAAAAGACTGATTAAATTGGGGCCACCTGAATGAAAATGTAGGGGTCTTTCATTCAAGACTACCTGAATGAAAATGTAGTGGTGAGCCCACCAGGTCGGGTCTCACCTGTAGTCTTGGGTCTCTCTCAAGGCAGCAAGGTTCTCATGGGGCATCCGAGAACGTGAGTGCAGGATCCAAAGGAGACCAGAGAGGGCAGTGCAGGGCTTGGGAGCCATAAGACATGAAAAACATGGGAAAGAAAGGGGCTATATGGTCTTTGAAAGGAAAGGTAACACATTAACTGTCTTTGTACACATCTCCAAGATTGTCATGTTCTGTGTGAATCTGGAGCACAGCATCAGGGCTTCGATGAAAGGCAACAGAGGTGGATTCTGCCTCGGCATAAGGACGAAGCTTGTGACAATAGGAGCTGTCCAGTTGGAGACAATGGGAGGGTTAGGTGAGGTACAACTCTCTTAACCAGTATGGGCTGTTCTGTAGGAAGATGTGCGCTGTGTAATTGAAAGTGATCAGGAGGTTGTTCTGTTACCTTTCAGTAACAACAGAGGGTAAAAATAAATTTTCTGTTTGCCCTGCCAACTCTAAGGAAGTCTGAGATACTTACTCACTTCCTTTCCTGACATCCTCTGGTGCTTGTTTTCCTTCCACAAGCAACACTTTTTTACTACGTGGAGTCAAATTGTTTGCATGGGTATTCCTGTCCTGACATGTATTAGCTGCATGTAATTAGGTGAATTAACTAATGTCTTTGTGCCTATCTCCTCATCTATGAAATGAGAACAATAATGGAACCTCTGTTATGGGGCTGTTGTGAGGACTACGTGAATTAATCCATCTGTAATGGGTCAGAAGAATACCTGGCATCGTAAGTGCTCAACAAACGTTAGCTCTCGTTTTTTCCAGGGTTTATCACACACTGCCATTTGGTGTCACTTCATGTTTCATGTGTTCCTGTTTTCTCCAACCAGATGGTCCTTTAGGGGCAAAGTAAAAATTTTTGTTCAGGATACAGAAAACACTCATTTTCTGAAAATCTCCTGGGTGTCAGCCCTGGGCTATATTCTGGGGAGAGGGAGAGAGAGGCAACAGGGGTGATAAATGACTTGGCCCGCACAGTTTGTAACATGATTGCAGTCCTAGTGGGAGAGAAGGGGTCAAGGTCCCGCCTGACCTCGACTACTTTTCCACCTCATCTGCTACATGCCCCAGTTGCCTCTTGTGCTCTACCTCGGGGACTTCAAGTTCCTCCAACAAGCTAAGATACTCCCCATCTTCCTACTGTCCTTCCCACCAGGATACTTGTCTCCTTGCTCCCTTGCCCTTGGAAGAATGGCTTCTCTCACCCCTTAGGATTTGGCTTAAATAGCATATCTTTAGCTCGTCCTTTCATAGCCACCATGTCCAAGTCAGTTTTGCATCGATCCCCCAATAATTACCAATAGACCTCATCTGATTCCCCATAGCACTTGCTGAGATGTTTACCTTTATGTGCCTACTTGTTGGCTTCCTTTTTCACTCACTGTTTCCCTCACAAAGGCAGCCATCACTTCTATTTGTATTCACTCATGAAATCTCTTTTACCTCGCCAGGCTTTCCATAACTGTGTGTTGAATAATTGAAAAAGTGCTGTGGCTGCTCTGTGGATCTGCGCTGGGGGCCCAGACAGGACAGACACCTAACCCTCCTTTGCACGTCCTGAAGGAGGCATTGTAGAGGCTGTAGGTGACCCCTGCAGCCCCTCGGTACCCCTGTACTTGCCAGCAGCTTCCTGCTGCTCAGTTGCCACTCTCCTGGAGGGCTTTCTCTGACTGAGGGAGCATGCTTGGCCAGGGGACACAGAGAGTCCAGAAAGACCCAGGAGTCTGTGAGTGCCCGGAAGAACGGCCCTCACCCAGCGAGGGGTGGGCATGGGTGGCCTGTGCTGGACAATTCTGGCCTAGACAACTCTGAAGTGTATTCTACAGCACTGCCACAAGGTCCAGCAGTGCTGAGCCCCTGTTGCCAAAAGCAACAACCTGTTCCTTAAAACCTTCTAGAGGCTTCCTTCCATGTTTTAGTTCCCTACCTCCTAACAGCGTACCCAGGACACTTCAATAAATTTGAATTTGCATTCAAACTTGCATTCAAATCCTCATCTCAGGCGCAGAAAATTTCAGTCTAAGGGAGGACACATGCCCAGAATCTTGAAAGACATTCAGAGTTCACTAGACAAGAAGTAAAAGCACATTCAAAGACTGCTGGGCCCCTTAGTGCAAAGAAAAGAATCAAAGCCCAGTTTCTACGCAGGTGTCTTTCCTCTACAAAGGGTCAGATTTTTATTTTTATTTTTATTTTTTTGCGGAGGAGGGGCCAGACCCCTACAAGGTATTTATAGAAAAGATAGTAAGGGGTTGGCAGATTCCCAGCACATCATATTCGCTGTTTCAGAGCCAACAGCACAGTTCATTCCAGGTGGACGGAAGGTCCGAAACTCTTGAAATAACACATTGCAACTCAGCATGCTGCGCGCGTGAGTCTGTAACTGAAGAGCTTCTTTGTGTCCTTTCCTTTCTAAAATACAACTTAGGATTCAGGAATGTGATTCTTAACCCCGAGAAGGAAATCTTGTACAAACGGTTTCTTGAAAGCCAGCATGTAGCCTGTTCGTAAACTTTATGATGTGTGAAGCCCAAGTTCGAAGGAAGTATTTATTAGCGGGGCCGTAAGTTAAATTGGACGAGGTGGCTCATGCCTTCAATATTCCGTCATTTTCCATACTGTTTATGTATCCAGACCCAAGTGTGAAATTTAAATTTGTTTTTAATGTGTTTTCCTGACGAATGATTTACTCTAGCCAAATGTGTTTTCTTTTGGGTGCCCAGGAGTTATGCTTTGCAGTTGGAGGAGACTGAAAAAATGGGTATAAACTACATCGTCAATGTTGAGGTTTCCGTGCAGATATCATAGAATGATTTTGCTGGCAGCTAATAAAATGTAGCTTATCTCACATGAAAAGTAGAGTGCCTTATATTTGAAGTGCTCTGGTAGATTTAGAAACTGATTAGTCACCATGCTGTCCCTGAAAGTCATGGTTAGCGTTACTGAGTATTTGGGTGGCTCGTACTGGGACACGAGTTCTGCAATGGGCTGTGGCCCTTGGTCTCTGGTCCCTGCCAAGCCCCCACCAGGGCACACCAAAATGGGCACTAGAGTTGGAAAATTGTAGACTTTGCTGAACTTAAAACATTTTGGTAAATACTTTCTGAAAGTAAAATCCTATGAATCTGAATTATTTGTACTACCTACTATGCTGTCTACAGTATTGTTAGCCTTGCTTTATACCAGAGTCTTGGTGTGGATATGGCTAATTTTATGCATGTATAGTAAAACACTTATTGGAAGACTCTTACTCACTCT
Source organism: Sturnira hondurensis (assembly GCF_014824575.4). Taxonomy (NCBI): domain Eukaryota; kingdom Metazoa; phylum Chordata; class Mammalia; order Chiroptera; family Phyllostomidae; genus Sturnira; species Sturnira hondurensis. Next base: position 5,607,939 of record NW_028075269.1, read on the forward strand.
GTGTTTTTAAAACGAGGGTGTTGTGTGTGTTTGCTTATGTGCTGGAGAGCGTGTTGTGTCTGTGCGAGGGTTAGTCTGTAGTGAGAAGGGGACTCGCGTGGAAACAAACTCACTGAAACGTGCTGTGAGTGTGCACAGATGTGTTTCGTGTGTGCCCCAAGCAGGTGCTTCTGAAATCCACAAAGCAGTCAAAATACAAACTTGAAGTTTTGAAAACATTTACACCTAGTGAAAATGGTTTTTTTTCACTCTTTATTATATGTCCTCGCCACAGTCACCAGACTCTCTGGAAAGTGATGACGGCCTTACATAAAATCAAACTGACACGGGTCACCGAAATAACCATGGCTTAAGAGAAGCCAGCCCGGTTTTAAGCCCCTGCTCCCCTCTCAGAAAGTGAAAGGCAGGCTGCTTGGCCGACTCAGGATGTTTTCTCTGTGTCTGAAGTGCTGACGGGGAGCCAACGTTTATCTCTCAACACCCATGCTTGAACAAGTTCAGACAAAGTGTTCCTAGTTCTAATTGGCTCTGCTTTCTTATTTGTCTGGTAGATTTCCTTCATAAGGGACAGAAAAAGCTGTGGACATTCAGACACAGAACACAAAAATGCACAGGATAACAATATTTCAAGGCCTCAAATGTTCCTGCGCAGCTGATAAAATTACAGACTTTGGAATCGGTCACCTGGATTTGACTAACTAGCTCTGCAAATCATTAGCAACAGGACTTGGATTTCTGTTCCGTTCCCTGTAATGTGAAAATACTGAAAGCATCTGACACATCTATTTATTATGGGTGTTAAAAGAAATAATATACAAGAAGAACCTAGCACTGTTCCCTACACCTAAAAAAGTACTCAGCAAATATTAGCTATTATTTATTATTATTGTTGTTGTTATTATTATTAATCTGCCATGTGCCAGGCGCTGTATGAGGCTCCTTGTACGGTCTCACTGCATGGCAATGAAAGACCTGCAATGTAAGCCCTGGCTGGTGTAGCTCAGTGGATTGAGCACGGGCCTGTGAACCAGACGATCGCGGTTCGATTCCCAGTCAGGGCATATACCTGGGTTGCAGGCCAGTTCCCAGCAGGGGCCAGTTCCCAGCAGGGGAGGCACAAGAAGCAACCATACATTGATGTTTCTCTTCCTCTCTCCTTCCCTTCCCCTCTAAGGATAAATAAATAAAATATTTAAAAAAAAAAGAAAGACCTGCAATATAAATATAACTAGGGCTGTTTTATAAATTATGAGACAGAGGCTCAGAGAAGAGACCAAGAAACTAGCTGGTAAGAGTCGGGAAAATTATTTAAAGCTAGGCCTCTTTGCCTCCAGGCTCTTAATTTATTCATGTCCCATCACATACAGTGCCTGTCACATGTGACTATTTAAGTCAGTTAATATTAAATAAAAAGTTTAGTTCCTCAGTTCCACTCACTGCATGTCAAGTCTCAATAGCCGTATGTCGGTGCCAACAGCTACAGTACTAGCCAGCACAGACACAGAATATGTCCGTCATCTCAGAAGTTCTACCTGACAACACTGTAGCCTCGGACCAACACCAACTCTGCAGGCTGGTTTGTTCTCTACAGGACATAAGATATTCTTCTAAATATCAAAGCAAAGGTTCATCAGCAGATTATTTAACTCTGTAATCAACCCATTTGCTATATGGCCATGTAGATGATACTAATCTACCTGAGAGTCTACAGAGGAATGAAAGACCTGCCCTCAGCCAGGTTTTCACAGTGTCTGAAAGCTAGGAGGACCTCCAGTCGTGGTTTAGGCAATCCTGTTGTTCAATAGTGAGAACTGATGACGATGGGAAATCCTAGTCAGTGTGCAAACACCGGAGGAGTCTCCAACATCGCATCCGCCCACCTCTAACCCTCTGTGGGCTTGTGCTTTTCATTTGGGGTCAATCAACTAACACTGTTTTAAATACCGTTTAAGTTTCTAGCTATCGTCTGCTTAGAGTAAGCTTTGGAAAGAGGAGATGGTGATTTGTTATTACGTCCTTAATGCTGACATTCGCCCAGGAAAGTTTTCTCCTAACTGGAAGCCAAATGACTTGTCTAGTCAGGCATTAGTTATAACATTTATCACCTTCCTTTATTTATAACCTTCTTTCTGCAATACTCTCTTGATTAGTATCAGATATTACAACCTGGAAACTTTAAATAGAAAGAACAAATGGGATGGCAAAGCAAACAACCGCATAACTGAACGTTGAGAACACACCAAGCAGATTGTCCCTTTGAGAAGAGTCTCTTTTGTGTAAAACCACTCCTGTTTGATTTTAGAAGGAATGGTTGAGGCATGAGAAGCAGACCTGGGGCCCTTGATGCGTGTAAAGAGTAGCTAGCACCCCAGAAAGAGCATAAGGGGGCTATCCGATCAGAAGATAGGATACCTCTCTGGTGTCCTGAACATATTTCAACTACAGCTTCTATCACACTGTGTTTTAAGTGTCAGTTCCCATGTCCTGCTCTCCCACAGATTATGAGCAACATAAAACCTATTGCTTAGCACAATGTCTTACTTATAACATGGTAAAACATTAGGCTTATTGAAAAGATAAACCGACAAATAATTGTTAAGTAGCTGATATAATCAAGGAATACCAAAAATGTGTATGTTAAACCACCCCCTCTCCAAAAAGAAAAGAGTATGATCATTATCCCCAAACCTTCACACCTCCTTGTCTGCGCTTGCTTTAGCCAACCCCCTTTGGTGTGACACAAAATGACCCATATGCTGAGCTGTTTCTCTCTGCCCAAGTGATTTGGTTGATATTAAATTCTAAGGTTCTCTCAAATGTAAGAAGCACTCGATAAGCAATGCTTTAAAAAAAGATAAGAAGAAAGAAGTAAGGTTATTGTTCTTTGAGGTCTGGTTGGTCCCAAAGAGAGAGAGAAGAGTTAAAGGGGGCAATTAGGAATCATTAACTGGATATAAACTTGACTTCCTCAGAAGATACAATAAGTCACTTTGGCCTGTGGAATGTATTCGATACTAAAGAACATAACTATAGTCCAAAAAGAATTCAGTAACCAGGAAGGCCTAATTTACAGTTTGCAACTTAAGGCCCAGAAGTGTTGCCTCATGCAAGCTGTTAGGCTCAATGACCCAGAAACTTTGGTAATATATGCATGTGTCGTCTGCCTGGGTCTTCCCACATACACACACCTACTCACTTCTGCAAATGTCCCTATGTCACCAGCTGGTAGAAGAGCAGGAAGTGGCTTCCTGCACCTGCCTGTGTCTTTTCATTCCTAAGGCCACTCACTGACTGCCAAGAAATCCTTGTTTCTACACAAATAGCCATGTTGACACGAGAGGGAACGATTTCCAGTCTACAACTACAACAAGGGGACATTGACCAATCTCTCATTCATAAACGGGAAGGGGGCTGTTCAGGTTGTGTTCTCTAACATGAAAAATATTCCCCGGTTAGAAAATTGAGGCATTGCTTAGATGGTGTTGAGATCATGAATTCTCATGCTGTCACTTGTTAGGAAGGTTTGCCTTTCTGATGCAGATTTATTCCTGAGAAACAACGAAATCAAAGTAACTGGCTAGACTTAAGTCTTTTCTGAATGCACTTGTAATATCTGAGTTATTTTCTTTGTGTTCCACCTCCTTTGGGAGATCCTGGTTTACAGTCAAATTCTTTTTTGTATTTGTTTTCCTTTGTGTTTTCTTTTAAGTACACATTTTAGTGGGCAATTTAATCATAAAGAATCAAAGAATGCATCTGACTTTGTCTCCTGTGGCTTTGTCACCAAGGTGTCCGAGCACCCCAGGAGCACACTCTTTATCTTCCCTTCCCCCATAGCCAGATTTTGTTGACTCCAAAGTACAAGTCAACCCCAGAGAAAGCTTCTTATCAGATGATGTAAGAAAGAAGGAACTGTACCTCTCCTGGGAAACACCTCCCCCACTCCCAGGACTAGGCATGTGATGTTCTAGTCCACCGTTCTGATTTTATCATCTACTTGGAATTCAGCAATAAGACTTGGTTGCTAAAACACAGTATTCAGGTTTATTTCTAAACAGTGTCCAGACAGAGAAGTTCTAAGCACATACAGACCAAGAGCCGTCCATAAGCTAATCTACATTCTCTCAACAAATGTGACATAATGAATACCTGTCATGGGTCAGGCATAGTAGTAAGCAGGGGGGCACGTAAGTAGACTGACCAGCGTGGTCCCAGGGAGGAAATATGGTCACTTGGGCATTTGTAATACGACTAAAATTTCATAGATTCCATGGTAAGTCAAAGGTCGACTTCATGGAACTTGTCCCTTCTCTGAGGTTATCATTGTGCTTAAAAACAGTGTAATGTCATCTGGTTTCTTCATTTTCTTAATTCACAGAATGTCAGTATTGGGGCTCAGAACTCCAGCTCCCTACTCTGAATTTTGAAGATGTCTTAAAAAGCGACGAACACGCACGCAAGTGGCTCTCCAGCCTCAAGAGAGTAGGCATAGTGCGACTCACTGGAGCATCCAGCAAACGCGGAGAAATTTTAAGGCTTGGGAAAAGGATTGGTTTTCTTTATCTCACATTTTATGGGTGAGTCACCAAATAGTTGATATTCTGACATTATGTATAAAGTTTAATATACTTCTCAGAAGGGGTCCCGTTTTGGTTGGAGATACAGAAATTTCCAGGCTGTCTTGAGCAGAAAGTCAGCTAAGAAGCTGAGTCTAAAAGTGAGATTTCTAGTGAGAATCACTGGAATTCTTAAGAGGTCTAAAAGCCCAAAGACAGCAGTCTAGTTATAGGTGTATATTAGTTTGCCTAATATACACCTTTAAGACTGGGTGGCTTAAAGAACAGAAATTTACTTCCTGGCGGTTTGGAAGGCCAGACGTTCAAGATCAAAGTGCCAGCAGGGTTGGTTTCTGGAGCGACCTCTCCTCCTGGCCTGCAGATGGCCACTGTCTCACATCTCCTCACACGGGCTTTCTTCTGTGCACCCACAGGAGAAAAGTGTCTGCTCCTCTTCTTACCAGGCCTAGAGGCCCCGCACTTGGAACTTAACCTTGATTGCCTCCTTACAGGCGCTCTCTCCCGATAGAGTCACATTGAGCGTTAGTTAGGGCTTCCTCATGTGAATCGTGGGGAGACACAATTCAGTCCATAACAAATGGGGTGGAAGACTGTGTTTCTTCAAGATTTTTATAAAATATTCAGCTCTACAAATGTTAAAAGTCATTAAAGTTTTACCTCCCAAGAGTTGGTGAAAAATAAAATCAGACCCTGGAGGATTGAATCCAGCCACCAGATGTGTTTAAAAATAAAAAAGATAAAATGAACATGCAGAAAATTAAGTCTGTGAACTTAAGCAAGTAACAAAAAAATATACTTTATTGTAACTTTGGAATAAGAAGCGGTGTGCCTAGGAATTGCTGGGAGGAAAAACTAATTACGGATGACGAAACACTAACAACAGAAAATACTTACCTGGGAGTGGGGGCATGACGTCATTTCTCGTCTTTAGGGTGAGCCTCTATGTGCAGTGAAGACAATGATTCTTGGGCTCGTAGAGCAGAGAGCACTGAAAGGAGAAAGGGCCTTCAAAACCCGAAGGTTGGAAACTGGTAGCACACAGACTGCATTTAGATGTGTTTTGCTGGGGCTAGGTGATATTTGAAGAAGATATTAGTCACCAATACTTTAAAAACGGGGAGATTTTACATTACATATGGATCTGACATTTCTTGAAAAAATCAAGTCTGGCAACAACTGAGCCTAAATTCCTGCGTGCTGACAACCTGCTGGTCCAAAGCAGAGGCTGCTCCTTGAAGACAGCATGTGTCCACTCCCCAGTTTGCCAAAGGCCTTCCCCGGCCCTGTTGGCCTTGGAGTTTGCTGCCAGAATCTATGGTAAGACCTCATCTGTTAGTAAACAAAGGATTGAAAAACTCAATTTCTTGCCCCCAGTGATTTCAGCAACTTAATGAATTGCAGAAGATGCTATCCTATCTAGACTTCAATGACCCAGCCCCTACCACTGCTCCAAGAATGTCTCATAAAATGTGTACATTCCCTACCTCTTCGAGAATTTGAATGGCCTTAGGGATCACAGCGGTCACCGGCAAACAAAAAAAAAAAAAAGGAAAACCCTTGAAATTACTAAAAGCCTCGACTGTATTATTTGTTCTTTATTTCATTTTCACAATTTTCTGAAGTAGATACTATCTTCCATTTCACTCTAAGGAATCTGAAGCCCAGAGAATTAAACCACAACCCACATGCCAACCTATAGTTAAACAGGAACCAGAGCTGGGATCTGGGTCTTTTCGGTCCCCTTGGCTTCCTAATCCATGTCACTACCAGTAATATAAAGGGAGAACATGGGAAAGATGCTTGCAGGCACTGGATGTGAACAGAACATTTCAAAATAAATATTTTCTACATTGTTGCACTTAGCTTTTATTTGCTGACAGCAGACTTTTTGTATCTATGCCAACACTTTGGACAATTTCATAACTGTGGCCAAACCAGGGGCTCTTCATTGTCGTTCTGTTACTCCTACCCCGACCCATCACAAAAGCGTCAATTCTGCATCCTGATTTATGGCTTGTATTCTGTTCTGGTTTTTTTTTATGAATAGTAATAAAATAATTTGGCCACTGATCTAACATTGTGAAATTTATTGGAATAAAGACTAAAGGTTCCTTGTTAAAATAAAATCAGAACTCCTACTCTTTATTCCATGTCCTTTGTCCAAGCCCAGTGCATCAAACTGAGTAGGTTTAACCCGCCAGTCCTCAGGCTCACCTTCCACAGGTGATCACACTTCTCTCCTGAATCTCAAACTGTACCACAGGCCACAAGTGCCTGTCTTGCACCTTACCGCTTCTCTCAGCACTCATCATCAAGACCTCTCCTTTTGGGGGGGTGGGGGGACACTTTTTCATTTCCTAGCTTAAGAAGTTACGGAAGAGGACAGTTTCACTGTCGTTGCTTTGTATGTTTTGCTTATTTGTGGGTTTAATTTATTTGTTGTTGTTAAGAAAATGATAAAAGCATTTTCCCTGAAGTTATTTTTCTTTTCTGCTCCTTTCCATAGTAATGTGGGGAAATGATATTGTAGTTTGGGTAACAATGGTTCTCAACTGAGCCTGCACACTGAAATAGCCAATTTTTAAAATGTGCTGAGGTTTGGGTCCACTTTTCAGAGGTTTTTGGTTTTTTTTTAGCAGGACTTGGATTTGGCCTGAGTATCAGGAATTTTTTAAACTGTAGGTGATTCTGATGTGCAGCAATGGTTACAAACCTCTGGCTGAGAGGAAGTGCCCCTCAAGAGAAGGCAAGTCTCAACTGGCAGATAACTTAGGTGCTACACATCCTCTCAGCTCTCACAGTTATGTACCCTCCGTGGCATTTATCAAGTTCATCTTCATCCTGTGCCAATGCCTGGACATGACTTATCTTCACAATAGAACTAGCAGCTGCTTTAGCCAGGGCCCCTCCCTTTGCTATCTTTGTTTCTCCACTGGCACGATTCTTCTTGTTTGAAAAATAATTGCTTAGCAAGCAAGTGTACATAATGAATGAAGGCAATAAATAATGCATGGGAGGGTCTTGCAGAGGGTAAGTGGGTGAAGTTAAAGGTAAACTTTGTTTTTCACGCAGGTTTTTCCGGGAGCCTGGTTTGCACTCTCGCTTAGATGCCCAAACCAGTCAACGGTGAGGTGTCATTTTACACACACCTCCCTTGGGAGCCAATACCCACCTAGCACCTTTCCATTCAAATGGGGCCCTATTTGGAGAATTCAAATTGCATTGGTCTAAAATGAAAAGTGTAATATCTAATTTTGGTTTGTGGCTGTATTCTCAATGATTAAATTGTTGATTGGATGAACAAAAACAGTAGGTTCCAGCATTTTGTGCAGCCTGGGTATATACTGGGCAGAGAATAAATGTTTAATGAATAAATGCATGCCTAGATGCTTTTAGAAGACTACAACGCAGCAAATGAATGCAATAATTATCAGAGCATTTTATAATTATAAGATTATGTTCAACTTCTAAATCAAAAGTGGTAATAACATTGGGGACAAAAGTGCATGTCATCCATTGCCCACATCTGTATTATTTCAGATGCTTGCCATTATTCTGTCACTGCAGAATAAACCAGGGGTGTCAAACTCATTTTCACTGGGGGCCACATCAGCCTTCCAGTTGCCTTCAAAGGGACTGTATAAATGTAACTACCCCTTAACTGCTAAGGAGTTGAAATTACATTTACATTTGGCCCTTTGAAGGCAACCGTGAAGCTGATGTGGCCCCCGGTGAAAATGAATTTGACACCCCTGGTCAAGACCATACTTTTTTCACACAGCCATGTAAAACGCTCAGTCTCCTAATGCCTCGATGATGAAAACATACCTGGGAGAAAAGAATAAGTTGATAAAGAAAATTCTACTGTCATCAAATATGTGTCAAATATGTATACTTGTAGGACAGTATATAAAATGATAACCTCTTTAGAAGGATTTAAACCTTTGATTCAGGGCGATGTACTTTTTACAGAATGAGGCCAAATATCTCATCCCAAGTCCCTGACCCCCACCCAAAAAATCGATAAAAATGGCTTTCTTTATTGAAGAAGTTGTCTGAATTTTATGAGATAATTTAACCCAACGGGAAACAGTACTTGCTCATTGCTCACACTCTTGTCTCTCAGGAAATTTTAATGAAAGGGGAATATATGCTAAAATATTGAGGGCATCCATTGGGCCAAACATCAAAAGTGCTTTCTTAGCATTGATGACACTTACCAATCCTTAGTTAGAAAATTAACCTCAAGACTGACTCTGAGTCACCCTTCTTCACGAGAAAGTCAGTTGGAGATATTAAAATTTTTATCATCAACTAGCAAGACCAACTTCTTTCCAGAACAAAGCCCAGAAGATCAGATTTCTCTCTGTCAAAAATATTCTATTTGCTGGCATGAGAAAGTTGCATTAACATACTTGCAGTAGTGATTAGACTAATAAGAACAATGAAGGGGAAATTAAAAATAAAATATTTTTTTAAAATATTTTAAAATATTTTATTTTTTATTTCATTTTTTATTTTTATTTTTTATTTTCTGAAACACTGGCATCAGGAACAAAGTCAAAATAGTGAGAGACAATGAAGAAAATGAATAAAAGAAAAGAAACTATGCCTGTTGGTGATAGTTAAATTTTCTTTTATAGAAACAAACATGGAAGCTGTGCAATCGCTGAAAAAACTTATACCACCACACATTGTAAAGAAAATATAAATAAATACCGTGGAACACCTAGCTCCAAAAAGAATTGAGGAGCCAATGCCCCAAAGCACCTGTATTCCATTACTGCCCAGATAGCTGCCCAAAGGAACAATGGAAACACAATATATTCATGCCTTCTCAGCCGGTTATTTGGAAGTGACCAGTTAATCCAAACCTTTCATTTAATTCTGTGGAGCTCTGTGCCTCTCCTGAACTGAGGACTCGCTTTTCTCTGTCCATAGGAGCGTTGGAATACCTGTCAGGCCCTCTGAGACCTTCGGATAAAAATTTGCTGGAAAAAATGTAAAATTCTACTATTACTGCCCAGCTTTGCCTCAGCACGAGTGCCTTGCATGGAGGCTTCATGAGATGAATGAGATGTCAGACAGAAAATGTTTCTAGTGGGATGTTTGTCAAGTATGCCAGGCGGTCCAGTGAAGAATTAAGAAAACCAAAATGGCTTCTGAGGACTGCAAGTATTTCTGCTAGCATTTCTGTGTGCCAGCGCGGCAGCATCCCACACGTGAGGTTGTATTAGAGACTCAGGGAGTGTAAGTGAAAAATATTATTATTCCTTGGTATCTGGGCCCTTAGAAATTGCTAGTACCATTAGCACTGCTTCCAAAGCTGACTTCGAGGCAGCTACTTGGCTGATATACACATAAACAGGAAACATTTGTGACGTGTGGTGGCTGAACAGGGAAAGAAAAGAACAAGTTTACCCATTTTGTTGAAGTTCTAGCCAGTAAGTTGCTTGAGAAAACCACAGAGCCTATCCTGAATAAAAATGGCTTCTGAGTTATGAAAAAAATCAGAACAAAACCTAAAAGCAATTCAGACTTGGGAAGAAGGCAAAGAAAACTTGTCTGAGTTCTGAATTTAGTTGTAATTCCATCCCACTTGGTAAAAAGTTCACACAGGGATTTCTTAATGAGCTGTTTTAAGATTTAGTACCAAGCACAGTGTTTGACTCGGGGCAGGGGCCTTTAAAATGTGTGTTTTTGTGAGTATGAGGGTTTCCTAAGCAGAGTTACAAGCTCCGTTCTTTCAGCCATTGTGACCCCCAGCTTATGTTATAGGCCAAGTCTCAGTCCCTGGGGATTCCTCTGTAATATCAGGGTTCATTGTCATTAAAGCTGCTGCCAACAAAACCACTTGAGTATGAGGTCATCTCATGAATGAAAGGAGAAAGAACTTCTGTGTCTCATGCTCCTCTAGAAATCATTTGAGGAAGTTTGTAAGACACCCCAATAACGTAGCTGCGTCTCCACAAGCCTGAACCCCATTGCTTCCTTGGTTGTGCTCTGTGCGGGCAGCACAGGCAGCTGTCACTATTGGAGCGGGAAAGTGATTTTTTAGTAAGCATCACTGATGTGCCAAGTATCGGGATAAATGCTTTACCATCATTTTCTTGATTTTTTTCTCAATTCTTACAAGAATCTTTACCCCCATTTTAGAGGTAAGGAAACTGAAGTAGAACAGTCAGGCTGCAGACCCAAGTTTCCTTGACTCAACAGTCTCTGCAGTACTTCCTTTACATTCTGGTAGGAGGGTGGTCTGTGGTTACCGAACATTTCCGCTGTAGTTCCTAATACCGTAACAATGTTGACTATCAAATTTGGCTTCTACTCGTATTTATTGCTCAGATACCAGAGAATATTTGACATTGTAATGTACACATTTTGTAAATCCAATTATAACAACAGCACCAGATTATCAATTCCCTTTCCCTCTATTCAGGTCAATTATAGCCAAATATTTACGCAAAGGCAAAATGACAATCAGCAAAAAATCAGATAACTCGTCACAAAGGAAGATAAAGTTTATATTTAAATCTTTCACATCAGTAACCTAAACTAGCATCCAATTCTTGCTAAGATGAAATTAATTAAGCAAAATTTGACCTCCGATGCAAAGGAATTTTCATAAACAATAATCTTTATTATTATTATTATTATTATTATTATTATTTTGCAATGCATTGCATTCTACATTGTTCATAATGAAGGCCTTTGGGACTTTGGAGAGAATTGCTATACCACTTTCCTTTATCTTTACTTTTCAGAGGCAGTTCTTTTTCTATATATAGCTGTCTTCGTTTTCATTATTAGAAGTATCATTAAACTTCAAAAATAAATTCAAAAAATAGTTCTCGTTGTAAAATATAGTACAGATACATAAAATGAAGCCTAGCTGAATAAATGACAGCAAGGCAAACACTTGTGGACACTATCCAGGTCATTGGAACATGCCCGCAGCTCCAGAACCCACCCGAGTCTCCCCACCCATCACACACCTCTCTTTTGTCCCCAAATGTAACGGCCCTTCTGAATTTTATGGTACTCTCCACCTTTTTTGGCTCATAATATTATCACCCAAGTGCACCTCACTTAGCACTACACTTTGGTTTCCCCACTTTTCAGTTTGGGGGTATCTGTGTTTCCCTTCCTGGTAATCACGTCTATTAGTAAACACAGGTGTAGTCATCGGCCCGGTGCCATGTCTGTGCATCACCACTAGTCACTCCAGTTGTCCGAAGCTCATTCTCTCGTAAATTCCCCAGGAAGGACTCATGGGAACAATGTTCTCTGAATTCTTACATGTTGACAGCACTTTAAGGCCTTTACACTTGAAAAATCAAGTTGGCTAAATAGAAAATTCTTGGCCGACAGCATCTGTAATATGTGCACTATGGTTTTATTGGCCACCTAATTTTCTTTTCTTTCTAAGTAATTTGACATTTTGTACCTGGATGCCCCCAAATATATATATATATATATTAGGACCAATAATTTTATAGACTATGTGTTGTTGGCTGTTCTGGGGCAATTTTTAAGAGAGGGTATAATTTGGTCATTCAATATGTAGTTTCAAATCTTCGTTTTTAACTTCAGTCTTTTTTAATGTTAGTTTCTATTATTTGCTTTGTTCTTTACTTTGGGTTTCTTCACTTAAGGACTCCTAATATGCATGTATGAAATAGTCTTTGCCTATTTTCTTGTTATTTTCTCTGAAATCCTTCTTATCTCTTCTTTTTTTGACATTCAAATTTTTCCCCCTTTTATCTTCAAAGGCATTATCTGTTATGCTTATTTGATCTTGCATTCCTTCTAGTCTAGTCTTCATATTTAAATGGTTTTTAAAATTTTTGCCTGAATACATCACCCTCTTTTTGAATTTCTAATCTCATGTAGGTTATTTTCAATATATTATATCATTTAATATATTGTGTCATTTATTTTGGCTCATTATATAGCTATAAGTAGAAAACAAAAGTTAGAAATATATATATATTATCTTTTGAGGGAGTATTTTTCTGATATGTATTGTCTATAGGTACACCATTTTGCTACTCTCTTTTCTAAAAAAAATAACTATGACGCTAAATCTTAATCATTTTATATTGCCAGTTTTTATGTGAAATCTGTTTTCTTAACTATTAAAGAGAGAGATGATTCAGAAACCTTTGTAAGTTACCGTTTTAAGCTGTATTTCGAAACCATGGCTGATGGCGTTCTAAGACCTCCTGGTTCCTCTCCTTAACTTTCATCCGGACCTCCTCATTACTTTGTCCCGACGACGCTCAATGGGGAGGTTTTTTTTTTCTAAGAAGGAAACCTAATCATGGAAGGGAGTTCCATAAATTTTTAAGAGATCCTAGGGCCCAGAATATTTCAGTCCCTGACCATGAACTCACTGTGCTCAGCTATACTGGAATGTGAAAATCCCCTCTGAGGTTTAATTGGCATTCTCAAATTGCCCTGTTGCATTTTCCAGTAAATATCTGTTAGCAATTTGAAAATGTCTCAGCTCCGTCAGGTACCTGCTTGCTTCCCTCTGCTTTCTCCTACACAGTTGCTGATACCACACGTTATGAGTTTGGAAGGTCTCTCTCTACCTGCTCATTTTGGGGGGTGGGAGTCATGGATATATGTTGTCACCTAATTTTGATTCAATGTTGTCCCCATGTTTTGGGGTTTACACTCCAGATGTTTTGCTGGGAGAATTCAGAGAAATTAAAATTTATGTCAGCCTCATAGCCCCCAAATCTTCCTTGTTTGCTTTACATGTTTATACCTCATGGAGATTAACATACAAATTTCATGGATTGAGTAAGAACACATGGGAAAGGTTACTTCTGTTTTTCTAGTTTGTGTTTGGGAATATTAATTCTCACCTAAAAAATGGTAGGAACTTTTTCATATTTAGGAATAAATGCAGTGTAAATATGTGTCCATAATGCAAGTAGACCTGAAAGATAATGATTTTTAAAAACAAACCTTAGTGATTTTGCCAACTATTGTTTACAAATAACCATAACCCTCGCCTAGAAACAGAACAATGGTAATGGATGGCTAAAGTAGTCATGACTGAAGTAGACCTAAAATACATAATTTATGTCAGGATTAAAAATAGAGTCAAACAATCAGGAAAATAACACAATTTACTATTACACAGTCCATGTTTTCATTCAAAAACATTTTTGATAGAGAGTTAATTGCTATGAGATAAGAATATGTTCAAACTCAGTTCCCTAAAGTAATGAGGTATTTTCCGTAAGACTTCACAGGACAACGAGGGAAGCAGAAATTTGAAGGGAAGCCAAAGGAGACACAGAGCAAACTTTGCACTTCCACCCAGACTGAACTTCTCTCACACATTCTGTGAGGCCGCGTTCTCTCCCTCCTGACAAGCTATTTCTTCTGCCTGCAATGACCTTTTCTCTTCTAGGCAAATCCTATTCACCCTTCAGGTCTCCATTTAATCTTCACTTCTTTACTCCCATAACATCTTGGATTTTAGCTATGAAAACTTAATCACACTAATTTGTTTTCCCCACACACTGGAAGTTTCATGAGGTATAAATCTATTCTGCCCCTTCTGTATCCTCAGTGCCTGGCCCATTGTATGAGTCTAGTAAATGATAATGGAAAAATAATATATGTCTGGAGCTCTGGTAAGAGACTGCATCTGGGAAGTCACATGTGGAGTGTCACAGCTATAGTTACAGATAATACACAGTACGATATCCTTTAAATGGTTAACCATAAGTTTTTTTGTTTATTTTTACTAGTGGATCATTTTGCATGTTAAAATTTTAAAATTAAAAATAAGATATGAACATTATGTTTTCAATCTCTTGGGACAACAATAATGTTCAAAAGTATTGAAACATGAAAAAAGAAAGTTTTTTTTTTTACAACTTGACAAGAAAAGCGTGTAACAGGTCAACACTGGGAGTTACAGCCATTGGTGACATAAATCCAGGTTGCAGGTAGAGAACAACTTTTTATGTGAGTATAACTTCAAAAATGAAAAAAGATTACGAAGAAACCCAGCATGATTTTCCAAGTGTGAACCACTAACTGAAAGAGTAACAAAATCTACCATCAAGTTCTAATCAGTGTGGCTCGGTGGAGCATTGTCCCACAAAGCAAAAGGTCTGTGGTTTGATTCCTGGTCAGGGCATGTGCCCAGATTACAGGTTCGATCCCCGGTCTGGATGCATACAAGAGGCAACCGATCAATGTTTCTCTCTCTCATCAATGTTGCCCTCCCTCCCTTTCCCCCTTCTCTAAACATAAATAAGTAAAATCTTTTAAAAACTGTCATCAAAGGTATAAAGGACAAATCAAGTGAAAACAATATTTAAGCATCCTATAAACTCTGAAGGTTTTTAATTTGCCACCAAATACTATTAGTATCGTGAGATATAGTGATAGCTATGACTGCCCATCTAGATTATGCCAAATCTAATAAATTAGCTTTAAATCCAAGAACCCATAAAATATTCTCTAAAAAATAATTATTTTCATTTACAGGAGCTTTTGCCAAAACCCTTGAATAGAGAAAAATATGAGGGAAAGTTCTAGTTAAATATTGAGAATGACACCTTGTATTTTTAGCTCAGCGGTTTTTGGAGAATAGCATCTTGGTTTGTTTAGCTTTCTCTAAAACCGCATCTTGGGCAAAAGCAGGATTCCTTGTAGCACAATACCAAGCAAGTCTAGACCACTGGGTTAAGATGCTGTGCTGAGCTTGTCTCTTCAGCTTCAGAAGAATCTGGCCCTGCATTTCTGCTTCCGTCATAAGAATTCTTGACAATCTGCTTGAGTAGTTGCCTTACTCGGAACACTGTTAGAATGTGTCTCTAATAAGAGATGCACTTACATATACCCTCTAAAGCTCCACACGTGAGCTTTCAAAAATTAGTTTCTACACAGGCTGATGGATTCTGTTTGTGTTTATTTCTGCTGTGTTTCTTTGGAGATTTGGATTTGAGAAGGATAAGTGAAAGCTTAGAGTCATAGACCTTCCTGGCATGATTCATTTCCATAAGGAAAGGTAGACCCAATGACATGTCTAGGATTTTTCCAGACTTACGCTAAGACTATTAGGAGAATGTTTTGTGATTGGAATTGGCAAGCTCCTTTCCCAAGATTTATCATTGTGTATGAGCACAGACTTTCAGACTACATATCCCATACCATGTATAAGATACTTTAGAGCTCAAAAATGTTTGTCATCCCCTGCCAGTTAGCTCAGAGGGCTGGAGAGTGCTCTGATGAAGCCAAGTCACAGGCCCCTTCCCTGCAGAAGCCGGTTAGTGTCAAACAAAGAAGAGAGTTGTTCCCTGCTAAAGCTTGCACCGTCAATCTCGGCCAACTCTTGGCTGCAGCAAAACTCGGTTAGCGTACTCTTGATCTCAGGAGAAACCAGGAAGGAGAATGTAGGTGAATCAATGCAAAACTATCATCACTTTTGAAAAGATAATTTAAATATAGTCATCTCCTACTGACAGTGTCAACAGCAGTATCTTCTTAGTCAGAAGATATTAAACATATATTCAGTCACTTGAGAAAATTAGTTTTTTTGTCTCCTTAAATCCCTTCCTATGTGTTGATAATTCTTGGAATGCTGATGTTGACAACATCTGAATCTGTATTATGTATGGGATGTAGAGTGGCATGACCTTTGTAGACAATATGTATTTCTTGGCTACAGTCACCATGCATAATGGATTGCTTGACTCATACTTGAGGTGAGTTGCAGCAGGCTATGTGTACTCCTCCGCTTTTCACTGGGTCTCTTTGCAGTTTATGGCCACAAGGGGATAGCTCTTTCACCCTTCCTGCAATATACCAGACTTTCCATCCTGAATTTCAATGAGAAGATAAGGAGAGCAAACTAGGTAGTTTTATTGCTAACCTCAGAGAATGAGGAGAAAACCCAACCTTTTCTCTTCAGATCCCTTTGCCTAAAACACACATCCCAGAAATTTATTCTTCTCCTTCCCTGATTTTATTCAACTTTCTGTGAAAAATTCCAGCTCTTTCTAGAGCACTTCCAAAAGCTTCAGTTCTGCCGTGATAGTCTTCTGGCCCCCAATCCTTATCCCCTTAACCCTGCTTTCATTTTTCATAGCACTTATCTCTATTGATATTAGATTTGGTCATTGGTTTGTCTAGCTCCATTGCAAAACAGTGCCTGGAATAGAATAAGTGTTCAATATGTATCTACTGAAAATGGTTTGGTAAAGGTAAACAGAAATAAATAAATAAACCTTGTAACAGCAATAGCATGATGTGCACATACAGTGACATTTTTGTCACACTGCCTTGGGCCCCACATAAGAACACCCTTTCCTCCCAATGGCCCATTGTCTTAATCTTCCGAGGGAAACACCTTACAACATCTGAATAATGGGTTGTTTCCTTGTCACAGGGTTGCAAGTAATCCCTAGGGTTTGTTGTCGCTGTTGTGGTTAACAGACACTTTTTAACTTTTAAGCCAAGCTATTGTTTGCTAATGGAGATAAAGTTGACATAGTGAAAAGTTAACCATTTTGAAATATGCACTTTTGTGTCATTTAGTACCTTGACTATGATTTGAAAACACTCCTTCTATCTAGGTTTAGTACATTTTCATCAATACTGTTATTTTTTTAAAAAAACTATTCATCTTTTTAAAAATTTTTATTGTTATTCTATTACAGTTGTCCCAACTTTCCCCCTTTGCCCTCCTCTGCCCATTCCAGCCCTTTCTCCCACAGCCAGTCCCCAAGATGCTGCCCGTGTCTGTGTATCATTCATTTTAGAGCTGTAGAAAATCAATTCATTACACTGCCAACATTGTAAATGAAGGAAAGGAAGCAAGCATTTTCTCATCATCCTACGTAAGCTATTATATGGGGAAACCAAATAGTAGTTCAGAGAAAAGTAGATCTTAATAAAAGTACACAAATGTTACTTTTATTAAGTAACAAATGTTACAAAAAGAAAGACTTCTAGACATGCTGTGTCCTATAATAAAAGCAGATAATGTCATCTACAGTTTTGTCAAAGAGAGAGAATAGAATTTGTCCAAGCGTCTGCATTTAGCTGCCAATTTTCAGCAACACAAAGGACAGGGGAACATGTTGAATGTGAACAAACTTCTCCATAAGTAAGAGATTTTAGTTGAGAGTGATGGAAATGTTTTCGAAATGAGATTGACGGAGGGGGTGGTTACCGACATTATAAAGGTATTAAATAAAAACTAACCTAAAATTCCACCTATACCTCTTTATAAACTCTGTGCAATAGATGATCATATACTGTTCGGAAATGGTTACTTTAGACAAAGAAAGGTCAGACTCTCTTCCTTGGCTCATCATCATTGTGGCAATTATTTCATAAAATGAAAAGTTTCCATTTCCCCCATGTATCAAGTTCACTTTTAACACATTTCCTCTGGCTCAGCCGTGGCCTGTTTAAACATATGTTTCTTGTATTTTACAGACATACTTGGCAAGTGCAAGATAAAATCGATGCGAACAATGTGGCTTACACAACTGGGAAGCTCAGCTTTCACACTGACTATCCCGCTCTCCACCATCCACCTGGGGTAAGGTGAGCCTCAACACATTCTGCAGGGCAGGCCAAAGACTGATATCCTCTGTTTTGAGCCTAGAAGATTATATCATATAGCTAATTTGTGTTATGCAGATTTCTTTCTCCAAACTCAAAGAACCTCTGTACCTAAGTCCTGAAGATCTTCACATCCCTAACAGATAAAAGATCTTCATGTGTTTTTTTTAACACTTTTTGTTTCTCCCCATAACGAGTGGACTTTTTGCTTTGCCAAGACATTTTACCACAGCAGTACATCTTGAGGTTTTTCCACACATCATTCCCAAGAGAGTTCAAAGAAAAAAAAGAAAACAAGAGAACAATGTAGGGTTTCCCCCACAAAGTCATATGGCTATCATTCATATTAGCTATTACTGAAAAAAAATCCCCACGCCATAAGTGAGTGGCTTAAAAGAACAACCGCTTGCTTAGGACACGTTTTTTACAATTTGGGCTGCGTTCCTCGGGGTGGTTCTGCTGCTGCTGAGTCTGCTGGGGGCTGCTTGGCCGAGGTGGTGGTTGAGATGGCTGGTCTCTGCTCCATCGCATCTCCCTCCAGCTGGCTAGCCTAGGCTGAAGCACATGCAGCTGGCAGCATTTCCAGAGAGCAAGCCAAAATCTACAAGGCCTCTGGAGACCCAGGCTAGGAATCGACACAATGTCACTTCTGCCATGCTATTTGGTCAAAGCCAATCAGAAGTTTAGCCCAGATTCAAGCGGGGAGGAAGCAGCATCCACCTTTTGTGAAAGAAGCTGCAAAGATGGACTCCAAGGGGTTGTAAATGCAAGGAGCAGAACATCCTTGTCAGGTTTTAGAAACCATCTACCGCCCATCTATCGGATTCCTCATCGAGGGCGGACACGGTCAGCACGAAGCCACAGAGCCCCCAAGAGAATGCCTGGGACCCTCTGCCACCAAATCATTACAAAATGGTCCTTTTACGAAACCAGCTGCATTTTTACAAAAGCATGATTTTGCGAAACCAAACAATAAATGGTTAGGAAGCCACCTTTGAAAATATACTTTGTTCCTATTTGTATTTTTTATCACAAAAATGTGCATTTTATTTTTTAACATTTTTTACTGTTGTTCAAGTACAGTTTTCTGCCTTGTCCCCCCACCCCTTCCCACTCCCCTCCCATTTCCACCCCCCATTTGTTCCTATTTTTAGAACTAAATGGTACTAAATGAAATATTACACAGAAATCAGTATCTTCAAAGGTAAATGGAAGTGGAATTTGGGACAATTCTTTAGTTAATGAAGGTAAAATAAGGAGAAATCCAAATTAGCCTATTTTTATCACATTAACTGAACATGCTTTCTCTGTGCCCTTATTGTTACCCATTGTCCTTGACTGTGGTAATTAAGCTAGTTTAGAACATGACTTTATATTTTAGATGATTTTGTTGATTGTAAAACACTGCATGATTTCTTTGAACTCAATGATACTGAAATGACCACTACAGTCACCTTTTCAGGTAGGGTTTGGGGACAGGAAGAGACACACAATGTGATTGTTTTCATTGCGGTCCGGAAATTTTCTAAAACCCTTATGGTTAAAAGCCAAACTAACCAGCTCATTTCATTTGCTCAAGATAGGCTGGAGAAGTTAGAGGCAATAAAGTTTTAAAAAATAAACTAGACAACCAGACTTCTATTTGAATTTTTAAATTATCTGCTGGTTTTTATGAGTTTAGGTTTGTTTCTGGGTTAAAATTGAAAGCCTGTGGAAAAGTGATTAAATGACTTCATAAATATTACTGAAGTAAAGTATAATGCTTGACATTTTCATAGCATTTTATACTTTTTCAAAGCATTTTTTTACTTATATGGCTTTATCTGATACATTCCTTTAAGGTAGACAGGATGGATCATATCTTTTTCATGTCAGACAAGGAAATGACACACAGCAAGGTTAAATACTTTCACAGGGTGACATCTGATTAATAGAGAACTTGGACTTGAACCCTGGCCTCCATCTTTCACTGCACCATATGGGTCTTGAGTTGGTCTTGAGTTGGACTTTCTAATTTCCATAATTTATATAATGTGAAGATTATTTATAGACATTGTCATACATTATAAACTCTTTAAATGCAAGAACTTAATCTTAGACTTCTCTATATCTCAAGACTTAACACAGTTCATGCATGCAATAGAGACTTAACAGATATGCTATGAAGAGGGTGGGGGGAAGACACAGATTTATGCCTGTCTCCATCAGCAAATGAAATGTCCAAAGTCAAATGACCCAGTAGATCTTTTAAATAAAAGGTCATTCCCGAAATGTCCAGATTCTAGTAGCAGAATAATTTCAATGTAGGCACTCTTTGTGTGTTGTTCAAATGTCCCTTTTGGATTATTGAGCGGTTTTTGTCCCTACATTGGAGTGTTTTTATAACAAGCAGAATTAGTCAGTGTTCTTTTAGTCCAGATGCAATGATCTGGATAAGTTACCTGTTGAGAGTTCAGTTTGACCAATTGGGATCACATGGGGCAGGAACAAGGAGACAGCTTTAATGAAACACAGATTCGCTTTGCTGGCTTCTTTGTCTGGGCCAGGAGTCACATGCTGCCATAAAGTAACATTTAGAAAGAAAATATTTTTGGTTCTAAATGACTTACATGAAATAAAATTGGGTTTTCTACACATCAGGCATATATTTTCCTTTTCAATTAGCAGTGAAAGCATTGTCTGGCTCCATCTGCGTTTTTCTTCCAGAAGATTACATTAAAACCTAAGTCTACAAGGAAAGATTATGACTTGGCCTTGCCAGATGTAAAAGACATCAGTTGACCTTTTTTAAAGATTTATATTTCAAGTACGCTATGACTTCATTATGGCAAAGTCTAAAAGGATTTAAAGAACACTCTGATTCTCCTGGAGTCCAAGTCACACTATTGTTTTGCCTTCTTGGAGTTCGGGAGATGTGAAGGTGGGATTTTCACGTCATCTTTTAATCCTGCTGTCTCTCCCTTCATTGCCCTAGTAATGACAGGGCTTTCTATAATGACTCGTTCAGCTTCGGCACATATTTTTCTTAGTTTCAGAAAACCTGCATCTATGTAAGGACTGAACTACTATTAATTTAGACCATTTCTCTCCTAACATCAGAAAATAAGTTATTATCAATCTGAAATGGAAGTTTACGTTTACAGAACACACAGATACACACCACACAATACTGAACTATTAGGACTGCTGTAAAGAGATTTCCCTCTTGATAGGGAAGGAACTTGCTGCCGAAGGCTTTTGAGGCAAATGGACCAAAGTTTGAATACCGGTGTTACCACGTATGAGCTGAGTTGTACTAGCTGGCTGATGTTTTTCAGCTCTGAGTCTGAGTGTCTTCACCTATAAAATGGAGATGAAAGTATAAATTCTAAGTACTGTAGTGAAGACTTAATAAATCTAAATTATGCTGTCATAATTTGAGAATAAGCATGTATAAGATTTAAAATATGACAAAAATGCATGCAGTTGGGGAAGGATGGAGGATCTGTGTTCTAGACCCGCACTATGTCATACAATAGTCACAAGCCACAAATGACTATTTAAGTTTCAATTTAAATTTGTTAAAATTAAACAAAATGTAAAATTCAGCTCCTGGGTCACACTAACCACATTTTAGGTGCACCATAGCCGTGTGGGTCTAGTGACTGCCCTTCCATTATTACGGAAAGTCCAAATGGACAGCCCTGTTCTGCACAATATGGAAATAAGCAAGTAAATGGATATTTTTCTCATTCCTAATCACATCTGCCTAGTCTGGATATTTGATCATATTTGCTCTTCCCTTCTATAAGAACTGTTAAACATTGTTTTTTTTATTTTTTCACTCATTAAGAATAAAGTTTTCACAATTGAATAGTTTTAGTTTCCCTAAGCAGAAAATCAGTGTCTAAATATAGGTATTAAAAATAACCCATCCATGCTGACTTTCAAAAAGGAGTAACATAACAAAAAAAATAAACTCCAATCAAAAAATGTTTACTATGTTTCACTTTAAAAAAATAGTGTTAAATTTTATGTTTTCTCCTAGACCTTAGCAAAAATAACTTTAATCCTTTTGGTTCCTTGGGTTTATCCTCATAGACCACTCCACCTCATTACTGTCTTATCCTTACACGTAAACTATTGCATTAGACTCTCACTCCTTCCTACCTTCAATAATTTATCCCGTGTAACACCACTGGACTGGCATTCTCCCCTTCAGTTTTACTTCCATATTCGAAAGCCTTTCACTATCCTCCTCTCAGCCCCAAAGTCCAATATCCTTCATCGGACACTCAAGACTCTCCATGATGAGGTCCCGAATCACCTTTCCACTGCATCTACTATTCCCAGGTGTGACCCTCTGCTGAAGCCAAGCTTTTTGACACCCAACGGTGGGATTCTCCCTCTCCATTCTACTCTTTGTATTCAACGTTGTATCCATCCTCCTTGACCCAGATGAAACCCCGCCTCCTTTGTAAAGCCAACATCACACGCATAAACACCCCAACATGAAGCGCTAGCTCCCTGCAACGATTACCATCCGTGCCTTGTGTTCACGAGTGAACACTAGCCTACCTGTGTCCATGTCTTCAACTGTAACAATGTTTGAACTACAAAATATTGATACCAAGCGACTTTTTCTCCTTTGCCCTGTTCTCTGCTGACAGTGACAAGTAAAAAAAGTTGGTCGGTTTTAGTGTGTGTATATCTTTCTGTAGCTTTCTTTAAACACAGTGTCAAAAAACGTAAGTACATATCCTTTTAAAAACGTATTTCTCTCCATTTCTTTTTGAAGGTTCAGTTTCTCCACTGCATAAAACAGACAGTTACTGGGGGAGATTCGGAAATTGTCGATGGATTCAACGTATGCCGAAAACTCAAGGAAAAAAACCTTCGGGCGTTCCAGATTTTGTCCTCTACCTTTGTGGACTTCACGGACATTGGAGTGGACTACTGCGATTTCTCCGTACAATCCAAACACAAAATTATAGAGTGAGTGTTATTTATACATTTGTCAAAGCAATAAGACAGCTGACAGCAAAAGCTGCATTGACCTAAAGCTTAAACAGCAAAAAGCTTCAGTTCACTGCTGAGTTTTACTTTTTATTAATTTTTAATCCAATTTTAGAGGAAAAGGGGGGAAAATAATCTTTTCACCATAAAAGAATTATTTATCAAATTTCATAAAATCTCTGTTCTTCATCAATATAAGAAAAATAACTAAGACTTCCCATACACTTAATTCTTCTTAATTTTTAAAACCTAAGTTCTATGTAATTGTAATCAGTATGATTGTCCTAGTCAGAACACTCCCAGTCAGAAGTAAAAGAATCTAAAGCATTAGATAGATCCAAGAGTTAAACAGTGTTATCTGAAATTGATCTCCTTTTCTTTATCTCTTAGCTTTTCCATCCTTTTCGGTGGCTTCATTTGCAAAAATAATCAATGGGTGTTCCAAGCTTTCCTTATTCTTAGAGCCGGTAATCACAATAGAGAGAAAGCACATATTTCCCAATAACTTCAACAAAGCTCAATGATGCACTGCCCAGTTTGTGTTCAGGTGTACCCTTGAAGCAATCGCCACAGAGAGAAAGTCAGACAATTCTGATGAGCCATTCCTGGGTCACGTATTGATCTCCTGAACAAAGACAGCCTCATGTGAACCACACGGGCTGACAATGAAACAGGATGTCTCTCCAAATTGATGCCAACAAAACATGTCAGTTAGCTTCCATGTCTTTATGTATTTTTCAGTGTTCTTCTTGTGATTGATTTCTAGTTTCATAGCATTTTGGTCAAAGAAGATGCTTAATAGGATCTCAATCTTCTTAAATATATTGAGACTTGTTTTGTGTCCTAACATGTGGTCCATCCTAGAAAACATCCCATGTGCTCTTTAAAAGTATGTATATATTCTGCTTTTAGATAAAATGCTCTGAAGATATCAATTAAACCCATTTTACCTAGTGTGTTATTTAAGGCCATTGTCTCCCTTTTGACTTTCTGTCTGGAAGATCTATCCACAGAGATCAGTGGAGTGTTAAAATTTCATATTATGACTGTATTTTAGTACATCTCTCTCTTTATGTCCATCATGATTTGCTTAATACATTTGGGTGCTCTTATGTCGGGTGCATAAATGTTTACTAGAGTTAAATCTTCTTGAGGATTAGTTCCTTTATCATTATGTAGTGTCCTTCTTTGCCTCTTGCTATAGCCTTGGTTTTAAAGTCTTTTCATCAGATATAAATATTGGTATTCCAATATTTTCTTTTGTTCCCATTTGCATGAAATATATTTTTTAATATCTTTACTTTCAGTCTGTGTATATTTACAACCAGAGGTGGGTCTCTTGGAGACAGCATATATACGGGTCTTGTTTTCTTATCCATTTGGCTCCCCTACAACTTTTGGATGGAGCATTTAAGCCATTTACATTTAAGGTGATTATTGATATGTTATTTATTGCCATTTTATTTTTTAACTATTTTCATCTTTCTTTTTCTTCTTCTTCTTCTTAAAGCAAGCTCTTTAACATCCTTTGCAGTATTGGTTTGGTGTTAAAAAAAAACTCCTTTAGCTTATACTTGTCTGAAAAGCTCTTTATTCCCCCTTCAGTATTAAATGATGGCCTTGCTGGGTAAAGTAGCCTTGGTTGTAGGTCCTTGCATTTTACCACTTTGAATATTTCATGCCAGTGCCTTCTGGCCTGAAGTGTTTCTGTTGAGAAATCAGATGACAGTCTAATTGGAGCTCCCTTTGTAGGTAACTACTGGCTTTCCTCCTGCTGCTTTTAGGATTCTGTCCTTGTTGTTAAGCTTCGCCAGTTTAATTATGATGTGTCTTGGTACGGACGTGTTTGGGTCCAACTTGTTTGGGACTCTCTACACTTCCTGAACTGGTGTGTCTTTTTCTTTTCCCAGATTAAGGAAGTTTTCAGTCATTATCTCTTCAAATCGGTTCTCAATCCCTTGCTCACTCTCTTCTCCTTCTGTTATTCCTATGATGTGGATATTGTTATGTTTCATATTGTCCCAAAAGTTTCTTAAGGTCTCCTCATTTTTTAATTTTTATTGATTTTTTTTTTTTTTTTGCTTCTCTGCTTGGCTGTTTTTTCAACCTTGTCTTCCAAATCACTGATTCAATCCTCTGCTTCAGCAAACCTACTGTTATTTCTTCCACTGTATTATTCATTTCAGATATTGCATTCTTCATTTATAAATGTTCTTTTTATGATTTCTATGTCTTTTTTCATGCTGTTGAGTGTCCTTATAATGCTTACTTTAAACTCCATATCTGACAAACTGCTTTCCTCCATTTCATTTAGATCTTCTTCTGGAGAGTCTCTTGTTCTTTTGTTGGGGGCCTGTTTCTTTTTCTTCCTGTTTCAGCTGCCTCTTTGTATATGTTTCTATGTATTAGGTAGATCTGTAAAGACTCTAGTGCAGGCCTATGTCAGATGCTGCTTGTGAGTGGCTGTAGGAAACCTGTTTGGAGCAATCAGCAATCCACAGCATGTGGCTCCCTCTGCTGGGCCTGTTTGTGTGAGGAATGAACCAGGCTGAGCACCCAGGCCAGTTTTGACCAGCACTGGGCTTGGGGGAGGGTCTATTACAGTCTCAAAGCTCCCTGAGATCTACCTGGGTTGTTAAATAAATCACTGATACAGCCTCAAGCTGTAGTCCGCAGTCTAGCTTAAATTCCACAGGGTGGGGTAAGATGGATTTCTTCTAGTGGGGCTACTGCTTCTCCACAGGCTGACAGTGCTTGGAGGAGAGTGCTCTGCCCTAGAAATATGGCCTCCGCTGTATGAGGAATGACATAGCACAGGGATCCTGGCTGTTAATCCTTCAGCTCTCTCCCATAAGCCACCAACCTCAGACATTCTTCAAGTGTCTCCAGTCCACTCTGCCCTGCCTCTGCCAGAGCCCAGGGTAAGTGGCTGTGCATGAAATTTTGTGCCTTGGCCCTGTAAGAGGCTCTCTGCATCTCTAGCAATCCCTCCCTGGCAGAGAGAAACCCTGCTGCTTTTCACAGCTGACTGTTATTTGGATTCCTTTCCCAGTTCTGGTGTTATAGGCTAGGGAGCCCAGCTGGGGTTTGTTTAGACAGCACACTTCTTAGGGGGAACAGCTAGGCTGCTGAAATATCCATCCAAGACTTCAGCTACTGCCTGTGGGAGCCCAACCAGCCCTCTCACTCCTCCTCTGCACTCCCTACCAGTCTCATTGTGGTGCTGCTTTTTCTTCCTTAAGTACTTGGTTATAAGGCATCTCTCCAGCTAGTGTTCTATTCAGGATTTTTCTGTAATTTCCTTGTAATTCCAGTTTGGTCCTTGGAGGAAGTTGGTTAGCTTCTTAGTAGTTTGCGCCATCCTCAGTCTCCCGTAAATAGTGCTGAAGGCCCAGGAAGTGCCAGAGTCATGACATCCTGGTCAGTAACTTGGAGGATGGCACAGATGGTACAAAGAATGTACCTCAGACTAGACTCTTCCTTTTCCTGTGCCTCAGTTTCCCCATCTGTAAACTAGGGATTGAACTAGAAAAGTGTATTTCAAACCTTTAAAAAACAGATGTTTTTTTCCACGAATGCTCCAATAAAATCATACTTAAAACCCCAGTAAAAGAAACATATAAAGTGATGGACTTAGGAACAATTCTAACATTCTATATGTTAAAGCTACTATTTATTTTTTGTTGTTGTTTAAGTACAGTTTTCTGCCTTCCCCCCACCCCTCCCCTGAAGCTACTATTTAAAGAATGAAGAATGTATTCATTTTCTTAAATGTAAAATAATAAAGATACTTGCTAAACGGATAAGTAAAAAAAAGAAATAAACACATTGTGCCACAGATAACATTCACATCTTCTGTACATGTGTTTGGATTCTTGAATATTGTGTTTCCAAATCATCTTTCAGGACACATTTAACCATTGAATGTAAGTATGTACTTTGTGACTCATATGTTTAACTTTTGCTCTCTAAAAAACTAGATTAGATGACAAAGGCCAAGTAGTCCGCATCAACTTCAACAATGCAACAAGAGACACGATATTTGATGTACCTGTTGAAAAAGTTCAGCCTTTTTATACTGCTCTGAAGGAGTTTGTGGACCTCATGAACTGTGAAGAGTCCAAGTTTACTTTCAAGATGAACCCAGGTCAGTGAACGTGGTTTCTCAAACAACTGAAAGGATGCATTTTCTTCTATCTTTACCACTTAGAGCAATATGTAGAGCTGTGTTTTCAAGCATGAACTATGGAACATGACAGTAGAATCTTGGTTAGTAGCCAACTTGCTTAAAGAGCAGACTCCTGGCCCCAACCCCTGACTCTCCAGACTTTAAAATATTCATGTTTATCAAAGCTCTTAGGCACTCCTTAAGCACACCAATGTCTAATAACCTCCAACCTAAAGAATAAATACTTGAAGGACAAGCTATAGGCCAAATGGAATCTCATGTCTGATATCAAGACTGATGACTTCTATTTTCTGTCCTGATAACCAATCAATATAAACTGAAGCTTGTACTCAGTCATTCTATCCTGGTAAACAAATAAAATTACCCTCATGGTTCTCACTCTAAAGGACACGAGTGGTTTTTACTCATTAAGCTTATCTGATCTGGCAGACGAGTGCTACCTGAAATAAAGCAGTACTTGAAATATTCCAGCCACTTGAAATGAAGGAGCAGAAAGTGCTGTGTTTTTCCTGGACTATATTGACTCAGTAAAGTGACATCAGACTCAAGGCTTTGGATACTTAAAATAAAAAGCATAATTTCCCTCTGTGGTTGTTTTGACCAAGTGGAATATTCTTTTCACTTGTTATTATTTTTAATTGATCATGGTATAATACAGTAATGCTAAAAATATCCATAAACCTGCCGCTTTTTTATTCTTGGCAATCATGCCAAGTTGATTTTAAGAGCAGTGACAGGTAAAGTGAAAATACTATGGGAGAAAAAATACAAAATAGTTAGGAGTTGGAATCCAAACTTCGCCATTTAATGGGATCATAGCTTTGGGCAAATCCCTCAACTGCTCAGAACCTCAGCTTTCTCATATATGAAAAGATGAGATGATAATTCTCTTTTTATGATTCTTCTGAGGCTTAGAAAGAATGCACATGAAATACCAGAAACATGAAAGACAAACCAAGAATGTCACTATTTTTATAACTATTTGAGGCTGTTAAGCTGGAAATAACTATTTCTAAGGAAGAGATAAGTAGCCATTGACAAGAACAATTCAAAAGTTTTCAAGAACAATTCAAGTAAGAACTCTAAAAGTGTCCATAGGAGGCTGCCAGGCTATGTAGTTTAAATGTAGCAATGTCTAAGGCTGTTTGCACCGTGTGGCCTAATTGGTATGAAGTGCGGATGTCTGGGTTTTAAGTAAGGACATAAACACATACTTTCTTGACGTGAACTGAGTAGCAATGATATTTCCTGTTTTGCATTTTCGGTCGCTGCAAAGTGTAAGACATAATAACTCATATCGAAAAACTCTTTTACCTAGGTGATGTGATTACTTTTGATAATTGGCGCTTGCTTCATGGCCGAAGTAGCTACGAAGCAGGAACTGAGATATCCCGCCATCTAGAAGGAGCTTATGCTGACTGGGACGTGGTAATGTCCAGGCTCCGCATCTTAAGTAAGAGTACCCAGAACAAAGACTGAATCTTCTGGCTATAATTTCAGTAAGATTCCAATGAGTGTATTTGGTAAGATAACGTAAGGATGTCTCCACAAGCCAACAGCCATGTCATTGACATATTAATTTCTTTAAACTGAATGTGTCACCTTTCTCACAAGATTTTTCCTATGTAATCACCTCTAATGCCAACTCTTTAGATATTTGTAGCAGTGTTTTCTTTCTTTTCCAAAGAAGGCATGCCTTCTGTGCTAGCACTTGCAGGATCTAATTTCTTTTGCCTGTCAATGAGAGTCTTTAAAATGCCTGGAAATTGTTTTGTATCAAATAAAACCTTTCTTTGAATCACCGTGTTTTAAAGAAAGCTCTTGTTTCAAATAAATCTTGTGTTCCAAATAAAACTTATCTCATATTAAACATGTTTTTGCTCTGTTGTCTGTAGGGTCTCATCTTTCATGACTGTATATGGCTATCTTCAGCATGCTTAAAAAAAGACTTCATGTTTTCAAAGATTTGTTTTCTTACTTTTGTTAAAGAATTCTATTACCCAAATTGCCAGACATCAAAGACCTGGTGATCTCAAAATTCCCTTTAAGCCTAAATTATGGCACCAAACCCAAGCATGCCAAATTAAGAAGAAATCTAGTTTCCGTAAGTATCTGTGTTTCCCCCTGCCCGCCCCGCCCCCCCCCCCCATCCCTGCCAGAAAGGGCAGCCTCAGCATTACTACTTGCTGAAATCCTGGTGATATGTAGACTTTCAGTCCATACATTTTGGGCCCTTACCAACCTTCCTATTTCAAAAGTCTTAACCACTGCCACCATGGCTGAACTCTACCTATGGCCTTAAGACCAAGTCAAAACACTACTCCCAATTACATTTTCACTTTTGCTTCACACTCACAAGGTACCCACAGCACTGGGCAGCCTGGATCGAGAGTGCCCTAAGCCCGTGTCAGCACACCCCTCTGACTCTCTGAGCTCTGGCATTGAGTCTACATCCCCAGCTCAGACGCCCCTTTCCCTGATAACACTGCCCCTGTCTGGGGCCTTCATTGTCTTTTTCTATAATCTGGTCTTGATTGGAGCTACTATAGTATATCGCCCACTTGATTCCTTTGAAATTCAAAAAGAACTGGTTGAGTTCTCAATCCCACCTCTCCTAAGACACTCCTAGAATGAAAGCCAGGTGAATTCAAAGGGACATGGCCTGTCCTAAGGAAGAACATTCAATACCTAAAAACAAATAATTCCCTGGAGTGACCCTAGCTCCATCGATTCACAGCAGCTAAACCCCAGCACTTGCCAAGATAAAGTGACTTATTATACTTCTATTTAATCAATAGATATTTATCACATGCATACCTGGTACAAGTCAGGCACTCTGCTAAACCAAGGACACCCAAGGACTTGAGATGCACCTGCTGACAGTCTGGTAGGGGAACAGATAAGGATATAGATGAGGATGTGTTATGTCAACAGAATGGTTCATAGGAAACCTAATTGTTTTCCAGGCAATGATGGGAAAATGATGTTCCAAGTCAAAGGACAGATGAAGCACAGAGAATTGACAGCGAACACAGCACATGCGTTGGCACACAAGTGAGAGAGTAGAATTAACAGTGCTGTAAATTCTGGAGTTGGGTCCTGGGTTCAAATCGTAATAATGACCATCAGTTGTTTGTTAACTCTGTATCTTTGGACAAATTACCTCTCCTCTTAAGCTTTAGTTTTCCTATCTATTAATGCAACTAACAATAGTTCTTATATCACTAATCTTTAGTAAATGAAAAGCTCATGTAAAGCATTGTTTTTCTAAACTTCTCAGATGGTAAGAGTCATCGTGATGTTTTTGTGTTTTGTTTTGTTTTGTTTTATGTTGTAACTTCTAAGACTCATTTCCTGAAGATTAGGATTCAGTGGGTCTGGAATAGGGACCAGGAATTGTATTCTTACATCCCTGGTGAAATGTATCATCAGAGAACTTTTGAAAATATCGATTTAAAGCTTTTGGCATAGTTCCTAGCTTAGGGTAAGTGCTCAATAGATGTTAACTATTATTAGGTCTAATAACACAGGTTGTGGAAAGAGAGGGTGAGTTGGGGTGAGAAGAGATCTATGAGGCTGCAGACAGAGATGGGAGCCAAGTCACAAAATGTTGAAACATGTGTTACACTGACAAGTTGATATTTAATCTTGAAAGCAATGAGGATCCATTTAAAGTCTTTCAAGCAACAAAGTGCCTTGATCAGATACTCATTTTGTAAAGATCCATCTGGCTACATTATGGAGGGAATTGTAAATGAGAAAGACTAGAGGCCATAAATCCACTTATGGGTTGTAAATCTACTGCAGCAAGCCAGATGAGAAATTAAGAAGATTGCATTCGAATGCTGAGAGAGGGTATACAGAGGTATTTAGAAAGCTAATCTAGAGGCCTTAATGATGATAACCCACTGCAAGTGATGAATGAGGGAGATTTCTAAGATGTCTCCCAGGATTCTAGTTAGGAGAAATTAACAGTGATTTCATGCCCAAGGAGAGAAGCCACAATAGCAGAAGCAAGCTTGTAGGCAAGAAAATGGACCCAGTTTTGAACAGACTGAACTGGCATTGCCCATGAGCCATTTCATTTAGCAGTTGATACATATACACATACGGCTCAGGACAAAGACCTGGACTGGAGAACTCCAGCTGGGAAGTGTGTAGATGGTGGATGACATCATTACTTGTTTTCCTGGAGACATTTTCATGATTGTGATCAAGGTTATAAGCCTTATGGTATGACGATAAGCTAATTATATTGGCTTAGTTTGTGGAATCAATTACACTCTACACATAAAGAACCAGGTGGCTTGTAATCAAAATGGGCTAGACCCCCTTACGTACTGTATTTTGCCATGAGAAGACAGTGTTCTAAGGCAGCACCTCACAGACTGGCTGTTTCCTTCTCTGTTGAAAACTTATTTCTCCCTGGAAAGGAAGGACAGAAGGATTGGATCCAGTTGCAACCATTTCTGAAGTATCATACAGGGCATGACATATTACGAGCCATGGGATCTGGTGCCAACTAAAGATGATGAGGTTTCCTGGATATAACCGTCTGAAGACTGGACTTTCCCCCAAACTCATAATAGATCTGACGTAACTTGGATTAGAATTTACCCCTGTTTGGCAGCCTGAACTCACTGTCTGTTCCATTTCTCTGATTTGACTTGGAGAATATCAACTTCTTGGCTGGTTGATTGGAATAACTCTACATGTCACCAGAATGACATGTCACAAGGTATCTTCATTGCTCTCTACTTCTCCCCCTAAGCTGACCACTAAACAGTGAGTAAGTAAATATCTACTAGATACTTAAAATGTATGCAACCAAATGAGTACTATGGAAAAACTGAGTGACACTGAGAGTAATTTCTCAGCTCAGGAATTTAAACTAAGAAACAGGAGACAGTTTATAAACAAAAATATTCCTTTATGTCATCCTTATAAAAATATCCTTTTGAGGATAAATTTCAACTATAAGTTCTTGCAATGAAAATGTGATTTATTTGGACTTAATAGCTTAGAGCATATCTCTCGTTCTCTGCACATGTTTTTTTTTGGATGCCTGGAGTCCTCTTTCCTATCATCGTTTATGCCTGGCAGACTTCTTCTCTTCCGTCAAAATGCCAGCTTAAGTTTCAGTTCCCCTGTAAATCCTCCCCTGGTTCTCCCAGTCATGTTTAAACACCCTTTCCTCAGGCTTCCACTAAGCCTTACACACGACACATTTTCATATTTACCCATTCTAGCAATACTCATGCATACCTACTATGTGCCAGACACTGTTCAGGGTACTGGTGCTCAAGATGGACATAAGGGACTTCATAAAGCTAAGGGTCCAGTAGGAATGTCAAACACTGTTCAAATAATCACAGAAATTCTAATTACTAATTACTGGTAATGTAATTACCAGTCATTACCAGAAATTACTAATTCTGATCAATACTGTAGATAAAAAATCCAAGAAGCTCTAAGATCATAAAACAAGAAGACAAGACTAATCTGCAGGGAGTCGGGCTCAGGGAAGGCGTCCCCTGAGGAAGCAAATTTTGAGCTGTTTGATGAAGGATGATATACAATAATGACGCTTCTGGCTTCAATTAATAGACATTCTGAATCTAACGATAAGGAAATGTTTTATCGCACCAAACACGAAGTCCATGATATAAGGCTGGCTCCCCACATTGTACCCCCCGCCTCAGTCCCACATTTCTAGTCTCACATTTCTGTCTTCCTTTACGTGTATGCTTTATCCTCAAACCGATCACATGGACAAAAATAAAGAGACTCACTTTTGCTGTGTCTCTTTCTCAAAAGCAGAGAAATCTTCCCTAAAATTCCTCCTGCGGTTTTTCTCTAATACCTCCCCAACCAGAATGGTGTCAAATATACTTTCATAAACTAATTACAGCTATAGGAAATGAAATTTCCATGATTAATTCAAATGAGTCAGGACATACCCTCAGGCTAGGGAGGTGGTCCCTGGTGTCCATGACCGTGTGGTGGAGTGCACAGCTAAAAAACTAGGAGGAAGATGAACATCAGACGATGTGTAGGCAGCCACCAGTGTCTGCTCTGGACAAGAAACGCTTGTCTCGGTAAAAGGGGAGACCGAGCAGGCAGGGTCAGCCTCCCAGGAGAACAAAAGCAATAAGGGCTCTGACCTAGTAGGCAAGACACTGCTCCTGAAGAAACAGGTCAAGGCTACGAGTCTTGCTACTGAGTAGCCCACCAACAGTGTCCAATAAATTGTGAACTCTTTAGGCAAGAGAGATTTTTATTTGTGTCTTCCCAGTGCCCAAATATTTGTAGAACAAATGAAAGGAGCTAGGATGATTGTTGCTTTGAGCATTCTCCATTTGACATCTTGATGGAACCCAAATCACCTCTCCGGGAATTCAGCCATCTAGAAAAGTCCCAGTGTTTGCGCCCCACAGGACTTCTCTTCCCTCCTAACACATGTCATCTGTGCATGTACCCAAATCAAGCCTCAAACGCTTTCCCATTTTCTACCAGGATCAGGCCATACACCAATTTCAAACATCCCGGCAGGGAACTTGCAGTTTTCAGACCATCATCTAAAGAGTTTCAAAGTCCTCACTTCACCCTAATAAAAGGTGAACAAATAGAAAACTCAGTAACTCTTCTCAGATTCATCAGACAAGGGAAGTCACAGGGCAAACCGCTGCCTCCAAAACTGTAGAGACAAACTAGCAAGGCAGAGAATCACAAGTTCCCAGAGCAGCAGCTTCCACAGGAACTAGTGCCAGGGCAGGCAAACCTGATGAATAGTGGACAAATTGCTAAAAGCTCCGCGTGCACAAACCTAAAATACAAAAATTCCAGAGGGACTCAATCATAGAGAGGCCTTCACATATTTGTGGGTTTTACCTCCAGGAGCTCGGATAGATCCTCATAGCAAATATCGGAAAAATTGCCTGTGTTTCCAGGAGGGAAAGAAGACAGATCACTTTGAAATTTTCCAGATTATTCTTTTCTTATCAACGCCAGCTCTCAGGAGAAACTATTTTATCAGAGACTAAGTGACCTGAAGGAAGGAAAAGACACAACTCCAGACCCCTCCAGCCAGCCTGCCTCACCCAAGGACCTGAAACTAAGATGCACTGGTGAAGTTCACTGCCCTGAGACACAAGTTCACCAAAAGACTGAGACTTAATCACAGGACTATAGAACACCCCCTCCCCTTCCACATCTTACCACTACATAATCATAGACCTATTTGCCACAGTTCATTTTACCTAGTACATCATGTCACATTTCCACACAAAAAAATTGTAAGGCCTAACAAAAGACAAAAACAGCTCCAAGAGCCTGAACAAGCATTAGAACCAGAGTCAGATAAGGCAGCTATGCTGAAATTATTACACCGGGAAATTAATTTTTTAAAAAAAGACTATGATTAGTAGTAGCTAAGGGCTTTGATGGGTAAAGTGAACATGCAAGAAGAGGTGGGTAACGTAAGGAGAAAGACAGAAATTCTAAGGAAAAATCAAAAAGAAATTCTAGAGCTCGAAACCATTATAATGGAAATTAATATCTTTGATGGACTCATTAGTGGAGTGGATGTAGCTGAGGGAAAAAATTCTGGGCTCAAAAAAAAATAAAAATAGAAATTTCCAAGACTGTAAAGCAAAGAGTAAAAAGACTTCAAAAATACAGAACAGAATATTCAAGGACTTGAATTTTATAGCTTCAGTAATAAACTTCTTAAGCTTTTAAAAGATTTTATCTATTCATTTTTAGAGAGGAGGGAGAGTGAGAGGGAGAGAAACATCGATGTCAGAAAGAAACATTGATCAGTTTCCTCTCACACACACCCCAGTCAGGGACTAAGTCCATAACCCAAGCACGTGCTCCAAGCATGTGCCCTGATCTGGTATTGAACCCACAACCTTTTGTTTTGGAGAATGATGCCAACCAACTGAGCCACACCAGTCAGGGCAATTTTTAAACTTTTTTTAGTTGTTATATATTTGATAGTTATGACTTTGTTTTTTTAAGGTTTTATTTATTATTTATCTTTAGAGGGGAAGGAAAGGAGAGAGGGAGAGAAATATCAATGTATGGTTGCTTCTCATGTGTCCCCTGCTGGGAACTGGCCTGCAACCCAGGCATGTGCCCTGACTGGGAATTGAACCCGGATCCTCTGGTTCACAGGCCCGTGCTCAATCCACTGAGCTACACCAACCAGGGCAATGACTTTCTAATTATAGTAAGTGATGATTGGTTTTCATTTATGGTAATGATAGAAGGATTCTTTTAAAATTAAACTTAAGTAACTATGGAAAATAAACTGTCTCTAGTAGTACAGGTGATACTATTTTGAAGGTGATATTCCATTGACTGAAGTTTGGAAAGTGCTGCTCCTTTTATGAACAAGCAAATGGAATGAGAGAAGAGAAATTACTTCCCTTGGCCTTAAACATTGAGTGGAGAGAGCCAAAATTCAAACACAAGTTTTGATTTTCAGTTCAGTTCTCTTCTTTCTGCTTTTCCATACTCTAAGGATTTTAATTTCATGTGGAATTAGCATAGCTCCTTGCTGTTTCTAAAGGTCTGACCAATGGCTTTACCTTACTTACACTCCCTGTAAAGTAATCCCACAGGTGACACAGATACAAAAAGTGAAAGGGCACAAAAGTCATTTGAGGGTCTAATAAACATGAGAATCTAAATCAGTGCAAATGTTCTCAAATTGTGGAATGCATAAAAATCACTGAGAATCCTGTTTACAATGCCGACTCCCAGTACACCCTCCCTTGGATTCAAGGGGCCTAGGTCTAGGAGTCTTGCTATTTAACAAGCATCACAGGGATTTGGCTGTAGGTGGTCCACGGACCACACTTAAAGAAACAGTGCTCTGTTCACACAGTCTAAAAGAAGCATTCCAGACCTGGCTTCAAAGGCCTCTGGGACTTTCCATGGCTACACGTTGTCTGCGTTTACTCACGCTCCTCACTCAAGATCTTATCTTCTCTCAGCACGTCAGTGGCGAGAAGAGATGCCAGAGAGGGTCTCCTTACCCTACTCTTTGTCATTAGGGGTCAGCGAGTGGACCCTCCTGTCAACCCCGGGAAGTCGACTTCTTCTGCAGTCTCTTACAGAGCGCACACTCTCCTTATAAACCGAGCTTTTCCTCGGCAGCATTTATCATAATGGTAATCAAAGGGCTTTCTGCATAATTAATTACCCAGGTTTCCATCCCCAGGCATTGTGGTATTCATACTACACAGCGTATTTGGGGCTCAGTAGACCCCCTCAATGAATTGTTGCTGAATACTCAAGCGAAGTATCACTTTTGGGTACAGGTTGTTTTTTCTTTTGAAAAGAATCCAAATTTTTTATTTAGTAGGTAGAAAAAAAGAAATTTTTTCTCCCTTTCTTTTATTTTCAGAGACCATGATACTTCCAGAGATCATTTTATAATGTAGGCTGGAAGACACTGGTTATAAATGGTCTCAAATGGCTGAAATCCATATAATGAGAAAACATTCACCATAAGTGCAAGAAGGCTGCTTTTGGCTTATTTATGTATAATGTAAGCAGTGGCCCTGAGCTAAGCTTTATGTTCTCTGGAAGACATATGGAAAATATCACTGTCAGTGATGTTTGATGAACCCAAATACCGTTATGGTTTCTCTCCAAGAAACCTCCGTGTGCCGACCCAGCTGCTCAATGTTCATTACATATTTAAAGACATAAATCACAAGGTTCCTCTTTTATTAGATTTATACAAAATTACCAGTCTTACCACCCTAGTTATTCTGGATTAAGTCATACACAAAGAGACCTAATTCTTCAATTGGTGGAGGGGAAGCAGGGTACAAGAAGACACAACACACATAGATACGTGGTTTTATTTTAAGACATAAATTACAGCATTTCCTTTTAATACATTTGGGCAAAATTGCAGTCCTAGTTGCTTTGAGTTAAATCAAACACAGAGAGACAATTCTTGGCCCAGTGGTGGGGCAGATCCAGATGGGGAAAATGACGAAATGAATATAAATATGCACATGAAAAGAAAACTTATTTAGTGGTTTATGTTTTCCCCCTATACAATTTGCTTTCAGGTTTTCAGCAGCATCTTTGAAATCCTGGATTCAGCCAGAATTAAAATGAAACCCTCATGAAAGCTAGCGTTTAGTGATCTCTGGGAAAGTCCTCCACCTTTTCTTGGATACAACTAAAAGCATTGGTGGTGATGAATAATGGACCTTCTTTCCCAGGAACTGAAGATCTCGAGTTTGAAGAGGCCCACATCTGAAGCTCCCACCAAGCTGCTCTACACTGGAACTATCTGCTGAACAAACCGAACCAGGATCCAAGTGGAAACTTCTTAAATAAGAAAATCTAAGATGTCATTTGCTTTCCTTTAGCAACAACCACTAATTATGGCGCATTTAAAGTTAATTTTAAAAAAACAACAATGTGGTACTTCTTTTAAAAAAAGTACAATTTATCTAATAGACCAACCCAACCAGATGGTGCTTACATCAAATGCTGATGTTTGGCCATTTTTACCTTTTACACGGTGGCACACAACAATAAACGTGATTCGGCAAGTATTTGTGATTGAAATAGGGAGTCATGGCCAGCACTGGGGACTCTGGAAACGTGTCTCATCTTTGGACAGAACTGGCCTGAGAGTAACTTCAGCTGAGCACATAGTGATTCGAGAGAGTCCTAGCAGAGCCACTTGAATTCACTGGTTGTGGTATTAGTACTGAAATCGCTGAAAACAGGTCGGTGACATGGAATAGAAAATCCAGAAATAAAACCTGCTGTGTAAAAAAAAGTATTATATGACAAAAATTGCAGTTCAATTGCAAACTTAAAGGATGAGTTATTTATTAATGGTGATGACACAACTGTCGATCCTCCTGGAAAATAAAAATAGAAACCTCCTTATCTTAATCTTATACCAGTTACAAAAAAAATAAATTACAGATGGATACTTAAATTTGTTAAAGAATAAACTCTTGGCAATAAACCTCGAAGACTGCATGTACAATCTGCACAGAAAACCCAGAAGTTATACAATAAAAATCGTAGCCACTGGAATATATAAATTATTTTTGCAAGGCCTTTGTCTGAGTAGCAAATCAGCAGGGGCTGTTGCTGGCTCCCTACCAAAGATTCCACCTGGTAAAACCACAGCCTTAGGAGGAAAATACGGATTCCAGAATCATCAGGAAAATGTGAGGCACCCTGGAAAGAATGATGACTATTTTGTCCAGGTGGTGTAGGAAGTGGATAAATACAATATTAGGCTGAAGATGGTCTGAATATCAGTGAGAAAATAAGTTGGGGGACATCTTTTAAATTCTCTTCTTTGTTGCCATGGCTGGTATGGCTCAGTGGACTGAGTGCCAGCCTGTAAACCAAAGGGTCGCCAGTTCACTTCCCAGTCAGAGCACATGCCTGGGTTGTGGGCCAGGTCCCTAGAAGGGGGCGCATGAGAGGCAGCAACACATCAATGTTTCCCTCCCTCCCTCCTTTCCTCTCTCTCTAAAAATAAATAAACTCTCTTCTCTGTCTCACATTTGTCACGTTGGGAACATCATGACCTGTCCCCTCAGCACCCAAAGCAACAACAATATCCAGAGCTGCAGAGGTCCACTGGGGAAAAATCAAGGCAGCTAAAAAGCTTCAGTGAGTGCTGGCTGATGTAGCTCAGTGGACTGAGCATGGGCCTGTGAAGCAGAGGACTGCCAATTCAATTCCCAGTCAAGGCACATGCCTGGGTTGCAGGCCAGGTCCCCAGTAGGGGACACAGGAGAGGCAACCACACACTGATGTTTCTCTCCCACTCTTTCTCCTTTCCTTCCCCTTTCTCTAAAAATAAATTAATTAAATATTTTTAAAAGCCTCAATGAGGTGAAAAAATGTTGAAAAGAGATCTGGCCTCCCAGATCCTACCCCTCTACTTCCAAAACCCCAGGACTGGCAATGTGACAACCAACAGCTACCACCTCGTCACCATGCTCTTTCCCCCTAAGAGTTGAGAGAAGTTACCAGGTGAAGAGGTGGCAGACAAAGCCCAGCACCGTCCGCGGCCTGCCACCGTGCTGTGGTGCAGGGCCTCCGGCTGCTCCTCTCCCTACACTCCCTGGGGTGAACAGAGACTAGGGCCGGGCCTGGCCCTTCATTGATATTTACTTGCAGAGTAATTCTTCCCCCTAGGGCAATGCAATCTCACCAAACAAAATAATCAGTCACCTGAGGATATGACCACCACAAAAGAAAGGCAGCAACTAAAGAACAAGTCAGAAAAAAAACAAACCAATCATTTAAAATAAATAAGAAAGTATAGATTTAAAGAGGGGAAGGTGGTAATATGACAATAACAAAAATTTATTTTTTTAAATTTAGTCAAAAAAGATATGAAAAACCCAGTAGTATAAATAAAGAGTGTAATATATGAAATACACAGCAGGATGAGTTCAGCTAAGAGTGAATTAGGGAACTGTGACATATGATTAAAAAGAAGCAAAAAGATAATAGGAAGGAAGGAAGGAAAGAAGGAAGGGCAAAAATAAGCCCCAAAATAACTGCAATTATCCTAAATATGAAGGGATTAAGCTCATGAGTTAAAAGAAAGGAAACTTCAAAGGGGAATTTAAAAGGTTTTTAATCCAATAATATGTTATTTATCAAAGACACTTAATAGGGAAAAAACAGAGAAAGGAAAAACATACAGGAAAAAATATATGAGACAAAAAAATGGGTCAACACTGTCAAAATAGTATTTAAGATAAATCACAGTGCACAAAGAGGAACTTTGTTCTATACTGTACCATATGTAGTGAGCACTGTAGACCGCCATATTTGCCTCAGGAAAGTCATTCGTTGCCCCAGTTACTAAGAGTACTGGCTGCTGACATCTCACAGCTTAGTGCCATGATCCATTAGAAGAAGCTAAAGATCCTGGGGACGGTGGCTGACTCCAGAGCCATCAAAAGAAGATGACTTCAGACAAACAGGAGAATGACAGGTTAAGCCAGAATGTCTTCCGCCACAGAGAAAAGAAGTGTCTTAATCATCATAATTTGTGTCAATAGGACACAAGAGCTAGCTTGAGGGGATTCAACTGACAAAATATGGGCAATTGGAGCATCCCATAAATGACTATAGCAATAGTTTGCATAAAGAGTAGTTCCTGAGTTCATACGAACACAAATGAACTGATGGAGGTGAATGCAAAGCTCTACCTTTCAGTAGAACGCCAAGTGATCATGTAAACTGAACAATGGAATTAGAAAGCCCCCATGATAGTAATAACCGGTTCAGATAAAAACCATCAATGAATATTAAAAACTAGTGGGTAAAAGTTTATGGAGGAACAGGATATTTACATAGTCTCAAAGTAGCTCACTATAAAATATTTACTGATTTCTTATTAACATAATTATTATTAATGAATAAATGTAAAATAGTTATAAGTGGACCTTAACATAGAGAAACCTTACAGACAC
The DNA here is from genome assembly GCF_014824575.4 of Sturnira hondurensis. Taxonomy (NCBI): domain Eukaryota; kingdom Metazoa; phylum Chordata; class Mammalia; order Chiroptera; family Phyllostomidae; genus Sturnira; species Sturnira hondurensis. The sequence continues at coordinate 5,648,807 of NW_028075269.1, forward strand.
CATCCTAACTAAATAATAATAGACAATATTACAAGTGATAGTTCAAACAGACCACATGTGCTTCCTCATGTGAAGAACTGAGAAGCCAGCATGACTTTGCACTATTCTTGTCAAAAGAAAGAGTGAATAACATTTACCTAAACATGAGAAAATATGAAATAGACCAAACTAAGGAATACTCTACAAAGTAACTTGCCTGAATCTCTCAAAAATGTCAAAGTCCTGAATAACAAGGGAAAACGTAGGAAATCCTTCCAGATAGAGGGACACTAAAAAGATATGAGAACTGGACGCAACAGATGATCCTAGACTGGATCCTGGAGAAAAAGGAAAAAACGTTGTTTGCAAAGGCATTATTGGGGCAGTTGGCAAGATTTCAATGTGGGGTCTGCATGGGAATGGTAGCATTATATTAATATTATTTGGTTCTAATAATTGTCCAATGATTTTATAAAACAGAGTCTCCTATAAACTATGAATGTGAGAGGGGAAAAATTAAAAGGTAAATGCAGTAATATATCAGTTTTTAGAGAATCTGAGTTAAAATTATACATAAATCCTCTTTACTATTCTTGTGACTTTTCAGTAAGTGTGAGAGGGAAAACAAAGAAAGGAAGGAAAGAATTGATAAAATAAAGATCTATCTACCTGTACATTTGAACGACATGGGTAAAGTGCTCGGGGTAGTGACTAAACCCTAGAAGACAGGGTTCACCCACTACATGGCAGATACCACACAAACTGAAGCTCTCAAAACAGAGCTGTGCAGTGGTTCAAACAGGCTTTTGAGAAGGTTTCTAACAAGTTTTGCCTTTACTCTCATTTAAAGGGTTATTGTAACATGCAGAAATATTTCAGCTATGGGAATATTGCAGAGCTTCTTAAGTCCATAAAAACGTTTACCACTCATGTTTTTTTCCTACTCATGAACTTTAGTGAAAAGTAAGAATCTGAGAGTCCCTTAATATAGGACATATTTCCAAATACCATCTCATTAGATACCCATAATGACGCTGTGTGAAGTCAAAATTATTACTCCCATTTCTAGATGAGAATCTGAGAACACACACACACACAAAAAAAAGTTAAATGATTTAAATAGAATGGGGGGTGCATAATCCCATTCTTTAATTCTAAATCTAGTGTATATTCTACAGCAGTACTGAGAATTAATGTTGATGCCCTAGCTGGGTGGCTCAGCTGGTTGAAGCATCATCCCATGCACCAAAGGGCTATGGGCTTGACCCACAGTCAGGGCACATACCTAGGTTACCAGTTTGATTCCCAGTCGGAGCACATATGGTGGGTGGGGGGAGCTGATCTATGTTTCTCTATTTTCTGCCTTTCTTTCTAAAATCAATGACAGAATCTTATGTGACTCCAATAAGTTAATTTCTCTGAGATGTGCAAACTCTGGCCAAAACAAGACTAGCAATACCATACCAATTAGAGAAGGCAATTTGAAAGGAAACTTGGAAGAGAAAGGAATAAATAAATCTAGCAACATAGATGAAAGATGTAGATGAAAAATAATGTTAATTTCACTAAGGCACATAAAGAGACCTAAATAATGTAGAGATACCATGGTTCTGGATAGAAAAGTTCAATATTATAAAAATGTCGGTTCTGTTCCAATTAATTAGTTTATAATGAAATATAATTAGAACCATAATTCCAACTGGATCACTTATGAATTATAACAAGTTAATTCTAAAATGCATGTAAAAGACAAACAGCACACGACTAGCCAAGAACATGAAAAACGAAGTAAACAAAGAAGAACGAGGGACTTCTACTCTACCAGATGTCCAATAAACCATGCTGTAATAACACAAAACATGGTGTTGGCATGAGAATAGACAACTCTTTCGTGGTATAGGATAGAGTCCAGAAACATATCCATAATGTTATTTTAATAAAAGTGATATTTCATGTCAATGGGGAAAAGATGCTTTTCCCCCAATAAACAGCAGAGTAAACTATTGGCCCTCCATGTGAAAACATTACATTGAGACTATTCCCTCACCTCTGTACTTATTTCACTTTATATACAAAAATAAACTCCAGATAGATTACGGAATTGAAAGAAATGCAGAAAATATGAGCATATGATTAGAACTATGGAAGAATGTGTTGTAATCATGGAGTAGGGAAGACCTTCCCAGGTAAGACACAAAACCTAGAAGACAAAGGAAAGACTAGACTTGCAAAAAGTAAAACATCTGCACGAGAAGCATCAGCATGAAGACAAAAGTCACGTAACAAACTGAAAATAAGATATTTCCAAAATATTACCCAAATGACTTTGTAGACAAAACAAAGGATTACAAATTATTTTTTAAACAACAGCTAATTAAGAAACTGTAAAAAGACACGAACAGGCAACTTATGGGGGAAGAAATGTGACTGGCCGGTCAATATGTGTGCAAAGATGTTCTACCACACTAGTAATTAGAAATATAAATTAAAAAAACACATTAAGATCTTTTTGTCTATCAGAGTAGAAGAAAAACTTTTAAAGACTGGCATGAAGTGGGAATAAGACACTCTGACCCGGAGGAGTCAGAAAGACAATGTTGGTCAGATGAGGAAATATGGATAAAATTAATCATTCTGTATTTTTCTGAAGCAAAACCAACATGAATTAGGGACAAAGCCTCAAATTGAAATCAAATCCAGATTTTTTAAATCTTTACTTGGGACTTAACATGGTAAATTAGTCAACTGAGATGGTATTTTGTGATGTGAAGTAGCCAGAGAAAGCGTAAGACCTAAATGTGATTTCATCCAGGGCAGGAAAAAAAACTAGGTCCCCAGATGAGAACCAAGGGACAGTAGAAAACAAAATTAAAGTTGCTTTATGATTATATCTATGACTTATGCTTACTAACAATTATATTGTATGTGTGTATATGTATTCATATGTATGCGTGTACCTCTGTATAATATTATGTGTGGATATTATGACTAGAAAGATAAAACTAAATTGTTGCCAGAAGTTTCCTCTGGGGATGGAAGTGAGAAGGTGAGAATTTTCATAAATGGTGCATTAATATTTCTTTCAACAGTGGTTCTTAAGCAATTCTTCCTAAAGAGCAAGCAGCTTAATTCTGTGGCAATCGAGATCTGCATAACAAATTGAAGGAAGAGAGGAAGAATGATTCTGAGGCCACAAAGCCAGATCTGATCCAAATAACAAAGTAGGAAGGAGTCCATCCTGCTTCTGTCCTAATTCTTACCCTCATCATTTCTCACCTGACTGGCCAAAGTCATGCAGACTTGGCTCAGTTCTTTTAGCTTGATTTCTTAACTGGCTGTGTGGTCTTGGTCAAGTCACTTCATTTATCTGAACCCAAACTTCCTCCTTCGTAAAATGACACAGTCAATAATCTAGAGGTTATTATGAAGATTAAATATTATGCAAGAAACAAATGACAATATCTTCAAAAACTAGCCCAGTGATCTTAGTATTTACGATTAACATAAATATGTCATTTTCATTTAGGATTAATACAAATACTTTGATTAATATACTGCACTTGATTTATGTATAATAGCCATTGATAGTGTAAGAAATTCCTAACTAATCACCCCACCTTTCAATCTCCGGCTCTCACTACCACAAAATTATCTTTCCAAAATAAGAGTGTATCAGTTCCCTATTTTAAAATTTTATAATGGTGATTTATGACATACAAAGTGAAGTCCCAGATCCTGAATGAGTCACGAAGCCACACTTTCCCCTCCTTCCCCTACCACCGCACGGCATCTCTACTCTGCCAACGGGAGTTTCTAGTTTCCCCAGTATGTCCGCTGCTCTGGAGCCCCTGCGTGCCGGTGAGCCTGTCTTTCTACGCATCCTCTAAAGCGCAGCTTGAACATTATCTCCTCCATGAAGCTCCCCCACTTCCTCCCACGCTGTGGGAGGTGGCCTTTCTTTATTGCTCCTCCGTATCCTCCTCTGTTAAAAGCTGTTTCACTTCGCATTGTATTTACCTAATATGTTGAATCTCCCTTACTTGGTGGAGCTACACAAAGAGAGAGAGAAACTAGCATCCACTGAATACCTGCAATGTGAAGGCACTAGTTAGCATTCCACATTACATTTTTCAATTATTTTTTAACAGGTAAAGAAACAGATGCTAAATATCTTGGGTAAAGACCAGTCTTTCAGAACAAGCAAAAAAGCACCCAAAATAGTAAAGAACTGAATAAATTTAAAAACATGTCTTCTTTCTTAATGTCTTTAAAATAGATATAAATACATACAGCAAATATTGTTGTGATGGTTAATTATATGTGTCAACTTGACAGGGCTGCAGGGCTGCAGGGTGTCCAGATCATTGGTAAAATGGTAAATTTTCGGGGTGAATCTGCAAAGGTGTTTCTGAAGAGGATTTTTAGGGCAATGAAAGTTTTCTGTACATAGCAGTTCATACTGGTCACTGTACATTCATCAAAAACTACAGAATGTACAACACCAACCTATAGAATGGAAACTACACAGACTCTGGGTGGTGATGATGAGCCCACGTCAGTTCATCAACTGTAACAAAGGTACCACTGTGCGTGGAGGTTGTTCACAGGTCAGGGAGTACACAAGAATTCTCTGTACTTTCTGCTTCATTTTTCTGTACACTGCTGTAAAAAGTATGTATGAGTTTAAAAGTAATTTTAAAAAAGAGTCTCTAAAAAAAATAAATAAAAAATAAAAATAAAAAAGAATCTCTAAAAGCACATTTACCTGTTCAACACATCTGTCCTTCTCTGGCTATAGATGTAATAAAAAACTGAAACAGCATGCTCTAGTATTGTCCAATTACCAGAAGGAATTTGCTTCTTCAAATTTTGTTTTACTACACCCTGGCTGGTGTAGCTCAGTGGATTGAGCACGGGCCTAGGAACCACACGATCGTGGTTCAATTCCCAGCCAGGGCACATGCCTGGGTTGCAGGCCAGTTCCCAGCAGGGGACTCATAAGACACAACCATACATTGATATTTCTCTCCTTCTCTCCTTTCCTTCCCCTCTAAAGATAAATAAAATATTTTCAAAAATTTTGTTTTACTGTCTGAAGCAATCCTAAGTGGGATTCAACCTCTTAAAATAAAATAAAAATTTTTTTTTGAACTGGCTCAGTTCTATTTGGGAAGGTTTTGAACAGTTTTCATCATTTGTTTCTTCATGAATGCACTTCTTAACCTTGCCCTTATTTTCTCTTTTGGGAATTCTACACAGAGAAGGATGTTCAGGCTATTGCATGGTCATCCATGCTCACTGTCACAGGAGAAAGGATGATAAGGGGGAGGAGAAATGAAGGGTGGGAGAGAAAGGATGGAGAAAAAGTAGAGGAGAGACTAGAGGAAGTAGTCTTAAATACTTTCTTTTTATAATTTTGCCATCTGCTTCAATGGCAGATTTTAATTTGATAACCTAAAAATGACCATTTTTATTAGCATTCAATTACAGTTGTCTCAATTTTTTCCTGTTGCTCTCCCCTGCCCTGCCCACCCATCCTCAACCCTCCACTCCCACAGTCAGTCCCCACCCTGTTGTCCACGCCCACGGGTCCTTTATACATCTTCCTTGACTGGACTCTTCCCTATCTTTCCCCCTTTATCCTCCTCCCCTCCCCTCTGGTTACCATCAGTTCGTTCCTTATTTCCATGTCTCTGGTCCTATTTGCTTGTTCATTTTGTCGTGTCTCATAGTTTCCACTTGTAGGTGAGATCACAGAGCATTTTTCTTTTGCCGCCTGGCTTATTTCACTTAGCGTGATACTCTCCATTTCCATCCACACTATTGTGAAGTGCAGGGGTTCCTTTTTTGTTTCTGCTGCATTGTATTCCATTGTATAAATGTACCACCGGTTTTTGATCCACTCATTTACTGATGAGCACTTAGGCTGTTTCCAGCACTTAGCTATTGTACATTGTGCTGCTATGAGCACTGGGGTGCATACATTCTTTTGAACTTGTATTTGAGGATTTTTAGGGTATAATCCCAGCAGCAGGATCATTGTATCAAAAGGCAGTTCCATTCATATTGTTTTCCACAGTGGCTACACCAGTCTACATTCTTTCCATCAATGCACTAGGGTTCTCTTTTCTGCACATCCTCACCAGCACTTGTTTTTGACTGTTAATGATGGGCCTTCTGACCAGTGTAAAGTGGTATCACATTGTGGTTTTAATTTGCATCTCTCTGATGACTAGTGATGCTGAGCATCCTTTCATATGTCTATGGACCCTTTCTGTGTCCTCCTTGGAGAAGTGGCTGTTTAAGTCCTTTGCCCATTTTTTCAGATTGTTTGTCTTCCTGGTATTGATTCATATGAGTTCTTTATATATTTTAGAGATCAAGCCCTTGTCTACCATTGGCCAATATGTTTTCCCATATGGTTGGTTTCCTTAAAAATGACCATTTTATTATTGTCAGGTCCTGTCCTTGTGAGATAAGTCTTTATCACAATATTTGAGGTTAAAAACAAATGTAGACCCAGTGTCAATTCTGCCATGTGCCTTATCTGGGTTTTCCTGTCAGGAAATCTCTCTGTGTAGAATCACAGGAGGGTTAGCAACAGGGGAGTGGGAGGAGGAGAAGGGGGGAGAAGATACAGAAAATAAGTAGCATAGATGGTAGGTAAAAATAAATAGGGGGAGGACAAGAATAGTAGGGGAAATATAGAATCTAAAGAACTTGATACACGTGGTCATAAACTAAAGGAGGGGGGAAGTGGGGGAGGGGTATGCAGGATGGAGGGGAATGAAGGGGGGAATAGAACAACTGTAATGGTATAATCAATAAACTATATTTTAAAAAAGAATCACAGTCAATGAATCCAGCAGGGACAGTATTTTATGAGCTTTATAAAACTTATTTTGAAAGAAAAAATAACTTTAAAAAAACATAACTCTTTATAGGGTCAGAATAGAAGCGGCTTTTTGTGGGTTTTATGGGATCTCAAATTCTATATAGCTCTGTCTGGACCTAAACCAGAGGAGAAAGAGATTGGGCGAGAGGGCTGCAAATTTAATAGATGCCTACACACAGAACTGCTGGCAGGGCAGCGGAAACTGACTTGGTGAACATTCATGTCTCCACCACAGTCTGCACCCTTTCCAGCCTCCTGAATGCGCTTGTGCAGAGCAGAACGCTTCCCTTGATGCAGAGATGTTCACCTCTCTTGCCTTGGTCACTTCTCGTTCCTGGGGTGGCTAAGTCCTTTACTAAACCATTAAACGTGGTCCAGAGATGGAGCAAAAGGTTCAATGCCCCAGCCAAGGTGATACTACCTCTTCCCCACACACTCTGCACCTGCTCCTCTACCTCATCTCCTTCCTAACTCAGTGAAGGGCTTCACCATCCATCCAACTGCCCAAGCCCATGACCTATGAGCAGTCCATGCCTTTCCTTCCCCCTCAATAATGGCATCCAATCATTCACCCAACCCCTTTTGAGTCTACATCTGAGAGTTGGATGCTGTATGCTCATCTCCATTCCCGCTGTCACTTTCCAAGTAGAGGCCCCGCCATGTCTGTCCTAGATTAGTGTACTCAGTACTCTCCTCCCTGGTCTCCCTCTGATCTAACAGGGATGCCTCCTGTCTATTTTGCCCTTGACAGCTAGACCAGCTTGCAACACACAAATCCAGCTTATCCTCAGCTGTTAGGTATCTGTATTGCTGTAACAGTTGTTTAGGACTCAGCAGTCATCACAGGTAGCAGATGCTAAATATTGAATGTCATTCTGATGGCTGATCCTGCCACTGTTTTCTTAAAACCTTTCTCTTAATTAAAATGTATTGCTTTCAGGTAATGGTCCAAACTGCTTAGCAATGCAAATAAAACAAGATTACTTCCTAAATACCAGGTTTTTTTGTTATCTTCATTTCCACCTAATGCTTATTCCAAATCAATAACAAAGCTTTCTAATTTTTTGCTTTAAGGATTCTGATGAGAGGAAATTAGAAGCTGAGGTATTTTCTAAAGGTCTAAGTCTTTTGAAAAAAATTAGATTATATTAGATTTCCTGGAAAGTAGAGAGAGGTGAGGGGTGATGAAGTCATAGAAAGCAAGTGTCAGACATTTCAGGGGGCGAGGAAAATCTTATGAACAGTAGAGATCCAAGCCCTATGCTTCAGCACTACAACAGGAAGATGGAGAGAACTTCAGAGGAAAAGCAGAACGGCTCATGCAGGAACACTAAATCCTAACACTAGAGTTCCCACCTCAACAAAGATGCTCATAGGTGACCAGAAAGCATCTCTATGGACAGTTTGACAAATACCTAAGCAGCCTTTCTAAGGACATGGCTTGGGAGCACGGGCAGCTCTGAGAATAACCAAAGTATTGCCTCTGTGGTCAGTATATTTCTCATCATAAATCATATTATACTCCATATAGTTACTACTATTTGTCAGCCCAGGGGATGACAAACTTTTTCTGCAAAGCACCAGATGGTAAACATTTTAGCCCCAACGTGTAACCTATGCAGCCTGTCATGGCCATGTAACTCCACTATTGTAGCCCCAAACAGCCAAAAACTCACGGAAAGGGATGGGCATGGCGGCCTTCTAGTAACACTGTATTTATAAGCATAAGGGGCAGGCCAGGGGTGACCCAAAACCCAGAATCTTCCAACCCCTAGTTTAGTATATTAAACTATAAACTCACTGAGGTCAAAGATTGTATCTTTCCCTGATTCAGCAAAAATTTATTGAAAATTTACTGTCAAGGCCCATGAAAAGGTGACACAGGAGTTTGGTAGTGAATAAGATAAGAAGCATCTATGCTGCCGTGCAGCTTAGATTATAGCACACCGGAAACAGTAAAAACCTGAAATCAGTAAAATCCGAGTCTTCTTCACCAATGATACTCTGCTGCCTCACCTAGTGTTCCGTACCATGTAAGTACTAAGTATGTATTTGTTGAACAAGTATGTCTAGTTCTATAAAGTTTATACCGAACTCTCAGCTCCCTCCTTCTTAAGGAACCAAAGGCCCAAGTTGCTGAGACTTCCAACAGAAAGCCGAGTCCCAAACTCACCCTAAAGCAGCTGGTTCACCCACTCACCATTTAACGGAGTCACCAGGCAGAGCCTCCCTCAGCTCCTACCAGAACAGTGGTGAGGACCAGCAGCTGAAGAACAGGCATCTGCAGTGTGGGCAGGCCTGCCAGGACCCTGTGCCACCTACTGAAATGACAAAGGATGAAAATCCTTGTGGTCATCTGAATAATGCCCCCCGCAAAGATAGTCACATCTTAATCTCCTTAATCTGTGAATGTGAGCCTACCTGGCAAAGGGGACTTTGCAGATGTAATTAAATGAAAGATTTCTATCAATAGATGAGTTCGCCTGGATTAAGTAAGTGGGTCCAAAATAATCACAAAGGCTCTGGTAAGAGCAAAGCAAGAGGGTCAGTGTAGGGAGTAGATGTAGGAGAGAGAAAACAGATGGATGAGACGTGGGGGGGGGGGGGGGCAGTAAATGCAAAGATACCAAGATGCTGGAGGAGAGAGAAAGGAGCCAGGAACCAAGAAATGCAAGTGGTCCCTAGAAGGTAGAAAAGGGGAGAAATGAATTCTCTCCTAGAATCCCCAAAAGGAAATAACCCTGCCGACACCTTGATTTTAGCCCCGGGAAGGCTCATTTCAGACTTCTGACCTCCGGAACTGTAAGATAACAAATTTGTTTTGTTTGAAGACACTACAGTTGTCGTAGTTTGTAACAGCAGTAAAAGGAAACTAATAGAGACTCTCCCTCTAGAACTGGCGTAACTGAAGAGGCCTCAGGCGCTTTGGGTCTCACCGGAGATGCCTTGATGGGCCCCACCCGCTCTGCGTCTGGGGCCCCATTGGAGGAGCAGCTGTGCAGACAGCCCGGGCGCCACTTCAGAGCCCCGTAAACCTGGGGCCAGCCCGGGACTGTGGCCTGCTCCACGTCGTTCTTCCCCCTGAAGGGGGTTTCTCTAGCTTCTCTATCCAACCCAGCCACGCGTTCTGCGGGACTGTCCTCCCTCAGTCCCCACCTCTGTGCCGGTCTTGACTCATCCCCAGGCCAGCTGAGCTTCCTGTGTCCTTGAAGAGCAACCCCTGTTCTGGGACCCATCTCAGATGTGCAGCTTAACTCTCTTGAGCCAAACTCAATGGCCTAGGGAACAGACCCCAAAGGAGTTAACTGACCACCAGGCACATCAAACGCACTGGTGTTGACTCCAAAACTTCAGGTACAAGAAAAAGAATTATTTGAAAAGGTGATGAGCATGGGTTTTTTAATTGGACAGTCCTCCTAATCAGGTGGCATTGCCAAGAAAGTTTCTCCATGGCTCCACCTATCCATATCCACCCACTGAAATTGCACCTTCTCATTCAACATAGGCCTTGGTTCACCTCTATAGAAAAGAAATTGGGGGCCCTGGCTGGTGTAGCTCAGTGGATTGAGCACGGGCCTGCAAACCAGACGATCGCGGTTCGATTCCCAGTCAGGGCACATGCCTGGGTTGCAGGCCAGTTCTCTGCAGGGGCAAGTTTCCAGCAGGGGATGCATGAGTAGCAACCATACACTGATGTTTCTCTTCCTCTCTCCTTCCCTTCCCCTCTAAAGATAAATAAATAAAATATTTTTTAAAAAATAAATTGGGCTAGATGGTTTCTCTAAGGAAGCACCATGACCTGTGGCCTATGTAGTCAACAAGGTCCAAGAGGTTTTCCTTCAGAGATTCAGTATTCACCTCACAGCACTGAGGGTCCTCTGCCCTGGAGGTCCTTCCACAGTCCTGCGAGGCCTCTAGAATTCACAGGCCTGGCTCAGCCAGTACGGCCGAGGTTTTCACATGACAGGGTGAGACGAAAAGCTCTTAATGCTGCCGAGTCCGCATCCAATCTTTAATTGATTTCGTCTTTATAAACTTACACCTGTACTTACTCTCATCTCTTTTATTTTTAGTTTGATTTATTCTTTGAATCTTATATTTCTTTTATTTCAACTCTTACTCTATTTTCATTGCCTTTGGTCCACTTTGTATTTTTATTATTATTTACACTGCCCTCTTTTTTGTTCTTTTTAGGGCTTTAGTATGATTCAAGGGTATTTGGTTGTTTTGTCCTATTTTTATTCAAATTGGAATTGCTTTAAAGAATTGCATTCTTTTTTATTTTCTAGTCGAGTTGTTTTTTGTTACGGCTGTTCTGTGTATCTAAGCTATATCCTTGGAAAGCATACGGATATCATCTGCAGGAATATCCCACAGTCGAACCATGAAGAGTGGAATATTTTCTCCTCCAGGAACCTGTCAACTTGTCCTGTGGATCATTTCTGCGAAGTTAGCAAGAATTATAGCAGTCTGCATTCAGAGTGGGGGGAACAAAAACGAAGTGTGATCCAGGGTCTTGCCGAAAGCTGGGGCTAAATTCCCCCCGCAGCGGAGATAAAATTTCCACAAGTAAAAATCAGGAGAGCGTGAGATGAGAGGTTCTGTCCTTCCCGCACGGGTGCCGCTGGGCTGCTCAGGGCCAGCAGTCAGGACCCCAGAGCCTAACTGTACAAAAGCTTCTTTGGAAAAGTGGGTCTGATTTTTTTTTTCATTTTTTAAAGATTTTTATTTATTTATCTTTAGAGGGGAAGGGAAGGAGAGAAGGAGAGAAATATCAATGTGTGGTTGCCTCTCGTGAGTCCCCTGCTGGGAACTGGCCTGCAACCCAGGCATGTGCCCTGACGGGGAATCGAACCGCAATCGTGTGGTTCTCAAGCCTGCATTCAATCCACTGAGCTACACCAGCCAGGTGATTTTTTAATACTTATTTACTGATCAACAAATTAGTTTTCTTATGTTACCAAATGTATGAAATATATCATTTTAAAAATATTTCAATTCATTTCAAAAAGTTAAAATGACATGGCTATGTACATTAAATAATTTTAAAATTTCTTTATATAAATAATGTACACATTGAAAATATAACTGGGCAGAATATCATTGGAACATATACCTGGGTCTAATGTCACTGGTTTGCTATTAACTATTTTGTTTTACAGAATCTTACGTTTAGTTTTATTATATAATTGTCTGCAAGCTTCAAAGTTGCATTTATGGTTAATAAATTGGTGACAACTTTAACTGACTCTTCTCAGTAGGCCATTATATATTTAACTTAAAAATACTTTATATGCACTGAGGTTGATAGAAAATTCAGATCAAAATCTACAAAATAGAGAATATTAGCATTTTCCACATTTTTTGGATTAAATGTATAAAAGTTCCACCTAAATATGCCCAGGTACACTCCCTTTTTGGCTGTGGTTAAAATATTTTTATTTAATACATATTTTATTACAAGGCAACAGTTTGGGGTTTTGTTTTGTTTTTTAAGTTATACAATTTGCCCTGGCTGCTGTGGGTCAGTGGATTGAGCGCCAGACTGCAAAGCAAAGGCTCACCAGTTCAATTCCCAGTCAGGGCACGTGCCTGGGTTGCAGGTCAGTTCCCAGTAGGGGACGTGCAAGGGGCAACCGAACACTGATGTTTCTTTCCCTCTCTTTCCTTCTCCCTTTCCCCTCTCTAAAAATAAATAAAACCTTTTTTAAAAAGTTGTATGATTATTTTGAATGTGTCACCAAATTTAAATGCTACAAAATTGTGGGCCTTATTGTTTCATTCTCTTCCGTAACGGAATAGAAACACACCCAATTAAAATTAGAAGCTCCATTAAAAGACACTTCCCTGATTAGAGACATTCCTAAGCACCGTCAGTTCTTCCTGGGTGTGTGTCTTTTATTTGGAGTATTTAGCCTTGGGAAGGCCCTGAGTACCAAATTTTATCCCCTAGCTCCATAATACTGCCAACAGCTCTGCTTCTCCCTCATCCACTTCAATGTACCTTATACTTGCCTCTCCCCTTTCCTTCCCCACTTTCCCTCTCTCTATCTCTCCTTTTCTCTGTCCATACTGGTTTTCTTTTTTTTCTAAAACAAAACAGGAAACCACAGCTCTAGCTCCCTAGGACCTCCCAGCTACAACACCCCAAAGCCACTGTGCTAGTTTCCATAATCCATCCCAATTCCTGGAGGAAAACATTGGATGGGTCTTACTTGCTGTAGATATTCACAGGTTGTGCTTCCCCTTGGCCCGTTCAACCTTCCTGTGCTTTGCTCTATAGCCCAGGTCCTGGCCCTTTGTAGGAAGAGTTTCCCAAGCTTCCTCTCAGCTGGCTTCTGGTAAGTTGAGCCACTGAGAGACATTATTGGAAGATTGGGGAACCAATGGGGGGAAAGCCAGGACAGTTCCCCTTCGTGCTCTGCTCTGGTGGCATCTCAACTAGGGAATGCATTTTCCCCCTGGCTCTAGTTCCAAGGTCTGTCTGATGACCCTCTGCCCTGGGCTCAGGTAATACCACCTTCTCCCTTTGTTCCTTTCAGCCTAGAGGTAGTAACAACCTCTTGGGTTGGGTTACTGCCTTCTTAGGCTTCTCAGCTCTTCCAGCACATATAACCAACTACCAGTATCCAACTTCCTTTGTCTTAAATTATCAGAGTAGTTATCCTGGTAGATCCTGATGGAATCACCCTGGTCCAGTTGGCTGGGATCGGAGGATGATATTGCCATTTGCCCAGTCTTGGACAAGGGCGGGGGCGAACAGGCAAAATAACAAGCGTGCCCCTAGCTACTGACTGCAAAAGAATAAAGAGGTAAGGGAGCTGAACTGTGGCAGAGTTGTCATGGAGCACTGAGGACACGGGAAAGGAACATCTTCAGGCCTCGGTTTTGTTTCAGATGCCTTGACCTTGGGCAGCCCAGCAAGGAGGGATTCAGAGGTTACTCAGGGTGAAGACTTCCCAGACCTAACCTTAGTGTAACCTAGTTCTTCACCTGGCTGAGCTGGAAAAGAAAGCATTCTTTGTCAAGTGAAAAGTTGTGGATTTCTCACACAAAAGGGAAAGCGGCAAACTCAGTGAATTGTCACTTCATGTCTAAATCTCAAGTGTGAAACTTTTTGTGGTGAAAACATCAAATGTTGTGAGGTGTTTTTTTTTTAATTTTTTGAAGATTGTTTTTCTTTTTCAAAGCTTTTATGTACTCATTTCTAGAGAGGGGAAAAGAGGGAAAGAAACATCAACGTGTGGTTGCCACCCACGTACCCTTCACTGGGACCCAGCTGGCAATCCAGGCATATGCCCTGACTGGGAATTGAACTGGCAACCCCCTGGCTCACAGCCCACGCTGAATTCACTGAGATATACAGAGCCAGTGCAAATGTTGTAAGTTTATAGCTCATTAAATTGATCCATACTACATTTAAATTAATGGAGTTTGATTTGCAGAATAAATGTGCACTTGCTTCTAGTAATCTTTGCAATAAAAATACAGTTAATCCCAAATTCCTTAGCTATGGGGTAGACTGATATTGTTTTCTGACAGTATCAGTCAGAAAACCTCAGCTCAATGCCCAGAAAGAGAGGTTAGCTAGCTTCAGATTTGTCTGAATTTATTTACTGCCTTGCTTGCATTCAAAATCCCATACTGGGAGAGTGACCTGAGTTTGCAAGGTTTCCTTTCAAGAAACAAAGAACTTTTCACAAGACGGGCAATACTTAAAGCTTGTTAAATGGAGAATAAAACACAAGACTGGCCATCTGGCACTCAAAGGGGGAAAAGGATTGGAAAAGGAAACGATCCTACAGTTGTCTAAGAGTAATGAACTACGCGGTACAGAGTGCCCCATATTTGAGAGAATTGCTGAAGTAGTTCGAGAAGAAGCATGTTCCACAACAAGGCAAGATCACAGAGCCCTTTGGATGGATTAGGGTTTCATCTGGTGCCCCTAATTCACAGTCTTATCTGGAGGAGGACATCTGTGGGATTGGAGTACGTGAGCCTTCAAGTATGTTCTTTAGGCAGGACCTCCATCTAGTGGTAGGCACTGGAAATTACCCCTTATCCTGCAGCCTTTATTTTACACACACACACACCAGTTTCCTTTCACAAGCCTGGCAGGGTCTCCCTGGGACCCACGGAACCCTGTCCCTCTGTGGCCATAAACTGCAGATGTTTTTAACCTCTGGATTTTGCCATACCTTCCCCATTCAAGGAGATCTCATATCCCATTTATTTCGTTGCCTACAGAACAAACATGATTGCTGATGGCCAACCATGACAAAGCTGTGTGTGTGCCTGTGTGTGCACGTGTGATGGGCTGAGGCATTCTGAGAAGCGCCTGGTCCTGGAATAAAGTGGACAATGGCAGTGGCTAGACTGGGGACAGGGATTACACATTAGTAAGAACAACAGGAGAATAAAGGACGAAGGAGGAAAAGGACACGTAGATAATACAAGCAGAGGCACGAACTTTTAAGGGAGGGCCAGCATGGTGCCTCACAGGACTGGGAAGCAAAGTATGGCCACAGAGGGACATGTGACAACCAGGTCTTAACAGCTCATGGCCCCAAATAAGTGACCTTGGCTGGCCAGAGCCGCCCTTGTCCTGCCAACGCGCGACTTTAATCAAGTTTGTCTCTGTCTTGCTATAGTTCTGATGAATGCTGTGGCCCATCTCCCATTTGCATATAATTTTGCATACAATTTTGCTGGTTTAAGGATGCCCCCCCCCCAACCCATCCCTGATCTCTGGATTCACTCTCCCTTTCAAAATAGGCCTGTGGCAATTCTTAGCCCTGGTGCCATTTTTCACATTTTGACGATGTTCTGACTTCCAGAATCTTTCAGAATATTTTCTGCTGGTCGAAGCAAGGCAGAGGGCCAGCCCTGATTCAAGCAGTGGGATAACAGATTTCACCTCTGGATGCGAGAAGCAGACTGACCTACAGGAATGGAGTGATAGCCGCTAGCCATCTTCGAACACCACTAGAGGAGAAGACAGAGATGCAATGTGGCTCCGCAGTAAAGGTGGCTGGGAAATGTGGGACTCCCTGTTTAACCTTCTGTGACTGTTTCGCTCTCTGTAGCCACAGGCTTGGCTGACTACCCAGAACGCACACCTTCCAAAAATAAATGTCATGTCCCCAGGAAGCAGGTTAATGAATGTACAGAGTGTGAATAACTGCCTGATGTTATCTGTTAACTCAGAAATGCACTGTCGCTTCTGGTGGTGTTTGTGACTACCCACCCTATGGTTTGGCTGTTAACCCCTATTTAAAAAGACCCTGTCCTGGGAGGGCATGGATTTTTTTGCCCGGTTGGCCAGCACTGGGAGCAATCAGATGCTTTGCCCATGTATGTAAGTTTCTCCTATTAAAGCTCTCATGGATTTGAATAAGGTAATATGTCAGTTCTTCAGAATAGATCCTAAATTTAGACTTTCTGGGCTTTCTCCCAACAATCAGTTATCACACTGAGTTTTCAAAAATACTTGAAAAATTGACTTACTAGGGCAGCCACGAAAACTGTGAACCGGCTTCTATCACATTGAACCTTTAGTTGTCTGAAACTTGTTTAAAATCCGACTGATTGTACCTGTCCTGACTACTTCACAGGGGGGTAGCCGTCCTGGACAATTGCTGCTGAGGTCGCTCTTAAGAAGGAAAAATTGCCTGGAAGCACGGGAGAAGCATTCACACCCAGTCACACCCTCCCCAGGCTGCTCCCGGCCGGTGACTGACCAGGGCAGTGGAACCGGAACCAGGCCTTTCCGGCTTGTCTCAGGATTCCTCCAGAGACCACTCCGCTCAGGGGGGCCCCACCGGCCCCCAGAGACACACTCACAGCCACACTGCAGTCTGAGGCTCTTCCTACCCGAGTCTCCTTCCTCCTCTCATCCTGTCAAGGCCGTCAGACCCCCACTGTACTTGAAGGTTTTCCCTGCCTTCTCCTGCTCCCTCTCCCCTCTACCTTTCACAGGCATTTCCCTCAATAAATCTCTTGTGCTTTTAATTTTATCTAAGCATCTGCTTCCAGGGGGACCTAATGTGATTGACACAGGATGCTGTGACAATCAGATGAAATGTTTACACACCCTGTAAACATCCTTCAAAAACAACACCAGGAGGAGCAAATATTAGGTATTATCTCCTTTTCAAAAAAATTCAGGCCGATGGTTTCATACAATTCAATAGCCTATTGAAAATTATTGCACTGCTTTTTGATTCATTAACACAGACATTTCATTCAAAGAATACTGATATTCTTAATGATAGTGGTCAGCAATGAAAAAAAGAAAGAAAATAGGTTATAGTCATTTATTTTTAAGTTTAATTTTTATTGTATTTTTTCTACTACCATTTTTTCCCTTATAAATTGGCACTGCATTCAGAGATTTTATTCCAAAAGAAAATTTCATTTTTAAAGGGATACGTTTGTTATCTGGGCAATTCACTCATTTAGAGTGAAGATCTAGGCGTCTTTCTGTATTAATCTTCCTTAGGGACATTACCTTTTCGTGAAAACCGGGGGAGAGCCAGCTACACTTGGGGAGCAGTCTCTTTTGGCTGAAGCCCCCTGGGAGCTCCCAAGACCATGGGGACCATTGCCCCTTTATAGGACGATAACCCTCGGAACAGGAATCCTCCACAGCGGCCTCTCCCCCGGACCCACCATGTTCGCCATGCTCCCACCCAATCTACTCTGCGCTGGGTACCAAGTGTCATTCCTCTGCAGACATCCTTATTAGCTTAACTCACATTTTTAGAATAAAATCAAAACACCCTCAGATAGCTCATCTGACGGAAAGTTACCAATTGCCTTCCTCACCCTGCTCCCGGCAACACACTGGAACACAGACGCCCTTTATGTTAGCCATATTTCTTCATTCTTGGAGATGCACTTTTTTTTCATGTCACAACACCCTTGAGATTGGGACATACCTGAAATTTGTAATAGAACAGGCAGCAGCTGCTTACTAATTGTTTTGGCCTTTCATGCACAAACATGAAAAGTACCAGCTTCAAACTGTCAGAATGAGTGTTAGCTTGTATGAAAATCCCAGAAAGAACAGTGGCCCCCCTTCCAACCTCCAAGCACCAAATGCTGTGGGGAGGTGTGGAGGGAGGTAGTGAATCGGAGGCATTTCACGGCATTACCCAAGTGGGAATCAAAGGAAGACTAGTAACTCCTCAAATTCACAAACCCAGCTTCAGAGCACAGACCCGCTGACTTTCAGCTTGTCCATGAATCCTTTTAAAAAATGCTGCGTTGCCCTGGCCAGGCAGCTCAGTTGCTTACAGCAGCAGCCAGATCTGCCAGGGTTGTGGGTTTGATCCTCGGTCAGGGCACATTCAGGAATCAGCCGATGGGTGGAACAAATAGATTTCTCTCTCTCTCTCCCCCTCTCTCTCTTTCTCCCCCCCCACCTTCCTCTCTCTCCCCATTCCTCTCCCTATCTCTAAAAATCAACCAATCAATAATTTTTAAGAGAAAGAAAGAAATGCTGTGTCACTAATGCTCTTGACAGTATCATATGGAAAAGCTCGAGGTCAATGTCTCTGCATGAAAAAGGCCCTTTCAGAAGAATCTGACTCTAAAAGTGAAGTTTCAGGAATAATGAAAGCAAATTATTTCATAAATATTTTTCTTTTGCTATATTTGATAGAGTGCTATATAATAAAATATACTATATGTCCAATTACGAATAAGGAAGACTCTTTCAAAAAGTATTAAATCACCAAGTAATAAGAAAACCGTTTTGATTGGCAATGCTTGTTCTTTTCCTTAGGGGTGCATAAAACAAAGGCGTATCTTAAAATGAATGGCATCTCATAGGAGATGAAATGTGGTAGAACCACTTAATTCTCTTGCTTTCCCCAGTCGCTGGTTGTTCATGTGTTTGCTCTCCCCTCCCAGATCAACTCTCTCCCTCTTACTGCCTGGCAAACCACTACCCACCCTCTGGGCTTGGGCATAACTACCACTTCCGATAAGTCTTCCCTAACCTCCCCACCTCGACCCTCAAACTCAGTTACCCAAGCTGCGTACCTCCACAGCACCCCATACTTCACCTCTTGTTATAATCTCCATCCTTTACTCTAACTGCTCATATAATTTTCTGTCTCCCCCACAGGCTATAAACTCCTTGAAAACAGGAAATTTCTCTGTCATGCTGACGTGCCTGGCACAGTTGGCACCCAGTAAAGACTCACTCAGTAATGAATGAGTCAACAAATAAATGTCTCCATTGCATAGCAGTCAAAAACTCATTCAATTTTGAATGGTGAAGCAATAGGCATTTTTATCTTTCAGATGAGCCAACTGAGGCACAAAGAGTAAGAGGCTAATTAATGATACACCCAAAAATAAGTTTCTTAAGGTCTCATGTCCCAGTAGTGATACCAGACATTTACTGGGCTTTTACCATGTGCCTGAAACTGTCCTGACTTCTCCATTTGTATAATCTCACTTAACACTCATAGTAACTTCATTAGGTGGGTGTAACAAGCCATTGGCATTTTATGAAAAGGGAAACGGGCACGCAAAGAGGTAAAAACTTCCTAAGACGACAGAGCTCATAAGTGCTACAGCTGAAATACACACCTAGGGAAATTCCTGAAGTTGCACCTTCCACCACAACCTTAGAGATGCTGGTCAATCGAGTCAGAATATTTAGCATGGACATACAATCCGTTACCAGCAGATCATTCCTTCAGAATGTGTTTTCAAGCTGCTTCAGAACAAAGAGCATCATTTCAGTAGATACTGATACAAGAAAAAAGGGAGATAAGCTTACTAGTGTTGAAAATGCCGTCTAAATGAGTTGGGAGCCCTTGGTGCTACACAGTTCACCCTCAACGCAGCTATAGATTCCTGGGTGAACAGCCTTCTGCAGGACCCAGTTTCTTCACTATTTAGAAAACAGTGGGGTAATGAAAATGTATGCACGATCCTCTGATGGGGTCTGCCACGTTACCTCCAAGCAATTAGCCAGTACATCAAGAGAGAGTAATCACCAGTGATTCCCATGCCAAATATTGAATTCAAGGATGTCCCTTAAACTCCAGTGCTGGTTCTTACAAAAGTCAAATAATGTTTGGCAAGGCGAAGGGCTCTTGATCCTCCGCATGAAAGCAGAGGTTTTCAGATTCCAGCCACGGACATTTTTTTTTTCCTTTCCCTCTGTTGACGGTGTTTGCCTTGGTGGGGAGAGGGAAGCCCAGACTTGTGTTGACAGAGTTCGACTGTTGGGGAAAAGTACATACCTGGAGGGGAAACAGCGCTTAACAAGAAACACGGCATCAGTCTCCACCTGACTCATTCCGCGCTGGGCCTCCCTCCACCGTTGCCCTGTTCCAGCGTTAGATCAGAGGCTCATGTGGAGGCTTGCTGAAGTCAAATGCTATCAAACACTGCAGCCCAGCTATGCTGGGGCAGAAAACAAGGTTCTCGCCAGAGGTTTGCCAAAGCCAAGGCTGCTGAGGAGATCTGGAGACACATACCAGGGCTCCAGGGAGTAACCGGCCCTCACTCTCAGGGTCACAGGGCTGCAGAAACTACTCACATTTACCCAAACTTTTCGGGAAAGTTTTTCTAGTAGGCAGTGATAACCCATTTTCTTTTCTTGGCTTGGTAAGAAGTGAAAGGTCCTCCTGAGTCAATGCCTGTAAAGCTGTAATCCTTCTCCAAGGCATTCAGTATCTTCAGGCTTCGTGCTTGCACTTTGAGCTATATAAACTTGGATGGATTGCTCAACCTCTTAAAGGTTAAGTTCCCTCACTTATAAAATGAAAATAATAATGCCCACACTTGAGGACTGAATGAGATACCAAGTACACCTATAACCAGTGTGTTTAAAAAGGGGACTCATTTATAATACGTGGCATGAAAGATACCCCAAGGTCAATCATTTTTCAGTTCTTTAAAGCCAACCAAATTTGGGGAGGAAGCTCTTGTACTGAAAGATTTTCTAGAAAACTACTTTTCTGTGACTTAGAACAATTCTTCCTCACATAATTAGAATGAAAAAAAATGTTGAGATAGATGAGAGAGAAACATTCCAAATTACGTTCCAAATTTAGTATATATTCTTTCAACGAACATTTAAAAGCACCAGACTTTAAATAAAGTAATATTGCTTCGTTTTTAAAGCACTTTTGATTTACAACACTTTTCTCAACAAAGCATTCATTCATTTGATTCCCCATCATATTCTGTGAGGACAGACACGGATCCTTATTCATCTATGAGAGGTGGGAGGAAAAGTCATAAGAAGCAGTCAAATCAGCGCTGTAAAATCATAGTCCTGATATCAGACAGGCCTGGGCTTGAGATACCAGCTGTGTATCTCCTTAAACAAGTTACCTGTTTGCATCTAATTTTCCTCATCTGTGAATTGGGTATAATATAACTATCTCCTAGAGTTATTGTGGGAATTAAATGAAGTAGTATATAAAGGGACTTATTACATACACTGTCTAACACACAGCTTAACATGCTATCACTTAACAATCAGCATGGTCATTACTATGGTTTTAATTATTGTTCAAGGTCAGGTAGCTGAAATAGCAGAATCAGGATTGTTCATGGACTTTCAGTACAGTATTTTCTGCCATACTACTCATTTTCAAACATGGGAAAGCCCTGAAAACCCTCTTTAAGAAACAAAATTGTACGTTGCACGTGAGTACATAACATGCCAGAACCACTCTTGCTAGAGTTAGAGGGAAAGGCCTGACGTGCCTTTCACCCATCCCTCCTTTCCACCACCACAGACAAATGTCTCCCCACCGCCCCCATTCCATTGCTATCCGGTCTGCTGCTCGCAGTCACGGCTGCCTGAGACTCACTAGGGACTTGATCTCAATGGGTTAAGAGGACAGTTGGGCAACAACGCTTCCATTTGTCTTGTTCCTCCTCCTACCTGTCTGGCCCTGCTCCTCATTTCCCGTCACTCTCTTGTTCATTTGGCCATCCACTTTTCCTGGCTCATGATCTCCATGAATTTTACCAGAAAGCAGGACCTGGCTGTCTCCTGGCCTGAGCCCTCCCATTTCGTCCTGCCAATGAGAATCTGTGTCCTCCAGGCCCATGGAGGTTCATCCCCTTCACACCCACCTCCGCCCACAGACGAGGGGATGCTTCCACCCCTCTCTTCATGCATGAAAAATTCTGCCACCTCTTCCCAGCCCTCTACCCAACCTTCAACAGAGTAAAAGTTACTAATCCAACCGACAAAAATTCCAGATCCTTTTCCATGTCACGTTTTGTCCGGGGTTAGATTACTGGGTGCTAACAGCACAAACCCATCTCTACCCCTTTACCTTCTCCAATGGCTAGGAGTGCACGTCCACGAAGACCAACCATATCGCCATAGTATGTCCAGCATGCTGGCCCTTGCTGTTCCGTGTGACTGTGCTGGTCCCTAAGATTCAGATTCAAGTCTTTGAGACTTATAACTCAATTTAGCCTCCTAGCTTTTTCCCCAGTATTCAGCATTTTCCCTAGAACTCCACAGTGAGGATTTTGGGGTACTCCTGGGACTATTAATTCCCATTTAGCTGTTGCTCCTTGACTCTACTGCCATTGGAAGGTCAACCAGGAGGAAAACTGTCTGGTAAGGAAGGTCTAAGCCTTCCCTGCTCCCTTGATTCCTAATACCTCTGTGATCTACCTTCTCGAAGCCCAGCCCTTTTCCTCTAATCCCAGCCATTCCCAGGCCTCTCATCCAACACATACGCCGGTGATATAGAACATTACAGATAACTTGGCCTATACTCCTCTGGGCCTTGGGCCCAGAGTGCCTTTCCCAGCTTCCTTCTATCTAATCCTACTATTCTTTAAGACACTCCACAAAACACTCCTCTACCTGAAGCCTTCCATTATCCCTGTCAGAATAAGTTATCCTTCCTCTGGCTCACACAGCAGTTAATTTTTCACTCACTTACAGCACTATTTCATTCTGCCTCATGTTCCAAAAAGTAGTTTTCAATGGGACGGCCTTTCCCACAGGACTGGAAGCAACTCAAAAAGGGGGGGTGGGGGGCGGGGAAGCCTAGTTTAGTCACTTTTGAGATCCCTCAGCATCTACTCTTATGCTTTACAAACTACAGAGGCACAATGATATATTTTGGGAGCCCAATGACACCCAATAAATCTGGTCAGAAAAATTATATATTATAATATATTATTAATCTAATACATGTATTGTGCAATGCATCTTTCGTTTGCAAAGAAACCTCAGTGACGTTGAGCATCTTGTGGGCCTCCTGAAGCATGAATGGAAAAGATTTTGTCAGAAACAGGAAGAAACCCATGAAAAGCAACCATCATTTTTGGCTTGCCTGGAAGTCTACTTGTTTTCCTGTTTTCCTCTCATTTTTAATGACAAAACAAGCTGCCTCCTGTGTTTCCTTTTTCTGCTACAGGAACATGCTGTCAGGGAGCACTGAGTGCTGGTCCAAACACTGGCCCAGAAAGTACTGGCCTGCCTGTCTGGGCTTTGGGTTCACAGACGTGTGGGAGATCCCGACACCTGACGCCACGCATCAGACTTCGTCACGAGTTCCTGCTTCTCCCAGGAGACCTGTTGCATCTTCCAGGACAGGGGTGGCAAACTCATTTTCACCGAGGCCACCTCAGCCTTGCGGTTGCCTTCAAAGGGCCAAAATAATTGTAGGACTGTATAAATGTAACAACTCCTCAACTGTTAAGGAGCTGGAATGACATTCAGCCCTTTGAAGGCAACTGCAAGGCTGATGGGGACCCCCGGTGAAAATGAGTTTGACACCCCTGATCTAGGAGGTGATAGAAAAAGCACAGGTGTGGAGACGAAATGCTCAAGTTTTATCACTGCCACTTGCTTCTTCTATGCCCTTGTGCAAGGGGCTTGACCTCTCTAAACCTCGGTTTCTTCATCTGCACAATGAGTTCTTATGACAAAGCAAGTGTGGGAATATTTTGTAGTCTCTGACTCTGAAAACTAAGGTGCTATCATTGCCATGTATCAATCAACTTTGTCTGCTAAAGGCATGGCAGGGTCTTCCCTGGAAATGAACGGCCATGTTTCAGTTGGGGGTGAAGGGTAAGTAGTGACTACTGAAAGGCAGTTGCAAAGAAAAGGCCCGATGCTGTCTCCTCTGGGGACTCACAAGAGACTGAAGTGCTCAATGACTGGAAAAGATGGACTCTGGTCAACACGGGCTGCTTTCTTCCTACTCTTCTCCAAGATCCTCGCCCATCATCAGGCTGACCCCAAGGAGAGTAACGGCAGGCACAGAGGAGCCCAGCCTGTAGGTGACTCTACAGAGCCTGGCATGTTGCTCTTGGCTCCCCTGTGAGTGATCTGCTGTCATGTTCAGTGAAGGAGGCCCAGACAATGAGGCTGTGTTACCGCCCGACATTTCTTCACTTGACATACACAGGCAGGTCTGCGGAGCCAGCAGCCGGCAGCTGTGTTTACAAGTTCCCATCACCCTCATTAATTACCGAATTCTCGGCCTGTTTCTCACCCTGAATAGGCTTCTGCAGTGTGGGCTGGTGGCAGGTTACCCCTGCAGAACAGCTGCGCAGCATCTGGAGATGGGTCTTAATTGGGGGCAATGCTGGGCGCGTCGTGGGGGTTGATGAAACAGTGGCTGACATAGAGGGAGCAAGCTTTCCGCATGAGGGCTGACCATTGGCTTCTCCTCTTCTATAAACTCTCATAAAGTTCAAAGAGACGACTCTCAGTGTGTGTCCATGTATTTGAAAATACTGGCTTCCCAATCACAAATGCACAGCACATTGCAGATCAAATGCCATACGAAGTGCCCCCAAAGAGGTAAACTAAAATTAGAGCCACTTCCACTGAAACATCAGTTATTCCACGGATTGGAAGATGTCCCAGTAAAACGGATCAGAGAGTGAAAGAAGCAACCACCAGGTCCCGTGGCAATTCCAAGGGACCAAAGAGGCCCGCCTCTTTTTCTCAGGAGTCCGGCTTCACTCTAGACTCCGTCCATGGGAAGTTCTAAACTAGGAAGCGGAGGGATTGAACCTGAAAATGGCCTCAGACTTCATAGCTTTACTCTCTAAAAACCCAAGGTGTCTATTCTGTGTAATTGTAATGGTAAATGGACTTTATCCTCAGACCAGGTGTAAGTGTGTGAGTAGCGTCAACCAAAAACAATGTGATAGAACAGAATTGCCATCAAAATGTCCGTGAAGTGTTAGAAGATTACCACGAACAGAAAAACGTTGGTCTTCGTTAGAAGTGGCTGTTGCTATCTTTTAGAATACAATAGAGTCTATACATTAGATCTACTGAATAGATCTAATGGAGTCTTTGTAATTAGCTGGTAAAAAAAAAATCTGCAATACCGGGTGGGCATAATTAGAATGCGAAGTGTTACATTCTAATTCTGGCTCTAGCACCGGCCAGCTGTGTAACCTTTGACCACTCCCCTCCCCCCTCCCCCATCTAGTCTTCACTTTCCTCATCTGCAAAAAACAGTAGTAACCCCACTTGGCCTGGCTGGTTCACTTCTCAGGGCCACTGATCTCTAAAGAGATGGAGAAGGAGACATGAAGGAGGAGTATGGTGGTGAACATTATATTCTATGATAGAGTTTTTAAAAGTTGCTCTCTTGTGGGTGGGCTGGGATGGGACTAACAAACAGAAAATTATACTTGAGCAACAATAAAAATAAATTTTTTAAAAAGTTGCTCTTGTTATTTTCCCCCTCAAAAGGAGCCTTTAGAGCTCTTTGTTTCACAAAATATATATATATATATTTTAATGTTTCATTTCTTTTTTTTAGAGAGAGGGGAAGGGAAGGAGAAAGAGTGGGAGAGAAACATCAATGTGTGGTTGCCTCTCACATGGCCCCCACTGGGGACTCGGCCCGCAACCCAGGCATGTGCCCTGCCTGGGAATCAATCTGTGACCCTTTGGTTCACAGCCCAAGCTCAATCCACTGAGCTACACCAGCCAGAGCACAAGATATATTTTTTAATTGTTTAAATTTCTTTCATTTGGTAATGTTTGGTAGGATGGAACAGGTGAATACTTAAAGAGTTCCACCCAAAATGTGATTCACAAAGACAGTTAAGGAATACCATTCTTTAAAGATATGAATAACCACTTTATTTGGAGCAATTATGGCAAATACCTGCTGTCATGCCAACTGCACCATCCCTTGCCCATAGCAGACATAATGAGCTGTTCAAACGCATTTTCCTCCTGAGCCTGGAGAGAACCATTAGACAGAGTCCTGCAGAGGGCGGGTGCCACTCTGGAGGAGTGCTTGTGAGATATGGAACCTACTGGTCGCCTGACCTAAAGTGCCCATGGAAGTCCCATCTATTAACAATGCAAAGAAATCCACTTAGAAAACCCACTTTCTTTCTCGGCCTTTAGGGTCCTGGCTCCAAAATGTCCTAGACAAAGTAGCCAGTTCATTACAGATCCATCTTTTCTTCTAGAAGAGAGAAGCAAGCTTGTCCTTCTCAGTAGGCTGCAAATGGCTTGAGTGTAGGGGCGTATCATCTACTTCTTTGAGTAGTAACTCCCTTCATCTCACTCTGGGCCACATTTCTTCATCTACAAAGTAAGGATGATACTATCTCATGAGGTTTCTGTGACAATCAGTAGGCAAGAAGTTTGAAGCACTTAGAATAATAGTTTACAATGACTAAGACACAACAGTTGACAACTGTTACTATTATTCCCCGGCGACACAATGCCATGCACATGGCAAGTGTCCAAAAATACCGCTGTAGGGAAGCCAAGGGGCAGAGTGGAGCAAGCCCTGATCACAAGCCAGCAGAGGGAGGACACCTCATCAGCCCTGACCCTCTCTCCCTGAACTTTCCTGCCTCTGGTACAATGAAAAATCAAACAAATTATTTTTATGATTCATTTTAGCGCTGACATTTTATGTATTGATAGGATTATATAACACTCTTGCACAACACTGCAGCATTTTTAACCTATATATAGAATCCTGAATATCCAGTTGAGTGCAAAAGAAAAATGTCCGATAGTTCCAGAATCCTGTTTAGGCGAAAACAGAGTTCTCTATTTTCATCTGAGTTATTTGTTTCCTACCACTGGAGGGCGTGCAGGGCTTGGTCGTAAAACATCCCTCTGGGTTTTAGCTCTCTCGCTGACAACTTCAATTTCTGTCCATTGAATTGGAATCAGAGAATCCAAGAAACAACCTCCCCTATTCCCCAGACTTAACAGATGAGGTGCAGCCCTGAGAGAGACGTGAGCCGGCAAAGTCAGGAGAGAGAAAAATCTAAGTTCCTTTGCCCTTTTCACAAATCGCCAGCCAACTGATTCCAGGTCTTTTGAAGATGGCCTAGTGTGTTGAATGGGTTTAGCTCCCAAACATGCAGAATCTGTTCAGTGGGTTCTGGGAGATTTGCGTCAGTCTTCATCTGGGATATGAATGGTGGAAAAGGTGGAAGCAATGGTGCTTCATAGCCAGCGAGTTTTCACTAGGACTCTAGTGTCCACGGAACAGCCGGAGGAATGGGGGATACCATGGCAATAAGTCACAGGACCATATATTAAAGAGCCCCCCAAACTCATTGGGGTGACTAAATACAGTACGGGAGGGAAGGGACACAGGGAATGGCAAGCTTTGTAGGAACGTCAGCAAGTCTTAGGAATACAGATCTCTTTCTTGCTACATGTGATCAGTTGACTGAAGTCCCATGTTGAAAATAACTGACAGGTCGCTTCCCAGCTTAGAGACCACGTGTGCCATGATCAATTATTCCTGTCTGGCAAGGCCACAGAATTCGGGAAGGCATGCACATACTTCCCACCCAACTGCGATTTCAGTTTCAGAAACGAAGGCCCAGGGAATGAAAGGGAACTGGTCAAGGTCATTCAGCTAAGCGACAGGGGTTAAGTTTTATATCACCCTGAGGCAGATCAGCCCAGGGCTGGAAGGTGGGCAGAGGAGGGGCAGCCAGACGCTTTCTGTTCTGAAAGGCCTGAGTGGTCCTCCTGCCTCAGTGAGGTATTTATGGCACACTTTGGACCCATTTATTTTGTCGGCTGAAAAGATCCTATAATTTTTGTCTCCCCTTTTTATTGCTTTCTTATGCAATTGTTGCTATCTACAAAGTAATGTATTTAACACATGAAAGTAGTAAAGCATAAAACATAATAAACACCATCATCTACCCCTTAATTTGTGAACTAGAAGCTACTTGTGTGCCCCTCCTTCAGGCCACCTCTCCACCCCCTGCCAAGAGGTATCCACCGTCTTCAATTTTGCCTTTTTTCCTCGTTCGGTTGGTTTCTTTTTTGAGCTTCACTGCTTATGGCTATATCCTTAGGTGGTGCTTCCTTTTCTTGTTTGCTCATTTCACTTGTTTTTAAATGACTTAGAAATGGAATCATACAGTTTTCATCCTCCTGCAGTTTGATTTTTTTATTCAAAATTAGATTTAGAAGAAATTCAAATGGTCGACCACTCATGTCCTTAACATTTTTCCTTCCTATGTTCAATATTTTCCTGATGTAAAGGGTATTGGGAAATGGTCTGGGACTTAGAGAAACTGGTTTTCCACAATAAAACTACTCCACTGCAGGAGCTCAGACATGTGGTCTCTCCCCGAGAGAATCTCCGTTCCTGCTTGGCCGTAAGCTCTCTCTGGGTGAGCCGTGCCCTATTCCTCTCTGTCTCCCCAGACGTGCATAGGTGTCCCTCTGATTCTCCACAGTGATTTTCACACATCTCTTACTCCCCTTTGGATATAATCTCCTATTCTATTTTAGTCTTCTGACTCTTTTTTAACCTCAAGAGAAACCTATATTGGGCAAAGCAGGTTTGGTCAGTCTATTTTCAAATTCAATCATATAAGAAGATGATACCCTTCTTCTCTTGCTTTCAAAGAGAACCCCCATTTCTGTTCCGGACCCCAGAAGCAATATCTGATCTCTAAAGTCTAATAAACTCTTTGGTTTTCTCAAGGTCCCCCTATTGAATCTTCTCTCAAAAATCTGTCAAATGATGAAAAAAGCACCTAATAACTCTGCTGTGACCATAAAGACAATATATTGTGCCTAGTCCACACTGCTCTAGGTTTTACAAAGAATGTCTCCTAAATTTTCTCCCTTCCTTAATTATGATGCACATTGCTAAGAACTTTGTGTTCTGTGTGAATTGTGTATTAGAGCATTTCAACTGGTTAAGGTTTCCTGACTTTGCCCCAAGTCCTGCCCTGCTCACACTGATAGTCTGGTTGGATTAAAAAGTGATTTAAAGCAAATTTCATGCTTTGCAAACTAACAATGAACTCTTAATATTTGCCTGATATATGTCCTGAGACCTTTGTAAATCCCTAATTTTGAGACCACCACGGCATATGATTTTCCCTGGTAAATGTGTATTTAACCTTGCAATGCAATCCTCATCATACTTGATTCCAGCTGACATAATTGACCACTCCCCCCTTTTCAAAATATTCTTTCTTTGGTCTCCATTCTCTCTGTCTACTTTCTTGGCTCTCCCTCTTCTGTTAGACTAATAAATATTAAAGTCCTCAAAGCAGAGCGCTGAGCCCTTTTTCTTTCTCTCTTGAGGTTAAAACATTTTAACCTCAAGGGTTCTTACTCATTTCCAAGCCTGCAAAGCCCCTCTGTATACCAATGCCTATTATATTTAAATCCCGATTCCACATAGCTCTTTTGGCCTCCTAATCTATACCTGCATCTGCTTATTGTATGCTCCGATATTTGCTTAACATATCTGTAACTGAACTCTTGTTTCTCTCCTTCAAGCCTCAATTTATTCTGGTAGTCTTCTCCATCGCAGCACATGTCACCGTTTTCTATCCAGTTGCTCAAACCAGAAAACCTGAGTCATCCTTCTCTCGCCTTCCCCCTCATTCGATCTATCACTAAACCTATAACCCCTATTTCTAAAATACAACTTAAATACATCCCCTTTTTTCTGTCAACATTGCCACCCCCACATCTGACATGGCATGGCCTCTTCTTTTCCCTTACAACGCATCAACTACACAAATATTAACTACAGAAAGCAGTCCGGATGACCCTTTAAAACTGTACCTCAGGTCATGTGACTGTCCGGTTCCAGTCTCTGCAATGTCTTCCCTCTGCACTGTAATAAACCCGCCATCCTCTTCAGGGCTGACAGGGCACGCTCTGAACTGGTCATGCCAGCTGTCCAGCCTCATCCGCTGCTCTCCTGGTACCCACACTGCCCACCCACACTGTACTTTCCTTTTCCCTGAGATGCACCAAATCAATACAGAGAAACTTCAACAAACTGGGATGTTCTGGGTAGCTGAGGAATAAGCAAAACGAGTTTTATGTTCCTACTACATTTGGTTGAAAGTCTTTAAAGTAAATATGAATCCTCTGTGGCTCTCTGGAAGTTAAAGTCAGCGAGAATTGGTAGCAATGGTGCGTGGAAACTGAAAATCTGACCAGGCCTGGGCACCATTTTTTTACTGATGATAACTCTACCAGTTACTGTTCAGGGTGAATTTTTTTTGAAGTCATAGGAATAAATTTTTACTGTTTTCACAAAATTCACTTGGATTGACTGTTTGTTATTTTTTATTGCATTTTTGAAGAAACTATGCTATTGACTCAATTGTCTACTATTTGTACTTTTAACAGTGGAGTATGAACAGAGATCCTCATTAGTTAACATCAAAAGGGTTGGTAGATTATCGCTCCCACTGAGTCAAGGTAGATTCCATCCGTGTATGTGTGTTTGTGTGTGTACGCAACTCTGCATCATGGGAAAGTCCTTTAAATTTTCTGACCCTCAGTTTTCTCGTAGATAAAAGGAGATGATAAAATCAAGGTTGTGATAAGTCTATACAGAGCACTTAAAACATTAAGCTCTTAAACTGATAGTTTGTATTAGCAAAAGGGAGGGGAAATTCATAGATAAATTTAGCACTTATATGTTACCTCACTTTCACCTAACCCGAGATTATCTCACTTTGCCATGACCTGTCGGGAAGATTTTAGACTCGTAAACACTATATAATTTCATCTTCATAAAGACACCTCTGTAATCTCCAAAAAGACATTCCAGGGTTGGATAGTGGCTAGGCGATCCTATTCATGCCATAAGGGCCATGCTTTGGTGCCTTGCAAAATTCCTCTTTCTGAAAATAAATGCTTGTATCTCAAGGCCTGTTTAGATAAGCCGAGATGCTCCATCCGTCTTCTCTCATGCTCATGGTAAACATCATTTCTCTGAGCACACCCTGTCTCCCTTTCAGTGATCCAGTAAGTCAGCTATTCAAACAAAAGGCTCCTGACACTGCCACAAAGAAAGATGGCTCTGGAAGGGGTTTTTCATGTTACTCCAGATTTGAAGGCCAAAGGGTCAGGCTGAGCCACGCAGGGCCCCCATCAATAATCCACTCAGGACAAGACCATCAATTCCCTTCATTTCAGCCAGGACCTGTGATCATTCCGTGGTAGGCTGAGCCAATGGCCCTGGATAATCTAGCATTCCTTCTCTTACAAGATTAGCCTCAAATAGGGCATCCTGGGCCTATCCAAAACGGCTGAATTTAAAGAAAGTTGGGAAGTTTCCAGCTGTGCATAGAAAACACCTTTCTAGCACTGGAGATAAAAACACAGGGGAGTCATATACCCCTCTGGGGAAACTTATTAAACATTTTGAAGGAGTCAAATGTCTAAGGCAGAAGACCAGAGAAGAAAATCATATGGATATTCCTTTAAGTTCCATAATAAACTTCCACTGCAAATCTGTGTAAAGGAATGTTCTAAAATAAAAGAAGGTAAAGAAGGACCCTTCCTTTTAGGAAGAAATTGTAAGTTATTTCTGAGCCTCCTGGTGGTCTTCATTCATTGTGTCTCCTCCTACTGTTTGTGTCTTGGAAAAATGCCCCTTGAATTTCTAAGCAGAATGTAACTTTTCATTTGTGAAATAATGCATATTTGAAAACACAGAAATGAAACATATTTGAAAACACACACACACACACACAAAGAATGACCCTTCTATGTCTACAAAAGATTTATGCTAGCTGATTGTAGGTGATTGATCAATCATAATGCTAACCATTTCAGAAATTCCTGAATATAATGATGTTTCCTGTCTTATTAATATCGGTTTCTAAACTAGAGAGTCAATAAAACTCCTGGTCAATATGTAAGACATTATGAGGACCAATTAGTAAAAAAGTTATCTGTACCAGAAGCATTGTGGATAAACATGGTTTCCTCTTTATATTAAAGAGGAAAATGCACACAAGTGAAAGAAAACAAGGATGGTCTATAGCCCGAGAAGAACTGGAAACAGATATTTAAGGAAAATATCCATTTGTCAACTGCACAGCAACCTCAGTCCAACACATTGCTTTGGGATTCATTCTGTACCGATGAAAGTGTGAAAGGGATGTGATATGTCAGGAGATTTCTGTTCTGACAAGTAAGTACTGGTTCACCAAGTCTTGTGTGTGTTGCAATCTGTTTACTAAATTAATCTAAAAAATAACAATAAAGGTTTGTGTTTGTAAAGAATTTTTTTTCTGCTTTAGGAAACAAGACTTGAAAAACTATGCTCAAGCTTTCAATTTCCCTTCTTTTTCTTCCTACCCCTCTGACCCTTCCTTCCTCCCTTCCTTTGATTTGCCCTTTCTTTATTAATATCCATACTTCTAACTTGTTAGATTTTTCCTTGCATAACTGAACTGTAGTGCTGATTTCTCTTCAAACAGACTGCAATGCATAACATTTAATTTCCAGAAACATAAGGTCAGACTATTATTATTAATTTAAAATTTTTAAAACTGATTAATTTGAAATGCAAATAGAAAATGTCTTTTTTAAAAAGCTAAATTATTCATTTTTTTCTCCAAAATCAATCTTCATTTTTTTTTGTCCCTGAGCAAAAAAAGGAAAATGCTGTTAATGAGGCTATTTGCATTTCTGACTGGCCTCCTGTTTTATTCTTAAGTGCCCCTAGGTTTCCACATGAATGTCAACACAAGAAAAACTCTCTTTCCAGAACTTTTAGTTTTAAGAATTAAACAATGCTGACCCACACAAACAACCGTGTACTCTCTCAACCCACTCTTCCCAAAGGAAGCAGGAGCAGAGGAATGACAAAGGGAAGAAGGACAAAGATGAAATGGAACCTGGACGATTTTCAAAACATCAACTCCACTCAGAACATTTGCTTTGTCCAAAGCTTTCACGTCTACCCACAACCAGAACAGCCCATGCCCTTAAAGGGAAATCCAGGAGCCCCACGCTTCTCCTTTCTCTGTGTCATCCCCCAGCATGCCCTTAGCCCCAGCCACATCGGTCCGCCAGAGTTTCTCCAGACACACTCTGCTCTTTCATACCCAATTCCCCACTGCACAGTGGGTGTCTTACAGACGACGGCGGGTCTCAGCAGTGCTGGTATTCTTTCCAGCTTGCAAAATGCCTCACTCGCACTTACTGTCTATGCGTGTGTATTAAATTGAGACTCCTGGATAGTATGTAGTCTCCACCCTTGTCAGCTCCCTTATACTACTTATTGGTAGGTTAAGAAGTCACCACATGTAGGCTAACGCGTGGAGGAAATGCACACTCATAGGTAAAATATAAATAGTATAGCTTTCCAGACGAGGAATTTAAACACATATTTTTAATTTGTTAAACATCTATTTTTAGAAGGGCAGTTGTCACTCCTGATCTGGCAACTCCACTTCAGAAACTTTATCACAGCAATGCTTATAATATCACAATTTTATACAAAAAAAAATCAAAGTTCCCAGCAATGAGAGATTCATTAACTGAATTATGACTTGTTCAGTGGAATGGAAGGGACTCTAGCCTGTAGCCCGACATCAGGGATAGCGTCTACTCAATAAATGTGGAGCAAGAAAATGTGATCGAAAGAGAAGTATTTGCAGCCTTGAAAAGATAGCCATATTATATTAACTAATTTAAAAATGTACTTTGTATACATGCAAACTTTTAAACAAAAAATGTATTTTCTTTACAGAAATGTCTAAAAGGACACGTGATTATTTTTAGTTGGGTAACTAAAAGATTTTAAAATTAAAAAATAAAATATTACCAAGTCAGGTCAACACTGTACCTCAATGTGTCAACTTGCTGTAGACAAGCTTCCATCTGAAAGAAGCAACCCAGGGAAAAAGCTATTAGCTGAGTGTCTCATAGCTTACAAGCCAGTGAAAACCTTCGCCACATCAGTGGGACACCCCAGACACATGCTCAAAGACTCCCCTCCGTGGAAAGCTGAAACACCCGCAGTACATAAGCAATAATAATCCTCACATCAGCTAAGGCATTTTTTTAAAGAACCAAAAATTGTATTGCCTTTTTTAGAACTCCTCCTCTTATTATGCCCCTCTCACCACCCACATGCTCAGCTCAATCATTTCATCAAAGTGAGAATGAAACTGTTTTTCTACATCGTACCCTCCATCCTGTTTGAACAGCGTTAGCTTGAAGCCCATTCATCAGCCAGAAAAGTCTCAACTAGAACATCTTAAAAACACACTGAGAAAGATAAACAGAAAATTGAATTACACTCTCTCGGACATTTCAATCCTGAGTGGGTTTTCAAATTCCATTTTAGGTCATTATTGAGTCGCTTCATTGATTCCCTCCTAACCAGGCAGCCCACGGCTTAAAACAGAGCTCTTAGTCTGTGAAAATGAAGATGTTATCTCTGAGAAAGTAAAGGGCCTGGGAGGCAGCTGGTTGCTTTTACAGGGACTGACATATCTGGAAGGAGACTCAGCCTGGCTTCTGAACATAAACAGGAATTATAAAGGTAGAAGCAGAACAAATAAACACAATGACTGAAAGACTTTTCCCAGAGAGCAGGCTTCCCAGAGGGCAGGCCCTTGGGAGAGGACCAGACACCCAAACTTCCCCTGGGTCTCCGCCAGACTTGGAGAAGGAGCACAGACTTGGGAGTCGGCAAGCCCAAGTAGAGTACCGGTTCAGCCACCTCATAAAGGTATGCGCTGGTCAAGTTACAGACCCCCTGAGCCTGCCTTCCTGCCAGGAAAATGGGTGCAATACCACCTACCTGACAGGGTCCGTGGGAATAATTAGAGATATAGGCATTTGTAACAGCTAGTATACCATGAATACTAAATATGTGTTAATAGTATTATTTGAGGTAGCGAAGAGAAGATTTCCAAATATTTTCTCCTGATTTCAGATCAGCCAACATCTAACAACTAAAGTAGAAAAGACCAGCGGAACACACTCTCTCCATCCAGCTAGATGTCATTGTAACTCCAGTCTCCCTGAGGAAGAAAGCAAGGATCCTGCAGCTCACTTTTTAGGAAATCTGTCTGCTGTTCCATCCTCTTGCGTTTTGGTGTCTTTTCCTAAAATCTTCAGGATGGATTCACTAAGACAGGTAAGTGTCTCCGTGTCATCAAGAAATGTCATCAACCGCCCACTCATTGTTGTGGTTTGGGAGACCTTGAGGCATAAATTAAAAAAATAAAGGGGGGAAGGGATTAAAAGAGAACAAGAATTACCAGTTGAAACTGGCATTCTTCACGGATGGTGCATTTGAGTTATTGGAGTTTAATCATAAACCCATCATTTGGAAATGCAAGACTCATTGATGTTCAGGGGCCTGACATATCTCAGCTGGCCTACTCCTTCCCTGACAAATGGATCTCACTTGCTCGGATGAGGCACAAAGGGAGACCAGGGTTATTTGCAGGGGGCCTCCCCGTGTCATTTCCCATTGCCCTGCATGCCAGCACAATCTCTTTCTCTCTGTCTGTCTCAGTCTCTTTCTGTCTCTGTTTGTCTCTCTGTCTCTCTGTCTCTCTCTCTCACACACACACACACACTCAGAAAGTTTCGAGTGAGAATGATAAAAGCAATGGCTAAAGCGAAGTGACAGACAACCATCCTGGAGCAAAAGGTTCACTGGCCTGGAAGGAATCTCAGCCATCGTGTCCCCTATCTGTCTGATAAGATTTCAATCTAAAATCCTGCCCGGCTCAGTGGAGATCAGGCCAGTCTAAAAGATCACCAGCAAGTCGATCCTCCCATATTCATTCACTCACTCATCCCCACAAAAGGCATGTATTAAATGTTAATAATAACAGCAATAAAAGCCTGTATTTATTAAGCCCCTACAATGCACCAAGCATAAGGATGAGCAAAACAGGCAAAGTGCGTAGAGCTAAAGACCTTCCATAGGAGGAAGATTTTAACTAAATAACTACAAATAAAAAAATATATAAGTACAACCTGTAGCAAGTGTCATGAAGGAGAGCTTCAGAGAGTTGTAAGAGTATCTTACGTAGAGACCTAACTTCATCTGTAGAAAACCTTGGTTTGTTCCAAGGGAACCAAATGAAGGTCATGTACTCGGAACAAGTGGAGTAGGAGTCTAGACAGATGGGGAGGGGCTGGACCACCCCGGTCTCATTAAGCATAGAAAGGACTCCCTGAGCAGTGGGAAGACATTGAAAGATATCCATGGAATCAAACCTTAAAATAAGGTAGACAGACAGCATAAAGCTAGTTTGCATCTACTGTATTAGGGTTATAGACTCAGATCCCCTTAAAGCTAAATGGTCACAGAAAGATAACATTCTATAGGCATCCCCCATGCCAGCCACAGTTCCTCAGAGGCTATTTATGGCCCACAACCATTTGAATCTGACACGTTTATTGAGTTGTCCCCCACCTCCACCCCGTGTCTGAGGCTGACCCTGTTTTGGCATCTGGAAAGAGGCAAGTAGTCAAAATAAGACACAGATAAATAACTCAAATGCCAGGTAAAATATTACAGGTGCTATAAAAGAGGCACTAAAAATGCAGCCAGGAAGGACAGCAGAGTTCAACTGAAAGCTACAGCATCTAGACCCTGGGTTCTGGTTGGTTGTGGCTGTGCCACTTCGTAGCCATGTGACCTTGGAGGGATTACCTCTGTGACTCCAAGTTATTCTGATGCCCTAAGAGTTCTGTGTCCTGAAAAGACTGTGTCCTGAGAATTGAAGCGTATCTTAGATTTATAAGCTAATGGTCAACTTATTAAAGTTACACACGTTAATATATGTTTTCTTGAGTTTTACAATCTGCTTACAAATCTTATTTTTCTTTTGATACGTAGAGGAAATTTTAACCATCACTTTTTTTCAGTCACTTTGAAAGGGTCTTTAACCAATGTTTGGTTACATTTGCAAACTTAGCTCATTGAATTCCTTCAAATAGTTTAAACTGCATTTATAAACTTGATTTTCATTATAAGCGCATCAATTATCTGATCAACAAATGTTTCCAGTTAGCTTAATAAATTATGCTTATAAATGTAATTGGCATGAAGTTCCACTTAAAGTTGTGTCTCAATACTTGTTCAGTTATATATTTTAAATTATAATTATAAGAATATCATTTTAAGAGGCCAAATTTTCTTAAATGTTAGAAGTATATAGAAATATCAAACATGGCCTAACTCTTCCTTAATATAAAAACATTTAAACTGTAATTTTAATTATTTTTAACCTGTGTACATACACAATCTAAAACTTCCAGAAAATGAAATTTGCTTCCTCAATAAGAAAATCATCACCCCTGTTAACTACAATTACCTCGCACAGAGCTACTTGGCTGAACATGTGATTTGGAAATTCAGGCTTCTTGGGTGGCGCTTTCTACAAAAACTAAGAAAACTATTAAATCATCCCAAGAGGTATAGGGAGTTGCCATCTCAGCATTCCTAGGATGACTAGTGATCAGAGATTTGGGTAACCTTGATGTGACATACTGAACTCTGTTTTTATGGGTTATGTCAATGATTCTGTAACTTCAGACGGGGCAGGGTCACATCCTAGAACTCAAGTTATACAAAACCTCACTTTTGCCTCCCCAACACGTTGCCACTCCAGCTCAGCCTGGTGTCTAGATTAGAGTGTGTTTTCTTTGACACTTAAGGTTTTTGTAAGTCTCTTTGTTTTAATGTTGTAAACTTTTTAATGTAATAAAACCCCAAATTAGGTGAATATGTCTTTTCTGTCCAACATTACAGAGTCCTCCATTCTTTGGCTACTGAATGTTAGGTATTTCACATGATTTTGTCTGACTTGTATCACAATTTATGAAGCCAATGTACTCTCTGGACCAGAGTGTCTCTATTTTTAGTATCATAAAGTTGCTGAGAATTAAATGAGAAGATGCACATGAAAGTCCCTTTGTGAGCTGGAAGGCATGGTACATATATTAGTGCCCCGCAGAGAGTGCAGTACGGAATTGATAGACAGATGATAGATAGATAGATAGATAGATGAGAGAGCGACAGAGAATGAAGGGCACCATGAGAACATGGGGAAAGGAATAATTATTTCCACCTAGAAATTCAAGGAGAGCTTTAGAGAAAATGCAGCCTTTTAGATGGATCTTGACAAATGGGGAGGATTTTAACTGACTGGTAGTAACGATGGGAAAGCCCGCAAAAGTCTATTTGGGAATCTTTACAGAAGGCCTTCAGCACGGAGTTGGCGCTGAGCTTCAGGAAACCGTCGGGGCTTCTTTTGGCATGCAGCATTCTCTCATTCATGACCTTTCTGATCCTCCTAAACGCCTTATCTCCTACAGTGTAATGCAGTTTTAACTTCTTGTCTTTATGATCTAGGACTTCTCTTACCTTGTAGGAAATGCTCTAAGAAGACCCTGGGGGAGCCCAGGGCTCTCCCCTGAGCAGGCTGATAATGTCCGGATTGTCAGCCCTGTCCCACGTGAGGATTTTCCTTGACCTCAGATATAAGGATTTTGTCTGAGAGACAAACCAGCAAAGTTCCTATGCAAGAGGAACTCGCATTAGTGAGAGAGAACCATCCAAGAAATTGTAGCAAATATGCAATGATGCTTACATCACACATGTAAATGTATACATTAAACTCCAATCCGGGCGATTCAGGTTCCCAGGTCTTCTCCATTTGTTAGGACTCACAGCACATTTTTTAAAATAAAATGTATTTATTGAACAAGATTGTGCTTTTGACACTCAAAAATACAATGTGACATAATTAGGCTCTTCAAAGGTGAATTGCAAGACATATGTAATGTACCTTTGCACCATATTTCAGGCATGTATTTCAGTAATGAGACATGAGTTCAAAGATGAATACTGCATCTCTTCCTCTTTCAGTCCTATCTGTGCATTTCTGCATAATCTATAAGGCCCCTAGCAAGATTTTCACAGACCAAGAATGTAGTAAGCAGACATGTTATTTATTAATTTGCACTGCAAGTCTGTGCACACTATCTTAATTGTCCCTATACACCCAAAAAAGCCATCAACAGCTGCTAGGGAGCTCTGTGTAACCTGGCAAATCTGGGTCTCATGAGCTGGCTTCCCCTTAAGGCATCCAGGTTGGTGACTGTCACACCGCAGGATCCCCTAAATTCCTCAACAGAGAAGTTATTTATCTAGGGCCATCCAGTGTCTTCAGAGAACAACACTTCCATTGGCTTGCCTTAGTGTTAGATGCTTACCTGCCAGGGGTCCCGGTCCAAGGGCAGAGAATCACCTATTCTACATATAGACTTTCCATTCAATGCCTTGTTTTCAACACTAGCTCTTGTTCCTACTCCTTACACTTTTCTTTACTTCCTCACCTTTGCCCTTGTTCTGAGAGAAAGATGAGTGCCCTCCTCCGCTGAGGTGTTTGGACTATAGTTTCCTCTCTCTTGTACCTTCAGCCTGCCTTCTACTTTCCAGAAATATGTTCGATCATACCAGGAACACGCATTGCCTCAGGGTCCATGACTGTACCTTTCTCTTGATTCAGGTCTTAGTTCAAATATCCTCCCTTCAGGAATGATGGCCTCCCTACCTTGCAGCTCTTCATCCCCATTGGCCTGCCTTCTGAGCTTCATACAGCACTTATCACGCTCTGTAATTATTTTTCTCCTTTATTTGCTGTTGTCTTCATCTCCTCACCGGAACTCAAGTCCCAAGACAGTTCACATCTTGTCTGTCAAGCCCTGTGTTGTGTCGTCAGAGTTTACGCAGCTGGCATTCAATAAATATTAGTTAAATGAATAAAATCACTCATTTCTTCATTCAACAAATATTCATTAAAAGTGTCTTAGGTGCCAGGAATTGTGCCTCTGAAGGAGAAAATTTCACCCATTTGTGAAAAATGTCTTCCTGCCTCTCTACCACTTCCTGCCTCCTCTCGCCGCACTCTCCCTCAGTCCCCATAAACAGACACACGCAAGCTGGCTCTATCCTTGTGCCTTGGGGCCCAAAAGAAAAGAAACCCAAAGTTAGGGTGACCCTGTCCCCGTAGCCAACTGCACTTGGAGCTGGCCCTGGCAGCTGGGCAGACAATGGATTCTGAATGTTTCCCGGGCTCGGCCTAGTAAATATTCAGCTGCAATAAAAGCCACGGTCCAGTGAGCAATTAGAGAGAGAGGCCCAGGTGTCCCTGGAGGAGCTGGTTCCTATTTACCAGAGCACACAAAGGCTGGCTGGGCCCCAGCCCTCCTCCTCGGCCTTGACTTTATCACAGCAAACAGGCCTGACCAAGAGCTTTCCTCCAGACACTTGCAGCTGGCTGGAAAGTGAGCATGATAGTAAACACATGTTGCTTTGCCTGGGACCTGACGAATCAGATTACCTGCCTCGGACACACGCGGGGGCTTTGCTAGGGGGCAACCTGGAAAGGGAGCCCTCTGAAAGTACAACTGGTTTGTTGTTATTGTTTGTTGGGGGTCTGAAGGGACTCAGAAAGCCTCGCAGTGCTGTGGAACGGACTATCTTTTGTTTATTTTGTTGCCCCCTGTTCCAAAGGAGCTACCATCAGCCTTGTTCTTGTCATGGAGCCCAAGCATTCTCATTCAAAGGCTGTATTTACAAACTAAGCAGGATGGCCATAAAACTGATGACCTTGCTGCTTCTGGAATCTCATAAAAAGTTTCCAAGCTGCTCCTCCCTAGAGTAAATAAGGGTGTTGCAGTTGCTAGTCCCCTGGCAGGCTTCCAGCTGGGGCTATTACATTCCTCCCTCCTCAACTCTCCTCTGAACTCCAGCATCGGGGTGCTTAACCCTGGAGGAGCTGCTTGCTTGGAGCATTCAAACCGAGAGGCGGGGGCAATCAGAAAAAAGGGGGGAAAGGGCGAGGAGAAGCAACCTTGACTGAGATGTGCCAGACACTGTGCAAAGGATTTATCCTCAGTTTTCTCATTCGAGCTCCATAACTTTTTCATAGGCTAGCCCTCACTGGAAGCTTTAACTCATGTGCCTGCATATTGAAAATACTCTCATTTTATTGAGGTCACATGGATACGGTTTATTAAAACCTATATATTTCAATTGGCCTGTGCAGTGGAATGTCCAGGTAATCCGGTTATGGTCATTAAGATCAATGAGAGGAAATGGATGTGTATGGATGAGGCTTCTGGGAATCTATTGCTTTACTGATAAAAAGAGTCATACTTAGCTGGTGTGTCTTTTTCTCATTCCCATTTTCCCTTCTTTGAGTGAAGGTGTGAGCCTAGACCATCAACATCAATCTTATGACCAAAAGGATGAAAGATGGTAAAATGGAAAGAAGCATCAACATAGAGATGCTCCCTCAATGCCCATGTACCTGTTGTTCAGGTATCTTGGTACCATGGAAAAAATAGCCCCCTTTCTTGTGGTGGTGGACAGACTGGAAGGTGACCCCCATAATCCCCAACTAGGGTGCGCACATCTTCGTGTGATCCACTCCCCTTGAATAGGACCGAGACCTGTGACTTACTTCTAACCAATAGAATATGGCAAAGACAATGGGATGTCACTCCCATGATAATGTTATGTTATGTAGCATTATCTTGTTAGCAGACTTGCTTTAGAGACTCTTCTGCTGTCTTAACAAAATAAGCAGCCAGACTGGAAAAGCCCACATGGCAAGGAACTACCAGCGGCTTCTAGAAACTGTGGGAAGCCTCTACAAAACTGAGACATCTTCTAGAAATTGTAAGTGGCCTTTAGGAGATGAGATGGCCTCCAGTCAGCAAGAAGCCGGGGCCCTCATCTACAGCTGCAAGGAAATACACCCTGCCGACAACCTGAACAAACTTGGAAGTGAATGCTTTTCCAGCCAAGCGTCCAGATGAGAATGCAGCCCAGTTTCTTTGAAGCCTTGTGAGAGTCTTAGCGGAGGACCCAACTAAACCATGCCCAGAATCTTGATCCACAGAAACTGTGAGATAATAAACGCTTGGTGTTTTAAGCCACTAACTTTGTGGCAGTGTTTCATGCAGCAGTGAATCACCAATACCCTCATTATACACTACGCTGGTCATCTTTCTGTTCCGTGTGGAGAACTAGTGCATAGTTGGTGTGTACACAGATGTGCCTCCAGGGAGTGCTGGAGGGGTGGAAGTTGACTTGTAGAGAAGGGAGAAAAGCAGGAGGTTTGGGCAGGTGAAGAGAAAGCCAAGGTCTTAGATTCTTCTCCAAATAGCACTGGGTATTTTCATTCAAATGGCTTTAAGCTGCTGACACTTAGCTGGTTGCCAAAACATGATAGGTGAC
Source organism: Sturnira hondurensis (assembly GCF_014824575.4). Lineage (NCBI taxonomy): Eukaryota > Metazoa > Chordata > Mammalia > Chiroptera > Phyllostomidae > Sturnira > Sturnira hondurensis. The sequence goes on from NW_028075269.1 coordinate 5,691,230, forward strand.
CAAAGACTAGAAAATAGAAAGTTTGTGAATTAACTCTTGAGGGTAAGTCTTTGAACTAAAAGTGGGAATGCAGGCTATGTATTTCTCTTTCTTGTTCGGTTGGGCATTGTTTTCTAATCTAAAAATAATAATACCAGCTGGCATCGCTTGAGCATCTACTCTGTACCAAGTGCTGTGTACAAAGCCCTTCACCTGGATTCTCTCTTTAATGCTCACAGCTGGACTACAAGCTTGGAATAATGATTATTACTCCCATGTGACCTAAGTGAAAACTAAGATTCAGAGAGATTAAGAGGTGGGTCAGTAGGCAGCAGGGTTCAGAGAAAGGCAGACCGGCTTCATATCCAAGGTGTTTAAACACTGTACTATTCATCCCATTGTAAGAGATCGAAAATAAAGAAAAATAGCAATAAGAAAAGGGAAGAAACCCTTTTCCATACTCCAAACACCTGGGAACAAGCACGAAAATCTCTTTGATATAGGGGATGGGGCAAAAGGACATTTACAGTTGTGAGCACACAACACACCGAGTTTATTCTTGTAGTATTATTTATTAATTATTGTATTATTTTCTAAATGATATGAACACCTGTAAACCTGCTTTTTCCCCTCTCGGCATTTCCTGACACCACAGAGGTCAGACTACACATTCGGATGCGCGTCCTGCATTTTTGTTTTCTCAGGGAACCTGCCATAAGCAGTTTCTCAGGTTCTCCAAAGCTCCCGCCAGCGTTTTGTTCCATGATCTGGATGCGCCGTAATTTACTAAGGCGTTCTCCTAATACAGACAATTGGAGATGATCTCCAATTAGGGCTATTATAAATAAAGCTGCAATTAACATCTTCATGCCTACAGTTTTTTCCCGTATTTTAAGACTGGGTAGAAGCCTCCAAGCAGTAGGGCTGAATCAGAGAGGATGAATACAACCAGCGTGACTGGCAGTCCACGCCCACTTGGCTCTGACTCAGAGATGACACTGTAAGACTTGGAGACCAGAGAAAGGACACAAAAGAAAATTTCTTCAAAAGTGCCGTAAGGGCCTATTTACCTTTGGAAGGCCCAATTTCCTATTGCCGTCTGAATACAGTGCTTCTTTCAGCCCGATATTTGGTAAACTTTCGTGGGGTTTGTGTTTTATAAGCTGTCCCAGGGCCATAGCCTCAGCCACTTTTATACGTTCCTAAATAAACACCAGGGCCTCACATTGCTTTCTGGTGTGAACTGACCCCGGCTACTTTTGGACTGGTACCCACCAGATTTACCATTTTTTCCATATGCTCAAAGAACAAAATGTCTCTAATCCCAGAGGCACAAAAATAAGCTTTGTTTCTGAGGGGAAGTAATTAAAACTTTTAAAAGTTTCAGGATGGTGGCTACATACCCCAGGATAATCAGTTTCTCACCCCATCTGCTGCAGATATGCTTCTAAGGGGGGGGGGTACTGGAGCCAGGTATTGGCAGGGAAGAGAAACGTAGGCCCCCAGTAATGAAAACAGCCCACCTCAGCGGGACGTTGACTACATGCCAGGCACTGGGCTAAGTGCTTTGCACATATCATTTCCTGTCACCGCAGCACAGGCCCGTTGGGCAGATAGATTTATTGTCTGCATTTTGCAGTTGGGAAAATGAGGGACAGAGAGGTAGTAACTTTTCAAGGTCACAGAGATTCAGCCCAGGTGTTAAAGTTAAAAGANACGTAGGCCCCCAGTAATGAAAACAGCCCACCTCGGTGGGACGTTGACTACATGCCAGGCACTGGGCTAAGCGCTTTGCACATATCATTTCCTGTCACCGCAGCACAGGCCCGTTGGGCAGATAGATTTATTGTCTGCATTTTGCAGTTGGGAAAATGAGGGACAGAGAGGTAGTAACTTTTCAAGGTCACAGAGATTCAGCCCAGGTGTTAAAGTTAAAAGAGATCTTAGGGACCATGGAGGTCTTACACGGTGCTCTGGGGCTCCAGGGACCACTGGGGAAGCCAGCCATAGGCAAAGGCTCCTACGCATCCCTCTTTTCTCCCCTGACCCTTGTGATAGGCAGAATAATGGCTGCCCAAGGATGTCAATGTCCTAACCTCCAGAACCTGCGAATATGTTGTCTTCCATGGCAAAAGAGGCTTTGCAGATGTGATGAAGTCAAGGGAGATGGGGAGATGACCCAGCTTCATCCAAGTGGACCCAAATCTAATCACATGGGCCTTTAAAGTGAAGAACTTTCCCAGGCTGCAGGTGACAGAGAGCTGCAATTACTGGAGGATGGTCAGACAGATGCGACCTTGCTAGCTTTGGAGATGGAGGAAGGACCATGAGCCAAAAAACTGCTACCTCCTGAAGCTGGAAAAGGCAAGGAAATAGTGTTCCCTGAGAGCCTTGAGAAAGGAATGCAGCCCTGCCAACATCTTGATTTTCACCCAGCAAGACCCCTCAGACTTCCAGCCCCAGAGCCATAGGGTAATAAATCCATGTTGCCCTAAGCCACTAACTGCGTGGTCACGTGCGAGGGCAGGAGGGGAAACACAGAACTCTGTCCCAGCTTCAGTCAGAGCCCTTCCCCGATTACGTTTTTTGTAATCAGACTTCAGTGTGATAGTTTGTTTGAAAAATAGAACAAAGGGGGTTTTTCTAGTTTTAAAAAAGTTTAAAATAATTCCTCTTTCTCTCTCTGTGTTTGCTTCAGAAGAAATATGTTGGTGTCCCAAAAGAGGAATGGCTTTGTCCACCGTCACAGAGCAGCAGGGCAACTGGCCCAGGGCTCATTGCACCTCCGGCCCCAACAAGGGCCCAAGATCTCCTCTGGACCAGGGCTGCAGCTCTGGGCCCTGCCACGTGAGCCAGCACTGAGCCAGCACTGCATATATGTGAGCAACAACTCTGATCACTCCACCCTTCGACAAACATCCACCAGGATGGACTGGGCACTGCACCAGGCATTTGTCGATGAAGGAGTGAATGCAACCCAGTCTGCCTCCAGGGAAGCCCAGCAGGTATCCCACAACCTGACTGGAATTGTGTCCTGTGGAATGTGAAAGAACACAGAGAAAGGCGACCTAGCCAAGGCCTGAGGGCCGGAAAAGGCTGTCCAGGGGGAACGGTGTCTAAGCTGAAGCCTGAAGGATGAGTGAAAGTTGGCCAGAGGGGGAAGAAGGGTGTTCTGTGCAAGATAGTTGTGCAATGGTGTGGAGAGAAGAAATGGGCAGCTTCCACAGACAGAGCTGACAATGGGTGAAATGTAGGATTTAAAGAGAAGGGGATGAGACAGGAGAAGTAAGCCTGAGTCAGTACAAAGAGCCTGTGAGGTAAGTTAGAAATTCACCTGAGTTGACCTTCCATCAATGCCCATTATCTGATGACATTGGGAAGACAAGGAAGATCTCTCTAGAACTGATGCAGACAGACAGAGAGCAAGCACAGGGCAAGGTCAGAGTAGGGACACAATACATTTCTGTCTACCGAATTCCGTGTGGTGACTTGTATCATTGAGGCGTATGCAAAGTGCCATGGGAGAGGAGACTGGCTATATCTGCCTGGAGGGGGTGGGAAGGTTCAAAGAGCAGGTGGAGACCTGCCTCTGAGATGATTAGTACAACAAAGGGCATGTTAAATAACTTATTTCTCCCTGCAATCTATTAGCATGCAACAATAGTCTTTGGAATCCATCACTTTCTTATAAATATTTGTCTTGAACATTTTGCAGATTCACATGTCTATCCCTGTTTTTTTTTAATTTATTAATGGTGTGTCATGATAATGTTAACTAGCTTTCTCAAGGGTGCATGACAGAAACCATTCCTCTGCCCCCAGTAAACTTTCTCCTTGCCAACAGAACACCCTCAGGACAACAAGGTGCCCAGCCCTGCAGGGATGGAATGATGATTGGTCTAAATCAGTCATGGCTCTCCTATTAACATTTACCAGATGACCACTTTCCCAGACTCTTTTGCAGCTAAGAACTAACAACATGTGACCCGGTTTTGATTAATATCATTCTGATCAATTAGATCTATGTAAGTCAGCTGGGAGGACTTCTGGGATACTTTTGTTCCTTCATTGATAAAACGGCATCGTGATTCCAGGAAAAGTATTCTTTGCTGTTCTATATCCATATCCCCTCGCTACCTTTCTACCTATAAACACTGTTGTAACGTCCAGAGGTGTGGCAGCCATCTCGCAGCCATGAAGGAGAGTGCAGAAAAATCAATGACCTACATATATACGGAGGATGAAAAACTGGAAGAATGGAAAAGCACGTGGCCTCTTGATAACACCATTGAGCTTCTGTTCTCACTTTGGAGTATTTAACCTCTAGACTCCTGTTATGTGAGATAATTGAACATCTTTATGGCTTAGGCTACTATCAGTCAGGTTACTTGTAGCCAAATATATCCTCAATTATATAGTTGTCTCCAGAAGGAGGACTACCTTTCATCTCCCCAGAATTATGAAGCTCTAAAACTGTTAACAACGTGGGCGTCTTAGGCCAACTGGCCACATGGAGATTCAAGATAATGTTTCCCCAATCCTGGAAGCAGAAAATTTTCTTTCTCCAACTCTTCCTTCCCAATGATGACTCTTCCTTGGCTGAGAGGAGATATTTGCTCTTCTGATTTCATGCTTCCAAATATCACCCATTGCTTCATCACTCTTTGCATTTGGCCAGATCTTTGGTCATGATGGTCTCTCTGGAGGGCCTGGCTAGTTAGGAAAGTTGACCTTGTCAAAAATCAGAGTCAGAGTCTCCTCGGCAATTGCAAAGGTAAGCTGTCACCAGCCCTGTCAACAGTCACAGCAGAAAGAGAGCTATTTATTCATCTAAGACCTTTATGAGTCACAGTCTAAACATGCTGTGAACCCTTCTCTGACAAGTCATACCCTGCCCCAGTCTCTGGAGAGAGTGCTTCCCACCCAGTGCCACTTCAACAGAACAGACTCTTGGCTTGTGGCTGTCTAATCTTTGGGCTGCACAAGTGGTCATATTATTAATGACTCTGAGTCATCGTTTAGGGCATTCCTTCTGGAGTGTGTGTGTGTGTGTGTGTGTGTGTGTGAGAGAGAGAGAGAGAGAGAGAGAATGTAAGGGGTAGGAGTAGAATAGGGGTCTACTATGTCCCAGACAATATATGAGACTTCCTGTGGTTATGCCTCTGCCTTACTGCATACCCTTCAAAATACAACCTATCCCTTTCATGACAAGGGTTCAAGTCCCTCTACCTCTTGGTGGCAGGCCTTTTTAACACCCTCTTGTTTGTCAATTAGACTCAAAGAATTTTACCATGCCTGGGTGGGTCTGCCCTGCACCGGGGGCGGGGGGGCGGGGGGGAGTGAGGGGGATGGAACAGAGGAGCTCTGACATTTTTTTACTTTAGATAGGTCTCTAATGAGAATGTTTCATCTTTTTGTAATCTTCTGCCCAGCCTCAACTTATACGGTGAATATGACTGTCCCCTTTGTAGTAAGGAAATGCTCAAGCCTTGATGACACAATTTATGGAAGGCTTCACTCCTTTGTCAACTCTTCATAAGTGTGGACAGAGTTTAGCTGTCACTTCTTTCAGGAAGTCCTCCCTGATCTCAAGTCAGGTTCCACTGACGAGCCTCTGAAACACCTGGTACTTCCCTAGGGAAACTGCTTGTCATATTGGCAATTCCCTGTTCTCAGGTCAGTCACCCCATGGGATGGCAAGGTCTATAAAACACGGTCTGTGTCATATTGCCAGCAACCAGAACATCCCCTGATGCACAGTAGGCACCATGAGTAATATGCACTGAGTGAATTAGGTATAGGGAAGGGACCACCTTCCACAACTGGGCAGATACCAAAATAGCCATAAGACCCTTAAACCTGGAAGAAAGACTTCAGGACAGGACTGACCAGAGGGATGTTTCTGATGTTCCACTCATCTATGTCCATGAAAATAGCAACCCCTTGGGGACATGGGCCAAGGCTAACACTTTCTGTCCAAGAAAAGGGAGTCTAATCTTCCCTCCCTCCAAGGGGCCATCAGAGCATCGCCAAGGTGATTGCATAACAACCCACAAGACCTTGAGTAAAATGTTGCAAGGACACCACTAGGACCCACAGGCTACCTCCCAAGACCCGGGGTGACCACTGTAGAACATAGGTAAATAGGGGTCCACAGGAAAGACTTCTCAATAGGCAGGAACTTTACAAAATGGAGGAGAAAGCTCAGGTTTTGTCCTGAAATGCCATTAATTGTCAGGGGATGGACCAGTTTTGTGAGGGACCCAGTAAGGTGCTGGTACTCTGGGTCCTCTAGCCTGACCTCAAAACTCTTGCCCCCACCTTGAATTCCCAACCCCAGAGAGGGAAGCCCCCCTAGGTGCAGGTGGCCAGAGTCAGTGGAGGGAGAGGGGGCACCCCAGGTCTTTGTTAAGAAGCCCCAGGTGGGAGAAATGACAACGGCCAAGAAAATTTTCCAGTTATCAATTAGACCACACAAGCCCTTCAGAACCCTGCCAGGGGGCAGGGGGGTGGAGAAATGTGGATGGAGGAAGTTCAGGAGCCCAGAAAAAAAAATACTGAGAGAAAAAACCGAGGAGTCAGAAATGACTTGTCCAGCCTTCTTTTTTCTATTTGGCCAATAGTTAGTCACAGTACATTCTTAAACCTCAGGTTCTTCACCTGTGAGATGGCAAAAATAGGCCCTAATGTTACAGGCTTGCTATAGAGATTGAAGATCACCTGTTCACAGTCCTCATCCACAGTAAGTGTGCAGTGCATGCAAATATTATCGTCACCACCTAAGTAGGGGCTGGGGACCAGAGTCAGTTTCCCTCCCTGTTACAGTGTAATCTTCTGACCTGAATGTTTGTCCCCAGGCTGGTCTGTTCAGGGATTCCAGGTTTTACCTGGCTGTCTTCCAGTGCTGAATACGCCACCTGAACAGCTGTCCCACCCCCTGCCTGTAGCTAACACCTGGTGCTGTCACATACCATGATCCTCTTTGCCATAAATTCAGGTCATACATATCTACCTGAACTAATCTAGAACCACCTTCACCTGGATCTTGACCTTCTCCAGATCCAACGCAGCTTTTCAGTTTTTACATAATCTCCATTCCTCCTGACCTCACTGAACTCTGATGAACGACTCCAGGAAGCTGCCATGCACTTTGGTACAGGTTTATCTGACTCTCCTGGCTTTCTGCTTCCTTGATGGAAAGCCCTTTCCAGGTGCTCAATTCCCCCAGCCAAGGTCACAGCCAATCAGCCAGCTGGCTTCCTGGTTGAATGGCCAAAATGCTGGGTTCAGACACCTGGCACAGAGAGTGCCTAGGAAACGTGTATGGAGTCCAGTAGTTTCGTGTTTTGTGTTCATTTCCAGCCCATCACTGGATGGTGCTGAGACCCTACCCCTCCAACAAAGCTAACACATCACAGGAAGTTGCCATCTGCTTCAGACCAAAGCAGAAGGAAATTGCTCTTTGACAGACAAATGTGAGTATGGGAGTGAACCAGAAAACTATCAGTTCCCCTCATCTGAAAAGCAGTTTCAGCACAAAATGCAGGCTATCTGAATAGCTCAGAGGATATCCTGAACAGGTTTCAGAGTGCGGTTCACACTGAATAACTTCACTCCTTGGAACCGTGATATAAGCAGAGGAAAGAAACTCGGCTGAGCACCCACTTTGTGCTGCCGTTTTCTCGTGTCCTCCAGACAGCACCTGGAAACCTTGACAGTGCTGTTTTTCAGGCGAGCTGTCAAACTCAGATCGGATCTGTGACTCCCCCTAGCAGTCACACACCTAGTGGCTGGGCCTGGGTTCAAGTCCAGGGTCTCAGCACCCTCCCCCAGTCCTAGCCAGAAAAATGTAAACCTCAGCTTCTGGAGAAGGAGATTCCACAGAGATACAATGTCTCTCCTTGGCAGCCACTCCACCCATTGCCTGGTCAGCCAGCCAGCGACAGGACTTCCCTCTTTTCAAAGCCCTTCCCAACCAACTCCTACCTAGAAAAGACAGCTTAGTCTAGCACAGTCACTAAAGCTGATTCTAAAGCCAGGCAGCCTGGGTTCAAATACTGGCTCTACCCCTTGCCGGCTGTGTGACCCTGAGCAAGGTGTTTAGCCTTTCTGTACCTCAGTGACCTCATCTGTAAAATGGAGCAATAATAATAATCTATCTCATAGGTTGTATAGCTCGATGGAGTCCATACACATGCTGACACATAGTAAGGACTCAAGTTTTAGTAACTGTTATTACAAGTCAATTTTAGGACACTTTGATGAGGTTTTGTTTTGTTTTTTCCAATCATTGGTCAAATGAAGGAACTGAGGCAGAGCATAGTTACTCTCACGCCCGAGGGTCACACATCTCATCAGAGACCAGGCTAAGCTTAGGAGAAGAGGTCCCCGGTTCCCCATCCAGGGCGTTCCCTCCTCCTGCTCACTGAACCCAGAGGCAGAAGAAGCACTGAAGCTGCTGCTGCGAGGCATCATCTCCTCACCCTTGCCCCGCACGCAGCCTGCCTGTCACATGAGCCGCGGGGGAGTCACCGCAAACATTCATTTATTTATAAACCTACACCATTACCCTCTTCACTGAAAAGCCTCTTGGAAACTTGCTGGTTAAAAGTGTCTCAGAGTCTGTCAGGGAAACACGCTCCCACTGACATCTTGTCTCCATATGTCTTTGAGAACTTGTTCAGACCCCCCTAATCCCTCAGCCAGGGACCTTCCCTGCTCCCCATTCTTCTAAGGTTTCCACGGCTGGGCGTGGGTCTGCTCTGAAAGCTCTCCCTTTTGACAAATTCCCTTGCTTTGAGTCATGGCAAAATCTGAGGAAATGGAGGCTGCCAAAGGTTTGAACATTTACATAAGCCCTTAATCAGCCCTCCAGTCCCTTACAGCTCGAGGTAGCCATCACTCCACTGTCCAGGCAAAGGTTGCTGTCCTCACTTAGCGGACACAGAGGGACCGGAGAAAACTGCTCTGTGGATGAGCCTGGGCCCTTGGGGACAGGTTCCAGCTTCTCCGTTTCTACGAGTCTCCTCTTGATATTTAACCCAGGTTCAGCTGCCTGCCATTCCAAAGCCAATAATCAAGAGACAGGGGCTGGTGGAAAGGAAGTGGGTTTATTCAAAAGCCAGCAGCTGGAGAAGAGGGTGGACTCTCTCGTCACAAAGATCATCTTAACAATTGGACACAGACAAGGGGAAGAAAAAAAAAAAAACCAGAGAAATCAAAAGGAGGGGTTGAGAGTTCTTCCTGAGGGGATTCCATGTAAGCCAAGTTCATCCAGCTGACAGGTTGGCGGCCAGCACATCTGGATGTCGAATGTCTGAAGGTTGGAGTTTGCTTCTTCTGGAGGTAGTTCCTGGAATTCTTAAGCAAACAGGCTGTGTACCTGAGGTCACATGTTAGGTAACAGGTCATCATTTAGAGAAATAATGTAAAAGGAACGGTGGGGTGGGTTATACTCTTACACTGCGCTCTTGTTTTTTCATTCATTTAGGAAATATTTACTGGTTTGCTTTTTATGGGGACCACACTACGTGCTGGAGATACATGTAGAGCAGGTATGACCTCTGGCTGCATGACTGTGGATAGGATAACAGACGTGAATCAAAATAAATGACACGTCGAGCGTGTGTGGCAGGGCAACGTCAACTTGACCATGTCTGAAGTCTGGGAAGGTTTTCTCCAGTAAATGACGCTTCACCCGTGATCTGAAAGTTTTAGAGGGGAACCTTCTAGGCAGTGTATATTCAGACAGAATAGATGAAATACAGAAGGAGCCAGAAAGACAACGACAGGGGACAAAGCCAGGGAATCGGGCACATCGTGATCCTAGCACAAGCAGGAAGCCTCTGCAGGAGTGTAGCCAGTGTCCGAGGGCTTCATCCTCCTGGTTATTATAAGACAGCCTCCCTTATGTTAAGGTTATTTCTCTTTAACCTTACACCAACCGCCGTAATTGCTACCAGGTTAAGTGCCATATGTTTTCGGCTCTTCACTTCACAGAAGTTATCTCATGGAGTCCTACTCAAACCCGATAAGGAATGAACTATCATTATCATTTTACTGAAGAGAAGGCTGAAAGAGGGCAAGTAAGCCCAAGTCCACACAGGTGAGATTAGAATCCAGGTCTCTCGGATTCCAAGTCCAAGCTTTTAACCACTGAACACTGCAAGTTTCCTGAGGGCAGCTGCTGGGTCTCTCTGATTCTGCTTGGCTTGCTGGTGGCGCCTGGCCAGCCCTGGGGCTCATTCCACGTGAGTGGAACTGCTTGCTTCTCCACATCTTCTGTCCCTCATTCTTTACCCGGCTGATGCTTCTGTGCCACTTACTGCACATGGGGCACAGTGAAAGCACTTTACATCTATTTTCTTCAATTTAATCTTTATCACAGCCTGATACTTCTTCCTCCCCATTTTACAGACAAGCCATGTGAGTTACAGGAAGTTTGACGGCTCGGCAGAAGGCACACAGTAACAAGCGGCCTGGCAAGGATTCTGACCCAGGCAGGCCGGGGCCCCACCCCTAGAGACTAGTGTCCCTCTCGCTATCCGGCCACATGGACCTCTGTTGCATTTCTCGGGAAGCATGCATTTCAGCTCTCACAACAGCCAATTTCTCTTCCTGTACATTCCTTCACCCCACAGCCTGACTTCATCTTCCGTTGGGCTCCCTCCTGTCCGTCCTCCAGGACTGTGAGTCGGGGTCTGCTACCAAAACTGGGTATTCCAACTGCTGGTTCACTTGCCTACCTCCCACATGGGGCAGGGCCCAAGCCTGCCTGGGCATTGGCATGGCCACAGTGCCTGCCACCTGGCAGGGCCTCTGTCATCACAAAATGAGTTGACAAATAAATGAGTGAATACTGAATAATTTTCTTTTGTACTTCATTGTGCTTGGCATGTAGCAGGCCTCATCTACTGTTACTGGATGAATAACTGAGTACATAGTCTGATTCCAGAATTCATTTTTTCCTTTTTGCTCCCACCTCCTCCCCCGCCACCTTTTTCTCCCTCTTTGTTTACAAAACCTGGAGAAAGACGATGAGAATGAAGAGATCAAGAGATCTCTTGAGATCACAGAGATCAAGAATGAAGCAGCTGGTTTACAAGAAAAGGAAAGGAAAGTGAGAATTCAGGGGTTTTCGTCCACCTCCACTGGGAAAAATAATCTGTATCCTGAAGTTCCAGACCCTTTAGGTATTAAGCTGCCTGAGCCTTAGCCTCCCACGCTTATCCCCGCTCGTCCCTCCTGGAGCTCAGAGCCCCCAGCGGCTGGCCCAGGGCTCCGGCCCAGAATGCCCGAGGCCCCGACAGGAGCACGGAAGCCGGTGTGAGCTGTGATTGTTCCTGAGCTGCGGGGACAGTGGCTGTTCTGGGCACTTCAGGAAGTACTTGCTGCAAGAGGCCCTTCCAGCTATTGTTGTGCAGGCCAAGCTTGCTGGGCTGGCTGCTCCCTCCAAGCCAAGGGCGTGAGCAGGGAACTGGGGGCAGGAAGGTGAAATACTGGGCTCAACGAGAGATACTCAAACCAGGAACAGGTCTGGGGCTTAAGCTTCTTTTTTTCAGGCCCTTAGTGCCAGGAGCTGCCTGCCTCTAGGTTTAGTTCTGACTCTCCCGGCCACGCAAATGCTAATTAGGGATAAGGCAGATGCTGGCAGCATGTCTGGCTAGGCCAGCAAGAACTATTCGATACCATGTAAGAAGGAGGGGTGCAGGTTTGGATGCTGGCTCCGCCCATTCCTGTGCCCTTGGACATTTCTGAACCTCCTCTTCATCTTCCTCTTCCATCAAGAGGAATCCAAACCAGCTTGAGGGGTTACGAGCAGAGCTAAGATTGACGAGCCATCAGGAACACAATGGCACTGGGAAAATGCTAGTTTCCTCCCTGTCCTGAGCAGCTGGACAGGAGCAGGCAGTATTGGGACGTGGTTGGGCAGCAGATGTCACGTTTCACTGCGTTCCTGCCTCTCACAGGCTGCTGGCCTGGGCGCTGCGCCCGCTGCAGCCTGAATTCTCCTGACAGCTGCCCGGCTTCCCTGTGTGGCCTTGCCCGTGACTCCTGTTTGAACCAAGAAAAGCCTCTGCTCTGCTCCCGTCACCAAAAATAACAAGAAGGATGCAGTAGGTGTCGCTCACAGCCACCAGCCCTGGCTGAAGTCTGGCTTCCGGATCTCTACCCCAAATCCATGCCAAGATAGCAAATCAATGTCCTCCTGTTCCCATAAATCCTGGGTTGCTCCTATGCCACTGCTCCACCTGGCAACAGCTCTGCCACCCCCTTACCTTGTCACTAAGGCCACCCATTCAGCCTCTGAGGCATTGGCTGGAGGCAGTGAAACAGCTTCCAAGCACCTGTACCGTGCAACCCGACCTTTCGTAAAAATAATAACAGTGGCGCTTAGTGAATACAATGTGCCTGAACTATTCTAAATGCATTTCATTTTCACCAACATGTTTTGAGGTAGAACTGCTTCTATCCCCATTTTACAAAAGGTGAAACCGAGTCTCAGGCGGTAAGGTCTGTGCCGTGGTGGTGTAAGACATTCCTACTTTCCTGCCCTGCTTTTTGTTAACACATCCAGCCTCGAACAGCAGTGCTTCGGTGGGAGCTGTGAGACCCAGCACCACAAGCTAAGAGGCCTAGGAGGACTCTCATTCACCTGGGCATCCAAAAATAGGCAGAGACAAAAAATAGGCAGAGACACCTGAGCCTCTGAGAGTTTAGTTGATGGACCAACGCTACAGAATGGGCGAGTTGCAGGTAAAATTTAAACCCACTCCTGCAGCTGCCAAGTCGTATATTTTTTGTGTCCCTACCATGCCACTAACTCCCAAACCAAATGAAACTGGCAGCCTGGACCCTGTCAGAGTGACACTATCAAATAGAATTGTCCCCAGCAAACTCAACTTCTACCACACCAAACCAAACACGATGAGCAAAGCAGTGGCCCGGGTGTTCCTCAAAGGAAGAAAAGTAGAAAGCGTGGTCAGTCACCCGCTCTCTGCCACCTGCTAGGAGGGTGACCCTGGACCTGCCACTGTGGCTTCAGGCAGACCAACACTGACAACCTAGGATCGCAGGAAACAGCTGCTATCTGTGGAGCATGTCCTCGGTGCCAGGCACTGGTCTGAGCATTTTATATAATCGCAAAATAATCGCAGCTCTTTGCCAGGCTCTGAGATGAGAACTTTCCCCTGTATTATTTCATTTAATCTGCAGACCAACCGTATGAGACAGATAAAACTATCCTCTCCCCCTTCTAGGACTCAGAGCAGTGATGCAACTTTAACCTCAAGTCACGCAGCTAATAGGTGATGTTGGTGGGACTTGAATCCAATTGGTCTGGCACGGAAGGCCTTGATTTTCGCGACCAGATGACTTATAGCGCCTCCTCCACCACAAGCAGGGACAGATGCCAAGAACAGGCAATGCTGTTTTCTGCTTATCCTACTGCCTGTCCATGTCCAGTTACTTTTTTTTACCCTTCCAGTCATCAATCACAGTGTGACTTAAACAGATCGGGGGCGGGGGCGGGGGCGGGGGGGGGGGCGTCCCCAGCTGCCTGTGCGTGACCACAGCAGCCCGCTGCCCACAGAGTCCTTCCTGTGGGCTTTATGTCGGCATCTGGGAAAGCCTTATCTTTGAAAACAGACTGATCCGCTTGGGGAAGGGGGTCCCCGTGATTCATTTCGCCGCAGCCCCAAGGCTAAACTGGTGGCCTGGCAGCTCCAAGTATGTTCTCTGAGCTGAAAAGCCAACTCCAAGGGCTCGGTTGGTTAGACAGGTTGGGAAACCTGAGAACCACACGCATCAGGGACAACTCCACGAGCGGTTGCCTGTGTTGAAAGAGCTGTATGGCCCAGAGTTCCTTCTCCCTCGGACAATTTACAAGCTGCCCCCTCTTTGCTGTCCCCTCTTTCTCCATAGCCAAGTAAACCAAGAAACTCTGGCCTAAGGAAACTGGCTTTTCCAGGAAGGGGGAGAGGAAGTCCAGGTTCAGGAGTCATTTGTCTCAGGACGGAAGGTCATTCAGAAGTCACTGACCTGCAGGCCAAGGCAGGTCTCGCTGGCCCGGGTACCAGTCCTGCTAATCCTCTGCACCGAACTGCGGGCCCCAGCTGACTGCAGAAAGGAATGAGGATGGAATTCCTCCCAGTGAGAGGAAAGGTGTCCAGCATGACTCAGTCAGGGAGAGCACTTCCCAGAGGAACCATTCAGAAGCCACCAGAATTTGAACCGAAGACACTTCCAATAAGAATGCCTTTCTGCGAGCTTGCTCTTGACTACCAAGTTCAGCACATTACACTCATTGTGCTTCGCTCCCTGAAAATAGCCTCTAACATTCATTCAGAGCTTATCAGCTGAATTTCAAAGAAGCGGTCATTTCTGGGACAAAACCACTTTCACACACACGGCAGACGAGGCAAGGATTATATTCCTTACCCACAGGAGGACTCCCCTTCACCCCATACTGTGTGCTCTGGGCTGGACCAGTCACCAAGGGTGTGCTCAGCTGCACTGTGTCATGTCTAGACATTGCCTGGTACATGTTCACTGGCCTTCAGTCACATTCAATGTAGTTTTATTCCTAGGCCCCAGAGAGACAGCTGGCTTTAGTGCCACAAGGGTTGGATTTCAAATGCCAGCTCAGCCACTTTATTTCTTCACAATCCAAAACAAGCCCCCTACACTTCCTGGGCCTCGGTTTTCCCATCTATAAAATGGGGCTAGCATTACCTCTTTTGAAAAATCATTATAAAGCTCAAAAGAGATAATGTCTGTAAAAAGTAACTGGCACATAGTAGGTACTTAACCAATGGATGCCATAGGATGAGGATACTACAGGCCATACCTCACAAGACCACCATGAGGACTCATTAAGATCCTTCTTTTAAAATATTTACAATAGTACCAAGAATAAAATTAATGCACAATAGGCAATTGTGATTTTGTAACCTGACCATTACACATTTCTGGACCATTTGTATTCCTAAAAGTTCAACTTTTGCCACTTTTACCCCTCCCCCCAAAAAAAGCTAGGAGAAGGATAACACCATTCCGGAGGAAATATTGCTAAGTGTTTTGAAGAAAAGTAAAGCATGTAGATTTGTCAGACTGCTTAGGCATGAGACGTGAACTCTCATTCAATCCCCAGGACACCTTTTGGAGTAAGTACTCCCTTCACTGGAGGGTAAGCAGAGGAGTGGTTAGGAGCAGACCACGTCTATCCTCTGGTTTGGCCACCGAGCTGTGTGATCTAGGGCAAGTGGCTTGACCTCTCTGGGCCGATTTCTTTGTCCAGTGCAATGAGAAGATTGACACTTGTAACGTAATCATGAAGACTGAGTGAATTCATACGCACCAGGCAGTAAGAAGAGTGTGAGGCACACAGTAAGCACTTAATGCATAATGGCTGCTATCACCTCTTACAGGGCCTGAACCAGAGGTTTGAAGAGGTTGGTTGGCATATCCAAGCTCACACGCTGCTGGTAAGTGCAAAAGCAAAATTTAACTCCCGGTCAAACTGACTCCAAAGCCACTGAGATGTTTATCCCACTGCTCCTTATCACATATGCAGTAAGAAAATACTCAAGACCTTTCCTAGTCAGAAAAGATGAGGCCAGAGAAAGTGGAGTCTGGGCGTTAGTGGTGGTGTCTCTGGCAAAAGTAAAAAAGACAGAAAAGGGGAGCTGGTTTGGAGAGAAAGCCGCTCAGTTACACTGTGGCAGCAGAGGTTAATTCTGCAAATCAAACAGCATTTTAGGCCACAGTGCTGCTTGTAAGTGCAGCTGGCATCTGAACCGGTTTGAAACCCGCCTGTGGGAGAGTTCCAGACATTCTGTTTAAATTTTGGGCCGGGGAGGGGGCTCCTGGCAGCTGTGTGTTTCTCTGGAGCTGGTTTTCCTGCGCACCGACTCTCCCTGGGGTCCAGCCCTCTGGGAGGCATCGCCCCAAAGCACTAAAGCAAACACTCCCGTGCCTTTCTGCCCAGCCCAATGCCTTCAGCTCACAGAACGTGAAATCCTGGCGCAGGGAAACAAAGCAAAGGGGAGGAAAGGCAGCCGGCTGGGAGGCCAGGGCGGGGCAGGGCATTCAAAGGCTTCATGTGACTATCATCGGTGCTGGGATTAGCGGTGATTAATTTTTCTCTTGCCTGTTTGCTTGAACTTTGGGCACCTATTGCTTCAGTGATTAGAATAGCTGTTGAAACAAAACAGCTAAAAAACTGCATGTGGTCACCTCTGGGCCGTGGGATTACTGGTGATTGTGTCTCTGCCTCTTTGTGTGTTTTCTGTTTTCCTACATTTTCTGCTTTCAGCGGGTAATGCTTTCGGATCTAACAGGAAAAAAGAGCAAACGTCAGTAAAAGTCAAACAAGAACGATTTCACGTGAGGGTGAGCTCTACCCACTGAGGCCTCCCTGGCTCCTGTCACAACCTGCTGAAGGTGGGGTTAGGTAACGGCCACCCTTCGTGAAAAGAAAGGGAGAGAAAAACGTGCAAGAGGGGGTGGCCGGTCTCCCAGGGGCATCGGGCACAGGTCAACCATTCTGTCACCAAACTCACGGGGGTCACCCTTGAGAACCGGCATCGAGAAGAAGATGTAGTTGTCATAAGGTAGTTTTATTTACTTGCAGCAAGTGAAGGAGCGAGGGGACGCATATCGAAGGCTCTGCCTCCCAGAAGGAAGGCTTAGCTGGGGCTTATATAGACTAGTTGTTTAATTACATGCTGATTTCTTCTTTCTGGTTGGCTACATTTACCAGGTTGGGTTCCGATCAAGCTCAACCCGTGGACAGCTGATCTGAAGAATACTGTGCCACGTGCTAATATTTAGCAAGAATGGCATTTAGTAAGAATGGCCTAGACCTTGAGAACCTTGTCCTATCTAACAGTTCCACCAGCACCACCGAACTGAGAGGGAGGTGTATTTTGTTGCTGTTGCCATTCAACTGACTAGCTTGATTCATTTTTACCAAATTAAAAAAAAATGTGTTTCCACACAATCAAAATTCATGTTCTGTCCATGAGCTCTGTTCTTCAAGGACATGTTTAAGTTCCTTAGAGAAATCTTTGAGGGCTGTTGATTCAAATGCAAACATACAGGAGCTCCTGGGGATATAATTTCCGCCAGGAAAGAAGAGCCTTGGCCAAGGTCAATGGTCTCATTTTTGTGTGTGTGTGTTTCTTCTCTGGAAGGAAAGAAACAGAGAAGAAGAGAGGGGTGGAGAGGGAGAAAGGAAAGGAGGGAAGGAAAGAGGGAGGGAGGGAAAGAAGGAAGGAGAAAAGGAAGGAAGGGAGGGAGGGAGGGAAGAAAAAGAAAGAGTAGGGGGAAGAAGTGAGCTGTGAAAAGTACGGAGAGTAGTGCTGACAATTAGAATGCAATGGTAATAATATTTAGGACCAAAGGGATCAAACAATGGCTCTTTCCAACCCCCCTCATTTACCAGATGGAAAAATGAAGCCCAGAAAAGTTAAGTCATTTGCCCATTTTAAACAGTCGTACGATGATAGAAGCACGATCAGAAGCCAAAATTCTCAGTTCCGGACCTGGACCACTTTCAAGTCTATACACTCTGCCTTCAGGCACAGGAAGGGGTGTGTGACCTACCCTGTTTATTACAAAGGCCTTGACGTTTAAAGGATTAAGCATGCGGATGATGCCTTGGGACTATCCCTTCAAAAACAGTTCTCTTGCCCTGGCTGGCACGGCTCAGTGAATTGAGGGCTGGACTGCAAATCGAAGGGCTGCTGGTTCAATTCCCAGTCAGGGCATGCGCCTGGGTTGTGGGCCAGGTCCCCAGTAGGGAAGTGTGAGAGAGGCAACCACATATTGATGTTTCTCTCTCTCTCTTTCTCCCTCCCTTCCCCTCTCTCTAAAAATAAATAAGCAAATCTTTTAAAAAACAACAGGTCTCTCAAAAGAGATCGATCAGACAAGGCTGATGGAAAGGGGGGTCTATATCAGCTATTTGACTCAAACTGGCTTAAGTAAGAAAGGGGGTTTTGTTCAAAGTGCCCTGGTGTGGCCACCTTCAGAGGAAGCTGCCTGCCAGTGGCTAAATGAAATCACAGAAGGTCCAGTTTCTCCCCATCTCCTTGCTCTGCCTGTGGCAGTGACATTGTCTTGGCGGCCCTAAGTCAGAAACCCTCAGCACATCCCTTCCCTTCCCTGGACCACAATTCCCTGATGGGGTTGGCCACTGAATGAACTCTAAGGGCCCTTCCACCTCTAACAGTCTCTCTCAAAAGGTGGACCACAGACATCTGCATTGGAGTGGCCACTCAGAATGTTTGTCAAACCCTGTTGTTCTTACTGCATCCCAGCTCAACTCCCACCAAATCATAACCTCAGAGGAGCCCAGGAATCTGCGGTTTCAACCAGCTCACCCAGAATAGCCTTGTGTCCACTGAGGTTTGATACACATTTGTTCACAAGACAAGAGAGCCGAGAACAAAGAGCAACCGGAGGCTGGTGAGCCCCATTCCGCCTGAGTGTTAAGAGTCATTTTTACACTTTTTAAGAGTTGTCAAATAAAATACTCACACAAAGAAGAATATGAAACAGAGACCTTACATGGCTCATGGAGGCGAAAATATTTACTACCTGGCTCCTTACAGACAAAGTTTGCCAATCCCTGGCCTGGAATAATGAGGTCATTGGGTGGTGAAAACAAAGGCAAGGGGTGGATTTAATCAGTTTACAGGACTGAGGAGCCCAAGAATTCCTGGGAGCAGGAGTGTTCAGTGTTCCATCAGCTCCATGGAGAATCAAGCAAATAAAAAAATAAAATGTGCTCAAGTTCTGGAATTTTGTTTAAAAAACGTCTCTTCCAGGGGATGTCCTGTAGCTTCTGGGTGGGCCGCCCGTGGTCTAATATCGCGTCAGGGGTAAATAAGGGCCAGCAGGGGTAAAGGCCCAGGAAAGACAGAGTCAGCGGCAGTCCCTGAAATGAAAGCCACCAGCCAGGTCTCTTTTCTACCATGGGGACCATTTGGAGACCAGCTGGTTATGGCTCCTTTTTATCCCTTCCCTCCAGCGGCTGGGCAAATACAACCAGCTAAGGACGGGGCTCTCAGAGAGTCATCCTGGGTCAAGAGGTAATTTCCCAGGGACTGGACCAGGAAGAGATCGCCGTCCTTTTCAGACACCGGGCAAGACAGGCTCTATGTAAGGGGCCAGAGTGGGCACTCCCATGGCTTTGAGAGCTGGACAGATGGTCTTGTTTGAGGTCTTGTTCACCCTTGCATTTAATCACTGTGACTTGAGACCTGCACTAAGATGGCTGCCACGAGTCCCACGTGGCTACTTTTACTTACATTCATCAAAATTCATAAAATGTAAACTCCAGTTACTTTGTCAGAGTTTGCCACAGTAGTAGTGCCTGGTCAATTCACTCCAGGTGGCTAATGGCTGTCCTGTCAGGCTGTGCAGATGCAGAACATTGCTACCATCACAGAGAGAGAGAGCCACTGGACAACTCTGCTGTAGCCAGTCTCTGACAATCATTTCAAATCCACTCTCAGGCCTTCTTTCCACCACCCGATGGCCTCAGTCTTCTAGGCTCCATCGCCTTAATGTTTATCACACGTCAACCCAAGCCTCCATTGGCTCATGTGTAAAGTGGGCCTAACAGCGTGTCAGGGCTGATGTGAGGACGGCAGGAGACAGAGCAGGTAGCACAATGCCTGGCCCAGAGGGAATGCTCAACAAATGGCTCATTGCGATTGTGCATAAAATCTCATGCTCATTATTATTGTTAATACTCTCCCATCTTCCTCCAGGCCAGGGCTTCCCGAATTCTAACAGGCACAAGATTCTCCTGGAGGGCTTGTTAAACCCGACTCCTGGGAGGGCCCCCATTCACAGTGCCCAGTTCAGTAGATTAGGGAGCCTGATCGTTTGCATTTTTAACAAGTTCCCAAGTTCTGTTGAGGTGGCCAGGCTGAGAACCACACTTTGAGAAGTGCTTTTCGGGATGGCTCTTCTTAAGCCATTGCTGCCTGCTTGGTGGGGGAGTTGCTTTGTGCTTGTGTGAACATTGTCCTTTTCTAAACATACCGTGCTCAGTTCTGCACCTGCCTTCTGCCCCGGAGACCCCTTTGTCCGCTGCTTTTCCAGCCCCAGATCAGACTCTGGCAAACCTGGCCAACAGCTTTCTTCCAACTCTCCACCTCCCGGGTTGTCACTCATTCCTCTGGGCTGCCCGCCTCCTACATTTTGTTTATTGTTTGTTTGGTATGGTACGATAGTTATTTGTTTCCCTGTCTGTGCTTCCTAAAGTGTGTGAGATATTCCACGGCTGGTACCTAAGGCCAATTTCTGGGATACGTCAGTAATTTTTAGATGGTACTGAAAGAAACAAACAGCAGTGAACCACAGCATGAGGAAGTTATTACTTTCAAATTTTTCCAAACGTTGATTACATCAGGGGGAAAGCCCCAGCCTGAGGCCCCTGTGTCTTCACCCCTTGCCAACGGCCTTCCAGCTCAGGGCCTGAGTCAGGTTATTTGATCACCCTCATCATTGCCATCACCAAAACAATGGCAGCTTACATTCAAATAGTGCTTTCTGTGTGCCTGGCAGTGTTCTAACGGCTTTCTCTACCTTCCCCACACATATTACTGATTAAGCAACTAATTCAGTTAATCCTCAAACCCCGATGAAGTAGCTAAAATTATGACTCCCAGATGAAGAAACTGAATCACAGAGAGGTTATGTGACTCACTCACGGTCACACAGCAGGAGTGGGAGAAGCAGGGTTTCGGTCCCGGCAAAGTAGCCAACTGTACCCTTAACCACAGTGATACTGGGCTAGAGTTTAATGATGCTCTTTTGTTTCACCCTTGTCTTATAGTTTGCCTGAATATATTCATTTTCTATTTCGATGGTGATACAAAATCTCTTTTGTATGTTACGTGTCAATTGTGTCTCAGTTTATGTAAATGATAGATCAAAGAAAGATAGATTGAAATGGGACTGATGTATGGCAAAAAGAGTGAGGCCAGTGAAGCAGAAATATTTAGCACGTGAGAGGAGAGCGGGTTCTTGGGTGCGGCGGCAGCTGTGAGGACGGCATGCACAGACCGAGGCTGGGGATGACTAGTTCAAGCTGGCCGTGAGCTTCCCAGGGGCAGGATCCTGTGGGTGTCGGTCAGGGTCCAGCCAGGGAGCCGATGGCACACCCAGCAGCTTCGCTGGAAAGAGTGAGATGAAGGCAGTGTTCACAGAGGTGCGGGGAAGCAGGAGGTAATAGCACGCCAGAGACTGGCCGCAGAGGGAGGCTGTTACCACCCTGGAAGGAACAAGGAGAGAAAACGATATTACCAGATTATGGAGAGCGGAAGCCAGCTGTAGCGGTGGAAGGGAGGTCAGCAGACAGCAACTGTAGCCAAAGGGCAACCAGCTATGGGGGCGGGGACCCGTTTCCCCTGTGGCCTGTGATATCCATGCCGCCACTCCTGCCACGGACGGACTCCAGCTGGAGGCCAGAGGGCAAAGAGCCCAGTGATGCCCTCAGCAAAGGTCAGCCTCCCAGTCGCAGAGCAGGGCAGAGGAAAGCGGCCTGCAGAGAATCACCGGTGCGGCCTGATAGCTGGGGCAGTGCGGTACACAGAGGGTGTTGCTCTGGATCGAACTGAACCAAACGGAGAAATGGATTTCCAGTAAAGGGTGCCACGCGGTCAAGGCAACTGGACCCTGGACCTCTGGGGTTTCACTCCCAGCTTATCGGGGTGAGTGAATCATCAGATTTTGGTGACCTCTTGGGGCTTGAGTCACACACATGCAGGAGGAGCTGAGTTGCTGGTGCCTGTTAAGTGTTTCAAGCTGTAATTATATCCTCCACCTCCTCAGAGTGTCTAGACTAGATTGCGAGAGCTGGAGGGAAAAAAAAAACAACAACTGCAGCTTTCTATGGCCCTCGAACAAATGGGAATTCCTGGCGGAGGCCCTTTTCCCAGAGCGCACAGGAGCAGCAAATCCCCAAAGCAGCAGCAGCCTGAGCCAGGAAGACGGAGAGAAAAAGGGAAAAGACGTGCCTCGCTGAAGCATCTCCGAAGGAAAGATTCCAGTCAAGAAGTGGCTGTTGGAGTAGGAAGGGATCGTGTTGTGTTCTCCAGAAAAGCTGTTCATGTGACTTGCTATCAGTAATATTAATAAATAAATGCTTTGCATGCCACACACATTTGTTCTGGGCCAGACACGGTGCTAAGCATCTTACGTACTTGGCTGCATTTCATCTCTGCAACCGCCCTATGAGGTGAGTACTGTTCACCTTATTTTTGAAAAGAGAAAAATGGAGCTTAGAAAGGTGAAGAAAACATGGTCATAGCTACAACTGGTTGAACATTTGTCATGAGCCCGGCACAGGGGAAAGAGCCAGTCAAAGGGTTGGGGGCACTTTATAAAGGGCAGCCAGCTTAAGGTGAAGAGTCACCCAGCCATCCTCCCCACTCCTGCACCAGGAGGCCCTTGAGCCCAGGCTGGGGCCTCAGAAGTGCATTCCTGTGTCAGCGAGCAGTGCCCAGGAAGGCAGAGGCCGCTCTCCACTCCATTCCCTTAAAAAGTATCTTCCTCACCTTTCTCCCAGGCCCTCAGCCCACTGACCAGGCAAAGCCATGTGGGCCCCTCATCCAACCTGGTGCTGCCATGACTGAGAAGCAACACGGTTGCCTTTCAACAGGGGTCTCCAATGATGGGATTTCCCACACTATTAAGGAACTCATTTACCCCCTGGCCTGATTTTTCTCTAGTCTCTGCTACAAATACCTTTAGTTTAATTTTTAATTTTAAAGGGTACAGGTAAAGTAACTGACTCAAAATAGTTCTTCACTAAAGAGTGATCGCAATTATTTGGCAACTATTCAGACAGGGCCCGAGCATTCCCTGCATCACAATCTGGAACTCACCACTGTGTCGAGAGGAGAGATTCACCTGCATTTGTGGAGCTGCCTCATTTAGTGAAAAAAAAAATACAAAAGGAAAAATGGAAAAACAGGATGATGTAACATGTGATGTATTTGAAAGGTGTCATTTAATAAATCAATGCTTTAAACGTGCATACACCTGCAAACCCACAATACAATAAAATTGTGCGACTGATAATATAATAATAATTATAAGACTTACGAAAAACAAATAATGCATTGAGCCTGCATTGGGTAGGTAAGGTGGCCTGGTGAGGAGACCCGACTGTGGAAGACTTTGTGATATGCAGTCTTCTTTCAGGCATGTCAGTGAGGCTTGGTGACTCACTGCTATTATTTGGAGATAAAAATGAAAGTCTAAAGTTGGTTTTTGTTGCCAAATTGCCTTCCTCAGGCACCTCCTCCCTTTACCAACACCAAGAGATTCTGGTTGCTATTAACCTTTATATTCATTTTTTTTTAATATCAGCATTTTCCTGTGACTGGGCTTCCCAACCAGAGTAAAACTGTCATACATACAACTGTAACTTTTTATGCTTGTAACAGACACTAACATACTAATTGAATGACTGATATTTGTTGAATATCAAGGTTTTATCAAAAGTTCTAGCATTAAAACAATGCACTTTTCTCCACTGTAATTTGTCATTTTTTCTTTATCCTCCCCAAATACACATCTATTCTCCATGCCTGATCCATCGTATGAAAGAAGAAAACCTCAAGTCCATTTTTTTTCTTTGCTTTCTGTCCAAACCCTTCTGAGCAAGGCTATCACCGTTCCTTCCTCTCCCAAGAAGCCTAGTGCGGCTCTCTCCACAGCTGCTCCTTCCATCCCTCGCAAGGCAGACACCGCCTTGCTTTGTTATTTCAGTTGATCCAACGTGACTAAAGCATCGGATGCACTTTCTCTGAACACTCAACCTCTGGTCGCTGAGAAGCACGAGGTCTGGATGACGGACTCTGGCAAGAATCTTCTCCCATCTGGTTCTAGTTCAGGGCTGGCCTTTGGCGGGCCTCCATCTCACACCAGGAGTCTAAGCGGGTGTGAGAGCTGCTTGGCTCTCCGGCAAGTTGAGTGGGTCCATGGAGAGCTGTTTATTTTTCCAAACAAGAGCAGCAAGGTGTTGGTGTCTCAGCATCACGCAGATTTAAATGTATTACCAAATTCTCCCAAACAGGTGTGTCTTATTTGACTTAAAGAACTATCTGTTGTTATCGGACACAAAGGTTCTTCCAAATTATGACCTGACTTTAAGGCTATAACAGTGGATTTAAAGATAGAAGCAACTGGTGTCTCCACGCATTCTTCGAGGATATCATAAAAGATCCATTCTATCCCTGTTCTTTTCTCATTCTGTCCCCTTTGGCTGAAGCCATTATTTATTGTCTAGAAAACAATAGCTTCCTAATTTGTCTTCCTGCCTCCTTTCTCACCCTTTACCATCTTTCTTCCTTTTACTTGCTGCCAGAACAATGTTTTTTTGGATACACAAATCTGAGTATGACCACCCAACTCCTTCCCCTTGTTCAAACACCTGCAGGAGCTCCTCACTGCATATAGGAGAAAATGCACAGTCCTTAGCAAGCATACAAGGCTCACTGTAACAGAGGGAGTAGAAACTGGTGGAATCTACAAATGGAATTCTTTCCTTCTTTTTAAAGAAGCTGAGACAGATCAGATGTAGCATGGTACACACTAGGTCCATGGGGACAGTGTAAAGCTCTCACTCTAGGTGTTCACTCTGACCAGTCCCAGTGCCTGTACTTCCGTACTGCTCGCCACTCTGGCCTCCTCACCTAGCTCATTATTTATCTCATGGAACTTGGTTCCAAACTGGTATCCTCCAAGCATCTTTCCTCAGTAGGGAGTCTGGGTTAGGTGTCATCGCCCTGGCTCTCAAAGCCGTCTGCAGCCCCTATGTGACAGCAGTGACCACACTGTCACGTGTGGGGCTTCTCCCTTGGACCAAGGCTTCCTTGATGAAGGTGAATATCTTACTCCTCCTTGAGTAAATAAGAACACAGAATAAATGTTTATAGTGGGCATGTGTTTTGTCTAACTAGGACCTCCTCTTCCCCTCTCCCGGAAAGAGCAGCTGCTATCCCACCTCCCCTTTAAGGAACTACCCTTTTCCTGCACCTTGTGGTCCTGACCATGCTGCTAAACCAGATGATTCCAGCCCCATCTTAGGAGAGGGCACATGACTCAAGTTGGACCAATCAAATTCTCTCACCTGGGAATGGGAAAGGTTCCAAAAGGCAACTGGAGCTATGGCATCAGGTGGGAGTTCTCTAAAGGGACCACAAGTGCCCTAGCTCCTGGATTTTATTCTTCTCAAGGCTTTAGTATCAGTGAGCTTTTGCTGTGTAACAAATAACCTCAAAATGTAATAGCATAAAATCGCATCCTTTTCTTTATCTCAAAATTCTGGAGGTCAGTAATTTGGGCTTGGCAAGCTGAGCATTTCTCCTGGTCTTAGAAGGATTTGCACATGTATCTATGATCAGCTGTTGGTGAACTGGAGGCTGGTGGCCTAGGGTCACCTCAGCTGGGATCATCTCTGCTCTCAATAGTGTCTCATCTTCCAGCACTCTAGCCTGATCTTATTCACATGCACCTGGGCAGAGTTCCAGGAGAGGGAATGGAAGCACACGGGGCTTGCTGAGACCTGGGATCCCACTTCAACATCATCATCTCCACTGTATTCTGTTGGCCAAAGCAAGTCACAGGGCCAGCCCAGACTGAAGAGGGTGGGAACTAGTATCTACTCCTTGACGAGAGGAGCTGCAAAGTTACAGGGTGAAGGGAGCGGATACAAGAGTCGAAATGTGTGATCACATCTGCAAACCACCCTGGCTTTGTTGTTCAGTTTCTTGTTGGTCTTCCAATGCCTCCCTTTCTAAATAAAAGTACTCTTATGTCACCTTCGGTTGTTTGCAAGTTAAAGACCATAACTTATGCATGCTTGGGAATGAATGAACGAGGATATGCTACAGCGGGCCCAATGTCATTCAAGGGAGAGTGTTACAAAGAGGCGAGGGGAGGAGGGTGGCAGACCTTGTCGTGGAGCTGAGGAAGCTGCTGTGTGCTGGTTGCCTGAGCGCATCTCAGAGGCCATGATACTGCGTTCCCTTCCACCCCCCCTGACTCAGCCCCTGTGGTCACAGCCGCCAACAGCCGGAAATCTCTCTGAGGGCTAGACGTGGACGGACAAGCCTTTCACTTGGAGCTGCTCCCGGGTCACCACCCAAATTGAATTTGAGACCCTGACTGTTCACATTAGGTCAATATCCTCAGGTGTAGGTTAATAGAGCAACATTTTATATTTAAGATTAGTTTAAACACAGGACATAAAGTTTTTAGGGAAAGGGTCTTTCGGTAACGGGGAAGTGTAAAGGCTGAAGGGATCCTTAGTTATGGCCCCGTGTTCCCCACTTTCTTTAAGTCCTTCTCACCCTCCACTTCCCACACCTTTCCAGTAAAATCTCCTTTTCCTTAGGAGTGGACCATCAGGATGTTAGGAGAGCAAAAACAGTTCCTGTAATTAAGTAACACTGAACTGTGAACGATTAATATCTCACATGCCTCAGTTTCAAGGATAATTTATAATGTTACGGGGAAGATTTCTTAACTCAGAAATATTTTTTATCAGTAAGATCCCCGCAAATATGAAGGAGAGGTCTTTAGGCAGTTATAGGCATGGCGGGGGCGGGGGGGGGGGGTTTGTGTTATTTTTTTTAGTGGNGGGGTTTGTTGTTATTTTTTGTAGTGGTAGTGGTGATATAAATAATGAAAAAATAGTATCTGTGTATAGATAGGACAGTGCATTTTTGTCATGCGTAGAACTTTCTCTTCTTTGAAAGCCATGGTCACCTTGGCCTTCAGAATATTCCAGAAATTGGTATAGTAATTTATAGTAAATACTGATGAAAATGGAAAGTTCCTCAAAGTTTTTGCAGCCTTAAACCCCACATTTGAGATTTAACAAGCACCCTCAGATAAAATGATTGCCCTGCGGTTCTCTGAGCACTTCTCACCATCTGCAAACCACAAAACTGTCACTCAAAGTGCTGAGATGCACATCTTTGTGGGCGGGACAAGGAGGAGCTTGTCTGCTCTCACTAAGGCCCAGGCTCGGGCCATACGCCAGTGCAGCCAGATAGAATCTCCAGGGCGGAGCGGGATGGTGCGACGCTCCCTGTGTGGGAGGCCTCCTGGGGAGCAGCCTGGTGACCTCACTGGGAAAATGAAAACAGTTCAATAAAAAAAAATACTTATCTTGGAAATGATCTGCCTGAATCTGAGACCAGTGAAGGGATTGTGTTTCCAACACCCTTTCAAAGAAAAAGGCCATTTTCCATTAGTCCTGTATAGGGAAGAAATCCCACAGTGCTTCTACTTGACTAAAAAATGATGATTCAGGCAAAAAGGATCTCAACTCCAGGTCCACACAAAGACACAGTAAGGGAATCTCCCTTAAAAGAACCAATTAGAATGTTTTCCTTCTCGAACCAGAGCAGTGATGTACTCCCGGGAAGTAGAACTCTGGGGAAGACCCAAGCAAGCACACAAGTAACCTCAACTTTTGACCTCTGATACTTTCCTTCCCTCTGGGATTTCTTTCATGAATCTTTGAATGCTGCTGATGGAGACTTAGAGTGTCCCAGCATCTAAAGCCTAAATGTAGACAAAGGAACAAAGGCTGGACATTTCAAAAGCCCCTTTACCTAGTATGCAAAAATACAATAGGCAGATTGATGTCAAACCAATCTAGCAGCAATATCAGGCCGAAAGCAGGCCTCTGACTCGCCCCCCCCCCCTCCCCGCCTTGTGGACCTGTTTTGTTCTGTTCTGAGCCCTGTTCCTTGCCTAAAGGGCTCTCTGGGCAATTCTTAGTCCCGCGGCCCTTGGGCATGTATCTTTCAGGAGACTGGGAGGACCAGCCCTAGCCATAGGTATTTTGGTGGGCATTTCATATTCTATCAACATTAGTATAATATGATCACCTCTGCAAGAGATATTTACAGAAAATTAACTCATTATAGTGGACAATATCTCTTCTCCATTTGGTATACAGCATGTTTGGGCCCAAGGCCTCTCAGCTTAGTTTGCAAAGGCTTCTGGCTAAAAGTACCTGAGAGTGTAGTTTGATTTGGCTTTACCTGAGGTCTTCTCTCGCCCACAAGTTTCTTAGCTTCTGGGACTACAAACATTTCTGCCAATCTAATAAAACGCTCCTTTAGCTTTCTTTCCAAAGGAAAAATCAAACCCAAGACAATCAGACTGTGTGTTTCAGAGCCTTCTGTGAATATGACAAATCTTAGGAGGCCCCTGGCTCTAACTTTGCTTTGAGTGCTAGAAAGCTCACACTTGAATCTGCCACTCTCCCTGAGTCGAGTGTGCAAAACTTTTGGGTGTATAAATGTTTGAGTCTCACTTTAGACTGGATTAATTTTATTCTTACATTTCTCTCTGAAATTTATCTCTTTAACACTTTCTGCCCATTTCTAACTGCGTAGTTTTGTCAGCTACCTTAACTATATTTTTCCACCACTTTAGCATCAGAAAAATTCTCTAGAACTTAAAAAGCAGTTTCTGGATGTTCTCCTCGGGTGCTGCTCTTCTTGATAATCTATTATCTGAGTGGTTTCACAGCCCTGTTGGGGCAGAGACTAGCTTGTACATTTTTGTGTGGTTAAGACGGAAATAATTCCTCTCCCATGGAACAGGTAATCTCAGAATTTATGACTTCTGACCAGGCTGGACAACAACCAGTTCTATATCTAACTTACCACTCTTAACCTAATATCGGACACCTAGCTTCTGAAATGCTATTTGCACTGGTTTTAATACAGTATAATTTCCTTTAGTAGTTAATAAGTTAAATAGCATCTCTGACTCACCTTCTATGTGCACGAAAGTAATTTCTTTTAACTTCTGAAAAAATACCATAGCAGCAAAAAGGAAAAAATGGGCAACACTATGTATTTGTCAAAATCCATAGAAACGTTCAGTATAAAGAGTGAGTTTTGACATGTGCAAATTGAACATAAACCATTCAGGAAGTTAGGGAAATCCCAGATGGAATGCAAGAGGTGACCCCCACAAAAATTCTACCTGAACTGCAAAGGCATGAAATATAACTCAGTGAAGGGGGTGGGGGGAACATGCTGACCTAGTAATGAAGGTAGTGGCGTCTGTAGGACTAATGGAAACAGTACCTGCTCAGAGTACTGGACTCTAGTTGGTCAAATTGTTTTCTACAGGAATGTAGGTTACAAATCTCCAACCACTCCATACATATATCCTGGAATTTATAATTAAGTACACGAATGGCAGATGATAGGATCCAGGTTTCTTACTGCTAAAGAGAGAGTTTATGAAGAAGCAAAGAAAGGAGGCTGGAAGAGAATTGGAGACATTAGTATGAATTCATGTTTGACTTCACACAGATACCGATAGTTACATAGAGAAATAACAGACCCATGGGTCACTATACATACATATGATTCCTTCTCAGTCGGCTGAGAAGACCTGGCACGGGCAACACTCAGTAGCAATGAACACACCTAGCACACAGATTTTGGTTTCTAACACTACTTTCCAATAAAAGAAAATAAGGCTTTTGAAGAAATGGCTGATTTTAGAACTGAGGCAGAAATTCTGTAAGATGAGCCTGAAGCATCTTGCAGAGTCAAGAAGTAAGCAGTTCTCCAATAAATGAATGAATGCATGCATGCATACATGAATGAATGAATGAATGAAAACACAGAGCCGGGTCAAAGGGATGCAGAGGCCCAGTGGAGGAGTTCCTAATGGCCAAAGTTGAAACAACTTAAGCAACAAAGTAAGTGGTGGAATATTAGATTAAAACTCAAATACAAAATTAAATTTTGAGTGCATACTGACATAAATAAATAATTGAGCAAATAAGTAGGAAAGATAAGACAGAGCTTACAGGCAGAAGAATTTCAAATAATGTGTGTAAACACTCTGCCCTCAAGGAGGTGAAGCCAACGCACGACTCCCCATATCCTTAAATGTGTACTCTCGACAGTGCCTTTCTTACAAAGAATACAGTAAGAAAAGGGAGTAGGGGAGTAAATTTACAATGCAGACACCTGACAAACACTACCTCCGCCAAGATAGCAAGGTCCATATCGACAGTCATAAAATATATTAACAGTATGTACCTTTTATATAGTGTGATAAGAACGGCACTTTGCCTCCACACTCTCCCTCCCGTAAAACCACAATTCCAGTCTAATCGTGAGGAAAATGCTCGACAAATCCCAGCTGAAGACGAATTTACAAAATGCCTGACCAGTATGCCTCAAAACTATGAAAGGCGTCAAAAATAACGAAAAGCTGAGAAACTGTCACAGACCAGAGGAACCTAAGGAGAATGGCAACTAAATGCGCTTTGGCATCCTGGAAGGGATCTTAAAATAAAAAAGGAAACGTTGCAGAAAAAACTAAGGAAGTCTGAAGAAACTGTAGAGTTTAGTCAATAATGATGTATCAGTATCGGTTCATTACTTGTGACAAATATACCACAACAATGTAAGCTGTGAAAAGTAAGAAAAAGTGGGTGTGGGGTATGCGGACCTCTCTGTGCTATGTTTGCAATTTTTGTAAATCTAAAACTATTATAAAATAAAAATTATTGAAATAAATAGGTGTATCGGAAAAACCCAACAGAGAAACATTCTGCGTGCAAAACATTTGTGAATGTCATGCTAAAAAGAAAAACTCAAAAACTATCACAGGTAAGAGAAGACTAAGGAAACATAACAATTTTTTAAAATGTGAAATACTGGATAGGATTATGAAATTTTAAAAAAGACATTAGTGGAAAAACTGCTAAAATCCAAAAATAAGACTATAGCTTAGTTAATAGCAAAGTACAAATATTCATTTCTTAGTTTTGACAAATATACCATGATTGTATAAATGTTAGGGAGGATTAGGTGAAAGTACGTGGGAATTCCCTTTGGGTAAAGGTATAGGACAACTACTTTTGCAACTTTTCTGTAAATCTATAATTATTCTGAAATGAAAAGTTTTTAAATTATTTTCTTGAATAGGTGAACCATGAGGAACAATGGCTATGTGTAGACTGGAAGTAAGGGCACTGTCTTTCTTTAGCCAGCAGAGATGCAAAGCTACCATCAACAGAACTAACATGTTTTGAAGAAGGAAATGACCACAAGCATATAAGGAAGACAGCCTGAATCACAGTGATTCTCCCCCCGAGATGGGCAGGTGCAATAATCTGGATCACAAATCTTTGGTTAGCTTAGTCCAAAGCACAGAGAATTCTGCTTTTCATAAAGCTCTTGGGGGACAAAACATACCTCTCTCAACAACCTCAACAAGAGTGGCCTATTTCAAGCACTGGGTGTTAAAGATAGGGACACAACTGTTCATGAGATATTTCCTACATCTGCCCTTTCCACACACAGGAAGCCTAATAGCTATAACCCCATGGACATAGGAAGAACAGCTCTTATCTCGCTGACCAGTGAGAAAGCCAGCCTCTACAGGATGGCCACAAACAGCCAAGATCTGGCAGGGACTGGAAGGAGCTTCTGATCCTTGCTTGGCTGAGTTACTTCTCCAGGCTTTTCCCAAGGTAGTGAGAAATAGGTTTCCTGGAATTGTTTATGAGGCTGCCAGAGGTCAGCCAGAGTTCTCAGCCTGAACAGTCATTTGTTTCTCCTTCCTCACTGGAAGTGATAAAACCATATGTCACCCCAACAGAGCTACTTACACATACTAAATACCTGTAATGTGCCAATGGCAGTGCCAGGTGCTAGAAAAGAGGGAGTGGATTTGAAAAACAGAAAAGAAAAGAAAAGAAAACACGCTAGGTTGGCCAAAATGTCATAGGTTTTTTTCATAAGATAAAAGACATATTTTTCATTTTCACCAATAACTTTATTGATTTGCATATTTTGAATATGTCAGCAATCTCCCTCCGTGTGGTGTAACATTCATTGTTCTCAGTTTGATCTCTATCACCTTCAACTGCTCTGCCCAACTGTGGAGCATCGACCGTGAGAAATCTCCAGCATGAAACTTTGCACCACCTTTGACATAATTGATCAGTCACAGCACCTTCTCCATACACTGCTCCAATGTTTTTTATGTGTTTCAGTTGCATTTTTACCTTTCTTGAAACCATAAAGCATAATATGCTGAAAATGTCGCATATTTTCTTCCATCTTCACTATTAATGTGGCTACACCAAAATTCACCAATTTTGATAAGGTTTTTTTTAAATGCACAATGACATAACAGCTGTCACAAAACAGTCTAACCAAATTGTTTTGAATGAAGTTAAAGACAATTAAATGCTACTAGAGCCATCTTATGGCAAAAAAACTGAGTGAACTTTTTGGTCAACCCAATAACAGTAATGATGATGCTAATTGATGATGATGACGATGATAATGGTAAATATGTGATAGTATCTATTTGCAACAGCTCAAGCCCTATACTACAAATACGAATCCAATTCTTACAACAATTCAATGGGAAAGATTATAGTATCTCTACCTAATGGGTGAAAAAACTCCTCACTCTCCAGGCTGCAAAGACCAGAGTAGCCTGTCTAAAGTCATGTAGGAGGCATCCAAGTGGCTAAGAACATACTCTTTGAGGCCCAGCAGACCTAGACTCTGTGTGACTTTGGACAACTAAGATCACCTCTTTGTCAGGCAGATAAAGAGGAAGGATAAAAGCAGCACAAATTTATCAAATGCTTTGGTCTATTTAATAATGTCTTCTGCAAATTTGGGGGTTGAAGGGGCCACACAGTGCCCAGAATTTGCCAAACTGTGCCAAGTACTTTACAGGTAGGGACTCATTTTGTCCTCACGATAAAACAGGAGATGAGGACTTCCTATTTTACTGAGGATAAAATGTATGTTCGAAGAGGTTGAGTCAATTTCCCAAAGGCCACCCAGCAAGCAAGTGGTCCAGCTGCAGTGGGAGCCCAGCTCTGCCCGCCCCAGTGCCCTGAGTCTTAAACACTCAGCTGTTTGCCACTCACCACTCCAGAAACCACAGGCAGCTCAGTTATTCCAGGTAACATATTTTTCATTTTAGCCGAAGGCAGACCCCGAAAAGATTCACCATAAGTGGTATAAATCTGGCTGAGGGAGTCATATTTGAATTCAGTGGGCCCTTTAATAACTGATAGCGTAGACCTTAGAAAGCATAGAACCTTCCCTGGGAAGCTAGAGAGCATTTTGAAGAAGGAGTGTAGAGGTAAATGGGAGAGGGGAGAATAAAGGTTCAAGAAGTCTGAAGACCAAGGAACAAGTTTCTTTTGGATTCCAAAGCAAACCTACAATTTATACAACTAACCTGGCCTTTGGTCAAGCCTCTACCAAGAAGACAATGCCTTCTGGACCTCAGAGAAGATTTGGAGTAAAAACAAAGATGCTAAATAGATTCCATTCCCTACACCAACCTTGATTACTGATAGTAGCTCCTGGGAGAGTTGTATTAAGAAGGATCATGAATCCAGAAATTTCTCTCCTGAGTATTTATCCAAAGAATATGAAAACACTGAGGCAAAAAGATATATCTACCCTTACGTTCATAGCAGCATTATTTAGAATAGCCAAGATAGGAAGGCAACCTGTGTGTCCATCAACAGATGAATGAATAAACAAGATGTAGTATACATACACATGAAATACTACTTTGCAATCAAGTAATATGGAATATTACCATTCGTAACAACATAGGTGGATCTTTACGATATTGAGCTAAGTGAAATAACTTAGAAAAGAAAAAAATAAATTTCACTTACATGCAAATATAAAACAAAATAGTAACAAACCAACAAAAGAAACACATAGATACAGAAAACAGAAAAGTAGTTACCAGAGGGGGGAGGGGGAGGAAGGGCGAAATGGGTAAATGGTTATCAAATATATGGTCAACGATGGAAACTAGACAACTGGCGCTGAGCACCAATAGAGTTGACATGTATTGAATTCTAATGCTGTGCACTTGAAATTTATATAATGCTTAAATAATGTTACCTCCAATTAAAAAAACTAAATTCATTGTTTTTAAAAAAGAAGGGTCACAATTCCACCCAGGCTCAGCTAGGGGACAAATTAATTCCTTGCTCCATTAGCAATTTCTGCCACAAGTTGTGTGAGGGGAAAGAGCCTCCCAGGTGCCCAGAACTTGCCATTGCTGCTTCAGGGTATGTCTCGGATTGGACATAATCTGCAGAAGGAGTTAGCTGAGCTCAGGTCCAGGTAGGGAGCCGAAATGTCCCGGTGGCACCCTGCTTCCCAGACCTTGCAAAGTAGGGCAAAACAGCACTGACAGCAAGAAAGGGCCTAATTTGAATTCCTTTGGTTTTAATTATTTTGAAAAGAGACACAGGCCACCCATGCCAAGATCCTTTAGGAAGAATGAAAAACCAAAGATCTTCAGGCCAGCTGGAGGGAGTGGAGGCAGGAGTCCCAGCCAGTTAGTCTTCCTCTGTGACATGGTCACCCTTCACCCCACCCTCCAGAAGCCTTAATAACACTCATGTGTCCACAGGATCTCAGGAGAGGGGAAAAAGCGGTGAGCCAAACCTCAAGAGGGAAGGGGGAGAAAAAAAGCAAAATCTGGAATTTCAGCTCAAAACTGGACCCTTGAAGGGCTTAACTGCTGTTATTATTTTTTATAGCGCTCTCCCTGGGCTTTCCTGACCACCAGGAACTTGGCCTCAGAGCTCAGCTGGTCATGTCTTCCCTCTATAGCCCTGCTATTGCCTTGCCAAACAGGCTCAGCCACCATCTCAAAGTCGACAGCATTCCATGTCAGACCTCCCCAAGTTGGTCAAACTTCCCAGGGCTAGACTACTAAAGGGAAAGCAGTCCTGCCGTTTCCTTTCATAAACAGTTTTTACAGGGTGCCAAATGCCCTTTAAGGAGCCCAACAGTCCAAAGGCATTGTCTGGGTTCCAGAAACCCCAGCCTGACCCAGAGGCGGGAGGGGGCAGAGACCCAGGCCCGAAATTGCTCTCCAGGGAATCTGCCTGGTTCAGGCTGTCAGGAGATTCTGAAGGTACCATTAGTATTCATCCGAGAAGGTTCTGCTGCATCCTGGCAGGAAGAGCCAGGTCTCACCAGGGTGATGGTTCTACAGAGGGTGGGACAGGACGTTTCTACCACGTGCCTTTTAAAGAGGGAATCTGTTATATCAAAGCTCTTATGTTCTACTGAGCACCTTCAGGAATTTGGAGTCACAAAGGTGAGTATGAAGCTGAATTTGAAGCTAGAAAAAACCAAATGGCTGTACTTGATAGAATAAGAATAAGGTGGAGTTTAGGGGGCTGTCCAGGACAGAAGGAGAAAAAGACCAGCAGAGCATGTGGCCCAAAGCTAGGGCAAAGCCCCTAGTGTGAGGTCTGAGGACTCAGGGGGAGAGGTGTCTGGGAAAAGGGATTTCTGATGTTCAATTTGAAGTTCTTTGCTTTTTGATAATACAGACTATTCTTTTATTCCCCGACCACATCACAGCATTTCAGTAAAATCTAGTAAATACCTGCATGGCTTTCTGTGAGTGGGGCTTTGTGCAAAGCCAGGAAAGGCTGGGTTTAAAAAAATATTAATTGGCAAACTCAGGTTGCAGGGCTTAGGGACCAGGAGGACACGAGGTTCAGTCCCCAACAACAGATTAAATCTTCCAGTGCTTTCTCCATTCCTTTCTAAGGGGAAAGTCAACTTTATTGATACTCTATCTTTTTAAATTTTCTTCTCTATATTTAGGACAAAGCAGGTACTATAAAGAAATGATAAAGAATACAAAATTTAGGATTTGAATAGATATGGGTCTGAATTGTATCTCCACTTTCCTGACTATGAGATTCCAAGCCTCAGTTTCCTAATCTATTGATTCATGATGATCAGTCTATGTAAAGGATCGATGAGATAAACTATCTGCCCTGTTTCCTGTGGCAACTGACACACAGCAACACCCAATGAGTGCTGGTTGCTCTTATTTGCCTGTTGGTGATAACAGTAAGGGTGATGGTGGAGACCACACAGACAAGGACTATTCCTGACTGTAGGGCTTCTGCAGTCAGGGAAGGAGTAAAAAGGACTGGTGAAATCAATTTCAAGATAAAAGGAAGTAAATTTTGCAAACCTGTTCTATGGATCTTCACTGGACCATGAAGCGAACACAAAATAAACTTCACTGTACTTGTCACTGCCATGGGAAGATGGTTTCTTGTCAAAGTTAGCTACATGTGCTAATGCAGGTGCGGCCTTGCACCAGCCAAACCCAATGGGAATAGGGAGTGAAAAAGGTTGGTGGATTGAGTATGAATTTATACAAAGAGACAAGCGAATGAGGACCTCTGTCAAAAGCCTTATCAAATCAAATGCATCAGGCTTAACCTTTCTCTCATGCTATCAAATCTCCGTTACCTCCCAAGTGGATTATTTTTCTCTGAGATTATATATTCCTTTTCTCACTATACACTTAGTTCATTCTAATTTTCTATGCTCAGTATGCCTTTTCAGATATAACCATCATTCTTTTTTTGCAACCTTTATCAAGATATAACTAACATCTACCATTGTATACATTTAGTTTATGGTGTGATGATCTGACACACACGTCTTGGCAGAATGACCACAGGAGGATTAATTAACACCTTCATCACCCCACATAATTACTGAGCCTTTTTTGCAGCAAGAACAATGAACTCTCTTAGTAACTTTTAAGTACACAACACGGTATTATTAGTTATGATCACCATGCTGTACATTACATGCTCAGAGCTTATTCATTTTCTAACTGAAAGTTTCTACCCTTTGACCAGTATCTCCCCATTTCCCTGCCTCTCCAGCTGCTGGCAACCACCATCCTACCATTCCTCCAAGTTCAGCTTTTCTAGATTACATGTATACATGATACTTGTCTTTCTCTGTTAGACTGATTTCACTTAGCACAATGCCCCCAGGTTCAGCCATGTTGTCTCAAATGGCAGGATTTTCTTCTTTCTCATGGTTGGATAATATTCTAGTGTGTGTGTGTGTGTGTGTGTGTGTATCATATCTTCTCCATTCATCCATTGATGGACACTGAAGTTGTTTCCCTATCGTGGCTGTTTATGAATAATGCTGCAGTGAATATGGGAATGCAGCTATATTTAGAATCCTGATTTTTTCCCTTTGATATATGGCCAAAAATGGAATTGCTAGATCACATCTGTAGGAGTTTGTTTTCATCTTTCAATTCTGTTCCATAGGTCTATGTGTGTGTGTTTATGCTAGTGCCATACTATTTTGATTACTATGGCTTTGTTATATAGTTTAAAAATCAAAATAAAGTATAAATAAATAAATCAAGGTGTGATGACTCTAGCTTTGTTCTTTCTCAAGATTGCTTTGACTATTCAGGGTCTTTTGTGGCTCCATATGAATTTTAGGATTATTCTTTATTTCTTTGTAAAATGCCATTGGAATTTTGACAAGATTGCATTCAATATACAGATGGTTTTGGATAGTGTGGGCATTTTAACAATAGTAATTCTTCTGCATTCGGTGAAAGAGAAAGGAGCCTCTTTGACAGAGTCCTTCACAATTGAGGAAGCTGAGTTCTTGCATACACACTCTCACTTTCCCTCATAGGAGAAGTCACAGCCAAGGTCTCTCATGGCATTGACCTGTTCTGCCTTGGGGGGAGGGTGACAGAGTAAAGTCAAACTGTTCCTCTTACCCTCTTAAATGTGTATTTATTTCCCTCCAGTGGTGTGCTGGAACTTCCCTGGGGAATCCTGAGCATCTAGAAAGAATGTCTCATCCAGAAGTGATTGTGTAAGAGCGTGCTCTCCAGGGCTCCCAGCTAGAGCCAATTCATGGACCACTGCAGTGGTCCACTGAGTCCACAGCTGGGTCTGAGAACTGTAGATCTACATGTCTGTTAACCAGTGCTTAAGTGGAAATACTCCTTTTGGATCCTGTGGCATATGGTGCTAGATTCCACAGCTCCCACAAAGGCAGTCGTGTCTGTAGATGGAGGCCAAATTGTTGTTGGTAAGGGGAGTGAAAATGAGGGACGTCTTATCTATCCAGGCTGCTGATGTTCAGAACTATCATTGTTGATACCTCTGGCCAGGCTCCTTCTGACATAGCTACTCTGCACATCTTCCTCCTGGTCCAGCTACTGCAGAGGAGGCTGTTGAATAGAACTTGGCACACACACTTTACCAGGTTATCTCTGTCTGGGGCCCATCATTTTGCTTTCAGTCTGAAAGATAATACCTCTCCTATAGAAGCCAAAAGGAATTTATTTCCTTCAAAAGAAGTTTCAGGAGATGCTGTATCACGGGCTTAGACAAATCCAGTTTGATTACATTCATTGTCTCCTTGTCTCCATTCACACAGCAGTCAGGTTTTTAAATGAAGGTTTAATGTGAAACTGAGCCCTTCCATCTCACTTTTCCATCCAACTTTCACTACAGAAGTGTTGCCTTGGGAAACGACGGTGAGGGTCGTGTCATTAATCACTGGTTTCAGACCTTTTCAGCGGGCAATCAGGAAGATGAAAATAGTCCTTTATAAGAATCAAGTCTTGAGGACACAGAAGCATACTAAAAAGTGAAGGTCCTTGAAGCCAAAAGAAAAATCAATTTGGCTAAAAAAAAATCTAAGTGACAAGCTCTGTTTGTGGGGTGGAGAGAGGGGGGAGGCTGCGTTTCATGACCTGACATTGACAAATGTCCTTTTTATTGTCCGAAGTCACTTCTAGGAGATTGGTTTCTTTAAAAACAAATCTCCTGAATACTCCATCATAACCAGAGTATTTCAGCATGCTTTTTGCTGGCTACTAATCTTACTATTCATTCTCTCCCCTTTAACCAGGTGGGAAATCTCATTTTATGCAACGAAGTAAGAAAGAAAAAAAAATTGACCTAGTTCTTTTTTTTAGATTTTATTTATTTATATTTAGAGGGGAAGGGAAGGAGAGAGGAGAGAAATATCAATGCATGACTGCCTCTCCTGAGTCCCCTGCTGGGAACTGGTCTGCAACCCAGGCATGTGCCCTGACTGGGAATCGAACTGCGATCGTGTGGTTCACAGGCCCGCGCTCAATCCACTGAGCTACACCAGCCGGGGCCGGCCTAGTTCTTGAATCACAACTCTGGTATCTAAATTTCACTAGGCCTTAGTTTTTTTTCCCATTTGCAAAATAAGGAAAATAATATCTGCCTTATAGAATTATTTTAAGGATACAATGAGAAACTTTACTTAATATCACCATAATAGGTAACATAATTATTTATTACTATATTACTTAAATATGCAAAGTACCTTTATTTTTGTTAATTGTTTTAATCTACCAACAATTAATGCTATGTGCTATACACTAATACCAGTCCCACTTTGCAGATGTAAAAACAGAGGCACAAAACAGTTAAGCACTTGCACAAGGTTACTCACTATAACAATCAGGGAGGTAAGCACGTTCAAAGGGGAACAGAGTGTTTCGTGTGTGGCAGAATTAAGCAAAAAATATAAGACGGATTCAGGGGCTACCCAACAGAAAGTCATTAGCACCTCTCGGCCTGAAGGGACAAGAAGAGAGATTGATGTAGTTGAAACCAGGTGAGAATCGTACACATGGAGAGATGGCTGTAGATAGAGAAACCTAGTCACTGCCAAAACCACAGTTTGGCAGGAAAGGACAGAGGGAATTAACATCC
The DNA here is from genome assembly GCF_014824575.4 of Sturnira hondurensis. Classification (NCBI taxonomy): domain Eukaryota; kingdom Metazoa; phylum Chordata; class Mammalia; order Chiroptera; family Phyllostomidae; genus Sturnira; species Sturnira hondurensis. The sequence goes on from NW_028075269.1 coordinate 5,730,873, forward strand.
TGATCTCTCTTTTCTCCCAATCTCTAATCTTCTGCCAGTGCCTCCCATTTCATTGATCAAGCTCAGCTGGAAGTCAGAGACTAGGGGAGTCCAGGTAACCTCTAATGTGGACAGAGGTCAGCCTCCCAGGGCATGAAGTAAGGCCGAGAATAGTAAGGGCAAATGGAGAAACACTAAAACATAGTAGTGCTAGGATTCAAATGCATATTCTTAATCATGCACATTATTGCCTCTTGAGCATAAACCAGTTATTGGCCTTCTTCCACTTTATTTGCAAAACCTGAGCGTGTTAGCTTGAAATCTACCTGGAAACCAAATGGCTCTTTCTCTGCAAATCATGACTCATAATTATAATAAAGATTTGTCAGCAGGAGGGCTCACAGCACGAGGAGTACAAATGGTGCAATTAAAGAGTCCCCAGTAGACAGACTTAATTCCCATGTCACTCCTCCTGGTTCAAGCCATGGGGTGCCTCTTCTTTTCTCCCCCTCATTGTACAGCAGTTCTTGGAAGCTGGATCATCTCCTTTTTATCCCACTTGCTGACACAAGGAGTCCTCCTTATTTTTAAACCTGGGGATAGCCTGAAACCCCCACCTCCAGACCCCAGAGGCTTCCTTCCACACCTCAGTGAGTTGGAGAAACTTTTCTGCAAAAGATGTCTCTCTCTACAAAGAATTCTCACGTCCTCTACTAAGAGTATACTTGTTCTTTTCCAATGCCTAGGTATATTTAGAGCTTGGCACAGTGCTTGCATAACAGAGCACTGATTAAACTGAAATTAGTAGTAGTAAAAGTGTTATTCACACTTTGCCTAAGTGAGATCAAACAAAAAACTTACAGGGACTGTAGAGAACAATAAAAATGATAGGAAGACAAGACAAGGGAGACAAGGCTTCCCCGAGTGCATCCTGAAACACTCGCAAAAGACGCACAGCCACCTCGGACGCCACAATGCATGTCCACTCAACCTCCTTACCGTGCGTGCCCTGTGGCAACATTCTTTGGACCGCTCTTCTCCTGAGACACTCCACTCTTCTGGGCACCTTTATCGACCAGGAGATTTTTAAAAACAAATTACAGATTTTTTTCCTGAGAAACACCCCAATGCATATTATTTTTCAAAATGTTGCATTTCATACCATGAAAATTGTACTCCTGGCTGGCAGTTAACATGATATAAGAAACTTGAATAACCATGACCAATGGAGGGATATTCTTTTGTTTTTTCACTTTTAAACAGACATTTCTGAAATTGTCCATAAGTCTTCTACCCTTGAAGACATTTATCTAAAACAAAGTACATTTGCCTGTCCAAATACACAGCTCATTTCAGTTTGTTCCCAGCACCTACATTTGCCTGTGCAATCCACCAAATATGTTAAATAAAGAAGACATACAGGTGAAGAGGCTTCTTTGCAGGTTATTAAATCTTCATTCATCAATTTCTTTGTTTTAAAAGGTAAACTTTGATGTCCACAAAATTGGTAGCTGTGTGAGCAGACATGAGAGCAGGACTGTGAAGTGGAGAGAACACCACAGAGGCAGGAACCAGCGGTCTGTTTCACTGCCACAATGTAGACATTTTTATTCCAATGCCAATTTCCACCGAGTGATTGGGACAGAACCCAGGGAGCAGCTCACTTCTCAGCCCCTCCCCATGGCTGTCCAAGTCTGAGCCCCCATCACCTCTCACTGCACTTGCTTTCTGGATCAGATGCCTCTTGCGTAGATGCCCTTATTGCGCCTCTGCAGCCCCACAGAATCTTGCTTCTGTCCCTGCTGCCTGGAAGGTGGGATGTTACGGGAACTACTCCGTCACTCTGCCTCGTGCACAAACCTGGCAGGCCAAGGGAGTGAACACACGAGTGGGCAAGCGTGGACCAATGGAGGACAGGAGCTGGACAGTTCAAAGGTGAATTCGCACCTGGCCTCCCAGACACCCCTGGTGGAATATAGCCCTGACAATGCCTTCTTTCTTGTCTCACTCTTCCTATGCCTCCCCTTCTGTTCCTTGGATCACTTTCCAAAACATACTTCCTACAAACGACCCCTTGTCTAGGCTCAGGTTATGGAGGAATCCAGGCTACAGTAGTCTCCGCACTTTCTCCATCTATTCCTTTTAACCTTCTACAATCTGTCCTACAGCAGCCAGATGAGATCTTCTAAAATATTAATGTATTAGATCACTCCTCTTCTCAGAAACTTCTAATGGCTTCTATCATATTCAGAACAAAATCTGAAGCCCTTTCAACGACTCCAAGGTTCAGCATGATCCAGTCACTGGTCCTTCTCCAATTCCACCTTTTTTCATACCCCTCACACCACACGACACTATATCGAGTGTTAAGGGACCATCCCCTCCGTTAGAACGCAGGATGCACAAAGCAGAGGCTGGTCTGTCTTGTTTACCACTATATTCCCAGTGCCTGGCTCAGTGCCTGACTACGTAGGCATCAAAAAATATTTGTGGAATCCATAATGGGACATGTGATTTTCATTATGCACATGGTTATAATGCTAGACCTAACATTCTATCAGACAAAGAGAAAAAAAAACTTGCTGTCAGCTGCTTTGTTTGAGTGATTCTGTGACATGTTTGTCCAGCAATGGGTGAAAAATGTGATAAAAATGGCTAAGAAGCCTTGTGCCAACAATAGTCTTGGTGAGGACTGAAAAACAAAGGCCATGCCTCGTCATCCAAAGCTAGATGCAATCAAAGCTGGATGGCCCAGGGATATTTAGCTTTGTAACGATAGACGTAGAGCTATAAAAACACCAGTATTATTGAAATGCCTGCAGGCAAAATTACTGTATTATTTTGAGCCTACACCCCCCGTTTTCTCTTTGAAATAATTATGCTTAAAGTGATTTTTACAAAGAGGCTTCTTAGGAATGCAACAATGACACCATAGCACAGAGCATACCCCTGTCCCAGTGAATGAGAGAAAGAAAAGCTGAATTTAATCTATAAGAAAGCTTTGCTTGACACATGAAGGGGAGTCTTAGAAAGTGTAAACTATGGCAAAGCCCTCAGGATTCATGACTATAATCTTAAAAGGAGTTAGGGGCCCGAAGAATACATCACCTGTTGAGGCCATGACTACAAAATTTAAGCATGGCTCACAACTCTAGAAGGCCATCTGGTTGCCACCCAGTAGGGTGGTTAGTCCCTAGAGGCAGCCCTGATCTAACGCTAACTGGCCTTGTGAATCTGAGTAAGTCACTTAAACTTCGAGTCAATTCCTCTTGAGGACAAGAACTGTTTTATTCCTTCTAGACCCCTGCAGACCACAGTGCCTGGCACCAAAAAAAAAAAAAAAAAAAAAGCAAACTATAGATGAGTGTGTCTGCAGAATTAAGTGAGACATCATTTCTTACTCTTAAAGGCCTAGTGTAACTTTTAGAGAGAATCCAAGTACAGCATAAGGAATACATAGGTACTAGACTTATCGGAGCAATCACTTTGCAAGTTATATAAATGTCTGATCACTATGTTGTACAACTGAAACTAACATAATGTTGTATGTTGCCTGTAACTGAAAAAGTATTGGGAAAATCTGTATGAATCATTTCTCTACTTCCTCTGAAGATACCTGTATTTTAGCCAGCACTTTACTCCCTGGGCTCAATTAGCTGTTAATTTCCATGAATCTCATGAGACATTTAAATTATTATTTCAAGTTAGAAAAGAATTATATACAGTCATCAGAGACTGCTGTGTGAGTAGATAAAAACTTACATATAAATTGGATACCATGACATGCTTTGGGTTTGAAATTTCCTTTGCAACTAAACATATTCTGAGGGCTCTTAATGGAAGGAACACTGAAGGCTAAATTGGAAGACCTAGCCCAGTGATTTGGGACAAGTTACTTACTCCCTCTGAGCCTCAGTGTTTGTACTGATAAAATCAAGACATCTGAGGAGATGCCTAATCTCTTTCCAGGTTAAACAAGGGCCGCCTCTTGAACACCAAGATTATTTTTTGGAGGTATAGCAGGCAATGCTTCCATTTGGTCTGTCCATGGGTCCTATGTCATGAGTGTATTTCTGGAGAGGACTTAATAATCTCAAGAGGCTGACCTTGCTCCAGCCAGAGCAACGGACTGGCGGTCCATTGCACCCAGAGGTCTGGTACAATCTGCAGAAAGAAACAGGTTCTTTGAGAGCAAATGACGAGAGGAAAGAGACTATGTGTCCATTATTTATTGTTATATAAAGAAGACACCCAAAAATCAATGGCTCAATGTAACAAAATATTATCATATTTCACAAGTTTCTGGGTTGATAGGACTCTGGGTTGACAGGAGGTCACTTGGAGCAGAGCTGAGGTCACTCCAGTGCTGCACTCAGCTGTAAGCCCAGCTGAGGCACGAGTAAGTTGGCTCTCATCCATCAGGGTCTTTCCACATGGCCTCTCCTCATTCAGTGCCCTGTCCTGAGCATCTTTACAGTGTGGAGCTGGATGGCAAGAGGAAGCTTTCCTGGGGGCCATTCATTGAGACTCTGCTTGCATCATACGTATTGAGATCCCATTGGCCAAAGCAAGTCACTAGCCAAGGCCAGAGTCAAGGTGAGGACAACACAAGAGCATGAATACCAGGAGGCATGGTTCATTGGAAGAGTAAGAAGTGCAAAATGAGAACAGAATTTTGTAGATTAGTTTCTGCAAAGTTTGATCATTTGCTCTCAAAGAACCGGTTTCTTTCTGCAGATCGCACCAGACCACTGGAGGTCCATGGCTCTGGCTGGAGCAGGTCAACCTCTTGAAACTATTAAGTATTTCCTCCCCAGAAATACACTCATGACATAGATAGCAATTTTACCATTATAGGATTTATCTGGTATTTATCACACATGACACATATTTGCCATCATTAATTAGCTTCACTGCAATTATTCAGTGAATAATGAGGGAGGTTCTATTGTTGGGCTAGAAGAAGAATGAAGAAAACGGATTTTAATTTTGCCTTTGCAAGGGCACAGCAACAAACACTCATTGAGGTCCTGTGGTGTACTCAGATGGGCAACAACACTGAAAACAGAGAAAAAGAATAATTAAAAACTTCCCTATACCAAATTATAACTAGAAGAGTCTTAATTTACAAATACTGCCTATTAATAACAATAAGTATTACTCTTTTACTTTTGAAAAATCACTGTACTCTGTATTTTAATACAGATTATTAAAATACATGCAGTCCTATAAGAAAGGCACTAGCATCCATATTTTACCGATGAAAAAACCAGGGCTTACAGAGGTTCACCAGCTTTCCAAGGCTGCTTGTAAATTAGAGGCAAAGGCAGGGTTGAAATCTGTATACTAATTTACCTGGCCACTAAATAGTTATTGTATGCTTTCTATGTGCCAGACTCTGAATCTTTATTCTATACTTTTACCTATTACATGTTCAACAGTAGCTTTTCCAAGATAGGCCCAGAGAAGTTCAAAAGGAAATGTGGGGAGAAACTGCCACGAAATAAGTTTCTAGGTCCAAGCACCATCATGCACCTTCCCACCCACACCCCTTGAGAGACTGCGTGTGACTTACACGCAATCCTTGGGAGCTCGATGCATCAAACCCCCTAATCTGCAGCTGCTGGCCCATTGTTCCTGCTGATCAGGTGAGTGGGCTCTGCCATAACAGTGAGGTGCTCTTGCTTCACGGACATGACCTGTCCTTACCACTTCGGTCACCAGCTTGGACACCTCCAGTGCCATTGATGACTCCAGGCCAAGTCTCGGGGGTCCACAATGAGGGAAGTAATGCAACCACGGATTCCATATTTTGCTGCAGCTATGAAGTTCTGGCCATAAGAACCTCTTCCAGGATGCGAAAACTGCGAGTATGTCAAGAACTGTGGAAGGTTTTCTAACCTTCTCTCGTCTTTATTACGGAGACATGAAAAAAGAATTAGTTGGTTTGACTATATTCTGAGGGGAAAATTCTGATTAGTTTTGAGTAATACGTTTGCAGTAAGATGCACCAGCCCTAAGGTCCTTAAGCATTCTGATTAATTGTGTGTGTGTGTGTAAGGCACAGATTTGGCCCTTGGAGTCATGTCTGGAGGAAAGGCAGGCCTTCTTTATAAGAAACAACTTGAGAAAAATACGAGGCTGGAAAAAGGCAAGTAGAAGAGACAATAAAGCGTAACAGGAATTCGGAGAAGACTTAGACTAGCTGGGTGGCCTGCCTTAATAGCCGTCATTGGGGGCTGGAGAGCTGCCTGGGCATGGAAAGTGAGGACAAAGATGAAGAGTTGAATGAAAAAATAGGGGGAGAGCATGAAGTTGCATCTTCTCCACAGGGGATCTTGAAGAGAAGGGATGCATTTTCTAGGAGGTGGAGCAAATGACTGTCGTATTGGTTTCATTTGAAGAAGGCAAACAGCCCCTTTGTCCTAAGAAATGTTTTGGCAGCCCCATTACAATGAATAAAATGTCCACCAATAAGCCACTCCTTGAAATTTAGGAATTTAAAGACCAGTTAGCTTAAAGTGAAAAAATTCTTACCACAGGAGAGGCAAGAATAAGGCATTATCAGCCATAAAGAAGTGCCTTAAGCCAAATGGATTTCTAATTGTTTTTAAATGGAGGGGACTTTTCTGGGTGGTTGAGCAGTGAGTGGCCCTTTCTTCTTTATATTTTTTTCTGAATTTTATAAGTTATCCTAACGATCAATAGTATTTTTGGAGCCAAGGAAAACTCTCCAATGGGATAGGGATTGATGCTACGAGGAAAGAATATTCTGAACAGGTCAGCTTTGGTGTGCATCCTAAAGAGTAAGCCCAGCTGCAGTGGGGACCATGTGGAGTCATTAACTGAGGACATAGAAATGATAAAAGGAAAAGGAAAACATTTCTTAATTTTATCCATTTCACATTTATTTTCTAAAACTAAGTTTCGTAGGAAAGCAGTATCAGTACCATTCAAAAGAAAGAAAGCACAAACTTAGAAAATAAGATGCAAACATATATTTAAGCCCTCTGAGTCATAAAACTAGGCAGGACTTAATCCTCCCAGTCCCCAAAAGATTATACACCTTCCATCACCTGCAGGACATCTTCTGATTCATATTTCTGTGAAAAGGGAAGTTTCATAAAAGAAAGCACCTACTTTTAGAACAGGAATATAAGTAAAGTCTTCATATACATGTATGTTTTTCATTTATAAATGAGAAAGATACATCTCAAAAGAGAGAAGAAATTTGCTCGTAATATAATCTTTTATTATGCTTTCACATTTACTATGCATCATTATTCTGTGTTCCTACAGTTTTCAAAATGATCATTTAAATGTCTGCCGACTATTATGTACCATAATTTATGTTTCTTTTCAAATATGTTGACTGTATGAAGCAGGCAATATATCCAATTTGAAATGTCATCTAGACAACTATAGGAAAGTGTGTTTCTTGGTTACAATATTCCACTCTTTGCTTTATATTTAAAGCAAGGTTCTCTAATTTCTGCCAGGGTCTCATTAAGTTTTCAATGCCTAAAGAAAGAATTCTCTCTAGGGGCATTCAACATATGTGCTAGAGAATCATAGGAGGGCTAACTAGCATATTTATCAAATTTCTAAATGGCCTCAGAGATGAGAGGCATAACCACTATGGTAAGTGAGAGATTCTGAATCCAAAAATGAATTTGATAGGCTGAAAGAACAATAGGCTGAATCAGACAAGATGGCATTTCACTGGGTAAAAATTTTAAAAACTGAGGATTTTTTTAAACAAGCTGGATGTGTTTTGACTAGAGAAAATAAGCCTTAGAGAAAGGACAAGAAATGCTCTTCAAATATGTGGGGGATGGAAGGAATCCTTTTTATGAAAAGGGAATTCCAAAGAGAAATGTAATAAATGGTAACCATGACTACAGGGTTCAAAATCTTAAATTACTTCATAGCAGATGACGTTGTTAAACAAAAGGAAATCCACCGCCATGTGTTCCTTTGACCCGTACATCTTTACTGAGCACAGCTACCCCGTGCTGGGTGCTGGGGACACCACACTGAAGGCGGCGATCACAAGCCCCACCCGAGGGGGCCACGCTTCAGCCAGCCAGACAGGCTGACACAAACGAACCATCAAATAAACTACTAAATAATTACAAGCGGTGCATTATAAAGTAAGCAATAAAAGGGTCTGAGATACACATTAGTCAGAGGGACCCACTGTAACCAGAGGGCCAGGAAAAACCTTTCTCTGTGAGTGACACTTCAACAGAGACCTAAAGAATGAGAAGGAGACGGTTACTTAAATAGTCATGGAAAGAGTGTTCCAAGCAACATCTCTGAGGCAAAAAAAGAGTTTGTGTGTCCGAAGGAAAGGAAGAAGGCAAGTTGTGCTGAAACTTCGTGTGTGGATAGGAGAATGGTGAAAGAGAATGGTGGGAAAATAGGTAGAAAGCAGGGCTTTGGGGCGTGGCATAGCAAAGAGTAGATTTTAATCAAAAGGCGATGAGAAGCTGTACTGACTGACTTGGTTGATTTTTGTGTTTTGAACAGCGCTCTGGCTGCGGTGTGAGGAACAATTCAGAGAGAGACTGAAATGGGAGCAGGGAGAGCAGTTAGGAGGCTGCAACAATGGTTCTGGTGAGAGGAGGTGGTGGCTGGGACCAGAGTGGTGGCAACAGAAACTGAGAAAAGTCAGCAAAGTTGGAAGAGATTCCTAGGAAAGAGTGTGGTCAAGGTCCCAGGAAGATTTCAGAGTGGAGACAAACTCTCTTCAATAGGCCATAGAAGGGATTCAGATCTCGCAAAGCCCCTTCCAACCCCGCAACTCTCCAAGAGACAGAGAACCGTTTCTAAAAGGGACATCAGCACGTGAGCAAAGAGCAAAGCCTGCTGTGCCTCCCAGGGGTTCCCACTGATTTACATGCAACAGTCCCTGTTGTTCTGAAATTCTTAGCAATGAAAGACACTAGGTTGGGCCAAAGTCCTCCAAAGAGTTAATTACTGGCCTGTCCCCTGGAGGATCAGAATAAAACAGGAGCATGTGGAAGGCATCAAGCTTATAATGGGAACATGAGCAGCACTAATGGGAACACTCCATTGCCAGGCACTGTCCCCATAATTCTACAAATTAGCCAGAGCCTCTGGAATCTCAGGTCTGCAGCTGCTGCACAGATGTGTGCTGAGCACTGGGAACGGAGAAAGGAGGTCGGAGCATAAAGAGATTTATCCAAATCAACCTGGGACTTTTGGCGTTTGAGGAAATGACCATCATTCCAGTCTCCAAAGTGTAACCTGAAAGGTCTTTTCAAAATGCAAATGGGATCATATCTTTATTCTCATCCCCTTAAACCCTGCTTAGCATCGTTTTTAGGATAAAGACCAAAATCTCTTGCGTGGTCATTAAGTCAGGGGAGCGCATGCCCTGGTTTGTCCAAAAGAGTTGAGGTTATGCCTGTTTGGATCGTAATTGATGGCCCCTCATTTTACTCTTCTGAGTGTTGTGGTTTGGACAATACATCCTGTGGTCTTTCCATGGCCCAGGCCTCTGTCCCCGTCTCCTGCTCCTTTCATCGGCAGCCCCACCGCACTCCCTCCTCTTCCTCCAACTCTTCGTCCTCCCTCCTGCCACAGGGGCTTTCCGTGAGCTGTCCTCTCCTGCTGTCCCCTGCCCTTCACCAAACCACAGCTGCACTGCCTGCAGGTGCTCCCTGATCAGGAGAATTCTCTTTCAGACGCTTTCTTAGCTCCATTACGTTCCCCTCCTCCACGGCGCCTGTCATAGTGGGTTTGGTTTGGTTTGGTTCACTTTTGCTGGGGTGATTCATGTTCAACTCTCTCTCCCATTTGAAGGCAGGCAGTGACCATGTCTCCTTTGCGCTTGAAAGTCAGATGTCAAGCAGATTTTAACAGACCGAGTGAATAGATAAATTTATTAATCAATCAATCAATAAGCTGATCAAATTACTGGTTACTTATTGGCTGTTCCTGCCAAAAATGAAATAAAATTAAAATAAAAAAAGGAATAAAATAAACAAAAATGATACATTAATACTAAGGGAAAGGGTAAAAGGCCACCTGATTGAGGTCTTCGTAGTGTATCTCTTGCTGCGCACAGGTGTGTGTGTGTCTGTCTGTATTCTAAACAAGCACTGAATTCCATAACGGTCATCTCGTTAAACTGGATCCTTGTCCCACACACAGAGCAACAATTCAGTGAGTTTCTAAAACTCCTGTCTGGGACTTGCTTGAAATGTCTTAGTATAATTTATTTGACTCCCTCAAGAATAACAAGACTACAAACTTTGAAGGGAGGCTTTGACTTTTGGAAAAATCCAACTGGTATTTTGTTTTATGTACAAACCTGCAGAACATACCAGACAGGGGTGCTTTGGTCAAAAATCAGGTGAAACTTTATAGAGACCAAATCTCCCCTGTGCCTCCGAAACTGTCTCTGAAAGTAATTTCAAACAGTCTCTGAGCCCCGGAGGCGTATGTGAAAGAAGGAGATAAGCTTCCAAAGGGACCATTTGAAAGATAAACCTTGTTTGGTCTCTTGGAAGCACTTGTGGGAAACCAATCACAAACAAATTCCTTGGAATGACCATCCTTCCTCCCAACTGTGTGGTGCTTTTGAGCTTGTAAAGTGCTGTCCCCAAATTGATCAGAGATCTTCTTTTCAACAAAGGCCCATTCTAAGACATGTTGCTATTTTCATTTTGAAAATCAAGAAGGCTCTGACCAGAGTGGCTCAGCCAGTTGACCACCATTCCACAAAGTAAAAGATCACTGGTTTCATTCCCGGTCAGGGCCCCTGTCTGGGTTGCAGGTCCAGTCTCCAGTTCCCCGGTTGAGACGTGTGTGAGACTGATATTTCTCTCACACACTGATGTTTCTCTCTCTCTTTCTCCCTCTCTTCCCCTCTCTCTAAAAATAAAGAAATAAAATCTTTTTAAAAACTAAACAATAAAAGAACATGGCAAATGGGGTTGAGGAGGTGTAGAGAAGTGGAATCTGAGCTCTTGTAGGGTCATGAGTCATAAAGGCTTTCAGGAAATCTGACACCTCCCAAGATTAAGCTTGACTGGATAAATAAATACCAGCTCCTCGAGACAATACCACAGTGCATTCCAGCCAAGTGTAGACATCCCTCAGAGCCCACCTGTTTGTGCTCTTTCACCCCAGATCTGCTGGGGCCCGCCCCAGGATTGACAAACAAAACTCAGCTCCGAAATTCCCCAGGCACCACCAGAGTGTTCGCCTAGCAGCTTCCGGGTGGAACTGGAGGAGGAAAATGATTTTTTGAGCCCCACCTTCAATAGGCAGGAGTCAAGCACAATAGTGAGCTACAGACCCTAAAGCTTGGGATCATGTGATCTGCTTTCCCGTCCTAGAGATGCATGGGGGAGAATTGAAAATGAATATGCTTACAAGTCGTGGTAAGCTAGTGTCTGAGGGCTGTCCCTCTTCCCACTCTTGACCATCTGGGGTCAAATCCAGTGTCTATTTCAGAATTTCAATGCAATAAATTGGTCTAAAAAGGTTACGCCTCCTTGCTACTACTTATGCATTAGCCTTCTATGTCCAATCTAAAGTACAAGGCACATCGGCTACTTGGAGCACCATCTCTCCCATCCTAGACATGAATCAGGGGACACAAAGACCAAAGAAGCCATCTAAGATCTACAGAAATGCACTCTGTGTTATGCCATTGATGGCAACAGAAGTTCAAGAGAGTGAAACACACAGTCTGGCCCTGGGCGAGGGCGGAATAACCAGGAAGACAACCAAGAGTGGAGAAGTCAGAGGTCAGATCCAGATGACAGGGGATATGTGACCTTAGAGCTGGCACCAGTCTGGGAATTGCTCAAAACATGCCAGGTGACCAATGTGCCCCAAACATCTAGCATTGGGCCACTGATTGAGGGGCAATCTTATTCCTGGCTTTGGGCCTTAGCAAAAAATAGAATCACCGAGTCCCTAAAAAAGGTGAGCTTCCGCCCTGGCTGGTGTAGCTCAGTGGATTGAGCGTGGGCCTGCGAACCAGAGGATCGCAGTTCGATTCCCAGTCAGGGCACATGCCTGGGTTGCAGGCTGGTTCCCTGCAGGCCAACTCCCAGCAGGGGACGCACGAAAGGCAACCATGCATTGATGTTTCTCTCCCTCTCTCCTTCCCCTCTAAAGATAAATGAATAAATAAAATCTTTTTAAAAAATAAATAAATAAATAAAAAGGTGAGCTTCCTTTTGTACCTACTGTAACGGGTATGACCGCCATTTCTCATTCAAATTGAGATATATGGGGAAACAAAAATGTCCAGCATTAACAATTTTTCCAGGAAGCCAGGTGTTCACTTGGGACTGTCCCAGGAAGTCTAGGGTCTGCCAGCCTTCTTGCAACAGGTGCCGTCTCGGTGGATGACCTCCAGCCCGTTCTGTGTTTCCCAGAGATAGAAAACAAGTGGAATGATGCCCCTTTCTGAGCCAGCTGAAACCAACCAACATGACCTCAGGCTGGCATCTGACAACCTACAACAGGTCCTGAAACCACAAACCACATGACCTACAATTTCTGGACAAACAAGACCTGGTAATTGTTAGAACAGCCACACCTTTGCCTCCATGACTAAATGTCCTTTGTCCTGAATCTCAGAGAGAGCCACCACCTCCCCATCGGGGATCCAAACCCCACATCTCCACACCTGTCCCACCCCTAACCTCATCTGTTTTCCGAGGGAGTAGAGCGTCTTCCATGACCATGTTGATGGGAAGTATCTCTGAATAATTAGGTTCAAGGGCTTCATGACAGACTTTCAAAGGGTTGACTTAAGAAGATGATCAAAGCTGTAGCAGTGTTTTTCACACTTGAATTCTCATAAGAATCACATACGTTCTGGTAAAAATGCAGGTTCTGTTTCAGTAAATCTGGGGCAGAGCCCGAACGCTGCATTCTAACAAGCTCCCAGGTGAGGCTCAGGCTGCTGACCAGGAGCCAGTCTTTGAGTAGGAAGCGTCTACAGCATTTAGTTTAAGGGCTTAATGATATCTTAGATATTTTTAGTGCTGACATGAGGGAAAGCTTGCTGATTAAATCGGTATCTGAAAGGCAATATGGTAGAAGGAGGGGAGAAGAGGAGAACAATAGAGAAGAAAATATGGGAGGATAGAAGGAAAGGAAAGTAAGAGCAAAAAGAAAGAAAGATAAAAGGAGAAATGAGAAGGAAATAACATAAACACACTAAATTAAGTCAGGCTAGAGAAGAAGAAACTGACTAAGGGTTAAGTGAGTTCCTTTGGCAGAAATGAGAAGCGCTCCATTCCCATGGCCTAGAGCCCCAGGGAGAAGTTGTTTCCATTCTGAAGCCCACTGCTATAAAAAATCTCAAAGTCCTTCATTTTTACAATTGTTGGCCAGTTGCTCACAGACCCATTGCATAGAGTCCTCTAGTCCAGGGACTTTCAGACTTGTTGATCATGGCTCACTTGAGAAAAACATGTTACCCTGTGACCCAATAAACACACACAAACTCTACAAATGTCTCACAGAATAATAACTTTAATATGAGCAAAATGATATGTCCTAGTCAACATAATGTCATACTCTAACCCACTCATCTTTCAGTTCATCAAATTGCAGTCTGATGGGAGAGACACTTGCCTAAGTGTGATGGGGCAGCCTGTGAGCAAGGCAGAGATGGGAACCTCGGGCTCCAAACTCACTCTCCTTCCATCTCACAGCCGCTGTGCCTTGCTTGGGTTCGCTTGACAACATGAACTCCAGAAATGGACTTAAAGGCAAGTTAGCAAGCTGAGACTTTGACTATATGTTAGGGTAAGATTTTTAAAAAATGTTAATAGCTTCTCTCTTCGTATGTTTCATCATGCCCAGCCCCCTCCCCCCCCAGTTAAGTAATAGTGATCTCCATGATGGTTATCTTTGAGAGGGAATGAGACAGTGTAGAAATAAAAATTACCTTTAGGCCTCCCCTCAGCTTTAGTTTCTAAAAATCTAAGCCATTAAGGGAAACGTATAGTTTAGCTGGAAACAAATTACTACTCTAAAAAAGATCTCCTAACCCTCAGCCACAAGGTAGGACTAACACGCCCCCAGGCGAGGGTAAAGTGGAAGAACAAAAGACAAGAAAGACCTAATGATACAGGAAGGGTCTGGTGGGTCTCAAAGGGAAGGTTCTGGGCCTACTTTCCTGTACAGGGACTCAAGAAGGCATTCAAATTCCAGATACTTTGCAGGGAGACAGGAATACCTCAAGAAAGCATGGCAATGAGATGTACCTAGGCAGGTGAATCTCCTCCAGCCTTGTCCTGTGGCCCAGAGAAGGATAGAAGAGATGGCAAAAGGCACTGACTCAACCCTTTGGTGCTTTAAGGCAGATAAGAGAATGTCTTAACTACAGTCAAGTACATGGACAACCAACCAAATGGCTCTAGAAGAAGCCCCCAGCACCATGCTATCGTAATCGCATTCAGAATTTAAACATGGCATTGGGAAAAACAGCAGGTTCCCACAGTGGCAGACTTAATATCAACCCTCCACACAAAATAATGGCCCCCCAAAAGTTGAACTAGTGAGCATCAACAAATAAACTTTTATTTCTTGAATGTAGAATGGGTGAGCCAGGAGTCTTTTTTTCTATTCATTTTTTTTTCAAGAAACACAATAAATAATCACCAATAGTTAACTTCAGAAAAGATGTTTTGACTTTCATAAAATACATTTTTATATTGTTTGCACGTCCTAAATCTGTGCAAATATTAGCTTTGTAATTTTCAGTATCTTCTCTGGCTAACAGAAGCAATGGCAATTATATATTAAAATTGCCATATACATAGTCTCAGGAATCCATGAAAAACTTCTAGAATACGGAAGAAACTGTTAACACCCGCTGTGCCTAGAGTTCGGGATATAGAGAATTACTGTTCATGTACTATTTGAAGTGCTTTCCCATGTTATGTGTTTATTATATATTATTTTTCCTAATTAAAAAATGTATTTGCTCCAGCACTGGTGTCTTCTTTTTTATGATCTTCAATGACCACGAGGTCATACAGCCCAGATGAGCACTTAAGGTCCTTCATCACATACCCCTCCCGTGGGATGGTAATGATGTCAAGGACAGATGCCGTCTTAGCCCTTGCGGTACAGCTCTCACAACACCAAGTGCAAGGATGAGTACAGAGTCGGCATTTAATTGCTACTCATTCATGAACTTTTTGCCATATTATTTGTGTATGTATTTGTGAAACTCTTTGCTTAATGATTTTTCTTCCTCACTGAGCAAATTAGGAAATTAATGACTTTTGTTTGCCACTGGATCTCTGGGACTTACCTCAGGACCTGGTACATGGTAGGTACTCAATAAAAACTCCTTGAAAGATAAATGAAGAAATAGATTATAGCACAATCAGAGATCCATATAGTTTCCCTGAATGTCTCCAGTCTCATTCGACTTTGTACACTTAGACTATACAGGCAAATAATTATCCAGTGAATTTTGTTTCTTAAAAGCACTAAATGCAAAACTTCACCCGCTACTTGGGTCACAGGCCAAGAATTCTGCCACAAGGATGAATGTCAGGATTTTTCTGAAGATGAGCCCTGGTGAAAACAGCAAGCCATTTTCCCGGAAAAAAAATCAACATGTATTTCATTTACTTTTATTTGAAATTTTACAGAAGGAAGTCAGATTGCAGATATAGGTACACAATGGGTTTTTTGGGTCCAAAATTTTTATACTGTAAGATTGGCCAGATTAGTGTGCTTTAAAACAGTGTGAGGAAAATTGCCTCTGCAATAAAAAACAAAATTAAAAAAACAGAGAATAGCCTTTTCATGAAGATGGCATGAGAGTGAAGAAGGATGCTCCTGTCCCTCCCAAAGATGAAGCCACAACAAAGGCTTTGAAGGCAAAGACAGCAGGGCTAAAAGATGTCCACAGCCCCAAGAAAAAGAAGATCCACACATCCCCCACCTTCCAGTGGTCCAGGATACTGCAGACCTGAAAGCAGCTAAATACCCTAAGGGCACCCCCAGAAGAAACAAGCTTGAACACTATGCCATCATCAAGTTCCCCTCACTATCGAGTCAACCATGAAGATAGAAGACAAAAATACCTTGTATAGTGGTTATCAAGGCCAACAAGCACCAGATCAAACAGGCTGTGAAGAAGCTCTATGACATTGTCTTGGCCAAGGTCAACACCTTGATCAGGCCTGATGGAGAGAAGAAGGCATATGTTCCACTGGCCCCCGACTGCGGTGCCTTGGATGCTGCCAACAAAATTGGGATCACCCGAACTGAGTCCAGCTGGCTAATTCTAAATATAATTTTTTTTCATTGTGAAATATCAAAAAAATTAAAAAACTAACACGGGAGGGAGCTACAATAAATAACAAGAGTGACTAGCTCTGTATGGTAGGATTACAAGTGCTTTTTTAAATCTTCTTTTAACATTTTTCATGTTCCAAATTTTCTAAAATTAATGAATATTATTAAGATAATCATAAAAAATACTGAAGTTACTTCTTCCTGCTCTCCCACCCCAAGTTGTTCCTCCTCCTAGGTTTCCTCATTCAGTGACCAGCACTATTGCCCAAGCACCTTCCCAAACCCAGAACCTGGGATCCTCAGTAGGTCTCCTCTTCCACGGCCAGTGGAGCACCACTCACTTTCATTGCTACTTGTCACACTCTCAGTTCAAGCTGCTCAAACCAAACACTGTGGACTGGGTAGATTAAATCACAGACACGCATTTCTCACTGTTTTGAGGCAGGTGAGTCCAAGAACCAGGTGCCAGCAGATTCGGACCCTGGCGAAAACTCACTTCCTGGCTTGCAGGAGGCTGCCTTCTCATTGCATCTGCACTTGGTGGTAAGACAGAAGCACAGTCTCTCTGCCTCTTCCTATAAGGACACTAATCTCATCGTGGGGGCTCCAACTAATTACCACCTAAAGACCCCGCCATCATGTTAGGAGTCACGGCTTCAACATTGTGTAAGGAATTAGGGCTTCGACATATAAATTATGTGAGGGAGGGACACATTCAGTCCATAACACTACTTAATAAATCATCCAAAAACTCAGTGCCACAAATACTGATTATTAACTCTCTTGGTTCTATGGGTTGACTGGGATCAGCTGGGTGGTACTCGTTTGGGGTCTCTCATGCAGCCACGTGTCAGCTGGATGTTTAAGGTGGTCCATTCACATTCTGACAGTTGGTGACAACTATCAGCTTGGGATCTCAGCTGGAGCTGTCAATGGAGGGGCTGACATGTAGCTTCTCCATGTGGCCTGAGCTGCCCGAAGCCTGGCAACTGGATTCTGAGATAGAGTAACTCAAGGAGAACCATTCCAAAAGGCCCACGTGGCCTGGGCCCTGAAAGTCAGTCCTTCGTAAGTTCTTCCTATGTGGAACAGTATGCACCCGGTGCTGGATCGTGAGCACTTCAAGGGACGTTGCCATTGTCTTATTGGTCCCTACTGGTTGATAATGTTTCCTAAGTAACTTTGTGATACCCGGTATCACTTACTCCTGGGCCACAGGGTATTTATGATAACTTACCCCAAGTAATGCTGCGTGTGAAAAAAGAGGCCTAGCACTGCCCTGTGCAAAGAGCAGGCAGAAACAGGGTT
The DNA here is from genome assembly GCF_014824575.4 of Sturnira hondurensis. Classification (NCBI taxonomy): domain Eukaryota; kingdom Metazoa; phylum Chordata; class Mammalia; order Chiroptera; family Phyllostomidae; genus Sturnira; species Sturnira hondurensis. Next base: position 5,748,483 of record NW_028075269.1, read on the forward strand.
TGGAAGCCCACCAAGAAGCCATACCCTCGTCTCTGTCCAAGAGAAGCCAAGATTTCACCACCGAGCTCCCATCTGGGTGGCCTTTTGGGTTTCCCGTCTGCAGCAGAGGCACACACGAAAAAATGACTTAATGATAATTAGTCTCCACAACATGCTTTCAAAGGAAGCATTATTAGACCCTTGTTATAGGTGGAGAAACTGGAGCCACAGGGAAGTTATTTTTCCCACCCAAGGCCACCCAACATGTCTGGGATGAAAATGAGGTCAAGGACCAAAACCTATGGGTAATGTGCCCTCAGCCTAAACCATGACACATTTCCTATGAGGAATGTTTATGCTCTAGTTAAAAGGGCCCAGGCGCAAGTGAAGGTTAGAGATGCACAGACGAGCTCTAGATAAAACATTTTGTCATTTGTTATCATTTGCTATAGTCTTGCATGTATTCATGGCCACGAATGTTTTTCACAATCATCATTTCTTGAGTGTCTTTTATTATTACGCCTGTGTGACTTGGGCCCATTCTTCAACCCCTCTGTGTCTCCATTTCCTCACCTGTGAAAAACTGGGATAATAATTTCCTCACTCGTGAAAAACTGTGACCCTCACAAAGGATGAAAAATGAGTTAATGCATATAGGAAATTTTTGCAGAGCCTGGCACGTGGTATTGTGAAGATGTTGGTCATTCTGGCACAGACCATGTATTTCCTCAGTCATGAGCTGAGCTGGCCCTCAGCGGGAGCCATGGGCTTCACTGCTCTGCTGTTCTCCATGCGGCTCAGGCGGTGCTGAATCTGGAGTGGGCTTCAGCAATGATCTCCGGTCTGAATCTCAAAGGCCAGGCTCTGCGTGACTCAGGTCCCTTCCCAAGCTTCACACCGTGCAGACACACCCTCTAACTTTCCCAGAATCAATGTTTTACCACTATGTACCCGAGATTGCCAGTTGCTAAGAACATTTTCTAAGTTATCGTGATTTCCTTATATTTTAGAACATTCAAAGTGACTTTACAAACATCATCTCATTTAAACCTTGTCACAGGTTGCTATGAGGAAGACAAAACCTTAACCTGTCCATTTTATGGATGGTGAAACTGAGACCCTCTGAAGTAATTCCCTCCAGGTCATACCGATTCACAGTAATAACAAGTTACTGCCGCTAACATTTTTGAAGACTCAATATTGGGTTAAACACATGAGATTTCTAAGATGCTACCATTTTAACCTATATAAGAAAAAGAATATCATATTGTTAACCTACATATATCGTGTCATTTAATCCTCATATCAACTTGATAGAGCACAAATTCCCATTTTATCAACAAAGGGAATGAAGACTTACAGGCAATTGCCCAAGATCCAACGGTGGAGCCAGGATTCAAACCCAGACCAATAGGACTCGGAAACCCCACTAGCAACTCAGCCACACCCTCTGTCTAGTATATGGCTGGGAAATGGTGGAACTTGCACTACTACCCAGATCTCTGACTAGTGAGGCAATACTTTTTTTATATTAAATATGTAGCATATTTATACTCACTCTTCATAACAACCCCATAACAGAGAAAAAATCCCCTCCATATTAAAGATGAGAAAGCTGAGGCCTGGAAAGTTTTCACGGCTCGGACAAAGCCACACAGCTATTAAATCTTGGGGTTCAGACTCAAACCAGGGCTGTGCAACTTCAAAGGATGGGCTCTTAATCATTAGGTCAGTGGTTCTAAATGACCTGGGGACTGTTGAAAATTTCCAAAGTCCAGGTGACCCTGTAGACCAATTAAATCACGACCTCCTGAGGCGAAACCCAGGAAAGAGTAGTTTTTGAAACTCCCTAGGGGAATCCCAATGTGCAGACAAGGCTGGAATCACTGTAGTGATCCACAGCAGTGATCCTAGTTAATCGTGCCTTACACAGAGCGTATACCTCTGTCCCAGACTCACGTTCTTCGTTCTTCGGAGGGCTCCTGTCAAGAACCAAAACAAGCCACAGCAGTGGACCAATCACAGAATCTTCCCATTGACGACAATCAGCTGTCGTCCAATGCGGAGGCCGCAATGGAAAACGCTTCATCAACGGAGGTCTGCCACTCTCCTGAGCTTTTACCTTTGGCCTCAGTGGGTACCCTGAACTGAGACAGCTGAGCTTGGCTGGTGACTGGCTGGGGAGTGAGTTGGGAGGCGCTGGTCAGCCCTGCAGAGTGAGACAGCCCTCCACCTTCGCCATTGCTCATGTGGGTTGTAAGTAGGGTCAGGGCCAAGCTCCTGAATGTACGTAGAAGGCGCACATTCTCACACACTGTGTCCAGTCACCACCAGTGCAGAATACTTCATCTTCACAAACTTCACTTATTTTCAGAATTATGCTTCTTTGATTCCTGCAAGCCAAACCCACGGAAAAACAGGAGAAACCGAATGCCAAGGAAATGGCGCCAAGGCAAACACATGGAAGCCCTGAAATAACAGGAGATACTGTGGTCGCGTCTGACCTTCCGAACTGTGCTGCGAGTTGAAGCGGAAACAGCTATTGCTGCTGAAAGGACGCGCAGTAATCGCTTATTTGCAACGTTGAAGAGCATGGGTTTAGAGAGATCACCTTTTGAAACTACAGGGATTCAGCCAAAGGCCAGAAATAACATCGTTTTGAAGAACGACCTTTTTTTAAGAAAAGAAAGCCACCTTTCACCTCCATGATCAGCATAAGCCCAGAATCTTCTGATTTGTATCTGTCCGATGACTAAGACCTTCAGAATTTCTACCAATGTGTCTCTTCTGATCACCCCACTAACAAGCAAGAATCCAAGTTCACTGCTTTATTTCAGGAGCCGCCAAGAGGTAATTGTGGAAGGGCCCCGGTGGAGAAGTAAAATGATGCTCCGGCCTCAGTAGCTGTGTGCGGAGAAGGCCCCTGGTTGCCGCACTAACCAGCTTATCAGCCCTAGCAGTACTGCAGCGTCAGACCTGCTGGGGGGCTGCCAGCAGCGACATTCCTCTGAGATGCCAGGAGCAGCATTCTTGGGCGCACAAAACAAGTCACCAGGAGGAATGCGCACCATGTTAGCATTACCAAAAAAAGACCACAAGCTACAGAGGTCATGCAGAGGAAGACTGGTTCCCATGAAAGAGATTCCTGTATTAAAATGATCGCCAAGTGTGCCTGAGAATGAAATACTCATTTTCATGTTTTTCAGATGAGAATGCTCTCTCCCTTTAATTACATCATTTGCTGCGTATCTAGAAGATGTGTCTTGAAGAGAGAAAAATACGTGGGAAATCTAGTTTCACTGTAATGATTGAGGGGGAAGATACCCTATAGAAGAAATAATAGCAATTGCCTGCTAGTGCTTAGTATGCATTCAGATGCAGGGAATCTTAACTGCCTTTCGTATAATAATATATTTAACCCTCACAATCGGTGATTACTAGTAGTGCCCAGAAGTGTTATTTTTCTTTTAATAGACTCATATCTATCAATTATTTCATCTGTTCTTTCTCTTGTTTAGGAATCAAAAAATCAAAACACTGTTTAAATACTTTTTAAAATCCCCCAAATCATAAAAGTATTTTTCTCAATTTCTTCTATAAGTTTTTTTAAATTTATTTTTATAGAGAGGGGAAGAGAAGGAGAGAGGGAGAGAAACATCAATGTGTGGTTGTGTCTTGCACATCCCCTACTGGGGATCTGGCCCACAACCCAGGCATGTCCCCTGACTAGGAATCGAAAAAGCAATCCTTTGGTTCACAGGTCTGCTCTCAATCCACTGAGCCACACCAGCCAGGGCCTTCTATAAGTTTTAAATATTCAATTTTGATATGTAAGTTTATCATTTATTTGGACTAAGACATGAGATAGGAATATATGTTTTTTCTCACATGGAAAACCTAGTTTTCTAGGCTCATTTAATTCCCAGCCCACCATCCTTTGCACATTGGGAATGCCATATTCTTCACATGCCAAGTTTATGCATCTGTGTGGGTTGTCTTATGAACAACTGTCATGATACTACTGTCATTGTCAACTCCTGTCATGATACCACATATCTTAATTACTGCAGCTTTATGATTTTATGTGTGGTGGAATAATTCCAACATCCTCCCTCACCCATCTTGTCTCTCTTCTTGTCTTTGATGTTGACCTTTACATTTTCATATCCATTTATGGATCCCCTGATTGAGTTCCAGAAATAGTTCTATTGAGACTCTTATAATTTGCAAGTTAATTTATAGGAATTGATATCTTCTTGATACTGAGTCATCACATCAATGAACATGGTATGTTTCCCCATTTTTTTAGTCTTTGTCTTATTCATACTTTTAAAGAAAAAGATTTTAACACTTCATCTTTAATAATGTTTTCTGTAGGTTTTTAATAGATAGCCTTTATTGATTAAGAAAGCTTCCTTCTATTCCTATTTTGCTAAAACTTGGCTAAGGGAGTTTTTAATCATGAATAAGTATTGCATTTTATCAAATGCTATTGAGACAATCACAAGACTTTTCTCCTTTAACCTTGTTCATGTCAAACCGTCTTTGTATTCCAATGATAAATCCAATTTTATTTTAATACATTCATTAATTTTTCAGTACTTGCTTGCTTATGCACATATATTTATGGCTGATTTGTAATATTGTTTTCCTTTCACTCTCCTTGTGTGAGTTGGCAAACGTTCCTTATTTTATATTCTTTGGTAAAATCAGCATCAGCATGCAATTATGTTTCCCAATGTTTATCCAAACTCATCTAGTCCTGTGGAGGAGCAGGGAGTAAACTTTGAACAACTGCTTCTATTTCTTTACAGGTGAAGGTTGAGCTCCTGCTTCCATTTCTTCCTGGGATGGTTTGATGAGTCATATTTATCTAAGACATTGACCATTTCCATGTTTTCGTAGTTCTTGGCACCCTGCTATCTTCTTTTTCATCTTTATTATATCTGTAGTTATGACTCCTTTTTCATTCTTAATATTATTTGTGCATGCTGAGTGTTTTTTTAAAAAAATATTTTGCTAAATGTTTGTTTTATTGGCTTTTTTCCAAAGAATCAATTGGAGTAGACACTGTGCCCACCTGATCCCACGCTTATCCCCAGATTTCCTGGGGTCCTTTTATCGCCGTTCCAGATTGAGGGTGGTTTTGCTTCCACTGGTCAGCACCTGAGACCATTTTTCAGAGGGCTGGACTCAGGCTGCTGGAGCCACTTCGCCCACCGACTCGGGGAAGCTCAAGTGTGCAGGGATTCACACCCACCCCATTTAACCTTTAGCCACAGTAACTGACGGCTGTGGGGTATGAAACCCCCCAAGTGGAACAGCCCTGAGGTATAATTCGTACTTCCGAAGCCCACCATGGGATTAGGCCGAAGCTGTTTCCCATGGGCTCTGGCCTGCAATTTTACCTTGGCTTTGCTTCTTGTTCCTGACTGGCTTTCACCACCCCGTTACATGCTTCCCTAGGGAGAGAACAAATAAAAGATCTAATAGTCAAGTTTAAATGAATAGGTGTAGGACACACTTATCTTCAGAGTCTGCTTCTGAGAGGCCCGGCAAGATAACAGTTTTATTTGCTTTCAATTCTCTTCACTGTTTCGTTTTCTGTGACCTTCATTAATGCATCTCATCTTTATTCTTTGCCTTTTTTCACTAGTTTGGGGATACTTCATTTTCTTGAATAGACGGCAAGCTCCTGAATTTTGTATGTACTGCTTTAGCTACATCTCTTGCTCTCATATGTTACATTTTCATTATTTTTTAAGTGCACATGTTTTCTCATTTTCACGATTATTTCCTGTTCATGATAATCATTAGAACTGGCCACTGGCAAGTCCAGCTCTCCCTCTCCCGGCCAGGCCCTCACCCTCCAGAGCTCAGCCACGGCAATGGTGGCAGCAGGCGTGCTTCGACTACACTGTGAATGGAAGTGACACGTGTTATTTTGGCGCAGAACACTTTAAGAATTGCATCCTCTTCCCTCTACCACTGTAACTGGTAACACACCAGGTGGCGCAGGCTCCACCCAGTTGGGGGCTGGAGTGAGGAAACTGTCAAGAGAAGCTCCCCGTTGACTTACACTGGACACGTACCATGAATAGCAAACAAACCTTCACTGTTTCAGGATATTCAAATATTTAAGTCTGCACATCACTGCAGCATAATGTACACTATATCCTGACAATTGCACTGACCAAATAGTCTTTAAAAGAGTCTTTCTTCTCTCTGATTTTCAACTATATAGAATAATTTCAAGTATCTTTTTCAAGTTCATATTTTATTGGAGTGTGGTCAGAAAATATACCTTGTACGTTACTGAGCCTTTGGTATGTGATGGATGTCTTTTGTAGTGTAGCAAGCAATCACTTGTTGGGTTACATAAACTTTGTGTAAACTAAATTGTGCTGGTTAATTGCATTGTTCAAACCTTTAACATTTTTACACATTTTTAACTTTTAATCTCTCAATTACTGTGAGACATTTTTAAAGACCTATTACACACAGATTTTTAAATGCCTTTATAAGTCAATTTGATTTCTGCTTTAAATATGTTTGAGGCCATTTTATTAAGTACATTGACCCTTGAACAATGCCATAATCAGGGGCACTGACCCATGCACAGCCCAAACTGCATGTATAACTTTTGACTCCCCCAAATTTAACTACTACAGTTTTCCCTCAGTATCCATGGGGGGTGGGTTCCAGGATCCCTTGTAGGTATGAAAATCTTTATATAAAATGATGTAGATCAAAGCACACAGTTGGCCCTCTGCATCCACAGACTCCAAACTATGTACTGAAAGCAGTACAAACATTTATGGAAAAAACCTGCATGTAAGTCGACATGTGCAGTTCGAACCCCTATTGTTCAAGGGTCAATTATACATGCAAGTGGTCAATTTTTTAATATTATAACCTTCTTCATTCCTAATAAGAATGACCTTCTTCATTCCTAATAAGGCATTTTTTACCTTCATATCTGTTTGTCAGAATGGCTGCTTCCTCCAGATGTTCCAAAAGTTATCACTGCCTGGGATATCACTGGCTTGAGGTCACTTTTTATATTGATTTCTCAGCTGGGGGTAGGGGGTGGCAAACAGTTCCAGCCTGTGCATGTAGTTGAAGTCTGAAGCGCACATGAGGTCGGCCTCTTCTTTTTGTTGCCTTCCTGTGCTAAGGGAAGATTCATTTTCTAGTCACCCTTTAGTGAAGCCATAACCATTGGATAGTTCCAGCTTCACAGAGGGGACTCAGTTCCAATTCTTTACCTTAGAAAGATACACAGCCTCACCTCCCCTTCTCCCCGACTTTCCCGCCCCTCACAGGGATTATATTTATTGCACCAGAAAAAAGGAATTTCCTAGTAGAAGGGCTTTAGGTAATTTAGTACCAGCAGAACTAGAAGATTTATAAGCTATTCTTTATAACTGCATGGCACTAATGCGTTTGCCTTTCCGAGCAGAGATCAGTGGGTTGAAAGCAGGATTTGTGACAGGGTGGGGAAAAGGACAGCATGTTCCTGTTCTCCGTAGGATATCCTCTTAATTTTACCATCTCTTAACTAGAGGATGATACCACCATCACACCCTAATTTTTTATAGTCTCTTTGTTTTATTTGTTCCTGTCCCTCCATGGAGGCAAAAATCAGGCACAGGAGACTCAGGGAGATTAGGAGGGTAATTAGTGAAAGAACACTGCTGATGATAATAACAATATTAATAACAAGAGTTGACATTTATTGACATTTAAATAAGCCAGCTCCTGAGCAAATGCTTTATAAGTGTTCTCTCACTGAAACCTGAACACCCTATGAGGCACTGGATCTCAGCATGCTCAGCAACTTGCTCAGGTACACACACCTCGGAAGTCGTAGAGATCTCAATCTTAGTCATTTAAGGTGGAGCCTGCAATGGCCTTTCCTTCCCCTCCCACATTCCAGTTTGAGTGTTTAAATTTCTATTTTTTCACTTAATACCCTCTTTCTCTCTTCCCTACCCCCCCCCCCACACACACACACACAATATCTACTTAGTGGTCATCTCTTATTAAAAGGCAAAGCAATGTTATGTAAATACACAGATTTCTGAGGGATTATTGCTGAAGGTGCTGCAAGGTCCAGCTCAGGGGACACCACTTCTGGGGGCTTTCATGGGTGTCTGTGGGCTGGTGACCTTCCTGCAAGCATACTGAACCACAACCATTTCACTCTATGAGTCTCTCCTACTGGTCCATGAGCTTTCAGAGAGTGTAGGCAATTTCTTGTTCTTTTTTGTATATCAGACACATAGCACAAGTCTTGGCACAGAGGAGACACTGGGTAAACATTTGATGAATAAATGAATGGATGAGTGGATGGGCAAATGAACGAAAATTATCTTTCATAGAGCTCATGGCCTCACCTAAATACATTTCCAAGAATGGAGATGTTTCTTTATTATTCTTGTAAATTTGTATTCTTATAAAATACTAATTCATTCGGCTTTTCTGAAAACCTGCAGCAATCTCTCTGGAGATGCATCATGTTCTGATTTGTGTGTAAGTCTGTTTCAATACTACTCAGGTGTCACAGGAACAATACAGCTGCACCTAGGGGTCCCGTAGCCTTACTCAGCGCCGTGTTTTCCTGGGCCTTGGGCAGTCTGTTGCCTTCTGGCTTCAGTCTACCTCCCTGCCTTCCATTCAGTTGTGAGGAACATTCTATTCTGTCCTGTGCCCAAGCATTGCTCTCCGCTGTTGTGACAGCGTGATGGCCAGATGTTGCTACCTCTGTGAGTGGCCACTGTGGGAAACCCTGTGAGTTTTTTGCAAACTGATGCATTTATCCTGAAAGTAGCATTTTGCTATCTTTTTATTCTCTTTGCCTCAAAAGGAGACTTTCATGGGGATGCCCTTTAAAAAAAAAGGAACAAATCCAGGCACAGGTATAAACCCATCTGTCCAAGGCTGACCTTGTAGCAAATTTGTTTCCCACTCATGAAAGGTGATGAACCATCTTGCTTTCTCAGAAATAACACCAAGATGTCTCAGTCGTCCAACCCTACTAAACCATGCCATGCTTCACGCACCGAAGAGTTGCTGGAACTGTTTCTCTCCAGAAAAAAGTAAAGCCACATCTACTCAGGAAAATAGTTCTTTCTAAGTAACCATCTAAGATGGGATGTGTTGGTATCCCTCCTTTCATTCTGTCATAAATAAGTGTATTCAATAACAAATACCTATTATTCTTGTGTATGCGGAAGCCAGAGTTTTCTACGCATGGACAAGTCAGAGAGATGAGAGCTGAGAAGGCAGAGATGAGCATAGTGGCAGTTCTCTCATACTGAGCTGAAGTAGGAAGTTCATGCTGCAGATAGGCCTGGGCAGACCTTGTTCATGCTGGGAGTGCAAGCAGGAGAACTGGGGGGAGGACTTGAGACAGCACAGGAGAGGCTGCGTTCCCCAGGTAACCAAGCTAGTATGGCGCGTAATGTCAGATGTCCCCACCCCTGGACAAAGACACTGCCAGAGGAAGTCATTGCGCTGAGCATGTGTAGTGAACTGTTGGCTAGGGGAAGAGCCCCCCTTTTCCCTTCTGGGCACTAGGTGTGGATGAGACCAGAGGATGCAGCTGTATGTGACCATAGAGGTCAACATGGCCATAGGGGGAGGCGCTGTCCTGTCACCTAAGCTGGGAGAAGAACAGGATGGCTGGTGGGGTGGTGGGGCAGACCCTCCCAGAGCGTACAGAAGTCTGGGCCAGGAGATTTAAACAGAAGGAAGGGAGGAACATGCTTTCTTGGGTTCATTTCATGGACATGTGGGGCCAGGTCTTGCAGGACCTCTCCTGGCCCTTGAAGTCTCCAGACAAATGGCAGCACTGAACACACACGTGGACTCCAGCAGGGAGCCTGAAGCCAGACAGCAACCTGCTTAGTGACCTCGGGCTCCGAAAGGCAGATTGGGGTGGAGAAGGAGTTCTGGCCATTGTTTTGGGCTTTGGCCCTTTGGTACAGTTGAATTTTGCCTGTGTTTTGCAGGAGAGACGAGCCTGGAGATGAGGAGTGTCCCGTCCTCCCAAATGGTACAACATTTTAATAAGGACCCCTTTCCTTCTCCACCAACCTATGCCTCTGGAATTTGCCTATGGGTGATGGCAGGCTGTCGAACACCACTTTTGTTTGGCAACAGTTACATTCAAGATAGGCACAGCAGGGTTTCTCTGGGAAATCTCACTGATCCTAGGCTTCTGTCCTATTGGTTGATCAGAGAAAAGGAGACTGCATGATTAAGAGCATGGGTCTCAGTCGGACAGACCCTGGTTTGAACCCTCTCTCTACAATAGTAGCTGTGTAATGCCAGACAAATTTCCTAACCTCTCTGAGCTTTAGTTTGCTCATCAGTAAAATGAGACTATATCACAAGGTTGTCATAAACATTGAATGAGAAATCTGTTAGGTCCTAGGTATAGTAGCTGAAAGATAGTAGGTAACTATAATTAATAACCACATGGAGTATGAGCCGTTGTTATTATTGTTTATGGACAACAGAACGAGTGTCATGTAATAGGAGATGCATAATATGAACTTGTGCTAAGGGGCCCAGAGACCAAAACATTCTCTGAACCATGGTCCTACCACGACAACTATACCCCTCCCCACTACAAAGCCACTCCCTAAGGGCCCCCTGGAGACCGGTGTTTCACTGGATTAAGGAATTACGATGCTGAGGCAGGCAGATGAAACAACAGCTATCCTATGCATTATCAAGAATTTGCCAAGGGGATCCAAACCCATTCATCGTCTGGGTCACAATGGATAAAGCCAACTGCTGAAAAGACCAGACAGAGGACAGGTTAATTTTGACGAGGGAAAAGAGCAAGAAAGAGGTAATGAATGGTTTCCCCGCAAAGGGGAAACCTTGGAGATCAAATCACTCTTGAAGCATAAAGTAGGAAGAAAGAATGATTTTAAAAAGGCAATAGGAGAAGAAGCCTGGAGTCCAAATTTGCCAGTTTCAAAATGTTGCTTTAGGTGAGCACAAAAGTAAAGGCGAATATTTGGAAAATTGGAGCCATTTCTAAGATTCCTATCGAATGATCTGGTTGTGAAACAATTCATGAGTAATCATGAATCTTCATCCTGAATTTCATTCCAGGCTTAAATTGGGCTACATAGAAGGAAGAAATACAGGGAATCTTCAGTCCCGGTAGTGGAGTGAGACTGTCCCAGCCCACGCAGTTTCTGAAAGTGCAGTTCTGGACCTTGCCCGACGCTTATTCCTCGCGTCAGGAGTTGAAGGTTACTCTGTTGCAGGAGGAACTGCCAAGGGCACAGAGAATGCCCAAGTCCTGGGCCTGAACAAGTCAGTCGCCTAACAATATGTAGTTGTCCACATTCTATTGAAGACAAAGGATTGTCCCCAGTGAGTAAAACTGGGCTCATGAGCAAAAGCCACAGAGATAACTCTCCACCCAGTATTAGGAAAGGCTTCCTAACAGAGCCATTCCAAGAACAGAATGTAAAGCAGCAAGATCCCCACGGCCAAATATGTTTCAAGCAGAGGCTAGCTCACAGAAATTCATATATTAAAGAAGAAACTGGACTCAATGAGTTTAACGTTCGCTGTCAGCTTTCCAGCCCTATAAAATAGAAGGCATGACCTACAGTTATAACACTTATTGGATCACCAAGAAAACAGAAATTGTGGCAATATTAGCATATCCAAAGCAACCTACCAATGAGCCAAATAAAAAGTCTGGCGATTCCAAAAAGCAGCTCTCCTGAGAATATGCAAGAAAAATCCAGAAATTCTTTAACACCTGAACCAAACTCATCCCTTAGTGAAAGCAGTAATTAGGGGAATAGCCCACACAACTCTCAGGCAGTCCCCACGGGATCCCTGCTGAAAAGCAGCACAGAGTGCAACGCTTGCTGTGAAAACAGAACAAAACAAAAAAGACCTCAAATAAATAGCTGTTTTTCCACCCCATAGGAAAAGTCAAATCTGCTCGAATTCTGCTCTCTGCATTTTTGCACACTTCAGATCTATTCTCAATATTCTGCCTGGTAATAAATTAAAACTCAGTCATGGCATACTCAAACTTAATGGTTAATTCTGAAGATAGAATCTGTGACCTCATGATTTCCCATGGGCTTGAAATAATTTATTCATTCATTCCTGACAGTGTCTGAGGATCAAATTAGAAAAGGTATTCTTTGTGCTACCAATACGCATCAGCTGGAAACAGGAAATAGAGACAGAAATTAACTAGGGCCTTGCTACTGGTGTGGTCCAAAGACCAAGCCATCGGTATCACCATCTCCTCCCACCCCTGCCCCAACCCACCCCAACCCCACCCCAGATCTGCTGAATTAGAATCCGCCTTGTAAGAAGATCCGAGCGATTTGCACGTACCTTAACGTCTGAGGAGTCCTAAACCAAAAAAAATTGATCAAAAAAGATGATCGTATTGCTCACCTTCTGACCTTCACCACCTGAAAGCTGTACGAAGGAACAGCAGGCTCTGGAAAACAAAAAGGAGAAAATTACTCAGACTGTAATCATTCATGGAATCATCGATCGAGCGTTTGCATTGTTTTAGAAATTTTCCTGTTGTTCACAGGGTACAGCCAGGCTTAAAAACAGGCTGCCAGGGCCTCTCGCTTGTTTTGACCCAAATCAGCTGATTAGTCTCGGTTCGTTATTACACTTCAGGGGAAAGGAGAGGAAAGCCTTCAACAAGTGTCTCTACAAGGAAAGGCAGCTGTTTCTCATAAACTGCAATGAATGAGCCTAGCAGGGCTTCATCCTTTCTAACCTGCAGCCTCTCCGTCAGCAGAGAAATCCCTTCCTGCTAAGGTCACTTCAGAGACGCGGGTAGTTTCCGTGGGAGCACGCATGTGGCCGCAGAGGAGAGGAAGCTCTGTGGGCGCCCAGGTGTGAGGAATCTACAAAGGAAAAACAAAGCATTCCCTAGAATACTCCCTCGGTCCAAAAAGGCCACGGGACTGCGGGAAACGCCACAGATTTCATAACAGCTCTTCAGGAGGGGTGTGACCACCCCTGTAAATAAAGTTTTGTTAATGGATATTAGCCATGGAGTTTTCACACAGCTCCCTGCAAACATATGTGGAAAAGGGATGTTCGCTGTTTCCTGCAAGCATCTGTTGTGCCGCGGGACGGAAATACAGCCTGAAGGGCTCGAAAAAGAGAAATCCTCAAGATTTCTCCTTCTCCAAATAAATTTGGGTTGAACATCAGAGAAATCTAAGAGCTTTGAGCTCCTGTAAACTTTGGCTAAAATGATCTGGGGACTCATTCTGGTTCCTTAACATCCAGGTTTCATGGAGAAAGACCGTCGGACCATGGGTCCATGTGAGTGAGGGAAGGAAGGTGGGGTAGTGGTCAGAAGCAGACAAAGAAATGGAGATCCTAAAAGGAGGCAAAAATTGTCCCCCAAACACACAGTGAGTCAGTGAAATTCTGACTCCCTAAAAGCGCAAGGTCAGCATCTTTCACTCTCCTACCTCCTGCTTCACACCGTTCTGCGTACTCTGGTGGGGACGTCAAGCTCTTTTAAATAGGATTCCCCTCATTCTAGCCCTGACACGAGAAAAGCACGCCGGTTAAGTACTGCCGAGGTGCCGTCAGGAAATCCAAAGCAAGCGTTCTAAGTGCGTGCCAAAGTTAGACAATGGACTTCCCCGTCCTGCCAGGGTGCAAAAGTCCTCAGTCATTGCCATGTGTCACACAATGTACAATGAACCATTTCGCTAATGGAAAAGTACTTTCTTCTTAAGGCCTTCTGGAAAGTTGTTTTCTACTTTTTTTTCCTTTTAAATTGCTTCTACACGAACACTAGGATTTTCCACAAACAATTTACTGCTGGGAAAGTTAGAAGGATGGATCCCATTGGTTAATGGGTGGAAAATCTGTGCCACAAGGAACTGTGCTCATAGTGGCTTTTATGGACCTTCCTGGGACAATTTTAAAACAAAGAAAACTCTCAGTGGATCTTTACAAAAGGCAAGTTTTTTGAAGACCTCACAGAGGCCTCAAGCTTTCAGGGAGCATCCCTGGCTTATCTTTCCCCTGAATCCTAAAGCTCCCCCTAGTGACCAAGAACGTATCGCTGGCTCCCTGTAAGGAGAGGAAATATTTTCTAGCAGGGGTGTCCAACTTTTTGGCATCTCTGGGCCACACTGGAAGAAAAAGAGTTGTCTTGGGCCACACATTAAATGCATTGTGACATGTAATCACACACATAAAACCTCATAATGTTTTAAGTAAATTCATAATTTTGTGTTGGGCCTCATTCACAGCCGTCCTGGGCCTCAGGTTGGACACCCCTGTGAGCCTCTTGCTTCCAGATGGCAACATAAATTTCTATAGCATTTTCACATACATTTGATCATTTAGCACAAAAACAGCAGGGAGTAAAAGTATCCCTTCCCCCATTTAACAGATAAGTAAATGGAGCTCAGATGGGGGGCGAGACCCGTCGCGGGGCTGGTAGTAAGGGGCCAGATCCAAGGCCAGGTCTCCCGTGTGGTTCTGCCGCACAGCCTCCTGCTCTGAAAAGCTCTCATGGAAGCACTTTCAGGGGATTTATAGAAGTGACCCTTGACTTTTGGGATTCCCTTTGAGAAGCTGATGAGAATTCTGGGCCCATACCTACACATTTTCTCCTGCAACATCAGAATGTCCATGGATCGCCCTGAACAGTATCTGTTGACCCTCCAGGCCTCCAAGGACCCCAAAGGTAAGAAGTTATCGACACCTACCGGATCTAATCTTGAGATATCGAAGAACTTGAGGAAGACAAACTTTGGAGGGCTTTACTTTCTCCCTTAATTGGGATGTTTTCCATGCCTATCCAATTATCTCTTCATCCTGTTGTTTGGAGTATTTAAAAGGAATGACAAATGGGTACATGTTTACTAACGTTGAAGGAAAAGCCTGTGGATATTGCCATCGAGGCCTTCTAGCATTCTCATAGGCATGCCTGCAATTAGTGGCAAACTAAGATGTTTCTCAGAAAGTAGCAATTTGGGAGCTTCTTCCGCTCCCTGCCCGCCCCCCCGGCCCCCGCAAATGTAAGAGCATACCACAGTCTCCCCAGCTGGGTCTGTGGAGACTAAAGAAAACTAGTACTGCCTCTATGTTCTTTCCTCTTACACCCTGGCATTTCCAACAGCTTTGACTGGTGGTTTGCCAGCTCACCTAAGTCTTCTATGTAAGCCCCGTGAGGATAGGGACCTTGCCTATAGAGTTGGTCTGAGTTAGGAAGTCCTTTCCAGATCATCTCACACTCCCTCTACTCACGACGCCTTTCCATACCTCTGAGTTTTTATCTCATGTGGCTTCCCTGCCCACCTGGGGAACCATGACCTCAGAAGCGTCTTCTCCAGCTCTCCCCGTCAGCACCTCTCACCTGTTCCCACAGCACACGGCTACTATGACGCTGTCAAAATGACACAAGTCACTGCCCCCTCACCTCCCACAGGCAGCCCAACAAGAGGTGCAGGAGTGGCTGAATTCGAGAATGAACTGTGTCACTCTGCAGTCCATTCGGCTTATCTTTCTGGAAAATTCTGTTTTGTCAGACCTGTCTGGCGACATCCTCAGGAAGGCAAAGGGCTTCTCCAGGCGGAATCAAAGCCTGAGCCTCTGCAAAGCTGTGTTTGTAGGGGCAGCTGAGGTCTCAGCTCTCCTCGCCAGTCTTCACACACAGTGTTCCTCTTTTCCCGGCCACTCTAGTGTCTGTCGTATTTAAAGTTCCCCCAAATGCTGAGCATCACCTTTGGGATTTTTGCCATATGAAAGTAGCACCTGAGCCAATATGTACTGATTATTTTTCTTTAAATTAACTCAATTTTTAAACAGCACTTTGGCTTTGTAAGTCATATTCATGAAACATTGGTAGATGTGCTAATTGTTTTTTCCTAATGTGTAGTAAAACTAAAAATCATAAAAGTAAATAAAAACCTTTGCATTAAAATAAACTACTAATTATTAAAATTTTTAAAAACAACTTTTCTATGGGACCCATGAATATCTCCTCCAAGCATCATGCCTGCTCTTGCTTTCTTTCCTCAGCCTCCACTGCCCTCCCCCAGCCTTCTACCCAAACGCACTCCTTCCATGTCAGCATACTCCCTCACTCCCACGCCACAAAAGGAGTCAGTGAATAGACTTGAACTTCCTCACGCTTCGCGCCGTACCTGCCCAGTTTGCACACACACCAGAAAGCATCCCTGGAGCCGCTCTCCTCCTTGCCTCTTCCTGCTCTGCTCTCCGGACACCAGCTGCCCTTCTTTCTGTTCAAGAAATGCCCATTCTCTTGTTTGGAAGCCCATCCCATTGCCTTGCCTCAGAGGTCTTACTCAGTTAACTCCTCTGGTGCTTGTATCTGTTTTAATCATTTTAAATTGTGACATATGCATATGCAAGCATTTGAACATAGGTGTTCAGAGTAAATAATAGTAAAAATCTAAGCATGTGTGTGCCCACCACCCAGGCTAATAGGGCACCTTCAAACATACTTTCTATACACGTCCATTGTCCCTCCCTCCCACTCAAGAGTAAGCGCCGGCCTTTCTTTATAGTTTTAATGCCTATGTACACAGATTTAGGAAACATATTACTTAGTGTTGCTTAGTTTTAAATTCTATGTAAATAAGTCATACCGATTTATATTCACTTCTTTTGTTCAATATTATGCTTTTTAGATTTAACCATTTGGGGTATAAAAATAGCAGTAAGTTCCTTCTGTTGAGTATTTCATTTCATAAGCCACAAGTTTCTTTCATTCTTATTTCTATAGAATATTCTATTACATGACTAATCCGCAATTTACCATGTAACTGCTGTGCGATATTTGAGCTGTCTCCAGTTTTTTGTTATTATAAGCAATGCTATTATGCACATTTTACAACTCAAAATGTTTAACTAAATCATATAAAACCTTACTATTAGCAGTCCAAAAAAATAACAAAAAAACATATAACTTTAATAAAGCAATGCCCACTGATATTTTCTATTTCTCTTCTGTCCTTTTAATTCTATCACATCCTGTTCCCATTTATTTTATAGTTTTTTTTTGTTTTTTTTTTAAAGCTGCTTCACTCAATTAAGAAAAATCAAAACTGCTCTAGGACACATACCTAGGAGTAATACTGTTGGGTTGCAAAGTATGTTCATGTTTTAACTCGCCCAGGTAATGATAAACCGTGTCCAGTGCTACGCTTTCAATGCATAAGCCCACGGCAGGACACGTAAGTTACACTGCTCTGAGTCCTTGATAATTTGATGACAAATATGAAGCATATTTTCCTAAGCTTATGGGCCATTTGTGTTTCCTGTTCCATCAAATGCCTGGTCATGTATTTTGGCCACTTTTCTATTTAGATTCTACATCTCATCTATTCATAAAATTTCTTCCTATTTTTTAGGTGCTGATCCTTTGTTGGAAATAAGTTACAAATATCATCTCCAGGTTCATGTCTTTTGTCTCTTGACTTTATCATGTGCTTTGATGAACTGAACTTACATGAAATACCTTATCAATCTTTCCCTCTGTGATTTGTATTTTCTATGTTTACAGTCTTAAAAACTCCTTCTGTATCAAGAGGTTGTATTAAACTACATAGTCTTCTAAGAGATCTACACTTATGTATTTACAGTTAAGTCTTCCATCCACCAAAAACTGATTTTCAGAATGTACAAGGTAGGTTCCCAACTTTACTTTTTATATCCACAGGGATCATGCCGACACCATTTATTGAAGAGTTGATCTTTTCTTCAGTGATTGCAATGGCTTCGTCATGAATGCAGCTCGCATGCAGGAGTGGGTTTGTTTCTAGGCTCTCCACTCTTATCCATGGATCTAATTTGTGTACCTGTGAGTCAATGTGGGGGTAACTTTGCTTGCAAATCCCGCTCCCCCCTCCCCCGTCCACCATGGATGAAAGTGAAACTACCAAGACATGATCTGCTTGGAAAGGAAAGGTGGCCGATCCCTCAAAGGGGAAGGGCCAAGAGCCCCTTCCTCGAGGGGCTTTTATTGGGTTCACTTGCACAAGAAGACAGGTAAGGATCAAACAATAGATAGCATTCAAAGAACTATGAGGGCTTATTCTCAGTCAGGGTCAGATGGCTGAAGAGCCATAAAACTTTGAGGAACAAACTTCTTGCTTGGACCCTTATCATTCAAATGAGAGCATTCTAAACAAAGCAGGTTTCACAGGATTTTTACATATTCTTTCTTAGGCCTGATCACCCGGGGAACCCGCCCTTTCCAGCACAGGGCTGCACCGCCTTCTCCAGCACAGGTTTTTAGGCTTAAGTGGATTAGAGCCAGGAAGAACTTCTCCCAGACAGAAATGGAGACTCAGGCTATGTCNGGGGGGGGGGGGGGGGGGCAAGGGTCCATCACTCCCTCTTTGTCACAGCCCCCCAAGTCCTTCCATGATGGCCTCCCAAGTGATCGTGTCTGGCTTAGGTTGCCCCTCTGTGAGGGGTCTTACCCATCTCTGACTAGACGACCATGCTTTGGGGGTGAGGGGAGTAAGCAGAGACAAGCTTTGTCTCCCTGCGGCTCTCACTCCGGAGGTCGCTCACTCAGCCTTAGCCATGGGAGGCAGTTACAACTCCTGAAACCAGGCAGGGCGGTTCTCAACAGGTCAATACAATGTCTTAATTATTCTGGCTTTATAATGAATCCTAAGGCTTGGTAAGGCAAGCCCCTCCATACCTTGTTCTTCTTAACAGAAATGATGTCCCTGCTAGTCCAGCTTCACTGGAAGCAAGTTTTGAATATTGTCCTTATGTATTTTGTGATGTTTAACTGTGAACTGCAAATTTTCCCTAGAACGTTGAGGGCAATTTTTTGAGGCTTCTTTCCTTCAGAAAAAAAATATATATATTTGCTCTTCTCAGTAACTTGGAAACACTATCAGTTAAGGACCACTTTAATATTAAGTTCTTCACTTGTGTTACACAAATAAGTGTGTACTTACAGACTCTCAAGTGGCCCTCCCCACCCCCACTCAGTGCCAGCCTTGAGGGAGGGAAGCTTTCTCCTGCCCTCTTCGCACCAAGCCTCCTTTCTTGCTTACTTTTGTATAAAATCTTTGGACTTTGGAGACCCAAACCGACGCATGTTTCTACTACTGGAAACGCTGTGTGGGAAGGTCCTCATCGTTATGTCTTATACCCCTCACTCCAGGCTTCCCTCAAAAGAGAAAGTCGGCATCTTCAGGGCTCAGAAAAACTGAGAAGAAGAGCCATCTTTGCTCCTGGTTTAGCACCCACGGTTCCTTCTTTCACTTGGTTTCAAGGATCAGCTTGGATTATTAAATTAAATTATCAGCTTTATAAAATTAAATTTTATAATTATAAAATTATATCAGCTTTATTAAATGAAATTCTTTCATTTAATCAGCAATTTGGCTTTAAAATTCACTCCTAGTGAATTTTATAATACTTGCCCTGACTGGTGTAGTTCAGTGGATTGACCACGGGCCTGCGAACCACAAGATCGAAGTTTGATTCCCAGTCAGGGCACGACGTGCCTGGATTGCAGGCCAGTTCCCAGCAGGGGATGCATAAGAGGCAACCATACATTGATATTTCTCTCCCTCTCTCCTTCCCTTCCCCGTCTAAAGATAAATAAAATTTAAAAAAAATACTACTAGTTGCCAACCTGGGAACCATTTTTTCTCTCCTCCTGACTCCTTAGTAAAAAATCCCATTTTTGTCTGGCACAGTACTGCCCAGAATTCAGCTGGGAAGGACCCGTCTCTATGCTTCTGTCCTTCCTCCATCCTCACGGCTTAATGATGGATCGCTGGAGCCCTAGCATCCATCCCGGAACAAGAGGTGACTTTCAGGTTGGACAGTGGACAATAAGAGAACAAAGCGGAAAGGAGGGGCATTCCTTCCTCCTGACCCTGTGGAGCCCCATCAGTCTAAACCATCTCCCTCCGGACTTCTTGTATCGGACAGGAGGACACCTCTGTTCTAGCCTGTTATTCTGGAGAGGAGTAGGCATGAGGATGCATCTCCCAACTGGGACACCTCACTCATCCCGAATCCTCCTCTCTCTTGCCCCCCACGTTAAAAAAAAAAGTCTTGATTTTGACCCGTAAATATCTGAAATTTTTCCTTATCTCTCACTTCGTACTGCCCAAGTCTACTAATTTCAAAGCTTCAGTGTTTTGGGCTTGGACTTACATAGTGATTACTTCACCGAAGGAAGCTTTCTAAAACATCATCAGCCTGTCTTACCTCCCGACTCTGAGAGTCTCTGCAAGCTCATTAAAGAGACTGGAATAAAGTCTAAACCCCTTACCATAGCTCCCTTGGCCCCTCACAATTACATACTCACCTTCCCTTTATCTCCACTTCAAACTCTTTGCCAGTGATACATATGAGATGACAGGTGCTTGTTTATGTCACAGATGTCAAGTGCTTGTCTGCCTTTATGTCCTTGCACATGTTGCTCGCTCTCTGTGGGACGTCTTCCCCTTTTGCTAATAGGATGAACTCTTTTTGTCCTTTAGCTTTTAATTCATATATGAGCTCATCCAGAGGGTCTTCTCTGATACGCTGAACCCCTCACACCCAGATTTCCTCCTCTCTGCTGAATCTACAACTTATAAATCTTTCTAACGTTAAATTTATTATTCAAAAATTTTGTGTACATTTTCACCTTCCCTCCTATGCAATGAGCTGAGAATGGGGAAAACACACTATTGATCTCTGTAGACCCAGAAAAATAGTATAGTGGGGTTCCTAGCTTATACCATGTCTAAACTAGGCACTGGATAAATAAAAATAGGTTTTATGAAAATTAAGCAGAAATTAATAAGTGAGGCATAAAATACTTAAGATGACTTTCAAGAATGTTTTCTCTAAAATCTGAAGAGCTGGGTAACAGTGTTTTAACAAATTAGACAAAATGACACCAGTAAAATGATTATAACAGTATCTGCTCTGTGGAGGTTTTGAATGAATTCTGTGGGCTATGCTTATGGTAGGCTGTCCAAGGTGCTTGGAACACAGTAAGTCCCCACTAGGTTTAGCTACTGTGGTTAAGAATATTATTAATGTGCAACAGTGTCACAGAGCACCAAAGAAAAGGGTTGTGAATGTTTCAGAAATCCTCACAGGTAGGAAGACATCTAACACACCTTTAAGACATTGTTTGGAAATTAGTTTCACAAATGAGAGAACATTTTTTTTTCTAAGAATGAGTTCACCATATAGCTTCCTGAAATGCTAGTTATTGCTGGGTGTAGAAGGCAGTCATTTATTCGTATGAGGCCATTTGGTTGTTGGAATTGGAGCCGTAAATCTAGCTATGTGACCTGCCTTTTAAAAAAAAAAAAAAAAAACCTGCATGAGGAGCCAAAACTCTGAATCTCCTTCAAGAACTCAAACCATACTTCCAAGCAGCTGAGTTTGGGTGTTTGCTTGCATTTTATGTCGATGTATGTATATCCAAAGCAGTGTTTTAGTAGGATACAGGAGGAGTATGCATGAGAATTTAAACACAGACACCCTGTCTAGGTCTTCTCTGGTCTGAGAGATTAAAGGGGTGATCATAGCTTCACACATACTGCACATGACTGCACAGCAATTATGCCTTACAATTAGTTCTGGTTTCTCCATTAATGCCAAAGATTCTCTTTTAGAATGTGTTAAACCTTTTTGGCTCCAGCATACCAGTTCCAAACATTCCTCGGACTTTTTAAGGCTTAATGCTGGAGTTTTAAAAGCTATACTTTATATAACTCTAGGTATGTGTGTGTCTGTGTGTGTTAGGGCCATGAATAGGGCTGGGGATACGGAGAGGAAAAGAGAAAATGGGGCTTGGAGGACTGACTATATTGGAAAAGTAAACCCACATGGTGACTTTCACAGTCAAAAAAGTTAGAAAATAAATGTGCAAAAGAAAAACAGCCCCACAATATAATTGCAGGATTCTTACTAAATTCATTCAGGTGACAACAAAACCTGGCTATACAAAAACATGTGGATAACCATCTATATATGATTATCTGTTATTCTTCATACTTTGCCTCCGTACATCCATTCAAATGGTCCCCAAAGTAGCAGCAACTGTTTTCATGTATGTTATGTCATGCAACAGGGTTGGAATCAAATGTGCTAAAAATTAGTTTAATTCCACTCTAGTGCCGAGGTTTACGTCACCCTAAATAGGCCCCAGGAATCTGGTATTTTTTTACGCCCTTTTCCTTCTCCAGTATTTATTAGGAACGGCATCATGAGAAAGGGAAGAATTACTATTATTCTGATATTTTCCCTCGATACCAATAATATAGTTACTATTTTCAATGCCTATTACTTGTCAGGGTTGGGGGTAGGTAGTTTGAACCCCTATTCTACTGTTAACTAGCAAGTTAGCTTCTCTAATGTTTTCTTGAGAGTAAAAATGGTGATAATGAAAGTATCGATACAATGGAGTTGTAAAAATTATATGAATATAAAGTGCTAATGTTTACTATTATTACTATTTACTATTATTTAAATTCATATTCAACATCACTCTTGGAGCAGATCTTATAGTCCCATTACACAGATGAGGACATTGAGATTCAGAGGCTAAGAGATATGCTCCAAATTACTCAGCCAATAAGAATCGCACCTGGAATCTGAACCATTCTCAGAGGCCCTGGAAGCTCACGCTCCACATTATGCTGCACTGCCCTCTCAATCTGGTAACTTTTCGTTCTTACCTTAACTGACAGTGGTCTTACCCCCTTTGCCTCAGTTTCCTCATCTATAAAATGGGGATAATAATAGTGCCTACTTTCCAGGGTTGATAAACTAAGCACCCCACAGATGCTATTCCAATGTTTTTCCTAGTGATGAAACTTTTTAAGCTATCTTAAGACTTTCTAGGCAAGTAAAAAAAAAGAGAAAGAAAGAAAGAAATATGACTGGCTACACAGTTAAGTGATGACCAGTTCTAACCTCCTCTTTCACCCAGTGACATAGTCATCAGACTGAAGGTCCTTTTAATCTGCTTAACATTTTATTTCTAAATGTCTCTTTGAACCTCTCTTGGAAGAACCCCTAACATATTTATGTAAGAATAACAGTCTCAAACCACCTGAAATAACAGAAGTGGGGATTTTAAAAAGGGGGTCTGTTTGTTCTGGAATACCATGAAAGAAGTCAGCTAATTCAGCAGATTACTAGCTTCAAAGCAGTTCACCTCCACCAACTTGGAAGCCAAAACAGTCCTCATGGTCAGCATACAAATGTGAATTTAATAACTGGCCTGACAAGTGCATTATAAAACTTGTGTGCAGAAGAATAAAGTGGGGGGGCCAGGGAAGGAGCGACGGCTTTGTTCTGATGGGAGTCAAGTGTATGACTGTGAACTTGTTATTTCAACAGCCACAGTTAATACGTCATGTTGTCCAGTCTGGCATAAGTTGTTACTCCCCGTTGGAGTCTTTTTTTTTTTTTGCCTTGAAATATGACTTTATCTTCCTTCTTTCTGAAATATGATTTCTCTTCCTTCTCTTAAGTAGCCAAGTATTTCCAGTGAAATTCTCCAACTCAGGGCATGAAAAGGACATTCTTCAAAAATAGGCATGTCAAAACTAAAATGTGTAAAAACAAAAACGAAGCTTCTTCAAGGAATTAAGCATCAAATCTTTCATCATAGGATTGCTTATCACATGTGTTTTATCATGAGCTCTTGATTACGCACATTAGTGGAGGGGGCCAGTGACCTAGATAATGCAAAAAATCACTTACTTGATTTTGAAATGTGCTTTTATTTACATTTGATCCTGTGTCTATCTGGAGTCCTTGGGATTTGAAATGGAAACAAAATAATGAGCTCACACTCTTTGACTCAGAGGCCCAGGAAAAGCAGTCCCAGATCCTCGACCTTGAACTTGTCTCCAGCTCTATCTGCTTTCAATTCTGAGTTAAGACTTCATCTGCCGGACTACCAACCTAAGTAAACCTTTCCCGTTTTCAGCCTGCACTGTTTGTGGCTTATTATATTATCTTCCATTAGGTGGGAGAGAAAATTGGGTCTCGGGAGTGGAAAAGCCTGTCTTTTAGTGACAATAAAGCCATACACAATAGATGAAATAATAAAAAACATATTGGATAATCTTAAATAGGTTACTATGCTCTGTAGTCTCAGTTTCCTTTCCACACAAGCTGATTCTAGTGAGGCTCGAAGGCGGTGGTGTGACAAAGCTCTCAGCCTAGTCCTTGGTACACACTTAGTTCTGTGTAAATGACACTTCCATTACATTAGCTTGAGATCGAAGGAAACTCTGCTTCCGCCAATCACATGGTGAATTATTAATCCATAGAGAATTAAATGTAATCCCACAGGAAAATACATTGTAAGCATCTGGGCAGAATAAGTGAATAAATCTTTGCTCCACTACGGAATCAGGCCCTATGTAAAGTGGTGTGTTTAAGAAATGCAAAGTATCAAGAGGTCAAGAGGGAAGAAAACCTTGTGATACAGATGAAAAACACAGACAGAAAATGGATCCAACAAAAAGCCTTTGCTCAACTGCTTACAATTATTTCCTTATATTATCGAAATGTAACAGACTTGTTTCATTTCAATTTCTTGCTACCAGCAAGCAATGTACTGTGTCACTTTTATCCGGTGATCTTTCGTTAAACTGCCGGATTACTTATTAATGGTTTGTTTACTGAACTCCTAGGACACAGATAATTCTGTTATCTGAATGCAATACCTTCAAAAGCTTCTGCTCAACACATTCCGGAACTTCTTCACAACAGTAGTAAATGATGGAGGGTTTTTAAAATATCAGTAAACACTGCTTCGGTGGGGAGGGGGGGGCGGATGTCACACAGCAACTGTTTTCAACTGCATTTTTAGCTTTTGGAAGAGAGACTAGCATTTCATTATCTAACTATGTTCTGGGAGTAACAAATATTAATGATTTTGTTTCACTGAAGTAATTCTCAAGTGAGTTGGGATCTGTTACATTTCTAGGATTTTAATTCTGTGCCCTTAAAACTATATCAGTAACAGTCATTGGTAGACTCATGCCAAAAAAAATCAATTTCCCAAATACTGTGTTGAAATTATTGTTTGACAAATATACACTTTCATTGTTTATTGTCTCCATATATACCAACTTAAGCCGAACTTCCAGTCTACCTGAGTTGTTCAAAATGATGGTATTAACTTCTCAGTCCCAGTGCTTCTCAAAATTTAGAGTACAAAGACTCCAGGAGAACTTGGACTCTCAACCAACAGACTGCATAAGTGTATAAATCCAGAGAAGAGGCGAGGTTCAAGGATCTCCATTTTTAATGGAGGTGGTGTGTAACACATATTCTTAGAATCACCAACTCATACCAACACTGATCACACTGAAAAGGAATTTACTAAAAAGTGAATCTGAACACTTTTAAACTTGCTCAACTGAATAATCCTGAGAAGTTAAGTATACTTACAGGGCATTCTTTTTTTGGGTTTGGTGAGTCACAAGTTTAAATATTTATTGCACGCCTGTTACATATGCTCTGCACTGAAGCATATAAAAAATAAACACAACTATATTTCGTTCAGCAGGGCTTTATAATCTAGTTATGGAGGCAATTTACAACCATAAAGAAGTTAAGTCAAATTATTTAGAATGAATGATTACATGGCAAATAAGGGGAAATCAGAGGGGGCACCAATAGGGACTGAAATTAAAAAAAAAACAAACAAACAAAAAACAGCCTTTCCAGCCTTCCTGAGGGGGCAGGAAGAAGGAGGTAAGACAACCTGAGGCCAGGTTTTAAAAAGCTGGAGGAAGGACTGTAACTTCCAGCGTTTATCCTCTCGGACTGCCAGAGACACGTGACATCTCTGCAATGCATGTTTTGCCTCCCAGTTCAGAGATGCCAGCTATAATTAAGCCCAGATGCAAATATGAAATCCTGCTTACCGTAAAAGGGGCAAAGTCCCAATTTTACATCTTCTCAAACTGTCCATATTTGTAATGCCAGAAACAACCCTCCTCCACAATCAGTAGTTATTGGAGAATGACCAAAACTGAGAGAGAAAAAACCAAGAACTCTAGCATAGATGTAATTAAGAAAAATGAAGAAAACTTTTCATTAATTAGTTCACGTTTTGTGCTGGAAGCAAGTGCAGGAGTGGCAGGGAAACAGATATGCCCAGCCCCGTGACACAGTTTAGAAAACTTAAACACAAAGGCTAATGAGTGCAGCATGAGAAGGCGAGCAAGCAACGCAGGCCAGGATGGGAGGCAGTGAAAGAACTGTGGCTGAAACAACTGTCCTGTCCAGTGAAAATATAAAAAATAGGATATTCATTTAAACAAAACTTTGTATTCTAATGTCCATAGTAGCATTATTCATGACAGTCAAAAGGCAGAAACCACCAAATGTTCACAGCCTAAGAATGGATAAACAAAATGCGACATATCTGTCCAATGGAATATTATTCAGCCACAAAAGGGAAAGAATTGATAAATGCAACATTAATCAATCTTGAAAACATTATGCTAAGAAACCAGACACAAAAGGTCATGTGTTGTACGGTCTTATTTATATTAAACATCCAGAATAGGTAAAATCAAGGAGACAGAAAGCAAATTGATGGGTGCCAGGAGTTGGGGAAAAGGCAGAAGGGGGAATGACTGCTTACTTGGAACAGGGTTTTCATTTGTGGTGATGAAAAGTTTTGGAGAGAGACAGAGGTGTTGGTTACAAAACATTATGAATGTGCTATGTGCCACTGAACTGCTCACTTTGAAACGGTTAATTTCGTGTGAATTTCACCTCGATTTTTAAAAATCTCGAGGCAAAAACAGAGGAACTGCAGCAAGCTGGAAAGGACACACCTTATAGGTGGCATCTACCCCTGTCCCTGCCAAGTGCTGCCAAGTGCAGACTTTACTCTTTGAGAAAGAATGAAAACTCAGGTTTTTAAGTAAAAACTCAATATTTTAAATATTGCAACTAATTCAAAAAATTTTATGTAGTCCTGGCCAATGAAAACATATCCCAGGCTAAAGACAGCACATGCACCACCAAATATGCAAGTTCTGGCGTAGCCCATTCTAATTTAAACCAGAATTTTGATAGTCTACACACTCACTGTATTGCTTCATGGATTCAAATTCTTAAAGATAGTTTAAGTAAAAAAAATTTGTTATACACAAACATATACTAACTATACTTTATATATAAAATTTTATGTGGATGTAGTTTTAACAGAAGATACCATGACATTAAAAACAGGCTGTTTTGCCCCCAACAGCAGTTCCAGCCCATGACATTATAGTTCTCTTTCACGTATTTATTCTAAAATTGTACCTTTTCCTCTATAGCCTATTAAAAATATTCCAAACACAAGTTCTTCTCTGCTCAGTGAAAGCATTATGTCGAATGAAACGTAGTCATCCATGCACATACATAACTTAATTGCCTTGGCCTTGACCGTGATTCAATTTGACTTTAGTTCTGTTTAAGACCTACAAAAAAGGTGGAGTAAAGCCCTTACTCTAAATAAATGCCAAGCATTTATCATGTTTAAATGCTCTACTGCCCAATGATTGTTCTATGTTAAAATAGAACAGTAAATACTAACATATCTGATATTTAAAAGAATAAGCAAACAAAACAAAGCCTCTGAGTGTGACAGCATTTCAGGAATAGCATATTTAACTTATTTTCCAATAATTTTGATTAACAGAAGAGTTGGAAACATAGTAGTGAGAGTTCCCATACACCCTGCACCCACTTTTCCCTTAGATACAACCATGGTATATTTATATAACCATTTATAAACATTCATATAACTGAGGTACATTTATCAAGACTAAGAAATTGACATAGGTACCATACTGTTAACTAAACCATCCATTTTGTTCAGATTTCTATCCTAGGATCCCATCTGGAGTACTGTATTGCACACAGTTGTCTCTGAGCCTTAGAGAGGGGCAGACTTGTCCCCACAGCACAGGTAGCCGAGCATATATTCAAACTCAGGCAAGTCTCCACTGCTCCCCTGAGCAGGGAGCAAAAGTCTCCCCTGCCTTCCGGAAGCCAGCTGCCTTTATGTCACAGGCTTAGAGGGAAATGGTGTGCCTTCACAGTCCTTACAAGAGATAAGCAGTGACCTAAGCCCACATTCTAAAATCTCAAACGTGAGCCACTCAGAATGACACAAAATTAGAGCAGAAAGGGGACTTTGAGATGCTCTAGCGTAATGTCTTCATTGGACAGCTAAAGAAGTTGGTGAGAATTTCCCCTGTGTTGGGGGGAGAGACACCTGTTAAGATTTACCTTCTCAAGTCACCTGCAGGGCACTTCGTATTTCAGCCTGTATGTACCCAGGGGAAAGCCCTTGGCTGAGGGAGTGGGGGTTGTAGACAGGTAGGTGATGGATGGTTGTTTTGGTAAATTTATTCAAACTAAGAAAACATTCCGCTCCCACACCACCAAAGAGAAACAAAGATCGTTCCGTCTGCCTCTGGCCCTCAGGTGGTTCCCAGGACCATGAAGCTGGTGGGAAAGTAGAGGCTCCCCCCTCCTTTTTTTTTTAAAGATTTTATTTATTTATTTATCTTTAGAGGGGAAGGAGAGAGGGAGAGAAACATCAATGTATGGTTGCCTTTTGTGCGTCCCCTGCTGGTAGTTAGCCTGCAAGGAACCAGCCTGCAACCCAGGCATGTGCCCTGACTGGGAATCGAACTGTGATCGTCTGGTTCGCAGGCCCGAGCTCAATCTACTGAGCTACGCCAGCCAGGGCTGAGACTCCCCCCTTTTTTTTGCCAAGTTCCTATGCTGGTTCTATCACAGCTGAGAGCACATGAACGAGAAAGGGAAAGATGGCCCTGTGGTTTCTGGGGGTGGGGGGTAAAGGGGCGGTGTTTCTTCCCAACTGCTTCCTCCTGCACATAAGGTATGACTTTCTCCCCACTGACAGATAACTGAAGATTTTCCCTTCCCCAGTGTCCAACCCACTTCCAACTGGAAGAGGGAATTCGAGAGACCCCTGCCCTTTCTCCCTCAGGCAGCCTGCCATTACCAACAGTAGTAGGTAAATAGTCACTGTAAAGTAACTTCGTGTGCTTTATTTTTTCTCAAGCCAACACAGGACTTTAATTCAGAATAGTGATGGGCATGATAAACACTTAGCTATTATTTGCTGTGTTTTCCTTTTTGAATAGAGAATAATTAGTATTTAGCTTTAAGTGATGAAGTGTAATTTGTTGGTGCAGCATAAACTGCTCTGTACTTTGCTACAGAGTAAAGTTTAACACCTGGGCCATGGGTATTATAATATGCACATCTGTGAAAGTCCAACCTTTGAGTTGCTGATGACATCACCGACAACTTATTTATTAAATAAACAGCCCCATCCGTATTACTTCAAGGTTTTCTTTCCCTTGGAATTCTAAAGGTTTTCTTTAGAACTGACTAAGATTTTAGAAATTTCCCTTGTAACTTTGCAGTCGTGTGTCATGCACACAAGCTGTCTGACAATGCCTGTGACAGTCAAAAGCTGTCATGTCACCTATCCTTGGTCTTTAAAAGAAAGTTACAGGTGGAATCATCATTGTGCTAAGACCATTCATTACTCTCCAGCCTTCAAAATGATCAAATCCAGGGCATGGCACAAATAACACTCCACTTTTATTACGTAAAAATCTTGTATTATAAAATCATAAGCACACAATTATGTAACATAACAACGTCACACTCAAGCACACCATATGGCATTTTAGGTGAAATATTCAAATTGCTGTCCATCTCATGCAGGGCATTCACAAAGCCTACCAACCCCACTCAAGCAAGCCTTACTTCTGCCGGACCCTGTACTAAATTGTATTTATTTGTGCGGCTCAAAACTAGTCTCAGTTTAATCACTTCCTTCTGGAAGCTCTTCCTGACTGCAGAAAAACTTGGTTTCCTCCTACTATGCCCTGAGAGCTTGTGCCGTGAGCTAGGAACTGGTGTGACTGTCCCCTCCACTAGAATGTAAACTCAGTCAGGTTCTGGAATGGATCCGTCTTGCTGACCACTGTACCCCCAGCATCCAGCACAGCACCAGAAATTCAGTAAACACCAGTGGAACAATCAAAGGGAAGGCTTCACTCATTCCAGCTGAATGCTCGTGTAGTGTGTGATATTACAAAAACCACCCACTCTCCCTTCCTCAAAACTTCCCTCTAACCCTCTCCCCACCTTTCTCATTGCCCTTCCAGTGGCTTCTTTCTCTCTGCCTTATCTCTATGTTCTTTCCCTACATTCCAGCCTAGCCCATCTTCTTGCAGGAGGCACTCCATATACAGGCGTTGAACCAAACACTGGCACGCCTCAGACTCTCCTAGCAAAGTGTTATCCATCTCCATAGCTTCAATAACCATGTTAAACTGAATGGCTAAATATCTACACCCGACCTTGAAGTTTGACATCTATCCCTGACCTAAATGTCTCACCAGGGCAACAAACCTCACCTCCAGGACCACCCCACCTCCAGGAGCACCCCTGTGTCCATACATTAACAAACGAACCTGGACTTTCCGATTAAACAGGTTAATCATACACAATGATCTCCTTTCCCTCCCCAGTCTCTGCTAAATAATGGTAAAAGAATTTAAGGGCGGGGGGGAGTACAAATCCACAAAAACAAAAGGAACAGAAGAGAATGCAACAGCTAACTAAAGAGGTCCACACATCTTTGGAAGGTGGAATGTGGACAGACGTGAACTACCTGAGTGAGGAGAGTACTGGGGTTAGGACAGTATGTAGGTAGTAATTTCTTCTCATGGCTAAGTATATAAGTTGCATTTTCCCCCTTTTTTCACTGGCTGTTTCTTCATGTGCCTTTTTCCCCTTTTCTCTTTTACCACTCAAAAGTTTCTAAATGCTAAATTAGGTACCGGGAAAAAAAAGAAAAGAACTGATTCAGCCTCAGCCTACAGAACTCCAGAAGGACTCAGCATATGGAGACCCAGGTGCCAAGGAGTACAGAGCTTATGCCCCCAGTGGACAGAAACACAGGTGAAGCGGCAGTCTGCAGAATGAACTCTGACACACAGAGCCACCTTCCCAGACTCGGGAAAACTGGCAGCTGGCTTCTATTCCCAAGGAAGATTAGATTTACCTCTAAGGAACTGAATAGCCAGGTATATGAAGGTCCCCTCAACAACAACAAAATCTATATACCACCAGCAAGCCCTACCTGTACCCACATAGCTTCCATTCAGCCTTTTAACGCTCTATTCTTAAATACGGACAGTCGGGAATGCTTATTATGAACAAATGTCAGATTGAGATTAGCAAACATCTGAATAGCAAAAAAGAGAAAATCAAGAGAAAAAAGCCACCGAGGAGACAGAGCAAATTAAGTAAGAAGAAAAAAAAATGTAACTACTGTCCTTAGAGATAAGATATTCCATCCATAAAATAAGAATAGGATGGTATGAGTCAGAATGGCTATCATAAACAAAGAAACAAACAACAAGTGCTGGAAAGGTTGTGGGGAAAAGGGGACCCTAGTTCACTGTTGGTGGGATTGCAGACTGGTATAACCAGTATGGAAAATAGTATGGAATCTTCTAAGAAAACTAAAAATGAACGTGCCTTTTGACCCAGCAATTTCACTCTTGGGAGTATATCCTAAGAACCCTGAAACACCAATCCAAAAGAACCTATGCACCCCGATGTTCATAGCAGCACAATTCACGATAGCCAAGAGTTGGAAGCAACCTAGATGCCCATCGGTAAATGACTGGATCAAAAAACTATGGTACATTTACACAATGGAATTCTATGCTGCAGAAAGGAAGCAGGAACTCCTACCCTTTGCAACATCATGGATGGAACTGGAAAGCATTATGCTGAGCGAAATAAGCCAGGCGGTGAAAGACAAATATCATATGATCTCCCTGTTAACAGGAATCTAAACAAACCAAACAAGCAAGCAAAATACGACCAATGACACTCAAATATGGAACAGGCTGACAGGGTCCAGAGGGGAGAGGGGAGAGAATCATAGGGGAAAAGGGAATGGACTCACATGAACAAGTATAAAAGACACATGGACAATAACTAAGGGTGGGGGGTGCAAAGGGGAGGGAGGCGGGGAGCATAGGGTGGGGGGTGGGCAGGGTTGGGAATATAAGACAGAAACCTGTACTTGAACAAGAATTAAATTAAAAAATTTTATTAAAAAAATTTAGAATAGGATGGTATGAAAAAGGAAGAAACCTAAAAAGGGAAATTGAAGTTTAAAATAAAGTAGCCATAAAAATTATTCAAGAATTAAAAAATAACAAAGAGATTTCACAGGCAGTAAAAAAGGAAGTCAGGTTGGAAGAAAAACCCATTTAAAAAAATAATTAGAGAATTGGTTCAAGACGAATAATTGCCTAAATGAATTCCAGAAAAAAAGAACAGAGAATAATTGTGAGAGGAAATGATCAAGGAAATAATACCAGCAAACACCCCCCGAGGAGCACGGCTGTGAGGAGGCAAAACAGTTTCCATCAGAAAACTTTCAGGACTTTGCTTTTTAAACTATGTGCGTCAACTATTTTACAAACTTCAGTGGAAAAAAGTCCTGTTTCTTACAGGCAATCTGCTCTACTTTTCCGTAGTCCTTTTCTCCACTAATATCACCATCACCAGCTAGCTCTAAAGCAACCACTTGAGATGGAATGTTTCTCCGCGCTGTCCCTGCGGTCACCTCTCCCTGAAACCAACCCACCACATCACTCCTGCTGGCCCTGCCCTGGATCTCCAGGCCAGCAGCCATCCTGCTGTTGCCACGCTCATAAAGCCATGCTTCTAAAAGCCCTTCGTGCCTGCAGTGCACTCCTGACAATGCTCCCCCTTTGAAGCCCCTCAAAGGGGTAGACCTCCAGGGTCTAGATCTCCAGGGTCTACCCCTCAAGGCCTGGAGTCATCGATAGGTGTCTTCCCCACCTACCTGTTAGCGCTCCTGTTTGCTCCACCTGCAGAACAGACCCCAAATCCATCCCTACTTCTCACCAGATCACTGCTGCCATCTTACTAAACCATCATGCTTTTTCCCCTGGAGACCGCAAAACACTCCCAGTCAGCTTCCCCTGCTCTGATTCTCTGTCTCCCACAGGCCAATTTCCTCACACCAGCCAGAGGATCTCAAACAATAAACCAGATCATATCAATCCCCTGCTTATTAGCACCTTCCAGAGCCTTCCCAATACAATTAGAATAAAACCAGAACTAATGAACTCAGGATTGCATCTAATCTGGCCCCGATCACTTTCCAGCCCCAACTCCTACTGTTTCCCCATCACTCTCTCCACTCCGGGCAAGCTGGCCTTCTTCAAACACAGCAAATTCGTTTACTAGCTGTTCCCCGTGACAGGGTGTCTCTTCCCCCGGAATTTAGCGAGGCTGGTTCAGTCTATGTTACCACCTCAGAGAAACCCATCCATCCAAGGCAGGCCCTTCTCCTCTGCACAGTCACTGTTTATCTTGGTGATTTTCAACTGTTTTCATCTCATGGCACACACAGCTATCAATTACTACAATTCTGCAGCACACCACAAAATTTGTTTTGTGCCAGTCTGACACAGGAAAATATGTATAATTTTGATTCACTCACACCAAACAGCTGTTGTTGTGTTGGCCCTTGTCATTTTTTATTTGACAACCGAAGGGAAAAGAGGTGGTACCCCTGACTAGTCAGGGGTTAACATGTTTTTAAAATTCTTGTGGCACACTGGTTGAAAATCACTGGTGTATCTCAATGCCCTGTTTTATTCTCTTTACAGCACATACAGCCAAATAAATTATTAGTTTACATATTTCACACTTGCTTCCTATCACTGTCACAGAAGATTCCATAAGAGCAGCAGGGACCCGCCTTTATTCACGGCGTCTAGAACACTAACTAGCACACAGTAGGTACTTCATAAATTGTTCATTGAATCAATTTGAAGAAAATGATAAAGACAGTATTTACTTCCTACTTTTAGCACAGGAGTAAATAAAAGTCTGCCCTAAACACTGACTAATTTATTTTTGGTATAGCATCAGTCAAAATTGGTATGTTAGCCAAAGTCAGTTTTTATGTAAATCAACTGTCAATAAAGAAAAAAGAATGTTGGTACATCCTATCAGAATTATCATTATATTAAAAAAATGTGCCTTTTTAGTCCCCCATGATACATTTCTCAGTTAGATAAGGCATTGAACACCGAGAACAAGGCACCTTCCAGAGGCACAGACATGAAGCCAGGACTCAAACCCAGACTTAGGCCTACAATGTATGTGTCTGTAATGCCTAAAATATCAAGTATTGTATATTGACTTTAAGAAAAATAAGGTTTTAATATTCAATGAGTATAGTAGTCAAAATCTTTTTTAAACGTTATCATTAAAGTAGCAAAGCAGGCTGTCCCAAGCCCACAGAACCAAGCCCAAATTCTGCAGCACACGGAGCCTTGCCACCCTGAGCCCTGCTTCTGTATCAGCCACTTTTCACCTCGCGTCCATGAGTGCGGTCAGCCTCGTGACCATCTAGAAAATTCCTGCTTAACTTTCGCCAACTCAAACGTAACATCCTCTGCAGACTTTCTTAACCCTTTCACAGGCTGTTCTCGGGTGAACTCTGAACACAATTTTAAGCAGAGTATTATTACAGCATTCAGTCTGTCATATTTTCCTGGCTAGGCTGTAAATGTTTGCTGCTCTAATATGCAAGACATCTGTCACAGAGTAAATGTTCAGTTGACATTGGTCAAACTCATTAACTACTGATTGAATGAAAAGTCTTATTAGGATTATGTTTATAGCTAAACGATGCCTACGTGATTTAACCTACTGTGTGAAATTGAAGGTGTCTTAGATATAACAACTCTTACTGAAACCCCAGGAATTCAAGGCTATGCACCCGTTTTTCACATACAAGTTCATTGCTACTCTGCCAAATTCTTCAGTCTCTCTACATAGGTGATTTCACTCCAGTAGAATGGTCATCGGTAAACTTCATTGTATCTAAGAGGTTCTGAGCAGAGGCCGGGCCTCTCCGCCTCACCAGTGTTCTCGTCCCACACGTCCCACCTACTTTTCCCAAACTGGTCTCTGCTTAGAATTTCCCTACATTTCTGATAACACAACTACCCTTCGAAGACCGGATTGCTGTTTGCCCACATTGAACTCCACTGCAGGGTAATCACAGGAAAGCTGGCAAACAACTAAAAAAGCAGAAACACGGAATACATTCTAAATTGAAGTCCCCTTTAAATGAACTTACTGACTTTATATTGCCACAATAAATTTTCATTTCTTGATGGTCTCCTAAAAAAAGATACAAACGTTTACAATTGAATAAAAAGTGCCAAGTGCTATTTTTGTAATCCTTTGAACCATTATCCTTAACATTCATTAATAAGATCTGTGATCTCAACTTTGGTAAAATAGCACTTAACATTTAACTTTAAAATGCATTGTACTGATAATCCTAATTTGGAAATTAAGAACCTAATGATAATAAGTATTTGTACAAAGCACAGCATAATTTTACTAGTGTCTCAAGATAACTAATATCCAAGATCCAGAGCACAAAATGTTTTGAAATTTCCTTTCAAAATCCCAACCCTCGTTTCTTTGTTATAAAACATGCCTTCACTTAGTTATTTAAAAATATTTACATAGAGAAAAGTCATCCAACAAGACTGGTTTTGACTACCATAAGATTCTAACTCATTTAGATCCTTCTAGAAGTTATCTTAAGCATGCCATTTAGAAGTGCTTGAGTCATTTAATCTTAATCTTTTATGCTGTAAGCATTAACACAAACAACATAGAGTACAAAAGAACACAAAAAAATCTGTTGGTTTTATTGATAGCACAGTGGTTTTAATACAAGCTAAATACAACTGTTAGATATTTGGTCACTTATCCTTCAAGACAATATGCCAAGATCAACCTTAAAGCATGTACAAAAATGAAAATGTATAAAATATATTCAGTTAACTCCAAGAACTCCATGTATGAATGCAAAAATTTGAACTTGTCAATAATCACATTAAATGTTGAGCTACTGACTGAGCAGTAAAAGCCCAATTTCTGATTTGAAAGTTAAATAGCTACCGGAGAGAGTGTGCAGTGTCCCTCGTCTGCTACCTCTGAACCCTGCGCAGAGTTCCCAGGCAAAGGCTGCCTCCAGCTTTATGAATTACCAGGGACGACGGCCTGTGTGGCTGGCTGATCACAGGCCTCCTAGTCTTCTTTCCTGACAGGTCCTTAGCTTCTTTGGGAGGAGGCATATGAATTGGTTTCCAGGGAATCGGGTTATAAAAGGCTGGTTCTGGATAAGAATTTCCACTGTAAAAACCTAAAATTAATTAAAAATCAAAACAAAACAAGATAACTTGATATCAAAGAAACTAGTTATTTTTAAATTCCTGGAAAAATCTTAAAAGTATCAAAAGGGCAAAAATATCATTAAACCAATCTGACTCATTTAAAATGAACTCTTGAATACTTTCAAACAAGTAACACTTTCTAAATACAGCAAATATTGGAGTAAAAATGAACATGTAAATGATAAACCTGAGTCCAAAAAATGTCAGTGCTAAAGTCTATATAAAAACTCCTAAAATTTTACTAAGAATTTAAGTTTAGAATCCTTAAATTGAACAAAATCTTCATTTTCTTAACTAAATGTGGGAAACAATCACTAACCATGTACCAGTTTCCCCCAGCCTGACACTCAAGTTTACAGGAAAAAAAATGACACTGCCTGTGTAGCTAAAGTGAGTCAAGATTCTTAGCTAGAATCACTGAAATTCTAAATTACTGTCACTCAAATTACTAATGTCACTGTAATTTTTATTACTGATTAGGGAATGTCCTCCTGGCAGAATGTCTATGAAGTGTTTAATGAGTTGTGATGTCCAATATCTAATAATTCAGAAGGAAAAACACATGTAAGTTATATTCAAATCCTCTAGACACTATACGCATGTAAATGCCTTTATTTCATAATTTCTAAAAATGATGTGGGCTTAAGAATAGAGACTTAAGGGCATTTGAAGACAAATGATGCTTATTAGACTAAAACCTATTAAAAGCAAAAAAATAAAATAACCCATTATTTTAGCAATTAACTTCCAGTCAATATGTAAATTTCCTCCTAAAGATTTAACCAATTGTTTGGTCCACAGCACTGCTCGTTATACCTTTTTCAAAGGAGAAAGAAAAAGAAGTGGAGCAGACCGTGCTCGGTAGCCGGAACGGATGACCTCTGTGACACGCAGGAGAGGCCTGAGCCCTGACAGCAGGAATGTGTCACTCAGACACTGGCAACCCACTCTGACTGCACAGATATGTCAACACACACTTCACCACGATGGTCAAAACAAAGTCTGGAATATGTTCTATTGTGTGAACAAAACAGAATGGGAGTATTTTTAATAATAAATCACTTGAACAAGTGAAGGCAGCTGTCAGCAAGGTATGAGCTTCCAACATGAAGCACAAA
Organism: Sturnira hondurensis; assembly: GCF_014824575.4. NCBI lineage: Eukaryota > Metazoa > Chordata > Mammalia > Chiroptera > Phyllostomidae > Sturnira > Sturnira hondurensis. Next base: position 5,785,990 of record NW_028075269.1, read on the forward strand.
GAAAAACATGCACCTCCATTTATAATCAGGGCGAGCCTACAGGCCAGCCGGCTTTGTGTCTGGTCCGTGTGCTGTCTAGTATTCTACCTGTGCAAAGAATGTGTCGCAGACACTGAAAACTCTGCCTCAGAGAGGGCTACAGGGGGAAAGGAAAAATCATCCCTTACATATGTCCTCTTTAAGGCTTTAAAATCCAAGCAAAACAAAATGTAAGAAAATATAATTTGTTTCTTAACATTAGAAATCACTACTTTGAAGCTTTGCAAACTACAGCCTTTAAAATATATCTGATTTATAGAGAATGACAATAAATTTGTAGTATCTCCACAGGATCATAGTATACTATTATACAGTGTTGCAGAAAATAGTACTTTGAAAGAAAAAACAATTTTCACTCATTTCCATTTCTGTCAAGAGAAAACAAAATGGATACCATTCAGTCCTGCAAGCCGGGTTTATGTAAGTCACCTAACACAAACACTAACCTGTAAGTTTTCCATTGGCATAACCATAGCTCTTTGCAGCGGGACGAGGTTTATTTCTTGCATTTTCCAACCATTCCTTAAACTTTTTTTCTGCTATTTCCTTTTTTTCCTGTAATTCGGCTTGACGTTGTTTTTCTTTTTCCTTAAAATGACAAGACCAAAGAATCTCCAGGGATATTCTGTAACTAAAGTTCTACTGACTTTTTCCCCAGCAGCTTCCTACCCCAGTGACTTACTGATGAGAAATAACAAATCATATTTCTCTAATTGAGAACAGAATTTAACGTGATCAGGGACGTGATATGAAGGTGACTGCCTCTATACACGCCATCAAACCCAAGAAGGAAAAAGCAATTTGCTATTTTCAAATAGAATAGTACTTTACAGTGATATAATAAAAGTACCATCAAAAACATCTAAAAGCATTAATGATGATAAAAAGTGTTTGAACCTAACTGAAAAAATATCAACAGGCTTATTACCATTTCTCAACCTAAGAAAACCACAAATGCATAATCGTTTCTGAAGCTTAAACATAGCATAGTAAGTAGGGATAGCTCCATATATCTGTTCTTTGCTAAGACAGTGCCAATTTTCTGTTTTTATGCAATACAGCAGATACACACGAACACCAAAGCCATGAATTCTAACCGGTCACTTTAAATACCTTTTCTCTCCTCTTCTTCTCACATTCTTCAGCATTTTTTTTCTTTAACCATTCTTGATATTTTTCTTTTGCTTTTTCTTGTAAATGTTCTTTCTCCAGTTCCTTTGCTGCTTTTTCTTCCATTTCTTTGTTAATTTTTTGTTCCCTTTCTTTTCTTTTCTTAAATAAAAATAAAGGAATTTTAATTGGAATACCTATAATTATCCTCTTTCAAAGAAGGAGTGTTATGTACAACAATCCCCTAGACTTCCGTTATTTCTTAAAATAGGCGGCAAAATTTGTTGACACAATTTGGCTTGTGAAAATATGTAACAAAACTGCGATTACCTGCACAATTTTAGTCTAACAACTTGCTATGAGATTCACTATGGCAATAATAAAGATCTTTCTCTCCAAAGTATATTCAGAGACTGAGACAGTGCTGAGTAAACAGTATGTGCTCAATAAAGACTTGAATAAATTAGTAAACAGAAATTACCGCCTGTTTGACTGTCCTGAATTTGTGTTTTTTAATACATGTTTATCCTCTAAAACCTATGTAACACATATGTACACATTTCTTGCCAATACGATTAGTTGGACAAATCTTCACCATAAAGGAGTTACAAAGGACAAATAAATAACATTTTGGCCCATTAAATATTGCTGTAAGGGCATGGACAAATCTTTGGCTATGTAATTCTTTTTTAAAAATATTTTGTTTATTTATTTTTAGAGAGAAGGGAAGGGAAGGAGAAAGAGTGGGAGAGAAACATCAATGTGTGGTTGTCTCTCATGTGTCCCCTACTGGGGATCTGGCCTGCAAACCAGGAATGTGCCCTGACTGGGAATCGAACCGGTGACCCTTGGCTTCACAGGCCTGTGCTCAGTCCACTGAGCTACACCAGCCAGGGCTTGGCTATGTAATTCTTGTTAAATCTTACATAGACCAGTGGTTGGCAAAGTACAGCCCTCAGGCCAAGTTATGGTCCACTGGCACCCTTTATTTTAAAATAAAGTTTTATTAAAATGGCCACACCCTTTTATTTACATATTTATTGTCTATGGCAGCTTTTACACCAAAACAGCCAAGTCAAACAGTTACAGCACAGATTGTATGGCTTACAAAGCCAAAAACAGCAGCTGGCGCTTTACAGAAAAAGTTTGACACAGGCTATAACTCATTATTTTTCTTTTCTTATTCAAAAGATAATCTACCAACTCAGCTAAATTCTAAACAACCAATGACATGGGTAGCTGTCTGTAGCAAAGGTTTAGAAAATAATCTACAAGGCATAAAGTTTATAATACAAATGCCATACACATCACCCTTCATGGAGCAAAGAAATGAGAGCCAAGAAAGAAATTCTTGTCTTGAAAGCAACTTCTAGAATATTTTAATATAAGCAATTCAATTAATTCCCAAGTAACAAACATCAGTTATAAACAATATATGTTTACTTCTATATACAGGAAAGGCAGGTCTTAAAGATCAAAGCTCAAGTCATTCTCCAAGTTCTATTTCCTTCTTGTTGGCAGCCAATAGCTGCAAAAAGGACTCCATTCTTGCTGAGAACTCAATACCCATCGATTTTATCCACTGAATATTGGGTTTCAACAACTTCATACTGCCAGCAAATCTATAGGGTTAAGAAGGATGTAGGATCGTACCTTGAAGAATCTCTATCTGACTCATGAGACTCCACCATGATTTCATCACCAAGGGGTCGTCTAGTCTCTACATTGTTTTTAATTATAACAGCTAACATTTATCCAGTGCTAACTCTGCCTGTTACTATTCTATACATTTTATACGCATGCACTATGTCAATTAATTCTTATAACCACAACATGAGGTAGATACTGTAATGATCTCATCTTACAAATGAGGAAACTAAGACACAAAGAGGCTAAGTCACAGAGATGGTAAATGGCAGATCACTACTGATCACACAGACAGTGAACTGAGATCATGTTAAAAACACTTTTATGCCAATAATTTCAATTTAAGTACAATATAAAAATTGCTTAAAATATACCACTGTAGAAAGCTGATTCAAGAGGAAGCTAATATCTGAATAACCTTCTACTTGTAAAAACAATTCTGAATTTAAAACTTTCCCACAAAGAAAACTCTAGATAGCTTCGCTGATGGATTCTACCTCACATTAAGGAAGAAATAATACAATTACTACAAAAATTATTTTAGAAAATAGAAAACAAAAGAAACATATCCAAGCTCACTTTAAGAGCCCAATATTACTCTGATATCAAAACCAGACACAGAAACTGTAGGACAACGTCAGAAATAAGGCACAATAACCACTCTCATCACAAAAACGCGACAAGAGATGGAAAACACCCCTGTCCACTGGGAACTAGAACACATTACTGAAGGAAATTACAGATGACCTAAACAAACAGAAAGAAAAATCATGTTCATTGATTTAACACTTAATATTATTAAGATGGCAACTTTAATTCGCTCTATATTTAATGCAACGCCAACAGTGTCAGGCACTTTGAATGCAAGCACGACTAGGAAAATTGATTAGATGATTCTAAATTGTACGTGGAAAGATGCAGAGTAACTAAAACAATTTCGAAATAAAAAGAAGCGCACATCCTAGAAGTATTAAGCTTTAACAACAGGGTAGTGTGGTACTGGCATAGAACGTAAAAGATCAATGGGACAGAAGACAGTCCAGAAATAAACTCGTATGTATATGGTCAATTGATTTCAAACAAAAGTGTCACGGTAACTGAGTAAGAAAAATATTATCTTCTCAACAAACAGTGTCGAAACACTTGGATATCCATATGAACACACACACACAAAAACAAACCTTGATCCTTAACTGTAACCATAAATTAAAATTCAAAATACACATACAGGTAAAAGCTCAAGTTATAAAACTTCTAAAAGGAAACAAGGCTATTTTTACATCCTTGGTGGTTTTTTAATAGGACACAAACCCCACAAACTATCAATAAAAGATCTGAATATGGAACTTTATAAAAATTTAAAACTTCTGCTCTTTAAAAATTGATATTAAAATAAATTAAATGAGAGGGAATAACTGCAATACGCCTATGTGACAGGACTTAAAGGAATACATAAGGAACTCTTAAACTTTATTGATAAAACAAACCTTCCACAAAATGGGCAAAAATGTAAACACAAAACAAGATATAGAAATAGTTAATAATGCTCTGGGGACTGAATTGGGTGACCCCACCCCCAATTCATGTGTTAAAGCCCTACCTCAATGTGACTGTACAGAGAAAAGACCTTCAAAGAAGTAATCAGCTCAGTAAGGTCATAAGGTCACAGAACTGGAGTCCTTACAGGAGGAAAAAGAGACTTCAAGTGCACATGCGTGCGTGGAGAAAAGGCCAGGTGAGTGGGTGGAGAGAGTGGGTACGCATACAAATCAAGGAGAGAAGCCTCAGAAGAAACCAAACCTTGCGGACACTTTCATTTTGGACTTCTAGCCTCCAACACTCGAAGGAAACAAATTTCTGTTGTTTAATACCCAGTCTGTGGTATTTGTTAAGGCAGCCCTAGTAGAATAGTCCAATAAGTAAGAGTATAAAAAGAAACTAAGTATCATTAGAGTGGGGGGGGCGGGGAATAAAAACTAAACAACAATGATGTACCCCTACATATTTACTGAAATGACTTAAAATGAAACAAACTGACATTGTAAAGTTTGGCAAGAATGTGATGCAATTGAAATTTTCATACAATAGTGGTGGGAATGTAAAATGATACAAGCACTTTAAAAAGCAGTTTGGCAATTTCTTATAAAGTTAAACACATCCTTACCAGGCAACCCAGCAATTCAGTTCCTAGGCATTTACCCAAGAGAAATGAAAACAAATGTCCACAAAAAAAAACTTGTACATAAGTTGTCATAGAATTTTATTCATAATACCCAAACCAGAAACAACCCATTGTACATTAACTAGCGAATGGATAAACAATTTGTGGTGTTCCATAGACTAGAATACTACTCAGCAATAAAAAGGAACAATCTTAGTATATAAAGTAGGACATTTAAAAAATAAAATACCTATTTTAGGATTCCATTTAAATAAAAGTCTAGAAAATGCAAATCTAAGCTGCAGGGACAGAAGGCAGGGTAATGGCTTCCTTGGCGTGGGAGTTAGTGGGGGTGGGGTGCAGGGGCTGAAGGCAAAGTGGCGGGAGGGAACTTTTGGGGTGATAGGAAGGTTCTGGATCCTGACTGTGCTGCTGGTTTACACAGGGACGTAAGTTTGTCAGACCTCATCAAACTTCAAATAGGAGCACTTTGTTGTATATAAATGATAGCTCAAAGAAGTTGGTTTGAAAACATCGGATAGGCTCTCCATGGGATTTAAGCTGGAAAAAAGAGAATGTAACGCTTTTAGTCAGCAAAAGGAGAACAGAGCAGGCGCTTAGAGACGGGTGCTGAGAGCGAGTAGCCAGCCACTAACCGGCTTCGGGTTTTCGGGTATTCGAGTTCTACACGGCACAGGGCACAACAATAAATCTTCCCTTTTTAAAGATGGTGCCCTGAGAGAAGCTCTGTTTCTTGAACTCAAGGAAACTAACGAAACAACTGGCTGGGGTTTCTGAATTTCGGCTCTGGCTCCTTCCACAGGACCCGGCACATAGTAAAGGTGTAGAAAGCGTGAAGGACACACTATAACAGTGTTACCAATTATACGCATTGTTGACCCAAGTTAATTTTTCACATTAAAAAATCAGTTCCATGCTTTGAGGATTAAAAATACTTTTATTTTTAAATAAGTATTGTTATTACTGCTGGATATATTTTAAAACGACTTTTGAAAACAATGAAGATAAAGACCCTTTTACTAAATATGTGATAACACTGCAAAAAACAAACCTAAAAAAAAATAAATCCGTTGGCAACACAAATGTTAGAGCACAAGATGAGATAAGCCATTTATTTTAAACAGATTTAACAATTTACAGTCACAGTATAAGAAACCAGCTTTGCTAATGGATACATAAATTCTTTTTGTCTGATTTTCTGATAGAACACTGTGAAACTACGGAGAGAAAATAGGGCCAGAGATTCAGCTAAAACGTGAATGACGCTGGAGGCAGTGGAGGACCACACACCGTGCAATGTAAACAGAGGAGAAGAACGCTAGATGCCAGACAGAAAGAAAAGAACCAGGAGGGCAGTCTTTGCAAATAGAAGTAAACGTAACTAGACTGAAATGAGAAATCTGATAGGTTTTAAAGGAAAAAAATCGGGTACTCAACTATTTCTTAAAATTAACAAAACTTCTGCAGAATAAGTAAACTTAATTTCTCAGGGTTCATTTCTGAACTTTTCTCAACCTTGTGGAATTCTGCTTTCAATAATTAGTGACTGATGTCAGGGCGTGCCATTTCCCTCCAAAGAAAGAAATTTTTTCTCAAATAATTGGATTAGATTGACTGCCACTAATTAAACAGAGAATACATCATCTCTCAGCAGTATCTTACATTCTTAGACAAACAACAACTACCTTTGACTGGCAGGGCAAAATGAGCTTAATGGACTTAGAAGATAAGGGAACCTTTTAGAGGAGAGAGCACCCTATCATTGTCTATACGTAAAACGATTTTATTTTTCAGTTATAAACTTCAAAAAAGTATCAGCCGAAGGCTGGTAAAGGTCACACAGAGACTTATTTTGATTTTGGCATTTATTCCCAAAGAACTCTCTTCTGTTGTCTTACGGGATGTTGCTACATTGATAATAATAATATATTTCTAAAGTAAAGAACCAATACATTTATGGTCATAACACACAATGTCTGGCCCATTTCCTTCTCTCACTACCTGGAGGAAGAAAGATGTGTCATTGTCAATTTACTGTAAGGATTTACAAGGTATTCTTACTAATATCATGGGGCATTAGATATAGTAATAGTTAAGAGAAAATATTTATAATGAAAATGTTAACACTTTGTCTCACAATTTAAATATTTGACTAAATTCATAAAATTAGACTACAATAAAAAAGCAGTGTCATTCTAAATAAGAAAAACTCACAATAGATAACAAACCGATAGGTATTTAAGAACTTTTTAATTTTCGATCCAGTACAAGAATGTATTAAAATTGACGAAATACTGTTCATCCATTCATTCCAACAACAAATGTTGTTGTAAAGCATTATATTAGATCTCGTAATGAATTAAAACTAGAAAAGTTAATTCCTATCCTTAAGTCTTAAAATTACAAGCAAAGGGAAGATATATGCATAATACACAAGAGCAACAAAATATATACCTAATACAAAGCAGTATATGACAAAGTGATAAATATAAATAAGGCTTCAGGAAGGAGAGTTCTTTCGCACGTGAGCAGCAAATGCTTCACGCAGGACGGAATGCTGTGATTTGAGTAATAATAGGAAGGGTAAGGTGGAGGATATGATGAGATGCCACGCTGATAAAATATCATATAAAAATAAAAAGAAACGGAAGGAAAATGCTCTTAAAAATTTTCATAAACACATATCCCTAGGGGCTGGAGAATACAGTCCCAAGCTTGAAATTTCTTTGAAATCCGTTGTGTATCTTAAAAGTCATGTAAAATTTATATTCTGCTCCATTAAACATCTACGCTTGCTTTATCATAAAGATAACATTTTTCCTCTCAAAATTTTCCAGTAAAACTCACACTCCAAGAAGACGGGCCATGACTGTCCTGTGTATACTCCTAAAAGAATGCCCTAAGAGCCAACAGCATAGAATAAACCACAGGTAGAAGATGACATGGCCCCGAGAGCAGAAGGTCTTTAACCAGCCAGGGTAGAATTGTTAAGACGTTATTCAGAAGCCAGTGAGGAATCATGAAAAATATTTTTTGAACTGGGAAAAGACCTTCGACTGTTTCAGCAAGGTTCGTTAGTCTGGCAAGAACACAGAGGATGGATTCATTCATTCAACAAATACCTCGGGGCCTTGGGGCATCTATTAAGTGTTAGATACCGACCTAGCTGCTAGAGAACTGAACAAAAAAATCAAAAGTAGATGCCCTTATGGAGCTTACATTACAGTATGGGAAAATAAACCACCAAAAAAAAAGCTGGGAAATGTAATGAGACCAGACAGGAAGGGATCACAACAGGAGAGTGGTGATTTAAAGGAAAGGAGGGCATGGCTACCAACCACAGGATTCCGGTCATGCCTAGGTGACTGAGATGACAGTAACCAAGAGTTAGGAGAACAGTTCTCACAGAGCAGAATGGGCAAAAATGGGCTGTTTTAGATTTGCAGGTTCAGAGGTAGCAGCCAATCTCTTGGATTTAGACAGAAATCTAAGACTCCAGGAGGTCAGGTCTAGGGGTACAGGTGTCAGGATCACCTGCAGCCAGACACAGGGAGAAGCCACATGAGGGAAAAGGGGAGATAAGCAGAGAGCAAAAAGCAGAAGACAGAGACTTCATAAATGTCCATGAGAGCAGAAAAAGGAATCAGGTCGGAGAAGAAAGCATCTAAGAGATAAGAGAGAAACTTAGGGAACGAGGAGTAATGGGGAGAAAATCTTTCGCAGAAGACACCTCGGTGTGTGTGTGTGTGCATGTCTTCTCTCCTCACCTGTTCATTCTTTTTCTGAACCCATTCCTTGTGCTTTTCTTCAGCAATTATCTTTCTTTTTTCACGTTCTTCCTCTTCTTTTCTTTTTTCTAGCTGTTGATTTAATTCCTGTGGATATTATTCAAACAAAAGGCAACATTTAATAGAAGGACTCAAATCACGTATTTTTTAACAGGCTGATGTTAACCAAATTAAACAAGCACGGTTTCCTTTACAGGAAATATACCATTAGTGACAATAACTTAAGTAACTAGTCTGTGATGAAAAGAAAGCATTGGTAAAAAGTATGTCATTTTTTAGAAATGCAAATAATTGCTTGGCAGCAAAACACTAGTTTCTTAGACTAAACTTCAGCTAAATTACCCTCATTGAAATCAACTTTCCCACACATCAATTTTGGCATCTCTGTATGCTCTTGGCAGAAGCTCAAGGGAATTGCAACTTTTTTTTTTAGTTATACAAAGCTTTTAGATTCTTGAGGAAGATAAAAGGTAGGAATTAAATAATCCCTAAATTTAAAAATTTAATTCAGAGTCATACCAAAGAAGAGATGTACAGAAGCCATTCAATTTTCTTTAGGAAAAAAAATATCCCAGATTTTTCTTTACTCATTTTATAGCTGCTGGAGTGTAAAACAAAACCACACTCGTATCCCATATGCTGTCAGTGGAATCTACACGTTTGGGCACTTCCTAAGGAGAAAGAATGTGGAAGGTATGGCCAAATAAAACTCCAAGCCGAATGCCACCACTCTGTCACTCATCGGTTAAATTACTGCATTAGTTGAGAATGCTGTTCAAACTAGACTCCTGGGACTCTACTACCGTAATTACTGGTTATTGTTCTTCTCTCTCCTTGGGTAGGAATAATCAGATCCATTTATACATCTTCCACTGGACCTCCCTGGTCCTTCCCTCTCCTCCCTTTCTCCAAGACTGACCTACCTGGGCACCGTGGTCGTGGGAAGGACAATTTTTCAATGCTCAGGCCATTCCCGTGTTCAATGGATAAAACTGGACGCCAAGAAAAACATCTTTTGCACTCCAGAACACCCGAGGCCCAGGACACCTGCCCTCCATGGCCTCTCGGCCTGCAATTCCGCTGCACAGGAAAAACTGCCCTCCCTCGTCCAGGAAGTCTCCCCACTTTTCAGACACCAGACTCCCCTCAGCTTCTGATGCAAAATAGCCATCTTGGTTTTAACAAGATTCGTCATGACCTCTGTACCTGCTATTCCTTGATTATTTACTTAATGCTTATTTTTATGAAGTGCCTTCTATAAAAGTAGCACAGACTGAGACACAGGGATGAAATTCCAGAAGTCTCTGGTCTAATCTCCTATACAAACAAAAGAATGAAGCATTACATTGTATAACAATGTAGTGTATAACAGTGAGGTGTTATGTATAACACGAGTTCAGAAAAGGGAAAAGAGGGGAAGATGAGAGGACAAACAGTGTAGACGAGGGCGGTCAAAACTGAGCACTGTAGCGCTGGCTGGCGTAGCTCAGTGGATTGAGCACAGGCCTGCGAACCAGAGGGTCGCGGTTTGATTCCCAGTCAGGGTACATGCCTGGGTTGCAGGCCAGTTCCCTGCAGGCCATCTCCCAGCAGGGAACGCACGAAAGGCAACCAAACATTGATGTTTCTCTCCCTCTCTCCTTCCCCTCTAAAGATAAATAAATAAATAAAATCTTTAAAAAAAACAAAAAAAAAACAAAAAACTGAGCACCGTAAGAGGAACAGTGAGGAACTGGCTTTCCTAGAAGACACTGAGGTGGTGGGGGAGGGGATGGTAACTAGGTAGAAAGGGGTCTTTTGAGGCAGGCCGGGTAAAGGGAACACTACAAAGCAGTAGCAGATAGCAGAGGGATGACTTAGAACTCAGTGATAAAGGTGAAAGACTGCATTAAAAGAATCAGAACTATTCCCAGGGAGACTGACTAGGAGGCTGCCGCAGTATATGAGCTGCAAGGGGAAGAAGCCCTGGATTTGTGTCAAGAAACAAAAAAGGGGCCCTGGCTGGTGTAGCTCAGTGGATTGAGCACGGGCCTGTGAAGCAAAGGGTGGCTGGTTCGATTCCCGGTCAGGGCACATGCCTGGGTTGCAGGCCAGGTCCCCACTAGGGGACACATGGGAGGCAACCACACATTGATGTTTCTCTCCCTCTCTTTCTCCTTCCCATTCCCTCTCTCTAAAAATAAATAAATAAAATATTTTTTTAAAAAAAGAAACAAAAAGGGGGAATTCATACATGTAAGAATGTATGTCATGTATGTATGAATAACAGGCTAGATACAGATCTAACAATCAAATGTCCAAAATTTCTCTATACAGTCCTCAATTTTGTTTTCAAGAACATCATTTGAATATACAGCTAAAGATGTGATTGATTATATTTATGTACCTTCTTAAGATTCTTCATATCATTAAACTCAAAAATCAGGAAAAAAATCAGCCTTTGTGTTCCCGTTTTATGGATCACAAATTTTGGTTAATGTTGACATTAGGGCTAAAGATAAAGGACGGGCCAAAAGCATGTAGAAATGACTGCCACTGACCCAGGCAGCGCTCTTATCTCAGAAAGCCTGTTCAAGCAATTCTCCACCCCAAAACATACCTCCCATTCTGAGACCTGACCCTCCCTTCCAGGGCTGGCTGTCTCAGAACTTCCCATCCTCAGTGCCTCTACTGCTCAACACCAGAGCAAAGCTCTTCCCGACACAGCCAGAGCCTTCTCTCGAAAGGCTCCCACACATCTTCTGGCACAACACCAAGTTTCAACAGGACTGCAGCTATTTTCCCGCAGAGGAAACACTTGATTCCAGAAAATGAAATCCAAAGAGGATGCTAAACAGCATTTTTATTTCAGTAGCTTTTGTCAATTTTCAAAGAACGGTGTTTAACATGGAAGGCAACAATCACAAAAACTGACAGTTTTGAGTTTTATCAACCCAACATCCAGCCTTATTCCTTCATTAAGGAATGGTAAGTGAAATGACCAAAGAAAAGATGGTGAGGGGAAAAAAGCACCTGGATTATTCACGAACAAGACACCTTTTATGATTTAGAACAGACAGTATTAAAATGTTTAAGCAAATGTTAAAAATTAGCATTACCAAAAGCCATAGAGAATTCAGGGGAGCCTGTTAAGTCATTGTTTTTAGTAATAAAAATATAAATAAAGTTGACATGACCTACAAAACCAATGTTAGTTTTTCATAATACTAATATTTCACATTTACCAAATTTATCACCTTAACATAGTTAAAAAAATTAAAAATTTTGTAAGCAGGTAATTTTGATGGTTTAAAATCATTTCTTGACTCAATCTTACAGACATGTATGGAACAGATCTAAATGTCAGTTGCTGAAATCAAATTTATGGGAAGAGATGATCTTTTTCATTACCGACTATTCTTTAAATTTTCCTTTAAGCTTTGAAGAAAGAAAATAAGAAATTTATGGTTAAGTTCAAAATTAAATACTAAGTCTGACCCATTTATATCCAAAATACATCTTGGTATTGTGGATAAAACACTTATTAAATTGGAAGTCAAAAGAACTAGGATCCAATCGCAGCTCAGCCACTAACTGAAAACCTTGGCAAAGTTACTTTCTGCCCTCATGTTCAGTAGGAATTGGAGATGAACTGTTGTTTATGGTCAAAATTATGTATTTTTAATGATATGTAAATGAATTAGGGAATGCAACAAATAAGGACAAAAAAGAAAGCATAACTTAAAAAAAGAGAAAGGTATCTAAAGGATGTGGACACCACAGTATCAAAAAATAAGCTTACAAGAAAGTGAGGAGCTGGCCTATGAGTTATATCCATGAAATGACTGCTACAATAAGATTCATGTTAAAATATTTTAGTTGCTTCAGAGTTACGTGATGATGTAGAAGTAAAGTGATAAGAAACATCATACTACTAAATACATGAAAGGGTTTCAATCATTCAACTGATTATGTTCTGCTAACTGATTAATCACTGTGGTAGGGACTTTACAGTCGTTATTTTAGTCTTCTCTCAAAACAAACCTTCAGTAGTTTCTTACCCCCTTTAACACACGGTAACGAACTGTCACTGAGGGCTTCCTAAAGAGTGGGCCGTTTCCAGATGTCCACTTAGTTCTCATCGTGCAGAGAGGTAAATACCGTTTTCCCCCTTTCACCGGTAGAGAAATCGAGGTGGAAAAAGGTTGAATCCAGGAAGTACAGCTCAAGAGCATACACGTTTTAAATCTCTAGGGCCTAACATTTGTCTTACAGAGGAAGAGACTGCGGCTCAGAGAAGCGAAGAAACTTGCTCAGGGCCACGGAGGTAGAATGGCAAGGCTAGAGTTCAGCCTCGCTCTGTGTGACTCCAAAGCCCCGGCTACCATTGCGAACTTAATTAACTTCTCTTATTGTATGTCGATTCTAAAAATGACCTGAAGTACCCTCACTTCAAGTGACTTGTAGTGAGGATAGAGATGAAGAAAAACACCATAAACTGAACTCCACTTTACCACTGACTCACTAGACCGATGTTTTTCAAACTGAGGCTCTAAATCCAATTTAACGGGACATGGCCTTTAAAAGAAAAAAGAAAAATAATGGAATGCCAGGTTTTGCAAAATTAAGATATTTTAAGTGTGTGTGTGTGTGACATGAAACAAAGTATATTTCTGACTGTAAACAATATTTTGAAAGCTACTGAACTAAGTAATGGAGTCTCACTACACAAACGAATTCTGAAAGTAAGTGAGGCTGTCAACAGCAATGATATGAATAACAGTAGAACAACAGGAGCCATCTTTATACTTTGTCTCATTTAAACCTCACAAAAACTCTGTGACACCTACATTATTTTACCTTACTGTAAAGATGAGGAAATTGAATGGAGAAAAAAGTTCAAATAAGCTCGCCTGACATCAAACCACAGGGCTTTTCTCAGACTTTGTGCCCTTCTAAGAGGAAATAAATATTACTGTGCACTTTTCCAGAGATAAATCTGTATTTTAGAATATAAAGTATCATGCAGTAGGGAAACAGCAGAAGGTATTGGTTTTTTACAATCATTTAAATCATGCCAAGCCTCTTCAATATGAGACTACTTACAGAAACCCACCATAGCAGTAACAACTAGTTTCTGAACTGACACAGAAAATTGATTCCCAAGATCATGGAGGGCAAACTTCTAGTGCCAAGAATTTTTTTTTTTTTATCAATGTACAGTTGCCTTTCGTGAGTCCCCTGCTGGGAACTGGCCTGCAACCCAGGCATGTGCCCTGACTGGGAATCGAACCGCAATCGTGTGTTTCGCAGGCCTGCGCTCAATCCACTGAGCTACACTAGCCAGGGCTAGTTCCAAGAATTTTTATGACAACACAATTACTAATAGATTAAACTTAAATATCCAACAACAGTGAAATGGTTAAATATATCCTTATATATACTTAGTACACTGTACACATTTTAATAATCTTAGCCAGCCATTTAAAAATTACATTGTAAAAGTATTTAATGATATAGAAATATACTAGTAAGTATAACCAGTAGAAAAAAGCAGGTTACAAAACAGTTTGCTCCTATTTCATTAAAAACAAGAAGTATCCCTCACCACACAAACCTACTTGTTTTCTGTGTTGGATGGAAAGAATTCAGATTATGAGTCTAGATATGGTAGATGCCAAAATACCCGTATCTGTTTGGCTCCTAAGTTCTAAAGAGCAAATAGCAAGAGTTCAAAGAATGAGGGATTCGTGTGAAAATGTTATCTCAAGCTATTGTCTCAGCTTGGAGAGTGAGAGTTCAGAGAGAAAAATCACAAAGACAGAAATACCCACAAGCAAGGCAGGGAAGCAGAGAGCAAGTGAAAAACCCTGAAAGCCCGACAGGGTGTGGACTCCCAGCACAAACCCATCATACGGCGCAGCCTCTGAGAAACATGGGGGTAGATGACTACTCTGTTTCAACTTTTGTTCTCTCCTTTCTTGACAATCTTACCAAGTACGTGCAGTTGAATTTACTTTATTTAAATATACATACAGTGAAGCTCCAGGGTATGCATCTATATAGATATATAGAGAGATATATATAGATAGATATATATATATACATACTTGCACATACGTATTTTTTAAATTTATATGAAAGAAAATCTGGAAGGCTATACACCTTAGTGTTAGCAGTGGTTATCATCAGGTAGTGAGACTAGAGATTTTAATTTTCTTAATTATGCTGGGCTGTATTTCCCAAATGTCCTTATGATGACCGTGTACTATTTCTACAACAAGAATTACTGACACAAACAAAGGCAAAAACTTTGTTTTGAGGGATAATATTAACATTTTAATTGTGCCGGCAGCTCTGCTTTGTGAGCTCAGGGATTAAATAAAAAGAATACTGTCTAGTTTCACCTCCAGAGCTTTCTGGTGCAGACGGCCACGTTCTTCTTTCTCTTTGCCAACAAACCACATTTCCCACGGGGTTAGGCTGCTTTCTGGTGAGCACACCTGTTTCTGCTCTTCTTGGTTATCTTTGGACTTGGCCACACTACTGCAAAAGAGAGGACACCACAGCACTCACACTCTTCGGCTTAACAGTCGAAATCACTTAGCTACCCAGTAAAAGCAGAGTTTAGTAATATATAACGATGCTGGGATTTTTTATAAGTAAATATATATTACACACAAATATACCTTTGAAAAACCACAAAAGGGAACTCCAATATTTGAATTAAAGTTTATCCACCAAAGTACCTTTCAAGGCCTTTTCTTCTAAAATTAAAGGATTTTAAAAACCTTCAGGGATGACACACACATTGGCCTCAATGACAACTGGACTTAAGAATTTTTATTCTTAAAAATCTTATACCAGGACAACTGATTACAATGCATAATCCTAATCCTAATCCTAATCCTTTTAACCCTAAAAGCAGACTTTTCCCTTTTCCTCCTTTAAACAGTTTGGGAAGAAGAATCTGTATGTATATATACAGATTATGTTTGTGTATATATAAAACAAATGAGTTAACAATTAGGGATTCTGGGTGAAGGGTGAACAAAAATTCTTTAAATGATCAATTTTTCTCTATGTTTAAAATTGTTTTTGAAACCATGGCCGTTGAACTCTTTAACATTCTGGGTGACTCCCTTCTGCCAGTTCTCAGACTGAGGGTGTACGCCTCTTCACAGTGTGGTTTCCTCCTACCGTGCTCACCATCTCCACGATGTACCTCTCTCAACCTGTCTTTTCTGGGTATAGGGACAGACTATCTACTCACTCAGGCTACACAGAAGAGGGGGAGTAAATGAAGAACACAGGGGGCTGGCCAGACATACAACTTCCTAAACAGGAAAAGCTGATCAGCATCCATGGAAAGAAAGGCTGTTCAGAACCCTCGGCGGCTCTCCACACTACAGGGTTGGCCAAAAGTTCACTTGGTTCTTCCCATGTGCTGGCTCTAGCAGCCCTTGGTTGCCTTCAACTTCATCTGAAACAATTTTGTTAGACTGTATTGTGCCAGCTGTCACAATAGCGTGCATTTAAAAAAACAACTTATCAAAATTGGTGAATTTTTGTGTAGCCATTTTAATATTCATGATGGAAAAAATATGCAACCTTTTAGGCAAATGAGGCTGCACTGTTTCTAGACGGTAAAAACTGCAACTGAAATGTAAAAAAACCCCACATTTGTGAGTGTATGAAAAAGGTGCCGTGACTGATCAAACACGTCAAAAGTGGTTTGCGAAGTTTCGTGCTTGGAGATCTCTCACTGGACGATCCTCCACAATTGATCAGACTATTTGGAAGTTGACAGCAATCAAATCGATATATTAATTGACAATCAACATTATACCTTGCAGGATATAGCTGATATACTCAAAATATCCAAATCAATAAAGTTATTGCTGAAAATGAAAAGTGTGTCTTTTATTTTGATGGCAAAAAAGCAGACTTTTTGGCCAACTTAATACTTTATATAAGTTTAGTTCCTCTTCATTCCGACTTCAGGCAACCAACTGCCTAACCCACAGTAATACACAACGTTTTCTACTTCATAGCCTCAGCTTACCTGTTTTCTTCTGCTGCTATTTCTCAACCCAACCATGGCCTGCTGGAATTATTAGTCTAGTGGGGAACAGATACTAGATGTGTTTATTTCTTTTTTTTTAAGATTTTATTTATTTATCTTTAGAGGGGAAGGGAAGGAGAGAAATACCAATGTATGGTTGCCTCTCGTGCGTCCCCTGCTGGGAACTGCTGGGAACTGGCCTGCAACCCAGGCATGTGCCCTGACTGAGAATCGAACCGCGATACTCTGGTTCACAGCCCCGCGCTCAATCCACTGAGCTATGCCAGCCAGGGCAATTTTCTTATATGTATCTTTCATTCTTAGTCTTGTAGAATAACCTCACCTGCTCCCATAGTTTCAACTATCACTACGTGCTGATGATGTGCAGATCAGTCATTCCAGACCAGATCTTTCTTCTAAGCTCCAGGTCTTTATTTCCAACCGACTTAAATATCAAACTCAATCAATCCAAAACAAGTCTAACCTTCCACCCTGCACCCATTACCCTCCCTCCCCACCAAGAAAAATTTTACTCTTCTTCTTATAATCCTGCCTCAGGTGGTGGTACCAACCTGAGGTGGGTACCACCACCTGCCCAGGTAGCCAAGCCAGGAACCCAGAACGCTGACTCCTCCTGCTCCTCATCCACATCCTCTATCTCCCACATGTGTATAATTACCAGTCATGTCTGTTAACCTTCTTTCAGTTTTCTCAATCCATTCTCGTCTCTTCCAACCTTACAAACACTGTCTGATCATAACTGGCCTTTCTCCCTACATTTCAAACCATTCCCCACACTGTTGCCAGATTCGCCCTTCAAATGCATCCCTCTACCGTGTCACACCCCATCTCAAAGTTCTTCGGCAGCTCCTCTGCCCAAGAGATGCAGTCCAAACTCCTGACACCTGTGAACTGGCCCCTGCCCATCTCCCAGCCTCTTTTCTCCAATGGCTGATCCAGACCCTACATTTCAGTCTTCGTTTGAACTTAAGCAGATGGATGAATGTGCTTGCCCTTGTGCTCCGCAGCTTTGCCTAAAACTCTGTAATTCCTTCCCTCCACCTCCACACGGCTAAAGTAACAGCTCAGATACGGGAATAAAACATTTAGGGTGGATCTCTACCTGCTTCTTCCTGGTGTACATTTTTAAACCTTCTTAAGCCTCCATTTCTCATCTGTAAAATGGAGACATCAGCAGTAGCTACCTCAGTTACTACTGGATGAGACAGTCCATGCTAAAGCACTCGGTACAGTTCTGAGCCCTCAGTAAACATTTGGTGCATGTCATTTAGTAGTAGAGGCGCGAATAGGAGTGTGGACAATTCCAGTCTCCCTTCAAGACTCAACTCAGGCATTATTTTCATTGCCTCATGGTGAAACTCTGCAAAAAATCTGTACTAAGCACCTGGGGCTTTCTGTCACTTGGCCATCTCTGCCATAGGCCATGAATTCCTAACATGTCTTAAGTTTCTCTTTATTTCAAGAGTCTCTACCTTAGGGCCTAGCATATAGTAAGCTCCTAAGAAATGTTTGCCAAGAGACAAAACGAATAAGATCAGTGTTTTAGAAAATGACACTTTCAGTATTAGATTTCTTGCCTTAATATTTTAAACATATGTGTTCAGAATGTTTGGCATATATACTAAAGCTCTCCCCATAATCAAGAGAGGCTTGATAGGCAGTTGTTTATGACTAAAACATCTATTAAAACACGGGTTTCCTAATGGATAGAGTGATATAAAAACCATGATAAGTCTCCATAAACAACAGGGCCAAAGCCTATTATAAAAGACTCCAGGAAAATACTTTCAATTAGCTTGACTGCAGTCCATTGTGAGCTTCCTCTCAGTCACTGGAAGGTCAATACATCCTCTAAGTATGGCAACATTCACACCTAAAGTACCGTGAGTTCATATCCATCACGTGCAGCTGGTGCCTGAGTCTAGCTCAAACAAGGGTTACCCTGTAAGTACTGCCAAGTCAGATCACCGTGACAGATGGATGGAAAAAAAGGCATAAAGTTCTAGACAGCAATATGTTTACTCCCTGGTCCTAATAAAGAAGATGTTTACTACCCAGAACTACGGCTGGACTATGGACTCATACCTCCTGCTTTCCTCATCCCATCATCCCCAAACTGTTCAGGGCACCAACTTAAGGTTAGAAGGAGGGAGAAGAAATGGGAAAGTTACTTTGAAATAACTTATCTTTCCTGAAAAGAAGGGCTAAGATTGTCTGACGTGTTTGAAAATAATCACTGCATCTATCTGGCCCCTGGGAAGTGGGAAATAAGCACTTCAGTGAGCACCCATTTATTAAGCACTGAGTAGGTCACACATGCCATACACAAGGCCTGACAACTCCTGCATTCTCCCCAGGCCACATCCCACCTATTCCTTTGACTCACAGGGAGTGAACTATAAGGAAAGCAGCCTTAGCCCTATAATGCCACCAGCTCATTCGGGCTTTGGCTAAGTGGGGACAGAAATCTGTCCAGCTCCTCTGCTAAGCTCCATCTGCTCAGGGCTTTGGTTCTTGGAAGCCAATGAAAGGTCTCGGTAGCTGAGCTGTGGTTTTGATGGCTAGCATTCCTTAGGCTGCTAAACTGTGTCTACATTGTTTTGCTGATTAGACTCAAAGAACCTTCCAAAGCCTTAAAATGTATGTTAAAAATCACTGGAGCTGCCGTGGCTGGAGTGGCTCAGTTGGTTGGAACATCTTCCTGTAAAGCAAATGGTGGCAGATTTGCTTCCCAGTCAGGGCACATACACAGGTTGCAGGTTCAATCCCCAGATGGGGCACATACCAGAAGGCAACCATCAGATGCTTCTCTCACATCAATGTTTCTCTCTCTTTCTTTGTCTCCCTTCTTCCCTCTCTAAAGTCAATTTAAAAATGTCCTAGGGTAGGAATAAAAAACAAAATTTTTAAAGTCTTTGTAGTCAACTCAGTCCAGAAGAATCCCCACAAAGGCCTGCATAAAAATAGACTCCTGACCTGGCTGGTGTTGCTCAGGGGATTGAGCCTGGGCCTGAGACCCACACAATCGTGGTTCGATTCTCAATCAGGGCACATGCCTGGGTTGCAGGCCAGTTCCCAGCAGGGGACGCACGAGAGGCAACCATACATTGACATTTCTCTCCCTCTCTCCTTCCCTTCCCCTCTAAAGATAAAAAAAATAAAAAGACACTCCTGAAAGTCTAATTCTATCATTAGTTCTACTAACAGGTTGATCAAAGGCCTGTTTCTTGTTGCCACAACCAGTATTGACAAGCAGCTTAATGATTACTCTTACTGATCTCCATTCTCACCAAAGTATTTACTTTCACTTCTCATTCTTAAGAGTCTCCCCGTTGTTACTGTGTATGAGTCACTTCATATAGTTCTGTATTCTACTCACTCACTGATACGAATGCCTTATATGAGGAGGACCATCTTACTGCTTACACATAAGGGTCCTCTGGTCTGAGTTTCTTAGATCTCCTGTACTATGCATCACACAGATGGGCAATCAGAAACTTGTAAATGTTTTCTGAAGATGACAAAGTGGAGCTGCATTACTACATCTCAGAAAAATATATTCCTGCAAGGATGGGCCTTTTGCTCCTATTTGCATACTAATAGGCATCTAGTATCCACTAACAGACATCTAGTATAGGGAAGAGAGAATGCAGTAGGTATAGCTTGGTACTGCAGAGCTCCGCTAATAACTGGGTATATGCTTTTGAATCAGACTTTTTATTTGTATTCTGAGGCAAAGTTTTATCATCTGTACAATGAGTGACTTGATCTAGGCTTTACTTCCATGAGTAAAGAACATGTTTATAGTCCCCAATATGTAGATTGATATGTGACACAAACTAAATGTCCGCCTAATGAATAATTGTAGAAATAAACAAATTACCAGTTTTAATAATCTCTTTGGTTCTGACATTCTGTGATTCAGTGACTTCTATCCCACTGTTAAGTGCCCAGATCAAACCCAGTGCTATCTACGGATGCTGAGGTTGACATTGTTAAACTCTGCTTCACTTCCTTATTTGTAACATAAAAAGTATAGTGCTTGTGACAATCTACTTCACTGGCAATCAGTTTTGTTTTGGTTTTTTTTTTTTTCCAAAACAAGTACAGCTACTACTAGGTGCAGCAGACCACATTTTGGTGTTAAGAGTTTGGACAAGAGTTCTGGTGCCCAAAGTTAGACTTTTGAGTAATCATAACACTCCTGAAATGGTAGCAACATTTTGTATGTTTGAGACTATGTACATTTTCCTGGGGAGTGAGACTGAGCAATCAACGTATTCTCAGTTTGAAAAAGGATTAACAATCATTAAGAAAAACGTCAGGTCATTTATAAGAACTGGCCCAGGGCTCTCTGTGCGCAAAGAGGACCACCACCTCAAAATGCAAGCACCTGCACAGCCCTGGGGACAGAAGGCAGGAGGGTGGTGTTCGGCAGGAGGTACCAGAAGGGTCTAAGGAAACCAGAGAGCTCGTGTACGGGCCTGACAGCCTCGTGTTTACCTGGCGCACCCCTGTAACTTCATTCCTCCCAGGCTCGCCCCCTCGGCCTCTGAGTCTGGAGCATCACCATCCACTTCTTCATCTTCTGCGTCCCCATCGTCGTAGTCAAACTGGAAGCTCTGGTGGCGGAGGGGAGATAACAGCGACGTGGTGGAATTGCTGCAGCTCAGCGGCGGAGATGGCGACCTCACAACCACCATTTCCAGCCCCTGCCCTCGGGCGTCCGCCATGAAGGTGGAGAAGGAGCCAGAGGAAGGCCGAGGCCTGGCCCTGCAGCCAGCCGGGAACTGGGTGTCAAAACGGGGCGAAGCAGCCCCCCAGTGCCCGGCCGCCCACATCGGGACCGCCAAGTTCAAACTGGCGGAGCCGCGGCGGGGGGCGTGCACTCCCAGCAAGCCCCGCGCGCGCGCTGAGCCTGGCCTATCAGAGCGGGGACAGACCGTGCGTTGCCTTGGCGACGCGTGGACTCAGGGAAGGCTTTGTCCAGGCCTGCTGGGCATGGCTTCCTGCGCTCCGGCCTCTCTAGTACACAACCTTTACACCACCCCGCTAGCCACCGAGTTTAACTCTGCGCTTCCGCTAGCTTGCAGTTCAGGTCCCGTTCCACGTTGATAACTTTAAGGGCCTGTCGCTTGTTTGTTGTGGCGTTGCAGTTCACTTGTTACATGAAATATGCTGTCACTGAAGAAGGCAGATAGTTTTAAAGGGGAAGAGGCAAATGCCAATACTACTACCCTGTATGATTACAAGGTCAAGAGTGTGAGCATCAGTCGTGATTTCTTTCAATACACGGCTAAATTTTTTGATGGGAGGGAGGTGAACTTTATCCAAGTGTACAAGTGCGTTCAAGAATATTCCTTTAGGATAATTTTTCTTTTTGGTTAGCACCTCCTTTAACTGTCTATGCATGAGAATTTTGGGTACTGGATATAGTTGAGTAAGATAAAAACCCTGCACTTTCAAGTTTATCATTTTCTTATGGTGAAAAATCATACCACTGAAGTATTCTGTGATATGCATTTAATCAGGAAAAATGTGGGACATCAGAAGGAGCACTTTCTGAGAGATTGGGGATGGCAAAGGAGAGGTGATAGACAGTAAAACTGGATGTTTACTTCATGCTGACAAAACTGCATACACTTGCAAATAAATACATCTTTTGTCCATAACGCATAATTGCTCCAGAAATATCACAAAATGAAAACTAAAACAGCACACAAAATTTGTTACTAACCAAAGAGTGACACAAGATCTTTGGATGAAATTTAGATCGTCAACATTTGACAAAGGAGAATTAAATGTGGTAGGAATAATAGCAATCCGGAGCAATTCAGAAGGCAGAAGCTATAATAAAATATAATTAAACTATTGAAATGAATCCTAAATTTTGCTTAAATTTTCAGTAAAAACAATGAAAATGGAAGAGGGACAACTTGAATAATAAAACTGCTCAAGGAATTAAACCTGCTTAATGGAGTTTTCATTCTCTACCCATTATTCAATAGCAGCATATTTGTTCAAGACCTTTTATGAGGACATCTTCAGAAACAGTAATAACAGTATTAAAAGGCCCTGGGCCACTTTAGAGCGTCAGGAGGTAAACTCGAAAAACTATTCCCAACAGATATAATCTGACATAACTGAAGCATAGTGGGGAAAAAACACAGGTTTTAGCGTGAAAGGAATCTGGGTGTGAGTCAGTGGTTTCCCTTTACTAGCTTTCCTTACACAGGCTGTGTGGCCTTCCCAAGTCCTTACTCCTCTGTGTAATAGGGAGCTAATTTACCTCCCAGTCAAATTGTATTAATTCTCAAAGCTTCTAGCATAGGAACTGACAAGAGAAAATGGTAGATGGTAAAGTATGACACTTAAACAAGATTTTTCCACTTTTAACCTCTTGGTATGGAGATCTAAAGTGCCATACACTTCTCTGCCTCCTTAAAAGGTTTTATTCAACAAATTATGACCTTTCCCGGATGCCCTAGAGTCATCACAATGACCAACTATGGCTACCCTGGAGCGATGAGGCAGAGCCCCCTGGCACTGGTGCTTGAACATAATCAAACCCTGTGGTCTCCTCTTACAGTGCCTTTTCATTACTGGGACTGAGAAGCCATAATCAAGTTAGGTAGGATTATATATAAATGTATAAATAAGCTGAAAAGAGGACCTCTTCCTTTATGTGTTAGGGCATTGACTTAGTATCTTTGCTTATTACTACTTGTTTATTTTCAATTTCTTGGTATAGTTGACTTTTATATATTTTTGCTGGCTTTGTAACCTGTAAATGCAGGGACTTTTGCTTGAAAATCTGTTATAAATATAACCTTATTACCATTTAGCCCCTTGGCAATATATTATGCAACTTAAAAAATTTATCCCCAGAGATAGTGAGTTCTAATGTGCTGTGTGACTCAGGTATTCACTTACATTTCATTAAGCCCTCTGTTTCCTCATTTGTAACACAAGGGCTTGTTGACTGTAAACACTGAGTTATTCCTAAGAATTTGGGCAATTAGTATTATGCAAGTTTTTGATAATTTGCTCTTCAATAAAAATCTAATTGATGGTATTCTCTTAAATTTCCATTTGTTTTCCATGAATATGATTCAGGCTTAGAATAAAATCTTCTAAATTTTAGCAGAGTGTTCTTTTAACATTTCTTCTAACACTTTTTACTTAAGAATTAACTGTTTCACTTTACTCACT
The DNA here is from genome assembly GCF_014824575.4 of Sturnira hondurensis. Taxonomy (NCBI): domain Eukaryota; kingdom Metazoa; phylum Chordata; class Mammalia; order Chiroptera; family Phyllostomidae; genus Sturnira; species Sturnira hondurensis. The sequence continues at coordinate 5,810,033 of NW_028075269.1, forward strand.
TTAACCCTAAGCAAATTCAGTATACCTACCTAATCTGTTAAGGCAAAGAGCATTGCGTTCTGAAAACATCTGGTAATTCACAACACTGCATATATTATATTTTTGACCACATGTATAGCACAATTCACTACGTATTTAACATAGCTGCTATTCCATTTTTTTAAATGAATACAAAGAAAGTGTTCAGTAACTTGAATTTTGAAGAAAAAAAACTTTTACCTAGGATATTTTTTACCAAGTTATGATTTAATATTTCTCAATGTGTAAATATACAAACATGATAGCAATTTCAAAAACTTGTGAATACTTGGCCTTACAAAATTACAACACACTGTAAATATTCCCCTCCCACATTTTATACAAATTACATGATTTTGATATACAAAGATTCTGTTTTTATTACACGGACAATGTACAACCAAGACTATTTACAATGCAAAAAAGTATATAAACCACAATTTAACATTCTGCTATTGGCAGCCACTATAGTTTAGGAGGTAGCTTTAATTAAACGCAACGAACAGAAGCCACATTTCCCAACTTGTGTTCTAAGAATAATTTACATAAGATAAAAATTTATTATATGCACAGTATATACAGTTTAATTATTAAACTGCAACCTAGCTTAATGTTTTTAGTATATCCTGAATATCTAGTATGGCAGTGGGCCTGCGGCTGATTTAACATATTGTTCAAAAACATATTGAACATTTATAACTTTAAGACCCCCATATAGTGACATGTCAAAAGTCCATAGATGAGAATCAAGAAAAATTTTTTCATTTTTAAAGACAAAGGCCTAAGCTTTTTTTTTTAATGACACATTTGTCTTATTTCACAAAAACACAGTATCTGAACTATGGGTGGACAGCCTCTTTTGAAAATTACAGTATGGGGTAAATGTATGGAAACTTCTATGAAATAGCATAAGAAGTTCAGGAGAATCCAGCTTCCTAAGAAATGCTTTGTGTCATAATTACTCCCAATTTCTTCCAATTAAATGAAATTACTTACCACAGTTTACTTTCTGCAAAATTCAAACTATAAGTAGATAACATACCAACAAAACTGGAAAATATCAGTAAAGCCAATGATATTAGGAAATGTTTATTAACGGGACCATTACACAGAGTCATCGAATCCCTCAGACACTATGAAAATCCGGTATTAGTTAGCAGTTTAGGCAAATCCACTAAACCCACACAGCAATTAGCCCTTTACTTTTTCTAGCAGTGTGATTACAAAACACCGAGAGAAAACATGACTGATCTCACCAAAGCATTGTAAAATGACTAAAAACAAATGTTCGGCTATTCTTTTAAAATTTAACAGTTGTTAATATTGTTTTTAAAAACATCTTCATGTTTTAAGGTTTACAAATCACTTCAAGAAAGTGTACGATTCTATTATGTCGAAGATGGAAAAAGAAAACACTGTAACCTAATGCCTACATTTACTCTCACAGTCCCATCTGGGACGATCCCTTTTTTTGGCCCTGAAGTAAGTTGTCCTGAGATTAATGATCAAACATTAGGTGAAATTAGCAAGACTTTTTCTTTAGTTGTGTAGTCACATTTCCCAATATTCTTAAAAAAATATTAACAGCTGTTCTTTACCTTGTGCTTAATTCAGAAACAGGTAAAACTTTGCTTCTTATGGATCAAAAAACCTAATGTTATAATGTTAGGATATTCACAAAACCTTGTCAAGTACAGATTTGCTCCAAATAGACCACACATTGCTTGGACACTGAAGTTTTCACTGATTAATTAGTTTAGGCACTTGTTCTTTGAAAATGTCTGGTTTAAGAAATAAACTGCCACCTTCCTGCCACCTTCTTCTTCTAAGGGACACCTGGCAGTGATCATAGAAGTGCTTCCCAGATGAAAGATCAAACTAGGGCTTACTCTATAAACACTGTGATTTTGGTTGATGGGGGAACACAGTCAGTCACACACACACACATGAATTCAGTCTTTAACTCTCGGTAGATTATAAGCGTAGCGCACCAGAGGGAATCCTCGACTCTGATAGAAGCAGGCTCGTCCACAGGCCTGCACCTGGTCCGAACTGTCCGAGACAAAGGAATCTTCTTCATCTGCATAATCAGAGTGGGCTGACTGCGTGCCACAGTCGGACCAATAGCCGTCTGGTCTTTGGCAAGAACCCACCGCCAGTGCAGGGCAGCTGTGGGACTTTATCAAGTGTTTGCACGACACTGGCTTTGTCAAGAGATAGGATTCGCAGCAGTCACACACAGTCAGGTTCCCCTGCAAATGTGAGTACATGCCACAGTCGTAGTAGAAATCCTGTTCCACACAACCAGTTTGGCTGCTGATGGAAACCGAAACCAATCCGCTTTTCTTAGCAATATGTCGCTTCAGTAACTTCCAGTCTTCCTTAAACTTTGGGTTGAAAAAAACATACAGCACTGGGTTCAGGCAGGCAGGCAATGGGAAAAATATCAGAGTAACAGACTTCATTATTTCAGGGCTGATGGAGATGGCGGTGATCAACGGTGCAAAGGAGAAAAAGGCAACGGGGCAGAAAAAGATGCAGTTGGTGAAGATTAGCCAAGCAACATGCTTAATCATACCAGAATGAGAGTTCTCTGAAAGGTCCTCTTTTTCCAGGTTGCAGTACAGTTTAGTGTAAATAATGGCCATTAATAAAAACGCTAATGAGTTTAACAGCACTAAGGTTACAGTAAATCCTAACGACGGTGTTTCTCCGGAGGGAAAGGGCAAGCACAGGGGTGATGATGAGTATTCCCCTCCGTGGAAAAGGGGGAAGCAGCCTGCTACTGCAGCCCCTACGAAAGCCAAAAGGGCAGCTACCCGGAACTGTTTGAGATGATTGCTTTTCCCATTTTTCATGATCTCTTTTGCAGATAAACTTCTTTCGACGGCTGCTAACATTAATAAAAATATGGCACTTTCTGAGGAGAAAATGGCAAGAAACCCAGCTATTTTGCAGCCGCTGCCAATCTCCCACCAAATGCCAAATTCAGCAAATCTGCCCCAGGACACGGCATCCAGAAAAGTTAAGATGCCGGTATAGGCTCCCATGAATAAGTTGGACACAGAGATCAGGCCGATGAACAATTTGGCGGAAGGCACTGATGTACAAGGTGCGAATGTTGTTAAAATGACAAGCAGGTTGAAAACCAAGGCAACCAAGAAAATGAACCACACAGTAAGACGGATCATCCAGCTTCCCAGCAAATATTCACAGGGCTTAAAAGCACCTACAATAAAAAACAGAGAGAGAAAAGAAAGACAATTTAGAAAACATCATATTCCGTGTGATGTGGCTTAAGGCACTCAAGATAGTTAATCTAGAATAATTAAATCTGCTACAAACTGAATTGAACCAAATTGAAAAAGATCACTATTTCTTAGACAGTTTAGTCATTGCACTAGACTATTTTAAAAGTAGCTTTTTTTTGTGTGGTATGAGGTGGCTGAATGGTTAAAAAGAGCTAATTTTTATTAAATATTTGCTAAATCCATAGAGTAATGTTTAAAAGAAAAATCTCACTTTTTCTTATATTTCAGTTAATAGGCATAGCACAGTGTCTGGTACATACAAGGTACTTGATATACTAAGAGTTTAGAATTGGATAAACTGGGGTTTGAATTTAAGGTTCATAGCTTGCCGCTCTTTTTTGTGAGAAAGCAACTTAAGCCTCTCTACATTTTATTTTCTCACTTGTGAATAATAATGCTCATTTCATACAGCTGTATAACTTAAGTAAAATTATATACATAAGGTACCTAAGCAGGCTAATGGGTACATAGTTGGACTTCAATAAATATTAGGTCCTTTTCTTCCTTCCTAGTATACTTAATAATAATCACATATACATATATATGTGTGTGTGTATTATGTTACACATTTCTTTTTAAAAATATTTTATTTATTCATTTTTAGAGAAGAAGGGAAGGAGAGAAGGAGAGAAATACCAATGTATGGTTGCCTCTCGTGAGTCCCCTGCTGCGAACTGGCCTGCAACCCAGGCATGTGCCCTGACTGGGAATCGAACCGCGATCCTCTGGTTCTCAGGCCCGCGCTCAATCCACTGAGCTACACCAGCCAGGAAACCCTGTGTAACTTAAAGTAGAACTGCAAGAACTAATTTAGTAGCTGAACTATACAGTCCAGTAACTGACTTTGACATGCTGGTTATGCCACAGATGACACCTGTTTCATTTAAAAATCAGTAAAGAAAAACGAAATTCTGTCTATAAAACACAAGAGAACGATGTATTGCAATTGCCTGACAACAGTGTTCTGACTTGCCTTCCTCAACTGTCATGAAGTTTAATACATTCTGTATAGCATTTTGATCATCAAGATATTCACAAACCTAACAAACCAGGGCTGCACCGTTTATATATGGCTTCCACATACCACAAGAAACTTGTAAAGCTTGTTTTTAATTAATCAACTCATTTTTTAAATTCCCCCCTCAGGGAAGTGTTAGGAGGAAGCCTGCGCTGTGTCCTTTATCTCCGTGTCCCACACCCTCCTTCAGGAGAAAGGGTTCGGCTGACCTGGGAGAACAGGATGCACTGTGGGAAGTGTTTGACTACTGGGTGGAGTTCTGTTCCCCCAAAAGTCTGGGAAGGAGACACCACCTGGTCTCTGTCTTTGGAAACCTGCAGCCTCCTCCACTTCCGGCTTCTAACTGAGCACCTAGGTCTCCGAGTGGAGGACACAGGCCTGCACTTCATCTCTAGCACAGGCTGGGGAGAGGGGCCCAGACCCACTTTCCTCCTGGTTGACCCCAATCTTTAAATTCAGCATGGAGAAACTGGAACCTCAGCATGGTCAGGTCTTGTCTCCCCTTTAATAAAGCTGTCCCCTCTCACTGGGTTGTCAGTTTCTTCGGCACATTCTCCAGGGCAAGAACCTGAGTGGTATAAGTGGTGAGCTGCACCCCTTAACTTCCAAAAATACAGAAACTAGATAAATTGCATTAAAAACTGATTCTTGCCAATCTCATTTACTCATCTCACTTGACGCTTATTCTCTCCCCAAGGCGCTGTGCTAAATATTAAAAGAAACACGTATAGCCCCTCAAGAAGCTCACAATTCAGCAGTAATTAGTCATATAGTTCTGAGTTATAAAATTAAATGCAAATCAACCTGTGTCAATACACTAAAAAAGGAATCTACTTCACAGCATTCAATTTGGCCAATTATTTAATTTTTTCTTTCACAGTAAAATTCGAAATCCACCTTTTCTGACAGATTAGGAAGAATATGATATTGTAGTCACTTTAGTAACTTTCTCAATCTACTAAATTCAATAAAATAAAAGATAACAAAAGGAAAGGATGCATTAAAAAATAACACTAAAAATCTTTATAGACCAGTAAGTAACTCATAGAACTAGTCCTAGTGTTAAAGGATCATTAAGAGAGTGCCTCTCCATCCTTACTGTTCATAACCCTCATTTAGGGAGCTTGTTAACACACACATTCTGATTCAGTGGGTCTGGACTGGAGATCCTGCCAGAGATGCCTAAGCTGCTTGTACACAGACCACACACTGAGTCAGCAGGCTTGATGAGATCATCTACACCCGCCCCTAATACAGAAACCACATCTGTCCCCAGAAGTTTTAGATACGTTAGCCTAATGTCCAGTTAAAGCAAGAAACCGCAGCAAAATATGTCGGGCATACCTGTTGAGGGTGTACAGTGGATTATTACTTGACTGTGCTCTTCATTTTCAGCACTGCTAGTGACCCCAGCTGCGTCAGCGGGACCTGAATATAAATCATAAATTGTGTTTTGAATTCAAGCTTTATGCAATTCAAGAGGACCAGGGTTCCCGACAACCTCCCCTCTTACACAAGAAATAAGTTCGGATTGTTACGAGGCTTGATGACATATTAAAGATGCCAGGAGCACAGTAAATGCCATTTTTCTCATAGATTTCCTACTGATCCTTCCCAAACTGAATACATTAACAGAGACGCTGATTAAGCCATAAAGAGTGTTCTGTTTTACATGCACTTGCCTTTATCCTTTGCCACACTGTGTTCTTGGAGGCTCTTATCTTCCGGGTTTGAATGTGTGTAAGAGTCACAACCCCAAAATGCACAGCACTGATAAGCGTACGGCACAGACAAAGACCTGGAAAACAGTTGTAAAATCTACACTGAGCAACGACTGCAGAGAGAGATGCGCTTTCGTTTTATAGAAAGTAATTTAATCCCCGAAAGCCACAGCCAAGGAGTCAGATGCTTTAAGCCGGTCGGTATCCTCTAGGGCCTCGGGTTCCTCACCTGTGGAAAGAGCTCAGGCATCCGCTGATGCCGTGAGTTCCTCCACTTACGGAAGATAGGCTTTTAAAAACTGGATGGGAAGCAAACAATATTTAAAATTGAACAGCAAGACTACAACTGAAAACAAGAAAGTAATCAAACTCCTTTTATAAATTAATCACACCCAATTTATATCACACCCAATTTATATGAAACTGGTAGTCATTTAAAATGAATGTCTCAAGTCATTTATGACTTTATACCATTGAATGCATTTACCTTGTTTATATTTTTTCAGTATAATGAAAATATACTTTCCCACAGTAACATTCCCAAGCCCTTTCTCTATTACATCTAATGAGGTCCCTATACTAACATTTCATGTCTCCATGAAGGATTATACCATTATACCAATTCTCACACTTGTTGCTAAGGACAAATCCACTATATAAAAAACATTTCTGATGACTATTACTTCTTGGACAGCATCAAGGGCTTCAATGCATGGTCTTAAGAACTATGAAATAATGTTCATGTTCTATTCTTTACTAAATCTGTGAGGATTTGGGTAGAAAACACCCTTAAATTATAGCCTCCCAGAAAATCTGGGAAGCACAAGGAGGGGGGAAAAAACAACTAGTACACTCTATAATTTGGGAGCCTACCACAACTTCAACAAAAAAAAGAAAAATAAGGAAAAACACACCTGAGATTAACAAAGTCTTTTGCTGCTAAAGCTTCTTTCAGCTGGAAGTTGCCCACAAGTTTCAGTTGGTTCAGTCCATTCAGGCCTTCCGTAGGAAATGAAGTTAATTCATTGAAACTTACATCTCTAAAATATGAATGAGACATCAAATTAACTCCTACATGCAAATCACATAAAAACACCTGTATCTGTGTTAACATCATGAGCATGAGAGCTCCAAGAGGAAGTTTAGTCGTGTTAAATGATAGATCTAACATTCATCTGGCCATATGATAGAAGCTCTTACTGTATCAATGCAGCTTAGCATTTAGCCAAAGAGAAAAATACTGTGATAGGTCAATGCTACAACATCGTTTCAGCAGACTATTCCTTACTTTCCTAAGATTATTCCATAAAGTCATCAACTTACAGGTTAGTTATTGACCCAAGATTGACGAAAGCTCTGTCATGAATTTCATGGATCAGGTTTCTACTCAGATCTCTACAACGATAAGAATAACAACGTTAATCTTTTCAAATAAACTGAAATTGCAGTTACTTTGACTGCACTTTAGACTCTGAGGGAGTCACAATATCCCTGACAACAAACACTTTTAATCTTGTCCACCAACATTTTTATTTGAATCCCCCCTCTCCACAAAAACCTCTCTCTCGGAATGTGCTCCATGTGGTGGTGATTCTACTTGGCATCTGTTGCAACACAGTTGTGAATTTTCTGCACCTTATCAATCTGGTACCAGTTCAAAAATATAAATGATAATGCTATAACCTTTGGTACTGTTAACTAGGTGAGGAAAAGCTCAGCTCCTGACAAAGCTGAAAATAAAAGCAGGTTTCATATTATTTGCCTTCTCAAAGGTTAGTGATAAGGCTCTGAGAGAAGACAAATAATCAATAAGCAAACAAGAGCATTCCAGAAGGTCCTCAGATAATCATTTTTTTTTCCCAAGCAGGAAATAAAAATCATAGCAACAGCAGAACCTACGAGAGTGAGGAACACACCCTGAGAAATTCTGATATTGCAGAAATAATAAAACAGAGAAATAATCTCCAACCACACTCAAACTGAGCCTTCAGGGAAATGGAGAGATTGGATAAGTTCATTCTGTGACACATCTCCGAGATAACAGGAGAGCGCAACAAACTTAGTGTCAAATCAAGAAAAGGCCACTCTTTCATTGTGGCTGCTTATCAGGGCTCCAGATGCGATGGCAGCTGGGAGCCAGCCCCCTTCCTCCTGACGCCCAGACCCACGAGAAGCTGGACACCGACAGGGAAAGACCCAGCAACCCAACCACCAAAAAAATGTTTTCTAGTAGGATGCATTTTTCATTTTTTAATGGGGATCTTCTGAAAAACAGGACTCAACGTAAGTTCACTTCACGGTCAAGTTCTCAAATTTATTCTGCATTAACACAAACGCTCACTAATTTAGTGATTTGTGCTTTCTGAGCTAAAGTTCCAGGAAGGCAATGACCAGGTTTGTCTTAGTCATTTCGACATTCTCAAGTGCTTAAGAACGTGGCTGGCACAAACATACACTCCAATACAGGTGGTTTTTAAAAGGACTGCTTCTGTTGCACACTGGCTGTATTCGTCACAAGAGACTCACCAGGGCAGGGGGTCAACAAACGTTTTTTGTATAAGGCCAGAGAGTAAATATTTTTCACCTCTGGGGCTCCCATAGTCTCTACTGCAAGTGTTCAACTATTTATATTTTAACTTAATTTATATTTTACAATATTGTTGTCAATATTTACAATATTGTTGCAACAGTATGGTGGAAATCAGCTTCAGATGATAAACAAAAGGGGTGTGTATGACTGTGTGCCAACAAAACTTAATTTACAAAAACCGGAGGCAGGCTGAATCTGGCCCACAATTACCGTTTGCCAGCCCTAGCCTAATGGGTTGGCAAACCTCATTATTATGCCTTGAAAACAAACAGACTGCATCTCTCAGATTATACACATTACTTTTCTTCATTCACCAAGGTACAATATCAGAAATGAGCTAAGGTAAAAAATATTGGAAAAACATTATCTATAAAGTATCATGTGGCAAAGCTTGAATAACAATATTTACATATTAGGAATCTTTAAGTGTATCTCTTAAAATAAGAGTTTTACTGATATATTTAATTTATAATTTGACAAAAATTTTACTTGTCTCCAATAATCATAGAGAAACTTACAGTATCCTTAGGGATATGAGCCCTTGAAAAGTGCCTTCTTTGATTCGGTGGATCTGATTACGTTGCAAAGAACTAGAAGAAGAAGAAGGAGAGGAAGAAAGAAGGGAAGAAGAAGGAAGGGGGAAGAGAAGGGGAGAAGATGGAAGAGGAGAGGGGGAAAAAAGAAAAAAAATATTTTCTATTTTGAAAAATGGCATTTCTTAAACTTTATCTAAGTTTAAATACTCATTCATAAGTAGCACTGACTGATCTTGTTGAGCGTCAGAGGAACTACTATTTCCTTATCTATAAATTGAAATGGTTAGAAAAACTGGCATTATACCCCAAATTATACTAGGAGTGGACTATGTTACCCAAATGCCTTTATCAACCCTGCTCAGGCGTGAGAGCAGGAAGACCACACAGTGAGAAAGGCTCTAGGACAACACCAAGTACCACGGGGAAGGTTAGAGCGAGTAGGGGATCAAAAATGGGAGGATTAATGCCAGGCTTCCCCACCTCCCCATCAGCTTCCCTTAGAGATGCCCTATGTAGGTACACAGTAAACGCCATGCCCAGGCTCCCTCAACAGCCAGGACAAGTTTTGTTTGTTTGTTTGTCATTTTTTTTAATAATACCACCCTCCCTCCATAGTGTCTCATAGACTACGTGATAGGTAGATGTCTCATAACTACCACTTTGCATGAACGCCCTTGGTACAATCGGATATGTACTCATAAGAACATCTTGATACACGAATCTCTAATTTACTAACATTAAAGCCATTTATTTAAACTAGGAAATGCTCAATGGAATTGACAATACACCACAGCAAAAAGAGTCAGTCAAAAGGACAACTTACATTTCTTCCAGAGCATGGCAACCATTAAAGCTTGGGAGCTCTTTTATATTGTTGTAAGACAAGTCCCTTAAAGGAGCAGAAATTAAAGTTAATGTTATGCCATCAGAAAAACCAAACCGAAAGAGCTGTACTCAGCAGCACTGAGCGCAGCGCTAAGGAACAAGGAGATAACGGCTCACGGAGAAAAGCAGGTGTTATTTCCTAAGACCCGTAAGCTCCTGAAGCACCTCAGTGAGGCAAAGGGCTCAAGATTTGCAAACTTCAGGTGCGTAACGTTGGGTGCAGACAGTATAAAATGTATTTTAAAACATGAGGTATATACAAATATAAAATTAAAAATAAGTATATGGAATGGATATAAAAATTATGTTTAAGTGGTAGTGTCATGGGTTTTTTAATGTATCCTTTACAATATTGTTACTTCATTAAAAAGCGATAAGAGGCGTGCACACTTAAACAGTTCTATTAAGCCAACTATCGGGACTGGTTAACTCTCAGTTAACCCCACGGCAGTTTTCCTCGGTTTTAATTATCATGTATGATGCTCCCTGACACCATTTAATTACTTGCTTAATCAATGAGTCACTTATTTTGTTACTCTCTCTCTCCACTGAATACTTATGAACAACTTAGCAACTTAATTATTTGTTCCCGTGACACTTTTATATCCTTTATTTACTTTTATTTTCTCAGTTTCGAGTTTTTGGAAAGCTCCATGCTTAGTTGGTTCCTGATCTAGGAAAGATTTGGGCTCTGCTTAGGTCGGGGGCGTCAAACTCGTTTTTACTAGGGGCCACATCAGCCTCATGGTTGCCTTCAAAGGGCCCAATGTAACTTTAGGACTGTTATCAATGTAACTACTCCTTAACTGGGGGCCAGGAGCTCAGCACTGCCACCAGACAGAAATGAGGTGGAGGGTTGGATTCGGCCAGAGGGCCTTCTGTTTGCCACCTGGGGCTTAGGTTATGGATCACAGTAGGAAGTGGAGAGCTGACTCTCCTGGGGAAACTAGAATAACAACAAGGAGTCGGATAAGACAAAAAAAAATCAAGAAGAACCTAGTTTGGTTTTAATTTGTTCAAAGCGAAGTCACAATACATGTAATATATATTGATATATCCCTGATACTAAATTCAAGTGCATACCGCCTACTCAGGGGCTATTAACATAATCACTCATTTCCATGAAGAGAATAAGAAATATGAAATAATTTCACCTAAAAATCATCTAATGCAAATAGTTCATTAAAGAGAAAACAACGTGTATGAAGCATATAAAAGAAAAGTATGAGAAGGAAAGAAGAATCCAACTTACAAAGTCCTCAGCATCTTTTGTTCGTGGCACAAGTTACTGGATATGCTGCTTATCTTCGTGCCTGTCAAGGTCCTGTGGAAAAACGTGGTTCATCTAAGAAATGACTCAAGTTGAGGTGGTACACAAAATGTTATTTTCATCCAGTAAAACAATGCTCACACATTTGCATACAGAGTCTATGTATCCCACTGCCGGATTACTCCCCAGTTTGGCATGTAGGAAAAAGAATGAACCCTCCGTGCTGGTATCATTTGCATAGTAATGCAGAAGAGCGTGTGACCCTAGATGTTAACATTGCCCAGACAACGAGCTTGATTTCTCACAAGGACAAACAGAAAAACACTAATCCGCAGTCATGGCCTGACCACAGGCAGCTGCAAGTTTTGTCACGCCCTCTGCACCCTCAAAACATTTGAAACCAACTTGGCATCCCACCCAAACTTTGTTTCTGTTTTTTCTTTCCAACAACCTGACCTAACGGTCTCAAATTTTCTCTTACTTCCTCACTTCCTCTGTTCCCACTCGCAGTCAATGACCGAGTCCTATTCTTTCTTCCTTGGTAGTGTCCCCAGCTTCGGACCCTCTATCTCCATTTTTACCGCTACAAGGTAGATCAAAGGTGAGAAGGTGCAGAAAGGGGTGGAGGAATCTCAGGCCGCAGGGAAGAGCTTCCATGACGGATTGCAGCCTGAACTCGCGTGGTTCAACATTCACTGAGCCCAGCCTGAACTCGCGTGGTTCAACATTCACTGAGTCAACTGGATCATTCCCGTGGCCTCCTCACTGTTTCTCCTATCTCTGGTCTTTCTTATCCTCCTTACACCCCCTGCTCCATCATTCTCAACACCTCCAAATGCCTTAAGAGTCCAGTTTAAACTCCTTAGTTCAGCGTTCCCAACTTCTTCTTTCCTACCTCTTGGCACACAGGAAAATCAAAACAGTGATGGCTGGAGATTCTAGCCACCTTAGGCCCCCACCTGGCTGCCTTGAGGGCTTAAGTCATTGAGATCTCAGATGCACGTGCCACCCATTTATGACCATCCATTAGGAAGTTTTGCCAAAGCCAAATGCTCCATGTTCAAGACTTGCCACTTCAAAACTGTGACCCAAACCATTTCCCAAATTTATATCACTCCCCCTTCAATTCCAGCTATGTGTGATCATCTGTACACCATCCCTTTTACTAAATCCTGCCTTCCTAAATAAAAGACCCAGCTCTGGGAAACCTGCCAGGGTTTCATTTTGAAGCATCTCACCTCCTCCATGAAGCCTTCCATGATAACCTACATAAATTGTTCCACTTCCTAGAGCAGTGCTACTAGTTTAACACTTGACAGCTGCCTTGTATTTTCAGGGACCTTTTCAGATCTGATCTCCACATACGAGGCAATACTGTACCTGACCTGACCCCTATGTCCAACCCCATGCGTGATATTCACAACGGGAGACTGTAGGAATCAAAGACTTCATCATCGCCCCACGCTCTGGCATGCTGCTAATAAGCAGGCCAGCATGTGACCTCGGCACAACCCCTCTGGAAAGGGCCACACTTACAGACTCTCCAGGTGGACAGTCCCGGTCAGATTGGGGAACTGCTGCACCATGTTGGCCCCGCGAATGACCCTTGAAGCAATTGGGAGAGAAAAGCTAATTTAAAATAAAATTTTCACGGAGAGTACCTGCATTTTATTTTTTAAAGTTTAAAATCATAGGACTACAAGACCTCAAAAATAAAACTGCTTTCATCTCTTGAATGGACCTGAAAGTGGATAACTTGGCCAAAGGTTCATATAAATGAAAACTCTCATAAATTGTCACAACTATTCTTTGGACTTGTGCTCAAGGGAAAGAAACTAAAAGATTTTGTTTTCTGTAGTTACAATAATAAATTCTAGTTTTCCACCCAAGCAACTGTATAAATACTCAGGTTCATTTTAAAATTTATATAATACTTACAAAGAATGCAGATCAGATAAATTGTGAAATGCTGAGTTTCCCACAAAAGATAGCGGATTATCATACAGATGTCTGTAAAAAAGCAAAAGAAAAAAAGCCCCTAGTTTTAATATGTTCACCAGCACTCCAAAACTAAATCTACATTCATGAAGTTCATACATCTAAAAGCCTGAACTTTTATTCCCCACCCAGATGCCTGGCAGGCACCAGAGACAGAGCCGTCCGTGATTACATATTAGAAGAAACTTTCAAAGCCACTTACATAGTTCTTAAGAGTGGATTACCATCAAATGCTCCATCGGGGATAACCGAAATAGAATTACTATGAAATAACCTAAAAAGATAGGAGGAAAATATTTTTAAATACATACGCCCTTGTAAAACAAGTTCAAACCCAGGTAACTGCTCTTATGCAGTATTATACAGCATACCACTGATAACAACTACATGAAAATGTCAAAAATGTAGAGAAACTGCCTTTTTTAATCCATCTCATCTTCAGGATAATTCCTTTTAAACCCATTGCTTAGCCTACTATCAATCAGGTCCCTCATATACATTTAGCTGTACCTTCACCATCAAAGAACTTTAGACCACAAGAATCACAGCATGTCCTGACCCCCAAATCTCTCTATCTCCTGCATTTAGTCTTTAAGCAATCCATCTGAGAGTTTAACTGTCAGCTCATGATACACAATGCTGTTATGCCGTGTACGTACCTATCTCTGCCCTTGACAAATCCAACCTCTAAAATGCTCCCCTATCCTTTCATTTAAATATTTCCCTCCTTCCAAGTCCAGTTTAATTTCTTCTCTTTAGTGCTGCCTTTTCCAATGACCTCAGCCTCAATGCCATCTTTTTTCCAGAATGATTTCTTTATCCTACTCATTCGGTGGTTATTTCTACCTGGAAACTGCGGTCTGTCTTCCACGGTCAGCTTCCCCAGTGAGACTAAGACAACAAGTCCTACAAGGCCCAGACCCTGGGTCACAGCTTCTGTTTCACTGTAGTCCAGCTCTCACTGGTCATCTGTGTTCAGAGTTGCCCACGCCAGCTAACACATGCCAGTCTGTACGATCGTGTGGGTTGGTATGTGTGCGTGCACGTAATGGAATGAAGATGTTTATAAAACCTCATTGTCGGAACATTAATTTGGGAGTCCTACAGACACTAAGGCACAAAGAAAGCACAATACTCACAGCTCTTTCAGGCTAGGAAGGGCTTTGACAGCCTGAGGGAATTCTCCCAAGTCATTGTAATTCAAGTCCCTGGGAGGGAGGAAAACAGGCAAAATAAGAACAGGTAAGGATAGTAAAGAGTGGTCATTATTTTTAAGACATTTCACTATTAATGTTTTCTTTTAAATATCACATTCGCTGGACAATGATCTTTCTTTACCAACTCTATTGCCACTCAAAATCCTGTAGGAGTTTAATTGAATTTACATGTTAAAAGTACTGAACAGGAAAAAAATCATAATTCTTCAGTGATGTTTTTAGGTCAACTTTAAAAGTTCAAAGAATTCTCAGAATCATATTGCTGGTGCATTAAATAAATTACCAAAGTGTCATTTCTCAAGAAAGTCATCATAAAACAAAACTTATTAAATTATCCATTTATAAGGGACAAGAGCCTGCAACTGAGTTTCCATTTGGGGTTTAGAGTGTCTTCCTGAAATTCTGCCATGAGGGCTGCTGACCTCAGCCCAACCATCCCATCTCAGCAAGATGACCCACGGTGCAAACGAAGAAGGAGGAGAAGCAGGATGAGTTCACATAACTATTGTCCTCTAGTAGGGTACCAGCTGTTAGAAACATTACATTCATTGGGAGAGAGAAATGCCACAGTGAAATGTACTAAAAAGTCTCAATTCTGAGTATGTTTACATTTTAATTCTTTTAACCTAAAGAGCATGTTGGAATATGATTAGTATGGTGATTTCAGAATGAGAGTAAAACAAATATCAAATGCCCAGCTTCTTAGAGAACTAGTTCATCTTCCTTTTCTACATAGAAAAAGGTGGCAAATAAAAATTTAACCAGGAAGAAGAGGTTCTACTGTAATATAATTGGAATGGTATATACTTGGTCTAGGATCAGAAGACCCATTTGGTCTCCTGTTACACTCATGATTTACATAGAAAAGGGGAACTAAGTTTGTATCTATCTTCAAGAGCTCCAGCTTTCAAATATCCATTAATGTGTACCATCCTTTAGTTGTTCAGGCAGGGAAGTGGATTAACAGAGTACGAAAAGTCTTCTCATTAACTGAGAGTTAACCAGAAAATTCAGTTAAATGAAATACTACAAACCCTAAACATTTCAATCAGATGTAACTCACCCATCCAATGGGGATATACTCTGAATCATTTAGTGCCCACAACAGCAAATATTATAAATCTCTTAGTAAAAGCAACTAACATAAACTAAAACAACAAAAATCCAGATTCTACTCTCGATTACACACAGCTGCACAATGTCTTCTGCTCACAATGTTGCAATATACAGTTGTAACAGCCAGAACTCCCAAAAACTTTAACAACAACAAAAGTATCCTAAGCAAAATGGAAAACTTTATCATATCTAGCATATGAAAACAGAGAATATTGAATCTCAGTGTCAACAATTAACCAGGCAACTGAGTTCAAGGAAAAAACACACAAAAAACTTTTTCCGGAATTAATTTGATGAGGCTCAAAATCCCATAATTATCTATCATACATTTTAACAGAACCAAAATTTCAGAAAGGTAATGCAGTTTAGCAGACTGAGCTGCTTTAACATGTACTTTTGTTAAGAAATATCTAGTTCAAACTTGTGTGCCATTTTTACCCATAAACTCAGATTAGTATTTGTAACTCCTATTTGATGGCAAGAATTTAGTCATATAGTAAAGCAAATTGGTAATGAGCTGAACTTAAGACCTTTATTTTCTCCTTTTTCTGCAATGAAATGCAAAATTGGACCCTCAACATCACAATGTGGACATCCAAATATGAATAAACTTACAAAGTCTCCAGGTTATCTAGTCCATCAAAACAGTGTCGACTCAGGCTTTTAATTTTATTGTTATGAAGATGCCTAGGGGGAAAAAAGCATTAAAATGACTACAGATTACCCAAGAGCAACAGTTACAATGTTTTATATGCCTAAATTTGAATGGCTTAGAGAAATGGTATAGCAACAGGCTGACAGCTGTTAGAGGGGAGGGGGTTGGGGGGGCAGGTGACAAAGGGGAAGGGGATAAGCAAAAGAAAAAAATTGATAGACACAGACAACAGTACGGTGATTACCAGAGAGGGAGGGGATAGGGGACAGTGGAAGAGGGCATGGGGGGTAAATGGTAGCAGGAGGAGACGACTTTGGGTGGTGAACACACAGTACAACACACAAGTGACACATTATAGAACCATATACCCGAAACCTGTATGTTATTAAGCAATGTCACCCCAATAAATGCAATAAAATTTTTAATAAAAAAGTAATATAGCTTAACATTTCAACACTTGACTAATGAAAAACAAATAGCACTGGATAGTTATCTTGATGTACACATCACAGACTCAGATTCACGGCACAGAATGCCAGGAAGGGGGGATAGCTCTAGCAGGAAAAGGGTACACACATCAAAGATCCCTTAATATTCAGCCCTATCAGAACAAAAAGTTTGAGGATCTTTTAATCATAAGAAGTAAAATTTAGCTGAGTTCTCCTTTGGGAGGGTACGGGGAGTGACACGGAAGAAAGCAGGTTAATTTAAATCAAGAATTGGTAACAGAGTTTTAAAAAAATGCCATTTTATTTTATGTCCAAGTTTTCAAACTTAAAAATTACAAAAAAATACTGTTTGAATAGACACGTTGGTAAAAACATAAAATATCGCTGGAAGTCTTCTATGAGCATCTCAAAACAAGTCCACTTCTTAAAACACTGAATACTTCACTGAGACATAAAAGTAAAAGCTGTTACATGTGTTTGTTGAATGATCCAATTTCTTCTCATGATAACAAATGCCCACATATTTTAGAGAAAGTCAACAGTTATCATCAGATGTTAATTTTTAAAATCATCCTATTTTGTATCTTTAAAAGCCATCATGTTTGATATTATAAAAAAAAGGCAGCTCCACCAAACCCTTGCTCTTTAGAAACATAATTAGTAAGATACTTTCATAATAACTTGTCACAAGAAACCTGTTTTTGCTCCCAAATTAACATAAATATACGGTATTAAATGGGGGAGATACTTACAGAACCACCAAGCTTGACAGGTTGGTAAATGCAAAGTCAGGGATGCTTGAGATTCTGTTGAGGGCCAAGGTCAGCGCCTGCAGAGCCGGCAGATTGCTGAGGGGGTGCACAGGCACCTCAGTCAGGCTGTTGTCATCCAGCCACAGGTGTCGTAGCTGAGCAAGCCCCTCGAAACTGTCCTCGGGGACGGAGGTTATGTGGTTGGCATCTAAACGCCTGTCGGCAACAGAAACAACAAAGAAATGACTCTGAATCTGAATCCTTAAAGAATCTCCAGCTAAAAGTAACTTAAGAGCAGAAAGATTTAAAAAACCCCAAACCCTCGCAAAGCTTAATTAAGCTGGAATTGCATGTTTCAGAATACATCAAAAAACAGTAAGAAACTAAGATGAGCAAATAGAGCTACTTATAATTTTACATCATAACTAATCTAATATTTGACATTAAATTTAGGTGTTATTCTGACTTGGTATCAAAAGGGGAAAAATTAGAAAATGTTTCAAAAATTTTTTTTTTACAGCAAGGAACCATTTCAGCAGATTCTTTAACAATCCTTATTGCCACCAGCCACGTTAAAAATACAAGTGTCATGTACTAGCAAAGCAACCTCCTCTCTTAGCATTAAACACTTTTCAAAAAATTACTTTGTCAACATAGATGGTTATCAAGGGCACACAGCTTCTCTGATCAATGTTACTGTGGCTTTCAAGCTTCTTTCATTTTACCAAGTTGTTTTGATTTCAGGATACCTTACTAATAGGATTATTCATACATAAAACTAAGATGCCATCTGAAAATCTGGAAAACGAAGCCCTAAGTGCTATTTTTGGCACAACGGGCATAATTGATGGAATAATCATTTTCCCCCTATTCTTATTTATTTATTTAACTGAAATAAAATTTTCTGAATAATCACTTTGTAACACGAAGACAACCTGGTCTCAATATCATAAGAAACAGCATGTGTTCAGCAAATCACAACTTTCTCCACAATCCCTTTACTGATGTATTTTCACTACTTAAAGTCATCCTGATGGGCTTGAGCCTCTTGGTGAAAATCAGGGAACCAGTACAACAATAAAAACCTGGTGAAAAGTCAAAACGACAGCACATTTTAAAAGAAATGGAGTTACAGCCCCGGCTGGGTGGCTCCTTTGCAGCGTCATCCCATACGCCAAAGGGTTTCAGTTCAGTCCCTGGTAGGGGCACGGAGGCCGACAACCAATCGCTACTTCTCTCTCACATACTCTCTCTCTCTAATAACAGGTGAGGATTTTTTAAAAAAATTGAGTGTGACAGCTTTCTAGTTCAGAAAATCTGATTTTAGAGTGGTTTTGGTGCCTCCTGTTTCCTTATGCTGCTCTGGCTTCGAATCCTGCCCTAACAGTCCCGTTTGCCTTCAGGCGAGCACTGCTCCCAGCTAACCAACCACCTGGGCCCCAGATACTGTCTCCTTCCCTGAGGCAGACGGATGAGCAGGGGTTGGAGACCCCTGGTCCTGGTGAGGGTCAGATGGAAGCTTTCTGTTTGATGAAGTCAATACTGAAGGGCACTGGAAATGGGAGAACTCAGGAAACCGAGCAGCTGCCTTAAGAATCCACTTAGTAACAAACACTTTTAGGCTTGCTCATTCCTGGGCCTTTCTAGAACCAACCCCTGAGAAGAGACAGGCCTCCTTTATGTAACAGACTGGCAAAGTCCTGGCTAAGGAACTGCTTAGGAGATTCCTTTAATGAGGAGATAGGAGTGTGTTTAACCACACACACACACACACACACACAAGCACATCCTTCGTGACCTCAAGGAACTGCCACTTAAGGAGACACACTGAACGTATATAATCATACAGTTAACCATATAATGTAACTAAATAGTTAGTGCAATTAAGTTCTACTTGTAGCTCCTTTAACTGTCTGTAGTTCATTCAACACACTTTCATGGAGCATCTTGTGAGGCACAAAAGACAAATGGGGAAGCCTGTCCCCAGGACTCAGACATTCTGGTGGGGGTGATACACAATACAATGAATGACAAAGTGACTATGGAGTGCTTAGAAAGTGCCATGGAGTAAATGAACAGGATACAGAGATACAAGATTACTAGGTGGTCAGAAGGGAGGGTTCAGAGAAAGAGCAAGAGGGGCGTAAGAGCAAATGGCAGAGCTGGGCGAAGAGTGTTAGAGGCAAAGGACACCTCAAGGGCAGATTCATTAGCAGGAATGAGCTGGGTGTGGCCCCGGCGTCTCCCAGGAGGTCACAGTGATGGGGACACACGAGAGGAAGGGGGTGGAGGGCCCATCCACAGAGACACAAATGGGAATACACACAGGGACCAGATTATGTGGAACCCTGTGGGCCGGTTAAGGGGGTTGGATGGTATTTTACATTGAAATTCAGGTTCCCCCCTAGTTTCTCAGTGTTACAGGAGTTTAAAAGTTAAAATTCTTATGTTATCAAATTGATGATAACATGCATTTATAGTCAACAAAATACTTGTTCCCCCCACATACGCACAGAAAGCCTCATTTAAGTGGTTTGTTAAAATGTGGTGAAATACCCTAACAAGGAAAGTTGTCACTACCTTTGTAACTGAAGACCAGTATTATCCACACCATTCACGCTCCTGCAGAATTCTGGGCCCTACACCACCCAAGAAAGGGACAGCCCTTACCTCCAGCAAGATAACCGGGTGAGTTTTGAGTTAAGACAGTAATGAAACTTTATTCAAAATAATAATACTGCATTAAACACAGAGACATCATTTCCTCTGTGCTGAAAACTTCCTGACATTGTAAGAGTCACACATAAGTTGAGATCAAAGGGAAGAACTTTGGAAAATGAAACCCTTAAATAAGAAGTTAAATGAGAAAAAGAATTTTTTGGTGACTCAAATGGTTAATCCTTACACCTCGATTCATCTGTGGGTGTTGGAGGCACACCCATAAACATAAAGAATTGCACTTAGAGTGCGATTACTGTTTCACAGAGTTCATCTTAGAGCTGTGGCTTTGTACCAGTGACCTACGTTATTAATATTCATTCCCATAGACAAAGAAAGTACTACAGTCAATTCATTTAGCAGATGCAGTAAATGGCATCAGACAGCTCCCAAAGTAGGAGATGACATGGGCTTGGTTAAGGTATTCTATTTTATAAACTCCATACAGCTATTATTTTAGTGTACTCTAGTTGTTAAAAAGTTAACAGTGTATTAAATGAATTCCTGTACTATTTGTCTTTAAAATATGCATTCATTCCCTATTCTCGAAAACCTTTTTCCCATCTCACTGAGACTCACATACTTTTTTGTATGTTGCCTTAAATGAAATTATGAAACCAAATAATTTGGTATATGATAAATGTCCATGTCAGTAAATACCTATTCTTTGTAATCAAAAGCTCTTCCTTTTCTCTCTGCTTGTAACTTACCAATAGCATAAATACTATAGTATTACATTTTGTTACCAGATTCTAGTTTAAAATAGTTAAGATAGCCTGCTATTGTGAAAAACGTAGAAAACTCAGCCTTTGAAATCCTTTAATATTCAATACCCTGTGATCCAATGTAAAGAAAAAAAAAACCTACTAGGCAATTCTGACACATCCTTTAAACACCCTGCTCAGGCAATGCTTTAGCCACCCATTGTCATGACTCTGTGGAAGGCTGTGAACGCTCCCTTTCTGTTAATATCTACAACTCGCTTAAAGATTTACAGTCATCATCACATACTTGCACCAAACCACTTCTGTTCAATTTCAACCCCGAATGAACTTTGCTCCTTCTAAAGCACTACTTCAAAACCACAAGGAAATCTTTCGTGTAATTCAGGTCTGAAGATCAGATTTTCAAACTGACTTGAGTGCTGATAAGACTGTTTTACACCACCACAGAATTTCACTTGTAGCTAAGTTGACCACTACACCCACTGTGCTAACAAACCCATGAACATTTCCTTCTCAAATAAAATGGGCCTGACACATAGCTCCTTCAGTTTCTGATACACGTAAAAATTATGCTGATGCCTTAAAAAATTGCCTCCTCTCCTCACTCCTACCCTCCACCCCAATTTTGGATATAATTTAAATTTTGCAACTCATTCAATGAATGATGCTTGTCTAAAACATTGTTTTAAACCGAAACCAATGATTTCCATGAAAAACACTTTAAATCATCTAAATTGCCAATAAATGTAATGGATGCTATAATATACGTATTGACCACAAATTAAAAAGAATCTATTTGTATGGGGTTTTTGGTGTGATATTTCTGTTCTAAAGTTGAAGGATATTAGTATTCTCTTCTTTAGCCTTCAACGTAGATAAAAATGACTGAATATTTGGATTATTAAGTTTTGTGAAATAAGAACTTAAATTATGCATGAAGATCTGAAAGTAAAATGGATTCTGAAGAAGCAAAAGAAGATAAGGAACGATGTAAACTGGCTAATGAATTGGGGTCTGAGGTGGGACACTCAGCTCTCTGCACACACCTGTCCTGAACTGCAAAGGCGCAGAAATGGCAAAGCTGCATTTCTGTGAAGGAACCCCTTCCAATCACACTTCACTGAAAGTCTACTCCGAATCCACTCAATGAGCTACGGCGAGTAACAAATCCTCACATTCCCAAAGCTGGCATTTGGGTAAAATGCGCTACTTAATATATATTTCTACCTTAAACTACTATTTAAACTAGATATGAAATGGCCAATACCCCAGACGCTCCTTTTTTATGACATTAGAGACCTTGTAAAGTCTGTTACAGCATTAGATACATTGTAAAGTTTAACTGTTACTTATTTTTTTATTTTCACATTCACTTTCCACGAACTACTAGAACATCTCACCTAAAATCAAAAGGTAATCTCTAATTTACCATTCCCAGTGATGTTTTTTGGATGCAATTAAAAATGGTTTTATATTAGCAAGTGGATGGGGACAAGTAACTCCATCACTTTTATGTAAGTGAAACTCACATTCTGTAACTCACATTTCCTACAAAAACTTCCATTTATAGTGACTGTAAAGGGCAATCAATTAAAAAAAACTAAGGAATCGGTTAGTATATAATACATGATAGGGTTAAGACCTAATTTTATAACACATAATACACAAATATGATCACTCTTAAAGGTTTTTAAAACTTCTGTGAGCATAAGAACTACTGGGGCAAATTTCTTGAAATACAGCTTCCTGGATCCTACCTTTAAAGAGAAAATATTATTACTTCTAGGATATGGCCTAGGGATCTGTATTTTAGAGACGGTTCTCCCTAGTGGTTCTGCTGCAGGTGGTCAGAGTCACACTTCGAGAAACTGTGCCGAGTGTCACTGAATTTAGCGTTGGGACATGAGCTCAAACAGTGCACGTCTGTATTTGCGATTCTAGTAGAAAAACAAGCTAGCAAAAGTCCTTGTTTTGAAGAATACTTTTTCATTACTTTCAAAGACTTTCCCTTCACCAAAGTATGCAAATTGGGTAAACTAGAAATGAAAGGAGAAAACTAATAAAAAATACCATCATTATTAACGTTAAGCGATTCCTCAATGTTTATCGAGCACTTTCTACCTGTCAAGTATTGTCATAAGGTCTTTTCATGCATTAATGAGCAAACCTGTGTATGGAGAACTCTAAATAACCTGCCTGGCATCACACGGCCAGTAAATAGCAAAGTGGGGATTCAAAACCAAACGGCACTCTAATAAATCTGAACTTACCTGAATTTCTTTTCGAAAGTAATGCAAACATTCTGACAGATAAATACGCAAGGGGCTTTTCTGAATCTTGGCAAAAGTAAAATTCGAATGAATACGGGCTTTAGTTGAGTGCCTCTCCTCCTTTTCTTTTCAAGGGCCCCAAAGACAGAGCAGCCCTAACACTAGTCCATAACATGCATTCTAGTCAACAACAGAGATCTGGTTATTCAATATAAAAACAGTCGTTTCTCAGGCCTGCGAACCAGAGGATCGCGGTTCGATTCCCAGTCAGGGCACATTCCTGGGTTGCAGGCCAGTTCCCTGCAGGCCAACTCCCTGCAGGGGACGCGCAAAGGACAACCATACATTGATGTCTCTCTCCCTCTCTCCTTCCCCTCTAAAGATAAATAAATAAATAAATAAATAAAAATTTTAAAAAAAGTGCAGATTAAATTTAAAAGAAAAAAAACAAACAGTCGTTTCTGCAAACCCCTCCATGGATTTGCGGGGCCCCAGGGATTCCACACTGCTTACCCGCCCTCCCACGAGAAACAGAAAGGGGGTGTGCACGCCCACACCATGGCAGCCATGATCCCCCAGGCTCATGGGCATGCACACGCCCATATTCATGGGAAAGAACCCAAAAATGAACCAGGTGAAGTGCTGTATGAAAAAAGCTGTGGAAATTAGTGGCTGAACGCGGTAAAAACCAAGAGCTGAAATCTTGAACATTCCACCTAAAACCAACCTTTAGTCCAAAAGAAAGACCTGAGGAGAAGGCAGCACAGGCCACTAAGTAAGTTCCCACTCCGGATGCGTGGTCAGTGTCCACAGATAAGAAACGCTAACCAATGTGCTCTGATCGTGTCATGGCCACCTGAAGCCAAGCCCTCTCTGGGGCTGTTTCCTGACTGTCATGGCACAAGACACTGGAACTTCTGTACACACATAACTCTGGTTCCAAAGAGACAATGACCACCTGCCACGCACAGGCTTGGGAAGCACACCCAGCAAGCAGTGCATACTTGTGGCAGTCTCCCACTCCTGAGAACTGAACAGGAAAGCCGAACCACCTCCTTCTCCCTCACCAAAGGATATTTCCATAACAGGAACTGGCCATCCCCATTTTTATCCCAGATGCGAAGATAAACTTCCCCCTTTCCCTGGAATTCCAGCTCTTTACACGTGTAGCAGCCAGAGGGTCTAATGATTCAAGAATGCAGAAAACCAAAAAGTTACTTACAAAGACTGCAAGGCACTCAGCCCTCGAATGGCTTCACTGGGCACTGTTTTCAACTGGTTGTTTTGGAGGGTTCTGGAAGGAAATTTTTGGTTAGTGAATAAGCAACTGTTACCATTTTTTTCTTAGAAGAACCCAGTCATATCTTTCCACAAAAAATTTTCCCCCATTGGCAGGAAAGGGGAAAGGGGAGAGGTCGAGGTGGAAAGCGCCCAAAACAAGAGAATTATAAAAGAGCAAGAAATGTTTGTCATAAAGCCAGAAATGAAACCCAAGTCATCTCCTAACACAGACCTGCTGAGCAATCTACACTTCCAGGCACTGTTCACTCTCGGGAATCAAGGCACCCTAATTAACCTTCATCACCCTAGTTAATGTTAACTGGGAGGTATAACAGGATAACCGGGAGGAACAGTAGCAAACCCACTGGAATCCCCAAGGCCTTCTCACAATGGAACAAAGCAGAGCCCAGAAACATGGACATCAGGTAAAGCCAATTTTGCCAAGCGGGTGGGAGACCTTGAGCTCCCGGGGGCAGCAGCCATGTCCTCAGTGAATGCGGCGCCACGGCAGAAACCGGGCTCTAGTCACCTAAGAGTTAGGGCCAGGAGCCTGAAGGCACAGGTCAAAACCCAAAATGAAGTCCCTGTAGTTTCTGCCTAAAGCCATCTCTGGTCATATTAATAAAACAACTGTGGACATGAGTCATAACCACAGAATGGGGTGGTGAAAGGCCCACCTAGCTCACGGAACCAGAGAGGTTTAGTGACATGCAGACGGTCACCCAGCAAGGTAGTGGTAGAAGTGGGGCCGGCAGTCAGGCCACCAGTTCCCCAATCTGCCACACTCCCCACTCCAGACCACTGCCAGGAATTTATGTCCTAACCCCTCACTAGCTATGTAAGTCACGAGCATCTCAATGCCTTCAGCTCTAAAATGATTTTAACATTTGGAACTCTGTACGGCTTCTTCCCTTGAGGGTCAGCTAATTCAACGTTCTTATAGCTATAAAACACGTAGAAACAAAACCCAAAGAGTAAAGCTAAAACACGATTTTGACTCAGTGCAAAATCACAAAAAGCCTAACATTCAACTATAATGCACTAGAGGTCAGAATACCTATTATTTAGATTTCAACTATTGTTATCTAGACCTAAATTTGCCTAAATCAACCTCTAGCCTCCCATCAGACTCACTGGCCACTCCTTAAATCTTTTAATCCCGAACTAAAAGAATCTGTGCTTAACCTCGCTCCATGCACACCGACTATGCAGAAAGAAACCACACAGCCAGCTGTGAAACTCCAAAATTGCATTACTTACAGAACTTTGAGTTCTTTCAACCCAGACAAGGCCTTGGGGTGGATAAAAGAAAGGTCGTTGCCAGCCAATCGCCTAGGAAAAAAAAAGTAGCAAGAGGGAAAAAAAATTGTAATTCAGATTCTTAAAATTCAGAACTCAAAATAACCTAACCTGTGATTAAAGCTCTATGTTAACCATTTCTCAAGTTTCTCTGACATTATACATTGAATTAAACCTTGGCTATCCCAAGATTCTTCCAATGAGATAAATGTCTCTAGAATTTTTTTAGACTCCCAGTACAATAATTTAGGCAGGCCCATTTTTATTCGGGTGAGGTCAAGCGAGCAGAAACACATTAAACCAAATTAAGTTTGCTATTCAGGGTCACTCTCTGCAGCCCCACTTTTCCAAGTGCCTCGGACATACAGACTACTGGCTGGTAGGCAGGAGTGTTTATTTAGATCGGAGCAAACCCATCTGTCAAGGAGGAATGCCTTCAGGAGGCAAGTCAGCCTGTTATCTCTCCATAACCCAGAGAAGCCCACTCCATGCAAAGAGGCAAAAAGTCAACGTCATCACAAGTACAACTTCCCCCCCAAAATGGCCCATGTTCTTAAAAATAAATAAGTGGTGTCCTAAAGAAGTTTGAAGTGGCAAATGTTAAGTGGAAGTAACAGTGGAATAAAAAAGAACAGAATTATCGGGTCATTTTGTAAAAAATCTGAGCACACCACTCATACTACACTCTACTTTCCCATTTTCCCAGGCACAGAGAAGTGGGAAGAAAAGTTGAAGAGAGAACTTGATGGAGAAGAAGCAGGAAATGGGACAGCGACTCATATAAGTAATTTATAAAGAGATAACTAGAGGAAGTTTTCAAGTATTGACTTAAAATGATAGTTGTCTGTCCACAGAATAAAACACAGGACTCACCCAGTTTCCTGGGTATTTTTTTCAAGCAACAAGATTTTATATCTCTAATTAAAAACAAAACAAACCAAGCTCTCTCCCCCCTTCATGTCTTGGGATCTCATAATCACCAAGTTATATTAATTCATCCTTTAAAAGGTCTATTTCCATTGATCTTTCTCTCTCCTCTGTAAGCACTCTGCTCCTCTGAGCCTCATTCCTCTGTTCATTCATTCACTAAAATGCTTCCCTCACTAACAAATACACGAGGAAGTGCCTACTAGGTGCTAGGCATACAACATCCTATTAGACATCAGATGCCCACCTGCTTCCAACCTGCTCCTCCTACACACTTTGGTTTTAGGAGGCTCCTGAAATCTGAAGTCACTGAGTCCTGAAAACTCTATTTTTAGATGCATTTATTGTTTTCTTAAAGTTTCTGTGCCAGTAAAAGTGCAACCAGCCTTGGAAAGGATAACCCTTGGTCCTCACCTAGTATTAATGCAGAAATATGCACTGAGGACATGTGTGTGTGGACGTGTTGGGTGGGGGTGGGGGTGAAGAGTAAAACCATCAAGAGGATTCAGAAACCAAGGGCAAGGACATCGTTTATTCAACTGCAAGGATAACAATGCTGAATTTTCAGGCAATGCCACAGTTATAAGACAGGATTTAACACACGGTGGCCAGGACACGGAAACATCAGGAGTGTCCCTCAAGAGATGACTGGATAAAGAAGATGGGGTGCATACGAAAAATGGAATACCACTCGGCCGTAAGAAAAGAGGAGATACCACCATCTGCGACACACAGATGGACCTTGAGAAGATGACGCTAAGTGAAACAAGTCAGAAAAAGCTAAGAACCATATGATCTCCCTCCCATGTGGGCTATTACACCGAAACTTGTGGACACAAACCACAGTGTGGCCGTTACCAGATCCAAGGGGCTGTGAGTGTACCAGAGATGTACAGTGACAGAAGATGGTTTGACTTTGGGTGGTGAGCACACAATGCAATATATAGATTGTGCATCATAGAAATCTATACTTGAAACCTATAAAATCTTATCAACCAATGTTACCCCAATCAGTTTAATTTTAAAAAAGACAGGATTTGACACATGCCCCTAAACTACATCCTTCCTAAATAGCCCTCTCACCATGCACTTTCTTACAAGGCTCCCCAGCACCTAAACTCTATTCTGCCTGCCTTTTGAAGGTCCCCACAATCCAGGCTCATCCTATGTAAAACGAGAGGCTGTAGATGGTTTGAAGACCTCTTCAGTGCTTTCACTTTAAAACACTTGTTCTCAGCAAATCCTCTGGCTTCTAGACTAGCCAGCTCCACCACTACACCTTTAAATGCCATACCTCCCAACCTCATCTTCACCCCTTAAATACCCAACTTCAGTGTTACTTGCCATGAAAACTTCTGTTCTTATGAGCATGCCTGATGTGTGAATTCTTAAAATTCAACTGAACTTGGTCATAGGCTACCTTCTACTGTGTGTTCCTTGCAGAGTAGGCTTGTAGGCCAAGTACAAACACTTCCAAGTAAAGGGCATGCATCTCCTCCTTCTATTACCACTCACCAACTTGCCAACTCCTTATTCAAAAGCTGCTTTCTACCCTGGTCAATTAGTTCAGTTGGTTACAGCATCACCCCCATAGGCCAAGGTTATGGGTTTGATCCCTGGCCAGGGCACATACAAGAATCAACCCAAGAATGCATCAATAAGTGGAACAACAAATCAATGCCTGTCTCTCTCTTTCCCTCTCCTTCCCTCCATCCCTCAGATTAATACTAAATTTTTAAAACTGCTTTCTCAGAATTTCTTCCTGTACAACGCTTGCCATTCCAATACCACAGCATCCCACACTCTACACCTCAGTGCAGGCTTAGTGTAAGCCCTCTCAAGCTTCCCTCATCCCCCCCCCCCCCCCACTAATTAAGTTTAATTGATAATGCTCACAGCTGTAATGCAGTGTTTAAAGGATCACACCTTTCAAAGACAAAATTGGAAGTTTTCTTTCATTATTTTTTCAACTAGATTTCCAATGTCTTGCCCTTTTTCTTTTCCTTTTGGCGGCCCTATGATACGAATGTTGGAATACTTGAAGTTGTCTCAGAGTCTGCTTACACTGTCCTTATTTTTTCAGATTCTTTTTTCTTCTTATTGTTCTGATTGGTTGTTTTTTGGTTCCTTATGTCCCAAATTATTGATTTGATTCTCAGCTTCATCCACTCTACTGTTGTTTCCCTGTAAATTGTTCTTTATTTCCATTAGTGTATCTTTCACTTCTGAATGATCTTTTTACACTGTTGAGGTCCTCACTAAGTTCTTTGAGCATCCTTATAACCAGTGTTTTGAACTCTGCATCTGACAGATTGCTTATTTCCATTTGTTTAGTTCTTTTTCTGGAGTTTTGATTTGTTCTTTCATTTGTGTCATGTTTCTTTGTCTCCTTATTTTGGTAACCTCGCTAAGGAAATACACATGAGGTCCATGGAGCACAGAGAGGCCCAAACAAGATGGATGCAAAGAGGCCTGCTCCAAGACACATCATAATTAAAATGCCAAAGGTTAAAGATAAAGAGAGAATCTTAAAAGTAGCAAGAGAAAAGCAGTTAGTTACTTACAGGGGAGTTTCTGTAAGACTGTCAGCTGATTTCCCAAAAGAAACTTTGTAGGCTACAAGAATTAGACCAGAAATACTCAAAGTCATGAAAAGCATGGACCTACAGCCAAGATTGTTCTATCCAGCAAAGATATAATTTAGAATTGAAGGGCAGATAAAGAGCTTCCCAGACAAGAAAAAAACTAAAGGAGTTTATCATCACCAAACCATTATATGAAATGTTAAAGGGATTTAAGAAAAAGACCAAACTATGAACAATAAATTGGCAATAAATACACATCCAAAAAACAAACTAAGCAAACAACAAGAACAAAGACGGGATCATGGATATGGAGAGAGTTCTGATGGTCTTCAGTTTGGAAGGGGTGTGGGGGACTCAGTGAAGAGGTGGGGGGGGGTTAGAAGTACAAACAGGCAGTTACAAAATAGCTACAGGGATGTAAAGTACGGAACAAGGAATGGAGTAACCAAAGAACCTATATGCATATACCCATGGCCATGGACAATGGTGTGGGGATTGCCTGAGAGAGTGGGGGGTGCTGGGTGGAGGGGAGCAAAGGGTAAACAATTGGGACAATTGTAATAGCATAATCGATAAAATATTTTTTTAAAGAATCAACGTAAAAAAATAAAAGATCCAATTGGACTGTAAGGACTACAAGGGGCAGTAGCCTTCTCTGCCCCCAGGCTACAGGTAGGTCCTCCAAGTTATGGCAAAGATCAGCCTTCAATGGTCAAGGCTGCCAAGAAACAAACATGAGAAACAGACTGAGGCCGGTACAGGATTCGTATTCTTTTGTCTCGAGTATTAGCTTTTAGAATCCCTATATCTACGGACTTGCCTGGAGTTCAGTCTATTGTACTGGAGCACAGGAAAAGGAGTGTCTTGTAACAGAGGACGTGGCAAAATGCAGAGAACCTGACTACCTTCACTTGTCAACAGCAAAGAGTGTTGAACCACGTGAGCCACACTATTTGCTTCCTCTCCCCAAATCTCCGCCGCTTTACGAGCCATGGGAACACTAAAGTAAGTGGACTTCAAAAAGCACCCTCTCTTTCCTCACCATTTATCATTAGTGGAAATGGCCAAATGAGCTCTCTGAGGGTGGCTTATCCTGAAATGCAAGCTCACTATCTGGAGAAATCAACACTGCTGGGATGTGGTGGATGGCGATAATGCTGAGACGGGGGCCCTCTGCCTCACACTGCCTTTGATTACTTCGCTTCTCCCTGGAGTAAACAGATCGTGTGGAGCCCTCTGGAATGCATCTATCCACATTTCACTGAGTTGCTGCTAATGAACAATAAACACAGCAGCTTGGCGAGGGCTCTGAAGCTTCAGCAGCTTCAGCAGCTGCCCCCTCCGAAGCCCCTTGTGCCTATTTTATGGGCCAGTATTTCTCCGTGCAGACCCTAGTGATGCTTCATTTTCAAAACCTCAGATCCAGAAAGAGCAAAGTGAGTAAATCACAGGGTTAGGGACAAAGTCCCAAAATCTCTGGAAGGAAACATCTACTCTATAATGAGCCAGCAGCAGTTATGGGCACCGTGAGAGTGGTTTACAGGCAATTCTTTTTCATTTTAATCATCTCATGACCGTCACCATGTTTCTCTGAGTCCCTAAGAAGATTGCTGACTTGGCAGAAGTCACACTGCCGGTAAAAGGAGGAGCCAGCATTCCTGGCGGGCTCCAGTGCTTATCTGCGCGGTGGTGCCTCTGGTGTGTCACCCAGAGATTGGGAAACGGTTCCCAGAGGGATGCAGCACAGTGGACTTGGGGCAGGAGCCTTGTTTGAGTTGCAACAGTCCTCACCTAGCAGACCGGAGCTCACAAGCTACGGCACCAGGAGCTCAGATCTGCAGTTTTATGGAGGACGTCCCAGCAGACTCACAGTGCCATCCGTCCCACAGCCGAAGTCGATCAGTGCGAAGCAGGGAAGATGGCATCCCTGGGTGCCCAAAGGTGCAGGGTGTGCCCTAAGCTCCCGGGGACTCCATCAGAGCATAGAACATTCTCTGCTGTGCCTTTCAGCAACTCCCGGAGGACAAACAGGTGGCCAATCTTAAGGAAGAATTTGTCACCAATGGCCCTCTGCTAGCAGAGAGCAGCTACTTCCCATTCTGTCCCTGGTGTTGTCTCTGCTAGACCCAGCAGAGTTTTTAGTGTCTCATTGCATGGACCCACTGGCGGGCAACAGGAAAACCTTTTTCATGTGGCAAATGGTGATATTTACATTTATAACTTATTCCTCCAGTGGCTGTGAAGCCCTAAAGAAAAAAAAATCATTAGGGTGAGAACAGAGGGTTGAGGGCGGTGTGCTTTTCTGTGTGCTAAGGGTAGATGGTCCTGAGTATCACTTACCTCTTTCCTCTGTGCACCCTGACCCTGCTCAGTGTCCAAAGGCCACAGAGGGCCTGACTGCAGAGGTGTCACTCCCTCCTGTACTCCTGCTGTCACCTAAGTCCAGGCCATCATTTTCTTCCCTCCTATATTATAGCCATGAACTTCCACAAGACTCCTGCTCCAAACCACTTAATTACAATACTGTAATTCAAGTCAAACGTAATTAAAATGAAAAAGCACACCTCTGAGCATTTTCTCTGCTGAATTAGCCAGACCTTCAGTACGACTTGCTTTCTTTCCCAGGGCTCCCTCTGCCTGCAGCTTAGCACACTTTGCTCTGCTTTCCCACCCCCGACTCTTTCCTCAGGACCCTCCCTTCACCTGAAACACGCCCACCCCAGCCTCTGCCCATCAAAACCTCACTCATCAGCACTGTCCACGTTGGACACCCCCGACAATGTGAAGCCATCATGATAGTGCCTTCCTCTGATTCCCCAGGTACCTGCATAGACAAAGTTCTCTCATCGGGTGCATCTTACTGCGCCTGTAGTTACTAGGAACTTGCCATATCTCCTTCCATTGCATTTCACATCCCTTAGGAGCAGGGACGAGGCTATCTTTATTTTGTAGCCTCTTGCACGGAACCCGACACGTGGCAGGCAGTTGGTATTTTCTCTGATGCTCCAACTAAGCCCCAATAGAAGGCTCTAAATTCAAACACGTAACACTGCTACTTAAAACGTGGGGAAAGCTTACTGATCATCTTCTCTTTTCCACATGTTTCATCCTCTTGTTTCACTTTTCTACTCCCCTTCGCTCTCCCAACAGAACGATGTGGCTAGATTTTAAAGTGCTAGGGCAACAATTTTCTCTCTTAACATATTCTGGGAGGATATTTTCTTAAGTGAGGGAGGGGTGGACTCTAAACATGGGAACAGCAGTCCACTGGTCAACAGTATCATCTCAGCACACGGGGTTGTGCCCATGATCACACAGATTTAACACAGGTCTGGTAGGGCTTCAAAAGGGGCCCCAGGCTACCTCCAGGCACCCCCTGTTTATTCTGCTTGCCGCAACAGTCCCAGAAGCAGAGAGAGCAAAGACACAGGGCGGGGAGAGACCGAGAAAGAGTGGAGCAATCCACAAGACTTCCGCTCTCCCACTGGATTTGGAGCCCTTCCAGGAACCAGGACACAAGTGGCTCAGTGTGCAATGTCTTTATGAATCAGTTTTGTGTGTATTTATTATTCATAAGGCCCATGGATTCACATGAGGGGCTCCTTTCAGGGGAAGCTCGAGTTTTCAATTATATCCTCTATCCTTAATGCATATGCTACATGCTATTTTCTCCCTGGCATCCCTCCCGGAGCGGGGAACAGGAAGTGCTGGTTCAACAGCCACCGGCCAGTGGTGTGTACGAGTGAGCAGGCCACTTTCAGAAGGTAGTCTGTGTGCTCAGTCAGACTGGGATTTCTTCACTCGGGAGGCCATTTAAAGAAACAAGAGAGGCAAGTGTGTAATAGAGAGTGAGCCAACTGGTGTTTATTTCTCTGAGAAATGCCTGGATTTAGGTTTCTTCCTGTCTGTTATAGAAATTTCATTGCAGCCGTTTGGCTGGAATTCTAGCCAGGAACAGTAGAGTAAAGACTACAATATGCACTGGCTAGACATATGTAGGAGGTGGGGGGAGGGTGGATGAGGGTTCAGTAGCTCCCAGCAGCTGTTGGGAGGAGCCTGGCACGGAGTAGGCAGAGAGAGGCAAGGCAACTGAAGCAGTAAGGCCCAAGCACGCTTGGCATACATACCAGAGAGAGCTTTACTTGGGGATTTCTCTATCACACTGTGAGGCTGGGGAGTAGGCAACAAAATCAGGAAAGCACGGCCACAACCTCCCATCCATTCATGTGACTGCCTTCACTTGCCGAGGTGGTTACTAGATGGCCCACGCTGGGCTACCACCAAGTCCTGACCGAAGAGTACTTTGAACACCACCCTTCCCACGGAGCCACACTGATCTAGCCCTCAGCAATGCCTTCTCTCCTTCCCCACGTTCCTTCCTACATCTCCCTTTCCCCACCCAGCAGATCTTGAAGTGAAGCCAGATATACAAACTGTCACAGACTGTACCCAAACACACCCAAGCTGCCTCTTCTGCAATGCCGTTCAACTTTCTCAAGCAGGTGGATCGGCACAGCCTGCTGCCGCATGCAAAGCCCAATAGACAGAAGCACCAGCCCACGACACGGCCATCAGAGAAGGCATTCCCAGGCTGGACTTGAACTGGGCAGGCAGGGCCGCAGGAAAGGATGGGTGACCCTCTCTTATTCAGTGTGATTTGAAACCAGCAGGATCCAAAGCTTGAACAGCCTTTTAAAGTAAAAGCAAAATCCATTATGAAGCATACTTCTAATGTAAGTCCTTAATTATACACTTACTTGCATGTTAAGGCCCTAATATGTGCTCAGAACTCTGCTGCGCCCCATAACAAATGAAGACCTTGAGAGGAATACCTGGTTCCCATTTAGCGATGTTTGATAGTGGTACATATTAACAAAAAAACTAACATTTATACAGCACTTTTTATTTTCATAATCCTACTACAGTGGTCCTTAAAACAGCCCTGGAGAGTGGGTCAGGCTGGCTCATTATCATCACGTCCCTGCCTGTTCTGTTTGTTTGTTTGTTTGTTTGTTTAAACAGAAGAGGAAAATGAGCCTGGGTTTCCTCTGTGCCTTGTCTAAGGTCTATAGCATGGCTAAAAAATGTAAGGCCTACAAATAAAAACAAGGTAAATAAAATAATGTGAATTCCAAAAATAGAACAATGTTGTCTTATTATTTTCTATAAATGACTTAAGAGAACCAAATGATGCAATTAAGAACCCCTATTATGGGAGACTTCTGGCCAAGAGGAGGCATAGGTGGAAACACTGTGCCTCCTCGCACAACCAAAATTAAAGACAACAAAGATTTAGAAACAAGAACACAGCTAGAACAGACAGAAAACGGAACTGTACGGAAGTCTGACAACCACTCAACCAGACTGGTAAGAGGGGTAGAGACGGCGGCTGGCAGAGAGGGATCACGGCAAGAAAAGTCAGTGCCAGCAAGACCCGGAGCACCGGTGGCAGGGGCTGACCAAGGTCACACTTTCCCATGCATATAAACTAGGCAAAAACGGGCAGCAAGACACACTGAGCAACCCAGGACCCCAGGGACTGGAAATAAAGCCTAAAAGCACCAATTGAAAAGGTGCCGACTTCTGGGAAACAGTAGAGGGGACTGAAATCTGAGAGAGTGTGGAACAAGCACCATTGTCCCCTCTCTGACCCCACCCCCATTTATAGCATCACAACCCAGAGACTGGGTTAACCCATCCTGGTGAACCCCCAAGGCTCTGCCACTCATATGTAACAGGTGCGACCTGACCCCAAATGGCTCAATCGGAAGAACAATCAAAGCCTCAGAGCCAATACTTTTAAGCGACCAAGAGATAGCCAACCTATCAGATACACAGTTCAAAACACTGGTGATCAGGATGCTCACAGAACTGGTTGATTTTAGTCACAAATGAAAAAATGAAGAATGCACTAAGTGAAATGAAGGAAAATGCACAGGGAACCAATAGTGATGGGAAGAAAACTGGGACTCAAATCAATGGAGTGGACCAGAAGGAAGAAAGAAACAACTAAACAGAAAAGAAGAAACAAGAATAATCCAAAAAAAATGAGGAGAGGTTTAGGAACCTTCAGGACATCTTTAAATGTTCTAACATCCGAATTATAGGGGTACCAGAAGAAGAAGAACAGCAACAAGTGGGACACTTATTTGAACAAATAATAAAGGTGAACTTCCCCAGTCTGGCAAAGGAAATAGACTTCCAGGAAGTCCAGGAAGCTCAGAGAGTCCCAAAGAAGTTGGACCCAAGAAGGCACACCAAGGCACATCATAATTACACTAGCCAAGATTAAAGTGAAGGAGAGAATCCTAGAAGCAGCAAGAGATAAGGGGACAGTCACCCACAAAGGAGTTCCCATCAGACTGTCAGCGGATTTCTCAAAAGAGACCTTACAGGCAAGAAGGGTCTGGAAAGAAGTATTCCAAGTCATGAAATGCAAGGACCTACATCCAAGATTGCTCTGCCCAGCAAAGCTTTCATTTAGAGTGGAACAGCAGATAAAATGCTTCTCAGATAAGGTCAAATTCAAGGAGTTCATCATCACCAAGCACTTACTATATGAAATGTTAAAGGGACTTATCTAAGAAAAAGAAGGTCAAAAGTATGAACAGTGAAGGGACAGCAAGGTCAGTTATTAACAACCACACCTAAAACAAAAGCAAACTAAGCGGGCAGCTAAAACAGGAGCAGAGCCACAGAAATGGAGATCACATGGAGGGTTAGCAACAGGGGAGTGGGAGGAAGATCGGAGGAAGAAGGTACAGAGAATAAGTAGCATAAATGGTGGAAAGAAAATAGGGAGAGGACAAGAGTAGTGTAGGAAATGTAGAAGCTAAAGAACTTACGACACATGAACATGAACCGAAGTGGGGAATGTGGGTAGAAGGGTGTGTGGAGGACGGAAGGGAATGAAGGGGGGGAATGGGACAACTGTAATGGCATAATCAATAAAATATATTTTTTTAAAAAGAACCCCTATTGTGGAAATTCTCAAGTTTTTAAAAGTAGTCTTTCTTCACAGAGGACAATTATCTCATACACACACACACACATCATGTTACATGTTCTGTTTCAATGCACAAAAACTAAAGCAGTAATGCTTATCAAAAAATAAGCCTGTTCCTGCTCATACTCAGTCTGCCGGCCACCTAGGCCTCTGCTACATGCTAAATGAGCTTTATTCAATTCAAAGAAACTGAAGTTCCACCTGCACCAATTGGCCTTTGCATCTTCTACTTCCTCTTCTAATAACTCACAGAGGACTTTTTTATGGGTAAATCAATAAAAAAACCTTGGCAATAGTTACATTTCCTGAGCAGAGTTATCCTGACAACCTACTCATTTATCTTCTTGCATTAAACACATGCAATATCCATCCATATGAGGATAAATATGTTACAGCTTTAAAACATTTTTACAACCAGCCTCAATCAGCACATTTGACCTTTGGCTACAGGGAGGCACCACAGGCACAGCAAAGTAGGCACTGGGTCTTCCTAAGACACTTCTTGGTTTAGTTCTTAAATAAATGAGGATGATTCATTGAACAAAAAACTTCAGTGGGATTTAGTTTTTCTACAGTCTGATAAGGTTTCTACACCAATAAATTCAAAATAAGAAATCCTTTGTCTTAACCCCACCCTCAATTTCAAATTCAAAAAGGTGGTTATCATCACCAAAGTTCAGACAGAAAATTGTGACAAACTCTGGCCTTAGAGAAAGTCGGTGGAGCTGAAGAAACAGGTAAAAGACTGACACACCTACAGCACAACCTAACGAGGCCCTTAATCCCGAGGCCCTTAATCCCGCACGAAGAGGCAGGGAGCAGAGAAAGTGTGAGAAGGAGCAGGGAAGGCAAACCAGGGCAGGCTTCCCACGGCAGAAAGCGCTCAAACGAACTGTAGAGAATGGGTAAGAATAGTACACAGAGGAACTGTGGCAGACACTGCTGGTCATCTACTAAATATCCACTCACATCTTCACAGTAGAGCCGGGATTTTTTCAAGTATCTCCTCCTTCATAAGACTGATTAAATTCCGACTGGTCTTAGCTAATCATGGTGCTTCCATCCCAGTGACCAGTTTAGGGATGAAGCTACGACCCTCAGTCTGGTCACAGGAAGTCTGCTGGGGGTTTCTGGGAAAAGTAGCTTTCTCCCTAAACAGACATACACTGGAAGGAGGACCCTCTTCTCTTCCTGGATGCTATTATGTCTGAATATCCTATGTGGGGAGACTGCAGCCACGGTGCTGGCCTCAATGGGAGAGCCCACTAGGAAGATGGACAGACCCTGGGCTCTCCAGACCTAACAACTCCATTAACCAATGCTGAAAGGGTTTTACCACCTTGCTATGGTTTTTTTCTTGTTATGTTTAATAATACATTTCCTCACCGTTTAAGCTACTTTGAACTGAGTTTTATTACTTGCAGCCAAAAGTATCTTCACTACTTGCCTAATCGACACCCATTCTTCCCTTCTTAATCTAGTAATAGAGCCCTGATTTCGGTCCAGACAACGATATGCCCAGCTCAAAGGTTGTATTTCCCAGTATCCAAGTTAACTGTGCCATGTGACTGCATTCTAGCCAATGAGATGGAAGCAGAGTATTGAATGTGTTCAAGAGGGCTTGTAATATCCCCCTGTCTTTACTCCGTCATTCTTTCTGCCGCTGAGAACTGGGTCACGACGGCTGCAGCTCTGGCAGACAGACTGTTGTTTTGTCCACCTTGACATGGTAGCTATACACCACAGCATCGGGTCCTACTTCCCTGCTTTCTTAGTGATGCACCACAGTAGCTCTGTGTGCTTGTGTGTGTGTCTGTGTAACCTCACCTGGTTAAGCCACTGTTATATTGAACGTTCTGTTACACACATTCAAATCTAATCCAGACACAAGGCTTTAGGAAAAGTGTCCATCAGATTTTGATAAAAGCAGCACAAAGACAGTGCATTAAATACACAAAGACGGGTAGAATAAGTACGTTTCTAAAACTCTTGTTTATAATGACACAGTAAACAAAGACTTGATCGGTATGAGATTGGTTGTGTAAAATGTGAAGCATCCAAATGATGCAACACTACACATTCATTAAATGATGGCAGAAACTAGATCTATTAATATAGAAACATTATAATACATAAGAGAATAAATAATGCATAAATAATCTATATATTGGAATCCTATTTTAAAAGAAAAGGAATTCCACATGTATACTCAGCAAAGTCTGAAAGGCTATAAAACAAAATATTAACCATGGGCATCTCTCAGGAGTGAGATAATGGGTGGTTATTTTTTCCTTTTTTCTCCTTATCTGAGTCCAGATTTTAAAAATTGACTATCTACTAATTTTATTATTTTCTTAATCAGTCCAGTATGCCTGTGATACAAATATTTTTAGCATCACCAACATAATATTGATACACATATATGTCAAAGAATGTTATATATATATATATATATATATGTATATATATATATATATAAACTCATAAGTAGTGAACAGGGGAAAATAACGAACAAATTCTGAGTTAAAAGTTCTACTGAAGCATATAATAGTGTCGAATAAGCATGACTTGGCTTAGAGTGAACAATATATGAAAGCAATGACTTAGCTTGTTTCCTTGCTGGAAAATCCAAACATGCTAGTATAAAGTCAAATATGTTTTCATTTACTTGTAGTCACTACTACTTTTAGTCAAAGAACAAATCATCACCGTTGATTAAAAATAAATAAATAAATGAGCCAGCACACTGCGGTTTCGTTTGCTGCTCTATACTTCCTGAATCCCATGTCAAACACTTGAACAATGAATTGCTCGATTCTCCAGCTTGATTTCTCCTGGTCCCCTATGAAATCCCGGCTTTTCCAGCCCAAAGTCTGAGTACATCATGCCTTTCATCACCTCTACTTCTAGGCTACTAATCACAGTATAGGACAAAGTTACAGAGCCTGTTGGTCTTACTCTAAGTTTAAATCACCTAGGCTTTCATGAGGACCTTTCTATCTTTTAGCCACCTTTTATTCATTTTTTTAAAGATTTTATTTATTTATTTACCTTTAGAGGGGAAGGGGAGAGGGAGAGAAACATCAATGTATGGTTGCCTTTTGTGCGTCCCCTGCTGGGAGTTGGCCTGCAGGGAACTGGCCTGCAACCCAGGCATGTGCCCTGACTGGGAATCGAACTGCGATCCTCTCGTTCGCAGGCCTGTGCTCAATACACTGAGCTACACCAGCCAGCTACACCAGCCCCTTTTATTCATTTTTAATGGACCCAGGTAAACAGATATTTCCCACAGTGTGTCTAGCCACTAGATTCTAATGGGCTGCCATAACTATAATTTCTTTCTCCCAGCCACTTCTCACCCCCCTCACTTCTGCTTCCTTTAGGGAAAACTTCTCCATCCAAGTAGCTCTAGTGGGGATGGGTCTATTAGCCAGGTTGGGCATTACCACCCTGAACACAGCAGAGTGACTGGTTCAAGGACAGGCTCATGAGGCAAGTCTGGCCAACCATAGTCCTCCTAGGAGTTTTCTGCGGAAAGCAGGGAGGAAGACATTAGGTACTCAGTTTGGATTTTAAGATGTAAAGATGTGCTTGGGGCTACTGAAGATTGTATTTCCCACTATATGGAGACAGGCTGTTTGCAACAGGAAAGAATGAAGCCAAAAATACAAAAGTAGAGACAACTGAAGCTAAGAAATGGAGAACACGAGAAACTCTCAAAACTCTGAAACCCTGAGATCCAGTACAACGTGACGCCCACCCCACCTCTGCACTTACTAGTTCTACACGAAACCATAAATCCTCTATTTCATCTCAGTTGGGTTGCTGTCTCTTATAAACTCTGTGGACTTCTGTCAAATGCAGTACATATTCCAGGCTTTGTCTTCTCCCCCCGACCCAGAAACCACCTACGAGCAGTCCCGAAATGCCTGCTTCTGGATGAGCTTCTGTACCTCAAAGTTACTCTCACCAAACTCCCGAAATGATTCTTTAAAAATTCCAGGTCTTTTCTCGGTATCTGTCCACGAGCCCCTTTCTCCAGCATGGCAACACCGATTCTTCATGTCTTGTGGAAAAACCTCTCCTCCCACAGCTCCTGGGGCAGAGTTCTGCCCTAATTCTCCTGCTTTTCTGGCACTTGGTCTTCTTCCCACACCCTGATTCGCGTGTTTCCCAAGGAGTGGCCTTTGGCCTCCTTCCCTTTTCCTTCACCCCCTCTCCCTTGGCAAGCTCTTCTAATCTAATGTTTCCAGTAATTACCTCAATATAAAAGACTCCAAAATCTATACCCATGATACTCTGTTCTGTAATTCCTATCAATGGATCTCTATTCTCAACGTCACACCTGTATTTCCAGAGGCCCGTACCTATCTTACCTAAAGCCAACATGTACATTCAAAAGTAATACCTTCTCTTCTGAAACAATTTCTTTCTGTATTGTCTTTTTCAAAGCACCACCGGACTCCTTAAATGAGTCGAGATGATCTTAAAATGTGGTGTTATCAATGACAAGCCTGCCACCCCAGCTGAGATGTCCTCTTGAGGCGATTTCCACAACCTCTTCTGCACAGGCTCCCTCCTCCCTCTTACCGCCTCACGTCTGCCCCAGTTCAGATTCCCGTCACTCTCACCCGCACCACAGCCATGTGCATCCTCCTCTGTTTCTCTGTACTCTCTCGTTCCAAACGCCCTACTCTGCTGTGAGATGATAGTGACTGAAGGTCATATGTGATCAGGTCATTTCCTAGCTCAAAACGCTTCAACTCAAAAGCTGAAACTCCTTATCAGTCTGCCAAGAAAAGCCCAAACCCCTTCCTAGTTTCTTTCCCATAACTTCCTTTCGGGAATTCAGCACTCCAACCAAACCAAACACCACCTCATTCCTATTACCTACCCCAGTTTGTCTCCATATCTTTGCTCAGGCTCTCTTTCCTTATCTCCTCATGAATAACTCCCACCATCCCTCAAGGCTCTCCAGAAATGCCAACTCTTTGATGAGGTCTTCCTTAATCTTTCTTGATAGAAGCCGTTTCCTTTCTCCTTTGAACTCCCATAACTCCGGTACACTGTTCATCTGTCTTGAAGGCAAGAATCCCATTTAATTCAACACTGAGCACAGTGTTTCACCTAACAAAATCTGTTGAATTAATGAACTGTCTAATAAGTCTTTCCTCCTCCTCTCCACAGCTACAAGAGCACAGTCACACCTGGAACTGAAACCAAGACCATTACTAACAATCTATGACCTTGGGAAAGTGACCTTGGGAAAGTTACTTAGCCTCTCTGAGAAAAACACAGCTTCCTTGTCACCAAAATGGGGACACATATAGTTCATAGAGTTTATGAGTTAAAGAGAAAACACAACAATGTTTATTCTAGGAGGGCTTATCCAGGACATAATAGCTCTAGTTAGTATAAGATTTCTTCCTATTTCTCTCTTTGTACCCTAATCAGAGAATCCTCCAAAGGACTTGTAGAAAACGGTGTGACTCAGACAAGTTGCACTCCTCTGTGAGCCCACTATGGACTTCCCAACAGTAAGGGCAGATCTGCTACCAAGTCATCCCACCAAAGCACTACCAACGTGTCCAAGAGTATAATATTTTTAACTGTCAAATATCACCAGCGCAACTGAGGAACTCTTTTGCTTTTTCTGAGAAATTACTGCAGTTGATAGAACTTACCTGAGAAGGCTTCATCAAGGGAGTGTTAAGCGAGTCAAACTCGAGTTTAGAGGTCAAAGAAATTCCTTGTATTAGAAGAAAAGAACAGGCAGCTACTTTCTACACCTCTAAACAACCCAGTAAGACCATTTGAGTCCACTTACACATTTCAGAGACATAGAAGCTAACGGGATATAGTGGAAGTGGCATTGAAGTAGACAGGTCTCTAACTCCAGCTCAGTTACAGACTCACTGGGATACTTTGGTCAAGCCTCTCATCCTACTAGTGAATCTTAGTATTTTCATCTAGAAAATGGTAATGACTGGATAAGAATGTCATTCTAGGAAGAACTCTTTGCTAATGAATTTTTGGTTCAATGAACTGACTAAGGGAAATGCTGGGTAGGCAAATAACCTTTGATGGTTCGCTACAGATATACTTAGAGTAGCAGATAATAGTGAGTGGCTGGTCTCAAGTCTCCTTCCAACCCTGTGACTCCTGAGGCAATATCATGGCTTAGAAATTCAGAAGGCTGGAATCCCATCAACACAGATTCAAATCCTGGCTCTGCTACTTGCTGTGTGACCACAGGGAGTTGTTCACCTCTGTACAACTCTGCTCCTTCATCTATAAACTGGGGTCATAGTAAATTCCATCTACCTCATAAGGATAGAGGCCCTGTACGCATTAAATCAGGTAGTGTGTACAATGTTTTTAACACATAATAAGCTCTCAATAAATATTTGTCTTGTACCATAAGATAATTTCCCTTTGCCAGGTTTGACCAATTTTAACTATATGCATTAACTAGAAGATCACAAAAAATAGTATTAGAAATTTAAAACAAATTACGAAGACAGGAACCGGATGCAACTTTTGGGTGTAGAATATATCTTGAATGCGAAATTTGTTTCTTTTGCTATTAAAAACATTAGTGAGCCCTGGCTGGTGTAGCTCAGTGGATTGAGCGCGGGCCTGCGAACCACACGATCGCGGTTCGATTCCCAGTCAGGGTACATGCCTGGGTTGCAGGCCAGTTCCCAGCAGGAGACTCACGAGAAGCAACCATACATTGATATTTCTCTGCTTCTCTCCTTCCCTTCCTCTCTAAAGATAAATACATAAAATCTTTAAAAAAAAACATTAGTGAGACAACTGTTAAATTTGAGTAAGAATTACAGATCAGATGATAATATATATTGGTGCTAGTTTTCTGAGTGTGACAACTGTACTGCAGTTATTTAAGCAAATATCCTTGCATTTTGGAATAAACAATAAAACATTTAGATGTAAAGGGGTTACTATGACTGCAACTCTCCCTCAAATGGTTCACAAAATATGTGCATATAGTTTACGTTTTATGATGTGTGTATGTATGTGAGCAGAGAGACAAAGAGAATGTTAACATTTGGGTAATTTCAGTGAACGGTATGTGCAAAAATTCTTTATGCTTACAATATTTTGTAAGTGAGTTTTTATATGTGTGTGTATGTATGTGCACATATATTATGTATATGTATTAGCCAATACTTAATATATCACTAAACTATTTAGTTTTGACCCACAGTTTGTATTTGATTTGAAATCTCCCTGTTCAAATTACTTAGTAGTCCTCTTTTGTAAAGTTGTGCAAAGTAATGCAAAGTAAGTCCTCCATTTAGAATTAATTGTCCTGTAGATGAAAAAAAACATCCGAGCAATCTTGAATTAGCACTCAGAGACCTAAGTTTCACTTGAGCATTGGGAAGAGTTCCAAAGTCGAAGCACATTCTGAAACAAATGAAATTGTCCTCCTCTTACAGTGTGTGTTAAACAATAACTGTGCAAGTGCCAAGGCTGCCCGTGGTTTCTACAGCTGTTGCAACACCTCAGCTCAAAGTAACATCCACGGACTTTCCACTGGCTGCCTACAGAAAAGTAGCTATGCCTTCACTGTTTCTAATTAAATCAGTTTCCCAACTCCACATTTCGGCCCTTCCTCAAATGTCTACCAGTGCCCTGACAGGTCTCCAAGAGAGCCACAAGTGGCTGTGGGACTGTCACCTCAGACAACAGAGCCTGTTGATGCTAGACAAACATTTCCCAAAAATTCTGACTTTTCTTTTACATCATTCGCAGAAACCTCTATTGGTCCCGCTCCAACTCCCACCCCCACACAAAGCAATCTCCCCTGCA
The DNA here is from genome assembly GCF_014824575.4 of Sturnira hondurensis. Taxonomy (NCBI): domain Eukaryota; kingdom Metazoa; phylum Chordata; class Mammalia; order Chiroptera; family Phyllostomidae; genus Sturnira; species Sturnira hondurensis. The sequence continues at coordinate 5,854,219 of NW_028075269.1, forward strand.
AACGCTGTAAGGAAAAGAAAGACTGCAATGTTTAAGAAAAATAGTAGAAATAGCATTTTTACGGTCACAAAGCACTTTGACAAAAATTACCCTATTTTCCTGTCACAATTCTATAATAAAAAGCCCTATTTTATAGAGTATAAAACTGGGGTGAAAAACCCAAGACTGTCCCAGGATTTCACACTTTGTATGCAGAATTTAGAGCCAGGACCTATGTTTTGTATTCTCCGGGGCAGGAGAGGGGGTAATCACTGGGTTATGATGTTTATAAAATGTTCAAAAGTAAATTAAGTGTAAAAAATAAAACAACTGGCAACAACAGTATTTAAAGTACACTTTGTTGAAAAAGTTGGGCTTCCCTGAGAAAACATACACATCACCCAGAGCATTTCAACAGGGCTCTGGAGATCTGACCTCCAGTGTCAGCAAAGCTACAGACCAGGCTCATGAACCTGAATAAGGTACTTGATCTCTTCAGCTCGGCTTCTGCTTTTGTAAAACTGCTTTTCCTCGAGGAGTTGTGACAATGGACCTTTATGCATGTAAAACGCTACATGCGTGCTATTTACCATCATTCTCTCTAATAAAAGCGAATTCTCCATCCTCCATTGGCCCCAGCGTCAGTGAATGGCATCCAATCATTCAGAGCAAAAATAATGGCCTCGTCCCTCCTATGACTCACCCTATATCCAGTTTACCTCCTCCAGGATAACAGTCTAAACTCCTGAGCTTAAAAAGTCCCTCACGATCTGGCCTCATCTCCTGACATTCTTCTATCTTTTTCATTATTTCAAATTTCTCTGTTTTTCAATATGAATAACTAACCACTTCATGTATTCTAAACCCTATGGCATATATGCCATAGGTTCTTCTTGGAGTACCCTTACGGTACCCATCCTCACCCAGTTAATTCCTGGGTGTTCTTTGAGACTCAGCTGGAGCTATGCTGGAAGCCCTTCTTAAAGCCCACAGTCTCGGGTAAACAGACTGCTACTGGCCTCCATGGAGCCTGCACGCACATCTATCACTGTCTTCCCCGCTGCTGCACCGAGTGCTCATTCCATCCCTTCCTCTAGGCGAGCGATTTCCAGCTGATGTGCTGCAGGAACTTTAAAACTGACTATCTAGTCAGGGGCACTGACCTCTTTCCCCTAGACTGCAAGTGAAAAATAACCACAGCCAACACAACAATAGCCATCCAGTGTGAATGAATCAAAATGATACCTATCTTTGTCCGATAGGCAAAAACATGTATTTGTTGGTGTGCTGCAGAATTTTAGTAATTAGTTTACGTGCCATGAGATGAAAAAAGTTGGAAACCGCTGCTACTCTAGACCATCACTGTGCAGATGACCTTTCTGCAATATTGGAAATGTTCCATATCTATCTGTACTGTCCAATACAATAGCCACTGGCCACTTGAAAGCTGGCTAGCTCAATGGAGGAAATTCATTTTAAATTTTACTTAATTTTAATTATTTTAAATCTACATTTAAATAACCACCTGTGGCCCGTGGCTATGGGGTTGGACAGCCCCGCTTTGCACAGACAGACAGCTCCACGGACAAAACCCTTCCTACGTGCCTCTGTTCTCTGGCACCAGCACAGGATCTGGCACACAGCAGGACTCGGTGTTTGCTGAAAGACGAAGAGAATGTGTAAATATCTATAAACACTTCCTACGAACAGTCAGGAAGTGATTCTACCCAATACTCAAGGCATTCTGGATTATCATAAAATTTGGCCAAAACTAGTCACATCTTGTAAAATGCACCTCATTAAGTATCATGGAAAAAAAAATCTGTAAACCGTTCATTTCTGCACAGGTCACTTGAGCTTCGCAATGACTCTCCAATGACTTCCAGATGGCTTTTTGACTAATGGCTACGCTGTTTATGAAATATTATGATAGCCACAGCAGCATCATTTTGGAATGTCAAAATCAACTACAATGTTTTATAAAGAAAAAACATGGGCTTTTACCATGCTTATTAAAAAAAAAAAGGCCTCGAATGCCTGAAGCGTTCCCAGAGAATGAAGGACTACTCTGACCTAGTCTTTGAAATGAACCATCGGCTCTCCTAACCAGGTGGGTTTTGAAATCCCATCCAACATCTGAAGAAGGAGTATGTACCGACTTGATCTCACGCGCTCCCATCACTGCAATGGCAGAATACGGAGCAAACGTGACCTAGCTACAAAGAACTAGTGGTCACATTCAAGTTGGTTCCAATGAAAAGTCTCGGTTGACAGCATTTAGGAGCTTGACGTGTGCTTGGGTCATCTGAGATTTTAAGAAATCTAAAGATGTGAACCTCACAAAGCAGAGCTTAAACTGGGCTGACTCCACATCCGGGTCATCTCTGCAAACCCCTCAGGGCGGAGCTGGCAGTCGAAGGCCTGGACAAAGGTGGTCTGCACACAATCACCCCTCAAAGAAAGGAGAGCTCCTCTCTGCCCTGCCTGGTGCGCGGCACAGCCCACAGCGGCTCTCCGAGGGCTGAACGACCGCGTCGTAATGTCCTTCGCTGGGTAATTACTTCTGTAAAGGGAGACTAACCCTAAGACTGAAACTGTATGTGAAATAAGAAGGAACAGATAAAGCATTTTCAAGCTTGATTAGAAGCAGTAACGAGTGAGGCTTCAAATGCCAAGCTCACTCCTTTCAAATTCAATTAAAATGTTTAATGAAAAGTAAATAGCTATTTACTACAAAATAATTCACGCTCACTGAAGAAAAACAAATAGGCTAAAATAAAACCTATATTAATTCCCTTTATCCAAAGATAGCATTGGTATGTGCCACTGCTTTTTTATTTTAATGCACTTTTAAAACAGGAAAATCAGTACTCGCCAGCATTTACATAACCCTCTCTCTGTCCTGGGCGTTTAACATCTGAGAATCCATTCTGTCTTCACCGCAGTGCGACGAGGGAGGGAGCGTGGTTGTCTGTACCTCACAGACAAAGAAACTGAGCAGAGGGAAGCTGAGTAACTCGACACAGTTCACAAGCTTGGAAGTGTAAATAATCTCTGCTCAGTTTTGACTGTGGGGACATTCTGTTCAACTGAGCAGTGTGGGAAGAAAACTTTCTCCTTAACTTTATTAAATGCGTAACTGCTATTTCAATACTCGGTCAGAAGCAGGGAGCACAACCTGCTTGTCTTATATTTGATTCCTGTGCCCCAGCTGGGGGAGGGGCTGAGCTAAGCTAGGGCCACATTCACTGACTTGTATCTAATACTCAACAGCTGGGTGGTAGGGCTCAGACTGTAATATGAATTTAGATTCCTTCCAGGCTATATCTCTTTGATGTTCTTAGTATCAAACTGTAATCTTCTTATCTCCACATACTACACAATCAATTAGTTTGGTCATTAAAAGTCTATATTTAACTCGACTCAAGTCTGATTTTACTTTTTTCACCTGGGTTCTTAAAACATAACATACAGTTTCCAATTCCTTTGAAATCTGAAGGTGCCTATTTTAACTAGGAACTTCAAAAAAGTGGGGAGAGCACAATAAAATGGAGGTTAAAAGAAGTGGAAAGAAATTTTCCACAATGCAAACTGTTAAACTAGAAATGAGACGCAACTAGCAAGTTCAGAAACATTCCAAAGTCAAAGGCGTTCTATGCCTTCATCCCATTCCCAAAGGCCGCCCGCAAATGTCCAGAGTGATGTACACTCAAGCTTTCTGCTCGTTGCACCGGTATTATCTGCTGTGTCGTGTCCCTAAAATGCCTCATGCTATTTTTTATGGAGTTGCTGTACCATACAGCAACTCCTTTGGCAACAATGGTAATTACACAGCAGGCCTGTTATCTCAGGATAACACTGTCATTAACTACTGTCACTGCACCACTCATGGCTATAATAAATGCAGCAAAAAAAAAAAAAGTCTTATGGAAGTAAGGATTTTTAAGTCTGGCATTCAAAGATCACTTCAGCAATTGCACTGTTTAAAAATCAAGTTTGTGTCCCCGCCCCCACCCTGCAAAAACATGATTTCCTCTGCACAGAGCCCCCTGAAGCTACCTGTATGTCCCCTAACAGGACACGTTAGACTCTGTTGTGAGGAAAAGAGAAAAAACAAACAAACGACAATTCTCAAAGCGATACTTACAGCTCCTCTAGAAAAGGGAAGTTCTTAAATGCGTCTTCTGGTAATTGAGTAATGTTGTTCATACTGATATCCCTAGAAAACAAAGTTAATAAGACCGGTAACTAAGAGACAATAGACTTGAAGCACTTAATTTAACAGAAAGATGATTAGGTGCTGAGTGTTTATAAAGAAACAAGAAAAATGAGCAGAGAAGACAGACGCAGGAATAGTCACAATTGGGCTTCAGAATGCAGAAAACAGAAAAGTTGAATCTTTAAATAGGGACTTCATCCCATAATTTAGAAACACGCACGAATCCTGGATTTTTCCCCCTTTTAAGGAGCCTTGGGAAAAATTCTTCAAACTACCTACAATAAAAGGGCCAGTGTGCCTTCCCAGGGGTATAAAAGTGTATATGATATAAATAAATCAACAAACAAACAAACAAACAAGCAAATAAATATCTCAGGACCTGATTTAAAAAAAATACTGGCAAAGGTGGCTTCTTAAGTCACTGTCACGAACAATAAAACAGGTCCTAGCTGTACCCTATAAAACCTATAAAAGTCCTCCAGGTAATAGCTGTAAGTGGATTTCATTTTTAGCCTATGAACAGATGCGGGCTGGAGACAAGTGCATACATGACAGGTATGCGGTCCATTCCAAGTTTCTCCTTAGAGAGGCAGCAGAAAGGAGAGACTGCACTTGACAATGTAACTCAGCAGAGTTAACTAGTTCAAACAGCTAAAAACTACTCTATTCCCCATTTCCTTATTCCCTGGCAGCTGCCCATTGAGAACTGACTTTCTCCCCCCATACAACATCAACACCTCGAAAGGCAGGTTAAGGGAGCCCCGTAAAGGACAGTCCCACCCAACAGGCAACGGGTAGGCTGCCTCACTCAGGTTCTCCAGCCTCTCGCCTCGTGTTAAAGGCTGTGACTGAGCCCTCGGGTCTCTCCTTTCTCCAAGTCACCATGAAAATTCACACATGTGACCTTCCCTTTACCAGATCAGCCATATTGGTCTAAGAAGATGGAAGAGAAATCAAGGACACAAGAATCCGGTAACAACACTTGAGCCAGGTAAAATTTTCCTTTAAAGGAGGTGACAACTTCAATGCCAAGACAGGTGAGTCCCTTCTCCCTATTTTCCCTCTCACTAGAATTTAGAAATGGAATTTGCACCCCTGCTAGTTACTAGCCATTCCCAAGGTAGGTTTGGAAAACTTTGAGAATCACAATAATTGTAGTGGCAAAAACAACAATCACAGTAGCAGGTAACATAAGCAACACATAAAATCTCACTTTACACATGGGGAAACTGAGGCTTACTCAACTTAATCACCTCCCTAGCACCACTGAACAAGTAGTGTGGTAACAGGAAAGGTAAACTCCAGAGTCCGTGACCTTAACTGCAAACTCTGAGTCTTCCAAAGCATCACCGGAATCCTCCAGCTATAGTCAAAATACAAAGCACTCTGTCCTATCAAGATTATTTAAAAAAAAAAAAACAGGGATACTACACCCAAGACCTTGGCACAATCATCAATAAATCTCAGAGCACTTTTACTTGATGATTAAAACAGCTATAAGTAGCTTTAGCAATTCAGGAACCAAAGTTCATATAAATTTTGAAGAGTATGAACTGTCTCTGAGATGAATCTTAGGCCCACAGAGATTCACATGCATTCCAGAATTTCGTATCACTGAAAATGACTCATATTCTATTGGGGGTAACTTCTAAGAAAAACAAAATGAATATACTTCTCCAGGAACTCTGTATTTACGAACTCACATACACTGTTAAAATAACACCTGCTAGACAATTCTTTTTGAACGCACGCTTCAACACTCCTTCAGTCAGCTCTCCCTGGGGAAGGAAGGGAAGGAGGGCCACCCTCTTCCTCCCAGACACGCCAGCGAGATGTGGGACCCATGGGGTCAGGTGGCTTCCACGCCTGACATTACATACTTCCACGATCTACCCTTTTCTGTAGTGTTCGTGGTGGGCGCACACTCCTCCTGATGGAAATACATGGGGCGTGTACCAAAGAATCACTAAGAGGACAACAAAACTTTTCGTTCTATTGAAAGGCAAACCAATAATCCAGGTAACCAGTGATTCTGTAAAATATCATACAATTTCGGTGCTATTTAGTCACTCCCATAAAAGAGGAGAGAAGGATCACCACAATTTGTTACTTTGCAAAAGGAGGTTGTCCATACAGCTGCCTCCACGTTTGGCACACCTGAATTCAGGTGTGTATCACGGTAACAGAAAAACTGATTAATTGCCTCACCAGAAAAAGACACATAATTGGAGAGAATTTACACCACGCTATCTCTGCATTCCAATTTTTTTATAACACATACGCCTATATAATTCTCTCATTTTTTTTTCCCTCAGAGTAACAAGACATAACAGGTAGTTTCGCTGTGAGCTGTAGATGTAATTAGTGGAACTCCGTATTTACAAACTAATATATGTTCAACACGACATGAAGTTTTGCTTCAAAGCTTCAGATTCAGGAGCAACACTTGTTGTCAAATTGTTCCGAACTTCACACGCCCAGAGAAGTTTTCTCTTCTTGTGTAGTTTCTCTTATACTCTGGAGACTTCAGTTACAAAACATTTGTGAGTGAGGTTAAAAAGAGGGGTGGGGTGTGCAACAAGATGTTATCTCCAGAGAAGCTCTGGAAACATGTGGTTACAGAGTATCAGGTGGGTGGGCACTCATTTAAAATAATGAGGGCTAATGGTGATAAACAACCAACAGACATTCCAGCCCTGACATCACCAACTCCAGGGAGAGAGCTTACAGTTGGAAAGAATGTTGGTGGTGATGAGTTCACTGTATAAATTTACCAATGGAAGCCCTATACCCATAACTACAAACATATTAGGCTCATAAGCCATCGTTGCATTAAAATCCACAGATAAAAGAAAGGCATATAGAAAATTTTCAACTAGGAGACAAACCTCCAGATCAGCACCCTGACACTCTTATGAGCAACAGTCTTACCAGGAACATCTGCAATTAAACCAGTGATTTAGCAGCCTGGGCTCCATAAAGAAAATAAATATAATGACAACCAAAAGAAAAAACAAAAAAACACACAAGGTCAGGGCACAAATAACTCGCAAACACCTCTGAAGTATGGTTTCAAGAGACCTGACGGCCTTATGTGAAGGGAGCCAGGTTGTATCTGGAGGAAGCGTGCAGGCACGGGAGCACGACAGACCAAGGTTTTTACCTGCTGATTCACTACCTTGGGCAAGCTGTTCACCTTTTCTGAGCCCTGGCTTCTTCCTTTGCAAAAACAGAAGCAGTGAGAGCTAAACCTTGTAGATTGCTGTGAAGGTCAGAAAATGTCAAGTCTCATACAAGAGGCTAAGGCATAGGTGTGATCTTATCAACACCCAGGTGTTTGCTGCTCTGGAAACTATCTGAATCTGGTGGACAGAGAGCAGGCCAAGCATCGCCCTGCCTGTGGGGGCCTTCCTCCCCCCCCCCAAAAAAAAACCCTTTTTACACAAAACAAACACTAAATGGTGCAGAAGATCTAGAACCTGCAAGAGTTCTACCTACAAAACTACACTCTAAACTCCAGATCACCGAGGGCCAAAAACTTGAAGCCGGAAGAGCCCTTAAAGATCAAATACTTCATTGTTTTTAATCAACAAAAAAAGAATTTTAAGGCTTACTTGTTGATAGTCAAGCACTCTTTTTTAAAAAATTACATTCTTCCAGGAAATTTTTGGAAGGTCAAGGGAACGTAGGAGCCAGCTAATTTAAAAAAAAGGATTAGTAAGTATATCAGAAGGAACCCAAAACACTAATCTGAAAGAACATAAACACCGCTACATTCATTGCAGTGTTATTTACAATTGCCAAGATATGGAAGCAGCTCAAGTGTCCATCGGGCGATGACTGGATAAAACAACTATAGTTTACACAACGGAATACTACTCGGCCATAAAAAAAAGAAAAAGAAGAAAATTTAACCCTTTGCAACAGTAAGGATGGACTGGAGAACCAGGATGCTAGTGAATAAGCCAGTCAGAGGAAGACAAAATACCATAGGATTTCATTCATAAGTGGAATCTAATGAACAAACGGAACTAACAAGCAAAACAGAGACAGACCCATAGATGGAGAGCAGGCTGACAGCTGCGGGGGCGGGAGGTTAGGGGTGGAGGGATTGAGCAAGAAGGAAATAGGACTCATGGACGTGAAAAAGAGTGTGCTGATTGCTGGGGGGCTGGGGGATATAAGGGGACTAAATATTAATGGGATAAAAATATAACAAAGATTAAATTTAAAAAAATTTTAAAAAAGGATTAGGGTGACCTCAAGCAGATTAGTGATAAGCAGGGGACAGAACCTAGAAGTCTTACTTGGTGGGTAGGCACATTCTTTAATGTATCTTTACTATAACATGTCTGCTTGAATGTATCTTTTCTACACACAGTTGCTTGAATGTATCTTTTCTACACATACTTATTTGTTTTATAACAAATGTCATTACAGTTCGGTTTCTCTAGGTACACTAACTGGACAGAGCACGCATCTGCAGATAGTACACCCACACAATGCAATACTCCCCCATTTTCACCAGATTGCAGAAATCCAAGAGTTCATCAGAAAAAGTAAAGCTCAAAACACCAGTAGTCACTGTTTTCGAAATTAAAATTGAAAGAGTGCAATTGTTTAATTGAAACTGCTCAATCTCCCCAGTGGTTAAACTCTCATTCTTTCCTCTCATAAAATTCACTAATGCTCAAGTATCTAGAGAGTGAAGAGGAACGTCATGTTCCAACAAGGTACCTTTTAAAATCCCTGTAAAAGGCTCCGTAAGCGAGCCTGACCTGTTTGCTGATGGCCGAGCATGTACCACTGTGGGCTCCGCCATTGCATGCTTACTGGGCCTGGGCCTGTTGCCAAAGAATTATTTAGTTTTAAATACACTGTGACTGACCCAGTGTTATCTCTATTTGAATAAGCCCTCCTATTGGTATTAGATAAAACTGTACTGCTGCTGCCGTGTTGCGATTATATCTCAAATATCACTCAGCAGTTGAAAAAGTCAATTCATTACATAAAAGTTCTAGAGAACACAGGGTTCTCTAATAATGGTCTTTGAAAGACGTTGGTGATGTCTTTAAACTCAATAAACACAAGCTGATAGTGACTAAGAACTAGGAGTACCCCAACGACGTCTCTAAGGTCTTTTGTAATCCACCAAAAAATTGCCAGGCAACCTCCAGTTAACAGATGTCTACACCATGAACAGAAACAAAAAAACCAAAACCCCCCAAAACTAAAACTAAACTTGGAGAATGCCTCTGGAGGGGCAAATTTGAACGGAAGGTCTCTCTTGCCCACAAACAGTAGTAGAGACACAACATCAGACCTCCGGTCAAAGCTTATGAAGAGTCGTCTTTTTCCTGACACTATTCAGTATCTTTGGGCAGGTAACCTCTTTTTCTCCCCACCTTTTTAATAGTAACTGAAGTAAGCTAAGTTAATTATTCTTTAAAAAATAAAATGCAGGGAAAACCATCTGCAATATCAATACCAGAAAGAACTATTATTATATTTCATGGAGGGCCGTTATAAATTCTTTTTCTATGTACAGTGTATACTTTTATAAGCATGAAACTCTGTAGTCCTGAACACATTTATCTCTTGATACCTAAGATCATTCATTTGCAACATGAAAATAAAGTCATCTTATGTCTTTTAACATAAAGATAAATGATAAAATCTAATACATCTCAGCATGGTATTTCTGGTAGCCCATGCCACGTGGATGGGAACATCTTTGCTACTTGAAGCCACCATGTTCCAAGGAAAAAAGGTTAATTAAAGATTTTCCTTTACAAGAGAAAGGAGATGTACTGTCACCCATTAAACAAACTTTTACAAAGTATCCACTATCCACTTATATACGGTCACTTTGCTGGGATGAGGAGGCTTTCATATCAAAAGGGAAGTTCGGTTCTTTTAAAAATTTTTTTAATTAAAATCCATCAGTATACTCCATTCTTAATTTATTAAGACAGTGTTGCAATGTTCAAGTAAACCTTTTAAAAATGCATTATTGCATTCTGAAAGCAATAGGAACTGCTACATGTACATGAAGAAATGTTATTTTACACTGAAGAAATGGGGCAGAAACAGTATATGTGTGATTTTAGTCAGACTGGCCCCAGAGATATTTCTCTGACCTCGCATGTTTTGGCACTGCTAGAATGCAACTTGATGTCACAGCAGATACCCTTCCAATGCTGCATGTAACAATCGATTAGTTTTAGGCACCGGGATGAACTGGCTCCATGCTCTCTGGCATCTTCTCCGGTGTTTCAAGCACAAAGACTCAGTGCATCATCCCAGCAGAAAGAATCCAAAATGTGCTTCTCCACAGCCTTGCAATCCTTAAGAGGGTAGCTGCTACGATCAGCATCACCAACACTTAAAAATAAGTGTGAATTACTACAGAGGAGTTACTGCTTTGCCAAGTTATTACCTAGTTAAGGTACTGGGACACTGTGAGAAAGGCTAGAGAAAATACCAACTTCAAATCTTAAACAACGATAAGAATGAAAACTTTTTGCTATCGGAGATATACAGAAGAATGTTTAATTCACGTATCTACTTCCATGGATTAAAACCTCTACTTTGGGCCTTTAGAATTTTTATATTCAGGACTTTCAAAGCTGAATTCCCTTCATCAAGAAAATGAAACAGACTGGGAAAAAAATATTTGCAAATCATGTATCAGATAAAGGATTTCTACCTATAATATACAAAGATCTCTCAAAATTCAGTAAGAAAATAAGCCTGATTTTGAAGTGTGTAAAAAAAAATGAGTAACACTTCACCAAAGAAGATTATACAAATGACAAAAAAAGTACATAAAAAGTTTTTAGGGAAACAGAATTGAAATCCCAGTGAAACACCACACAACTATTAGAATGGCTAACATTTAAAAAAAAGAAAGAGAAATAGCAGTTGACAATACCAAGTGCTGACAAAAATGTGGAACAATCAGAACTCCCACAGGGCTGGTGGGAATACAAAATGGTACAATAATAACTTTGGAAAATACTTTGGCAATTTCTTATCAAATGAATAGGCTTATGACCATATGACCACCAATGCTACTTAGAAACAATACCATTGCCCCAAACTGGAAATAAGCTAAGCATCCTTCACTGGTGGATGTATAAAGAAACTTCGGTGTTTCCATAAATGAACTAATAACATGGAGCAGACTACTGATACAGGAGCAACAAGGATGAATCTCAAATACCTTGTGCTAAGTCAAGAGGCCAGACCCAAAGGCTACTGCTGTATAATTCCATTTATATGGCATTTTGGAGAAGGCAAACTCTCAGAGAGGGAAAACAGATCAGTGGAGGCCAACAGCTGGGGGGTGGGCTGGGAGAACAGTTGGACTACAAAGGGGCATGAGAGACTCTTTTGGAGTGATGGCAATGTTCTGCATCTTGATTTTGATGGTGTACATTTATCAAAACTCTTAAAACTGTAATTAGAAAGTGCAAATTTAAACCTCAATACCTGTGTTAGCATTTTAGAAATAAGAACATGTATGATATCACCTCCTTGCATTTCTTCTCCAGGAAAAAATAATTCATCTTTGGCTAGAGGTCCCCCTTCTCAGCTCTACCCAAAACCAAATTAATTTGAGGCAGTGCTGGCTTGGCCTGAGTCAGGAAATCTGCAGTGCTTTTTTCTTTTTCTTTTTCAGGTTTTGGTTTGGTTCAGTTCTTACAACCTCTCCTATACACCTGCCACAGGACGCCAGGCCAAGCCTCTTCCTTCTCTCTTCACTGAGTGCCTATTAGGGTTGTGCCTGTGTGCGGGACATCGGGTGTAAAAGAGAAGATGGACGGGGCATCTATCTACCCTGAACAGTGTCCGAGGCAGTGAACGAACGAGGCAATAATAAAACAACAACAATAAAAAGTGCTGTGACCTATGCAGCACTGCAAGGGAGATGCGCCCCGGAACCTGGAGCTGGGGAGGGCCTCCAAGGCCAGGGTTGCTGTGCTGAGGTGTCCGGGACACTCAGTGCTTTCCAGAGAGCTGCTGTTTCAGCCTATGGGCTTGCTCATGAGGTCGGCCCTGTTCCTTTGCAGAGACGCAGTTGGCCTGTTGAGCAGGATAATTCTTCATAATGCAAGCTGCTCACTGTAGGGTGCTTGGCATCCCCGTTCCCCCGGCACACTAAGTAGTGCAACCAAAAACATCCCCCAAAACACTTCGAACCTTCCCTCAGAAGCTGCTACCCAGAGAGGATATGAAATCTACCTGATGGGTGGCAAATGGCATTTTTTTAATCCTCACCCCGGGCTTTTTTGTTGTTGTTGCTTTTAGAAAGTGGAAGGGAGAAAAAGAGTGAAAGAGAGAGAGACACACACACACACACACATCACTGTGGGAGAGAAACAATCAGTTGCCTCCCCGTACATGCCCTGACCAGCAATCAAACCCGCAACCTTTCAGTGCCTAGAATGACGCTCCGACCAACTGAGCCACACTAGCCCGGGAGGCTTTTTTTTTTTTCAGTCCTCACTGAAGGATATGTTTATTGATTTTAGAGAAAAAGAAATGAGGGTGGAGAGACAGATGTGAGAGAGAAATGTTGATTGGCTGCCTTTGGGACATACCCTGACCAGGGATTGGACCCGCAACTAGGCGTGTTCCCTGACTGTGAATCGAACCTGCAACATTTTGATGTTCAGGACAACGCTGCAACCAACTGAGCCACCAGACCAGGGGGCCCTTTGTAAAAAGGTATATAGAGAATAGTTAATATCAAAGTTATGGTATATTACGTAGAAAAAGAATAACATTATTTTATAATAGTTATTTAAATTTCGTACATGTGTGTGAGGAGGGAGGAAGGGAAGCGAGAAGGAGAATTTAAAACATTTTTGAAAGCCTCCAAACTAGATAACTTGTTGGTTTGGGTAGAGGGTGCCTTCCAGGCACAGGGGATACCATGCATGAAAGAAAGCATGGCCAGATGAGATAAAACCAGAGCGGTCAAAGAGATAAAACTACCCAGAAATTTAAAATTTATAAACACTATAGCTACAAGTGACAAGAAAAGCTACCAAGACACGTGGAAAATATATCCCAAAGGCATTGTGTGGACTTCTATAAATCGGGCCTACATCCTGAAAGCATGGAAAGCTGCCAGGGGAAGTCTAACTTCAACAAAGTCAAGTTTGTTGTAGAATGATCCCTCTGGCCGCCATATACTACCATGGGACGCGAAGAAGGGAAGAAGAAATCCAGCCCCTCTGGAGCTCAGCTTCCTCCACTGTGAAATATTTTGTACTCTCTAATTTCTAAGCACCTTTCCAAATCTACTTTGGCACCGCTGCTCCTGCACATTCCATGCATAATTAGTAAAAAATAAGAAACCCTTGGATTCATGTTTTTTTCTATATGTGTAGGCACATTTGCTTGTGTTAGCAAGTGTGTGAGTGAGCACAGACTTAAACATACCCCCTTCAGAATTACAAGGGTTCGGCAATTAAGAAAGACGCATGACTTCATCTCCAAAGGTAATATTTTATGCTGTAATTGTTTATGCTCTTGGTGAAGCAATACAGCCCAGGAGACATTTAAGGGTGTGTTCTTCAAGGAGATGCTAACCCGACAAGTTAGAAATGAGAGAGAACAAAACACTGGTGTGTAAATATCATGCCACAAATGAAAGACATGCATGGCTTCAATTACACATCCTTAAAAGGATAACTCCAAAAAATAAAACTAGTTAGCCTATTCTCAATATTCTCTACTTTTGAAACAAGCTCTGCTTGTTTGGGGGGCCTTTTGTTTTTGTCTTTTTAAACAGCACCTAGTTTTCAGTATGGGATGTGTTCTAAAGAGAAAAATAGAAAATATTCTACCTTTCGAGCCATGTTTACTAAATGGCAAAGAAAAATGAATACCACGGACAAAAAGAACATTACTTTCTTTCCTATAGTTTGATCAAGTGCCCTAGCTTCCGGAATCACACGGAACAGATGAGGGGTTAAACTGTACCCTTCCCTGTGTTCTTGCTACTTAACGGGTGTTCTCAGACATTCTTCGGGTGTCCACAGCTGTGCTGGTAACCCTCACGATGACAGAACCAGTGCTTATTACCAGCCAAGACACACAGATAAAATGCTATTTCAATAGTCCATTTAACATCAACAAGAGGTATTGTAAGGGTTTTCATCTGGGCAGATTAGAAACACTCAATTACTTCATCCTAGCAGACAAAATGCACTATTCATGAAGAAATCAATCCAACAGCATTTATTATGGTAAATATTCTAATTAACTAAAGGGTTTAGGTTTTCGTATGGCTACACTTATTAACACCACTGACGTAGGAAAACATTACTTCATGGCCCTCGCCTTCAAACACCTACTCCCACGACTTTTGTTTCGATGCGTTATTTTTTAAACTGGAGCCTACAACCAATTAATGGGCTGTGAAATTGTTTTCATGGGTCTTAGCCAACTTTTTTAATAAAAACTGAAACAGGGACAGAACAAAACAGAAAAAAAAATGTCAGACTGCATCTGTGTGGTAAAGGTAAGTCTGTTTCAGGGAGTTTCGTTTCAGCATGCGCGTGCTTCTGTCTTCCCAGTTGGAACATCTCAAGTTCGTGGACTCTGATGATCGCTCAGGCTCGGGTTCATATACACTGTCTGTGACACATAGTCAGAACTGTGAGTTCAAGGGATTGGCTATTGGAATGAAATAGTTCTTGTCCATTCACTCACACGGGAGTCAAAACTACAGCTGCTTTCCTATGACCACAAGGTTGGCCCAGTGGACTGAGTGGCCCCTAAGGTCTTCCTTCACCATCATCCACAAACCAGTACTTTCGGGTTTTTAGTGGCAATGGCTATAAAGCTAAAATGACAGTACAGTATGGGAGAATGTCAAGATGTGCTAACCCTGGAATTTCTTATTAAAAATAAAAAAGAGACAGAGACATAGTTACATACTTAAAAGACTTGATTACAATACTGTTTTCAACTGTTTCCACAAAATTGGCAATAAATAAGCTGAGTTAGCTCAATTTCTACTTGGCTACTCTTGGCTCTAGTGGGGTTTTTAGAAGTATATGATAACAACATGACATTTTTCATTTACTATGCATTAAATGTTTACCAAAAAAACTGACAAAATCGTCCTTAGATAACGTAATGAATTAAAGTGTATAAAATAAGACCTCCCCGCCCAAAAAACCACACTACATTCCAGTAAATCCCTTGTAATGCCCCAAATCCCAAAGGGGCCTCCCAATCACTGACTGTACATCCAATAATTATCCCAAGCAAGGGGATCTTCCCCTCGGTCTTAGTCCCATCTTCTTAGACACCTCCGTGCCCTGAGAGCCAAGTGGAGGAAGAAGCCACTGTACAGGCTAAAGCTCAAAAGAAGAAAGACGAGGCAGAGTTCAAGTAAACTGAAACAAGGGAGGCCAGAGGCCAGGCACACCCGTACAAATTGTTGCACTCCACGCCTGCCGTCTAGAACTTCTCAATGGACACAGAGCCAATATGCCATCTGAACACCGTGACCACCTTTTGAGAGACACCCCTGCTCTTACAAAAACAGTCCTAAGTCCTTTGCCCTGGACCTGTGACATTCTAGACTGGTTCTGTTCTCAGTTGTGGTTGAATGTAATGTGTACAATACATCATCTCTTCAAAAAAGAGGCGATTCAATCTCCAAGACACCGACCGAGGCACTGACCTCATGTGTTGAGGCAAGAGGAAGATTCTAGATTATGGGCCAGTCTATACCCTGAGGGCCAGCTGCCAACATCAAGGTCGGAACCCAGAGGCAGGCTCTCTAGGATTTCACAATCCCTGCAATGCAGGCTTTATGGGACAATCGCTTGCCTGTCGGCCACGAGGTACACAGCGCTCCTCCCAAACACACGCAGCACACGGTTTCCCCCTTCCTTTCTGATGGGCGTTTCTAAAAAGGCTTATAAAATGTATTCAATCTTTAAAGAAATGACTCAAAATTGTAACTGGGATGACACAATCATTTCTGACTACAAGACAACAGACACTGATAATAATGATGGTTTATAAAAAGTCATTGAACGTATTCTCTTGGGAATGACTTACAACTCATTAAAGTCACTAATAATTTGTTCTATACAGAGGAGGCTATGCAATCCAATCTGTGATGATACTGGATCTCAGGGAGCAAAGATTCTCACATCTGGTTTTGTAGTAGCAGTCCTGAACAGCTCCAATTGTGACAAGGCTTTAAGTTCTAGCAAGTAACCCCCAACCAAAAAAAACAAAAAAAACAATTCGATTACTTTTCATTTTTGTAATCAATATGGGTCATGTAGTCCTTTGTTTCTTACCCTGGACAAAGAACAATAAGCTACCCTGAAATTTGTTTACTAAAAAGTAAGAGAGAGACACACACACTAGGAACTCCAAACACATTCTGGATTCTCTTCCTACTAGCAAGAGAATATTTAATTCTCCCAAATCCCTCACCCAGTGAGACCAGATGCACACGTGCACACCTCTGACTCATATTCATTCCCATCTTCTCTCTCTCCCCCTCCCTCTTCCTCACTCCCCCCCTCTCTCGCTCAAGTTTACCATAGTTAAAGAATATAAGATTAGCCCTGGCTAGTATAGCTTAGTGGATTGAGCACAGGCCTGCACACCACATGATCGCAGTTCGATACCCAGTCAGGGCACATGCCTGGGTTGCAGGCCAGTTCCCAGCAGGGGACTCACGAGAGGCAACCATACATTGATATTTCTCTCCCTCTCTCCTTCCCTTCCCCTCTAAAGATAAATAAATAAAATTTTTTTTATCTCTTTTTTAAAGATTTTATTTATTTATTTATCTTTGGAGGGGAAGGAGAGAGGGAGAGAAACATCAATGTATGGGTTGCCTTTCATGTGTCCCCTGCTGGGAGCTGACCTGCAGGGAACTGGCCTGCAACCCAGGCATGTGCCCTGACTGGGAATCAAACCGCAATCCTCTGGTTCGCAGGCCTGTGCTCAATCCACTGAGCTAAGCCAGCCAGGGCAATAAATAAAATCTTTAAAACAAGAAATGATTGGCATTAAAATATATATATATAATAAGATTAGAAGCTCAATTCATATACCAATATGGCGGATGACAACACACTCCAGTTGGCCTAGGACAATCCCAGTTTATATGCATTGTCTCAGTATAATTATTGATAGTTCTTTTTCATTCTCAAAAGGATGGTTGTTTGAGTACTAAATGATCAACCCACTAACAGCAGCAGGTATGAATGAAATGCATGGGATGAGCTGTGATGGGATGAAGTAGAGATCTTGGTAATATGAAAAACAACTTACCAAGAATGTGTAGTTTGTGAACATCAGATTAATTTCCTGCTCTTCCACCTGGACGCCCCGCTCCATTGGGGCAGGGTCTGTGTTTTGCTCACTGCTATATCCCAAGCATCTGGCAGTATGTGTGGCCACAGTTAAATGGAGGGCATGCCAGACACTGTGTTAAATGCTTTACTGGTTATGGTAACAAGTAGTTACTTGGCTTTAAAAAAAAACCAGTAAAAAAAGGCTTAATCTCCCAACCATCTTTTTTCAAGAAAGTAAAAGGCCTGGCTACAGGAGAGAAAAAAAATTAAGGATGTATAAAATATCCCTATCTTTACAAGTGACACTTCATCTGCTTCTGGGACAAATAAGAACACAGCATTTCTCATGGACAACAAAGAGCATTAAGGACAGATTTCCTCCCACAGCCTATTGCTATAACCAAATAATAACCTTACATATACAGACATTTGGGGAAAAGCAAGAAAGAGAGCAAACCTTTCATTTAAATACAAGATCCTGGACTTAAAAATAGCTTGGGAGGAATGATGTGTAATTGAATTTCAGTAAAACTAATTTTTCTTCCTCAAAATTTCAAAATACAGGCTTTGTCCTATAAATAGTATCTCACAAAACCACTGAACTAGAAAGCATAGTGGTTAAAAGCTCCTCCCAGAAGCCAGACCAAGAGCCCTGGGTTTGCACACAGCAGAGCTCTCGCTCACCAGCTGCATAACCCCAGGCAAGTCCTTTAATCTCTCCGTGCCTCGGTTTCTTCAAGCCTAAATGGAGATAACACTTCTGACTTCAGAAGAGCGGTGAGGATTAGAGTATGTGACCTCCAGCCGGTGTCCAGAATAATGCCTAGCCCACAGCGTACACTCAATCAAAATCAGCTTTTATTATTTTCACTATTATCATCATTCCCCAACCACCATCTACTCTAACCACCTCGTCTTGATAATGCAGCAACTGAGGCCCAGAAGGGTTCCATAATTAATTAAATCAAAGAACCAAGATCAGAATCGAAAAGATAAATGCCAGTCCAGGGTTCTTTTCTACTACCTTAAACTGGAGTGTGTGGCAGGCATGTTTCAGGAATGTGCTTTGGAACTTGGGAAAACAACTCGCCCCAAAGCCATGTGTTAAATGAGAATAATGGGTAAGAGCTGGCTGAGCCTCTCACTGTAGCTCAACTGATAAACAAGTGTCACAAACAAATCATGGAAACAAACTAACCAATACTACCTATACTTGACCAAGAGAGTACATGAAAGGTCTCTCCTTCCTTATAAAGAATACTGGTCCTTGAAGAAGGGAGAAGTTGAAAATGAGGCGACATTGCAAGAGTGGAATTCTGGATCCCTTTAAAAGGTGTTGATGTATTGGCGGTGATATGTTGGGTTTTACTTAAAGAGTCACAGCTTCCGTTGCTGTTGTCAATAAATCTTTAATGGCATGATGGGTAAAACATTACCGCTGATCTTTAAAAAAGAAAAGATGAAAAAGCACCTATATGCAAAGCCAAGTAAAAAGGTAAAGAGAGAGAAAAAGGCCCTTAAAGCTAAAGGGACAGCCCACATGAATGTGGATTCTGAGGAGACAGCGTTTAGGAGACAGCAGGCAGACTGGCCTGGCGGGAATATGGCGTTGAGGGGTGAGGGAGGAACCCAGAAACATCACATAGACTCTGATTACCGAGAACACTCATGTCCTATAATACAGAGTGTGAAGACAGGAGCAAGCTATGAAAGATTTTTTAAGGAACATAAAGAAGGCTGTTTTACAAAGAAACTCTGGTGGCTGAGCACAGTGTTTGCATTCTCTACACCTTTGCAACCATTTGGTCATTGAAATTCTGCACTGGCCACCCTGAGCGATGTCAGAAGGAGCAGCTCCATGAAACTGATTGCTGTGGGTTTCGTAAGAATGAGACGGGTTATTGATTCATGAAGCCACACAGTATTCCCCTTATCAGAGCCCTTGGGAAAAAGCTCTCTCTGACCTCAATGCCAAGAACAGGTGTGTTTCTCCTGCACAACGTGTCCTTTTCATTTTACGGACAGTGTGGAATCACAGACATGGACCCTCTCTCCCTCTTCCTAACAGCTAACATTCTCTGAGCCAAAACCATAAACTCCCTTTCATAAATGTGAACATTAGGTGGGTAGCTTCAGCCATTCTTATCTTCGGCGGATCTTTTATTATCCTCATCTGAGGGTGGGCCGGGGAGGCAGCCCCTGACTCCTCATCCACTTATTTTGCATTTTATCTTATACAATTTTTGTAGGCCGTTGTGAACTCCTTTTAGAATAAGGTGGACTCATTTAGGATTCTGCGAGCACTCCCTATGTGCCCGGCACACCAGAGCCAACAAGGACACACACACACAGTTTGGTGGCAGGGTGACTGCAGAGGCAAGGAGGCTGAGAAATCAACAGTGAAGGATAACAAGACGGGGCACCAAATTGGGCACAAGGGGCAGAGAGGGGAAGAAAAGGGCCTCTCCGAGTCCGACCCAGCAGAACTCAGTGAATTAGAGGCTGGGGAAAAAGGAAAGGTGACTCTCGAAGATGACACTGTGGTTCTTTCGTCCACGAGCTTTAGAGCGATGCCACCACCCACTGGGGGGCATCACCGGGGGCAAATGCGTGTTAGCTCTGGGTCGGGGGGTGGTATGCAGCGGGCAGCGGTCAACCCTAGCCCGGAACTCGGAAGAAATGTCAGGGATGGGAGGTAAATGCGGGAGTGGGCAACATGGACAATTAAAATTGCAGAACTGGATGGCATTGCCCCGAGAGGACATGTAGAAAAATAAAGTAGCTGAGAAAAAAAAAGCTTAGCAATAACTCCATTTGAGGAACAGAAACAGAAAGGGAATGACCAGACAGGTGAGGAAAGAATCTGAAGGAAAAGCTTCAAGGGGTTTGTGCTGTTGAACCCTGCCAAGTAATCAGTAACTCTGTCTTTGCCACAGGATTTGGTAATTAGATCATTTGTCAATAGGTTTATCGCAGCATGAATCTCATGATTATTACCCAGGACTAGAATCCTTTTTTTTCCCTCTTCTTCTTATTTTGGCTCCAAGAATAGAACAAAGAAAGGGAGAGAATTTCCTGAGGTAACTGGGCAAGATTTAAAAGAGAAGAGGAAAAGAAACACAAGGTTTAAAGAGGATGTGTGTAAACATGTGAGAAAGAGACAGCCTGAGGTGGAACTGACTGGGCTAGGTTCCCGAGGCAGGGAAGGGGACCATACTGTGACTATTCCTCCTGCGGGGGTGGGGGGGGTGGGGGTTGGGGGGTGCAGCACGGGCAGGAGGGGGAAGGAGGAAGAGCAGGACAGCAGCAGGCGGGCTGCAAGCTGACCACGCCCCTAAGGCGGCAGTGAGGAGGAGACCCAGATAGCTGGGAGGGCTTGGCATCTAGTTCGCTAAGTCCAGGAGCATTTATCCCAGGCTTACTCTCACACTGAATGTATTCCTCTCACTCCCACATCACATCACAACTCTATTTTTTTTTCCTAATGTGTTTTCCCAGCTCTTTCTCAGCTACAGTAATTAATTCAAATACACCATCACTTAAGTGCCAATCAAAGCTCCATCGAGATCTAAAAAGAACAAGAGTGTGCGTATATGCAGTCTATTAATTTAAATTGCCGGTTGAGTCACTACATGCCAACAATTAAGCAATGACACAAACACACACACAGATTATATTCCACGCTGATATAGCTAAACTGGAGATCTCGGAGCACACGCCGTCCACGGCCAAGTTTCCCAGAGAGCTGAAGGTCTGCCCCCCAAGGGAACAAGGTGCAGTCATTCAAATATTGTAACTTTTGATTAATGACTACTTTTCTAAAGGGCTCTCAGCACTTCTCTGCTCTCTAAAATGGCACATATAAAATATCATTGAACTGCTTCCCGGGCCTCCCCAGTGAGCACCCAGTGTGTCTGGTGATAACCCACCAGACACAAAAGCACAGGCATTCTTCCCCTAGCTCATCTCCATTGGGTTTCTCCCCCACCCCAATCCACGCCATCCCCCCCGTTCTCCCGGACCACGACGGCGGCCTCCAATCTGGTCTCCCTGCCTGGCGCTTGCTCCTCTCCAATCCAACCTGCACTGAGCAGCCAAAGTAATCTTCATAAAAATAAGACAGTCCAGGCCACTCCTCTCCTTAGAACTACTTGCTCTGTACCAAGGCCCTACCGGACTTTTCCTGCGTTCCTCCCCAACCTCTTCCCAAACCATTCATCCCGCCAGCCCCCAGCCCACCGAGCCAGCCTCCTTTCCGCTCACCACCGTTGAGTCTTTGCCTCTGCAGGCTCTCTCCTCTTCTCTTCTCTGCCTACATCACTCTCCCCAGCTCTCTGCATAGCAGGCTCCTTCTCGCCTTCTGGGTTCCGAGAGTCTTTCCTAAGCCCCCTCACAACGGCTCCCCGTTAACCCTGTCTTACCACCTAGTTCATTTCCTCTTTCTAGCTCCTATCGTTGGAATGATCTTATTTTTTACATTTTCATTTGCTTTTTAAAACTCTCCCATTGTACTTGCTATATGGAAGCCCCAGACCCTCAACCAGGGGCTCAAGTGCCCCAGGGCCGCCTGGGAATTGGGAAGAAATGCACACCCCCCCGGGTCGGACTCCAGACCCACCAATCAGTCCCTGCAGGGGTGTCAACGTACTACCTGGGTGACTGTGACACACATGGCCACAGTCACCGGTGCCACTGCAGTACAGCACGCTGCCCCCATATGCAGTGATGGTCTCCCCACTAGAAAAGAACATTTACGGGAGCAAAGATCGAGTCTGTCTCACTGACCACCAATTTTCTCACTCCTGGCCCGTGACCTAACACATTGTAGGTATTTTGGAGAAGCTTTTCTTATGCCAAAACCAACATCCAGGCTACTCAACTAAAACAACACACACTTCATGGCTGTTTAAATAGCCTGTTAGTCATCCCCCCCAAAGACACTTCTGGGCTTCGCTGGCTCTTCTTCCTGCTACTCCTCCTCGTTGACCCTGAGGTCACCTTCTTGCCTACCTCTCTCAGTACTCAGGATGAAAGGATTATCCCCTCACAGAGCTGACTAACCCGTGCCTGGTGACCAATCCTCAGCACTGGGTCCACACTGTAGGATCAGGTCAGTCTCACTAGAACAGAATGGGTAAAGGCCGGCTTTGCAGCAAGGATGCCGGGGTTCACATCCAAGCTCCACCACTTATTAGCTGTCCTGTCTTCAACGAACTGATTGACTTCTCTGCTTTAGCTTCCTCATCTAAAAATAGCAATAACCAGTGGCGCCTACCTCACAAGGTCGCTGTGAGAATAAAATACGGTAATGCATGTAAAGTGCTTTGATCACACCCCCATACACATGGAAAGCTCCCATACATGCTGGCTGTTATACATCACATCCTGCTGGTTATTAGCCCTAGGTCTCTAGCAAATTCTTGGTCCTGGTAGTTCAGGACCAGCATACTGACTGGTCCTATAGAGCAGAACACAGCCACGGTCTCCTAGGCAGAATAAAGACATTCTACACATGCGGAGCACTGATCCCACTTAAAATGAGCTACCTTTACAGTTCCCGAAGTAACTCTCCCCAAAGATTCCCCTTGTATTCCAGTAGTCTCCTCCACCTAAACGTCTCTCTCCCTGACGCCCACCCTGACCTTGCTTTCAAAATGCTCAGAAACCAAAGTATTTGTTGGAAACTTATAAATTTTCTGGAAGATGACTGCAGTTGCATAAACCGCACAGAGGCGGTAAGGCGACGGGAAAGGGAGTGCGGGACACAGGCCGACCTACCCTAGAGCAAAGCCTCCATCCATCCAGGAGGAGGTCCAATGGCAAGTTTCAAGGAGGATACTGGGCTCTGAATGATATGAAGAAAAACAGAAACCAGGGAAGAGCAATCGATAGGCAGCAAAAGAGTTTACACAGAGCATATATAGAGCTTACAAGCAGCAGAAAGTGCCTTAGGGTCACTGGGAATGCCCAAGAGTAGCCTACAGCACAGCACTGGCGAGCTAACTCCCCTGCTAGCGAACTTGCAGAGGTTCCCCATGGCTCATACTGACAAATTTTCAACTCCCCTCTTTGAAGTTGAGACTGTCGATCAGCTAATAACGCCTTAACTTTCTTTTTCCTCCCATGCTTCACCTGCACCGAGTCCTCCTTCTTCAGACTCCCAGTATCCTGTCCCCTGCCTGTCACAACCTTTTTCTTCCCACTTCTGTCCACAAAAGACCAGCACTATTCAAAATGCATGGCCAATCTGTAAACTGCTAACAGCAGAGATATGGGAAGTTCACATCATAACAGCTTGACAAAGTAGCTTTACGTCTTCAATAATAAAGACCGGGTTGGTGCTCTTCCATTTTTTTTCCTATTTTATTTTTCTGAACATTAATCTTCATTGTATTTTACAAAAGTATCAAGCCACACTGGATCAGAAATTAAATAAAACAAACCTGGTTTATCATTCATCACCACAATATTTTAAGCAACACTGCATTAGACCCCTCCCTAACATGGGACACCTACCTAGTTTTTTACTCTAATTTTCTTCAAGATCTCCTAAAAAACACTCTCCCTGAACAATCCCACTCAATGTGGACCCTCTTCCCAAAGTTTGTTCCCATCATCACTTCAGCTGCTGAAATTGTTTTAGAAAGGAAAACAAATCCCTGGCCTTATTCCCAGGCCAAGTGCTTGCACTAAGGAGCACCGTTTCTTTATGTTTCTTATGTTTTATACTTGCTTTATGTTTCTCTCCACCCACTGCACAGCACAAAGACAGCCCAGGGTAATGCTTCAATTCCTGGACCAAAACCAGACTTCAAAATGCAGTCCAATTCCCCAGGGCCATGGCCAAACTCTGCCCATGTGGCCTGAGACAAGTCCCTTAACTCATCTGAGTCTCCCGTTTCTCTTCTGAGATGTGAGGCTGGCACTGTAGGCAAAGTCTTCCCAACTACCAACTTCAATGATGTGCCTCCTCAGAAAGGCTCACAGGTTCCTCGTGGGCAAACGGGAAGCATCTACTCTGCCGCGGGGCTGGAGAGACAGGAGAGCATTTTCAAAACTATAGAGCCCTCCATGAACGTGAGGTATCGTTATTACTCTGCACATACGAGGGGCCCATGCAGAATGCATGACCCAAATACAGAAACAGTCTGCCTCCAAAACTGAAGGGCAGGGTGGTGAAGGGCCTTGACACTCTGACTAGGGGAGCCATGGAAGATACAGGAGACCTGGCCTGGAGAGTATGAGTGTGAGGGAGGAAACGAAGAGCTCTCATGCAGAGAAGAGGTGACACACGCCTGTCCCTGTAGATGACAGAATTAGGTACAATGAACAGATGCTGTAGGCGAGAAAGGAGGAGGAAAAGGAGCTGCCAATTCCCCGCTCTGATATGTACTTACTGTTTCTATCCGTGCCCTCTTTTAATAGTCGTACAAAATACAACAGAAAACAACATTGTTCCTGCCTTTCTGTTCAGTAAGAGAAGTCCCTGCCTTGACACCAGAGATACTTGGACAGTGGCTAGAAAACCATTTGTCAAGGATGTGAGAGAGGATTCCTACGGCGCATATGGCTCCCAGAATCCTGGTACCTTAACTTGATAAAGCACTCAACCCCAAATTCCACAAAACTGGGGACGCCAACTTTTTGTCACATGAGAGCATTCGCAATACATTCGTCAACGCATTTTAACAGGGTCGGCGCAGTTGATACCAAAATAAGCCCACAGGGCATACACTTCGAAGAAAAGATGACTAAAAACAGACATTTAAAAATGGTAACATCACACCCAGTTTTCAATGTCACCACACAATTTGTCACACAGGCAGCTGGGAACCAACCCCATTACCTTAGATGGGCTTTCTGACTGCTTATAACTTCAAAACTCAGATATTACGATGCTGCAGCTGGACACAGACTCTTTCGGTTTCTCTGAAGGAATCGAATTCCAATAACAGCATTATCCTTTCCAGATACTATGTATTTGACTAAGTCCCATACCCACTAGTCAACATGACTTTCAGGAATAAGAAGAGCCAGCATATAGTGGCAGGCACTGAAGGCAATGATTCTCATACCATATCCTCACAACCAGCCTAAGAGGCAGACACCATTGCTGTCCCCAGTTGACAGAACTGGAAATGCAACTGCCCCCAACTCCCTTCAGAGGCACGGAGCCAGGATCAACACCCGAGCAGCCCGTCCGCATAATCACTAGGCCATAATACTTTAAAAATTAAAAAATAAGAACATCAGGCACTAACAAATTATTTTAAGAAATGCTCTATAACTAAAACATTTCTTGCACAGCTTTTTTGCCACAGTTTTTCATCATGAATTGGAGAAGGGGAAAAAAAAAAGAGAAAGAAAGAAAATCTCAGGAAAATAAATCATGACAGCTGTAAAGATGTTTTCTAAGAGCCCTACAATTTTCGTAATTACAGTTTACAACGTGATAGTAAAAACTGCTATTGGACCGCTTGCCTTTGTCACAGGTGTGAACTTAAAATATTATTTGATCATAATGTTTTCATGCAACTATCACACATAGCAAGTAACACTAGGCCTAAATATCATGGGTTTGCAAATGCTCTATATGGCCGTTCTTTAACTAGTCTTTGCTCTAAAACCAGGAGAAAGGCTGGGGGTGGAGAGGTGTGTTGGAAGGAGTTTGGGAGAGGGATGGGGCATGACACTCAAAAACCTGGCATCCACCTGGCTGTTTGGGTTGGTTACTAACTAGTTTTAATTTCAAATAATGCCCCCCCCCATTTTATTTTGGCTCTTTTCTTGTTTCCACCCAATATTTAGACAGCAACACGAACCATAAAAGTTGGGATGGGTCTAAACTTGGGGAATGGCAAGGCTAAATGCTTGGCCCAAACTGCCACTTATGTGGCTGAGTCAGGACACCCAATGTAAACATGTAAGTTGGTCCAAATATACACATACTAGTTTTTATTTTAAAACTTACTTTGCATCTTAGTAATTTCTTCTTTAAAAATAGCCAAGGAACCCTACGGTTTTGGCCAATTTTTTTTTTTATAAATTGCTATTTTGAAAAGAAAGCATAATTATCCATGTGTGGTGGATGGACGAATGATATGCTATTTTCTAGTGCTGAAAAGTTTCAAAGGGAGTACCTAGGAGCAATCACTAAAACCAATGTATCTCCATAAAGTGCATTTTTTACAAGGTGCTTTATGGGAAAACACTGAGTTACAATTGGGAAAATGTGGCTATTTTTACTAAATGCCACCCAGTCAGGTATTTCCTGCAAGAACAGGGACTAGATTTGTTCTTCTAATCCTTGTCCTGCAAGGCACAAAAAGAAGATGGTTCTAATTCGAAAGTCCTTGTGGGTTTTTACCTGACTCTCATCTAAAGAGCTAGCCATCCATGGCGCGTGTTTAGGTGGAAAGAAGCCACAGCCATGATCCCATGCATACAACACCAACAACCCCACCCCACCGGTGACTTAATCTAAGGCTCCAAATGGGACAATTTGCATACACCCAGAAATAAAACCAGAATCTAGGTCTCTGCATCACTCCCTAAACACACGGGTACTTAATGTTTATTACATTAAAACACCAAAATATAAACAGAAGAGAGCCAGGCACATGCAAGTCTAGAAAGACTTGCTGAGTCAGACACTCCAGGGGCACAGCCCAACTCTGGGATTCTTGCTCAGCCCTCCGGTGACGTGAAGGCAGGCTAAAGTGGCACAGCTGAGAACCAGAGCCCAGATCTCACAAAGCGCTTTTATACCCCTGACGTTATCTGGACTTCACAACAACCTGGTGAGGCAGGTGGGGCTGGCTGGGGTAGAGTCCCTTTGTACAAAAGGGGAAACTGAGGCCCAGAGCAGTCATCTGACTTACCTAAAGTGACAGAGCTAAGGAAATGGAGCACTGGAACAAATTAGGTTTAGTATCATCCAATGAGAAGTGCTAGGAAGAAAACTGGAGATCACATAGCCAAGCAGACTTATTAGGCAAGTAGAACCCGGGTTACATGATGTGAATATGACCACCTGGCACCTTAATGGAAAGATTCTCTATCAAACCACTGTATCTGAGTAGTGAGCCTGTGACACTGCCTACCTCCTCAAATGATGAGTTGCTTCCCTGCCCCCCAGGCTCATGTAATAAGCACCATATTTTTAAGACTAGAAGACGTACTAGACCATAAGACATTTTAGAGGAGGAAAATAGGAAAACAAATTTTTGAAGCAAAAAATGTGGTAAAATATTTAATAACCTGTGACCCCCACTCCACCACTACCCCCCCCCCACAGTGAGCCAGGTAAGCTACATTCTGACTATAAAATGGGCCCCACCTCTTCCCTCCCAAATTTGGGGGGAAATGCATCTTATACTCTGAAAAATAAGGTACTTAGCTTTGGACCTATAATGTATTTCACTCACACACACACAAAAGCAGCACAGATGACTAAATTAGACCACTCTCATCATTACACAAAAAGTCACCCTTGATGAGACAACAGGACAAGTAGGTTAAGGGTATCAGTGAGAGAGTGAAAGAATGGAGAGTAGAGCAGACAAAGAACTGAATAAATGGAAGTGGGGACTCTCAAGGTTGGAAACTTGTATAGTGTCAAAGAGAAACTGAACTCATCGTAACAGTAATAACAACAGGTTGCAGTCATGAGGTGCTCAACAACCCAAAGGCGGCCGGAAGCAGTGCCCTCCGTTCAGGGAAGAACCAGCAAAGGGGCCAAGGGTGTAGGAAAGTACAACAGCCCAAGGACAGTGTCAAAGAACACAGGGGAAGGGCTTGGGATGGAAAAGGGCCCCGAGAAATCAAATCCGGGAAAAGAGACACAAAACCCACCTCCAACAGCCCCTTTCTGAGAAGTCTACAATCATAGTGGAATTACTCACTTTCCCATGGGAATGAAAACGCTATCAAAAGACCTCAGTAGCTAACAAATTGAACACTTGTTCAAATGAAACTTAATCCCATGCAGTTACACAACCAGGTTACCTAGCTTGCCCTGCCACAAAATTTTATATTGTTTTGTTTTACAATTTGGGGGACCTCACCCTTCCATTTTAATGCAGTGATTTCTACAGAGTTCTTTAATACCACCTATGATGTAATCATCTTGAAAACATACCTACAAAGTGGGTAGCGAGTTAACTGCCACTATCACTCACTGGGTTGCCAATAAAGGAACACAGACCAGCGTTCAAGCGCAAGAAAGTCAGGCCTCAGAAGACTCTTAAATGAAGTATGATGATGGCTCTCCAAGTCCAAGTCAACATTCCAGGCTGTTCACAGATGCCCTACAACGCACGTAGGGGCCATGACAGTTCTGTCCTAGGATAATGAAAAAGAAAGAGCTGCAAAGGGAAGCCACTTATTGTCACTAAATTATGCCAGGGGACTCAACCCTCTGCTACCTGAAAATCTGGTAGGAAAAAAAAAGCAACTGGGTAAGAACCCAAGGTGCTGGACTCCTGCTCCCAGCTTCAGATTTTTGTATGAGCAGCCACCCAGCAAGAGAAAGGAAGCTAGCAAGCACAGTTGGAACATTTCTTGTGTGTCAGGCATTGTGCTAGACACATAACATGCTTAAGTCATTTAATTCTCACAATCACTGCTGTGAAAGTCAGGAAGTATTAACTCCAAATAAGGGAATAAACTGAGGCTCAAAAAGGTTTAGAAACTTGCCCAAGGAGACTAGACAGTATGTTTTGTCCACTATACCAGATAACTCAAAGCACTCAAAAAATTTTTTTTAAAAATTAAAAAGGCCTAGGGTCTTCTTGAAAGAAATCATGACTGACCCTCCTTCCCCAATTCCCACCTCCAGCTCCTGCCCAGTTAGCTAAGGGCATATCAGAGTAAGGTGGATCCTGAAAGCAGACCCCCACATCCCACCCGTTACTACAGCCCACTATTACATGTCCATTTACTGCCAAGGCATGATGGAGGATCCCCCCCAAGTTTTATCCCTACCACTGAATGCCAGAGAGCCCAGAACTCTGAACTAATGGCTAGGTGCTCTCTGAGACCCAGCTGTCCCACCACAACAGTCTATGTGTCAAAATAACTTGAAACTCGGGCAACACCACTCTGTCTTCCACTAATTACTCTGCAACTTCAACAACTAATTGGGGCCGGAGCGGGGCAGGGGGAGTGAAAATTAAAATAGGGAAGTTCAAGTAGTTTATACATACATGTACCTACTAACAAATACATAACTTTAATGTTGGAATTCCAAACATAAAAAGCAGTTTAAAAATGTGTACATGGATGCATTACATGCACCCAGACACACACACTGAGGTTATCTTTAAAAAGGGCACCGAGGAACAGATAGAACATTAAACTCATCCTTTCATAAATCCCAGGGCACATTCATAACAGGAGTCGGACAGATTTTGTTTTCTACCACACAGTTCTATAAAAATAAACTGTCATCACAACATCCTTGTGGTAGTAAAAGGCCATATTTGCCTGCAGTTAAATCCAACAGCAGCTGCTCTATGGAAAAAGACGGCCCAATAATTGGCTTCTTTCACCTCTGTTAATCACGAACAAAAGTGTCATTCAGTTTGAAAATGGACAAAATGCTCCAATGGATGGTCAGCTAGCTGAGCCAATGGGGTGGAATAACAATAACCCTGTAGCATTTTCCTTTTTCCTTTTGTTTGGTCTTTCAAAGCCCTTAATTAAGACCTGCACAAAGCGCCCCTACAGGCTTTTTTCAATGAGGCATTACACGCCTGTTTTCTTGTATTTAAAGAAAAAAAAATAGCAGGGATTTTCTGAAACACATTAAACAGAATACACAATTTCCATTTATTTGCAACTGAAATACTGTTAAAATTTTAGAGCTTAAATATTATCATCAGTAACAAAGCAAGTTCTTTCCATTTCAGACTTGGGGATTGGAGGGTGAATGAGGAATTGTTTAGAAGGGAGGAGGGGGAGCTGGAACCCAAGAGGGAGAAGAGAGTGCCTAAATGAAGAAGTGTTACAGAGCCATTTCTCCAGAAATAAAACTGGTCAGACATAATAGACATAATTTAGAAAGATCTAGATTGGTCTCTAAATCTTTCACTAGCTTAATATAAATTATATATACAATACAGATGGGGAAAAACAACAACACATGAGATACTCTTAAAAGCAAACAACTAGACAACTGAGACAAAGGGTAACATTTGGAATTGTATCTGCTTCTCACAAACTCCTTTAAAGAACTGCATAGAAAAAGACGGTGTTTCTACAATGAGACAATCTGTGTAAGAACTTTGTGTAGTTCTATCATTGATTTCTGCCTGTAAATTTTTTTCTTTCTTGGCCTGCACAAAAGCTTCATGTAATTCTGGTGGATAAGAATCAGAATGTGTTGCTTTAAAAATACCCATACCCTAATTAACTTTTCATTATTCGATTTTCTTTTTTGCACAACTTCATAAAGGCTGTTGTGTTCATTTTTAAATGCTCTGAAATACAATCTTTTGGGGTTTTGAACTGTTCTGAAAATACCTAGTTTTGCCCATAATTTGTCCTTCCCTCCCCCTCTCGCAAATAGCCTGAGTGACAGCTTAATGTGACAGCTTTCTTGCCACAATTCACCAAAGGGGAGTGGCAGGTAGGGTTCTAGGAGAACAAATACCTAACAAAGCCATCATTCTGGGGAGTTACTTCCAAACTGTCAATCCAATCCATCAAGTGGAATGTGCTCCACTATTCTCTTGTAAATGTGCTTATTTCAGACCAGGCAGAGGCCAGGCAGCTGCCCTAAGAAGACTAAATGACCCAGCTCCAATGTCACCTCTGCTGTGAAGCCTTGCAACTCCCCAAGGCCGAGCAAGTTTCTTTCCTCATGGCTCCCGCAGCCCTTTGTTCATCCCTCCTCATGGCCCTCCCACACTGTATTTTATTTGTGTCCGTGCCCATCTCCTCCACCAAACCAGGTCACCCATGGACACTTCTGAGCCAGCATGATAGAGTGGAGGAGGGGACAGGATCTGCAGTAAAGCCACTTGGGTTCAAATCCTGGTTAGAGATGCTAACATGACCTTGGACATGTTACTTGAATATTTTGTCCCTCTGTGTTATCAAGAATACCTTTCTCCTAGAGTTGTTGTGAGGATCCAGTAAACTAACACATGTAAAGCTCTTCCCACAATGCCCGACACGCACCGAGAGACTGACCAGTGCTACAGCAGGAAGCACCTTTTCATATGTCTCTAGACCCTCTGTATGTCCTCTTTGGAGAAGTGTCTACTCAGGTCCTTTGCCCATGTTTTAGTTGGATTTTTTTTTTACTATTGAGTTTTGTAAGTTTTTTTATAAATTTTGGGTATTAACCCCTTATCAGATGTATGGGTGGATATGTTCTCCCATTCTAAGGGTTCTTTTTATTTTGTTGATGATTTCCTTTACTGTGCAAAACCTTTTTAGTTTGATGTAGTCCCATCTGCTTATTTTGTTTCCCTTGCCTGGGAAGATGTATCTAATAAAATATTGCAACAAGCAATGCCTAAGATTTTGCTGCCTATGTTTTCTTCTAGGGTTTTTATGGTTTTAGGTCCAATCTTTAAGTCTTTAATCCATTTTGAATTTATTCTTGTGTGTGGTGTAAGAAGGTAATCTAGTTCCATTTTCTGCACATTATCTGTCCAATTTTCCCAATACCATTTATTGAATAAACTGTCTTTAGACCATTTTATGTGCTTGCTTCCTCTGTCAAGTAGTAATTGACTATAAAGGTATAGGTTTATTTCTGGACTCTCTATTTCTGTTCCATTGATTTAGGTGTCTGTTTTTATGCCAGTACCATACTGTTTTAATTACTATGGCCCTATAGTGTAGTTTCATATTCGGTAGCATGACTCCTCCAACTTTGTACTTCTTTCTCGGAATCAGTGTTCCTATTCACAGCCTTTTGTGGTATCACTCATCATCAGACAAGTACAGATTAAAACCAAAACGAGA
Source organism: Sturnira hondurensis (assembly GCF_014824575.4). Taxonomy (NCBI): domain Eukaryota; kingdom Metazoa; phylum Chordata; class Mammalia; order Chiroptera; family Phyllostomidae; genus Sturnira; species Sturnira hondurensis. Next base: position 5,886,748 of record NW_028075269.1, read on the forward strand.
TTATCATCTTACACGATTTCCAAAAGCAAACTTTCTGTGTCCTTCAATTTATCCGCATTTAAAAGTATGTTATGTACGAGGCCCACACAGGAAAGAGAAGAGCTCAGAAGATGCTGAGTGAGATTGGATTCCTGCTCTCAGAGAGCTTATGAGCATTTCTGCGCATCTGGAAATATACTGTACTAATGGCTGATGTTATCCTTTCACATTTGACTAAGGTGCACTTTCTCAACAATGTATTAAATCATCAAATATTTGAAAGATGTAGGTACAATGAACTTGTCTCATTTTGCTAATGGAAGAGAAAGTAAGAGTTCAAGGATGTTATATTTCATATTTTGATAAACCCTGTAATTTTTACTAATGGTCCATGCTAACAGAGTGTGTGCATTCATACCAGGTCTTTAACACGTGGCTCTGTGATAACAGCATTGTTCTCAGGAGCACTGGAATCGCCAAAACTACTTATGTACGAAGTTAAAAGATTCTGGGTCATGAAAAAATGTGTAGCAAAATCATTTTTTCCCATTATTATCTTTTCAAAAACTGTACCATTAAAGATAGCATCACTTGTTTAAATGTAGCAGTTCTAATAAGGCCCACTTTAATGAAATCACTACTCACCTAAAACTGTTATTAAATTAAAATAAGTCATCTGGAGTTTTAGTTGTTCTTTAGTTGAAAAGAATGGTATGGAAACAATGATTTTGCTACACATTTGTTTGTGACCCAAATCCTTTCATCATAAAAAAAAAAATAATTGGATGAGAGTCTGAATAATTTGTTAAATTAGCTACAAATAATATATTTGTGTTTAACAATGCCAGGTAGATTTACTGCATCACGTGCCCTCTAGAAAGTAATAACAGACTAACAGAAACGGGCTCCTTAAATCAACTGTGGGACCAGCCCCCTGGGGGCAGGGAAGGGTACAGCCTCTTACCAGAGGAGACCACCAACAAAGCTCCTTTCTCACTGGCTTCAGGGGTGTTTCAAATTCAAATAATACAACAAAAAATACACACCATAATAAATTCTGGTGGTTTTTTTTCCCCCATAGAAGTATGCAAGGAGAGGGAGGAAACTCACCTACATGACAATATCTCACTATCATAAGTCAACTAAGCTGTAGCAACACAATCAAACTTTTTCACGAGTCTTATATCTTCATCCAAGAGAAAGCGGTGCCCAGCATCTTAAAACAGTACAGATATTACATGGCTGTCTGTAAAATAATTGATGCCTACTTAAATATAACACATCCTTAAAAGGTCCCTGAGAATTTAAAAATATTGAATTTTTTATAGCAGTGACTTTCAAGAATATTTAAAACATGCAGTATCTGACTATTTAGTCAGGGTCACAGACCTCTTCCCCCTCAGATTATCAAATAAAAAAATGACAACAGCCAATACAACAACAGCTGTCCAGTGTGAATCGATCAAAATTGTATTAATTTTGTTGTCAGATTGGCAAAAAATAAATATATATATTTTGGTGTGCTGCAGAATTTTAGAAATTAGTTTGTATGTACCATGAAATGATAAAGGTTGAAAATCATTGTATTATAATGTCAGTATAATTAAATAACAAATGTATTTCAATCATTGCGTGAAGTTTTGAAAATATTTACGGGCAAAATTCTGTTGCTTGAGATGCTACTTACAGAAATCCAACAGCAAATGTCTGCACTAGGCTGAATGTTTTTAACTCTAAGAATACTCCCGGAGACAAACTACAGGAGGCCTTCTGCTGCCTCCGTTCTGCGTCCCAGCCAACCCTGTAACAAGCGAACTGCTTTCTCACCTGCCCTTCTGCCATCGGTGACCATTCCCTTTATTTTTATGTTAGCAAAGTGAGGGTTCCCCTAAAAAGCTAATAATCTACTGCAACATGTCTTATAAGCACAAAAATTGAAGATGGAATGGGCTACATAAAGCCCTTCCTTCAAAAACATTTTTAAATTAGTATGATAAATGTGAGAGTGTGCTTTCTAACACAGTGTGGCTGTACCACAAACAACAGAGTGGCAGGCAAGTATTTTTACTGTAGAATACCCAATTACCCTATGATGCCACTGTTACCCTCAACTTTCTCTGGGACCAGTGGGGCAGTTACTGTTTAAGGAAATAGGAAGAGACAAAATTTTGAGGCCGGATGGAAGAGGACCCAGGAGTGAAGCTCTAAAACTATGTTGCCAAAAAATAAAAGGGATATTGAACAAACCTTCTAAATTGTCTACACAGACATAAGCATATTATTCTACTTGAAACAAAGCCCTAGGTAGAATTAGTACTTTCAGTTCCTCCTAGGAGAAAACATTTTCAGTAATACAAACATCCATGTTGAAATGGAAGAATTCCCCACAATGTTGGTGTGAAATTTAAAAAAGAAACACCCACATGAAACATTTTGTTCTCATCACCATTCCTTGTTTCAGGGACCTAGAAGCAACTATAACTATAGTAAAAACTGAACAAAATACCAACACATCTCTCTGCTGTCACCGTACAAACCTCTCAACTTTACCCAGCAAGCCTCAGTAAAGCCCAACTTTACTCAGCGTGGACAGTGACACGTTACGTAACGCTCTCTTCTAGCAACGATGACTGCATGTGACTGCCTAAAAATGTGTATTTCTTAAAAATACCAAAGTTTGCCCTGGCTGATGTGGCTCAGTGGATTGAGTGTGGGCCTGAGAACCAGAGGATCTCAGTTTGATTCCCAGTCAGGGCACATGCCTGGGTTGCAGGCCAGTTCCCAGCAGGGGATGCATGAGAGGCAACCATACATTGATATTTCTCTCCCTCTCTCCTTCCCCTCTAAAGATAAATAAATAAAATCCTTAAATAAAAATACTGAAGTCTAAGAGCCTCACCTTATTTCAGATGCCGGCATAATTTTTCACTTATAGTAAGAAAATGTTCAATTGAAAGAGACCAGAAGAGAACTATTTGGTGCTGTTAAGGCATGAACTTTTTCATCCTGCAACTTCAGACACATGCATCTCGCCACCACTCTAAGGAGGAACCATCCACCGGCCACATCACTCAAGCACCGAGGCCCCGGCCGCCATGTGAAAGGTATACATTATGGCCCGGAGGCAGCTCCAGGCGCTGCTGAGCTTGGATCTGCTCACTGAGCAACCATGTTGTTCCAAACAAACTAAATGCTTAAGAGGCTAAAGGGCAGTGGAGGCAATTATTGGAAGGAAATTTCTCGCTAGGCCAGAAAGGAATAATTAAGTCTCTGCCTGCTAAATCACATTACTGGAGTTAACAATGAAGTAATCAAGTGTAAATGGTAATACAGCCCATCTATAGGACTCATGAAAAGAAATTAAGGTTGTGGGTAATGTAGACTCTTGTTACTTAAATACCGCAAAAATTAGCCCCCAAAACTTCATTCATTTATCCTCTCTTTATACAAATGTGTGTGCTCTTTGTGGGAGGCAAGAAATTGGTTAATCCAGCAATTAAGGCAAATATACTGAATCATCAGAAGTAAAACACCACTCAGCGACTAACTCACAGGCAGAGATCCAACGGCATTCCCCACACTGCTCAGGCTGTACGGAGCCCTCAACTAACAAAAGGCCTCCAAAATAGGAGACGCATGTGGGTTTTACTCTAATATATGGCTAAAACCACTGAAATGATAAACCTAATGCAAGCTTTGTGTAGCGTACTTTCTATGTGCAGGTCGTAGAAGAGAATTTACACATACAGAGCTGCGGGGGATCTGGGGTGGTAAACTGGGGGGAAAGATGGAGGGAGACTCACACAATCCTCTGCTCAAATAGCAATGAAAATTGGTTATTCTCTAAGGGAACCAAATAAGGTTGACCCGAGATTTGAAAGGTCTACATTCAGACCTTGGCTCTGTAACCTCAGGTTGATATGATAACCTCACCTCACAGACTCCGTTTCTTCATTTTACTTGAGGAGTGAGGCCAAGACTAAGATTTCTCAAGACTCTAAACTGATCTATCTGTTGTTGTTAAAATAATTTAAGACTCACCAGAAGTTACAAAAATAAATAGTTCATAGAGTTCCTATGCACCCTTCGCCCAGCTTTTCCCAATGGTAGCATCTTACATAACCACAATACATTAGGAAATTTATGTATTAACTAAACTACAGACCCTACTCATGTCCCACTAGTTTCTCTATGCGCTCATTTTGTTCATCACATGTCCGGATTTATGCACTAACCAGTACAATCATGGTAAGAAACTACTTCATCACCCCAAAAGACCCTGGACATGTTACTCCACCTAAAACCAAGCCCTGGGTGGAATTAAAACTTTCAGTTCTTCCTGGCAGAAGACTTAATTTCTTGCAGAGAACAGGTATTTTCAAATTCCATAAACTTCCATGCAGAACATGACACAGAACGACCCATGATGTTGTTGCTGTGAAATAAAAATACGCTCAAGAAAAACTTTGCTCTCATCTCCAGTCCCTACTTTAAGACTCTAGATGCAACTGCACCTGCCGTATAAACTAAAGAAAATGCGACAAGGACATCCTGCCTCCTGCTCACTATCTTTTCACAGCCACCCTGTCCTCCCACCTCTAACTCTAGCAACCGCTGACCTGTTCTCTGTCCCCACACCTGTCATTACTCGCATGTGCTAAATGGAATTATGCTGCATATAAAACCTCTCGAGACTGGCTTTTCCACTCCGCATAATGCCCGTGGTGGCAATGGACCCACATTGTTGCCTGTACCAATAGCTTGTTCTCTGACACCTGTGCACTTCTCCACTGTGTTGACGTACCAGTGTATTATGGCACGTTGGTTGTATTCCTTTTATGTTACAGTGAAGTCGCCATTATGGTGTGGGAAGAAACTTTTTAAATCTTGTTTCACCATTGCTTGAGATGAATTTGTATTTCAACAGATACTGATGGATAATCTTAATCAGTAATTATCTTAGTCACTTCATTAGGCCTTCCCTGAATACGCTCACTTAAATAGTGAGCCCCCTTCATCCTGCTTTATTTTCCCTGACAATACTTAACATCACCTGACCTTATTTTTCTATTGTGTTTATTTTTTTTATTGTCTACCAGCGCACCTACTCTACACATCAGGGCAAGGATGCTGTCACATATGAATAGTATCTGTGTCCCCAGCACTGAGAGCAGTTCCTAACACACAAAGCATTTAATAAACACATGTTGAACAAATTCATTTAAGTATTGACATTATTTCAATAAGTAATTACTACTTTAAGGTTGAAAGATGATTGATTCCATGAGCCATTATACAAATATTAGTAGCTCTCAACACATAGTTTGAACTGGTCAAATTATTTGTGTGAAACCTTTTTATTCACCTCTACAAACTAACTACTCCCTACAATTTCAGTAAAGTATAGACCCACAAAAGACTGGTCAGAGACAAGGAAGAAGAACCAGAAATGTTACCATCTGACCAGCAATCAAAGTCAAAAGTCTTATTAAGTGTTAAAGGGTTTACATAGTCAAAGAAAAGACCATCAATTCAGATAATGAGCTTCCTTCTGCTTTGTTTTGTTTTTAGCGTACTCTGGAAGGCTACTTATGGTTCTGGGCAAGTCATACAACTAAATGTAACTGGTTCTGTTCCCTGTTGAATGGAGAATTTCACCAAATCAACTGCTTTCCATCACTGCTTAAAAGAAGTAGACGGAGAAAGGAAGGAAGGTCTGAAAGATACCAGCAAGACTTTGGTATTATGACATATGTAATTGAAAGGTTTAGCAAATAATGAACAGATATCAGGTCTATAAACATATAAATGTAAATAAACGTCCTTCGGGAAATGGGCTTTTTTTGTTTCCCCCATGGAAAGACCTCGCCTTTCTGATGAGTGGTCCATAACACAGTTTTTGACCACTGCGCCAGATGATCTTGAAGATTTAGAAGAGTCCAAATTTACATTCTAAAAAGTTGAGAACACTTCAAAACAGATGTAGCCTCTCCAAAATGAACTCTTCATCTATAAAATGAGCAGTTCACGATATCGATGACATGTAAGACAGATGAGTAGGTACAACTAGAATCAGCACTAAAGGACACTGTCACACAACCCACTCAACCAAATAACCCTGGTCGGAAAAACCAAGACTCATCACCCCACCTACACATTTCATTTATTCCCTGTGCGTCCTCACCACCTATGGTTTCTCCATCTCTAAAATGGAGAAAATAAAATATCAGCATGTACTTTAGAGAGATAATGCATGTGAAGCATTTCTCATATGCTTGGTACTCAAGAACACTTATTATAATGAGCATCTGAGGCAATAACAAAATGATGCTGCTGGTTTATCTGAATGGCAAAAGAGACCATAAAGAAGCTCTTCATAGCAAAGAGCGCCACATTAAGTGAAATGAAGAAGCCAAAAACGCTTCCAGGAGAAGAGAGCCTTGAAGTCACCCAGTAAATGACTACCCAGGTGGGGCTGCCTGTCACCAGTGCATTCAAAATCAAAACTGTGGCCACCGAGTCGATCCTGCACAGACCTGCCACTGAAGGGAGGAACACACAGACCCACGCAGGAACCCAGCTAGTCTGCAAAACATTCACAGTCTCATAAACCTCCACTCACACAATCCACACCGTGTTCAAATCAACTAAAGAGTACCAACTGAATTAATACCAAGTGGACCCAATGAAATGCACTGGGGAAAAAAAAAGGCTCGTGGGTGATTCACTTTTGAGCTGACTTCCCTATAAAAACATCTTCAACAGGAGAGGCAGGAAATTCCAGTGAGTGAAAGGGAGCAGCTACATGGAAACCATCATACTTTGCTTTTTCATTTACTTCAGGGTTTGGGTTTTAAGAAGCACGTTCAGGAATCTCCTTAAGAAACAGAAAAGGGAGTACGTGAACGGATCCGACCCCCACGTACCATCTACATGAATTCCGTGAAAGAAAGAAAAAGCAAGCCGAGACGCACATGACTGGTATTTTCCTTGCACAGAAAAACACCATTAACAGAGAAAATGACGTGAAAGATTTTAAACAGGGATATACAAAAAGCAAAGTGTCTACGTGAGAGAAAGTTTAAAATTCTGCTATGAACGAAAGATCATTTTACACGGTGAGCAGATTTTTACATACAGGTTACTCCCCAGGCAAATCAGTCTCTCAAGCTTATGTGCATACATGTGGGTGCTTCTTCAGGATGTTTTATTTTCATACCTGTTTTACCCTGTAATGACCTAGAGCCTCTCACCACATCGTTTCTCATGCTACCATTTCCTCTTATGATAAACTCTGTCAACTACCCAAGCAAACCACAAACACACTAAACTCATGAGTGTTACAGACCAACAACCACCCACGAACGGTGGGACCACCGAGCACGTTACCCTAGCCTTTTGAATTTCAGTTTGCTCACCTATAAAATGAGAACCATGCCAGGGATCTAGACGATTTGATGGAAACCAATACTAAAATATGTAACACACCTAACGTGCACATAGGCCTAGCAACTTCTCACCCAAATTCCATTTTTTTGAACCAGATTTTCCAAACATGGTTACTCGAATGGTCCAGTTTTTGCACGGCAAGCAAAATGCTCCACCTCTACAGAAGCCATTGGAGGCGCCACAGCAACGGCAGGATATCAAAAAGGGGGCTGAGAACTTGACTCGTTTTAAAAGTACAGACATTTAGACAAAATCCCTTTTCACAGCTTTTGCTAACACTAGATATGTGCCATGCTAACAGTATATCAAGGCTCTAATTTGTGACCACACCTTTATTCTGTAAGACATTAAAATCTAAACCGATACTTCCTCATTAACCGGTATTTATTAGCCTATGATCCAGGAATTTCCCTCTGAGGTATTTACACAGGTACAATGAAAACCTACATTCATACAAAAACCTCCATACGAAGATTTGTATTGGCTTTATCTGTAATTAGCAAAAACTGGAAACAAGGCAAATGTCTCTCGACTGGGAAATGGGCACCTCGCGGCACATCCACATAATGAAATGCCTCTCAGCAATAAAAGGAGCCTTTTGTATTGACATACGCAACATGAATCTTCAATATGTACGTAGGAAAAGCCAGGCACAACACGACCTTGTTTTGTTCCACTTACAAAGCGTTCTGGTAAATGCAAAAACGATGTACAATGAGAGACCCAAAGGCAGAAGACAGATCATCAGTTGTGAGGGGCGGTAAAAGGGGTTGAGCACAAAGGACACAGGGAGCGAGGGAAGCAATTCTAGAATCAGGGGTGTCCAACCCACAGCCCGCAGGCCATACGCGGACCAGGGTGGCTATGAATGCAGCCCAACACAAAATCCTAGATTTATTTAAAACATTATGAGATTTTTTTGTTGTTTTTGTTAGTGTTTATGTATTTAATGTGTGGCCCAAGACAATCCTTCTTCCAGGGCGGCCCAGAGATGCCAAAAGATTGGACACGCTTGTTTGACAGTGGTGGTGATTATATTACTACGTGCGTTTCAAAATTCACAGAACTATATACCAAGACTGAGAGGTTTGCGGGAGTTTTCCTTACAACTTCATAGCTATGAAGATCCGTCAAGTACTCAGTTAAAGAAGGAAGATGGAACATCTAAGATTAAACTGACTGACTTAGGATGAAAGTATGAAGGTATGAAAAGAAAGGGGGAACCTCAAATAGACTCATTTGTGAAGAACCATAAAACCTAAACTTCTAAAAATGTAACTTTCCAAGAGCCAATAAATTTGACGAAAATCTATTTTTATCAGGTACTGCGAAAGGAATTATTCTTTTGAAAAAATGTGAAAGGCGGCCATTTCTAGTGGCACACAGTTTTATAGCTAATGTGCAGTAATATATGAAGAACCATCCAGAATACTTTCCAGATGAGATGCATATATACATTTAAATATTTGGCTATATCTGGTATAAAACGAGAGCTTACTTCCTTTCAGATAAATCAGCAACTGCTGTCAAAACCAGCCCGCACAACTAGGAAATGAAACCAGAAATTCAGGCTGGGGTAACTTCAGGGTTAGAAAGGACCCTGACAGAATGTATGTCATTCTTCTGCCAAAGTCATGAATCTTTTCATCTCTGGATGTCGTGGGTGTTTTTCCCCCCTCCCTCCATAATATCGCCTCAGCCAGAGTGGTGCCAGGGGCAAATTCTTTTAACACAGAAGAAGACCCGAGAATGACAGCAACTGATGGACCCCTCTCTCTCTCTCTCTTTAAGATTTTATTTATTTGTCTTTAGAGAGGAAGGGAAGGAGAGAAGGAGAGAAATATCAATGTATGGTTGCCTCTTTTGAGTCCCCTGCTGGGAACTGGCCTGCAACCCAGGCATGTGGCCTGACTGGGAATCGAACCGCGATAGTGTGGTTCGCAGACACGTGCTCAATCCACTGAGCTACACCAGCCAGTTCTGATGGACCCCTCTCTCACACATTCCTGGTCTTCTCAGTGTCACACCTGCTCACAAGCCTCCACACCGTGGATTCAGATGCCACAAAGCCAAGCCATTAAGGCTCGCTGAACTGAAACCAAGTCCCCAAGGAGAAGGCTGGCTCTGGGCAACAAAAACCTTTATTGGTCAACACAGCAGTGCTCGGCTAGCATGGGAAACATCCACTCATCTCCTTCTGTGAACTGACAAGAGACATAGAAAGGTAGATAGTCTGCAAGGCATGTTCTGCATTCTTTGTTCCTAACTTGTACACCCATCTAACACACACCCATATCCAACCTGGGAAAATAGCATCCAAACGTCAGGCACACATGTACACATATGAACAGACTCACTGCCTTTGGTGAAATATGTAATTGAGTAGAATCCCCACCATGGAAGCAGGTCACACAAAGTTAATTCAATCTAGTATTAGAAACTCATTTATCAGGAACACAGATCCCTTCTCCATAGAATGTAATGGAGCTTGGAAAATAGTTTGATTGCTAACAGCAGAGCCTGTGGTTAGCGCACAAACTTGCCAACCTTCCATAAAGTATGAAGCCTTCAACTGCACGCCCTCCCAGCCTCGGACTGTTTGCAAACGACAGGAATGAAATATTCCATATGTTTTCTTTGTCGGTGGCGTGGCTATTGAAAGCAAGGCCATGGTAGTCTCCCTGCTGAGGGACTGGGTCAAGCTATTCATATGTAACCGGGCAGATGTCAAGATGGTAATGGGAAAAACATCTCAAACTTTTTTTTTTTAAAGAAAAAGACCCAGGGTAGAAAATGCACAACTGTATTTGAACCACTCAGCCAATCTAAATAGGTCGTGAGCACTGTTGCGTACATTAGCTGCTGCCCTGGCTTTATAATTCACTTTCCAATCAGGTCTGAATCAAAACCCAGAAAAGTTTTTAAAGTTTCAGAGGAAGATTTAACTCTGCTTACCACGAATGCCTATAACTTTTTAGAAACACAAAAGATTTTTAAGAAAAGATTTTAGTTCTAAAATTACTTTTTTTAAAATATTTTATTTATTTATCTTTAGAGGGGAAGGGAAGGAGAGAGGGAGAGAAATATCAATGTGTGGTTGCCTCTGCCGAGGACACACAATGTATCGTGTGTCCCCTGCCGGGAACTGGCCTGCAACCCAGGCATGTGTTCTGACTGGGAATCGAACTGCGATCCTCTGATTCGCAGGCCCGCGCTCAATCCACTGAGCTACACCAGCCAGGGCTAAAATTACTTTTAAGGTACTAAGCTTGTCTTGATCCACAAAGCACAAGCATTAGTTTCAAATGTAAAAAAAAAAAAGGAAAAGAATACATAGGCAGCCAATAATTGGTAAAATATCATGTTTGAAGTCCTTTTTAAAAAGTTCTCTCTAATGTGTCCATTTCTAGGAACAAAGTGAAGAAACAAGAGCACAGTTCACCTGTCGAGCCTGAGTAAATCTCAGCCACCACCAACACGGGAAGTGGCCTGATTGGCCTGAGGGTTCCCTAAGAATCAGTGCATTTAATGAGAATCCTCAGCCTTCCAAAGTATGCAAGCCGAAAATTAGTATCTAAAGATCACACTAACACCAGCTAGTGTCCTTTGCCCTTTTGGCGTGAGAAGAAACTATTTCCCTGTTGAGACAGCACCTGGCTCCTTGACCAGACACCTCAGGAAAGCAGTGTCAAGTCACCAAGAAAAAATACGATGTCCCCTGAGCTCCCTGCTCCAGAGAAACTCCACCTCTCCACCAGCAGGCTTTCTGGGTAGAAGGGGAGTCATGCCCCTAAGAGACGGTATCTTGATTGGTAAGAACCTACGTGCTATTCTTTCTCCACCAGGATCTCCATGGTTTTCTAAAGGGAAAATCGGCCAAAGGAGTAACCTGCTTTTCATTAACATACTGCCTCCCCTGTGCCATTTACATCAGGATTTGACCCTGATACACATTCGAAAAACCAGAGAAATAGGATTTAGAATTTTAAGTCACAAGATGAAAATATACATATCCAACTGCTTAGTCACTCCCACAAGAAACAAAACAATTGGGTGCTCACTGTCACTCAAAGAGATCACGCTTTAGAGTTTCCCACATGGGACCCTTGAAGATGAAGTCAAGCTGTGTTTTTACAGACGGGAGAGCCAGTGCCTACGGGATAGAGTAAAATGTCCAAGCTCACAGATCTAGGGGCTCGGGGGTCTTCACTCCTTGTGTCACACTCTCAAAAAAAAAAAACAACCCATTTCTGAAGGCCTGTTCACAAAAATATGCCTATAAAAAGAAAACTGGAGCGTGGACAGTGACATAAATAGCTGGATTACATGACCATGGACTCAAAATGACCTTGGGGAGAACAGAAGGCCAACAAGAAAATTTTTCTTTGTATTACAAAGATTAAAAAATATGAAGATTTTTAAAAACCTAGTCAAAATGAGATGAATTAGTAGAAGCAGCCCAGCAGGGATTAAAAACTGGTATTAAGTAAGATAAACTATCAAATACAGTTAGTAAACCCTTAAGGTGTGATTTTTAAAGGATACTAAAATATCTGAGGTATATTACATTTATTTAATATTCCCTTATTAACTCTGATCAAGTTATATGAGAACTCAGTAATATGCTTCAATTGATGTGAGATATGAAATACTTGAAGAAGACCCAAGGGGCAGTTATCATATTCAGAGAATGCAAAGATCAGGCCCTGGCTGGGTAGCTCAGTTGGTTACAGCATTGTCCTGATAATCCACATTTGTGGGTTCAATCCCCAGTCAGGGCACAAACAAGGATCAACCAATGAATACACAAATAAGTGGAATAACAAATCAATCTCCCTCTCTCTCATACACACGCACCCTTCCTCTCTGAAATCGATTTTATGAAAAGAAAAAAAATGCAAATACCAGATTAATTTAGTGTTTAAAACAGAAGCACACATGAACAATCTTCAACAACATTAAGAACCCTAAACATTAGTCACCACTATCTGCTTACTCTCCTACCACGCCAGAAAAGAGTTGATAGACGATGTCGAACATAGTGGTGTTCTACAGGTCTTCTCTCTCCTGAGAAAATCTAGGCCACCAAGCTTTTCACACATTACCCACATACTTTTTTTTCTAAGAGTCTCTAAGCATGAAGCTTACCCCTTAGGAAAATGGAAACACCAGGATGTTAATCAACATCCCAAACCAATGAGTTTGAGAAAAGGCTGTGACTTGGAAGCATACCCTCCTGCCCTGCACCTTCCAAACCAGACACGTGAAGAGGGAGAACTAATGACATCCATCTACCTTCCTAGGGAAACAGCTCTCATCACGCTGCTCAGGGGAGTTTCAACGTCACCACTTGGACTAAGTTACTCTGCTGTCTACAGAAGGAGCTACAGTGAGAAGTTCACAGCCTGAGGGGAACGGAGAAGTGAGACCAGAAGTGACTCCAGGCACATTCCTTGGCCCTGCCCTAGTTACAGTTCCAACGGAAAGGCGTCGTCTCTCTGCCAATTTCTGTCACTCTTCCTAGGAAGGAAAATTTCCCCAAATAAAACTTTAAAAATATACTGGAATGGGGAAAATCTAACTGGGGACCTTTTCTGGATAGCAAGTTCTAAAATCTGATTTTAAAGGTGAGGAGCACTGAGTGGGGTGGGCTGGGATGGGAATAAAAGAAAACTGTACTTGAACAACAATTAAGTAAAAAAAAAAAACTAAAATAAAATAAAATCTGATTTAAATATCAGAAATATTTTTATTGACAGAGTGCATTGAGATTTCGTTCTTTCAATGGCCAATGTTATATTTAAAACTGTTTCTAAAAAAATGGCTACATTCTTCTAGTATAAAAATAGAGAAGCTAGCCAAAGGGGCTTACATATAAGCTTTACTTACATTGGCTCAGAATATTTAAATACAAATTAAATATGAAGAATAAAGTCTCATTAAATATATCTTGAGATGCATCAGACATGTTTCCCCTACACATGTACTAGCACAGACAACAGGCCAGCCTGGGATCTAAACATATACCCATTCTTGGCCCAACTGCCTCCCGAAATATCTATGGTTTACATTTCCTTACAAAGATATTCTTATATTCCAATGGACCAACATCTTGCCACAGGGAATTGGTCCAATGCTTTCTCCACAAAGACCTTTTAGTACAGAAGAGCTAAGAGAACTCTAAAAATATATATGTAATATATTAATTTCCTGGACTATTAGAAGGGCATTCCTGGATTTTAACCATTTGCATCTAAAATAAGAAATACATAATGTCAAATTTTACTCCTGTGCTTTTTTTGACAATTAAAATATGTCGTGGTATCCAAACATGCTTTACAGACTAAAAATGACCACCTCAAACATTCTGTTTGACACATTTGTACATGGCACAAATACTTCAGAATGCTTTAAGAACCTTGCTAAAAACTGTCTCGGTCATATACATAGTTTAATAACAAATACTTGTCTGTAGGTGAGTGAGTCAAGAGTACACAGTACTATATAGTTCCATCTTGCCACTTAAGCGGGGTATCTGAGTACTAACTTGCTAATGCGTTTAGAAAGTTGCAAAGTTATTGAATGTATATGAACTACAAAGTCATGGTCTGTCTCCTGCTAGGATTGGTTTCCAAACTCAGTTTTGAACTCACCCTACTTCAGACAATAGAGCTGATACCTCACCTACAGTTGAACCATCAAGCACTTACACACACACACACACACATACACACACACAAATGTCAAGAAAGGCAGACAAATTAGCCTTTGTGTAAGAGCACTGACTTGCTAAATGCCCTAGATCTTTCTTTTTTTACTGAAAGAATTTTAAAATAGAGCATTTTATTATCCTCAATGAAGCTTTTTAAAAAACTACACTTCACTGAACACGGCTGGGGGGAGAAGGGAAAAAGTTACGCGTGGTTCTTCTAGGTATAGGAGAACAAGCTTTACCACTGCCAAAAAACGTGAAGGCTGAGGGAGGCAGTTAAAGAGCAAGCTGTATAATGTATTCTACAGCCAAAACCCTGAGATCTAGTTTTAAAAATTAAAAGAGTTAAGCTGTCTTATTAAAAACACTGTTAAGTCACATTAGTTATTTTTCAGAGTGAAGCACACACTTGGCAGGGTTTAACTTTTAATACAGGTGTGCCCATACCAATAGATACTGTGCTTTATGTAACTTTATATATGTTTTATAAAGAAAAAGGGACAGTCTTAGAAAAATGTCAATAAGTCACTACAGGATTCTTAAAATTTTGCCTTCCCTTCTATACAGATTCAGAGAATCTGAAAGCAGTGACAAACATCAGCCATCCTCTACTCCAATACCCATTATTTATTGACAAGAAAATGAAAATACAAGGATAGGCACAACCAAGGAGTCCAGAAACCAAAATCCAGACTTACAGGCTGTCAGTACTTTAAACTATTTAAAGATGACTAAAATAAGAATTTGAGAGACAGACTAACAGAGGCCAAGAAAATGCCTAAACTTGCCTGGATCCACCTACTAGTACAGAACTTTGATCTTCCCTAAGAGATTAAGTTGTCAATGTTACCTTACAACTCCAATGTTAAGAGCCAAGTGCCTGGACAACAAATGCATGGGATACCGCAACTGTCTTTAGCATTTAGTTCGACTGAAAACCGTAAAATATCAGTGGTGATCGCAAGCCTTAAGGAGCCCAGAATGACAGAATTACTGGTTCCAACCCTAGGAATTGCTCAGACCACATCCAGCACACTGTTGCCTTGTGAGGCGGTGAGTTCCCCATTCAGTGGAAATATTTCTCCACTAGAGTTGGGCAACTGGAGCTTTCTTGGTGGGTAAGAGCTCATGATTTAAGCACCTATACAGAGCAAATCCTAGAAATGTATTTTTAAAATCAAATGAAATAGAAATAGAACTCTTGGCAATAAGAGCTGTTTACTTTCTTGTTTTAAGGTGAAGAAACTAAGGTCCTGAAAGGTTACATATGTGACACTCTCCAGGTCACTCCACATTCCCTGTAGAATGCCCTTTCCTCTCCTGTAGTTAAACAGAACCCAGCAGTTTGTAAAGTGCAGGATCAAAGATGCTCACATTGTTCATATATTGGCCTTGTTTAGAACCAAGTTCACGTCTACATAATATAAATATATCTCTGGAAAGACACACCACACACACTAAGCTAACAATGACACTTACAGATGACAATACAGAAATCAAGAAATATCAAAACTCTCCCATCCAAAAAGGCATAAACTTTTCATCACTGACTACTGACCTGCCAGGGAATACACCAGACATTGGAGGAAACATTAGAAAATATTTCTTTCTTGTTTTTATTGACCTTATTATTAAGAAAAGTTTAAATGATACCATTAAAAGAAGAGAAGTGTTTAGTGTAGTAAAAAATAAATAAAACCTTATCGAAGAATCTCAGATAATGCTTCCATAAAGGGAAAAAAATAAACCACAGATTACGTTTAAAAATACTTCCAAGTCCCTCAGGTAAGCATCAATCTTATATCGAAAGCTCGATAACCTGCCCACGTACAGGATATTCCCATTGTGAGAGTTAAAGAGATTATGACTAATTATATGGAAGTGAGGACATTGAGTAACTTTTTGTACGTTATCCAAATTACTGAACCAGGGTGATTTTATTTTCCAAGTGTTCAGCCATACCCACAGGAAACAAGCAGGGCTATTCTACCCTAGAAAAGCGCCTTAGCTCGTCATGCATTCTGCAACAAGTCTCCATGGCAAATTTCCTAACACACACTTCTAAACACAAAGAACTCCTCCTCCAAGTGAGTGGTACTAAATGGGCTTCTGCAACTCCTGGATCTTTTCGTGAGAGGATCAGAACATGATCCTCACCTTGCCACCCTAAAATTGTGCAAGAATTATAAAATCACAGAACTTCTGGAAGCGACCAGCAGCCCTAGATATAATCTAGAGAATCCAATTACTTCATTTTTCAGATGAGAAAATTGTGACACACACACAAAGTAGAATGACTTGCCCAAGGCCACACAATTACTTCCTGGCAAGGTCCAGACAACGATCAAGGGCTCAGACGCACCACCACTGCCATGAAGCCAGAGAAATAGCCTTTATAATCTTAAAACCATGTACCAGACATAATCTAGGACACAGAGGCTTATGCTCCAGGTTTACAGTTCTCCAACTTTGTGGCCATGACACACATACCAGAGGACAACTGTGCACAGTCCCCTCCCTACCATCCTTGTGACTTCATCTCTTTCTCCCCCCCATCAAGAATCTTGGAATCTAGGTGATTAAGAATGACTTTACTACCATAACACAGGAATAACTTTCAATCCTTTTGACAAAATAAACTTTGAAATTTTAATACTAGTAAGAGTACTTCCTTTAAAACACTTCAGGGTGAACGGTGACAAGCCAGTGCATTGTGACACAGGGTTGAGAAATGCTGTTGCAAAACAAATAATCACTACAGGTGCAGCAAACGGTGTGAACACGGGAATCCCATCAACAATCCTGAGGATTACTACTGACTCTGCCCCCAGCCTCAGATAAAGCCCCTTTCAGCAGGAAACAAACACTGTTAGACTGAACAAGTTTAAACGAGCCTGAAGGAGAAGCAGCAAGTATCCGTTCTCTGGGGCCTTCCCAGATCTGGACAAAGACTAAGTGGTGAGAAGGCTGAATTTGGCAAATGTGTGTGTGAATAGCGTTGGAATTCCAATCCCTAGTTCTGCCCCTCGGCATGGCCTTGAGTCCTTATTTACCCACTGCAACATTTCTAAACGCCCATGGACCAGGCTCTGTGGACTCCAAGTGGGGATAAAATGAAACCCCTGCTCTCTGTCAGGTCTGGGATGCACACACCCCTGAGATAGGTGAAGGCCCAACACTACTGAGGAATGAAAAGAAAATAAAAGAACTTTGGTTAATAATTACAGTCTCATCTCTTTCACTTCCATTCTTGTATTTGTAATTTTATATTTAACACAATTGGTCTTGATTGAACATGCTCCAAAAATTAGGAGTCTGTGAACTGAAGTTTGGGAACCAAGGATCTGGTCCCTTGCTGTATAACTGAAACTCACTTAAAGCTGTGATGGGAGAGCATATTTGGAAAGAGACCTCAGATGAGCCCAAGGTGTCCTGTAAGACACAGTGGAGCATGTAGACCCACAGTACCCGACCCTCCACAACCTGGCTTTTGAGAATCACCAGACTAGCTGGTTTCCCAAAAAGCAAACATACTGCCCTTGAAATGCCCTTTAGATGGGGTAGTCATATACTATATACTTTTGACAGTGAAATGAAGAGTATTAGGGTAAAATAAGGATATCAAGGTGGAAGAATATATAATATACTTGCTCACCACTTGTAGCTCAGAAAGTGCTGTGATGATAGTTCAGGCAATCTAATCTGGACTGGTGCCAGTTACTTTTCTGTTTCCCAAGCCATGAACAATATATTTTCTAATGCTTAAGGTTTAGAATACAGCATTTCACTACCTTCAGTGAATTCTACAGGAAAATGCCTAACGCTCTTACAGAGAGGAGTGTGCTCTCATAAAATGTGATGTTTCTTTGTGGTTTTAGGTACTAATGTAAAATAGCCCTTTTTCTTATAGGGCAAGCCTACTCATTAAACTCGAGGAATCTGCTAAACAAGGTCTTTACAATGATCAAAACAGTAAAATTATGCTTTTCTATTATAGAGAGGCTCCAGGGAGGTTTCAGGCAAAAGGCAGCTCTCCTGAGTCAATTTCCTAAAAGTTTCAAGAAGACCTGGGGGGGGGGGGGGCGTGCTGCACAGGGAGCAGGGAATAGCCTGATCTTCTCTACTCAGGTCTTTCCCTCACTTCCCCTCATTTCCACTACAACTTTCCCACTGAATGTGCCTTTGCGGGCAAACTGTTCTTCATTACAAAGTGAACTTTTTTCGGCGTAAAGGTAAATTTCACCATTTCACTGAAGGGAAATGTCTTCAAATACACAAATAACGTCTGAGACTGGTGCGGAGGGGGAAGGGGAAGAAAACTTGAGAAAGGGACTGGAGGCCAAAGAATGAGACAGGTTCCGAGGCAATCACCCATACTAGAGGGCAGCAGAACATGTCCCACTATCCACCTGGAAATACAACACCACCCAGGCCTGCAGAGAAAGGATTTCTTCACCAGGTCTGTTATTCCTTTAAAACTGTCTATTTCTAAGAGGTCCCTTTCAGTAGCTTTAAGGTAAAAGGAAATTCCCTTTGCACCAGGTCCTCTCAGAATCCCTCTTTCTGTTGTTTCACTGCTCTACATTTAATCACTCAGCTGGCCATGCAACACAAGGCATGCACTCAATTACCTTATTCTTTCTGTATTGGTGGCATTTGCCAATGCCACCTCCAAGACATATTGCAGATACCTCTTCTTTTCTGAAGGGAATGTCTAAAGCTCTCGGGTCCCCGTTTGAGGAGGGAGATTTTAAGTCAGAGCCATTTGAGTGTTTTCCCACCGAAGGCAGCCCAAAAAGAAAGTTCTGCTGGTCACGGTACAGCAGAAAACTGCTGCCCACCTTTCCAGTCGGGCAGAACATATGCGCTCTGCAACTTTTTCTTCCAACATCCTGTCCTTCAGGTTAGAATTCCTTCTTGAAAATGTCTTGTTGGATTAGAAGAGTATTTTCACCCAGAGAAACCTGCAATTTCCCCCTCCTTCTCCCTCATTTTGGCCTGGTTTCCCTGCCCACTCCAGAACCCTGGCGTTTGTTGGAGAGTCCAGAGTGGAAACAGACCGAGGTGCCAGGTCTCTCTACCTGGGATAGGGCCCAACTGGAAGGAGGTTCGCACTCAGGTACAGGTGTTTCTTCTCCCCACATGCTGGGACCCAGGAGGTTCCAGGTGCTTCCCCAAGAAATATGCCTGCGTCTGCAGACAGGCCAAGTTCTAGGCGCCCTTACCCCGCCGACTGCAAACCTCTTGCCAGCTGAGCAGGGGCCCGCGTGAAATGGGAAGGCCGTGCAAAAAGCGTTTCCTGATTCCCCACCCCCCTTGGCCCCAGATACCCAGACACACTTGGTGGTGGAAGGCGGGGGGTGGTGGCTGTGCCCGAAAAGTCTGTAAAAAGAGCTACCTCCGGCTCGCACACGGACTGGCCAACTCTGGAAAGCCGGCGGCGCCGGAGTTGGTGCCAAGCACCCACACACACAGGTGACCGGCGCCCCCTCCCTCCTCGAGACAGGAGGGTGGGGTGGACTGACCACTGGCTCCGCCCCCCACCGACCCTCAATCCTCCCTCCTCCGATCCCATCCCACCCCTCCCCCGCCCCGTCCGCCCCCGCCTCCCACACTCACAGCGCTAGGGTGAAGGCGCTGAGCCCCTCGGGCACGGACGTCAGCCCTTTCCCGGAGCAGTCCACCCGACGGTCGCCGTCGCAGCTGCAAGGCGCCGCGCAGAGAGGAGGCGCCGCGCCGCTGGGCTCGGCGGAGCAGCGCAGCCCCAGGGCTAGGAAGCACAGAAGCCCCAGCGGGCCCGGCATTGCTGCGGCAGCCTCCTGGACTTGCCTCTCCCGCGGCGCCGCTCGCTCCGAGCGCCTCTGCTGCCCTCCGACGCCCCCCGCCGCCCCGGGGCGGCCGGCCTGCGGGTTGGAGCCGCGGCTCTCCTGTCTCGGCGATCGCGCGGGCTCGGCCCCTTCAACAGTCCGCTGCAACAGCGCAGGGACGCAGCGCTCCGGAGTTTCGCCTTTCCCGCTGCTCCATGGAAGCGCAGAGGCAGCCCTGCTCCGGTGGCGGCTCAGGGCAGCTGGCCGGGCCGGGCGCAGCTGCGGAAACCGCGCTCTGCCATCGCACCCGCCTTCCAGTCCCCGGCCTTTCGCCGCAGCCGCTTTTCAAGGTTGTGGACCGCAGCCTTCAGCCATGCCGGCCCCTCGCCCCAGCCCCCGCCCGGCTCTCGCACAAACACCCGGGATCTTTCTCGCTCGCTCGCCGCAGCGGCTCAATCTCCTCCCGTCCTTTTCCCTTCTAGGGTTGCACGCTCGAGTTCCCAAGCCCCCAGCCGCTGGGTTATGCAAATCACTTAGGTACATGCAAAACTAACCCTTCTCCGGGAGCGCCATTGGCTCGGGGACGTCTCGAGCTCATTACTATGCAAGAAGTGTAGCCGCCATTGGTCAAGAGCGGGACCAGAGAGGCGTGTTTATCGGGCCTGAGTGACAAGGTTGTGGTGGTGGTGGTTCAAGGCAAAAATCCCTGACTTGGCTCTATTTGTGTGGCAGGTTGTGGGTTGAAGGTGGAAGGATCTAAAGACGTGAAGTCTGGTTTTTTCCCTCCCCCCCACCCCCACGTCCTCCTCCCTCTGCAGAAATTGGATCTCCTAAATTGGATGACCTGAAAAAATAGAACTTGCCTCCAGCATTCAGTTAAGTTTCAAATGACTCTCCACTGTTAAACGGGCGAGGACTTTGGAAAGGAACCATGCAAATAGGAAAAAAAAAGATTTTGAAGAGGAGAGAAAAAGTCTCCTTTAATCTGACGTCAATATTTGGGTTTTAGGTATATAACAAATTAAAAGTACCTCCACAAGACTCTCACGTCATCTGAGATCTCAATACCTATCTTGATATGTACTTGGTAGCTAAATCTTAGTAATTCTGTACCCTCGAGGATACAGAATTTTGGTGACCGAAATTCAGACTGCTTTCTCACATACTTTAAAATCCTAAAACGTGGGTATTTATTTTGTAAGGATCAGAAAGGTTGATAGAATGGCTAGAATACTGAATACTTTCTCCAGACAACAAAAGGTTTGAGCGCCAACACTCAGAAGCCAGCAGCAACTTTGATGTTAATGATCAGCGTTCCTTCCTCTTGTGGCCTTGTGTGGCTTAATAGACCCCACAGAATCATTATTTGTATCCAACACTGCTTTATGGGGACCTCCTTTCTTGCTTTTTACTATGCCTTTGGGTTGTTTTACTCTATATTAAAGACAGTTTCATGAATAATTTAAGGCAGACAAGGTTAAAAATGTCACTGTCATAAAATTGACTGCTCCTGTCATGCCACTCAAAAAAAAAAAAAAACAAAACAAGCTGATGCAGACCTAAGCTGAAACATTTTCATTTTTGCATTCAGGCATTTGTCTTTAAAAACAATGCCTTGGGTGGGCACATGGCTAACATACAACAAATTTACTTACACGCTAGAGAGTTACCATATACAGATATGCCTTGGCTTCAAGCTTTAGAGATTACATATTTCTTCTAATTGTAGGTGTGAAAGAGAACTTAAAGAGAGATGGACAGCCCTCTGGCTTTATAGATAAGCAATCTGAAACACTCAGATACTGTGCTTAGCCAGAGACCATCACAGCAAAACTCCCTTCTGGCTTCTGGCTCCTTGTCTGGTCCCCTTGGAGCCTCCCTTACATTGGCTCCCATTGTCTAAATCATTTTCAATATTTTCTAGTGACTCTCATAAGTAGGTGAGGTCAGGAAAAATGGTATACTTGGGTCCTTTAATTTTCTGGGTTTTTTTAAGTAACAATTTTAGACTATACTGATTGATTTATTTTGCCAATTAACTAATTTCCTTTCTGTCAAAGTAGTAGTTTTCAAACTCTAGTAAGCATAAGAATCACCTGCAAAGGTCGATTAAAAATGCAAAGTGATTTAGGCTCTGGCCAGATAGCTCGGTGGGTGAGAGCATTGTCCCAGTCCACCAAGGTCATGCAGGGGTTTAATCCCCAGTCAGGGCACATACAAGAATCAACTAATGAATGGGTAAGTACATGGAACAACAGAATCAATGACTGTCTCACCCTTTCCCTCTCTCCCTCCCTGAAAATCAATCAATAAAAAAAAAAGGGAAGTGATTTAATAGGGCTGGAGTGTAGGGTCAGCATTTTGACGTACAGCATATGGTTGTGATACAGATGGTCCATGAACCACTCTTAGGGAAATTTATTCTTTGCTTTCATGGAATAAAATCTGGCAACTTAGGTGAAAGGAGGGCTGGCAACTTAGGTGAAAGGAGAACATTAGATTTTAGAGAAGGGAGAGATGTAGATTTTATTGAGGAATAAATTGCTGTTGTCCATCAGATGCTGGTAAAAAAGGAGAATTCAAATTTGCGACTTGTGTAAGATGAAATACTAGGAGCAAAGGCTGTTGGTAGAAAAGAGGTAATTTCTGTCAAAGTGCTAGTGTTTCTTCCAGTTGCTACATTACACGTGCTTTGCATTAAAGATAATAGGAAGTTAGTCTCCACTTTTTAGATAAGATGTCTTAAGAGAGCAAACAGACTAATTTTTAAGATATACTCCCAGATAACTAGAAAAAACAATCAACTCTTACATAAACCATAAGAACCTAGAAAGATATAGGAATGAATCAAAAATTTGATGGCAAGTAAAAAATAAACTTAATAGAGGCTCTGCCTCCAGACTGGTTCCCCTTTCTAGTTTTTCACAACTTTGCCCGAGTGACTTTGTAGCATCCACTGGTTAGATCACAAGACGCGGAGCCCGGCTGCAGTGTTTCAGCATATACTGCAGAGTGCGGGGGGTGGGGCACCAAAGAAAGCACCCACTTCCACTTCGGGTGGTGCTCACCTTGGAGGTTTTGTTCAAAGGGCATAGGCGTGTTGCCTAGAGGACAGGCTGAACTTTGGTCCCACTCACCCCCTCACCCAAGCACCCTTGTAAACACAGAACCTGCACAAGTGTATGCAAAGGCCATACCTGCTAGGTGAATGCACCCAAGGTGCTCCATTATGGAAACAAGCTTGGGAGACTGGGGAGAGGGGGGGCCTCTCTGGCAGTGCTATAATGATCGACTGGATTAAAATCCCTCAAGCACATTGAATTTTACTTTTTATGAAATATTTCCAATTTACAAAAGGAACAAAAGTCAAAGTTTCCGGCAACCAGCCAAAGAAATAAAATGTTACAAATGAAATTGAAGCTCCCTTTGTACCCCTCCCCAATCACATTTCTTTCTTTCTTCTTCTCCTTCAGAAGTAAGCCTTTTCCTAAATTTTGTAGTTAATTTTCATGCATATGTTTATACTTTTCATGTGTGTATGCCTAAACAATAGATAGTATCATTTTGCATAAATAATGTAATTCTGTACTCTTTTGCAACTTGTTTTTTTTCACTCAACCTGAGAGCTTTATTCATAGTTATGAAATATGTGGCAACAGTTAATTTGTTTTCATTATTATGTAGTATTCCATTTAAAATTTTTCATTGTCCATTGCTCATTTATATTAAATTTATTTCTATTTTTTCTAAAAATGCTACTGTGAATAAATATTCTTGTACAAGTGCCCTTGCTCATTCACAGATGCAAGAACTTCTATAAAATGTATTCTGTGTCTGTGTGTCTGAGTGGAATTGCTGGGTCATAAATTATGTGCACTCACCATTACGGAATATTGTCAAATTGCTCTCAAAAGTGACTTAACTTGGCCCTGGCCAGGTAGCTTAGTTGGTTATAGCATTGTCTTGATATGCCAAGGTTGTAGGTTTGGTCCCCCAGTCAAGACACATAGAAGAATCGACTAATGAATTGCATAAGTAAGGGCAACAGCAAATTGATGTGTCTCTCCCTTTTTTCTCTCTTTCAAATCAATTTTAAAAGGTGACTGTACTTATTTGTGCTTTCTTCAGCAGAGAATAAGAAACCCAATCACTCTACATCCTTCCAACAGCTGATACTGTACAACTTGAATATTTGCATATCTGATACCTATGAAATGAAATCAAAGTGCAGTTTAAATTTTTTTTCTGATGACAGCTGCATCTTCTCATGTACTTAGTGGATATTTGGTATGCTCTCCTGTGCTTGCCTATTTGTTTTCTGTTAGGTGGTTCATATTGTTTTAATTGTATAGGGCCAGGTGGTAAATATTTGGGGGCTTTATGGACCATACGGTCTCTATCACAACTCTTCAACTCTGCCACTGAAGCGTGAAGCACCCATAAATAATACAAACACAAATAGATGTGGCTGTATTCCAATAAAACTTTTTTTCTTTTTTTGAAAGCACATGTTGCACTAGTTCTGGCCCCTGGGCCATAGTTTCCCAACCCTGTTTTATAGGCACTGATCCTTTATCAAAATGTGATTATTGAAAAGCATTTTCAGGATTATGGAAAATCCATGGAATGGACCTCAAAGGTGACTGCCTTTTTCTGCAAGTTAAGATCAAATGCTTCAAACTTCTGGTCTCTGTGGTGAGCTCATGCTGAAAATTATATTGCAGAATGGGTCCAAAAGAGCTTTAAAATACTGTTTGTTCTGGAATGAATGGCCCAGACGTTGTCCTGATCACTTAGGGTTGATCATACGTTTCATCCAACAGGCACCCCAGATATTTGACCTGATGCAGTCACATGACCTGTGAAAGACAGTGGTTGCCTTTATAAAAACATAGTGCCAAGCCCACCACCTAAAGTTAAAAGCTGAACATGTATATTAAAAATATGTAAATAAGTGGTGGTGGTGGGGGGAATGGAGACAACTGTACTTGAACAACAATTTTAAAAAGTTAAAAAATAAAATTAAAAAATAAAAAAATGTGTAAATACATATGGATATCTACATCCACATACACATATGCAAACATTTAAAAACGTTATAGATTCAGGGGATAAAGAAAGAATATCAGGTCTAATCAGACATCTAATATGCATCTGACAACTGAGCCCTCAAGATACATGCCATTGTTTCTATGCTCTGATGCCTCCACATTGGTTGTGTTTGGGGCTTTGGGGTGGACGAGCTCCCACACTGGGCCACAGAAGCTTGCCTTCTTCAACAGGTGCCTGTACTCGTGTTTTTCTTCTCAGTCTCCATGTCCCTAGAGAGGTCCTATTGTGCCCAGGAAATAGCACCTATTTTTTTCAGGGATACTTTAAAATAACAGCAATCATTTTGAAGCACAAAAAATAACAATATGAAATGGTTAGCAAAAACATCCTTTTAAGCTAAACCGGTGATTGAATCTGGGCCCTCTCCCCTCCACTCCACCTGGTTCTTGGACGAGGGTCGAGAGGGGTTGCCAGCAGCAAATGCCACCTGTGCGGAACGGATGGAACGTCGGGATATGAGGGTGGCAGTGAGGCTTCCCACGTGACTGGCTGGAGGCCATTCTTGAAGACGGCCCTTGTCAAAACACCACTAAAAATGTTTTTAGTCTCCTGACATGCTGTGAGACCCTGAGGCCAGATACCTTTTTCATTATGTCGGGAGAGCCATATTGACCTCAAATTTCAAAACATTAGGATAAATATCAGAACGAGGCTCCTCTGTGTGCCTCTTTCTAAATCTGACTTTCTTTCCCTGATCTTTCCCTTTCAAATCTAACCCAAGTGGAGAATGAGACTCAAGGGAACAACTGGTGAATTACAGAACCACATATGGATCCCACAGTCTGAGTGCAGACACGACTGGTGAGAAACAGAACGAGGCAAAAAAAATTCTATGAGTGTTAAAGAAACCAGATGTTGTAATAGAAAAGTAAAGGTCGAAAACTCATGGTAGAAAACTGGGACATGATCACCTAGTCATGCTGAGAATTTGTTAAGAGGACCAAAGTATTAAGACAAAGTTCCATCGTGGGATTGGGTTCTTTTTTACACCCTTGAAATTCCAAATCAAACTTTCAGCATTTTTTGAAACACCTTTAGTGTAAGACAATTATTTCAAAGAACTCCATGCAAACGCGGTGTATTCCATGCACAAAAAAATGTGCATGCAGAAAGATGCCCTTGGGGTGGTTCTGCTGCTGCAGCTGAAATGTTCTGGAAAGCTCTCCTTCATCTACATTGACATATTTGGAAAGAAATCTAGAAGAGAAGGCAATGAAAGATTCCAGGCTCAAAGAGAAGGTGTGGTAAGAAGGGGTGTGAAGAGAAGACATCACATTCTGTGAACTGCCTTTTCCGGACCTAGATACCTGATGCCTCAAAAAAGACACCATAAACCTTTCCTATTGACTACTGACATCTACCAGGAGTCTCTTCAAATGAAGGGACTCTAGTGGAAATTAGAATAAAACTATTCACAATCCCCACTTTTGAAAATGTCTTTAAACTCATTTTCAAAAATCTGAGGTAATGCTTTTAAAAACACAAGCAAACTACCTCTGTCATTTGCAACATGCACCTTGGGAAGGAGCAAAGCAAACTGTGGAGACTAGGCCAACAGCGCTGGATGTTGGGATGACGCCAAAGATGCTATTCTTGGGGTCTGGGTGGCAAAATTTGATTCATTCTCTCCCTCTCTCTCTCTCCTTCCTGTTAGTGTTAAATACATGTATCCATTTCATAGAACCTTATGAGGAAATGTTTTTAAAATTTCAATATGAAAGAGAAAACGAAAGACCTCGAGGTGGAAGAGAAACTATGATAATAACTTTGCCAGTTTGCTCCCTTAGTTTCAAAATAACACACACTTATTGAGCTTTTCAACATTTTTTAGGATTGTTTTCTTTAAGGAATGTGTACCAGATTTAGCATGTTATCAATGCCTCAGAATCTCCTCTTGCTGATGTCTGAAGAGTTTAAATTCATTCAGGCCAGTCTGCATGTAAATCACCTGGGGATTTACATGCCTGATTTTTAAATCAGGCATGCTGTCTCCATCGATTCTGATTGAGTAGGTCAGGGGTGGGGCCCTGGATCTTAAGCACCCTGACTCTGATGCGGCAATGCCCCCTCCTCCAAAGCATGACTCTCTGCTAGAAGATTGTGCAAGTTTTGGTCCTTTGAGAAGCAGTCACCTACACTGGATTACTCATGCAAGAGATTAGGGGACACGTTTGTGAGGAAACATGGGGAGGGAGCTGAGGGGAACTTCTAGAACCATGAGACCAAGACGCAGTTGGACTCTGCATCAGGGAGCGAAGAAAGGAGAAGAGGTTGGGTAGTTTTAGGCTGCACTGCAGTTCAGTCATAGTTCAGCAAGATGAAGTCAGCCCTTAGAGGTGTCCCTTGTCTCCTGAGCAGGCTTGACTTAGTGCCTCTGTTACGCTCAGTCAGTGACAGGGACCAGCATGCAGGAAATGAGGTACGAATTTTTCAGCAGAACTATTAGGTGGTTAGTCTCCCTGCATTCAGAAAATTGACAGGTACTTTTTCACGACAGCCTCAGGATTTATGAGAAGACATCAAGTCCCTTCCTCCAAACAGCTTACAAACGGAGAATTAGAAATTTAGGGCGAGGAAGGACCGTAAGACTAGTTCCATCATCTGCCTAAGGCTTAAGAATGCTCAACAGCATCTCCGTTACTCTTAGATACATTTAGGGTTAGCATATTCACATGCCACTGGCAGTGGAGTCCATCTCTGGGCTGCTCTGGCTGTTAGAAAGTTCTGCCCTATGTCGTGCCCACCTCTTTTCTCCACGATGCTTTGAAAGTCCTCAGAGAGAGAAGGAACTTTGGAGACCATGTGTTAAATCTCATTTACCAGTGAGGAACCAGACCCACAGAGGATAACTCAATTACCCCAGGCAACACACCTACTTATTGGCTGAACTGGAGCTAATATCTAGGTCAATTGTTCTTTCTACTCTATACTTGGTTTAATTTGTACCTTTAATTCTTATGAAAAAGAGAAAAGTTTTGATGAATTTGCTGTCAGACAAAGCAAGTTAATTGCAATGTCTCAGATGGTTTTTGGTTTAGTCAAAAGAATTTGCCACGTGCCCTCTTAAGAATGACTTTTCTTGTGATCAAACCTCCTATCTGAGCTCGGGTAATATCTAGGACTTGCAAAGCCCCCCAAAATATTCAGCCAACTAAAGCTGTTCACGCTTAGTAGAAGGACCAAAACAATACTAAATCAATTTTTCTCCCCACCCCCGAAACGTATATTGAGTGGTAGACAGATATTCATGTAATTTGGTAATTTACATAGGTTTGTATTATTTTCTTTTAGAGTATGTTTGAAAAAATTTTATTTCCACATTTACAAAGCTTTCATTTCATAAACTACATTTAAATATTGCTTTTTGAGTTTAACAGAAAAGATAGGTATGGTCTTTAGTTAGCCATTCTTTTTGATTGCTGGAAAATTCTAAAACAGGAACGACAGCACTTTAGTGCCACCTTGTGGAAAAATACAAAAACGGGTAACAAATCTATAAGGTTCTAGGTGCTTATGCAAGGCAGGTGTGGGGCGGAGGAGTGTGCAGGTGTTGTTAATTCCCCCCTCGATCAGTTTTAAAGGGAAAATATTCATCATATATGATAAGTTACATTTGAGTATTTTAATCCGATTCTGCCAATATTTGCAAATTTAGAAAATTATTTAAATGGTCACTTAAAAACTATGTTTTAATTTTAACAGCCATTCTGCTCACAAAATTATTTAAATGGTCACTTAAAAACTATGTTTTAATTTTAACAGCCATTCTGCTCACAAAATTATTTATATGTTCATATTTTTACCCGGCTGCTGGGACACCACATTTTCTGGATCCTACTTCTGCCTCCGAGGCTGGCTGCCCCTTCTCAGAAACACTCCATGGGAGATGGGTGAGGATCTGATGAAGAGGCATTTTTGTCCCCCACCCTCCCTTAACCACTGGAGGGAGTAAGCAAGCTTTGCCTTTGTAGTGTGGAGATGATCATTCAGTCACGATCCACAGTAGGGAGGTGAGTCTGGTCGAATTCGAGGAAGCATATTTTCTTCTCATGCCTCCCCAGCCTTAAATGGGAGGTAAGCTCCACGAGGCAAGGGCATTGTTTTGTGCTCTACTGGACCCCTATGCACCCTAGAACATGATTGGCACATGGCAGGCCTTCAACAAATATGGGTAGTATGAATGAATGCATAATACAGATGATGTTTTGGTCCCTGTCTGCCAACTCATTTATTTCCTGCTGTATTCAAGACCACAGAGAGGAAGAGAGATACTCTTTTATTGGGCTCCGTCAAAAACTTCAGTCTCCCCCAGATATTCAGATGAGTGGCTTCTCCAATTCTTCCATTTGGGTTTCCCTTCAATGGTCTCACGTATGTCCTCAGAGAGACCTTTTCTATCTTCCCTAAAACAACACCCCTGCGTTCTTTCACAGTGTTCTCTCATCAAATATCGTGTACTATGTACCAGGCACTGTTCTCAGTTCTGGATATGGGACAGTGAGCAAAACAGGGTCCTGCCTGCCCACAGAAAGTGTATCATCTTGGGGAAGGAGTGGGCTCCCGAAACAGAACAGCTAGTGTAAAACCTGTTGCGTTAGAGAGATCTGAGCAGTAGAGACAGAGGGATGGGGTGTGAGGGAGAGCTGGAGAGGGAGACAGAAGCTGGACGATGCAGGGTTTGGTGGGTCATGGTGAAGTGCTTCGATTTTCATTCTAACTGGGGTGGGGGAGCGATGGACACAATAAGGATAACTGGTAGAAAGGGATCATTAGCACAAAACAGGTTCTTAAAAATAGTGCTAGTATTTAGTAAGCATGGCAAATATCATGGGGAGCACAGCGGATGCTGTGTGGAGGGTCCAAGGAACAGCACAAAGTTCAGACGCGGTGGGCCCAGGATTCTGAGTCCTCCTCAGACAGCCCAGAAGGAGAAGCGACTGTGGGGTCGCTGGGTGTGAGCCTTGACAGTGACTTAATGTTCTCCAGCTTTATCTTCCTGGGGCTCTCCAGCCCTCCTACCCCTTTAGAGGGTAACACTCACCATCTAACACTCATCACCACCTAAAAGCATGTCGTCGCTCCTCTGGCTTTCCCACCACAATACAAGCTCATCAGCAGGACTGGGACAACTTTCTTCTTCCAAGTGTCTCGTTGTCATTTCCTTAGTTAATTCCTCCTACCATTCTTAAGCAGTTATTACAATGTTATTTCGTTATTTTTTTCAATTCTTTTGCTATGGTTATAATTCACTCAAATAGATGCCATTCTACAGCATTTGAAGCATAGAATTTTAAAATTACCACAATCTACCCATAACTTCTAATTTGGTAATAACAAAGTAATCCAATAGGTAGGAAGTGGTATTTTCCATGTGGTAATGCAATCTAATGGGGTACCTAGGTACTGGAGAGAGAACATACCGAC
The DNA here is from genome assembly GCF_014824575.4 of Sturnira hondurensis. Taxonomy (NCBI): domain Eukaryota; kingdom Metazoa; phylum Chordata; class Mammalia; order Chiroptera; family Phyllostomidae; genus Sturnira; species Sturnira hondurensis. Next base: position 5,917,231 of record NW_028075269.1, read on the forward strand.
TTGAAAATGCGTTAAGTAAATATTGACATCATACACTGGTTAATTTATTCTGCTTTTTTCATATGTGAACCCAGGGCTCTAGCTTAAAAAGAGACACTTAAACAAAAAGCTAAGAAACCTAAACAATATAATGAATGAGGAGAAAAGTAGTTAAAAGCACACTGTGGCATTGGGAGAAAAGGGTTTTGAAAGCAAACGGGAAGGGGTGGCAATGGGGCAACTCGGGGTCCCCCAGTCTGCTTGAACCAGAGCAGTTCTGGTCACCACATACTAGGCTTTCGCTAAAGACAGAACTTCTCTAATGAATAAAGACAGTTTTTGAAAAATTGGAAACCCCCCATGCCTGATCAAGGAAATCAGGACTCAAGGATCCTGTGTCAAGTGGAAGAATTGTTAACAAGTTCAATGTCCCTTCCACTGGACTATGTCATTGCTGTTATTTCTAATTTAAAATTACACAATGGACATTTTACACGTCAGATCTTGGTCAGCAGGGCACAGTTCTTCAGGAAGTTCCAGTTGCAATGTCCAACTAACAAAAATCTTCATTTTTTAAAAAACCAGAATTAGTCACTATACATAGTTCAGCTATTTGTAACGTATTTTTACAAAGACCAAGAAAATAATAAACTTCATTGTTGTCCTCCACAAATGGGTCTCATCATTTCAATAGAGTACGGTGGTAAACGGTTGACAAAGGAATTACCTCTTTAGCATCTTGGTTCTTCATTGGCCATTTATTTTAATAAGATCAGCTGATGAATTCTGTGTCTAGCTGAGGCACGCATTGTTTTATTTCTTTTGAAAATGATGCCACTCCAAGTTCTTCAACTACCTGTGGAATTATGGAAAGTCAGTGAAATCCACAGCGTGTAACAGATCACCACACTGGGGTTTAGGCACGGTGTAACTTGATGGGGGAACAGACGTACGTGGCACCTTTGCGATCCGCCTGTCACGGGGAATTTAATTAGAAATTAAATGCTAATGGGGAAGACACAATAAAGCACATGATTTAAACAAGGTGCCACCACATCAACAGAGGCTGAAAACCCTGCCTTTAAAATGGGAGTGGACAGAAGGCTTAACGGAGGTAGTGACTTTAGCTTACTCCTGACTGGGAGCAGCCAGCCAGAGGAAGAACGAGAAAGAGCCTTCCCACAAGGGGAATTTGGTGTGGATTGGAATGAGGCGAGGCTTAAGAAAAAATGAACTATGCCACCTTTTCAATCATGGCAAGACATGTGGATTTTATCTGAAGGACAACGGAGAGTCTTAAGGATGAAGCAACAGAACTGGTTCTAGTTGAATTAACGCCATCAGGCACATGGACCTTAAGGAGCCAGCAGGAACGTGTAGAAGGTGAAATACCCCTGGCCAAAGACAAATTCCCATCACTTCTTAAGTGTAGCTAATGCCACTGCAGAAACGTCTCTCAGTGATAAATCTTCCTGCCACTGCCAACTCCTGGAATGTCCTCGGGTTGGCAAAGATACAGCCCTGCAGTAACTGGTAGCTGGAAGTGAGGCAGCTCCGCTCTGAGAGGCTGGTGAGTCAGTGGCCACTTGCAGGTATGAGCGCAATTATAGTTGCACAGGTGTTAGAGGACCCATTTCCACCATGGGAAACAAAGAGCCCGGCGTTCCTCTTACCCCCAAAGGCCAGGAACCTTGGACCTTTCTGGACACAAACCACTTCTACTGAAGCCTTAGTGCACAAGGGGAAGCCACATCATTTTGGATGATGCCACTGGAATGTAAATTCTCTCACATGCTACTTTTCTGGGGCTGCCATAACAAAGTACCACAAGCTGGGTGGTTTTGTTTCACAGTTCTAGAGGGCTTTAGTTCAAGATCAAGGTGTTGATCTCAGGGTTGGTTCTTTTTGAGGACTGAGGGACAATCTGCCCATGCCTGTCCCCTTGCTTCTTTCTGGTGGTTTGCTGGTAATCTTTGGCATTCCTTGATTTGTAGAAGCGTCACCCCGATCTCTGCGGTCATCTTCCCAGCCTTCTCCCTGTGTGTGTCCATGTCCACATTCCTTTTTAATAAGGATACCATCTATATTGGATTAGGGCTCACACTAATAATCTCAGTTTAACCTCTCTCTATAAAGACACTCTGGGGGTTAGGACTCCAACATACTGTTTTGGGTTTCTTTTTGGAGGGGGTGATCCAATTCAAGCTGTAATACCTTGAAACGTTAACTTGAAAATTAGATAGTTATCTAAACTCTGGGCCCAAAGGGTATCGTATAGAGATACCAGGGAGAAAAAAAAAACCAAAACTTCCTTTGGCTATTTCATGCTTTCAAATTAAACCTGCCAAATAAAAAACAAGAACAAAATGAAAAGTTTGGTTGTTACTTGCTGATGCAATGTAAATGTTTAACACTGCCATAAAAGTGAAACTTAACTGCAGCCAACGGGTGTATTTTCTCCTTTTTATCCCATTTAACAATTGCGGAGATAACAAATTAGAATTCTTCCCTACTTACTCCTACAGAAAACTGTATAACAGGACTAAGTCTTGACCGTGTCCTAAATATGTCTATAGCTGATGAGGAGGAAAGCTCTTACACACACCTTGTTGTCACTTAAGCACTTATTCTTTTTTAGAAAGTTTAAAATCAAAGGAATAAAATCAATGAGTGGGCAATGTATGAAATTACCTTTTGCTCTTTATAAAGGCTTCATCAGGTGGAGGTTTTCTGCCACCACAGAAATAAACGCACAAAACTTCAGTCATCACTTCATTATATATACATATTTTAAAGATTTTACTTATTTTTAGACAGAGGGGAAGGGAGGGAGAGATAGGGAAACATCCGTGTGTACTTGCCTCTCGTCCACCCCCACTGGGGACCTGGCCTGAAACCCAGGCATGTGTCCTGATCTGGGAATCCAACCCACAACCCTTCGGTTTGCAGGCCAGGGCTCAATACAGTGCTGAGCCACACCAGTCACAGCCACTTCATTAAAACCAGAATAATCATAGTGAATATAACTAGAATTGGGACACTTAAAGAATGGATAATCTGGTTTACTGAAATTTTCAACTGAAGAAACTAGGAGAGCTAACGTGCTTTCTGTTGTACCTGTGGTTGCTTGGTATATTTCACTCTTTTTCAAAATTCATGATGGTGAATTGTACCTTATACCATCGGACACCCATTGCAACAATTCACTGTCTCTAGGGCTATATAATATTCTCCCCACAAACTGCTTTCCTGATTGAATGAATTCCTTAATGAAACTTATATTCAAATAATTTTTCATTGTGTACGTGACTTTAACCCTCCACTCCCCAAACCTAATTTTAGAATTCTAGTTCATTCAGAATAGGCAGAAATCTGAAAACTCTTCATGAATCCGACTTCTTTTAAAGTTTTCAAGCACAAAATGTTATCTTTTTTCTAGGCATCAAAACCAAGAATGTGTTCATTTTAACTACTGGCCACAATGTCTTCCTTTAGTTAATCAGGTGCTGATGCTACTTTTGATGAAAATAATAGCAAACACAAAGAGCACTTACTATGTCAGGCATCTTTCTAAGGGGCTTAACAGACATCAATGTAACACTTGCGGCCATTCTTATTACACATGGCAGCTGTGGGGACTAAGGTGAAGGGAAGTGAAGTAACCTGTGCAAGCACGCACAGCTAGCAGTGAACCTACGAGTCAAACCAGGGAGGTAAGGCCCCGGGTTGTGCTCTCAACCACGTACCGAGTCAAACCAGGGAGGTAAGGCCCCGGGTTGTGCTCTCAACCACGTACCGTGCTGCCTCTCTTAACACAGCACAAGAGTTTTTCTTCTGTAGTTATATTTTATGAAAGACAAAGCAAAATACAGGAATTTGAAGTTTCATGCCAGTAACCCACACGGATTTTGCTTTTACCTCATTTAAAAGTTACCTTATACATAGCTTTCAAAAACACATCTGTTGTGCAGTTACGTCGACTTTTTCAGATCCAAAGAACAAGAACATAACTAATACAAATTTATTTTAAATAAGCCTTAGAGTCAGAATTGATAAAGTCATCTATTAAAAAAGTGTTAAATCCATTTTGGAGATTCTTTTTCTTTACCTCAAACTACAGAATTAAAGTAGACGCATACTGCTCGTCAGTATTTTTAAAAACAATGTCTAGATACAAATCAGTTTGAAAGTTCTTGAAAATTTAAAAGTGATTTGTTTTTTTCCACTATCTAAATATAACAGAACTGCATTAACCTTTGAAATAACACTATTACTGAAATTTTGGACAATAAAAAGTATAAAACCAGACTGTTAGCAGAGGAGACAACAAAGTATAAATTAGAAAATCCATAAACATACATTTATTCAGGAAATACAATGACTAGAGTCCTTAATATTTTAATGACCATTCCGCATAAAGTATTCACAACATGTGTTTTTAAGTCTACACCAAGTCATGCTGATATTCTTTCCTGATAAGCCACGACCATTCCTTCTATTAAATGTTATAATATCCATTTAAATTGTAAACAAAGGACTTGAGCCAAACTATGTTAAGTACTTGAACAACTTTCAAAAATTTAGAAGACAGTAGTTTTGTTAAAAACATCCGAATTACCCAACCCCAAAGAACTAGGCCACTATAATCTAGTATATTGCTAATAAAGTGGCCATGTTAAGACAGCACATAATTATCGATGACATTATTTCTCATCTGCGATTTTTAAACATGCTTTCTCAAATGATAAACATTTACCTTTTTAAGTTTTAAAAAGGCAAAGGGAGTAGAAAAATGACAGACATTAAAAGTTTGAGTTTAAACTACTAGCAAATTTATTCTTTTTAAAAGGTAGACTATAATTATTTCCCAAATAAAGAATGCCACGTACCTTTTGTTCCTAAACAAATTAATACAACCAATCATCGTATTTGCTGCTGCTTAATAGTAGCTGTAAATTATTGTATTCTGATACTTCCAAACGTAGTCCAGTGTAATTAGAACACTTTGTAAAGGGGAAAATTAGTGGTTCTCAACCCTACAGGTCCTTCAGAACCACCTGGAAAGTTTGTAAAAAAAAAAAAAGGGCACCTGGCCCCATCCTCAGAGACTGTGATTTAGCTGCTGTGGGATAGGACTCAGGTATCAGTCTGTTTTAAAGTTCTGCAGGGCATTTTATTAAGCAAAGGTTCAGAATCATGCAGTTCATCCATTTTGAAATACCAAAAAAAAAAAAAAAGGAAATTGAGGAGAGGCGATAATTATATTTATACTCTACAAATCAAACACCTATTACACATTTACTAACGTGCCTAGTTATATTCATGAATCATACATTTATTAATGAAAAGTTCCTTCATTTCCTCACAATACCAAATCACTACTGTACATCTTTGCCATTGATTGATTTTTTTCTACAGTCAGGACTGAAAACTCTGGGATACACTGTGAAAACTGCTTTAATGAAAACAAACTACTGCTATTCATGCTCAACAGTAGCAAGCAGAACTACTGTATTTGGCTCCTTTAAGCTATCTTTAAGAATTATAAATAAGTGCCAACCCACACAAAGAACAGATTGTGGATTACTATAGAAGAAAAAAATAGCTTACTCAACTTATTAAGTTTCAACACCAAAAAAGATTTAACTTGGCTGCAAGTTCTGAAACAGCTGAGATACTGAACCAAGAAGCTATAATTTATAATGAATGTTGACACACCCTCAAAAGCGACTGCAGCTGTAGCTATACTAAAATAAGATTTCTTTTGGGTTTACTTACCCTGTAATGCAAGAATACGAGAATAATATTACTGTTTTTATATGCACCAATATCTGTCTTTAATATACAAAGCTCTACAACAAATACCTCTAATAACTTTACAATTAAATTAAAATAAATCCATAATTCTCCTACACTACTTTGGTCTCAACATTCAAAAAACATTAATTAATTTGAAAATATACAGTTTAACAACACTCCTATCAATAACAAGCACATTTTGTAGTGGACTAAAGACACATTCAACCATGCAATCCAGTGTTCAATACCTAAATGATAAATAACAATGCTGATTGGCTTTTATTCTGAAAAGTCACTGAAAACCGGAATAATCTTTTAAGACTCACAGTGCTCACAAACATGCAAAATAAGGTATGCATTGCTAGTCTTCCCGAAGGAATGTTACAAAATGCCCACTTTTAAAACAAGGTCTAAAGTTCTCATTTATTTCAAACAATTATCGTCTTTTTAGCATCTGTCACTTTTTAAAAATTATACAAATGTTCCTATAAGTTGTGACCAAAAATGAACCTCAACTCTCTCATTTCAGCTTTTAAAATGAGCTCAGTCAGTCTTGCACTAAAGCTGCCTTTCGGTAAAATAGTGACAGCCAGTGGGCAACTGAGAGGACCTCTCAGAATTCCCCTCATTTGAATCATAAACAAAGATCATCTCTAAATCCAACCATTTTAATACGAATAAATTCCTACTCATCCTGACAAGTCTGCAGATTCTTATGACTGCATCACCTCATAATTTCTGTATATCTTAAATATATCCTTCTATAATCTTATTTAAAACCAAGTCTTTAAACTGACCTAGTAAGGGTGTGTAATTCTTCAGACTAGTGATATTAAAGTACTACTTTTTCTTCTTTGCTTCCACTATTTCCCATCACAAACTAATTGGCTCATCTCTAGGAATGGAAGGACCAAAATATAAGAAACATACTTAAACAGAAATGAAGAGCATTAAAAAATTTGCAAAGAATGCACCTGAACCTGTTTTTGCATTTGTAATTTAACACACTGTTGAATACAGAGACCTAATCAGTAATGCTAAAAAACAAATTATATTCTCTTGCCTTGCTACTCAATTATGAAAGAATAGTTTAGCAATGACTGTTTTAGTGTTTAAAATTTTACTTTTATAAATCAGTATAAATGCATATTCATTTTACATTATGTTTAAATAAAAGTAAAAAACTTCCACTGTGCTGAGTTGATTTACCAACGACTATACATATTATGTTGTGTTCAAAGTACAAAATACAGCAGTGATGTTAACATTGACAGTGCAATAAATTGTTGTAGCTGAAACTGTTACATTTAATTTCCTGGAAAACCATAAAGAAATTTTACAGGTTAAAAAAAATAAAGTAAGCAAAAAAGAACTGGAGAACTGTTGTTTTTAAATAAGCAGCCAAATGAAGAAAACTTTTTCCTTAAAAAAAAAAAAGAATGTAAAATACATCTTAATATTCAAAAAGTGTTTTTAAAAATCTGTAACAACTTTATGACAAAATCTGCATTTGAAAAAAGGCCTGTAAAAAGAGCAGGACAGAATTGCCCTTATCACCTTTTACTTTTTCTTATCAGAAAAAAAGTATATGCATCTCTGGAATCACAAATGATTTTAAAACAGGCATTTATAAAATGGCAAGGAGATTTCATGGGAAGTTTCTGGTATTTTTTGTTTCTGTTTTTTTTACAATCATTGGCATTGCGGCCACCAGTAGGTCACAAGTACAACTTCTCTAGCTGGAAGCAAAATGGAATACAAAGTTCTGAACTGCATTAGGTCTGTTGTCTGCGTTTGGCCGATCTCATTTTTTCAAAACGTGACTCCATTTCTTCTAAAACCTTGGGTGTGTATCGTACTACTAATTTAACCTTTCCTTGAGCAGCTTTCAGCAATTCTACAGCTTTTTCATGATGTTCTCCTTCAACACTCTAGAAAAAAAAAACACAATGAATATCTAGGTTTTGTAATTCACTCAAAAGGCAAAAATGCTTAAAATGCATATAGTCAGAAAGTTGTAATGTTATACCATTTCAACACTATAAATCTATGAATTAACCTAGCTTTAATTTACCCTTTTAATCTGTATGAAATCCTCTGCTAAATCATTTTGTTTGTACACCAGGAACTGGTTTATAAAACCCAAATAATTAGCATATCAATCTGCATGCCCTATTATTCCACTAAGCAAGAACTAAATCAAGAAAGTAACATTCTAAGACGAGGGGGAGACTTCTAATTTAACATGACTACTTTAAGAGCTTGACTACTACCAAAGAGCTTAATCTTTTCACAAAATCACACTAAACATTGCTAATTTACATTGGAAAAAAGCAAAATACACTTGAAGTACTCTAAATCACGTCATAATACTAAATAGCATTGCCTCGGATCCCCTCAAGGGATTTCTGAACTACAAAGCTTCCAAATCCCTCTCCACATCTTCTGTTCCTGTAATGCACATACACCCCCAAGTGGTCACAACGCATTACTACAAATAGAAATGAAACACTCACCACTCCATTAACAGAAAGAAGTTGATCTCCTCGCTTGAGGCCCCCATGTCTATCAGCAATCCCTCCTGGAATTATTCGAGATATATAGATTGGAGAGTTTTGTTCTTTGCCTCCCATGATATTGAATCCAAGTCCCTCTTCTGTTTTTGGTAGCTCCACAACTCGAGGATGAGAATGTCCTTCACTGGCAGCAAATGCAGCAACAGTAGCCTGAAAGAAAAGTTTACATCTTTAATAATATGATCTTTGTTTTACTTAAGATCTTTAGTCTTTTTAAAACTATCTTCAAAATGCATACTTTTGATATCGGAATACCCACAAATTCACTGGCAGTTGTAAGGAGAAAGTAAGCAAAGGGAATGATGTTGGAGAGAGAATGGCTGGAAAGCATACCTTCTGACTCTGCAGGAGGTACTCAAGTCAGCCCATCCAGTACCCAGGACTGTGCAGCACTGGGCAAGCAGGCGCTGGGCAGATCAACAATGACATTCAAGAGGAGAAGGCCTCCTCCAGCGTGCCAGCAATCTTGGGATTTGGGGCTGGACAGCCCCACTCCTTCAAGGCCCTTTGTGCAGGATGCAGCCTACCTACATACCCTAGAAGGAGGTAGGTGTCCTTATATGCAGTCATTTTTGACTGCTATACTATCTGTTCTGTACACTAAATAACTCATCAAAAAGATAACTCGATATCGAGGAGTACATATAAACACGAATGTTTTTGTTGCTCTAGTTGATTAATTACCTAGGTAACTAGAACCCCACAGATGAAACAGAGCCGCATCTTTAACACTTTCAAGTTTAGACGAATCTAGACTAAATCTAACACAAAGGTGATATTTGGAGTTTCATTTTGCTTTTAAAGATAATCAAGTAATTGGGTACAACTTTTTTTGTGATGGATCAAGATCTATGAGCAAAAATGGGAAGGGGAGAAGGAAATCAAGATTTGTTGAATGCCACTACGTTCTCAGCTTCAAAAGAAGTCCCACTTTACAGATAATGGAACTAAGGCTCAAATATCCAGTAAGCTGTGTAGGTCAGCAGTCCCCAACCTTTTGGGCACCAGGGACTCGTTCTGTGGAAGACAATTTTTCCACAGAAAGGTGGGGTGGGGGCGGATGGTTTGGGGACGATTCAAGCACACTGCATTCAAGCTCACTTCCTACTGTGAGGCCCAGTTCCTAACAGGCCTGGACCAGTACTGGTCTGTGACTTGGCGGTTGGGGGCCTATAGTGTAGGTCATATAACTCAGGAATTAAAGCCAAGTTTCTGTGGTTGTTTTGTATTTTTTCAAACCATACCCACATGTTTAAGTGTTTGTATTCAACAGAGAAGCTAGTATTTCCTTTTGTGAACTGGTAAGTACCAATGAAAAATTATCTGCTAATAACTAATTCTAGTATGAATCACCTACTGCTGACATTAACTTATTCTAACCACATATGATGAACACTAAGATCAATGCCAGAATTATTTGAGGAACATTGGTATAGCAAGCACATAAAACCTGCCACTGAGGCTCTAACGAGATAACCTACTACTGGCATAACTCCTTCTTTGCGGTGTTAGGTAAAGAAAGCAAAGAGAAACCTGGGGAAGTACCCCACTCAGCTCTACCATTCACTATTTGTGTAGTCTGAGGCAGGTAACTTAATCTGATGCTTCCTCACCAATAAAATAGGGATAATAATTCACACCTCAAAACTCAGATGAACAGTTTACGTAATTGATGATATAATTAAATATGTGCACTATATATAACTATGAATTATATATATTATTATTTGTGTCCAACTGTATTTTTAATGCATTAACTAATCTACATGGTAGATTATTTTCGTAAAGACAATAAAAAAGGTTCTATTTCTTATACTTGAGACAGTCAGTATAGACTGAATGACACTGTTAGCTTTCAAAATAAGCCTATTATGAATCTAATAGTTGCAGATTCAAAACCTCTGATTTCTAAAGAATTCTCTCATTTTTAAAAGTTTTTTTTTTGGGGGGGGAGAGAGGAAGGGAAGAAGAAAGAAAGGGAGAAAAACATTGATGTGTGAGAAAAGCATCAACTGGTTGCCTCTCGAATGCGGCACTGGGGACCTGGCCCCAAACCCAGGCATGTGCCCTGAATGGGAATTGAATTGACCACCTTTTGGTTTGCATGATGACGCCCAACTGACTGAGTAACACCAGCCAGGACAATTTTTCTCATTTGAATTAAATAAGAAAATTTACCTTTGCAGTTGCATTAGCTCTCACTTCAGGACTGCTGCTGATGTCCACAGTCTCATAGACATGTTCATATACCTATAAAACCCAAAGCGAATGATAGTGAAGTTCAGAAAATACCGTGCTGAAGTTCTATGAAGTAATGACGGTGTTTAAATTTTACGAAAAACTATGCATCTGTGTGAAATGCTTTTCTATTCAGAAATTCCAAAAATGCAAAGCACAGATTCTAATGTTTTTCTAAAGTTTGTTTTCTTAAGAAATTCTGAGCCCAAATTTCATAGTATCTAATTAACTCAAGTATTTAGTAAATTTCAATCCCACGAACTCACCTCTCTTACAGCATTGCAGAATTCACTTTGAAGGACTCTTTGTAAAGCCTGAAGTTTCTGTGGTGGTACCTCTCCACTCCTTTGTAGTTTTTCCAACAATTCAATTGCTCTACATATATCTAGAGTTAAACAAATACGCACTGATAGATAATTTTCTCCGAAGATTCTCTAAATATGTATGTAACAGTGTAATAGTTAGGATTAATTCTTCAAGGACTAACAAAAATATGAAAAACATGGATAAAAAAAAGCATGAGACTGTAAGCCTGTGTGTGTGAGGGGTGTACATATACACATGAGGATAGGAATGTAAAAATCTAAGAATCCTAAATGTTATAATAGATTAGGAAGAAATACTGATACTGCATACTTACAAAATCTCAGAAAAATTATCTTTGAGAGACAGGAGAACAACATAAAATATTAAATGTCACAGGAAAGAACTGGGGCTAAAAAATGTGATACATGAATGAACACTGTCCACACTTCAGAGAAGCTGAAGTGTTATCAGTAACTACTGAGTTGATAAAAGTTCACCTATCATTATTAGTGATCAAAAGCCTGAACAGTACAAAACACTGTGTGTTAGTTGAAGCACTGCTCATTTCCCAAAGGAAAACACAATATATATGTAAATACTAACTACTCAATTACAGATGTAGTTAGTGGCGCAGAGACATTTACAACAATGGTACAAATGAGTAACATAACTTAGAATCAAAACAGTGTTTTAATTAAGACCATCAAATACATGTTAACAAAATAAAAAATTAAAAACAATTTCGTCAATCTGGTCTCAATACCAGCTGTGTGATCTCGGGCAAATTACTTAACCTCCCTGTGTGTCAGTTTCTCTCCTGTAAAATTACTTGGTGACTAAACCCATCAAGTAGGCATGTAGGAAGCATAAATGTTACGTTACATTTGGCATCAATCATAAGAAGCAATACACATTTTCACACATATATTAATCATGTCAGACAATTCTCACTGAGAAGTGTGAGAATAAGTGTCTTATGAATCATGACATTTTATGAGATTCAGAGTCATGTTACAACACTGTTAACAATTATCTTTACTTCCATTTTTTTCTTTACCCCTCTCCAATTAAGAAGTAAGAAATAACCCCCAGAGGGCTAGAGTACTTATTATTCTATTATTCCTTTTCACCTTTTAGGTGGAAGGAGTTCTACTTAAAATTTTATATTATACCAAAGAACGAGAACTTTTTCTTTACAGAATTAATATGGCTTCCTGCTGGGAATGTTAAATAGAGTCTGTCAAACAGAATTCTAAAAAAGAATCAGAGTTGATGTACTGACTTTCTTTTCCTGCTAAGTGGCAGCCACAAGTAATTCATCCTACTAAGGTGCTGAACATTCTACTGTGGATCTCAAAACAACTCTGAAATAGCAAAAAACAAATCCATGACTACCAAAACTAAATGCCAGAGGTTAAATTTCACAAACTGCACTGCCTAAAAATACAAAAGACTACCAACATGTTAGAATCCTACAAAGAGCTTCAAAGAAAAACACCTACTCCTGTTAACACCACACACCCCTGTTCCCATCAACAAAGCACAGTGCCTTTTTGTTCAGGAGGAAGCACAAAGACTTACTAAACAGTCTCAGGTCTATTTAGTAAGTCTTCCCAGACCAGCTACTCCTGTCAAAAATTATGCTTTAATTAATGGTCTGGTGGACTGGTGGGAAACAATGCCATTTATAAAGAGCCTTACAAAAGTGAACACCATAAAGAATAAACAATGTTAAGTGTGCATATGAATACACGAGGGAAGAAGTTTCTCTAAACACAGTAATTCTAAAAAATGTATTCCCTTCTTAGGGCATTAGTTACTTAATATTCAGACTATAATTGCAAACGTTGATTTTGCAAGATATATCAGATCTCCTTCTTAAACTATTTACTACAAACTAGTACTCAAAATGCTTAGTTTGTACTTCTTAACGATTAACCAATGACTTCTACTATTGGTTTGCCAAAATGCATGCTTGAAGCCGTTTCAACTAAAGGATGTGGGGAGGAAAGAGCCGGAATGTCAAAAATCTGTAACAGAACTCTAATAGGAACATAACCATGCATTTTCACTGGCTTTGGGTTTTTAATTCTCCAGCGAACGGGTATATTTTTCTTGACTGTCTGCTCTAAATAACAAGCAACCTGCCACAACTTGCAATTGTAGATTCTGTAAAGAAGGAATACGACTCGACTTTCAACTAGTTTACAATCTACCACTATTCCACCTAGTTCTGTAACACTCCCAAGTCCAGATCAGCAGGATCTCCTGCTGATCTGCTTAAAGCACCTTCTCCGTACAGGGGAGGGGCACGAAAGCCAGGAAATACTCCAATGCAAGTAAAAGTGCGATTGTACTGAAAGTAAAGATGAGTTTGTGCGTAAATGGGGCGGGGGTCCCGTGGCAATGTCCCATGTGTCCGGCACGTGTGCGATATGTGTGTGAAAGTGAGGACAGTGGGTTGTTGCAACGTAAATACGGGCTGTGCAGGAAGCCCGTCCCAAATGGGCGTGTGATGTTTGCTTCTGGGTAACACATCTAGGAACGCCGCGTCGCTTGTGCCCTCCAAGGGACCGTGCGTCTACGAAGGCGGACAGGTGATGTTCAACTGTGCAGTGCCCCGGGACGGTCCACCTGAACACAGGCGAGGGATCTGGGTCTCACTCCAGACTCCACAAGCGCCCTCCCTGGGGCCGGGCGCAGCGACGTCGGCGGTGACGGGCGCCCGTGTGAGGGACTGCCTGGCTCCGGGTCTCGGAGGCTGGACTCTCCTCCTCCCAGGTTGCGACACGGCCGTTCTCCACCCTCTCCGCCCTTCTCAGTTCGGGCATCCGCCGCACTTACCCCTCTCCAGCCGCACCGGTTCCCCTAGCGCCGCCATCTTCTCCGTTGGCCTGCAGACCCACAGGAAATGACGACAGAGAGGCTGAGGTGAGGGGCGGGGCCTAGCGGGAGCCGGAGGGCGAAGGCCGGACGGTATCGCGAGAGGCGGAGCCGTGGTCTAAGGTTCGCCTGGGCCCCTAGGGATGGAGGTACCTGAGCTTGGGCGTTGAAGGTGGGTGGGTGTTCTGCTCAACCTTCAGCGGTTCGGAGGTTCCCGGATAGCTCAGCCTCCTAAGGTTGGAAGAAACCTTTTCCCGACTATCGTTCCTTGTCACAGGTTCAAACCTGATTCCCAGCTTCACCATTGGCAGCTCTTGGCTCGCTTACCCACTTTTGGCCTCAGTTTCTCCCTCTGTGTGACCGGAAGCCTCAAGGTCTTTTCCATTTTTAAACTCTGGGGTAAGGTGGCACTTAAATGTAAATGAGATATGTTAAGTATTGCTTTCATTTTAAAAATCCAAGGAGAAAATCTTGCCTATAAATCTATTCGAGTGTAGGGATGGACAGTACCAAACACATGTCCGAGTGACCAGCAGAACAAGGCATTGGGTGAGCCACGAAGTAGTTTTTAAAAGTTGATCTTTAGAAATCTTATAAAAAGGAAATACTATAAAGTAAATAATATTCTCAATGCCTTACAGATTTCTAGGGAAACTTATGAAAATTTCATTAACCAACAGAGGTTCTGATCCTGGATTAAATGATGTATCGATTTGCCCAGTATTTAAATTCCGCGAACTCTTAGTCAAGCCCTAGTCTGTGCCGCTCTGTCAGGTGTTCTCATATACACGTTTTTAACAACCACCATTTCCCTTCGGCTGTAATATTGTCTTCCAATCCGGCACGAATGTCACCGCTACACTCTTTTTTTTTTTCCTCCCTTGGGCCCTGATTTCATCATTAAAGCTTCCTGTTCAGAAACTTTCAGTGGTTTCTCCATTTTCTATTTCTAAAGACTTTCACGTTCTGACCCCAACTCACCCATTTAACCTCATGTCTAATATCCTTCCACCACTCCCGTCCAGGGGGTACAAGAGGCCCCCCTTATCTGCGGTTTCACTTCCCATGGTTTCAGTTATTTGCATTCAACCGCAGTCCAAAAATATTAAATGGAAAATTCCAGAAATAAATAATTCACAAGTTTTAAATTGTGTGCTATTCTGAGGAGCATCTTGAAATCTCACATTGTCCTGCTCTGTCCCACTCTGGAGATGAATCATCAACCATTTGTCCAGGATCTCTGTGCTCTGCATGCTCCACCCACTAGTCCTGTGGTAGCCTTCTCTATTTATCAGATCCATGTCCCAGTGTCCCAGTGTTTGTGCTCAAGTCACCCTTATTTTACTTAATAATGGCTCCGAAGCACAAGAGTGGTGATGCTGGCAACAGCCATATGCCAAAGAGAAGCCATAAAGTGCTTTCTGTAAGTGAAAAGGTAAAAGTTCTTGATATAACAAGGAAGAAGAATCATATTTTGAGGTTGCTAGGATCTGTGATAAGAACAAACCTGTGACATTGCAAAGAAGAAAAAATAAATTTGTGCTAGTTTTGCTGTCACACTTCAACCTGCAAAAGTTACGCCCACAGTGTGTGATAAGGTGGGAAAGGGATATGTTTGGGAGTGGAAGACTCCAATGGAAAACGTGTTCTGATGGACAGCAGCAGATTGCGCCCGAGAAGCGTTGAGCCTATATGAAGACTTCAGCAAGGGAGCCCCCAAAACAAGTGACACTGATCCATTTACATCAAGGAAGGGATGGTTCCACAGATTCAGAAATAGTTTTGGCATCTTATCACTTTACATCATTATAAGGAGGAGAAGGATGAGTACAGTATAGTCAGATTTTTGGTCTAATCTCTCACTGTGCCTGAGTTATAAGTTCATCTTCATCATAGGTATGAATGTAGAGGGGGAAAAGACATAGTATATATGAAGCTCGCTACTCTGCCATTTCAGGCACTTACCAGGAGTCTTGGAATGTGTCCCTCTGTATAAAAAGGGACAACGACTCAAAACCACATTATTGTCACTTCCAAGTCTTCATTGATGTGTTCTTACGTGGAATGCACTTCTGCGTCTCCTCACATTCTGTGAACTGTATACATCCTCAGACTGAACTCATCCTTCAGGTCCTTGCTGAAGACACACCACTTCCGTTAAACTTCCTCTTAGCCGTGCTGTTTCCCTTCTTTGGCCCCTAATGGTCTTTAAACCCTACAATAGCACTCATGTGCCTTCCTCTTACTCATTGTTGCACTGCAGGTGTATTCAAGAAATGTTCATCAAATGCCTGATGGCTACTAGGTGCCTTGCTGAGCCTTGAGAATACCACGTAGAACTAGATAAAAGCAGACATTACCCTTATTTCTTCAAATACTTTCTCTTCCCCATCATCCAGCTCCACTCTTGATGATTCCACTTACACGTATATTCTGCTGCCTGACAGTGCCCCACAGTTCACTGATGCTCTGCTTTTTTATTTTATTTTTTTTTCAAGCTTTTCTCTTTTCCTTTTTTAGTATATAATATTTTCCTTTCTTTTTAAAATTTTTGTGCCCTGTATAATATTTTCTTAATCTCATATAGTTTATTTTTTATCTCAGGTGTTATAGTTTTAATCTCTAGCAGAATTTAGGGGTGTGTGTGTGTTTATATCTTCCTGTCCTCTTTTAACATGCTGAATCTTTCCTTTAGCTTCATGAACATTTAGAACACAACTATAATGACAGTTTTAATGACCTTGTCTATTAATTCTACCATATTCGGCACAACAGTGCTAAATCCAATACATTGATTTTTCTCTTCATTATGGCTCACAATTTGTTGCTTCTTGCATGAATAGATCTTGTGAAGTTTACTTTTTGGTGGGTGCTGGATATTTTTATAGTCCTACCAATGTCTTTGAGATTTGTTTTGAAATGCAGATAGGACACTTGAAGATAATATTGTCCTGTTGAGGCTTGATTTTAGGCTTTGGTGTGTGTAACCAGTTCAGCCTTTTGTGTGAGGCTTTGTGTCCCACAGTCAAAGGACCCATGAATTATGGGGTTAGACTCTTCCTGGTGGGAATAGGAATTGTTCTCATGAACTTGGATTGTGGATTATTTACTGTGCTCCTTTCGAATGATTCTTTCCTTGTACTTGGTAATATTTTTTTTGTAATTTCTTAACATACATACTCATCATGAACTTTCAGAATTCTATGAATAAATAGAAAATCCTAAAAGTTTTCAGATAGAATAAAAAGCCACATTTGAAGGATTAGGTGTGAGAACAGTAGGATAGCATTAACTATTTGAAGATAAGGAAGAAAAAAGTTTTAGGAGATTCTGATCAAGATATGATTCAATTCACTGTCAATACATTTGTATTTAATGTACAAAAGAAATGAAAGAATCAGCAGCTATTGTCTAAGGAGAGTTCTCCTAAAGTGTCCCTCCTTAATTCACAAATCCTCAAGGATTAGAGATGGGAGACACCTAGGGATTCCAACTCCTTCGCTTTACGGAAAACACTCCTTGCTGTCTCATGTCTCAAGGGAGGCCATTGTGAGCATAAATAAGGGAGAGCTGCTTTAGGTTTTATGCCTGTGTCAGGTCATTGAATCACCAGGATTTCTATTTCTTTAATCAAGAATTATTCTTCCTGTGGAAAAACTCTTCACCAGTTGCTTCCCTATATTACTTCCTGCTTCAGAGAAGAAGAGAAACAGTCATACTAGAATAAGAAGACCGAGTCTAAACAAATCCCAATGATGCTACGTTGCACAAGTTTAGTCATCGTACAAAAAAATAAACAAAGTCCTCAGTGGGCTAAACATGAAAGTTTTCTTAACCCATTGCAAATACAATGGATTGGGGCATCAATTAAGAAAAAAAGGAAGTGGGTTGGGGAAATTGGGGGTGGGAGGCTGTCTAGAGAAGCTAGGGAAATGGAAAATGAGGAAGCAAGACACTCTAAATGGAATGTTTACTATATTAATGCCTGTTGAACCATGCACAAATAGGCACTAGTGTATAGAATAGACATTTAAAATAGTTTTGTCTTATTTCAGAATAAAACATTACTCTGAACTAAAGGGATCTATATTCAGGCATCTATCAGTACAATTAAAGTCTCAGTCTTCTTTCTTTTTCCAACAGAGTTTCTATAATATACTTCTCAGAAAAGCAAAATTTTAGATGGATGGCTGCCTTCCTTTATTTTCTATGAATGATACCATCAGATGTGAATTAGCTTGAATGTTAAAATAAACTAAACAATATATAAAAACACTTGGTCTAATTAGTTGAGCATAACAAAGTGGAGAAATCTCTTCAAAAACATCATTCGATAGGAGGTTTTCTTAATTACAGATCTCAGGTCAGAACGCAAAGTCCCATCTCTGAGTACCAGCGATCTGTAGTAACCTGCACCCCCCCTACTTTTCTTTAGGATAAGTTGCAGATTATATTAAAATGTAAGGGTTTACTTTTTTAATGTCAGTTGTTTCATCATCACTCCACAGTACATGTAAAGGCACAGATTGATGTATTTTTCTGGCATCTTTCTGACGCACCCTTGCCCTAAATAAATCTGTTTGCCAGGATCTTGTTGCTTAAATTAGCCATCTCAAACTCTTGGTCCTGCCAGCACAGGCGATTGTGCCAATGTTCTCAGCATCTACTGGCACACGAGCTGTTGCCTTTTCTTTGGCTTTCTGTGTGTACCTGGGGCCATCATCCTTCCTTCACAAGGCAGCCTGCCTTATGTGTCTCTGACTCAGACCTCAGAATTGTTTGGACTCACTCTGGTTCTCTCCAAGGTATGCATCCCGCACAATATATTTTCAGCCACACAATATATTGTTCCGACTTTGTCATGCATACACTTGCAGATTGGCAGAGCCACCTGCCAGAGATGAGAACCTTTTAAGTTGTTGTCGTCAAACGTCATAAAATGTGTTCCATGATTAATTTTGTGGGCCCAGATTGGTTTTTGCACGGAGTCCAAAATTTGGGATATGTCACAGTGACTAAATGGCACCGGCATGCTGAATGAATTTGGAATTTGTTTTGTCAAGTGTGGGAGCAGGCACACAGATGGGCTTTGATCCAGTGGTGCTGCTTGGAATTCTCATTATAGCAATGATGTCACTTATCACGTGGAGGGGTGATCATGCTGCAAAATCGTGGACAAAGCAAGGCAAATCACGAAGTACACAAGCCAACAGAAAGGGATCGTGGTAGCCACTATTAGCTGACCTCTTCTTAAAGGGTTTAAACTTTGTGTCAGGGCTGCCAAAAATCTGAGTACTAGAAATACAGAGAAGGACACTTCCAACCAAAAGATCCTTTCAGACAGGCCCATATGACCTAGAAAGTCTTCACTTCACAGAGGAGACCAAGTAAAACAAACGTGTCTATGCTTTTCAGATTAGGCTGTAAAAATATATTTGAGCTGCAAACCCAACCAAATCCAAAACAAAGCAATTTGCTTTATAAGAAAAGCTTCACCTACTCAAAAGTCCAGCAACTATCTTGGAAAGGTGGGGTGGGGAGGGGTAAAAAAGAAAATCTTACAATGGCAAAGAAATACATCATCTTTTCACCATCGTGCACATCAGCATTCTCTGCAGGACTTTAAAAATGCATGCATGATGCAGTTAAACGAGTGAAAAAAGACCTCAAAACAGTAACCTACCATTTTGTCTTAAGACACCCCCCCAAAAAAAGAACAAACTAAACCTCAAGTAAGTAGAAGAAAGGGAAAAAGATTAGAGCAGAAATAAAGTAAAATATAGAAATTAAATATATAATAGAAAAAAAACAGGTAAAAAATCAATGAAACAAAAATTCAGTTCCTCAAAAACATCAATAAAACTAACAAACCTCTAGCTAGACTGATCTGGAAAAATGAGAGAAGATCAAATTACTAAAATCAGGAATGAAAAAATGAAATTTACTACTAGCCTTACGAAAGAGGAGTATAGAGGAATACTATGAACACTATACAATATATGTAATACTCATGCCATCTATCTACTTTGTTGACATGTATAATAGGGCATGCATATGTGTGTGTATACATCTATGTGTCTATATCAGTATCTACTTATGTCTATCTATCTATAGATAGATAAAAACTATAGATATAGTTTTTATACCAGAGTTTCACTATGTAATTTTGATTCAGAAAGTCTGGAGGGCAATATGAACACTTGCATTTTATGAAAACAATAATGGTTTTTGTGATGTGCTCTCTTTGTTGAGAGCTACTGCCCTAGCACATAGTAGGACTGTACTGGAAATAATGGGGGTTTCAAGTAAAGTCAGGGAAGGTGTAGGAGAAAAGACGGGTTAACATTTAGGCTGAGATGGATGGTGGGCCTCCTAAGTGCTTAGACTTATTCTTCATACTAGAGTGAGCCACTGAAGGATTTTAAAAATTGAAATGCTGGGATTAGAACTGTATTTTGGAAGTAAAATCAGAGAGAAGCTTTGATTATTATAGCGGTTAGTAAGAACATTCCTTCGAGGGAGAGAGAGTAACCTTTGGGTGATACCTGTTTTTTAACTCTGCTGGTTGGAAATTGCCAACACTTCAGAGAAGAAAGAATAACTTCTGAGTAATCGGGCCCGGGTGAGATGGTGTGGACTGTAGTGGGATGGGTGGTAAGAAGGCAAGGCCGGGCAAAGAGTGAGAGAGAGGTGCACTGCCGAGTTCTGTACTGTGAGATCCTTTCTTGCAGCCTCTATAGCTGAAGTAAGGGTTACAAAAATCCCGACATACCTGTATTTGGAGTTCTCATGGGAGATGACTGTACTGGTATTTCCTGGGGATTGGGGGGCAGCAGGATGGTGAGAGTGGGTCCATGGTGGCTAGAAGTGGGGCAAAGAGTTTGGACGTTTGTTCAATGAGCGATGTCCGATCCTACTCCTCCCTTTCAGGTCCCTATGGTCCTGCCCCTCCAGAACTGTTCGTGCCCCTCAAATATTCCATGCTTATCTGCTCTTCTTTCTGCTTGGCATGCTTTTCTTTTTTTTTAAGTTTAATAACTTAAAAAAGCTTAAGCTTAATAATACTATGTTTCAAGCATACAACTTTTTTTTCTTTTTTTCTTTTCTTTTATTTATTTATCTTTAGAGGGGAAGGGAAGGAGAGAGGAAGAGAAACATCAATGTATGGTTGCTTCTCATGCATCCCCTGCTGGGAACTCGCCCCTGCTGAGAACTGGCCTGCAACCCATGCATGTGCCCTGACTGGGAATCAAACCACGATCGTCTGGTTCACAGGCCTGTGCTCAATCCACTGAGCTACACCAGCCAGGGCCCAACTTTATAATATGACATTTATACACTCTATTGTGTGTTCACCCCCACCCAGATCCTAGTCCTGTGTCTCCATGTATTTGACCCCCTTTATTCTTCATCCTCCCCCACCCACTACTTCTCAGGTAACCATCTTTCCGTTGTCTGTACCTATCAGGGTTTTTTTTGTTTTGTTAGTTTTATATCCCACATATGAATTAAATCATATGATTCGTGTCCTTTACCCTGAGTTATTTTATTTAATAGAGTACTCTCAAGATCCATTCATATTGTTATAAATGGAAATATTTCATTATTTTTATAGGTGAGTAGTCTTCCATTGTGTATGTGTGTGACACTTTTCAATCCAATCACATGTCGAAGGACACTTCAGTTGTTTCCATGTCTTGGCCACCATGAACAACGCTGCAATGAACATAGGGGTGCATATACCTTTGTGAATGAATATTTTCAAGTCTGGGGGGTAGGTACCCATAAGAGGGATTGCTAGGTACTGTAAAAGCTCTATTTTTAATTTTTTGAGAAACCTCGATGCTGTTTTCGAAAGTGGCTGTGCCAGTTTACATTCCCACCAGCACTGTGAAGGGTTCCCTTTTCTCTACCTCCTCTTCAGCACTTGTTATTTCTTGTCTTGTTGATAAGAGTCCTTTATATATTGCAAATATCTTCTCCCATTTGGTTCACTGCATTTTTGTTTTGTTGATGGTTTCTTTTTCTGAAAAAAAAAAACCCAGGAGCTTTTTAGTTTGATGTAGTCCTGTTCATTTATTTTTTTCCCCTTTACTTGCCTTTTGGCATGCTTTTCTACTTCCCTGTCTAGCAAATTTCTACTCACCCTTCAAGCCCACTTTAAATGGGTCACACTTTACATAAATTGCTAATATTGTGTTTGTTGAAGTGTTTGTTTTCTCCAGTCAAATAGTGACATAGGTTTACCATAGGGGCAAAAAAATGGTATTTCGCACTTCTCCAGTAGGTAACAAAGTACATGACTTAGTTCCCGGGCCAAGCGATCAATCTTTGCGTGAAGAGCGGGTAAGGACAGTGAATCACAGAAGGACTGTAGCTCTGTGTCTGCGTTGCCTTGGCATGGTTATTGTTAAAACTATACTTTCTTTCTTAATTTTAAGTTTTATTTTATTTTATTTTATTTTTTAAGTTTTAAATTTCATTCCCTCCCTTAAATATTTTCTTCCTCTAGATGATATTTTATCACAAAGTAAAAAGAGTACAGCTTTAAGCTTTGAGTGTGAATGGTCTAAAATCATGTTTCAATATGCTTTTTAAAATACTTCCATGTTATTAATTTAACATTGACCTGCTTGTTTAGATTCCACTATTGAGGAAACTATTGTAAAAATTATTAAGCATTTGACAGATCTTAGCCGCTGACTCATCTTGCTAGTTCTCAATTAGCTTGACCTGAACATCCTTCATTCAGAGTATCAGGTAAAATGCTGTTTTTCTAGTTATTAGTAAACACTTATTTTGGGGCCGATATTTGTGTGTTTTTATTGTTGTTTGTGATGATGTGAAGAAAGAGTTACAAAGGAACAGCTGCACATATGGGACAATGCCCAGGCCTTTCCAAAAAAATATTTCCCACCCAGATTGTGTGCAAGGCCTCTGGTCTCAGCGATTAATAAGTATTTTCTTTGAGTTAAAGCATGAAGTCTCTAGTCATACTAGTTTATTTTGGGATAGGGTAAGATACTTTCGGCATCAAAAGCCTATATTTGGAATGTGGATATTTTGTCCTTTCTGTTTTTTATTGTATCTTATATTCTCCTGGAGAACTTAGTAAACTTTTTTTAAATGAAAATACAAGCTGGCTTAATTAAGGGGATTTCAACTCTCCAGAGCAAGGTCTCATGGGAGCCATTCATTCTAAGTGTTAGGAAGTAGTGGAGAAGACACCAAAGTTTCAAAGGAGCCCCAGAACCCTGGTAAAGTTCTGGCATGACTCTCACCTTCCTGCTTCCCTCAACACTCACAGCCTCCCCAAACAATCTTCCTAAGAGATCGTCAAGAATAATCCTACCACCTCGCTTATTCCAGACTACCAGGTCGATAACCTACTCTTACATCTCATCTGTACGTTCCCTATATTGAACCCATTCCCCATTCCCTACTTCTCCCCCTCTTCTGTGCTCTGTAGTCCATCGTCAGCAAAAGCCTTTGTACCCACAATCTCTTTTCTGCGTGGTTCTTTTACACATTACTGTTCTAACTGAAACCAGAGTCCCTATTTCTTACAGCCTGGTGAATGGGCACTGGTTTTCTGTCCCACACTCCTTTGAGTGTGGCAGCCCATGGCCCTTCTAGCTTCTTTGTGGATAGAATATTATTACGAGATCAGTAACTTGTATTTGGAATTTGAATTTGGAATAAAATTCTAGACCTAGAGCTTGAGAGATTGTGCCTCTTTGGTTTTCATTGCTCCAATCAGACCATGTTTGCTTCGCCCTTAAAAAACTTTGGTGTCAAGTTTATGACATCAGTACCAGCTGTCCCTCATTATTGTGGTCATCTGCTGACTTTGGGTCACTCTCCCATATTTCTTGAAGATTTCAGCACCCAGTTCTTCACTCATTCCAACAATATGCCTGTTACAAATTTTAGGATTTAATCTTCATGTCAATGATCATTTCAATACTCTTGGTTTCTGACTCCTTCGACCTCTTTTCTTTTAATGATCTCCTTCTCTCCCAACCTCAGCCACTCATCCCCACAGAATGTGCCACTGATCCCCTACCCTAGATTGTGTCCTTATCAGTACATGCTACCCTTCCATAATCTGAATCTGAAGCATGGGTCTCTGAGACCACCACCTTGTATCTTTCCAGTTTACTCCCTAACATTCTGACTTAAAATTTTTCTGACTTCATAATACACTTGTCCTACCATCTTTCCACTGTTTCTCACATCCTACATGTCTTTACTTACTTTTTTATCTGAGATTTTACAGTCTATCCTAATAATCACCCACTTCACACACCCTTGCCACCTCTCTCACTTTTGTCCTTCTTTGGAAAAACTCAAATCCTGGTTATTTACAACTCTCTTTCCCCTCTTCGCCTGTTTTCTGTTTGTTGAACTTGGCTGGAGGGAAATACCCAAACTTACTGGGTCACTTTAAACTCACAACCCACTGAACTCAAGTGAGTCCAGCAATTCGAATTAATTTCCGTAGTCTATTCATTCTTATGAATAAGATTTCAAACTTTCTCCTCTCTCCTCAAACTTTCAATACTTTCTCTTTTTTTATCATTCTCAGCTGATGACTTTGACTCCTTTTTTACTGAGAAAAAGGAGTCATTTCCCATTTGCTGCCACTATGACCTGTCCCAATCTACTTGCCTCTGAGCCCACATTCCATGATCCATTCTGCTACTCTGAGCAACTGTTCCTGTTCCTCTCTAAGCCACACCACTCTTCTTGTGCACTAGGTCCTAGGACCTCACATCTACTCAAGATTTCTCTAGTAATTTTAGAGAGGCTCTCTCTTCTGTATTATCAGTTTATTTTCACCAGCATGTAAACATGCTACAGTTACCATATTAAAATAGTCTCTCTTGGTCCCATGCTTCCTTCCAGCTACCTTCCCATTTCTCTTATCCTCTGTGGAGCAAAACTCCTTTAAAGAGTTGTCCATAGTTGTAGTCTTCATTTCTGCTTCCCACACTCTCTCTTGGGCCACCATAATTAGACTTTTATCTATACTATTCCACCCAAAAGCCTATGTCAATACTCCAAAGACTTTCATGCTGTCAAAGCTAATTGTCAGTTCTCAGTACTCATCTTGCTTGAGACAATTGATCTCTCCTTCCTTGGAATATGTTCTTCATTTGACTCTGGGATATATGACCTCTTGACTCTTCTTTGACCTTAATGATACTTTCTCAATATTCTTTAATGGTTTCTCTTTCTCTTTCTCTTTACCTCTCTTGCCTCTTAATTGTTTGGGGGGCCCAGAATTCCATTCTTAGACTTCTCTTTTTTTCTGTAGGTACTCACTTCCTAGATGATCTCAGCCAGTCTTATAACTACATACTACTTATATCAGCACCATCCGATAGAATTATAATGTGAACACCAAATGGGAAACATGGGTATAATTTTGAATTTTCTAGTAGACATATTTAAAAAAGTAAAGAGTCAGTTTGATTATTTTAAATAATATATTTTATTTAACTCAACATGTCCAAAATTTTAACACTTTAGTGTGTAATCAATATAAAATTAATGTTTTCCTTTTTTCATACTAAGTTTTTGAAATCTAGTGTGCATTTTACACTTAGAGCAAATATCAATCTGGATTAGCCACGTTTTAAATGCTCAGTCCTTAGTGGCTACCACATTGGACAGCCTAGTTTTAGACATTGGCTTTTACTGAGTGAGATGAGGAATCACTGGAAAGTTGTGGGGAGAGAAATAAGTTACTTACAAAAGGTCATTTTCGCTGCTTTGTTGAGAATAGGCTTGGAGGAAGCAGAGAGACTAGGTAGGTGAAAAGAGGCAGATAGTGGGAGAGTTTATTTTGCTTATATTTTGAAGGGAGAACGAACTGGTTTTCCAGATGGACTGTTAAGAAAGAAAAGAGCCCAGATGACTCTGGGGTTTGCGATGTAAACTACTGGCAGAAATGGAAGGATGGAGTTGTCTTTGCATGAGAGGGGAAAGACTGACGATGGAGCAGATTTGGAGGAGGAAAATCAGCATCTCAGTTTTGCATATGTTAAGTGTAAGTTTTCTGTTAGATAAATAAACAATGAAGATAGCTGCGGATGGTGATATGTGTCAGGAAGAAAAGGAAATAGCTATGAGGTGATCAGAGAGGTGCTCCTTAGATAAGCTTGTCAGTGCAAGTATTTCTAAAGAAGGGGCATTTGAATTGAGTCCTGAATGATGAAATGAGGCCAGGCAAGCAAAAATCTGGAAGAAGAGTGTTTCAGTTGGAGGGTAGTAGAAAATAAAAGCCCTGAGGCAGGAATGTCTGAGGAAGAGAAAAACAGCCCATGTGTCTGAAGTGAGTAAGATAGAAGGATGGCAGGAGACAGCCATATAGTAGAGCCTTGTCAGTCATTGTGAAGAAGTTTGGCTTCTATTCTGTGTGCAATGGGAAGCCTTCGGGAAGTTTTAAGCTAGAAGTGGCATGATCTGATTTATGTTTTACATAGAAAACTTTGGCTCCAGAGTGGTGAGGGGAATTATATTGTATCAAATATCATATCATATCATATCATATCATTTCATAACACATCAATTATTATTGTTATTATTATTACAGGGGACAGAGCAGAACCAGAAAGAGAAGTTAGAAGCTTTTATAGTACATAGCTCTACCTTTGTTACTTCTTAAATCTTTCCTTGATTTCAAGGGATTTCTGGAAGTAGGCATTACCTATGCCTAATCTCTACATCCTCCAGTATGCCCAGCACTGTGTCTTGCCCACAGTAGAAAACAGTGCACGTTGTTGAGTGAATTGTAAGGCTCTTCTCATCAAGTCTCAGAAGTATGTTTTTCATATAGTTGTCTTTCTTGTATGTCACATTTGCCTGTCCCATAATTAAGACTCAGTAAGTGTTTGTTGGGGTGGGGCAAAGACTCACTTTAGATATTCAGTTTACTGAGGTGGATCTTGGATAGCCAGAGGCAGTGAGGAAGGTTTGAGTCTTGCTGGGGTGGAAAGTAAGGAGAAGACAGAGAAGGTGGAGTGTGTTGAAAGAGGGGAGGCGGATAAAGAGACACCCAGCTTTGTGCATGCCAAGGACAGATTTGGCCTATTTTTTAATTTGGCCTAGGGCTGGCCTGTTTCCATTGATGATGTTGTTATCCCTCTGTGTAGGATGACTGAGATGGTTTGATCACCATGGGACCTTAATCCATCATCCAAATCCTTCATTAAGGAGATCTTTCTGTTTGGCCTTGTACAAAGCCTACAGGAATTTGCCATCCAGCACCGAAATTCTCTCTTCTGATTCCGATGCTACAAGTCCCAGCAAACGCAGGATGGCGGCCTGAATTCAAGCTCTCTGGCACTCTTCTTTTTCCTGGCTGGGACAAATGTCCTCAGGCTTAATCTCAGACTGACAGAGAGTTAAGTGCTGGGCTGGGTTTGTGCTTTGCTGCATGTGCTGGGCTTGAGTTTGATTCTGTCCTGAGAGGTCTGCAGACCAGAGGGATGACATTTGGCACCAAGGAAGCAACCCCGGCTTCTGGCTGGATTCAGTCTCAGAAATTTTGTGCTCTTCCTTCAAGTCTGTGCAATCATTCGAAACCCATTATTCATCACCCAGCAGTTTCGGTGCTCTCAGATTAGGGATCTACACCCGTAACTGATAGTCCACTGGACTCCCATCCTTGGCATCTGACCAGAGGCAACAGGGCTGGGTACAACTTTGTTGTTAATTACTGTGTGTCATCGAATTAAACCCAATGTTGGAGACACCCTTTTCTGTTGCTCTTTTGGACCTGAAATATATATACTTAAAAAAAAAAGTATCTCATTTTCGTTTTCTAATTAGGACATGGGAGTTTGGAGCGGCACCACTGTGTTGTTATTTAATCATGCTTTTTCTGGGAAGGGGAGAAGAAAAGATCTTCCCTTTTTCTATCAACAATTGCTTTTACTTTTGCACAAGAGGGTGGAAACTTGGTTCCCCTCTTATCCCTTTTAGGCAGAGTCCATGGCTCAGTTTCACAAAGGTTGTTGATTTCGGGTGCCCTCCTCTGTTTTGTCCTTTCTCTCATGCTACCTAACCCAGTAGGTAAGTCCTTCTAGCCAACATTCCCTAAGGGTGGGGTAAGAAAGAGCCCATTTAAGTTTATTTTTTTAAACTTTGGGTAATCTGCTTTCATTTATGTTCACCCAAATAAGCCAGATTGGTGGCATATTCTCCTTTGTCCTTATATCCAAGATGAACTTAAAATTATATGGCATAAGGCAAATGTGATAACCACTACACTGGAAACAGGACAAACAGAAAGAGTTAAGAACCATATGATTTTACTCATATGTGGGATATGAAACTGAAAGCAATAAGTGAACAAACGAAATACAAACAAACTCATTGACATACAAATAGTATAGCTGGGGGGTAGTAAAAGGGACAGGGGGTCAAATACATCGTGACGGAAGATGTGACTTTGGGTGGTGGGCACACGATGCAGTACACAGACGTTGTATTGTAGAGTTGTGCACTGGAAACCTATATGATTTTATTTACCAACGTCACCCCAATAAATTTAATTAAGAAGAAAAAATGGCCCTGGCTGGTGTGGCTCAGTGGACTACGCACGGGCCCGTGAACCAAAAGGTCACCACTTCGCTTCCCAGTCAGGGCACATGCCTGGGTTGCCAGCCAGGTCCCCAGTTGGGGGTGTGTGAGAGGCAACCAATGGACATTTCTCCCACACATCGATGTTTCTCTCCCTCTCTTTCTCCCTGCCTTCCCCTCTCTCCAAAAATAAATTAATTAAACATAGATCTTAAAAATCTTTAGAAAAAAGAAAAAGAAAAACATATATGCGGTGCCCAAATGAACCACATCGCTTGCATTCTTTGAACTATCTGCAGCATAACCCAGAGATTCGTGGAAGGTGGAATGCAGGCAGTGTCATGGCCGCCATCAGTCAGTCACTCCCTCTCCTACTCAACGCTTGCTTTTGTTATCTTCTGCCCCACCCTCGCAGGGAACTGCTGCCATTCTGATGTCATTCTTGCCCGTCATCTCTCTCCCTTTAAGCAGAGGTCACTTCCTTCTCCTACCCCACCTCATTCACACTTTCTGGTTTTACAAGCTGCAATATAATGTTGCAAAGCCTCCGTTTCCTCATGAGTGAAATGGGAATAATAAGACATACCTGACTTGCCGTAGGCCAGAGAATTAATGAGAACAAAAGGAGACAGTGGCTAGGAAGTGATCTATTTCTCCAAATGCAGCCTATTATTATCATTTGCTTACTGCTGTTTGTCAGCCATCTACCTGTAGCGCCTGCCTTGTGTTTTGAATGTGGGAGTCCTCTTGGTCCTGGTGAGTTGAAGATCATTTCAAAGCCTCAAGAAAATGAACCAATGCAAAAAAAAAAATCTTTTGGATAGTCCACTGAATTTTTATGTATCTTATTTTTCCGTTGTATTGAATTTGGCTGGCAATGTTGTGAAATAACAGGCGACATTACAGGTCTTTTGGTGATCAAAATGCCCACCACTCATAACTTGACTTCCTCTTAATAAATGGAGGCCAATAGAATGTGATTCATTCTTATACAGTGATAGGAATTTTAAGCATTGTTTTACAAATAGCTGCTTTTATGTCATAAAAATGAGTTTTGAGAGGGGAGAGCTCTGAGCATTTTAGTATATTCTTTGTTTTCTTTAATTTATTCATGTTGAAAGGTGGACAAATAGAGGCATAAAAGTGAGCGTAAACTCTCTAAAGCTACAGAATTATTGTCTGAGTTGTGACAGCTTCTCACCTCCTTTTTCATTTATACATTTTAAATGTTTTCTACAAGCATTATAAAAATAACTGAATAAGCCTATGTTTACAACTTTCACACTGACTTTTAATTTATTTTATTTTTGGTTACAATTTTGAGGGTTTAAAGCTGCCTGCAAAAAGCTGCTTTCCCTGTCTCCAAGGAATCTATAAAGCACTTCTGTGAAATTACGGTCTGCTAGGTGAAGCCTGTCCTCACACTGGAAAGAAGCAAATGGAGCTAATATTTATCTAGTGTCTGTTCCACGTAGGGTCTCGTGCTGGGCTCTTTACATACTAGAGTCTTTATTTCATCTTCATATCAACTCCACAAATTATATTGTACAATTATCCTCCTTTTAACGCCAAGTAAACTAAGGCCAGTAAGTTGCACCATAAGGCTTTAAATATATCTGTGCTATCTACCTATAAAATATTTAATTCACTCTATGTTCTGGTCTACCACTTTTACGTTTTTGAAACATTTAACCTTGCCAAAACTATAGTCATACCCACCCCCACCTTTTGCTTTTGCTTTTTCAGAATGCAAGAGGCATCCCTGGGTGGGCTCGAACCATCAACCTTTCAGTTAACAGCCAAACACATAAACTAACCAATTATACTACAAAGAACTACCATGCCCCATCCCCCACCTTGACAGACTCTATTCTCTGATTTTCTTAGAAAAGTAATCTTCTCCAACTGCAAAGTAGTAAAGATTTAATTATAGGTTAAATGTCAAGTATAAATCTGCAAAAATGCTAATAAATATTAATAATTTTAATCAAGTATAAGGATAAAATAACATATTAATGTTCCTGCATTTGTAATTTTAGGAAGATTTGAGTTATAATTATGTCTGACATCAAATACCTCAAATGGAATTATATGGATTTAGTAGAGCATGTATACAAATAGGACCCATAAGAGTTTTTTGAATTGGAGGACTTTCTACGTACAAAGATTTCTTAGTGGCGGGGAATGACCAGCATGCACACTGACAAAAGTGTACCAAATATATATAGAGACCATTCTGTGGTCTGCAGCTTTCATCATTGCAGCTGCGTCAGCACATGTTTCTGCCTCTTCCCAGGTGGGAAAGTTTTAACGTCTTTTTCAAGGCAAGCTCCAGCCTGGATTTAAAGCCTCCTTATAGTTAGTGTTATCTTTTCCTGCCAAAACAAAATAAAACACCACTTTTAGCACAGAGTGATTACCCGGAGTGGGAACTTGCAAATGATATGGGCACCAACAAGGCAGCCAAACAGGAGGACACTTTTTCAATTGTTTTTCAGGTGGTGGGGAGAGAACACTTTCAGTTGTTGGACAAACACCATATGCCTGGCTTTACAAATAATCTTTGATTTATATCTCACAACAATTCTATGAGAAAAGTGTAATTATCACATTTTTAGCAAGACATTGTTAAGGATCTCCCAAAGTCATGGTGGCCCAGATCCAGACCTAGGTCAGGCATTATACCACCCACACTATATCAACAGTGGCTCCTTGGGGGAGCAATTTCTAGGGCTTTCTTTATAGAAGAGTTCTTGAAAACCATAGAACAAATATGTTTTAAAAATAATATGAAAATTTAAAATGTTTACAAAAAACCTAGTCAATTGTTATTCTGGTTTAATACCAGATAGGCCTTTTACTAATTTATTTTATTTCCTTCAGTCTGCCACAAGCTGGAGCTACTGTATAAAAGCCAGTCAATTAGTTCAAGGTGTAACCCTGGAACATAAAACTGGATTGCCTTCGCCCTCTAACAGCTGGGGATAAGCTCTGGAGAATTAAAGACTGAGAAATGCAGTGTCATAAAGGGCTAAGGGATTGGACTTGGCCACGTGCTAGTTATGTGATTCTGGGAAAATTATTTTGACTTTGACCCACAGTTTTGTTAGTTCGAAATAGAGATAACAGTGCCAATCTTGTGGGGATCATTGTAGTGAAATGAAATACACTCCATGTATGGTCTATTACTATCAGTGGTAGTTATTATTATTAATGTTATCATCAGGATCACAGCCAAATGATGCCCAATTAGTTGTAGTTACAATTCATATTATCACCCATCTTTGTATGGTCACACATCACCAAGAATGTGGGAAATGCTGCTTAACTCCCCACTACTCAGTGTATGATTTGGGGGTGGATGATCTGGATGGTACTGTGGAGTTTTAGGGATTAGGATCATGCCTTAACAGTGAGCGATTTGTTATATCAATTAGTCAGTAAGGCAAGAACCCCAGTAAGGGGCAAGACCCAGAGAAAAACAAAGCTTAAGTTTCTCTTGGATGAGCTGTCCTAGCTCACCAGGAGACAGCTTCAGTGTTGTGGGTGGTAAGATGGCACCTACATGCAGAGGCTTTCAGCTTGGAGATCGAAGGAAGGGAAGACGCTGAAGGTGTTTTTGAGGTTGTCTGGATCCTCTGAGGTAAAAGCAGTGTTTCCCAATATGCGTACTCGTAGTCCAATAAGAATGGGGTAGAATTGTGCCCCTGACACCTATATAATTTTATTAACCAATGACACCTCAGTAGATACAGCAAAATTTTTCCAAAAAAGAATGAGAATATTCTTATTTTGCAGGAACAACTTTGCCAGCAAGTCCCCCGTCCACCACGGATGAAAATGAAACTACCATGACATGATCTGTTTAGGGAAGAGAGGTGGTCAATCTCTCACAGGAGAAGGACCAAGAACTTCTTCAACGACTTTTATTAGGTTGTAATACACAGAAATATAGGTAAAGCTCATCAATCAATGTCAGGCAGCAAGCATCAAACAGTAGATAATGTTTTAAAGAAATCTGAGGGCTTAATCTGAGTCAATGTCTGTCAGATAAGGAGGTTGCAAAAACTTTGGGAGACATACTCATTTCCTCCTCGGACCCTTTTCATATGAATGAAAACACTCTTAGCAAAGCAGGCTTCACAGGACTTTGTGAATTCCTTCTTATGCCTGATCACCCTAGATCCCGCTGTAGTCAGCAAGGGGCTGCACCGCCTTCCCAGTCATAGGTTTTTAGGTTTAAGTGGATTAGAGCCAGGAAGTGCTTCTCCCAGACAGAAATGGGAACTCAGGCTATGTCAGAATAGCCGGGGGGCGGGGAGGGGGGTGAGGGTCCATCACTCCCTCTTCGATGCAGCCCCCCCCCCCGAGTCCCTCCTTGAGGGCCTCCCAAGTGATCGTGAATGGTTTAGGTTGCCCCACCTCTGAGGGGTCTTACCCGTCTCTGACTAACTGACCAAACGTTGGGGGCAGGGGATGAAGCCGAAGCAGCCCTGCTGCCAGAGCCAAGTTTTGTCTCCTTAGTGGCTCGCACTCCGAGGGTCACTCACTCAGCCTTAGCCACGAGGAGCAGTTACAACTCCTGAAGTCAGGCAGAGCAGTTCCCAACATTATTCCATGCTATATTTTTTTCCCACTCCAGGGAACCACAAAGCCTGAGAGCACATTTAAGACTTTGAAAAGTGCTAAGAAAACCAACCCTTCTATTTATGCTAGATCATAAGTGATTCCTTCATTTTCCCCATGAAAATTTTAAAAAGTAGGTTTAGGGGAGCATACACATGTAAACTTTGGAGTTGAGGAATATAGTAATATGTCTACTTACAATATTTGATTTATAAATTTAGATGAACATTGGTATCCATAATGACACAGAAAAATAAGTATTTAGAATTAACTCAAATTTCATGAGATTTTTTTCCCTGATTTATAAGAAAGATATCAATATTTTCCTCATTACTAGGATTGCCTTTTGAGTTATCTAACAGTTTTCTAGAGCAGTTATCCTCTCACTCTTGTGAGGTACATAACTTTTTGAATGTGTATGATCTGCCACGGTGAATTTATCTCCAGTTTCAAGTACCCACTTGTATAAAACAAGGATGCTGGTTTAAAAAAAATCACTCTGCAGGTATGCATTTGTGGTTGTTATACTATATCAAATAATCTTTAAAAGATTGTTTCTTAAAACAATGAAGATTTTGAGATTGCAATCCCAGGAATAATTACTAATTTTTGTTAAGTTGATTTGCCTTCTATGATTTCAATGACTTTGTCGGGTAACCTCTGCAAATTAGAGAGCACATTTTGCATTGTTTCAATTAATGTGTCAGTCCTAAATAGTATATACATTATTCTTTAAAATAATACAATTACAACAGAGCCCAATAATATGAAAAACTGTGTAAGAACTGGAACATACAATTCTTTCTTTTATGAGGAATAACTTGAAAAAATTGGCTTATACATGTATTTGTCTATCTGTGTGCATGCTGAAATGCCAGCTTACATTCTGGGAAACACTCTCTTGGCAACAGTGGGCTGGTGGGTAGCTGCTGCCATCAGGATTTTTGGTGGGAACAGGCTGCTGGCAAGTGCTATAGGTGACTGAGACTGCAGTAAAAAATTTGCAGTGATAACACTACTGATTTTTTTTGTATTTATTTATTTATTTAAATAAATGAAATTTAAGAAAACAGACACAAAAAAATCAGTAGGGTTAAACATGACATCATTTCCTATCGTTATTCTATTATAGTTGTTCCAGTTTTCCCACTTTGCCTGCCCTTGCCCACCCCACCCTCCTATAGCCAATCCCCACACTGTTGTCTGTGACCGTGGGTCATTCGTACATGTTCTTCATCTAGTCTCTTCCCCTTCTTCCCCCCGTTATCACCTGTCCCCTGCCCCTCTGGTTGCTTTCAGTCTGCTCCATGTTTTCATGCCTGTGGTTCTATTTTGTTCATAAGTTCATTTTGTTCCCTAGATTCCTCTTATAGATGATATCACGTGGTATTAGTCTTTTACTGACTGGCTTCCTTCACTCGGCATGATATCCTCTAGTTCCATCCACGTTGTCTTGAAAAGTAGCAGTTCCTTCTTTCTTTCTGCTTTGTATTATTCCATGGTATAAATGTACCACAGTTTTTTAATCTGCTCATTGACTAGTGGGCATTTCGGCTGTTTCCAGCATTTGACTATTGTAAATAGCACCACTATGAACATAATGGCACATAGGTTCTTTTGAATTGATCATTCAGATTCTTAGGGCATATTCCCAGCATACGAATGGCCCAGAGACATATGAAAAGATGTTCAACATCACTAGCCATCAGAGAGGTGCAAATTAAAACCACAATGAGATACCACTTCACACATGTCAGCATGGCCTTCGTTAATAAATCAACAAACACGTACCAGCAAAGATTCAGAGAGAAAGGAACCCTAGTGCCCTGCTGGTGGGAGTGCAGACTGGTGCAGCCTTTGCATGGAAAACTGTATGGAATTTCCTCAGAAAACTAGAAATAGAACTGCCTTTTGACTCGACAATTCCACTGCTGGGATTTCTTGTGTTTTCTTTGTCACTTTACTTTGGTTCTTCCTCAAAATATAGTCAAGTCTTTTGAAAAATCTTGACCAAATCAGTACCATCCCTTGAGACACTTAGCCCTGAGCTCAAGTGAGGATGGACACTTCCTGGAGGTCAGAACGACAGTGGGTTGGCAGTGAGACCTCAGGAGAGCCCCCAGGGGGAAGTAAAGGCCTGGGGACACACACTTGGCCCCTGCTATTCTGTCATCCCTCTCTTCTTAGAGTCTGCACAGTGACTATCCATTGCCATCTCTCTGGAGACTTAAGGACTACATGATGTCACCGGAAAACAACTAAGTCAAAATCTCTGAGGGTGGATTTGCAAAATCTCCCCCAGGGTTGAAAGGGTTAAAATCTCTTACAATGCCATCTATCCTTTTATGTCATTCTCTGGAAAGTCTGAAGAGTAGTGACCTCTTGGAAGCTGGGAGTTGGATCTGAACTAAGTAGCATCTGTATAATACATTCTGTGTCTTCATGTATCTATTCCCAACTCCCACATCCCTCCTAATATTCCCATTATAGAGTTAGACACAGAAAGCCCTGACCTAGCCCGGATGAAGAAGCTGCATGCTCCCAATGGGATGAGATGTTATTGGTAATGGACAGTCTTATTTCTGAACTGAACTGGAGTGCTGGGAAAGCATATTGTCTAATGTTTCAGTCCTTTGGCTGAATTTGTATCTTTGCCAACAGAGGCCTGTGGATGGGCTGTACAATTCTCATCTCTTTCCATTTGGCCTCACTTGGGCAAGCTTCCTCTATGTATTGTTTCCTCTAATGGGAAAGAGAATCTTCAGTGACCCTTCCTCTCAGACACAGGCTGCCTCCTTGTTAATGATGAAGAGGGAAAAATGAGAGAATAGGGCCAAAGAGTAGAATCCTTCTCTTATAGAGGAGCCTATTCAGAAGATAGTCAATTTCAGAGATTAAAACCAGGAACACCAGTGGGGATGCAATAATAATAATACCTTACAAGTATCAAATGAGTTATAACTTTTTTTAAAAAGATTATTTATTTATTTTTAGAGACAGAGAGGGAAGGAGAATGAGAGGGAGAAAAATACCAAAGTGCAAGAGATACATTCATTGGTTGCCTCTCACACGCCCTGAGCTAGGGACCTGGCCTGCAACGCAGGCTTGTGCCCTGACTCGCAATCAAACCAACGACCTTTTTGATTCGCAGGCCAGCACTCAATCTACTGAGCCACAGCAGCCAGGGCTGAGTTATAACTTTTAAAACCTATTCATATTCTTTTTTTAAAACATATTCACTTTTCCTTTGAACATTTCAGAGAGATTATGGAACAAATATCAATCGGCTCAATTTAGTATAAAGAAACAGAGATGTGGTGCAGAGAAATCAGTTCTCTATGAAAACACCAGCGAAGACAGGGGTGGGACTGGTGCCTAGATATTCAAGGTATCACTCCCCTGGAGGAGCCCTGAAGGTCAGAAGGTAGAGCAGTGATCCTCAGATCTGGGCACTTACTAGAACAGCCTGGGAAGCTTTCTAGTAAGTGCCCACGATTATCCCAGAATGGGATAAAATAGCAGGGTTATCCCAAGTCGCCTGCGAGACTCTAATTTAATTGACCTATATATTGGAGCTCAGGGAAACTGTAATTTAAAATAATTTTCCCATGGTTATTCTCAGTTCTGATTAAACATTATTATTACCTGGTGGGTTTAAAAAATCTTAGTCCAGGTTGTAATCCAAAGCAACAGAGTCACAATCTCTAGTGTCAGCCATTCATACAACAGTATTTGCAAATACAGTCACACCTCAGTACTCATTGGCTTTGGAACTAATCAAACCCTGTACTTGTCGAATTTTGATGAGAAAAAACTATTTAGCACTCAGCACTTGCTTGGGACTCATTGCACTTGCTAGAACTTGTATGAGTTCTGATGTCACCCTGCAAGAGAAAATGCTTCATTGTTCAGTACTCCTTGGCTTTGGTACACGTCAGGATTTCCAGAATGAATTGACAACTAGTACCAAGGTGCCACTGTATCTCCAGGGAATTTCAATGTGTCACCAGGGCTGAAGAACACTACTTTAGATCAGAATTTTTCAAACTCTTCCCTCCTCTGCCCAATTTCATCACAGCCAATTGGGAAATAAAAGTGAAAGATTGGGAATGATAAGACCAAGATTCAATCCTGTTTCTGTTTCTGGTGAAAAAAATTACTCCATTTCTCTGAGCCTCAGTTTTCCATTTTGTTCATTGAAGAAAATAATAGCCTGTACCTCTCAGGGATATCATGAGAATTACAAGAGATACCATATGTGAATACCAAGTACCACACAGTTATCACCAAGTTCCCGATGCACAGTAGTTCCTACCATTTCCCGAAGAGCTACTTTAAAGAATGTTTTTTCCCCCCTTCAGGTGTTTCCTTTGTATCCAAAGATTCCACCCTCTGTCTCATAAGAGTTAACATTCTATGGTATGAAGGAGTACTCCGAAAGTTTCTGATGAAATAAGATTTGGAAATACAAGGTATGTTCTCAAAGCTTTTTTTTTGCAGTTGTAATTGGCATATTCAGCCTTCTGCACCTGGAGTTATGAGTCTGCCAGTTTGCTAAATGTTTACTCAGAAGGGCAATTTCATTTTCGTGATACAGGAACACTCTAGCTATTACTATTCACCTTTCCCATTCCTCCATCTAGCTCTTTTAATTCCCCTGAATATGGCCCTAAGCACCTCTTGTTTAGTCCCATACAGCCAATTAGGGAAGGTTCTAGGATGTGTTTCTTATTCAGTATATGCTGAGGTCATGGTAACCCAGGGCCCCTGGAGAAGAAGAAAACCCATATTATAAACACCCACTTCCTGACCTAACCATTTGTACTGGTTAGAATGGAATCTTCTAATATTAGGACTGGTAGCGTGAGGATCATTTCATAACTGCAAATACAAGCAAAAGCAGTCATGAAATTATGGATGACTCATTGTCAGAGGAACACTTGAATCATCTTGATCAACCCCCTAGGCTGAGCAAATGGGGAAGCTCTGCACCAAACTCACACTGTGCCATTAGTCTTCTCTCTAATTAATTGTTATTACCAGGTTTGTCTTGACCACATCAGACCTATTTTTAAACTTCTCACAATCCTCTCTTCTCTAAAGAAAATATTTTGGGGGAGTGCCTTTCTCTTACTTCTTATATGTTTACTTATTTCTTTCTTAAACTAGACAGTGCATTGAGGACACGGATTACATCCTATTTACCCTAAATAAAACAGTGCCTGTCACATAGTAGATGTTAACTATACCATTAATCCTACCTTCTTTTTCACGGAAGGGGATTTTTCCCTAAGCTAAGAAAACTAAGATTTGCTTTGTGTACTGCTTTGTCTAGGATTCCGTGAACACAGAAATTGCTATGATATGTATACATATATATTTCAGAGAGAAGGAAGAGGGGATGGGAGGGGAGGAGGTAAGCAAAAGAGAGGGTGAAAGAGAATAGTATGTGCTAGATGCTATTCTAGGCTTGGGGGTACAACAATGAACAAAACAGCCAAAAATCTCAGTTCTCATGGAGTTCCCATTCATATGTGTGTGTGTGTGTGTGTGTGTGTGTGTGTGTGTGTGTGTGTGATGGACGCCAACAACAAAAAAGTAAATAAGTACAATACAAGGCTGTTGGATGGTGACACGCTACAGAACAACAAGGGAGGGTGAAGAATAGAGAACACTGGGTGGAGAGCAGGTTGTTGGAGTTTTTAATTGAGGCTTTGTAGGGGAAGAACATTCCAGGTGGAAGAAGTAGAATGTGTGAGTGAGCTGCCTGAGGTGGGAGAGAATGAGGAGTGTTCCCAGGACGGCGTGGAGGCTCATGGGCCTGGAGTGGAGCAGGTGTCAGTGACAGCAGCGGAGAAGATGACAGGGGTGTCCGAGTGGACATGATGGGTGGCAGGGAGGGCAGACTTTGGAGAAACCTCATAAGCCATTGTAAAGACTGACTTTTACTCTGACTGAGGTGGGAAGCCATTGGAGAATCTGATCTGACCGACATTTAAAAGGCTCATTCTGGCTGCTGCAGTGAGAACAGTGGGAGAGAGAGTAAGGGTGGAAGTGAGAAAACCAGTTAGGAAGTTAAATAGGAAGTTAAATAGGCCAGATGGCTCAGCTCATGGCGATGGGGAAAGAGACAGCAAGGGTGAAAAAAGTCTGAACAGACTTTGAAAGTAGAACTAATGAGATTTGCTCTCAGGGGTTGTGACTTATGGGGAGAGTCAACAACTACCCCAACTTGTTTGATCTGAACAACTGAGAGGATGGATGGAGTTGCCAGTAATTGAGAGCGGGATGCCTAAAGGACAGGTATGGTGATGAAGGGAAGATGATCTGGCCATATTTCTGTCTGTCTCTGTCTCTCTCTTATCTCTTCCTATCTAATAAGCCTGTTTAGTTTATGTAATATCAAAACTCAGATTAAATAACTTGTTGAAGCTCTCATAGTTAAATTACAGGGGTGTTGTGTTTGAAGTGAAACAATTTAGACTTAGAAACTCTTACTTTCCCCTCCAACTAGGCCCTTTTAGTATATTAATCACTTTTAATCCTCACAACAACTTTACCCCCTTCTCCTCAAATTCACCTATAGATTTAACTCAAGTTGTATCAAAATTCCAACAAGGATTTTTGGAGGTATATAAAAGCTCACTCTAAAATATAAAAATAAATACATAAATAAATAAATAAATAAAAATTTTATGTGGAAAAACAAAGGAACTAAAATATCCCAAACAAAGTGTGGAAAAGGATAGCAAATAAGCACATAAAAATGTTCATTAGCCACTTGGGGAATGCGGATTCAAACCACAATATGATGCGACTGCACATCTATTAGAATAGATAAAATAAAAAAATATTACTTAGTGCTGCTGAGGATGTGGAGCAACTGAGGCCTGCATACATTGGTGGTAGCAAAACGAAAGCCACTCTGGATTCATAGTTGACCATTTCTTATAAAGTTAAGCCTATAGTTACCATGTAGGTGTTTGCCCTAAAGAAATGAAAACTTGTGTTTACATAAAAGCCTGTACATGAACATTTATAGCAGTGGTATTTGTAATAGCCAAGAATTAGAAACACCCCAATTTCCTTCAGTGGGTGAATGTATAAACAACCTATGCTACCTGTGTAAATGGAATACTGTACAGCAATAAAAAGAACAAATTGTTTAGACACGAAACAATTTGGATGAATCTAAAAGGCATCACACCTATGGCAAGAAGCCAGTTTCAAGAAAATACATACTATTTAGTTCCATTCAGATGCCATTCTCTACAAGGCAGAACCACAGTGACTGGGCAAAGACTGGTCCTTCCAGGGGTAAGGAGGGAGGAGAGCATTTGACTATAAAAGGATCTGAGGGTGGAGAAAGATTAAGGATAGGGAACTGTTCTGTACTTTCAATGTGGAGGTAGTTACACAAACTTATACAAGGGTTCAAATTCATAGAGCAAAACACAACAAAAAATTACATTGTATGTTAATTTAAAAATAAAATAAGTGGGTCTGGCTGGGTAGCTCAGTTGGTTAGAGCATCATTCTGAAAAGTGGCTTTCATCTCCAGTCAGGGCACAAAAAGGAAGCAACCAGTGAATGCGTAAATAAGTGGAACAACAAATTAATGTTTCTTTCTCTCTCAAATCAATAAATAAAATAGTTGCTTAAAGAACTTTTGGCACTGAAGGATTTAAGGAGCTTAAAATGAGGCTTTCAAAAACTTGATTGCATACCTCTGTTGCATTTTTCCCTTGGATTGTCTATATTCATATATCAGAGAGACAGAAAGGGGCATAAAGAGGGAAATGAGTTTATGTACTTATACATAATAAATTTGGAATAGCTTCTGGATAAAATGTAGTGATTCAGTTCTATATATGTTGCTCTTAAGGTATTTGTGGGGTATTTCTGCTGCAGATATTTGTTATATATATATCTAGACCTCGGGAGAGAGGTGAGAGGGGGTAATTCCATTTAGGAAATTACGGGTGTGAATAAGATCACCCAGGGAGAATGGGTAGAGTGAAACAAGGACTGAGGGTGGAACCCAGGGATACCAGTATTTGAGGGAACATGAAAAGAAGAACTCATAAAAGAGATTGAATTGAGGGTGGGATGAGGAATAAGGCATCAGAGAAAGGGATCATGCAGGTCAAGAGCGTTCAATAAAGAGTCAGCAATCCCTAGTGGCATGGAGAAGTTGAGTAAAATGAGGTTTGAAAAGACATTGCATTTGGCAACTAGGAGGTCACTGGCAATGTAGCCAAAGCACATTTAGTGTGGATGGGGGGAAAAGCCAGAGATATAGTTTAAGGTGTATAATCATTGAGACGTAAGGAAGTGCCTCATAAAGCCTTGGCTTATCTGGATTTAGATTCTTGAATAAGGTTTGGTCTGAAAATTACTTTCTTCTGAAATCACCAAGCTAAGCTACATAAAAATTTCAATGGAGTTTTGCATTTCTGGCAAAACTTCAAGTCAAGTAACAATTAAGTATGTTTAGAATTTAGACACAATTTTTTTGCAAGATTCAAAATTAGTCAGTTCAACATTGCTCATTGAGAACCTAAATTGTTGCAGACAATGCAAGGTATGTGAAGATACACAAGAAATAAGAAATGAATGTATTTAACCTAACCTCTTTATTTGAAAGGTGAAGAAACTTAGAAATGAAGTAACTTGGTCAAAATTATGCCTAATCTGCTTCCCAATGCCTCCACTACCATGTTAATCTTCCCCTTTACATAAAGCTATTCTCCACCACAAGTACAGTACACATGCAGCAGGTGGTCATAACCTCACGCCTGTCCCACTTCTAAGTGAATTCCTGTAGTTGGCTGAAGCAGATATTTATGCAAAAGGTGAATGACTTGCCCTGGAAGTAAATGGGCAGAAAGCTCAGTGTGTAGGAGGCATGAGTGTGGTCTCCATGGGTGCACAGAGTTGGTAGAAACAGAAAGTAGAGATGTAAGGAAAGAGACTGCCTTTTGAGAGCGAAACAAGACCTGTAGCAGAAAAACACTAGGGTAGACAGGTACGTGTGAACGAACATTTGATTCTCCCCTACATAAAATTATCCTTCCAGAATTCTCTGCCCAAACTCTGAAAGATTCTGTGGTTTATTCTAATAAGAGAGATGGTTCCCTTAATATAATTTCTGATAGTGTTTTAGAGAAACAGGCAGTAGGACAATTTGGCTAGAGTTTGGTCAGAAGATGCATTGGAGGGGGAAGATGGATAGGGTCTTTTCAACTGGAGGTTAAGTTTAGGAGTGTAGTGAATAAGCGGGTGGGTGTTCAGGTTAAATGGTAGATCTCTGCTTGAGTTCATACAGTTACAAACCGGTTGTGTAAACTTAAGTGAGTATCTTGACCTTTCTAAGCCTCACTTTCCTTCCCCCTCTGTAAAATAGGTAATATGCAGGTCCTGAAGAGACGACTTACTGTAGTGCCAGGCTTATTAAATAAAATACTTAATAAATGTTAGGTTTTACTTTTATTATTAATTAGGAATGTGGCTCTATGCTGTAGGAAATGGCCAGAGACAATAAAAGCCAACATTTCCAGGCATAAATAGTTCCTGTATTTTGTAAATTGATCTTTATGGGGCTTAAGCTGGCATGGCCAGACCCCTCAGTGGGAATTGTAGAGATATTTCGAGTTGAATGCAAAGGCCTGACCTCAGACAGGATGAACGATGACACAGTACTCAGGATCTAAATGGAAAAGGACATTGTACTAGAGGACTGGGGGTGGGGTTGGGCAGGAGGATTATTTGTAAAGTAGCATTAGTGCCCCTGTGGGAGGAGGGGGAACTGGATGGCAGTCACTGCTGCAAAAGGGGGCTGGAAGCAGAGAGTAGCATGAATCAGCTTCCAGTCCAACTTCTCTAGGACGATGAGGGGATTATAATGTTCCGAGAGATTACTCAAGTTTAGAAAGAGGAAGTAATAGGAATTCATTTTCCTGCCCATGAGAATTTATGATCTTAGATGCTGTGTTTCCAGTGCTTTTGATTTAGTCATTCCTTTTAAAAATTATTTTTAAATTAAGGGGGCAAAATAGTGATGAAAAATAACCACCTCATTTGTTTATTGTAGATTTACCCTTGGACTTCAAAGTAAGGCAGTGATGGGACAGGAGCACAATATATATCCTGTCATCACTCACTGCTGCGACTTTCTTAAAAGTGCCTGTGTGCTTACACACAGAGGCAGACAGACAACAGATAGTCTGTGAAACTCATTTGTGATAGCTCACAGTTGCATCTCTCAAAAAGTTCCCCTTCCAGTCATTATGTTTTTTAAAAAACTTTTTGTGGGATTGTAATTCAGCTATCTCTACCCCGCAAGTAAAATTCCTGGGTAGGCTGAGAAACTCACTAATGAGCCCCAGAGGTCCTCAACCCTGGCTATACCATAAAATCAGCTATTGAACTTAAAAAAAAAAATATGCGTGTGGCCTGGTCTCCACTCCAGAACATTGAAATTAGACTCTCCAGAAGTAATTTCCTTTAATTTACTCTAAAAGAATCTAAGATTTTAAAAAATTGAGTTGGCACAACATTTCTGGCTCTTATAGTGTAATTCTTGGCTTAATGAATCTTCTGTGAATAACTTTCAGAGTATTAAAATTTTGAAAACTCCAACCCAGCATACCTATCCTGAGGAACAGAGCAGGAGGAAATGGTCATGGATGCATGCAAAAATGTGTTTTTTGTTTATTTTTGCTCTTTTAAAAAAATGTAACTTTTCGCAGATGATATAGCATCATGGCTACAATCCTGAGTTTATTCATTTATTTGTTTTTGACTTTAAATATTGTTTTTATTTTTAATTATGGTTGACATACAATATTATATTAAAGTGATTATAACAATGTTTTTAATGGTAATAATTTA
Organism: Sturnira hondurensis; assembly: GCF_014824575.4. Classification (NCBI taxonomy): domain Eukaryota; kingdom Metazoa; phylum Chordata; class Mammalia; order Chiroptera; family Phyllostomidae; genus Sturnira; species Sturnira hondurensis. The sequence continues at coordinate 5,961,123 of NW_028075269.1, forward strand.
AAATAATCAAAGTGTGCAACCACAGAATATTTTTTTAAAATACTATGGTACAACCACCTAGTGTGCTACTTTGCAGCCATTTAAAATACTGTTGTGAGAGAGCTACTTAGTGCACGTAACATGTGTACAGTTTATTAAGAGGAGGATACATGTTATACAATGCTATATATGGTGAGATATACTGACTTATTTTTTTAAAACTATATAAATAGAAAAAAGGCCATGTACACATTCCAAAATAGTAACACTTATTATAAGGTGATAGGATGGGAAATGTGATAATTTTTACATCTTTTCTTAGGCCTAATGTTATTTTCCAGATTTTCTCTATTATGCATAAATTATTTTTACAATAGAGCAATGCTATTAAATTAAAATCAGTTCTAGAAATCTAAAGGAGATTTATATAAAACATTAGTCTATAGAGCCGCCCAGTTTATATGTTGTAAGTAATTGGCACCTTCCTTTGACACATGCTACCTGATTTCACAGGTAAAATAGCTTTACTGAGGCACCTGTGAGTTTTCTGTGACAGGAACCATAGACAAGTCCTGTACCGTGTGTGACAGATTTGGGAAGAAGAGTCTGGAACAACTGGCTTAATTTGACAGAGACAGAGGAATATGGGTGATTGGTTTTTGAAGTTCTTCTGAACAAATAGGCTGCTTTCTTCTTTAAATACTTTTAAAAATAGGAACAGTTGCTAGGATCTTTTCACAAAGTTTCTTCTTCCCCTCAAACCCCCACCCCTGGAAGTTAAATCTGTCTCTGTAGCTAAGGAATTGGTGAAATAGACAGGAAGGTGGACTGGCAAATTTGTATACTACTTCTGCTTTAAAACATGTAATTTAAATGTCCTGTGGAAGAACCGAATTGCTCAGATACAGCAGTAGAACATTAACATTTTCCTATGAAATATCTTTCAATATTAGATTGGAAGAACACGGTAATACTAATTGCTTGGGAAGTTGATATAAACAGTCATGAAAGTGATCAGACTCCTTTCTCCCAAACTGACTGGGGTTTACATCAGGTAAGAATCTAAGGATGACTCTAAGACTTGTTGTGGTTGACCTTCGTACCTTTATGGGCTAAAAGAAGAAAATATTCCCACGTCTTTGTCTAGTTTCTTAATAGTTCTATGTATGTTGAGACAGGCTTATTTCCAAACTGATGGAACCAGAAAGCCCCCAAGGCTCCCCTCTTCGAAAGAAAAGTGCAGCTAGAAGGGGTGGGCCTCTGGTGATGCTGGGAGGAGCCACTGATGACTTTCCTAGCCTAACCTCCCCAGCCACTGTCACCCCTGTGACAGGGGAGACTGGGTAAGCTTTGGAGAGAGCAGAATCCGCCTGTTGCAGATGAGTCTTGGAGATCATCTGCTTCCTGTATAATTTCCCATATGATGAGGCTCATGCCACTTTATCAAGACTACCCAGAGTCAGAAAGATGGAATTCAAACTTTGTGAAGCCAGTGTTTGCCCAGTGATTTCTCTTTGGACCTCCCATGCAGTGCTATCTCTCATGATGAAACTGGGCAGAACTATAGGGACGAAGGCCATGTCTGCTGCCCCCGAAACTCATGGGCTGATGAGAGGAGATCCTTTAGAGTATTCACTGTAGAAACAGAGGCAGTGGCAGAGGAAAGAGCTGGGGAGGAGCAGACTGAAGAATAAAGCAATTGCCAGGCTCGAGTGTGAGGTGATCAGGTCTGCCTGGGGCAATGGTAAACTCTGATGGAAAGGAAGGACCCAGTATGAGAACACGAAGGAAAAGCTGACCTTTATTTGGACAAAGACTGGATTCTTCTGTTCTTTCCTAATTCAATTAAATGAAAAGTCCTGAGCACCTTTGTTAGTAAGTACTCAGTAAACATAATCTTTACTGACCATAAACTGGGTATATGAGTATATAGGCTACTAATGAGAAAGTCTCTATACTTGAATGTGCCGTGACCCCATTACTAGGCCAGTTTTATGTCTTTGCTGAACTTCCATAGAGTTAGCATTAAAGGTATATTAAAATATATATTAAGGACACATTATGGTGCTAACATGCCTTTACAATATTAATACCAGTCTTTACAGATGTCACTTTGTTTCTCTCCCTCTCTCAATATATGTTCATACATATGCATATTCATTCCTCCCTATATATGCATAGGGCATGAAAGCACTATCTAGAAATAAATACACATGCATTGAGCATCACAAAATTTATATGTTCTTAAAGGCATATTAATTTTATCTAAGTATGTCTCTTTATAATGTACTATATGTCTATGTGTGTATCTGTTTATTATTCTATCACTCATCATGATTTTCTGGCTCCCTACAGAAAACGACCTGTGTGCTTTGTAATCAATGCGAGAACAGAGATTTTGCATATTTAAATTGCAGTCAGAAAACAGCCTATGAATTAAAATATCATAATGTAAAATACTGCCTTTGGTGTTTGCACATGCTTTCATTGTTGAACAAAAAACTGATTCATTTTGTGGAGATAAGTTTTATAAATGTGATGAATGAGATTTTTTTCCCTCTCATCCTTAAAATCACTTTGTAAAACATTGTATTTCTTCTGCCTGGAGATGAGACTACCCAAGGGGTATAATATTTCCAGTATGAATATTATAGAAGTAATGGGAAGTTGCTGTATCTCATTTCCAATGAAGCCACAAGAGAAAATGATTGTAGCAGGAAGTTGTGGTTTCAGCTTTAAAATGCCTTTATTGTGAAGCAGCACAGAAGAGTGGGCCATTAAACGGGGTTGCATGTTCTTTCTTTTCTTGATGTTTTAAAAAGGTAACAAATTATCTGAGATTAAGTCAGCCTATTTTGTAGCCCATTCTAAAGAGAAATGTCTTCCTCCTTCCCTCAACAATCTGTGGGGTGGTGGCTGGGGTTTGGGTAACCAGTCTTCTATCTCTCTGATCCACCACACTCCTTTTCTTCCCCCCACAACCCCAGCTGAGTTGACCAGGGATGAGAATTGTAACCGTAAGGACCAATCAGAAAGCCGGTCAGAGACACCATGTGGCCTGGCATTAAAACATGAGGAGGACCTTTCTTATTTACTTTTTCAAGACATCACTAGAGCTCCAATATATACATTTTAACAGTGGGAGCTGATGTTGAGAAGAAACCCTGAAATAGGGAAGGGTTGTGACCAGCCATGTGCCAAGAAAAAGTAGCAGACAGTACGAGTAAGGAGGGGAACTGGCGTCTAAAGAGAAAAGATGGAATAGATGTAGGGGAGAGAAAGTGAGTTAAGAGAGCTCATGACTAATGAGAGAGCTGCTTTAGTTCAAGATGGCTTTGCAGATTAGGGGCCAAGCACCTTACCATAATTCTTTTTTTCTAAAGGAGCTTGAGTTTGTATATTAGTTGGATGATTTTGGCCACAAGGAAGAGAAAACCCAACTTAAAGTGATTTAAACTAGGCAACATTTATTATGTCATATAACACTAAGTCTGAAGACTGGGATGGTTTTAGGAATGGTTGCATGATGTTGTGGGGGAACAGTTTTATTCTACCTTTTCAACTTGCTGTATGCAACATTTTGCCCTTAGATGTAGGCTTCTTCCCTCATGGATGCCAAAGGCCTTTAGCAGCTCCATTTATCAACCTTATTTTCTCAGAGGCACCTCTTCCAGAACTTTCTAACTTCATGTGTACTGATTTCTAGCTAGAGCCTGCTCATCTGTCGTGCTGAACTCTCTCGTCCTGGAGTTCCCTAAATCTCTTTCTTGTGTTGAAGCCCTTGCTTACCAGATTTCTGGGGTTCATTTTTTCTTTATTCCCTTGTTTTGGTAGAGTAAATCATCCAGTAGCTTTCTAGGCTACATGGGAAATAAATTTTTGAGATTGTGAATGATTGAGTATCTGAATAATGTGACTATCTTTACTGTATCCTAATATTTGACTGATAGTTTGGCTGCATATAGATTGTAGTTTGGAAATAGTTTTCAAAGGTTTGCAAGCCTTACTCCACATCATCCCCACTTCCAGTGTCACCGTGGAGACTTCCACCCCCATTCTGATCTTCATCCTTTTCTCACTTTGACCTTTAGCATGCCATATGATTTTCTTCACCTTTAGAACTCTCTGAGTTCCCATTATTTTGACATTTCATGATAACGTGCTTTATTGTGGACCTAATTTTGTCAAATTACATTTGGTACAGTAGCAAACTTCAATCTGGAAACTTATGACTTCCGGTACTGGGATTCTAAAAATTATTATTAAATTATATTTTCCCCTATAGTTTTTCTTCTCTACAAATTCTATTATTTGGATGTTGAACGTTTTTTGCTCCACTGTCGAACTTCCTCCATCTACTTCTTTTTACTTTTTGCTTCATTTTGGGGATACATTTTCTTGGCTTTATCATATAACCTCTTTATCGAAATCTTTCATCTCTCTTATTTTTAATTTTCAAGATTTCTTCCCTGAGCAGTATGGAGATACCTCCAAAAATTAAAAATGGATCTGCCTTTTGACCCAGCAATCCCACTTCTGGGAACATATGTGAAGAAACTCAAAACACTAATTCTTGACCATAAGCACCCTGATGTTCATCACAGTGTTATTTACAATTGCCAAGATATGGAAGCAGTCCAAGTGTCCATCAGTAGTTGAGTGGATAAAACAACTATGGAACTTTTACAGAATGGAATTCTACTTGGCTGTAAAAAAGAGAATTTTACTGTTTGCAACAGTATGGTGAACCTGGGGAACATTATACTAAGTGAAATAAGCCAGTCAGAGAAAGACAAATACAATATAATTTCACTGAGATGTGAACTCTAACAAACAAACTGAGGCAACAAGCAAAACAGAGAAAGACTCATAGATGGACAGCAGATGACAGCTAGTGGGGTAGGGGGAGGTTAGGGATAGAGGGATTGAGCCAAAAAGGAAAATGATTCACGGACATGGACAGCAGGGTGGTGATTGCAGGGGGAGGGGAGTATAAGGGTACCAAATGGTAATGGAAAAATATAATAAAGATTATATATTTAAACACACACACAACACATAAGATTTCTTTTCTGTTCTTTGCATCTCTCTTACCTCCTTTGTAAAAAACAGGATCTTGTTCTCTTTCTGAGGACATTAATGATAGTTTCTTGCAGTTTTCTTTTCCCTTATCAGAGCTGTGTCTTTGAAATTGCTTTTCTGTGTTTTCCTTGGACTCTATCCTTCATGTTAGAACCTTTCTCTGATGATCCTTTACGATCTAATTTTATTTAAGAGTAGACAGTGAAGAAGCTAATTTCAAATTCTTTGCATGAGATTGAGTCTTGTCAACTGTGAGCTTCACTGTTGTATGGTCTGGCTGAATGTATTTACTGGAGAAATTCTTGCAAATATGACCTTTAAGTATTTTGTCTTGGCTGGACAGGTAACCCAGAAAAGAATCAATCCTCCAGTGTCTTGCTTGGAGGGAATAATCCTGGCTGCCAGAATCTGGGGAACTCAATTGGTGGAAGATGGCCAAGGATGTCAATAATGAGTGTGTGGAATTTCACTTGGTGTCTTGTTTTCAACACACCACCCTGTATTCAGCCTCGCTTGGTGTTTCCTACACCACAGATCCTCTTACCCCTTCTGGAGAGTAACCCTGCAGTGTGGAAGAGGCAATTACTAGATATGCGGAGGGGCTATGTGGTGTCCTTTTTTTTCCCTTTCTTTCTTTTAATCGTTCTTTTCTCCTTTCTTTCTCTCCTTTTTCTCTCTTTTACTTTAACAGATTAAAAATATTCTGCTTTCAGCCTGATCTTTAATCCTATGATGAAGGTTCCACTTCTTGACACTTTCGGGCATTCTTGTGAAATTGGGTTTCTTCTTAGCTTTCTTCACTGATTGCTTAGGATTCAACTTTCTTGGGTCTGCTGAATCAGTTGCTACTTGTCTGTATGTTTTTTCACTTTTAAAATTTTGTTGGTTTCCTCTCCTTTCCTATTTTCTTTGCTCTTACAAATCTAGGTTTTAAAATTTTCTTTATTGTTTTTTTAGTGAGGTTTTGGAAGGGACAAGTGGTGAATGCATGTGTTTACTATGCCAACTTTATTTTGAAGCCCTTTGGATACACTCTCTAAGACTAAGGACAGTTTTCCCAAAATTTCCCCAGTAGACCTACTCTCCTACATCATTGGGCAGGATGGGCTGCGTGTTAATAGCTAAACCAGTCACTGGCAAAGGGAATGAGGTCGCTTTAATTGGCTTAGATAAATTGCAATTCATTCCCGGCAATGGGGAGGAACCCCTTCCCTGAGTGCAGGGCTTTGTGGAGGGCAGACTCCAAAGAGTAATATTCGAAGTATTCAACATTGGACACAGCATGGCAATGAGCAACCACAATGGACACACTACCCAATCAGAGCAAATAGGACACCGTGAATACCCCTGTGAGATCTGATTCTGCCTTCCAGGAAGAAGATGGGAAAGGATTTTTGTGTGTAAGTCACCAATGGTAGTTACAAAAGCCTCTGTTCCCGGCACCTAAACAGCAATCATAAAAAATAACCTGCAAAGCTGCTTTGGAGAAAGGACCACATCATCTCATAGGGACCGTTCAGGCCTATAAATTTTCACCCCGAACAGGATTGCTCCATTTAATAATCTCTTATTAGAGCAGTCTACCAACCTCTACTGAATACCATTGCAGGAGCCAGGAATACATACAAATTACAGAGGTGAGGGCACCTTCCAATTCCAGTACAACAGAAGACTTTTATGTAAAAGGTTGTTCCAGTACTTCAAGTGTAATCTTTGGGAGAAAAGTTCTGCCTTGATGGTATTTACAAGTAATTGGCTTTATCTCACTTGCCAGCTCTTGATTGATGATGGCTGTCTAATGGACTGGCCTGTGTAGAATTCTGAGTTCAGGCTGAGATCAGCAGGAAAGAGCGCTGTGCTTATTTAGCAATAAGCATGTGAGTGTTCACACAGAGAGTGCCGGCATGTGGGCTGTGGATTTTCTCTCTTCAGACCATTTCCACAAGGGCTGAGGCTCCATGGAATCACCCAAGCTGAGGCTCTCAGGCTGCAAACTGTAAGGCAAGGAGATGACCTTTTTTTCTTGGAGGACATTCTCAGTTGAGGAAGAAAAGCATCCTCAAGGAAGAGTTCTCAGGAATTTTGCTAACATTTGGGTCAAAGGAGAAGGAAGTTTTCTTGAGGTTCATCGTTGAGAAGGAAAACCAAGGTTCAAGGGCTCTTCAGTTACTCTGAAATAAAATGTGGCTGAGAGAACTATAAAATTTTTCCCAAGTTCTGTGACTAACAACACCAAGTTTGCTATTTCAGTTTTCTGGGGATAATTAGCAGTCCAACAACTTGTGTCTTTGGGCCATCAAATATGATCATGGGTAGGATGAGCAACCTGCCTGGGAGCAACATGAGTCCTGGCACTGGGCGAAGCGGAGGCAGTTAGTACAGCAGAGGAATGCTGGTAGAATCTCTGGCACCTGCTGTAAAGAGGAAAAGAGAATGCGAGGAGCATCTTGAGAGGGGGTTCTGGGTTGAGCAACAGAAAGGCCCTTCTGAAAGTTTCCAAACATAGTGCCTTACAACTATTCAAAGCACTCCTTCACTGGGACCTCGTGTGATTCTCTGACAACTCTTCGAGTCAGGTAACAGTTGATCTTTTTAGTTCTGTTTTTCTAATATGTAAATTCATTTTCAGGCAGGATAGAGAACCCAAAGTACACAGCTGGATGGAAGTAGATCTTATAAAAAAGTTCTCCAAGCCTATAGATCAGGGCTTTCTCACTGTGCCATAATGACTCTAGGACCTAAAATAGCACTTCGTAGTCTGGGGCATACTGAAAAATATATTAATCAAAGGTGAGAGTGTGTGTAAGGAAGAGTGTTCCAAGCAGAAGGAACAGCACTTACAAGGCCCAGAGGAAGAGGAGAGAATGGTACTTCCTGAGAACAAAAAGCAGGCCAGTGTGTACGAAGCAAGGAAGACAGTGTGGACTTTAGCGTAGATAAGGCTAAAGGTGCGGCAGGGGCCAGATCTTGAAGGGCATTGAAGGCTTATTTTTCACTTCTTCAATTAGAAAGTCAAATCTCCATCAGCAGATTCCTTTTTAAACTGCATGCTGTCTTCTTTGGGCCTTTGGTACAACAAATGGTACCAACCATTGAGCCACTAGTGGTGGGATAGGGCGAGGGCATTGGATTATTATAAGTGCATAAATCTATTTGCTCAAAAACCTTAGTCTGAATAACATGTTTTACACCTTTTACCGACCACTATTTCCCAAATGAATATACATGTTGTGATGACTAAAACTCAAAATTTATTTCAAAGTACTCTTGAAATCAAAGAAACTTTTGGCTATTATGTAGTATCCCCTGGTGTTTCTGGCCCCAACAGCCTGTGAGAACACAGTTACCACTCCTTTTGCTCACATATTGTTGTGGCTTGACAGTTGCCCCCCTCATAGATCATCCAGCTATTTCTGAGTGTTTCCATGGGCACAGAATAGGTCTCTTGGGTTTCTCTTCTTAGAGCCTCTCATTTATTTTATCTCTGTGCTCTTGTCCCTGCTCTGCTTCCTGCACTGTTCCCTGCTCCTCTGAGCCCATCCTTCTCCATTCCCACCTCCCATTTCCCCACCAATTGTGGTATTCCCACCACTCGTGTCTCCCATCCTGTCTTTGTTCATTCCCACGGGTCATGTCAGCACTGCTGCTGTTGGTCTCAACAGCTCAGACAGCTTGCTTTCTACTGCTGTGGGAAGTCTGACGTAACCAGAGGTTGAGGATGGCCCTGTCACTTCCCTGAGGCTGACCTCCCCTCCAGCCGTCATCTTCTGCACAACTACATCTGCAGCTGCTGCTGACGTAACTAGTGCCAGAGGGTAGTAGGAACAAGTGCACTCCCTCCCTGGCGCAAAGGCAGTTTACTCGCAGCAGTAGAGATTTCTGAATGTCTCCACACATAGGATTCTGGTCCACAGGCCCTGCATAAAGGCTTTTGTTTTGATATTCTGGATGCCAGCAAACTATGACTCAGGGGCCAAATCCATTGTCAGTCTGTTTTTGTAAATACAATTTTACTGGAACACAGCCACACTCATTTTTTGCATATTGTCTATGACTACTTTCGCACTACAGTGGCAGAACTGCAAGGTTGTGACAGAGGCAGTATGGCCTGCAAAGCTAAAAATACTTACTATCTGGATCTTTACAGAAAAAATTCCTCAACCCTTTATTTAGTTCTTAGGCCTGCCATATTTCCTGCCTGGAGAATACTTCTGTCTTGCAGAAACATCATTCCTCTCAAAGAGGAAATTGATATTCCTCCTTGCTAAGGTATGGTCTTCTCTTACCAATTCCACTTAAGGATCACACTCTGCAAATTCAATGATAATTTTTCTAGAAGCTGTGCTATTCAGTATTATTCCTGGTACCCTTGTTGTATGTACTTTTTATATGTCAACAATAATATCAGTACAATAATGTTAATAGTTTTCTATCACTTTTCTAACTCTACCTCTCATCTATGTTCTGTCTAAACATTACTTGAACTATATATACGTCTCCATAATATAGTATTTTTACAAAATGACTGTAACTTTATTTACTGAATAATAAATAAGAGATAATCATTATTTTAAATAGTTTCATTATTTATTTATATAACAAGTCTTCCATAATTGTACATTTAAGTAGATCACAGTTTTAACCTTCTTTATGCCAACTTACAGTGTCTCCAGAAAGATTTCATTTTACTCCAGCAGAAGTCCCATGGAAGGCTCTCATTGGCCCATCTATGGTCATGTGGCCATTAATGGAATAGGGGAGCTGCGCGTGGGAATAGCATATTCTGAATGACCATGCTGGGGTCAGGGCCCGACCTTGGAGTTTGAATGTGGTGTCAGCACCACACAACAGAAATTAGAAAAGAGGTACCTTAGACAAGATAACGTGTTTTCTATAGGCAGACACAAACCCATTTTTTCCTGAGGCCTATAGAGTGAACAAAGAGTTGGATATGAAGATATTAGGGCTTTGACAGCTCTTCCCCTTCCTTAGCTGGGCTTCCTTACTGTTCTATAGGCCTCACTCCCCCTCAGTCACTGCACCAAACCAGGTGTAAGGAAGAGGATACCTTTCCAGTCACAACCCATTATTTTGCAGTTCAGTGGGAAAATGAAATATTCAATCAACAGAGAGCCACCGACCATGTTTAAGAAACCAGTCTAAGTGTTTGAGGATGGAATGGCGAACAAGAACAGTAGAGGAGCTAGATAGAGAAAATTACAACATGGCAGGAGAGTGTATGATAGAGAAAACATGTGATACTCTAAGAGCATACTGCTAAGGCCCTCAGCTGACTTTGGTGTCTCAGCCGAGAGGAAAGGAGAGCAGGGATAACCAGCTGAAGAAACTGGATAAGTGTTCTAGGCAAAGGCAACAGCAGTTTTCACAGGCCTAGGGGAGAGAAGAAGTTTAGAAATATGCTCCTTACTTACAATGCCCCGATATTAGGGACCACATGATGAGAAATGGGACTGGAGAAGTGAATGAGGACCATGAAAACACTTGTTAAGTCATGTTAAGGACTTAGACTTTATCTTGAGAAAAACAGGAGTTACAGGGAATGGTTTTAAAATGGAAGGTGGGTGATAGGATCAGGTTTATACTTTGTAAAGTTCACTCTAGTTGCAGTGATAAGAGTGAACTGGGACTGAGAGAGAGAGAAAGTAGAGGCAGGAAGACCAGGTAAGTGGCCGCTCCAGCAATTCAGGGAAGAGGTGACCGTGACCTGAACCAAAGCAGCAGCAGTGAAAATGGAGAGCGGTCATGGCTTTGAGGACTTTTGAGGAGGTAGTTTATCAGGTGTTTTAATATCTCTTCTCAGAGATCTAGCCCCGAAGCTCTGGGTACCACAGTTCTACCAATGGACATTCTGCCCAGTTTCTGGAGTCTCCCTATTCCTGGGGCTCTGATCTTCTCATACCCACTGAGCTCTAGCGAATTGTTCTCCTACTTTTGCCTGATTGTTGGGTCTCTGCTACCTCCTGATAGTCTTCCATGAAGCAGTTGGAGGATCGGAAGCCCCCTCCTCACTCCCATAGCTCTTGCTTTTGTCCATGTAGGGAAGATGCTTCTTACTTAGATTTCCATTGCCTTCTGATACCATGGACTGGAACCTCTGTGGAATTCCATGATTTGTCTCTCAGACTTAGCTTTTTGCTAGTAGTTATGCATTTCAGGGAACGAATCTGGTTCCAATTCCAACTTTTCTGTTTACTTGGCTATTTTGTCAGTACTTAAGATGTGCTGAGCCAATTTAAAATTACAACAAAAGTAGAGAGTAGGTGGCTACCCTGTGGCTTCATGATATTAAAAATGCAAATTCTGTGCCTTTTATTCACTTATCTCAACTGATTGAGAATTTTTTAATGGAATGAGAAATAATAACTCTCCAGCTCTCCCCTCTAGAGTTCTTTCTTTGTTCATTCTATGTTCTTATCTGCTGAAGACTCCCAAATTTATAATTTCTGTCCTGAAATCTCTTATGTACACACTTCCCACTGGATTTCTCCACCCAGATGTCCCCCAACACTTGAAGTCTAATTTACCTAAAACATAAGCCTTTGCTTTATTGCTCCTTTCCTTCCTCTTCCTCCCATATTCTTTGTACTGATGAATGGTTCCATCAATAACCCCCATCAAACAAGCAAAAATGTGGGAGTCATCCTGGTGTTTTAAATCTTCCTAGGTCCTTGCTCTACAATTTATTGGGATTCTACTTCTTAAATACATTTTTTAAAATGCCACATCTCTTCTATATTATTACTTCCTTAGTTTAGTCTTTTATGTCTCCCAATGCCTAATGCTTTCTTGGCTTTGCTCTCTGCCTCTAGTCTTGTTGTGATCTAACCCTTTAAGGATTGGAACCAACTGACCATCAACTTCCTACCCTTAGAATGGAGTGAAAGATGGGCGCATGGAGGTTCCTTGTTGGATATGCATTCAACTTTGAATGAAGAGGACAACCAGGGCCACGCGTGTTTCTTTCTTTTGATACGCCCTCTAAACTAAGGGCTTACCTTATGAATATTTTCTTTCTGTGTCCTAGAAAACGTCTCCTAGGCTATGGAAGACCTCGAGCGGGATGTCTACCAAGACTCTGAGAGGATTTGAAGCTCTCCTAAACTAAGAAGCTTAGCTTTTTCGCTGGCACTGCTCCTTTCTGGGGCTGGGAAGGCCTTTTGCTGGGTGAGAATACAAGTCAGGCTCCTGAATTTTCATAACAGAATGTCAGCCTTGCCACCTGACAGTCTAAAACATGTGCCCAAAGCGTATGGATATCTTTCCAATCAACACAGTGTCCTCGCTTCCTCTAAAGATCTCAATCTTGGACTGACTGATGATATTCAGGCCCGTCAAAAAGCTTAGCCAAGAAGAGTGATATTTGAGGGATATTTGGAACCCACCATGCAGTTTTTATGTTTTAATCTTAAACCAAGTTAAAAATTTATTTGGACTACAGCTCTAATTCCATTAGAGATGCCATTGTTGGATAACATTGAAGTAATATGCTATCTGCTTTTATGTAGCAAGGGCAAAAAAAAGTCTACTAATGAAGACCCAGCTCATGTATTTTTTCATTATCTTACTAAATGTATCTTTAAGAAAAAGTATTTCCAAAGAAGTTTGACTTATTTCACTTCACATAATATCCTGAAGGTCCATCCACGTTTTTGCAAATGGCAATATTTCATCTTTTTGTGGCTGACTAGTAGTCATTGCATATATACCACATCTTCTTTATTCAATCATCATTTGGTGGGCAGATAGGTTTTTCCATATCTTGACTATTGTAAGTAAGGCTGTAATGAACATAGGGGTGCTCAGGTCTAACTTCAAAGCTAGTGCTCTTGTCCACAGCACTACCCTAGTAAGGATCCAGCGGACAAATGCCTAGAGGCACAGGTAAGTAGGGATGAATAAGAGTCACTCCAGCTATTTGGTCTCCTTAGGCCCCAGAAGGACAAAACGCAGAAGAGGAAACAGTTACCCAAGAGAATGATACTATTTGAGGTGGGATGGTTTCAATAGATTTTGTCTATCAGCTCTCTGAGAGCACATCTCGCTTGTTTGTTGTAGAGTGATCTCATAATGCATGATAAATTCCCCTTGCTAGGTTTTCACATTTATATTCATAAATCACCTTATTCTAGAGGTTTACCTTGAATATTTTTTTAATTTTATGCTTCAAAAAGCTCTTTCCCATCAATTTAGTCAGTTAATTGAGAGCTAAGCTGAAGGAAAACCAACATGTTTAAAATAAGCTTTTTAAAAGTTGGAGCCACTATGCTTTTTATTATTTTTTCTTATCCTCATATCTCATTAGTATTATCACATTCCTGAAATACCTAAATGAGTTAAACATGTAAGAAGCCTAAGCATTGAGAAGCCTTAGGAGGCTGCGTTTGGAAGTTCTCAGAAAATGTGAACTGGGAAATACATACAACTACTCTATTTGTCTGGATTAAGGTCGTGGGAAATACATCTGTTTGCATTTGTGGAGTATACGGTCATTGTAAACTATGCCGCGTGAAGCTGTGGAGCAAGAGCACAGCAGCAATGTGCGGTTACATCACCTAGTAAGCATGTATGTCACAAATTGCTCGAAAGCAATCATCATAATATTCTGGGTCCCACCAAAATGTTATGATTGAACATCCACAACAAAGGCTGTGCTCAAAAGGCCCCACTTTTGTTCTGAGAAGAGTTTATTTGAAGAAAATGGAATGTGACTGTAATAAGAAGCCTGGGCTGGCTCTGTCTCTTCAACTCATTAGGCTGCCATAATGTGCAAGAGGCTCAGGGTGGAGGGGAACAGGCTACTGAGCTCCACACAACACCCTGGGGCTTGATGAGGGAAGAGGGGCTGACAGGTGCAGGGGAGATGTATGAAGTCCTGCATCAGATAATTCCTGCAGAGTTGGAGTCCTAGCCTTCAGGGCAGAACTCTCAGGAGGGCGCACTCCATCATAGTCAAAAATCCCAGTGATACATTGTTCATGAGAAAAATCAGACAAGGCAATTACAGGAAAGAGCAGGAAGCCACCTCCGTCTTCCAATCAGATTTTCAATATTTAACCATCACTTCCTAAGTACAGTTGGGCTTGGTGAATTATGCAGCATCCACAAGGCTGTCCGAGGAGATTTGCTCCGAATAATGGATTTTTGCATCACAAATGAGTAGGGCTGTTTGTCTTTATATTCATCTCTATTTCCTGTCATTACTTCTGTCCAATTTGCATTTTTATCTGTGGTTTTGGTTTTATTATAAGAAATGCGAAAAATATGAAGAATATTCTTTTATTGCCATGATCCACAAGTGCCCAAAATGGTTGATCCTGTATTAATTACTTAAGTACTTGTTTGGATATTTTGTTCTCACTTGCATGTAGGGCTTCAAATAGATATGTCATAAGAAGAGTCAAATTCGGATGTGCTCTTTCCATCAGAAGAATAAAAACAGGCACTGGCCTGCTAGCAGTTGAAGGTGGCCGAGTAGAAACAGGCATAGTTGAGATGGATCAAATAAAAAGCGTTCATTTAGAATGGAAGGGCAGATAAAGTGCTTCTCAGATAAGATCAAATTCAAGGAGTTCATCATCACCAAGCCCTTATTATATGAAATATTAAAGGGACTTATCTAAGAAAAAGAAGATAAAAATATGAACAGTGAAAGGATAGGAAACTCAGTTATTAACAACCACACCTAAAGCAAAAGCAAACTAAGAGGACAGGTAGATCAGGAGCGGAACCATAGAAATGAAGAACACATGGAGGGTTAGCAACAGGGGAGTGGGAGGAGGAAAAGGGGGGAGAAGGTACAGAGAACAAGTAGCATAGACAGTAGATAGAAAATAGATAGGGGGGAGGGCAAGAGTAGTATGGGAAATATAGAATCTAAAGAACTTGAGACACATGGTCATAAACTAAAGGGGGGATGGTGGGGAAGGGAGTGTGCAGGGTGGAGGGGAATGAAGGGGGGAAAATAGGACAACTGTAATGGCATAATCAATAAAATATATATTTTCAAAATGTTGGAAGCTGAACACAGACACAGAGTAGAATGGTGGTTAGCAGAGCCTGAATGGTAGAGCACTTGGGGAGATGTATTTAAGTCAAAGAGCACAACCATCCAGTTAGAAGATGAGTAAGTTCTGGGAATATACTGCGTAGCATTGTGCTTATAGTCAGCAGTGCTGCATTATATACTTGAAGGTTGCTGAGAGATGACCTTAAATGTTCTCACCACGAGAAAAGAACTAATTATGTGACGTGATTGAGGTGTCAGCTAATGGCGGTATGTACATGCATCAAATCAACAACCTGAAACTTGCGCATTATAGGTAAATCATGCCTAAATTTAAAAATCCGGTTATTGGACATTAAACAACGACGACAGTGGGAGCCTGGGGCCTTTTTCACAGCAGCACTGGAGTCAGTGATGGCTGGGAATTGGCTGCTGTCCTGTAGCAGTAAGGGTGAAGACCCTTCTCCTGGGAAGGGAGAATGCGCACTTGTCAAGGGACTGCCTGGGCTTTGGCCTCTTCCAGGCACAATTGAACTACTCAGATTTCCAGATGATACTTAGCATTAAGGATGTCATAACAAATTCCACTTTCTGAGCCTTCTGATCCTTACATAAAATTCATGGGAAGTAGTGGCTTATTTTCATCTGCATATATTCTCATGCCTTTATTTGTTCTTTCCAGCTTTCTTCAGATATTATTGACATAACAACAATGGGTAAGTTTAAGGTGTATAACATGGTGATTAGATACATACTGCAAAATTATTAGCACCATAGCATAGCTAACACCTCTATCATCTCACATAGTTACCATTAATTTTATTTTTGTGGTGGTCGATTTAAAATCGACTCTTATCAACTTTCAGTATATGATATGGTATTATTAACTCTAATCACCTTGCTGTGCATTAGATCCCCCAAATTTACTTGTGCCTTTTGACCAATATCTCTCCACCCCCCAGAAATTTCTGGTAACCACCACTCCATGTTTCTATGACTCTGCTATTTTAGGGTCCACATTTAAGTGATATCATACAGTATTTGTCTTTCTGTGTCAGATGCATTTCACTTAGCATCATACCCTGAAGTTTTATTCATTGTTGCAAATGGCAGGGTTCCCTTCTTTCTCACAACTGAATAATATCCCATTGTGTATATATCACATTTTCCTTATCCATTCATCTGGCAACGGACATTTATGTGGTTTCTGTATCCTGGCTATCGTGAACAATGCTGCAATAGACATGGGAGTTCGTGCCTTTATTAAGGTTGTGGCAATGCAGTGCAACAACAACTGTATAATAAGCAGCCTAACATCATCTTTTCTCCCCCCCTCCCTCCATCATTCCCTCCCGCCCTCAGCAGTGCCTACCAAGTGCCAGAGAGGGGCTGAGCTAGGCTCTGGAGAAATCACAGCTAAGAAGATACAGCCTCTGTCCCAGGGATGACGTTGTCTTCCAGTGTAGAATATGGAAAAGTAAACAGGCAATTGCAACTCGGTGTAATAAGTGAATAATATCTTATGATGGTAATGATAACAATAATAGGGATGCATGGATATTAGGTCATTCTTCTAACTATCCCTTGATCAAGGTACTAATATTATTCCTATTTTACTGGTAAAAAACCTTAAGGCTTAGTCAAGTTTGCAAGTTCATACACTTAGCAAGTGTAACGCTGGAATATGAATCATGGCCTGTGGAATGTGGATCCTGTCTGTGCAGCAGTAGAACTCAAGCACTTTGACACTAATTGGTTGTTATTGGAAAACATGGTGATGAGAACGTGCAACAAGTTTAGTCTTAAAGGTCCAGAGGGGTGGTCAGGAAAGGCATCTTTTTTTTAATCCTCACCTGAAGACATAATTTCATTGCTTTTGTTTTGCTTTAGAGAGAGAGGAGTGGCGGGGGTGGGGGAGAGAAACATTGATGTTAGAGAGAAACATTGATTGGTCCATTCTCATAGGATCCCCAACTGGGGATCGAACCTGCAACCTTTCAGTGCACAGGACAGTGCTCCAACCAGATGAGCCACACTGGTCAGAGCAAGGAAGGCTTGTTTGATGAAGGTACAGCTAATCTGAGAACTGAAGAAAGATTAATAGTGCAAAGAATAAGGCCTAAAAAATAAGAAAAATTCGGGTCTGAAACATGGCTATTCCCATTTCCTCTCTTGGGTAAAATGTTTAATTTCACTGCTTCAACTACCTTATCTATGAAAAAATAAGGCTGGTATTATCCATATTTCAGAGTGGTTATATTGAAACAAGACTGCATATGTGAATATTCCAGCATAGGGCCTGGCATTAAGCAGTAAACGTTTCTTTTCTTCACTGTACCTGTATTCTGGATTTCACTGTACCTGTTTTCTGGATTTCACTGTACCTGTATTCTGGATTTCACTGTGCCAGGGAACATGGGATCTGCATTAACCCCAAAGCTATGGGGTAATTCAGACAGTTTAAAATGATGGTTCAGATTATTTAGTCTAATTCACATTAGCACTAACCCTAATATTTCCTTGGTTATTTTGGGTATTTCATTTATCTACTCACTTAACAACTCATTCAGCTATTACTGGACACATTTTAAGATAAACATTCATAGAGGAAAAAGATGTTTGGCTATTTCTCAGAAATAACAGAGCCTGAAAGGAGCATTTATCAAACAACTAAGTCAAAATCACTGTGGCTGGGATAAAAAGAAGACATGAATCTAAAGCATCATTAACTTGCTAATTGTTTCTCAAGTTCATGGCCATTTGTAACATTAAGAAATACTTATTTTTTGATAGAATCACTCCGAGATATAAGAAGCCCCTCTTCTCCACACTAATAAAACATTAGATATCAATGAAACAAACTGATAAAATTTGTTTAAGACAAATGGATGTACCACTGACAGGTCAAGATGAACAATCTCAAGCAAGATTTGTGATCTTCTTCATTATTCCTCTTTTTCTCTTGGGTGTCAGTTAATGACTATGATCTTAATTACTCAGGCTAAAGACGTTGAGTGAGGCAGAATTCTAAGACAGCTCGTAAGGCTCGTACCGGCTCATGTAACACTTTCTGTACAATCCTTCACCTTGAGTGTGGGCAGGTCCTGTGTACCTACATGACGGTTGTCACTCCAATGATTAGGTTGCATTTACACAGAAAAGTTAGAGGGATTTTGCAGATGTGATGAAGGTCTCTAATCAGTTGGTTGTGAATTGATCAAAATGGGATTGTTCTGACCTAACCAGGCAAGTCCTTTAAAAGGGGTCTTTAGCCTTCTTTGAGCCAGAAGACTGTAGGCAGCATAGATTCTATGGCTGCCCCGGAAGAAGTAAGCCGCAGTGTTGTGGAGGGTGGGAGCCTGGGGCAAGGATGTGAGTGTGCCCACTAGTAACAGAGGTGTTCCCTGCTGACAGCTGCTGTGAAAATGAGAAACTCAGTCATCTGACCACGAAGAAGTGAATTCTACCAATAATCCAAATGAACTTGGAAGTAGATTGTTTCCCACTGCAGCCTCTAGATTTAAAAAAACAAAAAATGAACAAAAAAAGCTATAGTCTTGTGAGACCCTGAACAGAGATTCAGAAACTGTAAGATAATAAATGTATCTTGCTTTAAGTGACTAGGTTTGTGTTAATTTGTTATGCAGCATGGAAAATGTCCCCCTTTCTTTATTGCTACTACCCCCATTCTGGTGCTCATGTCTCTCACCTGAACTTATAACTTCTAATTAGTCTTTTCACTTTTGTTTCTCCCTTCTCCAGGAAGTCCATTGCCACAAATTTGGTTTCTTCCAGAAGAAACACAGATCATGTCATTTTGGCTACAGGATTTGGATTTAGAGAGCTATGTCTTTGACTCTAAATTCTAGCACTTGACTAGCTGTGTGAATTGGGCATGTTCATAAAACTCTTTAAGCCTCAGTTTTTGCAGTCAGGATCATAACTGTATCCTTCTCATAGGGCTATTGTAAGAATTAAATGAGATAATGCATTTAAGTTTCTCTTACATGGTGTGTGCTCAAAAAATTGTTGCTATTATTGTGCTTTTTATAGAATTAATCTCAAATTCCTTATTGTGACATTTAAAGCCATAGATGATCCTCAGTAGTTTTTCTCCTGTCTCCAGCCACATCTCCTATCTCTTCCTACAAATTGTACTGCTCCATCACCTTGGCCTGTTGGTGAACTTGCAGTTCTCAGTTACATATTATACAGTCCATGTGGTTGTCCTATTTTTATTGTCTTTCCTTAGATTAGCGGGATTTTTTTTGCCATTCTATACTTATCAAATTCTACAGATCTTTTGAGACTTAGACTTGTGAGAACTCCTCTCTAACTCGGGCTGACTTTCTGTTGGCATCTACCAATATCAGTCTACAGAGTAGATTAATGCCTAAGTCTACTCTGATTTATCAGAGGTCCACTCAATGGGTGGTATCATATGCGTGTTACATATTTTTAGTAGCAACTCTGCCTACAATTCTTCCTTTTCTTTGCCCTCTCAACTTAGAATTATTGTTACCTCTCTTTACATTTCTGTAGCAATTTGCTTGTACACATGCTTGGTATTTCAATCTATGTTTTGAAATTCAGCCTGCTCACATGATTGTTTTCCTCAGAGTAGAGGAAGAAGAGACCATCTTTAGATTCCCAGTTCACCTGGCATATAACAAATGCTCAAATATTTTTTTGTTAATTAAGACTAGACTTCAGGTGGGGAGCACACAATAAAGAATACACATGTCATATCATAAATTTGTACACCTGAAATTTATATAATGTTGTTAATCAATGTTACTCCAATAAATTTAATTTTAAAAATAATTAGTTTCGTTGATTTACTTGTCAGTCTTTGGAAGGAGGAAGCAAATTTTTCCAGTGGATGATATCTACTAATTGTTGACTAGCTTTAGCAGCATCTTATTTGGCTTAAATAATTAAATATTCTACGCAAGAATGCATCAAAGTAAACTATGTATGATTTATAAAGCCCAATAAAATCTATAAAGATTTGGATGGCCAAATTATGTAAATGAGCATATCACTGTCTCCATATGAGTGCTTCTTTATGAGACTAATTTCAGATCTTCATTGCTATAACAAATCTTTTTATGTCAAACAGTTGCATTTATGATCCTGGAGAAAATATGAGACACCACCTACTCTATGGATCTGGAGACTTGAATCCATGTAAAGTAGTGACTTGGTCTTCCTCTGTCTATCTTCTAACCTATTTTTGGTACATACTCTTTTTCCTGGCTTCCTCTTCCCTTTCCAATTGGGGACTATTTTCTGGATAGGAATGTTGACCTCAAATGGAACTTACATCTATTTTCATCTGGCAAAGATGAAGAGAGTACATGTATTCTGTTCCTCATTTTCTTACCACAAAATGTAGCTGAAGAAGTTTTGTCTTTAGAGCTGTGACTTCATTTCTCTCTGTGCCCTGTCCTTTAAAACTCTATTCTTAGAGGTTTATAATAGATTTTGGTGTCCGTTCTGAGTCATATCCTCCTCTATTTCATCTTCTATTCCTTGGAAGTCTAAGATAGCTAGACTAGTCACTTTTGTGAATCCCTCACTTCCTTCTTAGAATTTTAGAGCCCATAAAATATGTATACAATGTGTATGACCATTTTTTAAATGTTTACTATCTACCAAACATAGAGCTAGGTATCTTATGTGAATTTTTCTTGGTTAATTCTCCCAACAAATCTATGTGGTATAGTTACTATGTGTTTTCTTAACAAGCTTCAAAAGATTAAGTAATTTCTACAGGCAGTTTGTGCCATTCCTTACTATCTCACTTTGCAGAGAAGAACTAAGATTTAGAGAGGTTAAATATCTTGTTCAGTGTCGTGCAGCCAGTAAGTGGCATACCTGGGCTGCAAACCCACATTTTTCTTGCGTCTGTAGTCTGAGCTCTCACCCTCATGCTATAACTCCTTCCTTTCCTTTGAAGCTTTTGACATCTGCTTTCTTAAACTCTTCAGCACACAGCACCCTCTGCACTATATTTCCTTTTCTTATTACAAATTCCAAGATGACAGGGTAACCATTCATTTATTTCTTGTGAGAGAGAAGTTGGTCCAAAATAGCAGTCTCTTTGCCATTGCTTCTATTATTTCAGAGATGATGTTGTCAGTAAGGTAAGTAAAACAATTTTTAACCACTTTACTTTGAGCTATGAAAGACTTCTAGTAGATGTCAAGAGAGTTGAGATTTCCCATCAACATATAGCTTCCTCAATGCCATTTTTGTCACAGAGGCAGCCCATTATTTTAGCATATGACAGTCTTTAAGACTGTGCAGGAAATCAGGTTCATAGATGTTAAATAGTAGATTTGGGTGTTGTAATTGAGAAGTCTATTTCCAGAATAATGCAAATCCTTAATTATACCACAACTTTTAGGGGGAAAAAGTTGATGATAGTTCTGCTTTTTAAATATTTTTTCTTTAATTATTTTTTTCTTCTACAGCTAAGCATCAACTTGGCAGCTTAATCCCAATGAGTTCAGTCGATGGCATGGAATACACTATTTTTGACACAACTAATGACTTCAGTCATTAAGAATTGCCACTAATCTGTATTCAGATTATTTGCTTTTATACCTCATCTCTTTGTGTTAATATACGGAACTCCTTTAAGGGGCTGTGTCTTCACTGGCTCCCAGTAATTTGTAGTCACTAATGAAATTTGATTAGAACAAAACACATGTTGAATATATTTAAAACAGGAGTTTGCATAGCTTCTGAAACTTGGTATGTACACAAAAATGGTTACTGGATTGAAAAATTATTGAAATAATAAATAAAGCCTCGTCAATATTGAAACAAACCCACTCCATGTGTTTCTAGATATGATGCACTGAGGAGGACACAGCGTGGCTTCTGGGCCAAAAATGCGAACCATAAATAGTCATGAAGGAACACCAGACAAACACCCCAAACTGCGAGACACTCTACAAAATGAACAGCTTTTCCTCTTCAAGATGTCAAGGTCAAAAAGAAAGAAAAGCTGAGGAACTGGTCCAGATCAAAGGAGACTAAATTGATGAAAGCTATACATGATTATTATGATAATTTTAACATTTAAATATGTACTGTGGATTAGATCATCTAACTGTATCAATATCAAATTTCCTGATTTTGTTAACCAAACTGTGGCTATGAGAGAGAATGTTCTTAGGAATTTCTCTTAAATTATTTAGGGTTAAAGCGTCTGGTGTCTCCAGCTTACTTTGAAATGGTCGAAGAAACAGTGTATGTGTGGAATGATTGGTGAATCTGGGTACAAAGTATAGTGGGCTTCCTTTTCCTGCTTTTCTACTTGTCTCACAAGTGGTCCTGAAGTTTGAAATCTACCAAATTTAGATTAACAAAAAATGAAAAAAAAGAGAATTACCACTGATCTTAAAACTTACTTATCCCTGGGCTTTCTCCCTTTCTTTTATATTTGATCCATTTCTTTCCAAAAAGATATTTGTTTGGGATGCCATATTCTTGACACAAATTCTACCAAATGTCAGGAATACTTATGGGTTACAGTTACTTTCTTGTATTAAAATACCAAATTTACCTTTGTTATCCATTTTAGTCAAGGTTTTTTATTTGTAACTGACAGAAATCCACTTAAATTAGCTTAGGAAAAAAGATAATTTACTGGGAGGGAACCGGGATAACTCATTAAACCCTAGGGTAAGAAATAAAACTGAGCTTTTTGAAGATTCATAACCAGCCTGTGGGAACCTAAGAGCTAAGGGGCCTCTATGGGGCCACAGGCTACAGATGTAGTGGGTGAGTCCCCCACTTCTGTATGAGCCATAAGCAATAAACCATTCTTAGAATGCATGGTTCAAAGATTCCCATGAGATGCTTTCTCCTTAGTATTTATATACACACTTATTGTTATTGTGGTTAAATTTTCACAAACTCCCATCATTTACCAGGTGGGCATAACATCATGTACATAGTAGATACTGAACAAATATTTGTTGTATGAATAAGTGTTGCATCTCACTTTTAGAGTGCTATCACATATTCCTTTTTGTATATGAAGGAAGTGTGACAATGACATTCATCACTCTAAACTGACAGGGTTGGTATGACACTTAATCTTTGTGTGTCCTGTAGGCCCTAGTTTTCCATATAATGCATGAAAATCTTAGAAGATCAAATAACACAATTTCATGACAGCAATCTTAGAAAACCATTTGAAGTCCAGGTTTTCTGATATGAAAAAAAAATTTTTAATGTTGACTGAATTAAGGAAATCATTGCAAGATTAGACATTACTTAAAATTTTTTGCACAGATTTTACCTCTACTTGAGTATCAAAAACTTCACACTTTGAGACACACTGGTAGTGAGCCAGGTCAATAAAAGCTGGAGGAAACAGTAGGAAGTTCCTTGGCAAAACTGTCCCACACCAAACTCTCGCACCCTGTCTGGGACTTCTCACTCTCCTGCGTTCTTGATCAGGTTTGGTCCCTGGGACCTGCTTTTCCCTCAGCATCTCAGCAAGTCCTTTCTGATTCCCAACCAAACTGTTCTAACCCCATTCTCAACAACTCTAAGTTGGTTTTCCAGAATTTATCTTTAAATATCTCTTTATCTTTGTATGAAAATACTGATTTTGAGCCAACTACGTGATTTAGCTTCATCTCCCACAGTACAAAGACTGATTCCCAATGGTGCACACCTGTTACGGGTGCAGCCCCCTCTTGTGAGGGTACAGTATTCATTAATACATTTCTAAGCCTGGGTCTTTGCATCTGCTCAAATGAAGAGATATGGCTCATTTATTATCATTAGCATCAAAGGTAGAGTTACCATGTAATGTATTGCCCTCACTAGGAAATGATTGGGAGTGCAAAGGAGCACTATTGATATTTACTCTGGAAAAATGACTATAGGAATGCCCTGGGCAAACTGGAACTATTGTCGTTTGTAATTATCTGGCTTCTTTAGGAAATATATATATTTGTCTACTGAGACTCATTTTTTAAAGAGCCTTAAAATAGCATGCTTTATTTAATCTTTATTGTATTTTTTGATTACCATTTAGTCCCCCTTTTACCCTCCTCCCCCCAGAAATTACCACATTGTTTTCCATGCTTGTTAGTATTTTTATCTTTTTTCTCATTTATTTTTCTTGACTTTGCTAATTTTTGGAAATGAGTGATTCAAGAAATAGATTAAGGATTCAGAATTATGGAATGGCTTTTTAAAAGCAAACACCATCCCAAGGCAAAATAAAGAACATTTGACTCGAGAGGGGCATTTTTCTTTTTAAAATGAAGAGTTGATTGCATTATTGGAAGAAGTTACATGCTCCTTTCTTTATTTGTCAGTTATAGGAGACTGTTCTGCATGGCGTGGGCCCAGACGGGACTCACGCCCACGGATAGGTTGTCCCGTGGGGAATCAGGCCTGCATTGTACCCTGGCTGTTATGAGGTTTGCTTTTTGCTAAAAACTCCCTCACCCTGAATTGAGGCAGAAAACATTTACTGTATATCTTTAAAGTAACTTCCTAAAATCTATGCTAAACCTTCCAAGGATGAGTGTAACCAGTTCAGCCACTTTTCCCTTTGCATTTGCAAATATCATTCTTCTGTGATGTGATTAGCGGCACCCTCTCCTTTGTTTTCTGTAAAAGGTAACCACCTAAAGCAAACCTGTGCATGTAAATAAGGATCATCATGTCATATGCCGAGAAAAGCAATAAAAGCTTGTCAAGGGTCAGGGCACTCTCCTCTCGAGAGAGTGGCCATGCTGTGCCGTCCCTTTTCCTCTAAAGGACTTGGTGAATTTGTCTCGTATGTCATCCACAGTGTCGTGGACCCCATGAGCCAGGGTCCGCATCAGTGAGTAAGTACCAGCTCTTTACATCAGGGTGGTGACAGGTCTTTAGGTTCTCTTGAGTAACTTCTGTGACTTGGACCAGTGTGGACTGTCATTGAAGGTTCTGCTAGAGAAACAGACATCTAAAATTGACTAAGTAGTTTAGCCTGTTTTATCCAGCAATTTGTAAATTTCCCAGTTTGAGATAATTCTTTATATATACATATGTAATTATAGAATATCTGAATTGACATGTGCCTTAAAAACCATCTAACCCAGTGGTTCTCCATCACAGCTACATACCTACATATTTAGGGACCTTAAAAATATTTTGGGCTTTCCCACTTCCAGAAATTCTGCTTTAAGTGCTCTGGGATGGGACCCAGGCACAGACATTAAAAAAAGAAATGCCTCAGGTGATTTTAATGAGCTGTCATGACTGAGAACTTCTGATGTAATTCAACCCCTTCATTTTACATCTCGGAACATCGAGGCCCCCTTACTTCAGCTGTCACTGTGGGTTAACAATCTAAATATCCCTGTGAATTGTGAGATGTTTTTAAAAGGGCTCTGCGAATGTGACATCACCTTCTTTATTTAGAACTGATCATAATTTTTATGGCTTCCAACAGATGTCTTGGTTTCTCGAATTATCCTTTCACGTCACGGGGCTTCTAAGGCACCGGCTGCCAAAGAGCCGGAAGGTAAGCCTCTTTTTTTGTTCTCCAGGTAGTAGAGCACATTTTAGCTTTTATTTCTTGCCAGTACTTCTGCTTCAATTTCTTCACTTACCTTTTTTTTTTTGTCTACTGAAGCTCATCTTCTAATACCTTGGATTATGTGGATTATATCCCTGAGGATCTCACAACTTCAAAAACAGGGGTT
Source organism: Sturnira hondurensis (assembly GCF_014824575.4). Taxonomy (NCBI): domain Eukaryota; kingdom Metazoa; phylum Chordata; class Mammalia; order Chiroptera; family Phyllostomidae; genus Sturnira; species Sturnira hondurensis. The sequence goes on from NW_028075269.1 coordinate 5,986,938, forward strand.
TTTTTTTTGTCTTTATACCTGAGTGATAGTGTCGCTCAGGAGTCAGCAAACTATGGCCCATGGGAGCAATCCAGCTGGCTGCCTTTTTGTGTACAAAAGTTTAATTGGAACACAGCTGCACCCATTCACTTATGTATTGTCCATGACTGCTTTCAGGCACAATAGCAGATTTTCAACAGATTGTGTGACCCACAAATCTGAGGATATTCACTCCCTGGTCTTTTACTGAAAAGGCTTTCTGACCCCTGGTTTAGCTGGTTTTACGATCCTTGGACTGCTGGACGTTTGTAAGCGCTGCACCTCAATCTTCTAGTATTAAATGATGTTGGGTGGGAACGTCAGAGGTCAGCTGGGTTCCCTTTTCCCTAAAGGAAGGGTTCACTCACCTTTACCAACATTAATGACTTGGCCCTTTTGCCTGGTTGCCTAAAGACTTCTTTCTTTATCACTGAAACCTAGTAACTTCTAGGCTATATCTCGGTGTCAATTGTTTTAATTTTCTTGGGACACAGTACACTTGATTCTTGTTGATTTGTTGAATTCCATCTTAATTATATAAACAACTAAACACCTATAACCCAAGGATACCAGTTATGCACAGTCTTAATATAACTTTGGCTTCCTTAGGACTGTTTTTTCCTATTTATTTATTTTGCTCACTTTTTTAGACCCACCTTCTGCATACCTTGCAATATTTTCAGTAGTCAACTGTTCATTCCTTCCATGACTCTTGCATTCTTCCTTGAGATTGTTAAAAATCTTAATAAAGTCTTAGGGTGTATGGCAGTATGCTAGATCATAATTTTACCTGTCTGGTGTAACTATTTTTTCTCAATTTGCGATTGTTTTTTCTTGTTCTTTCCTTCTTTTTCTTGTAATATTTTTGTAAACCCTGGGGTTAGCGGATAGCAAAAGTAGGATTACAGTTGTTCACATGGAAAATAACACAATACTTAATAAATAATAATACAGAATGGACTCCGTGTTTGCGTCCTCACAACTGTAATGCTTCTTTTTCCCTACCCTGTAGTTTGTGTGCCGGGTCCTTTTTAACATCTGCATACTGCATTGCGCACCCATCACCCAATAAAGTCTCTTTCTGTCCCCATTCATCCCCGCTTTGCTCGCCTCCCCCTCCCCCACCTCCCCTTCCCTCTGGCTGTCACCACGCTGTTGTGTGCCTATGTGTTATATATGTATGTTTTTTAATCCTGTCACTTTCTTTCATCCAGTCCCCCAACCCCCCTCCCCTCTGAGAGCTACAGTGAAGAACAAAGAGGAACAAAGGCATGGATGCATGGTTCTTTTTTAATTACAACGTAACTTTGAGTGAGATAAGTTCTTTCTGGACTGGATATTTGCAGTGTGTTCATACAGACAAAACAAGGTCAGATCCCTGAGCCATAAAGAATTCTCTTCAATTCATAGTAGTGGCAGAGATTATTGATTGCATTCTTCAACATCCATTTCTTTCTACTTCTATAATAATAGAAACCAGATTCTATTCATTTTCATTGTGCTCAGCTGAAACCCTAAAACCCCAGTTTCCTTTATAACTGCTTGTGTCCATGTAACTAAGCTTCATCTAACAGTATGTAAAACAAAATTATTGAGTATGGCTTCCAGGTAAGCTTCCTAAAAGTGGTAGGGGAATGAGGCCTTCTTCCTCATCTCTGCAGTCAGGAATATGGATGTAATGACCATGAGGTAACCTTGAGGATGGAAGCCAGGCACAGAGGGTAGCAGGAGATAAAATTAGGAGAGGGTTCCTTGATGATACCATGAAGCTGCCATACAAATCCTACTTTTGAAATTCTTCTAAATGAGAGAAAAAAAATCATCTAACATTTCAGAGCTTTTTGTTTTTTTCTATTATATAACTGAGCTTAATCTTAACTGATACAGTAATACAGCTTCTTATAACACAGGGCTGTGTGAATGAGTGTGGGTATGTGGGTGTGAAAGAGAGTTGCCTTTGCCTTCGGGTTTTCACTGCTAACAAAAGGTGGCAGCTGGCGTTCAAGGTCTTCTCCACCTTGCTTCAGCTCATGGATAGATTGCTTCCCGTTAAGAGGTCATGATGTTCATGTTTCTGTGTTCAGCCCCAGCTACCCTACTTCTCTGAGGTGACAAATGAGGGACAAAGAAGCTGCGATTACAAGCTGGCACATTCCATTATCATTGTTTAAATAAGGAATCGGTGGGTTTTCTCCTCAAGGTCTCCCATTTCTTAGGAGAACCCATACTTTGAAGCTTTTACCTAATATCTGCATTTTCTGGAGGGTCCTGGCATTGATGCCCCACTAGTGTCCTGATGGTCTCTGCACTGAGCAGCCCCTTCCTCACATACTGTGGTCCAGATTTCTAGTTGTTTCCTAGTTTGGTTAAAGATGGAGCTTGCATTTCTGTTTTCCATCTCTGTGCTGTTGCAGTGTAATTTTGGAGAAGGGAAGGGGCGCAGGTGTATTTACTCCACCATTTTAAAACCAGAAGTCTCCTTGCCTTGTTTATTCATTTATTTATCTTTTAATTTTATTTATTTATCTTTAGAGGGGAAGGGTTAGGGAGAGAAATATCAATGTATAGTTGCCTCTCATGCATCCCCTACTGGGAACTGGCCTGCAGCCTTGGCATGTGCCCTGACTGGGAATCGAACTGCGATCCTTTGGTTTGCAGGCCCGCGCTCAATCCACTGAGCTACACCAGCCAGGGCCTCATTTATTTTTTGTTATTGTTCTATTACAGTATTCCCAAGTTTTCCCCCTTTGCCCTCCTCTGCCCAGCCCACCCCCTGCTCCCAGAGTCAATCCCTCCACTGCTGTCCATGACCTTGCTTTATTTTTGAAATGACATTTTTATAAATTAGAAAAGGCTGTATATTCATCATGGAAATGTTAGAAAATGCAAAAAAGAAACAATTCAGGTAAAATTATTGATAATTTCACCAATTAGTGGTAACTCATTAACATTTTAGAGAAGATTTCCCCAATTTTCTTTTAATTTCTCTAAGTATATGGATAGATAAATTATATTTATTCACCCACATGTTTTTTTTTAACCTATTTACCTAACTTTTGGGGAACATAACAAGGGACATCATTGAAGAGTTTGCAACATTGTTTTTAATTTTTTATTGGCATTCCCCTATATGAGTATAACATAAGGCATTAATCAACCCCCTAATTTTGGACATTAATTTTTCCCCAAACACTGCCTATTCTAAATAATGCTGCAATGCACTTTTTTTTTTTTACTTAAGAAAAAAAGAATGAACTAAAAATGCCTTATTTTTCCTATTTCTCTTAGTAAAATCCTTCTATGGTGAGATTTCAGCTCAGATCAGGTGGTCATTCATTATGAATTAGTAGCAGACTGTCAGGTTCCTATTGTTATTCACGGTCAGCCAGGAGGCAGATTGGTAAATGGGAGCCCTAGAGCTCAGTAATTATTACATCCTCCCCACTAGAGCTGAGCTCATTTTCCTCACTGCTGTGGCAGGCCCAGGCTGAAGCTCTGTGTGTGTGCCCGGAAGCACACCAGCCCACTGACGTTCAAAGACTGAGACCCCTGTCCTGCCAGGGATTCCTAACCTTAAGACCCAAAGGCCCCATCTACCTCCCTGGGGAGTAGAATTTTTTTAAGACTATTTATTTTAAACCAATTTTAAACATATATAATAGTTGCAAAACCAGAATATAGTTCCCCTATACCCTCAATCCACTTCCCTTAAGATAACCGTCTTACACAACCTTAGTATAATGATCACAAACATGATACTATCATTGGTACAGTACTGGCTAGTAAACTATAGACCATATTTGACTTTCTTCATTTTTCCTACTAATGTCCTTTTTTTTTTGTACTAGGCTTCTAAGGGCAATCCCACATCGTATTTAGTTGTTATTTCAATTTTGTCTCTTCCAGTCTACAAAATTTCCTCAGTCTTTCCTCGTCTTTTCTGACCTTGACACCTTTGTTGAGTGCTTGCTGGCCAGTTACATTGTAGAATGCAACTCAATTTGGATTTTTATGATTTTTTTTCATGGTTACATGGAAGGCACCCGTTTTTGGCAAGAATACTACAAAAATGCTCTTGTATACAGGGGTGGGCAAAAAGTAGCTTTACAGTTGATTGCATGGAAAATGATATAATAATTAATAGGTAATAATGTAAAAATAAACTTTTTCATGTACTCACAACCGTAAACCTACTTTTGCTCACCTCTGTATTTGTCAGTGCATCATACCAAAGGGTTCATGAAGTTGATCTGTATTATTTCTGGTGATATTTTTATCTTGATCACTTGGTTAAGCTGTGTCTGAGCAGTTTCTTTACTCTAAGTTATCTTTCCCTTTGTAATTGATAAGTATTTTGGGATAAATACTTTCAGATTATGCAAACCCTGTTTCTCCTCAAAGATTCATTTGTATTTCTATTCCAGTCCTCCTTTTCTCACACTTGTCCATTTTAACTATTTGTTTATTTGGGGGTTATATGAAAGGTCTATGAAATGTTACTCTAAGTTCTAGGAGTCAAATATATATATATATATATATATATATATATATATATATATATATATGAATAAATACACAAATATACAAATATAGATACATATGAATAAATGTACAGATATACATATTCATCTATATATGAATATGTATATTTGCATTATATACATAATATGCAAATATGTATTCATTCAGAGAGTGTCACTCAAACTTTTCTCTTCCCATTCCCTACTTCTTTCTGACTCTTCCACTTACTCTCTGTAGTTAACCACTCTATTTATGCTTCCTTAATTTCTTTTGTGCAAATGAACAAACATTCGTATATATTTTCTTATATCCTCCTCTTCTTACAGGAAGGATAACACCCTAAAGATGCTCTTTGGCTTTATTTTTTTCCTTTACATATAACAGTATGTCCTGGAAATCACTCCATATTTGTTCCGAGATTGTATCATCCTTTTTTTTTATGATTGCACAGTGTTTCATTGTATGGATGTACTATACTTACTCAACTACTCTCTTATATATGAATATTTTGGTGGTTTCTAATATTTTACAACTGCAAACAATGCTAAAGACTGTCCTTGTGAATGTGTATTTTTGTCTTGCTAGAAGTGTGTCTCCAGGGCAGTTTCCTGGAAGTGGGATCGCTGGGCTGAAAGGTAAGTGCATAGGTAGTTTTGTTAGAGATTGCCAAGTCTCTTTCTAGAAGGGATGCGCCAATTCCCATTTGAATCAGCGAGTATGAAAATGACTTTGCCCCACAGCATCACCACCAGAATGTGTTGTCCTGTCTTTAGAGTTTTGTCAATCTGATAGGTGATAAATAATATCTCGTTGTTTTCATTTGTATTCTTCTAATTACTAGTGAATTTGAACATTTTCCCGCCTATCTGATGCCACTTTTAATACCTACTTTTTTTCTTTGTGCCAAATAAAATAGTTTGTGAGATGTGAGGACATGTGGTGCATGGTCTCTGCTATCAAGTATCCTGCAGCCTAGCTGGATACACGGGAACAAGCACACAAAACTCTAATACACCCAAAAAGCGGCTTTCCAACAGGAATTAAGTTTCAGCCTTTGTCCCCAGTGAGTTACCAGCAACCAGGTCTTCAGTGGCCAATAAAAATTATTGTAATCTTTATGGTGACTGCAACAAAATATATGCACCCCTACCTTTTCTCGTATCACTTCTAGTAGAGAAAGAATGGGTATGAAATTAAGAAGTTCAAGTATAAAAGACACATGGACAAAAACTAGGGAGGAGGTGGAAATGGGAGGGAGGGGGGAGGGCTGCGTGGGTGGGCTGGGGTGGGAGTAAAAGACAGAAAACTGTACTTGAACAATTTAAAAAAATAAATTTAAAAAAGCCAAATTAAAAAAAAAAAAGAATTCCAGGGTTGAGTCCCTCCCCTTACATAGGATTCAGTTTCTTCATCTATAAAATGGGAGTGGGGTCAGGTGCCGAAACAGTGACTGATCGGATTTTTCCAGAGGTACTCTCATAAAATTCTTGAGTAAACTAAATGGCAAAGTGAATGTATAAGGGGGTAATTGTGCGAGCATCTTCATACCAAAGGTAACTTCCAAATACTCTGAGTCATCACAAATGCAGCCAGAAAAATGGAATGAAAAAGGGACCTNCCAAATTAAAAAAAAAAAGAATTCTAGGGTTGAGTCCCTCCCCTTACATAGGATTCAGTTTCTTCATCTATAAAATGGGAGTGGGGTCAGGTGCCAAAACAGTGACTGATCGGATTTTTCCAGAGGTACTCTCATAAAATTCTTGAGTAAACTAAATGGCAAAGTGAATGTATAAGGGGGTAATTGTGCGAGCATCTTCATACCAAAGGTAACTTCCAAATACTCTGAGTCATCACAAATGCAGCCAGAAAAATGGAATGAAAAAGGGACCTTATCTTATATAATCACACACTGAACTATACACAAACTTAAAACATACAAAAAGGATATTGAACATTTTTTTCATACAATAAAAAATAAACCCCTGAGAACAATGCCTTGGCTAGAGGAGTATTGATATTAGTTGAACTCCAAGTGTTCAAGGATTTAATATTGATTACAGTTGAATACAAAAAAGACATCAGGAATGGCATGAGCTGCTACCAGTCAGGAGAGAGTGTTGTACTTGGAGCCATGAGAAGTATGTGCGCATGGTCAGGGTGCTGAATGAACGGGCCTGAAAAGGGCTGTCAAGAATGCATGAATGACTAATACCGGAGTGCAGTAATGGGGGTTGGGATATGCTGCACATTTGATTCAGTGGGAAAAGTGTGTGGGAGGTCACCAGCACCTACAAATGAATGCAGCGTATGTTTTAGTAACATGCGTTAATAGACACTGGCCAGATTCGTGATGAGGTTGTCACCAAGACTCTTCAGATCTTCTTTATTGTGTTTCTTCCATTTATGTTTCTTTTTCATTTCTTCTGCCTCTTCTGTAGTTTAGACCCACCATGCCGGTCTTCACCAAATCAAGTGGACCACACCAAAAACCATTAGGTCAGTATTTCTGAAGCATCCCTTTAACGATGTCCCTCTTCTGTCTCCATCCCTTATTTTCTGTCTTCCTACTCCCACAAAATTTCCCAGAATAGTGGGCTTCAGGCTGCATCCTAAGGATCACACACAGTATGCCCCAGAAACAGAGATGGTGTTTCCCTTCATTCAGCCATTGTCTTTTCAGCATCTAGAACAATGCCTGCGGCAGAGTAAGTGTCCAGTAAATATTTGTAAAATGAAGGTACGAGTAAATGAGATGACTCACTGGTTGCTGGGAAATGGAATTAGACCAGGAGACTGGCTTTTGGCCCCTTCCTTCCTCTCCAATTAGCAGCTCCATTGTCATCTACCTTTTATGTTGGTGTTCCCAAGTTAAGTTTCGTTTGAGAAAGAGTCCCATTGCTTTTACTGTCTGACAATCAATAAAGATGTCTTATCTCTTACATCTGAGATTCAGAATCCCAGATAAATTCGCCAAAGGCCATTGCTATTACTCCATAAAATGGAGAGGATGTTGTTATGGTTTTTTGCTCAGCAGCCCTCTCCAAAGCCCATGAGGGTTCCATGGGGGCTCCATGAGGGCTCCCGCATCTGTTCCTATCCAATCCTGTTCCTGACAAACAGGTTTGACCCTGGCCTGGCCAATTAGAATGCCTGGAAATCCAGGCTGGATTTGCTTTGCTTAGGATGGGACCCTGACTGCAGCTGGGCTCTTCATTACCCTTTCCTGGAACTTAGAACATTTTTAAAAAATTAGAAACTAAACAATAATGACTGTCGATTTCTGCTGTGAAACCCATGAGAAACTTCTCACGATCAGGTTTCCAGTATTTGGAGTGGAAGAGACAGAAGCAAAGATTCAGAGAAGAGAGATGAGAGACGGGGAGAGCCTGCTGGTGGCATGTGAGCTCTTTGTCCTACACTCTTCCTAGGCTGTTAAAGGTTGAGCTCTGTGCAATCTGACTCTGAGTGGACTTTGGGGTGTAGGCTATGCATTAGGGAGCAACACTCAAGGAAAGGAGGGGAGGAAGTAAGTTTGGGTAGAAAGAGAAACTGAACTGCATCAAAAGTCTAGCAAAGTGTTGGCTGACCCCCCAGATTGCTGTGTGTCATCCACGGCCCATCAGAATTGTCATGTGTGGGCTGAGATGGCTTGGCCTTCTACTTCCACAGTGACCCATTACTGGGCATGGGCTGCCCAGGGAAGGGCGTACTCTTTAGGGAGGCAGCTCTCTGTAACTGAGGCCAACCCTGAAGTAGCAGACAGCCACAGGCTGTCTTCTGACCGTTAGGCCAACATCTGAGGCTACACATTCTTCTTTGAAAGGGGTCTGGAGAGTGCATCTCATGTCCACCCCAGAGGCCCACCTTCAGCCTGCCTTCCTTATACTTTATGTCCCACACTCTTTCATTAGGTGATGTACTCCAATGTGCTTTCAACACATTTCCATTTTTGCCAAACAAGGGCAACTTAGATTTTTTTTCTAATCGCTTGCCACTAAGGAAGTCCTGACTAATACCCTCTAGCCAGATTGCTTGCCAGAATACCCCCTCTTCTCCTTTGGCTAAGAGATGCCTGTATTTCCCCCTCCCTCCTCATTCATTCATGCAACAAATATGTCCTGAGTATCTGCTGTGTGCCAGGCAGGGATCTAAAACCTACCTGTCTTAAAGCTCCAGGTGCTGCCCTGAGGCCTTTAGAAAGCCTTTCCTGACCAATGACCCCTCAGCAAGGTCACTGCCCTTTGAATGCCAATAGCATTCAGCATCTCTACCGTTCACTACAGGGTATCTTGCCTCTCACCGCACCACTGGACCGTGGCAGAACTATTCTTGTGACGCTGTCCTCTGAAGTAATAGGCCTTGATGAAAAATGGGATGAGGACATTCCTGTGGGACTTGCTCCAGCCCTTACGGATGTTGTTTGTTACCCATCAGTCTTCTTTCTATGAGACTCTCAGAAGGAATTTCCTTCCGACCTCAGTATTGGCAGCATGTATGCTTCTGAATATCTGCTTGGCTTTTATCTTACCACCCTGTGCACTGTGTCCATGGCTAATTTTCTTTTTCGAATTGGTTGCTACAGGGCTGAAGCCAAATTTGTGACACCCTCTTAGCAATCAGGTAACATTCTGTGTATATGTCACTAACTATTTCCTCCAGGTAATTGAAGGTGAAGATATGTTTTATTTGCTTAGTTGGGGGTTCTTAAAAATATAATCTGAATGCCTTCGGGCTAAGCACACAGTCTGTTGGCTGCCAAAAACCCATCCCTTCCCTGTTGTAAATACAACTTGTCACTTCAATTGTGTCTGCTATCTTCTGGCCCCTGGAAAGCACAGCGTATTTGATTTTATGATTCTTCATCTACGGTGTGCATTGAAGAGTTTTTTAAAAATATTTTATTTAACCCACCATATGCAAAATATTATCATTTCATCTTGCAATTGATGTTTTAAAAAATACTAATGAGGTTTTTTTAAATTAAATACTAATTCCTTAAAGGCCAGTGTCTCTTTTGTTGTGACAAAATATACACGGCAAAAATGTACCATTTTAGCCATTTGAAGGCTACAGTTCAGTGGCACTAAGTAGGTTCACATTATTGTTCAACCACCGCCGCCATCCTTCTCCAGGACCTGTCTATCTTCATGAACTGAAACACCGGTACCCGTCAGGTAACATCCCACCTGCCCCTCTCCCAGGCCCCCAGCCACCACCATTCCATTTTCTGTCCCTATGAATTTGACTGCTCTCTATATCTCATATGAGTGGAATCATAAAAATATGTGTCTGTTTGCAACTGGCTTATTTCCCACAGAATAATGTCTTCAAGGTTCACCCATGTTGTAGCATGTGTCAGAATTTCCTTTTCTCCCTTCCTTTTAAAAATATTGTTGACAGCATTACAGATGTCTCCCATTTTTCTCCCCTTTGTTTCCCTCCCTCCAGGATTCCCCTGCCTTGGCCTTCACCACATTGTTGTCTGCATCTACAGGCTGTGCATATATGCATACACGTTCTCTGGCTAATCTCTTCCAGTCCCCCTGACTTTCCTCGCCTCTGACATCTGTCTGTTTCATATATCTATGCTTCTGGCTTTATTTTGTTAGCTTATTTTGTTCATTATACTCCACCTATGAGTGAGATCATATGGGATTTGTCTTTCTCTGACTGGCTTATTTCACTTAGCATAGTAATCTCCAGATCCATCCATGCTGTCACAGAGGGTAAGAGTTTCTTCTTTTCTTTCTCCTGCATAGTATTCCATTGTTCAAATGGACCACAGCTTTTTTATCCACTCATCTATTGATGGTAACTTGGGCTGTTTCTAGACATTGGCTGTTATAAATAATGCTGCTATGAACATAAGGGTGCATATATTCTTTCTGACTGGTGTTTCGGGATTCTTAGGATATAGTCCCAGAAGTGGGATCACTGACTCAACAAACAAGTGCTTTTGAAGATGGGGAGAAAGGAAACCCGAGTGCGCTGTTGGTGGTAATACAGACTGGTGTAGCCCCTGTGGAAAACAGTGTGGAGTTTCCCTCAAAGTACTAAAAATGAAACTTTTGACCCAGATTTCCTTTCTTCTTTTTTGAGGCTGAATATATTTCATTGACTGGATATGTCACATTTTGTTTATTCATTTTATATGGTTTGCATTTTTGTATTAGCCTCATTTCATGTTTTAGTCTTGCTCTTTCTAGATAAGCTGCTTTCAATCCTTTTGTGAACAGGGTATAGCATAAATAAATACATTCATATTTTTCATCCTCAACAAGACCAGAAGCCCCTTGTTCAAGGGTCAGCTGTATATATAAATATAGAATCATTACAGTGTATATCTGAAACCAATATAGTATTAAACATATCAATTATACCACAATAAAAATAAATTAATTTTTAAAAAGAAAACATTCATAAGATACAGAAATAAAAAATGATTAATACATACTACTTGAAATAATCTTGTTTATTTATGCATTTTTTTGTCTACTTCAGTGGAAAGTAAGCCCCATGAAGGGAGGAACTGGTCCCTATTTTTCTTTATTATGTTGCCAGTGCTTAGGACAATGTCTAGCATACAGTAAGTGTTCAGTAAATATTTGTTCCATGAATGGACACATATGAGCTTCTAGAGTCAGGAGCTGTGTGGTCTTCACCTTTGTATCTCCTTATTCCACCTCATCTTTATACTTCCCAACTCAGTATATAGTACCTATCATAAGTAAAAAGGGTTATTGAATTCAATTGAACTGAGGATGGTAATACACCACTTTAATTTGTGTAGTTTGAAAGAGTTTTAGCAAATGTATGCATTTGTCACAGGTAAGTTGGATAGAATGGCACAAAAAATCATGAATTTCAGTGGGAAGAAATAAGATGAAATAGGATTTGAAACACATGCCCCTTTTATATAGAGATTAGCAATAGCATCTTTAAATATCAAGGACAACACATTACAGGTTATAATGACCTCCTCCTATTTCTACATTCAGTAGGTATTTATATTACCTTTTTAAAATATGAATGCAAAACACCAAGATATTAAAAAGCAATTATCTCTAGACAGCAGGATTCTATCTTTGGGTTTTTTGCATTTTTCCATATTTTCCATAATAATGAATAATTTTTTTTAATGAGAAAAAATATTCACAAAGAAATTAACAGTTTGATTATATTTTGTTCTGGCTTCTAGTTTAGACTGTGCCAGCAGATTAATGGAAGTAACACAGGAGACTAAATTCTGCAGTATTTTTTCTAGATCCTTCTTTATTTATTAATGTCTCAGAATACACGTGAATTCTTAAATTATCCTTCATAAAATCTATTCAGAGTTTTGATTAGCTCCAGCTAACAAGAACATAGCACGTTACCATGTCATGCAAGAACAGAAAATAGCCTGGTAAATTCTCTGTGTCTCTCTAGCGATGTCAGCCCTGCCAACGTTTCTTACTGACGTCCTCAAAACTGACATTACCCTTTCATTGATGTCATTGAATCAGGAAGCTGAAAAGATGTTGCAAAGTGACTGTTTCTATTGCAAAGGTTTAAAACTTTAGAGATTGAAAGGTTAAAGTTAAAAATATGTATTTTAATTTGAACAACAGATGGCCTTGGAGTGACTACAAGGCTGAATTAACTCTAGAGACTCTATGGCTGCTTGTGGAAGGCAAAAAAAAAAAAAAAAAATAGACAACCAAAACCCTTTAAAAGCCCACACTGGAACACACAGCTCAAGTGCCGGTGACATCAGCAGAATCTCTCTGCTGAATTAGAATCCTGAATTTGGCTGCAGAGCCATCTGTTAGCCTCCAGACAGAATAATCTTCTATGAAATTATGCTGCATAGTTTCACTAATGAACCTTCCCAATTGTCAGAGCCTCAGTCTCACAGCTGTCTCACCTCTTACAGCCGCCCAGCTCCCTGAGCCCCTGAGATACACAGAGGAATCCACTTGCTAAAGTCCACAGTGGATCTGTCCTTTGGAAAGATGTGTTCTGTCTTAATAAATTGAGTTCTAAGGAAACAGACTTTGAGTTGGAGAGTTCTATGGAGTTTTATTTGGACACATCCTTGTAAGGAAACGAGAAAGGCATGAGGGGCAGAGGGGAACGCCCACCCCCAAGGTCATCAGCCTTGGCCATGTGTGGGGAGCTCTACTGCTGAAAAGGCCTCCAAGAGTTGTTCCAGACTGAGTCAGGGGAGCCAGGTCCCTATATCCTCACATCAGCTATCATTGGACACAGGCTGCTCCTTGAAAGAGGGCATCACCTTGGATGATATAGCTCCTTGTGGCTGAGACAATTTCCAGGGGAGGATTCAACCAACATTCCCAAGAGCTGAGGGATGAACACTTTGACCCTGAAAAGGGGATCTGAATACAGCACTCTGGTCTCTACCCCTGGCTACCCACATCCTCCAGTGATGATGGCATCAACACTCCTCAGCCGGCTTGTATCTCTTCGCCTGCAGCCTTCTCTCTCAGCCTTGGCCAAACTTCTATCCCAGATCATGTTGGCAGGGGTGTCCAAACTTTTGGCATCTCTGGGCCACACTGGATGAAGAAGAGTTGTCTTGGGCCACACATTAAATACACAGACACTAAGGAAAACTGATGAGCAAAAATAAACACTTGAAGTAAATTTACAATTTTGTGTTGGGCCACATTCATAGCTATCCTGGGTCTCATGTGGCCCACGGGCCACAGGTTAAACACCCTTAGAGGAAAACCTCAGTTACCTGAAATATTTAGGTATTCTTTCAACCATTTATTTTTTTTTAACTCTACCAATTATGTGCTGAGGGTAAGACCCTCTTTCAGGGGGCATGCCATGTGTGGGAACCTGGAGGCAAGAGAGAGCATCAGGGACATCAGAGAACTGAAAATGGGTCAGAGCCTAAGAAAAAGAGTGCGAGAGAAGCAAGAGATCAGGAAGGGTGCTGTCTTCTGTGCTCCAGAGCTGGGATTTGACACTGCCGCATCATCCCATCGTTCTTTCATTGCTTTGGCAAAATACTTTGGTGTTATCCTTGACTCGTTTCTTTCACTCAGATCACATATCCAGTCACACCTTGGTACTTGTCGGCTTCAGACCTCATCCAACCAGGTACTCATTGCATTTTGACAAGAAAAGGATGTTTTAGCACTCGATGCTTGCTCAGGACTCATAGCACTTGCTAGAAGTTGTAGGAGTCCCAGTGGTGCCCTGCAAGGGAAAATGCTTCACCACTGAGTAATTGTTTGTTCTGGCACTCGTGACGTGCTCCGGTATGAGTTAACGACGAGTACTGAGATACCGCTGTGTATAGACATGCATAGATTCCAACCCCTCATCACTCCCACTGCACTCACTCTGGGCCAAGCCTCATTGTTTCCTTCCTGGATTATTAAACTAGCATCCTAGTGGGTGTCTCTGCTTTTGCCCTTGCCCCTTGGTAGTCTATTCCCAATAAGCAGCCTGAATGATCTAGGAAATATATCAAGACTCTCTAATGCAGAGAGTAAAAACCAAAGTTTCTGCTATGACCTCCCCGGCCTACCTGATCTCTTTCTCCCACCATTTGCACACTCACTGTATGCCCCTCTCTTACTCCGCTCCACCGGGCTTGCTGATCTTCAAACAAGTTGACAAGGCTCCTGTTTGGGGATATTTCCTTTTCCTTCTTTCTAGGATGATGCTACTCAAACAGGGAAAGAGCAAGCTTCCTCACTTCTTCCATGTCCTTACTCAAAAGTCACTTCCCTAGCAAGGATTTTCCCAGCCCCCCTATCTAAAGTGTTAGTATTTGGCAGATGATAGTAGTGCCTTGTTAATTAATGAATACATGGGTAGAGAGGCTTTGGAAGATTTTTCTGGATGATTGAAGTGCCAAATAGCAGGTCTCTCTTGCTAGAAAGTAAATCTTTTTATTTTAAATTTTGAGCATGTTTAGTCACCATTACCTCCACTTTAAAATAAACATAGTTTTGTGAGCTAGAGTAAGGATGCTTTTAGAAGTTCTTGAGGAATTTACCCGAGAGCTAAATAGCATCTGCTTTTGGGGTCTTGTGTTTTATAGTGTTCCTCCTGTTTTGTCCCTGACTAGTGGGTTTTCAGCTGTCAGTAAGCCTACAACTTCTCCAACATATGAAACTAGACAAGAGCCAGACCCATTGGCTTAGCACATTACAATAACTGGAGAATCAAAAGATCCTCTGGTCAACTAGAAAGCATAGGGAACTGGGAGTTAGGAGATCTGGATTCTAGCATAGCCACTAAGCTAAACAATGTGTGGAAGGGAGAGAACTGATCATTATGGAGCTGTTACTTTATTTGATTCACACAGGGTGATGTTTGTATTATTTCCATCTTACAGATAGGGAAACCAGACTATGGGAAATTAATCTGTTCAAGCTCAGATGGCTTGCCAATAATAGACCCAGGATTCATTCCAGGTCCCCTGATTCCAAATACTCTGCTCTCTTTACCATACTGAGGTACAACACTATTTATTTGTTCATTAGAAAGGGCAAATGCCTTAAATCAGTGATTGCAATAAAAAACAGTCTCATATGCTATGGGTTAATTGCTTGCAAGAACAGTGGTTAAGAGAAGGGATAAATGTCAATCAGACACAGATTAATTTCTGGCTGCAACAACTCAGTTACACTTTCTGAGCCTCAGTTTCCTTATTCATAAAATCGGGGTAATAATAATACTCAGATCCAAGGGCTGTTGTAAGCTCACCTAGAATAATATAAAGTACCTTAGTTAGGAGCTGGCATAAAATAAACACTCAGTACATAGTTGCTTTATTGTTGTTGTTGTTGTTATTATTACCAAAGGAAGTGAGTTCTTCCCTCTGACACCAGGCACCATTCAGGGAGCTTCTGGGCCATTTGTACAGGTGGCCTCAAGGGCTTAAGTGTGGTGGGTGGAACATAAGTCATCTGTGCAGCCCTGGAGTTACCAAAAAGGCAGTATCATCTGGGTGTGTCTCTAAATGTACAGCATATCCAAACATGGGGAGAAGCCAGCCACCCTACACAGCAGGGATGGAGCACTGGAGTCCCCTGGCCTGGGCATCTTGCTGCTTTCACCGGAAAGCTCCCAGCCGGGCTGCCGCCAGAGCAGGTCTGAGCAGTCTCTTTTTCATGCAGAACATTATGTGGATTGGATTACATGGCTGTAAACTGATCAGTGCATATTCATAAGCTGTCAAGCATCTGAGTTCAAACAATTGGACTGTTTTAATAAGATTAGCAACTTGTTCCCTTCCTACAATTCTCTCCCTGCAGGATTCCGTTCAGAATCCTTCCGAGAAAAGTGTCTTGGGGAAGTGGGAGGGTCGCAGGCTTCTCTGCATCTTCCTTCCTGAGGAAGACACAACTGAAAAAGACTTTCATGTCTGCTGCTCAGAGCCACCTGTTCTCTGAAAATATGCAGAGGAAGCCCAAAGTCAGGGGAGTGGTAATGTAGACAGGAGGCTTAATAGGATGGATATGTGTTCTTGAATGGTAGACCTCACAAAGGGTGTGTGCAACTCACCCATGGATTATGAGCCAAGGTCAACCTCCAAACCCTAAAGTGTAACAGGTGGCCTGGTATTCAATGATGCAAAGCAGAATTTCATAATTATTTAACCGTTAGGGGGTTGGTATAAAGGATAAGGAATTGGACCTTCTTTTCAAACTGTAGTTCCATCCTTACTGATTTTGAGAACTTGGTGAAGTGACTTAATATCTCAAACCTTATTAGTTTAGGTTTAAACTAATTTAAAATAACATAACAATACCTACTCATGGCAAATGGACACAAGCCTATCTGCTTACTCACAAATATTTTATACAGCAAAATTATTAGTTTCTTTTTGGTAGAGAGTAGGTAGCCTGTAATAGTTACAGGTACATGAAGGCTGTAAGTTTCCTCCTCCAAAATTTCTCTACCAGCCCCTGCTTTGCAATGAAAGCCATCAGGCCAAATACTCAAATTCTGTTGTGGTTAATTAGGCACAAAACAATTCTATCACCATTCTGAAAGTGTAAGAAAGTCAGCTCCAGGTGATTCTCTTTAGGTGACTATGAAAATTTTTAGAAGGAGAATTCTACTTGAATTCCCAGTAGGAGCCAAGTAGCACCATCCTTTCTCCAGAACCCTGAGCCTAGACATTCCTTTTCAAAGCAATTGGGTTGCTTCAAAAAGCAACTATTGGGTTACCAATAGTTTGGCTATTGGGTTACCAGATTATTATATTCTGTTTTAGTAATGCAATATACCGCGTCTAGCCAATCCAGCATCTGGAATCCTTCTCATTTTACCAGTAAAAAAATGGTTCCTGACATTTGTGATGCTAGTTAATAAACGGTTGGTGTTGACCAGGGATCACGAGAGCGAAAGGACTAAAGTAGTTCTGTCGTAATTGCCTCTGGAATGTGTGGTTCCAGTAGGGTCTGCCAAAGGCTAACTAACCATTCTCAGAGCGTGTTTTCCTAATTAGAGTCCTTTGAATATTAATTAATCATCCTAAAGTAGTTTTAATTGGGGTAATTAACTAGGATCGTTAACTACCATAAGGTGTAGACTGAAGCACGCACACATATACTTTACTATTTGTGCTGTTGTATTTCAAAGTTAAAGATTCCAAAGAGTATCCCACAGAATCAAGTGATGTATGTTAGGGACTTAGCGCTCACCACGTAGTAAATGACAGACATTACCATGATATAAATCTGTGTTTCTAATCACATTAACAGAGCTTGGACCAATTAAGGCCACCCATCTTGGTGGCGGCCTCAGAGAAGTAAAACAAGGGCAGTGGTGAGTGGCTGTGGAATTGCTGAGTGAATGACTCTGTGGCCCCTTGGTAGCCACCAGAAATATATTGATGGCAAAGGAGTTTTGCAAGGGGTTGAAATTCTTGAGCGAGCAGGTAAGGGTGGGTGTAGAAAGCTTTAGATACTGATACTAATGTTTATGTGACGCAAAGTGAATGAATCAATTAATTTTGACGCTCCATTCTTGTTCTCTTGAAGATGTTCAGAGCCTAGTACTGTGTTAAGCATAAAGTAGATGCTCAATGAATGTTTACAAATTAAGATGAATGGATGATCAGTTGAGTGAAAAATATGGAAGAATTTTTTAAAGGTTATTAGCAGACTTGGTGAGAACAATACTTCCTAAAACCCAGATGTGCTTTCTTTATAACAACTCCAGTTGGTGTTTTAGATCGGATGGTATGAGTACAGTGACGCTGGGACTCAATAAATGTCCCTGTCTGAAGAACACAGGCGAATAGTTCCACATCGACCTGAGTGAAGGGCTATTGTGTACTTGTTGGTTGGAAGGCCCCCTTCTAAGCTCGTCATAATTTTTGTTTAAGGAATTATCCTTTCCCTGTCTTTGTGGTATTTTTTGACAAGCAGAAGTTTAATGATCAAATGTATCCTTTGTTTTTTGGTTTACCTATTTTATGTCTTGTTTAAGAAATTCTTCACTACTTTTCTAATTAAAATATATTCTCTATTTTTTTTACTAAAGGTTTTTAAAGTTTGCCTTTCTCAAATGCCATCAATCCATGAAGAATTGATATTTTGTGTATAGTGTGAAGTAGGAATATAATTTTATTTTTTCCTCCATATCATTATTATTCTCCCAGTTGTGATTTAAACACAATTTTATTAAGTAATCCAATAAATACATTTTATCATTTTTTGAGTCGAGTTTTTGGGGGGTGGGGAGTGGGGATGGGGAAGGTGCACAGTAATATTAGTTTTGTCTCCCAACTCATGTGACTGGGAGCCTGTGGTTAGGAATTTGGGGTGAGGTGTCCTACCCCCTCAACCTCATCTAGAGTCAAGATTGTGACCAGCCAACACTCCCTTCTGGTCGCAAGTGTATTTCTCATCTGATGAGGATATCGACACTTGGTGTGTAGAATTCCTTCTTGATTCTAGAATTTCTGCTTTCTCATTCTGCTTTGTCCTCTTCCAAATTCACACCTCCTGTGTGGCTCAATAAAACTCCAGCTTTGGGCTACAGGAATAGCAGTTTCAGTACTAGTTTGTTTTTTTTTACTGTTAATTCTGGCCTCAAGGATTTTGAAAATCTCCTTTAATTTTCTGACAGCTCCTTCATGCATTTAATACGTTTTAAACAACTTAATTAAAACTTTTAGGTGTTTTTTTCTCCATGAAGGAATCTCTAAGAACCTAGTCTCTCATGTTGACATAGAAACCTATAATTTTTTTGTGTGTTTAAATCTTTAATCTATAGGGAATTAATTTTTAAATATTAAAGGGTGTGATAGGGATCCTGCTTTATTTTTTTCTTAAATCATCCAGTTAACCCAATTATTTATTGAATAATTCACAAGATGGCAGTTTTAGAAGGCAAATATTCAACATTGTACAGGGAAAAGGACATTAATACAAATGTGAATGAGACGTAGTCCCTGTCTTAGAAGTTCTCACATTAAACAAATGACTCCTATTATTTCCACTTGCCCAACTGCATTGCGTATGATCAAGTTTCTGTATCACAGGCCCATTTGTACTAGAGATACCTCCATCTCTTTCCAGCTCAAAATATTTATACACATACACATACTGCTGAGGGTATAATGGAGGATATATTAACGATTTTGCATGTCCATCGTGTTACTATACATACTAGATGAGTTTCAGGAAAGTTGTATTGAATTTAAATCATGTTTTCAATTTTCTTGACAAGTCCTCTGTTTAAAGGGGTTTTGCTTTGAACTGTTTCCAAAGTTGTTTTGAAGAGTACGTAATAACTCCCTAATTTTTCTGTGATGCAAATGGGAATTCTCATTTGCTAGGTTTCTTAGTGGAAGATCTAGTTGCATAACCCAGGTTCTTTTCTAAACAGAGAAAAAAATACATGAAGAGACTAGTGTTTTAAAAGCAAAGCAAATCAATGTGTGGTTTTAAAAATGCAATTGCCGGAATACTCACTTAAAGACATTTCTCAAGGATCATTTACATGAATTAAAATTTGCTTGCCTCTACACGCGAGGCAACATTTTGGGTGATTTTTTTTTCGAAAGCTAATTTTTAAGCTCTGTAGGATGGGTGCCAAATGGTATTTTAAAAACACACAATTATAAAAAGAACGTGCAGTTTTGCCTGGAGTGCAGATGGAGCCAATGTCAATTGAAGGCATTTTGCCTAAGGACATAGAGAAATCACTCTTTTGTAAAGACCATAAACTCCACTTTTATGTTTCTGTTTGTCTTCATTTGTGGAAGGTGGGAAGCCATTACATAGGGGCATAGAGGCTCAGTCGTTTCAATAATCTCATTGCTCAAATTTTATATCAATTATGCCATAAAAGTCATTGACCTTCAAATTAGCAGTGAAGGAATACGATAGTTCTAGTTATTTCTTATTACTTCTCTTATTGACTTATTTGTACTGTGTGCAGATAGAGCCTAATTCTATCTTGTAGCTATAACTAATATATATATCTTTATAGTGCTTCACCTTGGCCTCTGCAGCACTATGCCTATTAATAATTTAAAAACGATAGTATTAACTCTCAGGATCAAGTGTTACCCTGTGCCAGGCATTGTAGTAAGGACTGCAGAGGCATCATTTCATTCAAAGTGTAAAACAGAAGTGAGAACCAGAGAGCGTCGGAGAGGAAAGGGCCAGAGGCAGGATCTGAGCATGTGCTTTGACTTTAAATCCTTTCTCCTTACCACCCTGAGGATATTCTATGTGAACCTTGTAGTGAGAAGATGAAATAAATCTTCATTCATCGACATAGAAATATGTCTGCTGTCTATTGTTATATGCAAAGCCAGGTTGTAATATAGTGCATGCATTTGCCTACCATTTCTGTAAACATTAATTTGTGTAAGGGAAAAATGGCTGGATAGACCCCTAAACGTGAAAAACAGTTACCAGGGATTTTTTTATACTCTTTAAATTTTTGAATTTAATTTTTTGGTCATAGTTTTTTTATTGCAAGCATCAATTCTGAAAAAGAAAAAAGCAGCAGCAAACGGCCGTAACTGGGATCTGTGGTTTTAATACCAGGTGCGACTGCATCACTTATAGATTATTATCTATTTTTCATTACAAAGCCAGTTCTCATTATCATAGTGTTGAGATAAAATTAAGCCTGCCTGGTGACAATTTCTCATTAATTTTCTATTTTTTAAAAAATGAATTCATGATGGTTGCCAGAAGGGAGGGAAGGGTGTTGGGGGACGGGGTGAAAAAGATGAAAAGATTGACAAGTACAAATTGGCAGTTACAAAATAGTCACGGGGATGTCAAGTACAGCACAGGGAATGTAGTCGATAATGTTATAATAACTATGTCCAGCTGGGTATGGGGACTGTCAGAGGGAATACTTTGTAAAGTATGTGGTTGTCTGACTTCTCTGCTATATTCCTGAAAGTAATACAAAATAACATTGAATGTAAACTGTAATTGAAAAACCTTTTTTTAACGAACTCGTTTTTGTCTACCTTTCCTGTATTATTTAGCTTTACTGTAGTGATGTCAAGCTACAGATCTCCCTGCTCACACTGGCCTACATAAAAAGGGAACATTTATTTGCTCAGGAGACTGGGGTGTGGAGATTCTCGGTGTCATTGGGTGCTGGACCTGTTTCTTCGTGACTTGTTTGCCTCTGTGGTCCTGTGACAGGCTTATCCTCATTCTGGTTGCTCATGCTTCTATAGAAAGGTTGTAGCCATCTCGGCCTCCACATCATCGTCCTACTCTCCTCACAGGAAGAAAGACTATCATCTTCGCTATATCTTAGGGAACCATAAAGAAGGTTCTTTCCACCTTGACCAATGTGGCTCGGTGAGTTGGGCATTGTCCTGCAGAAGGAAAGGACGGCAGTTCGATTCCAGGGGGACACATGCCTGGGTTGCGGGTTTGGTTTCCCAAACTGGGGCACGTACAGATGTTTCTCACATCCATGTTTCCTTTCCTCTCTTTCTGCCTCCCTTCCCCTCTCTCTAAAAATAAATAAATAAAATCTTTTTTTTTTTAAAGAAGCTTCTTTCCCAGTGAATGTCTCCTTGTTTCTTACTGAACCAAGTAGGGTTACCTGTGTAGTCCTGAGGCAAATACTAAAACCAGGAGCTGGAGCTATCTTGAAGCTGAAATTGGGGCAGTTTTTCAAAGGAAACTTTGGTGTTGGTGGTGGGAGGTGAGTGAAACGGAGGCGGGAGAGGCCACCGACACATTCGCATTGGCTTTCTGATTCTGGCTCTTCATAATGGCGTCCTCTGAACTTCTCCCCCAACCCCCTGAGTTCCTAACCCTCCCTTACTTTGTTGTTGCAACAGCTTTATTCTGTTTACTATTGAATAATTTTCCTTGTTAAACTTTTTATCCTCACACTGAGAATCTAACATAACTTGCCTTTGGCCACAACAGGAAACCCAGACTCTAATATCCACTTAAATTTTTCTCTCCTCGACCACTGACTACCACTTGATTGATCGTTCTAAATGAGGTTCTCATTTTGCTCCTTCCCTGTTGAAAATCTTGGATGGTTCCCTGCTGCATGACAGGTTATGTTCATTCATCTTATCCTGTCAGTTTAAAATGTCAACAATCTGGCCTCGTTTACAATTTAACTTTTGCTCTTGATCTTTCCCTTAACTATTTCCAGAAAACACCGTATTCTTTCTGATCTTCATAACTTTGAAAACAGTCTTTCCTTCCACCTGGAAATCCTTTTCATAGACCTGGATGACTAAGAGACATTTCACACTAGGTATTTCTGCATATGTGTGCCTTTTTCTCTGTTACAATAGTTCATTAAACACAAGTAACAGCAACATGTATATAAAAGCATAGTTTATTGACTAATTTATGTATCGATCGTGGTGTATAAAGTCCTGCAAGAGTGTGTGCCCACCTACTTCCCACCCTCATGGCATGCCCTCTGGCTTGCTACACCTTACCTCCCCGCAAGTGCTCAATGCTAGTTCCCCTTTTAGGGAGTCTATACACATATCTTCCTCCCCAAATGCTCTTTCCTCACCTTTTGACCTGGATAAGCCCTACTCATCCATTAGGAGTCTCTATGAATGTCATATCTGTAGGGAAGTTTTCTGTAACTCCCCAAGGTAGGTTTGCTCCTCCTCTTACATGCTTTCATAGGAGCCTTAACTTTCCTTCATGATACTTATTTTATTGAAATGAATTATTTATTTGGTTATCTCTTTCTTCCTATTTCTCCTAACATACTCTAAGCATCTCGCAGAGACTAGTTCCAGTGGATGCTCTGTTCTTTGTTGAATAAATAATGGTGGATGCTCTTCCCACACTGATCTTCACTGGCTAGCAGGCACTACTTAAGCTAATACTGGTTTTATCTTTGGATAAAACAACACACCCATGTCATTTCGTTAGATTTAGAAGTCTTCCAGGAAATGGACATAAACCACTAACTCTACAGCTTTGAAGGTAATTTTCCTTCCAGCCCTTCTTGGTCCCTCCTCCAGTCCTTGGTCACCCCTCACTTGCCAAACAAGTGAGTCATTCCTGTCATTTAACATTTCAGAAGAAACTTGCATTTGCTGCTTTGTGTCCTCTTCTATATCTTCTTTGGACTGGTATAATGCATAAAATAAAAGATTATAAATATTACATGACCATATCTTCATCATGCCTGGACTTTTTTAATCGATAGGGTTACATGTGTGTTTGTCTGTCTGTCTATTCCCTCAGTTTCAAATGAGATCTTATAAAATTCTATTTTTGAATCAAATATTAAAAATCCAATTAACCATTTAAATTAGCTCCAAAATTCTTGTGATTTGATCATTCTTTTTGACTATTTTAAGACCTATTTAGTCAAAATCTTATACTACTTGAACTGGGTCCACAAAGTTTCAGAATAAATTTTGGAGAAATTAATTTCAGGTATTTTCCCATTGATCCTAGAATATTTTTTTCATGAGGGCTATAAAGACAAATGTTGTTCATTTTACTTAAAAAAATGGGGACATGGGAACAATGCCAATGATCCTACTCTGTTTGCAAGGGTGGGAATATTTTAAATCTTGGCTGTTCA
Source organism: Sturnira hondurensis (assembly GCF_014824575.4). Taxonomy (NCBI): domain Eukaryota; kingdom Metazoa; phylum Chordata; class Mammalia; order Chiroptera; family Phyllostomidae; genus Sturnira; species Sturnira hondurensis. The sequence continues at coordinate 6,010,530 of NW_028075269.1, forward strand.
ACATGGTACCGCTAGCCATGGGTGGCTGTCACGTACTCAAGGGGCAGGTCACACAATTGAGAAACTGATTTTTTTATTTTATTTAATTATAATTAACTTAAATAGTCACAGGTGGCTAGTGGCTACTCTACCTCACATCATGGCTCTATGTGTTCAAAGTGATGGATGAGTGGGATTTTAAATTGTAAAATAGGAGATAGGAAGTGACTGTTAATTTTGGCACTGTGTTCCTCAATTCCTCAAGTAGGTGAGGGAACTATTTAAAAGCAGAAAACTTATTTCTAATAAGATGCCCTCACTACATGGGACATTCTATCCTGTAACAATTACACATAACCTCATCTGAAACATTGAAAGATGGACTTCCACAAAAATAATTTATTAAGCATGTTTAAACAGATATGCTCAGTATCTTCTCTCCTATAAGGCCCCGATGCAGGAATGTTTGTTCCTTCTGAATCATACCAATAACATAAGCACGTGTTGTGCCTGAGTGTTTGTGGAAATATTGAGCATCTACCCAACTCATCACCTGTTAAGTCACATCTTTGTTTAATTTTCAAGAATGAAATGATTTATAGTCATTGCATTCATGGGAATTGGTGCCAGTTCATTTCTCAGAGTTCCATCTCCAGCTTCTGGAGTTGAGAAACAAATATCTTATTATAAACAGGCTCTATGCAGAGCTTTCTGTCTTGTTTCCCCATGGAAACGTATCAGTAATTTCATATTTGCTCTAATAAATCAGTTTCTGGAAGAATATTTGTTGACATCATATTTGTTATCCCCAGCAGATTTGACGTGGAAAAATAGCTCGGTCATGTTCAAAATGGTAGATTGGTCTGACGAGTGTCTTCCTGCCTGTTGTAGCCCCCCACTCCTGTGCAGTTGCAGTACTGGAGAGTTCTTACCCTAGCACAACAGAAATGACAGAGTTGGAGCTACACTGGGGAAAAGAGCTGGAAACTGATCTCCTTAATGCACTAATTTCATCATGCCTGTGTTTAAGTTGTCGTTGCTGTTTCCTTTCGTCAGAGACAAGGCCAAAGTCTCAGCCTGCAGTCAAAGCTTCCTGTAACCAAGCAAGCCAGATGTGCAAAGTGAACCACACTGCAGAGGCCCACAGTTACAATTGTATGTGAATTCTGATGCAAATTAACATCAAGAGCAGTCATGAAAGCAGAGAGAAAAGGAGATTATTCCATTAAAAAAGCAACTTGCAGCCTTCTGGAAGAGGAGAAAGGTGTCTCGTCTGGAGCCCACACTGCTGTGACTGCATGCCGAGGAGCACAGAGGCACTCGCCACTCGTGCCGTAGCTGCTTTCCATGCTCTAATTCCAATAACCGCCGTGCACTTCCTAAGCACCTGCTGTGGGCAACAACCAGGCTCGGTGGTACCCGAGGGTCCTTTTTCTGCCTGATTGATTATTTAAGCCATGCAATTTAAAAAATGAGTTGCTATTTAAAAGAATTTCAGACGAGGGGAGAGATTCATACAACAATCCACATATCCCATTGCTCAGCTTCAGCCATTAGCAAGTGTTTGCCATTCTTTGATCATTTATCTTTTTCCGTTGTGGTTAATATTGATAATATTTTAAAGCAAATTCAAGATTTTATGTCCTTGCCTCTTACCTCATTTGTACGTGGCTCCAAAAATATCAGCATCCCATAACTTCAACACCATAAGCACACTCAAGGAAAGTACGAATATTTCCTTGGTGATCTCCAAACCAATCCACACTCAATTTTTTTCTCCTATTCAAAAATGCCTTTTAAAAATGGGCTTGCTCAAAATAGGAACCAGATAAGACCCACACGTGAAATTACACAATCCAAACCAAGTTCTTGTATTTATCTATAATACGTGTATTTAACATGTTGAAGAAATCTTCAGCTGTCCCCCACTCCCACATTCTACATTTTTCTGTTTAATTCTTTATAGTGTCATTTATCTTGTCTTTATTTTTCTATTTTCAATCAAGAAAAAGTTAGATCAGAAGATCTGGCTATGCGCTATACTTAAGTTCAATGTTTTTCATCCAGCACACTTAAGTGGCGCTGTGTGCTACAATGCTCTGTCCCATCAGGAGACACACAGTGTTGGTTATCCCACTTTTGAAGCCTCCTTCCTCCTCCCCCAAAGGTAAGGATGATCAAGGGCATTTACCATGGCAGAGCCTCCATTTCTCATATGAACAATGGAGACAATCACAGTACATAGTTCTAAGGTTTATTGTAACGATAAAGTTATGTGATCTTTGCAAAGAATATAACATGGTGCCTAGTACATTAAAATACTTGAATGTTACCTGTTATTATTAATGAGGCATGCAAAGTATTTAGTACAATACTGGTCTAGGAGGTACTTCATAACGTTACCTACTATGATTGTTATTATAAATTATTTTGGCTGAACAGATCAGGGGACTTTTATTCAATAGACAGGATTTCAAAGAAGAGATGAAAAGGTATAGGCACCAACACACTAAGGCTCTGAGAAATCTCTTCTGTCGCTTTTCAGGACTAGATTGTAAGATTCAAGATGGGAGAAATTTGTTAATTCTTATATCCCTATTATACAGCCCAGTGCATGGCCCTCAATAATGGGTGAGTAAAAGACCCTGCACAAAACTCAACTTCACACCCTTATCCGGGCCCCTTATTTCATGAGCCCCTAACACCACTCCTGTAACACCCATAATAACAACAAAAATATCTCTGCTGTTGCCTGCTCTGGACACTTGACCCTGCTACCCACACTGCGTAGAGAGCTTGGGCCCTTCACTTTTACCAATGTACGCCGAACCAGTCCACCTCAAACCCCTTTCCTCCTGAAGGCCCTTTCTGAGACTCTTCCACTTTAGTTCATTCTTTTCCCTTTCTCATCACCCATATCACTTACTGTTTACCCACACACTTCAATGCCTTACACTGTACAAATTAGTAGAAGGTCTTGATTTCTCATAATTTCCTACATTTGCATCTTATGTTCTTCAATTAAATTATGAACTCTTTGATGGCTGAGAATATGTTTTCTTTCTTTCCAATTTCTATTCTCCTCTTCTCCAACATCTGCCCTCAATGCATACACCTGCCACACAGCAGAAACTTAGCAGGGCTTTATATAAACATTCTTGGCTCATTTAGCCCCTCCTCATTATACTTTTTCAATGTATTTGGGACCTCGATGATGTAGTCATCAGTACACAGGCCAAGGTTGGTTGTGTCTCTGAAAGCACGCTGTCTTCACCTTCCCTCACTCTTATTACACCACATAATGATGGTCTGGCTGTGTATCTGAGTCTCTGTCAGACTGATAGGGTGCCAGGAACAAAGATTATGGATCTTCACCTCTGTTGCCCCAGGACCTAATGTAGGGCTGGGCACATAATAGAAGCTTAATCCATCAGTGATGACTTTAAGAAATAGTGGATCACCCAATTTGACAAATTCACTATTGTCCAAAACAGAATTTTGACTGATTTTGGGGCTGAATTAGTCAACAAATTAAGATGTTTGGACCAATGATCTGTGTAGGCCCAATCGTTGTGAAAATGTGAAATATATTTTTAGGAGGCAGATAAAATTAGACCTGAAATTGAAACGGAAAAATAACATTAAAGAGAGACATGGACTCCTAATGGCTTTATTGTTCTACTCGGGAACATTATGGAGCTTTCAAGATTTTAAACCTAAAGAAAAGCTCAGGCAGTAGGACTTCATACAGGAGAGAGAGCTATTTTGAACTGTGAGGCCTCTTGACACCGCTTAGTCCACACTACAGGATAGCTCTCTCCTCCCTGTGGAAACTGCAGTATTGGTCCTACTTCCCCACCCAGCAACCAACACATGGCAGCTTCGGGTTGTAGGGAGCACGAAAGAATCTTCTCTGCTCATGTTGCAGGTTCGTTTCCTCCATCGTTTGGGGTGGAGCTCATCACCCAGGTTGTAGCAGGTCCAGGCTGTGTTCCACACACCTCCTGCACCCTGAGCCCTGGGATAAATCTAACACCCCCATGTTGACATTCAAGAGGAGAGTTGGCGTTTCAGTGTTTTAAACACGGATGTCTTCTGGTTTAGTGACCCAGACAAAAGTAAGGAAAAATTAGTAACCCAGTTATCTTTATTCCTTGAGCCAAAAAGGTGCCCTTCCTTGGATTTTACTCCACCTGATCATTGCCTGCTTTGGGGAAAAAAACAGAGCTCTCTCCAAGGGCTGGTCCAATTGACACTGCTAATGTAATATAATTTAGTGAGCAGTTAATTCTCCCTTGCCGTGAGCCACAGATGATTTTTAGAAAATTATTACCACTCATTGTTCATTGCATGTTACCTTCCTGAATTTTCCCTTTGATGTCGCATGATGTGTTACTAAGAAAAATATTACGATTTTAATTGCATGTTGGCATTTTAAAAGAATATTTCACACTGTTTAACATTTGCAGTCAACAGATGTTTAAACACAACTCAGTCAGTGACTAAAATTTGGCAAGATGTACAATAATTGGTAGAGCCTAAAATTCTTAATATGCTTCTAGGAACATGATACAAGCAGATGAGGTACTACCTGTATGAGTTTTATAGTAAATATTAAAAGACTATCTACCATCCACCTGGGAAATGACGGGTATCAGGCAAAGAACAAGAAAAACCAGGCAACAATTCAACCCTACCACCCTAGAGACATTCTATACCTGGGTTTGTGTCCATGGTCACTGTCAACCACACGAGGGACTTTTTCCTAAGTTCAGCTACTGACAGTAGTTAACTCTGGAGATGAGCAGAAACAAAGCTGCAAGGCAGGCCAGTGTGTCCTCTGCTTCCTCTTTCGGCGTCCTTTTCTCTGACTCAGAGCCCAGGTAGCTTCCATGAAGATCGATTCTAAGATTAAGTGAGACCTCAGACTTCACATTGGTTGGTCATCCTTGAGTTAATTCTGACAAACATTCAGTCAGGTCAACGTGCACGCGCGCACGTGTGTGTGCGTGTGTGTGTGTGTGTGTGTGTGTGTGCTGAGAGGTTGCGGGTGGTGAGAGAGGGAAAGAGACCAAATTAACACTTGAACTACTGTTGACCAGTTTCACCAACTGGCTCTGTGTGCTCTCTGGCATGGCTCGAAGGACTTAAAGAAATCCAGAAAAGATGATACATTTCACTTAAATCACAACTTTCTACAATCTACCCCACTGAACTTTTATTGCAGTTGTTAATTTAGGGCTTAGCCGAGAGTTGCTTCCCTTTCATCTTGTTGAAATAACTCCAAATGGAAACCCCATTTCCAGAGCTAGCATCCCGGAGGGTGTAGCAGAATGAATTGGAAACCTATGTTCTCTATCCCTGAGTGGTTAAGTTCACAGTCACAGGAAACGTATCTGAAATTCTGAGGTTCCAAACTGAAATGCTGAAATTCAATATTTGAGATTCCGGTTACTATATGAGGGCCTTCAATAACTCATGGTGTTATTCTGTTCCCTGATCTCCAATAGCACAAAATCATACTGAGAATATATGATTCAAACACATAAAAAGTAGAACAGTGGAGGTTAATTTGACATGTCAACTTGGCTAAGCTATGGTGCTCAGTTGTTTGATCGAATACCACTCTAGGTATTGCTGTGCAAGGTGTTTTTGGCATGTGGGTTTTAGACTCAAGACCTCTGCAACATCAAGTCTCCTCTGAATTTATAGCCTGCAGCCTTGCCTTACAAATTTTGGACTTCCCAGCCCTCACAATTGCATGTAATTACACATAATATATAGTATACTACATAAATAAACTGTAAATGTATATATCATATAATACACACATGTATATATTTTGTGTATATAAAATCCCCTATCGGTTCTCTTTCTCTGAAGGACCCTGACTGATGCAGACACGTGCATGTAACATCGGTTCCAGAGGAGGCGGCTGTGGCCAGGAGGAAGTACAATGAGCTTCATGGAGAGATAAATGGGATTCGGCTTGTGGAAGTCTCATGGAAGAGGTTCATCAAGAAGGGCAGCCAGTTTGTACAAAGATCTGGAAGTTGGACCTGTGCCCTTGAGGGGTTCACTGGAGAGTCCAGGTGTGATAGTTGAGAGGCTGTGTGTTGGGGAGCCGTGGCTTCTAAGGGTGGATGGACTGGGGGGACCCAAGAAGTGATGTGGAGGGAAGATTCTCTCCCTTTTTCTTCCATGCAGGGTCCTTCAATGAAATTACTGCATTTTACAGAAAACAAAGTCATCTTTTTCATCACACTATGACAGCAGAGTCCATGTCAAACTGTCTGCCGCTGTCCCCAGCCATCATCACAATCTACCTCCTTCCTACTCACCCCCGGAAGCATTTCCTCTTCCTAAGAGGAAAGACCTCCAAAGAAATTTTAAAGTAGTCCCACCAAGGACATCTGGAGAATACACAAACGTGAAGGTAAATCCACCACTTGCAAAGAGTGAGGGGAATTCTTGAGTCAGGGGATGGGTGAAGAGATGGTAGGAGGGTTTCTGAGAGAGCAGAGAAGGTCTGAGAGTCCAGGAGAACCAGAAATCCAGGACCCAGGGGAGGGAGCATTCCTGTTTGTGTGTGGGGTTTTTTTCAAGGGATGTTGAAACAAACAAACAAGACCCATGTCCAGGGTCAGAAACAATGCATATGTAAATCGACTCTGTCCCTCTGGAAAGGTTACTGCCAGGCTACAAGGGTGAGATGACAATGAACATTAGAAACAGGTTTATTATGAAAATACTGCTAGGGGTGGGTGGCACAAAGAAAGAGAAAAATCATAACTATTCATAATCCTAGTACTTGAAAGCCACATGATGTAACAAGTAAAGTTCTCGCCTCTGAATCTCCAGCCCTGTGACTTGTACAGAACACGAATCTTATTTTTACAAACTCAGATGTACAGCAAATAGTACTTTATTTTACATAAATTAGAACCAATTCTGAGCATACAGCCACTCTCCTCATCCTATGAGGTTACTAGGATTTCAATCTCAGACACAATGGTCACCCTGAGGGTGGGCAGGGATCCCAGGTTTTATGTAATATCAACCCCTCGGTTGGGGGGGGGGAGTGTTCTCTTTGAGCCACTGGATTTAATCCTATTGGCAATGCTGAGGCATCCATGGTCTCCGACCACGAGATCTCTTCTGACTCCTCTGCTACCTCTTTTAAAGCTGGGAAAATCTTTGCTGAGGCTTTGGCTTTCCCAGGTCCCTAGGCTGCTTTGTAGAAGGCTTTCTTTCTCCTGAGAGTCCTCCAGGACTCACTGACTTCTATGTGTTTTCATTTTAAAGGCCCTCCACTCTCTTTCTCTGTCTCCCAGCACGTGACATGTAATCTCCTCAATGGGTTTATTTTTCATTTGTTCCAACATCAGAAGTGTCTTGCGACCACTTTGGCTTCTGGCCCTGCGACAATAATCTCCCTCATGGCAAGAAACCACGAAAAGACCTGACCATCTGCTTACAATGGAGAAAACAAAGAAGCACAGGGAGGACAAAGATAAGTTACTATTACAAAACTTCATCCACCACACACTGTTGAGAGTTTGGTGGGTACCTTTCCAGAATTTTCTTGTCCTTACAAAGCAAAATATTTATCTACGCATAAATTTTCTTTTTTTAAATAAAAAGGGGATTGGGCATAGGTAGTTTCAACTTGCTTTTTTCACCTAGATAGCATGGATCTCTTTAACCTTGCTTTATTTAATGACAGGGTGTTGCTCCATTGACAAATACTCAGGCTGTTTCTATTGACTTGTTCTTACAGACGGTGCTGCATGGCGCACACGTACGCACGTCTTTGTGTTATTATTTCCTATCATTGCTTTCAAGACGTGAGCTGACTGTGTTGATTAAGTAGTTGATGAATCAAACATTCAGGTTTATTTGCAAACTATGGCATAGTTCTCTGCTTCCCACTCTGTGGGCTCTGGCCAGTTGTAGTGAGTTGGCTTCCACAAACTGGTTTTCAAGAAAGATGGAGCCCAAAATTGAGTTCCTCAAGATCCCAAACTTTATGAATAAAGAGTTTGATAAAGATGGTGCAGTGGGTGCAAAAATGATTGCGAACAGTCCTTAGTGTTCCTCGGTGAGCAGGACTCTCATTATTAGTGCTCTGGCAATAACAAACTGGGCTTTACAACTAACCTGGTAAGTGACACGAGCAAGCCACTTCCCACTCGAGGTCTCAGGTGCAAAATGGAACAAACATATGGTCTCTTTTGGGTTTCCTGCAATGATATCACACATGTCCTGTGTCCTCTGAGCCCACAAACACACGCTGTTTTAGGGCCGAAACCAGCACCCGTCTGTGGATATATGGCAGAGTTTGGGCTGTATTCCCCCTGCTATGCCTCTTCAGGCTCCTACTCTATATCTTAGGGGTAATAATTTGAATTACCTTATGTTTCCTCAGAAGCAGGCCCTGGGACAAAGATTCAAGTTTAAGGCGTTTATATTTGGGAAGTGAAAGAAACACTAATAAGGGAGTAGGGAAGCGATGCAGGCAAGGTAGATGGAAGATACACGGCCCATACAGGATATGTTATCCAGTCAGCTATCACCATGGGTGTCTGGAGGGTCATCCTGCAAGGAAACACTAAGAAAAGGTACTTAACACTTGCCTCAGAGTCATCTTACCTGACGGGCAAGGGAGCTGGGGTTTATACACCAATTCCCGTCAACACACCTTGTGTTGTGCTAATTATCAGCACATCCTTCTTGCCAGGAAACGCAGCGCTGCCTCTCTTGGCTTTGAGAAAAGCCAGCAGGTCATGAATGCGGGAAGGGTTCTCTGGAACACCGCTGTCCGACATGGGCACAGCACCAGCCACTCTCCCAGTTCCTCTTCACACTCCATGTCGTTTTATGGATCCTCTGTGCCTTTCTTTTTCTGGTCCACTTGCTGTCCGCAGACGTCCTAGATTGAGCCCTGCCTCTACCACTTAGTATTTATTGTGTGACCTTGGGCAAGTTCCTTAGGCTCTCTGGGCTTTAGTTTCCACCTGTGTTGCAACAACACAGTGATAATCCTTCTCCCATAAAACAGTTTTTAGGATTAAATGGTAATGGATAGAAAGCGCTTAGTGAAACCGATCGAGTCCAAAGAGAGTCTGTGCCCACCCGTGCGCACAGTGAGTCAGCAAGAACTGACACCTGGCCCTACAGTGGAGAAGGACTGGCTATTTTATTATGAATGGTGCCACCCAGGAGGTCAGGAAAGCTAATGCTCAAAAGTACAAACTCCTCAATGGCTTACAGACCAGTGGTTTCATAGAGCAAAAATGATAAGTGATCATGAGCAAGGGGTTTGGGGTCGAGGATCTCTCTCATTGGTCCTTGATTAGGCGAGCAGCTAATTTTCATCTTCCGATCATCCGCTCCCTTCCTGGTGCCCCCTTGCCTGGTTTCGGGCAGATGTTGGGGTGGCCGTTCGCTTTGTGTGCTGAAGAGCATCTTAACAATGCATGCCAGTAAGTCGTCATGCAGGGACGATTGTGCGCAGGGATGGACGCTGTACATCTTTTGACTTGTACTTGTTGTATGCTGTTATGATTTCTGCTCTCTTGGTTACTTATCTCCCTGCTCTTCCCTCCACCCCCACCCCCGCAGCCTGAACAGGCTTCAGTCTAAGTCATCTCTGTGATGCTTAGCAGTGTGTTATGTGACTTCCTTCTTGTGGCTGTTACTCCAAACTAGCTCACAAACCTATTTTGTGTTAAATATATTTTCCGAGGGTATTCATTCTCTGGCTTCAGTAGAGAAGTGCCTACCACATAATACTTCTTCAGTGAGTCTCAGTTACTGTTTTTGTCATCCTTTAGTAGCCACTTTAAGTGAGGGTTTTTCAAAGAAACCATCTCTGAGACCCCGGGCTGGGTTAAGGGCTCAGATCCCTTCTCAATGTGTTATGGTGGCACGTTCCACATACGAGTTTTGTGTTTCCCTAGGAGAGTTCAGTCTCCTCTGGATCAAGGATAGGCAGGGCAGCCCCGTGGGTCCTAAGAGTGGAAAGGGACGGGAGACCTGGGTGGAAACCATGTCGAAGAGAGATCTGAGTGTCAAGATGCAGAGGCCAAATCAGATGTCAGGGTGGAGGAGTGAACACTTGGAGGACAAGGGGCGGAGTTCAGGAGTGGAATGAGAGGAGCAAGAAAGTGGGGAGTGAGAAACGGTGTAGAGATACAGGCCCGGCCAGGAAGTCATCCTGCATTACAATGACAGCTGCATGGTGTGTGAGAGACTTGGCCTGGGATGGTACCCAAAACTGAGATTGGGGGCAGAGGGGTCACTGACCATAGAGGGCCTGGCCTTAGGCATCAGACTGTGAAAGTGTTTGAGGGGATAAAGGGGATACATTGACAAGGACCAAGGGTCCTGGGAGGGTTTAGTCAGGTGTTAAGAAAAATAACTCTGGGTTGAAATTAGAAAATTGGCTTACTAATATCACTAAACCAGAAAAAGAACTTTGTAGGGGAAAAAACGCACATCAAAAGCAAACCCAAATTGGAATTCTGGCTCCCTGGCTTACTAGCTAGAAGAATTAGGACAAGCAATTTGGACAAGTAATCTCTGTGCATGTAAGTGTTCATGGAAAAGTGCAGATGATATTCCTGGGTTGTTGTGAGGAATCGGTGAGATACTAAGACAATGATGGTGATGATTTATCAAATACTTCATACGTACCAGGCCCAGGACAAGGGACTTTCTATACTTTGTCTTATTTCTATAATAATCCTACAAGATAAGTGCACTATGCACTATCATTCTTATTTTACAGATGCAAATTAAGCTCCCCTCTGGTTAAGTAACTTGTGCCTTGTCCCCTAGCTAGAGAATATATAACCATCACGCATGTACTCTAGTAGGTGTTTAACACATGCGCACTCTCTCCTTTTACCCTGCTTGCAGTACTAGCCATAGATGATTTTACAATCCTCCGATTGTTGAAGATAAAGTCTTGGAAGAGTGTTCCCTCTCTGCTGGGCTAGGATTTAACTGCCATCATGTTCTTTGTGAATTTGGTATCTTCTTAATCCACAGAGGTCATGACCTTACGGTAATGTGTTGACTTCCTCTGCCGCTGGTGTCTCTCAAGGGACCTCCACTGCATTCATTTGTTGCTGTCTCTCTCAGTCACATTTCCTCCTCTTCCTGATTTCCAAGATGATTTGTTTCTCATTTGAGTTTGGGCAGCCTAAGAGATGATGTCAAAATCAATCAACCCCTGACAAGCTTTGTAAATACAGTCCCTAAGCTTTGTGTAAAGGATAATCTCTACTGCCAATTCCCTTAGGAGCAGCTAGGCCACCCAGGAGGGAACCAGGACCTTAGGAACCTTCCTAAACCTGGGATCTCACACACTGGTGGGGGGGGGGGGGGCAGGGCGGGGACTTCAGCCACATACCTGAGTCCTAACTAAGAATATGGGAGCTGAGTAGATGTCATCCTCTGGGGGTTGTGGGAGCTACAGGTGAGACATGGAAGCCCTTGATCTATGTGGATAACCAAGAGGCCCTTTTGAGAGCCACAGAAACAAATCCTTGAGTCTTGTCTTTTTTCTCCTTCTGTACAGACTTCTGGTTAGACCAGTGATGCTTTGGGTGGTTTGCACTGGTTTCTAAGGAGAGATGAAGGATGGTTCCTGGTTACTTCCTCTCTCAAGCCAGCAGCCACAGGCTGAATGCATCCTGTGTGGATTTGCTTTATAATGTGTTTGTAAAAAATTTTGAATTAGTTGCAACGTTTAAAATGAGAGACTGCATATGAAACTGCCTGTTTCTGTTTCCTCTTGAAATATCACACTGGATAATCTCAGGCTGGCATTTTCATGGCAAGAGTAAACTAGGTCTAAAGAAGTCTGTTTGGATAGGACACACACACACACTCGCCTATGTGTCCTGGTCCCCACGTGGCTCCAGTCCCCTGAACATCTGAGTTTTAAAAGAGAGAATAGGAAAAAATAACGGTGGGGTTAAACGAGAGTCCTAGTTTATAACAAAAGTAAAATGCATGTGTAACTATTGCCTTTATACATTGTTATCCCTGTTTTGCAGAAATAAAAACTAGAGACGTGAGAAGTCAATTAACATGCTCAGCCTCACATGGTTGGTAAGTGGTGGAATCGTCATTTGAGGTTGGGGTGCTCTGGCTCCCAAACGCATGCCCACAGAATCTCTCTCTGCCTTTCCACCACAGGGGCCCCACTAGGGGTCTGCTTCCCCGTTATGAATAGAATGCCCACACTTTCCTGAATCCCCAGGGAACCGGAGTTAATATTATACCAATCACAGTACTAGATACCAGGAAACTCCAAGTGCAGTCTTGCTTTTTTTATTACCCTGGCCAGCATCCTCTCTGCTCTCTGAATCCTGAATGAGCGTGTAGGCAGTGATATTCAAATAGGAGAGGAGAAAGTTCTTTGTCTATCCCGGATGTCTCTATTTGCTTTGAAGTTCAGAGGTGAAGGCTAAGAGATTAAATGGCTATCAGTTCTGCACTCAGCAGCCCTCTGCACCATACGTCACTGGTCTGACTTTTCAGCCCCATTAAATTCTTTAAGTCACCTGGTTGCCTGAGTGTGTATTTATGTCCCAGGAGTTACTGCCATTACTAACCTGTGCTTTACAGCTCCCACCTCCTCACCACCCCTAACTGCCCTTGCAGTATTCAGGGTTTTGTTGTAAGAGTCTTCCCTCTCCCGATGATTCCCAAGAACACTCAGGGCTGTGTCCTTCAGGTTGCTGTGTGGCACCTGCCTGGTTCTGTCAAAGCTTACTGGACAGCACAGCCTTCCACTTGATTCCCCTGCCAAGAGGTGTCAAGGTCATACCAGCGTTCATGCAGTGGCGGCTACAACAAATGCTTCTCTCTCATGTTGTATGCTTTGGTTAGCAAACCGCTGGTAGCCTCAGTGATTTAGAGTCTTAGCTCGGTGGGTTTTTATCGCAGCCTCTGCTTTCATACATGCCTTTCTTTTGCTTAATAGGGTCCAGGAAAGATGCCATAGGGAACTGAAGTAGGAGGTGTAATGCTGAGTGAGGGTTTGGCCCTCTCCTTCCGTGACTAAGATTGTCTGCCTCATGCCTTCTTCCTTTGGACTGAGTTTCCTATGCAAACTCCACTATCTTATCCATACTAGGCCTGACTGGTCTCAAGGATGGATGTGGCTCAGAGTCGCTTTGGGACCCCTGAAATCTTAGGTGACCCTCTTTTGTATTACCTTCTGTCCTTAAAGCCAAATCATTTGAAATAGGCTCATTACACAGCCTCAATCCAGGCCCAGGTTGGCTTAAGTGTTCCTCTGGGTGCTTGGGTAGGCAGCTTCGGTGTCCTCTTTCCTAAAGAAGCAGGCTTCCCAACTCTGGGGAGATTTGGGGTTTGGACTCCTGCACAATGTGGGCTGAGTAACAGGCTACAAGGTCACAGTCACTCTGCAATAGGTGGGACTGCTAGAACCAACTTAAGCAATGAGGGGGGTGTGGAAGTGGAACCAGGGGACAGGGTTACAGCTGGGTGTTAGGAAGTGACAGTAACTCTCTTGTTACTGCCTTTCTCTGCAGATTGCTTTCATCCTCTCTCTCTGCAGACTGCCTATTTCTTTTCAATCCTCACTTAAAGATATGCTTACTGATTTTAGAGAGAGAGAGAGGAAGGGTAGAGAGAGACAGGGAGAAACATGAGAGAGAAACACAATCAGTTGCCTCCCATAAGCACTCCAACTAGGAATTGAACACACAGCCTAAGTATGTGCCCTGACCAGGAATCAAACCCTTTTGGTTTATGGGATAATGCTCCAACCAACTGAGCCACCTGGCCAAAGCCAGACTATGTATTGTTGCCTCTTCAGTTCACAGGGTGTCATATGGCCATCCCATAGTTCTCAGATTAACACACAATAGTTCCCCAAATATAAAAAACATGTCATGTCTTTTCCAATCCCAGTTTCAAGTTTGCACAGGGGGGAACCTCATGGTTCCACGTGGACCAGTATTTCCCCGTGATCCAATCAGCTCTGCCCAGTCCACCACACCTGTGTCTGTGGATCAAAGGCAGCCCACAGAGAAGGTCAACGTGATCATAGCGTGTGCCATCTCCCTACATTCGCTGGTGCCTTTCTGGGAAGGCGTTTAGGGGGTGAGGGAAGGTACTCAAGAGAAGCAGGGAGGTTTGGCAAACCATCTCGGTAACTAGCAGTGACTGAACATTTCCTATGTGCCAGATACGGTGTGGAGTGTGTCACAAGAATCACCTCACCTAATACACACAATGAGATCTCATCTGTGCTTTTTATGAGCCTCATTTCACAATGAGGACAGCAGGATTGGGGACCTGGTTTAAAAAGTGACAAGAAAGCAGGTTTTGGAGTCAGAAGATCTGGATTTGAATTTTGTTTTAGCATTATACTAATTTCTTGACCTAAAGCAAGGCTTTTTTTGTAGTCCTGAGTCACAGTCGCCCTATCCGTACAGTGAGGATGGTGGAGAACTGCATAAAGAAGTAGAGGAGGAGGAAGAGGGTATGGCGGCGGTGGTGTCTACTCCAAGGATTAAATTAAGGAACGGATGTAAAATGTTCTGGAAACTTCATGGCATCATACACTTAACAGGGATTATTTTTACTAAGGCAGAACATGGCTACAATGGCCTTTGATGGCCTGGTTCCCAAGATGTCCTAGGCAGGCCGTTGTTCACACAGCACTTTCGCACTTTCGATTGGCAGTGCCTATGTTTGTGTGCTTTACCTTTCGGGTGGCACCTTGAGTCTGGGGTGTGTCTTTCCAGCTTCCTTATGTAACTTAGAAATGATGGGTGCCCAACAAATGCTAGATGTATATTGAAATTCAGGCTTCCTAGGCATCTGTAGTTTATGATTCAGTTGCGATGTTTTTAAATAGCCTGGAGACCTCTTAACAATGAGGGTGAAAGCCTTTGTTAAGGCTCAAAAGGCCCTGTATAAACACAAAGGTATTATTAAACTTAAAGGAGGTGTGATTACCACTAACACTATTCAAATTTATAAGTAGTATTGGAAATAGTCAATCTAGAAGAAAGAACACTTGTATTTATGTTTTCTTTTTTGCGCTTGGCAAGTACATTGTATACAGGTCATATTTCTACATTTCTGCATCCTGTGTGCCTTAAGGCACACACTGAGATATCGAAAGAAGGAAGAAAAGCATAACAACATGAAACCGCAAAGTTAGAGCTTAAAGATCATTGTGTTCAGCCCTATCACTTCACTGGTGAGAAGACTTACTCTGAGAGACATGAAATGACTTGTCTAAAGTCATATGAGGAAATAATCATCGTGTGTCATTATTCTTCCTCAGAAGAATGCCTTAGCTTTTGTTGGCATTTCCTTGGAAAGAGAACAAGTCTTAAAGTGAGACCCAGGAGCCAGTGCCGTGTGTGTCGGGCTCACTGGTGGCGTGGGCAGAAATGAGGCCCTGGAGGGAAAGCAGCGAAGGCCCGCAGCCACCCTGGCTGTCAACTCAGTGTAAACGTGCCACTCAAGCAGCTGACGACAAAATAACAAAAACGCATCTAGCCAGATGAGTTTCTTCATATTAAATAGCAAGTCACTTCATTCAGATCATTGTTTCTTGAGCATCTGCTTCATGCCAACAGTGTGCTAGGCTCTATAAGGAAACACATTTTACTCACACACAAAAGTAGGTAACACATATAAAACAGGCAGTATAGCACCGGGGCCAAAATATGGACCGTGGAGCCAGACTAGCTACTTACCAGTTATGTGACTCTGAGTAAGATCTTTAATCTAGTTGTGTCTCGGGTTCCTCATGTGTAAAGTGGGGCTTAATGTTAGTGATGGTTGCTGTGAGGCTCCCGAGTTTAACTGATATCAGATGCTTACAGTGTCTGACATATGGTTAGTGCTATTTTAAGTGTTATTTTACGTATACTATCTCATTGAGTCTCTGGGAAACCCTGTGAACTTGGCGCCATCCACGTTTTATAGAAGAATGAACTGAAGCTGAGGGGTCAAGTTACCCCTCCAAGGTCACCCAGGTACCAGTGGCGAGCAAGGGTTCAAACCCAGGTCTGTGTGTCAGCCAGGCCTGGTCTCATGCCCACTGTGCTGTGTGCTGCCCTCAGAAGGAAATCTTGCTCTCCTGAAAGTGGTATTCTAGAAGTGTTGTTACAAGGCTGAAAACATTAAGTGCCACTAGGGAGGCCGAGCTCATCCCCAGTCTCGTGTCCAGTGCTCGTTCATTTTGGAGCACTGTCTGAGCAAATGTGTGAGCGGTACACGGGGGAAGAATTGAGTTTCTGAGGAGTGCTTTACAAAGTTTCAACAGACTTCTCATGTAATGCTTCAAGAATCCATGGAGGGAACCTTAAAATACAGGGTCCTTCTCGTGCTCAGGAGAAGACTGAGGCTGGAAGACGTGCAGGCTGGTGAGGAACAGAATAAGCTCAGGGATTCCAATCGGCTGACTCCCAGGCCCACATTTTCTCTCTGTACAAACTCATCCTAATTTTTCAAAGCCTCCATTCCCAGAATCCATCTCTTTACATTCACACACACAGAAAGGAATTCTGCTCCATAAGGGCTTTGAGAGCTTCAAGTGGAACCAGGAGGAAGTCGTTCCCAAGGTTTTTTCAGGATGGTCAGTTCAGGTTGGTGCATGGTGGAGATGGAGGTGTGGAAAGCTGGCCAGTTCTGTTTTAGCAACTTTTTTTTATCTTGTCCACCCCAAAGGTATCACAGTTTTTGATTCCTTGGCGAAACCAGAACCTGAACGAGTGGAAGTGGAATCAGGGACTGGAGAAGGAATGCCCGACCTGGCCCCACCGAGACTGAGCGTTTGCACAGCACTTCTGCAGCCACCTGTTCTTCGCACAAACAGACACGCGGCGGAGGCTCAGTGGCCAGGCTGTGATGTGGGTGTGGCATGTACCAGTGCATCCACATGTGTGGGAAGGCACTGTGCAAAACATGCAAAGGGAAACGTAGGACAAAAGGCATATCTCTCCCTTTTCATCCCCTTTTCTCTCCTCTGGGGTTGATTAGACCCAGAGAAGAAAATCGGCCCAAATCTTGAGCCACCCTCTATGGTTTTCGACCTTGCCTGTCCGGGAAAATCACTGGGAGCTGTGAAAACAATATTGATGCTTGAGCTCCACCCCCAAATATTCTGACTCACTTGCTCTGGGTTGGTGCCTACACATAGTGATTAGAAAAGAGTTCCCCAGATGGCTAACACGCAACTAGGATGGAGAGTCACTCCGTTGGACTATCCAATAACTTTCTCTGACTATGAGGACCCATTCCTCGGGCTAACTTTTTGGTAGCCACTTAGGGCAGAATGCACTTAAAATACGGTGTGACATTGCATCCTCCAATAGAATAGACGCTTGTTGAGTGCTTTCTGGCATATGGCCAGTTGGACCGCGGTGGGTGCGCAGATGAATGAAAACGTTCACTGCCCTGGAAGAGCACAGGGTGGAGCGAGGGACTTGGTCACCTACGCAAACACCTACTGCCTGAGAAGGGAGCGATTAGGTTGTCCTGGGAAGGTCCTGAAGGCCCCATCGAGTTGAGCCTTGAAGATTCTGTAACATGTAGAAACGTTTCTTTTTATCTTCTCAGATTTTTCTGAGAGAGGCCGGCTTGATTGAAAAGTGGCTTCGGCAAGTCCACCAGAGTGTGCAAAAGAGCCCTGGGCCAGAGTCTGGGTTTGAAAGATGGAGGTTTGTTTACATAACAGAGTAGGAGCAGAGGATGGGCCTGAATGCTTAGTAGTGGGGAGGTGAGAGGAACCCTTGGTGTCTTTTTGACCAAGAACGGAGGCACAGGAGGCCATTTTTAATAAAATTTTTTAAGACAAAATATTAGGTATTTATGACATGTAAATCCCATCTCCCATATTTACTAAGAAACTAGCAGTAAAATACACACTGTTCACCATTGATTTGGAATGAGTGAATTCTGTGTTATAAAATACAAAAAAGTGCCAAATCTCACTTTAGGATGGGAAGAGTAAAACTGGAGGATGGATGTGGGCAGTAGCTTAGGGTATAGTTGACAGTGTTATGAAATAAATTACAAGGCACCAAGTTAAATTAGAATTTAAATAAACAGGAATAACTTTTAGAGTATGTTTCGTGCAGTTATTGAACATACTTATATTAAATAATCATTAATTGTTTACTAGAAATTCAAATTTAATTGGGCATCCTGTGTTTTATCTGGCACTCCTACTGTGGGTTCAGTTGGGTGGGCTTTTTACAATCAGGGAGGGAAACAGGAAGTGAACAAGAGCACAGAGGAGGGAGAGTTGAAGGTGAATTTGGGGGATAGGGAGGGGACAGTGGGACTGCAGTTTAGGGACTGTTGGGAGTTGTCTGGGCAATGAAGTGGAAAAATACTCCAAAGCCACATCCTAGGAAGCCACAAATGCCAGTCTCACTGATTTATGCTCTGTCAGCAATGGAGGGCCCTTCAACCCATCAAAGGAAGGAAAATCGTATGCTCCACCCACCCATCCACCCATCCCTGTATCCACCCACTGCCTGCATCCACATGGCACATTGGAAAGCACATGTCTTCTGAATTTCTGTTCTGGCTCTGCTATGCATTCACTAAGTGATACTCAGCAAATCACCTAGGCTCTCTGAGCCTTAGTTCCCCGAGAAATGTGAATTAATTGGCTCTTCATCCGAAACTCTCATCAGAATTATCACAATGACATGCGATTGCTTGGCAGACAGCCTACCTTGAATGTCTCCTTGTGGACTTGTTTGAAGGTTCCAATACTGTGTGTAGAAACCCATACCCTTGTGACCCTAAAAGGGTACTTTCGGTCTCTCCACATCATGCTTCAGCAGAAGCGTGGACTTGATCCCCGTGTCCGCACCAGTGAGTAAACACTGCAGCCCTGTCTCCCACCAAGCCCGTCAGTTTGTGTGTAGGTGGGTGTTGCTCTCCACATAATGTGCTACCAAGCATTTCCACATTCATTATTCCATCGATTCTTCAGGGAGACCATCCTCCTATCATGATAGATTCTGCTCTCGTTCTGTTACGGGGATAGATCGGGGCAGGTGGAATAGACTGGATGGAGTGAGCCTAGCAGAAGGCTGCTGGGAGCGTTCAGGCGAGATGGATGGAATACCTGGACCAGGGTAGTGGAAAGGGGAGCCCAAAATGGAAGGAATGCATGAAATGGTGCAGAAATGAAAACAAAGGGCAATTCTGACACCCGCATTTTGGTCTCCTCGACATTGCTTCCATTTCCTCTAGGGACCTATCCTGGACAAGGGTGAAACCGGATGCTCTTTGTGAGTTTCAGATGACACCACCCCTGACTTTCCATGGAATAAAGAGAGGCCCAAAATAGCCTCTGGTCCCACAGGCTAGTGACTACTGGGACTCAGATTCCTGTTTGGAAAACACGAGGAAGAAGCCAGGCGCTTGCCCACTTACCCTCTCACCAGCTGACCAGGGCATGAGCACTCTGGTGCCTGCTGACACAGAAACTTTGCCAGCTTCGGTGAGCCCCGTGGCCTGGCTAAGTCGGGCGCGTCCTGCACGGCTGCTACAAGAAGCCTCCAGGAAGGGACTGTGAGCCTAGAGAAGTGTTTTCCTGCTCAGTGTCAGTCAGGAATGACTGGTTGGCAGTTTGAGGCCGGGGTGGGGGAGAGATAAGAGTATTAGAAGGAACAGAAGACAAAGCTGACTGTGAAACCAATTGTGACTTAATAAAAACAGAACATTCCAAACAATCAGTGTGGGTGACTTGTTTTTCTTCTCTTTGTTTGAACTTCGTAGAGTCCTCTGGAGTTCAGCAGTAAGAGCCGAGCATTCGTGAAATATAATGTGTGGAAGCTTGTCTCTGGCTCAGAGCTAGATGGAGGTGGGACGGGTGACACCCTGCCTGACCTAGGGCCACTGGAACGCTGTTCTTTGTGCCACCCGGACACCTGACCCACATCTGCCGGCCGGGTCCTTCTGGGGCATGTACCCCCTCTCTGGTTCCAGGGAATGTGAAGGCATTTGAGAATCCTGGTTCGGGACTCTTGAGTCTGAGCTTTGTGGCTGCCCAACTCAGACTCTGAATGTTGATTTTTTGTATCTAGAATTGTTTCTTCTTGTTTTTGTGGTTAGGCTTCTATTTGTATTTGATTTTCTCTGGGACTAGCATCCTGGCTAGTTAATCCCCAGCATTATATCTCGTGCCCTAGTTCTGGCCACCAGGATAGGTCCCTGCCCGCCGTGAGCAGAATTCTCCGCTGTCTGACTCATGACCTGGAGGATGAGGAGTTGAGGGCAGTGGTTCGGCCTTGGCTGGTCAACAGAACCCCTGGGAAGCTTTAAAAAATACAGATGCCCAGGCCGTGTGCTCAGAGATTCTAATTTCATTCATCTGGGGTGGAACCTGGGAATTGGTGTTTAAAATTTTTTTTTAAGTTCTCTAAGTGATTTAAATGTATAGATCAGGATTGAGAACCACAGGTCTAGTGGGTAAGACTGGGGGGCGGACCTTGGTGTTTGCAATGACATGGATGGGTCTGGAGGACACGATGCTCAGTGATATTAAAGAAAGACAACCTCTGTGTGATGACAATTCTCTGTGGTGCGCTCGCAGAAACAGACCCGAACGGTGGCTGCCAAGGGCTGGGGGTGGAGGAAAGGGGAGGTACTGGTCAGAGCACGAGCTTGCAGCTGCAAGATAAGTTCTGGGGATCTAATGCACAGTGTGGTGATTACAATTAGTAATACTGGATTGTACACTTGAAAGTTGTTAAGAGAGTTAATCTTAAATGTTCTCATCACAGAAGGAGATGGTAATTATGTGACATGTCACAAGTGTTAGTTAACATTATGTTGGTAATCATCTTGCAATGCAGCCACTCAATATACTGTACACCTTAAACTCATACAATGTTATAGGTCAATTATACCTCAGTAAAGCTGGGGGACGGTGAATGCCCCAAAATATAGAATTATACTAAGAACGTCAAGAGATTATTAACATAGATGCCGCAGTAAATTCACTAAGAATTTGAGGTAGCATTTGAGCAAGTTAAGGAAATCAGACAATGCCGATTTGGGGGAAAAGATGCTAGGGGCCGTGGATTATATGGATGTGGCTTCAAATGTGACCGTATCATTTATTAACTGTGTGACCTTTGGGCAAGATATTTAGGCTCGGGGGTTGGCAGTTTCCTTGTCTCTAAAATCACACCTACCTCGTGGTTGGCACGGATTTCAGACAGCGCGCAAGGCACGGAGCTCGGCAGCTGCACAAAACAGGATGCCGTGCGGTTGTCGGCGTCGCCACACTCTCGGGCTCAGCCAGCTCCTAGAGGGATCGCCCTGTACTAGGCTTATCGGGTTGGATTCTGCCTGCAGCCCACCATGCCTCTCTCTATGTACATGTCTGCAGGATATTCTTGACCCTCTCTCGTCAAAATTCGGCTCCCACCCAGTCCTCAGCACCTTGACTTTTTCTGCTTGATCTAGCCCACTACATCTGAGGTCTGTTCTTGAGGAACGGGGGAACCAGGACAGCAAACCGAGTTCATCGTTTGGGTCAGTTCTGATCAATCCGTAGTGACATACAGAGTGCAACCTTCAGGGTTCTGATGCTGAAGCTCAGCTCAGCTAGGATTTACCGGCAATGTCCGCTCTGCACAGGAGAATGGGGGCGCGTGGCACCCCTTTGCTGGGGCTGGCGTCCAGACTATTGCAGGCCCAGGGACCTGGGTCACTGCTTTTTCTCTCTTCCACCAGTTCCGAACACAAAATAACGTGATAAATTCTTGACCTAGGGAGGGTCGGGCATTCCTGAATTTATCAAATGGTTCCAGAACACTCACGCAAAGCTCTTGTGATCTGCTGCGAGGTTGAAGGGGTGACAGCTGCCCCATTCCCAGGTATTGGAAACAGCTGGCACAAAGCTCCAGCAACCCTGCCCTGGGATTGTTCTGAGCAGTGTTGTGTCAGCTTTTGGAAGGGCCTCCTTGCAACACGAGCCCCTTTGCCTGTTAACCCTTCAAAGAGCAAGGCAGGGTTTTCCTGAAAGTTAGATAATGCTCCTCCTTTTTCGCGGAAGCTTGCATCGTCTTAGACGTGTAGCTCTTTTTCATTTCTTTTGTCGTTCCGTTTTTCTGATTTCACACAGTTTCAGTTCTGCAGTGGTTGACACAGTGGCTTCGCATCCGGGCAGCGTGGATACCAGTCCCCCACTCTGCTCCTCACTGGTACCAGGCCTTTGGCAACTGAATTGAACTGTGCCTTGGTTTCCTCATCTCTAATATGGGTGTGTGGATGCTGCCACTGAGACTGTGGATCGTTGTGATGGTTAAGTGAGTAAATCCGCACAAAAGGCCTCAGACAGTGCCTGCTTGTAGTAAGCACTAGTCACTATCATTGTGTAACCGGCTGGATGACATGAAGGTAGGACCCTGCCCCCCCTCCCCAAGGTGTGCCATGGCTAACTTTAGAAATGTGACTATGCCTCCTCATTTCTCTTTCAAACCATGTGAATTCATCCATTTCACCCTGGTTTTGGTCATTTCCATTCAGCTGGGAGGGACACTTAGGATGACAGGCTTCATTTGGAATGTACAGCCTGGAAAAATGTCTTTTGTTGCAGTGTATCGCCTTCTCCATTTGCCTACGTGTGTGCAGGGGCTACGTCTTAGCTGCCAAGAAGCGGTACTAGTGGATACCCAAGAGTTGCCTCTTTGAGTCTTCCAGAAAAGACAGGGTGGCCCTGGGTGCAAAAGACACACTGATGAAATGAGATCCCTTGTGAGAGTCAGAGAATATTGGAGAAGAGTCTCTGTTATCGGAACTAGGTGAGCCGAGCTCATATCTGTCTGCAGAGCGTGAGTTTGCAAACACTTTTTAAGACTTGTCTATGGGACCCATCGCTTCTTTAAGTGCTTTATATGTATTCATTCATTTGATGCTCATAAGATCCTATGAGGTAAGTGACAATATTTTCTTACCCATCCTTTACAAATGAGGAAATTGGGGCACAGAGAAGTTAAGGGGCTTTCATAGTCACACAGCTCTAGTACCAGAGCAGGGGCTCGGATTCAGGCACCAGTACTCCTACCTACCTCCCAAGACCGCCTTCTGAGAGGCGAGACATTGGACCCCAGAAAAAAAACAGAATGCTGGGGTCACCAGGAAGAGAAGAGGGGCATGAACTGAGTGCTGCAGTGGATTGAGCTGGGAAGAAAAGACAGGTTTCTCAGACAGTCGAGCCCAGAGGGCCAGGAGCACGTCAGCGCCGGATGGCTGGACCGAGGATCTGCAGACCCTGCTAGGCTGGGGGAGACCTGTCTCCACTCAGCAGGGCCTTCTCTGGAGGTCTGCTCCAAAGCCTGCTGCTGGGCGTGGTGCTGCCATGACTTACCATGTGACACCCGTGTCTTCAAGGCTATTGTCTCAGAAAGAAGATACGTGTGAAGTGCTGGGGACAGCAGTGAAAACCCGTTGAGGGTTGCATGTCCCTGGTGATGAGATGAGCCCAGAGGAACGGAGGTGCGAGCCCCCTTTGTCTCAGGCAATTTCTGTAAACAGCGCCTCTGCGAGATGCGAACCCCACAGATTGACCCGGGTTGTCCTGACTCTGCGACTCAGCGGCACAGCGGCTCTCCCTTTGCCAGGCACCATGTAATATGGAGTGATATGAAACACAGGCAAATATTGTCTGGCTTTGAAAGTAAGTTTAGAGCCAGGCAGGAAAAGTTTGCGCCATGAATCTTTGGACACCCTCCCCAACGCATTTTCTGCCTGATTGTCAAACAGTTGGTAACGTTTTCAGTTAGTGCGCAGTACGCACCTTCCTTGGGGCGTGTCCCCTGCTCCGCCAACTCCCAGGCCGACCCAGAGGCCTCCTGACTTCAGTTTTGTGACAAGTGCCCGGTCGTAAGAGCCTCAGTGATGGAGGGAGGGAGGCAGGAGATGAAGTGAATTCTCAGAATGTTCCCCAGCCTTTAAGCGCTTAAGAAACCTCTTTTTTTTTTTTTTTTTACCACAAACACTGAAGCAGGAAGAACAGAATGAAGGACTCTCAAAGCTGAAATTTACCTCCAACACCATTCAGTTCAGCCTCTTCCTATGGCAGACAAGGGCTGGAGGCTGCGAGTGGAAATGGCCTGGGCAACCTAGTTAGTGGCTGGACTACTGAGATTGCTGGCTCCTAAGGTAGGCTTGTCAGAATTCGGGTTGCCATATTGCTTAAGAGATGGGTAACCTGGATACGCTCCAACCCGGCCCATAAACAGAAAAACCTGGAAATGCAGTTTGCGGGGTCAAAAATGCACACACACAGACGTACACGCACACACAAAGATGGGAGAGGGATGAGAATAGATCCCTAACTGCCCTACTTCCAGACACCAGTCCCTACAATCAGGAAAAGGGTGGTCACAATGGCTGGAGCAGCCCTTTTACCACAGGGTCGTTCTGGAGGGGTGAACCTGGGACTGCTCCACTGGACGTTAATAGCGGATTAATTCAGGAAGCTTATTTAATTTGTGACCAGTGGAGCTGGTTCACAGAGAGAGGGCTGTGTTGGCAGGTGCGGAGCCCAGCTCCCCAGATGGAATAATCTTTTCCTTATTAATTTGCTGCATGTTGCTTCTTGTTTCTCACAGTCATTCCAAATGTGTTACAAATGACTACACGCTCTTCGTCCTGAGTCCACCAGTGCTGTAGCTTTGAAAGAATATAAAATGTTGACTATAAACTGCGGTGAGCTTTCCTGGCACGCGCATTGACACGCTCGCCTTTAAATCATCAGTGCACTCTCCCGACCCCGAACACGGCTCCACCAGGGAACACCCATTGTTTACGGCTGTGGTGTTTTAGGGGATGGAAATCTAGTCGTTTGAACGTTTCCAGGGCTATGGAAAGAGACAGTGGCATGGCTAGAATCGGAACCCACAATTCCACTTTCCTGGGCTGCCCTACCTTGCTGTTTTCTAGAGGGTCCATGGCAGGCTGATTGCTCCTGTTAGTGCAACAACTCTCAAACTGGAGTGGGCATCCGGGTCCATCTGGAGAGCTTGTTTAAAGACACCTTGTTTAAAGGCTGCTGGGCCCCAACCCCAGAGCTTCTGATTTATTCAGCAAGTGCAGGGTGTGACCTGAGAATGTGCATTTCTAACGCCTACCTGGAGGTACTGTGAGGACCACTGCAGGCGTCCAAGTGTACCTGCTCCCACCAAGCAAACACAGCTTGCTTATCTTTTGGAGGGTTCTCTTGTTCAGATCGTTTCTGTTTTGTGTCTTTTTCCTCACTACCCCATATATATTACATCTCAGTTTAGAAACTAGTTTTTAAATATTAGAGCTCAATAGAGAACGTATCTTGACTAAATAAATTTGAATGTGTATCATAGTACTTGATAATGGATTTTTTCCAAAATGTGAGCACTTTCAGCTAAACAAAAATATTTCACCAGGGTTCAGCCCTTCTACACAGACCAGCTCCTGGTTCCTAAGGAGCCATTGGAGGAGAATACAGTAGCAAAGTGCAGTGCACTGTACAGCATCCTTAGGAGGCCTTCAAACGTAGAGCATACACTCCACCTTGGTCTCTCAACCAACATTCTTCCTGGTCATTTATAGGCTTAAGACATGTCCTGTCCCTAACCAGAGTTTTGTGGGGGATATTTTGGAACAGAATTTATTTTTTCAAAGAAAAGCACTTTTGCTTTGCCTGATGTAAAAAAATTAGCAACCAATACTCAAATAGATACTGAATGCCAAGGCCTGGCTAGTACATGTGTGTGTCAGGAGGAGGGATTTAATGAACTGGAAGACCAGTTCTTACAGTCCCATGCTTCGGACAGTACCCAGCATGCAGGTCTGTTATTCAGACAAGCAAATGCCAGGCTGGGGAGCTCCTGGTGCAGTGTTTTGTATCCAGTAAAGAATCAGAGGGGTTGAAGCAAACGCCTGTGGAAATCCCGCAGTGCAACATAAATGGGATTTCTTAAAATGGGGAACATGTGTAAAATCACAGTATTTTTCTGTTACTATTTTAAAATATTCTTCAGGCAATTTCCTACATCTATTCACATATTAAAAAGCAAGGAGGTCGCCTTTTTTTTTTCCTGCAACGTATTCAAATG
Organism: Sturnira hondurensis; assembly: GCF_014824575.4. Classification (NCBI taxonomy): domain Eukaryota; kingdom Metazoa; phylum Chordata; class Mammalia; order Chiroptera; family Phyllostomidae; genus Sturnira; species Sturnira hondurensis. The sequence goes on from NW_028075269.1 coordinate 6,036,647, forward strand.
GTGGCTAGAATTGAGGAAGTGGATGGAGATGCGCAGAAGACTTGGGATGGGTGTGCAGATGGCTGACTTAGTGGGTGGGACGTGCACACACACTGTTTGGTCCAGAGCAGCCGCACCTATTCCTGTCACTGAGTTTGGCGTTTAGGTGCGGACTCACAGAAACAACCGCCAGTTCGCTTCACGCAGAAAACTCCCTCCTCCCAAACTACCCAACCAACCGACCCAGTAGCCTTTGAAACCAGTTAAAACACCACACAACTTTAACGGAAATGGCTGAGATTCCCTCACTAATTTTGCTGTTCAGTATTTTGAGGTTGGATCAAGTCCACAGATGAGACTTTCTAGGCTAACTACTTTATGTACATGTATGCAGATATATTGTTTCTTATCCCAATTATTATCATTCTTCACTAACAATGGCTTGCCAAAATGCAGCCATTTCCACTTTAACTGACTTAAAGAACTGCTCTGATGTGAGAATATGAAGACATAAACATTTTACTTTAGGCATAACCGCCTACTACCACCCTAGGGCTGAGTGAACGAAGGCCAGATTCGAGGCCTTTGGCTGCAGTTCATAAGGTGTTAACATTTTATCCAGACTCTAGAAACCACCTAAATGAATAAGGAATCACTTAATACTGATCCATTCTAAGATTTAGATCCTGCCCTCACTCGGAACTGTGATAGCATTCATAGAATGGGTACAGCTAATCAGAAGACAGCCCCGTAGACACTGCTAACAACCACAGAGGCTGATCAGAATGGTGAAAAACAACAGGTCAGAGCAATGGTCTTGGTTATTTCCCAGTATCTTGATGATCAGACAGGTTTCCCTAACTGCACTGCCTAAGAAAGTACAAGTCAGCTACTCCCATCAACTTCAACTTGGCTCATTTAGTAGATGCCTCTGTCTTTTGTTTCTTTGGTCTCATCTTCTAAGAAAAACGTCGCTACGTTTACCGAATTCCTTTGACCTCAAGGAATTCAAATGTCACATTTGGTTCTCATTCCTTTTTACTCAACCCTTTTAAACAAACTTTCAGTCTTCCCTGACTATGAAAATTATTTAAGTCTTAAGTTTTACCAAAGTTCTAATTTCACGACTGGGTTTATGCTTTGCCTGGCAGTCAAGGATTTCACTTAGAATTTAGAGTGCTTGGCAAACACACCGGATAGATGAGGACTGAGTAACTCCTCTCATTCAGTCTGTTCTTCCACATACACAACACAAGTCAAGTTTGTTATGACTTTCTTGATCCTTACTTATAAGACAATACAAGAGGGAACCATGTGTGTATGTTTGAAATCGAAATGATACATTGCACAGATATAGTTCACCACGTTCTGGGATGAGTTGGCTGTTCAAACGCAGAGTCGGAAGAGTAGGAACAGATGCTTTTTTTCTTCCTTAATGGCTCTTTCCCTAATTTAAAATCCTTCCATTTATTTTCCTAAGATTTAGTGATAACTTTAAACACTTTAACTAAATTACCCAGCGGCTTGGCAGCTCTCACAGAGGCAAATCTTTTTAGAAACCCTAGCAATCTGTTAGGATCGCTGGGACCGTGACACAAAATCTGTGTGGGTCCACGTACAGAAATTAAATCAGTGCAATGGATACAAATGCATAATGCAAATGGCACTGTCTCCAAACCGGGGTACATGACCTGCCTCTAAATATTGGGTTTCCATATTTTTTTTCAGTCATTGACTTTCTAAATTTGGGCCAATTTATTCTCATTATCTCTCAGTAAACCTACTTTGATTTCCTTAACAGTTATTTTATAATCAAATATAGCCAGCCAGCCCGGGAGCCCAATGTTGCTAGGATACGTAGTTTGGGACTTGATGAAAGTATATCACTTCAAAGGGGGAGATTTTCAAGTGTCCTAGAAAATGACACTCCTGTCTTCCGCTGTGTAAAAGACAGGGGAAGACAGGCCCAATCCTATAGCTTCCTGGAAGCTCAGACTGCAGGATTGGCCTCCCATGCTTTGGAATAAGCATCCTCTCTGGAGGTCTGCACAAACGCTAAAACTAGACAGGTTGGTCTTAAAGCAAGGAACACACGTATTTATAAGGAAACACGCTTTCATGTTTGTTTTACAGTGAAGAGAAAAAAACCCGGAACCCCCAGATTTTATGTACTTTGAAAATATATTTAAAAACATTAAAAATTCTATATTTAAAACATATATTATATGTTAATTAGTACACTTAAATAGAACTTGTATTTACAATAGGCTTCTGATGCGGTTAAGTTTTAATGCCAATTTTTTCAATAACATAATTATATAAATATACTAAAATACAATAAATATTTTTTTTTGTTTTACATGGTGAATAATATCTTTACCATAGAGAGAACAAGGCCACAGACATTTACTTACATTTTCAATGGGAATCACCATAAAAAAGCAACAGGCCCGCTGCCATGCATGAAATATTTCTGCCACAAAGAGACCACAGCAAGACTTTAAAACAAAATAAAACAAAACAGAACAAAAATGAACAGCAACAGAGAAAGGTTTTAACAAAATAAATTTTAGGTCAACGTAAACCACCAAGCGTGTGACTGTGATGTATCTTATTGGGTAAGGGAGAGAGAGCACTGACCACACAGTTGCTGAATGTCTCCTACGCAACCACGTCATAGGTCTGGCCTTTGCAGCACTTTGAGATGGTGACGGGGACTTTTTTCCCTAGATAATTTTGTCCCTCAAAACAGAGCTGCAAAAAGTTAACAAACAGCAGATATTCCCAATGTCCATTACATGTTAAAAAATAATTACAAAGACGGTATTTTCAAACAGTACAAAACAGACCTACGCTACATACATCCTTCCTTCTTTTAATGGTAGGTGTTCAGGTGGTAATTCAAAAGATAGGCTCATTCTAAATGGAAGACTGAACAAAGAGAAATGATTTGCTGATGGTATCTTCACTCCCTGGGTCATGGTGGAAATCCTCTTTTGCTTATTCCTCACCCTACTAAGATACAGCAGTTTCTTGAGGCTTTTTGATACCCACGGACACTGGTCCAGGACACTTTCAGATTTGGACACTGGGCTGAATGGGTGAATGGGCTTGGCCCTAATTTTCACCAGGGTCCATTTCTCTCAGGACCGTCATTCCAGGCTCCCAACTTGACTTCTCCAAACCCAAGACAGCAGAGGTGAGGCGGGGACTTTCTCCATGAACAGAGAGCATGGGCAGGAAGTTGCTGTGGCCTTCGCTGGGAGGCAACACTTTGCCAGCTCTGTCCTGGCCTCTTCCAGTCTTTGGTGTCCTAGATGTCCAGACACCTTTCCAAAGTCTTGTCTCTGGACAAGATTTCCTATTGGTAGCCTTGATCATTCGACCTGAGTTTTAGGCTCTTTTCCTGTTCCCTTCCCCCACACTGAAAGTTCTCAAAAGACAAAACCCTGGTTTCCTCAAGTCTAATTTCAAAGCAGTGAGTGTTCAGGTAGCAAACATCTTCTATCTCATTGCATCAATCTCAATAATCACAATGCCACATTTGGTTCTGAACCTGCTCCAGGCTAATCCAGCTTTACGCAATTATCCAGGGGTGGAGGGCGTTAAGTCGGCTTGAGCAGGGTCCTCCAGTGAGAACCTCTTAGCACAGTTAGATAATGTAGGCACTTAAAGCGTGAGGTCCAAAGCAACTTGACACACGTCATTCCAGAGCCACTTCTGTCTGAAGGGTCCTTCAGGGGCCTCCCTTTTGGAATGTCTCAAGTATCATTCCCCACCCCCACCTAGACCTCAGGATGGCCCCTCAGAAATTCCTCCTGCACCACCCAAAAATGATGCGTCAGCTCCACACAGCCTCCATATGGCTGCTCAGTCTCATTTCACTGGCAGTGTGGGCTCCCCTTCTGATCCAGGCGACCCTGGGTCCACACGGAACTCCATCTTTTGCTCCCAAGACATTTTTAAGCCTTACCATGATTTACCCTAATTATTTACCTCTTATCAAAAAAAACCTTTTATTTTTATTTCTGGGTTGTTCTTTTTCTCGTTGAAAAAAAAAATCACCATGCTTATGAGTGCCACGATGTGAAAAAATCTGTTACTCATTCATAGCAATGGTAATGTATTTCAGAGCACAGAGCTGATTTTTCTTCCTTAAAAGAAAAGGAAACAAAGAGTCGACCCAAGGGGGAGGAGGAGAAAGAATGTGCTCTAAGTAAACGTAGATCTTTGCAACAAAAGCAGCTTTCCCTGACCAAGGCCCAAGGGCTGGTGAGAGCCTGGGGGGGGTGCATGGTGGGACCTGGAGTAAGCACTTCATTCAGTTGCCTTCATTTTTATTCACTTTCCAGTCATCTGATTGATATTGCAAACATCTTTACAACATACAAATGAATCTTTTATCAAGCAGAATATATACTGAAGGAATTCTTTCCCCATCCCTATTCCCTGTGGGAACTAAAAAAAAAGAAAAACAAACAAACAAACAAACAAAACAAAACCAAAACAAAAAACTAACAAACAAAAACCCCCACAAAACAAACAAAAATACTCCCCTCCCGTCCCCCATCCCCTAAGCCAGTAAAGCGATGACAACAGCACCTTGACATTGTTTTAATTCCAACGCTATCAGAAGTTTAAAAGCAGTAAAACAGACGCAGTACTAACAAGAACGAAGATACTTACTGTCTAAAATGTAAACAGAATGTTTTGGTTCAAACTTTTGTTGTTGGTTTTTTTTTTGTCTGTTTTCTGAAAGAGGACAGTTTATGATCAATTCACAATTAAAGCAGCATGCAATTTATTATTTTTTTAACTTTTTTGTACGTTTTCAATCTTGGCAACGGCAACAAATCACAACATTATTGAGGAATGTAATGCAGACTTTTTAAAGTTGTGCGCAAAAATGACTGTTTCCCTTCTGGTCATGGATGTGTCCAATAAATAGATTGTAGAACCACTGTACTGTATAAACTTCATTTATACATGCAGTTCATAAAATTATTTTTTTCTTAACTGAATAATTTACCCTGTTATGTATATATACAAATAGATAATTTTTGTCTCAATATAATCTATACAACATAAATCCACTATCTTCCCCTTTTAATGGTCAATGTACATACACAGGAAGTGTCTATCCTTATGAATCGCCAGCCAATTCTCTTTTTGCTATCCATGGTAAGGGCCCGGACGTACGACTGGGTAGTTCGGCACTGGGAGTTCCAATGCCTCTTGTCTATGCCCCTGCAACCCTCCTTGGTGTAACCCATGGGATTGCACTTGGTCTCGTAGAAGTACTGCTTCAGCTGGCCTTTCGAGACAGGGACTTTTTCAAGGACGGTGACCGTCCCGCCTGACATGTCCACTGCAGTCTTTTTGTCTGCCGCTGTTACCCACTCGCTAATGCTGTCACACACGCTCAGCTCCCCGCGCCGGGCCGGGTCGGAGTGGCGCCGGACCCTCATCGACATGTTTGCAGCATCCAGATAATTTTTGTATTCCTCAAGCAGGAAGAGAAGAGGCGGCTCCAAAGGCACTTGACTACTGAGCATCACCCTGGAAGTGTACAAGTCCGCGTCCTTATGGTTTTCTTCCTGGGGCCGGGCTTTCTGGTCCTCATCCAGCAGCTCTTCTATCACGTGTTCAAAAGTGTCAGCCAATGATGTCAGGCCTCTTGAATTTGCCTTGGGCCCGTTCACGCTCTCCAGAGTCCCATGGGTTCGAACACCTGGGTACGCCAAGCTGCCTGGTCCGCGGACGTTTGCTTCTTTCATGGGGGCAGCCTTCATGCAACTGAAGTATGAAATAACCATAGTAAGGAAAAGGATGGTCATCACTCTTCTCACCTGGTGGAACTGTGGGGAGAAAGCAGAAACAGGACACAGCACGGGTTAGGGCTTTCTTTTGCAGGGATACGGAGCCGCCCATTTGATTGCAATTGCAGGCCATTCTGCAGGGTAAAGGTTTTTTATGCATCCGTGATAAACTCCAGCTGCACCAGACACAAGTTAATGTCAGTAGTGTGCTGTACGTGGTTTAATATAAACCAGAGGCGTGCAGTGTTTTCTCTGAGACTTAGCACATATACCCGACATTAGACGGAAGCTAAGCAAGTGGAAAATATTGTGGCTTTTAGTTTTCCCCCTTCCTCGCACTTTAGCAGCTTTATAAGCTAAATTTTTAATGATCTCTGCTCAGGCTGTCACAAGAAACACAAAATCAGAAATGTTACTAAGCAACAACTGTGAGTGTAATCTTCCTCTTTTTCAAGTTAGCTAAGCCGCGGTCCCCCCTATTGCAGGCGTGTGTGGCTGGGAGGGTCTGAGCATGCCTTGAGAGTTCTGTGCTTCTGGCGAATGGGTAAAACTGAAGACAAGGAGCTATAAGGAGCCTTTTTGTTGACTTTTTCCCCCTCCCATAATCCATCAGAGGACGGGCCTTGTGTCATGAAGAAGGTTTGCATCAGATTTTGGGGCTCTCCCAACCCCAGCTCCAGTATTCTCCTACGATACCTGGGTGGTCATAACTGAAAATGTTTTTGCTGATTTCCAAACAGAAATCATCTTCTATACCTTGATCTTAATGACGTGTCTATGCCTGGGGCTGATATCATGAAAACAACATGGCTGCTTAAGAGAGAACTGGAGAAGCCAGTGTTAACAAGGCATTGAAGTCAATTTCAAATGCCTCCCATATGTGCGTCCACATTTTCCTTCATTACTTTGAGCCCCTCACGCCTTGGCTTTGCTGGCTCATATAGAGAACCCATGTAAGAGAGTGTATTGGAAATGGGGTCCTGTGTGTGTGTGTGTGTGTGTGTGTGTGTGTACGCACCCTGAGTTTATCATACCTTTAAAAAGCTGAGTAGCATTTTGCACGTTTGGGAATAGACAGCCAGTNAAATGCCTCCCATATGTGCGTCCACATTTTCCTTCATTACTTTGAGCCCCTCACGCCTTGGCTTTGCTGGCTGATATAGAGAACCCATGTAAGAGAGTGTATTGGAAATGGGGTCCTGTGTGTGTGTGTGTGTGTGTGTGTGTGCACGCACCCTGAGTTTATCATACCTTTAAAAAGCTGAGTAGCATTTTGCACGTTTGGGAATAGACAGCCAGTGCTTCTTTCTGTGCTTTTGAAGTTTCCTGGGAAGTCCCTTAATAGCACACCACAAAATTAATCTTCTCCTGTTTGCCAGAGGGTTGCTTTACTCTAAATTTGGCTCTACATCCACAAGCATGCTCTGGGAAGCCAATTAGAATGGATGAACAAGCAAAATGAAAACATACCTATAGACCAACCCAAGGTTACCATCCGATGATGAAGGACTTCAGAATCACTTACCTGAAGCATCGCGTCCCTCAGTAGTAAGAGAAGCATCCCTCCAGCCCCAATATTCTAACCTTATTCTTACTCCAGATCGGAAGTGTGGACTTACGAAAAGACGCACATGTGCCATACTTGGCACATACACACTGTGCCAATCACTACAAAATGGGACTGTTTTTCTGTGCATTTACAACCTGCTCCCAGTCACTATATCACACTGCGGAAATGGCTGAAAATTCTCATCTTGAGAATGTTTCTGCCCTCCATTTTTACAAGAGATGACATTTTCTGCCCCTAACAGACTTTATGATTCTCCCCAAACATTATCACTAGTACATTTCCTTGTAGATGCACTCTTACTTTGCACGAAGAGCAAGCATACTCACAACTGCTTGGAGTGCCCAGTGGTATGAGATTACGAAGGTGCACCAGTTTGAATAAAACACGGATATCCATTCTGCAAATATATGGACTCCGATGAATGTTCTGGATTCTGCACTATCAAAGGAATGGATTCTCCAAGGAGGTTTCTATTCCTGGCAGGCGGTACTTATCCCACTGAATGAAAATCTTTTCTCCTAATGTCTCCAGTCCAAATTAAAATACCCCAAGGGACACCTCTAATGTAGGCTGATGAAAGAATGCAAATTTAGAATATTTCACCTGAGCCATCTCTAGCACACTGGTAGAGATTTGCTGTGATCAGCTATCCTTTAAAATATATGTCATTAAATCTTAGATATCGTCATTATAAAACATAGTGTTTTATGTACCACTAAGAAATTAAAATAAAGCAGCCAATTAAACTGTTGTTCATTTTATCAGTTAGAACTATTAGTGTTTTTTAATGATTTTATTTATTTATTTTTAGAGAAAGAGGGAGAGAAATATCAGTGTGTGGTTGCCTCTAGCGCATTCCCCCACTGGGGACCTGGCCTGCAACCCAGGCACATGCCCTGACCGGGAATTGAACCAGCGAACCTTTGGTTCACAAGCCGGTGCTCAATCCACTGAGCCATCTCAGCCAGGGAAGAACTGTTATTGTATACTTATTGAAAAGAGTTATTGTGCACTTGTTTGGATACACTTATCATCTGTAACTTTTGTGCATATGTAATCAATAAAATTAAGCAAAATAACTGGTGGAGGCAATGACAATGGTGACTGCTACATAGTCAACGAGAGCAATAAAGTGACATCAGCTGTTAAAACACAACTCCAACTGGGAGATGCTAAAGAAAAAGAAAATGTGTGTCTCACAATTAATGAAGCAGAACAAGTTAAATAAGTCATTACTAAGTGCCTACACTAACTGCTTAAAATGGTCCATGTTACGGAGCCATCCTGAACTACAGAGCCAGAAAATTGTTTTGTTATCACGAACACAGTGATGTGTCTTTTTTTTCTATTTTAATTTTTTAAAATAAGTTTGTTCATGCTACCTTTTTAAACACTGTATTTAAAGAAGTTTATCCTTCCTTTCACTGGCCTCATTTATCTTAATATCAATAACTTTTCATCTAAAAATAGTTCATACTTTATATATTATTTCCTCATCAGCTCCACGAGCAAATATTTCAGAGGGACAAATGGCATCTGAGTAAATACTGCTTGGCTTTCATCCTAAAGCCTAATACAGGCATTCCTCAAAGCAGAACATCTGCACAGACTCAGTAATTACCCACCTGGTGAAAAGCCCAGGCCCATCCCTGGCCCCCTCTGAGTGATACTTCAATGCTAACTGCCTCCTCATTTCTATGGCCTTGAAGTCAAGTGCGTCTATTACCAAACCTATACTTCTTGTCAGAACAATGCTACTTCCTAACTTTTCTGGTTCTGACAATGATTTCTTGATACTTTGGACCACCCAAGCCACAGACTAGAAGTCTAGAAATCAAGTGTGACAACACATTTCTTGCATAGCTTTCAAACCCAGTCAGAGGAGAGGTCTTGCTCATTTCCCCTTTAAAACATTGCTCCTGTCCATCCCTTGCTCTCTAGCCCATGGCTGTTTTCTTGGCTCTGTCCTCACCACCTCATTGTGTGACTGTCATGTCTTTCTGATGGATTTGACATCTTTTCTGTTCTATTTGGCTCTAACAACCACTGCCTGACTGTTAGGCAGGATAGACACAGCAAACCAAGGCAGGAGGGGAAGGGAGACGTGTCTCACCCATTAATTCCACAGTCCTGAGCCCAGTCAGGTAAGAGTGCCAGGTGTTCCAAGGATCACAAGAGAGACCATGATAAAAGTGGGGGAGGAGGGGAACCTTTGAAAATTCTGGGTATCATGTGCACTCTCTGGAAAAGGCAGGCTTTGAAACTGTGTGTTAATCCCAAGATCAGGAGAAGAGAGGAGGAGGGGGAGCCCGGAGGCTGGCTGCAAGCATGTAAGCCCTAAAACCCCAATGGATACTCAGATTAGCTGGATACCCGCTTGCAGCTTTGTGCTCAAGTGTATTTTATATATAAACTTGCTATCTCATTTCTACTGTACGTTTTTGCCACTTGCCTGAATTCATCTCTTACAAGTGAGACAAGAACCAAAGAGGCGGAGCTCTCTAATTTGGGTCTCACCAGTAACACAACCACTGTTCTCCTATCATTCTCTTACACAAAAACTTACAATAGTTTTTCTTTTTTCTCTACCAGATCAAATCTAACCTTTTTTATCCGATATTCAGAACTTGGCCTCACCCTTCTCACCTAACTCTGTCTATGAGGTCTGTCCAGAAAAAGTCTAATATAGCAAGAGTGGTTTGCACAACATCACTGTAACCTGGCAGCCAAGAAGAGTGGACTGGATTGCACCAATTGAACAATGACGCCTTCACTGTACTAGTCAGTGGGGGCAGTAGATGTTGTTGAGTGAGTATGTGTAGTGTGTGGCCATCACATTCAAAATGAATGAGTGAGTAGAGCAACAAAGCTGCATCAAATTTTGCATAAGCTTGAACATTCCTCTGCAGAAACTATCCAGATGATTGACTGAGAAGGCTGCAGCTACGAGCAAATGGTGATGGGCAGCTTCATCACAATGCACCTGCTCATGCATCAGATCTCCTGCAGAGTTTTTTGGTAAAACATTAAATCACCCAGATGACTCAGCCCTGCTACAGCCCAGATTTGGTGCCCTGCAACTTCTGGCTTTTCCCAAAACCAAAATTACCTTTGAAAGGGACGAGATTTCAGCTCTTTAATGAAATTGAGTACAGTATGACAGGACAGCTGATGGCGACTGAGAGAACTGTGGGAGGTCCCTAGGTGCCTACTTTGAAGGGGGCTGAGGTGTCATTGTCCTACAAACAACGTTTCTTGTATTTTGTACATTCAATAAATGTCTCTGTCTTTCATTTTACATGGCTGGATACCTTCTGGACAGACCTTGTATTACTCAATGGTTCATCTCCAGCTCTGATCAAGCTAAAATCCTTAGAGCCCCATACACATTATCACCTGCAAGGGACCTGTTCCATTCTCTAGACAAACTTCTTTCTTTCTGTCTGACTAAATCTCGCTTATCCTTCATGGCCCTGTTCAAATATCCCATCATACGTGCATACCTTCTCTAATTACTCCAGCACATACTATCCGGCTCCTCTCAAGTTCCACATTACATCTCATTTAGTACTTCATTCCCTACTTACTTGTTAATTGTTAACTATGTTTGCTAGTGATGGTCAGTCCTCAGTGGAATGATAGGCTCTCTGAGGGAATGGATCATGTCTCCCACAGTGCTTAACACAGAATAACGTAACAGTACTGAGTGAAAACTTACTGATGAGTCTATTAATTCATAAGAAAAGACAGTTCTGACATCATTCATGATGTCATTTGAAAAGCATCAGTGAACTCATCAAAGTCATTAGCTCAAGCACAGGTTGTGCTAAACCCAAATTACAAACCCTAAGAAATTTGATGGACAGCAATTAGCCATGAGCAACCTCTGGAATTTCTCTAACAGGATAAAACTTGACTTGAACAATTAAGCAAATAACACTACAGCATATTCGCTACCTCTACAACCTCCTGAATTCAAAAGAAGACTTGGACAGTACTCAGGAATAATCATAATAGTAAAATTTGGAATTTTCAGTCTTTTAACTTCCTTTTTAAAAAATTGACCTCATCAATAAAATGATATACTACATTGGGAAATCTAAATATAGATTTAGATTAAAAGTTTAAGAGCTTCCAAGAAAATTCTTATGTTTTAGCCACTCTTATAAGTCTCTTACACAAAAGACAAAGAAGCTGCACAATATTGCTAAGGAGATCGTTAGTTTATATATCTATTTGTACACAATGAATTCACCGGTGCTGTGTAATGCTGCTCCAATGCTTACAACAGTGTACAATTACAGTCAAGTCAACCACATCTCTAAAACGCTGGGAAGGTCTTTTCAGCCCAACTCTCCACAATTAAATATGGTATATAGGGCTAAAAAGGAAATCAATAAAGTAGGAATAAAAATTAGTTTTAAACATGACTCACAAGCCTTGAACCAGATGACTATCTGAGACCGCATGTTCTCCTGGTGTAATAAAAACTTGCATTTGTCTTAAAGACTAGAGACTATTTGCAAGCACCGTCTAACTTGGTCGTTACAAGGAGACAGAAGAGGAGTTGTTACCCTTATTACACAGATGAGGCCATTATGGTTCAGGAAGGTTAAGTAACCTGTCAGATATCGCATAGGTCATAGGTCATCTGTCTTCTTGTCCAAGCTTTTAACATCAGAACATGCTGTCCACTTTAGAATATCCAACTGCAGGGAATAGACAGTGGCTATGCTTCCAAGGGTGGTCAAGAGAAAGAGTTTATACAATACAGACACAATTTTCTGCTGTTGTGTGTATCCTGGGGCCCAACTTTCTAAAGGCAGCATCAATTAGATACTACTTTTGTAGTACTGGCTTAATCATCATCTCTGAGACCGTTCAACTTTAAGGCTTGATGACTTCAGTGAACAGAAGTTTAGACAATGCAATCTTCCTCTAAAAAAAAAGCTTCAGAAAAATTTAGACATGTTAGAACCAAATTTCCATGGCAAAAGTTAAGAAGGGGAACCCAACAGTATGGATGATTCGGGCACACAGGGGGAAAAAATGCAAAGCTCTGCTCACAGTACCTTTGGGTTTTGTCAATAAACATCCAATCAAACACAGTTTAAAGATATGGATGTTCATCTTGGTTCTATAAGCAATAAGGATAAGGCAATGTTGGACAAATTATCAATTAATGCTTAATCCCTAACATACAAGGTGCAAACCTACCAAAGGACCACTTTAATGAAATCTTGCAAATCACTATAACCTTTAATTTGTGCCCAACTTAACTAGGTACATGGATTAACCTTACATTTGTTTGTTAACTCATGAGACATGGAATGTACTTTTCAAGTCTTTTAGTCTAGGATATATATGTAAATAAGTGAAATATAAAGGTTTCTAGAAGCAACCCAGGAAAGGTCTAGATAAAAATTCTCTAAAGAGAAAGGGGTTACTTCCTGTTAGAGAATAAAGGACGCTTTGTAAGGAAGACTGCAAAGAACAGAAAGGATTTAAACACACCCAGAGAAGACCACGGGATGGCTGCAGCTTGTTTAAAAGCATGGAGGTGGGTAAACATGGAGTACATTTCTGGAGAGAAGAGTTCTGGTATGAAAGAGAAATAAGAGTGAATGACAGTCAGGTTCTGGAAGGCTCTGAGAATGATGCTAAAGAGCTTGGAACCTGCCTTCTAGGCACAAAAGAGCCGGCGAGAGTTTCCAAGTGGAATGTTTCAGGAATCCCTATTCATCTCCATGTGTAGGAGGACCGGAAAGAATGATAAACTGGAAGAAACAAATTAATTCCTTGATTTTTATTCCTAGTGACTACTGAACTTTAAAGATAAACATTCAGTAACTATTTAAGTTTGGCGTGGGGTTAAGGGCCTGGACATATCTCTAAAGTTCATTCATTCATTTGTGCATTCCTTCCTTCCTTCACTTTCAGGCTGAAGTGAGTTACAAAAAGAAACACAGAGAGAGAAGGGCACTGGGTTGGGTGGCAACCATGAGTAATGTCTGGGGTGGCCGAGAAGACGGCATGGAAGGAGGTGAAAGGAAGCTGAGAATATAAACTTTCATTCTTCTTCTTATTAAACTGAACTTGGATTCCACTGCTCAGCACTTTTAATTCAAAGATCTCCAAACACTTTGCAAATATTAAGTAATTAAGACTCATAGGACCCTGGAGGTAGAGGTAACTATAATTATCCCCATTTTGTACAGGAGGGAAAAAGGACCAGAGTTTTTAATCAACTCATCTACTCGCTGTGGTTCCCCTGATAGAACGAGGTCAGAACCTCAGATTCCAGAGGAAAATTAGGCCTTCAACTACAGGCACTAGTTTCTTTCATCCATCTGCTTTATTTCTGTAGTATTTTCTCATTAGCTATATATTTCTTAGTTAAGAAGACTAAAAACAAAACCACTTCACAATCCTTGAAGAAAATAAATGGTAGTTGGAATCCACAAAAAAAAAATGGGGCAGGGGGAGGGGAGAAGCTAGTGATCATTATAGCTGCTCACCTACTTACCTGAATGACCAGCCAATTGAAACCAATAAATATTTTAGTAAATGATATCTGATAATGCAATTCTTTCAAAGCTTTAAAGGAAGTGCCTTTAAAAATGTAGTTTTTAACCATAATGCAATTTAGGTCCAGGGTATACAATTACACTTCCCACAAAACAGTCCTTTGTACCATAGCATTCCCTGGGCCTCTAGTACGCCCATGGCCTTGACACTGGCATACATCCCTCAGCCTCACAAAGAGTGCCAGAGAAATTGCCGGTTCTTAGTCCAAACCTAGAGTGACAGGCACATGTTAACTACCACGAAAAAAAGGTGTAGTTCTCTGAATCATTAATTTGATGGATATATTTACATACAACTTTATAGAGAAAGCTAGCCCACTGGCCCCATCCATTAAATCAGAATCTGTATTTTGACAAGATTCATGTACTTCAAGGTGATCCATATTTTTATTGAACTTGAGAAGCACTGGACTAAAAGAAAGGAAATAAAAGGGTTAAAGTCAAACTTAAATACTGTGGTACATTCATAGGTTCTCCTGTCATCTCTCCTCCTGGGTTCACCTTGTCCTACGGGGAAACTTATCATTAAGAAACACAGTTTTGCTTTTGTAATGGTGCTCAGTAAAATTGGGGTTTCCCTTAGGTCCACTGGCTTTGGCATTCATGGTATCAATCCAATACTACTGTATTGATATCACAAAGTGCAGGATAAACCTGTAAACATTATTAGTTGAATGAGAATTTACAGGATACTACTAATCTAAATCTGGACTTCCACTCAATCACTAATTTTATCTCAATGTTGTAATGCAAGCACAGGCATAATTAATCTTCCTGACCAATCACACAGCCTAACATCCCACGCTTAATCAGAATCACACTGGAAATGACAGGAGAAGCTACAGCAGAGGGTAGATTTCTGGACACATTAATCTTACTTGCAGCCGAATGTCTCTGATCGCCATGAGTTCTTTCTATCCTCAAATGGTGAGACAGAGGCAGGACTGACTCACCCACTCAATAGAGAATCTTTTGTTTCTAGACTTGTCCTAAAAGAGCTCCCCTTATCTCCTACTAAGTATCATGAAATTAAAAATGAAGAAGAAAATAGAACACTTCCAAAATAAAATGGCAGCAGCAGCAACGAAATCCTAAAATACGTTAGCGTAACTATGAAGCATCTAATCCCCTCACCAACCCTACCCTGTCTCTACCGTTGGGCTCCAACATTTAGGATGGAGACTAAAGCACCCAAATGGGTAAAAGAAAAGAAAAGCTACATTTCCAAAAAAAAAAGGATAAACATTTTTGAGTTGAACAACAGCATGATGGAGTCGATGGGGTAGTTCCATAAACAGAACGAGAAACTGGTCCAGTAAGCTGCAGCTTTTTACAAGCTCATTTCCAAACACCGAGAAGTCACCAAGCTCACTAGTGCAAATGCAAATGACTCCTACTGGGCACCCTCTTAATGTTGCCGCTAAATTATTTACAAGCAGGTAGGGCTGAGACGACACAGAGCACTATTTTCCCAGGCAGTATCCCAAGTATTATTGGGCTCCACCTTGAGTCCCACATAGTACAGATGACATCACAAGGGCCTGTCACCTCCGAATGACAAACAAGGCGCACCTACACTGACAGGGGATGTTGTGAAAGCATCGCAGAGTACCATCTTCAAAGTTCCTGGGTCCAAGGATAAGCATGTTCTGTATCAAAAAAATAATAATTACACAAAATAAATAAACAAAGCAAGCGTGACACAAAGCTGCATTCTTTGTCCCTCGGGGAAGAACAAGCCATAAATCTCTGACAGCAGAGAATAAAGGAAATCCCCTCGAAGAAAAAAAGTTTGCCAGAATGTGGAGATTGGGACCGTGCCAGAACAATTACGATTAAAATGATAAAACAAGACCAAGGCAGAAAGTTCAGAGCGGTCTGTCCCGTGTCAATCCCCTTTTCAGAAGTGGCTGATGTGGATCAACAGGTCGCTCTCAGGGTGTTGCCGGCATTCGCAGTTCCTGCCAGGAGGTGCTGAGGGAGTTCTGACAGCTGGGAGCCGACACCCACTGGCCCCTGGCACCACACAGCCACACTCCGAGTGGACCCCGGACTCGTGGGGAGGCATGCCCTTCTCAGTGTTTCCACAGAAGGTGCTCCCGAAATTTTCCGTAGCCAGCGTATTCCTGTGGCTAATTAGTTACCTGAGCAATTTCCATTATAGAAAGGATATCGGCACATAATTAGAGGTCGGCTCAAAGTGGAAGGCTTCCACATCATTAATTCAGAAAGGTTCAAATGAGAATGGAATGACTAATTCACCCCTGATGAAGAGACCTCTGCAGACACGACCCCATCCTCTGAAGGACATGAGACATTAAATTTAAAAAAGCGAAAGAGGTGAACATAGGTGGGGTGGGGGATGAACTGGAAAGATAAATTGCTTCTAGAGACCAAAGAGTAGCATTTCTTTTAAAACCACTATTAAGAAATCCTAGGGGAAAGATAAAATTAGCGAGAGAAGGCTATTAGCTCTCTTGTTGCTCACCTTGATGAGACCATTTTCAGGAATCAGTTTGTTAAATTCCACTGAAATGCAAATGCACACACCACAGCTGTTCTCCTGGGATGCACAGCCACAGCCCACAGAAGCGTGTGGGCAGATGCCAGAACATGTGTGGACATGCAACTCTTTCTGTAGAAACTCAGGGTTCTGAGCGTTAACAAGGATTAACCTGCGCACATAGAGAAAACTGGTGGTTCCACACAGCGAGTTGTCTTTCGGGTTATTTTTGCATCCAACTCTATAATTTCTTTTGATGGCTTACTGTAAAGCACAGGGAAGTGCTCGTTGTTTGTCGCTCGATGCAGGAGCAAAAATAATTGAATGTGTGCCCCTGCTCACAGCCTTATCCCAGCACTCAGCTCTTTCTTCTAAGAGTCCCTGTTCGTCTCAGCAGCACGAGGAAACTGGTTGCCAGGCCCTGTGCATAATGAGCCATGTGGACCCTATTCAAGAAACTGGCCGTGCTCCAAAGCTACTATAAAATACAAGGAAAATATTAACATCTCAGATGACAAAAGATCCATATGGCTGGTCAGAAAATACCCACATCGCTTACGCAAAGAGCATACACCTATCTGGAAACATTCAATTCTGTGGCTCCGTGAGTATCAGGGGTGTGAGAACATCTGTTTGTCTCCATCCCTTTTCCCTAAACATTGATTCCTACAGAAGACATACAAACTCCAAACACCAATGTATTTAGTCTAAGCAACGTAGCAAGGGCTGTGTTTCTACACAGTGTCCATAAATAAGCAGGGCATGGGCCGTGGTGGTGGTAGTGGCCGTGGGGGGCGGTGGCGGCTGTGGTGGTGTGTATGGGGGGGGATTTTGAAAAATGCTCCAGGAAGCTAGATTTCTAAGTAACACCGAACTTCCCTTTGTGTTAAAAAGTGATTTAAAGTAATAGCTAACATGTATTGGCTATGACGCAGATCATCTAATTATGCACAGTTTATGGGGATGGCGGAGGCTCAGGAAGGTTGAGGAAATTGCCCAAGATCATGCACCCTGCAAGTGGTAGAAATGGAATTCGAACCGGGGCGGACTTCCACGCCTCTTCCCACGTGGGGTCAGATGCGGATGGGGTGTCTTCTATTTTGAGGGAGGTCTGCTTGGCAGAGACACCCTGCAGGCTCCAGGCACAGATTATTTATTTAAAGCAAAGCTCCACATGATCATCCCTGATAAGCAGTTTGTTTATACACTGTTTCCACAGAGGTTGAATACAACCCGATGTTCCTACTTTCCTGTCCTCTTCCCAATAGTGACCACTCCCTCAAGGCGCTGGCCATGCATGCATACTTAGTAGGGCATAGTGTCAAAACTATAGGAACACAATTTGTTTGAAATGTCAGAACATTTCCTCCTAAGATCTCTTCGGGTACTGAGAAAGACCAGACCAGTAACCACAACTGCCAGATGCTCCTGTGTCAATACCACGTAAGAATGATTTTGGTTAAGACCCAAGTGACATAAAACCTTTCTTTCCATAACCCCAACCCTTCAAGTCTGGAGGCCTGGTTCCCTAGGCCACCCCACTCGTGCCCAAACCATTTGTCCTGTAATTATTATTCAAGAATAGAGCTGAAGGTCTGAGATGTGAGTAAAAGGCACGGTGAAATGATCTCAAATTTATTCTAAAGGAGTACTTCAGACAAGTACTTCAGTTAGGACCGCTAAGAACAGGGTGCAGGGTCCACAGACAGCACGCCTCACAGACTGCGCCAAAGACAGTGATTGAGTCCAAATAGCCAGAGGAATAAGGGTCACAGAGTGGACACCACACGTGGGTTTTCTGCTACCAATCTGGCACCCAGAGACCCTCGGCATGAACAGCAAAGGCAAATTGGACCTCCCAGCCAGACTGAGTTGGTGCAAATCATACACCTGGGCTGACGTCCTGAGTATTTGTGGCAGCTTAGAGGGTGAGGGCACACAAGACAGAACGCCTTGCCCCTGTGCATAGTTGGCCCTTGGAAGAGAGCAGACTTCTAGAAAAGCAATTGCAAGGAGCCTGAGCACAAAACCGGAAAGGCCTGTTGTGAAAGCCTTCGCAGGTATTAACAAGAGAAAACGTCTGTTTGTCAGTGGCGTGTCAGCAGTGCCTGGCAGTCCACCCTTGTGCCCAGGAATTACTTCTGGTGCAGGCTGGATACAGTCATCAGTGCGACTCCCCAAGTGAAACCAGTGCCTTAAGGAGGAGTGGCTTTCCTCTTTCAAGTGGCCCTGTCAGAAAGGCTGTGAAAAAGAAGATTCCTTTGGGTCACAGAACCATTCTGCCCAGTTTCGCTGAGCACACCTTCCTGTGCAGTGAAACTAAAGAAATGTTTTTCTAAACAGAGTGCCCTGTCCTAAAAAAAAATAGGGTTAAAAATCAATCTTTTCAATGAGAATGGTAAGGAGTGATGTGCGGATGACCTGGAAGATAATGCTTTTCGAATGTGGACATGTCACCTATGGTACAAATCGTGTTTTTACAGGGCACCCTATTTGTACAGCGCAGCAAATTGCCCAGCAACGTTAGGGAGACAAATCTAGCAACACTGCATCATAGTTATATGTTGACATTGCACCCTGATAGTTTTAATTGATCCTATCAAGCGCTGATTACTTCATTATAAATCTTGGGAGAGGTATAAAATCATTCTTTAAAAGAGCATCCCCCTTGGGTATAAAAGTTCAAGTTTAATAAGACCTCCCCTGTGATTTGGGATCTATCTGTTGACCTCAGTGCCTAGAACTGACGTTAACAGCAGGGAAACGAGCCTTGAAAGTCTGGTCCACAGGGCACTGTGGTGGTACCATTTCCCTTCCTGGTCCACTAAACATTGCCGTGCTCTTTAGATCTAGCATTACTGGTTAGGTGAATAATGAATGCGCGCTCAACTTTCCACTGCAGGAGACTCGGCAAGTGGCAACGTGGGTCCATTCCATGTGTGTCACTGGAGCTGGCGTTTGCCCCTGGCCACAGCAAGGCATTATTTCCATTGGAACTGATGGCTGGACCAGCTCCTGGAACAGTGCAGTATGCCCACTGCAAACGAGGGGCAAGGTCAGACACTAAGACGTCCCACTTCGGTGTTTGCCTCCCATGGCTCACCTTTCAGGTTGACATGCACTGTGGGTGAGGCTGTGGAGAAACAGGCATTCTCATACGCTGATGGTGGGAGTACAAATCAGTCCAGCCTTTTGTGGGATAATTAGGTAACATCTATCAAAGTTATAAATGCATTTTCCTGCTGACCCAGCTAGTTCACTCCTGAGAATACATAAATGTGCCGATAGAGGTACGTGCTCATGAAAAAAATTATATATATGTTTATGTACATATACATAGATGCACATAAGTTAGTTAACTGCAACAAGACCTATAATAGCAAAAATATTAGAAATACCCCAATTTCCAGCTACAGGAAGGTAGACGAGCCAGAGTACACACTTATAATAGACTATATATCTGAAAAGAGTGAGTTAGCTCCCGTATATTGACATGAAAAAAGCTCTGCGAAATATATTGGTACATGATAAAAGCAAGGTGCAGAACAACGTATGTAAGAGACACCACCTTTTGTTTAATAATGGGAGGGAAACAATAGGTATCGCTATTTACTTTTCTTTCCATAAAACACACTAGAGGAGTCACGTGACGCCAGTACGCGTGACTACGTAGAGATGGCAGGTGCTGGGTGGGGAAATGGGTGAATGGCACGCAGGTGGGGCAGGACTTCTTCATGTAGACTTTCTACTAGTAGTTCGATTTTTAAATCATGCAAATAAGTTAACTGTCAAAATATTAATTTAAAAATGGCCAAATTTTAAAAAACGTTTAACCCGGGGCCTTCGCTCTTGGCCCCAAAGGCTGTTGTTCCACACTGCTCTGCCGCTACGGACACTCGAGAGATTTACACCAGGCCTTTGCTGTGTGCCTGGTGGGTGCTGACTCAATTTCTGGGACATTTTGTTGGAAGAAACGGCTACAAGGTAGGTCAGCTGGGTATGAAGGATGGTCTCTGGGGCTGGGGGCTGAAGACCTGAGTTCCGGTCCCATTTCTCCCACTTGCTATTAAGTTGGCCTTCTGAAATGGCTGATAATTGGCCATTTTTAATCAACAAATCAGGCCCATTCGCGGGTGCTCTGTCATGGTGAACCGGCCTAAGGTCCAGCTGCCTCAGCTCTGTGATGAAGACCCGGAGTTTTTGCCCCGTCTGACTCCCAGCATCTTGCCAAGGGACAGCAACACATGGAAATGGGCTTTGCGAACTCTAAAGGCCAACTCTACAAGGAACGGCCATGCACACACCAGTCTGAGGGGTGACCACAGCCAGACACAGGCGGGGAAGGAGACTCACTCCCAAAAGTGTCTAACACACTGAATTGGTGGGAAGGAAAGAAAACTTCCAAAAGACGGAATAGAAAGGTAAACAGAAAACATGGGCAGGATGACAAAGAGAGACTTGAAGAGGAGGACATACTGTTAAGTGACTCCACACACGGTCATCTGCAACTGAATATACCGCAAATTCTGTGCGTTTAACCAGGAAATTGGGGAGGCATAGAAAGGAGCAAACTTTAAGGATACAGATGTGAATACAAATGCAAGATCCATGTCAAGTAAACGATCCTAAAGAATGGCCCTTATTCCTTGTGATCAGTGCAGTTATTGGACACATGTGTCTGTCACACACAGGTAAGCCTGCAAGTATCCCCCCAAATCAGATACAAACATCAAACACTTCTGAAAATGCTCCCCAGAGGACCTTTTACGCCGGATTTGGAACCTGAATGAAAAGCCACTCTTTTGAAAAGGTAAAAAAAAAAAATCTCATCTCCATATGTACAGTCATCTGGAGAGCAGATCTCCCGTTAATGGACGACCAGAGCTGCAGGGTGACGTTGAACTCGTGAAAATCCTAAGGGGGCTTTCCTCATCTTCCAAAGGGAAACATTCCGACAGGCGGGAGGTAACCACAGGCGGAAGTTGACTGGAAGTGCCCTCACTTCTGTCTAGAGGCCTGGTTAGGAAACCGGAAGGCTACATACGGAATGCAGGAAAACAAGGGCTCCTTTCTGGGGTATGGAAGGTCCTTGCTCAAGGCGTCTGGTTCCAGCTGGGTCTGGGTGGTCTACACGGTGCAATGCATCTTGGGACCACCGCTAAATAAATGATGGACCTTGACGTGAGGCCACGCTGAAACGCTGGCCCCGATGCCGTTTTGAGTCATACAACGTCCTCTCCCCTCCAGCTTCATGTTTCCTAGCAGACCATGTTTCCTTACAAAATTTTCACAAGGGGGCTTACTCTCTTATATCATTTCAAGTCTGCCTCTCCTCTCACACAAAAAAAGGCTTTTTTAACTATCTCTGATGAAAAATAATACATTCTTCATGGACACGGACAACAGGGTGGTGATTGCAGAGGGGAGAGAGAGAACTATACGAGAACTAAATGCTAATGAAAAATGCAATAAAAATTAAAAAAATAAAATAAAAATAATGTATTCTACTTAATTAATGATTTATTTATTCACTCAGTGTAAGTTATTAAGAACATACCAGGTTTAGATGCACTTTGCTTTCAGGAAAATTATTTTCAAGGCTGCTTCATGTAAAGTGGGAATAAATGAACTTGGTAATTCTTAATAGGTTCTTTGAGTGACTGAATCCTGGGTTTAAATCATCACTGATTTTCAAGTATAATGAGAATCAGAGACCTAAGGAGATAGGTGCACCCCCAGCTAATAATTATCAGTAGCTTCCGAGGAAAGTGTTTCAGTTTTACTCTGAATGGTCAATTTTACATGGTTAACCATTTAGTTAGAGGTTCACAAGATCAAAAACAATTCTTTTAAAAAATGTTTACGGGAACACAGGGACAATAAGCTGACACTTCCAAGGTGTATGTCAGGGTCAGGGATACAAGCTCATGTTTCATCAGCAGAGCTCTGGTCGCTCAGTTGAAGTTGAAGGTCATAACCAGCTACATTTCTGTCATTCCTCATGCGAAGAAAACTCAGGCATATCCCATGCTTCTTTCACGAGGGGAAAAAACCCACAAATGTTTTTAAAGCTCCACAGTTGCCTCTTCCCAGTTCAGAGGTAGAAAGATCGCCCATTCTTCTGCGGTTGGGTTATCTGTGAACGCCTTTCTTTTGGATGTCAACTTGCCAGACTCAAAGCTGAGGAGGACTGTGACTTAGTCTTCTCCACAAATTTACCTTTTAACTTTTTGCTCATTGAGCAGACATTCTCTGAGCACAGATACTGGGGACACGCAAATGAGTGAGAGAGAATCCCTGCCTTTGGGGACTTCACTAGTAAGAGGAGGGAAGAAGAGTGGATTAGACACCTTAACCAACAATTCCAATTCAAGGTAGTAGGTGCTGTTATTAACCAGATGCACAAGGGCATCCCCCCAAAAGAAATGAAAAGTGGGGCAGGGGGGAGGTTACAGGGGAGAGGGGTCTGTTCGATCAGATTTTTGTACAATATAGATCATATTTGTACAGTAAAAGATTGTATTACTTGATCTGCTGACCTCTTAGCACCTACAAGCCATAAAGCAAGGCCTGTCTTGCATACCCATAGATAGTTCAATGTTGGTGATCTTCTGGGACACATAAGCTGGAAACCAAAAGACTCATTTACAGATACTTACCTAGCACTGATTTCCCATTCAAAGTGATTTCCTAGCTGGAGATGATAATGCTGAAATCTGTATTTTTTCCATGAAGAAAGGACATGTCGAGTTACCCAGCAAGTACCGATCGTACCAACTACTATATATGTGTCCATCAGTTATCCATGAGCCATGGGGACTAAGATAATACAGCAGACACAGCTCTTGCTTTCAAAGGGTTTACAATTTTAATTGCAGAGTTAAGACTCAAATACATGGGAGAGAAAAAAAGCTAACTTATAAGCCAACATCTTTGAGACAGAGACCATATCTCATTCAACTTTTTAAAAATGACCATTTATTCAACTTCCTACTAGTTCTTATTTGGGGTAACCATGTTTCCTCTCCTCAGGATTCTGAATGGAGATCAGCGTGGAAACAAATGGTCAAGTGGGAATCACAATACAGGCTCAGCCTCATGTTAGCAAAGCTGTGTTAGGAAACACTGTAAGGCCTGTTTGCTACCATCTCAAACCAAGGTCCTGGAACCCACAGAACTGGAGGCAGAAAACTGGGAACTGAAAAGAGCCAAGATCTTGGCAGGAACTGAGAGAAACCAGCCCTGGGCTTATTGCTTACTGCATAATGGCTAAAAAGCCAAGAAGCTGCGACTGTGGACGTGGTGGTCCCTCAGAGAGAGAGAAGCGCAGTGGTTGGTTGCTTTGGTTTGCATGCCAGAGAGTCCAGCAAACGACACATCTAGCAGGTCTCTCCTCTCCTCTCCTCTTCTCATGGAAAGGAGCACGTAATAGGGACAGGAGAAAAGTCCAGGATATTCTCCTCCGAGAGCGTCACGTCCCTTTTAGAAATAAAGTCCCTTTGTGGAAATACAGCATGGGGGGGAAAGGATTTCCCTTAACACTATTCCAGGCATAGAGAATGTGAGTAACTCGCCCCAAATCACAGGTCTAGTAAGTGGTGGGCCTGGAATTAAACCTCATCACCAGGCCCACGAATGCAGGTACCACAGGTGCCAAGCCTGGGCTGCCTCGTGGAGAGTCTATTCGGGAAACGTGTCTTTAAAGTCAAAGGCTTTCCTGAGTAGGATATTCCAGAACATTTTTCTAACTAGAACATCATATCCAGTCATAGCGAAGACACCCAATAATAATTTAAAGCCTGCACGACTGCTTATATAATTAACTACTAGGTTGTGAGATGTAGATGAGTGATGACCTAGGAATTCAGACCGGATATGTTCATTCTGAGCCGGAGTCTTTCTAGAGGAAGCAGAACCAGCGTGGGTCTTGCTGAAATTAGCAGGATTCAGATGAATGAACGGAGGAGAGAATAATGAATAAATGAAATAGACTTCAAGGATTACAACACAACAGTTTTGCTCTTGTCAACTTTGTTTCAAAGTGAAGCAAGTTTAGGAATAAAGCATGCTGATGAAGTTTTTAATGGTCTTGATAATAATCATAAAAGATGCTCTTTGGGGGCTGGAAAGTGCCAATAATGATGATGAAATCTATTAAGCATTTACTGTGCCAGCACTGGCCTGAGCACCCCTTTAACATGTATAAACACCCTTAATCCGTACCACTACCCTGCCACGAGGTGGTGGCACAGAGATCTGGAATGATCCGTATCCAGTAACAGACCTAGTTAAGTGGTGGACCTGGAATCCAACTTGATTATTGGGCCCGGGGATGTTGTCCCAGGCCTCTGCTCTCATGTGGAAGTTCCTGATAAGGAAATATCTTTTAAATTAGAAGAATATCTTTAGCGGTCCTTGCTCTCAAAGCCATTACATTTATGATTATTTACAAGGCTGCAAATCTCTCCTCACCCTGTCATAATTAAAGTCTTGGAACAATAAAATAAATGGTAAGTCTCTCTAAATCACCAGATATTTAATTTATTTGGCTTCTAGTACAGCAATTCAAACTTTCCTGTACATCCAAACCACTGGAAGAAGTTTCTGAACATAATATAATGAACATAATACAGACTCAAGTCCTATCCTAGACCTATGAATCTCAGGAACTAGGATCTGATGTCTGTATTTTACAAAAAAAAAAAAAAAATCAGCTCTGTGTTGAGTTTACTCACCAGGATCCTCAGCTTTACCCAAAATTACAACCTCAAAGTTCAAGGAACAAGACAACAAAAATTACACATTCTTTCCCCTTCTTTAAAAGAGGTTCACTCCCCCAAAAAAGGAAACTAAATTTAAAAAATCCTTAGAATAAACATCTTTTAATCTTCCCATCATCCTCTTTCTCCATGGCACACAGCAGTTTGCCAGTCTCAGCTCTAAGGAGAGAGTGGGTGACAATATTGGCCTACACCTGGGCAGGGCACTCACACGAATGCCCCAAGGGTGGAATATAGTTTCTTTCTTGAATATAGCAGGTCATGGTTGTAGACAGCCATAGTAATCATAAGAGGGTTGGGTTAGACGTAACTAGGCTATAATCCTCACTCTGGTTCAAAAGCTGTGCATCTTGGATCAAGTTATTTAGCTACTCTGAGCTTCAGTTTCCTCATCTATTATTAGGAATAAGGTCTGCCCAATCTCTTTTTAAAGATTATTTGTAGGATTAAATGGTATGACACCTGTGGATGCATTTTTTAACGCACAGAACACTAACCTTTAGACAAGATTATTATTGAAATGTGCAATCTTATCTAGGTATAACTTTAGCCAAAGAATCACGCAGGAATGTCAGTGATGACAAACCAACTGAATTTTGGTTTCAGTACCAATGCTACTGGGGCACGTCCCTAGAGCAAGACTTCATGACCCTGCTGGGAACAGCAGCGATGAGGGCTCCCCTCAATTTTTACAGGAGACTGATGCTGAAGAATAATCATAGGCTCTAGAATAACAGACACTTCCAAGTTTTAAGACAGTCATTGCCAGGGATGTGAAAACCAGAAAAAATATTCTGGTATTTTAGGGAAAGCATTTTAAAATGAAGTTTACTAATAGAGATGAATTATAATGATAAATAAAATCTGTAAGATAAGGTCATCCTGCATTGCTTCTCAACTGTTATACATCTATAAGCATTTCTAAAAACTATGCAATGGGAAACATTTCACATAGAATCACCTGCTTTATCAGGTTACCATTTGTGGATACTTTGACCAAGCTAATGAACAAAACTCTCAATACCAGCAAATGACCACAGGACCGAACAGGAGGACTGTCATTTTCATGAGAAAGGAAGGAAGATTTAGAACTTTCGGACTTCTACCTGTTGATTTTTGATCTAAAACAATAGTTTCCCAACTGGGTTTTGGAGAACGTCAAGGGGCCTCTTGCAAAGGTCAAACTGGGTCAAGGGGATAGGACCTGATGCTCCGACCTGTAGTTCAACAAGAAGTGCACTGCTTATTTGTTAGGGGTAAAAACAGTGCCATAATTTACTTACGAATATTTATACTACTAATTTCAAGGTTGTGTCTATCCCTCTCATTTTGTCTCAAAGAATGAAGAATGTAGTGGCCTCGGGCACTATTTATTTACCACTTATTCTCACTGCCCTGCTCAGGAGTGAAAGAGAAGGCTAGGAATGCGACTATATGTTTGGTATTTGAAGAAAAATGAGACCTCTTTCAACTTCCTGTGACCTGTGATTTATTTATTTATTTTTGTAAGGTTCACAAAGAACTATATGAAAATTTGCTTCCTTGTTATGTGTTGTGTATCAAGAGGTTAAACATTTCTAAGTTGACGATGCCAAACTGCTCTCGTTGGACTGACATATTTACATGATCCATGAGCGCCACACACGGATTCCTGCTTACACCACATATTTGAATGAAAGCACCTCTTGAGTTCACAGTGAAAAGAGACCCGAGGATTGAAAAGCGGTTCTTAGTAACCTCTAAAAAAACACAATTACCACATTCAAACATGTTTTGACTAATGTTTAAAGGCAAGATGGTATTCACCAAACTGACTTTCGTCTTCTTTTCCTCAGCATAATCACACAACCAGCTTCTAGTAATTGAAAGTAGTCTCACGATTTGTTTCTTCAGGGGGGAAACACACAGCATTTATAAACACTGTCAAATGAAAGACAGATTCCTGAATACCAAGAGGCTCAAACATTTCCTTGTAGTTAAGGGGGAAAACATCCACCAGAAAACCAGTGGTCCAGAAGGTCTCTTTCTATGGTGGCTTCTGTCAGAGTTACTACAAGAGTTCCTCATGAAGTAGCCTGAAAACCAAGATATTTAAGACAATGTCTAATAAGCATTTTTGTTGTCTTCATTTGAACACAAAATGATACCTGAAAATTAGGAAGATAATAAAAGATCAATCTCTTCAAAGAGAAATG
Source organism: Sturnira hondurensis (assembly GCF_014824575.4). Taxonomy (NCBI): domain Eukaryota; kingdom Metazoa; phylum Chordata; class Mammalia; order Chiroptera; family Phyllostomidae; genus Sturnira; species Sturnira hondurensis. The sequence continues at coordinate 6,064,080 of NW_028075269.1, forward strand.
AGTCCTTCCAAAATGTTATAGTCCATAGTATGGGCTGAAAGTTCAGAAATAACTCATTAGAGAATTTGTTCAACAGATTTTCCCCCCTAGACCAGGCCTCCTTAGAAACGAGTCTGTGAAGAGGTAATGGAAAGCTTTGTGTGGGAGAATCCATGGAGTTCCTTATCAAGTAGCAGCTGAAGAAAGATGATTGCATATAGGAAGGAGGAGGAACCAGCTAGCCTAGTGCCTGGTACCCACTGGGCACTTAGTTAATGCTTGGTGGATTCGTGAATAACAGAATCATTTTCTGTGTGCCACACCTTTACTACTTTTGAAAGGAAGGCTTTGAAACAAGAGGAAACATATATGCAGCAATATAGACTATGAGAGTATCAAGGGGATGTAAGTAGTAAGTTGTTTGCTTTGCTGACTGACAATATGAATACTTGAAAGCAGCATACGAGAGAAGTATTTCTGAGTACCTGGCATGGGCTATGCATCCTATGGACTAAATTGTTGTGAGCCCTCCTGCCTGGTTTCAGGGACTGTAGCCTCATTAACAGACAAGAGTCTTATGATTTAGGGCTGAGTAAAAAGGCCTTGGGGTCATGAGCCACTAAAGAGACAGAACATATTCTCCTGACTGGAATGCAGCCCCAGCCTTCCTCACTTCACCCTGATTGGCCCAAGAGGATGGCTGGTTAGCCAATGACAGGTAAGACTCCTAGAGGGAGAGGCAACCTAAGACAAGCACAGTCGAGAAGGGACCATCCGGGAAGGACTTAGGGGTCTACAGAGAAGGGGTAGAAAGACCCTCACCCCTCAGCTTTGTCAGAGTCTGAGTCCTCATTCTATCTGTAAAAAGTCTCCTAATCTCTTGGCTACTTTGCTCGCCCAATCTGACTCAGCTTGAAAACAATGCTAGAGGCAGCTATGGCCTTATACCGGAATGAACAGCTTCCAAGAGCAAATGAGACCTGAGAAAGAACGTAGATTTTGTCCTCTGAAGCCTGCTCTGTCCTGCTCTGCCTGGTCTAACCTTGTTGATTACAGAGGTACCAATGCTTTTGGTTATGCCACCATAACAAACAAAAAAGGGGGGTTGATGTTGGGGACCACTCTGTGTGGTTTCCAAGATTGTAGCCCTGTGAGAGCGAGCCCTGAAAGGGGCTACTAAGTCTCCCTGGAAAACCAGGTAACGCAGGTGGCAGACATGACCCGACTCTAACACCGAGGGTTCCTGTGGGAATCAGGCCTAATAAATATATTGTATCCTTTAAAGCTTGCTCTGCTTTGTTCTGTATAGCCCTGGTGATATAAACTGGATGTTTAAGTTCAAAGTGTAAGGAATAAACTCCTTATTTCACGAAACACGTCTTAAAAGACCCTCTGGTGCCAGCATGACTAACAGACCCTGACCTGACAAATCTGTGTTCCTTTAATTGTTATCTATAGATAATACCTGTTTTTGTAGGACTATATATCCTTTTTCACACTGATTGATGGATTATGCATGTATGATGTGTACACCTACACATACCATTCCCAATAAAAGCCATTTGGGAGAAGGGCTCAGGGTGGTCTCCCCTGGAGGGAAATACCACCCCCTTTCCCACCAGAAGAGCAGGATTGTGTCTGGGCCGATTTACTTCTCATTCCCAGTGTACAAGAGGATTCTGAGGGCTGGGGCTCCTTCCACATTAAATGTGCATTTTAATGACATCTCTGTGTTGGTTAATCTCCAACTCTTCCTACAGAAGAGCAAAGTAAGTTATAATAAATTATATAAAAGTAACTCTATCCATGCTGAAACCAGATGGGGGAGGAGTCAATTTCTCTGACAGTTTGTATTTAAAAAGAGAGGCTCTTTGGAAAACTGGAATATCTGAAGGTTTTTTATGGTTCCTAGAGGGGAAGGTAAATTTTAAAAAGATTTTTTTTTAAGTTCAGCTGCTGAACTCCCTAAAAAATGTAATATCAAAAGTTAATTTCTTGAGCAATTTGGGCATCTGAATCTACTCAGGACTCTTTTTTTTTAAATGCTCCCTTCTGTCTGATTCAAAATAAAAATAACTACTTTTGAGAATCCATATGTAGGTACAGAAAAAAAGTACTGCACCTGGCCAAAAAATGGGAAGGATTTCTGAGACTCCATTTGTGATGATGCACATATTTCAGGTAGAGGATTCAAAGATGAAAATATGTAACTGTCTCCATTTGGATCCTATGTGAACTAAAAATTAAGAGCATACTTAGGATATCAATTTACTTGAAAAACTTACATGTGCAAAGGTACTGCAGAGTACACCTCCCTCTTACTTCCCACTTTACTATATAATCCTTTTGAAAAGGGTTTCAGTCTCTGTTTAAACATCTATACTAGGAAACTGACCATATGCCAAAAAAGCCTCTTTTTTTCTTCGTTGGATTATAAATCCCCTTAATAAAATGCTTTGCATGCAGCAAGCATTCAATATTTGCTTAATTAAACAGAAGTAAAAGTTCTTCTAGATACTACACACACTGCCCTGACCAGTGAGGCTCATTTTTTTTTTTCAATGTATGGTTGCTTCTTGTGGGTCCTGCTGGGAACTGGCCTGCAACCCAGGCACGTGCCCTGATGGGGAGTCGAACCGCGATCTTTTGGTCCACAGGCCTGTGCTCAATCCACTGAGCTATACCAGCCAGGGAAGCCTGTGAGGTTTATTTTGTTGGGTGTCATCTCGCAAAGCTGAAGGTTGCCAGTTTGATTCCTGGTCAAGGAACATGCCTGGGTTGCAGGTTTGGTCTCTGGTTGGGGCACCTGCTGGAGGCAGCCAGTGGATCTTTCTCTTCCTCTCTTTCTCCCTCCCTTCCCCTCACCCTAAAAGTAAGTAATTAAATCTTTAGATGCCACACACAGTACCTATTGACATCACTTGTCCTAGATCTGCTCTTGGGGACAACAAAAACAAACCTACTCCCTCCTTCTTAGGCAGTTCTTCATGTTTGTGACAGCTGTCTTCTAAATAAGGATGTCAGAAACCTATCACACATGCCATCCAGATAGTCCCCCAACCATGTGGGCATTAACAATCAGAATTTTTTTCTTTTTTCTTTTTTTAAACAGTCCTCTGTCCTTTATTTATTTATTTTAAAAGATTTTATTTATTTATTTTTAGAGAGAGGGAAAGCAAAAGAGAAAGAGAGAGAAACATCAATGTGTGGTTGCCTCTCACAAGCTCCCCACTGGGAACCTGGCCCGCAACCCAGGCATGTGCCCTGACTGGGAATCGAACTGGCGACCCTTTGGTTCACACCCCGTGCTCAATCCACTGAGCCACACCAGCCAGGGCAGAATTTTTTTTTTCATTGAGCCTGGACAGCTCCAGGGTTCTTCACCCAGCATTCCAGGTAGCTAGCATCACATGATCACAATTTCTAAGGGGAGATAAAACCATCTGCCACTCCAACCAAGGTCTTCTCGCCCTGCAGGCCACCCGTCCCAAGTTCCCAGTTCCCTATGCATCCTGGTCACAGTGGTCTTAATACAGACCCGTCTGTCCATGATCTACCTAAAGCAACCTATTTCAGACCCTTGTACTGAAGACAATACTCTTTAATAGTCTACTTCAAAAGTGAAGAAGAATGATTAGCTTCCCCATTTCAGCATTACGCTTCTACCAGTATAGATCAGTAGCTATATTGACCGGCACCAGTCACACCAATGGCTCACACTAAACCTGCAGTTATTTAAGACATTCAGGTTTCTGTTCTACGATCTACTAAGCCATCCCCCAACACCTTGTCCCACCTCCCTCTTCTATCCTATTTATACAATTGATTTTTCAACCTAGTCACATTACTTTGCATTTACGTGAATGTAAATGATCCAGCTTCTATCATTCCACAGAATGTCTGTTGGCTGGATGTTGCAATATGATAAGCATTTCATCTGTGCCTTCAGATATGTTATCAGCCAACACGTTAATGCTGGATGTCCTTCCCCAAATGTTGCATAAGCGAGAACACCTTGGACAGTCTGGCCTAGGAATGCGGCCTGGGACTCTGCCAAGCATCTCTTCCAGCAGCGTGAGGCAAATTCCTCAACCTTCAGGTTCTGCATGATGTAAAAGAAAGTTATCTGTGTTTAAAAACACTCCCCATAATTCAAGAAATAAATGAGCATGTGAAAAGAGAGAAACTTGTTTTAGTTTGGGCACAGTTTCAGTTTTCAAAAACACATGAAGGCAGAAAGAAAGCATCAGAAAATGCAGCAAATGCTGACGGTAGCAGCTCCAAAATCAAGACTGATTTAGACTAAATCCCATGTGGCAACATTTCATTCAATGAGTTTCCTTCTTTCTCTCTTTTTCTCCCCCAAACTCTTCGTAGCCTCCCTCTCCCTCTCAGAATTTTTTTTCCTGAACAATAAAGTGTATCACTTCCACGAATGACAGAAAATATGACTTTCATTAATTTCTGTGCTTACCAGAAATTGGCACAAAATTAACACATACTGTTTCCCACCTTTTGAAACAGCAAAACTGGCATCCCACCTGGCATTCCAAAATTTGAAAACTTTTAAGCAAAAATCCACCTGTTAAGTTTACACTCGCTGCCGTCTAAATCAACTTTAACATCTCATATGTTCCAAATAGTTTTATGAGTGAACCAAATTGTCCCTAAGAAATTTTAGAACTAAGCCGATGAAGGGACATTTATCATAGGTACTGGAAACAAAGAAGGTATTAGTATAGGTATTTTCTCCAATTTCTAACTTTGCACAAAGAAAGAAAACAAATATTTTTTCTACAATCATGACATTTCTTTGTTGTCTACATTGCTAAGTCAGAATCAGAAGCAACTGTTGGTCAACCTACCTGTTCATTCATCAATATCTGTCAAAATGCCCCCTCTGCTACCAGCACTGATTTAGATGCTAAATGAATGAAATCCGAATTTTTCATCAAAGAATTTTAAGCTAGTTTATAATTACTGTTTCCTGGTTCCACTGCTACTTTTTGGGGGGGGGGTGCTGACCTAGATGTATATTTTTAACTTTTCTAAGGTTAAGATAATTCTTATAGTTTCCTTCTCCTTGTACTCCCCCCCTTACTTTTCTGAGTGTTTAAAGTCTTGCTACATCTATGAACCTTTATTTTTATTTTATTTATTTATTTCTAGAGAGAGAAAGAGAGGGAAAGAAATATCAATGTTGGTTATCTCACGAGCACCCCATACCAGGGACTCGGCCCACAACCCAGGCATGTGCCCTGACTGGGAATCGAACCGGCGACCCTTTGCTCCATAGGTCCACGCTCAATCCACTGAGCCGCACCAGCCAGGGCCATTTTTATTTTACTTTTAAATATTCTCAAATCATTAAAGTTAAAACTCGATTACAGATCAAGAAAATCCTTAAGGTCTCTCTACTCAGTTTATCTGGTATCACTGCATCTCGGAAAGTGCAATGAACTGCCCGTGGTAAGTGAATACAGTCAGAACCTTTGCACTCAGTGCTGCAGGACCTATCCTTGAAAATAGTGAGTGTTAGAAAGGAGACCACCCTTGTTCCTGCCAGGCTAGTACATTAAATGCTAAAAGGCCTTAGTGTATGTATGTACTGACCCGTGAGTCTGCCTGTTTTAAAAATCTCATCTACAATACCAAATGTGTACTAATCCCCAACCCACTCCCTCCCAGCCTCCCCCAGCTCCCGGTCCCCGCTTATCTCTTTCAACAAACCTGAATAGGATCTAGCAACTATAGCCTCAGACAATTGGCTCACATGGCAAATGAGCCATTGGACTGTTAAAGCTGGTGATTTTGTTCTCTAGGTGGCACTGTTACTTCAACTTCTGATGAGTTGCTTAAATTGTCTAAAAATGCCTGTTTATTTTCTTTGTATTTCCATTATGCATATGTTAATTCTACACATAACTTGTAATTTAATGGCAGGTTGCCTTCTAGTTTTATTTTAATAAGCTAACTGGTAGTTAAGTGATTTCTTTAAAATGTAATGTTACATTTCCTCGTTGTATTGTCTCTGAATTAAGGAATCTTCTTCAGTCAGCCCCCCTCCCTCCAGAAATGCAGAAGCCTGTCGGAAACACAGAAGGTTGTCGTAAAGCTTCAGTGAGACGAAAGGAAACAAGATGAAAGCACGTTTAAGAGCTACTAGGTTCTGCAAGCCTTCAAAATCAAGATGTTACTACCATGACAACCAATGAAAGTTCTTTCAAGTGAACCTTTGGGGAAAACCGGTATACCATTCATTACTCTGCGCTCTTTAAAAATAAACTTTAACTTTATTATGGCTCTCACTGAAGCTTGAAATTTACTTTGCTTCCCCCAGTCACTCTCCTGCCCCCCCCCCCCAATTCATCTAATGGGATCCATACTCAAGGTGTTAGGCAGTGTATAAATGAGCCATCAGGGCCACAAGCCACATCTTAGCCTCCAGGATATTCGTTCATATTTGTTTCACCAAGAGCGAAAGTGTCCCAGAGTTTGTACTTGAGCTTGAGTATCTGCATGTGTTTTTTAAATTTCTTTTCAATAACAGTTGGCGTTCAATATCATTTTGTAGTAGTTTCAGGTATCCAGCATAGTGGCTAGTCAACCATGAACTATACAAAATGTTTTCCCCTGATATTTCCAGTACCTACCTGGCACCATACACAATTATCACAATATTATTGAGTATATTTCCTATGCTGAACTTTATATCCCAGGGATTGTTTTGCAACTACCAGTCTGTACTTCTCAATCCCTTCACCTCTTTGACCAACTTGCATTTAAATAAAAGCTTCCATACCTCTTATCTGACCACTCAAGTTTTCCTACCAAACTGAGAATGCCTTCTTGTTCCACTTAGTACACATACCCATTAACCACTTCCTCACTCCAAAAAGTTTTTCCAAATGAATGTATTAGTGAGATCCATGTTTCATGTCCGGATCAACAGTGGTTCCGTGTATTTCATAATTGGATCCATGGCTTTCCTAAGGTTTTAGTATAAGCATTCTGGAAAGCCAGAGATGCATTTAAGTACACAATTATTTAGGATTAAGCAATTCTATGTCTTAAGTGGAATTTAAGGGAAATTTGAGGACACATATGGCTAACTTTAAAAATACTAAAGCCTTCCTCTGTTTCGAGGGTTAAACCCCGCATACAAATGACATACGGATTTCATTTGCTGACATCATTTATTGCTTAACATTACTCCATACCAAACAGAATAAGTGGATGCAGAGTGTAACGGGTAAGTTTGCTCATTCACTTTTGAAGCCCATCAGGGCATGTTACTCATCCTAATAAAGAGAATTTATCACAACTCAACTTAATGTGATGCTTGTTCCAATGATTTCTTCCTCCACTGAACAACAGCTAGCACTGAAAACTAGAATTCCCCGCAATTCTCTCCTCCATTGCTATTTAAAATGCAATTCACAGCTTGAGATCACAGAGCCTGCCAGTGGCTGAATGACTGCACTAGATGGCTGAGAGTCCTTCAATTAAGCAGCAATTTTGCAATTAGTGGAAACTGAGTGCTAACAATCGTTTGAAAACTAGTTGAGACAAGTCAGCAATTACCCTATTAAAGGGATATATTCACTTGCAGAGGCTAGGCTAGCCCCCTCACGCAAACTAGAATCGTCCACATGGGGAGGTGCAGGTTGAAACGTTTTAACGATCACAATAAACTCAATATTATGGACATTTGAAATGAGAGTGCCTTTCATTTAAAAAATATATCCAGAGGTTTGCTATTATACACTCTATTGGCTGTTTTCATTCAGGAAATCTAAAATTGTTCTTTTCTCTACTCTGAGACAAACTTCCTAGATTTTAAAATGTTAATGAACTAACTACTTGTGTGTCACTCTTGCATTGTGTACATCTTAAATAATTTTTGAATCTTAGCTTAATTGATCAAATCTGTGATTGAGACCCAAAGCTGCCGGCTGTTATGTTCTACAGGTTCACTACCTGTAGATTGTGTGTGTGTGTGTGTGTGTGTGTGTGTGTGTGTGTGTGAGAAAGAGAGAGAGACACAGAGTTACAGAAGGTTTTAAAGACAAATGTAAAAAATGTGAACAAGCTCTTTGCTGTCTTATCAGGTGGGCACGTTCAGCTCTTTGTGTGAGCTGCACTACAAACCAGGGCTATTGATGTTCGAAAGAAATGAGATTATCAATCACCTACATTTTGACTATTGACAAGGTGGGACTCAAATCTCCCAGGCAGGAGGGAATGATTGACATTGTAACGGTGCCCCATCAAACTGAAAACCCAGAGACTCTGAGCTAGGATTTCAGAAAATTGCAGTATTTACAGGATTCACCCCTTTCACGGTGAGTGAAAATTAACCAGCAATAGTCCAGCACTCCCCCGTCCCTCTCGGGCCATCAGGAGATTTAGGCAATTAACTCTCTCCGTATACATGAATCATTTGATTTGTTGCATTTTAGGCAAATAATCACTTTCCTGGTCCGTTTTGTTTGCAAGTGTAAGTTATACTTACTGAAATAACATCCTAAAACAGATTTCCTAAATGCTTCATTTTTCTCCATACTTTAATATTGACCTACTATACATCTCAAATGACCGTGAATATCACTTTAAAATTAACAAGGTTTCCAGACACTAATTCAGCTCTGAATGAGCTATGAAAAGCTCCAAAGGTATGTGAAAAATTACTGTTATTTTGCTTTAAAAAAAAAAAGGTGATGTCTAAGTGAGTCTGCAATGTTCTAATGTTTCCAAACGTGTACGTAAGTCGTGTTTATCTGGAAACCATTTCTTTCGGCTTATATCATTTATAAATAGGAAATGCTCTGTAATAACTTAAAATAGCTATACATACATAACACTTTTCCTGTCATAAAACTTATGACCAGTCTATATTTACCAACATTTATCATATTTTGCAAAATAAAGTACAAGAGAAACACAACGACTTTATGGCCCTGGAATTCCAGTGACGGTGACTAACGTGTTTAAAATTCCAGTGAAGTTTATGGTTACATTTCAACAAGTGTTTCTTTCCTTTCTCTTACCTCTACTACCAGTCAGTCCAGAGGTTAACTCACAGAAGAAAAATCTTAAGCAAGGTATTTGCAACATCAGGGGACAGGAGTTGGTGATTATTTTAAAGGGGTGCCGTTACCAGGGCCAAAACTTTGTAGTGTAATTTTTAGGTGCAATGCGATCTAATAACGTGAAGCACTACGCACCATAATCCCAGAAACCTCCGGTGAAAAAATGAGAATGTTGCATGAGGTGAATGTTGCAGGTGCCCAAGTTCATATGAATTAAGTCCATAAGTATACCTCAATAAATAAAAATGTAAAAAATATATGTGTATACAAATATATTATAGCCAAAATGGCTTTTGACTGTACAACAAAATCTATAAAAATAGATTTGGGGGTAAAAACAGAGAGGAGTTATTTTTTAAGAAGTTGGGCCAGTTTAAAGGTTTCCTTTAATAGCATAACACGTTTTATATGCAGTTAAAAACCAACGTTTCTGATAACATCCTGTTTTGCTTTAAAAGATAACTGTACTAGGAGAATGAATAAACACTCAGAAATATGCTTTTCTTTGCTTCTGGCCAAGAACATTCCTGCATTCTTGTCAGAAAATGTTCACTGGGTACCGCTGACGTTGAGGTGTAAGTGTAAGACACCTGGAGAACCCTAAAATAAGACCCAGGGGCCCTAACACACCACCAACCTTAGCCTGTCAAAGCTCCAGCAGCGCGGAAAACTTTTTGCATTGAGCCAAGGAGGCGCCACGGAATCAAAATTCATCTGGAGTCAGAAAGCATCATTCAACAAGTCCCTCCTACCAGCTCCCAAAGGGATTCGGTAAAGCGATCCCTTAACATTCCCCCACCCCCAGGCTCCCGCCCCCAGCCGCTGCTCAGGGCAGCTTGGCCGGCAGAGGGCACCCTCTACCTTCCCTAGCACCGCACTCCCTGCCCCCTCCACCTCCTCGCCCCACCACCCGGGTCCTTCCACCCTGCTCCACCACCGCACACAAACACAGCATCTTCCGACTGCAACTCTAGTTTATCCCAGCAGCCGTGAGGCTTTTCTCCCCTGGGGAATCTCCCCCAGTCTGCAATTCCGCGTCTCTGCCCATGGGACACAAAGCCCCCAACCCTCAGCTATTTCTTTCCAGGTACAGGTCACTCTCCCATTCCTTCTCCCCGGCTCTGCACCCCCAGAAACCCACCCGAGTCAGGACACCCCCCACGCACATTCCACCCACCCAGCCTCCCAAAGTCAAAACTTCTACCTTCCTGGAAGGTGTGCCCCAAGGGAGGGTGAGGGCTGGGACAGGTGTGGGCACAGACAATCCCGGAGTTCCGCAGCCCCTTAAGGTTCGAGCTGCGAGGGCTTCTCAAGTTTTCCAGAACACACTGGCATCGGACCTGTGTCAGTCCTCTTTGGTCTCAACTCCTGTTGAGCAGGTGACCATGTGCCAGCGGGATGAAGTTCCCGGGATGGGGATGCGGTGTGAGGGAGCCAGGGCCCCCCGAAACTTGGACAGGGACCGCCCAGCCCGTGGGCAAGATTCACCTCCCAGCACTGACACCGTCACCCCAGGTGGGGCCCCCGACAGCTGGCGCCCCACGTCTCTCTCAGGACCTGTCCTCTGCTGGGGGAGGGTTTCGGGGGATCCCCGGGACGCTGTCTTCGCTGCCATCGCGCGGCTCCACGTCTCCCGCAGGCTTTCTCTCCCCTACCTCGGGGTTTCCCGGGGTCCCTCTCCCTCGGGGATCCTGACTGCGACTCAGGTTCCCGTGATGGGAGGAGAAAGCTGCGCAGGAACAACTCCGCATCCCTCCTGCTCCCGGAGGGGACGAAAGGAGTTCTGGCCTCTTCCCGTAACTTCGGGGGCCCCCTAGCCAACTTTCCCCAGCAGACGGGCGGCTCCTGCGCCAAGCCCAGTGCCCGGTGGTTGCCTACCTCGGGGTCCACACAAAGCTCACGGGTCGCCAGCGGCTGAGTCACATCGTTGTCCGGCTCCTGGCCCCGGCGCCCAGACCCAGTCCCCGTCGCGGAGCCCCACGCCGCCTGCCCCAAAGCAGGGGTGGCAGCTGCAGTTCAAGTGTTTCATCAAAGCTTCACGGAGAGGAGGTTGGGGGCGCGCCGAGCCTGCTCCTCGGCCCCGCCCGGGAGCCCGCGGCGCTACGGGGTGCGCGGGACAGCGAGCGGGCGGGTCCGCCCGGGTGCGGCGGCGACGGCGACCCGGAGCTCCAGCCTGCGCTCGGCGCTCGGGTCAGACATTATTTAGACCTTCGGTTGAGCTTCGATTGGTCAGACGGCGCCGCCCCCCGCCCCCCCTTCCCTGGCTCCCCCGCGCCACCGATACCCTTGCGGGGCGGCCGCTTAAAGGGAACGCCGCGCCTTTTCCTCGTTGCGGCTCAGTGCCCGGGACTCCCGGGGCTTCCCAGGCCCGCGCGTCCCGCGCTGCCCGTCCCTTGGAGTCCCGCGAGCCCAGCGCCCGCCGGGGGCACCTCCGCAGGACGCACGCGCTGTGCCCACCGCTGCCGGGGGAGCCCTAACCCCCGCCCCGGGGAACCCCGCGTCCCGCGCCCTCGGCGGAAACCCGGCCGTGCGCGCTGGGGCGGGAGGGAGCGAGTGCGAATCCTGCGCCTCTGGGGTCTAGCTCTCCTCGCTGGCAACTCCCACCGCCCCATTCCAGCGCTCAAGTTCAGTGTGAGAGGGCGTGCGTATCCCCGGCCACAGACACACCTTCCCGCACCACGGAGCTTGCAAACGCGAGCACACAATGAAATCGCACAGAGCTGGGGGGCTATTGGTTTACTCCGCGGCCTTAAACACGCCGGCTTAACAGGAGTTCGCGCACTGACCTCTCCGGAGTTTGCCTAATAGGAATTCAATCAAGATAATAACGGCATTCTTTATTAATGAACGCCCCCAGATAACGTTACACCAAGTTACTTGCTCCAGCCAGGAAAGCCGAGGCAATGACAGACCTCACTAAAGCCACACGCTTTCTAGCCGACCGGAGAAAAACGGAAAGAGAAAGAAAGAAAGAAAAACCCACCTTTTCAGTCACTACTTGTCAAAGTAAACATCAAGGCAGCTGCTCGGGGGAAGACTTCGGTCCCCAAACTCCCAGACTATTTTTCCCCCCACGTTCCCTTTGGTTAAAAAGAAGGGGGGAGTATTCGGTGCCCGGTCTGTACTCCTTCTGTTCTGCAGCAAAGAAGTTAAATTATTGATAGTGGAAAATGCATGGCGGAGGTAATACGCGCACCCCCTGAACCAGGAGCTCCATTTGATCACGGCAGAGGCAGGGAAATTTCATGCTAGCTCGCCGGGGGGAGCGGCAGCGCCAGCAGTCCTCGCAGCGGTGAATGGGAAAGTGGGTGGGAGTCCACGAGAGGGCTCCACGGTGCCTTGACGTGCGCTGTCATATGATACCTCCGCTGCCTCGAAATAGACACTCTAGTGCACGAATTACCAGAATCAAAATTCAGCGCATTTAAAATGATACATCTTTTATTAGAAGAGTTCCGTTCCAGGCAGTGCATGGTTTTGCAGATGTTTTCACTTCCCTTCCTAGCAAACTTACACACATAAACCACCCTTTTAATAATGGACCTTGGCAGCAAAGATAAATAAAAAGCCTCCAGTTTTAACGGAAAGGGGGAAGCTTTTGGCTCAGTGGATCCTTCCCCGGACCCCCTTCCCCCTAACAGTAGAGTAAACAGTCTTTTCCGATTCATATTTGCCAGTAGCCGAGACCCTTGCAGAGAACTGAAGTGGCTAAGGGTCCTGATGACCATTTTCAATTTGCCATTGGGCGAACCCTGTCAACCGTCTACCTTGGTTCCTGCATCAAAGCTGAATCTTCTTCCCATTAGTTCGACCGATTCTTAGCCACTAGGACAGAGACCTGAATTTTTCACAACAAGGAACAATACAGCAATACTTAATTTGGAGTCCTTGGACCTGCTCCAAGCATTAAAAAAAAAAAATCACCTAGGTACCTGTTAAAAATGCAGACTTTTCTTCCAGCTATGATTTAGTACGGGTGGGGCAGGATCCGGGGATTAGCATTTAACAAGAACCTCAAACATTTTCGGATGCAGAAAATCTGAGGTCAAATTTTAAGAAACACTCTCTCTTTAGGCGTGCTTAATTTGGTATTAGAGGAATCTCCTATTTCCCCCAAATTTGAGCAGGCAGTTTTGTGTGTATATGCATTTTTCTGTAATTTCAAAGAGGCTTGACCTAATAATTACTGTAAGAATTTCCCTAAACACTCAAAAATTGATTTGGGGAAAGGGAAAGATTTATAAACAGTTTCCTTTCCTGGACCCTCTTGTGGTCATCAAGAATGTGCTGTTGAGCTGAATATGTAATGTTGATACATACTCAGTTCAGTTTACCTAATAGTCTACAGTTAACAAAGTGAGTTCATTTTTATAAGCTGTTTTACAGCTTCTCAAGGCTAGTGACAGAAAATATTGTTCTCCTTTTATAAATGAAGAACCAGAGGCTCAGTGCCATGAAATAATGTGCCCAAGTTCACACCACTGAATGCCAGAGACAAGGATTGCAATGAACTCAGGAACTTCAGCTAGAAACATCTTTGCCTCCTCCGCCCCAATATGAGTGAAGCTATCGGTTCCTTGGAAGCGTTATCAGGAAGTGTGATCATTCAGAGCGTCTTGGCAAATTGTTGGATGGAATAGTCAAATTATTCAAATATATGCAGTTTCTTAGAGTGTCACCCATTTAGCTTTGCACCTCTGTCAACTTGACAGAACACATGACCAATTCAAGATAGTGGAGTTTGTTGTAGAAAATTGAATGAATGTGAAATACCCTGGGCAGCCAGGAGCAATAAAGGGCAGAGCTCAGCTACCTCAGAGAACTTCTCTATTGGTTCCCACGGGTGTAGGCTGAAGGCAGACACAATTTCTTTGAATACTGCAAAACCATTGAAGGGGCTGGTTTTATAAATGTAAGAAAAAAGATTTGCACTACTTTGTAACGTACATGAAGAGTTCTGCTCTTTATGCTAACTTCAAACCGATGTTTACTTTCCAGCTTTAAATTTGCTTGAAAATGAGTTATTTCCCCAGGTTTCTGAGCTCAGTTGTAATTCCCTTCTTCCTTCCTGAAAATCTGGCAAGTAAACGTCAAGAATCTTAGCACTCTTCTCAGTGCTGTTCAGTTAGAAATGATGGCAAAGCTTCTACCTGTTCAACTCACATTGCCATGTCAGCATTTCTGCTGAAGAAAAAAGTGTTCTCATTTCCCAGACTCTGATTGTGTATGCCCCCAATCTTCATACTTCTACTCTCCCTTGACATTATACAAATAAATGTTTGTATCTCTACTTTCCAGTGTGTGGTGCAGTTTTACTGAGGAAAAGAGAGAGGAGTCAGAAGTAGCAGGAATATTTAGAAATAAAAAAAAGTTCAAATGCCAGTTTAGATCAGCCCTTCTGATGAGTCAGACATCTTGACACTTGTAAGGACTTCCAAACTTTCTCATCTGTAATTATAGTGTTACCAGACTTGAAACACTTACAAGTACATCTTACATTCAAAAACAAAGACACCAAGATGAAATAGAGTGGGACCAGTGCCTTGCATGGAGTTCTAAATCATATTTTATTGAATCCACGTTACACATACAGGGTTTGAGGTTTAAGATCAACACTTTACAAAATTATTTTCTTATTGTGATCAAGAGTGATACCGAGAAAAATCTTCACTGCCTGAAAAGAAAGTGCTCACTGTTTCACATTCGTGGGCCTTAAAAATTAATTTTGAATTTTGACCTTTGCTTATGTTCTATTATGGTCTAATACTACACTAGCCCAGTGTTCTAGAAACACAAAGTTCAGGAAGAAATGTGAATTCCCATCTAGTCTTGCCAGGAAATATATACTTAGCTTCATTACCCAAGTGGGAACTGGAGTAGTAGGCTCAGATGTGACATTGATACACTTTTTTCTATTAATAATTTTAATTGGCTGAGGTCAATTCTGGTTTCACTATAAGCTTCTATGTTTAATTATGTTTATTTATGCTTCCTAGTTACTCCTGCCTTCATACTCCTTGCCAAAAAAAGTTGTCCAGGATCAAACAAATTGACCTCAAAAACTGCTGAACATTCAAGTAATTACCGAAAGGGAAATAAGTGAACAGAAAAGTCTCCTGCTGCCCTGGCTGGTATAGCTCAGAGGATTGAGCGCGGGCCTGCGAACCACACAATCGAGGTTCAATTCCTAGTCAGGGCACATGCCTGGGTTGCAGGCCAGTTCCCGGCAGGGAACTCACAAGAGGCAACCGTACATTGATCTTTCTCTCTCCTTCCTTTCCCCTCTAAAAATAAATAAATAAAATCTTAAAAAATATTTTTTAAAAAAGAAAAGTCTCCTGCTGAGCAGGGTGGCAAAGGTATTTTCAAATTCATGCTGGATGATGTCAAAGGCCCAATCTAGTGTTGAACTATGTCACCCACAGTCCTCCAAATTATTGAGTAAGGCCTGTCCTGAGAAAAATCTCAGGGGAGAAATAATAGCCCTACTCATTAGATGGCACCATAATGTGGGGTGTACTCTTCTCCATGAGCGTTAATTGAGCTTCGATATCCTTTGGACGTGAGGATAGCTCGATGCCATCTTTGAATGTATCCAAATTGGTCAACACCTGTTACAGGAATGATGTGACCAGGTATGGCCATTAGTGGCAAACAAAAGAAAGGGACCTAGTGAGACGATGTTAAAAGGGCCAGGAGTAGGACAGTCAGACAAGAAGGTAAAAAACTGGTCTCATCTGGGAGAACTATTGAGTTGGATCAAGGAAAACAGCACAAAAACCATGGCCAAACAACTGAGACTAACCCTCAAACACAAGAGAATCATCAGTTTGTAACCCTCCGAGTTATTGGATTTTCTCTGGGAACATTTAAAAATTAATGGTGAAGAATACATCGGTTCACTCATTGAAATGTTTCTATAAGCATCGTCAAAAGGGATGTGACTATGGACTTAGGATGAAAGTTAGAGCTGGCCAGGATAGCTGACTGTGATATTCGTTGGCTTTACTGGGAGAAAAGCCATGAAAAGAATTAGAACTTTTAAACCAAGGAGTTTCAGGACACTGAAGCCGGTTACAGGGAACAGATTACCTTATTTTTGAGACCCAACTATTGAGGTTGTGTTATGATTTGGGTTAGAGATTTTCTACCATTAAACTTTGTATTCTTCATGGAGAAACTTAGAAAGGTTTGCAAAAAAAAGATAACTTAGAAGAAAATAATCACTGAATTTCCCAAAGCCATATGAAAGACTCATGTTAAGAATTCAGCCTATTTTTTATGTGATTCTGAATCCACATCGTGCTTATCTTTAATGCTTTTTTAAAAAAATTATGTACTTATATTCAGAGGGCAAGGGAAGGAGAGAGGGAGAGAAACATCAATGTACGGTTGCCTCTGGTGTGTCCCCTGCTGGGAACTGGCCTGCAACCCAGGCATGTGTCCTGACTGGGAATCGAACCTCGATCCTCTGGTTCGCAGGCCCTCGCTCAATCCACTGAGCTACGCCAGCCGGGGCTTTAATGCTCTTTTTGATGAAGGACCTGGGCAGGACGTGCAACTGGCTCTCTAGCTCACGTCCTCAAGACAGCACGAGCATGGTGGAAATAAAATCTTCCGTAGCATACGTGTGGCGGCAAGGATCAGCTTTCACATTTGTCTGGCATACAGAATCATTTGGGAACATCTGGAACTCTTGACCTTCTCAATGGCAGTTTACCCTCAGCTTGTTACCTTCCCAGTTACATTCATTCCGATGATGGAAACTGCCTGAGTACCTACCACCAGGCACTGCTCCTGGACTGTGATCCAGGCAAATGAATAAAATACATTTCCCCCCTTTAGGTGCTCAAATTCTAGAACATCACATCTGTCTTTTAACCCATTTGGGCCACTTGTGAATTTGTTAAAGGTAGGAATTTTGTTTTGTTTTGTTTTGCCGTAGGTTTGGTGTATAGAAACATGAGCATCAGCATGCCCCTAGTGGCCAGGGTGTGGTAGTGGTGGACAAGAAACTTGCGCCCAAACCCACGTGGGCACCTAGCATCTGGGGAGGGCCAACCACCATTCATCAGTGTTCTCACTATCCTTGGTTAGCAGTGTTTTACCTGAGTAGACAAAAGATAAAAGGCTGGGGAGGGAGTGGTAGAGAGGAAATGAGACATAGTTCAGACAGATAGCTTTTTTTTGAATACGATTAGGTAGACATAAAACAGTAGGTCCAGAAGAGATCTTAAGAGACTATCGCATTTTCCTCACTAATCATAGGCCTATCATTGCAGACCAGGGAAATAGACTAGTCATCCTATTTCTGAGGACCTTCCTCAGAACCCAGCAATTCTGGACCTTGGACATTCCCACTTGTAACACATTATTTTCCTCCTTGTAATTTATAACTTATTTCATTTCATCCAACCTTAGTGAAGATGGAGAACAGCTGCTTACTAAACTTTTTGCATTATTAAGTCACCACTCAGACTTTTCTCATAGCAAGAAATCAGATCTCTCAACTTTTCTTCATAAACTCTAACTTCCAATCCATTAATCTTTCCCTTGGTCTACCCTGGACCTCCTCCAAGAGCTCCATATTCTTCTGAAAATGTGGAGTCCCAAACTAGACATGTGTGTGAAATTATCCAGGGCTCGGGAAACATGGAAGTCATGAATTATCTGAACACAGCTGTTGGGAACAAGTAAGGGGAAGATTCAAGCAGATTGACAAATCCTCTTCCTGCAACTCAGAGACAGGAGTGGTTGCTTCATAAAAAGATGAGCCTTCTTTTCAAAGTCGTATCTTCTATCCTTAGTTTTTAGAAGGAGCATTTTTCAAAAGAAACACATCTTGATTAGGACACTTAATTTTAATACTCTTAATAATTCTTTTCCTCTCAACAAAATTGCTTAAGAACCAGTGATTTTTCTGTACTCCACTTAATTTCCCAAGGTATGGACCTTTAACTGTTCAGTTGGGGTAGTTTATATTTTGATGGAATTTTAATGTAATGTGATGTAATTTTAAAAGCATTGATGTAATTTATGTCAGAAGGTAAGGCCTATGAAACACCATACTACTATTGAAGTCTGAACTTTTTCCTAAATTCAACAATTACCTCTCCTTGTTTTTGCATACAAAACCTAGTTAAAATAATGTAAAGACTATGTTGAAGTCCATAAAAGGGAATTATGCTAACCTGCAGGATACCTAGCACTAAGTTTACCTAATTATTTCACTTGTCAAGCATAGCCCTATTACAACCTCACAATCCATCATGATGACATATTTTGGGCTTTCTCATTCTAGAGCCTAGCTGAAGCATGAGAACAGCAGCAACAGCATTTCCACTACTCGTGGCTGTCTGTTTAGGGCGTGTTTAGGTCATTCAATGGCAAGTGCGCAATCAACTGGGGTAGTCCCCAAAAGAAATTATGCCAGACATGGAACAAAATTAGCACTCTAAAAAGAAGGAAGAGAACATTTACTTCTCCTTCATAATACCATTTTGAGAACTAAAGAACTCTGTGACCAAAAGGAGACTACCAAGAGTATTTGCTGCAAGTAGGCACTTCTGAAAACTTAGTCTACCAGTGCAGGCCACCAACCACTGGGAAGTGTAGCTGAACCTAAGAGAGGGTGATGTTGATGCAGACAAATGAGATAAACATAATGTTTCATAAAAGTGGAGGATAAACAGATGGGGTAAAATGGGAAATAAATGGGGGAGCATATGCCTTTAAATTCCAAGACCACATAACTGCCTTTTAAAAAAAATTAGCCATTTCTCTCTTTCTCTCTCTATATATATACTCAGGGAAACTAATTTTTTTTCCTGATTGGACAGTAGTCATGACCTGGGAGAGGGGACAATATATGGAAATGAGAGGGCAGATGGTTAGATATCAAATTTTGGAAGTCAGATGTTGATTCCATCATACAAATTAATTATATTTCTTAGATACAAATTGAGGTCACAGTAGGACTTCCCTCAAGACAACCTTCATGTCAAATTAGAAAAATGAAGTCCCCCAAACTTTATTACCAATTTCAAGCTTCTCCCAAATGCACTTTAGCATTGAGGATCTTTTTTTAAAAGATTGTATTCATTTATCTTTAGAGGGGAAGAAAAGGAGAGAGGGAGAGAAATATCAATGTATGGTTGTGTCTGGTGTGTCCCCTGCCAGGAACTGGCCTGCAATCCAGGCATGTGCCCTGACTGGGAATCGAACCATGATCATTTGGTTTGCAGGCCTGAGCTCAATCCACTGAGCTCCACCAGCCAGGGCAGCATTGAGGATCTTTTATTTCATAGGCATATTTTCCTGGAAGCCTTGGGGAGAGTGAACCAATACTATCATATATTCTGACTTTTCCAAAAAAATAATGGCCTATATTTCTGACCTTTTTAATTTGAAAAAAATGTTCCCAGAATAAATGACTGAAGTCAAGTTGCATGGCTCATTGCTTTATGTCTACACTGAATGCTAATTTGAATTATCATTCTCACATAATAAACATATTCTTATGGCATTACAACCAGATTGTGGATGTTGATCATCTTAGAACTACTTTGCAAGCCAAATTTCCATTGCCTTCCATTTTATCTGTACACAAAACCTAATTAAAGTAAGTAAAAATAAGTTGAATTCCATAAAAGGGAATCATGTTAACTCACATGATAACAATTTATCTAAAAAATATGTAGGAGTTTGACATATACTTGACTATTTAACTTTTTTTCTAATATTACTTTTTATTATTGTGTTTTGGTCATTGATAGTTATTTATGTACATGATTTTGCCCTCTATTCCTAGGAAGAACTTATAAAGTATCCTCCAATTAAGTGACATTCAGAGGAGCACAACTTCAGAACAGTATTTAAAATAGAAATAAAGCACGACAGTGGAATTATATGTATAGATGCCATATAAAGAACAATGAAACAGACTTAAAGACTATTTTATGGAAAATGACATGGATTAAAGTAGTAAACATTTCCTAACATTGCTTAAGATTAGAGATTCTAATAAATAGTTACTTTTAGTATGCCCCCTTATTTCTCGGTCATTTTAAGGAAAATAAATAATTTTTGTGTTTTGTTTTCCTAGGGAAAGGAGGGAGAAAGCTCTAAAAATTTTGTTACTAAAAAAAACAAAAAGTCACTGTCAAATCTCAGATAAGAATCTAGAACCAAATGGAGTAAGTCAAAACACAGGGAATAACAAAGGAACTAATAAAAATTTGAGGTTGCAATTCATTTTAGCTAGTGTCTCAATAATTGTAAAGTAACTATGGAGTGTTGAGGAACTTTAAGATAAAATTAGTTATATCCTATCATTTTGAAATTAATATTTATTAGCATGCTGTTAACATTTTGTTAAATATGCTTATTTTTCAGTAATTAATTTCAGTTAAATATAAAACACTTTATTTTGAAAACAAAGATACTTAAAATCTTGTAAAGACTGTCCATTATTTTCTTATGTTTTATTGGAAAACAGAAAAAAATCATTGAAATAGGATATGGTTTTAAGGCCCCGATAGTCATCACTAGTAGTCAAGAGATAGTTTACATTCTGCCGTTTCCTGGTCATGTGACCTGGGGAAGTCACTTCCCTAGCCCAAGCTTGTTCACACGGGTACTAGAAGTTCCATAGAAGTGTTCGTAGATGTTGAGAGACCTACACTACTGTGTACCTCAGTTGCTCAGTCGATAAAATGAGGGTAGTGGGCTCGAAGCCATGGTTGTCCAGGCCGGCAGTACATCTAGACCTGAGCTCAGAAAGAACAAATGAGTCAGGCGATTTCAGCGTGCTAGGGTAACCAGTGAACTAGATCAGCAGCATGGCGCTTTTTGCCACGTAACTTTGGACTCCTTGAGGAAACTGCATGTCTTCTGGTAAACTAGAGTTGGAGCTTATCCCATTATTTTCCCTACAGTGACAGCCTCGAGCCAAGGCGAGGATTCATACTCTTTTTAATATTACCTAGTTATCTCTGACAAGGCTTTAGGTGGACTTTTTCATACACCAAATGTCATTTAAGATTATCCTTTTCCACTGGACTGGTTTCTGGGACATATCAAATGCATTATGCATTCAGGCCAACTCTCCGGCAAAAATCCGAGTGGAGGCGGGATGAGGCCCCCCTGAGACCCTCACCGCTTTGATTCCTTGCACGACATTGGCAGCTCTGCAAAGACCACTGACTTGTGCTATCTACGACTTACCAGTATGCATCCAATCCCTCATTTCAAACCACATCTTTCCAGGATTTGCTTTCCAGGAGGAAGATGAATGACACTTCTAAGGAGATGCCCAAGTAGATGCATAATTCCCTTACCGAGACTATCTCCCAGCTTAGTTTCGAGAGCTGGCCGTTCTGGGTTCTGAGTTGATGCAAACACACAAAAGACCCAGATACTGAATCTTGGCACTCTCCCAAATGAGTTGCTATTTTCAGAGAAGCTCCAAGTTTGGAGCGGAGTCTTTGGAGGAAGAACATTGAATTGCACAAGGAAATCCAATAAACATTTTAGTCCCCAACAGGGACTGTAAGCCTTGTAATTATGTTTAGGATTGTGCTTGTCCATCCTCTTCTTTTCCATATCTGTAAACAACATGTTAGCTGTGGAGATTTGTTATCCACTGTGTTTTGGAAGAGGGCGTTCCTCATAGCATCTGCAGTGCTAAAGTCAGAACCAATTTGAAAAGGCAAATTTATGAAATGGTCTCTAAACACACTAAATCCTCATGTAAACAATTTATAATGTTTCTTACTCAATAACTCTCAGAAGTCAATTAACTTGGAACTGCCCTAAACAAGTTAAGAAATGAGTTAGACATCATCCCTTGGGTTGATAAAACAAAGTAAGTGGAAAGAAGAGCGTGCAGGTGAAGAGTTCTAGATACTAATCTTTCTCTTCAGTGAGTATATACTTATTTCTGGACAACTCTCTTCCCTGCTAGTGTTTTAAACATGACAGCAATTATAATATAACAGCTAAGATGGCCCAAGGATTTATAGATTCTCTTACTGGTTAAGAGAGGGCTTTGCTGACTTGGGGTGGCAAACACACAGTACAATTGACAATTGATGTATTACATGATTGTACACCTGAAACCTATATAATTTTATTAACCAATGTCACCCCAATAAATTCAATCAAGAAAGAAAAGTAAAGAAAGGGCTTTGCAATTGGACAGACTTGGTTTGGAGTCACATTTCGTCACTTATTGGTTCTGCTCACTTAGGATAGTTCAATTATTTTCTTAAAGATTTTACTTATTTTTAGAAAGAGGGGAAGAAAGAGGGAAAGAGAAGGAGAGAGACATTGATGTGAGAGAGACACGTTGACCATCTGCCTCTTGCATGCGCCCGACCAGGGACTGAACCTGCCACCCAGGCGTATGCCCTGACGCAGAATCAAACTGGCAGCATTTCGCTTTGGGGAACAATGCCCAAACAACTGAGTCACACTAGTCATGGCAGAACACTTAGTTTATTAACTGATGCCTCCCTTTCCTTATTTTAAAAACAGGAAGAATAATAATCATCTCCACCTAGAAAGATTGTTGCGAGGTTTCAATGAACTGTTAAAGTGTAGAATGCTCACCACAGTGACCTCCATTTAGATTTTGTTATAAATTTATTTGATCCTCATGAAACATTTCAAGTATTGGCACTATCTCCATCTTGTTTTTGTGAAAATAGAACTTCAAAAAAGATAGTTGACCATCAGTGGTTTGAAAGTTTTAGGTTGAATTTTAACTTTTTCCAATTAAAGTTTGCTATATAATTTTGGGCAAATTAAACTCTCTGAGTTCCAGTTTCATTATGAATACAGTTAGAATGTAAATCTATCTCAGAAAGTTGCTTTGAGGGTTAAATAATAATATATGTCAAATGCAAAGCAACGAACTTGGTTCTGGACAAATGCAAAATAAATGCTATCCCATTTCATCATAATTTGCATACACTTTCCATAGTACAGTGTTAATGACAAAAATAGTCTTTAGAGTCTGTTGAGGTTCGTGAAGTCATACTGGGTATCTATGGCAATGCTGAGTTAATGACCAGAGTCTGAACTTTTTCTCTTTTTCAACAGAGTCATGGATTCCTAGGGTAGTAGGCTCGTGCGGAAGGTATTAAGGATAAATTTTAGAGTAATAACAAGTTCAATCAACACAAACATGTCTACTATACCCCAACCATCTCATCAGTTGGTTCTTTCTCCACTTGGCAACTTGTTTAAGGGCAAAAGTGAGTTTTAAAAGTTTTTTTCCAATGCCTGTTTTCTTTTGCCCTGAAAGAAAACAGTGACCAGTTCTGAAAGGCAACAAGGATTCTGTTGTCGAACATGTTTGGGAAATGCTGCAGAGCAGTATTCACAGATTTTGTCACCAATAGAAACCACAGACACCTTCACCTCCCATGTCGGTTGTTCTAGATATCTTAAAATACATTGGTGCTTATCACTACTGCGAAATTACGGTATTTACCTTACTGCTGGATCTTATTTAGTGCATTAAAGAGTACTAAATTACTGCCATACATACGCTATGTTTTAAAATATGTTATTTTTTTTTAGAGAGGGGGAAGGGAAGGAGAAAGAGGGAGAGAAACATCAATGTGTGGTTGCTTCTCACACGCCTCCTACTGGGGACCTGACCCACAACCCAGGCATGAGCTCTGACTGGGAATCAAACAGGCAGCCCTTTGGTTTGCAGGTGGGCGCTCAATTCACTGAGCCACACCAACCAGGGCCATATGCTATTTTTTTAAATTTTAAGTGTATTTCAATGTAATCGTCTTCTTTTATAAACTTATTTTTTGTATTATTCATTTAGAAGCATTATTCTGAGAAGAGTTTACAAAGACAGGCTTGACCTGACTACCAAAAGAGTAGAGTCCATGGCACAAAAGTGCTTATGGAACCCATGTTAACTCAACATTTTCCAAGGAGCAAAAATAGCAAGGTCTTTCATAAACATCGATTATGGAAGTTATTGAGGACAAAGAAGTCCTTGCTAGAGGAGGAAGGTAAAAGCAGAAGAAAACGCTGTTTTCCACCAAAGTAACCAGAAAAATAATGAGCATGGACAGTAGAGATCAGCCTTAGTGGACAAATGGCCCTTGAGGAATACTCACAGAAAGGGCCCTTTGATTCAAACCCCCCTTTGTAAATACTAACCCTATTTTGGTTTCCTTTTTTATTTTTCTGCTCAGTTTTCCTCACAGTGTCTTCCTCTCTCTTTTCTGTTCACTTACTCTTCAATATCCTATTCAAAAAGCTTTGGATATTTATGGAGCCTCTACAATCACCCAATTTGGGTATTTCTTCCCACCTTACTACCTAGGGAGAATGAGTAGTTATTATGTTCCTTGAAGCTGGAGATAAGCTAAATCAGTTCTAACTCATGGTTCTGATGCATATGGAATTTAGCAGGTTCTGGAGACACTTCTAGATTTCGTAACGTCCTAACATGCAATCTGGGCCCAAAGATCTCAGAGTATTTTCTTCTGCTCTTTAGGGCTCTTTAGGTTTCCCTTTCCCAGTGTGGGAAGATTTTTGAGAGCACTGAACATTCACTCAGAGGTTAAAAATCCACAAAGTACTTTATGTCTGCTGCGGTCATCCAGAAAATGCTCACAACTGGTCAGAATGTCTCATATAGGTCACATGTATCTCCTAGCTTCACACTGAATGAACTATTAAATTCAGAGGTCATGTGTTGCTAAACTGCTGGGTTTTTTAGAAACTAGACTCGTTTTTTATTTTTAAAAATACTTTGAAATATATTTTGCCATTTATGTAGAATAGAATTCAGGAATGATGTCTGTCACCCCCAGTGCATCGGAAGTCCTTTTAAATATGGCATCTTCATAAAAGTCAATAGCTGCCTCATCAAAGGGCAGTCACGTCCAGTGTGGGTGGCTGTGCCAATTGTTTTTGAGCTACTGCAGCAATCCAGCCAATCCCAGGGAATGGCTTGCAGCCTTTCTACACCCACATTTTTTCTTAATTATCTCCACCAGGCTGAGTTAGCTAAGGACAGATCTATAGCATTTCCTGGATGTCAAAATGCCCACACACCTTCTGCAATCCTTGCGCTACCAGCTCCCTTTCACGTTTCTCCTGGGTGGTCAATTTAATTATCTATTATAAGGCGTATAGAATGCATTATTCATGACACTGTCAGGATGTAATATCTTTGATTTTAAAAGGAAGTAGCTGAAAAATTAGAACTTCTGCTTGCCCAAAGAAAGTAGGCAGAAGTTCCAGGTCATTTGTTCAAATGAAGACTTTCCAAGTCGTCATTCCTCAGAAAATAATAGCTTCAATATCGAGATTGTTTCTTTACTGGGTTCAAATAAACTGCTTTGATTTTTCGTAATGTACTTCTTAACCATTTGATGGCACCCAAGATAGTAAATCATCCAAAGGTAGGGTGACTTAGGCCTTACTTTCCACCAAGAAACAGTTATCTATCATATCACCCAAACTTGGAACTAAAATGGTGTTTAGAGTTTATCCTGAGGGCATCCTCCTTTTTTTAATGTGTCAGGAAATGGAGATCGAGAGAGACTAGTTCATTTTTTTCCAGTTACCAGCAACTAGTTGGGAGCAAAACTTGAACTCGGGCTTTTAACCTGGTTCACTGTTCTCTTAAGAAAGGTAAGACTCTAGAAGTCCGTCCTTCACTGGGGAACAGGGCAAATTAAAGGACTAGTAATGTCTCTAAGCTATAAGCTCCACCAAGAAAGGTACCACTCAATCTTGCTCATTGATGAATGTCCACATTCCTGGCACATAACAGGATGTGAATTAGTGCTTATAGAATAAAATGATACATGTTAGGCCTGTAGAAAGTATGCTGTTTGGGCCAAATGGGAATTGGCTAGTCAAACTCATGATGTCCGTAAGTATCAGAATATCTCCCAAGATAAGTCAGATCCCACACATCCAAGACTGGGATGAAATTCCAGAAGGTTCCAAGAAAGCAATCCAGCATGAACTCCTAGGTCAGATGTGGGTGGGGCTGTGGCCTTTGAGAAACTTTCCAGTCCTTAGATTCTGACTCACAAGTAAAAGTAAAATACTTCTTGGCTTTGGCTCTTCCTATTCTATGTTTTTAGGGGTTTTTTGGGGGTGTGTGTGGCAGGGGGGTGGGGATAATAAGTGACTGTCCCTTAGGTGGTGTGTCAGCTCCAGGATTCCTGCCTTCTTTGAGTCTCTTAGTGTGGAAGAGTGAAAGAATGCCTTAGGAAGGAAAGGTGACAAGCTGGTTAAATACTTTTCCTTTAGGCCTGTAACATTTTGGAAACTCCTTGTAGATCACTTAAAAAAAAAACACTAAAGACATCAAAATAGGAGGAAGTAATGCCTACCACCTCTTCAGATATCTGAATTGGGTCTGGAGAAGAACAAGGACAGTCCTTAAAATTTGAAAAAATATATTCTGAGTCAGTGTTCACCTCTTTCTGGCAGCGTGTTCTTGGACAACTTTGAACTTGAGTTTTGTCACCTGTGAAAAGTGACTCATGGGTCCTGCCCCACACAATTGCTGAAGATGTCAAATTAGGAAACCTGTAAAGAGCTTTCAAAGCACTGTGTATGTATGCCAATATTACCAGGAAACTCAAAGTCTGCATTATAGCAGAATTCTTTATAGGTCTCTTTCAGAATGTTAGAAAAAGAGAGAAAAAACCAATCTGAATTTTAGAAAACTCAGAATGAATGTTCCAGACATTGCCAAATGAGAACGAATGCAAGGAGCAAGAATTAAAATTTTGATTTTTGTACTGTGAAGTTTTGGGGTATTAGTCTCCATGGAATATGCATATCTTTCTCAAAAGCCACTTGTTAAAGCAGTAGCTTTAACTTCCAAAGGAAAAATCATTTTTAAAAATTATGGTCACTTGTAAGCCAAAGGGGGGAGAAAATTTTCTTATTTGTTTAAGCATTTAATCTTTCTGCTTTTTAAAGGCATCTCCCCTCTCCACTTCCATAAGATGCAATAAATGATAAGCTCTCACTAAATGTTAATGTTTATTTTTATTAAGTACCACTTGCTGTACTTTGCATGGATTATGGCATGCAAATTTAAGAAACTGCAGATTAAATTCACTAGAAAACACAGAGACAAACATGCCTGCACACACACAGCAGCAGCAGATCAGCAGAGAAAGATCCCAGCCAAAGAGAGATAATTTGAGATACTTCTGAGGTAGCAGTTGTAAAATTAAAATAGGCAACTCATTAAATTACCCACAGAGTGAAAAGAAAGCTACAAAAATAGATATTTTTTTTCTGGCAAGTCAGTGCTTTTCAGAACAAATTTAGTTTTAAGCAAAATCTCAAAATCAGATGATATCAGTTTATATTCGTTAGAATTATTTAAATGGTTGGATTAGTCTGTCCTAATTAAAAGCAAAGATTGGCTTCACTGGCATTTGGTAGAAGTATATTTTATAAAAAAATATGTTCAGTTAGACATCATTTTAACTGACAGATTGTAAGCAATTTGATTGAATGTTATTTGAGTAAGCTGGAGGCCTGGTCCCCAAATCACAGAATTAAAAAGAAATATCCTTTGTAAGTCAGGTCTCGATGCTGACTTTTCCTCATTTTCATTTGTTGGTTTTTTGTGGCTGATTATCTATTTTGTGGTCATTCAGGCCCTTGCCTCTCACAGTGGCTGATTCGGGAATGTTGTTTCTTACCAAAGCTCCCCCTAGAGGACAGGCCTGGAAAAGGAAAGGAGCTAAATCCACTAGCTTCTCCTCTAATTAAGAATTTAGATTAGAGGATTGACAGGGAAAAAGTCTGGCAAATGAATAAAGCTCATGTATGTTGATTTTAGATCTTTTAAAGGTCATCTTTCCAATTTACGTTGATAGGCAATTCACAAATGATATTTTGTAAGCCAACAGCAACAACAACAAAAAACAACAAACACTTGTTTTTAAAATCCCCATTTACTGCCTTGACCATACAAATTAGATGACATTTAAAAATAACTAGGACTCTGGTTCAATCAAATGAAAACGCTGTATGCAAAGAGAATGTCATAGTGATACCTCCCACTTACAGAGTGTCTGCTTCCCACTTTGCAAAGCTCTCTCAGACATTCTCATCCATCCTCCAAAAATTGCTGTGTTGTAGGTCTTACTATCAATGACACTGAAAAAGCTACAGGCGGGATGAATATATTTCCATCTGAATTAATACTGATATATTCCATTGGGGGAGCTAGACCAAGCTAAAATCTCATACACAGAAATATGCAAGACCAGGAGGTACAAAAGTAAGCCAGGTTACTGTTTTTTTTTTTTTTGGAGGTTAAAAATATCCCCTCCTCCCTTTTTTCTCCCCTCCTCCTTATCACCTTCTAATCTTATCTGATTTTAAAGAGGACCATTGAAATGTCTTGCTCTCTTGCTCTACGTAAATACACATAAACAGTGACTATCAGGTGCATCATTCTTAAAGTGCCACTTATTTCCAGTACATTTAGGTGAAAAACCATTTCATCTCACAAGTCGAGGATGTGCTGCGTGTGCGTGTGCGAGAGGATGACGTGACGCTTCTGAGGTTTATTTAAGTTGTTACAGAGCTGGAGGTTAAAATAATTAAGACTGTTAAGCATTTTCCCTCCTTGCCTCCCAGAGACGTGAAATCTGGAATTTTCTCTCTTCCACTGTCAGATAAATTGACAAGTCGACCAAAAGGATAATATTCCCTTAACGATGCATTCATTGGAAACCCTAGCAACTGTATTAGGCAGCAGCAAGTATTTGCTAGCAAGGAATCTCGCGGAGAGATGGAACTCTACAATTTAGAGTGACAGATGATTTTTTTCTCATCCATCAAGTCTCCCCAAAATGTCACAATATTTACACCTCTTCCTCGGTGCATTAGAATCCAGGGACTGGCAGACAGAAAAAAATAGATCCGACCAGTTGCCGCTTGATTGGGGAAAAGCAACCGTTGCACCTTTAAATTCTGCCCCTCCACTCCCCGTGCCGCCCCCCTTCTTGGGATTTTGCAATAAATCTCCCAGTTCTGCGTTCAGCCCTGCAGATCCGTATTTAAAACCACCATCTGGGAAGGGTGGGTGGCGATGGTGATGCGAGCTCCTTGGAGTTCCTTTGCAGCACGCTTGGAATTGCATCAGACGGATCAGAAATCCCCCCGCCCCCAAGCCCAGCCCCTCCCGCCACGTTCCCCTCCCTGCCCCTCCCCTCCCCTCCTTTCACGTAGATCTGACTGAGAAAACGACTGGATCTCGGAACGATCTGTGCCCCATTCGCTGCTGGCTTGCTCCGTAAACCATGCCCTACGCTCTCTTTGTGTGCTGAACAGCCTATCACCGTCATCTGATCCTAGTGCCTGTTCCCCCCCCCCCCCCCTTCTAAGTCTCCACAATATCCTCGCGTTGCCTATGAATCCATCCTTTCCACTGAGCGGAGTGGTGATTCTCTGGCTCACTAGCAGAGTCAAGTCTTGAGTTTCGGAAATAGGTTTTCCCTACGACCCCCCACCACCACTCCAAGCCCTAGCCTCTTCATTAAGAAGGGCTGATCCGGGAAGGAAGCGTCCAAACGCCCAAGCCCTGGGGCGAAAACTGCGGGAGCTCCGCTCCGCGGCCGGAACAAAGGGCCTGGGAAGGGGGTGGTCTGAGGTCTGCAGAAGTGTGGAGAGGTTGGTGGCACCGCGCAGGGGAGCGCAAGTCCCTGGGCTCCCAGAGCAAAGGCAGGAGGACAACGCTCCTGCGCGCTCTGGCCGCTCCGGCTTCCCCAGGGGCCAGGCGGGGGAGGTAGAACGGAAGGCTGGGAGGCTCTGAAAAGCTCCGATCCTCCCCCGCCACCGGCCCACCCGTGCGGCGGCGGCTGCGGTAGCCCCGCGGCTAGCCGGCCGCCCTCCGCCCGCGCCTCTGGGAGCCAACTCCGGGTGGCTGGGCGGACTGTGCGCCCAGCTGATTGGTGGCTCTGTCCAGCCGCCGCGCGCAGTGTTCTTCTTCACCGCCTCCAGCCGCCGGGGCCCCCTCCCAGGGCCCATTCCCTGGCTCTCCGGCCCGGAAGGCACCTTCTGCTCCCAGGCAGAGGCCCCCCTTTCCTTAATTACCCGGACTGACTCGGACCTAGGCTCAGAGAGGCATCCGGCCCGGCGGGGGAGCGGAGCGCTGTCTCGGCGGCTCCCCTTCCCTTGTGAAAGCGGGAGCCCTCCAAGGCAGCGCCCGAAACTCGTGGGGAGGGAGGGGGGTGAAAAACACCAGAAAGAAACACCCAGCGAGGCATCAGGGCGACGGACGAGAAGAGATAGAATGAGGAAGGGATGGAGGCAGAAGGAGGGGGCGGGGTGGAAGAAGGTGGGGGCGGGAAGGAGGAAGGGAGAGAGGGAGGGATACGGAGAGAATGAATCCTTCTCACTAGAAGAGCTGAAATTACCTTGATTCATTTTGTGTTGGAAATTTAACGTTACCTCCTACCCTCTCCCCAACCTCCACCTCCCCTTTCCTCACCGCACACTACCTTCACCGCCTCATTCTAAATGGTACAAAGTCAAAATTTAGGAAATCGAATGTTGTGTAAAAGCTTCATAATTAGTGATGAATCCACTGTACACACACACACACACACACACACACCGGCAAAAAGAACGGAAGAGAGGTGAAAGGGAGAAAAAGAGAGAGAAATCTTACATTTGAATCAGACATTTGCAGGTCCAAGTTAACTAAACTCATCATATTCGCAGGAAGACTGAACAGACTAAATAAACCTCTTTCCCCCCCTTTTCTCTTTACCCCCAAGGCTTTCACCCAGGGCAATTCAAACTGGGCAAATAGCCAGAAACAACCCCCCTTTCAAGCTCTCTTTCTACCCCCTCCCCTCTACCATGGATCCTCTCTGGATGATCGAGTATCAAAATAGCTCAAGAATTGGGGTTGCGGGGTCCCCGCCCCGGTGCTTACCTTCTTTGCGGTTTACACCACCCCGGTGGCTAGATCCTGGAGATAAACACTTGCATTTCCCAAAGTTAACCCAGTATACCAACCCGGAGCTTGCCAAGAGTCTATTCCAGCCTACACCGCTAGGAAGCCAACTTCAGTGAGCTCAATGAGGGGACCAAACTGGGGCTCGCTTTCCAAATGCTCCACTCCAAAATCCGACTCTTCAGCCCTGATCTCAGTGACAGCCGAACCTCAGAAAAGACGCTTCTTAAGGGTGACACGGGGATGGCTTTACTGCGTGGCCAAGACGGCTACCTGGAATACCACCACCTCGGACAAACCCGTTGGTTCTGTCCAAGGTGCTGAATGGACTCGGATCGCCCCGGTTACACATTACACACCGCCGGCGCAGCAGGAAGAAAAGGCTTAAAAAAAAATCTCTAATTAAGTGATACTTGATATTGCTCTGGACGGTTTCTTCCACTTCCTTACGTTTTGTCACGTGCGGGTGGCTTTGCCAAAGCCATCCTGTTAATAGTTGATCACATGTTGATGCGACCCTTTTCTTCTATGACAGGAGTACCCGTTTCATTATTGGTGATATGCTCTTCTGACTTATTTCTCTGCCACCAACCCCACCCCCATTTGCACCCAAACTCCCTGTCTCAACCCCATCCTTACCCCCACTCCACTCCAACCCCAACCTCTAATAACATTATGGTTTTTAGGTGAAAAGTAATCCCCCCTTGCGAATGTCAATTACATGCCCATTTATAAATCATAGAATATGCTCATACACCACACATATAGAGGCAAAGGATGAAATGCGGGGAGTCTGGGAGAGAAGCATCAGCCTTGAACAGCCAATATAACACACACACACACCCCTCTCCAGCTCCAAGTTTGTTCCACGCAGTTCCACATTGCTGTGTTAAATCTCATATGATTCCATTTAAAGTTGCACTGTGTAAAATACCCGATTCTCCTGGCCTGAGTAGCTGCTGTTCTCTGGCGTGTGAAATGCCAGGAAGAGCTGTGATATGCCCGTTGTTAAGCAACATGTCAAGATTTTTCAATTATAATGCAGGGTTTATTGCTACTCACCATTGTGCCTTTGCTGTCCTGGAGACTCAAGTGTCTTAAAATCCCGTCTCCCCAACAGATGCTGGAAGGTAATGTGTCTTGTTTGAAGTCATCATGTGAGAAGTTCGGCTTTGCTCAGTGGATCGCCCACCACTTGGTGTGACTTATGAATCTAATAACCCTTTGCAATATCCGCAAGCTTAAACTCTCAACCACCTTGGCGACTCCAGAAGACAAAGCAACTGGCATCGGTGTTGAAAAACCTACAGATTTACGCAAACGTCCTCACTCGGAGAGACAGGTTTTCTTTTGAGTTCTTACGCGAGTCTAATGAGGGAGCGAGGTTACCAATGACTGTCCAACTGCCCTGCTATGTAGCGGTTGGTTCCTGGAGCTGCCTCCCAACCGGCCGTCACTGGGTCCTGGTACAGAAAGTTCCCGGGGAAAGTGAGGAGTTTCAGGGTATCCTCATAAAAATAGCTCAGCCTGCACACCGCTCCCTTGCCCACTGCTCAGGTCACTCCCGGGGCTCTGGAAAAGCTAAGCTCGGCTCGGGAGATTTCTCTGTCGCCAGGTAAGAAAACCTTCGCCTCGTCAGGCTAGGGCGGGAAGAGGGTTGGGGAACTTGTTGCTTATCAGCGCCAGCAGGCTACCGCTTTAATAATAATACCAGAAAAACGCAGGGGGTGGGGGCGGGGGGTGGCAACGAAGACGACTAACTATCCGTGCTGTTTACGTGACCAACTCACTGTGACTCCCTTGGTATAAGGGAAACTTCTTAGAAAAGTTCGCGCCCCTCCCCCTTCCCCATCATGACTAAGGGTCTCCAGCTGATGAGGTCGTGAGTGATGTTCAAGTCGGGGGTGGGGGCTAGTCGGCGGGGGATCCGGGGAAGGTGTGTGGGTGAGTGACTTGTCCTTAGGAACAACTACGTGCGTCGAAGCGCGCAGCAGCCCGGCGACTTTCCCTTTCCCTCGTAGGGACTGATGACTAGGCGAGAGGCACCAGGGCGAGCCACTAGTTGCCCACAGGAACCTGTGTAAAGCGAGCTCTAGAGCGGCTGAGTTGAATGAAGTTATGATGCGTTTGTTCTAATGGGTTAGAGCTTTTCAAATGTGAGTTAACAGCCCCGGTGCGCAGCTAGCTCGGCATGGCGCGCCGCGGAGTGTGGAGCCGCAGGCAAAGGCGGGGAGGGGGTGCCACCGCAGCGGCTCCGCGCTCCGCGTCCGCTCCGTGCTTCTTCCCCGGAGTCGCTTCCGCAGCCTCCGGGGGCTCCCGGGCGGCCGGGGTGCCGAGGTGAGGGCGGCGGGAAACCGGATCCCCGCGCTGGAGGAGGAAGGGCTGGGATAGGGAGCGGCGGGAGGGGGCTCTCCCAGGAAGCCCCGCGGTTAGCACCGGCGCTTCCCCGCTAGTGGCTGCGCAGGCTAGGAAGTGGAGAAGTCACGTGTTGGCGGAAAGTAACTTAGAAGGGAGAGGATGAACTTCGAAGAGGAAAAAGCACAGTAAAACAAACCAAATCCCCTCCCCCTTCGATCACTACTCCCTCCCCCGGGTGCAAAACAAAGGTAAAGGCGGGCGGGGTGGTGAGGGAAGCCACGCTGTATTGGAGACCCGGGGAGAACTCGGGAAATCTCAGGCAACAAAGTGTAAGTCGATCGTTGGCAACGTTCCCCAACCTAAGGAGGCGCTAACCCAAGGTATCTTTCCACTGAAGCTGCCCTCTGCCTACCTCCAGCCGGCTCTTGCACATGAGCAGAGGAACCAAGGATGACTGTAAACCAGTTGTTATGGAGATGCCGGTCGCTCTCAGGAGCGCAAGTGCCCTGGGAAGTCTCCAGACGCATTTCGGGTTTCGTCGTTTTGGCACCATCACCACGATTTTACTCACTATCCAGGGGTACCAAGAAGGGGTGCCCCCAACCACGTCCACAGGCCCTGGTTGTGGCGCTATTCACTGCGGGGATGAAGCAGGTTGATGCTGCAGAGGGTGGCCAGCTCTTAAGTTTCAGGCCATTTTCCAGTTTCCATTTGCTTTATGCAAATCAAAAGCGCTGTATTCGAATGTCATTAGTGCTGTTTATGGGTAAAAACCTGAGTTACACGACAGAATGCCTAGAAGCAACAGAACATTAGCATCTAGTGGCTACTTCAAGGTCCTCCCTTTCCCCTCCCATCCCAGAAAGGTCTTCTTTATGGAAGACAGGTTTTACTTCCTAATTCTGTGTATGGATTTATGTTCATTGGAGTCTCCGTTGGCACCAGGTTATTACTACTATAAGTAAGTTCAGTTTTTAGTTCAGATCTTTCAACAGATGTTTCTAGAGCCAGCCTACCTTATTCTAGGTTCCAGCCAAGGTGTGTGTCCGTGTGTGTGCACACACACACAAATGCTTGCTGGACACCATTAGGGGAAGTTTAGACTTGCCAGGCTTCTGAAGACCCAAGTTAGGTCATGATGAAAGGATGTCAGACGTCCTCACAGTAACCAACACAACAGTTCCCTTCAACTAAAAGGACTGTTCATATTGTCCACCAGCTGCCACTTTTTGTCCATCCATGAATTAGCCAGCAGATGCTGCCCTAAGACTGGGACAGCTGGCACACGCCATCCTCAGAGGCCTTGGGGTATAGTTTTGTGGACAAAACTGGTTTCCTGAGAGCACAATACATAACACTATCATTAAGTCCTTTTGCCTATTCTACTATGGATCTAAAACCAAGTACAGATCTAAAATCTCGAAATAACACAGAAGGTGATCACCACGTGAACGGAATTATTCTCCATTGTCATCTACTGATATATTTATCTGACTTCTTTGTCCACAGTTTGTGGTCTGTATAGAGACTATCAGTTATGTTCTGAATGATCTTTATTCTGAAAATTAACGCCGTATTTTATAATGGGATACCCTGAGTTGGGATCCAGAATATGAATGACTGTTTAGTTTGAAATAATTTAGACAACACATAACTGTACTAAAACTAGTTCCCAAGGAACATTCTTGACCTTTACCCTTCTTTCTTGGAGTCGTTGCTAACACCTACAATATATGAAACAAAATGAGGGACAAAAGTTGCTATATTTGAGAGTTACTATAGAGAGTTGGAGAGAGTTACTATAGAGAATTGGAAAGAGAAAAAAAATGATGTTGACATCAATTTTTTTCCTCTTTTGATTTCTCAGTGATCTGAGAGAGAATTCCCTTCTCTTCTTGCAATGTCAGCTCTCCATCTTTTTGTATCCACCCACTCACACATTTTCTTTTTCTTTCATTTGCTGAAACCCAGTGTCTAATATAAACAAATGTTGCAGTCATTTCATTTGTTAAAATAGATGCCAAGCACTGTACCTGCCATAGTTTTAATCTCAGGAGCACTTATTCCTGAGGTCATCTCATTTTCTTTGTAGCTGTGATATGAATATCACACTTCTGTAGGTTCATCTGACCCCATTCATTTTCAGTAGTGGGAAGAGCATTTCAAACTGAACAGTAAACAAATCTTATTTTTTAAAGAACATAACCTAATAATGTAGCCAAATTTAAAGCAAAGTGTATTAATATAACCTATAAAAAAGGATTTTTGCTTTCAAATTATGACTTTTGCATTCTTTTAGGTGAATTGGTTGATGTTTATATGCAGTTTTCTACCAAAGTCACATTTATAAAGTTTGTCCTCTGCCTGTACATTTGTGAATATGGATGTGAAAATTAATAAGAAAGGGCTATGGAAAGACTAAGAGACACCGTCTAATTATAAAATAAATAAATTATGGGGATATAATATACATCATAGGGAATATAGTCAATAATATTATAGCAACTTTATATAGAGACAAAGGTTTCTAGAATTGTTTTGGTGATCACTTTTCAAGATATATAGATGTTGAACACTATGCTGTATATGTGAAAAAAACATTGCATGTCAACTATAGTTTAAAAAAGACTAGGAGGCATGAAAATATCATGAAGAGTCTTAGATTAGTGGAAGAGAGGTAACAAAACAGTAGTCTAAAAATCAGAAATGAAAGATTTCTTAAGCAATGAACAGATATTGGAATATTTTTGAGACAAAGTCTATTTTGTTGACTTCTAGAAGGAACTGCAGCAAGTCATATTAAAATGAATGGTTTGGGTGCTCTCTCCCCCACACCAAGGCAGCAGTGCTGAGCTAGTACTTTTGTTTCTTCCTTCCAACCCTTTTATTCCAAACCTCGTTGGTTGTCGTTAAGTGCCAAGCTCTCCATCTCACCTTGCACTGGATGGATTATTTCCTTCCTTCCCTCTTACTCCTACCTCTCCTCCTCCCCTTCAGTACTTATTCTATGCCAGGCACTCTGATAGGGGCTGGTGATCCATATATTAACCATTTCATACCCTAAAGAGTCTCAGAGTCAAGTAGACCCAAAGTATAATCTCATAAGAGTTGGGAAGTCAAGGGAAGATGGTACAGTTGAAGTATGCTTGGTTAATTATTGCCAAGATGTCAACAGTGCCTTCTCCTGGTCATTAACTCAGGTTCATTTGTTATAATGAATGAAGAAGGGTGTTCACAGAGAGATTTCAGATGGTGACATAATTGCTGTCTTGGAGGCTTAAAAATGCCAGGCAGCAAAAGTGTTCTGTTTATGATATAAAGAGTGATTCTGACCAGGTAGGAAGAAAGATTGGCTCTCTTAGTCACTTCCTGATCTCTAATGGTTCTCCACAGGCAATAGAAGGAGAAGCAAAGAATCACGATGCACAATTTGGAAAGCTTTTTGAAAACAAGAATAAGCAAGGATTGCCAAGAACCTGGGTTGAGCTCATATTTAAAAAGAACTCAAGGAATCTTCCATCGACAAACCCAGTTTTGCTAGAAAGGAAACTATCAGAGCATCAAAAAGAAGCAAGCAAAAGAAAGCCTTAGAAAGTGATGATTTAGTTGCAGTAACCCCTGTGCATTCCTGAGCCTGACAAGTAAGGACAAGACAGAAGATCTGGACACGACTTAACTCAATTTCAGGAAAACCAGACAACCTTATAATGAGTCTGAAGCAAGACTACATGGAATATTGAGGATGAACAGAATAACTCTTCTGAAACCATCTTGCAGACAATAGATGAATAAGAGGACGTGTGAGTAGTAAGTAGGGGAGAAGTGATGTTGCCGATTGGAAAAGCTGATAGAAGATTAAACAGGTCAAAAACATGCCAGGTCAGGGCTTGCAAGCAAATATACTCAGCTAACTGCATGATCATACTAGGAAATGAATAACATAAGAAAATCATATAACTTAAGATCACGGAAAGGCAAGTGAAAACTAGTAAAAGTGGTACAGTCTATATAGCATGGTGGCACCTAAGTAGGCATGTGTGAGAACTAATCTGCCCAGAACATCTGGAGGGAAACTTTCACAGGGGCTACACCATGCGTATGATAATTTAATGTGCACATGGATCTCCTGAGCAGTTTGTTAGAAAGCAGAATCTGAGTCTAGGGTACAGACCAAGATTTGATATTTTTACCAAATTCCCAGGAAATGGGATTGGACCACACTTTGTACATCCTGCTGCAGCCTATGGTATTATTTGTCTTATGTCTTCAATGAAAACTAGCTAATCTCTTTATTAACTTCAGTGAATGGCAAGTAACAAAAAATAAATTGAGGAAGAGACTGTTCTTTTAACCTTAATGTTACATAAACCACACATTAAGTAGTTATTGCCCTGGCTGGTGTAGCTCAGTTGGTTGAGCACGGGCTGTGAACCAAAGGGTCACCAGTTTTGATTCCCAGTCAGGGCAAACGCCTGGGGTGCAGGCCATGTCCCCTGTACATGTGAGAGGCAACCACACACTGATATTTTTCTCCCTCTCTTTCTCCCTCCCTTCCCCTCTCTAAAAATAAATAAATAAAATCCTTTAAAAAATCCATTAATTCTAGAAAGTTCCTGAACACAGTGGATATCAACCTCTTATTATTGATAACTTTGGCCACAGCTTGAATGTTTGCTATTTCATAAGTATTGGAGTAAAAGAAAAGGGAATCTGCTTGGAATATATCAGGCACGTTGCAAAACTGCAAAAGAGTCAGGGAAAATTATTCTAGTCATGCAAAGAGGATTGGTTAGGTCACGTTATGAGTCCTGAGCTCATTCTGGGTTTCTTGCTATAAATAGGTTATTTTGGAACTAGAGAAGGCATAGCAGAAGGCAACCAGAATGACGGAGGGACTTGGGGAATTTGCTTCTGCTGAAAGGCAAAAGAAACTAGGTCTGTTTTCTTTTGTAAGGAGAGAAAAGATGGTACTCACTGAGGTGATATCATTCTAAAAGTAGTGGAAGTAATAGGATGCGACAAGAGTACCTTATGGAAACAAGAGTAGAAGGATTCTGGCAAGGAACGAAGGCCAGAAGAATGGCTGTAGCTTTTTCTAAAGGCCCTCAGTTAGCAGTGTTCCTATTGGCAGAATTCCACTAGTCACAAAGGAGGGATAAACACTGGATTTGGATCAGGAAAAAGGTGAGAGACAGAAAGTGAGGAGGCCAGGGAGATCTTAGCTGTTTATTAACTGAGAACACTTCAAATGGGCATTAATTAATCCTATACAAGTCTTGCCCTCAAACACATGGTGAACTTGACCAGCATTCCCCAGGGCCCAAGGACTCTGATTCTGCAACACATCACATTTCTTCTTCTCTTTACCCCAAAATGGTATTTTTTCCATCACTTCAGCAAAGAAATGTAAATAAACAGTTATGATACACAGGGCTCTTCTTCTGAGTTACTTTGTCTTCTACATCAATTCTGGAAAGCATTCTCTTTTTCAGTTCATAGAAAAGCATTGCTCATGAATTTGTATATGAGATCCTTACATCTTCATCTGATTGCTGAAGCTCAGCAATAGAAGGTCTTGCAGGTCACTCTGGTCAACACTATCGTTTCTCAGTAGGGGAGTATAGAACTCATAGAGTTGATAATCATATCCTTTTCTCTGTTTGATATTGGAATATATACTTTCCAGAAACTTTGAAAATCCCCCAGTGAACTATCTGGGAAATCAGTCATTTCATGAGTTAACGCTAGTCCTCTGTCAGAATTCAGTTTCAGTTCTGTGTCTTTTCAGTAAGACAAACTTTGGGGTGTGACATTGCTCTAAGTCCACACTGCTTTAAGTGGTGTCAGGTTGGTGTAGATGGTAAGTAATTCAGAAAAGCAGGTAGGAGAAGAAGGCAGTTCTCTCTAGCTTTTCCTTAGAAATGCAGATCGCCCCATATGCATCCTCTGACCTCTCACTGTCTCTGACTCCACGGGCACAACATGGGATTGCCATTTCCACTTCACACTACCCTGTACTCCGGCATGGATGTGACATATATTTTGGAAGTAAGTCAAAGGACCTGGCGATTGACTGGTTTATGGGGAATGGGGAGAGAGGATCCTGGCATGAGCAAGGGTGTGTTTGAAGGAATCATTTAATTAATGGAGAAAATTGGAGGACAAGGAGGTTTATAGTGTAGGTGAGAGATGGGGGTGGTGGGGATCAAGAGTCTAAGTGTTTTAATTCTTACAGCCACACTGGGAGACAGGTTAAAACGATAGCTACCCTCTACTGGGCACTAACTCTGTGCCAGGCACGGTATTCAGGACATTGCCTACATTTTTCTGTTTAATCCTCTTAATAATGTGACTATTACTGGAGAAAAAGCGTGGGGAGGTTAACCAACTTTCCCAAAGTCAAGCAGCATATGAGTGGTAGAGTGGGAATTAAAATTTAGGATATTCAGATTCTAAAGCTTATGCTTTAAATCACAAGAATAAATGAACTCCTCCTTGCCTTCTCCCTCTTTTAATATATTCAGTATTGCTTCCATTGTCATCTACTCATGTCAGAGTATTGTGAGTGGCCAGTCTCGATAACCTAACTGCCCTCTCCATCCTCTGTGCTGTGGCTGCTGTACGACTGAAGATGAGTATAATTTTAGTGCATAAGTTGGAATTAAGCTGCTCCTTTTATCTCTGGGAAGACTTGTTTTCTAACCTCATGCTACATGGGGACATAGATTAGAGTGCAAGGTGAGATGGGGAGAAGCACGTTGAACACTAATTGCACTATGTTCTGGGAAGCCTTAAACTGCTTCTGGAGTCTCCCCTTCCCCCACTTCCATCCTAGAAGGCAGCAGATGCATACTAGAAAAAGCCTAGACAGAACATAAGCAAACTCCATTCTAAGATGCAGGTTATTCTTGAAGTCCAAGAACTACAAATCAAAGATGGGGTATACACTGCAAATTAGGGGGCACTAATGTGATGACTCAGAGTCCCAGAACAGGTCTGCATTTACAAATCACTGAGGAGATGTTCCCAAAGTCTTGACAGATCTATGTTGAGGCAGAAACAACGACATCATATTCTCCAATATTACTGTGATTCAGAATCTAAATAGTGACCTAATGCCAGAAATGTCAGCTCAGAAATGGGAAAAGAAACAAGCTGGCCAGAGATCTGGGTCTGCTGAGGAGGAGGTGAACTCAATGATTTGGAATACAAACAATTGTAGAAAGCCTAAAACTTCAAGAAAAAAGGAGGACTGTCTGGCTCCCACACTGGGCCTTTGTTGGTGTCCCCTGCCTGTTTTCAGCCTCCTGTGAGTCTGGTAATAAGTCTTAGAATCATCAGATATGTTGGGAAAGGGCCTGCACTGGAAAGAATATGAATTCTGATTTTATTACTAATTGTATTGTCTGACACTGCCTAATGATCTTCTCTCTCTGGACTTCAGTTTTTCCACTTCTGTAATGACATCAAATTATATTTATTATTGGCTAGATTGTATTCACCACTCCCACCCCCAATTCAGGTGCTGAAGTCCTAATCCTTAGTACTTCAAAATGTAACCTTATTTGGAGATAGGGTCTTTAAAGAGGTGATTAAGTTAATATGAGGATGTTGGGTGGGGCTCTAATCCAATATGACTGGTGTCCTTATAAGAAG
Organism: Sturnira hondurensis; assembly: GCF_014824575.4. Lineage (NCBI taxonomy): Eukaryota > Metazoa > Chordata > Mammalia > Chiroptera > Phyllostomidae > Sturnira > Sturnira hondurensis. Next base: position 6,105,159 of record NW_028075269.1, read on the forward strand.
AGAGACACCAGTGATGCATGTGTACAGAGGAAAGACCACAGAAGGACAAGCAAGAAGGTGGCTGCCTGTAAGCCTAGGAGAGAGGCCTCAGAGGAAAGAAGCTCTGCTGGCACCTTGAGCTTGGACTTCCAGCCTCCAGAAATGTGAGAAAATAAATTTCTGTTCTTTAAGACACCCACTCAGTAGTATTTTGTTATGACACCCCTAGAAAATGCATATATATTTGAAATTGCCAAATTACCTGCCTTCCTATTTTTGCAAAATTTCCTTTAGTAGTTTTAGTGTTGCAATCGGTTGAAGGTGATTGCAAATTCTTTGACAGTTTTCCCATCAAGAGGTGATGTCTGTGTGCTCATTCCTGAAATCCCAGTGGGCTCTGTAACTGCTTCGACTAATAGAATATAATGAGGTATGTGACAGTTTTCAGGTCCAGGCCTTGAGGGATTTTTAGCTTTATCTTCCTGTCTCTTGGAATGCTTGCTCTTGGAGCTCTGGGTCACCATGTGAGAAGTCCAACCACCCAGCTGGAGAGACTATGTGAAAGGCATGAGACTACACAGAGAGGGAGAAGGGTCCAGTTGAGCCCAGACTTCCAGTGTGCCCTGCTAAGTTGCTGGGCATATGAGTAAAGCTGTCTTGGAACCTCCAGACCAGACCGTCCCCAACTGAATGTCATCAAGGGATCCCGGTCGTTGCCATGCACAGTGAAAGAACTGCCTAGATAAGCTTGTTTGAATTCTTTTTCTTTTTAAAGATTTTACCTATTTATTTTTAGAGATAGGGGAATGGAGAAAGAGAGAGAGGGAGAAGAGTCTTGACATGCAAGAGAAACATTCATTGGTTGCCTCTTGCACACCCCGAACTCAAGCATGTGCCCTGATCAGGAATTGAACTGATGGCCCTTCTGTCTGCAGGATGATGCCTAACTCACTGAGCCACACCATTCAGAGCAGCGTGCTTGCATTCTCATCTCACCAAAAATTATCATGAAATATGGTTGTGGATGTAGGTAAGCCACTAAAGTTTGGGACAGCTTGTTACAGTGATGATATAAACATTTGTGAACTGATTTACTGGATGCTTATAGTTGTAGTAATGCTATACAAGGCCATTCTTACCAGGTGTCACTTGGTGGGAAGAACTAAAGTACCATTACTAAGGGATTGGGGTTTTTGATAAGTTCTGCCATTGATAAACCACGTGTTTTGTTTCCAAGTCACTTGACATCTCTGAACTCTGTTTTTTTTTTTCATCTGTAAAAGGGGGATGATCACCCCTGTTGGGTGTGGTTTTGAGAATTTAACTAAGTATCATATTGCTAGGCAGACAGTGAGCACCACTACTGCTGCGATAGTAGTGCTCCTGCTGCCTCCAGCAGGATGGTGAGCCCAGGTCGGATCACCCCACGAAGCGGGGCAAGATGAGCGTTCCAAACTAGTCACGTGCACTGTCTGCCGCGGGGCCAAAGCTGGGGCACTCCAAGTCTAAGGATACCACCTCCTTTAAAACTCCAGTTCCATCTAGCGAGATTCATGTGCAGACATCACAAACTGAAGGCCATGGAGCAACATGTAAAGGGCATAGGACTTAATGTATTCTAGGATTAGTTTTGACTGCGAGCGGCTAGAAATCCAAAAAAGAGTGGATTAGATGTGTTAGGGAGTTGACTTCCATGGGAAAGTCCAAGTAGGTAGTCCTTGGCCCTATGACATTCCATGGTGGCAGGAGCCCAGGCTCTTTCTATCTTCCGCCACGTGTGCCCCACTCTCAGTGTCGCCTCAGGGTGTAGTATGAATGCTCCTTCTCCACCATCAGGAAAAAAGACGTGGTTGGGGAAGGGCACATCCTATCACTTGAAGGGCACTGCCCAGGAGATGGCCATCCTGCTTTTGCTTGTACCCATTGTCCAATACTTAGTCATACGACCAAATCTATCTGAAACACAAGGTATGCTGGGGAATGTGGGCTGCATTCAGGACATCCATGTACTTAGCTAAAATTTAGGAATTCCATTACTAAGGAGGAAGAGCAGATGATGGGACAAAATGAGTCGCCTTCATGACTTCCCATTTATTGAGCGTCCCTCATCTCTACAGATTTCTAGGACCCTTGCAAAGGGTCCAGCATAGAGCAGGATCTAATAAATGCTTGTTGAATTATACTCAATGGAGGAAACTGCAGACTCAGGAAGCCAGAAGGGAGCATTAAAAAGCTAAGTTATTAACTTACTTCTTTATTGTGTGATATTCTCTAGGCCTCAGTTTCCTTCTGTGACATAAAGGCGTTAGACCTATTGAGCTCTATGAGGGCAATTCTAAACCTGACAGCAGTGAACCAATTAATATCTCTGTGCTCCATATACTCCAAGTGCAGGTTTTATACCTTGAATTGGAGAAAAATCCAATCTGGAGACCTCATGTTCATTGAAAAGGCCTACGGCATTGCTTGGAAGTGTCAGAGGCTGCCTGGCCCGGATTCCAGCAGGTGTAATTGCATCCTGACAACTTTGAGTCCCCCCGCACTCTTCAATTGGATAAGGTAGGGTTTGCCTCCTGGCCCAAATTATTTTACACTGCTGTCCTTGGCTGTTAAACAGACATGTCACCTCATTTGCAAGCCATTTTTCTCTTTCTTTGGAAGGGCTATGTACTTTTTGCTGAGTTTAATAATAATTTCGACCAGTTAAGGCATTGTATGATTTCATGTAATTCCTATGAATAAAAGGCTGTTTCCACATACTTTATGGGAACTATTTTAGAACCTTCTTATTTGCCCTCCAGTGCTAAAGATGACACAGACATGAAAATTCTGTCTAGTGATCTGTGTATTTATGGGAGAAAGAAATGCAATGAGAATTTAACCTTCATTTTTCACAGAGTCAAGGTCTTGACCCAAAAGACTGCCAGGGGCCACATGTGTTACCTTATTGGTTAAATAACTGTAGATTCCAGTAGGTTCTACGCTTGAATCTTAAACACCCAGAACCTAACCTTATATGCCTTCCAGTCTAATAAAGAGTGAGAACATGTGTGAAAGCTATTGGAGAACTACGTGGCTCCATAAATATTCTAAGATTTTTACTACATTTTTTTGTTTATTTTTGCCATTGTTATGGGATGCAGTCACAGGAGAGTTAATGTACCATGACTTGCCCTCATATTCAGCTCCAGCAAGATACCTCTGTAAAACCATTTGTTTAATATTAAGGAGGTAATTTAACCCATTTTATGAAGCTTTATTTTATTAGCAACTTCTATAATAGGTTTGCATCTAATCATCTTTCTTTGGTTATAATAACATCCTGATCCTCTTAATGGTGAAATCTTCTCCACTACTTTGATGTCTGTGCTAATTGCTATCTACTGTAATATTTAAATTCAGAATTAGAATGAGTTTCTTCCTTCATCTGTGGCTCTTAAAAGAGCCAAGTTGTGAACACAGTGAAGCCGAATCAAACCCTAACTGGAGGCCTATAGTAATCTTACTTAACAGCTCAATAACTCCACAATTATAAATAGATGGTTCGTTCCTCCCATCATCAAATGTTTACTGAGCACTTCCTTTCACTAAGGGTCGATGACGAATAGATTGCCATACGGGATATGACCCTTTACCCTCTCCTCCTTGACATACATAACATATATCTTGGAAAAAACTAACAAGTTCACAAATTGTATCTGGAGTGAAGATAAATGAAGATGAAGTATGAAAGAAAGAAAAGGTTGGGTGGTCGTCAATTACAAAGTAAAGTCCCTGTAGGGGGTCTTCTTAATTAATTTTGGAATTTTTTTCCCTAGAATGTCTTCTCAGAAAAATTTACCCATGTTCCAAATTTTGCTTGAAATTTTAGTGTGCTTACAGACCCACAGGAGGCCCTCCATGTAACCCAGCTTTGTGACATACTTGGGAGAAATTAAGAAAACATAAATGTTGCTAAAGAAAGCATGCAATGTGCTGCTTGTAGGATTTCCCTTGTGATCAGTGATCTTGCCCCAGGGTTTTATGTATTTTGCTCAGTCTTGTCATCCAAGATAGGAAGTTTCCTGCTAAAAGGCCAGAGTAACTTCATGAACTAAAATTTTTATCATTGCTATCATAGTCAGTCAAAATTCTCCTAATCTTGTGACCATTTTATTGACAAATTAGAATGCTTCTGGATTGTATACTTTTTCAGTGATTATGGTCTAGTTTACGTAAAGGACTATAAGCACCTTTTAATTTAGGGGACTAAAGGTAGAGTTGTGACATGGTATTTACATAACTTCTAGGCCAGATATGTTTACTTGTGTTTTAATTGACTATTTTCATGACTTTAGTGAATAGAACAGTTAAACATGCTCTTGAACTTAGAGCTGGTAAGTATAGACATAGTCCTAGAAGCACCTAGGTCCTACAAGATAAACCAAAGGAAACCCAGAATCTCTGTTATCATGGGTTTATGATCAGGGTTCTATGATCAAATTAGAATGCTTCTGGATTGTATACTTTTTCAGTGATTATGGTCTAGTTTAGGTAAAGGACTATAAGCACCTTTGAATTTAGGGGACTGAAGGCAGAGTTGTGATCAGATTAAGAGCCCTGATCTTTTCAAGGAGTGGGGGAAGGAATTTAACAATGAATTTATAAAGGAACTTCCAACCGGTAGATACTCACTAGTAGATGTGTTGGTTGGTGACAAAAGCACTATATATATGGAAGCCACCTGATTTATTGAAAATACTCTTGAAAGTCATGATTCTTCCATTTAACTGAATCCAGTAACTATACTCTGCCTACCCATGTCATGGGTTGTGCTGTGTTCCCTGAGCAATCCAAAGATGCATAGTATCTTTCCCTGAAGACATTCACTGCTCGTGTAGAGGGGTGAGCACATGTGTAGTCACTACCCTGTCTTGCTCCCACATCAGACATTTCTAACTGGTCATGGTACTCCTTCTGTCTGAACCTGCATTTGGTCTTAAAATCCTTTTAAACACGATGCCCTGGACATCTCCTAATCAATCTGAGTTGGAACAAGCAATGAAATCCATTTGCCATCCTGACTCTAGTGGAGGGACAGATAAACATAAAAATATAAAATACCTGCACTATAATGTAGATCATAATCATCAACAAAAATAGATATTCTTTAAGTATTTACTATATGCTGAATCAAGTTCTCAACAATTGATTGTAGTAACAATGTCCTACAGATGCAGACTATTTAAGGAAGTACTATTGGGACCTTCTTTTGAAAATCAAAGAATCACTTTGAAAGCAAATTATCCTCTGATTGATCTGGCTGATGAGGTCAACTGCGTATTGAACTTTCTTTGTGTACCACACACATAAGAAGGAAAACAGGGTTCAGTTTCAATTGCCTTCACCAGAGTATGAGATGAAGCAAAACAAGTAGAAAGGAGTGGTTTTTTAAGGAAAAACAATTCAAAGTAGAAACCAAAATTAAAGCACTAAATGGGAATGAATGGAAAGAACACAAACCAGTATTACTACACAAATTTCTTCTCACTTCCATTTTGTCATAGGAAAAATATTCATTTTTCTTTTCTTTCCTAATGGAAAAAAATCTGACTCTTGTTAGATTAGCTTTCTTAGAAACACCTAATCCTTAACATGTTAACAAAGCATAGAAGAATATTTTTAAAGTGAGACATTTTCATTTAACAAGGTGCTATAGACTGAATGTTTATGTCTCCCGAAGTTCATACATTGAAACCTAATACCCAATGTGATGGTATTTGGAGTGAGACCTTTGGAAAGATCATTAAGTCATTAGGGTGGAGCCCTCAAAAATGAAATTAGTGCTCTTATAAAAGAGGCCCTAAGAGCTTCCTTAACTCTTCCACCAAGCGACGATACAGCAAGAAGACCTTCTATGAAACCAGGAAGTGGGTTCTTACCAGATACCAGATATGCCAAAGCCTTGATCTTAGACTTCCCAGCCTCCAGGATGATGAAAAATAAATTTGTGTTTATAAACCACCCAGTCTATGCTGTTCTACCAGCCTGAACAAACTAAGACACCAGGACTTTTCTTAGCACCCATGAAGATATTTTAAAAGATTGGGGGTATGCACACAATGCAAAGAGAAATATCAAGTTAGTAGCAGGGCCCTAGGTATAGTATTTGTTAAGAAATGAAATACAAATACTAAGCAAAAAATTTTGGGCCCCATGGAAATGCCCCACAAAAGCTTTATTTTCTAGTTCTTTCCTTCGAGGGAATTCTTGGCTAAAAACAAATTTGAATCAGCCATTGATCACCTGTCATGTGCCATATAGTAAAAATGGCCACTTGGGTAATTCCTGAGTGCCAGAGGCTGTTCAGAGAGTTTGTGTGGCTTAACATTTAATATTCTCAACAGCCCTGTGAGATGGATTCTTATAAATGCTCATTATACAGATGATGAAACTAAGGCTGAGAAAAACTCAGTAACTTAGTTAGAGTATGTAGTCAGTAAATAATGGAGTAGGAATGAGAACGCTCAGTCTGGTCCCAGTGCTACTCACTTAACTGATAGGCTTTCCAGCTTCAGATGGGAGGTCGAGGCCCAGAACTGGTACTCTGGGTTTCCCGGGATAGTTCCTTTTTGAAATGTTACTATTAGGAATATTGGCCTTTGTAATTAGATTTGTCTTTTTAAGATCATATGTAGTAAGTAGGAGCACAAGAATGACCAACACTTAGTATTTGCCCCAGAACCCATGATTTTGTTCATTTATTCATTTTCAACTAAAATAAGGATTGGAGTTCTCTCTATTGGTTTTCTTATCTTACCTGCTACTTCTTCTTGGTCTCAGTTTGCTGATTGTTTCCCAACCTTCAGACTTCTGAATCATGGGATTTAGTCCTTAGTTTCAGTTGTTCGTGGTTTTCTCTATTCATAATATTTTTTTTTCATTTACTTACTAAGCCTAATGTCTTTAAATATTCTTAAAATAATGTTAATTCTAAAAGTTAATCTTCCATCTCAGGTCACTCCATTAACACTAGGTTTCTATATCCCACTGCCTATTTAATAGGCCTCCGGTGTCTAATGAGTAACTCAGATTTTACATGCCCCAACCTGAACTATAGATGCCTGCCTCTGCTTTCAAAATTTGCTTCTCCCACGGTCTTCCCACATTGTAAATGGCAATTCTATTTTTCTATTTGCTCAGGATAAAAACTCTTGTTATCCCTAACTCTTCTCTTTCTCTCACACCCCATTTCTAATCCATCAGCAAAAATCCTGTCAGCTTTTTATCTTTCAAATATAACCGGAATCCAACAACTTTCTTCCACTCTCCCATGCTCCCCTAGTTCATGCTGTTATTGTCCTGATCTGGTTATTTCATCAGTCTCTTAATTGATCTGCCTGTTTCCACCCTGGCTTGGTTCGAGTTGGTTCCAGCTACACCGGTCTCCTTACTGGTCTTTAAACATCTCAAGTACAGTCCCTCTTCAGTACTCTTGGACTAGCTGTCCCTTTACTTGGACACTGTAAGGTCCTTTTGGCAACTGCATGACTCTTTCAGTTCATTCGTTAAATGTCATTTTGTCAGAGAGGTCTTTGACCACCACAAACTATATGTACCTTCCACTCACTGTCTACACTCCTGTGACATTTTCTGTCACATTATTCTGCTTTATTGTTCTCTAAAGCATTTGTCAGTGATTGACATTTTATGTCTGCTATTTGAATCACTCCATTAGAATCTAAGTGCAATGAGGGCAGGGACTTTGTTTTGTTCCCTGTTGCACATCGAGCTCTTAGAACAGTATCTTGTGTGTACTTCCCACACAAGTGTGTTCAACAAATGCTTGTGGACTGACTGACTGAGTACATGAATGAATAGGGGCCTACTATGAGTCAGACACTAGGCTTGGCACTGTGGGTTTATCACAGAACGAGACAGACGTGGTTCCTGCCTTCGTGACGCACACTCCATTGGTCACTTGCATTCTTACTTTATGATCAGTTGAAAATGGGGAGTGAAGAGAAAGTGGGGAAGTATACAGTATGGTGTGGCACGGTATGGTATGATAGAGGAAGAAAGGGAAAGGGAAAGATTTTAATGCACAGTGTGTTATAAGGGTTTTGGTATTCCTTGTACTCCATTAGTGTCATCAATTCTGAAGTTCAGTTAGGAAACCTTCTGATACAACCTATGCTGAAATTTTCCCTGTGGACTCCATGTAATGCCCCATTAAGGGAAGCAGGATAGAAGTGAAACCAAACTCCCATGGTGATTGCCCATCACATAGGCACTACTCACAAATGCTTCCTTTACTCAACGTAATTCTTTGAGGACATTCTTCATGGAAAACTCACACCTTGCTCTTTGCTTCATTTCACTGATTATATACACGTTCTTTCTGATTTGCTCCCATTTTCACTGTTTCACGTGTAGCAAAACCCATGACGTCAGAGCTGCCCAAATACTTAAAGGTAAGTTGGACATTTTGAAAATTATCTTCTGTGCCCCCAAAGGAAGTCATTGAGGTCTCCCTTGGCCCTCTCCTGCCTGATTTTGTAAAGCTGATTTATTTAGAGAAAATGGATTCTCCTTTCTGACTCTCCAGATAGTTGCCCAGCTACTCCAAGGTGTGAAGGGACCAGTGACAGGTAGAGATGTGCCAGTAACCTTCAGGATTCCTCTAAGGGTCACATTTCAGGCATGGCTTAGAACAGTAACTGGTTGCTTTGCTGCTATGGAAATGGGCCTCTTTGCATCCAACTGTGGGTTTCAAGGCATCAGAAGTAGAATCACCATTTCTTTTTTTAGCTAGTGGGGGCTCCTTACAATCACAGAATCCTAATATTTATTTTGTTTCTTGAGATTAAATTAGGGATGGTGGATGGTTAGAATTTGCCTGAGGATTTTATGGGTGCAGATCAAAATAACAACAGGTATTATAACGTGAGAAGTGCAGGTAAGCCACATAGTTCTGGCTCAGTGAGAGATTTCCCCCTGGGCTACCAAGTAACATCTTTGCTGGAATGTTACATCTTTGCCTCATCTTTGCTGAGGACTTTTTCTTTTGAACCATCCATACCCTTTTAAGTTGCCTGGGCTAATGAGTGTTCGGATCACTGAAGGAGAGTCACAGAGTCAGTTAGACAGGAGTGAACACTGTCTTGGGGGGCAAACGGGGATTACTTTCAGACAATCATTGGGTGATCTTCCTGAGATAAGGAGTAGAAAGTTAACTGAGCTGCTCAAGTCAGGTGGTGCACGTGGGTCGCAGGAATGGAGAATGAGCCATATGTGGGCATTGACCCAGTGTTCTGCCAGTGGCTGCTTTGGGCTGATGAGTGATGGGACTTTGGTCAAGGTCAGCCATCTCTCCCTATTCTGTTCTAACCCTGTATCAACAGACTTCTCTCTTCTCTGGCTTAGAATCTTGGTATGGAGAGAGACAATAAAACTTGATCATGTATTCTTATAAATCTTTTCTGCTTTTGGTTGAATCGCAGTTCTTAAAACTCAAGAGTCAAATTCTTTTATCCTTTTCTAATCCTGGTTCTGCATGGACACTTTTCACTCAAGCAAGGGGTAACTCCTGTGAGGCTGTCAGGGCTGAAGGGTAACAGAGTTCATGTGAAGAAATGAAATGAGGAGTGAGTGTAGACGTGGAGTGGAAAAAACCACGGATAACAGTTCAAAATGTTCTCTTGCCCTGATACCACTGTTTGCTGGTTAAGACACTTTTGCCAAACACTGAGCTAAATCTTTTTATTAAGCATCTCATTTAACTTTTATAACAACCCATGGAAAAGGTATTATTTTCTGATGTAATAGATGAGGCGAAGAAAGCCCAGAGAGTTAAGAAACGTGTACAAAATCATACAAAATGTCAGTGACAGAAATGACATACAAAGCCACAGCTTTCTAACTCCCAAATCCATTCACTTAACCACTCATTCACTACCCCATTGTCAGCCTAGAGAGATACAATTTGAGCAAATACTGCTGTTCCTTCTCCTTCACCTCATTTCTGTATTGCTAATACCAGGTGAAATTGAGGACACACTAAAATCGGTGTTTCTGGGTGAACACCCTTATAGCTTAGACTTGGATTGTGTGGTCAGGGTGCCTGGAGTGCTGGAATGTTAAGAGGCCCAGCTTCCTACTGCTACCTGAGCCAGTGCTGAGGTGTCAGCTTTTCTTTTATCCCCTGGGGGTGTCTTCTACAAAGCCCCAGGGACCCTCAGGCGCCCAGCCTGCATCCAGGGCTGTCCTGCCTGAGGGGGCTCTGGAAAACAGCTAGCAATTGTCCTTCCTTTTCACTCGGCAAGTCGCTCTGTTTCCACCTGAGGCTCCTTCTAGTAAACTGTATTCTTCTGTTTTCCTCTGGATGGATGGCTACTCTGGCCCAGCGCCATCTCCACAGGAAAACAAGGAGCCCTCCTTTGTGGGATAAGAGATTTCTCATTCTCCACTGCAGCTCCCTCAGTAGATAAGGATTTCTGGCATGCTTTCAAGGATGCTGCAAATGAATTATCCACCTCTGTGCTTTCTCCCTTTTGCTTTTATGGCATTTCTTCCATTCTCTATTGTTCCTCAGTAACTTTTGTTGATGACAAAAGATACCCTTCATTTACATTTGAAAAAGGGTAGCAACTTTGTTGTAAAGCCAGAACAATACCTACTGGAGCTCAGCTTCGGTCCCACTTATTCCACTGAGTAGTCCTTTAATATTTTAATAAAATAAAGACCTCTTTTAGTACCTGCTGCTGGGTCTGTGAAGTTTATGATGCATGCTTTATATTCATTTCCATGCTTAAATTCTAATATTTTCCCTCTGGCCCCAGAACAGCTTAATACACTGCAGGGAACACTTTCCCTTGATGATGAAAACAGTATTTTTAAGGTAAGTGGGGCGTTTCATTTTAGTACAATCAGGGGACTCATTAGGGAGTGTGTTCAATGCGCCAGTACCTGGATTCTCACTTCAAAACTACTACTATATATGCTTGAGTTTAAAATGTTGTTATTTAATCACTTTTTATGGGGGAGGGGAAAGCATTTGAGTAAGGTTAACGAAAAGTCAGTAACACCTGTGAGCGGATCCCTGCAGAGGCTCCAGTGACAGTGTCATCTTGGTGAAGTTAGATGGTTTTCAAGGCTTCCACCCTCTGAAAACTGATTTGTCATTTCTGAGAGACAACTGTTATTCTCTCACAGACATTCGCATATTCATGAGGGAAATTAAGATTGTTGTGTGAATTGCCGATGGTAGTTTATCAGTTCACAAAAAGAAACATAATGATTATTTGAACTGGAATACTTGTGTGGCAAGAATCAACACATTATTTCTCCATACAGGGAGATCTACATTGGAAACCAGAGTATAACCAGAGATTGTGTGGTGAACCTTAAACCAGGATAAAAAAGATTAAGTCGATTGCTGTGTCAGGCGAAAATTGCCTAATACAATAATGATTCTCCACCCCAGCTAGGTCTCGGGGACCCGTGGAGCCAACAACATCTTCAGAAGCTTGGGCTCCATCTTGGAACTAAGAATAGGGCCAGACATTTGTACTTTTTCTTAAAATCTCTATATGCGATTCCCTTGTTCAATCTGACACATATTTGCCTCCACGAGATAAATGGTTTTGCAATGGCGCCATGTTGCCCAAAGTTCATTGGGCAACACCCTTTCTCCTGGGGGCCAGTTAGAATCACACCACCAAGATTTGCCTTGCTTATTTCCCTTTGTTTGGGGTTGCGAGGATGATCAGTTCTCTTTTTAGGTAAGTTTTTGCATTTAGACAAATGCTTTCTCTGGCCAGAGGCATTTAAATTTTAGAAAGCTTTGCCCATCTCTGCTGTGATCTAGCATACACTGATTGTACGATGAAATCTTGTAAGCACATGCAATCTTATTTCCTTTTTTACAAGTTTTGAAGGACCCCTGTTATTTTTAGCCCCATCTTCCACTTTTTCAATCACACACACACACACACACACACACACACACAACTGAACAAATTAATGGAAAAAGGAAAATTGTTCCCAGTTATGCGAGTTTATGCGGCAAGAAGATATCTCATGAGAATATGTATTTATTTCCCTAAGGATCACAGCCATAAGCTATTATCCCTTTCCCCAGACTGCAGCCAGATTGATCTTTCTTAAACATAAATTTGATCATGGCCAGTTCCTTTGATGAATTTCTGAAGTTCTCATGCATAAGTAAAAACTTTAACACCTGCTTCTGAAGCCTTCCATGGTCTGCACACTGATTACTTCTCTAGTCACATCGTGTCTTCACACCTCCAAGATCATGCTTCAGCCATCTTTGGATTTCCTTCACTTCCTTGAATGTGACAGTCTCTTACATTTTCTTTGTCTAGAACACACCATCCTCTTCTTTCTCAGTTAGCTCTTCATTTCCTTTAGTTATCAGCTTCATTGTTTCTTCCTCTGTGGGACCTACCCTGATTTCCTCATCCAGTTTGGAAATGTTAGCCATGACCTCTCATAGTGCCCTTGACTTCCATGATCATGACTCAACTGTTTTTTAAAATAGTTCAGTGGCTTGCCATTGCTTTTATGATAAAAATTCAAATTAGACTTAGTAGTTCATGAATCAGCCCACCACTTGTGACCTTATTTCTTTACCTCTCCCCCATCCACTCTTTTTCAGGAACCATTTATTCAGCCACCCTTAGTTACTCTTAGCCATCTGCAGTCACCTTCATCACCAGGTTAATACACCAAAATATACCTTGGCCTTTTATATTGGATTCATGTTATGATTAGAATTAAACATATGTTCTTTGCAAATCACTGTAGAAAAAAGCAGGGAGAGGTAATTTTTCAAGGTAAACTTGGTTCAAAAAGTGTAAGACATTCTCCTCCTTTACTACTTTTGAGTTTAGTTTCTAGTGGCAGCCACTCTCTTAGTTAATCAAGGATTGCTACCCCCAGCCATGTCTTTACTGAATTGAGTAAGGGGGAAAGAACTCTTTTGTAAGCATGAAGTCCTGGCCCCTTACATTTCCCAGGCTTAATTGGGAGGAAGCTAGCATTAGATGTGTCTGTTCTAGACATATCCCAGATTGTCCAGTAGAGTTAGGGTTTCAAGTAATTTTTATATATTCCAATATTTGCATTGTGTTTTTTAAATGGGAATTTATTTCAAAAACTTTTAAAGGTAATAATCAAACACAAACAAAACATCTTCTGTCAACCCATATACCTATGTATAACTGGGTTTCTGGTTTGGCAAACATTGTTGCTGTCTATATAGAGGCTTAGTAGGTCTACTTGCTAGGAGACAGCAGGGCTCTTTTGTTATGCGGTTTCCTTTGCAACACACTCTGACATTCCATGGGTTCTTTTTTTACTGCAAATCTTCTCCTCATGTTAAGATTACAGGAGAAGGGGAAAGAGGTTTTTTTCCATCCAAAAACCAAAAACCTTACTTTTGACAATAGGGTGCCCCCAACTTCGGGAAGCAATGTTCTCTTTCTGTGAAATGAAACACAATACTTAGACTTTTCCACTTGAAAGTGACTAAGATCCATCTAAAAATGTCCTCAGCAAAAAAAGAATTTATTGGTTTGTGTAACTCAGTAGATCACATATACTTTGGCTCTAGAGTCCTCTTATACTTAAAAATTATTGATGACACTCAGAGCTCTTGTTCATATAGGCTATATCTATATATTGTATTAGAAATTAATGTTGTGAATTATCTAAGAATATTTTTTCATGATCAGTGGCATCTGGCTTCATGGGAGCATTGGGGTGTCCAAACCTTCGGGATTGCTGGATGTAATTTCAGGATAGCAGGACAAAGAAAATGTAAGTTAAGGAGCACATAGTTCTTTTGTCTTTATAATCCATAATGACAACTTTTTAAAGCCTCAACTCTCACAATTACCTTCTCCTAACGAGCTTTGTTACTTGGCTTTTGATTTTCATCAAAATTGTACTCAGTTTCAAACTTCATATGTCAAAAAGTTGCTTTGAAAATGTTTGAAGATTCAGCTGAGTGCTGATTTTGGTATTTAGGCAGAAGTGATCTGTTTGTAGACAAGCTCATTTTGAAATAAAGGCTCATAACAAACACTGTGCTCTTTTTTTTTCTCTTAAATTGCAAGCATTCAAGGATGCATGGATTTATTTATTGAAGAAACATTTCAGTAGAATGTCAAAGTGAGACTAACTTTGGGGCTGAAAAAGGCTTCTTTGAAGGGACCTTTGTTGTGGGAAGGTGAGGTGAAAACAGTTACTGGTAGAACACAGAGCAAATGCAGGAGCCTCTAAAGTACAAAAAAGCTGATAAATTGAGGGTAGACAAGAGGCCAGTGAGGTTGGAGGGTGAGTAAAGTGCACTCCATGAAGAAAGAGAGGGAAGGGGACAGATCAAGGAAGCCATTGTACATCAGAAAGTCATTGAAAGATTCCAAACAAAAGGGAGGGAAGGCAAGATGTACAGAGATGTAGCAGGTAAGAATATCTCCTCTTTGGCTTTGTGTTCTAGGGAAACTATACCATTTGTGGGTCTATGTGCATGCCCAGCTGTTCCGCTGCTCTGTCTGCCCTTGCTGTTCTTTCCATCCAGAGGCTGTTTCCCATCCTTACCTGCTGCAATCCTGCACACCTTTTGAAGAGCACCTCAAATGACATAGCTCCTCGATGACGCTGTGACGTTGGGCTCTCTGGTGCTATGGAAAGCACACGGACACTGGCATCGAAGATGTCTGGTTTTGTGTCCTGACTCAGTCACTTTTAAAACTGCAGGGGACCTTGGATGAGATTCTTAGCCATTCTGAGACTTTTGTTTCCTTTTAGCAGACAGTAATGTCTATCCCGGGGGGTGGTTGTCAGGATCAAAGGAGATGGCATTTGTAAAGAACGTGTCACGTGATAGGCGCTCCATACATGCTAGTTCTCTTCTGCCTCGAAAGGCAAAAACAGGGGTAACTCAAAGCATAGGCTGTGCATCAGAGAAGTGTGGCTTTGCATCCCACCCTGCCGTCATCAGCTTCCTGGGGGACCTTAGGCATTATTTTACCTCTTCACAGGTTCCTCATTAATACATGGAGGTAATGAAATGATAGGATTGCTGTGAGGTTTAAAGGAGATAACCTATCAAAAGAACTTGGCACAGTGCCTGAGAAAAAGAAATACTCTATAAATACTGGCCATTATCCACAAGAGCAGTACCCAGAGTGGGTGCTTCATGAAACACCTGGAGTGTGACCCATGAATACTTTCTAAATGAAGAACTGCTGATGGGTGCTGGTAAATTCCAATCCAGACCACAGATGGCTGGCTCAGTCCAGGGAGCAGAGACATGGGGATCTGACATAGACATCCTTAAGTCCCTTGGGCATCCAGGAGTAAATGCCAAGAGCAGACATAGGAGGCAAGGTAGGCTACAGAAGCTGATGGTGACAAACTCGAACTTCTTCGCAATTTTGGTGCGTGAACAACACAAACTGAATCATCTAAGCTATAAACAATGAGAATAAACTTCTTAAAAAATACAACTGAATTTCAGTGAGTCATATTTCTTTTTTGATGATATTTGAAGAGATCTAGAGTCCAGAAGTGGTAGCTCCCACAGAATGCGTGTGTTTCTATCTCTGCTGGTGTAGCAACAAGCTGGCCAGCCCCACTCAGGGAGGGGGTGGGCATCCAGGCTGGCTGTCCTTGAGCAGGTGACATATCATGTGCGCTCTCATGCCACCCCCGTAATCACGGGGTGCAACTGGCCCAAAGTCCTTGAGCAAGGGATGTTGTGGAAATGCTAAGAAAGAAGGCTCCGACAACATCGGTCACGGACGGCATGATGACTCTCCTTGATACAAGCTCATCCTCCCAAGCTCATACTCTGAGTTGGAGGACACTCGTGAACAGGTCACACATGCTCAGCTGCTGGCACGGTGGCTTTCACACTGCAGACTCAGCTCAGTTGATTGGGGTGATATTTGGTTGCAGGAAGGTGGGAAAAATCCAAGGAACAGCACTGACGGACGGTTGGAGCTTTCCAAAGCAACCCCTTCACTGACTGCATTTGTTTCATATCATACATAAGTTGTGCAGTGCCCAGGCTGCACAGCCAGCTTTGGTAGGCCTGGAGTTGCCAAACTGAAAACGTCCCAATTCCAAAATACATAGGTGAGTACACAGCCCTTACGTACCAGATACTTTCTCACAGATGATCTTATTTTATGAAATCAGGCCACATATCTCAGGAGTCATTCTAGATTGCCCCCTTCCCCTCCCCTTTTCCCCGATCCATAGCAAGTCCTGTCAGTTTGACGTACAAAGTGCAATGTGAATCTAACCCCTGCTCAGCACCTCCTCTGTTACCACTGTGCTCCAAGTCTGCCTGGAGGATCTCAGCAGCCTCTGAACTCTATACCTGCTTCCACCCCTGTCCTGCCCAGCAGCCAGAGCGCTCTTTGAAAAATATAAGTCAGATCACGTCACTCACTTACTCAAAACCCTCCAGGCACTTTCCATCACACCTCACTTATAGTGCAACCTGCTTAAGACAGCCTATCAGGCTGTATGTGCTCTGGCCCCATTGTCTTTTTCTCTGATTCCGTATCCTCATTCCCCATTCTTTGTTCATGGCGCTCTGATCACAAGAGCTATTTGGCTGTCCCCGAAGATCTTCAGATCTCTGTCTTCTCTGGGATCTTTGCACTTCTTGTTCTCTCTTGCTGGAATGCTTTTCCCTTAGATCAAATGTCTTCTCTCTATCTTATCATTTTTGATCCAATATCACCTCCTCGGAGATACTGTCCCTGACGGCTACATCTGAAATAGCTTTCCCACTGAAACCCAGTCACTCACCAGCCCCTTAACCTGCTTTATTTTTCTTCCAAGTGCTGTTATTGTTTGCCTGTAGGCTTACTTATTGTCTATCTCCTTTGCTGTCATGTAAACTTTATAAAAACAGAGACTGTCTAGTTCAACACATTTCCCTTTACACCTAGAATAGTTTCTAGCCCACAGTAGGTATTTAATAAGTTCTGGGAATAAATGCTCAATAAGTTAAATTCTTAGGGCAGGGGTCCTTCAACTGCAGCCTTGGGCCATTCACATCAGCATCAATTTGGAAATTGTTACAGTTGCAAATTCTCGGTTTCTAACCTGGAATTTATCAATCAAATTTATAAATTCACTGGCTGTGAAGCCCAGAAATTAATGCTTTGACCAGCTCACCAGGAGGAGATTATGATGCACACTTAAGTTTGAAAGCCACTGCCTTGAAACAAATGTGCAAAATACTATTAGGTCTGCTGTACAAATAAGAAATTTTAGAGAGGTCACATAGTTCAGGCAACTTAAAGAAGACAAAGCACGTATTACCAAATGTCACATTATAAGCACTCGATAAAAAACAGTAGTGGTATTTATAATAGTATGGTTACCTACTATGTATCAGGGGCTATATTTAATCTTCACAGTAATTTTGTTCAGTGGGTATTAATGTGTCCATTGTTAACTTTACTGAGGCTCAGACAGTTATATCAACCCAGATAACCCAGCAAGCCAGAGACAGAAAGATTTGCTTGCTTGCTTCTTTCCTTTTTTCAAAGACATCTAACTAAGGACAGATCACTGATGTGGTGGCAGATATGCAAGGAAAACACATTTGGCATTTTCTGAAACAAATGCCAAGTTTCCACAGTTGGAGATGATGAGCGGTAGGTCCTGACATCAAGGGAACCCTTGGAAAGGGAAGCAGATGCCCTTTCAGTCCGGTGGCTTCAACTCTGAGACACTGGCCCACGCTCACCTTGCAAGCCCCAACTTCTTCTACCTTAGAAATGGGCTGTGTGGCACTTTGGACGTGGGCTGACAAAAACTTGGCTTGGGCACCAGGAAGCATGAATAATTGTGGGCTCAGCAAATCACGTGGGCCTCACTGCCTTCATGGGAGAGAACTGACATTTGATGGTGATAGAGAAGAAAATGATGGAAATATATAAATATATGTCCTTCTGAAATCGAGTCACAGTTGTTCTTGGAACTGCACACCCTGAACACATACAGACAAAACCCCAAACAGCAAACTCCTAAAATTGTGCTACAGCAGTCTGGTCAGTTTAACCATGGGTACTGATGGGGAAATGATGTGAACTGGCCTCGCCATTTCCCCCTTATTCCTTTCTCTGTTTTGGTTTTTCACAGCAACATGAATGCATTCTTCACTTTGTAGTTGTTTTATAATATGGAGGCAAGCATTCCTGAAACAGGTGTGCTTTGAAGTCTCTAATGTGGATAAGAGCAGTGTTGAATTATTTGCACTTACAGTTCCTGTCTTTACAGATGTGTATTTATGTATGCTTGGAGGATTTTCCAAGGATCTGCCATTGCTGTTAAGGTTTTGCTCATAGGCTGCTATTGGCCTAGAATCTAAGGGTGAAACGGCATGGGACGAGTGGACTCACAGGAAGCAAAGTCACTGTGCTTGGAGTTATCAAAGAAAAGGGACACTGCCTGCATCATATGTGTCCCCAGTTCCTATTCCACATTTAGCACATAGTAGACATTTAAAATAATCTGTGTGGAATGGGTATTTAGATGGTGGAACAGGAACCCAGTAAACAGTCATTGGTTGGATAAAAGAAGGGAGAAGGAAAGGACCCTTACTGTATCTGTCATGTAACAGGCATTCAAGGAACATTTCTTGATAGGAAAGTACTACCAAGAGCCTGGGTGAGTGTCCAGTGAAGGTTTGAACAAATGCCTGGCTCTTAGCAAGCAGTTAAAGAATGACACCAAAAAGAATTAGCAGTCACATTTCCAGTCACACAAATGACATCTGCAGGGTGTAATGCAAGGGCAATGGGCCACTTCCTGAGAGCAGGCTTCTTATGCTGGAACATGTCTTTTTGGTAGGTCTCTTTTTTCCAGAGCATCACCAAAACCTTGAGCTCTTCATTTGCATGACAACGACTGTTTCTTTCTCACCATTTCTCCAAAGCACGCAGACACTCGTTTGTGCAAACTCACACATTAAAGTGAGGGAACAGTGTGGGCTTCTCACATGTCCACACTCATAAAAGCCACATGGAAAGCCTCCACCCCTTCGCCTCTCAATGACTAAAACGTGGTTCTGTTTACCCACCTGGGTGGACTGTGTCAGCCCTCGGGGTGGAGTTCTGAGATGTCTGGTGCTGTCAGAGCCTGTGATGGGAATTTCTCTAGCTATCTCCCTTCGATACCCAGATACAAAGCCCATGTGATCAACCCTACTCAGCTCTCAAAAGAGGACTATTGTGCACAAGCTTTTCTGAAAAAATAGTATTTCACCTGTGACTGGGGTTTCTTTTAAAACCAAGGTTCTCTCTGAGCTTGATTTTGGTTTTCTTTGGGTCAGGAGACTAGATCTCGCAGGGGATCTGCAACCTTTTCCTGTTATGGAAGAATGCATATTAGGAGTCTTAATTCTTGGATGGTATTAATTAAGCTCTTTGTGCCTCAGTTTCTTCATGTGTAAAAGGGGTTAATAATAATACCCATTCCATGGGATTGTAGAGAGGGTAAAGAGTTACGGTATGTCATGGCCTGGAAAGCACTTGGACCAGCTCGTTGGAAGCACCCAGGTAATCTATCTTTCCAGAGCACAGAAGTCAAGTTTGGGAGGCTCCACCCTATCTTGCCAAGTGATCTTTCCTTCCTCCTTGGCAGGAGGAAGGAAAGGCAATGAGGGGATGGCCCCACCAGGGGCGCTCTACCTCCCCGTGATTCAATCTGTGCAGCACACTTGCCCACCTAATGGTTTGGGACTCCACATCAGGTTTCAGGTAGCAAAAGTTTTCATCCGCTGCTTAAGAAGAAAGGTTGAAAACCTTTGATCTAGCACAGTTTTCCATTTTACAGATGAAAAGACTGAGGAGTCAAGACCTCTTGAGTCCCATACCAATGCTCGCTCCACTCTCCAGCCCTGTCCCCTCCCCTCATTTATCAAAGCTGATTGTTCTCATCCTGTGGTTATAATCCAGACCCCAGTGGATAGACACGAGAGACATAAGTCAACTCTCATTTTGAAGTTAAAATGAAGCCTGATTCAACAGTTTGTTTAAGGCCTTATAGTAAAAAAATTTCGTGATGATAACATGGGTTTCTTTTATTCATTATTCAACACAATTTATGAAACAACTTAGTGCATTTCAATCACTTTCAGTGCTATTTCTATTGTACTCTCTAGGACCTTTTGCCCAGGAGAGAGATACAACCCCGAGGCATAAAAATTCTTTTAATGTCCCAAGATAACTTTTCAAGGTTTTGCTCCCTCTCATTCCTCTTAAGGAGCCAAAAGACAGGAAATCTTTAAGCCTTATGCGGAAAATAAAAGGAAAGAAAGAACCCTCACAACTGGAGTTGTGAGGAGGCCGGAATCTACCTTCACCTGGTACCTTTGTTTTCTTGGTGTGGCTTTTTTCTTTTATAAAATGAAGATGGAAATGCTCATCTCAGAAGGTGGTTGGGAGGGTTGATTGAGACAGTGTGTCAGAAGTCCCACACCTGTAGCCAAACCTGACAGAAGAAACGCAGCCAATTAAGTCTTCTCTTATCACTCCCAGTGAATATATGCCTTTCTGTTTTCTCAGACCCCTTTTAAGAATCTACCCAGACACTTTGGCTATACAAAATTCTCATTTGGGAACTTTTTCCTCTGTCCCAAATGAAAATTTCCCTTTGAGTTCTAGCCCTGGGAGCTCTAATCTCATTGGTCGAGTGGCTATGTTTCCATTGGACTATCTGTTTTGGATGCTATCATTAGCCCAGTGAGGTAAGCAGGGCAGGTGACATGGTTCCTATTTTTCAGACGATAAACTGAGTGTCAGGGCCGTTAGGTGGCTTGCCCAAGGTCATGCAGCTCATAGTATCCAAGCTCGAGGGCAAATCCACGTTTCTCTGACCCCTGTCCACCGTTCTACCCGGTAGCCCTTGGCTGACTCCATTTGAAGCCCTTCTCCAACCTCTCCCAGCAGGGCTAGTTGTATTTTTATACCAGACATTTTTTAATCGTCTCTCAGTGGGTGGTAAAAATACTGGTGAGGCAGGTCATTCCACGTGAAAGAGGCTGCATCGAAGGCCTGGAAATGTGTGGGAGGCAGAGGGAGGGGGGTGGAATGACATTCTGCCCCCCGACACCGTGAGGAGGTGGGACATATCAGGACAAGTGAAGCGTAAAGAGAGAGCGAGACTTTCCAAGCTCTGCCCTATAAAAACACAGCCGTGACAAAGGGAAGGTTGCCTACAAGGACAAACTTGACGTTTCCTTGAGTTTTCGAGGGAAAGGGCTGAGTCACCACGGAAACACCATCCCTTTCCCTCCCCCAGGGCGTAGATGGCGAGGTACGACTCTACAACGTGACTGACTTGGCCCTCCTGAGCTGCTCACGCATCCAAAGAAGGGCCCCTCTGCCCAGAGCTCCTCACTGAGGCCTTTCAAGTTCCAAACCACTCTTTTCATCGTACCCCACACCCAAGGGTTTTCCTAACCTGGAAAGTCATGCACGTTAACTTCAATTTACAGTCAACTTACCCCTTACCTACTCAGAGACTGGTAAGTAACATTTCATCTGCTATTAACAGAGGACCCAACTTAAACTGGCCTAAATGTTTTTTTTTTTTTTAAGTGTTATCTAAAATCGGAAGAGACTGGTAGGGGAGTGATTGCAGGTCGCTTAAGTCAGGGACTTTCAATGAGCAGCTTCCCTCGATCTTTTTCTTCTGTCATCCTTAGAGGGTTAGTTTCATCCTTGGTGTCATAAGATTACGGTCTCAAGGAGAACACAGAGCCCCAGGCTTCGTGTACATTCTTAACCATGTGGACCCAAAGGCAGACAAAGGAGTCTTTTTTCCTTATGAGGTTATTCTTTTTTTAGTCAGGGAACCAAGTCGTTGCCTAAGTCCTCTGGCGGACATCCTTTCCTGTTTTGTTTTTTGGTCAGTTTGAATCACGCCATTAGCTCAAACAAACTGGGATTGGAATTACTTAAGGACTGGAATCACTACTACTGATCAGCCTCGGCAGATGAAGACTGATCGGGGTGGGGAGAGTCCGTTTCAGCAAGATGAGACTGTCTGAGGGGGGTCCCCTTAAAGGGGATTAGGGCTTGGTGGCAAAGAAGGAGGAGGAAATAAAGGCTGTTGGATAGGTGACCAAAAATGTTTTGTATGATATTACCTAAGATTGCTCAAGGCTGCAGTAAAGATTAAATGAAATATGTGAAAACCATTGTGCTTGGTTCCAGGCAGATAGTAAGTCCCAAATAAATGTTCAATGTCACCTTCCCGGCTCCTGTATTTACCCCATGTTCTAGCTGCGATTCCTTAAATTGGCTTCCAGCCTTAATTTATGCTCTCTCTGTTTAGAATGCCCCTTTTCTTGTTGCGACCACACTGCTTACTCTTGTTCTGGGCTGCTCTAATAGAATACCAGAAACAGGGTGGCTTATAAACAACAGAAATTTATTTCTCACAGATCCGGAGGCTGGAAAATCCAAGGTCAAGATGCCAGCAAGTTCTGGGTCTATGGAGAGCCAGCTTCCTGGTTAATTGAAGGCTGTCTTCTTGCTGTGTCCTCACATGGCCAAGGGAAAAGGAGCTCTCTCGACCTTCCATTATCATTCCCCAGGCTCCACTCTCCTGAGAGTCACCTCCCAAAGATCCCACCTAAAAATACTACCATTTTGGAGGTTAGGTTTCAGTACTTAAGCCTTGGGAAGGGCATACACATTTAGCTGATAGCATCTACCAATTCCCACCTCATAGCCTGTCTCAAGGGTCAAATGAATACAATGAAGTCCATGAATTTGCAATCTCCCAAAGTATATTTGTTCCTTATTCATGGTCATATCACACTGTGCCTGTATTTGTGTACTTTTCGAGACTTTCCTACAGGGTGAGATTTTTGAGTCTTATATTAGGTCTCATCAATCTCTAAATCTTCCGAGTAACCTCCTAGCAAACCTAACGCACAGGAAGTATTCAGGAAGCATTTGTGGAGTTGAACTGAACGCATTTTGTTCAAATCTGCTACCCTGGCCCCACAGAGCCTCCAGATCTGTGTGCGTGTCTAGTTTTCCAATATCGACCACACCTGTGGCGAATTCTTTTGTTTCTTAGTGTGGTAAAACATACAGAACATAAAATTGACTATCCAAATCATTTTTATGTGTACACTTCAGTAGCATTGGGCACGTTAACATTATTGTGCAGCCATCACCATCATCCATATCCAGTTTTTTATCTTCCCAAACTGAAACTCTGTATCCATTAAACAATAACTCCCTGGTGATTCCTCCCTCCCCCTTTCTATTTTCTGTCTGTAAAACTTTATCTAGATACATCCTGTAAGTGGAATCATACAGTATCTGTCCTTTTGTATCTGGTTTATTTCACTTAGCGTAGTAGCTTCAAGATTCATCCATGGTGTAGCCTGTGTCAGAATTTCATTCTTTTTTAAGGCTAGTATTTCATTGCATGTATATATCACATTTTGCTTATCCATTGGTCCATTGATGGACACTTGGTTTGTTTCTTCCTTTTGGCTATTGTAAATAGTGCTGTTACACACACTGGTGTATAACCCTCTGTTCAAGTCCCTACTTTTAATTCGGGGGGACATGTACCCCAAAGTGGCATTGCTAGACCTTCTGACAATTCTGTTTAATTTTCAGAGGAGCCGCTGAACTCTCCCACAGTGGCTGCACCACCGGCACGTTCTTTTCACTTGTACCAGTTCCACAGCTTATTAGCTTTAGCTTCCAATGTGAAGTTGGTGAGCCCGGTCTCCGATCATAAAGTTCCAGAAACATGCGATTGACCCTGGTGGGTCAGGTGCTCGTCCTGAATGGAACGAATTGGTAGGCTGAGGGGGAGCTCAGGAGGCACAGGCATAGTGGCTGAGTAGATAGGGTGTCCTTGGAGAGGGGGTCTGTGTGGTTTCTGTAGGCCCACCAAACAAGTGTTCCCCACACACAGAAAAAATAATAGTTTGGCTACTTGTAGTTAAATTTTAAACCCATGATCTCTTCTTGGCTGTCTAAGAGGGTCTCCCATTCTCTGATCAGAAGTCCTGCCAAGAAATGAGGTTAAGGGAAACCTCAGACCAGGTGTCCTCTCTCTTATGTCTTCTAGGTCAAAATACTTCATACATTTCAGAAGCCATCCTCTTTTGAGAAGGGACAGAGTCCACATTGGAGGGGAGGACTGGTCCTTGCCAATATTACAGACTGATGACAGATGACCTGTCATTACAATGGCTCTGTAAATGTGTTTTGCCAGCACTAAAGGGGGAAAAGAAACCCACTAAAGGAGAAGAAGAAAAGTTCTTTAACATTTTGATCACTGAAGTCTTGTCATCCATCAAGACCTGGCACCCTGCCTTCCACCCACTTGGCCACTCCTGGACCAGAAATGATGAACATAAGTCATTGTGGTTTTTTTGGTTTTACAAAAATAGAAAAAAGATTTGTCTAGAATGTGGCATGTCTGGGTTTCCAGAGACATCTGCTTATCCAGGGAAATGAAGACCCCGGTCCATTCTGCTGTAGATGTCATTATAGGGATCCCCAAATTCTCAAGGTTAGTCATCTCCTTAGAGCAGAGAAAGATAATTTTGCTTGGCTTTATCACTTTCTCTGATTATAAGTGTAGTAGATTCTCACTCTTTAAAAAAAAACTTTACAGAAATGAATGACTTACAAAATAAGAGCTCTTCATAATCTTACTCAACAGATATAATCACTGGAAATGTTTTGGTTCATATTCTTCCAAAACCTTTTTTTATACACGAGTGCTCATATAAGTAAAGACGTAATTTTTTCTACATGTAATTATTTTTACCTAAGTGGATTAATAATGTAGCTCTGCGATTCTTTTTTTGTAACAATGTAACTTTGACATCTTTCCCTGATAGTACCTAGAACTCTCACTCATTCTTTTCAGACTGAGTTTCTATTGTATGGAAGTGCTTTATTTATTCAGATTTCATTTACAGCTATTCAGGAGTGAGAAAAAGATTTAATATTCATATTTTTCTCAGTCTCTCTCCTTGCTTCCCACCTCTATAATATTTTATTGGGCAAAGGTGAATTTTGGACAAGAAGTCAGAAGTGGTTCCCATCTCCTCTAGTGGCTCCATTGTTTTAAAATTAGCATCTCTCTTAGTTGCTCATTGTGATGCTCAATTATTTGATTATTCATTGTCCACTTAAAGAAATCATCTTTCATCTATAAATTAAACAGTAATAGGAAGCTCACAGCCCTATGAATTCTAAGAGGGGTTTCAGAGCCATAGATCCGGGGAGAATCAGGCAACAGGGTCAGAGAGCTCTTCTGTAGTTTCTGTGTTGCCTTTCGATTTTTTACCCCTTGTTTGGTTTCCATGGAAATTGGCGATGTGCATGGTGTGTGTTTGTGTGTGTGCATGTGTATGTGGTATGCATGAGTGTGTGTCTGGGAAAAAGAGCCCGGGTAAGAATGAACTCCCCAGAACAAATGCTGATGTGTGCAAAGCCTCAGGAAGCAGCCAGGTGGAATTGGGGGGTTACTGGGCAGTGGGAAAAGTGACCCTAGTAAATTAGGACAGGGCTGAGGAAAAAGCTGGGATGCTATTTCTGTGGGTTTTTTATAAATTTGGAAAATTGATTTCTTTGTCAGTGTGATGATGCCTCAGGCATCTCTGATTAATTAAATGACTCTAGGCCCCTTTGTGACAGATGTGACTTCTGAGTAACACACCGTTGAATGAAACAGAAGATCTGGGAAAAATCTCTGACAGTCTTTACTATTTATAACTTGCTTGTGCCACAAATGTTAGAAGAGAGATTAGATTTAGGATGCATCCTGGATTGCTGGTGGAGGGAGGTGAGATTGGGAGGTGTGCCTGGAGACGGGGTACATAAGGATTTAGGATCCATTCGAAACATCTTTCCGTTGCTTTCAGAATACTGTTGTCTGTAGTTGCAGGAACGTTAGTCTGTGTTACTTAAGAGGGGCAGTCTTAGAGAAGCTTTATTTTTCAAGTGCTAATTTAAGCACAGCGTGGTTTCCCAAGTACAAATACAGATTTAGTGTGTACTCTACCCTACTCAATATACAACCATGTAGCTGCAAAAGCCATTTTGTCCTTAGTCTCATTGCCGGGCGCTGGCGAGAACAGTCAGCCTCACAGTTCTGATCTTTTGTGGGGACGGGGATTATTTTCTAGGGACCAAAAAGACCATTACGCCCTTTGTGATCATGGCTTTAATTCTTTGCATTAAATTGTCTTTTAAGGGTATAAAGCTCCCTAATTGTATGATTTTTATATGTTACTTTCTCGAAATCCCTGGA
Source organism: Sturnira hondurensis (assembly GCF_014824575.4). NCBI lineage: Eukaryota > Metazoa > Chordata > Mammalia > Chiroptera > Phyllostomidae > Sturnira > Sturnira hondurensis. Next base: position 6,131,478 of record NW_028075269.1, read on the forward strand.
GGGTAGTCATGGATTTATTTCCCCTTCTTTGCAGTTGGAGGAAATGGGGAGAGGAGTAGTAAGCAGAAGCCAGGAATTATGGTGACTAGGAACAAGGACTCTGGAGCCAGAGAACCGTGTTTGAGTCCAAGTTTCTCCCCTTGGAGAAGTGATCTGGGCCGAGTTGTTGAATTGGTCGGCCTTTTAGTTCCCTTTTCTATAACTTGAGGATAATACTTTCTGTTCTAGAGGGGTTGTCATGAATGAAGTAAACAAGGCATGTTAAGCATTTAGTATAGTGCTTGGCACATAGGAAGCCCTTGGCAAATGTAGAAATTCTTAATAATAAATTCAAAGACACAAAGATGGTAAGTCACAAAACAGGTCTAGAGTTGGAGTTGGACTCTAAGCTGAGTGTGTTTCGTCTACACCACAGTGCATGCTCCAAGACTTTCTTCAGGTCTTTCCTGTTGGAACAATCCAGAGTCACCCCTTTGTGGAAGCTGCTATTTGAAATGGACTAATTCAGCCAATGGGGGGTTATTTGGGGGAAAATAAAGAATTCAAAATGAGCAAACACATTACAAACCCCCATTAAGTGTCAGGCAGGTTTACATTGCTATTTCATTTCATCACCACACTCTTCCTCATTACAAAGATGAAGAGCAGGAGACTCAGGACATAAACAACTTTCCCAAAGTCGTGTAGCTACTATGAGGTAGAGGATACCTAGCCCAGAGCTGTCTAACACCAAAGCCATCTTTCCATTGCTCCAACCAAGGGCCCCAGTGAAGGGACTTTCATTTTTTTGGAGGGGGCACAGATTTGGGGCTAAGAAGGTGTGGGCTATATTTGGTTTGCCTGCCTGCTCCAAAGACTTCTTTCTTAGTCTGGTTCCCTGGGCTATTTCAGGCCTGCCATGTCATTTCAGTGCCCCCCCCCCCTTGGAGAGCCCTAAAGAAGGTGCAAAGAAAAAAAGAAACCCAAGAAATCTATTATTGGCACTCACCCTCAATTTGCTATTATGACGTCCATTCTGCAAAGAAGTGTTTATACCCTTATAAGGTTCCCAGCATCAATTTAACTGTGTTATCTCGCAGTAGATGATACAAAATGCAATCTGAGTAGCATACGGGGAAGAGAGGTGGGAGAGTTTCTTGGCTGGGGAATGAGAGAGAAATAAAAAAGGGCCTACTATGCTGAGTCACTAAGGCAAAGCAGCTTACTATGGACCACATTCAGGCCTGAGCCAAGACGCCGCAGCAAGTTAGATACTGGTTGTGTGGCTGAGATGTTCCTCTTTGGGAACGCCTCTTCTGAGAAGTCGCAGCCAGAAAAACGGGGGAAAAACGCCAACATCCTGAACATTTTAAGTTCATCAGTTATATTTTTACACAGTTAAATCAAGCACAAAAACAGAAAAAAGAAAGTCGTGTTTCCACCAGCTTTCCTCAAGACTCCCCCAACACAGCCAGATGCCTTAACTCTCTTCCCTTCGTCATCATAATAATCCAGCTGCCATTACTGGGTGTTGTTCACGGGCCAGGAACTGGGCTCGGGGGTCAAATGCCTTATCTCGCCCAATCTTTGCAAAAATCCCATGGAGTAGGTACATTGACCATCCTCATTTGGAGAAACTGATGCTTAGTGAGGTTGAGTAACTTAATCAAATGTCAGAACTTGAGGGTTAGAACCCAAATTGATTTTTTCTGATGCCAGATGGAATACTTAATTTCTACATACCACTACCGCACCACTTTCTGAAGCTGAAAGGGATGAGAAATCTTAAACTTCAGAGGTCCCAAACTTGGCTTATTTTCAGAATAACTTGGTAAGCTTAAAGTAAAACAAATACTCTCCCTCCCAAGCGAAACACAAAAGGAAAAGAAAATAAGGAAGAAAGAAGAAAGAAAAGAAAGAAAGAAAGAAAGAAAGAAAGAAAGAAAGAAAGAAAGAAAGAAAGAAAGAAAGAAAGAAAGAAAGAAAGAAAGAAAAAACACTCCCACAGATTTCTGCACTGGAAACTTCTTTACTTTTTTTTTTTTTTTAAGATTTTATTTATTTATTTATTTATAGAGGGGAAGGAAAGAGGGAGAGAAACATCAATGTATGGTTGCCTTTTGTGCGTCCCCTGCTGGTAGTTAGCCTGCAAGGAACCGGCCTGCAACCCAGGCATGTGCCCTGACTGGGAATCGAACCGCGATCGTCTGGTTCGCAGGCCCGTGCTCAATCCACTGAGCTACGCCAGCCAGGGCAAAACTTCTTTACTCTTGAAGATCTTTATACAGAAGCTTTTTGTTGGATCCTGAAAATTCATATTTGCATTTCCTCCTTGTGATTCTAATACAAACTCAAATTGGAAACCATGGATTTTACCTAGTCCATTCGTTTACAAAGTAGTGGCTTAGCATAATGATTGCTTTCCCATGGCAATACACTGAGTTGGTGTCAGATCAGAATATGACACATGGTCTTCTCTCCATATTACCATGACCATCAGTTGATTAGTGAATTGGTAATACATGTGGGCAAGTCATTGATTCTATGGACTAGACTTGAGATGCTTTTAAAGGAGGGGGACACAGTGGGATCTGAGATATTAGGAGAACCATTTTCATCAGGTAAGTGTCTAGGATTTGGAGAGTTCAGAAAAACACAATCCCATGTATTTTCAGAAAGAGGAAGAATTGCTGAGAGCATGGACACGAGACTGAGAATGCTTCATCAGGACATGAGAATATCCTAGTCAGATGGGATCACCAATTCCAGGAGTTGAGGTCCATGGGAAAATGGAAGTGAAATCTGTGGAGATAGATACTTGTCCCCCTATATTTGGAAGCTGGTGCATAGACAGGGTGGGCAGCCAGATACTCCAACCATATTACACAGCTACTCCACTGAGTCATTTAGAATTTACTTGCATGATTGAAGTGGGGTGTCTAGGGCCCAGTGGTGACAGAGATGGGAGGGCTGAGGTTGTGTCTAGATTAGGCCTGGGATGTGCCCTTGCTGCTTGCCTGAACCAGGATCTCCAGCCTTGCCTCTCCATTGGTGAGCCACTCAGTGCTCAACCAACAAATTGATTTGCTGTTTCACTTAGCCCGGGTCCATTTATATTCTTTGCAATCAAGAATCTTGACCTGTGTAAAATGTGAAGGCTAATGTCTCCTTGATAAATTTATCAACAATTTTGTTTGACCCGTTCCAACCTTTTCTCAAACAACAGCCCACTGAAGAAGCTGATTTAAAGGTTTCATCTTACTTAATCTGTAATTGTAAGATAGCTATTATTATCACTACCAATTTTAAAGATGTGGAAGACTGGGCTACTAGAAATAAATAAGAACTCCTGGGTTTAAATCCTCTCTCTGATATTCAGTTCTGTGACTTCAGGAGGATCTTTTTCCCTGTCTGAATCTTTCTTTGCTTATCTTTAAAAGGAAAACAGTGACTACCTTTCTCCCAGAGTTGTTGGGAGGAGAAATGTAAGGCAAAAATATTTTATATGTTATAAAATATAACTAAAGTTATTATCATTGTGACCCTATCCTTCAGGGAATCCCTTGCATTTTAATTCGCTTTAAAAGGTATATTTCAAAGGGAAAAAATATATAGCCTAACGCCGTCTACCAAACCTAAATGACATCCAAGCCAAAATGTAAAAATTGGATAATTCTGCACAATATTGGTTTTCAACTACAGTTTGATTGCAGCCTGTCAGTGATTTGTTTTGTTGTCCCTGATGGAGTGTTCTGTTTGAGTTGTGGCTATTTTATAGGAACAGTGGGATGAAGGCCTCTCTTCTGAGGAATATGAACCAGTACCATGTCTCTTGAAACATTTCCCCTAAAACATGCCTGGTAATAGGAAGAAAATCTCTCCCTTAATTGAAGACTCATGAAGTCTGACCTACCAGAAATAATAAAGCCATCACTTATGACACTTGTTATTGGTTTGGGAGGGCTCCCAGGGCTCCCCGCCAGATGAAATACCAAGGCTTCCCAGGCAGAGCAGGAGGGCTGGGCCCTGCCCTAAGGCTGCATAGGAGGAAATGCCTTCCTCAGCATGGAGGCCTGTCCTGTGGAAACAATTCAGTCACGTGTCTGGCTGGACGTCGGGTGCTCATTTTTGTTTAGAATCTAAGGAACTGATCTTCAACTCTCCTAAGAAAGAAGGGTACATATGGCCCTTTTCTTCTCCCCTCCGTGTCCAGAGCTGGGAACAACTGGATTTCCTGAGGTTAACTGTTCACGGAAAGCTCTTATCTATGCCTGCTTCTCACTTCATTTCCATGCCTTTCTGAGTATCTCCTTGTGAGGCTAAAAATACAAGTTTCATCTGTATTCATACTTGTCCTTACTTCCCTCTCCCCTCTTCCAATGCCTCAACCCCTTCCCACCATGACATCTCAGAGGAAAAGGTGTCATTCTTTTTTATCTAGGGTTGACCTCTACACATGGTCTTGACCCCATCCTTTTCTATATGTCCTTTCTACATCATCTTCCTTTCTCCTTTTCCTAACTCTTCAGTATATTTCTTTATTTTGGTTCTATCTTCCCTGATAAGTGCACTGCAAGCTTCTCTTTTCTCAAAACAACCCTTTCTTGACCTTGTATTCCCCTCCAGCTATTATTACCCATTAATCTTTTCCTTTACAGCTAAACAACTGGAAAGAATCTCTCTGTTCCCTGTTGCCCTCCCTTACTTCATTCATCTCCTTATAACCTTGCCCTCTGCCTCCTGCTCTCACCACCACACTGAAACTGCTCTTGCTCAATCAACAATTGGTTTATCAATCGCCAAGTCAGTGGACCCTTTCAGATCTTATTAACCTGATGACCGTAGCATTTGACTCGGATAACCTCTCTCTCCTCCTGGAAACTTCCTTCTTTTTCCATTTTCTTGACATTTCCCTCCAACTCCTATGGTATTTTCTTCTCCATGTCCGTCACTGCCTTCTTTCTTCTCTAAACTCTTTAACTATTGCTGTTCACTGAAATGTGACAGGCGACAGCTACTTAGTAATCATTGCCCCCAAATTTTGTTTGGCTCTTAGACATCCATTGATTTTAAGGAAGGCAGGCTTCTATCTCTGATCTAGGCATACATCATGGTTGGTCTAAGCATGAATATTAATCCCATTTTTCTTCACTAGTGACTTACTTTTAAGCCAGATATAGCCAATGAGACATGAGGATAAATCTGCTGTAGGACTTCTGAAAGAATTATTTTCCTCCATGAAAAACAGAATCTCACAAAGTGAAAACCTTTGTCTTTCTTTTATGCATATTCTTGCCTTGAAGATGGTTGAGTAAGGACATGGAATTTGGGTTTTGGCAGCCATCTCAAGTCAATGAGGCAACAAGTGTGAAGATAAACAGTCAACGTGCAGAGAAAGGCAGAATAAAAAGCAAAAAGAACCTGGATCCTTGAGGATATCACTGAACTCTGGACTAACCTCAGAATAACCTACCCCATGATTCTTGCCATGTAAGATTCCTAAATGACTTTATTGAGTTAACCCACGGTTAATTGATTTTTTTGGCCATTTGCTGCTGAGTGCTTCCTAAGTAGTGTTGTAGTCCTTCAGTTTGCTTTGGTTCTCTTCTTTTCTTCTTGTATATTCTCATTCTTGGCAATAACATCGATGGCTTTGAGTATCCCCTGTACCATGGTGTCTCCCTGTCGCAGTATGTTTGGGCTGCTAGTGCAAAAATACCATAGATTGGGTGGCTTAAACAACAGATCATTTTTCTCACAGTTCTGGAGGCTGAGAAATCCAAAATAAAACACCTGCAAATTTCGTGTCTGGTGCAGGTCTCCTTTCAGGTCCATAGATGTCTGTCTTCTCACTGTACCCTCACGTAGTGGAAAAGAAAGACAGCAAGCAAGCTCCCTTGTGACTCTTTGAAGAGCACTAATACCATTCATGAGGGTGTCACCCTAAGGTTCCCATATAATCCTTATTACCTCTCAAAGGCTTCAACTCTTAAGACATTGGGAGATAGGGGTTCGACAAGTTAATCCAAGGGAGACACAAACAGACAGGCCATAATACTCCCAAATGTATATTTCTAGCCAGCTTTTGAATGAAGTAATGTGTTGAGCGTTTACTATGTATCAGGCACTGCTCTGGGTGTTTTACACATTATTTGTTCATCCTGACAACAATCCTATGAACAGTGTCTCATTATCACCATTTTATAAGCAAACAAACTGAGCCAAAGAGAGTTTACTAATTTGCTCCAAATTCACAAAGTCATTACAGGTCAAAGCCGTGATTTCTGCTCCATGAGACTAATCCCAGAACCTGACTTTTTAACACTCTACTGTATCCCACTGCTGAAGAATTAAGATATTCAAAAATATTTATTTTTATAGAGGTTAAATTGGCTTTTTGCTTACTCCACCTTTGCTTGTCAAAGCTGCTTATGTAGAATAGTCCTTCTGTCTTCCTTTCAGCCCATTAGATGCTGAGAAAAAAATCTCTTGTCCTCTCCTTTCTTCTCCAGGTTAAAGAGACCCAGTGCTTGAACAATTTCTCATATAATAGAATTTCCAGACCTCTCACCAGTGTGGCCATCCTCCTTTACCCTGGACACTTTCTGGTGTGATTGTGTCCCTCTTAACGAGAAATACTCCTCACTAGACCTAACACTACACACCTTTGTTTTCAGACTAGTGCAGGAGCCAATGAGATGATCACATCCCAGAAATTCCAAGTGATGACATTCACTAATCATTGACCAAATACTTAGCAGGCTCCATGCGAAGTATTTTGCAGATACCAGAGCTTCTCAAATTTTCTGCAGAAGTACCCTGAAGACCAAGAAAGTGAATGTGGATTTCCAAGGGACCAGTGGCACAGACCATGCAACTACTGTCTGTGTCTCGAAAGTTCTTTACCACTTGGAGCTTTAAAAAGGGCAACCGATTTTTCTTTCTAGTCAATCAGAGATCTCTGTTTGGCTAAATATGAAGTTAGGTTGTGAATAATTTTCCGTTCAGTAAAATAAGCACCCTGGAAACATGCCTTGTATTTATGCCACAGTCTTCCATACTCCCAAACATACTGCCAAATAACTCCTAGGAATTTGCCAACCTAATCCTAGAAGTGTAACCATACATTATCTTTAGTGCTTACAACAACCGGTCAAGAGAAGCATATTTGGGGGCAGCTCAAGAAACACTGCCTTGGATGTGACCTACCCAAGTCCTCAAAGATAGTAAGCTGAACTTGACTTTGCATCTAAACCAGTGAAGTCCTTTCCACTACACTCTGGGCTACTTTTGGAGAGTGAATATGAATGCATATCTTAGAAATTGCATATGTGTGAGTCTCCTGGATAGCAGATAAAGATTCCCCTCCAGAACAGCTTTGAGCCAGCCTGATTCACACATGCAAGCATTCTTTGCCATTAGCTCAGCCTGAATTGATGTGTGGTGCTGCTGGCTCCTGGACATCTTGGAGCCTTCTTCCCAGGATCTGCCACAAGGACCCAGGGTGGGGAAAGATCTAATTTTTGGACCCAAATGCTGGGCTTGATGTTTATCTCTGCTCTTCTTCTCGCCAAGTGTTTTAGCTTGCCTAAGTAGTTTTGAACACTAAGTTGGTGCAAAAACCTGCCTGTATATCCTTGTGATAGGAATTGCTATCCTAATGTCTCCAGGAAGTTTTGTAGAAGCCATCTTAGACCACACAGTTCTTTGGTCTTATTCTTATCAAAGCACCATTAAAAATGATAAGATTGTAATTGTGTTTCAGATTTCAAAACTAATGTTTCTGACTAAGCAGGCTTTGAAACTCACCACTTATCTTTTTCAGCATTGCTAGTGAAGAAATGTTCTTCTTGGTGGTCCTGAAGATGGGTCAGAAAAAAGGAAAATAAATGGAGAATGTATGATGCCAGGGCAAAGGTGAAGTGAAAAATCCAAGCCCTCATGACCTGCCTATACCTTTCCTGAATCCTAGCAAAGAGAGGCTCTCTCGTGATGAAGATGTGAAGAGTCTGCCCTTCTGGGCTTCTTGCTTATGGGCAGGTGGGGAATTTCCTTGAGACATTGAATGTGTTGCTGTAGCTTAATAGCCTGTTTACTCCATGAAAAGAGAGGTGAAGGAGCAAAGATAAAGGGTACCCAATGGGATGGAAAGTGAACTCAGAAGAACTCAGTGCTTTATTGCCAAATTCAGACTCTGAAAGTCTAGGCTCTGGATTGTCATTTGAATTTGTGATGGGCATCCTTTCTGTCAGGGAATCTGACCAATTTGTTTCCCTTCTGTCATCTGCAGTATCACAGGCATCTCCACAGTAGGTGAGGGAGCCATCACATGCACATTTGACCAGTAAGAAGGGGAAGGACCCAAGATCTATCAGGAGCCAGTAAAGCACCAGACACTAGGCTTTGTTGGTTTGCACGTTTTTTCTCAGTAATGTTTAGAACATCCTATGAGATAGATGCTGTAGTCCCCATTTCAAAGTTTTGAAAACTAAGTTCCAAAGAGATTAAGGAACTTGCCAAAGTTTAGACAGCTAAGAAATGGCAACCCCTGTATTTGGACCAAGATTCATCTGCTCCTAGAATCTTTGCCCTTGTTAGAAAACCACACTCCTGTGCCAGCATTGTCTTCTCAGCCAAGAGTCAGGGGATAGATTTAACTTTCAGTCAGTTCCCTACAAGTCTTCAGTTATTGCTCATTTTCCAGCTCCATTGTCTCCCTTGGTCTATGTCAGAAGGTCAAAGGGGAGATGAAATTGAGTAAGAATATATTGAGCATGTATCATGTGACACTTACTATGCCATGCTCTAACACACTGGACATAGGTTTCTGACAATTCAAATGCAAAGGAAGAATATGAATCAATAAGTAGTATATAGAGAATAAAAGAAACATGCCCAAGGTGAAGTTTTATATTTTACAGTGCAAATTCTTAAAACAGGAGCTCCTACTCCTAAGCCCAAGACAGATATGACTAATTGAACACAGACCTCCTCTGATAGCTTGAATAAAACCCCAGAATTCTTCTCGCCTTCCTTAGGAAGTGATCACCAATTAACTCGGAGCCTCTTTGTCATTTCTCTGTTACAGGGAAGCAATTCATTTTGGCTTGAAGAAGCAACAAAATTTTCTTGGAAGAGGTTGTATTTGAGAATGGGCTTGAAAGGCAGGCAGTATTTTAGTGAGTAGGAAATGCTCATCATAGGGGAACAACTTGGGCAAATTTATGAAGGCCAGGAGCACAGAAAAAAATTAAGAATGATGAATAATCTGGGTGCGTGTGTGTGTTGTTGGTGGTGGATGGGAATTAGTCTTTTTTTAAAAAAAAGACTAGATAGTTAGGTTGGAGTAGAGCATAGAAGGCCTTGAAATATCATGTTAAGATTTGATATGTACTTTTTTCCATATGCCATAAGATGTCATGTTCAGTTATGCTTTAGGGTAACATTTCTGGCAGTAGGATGCCAAAATGGTGAGAAGGGTGGAGGAAGGATACTTTAGCCTGGATAGACAGAGAAGATTGACTGCCTAGGACATATCTGAGCTCAGATGTGAGTAACCTGAAGGAACTAGCCATACAAGGACCGAGGTAATGAGAGGCCCCATAGTGTTTTTATACTTCAAGTCCTTCTGGAGCAAATAGGAGCCAGTGTGGCCGAAGCTCTGCCAGTGAGAGGATGGCAATGCAGGGAAGGTTGAAGTAAGAGGGATACAGTTATTCTAAGCTACGCAAGAGTTTAAAGCAGGGAGATGCCTCCATTGTTTTACATTTCTTTTTTTATTGTTGTTCAAATAAAATTGTCTCCATTTTCCTGCCACCTCTTACCCCTGTCCCATCCACCCACCCCTTGGCTTTGTCCATGGGTCCTTTGTACGTGTTCCTTGACGACCCTTTTCCTTCTTTCCCCCGTTATCTCCCTTCCCCCTCCCCTCTGGTTATTGTCAGTTTGTTCTTTACTGCAGTGTCTCTGGTTATATTTTGCTTGCTTGTTTGTTTTGTTGAAAAGAACACTTTGGCTGCAACTTGAAGAATCGTTTAGAGAGCAGTTTGGGAAGCATCTTCATAGTCTCGGCTAAAGCTGATTGTGGTTTGACCTAACATGATAGCCAATGAAATGGAGAGAAGCATGTGAGTGCAAAGTCATGGGGATGAAAAATAAAAGCACAAGGAATATAGTCAACAATATTGTCCTAATTATGCATGGTGTCATGTGGGTACCTGAAATATTGGCAGGTCGGGGGACACTTTGTAAAGCAGATGATTGTCTCAGTGCTAGGTGGTACACCTGAAACTAATACAAAATAATATGGAACGCAAGCAGTAATTAAAAAAAATAAAATTAGGAAAAAATTTCAAGTTATATACTGGAAGTAGAGGTGATTAAAATTGATTTAAGATTAAATATGGGACCCTGGCTGGTGTAGCTCAGTGAGCTGAGTGCTGGTCTGTAAACCGAAGGGTCACCAGTTTGATTCCCTATCAGGGCACATGCCTGGGTTGCAGGCCAGGTTCCCAGATGGGGGCCCATGAGACGCAACCACACATTGGTGTTTCTCTCCCTCTCTTTCTCCTTCCCTGTCCCTCTCTCTAAAAATAAAGAAATAAAATCTTTTTAAAAAAGATTAAATATGTGAAGTGGTGAGGAAAAGAGAGGAATCAAGAGTGATTTATAAGTTTTTGGATTGAGAAACTAAGAAATTGAAAGAAAAGTAAAAAAAGAAAACATGGGAGGGCACAATGACTCTCTCTTATTTATTTATTTTTTCTGGAAGGGCTTAACACTTACTAAAGTGGGAGAAGCACCGTGTCATCATCCTCGTTTTGCAATTGGACTCCATGGTTTGCTCAGCGCTCAGTAGGAACTGCGTTAAAATGCACAGAAGCATATTCTATTTTCATGCATTTCTAGAGGAAGGTATGTGGTTTTAGTATTTCTGAAGAGCTATTTGGCATAGTATATCAAGAGCCATAAAGATATTCACAACCCATTAGCTAAGAAATTCCAATTCTAGGAATAGATCCTAAGGCAATGCTCAGAGAAAAACATAATGGCTATGAACATATGTTAATGTTAACATTGCTTATAATGTGATAACAAGTGGAAGCACCCTAAATGTCTGACAATAGACGATTGCTCAAAATCATAGTATTTTCATAAATGTTATTCTAAATAAGCATTGCAGAATAAGATTTGGGTGGAGTAATTAATGACTTAAAGAAAATATAAATGTGAAGTACAAAACTATAAAACCAGCATTCTCTAAACAAGCATATAAGTGGTAACAGGGAGAAAATGCCCCATCTCAGCAGCCGGTATTAAAGTTTCTCTGGGTTAAACATTGGCGAACGTTTGGAAGTTGTGCTTTGGTAAATTGCTTGCATAAGGGGCCATCCCCTCTCTCCACAGGGTATATTCAAGTAACAAAGGCTAATCCCTAAACTTTCCTGCTTTCAAAAGAAGTGCATTCTATTGTTGCAGGTGTTTTGCTTTGCTGAGCAGAACACAGGAAATATACAAGCCTATCAGCAGTATTGTTTTGAATAAAAAAGAAATGGCAGTGAAGAAGTCAGGGTACTGTGTGGGAAAAGAGGGAGAAAGGCAAGAGAAAAAGGACATCTGGAGGTCGGAGTGGGGCAGCACAGTGAGAAGGGAGTTCTGGGGAGATGTTCACTGAGGGCTTTTTGTTGTACATCCTATCTTCTGGGCCCCTTATAGCATTTTCAGTAAATTAACAACTTTTCACTAATTAGAGTAGACACTTGTTTATGTCTGTCTAGAGTCTATTTCATCTTCTGCTAATAACACCTTGGTTTCCATCTGAGGGCCCAGCCATCCCTCCCTGCCAGTCCATGAGGTTTGGATCGCTATTGATCCATCTCTCGCCATATCACCCAATTCAGGCATGCAACACATGGCCCAGACCAGGCTGATGAGAGCATATCACATGCATTTTTCCAAGGCCACAGATTCAGGTGTAATAGGGTGCAAAGCAGTGTTCCCCTGACAATAGGAGAAATCCCCCACAATCCTTGGTTAGGGTAAGGGGGAAAGTGGAAGATACAGTGTTTAAGATACTATGCATAACAATGGCAAGTTACTAGGCTTGACTTTCTTGAAGGGGAGTCCTTGAGAGGACTGCCACCAAGGGCAATGATGTATGTGACTCTGAGAGCATTCGGGGACTCATGACATAGCCCATAGCTGGGGTGGAGGGGTGCTTACACAGAGCCTGTGCAAGAGACAGGGGGCAGGTGACCATCTGAGAAGTTGCTGAGAACTCTTGTCCTGACTAAAGAGGACTGTCAAAAGAAGAAAAAAGATACAGGGGAACTGGCAAAAATAGCACATCATAAGAGGGGCTGGATATGAGGTCACAGAGAAAGTTCCAGACCTAGCATTTAAAGGGTGGGCTGAGAGAGAAAGAAGCCATGGGTTCTGAAAGGATGTACACAGGAATTGGTTATGAGGTGTGGTGCATAAGGGGGGGAGCCCCGCGGTTTGGAGTAAGAGCACACCACGAGATCTGGTGTAAGAAGGAGAAGACAGCGGCAGAATTGACAGAGCTGTGCAGAGACCTGCCTGACCAAACACAGGTTCATGGGAGATGCTTGGAGCTGAACTGTGACCAGGAATGCTGAGCTGCAGACTTCTGCGTTTCTGAAAGACAATACCTCTGACTGGTGTATTCTGAAACTGGCTGAGTTTGGCAAAGGGAGGCAGTATTATGTGTTTGGGGGTGTTTTAAAGGGGAGTGGGACTTATCAGCAGAAATCTGCCATTATTCTAAATCTGTATGCCTTTAAATAAACAACCCCTTTTCTTTTTCACCAAACTCTTGCACTGGGAGTCATGCTTCTTGGTGGCAGGAAATTGAACCCCACAGCTGTTCCAGAACAGCATTGGCAAGGTTCTGAAACACAGTGCTGGGCATGTCGTCCCATGGAATGGAAGCAAGAATTTCTCCTAGGGTCTTGTGAAAGAGTGGAGCGTTCCCTTTCTCTTTCTCCTCTCTCCCTCCCCCGCCCGACTCCTTCTTCTCTCTCTCCATGTTTGAAGGGAGGAAATCAACCTACCGCTTTTGTTGTTCATCTTGCCACCACCAGGACACAGCCTGCCTGTGAATACTGCTGACTTCGAGAATGACCCAGCATGATGAAAATGCGGTACAGCTGTACCAGGTGCTGGAGTTATTGTTGGACCTCTTTTTGGAGTTTGCAGGTATGCGTGTGGGAGGTGTTCTTAAAAATGTTATGCAATGTTTGAGATTTATAAAAACGTGTAGAATTAGTATAATGAAAATCTGAAAACTCACCATCCAACTTCAGAGATAAAAATGACCATCATGGTTAAAATACCACTTTTCACTTCTTCCTGATCACAACCTCTTCCCTCTCCTGAACTTGGCGCTCATTTCTTCCAATCACCCTTTTCCTTTATATATGTATCTTTCAGCTATGTTTTTATGTATTCTTAAATAATAAAATATACAAATGGTATTATAGTCTATGTATTCTTTTGCAACTTAATTTGTTTCATTCAATGTATTTGTGAAAATTACGTTTCAGTGTATAGTTTCAGTTCACTCATTTTCTTTGCCTGTGTAGTATTTCATTTATATAGTTACACCACATAGTTTATCCTTTCTCCTTCAGATGGAGATGTGATAAACATTTTATGTTGTTATGCTCAAAGTTTCTGTGCTCCAATAAATTCATTTTTCTGACTAAGCTGAGTTTTCTGTTACTTGAAAGGGTTACACACAGAGAAGTTTTATGTGACTTATTTCAAGGTCAAGAACAAAAAGGGAAGCAGTTGATGTCTGAGTTACACTATTATGCATTTTATACAAAGAATTGGAATGAAATATGTTTAAATGCTTGGTGGTGACTTTAAACAATCCTTTAAAATCTGTTTTAAACTTTTATGCAATGTATATTAGTACAATTAGAAAATAAACCTATTACAAATGAGGATTAGGAGACAGTCACTGAAAAGTGACTTCTTCAAGGTAAAAATGACACAACTTCATTCAATGATAGAATACAAGGAAGAGATCATTTAAAATATGTACTCCATTGCAAACAACGTGAAAATACCACTTAGGTATTTCGCCAAAGATCCCTTTTCTACTGTGTCACCTGACTCTCCTAGGCATAGAAGGCCTTATTTTTCAGAAGGGTCTGAGCCTTGGAAATGGGGTTCACTTTGCTCAGAGGTCTTTCTTTTTGCCTGCTTGTGTGGTGCATTGAAATCAGAAGAGGAAGCAACCAGTTGGAGTGGCAAACTGGTGCACCTTGTTTTTCCTCCTTCTGCAGAGTCTCAGAGCTCCCCCCCTTAGTAAGCCCCGAGCTGGAACCTGACCCTATGAGTCACCCTATGTAATAGAGCTAAAGCAAGGAAAAAATAACAACAAAATATTATCAGTCTTTATATAGGGTGCCTTGGAAAATGGTGCTGGCGTTGAAGAGGCAATGAGAAATCATTCCCCAAATTAGGCCTAAGGCAGTTCAGATTTAGAATCTGTTAGCATGAAAGGTCCTTAAGAGTGATCTAATCCAACCCCCTCACTTTACAGATTTGGAAGTGACTCAGAGAATCAAGGTGATTTGCCCAAGGTCACACACCTAGTTCGTGGTAAGGCTTGGACTTGGCTGTATGTATCTAGATGTTTTTGCTCCATTATCTTAGTTGAAGAATAGCAGTGAGGCTGTTGCTTATGCTATCAGCTAGGCTAAAATTCCTACAATTCACTCTAAACAATTCCAGGTTGTCTTCCTCTTTTTTTTTTTTTTTGTGGCAGGATAAGTTTAAGGACAGCATGCACATGCGCAGTCTGTCCAGAAGGCATACAGCCATGTAATATGAAAAACAGAAATATTTATTGAAGATAATACAAGAAGCGTTGTACATAGGACAATGACACCTCAGTCCCCTTCTAAATGGGCACTTTGGAACCTCACACGGTTCTTCCAAAAAACCATCAGCTGCCCTGTTGTATTCTCCTGGATCTCACTGACAGTCTGAAATCTCTTCCCTTTCAAGGGTGATTTTAGTTTTGGGAAAAGCCAGAAGTTGCAGGGCACCAAATCTGGTCTGTAGTGGGGCTGAATCACCTGGGTGATTTGATGTTTCACCAAAAACCTCTGCAAGAGATGTGATGCCTGAGTGGGTGCGTTGTCCTGAAGTTATCATTGTTCATGCATGTGCATTCCAGTCCACTCTCCTTGGCTGCCAATTTATATCAACGTTGCAAAAACAGTTCCTGTTATATTAACAATAGCTGGGCTTTTTCTGGACAGACCTTGTATTAATGCGCTGTTTATAACCAGAACAACAGGAGACAATTTGGACCTGTAGCATGATTGGATTGGAAAGAAGTTTGATGGTAAGAACACCAACAGTGATTTTGGGGACGAGAGCGGGTTAGAGGCCATGGACTGATACTTAGCAATACCCAACTCTCTAAAACAAGACTACAATTATGACCATGAGAATAAAAAAGCAGACTAGAAATTTCAAATTGTGGGGGTTCTTTTCTCTGACAGGTGGCAGAAAAATTAAGTGGACATCAGGGAGTTAGTGAGAAATGTCACTAACTAATGATAGAAGACATTCGTAAGCTAGGTGCTAGGGCAAATCCACACTTAACTCATCACCTAAATGGTTGGATCCTTGGGCAAGGGGGTCATCGACATTCAACATGACAACTTGGGTTCCTGGAAAGTGCTCAATCATCTGGGCAGTTAAGTGTGATTAAGGTAGAACGCAAGACTTAAGCATTTTTGCTAAAAGTTTACACATCTTTAAAAACAAAAATGTATTTGTATTTCCCTAAGATGACCAGACTTTCAAACTAACTAGACACTCCACTTCTTTTCCTGATCTTTTTAGGTAATTTGTGTCCTTCTATACACGAACTGGTAGAAGTCAAAGTCGTGCCGCCAAAAAGGGGGCAGCTTTAGATGTTATTGCCACTAGATTTAGAGAAATGGATCTACAGAGAGAGGAATTCCTTAATGAGCAAATGCACTCACCACCCTACAGCATTTTCTCCAAAGCATAACTGTTCATTTATTCACTTAGGCAAAATTTTAAATGAGTCACTGAGAACATAAACTAGGGAGAAGCAATGGCTAGGATTGTAAAGCAGAAGGAACAGCAAATACTTAAACTATAAAAGGAAGTTGGCCTGCTTCTGAAGTACATTCAGAGGGGACAAGAGGATAATCCCGTAGAAGGTAGCTCACGGGACCATCACTGGGCCCAGTGAGGGGATAAGTCAGTAGTGATCTGCCAGGAAAGACACAATCAGCAAAAAGAATGGGTGATTTAGGAAATGCTTGATTCTTAAAAGTGTTGTCATGATATTAAAAGGCAAATCTCTACTTTAAAAAATGACGTTTGTAATTGCTTGTAAAAGAGCTCTGAACTCAGCTTCTGTTCCACAGGAATTTACTGAGCACCTACAGAATTCTAGGGTCTCAGAGAGATGATAAATATGGTTTATCTTCAGTTACCATTTTGAGTAAAATGGTAAACGTGACTGCCTGGGGTATTTGGCTAAAGCTGATTCTAAGGCCGAGTATGAACTCAGATGGGAAGAGTGACTTGATCAATTAGAATACCTGCCACAGGCGTAGAAGTCAGCGACAGCAGCGTGAATGGAGGAATTGTGATCATTCTGCCATTTACCGCTGAATAACCAAAGTTGCAAGAGACCATCCAGCTAGGAAGCCCTTCTGATCTGTCTGTTACTAGGCACAAAAAAAAGATGATTTGGATGTAGTCCCTACCTTGAGGGTGCTCATATTTTAGTGAGAGAATCAAGGCCCACATACAAATAATTGTAATAGATTGTGCTTTATGCTCTGGTAGACTATGTTCAAAATGTCATTTAGAAATGTAGAACTGGGCCCTGGCTGGTATGGCTCAGTGGATTGAGTGCTGGCCTGTGAACCGAAGGGTCACCAGTTCAATTACCAGTCAGGGCACATGCCTGGGTTGTGGGCCCGGTCCCCAGTAGGGAGTGTGTGAGAGGCAACCACACATTGATGTTTCTCACTCTCTCATTCTACCTCCCTTCCTCTCTGCCCTCCCCTCTGTCTAAAAATAAATAAATAAAATATTTTTAAAAATGTAGAGCTGGAAGAATTATTTTGTTTAGGAGAGTTGAGAGGGGCTTCATGTAGTAATGGACATTTGATCTGTGTGATGAAGGATAAGTAGAAGTTCACCATATAGAAAAATGAAGAGAGCATTCTTAGGACTAACAACAGTATGTATAAGACACAGATATATGGAAAAACCTGGTATATTGGGCATTGATGAGCAGATTAGTGGGGCTGGAGTATATGGTGAATGGGGAGAAGTAGCAGGAAATGAAACTGCAGAGATAATCTGAGTCCAGATTATGAAGGACCTTGTAATGTCCTGTTATTACATTTAGACTTTTTCTTATAAGCAATAAGGATCCTTTGAAAGGCATTTGACCAGTTCTGCTTTGGAAAGTTTGTCTAAGCAATATGCAGGATAAGCTCATGCTAGGAGAGAAACCCTATCAAAAAAGAAAAGCAAGTCACGTAAAATAATATACACTTTATACAAAGAACACATAAAATCATGTGTTCTACATGTAAATTTCAGAAGAGTAGGCTTATGAATAATGCTATAAAAACTAATATGGATTAAATACTTACTAAATGTTAGAAATTGTGCAAAATATTTTTCATGCATGAATTCATTCAGAAAACATTTACTAGGTCATTACTATGTGTCTGGCCCTGTTCTAGGCACTGAACAAGATGGAGAAAAATCTCAGTTTTCATGGAATGTGTATCCCAGAGAAAAGAGAAAGATAGAAAATGAATGGGCGCACAAAATGTCAGAGGACGACGTGAGCTTTGAAGACAAATGAAGCAGGATAAGGAGGTTATAGTGGGGGCGCTACTTCAGAGGGTGGCAGGGAAGACAAATCTCTTTGATATGGTGGGTAGACCTAAGAAAAACTATGCAGATATCCAAGACATTTTTCAAAGAAGAAGAAATGGTAAGTAGAAGGTTTTGAACAGAAGTGTGCTTGATATCTTAGGGACTCAGAAGGCCAGTGAGGCTGGACCAGGAAGGAGAGGTAGTAGGAGTTGAGATCTGAACAGTGGCGTGGGTGGGTCTGATGGGGCGTTGTAAACCAGGATAAGGACGTGCATGATCTCATTTGTTTCTCAAAACCACCTTATCAGTAGTACTATTACTTCCACTTTGCAGAAGATAGAATTGTCAGAGAAGTGCTAGTCCCAGGACACTTGGCTAGAAAATGATTGATCCAATTTAGAATCTAAGTTGAATGGACTCCAGAGCTGATGCTAAATATATGCTTCCCACTAATATTTTGTTCTACATAAAACTGTCCTCTCTATCAAAAGCTTTATCACTTATGAAACTGCTGTTCCTCCTTCATGACTTACCTCCCGAGCCAGCTTCTTGCAGAAGTATCCCTGATCACTTCCGCCAGCTGCATTTCCATTGTCCTCGGAAATCCTATAGTATCGAGCAACGACTGGTCTCATGCACTTGCCATTTAAGGCTTGTTTGGTCAGCCATTTGTGGAAATGTCTTCAGCTTTTCTACCCCCAAATCACCAGTGATTATAATTTCCTGGAAGATAAGAAACATATTTCAGCAAATTTGACATGAGACAAAAATCTGGACTTTGTAATCAGGAGATCCAAACTCCTAATCTGATCTATAATTATCCATAACCATGGCTTCATATACATCAGTTAATTTCTCAGAACCTCCTTCTTCCCATCCGAAGTGCTGCTGTGGGGGAAATGTGGTCACGGAAGAAACCCATTCATCTTCTCTGTCAAACTGGCTCACCCCCTCTCCAGTGCTCTCTGTGTGATTCATCAGTGCCTGGTTCGGTTCCTCATGACCAAACCCAGCAACCATTCTTACCATTCGTTCATTCCACTTCTTCAGTGTTCTTTCAAAACCAGCGATTTCTTTCTACCACAATCTGGTACCATTTTCAAGACACTGTCATATTTCATACGGAATGTTCTAAGTCTACTGACTGGTCATCCTCTCTTGCTCATGTCTGATCCTTTCTGCATGGATAGAGTGATCTCTCTAAAATGCAAAGGTGAATGGGTTATCGATTTTTCAAACCTTCTAGTGGTTTCTGGTTGATTCAATTTTTAAAATACATTTCCAAACCTCACTTAGTAACACGTGCCCTTTCACCTCACATTATTCTTTCTCACACTGTTATAGCCTAAGTAATACCCCAACCCCATTGTTGAAACATAATCCCCCGACAGGACAGGATTTGCAGGTGGAGCCTTTGGGAGGTTAGTAAATCAAGAGGGCAGAACCCTCAGGAATGGGATTAGTGTCTTTACAGTAGAGACCCCAGAGAGCTGTTTTCTCTACATGAGGAGGCAGCAAAAATTGGCTGTGTGTGAACCCAGAAGCAGGGCTTCACCTGACATGGAATCTGCCAATACCTTGATCTTGGACACCGCAGCCTCCAGAACTGAGAAATAAATTTCTGTTTTTCATAAACCACCCCGTCTGTGGTACTTGGTTGTAGCAGCCTGAACTGGCTAAGACAAGGATTAAATGAGACATCTCTTCGTGCTCCTGTCACGCCAGCTTTCTTCCTGCTCCTTGAACATCTCAGGGCTTTCGCGTGTGCTGTCCCATCCTGTCCTGTATGCTTCTGGGCGTCTTTTTATCTCTCCTTAGGACTCAGCTGAAATCATCGCTTCCTTGAAGAAACTTCTGCTTTTACAAACCAGCCTGGGCTCCTTTAAAATCTGCTTCCATTGCATCTGCACTTTTTTTGCCTAGCACTTAACCACATATGGAGTCAAATAATCACTGGTACAATTATATGCTGATGTCTAACTTCCTCACTAGACTGTATACATAATGGGAACAGATCCTTGTTTGACTTGTTCATTTTTATATCACCAGCTATTAGCAGAGGGTCTGGCCTCTATAACAGGCTCCTATAAGGTAGTTAACCATTGAAGCCCAATGCACCCTTATTAAAATAAATATTTTGCAAAACAGTATTTTCTACCCTGAAATGAAATTCATAGATAACATAGTTTGCTTTTGTTCACAGTTACAAAAGATTCAATTATAATGTGTTGATGTAAAGCATACTTAAATGGAAATTAAATAATAATAAAATGACACCTATTTCAGTATGTAGTTGCCTGAGCACAGCACACTAAAAGATGTTGTACAAGCCTAGCTGGTGTGGCTCAGTTGATTGAGTTCTGGCCTGTGAACCAAAGGGTTGCTGGTTGGATTACCAATCAGGGCACATGGCTGGGTTTTGGGCCTGGTCCCCAGTAGGGGGCATTCTAGAGGCAACCACAAATTGACAATACTTTCTCTTTCTCCCTCCCTTCCCCTCCATCTATAAATAAACAAATAAATAAAACTTTTATAAAAAAGATGTTGCACAAGAGTCAGACACATCTATACATAGATTCTCCAGGAACATGACACATTCAAGCTGATACAGGTGTCAGTTTTAAATGCCATGAGTGATGGCTCCTTCCATAATTGTACATTTTAAAAAATGGTGAACAACTCTCAGCAAAGCTATTAAAAAATTACAACCTACTCTTGATTTACATGGAAATTGTATTGCTAAAAATCTCATTGTATTAAAGAGTTTGTGTACATGCAAAAGTCTGATTTTAGGCTTCTGTCTGTGTAGATAAGTGTGTACACAGACACAATACCCACACAGGTAACTTTCTTACCTGTATGAATAATGCCTGGGACATCAGAAAGTCACACTGGGGTGAATACTTTTTCATTAGCTAGGACTGACCACACATTTCAGAATATGTAGCATTCCTGACCGTTTTCTAATAAACACCAGTTTTGCTTGCTCAAAGCATTGCAACAACCAAAAATGCCCCCACGATTTCCCAAATACATTACCCTGGGGGCAGGACTGCCCCTATTAAGAACTATTGACATAAAGCAAGATTTCTGTATCACTCAAGGCTTAGGTCTTTTGTTTATTTTTTGTCTATAGTAGAAGTTTTAAGCAATTATGTGAATGAATGGGATATGAAAAGGGGAAATTTGTGGTGCTAACATAATATGTAGACTTCTTTTTTAAAAAATATATTTTATTGATTATACCATTACAGTTGTTCTATTCCCCCCCCCCCTTCATTCCCCTCCACCCGCACACTCCCTCCCTCACCATTCTCCCCCCCCTTAGTTTATAACCACGTGTCTCAAGTTCTTTAGATTCTATATTTCCTCCACTATTCTTGCCCTCCCCCCATCTATTTTCTACCTACCATCTATGCTATTTTCTGTACCTTCTCCCCCCTTCTCCTCCTCCCACTCCCCTGTTGCTAACCCTCCATGTGTTCTTCATTTCTATGGTTCCACTCCTGATCTAGCTGTCCTCCTGGTTTGCTTTTGTTTTAGGTGTGGTTGTTAATAACTGTGAGTTTGCTGTCCTTTCACTGTTAATATTTTTCATCATCTTTTTCTTATATAAGTCCCTTTAGCATTTCATATAATAAGGGCTTGGTGATGATGAACTCCTTCAACTTGACCTTATCTGAGAAGCACTTTATCTGTCCTTCCATTCTAAATGAAAGCTTTGCTGGATAAAGCAATCTTGGCTGTAGGTCTTTGGATTTCATGACTTGGAATACTTCTTTCCAGCCCCTTCTTGCCTGTAAGGTCTCTTTTGAGAAATCCACTGACAGTCTGATGGGTACTCCTTTGTAGGTGACTGTCCCCTTATCTCTTGCTGCTTCTAGGATTCGCTCTTTCATTTTAATCTTGGCTAGTGTAATTATGATGTGCCTTGGTGTGTTCCTTCTTGGGTCCAGCTTCTTTGGGACTCTCTGAGCTTCCTGGCTTTCCTGGAAGTCTATTTCCTTTGCCAGACTGGGGAAGTTCTCCTTTATTATTTGTTCAAATACGTTTTCCACTCGTGGCTGTTTCTTTCCCCTTTCTGGTACCCCTATAATCCAGATGTTAGAATGTTTAAAGATGTGTCCTGGAGGTTCCTAAGCCTCTCCTCATTTTTTTGAATTCTCATTTCTTCATTCCTTTCTGGTTGGATGTTTCGTTCTTCCTTCTGGTCCATTCCATTGATTTGAGTCCCAGTTTCCTTTCCATCACTATTTGTTTCCTGGACATCTCCCTTCATTTCAATTAGTTTAGCCTTCATATGTTCCTCTAATATGTGACTATAATCAACCAGTTCTGTGAGCATCCTGATAAACAGTGTCTTGAACTGTGCGTCTGAGAGGCTGGCAAGCTGTTGGTCGCTTAGAGTTATCAGCTCTGGGACTTTGAGTTCTTCTTGTGTCATCTTTTGGGCTGTGCGTGCCTGTTCCGTAGCAGGATAGGAGCCCTAGGTGTTCACCAGGCCTGGGCAACTCAGTCGCTGGGTTGTGACGCTATATGTGGGGGCGGGGTCAACGAGGAACAACGGCGTCCCGTCTTCCGCCTCCCGCCGTGGCCCCCACAGGTGCCGCAGCTGCCACTGTCACTGGGACCCGCGCGTTTCGTCCCACTGCAGGTGAGTGTGCCACCGCCATTAGCCCTCCGCTGGGTTCGCCCCCTGGGGCCTGCGTGGTCCGTCTCACTGTGTGCAAATGTGCGACCGCGGTCAGTCTGCCCCGCACCCCAACTGGTTCCGGGCTGCCTGTGCGCCTAGGTCAGGAGATCCTTCCTGCCCGACCCTGCTCCACTGCTGGCTCCGCCCCTCTTACTATCCCGGTTGCACGGTTAGTGTCGTCGGACTTCTGTATAATTCAATTTTCTGGTCTTTGGGTGTGTCTTTGTTCTCCAAACCTTTGTTGTATTCAAACTTGGCTGTGGGAGAAGGCACAGTGTTTCCACCTATGCCTCCATCTTGGCGGAAGTCAATATGTAGACTTCTTTACTAAGTCCAACTTGCTGGGATTAGGGTAGGGAAGGCGCTGTCTTTTACCAGTTGTAACATAGGTAGACATGTTTATTTTCTTGTATTCTACATATGGAAATTAAGCATCTGTCCCCTAGCTGCTAAGACACAAACACTGTAGGATCCAAAGGGAAATACACCATAGTCCCAGTCAGTCCATTAACCCAAGAAGATACAAAGTATCGAAAAAGAAATGGAATGTATTCAGCAGCATGGCAGTTAGCAGAACTTGTAAAAAATTTCTTTCCCTCGAAAACTCTTTTACAGTGTTTTGCTTTTATTAAAAACCTTAGGTTTTTCTCCTGAGCGAATCATTCTGCTCGAACAGCAAGCTGAAACAAAGCAGAGTGGGTGACTTCCAAGAAAATGACTTCGGAGCCATAATGTATGTATCCTCCACAATAAACACTGTCACATCATGTAAACTGGTGAGAGTTGGGTAAGCAACTTGCTAGTATGCAAATTACTGTAGCTCTTCTCCGTTCTACAGATGTAGTTTCCACCCCGCCCCCTGAACCTCATAACCATCTTGAAATGGAAACAGATTGCTGGATTCAGCGGGAAGGTTGACAGGCAGTGAATGTTTCTGTTTAGAAAACATTCTCCCCGAAATCTTTTCACCTCTGGGGTTGATATTCTCTCCCAACTGGGGGATGCAGCTAAGGGAGACAGTGACTGAGCAACAGGATGGTTTTGTCATAGCAGCCAGCACAAAGCCAATGGCTGAAGTCAGGAACCATCATTCACTCGTTCACCCCACAGATATGAGTATTTCCTGAACACCTGTTATGAGCCAGGCACTGTTTAGGGGGGAAGTTAGAATAGTAAACAAAGTAGGTAGAGTTCTGCTCTCAGGCATTTTCGTAACACAAAACTAGTATATAAATAGGTCAATATATATGTCAGTATCCATGATGATAGGTAGTCAGAAAACAATGAAGCAAAGTCATGTATGATGAGTCACTGGAAGTGGGAGTGGGGAGCCACTTGTCTGGGTGGGTCAGGTAAGCTTTTCACTGAACTGTCAAGGGTCCTTTCTCTCTGAGGTGGTGGCTCAGGGTCTGAATCTGAATGAGGACAACAGCACTTACTTAACAGCATCCTCATCTCTAAGTGTCTGGGCCCGATGAGGCAGATCTTTCAATGCTGGGCCTTTTGATTCCTAACAGGATTGGAAAGCACGCAGGAGACACTCCTTTTCTTCCTTAATCCAATAGGTACATCCTAGACTCCTTGGGGACACACAATGTGGTGCAAAAAACCAAGGAAGTTGGCAACCTGGGTACCAGTTCTCATGTCTCCTGATAACGGGCTGAGTTATCAGGAGCAAGTCACCCATCCAGGTGGGTTTGCTTGCCTATAAAAGGAAGACAGACTGCAAACCCCATGAAGGAAGGCAGTGTCTGAGTGGTTTACCGCTGTCTCTTCAACCTGACGATGGTGAGTGCTCCCCATGAGGCTAATATTGCTGCATTTGTTGTTATCTGATAGGTCAAATCCTTCACACCTCATAATATAGTAGTTTAGCTCAATCTCTATAACAACAGCCACAAGTAACGAAAAGTCAATTTCCAACGCTTCTACGTGGGAGCTAGTACTTTCTCCTTCCTCCTCCTCCACAAAGAGAAGTTTATCTTAGCAATTCATCTTGGTGCTACAGTCATGAATTTTAATTTAGCTTCACAAATAAAATTGTGTTTGAAATACACTAGGGGGACCCCGTGGTGAATTTTAAAATAATCATGCAGTGGAATTCTTTCCCAAAGCAAATTGTATCATGTTTTATATTACTCTTCCAGGTTGGGTATTATTGCGTGAGAATGGGTTTTCTTTATTGTGAGGTATATCAGAGTTTTCAAACTTTGCTCTTGTTTGCTTCCATTGAGTTCGTCAGGGTCATTTCTGGGCTCTCGCCTAATACTCCAGGTTGTCAGAGGTGTGTGCATAGGAAATTGACACTCTCCTGGAAGCTACTCTCTGCTTTGGGAATGGACGTTTTCTCCCTTCCTACCTTCCTGCCTGCCTGCCTGCCTTTCTGTCAGGAGTCTTGGCAACATTACCAATAAATCATTTCCATGTGGGAAAGACCCAAAAACTATATACCCTTTCCCAGGAAAGGGATGAGGGGTAGTGAGCATTAATTAAAAATAGACAAACAAAAACCAAACAAACAAACAAGCAAACAAACCAACCTCTTTTTTAAAGAGAGAGGTAAATAAAATAAAGTATAGAAATTAAAAACAGAAGCCAGTATTTATTGAGCAACTACTCTGTGTGAAGCATCAACAACTCTGTGAAATAGGAGCTACTACTATACCCATTTCATGGATAAGGGAACTGTGACTTCTCAGTTTAAAACTCATGGAGTCGGACCACCTAGCAGAGGTTTAGAAGAAAATGATGGAGAACACAAAGAGAAATGGGAGCAAAGATGAAAAGCCTTTAATCTGGAGATTAGTTGCTGGGTTTTCCATGGTATGAATTAGAAAGAGGACAACCGGAAGTCAGGACATCTGATTTCTGGTTCTGGTTCCTCTGCTGACACATCTGTCAAATGGAGAGGTCACCATCACCCTGAGGAAGATGTGAAAATTAAGGTAAGATTTTGTACGTGAGGGACCGCCACAGTGACCGCAGAGCTCAGTGACAGCTAGCTGTGGTCCATGCCCCCAGGCAAGTTTTCACCCTTTTCTGGTCTCCTGCCATCCTATTGTTTCTCCCCATGCTCTGCCCCAAACCTTCTCCCACTGGGAGCCATAGAATCATGAGGAAGTCCTCTATCCATTCCATTAAGTCGGAGATCTCAAAATGGTGTCCCACGGATGAATTTGGCCCACAGATGTATTTTGTTTGGCCAGTGTGGTGTTTATAAAAAGTTTGAGTTTTTTGACAGCACCTGACATTGTAGGTGGGGTGGAGGTACTTCACAAAGGTTTTAGAGTTTTGGCTTTTCCTCAAAGATCAAAAGATTTGGTCATATCGGGTCTCCTACTACCCATCATTGCCTGGGCTTGACTGGGTGGGAGATCTTTAATCAACCCAATCTCCATCACTTCCCCCCGTGTTACATTTGTTGGCATTTCAAGTCTGGCCTCTGTAGATAGTTAATTTGTGACACACTGCTTTAGGCTAACGTTGTCTTTTTTCTTGGGCTTCCTTGAAAATATAAATACCCTCAAGAGGGAAATCACAAAAATAAGAAATTTACAGGTTAGATTCTTTACAAGGTGTCTAAGGGAAGTCAAAGATAACATTTCTTTTCCACGGACAGGGCGAGAGGTCCAAAATTAGATGGACTGAGGAAAGAAGGCATGGAACCAGCACAGTGTAGGTACACAGAAAACGGTTGTTGAATTAATGAAAGCAGAGTGTTAGATTATAAGAAGGGCCTGAAGTCGAGCTTTTGCTTGAAGTACAAACTCCTGCCATCACCAAAATGCACTGGATGAGCATCAAGACAGACTCAGCTGATAAGGGCCCCCATGGTCTATCCCTGGGTGCTTGTCCCTGTGGGAGATCATAGTTCCTAGACTGAAAATAAGGACAAAGTCCAACAAAAGATTGATTTGTCACTTAACTTCAAATTAAAATTTAAAATATTTATGATTAGCTCTATGACAACATGCCAGGGACTTTGCTAGGCTTTAAGGGCACAGGGCAAATCAGAAATGTTTCTTGCCCTATACCCTTAGGTATAGGGTAAGAAATTTAGTCTTACAGAGACTTCAGAAAAAAGTCAGCAATTGTAAGAAATTGCTTCTTACTATTGATAAGAAATACAAGTTGACATGATAGGAGCAACTGGGTAGAATGCCTACTGTGTCTTCATTAGCCTGTATGGTTCATTTTCATGAGAATCCTAAAAAGAACCTCCTCCCCCAGGCAGATGCATTCCAACTCAGGACACACGGCCTGTTAAATACAACTTGGTGTAGAAAGCAAATGTTTTGCCCTGGCGTCTTTGGCAAGACACCTCATTTGGCAAATGAGGTGAAGCTATTAGGTAGGTGCCTATATCAATTAGATTCTGTTTTACTACAATTAATAGAAAAACTAATTGAGTGTTGCTTCAACCAAAGGACATTTACTACTTCCTTAACAAGAGATCTGGAAGTAGGTGGATCCAAGAAATTGGGACAGAAATCGGGATCACTGAGACAGCCCAAGTTTGAGTTCCTGGGAGAAGCCAGAAAGCAAGAGGCACTGGATCAAATGCCTAGGAGGGCGGTCTCTCTCCATCAGTAACTGGCTGCATAAGCAAGTCCCTGAATTACTTGACTCCTCCATGGGGGCTAGTGATACCCATTGTCTTACGTTAGAAGTTAATTTCCAAAAAGCCAGCCAGGCTAAGGAGGAGATAGTGGTTTAAAACAGCACTCTGGAAGTGAGAGTTGTTTTCAAGACAGCACGTCTCAAAGAGCCGAGAAGTGGGTATTCCAAAGAGTCTCTGGGATTGGAAAAACCAAATACTGTACTGTATACTATAGCTCCATGACTGGAAGGGAGGGGGGAGGAAGACAGTCAAGTGGAATACAGGGATCAGGAGTCAAACAGCAATTAAGGGAACAAAGGTCAGCTGGATGATAATTACAGGCAGTTAGAGAGGGAATTATAGCTGGAGAGGTGCTAATTACATGGACCATTTAGGCAAGGGTGGGGCTTCTGGGAGAGGAGCAGAGTGGGACTGATTCCCCGGCTAAGAACAAAGGCTGCCGCTCTGAGCCTGGGCCCTGAGTCTGGCCCGGGCCCAGGAGTGAGGCTGTGCTTCCTTCTGCACGGCCTACCCTTCTGCTCGTGTGGGCAGGGCCTGCCTCTGTCCTTCACCAAGTTCCCACGCTGGGTCTGGGAGCTCTGTGCAGACCACTAGCTTCTTGTTTGCTGTGGGGCTATAGAGTCAGAATCTGGGCATCCATCCACCAGCGTAATCACTCTAGGGGCAGGCTGTGCCCTGCAGAAGGGTGCCAATAGAGAGGGCCATGGCGGGGAGTACCCAGGCTACACTTCTGTCTCCACTTCTCCTCAGAATGGGGCTGCAGCTGCAGGGAGGAAGCTGTGCCTCTCCTCCACGTGCATTATGTCACCATGTGGGCTGTCCCAACTCTGTAGCCAATGCCAGAAGTTCGGCCTAGCTTTCCCAGGTGCTGGCACCATACCCTTCATTTCTCATATCACCTCCTGGGGTCATTGTTTCCCATTAGGGGCTTGTTGGAAAGGTGCAAAGGTGTGGGGAGGTGGCAGAGAGAAAGCGTGCTCAGATTGTATTTTCCTAGCGCAGTCAGGGTCCTCCGCCTCCTGTTGTATTTGTGCACGTTGTGACAACACCTGGGCACTGCTGGCACAGACAATCTCTCCTATACTGTGACGATTCCCTGTGAGGAGGGGTAAAACTGATCACAGACATCAAGCTGCCTGTGTGCTTTATTTGATATTTCTACCTTTTTATTTTATTTTGTAATAGTTCTCTATTACTGCATAACAAATTACCCCAGGATTTAATGGCTTAAAGCAGCAATTAACATTTATTATCTTTCGCAGTTTCTGTGGGTCAGGAATTCCAGAGCAGCTTCGGGGGCTGTTCCTGCCATTGGATGGCTGGTGAGGTATCAGTGGAGAGGTCAGCTGGGTCTGCAGTCACCTGAGGGCTGGCCTGAGGCTGGAGATTCTGCTTCTAACGTGGTTCACTCCTGTGGCTGGCAAGTTGTGTAGGCCTCTCCAGAGGCTAAGTGAGTGTTCCCAAGACATGGTGGCTGGCTTCCCCCAGAGCAAGCAATGCAAGAGTCCAAGGTGAAAACCGTGCACTTTTATTTTAACTTAGTCTTGGAAATCACACATGTACCTTCTACAATATCCTGTTGGCCATACAGTTCACCCCTAATTCACAAGCATTGAATATCAGCAAGCAAATATCAACATGGGTCATTTTGAACCATATAATATGGTAGTATGTATTTGATCATGTCTACTACATTCTTTAAGCATTAAAAAAACACTAGCCCTGGCTGGCATAGATCAGTGGATTGAGCGCGGGCCTGTGAACCACAGGATCGAGGTTCGATTCCCAGTCAGGGCACATGCCTGGGTTGCAGGCCCGTTCCCAGCAGGGGACACATGAGAGGCAACCATACATTGATATTTCTCTCCCTCTCTCCTTCCCTTCCCCTCTAAAGAGAAATAAATAAAGCCTAAAAAAAAGGAAAAACACTAGATGCTTCTTATAGTGGTCTTAAATCTTTAGTGGGCTTTGATTTGTGGGAGCTTCCTTGATCTTCAAAGAATCTATAAACAGGTAGAGAAGAGTATTCATTCACTCATTTATTTATTCATTCCCTCAAAAGTATTTGTCGGATGTGTTAGTATTGTTGACTGAACAGTATTAAACACGGAAGCACCTGACCTATGAAGAAAATGAGTGATGAAACATAGAAGCCTAGTGACTTGTCTAAGATTGAGTGACAGAGGGCAATGCAAGCCTGGTGTCTGGCCATTGTCACTGAGCATCGAGTATTGAGCAGCAGTTGAGTGGGAGGCCCTGGGGGTACAGAGGTAAATGGTACTCCCCCCAACCAAGGAATCTGATGCCAAGTAAGGAATCTTACAGGTAAGATACATACATACAGAGCTAGTAATTATGACAAGCACAAAAATGCTATTGGAAATAGCCACAGGGGTAGCAAACAGGGTCATTGTCAGCTGAAGGGGTCAAGGATGGGGCATATGTTGAGAGATCAACTGAGAATTGACTTGGCAAGATGAACGTCTTTGCTTGGCACAACAAGAACAGATTCAAAATAAAAATGGAGCTCCTCAGGTGGAGGTCAGATTGGCATGGGACTGGAGCCAATTTAGTACGCTCGTTACACAAATGCATATCTTGGAACTTACCCCCCAGTGTGATGATATTTGGAGGTGGAGCCTGTGAGAGGTCATTAGGTCCTGAGGCTGGAGC
Source organism: Sturnira hondurensis (assembly GCF_014824575.4). Taxonomy (NCBI): domain Eukaryota; kingdom Metazoa; phylum Chordata; class Mammalia; order Chiroptera; family Phyllostomidae; genus Sturnira; species Sturnira hondurensis. Next base: position 6,161,372 of record NW_028075269.1, read on the forward strand.
CCTCACGAGTGAAATTTGTTCCACCATCAAAGAGCCCCCAGAGGTCTTCCTCCATGGTCACCACCGTCCATCATGTGAGGACACGACAGAAAGAATGCCGTCTATAGACCAGGAAGTGGGCCCTCGCTAGACACCAATTCTGCCGGCACCTTCATTTTGGATTTCAAGGCCTCTGGAACAGTAAACAATCAAGTTTTATTGTTTATGAGCCACCCAGTTATTCTGTTACAGCAGCCCCAAGGGACTGAGACAGCCCCCAAAGCCCCTTTCTAGCCCTGTGGCCAGTCAATGAACGAAATCCTTCCTCTACGGGGCCCTCTCGTAGCCCTGCAACGTGGGGCTTGTACTATGATATCCAAAGTGCTTCCTGACACCCACGTTTTTCACGTGTAAGTTTCATGTGTATGTATCTTGAGACTATAAACCCCCCAAGGCCAGGACCATAACACTTTGCCCCCTTGGACTTAATGGGCTCAATGGACTTTCAGTAAACACATCAAAATTTCCCTGTGACCAACATCATTGCATTTAGAGAGGCTGTAAGGGTTAGTGGTTAAGGCCCTAGCTTCAGGGGCTCGATTGCCGGGATTCAGATCTCAGCCCCGTCACTTTCATCACTTTCATACCGGGCTTCTGAAAGCTCCTTGCCTTCTCTGAGTCTCCCTTTCCTCGGCTATGATACGGGATAATGATCCTGCCACCTGAGTGGGTTTTGTCTTGAGGACTAGATGAGTTAACACGTCCAGGCTTTAGGTTTAGAATGGTTCCTAGCACACAGGAATGGTTCAGGATGTGTTAGCCGTGATTTATCCTTAGATATGTACACTCAATTTTCAGATCTTATTGACTCCTTGGTGGCATTGATCTGAGACACACCGCGATTTAAGAGTAGCTTTCCAGAGGATAAGGGGGTGAGTGTTTTGGAGAGGCAGTGGAGAGAAGAAACACTGTATCGAATATACATTGAATGTAAGTTGCTTCTCCAGAAACATTGAAATGAGGGCATGTGGATTTATAATTGAGGAACTGCAGCACATAAACATTTAAGCAGCTTGTCTTCGCCTTTTCCAGCTGGGGCACATCTGCAGCGGGGGGCCAGGCTGGGATGTCAGAGGCCCTTCAGAGAGTAGAAATGCAATCCCACACTTCTGGGAAGAGAGAATGGAAATTTTTTTTTGAGGTGTAATTTACATACAGTCAAATGTCCAAATCTTATATGTATAGCACAAGCAAATGCTTAAAGTCATATAGGCTCCCGCCACAATATGGGAAAAAAAATCTGGGTCTAACTAATTGTACTTAAATTTGGAGCAAGTGTGTCTAGATATAACGTTTATTATGGGGGAAAAAAGCTCAGCCAAGATCAGCATTTGCAGTGGTGGAAGGCAACTTTTACTTATTAACTGAACAGCTATGATGGGCTTGATATCTTCATGTGTTTTGATTTTCCCACTTAAGATCTGCCACAATCCTCTGAGTTTCATATTAACAGGCCTGTTTTAAAGATGAGGGATTGATGCTCGGATTACGTAACTTCCCCCAAATTCACAGGATATTTTATGCTTTGGAATTGAACCTAGAGCTGTCCTACTCACATCACTGTGCTGTTTTTCCTTTTTACTTCATTTATAATTTATTTAAATTCAACCTGTCTCTTAGAGATAACCAATCCGACTTTTTACAGCACACTAAGACTAAATTTTACTGGGTGCTAGGGAAGAAGACAAATGAGATGGAATCTAGGAGCCATTTTTTAATGGAATAAAATGTCTTGAAGATGCATAGTAGAAACTAGTGACTGTTAGCTTAGACATGGAGAGAGAGAGAGAGAGAGAGAAGGAATTGCTGCCCAGTGCTGGCCCTACAAGATGGCAGAGCTCATGTCTGCCCAGGTGGTGTAAAATAAATACTCTCCCTCCCACATGAATTCTTTTGAAGCCTTCCATCCTACCAAATTTTGAGTACTCCTAGGAAAGGTAACACTGAAGAAGTTACTAATTAGCGAAGTCAGATCAGAGCCATGCAAGAACAGGTCATAGAAGAGGGAAGAGGCCAATGAGATGGGAGAGTGAGGCATTCACAGGAGGGGCAGTGAGAGAGCGGAGTGAAGGCTTCCTGAACTGCACCTCCTCAAAGCCCACACTGCAGCCCTGTGGGAGTCCATTTATCATTAGGGCTTCTGTCTTTTGGGTCCTGAGTTTTGATATTCTATGAAAGGCACATCTCCTCTGGTCTCTTAGTTTTGATGGCGTTCAGAAAAATAACACCATGCAATACACACACACACACACACACACCCTTCCTTAATTAAACAAGTTTATCCCTGTTAGAAGTTTCACAAACGCACTTTCTGTTTGATTCTCTCTTTCTGTTTGATTTGTATGTGTTTCTGGGAGTCTAAGACTTCATTAATTGGCAGCCTTTTTGACTTGGCCCCATTAAAATCTGTGCTTTATAGAAGGCATACTTAGCAAGAAAACTGAAGAAAAAGTCAAGGAGAGTTGGATGCTTTAACCTCAGAGGCAACTAATCCCTTGGGGAGAGCACAGGGCAGGGCCACTTCACACTGGCCAGAGGCTTTATCTTTAAATTAACTTCACTTTTTTAATGATTCATTTCCATGCCCCACCAGAGAAGACTAGGAATAATATAAAAAAGGTGTGGGGGGTAGGGCAGGAAAGACATGGGTCAAATCCCGTGGGGGCTGTATTCTCTACCTACCTTACCCAGAAAATTGCCTGGACTCCAACAGTGAATTCGGAAGGTACCAGCTCTGGCAGTCAAGCACTGGAAAAGCCGCTGTCGGCCAATGTTTCCAAAGCTCGCATCACTGAAGAATAAACAGTTAACTAGTTATCTAGAAAATAAGGGGGGTTAGTGGGTGTAGTGGGGGGTGTAGAGCCCCGGCAAGATGTCTCAAAGTTGTCACGCCTAGAACCTATGAAGGCGACCTTCTTTGGAGAAAGGATCTTTGTAGATGTAAGTAAATGAAGGATCTTAAGATGATTTTCAAATTTAGGGTGGTTTCCCACCTGGATTTCTGATTCCTGGCCTCCAGAACTATGAGAGAATAAATTTCGGTTGTTTTAAGCCATAAGCGTTTGGTAATTTGTGATGGCTGCCCCCTGTAAACTAATCAGAGGGTAAATAAGATTTTGCTCTGATCTTATTCCTTGAATGGCAGAATTGCAGTAGGGCGTCTTCCTCAGACTCTGAATAGGGGGTCTTCCCCAAACTCTGAAGAGGGCAATGCCCTGGGGCTATTTGTGCCTCAGGGGCCTGCCTCTCCTGCATTCCAGCTATTGGCAGTGTTGGGACCACAGACCCAAAGCAACCTAGATGGCCTAATCAAGCATACACTGGCCAAATTAGAGAAATGTACCCCCCAAAAGCTTTTTGAAATATTTTGATTAAAAAAACTAAAAGAGCTATAAGGACAAAAATTCCAACTTAAAAAATTTGCTCGTATTAATCATATCTATGCATGAATATGAATCCCCAAAGTGAGGCTGGTCCCGATTCTCCCAGGGAGAAAAATCAAGAAAGTTTTGTTTGCCAATGTGAACAAATAAACTTCTTCGTGTATAGATGGAATAATCCAAATGCATGCATGTTGTATCTAATCAATTAATTTAGTTAGATTTAAGTATTATAAATTGCATTTAATATACTATATCAATTTAGAAGTACAGTCGACCCTTGAATAACATAGTTTTAAACTGCACAGTTCAAAGGTCTACTTATAGGTAGATTTTTTCCCCATTAAATATTGTAAATGTGATTTTCTCTTCCTAAAATTTTCTTAACATTTTCTTTTCTCTAGTTTACTTTCCTATAAGAATATGGTATATGACACTCACACAAAACACATGTTAATCAACTTTTTATGTCATCAGAAATGCTTCTGGTCAACAGTAAGCTGTTAGTCATTAACTTTGAGGGGAATCAGAAGTTATACCCAAATTTTCAATTGTGTGTAGGGATTAGGCACTCCTAACTCCTGCATTGTCCTAAGGTCAACTGTGTGCCTTTTGTTTTTCATATATCACAAAACAACCTGACTCAAACTCCAAAAAAATTTTTGGACATCAGTATTTTTGTTATCACTGGAGCCATTTTTTGAGTTATTGGATTATTTAGGACTAAGAAAGCTCATTTCCAGAGGACCTCATTCGTATTTATTTTTGCACGAGTAGTTAGAGACAGAGCACTTACTGAATCCTCATGGGACATGGCCACTTGGCATTTGGTCTCCAGCACACAGGAAACCGCCTCCGTGACACCGGGGTCCCTGAGTTTTCCATATGCATGTATTTGCAATTTCCACAATGTCAACACTAACTCTGTTGCACACTCAAATGGCCTTCAAAAATCTTGTTTACAACAATGTTCAACATTTATAGTTAGGGGCTCATAATCATAATTAGTAAAACTGTGCTGAAGTGTTGAAGTGCTTTCTCTTTCCCCACCCTGTTTTTTAAAACCAGTCCTGCCAGGTAACTTATGTAATTATCCCAAGCCAGCACTAACTGAGGCACTTCTAAGTCTAATATACCTTCCCCCAAATGGTACTTTTTGTCCAAAAGGAAGTATTAGAGAGAGCATTACCTAATATCAGCCACTTTGAAAGAACTTGAATATAAAGGGACTCCTTCTTTTCCAAAGGATAATTTTTTGAGGGGTGAAACATTGCCAAATACAATAGTCTATAAAATAATATTTTATTGAGTAATCTTGTGTTTATTCTAAATTATTCATTGGAGTGGGCAATAAGATCTTTTTAGTATTTGGAGACTCTAAATATCTTTCTTCAATCTCAGTCCTATTAAAAAGCTGCATTGAGAGTTTGGACTAAGACACCGAGAAACTGGTTGACAGTGAGCCATGGAGTTGTAAGGTTATTGAGTTTTTACGGCAGGTGACCTTGTTGGGCTGTGTGCAGGATGGGTAGGTAGAAGATTTACTGAGAGAAGTAGGTGGATGCGGCCACTGGGCAGGGAGAAGCAGACGGGAGAAACCTGTCATCTGGATCCCAGGATAGGCTGCAAACTTATTGATACACTATTTGTACGTTCTGTAGGCATGGCTGTACCTCTTCTCCCAGCCTTGTGGAGCAGGGGAAGGGAATTGCCTGCTTTTATTATAAAACATCCCCATGTCCCCAAATCCAATTGAAAGCAACTCAGCTAGCTCTTATTATGGTTCTCTCTAACTAAGCTCTCTTCTCTCTCAGTGCCTTTCCTTTTCTGTATCTGATTAGTGGGGACACTGGCCGTCCTCCTTACTTCACGGTCCATATGAAGATCAGATGCGGTAGGATATACAAGAACACTCTGAAAAGTATAGAGCGCCTCATAAATTATGCATGAGGAGTTTATCATTGTGATTTCTATAACTGTTCAAGCTGTTCTGCCAAGTAATGGCCCCTATGGAGAAAGAAGTCTCACCCACCGGCAGCAAGTGGATTCATGTGCTGCCCTCACATGCGCCAAATCAGGGCTTTCAGTCTCTACCACGCTTCACCCATCACCCTCTCTAAGGAGCTGACAATTGTGACCACTTCCGTGGAAACACTTTGACGTGGCAGAATTTTACCGAGGACAATCCAGACCTGACTGGAACCCAGGACAAAACCATGTCCCTTTCCAGTGTCTTGTGGCTCTTGCCCGAGGTTCTTGGTGCTTCTGTGAGGTCCACAGAATGTTCTGCTCTATACTTTATTAGGGCAGGCCTTTGTACAAAAAAAACCTTCCCCCAAATCTCCCCGCCCAGCCACACTTACCTGACTTTGAGACCTGGCTTTGGGTGGTTAATCTAAGCAACAGGATTGCACAACCCCTGGGAATGTGATTATTTTTAATTAAAAACAAAACAGACTTTCTTTTCCCCCGTTATATAGATACTTAGAAAATATTTTTTTAAATCACCTACAACTCTAAAAGCATAGATTACTCTTGCTGATGCCTCACTATTTACATCTATATTTTTATGAATTTAAATTTTTTACAGGTTTTTTGAGATATGATGGACATTTAACACTGTATACATTTCAGATGTACAGCACAGTGATTTCGTGTGTGTATAGACTGTAAATGGTCACCATACTAAGGCTGGTAACACATCCATTACCCGACATACTTACAATGACTATGTTTCTTAAGTAAAATTTATACATGCTGTATATACTAAATGTATTCTGTCTCTTTTTATATTATATAATAAAATTTTCTTATGCCATGAAATGATCTTCAAAAATCATTTTAGCATATGCAAAATAATCCATAATTTAACTTTTCATAATACAGTTAACTAAGTCCCTCTTTTTTTAAAAAAAAAGATTTTTAATTTATTTACCTTTAGAGGGGAAGGGAAGGAGAGAGGGAGAGAAATATCAATGTATGGTTGCCTCTCATGCATCCCCTGCTGGGAACCGGCCTGCAACCCAGGCATGTGCCCTGAGTGGGAATCGAACCACGATCCTTTGATTCACAGGCCCGCGCTCAATCCACTGAGCTACACCAGCCAGGGCTAAGTCCCTCTTATATGGATAATAATGTTTGCAATGACTACCTAGTGTCTTTGTTAAAAATATTTTATTTTATTTTAATTTTTAGAGAGAGGGGAAGGAGGGAGAAAGAGAAGGAATGAAACAGCAATGTGTAGTTGCTTCTTGCATGCCCCCTGCTGGGAATTTGGCCTGAAACCCAAGCATGTGCCCTGACTGGGAATCGAAACAGCAACCCTATGGCTCCCAGGCATTTGCTCAATCCACTGAGCTACAACAACCAGGTACCTTGGTGTCTTCGAGCACGTCTTTTGTACATCTGGTTATTCTCTTACAGTATATACAGTGTGGAGCAAAAGTAAGATTACAGTTGTTTGTATGGAAAATAATATAATAATTAATAAATAATATAAGAATAAACTGTTTCATGTACTCACAACTATAAACCTACTTTTGCCACACCAAGTAAATAGTCTATAATAAAATGAAAATATGTACAGTTTATATAAATTATATTTAATAAAGATATATATATATATGTATTCGGGGGAGAGAGAGAGGAGACATTTTTATTTTTTAAGATTTTATTTATCTTAGAGAGGGGAGGGAGGGAGAAAGAAAGGGAAAGAAACAGTCAATGTGTGGTTGCCTCTCACGTGCCCCTTGTTGGGGACCTGGCCTGCAACCCAGACATGTTCCCTGACTGGGAATCAAACCGGCGACACTTTGTTTTGTAGGCAGGCGCTCAATCCACTGAACCACACCAACTAGGGCTAAAGAGGAAACATTTTTAAGACTTCGATACATAGGTTTGTTTTGTGGCAAGAATTGGCTATTTCCTTATTGCCCAATATCTATTCTTTATAGTGGTAGCACCTGAATTTTCTTTTAGTAACAGTTAATACCAGTCCATGAGCTTTTGTGACACCCTTTCTATCCTTTGGCATATGACCCCTGGCCCAGCCCAGCAGGGCATCTTATTTCCCCAGTTTCAGTGATTCGTTTAGGGATAGGCATGAGACCCAAGATGAAACATGTGCATCCAATCAGACTCAATCATGTCACTTTTGCTTGAGCATAGAAGCCAAAATATCCCCTTATGTTGGATATATAACTGGGAGAAATGGACGCCTCTTGCTTCGAGGGTCCCTCAAGGAGGGCTTGCCTGAGAGTGGCAGATGGAGTGAGGAAAACTGGGTCCAGGGGACATTGTTAGGTCCCCTGAACCAAGCCCTGCCCAAAGCCAAGCAACCCTCTGGTCTTTGCAGAGGTAGAAGCCGATATTTTTCTTTCTTTACCTTCTTTTTAATTTGGGCAGTTTAATTCGGGTTTTCTATTACTTGAAATTAAAAGAGTGCTCTCTGATAAACACTTTATAGGGTCCTTTGGGGGAAATGATACCCTAACTCAAAGGAATGATTCTAAAGGTATAAATCTTTGACTTCATAAAAAGTGAGATAGCTTGGGAACTACCTTCCGACAGTGAGACATGTTGCTTCTCTGTCACTCGTTTGAAGGACAAGACCCAAACCTGGTGAGAAACATGAGGTCCTCTCCTTGCTCTAAGAATGGTCCCTAACAGGAAGTTGGCAGCTCTCCCAGACCGAGCAGATAAAGAAGGAGTTAGTGTAGCAGTGTGAAGGTGGATAGACAGATGGCAATTACTTATACTTATTAGGGTTACAACTCATAGGCAGAAAGCTCCAGCTAGATTAGGGATGATTACAGTTTCCCTGGTGCGTTTATCTTCATGAACATCCTTGAAAGTCATGGCCCTGTTTATAGAGAAAGTGAGCCCTCGAGAACACAACCAAAGAGGACAGAAAAAGCCTCCAGGGTCTCAGTCCCCAGGAAAAGGTGCTCTGGGTCCCTTGCTAGCACATATCATGGTTTGTTGACCCACATCCATTTTGTATGTTGATCAAAGACTTGACGTGCTGTGGGCCTGCAACATGGTACAAATCCATCCAAACAAACACTGAGATCTCCAAATCCCTTCGAAATATCACAAGACACCATTCAAACTCCATCTATGGGGGTGGAGACATGGCTCCTAATGACCTCATTGGAGACACCCAAGCTGATACAGGAGCAGACAATGAGTTACGCTCCAATGGAAGGTGTGTCTTCCTGCTCTCTGGAGTCGAGAGCTCTCTAATGTTTAAAAAAAAAAAAGGTCCAACAACCTGAACACCTACCATGTGTTCAGGCCATAGCCTTTTGTATTAAAACAGACCAATAACAAAGACAGGCCACATTTCTACCCTCACTGATAAGACAGTAAGTACAGGATACCCTGGCAGCGTGACAGAGGACACCTAGCCTGTACTTTGGGGTGGCGACCGAGGAAGGTTTGCTGGAACGAATGAGTTCGCAGTAAAAGGAGAAGTAGTGAGGGAGAGGGATTGGCGGAGGGAGCACTGACGCCCAGAATGAACAGAGAGAAGGCAAGTTTGAGGAACTACAGGAATTTTACAAAGTCCAGGCAAGAACCTGCAAGAGAGGGAATGATATGAGATGTTTGGATCAAGTCAGAAAGGAATCTGTGAGTTGTTTAGACACTTCTATTTCAAGGGCAATGAACATAATTAACAAAAGGTAAGTCCCTCTTAGAGTTTTCATTTCCAATGCAAGATACCTTAGGATTTTGAGACTCTTCTTTCATTACATGGATTAGGAATTGTTTACAGTAGAGAGAAGACTAAAGCAATAGACTAGACTCTGAAGCAGTAAGTGCGCAGTGATATTCCTGCTAATCTTTTCTGTGGGCTTCTCTTCCTCCATGGTGCTGTGATGTGGTCATCAGCAAGCAGTGTCTGCTGCATTGTGGATGAGATATGAGACAAATTCACACTGACTACCGAGTCCTGTGGAGGAAAAGGGATGGCACGGCCACTCTCTCAAGGGAAGAGTGCCTTGGAGTACCTTGAACATTCTCAAGAGGAGAGCACACCGACTCTTGCCTTGACAAGCTTTTATTGCTTTTTTGGGCACATTACACGATGGTCCTCATTTACTATGCACAGGTTCGCTTTAGGTGATTTCCTTTTACAGAAAACAAAGGAGAGGATGCCACTAATTACTTCAAAGAGAAGGATGTTGCAGACCAAGGACAGCAATGCTTGAATCGGTTGCTCCATAAACCTACTCCATACTGGGAAGGTTTAGCACAGACTTTAGGAAGTTATAGTAAGCACTTTCTGCCGCAATTCAAGGTAAGGGAGTTTTAGCAAAAGCAAGTCTCAAAATGGCCCAGGTACAATGCAGGCCTGATTCCCCATGGGAGAACCTATTGGTGGGCATGAGTCCTGGGCATTAGACCTCGCTTTCCACTGGGAGTTGGGCCCATGCCATGCACAACAGTCTCCTATAGTGCTGTGTCTTGTAGGAGTCAGCATTGTCTTTCCTGTCTGATCTCCAGGTCAATGTTGAGAATTCCCAGCAGCCACTGGGATTTTAAAAAATGCAATGACAAGAATCAGAAAAGGAGCCAAGAAACTTCCCAGAGATTTTGAATTTGAACCCAAAGTAAAGAATCTTTAACCACCTATTTTCATGCATTCACTGGAGAACCAACTGAAAACATTTCCGGAGAGAGCTCTCCTGGCAGTTTGCACGATTTTTACTGAGAACCCCCATGGAGTAATCCACAAAGCAGTTTTATTATCTCATTTAATCTTCTTCAAAACTGATGCCAGGATTATTTTTCCCATTTGACAGATGAGGAAACTCTGACTCAGGGTGGTTTGCCCAAAGTCACAGAGCTCATTTGTGGCAGGGGCTAGGTTGGAAGCCAGGTGCTCTGATTCAGAGTTTTGTTGTCATCTCTGGCAATAATGAAAACCAGGTCATATGAAGAAGAATTGCAGGAATAGGATGGGGTGGTCTTTAGTCTGAAGAAGAGAAAACACATTAGAAACATTCATTTATTCATTCGATGAATTAATTGAGTGTCTACCTCTCCTTATTTTGTGCTTGTCTAGGATCTCTTTGTTTGAGAAATGGCCCATTACCCTTTTCACAACAGAGTATAATGTTTCCTGAAGTGCTGACCTTGTTCAGTGCCCTGTATGCTCACTGAACCCAGAGTGGGCATCAGGTCTAGACCGCCCTGGTCAATCGGTCACCCCTGGCTTCAGTGATTGGTTTAGGCCTAGCCATGATAAGGCCCAGGAGTTGTGCGGAAGCCACTGGGTGAGATGCCTGTGATCTTTGCTCAGGGGTCTTGATCTGTGAAAAGAGGTAAAATACTGGAAGAGAGTGTGGCCGTGTTTTACCATTCCCTGGGGAAAAAGAAATTTCTGTTTGGAAAGAAATAAAAGTCATACAGAATAAGGCAGAAGTTAGGTAATGAAGAAAGAGCCCTGGAAGTCTTGTGTGAACCCCTGGACCCAGAGATGCCTTTCAGGTACGCAGGGCAATAGATCCCCCTTTGTGGGGTAAGTTAGTTGGCGTTGGTTTTCTGTCCTTATTGATACATCAAGAATTATATAATTACAAGTGGTGACAACTACTAAGAAGGAAACAAACACGAGATCATGAAAGGGCACAATTGTGGGGACAGGGTTTGTACGAGGTTGTGGGGAAAGTGGCAGTAAAGTTGCAACATGAAAAAGGAACAGGCTTTAGTGAAGCCAAAGGTGGAGGCAAACCCTTCTTGGTAGAAAGAACCTGTGGGGGGACCCGGAGTGTGAAAAGAGCCGCTGCAAGTATTTGAAGAGCTGTCGACTAGACTGGAATATGTTTTCCTGGCCACACTGGACGGTAGGTGCCAATGGCTGGAAGTTGCTGTAGGTCTGATAGAGATTCAGCAAAAAAGAGGGACTTTCTAGCAGTGAGGAAATCAAGACTTTCCTGTCACTGGAAGGTCCCAGAAGAAGGTGTGGTCACAAATCAAGGTGTTGTTATTATTATTATTGTTGTTGTTGTTGTTGTTATTTTTACAGGGGAATTTAGTTACTCGGTGAGAGGTGGCTGGTAGTCATGTATTCCTTTGTTTTCTCATTCAACAAGTACTTTGCGAGATCCTGCAATGTGCCAGGTATGATACCTGTGCATTACAGTAAACAGTATGCAGCTTCGGAGCTGACCCAGAGAGCTGGCGGTCTGGGGGCGGGCACTAATGACGGACACGTCAATTCCATTACAGTGTGGTGAGTGGCAGGGCAGGTGCCAGCACGGGTGCGTTGTGGGCACGAAAGAGAACAGCTAACTCAACTGGAAGCGACTTCTAAGGTGGGCTCCTCTCCTGTCAGGGTAGGACTCTTCCCTTCGGGTCAGAGTTCTTGTGGAACCCGTGACTGGGATCCAAGGGCAGGCTGAGACCCTTGGTGTGAGGATCTTTCTCTCACACCGAGTGAACACATTCTAGTATTTATTAGGAGAAGTGCTGAGTATACACATTCTATTATTTATTAGGAGAAGCAGGCGAGACACCTGCCTTGTGGAATGGCGCCCTACCAAATGGACTGAAGTGAAAATATTACCATCTGAACATTTAGCATAAAATTTGTTTTTAGGGCAGGAAACTTCATGGAAAATATCTTCATAATCTGTGAGGGGGACTATGAGGTGCTTGGCCACATAAGGGACAAGAAGAGGCTTCACAATGTGATGAGGTGTTTAAGATTTTCTGTAGGTCAGTAAGAGAAATGTGTGTGTTTGGGTTGGTTCTGGTTGTTTGCTCAAATGTTGAGGGAAGGCAGGGAGATCAGATCTATGGATAGAAGAAAGGAGGTGGAACAGTGGAGCATGGATGTGTCCTGGCCATTGGCATTTTCAGATCGGAAAGTGTCCAGTGTTTCCATTTGGAGAACTTGTGTTGCTTCCCCGTTTCCCTCAGACCCTTCAGTGTCCTCTCTGTGCTCAGGGATGACTCCAGGGAGGGGGTATATATGTTTGTCTCTTTAAGAAAATCCAGAAGGAGAGCTGGATTTGTCACTGGGTCCTTGTTGTGTACAATGAAGCCACCAGGCATGGACATAAGAACCCAGAGGGGACAGTAACATATAAGCCTGCAGGTATCTGCAGAGATCCTCCAAAAGTCTTGGAATTCTATGGGGGCATGGAATGGGGAGTTTTGAGCCAACCTTATTTGTATTTTAAGAGACAAGGAGGCCTCAGCACCATGAGCTCTGGATTACAGCCACCTTATTCTAGCTTGAGTGTATATAATGTTACACTTTCATTAAAGAACAAATTATTATATCATACTGGGTGTTACAACCTCAAATGTGAAACCCTTGAAAACAAGTTCTTGGTGGTGGTGTCTCCGATGCCTGGTACCTGACGCAGACGGGGCTAGGTAAATGCTTGTTTGGGGGCCTGTGCCTTTCCCCTATAGGCAGAGGAGAAATGAATCAGCCTCAAGCCACTAACAAGTTGCAAGCTCCTAGACAAAGTCTGCATCGGTTCTGGGAATTGTGATAATGAGGCTGTGGAGGGCCTCTGCGCTGAGCCAGCTGCTAAGGACACAGGCCCTGCCCAGCTCCAACCTCGTGTGGGCTCTGTCTGGAAATAGGGAGGTGGAAGCTCATTAGGGAGGAATGGTTTAAAAAAAAAAAAAAAGCATCATCAACTCTAATCAGGCAGTGGGTACGGGGTCAGATCCCGTGTAACAGGAATGTGGGCCGGAGGGCAGGGCTGGGGCAGACATGATAGGGCATGAGGGGGCAGCTGCAGCCAGCTGCCATGAGTGCCACTTCTGGTCACCCTCATCCACCTCCAAGGGCACTGTGCTTGAAGGTCTTAATTAGGCCCCCTATGGTGGCATTGGTTTCTTGGGAAACACTGCCAACCAGTACCCCCAGCTTTACAGGAAGGAGCAGATGCGCTCAGGCCTGGGCTTTTGTAGGAAAGTGGAAAGCTGGCCTGGCACTGAGTAGGTAGCAGAGGCCACCTCACCCACACAAGCCTGGCCCTGCCAACAGCTCTGGGCTTGTGCTTCCGGAACCACTGATGGGAATGTGGAGAATGGATGAGGGGAAGGCCCAGACTTCCTCCCCACACAGACACTGCTTATTGGAAGGATGTTGGCGCAAACCACATTGCTGGCTGTCCCTCACTTCCCCTCAGCTCAATTAAGGCAGTAATCGGTATTTCTTAATTGCTGCTCCTGCTCCATCTCCTGCCCCTCCTCCTCCCTTTGTCCACTGCACTGTAGTACCAGGAGACTTGCCTGTCCTCTCGGGCAGGCCTGGGAAGAAAAGGCTTAAGGAGGCTTGAGGCCTTGACACCTGGTAGGGAAAAAACCTTGCAGAAATAGTTTTGTGGCTGGATCATTACCTGGCTGGGCTCCCACCCAAGTCTGCGGCTACCCTCCGGCACCTAGAGTGACGATCAGGCCAGCCCTTGGGTGTATCTCTCTCTGGGCTTTCTTTTCTATTTGCAGTTTCTCATAATTCCCTTCTCATTTTATAAGCATGTTACTTCATTATAAGTGTCGTTGTCAGTGGTAAACCTCAGATCTTTGTGGAATGAGATTAAGTATAAACGTAAGAAACAAAATTGCAATTATTTGTGTGGCAATAACAGCAACAATGGGGGTAATGTGATGATGAGAGACTGGTGGGTGTGTATAGACATCTTTAAAACAGGGTTTCTTGTTGCTCTTAAACTCGACTTAGAAGACCTTTTCTGAGGAGATGCTGGTATAGGAGCAACCCCAGAAGTTAAGTGGTTAATTCTTGTTGAGGAGTTCAGGGAGCCTGGAGTAGCTTGGAAGACTCTCTGGAGCTCTCAGATTAAGATTTTCTAACAAGCTGCACTTCTTAACCCTCCCTCCCTCCCTCCTTCCCTTTCTTCCTTTTCTTCCTCTCTCACCTCTCTCTGTCCATCCTTCCTTCATTTCCTCTTCCTCTCATGTCCTTAAACATTTCACTGAGCATTCAAGTTCCAGGTTGCGTATCAAATGATAACACAAAGATAAACCAGATAAGAATCCTCATTGGAAACTTTCTTGGAGCTATGTTCTAAGAAGGGAGGGAGATCACATACGTTTACAGATAAGCATCACACAGAGTAGGCAGAGAGGTGTGCGTTTAAATAGACATGAGAGAAGTGCTAGGGGACTTCTTTATACTTCCTCCTGCTCCCATGTGACTCTTCCCATTTCACCTGCTAGGCCCCAAACCTGGGGACTAGATTCAGGTATTTGTTGTACGTTTAAGGCTGCCCCTCTTGGACAGGTAGATATTAGTGGGCCTTGAGACTCTGTCTCATGGAAAATACCTATTTGAAGCTCTCGAGGCCAAAGAGCCGTGTAACTCACCTCTTGAACAGCCCTGAGAAAGTACCCAGACACTCGGGTGGTGGTTAAGTTCATAGTGTGGGCCTGTGAGAGAGTGTGGGGCTATTCGGAAACCAAAGTCAAGACCAAAATGAAGGACTCTAGACAAAATAATGCTCCCTTCCAAGTTTACTTTGAAATCTGTCTCCATTCTGCTTGCATAGCTTTTTTATCTTCTCGAGCTACTTCATTCACTCTAAGCCCAGGTGAGTATTTCTGGGGCAGGAAAGACGCTTCCCTCCATAGCCGAGAAGTTAAGCCAGGCTTCTAGGCCCTCAAAGAGCTGGTCAGGCAGCTACTGGACAAGGAGTTAAGTGCTGTGAACAAGGTGAGAGAGTGGAGTGGTTCTAAGACTCATGCAACCATTTGGACCATGCTCTGCAAGAGAAAAACAAAATATGATCCACACACTCAGCCCCTGTATGATTTTACATTTTCTAGTAGGAGACTTACTTTAAAAAGTAAAAAAAAAAATATGTTTTTAAAAGTAAAGGGAAACAGGTGAAATTAATTTTAATAATATATTGTATTTAATTTGTTATATACGTACGTCATCACTTAAACATGTAATTGATAGGAAAATTGAAATATTTTACATTTTTTGTATTACAGCTTTAAATTGTGGCACAGACTTTTACATTTACAGATCGCGTTTTAAGTACTTAATAACCATACGTGGCTGGTGGCTGCTACACTGGACAGCACAGATTTGGAGAGAAACCAGTTACCTCTAGAGCATTGTTGGCAAAGAATACCAGCATTAATTTCTAGTTTCATCCCATACATATCTTCTTGACTTATCCTTCCAAAGTACAGCTTACTCGTGTAACAGATCAGGCGGTATATATTTTAGCCCCAGTTTGTAGATGAGAGAACTGAAGCTTAGAGATTACGAAGGAATTTGTCTCACGAATGACTATGACAGGTAGTGAGTGAGTCATAGAGCTGGGATTGACTCTTCTAGATCTGTTTGATTCTAAATTCCAGCAACCCAGCTTCTCCCAAGGACCTGTAAGCTTCATAAGAAGCATTTGTTGTCGAGGATATTCGAGGAATACTCTGTACAGTGGCCCAGTCTTGGGAATTCACAGCAGGAGTTACGTGTCGAAGGCTTGGTGAAGTCCTATAAGGAACCTGCTTACCGTTGTTCAACACGATGTTTCCCAAACATGTAACAGGGGACTGTTTTTTCATGCACCACCTCTTCACATCTCAAGGAGCTCGTGTTGCACATAACTTGCTTTGGGGTGTGCACGGTGCCAATGGAATCCTTGTTTTTGAAACGAGACTCCTGGCCACGTAAGAGGTCACATCACAAAAAAAAAGACAGGATTTTTTGAATGTCAATCACAGGCATTCATAGAGGGCACCGTCTGGTGACTTTGATTGAAAATAATATTGTTCCTTTTTGGCTACTTCAGCTTCAGATTAAAATCATGGAATGTGACCCAACAAGCTTCATCTTGGCCAGAATCCATACAATAAAAGAACTCAAATAAGGAACTCTTTCCCCATCTCATACAGTGATGATTTACGTTCATAATGTTAATTACGACTACTTAAGACCTCAGAACAGCTTCTTAATCAAACAAGAAGACTCAAGTTCATATAGTATAGTTTTAGCATAAAGTAAATGTGATCACATTTCTATTTTTTTGGAAATCACCGACTTGTGTCTGGGAAAGTTGATACTGAAATTGACTGACTACTTATATATACTGAATATGGTTCGAAGACTTCACTTTAAATCAATGAACGAAGAAGCTAATATCAGCATCATTATCACCATCATCATTATCACCATCGTTATTTAAAACCGAGGCCCAGAGAAGTTAAGGAACATGCAAGAGGACCCTCAGCTAGAAAGCCCCAGAACTGTGCTTTCAGGAAGTCTGGCCCTTAGCCCATGTGCTTATGCATCAACCATTAATACCAAATCAATTACTTTTTCAGAAAAAGCCATTTGAGAACCCATTTGGACAAATGGGATGAAGGAGTGTGTGTGCACATGTACAGAGAGAGAGAGGAAGACACATAACAGAAAGCAGGCAAATTAGGGTATAGGAGAAATTAGGAGAGAAGTAGAAATAGATCTTTACATTCAAGTAGTACTTAATAAAAGGCTTTCCTATGCATTATCTCACTTGATCATACGAACTTATTTGAATTAGGTACTAGTGCTGTTAACAAAGTGGCCAAGAAGGAAGGGAACTGTAGGCATCTGATGTCAGGTCACAACCCTCTCTACCACTGGAGGAAATGAGCCTCAGTTTCCCTGCAGTCTCCTCTTCTTGCCTTAAATCTTCTAGACACGCTTTCAAAGGATGACTGCATGTCCAAGTTCCTAGTGCATATGACAGCCCTCACTGCAAGTTCTGCGTCTGACACTGCGCAGGCTTCACTGCACAGTTCCGAGGCCCCGACGAGACTGACCAACACAGTGTGGCAAGGAGCCAGCGTTCTTATTTCCTGAGGTTGGATGGCTGGGCCCCTGGGTGTCTCGGCCCATTTCCCGGCACACAGCTGCTGTGGCAGATCCTGTATAAATGTTTCAGCATTAGACTGGGAAACCACATGAGGGACCATTTGGAGAACGGAAATACTCTCCTGTGTCAGTGGCAAGAAAGAGGACAGCGAACCAAGGCCTATGAGGGAGGCTGGGTGGGAACTTGCCTGGCGGGTGATTTGGAGAGCCCCTACCCAGGTAACTGCAATCCCCTCCTGCTTCTCAGCGGCACACAGACACCCTGAAGGGCTGGCAGGGGATCGGTGTGAGAAATTCATGCTGGGGGTAGGGTGGCTTTGGGAGTGGTGGTAGCGTCCCTCAACTGCTTCTCGTCCCTCTGCTGGAGGTGGTCACATGGAGAGATTGTTCCTTTGAGAGACTCTGAGTGTTATCCCGGCAAACTTCGGCCCTCTTTGTTTCCCCCGCTCGTTCCCTCCAGATGCAATTAAAAGAAGCCTGTTTTGTATTTCTGTTGAACAAATGAGTTACACCTTTTGAGTTTTCTCACACAGGCCACCACATCAAAACATGCCTGACAGCTCTGGAGAATGTCCCAGTGGCCCCGGACCCTCTGGAAAAACACTCACTTGGACAGCTGCAGGGATTGCAACCAAGGCCTTTCCTTTGAAGCCCCTCAGATGGAGAAGGAAGCCTGCCAAAACGGCCCCCCAAAAGGGGTGAGAAGGAATTAATGACGGGTCTATTTCTGTGATAAAAATAGATTCTCTTATTAGACGTTATTAACGATGATCATGTCAATAGCTGCCCTTTATTGAATATTATTTGCCAAGCACTTAATGCATTCATTTAATAAAGATGCTTCACGTTATCTTATTTAATTCTCACAATAACCCTTTATGAGCTAAGTATTTTCTCCAGAAGATAAAACTAAATGGTAAAGCACTTATGAAACTTGTCCAGCTTCGCTCAGCTGATTTTTATAGTAGAGGTGGGACTCCCATTCATTCACTCATTAAACAAGGAATGATTACACTCACTCTGTGCTAGGCATCCTTCTGTGTACTGGAAACGAAGAACTGGACGAAACAGACAGAGCTTCCATTCTAACAGAGAGACAGACAAAAACCAGTGAACTAGTGACAGTATAGTAGATGCCAGATGTTGACGTGCAGGAAGAAAATATGCAGATGTTAATTTAAGTGCAGGGGGAAAATTTGAGGAAGGTAAAAAGTATAGGGACTGTTGGAGTGGGGAGAGGAGAACTTGTTTATTTGTACTGGGAGGAAAGAAATATCGTCCCTCATAAGGAGACACCTAAGCAAACACCTAATTTACGGGAGTGAATCATTTAGGCGAGAAGGGTTCCAGTTGGGGGGAATACGTGCAAAGGCCCTGAGGTGAGAATATGTTGGAGGGAGAGCAAAGAAACCAGTGTGACTAGAGTGAGGCAAAATACAAGGAAATCAAATCAGAGAGGAAGTGGGGCCCCAGATCAAGTAGGGTTTTGTGAGCCATTTTATAAGGCAAGTGAAATGAAGAATCAAAGGAGGGTTTTGAGCAGAAGAATGACTTGAGTTGACACAGACTAAAGACTGCTGTGTGTGGATTAGTGTATGTGTATTAGTGGATTAGTGTATGAGCACTGAAAAGACCATGTCATCACTCCTGCGATATGCTTGCTAATCATGCGTAATTTCAATATTATTGTGAGAAAACACCAGACAAACCCAGATTGCTAGACATTCTATGGAATAACTGACCAGTACTCATCAAAAGATCATGTAAATTAAGAAAAAACTGAGAAATTGTCAGAGATTGGAGGAGACTAAAGAGATAACAATTTCATACGCTGTTGAATTGTATTCAGGAAGAGGAAAAATATGAAAAAAATGGTGTAATTTAAATGCAAACTGCAGTTAATAGTGTTAATGTCTTGGTTTTGCTCGTTGTACTACACTGTGCAAGTTGTTAACATTTGAGGAAGTTGGGTAAAGGATATACGTGAATTCTCTGTACTAGTTGTGAAACTTTTCCAAGGTTAGTATTTTGAATTAAAAAATAAGACATAAAAAACTATGGGGGTTAACTAGACTTACTGTGGTGAGTCTAGTTATACACACACACACACACACACATGCATCATTATGTTGGACACATGAAACTAACATAATGCTATATGTCAATTATATCTCACTTAAAAAGCCTAGCTAAAAAATACTAAAAAGAATTTAAACTAAAATTCTTGAATTGAGAATACGTTGTATAGGGGCAAGAACAGAATTCAGAAAACCAGTTAGAAGGTTGTACTGGAAGTAATCCTGCTGAGAATAATGGTTTGGACAAGCGTGTAGCGGGGAGGAGGTAAGAAGTGGTTGAATTCTAAAAAAATTTTTGACAGGAGAGTTGACAATATTTACTGGTAGAATGATTTTAGGAAGGAAAAAAGAAAAAAGAAACTCAGGATGACTTTAAGGTGTTTGACCCGAGCAATTAAACTTGCAACAGAATACACTTTTAAAAGCGCTTTATTTATATTATTTCAATTAATCTTCACAAAAATATTATGAGCTAAGTGCTGTAATCCCCACCCATTTTAACAGTAATTATTACTGTTATTACTGTTATTTAACAGTAATAACAAAAACAACGAATATTTTCTGAGTATTTACACTGGGCACTTCACATGTAAAATCCCTTTCGTCCTCACCTGTGTCATTATTCTTTTTTAATATATGAGACAGCAGAGACCCAGCGACGCTAAGTAGCTTTCCCATGTAAGTCACGTTGCTAGGACTCCCACATGGAGTTTGAATCTGGTACCCACGCACTACCCGCACTCTACTGCCTGATTTTGTCGTGGAGGAAATGGAAACGTAGCAGGTTGCATAATCTGCCAGGATTCCCGCAGTTCGAATGTGGCAAAGCTTGAGAATTTGACCCTAGCACAGATTTTAAAGCACGAGCTCTCCACCAGCGTGCTCTGCCGCTGCTCCTGTACATTTGGTGGTGGATGGTGTTCAGATACGGAGATCCCTGGCACAGCCTGCAGGTACCATCTCCGGGCCAGGGACTCGGGCGCCTTCCTTACCCCTGGTTCTTCCGCAGGCCAGGACTGTTCCCCGCCTTGCACAAGGCGGGAGAGACGCCATTGCCAAGCTGTAGCAGCACGACAGTTCCATATGCTAGAACCACACGTGCCCAGGAAACCTGCTAGGCCCATCAGCCTCCTTGGTC
The DNA here is from genome assembly GCF_014824575.4 of Sturnira hondurensis. Lineage (NCBI taxonomy): Eukaryota > Metazoa > Chordata > Mammalia > Chiroptera > Phyllostomidae > Sturnira > Sturnira hondurensis. The sequence continues at coordinate 6,181,865 of NW_028075269.1, forward strand.
AGCCGCCAGTTGGAAAGGACAGATAAATCATGCACTCATTTTAATAGGCCGAAAGGTCCCTGCTTTCTCTTTCTGCTCACCCCTACCCACCCCTTTCCCTAAAGCATGGAGAAGTATTCTCAGTCTCTGGAAAGCAGAAATGAAGTCATCTCACAGGAGAAAAATACAGGCAAATAATCAGGGCTGGGCTTTCTGAATAATAATTAACCCTGGGTACAAAAAGAAGGCAAATTTTTGTGTGTCTTTATATGTTTTTCTTCTCCCAATTTTTATAATGATTATGTAACTTTGAATATTTAATTTATTGTTAATTGGATAACCACTTGAAAGAAAACTCTCAGTGTGAACTCTGACACTAATTCTCCTTAGATTCAAATACAAGGTCCACTACTTACTAGCTATGTCATCTTGAGCAAGTTCACTATTTAAGTCACAGTTTCCTTATCTGGCAAATGGGGTTAACACGGGATCCTACTTCAAAGAGATTTTACAAAGATTAAATGAGATAATATACGCAAAATTTACACTAACTTCTAGCTACATTATTACCGAATTTTCAACGATAGTTGTTTTTTTCTCCATGCTACCCTGTTTCTTGCCCCCATCAAGGTGTTAACCTCTTCTTGTTGGCCCACAGAGGGGTCGCTGCTGTGAAAATGGGGAGCCCCTCCGATGGATGGCCTGAGTGTCAGTGGCAGGGAAGTTTCTCCAAGAAACGTAGCCATTTCACCAGTATGGTTCTTAGCAAGGCAGTCAAGCAAGCAAAGGCTGGTGTTTTTTTTTTTGTTTTTCCCATTCTCTGGGGAGCACATCCTCAGTGCCTCCAGTAAATTGGACTTTCAAAGGTAAATGTAAATTCTAGTGTTAATTTATTTAAAGTAAATTATTCAGAGAGTCATATGTCAGCAAACCTCATTTTTGTGGCACTATATTAATGTCTTCCTTAAATACAGCTCGCCCTTTCTAAAAGCTGTTTTATGGGTCCAGGAAATCTGTCTATTACAAAGAAGTGCTTATTGTAAAGGATGTTTTAGTCTTTGGGTTCAATTAGGGAGAGAGCCAGGGTCAATGGGAGCCCTATGTGTGAAACAGCCTTAATAGCTGAGATGTAACAGGGAAGTGGGAAGCCCACTAAGGCGCATGGGGTTTTACCCGGCAGGAAGGGAAGAGAAGAAAGATAAATGAAAGGCTTGATTCAAATTTCACCAGCCTTTAGGGAGCCTAGTGACAGCATCTGACCAATCCACTGTAGTGGAAGGAAGGCCGATTCCAAGTGGAAGTTTCTTGGAACTTCCTAGTGTGTTCTCAGGCAAAGTTAATCTCTCCTTGCCAGGATTTCCTTCTCTCTGCACTGGGGAGAGAAACGTCTGTCTTTCCTGCAGAGCTGCTTGTAACTGATGTCAAATAAAATAGCTGTGAAATGCTTCGAAAGATTCAAAGAGCCATTGAAGTATAAAGCAACATTATATTCATGGCTATTAATTACTATTTTTATTATTATCAGGTTTCAGGTGCACAGGATTGAATTACTTTTACTCTTTGGTTTTTGACGTATTGTCATAACAAAGGCCCTTTCTCTTATTAATTTCTTTATTCTACTTGATTCCGGTTCTTCACTTCTATTCCTTGTCACCCCTTCCCCCCAAACACTCTAGCGTGCTTAATATATTCTGTAAAAAATAAGCATATACTTGCATACAGAGGGGTGTTTTATACGTATGGATCTGTAATTTACATATGAATGGCATTGTTTTATAGATCTCAGTTTGTTTCATTTACCACCCATTTCTATGCTTTTAAGAAGCATCCCTGATGTTACCTGGGTATCTAATTAATCACTTAGAATTGTCTCAGAGTACCTCGGGATATGCACTCCCCACCTTGCACAATCACTCTGAGTGAAGGCCCTCGGATTGCTTCTAACTCTCCAGGCCTGCAAATAGATAGTAGTCATGACTGTTCTCGTGCACCGCTCTTCATGGCTGTGGTTGAGAATCTATTTGGAATATATGCCCAGGAGCAGAACTCCTGGAGGACTTCGATGGGCAATTTCCAGAAGAGAGAACCCAAAGGACGAGCAAGCATTTGAAGTTTTCCTCAAATGTACTAGGAATCAGAAAAATGTGAGTCAGAACAAATGAGCCATCGCTGTACATATTAGACTGGCAATAATTAAAAAGCTGGAAGTGCCAAGTGTAGGTGGGGATGAGGGAAATAAGACCTTCGTCCACTGCTGGTGGGGTGTGGGGGGCAGGGCCAGTTGGCGTAGGTGATTTAGGAGAGCCCTCTGGTAGTATTTAGCCAAATTTGGACATGCATAGGTTCTGATAGGCATAGTTTTTGTTATTGCATTTTGGATTAAAAATAATCATTAAACACTTTTCTCATGAAAAGATAATCATTCTGTACTTACTCACTTAGCTGTACCTAGCTCTACTAGACTCTAAAGCTACAACAGTGAACGGTTCAGACATGGTCTTTGCTTTTGGGATATTTAAGATGCAGCTGGAAGTGCTTGGTCATCTAGGTACTACCAAGTCCTATCAGGGTGCCTGGCTTCCTCCAGCTCTGTAATCGTCTGCTCAATGAATGACTGAGGAGCAGCAGATATTAACCACACTACTGCTTTCCCATCTCTAAGCCTCTGTAACAGTCCCCCCAGGCAAGCCTGGTACTTTTGTTCTACAAACCATTCTTGGCCTCCAGGGCAAGCTTTAAACCTGTTTCCCACACCCCACCCCCAAAAGTTACTTGTAACTCACATTAATTATCTTCCAAGCACTTGGGTAAGATCCAAGCTCTTGGGCCTCTTTTATAAGGGCATTAATCTCAGTCACGAGAGCCCTGCCCTCCTGACTTAATCGCCACCCCCAAATCCCACCTTCTAATGCTATTGCATCGGGCATTGGGATTTCAATAGCAGGAAGCATTTACCTCTGTGGTTGTACCTAGCTCCTTGACATATGCATATTATGTGCATGAAAAATGCCTGCTAGAGGAAAAGGGCATTTTAATAACTGTCAGTTAAGGCATTGGTTTTCAGCCCTGCGTCTGAATAGAGAATCACCAATGCCAGCCCCTGCCTTCACCCTCCGACAGCACACAGCTTTAAGCAGAAAGGACTCATTAGAATGGAACCCCAAAGCTCTGCCTTAGCTCCTCCCAGCAGCCTCAGCCAGTCCCCTCCCAAAAGGTTCTGTTCAGGGTTGAAAAGATTTATAGCATCCTCTCTCTGCTGACGATGTTTCCCTATTGATCCTGCTTCCGGAGCTCTGCTCAGGGGACAGGGAGTGACCGAAATGCTGAATTCTTACCAGGCTCATTGCAAAATCATCCAGACAGCCCAGGCCTCCTTTGGGACCAGGAGCTGAAGGCAGAGAGCCACTGAGTCACACACACTTCCTCCTGATCCGCAGCGGGGTGGACGCTCCTCCTCCCTTTCCTCAGTGCTGCGAGAGCCAGTTTTCAGGTTTAATCCAAGGTCTTTGCCTGAAGGTTTCAGCCTTCCCTTTTTCCTAAGGCGTTCATGCCGCCGTGGCACTGCTACACGTTTATGGCCCCTTTCATACTGCTTACCTGAATTGGTCTAAAACATATTTATCTTCCCTGTTAGTCTTTAAGTTGAGCTCCAGAGCTAGATGGATCCAGCACTTATGACAGGGCCTGCTGTTGAACAGGTTGGATGAAAAACTGACACACGCATGCACACATGCACACACCAGTCAATTTTCACAGCAGGAACTAAGAGCATGAGAAGCCACGACTGCCATGGATGAATTATGAATGACAGAGTTCAGTTCTAGGATTCCGGAGGGCAGAAATGTCATTTGTTTGACATTTAGGTAAGAGAAATCTTATCCACAGGCCAAAAACTGAGTCAGGGATGGCAAAATATATATTCAGACGTCACCTGTCCCTATTATCAATCACATCTATGACAGACATCGTTAATTGTCCAAGGTGTCCTATGTCACTGAGTAGCCAGGCAGCCTTCACTAATCAGTGGGGATGAAACCCCTGTGCCATCCCTCAGCTAGGAACAGTCCACACCGTGTGCTATGTACCCCAGGTGATATAAAGTCATGGTTCCTCACAGTCTAATCGGAAAGAAAATGCTTTCACCTATAAAAAGCTAAATAACACTATAATGTTCCATGATAGTTTATTCCTTCATTTACCAAAAATTATTGAGCATCTATTACATGTCAAGCACTATAGGAAATGCTGGGGATATAGAAAGATGAATAAAGTGCCAGAGTCTCCTTTCAGTGAGCTTGTGGTCCGATGGAGAACACAGAAACACGCAGTTCATATACAATGTACAGAAAACACGGGGTGCTATGGGAACAGGTAGGAATGGCCTTGGGAAGTCTAGGAAGGAACCAGAGAAAGGGTACTGTATTAATTTTCTGGTACTTCTCTGACAAATTCCCACTACAACAGACATTTATTCTTTCACAGTTCTGAAGACCAAAAGTCTGAAATAGGGGCCACGTCTCCTCCAGAGGCTGTTAAGTGAGAATCCGTTCCTTGCCTCTTCCAACTTCTGGTGACTGCCAGCATTCCTCGGCTTGTGGCTGTGTCACTCCCGTCTTCAAGACAAGGATCTTCAAAGCTCTTTGCTCTGTTTTCCTATTGTCTTCTTCGTAGGTGTTAAATCCCCCCTGCCTCCCTCTTATGAGGATACATGTGATTGCATTCAAGTCCTGCCTGGATAATCCAGGATAATCTCCCCATCTCAATATCCTTAGTTTAATCACATCCCTAGTCTTCTTTTTGCCATATAGGGCAACAAACATAGATTTCAGGAATTAGAATGTGGCTGTCTTAGGGGGAAGCATTTTTCAGCTTCCCACAGCTACCGTGCATTTAAATTGCGCCTGGTACATTATAGGCTCTTAATAAATGTTACAAGAATGAATAAAGTTGCATCGAATTTGAGAATATAAGGGAGAGCATGTAGAAAATTGCATACTCTTGTTCAGAGAATACATGGAATAGGAATGAAGAGGAGGAGTCGTTAGCTGGGAAAGAACACAGAGACCAAAAGTTGAAGAAACTGATTTAATTGGCCACCAAATGAGAGCAGGAGGGAGTAGGAGGCAAGGCTAGGGACAGTGGTGGGCCACAGCGAAATGCTGAGAAGCAAAGTCAAGGGCAGTTTAAGATTAATCTCTGTAAAGTAGAAAGCTCACAGTAGTCAGTTTTAGTTATGACTCTGACCCCTTTGTAGGCTAGGGCAATTGGATGTTGTTGATGTTTGGCTGCGTGGTTTTCCCTCTTATGTCTTGTGCCTGCAGTGCTTTTCCCACACTGCCTTCCTTTCCAACTCCTACCCACTTTTCCAGTGTTCTGGTCTCCGCCCATGTGTCTGTTTCTGATGCTGGCTTTCTCATCACCTTGCCCTCCTTCCACAGAGACAAGGGTAACCCGTTAGCCAGGAGAGCAGTAGTGGAGTGGAGTGGGTAAGGGTGAGGTTGCTGGAACAGAAGCTGTACCAGAGCAGAAGCTTCATGGTATAAGGGTTTTTGTCCCTTGTGTTCACAGTGGTGTACTTTGCCCCTAAAACAGTGCCTGGCATATAGTAGACATTCAATAAACATTTTTTAAAAGAATGAATGAATTGATGGAGACCAATTTTACATTCTAATCCTGATTCTACCGCTTGCTAGCTATACAGTAGTAAATTACTTGACTTCCTTGTGCCTCCGTGTTCTTAACTATAACATCAGGACACTGGTAATCTGCCTCATGGGTTGTCTGGCAAGCAGAAAGATTGATATGGACAAACATTTAGAACCATGCCTGGCACTAGGTCTTTTCCAAATCTGTACTGCAGAGGTGCTCAGAGGTTCCCTAAGGTTCAATGTAAGTTTAGTTTTTAAATACATTCTAAACTTTAAAAAAATGAAATTTACAAAATGATGCACATTCAAGTGTCTTGCATTAACATTAACATGTAGCGAAACACCAATGCTTTTACTTGCCTTCGTCTCATACGGTCAAATCAGTAAATGATTTCATCTAATTTTTTAACATATGGTTATACTAGCAATATAACTACCTGTTCAATCTGTTGAGGTTCTAAGGAGAGATTTTTACTTGAACATAGGGTACATATTTTGGGAAAAGAGCCAGGGATCACTCTTATCTAGCCCTGTGTGATACAACAATCAGATCTAACACCATACTTTTCCAAACGTACGCAAAGAAGTCAGTAAAACTTGCCTTCTTTGAAGGAATGTCCTTGTTTCAGCCTGTGGGAAGAGGAAGAAGTTGGGATTTATGAGAACCACCGCGTCTTTGCCCCAGTATCCCACTGCAGTTACCAACTGGGAGGCACCAAGCTGATGCCAGTCTTCACCTCTGCTCATTCGATGGAGAAAGGGTTGAGGCCCAAATGGCCAATTGCTGGAATGCTCTTTGAAAAGAAATACGTTGGCTGGTTCTTGCAAGCTATTTTTATTCAATCGTTCATTTCAGAAATGAGAATAGCATACCATGTTGCAGGTATTGTGCTGAGTTCTGAGATTGCAGTGACAATGGAAGCAAGACAGATAAGATCCCACCATGACGGAGCATAGAGTTCTTGAGAAAGAAAAACCTCAGACAATAAGAGGAAGTGTGGGAAGCCCCATAGTAAAGGCTGTACTCCCCCAGGAGAACTGGAGTAACTCATTTAGGTCTAGAAGGGCCTCCCTGGATTTTCAGAGGAAAAGTGACTTAAGCTGAGATCTGAGAAATAAGTAGGAAGAGTTAGTTTAATAAAAAGAAATTGTAAAAAAAAAAGAAAAGAAAGAAATTGTAGAAAGGAGAGGGACAGAGAAATATTCCAGCGGAGAGAAGGGCGTGCATGGAGGCTAGAGAGAGCACACCACATTTGCAGAACTGAAAGAAATATGTATGGCTGGGCTATAGAGCTGGAACTTTCACTGTAACAGCCCTTAATTTTTAAACATGCTTACTGGTATATCACTCAATGTTTTTCTTGGCCTTTATTTTTTTTTTTAAATTTCAACTCTCTTCTTTGATTGTTGCCTGCCCCATTACAATATCCACTTTTCCAGATGGTCACCACTCTTTGCCATATGTCTACCGTACCTTAGACTTTTTGATCGTCACCTGTGTTCCCGACTCTGCTTTCCTACCTTGGTTTAAATGACACTTTCCTGTCTGGTGGCCACCCCAAAGCTTTTCTCATCTGCCTTTCTTAGGACTCAGGTTTCACACCCACAGATAGCAATCTTCAAAGGGCAATTGACCCAGCATAATAAACTCTCCAGGCTGGCCTTTGCAAAATGAAGTAAAGTCTTTGATCTCTCTTTGGTTGCCCCTTAGAATGAAATGAACTCTTTGAAGTGAAGTTTGGTGCACCTAGAAGTGACAAAACAGGACCAGAGGAGTTACAAGGTTAAGACCAAGATGGTACTGCATGGAGGTTTTTTTTTAAAGGATGGATTGGAGGAGATTATCCAAGAACATAGTTGAGCTTTAGGCTGTCAAACTTAGCATCAGAAACTAGATGATAATTCAGGCTGAAAGATCTTCCCCTACTATCCTTGGCTTTATGCGCCAGGTTGGCAATCCCAAACCATTATACATTCCACCCCTAAGAACTTTGCAGAATGTTTTCCAGGTGCTATACAAATCATTGTTCCCATTCATTTTACACAGTCCACAAACACACTTGATCCACCTTCTAAGATTACTCCTAAAAATGCACCAGCCTCATCACTGAGGGTTATGTTGTGTAAACAACAACGCCATATGAGCACCAAATCACCAACACTGAAGCCATGTGAGTCATACCATGAAGGAGGAGAATCCCAAAATGTCAAGTTTACATTGTAATCAGGTCTACCAAGCAGCACTGGTTAAGGGTTACTCTGGGGCCTGAAAATTATCCCCCAAATAAATCAATCCACCCTGTTTTCTCATTACCTCAGTTACATGTACTAAAGATCAGTTAACGCATGTGCTAATTAACCACTCTACAGACCAATGCCGTATCAACCTCAAACAAGAAGTGTTATTAACCTGTGCATAGTTCTAGCACTTTGAGTTGCCAGTAGGTGGCAGAAACTCAAAAATTTTTTATAATTTTGTTTCCTTTTTTAAGGTCCCAAGGTGTCCAACCCAACCTTTGATAGTTTGGCACATCTGTATGAGATTAAACATAGTGAGAGAAATGTTTGTGAAGGCAATGGGTAACCAACCTGGATTTACCATGTTTTTAAGTAATTTTGGCAATTTCCCTGGAGGGCATGAAACCACCTTGTGGCGCAATGCATTTGATCCATTTTATTATTTTGACAACTCATCATGAGGAATTTCTCTGTACTGCATGGATTTTCCTCTCTTGCCAATTTTGGTCCTGGGTATTTTTATTGTTTGTCCATACTCACCACTCTTGAATTTTGAAATATTAGAGCTCAAACTTTTCCAGAGAGGGTAAAGTTGGCAGCTTCTAATGAACCATCTCCTCCTCTTAGCCTACAATGAATAATGGCATAGATAGTAAATGTTTTTAACCCCTAAGTGTAGCTTTTTAAAAAACACACATTTTTAGCTGCATTCAGTGAGCAGTTATATGGAAATAAGAACTGGAGATGTGAATAACCAAAATTTAAGTTATGAAGAGGAAAAATATGAAATAAATAAATATTTAAAGTTAAGATCTGCAAGATATGGTTTTATAGGCTTTCTAACTGGGCCATTTGAAATCAACCGGAAACGCACAACATATGAAACATGACAAAAAGTTTTTCTTCTTATGAGCCTGCGAGAAAAACCAAGCTTCTGCATGGCTTATTTTCTTTGAAAGACAAATCAAGTAACACTCAGAAGCCTCTGAGGGGTTTTGGAAGATTAATGGGTTCTGTCAGTAACTTCAAAATTCTTCAGGAAAGACTGCGATAGATCTGAAGATATTCAAAACACTAATTTGAAAGGATCTATGCACCCCTATCTTGACTGCAGTGTTATTGACAACAGTCAAGATTTGGAAACAGCTCAAGTGTCATCAATAGATGAGCAGATAAGGAAGTTGTAGTACATTTACACAATGGAATACTACTCAGCTGTAGAAAAGAAGGAAACCTTACCCTCTGCAACAATAACAAACTGGAGAGCGTTATGCTAAGTGAAACACACCACTCAGGGAACGACAAGTACCATGTGATTTCAGTTATATGTGGAATCTAATGAACAAACTGAACTGTCAAGCAAAACAGTGACAGACACATAGATAGAGAACAGCCCCAAAGCTGTCAGGGTGTGGGGGAGGAGGCTTGGTAGTGGGTAGGGTGGGGGAATTGAGCAACAATGAAAGAAAATTCACAGAAGAAAACTCATGGGGCATGAGTAGACAGTGGTAGAGGACGATACAGGGGGGATAAATGGTGACGGGCGAAGAAGTGACTTGGGGTGTGAACACATAATACAGATCGTGAGGTGTTGTACAACTCTTCAACCTGAGACTTGTGTAATTTTGTTAACCAGTGTCACCCCAATACATTCAACAAAAAGGAAAAAATATAAATAAAAATTAAAAAAAGAAAGGCTGTCATAAAAATGCAAAAAAATTATTAGTTGTTAAGGAGGACTTTCTGGTGATACCAAGAAATTAATTCATAGCTGCAAAAAATACAGTTCCCCCTGTTCTTAGCCTTTTTCCTCTCTTATAATACACAGAGAGCCTAGACCCAGCCAAATTTCATTTTAGACCGATACTGAATTTCCCTCCATTAGCTATGATGAGATTCTCCCCAAGCCAGCGTCTCCACTCAGCTGTTCCATCCTGGAAGGTTTGCCCATAACCACACCAATCTGTCACTGTGGCTGTTCTTTAGGTGTGAACGCACAGAACTGGGTGGTTGAGGACATGTCTCACATTGCCTTATGCTGCTGTTCTTCGCAGCCTAGGCCAGTGGTTTACAAAGCACGGTCCCCTGACCAGCAGCAGCATCTCCTAAGAACTTTTAGATATGCAAATTCTTGGACCACCCCACCGTACCCCTTCTGCCCCCAGCTTAGATTTAGAGTCAGAAACTCTGGGGGTGGGGCCAGGCAATCAGAAGCCCTCCAGGTGCCTGGGATGCACACTCATGCTTGAATCTTCAGCAAAAGTGCAGCCTTACTGTTTTCAAGATTTAGGGATTTCTCCTGAGGTTTATGAAGTGTACCCCTAAGTACCAAGGATGGGGGCAAAAAGGAATGACCTAGGAAACTCTTTGGTCATTCCTGGTATGAGAATATGATTTCTTTCACTCTGTGCATGGAGTTGTTTTTCCAAACTGCTTTTACTTTTTTGGAAATCAGTATAACATAGCATAATAGAATAATATCTGACTCACTTTAAAAAAAAAGATTTTATTTATTTAGTTTTAGACAGGGGAAGGGAGGGAAAAAGTGAGGGTGAGAAATATCAATGTGGGGTGCCTCTCATGTGGCCCCACTAGGAACCTGGCCCACAACCCAGGCATGTGCCCTGACTGGGAATCAAACTGATGACCCTTTGGTTCACAGACTGCGCTCAGTCCACTGAGCTATGCCAGCCAGGGCCTGACTCACTTTTTAGCTGTGTGACTTTGGGCAAATTAGTTAATTTATCTGTGCCTCAATTCCCACATCTATAAAATGGAAATTACACAAATTCTACTCTTTTGGATTGCAAGGATTAAATGAGGTAATGCATGAAAAATAGTACCTGACACATGACAACCACGTAATAAATGTTAGGTATTTTCGTTTTTATGGTTCTTCACAATCAAACTCACTTGTCATCAAGGTTTGAGGCCTTTTTTCTCTGTCATCGAGTTGGCTGATCCTTTATCCATGTGGTGCAGTATCCTATCCTTAGCATTTATAAATCGCTTTGTCATTTACCTGTTCCTTGACAGATACATTACTTACTTTTCCAGTGTAGGGACTTTGCCTCATTTATCTTTCTTTTACCTAGCCCAAGACTCGACACAAGTTGGGATTCAACAAATATGGCTGAAAAAAAAGAAGGAATATGATGATGACTTTGAGGAGTTTACCACATTCTCAGCTTCTTGTAGGCAGTTGAGAACATTTTAGAGAAACATTTTAAAGTAAATTTGAAATTTTACATTATTGGAAAATAAAGCACATATTTAGGGCCTCCTTCTATTAATCCCCAATTTCTTCTACTTGCCCCAATCTGTTTAGCTCCCTTCTTCCATCTCTCTCCCGTTCCTTGGTCACCCCGAACTCAAGGAGCTTCCTCTATTATGGCTGGGGAATAAGTGTCAACACCAAAAATAGAAAGTTTAACAGTGGAGATATCAGGCAAAGATGAATCCAGATACTTCAACTGTATCTTAAGAACTTGGTCTCTTTTTCTTGGTCCCTTTCTGCTTTTTCCTAGGTAGACTCTTATTCTTGGGTCCTTTTCTTTATATTCTTGTCTCCTGACCCCCAAACTTAGTTCCAGCCATATTTTAGAGTAAATATGAAGACCAGCAGAAAGGGATCTTCTTGCTCTTAATATTTCCAGGAAAAGTCCCTGGCCAGGCTGTCATTGGCCTGGCTCGAATTAGCTGTCCCTTTCAGGATGCATCCCTGTGGCCAGAAAGATATAGCATTCTGACTGGACAAGCCTCGATCATGTACCACCTACCTTAATGGAAGAGGAGTGAAAATCAGGGTGCTAGTATAAGAAAAAAAAAGACAGTCCAGGTAGAGAGAAACAACAAATGCTTTTTATTGCCATTACAGTCTTTGCAAGTCTCAGTAATTCTGCAACACTAAGTTAAACTAACAAATAGTCATTGAACCCAATCAATTCACATAGGTAGTAAGATTAGACAGGGCTTTTCCCTCTAAGTGGGGTTCCTTTATGTAAGAGAAAGAGACCTGGCTCTGTGATTTATAGGAAAAGGGAAAGTTGAGGACCGTCTATCTACCTCCCACACTCCTAGGTACGTGACTCACATCAAGCTGCCTAATGTTTCCAAGTTTAATTTTTCCTCCTATAAAATGGGAACTAAAACCACCATTAATATCCACCTCAGAGCTTCTTATGGGAATGACAAGAGATAATCCTTGTCATCTAAAGAGCTCAGCACAGTATCTGGCTGAATGAATATTAAGTATTACTGTTGTTCATATTATGAAGGATTCACTTTTCTGAATCTCAGATTCTTTATCTGTGAAATAGTGACAATATTTTCCATCTTAAGGGATTGCTAACAGCATGAGATGAGATATTGTTATAAAATGCCTGACACACAGATCGCAATAATCTGAGTTCCTATCTCCTTTACCCTTAACTCCCCTTTCCTCTCTTCCCCAAGTCATGCCCTTGAGTGGACCATCGGAAATGCAAAAGGAATAAGGCACTGAGTGTTGTCTGAAATACCAGCCATAGTGGGGGTGTGCTTCCCCAACACAATTCTACCTATGGATTGGGATTTGCTAGCCATGACGATAAAGGTCTCTCCAATTTGTACAGTTGGAGCCTCAGAAACTGAAGTAAAATGTAAAATAGGTAAAGCACCATTCTCACGCTCTCTTCTCTGGACGTTCAGGCTTTCCCTAAGTGTATTATGTACATGTGAAGTAGGGTAGCATCTACCCTGCCACTGCACAGACCTCCTTCCAAGAGGCAAGTCTTTTTGCTCTTTCTTTTGTGTTTATCTCCATATTCATAAGTAATATGCTGCAGATTTTAATCCCTAGTTTTATATTTCCAGCTTAGGCATTACTTTTGAGTTGTTACTATTAAAGGTGAGGATTTCAACTTTTGTTCTACCCTTGTCCTACCAGCCTGGAACATGCCACTCACTGTCCTTATTTTCATATTTTCCATATGGTCACATCACAAGTTTTGGTTATGTGACTATTCAATGGCTACCCAAATACTGATCAGAAGTGAACCATGTGGTGTGTTAGAATTATAATATATGTCTTTTCTTGAATAACAAGTGTCAGAAACTATGATGAAAAACTAAAATGGACAAAGCAAGATTATTTGGTCAAATTCACCAATATAGGTTGTCTCTGTCTTTCATTTTCCTTGACATATTTGATAATTCTATAAGTTGTAGAAAGTGCCTAATGTAAATTACTATTATTTATAGAAATGCAGATGACTGTGTATGATGGAATGCTATGGTCCACAGACTGTAAGAGGAAGGATCTCCCAATGACATGTCCTGGGATAAACTCTGCCCTTTGAGTGTGGGCAGAACATGTGAATGAGATAGCACTTCTGTGAATATATGGCAAAAGGGAGATTATATGCAAGGGCCCCATCTAATCACATGAACCCTAATCTTACAAGCCCTTTAAAGGGGGAGGGGTTCTCCAGCTGGCGGCAGAAGGGAACGTTGGAGAGATTTAGAGCACCAGAAGGGTTTGATTTGCAGTTGTTGGCTTTGAAGACAATGGGGACCATGTATGAGAACCAGAGAAGGGTTTCTAGCTGTTGATAGCAATTCCAGCGGATAGCCGGCAAGAATACACGAGGAACTGAATTAAGCCAGCAACTTGCATGAACCTGCACACAGTTTCTTCCTTAGAGACTCCAGATAGGAACTTAACCTAACAGACACTTTGATCTTGGCCTTGGAAGACTCTAACCAGAGAACTCAGCTGAACCCATGCAGATTTTGACCTACAGAAGTATGATATAAAAAATGTGCGCTGTTTTAAGTTGTGAAATGTGTGGTTATTTGTTACGTAGGAATAGAAAACTAATATGAATGCAATTAATTGTTGTCCTGTGAAGAAACCATTTGCTTCTATGTATTTGTCCATTTATTTCAGAATATTGTGTTCCCTATATGTGATTTTGCTCTCTGAATTCACCCTTTGTTTGTTTGATCTCCAAAATATATAAAGAACTCACACAACCCCACTCCAGGAAGACAAACAACCCAATTCAAAAGTGGGCAAAGGATCTGAACAGATACTTCTCCAAGGAGGACATACAGAGGGCCCAGAGACATATGCAAGGATGCTCAGCATCACTAGCCATCAGAGAGATGCAAACTAAAACCCCAATCAGATGCTACTTCACACCAATTAGAATGGCCATCATAAACAAATTAACAAACACGTGCTAGAGAGGTTGTAGAGAAAAGGGAAGCCTAGTACACTGTTGGTGGGAATGCAGATTGGTGCAGCCACTGTGGAAGAAAATATAAAATTTTCTCAAAAAACTAAAAATGGAACTGCCTTTTGATCCAGCAATTCCACTGCTGGGATACCCTAAGAATCCTGAAACACCAATTCAAAAGGACCTATGTACCCCAATGTTCATAGCAACATAATTTATAGCAGCCAAGTGCTGGGAATAGCCTAAGTGCCAGTCAGTAAATAGGTGGATCAAAAAACTATGGTACATTTACACAATAGAATAGTACACAGCAGAAAGAAAGAGGGAATTTCTACCCTTTGAGACAGCAGGGATTGAACTGGAGAGGATTGTGCTAAGTGAAATAAACCAGGTAGTGAAAGACAAATACCATATAATCTTACCTGTAAGTGGAACCTAATTAATAAAACAAATGAGCAAGCAAAATATAACCAGAGACACAGAAATAAAGAACAAACTGACAGTAACCAGAGGGGAAGAGTGGGAGGGGAGTGGGATAATGGGGGGAAATAGGAGAAGCTTTATCAAGGACCATGTATAAAGGACACATGGACAAAGCCAAGGGGGTAGGTTCAAGTTTGGGAGGTGGGGATGGGTGGGGTGGGAGAGCACAGTGGGGTGAAAGTGGAAACAACTGTACTTGAACAACAAAAAAATAAATAAAGATAAAGAATTCACCTTTGTTGAAGTTTTATGATTTTACTGGTTCCCTCCTAAATGGTGAATTAAATAATCTTTGATGTATGTTCACTTTATATTTGTGTTACAGTCATAATTTTCCTTTTTAGAAAACGAATCATCCTTTAACACTGTAGTTAATAGTTTGTTTTTTCATTTATTATTGATATTTACTGTGTACCTGTTACTCATTCAGTCTAAAATTTTTTCCTTTCTAAAACTTCATTCACTATACTAATCCACAGCAGGTTGTTTATCAGTTGCATCCTCCTCACCCCCCCCACCTCTGTCTTGGAGCGCTCAATTCTGCTACTCTGATTGGGTTTGAATACCCTCTAAACTTACTGCAGACTGTGAGCACCCCGTGAATCTCCTTTTCTTCTCTTTTTCTCTTTCTCCACTTCTTGGATTCTTTCTTTGATTATGCCCTCATTTGGTGGAATAGCATCCTTTAGTAGCTTCCTGAAAAAGAATATGTGAGAGAAAAACTTTAAAAAAATCTTTCATGTCTAAATAAACTTTCCTTCTAATTTTGCTTGACTATGAGTATAATTCTATCCTGGGAATCATTTTCCTTTGAAACTTTGAAGACTATCCATTTGTACTTTAGCTTTTAATGCGACTCTAGAGAAGTCTTATGCTATTCTGAATCCAACTCTTTGTATGTGGCTTGTACTTATTGCCCATTTCCTACCATTTTCAAAGATTTTAGAATCTTATTTTTGGTTTTGTATGTAATAGAATTTCATGATGATGTGCCTTGATGTGGGTCATTTTGTATTCAAAGTATTGGCCAGGAGACAATTTCTTTCAATACATAAATTCAGGCTTCATCATACTTTATCCTCCTCAGCAAGCAATATAACTGTCGGCTGTGCCTCTTGAAACACTCCTGAACTTGACTTGGCTAATGTTTCACTCTTCTAGTTTTCCTCTTTGCTTTCTGATGGCTTCATTTTAACCTTTTTTTATATTTTATATTCTGGGCTTTCTGTTTTCCCTTTTCTTCAATGTTTTCCTAGGTAATATCACCTCTCATGGTGGTTTTATGCCCAAACATACATCTCCAGCAAACTTCTTAGCTCCAGGTCATATGCATTAAACTACTTGTCATGTTAAAATTCAAACTTAATACATCTCAAACTAAACTCCTTAGATTCATCCACCTCCAGGGGCCATTTAGTTGTGGGGGTTTAGCACCGGTGTGGGAACCACAAACGGAGAATCTTCTTCGGCAACTCCCTCCCCTTACCATTGCATTCAATCCCATCCAATTCCTGCTACTTCTACTCGTAGACTGTCTCTTGGATCTGTCCTCGTTTCTCCGCCTCCACGATCACCTACCATCACTGCTTTCCTGGTGACGGCAATAGCCTCCCAGCTGATTTCTTTATATCTGTTCTTTCTTCAACTCAGTCGTTTTCCAAATAGTTATTTGAGTTATCAAGTTTTAAGGGCAAATCTAATCGCACTAGTTTTCTGGTTAGAACTCAGTAGTTTCAGAATGCACCTAGAATGTAATTCAATATTCTTAAGGGACCTACAGGACTTGAGAATGACTTGGCCCCTGCCTGCCTCTCAAGAACCACCTGTGCCACCCTGTCCCGACTCATTTTGTTCCAGTCACCTTGTTTTTGTTTCTGTATCAAAAGTGCCAACCTTTTCCCACCTAAGGGCCTTTTCCTGGTAGCTTTCCTTCTTTCCCTTCACACAGCTGTTATTCATTGTACACTGTTTGGTTTAAAACCCTCTAGAAAGGCCTTTTCCAATCACCACAATACAAATACAGGTCCTGTTTCACTCCTTCATTTCTTTTCCTTTACAGTAACTACCATAAATTTGTAGAATTTGTGTAATCAATTTGTTTCTATTTTTCTTTTCCACTAGCTTGTAGAAAGGCAAGAACTATGTCTGCTTGTTTTACCACAATTCCTAGCACCTAGCACAAAGACTCATCTGTTGAATGAATGCTTATTCATTTGGAATTTTAGTTACCCGAATCCTGGTTCTTCTACTAATTATGTAAATTTGAGCAAGTTACCTACCCTTTCTTTGCCATACTTTGCTTAAGTGTAAAGTGAGTATGACAGTATCTACTTCAAAGGGCCATTACAAAAATTAAAGGAGTGAGTTTAGGACAAAACATTTGCATAGTTCTCAGTAATTTTACACAAAAGTAACAAATACTATGAGAAGCTATAATTTCAGATTGGAGAGTGAGAGAAGCAGCATATAAAATTAAAAAGGGGGTTTTGATGGTTCTTTCATGTCCTACTCCATTTGCACTGCTGTAACAAAAGATACCATAGATGGAGTAACTTAAATAATGAGCATTTATTTCTCCCAGTTCTGGAGACTGGGGAGTCCAATATCAAGGTACTGGTTTTCTGGTTCATGCATGGCTATTTTCTCACTGCATCCTCACGTGGTGAACGGGGTGAGAGAATTCTCTGGGCTCTTTTTTATGAGAGCACTGATCCCATTCATGAGGATTCCACCCTCATGACCTAATCACCTCCCAAAGGCCCCACCTCTTAACTTCACCTTGGAGGTCAGGATTTCAACATGAATTGGGGGCAGGAGGACACAAAGAGTCAGTCCATAGCACTACATAAAGTTATACCGACTACTCACCTCTCAGTTGAGCTAGTGATGGAGTTCTACTCCCCTTGGCAGGGATTGATTTTGGAGTGAGCATGTAACTTAGTTCTTGTCAATGAGATGGGGAATGAGCTCCACTTGAGGTTGTATTGGAGCACGGGAAACGTTTTTCCTTTTAAGAAAGAGCACAGGAAGAAACAGTATCTCTGGACCCTGGCTGTGGCATCTGTAACTGCTGTCACTATTACATGACTCCACAGGGAATCAGCTTCAAAAGCAGCTGCTGCAGAGCGAAGAGATGGATGGAAGAGGAGCCTTGGATGGCATCGTTGAATCTTGTTGAACCACGCTGGAGGCCCACCCTTTTCTGCTTTGGGTTTCCATTTCCCTGACATCTAGGTCTGGGTCAGGGTATGATGTTACATGTAGCCCAAAGCATCCCCACCAGGACCCAGTAGCCAGCTCTTCATCAGAGACTGTGTGGCCTGAGAGCCATAGGGCCTCTCACCACCCTTCCAATTTTGAGATAACGTAATGACATTTAGTCGTTTATAAGACAAAAATCACTCAAGGGGGTGAGGAGAAGGGAGCGCAGAAATGCTTTGGCCAGTAAACAGAACCCCACATTTGAGCGCTCGTGAGTGGGTGGGGGTGCTGTAAACGTGCCACGCCTAGCTGCAGGACTGCGCCACAATGGCTCCAGTGAATAGACGCTTGTTTCCACAACATTATTCTTCCACAGCCTTGCCAGATGGAAAACATCATGTGTTTTTCCTCTAAAGATAAGGGATTGATTCATTTCCCAAGTGTGTCAAAAAGACATTCATGATGTTGGCTCTCTCTGGCCTAGTTGTGGATGATTTTTTACTACTTAGTCCAGAATTCAGAGGTCTGAGGAGATCCGAAAATGGAAGTAGGCTTCTCTGGCCTATGTGAAAGGCACCAGGCACAAGTCTGATGAGCTCACCAGGCCAGAGGGCACTGACCTCAGAGCGGACCTGAAGATGTTTTTGTCCAGCAGGCATGCATCATACAGTTTCTTCCTCCGTGCCTAGGCGTGTTTCGGGTTTGGACCATATTGGAGAGAAGCTGAGTGGCAATGCATCTGAAGTCAAGCTAGGTTCTAAAGTTAACACCTAAGACAAAGTTGCATGTGGTCAAAGTACTCTTGAAAGTGCCTTAAATAATTGATAAAGAACAAGGCACATGGTTTGCTGCATACAACTCTGCATATATATATTTGCATGTGTCTGTATAAATGTATAATGTATTTGGTAATCCATAATGGTACATAATAAGGAAGACAGGAATGTATGAAAAATATATCATCTTGGTTAGAACAATACTCACGAAGGCAAGATCCTTATACCATGAAAGGCTAGAAGGAACTGAGAACGTGAAGGGAAAAGCCATTTCCTATCTCCCATCTCCTGCTGACTCTGCTATTCCTTTTTGAATAGAGCCCATACAGTTGACTGTACATACAGTCTTTATGCTGCAAGAATAGAATGCCTCTTTGTTTTTTTAAATACAGAGAGCTTGTTCAAAGTCACACTAATGGTCAATGGGGGTAGGAAAACTCCACAGCCCCACACTGTCGCTGGCGTAGATTTACCTATTCAACACTGGGAGGCTGAGTGTGTTTGTGTGAGATATTCACACATCTGTCCAGGTGTCCCAATGCTAAAAAGCCATGATACTTTTGCAGAATGCCATGGACAAGTCGATATGTGAATCTTGAAATGATTAAATCAATAGTCTGCTGCCAAATCACACCTGAAATGCACAGGCAATTGCCAAAGGCTTAAGAAAAAAGTCTTTTCTTTCTTTCTTTCTCTCTTTCTTTCTCTCTCTCTCTCTTTCTTTTTCTTCCTTTCTTCCTTTCTTCCTTTCCTTCTTTCTCTTATTTTTAACTTTTCTCTGCTTGTTTCAC
This sequence comes from Sturnira hondurensis, assembly GCF_014824575.4. Classification (NCBI taxonomy): domain Eukaryota; kingdom Metazoa; phylum Chordata; class Mammalia; order Chiroptera; family Phyllostomidae; genus Sturnira; species Sturnira hondurensis. Next base: position 6,201,202 of record NW_028075269.1, read on the forward strand.
AGGGATGTTGAAAGAAAGTCTTCGCAAATGTCCTTAGTGAATTTCAAATATGGTGATTTTATATTGTTTTAAGAGGCAGGGAGATGCCATTTTATAAACCCTACTTCATGGAATTGTCAAAGTGAATGGTAAAGAGTTATGAATGTAAGCATTGCACGTGGCCCCTGAGAACCTGGAGATTGCCTGGGTTTGGAAAGATGGTGCCTGAGATTCTGTAACATTTGAGGATCAGAGCCATGAATGCTAGGACCCTTGAAGGGGGCATTATAGGTAGAGGAGGGAAGACTATGATGGAGAGTCTAGTCCCACTGAAGAATTTACCTTGGATGGTACCAATCAAGGTGAAGGTTGGGGCCCTACCTGCTAGTGCTTTTAATTTCTGGGTACTAACTATTGATCAATGAACTGTATTGAGAAGTTCTAGATAAGTTGCTTAGACTCTTTCTTCTCCTTATTCCACTGAGATTCTGATAGGACTGGGAGAGAGAAAAAACTTAGTTTGCTGTCCTTCACACAGTTCTGGTATTCAAAACAGAACCATAACTTATATGCAAATTAATACTGTTTTTAAATTTTTGCACATGTTGCTTCTCTGTCTCCGTTTCATTCAAGGATCATTGAATGGATTTCTCTTAGGTTCCCTCTACCCTTTCCATTACCAGTACTCACAGAGTATCCTGGCTAGGCTCTCCACACATCTGCTCTCGCCTCCTGAAGTCCTCTCACCGGCAGCCAGTATGATCTTTTGCAAATACAGTATACACACGTATATCACGCACTATACAGTAGACACATATTGTGAGCCATATATATAAGTTGAAATGTTCCAGAAGTCACATTAATACGAAGTAAAAAGGAATACATAAAATATATTTTAATAACACACTTTATATAACTCATCAAATATCCCAAATATTATTATTGCAACATGTAATTAATGAGGAGATATTAAAAAGATATTTTACATTCTGTCTTTTTGTACTCAGTCTATGAAATCCAGTGTACATTTATACTTATGACAGATCTCAGATAGGATTAACCACAGTTCAAGTGCTCAATGGCCCATTTGTCCAGTGGCTACCACAGTGGACAGCACAGACCTGGAGGTTAGATCACCTCCTTGATTCCCATTGTGGGATCTGCCCAATCTAGTGTGTATTTTTAAAAAAACTATTGAGTACAATTGATATAACATTAAGTTAGTTTCAGGTGTACAATGTAGTGATTCAATATTTTGAATTGCAAAATATTGAATCACTACACTGTATGTATTGCAAAATAATCACCACAATAAGTCCAGTTAACCTCTGTTACTATGCTTAGTCACATAGATTTTGTTTTTTTGGTGATGAGAACTTTTAAGAGTCACTTTCCTAACTACTTTAAAATAGGTAATACAGTATAATTAACTTTAGACACCATGCCAAACATCAAATTCCCATGCCCTATTTATTTTAAACCTGGAAGTTTATATTTTTTGCTTCCCTTTATCCATTTTGTCCACCCTCCAGCTCCCATCTCAGGCAACAACCAATCTGTCTCCAGATCCATGAGCTTAGATTTGTTTGTTTGCTTGTGTTTTCAGATCCCACCTATAAAAGAGATCATATGGTATTTATCTTTTACCGGCTGACTTACTTTGCTTAGCATAATGCCCTCTAGATCCATCCACATTGTCACAAATGGCAAGATTTTAGTCCTCTTTATGGCTGAATAATAGTCCACTGGATATAATGCATTGTGAGCCCAGTATTTATAAAAGTGAATGGAAATTAGTAGACAGCTAATCAATATTTGTTGGATGAATGCTATTTTGAATCCTGGTATGGATTTGAGGAGCCCTAGCTTTTCATTTGACTATGCCAACACTACATGTATGGATTTAGGCAAATATAACATATTAAGTAAAAACCATAACAAGTGGATACTATCATTGGCTAAGCCCTAATTTCATGTCTGGTACTGTGCTAAATGGTTTATGATCAAACCTTATTTAATTCTCACAGCAGGTACTGTTAGCTTTCATTGATGGACGAGGTTTACTGAATTTCATCATTTATGAAATGAAAAGGTTGAGGCCAAATAATCCCTGAGGTCTCCTTCCCCCTCAAAAATATTTCTTTTTATTTGAAGAGATATCTATGTCTTTCTATTTGAAAAGATCCATTTATTTATCCATGACTCAAGGATGAAATTAAAGTCTCAAAGCTCTATAATAAATTTGAACCTCAATGCTTCCTCCAGATAAACAACCTTTTGCTTCTCTTTATTCTGAAAAACTCACCTCAGTTTGCTGGATCTTGGATAAGTTCTGTGGAAATGAATTATCCCCTCAGTATACTCCTTCCACTTGCAAATAACTTCTAACAAGAAAACCAAAAGCGTGAGGTTAAAAATCCTTGCATTTTGAAAGAAAATCCATGACCAATTATTTTTTGGGCACCTGGAAAATGTTCAATATTCATTATTGGTTTTCTATTAGTAAGGGAATTCAGAGTCGTTGTCACTGAATGTTCTTTGCCTCTAGCCTCATAGTCTTTCTTTAGCAGCCTGTCCCAAGAAAATTGGATTAAGGAAAAGCTTTGTGAGACTGTGTACCTACACCTCAACTCACACAACTAAGGGCCAGAAAGGGCCTGAGTGATAGCCCGAGGCGACCCTCTCATTTTACAGAGCAGGAGAAGGAATGCTCAGAGAAGGAGCATTCCTTCTCTGAGTTGTTTACTCACCCACACAGCTTACAAGTGGCAGAGCTGGAAATTTGAACACCGATTTACCTATTGCCAGGGCCCATGACTTTTCTACTTTATCACACTTTCTTAATGCGACTTTGAAAGGCAGTTTCCTCTGCGGAATTTTATTTGGAGCAGCAGAGTTTTTCCTTTTTCCTTTTCTACCAAAATCCATGTGGAAGAAGGCACTCATGCATGCAATATGCTCTCATGGTGCAATCAGAGTTTAACGGAAATAAAACAATATTTTTCACGGAAGTAAACAAATAGGACCATGGGACGCTCACAGAGCAGTGCTATAATTTCTAATTGGCATAATTATGCAAAAACTATAAGCAACAGATTACATGAATTATAAACACTTCTCTGAGTTTGAAATATGGTAATGAAAACAAGACTGAGAATAATAACTCTGGCTGTTGTGCCAGGTGTTGTACTGATTGTTTTTAAGCCCCAATTTTGCAGCAACAACGTACAGCGATCCCTACATTCAAATCCTGGTTCTGCCACTTGCTAGGTGTTGAAGTTTGCAAATTACTTAAATCATCATTCCCCATTTAGTTCATCCACGAAGTAGGTATAACTCTAGCACCTACTTCACAAGATTATTTTAAAAATAAACATGTAGAATACTTATTGAAGTATCACCATTTGCTAGGCTTTGTTCTGAACCCTCAACCCACTGAATCCCAGTGTTAATCCCCATTATCTCATCTACTCTTCCATGGACCCCCTAGGAGATAAGTTCTGCACACCCGGAGACGTTTGTTTTGCTCACAGTAACTGGCAAAGTTAGGCACAAGGATGTAATCAGAAGAGTAGGGAACACAGTAAAAACTCAATAAATACTTGTTCAATGCATAAATCTATGTGTCATGTACCCTTTATACCTTTATTTTGTGGTTGAGGAAACTGAGTTTCAGTCTTCTTTCTAGGATCACATGACTAGACTGTGTGACGTGATGACATATCAAACTGCGTGATAAGGAATCATATCAAAATGTGATTACCTGAGCATGGGACAATAAGGATGGCCCCAAACCTATTCTAATTAATTTAAATAACTGTATTATTTCCAGATATGACTACTCTTACCATTTCAAGGCATATGTTTCTAGAGGCATTACATGATTCTGATTGGGAGACATCAGTGCACTGGGATAAACCTGTAGGCAATGCAGAGCCACAAGGCATTAGATGTGGGTGATGTGAGCCAAGGCATTTAAGGAAGGTGAGTGTGGCATAAGTGTGCATGGAAAATTGGAGGGCCAGGGGCTGGGTGCTGGGAGGGCTATACAGCAATAGGATGGGTTGCAAAAATATAAAAACCACCCAGAGAGTTACGCCAAACCACTAGACAGTTCTGAGGGCCCCACGCCTTTCTCCTCCCTGGGGCTCATTCACCAGGACACAGTGAGTAGGGGGAAACCTAATCCAGGCTGGCAAATTCCAAGCGGCCTCCAAGTACCCCCCAGTTCAGGTAAGAAAAGCCAGATGGTGAATCTGCCTGACCCCAGGGACATTGATAGGGTCCTTTTCAGGGGAAGAGAAAAATTTGATCTGGGATTTACGTGTGATGGTCACAGGGGATGGTGTGCACTCATGAATAATCCAGAGGGAATTCAGAACCCCGTAGTGTCCGCTGTCCCACAGGTGGATGGCTTGTCTGACAGTGGAGTCAGGCTGGTGACACTGACCTCTGGGGTCAGTTAACTACAAGGCACCTGTTTCTGTCCCTACTCCCCAGCTCAGCTGCACCCCAGTGAACACGGTGGGAAAGACCTGGGCAGGGAGAATATGGGGAGAGAGGAAGAGCTAAAGTGGATGGAACATGTAGGACATAGGTCTTGCTTGGCTCAAGGGACCAATCTGTCAGCCTCTGTTTTAGTGGAACCAGTAAAAACAGTGCAGCCTTAATGCACATGCAGCATTTCCAGTGAGAACTAAATGCAAGTCTGGAAGGCAGGGCATGAAAAAAAGATAGGGGCTACAATAGGGAAGGGTAAGGTTGTTTTGGGACAAGGTCGACAACGGGGAGGGACTCCTTGCCCATGACTGTCTGCTGTACTTAAAATTGCACACAAGAGGCTATGATTACATTTGGAGATGTACACAGGGAATGAAAGAAAAAAGGAAAGATTCCTAAATCAGTGAGGGATCAGCCTGAAGGAGGCATTGTTGTGCAGCAAAAAGAGTAGGCTATAGGGTTAGAGAGATGTGGGTTCAAATCCCATCTCAGGCACTTTCTTGTGTAATTTTGAACAGGTTAGTTATGTCACTTATTTGGTCCTCAGTGGCATCGTCTATAAAATAAGGACAGCAATGATGGTAATAACAGACAATGTTGCACAATGATATGACAGAATCATAATGTATTGTATAGCACAATGTACAAACGTTACATGTACAGATTCTAATTATGAGGGTTTAAGTCTTACCTCTGTGACTAACTAATCAAGTGAACCTGGAAATATTAACTTCTCCAAGCTTTAGTTTTTTCTTTGTTGGATGGAGATAGTAAGCAGTACCTGTCTTTCATAGCGAAGACTCAATACATACTGGTTGACTGAATGAGGCTGGCTAAGAAGATTCCATATGGTAATATGTACAAAACACTAAGCTTAATGCTTGGAACATAGTACTCATGCAAAAATATTGGCTATTATCAGTTGACAGAAGTTAAGCGTAATACATCAAAATGAACTATCTCGAAGTTATGGCTTTCTAAGTTTTAGTGTTCTCTCCTTTCTTCCTTTTTCATCTCTGTGAATGAGTCTTCAAAATCCTGTCCGACCTAGCCTTGGTCTTCATTTAAATACCTCTACCGTTCCAAGTTGGTCAAGGATTTGTAAGTTGCAGTAAAACCAGTCTGCCCAATAGAGCTGAGAAAAAGGGCACAGAGGCTGGTGCAGTGTTCTGGGAGGTAGTGGATTCTTTCCAGAACCTACAGGCTTCCTTCCTGCTGTGCCATGCTGCTCGGAGCACCTGGACACCTTGCTGTGCCAGCTTTTATGGGAAATCCACCTCCACCCATGGGGATCCTGGTTTATTGTGTGATGAAGAGCTGGGCTCTGAGGAAACTGCTGTTGTGATCCCATGAAGGGATGGCCCATCCTGTTAAAAGCCAGTATTTCCCCCCCAGGCAACCGCTGATTCCCATCTTCACATCCATTGAACCAATCTACTAGAAATCCTCCTCCCTCCTTCCTGCCGAATCAGATCCTATGCATCCTTCGAAGTCCTATACTTACCTGCTTTTTTCACAGCTCAGATGCAACAAATTAAGCAATGGACCACAGGCATCCTCTTCTGCCTAGGGCCTAGCAGCTTGTGTTATATTAGCAATCTGCAGTATGTAAAATACTTTTACCTACTGTGAACTCCCTGGGACATAGGCTCCCTTGGTCTCTTTTGTTTACTTCCTATCTCTGGCTTCTAGAAGAGGCCCTGGCATACAGTAGACACTTCACACCTTGCTGAGCGAATGACTGTGTTATGTGACTCTCATTGCAACTCAGTGACTTCCATGTTATTCTGATTATCCACATCCACAGCAAGGGAAAAAGAGGCTCAGAAGCATAAATACTCCCAGGCAGGGAGCGGATGGGCAGCAGAGCTGAGACACAGACCTTAGTCTTATCCTCGAAGTCCATCCTCTTTAGAATAAATCGTCTTTCAGTCCATCTTTGTACCTCCAACTATGTTTGAAGTTCCTTTGAAGCTGTCTGTCTGAGAAACTTCTCGTGGAGATAGAGACTTGCTCCAAAAGGAGTTCTTTTTTGACTACTGGGTCCAGCTCACTTTCAGGTTCCAGGCCTGCCTTGACTTCTGATATCTCCTTGGTCCTTAGTTTACCTATGGAAACCTGCTGAGCTCAGCTCCTTCCTAGCTTCCAGTTCCAGCACATTCTCTTACTAATGCCTGGCTTTGCTAGATTACCAACTCTCTGAACAATCACACACACAGTACGACAGTCTCATTTCTTCCTAAAGCCTTTTATGTTCAGCCTACTGGATGATGCATATTTATATATTTTTTAAATGTTTATGCTTTGACAGTCATTGTCCAAAATTGCATTAAGGGAGGATTTTACTTCCTACTTGATGTATTTGTGACTTTTGTAAAAACCATCCTTTTGCAGAACTCAGCAAAAACAAAGACGTTTTCATTAAAATTGAGAAAATAATTTTTGTTATTAGCTCAGCAAGACATACTGGAAATGCTCCAGCAGAAAACCAAGATATATAACCTTAGTCTTAAATTGTCCTACCCCATTCACTTGTAAATTGGTCTGCTCCTCACTTTGTTCACTCGGTGGTCCCTTCAAGTTACTTAACTCTAGTTCTCTCTTCCCAGCTTACTTATTTTCACTGCCCTTTATTCAGTCACACCTCCCTGAGGCCCTACGGCTTCCTTTTTGGTGGAAGAGACAATGATCTGTGAAGGCGAACTTCATCAAGGGTAGATGGCCCAAAAGGAAAGAGGGTTGAATACAATGCTTCCTTCTCTGCCTTTGTAGCAGTAATTCATGCTCTTGCCACACCCTCAGGCACAAGGTTATGTACTCAATGGTTTTACTCATTGGTTCTTGTTTTCCTTATTTTTCTGACTATATTTTAAATTCCTCTAAAGCAGGTATCTTAAGTAATAGTTCTCTGCATCCCACCCAGAAGAAGCTAACTATATTGACTATGCTCTGGATCCAAATTTTCTCCCCAGTGAAGGGTGTTTTCCCACAGTAATCTGTAAAAGAGATTTCCCAGGACTCTCACTGGTGATAATATCTCTCTTGGGTTTCTCTGATAAGTGATTAAGCTCAAACCATCTATTCTGCCTCGCAAAGGTCTTCATAATTGAGGACCAAACTATGTCAATGGGCTTATTTTGCATCCTGCTTCCTTCTCCCACACACTCAGCCTGGTTTCCAGTAATAATTAATTTCCACACCATTCCACAAACACATCATGCCCGTCATTAATCATCATTAATGCTTTTATATTCTGATGCCTTTGCCCAGGGTGGATAGGATGCCCTTCCTCCCTTCGCCCAATCTGATAAGCTCTTTTGTTCCTTCTAAAACACATTTCAGATGACTTTTCTTCAAACCAAACAAACAAACAAAAAAACTTCCACAGTTCCTGAGGTGAGCTAGTCTCTCTCTCCTAGGCATTCCCACAAAACTGCAACACTCGTCACCTTACTTGTAGGATTCTTCCACTCTCACTTTCTCAAGGTAAAACCAGAGTCTTACTTTTTTTGCGTGTGGATCTCTAGCAGCACCATTTATACTATCTGACAGAGCTGGTACTCAATAAATGTGTGTTGAATGAATGCTTGAGCAAAAAGACAGAAATGTTCTCCAGGTAGTTCCATGATGGATGCGAATGCACAGTGATAGTGAACAATGAAAGAAAGGAGGTGCGGGGAGGGGGGGGAGTCATTTTACTGGAAGTCAAAGGGATTAGCTCTTGCAACACGAAGTGCAGCTGACCGCTCCCAGAAGGGAGACATCCAAATGTAAGATGCAGAACATTAAATATTGAAAGCAAAAGTTAAATATTAAATTTTAATATGAAACATTAATGCCAATAAACAAAGCCAGCCAGGGGGGGTACAAAATTAGGACCAGGATGTAGCCAAAAAAGAAAGAGTCAGGGCTCGGGCTGAAAGCTGACCATGGCCTGGACTTTCCCAGCAGGGCTCATCGGTAACAGTCACACCCATCAGATTTCCCCGGGAGAAGCAGTGGAGGGGGAAAGAAAAACCTTTTATAACCCACAGCCATAAAACCCAAGTCTTTCCTACAAAACAATGCACAGTGAAGTGTTTCAGGACGGCCAGGGCTTCAGAACTCATGGTACACTGGAACAAAAATAGAGGCAGCAGAGAGGAAAATATGAGATTGCTGAGCCCTTGGGGCAGGAATCCTATCTTTGCTTGAACTGTGTGTGACTGGGCTTGTGTGCAGGCAACTCGAGCAGAAAGAAATAACAAGAGTAGTAAGAGAAGCAACAATAATGGGCTTCCTCCTATTGGTGCCAATGGGTGTTTTGCTTGAATGAGAAACAACCCAAGAGCTGAAAATTGAAACCAGTGCTCAAAATTTTAACTTAATAGAATCCCAAAGCCGATCCCACCTGGGGCTTCAGGGGCACTTATGTCTACTGCAACTCTTCAGAGTCGAAGACCTCAGTCCAAATCTGAAAAACCTCATGAACTGTGGGGTTTTCATCAGAAAGCTAATGGAGTCGGCTGGTTAACACTCAGTAATCAGGTTAAGGCACTGAGTTAGATGTCAAAAGGATCTGGATAACTCATTCGTTACCTATATTCAAACTTTTTTTCCATATCCTTAGTTTATGAAAAGCTCTTACTCTAAACGTGAAGGCTGGGACCACAGGGCCAGCTCAGGTTCTTGTGGGAGCAACTGGAGTGAGGTATTTAGAAATCGAAAGCCGTGACCAGCAAAAGGAAATAACTTCATACATTGGCTTCAGGGGCAGGATGACACAGAAGGCTGTTTGTCTTGCTTTAAATCTCAGAGTTGAGGGAAGAAGCAGAGACTTCTGAGAGCAAGACCCCCATCCTAGTAGAGGTTTCACATAACCAGTCTGCAGGTTACAGGAAATTTAAGAGGTCACTGAACGTAAAGCCCCCATTCCTGGCCCTGCTCGAGCCTAATCCGGGAAAGACACAAAAGTGTGCAGCGTGTCCAGTCAGGGGATGTGCTCCAGCAACCCTGTCCTTCCCCAGCACTCTTCCCGCTTCCAGGGGAAATGTGGATGTGACGATAAAGGAATGAAGGTAATTTAGCTGGAAGGATAATCTTCACAAGAAATTAGTGAGCATAAGGGGGGAAATGAGCATGGATTGGGGGTTTAATTTTAACCATATGGAAGGATTAACTGATCGGTGCTATCGAGTGACCATATCAAGTGAAAGTCAATCAGGAGACAGCTTGGGGGGAAAATTAGGTTTTCTTGGAGGAAACAAGCTATAAAAATGGAAGCTGGAGCCAAGAAACACAGAGTCTATAGTATGCGATATTTTCTTTCCTGAAGGTCTCTTTCTTAGGGTATATTTTGGTTCCTTTCCCTTCTTTCAAATCTATTTGAGAACTTTTATCTGGCCTTGTATCTCTTTCTCCCCACCTTTGTTTACCCCACATAGTCACATGATGCTGAAAGAGGTTAGTCCTAGAAGTTTGGTTGGCCTGCTGAATTTCAGGAAAAAAAAAAACCGGAAAATTTTCATGTGAGTTGTGCTATTCTTGGTGTTTACAACCTTATCTACGTCTATAGCTGGGGCATATATAATCAGTTCCTCTGGTAAAATATTGCCTCATGCAAATAAATATTGAGCATGTCTTATGGGGAAAAATAGAAGTTATAGTTTATGTGCTATCAGCAACACCGAATTATTCTTAATGCCTCCCAAAATGCAGAGAAAAGATTAATGAGCTAGACAGTCAGGAATACTGACTCACTGGGTGACTCTGAGGTGACTTACTCAACAGTACTGGCCTTCAGTTTTCACGGCTGAAATATGACAGGGTTAGACCAATGAGTGGTTCTCGGGCTGCGACCCAAGGATCCCTAGTGGTTCATGGAGAGGTAACGTGGGGTCTGCCGTAAAGTGAAGGGAACTGCAACAACATGAGTGACTTCAACCCGAGTGGCTCCATTTCTATCAACTTACTTATACGTTGGACTTTTGCATGATAATTTAAGTTTAAAAATGGATTCATGCTTAAAAAAATGGAAAGCTCATTGGGCTGTAATATATGATCACTCAACACCACTGCCCTCTTCTATCTTTTTGTTTCTTACATATATTTAGAATCCCCACTGCTGAGTATGAAGAAACCACAGCAGTGACGTAGAGAAACACCTTCTTTTGACATATGAGGAAACTGAGGCCCAGAGCAGACATGAGAAGTTGGCAAATGAGCAGGGTTAGTCTTCCCACTATCCCAGACCTGTTGCTTCCTTCACTAGGTCAGGGATGGTGAAACTTGCCGCATTAATCTGCTTGGCTTGCTATAACAGACACCACAGATTGGTGGACTAAACAACAGAACTTCATTTCCTCACAGTTCTGGAAGCTAGAATTTCAAAATCAAGATGCCAGAAGGGTTTGTTTCACTCTGAGGCTCCTTCCTTGGCTTGTCGATGGCCATCTTCTGCCTGTTTCTTCTCATGATCTCCCTTTGTGCACGTAGGTGTCCTGACTGCCTCTTCTGAAAAGGACCTGAGCCAGTCGGATTAGGGCCCACTCATAAGACCCCACTTAAGCTTAATTACCTCTTTAAAGACCATCTCCAAATGCAGTCACGTTCTCAGGTACTGACGACTTCAGCATACGCACTTTGAGAGCAAATAATTCAGCTCATAATACTGGGTGATTTTTGAAATCACCTAGAGAGGTTTTTGTTTTAAATTCTTCTAATGCTTTTGAAAAAGTAAGATAGGCACTTATTCAAAAAATGCCAGGAATTCAGAATTGTCCACAGTGAATAATCACTTCAGCCCTCCAGTCTCCTTTCCCAGAAATAACTACTATTACTTTTTCTTGTGCGTATCTCCAGAAATCGGTGATGTATATTCAAACCTGCAGATCATACAGGGTCCCGCAGAAGCAACGCCTCGAGTGAATGTGGTTGGTAGGGTAATAGTATGGGTGTAATGATTTATAGTTTCAATTTGAACATTTCACCTAAAATGCCATATGGTGCGCTTGAGTGTGATATTGTTATGTTACAGAACTGCTTGTTTGTGATTTTGTAATAAAAAGTTTGTAATAAAAAAGGGGTGTTATTTGTGCCGGACCCTGTATCTGTCTCCCCAGCATAGTGGGGACATTTAAAACAAACAAAAACTCTCCTCTGGATCAATCCCAGATTAATTAAATTAGAATCTTGGAGCCTGGAGCCTCCTCCCCCACCCTACCCTGCAGGTGGCTCCAGTGCTAGGGTAGATTGGGGAAGCTCTTCTAGGCCCTTGTTGCTCAGACAGTGGTCTGAGGCCCAGCGCGTCAGCATCCCCTTGGAAGTTGTTGGAAATGGAGACTCTCAGGCCCCAGTCCAGAGCTACTGACCTGCATCGACATTTTAGTAAGTCCCTCTTTTAGGTACCTCACATGTAGGCAAAGTGTGGGAAACTAGGTGACTTTAGTTTTATCCTGGAATTTCTGCAGGCCATGCGAATCAGGGGATGGTTGCACTGAACAGGCCCAGTGGGAGCAGAGAAGAATGGGCGGATGCCTGCAGGGGCAGAAGACAGACTCCCACGGTGGCCTATCACTTGGGCCAACAAGTCCTCTGATAACGCACCCCGCAAGAATAATAAGAAGAAGGGACAACCTCAGGAGCTGCCTTGTCACGCCTTTTCCCTGTGAGTGCTCAGTGCCCACTTTGGTTCTATAATCTTCTGTTTGAGACGCAATACATCCACCAAGAGCGGGAGAATGGCGCTGGTAAACTACTGTGAACGTGCTGCAGAATGGGCAGCCTGGCATCCCTCGGGCCTGTTGCAATAAATTGCTGAGGCCATCAGCCGTGGCAAATAACCCAGCTAGGCTGCCTAGCAGGCCCTGGAGGGAGGGAACCAGGGAGGGAGGTGTCAGCCAGTCAATTAGCCACCGAAACAGCATTTTTTCCTCCAGGGTGGATTTTCCTCTTTTCAGCACCACTAACTCAAATGTCAAACAAGTTGTAACTGCCATGGAGAGCAGGCCCTAGTTACAGTATTTGCTTTCTGTAAGAGAGGGAAAACAACCCGCCCAGTTCGGCTTTACCTTTGGAGTTCCAGCACTTGGGATGGGGCCAAGTGAGCTGCTTGTTAGTAACTTTTCCACTCCCACTAGCTCCTACACATAGTGCTACTAAAGGGAAACACTTCTGAGTGCCCTTCGTGATGGATGCAAACCCAGAGCTGGGGGAGGTGGGGGAGCTATTATATGAAGAGCCGCCCTTGTGGGGCAGCTGTGACTAGACGTCAGCCCCAGTCAAATTAGAACTTATTTACAGCATCTTGAAACATACCTAGAAAAGACTTAATGAGGGCTTGGATTCTACCCAATCCTGGAATGAACTGAGATGCCCTTTGTGATTCTACAATGCCAGGTGTTTGCCTCAAAGAGGCATTTATGGGTACACTGGTTTGGACAATTCCCTTCAGCAACAAGCAGTTGAGCCATGCAAACTGACCACCTTGGGGAATGCGAGATGCCAAGAGCTTTTATGACTTGCCTAGGACCACTTGGCACAGAGACCACTGGGATCACAAGCTTCTTGAAACTGAGTTCCCAGGAGGCAGGCACCCCAGCTTGTGAACTGACTTAAAGTGGAGTCTGGGGTTCTTTGGAGTGAGACGCATGTAGAAATGCTCACTGTTCGGCAGTGGTGGCAGTGCCTGGGAGTGGCTTCCATCCAACTCTGGAGCCCCTGTGGCACACCTGGCCCCGCCTAAGATCCCAAGACAGGTAGATGTCTCAGTCAGGGAGCAGGCAGCTTTCCAAAGTGGTTTTCATTTACCTGCCCTACTTGGAATAGAGATGAGGGAGGTGGTCGTGGACCTTCAACCTCCACTTAGGGGGGCTCTGTAGACCTTAGCAAATTTTAATGCTCAGGGGCTAAAAGGCCATGTTAACAAGGCATCCAGGAATCGGAGGAAATATGTAATGAGCCACAGTTGCTTCTTTTAAGCAGGTTTGAATGGTGGAAGCCGAATTCTAAGAGAAGAAAGCCCAGCTGGAAACAGAACAGAAAGGTAGGCAGTCAAAAAGGCGGGTAGAATGTGGACAGAATGTGGAGGGAGACAGTAGAAACAGGGTCTAGGGGCTCCTAACTGCTTTTGCCTGGCTGCCAGCTGTTGAGGGTATGAGTATATTATAATTTAAAGAAATGAAGTAGGGTCAACACAGTCTCGGGCACAAAATGCAGCAGCCATTCACGGTCGCCCTGCCACAAGCCTAGCTAAGCTGTGCACCTGAAGTTGGGGTTACACAGGCCCCTGTCCACAGCTCTGGCCATTAATTATGTATCAATAATATAGTTATTTATTTTTTATTTTTTAAATTTATTTATTTTAATTGTTCAAGTACAGTTTTCTGCGTATTGATAAGATTTTAATTGCATCCTTGGTCAATGATTTGCCAAACCCGAGTCTAAACAACTCCCCTTCCTTCTTGGAGATCAGCAGGATATTCATAAATTGTGAGCTCCCCTGGGAGCTTCTTTCATGGTTTCCTCTCCTGGACAATCAATTAACAGCTAACACTAATACAGTGCTTACTGTGTTCTAGGTACTGTTCTAAGTATCATGGAAATATTTACTCATTTAACAATCACAGCCACACTACAAGGGCAACATAATATCATTCCCATTTCACAGAGGGGGCAACGGAGGGATAGAGAGATTAAGGAACTTTTCCAAGGCCATCTGTTAGTGAATGACAGAGAACAGAGAGCAACCCCAACAAACCACCTCCAGAATTGTGCTTTTAACCTCTATGCCGAATTGCAAATTGAGCTCATTCTTCTATTATTGCTAAATCCGTGTTATTTTTTTCTCAGGATCAGCTTAGGGGATTGGCAGACAACGCCTACACAGTAGATGCTTTATGAAAATCCTTCACATATTTGGAGGAAGTCTTTGAGCCGAGCTGAGGTCTTCTCTGCCAGGGCCTACGTGGAGCTCATCCACAGGCTTGGGGAGGTAATTTATCCAAGAAGCTTGAAAGCAGAGAGATCTTTAGTGGACCTACAGCCAAATGAGGGAAATGTGGCAAATGCTTCCAGGAAGTGTAACACATAGCAAGAATATGGCTGGGGACCTTGTGGTCCAGTCTACACCTAGAGTCATAGACAAAGAAGTATGGTCCAAAGCCAGTGATCATTTTAATGCATTTTGATATTTAGTTGTTTCTTTCAGAAATGAATTAAACAGAATCCATTTCACAACCCACACAGATTTTTTTAAATCATCTTTTCTCTCTTCTTTAATGTATTCATACCCCCAAACTGTGCCAGCACCTCTCGATTTCTCAGTTTACACTTTTTGCTCTCGCCTCCAAAACTCTCCTGACACCCATGCCATCCTCCCCCCAGAGGTGGCATCTGGAGTGACTCTTCCATGGGCACCTAGGGACTGGGCAGCTCTGAGTCCTCTGGTCTTCACTCACACCCCAAGGAAGACACAGAGTCTTCCAGGAAGCTGAGCTTTTTTTTCTTTTCACTCTTTCTTGATGAGGAATTCTCCCAGAGAACTTCTGAAGAACAAAAATTCTCACATTACATGAATAAATACGACTTTTGAGGGCCTCCAACACACCGATCCCTGCGCTAAGTCTTTCAAGTTTGCTGTTTTCTCTTACAATATCTTCACAACAGCCCTTGTAGGAATGCATTACTGCTGTATCAATTTTATAGGCGAGGGATTTTAGGCTCACAGAGATTACATAACTTGCCTAAGATCATGCAGCTAATAAGCAGCAACACAAAGCAAAATTTGTGTTTCCTAACGCAAATTCTTGTGTTTCTTAAGGAGGGTCTGTGAAACCTGATGATCAAAACGAACTGCTTGGTGCAAAGGCAGGTTCTTTGTCCCAGCATAGACCAGGTTATTATGGAAGTGTTGCTGAGGAATCTTAATAAATATGATAATATGGACCTGTCACTTTCCTGCCTTATTGGCTGCAGCATTCTCCTCCCCCACACGTCCCCTCCCCAGTCAGGTTTTCTGTCCAATTCAGGGCAAGCCAGGCATTGAACTAGCCTTATCCTACAGATGCAGCCCCAGCCTGTATTGCCCTCCCCTGTCCTCACAGGACAAGGGCTAGCAGCAGATGCTTGATTCCTGCTGGACCCAGACTGATATTTGCTGTTTACACAACACTCTCTCTCCTTCCTAGACCCTCTGAGGTCTGCAACCAGTGTGTCCAGTCTATTCAATATCAAAAAACGAACAAGGATTCCCGTGGGAAGGAGCCAGGGAGGTGGGGATTCCAGCTTCTTGTGGCTACTGAAGGGAGGAATCCAGACCCCAGTCCAGCTCTGTGGAGCAGATGACATCTAGCATTGGAGAGAGAGCTATGGCTGGGAGTGAGCCACCCAGGTTCTGGCCCCTTGCTCTATTGCTGATTCCCTACGGGACTCTCTGAGTTCCATCTGTATGATAAATGGTTAAACAACAATGGCTTTGAGCATCCTGATCCTCCTCCAAGAACCTGCAATTCTAGAAAAGCAGGAATGTGGGCCATCTGGGAGGCATCTCAGAGGAGCCCTGATTGGTAGTGGGGCGGCGCCTTTTGCCTCGGACTCCAGACTCCAGGTCATCCTTGTCATTGTCATTCTCATCTCTGACCTTGAACTGCAGCACAATTCTGCAGAAGCAAGACTGAGGCCTGACGCGGTCCATGGTGAGGAATTAACTTAGATGTTTGTTAAAGAACATTTTGGAAGTGCCTCCTGTTTTCCAAGCCCTGAGTTAGGGGCTGGTGATAAAGCAAAAAAGACACTTGCGGAGTACTCATTGTATGCCTGGCACTGAATGTTTCACATGCATGGCCTCATTTAAGCCCTCCAAACATCCTACAAATTAGGTATAATTATTATCCCATATCATTAGAAGCTAACGCTCAGAGATGGTGGCCTAGGGTCTAGATCCAGGCAGTCTGGCCTTTGGCTCTTCAGCAACGTACCAAATAGTTCACTCATGTCCAATGTGTCAGTTGCCAGGAGGACTGTGTTTTCCAAGGTCCAGATGGGCACTTGGTGTCCTTGCCTCACTTACCCATGCCAACTTCTGCCCTGTTGCTGTCACCTCCACCCTACCTCTAGGCTGAATCCTTTTCCAGACCTGCAGACCACAGACCAGACCCTCACCCTCTCTCTCTAGATAAGGGCCACAACCCACTCCCCAGGGTCCTGGGACCCACAGTGCTCCATCCAATGCTTTACCACCTGATCCATTTTCCACCAGTGCCATGGAAAACAGATTAGAAAAGGACCAGCCCTCCACCACCTCTGAGGCTCTGAGCTCGTGTTACACCAAATGCAAACTTAACATTCCAGATCCCCCACACCCTGGACCCTGAGTACCCATGTCACTTCTAAACCACTCCTTGAAAAGAGAGAGTTTGTGTGGAGCTTGACATGTCTAATGCCATTTGGGTCTCACAATAACCCTGCTATAGTTCTTATTTTATAGAGGTGACAGTAGGGGTAAGACTTTCCCAAGATGAGACAGCTGAATCCCAAGCCCTATACTGACGTTTTCCTAATTTCGAGTGTTTGCTGGCTACTTTTGTGGCTTTTATTTTTTTATCCTCACACATTCACCTTATAATTTAGTATTTTTCTTTTAAATGCTCCCTCACTTTTACTTTTTTACATCTTGTCTCCTCTTAAAGCAAAAATCTAAAATAACCATAGCTTTTATGTGCTGTTTACTTTTAAAGTATGTGTTCAAATAATGTTTTATTCATTTATCTACATACCCCTGATGCCCTTGCTTTTCCTCACTGTTCTCTGTAAGTATGATTCTAATGACAGGGATGGTGACCAGGCGCCTGGGGGATTAGAAAGACCTTGGACCAGGCAAAGGAAAAGCCGACTTCCCAGCCTGACTGGGCAGCTACAAAGCTGTTTGACTTTGGGAAGGAGACTTCCAGCCACCACTAAAAATTGAGGTCAGTGGGCGAAAGTGATGTCTAGGGTTTCCTTCAATTCTGCTGCCCTGGGCCTTCTGTCTCTTCAGAGCATGCAGGGAGCAACCAGGCAGCTGGAAAAGCGGCCCTGTTTTCCAGCACTGCTATGTGGATTTGGTGTGTCATGTATACCAAGGAAGGACCCGACACAAAGTGAGTTCAGGGTAAACACCAGCCATCTCTCCAAGCCGGGCTGCTACGTCTGGGAGAGGACCTGGGCTGCCAAGGTCAGGGGGTGGTAGAAAAGCAAGAGTCATTTTTTTCCTCCTTTTCTACTCCTCTGTCTTAACCCCGCCTCCACCTGCCAGGAACAGGGAAGGAAAAGAAACCAGAGAGGAGAGACCAGTGCAGCTGGAGCCGGGGAGGGCTGTAAAATAATCGGAGGGCAGCCGGCAGGTATCGCTTTGCAATGATTGCTCTGGAAGGTTATGTCAAAGTGAGAGACTGAGTCGCAATCATGAAACATTAGCACGTTGACACACGTGGCCCCAGCAGGGCAGGGCTCTCTGGTTACAAGGGGGCATGACCTCTGCCCTGGACCCTCAAAGCTGAGCAACCAAGGCTCTCCCGCTGCCAGGTCTGGGGGCCAAACAATATGGGGAGGCCCCACTGACCTGCAGGAACTCTAAACCTCTTGCTTACCTGTGACCTGTGGCCCCAGAGAGACTTCTGGTGGACCTCCCTGCTAGAGAGACATCCGTGCTCCTGTCAAAGGCTGGGAGGGTGGTCTGTGGGGGTAGAAGCTGCTGAAGGCCTGATTGCAGACTGAGTCCCCTCTTCCTGGGCTTACAGCCAAGCTGCCGGGCGTTCCGCCTCCAAAAGACTGTGTGACTTTGTAAAATCTCTTAGTCTCTCTGAGTCTCTATTTCTTTGTCCATAAATGAGGATAAAGATACCACATTGTCAAAGTTAACATGAGGGTTAAATCAATATTATACATAAGACCCAAGACAAAATCTCTAGATAAGGCCAGGGGAGAGCGAATAGTACGAGCAACAGAGCTAGTGTTTGGCTTCCCCCTCTGTAAACGTAGCTGGGCCAGTACCTCAGGTTGGGTGTTGATGTCTACAGCTTTGGGGAAGGGTATAAAAACAGCTTCTCAGAATGACCTGTTTAATAAGGGCTGTGTCTGCAGATGGGAGGCCCTATCCTCCTGCATCTATATATAATGTCAGAAGGATGATAATCACAGGTTAGAGACTTGTATGTGTTCCCTCAAGCAGACCTATGAAAGATGTGGGGGTTTTTACAGCATGGGTAGGTTGCCCCAATACCCTACCAATGTCAGTGCCCTTAGTGCATTAATGCCCACCTGACTCCTAGCTAAGGCCTAGCCTTTACACAACTTTTTCTCCATGAAGCTCCCATGATAGCCTCCAGTAATCCTCATGGTAGTCATGATCTTGTGTAGTCTCCTCTCACGGTGAAACAGAGATGATCTGTGTGGCCAATAAATTATTGCAGAGGTATATTTGGTATACCTGCAAATATAGGTATATTGCAAATATAATTATTTGCAAGATGTGACTTGCAAAACTAGATCACAAAAACTATTGTGGTTTCCACCTTGGTCTCTCTGATTGCTTGCTGTGGGGGAAGTCAGCCGACATATTGTAAGCACACTCAAGCAGCCTGTGGAGTGGCCTAAATGGAGAGGAGCTAAGGCTTCTGCTAATGGCCAGCAGTAAGATGCCAGCTATGGGAGTGAGCCATCTTCCCAGATGGAGGATTCCCATCTTGGAAGATTCTCAGTCCTCTAGCCTCAGTCAAGCCTCCAGATGACTGCAGCCCATATCTTAGCTGCAACTTCATAACAAGCCATTGAGCCAGAACTGTCCTCTTAAGCCACTCCTGAATTTCTAACCCACAAAAACTGAGATAATAAATGCTTATTATAGTTTTAAACTACTGAGTTTTGAAATAATTTGTTACATAGCAAGAGACAACGAGTACAGAGTGTCTTTAGAAAACTTTCCGCATGTGCTCCCATGTTGGTAGAAAGCCCTTGACATTGAGGAGCTCCATGTCAAAAGTCAGACAGGCTTTGAGAACACTGAATCCTGTGTTCCCAAACCCTGGCTCACAGATCTGTATCAGAATCTCACTGGGGACTTGTGAAAATACACATACCTGAGTTCTACCCAGGGAAATATGGATTCATGAGGTCTGAAGCCCACAGATCTGTATTTTACCTATTTCTATAAGTTCTCCTGTAGTTGTTGAAGAACAGACAGTTAAGATCCAAACCAATATCCTCATATCATAGATTAGGCAGCGCTGAGCTGGAAGTGGTCCATCAAGGCTACAAAGCAAGGTAGAGACAGAGGAAAGAATAGAACTCAGGGGTCCTAGAATTAAACTTAAGGCCCTGGCTCCAAATTCACAGATTTATCAGAGGCTTTCAGATGGCGAAACGGGAGGGCAGCTAGGGAGCAATCCATCTCAGGTGCGGAGACATAGCACTACCCGTTTCCTCTAAGAACATGCTGGGTGGGCCTCTGCAGACAGGCAGCCGGGCTCCATTGCCTCTGTGGCCGGGCTCATCACACCCATCTCCGCACAAATGCCAGGTAATAGCATTGTAATGAGCCTGGTCTGCTTTTAAGTTGCAGTGTACACAGCTTTTGAGTGAACATGGCTGCTGGGTTTAGGATGTATTTCCATCTGCCAGTCTCAGCCAAAGGCCACAGTAGCAATTAGGATCACTGTGACCGTGTTTACATACTTGTGTGCTCCTGAAACAACACTCACGGGAGTGCAAAGGTCTATCTGTGAGCCCAAGTGCATGGTTGTGTGCCTATGAAATACTGATAGTGTATGTTTTCTCTGCTACCATTGCATCCTGTACCCAAGAAAACACACATGATTTGCAAGTGCAGGAAATGTCTTTGATGTCATGCATGCTTCATGTCCATTCTTGGTGCTCTGAGTGGTGACATACAAAGCCAAGAGCCCATATTTGATCTGAGCAAGACCTGACATGAAGTCATCCATCTGGTGGCTTTGCAAATATTTTCAGTGCTCCAGTCACAATGGGCACCGAGAGCTCTGAGAAGATCAAAGGCCTCACCTCTTCTTTGGTATTTGTAAGGGGAAGGGATGCAGCCAAGTAGGTGTAAGGGTGTTTGTAGAAACAAAATTAGAGAGGGATGTGGGGTACATAAAAACACCTACCTATAGTAGCTGCCCCCCCCACTTTTATCCCCCCAGCTTAGGGCTTTGACTCCTCTCCTGGGGGCTGTTTTCCAGCTGACATAGGGAGGGGTGATTCTAAGGAGCTTGAAGCAGCATATGACCACTTGGCTAAAGTCTCTGGCTTTAATGCCCTAGTTCTAATAACTAATTGCTAGTGATTCCAGCCACTGCTCCTCTCTCCTTCTTCCTGCGACTTTTGATATATATGCCTCTATGAGAGTTATCTATCATGTTGTATTACAGAAATTTGTTAAAGTGCCTGACTCTTCCGCCTTGTAGTCCTGGGATGCTTTGGGGGCAGTAACTCTGTCTTGTTTACTGCTGTATCCTCAGCCCCTAGTCTAGTACCTCAGACTAAGGTGATGACCTGTTGGCTGTGGACCTTACAGGGCTCTGCTCCTATAACCAAACATTTCCTTGAACCCTAGAGCCTTAATGCTGAGAACTCTGTCTTATGGCCTCATTCTACATCTATGCTGGAGTGACTTGTCTGGGACCCCAGGTTTTCCTTCTGGGCACCAGACAATGCTCTCCCTTATTCCCAGCAGTTCCTGCAGGACCTGAACTCCTGCCCCTGCCTCCTTATCCCAGATGGAAAGAACAGAGAGCCTACACTGAGCACTGTCTAGGGTCTTCAAGTGCCAGGGACCTGGGGCACTCATTCAGACGGATGCTTGATCTGAGGCCACCACTCTCTCAGTGCATGTACTGTGTCCCAATGGTCATATCAAATTCTTCCTTCCAGGTGCCTCAGGTGCCCTCTGGAATAGCAAGATCCTGTTCTGATAAAGGATGATAATAATAATGATTATTGTCTGAATTATAAAGCTACTATGTAGCTAATGCCAAGTGTTTTACATATTTTAATTCTCACAGAGAAAGTTCTTCTATCCTCCACTTCATAGATGAAGACATTACAATTCAAGAGGTTAAATAGCTTGCTTGAGGTCACAGAGATTCTGAAATCCAGAACAATGGAAGTGGCACTGTGGGATTGAGGGGACATAGGCTATGGGTTCAGGAGCACCTAGGTTAGAGCTTGGTTACTAATTTGTTAAATCACCCACACAATGTGCTCTGGGACCCATATCTGTAGAATAAGATAGCTACATCTCTGGGTTATTATGACAACCAGTAGCTACATCTCTGGGTTATTATGACAACCAGTAGCTACATCTCTGGGTTATTATGACAACCCAATGAGTTGTGTCTGCAAAGTCCACCACAAAATTTGACACTTAGTAGGTACTCAATAGAGTTTGTTTCTTTCCCTCCTCTACTTGACCTCTTCTAGTTTGACCTTGAGTTCAGGGACACTGACACACTGATGGAAACACACTGATGTATTTTCTGAACAGAACTGTCGGAGTTAAATACTTTTCCCTTGTCACTTCTTTATCTCTTTGTCTCTAATGGGACATAATGAGGAAGCTGGTATTCGCCAGTCTTTAAAAATTTTTCCTTATGACAGTAGATTTATGTCCCCCTCCCCTTACTGTTAGATCATTGTGAACGTGACAAGAGAGAGCCTCATAGAGAAGCAATTATCCAAGCAAATGAATTCCACACCAATTCAAAGGCAAAGATCACAATGAGAACAGAGACGTACGTTGTTAGGAAATTAAAGTGGAAATCAAATAGGGATTAAGAGCCCTGAGTCTCAAATATTTAATTGTCATAATTGCCTAATTAAAGTGTTTTTTAAGCACTCCGCCCCCTTGCCCAGGAGTGCTAGAAGGGCTTTATTGCCAAGAAGACAATGGCAGCACTTAGACTTATCATAACATGAAGGCTGACCCCTGGTGAACCTTTTCACTGAAAGAAAAGTTGCACTGCCTCTTCATTCATGCCTTCATTTAGGAACTACAAAGTGAGTGTCTACCACATACACCGGCTCATAGGCTGCCTGAGGGCCCACACCCTGGAGGTAAATGGGTTGGGGTAGCCTTCAAAGGCAAATTGAGCTGACTTGTGTTACCTGGAAGACTGCTTATAGCTTGTCATACCAAGAGGGAGCCGGGGTCAGTGCATGAAGCCAGATCATGGCCAGATCATGGTCAGACTGGAGGGACTAGAAGGGGCATAAACTGTGAGAAGTCACCCAGCAGAGGTAGCTGGAAGAATGGATCCAGTAATGGGCAGTTAGATTTGAGTGCACAAAATCAGATCTCCCCTAGGATACCTGTTGTTTACTTGGTGTTATCTTTCCACGCTAGAGTGAAAGCCTAGACTAAGGGTAAAAATTGTGTACATCTGATTGGCTGTATCTCTGTTGCCTAGCACATAGTAGGAGATTTAAACATATGTTTTTTAAATGAGCTACATTAAAATTACATTTATTTGATGTGGACCTTGATGTACTTTAGGAGGACAGAAGACTTGGGGGTTGGGGAGTTGAGCCAAGATAGATTTCTAATAAGTCTGGTGCATAGTAGATGCTCGTTAAATATGTGTTGAGTAAGTGAATCCATGAATGAATGAATGACAAGCACTGTTCTATACACTAGAATAGAAAGATGATTAATGCAGGGCTCTTGCCCTTGAATATCTCCTAGATGAATGAGAGATACAGATTTGTGACCAGTTAATGAGAACCCAACCTGATCTAAGATGAGTCACACCATTTATCAAGCGCAAGAGCTGACATCTCATTTTTATTAATCCAAGGATTGCTGCCAGGATCATTTTTGTGGATCTTGAGACTTTATCTCTTTGAGTGTAAACTTTTTGGGAGAAGAGACATGTGTAGTGGCAGACTATCACTCTTTATCTGCAGATGAAGGCATGAATGAAACGGTAGAGTAACTTTTCTTCGATGGGAAAGTTTGCCTGGGGTTGTTTTCTTATTATAACAAGTGCTGTGACTGGCATCCTGAATGAATCCTATGTATTGTGTCCAAGTTTGCCTCCTTGCTTAACATGCACTTTTTCTCTGACATTCCAGATATCTCTAAAAATTGGGTTGGGAGGCTCTCGGTAAATCTACTACAAATAGTATACCAGATACTAAGGAGAGAAGCAAAGAAGCATCTGACTTGATCTCTGCTCTCAAAAGACTTATACTCTGGTTGAGGGGATAAAGCCTAGACTCACCAAAAAGATTACATTAGCAGCATCCAAGCTGAGAAAATGAGATGCCATATCTCATGTTTGATGAATGGTAACCCGGCCCCTGCCATGAGCTGTGGCCTGCTTCACCATTCCCCTTCTCAAGTGCTGTTGCCCTGCTAAATGAGTTGGTAAGGCTGGGGACACTGATTTATTGGAATGGACCTACATTTTCATCACTCTGGGTAAAAAATAAAAACGTGTTGGTACCTAAGACTGTCACAAAGAACCCAGCGGCAGAATAGGTGACAAGCCACGTGAAATGTGCAGGTAACTGATGATATAAGATGTCAAACACAGATGGGTTGGGGAATAACTCACTTGGGAGGTGGTACGTGACCTGTGCCCTGAGGATGGATAGAGTTTTATACAGAAGAGTGTAAGCACCAAGGAAATAGTGAGGAACTATGCTATGATTTGGCCCATGTACCTTAGCTCAGTTCATCTTCATGACAGTCTACTGAGCTAAGCACTGCTTATATGGCCTTCTTTTCACTTGAGGACACTGCGCTTCGGTGGGGTGGAGTCTTTTGCCCACAGATGTCCTGTGCCAAAGAGGTCAAGCCGGGCCCAGGAGCAGGCTGCATGGCTTTGAAGCTCACTGTCCTACCCCCGAGAGTTCTCTAAGGGGTACCTGGGAATGATAGAATCAAAAAGTGAACTTGAATTCACTGAAATTAATCAGGCAGAGCATTTATAAAAATAGAATTGGAACCCTTTTCTAATTTTCTAGCCCATTCATTTGCTCTCATTTGACTGAGTCGCGGAGTTATTTTTGCCTTCACTTTGAAAGTGAAATCTCTGTAGGATGGGGATGCAGTCATGTGACTGACAACGCCAGTTGCATTCAGACTCCTGATCAGCCAATTCCAATGTCTAGCTTATGAAAGAAAACAATCTTCTTTGAGGAGAAATTAGGAGAAAGCAATAAACACACAGAGGAATTGGGAGAAAGGGACCACAGGGAAATAAATATGATAAATGGTACTTTGATTTTCGATGCTTACATCAACTGGGCACAGAGAATTTCTGTATACCAGGGTTCTTACACAGCCTGGGGGTGGGTGATCTCTGGCATTGTCTTAAGAGGAGCCAACTGACAAATATAAAGACTTGCCCCAACTACTCCCAAAGAAGGACTCAAGAGTAGACATAGAAACAAAGCTCCAAAGAAGGAGCCATGATATTTTTCAGAGTAGATACAGAGGTGCTTAATAATTTACTTCATTGCAGGATTCAGTGTAACACTTGAAAGCTTCAATAAATAAGCATAATGGGTTCCCTTTAAAAATGTATTGGTTGCCAATTTATTTACTCATGTATATGCGCCTTATGGTATGTGACATGCTGCCCTGCCTCTCTTCGAGGAAGAGTACTCTCTATAGGAGGCTGTAATCAGTACTGGCAGCTCAGGCCAGAAAACCTTCTCTTTCCATCCTTCATCTCACTCATTCTGTAGTCTTGTAGCTCTATTTTTCTTTCTCTTCTCCTTTTTTAATCTCATCTCACATGGCTTAATCAGATGCTGTCACCAAAGAGAAATGACTACAGTGATGTATCTCGTGACACTCTCTAAAGCTTGGCTACATCCCTTTGGGTTCTCACACTAACTGTATAAAACAGACCAAACAAGCTTTAGTATCCTCACTTGGCAAATGAGGAAATTGATGTCTGGCGAATGCACGCTCCATGGCAGTGCTATAAATTGGTGCACGCATTGTGGAAAGTAATTTGAGCACACATATGCAGCCACTTAAATATATACATATTCTTTCACCCAGTCATTTCACGTTGGAGAAACTATCAGAAGGAGAGAAGGCAACAATACACAAAGATCTGTGTGCCCAAGACATTCACAGCAATATTATTTAAGATGACAATAACTGAAAACCACCAACTTGCCCATGCATGGGCAAAGACTGAGGAAATTTTGGTAAACCCACTCCATAGACAGTTATGTAGCAAATAAAATGGTCTCTTAGCAAAAGGTTTTTAATGCAATGGGAACACGATAGCATATCCCATCAAATAAAGAAGATAAATTATATATACAATAATAATATGGTCACAGCTACATAAAATTACTAAAAGGAAATATTGCCAAGTGTCAGCAATGATAACCTCAGGGTACGAGATAGTGATTTCTTAATAATACTGCATATTAATATTTTTAAAAAATAGCATGTGGAATGATTACAATATATCAGGTACTATTCTAAGTGTTTTACATGTATCACTCACTTAATTCTCAAAATACTATATCAACTGTATGTGTGTGTTCCCCCCAAATGTGTATGTTGAAATACTAGACTCCAATGTAATAGTATTAGGAGGTGGAGACTTTGGAAGGTAATTAAGGTCATAGGGTGGAGCCCTCGTAAATGGACCAGTACCCTTTTAAAAAGACTCCAGAGAAGTCTCTTGCCCTCTTTCTGTCATGTGAGGTTACGGTGAGAAGTCAGCGGTCCGCAACCTGCGCGATCACTCTCACCAGAGCCCAATTATCCTAATTTTCGACTTCTGGCCTCCAGAATAGTGAGAGGTGAAGTTCTGTTATGTATAAAGCCACCTGCTCGGTGGCATATTTGTGATAGGAGCCTGACTGAAGACAATGTCCACATAAGGCAGGGATTGTTGCAGATGAAGCTGAGGCGCTCCAACTGCCCTTGGTCTCAGTTGTTAAGTGACAGAGGTGGCCCTCCGAGCCCACACTCACCCACAGTAGCCTCGCCTCTCTCTGGCAGCTAACAAACACAGAGTGCTTACGAGGTCTCCAGTTCTTACCTAGAGTATCTCATTTAATTCCCCCACTAGCACAAGGAGGAATAGACTGTAATTATTCCTATTTTACAAATAAGGGAGCTGGCATTTAAAGAAGTAAATTACTTGCTCAGGGTCCCTGAGTCAGGCAGGTTGACCTTGCATTTGACCGCTATAATCAAGTGGTCCTCGCATTTGAGCACTCTAATAAACTGCCTGCTTCTTCTTGGTATTGACTTTTATCCTTTCCTAAACTTTCTGCAATAAAAATGACTTTTATTATGATTTCAGTTCGATGTCACCTAACCCTGTCCATCCCGCTGCCTAGTTCTCTAAATAAGGTATTATGGAAACGCATGTGCATATTTGTTACATACTGTCCATGCTGCTTTCACTGCAATGGCTGGGACACAGACCATATGGTGCACAAACCCTATTTCACCCTTTATAGGAGAAGTGCGATGTCCCCTGATTTAAATCATCACTGAATTTGTTAGGGTAATAAGAGAACTAGAATCATGGTCTTGTGACCATCGATTGCTTGGAAGCAATAGATAGAAAGAGAAATGAGGAAGTGTGCCTCTAAGTACATTTGTAGATGTGATCCACTCATGCCCCAAAGCAGTAGCTAGCTTGCTCTCTCTCCTCAGGCCAGAGCAGACTAGCAAAATCTAGGACAAATGGTATGACCAGCGCATTGTGTTTATCTCTGAACCATTCCATGAAAGTCTGGACAACAGCAGCGAGGGCTGATTCTGGGTCCTTTGTAAATTGCCAACATTAAAACTACATTGAAAGACTTGGGTGTGTTCATGGGGATAAAAAAAACTTGAGACAAGTGAGGACTGGAAGTATTTTTAAAGAGCATTCCAGTCATTTCCGAAGTTTCCCATTCTAACAGAAATGCATCAAATAGAAAAACATACTCTTTAGACAAGAAGAATCATTTGGCCAAGGTGGGACTTGAGGGCATTCCGGCTTGGGAGAAGGGTGGAATAATATTTAGTGCCCCCTGAAATTGAAGCATAGTGTCTAAAGGGCTAAAGTTCAGTTAACACAGCCTCTGGACAGTGAACGAAGCTACAAGTGACTAAAAAAGTAGAACCAAGTCAGGTTTTGTGCTACATCAATCTCTGCATCTTTGGATTGGGGGTGTTCTTATAGAAAGATGTTCAAGGAATCTGAAGAAGGAGAAGAGAGAGAATAAGAATATCTTTTAAATGCAATTGTATACAATGTTATATTGTCCTCAAGCATTATCTTACAACATCTATTGGTGCTATCTCCAGTCTACAGAGAGGTTCAGAGCCACCAATGAACTTGCTCAAGATTACACATCTAACAAAAATAATAAGGAAGATGTACTGAGGGTTACATAGTGTATTGGTTTAGAGGATGAACTCCGGAGCCACTTGAGAAAATCTCTTAAGTTCTCTGTGGCTCATTTTCTTCACCTGTAAAGTAGGGCTAACAATTGCACTCATCTCCAGTAGACCTGAGAAGTAAATGAGTTATTGCATTTTGCTGTATATAATGTGCACTTTTCTGTCCAAATTTCTAAGGGAAAAAATGATGAACATTATACATGGGTAGTACTAATTCCATATCTATATGAATGTTTTTAATTCTTTTATTTCTGCTCATGCATTAAAAGTGTAACTCTTGAAAGCAATTAACAATATCTGTATGTTCAAAAATAAATGCTAAAATTCCTATATAATACAAAAACAAGTATCTAAATATGAATACATAAAAATTGAACTAAAAATTAAAATGAGATGTTTTCTCTGAACATCTGGGCCAAATATATGGGTATGCATTATACACAGCAGAATATGGGTAATTAGTTTTTACAGTGCTTAGAACACCATATAACACATAGTGACTATGAGTGTTTAAGTTAAAACTACATGCTAAGCAGTATCCAAAATAATTCATATACATTATTCGTGTAATCCTAACAACAACCTTGTTAAGATAGGTATTCCTTCATTTTATAAATAAAACAAAATGAGGCTCTCAGAGAAAAGAACAAGTAATTTTCTCAAGTAGTAGAACCCAGGGTCCAATGCAAATAGCCCAACTCCAGAGCTGACACTTTTTACCACGTCACTACGCTGCCTCTGCCTGGTGAGCACTAGATGCCTGTCTGTTGCTCGTGTTCATGATCCAGATGCTTTCCAAGTTGGCACCCTTTTTGGTGCCGCGGCTCTGTTTGAGCACGTGCTTCGTCATTGAAGACCCACGTGGCCTCAGGCGTCAGAGTCTGGCTCACCTCCCAGACCACCTTCTATCTCTTGTCTGGGTTTACTCTGTGCCTGGACCTGAATCCAAAGGATCTCTTTATCAACCCTCAGAAACTAGGTGCCACTTTTGTATTAACAGAGAGAGGCCTTGCTCAGGATAGTTTCCAGCTGGGATTTTTTTGAACACCTTCAGCATGCTATGAGAAGCGGATAGTCCAGGAAGGAAACCAGGGCTGGAGATCATATAGCACAGCAAAGAAGATATGGCAACTGAAATGTAAAAATAAAGTTCAAAACCCGTGTATTGGTTTGCTCAAGCTGCCACAACAAGATACCACAGACTGGGGGATTGAAGCAACAGAAGTCTACTCCCCATGGTTCTGGGTGCCAGAAGTCCAAGATCAAGGTTGTCAGGGTTGGTCTTTTCTGAGACTTCTCTGCTTGCAGGTAACTATCTTCTCCCTGTGTTTCCACATGATTTTCCCTCTGCACGTGTCTGTGTTCTAATCATCACTTCATGTTGGAACACCTATCATTTGGGATTAGGACCCATTTGTATGACCTCATTTAGCTTAATTACCTCTTTAATAGGGCTTATCTCAGAATACAATACTGGGGACTAGGACTTCAACATCTGGACCTTGGGAAGACACAATGCAACTCATAACAAGAACACTATATGACTTTTTAGTTGTTGTGATTTTGGGCAAGACATAAAACTGTCCCAGTCTTTATTTTTTCTCTATCTGTAAAATGGGACAAGAATAAGACCTACCTTACAGGATTGTTGTATAAGGCAAAGATGATGCTGAAAGACCGTATTAATATTTGGAGATGCTTTCTAAGACTATTAAACACTTAAAGATGAGGGTAACATTCTTGGAATCCCCCTCTCATTTCGGACATTATACCTTAAGAGGAATATTTGCAAATTGAAGCAACCAATTTGAGAGGAACCAGAATAATGAAAGGTCTGGGGTAGAGGACATGAAAGGAAGAGTTGAGTTAAACCAAGGTATTTAACTCAAGAAGAAGAGATGGGAAAGGAGGATGCAGAGAGCCCTCTTTAAAATCTTATTTACTTTTATGGTGAAAGGAGTGAAATTAGTTTGTTTGGTTTCCAATGATAAAAGTTTATAGGGAAGAAGATTTGGGCCCAATAACAAGATGAGTTTCTGATAGAGCCTCCAAAGTTGAGGTACGGCATTTCCTCTCTCAGAAGGTTTAATGCTCAGGTGCTTTTCTGAGAGCATTTACTCTACCAAACACCATGCTAGGCAATTACACACAGTGCAGTAGAGAGGAGTAATCCTGTATTGGGTGGGGTGTTGGAGTGGTTGGCTTCTGAAGTCTCTCTAGTTTTGAGGTTCTGTATGCCATAAGCTATGTTGCTTGTGAGAAAGGGAAACTTACACAAGCAAATTTTAGTTGATGGAGTTATAAGGAGAGAGCAGATTCTCATGAAACTTACTGCAAAAGGTATAAACTTCTCATAATGGACTGGGGCTGGAAAGCAAAAAGTTTTCAGGGATAGAAGCAATTTCTCTCTTCTTTATTGGGTGGCGTAGCTCTCAAATGACTTCCTTTAGCCTCACAATCCAACTCGCCTTCCAGATTCAGCACACTCAGTTTATTAAATAGCACGTCCGAGTTTCTACTCCAAAGGAACCCAGCTGGAATAGGACACCCATCCTTGGTTCAGTGAGCCATGGCACAGGCAGGCTGCGATGGAGGGGTTCTGTGATTCATACTCTATCCTTATTAGAGGGGGTCAAATCTTTCAGAACATGAGGATGGGTAGCTTGCCTAAGTCATGCTTGCATCAGAATTTCTAAAACACCCAGACAGAGATATTTTACTTGGTCTTCCCTTAGACAATCTGACTTCATAGATATTGAGTAGGGTTTGGGAAGCTTTATAGTTTTAAGATTATTTATTTCTTTTTAGAGAGAGGGGAAGGGATAGAGATAAGACAGGGAGAGAAACATCAACATGTGAGGGAAACGTCAATCGCTTGCCTCTCGCATGCCCCCGGCCACGGACCAGGCCTGCAACCCCAGCACATGGGGAAATCGAACTGGCAACCGTTCAGCCCTTGGGACAACACCCAGCCCACTGAGCTACACCAGTCATGGCTGGTAATCAGCATTTTTGAATTGCCCTCATAGGTGGTTCTAACATGAACCATTGTGCTGTATACTACGTTCTGACCTTCATGCTGCTAACTTCCCCATTTCTCAATCAAAATACACCCTTATCTCATAGTAATGTATTTGTACCTCTCATACAATACTCATCAAATTGTACTTACTCTAATTTTGCTTTATATCCCCAATTTAATTAGTTTTGTGGTCCTGGAGGGCACAGATTATTTCTTCCTTATCTTGCCAACTCCTACATCATTTGCTACAGTGCTTGGCACAGCATCGATTTCCCATAGAATCAATATGGCTCTGAGAACCTACAGAAAGCCACACTAATAGGATGTTTTCTACCTTCCCAGCCCAGGCAGGGAAACCCACTCAGAAAACACCCAGTTGTTCTGTGATCTGTAGCTGGGTAGTCAGGATAGGATGAGGGTGATTAATTAGGAGAGGCACGCTGTGCTGCCCGAGAGGCTGGTAGCCTATGCTACACAGTCAATTAGCTACCAGACATAATCATCAAGGTTGTTATTTATTACTGGCTATGTCTGATCAGTGAATCTATGACACAGAGAACAAGTGAGGGGATCTGCCACTGTGGGCCTCCACACAGAAGAAACAGAGGACATAAGGGGACACCAAGGACCCCTGAACAGGAGCCATTCTCTCAATATCAGGCAGCTGGAGAGGTTCCAGATCCTCCCACGCACAGTTCTCAGTACACAAGATAAGGAGGGGCTCAGAAAATTCAGTTTGAGCAGGGCGTGCAAAGCACCAGAGAGTAGAGAACAAAGAAAATATTAAGATTCGTGCCTGAGAAGCCTACAAGCTGGTGGGTGAGAAAGGCGCGTGCGGTAGAGAAAAGAGAGATCACAGGAAAGGCTTTCAGTATCTGGCCTCGGTAGACGGGCTGCAGATGAGGAATCCAAAGGCTGCTCTTGAGTGGTGTGGATCATCATTGTTGAAAGGGAAGAGAACATCAGTTTTCGAAAGGGTGATCTGGAAGGCAAACCTGGAAAGGAGAAGGAAGACAACTGAAGGAAAGGGGGAACAAGAAAGCTTCAGCTTTGTAGACACCTCCACTCAGACATTGTACTTGACATTGTGAAAGACAGAGCTACCTAATGGAAAACCCATGGATATTGAAGCCAGATTTAACCCTGAGTTTGAAAATCTTGATTCTGCATTTCACCTTGGGCTAGTTTCTTAACCCATCTGAGGCTGTTTTCTAATCTGTGAAATGGGAAAAAGATGTTTATCTTAATGTTCAGTTACAAAGATGGGTTGAGATAATCATGTACGTGGAACACTTGGCAGGTGCTCAAGAAGTTATAACTCATTGTTACCGCTGTTTAAAACAGACNGTGGTAGAGAAAAGAGAGATCACGGGAAAGGCTTTCAGTATCTGGCCTCGGTAGACGGGCTGTAGATGAGGAATCCAAAGGCTGCTCCTGAGTGGTGTGGATCATCATTGTTGAAGGAGAGGGGAGGGAATTTCAGGGGAAATAAGGGAGGGATTTAGAGGAACCTATATAAAGGATACATGGACAACAACTGAGAAGGGTGGAAATGGGAGGGAGGGGGGAGGATGGGGGGTGGGACGGGATGGGAGTAATAGACAGAAAACTGTACTTGAAAAATAATTAAATAAAAAAATAGAAAAAAAATAGACAGGGGGAGGGTGAGAATAGTATAGGAAATGTAGATGCCAAAGAACTTATATGTATGACACATGGACATGAACTAAAGGGGGGGAATGTGGGTGGGGGGGAGTGCAAGGCGGAGGGGAGTGAAGGGGGGAAAAATGGGACAACTGTAATAGCACAATCAATAAAATATATTTGAAAAAAAATAAAATAAAAAAAAAAAGAAAGGGAAGAGAACATCAGTTTTCAAAAGGGTGATCTGGAAGGCAAACCTGGAAAGGAAAAGGAAGACAACTGAAGGAAAGGGGGAACAAGAAAGCTTCAGCTTTGTAGACACCTCCACTCAGACATTGTACTTGACGTTGTGAAAGACAGAGCTACCTAATGGAAAACCCATGGATACTGAAGCCAGATTTAACCCTGAGTTTGAAAATCTTGATTCTGCATTTCACCTTGGGCTAGTTTCTTAACCCATCTGAGGCTGTTTTCTAATCTGTGAAATGGGAAAAAGATGTTTATCTTAATGTTCAGTTACAAAGATGGGTTGAGATAATCATGTACGTGGAACACTTGGCAGGTGCTCAAGAAGTTATAACTCATTGTTACCGCTGTTTAAAACAGACCCACAAAGCTGGCTTATCAATTCCACAGTGAGAAAACTGAGACTTAGAAGAATGGTGTAATTTATTACAAGATGTACTAATGTACTAGCAATTACAAGATTACAAACCGGTAAGTGGCAGAGTCAGAATTAAAACTCGTACCTGTTTGACTCCAAAGTACACGTCTTTTTCAGTACGTCTTTTTTTCGAAGCACATATTAAAGAGAATGGGGCAATGTGGGGTCTATTTAAAGGAAATGAGTACAACATTTTATGGGGAAGTGAAAGTTGCTAGAAAGAGGTGTGCTTACGCATGCTAACAAATTAGCTTATGATGAATCTCATCGTTGACTTAACTGCTTTGGGCTTTCTGACCCCCTTTGCCCTCCATTTCTGCACCTCTGCACCATCTCTTCTTCTGGTCTCTGCCACTCTAAGTGGCCTCGCTCTCACTGGCCTCTGTTGCTCCCTATGATCCTTATGCCCATTGCTTATGTTCCTCAGAACATAGGGCAACCTGGCAATATCTTGGAGAACTTTTTCCCATCTTAATAAGCTGAGCAGCGTCCCCATGTAGAATTTCTTAGGCCTCGGAGATTTGAGACATAGCTCTGTAATGTCACATTTAGCCATTCCCCCCCCCCACAGGGGGCTCCCAACACCAGTGAAGAAGCAGGGAAGAAAAAGATTTAAGAACCAGTTCCCTAAAGGACTGAGGACAACAGCTCCCCTTTGACCCTTGAGCCCTGTGACAAAGTCCAGTATCTTTAGACTGCCTCTATCACGATGAATTATCTTTTGGTTGTTTGCTCATCATTATTTGCAGTTGGGCTCCAAAAATCCCTACCCATTCATACCTCCACATGAAACCTGTGCCTGCGTGCATTTGAATCTAGGAATTGGGAGTCAATTCTTCTGTAGGAGTCTCTTCAACATTCAAGTAACTTATCGTGGTATGTGATGAAGCCGTTCCATAGGTCCGCTTTCTAGTCTCCCCTGAAAATTGGTTCCAGTGTAGCTGTTTCCTCTGTTGCAATGTCATTACTTTTATTACTCTGTTAGATACCAGTTATGAGCCAGTTTTTTTTCTTATAGCTCTGTTAGCCAGCTGTACTAAATGTGAGTATTTGTATTTCTGGGTCTTCCAGACAGAAATTCATACCATTTTCTCCAAAATGATAATGGCTAAACATTCAATCCCTAAACCAGGAATTACGAGAAACTTAGAACTAAACTCCTAAGAGGCCCACACAGGGCAGAAGCACGTTTCGGGGCTTGCGCCCTGTTCCATGGGGATGGCGACTAGAGATTCTGGTTAGAGCACTGGTTTGCAAAATTCTAGCATGCATCAGAATTACCCAGTTTCTAACGCGTCTACCTATTTCCTTGTTGATGGGGATGCTGCCTGCCCGGGGGTCACGGTGAGAACAACTCTGTTAGAAGGCCTTCCTACTTCCACACCGCTGAAGCTAGCCAGCTGTATTAGAGTTCTGGGGATCTCTCCACACTCTCTTCTGCTGACCTTCTGCTCTTCACTAGGGCCAGGAATGGTTTCGGGTTGGCTTTTCCCAACGATGACTTCTCCAAACAGTGTAAATAATCTCCCTTTGAGCGGCAGCTCAAATGGTCCTGAAGAGTAACCCTATTTAGGCATCTTCGAAAAAAAAATTTTGACTTCTCAACCTGAACAGCTCACCAAAGCTCAACAGCCAGGGAGATATCAAGTACGTAAATTATACAAAAGTCTTGCACAACAGGGAAGGCCCATATAGAAATGCTATTAAAATTGTCATATGGTTCTGTCCTTTGGGTTATAATGTAAGGAAGAGGACTTTTACTTATGGCCACTTCATGTTTAATGTTTAATAACCCTCTCCCCTCATGCATTACTTGTGCGCAAGTAAGCTCGCATGGCCAAAGGCTAGATGTGCATTCTCTTTATCAAATGATGTGGTGCATCTGATTTTTAAAATACAGCTGAAAATTCTAACTTGGTTCAGAAAAGATGGGCTTGAAAGAGAAAGAGATTTTCTTCCATTCTTCCCAGAGGTGAAGAAGAAATTGTTCTGTCTCCATAGGATTCTACCTAAGGGTTATTTTTGTTGAGCAGGGTCCTTTGAGCAGGGCTCTCCACCCAGGACGTAGGGCCTGGGGCAGCCCTTTGCAGTCCAAGACCTAGAGACAGTGGTTCCCTCCAGAGTGCACACCAAAGGAAGTGGGAAGAGTTTCAGAGACAAGCGTGTTTGCAAAGTGCTGCACTTCTAAGAGTATTTGTTTTGGTGGTTTTCCTCATGGATCTCTTAGAGCAGAGATAATGCTGTAGGAGTTATATAAATTTAATTTGGGGGTAGGCAATATAATTATATGGTTCAAAATTCAAAATGTGTAAGAGAGTATAAATGTTAAGGATTTTTTTCTTCATTCACCTCTTCTCACCATAAACCGTGTTATTCTTTTCTTGCATATCCTTCCAGGAATATTTTATTTGAATATAGTAAATATATGTTATACATATTTTCTATTCATTTTTTAAAAGTTTATCATATTAAAACATCAAAATACTTATGATTTTTCTCATCATCTTTTTCATATTAGTACATTAAAGGCATCTTTTTTTTCTTGTACATGTTTTATTGGGTTGTTTGTCTTCTTTTCATTTTATTATTTTATTTTACTTCTATTTTATCGCTTATGCTATTACAGTTGTCCTGATTTTTCTTCTTTGCCTCCCTCCACCCAACACTTCCCCCAGCCTTGTTCATGTCTCTGGGTCATGTGTATTCATTCTTTGGCTACTCTATTCCCTATGCTGTACTTTACATCCCCATGACTAATCTGTAACTACCTATGGTACTTCTTAATAATCTTACTTCTTCACCCATCCTCCCTCTCCCCACTCCCATTTGGCAACCATTTGTTAACTAACTTCTTTTCTCTTGCTGCTTTTAACAGTCTTTCTTTTTCCTGAACCTTTGGCTTTTTAATTGTGATGTGCCTTGAAGTGGGCCTCTTTGTATCCATCTTGTTTGGGGGCACATCTCTGCGCTTCCTGGACTTGCATGTCTGTTTCCTTCACCAAATTAGGAAAGTTTTCTTTCACTAATTTTTCAAATAGATTTCCAATTTCTTGCTCTCTCCCTTCTCCTTTTGGCATCCCCAAAATGCGAATGTTGGACCTCTTGAAGTTGTCCCAGAGGCTGCTCACACCATCCTCATTTTTTGGATTCTTTTTTCTTCTTGTTATTCTTTTTATTTTATTTTATTTTATTTATTTATCTTTAGAGGGGAAGGGAAGGAGAGAGGGAGAGAAATATCCATGTATGGTTGCCTCTGCCAAGGACACACAAAGTATCGTGTGTCCCCTGCCGGGACCTGGCCTGCAACCCAGGAATGTGCCCTGACTGGGAATTGAACTGCGATCCCGTGGTTCACAGGCCTGTGCTCAATCCACTGAGCTATACCAGCCAGGGTCTTCTTGTTATTCTGATTGTTCGTTTTTTGTTTTCTTATGTTCCAAGTTATTGATCTGATTCTTGGCTTTATCCACTGTACTGTTGTTTTCTTGGAAATTGTTCTCTCTCCCAATTAGTATATCTTCATTTTTGACTGGCTTTTTTTTTTATGCTCTTGAGGTCCTCACTAAGTTCATTGAGCATCCTTATTAGAATTGTTTTGAACTCTGCATCTGATAGACTGCTTATCTCCATTTTGTTTAGCTCTTTTTCTGGAGTTTTGATGTGTCCTTTCATTTGGGCCATGTTTCTTTGTCTCCTCGTTTTGGCAGCCTCCCTGTGTTTGTTTCTATGTATTAGGTAGAGCTGCTTTGACTCTGTATCTTGGTAGTGTGGACTAATATGGTAAGTGTCCTGTAGTGTCCAGGGGCACAATCTCCCGTGGCACCCAAGCTGGGTTTGAGGTGCACCCTTTGTGGAGCTGAGTACACACTCCTCTTGTAGTTGAGCCTGGGTTGCTGTTGGCAGATCAATGGGAGAAATTTACCCAGGCCACTCAGCTGCAAGGACTGGCTGTGACCACTGACCACCAACTTCCACCCTTCGTGGATGATCAGCTGTGTAGGGGCAGGATGGTGTACTCTGATGGAATCTGTAGCTGATCACTGGGTGTTCAGGCTCTGAAGTTTTTCTGGGAGGGTCAGGCCAAAGTTTTCCCCCACTTTGTCCAGGGAACCCTGCTTGAGCTATAAAACAATCCCAGATAGCTGATACTTGGGCTGGGTTTAGAGATTTCCAGGCAGATCTAAGATGTGAATTGAATCTGGCTGACACTAGTGTTCACTGAAACTTGCTGTTCCTTATTTGATGGCGTTTAGGAGCCAAGACCAGGCATTCATATAGAAAAGCAGCTTGGGTGGGCCCATAAGCTGGGTGGGGCAGAGCCTCTGGAGATCTCCAAGGCGGGTCCAACAGTGTTAGCCAGGTTGATGGAGTCTCAGGTATGGCACCAACTTACTGGCTCTGTGGGGGGTGGGTTTAGCAAAGGGACAATGGCTTCTGCTTTCCCTGGGCATCCTTGATTTTTAACTACACTGTAGTACTCCATTTCATAACCTTGCTAATTCTATTTCATGTGAATATATAAGTTTTTTCTAATTTTAAGTTATGAGAAACATTGCTGCAATAAATAATCTCATACATAGATATTTTTCCATGTGTGAGACAAATTCCCAGAAGTGGATTCCTCACTGAATGTACACTTGACTCTTGAACAATACGTGTTTGAACTGCATTGACTGTTTCTATGCAGTTTTTCATTAAATATAGTTCGCTTTTTAAAAAATTATTTTATTGATGTTCAAGTACAGTTGTCTGCATGTATGCCCCACCCCCTTCCCCACCCCAGCCATCCCTACCTCCTTCCCCTGCTTTCACCACTCCCTCTTTGGTTTAGTCCATGTCCTTTATAGTTGTTCCTGAAAACCCTTCCCCCCATTATTCCCTCCTACCTCCCTTTGGTTACTGTCAGATTGTTTTTAATTTCAATGTCTGTGGTCATATTTTGCTTGCTTGTTTGTTTTGTTGATTAGGTTGCACTTAGAGGTGAGATCGTATGGTATTTGTCCCTCACTGCCTGTCTTATTTCACTCAGCATAATGCTCTCCAGTTCCATCCATGCTGTCACAAAGGGTAGGATCTCCTTCTTTTTGCCTGCTCTGTAGTATTCCACTGTGAAAACGTACCATAGTTTTTTACCCACTCATTTATTGATGGGCATTTAAGTTGCTTCCAGCACTTGGCTATTGTAAATTGTGCTGCTATGAACATTGGGGTGCATAGGTTCCCTTGGATTGGTGTTTCGGGGTTTTTAGGATATAATCCCAGCAGTGAAATTGCCAGGTCAAAAGGCAGATCCATTTTTTAGTTTTCTGAGGAAATTCCATACTGTTTTCCACAGTGGCTGCATCAGGCTGCATTCCCAACAACAGGGCACTAGGGTTCCCTTTTCTCCACATCCTCTCCAACACTTGTTTGTTGGTTTGTTTATGATGGCCATTCTCACCTGAGTGAAGTGGTAGCTCATTGTCGTTTTAATTTGCATCTTTCTGACAACTAGTGAAGCTGAGTATCTTTTCATATGCCTTTGGGTCTTTTGTATGTCCTCCTTGGAAAAGTGTTTGTTCAAGTCTTTTGCCCATTTTTATTGGGTTGTTTGTCTTCCTGGAATGGAGTCCTGTGAGTTCTTCATATATTTTGGAGATCAAACCCATATCTGAGGTATTATTGGCAAATATGTTTTCACATGTAGTTCTTTTTTCATTTTAATGCTGTTTCCTTTAGTCGTGCAGAAGCTTTTTAATTTGATGAGACCCCATTGGTACAGTTAGTTTTTTTAAAATATATTTTATTGATTATGCTATTGTAGTCCTCCCATTTCCCCCCTTTATTTCCCTCCACCCTGCACACCCCCTTCTACCCTCATTTTCTCCCTTTAGTTTATGTCCATAGGTCGTATATATAAGTCCCTTGACATCTATATTTCCTATACTATTCTTAACCTCCCCTGTCTATTTTCTACATACCATTTATGCTACTTATTCCCGGAATCTTTTCCCCCATCCCCCTCTCCCACTCCTCTGCTGATAACCCTCCATGTGATCTCCATATCTGTGATTCTGTTCCTGTTCTGGTTGTCCGCTTAGTTTATTTTTTTTAGGTTTGGTTGTTAATAGTTGTGAGTTTGTTGTCATTTTACTGTTTATATTTTTTTATCTTATTTTTCTTCAGTAAATCCCTTTAACATTTCATATAATAAGGGCTTAGTGATGATGAACTCCTTGAACTTGACTTTATCTGGGAAGCACTTTATCTGCCCTTCCATTCTAAATAATAGCTTTGCTGGATAGAGTAATCTTGGATGTAGGTCCTTGCCTTTCATGACTTTGAATGAGTCTTTCCAGCTGTTCTTGTCTATAAGTTCTCTTTTGAGATATCAGCTGATAGTCTAATGGGAATTTCTTTGTAGGTAACTGTTTCTTTTTCTCTTGCTGCTTTTAAGATTCTCTCCTTACCTTTAA
Organism: Sturnira hondurensis; assembly: GCF_014824575.4. Lineage (NCBI taxonomy): Eukaryota > Metazoa > Chordata > Mammalia > Chiroptera > Phyllostomidae > Sturnira > Sturnira hondurensis. The sequence continues at coordinate 6,240,876 of NW_028075269.1, forward strand.
TCTTGGGTAATGTAATTATGATGTGCCTTGGTGTATGGTTTCTTGGGTCCAACTTCTTTGGGATTCTCTGAGCTTCCTGGACTTCCTGGAAGTCTATTTTCTTTGCCAGATGGGGGAAGTTCTCCTTCATTAGTTTTTAAAGTAAGTCTTCAATTTCTTCCTCTTCCTCTACTCCTTCTGGCATGCCTATGATTCTGATGTTGGAATGTTTAAAGCTGTCCTGGAGGTTTCTCAGCCTCTCCTCATTTTTTTTGAATTCTCCTATCTTCATTCTGTTCTGGTTGAATGTTTGTTTCTTCCTTCTGCTCCAAACCATTAATTTGGGTCCTGGTTTCCTTCCTGTTCCTGTTGGTTCCCTATACATTTTCCTTTATTTCATTTCTCAGAACCTTCATTTTTTCCCTCTATTTTGTGACTTTACTCAAACAATTCCGTGAGCTTCCTCATTACCAGTGTTTTGAACTGTGTATCAGACAGGTTGGCTGTCTCTTTGCTGCTTAGTTGTATTTTTTCTGGAGCTTTGAACTTTTCTCTCATTTGGGCCATTTTTTTCGTCTTGGTGCACCTGTTATTTAGTAAGGGGAGAAGGCTTAGGTGTTCACCAGGGTGGGGTAACCCATGTTGCTGTGTTGTGATGCTATATGTGGGGGAGTGGTCTGAGAGGGAACCATGCCACTTATTCAGCTCTCTGCTGGCTTTCAGTCCTTCCCCCACTACTCACAAACAAATTGGGCCCTTCTGGTGCTGATTGTTGGGTGAGTGGGTTTGTAAAAATTCTAGGACCCTATGGGTATCTACAACAAAATCTCCCCTGAGGCTAGGAGTTTCTCCCACTGCCTCAACTCCACAGGTGTTTTTAGTCAGAGGTTTTGAGGCTTTATTTCCCTGCTGGAACCCTGGGTTGCATGGTCTGTCTCACTCCACAGTTGTTTCTCCAGTTATCTGTATGCAAATGTGAGACCGCCCACTCTGCCAGCCACCACCTTGCTGTGAGTCCTCTCCACCTGGCTGCCCATCTCTGACCCTCCTACAGGTCTGCATGAATGTTTCTTTAACTCTTTGTTGTTGAACTTCCGTATAGTTCAATTCTCTGGCAGTTTTGGTTGTTTTTTATTTTTAAATTTGTTGTTGCCCTTCTTTTGGTTGTGCGAGGAAACATAGTGTGTCTACCTATGACTCCATCTTGGCCGGAACAGTTAGCTTTTCATATCCCTGGTTTTCTTATCCAGGGATTCAACCAACCCAAGACTGAAAACAGAATTATTGATCCATAGTTGGGAATCTGTGGATAGGCATTACTGACTATGCATTGTTCTACACCATTTTATACAAGGGACTTGAGTATCCTTGGATTTGGTGTCTGTGGAGTGGGGGTTTGGGGATTGTCCTGGAACCAATTTCCTGAGGTCGAAATTTATGAACTTTCAACTAGGGGGAAGGATGGAGGCAGTGTCCCAAGCCCACATTGTTCAAGGGTCAACTTTATATGTAAAACAGACTGTATGAGTGTTATATCAAGTTTTTGGAGATTTGCCAAAATGATAGATGGAGAATGTTTTTTCAGTGTAGTAATAATTTGCATTTTTTTTTCTTTTTTATATTTTTTATTAATGTTTGAATAGACTTGTATCCATTTTCCCACCACCACTTTCTCCCACCCAAGCACCCTCACCTCCTACCCTCAATTCTACCCCACTTTGGCTCTGTCCAGGGGTCCTTTATAAGTGTTTTTTGATGACCCTTTCCCTTCTTTCTACCATTATTTCCCTCCCCCACCCTTTTTGATTACTGTCAGTTTGTTCTTTATTTCAATGTCTCTGGTTATATATTTTGCCTGCTTATTTGTTTTCTTCATCAGGTTCCACTTATAGGTGAGATCATATGGTATTTGTGTTTGTGAAATATAAATAGCATTTTTCTTACCAATGATGTTGAACATTCTTTCACAGACTTAAGAGCCTTTTGTGTTTCTTTTTGTGTGAACTTTTTATGAACTTTGCCCTTCTCCCATTGGGTTGTTTTAGTTGATTTGTAAGAGCTCTTTGTATAACAGAAACTAGTCTCTTGTTACATTAGTTCAAAATAGTTTTCCTAAATCGTTCTTTGCCTTTATTCTTTTTTTTAATGGGGATAACACTTATTTCTTTTTTTTTAAAGATTTTATTTATTTATCTTAGAGGGGAAGAGAAGGAGAGAGAGAGAGAGAGAGAGAGAGAAATATCAATGTATGGTTGCCTCTCATTTGTCCCCTGCCGGGAACCGGGAACTGGGAACTGGCCTGCAACCCAGGCATGTGCTCTGACTGAGAATCGAACTGTGATCGTGTCGTTCACAGGCCCACGCTCAATCCACTGAGCTACACCAGCCAGGGCCCTTTATTCTTGATTATGGTGTTTTTTGCCATCCAAAGAATATTTTTGTAAACAAATTATTTCTTCTTTAAAAAAATCAGTTAGAAGCTTTTCCCCTTCTAAAAATTATAGAAGAATGCTTACTTTCTTTTATTACTTTTAAGTTTTCATTTTCACATTTAAATAGTTGATCCTTTTGAAATTTATACTGAGGTAGAGTGTGGTTTATACATCTATTTCTTTCCAGGTGGTTAACTAGTTGTACTAAAGAGCAGTTATTAAATAATTCAACTCTTGTCTCTAATGATTCAAAATACTACTTTTATTGTTTATTAATGTAAACTTTTATTGTTTATTAACAAACTTCTATTGTTCATTAAATTCCTATGGGTTTTTAGGTTTATTTCCAAACTTTTAATTTTATGTGGATCCTTTTCCATTTGTGTATCAATAGTACACTGTTTTAATTATTAAGTTTATAGTATGTCTTAATATCTGGTAGGACTCATTCCCTTGTCATTCTTTTTTTTTCTGATAATACATTTTTGTGTATTTTTCCAAATGAACTTCAGAATTTAGCTTGTCTTATTTTTAAAAAATTCAGTTCATATAATTACAAAATTGTTTTAATCTATAGATTATCTACTGAGAGTTGGCATCCTTTTGAGGCTCATTGGAGGCTTGATGTCAACAGTATAAGATGCTTTTTAAAATTTGTTTAAGCTTTTTTTTTTTGCCCTGGCTGGTGTAGCTCAGTGGATTGAGCACGGGCCTGGGAACCAAAGGATCGCAGTTTGATTCCCAGTCTGGGCACATGCCTGGGTTGCAGGCCAATTCCTAGCATGGGATGCACGAGAGGCAACCATATATTGATATTTCTCTCCTTCTCTCCTTCCCTTCCCCTCTAAAGATAAATAAATAAAATCTTAAAAAATAATAAAAAATAAAATAACTCTCTTAACTATTTAAAAAATAAAATTTGTTTAAGCTTTTTGAATCCCTCAAAAGAGCTTTAAATTTTTCATTACATAGGTCTCTCATATTTCTTATTAAGTTTCTATCTAGATATTTCATAGTATGGTGCTATTGTAAATGGTAGCATTTTTTGCTATACCATGAAGCTTTTTTTTTTTTTTTTTGAAGAAACCTTATAGAGCTAGTGGTCTGTGGGACCACCTTTGGAAATTCTACTCAATTTGTGCCTTCTCTGTGCTCTAAATAAAGTATGACCTGGATGGGAAAATGACATTTCCACTGAGTATCCAGAGACTGTGTGAGGAAGGGGAGGAGAAAACCCTTTCTTTTGCCCTTTGGGAGAGTTGGGTAGTTTGGGTCCCATTCTTTGTTGTATAGAAGCACTCTTAGAATATTTGAACTGAGAGTGCTAAAAGATCAAGCAATTAAATTCTCTTACATATAGACAAGAAAACAAAGGATCAGAGAGAGAACATGACCTACTAAGTTTGGGCAAAGCCTGGGTTCTGGCCTGTATCTATGGATATCTGGGGCTCCCTGTAGTTGAGCTTCCTTGCTGCCAGTAGTAGAGAGCACCCTTTTATTTTGTCTTGAATTTCTTCATGACTTCCTGAGAGTTTGAGAGTGTGTATCTGACACCCATTTAGCCTTTGTCTTGTGTCAGATGCTATATAACCTACTGGTTTTATTGGCAATACACATTACCATCTCTCAACCTTGGGCAACTTTGACTAACCTGCCTTCCTATTCCAGTAGGACCCTTATAGCTCTCTTCTAAACCCAGACCAACGATTGTGTCAATTTGTCATTGCAACTTGCAGTCCAAGTTTGGTTACCTGGTCTGTGGGAACTATGGCTAAGATGTGATAGGAACCTGAAGTGAGCTCTCCTACCTCGGGGGGTGTTCAGAAGTTAAAGCTGCTTCTACACTAGTCGTATAGAAGCAGTGTCTAGAACCCCCTAGTCTGCTTCCTCCTCCATCCACCAGCCATTCCCATCTGAGACCAAAGGAGTTTTCCCAGGGAATTTTGCGGAGCCTGATTCAGAATTGTTGATGATTCATCTATCTTTCTTTGGTGATGATCTTCTTTCCTCTCCCCTTCCTGGGCAACCAGGAGTTGACGGCAGTTTACCATATAGGTCTTTGAGTGATGCTAATCAGGCCAACAACTTTTCCCCCCATCAAACCTGGTAGAAGGAGCACTGACAGAGAAGGCAAAGACCTGGGCTAATATGTTGCTCTAGTAATTACTAATTACAGACCTGAGGATGTTCACCTAAGTTTTTAGGCCTGCTTCCTCTTCTTGTCAATGAGAGAATGAATACGCGAACTCTAGTGAAATATGATTCAGCAGTTAAAATATATGGATCACAATGATATATAAAAATCTGGATGAATCTTAGTAATATACTTTTTGTGGGGTTTTTTGTTAGTTTTGAAGCCAACTGAAACTTACAGAAAATTTGCAAGTATAGTCCAAATGCTTTTTTCTTCTGGACCCACTCAAGAATAAGTTGCCAATCTGATACTTCATTACCCTTGAATACTTTAGGTATGTTTTCTACATACAAGGGCTTTCTTTTATATAACCACAACACAACCATCAAAATTAGGAAATGACATCAATATTTGACATAATCCTCAAACCTTGTTCAAGTGTTGTCAATTTTTCCCAAATGCTTTTTAGAGCAAATGCGTCTGGTTCAGAATCACAAATTGCATTTAGTTGTCATATCTTTTTAATCTCCTTCATTTGGAACAGTTCTTCAATTTTTCTTTGACTTTCATGGCCTTTACACTTTTGAAGATCACAGCAGTTATTTCACAGAATTTCTCTCAATGCGAGTTTGTCTGATGTTTTCTTATGATTAGATTCAGGTTACGTATCCTTGGCAAGACTATCCCAGAAGCAAAGCTGTGTTCTTTTCACTGCATTCTAGCAAGCACACGACTTTGATTTGTCTCACTGCAGATGAAGTTCACTTTGATCCCTTGATTAACCTGGTGTCTGCCAGGCTTCTCTCCTGTTTCTCTCTAGCAGTACAATTCTAGGTCAAAATAATAAGTCCAGAAATTATACACAGGATGCCTTTTTATACAGTTAAGAATAATACCCCTGGCTGGTGTGGCTCAGTGGATTGAGTGCTGGCCTGTGAACCAAAGAGTTGCCAGTTCAACTCCCAGCTGGGGCACATACCTAGATTGTGGGCCAAGTCCCCAAGTGGGGGCACATGAGCAGCGACCACATACTAATATTTCTCTGCCTCTCTTTTTCCATCTTTTCCCCTCTGTATAAAAATAAATAAACAAAATCTTTAAAAGTATAATAATGCTTATTATGAATACAAATAGATGAGATAAAACTGCACAGGAAAGGAAGGAATAATGAACACAGAATTAAGGTTGGTGACTACATTGGGTAAAATGAGGAGGGAAGTGCAAAGATGAGAAGGAAAGGAAAGCCCAGGTACATGTAAGTTATTGCCAAGTTTCTGGTGTTTGCATTGGGTAGTGGGTTCAGGGAAGCTGATTATATTTTTTAAAAACAAATAAGAGAAGAAGTAAAAGAAGGCCATGTTTGGACCAACAGGGAGGGTGAGTCAAGAACCACTGATTATGATTAATCCAGTTCAATGCACTTATAGTCTAATTTTTAAAAGTTAAAGATTGTGTTTGATAGGTAGGGAGTAGAGAGATACTGGGCAGCCAAAGAGAAGAACTAAATTTATTCCAGTAACCACTGTCTCCAGCCCCAAACACAGTGACTGTGCATCTATGAAGGGAGCCAGCACTACAGATTATTTTACTCTCTTGGTCCAGATGACTGGTTTGAGCTTGAAGAACAGACTGTACAGACCTAGGAAAGACATTAAAGCTTAGAGCATTTTGATAGTAAAATGTAGGAAAATTCTCCTCCTTCCTGGAGCAATTTTGCATGCCCAGAACATTTGCATTTATCCAGATTAGTTTCCCTTCTGCAAAAACACATGCACTTCCCAGTCCTCTACCTCACCCAGACCCTGGCTCTTACATGTATGGGGTTAGCACAGTTGATACCAACAGACCTTTATTGGAACGAGTCTAATAAAGGGTTCTAATCATACTTATATCATTATTTTTCAAGTAATCTGAAACAAATTATTTCTCTTTCATTGGCCTTGATTTACCCAACTAGGATTAGCCAACTTTCCCCTGACCCCAGAGATTCTGATTTATCAGGTGTGGGCAGAGCCCAGGTGTATTTTTAAAAAGCTACTCAGATGAGAATCAATGTACTTAGTGGTCTCGCCATCTCATTCATACTCCAGTGATCTCACTTTAATGATTTCACGTTTTAGTTTTTCTAGGTGTACGACTTTGTGGTGGATGTTCACTGGGTTGAGTTGTTCTCTGGGAAATGACCACAGCCCACATTTGTCTGCCCAGGGACCCCACCCTTAGCTGTAACCCATTTGTGTAGGGGTTGTCACCTGACTGGATCATACAAGCAACACTTGAACAACAGGGCTTTGAAATGTGTAAGTCCGCTTTCACATTTTTCCAACTTACTGTGCAATTCACACCCATGTTGTTCAAGGGTCAACCCTGCAGGTGGGAATTCACATCTGCAAAGGGCTGACTGGAGTTCTAAGTGGAGTGGATTTTCCACTGCACAGGAGGTCAGTGCTCCAGCCCTTGGCATTGTGCAAGGGTCAACTGTAGTCTCTTTCCTGGGAATTTGGAATTGGGACCAAGATATTTCAGTCTCAATCTCAGCTATTCTCTTGAGTTACAAGTGAGATTTCTGCATTGTAAATCTGGGTAACATAAAACTTTTAGAACAAATCTGATGCACTGAAAAGAGGAGAGATGGGAGGTGAGAAGTGTGAATAGATTCTCAAGTGTTTTTGATCTCTTGGTTCTGGTCTCTCTGAGTGCCTGGTTTCCTCCATACGCTCCTGTGATGGTTAATGTTATGTGTCATCCTGACTGGACTATGGGGTGCTGAGATAGCTGGTAAAGAAATATTTCTGGGTGTGCCTCTGAGGATAACCCTGGAAGAGAATAGCATTTGAATCAGTAGACAGAGTAAAGATGATCACCCTCACCAGTGTAGTGGGGCATCATCCAATTCACTGAGGGCCTAAATGGAACAAAAAAAAGCAGAAAAAGAATGAATTTACCCTCTGCTTGAGTTGAGACATCTATTTTCTCCTGCACTTGGACATTGGTGCCCCTGTTTGGGGGCTTTTGGTTACCAACTGGGACTTGTACAATTAGCCCCCAGATGTGTAGGCTTTTGGATGTGGACTGAGTTACAGCACCAACTTTCCTGGTTCTCCAGCTTGCAAACAGCAGACTGTGGAATTTGTTGGCCCCCATAACCGCATGAGCCAATTCCTATAATAAATCTTCTGTTATGTATACATTTATATATATTCTGTTTCTGTTTCTCTGAACAAATTTGTCAATACTGACAAATACACATCGAGTAGATGAGATGGTGAGATAACAAAGCACCTTTATTTTGCTTAAGTCACCCCTTTGGTGATAAGTGGCACAGTAATCTCTTATTCACTGCCCAGTTCCTCCTCCTCCTCCATCCTGGACTATTAGAAGTTCATTGGGAAGTTGATAGATCAAAGACCGAATAGCTGTAGGTAGGAAAGAAACTGCTGAAGTAGGAGTGGAGGTAGAGAAATCAGAGGAGTAAGCTAGAGTGTTTGTTCCTCAGAGGGAAGAAATAAATAAAAATAGTTATTAATGCTACACATTAGAAAACTATGTTTGAATATGTGTGTTAACATTTTCAGCAGCCACTCCAAAGATGAATATAAATACAGGGTAGGGCAAAAGTATGTTTATAGCTGTGAGCATGTGAAACATAGAGTTTATTCTTGGATTATTAATTAATTGCTATATTATTTTCCATATGAATAGTTGTAAACCTACTTTTGCCCAACCCAATGTGTGTGTATATATATATGTGTGTGTGTGTGTGTGTGTAAATACATATATGTATATTCAAATAAGAAGAGTAAAACAAAATGGACAGAGGTAATTTCATAGCTTTCAAAACTATAGATATCCCTGTTAGGAAAATGATATCAGAAACAGAAAGTCCCCCTCAAAGAAAAGACCAATGAGATTCCGTGAATGACTAGAATTCCCCCCTTTGTCCCACCACACTGACAAACAAAAACTATCATATCCAGTTTTGTCACAATCTGGAGAAGTGAACTGCACCTGAACTTCTGGTGTGGATGTGTATTGCTACCCTCTTCCCAGAGGAAGCTTTGGCAACATGTGCCAAAGCTGCAACTTAATTTATCTTGACTTTTCACCCAGAAATTCCACTTCTAAGAATGTATCCTAAGAAAATAATTGAGAATGTAAATAAAAGTATTCATTCTTACATGGTGTATGATAGTGAGAATGTTAAAATAACCTAAATGTTCAAAATCATGGTATTGCTGTAATAAAGCATGCTACTTCCATACTTCAGAACATACACAGTCATTGTCAATTCTAATATAGGTTAGTATTTACTAGCATGAAACAGAAAGACATTCACAAGAGTTTGGTAGGCAGTATGCACTGAGTTTTCTAAAACTCAGTTTTATAAAATTAAATTAATGCATAGTAAAATGTTGGGAAGAATTCATACCATGCTATTAAGGGATGGGTTTTTCATTTTTTCTTCTTATTTAAAATTTTTCAATTATAGTTGATATATTATATTAGTGTCAGGTGTACACTACAGTGATTGACATTCTATAACTTAGTAAGTGATCATCCCAATATATCTCATACCTGTCTGACATTATAAATAGTTTTTAGAATATTACTGACTATATTCCCAATGCTGTACTTTACACCCCTGTTACTATTCTGTAACTATCACTCTGCACCTCTTAATCCCTTCACCTTCTTCATCCATTCACACAGCCCCACTCCTATCTGGCAACAATCAAATGCTCTCTATATCTATGAGTCTGTTTCTGTTCTGCTTGTTCATTTTGTTTTTTAGATTCCGTTGTTGGTTGATATATACTTGTTGCTATTCTATTGTTCATATTTTTTATCTTTTTACTTTTCTTCTTAAAGAAGACCCTTTAACATTTCATGTTATACTGGTTTGGTTGCAATGAATTGCTTTAGCCTTTTCTTTTCTGGGGAGCTCTTTATCTCTCCTTTGATTCTAAATGATAACTTTGCTGGGTAATCTTGGTTGTAGGTCCTTGCTTTTGATCACTTTGAATATTTCCTGCTCATCCCTTCTGGCCTGCAAGGTTTGCCTTTTCTGTGTAAAATTTTGAAAGTGCATTATTAGGTGGTATAAGCACAACCAAATTTTGCCAAGTACATGGGCAAGCCAGGGACAAGAGTAAGGTAAAATTAAATCAAAGGAAGAACAAGGGATTGGAATAGAGATAGGGGGTAAGGGGAACAATTGTTCTGGTTCATGCTGGACAGAGGGGTTTCCTGGGACCAAAGATTTTTGGTGGTAAAACTGGGTAAGCCTGGGTAAAAGGAGAAAAGTTATCCTGCTTCCCCCCACTCCCACATTGAGGAGAAGTGGGAAAGGGTTGAGCTGAAAAGTCCAGAAAGCAGCAAAAACAGAGTGAGCAAGGCAGAAAGCTGAACAGGGTCCATATACCTCTTTTTCCTTCTTTCATTTGAAGAGGCAAGGGTTTGCTGTTGAGTATTGGTTGCTGGAGGAAGAGAAGGGCATGGCTACAGCTAGCCTCTAACTATGGTGAGGGCAAAAGAGGGCTTTGGCTATGCTTATTTCACCACTGGACTCCAGTTTCAATTTATAGGAGAGCCCAGGCCCTGAGAGCTCTTGAGTTGGGCCTCTGATGCCCTAGGTTTACAACTCAGCTCTTACTGCTGCCTGGCTGTGTGCCCTAGGGCTAGTTCCCTAAACTCTCTCTTCCCTTCCATTTCTTCATCTTTAAAATGGAAATTATTATAACCCTACCATGTAAAGTTACATTGAGCATTGAATGGCATAATAATACTTGACATGTTATCATGCCCTCAAAATGTTATTTGTTATTAATATCATAATACCTAAATGGGAAAAGACAGTAGCCCCAGTGGAGTCTGTGGGCATTTACATCTGCTGTCTGGGCACCAAAATCATTTTTTGTTGAAAACGACCTTCTAATTTCGGGTTCCCACCTCAACCACTTCTGATCCTTTTCACACCTTGTGCCCTGCTTTGCCTCCCAGCCCGCCCACCACTGCTCTTCAATCCTCCCTCTGCAGGGATCTCTTTCTGCACTTTGGCCTTTAAAAGTGTCCTCATGTTTCATTCCTCTTTTGTGAAGACACCATTCCCTCCCTCTCCCTCGCCACCTCCGAGGACTTTTGTATTATTAGCGAGGAATTTCTAGACAGACTATCTCAACTTAGAGGCATTATGAGCTCTGTAAATTGTGCTTTTAGGCCCTTCTGTTCATACTCCAGGACCCTTCACACCTACCCCTGTGATAATTAGGAAGAAGGCTGGTCCTCATTCACTTGGCCAGGAACTTGGCCTTCAAGAGGCTGAGAGATAGAGAACAACCATAACTCAGTCAGAGGTGAACTGGGCAAGGGCTTGGCCAAGAAAAGAAAGACAAACCTGAAGGCAGAAAAAAGGAGGTAATTTTTTAACTGGTCACTGGAAACCTCAACCCACAAATTGTTTTTAATTTTTGGAAGTGCCCTCACTTCAGTTGTCAATATTACTACCAGTGGAAAATTAGCAAAAACTAAATAGCCACGTGGATTTTGTTGTAGAAATTGTCTTTGTGGCTACATAGGGTACCTCCAAAGAATTCCCCATGAACATTAGTGAGATGAGTCCTGACTGCTGGGAAATGCTAATTGCTGGGAATATAACAGCTGGCTAATGCAGGTGGAAAATAGGACGAGATCTTCCTGATCTTACATGGTGTTGAAACAACTTCTGCTTAGCATTATGATAAAGGGATCTTTCCCTGCCATGCCTTAGTTCTGGGAGTGATGGACAGCAATATCTGAAGGTACCCCCCAGTTTGCCTAAATTTCCAAAAGGTTTGTATTCAATCATTTATTCATCAACCAAGCATTTAGTGAGGTAGTTCATTAACACAGGGAGTGTAAGGATCAATGAGACACTGTCCTTCCCATTGAGGAGCTCACAGTCCAATGGGGATGGATCATTATTATTAAAACTATGGAGTGTGTGTTCCCTTCCCACTGAGTATGGAAGAGTGTGTCTCCCTGGCTGAGCAGAAGCACGAAAGACTTAGCAGAGCAGAGCAGAGCCGCACAGAGCCGTCTAGCTGGAGAGCAGCCTGGCCCCAGGGCTGCCTCCCAGCTGTGCTGTTTTCACAGCTGTGCTGTATCACAATTGAGCTGTTATGCACTGAATAAAGATTCCTCCTTCACTGTACCCCAAATTGAGGATTGCTATTGACATTGAATTAACATCAATGATCATTGGTTAGCACCAGACACTTGAGGACAGTCACCAATAGGAAATACANAGAGCAGAGCCGCACAGAGCAGAGCAGAGCAGAGCGGCACAGAGCCATCTAGCTGGAGAGCAGCCTGGCCCCAGGGCTGCCTCCCAGCTGTGCTGTTTTCACAGCTGTGCTGTATCACAATTGAGCTGTTATGCACTGAATAAAGATTCCTCCTTCACTGTACCCCAAATTGAGGATTGCTATTGACATTGAATTAACATCAATGATCATTGGTTAGCACCAGACACTTGAGGACAGTCACCAATAGGAAATACATAGACTACAACAAGCAAACAAACAAACAGAAAAGGAACAACCCAGCATAAACAGGGAAAGTACAGGAGAGTGGAAATAAGCTCAGTGATAAACTTGTATTCATGTAACTAAAATGGAATGCTATTTTAAAAGGAGCATCAGAGAATAAGATAAGAAAAATACTCTGGGAATTAAATGGGGTAGCTAGATATTCAAACCTATAGAAAAAAATAATATACCAAAATTCTGGAAACATATAAGAAAGCATGGCAATGATAGGCCTCAGAAGGATGGGCTGAGGTTTGAAGGAAAGTTGTTCAGAGGGGAGAACGTTAGGCCAAACTTCAGATTGGACGTTGGCAATTAATGTCAGGCAGTAACATGGAATGATGCAGTAACAGGAGGTATCTTGCACAAGGATATAGAACATGGAATACGTACAGATTATGTGGAATACATACACAGGGAAGTGAAAGTGCAATGATCAGGATGAAACATGCAGAATCCCTAAGGCAAGCAAAGAACTGTGCATTTTATTCTTCAGGTAATGGAAAGCCATTGAAAGGTTTTATACAAAAAAAAAAATTATTCTAAGAAGCTTGTTCTGGCAACAGGGTTGTGGATGCATTGTATGGGAGTAAAACAGGGCTCGAGGGCTTATTTAAAAGCCTCTTGCAATAGCTAAGAATAATGATGGACTCAACCAAGGCAATAGTAGTGGACATGAAGAGCAATATAATTTGAAAGTATACCAATCATGATGATGATGGTATCATGTTAATCACGACTTCAAATAATTTCATAGCATTGATTGTAAGCTAGGCACTATCCTGATGCTCACAACAAAGTGTGAAGTAATAATATGATTATCCCCATTTAAAAAATCTTGAAACCAAAGCAAGCAACTTTAAGAAAGTTGCCAAAGGCATTTTATTATTGAGGTACATTATCCCAGGTGGCTTATAGCCAGGAGGTGATTGTACCTGTAGCCAAAGCTTCATTGTCTTCCTGGCTGGTGTAGCTCAGTGGATTGTGCATGGACCTGTGAACCAGAGGATCATAGTTTGATTCCCAGTCAGGGCACATGCCTGGGTTGCAGGCCAGTTCCCAGCAGGGGCCAGATCCCAGCAGGGGACGCACGAGAAGCAACCATACATTGATATTTCTCTCCCTCTCTCCTCCCCTTCCTTTCTAAAGATAAATAAATAAAATCTTTAAAAAAAGATTATCCTGGATGAATTAACCATGTTCTGATCCAGCAGGGAGCTGAAAGGAGCTTATCTCCCTAGTAAAGCCCAGAAAATTAGGCTTCTGCTAAGCTGGTCTCTATCTCTAGGTAGAGATATCTCATCAGTAGCATCAAAAAGAAGACTGAAGCTTGAGAAAGATGTCTGAGCTAGAGGCATAGGAAGGTTCAGGAATTATCAGCAAATAGTGGTAATGGAAGCTTTATGCATGAGATTGTATTAGGAAAAGAAGTAGAAAAGAGATGAAAGAATAGTAAACTAGAAAAGGTTTGAGGACCTTGTGGAATGCCAACACTTAAGGATCTGGTGGGGCAAGAAGAATCTGTAAAGGAGATGTAGAAAAAGCACTTGAGCGGAAGAAGTCTGCTATTAGAGAGTAAGTTTATGGAGGCCAAAAATAAGAGGCCTTTAAGAAGAAGAGATATTAGAGTCAGAGTTTGCAAAGATACAAGGTACGAGCAAAATAGACACGTGTCCATCCGTTTTAGCGAGCAGAGGCTGATAATGACTTCGGTAAAAGCAGTTGCAGGAGAGGAGGAGCAGGAGTTTAGAGTGATTATGAGGTGAAATCCCAGAAGCAGTGAGTGCAGAGCACTCTTTGAAGAAGATGGTCGGTGAAGATTCATCAGTCAGGGTTCACTTTGGAATACACAGCCACATAAGTAATATGGAAGTTATTTGAGAAATCAGTCCTTATAAGAATGTGGGAGGAGCTGAGGAAGGAGGGAGTCGGAGGGTCAGAGAAACCATCACTAAATAACCAGCCTAAAGAATGGGTGCAGGTGGACTAGTTGAAACCCTCAGGGCAATCCCTGAAGCAGGTCTGGTACAAAGAGAGCTTCGTGGGGGGTACTTCTGTGGAAACTGCTATTGCTGGGGTAGCAGTGGAGCTGCTGCTGCCTCTGTGGGTCTGCTGGTGGTTCTGGGGCAGTTGTTGGCCAGTTGGGCTAGCAGTAAAGAAGCTAAGCAAGCACAAGCTGGCACCCACTGAGCACTGTTTATTTGTCATCATGTTTAACTGTGGAGAACTTCTGAGAGTAATGCCTTCTTCCTCACCCCTGCCTTCCAGCTTTCATGCCAGTTTTGAGATTGGCAAATAATGACCAAAGCTGTATAAGGAAGAGTGTCCCAGGAAACATGGTTCCCAGCCTTAGCCAAGTTTACAAAACTCAGGACAACATGGAAGGGGAGGAAAAATAAAAGGTGGTAGCATTGCTTTACTGGGGGTCCTTGACAACACTGCAATAGCAGGGGGAAGTGACTCAAAGGAGGTATAGGGTTCAACCCAAGATTTGTGTGGAAGAATAGCCAATGACAGCAGAATACACTCTGAATCTTAGAGGAAGGAGAGTAGGTGGCAAGAATGTATGTGGCCATTGATATCTTCTTAGAAAGAAGAGAGGGTAAAAATGATAGGACCTTCAATGTGGAGAGAGGGAGAAGGAGTAAATGAAGCCCAATTTGGGGAATACAGTGACTAGTAAGTAAAACCAGGGCCTTGGAATTTTTCTAGTGTCCAGAATAGGAAATGGTGTGGCTCTAAAATGGACCATGTAGCTCAAACGCACACGACTGCAGACTGAGTAATCTAATAAAGACAGAGTTTGGTTGCCAAGAGCAACATGGACAAGGAAGAGCACCGTTTCCACTGATCTAGAAAAAGAACTTTTGCAACACAAAGTGTGATTCAGCGCACGGAAGGAGCTGCATCTTTGTCACTTCTGTGTCCAAGGCAATTCTCTAATTTGTATTTATGAGTTGAAAGGGAAAGGTGGCAATAGGAAGTACGAAGAAGGGGACGAGCATAGAGATCCTGACGGACAGCTCACTTGAGTTTAAGCCTATGGTTAGACCAATATTAAAAGCAGTCAGTGCCACTGACATTTTAGACTGGACAATTCCTAGTTGTAGAGGGCCGTCCTCTACATTGTAGGACATTCTGCGGCCTCTCTGGTGTCTACCTACCAGACGCCAGGAGCAGTCCCTGAGTTTTAACAACCAAAAATGTCTCTAGATATTGCCAGATATCCTCTGGGGGACCAAAACCACCTCTAGTTGGCAATGACTAATTTAGAGAAAAGTAGCCATCATTTTTCCATTTTGCTAAACTGAACTTCCATAGCACTAAGAGGAATTTGGGGTGAAGATCAATGGCGTTCTCCTGAAAATAAGAAACAACCTACATATCCAATAGAAGATTGGTGAAAGTAATCATGCTATATCTACATAATGGTATTATATAATGCCATTAGCATAAAAATGTGAAAATACATTAATACAGAAATATGTCCCAGGCTAATTTTTAAAAATCACATGTGTATATATACTTGGCCTAGGCAAAAAAAAAAATGTCTGAGGAATGTCTAACATTATATAGCAAAATGTTAGCAGTGAAAATCTTAGGAAGGCAAGAATTATAGGCTTTTTTCCCTTCTTTTGTTTCTCTATTTTCTACAAGAAAATAGAACTCTTTTAAAAGGTTGCTATGGGAGGAGAAGAATATGCGACTTCTAGGCCAAAAGGATAGGAATTTGCTTGTTTATGTTTATTTATTTTTTGTTTGTTTTTTGCTCCTAAAATTATATGCCAAAGAGGCAGTACAATTTGGCTTTGGCAGCAGCTCCTTTAGGGGCCGAATGTGTGAATTTTTCTGGTGAAACTGAACAAAATGTATCTGAAGTCTGGAGGGTGTATAAATTGGCTTATTTCTACAAACCTCCATCCTCTCACCCCCCCCCCCCCCACCACACTGGCCCCCTTCATCAAGGAGAAGTTCAGATAAGAGAACCGCTTAGAAGAAAATACTGGAAGGAAAGGTACCCAGTTTCCTTGAAGAAACTAGGCCCAGGGCCTAGAAGACCCTCTCCCTGCTGATGACCCACCAGAACAAAAGGCAGCCCCAGGCTTCTCACTGGGAGGATTCACCCTCTGACCGAAAGTGACTGCTGGCCTTTTCTGAGCAACCGCCAGTCATTGGCTGGCATGCGTATCTTTAATTACACACTGGCTCCAGCTAGCCTCTCTTCCCCTCCTCTACAGGCCGTACCCCCGAGGAGTCAACGCCTTCAGGCTCTCGTGAGTCAGCCATGATAGGGGCAGACAACGAAATGAGAGGAGGGCAGCTCCTCTGGGGGGTTCTGGTGCCCAAAACCAGTCAAGCTGTGAGCAGGTAAGAGGTGTATGCTTCTTCTGCAGGCCTTTTGTTTGGGGGCTCAGAGCGAGGGCCAGGAGGGAAAGCAGAGGAAATGAAGAACCTTTTCAAAAGCAACAGAAGTGATTTCTTCTTGTGTGTCTATAAAGACAAGTTTTTTTTTTTTTTAAAGTGAGATTTGTTTGATGGTGAGTCATCTCCAACATTAGATGGATATGATTCAGATGACCTTGCCTGACAGCAGATTCTGAAAATATGGGCTAAAGTTTTCCTGATTGTTCAGAAACCCTCAAGAGCTCTAAAAGGCAGCATCAGAAGCTTAGTTTTTAATCATCTATATTTCAGGGGGGTGTTGTTGATAGTTTGAAAGCAAATAATAACACCCCTTGGCTCTGCTGGGAGGAATGGTTGCTTACCTCATGGTAAGACTGGCAAAGCTTAAGTTGCCACCAGATGTGAAACATAGGTAGATGTCAGTTGGAATTTAGGAGTCATGAGTTCTAAAGTTCCTCTCTCAATAATCAGCAGGGTGACCTGATCTTGTGCAAGACACTTCACAAACCTCAGATATAACACGAGGGTAAAGTGAGACTAGACAATACTAAGATCCCCAACATCCTTCCTTAAAGCCTGATACTCATCATGGTTAAATGTCCATCCTCTGTATTTCCAGAACGTGGAATGGTGTTTATATTTAGCACATAGTCAATAGAAAATGTAAAATTTTGGAGAGTTTCCCAATTCTAATCTCCAGTCTCATTTTTCTGCCTTCTCATTGGGTCTAGAATAGAAGCTTTTACTCAAACTTTGGGTAACCTTTGAGCCATTTTTGGGAACCAGCTACACCAGGCATCTATTGGGTGTTCATTCTGTTGTTAATGACCATTGTGGTGGTCATGGGAATGTGCCTCTTAGATGTTCAACTATGAGAGTATGACCAACCAAGGGCCCAAGCTGCTGAGCTCAGAAAGGCATTGCTATGTTTTCTTCAAAGCCACTCCTCCTTAAGGATTCTTCTAGCCAGTTACTGAGTCCACAGGGATACTAATACAGACCTCTTCCTAGTAGACATAAGTCTCCCCATGCTGATCTCTCCCTGAAACTTAAAACTTGGACATAGAACTAGTCTAAGACTCCCTCCATTCCTTCCTTCCTTCCTTCCTACATTTCTTCTCTATCTTTCCTTCACTTCAGGTCGCATTTACATCTGATGGCTCTCCCTTGGCTCCCTTGCCATTCTGTCTCACAAATATTCCTCTTAATATATTTTATCTGATTTAATATTATCTTGGCATCTGCTTCTTAGAGATCTGGACTAACACAACCACTTTCTCCAAGAGTTGCCTCTATAATACTGGGTGTGTTTCCAAGTGTCTCCTTTGTCCTTCACCCCACTCCTTGGAATTTGGACCAGGGGTAGCCTAGTCATGTTTTTTTTTTTCAGAAGGAATTTGGGATTTGTGATAAGTTAGTCTCAGTGCATGACTGTAACCCAGGGAAATGAATGACAATCATGAGATAGTCATCTTCTGACCATCACGTACTTGAGGAAGAGATAAAGCCTTTCTGGAAAGAAAGAACATGACAAACCTCAGAGACCAGAGATAGTACTTCCTGGGCACCAGATGACATTTCTATCTCTTGTTTTAGATTCCCAGAGGCCTAGCTGTTTTTAACTTCTGCACGATACTTTAGTATGTATTCAATACATCTAATTTTTGTCTTATGCTATTTTAAATTAAATTCTGTTGCTTACTATCAGGAGAACCTAGACTCAGAGTCAGTACTGATACCTAATGAAGTTTCAACTATGAGTAGAATGAGAGAAGATAGCTCTCATCACCTTGTGCCTTTGTGAGGATGACCATATAATTTATTAATAATAATAATAATTATTATTATTATGGGATAATAAATTATTATCCAAACTGTGACACTTTTGAGAGTAAAAAAGGGAGCTATTTATAATTGTGCTGAATCAATAGGCTTAATCTAGGCCTCTCCTAAACAAACTGAGGCTAATATGGTCACCCTACCTCCACGAAGAAGATCAGTTGATAAAAGAATTGGGTGGTACACCATGGCTTTAGTGCCTTCCCGACAGCAGGCTGTTTGACTGCACAAAGCTGTGCTCATGTCATGGTCTCACCTGGCATTGCATTTCTATCTTCATCAGTTCTAAACTTACTTTTCCTCGATGGAGTTTGAGACTGAACATTCTCTTGCCAATGAGGTCTCCCTAAATGCTTTGCATTTGTCTGTTTAAGCAGGCAACACATTTTATTGGAGTTACTTGTTGGTATGTCCAGCTTCCCAAGAAGGATGTACATGCCTGGGTAACAGGATGGTGTCTGTCTGTTTATCTATCTATCATCTATCCTTATTTGGGGTTTTATTAATTTTTGAATTTTCAACATTAGGCCAGACACTGATTAAAATGTTTAATGAGGTAAAAACTAAGGAAGGACAGTGAAAATAAATGGAAAGTTTTCAAATAATCCTTTCCATTTTAACTAGCCCCTGTCATGAACAATTATGATAAGACTAACAAAAATTTGAGAAGGGCTTATATCAGACGTGAAAAAACTTCTTTTGACCTGGTTTACAGACCAGACACCAAAGCATATTCCCCTCAGCAACATGGTGATCATGGCCAAAGCACAAATTTTGCAATGTTGAAAGAAAAGGCTGGACCTGATTACAATGTTGGATTTACTGCTACCCTGCATGATTTAAATTATTCAATAATCCTTATTCATTACATAACATGAAAGTGAGTGGTGACCTGTGAGTGCTGCATGACAGCAGCTGAAGAATTTTTGGACCCTTTAGATACGCTGATTGTGGAGGAAAATTACTTGCCCGAGCAGATATTCAATATGGATAGAACCTTCTTATTCCAAACATGGATGCCTGACTGTCGTGCCTAACAAGGCCAAGTCAATGCCACGTTTCATGGCTTTTAAGGAAAGGATAACAGTCTGCTTGGGACAATGTTACAGGCTAAAAATTGAAACCCTTTTTGATCTGGCACCTAGAGGAGGTCCTAGAGGCCATTCCTGAGGAACTGACTCATGAGGAGTGGTGGAACCGGAACAGGAATGCAGAGCTGAGTGGTTGGAACCGGAACAGGAATGCAGAGCTGAAGAAGAGACCACAGAAGAGAAAACTGTAGGAAAATCAAAGTTTGCAGATGCAACAAGCTTCTTAAACATTTTGAAAACATGAACCCCAACACCCAAATGTCCTCATTAAAAGAGAGAATGTTTGTGGTGTATTATTCACTTTCATACAAATCTATGGTGAAAAATGTTAACAAAATGAGCAAACCACCACAGACATTTTTCTGAAAAGAGTAACAACTCTTCAAAAAGAGCCTCAGACAGGTCCTTTGGGTAGTATTCCAGAAGACGGAATGGTTGTCATAGGATACAACAGCCCCATGCAGAATTTTTCCCCCAAAGACCTTCCAGGGGGGCAAGCTGTGGAGGTGATATTAATGATCTTGACTTTGTGTTGGCCTAGGCGAACCTGGGTGTTTGTCTCTTAGTTTTGGACAATAAAGTTTAAAAAGTAACAATAAATAAATAAATACATTTTAAAGTAGAAAAAGTTATAGAATAAAAATAAAAGAAAGAATATTTTTGTACAGTGGTAAAATGCATTTGTGTTTTATATTTAAAAATTTTTTAAAAATATTTATTTACTTTTTTTAGAGAGAGGGGACGGGAAAGAGAAAGAGTGGGAGAGAAACATCAATGTGTGGTTGCCTCTCATGTGTCCCCTACCGGGGACCTGACCTGCAACCCAGGCATGTGCCACGACTGGGAATCGAACCAGCAACCCTTTGCTTCACAGGCCCGTGCTCAATCCACTGAGCTACACCAGCCACGGCTGTGTTTTAAAATAAGTGCTATCACGAAAGAGGTAAAGAGTTAAATTTTTTTTAAAAAATTAAAAAGTTTGTAAAGTAAAAAATTATAGTAAGCTAAGGTTAACTTTTTATTAAAGAAAAATATTTTAAATAATTTTTAGTGTAGCCTAAGGGTACGGTATTTATAAAGTCTACAGGAGTGTATGGTACTGTCCTAGGTCTTCACATTCACTCACCACTCACCAGAGCAACTTCCAGTCCTATAGGCTCCATTCACGGCAAGTACCCCCTACACAGGTGCACCATTAAAAAATATTTTATAGCAAATTTTACTGTCCCTTTTCTATGTTTAGATATGTTTACATATACATATGTTAATCATTGTATGACAATTGCCTATACTATTCAGGACAACATTTGGTACAGGTTGGCAGCCTATGCGCAATAGGCTACATCACGTAGCTAGGGGAGCAGTAGGCAATCCCACGTAGGTTTGGGTGAGCGCCCTCTGCGATAGTCGCACAATAACAACATCACTTAACGACACATTTCTCAGAATGTATTCTTACTGTTAAGTGACACATGACTGTACTATGTGTCAGGAACTCGGCTGAGTGCTGCACATCTGTAATAGATGCAATCCTCTTAGCCTTATGGGGTGGATATTATTACCAACCCCATTTTACAGATGAGAAAACTGAGCAACCCACCCAAGAACCCATATTTTATAAGGAGCAGAGTTGGGATTTGGACCCCCACACTCTGAATCTAATGCTCTCTTTTACTCTTCAGCTCTGCCTTCCTGGGATTAATCACCATACCTTAAAATCCTGGAGAGCGCGTGGGGTGAGCTCCCTCTACCCTTTCTCACCATGCTGTCTGCATTCCCAGCCAGAAGACAGGTTAATGAAAGAGGAAGAAAGGCAGATAAACGACTTACCACCCGAGAAAAGATTTTTTTGGATTAAAAGTCAGAAAATTCAAAAGACATGATTTAGATGTTAAGGTAATAAATGACATAATCATCCTCCAACTGGCTACAGGCTCATTCTAGCTCTGGAATCTACATTTCCCCTGATGCGACTTCTGCTTCTGCCCCTCCAGTACAATCCCTTACTGACAGGCACGTTCTTCCCACCCACCGCTAATGAAATGAATTTGCCTGTACAGCTGGAATTCTAGTTTTTTTAAAGGAGTAAACCTCCCAGGTTATTAAGAGAGTGTGTCGAGCTATGGAAATGAGAAAGGAATGGAGGAGGAATGGAGAAACGAAAAGAGAGGAAAAGAAGAGAAGATGTGAGAGGGTCATCAGAGAGACCGAAAGTGTTAGAGATAGAAAGAGACAAAAACATGAAGAGACATCGCGCTGCTATTTAAAGTTACCCCCACTTCAGAGGCAGTTTTTGGCAATGTGGCCAAGCCAGCAATAGATTCACTAAGGAACAAAGTCAAAAGACCACCCAAATTCCAAAACAAAACAGAAATTCCACTTTCTTTTTAGCAGGTCCTATGCTAGAAGAAAAGGGTAGAGAAATGAGTAGGAAGAGCTCGTGCTCCTGAAACCAGCACGTTACAGGCAAGAAGGGAGACATGGAGAACTGGCATCAGTACAATGCGTTCCCAAGAAAATAACTGATAAGCTAAGGGACTTTTAGGTTCATGACTTCTCTGAACCACAGATTTCTATTCTCTAAAATGCAAGCAATAATTAATAATAATAATATCTAGTTCAAAGGTTTTATGAAGCATAAATGAGAAAAATCATATAAGGTGCTTAACATAGAGCTTAGCACATAATGCATACTCAGCAATTATCGTTTTTTAAAAAGTAGTGATATAATAACAGCATGGATGGAACTGGAAAGCATTATGCTAAGTGAAATAAGCCAGGCAGTGAAAGACAAATACGATATGATCTCACCTTTAACAGGAACCTAAACAACAAAACAAACCAACAAGCAAATATAACCAAAAACAATGAAATAGAGAACAGGCTGACAGAGGGGAGACGGGAAGGAATTTCAGGGGAAAAGGAGAAGGGTTTACAGGAATAAGTATAAAAGACACATGGACAAAAACTAGCAGGGGGGGGATTGGGGGGAGGTGGGGAGGGATGGGTGGGTGGGCTGGCATAGGAGTAAAAGTCAGAAAACTGTACTTGAACAACAATTAAAATAAAAATTTTTAAAAAGCTGTGATATACTAGATAAAAGAAGGGTAGTAGAAAACATGGTAGATGTTAAAGAAACAGTGATATGAATAAAGATCTGTGAGAAGTTAGAGGAGGGAGTAGGTATTAATCCCTCTGTGGACTGAGGGAAAGTGGGCTCAGTAAGGAAAGGCCATGAGGAGTGGGAGGGGATATTGGAACTAGCTTTTAAAATGATTACAAGTTTACCAGGACAGCCCTGACCAGGTAGCTCAGCTGATTAGAGCATTGTTCCCATGCACCAAGGTTGGGGGTTTGATCCCCGGTCAGGGCACATACAAGAATCAACCAACAAATGCATAAACAAGTAGAACAACAAATCTCTCTTTCTCTCTCTCTTCCCCCTTTCTCTCTCTTTCTTTAAAATCAATAAATAAAAAATAAGATTTTACCAGGACAGAAAGGAGGGGCCATTCTAGGCAGAGGAAAGGGCAGAAGCAAAGGTACAGAGAAAAAAAGGGGAGAGCAGTTCAAAGAAGAGAAATTCTATGAGGTAGGGAAGTGAGAGAGCCATTGGGGATGATGTATAAAGGCAAATCATACCAGATCAAAGGAGAACTTTCCTGACCAAATATGCCAGTGGACTTAACCCAATAAGCCAACGTTTCCCAAGATGTGTTCAGTAAAACACGCATTTTGGGAGACATGAGCGGCTGCAGCATGAATACTGTCTGTCCTCTAGTACATTTTGCAAGTGCCAGGTGCAGCTAAGGTGAGCTCTTTGCTCACAGACTCTGTACTGCCTTTAACACACCAAGACGATGAAGAAGCCTATATAGCATTTCCTGAAAAGTCTGCCCCGTGCCCTCTGACATTCGTTCTGGGAGATCCAGGTAGGCCAGTGCTGCTGCGCATTGGATAGTAGGGGCTGCAGCTTCATATCTGTATTGAAGCAGATTCATTAATGGGAAAACTAGAAGTGGGTAGCATAGAGGTGTGACAAGGCGGAGGGAGGGAGCTCAGTATGGATGGAGGCTAGTAAAGGGTGCATGTGACAGATGGCAAGGGTCCAGGGAAGTGCCATGGGGACAAGGAGGGCCAGCCTAGAGTAACAGGGAAGAGAGTGGACTCTGCAGCCAAACCACCAAGGTCATTAGCGTTGTCCCTTAGTAGCAAATGACTTTGGACAACAGACTCCACCTCTCTGTGCCTCAGTCTCCTCCTCATTAAATGAGAGTAATAATATGTTCATAGATGGGGTGTTAGGAGGGTTGAATGAGATTATAATTATAAAGTACTTAGAACAGTGCCTGGAACTTATGGGCCCTGCAAGAGCACTTTGTTAATGAGATGAGGAGGACAGGATAGAATTCTCCAAAGGGTTTTGTTGGAACAAGTCAGAAAAGAAAGCGTGCACTGTACAAAGCCCATCTCTGCGCTCTCTCGTTCCAGTCTGGCTTCTTTTCTCTTTCTGTGGTTCCCTTTTCCCCTTCCTTTTGTTTGCATATCAGAGCCTTCATATCACTTGACAAAGAAGCAAATGGGCTTTATGTAAACCTTTAACTTACATGAATGTAAATAAAACAAAAATAATTTTTAATATAAGAAACACAAATCAGATTAAATGTGTATGTCAATATAAAAATATGGATGAAAATGACATATAAGAATTGATGTGAGCCCTGGCTGGTGTGGCTCAGTGGACTGAGTGCTGGCCAGTGAAACAAAAGGTCACCAGTTTGATTCCCAATCAGGGCACATGCTTGGGTTGCAAGCCAGGTTCCCAGTTGGGGGCCAATAAGGGGCAACCACACATTGATGCTTTTCTTCCTCTCTTTCTACCTCCCTTCCCCTCTCTCTCAAAATAAATAAAAATAAAAAATAAAAATAAAACAATAGAATTCCAGTGATGTGGGCCATCTATCTGCCCACCTCCACACTCAAGGAGTTGTGACCACCGTTGGTGCAGGGATGTCTCCTTTCTCATGTGCTGTTCATAGAGGCGGCAACTTGCCAAGCTGAGGAGGATTCCAGGGGTTAAAGGTAGCTATTTTACTATGACTTCTCTCCTAAAAGCCCACTTGGTCTGGTGCTCAACTGAGGAAACAGAGATCTGTTTAGGGAAGAAACACTGGCTGTGTTAGTCTTCTTGGAGGCACCCTTAGACAAACTTTAAACGCTGATGGTGTGTTATTTTGTTCCCCTCACATCCTTTAGAACATCCCTGTCATGCAAACTGAAACTCTCTTGAAGTGCAGAACGGAGATTATGACCTGGGTCTTCTTGACTCCAAAGTCCTTGCTTTTCCCAACACACAGACCCTTGTAGACAAGTGCTTGTGAGTCATCCACTTGTTCATTCAACACATCTTTACTGGGTGTCTGTAACATCCCAGGAACTGAGCCAGATGCTTGGGGACAGAGCACAGGACGAGTCAGACACCGTCCTTGTTCTCAAGGGGCTTCCAGGCTCAGGGGCAGGTGCTGCGTGGGAAATGAACCAACACAGGGCAGCATGGGGAGGAAGGCTCAGCCTGGTACATGTCCTTACAGCATTGCTTTAACTCACCTAAACCAGGACCTGAGTGAGGGTCCCGAGTGCCACGATCCAATCCAGTCAGAACTGTGGCTGGCTTTTGGAATGTGGGGGCTTTAGACAGAGTGAGTTAGGCCAGTTATCCTCCACCCTGGCTACCCATTAGAGTCATCTGGAAGTCTACATAATAGGCTTTAGCCCATGAAAGTGTCATGAAAACCTCTGTTTCAACTAAAGATGAAGTGGCTTAAAGCGAACCCAAAGATTGAGAAGATGCTCTGTCTCCACACACATGCCAGTACATGACAGAAAAAAATGTCCTTGATCTTAGAGGTGGAGACGTATGTGGAAAGGAGCTGAGACACTCCAGCTCTGGAGGTGGACTGTTGGGGCCAGAATTCCAGCTCCGCTACTTGCTGGCTTTGTGGCCTCAGACACATTATTTAACTCTGTATGGCCGCAGTTTCCAATTAAGAGGATTACATATGGTAGCATATATAAACCTCTTAACAGAGAAAATATATACTACTCTGTAATAAATATTAGCTTTTGTTGTTTCTCTCCTTATGAGGAAACCCCACAGGCCAATATGAGGCTTGGAGGAATGGCCCTTAAACTCTTTTCTTGGACTCTTGGTGTGTCCCTTCTTCTGTGGGTCAGGTCTTCTCAGACTATGTGGGTCTCCTATTGCTTTGGGTTTCTAAATTACCACATTTTGTATACTAATGTCTCTTTTAATTGAGCTTTACTTGTTGCTTTGCTTTGGGTATTGTGATAAATTAAAATGGCTTCCGATTCTTTATTACTTATTCTACAAAGACATAGAATCTCATTTCCATTCCCTTGAACCTGGTCTGAGCTTTGTGTCTCACTAGAATGCAGTGGCGATGGTCTTCTAAAATCCTGAGACAAAGTAGTAAGAAGGCTTGGAGATTCAGTCCGAGTGCCTTGGAACACTCACTCTCGGGGGAGCCAGTTGCCACAAAAGAAAGCCAATCGCTCTGAGGCCCCCCTGCCAGAAAGATCACATGGAGGGACCCCATGGAACATCCTGAGATTTTATGAGGAGTGAGAGATGCCTGGATAGCTCCCTCCCGCTCCAACCCCCCAGCCATTCTCTCAGCCGATGTCCCAGGCTTCGCATGGAATAAGAGGAGCTGTCCCTGCCCAGCCTGGCCTCTGTGGATTCATGAGCAGAAGAAATTAGTAAGATTTAGGGTGGTGTCATTTGTAGAGATAGATAAGAACAAAGAAGAATTTATTTGATTTATAAACAAACAAATCATTTACTTCGATTTATAAACTCCGTAAAGGAGCAGCTTCTCCGGGGTAGTAAGCCATGTGTAACAAGACATGGATACTGAGATGAAGAAACCATACACGGTCTGTGGGGTTGGGTGAAGCTGGCTCAGTAATTCTGCTGTCCACTTATATGTTGCGGATTTAACTAGAGTAAAAAGTCAAGATTCCTCTAACTGCTGTGAAGCTTGCTCTTGTGTGTTGTCTCTAGCTAAAAACATATCCAGAAGAGAGGTGGTGATGATATCTGAGAGGCAGAGTTGATTCACAGAGCTGAGGCTAAAAAAGGACATGATTCATATGTTAAAGATGTGAAATTCTATTCAACAAAACTTTATTGTGCACCCAGGAGGCGCCAGCCTATGGACTGGAGAGGCACAGAGGAAATCCCTTTGGGTGCCTGGGAGGGTTGTGGGACCAAGAATTGCCTTCCCTGTGTTGAAAATCTATCCATCCCAGAGGTTATGTGCTGGGTTCTTTGGGGCACAAAGAGGGTAATTCAGCTCTACCTGAAGAGATAAGGAAAGGCTTCATGGAGGAGATGGTGCTTCAGTAAAGTATTGCAGAATGAAGAGGTGGTCACCAGGGAGCCATGGAAGAAGTGGCTGTGGCTCAGAGATTAAATACATTCAACCTGGAGGCAAACTGCCTACATCCCATTCCTTTCTATCAACATTAGTTTTATAGTCTAGGATAAGTTACTTAACCTCTCGGAGCCTCAGTTCAGTTTTCTATAATAGGATCAAGAACTGTGGTGCCAGCCCTGGCTGGTGTAGCTCAGTGGATTGAGCGTGGGCCTGTGAACCATACGATCGCGGTTCAATTCCCAGTCAGCGCATATGCCTGGGTTGCAGGGCCAGTTCCCAGCAGGGGACACCTGAGAGGCAACCATACATTGATACTTCTCTCCTTCTCTTCCCCTCTAAAGATACATAAATAAAATCTTTAAAAAAAGAATTGTGGTGCCTTATAGGATTGTTCTGATGTGTAAAAGAGCTAAAACATATAAACCACTTAAAATAGCATCTTGGCCATTGTAGGCATGCACTAAATGTTAGCTCTGACAGAGAAAAGAGCACACGAGAAGGTAGAAAGGCAAGAGACAGCGTGGTAGAGCAGGAGAACCGCTGGCTGTCC
Organism: Sturnira hondurensis; assembly: GCF_014824575.4. Classification (NCBI taxonomy): domain Eukaryota; kingdom Metazoa; phylum Chordata; class Mammalia; order Chiroptera; family Phyllostomidae; genus Sturnira; species Sturnira hondurensis. The sequence continues at coordinate 6,268,330 of NW_028075269.1, forward strand.
ACAGTGACTAGCACAGAGAGTGGACGCGTACATGAGGGAGGGGCGAGCTGGCAGGCGGTGGGAGATAAAGCCAGAGACGCAGGAGGGACCAGTTCAGGAAAAACGTGCATGGACTTTATCTCCTAGGCAGTTATATTTTCACCATGACATATCTCTGGAAGAAAATGACAGAATCACTTGTTGGGCAAGTATGTATATATTTTTCAAAGCATTTCAACATTGTAAATCCCCAATGTTTTGATAATGCACACCATCCACATAAGGGCAGACAAATTCCTCTTGACACACCAGGTATTCAATTTTCAGAGTACTGGTGTTCTGCCACTTCAGAAACAGGAGAGGATATGGGTATATCCAGAGCTTGGCAAGAGTACGATTTTTTTTTCTTGAATCTGGGGATGTAGGAAGCTGAGAACACAATAGTGGAAAATAGGAAGCCATTGAAGAACTACAATTGGAAGAGAATCATGATTCTACTTGAATTTTAGAAATACGACCCCGGTGTCAGTTTGAAGGAAGGATGGGGATGGTAGAAGAACCTGGCCAATGCTGGAATCAGAGAGAAGAATAGGAAGATAGTACAATGGTCCAGGCTGCAGGTGAGTTGGAGAGGCAAGGGCACAGCCTTTATGAGGGAGTAGATGGATGAGGTATGTCATAAAAGTTTCCAAATGGTAAGGTTCTCTTCGATTCCTCTGCACATGATAGGGACGTTTGGCTTTAATGTAAGCATCCATTTCCCTGTCTTGTCTCTCAGACCTGGCAGAACAGATTCGTTCTTTGAATACAAATTTGAGTCTCTGCAATGTGGCAGGCCCTGTGCTCGGCAATAAAAGTGATGATTTTGATTGCTCTCTCTGAGGATTCTTTCCCTGTATGTAGTCAAAAGACCACAAATAATCTTGACCCACTCATTTGTGGGTTTTTTTTTTCAGCTGAGAGCCAGAACCACAGGAAGGTCATTTCTTAAAACCTATAATCAGACGGATTTCCCCCCAGGCTGGTTTTGCAACCAGGTGCAGACCTCGTTTCTGAATCCTGCCTGACTCAGGCACACTGCCTTCACTGCAGAGATGCGAGGGGAGAGGAGGGCAGCCAAAACCACTCTGTCTTCACACCCAAATCCCTGGGGATTAGACTCATCATCATATCATGACTCGGAGGCTTCTGACAGGAAAAACCAAGGCATAAATCCCCTCCACTGCAAAACCACGCGGGAAGAAAGCCAGCCCATGTTTGAGAGCCTCATTCACAGAATCTCCCTGATCTGCAGGAGCTTCACTCAGCATCCTGATGCCTGTGGTTCACACCTATACAAGCCATGGGGACAGCCTGCAGGCTGCTGCTCCCTTTCTCCCAGGGGAGGAGGAAGATATCTATGTGGATGCTTCTATCATCTCCAGCTCTGAGCTCATCCGCAAAGGATGCTTCGTGGAAATATGATGACTTCTGGTGCAATAAGCAATGATTAAAAACTTTGATTTTTACAATGATTCAGATGTCCAGCTAACTCATCATTGTGTCTTTCGGCCGCACGATAGGTCAAAGGTAAAGCAGAGGCAGGGCAGGGAGTGCAAAGGACAGGTAACACAGTAGCGATGCCGAGTCTTCCTTCATGCAAAGAGGAGGCTCAGGGGCTTAGCTCTGGCAGAGTCTGAAAATCTGAGCGAAGCAAGGGGTTGGGATGACGAGGGTGGTTCCAGGGTGAGTGGGGAACATCATTGCCTGTGGCCTAATCCATGTAGCCAGGTGGCTATGTAAATGGAGATTCTTTGGGGATAAACAAAAGTCAATACTACCAGACTGTCCCAACCAGCGGTCACTTGGGAAGGCGTGGACAAAGAGAGAGACTCTATCTCAGAGATCTTCAACCTTTTTCATCTCATGGCACCCATATACTAATTACTAAAATTCTTCAGCACAGCAAAAATATATTCCATTTTTTAATGTATTTGATTTTGGGCTGATCTGACAAACATATAGGCATAATTTTGATTCATTCACACCAGATGGCTATTGTTGTGTTGGCTGTTGTCATTTTTTAAATTTGATAATCTAAGGGAAAAGAGGCCCCCTAACTTGTCAGGTATTGCATGTTTTAAAAATTCTTGTGGCATGCTGATTGAAAATCGCTGCTCTATCCAGATGCAAGCTCTGGGAGGGAAAATAGAAGACCAATTAGACTTTGAAGGAGAGGAGACAATAAACTTCCTGACCTAAGGACATGGTGAAAAAGACTTTGAGCATGTCTAGTAATGCAGCTATGGGGCTACCAGCCTGAACTGCACAGAGACCAGGTTTGGATCCTGGATGCCTGACTAGCCTGGGCCATCAAGGACCTGAAGCTCAGGATTTACTCCCCCATTTTACATATGAGAAGACTGAATCTTGGGGAGCTGAAACAAATCACCCAAGTTCACACATCTAGTGAATAACAGAGCCAGGATTCAATCCAGGACATATAACTTTAAACATGTCTTTTCCATTATCCCAAATGTTCTACAAGTCCAAAGAGGGGTGGGAACTCTGAGTTCCCAGATTCAAAGACAGATGTGAATCAACCAATCTAATCAGAGTAAGAAAAGGGGCCCGGACAGTGAGTGGTTCCCTTTATATCTGAGGCTTCACTTTCTGTGGTTTTAGTTACCCTCAGTCAAACATGATCCAAAAATATTAAATGGCAAATTCCAGAAATAAACAATTTTTAAGTTTTAAATTGCATGATGTTCTGAGTAACATGATGAAATCTGGGATTATGAGTCATCCCTTTGTCCAGTGTCTCCACGCTGGGTGCACTGCTCGCCCTTTAGTCACTTAGTAGTCGTCTAGGTTATCAGCACGACTGTCACAGTGTTTATGTCCGAGTAACTCTTATCTAACATCTATTAAAGTATATTATTATAATCATTTTATTACTGGTTATTGGTAAACTTTTACTGTGTCTAATTTATAAATTCAATGGAAGGCTGCAACCTCTGCACCAAGATGTGCTGGGTACTGGGGTGCAGCCCACCAGGAATGGCTGTCACCAGGCCACCATGCTTTCCTGAATCTGGATCCAACTGTGCTTGCACTCAGGCTGCTGCTAGAACAAGAAGGTGGCAGTAGTCACTGGGCAGGGGTGGGGACAGGGAGGTCAAGGAGGCTGGCACTTGGGGGCACAGGATTTAGCTACGGGGGACCCACTCCAGAGAGGCAGAAAGTCAGGGAGGCAGCAGGAGGCAGGAAAACACGAGCTAAGAATTTCAATCCTTGGAACATGCTTTGTTGTCTCACCTGACTTGACATTGAAACACAGCATCAAAGATAAAATTATTAAGAATTTCAATATGGCAACCACAGAACATGATACCCTGACACTGGCATTCTTCTGAAGGCAAGTTCTTCATTGCATGCCTGTGAAACTAGCCCTGGGAATATGCCAACTCAAATAGCAATGGGCTTAAGAACAAATACCATGCATTAATCTTAGCAGTGTGCCTCAAACCTCACCCCAGACTACCACCCTACTGCCAGCATCCAGATGGCTTCCTTGGAAGTCATAAAAATTCTTTGCTCTGGTCGCTGGCACTGCCCTCCACTTTGCAGTCTCCAGCGCGGCTGCTACTATTGTTGCTGCCTCCCTCACCAAGGCTGGTAAGGGCTCGCTCTCTGCAGGTGTCTGCTTCACTTATGTTCTAGAACATGTGGCCTGGCTCTTTCGATTTCTCCTATACCCTGTATTGAAAATGTTGGGAAAAGTCTATTACAGCTAATGTGGCTATGTAATTAACTTATCATCTGTATTGGACATGAAAAGTGTTAAATTAATAATTACCCTAGGACAACAGGGATAAATTGGACTGTCTCAGGCAAACCAGCACGGATGGTCATCCCACTTGGGACTGACTAGAAAGACATCTGATTGATTTTATACAGTGTCACAGACTTAAAAATTCTAACACTGCCACCTCCAACTAGTTCCTTAACATGTAACCCAAGTGTCTCAAATCCCCCCTCCTTAGGGAAGCTTTCCAGCACTTCTAAGAAAAAGGTCAGCTTTTTTTCCTGCTCTACCACTGTTCCCAATCAATATTTCTAATCTCATTGTCTTGTCTGTGAACCTAAATGACAGCAGCAAAGTTCCCCACATTCTTTCTTTGCCAGGAAGTCTAAAGGATCATTATTCAAATCTGACTTCTACTGAGCTGTCTGGGGAGTCCCCGGTTTGGAGGGGGAGTGGGGATGGCCAGGAAGGCGACTTTTATATCCTTGTAGTGTCTGGAAAAGGATTGATTTTTGTCTTCTTTCCAAGCAGTGGTTGGAAAACATTGAACATCCACCCCAACAACTTCGTGTTTGCTGATGCTCTTTCAAAGGTGCCGGAGGATTGATGTCAATGGCTGAAAAATCTTAATTGGCCTTAAAAATAACATATTTTAGAGTTCAGGGGGGATTTTATTAAAGATTTCATTCTAACCCATAGAGTTCACTATTGCTTAACCTTTGCTGTAAAGGTAATTGCTCAGCCCAAACTATTCTTCTAAGAGGGTGAAATCATTCTTACCCTTTCTGAATAGACTATCAATAAAAGAGAGATTTGTTTTATATTGTTAGGCCTATTTTTTAAAAGATTTTTTTATTTATCTTCAGCGGGGAGGGGAAGGAGAGAGGGAGAGAAATATCAATGTATGGTTGCCTCTCATGCATCCCCTGCTAGGAACCGGCCTGCAACATAGGCATGTGCCCTGACTGGGAATCGAACAACGATCCATTGGTTCTCAGGCCCATGCTCAATCCACTGAGCTACACCAGCCAGGGTCTATTTTTTTTCTCAGATGCTATTCTTCACTGTATGGGAATGTGGTCATGGAAAATCAACTCATTTGACATCTGGATGATTTTTAGCTTCATGTTTTTTCACTTGAACAAGAACCACCTTTTTGAAGAGTTCTATATATGCTGTGAAATACAAATACAACCCTTTTGGTTCCTTCTGGGGAAAAAAACTCAAGGGGTATAACTTCAATAGCGTTAGCCCTAAACTCAGAGAATGTATCATCCAGAAAGCAGGGTCTTCCAAGTGTTCCCTTGCAATAAGATAATAGTGGAAAGGCAAATCTTAAAATCTCAAATTTTCATTCACCCCTTAATAATTGTAAGTTTGAAAGTTTACCATTTAAGCAACCATGTTCTCACTTTTCTCTTCCCCAACCCCAGCCTTCCTACCTTCTCTCCTTCCTTCCTCCCTTTCTTTGTTCTTTCTTTCCTTCCTTCCTTTCTTCCTTTCTTTTTTAACTTGGCCAGTACCCATAAAATAAAGGCAAAGTTTTTAAATCGATCATTATTTAGAGTCCTGTAACATTCTAATTCAGCATCACTAAAATTATAGTCACCATAAATGTATTAAATGAAAATATATGTTTGGTGTCATGGGCTGAATTCTATCCCCTCAAAATTCTAACCCCCATTCTCTCAGAATGTGACTGTGTTTGGAGATAGGGCCTTTAAAGAGGTGATTAAGGTGAAATGAGGTCATTAGGTGATTCTAATGCAATATGACCTAGTGTCCTTATAAGAAGAGGAGATTAGGACACAGACACACAAAAGAGACTATCGAATGATGACAAAGAGAAGAAAACAATCATTATAAGCCAAGGGCAAAGACCTCACAAGAAACCAACTATGCTGATTTCTTAGTCAGACTTCTAGCCTCCAGAACCATGTGAAAATAAATTTCTGTTCAGTCAAGCCACCAATCTGTAATAGTTTGTCATGTAATCCTGGTGCACTAGTAAAATAAGTTGATCTTGTAGCCATTCAATTTGCCATTCTTTTTAATTCATGTTGTGTCTAAATCAACTTGATTAAAAGATAATTTAGATATAATAAAACACATCTTATTTTAAATGTGTGGTTCAGCGAAGTTTGACAAACATATACACCCATGTAAACATACCACATTGAAAATATAAAGTTTTATGCAACTCAGAATGTTCTTTCATGCCCTTTTGTAATTAACCCCACCTCCCTAACTACAGGCAAAAGCTAATCTGCTTTCTGTTACAATACGTTAAATTTGCCCATTCAAGAATTGCATATGAATAGAATCAGACTAGACGTACTCTTTTGTGTCTAGTTTCTTTAGCCTAGCATAATGTTTTTGAGATTAATCCATGGTATTGCATATATCAGTAGTTTTTTTTTTTCTTTTTGGTTGCTGAATTTTCTTTCATTGTATGCATAACCACAATTTGCTTACTCACCTACTTGTTGAGAGATATTTGGGTTATTTCCAGTTTTTAGCTTTTATGAATAAAGCTGCTCTAAACATTCATGTGCAAGTCTTTGTGTGGATATCTGTTTGTATTTCCCTTGGGTAAATACCTAGGAGTAGAATTGCTGTGTTTTATGTCATGTGTATGCCTAATTTGTTTTTCTTAAAGAAAAAATTAAAAGCCTACTGAACTTGTTCTCCAAATTGTTTTACTTTCCCACCAATTTTACTTCCTTAAATAACAAATTTGTCATTTTATTTTCCTACCAATAATGAATGAGAGGTTCAGCTGTTCTAGACCCTTGTCATTTTAAAACGTTTTCAGTCATTCTGATGGGTGTGTAGAGGTGCCTTATTGTGGTTTAAACTTAAGGTTTTCCAGATGACTAATGCTGTTGAGCATTTTTCATGTGCTTACTCAACACTTATACACCTTCTTTGGAGAAATCTGGTCAAATCTTTTGCACATTTTTAATTGGGTTTTTAAAGATCATTGAATTGTAACTTTACATGTTCTGGAGAAGTGTCTTGTCTTATATATGTATTCAGGATCTTTCCATCACCTCTGACTTACCTTTTCATTTTCTTGATGGTGTCTTTTGACAAGCAAAACTTTTATCTTTAATTATGTGAATATGCATCAATTTTCCCTTTCATAGTTAGTGATTTTTGTGTTCAAGGAAATCCCAAGTTGAAAAAGTTTTCTTCTAAAAGTTTTATAGTTTTAGTTTTTTCATTTATGTAATGAGTTCATTTTAAGTTTTCTGTGTGTATATGATATGCAGTAAGTGTCAGGGTTTTGTGTGTGTGTGTATACATGTGGGTATTCAATTGTTTTAATACTATTAGTTAAAAAGATACTTATCTTCTTATTGAATTACCTTGAAACCTTCATCAACAATTTATCAGTCATATTTATGTCAGTCTGTTTCTGGACTCTCTGTTATCCCATTGCTGACTGTGTCTATCTTTATGTCAATACTACACTGTCTTGGATACTGTAGCTTTATCATAAGGCTTCAGGTCCAACTTTGTTCCTCCTTTTTAAAATGTTTTGGCTATTCTACATGTCCACATGTAGAATAGGTCTTGTACATGTCCACATAAATATTAGAATCAGCTTATCAAATTTCCAAAAATCTGCTGGGATTTTATATTGGGATGGTATAACATCCATAGGTCAATGTGGGGAGAATGGACATTTTAATAATAAGAATAATGAGTCTTCTCTTCAATTATTTAGGTCTTTAATCTTTCAACAATATATTTTATTTTTCCTTGTATTTTAGTGTGCTCTTGTACATATTTAGTTATATTTATCCCTAAGTATTCAATATTTATTGATATTGTTATAAGTGACATTTAAAAAACTTTTATTTCCTAATTTTTTTGTTGCTAATCCATAGAATTATACTTGAGTTTATATATTGATATTGTTTCCTGAGGCCTTGTTAAAACCCCTATTAATTCTAGTAGCTCCATTACAGAGTCTTAGAATTTTCTATGCACATAATTATGCTGTCTATGAATAAAGACAGCTTTACTACTTCCTTTCTAATCTGTATGACCTTTAATTATTGCCTTATTTCACATGCTACAATTCCCAGTTCAATGTTGGCCACAAAGAGTGAGAACAGACACCTTTGCTTTGTTTCTGTCCTGACTGTGAAAGCATTCACAGTTTTGATGCTAACTTCCATGTTAGCCCAAGGATTCCCACAGATAGTCTGTGTCAGGTTGAGGAAATTCCCATTTATTCTGAGTTTGTTCATGGCTTTTGTCATGAATAAGTATTGAATTTTGTCAAATGCTTTAAAACAAAATCTATTGAGATTATTAATTTTTTCCCTTTAGTTTGCTAAAGTAGTGAATAAAATTGATTTTCAAATGTTATACCAAACTTGACTTTCTTAAGTAAACCCAGTTCCAGGCCAGCCTGTGCTGCCTCTGGAGGGGAACCCACAACAGCTGATTGGAGCTGCTTCAGAAGTCTGAGCACCAGCTCTTGCTGGGGAGGAGGAGGGTGCATTTGAGACCCTGAGATCTGCAGGCCCTTCTCAGAGGTCTGTGGAAAAACTACTCAGGTTCCATTCTCTGAGCAGCTACTTTCTGATAATTCCACCTCCTCTTTTTCTCCTCACAGCCCTGGGGCTCAGGGTGCTCTCATAAAATCATGATTTCTCAGTTGGAAATACCTTGAAGGTCATTTAGTACAACCCTTCAGCCCATTCATGAATTCTTGATACAGTAGTTCTGTTCAAAGAGCACCATCCCGGGCTTGAACTCACTGCAGACAAAGAGCCCAGTACACCTTGCTTCTCCAAATACAAAGAAGTGAAGAAAATGAAGCAGATTTAGAAGAGACGATATTATTGTTGGGGCATTAGCTTTCCTGAGCAGTTCGAAAAGGTTTCTTTCTTTTTTTTTTTTTAGGATGGATTCTGCAATCTTCTGTGAACATAGTACCAGAAATCTGTAAGTTACTAATGAAAAATTATTTTCAGAATTTATTTTTATAGCACTCTAAAACAAGTACTATAGGTATCTTTGGGGTGATTTCAATGATCTAGTGTTTATAACAGAGTACTGCTACATACTTCTAATGACCATATTCACTTCACGGTCATGTTTATAGTCTACCTGAGACGCTCTCATGGGTTAAGAACAAAGACACTGGATGTAGGGTGTCTGGGTTGGAATTCCAGGTCAGCAATTCACTTTATGTCTGACTTTGGGCAAATTACACAGTCTTTCTGTGCCTCAGTTAATTACTCATGTATAAAATAGAGATCATTGAAGTACCTCACTCATGGGATTGTTATGAAGATTCAATGAGTTGATATATTGGAACAATGCCTGGCACATAGTATGAACTATATAAATGGTAATATCATTAGATGGTATTAGCTTAATTATTTCTAGCTATTAACAGAAGCAGGCAGAATTAATATCTATCTTAATCATTATGTACCAAGTGAAGACTAAACAACATCACATCACACATACAAAGGAATCATAGCACTTGTAATAGATAAAATGGTGAGAGAACTGAGAAATTATATGGCACATAGTACTGTAACACACTTCATAACACAGAGTGGCAATTTAGCTGAGCAAAATAATATCATTTGCCATATTAATATATATTTAAATCTTATTACAGTTATAGTTTGCTTGTATTTAATTTTAAAATTGGCTTTCTATTTATGAGTCACAAGGACTGGAAGCAAATGTTTGGTTTTATGTTGTGCACATTTAAATAACATGCTACTGAAAATAATTTGTCACCACTGGAGGTGTATGAGATATTTTTTCCTTTAGAGTAGGTCGACCCATGATTCAAATCTGGGAATTACTGACATGGCAAGGTGAGTTATTTCCCTAACAAAGCATCATTCTTGTTGGTCGCTGTAAGTGAGCCAGACATAAGGCAAGCCGCTTCTGTCCCAGGTCAGCCGCAAGGAGGACAGAGGTGGCTATCTTGAAGCTCTTGAATCAGAGAGGCTTGTGACCAGATTTAGGATCCACTGTGTGAAATTGGGAGAAGGTGTATTTAGAAGAGACTAAGTATCTGTGATGGAAGAAAAGTAAAGAGCCGGATGTGAATAGTTTAATGCAGAACTAACAAATATTTGAGTTCACGAGCCAGGCACCGGCCTCATAACAATTCTTCTACACTGATGACTTTTTTCTCTATTTTTCTATGAGGAGAATGGGGCTCAGGGAAGTTAATTTGTTTACAGTTGCAGAGCAAAAAAGTAGCCAATTCAGTGCATCCGCCTGGGCTGTCTGGCTCCAAAGCCCATTATTTTGTTCTGTAGCTTTGTCCCTGAAAGCCACCGGCCAGCTCCAAAATAAAGACTTATGACCAGAACTCCTGCTTAGGAATTCCAGAATCCAAGCTTTTTTGGAAACACAAGACCAGAGGGGCTTTTCTGCATATTCCTTGGCTTCTGATCCACAGAGGGCAGATGCCTGAAGACTGAGTTATTGTGATAGTTAATGTTATGTGTCAACTTGACTGAGTTATGGGATGTCCAAATAGCTGGTTAAACATGATTCCTGGGTGTGTATCTGAGAGTGTTCATTCCCAAAGGAGATTAGCATTTGAACCGGTGGGTCCTCCCCAATGTTGGAGAGCTAAATCATGCAGTCCACTGAGAGCCTGAAGAGAACAAAGAGGCAGAGGAAGGCTGAAGCAGCTGATTGGTTGAGCTGGGACATCAATCTTCTCTGCCTTCAGTGATTCTGGTTCTCAAGCCTTCAGATCCAGACTGGAATCTACACCATCCTTTCTGGCTCTCCAGCCGTCAAAGTATACCGCTGGCTTTTTAAGGTCTCCAGCTTGTGGGTGACAGATCGTGGGACTTCTCAGCCTCCATAATTGTGTGTACATTTCTCATTTTAATAAATCTCTTCCTAGATATATATAGGCATGTTTCTCAGGAGAACCTTGGCACAAGCTAGAGACGGCCAGCGCTCAATATTCTGACAGTTCTAGCTGCAGCTCAAGCAGGAGCCTTTCTACCAGAAGCTTCTTTCTTTCCTTTGCCCAAATATGTTATGGAAGAACCACAAGCCATTTATTTTCACAAGTGAGTTCATGACCTCAAATAGTTATAGATCCAAATATGTGTGGGAAAAATAGGCTCCCTCTTCCTCAGTTTACATGTCATCCTCTCTGGAGGAGAGGTGTCCCTGTCCTATTGCTGGGAGCTTCCTTTTCTCCCATAACAGAGAGGATGCTGGAAAGAGAGCATGCAGACCAGTGCCTCCCTCTCCTTCCACCCAAGGATTTGCACTTTTTTGTTGCTGTTCCTCTCTACTAGGAAGCTACACGCTAGGCTTCATTTTTACATGTGCACTTGGTAAGTTAGAGTCGAAACATCCCCAGGACCTCAGTTTTCAGAAAGGCCAGTCCCCGAGTACAGAGACCACTTTTGTGAAAGTATTGTCCGTTCTCCTCTGTTGCTGCTGCAGGGTCCTCTAGGGGCTCCCAGAGACACTCGAGAGCCTGCTTCCAGTGCAGGAGCCTCGGGCTGCCTCTGCTATGCAGGATAGGGGGGGCAGTTCATGTTTCTCCCGCTGGCTTCATCTGATTGGTAAGGTCATATATGGTTTTATGGAACACAGCTATCATAAATATGTTTAAATTATTCATGCTTTAGACAATTTTCTTTCAGTTTCACAACTGTTTAGTTACTGTGATGGAAATTATTAGAATTGTCAAGTTAGGCAATTTTTTTTTTTATCAAGATAGAAGATTTGGATGGAGTTTCCACAGACCAGTTTCTGGCAGTATGCACTCCCAAATTCGTTTCTCCTCCATTCTCCACATGCTTCTGGTGTTCAGTGTCCCAGGAAACACTCATATCACTATGTAACCTCTGTCCTCGAACCTTCATGTCATGATAGCAGGTGAGTTGGCACAGAAAGCAGTAGAATTATTTCTGGAAGCTACTTCTACACCAGGATGGCTAATCATAACTATACGGGAAAGTGACCTTGATCCACATGAATGCATACCACCAAACCCAAGTTCATTATGTCCCCAATTCAACTTCCCCCTGGAATCTTCAAAATGTCTGTGGGCATAGCAACACCACTCAGCATGTGCAGAGTGTGAGAGACAGGGTGTTGTGGGGGAAAGGATGGTCTTCGCTAAGTGCAACTGAGTGTAGCATTACAAATATTTAAAGACATACAGCCACTTGAACATGTTACTACAGTTCTCCCCAGAGACTTGGAAGGGACTGATGCAAATGAGCTCTAAAGCTTAAGCCTCATTCCCTTCACAATGTTTTTCTACCTTGCATGTTAAGTGTATGAACTTCTTACTCCTTATGGACCATTTTTTTGTGTGTTCATAGTGTCTTTAAGGTGCCAAAATATCTTTTGTTTTACTTATTTCTGTACTAGATGGCCTAGCCATTTAATTATTATCTAAGTAATTAACCCCTGCTGCTCTTTACCCTAATTCGTATTACGGATTGTTGCCTGTGGGAGAAAGAGCCATTTGAAGAGTTCTGCACTTGTGACTCGCAATTTGGGACTTAGATTTGGAATTAAGCTCTGTTATTTCTGATGATGGTGTCTCAATATTTATGGTGCATCTTTTCTGTTTGGTCAATAATTTAGACCTCATGCACCTTATTGCCAGCTGCTCAGGAGGGTAACTGCTCAAATCTTTAATGTGCCCTTATGATTTCCTGAAGTGAATTTCATGTACAACACACGAGACCTATTTAGGCCTTATAATCCCAGTCTCCAAATTGGGCAAAAATATGGTGAGCTATTGTCATGCAATGTACTTTCAAATAGACCAAAACCCTCTTTCATTTGTATGGTTTCCAGCTCTACATTATTTCCTACAGGATATGAGGCACTTCATGGTTATAGACCTTTTTTGAACATTTTCTCTTACAGAAAGAAAAAGAAAACTGAAACAAAAATTAAAATGCACAGAAGGAAGCATAGTGGTGTAGAATGGTTGAAGGGTAGAGTTTATACATAGAAAAGCAGACATGCCCGTGTGGTGAGCACATCTGGGTTAATAAATCAACTCCAAGATTATTTGTGAAAAAAATAGAAGGGAACTCTGATCAGTTACAAGGTACACAGTGTTCAGCAGATCCAACCATTGCTGTTCTTCAGAAGCTCAGCTTTTCCCAGTTCTGAGATGGGGCCCAGGATATAGCTCATTCACTGTTTAAGTCCCATATGGTACCTGATACTTAGTAAATACTCGTAAATACTTGTTGGGACAATGAATAAATAGATGAGAGAAATCAATGTTTGCTTTCTCTAATGAGCTGGAAATTATTTGAAGGCCCATTCTGTGCTTCATTCATTTCTATATTCCCCCAAATACTTACTATGGTTCATTCATTCAACAAGCATTGAGTAAGGGGCTATTGTATGCCAGGCAGTGTTCTAAGCTCTAGGAATATTATAGAGAACAAAACATTATGATGAAGGTGAACAAACAATAAATGAAATAATTTATTTACATATATGAATATTTATAAAGTACATTAGGTAGTGGGTGATCCTTCAATACAGTGAGCACATGTTTGAATTTTGCATGAGTTCCAAAAGGAGCCCGATCTCCCAGAAAACCCTGGAGGGTCTTTTAACCAAGGCCTTACAATGGTGATGCAACGACTATGTTGGTAGAATGGCTTCACTGGAGGCCTTAGAATGGTCCCTGGATTTCGTGCCCTTTGATAATGGCTGGGATGTCTTTTAAAAATTCTAAATCAGAAGGCTCCGGGCTAAGATACCTTGGAGCCCAGGAGCACTCCTGGGAAACCCTATCCTGGGATGGAAGAGTGGGAGCCTAAGCTGAGGCTATCTTTAGAAACAGGATCGCCTTGGGGCCCATTTATAGCCCTGAGCCATTCTGCTTCCTACTAAGGGAACTCCCAGGACGGGGCCACCCTACCCAGCCAAATGCCCATGGTCAAACACAGTCATTGGCCCCTGAAGAATGTTTTCTCTCCTCTCTTTTGGCTCTCCTTCAGCATACAGGGACTGTTTGGCATCCCCCTTATCTGCGGCGCCAAGAAGACTAAGAGTCCCTTGACAGCAGGGCCTGGTAGGGTGTGCACTGGAGGCGGCCTGACGGCCAGGGCCCATTAACCTTCTCTTCCAGCTCCTTGTTTTACAAGCGGTCATCGCCACCTTGCCGCCCAGTCAGAAGCCAGTAGCAGCTTTATAGTCTACTTACAGAAAATGGCTCAGCACTTAGGCATTTTCTGGTGTCCCAGGGTTCAAAGTGAAATTAATTTCCATTACCTCCCATAATAAATCACCTCACCCAGCACATGTATGAAATTCCATTTGGGAGACTCAAAAGCCATTCTGGGGCTCCACAGAAAAGCCTACATACTTCGGCTTGCACTTAGTTAATTTCTCTGTTTGGGATAGAGTTGATGGGGCCCTGCAAACAGTTAGGTCCCATGAGAGCCCTTGGGATGGAAAACAGCCCTAAAAAGACACAGACAGGAAGTGAGCCTGAGGATGCTGGGTTTATGCAGAGAAGGGGGACTTCCTTCTCTCTTGGAGCACTTTTTGGTGGCCCCTTCCTCTCCCTCTGCGGCCGTTCCTATCACAGGCACAGCAGCATGGAATCCGATAGCATGGTAGGGACAGTAGTGGACCCCTGCCTGACCTCACCATCTGGATCTTGTGGGGTTCATTCTGAAGCCTTTGTGGGTGTGTGTGTGGCTAGTCATCCTGATTCTCAATTATTTTATAAAAGAAACTGTTGAACGATCCTACGTGTGGCATATAGCTGGATAGTGAAGAAAGAAAATAGCAAGGTACGGCGTCACTGAGACAAACCCACGGAAGCTGGAAGGATGGTGAGCGTGACTCACACTTAGCAAATCATGCCTGAGGAATTTAAGCCAGAGAAGCCAAGGGAAAGGGGGAAAGACAGGCCCAGAATCTTCCAGCTGGAAGGAATCTCACAGAGCCCTGACTCCAATCCCCAAAGTTAGAGGTGGGGAAAAGAAAAACAGACAGGAAGTTATAATAGTAACCAGTACTGTTGATTGGGTCCCCACTCTTCTTACAAGGTACTAACACGTAACATTTGCACCAGACAAACTCCATGGAAACACTGTTTTATTTTAATTTTTAATCGGGGAGAAGAGGTTTACATTTCTAGAAAATTTGATAAGATATTACAGGGAGTTCCCATATAGCCCACAGGCAGTTTCCCTTCTTTTTAACATTTGATATTAGTAGGGTGCCTTTGTGATAATACATGAAGCAGCAATGATATATTGTTATTACCTAGTGTCCATATTTTATTCAGATTTTAGTTTTGAGGAACTGTGATCAGGTATTTGTTTTTGGATGCCCACTTATTGAAATTTATCTGATCTTTTTTCTCATGATTGGACAGTGGTTATAATTTTTTTCTAAGGATTGAGACAGGTATTTTTATCCTCAGTTGCACATGACAAAACAAAGCCTCAGTGGAATGAGGGGAATTACCTGACTCGAGGCACTGAAAAGTGATGGAGTCAGGTTTGGAACCCAGGTCTTTCTGAAGGCAGAGATCAGAGTTTTGGACACCACACCGCTTTCCCATAACCCAGTGCGTTGGAAGACCACCTGAGAGTTAAAATCTGAGACCCAACTGATGTTCTTTCACAGAGATGAATGGATGGACGGATGGATGACAGATGAACAGATGGATGGATGATGGATGGAGTGATAGGGAGATAGATAAATAGGTGATAGACATTTTATAGTTGCTTTCTTGATGACATAAGTAACATGGTCTTTATATAAATACTCAAGCACTATAAACATATAGGAAGTGCTTTGTAAGCCTCCTAAAATAATTGCTACTGTTAGGTATAGAGCCCCCCTTTTTCTATGGTTATACCAGAAATTATGTTAATGTAATTGTTTTTTTGAAAATGCAAGAACATTTCACTCAATTTTTCTGTGAGTCTAAAACTGCTCCAAAAAAATAGTGTATTAGAAATGGAAGCATCTTACACATATTTTTCTGTAATATTTAAAAAATAATATACCATACAACTTTATGAATCAATACATTTTTAGCTTGATATCAAACTTTCTTTGCAATCTTAAGTAATTGGTGGCTTATAATTAACATTTGGTTTCTCAGTTTATTGCTGGGGCTCTTTTCATTAACATGGTAGGTATAAAACTTCAGTAGGCATGAGTGTCATTCAGGCAGCTTCTTACAATGCATATTTTTAGGCACCAAGGCCTTATTCTTATTCAAAAAAGATCTGGAGTAGAACCCAGAAATTGAGACTTTTTAAAATAAGCACAACTTTTTCCTCCATGGGATTATAGATGGGTGCAAGTGATTTTGAGACCACACTTTGTAAAAAAAAATTAATCTATCTTCTTCTTTGTATCTTGGTAGCATAGTTTTCCTCAGTTTGGAAAAAATAAATTTATTCTGGTGTCGAAACTTCAGAAACGCCAGTTGATTGGCTAGACTGAGATAAATCCAACTTTGGAAAATAAATGGACTTGATTTAATGACTACATAGATTTATGGCATGTGTGGGGGGCAGGTGTGCCTGGGCACTTCACATGTATTATCTCGGCATGCTCATATGTCTTCACATGTACTATTGCATGTTCTGTCTTCAGCAAGCTGAGGGGTAAGCCAACCAGCTGTCCCATAGCATTCTATGGGTGAATCTCTTGAGTCTCAGAGGGACTTGTGAAGTTCACATGGGTGGTTGTCCAGGAGCGAGGACTTCATCCCAGGCTGACTTTGAGTTGTCCATCAGCATCCATCTACTGAAATGACTTGACAGGCTCAAGTAACAAGTTTACAAGCGGAGAAATGGCCCTGTTCAGTGCTGCCAAGACTTTCACTTTCTTCAGAAGGCATTTTCCACGTGGTGGGAAATCTATCCATTACTAACTCCAACCTTGCTTTCAGTAGTGTTGTGGCCTGGGTGGGGGATGCTCTTCTATCTAATTGGAGTGTGAAAACAATCCCAAGGGATTCCCTGGCTTCTGATTGGTCCACTTTGGATACATACTAATATCTAGGTACACCTCACTGCCAAGGGGATGGGGACTACAACTAGCCAGAACTGGGCCACATGCCTATCAATGAAGCCCCGTTAGAATTGCAGGGAGAAAAGCAGATGCAGATCCTGAAAGTACTGGGTGGGAGCTGGACACAGTTACTAGAATAAAGGAAAAGGGCTCTCCTGTAATAATAAAAAAAAGCCAGTTAGGTTATTCTCCCAGACATTTTCCAAAGTAATTTACTAAGGGCATTTCTTTGTTTCCTGTATAGAAATATCAATTCATTTAGAACTAGAGTTTCACAGAACTCACTGAAGGAAATGCTGTACTAGTCAACTCGTCAGCAAATTCTCCTTTATTAGCAATTACTGATAAACTTCAGCCAAGTCAAATGATTACAATTTTTCATAGGCACAGGCCCAAATAGTAGCGTTTTATTTCAGGAAATAAGATTCCACAATCAACTTCACCACATCAGAGCAATTCAGCTCTTTCAAACAAAATGACTCCTTTCTATAAACACTAGTTTGTAATATTCTCTTTGCCATCCTATACCTAAAATGTCAAAAAAAAGATCAATAGTGTGCTTTAAGTATAACATAATGGACATAAAAACATTTTAATATAAATTGACACCTAAGACACTATGTAAATGTTTAACTACAACTCTACTAGAACATGTACTAATGGCCCACATGTACTAAAGAAATCGGACATGTGCATTTATCCATAGAATGTCTAGAGCGTGACAGGTGCAGATGTAGAATGATAAGGAGGCGGAATATTGCCAGGGCCCTGAGTGGTGTTGCCATCAATGATGTGATATTTTCAAAGGGTGAATTACACAGAATAAAGGATAGTTTTCTTGCCCTGGCTGGTGTAGCTCAGTGGATTGAGCATGGGCCTGAGAACCAGATGATAGCGGTTCGATTCCCAGTCAGGGCACATGCCTGGGTTGCAGGCCAGTTCCCTGCAGACCAACTCCCAGCAGGGGACGCACGAAAGGCAACCATACATTGATGTTTCTCTCCCTCTCTCCTTCCCTCCCCCTCTAAAGATAAATAAATAAAATCTTTAAAAAAAGAGGATAGCTTTCTTTATTTACATGATAGATGCTTTGCTGGAAAATTCAGTGCATACTTTGTTAATATGTAAATTTCAGTCCAATGTTTCAACTCTAATGATTATAAACAGGTCGTTTGTTTGATGTGCCTATATTTCAGCCAGGTGGGATCATCCACTGTCATGCAGGAAAGGGGACAATTCTTCACACATGGGACAACCCACATAATATCCATGACTTTGAATCCCTGGTCCCAGTCCACTAACAGCCAGTAGAGGCCCCCTCCACCGGTAATTTCACAAGAAAAACACTCCGAATCCCCCTCTCCGCCCATGGTGCAGAGCTGCCTCCATTGAGAACTGCCGAGATACAAGTTGTCTTTTGGGTTGTAATCAAAGTTCTCAGGTTTCAAAAAGAAAGCTTGAAATAGAAAAGTCAGTGTCCCAACAATATGTTTCCCACACTTTCATGAGGAGGGCAATGGATGGGGTGTATTTAGGCCATTTTTTTTTTCTGTTTGGAAAACCAGTTAATGTGTAGTTAAATCTAGTGCCTCATGGGCAACATTGGCACTCCACTTTTCTCCACAAAATCCTTGTTTTCTCATTGACATAGAAACACACAAAGGACAGCATAAGAATCATTAGGTATTGCTAAATTCCCACCCATAGGGCCTGGTGCAAAGTATATTGCATTTCTCACCTCTTTACATGAAGCTTCTAAGGAAGGCCTAATTTTCCCTTCTGTGGTGAGGTTATGGAGGGGAGTGGATCTGATGAGTCAGCCTGATGCCACACCTTGTACTGTTCTTCTTTGTCTTCAAGCACAGCAGCAGAGCCAGCACCCCAACACCAAGGATAAGCCCAGGGTTCAAACCTTCCATCACTTATACAGCTGTGTGAAATTGGGCAAGTTATTTCCGTGTGCCTCAGTTTTCAACTGGGAATGATAATAGTATTTATTTTCAGAGGACCGCTATTAATATTAAGTGGGTTAAAACACTTAAAAATGTGCCGAGTAACCCTCCTCTTCTTGGTGGGGCTCAGGCATGCGGTTCTGGTCCCCATGACCTACGGGGGCCGAGGGAAAGGGCTGCTCCCCGCCCCCCCCACCCGGCGTCAGGTCTTCGGTGCTGACGGCTTCCAGTCGGTGGTTCTATTGACAAGTGCCGGGACACTGGTAAAAAAAAAATGTTGTGCCTGGTATATAGTAGTTTCATGATTATTGGTTATAATAATAGTAATCAATTCTTTTTCAGCTGCCTGAGGCAGTTTTGAAATTTCTTCCCCTGAGCCTAAGTTTATCTACAAAGGCCCACATTTCCTCCTTTGTTTGGGATTATGCCTGTCGTCACACCCACTGTAGAGCATGAACTGCGCATGTCATAGTTCCGATGCAGCCTCTGTCTTTCCTGTCCTTGACCCCACTTCACTCTTTCATTAAAAAGAAAAAAAATAGACTGTAGAGATTTGGGTTTATTTCTGGGCTCTCTATTCTGTTCCATTGGTCTATGTGCCTGTTTTTATGCCAGTACCAGGCTGTTTTGATTACAGTGGCCTTGTAATACAGTTTGATATCAGGTATTGTGATCCCTCCTACTTTGTTCTTCTTTCTTAACATTGCANTTTTAGGAAGATACATGAGTTCTGAGCACTTCGTCTAACTTGCTGGGTGACCTTGGCTAAGTTTCCTCAATTCCCCAGGCCTCCACTGGTGCCTTTGTAAACCAGCAACCTCTAAGGTGCCTTCAGGCATCATTCTTTCCTCTACCCCATGCCCACCTGGATGAGGGAGAATTCTGGAACTAGAGAAAAAGAGACTTTGCTTGTTGGAAGTTTTGGTGGGTTTTATTTATTCAGCATTGGGTTTTCTAAATGGCCTCAGCTACTCTCAGAAGTCAGTGTTTATCAGCCTATTAAGTTTGATCCCCCCCGGCCATGAAGATGACAGCTATGAATGTGGAGATGCACCTGCTCCACGTGGAAACCGGGCACTCTAGCAGTCTGCCCGACTGACGTGTTCAATGATTATCTTTTTTATGTGTGCCGCACTCTGCCTTTTACACACACACACACACACACACACAGATTTGTCAATCATTAGAGCCATTATATGAGGAAAAAATTCAGAGATAATCACCCCAATTTTGCAGATGAGAAAACTAAGCCACAGGGAGGTTATGCAAGTTGTCTGTGATCCCTGGGTCAGATTCAGGTCTGCTATCCCCTAGTCCAGTGATTTTCAATTGATGTTCTGCTAGAATTTTTAAAATATGCAATACCTGACTATTTAGTCTGGGGTACTGACTTCTTTTCAATTGTCAAATGAAAAAGTGGTAATAGCCAACAGGACAATAGCCATCCAGTGTGAATGAATCAAAATTATACCTATTTCTGTCAGATTTGTAAAAAATAATATTTTTTGGTGTGCTGCAGAATTTTAGTAATTAGTTTGTGTGCCATGAGATGGAAAATGTTGAAAATCTCTGTCCTAGTCTAACGCTCTTTGCACCAGTGATAACAAGCACACAGAGAGCTCCACAATCAAATGTATCTCAGATATATTACATCACTCAATCTTCACAATAGCCTTAGGAAATAGGTATTATCACCCCATCTCATAAACAAACTCAGAGCCTTACTAGACTTAAAATTCCCCTTGGGCAGGGACCGCATCACATTTTTCAGTGAACTCACCCGAAGTAACCTAGATTGAAAGGGGCAGAGTAGAGGCCACAGCCAGATCGTTTCTCTGTTCAACACATACTCACAGCATCCCAGTGCTGAGACAGGAAGTCTCTTCCGGTGTGTGCAGTGAGCTCTGGGAAAGAGAGGAGCTGCTTCAATGAGGAAGAGGAAGAGGAAGAGGAAGAGGAAGGAGAAGACCTGGTTTAATCCATCACTACTTACATGCATTAACTCCCCCAGCAATGATTCCCCTGAAGCTCCTGAAGGAATCAATTCATCCAGTTTTTGTATTTTAATTTATGCGTTAGTGCTCTTCCTTCTCTTCAAGATTTGGGGCTAAGACAGCCTATCAGGGATAACTTAGGGGAAAAAAACTGCACTAACATCTCATCTGAGCTCCAAGATCCAGGCTGGATTGAAGAACATTCTTGACACTGGCTGGAGATGAGCCTTAGTTCAGATTGAACGCTGTTATGGTGGACTTTGCTTTTTGGACTTCATTCATTCTGCAAGGCTATTTGAGAAGTGGTTTGTTCAAAAACCGAATTATTTTTCCCCATTAGAGATACAGGTATCAGCATTGAAGGGTTGTTGGGTCAAGAACTGAAGTTTTGTTTGACAACTGATACTTCTTTTTTCTGTGAATAACATGGTCAAAAAATGAATTGTTCGAGATGGGAGATATTCAAGAACCAAGGTCTGACTCTGACACCTGAAATCCCCCTTTAGGGGCTGCATTAAGCACTGGCAACACAAAATGAGGAAGCGCATTCCCGCCCTCCATCTAACAGGGGAGGTGAATGGGAAAAATGTGAAGAAGTGGAGGGCACATACCATGCGGGCTCTGAGTCAGAGCCATGGGTGGAATCCCTGGTCCAGCCTTCACTGTATGACCTTGGACAAATTTCTGAATACAGTTATCTCACCTGTGAAGGGGGAAGCATACTATTGGTCCTACCTTGTGTATTATTGTTGCAAGGATTAAATGAATTAATACACGTGAAGTGTTTAGAACAGTCGATTACACAAGGTAAGTGCTACAATAAAACCATTATAAGCCCTGGCTGGTGTAGCTCAGTGAATTGAGCGCAGGCCTGTGAACTAGAGGACCAAGGTTCGATTCCCAGTCAGGGTACATGCCTGGGTTGAAGACCAGTTCCCAGCAGGGGACTCCTAAGAGACAACCATACATTGATATTCTCTCCATTTCTCCTCTTCCCCTCTAAAGATAAATAAATAAAATCTTTGAAAAAACCATTATAAGACAAAGTGAGAAGCACAGTAAAAGAGATAAATCCAAGGCATTGAAGAGGAAACAGTGAATTCTTTCCAAGGCAGTGGGGATCAGAATGGCTTCTTAGATTTGGGAGGACGACTAGGATTCTTTACAGGCATTGATAGATGGGCAGCAGATGGAACACTTAGTAAGTCCTGCTAGGATAAACCATCTATTGAGTGCTTACTGTTTGCATGCCCCATGCCAGTGCCTGACATAGGTTATCTCATTTAATCCTCTTACTAAAAATTTATGAAACGGGTACTATTATTATGACCATTGGACAGATGAGAAAAAATAGAGACCTAGAGAAATTAAATAACCCACCCAAGGTCACATGCCTAGCATGGGCAGAAGTAGGGCTTCATTAATGAGGACTAATGTCAAAATAAACTTATGAAACTATCAAGCTACATTTTAATGCTTCTCTGTCCCACCAAGTATTGAAAGCAACTTTCCCCATTTCAGCACTCGACCATTCAGAACCTGAGATCCAGCCATTTGTAGAGCTTGCCCATCAGCCTGTCTCTACCAGCACAGCTTGTCTCATGGGCTGACGACTACCATGCTGAGTGCTGGGGGAGCAGGGGGGAGGGGACAGCTATGAAGCGGGGAACTTTCAGAGAACAAGATGGGAGCCCCCCAGCTTTTCCTGCAGCCCCTGCCGCAGGCACCACCCGCCTTCTACCCTTTCTCTGAGCGTCCCCATGACGCCTGATGAAATTAAACCTGCCCCAACAGGAGCAAACTCTGGGCATCTGGTTCTCTGGCACTTTTAGTCTAATTGCTGCCCAATGAATATAATAGCTCCCTGGCTATCTTTTCAGCAACACCGGCTTCTGAAGCCATTCAGAAAGGGCTGAACACCAGTAACACTCACCCTTCTGTCTGAGGGCTGAAATCCAATATCAGCCGGAGGGTCCTCGTTTACAACTTGGTTTTCATCTCAACAAGGTCCCTCAGTCTCAGGTTTACTGTCCAGTCGCTAGACAGGAGCAATCTGTGACATCCCCCTAACCTCTCTCCTGCTTCTCACGTCCCAGGGCTGCTAAAGCCAGGATAGGATCACAGGATTACTTTTCAGGCTGAGAACAGGAGCTGCAAACTTCAGTTGAAACCCATTTTGCCGAGCAGCCACCTATTGACCTTGAAGAGGCAACTGGCTCAAATTGAATGGAGTTCAAGTTTGCAGACCAGGTGGAGGCTCTGGTGAATCAGACCTGCTAATGTCGTCGGCAGGTGTGGATCCAACATTGGAACGTGCCCACATGTATCACCTTATCTTCACCCAAGGTCAGACAAGGAGCCAAGCACAAGCCCAGCTCCTAATAAGGAAATCTTGGGTACCTCAGTGTTTAAATTATCTATTGCAGGGAAACAAAACAGGCCACTTCACAACGTAGTGGCTTAACTCAAATTGTGGCTGGGACCGAAGTCATCTGCAATATCCAGTATAACTCACTCCCATGGTTGGCATCTCGGCAGAGACCACCGGAACACGGAGCTCAGCTGGGACCCTAAGGCGCATAAGCCCATCTCTCCATACAGTCCTGGGTTCTCACCCTGTTTGCACAGCATTTCCATATAATCCTTCAGCTGGGTAGCTCAGCTTCTCATGCAGTGGCCAGGGCTTCTCAAAGTAGAAACTGTTGGTCCTTAAAGTTTAGGTGCAGCAAAAGCAAAGTGTCATTTCTACTGCATTCCGCTGGTTAAAGTCATAGGGGGCCAACCCATATTCAAGGGTGGATATTACAAGAGTTATGAATATTGAAGGAGCAGCTTGGTGGAAGCTGTCATTGGAGAGTAGCTATTACACTCAGTTATGCATCTTGGTTACACTACAAAAAAGAACCATATTTCCTTATGCAAGCATACTTTCATCTTATAGAGCTACCATTTGTTTTGTGCTTACCATAGGGCAGTCACTATGCTACGTGGGTTATATCATTGTCTCTTTCAGATTTATAAAACCTGAGAGAGCTAGGTGCTAGTACCACCATGTTACAACTGAACAAACTAAGGTTCAGAGAGGCTGAGTAAACTTTCCTAAATTATTCAGCTGGTAAGCTAGGATTAAATCGAATATTTATTTGCCTGCAAAAATCTGTTCTTATTTTAAAATACATATAGACAAAAGTCACAGCATTATCGCTTCTTGTCATTCTGCTACAGCTGGACACACTTGCCCAAGCTGAGGCTTTGGGTGTTTTGTCGAAGAGCCCAGGGATGCTGAGGGAAAACGTGGCTATATTCTCAGAAGCTCTTTGCTCCAAGCTGGTTGGGCATCCCACCCTGGACTTCTACCAGCCTCTGCTTGTATGCTTTAAAGGAACTCAGGTCCTGGGCAGAAGGCTTTTGATTTCACTCACCTTATTCCTGCTGTGGCAGACCTGGATCTAGGAACTCAGTGACCTGGTTCATTGACCAGTTTTCTGTCTCAGTCTTCAGTCCCATTGCCTGGCTCCTACTATTGGCCTTCCTGAAGGCTGAGGGTATAGCAGTAAAGACATGGACATACTCATATCCTAGTTAGTAAAGAGGTAGTAACTGGAAAGATTGGGGTAAGTCCACAATGTTATGGAGGGACATAGGATGAACACATAGTTACATGAATCAGCCAGGGTAGATCAGGTTATGCTGTGGTCAAAACAAAAAAAAGCAAATTCCAATGGCTTAAGACAATAAGAGTTTATTTCTCACTCATGCTACAGGTCTACTGCAAGCTGACATAAGCTAGTGGAGCAACCAGCAATGACACAGGGAATACAGCTCAGGAGGATCTTGAACTACCCATGAAATGCTATAGCCTAGAAGTGACATGTTACTTCAGGTCACAACTTAGCCAAATCTATTCACAGCCCCACCCATCCAGAAGGAGTCCCCGCATTTGGTACTCCTATGTGCATAGGAAATGATGTCTAATCTGAGACCAAAGGGATGATTAGGGGTGAGGTAGAGAATCAAGTATGGCTATTTAAGCAGGGAAAAGAGCAGGAACAAAAGCTTGGAGACAAAAGAGAGAATATGGTTTTGGAGGACATAAACTCAGAGGGTGAAGGGTGGGGTGATGTAGAAAAAGAGGATCTTTGGTCAACACTGTAGGATTTAAAATATCATAGATACTTCCCCAGCCATACAGTGAGCTGGTTAATGACCTGTGCATTCATTCATTCATTCACTTCTTTACTTTGCATGTGTGTTCCTTCCAGTCATGTTTTAGCTCAAAGAATTTTAGTTGCTTCCCAGTATTCCTTTAATTATTTGGTCATGGTCACCATGTGGACAGATGGCTATGAAAGTACCTTCTTAGCAATGTTATCTTTGCTAATGCATTGACTTTATTATGGTGCTTCATCCAACAAACAACTTTAGAAAAGAGTTCTAACCTCCATAAGTCATAAATAAAGCCTTAGATTTCAAGAAGGTAGGAGAGAGGAGTTTTGTTTCTGAGTGAGTGAACACTCCAAAAGTCTACAGAGCAGGCCTTCTGCCGTCTCATATGCAGATGTTCGTAATGGAATCCGTCTGAATAGGAATGATGAAGCTATAACTTTCTCCTTATCAGTGTATGGGGCCAAACAAGTAATTTTCATAGACTTGGGTCAGAACTAAATGTTCCAGAAAGTAGTATTTCACTGAAGGAGGTTAATGTATTTACTCATGTTTCTCTTAATTAGATATTAACTGAGCGTGTACTATATACCAGAGCTAGGAACCAAAGCTATAGTAGTGAACACCACAAAGCCCCTGCCCACATGGAGTTGACAACCTAGTCAGGGAGACAGACAATGAACAAGTGAATAAATAATGCATCAGATAAGTGCCATCTATAAAAATAAACTAGGGTAAGAAACATAAATGGTTAAGTAAGGCCTTGCAGAAATGAAGAATAACATGTGGGAGAACAGATAAAGAAAGAAAAAGAAAAAACAAGAGCAAAAAGTTTCAAAGTAGATCACTCTTGAAATGCTTACGGACCCACAGGGGGGAAATTTGTCTAGAGAGAGGTTAATGTTGAGGAAAGAAGTCAGAGATGTTGTCTGAGCAATGGGAGAGGGAGACAGATAACGTCTCTCTCCATTGTAAAAACGTTTGCTTTCAAACAGGGGGAAGTGGAAAGCTGGTGAATGATTTTGACCAAAGATTGGCACGATCTGATTTAGGTTTTAGAAGGAATAGAGTTGGGGCACCTAAGAATGAAAGCCAAGAGATTCCTGTGGAGACTATTCCAGGTGAGAAATGACTGTAATTTGTCTAGGATAGTGGCAGTGGTTGTAATGGTGAGTCGTCAGATTCTAATTATATTATGAAGGAAAAGCTGAAAGTATTTGATATTGTATTAAACATGGGATGTGAGGGAAGGATTAAAGTGGAATATGACCCCAAGATTTCCATCCTGAGCAAATGGAAGAATGGAGCTGTCATTTACTGATATGGGAAAAGCTAAGAGCCCAATATTTGACGTAATATTTGAATTCCTGTTAGACATTTGTCAAAGTATCAGGTATATAGCTGAATATGAGTTTAGATGCCAGGGAAGTGAATAAGGTGGAAATGTGTCTGTAGCCAAGGGAAAAGCACTATCTAAGCCTCAAGGTAAACTAGTTTCACACTGGGGTGCTTACAATGGTCTTCACTGAGCACTACAAGGAGCGTTTATGGGAAAGAAGCAGAACGTTGTAGAGAAAGGGAGTTTGCCAGTAGAGTTAAATGTAGTTCTCATACTAGAGCATTTGGAACTTGATAAAAATGGTTTTAACCAAATGAAGGAGAACTGGTATTCTAATGAGCTCAGAATTAACCCAAATATATTTTTTCCAACCTTGATCATGGCCAACATGGCCCAGATCACACCATTTCATTCCATTCCACAACAACTCTGGCACTATCAATGTCTCTACAAAGATGAGGGT
Source organism: Sturnira hondurensis (assembly GCF_014824575.4). Lineage (NCBI taxonomy): Eukaryota > Metazoa > Chordata > Mammalia > Chiroptera > Phyllostomidae > Sturnira > Sturnira hondurensis. The sequence continues at coordinate 6,295,070 of NW_028075269.1, forward strand.
TATGAATTCTGCTTAAGGAACTCAGAGCTAAATAGCCATGCCTGGTCAAATATCCCACCTAGAGGTCATTTTTTGATCAGATCAGTTCTTCAGATGTAGCAAGGAGTCTTTGGACAGGGTTTGTGGCCACGGATGGGTCTAGCAGTAAGGAAAGCTGCAATTCTCCCACTGTATGACTGTAACATTTAAAACATCCAGGTATAAGGGCAAAGTTTAAGAAAAGAAAATGTCATTTTTTTAATTCTAGAATGATCTCTATTGAAGTACAAGTGCCTATTCCCACACAATGGGAAAAATGTTTCTCTTTATTCTTTTTTAAAAAATAAAGGTAACAGAGATACCATTTTACATTCATTAAATTAGCAAGAAGGAAACATCAGTGATGACATCTACGGCCATTGAGGTTGTGGGACTATTCAGCCCATGTATATAGGAGAAAAGCAGTTCAGCACACTCTTTGGGAAGTACTCTCACATCACGGATTTTGGTAGATTGGACAATCTGCCCCAGTTCTGACCTCTTCCCCTCCCTCTAAATATACAGTGTGTTTCCCTGTCCTTGACTTCAGGCTCAGTCGTGCATATTTGTTTGACCAATGGGATGAGTAGGCATGATTTAAATGGGGACTTGCCATGGGCTTGTGTAGCTGGGTGTGAACTCTAATGCTTTCCCCATCTTCATAAGCACACGTCTAGGTTAACCTGCTGCTGTGGAGACCAGGATGAGAGGTATACAGAGTCAGCCCAAGTGAGCCCAATTTAGATGTGCCAACCAGCAGATCCATGAGATTAAACGATCGTTGTGTTATGTCACTGGGTTTGGGAGTGTTGTTATACAACACGTTTGAAGCGCTAGCCAAGTAGTATACATACACCGAGTATCATTAAGAATGGTAATACTCTTCCATCCTCCAAATACAGTTTGAGAGCTTGTTTGGATAAATTCATATGTGTATTAGTCAGCATTGGCTAGGTTATTCTGATGTAACACATGAGGCCTACCTTGACAACAATGTATTTCTCACTCATGCAAGCCAGATATGGGACAACATTAATATGTGTGTATCCAATGGCACACAGTTTGAGCCTGAATCATGTCTACCCGTAGCATACAGATGGAACAGTGAAGGAGAAATGGACAAAGACCTGAACAGCCAGATGAGCAGAACAATGCTAAAAATCAGAGGGCTATGAAATTTCAAAGCCTTCTCATTTGGCATAGCAATTTCTCTTCTGTGTGTTTAGCCTTTGGAAATAATTTAACAGTAATTTTTAAAACTTTGAATTAGCAAGCTCTACTTTTACCTGTCGTAGAAGAAGAACCAGAAACAGCCTACTTGTCCACCATGGGGAATGCATAAGTAAAATTAAGGTATGCACAAGATCATAAAAGGCATTTAGAGCATAAGATTAGGAGAAAAGGAGAAATAATGTTTATAACAGGATGATTTTTAATTATGTAAAATATTTGTGTAAGTACAAATTTTAGAAGGAAATATTACAGAAGAAAAACATAGGGTGAGTATTTATCGATGGAGTATTTTTGCTTTAAAGACCTTTTAACCATATTTTTGTGTTATTAAAATAACTCTCATTAAATATCCTTCTGATGTTGCTTATCTGGGAAGTAACTAGTTAGAAAATACATTTGCTATGGAATGCTAACCCCCCTGGAGAAATGAGATAGTGTCTATTTAAACATCTTAAGGGTATCAGATGCTAAGGTGTAGTAACTTGCAATGAATACCTGTAATTTGATGAATTGGTAACCAAATCCATCCACCTGAATCCAATCTTATTTTTTTTTATCATAAACTAGACTAAAATCAAAGAGCAAGATTTTAAGCTTTTAAGCTATCAATTCAAGTGAAACAGAATTTAATCTTTAGTAAACCTTAAAACATAATCTTCACAAAAGGAAGATAGTTTCAGAGCCCAGGAAGAGGGGTGGCCCAGCTATTCAGCCAGGACACTCCCCTCAGGCTGGAGCCAACAAACACACTGGCATTCTTACACATTGAACAATGCTCAGCTCCCCTCCCCTGGGGAGCTGTGGCCCCAGAGCCAAGGCCCAGGTCTCTGCCTCCCAGATGGCACATCCACAGGCACAGCTTTGATGTGGGTCAGGGTCAAAGTTTTGGAGACAATTTCAGAAAGACTCATTATCTCTGACATAGCTTCTCAACTCCTAAAAAAATATAAAAAGTTCAACATACATTTCTGGAAATGTAAATAAGACATTCTCAACTGCTATGGTTCCAAGAGGTGTCTTGACTTCTTAGCCTGTTTTTTCAAAATAAGTTTTTCATTCATTCGCTGCATAGAAATCAAATCCATATTGAGTGTCTATTTCAAGTTAGAAGCTGGAGATAAGGTAGAAAACAAGAAAGACCAAAGTCCTTGCCCCTGTGAAGATTGCATTCCCCTGGAAGGCACACAGAACAGCTCTGCTTTTCCTTCAGAGCTCGTTATGCTAGGAAAAGATTAAGAGGTGAGTGTCCAAAGTAAGACTCCTATTGTTCTGAAGAGTGGTAATGAAACAATATCCTAACAAACCCAAATGTGTTCCCAGATTCTAGCACCTAGGAAGACATTTATTGCTTAGTCTCAAATGCCCTACGTTTTAATTAATTGTACCAATCCCCTTTGTCTATGGGAGAGGCCATTCAAATACCATAATGTCAGGATTCTTCTGAAGAACTGATCTTGTTTAAACTGAAGGAAGTTTTGAATCTAATATTTCCTCTTCCTAACATTTGTGGTATGGACTGTGATGAATTCTTTTCCATGCATTATTTGGTTCAATTCTTATAACTAAAATAGCTATCTCTCAGGTAGCTATTTTTATCTAATTGTACAGACAACAAGTAAGGTTTAATAACAATGACAGAGAAGTTATTAAGGGCTAATAATTTCTCTGCAGTGGGAAAATTAAAATTGGTGAATTCAATATTCAGATTCTGTCTCATTCAAAAGGCTGTATTCTCCCCCACAACTTGCTGCTCACAGACTTTGTGGTCAAAAGACTTGAGAGAACTTATCACATGAATGAAAGAGCTTATCGGATAAGTAGTAAAAGGTGATTTTGAAAACAATCATACCTTATAGGCAGCATAGTGTTTATGTGGTTGGGTTGGCTGGGTGTTTTCTGGTTGTGCAACGTGACAGAAGAGAGAGTGGGTCTTTGAAGTCAGGCTAAGCTGCATCTGAATCCCAGCTCCCCCAGTTCTTATTGCGACCTGTGACTGTAGAGAAGTTACCTTATGACATCACCCTTTATGCAAGGGTGATAATCATACTTAACCTCACAAGGGTTCTTTTGTGAGGGTGAAGTAATGGTTGTAAGGCAACTATTATAGTCCTTGGTATATGATAGGTTTTCAAATAATTAATTCATTTAACAATTCTTCTCCCTAATTCTCTGTTGCAAATCTGTTTTTCAGGTAGGTTGGGTTCAAATAAAATGATTTAAAAAGTAAACTTTTTCTGTGGGGCCCACAAAGGCATTTTCTCATAGCAAATATCTCATTAACCTGAGATTAACTCTCTACGATTTTCTGTCTAGTTCATATTTCTTTTTGTTTATCAAATTGTGATCTTGATCTCAGATGATGCATTTATCTAAAATATTCCTTAGCAATATCTTGACATCCTTGTCCTTCCAATCCAAGAGCACGAAGAAGGGAACAGAGAGACTTGTGAATCCATTCCATGGGCCAGTTACTATGTGAAGGCCCCTGCACTCAGCATCTCATCTCACCCTCTAACTAACACTGGTAGATAGGTTCTTTAAAAAAATTCATGTATGAGAAGACCTCCCATGGCAATAAAATAATGAAAGGCAACACTGAGAAATATAGGCGAAGTTCAGAACCACTCTCTTTAGCATACCAGGCACCTCCCCAGCGTGTCTGGTATCACCAACCCATGAGTCCTGTTCATTGGCTATTCTACATTTGCCCCTTCTGAGCCCCTCTGTGCTCTCCACCATCAGCTTATGCTGATGGTGAGGCTGATCCCCAGGAACTGTATCATCAGGATCCCCCACATGCTGGCTTCCAGTTGGGTTTGGCCAATGGGAGGTACGAGAGCAGGCCATGAAAGGTGAGCTGAAAGAGAAAAGCATGAGATTGGACTATGTATTGCCCCAATCCCCATTCCATCAGACCACAGGTTGACAGTAGCCATGTTTCTCTACCAAAGCCCTGCCTTTTTCCTATGATCCTCTCCTGGATGGACATCCCTGTCCAAGTGCCAACCCATTTCCTGCTCCTTTGGACCTAGGGAAGGAAATGGCTTCTGGGGCCCAGGATGAGAAGCAAGGCTCTTCACCACCCCCTTCTGTTTTCCCTTGTCCTGTCCTAACCTTTGTAATAATCCCTTCATTATACCTTCCTGAATTACCCCATTGGGCCATCTGTTTTGCGTTGGACTGTGATTGCTACAGCTTAGGTAATGGAACCTAAGAACTAGGTGGGCAAAGTTATTTCCTCTAAAGCAAAATTAATTTATGTGGTACAGACGAAGTCTAAATGGAGTCCTGCAGACACTCAGAGCAGGAAATCTCTTTAACTCTTTTCTTCATATCTCTCCCTGAAGATGGAATTTATCACCCATTCTCTTCCAGAATTGCCAAGGAGACATAGTTATTTTACTCATTCAGGGTACTTCCACTCTACGTTTTATTATTTCTTCATTTGAAAGTTTGGAAAGTTCATTAAAGCCAGAGACCATAACAGATGGTAACATTTTAATTTTAACTTGAATACAATTCCTTTTGGTATTACTAATGATGCCTGATTGCTTTAAGTTTCATAGTAAAACAAAACCACTTTGACTTTATTTTAGAATGATGGCACATGTTAAAGTTACATACAGCTATTTCAAAAGAAGCTACTTGGAGAAGAGACGGACAGAAGGAAAATGGGATGTATTACCACTAGTCTACACTGTCAACCATCTTAATAATAAAAATTGGTCTATTAATAAAGCCAGTTAAAGCCTATTACATTCTGCTTCAATGACCAGAATAATAGTTATAAAAAGCAGTCCAGTTGGGGAAGGAATATGTTGCCCCCAGAAATACTGTACCAAAATTTCTCTATATTACAGAGGTATAATTCAAATGTATCATTAGCTTTTGAGATGTTTACCACATCTTCCCTGACTCCACCCACTTTCTACTGCCAAGGCCCTAGTTCAACTGCTTCCTAGTGGGTCTTTCTGCCTCTTGTACAGCTCCTCACCCATCCATCTTCCATGCTGCTCCAACCAGAAAGTTCTTTCTACAAAGTGAGTCTGACCATGTTTCTTCCCTGAGTCAAGCCTTTGGATGGTATCCCATGGTCTACAGATTAAAGCAAACTCCTGAGAAATTCAAACCATCCTGGTTGTTCCTACTCTCTCCTATTACCCCATGAGCTAGGCTTCAGCTACCTTGGATGCCCCATCCTTCTCTTTCCTGGATGCAGCCTGCTCTGTCTCTTTCCAGGGTCTCACCCAGGCTGTCCCTCTGCTTAGAAGGTTCATTCCCATCATGCACTATAAGCCTCCCATGTGCCTTCTCGTGCTCAAGAGACCTAGTTAAATGTCACCACCAAGGTAAAGTTTTCTCTCACTGACTCCCCTCAACAACCTTCTACCATCTTTCATTTCCTTTTCAGAATTAAAAAAAAAGTTCCTAAACCCTTTGCTCTCAATTTGTTCAGCATCATATATTTGTTAGATTAGGGAAAGTCAGCAAGTATTAATTCTCTTTTATGAGGTCATGTCCTTCTGAGTAGTGAATTCTAATTATATGTTTAGAAAGGAAGTAATGTTTATCAAGCACCCACTGATGTACTATGTGCATTATTCACATACATAGTTTGACTTAATGCTCACAACAGCATGAAATAGAGACACACTATTATCCCATTTTGTTGACCAGGAAACTGAGCCTCAAAATAGAGAAACATTGATCAAAGCAGTTCAGCTGGTGGTGGGGAATCCAAGATTTGAATCCATGTTCTCTCTAACTCACAATCTGTGCTTTTGCCATTGCACCACCATTTTCTCATATGAATAATTGATTCACAGATATTTAAGACTCCCTCTTGTTTGCATAGCATGTTACAGAGTACAAAGTACTTTCAAAAAATTATCTTATTTGGTCACCAATAAATCTGTGAGGTTGTTAGGGCAGGGTGAAGACCTCACTTTATAGATTGGAAGGTCAGAGAGGGAAATGACTTGCCCAAGATCATTAAGCCAAAAACTGGAGGCACCAACACTAGAACTTCTGTCTCCTAAGCCAGAGCTCTTTCTCTGTAACAACACTGTCTCCAGCACAGATATAGCTTTTTTCTGGAAGGAAAGAGGAGTTAGATCCTCAAAATAATTGGGCTGTCTACGGAGGCTCCAAATGAATCTCCTGCACATCTTGCCCTTTTGTTCTTAGCCACCCAAGGGTGCAACCTCTGCCCTAATCAGTCAGCTCAGCTCGGTTGTAAAACCAAGATTCCAACGCAGTAAGCCAGCAACCAGCTCCGACCTCAGAAGTGGGATTTCATTTTGTTTGTCCTCCACTGCACTTTTTAAAAATGTAATTAGTTCCTAACTTTTCAAAATCAAGTGTTTAGCATCTCTTGAAAAAAAGGTTGATACTGCTAAAATCACTGGCTCTGATGATGAGATGAGTCAAACTCTCTCTATTTCTGACTTTTATGTACCTGCTGGCCCTATTGGCTCCTGAGTTTCCAGCCAGGTCTCATCTTTGAAGGCTCCCTGTTGACCATTTTACGATACAAACGGGTTTGCTAGAGCACCTGGCACACATTTGCCTCCTTCTCTAATTTTTTTCTCAAACTTTAATTCAAGGCTCTGCTTTTCTGGAATGATTTCATTCTCTTAAACATTGAAGAGTATCCTCTATTTTTTATGATATGAGGACAAATGCTTTGCTCCTTCAAACAGAAATAAAGATATCTAAGCATCATCTAGTCCGCATCCCTTTATGAAACCATCTGTCCTGATGATAATTTTTCTTAAATGCTCCAGAGGCAAGGAGTATTGGTGAGTGGGAAAGAATTAAACACTCATGGCAGGGGTCATGAACTTACTTCAGTCGACCAAGTTTCTGTTCTTTGTCTCACTTTCCCTGGTTGCTGAATGACACAAAAGAGACAGTACATACTATAATGTAAGTGACAAAAATATTCCTCGTTAGTTCCTTTGGGCCCCAGTTTTCTCATCTGTAACACCAGAGTGGTGGATTCTTTGCTCTCTAAAAGGCCTTTAGGATCTTATATTCGCTGATGTTATGAGGCAACCATCTTTAATATAAATCTAATTTTTGTCTTAACAGTGTTTTTGTTCTGCATTTATAAATAAAAGTATGTCCCAATTTTTAGGTGGGAGAACAACCTAATGATCTCTTACAGTGTTTGGGCTGCCCACAAAGCCAGGGTACTTCCTGACTATATATGAGGCCCCATGGATGAATAAAAAGAGTCTTAAGCTAATGGCCAGGGCAGTTGGCTATACCACTTACCTGTCCCACTATCCTGAAAAAGTCCCTTTCTTTCTCTGGGTCTTGGTTTCTCCACTGCAGAATGAGAGAAATCAATTAATCAACAAATCCGTGACTGTGGATGTGATAAATACAGTCTGTGAGCTTGAGTAGCTGTGGCAATGGAAAAAACACTGGGTAAATGTCAAGAGGCCTGGGTGCTATTCATAGTTCTGCTACTCACTATGTTTGTGACTTTGGGAAGTCACACACATATTCTGGGCCTTCCTCCCTATTAGCATTTGTCATCTTTTGTGTTGTGTTTGTGTGTTTGTTTCTAGTCTGGTCGACATCATTAATTTTCATAATCTCTTGGACTGTAGGCATCTGAGTTTATTACTTACCAAGAGTTGCATTCATTCAACTAATACCTACAGATCATCTCTTGGAGTGCAAAACTCTTCAGAGCTATAGACAGAAGTCTGCTGCTGCAGCAAAGCGGACTTTCTGGTGAAGTCTACAATTCCATCTTACATATACAACACCAATTCTGGTTGCTGGTACAACTGGTTTTCTGCACCCCCCTGCCCCCTTCGGTGCGTCAACCTCATCCTTCTTTTTGGCTTCCACCCAGTGGTCACCGATGCCCTTAAGTCCTTCCAGCTGTGTTCCCTGCTCTCAAACCAGCCCTTCTTCAACCCTTGCCCTACCCTTCAAGCCAGCAATGAAAGCAAGCACACTTATGGACATGGACAATAGTGTGGGGATTCATGGGGGGAGTAGGGGGAAAGTGGACAAAATATAAAAAAATTAAATACAATTTAAAATTGTGTTTGATATTTTTTAAAAACTAAATGTACACTCCTGGATGACCCTCCAACCCCAAACAATGGTATGAGTAAGGGCTCTGGGCTCAAGAAAATGTGGATTCCTATTGCTGTGAAGCTACTCGTGGGCTGTGGGATTCATGCTTTGGAAGCCTCAGCTTCCTCATCTGTAAAATACAAATGACAATACTGCCTACCCTTTGGGGAGAATGTTCAGGTCCAGCAAGACAATGCATGTGCAGGACAGAGCCTGGCCTGGCAGATTCAAAACGCTCAACATATGGTCCCTGTTATGACCACCATGAGGCCTGGACAATGGCATTTGTGGTCTGACTTTCCAATCTACAAAGTGATGTTCTGTGAAAGGAGAGGCCTTCCCGCCACCCCCAAACTTACGCTGATTAGCCTGTGTTAAGGACAGCATATACAGGACCTCAGTTCAAAATCACCCTCAGTGAGACAGTGAAGAAATCAGCCACAAGATTATAATTCGCCCCTCTGTCTGCTCAGTGTGGGGAGGAAAATCTTTGCCAGTTCCAGAGACAACACAGCATTCCTGCGGTACATGGTTTTGACATCCAGTACCAAACACCAGGTTCTTTACAAAGCCCTTGTTTTCCTGCAAGCGTTTTTTGTCAGGGGCCTTGTTTTGCAGATAATGGATTTGCAAAGAGGCCCATTCTTCCCTTCTGGCACCTTGAAAGGAAAAAAAGTCCCTGAATGGGGAGAGGGATCAAGTGGCCGGTTTGCATGCTCCGTGTCTCTTGCCTACAGATTGTACCACCTGGCTGCATAATTACACAATGCTGGCACCCATTTTCTACAATTAGGCTAATTATATAAATACACTATGATGATCTGGAAGATAACATTAAGCAACACACAAAGAGGAATAGATGGCCCTGAGGTAAAGCTGAAGGGAATGGATGTGGATCAAGGAAGTTCCATGGGATCCCAGCGCGTAGCACCACAGCTAAGACAGCAGTGTCTAGGTTCCCCACTCAGCAACAAGTCCTTTCCACAGTCTCTGTGGGCTAGTCTCCGGTCAGGTCACCCCAAAGTGTTTCCCTTTACCATTGCTGTCTGTTATCACAACAAATTATAAAGGACAATTGGGTTGGAAAGCAGATCTAAATTCCAGGCCAACAGCCCAGCCACACTGCTGACATTTAAAGGCAGGCTGGGGGTGCATTCTATATTTCCACGTGTTACTGATGGGCTTGCCATTCTCAGACAGTCAGGCCAGAGCAATTAAGCAAAGATTTACACTGGCATAAAAACTGCTGCTGACTGACAGGGGGCCAACTCCAGAACCTCTGGCCTGCTCTGAATCCTGGCTGCCAACTCACATTTTGACCAATGTATGTTGAGCTCTGGAGGAAAAGAGACATCTTCACAAATACACACAAGTGAACATTTTTGGTGAATATTCATTCTGTCTGTTTTCTGGATTCTCCCGGACCAGGATGCTTGATATTCATTCAACAAATAGTTACTGAATACTTTTTCGCCCCCAAGCTCCAAATTTGATTTTGGAAGTAGAGCAAGAAACAAACAACCATGGTCCTTGGCCACCAGGAGTTTAGAGTCTGGCTTTGGGGCAAAAAGGGGCATGCTCTACTTTCAATTGGACTTGCCTTTGCCATGACTATAGAGGACTGCATTATCATTTCCAACTGTTTGCTCCTCTGTCTAGCCATGCCATTTGCCATGTGACTTGTCAGTTTCTCTCCTTAGAGATGGAGTTACTTCCCTACCCACTTTTGGCTATGTGATTTGTTTTGGCCAGTGGAATTTGGGCCAAAGTAATAGAGAACCTGTTGCAAGCTTTGTCCTCAAGAGACATCACACACAACCACTCGTCACTCAAATGTTTGCTGTGAAAAGCACAATTCCCATGTTCCCTGGTGGTCCCGGAAGAATGAGAAGCACACAGCAGACCTGAACTGAACCTAGAACCAAACCCTACCCATGGATCAGAACTGAGCTGGAACGTTCTGCCCAAGCAAAGCCCAGCAAACCCAGCGAACATCACTAGAGCCACCCAGCTGCCCCTCAGATGTATGCGTGAAAAGTAAATTCTAATGGCTGTATGCTGTTGCGATTTGGTGATTGTTCTGTTACACAGCATTTTTATGGCAATAGTGGGCTGATGCAAAAAGCTTTTTGAAGTTTCTAATAAGGCCCTGAGCACAGGATGTGTTTCACCTGGAAAGATGGTGAAGAAAAAATTCCGGAAGGCTACAAAGCAAACCAAACTGTTAGCAGTGCTTTTCTTTAGGAAGAGGTTTGGGGAAAGGGGTTTGGCATGTAGGAGGATAAAAAGACGCCATTTGCTTTTTATTCTATTTTCTTTGACTTTCTTTAAACTTCAGTAATAAGCATTTTTTAATTTTAAAAGAAATACATGTTTTAAAATGTATAAAAATCAAAAGGGAAACTGAGGAGAAGAGAAGACAAACATTCATTAAACCCTTAATGCATTCTAGGCACTGTGTTATCATTTTATATATATGACCTCATTTAACATTCACAACAGCCCTACAAGGTGGGTAAGATTATCTCTATCTTTTTAAATTGAGTTTTGGGGGGTGACATTGATTAATAAAATTATATAGGTTTCAGGGGTACAATTCTATAACACATCATCTGTTCATCGTTTTGTGTGTTCACCACCCCAATTAAATGTTCCTTCCATCGCCATTCATCCTGACCATCTCTGTCCTGAAGATGAGGAAACTGGGTTCAGGGTGTTATGAATGAATGCTTGCCCAAAGCCAAATATATAGGACACTGGGAAGAAAACATTTGGATTCAAGGCTGCTAACCTCAAAATCGCTCTTCTTGGCTTTGTATTTATATTGTTGCATCCTGTCCCCAATGAATCAACATTCACAGCCCCAGTTTCCTCATTTGCAAGAAAGAGAGGTTTGGACTTCATCATTTCCAATGTTCCTGATTGTCTAAGATTCCAGGAGTGAAAATTCCCATGATGCAGTAAAGATCCTTTACTTTCAGGGGAATACAATCAAATTTGCTTTATGTATAGTGCTCCCCTAGCTCACATAAGAGCTTATTATTTCCAGATCATTAACTGCTTGACATAGAGTTTTGGCTGAGAAACTTGAAGCTCAAGTGTTAGAGGCCTCTGCCAATTGAAGATCAGTCAAATGTGGATAATGGCTTCTGTTACTCTAATGCAAGCCTACAGGAAAATGTGATTCAATTTATAAAAAGTCTATCAAATGCAGCTTTTCAGGAATTCATCTGTTGAGTACAACAAGGTACATCTGTGCTATATTATCCAAATAAGTTCCACCTGGCAGACAGATGACAGTAAAGCTTAAAAAGGAAAAAAGAAATGAAAAAAGAAAGGCGTTTTTAGAAAGTGCTTTCATCTCATCTTACTCTATGTTAACTTTTTCTACTCGATCACACCCTCATTTCTAGGTAAAGCAGAGACATTCATTTGGCCAAGCAATGAATGAGGCACTTTTATGAACAGAGAGGAGTGGATGGGTCATGAGAAAGTCCTTTCAAATGTCATTCCACAGTATGACAAATTGGAAAGGTCGGGGGCGGGGGAAGAAATGGGAGGAAAAACAGGAGCCCATGCTTCGTCCACCTGGTTTTCCTTATGATGAAATTCATAATATGGTCATGGAAGCTGTGTAGTGTGAACCCCCAGAGGTTTGTTCTAGCTTCTTCTAAAATTGAGGGTCCTAAGAATGCCAAAGAAAAACAAGCCATCAAAACTTGCAATCATTTGGGGGCATTAAGAAGATCAAGACAGGTTATTTGGATGTCTGGTGTAGTTGAACTTGAACAATCCTTTCCAGGCCAATGTGATTCAACACAGAGGATTCTTATTATAGTCAGTCGCCTGCCTTAGGTGACATTTTAACTTTCAGCAGCAGATCCCCTTCCCCTCCTCCCACGGCCTGCTCATTTTTCCTCTTAGTCTCTATGGCTTCACCCAAAACAATGTCATCCATTCTTATTTGGGCCTTTGTAAACCCCAATACCTCCGGACTCAGATGTTAGGTTCAAGAGCCAGACATCTATTTCATTGTGAATATCTGTCTAGACATAAAAGGGATCACTCAACACTGCCTCCCATGATCCTGTGAGCATCTTGACTATCGCAGACCAACACAAGACGGACAGACACACATACCTCCACCGGCCCTACCTTTGAGCTCTCACTAACCTGACGAGATTCTACTTTCAATAGAAGCAAATAGGAAATAGGAAGGCTTCTCAGTTAGTAGAAGTGAATAGTGATGTGTGTAGACACTGGTTGATTTGCCAAGTTTATTATTTTTTTCTTCTAAAGTTGGGTGGCTTCCCGGTTTGGGGGGAAGCACAGAATGTTCAACCTCATTACTCTCTTGGATTTATTAGCAAACCAACAGGATCAAGAGGAAGATATTGTTGATTAATTATTTTGTTCACAATTGGAAGTCCTATGCAGAAGCATTGGTCTATTAGCAACGGGTGGAGTGTGAAAAGCACCTCTCTCAGGAATTGTGTTAATTCACAATGGCTCCCTCTCACCATCCCTTCTGTAAAATGGTGATGTCGAAAGGAGACCACTTAGTGTTGATGAAGTCGGAGTGGGGCCAGGCTAGGGTATCACGTTCTTTGCCTCAAGATAGAGGTTTTGCCAGGAGAATTGTCTATCTAGGTTGTTATTTGAAATTTCCTGAGCACCTGATTAGTTTTCTAACAATACATTCTCAGAACCAGCGTGCTTAGAGCATAATCTTCCCATTTTATTCCTGAGAAGACTGAGGCAGGAATATATGCACTTAATTAATTACATTTCGCATGTGATCTTAATAAAAGGAGACCTGGAAAAAATACAAAGTAACCAAATTCAATTTGCTCCCCTCAAAATGAGGTTGTTAGCAGGTCACACACATTCTATTAAGGCTTCCTTTGCTCTTCACCTTCTCCTAGCGCCTCGGGAAATGCTTCCACAGTCAGTTCAGTTACAAAGAGAAATTAATCTCAATTCCTCAGAATTCTTTTCCTTTTCAACAATAACAAAGAGACATGCCCTCGGTTGTTCTATAATTTACATGAGATTTGACACCTCAAGATTTTTAATATCTTTCAAATGTCAAATCCACCATCGGAGGATTAGTGGCAGCCATGAGAGGCATTGCAAAAAATGTGGCAGACCTTTCAGGAAATTCCAAAGTTGTAAACAAGGTAATATTTCTGGACTGTGCCTTTCTATGGAGGGGGCTACTTTGAGGAGCCCTCTGCTCCTTTGCACACGTACATTCAGACATTCATTTTGCTCCAAGTACAGAGGGTCACAGTCTCATTGTGTTCAAAGTAAATAGCACCCCTTGGAATTTTCCAACACAAGGGCTCTATGTATAGCCTAGTCTGTTTGGAAAAATGTAATCCTGTGACTCGAGTCACTCTCCCAGCCTTCACAGGCAGCGTCCTTTACAGCAACTTTTCACCAGTCGAAGTTGGTTACCTTTTTTTTTCGGTGCGTATACTTTTATCCTGTGGAATCATTGAGTGGTATCCCTATTTTATTGCTAGCTATTCTTTGTCATATTTATGAGCCTTTCAGAGAAATAGGAACTACCTTCTGGAGATGTTTAGGGGTTGTGTATTTTCCTATCACATTGTAATTTTTATGGGACAAAAGTGGCAAGGCTAGAAACATTTCTATCTTGAAGTCGCTGAGACAGTCTGGGTTAATGTTAGTCAGAAGGCTTGGAATTTAAGCCTCAGATGTGGTCGAGAACTTTACTGCTGGTATAATTTTCCTTTAATCTTTTTCATAAACCAAAGGAAAAAAGGAAAGTTAAGTGAGAGATTGGAAAAAAATGATAGCAATTCCTAAAAATCCAAGAATAAGACTTGGTCATTGGCCCCACTTAAATGGTTAGGTTTATAGGTCACATTAATCAATATTTGGTTTCATAGCAGATGTGGAGGAAGTGAAAAGTCTGGATTCCAAAAGAACCCAAAAATACTGAAAGGTATCGTATTTCACACGCATGGAAAAAAATGGAGAGGAAAAAAAGATTTATGTATATCTGAAAGCAATAAGGATGAAAAAAACATGACTCAAGTCACCAAGATCACTGTTGAGAAACCGGATTTGAATGTTGCTCTGAGTTTTCTTTGCTAAATCTCACCAGCAGAAAGCCATGAAGAACAAGTATTCATTTTAGTGCACCTGGATCTGCGGTCCCACCTTGTGGGGGACACTTTCAAATCGCACACCTCAGTGTCTATGGACAAAGCAGGCATTCCTTCCCTCCCCACCCTCCTCTTTCTCCCTTTCTCAAAACTTTCAAAGTTTGGCCTCTGTATCTTTTGCAGAAGATCTTTTGTATCTTTTGTTCATTCAACAAACATTTACTGAAGTCTCTCAGCTCTCAACCAGGTGTGAGCTGAGAAACATAAAGAAGAGTTTGACCATGGGAGCAAAGAAAACCCAGATGTTGTGTGTGTGTGTGGGGGGGGTGGGGAGACCAACATAGGAATAGTCTCTAACGAAGATTGGAGCAAAATTGAATTTGGAGAAGGAGAACATTTGCTTCCTCACTGGTATCCACTCAACACAGGTACTTATCCATGCCTAATGTGTGCTTGGCGTGTGCCAGACCCTCTAGAGAACATAACAGGAGCAACATAGAGCCTTCGGTTCTTGCTCACTTTAAACACATCCTTTCAAGTTTTATGACACCCTTCCGTCCAAGTCCTCCTAAACCTATTCACTGCATTCACCAAATCACGCAGCTGGAAGCGAGGACCCATGTCTGCCCATTTCCAGCTGGAGTGACCATGTAACACAATTACAGATATCCTACTAATAATTTGAATCAGTTGTTTACCAGTGCAGTTATTTTAAGGCCGGCATGTGACTGCTACTGGCGGGTTGGTGAGCAGAGGCAAACAGGAAATGAATGAAATCATTTATTAACTTTAAAAAGAACAGATTGAAAGGTGTTGGGTCCTGGGGTAAATAGCACTTGGCTGCTGCAAATGATGGAATGGGAATTTTCCAAAGAAAATGACTTACCTGAAAGAATTTTCCAACATTTGGTTTGGGTATCATGGAAAACTCCTATTTTTGAAGCAATTGTGTTGATTGCTGGATATGTCCTCGAGAAGATACATGCTTGCTAAGAACTATAACATGAACACCATCCTTCAAAATCATGTCTTGAGTATATTCTGAAAAGAAGAGAAAAAGAATGAATTCAAAAAGGAAGTTTTTATCATGAACCCATCAAATGTCAGGTCTAGTAATAGATGTTTCCATAAACATCACGTTATTTTCATGTTATAACAAACCTGAGAGTGAGAATCGCCACTTTACAAATGGTAAAAAAAAAAAAAAGAGGCTCAGAGAGGCTAAATAACTTGTCTGAGGTTGCAGAGCTGTAAAATCCTGAAACCAGGCTTCATGCCTTTTCATACATCTGCAAGGTTGCCCTCACTGCAAGAGCTGTTCCCTAGTAAGAGGATTTATGCAAGGGAGTGAAAGCTTTTGGGGGAAATGCAGCTTTAAAAAAATTTTGAGATTAAATCATCTTTTAAGAAATGCTTAGCTCAAAAAAATCACAAATCACACTCTAATTCCATCTGGTAAATTATGTATTAATCATATCTTCTTTGAAATACGTACCAGTCAAGAGCATTGTTGAAAGCAGAAAAACATTTCGCTTTGATATTCTTCCTGCCGCCCTGTCCTGTCTTTTACTCCAGGACCCACTGCCGCCTTGGGACTGAGCAGTGACCCAGGAAGTCAGCCGACAAGGGAGGGAGGTGGGTCTGGAAGTTGTTATGAGAGGGCCAAAGGATTTTTATCACATGGAAATAATTAAATAAGTGAAAACTTATGAGAAAGGATGCTATTGCCGCGTGATTTATCATGGTGAAATTTGGCAATACCCAAGTGTCCAACACGAGAGATTAGATAAATAAATGAAGCTGCTTTGAACAATCAAAACTTTTCCAGTGGTTAGAAATAGTGGTGTGTTGAAGGGTGATAGATTCTGTGTGTGTATGGGCGGGGGGAGTGGGCAAGTGGTTCATTATACTATCCTGTTTGGTGTGTGTTTGAAATTCCCCAAGGTCAAAGATCTTTTAGAAGTGGTTTTGTGATACCTTACGTGGGAAAAGTCATAATTGAAGTAGTAGGAATTTCCGTTGTTTATCTGCACTAAGTTATCTTCCCCTTTTGAGAACATGTGGAAGGATTATATTTCCTTGCCCCCTTGCAGGTGGGCAAGGCCACGGTCAATAGATGGCAGCAGAAGTGACGTGTGTCACTTTCAGGCTGGGGCACTTAATTGCTGATGAGTGACTCCCCAGCCCTGTCTATTCCCCACCTCCTTAACAGGACATTCTGAGTGGCAACCCTGAGTGAGGACAGCATCAGGCAACTCCCCGACAAAGTGGAAGGGACATGTAGTACTAGCAGGGAATACACTTTTGATGTCTAGGGCCACTGGGGCATTTGCTGCCACAGCATTGCTTAGCATATCCAAATTAAAAAAAAATAAAACAAAGCAAAACAATGTAATTGGACAAGAATACTCAGCTTGTTTCCCTTCTTTCTGTCAGGTTTTTGTGAAAATCTCATTTCCTGGGCAGCTTCTCCACGTAAGCTTATTTTAAAAAAAAATATCAGCACCCACAGGATTTGGCAGATCACCTAGTCCGTTTGTGAATACAGGGTCCCCAGAGGTCAAGTGATTGTCTAGGACACAAAAATTCATGGCCAGTTCCTAAAACAGCTATTCTGCTTATTGTCTTTTTCCCTTATCAGACTAGAAGCCTCACAAGGACAGGGTATTTTGCCTGTGACTAACCCCTGAAAGTTGAAAGGATGGATGGTGAGAGATAACAGTGTATATCTACACAAAACTGTCACCTTTGTATATTATTGTGTTTTGCTCTGACTCCAGCTTGAAAAAGGTAAAGCTATGATTATTAAAAATTGAAGCCTAGAAGAAGTAAGTGGTCTTCCCTACACTAAAACCACACAGCTGAATCATAATACCCTACAATATATGGTGGGGTATTTTTTCTGTGCTGAGCACCTTCCATGTTTTATTTGCTTTAAGACTCACAACAACCTCACAAGTTCACTTGGGTTATTATTGCCCTTTTACAGGTGAGAAAAGAGAGACAAAGAGAGACAAGGAGTTCAACCCAGTCATTCAGCTCACATTTGCTGAGGACCAGCTAAGACCTGGCACTGCTCTGGGGAATGCATGAAGAACAGAGTACTAGAAATGAAGTCCCTTTCTTCCACATCTATGGGGGACAGGGGAGGGATGTGGAAGTGTGTTGGAAGCCCGTGGTGCCCCCTCACCAACCCTCAGCCATACATCTGAGTTGAGCTGCTCCCTGAGGGCTTCCACCACTTGGCACTGACAGTGTGTGGCCTCAGATGTGCACCTACCATTTTGTTTTCTATCCATGGAGACATCTTAACCCACAGGCATTTTGGAATCAGGCAAAGAATTAACACCCATGGAGGCAAATGTCAACCAACCAAGGATGGGAGTTCATGGATACAACTGCCAATGCCCAATTTAGGCAGATAATACAGGGAGGCAAAGAATTGGAACTTCAATGCACAATTATGTTGAGTGCTATCAAGAAGGCAAAGCAGGGTGAAGGGGAAGTGCAGTTCTGGGGTGGCGATGGTGAGGCTCTGTTTTTAGACTGAGTGTCCACGGAGGACCTGTCTGAGGTGGTAGGCAGTGAACTGGTGGCAAGGAAGCCGTCCTGTGGGCTGGGGCTCAGGCTGGGGGTGGGGAGCTGGGTTTCAGGCAGGTAGAAGAGCAGGGGCAAAGGCCCTGATGAGGAACAAAACATGAGAGAAGAGTGTGCAGGGAAGTAGAGGATGAAGTCAGGGACCAGAACACATTCAATCTTGTTGGCTGGTCAGGAAACTTAGAAATTATTTTCATTGCAATGAGCAGCCATTGGAGGGATTCAAGTAAGAGAGTGAAAGGACTGAATCGAGTATTCTGGGGTCCAGCGCCAGGCTCCTAACCTTTGCATTATAAGTCAGAACATGGAGTCATCTACTGTAACCGACACGCAGTATCTACCACCTGCAAGGATCAGGACGCACACTGTGCAACCACATTTAGGTCAACGACAGACCACGTGTATGATGATGGTCCTGAAAGATTATAATGGAATTAAATTTTCTATAAAAATGAAACAATGTGTGGTTCAAGAGCAACTGACAGGCCCTGTGTCCCCTTCTCTCTCCATCTTGATTTCTTGTTCCTGCTAATCCCGAGGCCACCTTTCACTCCCCACTGACAGTCACTATTCCGGTGATTCACGCCTTACCCAGCCAGTTCTCCTTGATATTTCCAATCAATCCAGCCCGCATCCCTGCTCATGGAGCAACATTGGCAGCTTTGATGTACCATCTCTGACCTTCTTGAAAGGAAGCAGAGGGAAGGCTTGTGGGACAGTGTTTCTGAAGTCTCCAGTAGTGTCCAGTACTGTCCTAGGCCTTCACATGCACTGACCACTGACTCACTGACTCACCCAGAGCAGTTTCCAGGGCTGACAGTTCTAGTCATGGTAAATGCCCTATATAGGTGGACCATTTTTATCTCTTACACTGTCTTTTTACTGTGTTTTTCTATATTTAGAAATGTTTAAATGTACAGACATTTATTATTGCGTTACAATTGCCTACAGTGCTCAGTACAGTAACACGCTATAGAGTTTTGTATCCTAGGAGCATTTATCAGAATGTATCCCCATTGTTAAGTGATGCAGAGCTGTGGGAAAAACAGTATTAACAAGACATGATTTATGTCTTCAAAAATAAGGCTTCAAACGAGGGAAGAATGGATGTTTACACACAAAAAAATTCGAATAAAAAGCAGAAACAACCTGAAGCAACAATAAGGTGTAATAGGCCGTCATGTGGCACAGGGATGCCTGGTGGGCTGCAGACACCAGGGGGAACATCTGAGTAGGCCACTGAAGAACAAGAAAGATTTGTGTAGACCAGGAAGCCAAGAGGGGGCATTGTAGCCCAAAACACAGAGGTAGGGGGATGACGAATGCAGAATAATGAGATGTCCAGTGGGCTGGGGTATCACCCAGAGTGCACGGAGGGAGGTAACATGATATGAGGTTGGAGTGGTGGCTTGGGGCCGGGTGGCCACGCTCTAAAATCCCTCATGAAAGCGTTTCCTCTGCAGGTGTCGAGGTGCCATCCAGGGTTTGCGAGCTAGGAAATGACTATATTGGACTTTGATTTTAGGGCAACTACTCTGGCAGGAAGGTCAACTGGGTGGTGAGAGACGGCGGAGAGGAAAATTGTCCCCCTGCCTGCCTTTGAGAAGGTCGACCCCTGAGCCCGTCGACTGCTCTTTCCAAGCCGATGATTTCTTTCCTGAGCCTCCCTCACTGTCCTGGATTTCTTGGAATTTGATGACTTTCACTGCTGCAACTATGAGTCATTCTGAATGTTTACACTGGGCCTGGAAAACCTGGAGGGAACATAGTGTCCAGCATAATGTCGGAGGAATTATGAGACCTCATGTATTTGTCACAGCCCTTGGGCAAAGATGTGGCCCTGGGCAGCCTCACCACTTAAGATCAAAGAAAACGTAAGAACCGGTAGTATTTGGCAGGTCATCTAGTCCGGTTATGAACACCAGGGCCCACAGAGGTCTAGGGCACAAAGACTCAGGGCCAGAGCTTGCTATCACCAGCTTTCTCATCTAGTGCTTTACCCGCCAACACTAATCACAAGAAATCCTCCTTACTCAGTGTAATCTCATATTTAGAGTAGGTTGAGCCCAGCTCTTAGGTTAGTGAGGGCGAAGAAATAATTGACAAGTATTGTTTGTAGTAGCTACCCCCAAATGCAATTAAAGCTTTCATTTTTCCAGGCCTAATGGTATTTGATATTCATTAGCACATTTCCTGTCAAATTACAGAATTACAGGGTCTCATAGAGATTTTTTAAAGTGATCTGGTTCAATTATACAATCTTCAGAATTCTGTAATTTGACTTTGCGAAAAGGCACAAGGGCTTAAACCAATAGTTGTCTTGCGCCAAAGAATAATAAAACGTACTAGTTATATCCGTCATTCATTTGACAAAGAGGGTGTATATGTCTAGACAGACCCAATCCTCAAGATGCAGATAGTCCAGTAAAAACCTGTATATTTTCTTAATTCTTTCCTCCACTGCCCTCAATGCCCTTGTTATTGATTTGGCCTGTTTGGCAATTTTAGCGCATTATTCCTAGACGTCTTCGACAGCCTGCATTTGATTTTAGGAGGAAGTAAGAGGACCTCTATAAGCCAGGCAGAGACACCTTCCAGCTTCCTTTCTTCTGTCCTAGGCTGCGACTCACCCAGCTCAAACATCTGCCGAAGCCTGGGTTCTTGCTGAGTTGACTGTGTTTGCTGCCGAGACCTCCCCAACCAGGACCAGTAATCATCAACAGAAAATAGGGAGAACCTTGACGGGGCCTGGAAACAAACTGTCTCAGTTAAAAACACACCAAAACTTAGGCATAAATTACCCTGATAGTAGCAACTAGAGACAACCTGGTTCAAATAAAGATCTGCCTGCCCTGTATGGGTGTTTCACGTTTTCTGAGGCTAAACCCCTGGAGTGAGCCCATCACCCTTGTCACAGGCAGACTATTTGCTCTTTGAGGACCTCTTTACTCTTCAGGTACACACTGGCAGGAATAGTGCATGGACTCTATTCCAAAGACAGAGCAAGCACTTGT
Source organism: Sturnira hondurensis (assembly GCF_014824575.4). Taxonomy (NCBI): domain Eukaryota; kingdom Metazoa; phylum Chordata; class Mammalia; order Chiroptera; family Phyllostomidae; genus Sturnira; species Sturnira hondurensis. Next base: position 6,316,170 of record NW_028075269.1, read on the forward strand.
CATAATAGTGATGAGCTTGGGCAAAACACTTCTCTGTTTACAAGGCCTTTTGTTATTTACATGTGTCCTCAGTGCAGAGGGTAGAAAATACACTGCAGTTGGGGGTGGGGTGTGATGAAGATATTTTCCACCTTCCTTCGCTCAGGTAAAACCAAATTCTGATTCTGTAGCCCAGCTTCCGCAGATCCTGAGTATTCCATGCACAAAAGAGTTGTGTACAAAGGGAGTTGGCCTAGAGCAATACAGCATTTTGGGTTCTGCAGCTCTAGAACCATGTTATCCAGTACAGCAGCCAGTAAGGCCAGCCACACGTGGTTACTAAGTCCTTGAAGTGGGCTACTCCGAACTGAGATGTGCTGTAGTCCAACCTACCCACTAGACTTTGAAGACTTAGTATACAAAATTAAAATGCCTCCTTAAGAATTTTTATATTAATTTTATATTGAAATCATGTTCGATAAATTGAGTTGAATAAAAGATGTTAACATGAATCTCACCTGTTTCTTCTTGCATTTTGAAATGTGACTGCTAGACTATTTAAAGTTATAGCTGTGGCTGGAATTATATTTCGATGAGACGGTGTGGCTTCAAAGGCCCATCTGGGATTGAGCTAGTTCGAACCACCTTAACTCTTCCTGAACTGTGAAGCACACGTGCCTCTCTCCAGAATGACAGTGTTGGGAGTCACTTTAAGAGAATCCAAGAAAAAGAGGGGATTTATCTAGAAAAATGTCTGCTCCCTTTTCCCAGTCCTAGTGCTGATGAAGAAGAAGGCTGCTGGGGGCATGTCTGCCCAAAGGAAATGCCACAGAAGAGATTTGGAAGGCTCCCATCTCTTTAAAAAAAAGTGAAGATACAGCAGACATATATGATGAACCCAGGACCGAGGCCCAAGTGGGCAGCAAAGGCAGTCCAGCTCCTCGGTCTCCAGGACACCCTGGAACTGCTATTTAATTCATTTGACCCACCTAAGAAACACACAACCAGGAAAACTAGGAAAGAGCTTCCTCTTGACAGCTTCCTGCCGTGACCAGCTTCTCTGGCCAGCTCAGACGAGGTCATTCACAAAGCAGTCCTTGGCACCTGCTTCTGTTTAATTCCACAGCTCAACAGTTCTCCTTTCTGTTACTCTCCTTGCCCCACTGAGACAGGGCCTTTTAAAATCGAAGTCGGGTCACGTGACCAGGTGACAAGGGTTTGTCCTCTACTCAGAACCTTCCTCTGGCTCCTGTAGCCTCAGAAGAAAAGCCAAGGCCCCAAGAGTGACCTGTGGGGGCCACATCACCTCCCTGATGTCACCTCCTACTCCTCTCTTTGGCTCACCCAACTCCTGGTTGTGCTCCGAGTCTGACCTTTCCCTCTGAACCAGGAGAGCCTTCTCTCACGTTAACGGCCTCCTCTCCTTTAGGCTTTGCTCAGATTTCACTGCACAGCAAGGTCTCTCCCGCCCCCTCATTTAAAATTGCAACATGTACTCCTCCATTTCCAGTCTCCCTTACCTTTCTCTATTTTCCTCCTTCCTAGCACATATGGTCTATCCATTGTAAATGATGAAACTTACTTACCCATCTAATTGTTTATCGTCTATCTCTCTCCACTAGAATAGAAGTGTTGTAAGGGTAGAAGCCGTGTGTGTATGTGTTTTCTTTACTGATGCGTCTCAAGAAACTAGAACAGTGGTAGGTATTCAATAAGTATTTTTAAGACATAAAGGAAGTCATAGAATGTTCATTATCCTTTTTATTCCCGTCACTGCCTTTTCAGTCCAAACCCTTATCGCCTGGTACTGAGAAGCCCTCAGCAGTATCCCAGCTCCTCTCTCGGCACGCAGGCCTTTTCTGGTCCCACCTAACCTCACTCCTTCCATTCCTTTCTTAACGAATCCACCAGATACTTGCCAATAGCCAAAGTCAGTAAGAAGTAGAAGAACCTTTGGCGAATGCTTAAGTATGGATAGTTTATGATGGAACTCACTAAAAAGTCTCTGAGGTACAGCTCTTTCACTACGGAATATTTAGTTTGAGACCTGTGGGTGATGGGGATTCATGAAACCTTTTCTGTAAGATAGAGTTGTGATAAAAGGGGTGCTTGATTAGTCATTCTTTTCAGTTCCTCAAGGGAATTTTCTCAGAATCAATTCAGATAGTCATAAGACAAACGAGTGGGCTCACAGTGTCTCTGACCTGGCAGGAACGCCTTCATTGAGTTGCAGTTTGATTGTCAACGTGAAACCCTTTAATCATGAGCTGGGCAAGGCTCCTCCATCTGCACAGCTTCTCTGTGTCCTTGACGACGTTTCTTATTTGTTCACTAATGAGCTAATCAAAGACCTATGTGATTGTTCCCACCTTAAAAGTAGTAACAAAGGAAAAAAAATTGTTTCTGCAAATGAATTTGATTTCCTTTGGTCAGGGAATGGCAATAATGAAATCTGATATATTTCTATTTTGCTTGCATTGTCAGAAAAGCTTGATTCAGGGCCCTATTATGGAAGTATTTAACTTACTACCTAGGTCTTGTAACTTTTGCGGAATGGGGGATTAAGCTCTACTGCCTGGAGGAAGGTATATCAAAGAATTTGTGGATATATGTTAAAATAATGCAGCCATTAGTAAATATTTGGCAGGCAGATCCTCTGAGGCTACCCAGCTTTGTTTTAACTCTAAATCAATTCCTTCCTCCTCCAGATAGATTTGCTAAGCAGTAAAGGTTGTCATCCTCAGAATTCCTCACACACAGTATATATATCAGCATGTATCAATCTTTGTTTGCCATGACCTACCCGGAAGATTCATCCTCTTTTATGATGTCCCAGTGACTACACTCAGAATATTTATGTTCTTCCCAGACTTCTGTCACTCTACCGCTGCCCCTCCCACTGGCAAAGCTGGGAAAGACACAGCTGATCTGGCTACTTCCTCTAATTTTTAAATGTGCACGTCTTTATTCATTTTTACATGTGTGTATGGCATTTAGTTATTTTTGTCCTCACCTGAGGGGAAGTGCGGGAGAGAGACAGGGAGAGAAACCTCATTGATTGGTTGCCTCCTGCACAAGCCCTAACTGGGAACAAGCCTGCAACCCAGACACGTGCCCGGACTGGGAATCAAACCCATGACCCTTTGGTTTACAGGACGACATTCCAGCCAACCGAGTCACACCAGCCAGGGCTCAACTCTTGCATTTTTAAGCGTAAGAGTTGTCATGGATGTAAGAGTCATTAGACGTGCATCTGAACGTCAGGTTTGCCAAATATAGCTATGAGATTTTGGGTAAGTCGTTTTCTTACCAAACCTCAGGTTCCTTGGCCATCAAATAAGAATGCTTATAGCGACATATTCAGATTGTTGTGAGGATTGAATTGATGGATCACGGCAAAGCCCCAGAAAGAGCGCCCACCTCACAGATGGAGCGTATTTGCTGGTTTCCTCACCATGACCAGCCTCACTCATACCCACACTCCTTCACCCATCTGAGCTTCTGTGCCTCTTCAGGAGCTATTGGTTTCCACACTGTAGTCTGTGGAGCCCTTAGGGACCACCTGGGTGGCTCTTCAGATCTCTGCTTCTGCATGCTCTGGAACAATCTGCTTCGATCAGTTTTATATAATTCATTTTGGCATAAGATTTTAGTTTGAAAAAAAAGAGTGCTAGAACTTAACTTTTTAACTGTTTACAATCCAAGTTTCTTCCAGGGACAAGGACTGTAGTATACTTTTGTCATCATCCCCCAGTGTAGACAATAAAGTTGTATGTGCAGTTGATGTTCAATAAATGTCTAACCAATGATGGAACCAAAAGGTTCTGGTGGCTCTCAGGTTTGTAACAGAGCATGGGGCGTTTGCCCACCTATTGGGGTTATTCCAAGCCACCCAGGGCCATCCCAAAGATGGCCATCTGGTTTCCCCATGAAAGATCAACCTTGTAAGTTGCTTTTCTCAGAGACCCCATAAATATGGGCTCTTGGCACTGATTAAAATATATTATTGACTTTCTGAGTATATTCTAAATGGAAAGAAACTGCATGCTCCTGAAACATTTCAAGGGTTTATGAAAGTCCATAAAACTGTTTATATTTTTCTGAACTGGAAAGTTGATTTGGAAGTTATCCCCCCTCACACACACACACACACACACACACACACACAGCCTTGTAAGTACATTGAGACACATCCAAAAGCAAATACAAAACCTCAAATAGTATTTATTTTTCAGTGGTGAAGTTATTCAAGGTTCTTATTTTCCCCATTTTGTTTCGCTGAATTTTATAATTTTTAAATAAAACGTAACAGATGTATTTTACTGAGAGAGTATATGAGAAAGAGGAGGGGAGTGAGTGAGAGAATTGAAAGGATAAAACTTTAAAATCTGCATTCAAATTTTCCCACTAGCAGTCCTTGAAGTATTGTTACCTGAAATGGTCTGTGCTTTGGATCATTGGTGGTAATGCCATTTGCAGCTTCTTGGCCCCTCTGGTAGGCAGGTACAGTCAGCTAATGTCCAGAGTGTGTTGCAAGATTTACGGGAGCCACCATCCAAAGATAGTCATTCCTTAAGGAACCTGAAAAGGAACAAACATGAAGTTTGACGATTTTCATATTATTTGGGCATTGCCATAAAAAAAGCCACGGGGTCATAGAATTCTAGAGCAAAGATTCAGGAAAAGAACGTCTATTCCATTCCTTACCCCAAGTCAACTGAAGTTCAGAGAAGGGATGCGATTTGTCAAGACAATTTAGGACTTTCCATGAGAGCTCATGCTGTACCTTTTCTTGGTTTCTTATCTCAACCATCACAGCTTGGTGGAATCAGTGTCCTTCTCGGTCAGTGTTTAGAATGTGTACTTTTATTACATTATCCAGGTAAATAAGACCCAAACAAAAACGCCTTGGAAACAAAGCTGCATCACATTTCTCCTGCTGTGGCTGCTTGCTTAATGACCTAAATGCACCATCACTTTGATGAGGGTGTTGATTTATCAAGGAAGAGGGTGTTATTGGAAAGGAGTGAGTCGGAATATCCACGTAGGGAGACGTTGCTCTCAACACACTACGGGTGAGATGTTGGTGGGTGGGCAGAGGGGAGTGGCGTGGAGTGGCAGACCATGCGTTAGAGAAAAACAGAAGACTTTTCTATGTTCACGACGCAGAAAGGAAAAACTGCAGTCTCCAATCTGCTCCGTTCACCCAGACCATTAAAAGTAGGCCAGAGTGCTGCTCCTTCGCCTCCACCCACTACCACTCAGCATTGTCCTTTTGAAATCAATCCCAGCCACACGCTGGACCCGTCCCGTCCTGGGCTTGCCGATTTGCACTGATTTTGAAGAAGTCGAGAAAGTATCCTTGTTGCCTACAGCTGCCAAATTGCAAAAAATGGGTGCCTTCAAATAACAATATGTGTTCTCTCACAACTTTGGAGGCCAAGTCCAAAAGCAAGGCGACCTCTTTTGAATGCCTTTGTACGTGTGAATTATTAGTGTGAATGGCTGTGAATTACCATTTCTGTTACCTTGGACAAGACACCTGACTTTTCTGGGCATGTATTCAGCATCTGAGACAGCCCTCTCGAAGTCTCAGATGCACTTTTAATGACTACACGAGATAAAGTTCGTGGCATGGCTGTCATTCAGTACCTGGTGGTAGCTATTATTTTCAAGACGTGGCTGAGAGTGCACACAGGTGCCCTCTGCACAAAGAAGTGCTACACCCTTATTCTTTTCCCAATCAAATTCCCCCTTTGAGGCTGCATGCTAATAACTCTCTCCGTAATTGTCACAGCACACAACTCTGGGAATCAGAAAGCTTCTCCACCACCCACTATTTACAAGAATGACATGAATAGTTCTATTTAATCACTTAGAGATGATTGAAGACATTTATTCCTCATTTGCAACAAAGGCAGAGAGAGAGGCAAAGAGACTGGAATACTAACAAAGCATAAAATGCAGTTTATATTTGTGTTTTTATTTTGACTCTGAGGTTAAAAAAATGTATGCTTTTAAATGAAACTTTTAACATTGTAGATATTATTCCCAACAATGCTAAGCAAGAAATGTGTCCTTGATTGATAGGCCAATAAAATACCAGTTTTCCATTCTGAACTAAACTGAAAATATAAAAATGCATTGCCTAGCCCTGGCTGGTGTAGCTCAATGGATTGAGTGCGGGCCTATGAACCACACAATCGAGGTTTGATTCTCAGTCAGGGCGCATGCCTGGGTTGCAAGCCAGTTTCCAGCAGGGGACTCACGAGAGGCAACCATACATTGATGTTTCTCTCCTTCTCTCCTTTCCTTCCCCTCTAAAGATAAATAACATATTTTTTAAAAATGCATTGCCCAGACCCCTCACCCCCATTCTCCACCCCAGCTTTGAAGAGATTAGATTGCATTAGAAACATCTTGCCTTGGGAGGCACTAAAAGTTGTGTTTAGCTTTTTGAAGTAGAAGGTTTGCTTTGATCTCTTTTGGGGGAACCTGGGGAGCAACATGCTGGTGCCTTCCATATAGAAATGGAAGAATTAAGTGATCAGTGCTTGGAACCTCACTAGTCCCCAGTAAATGGTCGTTCTGAACTCCCTCCTTTCATCTCCACGTACAGTACCGTGTGCCCCGCTCCTGGGCCACACAGACTGCTCTCCTGCACTGTCAGTGTTTTAGCGCCACATTGGTACCTTTTGTTTCGCTATGTAGCTCTGGAAACCGGTGCAGGGCTTCTCCCCATGAACACACTCGGTAACAGTTTGTTGGATTTCATTGACTAATCATGCAATTGTGAGAATTAGGTTGTGCTCAGAGCCCACATTCATTTGCACATGTGTTTATGTGTGTTCGCATCCCACCATATGCTACAAAGGCTTTAAGAATATTCAAATGAATAGTGTAAATATTATTTCAAAGAAGCTGAAGTTGTAGTTGTTGTTTAAATGGAAGACTGAAAAAAACTACTCTGCCTTTGTGGGGGAACTGCCTCCTTGAACTCTTTGGCTTCTCTCCAATGGCAGCACACATGTTACGTGATGGGTGAAAGCAGGAAATCAGGCCTGGAATCAGGGGACCCAGAACAACCAGGAGAAGCTCAGTGTTCTCTGGGGCATGTTTGACGTGTCCCTGGCCTTGGCCATTGTGGCTTGGTTGGTTGGAGCATCATCCCATAAACCATAGGGTGTGATTCCAGTTAGGGCAACTGCTGAATTGTGGGTTAGGTCTGCCCCTCCCCTCCCCGGCTAGGTGCGTGCGAGAGGCAACCAATTGGTGCTTTTCCTTCACACCTGTTTCTGTCACTCTTTTGCCCCTCTCTAGGGTTAATAAGCATGTGCTTGGGTGAGGGTAAAAAAGTAAAATGTTGTGCTTGTTTTCTTCTAGATAACATTAATTTTCTGGACCAGCCTCTGTTGAACAGTCAGTGGGTATGTCGCCATGCAGTCTCCACCATCTAGAACAATGCAGATGTGGTTTTTGCAGCAGGTGTTTTTCAGTGAAGAGATTGCAGAAGGCAGTCTTCCCAGTGAAGCCAGGTGGGGGCAGGATGACAGGTGACACATGTCTTGTGGATGGATGCCAGCAGGGACAGGAGATGACTGGTGACCAGGCACCCCTGCCAATGTCGTGACACTCAATAAGGTCCCTCATAGATGCGACCACTGACCTGGATGATTCTTCCTGAACTGACCAAAATTAAGTTTCCTGCCACCAAGTTGAATCAAGTTCAGTTATAGGAAAGCTGCATTTCTCTGCTCCTGAGCTTATGAACTGATTTTATTTTATTTTACTTTTTAGGCTCCTTAAGGTTTTGTTTTAATCGTTACTGTATTTTTTTCCATTACCAGTTGGTCCTCTTATACTTGGTACATACATGTAGATAGGTATACACCTTATTTTCTTCTAATTTTAAAGTGATATACACTTTTTGTAGAAATATTGCCTGGCTTGGTTGTCATTGTTTTTCAAGAAAAAATTACTTCATATTTATGTAGACCTTTTTCGTTTAAAATGTATTTTTTCATATTTAATATCTCATTTAATCCTTATGACAACTTAGATAGAAATCTAGCCCCATATTACAGATGAGAAGACAGACTTATAAAAGCAAATGTAAATTCCTTGGAATCACCAGCCACAAATGGGCAGAGCCAGGATCAGGACCCCAGTCTTCCAATTCCAGGGCTGTCTTCTTTTCTTCCCTTCCTTCCTTCTCCTTCCTTCCCCTCCCTCCCTCCCTTCCTTCCTTCTTTCTTTTTTTCTTCTCTCTCTCTCTCACTCACTTTTAGACAACAGAAACATATTGCTGAGAGTTCTGGAGAGTAGAATGTCAAGAAGGTGTCAGCATGGTCTCCTTCTGGTGAGGGCCCTCTTCCTGGCTTATAGCCAGCGCCTTCTTGCTGTGTCCTCCCTCACGTAGAGGAAGGGGCTCGGGATATCTCCGAAGCCTTTTTTAGGGCACTAACCCCATTGGTAAAGGTTGTGTGCTCATGACTTACGCACCTTCACAAACCCCTTCTTACCAACACCACCACGTTGGGCTTTAGGATTTCAGCATGTAAATTTGGGGGGAGGGCACAAACCTTCAGATAATAGTATTCTTTCTGATCCCTCACAAGAATCATTCTGAACAGTCCACTCATGACAATGCATAGCAAAGCAGTTAACCCTACCACTACTACTGCTACTAGCTCTCCTCTATGAGCAGTTCTATCCTACATGCCAGCACTCTGATTAAGGATTGACATTTTTGTCCCGTCAAATTCTCCCAACAACTCAAACGTATAGGAAGTAACATGCATTATCTCCCAGCATCTCATTCTTCTGAAGTCAGTGTTAGGTTCAGTGATAGAAGTGACAGCATCAAAGGGAAGCCCTTAATAGTGGTTTGGTTGCTGGAAGAGACATTTTTCTCTCATGGATAAGAAGAAGCAGGAGATGTGTAGTATAGGATACTACAGTGGTCATTCTGCTAAGACCAAGAGTATCAGCTCAAGGATGAAGCCTTTAGGATGAAAGGCAAAAGAGAGAGAGAGAAAAGGGCAAGACCCTGGGCCCATTGCAACATCATAGTGCTGCTGGATTAAACCTTACCTGAAGGTCATATTACCTCTTTCATTTACATAAATCAATAAATTCCCTTAATTGTTTAATCCAGCTTGAGGGATTTTGGTGTTGTTCTTTGCAACCTAAAGTATCCTAACTAATCCAGGTAGATATTATTTAGTAGCTGTGTGAACTTAAAGCAAATATGGAATCTCTGCTTCTTTTCCTCATCTGTTGATTGAGAATAATACTAGAACTTATTTCTGGAATTATTATGCAAATAAAGAGATAATGTAGATAAAATATTAAGTACACATAGTAAGAAACCTATGTACATGTGTATGCTACTATTATTTCCAGACACAATAAAAGAATGAGGACTGTAATTACTTTAGGTCAGATCTGAGGTGCCTAACCATATTTATTCCCATGGCAACTCTCAGATGCCTTTGTTACCACACATATGTACTTTGATATTGTTAGATCGAGGCAGGCCTAGGAGGAATGAAAATCAACAGGCGAGAAAATGGCCCCGTGGGAAGCTGCCTGCAGACCCTCCCCAGGAAGATTAGGGTCTGGGGTCGGCTTATCCGGCACAACAGGATGCAGCTTTCACTCAGCAACCAGCTCTAGCCAATCAAACTCTGATACCCCAACAGCAGGTGTTTGTGTTTAAAAACCCTGATCTAAGAACAAGTGAGCGAGTCCCAACCCCCCGTGGTTGGCTCCACTTTCCCTCTTATTCCCCACTAATAAACCCTGCTCTCCATAGCTCGCTGCATCTATCCAGTTTCTTGAGTGACTACAACCTAACAGATATTTGTTTACTGGGAACTTTTAGTATCTAGAAGGCAAGACTATGTCTTAGTATTCTTTGCATCCACCTCAGTGCCCAGCTTTGTGCCAAACATCTAGCATGTGTTTGACAGAAGTTTGTGGAACTGAAGAATGGAGTTGTGTGAAAGGATCCCCCCAAAAGAGAAAGATAGGCAAGGATAAGAAAAGGTATACCTGATGAAACAGGTGTCAGGAGTGGCCGGGGGGGGCGGGGACCGGAGCACAGGGGGAGCGATTTGGCTTGGGTAGGGGGGTTGTTCATAATCAGTGGGATCCAATTTCTGCTCCCAAATGGCTATCATCACATTTCTTTTAGGGTTACACACACAGCCAGGCACGAAATATTTCCCAGTGATTATTACCAAGGCAAGGCCTGGGAAACACATTTGTAAAAGAAAGAAAAACCACAGTGAACTTTCCTCCAAGAGAGCTGGGACCAGCATCTGTGTTTATGTTCTAGATTAAACTGCATATGAATTTGAAAGAGAGAATTCTAATTTGTCATACAATATTAATCTTTACTACATAATACTGTCGAACAGAGCAGCTCCAACTGAGAAATGAGTTGCTAAAGGTCTCCAGTTATATAAATAATAGTGGTAGTAAATATCTTGATATTATCTACTGGTATTTTTAGAAATATTTCATTTTTTTCTTCATCAAAAGTTATGTCGAGGGTAACAAAGTATGTATTGTTACTTCCCTTTAAACGTGGATTAGTCATGCATTCGATTATCTGGAGTGGACCAAATTCAAGGCTACTATTGTTAATGAATTAAGAGGCAGCAATAATGTTCCAGGCACAGGCCTCGCCCTGGGGACACAGAGATAAACGAGTCAGAGGCTCTGTCCTCATAGAAATTACATGTTTTATTACCTCAAACCCAACTAATTGAAACTTGTCTGTAGTCAAGTTTAAGGAGAAAGAAGGCTGAAAAGATGAGGTCATCTTGAGGGTTCTGAATTTTTTGCATCAGTGGGGCATCTCCTGGGGGCTAGTCCACACTGAGCCCAGACTTCTACATGAAGGGATGCGGGGAAGCTTACTCTGTCCATTGCTGTGATGGCCCAGGGTTGCCATACAATCCCCTCAGGTTGCACGAGTGAGCACATGCCCCCTCCCCTTGGAGATCTGAAATGTGTGTCAACAAAAAGCTCAACAGAAACACCTGTGAACCTCTCCTGGGGGTCAGGTGTCTGCAACTGCCCAGGAGTGATCTCGGCGCCCTTGTTTCTGTCCTTCAGAGGACCTGTTTCTGATCTGGACCCTGTGTGGGAAGTGACTTGTTTTGCCAGAGGGAAGTTACATTTCTTTCCCAAGCTCTCCCACAACTGCTCCCTTACTCCTCTCTGCCCTCTCCATTGCCAAGGCTCCTGTAGGTGAGAAAACTCCCACTGCAGAAACAAAGCTGCAGCATGATGCCAGCGTGGATGGATGGGAGCAACATTTTGGGGGCTCAACATCAGTAAACAAAGACTTAGAAATCAAAGATATACCTTAAGGACAAAATGGTGGGCAAATGCATCAGCAAAGTCCAAGCCTCAGTGGAAAGACCCCCAAAGAAGTGGCGCACATCCCAGCACTGGAGCTGTGCATGTGACTGGAGCACAGTTCCTGGAGGACGATGAAGACTGTCCCAGGTAAAAAGTTGGTTATCACCAACGTCCCGATATGGGTCATTCATTCAAGGTGGACTGGGTGCCAGGTGCTATGTCAGTGTTCTACATGCTCGATCCATACTTCCCTCAACTTGATACAAGAAAACCCATTTGAGAGCATGGCTGTTGTTATCTTCACCGTATTGGTACAGGGAGTAAGACTCAAAGAAGTTCAATGACTACGCAGGATTTCATGGCCGGAATTCAAAGTCGTGTCAGTCTAACTGAGTTTGCTTATAACCACTGTGCTCTCTACTTCCTTAGCAGGGAGAAACAGGAAGCTGGTGGCAGAATCCTTTGTGGATCTTCGGTGATCTGTTGTGTGTATTTTACACTACGTTGTATGTAGTTGCAAGCCATACAGCATGGTTTTTATTCCATAGGGTGTATGCAGCCAATCACAAAAAGGCCCCTGTCCTTTCATAAAATATAACTGCAGAACAGTACCCGCAACACTCCTGGAGGTAAAAGACAAACAAAAACATTTCAGTGAGTAACTGGAAGCCATGAAAACTGGGACATTGCTTATTTTTAACACAATCAACTAAAAACGGTGAACTGAAAGAAGCAATAATGCAAATTAAGGATCCAAACATTTGAATTAACAGGAGTGAAAGAATGAAAAAAAATGAGAGAAAAACACTTAAATATATACAGGCCAAGCATGTATTTAATTGGAATCCCAGAGGAGTGAAGAGAAAGAAAAGGCAAATGTTATCAATTACTTTATTGATGCTGAGACGGGAAGCAGTTATCAATTCTCATTGCCTGTGCATTAGACTATCAAAAGTGTCAAAACTTTCAGAGTGGGGTCAGTGGCTTGCAGGACAGTCCCAGAGACGACAGTGGAGTATTCTCTTCACAGGCTAGGAGACAGATAGTTGTGTGGAGGGGGTGAAGGATTTCAGTCGGATATGTTTTACAGTATTTTTCCAAAGAGAAACCAGTAGTAGGTTAGTTCTACATAATTTCCAAGCCAGATTAAGAGCCCACCACTGGTGGCTCCTAGTTCTTCATGGAATCTTTGAAAAAATGCAGTACCATCAGTAGCTAACTGAGAGGACTTCTTCACGGGAAGAAGTTTTAGGAATACCTGTGTTGGTATTGTATTTTTAAAAATATTTTCCTTATTGGGTATTGTAATGGTTAATTTTATGTGTCAACTCCTCTGGACCAGTGTGCAGATATTTGGTCAAACATTATTCTGGATGTTTCTGTGAAGGTAATTTGGATAAGATTTATGCTTAAATGAGTGGTCTTGGAGTCAAGTAGATTGCCTACCATAATGTGAGTGGGCCTCATCCAACCCACTGAAGGTCTGAATAGGCCCACAACTTTCCAGGATCTAAGCAAGAAGGAAGTCCCCGGCAGACTGCCTTTGGACTTGAACTATGACTCTGCAGACAGGGTCTTCAGAGTCAGAGCTTTCTGACAAAGTATTCTGTCACTGGAGCTGAGCTATCTTTGCAGAGATTAATTTCCTATTCAGTAAAACGTTCAGGAAGAGGCAGCAATTCAATAGAAGGGATCCCAGCGCCGCGTGGAAGGGTGGATGAGGAACTCCTAACGTTCCTTCTCACTCTAAGGTTCTAATGTTAGTTCTCAACAACGAGTGTCCAAATCAAAAAGGCTTTAAATCAAAAACTCCTTTAAAACAGTTTTGCGTCCCAAATTCAAATGACCACAACATCCCGCTTCCTCAATCTGACTGAGGTTATACTGAGCAATTAGACATAATAGTTGTTTTATCTGATTTCTACTCAGGAAAGGAAAACATTTCATTGATATACAAAAATGTGATGATTTTTTCTTTCTTCTATGAGTCAATAGACTTGGTAAAGAATCTAGACCTTTAAATAAATTGAAGTAGTAAACTTACACAAGATGTATAAGTTGTCTAATGTGCAGCGGAAGTTTCAATGGAGCAGAAGAAATAAGTTCTTTGCCAAAAACGTCCCGTAAACAATTACATTTAAACTGTAGTTGGTTATTTAATAATCTTGATATTATGTAGGAAAGTACACTATGTTATGATGTGACTTTTTTTTTTTAAGATTTTATTTATTTATTTATTTTTAGAGGGGAAGGAGAGAGGGAGAGAAACATCAATGTATGGTTGCCTTTTTGTGCATCCCCTGCTGGTAGTTAGCCTGCAAGGAACCGGTTTGCAACCCAGGCATGTGCCCTGACTGGGAATCGAACCGCGATCATCTGGTTCGCAGGCCCGCGCTCAATCCACTGAGCTACGCCAGCCAGGGCTCTGATGTGACTTTTTAAAATTTCAAGAAAAGGTATTATTTTCTTTTTAAAGTCAATCTGTAGGGCTAAAACGAGAGCCTTGCCAAGAGGTCCCTCTGCCCACACGGAGGGGACACATGGCTTACAGCCCTCAGGCCGTGTGACTCGCTCACACTAGAGAGATGGAGAGCATGTGACCCAAGCCACTCTGGGGAAGTCAGAACATGTTTTAAAAGGTAACTGTAAGCAATAAATCACTTTTTTATTTCCGGTAAAAAATATTCAATATGCCATTTGTACGGCTTTAGAATTGTGTTTCTCTGAATTAAGCAATTTACTTCCCTCTGGGAAATGCCAAACATGAATCATAACAGGAACTGTTGTTGAATTTCTTGAACACGGGAAAACATAGGACCAGGTTCTGTGTTAGAATTTGGGGTACAGGGGTGAACAAATGCAAATTCTCTCAGATATTAGATTTTATACATAGTCTTATTGTCATGAATATCACATGTCTAAAATGTAATGGAATATGAAACACTGATTTATTCTTTTTAAGTGAGATCATTTCTTTTCTGTTTTTCACACTCTAAACAGAAACAGCTCATCCCCAAGAAATGCAAGCTAATTCACAAATAAGCCAATGGGTTCTGCCCAACATTTATGGCCCTACAACCCTATTGGACTATTGGCTCTGATTTTAGTTGAGGAAAATAAATATAAATGACCTCCCTGAACCTTAGGTGTATGAAATCATGTTACAATGCCAAATCTAAGGTTTCAATGTGTGAGTGCCTCATAAATATTTACACATAGGTATTTTTGCAATCACTTTTTTTGTTTACATCTAAGGTATAGGGAGTCTCATGTTTGTATCAATAATTCCTTTACATTTATTTTGACATTTCAACCAGTTATGAATGCTTCTTAATGTACACCTGTGAAGAGGTTGGCTGGCCCTTTCACAAATAGACATGTGTGAATACGAAATGTTTGTTAATGATACGAGTGACTTCATCAGTGTAAAAGTCTGGAGAATTATTTAGGAACCCCACCCTTTACCCCAGCAGTTTTCTTTCTAATAACACTTCTAATTGAAAAATATTCTGTATCAAGCCACTTGAATGCTGAGTTGTAAAATACTAGGTTACATTCCTTCTGGTAATCGATGCTACAATAGATTGCAGAATCTTGAATTTTAAATATGTTTCAGATATAGACATGCTTCAAGGTATCACAGAACTATTCATATCTCAGGATTTATATCGCAAATGTGTTCTATAGATAGCTTTGGGATGGTCACTAAAAAGTAAACATTTATAACATTCACTATACCGAACATGCTTTTCTTATACGAATGTTAAAAATTATTGGCATCCATTTGAAGAACTTGTTAAGCCTCTAAAATTTTGAAGCACCAAGTATCTGGAATATGCCTTGAAGCAACTTCTGTTTACAGACAATGTCTGTAAGATATCCAAATACCACCGTGATATGTTTACAGTATATAAAGGAATTAAATATCAAGTCCTTTTGGGTGTGTATTTCTAAATGAACATTAAATAATTTGGGGGAAAAAGTAAAGATTTTTATTTCTGGTGTATGTCAAAGGAATGATTGCATTCATCTTTGCAGCTCGCTTTTGGTTAGTAGTGACTTTCTCTAATGGTCATTAAGGTCATTGCTGGGAATTAGTTTACTTTTGTAAATGGATTTCACCTGGAAATGTCATTGCTCTGCAATCAACTGTATCCTCTCGGGCCTCTGAGCAATGATGCTAAAACTACTGACAGATGGAGAATTTTGAAATGAGTCCCAACTAATTCTGACAGCCATCACTTCCCACCCCCCTTAGTTAAAAATTAACTTCCAATAGTGGGGAAGAGATGATGAAACCTCCCCAATACCTACAAAAGATGTTTAATATCACGAATTGTTATTCATCATTTCTTTTTTGGGAGGGAGAATGAGTCGAGCTAGGGAGTTATCATGACTACTAAATAAAACCAAAAGCTCATTATATTATACCTTCTAAATTAAACTTACAGTCAGAAGGAAGCAGTCTTCCAGGGAGGGTCATTGTCACAGGAATCGTAAGTATTGTGTTGGTCAAAAGGAGGCACAAAAATTCACCTGCGAGGAGTTTATCTACTTTAATTAGTTCTCAAGGCTTGTCTTTTAAATCTCCCTGTGACGTAGAGAACAGCACCAATACATTTCCTTCAAGAGTCAAGGTCTCAACTTATTTAAAGTATTAAAGAGAGCATCTTCAGCTGGCTGGGCAGCACAAAGTGGTGCTAATTAGGCATTAAAATAAAAAAGGTAAGCGAGAGGGAAGCCTCTCTCATCATCGGCTTTGAAGGCAAGATTACGGACTTGGGACCTTCAGTAGTGTCAAGTGCCTCATTGCTCGAATGACTTATTCTCCGGTGGAAAAGACTCAGGGTGGCTTTGTCAAATCAACAGCCAGATACGTGACTTTGGCAGAAGCATTAGCTTGGAGTTAAACACTGATTTTGGGGAAAACCCACATGAACGATGGCCAAGGTACTGTAAGTACGCAGCATGGCACTGATGGATGTGCCGCCTTTCCCCGTCATGCGTGTCTCCTTTTGATGCCTTTTATCTCCCGGCTTTGCTGCTCATGTGCCGGTGATGGTCAGGCAGAGAAATGCAAGCTCGGTTGATTCCAATTCTTTCCTTTTTTCCTTCTTCAGAGACAAGGAAAAGGATGGAAGAATGTTTATGAAGGAAAATTGGTGGAATTTTGTAAGATCGATAGGTGAAGAACAGTAATATAGAACTTGTATATTTTAGTAAGGTAAAAAATGTAAAAAACGTGGCAGCACTGATCATTGTAACAAAACTGAGTGTGTTTGCACTGAAGATAGAAACTGGAGGACTGGTTGGTACTCAGAAGATGGAACCTAGTGGCATTAGAAAATGTAGTTATGGGTCACCTGTGCACTAGGAGTGATTTCATTCCGAAACTCAGTAGACCATGTTTGAAGTTTCAGCACGTATTGCGGGGGAGAAGAAAATTTCCACTTTCCCCTAGGTCTTCCGGCTGGTCAAATCATTTAAATGATGTAAGACAGATTAACAGGAGAAGATAACCATATTTAATTCTGTAGGGACATACAGGGGTTCCATAAAACTATGGGGCCAGAGGACAAATCACGCTGTTGATACTTCTATGCTATCTTCAGCTAAGGAGAAAGTGGGGTAGTGGTTTGGAAGTTCCAAGGGGAAGAAAGCAATTCAGATGGGGACAGAAAAACAGGTGTTTGGTAGACAAAAGTTTGCTGGACCATCTTTTACAATGGGGCACAGAGGGGCCTTTGATCAGATGGGTCTTGCTAGCTTCCTCCCTATCACACCTAATTCGTATTAAACTGTGTTTATCTGTGACGATCGCTCAGTGCTGGAGCCTGTCCTTTATCTAAATTAGGCAGTTAGTGGGAAGGTCAAAGGTTCTTCCCGAGTATTTTGTTTCTTAAAAAATTACCAGTTTAAAGTAACCAATATCCCAAAGAGGCATATTCTGGGGTGGCAAACTCTGCTCCCCTTCTATACGTATATGGAAGACAGAGGGGGGAGAGAATAAACATGAACTGCTGAGTTTAAGGGACAACTCTGACATGCTAAAAAAAACTTCAGTTTAATTATGGAAAACACTTAAATGAGGCAGTATCTTTGAGAAGTCATATATGTAGTGCACAGAAGCATTTTCTGTTGGGCGGTTTGGGAAAAAGAAATCCTTCACATCTCTTTTCTGGTTCAAAACCAATTGAGTAGACATGAGGTCTGGATGGGAGTAGTAACAGCATATGAGCTTTCTACCACTTCCCCCAGGTTTAGATCTTAGGATTCTTACCCAGTCAGCCCCATGAAGGAACATGGCTTGCCAGATACTCTTGCGTGAGCAAGAATGAAAATGCAGAGGACAGTGGGACCCTTGGTGTGTTTCCGGACACTGGTTGTTTACTGCATGTAAGTAAAAACTGAGAGAACATAGCCATTAAGAAGACAGGGTTTTAAGAAAACGTAGCAAGAGATGAGGCTATACATTAATTATAGAAGTAAAATTCTACACTTTAACCCAACCTAGGAGAGCAATGTGGAACAATGGATGTTGTGGTTTTACTATCCCAGATTAAACAATAGGCTTGGGGCAGAAAAAAATAGGTGTACAAAGAAGCAGCTCTCTTTCCTTTCAGAGAGCAGCAATATTGAATAATGTTTCTATTTTGTGAGTTAATGGAGGACTATATTAGGTACACACACATGTAATGATCGAGAAAATTTTTCTTCCTATACTATTCTGACTTTTTCTGCTTGTATTATTCAAAACTCAGTTGCAATTGTCAGAAAATCAACTAAAAGTGGCTGAACACACAAAAACCTGTACATGAATTTTTAAAAAGATTTTATTTATTTATTTTTAGAGAGAGTGGAAGGGAGGGAGAGAAACACCAATGTGTGGTTGCCTCTCTTGTGCCCGGTACTGGGGACCTGACCCGAAACCCAGGCATTGGTATCAAACTGGCAACCCTTTGGTTCACAGGCCAGCACTCAATCCACTGAGCCACACCAGCTAGGGAATGAATGTTTTATAGTGGTTTTATTCATAATGGTCAAAAAGATGGAAACAGCCTAATAGCTTTCAAAAAGTGAATGGTTGAATGAATCACAGTATATCCACATCAGCAATAAAAAGGAATGAACTACTGATACACATATCGAGTCCTAATCAAAGAACTTTTTTTCTGTCATGTCACTAATCTTCATTATATCGCACATTTTCCCTTGCCATCTGTTTGAAAGTATGAGAATGAACTTCTTTAAAAAAATTATGATCACTGGCTTAGTTTGTCTCAGATAGCATGCTTTAGGTACACACACATGTGTGGCAGAAATATCTCAGAACCAACCTTTCCTGACAGCTCTTAACGTGATGGACTAATCCCTATAGTGGTTGTTATGTAGAACTTGCCATTTACATGGCTTGAGTGGTTTGTTAAATGATGTTCACTCTGAGAAGTATGGACTAGCTGTCAACTATGGCCTTTTGGGGGAAGTTACAGGGAAGAACTTAGTATCCTTATTACATGCATATGTCAAAAACAAATGTCCTATGCTGATTCGTGAAACACAAGATTATATTTGTCTTAGTGTCTAAGTTGTGTCTTCAGACTTTGAAGTCTTAACACAGAAACATTCAAATATAAACCAGTGATTTTTGTAAGATATCTTGGAGTATTTGCCAGCCAATTTCAGGCGAGTTGTGAAAATGCGACAAAGAATGTGATATTGTGATTATAAAAGACACAAAATAGTCCTTGAAAAAAATCAGTCTATAGGGTTTGCAAATATTTTCAGTGATAAAACCTTTATTAATCCGTTACCAGTAAGAATTTAAATTGCTTTTGATATGAACAATATGAGCTAAATATAATTTATTTATAATTATAAAAAGCATTGAATCTTTCCTCAATTAAATTACCAAATCACAGGTGACCATGGGCATGGAACTTGTTTCCTATAGTACAGGCTTTTGTAGTCACCCATATGCCGGGTACCAGCCCAACCGCAGGTGGGTGGGTGTATTATACAGAGTTAACAGCAACACTTTATACAAAAACCTGAGTTCAAAATCCCAGCTCGGCCACTGTCTAATTGTGAGATCTTTGGCATATTACTTAACTTTTCTAAGAGTCTTCTTGTTCTTAAACAAAAAAAAAAAAAAAAAAAAAGTTGTATATAAACCATCATCTGAAATACTCATGGCTAGGACATCAGACCAAAATATTTTGTTTTAGAAAGGCAACATAATACGTCGGAGAGGTCTGTCTAGAAAGTATCCAGCCATGCAATATGCTCAATAGAGACATTTATTGAAGAACCTACAAGATACAAGAAACACTGTACACAGAAAAAAAGACACCTCATTCCCATGCAAAGTCAGCACCTTGGGACCTCACACCGTCCTCTCAGCATCTCTTCCACGGTTCAAAACTCAGTCCCTTGTTGGAATCTCTATCTGCTGCCCCGTTGTATTTTCCTGAATCTCATCAACTGTATGAAATCTCTTCCCTTTTAAAGGTAATTTTCGTTTTTAACAAAGCCAGAAGTCTCAGGGCACCAAATCTGGGCTGTAGTGGGGCTGAGTTACCTGGGTAATTTGATGTTTTGCCAAAAAGTCTGCAGGAGATGAGATGTGATGTCATGTGGGCGTGTTGTCCTGATGAAACTGCCAACCACCAGTTGTCGATAGCTGTGGCCATTTTTGTTGTATTGATTGTATCTCTCAACCGACAAAGAACATTGAGGTAATACTCCCTATTAATTGACTTTGAGGGGTTGTACTAGTGATGGACAATACCTTCCCAATCAAAAAACACAGTTAATATGGTCTAGACCTTGCTGTGACTTTGCTGTGCCTTCTTTGGACATGAAGAACCAGGCAACTTCCACGAGGACCGCTGAGCCTTCGTTTCCAGATCTTAGCAGTAGACCCACAATTCCTCTCTGGCTATGAACTCTTGATGAAATCTGGTTCATTGGTGGTGGTTTGAACTAGGTCATTAGAAATGGCAGCACATGTTCCTTCTGTTCTGGTAGCAGAAGCCCCAGAACGAATTCTGCCAAGACATGCTTCATGCCAAGATCCTGCATCCAAACCTCACACACAGTAGTTTTGGGAATCCCCAGATCAGCTTCTGGTTCTTGCACTGTCAGTGTTAAGATCTTTGTTGGCTTCAGCCTGTACACGTTCAACATTCTTAGGTGTTCTGCTTGTTGCAGTCCTTCCAGAACGTAAATCACTTTCAAAAGATTCTCAACCATCGTTGAAGCATTTATGCCACATTTTTTTATTTGTGCTGAACTCATTGCATTGTCCTCAAAAGCCTTACTAATCATCTGAATAGTTTCCACAGAGGAATGTTCAAGCTTTACACACAATGAATGCAGCTTCATTGTACTACTTGCTCAGTCATTTTGCATGTGACGGCCAAACCGTACAGATGCTCACTCAAAGGGGTCTACCGCAACCCCCTGACTAGTACAGTCGTAACCGTTCATGTGCACATACCTTGGCTGCAAGGTTCCATCGATGTCACACAAACCATTATCGTAATATTAACAATGGCTGGATTTTGTTCCAGACAGACCTCATATACTGTTCTTTTTTAATTTAAACTTTATTGTACTGTTGTCCATTAACCATTGTTTAGTCCCCTTAGACCTTCCTCTTCCAGGAATTACATTGTTGTCCATGTCCATGCCTACTTTTACCTTTTCGCTTCATCCTTTCACCTGCTTACCTCCACTCCATTAGCTGTCATCTGTTCTCCATCTATGAGTCTGTCCTCATGTTCCTTGTTAATTTAGTTTGTTCATTGAATTCCACATGTGAGTGAAATCATGTATCTATTGTTCACTGACTAGCTTATTTCACTTAGCATCCATACTATTGCAAAGGGTAAACTTTACTTCCTTTTTTATGGTCGAGTAGTATACCATTGTGTAAATGTTCCATAGTTCTTTTATCCACTTATTAACTGATGGACACTTGGGCTGCTTCCATATCATAGTTATTGTAAGTAATGCTGCAATGAACGTAGGGGTGCTTATGTTTTTTCAAGTTAGTGTTGTGGGTTCTTTTGGATATATTCCCAGAAGCGGGACAGTTGGGTGAAAAGGCAGCTCCACTTTTAATTTTTTGAGGTATCTTCATATTGCTTTCTCCAGTGGCTGCACCAATCTGCATTCCTACCAACAGTGCAAAAGGGTTCCCCTTTCTCCATATCACCAGCACTTGTTGATTTATTGATGACAGTCCCTCTGACAGGTGTGAGATGGTATCTTAATATGGATTTAAATTGCATTCCTCTGATTAGTGATGTTGAGCCTATCTGTATGTCCTCTTTGCAGGAATATCTATTCAGTTCCTTTGCCCACTTTCTTAATTGGATTGTTTGCTTTTTTGGTGTTTTTAAGTACTTTATAATTTTGAATATTAACCCTTATCAGATGTATTGGTATGTTCTCCCATTCTGTGTGTTGTCTTTTTATTTACTTGATGATTTCTTTTGCTGTGCAAAAGCTTTGTTTAATGTAGTCCTATTTGTTTATTTTTTTGTTTCCCTTGCCCGGGAAGATATATCTGAAAAAAAAATTTGCTATGAGCAATGTCCTAGATTTTGCTGCCTGTTTTCTTCTAGGATTTTTATGATTTCAGGTCCACTATCCATTTCATGTCCAGTTTATTAGCATAAATTACAAAATTTCATTTTGAATATATTCTTGTGTGGTATAAGAAGATGGTCTAGTTTCATTTTTCTGCATGTATAATTTTCCCAACACCATTTACTGAATAAACTATCTTTAGCCCATTGTATGTGATTGCTTTCTCTGTCATATTTTAATTGACTACAAAAGTGTGGGTTTATTTCAGGGTACTCTATTCTGTTCCATTGATCTATGTGTCTGTTTTTACACCAGTATCATGCTGTTTTGATTACTATTGCATCATAGTATAGTTTGATATTAGGTAGAGTGATTCCTTCAACTTTGTTCTCTCTCTGGATTGCTGTTGCTATGCAGGGCCTTTCATAGTTGCATGTCAATTTTTGAAATATTTGTTCTAATTCTGTGAAACACCTCATTGGAATCTTGATAGAAATTGTGTTGAATCTATACATTGCTTTGGGTAGTATGGACACTTTAATGATGTTAATTCTTCCTATCCATGAACATGGTATTTGTATCTGCTATTTCTTTTTTCAGTGCCTTATGATTGTTTAAGTGCAGGTCATTTACATCTTTGGTTAGGTTTATTCTGTGATATTTAATTTTTTTGTAGCAGTTGTGATGAAATTGTTTTCTTAATTTCCCTTATGTTAGTTCATTATTAGAATGACCTATGTATATAAAATGTATATAAAAATACAACTGATCCTGCTACTTTGCTGAATTCACTTACCAGTTCTAGTAGTTTCTCGGTGGAACCTTTAGAGTTCTCTATGTACAATATCATGTCATCTGCAAATAATGAATTTTACTTCTCCCTTTCCAACTGGATGCCTTTTATTTCTTCTTGTCTGAAAACGGTGGCTAGGACTTCCAGTACTTATGTTGAATAAGAGAGGTCAAAGTTGACATCCCTGTCTTGTTCCTGACCTTAAGGGCAATACTTGTAGTTTTTGCCCATTGAGTATGATGCTAGCAGTGGGTTTGTCATATACGGCCTTTATTACGCTCATGTATATTCCCTCTAATCCCACTTTTGTGAGAATTTTATCACAAACGGATGCTGGATTGTATTAAATGTTCTTTCTGCCCTTTTGCTATGATCATGTGATTTTTACCCTTCATTTTGTTTATGTGGTGAATCACATATATCAATTTGTGTTTGTTGTACCAACCTTGTATTCCTGGAACGAATCACACTTGGTGTTCGATCTTTTTGATGCATTGCTGTATTTGGTTTGTTAGTATTTTGTTGAAGATTTTAGCGTCTATGTTCATCAGGGATATTGGCCTATAATTTTCTTTTTGTAGCATATTTATCTGGTTTTGGAATTAGGATAATGCTGGCCTTGTAAAATGAATTTGGGAGGCTTTCCTCTCCTTGAATTTTGTGAAATAGTTTGAGGAGAGGTGTTAGTTCTTCTTGGAATGTTTGGTAAAATTCACGCGTGAGGCCATCTAGTCCAGAGCTTTTGTTTATTGGGAGTTAAAAAATTTTTTTTTACTGTTTCAATTTCAGTAGGTGTAATCTGTCTTTTCATGTAATCTGAATCATTCTGATTTAGTTTTGGAAGATTGTATGTTTCTAGGAATTTATCCATTTCATCCAGGTTGTCCAATTTGTTGGCATATAGTTATTCATACTTGCTTACTTACAATCCTTTGTATTTTTCTTGGTGTCAGTTATTATTTCTGCTCTTTCATTTCTGATTTTATTTATTTGGTTCCTCTCTTTTTCTTGATGAGTGTGGTTAAGGGTTTGCTGATCTTGTTTATCTTTTCAAAGAACCAGCTCTTGGATTTATCGATCTTTTTCATCATCTTTTTTTTTTAGACTTTTATTTCTGCGCTGATCTTTATTCTTTCCTTCCTTCTCCTCACTTTGGGCTTTGTTCTACCTTTTAAAGTTTGTTTAAATAAAATGTTAGAGTGTTTATTTGAGCTTCTTGCTTTTTGACATAGGCCTGTAATGCTATGAATTTCTGTCTTCGGATTGCTCTCCCAGTGTCCCAGATTTTTGACTGTTGTGTCCTCATTTTTGTTTGTTTCAAGGTATCTTTTGATTTCTTCTTTGATCTTGTCGACCCATTCATTTTTGTTTAATAATGTTATTTAACTTCAATGTCTTTGCCTGTTTTTCAGTGTTTTTCTTGTAATTATTAGTTTCACAGCATTGTGGTCGGAGGTGATACTTGATGATTTCAAACTTCTTAAATTTATTGAGACTTGTTTTGCTGTCCTAACATGTGGTCTATCCTAGAAAATGTTCTGTGAACATTTGAAAAGTACACATATTCTGCTGTTGTGGGATGAAATGCTCTGAATATCAATGTAATCCATTTGACTTGGTGTATTGTTTAAGGCCACTATCTCCTTGTTGACTTTCTGTTAGATCTTCTCATTTATACCAATGGGGTGTTCAAATCCTTGACTATAACTGTAGTTCTGTTGATCTCTTCCTTTGTGTCCATCCAGATTTGCTTTACATCTTTAGGCATTCTTATGTTGTGTGCATAAATATTTACTAGGATTATATCTTGTTGTTGGATTGCTCCCTTTATCATTATGTAGTGTCTCTTACTAAAGCCTTGGTTGTAAAGTATATTTTGTTAGATATAAGTACTGCTATGACAGTTTTTCCCCCTTCCATTTGTATTAAATAGCTTTTTCCATCCCTTTACTTTTAGTCAGTGTGTATCTTTCAATCTGTGATTGGTCTCTTGAAGGTACACACACACACACACACACACACACACGTTTGGGTCTTGTTTTCTTATCCATTCAGGTACCCTCTGTATTTTGGTTGGAGTATTTAAGCCATTTATATTTAAAAAGGTTATCGATAGATATGTATTTAATGCCATTTTATTGTTAAGCTATTTTCCTTTTTTGCTCTTTTTGTTCTTACAGCAAATTCCTTAACATTTGTTGCAGTACTCCTTAACATTTGTTGGTTTGGTGTTAATAAACTTCTTTAGCTTTTTCTTGTCTGGGAAGCTCCTCATTTCTCAATTTTAAGTGATATCCTTGCTGGGTAAAGTAGCCTTAGTTGTAGGTCCTTGCTTTTCTCCACCTTGAATATTTCATGCCACTTCCTTCTGGTCTGAAATGTTTTTTGTTGCGAAATCAGGTGACAGTCTAATTGGTACTCCCTTGTTTGTAACTACCTGCTTCTTTCTTGCAGCTTTTAGGATTCTTTGTCTTTCAGCCTTGTTATTTTAATTATGTCTCAGTGTAGGCCTCTTTGGGTCCAACTTGTTAGGGACTCTCTGAGCTTCCTGGACTTGTGTGTCCTTTTCCTTCACCACATTAGGGAAGCTTTTGGTCATTATTTCTTCAAATAGGTTTTTGATTCCCTTGCTTGCTCTCTTCTTCTGGTATTCCCATGATGTGGATGTTGTTACACTTCATGTTATATTTCCAAAATGTTTCTTAAGCTCTCCTCTTTTAAATTCCTTTTTCTTGTTGCAGTTCTGCCTGGGTATTTTTTTTACCTTGTCTTCCAAATCACCAATTCGTTCCTCTGCTCCATCAAACCCAGTACTTATTCCTTCCAGTGTATTATTTATTTCAGATATTGCAGTCTTCATTTCTCAGTGGTCCTTTTTTATGGTTTCTATGTCTTTATTCATACTGTTGAGTATCCTTATAATCATTATTTTAAACTCTATCTGATAAATTGCTGGCCTCCAGTTTATCTAGTTCTTTTACTGAATAATTCTCTTGTTCTTGAATTTAGGGTCTGTTTCTTTGCCTTAAGATTTCAGAAGCTTCTTTGTATTTTCAGCCTTAGTTGTTAGTTGTTAAACTAATCAGCGATATGCCCTATAGCTGTAATCAGTAGCCTGACTTAACCTCCTCAGGGTCGGGCAGAGTAATTCTTGTGGACAGGGCTACTGCTT
This sequence comes from Sturnira hondurensis, assembly GCF_014824575.4. NCBI lineage: Eukaryota > Metazoa > Chordata > Mammalia > Chiroptera > Phyllostomidae > Sturnira > Sturnira hondurensis. The sequence goes on from NW_028075269.1 coordinate 6,342,086, forward strand.
CCCCTCAGGTTGAGGCCACTTGGAGAGGAGTGCTCTGCTTAAGAGCAATGGCTCCTGCAGTCTGGGGAATGACTCAGCACAGGGATCCTGGAAGCTGTCCCTTCAGTTCTCTACACAGAGCCTCCAACCTGACTTCCCTCATGTGTCTCTAGTCTTCTCTGGCATCACTTGGCTGGAATCCAGTGTAAGTGGTTACGAATGAAATTTTGTAGTTGGCACTTTAAGAGAGTCTCTGTGTCTCCAGCTATCTCTCCCTGGCAGATAGAAACCCTGCTGCTTTTCATAGCTGGATGTTATCTGGGTTTCTTTCCAGCTCTGGTGCTGCTGACTGGGGAGCCCAGCTTGGGATTTAGACTCCACACTTCTCAGGGGGAACCCAATGGCCCCTGAAATATCCTCTGGAACTTCAGCCACCCCAGAAGCCCAGCCATCCCTCTTGGGCTTCCTTTGCACTCCCTACCAGTCTCATTGTGTTAAAGTGGTTCCTTCTGTTTGTCCTCGGTTATAAGGCTTCTCTCCAGCTGGTGTTCAGTTGGTTATGCCCCATATAGTGTTCTTATATATTGCCACCAGTGGGGTCTAGGGCAGCACCTGATAATCCGACATGAACATTGATGTAGTATAATCAATGAATATTGCTTTGATGGGACAGTTCTCAGGCCACATAAAATCAAAAGTACATGTAACCCAATACTTGTTGTATTCAGAAGATAAACACACCAATCAAGTCAGTAGAATAGGGATATAGAGTAAAGCTGTAGCTCTATGTACTTTGTATAGCAAAAGGAATGCTTACTATCGCTAAGGAAACTATGGATCATTTTCAGACTTTGTTCTAGTGCTACATATCTCGATGTAATATGAAATACAAATCTACAAAATTCACATTTTATATAAAATAGTTCAAAGTGTTTAAGGGGTGGTAATGAGACACAAAAATATGTATTATAATTACAAAATCTACAACTTTAATATACTAAGTGGCATGGAACAATATTAGTATTTTATTCATGAAGGCTATTTAAATAATATTTACAACAACTTTATGGGAACACATATGTACATTTGTACATCAAAGTATTTTTGCAAAGAAAAGTTACATGTATGATTAAAATAATGTAAGACCAAATGTATCCTGAGCCATAATTTTATTACTTCTGAAATCTTATTTTCAAAAAATAGTAAGGATAATTTAGCTCATTATTTTTTTCTAAAATATTCTAATCAACCTGTTGCAGAATAACAAAAATGAGCTACCACTGTGCTGACTTAGGGATTTTAAAAGGCAGCAAATATTTTAGAAATTAAAAACATAAACTTCTCTGTTAAAAATTTTTATTTGCTTAGGATACAAAAGAACAAAAGTGAAAGAATTTCATTTTCTGCTTGTTGAAGCTATATGGTAAACCTAGTTTTAAGGTAGTCTTTTAAAAGAAATTTAAGTTTCTGTAAGGTCACTGGTATCAAACCCTTTTAAAAGCAAAGTTGTCCATTTACTTTCTCTTGATTTTGAAGTGATTTATCTTAGATTTCCTTTTGAAATACTTCTTCCAAACTTTCTGACTATGTTTGGCTTTGCTTTATCGATGCTTCTTTTATATTCTAGAGAAGAAACAAGAAAATTGATCAGTATGATAAAAGCATCATTAAAAAAATTCGCACCATTCATTCTACTTTTAGAAATCCATTTCCCCACATTCCAACAGAAGTTATAGTGCATGCATGCATGCCCACACACACACCTGCAGTTTAACTATTGTTCTTTTTGAACTAATGAAAGACTAATTCTAACAGCATTGTTCTGTTTTTTGTTTGCCTTATAAATTTTTCTCATTCTTTGGATTATCTTCCTAGGGCTTCTTAAACTTCCACATTTTTCCAATTTATAAGTATCATTTGAATCTAGTATGTCCTAAAGTGCCGATCCTGGTCCCATAGCCTGTTTACCACCACCTCCCAAATGTGATCTACTTGTGCTACTTCATCAGCCTATACAGTGATTCTCTACTCAACAGAGGGCCACAGCAGGCTGCCAGTCACCCTCTTTAGGGACCGGTCTACTCTGTTCTCCATTGTCTTGGTCACATTAAGTTTCTTGGTCACATACTCTCCTGATACTCTTTTTTATTTCTCTAACTGTGCAGTAAACAGTAGTTACCTCCCTTTCCACTATGCTCCTTGGTTTTTTGTTTGTCAATATTGGAGAATTCAGTTGAATATATTCTAAGGAAGCCAATTACAGTTCTCTTACTTTTTTAGTAATTATCCTAATGTACCCAAATTACTAACTTCCCTAAATTAATCTCTTCCTAAGTGCTCCCTTATCCTTAACACAGCATCTTTTAACTTAGCTGTAGCTCTTCTTTCCTCTTTGGCAAGTACTGTAGTTTAGTATCATCTCCTACCTTTTTCTGCATTCATCTTTTTTACGCATGAGACATTTGATGCATTTTACACTAGTATTAGAAAACCAAATATTTCTTATTTAGAATTATCATAAATTTGTTATGTTGTAGAATCATAATTTCTTTAAAAATTTCTAAGGAGACCCATGGGGGAGTGTATGTTTATACCAGCTGCATATACACATTGTTAAGCATGATTAAATATGGCATGTTAAACGAAAATCATAGTAACCTTACTTTCCAGGGTTTTACTGAGTTTTAAATTTGCCCCCAAACATTTCCATTGAACCTAAGGTAAACAAGTACCCCTGGCTACCACAAGAAGTAAGGATTTATCAGTATAGTTTAACAAAGCCATTGCTAAATTTTTACTATTGTAATAAAAGAGCATCACCAGAAAAAAGTAACAACAGTTTTCATAGAAACACTCATGATCTTTAGATTCAAAGTGCTAGAATTTTAAGTTCCTTTAGAGAAGAAGCCAAACAAAAATCTTAATGATTCCTGTATTCATTACAGAACCTAGCACATAGTGAATGTGTAGTAAACAAATACTTTCTGAATGAAGTCTTAGGAACTCTAGTTCCAAAGAAAAAGAAGTCTGGACGCCAAAGCCTAGAAACTGACCGACACTATATACCTCTAGTTTTACTGAAGATGTGGCTGTGCTGATGTGAACTCATGTCAGCTCTGATATGTAACTAAGTACAGAATGGAGCCTGGCTATAACTGCACAAATGAGTCAGAGGCCAAGTTATTAAAAAAAAAAAACAGGCTAATGAAAAAATTTCAACTAGATATAGTTTATTGGCAAAATTTATTTAATCACTAACCTAGTAAAGAATACATTTAGCTAATTAGTTCAATTATTAGTTAAATTATTTACCACTTCTTCTGCCATGTGAAGCAGTATGGATAACAAAGAGGGTGCAGAATACAGCACGAGGAGATGCGGTTCTCAGTTATGGCCCCACTGTGAAGTACCTGTGTAGTCTAGTGTTTCCAATTTAGTGTCTTAAGTTTTCTTATCTGTGACATGCATAATCACACTTACCACGTAATGAAAGTGATGAGTAGATAAAAGATTCGGACGAAAACACTATAAAAATGTAACATATTATACCTGTGTTAGGTAATCATGTTATTAAATATCAAAGTAAAAGCTCAGACATACCAACTGCTGGTCCATTTTCTTGTAAGAGCTTATTGCTTGAATTATCTTGTCGAACACGTTTGGCAAATCCAGAATTTTCTTCAGCAGTTAGCAAAGTATTTGATGCAGAACTTGAGAGGAAAATTTTTATTTTAGTTTAGCATGTTTTATAGTTCTAAGTTCTAATACATAGTTTTACATGCAATAAAGACAAAAGAAAAAAGTAAAATACGAAATACTAAGTTGTTAAATCCCGTAGGAGTAACCGGAGGTACTAAATACAGTTTTGGCCCACTGGGAAATTTAGCTCTGTATGATTTTAATGTTTATTCAAAATCAGAGATTTTGGTTGTAGGTGTATGTAACAATGTTCACACAACATTGCCTGGGGCTCTGCTGGAGCACCAGCAAGCTCGGCTACTCAAAGCGCAGTGCCAAGGAGCACACTACAGGAGGTGAAAAATGGGCTCCTACTACAGTGTGGAGCAGGAACCCTGCTCTGGGGAATGTAAATAAGTGAGATTGTTTGGAAATCTTGTTTTTAACTCAAAACACTATAACAGCCTGAAAGTCTGTCTGATGATTGCAATTACAGAAACTGAAATGAAAAGAATGACCTATTTTCATTTGTTTAATCTTCAAAAGTTCATATCAATTTCATGTTATTAATGGGTCAAACATTAGCTCAATTTTGAATCAACACATTAAACACCTATTAATGGCTTCATATCACAGGACATATAAATAAGTAAGGTACAAACAATTCCTGTCCTGAAAACTTATATAATGGATATGTGGTGGGGAGGGGGAAGAACAACACAAATACATAAAATAAAATAAGACAGAGTTAAAAACAGTGCCACGGGTTTTCAAACTATAAGAAGCTGTAGGTTCCTGAGTTTAGAAGATGAAAGAAACACAAGATATTTTGTGGATGAGTTTGATCTGTGCCTGGGAAAAGAGCAATCCCAGTCTTTGAAACCCTAGAGAGGATCAAGTTTTAACAAAAAAATTAACGGATCCAAATAAGAGAATTTTAGAGAATTTCTGGCTCATAAAAATATATACCATTTTACAAACTGATATTAATTTGACAGCCAGACTAACAATCGGAGGCTTCCCTTTTATGGCAACAACGTGCTCTTCTGGCAATTCTAACCGTGTGGTAAACTGACGTGGGTGTGTGTTTATGGAACAGGGAGACGATGAGTTAGTTGTATGTTCATTTAAAGTAGTCAGAACTGACAATTTAGTGTAACAGTGAAGAAAAATAGGCATGAGCACAGTGAATGCTGTGAAAAATAACTCACCCAATGTACCTTATTTTTCTAGAGCTTTTACGATGATTAGTGTTCTTAGGAGTGGTTTTACCTATTCTATTCAAGAATACAAACGATATCAACCCAAAATAATTACAAAGTAGCATTACTAGTTTTATGAAAGTAAACAAAATTCAGTTGTAGAAATTTTCTATCCCTAAATGGTGTTAAACTAGGCTACTATAATTCTCCAAAAGGATATTAAATACCCTTTTCCTGATAACATGTACATAAGTTGTCTAAGGCAACAATTCTTTTTTTTCTCTCATTTGGTGATTTTATTTCAAGTATCAATGCTATTGGTTCATTTTGACAGTGCTGTTTTTCCTTACAATTTATAATTGCCTTTATTATTTTATGGTATGATTCTTCACTGCAGTTAGTTTTAGAATCTTTGTTTTTACTCACAGATTTTTACTTGAAAAATTATGGTTTGAATAAATCTATCCCAATAAAACTTGTATTTCTGTGTGTCTAATATACTTTCATAACCATTAATAAAAGTTAAGATTTAACCTTCTGTTCCCTTACATAGAAAGAATGCTACTGCTTAATAGACACAATGCATCCCATATTCTTTCAGTTGAGATAATTTTTAGTTGAAATCATTAGGCATCCTTCAAAATAAACCAAAAATGTTTGGCAAGGTATGAGACTAGATTTCTGGATGCTAAGAAAGACTGTGAAACAAACAAACAAATAAAAGCAATCAAATAAACACAAAGTAACAAAATCCCAAAACTCTTAATACAATTTATAAGTAAAATTTTACATATGTATATATCATATTTGTATCTCTGGTAGACTGATTTAGTTAAAACAGTCTGCTGCAGGCCCTGGCTGGGAAGCTCGGTTAGAATATTGTCCCCATATGTCCAGGTTGCAGGTTCAATCCCTGGTCAGAATCAACATACAAGAATCAACTAATGAATGCATTAATAAGCAGAATAACAAATAGATGTTTCTCTCCCCACCCCCTCTTCTTCTCCTTCTTTAAAATAAAAATCAATTTAAAAAAGTGTGCAACAGTGATACTGAATAAATTGAAATAATTAAAAATCTAATATTCTTAATTTAGCTAGTAACTAAAAAAATACAAATTGGTAGGTTTTTTGAATATCTAGTGGTTTTGGAGTGTAATATATCTTTTTCAGAGAGAAAAACTGATACAAAATAAAAATAAAAACTAAATGAGGCCTTCTCTTCTTTACTTTAAAAAACCATATTAGAATATAAACACACCTCAACATGTACATAAAGCTCTGAAGTGGAAAATACCAAAGTTTACTACTCTCAAGCTCATATAGATTTAATTGGGAAAGGAAGATTTTTTAAAAAAGTAATTATGTACATTTCTAGCATTAATCTCTTTTAATCACAGTTAATGGCAGGATCTAATTACTGGTACCAGGGGGAATGTAACAGAGCAATTCAGGCTATGAAAAGTCTTACTTTCTATGTCCTTTAATATGATTTCCCAATATTAGCTGCTCATGTGAAAGTCATCTAACTTGTCTAAAGCTACTACAAATAGACATTTACACGCCTGGGCATTTGATTTTGATGATGACTAGATTTCCATTTAAAAATTATTATTAGCTATAAACCTTTGCTATATCTTAGTTAACACAACGGAGAATACCACCAGAAGTGAATCAGCAGAAGAGTCCCCAACACTAATTCACTAGAAGAATAACCCAATGGACATGGTGGAAATGAGTGACGAGATGAATGACACAGGTGACAGTGACAGATGCTCATACATGAGCCAGACAAGCTGCACAAATCTGGGCCACAGCAGGCTACAAAATTTTAAATGGCATGAATGGTTGGAGATATTGAGGAAAAATCCAGTCCACGAAGTTTTAATGTACATCCTCCAGAGATCGTGGTACTTCAGCTGGAGGGTAAAGGGCAGATGCTGAGTGTCCCCTGTGAGATGACACTGCGTGGCTCGAATAAACAGGCTAGTTGTAAACTTGTGCGTACCGGCTCAGGTGAGACTGGGCCCTGGTGGACAATGAGAAACTTACAAAGAGCTATCTCAAGATCTTACATCACACTCTTTTCCCCCCATAATCACATGTCAAAAAAAAGAGGGGGAGAGCAAGTCAGATCCATTTTACAATATAACCATTCACTATATCTCATCATTGCATTTAATGTTGCAGGATATAAAGACTATGTGTGATAGATTTCATATCATGTGACAGTGTATTTATGATTTTTGTTTTCCTTGAATTTTAGATGTGTTATTGCTATGTACCTAGTGTATCTCTCTTTATACTACTGCTTCTTGTGGTTTGCAGTGATATTTGAATATGTGTTTTATCTTTTGTCAGTTTTAGAAAAGTGTTCGCCAACATCCTCTCAAATACTGATTCACCACCCTTTTTCTCATTTCTTTCTGGGACTAAATACATACATGTGTCTCATATTTCTTTTTAAATGTGTCCCATATTTTTCTCTGTGCTTCATATTTCTCTTTTAGTCTGCTCCATATTTTCTTTTTTTGTCCTTTTTACATAGGTTTATATATTTTTGTATCCATCTATCTTCTAGTTCACTAAACTGTCTTTTGTGCCTAATCTGCTAAAATAATTTACTGAGTTTTTAATTTCAGTAAATTATTTCTTCAGTTCTAGGATATACATTTGATTCATTTTAATAGAATCTAGTTCTTTGGGAAAGTATCATGTATTTTGATTAATTTCTTAATCACATTTAAAATTTTAAGTCCTTATCTGATCATCTCAATACCTGCATCACTTACATACCACTCCCTCTCATTTGTCTCCTGATTTTCAGTCATTCGGTCCTGTTTCCTGGTATACCTGGTAATTTTTGCTTAAGTACTAAACACAGTGTGTGAAAAATTATAGAGGCTCTGGATGGTATATTCTTCCAGAAATGATTTTCTTCTGGAAAGCAGGCAGAAAAGAGGTACATCACCTTGATTCAAACAGAACTGAGTTGGTCTGAGGTCCGTTTCAGGCTGTCAAGAACTGGTCTATATCCAGTTTGCCCGACTCCTGGGCTATGGGCCTTCAGGGGTCTCACATAAAAAAGCCCTGGGTGTTTCACAGGGCCCTTCTCCATGGCGACCCCTGAACGTGAATTTGTGTCCGAGTCCCATGAGCGTGTGCCAGTTGTGCTCGGTTTGGTAGTTTCTTAGCAGCCACCTCCGGCCTGGTTTCTGGAACCCTTACTCCACAGAGGTTAGAACTTGGCAAATAAACATCTGGAGGACCAGAAGCTATACAGAATGATTTTGTTTCTCTAGCTCAGTGAGACTGCCGATAAGCGCTAAACTCCCATTTTATGCTTGGTCTCTAATCATAATGCCATGGGCTGACAAAAAATGAGACAGGAGGATCTGGCTCTCTATCGCTTGTTTTCCCTTTTTTCTGGTACCCGAGACCTTCAAATCCTGGTTGCCTTCCTTGTTCTCCTGCGCCTTCAAGCGGCTGTTAGTTGTTATTTTATCAACTTTTATAATTTTTCTCGATGAATAGCTTGGTCTGATACCAGCTATAGTGTCATAGCCAGAAGTCTCTTTACTCATTACATTTTAGTCATATACCAAAATCATTAAAATAATATAATTTTGGGACTGATTAAATATCACTAATGTCTAAAAGGAAAAATACCAAATGAATAAAATCACTAAAAGGAAAAGTTGAAATTAAGTGACATTTTTGAAGCCCATAAGACTTTTAAATTTATTTTCAAAAATCTGAAATATAAAATACTGTATGCAAATATCAAGTGAAATACTGGGGCTTTGTCAAGATCTCCCTTTGATAATATAAATCCAGGGTCACATTCAGAGCAATTTATTATATATATGCTTAAACACGAATTGACAGTTAAGAAATAAAAAGAACTGTAGGAAACAAAGCCTAAAGATGAACTTATGTAACAATACAGACTGAAGTAGTTCACGTTTGGTCATACCTTGCTAGTTTCCGTTTCCGTTTGGCAGCAGTGGTCATGGCCATGTAGGACGGCACTACGCTTTGTACAGGCAGAGGGTGTTTAGTGGAGAATGAGGAAGGGGCAAGCCTATATATTAAATAATAAAAAATAGAAAGCAATTTTTATTTGTACTAGGCAGACAGGCTACACACTTATATGATTGGAATACTACTCCATAGTAAAAGATAAAGGAAAATAGTATACAGTACTATAAAACTTCCCTTGCTTACTCTGGAATTTTGTTTTCTCATTTTTACACTGTCAAGTTCCTATCAAGAAATCGTTGCACTCCCAACAGCATGGAAAGGTGAAGGTATTGTTCTTCTCATATTTAGATTAGCTGTGATCATACATACAGATGAAATAAGAAGAATATGTCTGCTTGGATGACATCTACTCAGCCATACCTTGGACATATGACTACTTTGGACGGAATAAGTTCAAGTTTGCTAAGCATCAATAGAAACTGTGGAATTTTCTTTATTGAAGATATTAGTGAATAATAACATAGTAATCTTCCAATAATGGCTTGTAGCATCTGACTTTAGTATGATGAGCAAACTAAATGTATCTTAAGGTATCTTCTAGCCTAACAAAGGTCAAGCAACTTAAGATATCAAATTGAAGACTTTAAAATTGATCAATAAAATACACTTCAAATATAGCTAAAGAATAAGAAAGCAAACAATTTAAAGGCTACTAAAAACAAAACAAAAAGAATGGACAAATACTCTTTTTCCATACCTTTGTACAATATTATTATTTGGTACCGATTGTTGCTCAGGTATTTTACTGTTCAATATCTTGGTGTCTTCACATATAGTAACTGTAGAGTTCACATCCTCCTGTCTATATTCTTTTTTCCTGCAGACAGGGATATCTGTTTCACTTGCCATTTTCAGAGAATTGCAACTGTTTGTATTTGAGCTAATGGCCTGGCAACTCATAGTATTAGATAATGGTTTTAGTAAGTTCACTGTAGGTGGATTTTGTGATCTTCTACAGTCTTCTGGGGTATACACAATAGGTTGAAGTTCTTTGCTGAAAGAATCATTGAGCTGCACACTTTCAGACAGTGCAGACTTTTGGGTATGCTCTGCTTTCAAGGGGGAAGGCATTAGTTTTCTTCGAGTTCTTTTTGGTGAAGGAATGTTAAGCAGATTAGGTTCACCTGAAGATGTGCCTGTTTGACAAAATTAAAAAGAAGTTCAATAATGTTGCTAAACAGTTTTTACTTAAATTCTTTAAAAGATTTTATTTATTTATTTTTAAGCAGAGGGGAAGGGAAGGAGAAAGAAGGAAAGGAACATCAGTGTGTGGTTGCCTCCCACGTGGCCCCCACTGGGACCCAGCCGGCTACCCAGGCAGGTGCCCTGACTGGGAATCGAACCAGCGACCCTTTGCTTTGCAGGCTGCGCTCAACCCACTGAACTACACCAGCCAGGGCAGTTTTTATTTAAATTTATTGGGGTGACATTGGTTAATAAGACTATATAGGTCTCAAGTGTACCTTCCTATGATGCATGATTTGTATACTGCATTGTGTAAATAGTTTTCTAACAATCCTATCAGTTAAAAAAAAAACACTGATTATAAAGCACATTTTCTGCCAAATGATAAAAATTTTAAAGAAAACAGTAAGTTGGAAAGGAATATAAATCATTTATTGTTAATAACTTTATAGTTTTTATTAAGAAAATAAATAATAAATGGCTAACATCAATTTATAGATATAGCTATCTTGAGATATTGAGTGATCATGAAAACAAATTTCCAACCAATTACAATAACATCTGCAAGCAACTTCCAGCTTTCATGTTTGATTTAGGTTTAACATAACAAAAAGTATGAACATTAGTGGGCATGGAGATTTCTAACTTGTTCTATTGTAAAATATCACGAGTTCATTACTAATTGAGTGAACCTCCATTCTAAGGTAACAAGAATGGAAATAACCAATAAAGTCCAAGATGAATGAAAGAACTGCATCTTATAATATGCCCTATATAGTTAAGTAAGCATTCTGGTGGATTGATTTGTTTCCTGTTACCATACGTAATTCATAGGTTTGCAAAAATTAGATTAATACCAAAGCTAAATAAACCTAATTTGAGGAATTTAGAACACTCTTACTTAACCACTATCTCTCTATAAAAGCAAGTCTCCCAAGCCAAGTTTAATAAATTTCTCTTAGCTACAACTTCTGTAGCTTTTCAAAGTGATTTTCCTACTTCCTCTCCAGCATCTTTTACCTTCTTCTTCCTCCATTCAGTAAATGTATACGTTTCCCTCGGGATATGTATTTGACCTTCTAGTTTTCTTCCTCTACATTCTCTTATTTCTAATTATCCTCTTACCACTGCCTTCTCAGTCATGCGGGTCTCCAAATAACCAGATTTTCTAAACTTTTCCTTGTATGCCCTAATCCCCACCACTCCCACCTCTGTTACATCTACACAGTTAAAACATAATTCTGATTGTGCCATTCTTATAATTAAACACACAGAAGTTTTCAAACAGAAACATACTATCCAGAGATTTTTAGTAGAGTTCTTGTTTGTTCGTCCAAAATTGAGACAAATTGTTTTGTTTGAACTTAAGTGTGAATTCCTACCATACTAAATTATATAACACCTCCCAAGCACCACTTTTTAATGTACAAGGTAATGACTTGGTTGCATACATAACAATAAGCTTGACCTGCTCCAATTTGCTTATCTTGTATTTAATTAACTATTTTTTTCTGCTCTGCCTATTCATTCTGCTGAACTTCATGGCGCCTGACACGACATAAATTTTGCTTGAAGCATATTGTCCAGGAAGAAACTATCCCATATTATGTGTATTTCTTCCCATGTTTTCAAATCATATAGTAAATTTCCCAATTGACTTTGCATATGCTTGATGATGTAATATTAAAAACACTGAAAGCTGAATAAAGTAAGTGTTATATAGTTCAATAAAGCAACTGAAACTTTCAACCAAGTGAGAAAGCACACGTCGAGCAATCACCAACAGCAGGCGGATTATTAAGTTGGTTGACAGTGGGCTCTGCTATGGCTTGGTTGACAATTACCCTCTAGGAAATACAATTTAAAAACAGGAAGAAAAAATATGATCCTTGTTCTACTAAGAAATTTTACTTTTCTGAGAACTAGATAAATGAGATCCAGATCTTAAAATAATTTTCCACTCCCTTTAACATGACATTTGTCAAATTTTCCATTACCAGATATTTTTATACTAATGCTGCAGCATAAAGACAGTTACTTTTCTCCACTGTGCTGCTACCACCAATTTGGTGGCTATTAATAGCTGGAAGATTAACTTCTTTTCCCAGGAGAGGCAGCGGGGGTATATAGAGGATAGAAAACTGTATCAAGGAGAGAGAACTGAACTGGGAGTCAGGAGACTCGGATTCTATTTCTGGCTTTGCCAGTGACTCGCTGAGTGACCTTGGGCAACTCATTTAAGCAGTGTGTGCATTGATACCCACCCACCCAAAAGGACACACTGCCTTTTTGTGTATAGGGTATTTTCTAGGATTAGTTAATATCTATAAAAGACTCAATGTTCAAACAAATGCTCTGGAAATATAAATATGCTTTGACTGTTGGTATCACTACTTCACAGCGGAAAATTGTAACTGACTTTCCAGTATCCCACCAATACTTAACTCACAGGTAAGACTATATTTAAAACAGTGTCTCCTTTTCAGTCTATCAGATATCCAGTTTACCAAGGATGATGAAAAACTGGAATATAAGCCAAAGCAGGCACATGTCAATGTTATTAAATTTAGAACACAATGAAACACGAAATCTCAAGGGATAAGAACTATCCACAGTCACTATCTTTCTTTCACATATCTAGACAGGGATAATCCCTGGGATGGCACTGGGCAGACGTCCATGACAGTAGACCCTTTTCCCCCTACTGCTTATAAAGAGGATGAAAATAGGGGCGGAGGGGAACTTCTACAGGGCACTGATGAATTATCTACCTGTTCTCTGGGATAATGGCAGCAACACTGAATATCAAATTCTGGTATGATCAAACTGAGTAACAACTGTCAGTGAGAAACAGTGTCACGTTACAACGATATACCTTTAACGATAATTCTGGTGTCCCGGAAGGACACGATAACCTAAAGGAGAAACATGGAAATGGGGTACTTGATGTGGATTCACATGCCATTGTTTTATTGGACCTGGAAAAAAAAAGTCACAACACATAGCACATGCAAAATACAAATACAGGCAGTTTCTTTCTTTTTATCTCTTGTATTATTTAATACAGATAAAGTAACAACAAGAAGAAAATACATAGTTAATTCAGAATGACTTAGACTGACTAGTTGTTAAAAAAGATTCAGGGGATAACCAGAGCAAAAATAAGATTTAAAGACCCTGCTGGTGTGGCTCAGTGGATTGAGCACAGACCTACGAACCAAAGGGTCGCTGGTTTGGTTCCCAGTCAGGGCGCACTCCTGGGTTGCAGGCCAGGTCCCCAGTGGGGGGCAGGGGAGAGGCAACGACACATGGATGTTTTTCTCCATCTCTTTCTCCCTCCATTTCTCCCTCCATTTGCCTGTCTAAAAATTGATGAATAAAATATTTAAAAAATAATATTTAAAGATGTAAATAAAACCGGAATAGTATATCCACTGTTACTATAGAGGGATAATGACTCTACTTATCCATGGAAATAAGAACACAATAAACAACTGATATTTCACCTTGAATATGATTTAAAAATATAAAAATTTTTTTCTCCTCTATCTCGTTAGGTAATGGAGTATTTAAGAGAGTATGGCAAACTGGATAGTGTTGGGTACTAAATGTGTTACTGTATATTTTAATATGCTATAATAATCATTGAATATGCTAGCCCCGGGTCTATGAGAAAGATAAGCTGTACTTTTCCATGAGAGGATATACAGTAACTTTCCAGAGGAGCAGGCTTGGGCCACTGGTTGTTTCCTCTGATTCAGCCTGGGAAAATACTATCTAACAAGATTCTTTAATTCTTACGTCTACAGAGTGGAAATGATACAGAAGGAACCGGGAAGCTGACTATAATTCCTTTAAAAAGCCCCCATAGAATTAGAAATCACACAGTTATGATTTTCAGAACAAGGGAGATGAATAGATATTAGTGTATGAAATATCTCAGCAATATGTGTGCTTTGCAGGAGGGGATAAAAATTAAAAGTGAATTGTTATAAGGCAGGCTCTCATTAATTGGCATAGAAAAGACTGGCAGCCACTTAGAAAGATAGCAAGCCTTCTCTCCATCTAAGGAACCAGCCCACCGCATCATACACTTGAGTACAGGAGGTAGTAGGTAGCAATGTATCCTGTGCTTTGAAAAAGTATGCTGTTTCAAGACCACCTTTGGGGCCTTTAACTCTCCAGGATATTGTAGATTTACCTCCTACTGCCCCGAATGGGTATGACTCAGGGATGTGAGTGTGACTTGTTGAAATGTATGTCTAAATAATAATAACCATACATGTTAAGATATTTAGAAGAAGTCACTACTACTACTTCTAATCCAGAATCAATGTCTATTTTACTTATGAAGGAAAAAAGTGTACTCAGCTATGGTGTAAGAGAAACAATCTAGGAGTACTGAATCTACATTAAAACAATTCACTGTTTGTTCATCCACCTAGTATTAAGCACTGGACCTGTTTCTCACCCTTTCCAGGTATTGAGAAGACAGCAGAAAATTAGACAGTTAAGAACTTACATTTTTGAGGGGAGAAGGTAGAAAAAGAAATTCTCTTAATAAATTAATGTTATTATGACAAATGAGTCATTAAGGCAATAAAACAGTGAACTGGAACAGAGACTGATGGGAAACAGGGAAGGTGTCAATTATAATGAGCAGGGTAGGTGAGTCTAAGAGACCATGTGTAATCTAAGACTTGAACGGCTGTGAAGAAGCCAGCACTACAATGATCTGGGAAAGAGGCACAGGGAATAGCAAGGGCTAAATAACTTTGCTGAGCTCAAGAAAAAGAGAGAGGATAGTGAATTACAGGGAAAGTAGAAATGAGAAGCAGCCATGTTGTGTTGGGGTTTATGAACAAGGTGAGGGTTTGGATTTATTCAAAGTGCAAAGGGTTATCTGTAGAGGATTTTAAGCATGAATATAACGTGACCTGATTTATGTTTCTAAGAAAGATTGCTTTGCTTACTGTGTGGGAAAAAGAAAATAAAAGTGGGAGAGAAAACAGGAAAATCAGTAACAAGGCCATTGCTTATAGCTTGGATGAGAAATAATGAACTTTGATTAGAGAGGCTGCAGTAGTAGGGGAGAGATGTGGAAAGGGCGTTTTAATCAAACAGTCAGTTAAACAGCATATAAAGTAAGTCCAGAACATATCCAAGGGCACATACATACAGACGTGATTAGCTGTCCAACAACCAGGAACAAAGAAGGAAGTTCACAGAGAGGAGGAGTATGTATCACTTTTACACAACGTACTCAATAGAAATTGACCGCTTTCCATGAAGCCATGAACCATTTCCACAGGCATAATTACAGAAGAGTTCAAAAGGTCCTAAGCATCATTCCCTTAAACTTGGGGTTCTCTCGTTACCACATTCCTTCCCCCACCCCGACTCAACAGGCTGAGGCCTCATCTGCTATTGAGGAGCTCCAACCTATGTGAATGGAGGTGCCTTGGCATCTGCTTTCTTCCCTCTCTAGTTTGGATGCTCATGGACTTGAGGCAGCAGACACCCTCTGGGGTTTGAGAATGTGATTTCTTATTTAGAGATGATGGGTACCACTATCCTGCTGGGAAAGAGAAGGAAAGAAGGGGGCTATGTAGAAAATGGTTCCAGAACAAGGGTGGCAGACAGAAGTAAAGTTAATGAAAATGGACTTCAGCTCCTAGGAAGTTTTGCAAAAACCAACGTGAGGGGAAGATTTAAATGAATAGGATGCTAGGGAAAGAGCATGTCCTGTTAGGTTAGGCACTCTACATTCTCTGCAAATTCATCTCCAGACATCCTCATACAAGTGACACAGATTTATCTCTCATTCCAGATACAGACATACTATGACTTCATAAACAAGAACTGACGGCTCCATCCCTCAAACCATGTTAATTATTGCACCCAATTCCTTAAAAAAGGAATCAACACATGTACACATACACACACACACACACACACACACACGATCTGGCACAAATAATGTCCTTTTTTACTACAAAATCTTTTATTATAAAATCATAAGCAAGTAATTCTGTCATAAGCATGTGATTCTGTAACAACATCACACTCAAGCACACCATGTGACATTTTAGGTGAAAAGTGCAAACTGAAACTATAAATTATTATACCCATATTATTACCCTACCAACCATGTTACTTTTTGCTGGACCCTGTATATATAATGAATCCTGAAAATGCAAAATGTCGTCCTGGATACAGAAAAGTGCCAGTATCTGAATACGAGCAGTAGCACAAAGAGGCCCAAGGTTCAGTCCTGGCCCAGCTGGCTCTGTAGAAAGGAGCACTGGAGAGAAAGCACCCACTGTGGGCCTCGCTCCCAGCACTGGTGACCACACCACACGTGAATGAAAACCTTCTGGGCAAAGAGGTAGTTTCTAGCTGACACTACCTGTGGCTCTTCTACACTCCCTGGGCTGTTAGATCCATTCAAAGAAATGCATCTTCCCTCTATTTCTGAACCTTAATTTTGACTTGATTCTCAGAAAGTTATGGGCAAAAGCATACTTACAATAAGCACAGAAGAAGTTCACTGGATCTCTATACAGAGGGTAACATAAAAGAATGGCAGAACTGACATACAGACTCAGGCTAGAATCTCTGACACTCAGGTGCCATATTCTCCGCCACACAATGACGAGTCCCTACCACAGGGAGAATTAAATCAATTAGGATAGTGGTTAAATAAAATATGGAACATTCACAATTATACTTACTTTACAGATTATTTGATGATAGGGGGAATGTTCATGTAAATGATGTAGTATATAAGTTTTATATATAGCATGCTGTCAATTTTGAAAAAAACAAACAAAAAAGCCACCAAGTCCAAATCAATATAGACCCTGCAAGCAAAAAAAATGGGGGTGGGGGTGGATCAAAGAAACAGTGCAGAAGTAAATATGGCATGTTCCATTAAAATATTAGCATACGTTATAGCTGAAAAAATTCTGAGTAATTTAAAGTTTTTAAAAACATTTGATTACTTTTAAAATATATGTTGCTTACATAAAAGTATATTTTTATAAAGGAGTATCTGATCTGGGGTGGGAGGACAGAAGCCAAGAACATCCCACCCACCCCAGCTTTATAAAGCCTCAGTGAGTCTCAGAAACTGGAGGCATACGGTTGTTTCTAAGAGCACAGGGTGGAGCTACCTTTGGGGAGTAAGTTGAAAATCTGTACAAGGAAGTAGCTGGGTCTGCCTGACCCTTTTACCATCACCTACACTTCCAAGGGACTACTCCTTCGTCACCCGTTTAGAAGACACAAGGCTTTAATCTCTGAAAAAGTCGCAGACTTGGGGCAACATGCACGGCTGACACTAGGGGGTTTAAATAATTTCTGAATCAGGAATGTATACAGGTTTTTCCCTACTTATCTAAAATCGTGGTAGTTGTGCTTATATCCTACCTAAATGGGAAAGCAAAAAGTTCTTTTCAGATAAACTGTAACAAAAAAAGACCTAGGCATTGACATTTTTAGGCTTCTCCAAAACGGACTCTTGTTTCTGGAGATTGCCATAGAGCAAAGCTCATTAGCTGAAAGGCTTTAGCTAATGAGAACACAACCGGGGTCAATAGGTATTTGATGGTATGTCTTTCTAAGTTACAATTAGAACATGTAACACACACAGGACAAATAACAGAAAGTAGATCATGTAGAAATAGAGCGTGTTAGAATACCCATAATTAATATCTTCAGAGAGGTGACAAATTATTACTTTCATGAAACAGAAACAAGTGCCAGGGAAAGAAACACTGAATTACAAGAAAGAGTTCTTAAAAATTTAAAGTCCCCATCAGTAAATGACTGGTTCAAAAGGCTGTGGTACAGTTACACAATAGAATAACACCATGCAGCAGAAAGAAGAAAGAGCTCATACCCTTCACAACAGCATGGATGGAACTGGAGAGCATTATGCTAAGTGAAATAAGCCAGGAGGTGATAGACAAATACCTTGTGATCTCACTTTTAACAGGAACCTAAACAACAAAACAAACAAATAAGCAAAGCAGAACCAAAGACTGGGAAATAAAGAACAAACTGACAATAACCAGAGGGGAGCGGGGAGGGGAATAACAGGGATAGAAGGGGAAGGGGCAAGCAAAGGAATAGGAATAGAGAACTCAGTGGGCACAGACAATGGGGGGGCGGGGAAAAAGGCAGGGCAATAGTAACTGAACAATACATTTTTTAAAATTACTTAATTATAGAAGAAAAGAGAAAGGGAGAAACTTTTTCTAATAACTATTTGGTTATTCTAACTCAATCAATCAATCAAGTATAAGGGGAATAAAAGTTGTAAGATAAAATTGGGCATCTCCCAGAAAGAACAAGTGATAGACACCAGAAAAGAGAATGTAGAATTAAGAGGATATTAATAAATGTTCCAAAGAACAGATAGAATGGAAGAAGAGTATGTATACATGGGTATGTATGTATATGTGTATACATACATATATGAAAATTTCTCACAGTGAAAAGATAAATGTTTGCAGAGAGAAATATCCACAAGCTGTTCAGTCTAATACATTTTTAAAAGGCCAATACCAAGGCATATCATTGTTACATTTCAGAAGGGCAAGGATAAGAGAAAGATTCCAAAATCTCCCTGGGAAAAATAATCACATGCATATTCATTCTTATACGAAGAATAAAAATAGCACAACAGTTAACAGTAACACTCAAATCTAGACGTTAATGAACCAATGTCTTCTCAGTACTTAGAAAAATTATATCCAACCCTAGAATTCTACACCTGGACAAATAATCAGAAAATAAAGGATACTGTCACACATGCACTGTCTCCAAAAAGTTCTACTTCCTAATGTACCTGTTCTCCAGAACAACTGGAGGATACATTTCTGTATAATAAAAGAGAATGAGGAAAAAATGTAAACACTACATAAAGAAACCTTAAAGCTACACAGGAAAGGGAATTTAACACTTCTTAGCTCAACAAGGAACAATATTTACTTGAATACACTCTAGGTATTTATTTAAATAAGGTGAAAAACTTTTGGCAAGACAGGGTAAGAGAAGAAGTTTATATATAATTTTAAGGAGTTAAATCCTTATCTTCCAAAGGAAAAAAAAGCAGATATCTAAAATTGAAAAAGCACAAACAACATTAGCTGTATAAATTTGAAATTCAGAAATGAAGAGGAAAAAATCAGAACAGCTAAGGAGACTAAGAATCGGGAATGAGTAACAATAGGTCAAGGGATACTTCCATAAATGTTACAGTACTTGCTAGCTTTCTAAATTATGTACAGGCATTACTTTTAAAAATATACATGAACTGAATTTTTTTAATCCTCACCCAAGGATGTGTTTATTAATTTAGAGAGGGAGGAAGGGGGTGAGAGAGAGACAGACAGACAGTGACTTCCATGAGAAACACTGGTTGCCTTCCATACATGCCCCAAACCTGCAATCCAGGTGATGTCCCCTGACCTGGAATCGAGACAGTGAAGTTTAGGTTTACAGGACAACGCTCCAACCAACTGAGCCACATTCGCCAGAGCCAGAATCTGCATATTACTTTATTACTATTTTCAAATTAACCAGAATATATACAAATTTAGAACAGTTTGGGATCCACCTGGAGAGAATTTGTTCAATGAAAAATATCTTTGGCATTACTTTATTTATAAAGGTCTCATATAGTTATCCTGAAATTGAAGATGATTTTTTAGGCTTATAAATACCTCATATAGTTGAAGGCACATCGTAATGAAGTAATAGTTTTATGTACCCAATTACCTTTTTAAGTCATAAAGCTGTTCTCATGACAACTTAGCAAACATGTACATATGATGCTAGAAACTTAATAAATTCCTAGAAAAAAGGTAGGCAGCTCAAGTTGTGTCATCAAATAACGTAACCTTTAAAATGACTATGCGCTACAATTCAAACCAGGATTTTAGAAGCCACCAGAGCTGGGGCTGCTGGGAGACGCAGAAGAGCCTCTGGGAAAGCCTACAATCAGTTTGGCTTAATGTAGCCAATCCTGGTCTTTGTAATACTTATCCATTAATAGTTTAGGAAACGTCTTAAAATATTTATATGATGCTTTAAGGCATTTTATATACAACTGAAAATGTGCATTTCGGAATGAAGTGGTTAGTGTTCTAGGAACACTGTTCTAGGAACAGTGTTCATCTGTTCCTGCATTACGGTTAGAGATTCCTGCTTCGAAAAGTTTTGTTTATTGTTAAGTCCGCAGAGAGACTTTAAAAGGAAGTCAGACGACAACATCTGGTTGAGACTGCCAAGTTTTAAAGCCTGTCAAAAGACTTTCAAGTATTAAAGCCATGTTGAAAATGAACTCTAAATGCAAGCATGAAAGTTGTGGATTAGAAAAGGCAATTTTCATCAGGAATAATCCAAATTCGAACACAATTTTCCCTGGATTACAATGTAAGTACATTAACATTTGTGTACTTTGTATGGAATAAAATATACTATATTAATACTATAAAACATTAATATAAGCTTAAAATCAAAACAACAGTGGAAATCAAAATGAAATTAGAATTTGCCTGGCCCACTAAATTAAATTTGATAAGTGGTTAAAACAAATTATGACTAAGATCTGAAATTGGTTAAGTGGTTAATGAAGTAAACGAAGTGTGTGATATTTGCCATCTCTTCCCCTAAAATTTCTGGGATTTTTAAGGACAATGATCAACTAAAGGCAATGCAGTAAAAGTGATACATTGGATATTCTGACTTTCTTAATGAAACAGTAGTCTCAGGAAGAAGGACGTGAAGAGACATTAGATAAATTGACTGCTTGTATCTCAAGAGAAACATCTAAAATGTATTTATTGGCTGTGTTGTTCTTTAAGTTATTTAAGTGTGCCTGTGAGCACAGTCTACTCTACTTGATTATTTCTATCTTTCAAATATTTCATTTCTCCAAGAAATCTACCCCACAGATTTAGGTAGGGATTCTGAAATGATTCCAGTAGGAAAAAGCCAGTAGTTTTACATCTATCTTTCTAAATGCAGTTTTAAGAAATGTTAGTATATCCTTCCTTTAAAAATATTTTTTAAAACAACATTTATTTTTTATTTATTATAGGAATTTTTCTTAAGCCTTGGGATTAAATGTTATATAGAGTAATATAAGAATATATGTGGTATTACATATAATATATGCCGCTTCTTACAGAATACTGTGAAGACATAGGTTATACAATATCCTGACACATTAGTAAATCAGGAAGAAGAAATAAAGCAAAGGTGTAAATGAGCGAAATCTTCATCTCTGAAAGAGAAATTGATAACATCTACACATAGATGAATCAGGATGTAGCAGTCTAAGAAATATTGGGCAAAAACTAGAAGGTTGTAAGTCATCCAGCACGTATTTCATTAGAAAATAGAACAAAACAAAGTGGTTTTGTCTATCTTCCTGAAGGAAGTTTTAAGAAATGTCCTTTTAATCATTTAAAAAAACATTTTAAGATAAGTCTCTTAATTATTAAAAGAAATGACCTTAATCCAATTATTAATTAGTCACATCCAAATAATGTTAAATCACACGCTTGTTACAAAGAAAAAAATAAATTAAAAAATAACTTACAAACCTGTGTTGCCTAGTAGCAAAAAATGAAAGGCCCAAGTATGATATAAACCCTCACTTACTTTAACAATGACATTCCAATGTTCTAGAAATCAGGTAGTTTAGCAATCTTAACTCTGAATTGAATAAAGAAAAAATATTCTATTCTGTCTCTCTCAGTTTTAAATAAACCTTTAAAATACAATTACTAACTGGCAGTTTCATGTGGTTTCTTAGGTTGCCTGGGTCTATGTTTATTTTTAACTGTTTGAAATATTCCACAGATGGTTCTTTTAAATAGAGCCTGGATAATTTATCATTAATGACTTAAAAATCTCTCTCTTAAAAAAATGGGCAGGCCTTCTGGGGTTGTCTTTTGATGTCCCATATCATGTGTCCCGAATGATTTTTACCCAGAGGATTAATCTATCAAAAGCTTAAGACTGCAGACTGAAGAGATTTACAGACCTGTATGTCAGTGCAACAAGCAGAATGCAGTATTTAGCGGACATGAGTCACAGGCTGCAAAGTAGGGTTCATGGCAGGGAGACACTGACGAATGGGGGAGATCTAATTGAGGTTTGGTAAAAATGATGGCAGAGATTTTTCTCTTGCTAGCACTCATGTCAATACGTGTGTGAGAAGGTACTTTGGGAAACTATGCTAAATTAAAATGAGTTGGCAAAGTCCTCAAGTGAAATCAAATATTAATATATGTATTTCAATAAACACTTCTAGGCTACAAATGATTGATACAATTACTGTAGTAATCATAAATCTGGATTCTTTTTAACAGCCCTGTGACTCATGGAATTCATAGCTGCAAATAACACAGGTACATAAATTTTAACTATTTAAGAAATATGTAACATTAAGCTACTATTGAATTAACCAAACCAATACATTTTATAATGCATTCATAAGGCACTTTTGTGGTTACTGTGGTATTAATGTCTATACAGATAATAACCGTTATTTACAAATATTAAAGAGAGAAAACATTTTCCCACACTAGTGTTAAGAGTTGTCACAGTCCTTTAAATTCATACCGCACTCTGAGCAATAAATCAACCGTAACCTTCTAACTCCCGTTTGTGGGAAGTAACAGACCATGTTTTCCTCTCAGTCTCATCTTCCTAGTATCCATGCGTAGTTAACATGGAAAAAAGACAATGCAAAGACCTTTTAATTTACAGTAACATCTGCACTGACAGATGAGTACCTAAACACAGTCTTGTGTATAAAACTAGGGTTCAAATAAAATGTATTTAGGGTTACAAGCATGACTACCGCTGTTATTGGTAATGACTAAGTTTGGTTGACAAATAAAAAAAAGGAAGATTGTGTTTATCTAAACATTTTGCTAATTCATAATTAGAATAGAGGTTTCTCATTTTCAAAATAATGCCTCTCCTCAAGTAATTTCAGAGAAAATCCAAACTTAGGTTGGAACTCTACATTCAATCAGAATACCTGTGCTACAGTTATACCAGTGTCTTTTATTGAACTTCAAGATAAAACCACCGACATGGGGTGCAGACTCCAGGAAAAGGAAAGGTTAGAGACAGAAATATTACCCAATGTGAGTTTCCAGATGGATCATGAGGAAATCTTGACTTTTCATTTAATGTCAGAAGTTTTATCAGTTCCGTAAATAAGCCTCGCTGCCAGCACCCCACCCGCACGGCCCTCTGGGAGTGCGCTGGCTGTTTTCCGGACCCAAAATAGGTTCATGGTTTACTCCAAGTCAACAGACATGGAGTTTTAGGCAAAAATTTCAAGTTAAATCACTATCCCAAAATCTAGTACTGACATTGGTAAACTATTAAAATTAACAAAATTTAAAAAGTTAGTTTCAACTTAAAAAGTAACCCAGGCTTATTAATATAAGAAAATAAAAACAGTCCATATGACAAAAATATAACAGATTCTATCTAGGGATATCTTTAATAAAAAATGTATAACAGACATGTGAAGAAAATTTAACATTTTGTTGAGGGATCTACAGGAAGATTTGCATACGGAGAGACAAACTGTTCTAGAGTGAGAAGATTTGAAATGAAAAAGATGCAAAGGTGAAATTAATTTACACATTTTTTAAAAGATTATATTTCCAATGAGTTGGATAAAAATTACTGAAAGATTGTTTCTTGGTAAAGGACAGCCAAGAACATTTTAAAAGCAAAGAATAACGATGGGAGATTAACACTGCTATATATTAAAAATAATAAATTATCAGTTATTCAGACAATAACTACTACCTCTAGGATAGACAAATAGGCAAAAGAATAGGGTAGAAACCCAATAAACAGAATTATATATGATTACTTAGTGTATGTAAAACAAAAGATGCCATAAAAATGGATTGTAAATCTTTCATACAAGAATGACAGGCTCTTTGGAGAAAATTAAGTTAGATTCTTGCCTGTTACATTAAAATAAATTTGAAGAAAATAAAAGTGAAAAAAAAACCTTATAGATTTGAAGGCCTTTCCCATGATTCTAAAGGCAGATGGAAAAAATGAAGCTATTTTACTGAATAAAAGTTTTAAAATGGAATTCTGAAATGAAGTTAAGAGTAAATGATAAACTTGAAGAATACTTGCAACATGCATCTTACAGGAAAGAGTTAATGCCCTGGTGCTCTCATCCAGTCCCGTGGCTTTAAATATCACCGAAATGCTAACTAGTCTCCAAGTTGTATTTCGATTTAGACGGCTCTCCTGAACTCCAAGTTTTTACGTTCAACTGCTCCCATGATGCCTCAACTGCTTCCAGGCTGTATCTCAGACAAAATTAAAACTCTTCCAAGTGAACTCCTGATTATCTACCACCTCCTTATAAACTTGTTCTGCTGGAATTCTTCCCTATCTCTTTAAAGATGACTGGATTCTTTCAGTTGCCAAGCTAAAAAATCTTAGAGTCATCGCTGACCTTTCTTTCTTTCACATCCCAAATCCAATTTGTCATGAAAACTTCTGCTGGCTCTCCCTTCAAAATGTATTAGAATCTGACCACCTGTCACCACTCCCACTGCTGCCAGTCTGGTCTGAGCCATCACCATCTTTCACTGGGGTTACTGCAGTGGTCTCCTAACTGCCCCTACCTCGCCACACTACAATCTATTCTCAACATGGTAGCCAGAGGGATGTTTTTAAAACACGATCTCCTCAGATCATGTTAAGGTCCCTGTTTTGTTCAGAGTAGAAGCCTAAGTTCTTATAACGCCCCTCAAAGCTCTAAGTGGTCTTCCTTGCTTCCCCTGCTCCCTATGATCTCATCACCATCTATTCCTCTTTTCCTTTATACCAGGTAGTTACACGTCTTTCTTGCCATTCCATGAATATGCAAAGCAAACACCTGTGTCAGAGATTTTGCAGTGCTTATTATTTCTGTCTGAAAATGACTCTTCTCCCAGATACGCACAGGGCTACTACCTCTGTGGAATCCCTCAAATTTTATCAGTGAAGGCTTCCCTGGTTTTATTTATTTATTTTTAGAGAAAGGGCAAGGGAGGGAGAAAGAGAGGGAGAGAAACATCAATGTGTGGCTGCCTCTCACATGGCCCCCACTGGGGACCTGGCCTGCAACCCAGGCATGTGCTGGGACTGAGAACTGAACCGGTGGTGACCCTTTGGTTCACAGCCTGTGCTCAATCCACTGAGCCACACCAGTCAGGGCTGAAAAACAAATATTTATAAGTGGCCTCATTTTCTACCCCCTCCCTGTTATTCACCTTTGACTCTACTCATAATGTCTGCAACATAGTTCACAGAATATACAATATGCACTAAGCAAATAGTTAATCTATGAAGTCAGGTGAATAAAATATTAAAACAACAAACTAATAAGAAACAAAACAAAACCCACCTTCTGAAATGTTTTTAAAAGAAAATACAAATTTATATAATGTAACATTTTAACTGTCTTTGCTTTTGAAAATACTATGAAAGGAGTTAAGAGCCAAATAAATGTTTTGTTTTACTGTTGACAGGTATAGTCTGTGCAATTACATTGTAAGTGAAATATGGATTTTTAAATAATGAATAATGACTATCATATAACAGGTGGTATTTCTCAATCTTGGTGTTAAAACCCTATTTCCTCTCTAACATCTTGAATACATTACACAAAAAGTATCAAGGCCCAAAGGTATGAAAGAATCTGGAAAAAAATCTTAAGGTTTCTTTCCAAAGATCTCAACTAGGTCAGTTTTAATGCTTCATAAAAGAAAAACTATACGTATCCAACTTCACTGTTATCTTAATGTAAAAATAGAATATTAGGGACTTAATAGGGACCTAGGTAATTCAGACAAACCTCTCTACTAAAGGCAACTAAAATATCTGGAAAAAATATTTAAAAACATATGCTTGAAGGCACAGGAAAGTGAACAGCATTGTGAAGAATTACAGGCAAGTGTTTGGAGGTAGCCGGAGGCTACTTCCCGGGGAGGTTGTTTGCTGATGCTGGAGGAGGTGGCACAAATGCTTAGGAGCGTAGTTGAGAGCTCTGTGAGCCTGGGCGCTGCAACAGGGAGGTAGCACCCACCAAGAGGAG
The DNA here is from genome assembly GCF_014824575.4 of Sturnira hondurensis. Classification (NCBI taxonomy): domain Eukaryota; kingdom Metazoa; phylum Chordata; class Mammalia; order Chiroptera; family Phyllostomidae; genus Sturnira; species Sturnira hondurensis. The sequence continues at coordinate 6,368,326 of NW_028075269.1, forward strand.
TTGTTCTTAAACCTTCCTGCTTTGAGTTGATCCTGAACTCCAGAGGATAAATCAGAGGTGGGCAGGCCCTCTCAGAAGCAGCAGGTCAGTTTCAAATTATCTCAGTCTCTAACGCTGAACTGAAGCGATTTGGGATTGCTAACGCTTCAGGAGCCTGTAATCCTCAGAAGATTCACAGTATTTCTATAAACAATTCTGCAAATACATGTCAGATAAATTAGCAGACATTAAACGATAAAATATCTGAAAAAAATTTCCAGTGATAGAAAAAACAATGAAAAGCAGGAGAAAGTAAAAGGCATACAAATAAGACAATGATAAGTTACTATGCAATAAAACTGGAGTCCCAGAAATAGAGGAGAAAGCAAAAGTGGCAGAAACACCATATTTTGCCATGTATAAAGTACTCCCATGTATAATGCACACCCTCGTTTTTGGCCCAAACTTTCAGGAAAAAATATCTTTCATTTTAATTTTTCAATTCATGTATTTATTTATTTATTTATTTATATTTAGATACTTTTTTGTATTATCAAGGAATTTTAGTATTTATTTTTAAACATATTGTGGTACAAGAAATCTTATGTACCAAATACTCACAAAAAACAAGAATAGATACAAGGTATTTCCAGTACTACCCAGGTATAATGCACATCTTTATTTTCCCTCAAAAATTTGGGCAAGAAAGTACAATTACATTTGGCAAAATATGGTAATAACTGAAGATATAATGGTTAAGAACTTTAGAAAACTAATGAAAGATTACCCACCCACAAATTCAGAAAGTTCTATGAACCCAAGTAGAAGAAGTAGAAATAAAATTACATAGGCACTACACAGCAAAATCACTAAAATCCCCCCAAAACAGAAAATATTTTGGGAAGCCAGAGGTCAGATTTCATTGAAGAAAGTAACACCTAGAATGCAAACCACTTCAACAGCAGCAACAAAAGCCACAAGATAATAATGTTTAAGTGCTAAAAGAACACTAAACTGAAATATATCCAGCAAAATAATCTTCAAGAAAGAAATGTAAAATAAATAATATCTTCAGATGCACAAAAACTAAAAAAATTCATTACCAGTTACAACCACTGTGAAAGAAATGCAAAAGATTCTTTAGATGAAACAAAAATTGTCTTGGATGAAGACACACATATGCTAAAAATATACAGAATGAAAAAAGTAAGTATGAATGAAAACTGTATAGACAATAAAAATAATACTCTATGGGTTTAATTAGTAAAGAAGAATAAGGTACACTTTAACAACGGTATATAGGTCAAAGGGTTAAAGGTGTTAAAGAATTTTAAGCTTCCAAGCACCGTCTAAGAGGAGGGTAGAAGTAACAAAGTTACTTTGATAAACAGACTTTGATAAAGCAAGGATATATGTTAACCAAAGGGTAATTACTAAAAGAATATAGAGTGTAGAGCTTCCAAGCTCACAGAGGTGAAAAAATGGGATATTAAAGAAAAGTGGCATAGCTGCTATATTAATTAATATTAAAGTTAAAAGTAAAAAAAATACCAGAAGGGTAATTTTATGATAAAAAGATGTAGTAATTCTAATTCTGAAATGTACAGATATAACAATATAATATCCATAAAAGAAAGCAAAAATTGGCAGAACTAAGCAGGGTACTGTGTGGTAGGCAGAACACCTTCTCCCCCTAAAAGATGCTCAAGGCACAGCCCCTGAAACCTGTGAGTATATTACGCTGTGTGGCAAAAATGGTTTTGCAAATGTAATTTATCTTATAGGATTTTACCTTATTTTTTTTTAGTATAAAAGAAATCCTTTAATTTTTCAAGTGTTTAAAAAGATAATTTTACACTTAAGCCTTGGAGATAAGCAGAGAATGTACCAGTTTACTGTTTTAACCCAAACTCAAGCACCCACTCTGTGTATAGCACTATTCTAGGTGCAGTGAAAGGGATTCTTAACCTTAGAAACCTGATTATCACCTTTTACAGAATTCCAAAATACAGAGGTTATCCTACATCAGCGATTTTCAACTGGTGTGCCGCAAGAATTTTTAAAACATGCGATACCTGACTATTTCGTCAGGGGCAATGACCTCTTTTCCCTTAAACTGTCAAATAAAAAACTGACAACAGCCAGAACAACAATAGCCATCCAGTGTGAATCAATCAAAATTAAACCTATTTTTTGGTCAGACTGGCAACAAATATATTTTTTGGTGCACTGCAGAATCATAATAATTAGTTTATGTGTGCCATGAGACGAAAACGGTTGAAAACTGCTGTCCTCGACTACCCAGTGGCCTCAATCCAATCATTACGAGCACTTAAAGCAGAGCACTTTCTCAAACTGTTGGCCGTAAACACAAGACAGAAGGGAAGGTCAGAGAGACTCAGAACATGAAAATGGTTTGACTTGCCTTTGTTGGCTAGGAGATGAAGTGATGAGGAGGGTCACGTGCCAGGACAGATGAGTGACCTCTAGACACTTACAATGACCCCCTGGCCAACAGCCAACAAGAAAACACGGATCTCAGCCAAACAGCCATGTAGAACTGAATTCTGCTAACTACCAGAATGAACTTAGAAGCACATTCTTCCCTAAAACCTCCAAATAAGAAATTCAGTGGGCTTCCACTTTGCTTTTGGTCTTGTGAACCTCTAAGCAGATCAACCAATTGAAAATGCTGGGCTTCTACCCTACAGAACTCTTTGAGATAAAGTTGATATGTTTATGTTAATTTGTTAGGGCAGCAATAAAAAACATACAAAATAGAAAAATCCACAGTAACAGAGGGAATTTTTAATAGGTCTCAGTATATGATAGAACATAAACTAAAACATAAGTCAGTAAGAATAAGATTTGAAGAACACAACCAATTTGAACTGACATATAGAACATTGTAACTAAAACCTATAAAACGTATATTTCTTAAGAGCATACTTGGAACATTTATTATATAAGCTAACTATATGGTGGGCATAAAGTAAGTATCTACAAACTTCAAAGGATTAAAACCATATAAAGTAATTTCTCCAAATGCAAATCAATTATTTATAGCTATAAATCTATAACCCCAAAATAAGCTGGAGCATAAACAGTAACATAAAACTAGTAAAAGTAGAGAATGAAAGATAAAGAAAGGAAGTAGTGAAAGTAAGAGCAGATACAAAAAAAAAATGAAATAGAAAACAAAATCTACAATAAAACAGAAAAAACATCCAAGAGGAAAAACCAACAAAGCAAATACTTGAGGGGCGGTTCTGACAGAAAAGGATAATATTAAAATAAATAAAATCAAATACACGAATCTACAGAGATGTACCTCATCCCCTCTAATATGAGTATTATTACCATAATACCAGTGACAGGAAAAAGTAACAGATACCAACAGGAGAAACAGGGTAAATTTTGTAAGTTGAAAAGCAGATGGATCAGATCAATGGGTAACACAAAAGAGAAAAATCAGAACCCCAGTTGCTATTTATATGGGAACTGCTTTTGCCCAATCTGTGAACTGAGAAGAAAAAGACTGGGGAATAGACTATGAGGTGATTATGAACAATAATCAAAAGACCAACTACTTAACAGATTTACTCTGGTGCTGTATTACGGGCTAAAACTCTCTAAACAAAGTGGTGACCTCCCTAGCATCAGCGCTGGAATCATAAGTAACGTAGGGCCTTGGGAAGATTCAGACTTCCAGAAAGAAAGAAGTTTGGAGGAGAGAAAGTGGAGCGTGAGGGCAGTTGAAACTACAAGCAAAACACTAAAGCACTCCAAACAAATAAACAAACAAACAAAATGCCACCAACTGCAATAAGTATAAGATACACCAGACAAGATGAGACAACCCCACTAGTCATCGGAGTGCTGCAAATTTAAAAAAAGAACACAGACAGTAGTCTATTGCTGCTGTTATTATTCTGGGTTGAGGTAAAGATAAAATATGCACACATTTGGTACAGGAATATTCTGAGACTTTGACAGATTACTTCTTTTTTAAAAAAGTGGTTGTCCTCTGACTCAGCAAATCGGCTTTTAGGAACCAGGTACACTCACAAAGCTGAATATACGAGCATGCGCTCCAATGCACCATTCACCAAAGGAACATCGACTGAGTAAATTACGGTACCTCTATTCTCTGGATGGTCACAACTGTAAAGAATACCAAGCAGATTCTTCATGCATGTACCCAAATTTATGTGTGAGCATTCACATGAAACCTAACAAAAAGCTAAAAAGTTAATTATCTAACACAAATTCATTCTCTCTCTCTCTCTGCAAACATAACCAAACTATGAACAGCATTTATCTGAGACAGGACACAAGATGGAGGTTCTGGGGCAAGTCAAAGAGGGCATTCTACTTCTATATGCACTTCTATGTCATCTGAATGTTTTTAAACCAAGAGTAGATGCTCCATGCACACTTATGAGGTGAGATATACAGTGATCTGTCAATAGCAAAACAGTCAAATTCTTCACTGTCAGATCTTAATAGCTTATTATGTGTTAAAAATTGTGATATTCTTAATTATAATCTTCAGTCCTTAATAGATGTTTAATTTTAAAGAAAGAAGTAAACTTAGTTAATAAAAAATGGGTAAAATAGCTTAAAGGTTTTATTGTTAGAGATATTTAGAACATCAACTATACTTGTTCTTAGACCTGTGAAAGATACTGGTTAATTGAAACAATTCTGAAGCTAATTTCCCCATTCATTCTCACAAAATAGCCAATCCTATTAAAGAAGTTAACTGTTAACCTATACTGATACATAAAGGAGGCTGCCACAGTCTAGAAAAGTTATTATTTACTTAATAAAATAAAAGCTGTACTTACAAGCAGCAGTCTGAACTGGTGCGAGCTGTGGGAAGGCCATAAGCAGAGAAACCCCGGGCACCGTGTTCTGCCTGCTACGTCCAGTAGTTTGGTCAGCCCAAACCACCACTTTCTTCCTCTCTACCAAATGCTCAATTTCTTTGAAGTCAGACTCGAAAGCAGCATTTGACAGGCCAGCTTCCTTTAATGCACAGTACTGTTTTCTCAGGGTTGGAAGTAAAGCATTCAATACCCTATATAGAAAAGTCGACCAAAAAGGAGAGGTCAATACTATATTTGAAATACATTATTAAAGTTCTATGTAACATCCAAAATAATAGCAGATCATTCAAATAATGCCCTGTATATACATTCCTTTTAGAGTACTTCAATCAACTACATCAACACATTCTTAATACATTAGTATAAACTGGAAGGCACCTTGGGTGGGAATCACGAGCACCAGGCCGTACTCTCCGCTAGTCTTCACTCGCTTCCATATGACCATGGACAAGGCACAACGGAGGTTTCTCCTCATTACATGGCAATCGACTAGACAGCCACTACTTACAGCAGGAGATTGTTTAGGGAGCTGACTGAGTTAAATACATATAAACGCTTTTCGTGAAGCACAACATGATGTTTAAACCAGATATATTGCTGTTGTTGTTACTAAATACTACAAAAGTAAAATAAAAAAAATTATACACTATATCAAATGATGAGACTCATTTTAGGCATATAACATTAACCCCCCCCAAAAAAAGTACAACTCATTTTCCCTTTCAGTTACCTCTTCATGAGCTAAACAATGGCCTTCAAAGCTACTCCAAGGGGGTTCAAGGAGAAAGGTTGTGGACAAGAATGGAGGGTATAGGGAAGTCAACGGGACACTCGATTCTTGGCTCTGAGTCCAAATCTCCCCAATAGTTGTTAATCAGAGCAGTATTGAATATATCTTGTTACATGTTAGACCTCCATGTTAACTGTTCACTGAAGAAATGCCACAGCTAAAGAGCTATAAATTTATACACTTGATCAATGGTTCCTAACTTTTAAATCAAAAAAGATGTCATCAAACAACATGAGTAATCTTGAAATGATTCAGTCCTGGTGATCCAGATGACCTGTCACATCTAAGAGAACAGACCATTTGAAGTATAAATAGCTCACTGGGAAAAGAACAGGCATTAATTTTAACACAAGGAAATAAACGCTTTACTACTTACTTAGGAGTCTTAAATATTTAGATAGTAGTGTAAATAAATAATCTGTGACACCTTCATTTTGGTGAGGATGGGGAGTACTTTAGTCCCTAATTAGAAAGCCAATAAAAACAATGGTTTACTGAATACCTACACTAACTAGGTGCTGTGAGAGAAGAGTTGACTGCTCTCCTTAGAGGTGCTAGCAATGTCGGCCTTCGGCTGGTACCTCGAACCCTGGATTTTGACAGCAGTCTCAGTATTTTCGGAATTGATAAAGAGTGTCTCACTGTGCTTCAACTGTTTATGTAAACAATGTGGGTTATCTGTAAGAGTTGCTTTCCTTTTGGAAAGTCTGTTTTGGGTACATGTGAGGCCTGCATACATGACCAGCTACCAATAAAAACCCTGTGCACTAAGTATTTATCTAATGAGATTCCAAAAGTAGACAACATTTCATATGTGTTGTCACAACTTTTGCTGAAGGACTTGAGCACATCCCGTGTGGGCCCACTGAAATAGGACATCTGAAAGCTTACATTTGGTTTTCTTTGGAGGTTGCCCCATTCTCCTTTTCCTTTTGCTGATTTTGTTTTGCACACTTTTGCTTTAATAAACTATAACTAAGAGTACAACTATACGATGGGTCCTGCGAGTCACTCTAGTAAGCAGTAAATCTGGAGGTGGTCACAGGGAATGACAACATGTTATGTACGTATGCAGGTATGCATGTTTGTATGAATGTATTTATACATTCATTCATTATTTTTCTGATTCATGTACATATTGTGAAATGATCACGGTATGTTTGGTTGGAATTTTTACATCAATGTTCATTGGGGATATTGGTCTATAATTTTGTTTTCAACAAAACCCATGTTGTATTTCTCTGGGTTTGCTATCAGAGTAATGCTGGCCTCATAGACTACACTCTTCAATTTTTTGGAAAAGTTTGAGAAGAACTGGTGTTCTTTGAATGCCTGATAGAAATCACCAGTGAGGCTGGCTGGTCACGGACTTTTCTCTGTAGGGAGGTTTCAATTAGTGATTCAGTCCCCTTACTAGCAATTGGTCTGCTCAGGTTGTCTATTTCTTAATGACTCATTCTTGGTAGGTTCTGTGTTTCTAGATAGTTCTTCTAGGTTGTCCAATTTGTTGTTGTATAATTGTTTGTAGTAGACTCTTAGGACACTTTGTATTTCTGTGGTGAGTTGTAATGTGTACTCTTTCCTTTCTGATTTTATACAATTAAGACTTCTCTTTTCTTGGCAAGTCTAGCTACAGGTCTGTCAATTTTGTTTTTCTTTTTAAAGTACAACTCTTGGTTTCATTGACACATTCTACATTTTTTTTTTTGGTCTATTTCTGCTCTGATCTTTGTTATTCCCTTCTTTCTAACATTGGGCTTTGTGTGTTATTTTTCTAGTTCCTTGAGATTCAAAGTTAGGTTGTTTATTTGATTTTTCTTCTTGAAGTAGACATTTATTGCTATGAAATTCCCACAGAACTACTTATGCTGCATCCCATAAATTTTGGTATGTTGTATTTTTCATTTTCATTTGTCTAAATGCATTATTTTTATTTCACTTTTTAAAATTGTTGTTAAATTGCAGTTGTCCCATATTTATCCCCATCACTCTCCCCTGCCCCTCAACCCTTGCTCCCAGTCAATTCCCACCCCACTGTCTGTACCCACTGGTTCCTTCACTTGCCCCTTCCCCTATTTTCCTCCGTTATTCCCCTGCTCTTCCCCATTATGGTCACTGTCAGTCTGTTCTTTATTTTCAAGTCTCTGGTTCTATTTTTCTTATTTGTTTGTTTTGCTTATTAGGTTCCACTTATAGGTGAGATTATGGTATTTGTCTTTTACCACCTGGCTTATTTCACTTAGCATAATAGTCTCCAGTTCCCTCCATGCTGCCTCAAAGGGTAGGAACGTCTTCTTTTTTCTGCTGTGTAGTATTCCATTCTGTAAATGAACCAATTTTTTGATCCAGTCATTTACTGATGGGCACTTAGGTTGCTTTCAGCACTTGGCTATTGTTATTTCACTTCTGATTTCTTCCTTGATCTACATATTTGAAAATTTTCATTTTCTTCTTGTACTTGATTTGTACTTTCATATCACTGTGGTCAGAAGGGTATCTGATCTGATTTCAATCTTCTTAATCTTGTTAAAGCTTGTTTTATGGGACAACATATGATATATCCTGGGAAGTTTTCCATTTTCACTTGAGAAAAATGTGTATTATGTTGCTTCTAGATGAAACGTTCTGTATATGTCTGTTAAGTCTATCTGCTCTAATGTGTCAGTTAAGGCTGATGTTTCTATGAGAGCAAAACTGATTTTCTGTCTGGATAATCTATCCACTGATATCAGTGGGGTATTAAAATCTCCTACTATAATAGTATTGCTGTCTATTTTTCCCTTTAGGTATGCTAATATTTGCTTTATGTATTTAGGTGCTCCTATGCTGGGGGCATAATATTTACAAATGGTATAACCACTGGATAGATTAACCCCTTATTATTGTGTAATGCCATTCTCTGACTCTTAATACAGTCTTTATTTTAAAGTCATTTTAAATTCTTCTTTGGATCTTCCCCCTCTGAAGAGTCATCTCTCCTTTTAGTCTGGATGATAACTTTGCTGGGTAAAGTACTCTTGGTTGAAATTTTTTTTCTGTTAGTACTTTATAAATTAAATCAGCTTTTGCCTCTACTCTACAATGTCCTGCTAAGATAATTCATCACTGCCATTACTTTTATTCCATTTAATCCTTTAAAATTCCTTGTAAGTACTATAATCTGTTTTAACTAGAAGAAAACCAAGGCTTAGTGCAGTTAATTTATGCCAGGTTATATTGCTAATTTAAATTAGTATAAGACCAATTCCAAAACTCACACTTTTTCAGTTATAATGTGCTACCTCTGTTTGTAATGCTTTGGTTCACCACATTTTTAAATAAGAGTTAGAGCCCTGGCAGGCATAGCTCAGTGGATTGAGCGCAGGCTGCGAACCAAAGTGTCGCTGGTTTGATTCCCAGTCAGGGCACATGTCTGGGTTGCAGGCCAAGTCCCCACTTGGGGGCATACGAGGGGCACCAGATATTGATGTTTCTCTCCTTCCCTTCCTCTCTCTCTAAATATAAATAAAAATAAAATCTTAAAAAAAAAGAACTCTCAGACAGAATCTTCATTAGCATATAAAAAAGTTAGATATCTTTTTTTCCATTTTGAGATAAAAATTGATCTTGAATTTATTAATCTTTGTCTTAAATAGCAAATATGGTATAATTAACATAAACTACTGTTTCCTTAGTAATTTTAGCTCTTGCAAGTGGTTTAAGTGCTCGTTAGTAACTATTCAATGTCTGCTTAAGGGGTAGATATAGACAGTATGGGAGACTTGGTTGAGCTTGCATTCACAGAATCCATCAAGTTTCTCCTTTCCTTTTTTTTTTTAACAACTCAGTTTTTTTAAAAAAAGATTTTATTTATTTATCTTTAGAGGGAAAGGGAAGGAGAGAGGAAGAGAAATATCAATATATGGTTGCCTCTCATGTGTCCCCTGCCAGGAACTGGGAACTGGCCTGCAACCCAGGCATGTGCCCTGACTGGGAATCGAACCGCGATCCTCTGATTCGCAGGCCTGTGCTCAATCAACTGAGCTACACCAGCCAGGGCCCTTTTTTTATCTTTTAAAAAATAATTAACTTACTGTGACTTCCTTTAATTAGAAAGTATAAAAAATTAATTACCAGTTATTTGAGAAGACTGCTAGAACACAAAGACAGTAGAATTTTAGACCAGCAGAAAGTCTAAGAGAAATAAATTTCTCATTTTTCCAGAGCATGACAGTGACACTTAAGGAGTTGATCAACATATCTGAGGTAACAAAATACAGGGTGTTAATATGTTTTTGCTATTATGTTACTATAGGTTCACATGATGTTACTACTGAGCTAGTATAGAGAACATGACATAAAAATTGAATACTTGATACAAAGTGTATACACTTTTAGTAATTCATTTTAATGATAGCACAGTATCATCCTGGATATAAATGCTCAAAAACTGCCTACTTAAATATTTAGTTGGTATTAATAGTGAGTGCTTCTAAGAGAGGAAATGATAGCTCAGAGACAGGTAGAGACAAATTCCTTCTCATAATACAGGTACCTTTGGAATTTTGCATGACATGGTGTTGTGTTACATAAAGTAATCAATTCGAAAAATGCTTTTTAAACTATACAGCATTATAAAAAGTTAGTTGGAGAAGAATCACAGCTTTTATTTCCTCAATGTTCTCAAACTCGTCATGTTTTCTTTCTGATGCTAACAGACGCTTAAAAATAATGTATCCCACACCAGATAGAACTTGGAAAAGTGAACTTCTGTGCTTCAGGTTCCTAAGAGTTAGTGTTAAAATTTGTAGAATAGGTAAATACATGTACTTACGCCTCAGTTTGCCTGTGTTGCTGTTCTTGAAGACCAGCTAGATCCATCATATGTTTAATTTGTGCTTTCAAATCTTTGTTCTGGAGGTACAAATGGTGACAATGAAGGTCTTTATTGAGTTCCTAGGAAAAACAATGTAAACTATATGTCAGATTCCTTTGAGAATGTAAAAATTAAATCAATTTGAATAAAACTTATTTTATGTTGATGTCAACAGACTTAATTGTTTTACATATGCAACAATATGCTAGGGAGTAGTTTGAAAAATGAGTGTTCTGGTATAGGCATCCATAACTTACAAGTAAGATGAGTTTTAAGATTCCTCAGAAACAGGTCAGAAACTCATGACAAATTTTATTATGGTGACAGTTTCTTAGTCTATCCAGTTTGTTCATAATACTGTGAAAATACGTGAATATGATCAGTTTTTGCTTAAATGTCACTTCTTTATGGAGGCTTTTGTTGAGCATTATACATGACGATGGCCACTCTCCATCCCTGTTAGTCTCTGTCATAGTATTGATTAGTAACTGTTTATATTGTTTTCCATCTGCACTAGACTTAAGGTTCAATGCCAGACCAAGGACTGTGTCAAACCACTTCAGTGTTATTGCACCCAGTTTACAGTGTTTGGAGTTGCCTAGAACAACAATTTCTTGCTTGAAATCAATCTTGGTATAAGCTTCATCCTACAGCAGAAGTGTAAAAAAGTCTTTTGTAGGCCTCCGTTTTCCAAAGCCTCACAGGTATAGGCTTAAGTGCTATCTAATCGACCACCTAAACCACAGGTGGCAAACACAAGGCCCACGAGCCAAATTTGGCCCTCCACCTTGTTTTATCCGGCCCGGCACCTTGCTTCTACCTGGTGGCAGAACCGAGCTCTCGCTTAACGGTTAAGGAGGAGTTACATTTAGACAGTCCTAAAATTATTTTCGGCCCTTTGAAGGCAACTGTGAGGCTCATGTGGCCCCCAGTGAAAATGAGTCTGACACTCCTGCCCTAAAGTTACTTATCTTTCCTCAAACTTACTAAAACTTGAGTATGAAAAGTGTCTGCTAAGTGGTTACACTGAAACACTGGTAATGATGCAAGAACATTCTCAAAATCTTTAATTGGGAAAATTTCAGTCAATATAATGAAAGAAGAGACTGAGACAACAGTCCCATAAAGCAAGGGATCTGTGCTTGGGAACATCCTCCTGCAGACGATTCCCAAATCCACTTTAACTTTTCAATATTCCTCCCAACCTGCAGTTGACCATTAATTCTCTAAAAGCTTAAAAGTCCCCACACCTGCTTCTAATACTTCCTATGCCCAGTGATAGGCACCATGACAGGACAGCAGTGACAATCTATGTGTCCTAGATATATTAAAGTTTGGGCTTATTTATATGACTCATACTTGTATTTCAAGAAATACAGTATTTTAGAGAAAACTCTCTTTAGGAGTCAGTATTATATGGTTAGAATGCTGGCCTATGTCTGGTGAGCTATAACACTAATGCCACCTTAAGCCAAAAATAAGGTCTTTATGGAGATTATTTGACTGAAATTAAGTGCTTCACTAGATGATCTCTTTAGTGCTTTCCAGTTAGAAAATTCAATGATCTCAATAGTGTATTTATTGCCAAATACTCTATCTTTTCTCTTAAAGAAAAAAAATCCTTCTGTATATGCTTCTTCTGTTAATTTTATTCCTTCATTGTTCTAAATGACTCTTCTTTTAAAAAGGCAAGCCTTGAATGTATAGTAGTCAATAATGGGTCTTGGCCAGCTTGTCATCTTTGAAAAAACAAGTTTGCAATTTGAGTCCTTCCTTGTCTTGCTATACTAATGATTAAAAGAGCAGAGCCTATTCTGAGAACTACAAGTAGGTTAGTAATGGCTGAAGTGAAAAATATAATGAGGTGATATATAAAAGTTGAGAGTTATTCAGGTGTCATGCTAGGCCTGGGAAATCATAATAGAGAGATTATATTAGGGAGAGAGCACTGAACGGTGATAAGATCAGAGTTACATTTTAGAAAGCTCATTTTAGTTGCAGTAGAGAGAACGAACTGCAGTGCAATACGAATGAAGGCAGAAAGACCAAGTGTAGCAGTCCACGTGTGGAAGTGGAGAGGGGGCTGACTCAGGGTAGTGGTAGTGGGAGAGAGAAAGAGAGAGAAGTGGATAGGTTTGAGAGATTAAAAGGCAGATAATGCAGGAAGGTACAGAAAAAAACAGCACCCATTTGAAAGTCATAGTACTAGTAGGTCTGTGCCCACAGTTGTATGACTACGGTAAGTCCTTTTACAGAGTTATATGTCAGTTGTCTTACATATAAAATAATGGCTTCTAAATAGACAATTGCTTTAGCTATAAAAACAGCCACAGAAAAAAAGAACTTAAGAGTGCAATTGGAGTGTCAAAAACGAAAACAGTTTATTTTTTTTCAAATTATAATCATGCCTTAAAACAAAATACCTGAATATGAACTTAAAATCGATTGTAAAATCAATTTTAAGTTCATACTCAGATACGAAAAAGTTCTATTTAAGAGTTATAGCAAACAATGATAAAAAATTCAAGTTGACTATATTAAAAATTAAGTTTATTGCAAAGAACCCAAACAATATCAACTCAAAAAATGCTACTAAGTAGACCAAAAGGCAAAAACAAATTAGCAATAACAATAATGCTAAAAGGAATACTAAGCCATTTTTTAAATTGGGAATTTATGATAAATATGGGAAAGCAAAGGCAAACTAGAACTAGTTAACTTATACAATTGTTCATTTTCCTCTTACAAGTTCTAACCATTTTTCTAGTTGAGGCTGAGTCATAAATTAGAATGTTGACTTTACAAATGTATTAAGTTATAATAAGAGGCTAATATAAGTTAAGTAGAGCTACTGTAAAAATACTCTAGTAATAACATTTAAAAACCACACACATATATATATATACATACTGATTTTTTAAATGAGTGTTACTAATGCTACTTGAATTGTAGACCTAAAAATCATTAAGATGGCAAATTTTGTTATATTTTACTACATGAAAAAAGATTTTTAGAACCATGAAAAAGTTTTGCTCACTATAGAAGAGCTAAATATTCTATTAGAACATCACAACCACAAATAAAGAAAACTAAAGAATCTAGTATTTATTTTAAAATAGGGTAAAAAATTTAGCTCTACCAAATTGCTTATAATTTGATGTCATTTAGACAATGAGTGCCTTGAGAATAAGACTGTTTTAGATACGGTGTCTAACAAATAAGTGAAATTTACTATAAGTAAGTAAAACAAAACAAAATCCACTATAAACATTCAACATCTGTTAACTTTTCAAGACAATCAGCTCTTGTATACTGAATCAGAAACACACCCTTGGCCAGGAACATCAGCTGTTCTCTCTGAAAACCTTGCCTAGGGGACTCTGATGGAGCCCTGCGGCACTCTATGCCAAGCCTCTGCAGCTTTAGATGCCTCACACCTAGCACGAACTTTCAACTGTTCCATTTTCTAACCGAGATAATCCTTACTATAGTTTATTGATTAACCTTTTTTTGTTTTTCCCCCCCCCCGCTTACTCCTTTTGGCTCATACAAATACGTCTATTGTATCACCTTAAGATGAGTACAGCATTTTAAAAAAAATGTGCTTTTGTTCTTTTGGAGTAAATATTATGTTCTATATCAAAGAAAAAAATGACTTTTATAAAAAGGCAAAATTGTACGGATGTGACCTCTCCAGTCTTCCATCTGCAAGAGGATCAATGTTGCTCTATGATCGGAGTCTCAAAGGCATCCATGACCCAAAAAGTCAGAATTTCTATTTTGGAGGAAGGCAGCCAGCTCTGTTGTGATCCTTCAGCACGACTTTATTTGGCCATTGATTTCTATGTTATTGTTACTCAGAATATCATTAAACTATTGTTTATTAACTATCTATTATGTGTTAAGTGGTACTAGGTCTCTGCATATAGTATTCTGCTTAAGTTAATAATGCCTTAAATACATTTTAAAGATGAGAAATTAAGACAAGAAAGTTAAACATCTTCTTCATATAATTAGTATTAAAGCCAGTATTCAACACAACTATCAAGTACCAAAATTAATACTCCAACTCTAAAGTTTATCCTCTTTCCAATATTTACATTCTCTCTATAGGGAATATTCTAGGGTGTTTTATCAATTAAATTAGATTATAAAATTTTATTAAAGTATACTTTGCACTACATTTAATTCCTAATCCACTGAACTGACTAGCTGGTATGCTTCGACAGGACATTTTGAAGACTTCTAGAATTACTGAGTTATAGATTGCTGGCTGGCCCTCAATGCATCTCCACACTATGAACTATTTAGTTTCTATTTGTCTTTGGTTTTCTTCTGAAGCAACAGAGTGTCTACTGCTTGCACTCCTTTCAATGTCATCATTCACTACTCTTGCTTGTCTCCTCTCCCTCCAGTTTGAGCTTTAATGCTAAAAAAAAAGCCATTTACAACTATTGCTATGTAATCAGAGGATCCAGTTTCCTGGTCATGATGAATTGGCTAATATCTTTGAATTGTAACAAAAAAATTGTTATCTTTGTACATTGATGATCACTAGCTTCATCCATTTGTTACTGAATATTTTATGCTGTATTTTACTGTATTCATTTTCAGTCTAGTGCTTTTTTAGAAACATGAAGAATGTGCGATTACAATTAGCTGATACACAGTATATAATTTCAGAAGAGCAACATCAGGGTAAAGTTGCTCCTCCTTTAAAAAAGTGTAAGAAGTTCTTTTAAAGGATTAGGTAGTTGAGCCAAAATTAGTTACTTCGTTTGCTGGCTGCTTATTCCATATTTATTTAGCCCTTCTTTTTTATTAAAAGAACTCTAATTTTGGTTTTGGTAATAATGTGTCCAGCAAAAAAACATTCACCTCTCCAGATACCCTTGTAGTTAGGGATAGCCATGTGACAATGCTAGCTATTACAACATGCCTGCTAGACATTATTGAAAAAGATCTTACTCTCACAACATAAATATCTCTCATGCTCTCTTTCTTCTTCTTGAACTTGAGACTAAAGAAGGAATAATGATATTGTAACTATGAAGACAGTGATGACATTTTGTTCATCCAAATGGAACTATATTAAGGTACTATATGGGAGGCACTATATTAAGAAGGAACCACATATTCTCTGCCCTGGCAGGGGGGCTCAGTTGGTTGGAGCATCATCCTGTGCACCAAAACACTGCAGGTTTGATTCCTGGTCAGGGCACACACGTAGGTTGTAGGTTCGATGCTGTACAGAAGGCAACAGATCAATCCCCCCCACCCCTCTCTGAAATCAATAAGCATATCCTTGGGTGAAGATTAAAAAAACAAATGAATTGCACATTCCCAAGACTTACTGTTAAGGGAGCAAAATATACCTCTAACTTTAAGACACTAAAGTCAGATTTTTGTAACCATGTTTCAGATTTCCAAACAGTTTTAACCTGATTCATCCATTAACCATTATCACCCATCACTACTTTTTATAAATGTAACCTTTTGCCACTCCAGCTGAAGTATCTTCAGTTTAGTACATATACACACATGCATACAGCTTGCAAACCAGCTTTCTTTAGCCATAATATCAGCAATGGTGGCCACCTTTAAAATTCTTTTTGCACAAAATATCAAGTATTAAAACAGATTAAAATTACTTAGATGATTATTCCTCAAGTATATTTTGAAATAAAATTACTTTATTCTAAATCAAGAGCTACCTCATAAAAATGCAATTGTTTATGAAAAACAATGATTACAAGTAACTTTACTCTTCTGAAAGTACAAAAAAGGCAAATCTATTTAGTTGGCAATTAGCAAGGCAGAAGGCATATTCAGTTAAAAACAGTAAAATTAATCAATTAAATCTCAGAGAAATGGAGCAATAATTGTCTTCCGAAAGATATTTACTCAAGGACGAAGACAATGAGTTCAAAGAGCTCAGCTCTTACAAGATAAATCTGAATATACAGGCATAGTTCATTTTATTGTGCTTTGCAGATTTTGCATTTTCATCAACTTCAAGGCAATACTCTTTCCATCAGCAAAAAGATTATGACTAAGATGATGGCTAGCATTTTTTAGCAATAAAGTACTTTTAAATGAAGGGATAAACATTTTTTGGATATAATGCTATTGCACACAAGAGTATAATATAGTGTTAACATAATTTCTATATGCATTGGGAAAAATCCATGGGACTTCTTTATTGCAATATTTGCTTTACTGTGGTGGTCTGGAAATGAACCTACAATTATCTCTGAGGTATGCCTGTACAAACATGTCTGTACCTCTGGAATATGACCATTTTGACCTAAGAGTCTCATTTCGGTTTCAACACGATGGAGCCAATTAGTATTCTCATCAAATTGCTTCAGTTCCTCCTCTCTTTTCTTCTGTAGGTAGCAGCGACGGGTTTTCAACATTGCAAGTCTATGATCTCGTTTGCAAGTGGCCTGAAAAACAATGCATTTAAGTCAACTTAATTTTTAGGGTATCTGATGCATGTGATATTAGTAAAGTATTATTTTCTTATAAGTGTGCAATTGTAGTATATTAAGTAAGGCTACACTTCCATACTTAACGCTATTTCCTCTTTGAAATCTCACAATATTACTGCTTGCAGGAAAAAAATTGAGTTGTAAGTCATTTTTATGAAATTACATATTGAGGGTTTTTGGCTTTAAGAAACACAATGGCCAAACTGAAGATTATAACATGTGTGTGTGTGTGTTAAAATATGTTCTCTTAAATGGTTCATTTGAAAAGTCCATACATGATCTGATAAGTTCCATGATTTCCTTCTCACGTATGCTCTTATCTCCCCTCCAACTGGAGAGATGTGAAGAAATAGCGTTCTAATGCTCTGATTTTGCCTGTGAGGCCTTAAGGTTGGCTGGGGTAAATGACAGAAAATAGAGCTTGTATCAGAGTGGTCACAAATATCTGAGCTTGCCTGATGGATAACGGATATTACAAATATTTTTAGTGCTTTACATAGGCGGGGCTTGGGATCAAAACCAGCCTTCTGGTTTCTTACCCCAAGGGTCTTCTTGCACACTATCATAGGCACTGTCGGCCAGAGCAGCTCGACCTGTCCGGGCTACGTGCCAAAGACACACTGAACTCTATAATCACACCAAATATGATGGCTGGACTGGAGACAACAGATCCCCATGGATTAAAATATGGTCCTGCAGCTGATTTTGGAAGTAGGAAACTACATGAGAAAAAGAAAAAAAGAACAGGAACTACATTTGAACTGGGTCAAAGACCTTACTCTCTTCAGGAGATAAATTCTTCTTCCTTATTATTTTTTATAAAACATATATTGACATTTTAGGGAAAAGCTGGATATTAAAGAGTCACAAAAATGTGAAAGGACATCACTCTTCTCACTGCCTTTTTGTTTTACAAAAACATAATTGGTTATTTTTCATTACAGCATTGCTTATGTTATCATACAATGGGTTATTCAATTATTTTTAAGTCAATAGATGATTAATTAAAAAGAATCATGTATTAGAAATAATACATAATTATTTTTAAAATAATGTATTTTTGTAAGCCTGAGTTTAAATTTCTAATATGGAAATACTGGTAGGCAGAATACGAATAAACAAAAGTCTTTGAGGTTCCTAAAATAATTTTTTTAAAGCAGAAAGGGGTCCTGAAAAGCTGAAAAGTTTGGAACCACTGCTGCAGCAGAAAGTGGGATGTACGGCTTCTTGACTTTCTTCTGCTTATCAGCAGGTCTGAAAGCGTGGGCAAGTCAGTTTCAGTCAGTATTGTGTCACCTCATCTGAAAAAATGAACAAAAGCATTGTACGTGCCCGAAGAAAGGCAGTTAAGTCAAACTGTCTTTATTTTGTTTTAACAATTATAAATGTTGTAGTACTCTTAAATCAGGGCAGAAAATGATCTGTGGGTCTGATGGCAGTCAATATTTAATACCAAAAACCCTGAAAGGCATGTTTTGAGTTTTTATTCCTGTTGTTCACCAAATGCATCCTTTATGAGGGGTCTCTGTATTTCACACCAGGGTGCTCCTACTGAATCACTGTTCTGAAATGAAGAAGTGTTTCGGAATAAATTCTTAAGTATACATGTCAACCTCTGAGGTTAAGCTAAAATATTTCCCATTAAAGTTTCAAAGAGCTTTACATACCTTATTAACACAATTCTCAGAATACCACAAAAGATCTTGGGTGTCAACGCAAGACTCTAAAATTTAGGTGTTACTACTGCTCTGTGCAAAAGGACCAATAAGGTGAACTCAGTATTTCACTAAAAGTGATATGCAGATTATCTTTACGTGGTCATACAATTACCCAGGGGCTTCACTTCAACACTAATCTCAGACTCCACACTCTAGAACCACTTATGGTTGAAACAATGTGAGGAGATTCTTTTAGCACCTCTGACAACAGACCTCCTTTGGAAAGTCTAAGAAAGATATAAATGTTCTTACCTTAGCAAGCAGTTTAGTAAGACCAAACACCTCTGTGTGTAAAAAACAAAAACCCAAAGAATCACACATACAACCCCCACTCCAAACTCAGCCTCTAGGTATCTCCCTATGTTTTTAAATAGTTTAAATGCAGTCAATAAATGTAAGAAGTTTTATCTCCATTGCTTACCTAGGCTTGTAAGAATATCTATAAGCAACATATAGATGGAAATAACAAAAAGTAAGAAATCATAAAATCACAAGTGGGTTGAAGAAAAGGCTACTAAGCAGAAGAACTGAGATGAAAACAGAAAAAAAATTACAGAGACAAGCCAAACCCATTCTACTACTATGTCTTAATCATTGTAAGCATTCATCTTCAATATTCAATGGTGTAAGTAAAAGAGTAAAATAACTTTAAATTAGTCTGGGATTAAATAACCCAAATTTATCAATTGTACTAAATAGTAATCAAATGTTTAAAAAGTGATACCCTGATTCTAAATTCCAAGAATGTGCTATTTCTTTGCTTCAAAGGCTGGCTCTTGACTACAAAAATAGCTTTCAAAATTCCTGGCAACCAAAGTTTCCACAATCTGGCCCACAACTGATTGTCAGTAACTCCCAATGTGGCAAATATGTTTTAATCACGTGCCATCTCCAACCCATCCATGGTGTTTAGCTCTAGCAACTTCAGATATAGAAAGAAAGAGTATGGCAATCAATCAATGATATTTGCTATGGGTAAGGGATCCAGAATTGACAGGGAGTTTTCAGTATATACTTCCATACACACTGTCCCACAAATGCACTGTGTTCTGGTTAAACTGATACCCACACTACTTCTGTTTGTTTTTCTCCTATTACTACTTTCATGCAAGGCCCAGTATAATTCTCATTTCCCCACCAGGAAGCCTCTCTTAATCACAAAAGTTAGGAGCCACAGTTTCCTTCTTTGAATTAACGATAGCATTTATAGCACTTACAGTGTAACAGAATGATTTAAGAGTACAGACTCTGAAGCCACATGGCCAGCATTCAACACTGGTTCAGCCACATCAATTAGGTATTTAACCCAGAAAACTCACTTGAGTTCTCGGTGCCTCTGTTGCTCACAGATGGTGATAACATAGGATCTACCTCACAGACTCACAAAAATTACTAAACAAATCATCCCATGGAAAGGACTCTGGAAAGCACTGAGTGCTTTGGCACACAGGGTTCGATAATATTAGCTGTTTTTTATTAATGTACTACTACTACTTAAATGACAGTCATTTAGTGCCTTATTTGTACACTTTATTGCTTGACCTAACATAAATAATTTAAGGGCATACAATAGCTCATACTTTTATTTACCTATACATTGTGCCTACTATAGTGTCTTGCTTATAACAAGTGCTCAATAAAGCCTGTTATTAAAAGTTAAGGTACTAAGTCAGTATCAGTTTCCCATGACTGAATCTGCCCTCCACACCCTGCAAGAAACAAGTTAGATAGTTACATCTTCACTAGCTGACATTTATTTAATGGATATCTATATAAAACTAAAAAGAATTATCCCTCCTACATATCAATCTATAAGTGCAAATAACTGAGATAAACACATAGTATAAAACTATTTCATACATTAAAAATGTAAATAATTTTATATATAATTGTTACTTCTGGGAAGGTGAAAAAAGAGAAAAATGCATTTGGGGTGGTGGTCAAAGAGGACTTGGAAGTTATAAGTGAAAGCTTTTTAATAAGTCGCATAAAATGTGTCTCATGCATTACTGATGTAATTAAATTACTTAAACACATAAAAAATAAAATTAACCTTATCATCACTGAACACCAAAACTGAGGAAAGCAATTACCCAATATTTCCAAAGTGTTTATTTTTCTGATCTGGGGTGATTTGGCTTTGCACATGTCCAGGTATACAATTTTATTTTTATCATGCTGAAAACTCAGGCTTCTTGAGTTTACATCTCACTAGTCCTATTCTAAACCTTAAACTTTTCACATTATAGTTTCCACTTTTGCACTAATACATCTCCAGAATATCTATTAGACAACTTCATAATTTTTCGGTCTATCCTTCATGTAACATGTGTTCACATTAGGTATCTTTTCGTCTTAGGCTTTCCTGAGACCTCACTGTGCCTTAAGCCCCTCTCCAGCTACACTGAATATGTAAAAGCACAGGGACCAGAGCGCAGGCTCTGGCATCAGCTTTCTTAAGTTCGGCTCAAAGCTCTGATACCCAGGAGCCCTGTGACCTTGGGCAAAATGAATTCTACGTGCCATTTCCTCACGTTGATTATGAGGATAATAATCTTACATATTTCATGTTTTTTCAGAATTAAATGAGTTAATATATACAGAGTACTTAAAACATTCCCTAGTATTTTATGTATAAAGCAAATTTTTAAATTTCAGTGAATAAATCTTTAGTTCCCGGACATTTCATTTTCTCCCCTCAGACACTGATGTTCTTTTTATTTTGACTCATTTATTGTTACTTCCTTTTGATGACTATTCATTTATAGTTTTAAACTATTAGTTAACTTTTAGTTAAAAACTACTCATTACAGTTTTTATCAGATTGCACTATTATCTGACATTCTGGGCATTCCGTCACATTTGCTAAATCTACTGATTTGCTTAAGGAACACTGTTCTGCATGTTTGGGATTTTGGACAGTAAATTCTCATCGGTGGTATGAGCTGTGAGTCTGTTTCACTGGGCTCATTTTGTGTTGCTTCTGCCCAGTTCCACATGGATTTTCACTGGTATGATACCATTTTCTCCGTTAATTTTTCCTTAGAAATTTGCTAAACAGAACACATGAATTGTAAAAATCCAAATCTCAAATCCTGTGAAAGCACCATGTAACTATAGTGAAAGTCTTCCGGGAGGCTTTCTTCCTTCTCCCAGGCATGGTTCCTTGCCTTCCAGTGCTAGCTGGTGAGATGTTTTTTCCTGGTGTACTCCCAGCACAAAGCACGCAGGCCTGAGGTTCCCAGCTTTAAGTGGGGCCTGTCATTCCCAACACACTGGCTCTCTTGGGTCTGTTTTCTAAGTAGCAATGTACACCAAGGACCCGACAGTAAAAGTGGCTTCTGTGTGTGGTGACGGTGGGCAGGGCACAACTACAGTAAATATTAACACTGACTAAAAGGTGCTCAGTTTTTTTTCGCGCCATACAATGGCAAGTCTAATAACACTGTCAGCGATAAAAGACTCTTCCCTAAAAACAGTCTGCCATTGGTCTAGTTGTAAGCTACTGCCCTATCTGAGTGGACCTGAGTGGACGGCTCCGTTGCCCCAGCTGCAGCACTCAGCTCCCCTTCAGTGTTAACTTCATTCATGTCAGGCCTTCCAGCAACTCTCACAGAAGCACGTTGCCACTGATGCTCTTTCTCGTCCCATTAACTATACCTTTAAAACAATGTTTCCTACATTTCCTCTAGAACTTCCAGGTGGGTGCAGAGAATGGGTGATTAAGTAATGCTATCAAATTTCTAGAACTGGAAGTTCCCATGTTTTTAAAAGGGTATGGGGGGGGGGGCGCTAAATGACGATGGAAAAAAAATAAAAATAAAGCTGTTGAATACCTTTTCTACTTTGTCTTCAGAACACATCATTTCTATTTGTTTATGGCACTGCTGTTGATAGAATGACTTAAGTTCATTTTCTTTAAGTAACATTTCCAACTTCAGATATTCTTGCCTAATTTCTTCTCGATTCTGGAACAAGCAGTTCAGAATTTCTTGAAATCTATAAAACATAAAAGACATTAAATAATCTCATTAATTTTGTGATAGAGTTTATTTAATGAAATGCATAAACAAAAGAGATACCACCCACGAATGAGACTCAGTGATAAACGGCAAATTAGTTAAAGTGACTGTTTCCTATTAAATTACAAAAATGTTTGGAAAGTTATTAACTGTTTTACTACACTGGTTCTCCTTAAAGAAAAATCACATTAAGGATATATGTATTATAAGATCTGTTATTAGTCGTACACTGTATTTTGCTTAGCAAAAATAGAATACTTGTAGGAAGTAAGTGACAATCTGGACCTGTACACACTACCCCCGTTCACAGGCCCCAAGCAACCCAGCTCTGTGTGCTGTTCCCGTGTCTGCTCACTGTGAAGAAACGAGCAGTGCATGGCATAACCGTATGAAGCCTCCACGCCCCCCTAGGGAAGGTGAGAAAGCCAGTTTTCTGCTTCAGAATTTGTTAGAATGAAAACACAACATAAGGCTGGGGACCCCCTAAGCCTGGCTAAGAGTCAGTGACACTGGCTGTGACCCCAAATATTCGAGTTTACAACGTGGTAGACCAAGAAAAGCCACTCTGGCGTGTTTCCTCAAAGGGGCAGCGCAGATCTAGAGAATTGAAGCCGGGGAGTCCGACACCTACCGCCTCCAAATGCATAAAGACCGCGAGCTGAAAAACTCCCCCCAAAGCCCTAGAATGACCCTGTAATCCCACATCTGCTAGGTCAACAACAGAGCACTCGTCACAACAATATTGTCATTTCATTAAACACATTTATACTTTTAAGTGACAGTTCTGAGCTATAGCAACAGTATAAACAGTATAGTCACACACAGGCAAAATTCTCAAAGAAAAATTAACTGTGAAGAGTTTAAAATAAAACTGTAACAAAGTACATGCCCTTAAAAATAAATGTTCTTTGGCCAAATTTTAGATATATTTGTAGGGATTTGTGGTAACAACACTGCCAGTTTACGTCAGTAGTTCTTAATGAAACTCCATTGGGAATGAGTATAAACCACAATACATCGACTTCACTGCAATTTTGTCAAACTGATAAATATTTCACAGAAAGTATGTATGGACATTGCAATTTCATTGTATTATATTACAACAATGCTAATGCCAGTAAATGAATTGATAAGTTATCTCTGGGTTAAAGCCAAAGATAATTTCTTAGTTTTTCTTTAATATTTTATTCAAGGACACAGTTAAATATTTGTCAATTTTGTAATTTTGGGCAGACTTACTCAATTACTGGTATTTAGTGTGTAGGATGAAAGGGAATTAGTATTAAAGGTTGCTAAAGAACTCTTTAAGAAAAAAAACCCCATCCTTTTAAAACAGAAAGTTTTAAGGGATTGAAAAATAACTATTTTCTAGTCATTTAAAACATGTAACTAGAAAACAAAAAAACTTTGTTAATTATCTTAGATGATATATGAATATTAAAAACCACACAAATTTCTTGTTATAGTCACGTTTTATAATTATTCTGCATAAAGAACAATTGTATTTTCTTTTTTAATATCATCTTCCAAAATACCTTTGATAGATGTTAAATACTGCATTGCTTCCCTTTATCTATTTAAACTTCATAAACATGTAGCTTCTAAAAACATCTGCAAATTCATGGCATTAAAAGTTCCATGTAACAGTGTGATTGATATGACGAGAGGTATTTCATATATTTCAGGAGATACTTTTAAGGGAAAATGACAAAGGCTATAGGGTATATGATTCTATTATTACCTTCTTTTATACATACAAGTAAATTATTTAACATGTTGCATGATTTAAAACTCAAAGTTTTTATTTTTGGTCAAGTCAGGGTGAAATACCCAAATTAATGCTTATTTCAAAGCTCAGGCCACGGCCCTCCTGAATCATTTTACCAGAAGGAAAGGCCCAACAACTGGAAGACATTGTCAGCTCCAGACGTCTACTACCTTTACGGTGGTACTTGGTAACCAGATGCAGTCAGCTAGTGCTAAGAGATCACATGCAAGCACTGACTGCAAATCTGAGCAGTGGGGGACTTCTTTAATTTTCAAGAAACTTACATCAGCAAAGAGATGACTGGCTGCATGAAGGCCAATCCCACATTTGACAAACAAATAAAATAGTTACTCAAACTATTAATTGAAGGCTTTCTTTGATAAGATGATGAATAATAAGGAATCATTTCTACTTGTTATTTTTTAAGAGACACTATAAAATTAGTGGGGTATACAAAAACCATTATAAGATTAATACAATATACAATTTTATTTTGACAATGGATTGTTCTGGCCATTAACAGAAAATAATTTAAACGCCTGAGAAAATTGCACTGGCTGGTGTAGCTGAGTGGATTGAGCACCAGCCTATGAACAAGAGGATCGAGGTCCGATTCCTAGTCAGGGCACATGCCTGGGTTGCAGACCAGTTCCCAGCAGCGGACACAATGAGAGGCAACCATACATTGATATTTCTCTCCCTCTCTCCTTCCCTTCCCCTCTAAAAATAAATGAATAAAATCTTTAAAAGACAAAATAAAAAAAGACTTAACACCTGAGAAAATCTCCAGCATAAACAGAGCTCTCATAATAATATATAAGTTGACTTTCCTATACATTATTATATTATGTGTACTTGAAACCGATGTGATCTCATTAACCAATGTCATTCCAGTAAGTTTCAAAAAAAGTAAAATATCTAAATTAAAAAAATTATATATAGGTTAACTTTATACTATATGGAAAACTATATTGTCATTGATAAATAACTAATTCCTATGATATTTGTGAAATACCACATTATGGGAGAAAAAGATTAAGATTTGATTGAAAGAGATGATTTTTATAGTTCTTTCTCTTATCTGCCAAATTCAAGGGCTGTTTTAACAATCAGATAAAATTAATATTGCCCTAACATTCACTAAAAACTATGACAAGGAAGAAAAAATATTGTTTTTCAAATCAAAGATATTTAATGTAAATTCAACATACAAATCCAATTTATAAAAGGTGTTGCACCTGAAACTAAATGAGGTCACTGTGGACTAGTCTTAGGTACTCTTAGACTTCCAAAACAGTGCAAATAACCAAGTTGTGGTTAGTTTCTCATACTAATGGCAACAAAAAACTGGCTCTCGGAAATGTCAAATAAGTTGCATTTTAAGCAAAGCTGAATAGATTTCCTTACTACAAGGCCTCTCAGATCCTCCAATATTCTGATGTACTTTGGAAACCTTTTATTTTTTAAAAAGATTTTATTTATTTATTTTTACAGAGAGGAAGGGAGGGAGGGAGAGGGAGGGAGAAAAACATCAACGTGTGGTTGCCTCTCCTGTGCCTCCTACTAGGGAGCTGGCCAGCAACACAGGCACATGCACTGACTGGGAATCAAACCAGTGACCTTTGGGTTTGTGGGTTGGCACTCAACCCACTGAGCCACACCAGCAAGGGCTGTAAATCTTTCATATCCCTTAAGTAGTAATTTCCAAACTTGTGCGATGCAGGAATTCCCTACTGTCTTTTAGAACCACTCAAGACTCACAGCATTTGAACCATCTAGAGAAGGGTCCCCCAAACTCTGGGCCATTGACCAGAACCTTCCGGGCCTGTTAGGAACACACAGCAGGAGGTAAGCTTGAGTGGAATGTGCTTAAATCATCCTGGAAGCTCCCCCACCCCAACATCTGTGGACAAAATTGTCTTCCACAGAAACGGTCACTGGCACCAAAAAGGTTGGGGACCACAGATCTGGACAATCTGGAGAATTGTCTTAATTGTTTAGGGAAAAAGTTCTTTTGAGTAATGTATATGAACAGCTTTGTTTTCTTTTAAATTTACCTGGAAAGAAGCTTAGTGTGAACCTATCAAAATTCTGTATCAATTTACATCATTGAGAGATGTTCTTTTAAATAATTAAGCACTTACACTCATTAAGTGGATTATTATGAACTATGGAGAGCCAAGAGAAAGTAGATACAATTTACATTAAGTATACAAATAATGATAATGCCAGATGTAACCACCTGAGTGCATGCCCTGAAATCCATGTTGGAACCTAACCCTCATCAGTGTAAGTAGGACGTGGGGCCTCCTGGAGGTGGTTAGTTCACAAGGGCAGAGAGCCCATGGGGAGACTACTGCTCCTACAGAAAGGCTCCAGGAAAGCTGACCTCTCTGTTGGCCACTTGAGGATTCAACAAGTCTACAGCCTAAAAGAAGGCCAGCACCCAACCATGCTGGCACCCTGATCTTGAACTTCTAGCCTTCAAGATATTTTTTTGGCTATATGCCATCTAGTAGTCTGGTATTTTGTTGTAACAGCTCCAATGGACATACCTGAAAAGACAAATAAGAAAACCACTAAAAACTAATTTTATTAAGTGACATAATTGGCTTCACCGTCTCCATATTACACCCATGTCCTGGTTATCCTCACTGTGTGTATAATCACGACAAAAATTAACTGATCTCCGAAGTTGTACCATATAAAGACCAACAGATGACTTCCAGAATTCAGCTGAGAATTTCTATGAAGACATACTTACACAACAAATAATATCAAAACATCTGCCAAAATTCCCAAACAATAAAACCTCAAAATACTATCTTAATGTCAATGTTACCTTTCAATTTCTTTTTTTGGAGGGTTTGAAATCATTAACTTTGCTTTGTTATTTTCATCTGTAAAGGCCTTCTGTTCTTCATAGGCTTTGAGTTTTTCTTTTAACATTAAAATCTAGTAGAAAGAAACACTAGTTACAACACAAAACAAATTATTTGTCTCTACTAAACATGTCCACAGAAAAATTTTAGCCATGAAAATAAATGAACAAGGCAGATTTCAATTGTAATAGAAACACAAGTCAAATTTTTAGACAATTAAGATGGCAGAATCCCATAAATGAGGAGCAGAGGGCAATCAGCATTAATTATGTAAAGAGTAGACATACCTCCTTCTTCTGCTCATTACAGATCTTTACATACTGAGTTATATGACTGTCAAGGTGAAGAACATTGCTCTTCAACTGTTAAAAAGATGGAAATTATGATTGCATATAGAGAAAGAAAAAACTCACAATCACACAGCTGTACACATGAGTAAAATGGCATTATATCCTCGTAATTCAGTAGATGAATTCAGAATTTGTGGCAAGTATAATCATGAGACAATCACGATCAATTATGCTCATGTTTAAAACTCATGACAAAAGGATACGTTGAGCACTTCATAATGTTGATGAAATGATACAGATAGTGCTTTACTATCTGAGAAAAGGTATTTTTAAGAAGTGTCAAGGCATTCATTCTCAATATAATAAGAATCGCCCATTTTCTTTTTCCTCTAACTTCTAAGAAATTCAGAGATAATCTTAAGATCCATCTACTTGTAAGTTCAACTAGAGTTTAACAAATTATTAGATTTTATGCTTTATATAATAATACGGGCCCCTTGTCAACTGTTGAGTAGTACATACAAAAGACATTAAACGTGAAAGTCCAAAAGCCTGATTTGGAGGCCCTGCTCACTTCTCAGTTAAAGGACTCAGAATTCAGCACTCACAACTCTGAGCATGGGGTTCCTGAACTGTGGAGCTAAAACTACCTTTGACAATGGGTTGGCCTATGGATTATATAAAAAATGCATGGAAAAAAAACTTTTGCCCATATTCTACAGTCTTTAGCAACAAATTATATAAATAGTACAGAAACAGTTCCCTAAGGAAAACAGTAACCTGCTCATGTTCACTCAGTGGGAGTGGCAGAAGGGTAAGAGAGAAGTTACCAAACCAGGGGAACTCTAGGTCTTTTCAAACCCTTAGATCCTGTGATTTTAAATATACATTGTTTGACTTACATATTTTTAATTACCCCAAATCATTTGCAAAAAGGCTGATCTACACAATCATATTGCTGGAGTTAGAGACTGGTTACATTAATACCATAAATGTAGAAATAAATGATTCTTAGAAGGCTATTTACTTTAACAATGGGGTAAATAGCAACTGAGGCAGACACTGTATCTATTTTACAGATGAAGTAACTTTGGTTTAGAGAAACCAGCTACAATCAGTCCAGAGCTATCGGGTAGAAAGCGTTGGTTGTAGGCTTAAGCACAGGGTCATCCTCGACTGTCACAAATGTATTCAATAAAGCCTCAACCAACCATTCCAGGATGCCATCAAAATATCATGAGCCACAATGTGCAAAAGTTTGGAAAGAAAGGGACTAAAGAACCCTAGCTCTCAAAAGACTAAATAATACTATGGATTATACATGTAATAAGGATGCTTAATGGTTTAATTATTTAAGTTAATGTTCAATTAATCCTAACCATAAAGATATTTCTAACACTGTCTCCTAATTCATCAGTAGAAATAAACCTCTAAATATTTTGTTAGAATTACAAAAATAATATGCACTGAATACTCCTACAACAAAGGCAGAGTAAACACACTCACAGAAGCCTTAATGTCCTTTGCACGGTTGGCATACTTGAGAGTGTTGTACGTGTCATCGTAGCTCACAGAGGAAGGGCTAATAGCAGCTATCATGATGGTTTGACAGTTGCCTCCAAGAGAATCCTTTAACAAGCGGGTGAGCTTACTATTTCTGTAAGGAATATGCTGATTTTTTCTCTGGAAAAAAAAAAGAATTCTTACATCCTTTCCCACATTTAAATGCAAACCTGCTACCACTTTGCTTTCAGAATTCAAGCACTGCCCAAACTTTACCCAGAGTTATGATATCAATGGGGATCTAAATGATGATAATAAATCTTATAATACTATTTTGTGAATACATAAAACAAATATTCTATCTAAAGACTGTATCTCCATCTGAATGAAGTAACTTTAGATAATAATAAAATACTGATATTGGTTCATTGGTTGTAGTAAGTGTATCATATTAATGTGGTATGTTAACAGGGGAAACTGAGTGTGGGTGTATTTAACAAAGTTTTTCTGTATATATCAGCACCTTTTCCGTATCGAAAACTATTCAAGAACAAAATGCATATATAAAAGGTCTCCATTCATTTTTTAAAAAGAAATTAAAATAAAAAAGTAATATATGTCCTAAAATAGAGGAATACTAAGAATTCTGTACGGCAAAGAACTGCTGCTCTCTAACCATCTAAAATGGACACAAAAGAATTATAAGTACATTTTACAGACACTTCATCTGAAAGCACAGTTCTAGGAGAACTTAGTTTTTCTAGGTTTTCTTTTACTTAAGATTCAGTTCTGACTTTAACAAATTTTCCAAGATGTACAACTGCTATGTAAGTAAAAACAGAGCATTATAATGTTAAGATAAAAGCAAGGTTATGTTATGCAATGTAAAGCTTTCATATATAGAAGAGGAAAATTGAGCTAAGTAAAAAGTGAAATTACTCGCCTCTGGTCACACGGCTGGTAGTTCAGTTAGAAATGGGCCCTCAGGCTCCCGACTCCCAGCAGTGCTGTGCTACCTGTCACCATCAGCCTTGCCCAAACCATGTCGTGTACATCACTGGTACTTG
This sequence comes from Sturnira hondurensis, assembly GCF_014824575.4. Lineage (NCBI taxonomy): Eukaryota > Metazoa > Chordata > Mammalia > Chiroptera > Phyllostomidae > Sturnira > Sturnira hondurensis. The sequence goes on from NW_028075269.1 coordinate 6,398,586, forward strand.
AAATGATTTTACACATATGAGACACGCATTACACAATGCCTCATAAATGACTTTATAGGAATCAATCACTAGAAGTTATAAAGTCGGTATGAAAAAAATGCTCTAGTTTAAGTTTAGAAAATCAGTCTCTATACCATGCCGTCTGCCTACATGTTTGAAATTTTAACTCAGAATATAAGTCATCTTGCTTTTGTAATCTTTCCATGATTTCAGTAATTTGTCTGTCTTAGAAAAGGACCTAAAATAACTGTATAATACTCTACAATAAACCAAAATACAACATTAAAAAATGTTTAACAGTAATTTTTGTAAAGCATCTGAGCCTGCACTGAACTTAAAGGACTGTGTTTTAACTTAAAAAGTCATTTCTTAACAAATACAGAAATTGTCAAATATGCTGCCTTCTAGTAAGAACTTCTGGAATACAGTAGATGTAAAACAGTGTTTTTAAATGCCCCAAAGGCAACTAGTAAACATTATCCTATCGGGTAATTTAATTACATTTTGTATCTTAAGTCTCTCTTCGTCTGTAGGAAAAATCAACACTCTTTAATATTTAACTCAATTTCACAGTATATAAACTACTAACCAGAACAGATTTGGTTTTTCCAAAAGGTGTTTTGTGTGTTCATGACAATTCAATTATCATGCTTGCTGTGTAGTGATCATTAAAATGCTAATTTAAAAAACCAAGTTTAAAATAAGTAATAATAAAGTGCCATAAAATAGTAACTACCAATCTGATATTTAAATACTTTTCATTCAACAAATTCTGATCATAAAACTAAGTTAAAAAAATACGGAGCCCTCGCTGTTTTTGATAAACTAGGCTCTCTGAGATCTTTGCTCTGCTTATAAAAATTATTAATATGCTCTCAAAATTTAATAAGACCTTTAAAAATATTACATTAAATAGTATCTTTCTAGGAATTACACATACTTCAATAGTTCAAACTATTGATTTATTTTTAAAAGATTTTATTTATTTATGTATCTTTAGAGGGGAAGGAGAGAGGGAGAGAAACATCAATGTATGGTTGCCTTTTGTGCATCCCCTGCTGGGAGTTGGCCTGCAGGGAACCAGCCTGCAACCCAGGAATGTGCCCTGACTGGGAATTGAACCGTGATCCTCTGGTTCACAGGCCTGTGCTCAATCCACTGAGCTACACCAGCCAGGGCTAGTTCAAACTATTTAAATGCACATATAGTATCTACCTTTGTATCTGCTAAGGCATTGATGACGTTCCCAAGAGCCAGAAGTGACCGATTAATATTCGTGCCTTCTATAAACCGGCTCCCTTTAGCACTGGTGGCGCTGGCTCTCTCCGACCCTGCCAGGTCAATGAGCGACATCTTGGCGATTCGGACGTTTTGATCGATACTAGCTGTTTTGTCTTGCTGTCGCAAATAAATCTTTTTGAAATTATAGAATAGGAAAAATAAGAAGATTTAACACAATTTAAAGGGAAATATACGCTTAAAAAAAAAAAAACAACGCGAAATCAAGATTATTCTCATTTTAAACCCCCCTCCCCCCAAAAAAAGCCAAAGAAGGTATAATCTGACTTGGCTGATATCCAAGAGTACTGGAAGTAATTACCAGCGTTAAGATGAATTGGAAAATAAAATGTGCACCAGAAGGAGAATAAGCCCTGCCTGAACAGAAGGTCAAAACAGCTACCATTTTATTCTAGTAACCCTCGAATCAGAACATGGAATTATCTGAGATACAGGTCCTCTGGAAATAAAGCTCCTAAGAAAAAATAAAGCAGACAGAATGCTGTGCGTATCTGCAGCGACTGCTCCCAGAGGAAAGCTAAATCTGAATGTTGAGCCAAACCGAAGAGTAAATTAACTCCAGTTCTCCAAATTGTTGAGCATAATTATAATTAAAAAATGAAACATATAGAAAACAGCATAACAAAGAATACTAGTCATGTTTATCTGCCCATCAGAATAAAGGATAACTTATTCAACAATATTAAGCTACTTTTTATGTAACTAAAATAAATTTGGTGCATACTTCAGAGATGGAAAAAGTTAGCTATTGCTCCATTATGGAACCCCTTTGCTAAATTTCCTTACAAAGTTGGGTCTCAGAGATTTTGGAAAACTCTGTGTCATAGATAAACACTTTTCTCAAGACTACTGATAACTAAACAGCAGTCAGTCATAAGAATATAAAGATTAATAAAACTTTGTGGGCTAGACTTTCTGAATGACTTGATTGCCTCAAATATTAATTCCTTCAACTATAACAATTTCTACACAGTAAGTTCTATACAGCATAATCCAGAGTAAAGATACATAACCAGTGGTTTTAATAGAACTAGAAACTGTAAAGACAGTAACCAACCTATGCTTTAGTCTAGAATTGTATTCCTAAAAAGCACTGCATCAACTGAATCGTACTTCCTTAAGGAATGCAACTGCTTTAAATGGTCACCATGGTTAAATTTTCATGTTGTTATTTTTACTGTTGATACCATTACAGCCGTGATCAGTATCTTCTCAATTTATTGGTTCTGTAACTCTAGATCTATAAAAAGAAAGTCTGCTCTGAAGATAAGATTATGTTTTGGAAATACCAAATATTTTCATTAATATAAAGAAAAGAAAAGCGCTCACACACACACACACACCCCTCTTCCAATATTTCCAATTTTTTTAATCCTGTATCTTTAAACAGGTAAAAATTTACATTTCTTATTTACATCCTCTTGATCCTAAATATTCTTGATAGAATCTTCTCAAAGTTGCAAAGTAAAGGGAGAGCTTGAAAGTGGAGAAGTTCACAGATGAAGAAATTTTTGTTTTTGTGTATGAGAAAACCACCACCCATAAATTTGGCTTCATTTATTTTAAATTCAGCTCTCAGAGGGACAGCCCAGCGGCCTGGTACCTGGAAAACAGCATGAGAACGAGAAGACGCAGCATTCATATCGGTGGGGTGTTGTGTCCTGTTCCTGTTCCCGTTATCCAGTAACTGTAAAATCTCCTCTGAGGACTTGGGCTAGGGAGGGTTGAAAAAATATGGACAAATTAGCCACCAGTGTTTCAATTTTTAGTAAAGTTTCAACAAGCAAGAAGACTTTTGAAGGTAAAACAACAAAGGGCAAGAAAATGCTTTCTATAATTTAATTCCCATTAAATATAACTGCATATCATTTGCTTAATATTTTGGTATTATACGAGGAATAAAAGATAAAATCTTATCCTCTGAGGATATAAAGTATAAATGTATTAAGCAGAATAATACATGATATTAAATGTTCAAGTGCATTTGTGAAAGACAAGCTCATTTAATTATTTCAAGAACAACACAATAAGGTAGAAGATACACTCTGATTATTTTAACTTTGCACTGCATTCTTCTTCTTTCTCAAGCACAATGAAAAATAAATAAACAGCTAAATAATCACACTTGCTATTTAAACAAGGGAAGTTTATAAACACACCTGATGTAGAGTTAACCCCTGAACAACCACCCCTTTCTGGGCATCTTCTCGGACAGCAAGTGGCCCCGAATTTACTAAGAGGTCACGAATTTGTTCATTATATACCTTAAAATTAAAAAACAAACAAACGAACAAGAAAAAACTGTGCTTTAGCATTGATGTTAAAACAAATGATGATATCACATATAGGCATGCATTGGTGATTTCAGTTTATATTAGAATTTTATCTTATGACAAATAGCAGTTCATTTAGTTCATCTCTTCCTTCTAGTGCATGTTGCCATACCTCACTTTCTACCATCTGAGAAAATGGACTTTAATTACCCAGGATTGAAATTGAAATTTAAAGATGGACTCATTATAGCTTTACCCCATAATTCCTAACTTAATGATTTCAGTGAAACAGAAACAAGACAGCTGGAATTGCCTTTTCCTATTTCCTGGAAATGTACAGGACACACTTTCTTGGGAAATTGTAGTGCATCTGAAATGTAACTTATACGGAGGTGGCATAGTTCTTACTGGAGAAGACAGACTCTATTTTATGATGCCCAAGTGGTCCAAACTTCTTAAATGTTACAGTTCTTTGAGTTAGCTTTTTTCTTAACTTTTAGTTAAGAAAACTCATATTCAAGGATGGATGGTATTTATTTCATTTATCCTTCAATTACATTAATTTGAAGATATAATTCTGAATGATAAATTCCATAATAATGAAGGAACTAAAAGGCCCTAAGAGGTTAAGGAATTTGTCCATGGTCATGAAAGGAACAGCAGAACAAGAATACCAGATACTTTCACTCTACTGCATGGAATTGAACACACATCTGTAGTTCATGTCTCCGGCAGGTTTTTTTTTAAGTTAATTTCTTTAAGTAATGCAGAGAATGAGTACTATTGACCTTATTTTAAGAATTTACTAAAGGTATTAAGTTTTGTACTTGCTAACTAAATGATGACTAGAACTGATATTTCCGTGTTATAATAAATAGCCCATAGTGTTAATTCATTGCTAGTAAATTTTTTTACCATAAACGATAACCACTTTTAAATGTAATAAACTTTTAAGAGCAGTAAAATATCAAGAGATACTTTCTTTTTTTTTTCAAGAGATACTTTCTTGGTTTTTATTTTTCTGAAGCAGCAGTCACTGTTCTAATGTTTCCCGTTCCCCACTTATATCATACAAAACATACAATTAGAACAGTCACTCTCAAGACGGTCTACACATCAGTCACCTGGGAGCTCTTTAGAAACACGGGTGCCTCAGCCACCATCCAGACCTATTACATTAAAATGTTCTGGGGTTGGGGTGGCGGTGGCAGCGGGGAGAGGCGCAGGCATGTCTATTTTTAAAAAGCTCCACAGACAATTCTGGTACATAGCCCAAGTGGAAAACCATTAGATTAGGCTGCCTTGCCAATGATAAAATGAAAGTAGATTAAAAGAAAAGAAAAAGAATTCAAGACATTATAAAAATAACAAAACTTCAAAATTGTAACAGTTATGAAGGGATCTAAGGAAGAAATAATGAATATGGCCATGCTCTTTTCTTACGTATGTTCAGAACAATCATTTTCAATACTTTACTATAGAAAATGAATTTAGTTCTCTTTTATCTTCAACTTCTATAGGCTCAGAAGAAAAAATTTTAGCAATGTACATAACCTTGATGAATTTGTGAAATGTGAAGGGACTCTCTCAGTAGGAACCTAACTATAAGGTATCGATAAAAGAGCTGTGACTGGTAACATTTTCTCAGACACCACAAATGAAGAGGCAGTAAAATCGGAGATTTATGTTTCTGCACTGGTTTCCGAAACACCGTCCGAATGCAAAGTTAGAACGCCTGCCACTTAGTTATGATTTGTTGGATGTTGGCTATTATTAAGAGGATAGGAGGCCTCCAAGAAACGTGGGGTATGTCAAAAGGACCCCACAGACAGCATGGAGAAGCCTCGACTGGCCGAATCTGGCACAATTTCAATATACAAACTAATAATTACAGAAAGGGATTATAATCTATTGAATAATGTTAAGAATCTACACTAATACAACAGCAAAAGAGAAGCTCTTCCTTAAAGTAGACAGCCAACGAATAAATGTAGAAGAAATTATGGAATTTAAAAATCACTGTCATCTACCATCATAATAATGGTTTCCAGCATGAATCATCAGTGGATGATAATAGATTAAACAGTGGATGATAATAGATAACAGATTAAAGTCTGAGTAAGAGGATATTTATATTTTCTCCCTGCACAGTCCTCATTAATTATAAAAGGTATTACAGTAACCTGACAATGAAGAAACTTGGCAGACACCATGATGAAACAGACCAAATTGAACATAGCCAGCAATGGACTAGCGCGGATTACTAACTGCGTAAGCCTCCTGACACGAGGTCAAAAGAACACGAGTCACTTCAGCGTTATTTCTGCCAGTGCATAACCCACATCTAATTATGACGAACCCAAACAAAGGGTATTATGACAATGACATAAAGAAAAATAAATCCATACTAAGGAGACTGAAGAGATATGGCAGCTGAACACAACTAAGGATCTTAGATTTTTTTTTTCAATGAAGGGTATCACTATAATCATTAGCAAACACTCATTAACGTCTATCAATTAGGTAATAGTGTAGCACTGTTAATTTCCTGATGTTTGATAACTATTCAGTGGTTATTTAAGAAAATTTCCTATTGCTATAAGTCAGTAACTTGAGCAGTTTAGAAAAAAAACCACAAACACACATATACACAGAGAGAAAGCAAAGGTAATAAACTGTTAACATATGGTGAATCTGGGTGAAGACTATCTGGATGTTCCTTGTACTAACCTTGCTACTTCTCTGTATGTCAAAAATTGTGCAAAATTAAATACTTAACAGGCAAAACAGTAAGATGTATTACAGTACTTGAGACCAAAAGCCTCAATGATATATATTTATAAGTATATTCCTGTATGACAGAAAATTGTGAATTGATCGTGGAACTTCTTAAAGATTTCTCAACACAAATGATTAATCTAAAGAATGATATGGCCAACTTACCTCCAGATAAGAAACTGCAGTACTACATACTTTCTCTTCTTTAATCTCGTCCATTGATTTGTACAGTTCTAATAAGGTTAGATACATCACTCCAGGCTCAGTAGCTGATCCTAGCATCGTGTGGGTCTTCCCAGCTCCAGTGGCACCATATGCAAGTACTAGGTTTTTATGAAAAGGGATCAAAGCTCTTTGTTATGACATATACCATTACTACAGCCATTGGATATGCTGAACAGTACCTTTAAGCCCAAGAGATCCAAAATTAATTTATAGTGTTAGCCTTAAAACCGGGCAATGCCAGCACAAATCTACTCCCCTATATTCTCTATTCTGATAAATGGAGCCATCACCTACCCATCCAGTCCTGCACCCCACACCTGCTCCTTATAGCAACCTAGCAAATCTTAAGTAATCAATTATCAGTCTCCCTATTAGTCTCAATCTTCCTTAGTCCACCTCCTGGAATCTGTAAAATTACTTTTATGAAAAATAAAATGAGTATGTTAACCTTTTCAATAGTTCCACAGTATTAAATGAGAAATCTCAAATTCCTTGCCTTGAATACTATTAGACATTCTAAGACAGGACACCTGGTTACCTCTTTAGCTCAGGGGTGTCAAACTCATTTTCACCGGGGGCCACATCAGCCTCATGGTTGCCTTTAAAGGGCTGAAATAATTTTAGGACTGTATAAATGTAACTACTCCTTAACTAATAAGGAGTTGAAATTATACTCGGCCCTTTGAAGGCAACCACAAGGCTGATGTGGCCCCCAGTCAAAGAGTCTGATGCTCCTGCTCCAGCCTATTTCTTTCTTGCCGTGACCTAGGTACACTAGACTATTTCAAGTTCTCCACATGTGCTGTTCCTTTTCTATTCCACCACCTTTGTCCCGGAAAGTCCCTCTGCTTGTTCCAACTAGAGAAGTTCCAACTGTTCTAAATATTCAGCACAAATGTCACTTTTCTGTGCCTCCCCCGACAGTCTTAGACAGAAACACATACTCCCCCATGTGAGCCCTCAGTACATGCCACACAGCCCTCTGTTCTAGCACATATCACGCTGTTTTTCCAACTGTGAGCTCCACCAAGACAGAGGTCATGCATCCTTTGCATTTAGCAAATCACAAAGCAGGTACTAGGCACCAGTTAGTCAAGTGAATGAACTCTAAATAGAAACCATTTATAAAATTTCTTTTAAATTTTAAAACCAATAAAAAATTGTTTTAGGCAAATTACTTTAAGATTCCATCCAGTAACACATAAAAATGATGTTTTTTCAAATTAAAAAAAAAAGTCCACATATGGCAAATACCCATTACAATATTCATTTAAGGCAGTACTTCTTCATATTATTACTGAGAATATTTTTATAAGTTAAATCTCACTAAGCTAAATGTTAACCAACTTCAAAAATACTTTTCAGTAGAATGAATTAAAGTGGCGTATGTTTCACTTCGTTCTATTTCATGTAAGCTCACAGTGTAAGACGGATTAGACAACTGGATAAGAATATAAAGTATAGAAGAAACCGAAGATTCAGTGTTTTGATAGAATTTTTTCATTTCAACTTTTCAAAACAATTTGAAAAATCTCTAGAGACATTAGGGAGGTTCATCAATGAGGAAAAGAATATATGCTAAAAACTAGAATCATAGCAGTTATAATCAATAAGTCACATTTCATTTTTGTTTGACCAGCAGGGTCTTTCATAAAACCGAATGAGTCAGTGAAAGACAAGGAAACACAATTATAGTTTTGAAGTATCTTTAAAAAAGTGTCATTAATTGTGATAATTCCAAAAGTAGCATGAGTATTAATAATTGTGTTAAATGCCTTGTAAGCACTGAAATAACTGGCCTTTTGGATATGTCTCTTTCTAGGAAATCAACATGGCCATTCTGAAAGGCAAATTATTATAGGTCTATTTAGAGCACTCGACATGCTTTTTGGGCTGATGATATTCTAAAAGAGCACTTGATTCCCAATTAACATGGGCTTTTAACATTTTTATTTCAAGATACTACAAAATGATTTCATTCATATGTGCAATCTAAGGAACACGCTGAACTAACAAGCAAAACAGAGACACACTCAGAGAGAGAGAGCAGGCTGACAGCTCTCGGGGTGAGGCTGAGGGGTGGAAGGATCCAACCAAAAAGAAGAAAGACTTGTGAACAGGGACAACAGTGTGGTGACAGCAGGGGGCGGGTGGGGGTGAGTGAAGGAGGAAGAGGGTGTAAGGGGGATAAAAAGTAATGGGAAAAATATGATACAAATAAATTATTAAGTGCTTCAATTAAAAAAAAGATGTAAAAAATGGTGTTATAAAGAAAATGCTAAGGGTTCAGAAATGTATGATTATTCCACAGGGGTAGATGGTTGTACTGGTAAAGAGTGGAACTACTTATAAACACGACTTGTGGGAAATCCGGCATCAATTGCCAGAAGCACGTGATTTAAGAAAAAAAAATTGAAAGGACTGTCTACAGGGACCGCAACACGACCACGAAAGACAAAGTTCCACAAATGACATGTTATATATGATGACTAAATTTCAAATAAAGTTTACATTTACAGTGAAAGTCTACAGAACTTAAGAATTTTTAGCAAACATGCACCTTAAAATTGATTATATTTAGAAGAAAGGGCCAAGTACATGTCCTAATATAAAATTAAAATCAGACCAAAACACTAAACCCCAAATGAAATAATTACCCGTGCAATTGTATCCATTTAAAAAACTCCGAAGAATTGGCTTAGTAGTGTGTTCAAAAACTTCTAATTGTGTTGAAGTTTCATCAAAAACAGCATCAAATACAAATTTAAGATCCTTATTTGGTCTCTTTGTAATATCCCGATTTGCAGTTTTCTTTCCATGGAAAAAACTGATTTCTTGTTGTTTGGGATCGAAAACTAGAATATGCTTATCCACAACATGGGCGACTCTGTGGAACCCAGCTGCCTTTTCCTTTGTGTTTTCGGGACGCACACGGACAACTACTTTCATGTGGTGACACAGGTCCTCCTCAGTGACAGACATTGTTGATGATCTTGACTCCTTTGTTCATACGAATGCCTAAATACTTCTCTAAAATTAAAAAGGAAAATAAAGTGTTAATATTAGTTCTACATATATGCAAAATGACTGGCATATAGTATTCATTTTGAAAAGGTGTTAATTTTGTTCCATTCACCTAGTAAATGCTACTGGAAATATATACACAGTTGACTGTTGAACAACGTGGGTTTGTACTGTGCGGGCCCACTTATACACAGGTTTTTCAATACAGTAAAGGGATTTTCTCTTCCTTATGATGGTTTTCTTAACATTTTTTCTTCATCTTACTTTACTGTAAGAATATAGTATATGATACATGCAAAATATATGTTAATTGACAGTTTATGTTATTGCTAAGGCTTCCAGACAACAGTAGATTATTAGTAAAGTTTTGGGAGATTCAAAAGTCATATATGCCAAGTACACCAGACAGAAAAAGTCAAGAACCATATGCTTTCACTCATTTGTGGGATGTAAAACAGAAAGCAACAAATGAACACACAAAAACAAACAAACAAAAACTCAGACACAGACAACAGTATGGTGGTTACCAAAGGGAAGGGAAAATACAGGGCAAAGGGGGTCAAAAATAAAGTGACATAAGATTTGATTTTGGTGGGCACACAATAGTATATACAGGTGATGTATCACAGAATTGTACACTTGAAACCTATATAATCTTATTAATAATGTTACCCCAATAAATGGGAATTAAAAAAAGAAAAAAGTTATATGCAAATTTGAATGGCATGGGGGGGTGGGAGACAGTGCCCCTAACCTCCATTTTGTTCAAGGGTCAGTTGTGTGTCCGTGTGTGTGCATGTACACAATTTGTTTACTTGTTTATTTACTTTACTCGTTGTTTCAAAATCTTCCATTGGCCCTTCATCTTAATTCAAAGTACAAGTTGAAGTTCTTTAAAGGCCTACATTTTTCATCTTATGTTGTATTGCTGTCCCCTTTGCTCACACTATTCCAGCGAACACACCAAGCACTCTAGTAGTCTTTCAATTCGCTGTTCTCTCTACTGCCAGGTACTTAACTAATTCCATTACTTCTGTTCGAGTCCTTGCTTCATTGTTGCCCCCATTAAAATTACCAACCCAATTCCTAATCACCCTTATACTGCTCTATTTTTTCCATAGCACTTACCATCTGCTAATTTCATACATATATATATATATATATACACACAAAAAAAATTTTACTTATTTATCTCCCTTCTAGTTAAACTATAAGTTCTTCAAAAGTGTGTATTTTTTATATTCGTTTTGCTTGTTATATGTTCCAAGAGACTAAAACTGCCTGTCACATGGTAGACATGCTATAAATATCCGATGACTAAATTAATCAATCAAATTAATTAATTTATTCATTAATTAAAATGGGTTTTTAAAATGTTTTTCTTAGTCTTAACTCTAGATAGATTTCACATTATTTTCTGGATTGTGGAGGCTCCCACATTATTGATCTGTTATTGTATTTTTACTTTTTGTTATTGTGAGGCAGTCATATATTCAGACCACATTTTTAAAACCTGCAATTACTGATGCACTCTAGACTTGCATCGTTACAGAACAGTGACTGGGATCTATATTCAGGGACTCGTGCCTCTGAATAAACCGTGGGTACATACAAACTCCATTGTCTTCCTACCTGGCCTAGTTCACTGATGTACCCTTGCAGTTCTTTTTAACATAATGAATCTCTGAGAAACAGGTAGAGATGAGCCCGGTTTACCAATTCCAACTTTCTAGAAGCTTCCAGCTAAGATCACTTTCACTAACAATTGTTCACAAGCCAAGGCTCTTCCTTCATTACCTTGATATGATTCTGAGAGATCCTTTCCTGTTCAGTCCCATGACCCAAACTAAAATAGTGCTGAAGTCCTTGTTTAAAAAAAAAAATCAAAGCTAGAATTTCTGGGTAGCCTATCTGTGATTGTATATGGAAGTCTGGGTTCTGACTATATTTCAGGTAAAGAGATTTATCAGGATTTTGTACATGCCACTGAATTTTTTTGCACTGTGACATAATCTGATCACTCTCACTACCATGCAAACAACATGCTACAGGTAACAGAGTCTAGTTAGGTCATTGACAAGAAATGATGCTGTCAACTCACAACAGGGCAGTGTTCAGATTTGGATGTATTCTAAAGGTCAAGAAAATAGAATTTCCTGATAGATAGAGGGCTATGAGAGGATGACAGGCTTCAAGAGTAATTCCAAAGTTCTTGGCCTGAGTGTTAGACATTAACTGAGATAATAATAATATCAGAGGTTATAACAGGTCTTTTGTTTGTTTGTTTTTTGTTGGGGCAAGGGTTGGGTAGGGTAGGAGGAAAGGAAGACCTGGAGTTCAGTTTTGGATACCTTAAATTTGAAAATTTTAATAGGCATCCAGGTGGCAACATTGAAGCAGTTGGTAGCCAAGTTAAGGAAGTAAAGACTGTCCTTGGAGTCTAATGCCATTTAAAGTTTTTAAAGCTTAAAATGGCACTGAGATTTTAGGGAAACTTTTAAATTAAAGAGGGAGGAATAATCAATTGTGTTAAATACTGCTAATATGTTCAGTACTTAATAAGAGGTAACCATGGGAATTATCAAAACAGAAGCTAATATGAAGAGCAATTTGGGGGGAATGGTGGGACAAAAGCATGAATGAGAGAACATTCAGAGACTGAATAAAGATACCACAGCAAAAGTGAGCAAAGAAATTGTGTGGGCGGAAGGGAAAAAACATTAAAAAAAAGAAATTTCGTTTGTTTTTTAAAACTGGAAAAATAACAGCAATGATAAAGCTAAAATATGTCACAAAACCATATACTTTTGGAATGAATTCAAGTAAGGCCAAAAGCAATCTAAAAGCAGAAGACAGTGGACACAGCACTCCCTTTTTAGGACTCTGTCCTTCCCCCAAAATAGAATGCTGGAGAGGAAAGCTGGTCATTTGGACTCTAACAGTCAGGTCCCAAGTGAATTACTACTCTGCTCTTTCTTCACCCTTGAGCGTCCGTCTAGCCAATTCCCACAAAGCACCTATAGCTCACTTCTCTGACCTTGGTCAAGTTACTTAACCTCACTGTGTCTCGGGTTTCTCATTTGTATAAAAGAGATAATACGTCACAGTACTGTTGCAAAAGCGAAAGGACATAACAGGTATTAAGCATATTCATGGCATTCAGTAAATGTCAATTCTTTTCACTCTGTGCGCCGCCCCCCCTCCCCCAACGCCTCTTGTTCCTTCCCCAAGACACTGGCCCATCTTTTTAGTGCTTCTAACAGGCTTAAGACTGGCTCTTTGGGTAGGACAATTCTTCCTCGTTCAGAACTGTTCCATGTGCTAGAGGATGTTTAGCATTTCTGACCTGTCTTTTAAAAGCTATGGAATCTCACATTTCTTGTGCTATCAAAAACTACCTTCCATACACATTTCAAAATTTTCAGAAGTGTTCAAAAATTCTTTAACTGATATACTTCTTAAAAAATGACAGATAAAAGGTACACAAATGAAATAGTTAATTAAACATAATATATAAAGCACTAGGTGATTATTTCTAAATAGATCTTAGAACCTCAATGTTGGAAGGTATATCTTGCTAATCAATCTATATATCAATTCATAAAGCTAATTATTAGATGTTAGAGCCAGACAGCCTAGGTTAAAATCCCAGCTCCTACTGGCTGTTAACAGTGGGCAAGTTGCCTAACCTCCCTGTGGCTCAGTTTCCTCATCTGTAAAGCAGGACTAATAATGATACCTGCTTCATAGAATAGTTGTGAGGATTAAGCATTTACAGCAATACCTAACATAGAGTATGCACTACAAATGTTTGCCAGTAACATTATTATAATACTTAGTGCAGTGAGGGAACAGAATAGTGACACAAAAATGTTAAGGTATAATTGTGACAGAAGTTATATGGTAAAGGTGAACAGTGCTATACAAGACGATAACGGGATTAAGATGGTCAGAAAGGTTCCTAGAGAAAGTGGTAAGTTGAGAACTGAAGGATAAGAGACTTACTAACCAGGTAAAAAAAGTTTTCAGGAAGGAAACTAATCATGCATTCAGTAAACATTTATTGAGTGCCTTCTATATGTACTAGGTATTACTCTGGGCCCTATGAATGAGAGGGTCAGTAGTATACATGTGGGTTCTGATTTTAGACAGAGCAGTTGATAAAAACTTATCTAGTGGGATGACTTTATAGAGACTGAAGTACAGCAGCAAGCAAGTTAAGTGGCTACAGCAAAAACGTATCAGGCAGCAAGTCCAAGAGCCTGTGGTAAAACACACCTTGTGCAATAGACATTAACTGGTTACACCGCTAATCTACTTAAACCTTGTCTCTTCTAGTTTGGTTTTAGGAGATTATAACTTTTTCTAAAGCACCTAAAGAAATGCCCGGTTTAGCTTTGCTCAGTCCTGATACAGCAAAAGAGAAGGGAGAGGGTTGCATTCAAAGATAAAACTGGGTAAGGGTCAGGTCAGATTCAGAAGATCTTGAGTGTAAGGTTATAGTTCAGATTTGACTTAGAAGTTAATTAGGAATTATTGAAGGTATTTTAGAAGGCACTAGATCTTACTCAAGTAACATTTCAAGGAGAAATTTTGACAATTACTGAAAGGATATTTTAAGAAGTATAATATCAAATACAACTTTGATTTATAACCTGTTACAGAGTATGAAAGATATGAACTTTAATTTTTTAAGTATCACATTTTCCCTACTTTTTTCTAAAACAAAAAAAATGAATATAATTTTCTTTACAAATATACCTAAGATCAACAGAAACAACAAAATGTAAAAATTTTTCTATATTCAAATACATTAGTGTCTTCCCAGATTGATGAAGTTGTTCTTATATCAACATGTGATGCTTGCTTTCTTTCTTTAGCATGGTTAAGTAAATGAGATGGACGTCTCGTTGATCCTGAATAAGGTACACAGAAAGCATATTCCTCAACCATGTTTACTAAGAAGTGGCAAAAGAAAAGTCTACATAGTGTTATCTGTGCAATAATGTGTTAATTCAAAAATACTTTTTAGATGACAATTCAATTTTGTCATATCTACTGCTTAGTGGTATTTATTGAATAGAATCAAAAGAGCAAGCTGGTGGGATTTTGTTGTTGGGACTGAAACATCAAGTAACACTTGATGGGACTGTAACACTTCTAACATAAAGGTATTTGTCTAACCTACAGAGAATGAAACATAAAAGAGTAATGAAGGAGCTAATGAAGGGGCTTTAGCTGCCAATCAATAAAATGATACGGTTTAACCATATCTATCTAAAGTTCTTTTCTAGCTCTAGAATTGTACAATTATTGCATGTGATTATAAAGGGTATAAGAAAGTGACAAAAAATAACATTTAATGAAGGTGCATTTTTTTACCTTTATATCCCTAACTTCTTATAGTGAACCTGGCGATAGTAAGTTCTGAATATTTGATTAATGAATAAATAACTTGATTATAAAAGTAGACACAATCTAAGAAAGCAATTTACACATTTAGAGTATAAACATACAATGTATTTCTCTAGCAGAACCAACATATAGTAGAGTACAATGACTGACAGTAACAGGAATTACAATGAGGACCCTGAGGCATTAAAAAAAGTTTTTAAAAATGTGCCCAATTTCGTTTTATACGAAATCAGGAAAATGAGATAATGTTTTATGCTAATCACTGAGGGTGCTTAAATTATCCCTTAACACGGATAACATTAAATTTTCTGGAAGTTTCATTTATACTGAATAGCTCATTTGCTCTGCTATGTTTAATGAAGAGATGTTAAAACCCAATTCTCTCCAATAATTGCAAGACAATATAAACTGAGTTAAACAAGCAAATCCTTAACTTTATCTAGTTAGTGTTCACCCTAGATAAAATATTAGCCAATTAAGCTAAAGATTCAACCCCAATTATATACAAATACAATAATACATTTTATTTCATTCATTAATTATATGTACTGATATCTTCTTCAAAGGCAATCAGATTACATTATACATCTTATGTCATTCCCCCTGCTCTAAGCTCCTTGATGACTTCCCGACATAAGAATAAAATGCAAACTCTTTAGCATGTCCTGTATGTTCTACACCTGGCTCCTGCCTGCTTCTCCGACCATTTCTTCAAATGCTCTCCTCCCTGATTATCCTACTTCAGTCACACTGCCCTTCTTAGTGTTTCTAAAAAACCTTCAGTCTTGTTCTGGCCTCAAGGCCTTTACACTTTCTCCTCTCTTTGCCTGGAAACCTCTACCTACGGATATTCGTAAATCTCAACCCCTCAGTACATCATCCAGATCTCCCTTTGAATGTCACTTTACAAAAGCTTTCCCTAAAGGTCTTACTGAAAACAGTATCACTCTGCCCTTGTCTCTTCAATCCCTTACCTGCTTAATTTTCTTCTTAGCATCTAGGCTACCTAAAAAATATATGTGTTATTTGGTTAATATTTATTGCTTATTTCCCCTCTAGAATGCCAGCACTGTGAGAGTATGGTCTTTACTTGTACCCCAGAACCCAGGTTCTGGAACAGAGTTTATCAAATATTTAGGATCCCATATACAATGGTTGAGTAAATGAATACATAAACGAATGCAGATTTTCAAGATATATGTTTAAAAAAGTGCCTAATAGTAGACTTGGCAAGCAACCATTTGTATTTTCTGACGATAACATACCTATTTGTATACGCATGGGCTCTCTTGGGGAGAGAACACAGAAACTGACAAAGCAGTTGTGTTGTGATGAGGAAATATGAAGGACTAGGTGACAGGCAGGCTTACTTTCTACTTTATATCCTTTTGAACTGCTTGAATTTTAAAGTCTGGGTATTTTTAATTCCAAAAACAAAACAAGAAACTATTTAATTTACCTTAAACACAACTATCATTTAATAACAAGTTGTATTTACGAAATATTTTCTATTGAGTTTTTACTCTACCAACAGACGTGTCAAGCACTTTATATGCTTCTCACCTAATCCCTACAATATTCCTATGATATAGGTACATTATTATCATTCCTATTTTATAGAGGAAGAAACTAGTACAGAGAGACTAAGTTAACTGGATAATGTCACACTATTGGAAGCACAAGACATGGGATTTGAACTTAGACTAAATCTAAGACTCAAGCAATTAATTGCCCTTCTTCCTGATACAAATACATGATCCTCTGAAATTTTCTTACAGGAGTTAAAAATATGTATTTGCCCACTTTTGATAGAAACCTCAGGACCTAGTAAAAGAGCTCTTGAATAAATGTTGAAATAAAACAAAGCCTATGATTTCTCTGAGCTTGTTGGATATCAGTTTCTATTCTCACCAACTATTAATTGCGAACCCTTGGATTTAGATCTATACAGTAACAATCAGTAATCAGAAACAATTATGATTATCATTTGAAGACATTCTATATGTCAGGCATTATGGTAAACATTTGACATTCATCATCTCATTCAATCCTTGCAACAATCATATAAGGTAGATTCTACCACTGTCTCCATTTTACAAAAACTAGAGACCTCACTTTAGAGTACGTAATTTTGCCAAGATGACATGGCCAGTAAGTGACGAGTCAGAACGTGGACTCGGATCCAAATCCAATGACCATGTTCTTAGCAACTACGCTCTACGAGAATCAGAACAGAATGCATTCAGGCAATGAAAAAGAAATGTTGCACAAATCATCTTAAATGCGGAGTAATAGAGTTCTATAAATTACTTCTTAAAAACCTCAAACCTGAATTAGATTCATATTCAACAAACAGTTTTTAGGACCAGAAACTAACTATTCACACTGGCACTTACTGTCTCTAGGCAACTTAAACCTTTTTTCGGAAATAACTTCAGTGTTGGAGCCACTGCTTCTACTTACAACCATCAGGGAACAGAAATTTCAAATGCAGGGAAGTGCAACACTGATCTGGGCTATTTTTCCCTTCTTGTTTTTTATAAAGTTGACAGCATAAAAGTCATTTCATGTGCACCTTAATTGATTCAGAATATATTTATAGTGAGACAACAGGCACTTTTAAAATAAACATTTTATGTCCTCCTCAACACTTGCTCAGCAACAGAAGAGAGATTAATTACTAGAGTTAAAGGCAGATAATCTTTGTACTGAAACACTTCTTAAAAAGTAACAGAAACTTAGTAACAGGCCCTTTCTAATCTTTGAATCTTACATTCTCCAGAACCAAAGCTCAATATATATTCTCCAAAATTCAACGTGGTGGCTGAACGTGGTGGAATAACACTATCAACTATAATCTGTAGAACGTTTAACACATTCTACCTGATTGTTAAGTTAACCCAAACTACATATTACACAAAAAATTTTTCAGTTCTGATCAAAACTCTCCTCAAAAACAGCAGTCAGTCTTGACCTGTCTGTAACTGAGTGCCTAGAGTCTTGGCAAAAACTAAGAAAAGAAAATAGGAGAACTGATTCTCAGTGCTTCAGGTCCCTTGCCAAGAATATCTCATCTCCTCGTTAGGCAGTGCTGGCAGATCTTACAATGATGCTCCGGACTCCCGGCAGGGTCCGGACTGACTCTTGCCAGACTAACCGCAGAACCACGCCGGGCAAAAAATTTATAAGTTAATGAACCAAGGTTTCTCATTTGACAGTTAATCTCAGTTACATTTACATCTGTGCCTGCAACAAAACACTGAATTTGGCGTCCGGAACTAAGTTTACATTGTAAAGCACTGGACATAAAGTGCTCTGCTGAAGACTGGGAAAGAAGCCATCAGGATGCCCTTTAAAACTTCGACTTCCTCGGAATTTAAGGCAGGAGATCACTGCCCTTCCTGCCGAGCGATTGTGGACTTCGGATCAGACAAAGCCATGCTTTTAGTGGGTTCTCAAGTCCCTTCTTCCTTTAGCTTTTTCCCTAAGGACCCTAACCACCCGCATCGCCCTCCAGCCCCCCTCCCCCTCGCCCCTTCACGCTTCCATGTTTGTTAACAAGCCCACCTGGTCTTTTACGCTCCAGACGGCAGGGCCCCTCCGCTTCCAGCTAAACAGGTCATCCAAATGGGCGTCCAGAGACCTGACTTTTCTCCAAGAATACCTTTCCCTCACTTCAGGCCCAGGGTAGGATACCGCGACTCTTCATTAGGTTGCCAGCCTCCCGGCGACTCAAACTCAGCCAAAAGATTCAAACCTAAGCCAGCTTCCTCACCGCCTCGTTTCATTGGCTGCCGCCCTTATTACGCCATCACGCCGGACGTTGCTGCAGCGCGCTGCAGTTTGGTTCCTTGAGTCCCGTCCGCGCAGCTCAGCGGAAGGCGCCCGGCTCCGCGTCTCCGTGGCAACGCGCGAGGCTATTTCCGGAGGCGGTGGCCGCGGTGGGCGGGGCTAGGCCCGAGGTGCAGGTGGGAGTCAGCCACCTGGGATTATCAGCAGCCTTCAGACGTGCGGTCTCAGGGCTGGTCCCAGGGTGCTGGGTGTGAGTGAGACTGGTGTGCGCAGGGGTTGGTGTGGGCCCTCCGCTAGTGGGAGAGGCGGAGCCTGTAGTGTGTGGATTAAGGGGTTTTGGGTGTTTATTTTCTCCATTGACTAGGAAGGCCTCCAAAGGCACAGGTCCCAAGGTCCGGAAGGTGTAGGGGGCCTGTTCCTTCCTGCCGCTTTCACTTGGACCGAACCGGATCAATAAGCCTCAGTTAATTGAAAGTCCAGGGCTTTTGGTTTGAGGCCCTAGGCTTCATCTGTCAGGACTCCAAGGCCTACTTCCTTTGGTGCTGACTGTAAAACTGGTGTTTGGCTGCTTTTTACGTTTCTAAGTATGGCATTACAAAATAAAACTTATTTAAATTTATTAGTCTAGTTTATTATTGGATGTAGTGGAGTTTTTTTTAAATACTAGGTTTTAGATATTGTTTCAGAATCTACACTTAAAAAATACCTGGAAAAAAGGGAACTGTTTGCTACGATAACTTTGTTAGAAAATTTTAATGGTATGATCTTAGTATACAGAATGGGGTAAAAGTAGGCTTACAGTCGTGAGTACATGAAACTGTTTATTCTTATATTTTTATTAGTTACTTCATTTCCATATGAACAACCATAAATCTCCTTTTGCTCCACCTTGTATTACCATTATTGCATCCATTTATTTAATAATTATTGATTGTAGATTTTAGGGACATAATAGCACACAATTATGTCAATATCCCTGCCCTCTTGGAGCTTATATTCTGGTGATTCAATATCCCCATATGTGTATAAGATAGCACAACACCAGTGCAGAGTAATGTAAATGAAATAATGTCTGGAAAGCCCCCATAAATTGGACATTTATTTACTGTGGAAGAAAATCAGAAGCA
Source organism: Sturnira hondurensis (assembly GCF_014824575.4). Classification (NCBI taxonomy): domain Eukaryota; kingdom Metazoa; phylum Chordata; class Mammalia; order Chiroptera; family Phyllostomidae; genus Sturnira; species Sturnira hondurensis. The sequence goes on from NW_028075269.1 coordinate 6,418,519, forward strand.
CTGTGTACTGAGTATGATGCATGTTGTATGATTGTTTTCAAACATAGGATAGAGCATCAATAAAGCTATTAATTACTGGCTGTATTACATATATCTTAACAAATGCAAAAGTTTTTTGTGTGATACTGGGTTTAATAAAACAGACGACTTTATTTCAGCTACGCACTCACTCTATAATACTTTACCTTTGTATGTCCCAGTCATTTTATTAACTTTACGTGTTATGTCATTTAATCCTTAAAAGAGCCCATGACTGTTTATTTGACTGAATTGAAACTGAAGTTTTCAAAAAATCCCTAAAAGAAAATATTTTTTTAAATGTACAAACCAGCTAATTCAGAATTGAGTAATATGTTTCTGAAATACATCACAGATCAAGGTATATTAAGATGCTACTCTAATCCAGTTTGAAAAAAAGACATGTTTTACTAATTTCTTGTAAAATTGCATTGATCATTGGTGACAAAGAAATCTTAAATTCATTGTTTTTGACACTGACATTGTATAAGTCTTACCAGTCTAACAGGTGTTCCACACCTAAGTATTGGTTTTACATGAACTTTAAATTCTGCCTTACGCTTGCCTTAAGCAGTGTCCAGATGAGTTCCATACTTTTAAGGAATGTATATTTAGTTAAAGCAGAGAAATTTTAATGTTATAATGAATATCATTTCTGTGCCAGCTCTCTTTAGTTTGGTGAGACATTAGAGAATGTAACAGAATGGATAAGAAATGGGCGTATTTTGTATGGAAATGAAGGAAAAAGAACTAAAACTTTAGACGCAGAGTGCTAAGGGGACAAAAACTCTCACCTTTTAAAGAAAATTGGTGTATAACTAACTTCTGTGTTATTTAGAACACAAATTTAACATAGGTTCATAGTAAACTGGCTAGAGTGGAGATCAAGATAAAATGTAAAGTGAGATTCAAAGTTGCATCAGACATTTAAAACACAAAACTTAAACTTGGCAATGGTAGGGTCTTATTTACTACCCTTCCTCTTCCTCTCTCGGGAAGGAAAAGCATTTGGAAACCCCAGTGCCTACGGGACCCTTTTGCAGCTGGGGGCTGGAAGCAGCGGAACGAAAGGCAGACGTTCCTCGGTTGCTGGGCCGGACGTAGACCCAGTCTGTCCGTCCTTTCAAGTTTCCCCCAGGACTGAGATCAAGGCGTACGGCAAATTCAGGCTGTCTGGCACCGTAGTGGTCGTCGGTGGCCCGAGTTAGAGGCCAACTGAGCAATCTTCGTGTCTCAGGTGAGGAGACGCTGGCTGAGTCCCGGGAGCTCTCTTGGAGCTCACCCCACGCCTTAAGGGGGAACTTCCAGAGGTCGCTGAATGCTCCCGAAGCTAAGGAAACACGCCCCTGCTCCCGCCTGTTCTGTTTCCCACTCCTCCACACCTTTGCATCCTGAGTTCAGAAGTTTCTAAGCGGTTTTAACTCGTCAGAGTATACTTCTTAGGTCAAAGGATGTATTTTTCCTTTTCCTTTAGAACTTTCACGTTAACTGCGTTGCGGTGCCTGCCTCCAGGTTAGGTTTTTGGCCTTAGGAATTGATTTTTCTAAGTTTTATCTGCGGGGAAAACTGACTTCAACGATGGTAATTGGAAGAACCATTGAGAAAGTAGTTTTCAAAGGTATGACCCCTTTTTGTCTTTCCCCCATTAAAAGAGTGACCTACCTGATTCCGTGGTCTCAGCAGTTTAAACTGAACTTTGTTGGCAGAGAAAAGTTAGACGACTTATTTAAGAAACCAAAGAGTTGACTCTAAAAAGGTTAGGTTTCCTGACTCCCTGCTTCCTTCCTGTGACCAGAGGGTACATAAATTGACCTTACATCATTTAGGGTGTAAGGTCACCCTAAATAACCCTGGTTTTGGGTTATCTGGTGGGAGACTGGGCTGCCAGGGACAGGGAAGGGACTCCTTTTGGAGCTTGCCTGCTTGCAAGGTATTCAAGGAAACATGCAAAGAGGAAAATTTTTGTGGTTCTTACTCCATGTTAATAGCCAATTAGTGCATAAGAAGATCTTCAAGCTTTGTTACTTGAACATAGTCGAGGAAATACACAGAAATTGATTACAAAAGGAATGAATTAAATGCTGGTGAAGGCGGCGTTTTTTGTTTTGTTTTGTTTTTTCCTATTCTACTTGCTATGTGGTTCTGATTCCTGTATTGGAATTGATTTTATGGCTTGTTCTTTAAAAACCTATCAAAATCTGGATAATTTAGGTTGTTTAAATACTGCAGATTGCACTGTTTTGACCTGTACATTGCATGTCCTCTCTTGGGTACCCCATAGTACACTGTATTTTCATTTTTCCAAGTGGGGTAGGACCAATGGACCAAACAATGAGATATTAGCTCCTAAAAAAAGGAATAATTTATGAAGTAGTACAAAATACAGTCAATGTAATTAAAACCATTCAATCACAAAAATGTATTAAATAGAGGCCATGAACTCTATGTTTATAGCATAGGTGATAACATTGCAGGCTCTGGGGTTAGAATGCTGAAGTTACAGTTCTGGCATTCAAGCTATGTGATTTTTTTGCACAGTGTTGGTTTTCCTCATCTTTAAAATGGGCATAACAGTTCCTACCTCTAAGAGTTGTGAGGATTGAATGAGTTTGTACATGTGATACTGCCCTGGTTGGTGTGTCTTGCTTGGAGCATTGTCCCATAACCAGAAGGTTGCAGGTTTGATTCCTCCTCAGGGCACATGTCTGGGTTGCGGGTTTGATCCCCAGTCCTGGTGCATATGACCCCTGGTCCCGAAGCATAAGGGAGGCAACAGGTCAATGTTTCTCACACAGATGTATCTCTCACTCCTTTTCTCTCTCTCTAAAAGCAAGAGGAAAAAATTTCCTAGGGTAAGGATAAGCCAAAAATAAAAGAATTGTAAGTGGTAGTTACACTCAATAAATGTTAGCTTTTATTTTGAAAAATGTTAGAAATACTAAGTTGAAGGGTACTTGAGTTTACTTTGTATGTGCCTTTTGGAAAACAAAGCATGATTATTCATTTGGCTAATTTGTCACTACTGAACAATTGAATTTTACTTAAGCACTCATTTCCAATCTACTTTTTTTTTTGCCATATATTTCCTGAGCCACACTAGGCACTTAACTCTGTGTATTATATGTTTGGTAAAGTTGGCATGTTATCCTCAAGGTAACAACTTGATATTATATTCACATAATATTAAATATATAGAGATAGATATGTTTGTGTTTCTTCTCTAGTCCTTATAGGTGATTTACTCTTCAACATTATTCTTCATTTTCAGTTGAGTGGAGGCATATTTAAGCAGGATTTATGTTTCTTAAGGTATTTTGAGAAAGTGGCTTTTCATAGGATAGGGTCAGTCAGGTGGAATTTCCTATAAAGCAAGCTTTGATAAAAAATGTTAATTCTGTAGAATCTGGAATTTATCCATCTATTTTCTTTTCAGAAAACATTTCCTGAGCACCTGGTGTGCATCTTATATTGTAGCTGTAAGGGTGTGGGTCTTACTCTTAAATGACTCATAATCCATGAGGAAGAAAGAGTAGTGTTAATTTGGCACTTAATGCAGTATGCTGTATCAGAAATGTTGATTGCAACTCATTGGGTAAAAAGCATAATGTTTTCACAAGATCTTCTACTGTATATTTATATTCTTCCTGCATTTTAAAGAGTTACAGATTGCAGAATAAAATGGAGCAGGTATGAAAAAAATGAAGGATGTATCAATTTTTTATTTGCTTGTTTTGGAGGGTCAAGGGACAAACAAAACAAAGGTGGGTATGCAGTGTCAAAGTGTGCTCTGTTGAGTGTTAATAAAGTACAGGTTAAATTGAAAAAATACTTCCTGAAATAGGCCATGGTAAGATGATCTCTTCAGAGAATATTCATGACAAGTTTATAAAATTTTCACCTTTCAGGGACAATGATCATCACCCTTTCTTTTTTGATATACATGCATAGTCATTTTCCAGGGGCACTTTCTTATAAATTGAAGATGAAGATTTAGTATTATGAGAAAAACAAATAGAAGCACTTGAAATGAAAGACCACCTAAACCTAAAATAGTATATTTATAACCCTTCAGTTACCCAGATATCATTTTCAAATAAACAGTTCTGATGCACTGAATCCATTCTTTAGACTCCATTAAAATTAAAAAAGTACATATATTGGGTTGGCCAAAAAATTAGTTTTTTTCATAAGATGGCTCTAATAGTGCTTAGTTGACTTTAACTTCATTCAAAACAATTTTGTTAGACTGTATTGTGACAGCTGTCATATCAGCGTGCATTTGAAAAAAAACACTGTACCAAAATTGATGAGTTTTTATGTAGCCATTTTAATATTGAAGATGGAAGAAAATAAGCAACATATTCAGCATATTATGCTTTATTACCTCAAGAGAGGTAGAAATGCAACTAAAACACACAGAAAAAGATTTGTGAAGTATATGAAGGAGGGGTTGTGACTGATTGAATATGTCAAAGGTGATTTGCAAAGTTTTGTGCTGGAAGTTTCTCGTTGGACAATGCTCCCTGGTCCGGTGGACCAGTTGAAATTGGCAGCAGTCAACTCAAGATATTAATTGAGAACAATCAATATTATATCACATGCGAGATAGCTGACATACTCAAAATATCCAAATCAGTAAAGGCATTGGTGAAAATGAAAAACGTGTCTTTTATTTTTCTGCAGAAAAAATATGGACTTTTTGGCCAACCCAATATTTCAGAAAAATGATGACTAAATAATCTATTTTCACATTTGTGATGGCTAAAAGATTGATGGTCTTAGACCTAATTAGGCCACATTAAAAATTATATTTTTAGATAGTTTCTTGGGTTGTTTTGGGTTCCTTGCTTTTTGCATAAGGAGATTGGTTGCCATCACTTGTTTGAGATGGACAAGTCTTACATTTTTTTGAGTTAAATATTATATATTCACTTTCCTCCAGGTATTATAACATTCTTTTTTAAAAAATCTGACAGTCATGATACTTAAATTTTTTTTCTAGATTTGTTGACCTACAGAATGCTTCGATACCCATGCGTTTACAGAACCTGTACAGAATTCCTTTCATGCTGGTTGGAAGCTGGCATAGTTAACTCAGGTGTCTGGCCAAAAAAGATCCGCACTACAGCAGAAAGACGTGAGGAATACGAAGCCCGGGGTCAGACAGACCAGACTGAAGCTCAGGGAGCTCTCAGATCTCAAGATGGAGATTCTGAAGCTAGGACTAAATTACATGTGCCAGTAATGGTGGACGAAGTGGTTCGTTGTTTGGCACCACAAAAAGGGCAGGTAAGTTGAGTTTTTAAAAATTAATACCTAAATTGAGATATCATTTACTTATTTTAATATTCACAATTTTAAAGTGTGTGACTCAGTGGATTTTTGTATAGTCACAAGACCATGCAGTCGTCGTCACTGTCTAATTTGGGGACATGTGCATCACCCTGATAGGAAACCACATACCCATGAGTATTCACTCTCTATTATCTCCCTTCTTTCTGCTCCTGGTAGCCACCAATTTATTTTTTGTCTCTATGGATTTGCCTAATATGGATGTTTTATGTAAATGGAATTATACCATATGTGGACCTCTGCAGCTCCCTTCTTTTACTTAGCATGTTTTTAAGATTTGTCTATGTTGTAGTATGTATCTCTTCCTTCTTTTTATCCTTGAATCCTATGCATCTCTTCAATTGATAACATTTATTTTTCTTCTTTGTGACTACTGTGAATAATGCCGCTATGCGCATTCTTCTATAAGTTTTTGTGGGGACAGTATAGTTTCCATTGCCTTGGGTATATGTCTAGTAGTGAAATAAGTGGTAACCCTCCGCTTACTTTTTGAAGATATGCCAAACTGTTTTCCAGGGTTGATCGGTTTTGTTATATAACTATTTTAAAAGAAAACTGAATTTTAGTGTATCTTTTTAAGAATTTTAGTATCTTTTCAGGAATTATGGGAGACAAAAGTAAAGATCTGAATTCCTGTTCTCTGTTTTCTTAGACTTTGTGTGAGTGTGAGTGTGTGTGTCCATCTGTGTAGATAGATAGGGAGGGAGGGGAAGTGGGGAAGAGAGAGAGAGATTGAGATTTTAAGGAATTGATTCATGTGATTATAGAGTTTAAGTCCAAAATCTGCGTAGTGGGGTGGCAGACTTGAGACCCAGGTGAGAGTTACAGTTTGAGTGCAAAGGCAGACTCCTGGCAGAATTCTTTTTTGTTCCAGGGAGGTAGTCTTTGTTCTTCCGAGGCATTCCATTAGATTAGATGAGGCCCACCCACATTATGGAGGGTGATCTGCATTACCCAGTCTAACAATTTAAATGTTAATCTCATTTAAAAAAAAATACCTTCACAGAAACATCCAAAATAATGTTTGACCAAATCTCTGGGCACAGTGGCCCAGCCAAGTTGACACATAATATTAATGATCACACCTGTGTTATTTATAGTGTTGCTGGCAGGACTGTAGAAGGTCTGGGATATGAAAATGCTTTAATATCTATAAAGAGATTTTTTTGGAGGCGTCTTCAGGTTAGAGCACATAGTGTTGATCAACTAAGCTCTGAGCTCCGTCTGTTAGGAATGCCGGACTGCAGGATGTTGCTCATGTACGAGCCATCGGTGATGCGACTTCGGTTGCTTCATCGTAAAATGCTCTGTTTACCTTAACTTCAGACTGTATATAACAAAGTCCAATGTTCTTAAATGAGATTATATGTAAAACACCTAGCTCAATGCTCTCATATAGTAGGGACTCCACCTAGCTCAATGCTCTCATATAGTAGCTAGTGTAAATTGAAAAATTAAGTTGGATAAAATTCCAGTTAAATGACTTCATCAAAATGAAATTCTGTTCATTGTCTTTAAAGATTCATAATGCAAGGATGGCATTAATATCCTTATCTAAATGTGTTTTGAAGAAGTATATGTATATATATATATATATATATATAATGTATTTGAGATATATATGAGAAGGGAGGGGCAGTTTATAAAAAAGTAGAACTTTTGATGGCTTGTATTTGACCTCTGGAACTAAATATCAAAACTTGTACAAATTTGGTAAAACCTAGTAGTAAAAAAAAAAATTTTTGCACTGACCCATGAAGTAGAAAAGCAAATAAAAACAAACCCTACCAGGTCTCCTCTAAATCAGTATTGGATCTGCTTTTTCCCCGCCTAAAACAAAGTGGAATAAAATAAGACAATTCTACAAATTGACCTCCCCTGCTGTTTCATTCTGTTGAAGTTCCTGACAAATGCAATGTTTTGACATTTTCATTGTTCTGATTTGAGTTGGGTTTTCTAGTAACTTTTTATAGAAGGTATAATTTTATGAGTGTTATTTCTGAGAACTTTCCTGTGAGGTACCCTTAGAGACAATGTTATTTCTTACCTCTTCTGTTGTCTGGCAGACAGCCTTGCTTACTATCCCTTAATCTTCAGGTAATAAAGAACTGGCAACAGTCCTTGGACAGGAAAGGTCTGCGTTTCTTCCAGAATCCTTTATTTGCTTTTTTTTGAGCCTTTTCCCCAAAAGCATTTCCTTTGCAAACTATGAGTCACACACACACTTGTATCAATCACCCACTTAATCACTGTTTTTCACATCGCCATTGAAGGTGAATTATAAATTAAACTTGATTTTAACAGAAAATTTAAAAAATATCTAAATGTAGCTTTGAGTGAGACCTTGGTCCTCAAATAGTAATTTCTTTTTTAAAAAATATTTAAAAGGTGCTTACCTAAAAATATTGATTTTGGGAATTTCTTCTGCGTCGTAACCAATTTACTATATATTAATTTTGTTTTGCAAGTACAGGCAAAATATTTAGGGGTTTGAATGAAAAGAAATAAAATTTTATCTTATATTCCTCTTTTTTTGAGGTACAGAAGGAATCAAATATTATTCTTTTTCCTTGCCCAGTTTTTATTATTTCACTTTCTGGGTCAATAGCTTTGTAAGAATGTATTACTTTTTCACGAACATTTTTCTTGCTCCTGGAGATGTTTTAACGTAGGCTACCTTGGTGAATTTTTTTTATTCCTAATTTCTGAAAACTAGAGAAAAGTTGCATGCTGCAGCCAAGTTGAGAATGGTGGCAGTGGGAGGATAGAGGGGACGTGGCCTTCGTTTCCATCAGGAGAGCTCATGTAACTTGGTGGCTGGGGGTATCTAAGAGTGGTGAAGTTATGAGGGAGCTAAGGGACGTACGAGGACTAGTCCCAGTAGCTGTGCAGTTTTAGACAAGTGACTTATGATGCTTGTGCCTCAGATATGGTCACTGTGGGGATTAGATAAGTTCCTGAATTTAAATTGCTTAGGATGATATCTTCCAAGTAGCATGTACTCAATAAATATTTGCTGTTATTATTGTGGGGATAGAAGGCCCGAGTTGGTAGCTAATACAAGAAAATTCAAGAGAAGAATGCCAAGAGACAGCAGATGTAGAAATAAAAGTTTTGGCAAAGGTGGAACCAGTGTGTCTGGAACTGAAAACGTACTGCTTTCTCTGCCTGGAACCCTCATCACCATCCTTCGGGTCTTTGCTTGAGTCATTGAATTTTCTTTCGTAGCCCTAATGGTAATTTATAATTACAATTTTTAATGGGATTACTTGTTCAATGGACATCTCTCATAGCAGACTGCCCTCCATGTTTATCTTACTTAAACCATTATGTCTTCACTGTCTTGTACAAGGCCTGCAACATGGTTGGTTTGTAATGATTTTTAAGCAAATATATGTTAGTCAAAGTAAACTGGAGGCACCAGCAACAGGAAAGTCTCTTGGGCACTAAGGTAGCTTCTTCAGCCCAAGACTTTTACATGGTTCCAGCCTCAGTGCGGCGGGCCCAGTCTGATGAAGTAATTAGAGAACCTTGTGAAGGAACCACATACTAGGACTGAGAAAACGAGCTGGCATCTAAGCTGATGCAAAACAGATTATAATAAATATCAGGCCGATGTTGTAAGGTTGGGCTCATTGGTATTCAAAATAAGTATCCAAATAAGTATTTTGATAGTCTAACATTTTATATTTCATAGTTACCAGATTTGCCAAAGTTGTCATGATATCAGATGTGATCATTTTCTTTACAAAAAATTTATTATGCTGTATATAATGGATTTTTTGAAAGATCAGTAGCAGTATTTCACTTGTTTTATGTGAAAGTCTTTATAATCTTTAGTGGAAAGTAAACATAAAAGAGCAAATCCTGAGACTTTGTGTTTGTTTAGATATTGAGGGTTGATTGATCACAGAGGAGTTTAATTTACTGTTTTAACTCAAGCTATTGAAAGAGTTGGGAACTTTTCTACAAGACAGAAACAATGCTATCGCACCTTTAGGGAAATGCATTTATTTTTGAAGAGCTATTAAAATTTCAGATGGAATGAAATGTCTAGATGTAGTGTTTCCTTTCCATTATTATTATTATTTTACTTTTATTAGCATTTATTTTATGCTTAATTTACTCCCAGGCCATAAATTGATTTTTTGTTTTGTCAATGTCTTCTGGGATATCTTTTCCTTGTGCGTCCTCCTCTTCTGGTTTAGGAATAATTTTCTCTTTTTCACTAAGGATAATCTTAATGTGGCAGGGAAAAGTCATGTGTGGTTATTCTGGTGAATTTCAGTGCCACATCTTGTGAACTTTGTTCCCTGGGATGTTCTTAGTGACCAGAAAAGAATCTGCATTTACACACTTAGGTTCAGCATTACTCTATGCATTTTTAAACATGTATAGTAAAAATTCAGACTGTCTCTGGGCCACCGATCCTGTGTCCAGCTCCACTGTTAGGCCTGGGCCCACCTACCAACTCTACCAGTCTAATGACAGAATAGTTACACATTGCTTCAGTAGAGTGACAGTCTTAAGGTACTCCGTGGCCTTTTGGATATGTATACCCTGGTGGCCTGAGCAGTTTCACAAATGTTCATAAAGTGAACATAAAGATTTGAACCTTTTGATTTGCATGATCTTTATGCAGTTTTCTGGTTCAAGTGAATAGCAAGCCATTTTAATGGTCACCTGGGGCTGCTTATGGAAAGAGCTCCTTTCCATTAATTTTTATCAGTTTCTTTGAAGTAGATTTTTATTTCACATTGTATTCTATTTGTTTATTTGAAAATACTGTTTATTTTTTAAATTATGTAGCTAATTAAGTAACCTGTATATTAAAATAATTTATGCAGTGTGGTATTTCCAGTGTTGCACTGGTATATATTTAACATCTAGTCTGAGGGTTGGGGTGTCATGTGGATTTAAAAAAGCAAACACCTTGATTTATTTTATTTGCAGATTTTATAATTTACATGTTGCTGCTATGGCTCATTCAGGCTACTTATTTCCCCTGATGTCACCGAATGTAGCATTAGGAGGACATTTGTGTAGCTGTTGTGAACAGCACTGAATATGACTCTCATGATTGATACCATTAGAAATCAATGAATTATATAATAGTAAAAGGTTTCACCTGACAATTCTGAAAGTTGGAATAGTCTGTAAAGTTTTATTCTTTAGCTCAATTGACATTCTTCAGTTAACACCTATATTTTATGTTTCTCCATTGTGGAAGGTACCATAGTGTACTCGTGAAATACTGTTTTTTTTTTTTTTACTTATTTTTAAGAACATATTTTTCCTCTCTCTAATAAATGATCCATCTCAAATATAAAGCATAAAAATGGTGCTGTATAGCATAAATTTCTTTATATACTTTATTTGTTTTAAAGTCAATTATGGAACAGTGAGTTGCTTTGAAATCAACATCAGTATATGTTTTTTTTTTTCTTTTGCACAGTTTGGATTCACACAGATAATTATAAAATGTAAAGTTTTTTTTCTTGTCAACAGTCTTACTGGAATCTCCACTTAATTTTTAATTGAATAGAAATGGTAACAGAATTTTTATAAATTAAAAGAAGACATATATTAATAAATATATTAATTAAAGGTTCAATACAGCAAGAAGCTATAATCATTATAGATATTTATGCATCTAACGTCAGATCATGAAAATATGGGAAGCAAAAAGTGACAGAAATGAAGGGGGAAATAATGCTGCAACCAGAGTTAAAATGTCAGTACTGCACTCACAGGAGTCTTTAGGACAACCAGACAGAATGGAAGGAAGGATATAGAGGACCTGAAGAACTAGACCTAACAGTTCCACACAGAACACTCTACCTAACAACAATAGCATACATATTTGTCTCAGGTGCACATGAAACATTTCCCAGGATAGAGATATATTAGGCCACAAAATAAGTCTCAATAGATTTTAAGGCTGGATATCATACAGTGTATTTACTCTGACTGTAATGGGATGAAGTTAGAAATCAGTGAAAGAATGAAAATTGGAAAAGTCATGAATTTGTGCATATTATATAATACACTCTTGAGAAACCAATGGATCAAAAAAAATCACAACGGAAATTAGAAAATACTTAAGAGACAAATGAAAACAAACAAAAATAACAAAACTTACGACATCACCAAAGCTGTGCTGAGGGAGAAATTTATAGCTGCAGACACTTATATCGGAAAACAAAAAGAGCCCAAATCAACAACCTAACTTTACTATGTGAAAAAAAAAAGACCTAGCCTGGCTGGTGTAGCTCAGTGGATTGAGCTCGGGCCTGCGAACCACACGATCGCGGTTCGATTCCCAGTCAGGCCACATGCCTGGGTGGCAGGCCAGTTCCCAGCAGGGGACTCACAAGAAGCAACCATACATTGATATTTCTCTCCTTCTCTCCTTTCCTTCCTCACTAAAGACAAATAAATAAAATCTTTAAAAAAAAAAGACCTAGATAAAGAAGAACAAACTAATTCTAACGGTAGCAAAGGGAAAGAAACCATTAAAGAGCAGAGATGAAGGAAATAGAGAATAGAAAAACAATAGAGACAAATGAAACCAAATGGAATGGATCAACAAAGTTGATATTCACGTTTGATGGACTAAGAAAAAAGGAGAGAAGACTCAAATTACTAAACTGAAAATGGGACTGTTACTAGCAGTGCTACAGAAATAGAAAGGATTATATGAGAGTTCTGTGAACTATTGTGTGCCAACAAATTGGATAACCAAGATGAAATGAGCACATTCATCGAAACACAAACCCTCTATCTAAAACACAACTAAGTCAGAGAGAAATAAAAAAATGACTATATCTATAAACTGTTAGGAGATTGAATCAATAATCAAAAATCTTATGACATAAGTCCAGTAAATGAGTGGATAAAACAACTATGGGACATTTACACAATGGAATACTACTTGGCTATAAAGAAGAAGAAAACCTTACCCTTTGCAAGAGTATGGATGGGCCTGGAGAATATTATGCTAAGTGAAATAAGCCAGTCAGAAAAATACAAATACCATATGATTTCACTCATATGGGATCTAATCAACAAACTGAACTAACAGGAAAAATAGAGATAGTCTTATAGATGGAGAGCAGGCTGACAGCTAAGTTGAGGAGAGGGAGGTTGGGAAGTGGAAGGATTGAGCAAAAGGAAAATGGAGTCATGGATATGGATAACAGTGTGGTGATTGTATGGGAGAGAGGGCATAAGGGGACCAAGTGGTAATGGAAAAACTACAATAAAAAAGTTAAAAAAATATAAAATGAATAAAATGTAAATAAAATATAAAATAAGTATTAAATTTAAATTTGTGCTTGTAAATTATGTACATCACATTATATAGTATTAATAAAATATATAATTAAAGTGAAAAAAAACTTATGACAAGGTAAAGTCCTGGACCTGATGGCTTAGCTTCACTGGTGGTCTCTACCAAACATTTAAAGAAGAAAGGATTTTCAGGAACGTGTAGAAAGGACACATGGACAAAACCAAGGGGGATTAGGATCAAGGCTGGGAAGTGGGGATGGCTGTGGTACTTTGATACCAAAGCCAGACAGAGACACTACAAAGACATACTGTAAATATTCACACAAAAGTTTTCAACAAAATACTAGCAAACAATTCACTAATCTATTAAATGGATTATATACCATGACCAAGTGGTATTTATTCTTGAAATGCAAGGATGGTTCGACATGCAAATATTTGATTATTGTAATAAGCAACATCAACAAAATGAGGGGAAAAAACCCATGATCATCTGAATTGAGCAGAAAAAGCATTTGACAGCACTCAATACTCTCTCGTGATAAAAATGCTCGACAGACTGGGAAAAGAAGAAAACTACCTCAACTTAGTAAATCATACAAATCCACAGAGAAAACATTAAACTCAGTGGTGAAAGACCAAAAGCATTTCCTCTGAGATTAGAAACAAGGCAAAAATGCCTGCTTTCACGACTTCTATTCAGCACTTCTGTTCAGCACTTCCTGTTCTAGGAAGGTCTAGTTGGAGCAGTTAGGCAGAAAAAAGAAAGACAAGGCATGCAAATTGGAAAGGAAGAATTAAAATTTTCTCTGGAGATGATGCAATCTATACCGATTTTACACACACACAAAATCATTAGAATCAATAAACTAATCCAGTAAAGCAACTGATACAAAGTCAACACATAAAAATCACTATACATAAATAGTCAACAATCTGAAAAGGAAGTTACAGAAACAATTTCATTTGTGATAGCAAAAATAATAAAATGCTTAGGAATTAACCAAGGAGTTGAAATACTTGTACAATAAAAACCATAAAACATTGCTGAAATAAAGACATAAAAAATGAAACATCTCTCATTCATGGATTAGAATGCCTAATATGGTTAAAATGTCAATATTACCCAAAGTTTCCTACACATTCGATGAATCCATTTCAAAATCCCAATGAGGTTTTCTGCAGACACAGAAAAACCCATTCTAAGAATCATTTGGCCTTTCAAAGGACCCCAAGTAGTCAAAACAATTTTGAGAAAGAAAAATAGAACTGGAGGACTTGTTATTCCTAATTTCAAGTTAGTATAAACCTATAGTTATCAAAACTGATACTGCCGTAACATCAGACATGTAAACCAATGAAATAGAATAGTCCATAAATAAACTGCATTTCCGATAAAATAATTATTGACAAGGATGCTAAAACCACTCAATGGGGAAGGGACAGTCTGTTCCAACAAATGATGTTGTGAAAATTGTGTACCCATATGCAAAAAATAAAGTTGGCACCTTACCTAATACCATATACAACAATTAACTGAAAATGGAACAAAAACCTAAATATAACACATGGAACTCTTAGAAGAAAACATAGGACAGAAGCTTTACAATGTTGGGTTGGCAACAGTTTCTTGAATATAACACCAAAGACACAGGCAGCAAAAGAAAAAATAGACAAATTTTACTTTATGAAAATTAAAATATGCACCAAAAGAGACTATCTGTAGAGTAAATAGGTAACCTACAGAGTGAAAGAAAATATCTCAAATTGTGTATCTGACGAGGATTTAATAACTGAACTGCAGACAAATTCTATAACCCAACAATGAAAAACAAACAACCTGATTCAAAAATGGGCAAGGAAATTGAATAGATGGTTCTCCAAAGAAGATATATGTGTGATCAATACTCACATGAAAAGGTGCTCAGCATCACTAATCATTGGGGAAATGCAAATCTAAACTACAATGCAATACCACCTCATACTCATTAGGATGGCTACAAAACAAAACAAAAATAAATCTAGAAGGCCAAAAACATTAAGGGGCTGGATGAAAGAAAGTGAAGGGATTAGGCAAACACACACACACACACACACACACACACACATAACATAGATACGGATAATAGTGTGGTCGTAGGCAGAGGGAAAGGTGGGGGGAGGGAGGTAGAGGTGAGCAAATCAGGGAGAAGTGAGGGCAGAAAGAGACTTTGCTTGTGGCAGTGGGCACATGTGCAGTGTGCAGATGTTTTAGTGAGTTGTGCACTTGAAACCTGTGTGGCTTTGTGAAGCTGTGTCACCCCAATAAATTCAGTAATAATAATTAAGAAACAGGCAAGTCATAGGAGCAATTTGGAAAGCAATACATAAGTAACAGGATAAATGGTCAAAAACAAACAAAACAAGGATTTGTGAGGGTATGCAGAAACTGGAACCCTTGTGCACTATTGTTGGAAATGTAAATTGTATAGCTGCTATGGAAAACAATATAGCAGTTCCTTAAAAAATTAAAAAATGAACCACCATATAATCCAGTGATTCACCTCTGCGTATCTTCTCAAAAGAATAGAAAGAAATGTCTTGAGATATTTGTACACCAGTGTCCACAGCACCATTATTCACTAACAACTAAAATGTGGAATTAACCCAAGTGTTCATTGATGGGTGAATGGATAAGCAAATTAGTATATACATACAATGGGATGTTTCTGAGCCTTAAAAAGGAAGGCAGTTGTGCAGTGTGATACAACATGGATGAACTTGAACACATTTTACTAAGCAAAGTGAGCTACTCACAAAGAGACATATACTCTTTGAGTGTACTTGTTTGAGGTGTTTAGTGTAGGCAAAATCATAGAGACAGAAATTAGAATGGTGGTCGCTAAGCGCCGGGGGAAAGTGAAATGGGGAGCTGTGCTTTAATTGGTAGAGTTTCAGTTGGACTTGATTACATGGGTCATTTAGGTAGATGGTGATGGTAGTTGCACAATGTGTTTATTACAGACAATGAATGCATTTATAACTACCACAAAAAATGTACGCTTAAAGTAGTTAAGATGGTCTTCTATTATGTGTATTTTAACAAAACAAATATTTTTTAAAGCAAGTTACCTTTTTAAAGAAAACACAGTTCCTTTTATTTTACTGTATGGCTCTAGACATAAATGATTATTTTGTAATTATAGGAGAGCATTCAAGTGAAGTGAATATTGTTGCTTTTTCATTTTATTGTTGCAGATTATTTCTTGCAGATTTTTCTAGCTGTACTTCTGAAGTATGTTTTTAATAATATATTTAAAAACTGCATGGTATTGAATTTCATTACTAACTTTGTGTTTATTATGTGCAATAACTATAATCATGACATTTATTTTGTTTCTGTTATTTGTGCTATTATTGACAGTTATAGGCGACCTACACTATCTGGTGATGTATGAACATTTTACATATTGTTAAGGTATTTAAAGTCTTTCAGGGAGTCAACCATAGTAAACAACAATTAGATAATTAAATGTGGAATTTTTATATTTGCTTATTTAATAACAATTTTATCAAATGTTTTTGTTATAAGAGTTATAGTTTATACAATTCTAATGTGTATTAGTTATATTAGACCCATCTTACTCACCTGAAATATAAAATGTATAGATTTCTTGTAGAGTTTGGGATGGCACATGTGGGAAATGGGTACCACTGGTAAGCTTAGTATCTTTTCTTCACTGGTGGTGAATGTAGTTAGTGTTAGTTATAAAATGCTTGCTCATATCATGTTACAAGAAATGTGAAAAACTGATATAGAAATGAGTTTTCTGGTTATTTGTAGAATTTTACTTGGTATATATAAAGAAACGAGGTCTTTATAACGAAATGAGCTACTCAATCATGCCCTAAAAGTTACTTAGTTTCTTAAAAAACAATTGTTTAAAATTTTAGAAGTGAATGCATTGTTTATGACTAAAAGGAAAATAATATGTTCATTTTTATTTTTCCATTATAATATAATACTATTAAAATACTTATTTTGTATATATGTATTTTATATACTTTTATGTAAATAAATAACTATGCTTCTATTAATTATATGGTATTTTTAATAATTGCAATGTATGTCTTGAGTGTATATGCACCCTTTCCAGTGAGTTTGGCATGCGTGAGAATATCCAAATATAAATTTCTTTGCTTTTCTTTGCTTTTTTGCCAGAGAATTAATGCATTTTTAAACTTATATAATTCTCTTAATCAGCATTTTAAAACAAATTATAAATAGAGGACATGGATAAATAAGATCAGTAACTTATTTGATTCTTTTGATTGTCCAGTGTCTTTAAATTATATTATTATAATTTGGTCATTTTTGTCATCCAGAAGGTGAATCTTCATTTTTGTTATGAAGATATAAGAGTTAATTTTTTGTTTAAATTTCAACTTAAATTAGAAACTACACTTTTAAAAAACCACTGCCCCAAATATAACCTCAAATAAGTGTGGTTCCATGCTTGTAAAACATAATGTTCTTCTGTGTCTAAAAGTCAGACATATATACTGAATTCTTAAATTTATTTCAGAGTCATTTTCTCATTCAGTAAATAGAGGCTCAGAGTGAAAACAGGTCCATTCTGGAAGGGAAGCTCATAGGAAAAAAAAGGAAAAACAAGTGAGGTTTTTCTGTTCACAAAGCAGATGCCTGAGTCATCTGGGTACTGGTTACTCTTTATTCAGGTCAGCACTAGCCCCTGATCAATAGTCTAATCATAGTCACTGCAAGAAGCTAGACCAGGTGGTTCTGTCTTTTCCTATTGTTTTTCTAAGTCCCATATTATTTTTGTTAAGAGGTAGGAAGTGTACCTTGACCTTGTGAGTTCTCATAACATTTAATTTTACTCTTCTTTCACTGCCTTCTCTTCATGTAACAAACTACGGAGCTGTAAGTAGCATACTTAAAATGTTATTTTATAATAAACCTAGTTGCAAAGCTTTTTGGTGACTCATCTTGTTGTTATGTTCTGTGAACTCTCTCTCTCTTACATATTTTTTGTGGGTACTTATTTTTGTCTCCTTTGGGTGAAAAAAATATCATTTACCAAGAGGTAATGTGCATTTAAAGACTTTATGTACTTTGGTGAATGTTATCTTGAAGTGTTTGTAAATTTTTTTATAGCAACTTATTATCTTTTTCTTGTTCTATTAACTTTTTACTTGGTTTGTTCAGGTCTTTGATAAATAAGATATTATATCACTATATATTAATTTATGCATAAATTTTATCCTTGTCATATTCATTTTCTCTGTGTGGTATCCAGTGTTTTTCTATATTTATAATTAAATTTCTATGTGGAACCTAATTTTTTTTGTTGTATTTTTTTTCTTTTTGGAAAGCAAAAGAAATTCACTCTGGATGTTTCATATATTCATAAAGATGCAAGATTTTCCACATGAGGCCAATGTATGCTGGAAAATATTATTAATAATAACAATATAGAGTTTTATAAGATTTAGTAAAATCTAGTACTGTTTGCAAAGCATTTTCATATAATATTATTATATGTGCTTTTCATTAGTACTCATCTCAGTAGCATTTTGTACAAAGTATCACGTTACCTGTAGAAAGGAAAGGAAATATTTCTACTACTTCTGTTCTAATGGATCCAAGTAGTAATAAGTTATATTCTTTGGAATTGAATGCTTCTAGCTAATAATCAGATTACACCGTGTGCTTTTTCCCTAAACTGTTACTGTTAGCTCTTCTATATCTAGTGGTGGGCCTACAAGATCTTCAGGACCTGTATTAGGCCCCTTAATTCCGTAGGTTAGCCACTTTGCCGTGCCCTAGGGAATAATAGGTCAGTAGCCTCCACAGCGCACTAGGGATGGTTTCGATGCTCATTCATTCAGAGCCCATTCTGCTGCTTTTGCCATCACACCACACTGCAGAGAAGTCCTGACCCACCTCTCTGGTCAGCTTACTGGGTTTTTCAGAGCTTGTTTCCAGGTTGATCTTCCACTCTGCCCGGTAAACCTATAGTTAAGTCAGGAGAGGGAGATAAATTGCTCAAAGAAAGGTATAGGATAAATTGAGTATAGCCATTAAGTGACTAAGGCCTCGAAGGAAAGATGGAGGGAAGGGATAGTGTCAAGGGAAGGAAGCTTCAAGAAGATGCTTTGCAGGAACTATATTAATGCTATAACCAACAACATTATGGATTTACATCTTCGTATGTTTTATGTCTTTCTCCAGTACCTCAATACCACATGTCTGTTCTCTGTGGTTTTTCTTTTACTTTTCCTTGATAGCAGAAATCATAAATGAATTAAAACAATTCAGTCACCCCACTTTCTTTTAAATGGCCTTCATAATGATACTATGAAGACTAACTTTTCCACCAGTACAGGATATCATCGCCAAGATGATTTCCTCTTTGAGCAATACATGTGAAACCAACATTTTAATAGAAAGCCTTGCTTTTGCCCCATTGAAGACTACCAAAATAGCAAACTATTTTAATGAATGAACATGAAACCAACTTTTCTTGCTAGGGACTACTTTAGAATTTAAATACAAAATAAATTTTTTCAGAAGGGAGAGTGGAGGTAACTATAAAAGAGATATGTTTTATACTGTTTTGTTTTAATATTTATTTTTGTAACATGGAACTATTTCTATTTTGTTAATAGAAACTGCCCAGAATTTTCTACAGTTGTTTTCTCCTCCAAAGAGCCATTAGTTTAAAGTCATGATTGATAACTTACAAAACAATAAAAGAAATATTTCAGGATTTATTCAAAGTAAGAGAAATTCTTTGAGAGACTCTTATCAAGGACATTCAATAATTTCTGCTTAATGTGAAAGTCCAGGGTGAAGAGTGTGTTAGTGTTGAATTCTCCCATTTCCTGCAGCACCTTCTGTTATGTAGATTGACATGATTCTGGTTCCATTAGGCGGCATGTATTATTTCTGAGACTTTTGCAATTGAATAAAGATAAATAGTATCCATCTAAAATTCTGAAATTTTTGTTTATTTATTTTTTGTTTTCAGCATCTTCTGAAATTTTTATTTACACGGAGGCTATCTCACTCGACACATTTGGTTTAATAATTACATGTGAAAAAATCCAAAAAGCAATTGCTTTTATAAATTATTAGTGCAATAATTTTGTCAGAAATATTCTTCTTGAAGATGTAACTGTAAAATCAAAATATTTTTTGTTCATGGCTAATTTGATTAATATTTATTGACTACCCACTAGGTACACCTGTGTCCATTTGAGCTGCTATAACAAAATATCACAGACTGGGTAGTTATAAACAACAAAAATTTATTTCTTATGGTTCTGGAGATTGGGAGGCCAGAAACATGGTGCCAGCATAATCAGGTAAAGGCCCTGGGTTCACAGTAGGTACCTCCTTGCTCTGCCCTCACTGCTTGGTAGAGGGGATTAGGGATCTCTTAGGAGCATCTTTTCTAAGGTGCTGCTGATTCCATTCACAAGGAATTAAAATTAAACACCTCCGGATTTAAGCATCTCCCAGCATCCCACTTCCTAATACTATCATCTGAGGGTTAGGATTTCACCATAGGGCTTTTGGGGAGGACACAAACATTCAGACCTCTGCAGAGTACAACTATTTGTTTTATGTGAGGAAGCAAAAAAGAATATGATCTGTCACCCTGCAAAAATAGTTTATGAGTGTCCTAAAAAAGGTAAGGGAGAGAAAGCCTGGATTGTATGTATGAAACTATGTTATTAATGTTGTTAACAGAACTAATTGTAAGTGATGTATCAGAGGCAATCCATTTTATGAATGTTCATTTTGCTGAAAGAGGAGTAAACTCTAATTTAGTTAATGATATATAAGTATATCCGTAATGGAGGGAATTTTATATCAAAAGGCAGATGTTCATTTGCATTGTGATATGAAAAGCACAATATTGATTCATGTTTTCAGTAGGATTGAATACTGCATTTTTCTTGTTATGTCAGTTTAGGGTGTTAACTACACCGTTGCAGGATTCCGACGCTTTGCACTTTACTTCCATGATAATGGGAGAATGAGAATTAATTAGTTAGATGAGAAAACAATCAACCACTTTTAATACTTACATTTGATTTTGAGTTAGGATGATTGCATATTCCACTTAGCACTTTAGGTGCTCGCACTGCTTTTGTTCACTTTTTTTTTGTTTTCTGTTTTTGGGGTTTTAGATTAAAAGTTTTCTAAAATCTTATCTTTCCAAAATGTGAACTTACTTACTTTAAAGTTTATGCATCTAAATTAAACTTTTCTTAATTTTCTTAAGGTAGTACTATCGTTTTGAGTAATCATTCTTATTCTCTCCGATATAACAGTGATATTCTAGGTTTCTTAATTTCTTCCTTCTTTAAGTCTCTACATATTTCTGAGTGGCTTTTTAGGTTTTTCTGCTGGTGGTTATTTCTTAGAATGCCCAGTTTGAGCAAGGTCATGTCCACTAAATTTTCCAAAACAGCTAATCTAAGCAGATTAGGAAGTGTCTAAGTGGAAGTAGATGTTACATCTTTTAACTCAGAAAACTTGGACTAGTCTGATACCAGCACAACTGGCTTCTTTACTTCGGATCTTTATTCAAATGGCACCTTTTCAACGTATCTTCCCTGGCCCCCCTATCCAAGTGTCAGCCACCCCCCCAATATTTGATACACCCTTTCCTTGCTTTTTTCTTTCTCCTTAGCACTTGTCACTAACTTTGTCACTAACTTGTCACTTTGTCACTTATTTGTCACTTACTTGTCACTAACATGCTACGTATTTCATTTTCATCTTGCTTCTCTACTGCCCGTTGTCCCTCCCCTGTGCCGCTCCTCCATGGCATCCTAGTACGTAAGCCAACCAGATATTTGGATGTTTGTCTCTTTCTTTATAACTGTCTTCAGTGCTGACGTCTGCCACATTGGTGGTGACCCATAAATACTTATTGGAATACGTACTGAATGGAGGCGTGAAAAGGAAGGTACTACTGGTGAGAGAAACATTAAGGAGATGGATGCAGGTGAAGAGAAGAAAGGGCAGGGAGAAGTGAAAAAATGACACTGAGCAGTTAGGTCTGCGTTTCAGTGTGAAAATTAGGTTATTTCCTCATTTACCCTATGAATAACTACGAGCTTCTACTGTATAACAGGTGCAGTACTCCTGGTGCTGATGATACAATGTGGAGCAAAACTGGGCATGATCTTAGCTTCAAAGGAGCTTACAATTTAGCGGGGGAGACATACACTTATCAAATGGTCATCTAAGTGAATGTGAAATTTCTACTGCTGTTCCAGAGAAGGCTTTAAACTAGTTGAGTTCTGGTGAGGCTTGCCTGGGGGAGAAATAACCACGGACTAAGAATTAATGGGTTAAGAGCAAAGAACACTCAGAAAAGAGAGATGTGTAAAAGTTTGGTGTTGGACAGAGCATAGTAAGAAGGAGGATTGTAAGCAAACCACTGAATGAGCTGCAAATGAAAAGGTGAGGTGGTGGAAGGTGAAGCTGGAGAGGGAGGTGGGGGTCAGAGATGATTAGGTTTGCCTTTTTAAAAGATTGCTCTGTCTACACTATTGAGCATGGATTGGTTCAGACATTCACAAGGCTCTGGTCCACACAGAAGGTAATGAGTGGTGATAGTTGGGCAGTCGGAGAGGAGTGGAAAGATTTATAAGCTATTTCAGTGGTAAAAAGCACAGGACAGAGCCGACATTTCCTAAACATCATTTCTGTGTCGGACACTGGGTGAGGTACTAGGGGTGCAAAGAAGAAACAACCTACAGTAGAAGAGCTCTCGGAAATAAAGCGTTCTATTATTTATATGACATGTATATATTGCTTTGGGGTGATAGTATGGGAAACAATTTATTCTACCTGGTGTTTCACAGAGGACATGAAGGCTAATATGCGTTTTCAGAAGTAAAGAGGAGGTTTTTTAAAGAGGATAAGGAGAAGGGAGTTCTAGGTTCAGAGAGCTATTTGTACAGAGGTTAAAAAGTATGAGAAACAATATTTGCTCAAGTTCAGATAAAGGATGTGTAAGGAAGGCATGCTAAGGATGTGAAACTTTATCTTGTTGGAGAGGGGGAAATTTGATACTTTCCTCTCTCATGCTCCCAGGTTTGGCATCGAACCTCTGGAGTTGAAGCTCGTTTGGGGCTAGAACGGAAACATGGGCAATTGGGCTGAAAGATGTGGGACTTTCATTTGAATGTCCACTAACAGAAATGAGAGACTAGAAATAGTAATTGAATATGGAGATTGAATATACCACACAGGTGATACTTGAACTTGAGCATAGGGATGATTGTCAGAGCAGAAAGAGGGAAACCTTGGATAACACTTGCATTGGATTTCAAAGCCATAAAAATTTGGGGAGGTAGAGAAAAGGGTAATAAAAGTTGGTGGATGTGTCAAGTTAGTAGGAATAGGAACAACTGCATAGTCTAGTCTACTTCATTACTTTGGGCCCGTTGGCCCAGGACTTGAAGGAAGGAGTTATCTCCTGGCTCTGAATAGCTCAAGTCAAAGATAAAAAGGATTTATGCTAATACCTTCAATAACTGGAATGTTTTGTTGTGTTTAGGTTTAACTCTTCTTATAATGAACAATATTTTATCCAAATTCCACACCACGTTCTTGATAGTTTACAATACATGCATTATTTTATTTCACCTAGAAACCTAAATCTTGTAAAGTACCTTTAGTTTATTTGAATGCTTTTCATTGTTACTGTTTTATATAGAATAAATATTACCCCGTAAATTCAACTGTAATCCAGTGAATAATACTAGTGTGTCACTGCTGGTCCTGACAGATTTATTTACAAAAAGGAATACTAAAGGAATTGCATAGACAGTTCAAAGTCCGCCAGCTTGGAACACGAGGTTTACCATCTCTGGTCCATTGTTTGAACTGAGCTTTATTTATTTTCATGTGTTTATGGTTTCAGTGCAATGGATTAATATTCCACCTATTAGTTTACTTACTACCTTTCAGAGACTGGCCTGTGTTTAGTATAAATTAAGGGACATGTGAGTATAATTTCTTAATTTTATCTTTCCTGACTTAATTATGTTCATGCCTAATAGAGAAGAGGGAGGGATCTTCTTGTGTGTGAGCTTCCTTTGAATGCTCTGTGGCCATTGTTTTAACCAAGATAGAAACCCGTTCCTTATTTATGTACTAATGGTTTTAATAGATTAGGTAAAAAAAAAAGTAAAAAACCAGTTAACCAGGAATAATGGTATAATCTCTAGATGAATGCATTTTGTTAATTAGGCACTATATACCACACTCATAGTCTGTAAGGATATTTGCAATAAGATAATTTAGCTTAAATCTACATCATGCTCACATGGAAAGTAGAGTGTGTATGATGTTTAAGAGAGGCATTCAGGGAGTTCAGTTTTTGTAAATGTATTGTCACTTGCTGGGAGTTGCCATAAAATGCATATGCTTGCTATAAACATTTGTTATTAAGATTGCTAAAAAATTTCATGTATTATACTTCATATAGTTTTTTCTCAAGTAATATTAATGATATATAGGTAAATGCTCAGTTTCTTTTTGCCGTGGACCTATTGTACGAATCTTTGATTATGTTTTTATTTTCTGATGTTTTACATAAAAGTTCAAAAGTGAACAGAAACTATACATTTACTGTTATTTTCTTTGCTAAATTCAGGAATATGTGACTTCCTATAAAAAAGTGAATAGGGAAACTAAATTCTCTGAAATGAGTTTTCTGATCATTCATATTTTATAGGGAAGGCTTTTAAAAATTTTTATTGAATTGATTGGGTTAATAAAATTATATAGGTTTCAAGTGTACAAGTAAGGCTTTATTATTTAATTAGATGATTTGAGGATGTGTTGACCATCAACAGGATTTTTTAGACTGTAATTGAAAGTGGTACTAGTGGTATTTCAGGAGAGAACAAAACATTGAATTGACTATACTACTTCAGTTAGCCTTTGATGGTTCTCCTGTTTGTTATGTTCATTTATTCTGCTGAATCAGAAAGGAAAGCACTTTTAAATGCTATTCATTCACACAGCAGGTCAGTAGCCTCGGTCAACATGTCTATGAATAGGTATATGTGATTATCTTGGATATTTGAAATTGTTTAGATATTCCCCTGATTTTGTGACACTTTATATATTGATTTTGTTAGATTGAACAAGAAAGGCACACACATAGTTTGCTACTTGTTTTTTTGTAATTTATTCTTTCTAACATAATGACTGGGGAGACACTGTTAAGTCATATCAGTTTACCCCAATTAGTCCAGTGTTCGTGTATTGAATTATTGTACGTGTCTGGCTCTGTGTTGTGGGACCTAGGGGTTACCAAAGTAGTGGGTGAGTAAATATGAAGGGGATAGTCAATACCCAGAAGATTTTCTCTTTTATTTTTTAAATTACTATTGTTTTACTCCTCACCCAAGGACAAGCTTATTGATTTTAGAGAGAAAGGAAGGGAAGGAGAGAGGGGGGTAGAGAAACATCCATGTGAGAGAGAAACAGGGATTGGCTGCCTCTCACACGTACTGGGGTCAAACCCACAAGTTAGGCATGTGCTCTGACCAGAAATCGAACCGGCAACCTTTCCATTTTCCGGACAATGCTCCAGCCTGTGGAACCACACTGGCCAGGGCAGATTTGCAGGGGGAGCAGTACAGGTCCACATACACACACAAGCCCCCTGTTCAAACCCGTGTTACTCAAGGGTCAGCTGTGTGGTTCTGAATCCACATAATGTAGAGGGCCACCTGTAGTTACACTCCTATTTTTAACTGCATAGGAGGTTGACCTCCTATGATCAACTACCTTTGGCATTCATTGGTCCACTGTATTAATAAGACACTGAATGAAATTTGATTATCTAAGGCCAGAATTGGTGGAGAAAGAGCTCAGGAATTCGTGGGAGGGGGGGAAGGATTGGGCTTTGACTCACCTAAGGAGCATACCACTCTGGCAGCCATGCGTTAGGTGGTGTGTTTGGGGATGGATTTAAAATTCTCCAGGCTTTTGTAGTTTTAGACACACAGTGAGAATAATCCATAAGTAGATGACAATAATTGCCATAGTAATCAAAAGTAACTTGTAAGAATGGGTACTACTTAAATTAAAGGAGGGAGTGATGATATTAAATGAGGGTCTTCAAAAATACACTAGTGGAGAAAGTGGTGTTTAAGAAAGGCTTGGAGGAATGGTTTTGCTTTGGGGGGCTTTGGTATTTCTTTGTTTAATGAGAGTTTGCAGAGGTATAAGGTATAATGGAAATTGTCATCTGACATAGCCTTTAGTTCTTGTTTTCCTCCAAGTAATCATGTGACCCTGGATATGTCACTTGATTGTCTAGGCCTCAGTTCCTAATATGGAAAATGAAGATTTGGAACTATATCCTTTTCAAGGGCTCTTACAAACTGTAACAAATTATTTTTAGTGATCAGAACTGACTTTATAGATGGGTTAGTTATCTTCTGTTTACCTTTACAGAGCCCCTCTACCTTTTTCTACCTTTCTCCACCCTGTTTGTGTCCTGGGGGACTGACCTTTACCAACCATATCATCTGGCTCCTGCCCTTTGATTTCTGCTTGAATTATACCATTTGGAGATCAGAGGGTGAGGGGAAAGTGAAGTCCTGGTACTTACTCCTGGTGGCCCTGCCCCACGTTTTGCCCTGAATTGGCAGCTTTTCTCCCCCCAAAGTCATAGCTCCTTCAGGAGGCCCTCTCTGTGTAACTGTGCCTGTCTCTATCTGGGTCATCACTTTCTCCCCTTGCCCTTTGGACCTAGGGATGGTAATGTCTCTTGCTTTTGCTAGACCTCCAGGAACCGTGCAGTGTTTCTTGTTCTACAACCAATAAACTCTGTCCTCAGCTTTGTAAATAGCTTCTTACTTAAACTATAAGTCTCAAATTACCAATGTTGAGTGTGCCACCTTTTCTTTTTTTTTTGCCATGACCGGACACTTCCTATTGTTTTAGAATGACTAACTAGCAGTGTCTAGTAGTTACTAGATTAAGTAACTAATCTAGTTACTTAAGTGTTACTTAATTCTAGTTACTTAATTCTCCTCTAAGCTTGGAGAATTTAGTAGTTACTAGGATTAAGTGTCATCAAGCGTCCCTATAAAGTGAAAACTTTCTGGAAGGGAATACGTGTTAAGTTTTCTGGCTAATGTTAATTGTCAGCAGTTATAATTGGAGTGTATGCTAACTTTTAGAAATGTGTGTATGTACACATGTGTACATATTCCCTTTTCCTCACTTTGTAATTAGTGAGAGCTCAACAATTTTGTCATCTTCCTGGCAAAGAATACCATTAGGCTAATTGGATCAAGTTGCATGGAGTTTTTTTCTTATAACAATGCGGAATCTTTGAGGAGTTTGAAGGTAAGAAGTGAGCTGGTTAAAATTCCATTTTTTATATAGGTTACTCAAATAGCTTCACGTTGGGGAATAGTCAGTGAGAGTGGGGCAGTGTCGTGTAGTGGTTAGAGTATGGGCTCTGGGACTCTGCTACTGTTTGACTGTGTGATTACAGGCAAGTTATAGTATCTTTGTGTGCAATTTTCATCTAAATATGGGGACAATGATAGTTCTCACCTCATTAGAACATCATGAGGGTTAATAAATCTTTACATGTAAAGTATGTCAGGCACATAGTAAATATTTGAAGAATTATAGTTTTGATTATTATTTTTATGTTGAAACATGGATAAAACAGTGAACAAGAAGTTTGGTTGGAGGAGGGAGAGAGAGAAAAATGACATTAGTAGATGTACACATGCAGGAACTAAGTAGTTGTGGTTAAAGTGTTTGAATTTCAAATTTCAGTTAGAATATATTGAGCTCATGAGAAGTCCAGCCACTGACTGAGAGATGAAGGTCATTGAATGTGAGATGGACGTGTTGTTGAAGTGTCCGTGGTTTGTACTTAGAAACAAAGGAGTGCAACGTCTTCACCTGAAGACTGACGAAGGGGTGTTGTATTGGCCACTTAAATATGACAAGTGGCATTGCTAAATGTGACTGGATTTTCTGAAATGCACAGCTATTCTTGGTAAAATTTCTCTCAATTTACACAGTAGTTGTATTTCTAGAAAATTCTGTGTAAAATTCAGTCCTTGTGAAAAGTACTGTGTGCTATGTAACATAAAGTTTGGTTTCAGACTTAGGTCATTGCCCTCCCTCTCTGTTTTCCCCTTCATGTACTGTACGAGGTCTGTCCAGAAGGTATCCAGCCATGTGATACAATGAACAGAGACGTTTGTTGAAGAAGACAAAAGATACAAGAAACATTGTATATAGGACAATGACGCCTCAGTCCCCTTCAAAGTAGGCACCTTGGGACTCCACACAGTTCTCTCTTGTATTTTCCTGAATCTCATTGATGGTTTGAAATCTCTTAATTTTCAAAGGTGATTTTAGTTTTGGGAAAAGCCAGGAGTCACAAAACACCATACCTGGGCTGTGGGGAGGCTGAGTTACCTGGATGATTTGATGGTTTGCCAAAAAACCACGTTGTCGTGATGAAGCTGCCAATCACCATTGCCCACAGCTGCTGCCTTCTAAATCATCTGAATAGTTTCTGTGGAGGATTGTTTAAGCTTAATGCAAAATTTGATACAGATTTGTTGCTCTATTTGCTCAGTAATTTTTAATATGATGGCCACACAGTACACATGCTTGCTCAGTAATGTCTACTGAACTCACTGGCTAGTACAGTGAAGTCATCATTGTTCACACAGGCATATTCCCATCCTATGTCCTTGGCTGCTGGGTTACATCAATGTCATGCAAAGTATTCTCATTATACTAATAATGGCTGGATTTTTTTCAGGACATGCCTTGTATGTCATATAGAGTTTGGATTATTTTGCAGCAATGTGCTGTGCTTTGCAGGAGGGTAATGCAGCATTACTGCACCTCATCCATTAAATGCCAGTTCTCTGTTGCAGCCTAAATACATCCTCAGATGCCCCTGTTAAGCACCCACTAGGTTCGGGGAAAGAAGTCACAGAATAGGTCGTGGATTAACTAGACCCAAGGAAGAAGGGTCCTGTTTTACATAGTGACCTAGAACTGTGAGCATATAAAGAAGGGAAATTAACTGGCAACAAAATTTTAGGTAGAATCCTGATACAAAGGTGCAGTGGTGCAAGATAGTAAAGTTTTTTTTTCCCCACCCCCATCTCCGCCTCCTGTCCTTATTAACTTCTTCCTCCATCCACCCCTAACCCTGATGTCGCTGGTAGCCAGGTTATGTTAACACTTGGTGGTCTGCTACTGTAAGAATTCTTGGCTGGATTTAGTGAAGAGTATAATTTCAGCATAATTTTTCCTTTGACTATATAACCATTTCCCTTTCTTTGTGTACGACATACCCTAGCATTCTTTTCCAATGTGAAGACTGGTACAGATGCCTGAGCCTTCCCATTTGAATGTTTATTTCTATGTTTCTCTTGCCATCAGAGATTGTGTTGCATAAAAGTGTAATAATTGGCTTTCTGTATTTTTAGAAACATACCCAACTGTCCTAAAATGCAGTGGAGTCATTGCAGTTTCCTCTTTTGTCCAAACTGATAATGTTTCAGTAGAGACAGTTTTGCCCAATGTTCACTGTTCTTATTATTTTGGAAGAATCATCTTATTTGCAGCAGTTCAGCTATAGTAATCCTAATCAGTCAGATGTATTGCTTTTAAAACACTAACTTTCAAAATCTAATGAAGTGCTATTTTGATATTGTCCTTATTTTAAATTAGGTGACATTTGTAATATGGAATAATATTTTTCTTTAAAATAAAAATTTAGGATGATAAAAAAAAGATTACCCAGAAAATTAAATGAAATTTGATGAGGTTTTCAGCTTTATTTGTGAAGTACAATCTCATCCTTGATGGTAAAAATTAGTAGTTTCTGCAGTATGCATGCTTTATGAAATATATTTTTACTTTTGGTCCATTTTTGGGGGGAAATGTCCATTCCATGAAAATCATTATGATTAGTATTAATTATTATGCTTCTTGGGTATCCCTGCAGAGAAGTCAGAGTTGTAAAAATGAAACCTTTTTGTTTGCCTTATAACAGATAAGGTCATAGCAACAGAAATGGTTTTGAAATGACACATTATACTGATCACAGCTGATTTAAATGGCACTATGTACCATATTTTTCAGACTATAAGACATACCCCCAATTTGGGAGGAAATTGGGGGTGCATCTCATAGTCTGAATGTAGCTTACCTGGCTTGCTGTGTGCGGGGGTGGTGGAGTAGAGTCACAGGGGGCAGGGGCCTCCTCTATTTATTCCTACTCTAAAACCTAGGTGTGTCTTATAGTCCGAAAAACACAGTAATTTTATCACGATTGTTTGCATGGGTAGCATCTGTTACTGAGTTACATTTCTTCTGTATTAAAATATATATAATTTTTATATGAGAAAAATTAGATAGTTCATAAAATCCAATTTGTCTTTGTTCCTTAACCTTACTAATATGTTACTTAGATTATATTTTAAACTGGTAGAAAATAATTTGTTCTCAATTTCTTTTTCTTATTTTATCATAAGCCCTTAATAATCTTAAAAATGAATATGTTAAACCACTTAACAGTTTAACTTCAGTTACTTTTAAGTTCACCCTCTGGAGAATTTTCCCAATGAGATTTTCATTAACTATGAATTTATGTTTACCCTAAAGTGAATTTTTCAAGTCATCTGTCTTTTGTGGCATGTGATACATTATTTGAAAATTATTTCTTCATCTTTGATATGGACCATTTTTGATATATCATCTTTGATATGGACCATTTTTTGTTTACTTGTTTGTTTTGTCACTGTGGACATGTTTCTGAAAAGCTTTGTAAAAACTGAATTTCAAAAACTTACAATTTTTCTGCCACCTTATGTTATGATCTTAACGTTTTATTTGAATAAAGTATTTAATTAATTTTTATTCCAAAAATCAATACAAGTTTGACATCATTAAACACAGGGTGTATTTTTTACAACTTTCCATTTTCATCTCAGATTTGGAAGTCCACACACCTACTGGAATAATGATGCATAAGGAAATTAATTGCAGCTTCTAAATCTTGCGAAAGAAGTTTTATGTGATACTTGCTAAAATAAGTCGCAAAGAACACATTTTTTTTTGTTCTAGTAGTAGTACTTGAGAGTAATCTGATGTAAGAAAAAGATAAAAGGTAGATCTAAAGCTATGTAAGTTTTGTTGGGTTTGGTAAGTTTTTCTTTAGAAAAATTGACTTTAAAAGGTCTGTTGGGGTCCTTGGGCCAGGATAGTAGTTGAGAGGTGGGAGGAAAGTGTACAATGCTTTAAGGAGGATGCTTTTAGAGTGTGGCAGGAAGTGGGTGTCCTGGGAGTGGGTGGTACACATGTAGATGGAAGGAGACTGTTCAGAAAGCAACTGAACTTATCTAAAGGGGCGCTGATAGTCTGGACTAGAGTGGTGTCAGCTGGGGTGGGCAGGGGTGGGCGGATTGGGCAGGCCTTGTATTTAAAACAGAAGGAATGTGATGAGGAGTTAGATACGAGGTGGAGAGCGAAGGAGCTGTTAGGGAGGAAAGTATTTAACCTTGTCATTGGATGGATAAAAACTTATTTTTATGTTCTTTAGATCCTTTTAAAACGGCCAAAATGGAGTTCCAAGAGTGAGTTAGATATATTGTTCAGGAGCCTAGAGGAGAGGTCAGAGCATGAGACAAAAATTTGTTGCATTTATTTCTTACGAAGTTACCACCCATGCGATACAATCCTCAAAGACTACTGTGGTCGAAAGAACACAGTCCATTAAAACAACAATTATTTAAAAGCAATGCAAGTCCTCTATGCATTTCTCAAAACTACGAATGGAACTGGGAACACAGAGCCAGATGTTTTTTTGGTGGCTTATGGAGAAGAAAGTCAAGAAGGACTTCTGAGCAGTGATGTACAGTGTTCATGTACATCATGTCATTGAGTTTTCGTCATGTCATTGAGTTTTCAGCATGTAGGTAAAAACTGAAGCCATAGGTTTATATTATTTTGCGTTGGCATTGAGTAAATGAAAGGGCGTCCTGATCCTTAGCTAGCTCCATCATTTAATGGTTGGGGTAAAGAAGGTGGGCTGGGAGGAGGACTGATTGATATCTACAGTATGTTCACTGTTATCTAGAACCTCTGAGCTAACTCCTGCTTCAGGTCTTGGCTTAGATAATGGTTTCTTTCGAAAGCCTTTATTAATGTTTTCATTTTGGGGTTCAGTTCTTCTTCAGTGGGCACTCAAACCTATTATTGTTCTTATTCCTGCAATGATTTATTTAATTGCATGTGGTCCTCAATACTCCAACCTCTGGGAGGATGGGAGAAGTCCACCAGTGTAGCCCCACTAAGTACCCTCTATCTTTTATGTAATGAGAGTCATTAAGCACCTGTTTAATTAATTCAGTCAGGTAATTCTCATTAGACTCATTAGATTTCATATGTATACATCAACCCTATTTCCTACTTGGCATACAGTCAAAATATATAGATCCACTCTTTAGCAAACAACAGAGAATAGCCTCACTTTAGGTTCTTGTCTTAGGGTATGACTTTGAACTCCCTGTCACCATATACCTATAAAAAGTTTGGGGAAAATAAAATTTATGAGGATTGCAGTGTACCTGGACCATATCATTTTCACATGCTTAGAATTGGTTTTAGTGAATCATGCTATACTTTTGTTTCATAACTTCTATATTGAGGACTATTCAAAGTAACAATTTTGAAACTCATGTTTACTTTAGGGTTGGAGGAGGAGGTAACTTATTATGATTTCTTTATGAGGACTGATAGGAAATGATTTTTGCAGGATGCTTTTGAAGGACTAGGGTTTGTGTATGTGTGTGCACTTGTGTGTGTTTAATATTTTGTGCTTGTGGCAAATGATGTAACTGCATGTTTCTTTCTTTGCAGTGGCTTCTAGGAAACTCAGATAAATTGTGGCCTGCCTTTATTAAGGAACATAAACATTTTATGTCCTTTGTTTTGAGTAACCATGTTGATTGTACTTCATTACACTTACAAAGTGGTTTTTCTGTCTCCCTTTCTTTATTTTTTTTACTTTCTATACTAATTTATCTTTGTAAGTCATCATAGTTTTCTTTGAGTCGCATGGTATTAAAAATTCACATGTAGGTATCTACAGCATAATGGATCTCTTACTGGCAATTTGTTTGGGAATGGACTTTGTATTAACTTTGACTTTCTCGTTGGATCCTCTGGGCTCTACAGGACGTTGAGACTGGCCATGGCCTGTGAAGGACCCCCTTTTCTGGATTATTTTTCCTGAAAAAGGGTCTTCTTTGTTTTCCCTGCAGGGAGCAGTCTTTCATTTTTCTTTTCTCTGGTCCTTTGCCCACTCTCCCAAAGTGTTTCTAAACTGTTTTTAAAACAGTCATCTGTCTGTGTTACAGCTGTGTGATTTAATAGAATGTTTAGTTGGGTAGAGGTAAATTTTTATGATAAATGCAAAGGAATGTAGTTACCATCCTTTTTTATATCATATTTTGTAGTTTGTTTTTCTTTTAAAGGACCATATAAAGCATTTATATTAATCTAGAGAGGTCAACTTGGATCAAACTAAGGATACATTAAAACCGAAAAAATATAAGGAAGTTTCTATTGGCTAAATATATATGGTAATTTTAGGCTTTTGTTTATAGCTAAATTTTGTTTAACTGCTATTTTAAGGAGTTAGGAAATGTGGGATATTTACATAGGAATAGGTAAATTTAATTAAACACTAATATTGGTTATATTATTTATGTCATATGTAGTCTTTTAAAACTAGCATTCTTTATAGATATATTTGCAAAACTGATTTTAAAGTACTACTTTTTCATTGCTTTGTTAACATATCAAACTTTTCAAGGTATTTCTGACTATGAAAGCCTTTTTGGAAAGTTGTTCCATATCCTTCCGGTCATCTAAATTTATCACAGGCCTTGACATAAGAAGGTTGGTGAACCTTCTTTCCTTTTGATCTTGCATCCTGGCGGGTGCTTGGATATTTCTTCTGTAAGAAAAGTTTTGGTAGATGAGTCAGTGCACTGAGTCACAGGCAGCATGAAGCCTCTAGTGTTCTATACTAATTAATTGGAAACAGTTTCAAAATTAATTAAAGCACAGTTGTCAGCTCAGTGTTACTGATTGACATCCCACCAAAGTATTTTGTCTTTTGGCAACTCGCTTAATTGTTCTTTGGTATTTAGGTTTTTTGTTTTGCTTTAGACTTTTTTCAATCTGTTGAATAGACCTTATAGTTACCATGTTGGTTTTTTTAAAGTCCTTTCATGAAACCTTTTCATTTGTGTTTAATTTCTCCCTTGCTTGATTCCTTTTTTCCCCTTAAAATTATTTAATAAAATTTTGTTTTTAGCTTGCTAATTTATCAGTGCATGAGACAATTCTTTTATGTTTCACAGAAACTAGTTCCTACGACAATAGTTTATTGATTTGTCAAATAAGAGCTCACTCACTAACTAAACACTATGTATTTTATTGAATAAAAACCAACTGTCTTGCTTAGATTCCTTTACATTGCATTAATTCTACCTTACTTTACTCATTAAAAATGACATGTTTTTGAAAGATTCTCTTTCTTCATTTTGTTCATATTTATTTGAAAGTACTTTCATTTGTATGAAGGACTTTGCAAGGGGGACTGACAAAGTGTTCCTCATGTTTGCAGAAGATTAAACGAGAAATTGGGACCAGGAGGATATTTTTGGCTGAAGAGATGAAATATGTTCTGGCAAGATGATAAAATGCTGGGGTGAATTACTGAGAAAAAATTTACATATTAAGTGCCTCCTAATTTTCAGGTACTTTATATAAATTATTTCTTTAAATCCTCTCAGCATCTCTGTGAGATGGGAATTATTTACCCATAATCAGAAGTGGTACTTGAAGCCCAGTGAGTTAGTAACTGATTCTAAGTCCCCAATAAGATTTGCGTAATAAACATGTTAGGCAATCTATGGCTGTATGTTAGTGTGCCAGATACGGGCATTATGCCAAAGGAAAATGCAGAAAAAATATCTGATCTAGTTATACAATGGATGAGCTGTATGACCATAAATGGATGCTACATCTTTTAATCATTCCTATTAAATATTACTTTAAAGTTATTTAATTAAAATTTGGATACCTTTTATAACTGATGACATGTCAAAACTTAAACAGCAACATCTTTTTTCTCAGGGTACTTAAGATTTATGCTGCATCTCATAATCAGTAGGGTTTTGGATTTGTTGGAACACAATAGGCAAAGTGTTTGTTCTTCTCACTCCTTATAAATGTTTAAATACAAAGCCAACAGTTTGATCTTTTGGTTTTCACTCCTTTTCCCCTAAGTCTGTTTTATGGTGTTTTAAAAATTCCGTGGCCAACTAAGTTTTATAAACACAGGATAATCTGTCCCTCTTTTGGAGAGTCTCGTTGAACGCTAGCATGTAAGAATTCTAGCAAAAAAGCAAAATGTTTTTAACTTGTTTCATCTATTGTTGTACAGACTTGACCAAAGTATTTCCCCGACCTGCATCCTGCCTTTTTTTCCTCATCTGTGTTTTCAAAGAGCACTGTGAATGTGTTTGAAGAGTTTGATGCTGTGCATATGTAACTTTGGGAAATGCTGGATTACACCCTCTCTTGTCTAAGAGTATCACCAGTTAGAGTCTGACCTTTCTGAGTGTCAACAGATTTTTTTTCAGACCTCTTACCCAACCTTTATTTCTATGTTTTGCTCATGGATTGGCCACACCACATTACCATTTCTCTGTGTGTGTGTGTGTGTGTGTGTGTTTTAATTTGAAACTTATTAGCTGAGTGTTCGGAGTTTTATTAAGGATTCTAAACAGTCAGAGGATTCTTGGAAATGTCTAAATTTAACAGAAAAACATCAGTTTAGCCTATGGGTCAGTAGGTTATTAGAGTTTCATTACCGTATTTTGTGCTGATCTCTTCAAAGGTATGACATTTTTGCATTTCACAGACTCACTAAGGAGGAGTAAATTTCCATGCCTTGCCATTTCTTCTTGTTTATGTCTGTACTTCCTAACCCTCCACTTTTTTCCTCTCACAGCTTCCCTCAGTCCTCTAATATCTAGAATCATGTAACATTTGGTCATTCTTATTCCCAGTTATATTCTTCATTTTAACAATATTGCTTTGGATCTCTGTTCTTACCACTTCTGTACAAAAGAGCCTGCCTAAGTTTTTGGCTTTTTTATATCTGAGCTATAAAACAGCCGCTTCTTACCAATCTTCCCATTGGACAGTAGATCATCGAGTTTCTTCAGTCACTTAGACATTCAGGTATACTGACTTTATTGCAACCTCTTCCAATTTTTTCATTTCTTATCTGTGGTATTTGTAGTTCTGTTTGTGGTTGTCATTCTTGTCAGCAAGTATTCTTGAGTTTGTGTTAGTCTCCTAGAGCTGTAGTGACCATCATGAAGTTTGCATATTCTGTGCTTTTAAGCACCGTATGCTTTCAGTGAGGAAAAACCTGTTAACTCATAATGTACTGCTTTCATAGCATATAAAATGGGCCCCCAAAAGTGCAATACAACATTGAAGAGCATGGGAAATGAGGTTGGGAATGCAGACTGACACCTGATTGTTTAGAGATTTGACTGCCAGGCTAAGACACTACCAGCCTAAGACAGCTCTTGAGCAAGGCAGTAATATGCTTCATTTTCCCTACTCTGCTATGTATTTAGCCTAAAATCTTGAACTTGTTTCAAGTAGCTTGATGCTTTATTATTAGCACATCTTCTTGGCTCTGGTCTCTTTTCTGATTTTTTTTAGCCTTTTCTATTACTTTGAAGAACCTACGTCATAGGATTGTCAGATGATTAAATTAGATATTGTTCATAAAGCTTTTTTAACAAACATATGGAGATGACAATAATCTGATGACAAAAAGTACTGGAATATGAATGTAGCCAAGGTGCGTGTGGGAGGTGGGGGTGGGCGAAGCCAGTGAAACCACCCCATCTGTTCCAGTCTAGCAAGCCTAACCAGGTAGCAGGCGTACCACTCCAGGGCCCGTTGTCACAGCACTTTCTAGACTTCGTGTGTGGGTGCCTGGTTTCTGACCCCAGCTCGGGGTGACTTTGCAGATCACCTTCCCTTTAAGGCAACTGTGCCTTTATAGACAATTTACTTGGATTAGGTAATTATTAAAAGGTATGATTCCAGATTTAAAATACATGATTTCTTATTTGGGGTGTGGAAGGAGGGCAATTAGACAAGTAGTGATTGAGGGTGGCTTAAGGAGAACATGGGAGTAGGGCATCTTTTTTATTTTATTGTGCTATTTCTGATGGATTACCCAAACCAAGCTGGTAAATGGCTATTTAGGATTCATCGCTTCCAGTATAAAAACTATTTTTGCTACAAAAAGGACCTAAGCAAAAAAGCACTATAGCAAAATGGTGCTTAAAGTGCATTTGAAATACATTTGCGTTTCTCAAATTGAGAATCAATAAATAAAAATCTGAGGCAAGAAAACATCCCTGCCATTGGAAACCAACCTGTAGAACAACTGAGGAATTTAGAAAAAGAAGTTCACTTGGTAGTATCTGGTAGTTGTGCACTCATTCTACACCTAGGGCTGGTGTTTCCTCTTCAAATTTTAGACAGACTACAGGCCTATCACTAGTTCAACAAAAGTCTCTTGGGCAAGCAGTCCTAAACTCCTAGCCACATTAGGTATGAAAGGCTTAATCAGCCCCTCTTCTCCCCAAACCTTTCAATCTTCTACAGTGCCCTTTGTGTCAAATCGTTAACAAAATAGTTGAACTAGATGATTTTAAGATAACTTCCAATTTGGTAATAGTACTGCATCAGCACAGGAGTGATCTTTATTCATCTTAGTCCATGTTCAGTATTGTTGGTTCTTTTGCCTTCCTTTTCCTGTTATTGCCTATTTCTCTGCTGTTGTTGTTTTTGTTATTGTTTTTATTCTTTTTCTCTTTATTTGGGCCATAGCATGGAGGTGGATTTGTGTGGGATATTATGGGAGCAAAGGAATTGGCCCGTTATTTTCTCACTCCCTTCTTCCACAAGCACACACACAAATGGATGTCTATTATTTTGGACATAAGGAGCAAGGAGGAGACAGTAAGGAGAAAAAGGAAGGAAAGTGAGGATATTGAATTGGGAAGATGCTTTAGGAATAGCTGTACTATACTTGAAGTGGAGATGATTTTGAAAAATGAAAGATTCTCCCCTTACGCATACATACCCCACCAAGGGGAGAAAAAACTAAGGAAAAACCCTAACTTAATACAATTTTATTCTAAAGAATGGGGATAGGTTGTTACCACTTAAACAATTATCAGTCGTGTGAGCATCGTGCCCATAAGGGTTAGAATGTTAAAAACAAAACAGAATAGCCCTGGCTGGCGTAGCTCAGTGGATTGAGCGCGGGCCTGCGAACCACACAATCACGGTTCGATTCCCAGTCAGGGCACATGCCTGGGTTGCAGGCCAGTTCCCAGCAGGGGACTCATGAGAGGCAACCATACATGGATACTTCTCTCCTTCTCTCCTTCCCTTCCCCTCTAAAGATAAATAAATGAAATTAAAAGAAAAACAGAATAATTGTTGTCCATTTAAGAGAGTTGAGTCTTCAGCCTTACTTTCTTACAAGGTTTTATTTTTCAGAGGTATTCTCAGGAGGTAATGATGAACCCAAAAGTGGTCCAACCTGTGCTGAAATACTCCCACATTATGCTGTTGGAATAGATTTAAGCACTCTTTATAAATCCATGCCAGAAACTTCTTACTATTTGAAGTTTCTGCCCTCAGTTGGATTAAGAGGAGGAATTTCCCATCTGTTCAAACAAAGTAACAGTGATCAACAAATAGGTGATAAGAAAAGATTTCCCTGTTTGAGATGTGCTTTTTGTGGAATGAAAGCTTTTCATTGGAAGGAATTGTTTGTTTTCATATGACAAGTATTTGGACTTTATTTTGAAAACAAGTATTTGGACCTGAATTAAAGTCAAACTTACAGTTCTAAATATTATACTGTGTGATTCACTTGTTTTGACTGGTACTTGAACTCAGGACCCAGTGGGTATTGCAGATTGCTCACCCCACCTGCACTGTAATGCATCACATCACCACCTACTCCCCACTTACCAGCAGGACTGCAAGGGCCTCTTAATTGGTCACTTACTTTCAGTACATCTTCCACTTTGCCACTAAATGGATCTAACTTTACATCTGATCATATCACTTTTCAGTTTAATGGTTTGTAAATTCCCAGCAAATGTGAAAGTTCCTTTACCACTAGCTTCATTCTATCTCTTCAAGCTGCTCGTCTGCCACATGCCCAGCTTGCCACCCACATCAGACCCAGGGTATTCTTTTAGTGCTCTGTTACTGGGCACTGCTCTATTCTCTTTTCCATGATGACATTTATTGCAGTATTTAAGAACAAACACCATTTGCTCTTTATTCCAGGGTGGTATTTATTATACTCTTTGTCGTCTGTTAGTTTACCTGTTTTCTCTAAAACTGTGGAGGACTCATGCCAACTCTATATTTTCCCAACATTTAGCCCAGTGCTTCATTCAATAACTGTTTATTGAATTATTACCCTTCCTTTTGCATCTTATAAATTTCAGCATCTCCACTAAACTAAGTTTAGAATGTTTTAAGTAAGGTTACCGCTGTTTTTTAAGACTTATATTTCCTGAGTTTTCCTCTAGAAAGGAATCTTTATATTTGAATTTTTACCTGTGCTATTGTTGGCCCAACTGTCTTCCTTCTGATTTTAAAAAAACAGGTATTGTCTATATTTCTGCTTTTATTTCCCAACACTTTCAGACTTCTTTTATCACCTGTCCACACCTACTTGTGCACATTCTAAACAAGTTAATTTAGATGTAGAGAAGTGAAATTAGTTTCCCACCATCGCAGAGCAAGGAAGTGATAGCCTCAGTATTACATGGCCTCAAAGCTTATGTGCTCTTGTGCTTTTTCTCACCTCCCCTCCCCCTCCCCTCCCCTCCCTTTCCCTCCCCCTTCCCCCTCCCCTTTCTTTTCCCTGCACCACACCTTAGTTTTCTTCTGATTCATGAGCTCAGTGCCTAAGCTGCTGTCTAAAATGGTCTTGTAACCTTCCTTCTCTTGAATTCATTTAATCCATTTTTTATTTCCAAATGGATTGCACGAGGGAAGTGGGGTTCAGGATACAAAATTTTCTTTTCAGTCAATTTTAGAGAAAAAGATTTGTTTAAACATTTAATGATAGCCATATGGTGGTCACGCCACATTCTGTTTATAAATTGACAGTTCATAGGGAGCAAAAGGGAAACACATGATGATACCTTTTTAAAAAAATACTTCACAGCCTTTAGGGGACTTTTGCTTTTTGAAAATAATTTTAAAGATGTATTCTAATGTATGATTAATACAGTTGGGCTTGGTTAAATGGAGTTTGGGAGGGAAGAAGGGAGGGAGGAAAGTGGGGGAGAGAGAGAGAAAGAGACAGACTCATGAAAACATCAGTCTGTTGGTTGCTTGCAGAAGAGTTCAAGAATTAGAAAAGTTCATTTTTCCGTTATCCCAGAGTTTTGTCTTGGTGACCCAGTCTACTGAGTGGGCAAAAGCGTGTGCTCAGAACATGATGGAACTGGCATTTAGAAAAACCAACAGATAAAATATTACACCCACTGACTCACGAAACAGAAACAATTAAGGTTCCAATTTAGAATGCTTCTGGACAGAGGCTCTAATCGTTAAGCTCATTTAACAAACATCCATGTGGTAGAGTTGGAAGCATGAGCTAAGTGCAGAAATTAGTAGTGCTGGGGAAAGTTCTGGTTTAAAATCTGAGCCTCTGATAATTTCCACAAATTAACCCATTGTATAAGAATGTAAATATCTAATATCAGAAATAATGGAGCTGTTTGAATTTTCACACTAGGATTTTTTATCTGATCTTTCTGTTATTGGTTCTTTTATGTGCAATGCTTAAGTGCAAAGTTTACCTTAATTTCAGGCAGGCATTTTTATTTATTGAGTCTGCAGTAAAATGGGAGCTGGAAAGGGAATTAGGAGACTCAATTTGTAGTTCAGAGGCAGACTCAAGTGGTTAAGAATATAGGCTGTGGTGCCAGCCTGTTTGAAGGCAAATCTCCATTCCTCCTGTCACTTGTTACTGGCTTTATGATCTTAGACAAGCCACTTACCTTCCCTTTGCTCTGGTTTTCTTATTTACAAAACTTGGTTAGTAATAATGCCTAAGTAGTGGGGTAGTAAGGGCTAATGAGGTCACGCTAAATTTTAGCAATTTGGGGGGTTTGCCCTGCCATTAACTTGTTATGTAATCTTAGCTAAGTTACTTTATGTCCTTGGGCTTTGTTTATTTTATTTATTTTATATGAGGGATTAAACAAAATCCAGGTTCCCTTCCAGTTCTAGAATTAATTTTAATAGAATGAAATAGAAATCAGCAGTTTACTGGATAAGTATATGAAAAATATATAGATATTGACATAAATAAGTGTTTGAATAAAACAGGTTTCTGATTTCAGAGGGCTGTGGCTTTCTTTTGTGTTACTTTGGACAAGTTGGTTTCTTTAAGCTTTGGTATTATGTATAAAACAGGTTAATGAGACCTCTCTCATAGGGATGCTGTGTTCATTTTATGAAATGTACAAAATGCTATAATGCCTGACATTTAGTATATATTCAAAAATGCCACTCCCTCTTACATATATCTGTTCCTCTCAAGTCTCTCTCTGAAAGGAACCTCATTCTAATTTATGTGTTTGAATTTGTGTCAGTCTCAATATAGGTTGATTTTAGCATAGGGCTTCAGTGAGTTTGTGGGTTGTCAGTGGATTTGTGAGTAAAGGCGAGGTGAGTTTCTAGCCCTTTACAGAAGGGAGAGCCATGTTAAGGTTGTTGAAAACTAAGAAGCTACAGAGGGAAGAAGCACCTCCTAATGTCATTTATTCTAGCAGGATCAGAATTCAGAATGCAGGGAAAAGAGAATTGAGAAAGCAGAATAGGGGAAAGGTGGACCTCTGTAGTCTGTAGTATTAATGAAGAATTTTATGGGAAAAACCAGCCCCAGCTCCTTCCCTTACAATTCCTTCATTTTTTTGAGATCTTTCTGTGCCTCAGTCCTGTACTATATTCAGTCATTTCCCAGTAATAAGGATTTGTAGAATGTGTTGCTTTTTAGTGAAAATATGACAGAGGTTTTTAGTTGGTTTTGCCTCTAACTTTTAGGCCTTGAGAAAAAAAAAACACCTGACTTTTCTAAGGGTTAGCCTCTTTTGGGAATAGAGAGAAGAGGGCAGAGAAGGAGATTGGACTAGTGATTCAAACGCCTTCCAATTCTAAAGTGATGATTCCTAGTTTTAACCTAACTCTATTGTTCAGTGTAGTGCAAAGTAATCAGCCTTTAGGGAATGCTACCTTTATTCCAACAAAATTGACTTTAGAGCCCTGGCTGGTGTAGCTCAGTGCATTGAGCACGGGCCTATGAAGCAAAGGGTCACTGGTTTGGTTCCCAGTCAGGGCACATGCCTGGGTTGCAGGCCAGGTCCCCACTGGGGGACACATGGGAGGCAACCACACATTGATCTTTCTCTCCCACTCTTTCTCCTTCCTTTCCCCTATCTCTAAAAATAAATAAATA
The DNA here is from genome assembly GCF_014824575.4 of Sturnira hondurensis. Taxonomy (NCBI): domain Eukaryota; kingdom Metazoa; phylum Chordata; class Mammalia; order Chiroptera; family Phyllostomidae; genus Sturnira; species Sturnira hondurensis. Next base: position 6,460,911 of record NW_028075269.1, read on the forward strand.
AAATAAAATAATTGACTTTAGAGCCAATTCTTGATCTACCAAAAAGAAAAAATCCCAAAGCAGGTATTACTACTTTATAGTGTGAGAAATATATGCTTTTCTTTTAACTTTATTCTAATTCACTCTGTATTTTCCATCCCTTCTCTACCGGGATTATGCAGTGGTCCTAGGCTGTTAACTTGAATTAATGGCCTATAGACCCTCTTAGCTGGAGTGAGTAGTTGGAGGGGTAAGAGGACCATATTGGATGTAGGAGTTGGCAGTTTCAGGAAAGGCCAAGGAAAGACGGGCAAAACAGAGAGGTTAAAAGGGCCTGGATTCAAATCCTGTCATTTTTCTGTGTCTCCATTTTTTGAAGTTTAATGAGGAAAATCAACCCCATAGAACTGTGGGGATTGAGATTATAGTTTGGTAATGATTTTAAGACAGTGCTTGGTAAGTATTAAATAAATGCTTCCTGGTATTGTATTAACAATGATTATTTTAAAGGTTGTTACAAAGATTCTTGTCAGTAATTTATATCAGGAAGCAGATTGACTAATTTGTGTAAGTTCATTTGTATGCCATTTGAGAATAAGTGTAATAATTAATAGCATGAAATTTATTTTTGTGATAAATGTGAAATACTACAAACTGGAACACCTGAGGTTGAAGACTATATGTGGCTATATGTATACATTTCCTCTTTAAGATTGTCAATTTTGCTTGGAAAAATTTCTGTGTTTCCATGTGTGTTGAATGTGTTATTATTCTTACTCTTTAGGGTCTAAAGTATTCCTAGGATAGGAAATTAGATTTGGAAGGAAACTCATAGAAAATCTCGTTCATCCTTGTACTTCATAGAACAAGGAAAGATACCCAGTTAAAGAAGAAGGAAGAGGTGAAGGATCTGAAATTTCTATTAATATTTCTTAGAATCATTATCTTTAAAATAACTAGGATGGTTAGAAATTCATCTTTCTGTTCATGTCATAAATGCATGTCATGTTTTTGAGATTTAACATTAACAGATCTCAGTGTATTAGGAAAGTGAATCTTCAGTTCAAAATGCTGTAATTATTCCTAGCCATAGATATTCATTACTGTAGAATCTTTAAAGCCTATAAAAACGACCTTCTCAAGTACATAAATATATTTGCTCATAAACATTTATGGCATCACTTTGTAGATGTTTGAAGTCACTCCTGTTTTCCTTCTGAAGTGCTAAAAAAGGCCACTGCTTTATTCCCAGGGAAGGGGGGTGGGTAATGCAACCGACAACCACTTGTACAGGGTCACTTTTTAAAATGATCTTCCAAAATAAGTTGTTTATGAGTTGTCAAACTTCTTTGTAGACAAATTTCTTTCCCCTCTTATAATAGAAAATTATATAGATTCAGAGAAAAACTTACAAATGATAATGTAGACAGTTGTTTTATTCTCTGGTAACTTGGACCAGCAAACCCAAAGGCTCCAGCTAGAAGATAATGGCTTTCAAACACAAAATGTCCTTGACATCAAGATTTTTCAAAAACAGACACTTTAGATTGTTTATGAAGACATGGTGTTTAATATAGGAGAAATGATATTTAGCCTCTGTTCCTGATAATATAAATGTTTGTTTTCTCATTTCTGGAAAGGTTTAACGATTCTTACCTATAGGCGTGCATTGTTGGGAAGTGATCACAGAGGCAATCACATCTTGCTCTTAATGTCAGGTTAATATAATGCTTTCAAAATTGCATATGTTAGGCAATAGGAGTTTACAATTAATGACCTAGCTTGAGTTTTAGATTTAGGATGTGTGTAACTTAATCTGTTCAAGTATGGCTTCTTTAACATCCTTTATAAATACAAGCACATGGTTCTATACTGATCTGCTGAAAATTTACTCTTAGTGTGGCCCTGCTTGCTTAAAGGCACCCATTTTTATGAAATTGATATGGTGAGATTTTATAATAATCACATACTATAGGTATTTTTAAAATAGTATGATAGTGGTAGTGATTATTGCCTATTCCATTGACTATTCCTTGTACATAAAGTGTACTAAATGTCCATAATATTAAATAAGTAAACCAATAGCAACCTATTCCACCCTTTAATCAGCCTAGTAAGGCAAAAGAACTGCATGCTGTAGCTCTTCATGTAGTACATCAATTTTTAATCCTATCAGAGCTAACATCCCCTTTTTATTATAAATATTTTGTAGCATTCCTTATTATCCTGAACAAATAGCGAAGTATACACAATTAAAAAATCAATGCAATGTACTAACTAATTTAAAGAAAGAAAAAAGTAGTAAATCATAATAAATAGTAAGTATTACAATATGTAAATGCTAGAAAACAACAGAACAGCGAGTGTTTAGAGTTAAGAGATATAGGAGATCACGTATCATTCCATGAAAGATGAGGGACCGAAAGAGCTCACCCATACAGGATACAGAGGACACTGATAGAGCTGAAGTACAGATGGACACTGGAATGGAAATCGACGTTGGTATAAGAAATACATACCGCACTTGCTAGCTGAATTCAGCAAAAAGGTAATAACTTTCACCTAATGGTAAGATACATTATGTACTATTTAATAGGAGAAAATGAGTTGGATATTAATTTAAATGTAATATTAAAATAATTGCTTAGATTGTGACATATGATGGTATAGTAATGAAATAGAAGATATGTCTTATATTTTGAAATTCTATACATCTAGAAAAAAGAAGCACAGGAGAAGCAATAATTTTGGGGTGGTGATGAGTTTAGTTTGGGGTCTTCTAAATTTGTGCTGTTGTCAGGACACTGTCATGGAGATATTCATCAGGTAGTGGAAAGTGAGAATTAAAGCCTTGGCTGGGTAGCTCATTTGGTTAGAGCGTTGTCCCGATATGCCAAGGTTGTGGGTTTGATCCCCAGTCAGGGCACGTACAAGAATCAACCAGTGAATGAATCAATAAGTGGAACATCATTGATTTTTCTGTCTGTCTGTCTCTCTCTCTCATCAATCAATAAAAATAAATAAAAAGAAAATGAGAATTTTCCAGAGAAAGGTTGCATCAACGAGATTTAATTTTGAAGGTTATTCACAAGGCAAGAATTATTGAAGCCATTAGGTGAGATGATATTACAAATAAAGAGGATAAAATAGTAACAATGGAAGTCAATGTGATCATCATCACTGCTAACATTTGTGTTTTTATGTGCCATGCACTGTACATCTATTTGACATAGATTTTCTCACAAAACCCCTGTAGAAACAGATACTACCAGTGTCTCCTTTTTCATAGATTAAAGGACTAACACAAAGAAAGGTTGCCTTAGTTCTCATAGCTAGTAAGTAGCAGAGTTTGAATACAAACTCAGGTGATCTGGCCCTAGAGCCCACTTCCAATGAAGGACTCCTCAGGAGCTCATTCATTTTGGAGGCAACAGTAACAGGATAGAAATAGCAGTTAGTGAAGTCAGTGAGTTAAAGTGTACAGTGCCCTGGAAAGCCAAGAAGAAAAGTATGGTAGTGGATGTCATGAAATTCGGAGCACTTTACGAAAGGCTGTTGGATTTGGTGGTTAGTAAGTACTTGGGAAATAGTCATTCAGTAATGGTATAAAGCCCAAGAAAATGACCCAAGCATGTTTTTTAGACTTTCTAGAAATTTTTAATATTCTGTTTATTTGTCCAATATTCATTCTGAACTCTGTCCAGATTGAATTTGAGCCTTAGCATCCATGATGTAGCCATTCTTTCAATAAATCCTGATGTCATTCTCAAAGAAAATCAGAAATAAGCAATCGAATTCTGGATTTGTTGGGGGCAATAGAATCTGTTGAAAATACCAAAAGCAAAGATTAAACTAGTTCTAAATGAAAAGGCAAATATTGTAGAAAGGTTTAGTGTAAAAAATGTTAAGTTTGGGTTGTGCTGTGTAGTCAAGAAGCAACTCATCATTCTTGGGTGTGATAATGAGAGAAATATTCGTGTGGGTGTTTTGATGATTAATTAGTTGATGTGTATAAAATGCTTAAAGAAAAAAAAGTACGGCATCAATTCTAAATATTATTATTTTCTTCCCAGAATTCTGTCAGGCTTCGTGGCTGCCTTCCCACGTGCCTGTCGTTCTGCACCTGCTGCCAGAACTTCTTTCCACAGCAGCATCGCATGTGCTCTCACTCGAAATCTGTTTCAGAGTGTTCCTCTTAACTCTCTCCGCATGCTGGTACATGTGGTTGTGTGTGGTTGTCTGATTTTTATAGGATGCTTTTTCTTATATGACTATGTATAAAACCATATGTGTATGTAAAACTATATGTAAAGTATATACCTACATATCAACACATCAAACACATTTTCTGAACTTTAGTGGCTTACTAGTAAAACAATTTTGTTTATGTAATTTTTTTCTCAGAATCATCTGCCCCAGAATGGTTTATTCCCTGGCAACTTGGTTATATTTAAAATGTAGTGAGCTGTTGTTGCTAATTCTTCCCTTCACTGTTTATTTCTTTCTGTGTCTAGAAGCCTTTTCCTTTTCCATTAAAGTAGGAACCTTAATTTGAAAACTTGCCACAACTAACATATATATCATTTCTTTCATTAGGAAGAATTTTAAATTTATTACATTTTCTAAAATATAACTTATTTATTAGGAGAGGCTATTTTTCTTTGTTTTCTGTTATTTTTAAGAACCAAGCCATTTTTATCTGGTGGGCTTAAGTTATTTTAAAAATTAAATGTGAATTTTAGATATAGTAATTATGAAGTTTATAAAATACAAACAGAAAAACAGATACACTGGAACAGAATTGAAATCCCAGAAATAAGCCCACGTGTAAATGAGCAAACGGGGTTCGACAAAGGAGCCAAAAACATACAGTGAAGAGAAGAAAGCTTCTCGCTTAAATGGCGCTGTGAAAACTGCAAACCCACATGTGGAAGAAGGAAATGACTGGTTTGTCACAAGACACAATCAAGGGAGTGGACCAGAAGGAAGAAAGAAACAACCAAACAGAAAAGAAGGAAGAAACAAGAATTCAAAAAAAATGAGGAGAGGCTTAGGAACGCCTGGGACATCTTTAAACATTCCAACATCCGAATTATAGGGGTACCAGAAGGGGAAGAGGAAGAGCAACAAGTGGAAAACTTAGTTGAACAAATAATAAAACAGAACTTCCCCAGTCTGGCAAAGGAAACAGACTTCCAGGAAGTCTAGGAAGCTCAGAGAGTCCCAAAGAAGGTGGACCCAAGAAGGAACACACCAAGGCACATCGTAATTACATTAGCCAAGACCAAAATGAAGGAGAGGACCCTAGAAGCAGCAAGAGATAAGGGGACAGTCACCTACAAAGGAGTGCCCATCAGATTGTCAGCGGATTTCTCAAAAGAGACCTTACAGGCAAGAAGGGGCTGGAAAGAATTATTCCAAGCCGTGAAATCCGAAGACCTACAGCCAAGATTGTTCTATCCAGCAAAGCTTTCATTGAGAATGGAAGGGCAGATAAAGTGCTTCTCAGAGAAGGTCAGATTCAAGGAGTTCATCATCACCAAGCCCTTAATATATGAAATGTTAAAGGGACTTATCTAAGAAAAAGAAGATAAAAAATATAAACAGTGAAAGGACAGCAAACTCACAGTTATTAACAACCACACCTAAAACAAAAGCAAACCAAGAGGACAGCTAAATCAGGAGCAGAATCACAGAATGGAGATCAAATGAAGGGTTAGCAACAGGGGAGTGGGAGGAAAAGGAGGAAGAAAGTACAGAGAATAAGTAGCATAGATGATAGGTAGAAAATAGACAGGGGGGTGGGCAGGAATATTATGGGAAATACAGAATCTAAAGAACTTGTGACACATGGACGTGAACGAGAGGGGGGGAATGGTAGGGGAGGGGTGTGCGGGGTGGAGGGGAATGAAGGGGTGAATGGGACAACTGTAATGGCATAATCAATAAAATATATTTTAAATTTTAACTTAGATCAAAGCTCTAAATATAAAACCTAAAACAATAAATTACATAGAAGAACACATGAGTAATAAATTTATGGACCTTGGTTTTGGAGAGGATTTTACGAATTTGACCTAAAAAGCAAAGGAAGTAAAAGCAAAAAGAAATGAATGGGACTATATGAAATTAAAAGCTTTTGCCCAGCTAAAGAAACCAACAAAACAAAAAAGCAACCAACGAAATGGGAGAAGATATTTACAAACACCTCCCATAAGGGGTTGATATAAAAAATATATGAATAGCTCATGCAACCCAACAACAGAACAAAGAATCGAATAAAAAAATGGAGCAGAAGACCTGAACAGATACTTTTATTAAGAAGACATACAAATGGCAAACAGATAAATTAAAAGATGCTCAACTTCACTGCAAAGTTATTAGGGAAGTGAAAATCAAAACTACAATGAGATACCACCTCTCACCTGTTAGAATAGCTGTTATCAACAACACGAGACATAAGTGTCAGAGACTTTGTGGAGAGAGGAGCTAAACTAGCGGAGCTTGGAAAACAGCAGTAGGGGGCTCCCTCACAGGAGGTTCCCTGTGCCCCAGCAATTCCTCTTTTGGGTATTTACTAGAAAAATTTGAAAACATTTCTTCATGAAGATGTATGTACCCTTATATTCATTGCAGCATTATTCATGGGTGACCAAGACATGGAAACAACCGAGGTGCCCCTAGGTAGATGATTGATAGAGAAGATCTGGTTTTTATGAGGGGGGACTCCCCGCCCCAAATGGAAGCATCTTCTGGAGAGTGGGCCCATGTAGTACAGGCTTCCCCAAGTGGGTGAGTGTTCCAGGAACCCATCTGTATCAGTGTACCAGCTGGCGTTGTTGTGAGGGGCTGCATTCAGCTTCGGGATTTTTTTTTAAGACTCTTTCAACATGTTTGCCCATTCATGAGAGTGATTTACAAGTGCACCTGCCCACATGTTCAGCAGCTTCTGACCAAAAACCCAGCTTGATTCTCTGCCCCACCCTTTCTATTAACCCGATCTTGCCCTGAGCAACAGTTTTTTTGTTTCCCTGGATGAAAAACACCCTCAAAAGGAAAGCACTAAAGGTATCAAAATTGATGAGTTCAGAAACTGTTTTGAGCAGTGGAAAAACCATCAATAGGTGTGTTGCACCAAATGGAGTGTACTTTGAAGGTGACTGAAGTTTAAACATGTAAGAATAAATATACAATTTTTCATAAATTTCTGGGGTTTGGGGGGGGCTCTCCTTCGTACAATGGAATACAACTCAGTCGTTAGAAAAGGTGAAACACTGCCATTTAGGGCAGCATGGCTGGATCTGGAGAATATCGTGTGAAGAGAAGTCAGAAAGTTTCAAGAGTTGTATAATTTCATTCATCTGTGGGATAATATAAAACAAAGTAACAGACGAACAAACAGGACAGGAAAGCTCAGACACAGTGCTCTGTCCCTCTCCTTTTCCTCCCCGGGGGGCTCTCTCTGGAGTGTGCCTGCTCCTTTCCATCCCCATCTTCTCCCCCAGAGAAGGTTGCCTTTATCTTTGATTACCTAAGATTACGTTACCGTTGCCTTCCTCTCTCCTGGGCTTCAAGGCCCCTTCCTTTGCCTCTGTAACCTATTACTTGAACCCATGTAGCCCAGCTGGCTCACCTTTTCTACCTCTGTGACTTTCTAAATAAACTTTTTCTTATTAAAAAAACAAACAAGCTCATAGATCATGTGTGGTGGTTACCAAAGGGAAAGGACCTGGTGGAGAGAGACAGCAGAGGGTAAAGGGGGTCAAATATGTGGTGATGGAAGGAGGTTTGATTTGCGATGCTAAATGCACAGTGCACTACACAGGTGATACAGGATAGAATTATACACTTGAAACCTATCTGATTTTATTAACCAATGCCACTGTAATACATTTAATTAAAAATTAAAAAATATTAGTTACCCTTGGGTATTAATCACTTAATGAAATCACTATTTTCTTGGTATTTCACTTAGATATTTAATTTATCACACATATGATATCTCAGTATTATATCTTCCTTCACTGGTCTAAAGCTAAAACAAGCACTTTATAAATTGCACCTGTGAAACAGAATGATTATTTAAACTAAAAGGCACATTAGAGGGTGATGTTATCATGATTGATCATTCTCCTGGGGCCGTAAAGCAAGAGACCCTGCACCATTGTCTTTAGTCCCGTTGTCTGTGATTACCTGGTGACCACTAATTTAATTCTAGTGTTGGTACTGGGAAAAGTATTTATCTGCAAAGAGTATGTATGTGTCTGTTTAAAAGGGAGTGAAACAGACATTCTGTCATAGTTTATAGTTGTCCTCCCCAAACTGAGACATATATGATTTCCTTATAGCCATTTCATTGTTTTCTAAATCTAGTGGCATACGTAACCAACTTGCATTTTCTCTTTACCCTCCATTGTGCAAATGCTACCCTTTATGCTGAGTGTCTAGTTCTCTGCCATTAGTGACCTTGGATAGTGCTGTCAGATTAGTTTCTGTATTCTTAACGATAATGCGAATTTATAGTTTACATTGGTTAGTCTGGAAAACAGTGTACTTGAAAGTGCACAGGAAATTTCTTAGTACGAGTAGGATGAAGTACAGAATATACACTTTCTAGCTCTGCTGTTTTTTGTCTTTGTAGCTTTCTTCTTCATTAGCACCCCCATTTCGAATACTGTGAGCTTTGTTGTATCACTTAAGTCCTTAATTCTAGAGGGTTTATGGTTCTAGTTCAGGATTCAGCTGTCATTTTTTAAATTTGAATTTTAGTGTGTAATAGAAGCCTAGGCTGGGACTTTGTAATTCAAACAATAACTACATGAAACTAAAAAAATATAGACATTTGACTCTGGAACAGTAGGGGTTTGAACTGCGTGGGTCCACTTGATACAGAGATGTTTTGCAGTGAATACCTATACAGTTTTCCATCCAAGGTTGAGCATCTTTTCTGTCCAGTGCTGTGGGAGTGCCATACCTGTTCCCGACAAACAGGAAAGTTTCCTTTCCTGAGAGAGCACACACATTGGGGGAGGAGGAAAATAAATAGGTAAACAAATGTCTATAGGAATCTGTATTTTCAGATGATGATAATACAATCCAAACTCTCTGCATTTTGCTATAACAAAGTCAATTGAGTGTTGTTACGGAGTTTAGGGAGGGGAAAGAAGACTGGACATAGGGAGATTGGTTCATAGATAAAAGGCAGTGAATGTCAGATTAATGATAGTGATGAAAATGAGTCTCAGATTTTTAAAAATCTAAAAAATGTTTGTTGTATTTTGATATTTCAAAAGAAATATGTGCTAATGTAGAAAAAATTAAAAATATAGCTAAGTTTGAATGCAGCCCCAAACGGCCACTATAATTGGGGATAATCACTGCCAATCCCATTCGCATAAACCTTTATGAACTTCCCATGTGTACATGATGCTTTTTCTTACAGGACTGGAATCATGCAATTTATACTTTTCACACTTAGCTAAAAATTTAGCTATCTTATTTTATGATGTAGTCATTGTAAAAGCCTGATTTGGGAGCCAGATTATCTGGGTCAGAACCTTGGCCATACCACTTACTAGCTGTGCCTTTGGTTAGGTTACTCCACTCATCTGTGCACGGTTTCCTCGTCTGTGAAATTGGTATAGGGGTGTAACAAGGGTTAAATCAGCTGATGTCAAAAATTGTTTCAATTACTGCCTTGTACCTAATGAATTCTAAACAAGTGTTTGCTATTATTGTTATCACCCACTCTTCTCCAAACTGTTCACTTATGCTGACTGTATTTAGTAATGCATCATGCTATCCAATCTTAGGAGATAGTACAGTGTGTCGTCTTTGTCTCCCAGTGGACCTGGCTAGTGCTGCCAGTTAGTATTACCTATGTGACCTTGAGCCATTGACCTTACCTCTGTGAGATTGTTACCTAATGTGTAAAATAGGGTTATGATACTACTGTGTAGGGTTTTTGTTAAAAAAAATAAACCAAAGCATTCATATGTAACACCAACTTGGAAAACTGCCTGGCACAGAATACGCACTCCATAAATGTTAAAGTAGCTGCTGTAAGGGCATCAAAGGTCTAAGTTTTTAAATAATAGTTTTAAAATTGAGAATGCATGAATTTGATCAATGTTTCGTCTTTTTAAAATAAATATAATAATTCTTAGCAGGACATAATAGAAGAAAAGTTTTTTATAATTAAAAACTGATTCACCTTGTAGTTATTTCTTAAACTTCTGCATTGTTAATTTAAGATATTTGGTCAGTCTTTTAGAAATGAAACATTTTGCCCTGGCTGGTGTAGCTCAGTGGATTGAGCAGGGGCCTGTGAAGCAAAGGGTCACCAGTTCGATTCCCAGTCAGGGCACATGCCTGGGTTGCAGGCCAGGTCCCCAATAGAGGACACATGAGAGGCAACCACACATTGATGTTTCCCACCCTTTCTCCTTCCCTTCCTCTCTCTCTAAAAATAAATAAAAAAATATTTTTAAAAAATGAAACATTTTGATAATGTCTGAAAGAATGTGTAAAAGTTTGAAAGTAATTTATATAAACTTTTGCTGACATAGTAAAATGAAGAATATTTTGTGCAGAGAATTAACATGTAACATTTTTTTCATGCAGATTTCTACCAATAAATAAGGGCTCTCCACTGAAAATATATAGTAGTTAATTTTTTTTAAGTACTTGGCCTCAAATCAAGAAAAATGCTGATTTCTACAAAGATGATTGAAACAAATGTCTTCAAATTTGAAACATTTGCTAGCAAAGCAGATGTTTTATTTGAGGAAAGTGTTTTGGGTTGTGAAGACTCCAACTAAAATGTTTTATATGCATTTAGAAAGCTGTATTTAATATGAAAGATGGCAGTGTCGGCACAACATTTGGTTTGTATGGAAAAGTGAAAATCAAGTACAGAATCCTGGGAACTGCAAAATTATATTACCCAAATGATGAGGTAACTTAGCATTTGAAGTTGGATGTTTTCTCCTTTTAATTTATTAATTTTTGTGATTTTTTCTTGATATCGGTTTCCTTGTCTGATGTGAGAACAAATGATGGAGTTTATTGGAATTTAGGTCTCCTTGAATTCCTTTTAGGTCAGGTGGAACATTTATTGTGAAAGGTTAAAGAGAGGTGTTAGGCTTCATTTGTTTGCTTGGTGGGTGGATAGATGGATGTTTTTAAAAAGTTGATTGTTTAAACAATCCTTCACAAGTTTATTTTATGTGTATGGGACAAAATTTAAGTTACTACTGTAATTTAAGTCTATAACTTTTACTATATCTTTACACTGATTTGGGACTTCAAGGCTTTTGATTTTAGAAGAAGAAATACTTTTGACCAAGTTACTTGCTTTCCACTTTCCATAAAGGTGGAAGTGACTGATGCGCTACTGCTTGGTTTGCTCCTGTTTTCATTTGCCCGCCCAAACACTCCAGTGAGGGAACACTTCACTGTGCCTGGCTGCTTACTCGTGGTTATGCCCTTGTGAAAGCCCGTATTGCATACACACATTCACTGCTCTTAATGCAGCATTTGAATGCGGCAGTTTATTGTTAACATTTTTCATACTAGCAAACATAAATAAATACAGTGTATTTATTTATACTATTCAGCTGTAAAAATATGCTACAGATATTTACATAGTTCACTGCTGTTAGAAATTTACTTTATTTACAGTTTTGCTATTATTAGTGTTGATTACTTGACACCTCTGGTCTGGTGGACCAAAGGTTATGTACATTTTATGGTGTTTGATAAATTTCACTGAAATATCGTCCAGAAAATATCTACCACCCCACCAAATACAGTATTAGTGTTGTGTGTGTGTATATGTGTGTGTGTTAAGAGAACTTTATTTCTATTTTAATGTACATTCTCCTATTATATGTGAAATTGAACATTTAATCATCGATCTATATACTGTACTTTTAATGTGCCCATTTAAAAATAATTTGTTAATTTTTTCAAATCATATTTATTGCAGATATTTACCCCATTTTGAAAATTTATATGTAAATTATTTTCATAGGTTTGTTGTGTATGTGTTTCAGAAATTTTCCTTTTTATGAAATAATTGGTTTTTCTTCATTTGACAATGAATTTGTCAAATGTTTTGTGCTACTTTTGTTTCTAATGCTATGATAGACCTTCCCCATTCTGGGTCGATACTAATATTCACTACCATTTTCTTGTTCTTTAAATGTTTCTTATTTTTAATACTAATTTTATAAACTAACTACAATTTATTTTTGGCCAGTGTATGATAAAAGAAAAGCCCTTTGTATAGATTTGTATATATGTATTTAAAATCCAATCTAGAAATATTTTCCCTGCAGTATTTACTACATCTATGTTTATATATAATATTGATAAATGTGGGTAGAAATTTATAATCTTAAGGGTTTTTTAAATTTGGATGGCTTAAATATGTATTGTTACATAATTCCCTTGTAAATTTTCTGATGATATATATTTTAATATTTTTATTAAGTGAAGTCTAGCATACATGCATGAAAATAGACATTTTAAGTATACAGTCCATAAATTTTTATAAACAAATATACACTTATACATAGATAAAGATATAGAACATTCCTGCCCCCTAAAAGTCTACCTCAAAGGTCACCAATATTCTCACTTCATCACCTTTTTTTCCTGAATTTTGAATTTAATTTAAAGATACCATATAGCATTTACTAAATTATGTCTGTATTTTTGCATTCAACATGTTAGTGATAGTGCTGTATATTTTTGGTAGGATTAGTGGTTTTATTAAAAAATTCAATATAGTATTCTTTGAATACACAGCAATCTATTTGTCCATTCTTCTGTTAATGGGTTTTTGTGTAGTTACCAGTTTTGCCTGTTACGAATTGAGCTGATGCCATTTTTCCAGATAATTTGGCGTAGTCATTGGCATTCATTTTTCTAGAGTACATAACTAACAGTGGAGCTACTGAGTCATATATTTAGTATTTAGTGGGTACTGCTAAATGGTGCTATGAAGTGGTTTAATCTCTTTACACTTCTGTTAATCAGTGTATAAGAGTTGCATTTGCTTCACATACTCAACACAATTTGGTATTGTCAGTGTTTTTAATTTTAGCTTTTTGTATATGCAGGTAATGGTATCTCAATGATTTTAATTTGTATTTCTTTGTTGAATAATGATGTCGAACATTCTTTACAAATTCAGATATACTCAAATCAAGTCTTTCTCACATCAGCTCATATCATTCACTTGCTTTCCATATTTCAGCTAACAGAAACATAATCCTATTCTGTTGTTTGAAATAGCAGCTTGTGATGCCTGTGTACTGTGGTAGATTACAAATGCTCTTTAAGAATACAAACTGTCTTCATTGCTGAATAAAAAAACAGTCAAGTGAATCCTTGACTCCTCTGTGTTTCTTATTTTCAAATTAGTGTGTATAATAAACTTTTTTTTGGATCTTGATTTTTTTCTAATATCAGTGCTATTACATTAATCTTCCCATGATTCTGAATTCTGCAAAACTGGCTTAAAAGTAATTTGGCCAATTATGTTGTAAGCCTAAAACTGCCCTAAAAATAGTCTATTTAATAAAAAGTAATCTGAAACTGTGATTAGTTTTCTGCTTTCTGTTTCCTGTTTTACTAGTTTAGCCCGGTTAGTGAGGGTTGCTTTTTATAACTAAGAAGGGCCTGGCCATTTAAGGATGCTACTGTTTATTAGAGACATATTAACTTGAGTTGTGGCAATCTTCTCTTTCTGTGTCTCCTTCCTACTAGAGAATTATGACTATGCAATTTCTTCACTGTGTACTAGTTAAGAAACTCTTGCTTTCTGAGACTGACAAAAAAAAGCCAGATAGGAAAAGAAGAAAATCTTACTTTTTGTGACAGTATGGATGAATCCAGAGAGTGTTATGCTAAGTGAAATAAGCCAGGTAAAGAAAGACAAATACCAAATGATTTCACTTACATGTGGAATGTAATGAATAAAGCAGACAAACAAAGTAGAAACAGACTGGTAGATACAGAGATCAGACTGGTGGCTATCAGAGGGGAGGGGAGTTGGGTGGTAAGGTGAAGAGATTAAACAACAACAAGAAAAAACTAAAAGAGAAACTCAGGCACAGACTACAGCATGTCAATTACCAGAGGGAAAAGTGGGTGGGGACAGGGAGAAATGGGTAAGAGACAGATGAATGGTGATGGAAGGAGAGACTTAACTTTGGTTGGTGAACACAATACAATATACAGATGATGTATTGCAGACTTATACACCTGAAACCTATATAACTTTATTAAACAATGTCACCTTAATAAATTGAATAACATTTTAAAAAGCAAGATAAGAACAAGATGATTTTTATGAGCAATACAAATTAAATGATTGATGAAATTTGAATACCACTTTCCCCAGTTACTTGATACTTTATTTAAATTTTTTAGTCCTTTTCTTCTGGTGGTCGTCTGTAAGACTTGAGGAAGAAGATAAATGGATTCTGATAATTGCTATTAAGTGTTTGTTACCAGTTTTTTCTTAGGTATTGTTGGTAAAGAAAGTAAACAAGCATGAATAAATGAAATTTACACATACACACTCTAAATATTACGTATTTTTATTAGATTTAGTTTCCTTCCTCTTGACTCTGACGATAGCTACTGGATGCAATAACATTGATTAATTTAAGTTAATTTTCCCTTCTTTCAGTTTGTTCTTTGGAGCTAGAAAATGGCCAAAAGGCAATATAAATAATATCAAAATATTCATGCCCAGAGGCATGAATAACTAATCAGTTATATAAAGATACAGTCTCAGACACACTGATGAGTCATAATCAATTGTAAGTAATTTGTTACTAATAATATTTAAAAATAATATATGTAAGTACTCGGGACAGTGGTTGGCTTACAATTCTCAATTAGCATTATCTCTTATCATTATTATCAAATTTTGAAATATTTTACTTTTAAGTTTTTAGAATTATAGCTGATTCAAGTTAATTTTATTGTAATACATCATTAAATAATTTGCAGACATGCCTATATATGTTCTTATAAGAGGAGTGAGGATTAATAATAGGTCATAGTTAGGAATCAAACTGATAGTTTCTTCTATCTTCCCTACCGAGTAGGCAGCTAGGAGGATGTGTAACCTGTGAAAATCATCTTTTGCTTAATGTGACCCAAAGAAAAACTGTTGAGAATGCTCTGATAGTCTGTCTCTGGGTAAAGGAGATATATTGCATATTTGTTTTTAATGATCAGTCCTACTTAATCCACATTTTACTTACTGTGTTTAATGCTAAAGTAGATGTTATAATAAAAGGGGATATTGCATTTTTAAAAGCATAAAATAGCTACTTTTATATATTGTCACAATATTTTCCCACTTAAAATCTATCTACAATATCCCTTAATTTATATATAATAAGCTCCATAGGACCAGAGATCATATCTTATTATATTTATTTACTGTCCTGCAGTGTGATATACATTGTAGTTTTTTATATTAAATTGGGGGTCCTATTTAAAGGATATGACAAACCCACAGTCAACATCATGCTTAATGGGAAAAAACTAAAAATGATTCCCTTAAAATCAGGAACAGGACAGGATGGCTGCTTTCGTCACTCTTATTCAGCATAGAACTGAGAGTGCTAGCCACCACAATCAGACAAGAAGAAATAAAAGGCATCCAAATTGAGAAGGAACTGTCATTATTTGCAGATAACATAATACTGTATATAGAGAACCCTAAAGATTCCACCCCCCAAAACCTACTACAACTGATAAATTAATTCAGTAAAGTAGCAGGATACAAAATACATGCCCACAAATCAGCTGCATTTTTATACACCAATAATGAACTATGAGAAGGAAAAACTAGGAAAACAATCCCATTCACAATTGCTTCAAAAAGAATAAAATACCTAAGAATAGGGGTAACCAAGGATGTAAAAGACCTGTGCTAGGAAAATTATAGGACACTAAAGAAAGAAATTGAAGATGATACAAATAAGTGGAAATATATGATGTGTTCATGGTTAGGACGAATTTATAAATTTATAAATTTATCCAAAATTTATAAAGAACTTATAAAAATGGGCCAAAGACCAAATAGATACTTGTGCAAAGTGGACATACAGATGGCCAATAGACATAGGAAAAGATGTTCAATGCCACTAATCATCAGAGAAATGCAAGTTAAACCACAATGAGGTATCACCTCATATTGGTTAGAAGGGTTCTCATCAATAAATCAACAAACAGTGTTGGTGAGGACGTGGAAAAAAGGGAGCCCTTTTGTACTGTTGGTGGGAGTGCGGTGCAGCCACTGTGGGAAGCAGTATGGAGGTACTCAAACATTAAAAGGAACTGCCTCATGACCCAGTGATTCCACTTCTGGGAATGTATCTGCTGAACACTGAAATACTAATTTGAAAGAGTATATACACCCCCATATTCATTGCAGCATTATTTAGAATAATCAAGATTCGGAAGCAAGTTCCCATTAGTAGGTGATTGGATTAAAAAAGCTGTGGTCCATTTACACTAAGAAATACTACTTGGTTATTGAGAAGAAGAAAATCTTATCATTTGTGATAGTATGAATAGATCTGGAGAACATTATGCTAAGTGAAATAAGCCAGTCAGAGAAAGACAAATATCATATAATTTCACTGATATGTGGAATCTAATGAGCAAAATGAATTAACAAGCAAAATAGATACAGACGCACAGATTGAGAGCAGGCTGATGGCTGTAGGGAAATGGGGTTGGTGGGTGGATTGAGCAAAAGAGGAGAAAAAAACTCATGGACAGGGACAATAGTGAGTGACTTGGGGAGCAGGGGCGGGGAGTGGAGGCCGGTAAAGGCAGGGTAAGTGGTGACTGACAGAGACTTGACTTGGAGCAGTGAACACACAATACAGTGTACGGATGATGTGTTGTAGCCTTGTGCCCCTGAAACCTGTATAATTTTGTTAAGGAGTGTCACTGCAATAAATTCAAAAAATGGGGAAAAAATAAAATAGGTATACTACCCTAGTTTTTTTTTAATGCATCTAGAATACGGATTTTTTTTAAAGCTGTGAGTCTTGAGTCAGACTGATTTGATCTCAAATCCCAACCTCATCTTTCAAATGCCTGGGCAAGTTTCTTAATCTAGATCCTTAATTTCTGTCCGTCCTTATTATTTGCATTTGCAAAGGTAATAATGCCAATCTTTTAGAATTTTTATTGGGATTATATGTACAAAGCATCTTGAGGTATGATTAGCAGATATAGCTGTCGAACAATTAGTAGCTGTTATTATCATCATCATTTATGTTATTGCTAGTTCACATCAACTTGATTCTGCTGTGAAACAAAAGAAACCCATTATTCTGTAATTCTTAGAAATAAAACAACTTACCCATTACTCCCTTCTAGTACTCTTTGGGTTTAAAATTGCTTTACATATTATTTTAAAGGCTAAGTCAAAAGCAAAGTGAAGAATTGTTTATCCTAATTTTGTATGTTATTTAGGCATTCACTTAATATTTGGAGAGTTCTGTTTCAGGTACTGTTTGCAGCCCTGTGGGTATAACAGCAGAACACATCCAAGTTTTCATGGAGTTTATGAATTACTGGGGTTGTAATTAATATATAGTCAAAGAAGTATAAATTACACACATTTACATATACTCTTTGCATAATATATATGTATGTGTGTATATATGTGTATGTAAAATTTAATATTTTAAAATATAGCATGGGGAAGGCCGGGGAGGGGCTGGGGTGTTGAGTGGAGGCAGGCAGGGTCAGGAGTGAATGGGGACATCTGTAACTGTGTCAACAACAACAAAAAAAGCATGGTTATTATTGTAATTTCCCCCAATATAAATGATAAAATTATTGATACCAAATCTCTGTTACTTTCTCTTTTTTGCACTGGGAAAAGTCATCACTAACATCTTTTGGTTTAAAATAACAGTGTTTATTTGCTGAAGTAAACTGTGATTGTCCATTCACATAAATGACAGTATAAAATATGTAAATTTGTTTCCTAGTAACTCATTCATCTTAGCTTATTTTTAATGTTTGCATTCATAAAATATGATTTATCATATTCTGCTCAACTTGTAATTTAAGTACATAGCTTATTTTATTGCTTTGTTTCCTAGAGCACATTTGAACTTGTAATAAAGGATAGCATACAGGTGACATTATAAACTGCCTGAAACACTGTGTCAGTAAACATATTGTTGAATTTTTATTTCCATCAGAAGCCCACAAAAATGTTAAATTATTTAGTGTCGATTCACTGATTCCAAATTTCAATTTTCTTTAAAGTGCTGTTTTGAAATATAGGGATATAAACCTTGTTACAAAGTTGCTGATAACTTGAACTGCCAGATAAGATTTTTGTGTGTTTAGTGTAATGACATTATGTCCTTTGTCTCTTCATTTTTTATTTTCCAAAGAAAGAAGCAAAGCCTACAGAATGTCATAGTAGAGAAAAATACAATTATGTCTAAAGTCAGTATCAAATATTATTTGTAGCAAAAGAGACTATGAAATAACTCCAAAGATTTTTTCAAAAGCTCTAATTTGAATTCTTTAGTGTTGTTTATAAACTCCTTATATCTATCCCTTGATTTCTCATTTTGAAAAACAAATCTAGATCAGTTTATTGGAGTCTCAAATATACCATAGAGCAAATGGTAGTAAGTGAAAGAGACCAGCTTAAAAACATACTGACTCCATGAGTTGGAGACTACAACTGGTGAACGTGTGCAGAAGAAAACTTCCACGAGGGAGTCCTTTTCATTTGGTGATTCTCTGTGGTAATTAGCTAGCCCATACAACCAAACTTACATTTTATAAAATATCACTAGGATGCCATAGGAGAGTAATTTATGCTTTGTTCAAATAACAGTGTGAGGTAAATTTCAGTAAAATGAAAGACTCACAAATTGATTGCAATCAGTTGTTTTCACTGCAACAACACTTAGTTATGAAGGCTTTACTACTGAGTTCTTTGAAACAGATTTTATATGTATGTGCAATACTATTGATTTATAATTTTTTGTTTCAAGGCTCCTGCTAGAGCCCACTACAGTGCTCTGTATTTTGAGTTAATTCAATTGATCTACTCTTAAATGTAGATTGTACTTCATTGACTGCTCTAATTTTTTGATCAGTAGTTATGCAATAGTTTATTGAATGCTGTTTATTACTGATGATTATTTTACCGATTACTTCTCATAAAGAGAAGCCTCTAGCTTCTAACTTCCTCGAAGAGTTCTCTTACCAGTGAGGGTAACTGTTTATTTAGAAAAGGGAGGTAGGTGTCTCCTTTTTTGCATTCATCCAAGAATGTGGATAAAATTCCTTTCTCACGTGAACCTTTTTCCCCATGAGTAACAATAACCACGATAATTTATATTTTCATAAATGGTGATACAACTACTCTTTTCAGAAATTATAGGAAAGATTATTTCAAATACCTATCAATCTTTTGATTGGTTACTCTTTGGATTTAAATTTTCAGTTCATTTCACTGGTGCTGTTGTAATAACGTTATTTTAAGTCTATTTAATGTCATTAAAAATTCAAAGAGGATTTCTTTTCATTTATAGTCAGTTATGTTTAGATTCTATTTCTTTTAGAATTGCAGAATATTTGATCTTGAGAGATTTTAAAAAATTGTCCTTGCATTATCATTGAGAAACTTAAGGCCTGGTGAGGTAAAAGAACTTGCCTAGAGTCATCTTGCAGCCACATTATTATATAAAGAGCTTAGCATGGATGATTTACAGGAAGTGTTTAGTAATTATCTGTTGAATTACATGTATTTTGGTACCTGGATAAAGATCATGACAAAAGAGGCAGAATTGATGTTTATATTAGCTAGACTAATAGTGTGAATTAATATAAACTAGAGCATTTATGAACAAAATAAGCGAACTGTTAGCATTTGTAATGATGGATTAAGGCAGTATTTGCTCTACTTAACTCATTTGCTTTAGTTAGAACTTGTCCAACTAAAGTAATAGATGTAGACTGGCTCCAGTGAGCATTATCCTAGATTTTATTTACCTTATAATGTGTAATGAAGTTATAACACTGATCCCACTGATAACTTTGCTTGACAGTAGACAGATGCTGTAAACGTCCCAAAGGCGAGGGATGTGTCTTTCATATTGTTATCATAATAAGGTTTTTATTTTAAAGTTATCCTTGAAGTTATAAATTGTTTTGTAGAATTGAGTCAGCATGAATGTTGTTATACTTGACTGTAGAATTCAAAATTGGTGATAATGCTTTTACTTAAAGTTTCATCTGAAATTCTAAAGCAAACATTTAGTCTATACAAGTTGTTAAATTTTGTGTAAGTTTTCTTATAATGTCTTTGTCTGGTTTAGGTAATTCAGATTGCTTTTTTCCCTTCTTTTTTGTGATAGTTTTTTTGTCCTTTGTGTGATATTCTTGAGAATTCAATAATTAACTAAAATTGGGGGACTTAGAAAAAACCTGCAATAGAAATTTAAGGAGATCAAAAAATCTAATTTTTACTTGTGCTTTATATTAACATAAATTTACCTTTTAAGTGCTGTATCTTTTTATAAAAATATTTTTATTAGAATAGTTAGTCAACAGTAGTCTTTTTTTAGACTACTTTTAAGATTTAGAAACTTAAAATACCTTTTCTAAAAATAGTATGTGGCTTTAAATCTGTGGTATATTTCAGGATTTGGGGTTTGTGTTTTACTGTTTAATTATGAACCTCAATTATAAAAAAGCAAATGGTGATATATTATAGAAGAGTTCTTTTGACACAGGAGTATTTTAAGAAGTAACAACAATTTCATGCCTGAAATTGGATAAACTTGTGAAAGTCAAGGTTGATTTATTTTTAAGCCAACTGTGAAAACTAATAGTCACAAAATATAGCTTAGCATCGAGTCCTGACAGTAAAATATCTTACTCACTAAGGGGAAAGTCCCAAATGTTCCTGCCTGATTTTCTCCAACAAGAGTAAGAATTTTCTTGGTCTGGCCAATACGTCAATACTGATTATTTTTCATTAGCCTTCTCCTGACCTGTTCGGTATGTCAGTATTTATATATTTAAAGCCTTTTTCATAGTGATTAACCAGATCATCTGAAGTTATTTGTGGTATTATGGTTTATAGATAAGTCAGCTGAACTTCTTTGCTTATTTGCCTGTTTTTTTTAGGATCTGGCATTTATTCAAATATTATGTCTTATGTATTTTGTATTATTTTCTTTTAACACTATCAGATAAATAGGCTTGGTCCTTTGCATTATAAACACAGAAATGATATTGCTTGACAATAAATGATAACACCTGGAATACACAACTTGACATAACTAAAAGATTTTCAGGTTTGATGTGACTGTCAACTTAATTGAAGTCATGTTTATTGGAACATAACATCTAGGAGTTGGAGAATTGGGGGTGGGAGTTTAATTTTAAGTGATGGTTGAAAGAATGATTAGAAAAATTGACTTTTTGTCTAGTTTAATAATGTTTTCTCCTTAAATCCAGAAGGAATGATTTAAGATGGTTTAATTTAGAATGAATATAAGACTTTTTTGGTTGTTTTTAATAAATAGAACTAACTCAGAACAAACACTTTAAAGAAGAAAACAAGTGTAGGGAAGACTATCTCCCCTTTGTTATAGCAATTTATAGATTTGATTTTGTTTTAAGAAGTCATTTCCTTGGCTGGAGTCTGGGGAGTAGTGGGAGGAAAATGCAGATAACTGTAGTTGAACAACAATAAAGTAACTTAAAAAAAAAGAAATCATTCCCTTTGTATCCTAACATAATATTGTCCTGGTGCTTAAAAATATATTGTGGTAGTTCACATGTTACACTTACTGTTTAGAAACCAAAATCATTCCTGCAATAATGCTCGTATTTCATCTTTAAATACTACTGTAACTCTGAAATACTCATATTACTGTCAATTATTGCTTCTAGTACTCCAGCCATACTGTTTGAAGTCGGGGGTAGGGTGTCATAATTGGGGGAAGAGTAGGAGACACACAATGTAGGACTTGTGAACTGTTGGTAAGCCAGGCTTTTGAGAGTCCTGGTGCAGTCAAACTCAACAGGTAGTAGGTCTGTTATTGTGAGACTTTCCAGCTTTTAAATTATTTTTCATAGGTAATAAATACTTTTCACTGCCTGATTTAATTTTCTGGTTTTTGATCTCTGGCATTTTGAAAGACAATATTTCTTAACATATTTGAGGTAGAGTTGTGTGTCATACCATTATTGTCACCATAAAATATTTAATGGCAAAATAATATTTGTGTAGTGATCTACAATGTACATTTATTTTCATGTGAATTATTTCTTTGTTCCACACAATATTAAAGCCCACCTTTTAAATTGCTTTTTCCTGGTGATGCAGAGATTCTTTTCTAGATGAATCCCCTTTGCTAACTTTATTTTCAGTGTTTGTAAGTGTGCCCACGTGGTTTGGACAACACTTCACTGGGGCTCTATTGAATTACTTGTGTCAAAAATTATACCTTGTGCCAATTTCCGTAGTAAATAACACCCAAAAGAAGGTGATATATAAGATCCAAATCAAATAAAGTCATTAACACTAATTCCAATTATCTTCCAATTATCTCCAATTATCTAGGGTTATTATCTTCAATAACCCTAGTCAAATTAAACAAGGTCTTCATTTAATACCAATCTGAAGTTGATTTAAACACCTTTTCCTGACAGATAATATTTTCTTTAAGGATTTGATAGACTTCCTCTCTTTTTTTCTGTAGGCAAGCCATATATTTGTTCATCTGTGCTTAACAAATGTTTATCACCTGTTATATGCACTGCATTGCTAGAAGTTTACATCTGGAATTTCTGTTTTGTTTTATTTATTGTTTCAGACATTTAGGTAGTATTCAGGGTTCTCCAGAAAGCAGAATCAATAAGTCATATACATGTATATGTACATTAAGCAGTTTGTTTTAAAGAATTGGGTGCAGATTTGTGTGGGCTAGCAGGTCTGAGATCTGTAGGGCAGGTGCCAGTCTGCAGTCTCATGCAGGATCGATGCTGTGGTCCTGATATTTCTTCTCTCTGTAGGAAAACTTCGGTTTTGCTCTGATGGCCTTTTAACTGATTTGCAGGGCCTCACTCACATTAATGAGATTAATGTCATTTACTTAATGTCACCTGATTTTAGATGTTAACTGCATCTACCAAGTATCTTCACAGATAATGTTTTCTTAGTGTTTCATTAAATAACTGCATTACTGGAGCCTTGCCAGGTTGACACATAAAAGTAATCATCATAAGAGTGTTTATTGGAAAAGTTACCTATAATTGCATCCCCCCACAGGAATATGATGAGGACTACTCATGGAAATATTTTTAAAAACTCTTGCTTGATTAGATGTGGAAATCCTAGCCGTAACGTAAAATACTTTATAGGAGACAAGTTGATAAAGCAGGAAGCTTATGGACTCTCAATCAAAAAGACCGATGTTCACACCTTGGCTTCATTACTTACTATAGCTTGTTTTGGGAAAAGCTGCTTAATTTTAGTCTATTTAATGTTCTATAAGATAGGGAGGGCAAATAATATCTACCTCACAGGAGAATTCAATTAGCATTCAGTGAGTTAGTACATGCTGAACACCTAGTAGACTTCCTGGCAAACAGAGATACCCAATAAATATTTTCTTAAATTTCAGTTGATTTTAGCGGGAGTCAGAGAGAAAGGGAAACACTGATTTGTTGTTCCACTTACTTATGCTTTCTTGGTTGATTCTTGTACAGGCCCTAACCAGGGATTGAGCCTTCAACCTTGGCCTATTGGGATGATGCTCTTTATCAACTGAGCTACCTGGCCAGGGCCAATAAATATTAATTCATATTCCCTTTCTCCTTTATTCTTTTGAAAACAAAATTTGCTTTGTTACCAGTACATCGTATTCATTTATTTGTGTATACATTCAAAAGTATTTATTCGACTTTCTGTTTCAGGTATTAGAGATACGAAAGTGTATCTGTCCTCTTAGAGCATGTCTTCAAGTGATGGGACATAGACAATAACCATATTAAAAATAGAAAGTTATAAGATACATTACATTAAATAAGTGCTATGGAGAAAAAGTAAAGCCATAGAGTTCTGTAAAGTGAGTGTTGGTGATGAGTAAAGGGATTATAGTTGATTTGGGGACAGCCTTGCTAGGAAGATTATTTTTAAGCGAAGACTTAAAAGAGAATACAGCACACGTGCTCTGTCCTTTGCTGCTGCCAGAGGCAGGCAGATGGGACACTAAGTGCAAAGGCATTGTGACAGGAGTGTCTGAGGGACAGGAGGAAGCCTTTGGTAATTGCAGCAGATCAACCCAGGAGTTAGGCATAGAAGATGAAATCACACAAGTTGGGTGTGGTGTGCTGGGTCAGTTTTGAAGAAGGACTTGGTGAAATGGGAAGTCATCACAGAGTTCTGAGCAGAAGAGGGCTACCGTGATTTGTATTTGTGCTATTCAAAACCAAATTATAGGAAATTATAGGAGGTTTTGTTAGGAGCATAAACTCAAAGGATAGACAACATGAGTTCAACTGTCTTTTTAATTTATTAACCATGCAATCTTAGGTGAGTTAACCTCTGTACATGAAATGAAAATGATAGAATCTACTTCATGGTCTTATTAGGTACAGTAACCCTCTGCTTGGCAAGTAAAAACAATCTAATGAATCTGTGCCATTGTTATTAGTAATAATAAAAGGGCCCATCTATAATATGACCTGTTGCCTGCAAGTGATCTTGAATTGATATACAAAGCCTGTTCATGTCATTGATTTGGATATAAAACTATCTTGCTAAATTAAAAGTGGTTATGGGTACTAAAGAAAAATGCCTCTGCCTATAAATTGGTGTTTCAGAGTCAGATTTTGAAAGGATCATGGTGGCGCCCTGAAAAGCAGATGATTTCCTCTGATGAAACCTCTCTCTTTTTTTTTTTTTTGGTCAGTGCTATTGTCATGCTTTCATGGAAATTAGGTTGAAAGCTTTGTGAGCTTTAACATTTCTTCCATTTTATTGCTTATATTTAAAGTAAGCTTTAGTTCTTAGAATACTTTTTATTGGCAGCACTCCGTCTGTCGTTTTCCTCATAGGGACCTTTCCCGCCCCTGTCTGTCATTATTCTGGTGTAAGTCCTGTCCCTTCATGGGTTCACATCTGTTCTCCTGCTTCTTGTCAGTGGAAGTAGTAGGGGGTTTTTTGGATTCTCATTACGTGCTAGGAAGTATTCTAAGCACTTTTCACCACAAATTCATTTAGTCTTTGTTATAACTGTGTAAGGTCAGCGTTTTTGTCTGCATTTGATAACAAACAACAGAGTCTGAAAGGTTAAACAACCTAATAGTCAACCTGCTTATTTCTTATTTCAAAGCCAGTATTGCATACAATTAGGTCAGTTAATGATTTAAGAATAATCTTTCTTTGCCTTTGTTTTAGATGTTTTTCTCAGGTACTTAGGTATTTAGGTAGTTATAATCCAGGTTTGACTTGGTGCAGTTTACTTTGATAAAAGAGACTCTTCAGACCATTGCCACATAGAGTGTTACTTCCTTCTCTAAGCATAGTTTATTTACTCTTTGTTAACACTTCTGTGTGATTATACACTGGCATTGGCATGCCTGGAATTTTCTTCCTTCTTATTGAATCATTTTGTAGATGTATGTTTGGTCTCTTTGAATAGACTTTCCAAGTTTCCGTTAGAAAACTAAGAGTATATTTTATAATTTGTACCTCCACAGAAAATTTGTATTGCAAAATTCTGTGTTCTCCATACAGAAGTTATACAATTAAGTGCATAATTTTTAAATTACTGTCAAGATAATCAGCTAGTTGATTTTAGTATGAGTATTTTTTCCGTTGAGTCAATCAGGCACTGTAAAAGTTGTATAAAGTATTCTTAGTCGATAAAAATCGCAAATTGTAGGTGCTCTGTTCCTAGCAATAGGTTAGAATATCAATTTAGTTAAATTAGCTACGCTATTCAATTCATTGTTCCTACATAGAGTTAGTTGTCTACATATTTCAAAATATGATCAGTAGTGGGATAAAATTTTAAGGACAATAATAAAAATCTTTAAAGCTATTATTATTTGCAAAATGAAAGTAATAATATTTACATTCTAAAATATGTCTTTAGTGACAGGAAGAGAGACCCTCAGTTGCTGGGGAGTCCTTGCCCCAGATCAGTCCCCCAACACACTGAGAATCTCCTGACCTCCAGTTTCCACCCTAGACCCCCTGGAGAGGGGAGGGGCTTGGGGAGCCCTGCCTTGTCATGCATCAGCCATAAAGTTCACTGTACCCCCCCCCAAAAATTTCTTTAAAGACTATCAATGATCATGTAATATATTGCATTGTTAAAAATTTGGGCTGAATTAAAAGATAATTCACAGATGTTTTCTTAGTTTTAAGACACAGCAAAGTCAGACTGATTATGGAATTATTTTATTTCAGACATATCCATTGGGAATTTTTATTGCATTTGAAATTCTGTGAAATTTCTGTCTCTAGAAGTGTTACGTTATTGAGAGTCTCCTTTTAAAAACCACCCACCAACGGAAGGTTTTCTTAAAGTTCAGAAGCCGTGAAATGTTGTTTTGAAGGCTAAATACTTTTGTATTTAGTAAAAATTATGATGGAATATAGGCCTTTTGGAATAATTATTTTCTTAAGTTAAATGTGTTTTATTAAAAATATTTACAGAGCACTACACTTTTGTCTTATTTCTCCACACACATCATCTTATTTTTGCATATCCCAATAATCCGGTGTCATGGACTACAATGGTGCATTTATCCCAATTTACATAGGAATATGAGGTTTAGGAAACTTAAGTAACTTGCTCAACTTTTATGGCAATTAAATGATAAATTCTGGACCAGAAACCAGACATTTTGACCTCCAGCCTCTTTTTTTTACACCTTGCTGCCTCATTTGTATCTTGTCTTTTACTTTATATAGTACTTGAATGTCAGAAAGAAGTCTGTTCTAAAGTACTTAGTTATTTCACTGAATCTCCCTATTCTAATTATTTTATTTTGTTTTTTAAAGCTTTTATTTATTTATTTTTAGAGATGGGGAAAGAGGAGGAGAAAGAGAGGGAGAGAAACATCAATGTGTGGTTGCCTTTCACACACCCCGTACTGCGGACCTGGCCTGCAATCCAAGCATGTGCCCTGCCTGATTGGGAATCAAACTGGCGACCCTTTGGTTCACAGCCTGCACTCAATCCACTGAGCTGCACCAACCAGGGCTTAAATTATTTTAAATGCACTTTCCCAATCCTTTTTCCTCTTACTTACCTATGAAGCTATTTCTCAGTCCTTAAATTTTACTTTCTAATATTTCCACACAAAGGTTTCATGGTGGTTTAGTGTTTTTGTATTCTGAGATTGAGACTTGACCAAATTTGAATGTTTAAACTTGACCAAAGACTTGACCAAATTACATGTTTAAACAAGGTAAAGAATATGCGAGTTCCTGCTCCCCTGCCCCTACACAAGTGTAGCATCCATGTACATACATACATGTGTCTGCAGCTGTGCACACATACACACATACACAGAGTGGATTGGACATTAATAGGTGTGTATATTGGTCTGCTGTGTATATTGGTCTGATGTTATTTGAAGGCTAAGTAATAGAAAAGTTTACCATCATTTGGTTTCATTTTAATTATGCTGCTAAGAATTTAACATCAGAACTGTGTTATAACTGCCATCAGTAAAATGATTTGTGCTGCAGTACCCCCTGAAAGAAAATGAAAAGAGCATTTGCTAAATACATTGATTAAAGAGGTTAGTATTGCATTATTTTTACTTTATTTTTCAAACTACTGTAATAATTCTTAGAAGAAAATACCTTTTTAGCTTTCTCAGTAGTTATAGAATGTGTTCATGGGAAAGTTTGTCCAGAATATGTTGTAATCATTTCTTGACAATGTAGATAAAAACAAATTTTCTTACTAAAAAATATGTTGACAGATTGGCATTGTCTCAGCTACAGATCTCTGTGAAACTAAGCTTATTGAGGCCGGCCATGCCGCACTCTTTTTAGCTAATTTTGTTAATTCAACCATTGCACCTGCAAGTTGACCAAGTGACAGTCCGTAATATGTGGCTGGAACGTGCGATTCCAATTCATCCCATCGTACAGATAAGAGTAAAAGCTACTCATCGACAAGAAGGATGAATAGTCCAATTATTTAATTTAAGCTCATTGAAGAACATATTTGATAAAGAAGGGAAAAATGAGTTTTGTTATGACAAAGATTTCTGTTGTGAATAGGATAGAACTGAAGCCACAAGATGAAATGTTTGCAGAATTTAGGCAGAATGAGTCACAGTAACACCATGCTCTTGATAAAATGGAAAAGAGATAAATTTATTGCAATGCATTGATTATTATAACTTTTATGTTCTTTTGAGATTTTCCTTTTACATAAACCCATGTAATAGTTACAAATTAAACAAAATATGCACGTAGCAGACAGATACTCAACAGAACTTGATGAGGCAATAATAAATCCAGGGGTTTGGGAGGAAAAATGTTTGTTCACAATGTGAGCTTCCTATAAGGTCAGTGGCCTTCTATGTTCACAATTATATGTTCTAATTTATTTCAGGACTACAATTGCAGCACTGTGACAAATGTCTGCTTGTCAATAGATTAGGCAGAAAGGATGAATAAGAGAGAAGTCAGTGCTAGTCTTGAGTGATTCAGCACACAGTGGTAGAACAATAGGTTGCCTTAGCATTATAAAGAATTCAGTGATTATAAAACAGATAACTCTAGGAAGTCTTTTTTGTCCAAATATCCATCATATCATAATCATATATTATATCACATCTGAATAACTAGCTCATCTCTGTTAACTTTTGCCTCACCGATTATATCAAGGCGCTCCTCTACTCCTCACCTCTGCCTTTTGTAAATGTGTACCAGGTAGGTACACAGCATTTGGGGCACAATGTTCCCAAAGGCTGCTGATATAAGGCACATATATAATGAATGTTATTTATCTTAGTATTTTTTATGTATCAATGTTTTTGATTAGGATGAGATTTTAAAGATATAATTGGAACTTAATGTTCTTTGAACATTTTTGGAAACCAAACTTCTCATTCCCACTATGGATTAATGCTATTACATTTGCAGATTTTTTTTTTACTATTATTCTCTTCAAACTCTTTGCTTGGTAATATTCCTCACTTCAGTGTTTCAAGTTTACTACAAAGAGTTATTCTGTTTCCACATGAAAATTTTAAGCCTCTTTGTTCTCCGTATCAAGCAGCCTGTATTTTCTCATTCTTTTAGTTTTCTGTCTTCTGGAGTAAGAAGTTGTTTCTTGTTCTTTCTTACACTAATTGTGAGGTGGTGGGGGAGGTAGAGACAGTGTGGGTGGGAGGGACAAGGAATGCTTTTCTTATTTCTATGTCTGTATATAATTGTACTGACCAATTCATGTTTTTCTAGGAAATAGTTCTAATGTACTCATTTGTAAAATTGGAGTATTTTACGATCATACAGATAATTAAATTAATCAAGCTTTTAAAATGTGTGGCATAGTGAGTACTGGCATCTAATAATTGCAAATAAATTGTGTCTTCTTAGTCACTCAGATAGCATGCATTGTGATTAATTTTTATTTCACTTCTCCACTCACCACATCTATTTAGTCTGTTCTACCTCTATTAAAAACAAAAAGCAAAGTAGTATAGGTTTAGGAGATGGAATTGTCTTTAAAATCTGCCTCTATCATTTATTAGCTGTGTTTCAGACACATTACCCACCCCTGTCTAAATCTGCCCTTTCTCGTCTGTAAAGTAGTAATGAAGTAGTAACTTGCCTCAGAGTGTAGTTTTGAGAATCACATTCAATTAATTGCATGTGTATGTGTGCATGTGTGTTTTTAATACTATGTGTAAAGTGGATGAATAATGTAGCTACAGTGTTTAGATTATGTTCAGCATAAGTGTTCAATAAATGTACCAACCTTACTGTTGTTGCTATTACTGTCCATTTCAGTTGCCAGCTCATGCTTTTTGTCCTCTCACCCGACTGCCCCACCCAGGTCACCCCTGTGTTCTCCCACCCCACCATGCAATACTGTTGGCAGGCAAATTGTTTTTTGTATTAAAAAAAAAAGTCCAGGAAACTGTTTATTATCTATCAAGCATGATGCAAGTTATTTAACCTGGAGTCTTAGAACTGCTACCGTCTAACTTCACACTGTCTTTCCAGCATTATTTCCTAGTCTGTCTGTCTTACAGGGGTACCGTGAAGATTATAATAGGGGACATATGGCAAGAAGTAGCACATGATATCTGGCACGTAGAGTTGCTAAGTTCTGTTGGTTTCTCTTTTTTCCTGTTTTCTCCCTTCCATCATCTTATTCTAATAAATCCTGGATTTGAGTCCAACTGGCCCTCTCTATACATGACATATCTTTCCTGTGCCTTTGATAAGATTCAGTTCTGGCTGTTTTTATTTATTTATTCAGCGCATTTTTTCTATTATAGTCTGTACATCATGTGTTATTTGGCAGTAGGGACACAGATGTTCAGGGTGTCTTCCAGAGGTGGGTTCTAGAAAGAACAGCGCAGTAAAGACACTAAGACCCACAGGCTGAAATGAGAGTAGGGACCAGTTCTGGTCTGGCCTACTGTTGTTTCTCCAACTCTTAGTATAGAGTTATGGGCATAATTGTTTGAGATGAAATTTTGTGAGAGATGGGATGAGGCAAAAAGGAAGAAAGGGATGAGACAGTTTGGCATGTTTGGCAAATGCACAATCTATATGGCTAGAGAAAATGTTGTAAAATTCGTGTCAGAGAGTAGTGAGAGATGATGTCAGAGAGAAGTGCAGGGGCCGGAAAATGAAGAATATAATCCCTTATGGAAGAGGTTTGGACTTTCTCATGTGGATTTGAAGAGCCTGTGAGGGGGAATTAAATGGGATTGTTGCATGCCGCAGTTTTGTTCTAGAAAGAAGTGAGATTACAGGCATGGACATGAGTTGTGAGCCTATTGTAGTAATAAAGCCAATTAGAAATGGGCTTGGAAAGATTTGAAACATATTTTTATATGTTAAAATCAACAGCCTTTGGTAACTGATTGGACTTGGGGAATGTTGGAGAGCGAAAACAAAGGATGAGTCCTGAGTTCTGCTCAGCCTTCAGGCCCTGTGGAATTTTGACCTATCTCTCCTTCATCCATCTTACCACACATTAAAATGAAATCTATTTTTATACACCTTACAAAATGTTATGTACACCTTTCTTATATTGCTGACTTCATTTTACTAGTAGTTATTGTGTGCATATATAAATTGTCTCACCATATTGGAAGGCCCATAACTTAATACCTTTGTAATGCTTTGATAACCTAATATATATTGAATGGTCAATAAATAATACAGATCATTAATTAATGTCATATATTTGAATATAGTCACCTCCAGAAAAAAGAATCCAGAAAGTTTGGTATATAGCTGAGATATTTTAGTATTTGAAAATGAAGCTAGCAGTTGCAAATAGGTAAAGTTTAAAATTCTTTCAAAAGTACTTTAATTCTAAGAATTCAAAATTTATGATGGCCAGAAAAGAATAATCATAAGAAGAAATTTTAAACTGAAATCAGCCATATTGTTTCCAAATTCGGATGAGAACTTATTAAAAATCGTGCACAGATTGGAAATGACTAATCGACATTAGGGAAATGCAATTTGAAGAGCTGCCCTCGTACTGTTCATGGCTAAAAATGTTTTCATGTCAGATTTTAACAGTGTTGTTCCAGTCTGAAGATTGCAGTGGTTAGACTGTTGGATTGGAAACAAGTCATCTAATCACTACTCTCTGCAGGATGATCTTCAGTAAATCGCTTGATTTCTGTCCATCTCCCTCTTCAGGGAGCAGCCGTAGCTGTCTTAAAGCCAGTCGCATTCGAGAGGTATGAGAGTATAGGACCAGACAGTCTGGAGAAAGACAGAGCGATGTATAGTAACAGACTTTACCTATGAGTTTTTCCTGTGGAGTGATCCCTTCCTAAGGTATATAAATGTCTAATCACTATGTTTACCTGAAACTAATATGATGTATGTTAACTATACTTGAAAAATAAGTTTGAAAAAGATACAAAGTTTCCACATCTATCTTCGTATTAAGGAAAAATACTTTTTCAAGGAACGGTTGCTTTTATTTCAGTTCAATTATCCAATTTCAGTGGGGGAGTATTATGGGATGAAGTGGGAGGGAAGAGGACAGAGCTCGGCTTTAGTGTTAGCTGTGCACAGCTGTGCACTCAGATAGCTAGCAGCGACCCGCTTTGGGCCTTAGTCTCCTCATAAGTAAAATGAGGAGGTGGAATAAGTAGTGTGTTACCTCCTCTTGAGCTCTGAGATTTTCTATCCATACCTTGTCCGTATCAGATGCACAGCTATAGCACAATGTTCAAGTGTGACTCATCCTGGTGAAAGGTGGAATCTAATCATCTCAATGATATTTAGAAGACCATCTGGGATAAAATATCATTGAGTTGTATTGGACTGAAAGAGCTAACCTAAAATGAAAAATGTTCCCTTTTTAACATTTCAAATGTAAAGGAGAACTTATTGGCAAATAAAAACATGGTACTATAGAGTTACATAATACTATTAATTACAGATCCTTGTTAGTGTTCCAGAAAAGTTCTGTTTATTAATGAATTAGTTTGTTATATTAGGAATGCACTGATATTAAATGACTCAAAAGTTGGATGTGTTGCAACTGTTTTACATGGTTCTATGATAATGATTCTTATGTCTTGAATTCATAAAAACAAGTGAATGTTGCTATTTCTATCATAGTTACCTTGGATGCTGAGCCCTTTTTTCATATTACATCACTGGATACATGCTAAGCAGATGCTATCGTACACTGAGGCTACCATATTAAATTGGTAGCAAAGCAGTCATGGGGATGCAAAGTGCAGCGTAGGAAATAGAGTCAGTAATATTGTAATAACTGTGTCTGGTGACAGATGGTTACTGGAATTACTGTGGTGATCACTTTGTAAGGCACATAAATGTTGAATCACTGTGTTATACACCTGAAAGTAACATATTATATGTCAACTACAATTAAAAATAAATTTAAAATTTAAAAATTGGTAGCATAGTTAGAGAATTATAGTTATGAATCCTCTCTCAAGTGCTCATGTTTTTTTCCTTTATTTATTTTTTAAAAGATTTTATTTACTTTTGAGAGAGGGGAAGGGAGGGAGAAGGAGAGAAACATCAGTGGGTGGTTGCCTCTTATGTGCCCCCCACTGGGGATCTGGCCCACAACCCAGGCATGTGCCCTGACTGGGAATCGAACTAGCAACTCTTTGGTTCACAGGCCATCACTTAATCCACTGAGCCACACCGGTCATGGCTGTTTTTTTTTCCTTTAAATCACCTTCTCTTGATTCAGCCCCTGCTCCCTGTGCTGAGAATCCATCAGTCTCCGTTACCAGCTGCCCCCGCCCCCACCCGACACACTCACACACACACCATGCAGAGCTATGCAGAGGCCCTGTATCTTACCACTCCCAGTGACCACACTTAGTTCCCCTGAGATGCCTTTTGTTCTAACCTGTGCAGGTCCTCTGGGATCACAGAGGGTCAGAGAGCTCTCTGGTTGCTCTGGGAACACCATGATCGGGGTCCATCCTCTCTCAGTTCATCCATCATCCAGCCAGCTGCTTAAACAGGGGTACATTTTTTCCCATTTCTTACACGAAGCAGGTGAAGCCCAGAGAGTTGAAATGATTTGGACAGAGTTGTACAGTTGATAAGTGAAATTACCAGAATAAACTTTTGGTATCCAATATCAGTTTGACTTTTTAGATAAATTATATCAGGTAATTTCAAAAATAGAGTTTCATATATGTTTGGAGCATATGATACACATTTGAGTATATGTATGGATGAGACCTAGAGAGGATTATTTTGAAACATTCAGATTCATTTGTTCTTGTACATTTGTTAAGCATAAATTTGTCCAGTCTTCTTGTTTTATTATCAATTTGTACAAATTTAAAAATGTGATCTCATGTCAAGTTAATGACCTGGGAGAAGGGAAAAACTAATGGGCTCCCTTTTCCATTGTAGTGGTGGACAATTCACTATTATATTTGGTGAACAATGTATATTACAATTTTAAAAATGAAAGTTGATGGCTCCAGTCACCTATTAACCCAAGGCATACGGTGGGGTTCACTTGTAGTTTCATAAATCCCCATCTGTCTCCCACTTTTTGTTTATTACACTTGACTGGAAATCATGGATTATTTCTTCCTGTGGAACCGTCCTTGATTGTCAGTACATCTCCAAGGGCATAATCGTAATACATTAAAAATAATCATGGAAATTATAATCATCGTCTCACTCACATTTCCCAGAATATTTTTAATGATGAGTATTTTTCCTTTTAAATATTGATTGGGACTTTCTTAGCTTGAGATAAAGTAATCATATGCAAATTATTTTATTTGATATACTGTTAGTTTAAACCCAGAGTTATAACAAGGCTTGAAATTGGGCCATAGCAAGAAAATGATTTACAGTTTTACCTGGGAAAAGGTATTTGTTTAACTTATGCCAAAGGCCTGGCAGTTTTACAAGTGGGATAAAGTGTGGTGGAAGACTTTTACGTACTCAGAAATACATGAAATAAGTATACAGAGTGGGGAGGGAAATTAATACAAACAATAAGACTTTAAATATTGTTTTAAAGTTCTTGTTTAACTTGGTGAAAAATGTGTGTGGCTGTGCCTTTGTGCTGACAGTGATGGAAGTGCAAGGTTAAGTTATGCTAACACATTCGTGTTAAAATGCAGTGCTTGTACATTTTTACCACATTAACATCTCTTACATTTCACATCCCTCCTCTTCTCAGTTTTTATCAGGAGACTTCCTCCACATTGTTCTCCAAATAGTAGACTCACTTTTCTGAAGATTTGCTCAGAGGCTGAGACTCAGCATGGTAGCTGGTATCAAAAAATCAAAGCATAATTGTTCCTTGTTTCTGACTGCTCACTCTACAATGCATTAGCATTCAGGGCAGAGAAATATTCAAGTCCATACAGGAATTTCTCATCTTGGACTTGTTTAAAATTTTTTAACAGTTTGGATTATAGTGTATGCCTTTGTCATAGTATTCAGTATTATTATTGGCATAATTGTTTTTACTTTCACAGCATCAGTGAAGCTTATTGGAAAAAGCACATCAAATCCAGAGCATAACTTTGAGGGGATGTGCTGAGAGTGTCTTTACTTCCAAATCAGCCACAACCAATGAAGTTGTTCGTTTACGTTTCTTACCATCCAGGTCGGGTTTTTGCCCAACCGTGACCTGTTTCCTTGATAGCGTGACCAAATAACATAGCCAAGCAGTAGATTCAGAACCAATTACCAGTAACTATATTGTGTAACTAGAATGATCCAGCATTTAAACGTAACACTCCATCCATCGTGTCCTGCTTTCCTGGCAAAATTATGACTGGCATGCCTTTCACTTTCAAAGTGCCTTGGTTTAGATGAGAAATTATATGTCACCTCACCAGTTAGGTAAATAGGGATACCATTTTTCTAGATCTTTTTTCTTTCTAAATCCTGGAGAAATCTAAAGCTCTGGAATTTTAAGTGACTTTCCCAGAAATATATAGCGTCTTAATGGCAAAGCTAGAATTTAAGTGTTTTGACTTAAGCCTTGGGCTTTTATCCGAGTCAGAATTGTTAATTTGTCAATTTTGCAGGTTAGATTTTTAAAGATTTGTCCTTTGGCCATTTATCTTTAGGTATATTCTTTTGCTCTTACTTATTCTTGAATATTTTTATGTTTAATATAAGGCATTTAGAGAAACTGAGGTAAAGTGAACCACACTAATTGTAGGGTATTTCCTAAGGATGAGAAACTGTTGGAAATATAACCAGCAGGTGTTGGAAAGCACTGAAGAGCTGGCAGCACACGACACCGTGGCCAGTTTGACCTTGTGGAATGAAATCTAAGTTTGTCTTGAATTGGACAGCCTGTACCAGAGATTATCATACAGGTCCTCTGACCAATTCTTTTGGACTTGTCACTCATAATTGATCCAGGTCTCTTGTGTAACAAGTTGAATTCTAGGCAAAACATTGTAACTTTTTGCATTTTGCCGTCAGCTCTGAGAATCATTATGTGCTTCTAGAAATTAGTGTATCCAGGGAGTAGAAGTTTTGTTCGAGCTAAGTGGTAATTTTCTTTTTCTGTATTGGCTAGGTTTTTCTAGATATGACGTTTGGTTCGGGAGGACACGCAAGAGCCATTCTGCAGAAAGAGTCAGACATTACTCTGTATGCCTTAGACAGAGACCCTACAGCTTATGCAATAGCCAAACGACTTTCAGAATTATATCCGTAAGTATTCCTCTTGCGTAATTATTTAATTGGACCATTGAGTTTTACAGAGCTTCCTTGATCATCTTGGAATTTGTCCTCCCTTGCATGATGTCATATTTCATTCCACCAGTTACTCCTTGCCCTTCATTCCCCCCAAGAATTAATGTAAATGGTATTTTCAGTACCCCTTAAAATAATGATTTTAGGCATTTATCATTTCTGAATTAATAAGAATAAGTACAAAAATGACTTTTGGCTGAAGTTTGAAGATATGTTGAAATCCATTCATGAAAAATATTTTGACAAATAACCCCTAGTTTAAATAATACTTTTCAAGAGAATTTTATGATTTACAGTTTCTAAGAATTTAGTGAGGTAAATTAAGTATGTGATAATTCTACAGAATCCCTGAGGTCACGTATGTCACCATCATGCAGTTGTTGTCTCTAAATACTTTTTGAAATTCATGAGTAAATTTAGAGTTCTCTATTCCCTTTGTCAGAATTAGTGAACTTTCACTATAGAACTATTTGAAAATAAAAAAAAAATATTGTCTTTATGAGTGGTAACACCATCTTCTTTGAGAGAAAAATTTAGACTAAGTGTTATGTCCATTTGGCTATCAGCCTGAAAAACAGAAATATCTTGGAACTAAGATGACTACCTTGAAATACTATGTAAAGAGCTATATTTAGAAATTGGGAATTGTTTTATTCTGTCATGCTCCAAAGACTGAATTAAAGAAAAATGATGAGAATATCAAAGGTAAGTTTTGACTTGATGTAGATTAGAGTTTTTACTAGTTGTAGCTGTCTTACAAGGGAAAGGTCTCTTTGGTGAAAAAATAAAAGTGTGATCATGGAAAGGCTTCATCACAGACTGAAGGTAGAAAATGGATTATTATTTTAGAATAGTCTAATTCAACCTCTCTCAGGTCTCATACTCTTTGCATATCTATCAGTGTGATTTATTCTCCTAGTATATATGTAAATAAATATATATAAAATTTTGTTTGCAAGAGCACAGAGTTTATGGAGTATTTTGGATTATTTTAATTCCAGGTTATTTTTTCTAAGAATTACGAGGATGAGATTAATGGCATGGTGTTTTTTTTTTCTTTAAAAATATCTTTCACTGTCATCTTCAGTGTGACTTAAATGTACCTTCTTTAAAAATATCTTGTAATAGGGCATTCACATTTGTGAAATATCTATGATTATGACCTTAACATTCATAGAATGAGTACAGCTCACCATCATATTTCATAGATAAATTAAATTTTCATATAAATTATTTCTAAAGGCAGTGATTCCTAGTTCAGTTGATTCAAGATCTCTTATTCTTTCCATAATATTTATCAGTTTTATCAGGTATAATTCTTTACCTAACAGGAATCTTGAGGCTCTGTATTCTCTCTTCAGTTTACAGATGTGGACGCTATTACCTAGACAGATTAAATGACTTACGGAAAGGCGAACTTGGCTTCAAAGGGATAGAGCTGGCACGTGTCTTTTGATCCCCTTACCCCCTAATAATCTCATTTTATTAATTATACTACCTTGTCCTAAGTCTTGTTGAGACTTTTTAGATTCATCAACAAAATAATTCCTTTGCCAAACATAATAAATTAAAGAACAGTTAAATCAGGAAGAAGGAATGATACAGAAAAAGTTAGAGTCAAAAAAACCAAAAACAAAAAAAGGATAAAGAAATCCCAACTGATCATCCTTTGAAAATAGCAAATTTTTTTTCAGCCTGATTGTTAAAGGAAAAAGAGAGTAAAAATTTTTGATTAAAATAGAGACCAACCATGAACACAAGATAATTTATTCATAATACCACCATACAACCAATTCTGTAATGTAAAATCTACACGAAATTGATGATGTCTTAGTAAAATATAAATTATTAAAATCGACTCAGTAATTAACTGTTAAACTTGAATAGGTCATTACCATAAGAATTAGAAAGGTAACTAAGGTACATAGAAAAGTGAACCATGACCAGGAAATTGAGAAGTTATACGCACAATCTAAGGGTAAGAGACTTTAAATCAATGTTAGAAATCATGAATATATAAAAGTACATAATAAAATATCTAACTATATAAAAACTTTTAAAACGTGGCAAAAATAGTATTGTAAAAGTTTTAAAAGTTAATTTAGAAAAGAAATATTTGTAGGTTAGGGGATAGACAAACGAGTGGTAATTTAGGGGAGCAAAACTGTTTTTTCTGTTTCCCTTCTAAATTCTCAGCTAGGAGCCCTGTGACAGAAGACAGATTAAAAACAGAAAACATGTTACTTTATTTCATATGAGTTTTATGTGGCACAAGAGCCTTCAGAAGGAAGTGAAGACTGGATGACGTGTTTAAACCTCAGCATTTCTGTATTAGGTTTGATGGAGAGTGGAAAATCATGGAAATTTGTGGCGGGACAAAAGGTGTGAGCTAAGTGCAGTAGTAAACAGGGGGAGCAGAGCAAGCCAAGCCAATTCCGATTTCTTCCATCACTTCATCTTCAGACACGGGAAAGCTTCTTTTCTCTTGGTAGAGGGAGAGTGTCTCTAACCTGAGGGTCAGTGACCTATTTCAGGGAAAAGTCAGAAATTCTTCCTGCATGTGGTGTTTCTCAAATTTCTTTAGTTTAATATATTCGATATGCCAAGGTTCCATACTTTGAGGTATTGAGTCCTGGATCCCATCAATATTTACCATATAAGAATCATTTCAGAATTGATAAGACAACAAAACTCAATTTGAAAAATGGGCAAAGGATATACAAGGGTCATTCACAGAAGATTAGGTATAAAAAGATTGTTCACCTCAGTAGCAGTGATGAGGGAAATGAAATGAAAAATACTGGTGAAAATGCACTTCTCAGACTGGAAGGACATAATTTTGAAAGTGAGGATATGGGGTAGGGACATTTAGCCATTTTTTAAAGGACCTCTTTTAAAATTAAAAGCAAAACACATTACCTGCTTAGAACCTATTCCATCTAAATAAAAGAATCAGTATCTAAGGAAACACATCCTGAGACTTACTTCAGACTTCGTGTGTGCATTGTTTGTATATATGATTAGGGGGAAGTTGAGAAAGAAGGAATTAGTGGTGGGGCAAGTGTGCTGAAGGGGGAAAGAATGGTTAAAAAAAACAAACCCTGACTGTGTATGATGACATCTTTGATATGTGTGTAAAGTAGGAAATGCCAAGCAATGCTATGTATTATTTATGAATACCTACATCTGTAGTTAGGGTGGGTGTAAAAATGTGCATGAGAAAGAAAAACACAACTTTGTGCCTGGGATACTTTCTGGGGATAATGGATGGATAGATGGTTGGCTGGTTGGAAGGATGGAGAGATTAGATTGATTGTCTTCTTAAAAATAAATATGTAATTACAACTCGTAGCAAAGTGTGCAATAAAGGGAATATTTTGTCATTTCAATATTAACATCCTTGAGGAAATACAGTAATTTCTTTCTTCCACTTATTTGTTTTGTTGTTGTCAAAGAGGAGCTTATTCTTCTGAAAAATTACTGTTCTCTACTCTGTCAAACTAAGTCAAAAATAAAAACTAACGCTTTTGCAAAAAAAACTAAGCAATTCACAGGAAGGCTGAATTTTAGACTAACACATTTCAGCTCTTTCAGAAAAGATGACATGTCAGATCACCTGTTGTTTAAAAACGGAAACTTTCCTCCATCGCCTCTGAAGACTGTACAGGAGGAAACACGTTTAAATTGGAGCAGCGGGGTGTTGGTTGACTTTTACTACTGTGGAAGATGGATGTTGGAATACAATATTTTAAAAACAAATTTTTTTTCTAA
The DNA here is from genome assembly GCF_014824575.4 of Sturnira hondurensis. Lineage (NCBI taxonomy): Eukaryota > Metazoa > Chordata > Mammalia > Chiroptera > Phyllostomidae > Sturnira > Sturnira hondurensis. The sequence goes on from NW_028075269.1 coordinate 6,501,187, forward strand.
ATTGAGAAATAATACGTACTCCATAGGTTGAGTTTAGAGAATATAGCCACATATAAGAAAAAACAAGTCATAATTGATTCTATCATTTAACTGTAATTTTAAACAGATTTTAAAAATATAGTAAGATATTATTTTCAATTATTAATAAATGTAGATGTGCTTATTGGGGTAAATCTATAGTATATAGAAAAATATGGAGAAAAAGTGAACTCATAATTCCATCACCTTAATGAGTAGCAATGATTTTGTGTATTTCATTTTATCTTTTTAATTGTCAATAATTCATTATACTTTATGTACTATTTCTTGTTGAACTTTTTGGCTAGTTTTACTTTTTATTTATATTTTCAAATATTAAAATATGTTAGCCAATTTTAAGAAACCATTTTGATCAGTTGAGTTAATTTAGGAAGAATTGACATTTTCATCTGCATCCCAATCCAGCAGCATGTGTGTCTTTTCATTTATCACGATATTTTGTGTTTCTTATTAATATTTTTAAGTTAAAATGATAAAATACACAAAAGTATTAAGAAAAAATGAAAATAATTCATAATCATCCACCAATTTATGAGCTTGGTATATATTTTCTTCTAATTATTTTGGTTATATATGTAAATGCATTCATATATACACATATATATCTTATGCATACATATATATTTTCTAAAAGTTAATTATACTTATACAGTATAAGCACATTCATATTCCATTAAATTATGTTTAATTTTATTGGCTGTGGAGTGTTTCCTTTATAAAGTTCTTAGAATTCTAATTCTAATAAAACCTTATCCATGTTCACGTTACTCTATTTTAAATCTTTCTGTGCTATATTCTTTTAGATGTACTTCCTATGAACAACAAATACCAGATGTACATTGTGTAAACAAATCTGAATGTGTTTTCTATAAAAAGGTAATTAAATCTGGATATGCTTGCTCTATGTCATGTTTTATAAATATATGTTATATATTTATATTTTTGTATTTTATTCAATTTTTCTTTGGCTTTAAAATTTTTGTCATATATATATATATATATATATATATATATATATATATACGCACACACACATATATATGGATTTCCCTTTTCTCTAACACTTTTGATGATATATCTTTCATTTATTTTCAATATCTTTTTATTGTTGTTCAAGTACAGTTGTCTCCATTCCTCCCCCACTACTACTCCCTCCCACCCCAGCCATCCCCTCCTCTCACCCTTGACCTTACCCCACTTTGGCTTTGTCCATGTGTCCTTTATACATGTTTCTTGATGACCCTTCCCCTTTTTTCACCCATTGTCCCCTCCTCTGTCCCCTGTATTTACTGTCAGTTTGTTCTTTATTACAATGTCTCTGGTTGTATTTTGCTTGCTTGTTTATTTTGTTGATTAGGTTCCACTTAAGGTGAGATCCTATGGTATTTGTCTTTTACCACCTGGCTTATTTCACTTAGCATAATGCTCTCCAGTTCCATCCATTCAGTTGTGAGATGTAGGAGCTCCTCCTTACTTTCTTCTGCATAGTGTTCCATTGTGTTAATGTACCACAGTTTTTTGATCCATTCATTTACCAATCGGGACTTAAGTTGTTTCCAGCACTTGGTTATTGTAAGTTGTGCTCCTATGAACATTGGGGTGCATAGGTTGTTTTGAATTGGTGTTTCAGGGTTTTTAGGATATAATCCCAGCAGTGGAATTGCTGGGTCAAAAGGCAGTTTTGTTTTTAGTTTTCTGAGGAAATTCCATACTGTTTTCAACAGTGGCTGCACCAGTCTGCATTCCCACCAACAGTGCGCTAGGGTTCCCTTTTCTCCACAGCCTTGCCAGCACTTCCTGTTGGTTGATTTGTTTTATGATAGCCATTCTGACCAGTATGAAATGGCATCTCATTGTGATTTTAATTTGCATCTCTCTAATGGCTAGTGATGCTCAGCATCCTTTCATATGTCTCTGGGCCTTCTGTATGTCCTCTTTGGAGAAGTGTCTATTCAGGTCCTTTGCCCATTTTTTAATTCGGTTGTTTTTTTTTCCTGGAGTGGTATCATATGAGACCTTTATATATTTCAGAGATCAAACCCTTGTCTGAGGTATCATTTGCAAATATATTTTCCCATAGGGGTGATTCCCTTTCCATTTTGCTAATGTTTTCTTTAGCTGTGCAGAAGCTTTTTATTTTGATGATGTCCGATTTGTTTATTCTTCCTTTAATGCCCCTATTGCTGATGTTAGCATTTTTAAGATTAAAAGTACTTAATAATTCTTATAGTTAAGTATTCATAATAAAATCATATTTTCATTAACCACCCCGTGTAACATAAGAAGTTAACACTTATTTTTTTAAATTTATTTATTTATCTTTAGAGGGGAAGGAGAGAGGGAGAGAAACATCAACGCATGGTTGTCCCCTGCTGGGAATTGGCCTGCAGGGAACCAGCTGGCAACCCAGGCATGTGCCCTGACTGAGAATCGAATCACGATCCTCTAGTTTGCAGGCCCACGCTCAATCCACTGAGCTACACCAGCCAGAGCTAACACTCTCATTTTTATTTACCTTTTTCCTCACCTCATTTCTTGGCTTTTAAAATATTATTCTGGATTTTATAAATTAATTTCTACTATTATAATTTTTAGTTGGCAGTTTCATTGTTTGGCAGTCGTATCTAAAATAATTACTTATACTTAAATCCATATTGTAATATTACAAGTCTCATTTTAGATTTTAGAGATGAAATGAGATGGAAAACATCTCTACTTTTGCCTACCTGATACTATGTTTCTCATGCTTTCCTACATGGCAGTGTGACTTAGTGTAACATTGTAGGAATTTTATGGACGTTCCGTGTTTCCTTCTCATGTACAGGGCTGTGGAGCAGTCTGAGGGCGGCACCCTGTATCTTTCCTTTCCTAGTCAGTTTGTTTCTCCCTCCTCCATCAACTGGCTGGATATGTATTAGATATATTTATTTCTTTGAACGCTTTTGATACTCACAAATTTCACTAAGAAATATTAGTAGTTGGTCTCTTTTCATTAAATTTTCATGTTTTCGGTGAACAGTTTTGGCCTATAGATTGGGTCTTTACGAAGGAGTTTCTGTGATAGTTAGCCCCTACTGGTTGTTTGTTTTCTGACCCATGAGCACTTATTATTGATTGGTTGCAGTTGTATTACCTATGCCACATGTCCTTTATTTCCTCCCTTAGTGCTTTCAGCTGCTTTTACTTTGCCTTGGCGTTCTAGGAAATCTCTTCAGGGTTATTCTATGTATTACATGCTTGGTTTTCTACAGTTTTGGTTAAGTTTTATTTATTAAGTTTTACCATCTTGCTTAAGGTTTATTTCAGCTATTGAAAGTTATCTTTTCTTGTGACCTTATTGATTCATTGATATGTTCTTTTCTGCCAATATCTTTTTATTCCCTCTTGGTCCATCCTCTCATTTGTATGCTTTATTTCATTTTCAGTTTTCTTGAAATTTATGGCATCTAAATTATATGCATTCTAAACTTTTTTTGTAATAAATATTTTTCGGTAGGATGCTTTTGCTCTGTATCTTGAGTACAAATTACTCCTTCCTTTTTTTTTTCAGGATCTAGTCATAGATTCCATCTTGGTTGTATATTTCGTGTAAGTTTTTACTATTTGGATAGATTCTCCTTTCACCTGCTCATTTTTCCAGTCATGTGGGGCCAGAGTCTCCAGTTCAAATTTTAAGCTAGAAAATTACTTTAGGTACATAGTCTCATTACAAAAAGTCTTGGTATTGGAGAGTTCTTTCCTGGAATCTGCCAATAGGAGGAGGGTTCTATTGTTTTTTTTTAATTTTTACTGGAGAATGCAATTCATAAAAGCAACTGCTCTTATAATGTATAATTTCTGTGGCTCTTTTAGCCTTCCCATTCTAGAGAGGTTCTAGAGCAGCAGTTTTCAACGGGCGGGCCACAAGAAGTTTTAAAACATGCAATATCTGACTATTTAGTCACGGGCACTGGACTTTTTCCCCTTAGATTGTCAAATAAAAAAATAACAACAGCCAACACAACCGCTGAGTAATTGAATGAATCAAAATTATACCTGGTTTTTGTCATATTAGCAAAAAATTTATTTTTTTTTGGTGTGCTGCAGAATGTTAGCAATTAGTTTCTATGTGCCGTGAGATGACACAGGTTTGAAATTGCTGTTCTGGAGAGATTGTTCATATCCAGGGCACCTGTTGACAGCGCCTATCCATCTCTGCCCTTGGTACTGTTGTATTACATTAACTGAAGTCTCTGAATGAGCTCAGTGATGAAGGTACTGGTGACTGAATACGAGGAGACGGTGGGGTAAAATGGCCCATGCATCCAAGAGTATTCCTGTCTGTGTAGCATAAGTGATTCCTTGAGGGTGCTCTCTTCTGTCTCTGAGGAAAGGAGTGCTAATGGAATGCTCTTAGTTTTTTAACTAACTGGCCTCACTGCCTTGAATCAGGGTCCAATCAGACCTTCAGTAAAAGAGATATTTTTCCAGTATTCTGCCATGTCCTTGAGGAACATTTTTAGTTTTGGCTATTTGAATTTCCATTGTTTTGGTTTTTTTCCAGGAAGATTAAGTAGACATCAATAGCTGGCCTTCGTATTTTCTATTCAGGTTTGTTCTGTGGTCATGAAATTGGAGAGTTACCAGTATAATTTACCCATATGGTATATGTATTTTAAATTATCCATATGATCTGTTCTAAGTTGTATAGTGTTCTCTTGCATTTGAAGATTACCATTTACCTCCTCTTCCTTTTAAGCCACCATTTTTAATTTTTGGGTTAAATTCACACAGAAACTGGGCAAAGGTAAGTCTAGACCTCGTGGCTTTAAGCTTGCTACTTGCGTTCTTTCTAACACTGTACAATATGCTAGTGTTGTGGATGCAATGTAGCCATGTGCTCTAGCAGAGCCAGCATGCAAACCCAGGCATTTTGTCTCCAGGGCCAGTGTACAATTCAGGTGAAGGAATACACTATCCCCAACAGCCCTATCCATGTAAAATTTAGACTGTTGGGAATAAGATATGAGACACAGCTGTTATTAATCTTACTAACCGTAGGAGGTCAGTTCTGCTATGCACCGTCAAAGTGAAAGAATTTTTATAAGTATAAACAAGCATGAAAAAAACAACAACTTAGAAGGACCAACTAGACCATTTTGAACTATGGATGATGGTCTGGCACCTTTTCTCTATTTTTGGTGATACTGAATACAAATATAACTAAAATGGAATGTTGTATTTTGCCCCACTGAATACTATATAATCTTTGCCCAAGGGATATTAACCTTGCAAGATCAAGGTGTTTCAGAAGGTAAGAGTACTCTCTGACTTAGTTCCGAGGCTTGAGGAAGCATGTCATACTAAGTAGTTTTCAGGCAGCCTTGCAGGTCACAGGTTCCAAGGGAATTGGTATGTATACAGTTCATGCCCTCATAGAGCTTACAATGTAAGTGGAAAATAGATAGGAAAGAGATGATTTCACAGTTATAATTTAACTGCAGTTGTGATTATGGCTAAGAATGAGTACAATATGTTTTGTAAAGCAATATGAATACAGTAGGTACTAAGAGCAATATGTTCTAATGTAGTCTAGAATATCTGGAACAACTACCTGTGTATCTGGATTCCAGGCAGGACTTGAATTAGTAATGACTGTTAGGTAAAGAGGGAGAGTTGGTGGAGTGAGAGATAAAACATTTGTAGTAATGAGAACTGGATATTCAAAGATCCTTAGCAGGAAGGAGGATGTCATATTGAAGAAACTGTATGTAAAATGAGCCATGTGAATGGACGAAGAGAGCAGAGGACTGGCCAGAAGAGGTAAGCTGGGGCCAGACCGTACAGGACCTTGTTAAGGATTTTCGATTTTATAGCCTTCAAGGGAAGATGCCGAACTGTTTGAAATAGGAGACTGACATGATAATGTTGACATTTTTAACAGTAGTTTGCTTGCATATGAAGAAGCCGTTAAAGGAGGAAAGGATTCAGGCAGGTCAGTGAAGAGGTTAGACAGTGCCACTCTATGTGAAAGCTGATGGTTGGTGGCCTTTGAAGATGTTTTTTCTGACCATCCCATTAGAAATTGTACTCTGCTTTAATTGTTCCTGGCTTCCCTTTTTAAAGGGATTCTAAGAGAATAAAATAACCCCTCCCAAGGTAAATTTATGTTGCGGTTTTATAGGTAAAATTGAAGTTAATGTTGTGACATTAAATTTTAAGAGACCCTTCAAGAGTTCCCACTTATCTGACTTGGCCAATATAAGGAAGGAGACAAGGAATAAGTAAAGCCAACCCTGCCATGTTCGAAAGTCCTGCAGAAGGAGTCTTTGCATTCTCACGGTAGATTTTTAGTGATTACCTTTCCTCCAGAATCCTCTCCAGCTCATGTTTTCCCTCTCTAGAGGAATGGTATCACCTAGGAAAAATACGTTCATTCATTAGCTGAGTGAGCCTAGGCACTAGTCTTGCTTAACGATTCCCCTTCCCTCCCCCTTGTGTGTAATCAGCAGTAGGGGCCTTTCAGTTCCACGTCACATCTTGGCAACTTTAGTATCTGCCCTCTCTTTCTTCTTCACCGTCTAACTCTGGAGCCATAGTGCTGCTTTTTTGAATGTCAGTCCGGCCATTTACTCACTGTAAAGCTTCAGATAAATCAGCCTCTCTGTCCCTCAATTTCCTCCTTTCAGGTGGGAATAATAGCACCTACCTCCTAGGAATGTTGTGAGGAAGACCGTTTAGTATGTGCTTTTCGTGTGTCATGAAACCATTTTATTGGGTCCGTGTCAGCATTTTATGGAATGGAATAAAGTATGAAATATCATTGTATATCATATTAAATTAAATTAAATATTGTTTCTTGTGAAATCATATGTATGTATATATGCACACACATATGTTGTGGTTGTGCATGGAATTTCAGTCGAACCACATTTCTTTCTATCTCAATGAAAATGTTTTTGAAAACTATACTATATGGCTACAGTCCATATATTTGTTCATATTATGTACTAAATGTTGAAGTGATGAAACTGTCTAATGCATGTCCATATTCCTAGGACCTAGCTCTGTGCTTGGAATATATATGGAGGTCCATAAATGTTTGTTTATGGTTCAAACTAAACAGAAATGGTGTGGATGACAGTTATACTTTCTAGGGTTCTGTTTCCTGGAAGCAGTAATTTGGCTAGAGAATGAGAGTCCCCTGAAACTGCCACCCCTTAGTCTGTGCTTTCCCAGTCTTGCAATAGATGAGGTAGACTCTGAAATATAGACACTGATTATGAAGAAAGGACACATCTTTGGAGAGTGGATAGAATTTTCAAATAAGAAATAAAGATATAGTATCTATAATAAAAATATTTAAAATGTATGACAGAAAGCAAATGAACTTTTCTCCTTACTGAGGATTATAATAATACCAACAGTCCCCAATTTATGAAGATTTGACTTGAGACTTTGACTTTATGATGCAAAAAGCAGTATGGTACAAAAGCAATAATTGCTTTATGGTCCAAAAGCAATAATGCACTCTGTAGAAACTTTACTGAGTTTTGAATGTTGATCTTTTCCTGAGCTAGTGATAACTGTTCAATGCTGCCTGGTGATGCTGGGCAGTTGCAGCCGTCCTCAGCTCCCAAAGAGCCGTGCAGTCACAAGGGTAGCCAACCAGTGCTCTATAGTACACCGTTGTTTTGCATATTAAGCTTTGTGTTTTCACATATCGTCATGTCCACAAAATGCCTATCTTTATCTCCCACTTCTGGTGAGAAGAGGGAGGCAATTACTCTTGAGATGAAATGCAAGATAATTCCCATTTGTAGGCTAATGTATGTATACTGAGCAAATTTAAGCTATGAGGTTCAGTAGGTTAGATGTATTAAATATATTTTTGGCTCAGTATATTTTCAACTTACGGATTTTGGGGGGATGTACCCCGTCATTAGTCAAGGGGCATCTGTCTCTGGGAGGAGGGATGATGAGTAGGCTCAGAAAGGTACCTGACCCTGGGTTTATCAAATGAATCGCTTTTCTCAGTTTTCAGTCAACTCTTACTCTTCTGAACTCTTACTTGGTATGCTGGTTAGTCTCCATTTGCCTTTAGACTTTCTCCATCCTTGTTCACACTGATCCCCAGAAGTTGACTTTTATGAATTTATCAACGGGTTTCCTTTTCTTCTGACTTCTGGTTGGATTCAGTGAATAGGAGGCACTGGCAGGAAATGAGAGGGCAGAGATGAGTGAGGTGAGAGTCATTGTTAGCAGTGGCCACATTTTCTCTTCAAGCATCATTGTTCATGGCCTCTTCTATGAGATGTAGCTCGGGCTCTTTGGGATTTCGGTCACTACTCCTTGTCTTTCCTCTTCAACTTCTTACCTCATGTGTGTTATAGGGATTAGATAATATTATGGAATTAAATTGTTTAGCATAAAACCATTTAGTAAATGTTAGCTGTAGCCATGTTGTGAGCTATAGCTGCTTTTGCTCTCAGGCTAACATTTTCTCTGTTGTGACTTCTGCATCCGTTCTTGGCTTCAGGCCAAAATGATATTTTTATGAATGTCAAAACCAAACAGAAGACCTTCCTATGTGTCTCCTGTTCTTTGGCTCTCCCCTTTTATATGCATATGCTACTTTCTGAAAGCTACATTTTCCTAATTAAAGAAGGTTGAAAGTTTTGCAAGATTTAATTTTCAGTCCATTCTTGTTCTGTAACCTAAAAATTCTGGAAGTCCAACTCCTGAGTTCTGTTCATTGCCTATAGGTTTAAATACTTATTATTAATCATTAACCTTATTACTGCCATGAGGAAACAGAGTCTGCAAGTGATTTTTTTGAATAAAGTCTTTGGTTCTTGTTTTCTGACAGTACAGTTTAACTATAGACCACATGCTTAACACCTCTACACCTGTTCCCAAGTGTTGTTATAGATGTATTTCCTCACTCAGGAGATTTAACTGAAAGGTTTAAGAACTGGACCTGGCCAGGTGGCTCAGTTAGTTGGAACATTGTCCTGTATACCCAAAAGATTGTGGGTTTGATACCTGGTTGGGGTACATGTGAGAGGCAACTGATCAATATTTCTTTTCTCTCTCTGACTCGCTCATCAATAAATATATCATTTGGTGGGGATTTAAAAAAATTAAAAAACGGATTCATGGAACTCAGCATATATACTTGGAATTTAAATGACATTTAATATTATGGTAACTATGAGAAAATTAATTACCTCTTTACAAACTTAAGGTAATCCATTTTTATTGCCTATGACATTTGAACATCGCCATATGGTACCAGGATAAGAATAGCAGCTTGTTCAGAACTAGAATAACTTTACCTAGAAAGACTTCCTTTTATTTTATCTTGGGTAAACAATGCATATTTAGAGACATATTTTATTGCATATGAGAAAATTTTAGTAAAACCCTTTACAGTTGGGCTTCTGAGATATTAAAAGAAGGAAAACAATAATATAATTGTATTTTCTCTCACATCATGAACTACTTAAGTCAAAATAAGCTTGCTATAATTAATGTATAATCCCCCTGTTCTCTACACCCCCACTTTTGCCTGATATTTAAAGCAAAACTGAGACAAACAGCTGCTGAATTGGATCATCTCCTTTAGTATTTTATTCTTGTTTCCTGAGAGAATACAATCTAAATTTAATGCACAATTCAACATCATTTTAGTGCCTGCTGTGTATAGGGAAGTGGGGTTGGCCTGGGGATTGGTGAGCAGCTCAGGGAATGGTGTCTATACCAAAAGAGAAGCTCGGGTATGTAGATCTCCCGGGAGAGAAAATAGCAAAACATACTCTAAACTCCAAATACATTATTTTTGGCATATTTATTCTTATTTTCCCTATTAGTATTGTTTGTTGCTCATTTAATTTAATTCAAGGAACTCTATTTTGTTGCAGATATTAAAATACATTTTTGAATTACAGCTGGATAAAAAGCACTATAATTCCTTCCTACCCTATGAAGAAAGACAAGCTAAACAGGTATTTACAATAGAGACGGTGAGTGTCAGAACTCCAAAACATTAGATGTTATAGAAATAAGGTTACATAGCATGGAAGAGGTGACTGTGTTATTTAAATATAATACCATTGCTACAAATATTTATGAAAAGGAAGAGTGTTCACTACGTAGGACTTACACCATTTCGTAAGGCAAGTAAAATGTCTGTAATAATGAGGTATCACTGATCGAGTTAATTAAGTTATTCAAGTAGTGCTTCTGTCTAACAAGCTGTATTCCACGGTAAAATTTCCAGATAAAGTTAAATTTTTCTCTCACCACCGGAGTCTGTTAAGAATTTGGCCTCTGTTTTTCCTCCAGACTCATCTGCTATGACTCTATACCAGCCTCCACGAACCTACTTTTATATAAACTCATCAGGTGGTGTCATATCAATACCACCCTTTCTGTGTACATGTTCCTTATTCCACCTCCCTTTCAAGACTAAGCACTCGTCCTCTGGGGAATTCGTCAGTGACTCTCCCAGTTTAACTTAAAGTCCCTCCTCTATTTCCTCTCACACCCTGTGCTCCTTTATCCAGGCTCCTGACACACCATTATGTAGCTTTACTACCATATCTTTTATGCTCCTTAGAGTATGACTGTGTCTTATCCAACTTTCTATGTTCAAAATTCGTAGGAGATACTTGACTAATGTCATATGGATAAATAAATGAATGGATGATCACGTTCAGCTTTCTGTATCAGATGTGCAGAAGGAGAAGAAATTAGATGTAATTTGCTGAGTTTATCTTAATTTTCATTTCACAATGGAAATCTAATGCTTCTAAATCTCAAACACTATTTGAAATAATGTTTGTCTAGATATGGATTCTAAAGAGAATTAAAGGACTAACTTCAGATTCAACTTCTCAGTAGGTATTTATAATAGGGGATAAAGAAATATTAGGAAATAAACTCCGATTAGCTATACTGTACCTTGCAATAAGCTCAAACCCCTTATTACTAGCGTTTACTGTAGAGAAACCACGTCAGGGGAACCTAATGGGAGTATAATATTCTTATTATACATAGGTGTTCAGATACTGTATGGTAAAAGAAACTACATTCTATTTTCTAGTAATGCTAGTCTGTTTTTCTTTCCCTGGAACTGAAAAATTCATGTTTAGCATGTCAACTCCTGCAGCTCAAATTATTAATTTCTTTAAAGAAAAAAAGCCAATTCCATATATCGTTCTGGTAGCATGTAATAAACGAAGATATCAGGATACAAAGAATAATTCAGAAATTACTTTTTATATTAACATCTTATTTTTTATCTTGAAGAATTTTTCATATCAGCAAGTATATTAGAACATATTTTGTGCAATGTGTAGGCTTAGTGTAGGGTTTTCTGCACTGAAACTTTGCAGTGATGTTGGTTAATTGCTAGATTTCAGGCACCTCTCTAACCTTCTTCTTAGTGGGTGTGAGAGGGTTTATTTGTAAGAGATATTGCTACTGACAGAATTTTATCTTTTTCTCCTGGAATCTCAACAGCACTTCCCATGTTAGAGGCATCCCCAGAAAGTTCGTCAAAGGATTTCCACCTACATGCTGAATAGCTAACAGGGCTTGACCCATTTTTTCCCTTATTAAGGTAGCAGCATATGCATCATGGGGAAAAATCGAATAGGAGCTAGCCTAAGCTTGGGATTTCAAAAAGTTATCTACCTATGTGCAATGCATTGAAGTGGAAACCAAAATTATTTATTTTGTATATACCCCTAATAATTTCAGAACTTCTCATGTAAAAGAAGTCACATCTGATATCATGAACTTATTATTGAGCGCCTTAAAATTTATATTTGTATTATCAAATGCAATAAATGTAAATAGCAAAAATGGAGCATATTATAAATTGAGAATACTCCTTTGGAGCTGATTTTTAGGATATAATAAAGCATTGTTTTATATAAACCGCTTCCTTGAGGATGATTGACATACAAAGAGCTGTATGTATTTAATGTATACAATTCAATGAATGTGGAGATAAGTATAGATCCACAGTCTATGCTATAGACATATATGTATTACCTCCAAAAATTTACGCTCACTCTCTTTATTATTTTTTTTGTGTGTGATAAGAAACTTGATGTAAAATCTATCCTCCCAGCAGTTTTAAAGTATATGATACAGTATTGTTAACTATAGCCTCCATGTTGTGCAGGAAATCTCTAGGACTTTCCCATTTTGTGTAAGTGAAACTTTGTACGCTTTGACTAATCACCCTCCCACCGTGGGACACCCAAGCACCTGGCATCCACCATTCTATATAATACTTTCTGCTTCTGAGTTTGACTATTTTAGATGAGGACAAAAAGTAATTGCCTTACTGGTTAAATAATATAGATAGTAATCATTAAATGAGACTAAAACTTTGAACAGTAACGGTAATAGAACTCTTTAAAAACAGACAAAATAATTATAATACAGAGAATAAGAAAGTGTATTTAAAAATAATTTCGCTTATATAAATGATTGAATCTTCATAATAAGTTTTTTTATCTATTTGAAGCATAAATTTTTTTTTCTTGTGACATCTTAACACTCATATGTAGACTATGGCAGATTGATTAAAAAAAAAATCCTAAAAGATAAAAGTCTCTTTGAAACACAAGACCACCTTCAGTATTTCCCTCATTAAATGTCTGCATTTGGGCAAGTTACGTGTCACCTCTTCTTCATGATGAATGAGGAGTTACTATAAGTGAGAAAATGTAATGTTAATTATTGTTACCACAGCAGTTGCTTTTTCTGCTGTTATTAGTTTGGAGTCAGTCACCCAGCAAATATCCAATTACAAGCACATGAGTGGTGCATTCACTTCCCTTTTGTAGTTATTTCACCGTCTGACCAGACTCATTGTTTTGAATTCCTCTCCTTCCATTCATTCTTTCACCCAAGTCAGGCTTTCAACCGTCCAGCCTCCCGACTCTACCAAAATTCCTCCTGTCAGAGACACCAGTGCTGTCCAAACTACCAGCGTCAGTGGCCAATTCCTGTTCCTCATTATACTTGACCATCAACATCATGTGATGTTGTGGACTATTTCCTCCTTCTTTAAACTACTTTATTTGGATTCTTTGGGTTTCCTTCTCCTCAAACTAGGAGCTTCTTCTCAAATTTCTTTTTGAGTTTCTTTTTATCATCCTCTAATATTTGTGCTTCCCAGGAACTCTTTTTTTTTGTTTTTTTGTTTTGTTTATATATATGTATTTTTATTGTTGTTCAAGTACAGTTGTCTCCATTCCCCACCCTGGGACTTTTTTACAGGCCTTTCTTTTTTTCTATTGATATTCATTCCCTCAGTAAACTATCCAGTCACCGAGCTTTAAAAACTACCCATTGATGACTCTCACAGGTTAATCTCCATCCAATTGCTTAGCTAACATTTCCCCTTGGCGATCTAATAGAAATCACCAGTCTAACACATCCAAGCAAAGCTCTTGATCTTCCCTTTAAAACCTGACTCACCCAGAATTGAACCATTAGTTAAGGGAAATTCTGTTTTTTCTATTTGCTCAAGCATGATAAAACAAAATAAAATTTAATTAAAAAATGAAAGAATGTTGTGTCTTTTTAATCAGATAGTATAATTTTGTCTGGATATTCTATTAGCTGTACCTTCAAAGTACATATACAATCTGGCCCCTCTCTACTACCTTATTAATGCTACCTTGGCCAAACCACCATCATCTTGTACCTGGATTTTTCCATCCTAACTGGTGTTTAGTCTTCTGCTATTATAATATTTTTGTGGTCAGATTTCTGCACCAGAACAAGTTATCCTTTTCCACAAAAGTTTATATTGTCACTCCTCTGCTCTGCTCTTATTAACCAATATCAACCAATACACTTAATTTAAAAATTAAAAAGGAAAAAGACACTGAGACAGAGGAGTAGCCATGGCAGTGTGCGGACATGTGGATTACACGAGACAAGCCAGGCATGTCAAGGAAAAAGCAAGGAAGCCTATGAGGGAATAGATAATGAGCAAGAAACAGTGACAGATGATGTCAGGAAGCTAATGGATGGGTTGGAGGGTGGTAGCATTCAGAAGATAGATCAGGCAGTTTTGTAGATCATTGAAAAAGCTCTGGCTTTTATTCTTTGCCGATTTATGAGTTGAAGAATGAAAGACATAGTCGGATGTGTTTAGAAACATCACTCTGACTGCAGGGTTGAGAGTGCCCTGCAGGAGCCGAGGGCAGGTGCAGGAAGCTAGGAATGGACAGGGGAGAGGGGCTTTTAAGGTAATACCAATAAAACTCTGTTTAAGATTTTGAGAATATGAAAACCAGGTGTTTGATAAAAGAGCTATGCATATTTTTTGCCTGTTATTAGCATGGACTTATTTGTCAGTTGTTCTTAAATATTATTCCTGTTATAATTATTACTAAGCTTAGATTTATTGATTTTCTGTCATGCTTTGTACCATCTCTACTTGAGTATGAGCAACCCCAAAACAGGAATAATGTTCTATTCACCTCTGTTCTCCATGTTTAAAACTTTTTTCTTGAATTAAATTAGAAAAGCTCAAATATTCTGTTCATATGCAAAAAAAAAAAAAAAAAACAAAACTCTAGAAAGACAGAGAACCAAAGGGCAAATTCAGATTAGGAAACTGTAGTAATGACAATTTAGACAGTTATCTGAAGGGTTGAAACCTACCACAAGGATAATCAAAAGAAAACTGTTAAACAGCTTATTTTAACCAATAATGGCTGGTTAAAATAAATTAAAATTCAACTATGATTTTAATTTCAAAAATTTTAAACTTGTTCAAAATAGTATTTTTGAGTTTAAAAAAAGCTTCTATCGATTTCTTGGTAATTTATATTTAGTTGAAGAGAGCAATAATAGTATTTGAAAGAGCACTATTGGTTTAACCTATAGATCGCATCAGTCCACTCACTGGCTTAAAAACCTTTAGTGGTTTCTCATCTTTTAAGGATGAAATTCAAAGTCCTTTGTCAGAGATTGAAAGCCATTTATGAGATGGTCCCTGAGTGCCACTCCATCCCTATGCCTAGCCTTCTTTTATATCAATGTGCAGTTCCTTCTGTTCCTTGGATCTGCAATGCCTTCCTGCTCCTCCGCCTAATACAAACGCCTACCACCCTAACTCTCCTGTCCTGCTTCCCAAGTCCAGATCAGGTGTATTCTTTGTGTTTCTTAACGTCTACTTCTTACTTCTGTCATGGAACTTACTACATTACAGAGCTCTTACCTGTTTGTCTCTTCTACTACGTGGAAAAATCTTGGCAGAGGGATTTTTTTTTTTTTTAGTCCTTTGTGTTTAAAACAGTTGTGTGAAAGGATCTAGTAGACGTGTGACTGAATAGATTGGAGAATAAGATGTTCACTTGGGAATGGAACAACTGTGGATGGTTTTCAGTTCAAAGCGTGGTGCTCTTTACCCAGAGAAGCAAACGAGTGTTATATAACTTTCTAGTTACAGTTTATTTTTCTATTTTAAAAAGTAATGTAAACCTATAGAAAACATTTGAAATTAAAAAGTACAAAAAAAATCACTCACAGTCACCCTCATATAAACTCTTGTAGGTTTGTGATATTATTTCCTTCCAGTGGTTGTTTTTCTGTGTGTGTGTGTGTTCATTGTGTTTGTTGGATGTTAAAATTTCTGACTATGATTGTGGGTTTGTCTTTTTCTTTCACTACCTCTACCTCATATTATTAGGTACTTAGCTAAAAACTGAAATACCCCTCTGGTACTCCACCTAATATTATAACATGTAAATATATAATTTTGGTTTTGTTTTCTGTGAGGGGAGAATTTATGCTTTTCAAATCTTGGTGTTTCCTTACTGTCCTGCCTTTTGTGAGGGGTTCAGTACGCGTTCAATAATGGTTACGTCCTTTCTTTACATCATTAAACAGGTAATGTGCATCCTTTATGTATATTACTATATGGTGTAATTTAGCTTTCTTAGTGATATTTTATAACTTATTTTCCTTTTGAAAATGGTGTTTCTCCTACATTATTTGCTTCTTGCACATTAAAGTGGCAGAGAAGCCTAACTATGAAACATTCTGGGCAGTATGCATGGCTGATTCAGCCAAGTTAATTATTGATTTAAAGGCCAAAGCAACCTTCTCTTAGTTGGTTTTATTGTCTAGAAATCGCCTTCAATTCTGCTTTTCACCTGCCAGAAAAAGCATCAGCTCTCTTGTTATCGGTGACCTTTGACTTGTCAGGAGCATTCAAAACATTGTTATTTCTGCATGACTAATAAAATATATCAGGTCAGCCACCTTGTCAATTTTAGCTCTTCCCTTTCCTATACCACTTGCATTATTCGTGGTCGAGGATAAGAGAGGAGTTTCAGGGATTTCTGTAGATATTTTGGGGAAAGGGTGATTCTTGAATCAGAACCATCAGATCTGTGTTTTTCTTTAATCCTTTTTAACAAAGCCTTCCCTCAGTCACATCTGAAATATATCTTGTTTTTTAAGGCTATGTGACTTTCTAACCTTGAGTTTGCCTCTCAGTAAAGTAGATCTCTGTTTTCCCCACTAACAAGGGTAATATTTGAAGCCAATTCAAAGAGATGGCAAAATTATTCCCTTTGCTTCTCCTGCCATGTTCTCACTACACTATATTTATTATTCTCTAGCATAGAGGTGAAAAAAAAAGATCACTTTTTGGCCCAGCCCACTGTTGCTAAATTAGAAACTTCCTATTTTGGTCAGCATTTTGCTTCACTCAACAAATAACCCTTTCAATAGTAAACTTTATAATTAATAAAGCTTTAGTTTTAAGGACACCAAGCCTTTCAACTAACTCCAAACTTGTAAACTTCTCTCTCAAGAAATTGCTTATTAATCCTGTTCTTGCTACGTCATCATTTTTCATGTGAACGAGTCATTACTCCAGAGCTCTGAGGTTCCCCATGCCATCCAGGAGTGATATAGTGCTATAATAGAATTTTCTTGTAATAATTCACAAAGCCTTAGGTACTTCATATATTCCAAGCACCTGGTACTCTGGGATTTACCATTAGAAATATGTTACTAACTAGTCTCCATACCCAAGTTCCATCCAATAACTTAATCTCTCAGTTTCTTGGATTCCTTAACTCGAATGAATTTTTCTTCTTCCCACCTCCACCACCTCCATTCATTCACTCCCACCTTCACCATTCACTTATTTGATCATACCCTGGATCTCCAAAATTTCCATTTCAAACATTTCAGTCCCTAATCCTGACTTCTTTTCCTTCTAGAGCCCCCTACTCAAATACTCCAACTGTCCTTCAGCCCCTTGGTGTCCCCCAACCTCGTAGTTCAATGACACTAATTCTTTCTTACTGTCCAGCTTCCTCAAAATGCAATTACTCATCTTTTTCTCTTACTTCCTCTGTCACATAACCGCCCCAAACTGTTTTTTTTATACCCAGCTAACTGCTTACCCCACACCTGCAGCTGAACATACCTAGAGAAAATAATATAATTGTACTGGCTGGGCTAATTTCAAGTGTATTACCACAAATTCATCCAGTAAACTGGTATTTATTGGACAAGAAGTATGTGAGACATAGTCTGAATGCTAGGAGTCTATTATTAATAAAATACACAAATATCCTTTCTTCTCAAAGCATACTTATTATTGGGCTGTGAAGTATATATTGAATTATCTGTAAGTACTAAGGAGGGATATATCAATAAGTACAGGAGGGATATATAGGATTGCAATTTTAGTTAATAAAGGAGGCATCACTGATTCGAAGGGTCATTTATTACCCTAGGGTCTTTATTACCACTAGTTAATTCCCATTCTCCTAGGCACTGTATAATTCTTCCACTTCTCACTAATGCCTAGGTCTCTTTTTCCTCTAAGCCAATGGTTTTGCCACCTGTAGATAAAGAGACAAAATAAAATATGAATTTTATTATATTTTATCATAAGCTCCACCATTCTACCTGTATCTGTATGCATCTACTGTGTCTTCCTGTTAGCTATAATGGAAGACTACTTTTTTAAAAAATAAAGTAAGCATCTACACTTAAGCATTGAATCCAACTCTCCTTTTTTCTCTCAAGGGTTTTGCTCTTGAAATTTCCCCTTTCCTGCATTGTCAGTCTCTCCCTTTCTATGAGAGCATTCCTCATCAGTAAACAAGCAATTTTAATATCACACTTTTAAAAAAATCCTTTCTTGACCCCAAATTCCTTTATGGCTTTGCTTCATTTTTCTCTTCCCTTTATGACATAACTCTTGAAAATAGTCCATATTCATGCCTTAAGTCAATGGTGAGCTTTCATCCTCACCATTTTATTGAAGTAACTACTCCTTCCTTCCTTAATATAATGTTTCCTCTAGGTTTCTATGACTCCAAAGTCACCGGCTTTCCTCATACCTTCACTTCCTGGTGTCATTCTCCTCTAATAAACTTCTAATTCAGGAGTACCTCTGGCCTTTGGCTTTGGCTTCTTCTCTATCTACATATTCTTCGGAGTCTGATCCCTAGGCTTCTGGGGCCATCTTTTCACTAATGGCTCTGTAATTTCTGTCTCCAGTCCTGACCTTTCCTTTAAACTCAACTCACGCATTGTCTAGTCAGCCACTGAAATTTGCCACTTAATATGGCCAGATCTGAAATATGTTTTCCTCTCCACCAAAATCATCCTCTATTTCTTGTTTCAGTAATTGGCACCCAGTTTCTTGGGGGTAAAACAAAAACAAAACCCAAAGCAAGTGGTCATCTGTGATTCTGACCCCCCACTCATACTTCTTAACTACTCCAAAATATAGCCATAATTCAGCCACTCTCCCCATCTGTGTGGCTATAAATTTAGTGTAAGTATATTACCTCTAGCCTCGCTTACTGAGAATGCCTTCTAAATTTTCTGTCTTAACTGGGCCCTGCACCTAACTAAAACAGCTACTCCATTTTGGAAGAAAGTGCCTATAAATCATAATACTTCTTGTAGGTCTTCTAGAGGCAGGATTAAAAAAAATGTTTGATCACTATAAGTTGATTATTTTTTCCCAACCTGGGCCAATGGAGCAATTTAATAATTTGCCAACTTTCAGCAAAATTGAACTAGTTTCTAGGTTTCAAGGATTGTGTCCTACGTCAACTAAGAGCCTTAGACTCCGTCATTGTATTATTTTATCTGTCACTTTCTAGAAGCCCTAGTAAATGTAATGCTCATCTTTGGGAATAGTAGTAGATACTAAATAAGTCTACAGAAATAAATACCAGATCAACAACTAATATGCCCAAATTCTAAGTTTTTCACAGCATTCAACTGAACTATGAAGAAGTGTTACATTTATAAACCCATCAAAAACCAGTAATGTTTTACTAGATCATTTGGAAACTTGTTATGCCCCTTTCTATCCAGAGAATATGGACTTAACAAGGATGGGTGGATGGATGGGTAGGTGGGTGGCCATGGGTGGATAGACAGATATGTTGGCAGGATGGGTCGGGGGAGAAAAACAGGCACGTATAAATATATAGATAATTGTTCAGACATAGATTTTGTATCTGCATGTAAGTAGGTGTATGCATGTCTTAGAACATATATCAGCCCTGGCTGGTGTAGCTCAGTGGATTGAGCACGGGCTTGCAAACCAGACAAATGCGGTTCGATTCCCAGTCAGGGCACATGCCTGGGTTGCAGGCCAGTTCCCAGCATGGGCCAGTTCCCAGCAGGGGATGCATGAGAAGCAACCATACATTGATGTTTCTCTTCCTCTCTTCTTCCCTTCTCCTCTAAAGATAAATTAAAAAAAAAAGAACATATATCAGTTACGGCTCTTCCTAAAGACCTTCACAGTCACTCGTAAGACATTCAGGTAGCCACCCCCGCGTTGTTGGGTAAGAGCGCACTCTTTCTTACCCTACACTAGGGACACTGACATTGTAATAGTAGTGGTGATGATGACGATGATGGTGAGGTCCGTTAACTATGTACTCTGTTAGTCAATGTTCTTAACACTTTACAGGTATTATTTAATCTTCACAGTAAACTTGCCACATAGATTACTATTACTAACTTACACATATCACTTCACTGTGAGATAGAATTAGTGGTCATCTGGGGTTTTCTTTCCTCCTCACTACTCAAAAATCAATGTAGACTGCAGACTCTGCTTTAGAATATGTTTTCTGGTGAAGAACCTCACTCCACTGTCTTCCCAGATCCTGTACTTGCATGTCATTTAGTTATCAATATAATTTGAGGATCAGTTATGATACAAGAATCATGTGATGCAGGGACCAAGAAAAATCATTATGTTCCAAGATTGGGCTCTGGATATTAGAGGATAAAGGTGAAAAGCATTAGTACCCTAGAATAGTTTCATTAATATATTCCTTTCTGTACTGTATTCACAGTCTCTTGCAGTTGACCTTAATTCTGAATGGACTTGGTTCTTCCACTAATTAACCATTTGAACTTGTAAAAATTCCTCTATTTCTCTGAATTTCTCTTCTTTATCTGGCACAAGAGTTTTGTTAAGCTATGTGATGTCAAAGATTTTGTGTAACACTGAAGTTGTAAATGCTGAATACAGAAAGATATGGCCATGTATCAGGGCTGTAAAAGGAAGAAAAGAATCTTTCTTAATCATCTAAGAATTTACTGTAGTATTGCTTTATATCAATAATAACAGCTATAATATATTAATCACCTAATGTGCAAGCCTCTGTGATTGACAGTGATCAAGGCAATTGGAAAATGTGTAATGAGCCAATTAGTGCCTTCATGAAGTGGATTCTGTGGTGTGATTGGAGTGATAAATGCAAATTACTGAAGATCCTAGTGCTATAGAAAACAGTGGCACAACAAAACAGGCAATTTGAGGTTTATAAATGTCAGCTTAGATCATGCCCTGTTTCATGAATCATAGGCAGGTATAATACTCATCGCCTTCCTACTTCCCCTGCCCTTTCACTTTGCAAATTCCCTGAATTTACAAGTTCTGAATTATTTGATGTGAAGTCTGCACCCTGCTAAGGTAGAAGCTCACCAGAACCATCATAGAAAGACTAGACAGGAAGAACTTCCTCTGAGACAAACATGAAAGAAGAGTTGACGAGTTAATGAAAACTATCAGTTGTGTAGGCCTTCTCTTTACTGTCTTCTCTGTGGAATTTAAACATACATGTGCGAAGGCCCCAAATACAGGGCCCAGCAGAAGTCACGCCTGCTTGAGTATAGTAGGCAGGGTAATAAAATGGGTGTAATAATTTATCATTTTAATTTGAACATTTCACCTAAAATGTCATGTGGTGTGCTTGAGTGTGATATTACTATGTTACAGAATTGCATGCTTATGGATTTGTAATAAAAGGTTTTGTAATAAAAAAGGGAGGTGATTTTTGCCTGACCCTGTAGATAGTACATGGTGAGCATCTTAATGAATATTAGTATTATTTCAGCTAATAAGTATTAAAATGAACATGTTAATATCATAATTTTATCAGTATTCTTTCCTTAGTATTAATTTTGGTTCTTTGGTTCTCTTTGTCTAGATTCATGTTTTTGGTAACTTCATCAGGTTTAATAGTTTTAAATACTATCTTCGTACTAATCTGTCTGGAACTCTAGACTTGTATACCTAAATAACTTCTTGACATCTCCACTTAGAAATGTGAAGAGATCTCATGTTTCATGTGACTAAAGTTGAATACCTGATGTTTACCTGAAACCTGCTTTGCTTACAGTTTTCCCCATCCTTCCCGTTGGTCTGGCCCAAATCCTTGTAGTCACCCTTGACTTCTCTCTTCCTCTCTCACCCTATAGGCAGTCCATCAGAAGTCCTGCTGCCTCCAACTTCAAAATATATTGTGAATCCCTACACTGTATCATGTCCGCTGCTAATACCCTAGTCCTAACTACCATCTTTCACCTGTCTCACTGGTAATAACCTCTTACCCAGCCATCTTGTCTCCTCAGTGTGTTTTCAACACAGCAGCCATTAATCATCATTTTAAGACATAAGTCAGGTTATGCCACCTCTTTACTGAAAACTCTCCAGGGTAACTCTTTTACGGAAAATGAAGAACTTATAGCAGTTTTCAAAGCCCTACAATGTCCAGCCTTCTCATTACCTCTCTGTTCCATCATCACTGTGCTCTGGTCACTCTGGCTTCTTTGCTCTTCCTCAAAATGATGAGGTATGTCTGCGCTAAGGCCACTGCACTGGCTATGTTCTCTGCTTGGCGTGTTCCTCCCTCTCCTTTTTTCCTTTTTCAAGTGTTTGCTCAAACATCACCTTCTCAATGAGGTCGACTGAATCACTATTAAAATCACAACCCCAGGCCCTGGCTGGTGTACCTCAGTGGATTGAGCGTGGGCCTGCGAACCAGACGATCGCGGTTCGATTCCCAGTCAGGGCACATGCCTGGGTTGCAGGCCGGTTCCTTGCAGGCTAACTACCAGCAGGGGATGCACAAAAAAAGGCAACCATACATTGATGTCTCTCTCCCTCTCTCTTTCCCCTCTAAAGATAAATAAATAAATAAAATCTTTAAAAAAAATCACAACCCCAGAACATCTGATCTTACTCCTCTCCACTTTATTTTGTGTTTTTAAATTTTTTATTGTTCAATTACAGTTGTCCCCACGTCCCCCCCACCACTGTCCCCGCCCTACCCACCCCCTCCAACTTGCACGTTCAGTCCTCCCCCTCAACCCATTGTCTTTGTCCATGGGTCCTTTATACTTGTTCCCTGACCTCACCCTTCCCCCTCTTTCCCCTGCTATCCCCTTGCCCCCTCCCTCTAGTAACTGTTAGTTTGTTATTTATTTAGACATCTCTGGCTCCATTTTGCTGGCTTGTTTGGTGTGTTATTTTGCACTTTTGATATCATTGACTACCCATTAAATTACATAATTTACTTATTTAAATATTTATTATTCCCCATTCCTACTAGAATATTACTCTGTGATGGAGAATTCCTTGTTTTGTTTGCTGATCATTCTCAGTAGCCTAGAAAAGTGCCTAGACATTATCCACGAGGGCCATTTTCTAGAAATAGGACGTCCATTATTCCATGCAATTATCATTCTGCACGTGCAGTTAAAGAAGACTCCTAGAACTTACCTACACTCGGCTGAAGAGAGTATCTGGTGCCTAGTGGAGGTGAGATCTGTCCATCTCTAAACCTCCTGCGCTTCATCACAAAGCCAGCAAAAACAAGGGGATAGAAGGAATACGTATCTGTGGATGGATTTAGGTATTTCATGGTTAAAACATCTTTATATAAATGTCTAAGTATAAGAATAGAATGTTTTCTATTTCACTATAGAAATATAATTGCATAATACCAGAATTTAGATAATTTCTTGCACATAGATTCATCTTAATGAGTAACTTAAATATATTCTGGTTTGTCTTGATATTGTTTCAGTAAATATTATTGCTGAAGGAGTAACTTATTTTTCTCTCTCCTCAAACAGAAACATACCCCTCATGCAGCCTATATATAGCAACATACTGACATAGAAAACTGTTGTCCTTCCGATTATACATTCTGCTTGATGGGTTGTTAAGCCTTACTAAGATCTCATTTGCATTCACTTTAAAGTGAAATTGACTATGTCAATAAGCATCTTCTGATTACTAAATATAATACATAATTGGAGCATCTTTGTGGGTTTTCAACTTAGAATTGCAAGTCAGGTTCTAAGAGAAGGCAGGACAGTTACTCTATTTTGATTATAAATCCCTATATTTCTTGAGAAATATTCTTTCTGAAAAATGACTGATGTTCGCAACATAATAACACATTTTTTACATTCTGTAAAGTTATTATTCTCTCTTGGTTAGGATGTTATTATATCTATCAAGGGAGAGATGCCTTGATAGTGTATGAATCACTTTGTCTTTGAGACATGTATTTCTAATTTGACACTTGTGCATAACTCAGTTGTATACCACTTAGGAGAAGACAAAATAAAGCATAGCCTTTTTAAATCTGAAATTTAAGGAGCAAGACATCCTAAACCACAGATACTATTTTGGTATAATTTATCACCTTTGTTAACGTTTTATTGGATATAAATCATAATGTATCAGGTTGCATAGCGACAGTATGGTTCACCAGGCATTCTATTTTTACAACTTTATTTAAAACTGACATGTAACTTGCTGTACCTGAAACCCCAAGTGAGCCAGTTATTGGAGTGTAACAAAGTTTTGACGTCAGAGTAGCTATTTATTCCACTGGAAACCATTAGCAATGCATTACCCTTTGGCACTGCTCTTTTTTTGCAGAAACATGGTTAAAAATTTATAACTGATTTTGACCAATTAGGTTTCTTTCTCTCTTAGAACTAAGAAATTATGTGTAATACACAAATGCATATGCACCTGTTTATATATACTATACATATGCTTTATATTCCTAAGTTGTGTAATATATATTTAAACATTATGTATATATATACTAATATTATCCATATAAAGCCCTCTTAAAGTTTCTAATCAAAAGTCAAGTATTGTGGTTTTATTTTTTTGAATTTTAAGACTTAGTACTGTCTTAGGGAAGGGGTTTAGCTGCATATTATTTTTGTGTATTACTATAGCTGTGTGCTCACTAGCTATGTCACCCTGGCATGTTTGTTGGCATTATCGATGTCACTGTTATTTTAAGAAGACTCCTTAGCATTTCGGTTGTTTTCTACCAACAGTAGATTCTTTGGAAGTAATAGGGCAATATCATTTTGTGCAAATGTAATATGATCACTTACAGGCAGGTTTTCCCCCTTCCTAACTTGGATTTTCTCCCCCCCCCCCGCCCCGAGGGCACTAAACTATACACGGTCCACCCGTGCATGCGTGGAGGTGGTCCCTTACCTCCTGAGCCAGCCAAGCGCCAGCTTACATGCTGAGCTCTGCCATTGTGTTCACATTGGATCTGGTGGGACCACCATGTGGAGTTAGGAGGAGGACAAGATTTCAGTTTTGTTTTTTTTTTATTTAGTGAGCAAGCTGCTCTTAAAACCCTGTATAAAACTTTGCCAGGTTTGTGTTTGTGAAATAACTCACTTGGGTCAGTAAAGGATATGTCTACATTTAATCTGAGGAGGGAAAGTTAATTCTCTCTCAAACGTCAGTGTGAGACCTTAAATTTGATAATAATTATTACTACTATTTACAGTGTATTATTTACTTTGAGGATAATCTTCATATATTCTTGAATTGATTGTTTTCTCTTGGAAAATTCAAACACATATATAAATCTAACAGGAGACCTCCACACTCATAACTCTTTAAGCATGTTACAATTTTTCCAGCTCCATCTCTTCCCCTGAAGCCCACCAAGACACTTTTGAAAAATGTGTAGGATGAGTTCTAACTCCAAAAGTGGTAAATTTCTTATGAAGTGTCATAATATTGCACATCGGTTAAAAGTGGAGGTGGAAGCAGAGCAAACAGGGTTAGAATTCCAGGCTGCTGCTACCTCTTGATGTTGAACAGATTACTTCAAAATTCTGAATCAGTTTACTGCCCTGTAAAATAGATACACTGATAACTGCCTCAAAGATTATTGTTTTGGAAGGATTAAATGAAGTAACAACCATGTAATCCTCAACTCAGTGTCTGTCTGGCCCATAGTCTAACTCCATAAATGCTGACTATCATTTGTATTACTGCACTTGGTTACTCTTGTCTGCAGGGGCCTTATGGCGTAGCACTTAATAGCTTGGGCTTTGGAACCTGCACTTTAGCCCTGGGTTAGAATCTCAGGTCTGCTGTTTATGAGCTATGTAACCTTTCATCCTAACTATGCTGCCTCAGTTTCCTTATGTAAAGTGAATATAGTAGTACCTACTTCAGGTGTGTTTGCTTCTATGCTTTAATACAAGGAGAGTGCACAGGACAGTAGGAGTTCTGACACATAGTAGGAGTTCAATGAATTCTAGTTTTTATTATACAAAAATTGCTGAATCTGAGCTTCCTGGTATTTAAGAGGTATTTTAAGCCTAGCCCTGGCATTTTATAATCATTAAACAGACCCAGCTAGAAATGATTTGCCTGAAGACACACAGCATTTTTTTACACACTTTAGCATTTAGCCCAGTGATCCTGCTAACAGTCTTTCAATAAATATTTCATTGTAAAACTTATTTAACCCAAGTAATTGACACCAAAATCTGAATTAATTCGTTTTAGTATTTATTGCAAAATCATGTTAGTTAACATTTTATTGTTGCATTTTTTAAAGTTGAGTTATGTAATCCTTCCAAGAAACCTGGTCCTGCTGGTTTGAGGTCATTCTGATGCAAGATTCACGTTTGGATTATTTCTGTTCTCAAGTGCACAGTAAGTTTTTTTATCAGGCCGATAATCTCAGTCTCTTAAAACCTTCAGTGACCTAACTGTTCACACTGGTGAAAAAGACGCTAGATCTCTCTAATTCCATTCCTTTACTGCCTCCTCCCGCTCAAGGGTGGATGCTAAAACTAGAGCAATGAATAGACTATTTCTCCTGGCATACCATTCTACTTTTTAAAAAGTATATACATAGCTCAAGGATTACTATATTAAGAAGTTGTTGAATCAGTTTTATCAGAGAGATGTGCAAACAGATGCCCTGAATCAACCTCTCAAAGCTATCTATAGTAGTACTTTGACATCTTGGTGTTGAACTTGACCTGAGTTTAACTCAGCTTTACCACCAGTAGCTGTATGACCTTGAGCAATTGACTGGTTATCAAATATTTATTGGCCACCCGTTCTATTTTCTACTAGTGTGCTAGATAATTGTATAGAAAGATATGTAAGATATATATTCTCTAAGTCCATATTCCAATAATTATAAACTGAAGATAAAAGTGTTTACATTATACAATTTGTACAATTGTGATGAAGGTCAAACTGTGATCACCTAAGGTGAAAACATTCC
Organism: Sturnira hondurensis; assembly: GCF_014824575.4. NCBI lineage: Eukaryota > Metazoa > Chordata > Mammalia > Chiroptera > Phyllostomidae > Sturnira > Sturnira hondurensis. The sequence goes on from NW_028075269.1 coordinate 6,528,126, forward strand.
ATGAATAGTGACATTGTGCACTATTATTATACTGTGGAGGGACTGGGTGTTACGCTCATTGCCCTTGTATTTAACATAGTACCAGACACATCAAAGTGTTCAGAAAATGTCTATAGCAGACTAATATTCGTAAAAATTTCAAAAGCATCTATTAGTGCATAGAAGAATATTAAGATTTCAGAATGTAAACTTAAAAATATAGAAGATTTATTCTTTATATTTTGTAACTGGATTCCATATATACTCAGAATTATGTGGAACATTTCTATAGAATCTTCTGGAAAAAAACATGGTGTTACACAGAGTCATATTTATACTTGCAGTGTTACCAGGAGGCCCTACTTTCTGCAAAGTAATGTGGGGTTTTATTAAGGAAAATTTTAAAATTACTGAAGTCTATTATGACCAAGAACTGGTATTATCATTTTTTTACCAACACATTTGTTTTCCTTATTATTGAATACATTGGGGTGACACTGGTTAACAAAACTATACAGGTTCCAGGTGCACAGTTCTACAACACAGCATCCGTACACTGTATTGTGACTTCACCACCCCAAGTCAAGTTTCTGTTACACGTACCCCCATACCCTCCGCCACCTCTCTCTATCCTCCCATGCCCAGCAATCACCACGACTGCTGTCCATGTCCATGAGTTTTTCCCTCTTCTTCATTGTTTTTATGGAGCCAGAGCCAGAGTTAGCCTCTGCGTTTTAAAATAATATAATTTATATGTCATATATAAATACATTGAGTGGCTAAATATACATTTTGTACCCAAACTTAATAATAATCTTTGAATATTATAATCAAATCTAATTGACTTGGTCATCAACCTGGTAAAATCTTTCTAATTATTTGGACAGTATATATTTATTAATGTTATTAAATGGATTAGAAATACAAGCTTCAGCACACTAGACCACATCTAAAAAAATCTTTTATGTAGTGTATTTCAAGTTAATAATGTAGGAAGTAAAATCTCGAAATTTTGTAGACCAGAAAGTGTCAGTATTAAGCAGTATGAACCTGACCCCCCACCCACCCAAAAAAAAAGTCAGATTATAGAGATTATCCTTACATTGTACTTCCAGGCTTGAACCTAATTTACCCTTTTGAAAAACAACACTACTCAAGATATACATAAACCAAATTCATGTTTGGTTTGGGAGATTATGTCCTGCTAATACACACTCAAATAGTCTTTAAAAATGAGAAATGAAAGATAGTAATCAAAGGAATAAAAGTCAGCAACTGAAAAGTGCAGACAAGGCGTTTAGGGAGATGTTACTAGGAAATAGTCAGGCTAAAAGAAATTTCCTTCTGACACACACCCTGCTAACTAATTTGCATTTACTGAGGGAATGAGTTTTTTCTACTCCCACTGAACTTAAACAGAAAAAGCAATGAAAATTCACACTATAAATTTTGAGTTTTCATGAGTATTTTTTCAAGAGGTCAGAAAGGCCATATTTTCTTTTCCTTAGACTAAAACCATTAGCTATTTGCCATAATTTTCACGTCATATTATATAATAACCACGCTCAGTTTTAACGAGAACCACCAACAGGAGGAAGGTTTGCATGCCTTTTTCTTCTCTGGACGCATCATTTTAATATGCTAGTAGTTGTTAGCAGCATTACCACGGAGTACTCAGTACTACCAGGAGACTGTGACACGTCTTCCTAGGGCATCAGTTTTACTTGTTAAAGTCAATATTGTTTTATGATTAAACATTATTTTATATTAAAATAAATACAGATATGTCATAGGCTGGATAAAATGCACATTAATTTAAAAATTCAAACATCAGACTTCATGGTCTGAATTTTGAGCTAGTGATGGTTCTCTTCCTTTGAAAAATACTGCTGACTTCCATCATACATTTTCCCTTTATTTTTAAACACTTGATTGTACTTAGTCATTTATTTTTTATCTAAAACTGAATTTAAAGTACCATTTTAAAGTCTCATTTATCAAAAGATACTAGGTTGAACTGCTAACTTTAGACTTACACACTAGAATTAGTCCAGTTCCAGTGTGAAGACAGTACTCCCATGCCACTTCCCTTGTGTTGGTGACTTTATTGCTAGAATTTCTCTCTTCTTTCTGAGAGGGGATGACATACATGCCTACTCTTCAAGCCTCAGTGTTCCTCATAGCTATCACCTCTTCCTTCATGTGGCACCATTATCCTTTACCATAATAGGAAGCATTTAATTTTTCTTACTCATTCGTACTTGTTGTGCATACTTAGTTTGTAAAAGCTGGCATCAGCCTCAAGGGTTTACCATTCCTCATGGTCTGGATAGATATGCCAAAACCTCTTCTTTTTCTGGCTGTATCTAACCATTGCTCCTTATAAAAGGATGTGAATGAGAACCCCTCAAGAAAATCCACAAAATAAAGCATACTTGTCATGATATTGATTTCTTAAGTCAGTAATTAAATACCCATAGTTCCAGATGATTGCAATATTCTTTGCATTATTATTTCTTCAAATAGGTTCTCAATCCCTTGCTCACTCTCTCTCTCCTTCTGGTACTCCCATGATGCAGATGTTGTTACACTTCATGTTGTCCCAAGTTTCTTGAGCTCCCCTCTTTTTTTTTTTAATTCTTTTTTCTTTTTGCTACTCTGTCTGGGTGTTTTTTCCTACCTCCTCTTCCAATCACTGATTCGATCTTCTGCTTCATCTAAAACATTTCTTCCAGTGTATTATTTATTTCAGTTATTGCATTATTTCTGACTGGTCCTTTTTTATGGTTCCTTTTTTATTTTTTCATGCTGTTGAGTGTCCTTAAAATCCTCACTCTAAACTCTGATAGATTGCTTGCCTCCATTTCATCTAGCTCTTCTTCTGGAGAATTCTCTTGTTATTTCATTTGGGGCCTATTTCTTTTTCTTTTCATTTTGGCTGCCTCTTTGTACGTGTTTCTCTGTATTAGGTAGATCTGCAAAGACTGGTGCAAACCTGTCAGACGCTGCCTGTGACTGGCCCCGGGCAACTTGTTTGGAGCAATCAGCAATCCACAGTGTGTGGCTCCTTCTGTTGGGCCCATTTGTATGCAGAAAGAACCAGGCTATACACCCAAGTTCACTTTTACCAGCACCAGGCCCAGGAAAGGGTCTGCTAAAGTCTCAGAGCTCCCATAGATCTGCCTCTGCCTGCAGGTTTTTTTGTAGAGTTAAAGAGTGAAAGTCTTCCAGCTGTAATCCTCAGCTGCAGGGCTTAAGCACCACTGGGAGGGGAAGTGATTCCTGTAGATGGGGCTCTTCCTTTCCCTCAGGCTGATGCCTGAGTAAGATGGCTTCTGCAGTGTAGGGAACGACTCAACACAGGGGTCCTGGTGGTTGTTCCTTCAGTCCTCTTCCTAGAGCCACTGACTCCAGACTCTCCATATGCATCTCTACTCCACTCTGGCCTTACTCTGCTGGAGCCCAGGGTAGGTGACTGCAAATCGAATTTTGTGTGTTGGCCCTTTAAGAGGTGCTCTGCCTCTCCAGTCAACTCTCCCTGGTGAACAGAAACCCCGCTACTTTTCACAGCCAGGTGTTATTTGGGTTCCTTTCTCAGTCCTGGCGCTGTAGGTTGGGGAGACCAGCTTGGTGTTTAGATCCCACCCTTCTCAGGGGAAACCTGTGAAATATCCCTCTGGAACTTCAGCTGCTGCCTGTTGGAGCCCAGCCAGCCCTCTCGCCCCACCTCTGCACTCCCTACCAGACTCGTCATGGTGCACACACTTCTTCCATCTGTCTGTGGTTTTAAAGCTTCTCTCCAGCTAGTATTCAGGTGGTTGTCCAAGATGATTTTTCTATGATTTAGTTGTATTTCTAGTTTGGTCCTGGGAGGAGGTTAGCAGAACTTCCACTTCCTCCTCCACCGTCTTGCGTGATACTCCCTCTGAATTAGACCAGATTAGATGACTTGGCCCCTCCCTGTCTGAATTCAGGCAGGCAGCCAAGCACCCTACATCAGCAATGCCAGGTATTCAAAACTATTAATATTGAAGTCATAACAGAATATCCTGTATAGAATCAATGGGCTATTTTGATAGTGTGTGTGCATGTTGATTATTTAGAGCCTGGATTAATCTAAACTGCTTTCACAAGATGCAAATTTTAGAAAGGGCTGCCTCAGAGAAAGGGACACTTCTTATTCCACACTAAGCTTTCTAGTAAACTGGGTTGGAAAGTAGCAGGAAAGGCATGAGGTTATGCACCGTACAGGAGCCTGACCTTAGAAATCGTGGAAGGAGCATTTTAAGACCCTTTTGCAATTACACTCCGATAGTTATTACTCAGAAGAAAAAAACAGATTTAAAATAAATCTTTCTACGTATGAAATGAAACAAAATGTTTTTTCCCCTGGGACATTTTGAAGTACCCCCAAAGGGGAAAAAGAATATTCTCCAAAGCAGTTTTATTTGAATAGTATTGTGATTGTAATGCCATCCTTCAAAGTAAAGTTCTCTTCATTGAATGAATGAAATATTGAGCTTAACTGAATTCTCTGACTTGGTTGGTATGAATGGTGAGCTTTATTTCCTGTCTTAGTAGAACATGATAGCATTTTTTCCTATTTAAGTCCCTCCATGATATTGTGGGTGGCAAGACATGGACAAAAACTTAAAGTGCACTCTTTTAAATTGATTGACTGTGATTATATGATGTTTCCAGAAAGCTTCTCATAACTCTTGGAAAGGTGAAAAATAAATGTCTAAAACTTACGTCCTTATAACAAGTGTATTCAGTTAAAATTATGAGAAACACACTGCATAACTATGTCTTTCTCCAAAACCTATATCAGTATACTATGTATCTTACATTTCTTCCTTATCACTGATTACATTTAAGTGTGATAGAAAAAACATGGAGTTAGTTATTACCAAGTGTTCTCATCTTTGATGCCTTAAAAATATAGTAATGCCTTTAAAATCATCACCACCTTCATCCCAAAAAGATGTTTGCTGCACACTTACAATTTTTTAGTTGCTGCACATACAAAAAAAAGTTTATGACATGGTCTGTATGACCCTTAAGAGACAGACTTAGGGTCTTATTGCAGAGGCATCAGGGCACATACATAAACAGACAAGTAACATTACAATGTAGCATATACTGAGTGCCGGATGAATCAGGGAGCTCTATAGCAGCCCAGAAGCAGTTAGCACTGAGCACTGGAACAGTACACTATCTACATGATGGAGAAAGGGGCAGGGCGGAGGGGGGGGGGTGAATAGTAATTGGAGGAGAGGGGATTTAAGCCCTGAGGAAATAGATGTTTTCATGTGAAAATGGAAGAATTAGGGTTCAGTGTTTCTTTTTTCTCTTTTTTTAATTTTTATTTTTATTTAATTCTTGTTCAAGTACAGTTTTCTGTCTTATATTCCCAGCCCTGCCCCCTCCCAGTGTTTCAATCTCATGTAGAAAGAGTAAACTGAGATGCTAAAAAAAAAAAGGCAGCAAAGAAGTTCTCACCAAGAAAATTCCTTATTAGAATTACTTCTTGTTCATATCTAATTTCTGTTATATTAAAGTAGCCCTGGCTGGTATAGCTCAGTGGATTGAGCGTGGGCCTGTGAACCAAAGGGTCACTGATTTGATTCCCAGTCAGAGCACATGCCTGGGATGTGGTCCAGGTCCCCAGTTTGGGGTGCATGAGAGGCACCCCCACACTGATATTTCTCTCCCTCTCTTTCTCCTTCCCTTCTCCTCTCCGTAAAAATAAATAAATAAATAAACTCTTTAAAAAAGTAGATGAGTAGCTCTATGAGGAGTCTAGATGTAATGAAACCTCTAGGGCAAGAACTTGGGAAAATTGGATTTTTATTTGGTATCAGAGATCAATTTCCTGATAATATTGGCCTGAAACTGGGACCAGAAGAGTTCTTCTATTTTTAAAATTGTTATGTATGCATTAAATAAACATTTACTAAATCCCTACTATTTTAAGATAATTATGAAAGCTCTCTCTCCAGCTCCATCCTCTCTCAGTGTTACCACTGCACACTCAGCTACTTCACAGATACCGCCTGGGTGCCAGTCTCGTGAGACCGTTCCTTCTGTGTGCCGCTGGATCACTGTGTTGATTGTGTTGATTTTTGTTACACCCGTGTTTTGCCATGTGCAGTGCATACTCTTGGCCCAAATTTTTGAGAGAAAAATAAGGATGAGCATTATACATGGATAGTACTGATTCTGTATCTATGTAAATGTTTTTAAATCTTTTATTTATGCTTATGTATTAAAAGTATAATTTTAGAAAGCAATAATGATATCCATATGCAAAACAGTACCCTGGAACATGATAACCCATTGTTTCTATATATAAATGAATAAATAAATAATTGAATCAGCCCTGGCTGGTGTAGCTCAGTGGATTGAGCACAGGCCTGTGAAGCAGGGGGTCGCTGGTTCGATTCCCAGTCGGGGCACATGCCTGGGTTGCGGGCCAGGTCCCCAGTGGGGGACGCGTGAGAGGCGGCCACACATTGATGTTTCTCTCCTACTCTTTCTCCTTCCCTTCTCCTCTCTCTAAAAATAAATAAATAAATAAATATTTAAAAAAATAATAATTGAATCAAAAGATTAAAATGAAAGATTTGTTTTTCCTGAAAGTTTGGGCCGAAAACATAGGTGCGCATTATACACAACAAAATACGGAATTTTGTCCATAAGAGAGATTGACCTTCGGTTTTCTATCTTTTTTTGTAATGTCTTTGTTGAATTTGTATCAGAGTTATACTGGCCTTGTGAATTGAGTTTAACAATATTTCCTTTTTTATATTTTCTGAAAAAGTTTATGTAATATTGGCATTATTTTCTTTATTTGCTGTATATTATTAGCACGATTTAAATGTTTGAAAGACTCCTGGTGAAGATGGCTGTGTTTACAACTCACAGTAGCTATAGGACTATCTGTCACATGTTAATATGAGGAAAAGTTCTGGGGTTTGCTAAGCTGCTATTCCAGAATGGAGGAAGATAACTCCATGCAATAAATTTTGAAAGGGTTACTGAGAGATAGGAATACAATTGCATTTTATCATTTCCGAAATGGACTTTATCCAATTCAAGGTATGGGTTGTGAATGAATGACTAAATCAATTTTTAAAAGTATTTCTGAAGGGAAATAAAATGGTCAGTGAAGACAATTCTATCAAAGATTTTGAGCAGGGATATCTTTTAATAATATTTAAAAGTGATCATAATTAGTATGAAAATTAAAATATCTTAGATATATATAAGTATGTCCACAAAGAGCTCTGTGTGACATGGTAAACATGAACAGAGCAGAAAGTGAATAATTCTCAAACTATAACAGGGGGATGATGAAGTGGAAGGAGAAATATAGCCCAATAGTGGCACATAAAAGGGGGTGTAGTCAAAAGGGGTTTGACCTTTCATAGTCAAAGGTCACAACCATTCTGCCCTGCATTCGGTGTGATGGAGCAAATCCTTGCCATTGCTTCCAACTCCCAATTATCAGGGACCACATTGTAACCAGAGTGTCTAAGGGAAGAAAACCAGCTTGGAGCAGAGGGAGAGAGGTAACTCTATTGAGGGCCTTCCTGTGCCTAGGTCTCTTAGTCGGTGTTCTCATGTACATTAATTAATATTTTCTTTATAAAAGCTCTGTGACATTGAAATTGCTCTGTTGTCTGCATAGTACAGTGAGGATTCTGAATATTGAGGCAATAAATAATCAGAAAGTTAACAGTCTGATTCAGTTTGACTCCAAAACTTGTTGAGGTATTTCTACCATAGCAGGATACATCAGAGGGGAGAATTTAAACACTACAATATACTAGAACTGAAATTGAGGGAAATTAAATAACTTGTCCAAAGCCACAATTAAAAAGTATCAGAGTAAAGATTTAAAGGTGAGCCTCATGATTCTGTTTCTCCTTTCCACTCCACTGCTATTGTTTTAAGAAGAAATAAACCAATTGCTCAGTGATTTATATATGTTTGTACATAAACCTTTCTATGTTGTGTGCTCTTGTTCATTTTTGTATTCCTGTGTCCAGTATGTGGTAGATAATCCTATGCAACAAATATTTATTGAGTGTTGAATCTGCAGACCTATAGATATGAAGAAATAGCAAATATTTAAAACAATTAAAGCATTTTAATTAAAAAAAGACAAAGTAGGAAGATTTGTGGATCATGACAAGGTCATAATGGTGAAGAGTTAGAGTTCTGAAATAGTGCTAAATAAACAGAAACTTGAGAGATATTACAATATAGTGGTTACAAACATAAACTGTGGAGCCAGACTGGACCAATTCTGTATTCTGATTCCACCACTTCATATTTACACTATCACTTGGGGAGGTGACTTCCCTTTCTGTACTTGTATCTCCACTGCAGAATGTGGGTTAGAACGCCACCCACGGTATAGGGTTAGGGTGAGGATGAAATGATGCAGCACCTACCACTGGGTCTGGCACACAGGGTGCTCTCCAAATGTCTGCTCTTACCGTTGCTTAAATATGAACTTCATGTTTCATCTACTGTTTTGGCTTTCTCTAAATTGCTTGCTTGCTTGGGAAGCCTAAAGAAGTGGTAAAAGCAGCCATGGCCCCTGATTTGTGCCTACAGACTAATAAAATTTAATGACTGGAAAATAGGCAGCACACTCGGATTTGTATGGATAAATGCTGATACTGACATGATAAAGACGGGGATTCACATAGTAAGCACATCTCCCTTCTCCCCCTAAAGTGATGTGGATTTTGCTCTTCTTATATCCTCTTACGGAATATTATCACCAAGTTGTGCCCCAAATGTACACACAGAATGAATGTGTCCTCTTTCCATGAAGTGGTAGTTTGTTTTTATGGTCTCGGAATATAAAGTAGTCTTGCTTTGGTCAATGAGATATTAGAAGATGGGGAATACTCAGAAACTTTAAAAGTGCTTGTGCGCTGGGGTTGTCCTACCTCAGTACGTTTGGATCTTCCACTTTGGAGAACCCTGGGCTAGCCAAATGAGTGCTGGAACCATGTGGTCCTGTTATCATCCCACCCCAGTTGACTTCCCAGCATGTGAGGCCATGTGGGACCAGCTAAGCCTTAGTCAACCCACTGTCAAAAGAATCACCAAGTAAGCCCAACCCCAGTTGCCAGGGGCTAGAATATGAGCTAATAAATTATTGTTTTAAGCTATTCAGACTTGAGGTGGATTGCCACGTATCAAACGTTAATTGATTCAGAAAGAGTCCAGACAAAACCATCATTAGTAGTCATTTCTGTGGACTGTGTCTATGTTTTGTCGGTTGTGTGTTATGGTGAGGTATGTTACTGAACTTGAGATTAAAGGTATATAATGATTTAAAGCATTTATTTAAATTTTTTTGTTAAGATAGAGGAATGTTAAACCCTAGGGGAACAACAATAATAGTGATATTTATCTTAGTCTCCAAATTCAAGATTTTTGTGGAAAATTAGTATCCAACCTTACATTTTTTAAATCACTTTATTCAGCATCAGTTTGTGTAGAACCTGATTCTACACAAATTAATCTCTTCTCCATGAAACTGAAAATTATTTATCCCTGGGCAACAAAAAGTGCCCTTTTATAGCAAGCATTTTGTAAGCCATGGGAATTTGAGGTTTCTAAAGCTGAGATAGGTAAGTACTCTCATTAACTACAAGATGTTCAGCCCTGTGAGTTGGATCCACTTTTATGATTTGTAGGGTAATTTATCCTTAACACCTATCATTAGACTATATGCAGTTAGAAAAACTATGAGGTTCCATCTGTGAGTCTAAATCAAGCACACAGAGAACAGTAGCTACTCTTACATCACTAGCCGCAGTATGTACTAGAGCACCTTAGTCCTTGTAGTAAAACAGACGACACACAACTTGTATTCTAAATGCTTATGCTTGTCAGAGTCAAGATTAACCATACTTTCATAGTCAAAGAACCCCAAAAATGTCTTCCAACAACCAAGGTATCATTGGCCGTCTCCTGCTAAGCACCTTATCTTTCCTTGGGATTGGGTTGCAGGACCATTCTCTGGTAGCACGTGCCTTAGTTACAAGCAGTGTTCTCCCTACAACCTGGGGGGCCTAGGGTAAAAACAGATGATGACGGCAATGATTCAAATACATTGTGCATTCGTAGTGTCGGCTTAATGGCCTGGTTTGGTTCTATTTTTTGCGCCCACCATGATCCTTTCTGTTACTTGTTTTATAATGTAAAATGCATATGGAAAAATAATGAAATTTAAAATTCAAAAGAAAGAAGAAGGGGGAGGAGGGAAGGAAGAGAGGAAGAGAAAGGACCCGAGGAAGGAAGGGAGAGAGAGAGGAAACAAAGAAGAGAGACAGAAAGAGAAAAATGGGCATGAAGCCTGCCTGTCCAGGAAAATTAGCCACAACATAACTGCATATATGAAATAATGTCCCAGGGTCTGAAGTTGAGGCTAAGTTTTCAACATATTGGTCAATAAACTTTGTGGATGGTTTCTTTACTCTGAGAACAATCTAGTAATTCTAGAAACATACAACTGATGTAGCATCAGAAATCTCTGCCTTAAACACATGATTTACTTTGTGGTGTTGCCTTATGGTTACTTTTTTCCCCTATGATATACTCATACTTGTATATCATTCTGCTGACTTTTGTACCACAAGGATTACACTTTTGTTATTTACTCCTAGTGAGGCCAAAAACTGTATCAGTATTGTGTATTACACAGTTACATTTGAGGGCATTCAGGAATGCAAACATCTGCTATAAGATATTATTTTTACTTTACAAGTATATTAGCATCAAGTCAGATAATAGCTGTAGTGGCTAAGGAATTAAGATTGGGCAGTAGTGATTTGTTTGAGGCTTTTGCTGTAGTGTAAAGATTTTTATGATGAAATATAACACCTGGATACATGATTAAATATAAAAGGATTGTAGAAAATGTGTAGGTGCAGAAATTATACTTAGATCTGAAATAATTGGCAAAACAGAGCTGCACAAAGTACAGTTATGGAGGAAACAGGCTCAGCAGTGATGTCCATGAGAAGGAGTCAAGAGTATTAGGCGATCTAAGTCAACATTGTGAAATAAATTCTAAAACTATTTTGAACTTGAGCTGTATTAATGTAACAACTAGAACAAGGGAGGCAAGAATTTACTTTATTCTGGGCCAGTCATTATGGAATTTAGATCTAGGGCCATCAGCAAACTGGAACACATTCAGAAAAGAGCAGCTCGCACAGTGAAAGAATTTTTACTTGGGGAATTACAGAAGAAATGAGTTGTTTTATTTAGAGAAAAGAAGACTTAAGGACTGAAATTGATGTAAGAGTTATAATGTTTTTCATTTTAAGTGAAAGAAAAACCCAACTCAAACTGGTTTTGATAACTAAGGTAATTTATGGACTCACATAACTCACAAGTTCAAAGGCAAGTTGGACTTCAGGTGAGGCTCAAAGCTAATGGCTGTGCTATTTTTTTTTTCTTTATCTTGTACAGTTTTGGCTAAAACTGCTGCTACTCTTTCCCTTCTTTGGGTCAAGGTCTCTGTTGGTGGTAATTGGGGCTGTGTGTTTCTTTCATATCAAGTTAGGTTCTGAAAAACATTTTCCTTCCAGTAACTCATTGGAAGAGAGAAAATTTCCCTCCAGTCCCTAGGAAATATCTCTTGTATTTCGTCGGCCAGAATTGTGACACATGCCAATCTCTGAACAAATTACAGAGGCCATGGGAATAGTGTGTGCAAATTAGCTTAGCGTATCAGAAATCTACCTCTTGAGCCAAGATGTATATCCATCAGAATTTTAAGAGAAACAGAACCAGTAACTTAACATACATACACACACAGACATGTGTGTGTGCATATATATACATATATAAAGATATTTATTTCAAGGATTTGGCTCACACAGTTGTGGAGACTGGCAAGTCTGAAATTGGTAGGGCAGGCCAGCAGGCTGGAAATTGACATGGGCCGATATTGCAGCCTTGAGGAAGAATTTCTTCTTCCTCTAGGAAATCTCAGTTTTTGCTCTTAAGGCCTGTCAGCTCACTGGGTGAAGCACACTCGGATTACTGAAGGTAATATCTTTTAGTTAAAGTGAACTGATGGTAATATTAGCTCTATATACAAAGTATCTGACAGCAACACTTAGATGACTGTTTGATTAAGTGATTGGGCACTATAGCCTGTGCAAGTTGATGCAAACCATCATAGATATGATCAGGCTCTCCCAAAATACTTGGCTGCAGCTTTAAGGTTTCATTGGAACAGAAAGATTGGCAACTAAGAGGAAGCCCACAAATATCCCTTACAGTAGCTAACAGTAGGTATGGGAAAAGCTGCCACGGGTCCTAGGTTTTCAGTTGTTTTCCGTGCACTGATACCAGAGACAAAAGATACAGAAATAGTGAGGAAATGGCTGTTAACTAAACTGAAAGAAAGAGTAACATCAATGACAGAGAAACACCTACCAGTCGTCTCTGGTATGCACCCTGGTGATTGAACCCATAACCTACATATGTGCCCTGACTGGGGACCAAACTCATATCTTTTTGGTGTATCAGACTACACTCCAACCAACTGAGCTACCTGGCCAGGGCAGAGCTGGCTTAAAACACACGTACACACACACTGTAGTGGGTTCTTTTTACTGGGTATTCGTACATGAGCTATATTACTATAGTATAAGGCATAAAACTAAAGCCCAGGATTACATGTTCTTGATCTGGGGAAAACTGAAAGAGTCTTAAGTAGCCCAACCACAAGTTCTGCTGCCCAGTCTGTTCCCAGAGACAAGGTTCCTTCGCCACAGGACCCTCCTTATCAAAGGGATCAGGCACCATATCTGCTTATCCCTGAGTAGCAGGTTCAGCACCCTGTCAGCCATCGAATGATTCAGTCAAGCCAATCACATCCTCTCATGAGAACCAAGGGGACCCCACCCTCTTACACCAAAAACCCTGTTTCTCGAAGTCTCTGCATGCAGTGCTGTTAGTAGCATGTTACCTACAATAGAGCTCCTTTCAAAGCTGGCGTCGATCCTCCCAAATCCTGTTGCTGCTTCATCCACTAAGTTTACGTAATATTCTAAATCCCGTGTTGTCATTTCAACAGTCTTTACAGTATCTTCACCAGGAGTAGATTCCATCTCGAGAAACCACTTTGTTTGCCCATCTAAAAGAAGTAACTCCTCATCTGTTAAAGTTTTCTAATGAGATTGCATAAATTTACTCACATCTTCAGGTTTCACTTCTAATACTAGTTCTTTAGCTGTTTCTTCCACATCTGCAGTTACTTTCTCCACTAAAGTCTTCAGCCTCTCAAAGTCCTCCATCAGGGTTGGAATCAGCTTCTTCCAAACTCCTGCTGATGTTGATATTTTGACCCCTTCCCATGACTCACAAATGTTCTTAATGGCATGTAGAATGGTGAATTCTTTCCAAAAGGTTATCACTTTATTCTGCCCATATCCTTCAGAGGAATCACTGTCTGTGGCAGCTACAGCTTTACAGAATGTATTTCTTACTAAAACTTGAAATGCAGAATTATTCCTTGATCTATGGACTACCGAATGGATGTTGTGTTAGCAGGTGTGAAAACAACATGAATCTCCCTGTACATTTCCATGAGAGCTCTTTGGTGACCAGGTGAATTGTCAATGAGCACTCATATGCTGACAGGAATCTTTTTTTCTAAGAAGTTTGTCTCAACAGTGAGTTTAAAACATGCAGTGAACCATGTTGTAAACAGATATGCTGTCATCTGGCCTTTGTTGTTCCGTTTCTAGAGCTCAGGCAGAGTATGATTAGCATAATTCTTAATGACCCTACGATTTTGGGAGTGGCTTCATCTCAAAGTCACCATCTACATTAGCCCCTAGTAAGAGAGTCAGCTTGTTCTTTGAAGCTTTTTGAAGATAGGTGTTGACTTCTCTCTAGCTATTAAAGTCCAAGGTGCTATCTTCTTTAAATAGAAGGATGTTCATCCTGCATTGAAAATCTGTTGTTCAGTGTGGCCACCTTCATAAATGACCTTAGCTACATCTCTAGGTAATTGTTGCAGTTTCTACATCAGCACTTGCCGCTTCGCTTTTCTTTAAACCTCATGAACCAACCTCTGCTAGCTTCCAGCTCTTCTTCTGCAGCTTCCTCACCTCTCTTGGTGTTCATAGAATGGGACTGAGCTAGGACCTTGCTCTGGATGAGGGTTTGGCGTATGGAAATGTCATGGCTGGTTTGATCCATCCACACCACCAAAACTTTCTCCACACTAGCCATAAGGCTGCTTTACTTTCTTATCACTTGCGTTCACTGGAGTAGCACTTTCAGTTTTTTCAAGAACTTTTCCTTTGCATTCACGACTTGGCTGCTTGGTGAGACAGGCCTGGCTTTCGAACTGGCTCAGCTATTGACATGCCTTCCCCACTAAGCTTAATCATTTCTAGCTTTTGATTTAACATGAGAGAGGTATGATTCTTCCTTTCACTTGAAAACTTAGAGGCCATTGTAAGGTTATTAGTTGGCCTAATTTCAATATTGTTGTGTCTCAGGGAATAGAGACATCCCAGGAGAGAGTGCTAGATGGGAGAATGGCTGGCCAGTGGAGGAGTCAGAACACACACAATGTTTATTAATGAAGTTTACTGTTTTATTATGGTGTGGATTGTGGTCATCACAACAGGAACACCAAACGTCATTGATCACAGATTACTGTAACAAATATAGTAATAATTAAAATGTATGAAGTATTGTGAGAATTACCAAAATGTGAATCAGAGACATAAAGTCAGCAAATGGTGTTGCAAAAATGGCACTTGTCGACTTGCTGGACACAGGGTTGCCGGAAAACTTCAGTCTGTATAAGAACCACAGTATCTGCAAAGCACACTAAATTGAGGCACAATAAAATGAGTATGCCTGTGTGCACATAGAAATTTGTTTATCAGTCCACGATTAGCACCTATCAGGTTGTTATGCAAGTCATTTATTTATGTATTTCTTTTCACCTCAAAGCTCAGAAAGACATGCTTCATTAATTATTTTTATTAATTTGTGTATTCCTCCAAGTAGCATAATGTTAGACATATGGTAGATATTAAATGAGTATTTGCTTAGTGAATCTGAAAGTGACTGTCTTCATCAGAATTTGAGGGAAGAAACACAGTGATTTGTGAATTTCTCCTTAAACGTTATAATGTACAAGTCCATAGTTACAAATATGATTTCCCCAACAGTGTCAAAATCCACACTCACCCCACCCGCCTGTAGAAAGGAGGAAATGCGGTCTTGGGATTGTTGCCCAGTTTTTCTCTTTTCCTTCCCCTTCCAAAGTGCATGCCAGTTGCCTTACGGCTTCTGAAGAAGCCTGAAGGCAGCATCTCACTTTGTGTAGGAAGGAGCATTAGTATAGCTGCAAGGTGATCCCGGCTTCTTGTCTGTCTGTTGATTTTGAACGCTCCCTTCAGTTCACAATCCCTGCTGAGAGCTAAAACATTGCTTCTGCAGAAGGCATTTATTTCAGTGTGCAGCTTCCCAGCACCCCTGTTGTAAATTATGGGGAGACACGGGAAAAGCTGAAATGGCTGGCTTGAAGATTTTTGACTTTTTTTTTTTGCTGGTTTCTGTTTTATTCCTTACTGAATTTAAATTGGCCTACTCATTAAATTTATTATTTTTCAAGTTTTATTGAGATAACTGAAACACGAATACAGTACTGTAGAAGCTTAATTGTGTACAGCATAATGATTTGACTTTCATGTGTTGTGAAATTATTACCACAATAAGTTTAGTTAAACATTCATCATCTCATATAGATATTAAAAAGAAAAAGGAAAAAGGTCCGTTTCCTCGTCATGAGAATGCTCAGGAGTTACTTTTCCCTTCCTTCAGCGTTAACTAGGAATCGCGTTGTACGTTGCGTCCCTGGTGCCTATTTGTCTGAAAGTTCGTACCTTTTGAGCACCTTCATCCAGTTCTCCTTTCCATCGCCCTCGCTTCTGGTAACCACAAATCTGATCTCTTTCTCTGTGAATTTTAGTTTCTCTCACTCTCTCTTTTTTTTCTTTTTACATTCCACGTATTAGTGCAATCATACAGAGTTTGTCTTTCTCTTTCTGAATTATTTTACTTAGCATTATTATTTCAGGCATGTTGTGGCAAATGGCAGGATTTTCTTAATTTTTTGTGGCTGAATAATATTTCACGACCTATTTATTCACTCACTGTTGGACATTTAAGTTATTTCCACCTTGTGGCTACTGTACGTATGCGTGATGCTGTTATGGACATGAGGGTGCAGATATCTACACAATAGTTTTTTTCATTTTCTTTGACTGTATTCTCAGAAGTGGAATTGCTGGATCACATGGTAGTTCTATTTTTAATTTTTTTAAGGAAATTTTATGCTGTTTTTTCTGGTGACTGTATTAATTTACATTCCCACCAACAGTACACAAGGGTTCCCTTTTCTCCACATTCCTGCAAGCATTTGTTATGTTTAAATTTATTCTTTTTATAGATTTATATATGTGTCTTTTTCTGATGCATCAATTTAATAATTTTTAAAGAAACAATAAAATGCCTAGTCTGACAAAGGAATTTTTTTAATTCCTCAACTCACTGTATGTCTTTAGAGAGGTACAAAATAAATTGTGTTCATTGGCAGGAGTAAAAGCACTTAAATCACCACTGATATTAAAACCAAAGAGGTAATTGCCCCGTACACGTATCTTCATGTAGCACCAAGCATGTGGTTGGCACTTGGTAAATATGTATTGGTTAAATAATGCAATAATAGGATGTGCTCCGTCCACTGAGCATAGACCTTAAGAAAGACTTTAATGTAACAGCATTGTTTTCTCCATCTCCTGGGTTTATTCACAGTCAACAGGTCCGAGCCCTGCTCGGCCAGTTCAGCCAGGCAGAAGCCTTATTAATGGACGCCGGTGTGCAACCGGGCACTTTGGATGGAGTTCTTCTGGATCTTGGATGTTCCTCCATGCAGCTCGATGCTCCCGAGAGAGGTTTTTCCCTTCGTAAGGATGGCCCTTTGGACATGAGAATGGATGGTGGCAGGTGAGTATCTATAAAGCATTTTTCCTCACAACAAGAAATCAATTTCTCAAAAGCACTCTGAATTTAATTTCCCTTTAAGACAGCAGAATTCCCATTATACGCCCACACCTAGCACTATCCATATATAATAAATCAGTTTTGTTTGCTACTCATTGTAGCTTTTCGTGTTTCTCTGGAGTTGGGATTCTGAAGGAAAAACCATTGCTGTCTTTACACAAAATAGTGAGGAGGGTAACTTTGATACTGGTTATCTCTTTCACGGGTACAGTGAGAGCTTTTAGACTGCCGACAATGGTGATACGTACGGCCCTGAAACCATGGCTCCATTTCTACACAGGCCCAACTATGCCTGTTGTGAGAAGTAAAAAGGAACTGTATCTAACGCAGATTGTTTTGAATTCTGCATTAATGTCAGAATTCCAGAGGTCAGCAATTACGTGTTTTGTCCTGTGTCTTATACAGTGACTTTGTTTCCGCCTTCCTCGGAGAAACTACACTTTACAGTGCTATGTCAAACGCAGTCCCGTACATAGGAAGGTGTATGCCTCCTCTGTATTCCTCGTCACCCTGGGTGTACTAGCATTTGTTCTTCATTAGTCAGATAGGTGCATACATATTAAAAAGCACAACGAGGATAACATTCTAGTAAAGTACAGAATACTTTATTTCAAATCTAAATTACTTTTGAAAGCTTAGATTTGCACTTGTCTGTATGCCCAACACTGGCCCTGGGACTCACCAGCCTGTACGGTCAAAACTCACCCATGCCTTCCTACCTCATTTCATGCCCCCACCCCCACTGCCACCAAGTTCCATATCATGTCCCCTACTTTTGTGAAGCTTATCATCTAAGAAGAAGGTTAGACTTTCATATATATCTAAGTAAGCAAATTACTTAGTTACTGTTTCTAATCTACAATTCTGTACCCTTGTAAATGTTTCTACTGAAGCAAATAGGTTTTCCAAAATTTCTTTCAGTTAGAAGGATCTGTGTATAAGAAGTTTAACATTCGATTTAAATCAACAAATTACTATTGAGCTGACTTCAACTTCTGTGCCAGAAACTGCTGTATCCCATGGTGATTATTCACATACAGTCCTCCCCCATGCTTTGGTAGGACCTCTTAACTGAGATTGTGCCCGACACTCGTTGGAATCTTTTTGTTCTGAGTCTTTTACCTTCTTCGCACAAGTTGGCATTCATAGAATGAAGAATGTGATCATAAAAGGAAATAATAAAAATCTTTTAAAAACCAGTGACTAATAGTAAAGGTCAAATATCTTCTCATGTTTGGAGATTGAGGTTGTGCAGAGGTAATAAAATGTCAGGCAAATTTCTGCTGTTCCCTTGTTTTACCAGGGAGGATGCCTTCTGAAATACAGGGAACGAAGCTTCTAGTTAATAGTGTTAAATCCTCAAATTGTTACATAAAGATTTATCAGCAGATTTTAGTTTGAGAATCGGGGTTCCCGAAGTTCTCCTCTAAGAACTTGAAAATGAGACTGCTTTGAGAAAGTAAACTCTGTACCAACCTATCATGGATGGCATTGGACATGAGAAAATGTATCTTAAAAAGCAGGTTGGCTTCCAGTGAGTTGGCGTGATTGTAACTTAACCAAAGATGTGAACAGATCTGGAGAAAGTATGTGGCATGCAGAAAGGAGGAGTTGGCTCACACAGATTTATGGAAGGTGGAGTCAGAGATGGAAATATGTGCAATGTTAGTCCAAAATGTGTTATGGGGAAAGGGAGTCCAAGCCAACAAAATGTCGCCAGTCAGATCATGGAGGCGGAACTATTCCTGCGCCAGATACGGGTTCAAGAGGCTCTCTCAACCTGTTGCTAGTTAACACTGGAATCTTAGAACAGTTTCATTTGTGCTCTCCCAATTTCAACAACAGCTTTAAGATCCTAGTAAGGTTCTCCCACAATAGAAAGTGGCTCACAGCTTTAGGGACTTGCGAGTGTGGCCCTGAATTGGTTGTATTCTTCACTGAATTTAGTAAATAAATTGCCTCTTAGGTTCGTATTGTCTTTTTCTCATGAGTGAAAGCATTGTAGGTCTGTGATCTCCAGAGGACTAACAAATGTCTTAACCTGTTAAGTTGGGACGGGGGAGCAGATTTTGTATCTTAACTTCTTCACATACATGAATGCCTATTCTGAAGACTCCTAGTATAACCTGCTGGCTTTCCAGAGTGTTGCCCTTTTGTCTTGTTGCACTATGGAGACTTCTGTCCTGCTCTTCGGTGTTCACATTACAGTGAAATCAAATTATGCCTAAAATTATAATACCCACTGAAGTGTATTTGCATAAAATGATCTTTTAATTTTCTTCAAAGTAGAAAAGTATTATAAAAAATTGCCAAGTATATCCATACTAATTTTAAAACTGTCTTATTTGAGCTGAACTCTATCCTGTAGAGTCTGAATTTGCCATTTTTTGCAAGGTTCATTCTAATGCTCAGTGGTTTGAGCAGTTGAATTCAAACTAGGTAAGATCTATCAGGGATTTTGTCCATGGTGCCAAAAGTAATGATTGACAAATCTAAGAATGAGAAAAATCTAAGGGACATTGACATGCATTGAGCTTTTCTATGGGCCAAGCATTATAGTGTTTGTTCTACAATTATATGCACCATTCTTCTAACAATTCTGTGAGGTAAGCATTGTTACTTTCACTTATAGGTTAGAAATTGAGGTTCCACTATATTAAAAAGCTTATCCAATATGAATAGCAAAGCCAGGATTCTAAATCTAGTTCAATTGGTTGCTAAAGACCAAATATTTATATTTAAAGCTGTTACTGAAGGAGCAAGCTTTATTGAACCAGAAGCCACATAACCTCATAAGATGTTCATTCATCTGGGGCACCGTGGAGCAAAAAAAAAAAAAAAAAAAAAAAACATAATCACAGGATCTAGAAAGCAAGTTTTGGAAGAGAGAGATGGAGATGGAGGGGACAAACCAAAGACAACAGCAACATTTTTCTCCTGGAAGACCGAGGTGTGCTAACAAGGTGCAGTGTAATGTATTCAAGGAAGGATTTGGGTTTCTTGGCAACCTTACTCTGGTTTGATCCTCAGGTCTTCAAGCTGCCATATTCTTGTAACCTAAAGTCCTCACAGTGTGGTACCAACAATCAATCCAACACATGAACTACAAGTAGAAACTACTATTAGCAAAGCTATCTTTCTAATAAGTAAGGTTTCGATTAACCCATCACTTAGCATCCCTTGACCCATTTCTCTTCAGTAGTGTAAACTGGCATGGTCTGACAAAGTGAATGCTATTTTCTGCTACTATGGTTTATTTTCTTTCAACAAAGCTTGCTATTTCTTTGTCTTCTTCACATTGATTACCATGTAGGCTTGTTTAGAATTGTTGATTAACAAGTTTTATCTCATGATATCTTTTTTCATGAGATATCAAGATATCTCATGATATCTTTTCATGGAGCCAATATTGTTAAACATTTTAAATAATATACATTATTATTATTAAGATTGTTCTATTTTTTGTGAGGGGAACTAACCATATGCTAATCATATGCTATCTTCTTATACAATAGTCCCCCCTTACTCCCAGTTTTACCTTCTGCAGTTTCAGCTAGTTGGGATCATCCATGGCCTGAAACTATTAGATGGAAAATTCTAGTAATAAACAATTTGTAAACTCTTTTTTTACATGACATGGGTTTCTTTATTATGATTTTTTATTGTTGTTCAGTTATAGTGGTCCCCATTTTCCCTCCATTACTCTCCCCCACCCTACCCACCTCCACCTCCCACATTCAATTCTCCGCACCGTTGTTTTTGTCCATGGGTCCTTTACACATGCTCTGTGACTTGACCTTTCCCCTTCTTTCCCCGATCATCCCCCTCCCCTCTCCCCTCCAATTACTGTCAGTTTGTTCTTTATTTCCATGTCTCTGGTTGTATTTTGCTCGCTTGTTTGTTTTGTTGATTAGGTTCCACACACAGGTGAGATCATATGCTATTTGTCTTTTACCACTTGACTTATTTCACTGAGTATAATGCTCTCCAGTTCCATCCATGCTGTCATGAAGGGTAGGGGTTTCTGTGTAGTATTCCATTGTGTAAATGTACCATAGTTTTTTGATCCACTCGTTTACTGATGGGGACTTAAGCTGTTTCCAGCACTTGGCTATTGTACATTGCACTGCTATGAACATTGGGGTGCCTAGGTTCTTTTGAATTGGTGTTTCAGGATTCTTAGCGTATACTCCCAGAAGTGGAATTGCTGGGTCAAAAGGCAGTTCCATTTAGTTTTTCAAAGAAATTCCATAGTGTTTTTCCACAGCAGCTGCACCAGTCTGCATTCCCACCAACAGTGCACCAGAGTTCCCTTTTCTCCACACCCTCATCAGCAGTTGTTTGTTGATTTGTTTATGATGGCCATTCTGACCAGTGTGAAGTGGTATCTCATTGTGGTTTTAATGAAATATCAGAAACAGAAATCAGGGAAAAAGTCCAATTTGCTAGTGCACCAGGAAATATAAAGTACCTAGGAATAAACCTAACCAGGGAGGTAAAAGACCTGTACTCAGAAAACTACACAACGCTGAAGAAAGAAATTAAGAAAGACACAAATAAGTGGAAACATATACCACATTCACAGGTTGGAAGAATTAACATAATCCAAATGTCCGTATTGCCCAAAGCAATTTATAGATTCAACATAATCCCTATTAAAATATTAATGACATATTTCACAGACATAGAACAACCATTTCAAAAATTTATATGGAACCATAAATGATCCCGAATAGCTGCAGCAATTTTGAGAAAGAACAAAGTAGGAGGAATCACCATACCTTATGTCAAACTGTATTACAAGGCCACAGTAATCAAAACAGTCTGGTACTGGCATAAGAACAGACACACAGAAAATGGAACAGAATAGAGAGCTTAGAAATAAGCCCAAGTGTCTATGGCCAATTAATATTTGACAAAGGAGGCAGAAGCATAAAATGGAGTGAAAATAGCCTCTTCAACAAATGGTGTTGGGAGATCTGGACAGCTACATGCAAAAAGATGAAACTTGACTACCAGCTTACACCATACAAAAATAAACTCAAGATGGATAAAAGACTTAAATATAGGTTGTGATATCATAAAAGTCCTAGAGGAGAACATAGGCAGGAAAATCTCAGATATTCCACACAGCAATAGTTTCACCAGTATGTCCCCTAGAGCAAGGAACATAAAGGAAAGAATAAACAAGCGGGACTTCATCAAATTAAAAAGCTTCTGCATGGCTAAAGAAAACATTAGCAAAATGAAAAGGGAATCAACTGTATGGGAAAATATGTTTGCCAGTGATACCTGGGACAAGGGTTTGATCTCCAAAATATATAAAGAACTCACACAACTCCACACCAGGAAGACAAACAATCCAATTAAAAAACGGGCAAAGGACCTGAACAGACACTTCTCCAAGGAGGACATACAATTCATAAGCTTTAAATTGTGAGCTATTCTGAGTAGCAAGGTGAAACCTGGTGGTGTCCTGCTCTGTCTTGCTGGCAGGTGAATCATCCTGTTGTCCAGCGTACCTAGGTTATATATGCTAACCACTCCTTAGTCACTTAGTGGCCAACTGTGTTATCAGGTCAGCTGTAGTGGTATCACCGTGCTTGTGTTCAAGTGGCCTTTATAATGGCCACACAGTGCAAAAGTAGGGATCCTGGTAATTCAGACATACCATAGAGAAGCTACAGAGTGCATGTATATACATATAGTTTATATAGGGCTCTGAACTGTGTGTGGTATCAAATTTCTGGTAGGGATCTTGGAATATATTGCCTAGGATAAGGTAGGATTTGTGGAGATTTTCTGTGTTGAATTTCTGCTCCGATAAAAGTAGTCGGTTCCTGAGATCTAGTCTCATTTAAATATAAGTCAGTAAGCCTTGTACCTTCTATAGTGAAAAAAATTTAAGCATCAATTTAAATTTTGAACGAACTACATCCAAACATTTCCATTAGGAGTTATCTGCATGAGCCATAACTTCTTTGTGAATTAAAGGTTAGTAAAATACAGGGTCCAGCAGAAGTAAGGTCTGCGTGAGTGTGGTTGGTGGGGTAATAACATGGATGTAATAATTTATAGTTTCAATTTGAAAATTTCACCTAAAATGTCATATGGTGTTCTTGAATGTGATATTGCTATGTTACAGAATTGCATGCTTATGATTTTGTAATAAAAGATTTTGTAATAAAAAAGGGCGTTCTTTGAGCTGGACTCTGTATTTTAACTTCCTGGTGCCCTTGACCTTGATGAATGTCATACACACAGTCCCCAAGGGCGATCACGATGGGTATTTGAAATGCAGAACCTATTTCCTTCCTTTAGGATTCCAGTCTCCGACTTTAAAAACCTCAGAAGCTCTCTTAGACAACGTGTGTATGCCTGGCTTTATGTCTCATTACTCTGAAATTCCACCTCTTGTCAATGAAAACTGACGTCAATGAACTAATTGGTTCTTGTGCGTAGGTACCCTGACATGCCCACCGCAGCGGATGTTGTGAACGCTTTAGATCAACAGGCACTTGCATCCATCCTGAGAACGTACGGGGAGGAGAAGCATGCCAAGAAAATCGCTTCAGCAATCGTTCAGGCACGCAGCATCTACCCCATCACCAGAACCCAGCAGCTTGCCAGCATCGTTGCAGGTACCCTCATTAATTCTGAGCAGTGTCTGAGAGAAAAAAAATACATGTATATATTAATCCCCCAACCCCCCAGAGGGATTCATTTGTTCTTGAAATCATGCAAGATAGAATCTTGCCTATCCTTATACCACTTTTTGGGGGGTTTTGGAAGCTATCCCTCTCTAACACCTCTCTTCCCCCAACAAACAATTTTTAAAAACACACTGTAGGTTGCTGATCACTCCAATAGCATATGTATGTATTTTTTACATGAGGTAATTTACCACTTGTACCTCTCAAGGTAAAACGTGGAATGACAAAAGCAGAAGAATTTCTTGATGCATCACAGTGCTTGATAAGCATCCTGTATAAGATCTGACATTACCTTTCAGTTTCACATTTCTGCATTTTAATATTTTGGGCAAAAAGAGAATTGCATTGCCCAACTGCTAAAATAAAACCCAGTGACTCATACATCTATTCTAAACAGCCGTCTAACAAAGGGTATGTGATGTATAGGTTATTCCACTTTGTGAATGCTAACTAAGTCAGCCTGAGGGGCTTATTGAAACATTTCATCTTTTCTGCTGGTTGCCGCCATAAACCTCTTGAACCTCAGTCTAGCTAGGATGAACTTTATTACAGCCTTTCTGTGTGAAGCCAAAGTTATTTCACAGCTGTGTTCCGTGATGAAAGTTTTCTAAGGCAAAAATATAACTCTGCCAGTTAAGACAGAATTCCAGTTGTAAATTCTATCTTATTGGACTTTCTAAAATCCTACATCATTTTTACTTATCAAATGTATTAAGATTTCTTTTCAGTGGTTCCTGGTAAGTTAGTTAAGTAGTTAAAGATATGGGGCGAAGCACACAGAAAGAACCAATAACCTATATTGGTTATCTCTATTCTAATATTATCCATAGTGTAAGGGGTAAAATGTAATTATAAGTTTATTCAGATCAAGATTTAAAGGTCATATAGCAATTCTTTTATGACATAACTTCATAAAATTATATTATACCTACTTATGCTAATAAAATATGAAAACTTGACTAAGTGGTCAATTTTTTAAGCTGCATACATCAAGCCCCTTGGAACTTAACATTGAGCAACTACGGGCAAGTGATTGCAACATTCCCGTGGGTTATGTGAGCATGAAATATTTCACTGTATTTTTTGAGGAGTTTATACTGGCAGTCTAATGTTAAATTCACCGTCTGTTTTATGTGGCCTTCTTTTTCCCACTCTGTACTCCCTAACATGTCTCAACCTTACCCTTTCTGTCATTCTTCAACCAGCTCTGTGTGTTGTTTTCTGTCTCCCGTATTGGAAAGAAGAGCAGTGAGAAGTCACTTTGTTTTATTCACAAGGAAATCTAGAATTTTCTGGTACTGAAAATGAGGACTTGGGGCTAGGGGGTATTCTAGAGATCTTCCAGTCAAAAGTCTTTGTCTGATAACTGAAGAAACTGAGGCTCAGAGAGTGTCAACAGTCTCTTCAAGGATACAGCCTAAGCAATGACAACATGGGTACTAAACTATAATTTGGAAGCTCATGAATTTGAAACATAATCAGGAATCTGCCTTTTAGAAAGTAACTTTTCTACCTCAGATTCCTCATCTGCAGATTTAGGAGAAATAACATTAGCATTAGAGAGAAATTACATGAAGATGTAAAATAGGAACAGATTAAGTATTTTCAGAAAGATACGATATGAAATACATTTTGGGGTCATGACAAATGATATAGTAAAAGTGATAATATTTGTTTATGTGTATATAAAACCCCATTTTAGTAAATGCCACTAAAAATTGAGTTCTCTATAATGAGTCCATTTTTGTGGCTTATGTCAGCCCATAATAAAACTTTATTGATCATGATATAATTCTTTTAAAGAGGGAAAACAGATATAATGAAATTATATTTTGTGTTCATTTATTCAAAAAATAATTGGGGAGAGGCTGCTGTATACCAGGCATAATACTGAGTACTAAGGATGGAATGGAGAGTTAATCGGATAGAGCCCCTGTGTTCTCAGGGCTTATGGACTAACAAGTGAATGAATAACTTCATGGTGTAGTAACCCTATATTTATAGTGGAAACCTTATTTATTGTAGTCTGAAGTTATGAGTGTGTGGCTAATAGCAAAAGTTGATGAATGTGTAGAATTATAGACTAGTTCCACAAAGTGCATTCTTACATAAACCACACCCACGGTATATCTTTTAAGATCTGATTTTATTTTTATTAAAATGAAGTAAGAATTTCAAGGGATTTACAAAGCAATCTGGATGAGCATATTTTCTAGATGTGCATTATTTTTCAGTCTTTTATAGTTACCTCACCAACATCTAATTTGATTGCATTTTTTACGTGACTCACCCTTGTCAAGAGTTTCCAAAGTCTCCAACCTAGTTTTCATGGAAACAACAGCTGTCTTTCCTTTTGCATTCATATTTCATCAGTTATATAAAGTTTGATTAAATCATGTGAAGCAATAGTAAGTGGCCTGGGATGTAAGTGTACAATTATTTTGGTGGAACTAGCACTGTATAGAATCTGAAGAACAGACTACTATCCCAAGATACTTTGTGTAACAGAGAAAGGGATTTTTTGGTCAAGTCCATTAAATAGAAGTCTCTTAAGAGAACACCTCACAAAGGAAATGTGAGAAGCCGTGCAGTGTCCGAGAAGGTTCCTATATTAGTTTCTTGGTTGTGTCATAGCCAAGTAGCACACGTGATGGTTTAAAACAGCTGAAAGGTGTTCTCAGAGTTAAGAGGTCTAGATACCCAAAATTGAGGTGTCAGCAGGGCCCTGGGAGAGCATGCCTCTGTGACTATTCCTAGTGTTGGTGGTTGTCACAGTCCTTGACACATCAGGAAGCCTCTGCCTCCATCGTCATATGACATTCTCCCAGTGCATCTGCCATTGTGTCTGAATTTCCCTCTACTGTAAGGACACTGGTCATGTTGGGTTTAGGGCCACCATAATCCAGTATGTCCTCAATTTAGCTTAATTATGTCTGCAGAGACCCTGTTTTTAAATAAAGTCGACGTTCCCAGGTTCCTAATAGACATGAACTTGAGAAAACGCTATTCAAGCCAGGACAGCTCCCACACCCACCTGGTCTAATGTTAACCCTAAGGTAGATTAGAAGAACACATTGCCCTCCCACTACTTGAGCTGCTTCATCTTCAAGGTGAAGCGATACCTGCTCCTCCTTTATTCTTTAGGGGTGCTGCAGATAAAATGCTTTTATTAATTAAAAATCTTTAACAATGGGAAACTCTCAAGCTCTTCAGGCAAAATAAGATTTATGTACTTAATTTTAAGAAAAATGACCAGGGTCTAGATTTTGCAGATTTAATGTATGTTTGATTTGTGTAATCTCAAAAACGAGGTTGATTCTAGACATCTCTTTGAGTAAAGAAGTCTGACTTATTTTCCTCAACAAGCTGTTCATGTTTTACATTAGAGCTGATCCATATTCTGTTGCTCTTTCCATTCTGTCAATACGTCAAGGAAACCACCATTTGATTTTAACTATTAAATTAAGCTTAATTTAAGTCTTGCTTTTACAACTTGCTTTCTATGTAAACTTGAACAGAACCTCATTTTTCTCATCTTGAAATGGGGGGTAATTATATCTGTAATGATGATCATTGTTATTTTTTTAGCAAACATAATCCTACCGATTATTTTATTACTTAACCTAATATTGAAATTCACTTACAATTTCCAATCTCATGCCAAAAATCAAAGAAATATACCAACCACTTTTCTGATCATTGTGATTTAGGTTCAGATTCACAAAATAGATAATCCATTGATAATCAAGAAAAAAATGACAGGAGGCCTGTAATAATAATTTTTGAATGGGAAAAAGGAGATGGTGGAAGCTTTCTAGACATATTTGGTTCTTGTTGATTAAATATATAGATGTATTATTCCCTGACTGAAACTTTTATGTAACCTTTATTCTGACTCATGAACTAGATACATGGCCAGAGCTAATGAATGCTTGTTGAACAAATAAATCAATAAAAAGATGTGTACTTTCCTAGCCAAAGTAAAATGAAAAGGGATGGGGGGAGTACAGGGTGCCAGGTGTCACAGAGAACCAACTGTGTTCTGCCCTTCACATTGAAGAGGGGTGACCTAAGCATGAAAGTCCTAAGAATGAATTAAAGTTGCTGGAGGAATAAGTGAGAGTCCCCAAGGCATGGAACCAAAAATCCTCACCTTCTATATCTAGTTCTACCATTACTTGCTCTGTGAACTTGAGTAAGCTACTCACCTTCTTTGATCCTCATTTACTTATTTGGGAAACAGGAATAGATAATTCTTGCTATGACCAATAAATGAGATGGTGGATAGGAAAGTTATCTATGACTTTTAAAGTACAAATATATTTGTTCATAAGCATTTTGTTCTCTCTACCCAGAACTGGGGTTTCCCGAGAGCAAACAAGTCCATTAGTCAGAGCCCTGGATGTAGTTTTCTACCCAGAAACACCTGTCCACAGCCAGACAGTGTGATCTGTGAAAAGCAAATACCTTCGTTCCAAGCTGTTCTTTCCTTTTATAACAGAGAATAATAGTCACTCTCTGCATTAGTGCATTTAAGGTGTGTCTTTTCACAATAGCATTGGAGGCTCATGCCTCAGCTTGTAGCTTGAATTGCTGTCTCTTTCCAGCAAAGTTTTATTAATTTGGAAAGCAACCTACAACATAAAAAAAAAGTAAAATAAAGCATTCATCAATAGTCATTCCTATCAAATTTTAGTAGAACATAAACTTTTTCACAATGAAATTAATTAGACTAGATTGTCATCCCTTTGTTGTTTAACTAATCTGCTGTTACCTCCTTTATCTTCTCCATAAAAAGCACTTTTTATGTTAACACCGCCATAATTAAGAAATAAATGAAGATGTTGGAGTTTATCACCCCGAAGGGAAATGGTATGGTCCAACTACTGTTGAATTAGATGGCTGGTCAGTGAGTCATAGTTATTGCCACTGCCTGTGATAATGCACTCATCCTTCAGTCATTTTAAATCTCTTGAGTTCAGTGTGTTGTACATAGTGTGTGTTAGTAAAGTAACTTCGTGCCAACTAAATTATCAAATGACATTTCATAAGCAAACTTATTTCTTATTTTAATAAGTAATCTTTCCAAGAGACATTCTGTACAAGGAGTCCAACTCAGAAGAGAATTAAATGTGGGAAAAAAGAGAAAGAAAAAACCTGAAAATCTCTCTTCCTCGTGAAAAATCTGGCTATTCTTAGTTTGAAGCACAAAGTAGGAATCTAAGAATGTTTCAGTCCCAAATGACTATGGTCCAACCCCAATTTAATAATTGTAATGGTAAGGTAATGATAACTAATCTTAATTACTACTTACTGAGTGAACCCAAGGCACTACCCTAAATTATTTTCATGTATTAACTCACTTGATAATCACAACAGCCATTAGGCAGGTAATGTTTTTATCCCCATTTCACAGATGAGGAAACTGAAGCACAGTGAGACCAGGTAACTTGTCTCCCGTCTAGTGGAGCTGGAAGAGAGAGCAGGTAATCAATCGCACGCTAGACCCTGTGCTCTCATTTACGACACGTCTCGTGACCCCTGTCTTATGATTAAGATATAGTGTGAATTGTCGCTGGTGAGTGCTGACAGCTCCCTCTTCCAGGATCTCACACACTCATGTGGGAGACAGTTGTGCAGGCAGCCAACCCCATCATCCTGTGATAGGTGCTGTATGTAACAGAGCCATGAAAAAAAAGGTATGAGAACGCAAAGAAGGGAACAATTGATTTCAGTGTGGCAAAAGGGCCTGAGGCAGAAGAGACAGACTGGGGAGAGATCATGGCGATCTATAGATAATTGCCAACAGAAACTCATTAATTGCAGAAAGAAAAGATGAATGAAAATATATATATATATATATATATATATAGATCGGAAGAGCTGCGTNATCATCCTGTGATAGGTGCTGTATGTAACAGAGCCATGAAAAAAAAGGTATGAGAACGCAAAGAAGGGAACAATTGATTTCAGTGTGGCAAAAGGGCCTGAGGCAGAAGAGACAGACTAGGGAGAGGTCATGGCGATCTATAGATAATTGCCAACAGAAACTCATTAATTGCAGAAAGAAAAGATGAATGAAAAAAAAAATATATATATATATATGTAAGTAGGATTTCAGAGGGCTGAGGAGAATAGAAGACAGACAATTTGAGGTCTAATCTTAGGACCCAATACATTTCTAAATGACTGGAATTCTCCTATTTTCTTGGGATCCTCTGTCCTAAATGTCACCTTGAGTTGGGCCTTTTAGTGTAATTAGTAGTTCAGCATAACCAAGTCTTTCTGATTTCAGCTGAATTTCAAACTGCGTCTATGGAACAAATGAAGGAAAATTCATTCCTTTATCTCATTACTCCATTTCTTACTATTTTATGCAATACTTGTGTGCTTCTGCAAGTGAAAATGTGTGATCTGGCGATGTGTGTTCTGCACATCAGCCGTTTTTACATTGGTGTTAACTTTGTCAGGATTCATGTAGCCTGGCCATTCTGCCCTTCTCTTTATTGATTTGAAGAAGGAGAAGGAGGAAGAAGAGGAGAAAAAGAAAGATTATTTGTTTCTATAACTAGTTATTCAAAAGCTTTAAGAATTTCGTGGTACATGTTTATAAGAGCTCTCCATCTGAGAATCAAGGCAAGCAGTCTTACATATCAGTTGTCCCGCTGTCTCGTTTTGTAGATTGACGTGATTCAGATATCGTCTAGATGGTAGATATAATAGCCTAGGTTGGCTTCACCCAAAAAAGTACTGAGAGGATCAACAGTGTGCAGCACTGTTCCTAAAAGCAGCAGTTTCAGACATTGACTATTATTTTTGTATGTTGGGAATGTTCTTTGAAGAAAGCATCTGTTTTCATTTTCAAAGTATAAAATGTTCAAATCATGCCAAAAGAATGTCAAAGAAAGAGAAACCCAAGTGTTAGTAGGTTGTCAAAGATTAAATATTATATTTCTGGGGCAGGGAGGGGGGAATGATGAACAAAAGAGTGGATTTAATGTCTAAACTTAAATCATAGCTAACAATTAAGAATGATATTTCCAAAGTATTTTCTATCATCTTTTGCGTTATGCTGAATTGAAAAATTATAGAATTTCTGGAAAAGATGTTTCTCAGAATTTAAAAAGAGGAATCTATATTAACTTTTTATGTCTTATCATACCCTACTCTATTTTCAGCAAGAGTATTAGCAGTTTCACTCTTTCCCAAAAGTTTAAACTTATTTATCTCTGTAATCTTTATATTGCCTCGCATATATTTAATCACTTGGTATCACTTGTAGTGAATTATAAATGGGAGAGCAGATAATCAGCTCTCACATTTGTTTCATGTAATAGCATATAGCACACAGTAAACAAGAGCATATATTTGCTGACTTTCTGTATTCCTCTAATGTAAAATTACTCATTTAGTAACTTTCCTATCATCTGGACTATAAACTCTGAGAGCAAGGATTAGATATACCTTCTTCATTGTGACATTCTCAAGATCTGATACAGAATTTGGCTTGTAAAAGATGTTCAATTAATATTTCTTGAATAAATAGGTGAATGTCATTTCATAATTTTGTGATGCTTAGAAAAATGGGGAGGCTAGAGACAGCTAATAGAGAAAATCTTTTAACTAATGAATTTCTTCAGCTGATAGGCACTTTCCATTGTTAGGTATACTCAGACCCATGATAGGAGAAACTGTAACAATTTTCCTCACATTTGTAGTATCTTTCCTGTTGTTTGAAGGGTAAATCAGGTTCAATATGTCATATAATACTAGGTCAGTCTTCTTCTATATTTCCAATTTCCTCCTTAGTAAAGCAGGGAATTTGACCTGACATTGAAATGAGATACCTATTTCATATACTCATTACATATTCATTTGATTATCAAGTATTTATTGAGTCCACTTTGTGCTAGGCACTAATGAAGGTAATTAGTTAAGACATAGCTTTCATCTTCTCAGAATTAACAAAAAAAGATTTTTACTAGTTAGATAGCAGTCTTCACAGCTAGTGCTTTTTTGCATGTATCAACATGTTTACTACTTTTTTCTTTTCTTATCTTAAAATTCCCATTTGTACTCTGACTGGCGTGGCTTAGCAGATTGAGCACTGACCTGTGAACTGAAAGATTGCTGATTCGATTCCCAGCCAGGGCACATGCCTGGGTTGCACACAAGGCCCCTGGTTGGAGGCGTGTAAGAGACAACCAATTGATGTTTCTTTCCTTCTCTTTCTTTCTCTCTTCCCTTTCATAAATAAAATCTTTTAAAAAATTCCCACTTCTTTCTTGGATCATTTGTCTTCCTACCCAAGTACATGCTTTGAGATACACTCCGTGAGGCTCCATAAGTGATACATTCTCATCCTTTTTCTACATGTATCTTTATTTTGACCCCACTTTTGAAAGATAATTTAGTTGAGCATAGAATCAAGATGTTTATGATTATACTCACTCAGCACTTTGAAGGTATTATGTCATTGTCTCTTGATATCTGTATGGTTGATGAAAAGTTTAATTGTCATTATTTCATAGTTGGTCTTTTTCTTTCTTTAGTTATCCTTAACATTTTTCTATCATTGATGTTTAATTGTGACGTGCATGGATGTAACTCTATTTTTATTGGTCATTAATGGAACAGAATGAATTTCCCTAATGTTTCTTCATGCCTGAAAATATTAGAAGTTATTCCTTTCCATATTTACTTTCTCCCACTCTCCTGAGTCCTATGCAAGTCGTTCATCATGTCTCACATTTCTCATGTCTTTGTGTCTCTGTGTTAAACCTGGGTGGGATCCCTTTCTTGTTCACTAAGTCTCTCTCAAGGTATATCTAATCTGTGTAACCTGTTTACTGAATCCTAATATATTAGCCGTTCCTAAAAATGCAGTTGTTTTTTAAAATGTGCTTGTTCTTACCATTCTTTCTTTATTGTCTGTGTTGGTTATTTCAAATTCATTTAAAATGTAGCAGATGTAGTTATTTCATATTTGTGCTCCTTTATTCTGTTATCTTCAGTTTTTCTTATTTTACTGATGATTTTATACAAACACATACACAAATGTATGTAGTGAGCACATTTTCAGGAGCTTTTACACACTCTTATCCTTTTGGAACCCGACCTGTGGTTTAATGCTTGCTTCCACCTTTCTTCCCATTTTTTTTCCTACCCAGCCCACTCCTAGCCAAGCAAAAAAGTGTTGTGTTATGCACTTTCAGGTTGTAGAAGTCAAAGACACATTTAGGCAAACTTAAGTAATTAAATGTTATTATTAGCTATACGTGATAACAAGCAGGAATTATTATAAAGTTATTCATATTATTAGGACAGACCGTTGTTTTAGCTACATAGCCAGGAATCCAAGACACTGGGACACAACCAGGGGGTTACTCAGGGTCCTACACAACTTCCCAACTAAACTGTCACGTTTCAGGAAACATTGCTGGTCTTCTGCTTTAGTAAATCACCATTATTTTGGTTTGGCTACTCTCTGTCCCTAGCTTCTGCAATTAACTTATTTTTAGGGTAACTAGGTTACTGCTTACTCAGATCTTTTATGGTTTTTACTGTCTCATGGCATCTACTTATATATGCTTTCACTCTTAGTTTCTGCTTCTTTTGTCAACTGCTTCGGTCTCTCTCCCTCCTTTCTTACCACCTCATCTCTCTCTCTCTTCCTCTCTCTCTCTCTCTCGCTGTCGGTCTCTTCTTCTCTGCCTGGGATTCCAGCTCCCTTAGATGAAAAATCTAGTATGTGCTGTAGTTACCTTAGCATCCCTTATTTCATAGAGCTTTACACTTGCTCCGTTTGGGATGG
Organism: Sturnira hondurensis; assembly: GCF_014824575.4. Classification (NCBI taxonomy): domain Eukaryota; kingdom Metazoa; phylum Chordata; class Mammalia; order Chiroptera; family Phyllostomidae; genus Sturnira; species Sturnira hondurensis. The sequence goes on from NW_028075269.1 coordinate 6,561,774, forward strand.
CTGTCATTGGACCGTAGGGATTTGCATGGTAACAGCATGGTGACCAGAACCTAGGGATTGCCTGGGACAGTTCAGCTTATTTAATAAATTCCTCTATAAGGTTGTAATTATTTAAAGAATGTTTCAAAGAATAAGTACTTCTCAAAATGGCTATAACTAATGGTAAGTTCCTTTGTTTACAGAGATACATGCAAAAAGTGCATCTACCTCTGTAAACAAAATGGGCCCTATAGTCTATCTCTTTGTAAGTAAACTGTTATCTTAATTTGAGTGGGTTTTACTCCATTTCTTAATATTCAGTCAGTTCTCTAAGACATCGCAGGTTTACTAAGTACCTCACTTACAGGGTCAAACACGGGATGGCTCTCTACTACCCACGCGTTTGATCCCAAGCTTCTAAGCTTGATATATTTGGATCTGTCTCATTCTTTTTACACTTGTCCATCATCATTCTCCTTTATTCTCCTAACTTTTCTTTCCTTTCCTCCCAAGCATGCTCTATACTTTCCTTGCTTTTGGCTTTGACTCTGCTTTATTTTCCACCTGGAAAAAAGAAAATTCTTTCATCTCCATTGGTTGAAAACATCTCCACCCTTAAGGCCCAGCTTTAATGCCACTTTATGTATTTCATGGTTTCTTCTCTGACCTCCCAAGTTGGGTGCTGTCTCTGATTTAAATTGCCATAGTAGTCTTTCCGTCTTTTATCTCCGCCATGGCAGTGAGATGTGGCAGGAGGAATATAGTCTTTGGTGTCAGACAGAGCTGCAGTCAGATCCTGATTTTGCTCTTGAAGGGTTGTGTGATTGTGTGACTTCGGGGAGTTTCTCAATCTCTTCATGCCTCAGTGGGAGACAGAGGCAATAATGTTCAAATAAATAAATAATTACAAATTATGTAAATGCCATGGAGAATAAGTACAGGATAAGTGAGAGGGTATGGCAGGGGGACAGCCTGGTTAGGCATTTTGGGAAGGGCCCCTGAAGAAGTGGCCTTTTAGCAAAGTCAAAGAATAAGAAGTGAAGTGACAATCTAGAAAAAGAATTTTCAAGACAAAGAATAAAGAAAGGCCCTGGGGCCCTTCACTATCTTATTTCATCACTAATATTTTCTCTTCTTCTCATCTCTTAAGTATTACTCCACTCATTCTCACTTTTTAAACAATAACTCATGTCTCCTGTCACAATCTGTGCTCTATTAGTAAGTTTAATTCTCACTGCGTCGCCTGTTTCAACTATGTCATATTTTATAGCATAATCGTAATCTTTTTAAATATATTTTATTGATTATACCATTACAGTTGTTCTATTCCCCCCCTTCATTCCCCTCCACCCTGCACACCCCCTCCCCCACCATTCCCCCCTTTAGTTTATGACCACGTATCTCAAGTTCTTTAGATTCTATATTTCCCTTACTATTCTTGCCCTCCCCCCTATCTCTTTTCTACCTACTGTCTGTGCTACTTATTCTCTGTACCTTCTCCCCCCTTCTCCTCCTCCCACTCCCCTGTTACTAACCCTCCATGTGTTCTTCATTTCTATAGTTCCGCTCCTGATCTAGCTGTCCTCTTGGTTTGCTTTTGTTTTAGGTATGGTTGTTAATAACTGTGAGTTTGCTGTCCTTTTGATACAGGGTGCAGCCAGGGGGGGGGGGGGCAGGAAAGATTTGGAATAGTGTCCAGAACTCAAAGTGTATAGGAATATTGGAGAGACGTATAAGGTGTCCTCACCCCTCCCCCCCACAGGTGTGAGTTGGGGGAAGGGACACATAGACCAGGAACATGCAGGGCTGTTTTGTAAAGCCACAGCCCTGCAGCTAATCCATGGCCTGGTCATTTAACATATCTATAGCCTTTGGCGGGTCACTTGGATATGTTAAATGGCTGTGGCCATGCTTGGAGCTAGGGGAATGAAGTCACTTCCCCCCAAGATGTGACTGGGGGGCAGATCCCCTGAGTTACAGCGCCTGCGTGGGGGCTTGGAGGAGATTGGCTCTAGGACATGGGACCATACCTGCCCAGACTAACAATGGCAGCCCAGTAAACTTATAATAATACAGAAATACTGGCAGGTGTAACTGATCGTGGGAGGAGTCGGAAATAGGGGTACAGAGGAAGATGGGCACCGGGGGATTTAAACCCAGACACGGCAGCCATTAGGGGGAGAGACACGAGGTTTCAGCAGAGTGAGGACCCCCTGTAGCCATTAGGAGAGAGAGAGCCACACGGGTCTCAGCAGGGTGCAGACCCCCTCTTGGCCAGGTGAAAGGGAAGACCACGCAGCTTTGCCAGAATGGAGATCCCTGCGGCCAGGTGAAGAAGAAAGACGCGCACTTTTGGTGGAGTGCGGCTTTGGTAGAAGAGGCCCACGCAGCTTTGGCGTGCTCCCTTTGGCTGAGTGGCCTGGAAAGCAGGAGAGACTTTGACTGGAACTTGGTACAAAGAACTCTTGCCAGTGAAAGGTGCCACATGACTTTGGATTAATTGGAGATCCTGCCTGGACAGGCAGGCGACACAGCTCACGTGCCAGCGACCTGAAAAACGGACGTGTGCTCTTTTCCTGATTTACGGTACCCGGAGTTGGGACAGTGGGAGAAGGGAGCGCTGTGTGTGTGTGTGTGTGTGTGTGTGTGTGTGTGTGTAGGTGTATACCCTTAAAGACTTTAATATTTTAAGGAAGGCATTAGGCCTGAATAGCATTAAATAAACATTTTGTTTCCTTTTCACAAATCTCTGGCATTGAGAGATGTCTTTCCAATTGGCGGCGGACAGAAGAGCCCAATAGATATTAGTGTATCGTCCTTGGGAGGGGCCCCTGTTTTCTGTAGCAGTTTTTGGCATCCCTCAGTGGGCCAAGTATTGCCCCCCCGCTCGGACCCTTGTTCGGTAACACTTTCACTGTTCATATTTTTTATCTTTTTTTTCTTAGGTAAGTCCCTTTAACATTTCATATACTATAAGGGCTTGGTGATAATGAACTCCTTGAATTTGACCTTATCTGAGAAGCACTTTATCTGCCCTTCCAATCTAAATGAAAGCTTTGCTGGATAGAGCAATCTTGGATGTAGGTCTTTGGATTTCATGACTTGGAATACTTCCTTCCAGCTCCTTCTTGCCTGTAAGGTCTCTTTTGAGGAATCCGCTGACAGTCTGATGGGAACTCCTTTGTAGGTGACTGTCCCCTTCTCTCTTGCTGCTTCTAGGATTCTCTCCTTCATTTTCATCTTGGCTAGTGTAATTATGATGTGCCTTGGTGTGTTCCTTCTTGGGTCCAACTTCTTTGGGACTCTCTGAGCTTCCTGGATTTCCTGGAAGTCTATTTCCTTTGCCAGACTGGGGAAGTTCTCCTTTATTATTTGTTCAAAAAAGTTTTCCACTTGTGGCTGTTCCTCTTCCCCTTCTGGTACCCCTATAATCCGGATGTTGGAACGTTTAAAGATGTCCTGGAGGTTCCTATGCCTCTCCTTGTTTTTTTGAATTCTTGTTACTTCACATTTTTCTGTTTGGTCATTTCTTCCTTCCTTTTGGTCCACTCCCTTGACTTGAGTCCCAGTTTCCTTTCCATCACTGTTGGTTTCCTGTGCATTTCCCTTCATTTCAATTAGTTTAGCCTTCATATGTTCCTCTAATTTTTCACTAAAATCAACCAGTTCTATGAGCATTCTGATCACCAGTGTTTTGAACTGTGTATCTGAGAGGTTCGCTATTTCTTTGTCACTTAGAGTTATCGGCTCTGGGCCTTTGAGTTCTTCTTGAGCCATGTTTTGGACTTTTTGTGCTTCTTATGTAGGAGGAGCAGAGTCCTAGTGTTCACCAGGGTGGGGCAACTCAGTCCCTGAGTCATGACACTGTATGTGGGGGCGGGGTCCAAGAGGGCCAATGGTGGTTCCCTCTGCTGCTTCCCGCCGCTGGGGCCTGTGCTGTCTGTCTCACTGCGAGAGAATGTGTGACTGTGGTCAGCCTGCCAGGCACCCTCACTGGGTCCATGCTGCTACCCCGGCTGCCTGCACACCTGGGTCGGGGGATGTTTCCTGCCCCACCCTGCTCCACTGCTGGCTCTGCCCCTCTTACCGGTCCAGTTGAACAGTTCGTTGTTGTCGGACTTCCGTATAGTTCAATTTTCTGTTCTTTGGCTACATCTTTACTAAACCTTTGTTGTATTCAAACTTGGTTGTCGGAGAAGGCACGGTGTTTCTACCTACGCCTTCATCTTGGCAGAAGTCCTTTATAGCATAATCTTGATAGTCACTAGCATCAGTTTAGTGTGTCTGTCAAACTGTAGCACTCCAGTAGTTGACTAACCTTTTCTGCCAAAACATTGAAATGTTAATAACCCAGGACAAGCAGTGCTGTCTTGACTCTCACATTTTTGCTTCTTTACTTTTGATGACTTCTCTTTTCTACTTTCCTTGCCTTTTAGCAAAAATTTTTAAAAGATGTATGTGTATGTATTTGTTCCAAATTTATATGTGACATATACTATATGACCGCCTCATTCAAAATGACTGAGCTAGTAGAGCAACAAAATCTGCATCAAATTTTGTGTTAAGCTTGAACATTCCTCCTCGGAAACTGTTCGGATGATTAACAGGGCCGCAGCTGTGGGCAGCTGGTGACTGGCAGCTTCATCACGACAATGTGCCCGCTCATGCATCACGTCTCTGTGCAGAGTATTTTGGCAAAACATCAGATCACCCAGGTGACTCAGCCCCCCTACAGCTCAGATTTGGCGCCCTGTGACTTCTGGCTTTTCCCAAAACTAAAATCATGTTTGAAAGGGAAGCGATTCAGACTGTCGATGAGATTCAAGAAAATACGATGGGGCACCTGATGATGGTTGGAAGGAATGTGTGAGGTCCCAAGGTGTCTACTTTGAAAGGGACTTAGGCGTAATTGTCCTATGTACATTGTTTCTTGTATCAGGTATCTTCTTCAATAAGTGTCTCTATTTTTCATATTACATGGCTGGATACCTTCGGGACAGACCCCGTTACATGCTCCTAAGAAGCCTAAATAGTGGGATATTGGATATCTAAGAAAGTAATTCTAAAATGAGGCAGAGTGTTTTGTCTTTCCTGTTATCTTTTAACCACTTCCCCACCCCCTAGCTCTACCATAGTTATATTTATATTATAAAATATAGTTATATTCATGAAATTCAAATCTGATAATATACTACCTCTTATTAAAATTCTTAATAGTGTCTCTGTCACCTTTAGAACAAAATTTAAACTCTTAAATGTGAAAATCAAGGCCCTCATATTCTGGCTTCTGCCTGACTTTTTAACCTAATTTCTCCACCGCCCTTCCCCCACAGCAGGCCATTTCTGCACCAAACTGCTCACCACTCCAGTTCCTGGAGCTCACAGTCTTCCTCTGCAGTATATAGTCTTTTCTCTCCTTTTTTCCTCCACCCCACCTTACCTCCCTCAAAATCTCTCCATTTCTTTCAGGTCTTGGGTTATATATCATTCTTTTGGATGTTTCTTGAACTTTGCTTTTTGCCATCTTCCTGAAATTGCTCACTTTTCCAATATGTGTTTATACATCTAATGAACTTTTGCTCACTACACTTTGTCTGCCTTACAAACTGGGTGAGTTCTTCAAGGAAAGAGTGACCATGTTTCTGAATAGTCTTAGCACCACCCCGTAGGGAGCACATTAAAGGGGTCAGCACCCTGGGTTAGAGAAAGTCTTGTCAAGTCAGATTTGAACTGTCTCTGTCACTGAGCAGCTCTGTAAATTTGGACCTTTTTTACCCTCTGTGAATCTTTGTTTCTTTTTTGTAATTTTTTTTTATTGAATTCTTGTTCAAGTACAGTTTTCTGTCTTATATTCCCAGCCCTGCCCCCCCAGTGGTCCCCACCTCCCTTCCATTTCCGCCCCCCACCTTAGTTATTGTCCATGTGTCCTTTATACTTGTTCATGTGAGTCCATCCCCTTTTCCCCTATGATTCTCTCCCCTCTCCCCTCTGGACCCTGTCAGCCTGTTCCGTATTTGAGTGTCATTGGTCATATTTTGCTTGCTTGTTTGTTTTGTTGTTTAGATTCCTGTTAAAGGTGAGATCATATGGTATCTGTCTTTCACCGCCTGGCTTATTTCACTTAGCATAACGCCTTACAGTTCCGTCCGAGTTGTTGCAAAGGGTAGTAGTTCCTTCTTCCTTTCTGCAGCATAGAATTCCATTGTGTAAATGTACCATAGCTTTTTGATCCAGTCATTTACCGATGAATCTTTGTTTCTTTATATGCAAAATCTAGATGATAACAACTACCTCACAGGATTCTTGTATGGCTAAATCAGAAAATGTATTTTAAACGTCTAATACAGACCAATATCTAGTAAATCTGTATTTATTTTTAACTTTAGTTGAATGAACACATATAGATGAGTGAATGGGTAGTTGATTGAGTGAATGAGTGCATTTGAGTGACTAGAACAAATGTTGTAAAGTGTGAACCTTTGTATAATGGATTCACCAAGAAAGACTTTCAATACAAGCAGCAGCTGTCTTGATCTTTGAAGAGATGGTTAAGATGTCAGCAGACAGAGATGTAGCAGTCAAGGAACTAGGACCTGAAGCTTGGGAAGCAATGTGAGAAAAGGCTAAGACTGGAGAAAGCATCCTTCTTTTTGTTGAAAACATTATTCCCTGCTGTTCCTTTGTCCTTCTTCCCCTTTTCTTCATCACACTAAGGAATTCTCAGGATGGGCCGGCTGCCAACTCATTTGAGGTTCATCAGCATCTCATTAGCCAGGTGACAAGTTAGCCCTCACACAAGAAACTCTAGGCTTGGATTTTGAAAGTAAAATGAGGTTAATTATGAATAATAATATAAATTATTATTGTTCAAGGGAAATTTCTGTTGTCTGTTTTTCAATGAACAGTTTTAGCGACAGCATATATCACAGCGATTTTACCTTGAAAAAACATGAACATTTATGCAGAGTCCACTTGAAGGATTGGTCTAGACTCCATATATGCTTCTGGTACCTATCCGAGAATTTGAGGCTGGCAGTGATAATCTAGCAGGTAGGAATTATAAGTTGTTGACTTCATCTTGGTACTCTTCAGATGCAAAGTAGACTTTGCTGACAGACTCTAATCATTAAGCCAGTATGCTATATTGCTGCATGGCTTACCCATTTTTCTTTATTAGTCTTTTTTTTTTTACTTGCTCATTACTTTGCATCAGTAGTAAGGGTTCAGGTCTCTGTATTTTATTGTCACTGAGTAATGAAAAAAGAAATTAGTTTTGGAATTATACAAAAACTCGGATCCAAATTTCAGCCCAGCTCTTTGCTAGCTGTTTGGACTTGGATAGGTTGGATAGACATTATAATTCCCTCTAAGATAGGGATAATGGTTCCTAACTTACAAGATGTCTGTGGTGCCTAGAAATTACATTTTTAAGCTGCCTATCCTAGTGCTATGCGTGTGCTAGGCTCTTGCCAGAAACTAATCAGATGAAAAAAATACATACAATAGAATCTGCTGTATAATACACGCTAAAAACAATTCATGATGATAGGGAAAATGTGAGATTTTCTCTATTTTAAAAGCATTTCATTTATGTCATACAACATTGTTAAGAATTCAAATGGGGCAAAGTGTGAAAAACAGGGACAACTATAATAGAAGAACAATAAAAAAATAATTCAAATGAAAACGTGAAAAACCTGCAATACTGCTTTACCACCACACCACAAATATTATAACTTTGCATATAATCTAATAATTTCGTTATTAGATTTTTGGACTACCTCTAGTGGGAGCTATTATTAAAGCCATATAACATATTTTTGTGCACATTTAAGGGACTGGGAGGGGGAGGGTTCCTATATTTCTAGGCTAAATTTCCTGAGCGAGATTAATGGGACATATATATATATTCCTTTAACATTGAGTTGTTTTTTTAATGGATACATATCCTTTTAGAAACCAAAAACCTTCATTAGACATTATCCAAAGCATTGTTTATAAAGCAATTGAGGAGGAACATACAGAAAAATAAATGATGGGAGGCCAGTTCAGTATTAGAATTGGATGGGCCAGAAATAAAGGCGATATTTATAACCTATGATTAATTAAAATCTACATGCTGTTGACCCTTGGAGAAATCGGTCGTTTACTCTTTAATTCAGTTAGATAATCTATTAGTCTTTCAACATGCCTGTTGTGAGAAAAATGGTAACATGCAATCCTTGCCTTCTAGAAGCTTTTATTTCAGTGGAAGAGATCATTTAAAAAAATCGTTGGACTTCGTTGAGAAGTATTCCGTTGCAGGTTAACTCTGCTACAGGAAGGCAGGCAACGTTACCTTGGAGCATGAGGATTAATGATGAGTGTATGCTGACCTCACAAAAAAGGAGAACCATTGAAAAAAATATATTTTTGTTACCATTGCCCAACTCCGAGAAGTATAAACGCCCAGCTCTGAGAGTAGTACTGCATACCCTGTACACAATTCCTAAAGGTTAAAATAAAGTATCTTATTTTGGGTTATAAATGTGCTAGAACATTTTTACTTACAATTCTGCTTTCTGTTTATAGTACTTAGCAAATAGACCTCAATCTCTTCTTAAAGATTCCATAATTAAATTTAATATTGACCACTAAACAGGTAATAGGAATTTTGATTTAGTTTAGGATATCTCATTTGTCTATGCTAAGCATTTTAACACAGGTAATACAGAATGAATTTTATTGAAAATGATGTATAAAAATATAAATTCTTTCCTTTAATTCTGAGCCATGTTTCTTTATCATCTCAGCAGGTAATGTTCCTTGTTACCTTTTCTGCTGAAGCCTATAACTTGATTTTTTCCCCTCATGTAGGAGGATTTGTAAGCCTCAGCTACCTATAGTGAGATCATGTTGTCATCAGACTTAACCTGGTAGGAGTTAGGGATTAGATGAGACTCTGAGAAGTTTAAAAAGAACCTCACTGAGTAAAGCCAATTTTATCCAGAACGATTCAAGTTCACAGATTTTAATTAACAGTTTGAAATTTGTAATGTTACTTGAATTTCAGATGGGTGAGAATTTAACACTATATTAAAGGAGCCCAGGCAAAAGGACACGAGTTGCGTCATAGAGACTTATTAAATGTGATGGAAATTCAACAGACGAATGCTGGCAAACAGGTGCAAGAGCTGAATTAATTTTTAAACCCTACCACTCAGGGGGAATTGCAATGCATCACGTTGACAGCCACAGCACGTTGCTAATTTCATTCACAAGCTTAAAAATCTCAATACATTTGAACATGTGAATGTATTAAATTTTAAAAAGTGTAAGTAACATAAGGGTGTCCCAGAGCTAAAAATGATAATTTCTCTCTGGGACTTCAAGTCATTTGTCTAGCCAGAAGCATGGTGGTTTTTATGAATGAAATTTATCTTACCACTTCCACATACAAATTATGTTCTATTATTATATATAGTGCAGACTGTTACTAAGCCAGGTTTTCTCTTACTTTTAATATGAAATCCCTCGTGAGTCAGAAGCATAGTGAGTACTCGCCGATATGGTTTCCACTTCTTCTGTCCTGCACAAAGCGGGTTCTCAGCTCATGCTCCTGATGGTGCTAAGTGGTGAAGATAGTCCTGGAGTCAAAGAAAAATACAACAAAACATAACTTAATGAACACAGAGGCTGTGGGGGTGGTATCACTGAATGTCGTATGTTATACGCTGACAACTCACTTAACGTGATGCTTTCACTGAGAGCTCACCTTCTTTGGTCTCCCTGGTTTATTTGATAGAACTTGATAGAAACCTTAGAGTATCTGTACATAAGACTGCACATACACACAAAATCGTACAGAGATTTCAGGGAGTTTCTCAATTTTCACATTCAGAACATTGGTTATGGTGCATCTTGATCTTTGTCTGAAACTACAAGAGTATCTCTTATCTAGTGGATTTTCCCCTTTGCCACCTAGGGTACACCAAGTCCTAGACCTGGGAGTGGGCGTAAAGGAAAATAAAAGGTTGTTGGACCTCTTCCAGCCCGGTGGAGGTTCATAGACAAATAGCATGTAGTAGTAAATAGTTGGATGGAATAGGTACAAAAAGGTCTTTGCAAAAGCTTCTTGGAGAAGATGGCACCTTGGTGAGTATTAAGGATGAATATATATAAACTATAAGTAGAGAGGAGCATTCTAGACTGGGAATGAGAGCAAGAAGCACCTCTCTGTCATTGCTAAAACTGTGTTTACAAGAAATGCATAATCCCAAATGTATGGAAAATCTTTCAGTCTTCTCTTGAGATTTCTCAAGAAGCTATAAAGAAAAAAGGACTGGGTTTAATTTCCCAAGGTTTTAGCCATCTAAGCCCTTTATTTCTAATTGTGCACAAGCTTGTCCCCTCATTTTACTTAGTTGGAGAATATTAAACCCTCATTTTTAGAACATAAAAACAACTATAAAGGGCCCCTGTCCTAGCGAGTGATTCAGAAAAAGACCAGTATCTACTGCTTTGGATGTCTCGATTCTTAATCAAAAACATGGTAATCACTACTTGCCCAGAAGTCTTTTGATAATGGCACCAGTAGCAACTGTTTCTTTTCTAAATCCACTATCAAGAAAACGGATGAAAAAGAGAGACAAATGCACAGTCTAATAACCTGAGCTAACAATACATTATTTTCAATAGAGTGAAAAGAACAAAAGCCAAAGGTATTCATTACCGTTCCCAGGGTAAGAGACCAGGGCAGTTGCCGCCTTCACCAGATGTGCAGTCTCTAGGCCTGACAATACACGTCTCCCCAAGGGAAATGTGGAGAGAAAGCCAAACTCTTGCAACTTGATGCAAAGTGATTTGGGTTCCATTACAACATCTCTCAGTAAAAGGCTATTCAGGCTTAGACTAAAGATTCCACACTCATTTTCTCCCAGAAAATGAGATTGTTATATAAAACACCAGGCATGGAATCAGAGCTTCTGGAGATCACTCTAAACCATGTGATTTCATCTTAACTTCCTTAAGTTCTAATCAGGAAAAAGGAGATGATATGGTTTGGTGAACATACCATTTTAAAATCGTTGCCTTGTTCGGGCACACTTAAAGATGAGAAAACTCAAGAACATCCTCAGGAAACTGATCAATTACAAACTCTTTCATAAAATAAGTTTGTTTGTTTGTTTTTAAATGTACTAATGCTGATCTGGACCCCCAAGGTGTGTTTCTTGCATGAACTGGCTATAAATCTTATGCCTTTCTTCTCAGAAAGTTAGATTCACTCTGTATTACCAAAAAAAAAAAAAGGCGGGGCAGACTTCACATTAAAAAGAGCCGAGTTTCCATTTGAGTCTTTTCCTGTGAATTTGGAAAAAGACACTTGACCCCTCAGTTTTTCACCTTTAAATGGAAATAAGCATAGTTCTTCTTACCTCTCAGAATTACTATAGGGATTTAATGACATAATTAAGATACGTGGAAAGTGATTAACACAAAACCTGCTTTCAGTATTTCCCCAAGTATGTAAACCAGAAGACAAAATCTAGGGATTAGATAGTTGTTAAAAAAATGATTACAAGTTTCTTTTTCAGAAAGTTTAGAAATGCGAGGTAAACAAAGTTAAACAGTTATCTTCAGAGCTTAATCACGCTGATGGGCACCGTGCATCTCCAAAGATCCGTGCAGCGTGCTGCGTTCCTCACCCTTACCTGATGACAGACTCCTGGGGTTTGGTTGGGCATGGAAGGGCCTCTATATAGTTCCCAGGGTCACTGTTTCCCAGAACAGTAGTTTGGAAAATGTTGTCTGTCTAGGTGTCAAAGTTTCCTCTCTCTCTCGCTCTTTCTTTCTTTTAGCTTCCTTTAACAGTGTGTAAAATCCATTGGGTTTATTCAAACCCAACGAGGAGCAAGAACTACATCTTCATAAATGTTTTTGGAAGGCAAGAATTACATTGTCATAAATGTTTTAATCCCAAGTTTTAGTACATGGCGTGTAATAAATACTGGCTCCATGAATGAATTATGTATTATTATGCAGGATGTAATTACTGAATTTTACCCATTATTGTTGGTGTCAGTTTATATTTAAATTATTTATAGTAGCCTCAGATTCTGTTTATTTGGTAAGTGGACTAAACATATTGGGTGTTTGGAGCGCTGAAAACAAAGAGCATGGTTTAAAATGACTCACAAATACATTTTATCTTTGTGGAGTTATGCTTGTGAAAGAAAAACTGTGCAGGAAGGTGCTCCCTGAGAACTAGAACAAAGGAGTAACAAAATAATTGAGAAAAATTGTCCTTAAAATGCCCGAATACAAGTTGTATGCTTAGGTAGCAACAGAAATCTAGAAGTTTAATTATGGAAAATAATCTCCTGGCCAGGTTAATGCAATCTGGAAGATTTACATTAATGAAGTTATGGATTTTACAATTCTTTTTTTATCCTCACCTGAAAACATTTTTTTCACTACTTTTTAGAGAGAGAGGAAGGGAAAGAGAGAGAGAGAGAGAAGTATTGATGTGAGAGAGAAGCATCAATTGGTTGCCTCTCATTCCTGCTGGGATGGGGATTGAACTCACAACCGAGGGATGTACCCTGACTGGGAATGGAACCTGCAACCTTTTGGTTATGGGATGGTGCTCCAACCAACTGAGCCACGCAAGCCAGGGCAGTTCTTACACTTCTTACCATCAATTATTAAATAGTCATGGTCCACCTAAAACACCTCATCCCAAAGCCATGGTATATCTTTATATTTTTAAGACCTAAATACTACTTTATAAACTTAAATTGCATCATTAATTTGTACATAAGGAAAATTTTATACTTCATTTTTAATGCTGAGGTATTTTAGTCTGATACCTGCATTCAATAAGCATTAATTACTCAGGTGCTTTAGGGGTTTTCAAGGGCCCACTGTCCCACCTACTCTATTAGTCCAGCGTGAAATTAGAACTAGTTTGGCCTTAACCTTCAAATTAACATATTAAATCCCCTCATCACCTACCATTTTACAATTGAGAAAAGGAAGTAAATAAATGTGTGAATGACATTCTTAAAGTGACTGCTTTGTGCCGAGTATATGCTAGGTGCTCCTGTATTTGATCACTGTCTTTATTTGATCGTCAGAGAAATTCCATAAGAAGAGTTGACTCTTCTTCCAGTGGGGAAACAAACTCAGATGTGTTATTGCCCCACATTAAGCAACCATTAAAAAAGTAAAAAGATTTGATCAATAAACCAAGTTTCTTCTTTTGGAAGTTCTGTGCCATTTTCTTTTACACCATATTGTCTTAATATATAATTGTCATTACTTATGCTTTTCTCTAGGGATAATTAATGTCTTTGTGTGAACAATACTTACAAATAGCATGACCATGACTCACATGAAGATAACTATTAAACTTTAATAAAGAACATGTGAAATACTATGTTCCCTGGATGGTTTTATATTATGATAGTTTAAGTTTTATCCAAATGAGTTTAGAGAGTTACTGCAATTCTAATCAAAATACTTATAATTATATATGTTATTGTTTCTAATTTTAATTTGGAATAATAAATGTATAAGATACCCAAGGAAAGTTGAAAAGAAAGATAATGGCAGGAGAGAGACTTACCCCACCAAATGTACTAAAAAAATTAAAAGAAAAAAAATCAACTGACCCTGGCTGGTGTGGCTCAGTGGATTGAGCTCCGGTCTGCAAACCAAAGGATCACAGTTGATTCCTTGTCAGGGCACATGCCTGGGTTGTGGGCCAGGTCCCCAGTGAGGGGCACACAAGAGGCAACCACACATTGATGTTTCTTTCTTTCTTTCTCCCTTCCCCTCTCTCTAAAAATAAATAAATAAATTTTTTATTAAAAAAAGAAAGAAAAAATTATCTGTTATTGGCTGAAAATAGAGAAATACATCAATGAAACACAAATGAGAATCTAGAAGCAGATCTGTTTGCATTTAAACCTGTAGCTTATGATCAAAGTGGTACTTCACACGAGTAGGGAAGAATGTAATGTTTAATAAATAGGATGGTTGGCTATATAGTTTTTGAAAAATGAAGTTAGATTTCTACCTCATACCTCACTAAAAATAAATTTGCCAAGGATTTAAATGTAAGAAATGAAACCAGAAATATACTAGAAAAACAGAGAATTGATTACCTATAGTCTTCAGTGGGGAAAGCCTTTCTAAACTTGATAAAATCTAAAAACCTTGAAAAAAGTCTATATGGAAAATTCTAAATTCTGTATGGCAGAAAAACTCTGCAAAGTGAAGAGAGTCACAGTCCAGGAAGAATATTTGCATCAACATATGAGAGACACCAGGTTATTCTCTTTATATTGTACGTGTTTCCCCAAATCAATAAAGAAAAGGCAACGTCACATTAAGAATGTGGACAGAGGGTTTGTTCAAGCAATTCGTAGCTGAAACCAGGTGGCCATTCGTTTTGAAACAATGCCTAATCCTGCTAATTGGCAAAGAAACACAAATGAAAAGAACTATAAGCTATCATTTGCTTCCTGCTAGACAGACTATTGAAGGTGAAAAAGAATGATAGTTTCTAGTACTAGTGAGGATGTGGGGAGATGGACTCGTATGCTGTTGATGGCAGTAAGCTGCTATAATCTATTTAGAAAGTAAATTTAGAAATATTGATCCAAATTTAAATGGGCGTAAATAGCCTTTGACCTAACAACTCTTATCCTACTATCACAGATTCACATACAGTTACTAATATTTTTCACAGATTGTGACTGTCTTTTTACTTTGTCGAGTTTTTCAGCCATGCAGAAATTTAAAATGCACAGTTCACATGTTTACTGCAGTGTTTTTTGTGATAGCAAATATATATATATATATATATATATATGTATGTATGTATATATCTCCTAAATTATCCCCACTGTGTTAGCAGTAAGAGCTCCACCAGAGTCGAGACGGCCTGTCTTAATTAGTGTTGTATTCCCAGGTACTGTGCTTGACGCCACAGCATTTGTTAAATGTACAAACAATGAATCATAATGCATCTATATAATTGAAATTATTGTTTTTTAAATAAGTCAACGAATTTTCATTTAATATAATTTTTTATTTTTCCCATTTTTTTATTGTTCAAGTACAGTTGTCTCCATTTCCGCCCCACTACTACCCCTCACCCCAGCCATCCCCACTTTCCACCCTCGGTCCTACCCCCTTTGGCTTTGTCCATGGGTCCTGAAATGATTTTTTAAAGTAAGCTAAGTAAACAAAGCAAGTTGCAGATCACTATCATGCAAATCATTCCCCTCTTATTTTATATATATAATATATATACACACACATACATTTATATACAAAATGTCAGGTATGTCTATCAAGAAAAAATATTTAAAGTGTACCTCCCAGTTGTCTCTTGATATGGAACTTAAGGAGTAATGAAATTAATGTGTTACTTCATATACACTGGTAATGTATCTTTTTGCTTTTTAAAATGCTTTTTAAAATAACTTTAAGGTACAAATGTAATAATTTTTTCCCAGCTCTTCTTAAAGCAAAGAATTCGCAGCAGTTAACAAACTTCCGTTTTCCTTGAGCATATATTCTAGTGGAGAAAGACAGGTGGTCAACAAATAAATGTTTGTCCCTGATAAGGTATGATGGAAAAAAGAAAACAGTGTTAAGAGGACTCTTATTTCAGGGTGCTATTTTCATATAAGCATACTCAGAGACTTCATTTCTAATTCCGAGATACTGAAAAGAGACCTGAATGAGGCAGGGAGTAAGCCACCCCGGTATGTGAAGACAGGTCCTCTAGGTACAGATCCGAGGACCTACACAGTACCATGCTGTGTTTCATTCAGAAATACAGAGCTCAAGGGTGGGAGATATGGTCAGAAAAATGGGGCAGTAGTAACCAGAGGTGACGTATGACATAGGGACATTTGGTCAAGATAAGGACTTCAGGTTCTATTTCATGTGTTAGAAGGCACTGCAGGCTTAAACACCTGGAATGGCATGGCCTGACTTTTTCTGAAGTATATCAGTCTGGTGACAGTGTAGAAAAGATGATGATGACCTGAACTGCAGAGATAGCTGTGGAGGTGGTAAGAGACGGTGGGGCTGTGGACACAAGCCAGTCAAAGAGCTGTCAGACTTTGTGGATAGGAGAGAAAAAAAAGAGTTAACTGTATGAAACTGACGAACTTAAAAAAGGTCAACAGCAGCACACCTGGGATGTGAGAGTGGAATGTCGCTAAGGAGGCAGAAGTGTTGTACAAGTTTTGTGAAGGGCGAGAATCCATCTCTTGTGTCATTAATAATCCCACCCTTGCTGCAAGAGAAGTACCGCGGAAGGTCCCAAATTGTACTGAAGTTAGAATTTATCCCACAGCAGGTTGAATGTGTGTTTACCATTAAATGTGCTTCTTTACAAAGTGTACTTAACTTGGATTTAATATACATTTACTTTTAACTGTACTTTTTTAAAAAGTGTACTTAATGTGAAAACATCTTGCTATTAAATGTATATTAGCATTTAATTTCCTTTGGTCATAAGTTTTACTGGTATAATTTTGCTATTTTTAAAGTAGTAGGAGCAAAAGCAAACTGTTATTTTGAAGAACTAAGAAAAATTATAGTTTAGGGTTTTATAGGCATTCAGTGAAATAAAGTTTACATAAAATCTCAACAATATTGTGCATTAGTCTTGGAGGGAAATGCACTGAAATCATTGAAGGTATTTTTTTCATAGGGAAATAATGTTTTATTCAGGTAATTATTTGGTATCCTCACTGCAGATCTTAATGAAGGTTTTTAAACATAACTTTCCAAATTTTACCATCACATTCTTGTCTTATTTTATTCTTTAAAAGAAATATGCAAAAATAAACTTCACCTAGCACATTTGCTCATTTCAGATAATAAGGATTTGCAAGCTTGTATTTCCTGTGGTCAGCAAATAATTGTCAGCAAATAATTTTATTTATTCCTTTTATTTTTTCCTTTAATTTTAATTTTATTTATTCCTTAAGGAAATTTCCAATCAGTATCATTAAATACACGCAGAACAGCTATATTGAGACAGTGAAATTACTAGCAAATTTGAGAGTTGAATTGCCCCATTAAAATTATCATTTTGTACCACAATCACATTTGGCCAAAATGTAGGACATAGGATGGCGCCTATTTTATGCCATTAATTTTACATTCTCTTCATAATGTTTTCTATGATTAAAAATGCTATGTTCTTCATGTAGTCACTCATTGATGTGACTAAATATTATATTTTTCATATGCCCATCCCATGATATGAATGAAACTCTTTATAGTGATGGCTCTGGATTGTTATTCATTTATGCACTTAGTTTTTTTCATTCATCATCTATTCATTATCTTTTCAACAATCATTTACTGAGTGTTTACTATAGTAGTTTTTATTCTTGGCTGCAAGTCAAAATCCTCGGTGAAGCTTTTTAAAAGTAGCGATTCCTGTGTAATAAGCCCCTGAACCTAATCCAGGGGGTCTGGACTGGGGCCTGGCACCTCTGTTTTTGGTAAAACTCCATGGATGATCCTGTTGTGCAGTCAAGGTTGAGAATCATAAGCTTCTCTGTTAAGTGCAAAGAATATAAGATTGAACGCAAAGTAGTTCCTGTCCACTAGGAGATCGCAGTCCAGTGAGTGAGGCCAGTAAACTAGTAATTACAGTAAAGTGTGATAAGTGCTAGACCAGGGGTAAGCACGCCTCTATCCACTTAGAAGCAATGTACATTGGTCCAGTGTTAACTACGTCCACTGACAGGCTATAAAACACAGAAAGATTTTCTCCTTTTCTCCCTGTACCAAGCCAAATGGCCTAAATTGTGATTGAGTCCATATTTTCTGTCCAGCTCTGTGCCTTAATCATATGAATTAACCATACAAGGTTCTGTGATTAAACTCAGGAAATTGAAAAGCAGGGACCAGTTTCTATTTTTGATAACAGGATATGGGAGATGAGGAGGAGGTGAGAAAAAATTGCAAAAGCTCCTCCAGGGCCAGGACCAGGCCTCATGCATATTTTTCTTCCAGTGGCCTGACTCAGAGTCCAGCACATGGGTAGGAATTGGATCTGGTATAGATTTTCAATCTTTGTATTTCTCCTGTTTACTTGTAGGCAGATGCCCCTGCTACTCCATGGACACCTCTGAACTCTGCCCCTTGCTCTCTGACCAGTGACTTTCACAAGGAAACCCATTTTCTACCTGAGAACAACAGGACTTTTGCTGATTATCTTTAAACTTTCTAATTTAAACAAAGAATCTTAATTAATCCTTAACGTAGGATTGTCTTTTTCTTTTGTTTTCCTTTTTTTTTTTTTTTTTGGTCTTGAGTTTTTGTACCAATACTAGTTGATGTTTTGCTTTTATTTAATTTCCATTACCATACGTTGTTCTATATTCTTTGGTTTCTTTTTTTCTTTTTTTACTTTATGTTACACAGTGTGCATTGTCAACCTTTCTTATTACAACCACAGACATAAAAGTGTCAGTATAGAGGAAGGGTAGCCCTGGAAATTGAAGCTATCCAAAATAAGGGAAAATACGTGCCTTTAATCCTCTCAGCAGCACGAAAAGGTCCACAATAACATGGCCCATTGCAGTCATTTGTCATCTGGTCCCTAAAGATGGGACTTCAGGAAGTTGACAGGATCCACCCTTAGAAATTCTTTTCAGGAAACCCAGTGGACACCATCCAGATTAGAATGCCCTGAACCAAACTGAGAAAGACCTAGAAGAAAAGATTCATGGATTGGAGTTATTCTAATATCTTCAGGATAATCTAATCCTAAATATAAATGAAAGCTTTTATTTTCTTTCTCTTTGATATGGTATTTATTGGCAAGGTCTAATTAGACCTTACGAAGAAAAGTTTGCTTGCAGTGGTGTTAATTCATCAGCTCCAGATTTATATATGGTGTGAATGTACTTAAATGTGAGTATTATATAACAAAGTAACAAAACATTCATAAAGTCTCACTTTATGTGAATACTTTTAAATAAAAACAGATTCCCTCAGTTAAAAGGCAGGAATCTTATAATTTCACAGCTAGCTGGCTGAGTGAATTATAATGTATAATTCTGCCACTGGAAGGTACCATCTTAGCTGGTAAACAGAAATGCCTACCTACTTTGTCATGTCAAATGATCCGATGTTATTGTTTTTTTTTTTAAATATTTTATTTATTTATCTTTAGAGGGGAAGGGAAGGAGAGAGGAAGGAAACATCAGTGTATGGTTGCTTCTCGTGCATCCCCTGCAGAGAACTGGCCCCTGCCGGAAACTGGCCTGCAACCCAAGCATGTGCCCTGACTGGGAATTGAACTGCGATAGTCTGGTTCGCAGGCCTGCGCTCAATCCACCGAGCTACACCAGCCAGGGCCCCGATGGTATTGTTATATTAGAACTTCTACGGTTATTTCAGAGACTTTGTTATTTGAACATTTTCTGTTTCATTAGTTTTCAAAAAGATATTCAATCACAATATCAAACAAGTATTTATTTATTACACGCTCTCCCTTTTATTTTGTCAATTTAGTTAACACATACCCAGGCAGAGCTAATTTGGTGCTATGTTAAAAAACACATACTCAAATATATATATATATATATCTTTGAAATGTGATAAAATGCCAGGGAAGCTAAGCAATTACCATGTTAAGCTATGCTTTTAATTGTCTTTTAATACTACAGAAACTAACGTTAAGAAATTTTTTTTTAAAGAATTAAAGCAAAAATGTCTTACAGTGTTTGTTGAGCCTTGTGCTTTATGAATGTTTACCTCCTGTTTTAGTTTAACCAGGTACATTAAAATATATTCTATATTACATTTCTCCTTTGAGAAAGTTTGTGTTGATTGTCAAAGTTTGAATCATACAAGGTCTTCAGGAATGCAGCCTCCCTCCAGCGCCCTCTAAATTCAAGCTCTAGAATATGAGACAGTTGTGTGTTGTTCACATCCTTAGGATGTTTTCAAACCCGTGCCACAGTGACCGAAACTCTTTCTGGAAAATGGAGAAATTGAATAGCAAATGGCAAGAAGTTGACTTCCCTCTTTAGCTCTGACTTTGACATTTTGTTTCTGAAAGACCTGGTTGTTGGAAGATAAATTCCCTAATGTCTAACATTCTCTAGCCTTTCAGCATAGTACTTTTGTAGGGGAGTGGACCCACAAAACTGATTTGTCTAACTTTAGACACCTGTTTCTCGGCTCCCAGGTGTGTCATTTCTTCCCTCCTCTGATCCAGTTCCCTGAGAAGATTCATCGTGTGTGTGTTAATGTGCTTTACTGCTAGATAGTCTACAGATTCCTAAAATGGGGACCGAGGTGCCAGCCTTGTATAATTTTCTTTGCCGTAAGAAGCGCACTGCAGAGAACCAAGTGCCAGGGCTGCAGCCATTTCAGATGTTCATTCACGGGAAATCGGGACTGGAAAGATTTTTTTGTGGGATAGTATTCTCCAGGAATGGGTTCCTAAATCAAATGAAAAATCCTCTGTAAATTCATTGGGCATTATACTTAGATAACGTGTTTTTATGCCAGTGGGATAAGCCTAAGAAAAATTATATTTATTGAGTCATATAAAAATCAACATTTTTTGTTTATCTTGAAAACTAGATGGGGCATGACTGTTTTTGATCTGCATGTCTCAAGATATCATAGAAATAGCATCAGGGATGTTTACTTTGTAATTTGCTTCTTTTACATATTGTAGATACAAATCCATTATCAGATAGGTGGCTTGCAAGTTTTTCCCCATTTCTTTGAGTTGTCCTTTCACTTTCTGGATTGTGTCCTTTGAAGGACAATAGTTTTTAATTTTGATGAAGTCTAATTTATTTTTCTTCGTTGCTTGTGATTTTGGTGGGTTTTTTCCTAAGAGCTTTTACCAACTTCTAAGTCTTAAAGATTTATCTCTGTGCTTTCATTTGAGTATTAAAGTTGTTACTCTTATATTTAGGCCCTGGATTCATTCTGACTTAATTCTGTGTATTATTTGAGGGTCCAACTTCAGTCTTTTTTATGTAGCTGTCTCACTGTCCCTGTGCCATTTGTTCAAAAGACTGTGCTTTCCCCACTGAATGAATGGTCTGGACGCTCTGATCAAAAATCAGTTGATCACAACTATACAATTTTATTTCTAGGCTATCAATGAAAGGCCATTGACCTCTATGTCTTTTGCTGATCCAGTATCAGACTATATCAATTAACTTTGCTTTGCAGTAAGTTATGAAATTTGTTTGAGTCTTCCTGCTACAATATGTATTTGTTCAGGATCATTTTGACTGTTCTGGGTGTCTTACAATTCCATGTGAATTTTAGAATCAGTTTTCCAGTTTGTACCAAAAAATCAACTGGGATCTTACAGAGACTGCATTGAACCCTAAATGAGTTTGGGTAATAAGTATTTCTATCTTAAACAAATTCTTTCAAAAAATGTGTACCTTCCATAGCCTAAGTTTTGAACTTCTTTTATTAACTTTATTTCTAAAATATTTAATCCTTTTTGAAGCTACTATGAATGAAATTGTTTTCTTAATATTATATTTGGATTGTTTATGGTTAATGTATAGAAACACAAGTGATTTTTGCATGTTAATTTTGCTTGTTAATTCTTTGCAGAATTGATTTGCGAGTTCTAACAGAGTGTCTGTGTGTGCATGTGTGTGTGTATGCGTGATTTTTAGTGTTTTTTAACATAGAAGATATATCTTGTGAAAGAGGTTTAGTTCTTCCTTTCAAATCTAAATGCCTTTTATTTCTTTTTCTAGTCTATTCACTCTGACTAAAACTTCCAATACTATGCTAAATAGAAATAGTAAAAGCAGATATCCTTATGCTATTAATGATCTTTGAGAAAAAGCTTTCAGTTTCTTTCATCATTATGATGGTAGCGGTGGGTAGTCATATATATATGTTCCTTTTTTATGATGAGGATCTTTTTCTTCTATTCCTAGCTTGTTGAGTGTTTTTATCATGAAAGGATGTTGAGTTTTTTCAAGTGGTTTTCTGAATCAGTATGGGTTTTCTGTATGATTTTGTGTGGATTTTTTCTTTATTCTGTTAAGGTCAGGAATTACACAGATCAATTTTAATGTATTAAACCATCCTTGCATTCCAGGAATTAATCTCACTTGGTCATGATATATAATTCTTTAATATGCTGCTGAATTTAGTTTGCCAGTATATTGTTGAAGGTTGTTATGTCTATATTCGTAAGTAATATTGGTCTGTAGTTCTCTTATGATGTCTTTGATTTTAGTTTCAGGGTAATATTGGCTTCATAGAATAATTTGGGGAGTGTTTTTTTCATCTGCAGTTTTTTTGGAAGAGTTTGTGAAGTATCGTTATTAATTTTCTGAGTGTTAAACAGATTTGAGCAGTGAAGTCATTTGGGCCTGGACTTCTCTTTGTGAGTTGATTACTGATTCAATTCTTTCACTTATAATATGTCTATTCATATTATCTATTTCTTCTTGAGTCTGTTTCAGTAGTTTGTATCTTTGTAAGATTTAGCAGTCCTAGTAGATGTGTAGAATTTCATTGTAGTTTAAATTTCCATTTCTATGACTAATAATTATTTTGAACATCTTTACATATGTTTATTGACTATTTAATAACCTTTGAAATATGTCTGTTCAAAATTTTGCCCTTTTTTCAAACAAGCAATTTGACTTATAAGCAAGCAAGTTGTAAGATTTTCTATATATTCTAAATAAGAGAGTTTTGTGGTATATGTTTTATGGTTTCAGTGTTTACTCTTAGGTTCTTGATCTATTTAGAATTAATTTTTGTTTATAGTGTGCAGTATGGGTTGAAGGTCATATTCTTACAGATACTCACTTTTATTGAAAATCTGTTCTATCTCCATTGAATTAACTTGACAACTTGGTAGCAATCTAATTTCCTAAATAAATATAGGTCTTTTTCTGAGGTGACTAAATTTTTGGAACTATGTTATTTGGTACATATACCAAAATACGTTTGCAATGTATCTTCCTACTCTCTTGACCATCTTCTCAATAAGAAATGTTCCTCTCTGGGTCTAGTAATTCTCTTAAAATTTTGTCTAGTATTAATATAATCTCCCAAGGTTTTTTATGTTTACTGTCTACATAGTATGTCTTTTCACAGCCTTTACTTATTTTTATTTTTATTGTGCTTTATATTTAAAGTGCATTTCTGTAGATAATGTATAGTTAGGTCTTGCTTTCTTTCAGCCAGATAATCAATGCATTTTTATTGGATTATTTAATACATTTATATTTTATGTAAATACTTATATATTTGGAATTATTGTCTGCCATTTCACTTCTTGTCTTCCCTTTGTCTCACTTTTGTTCCTCTTTTGCCTTCTGTTGTGTTAAACTATATTTTTGTGGATTGTTTTTATTCCCTGTTAGCTTATTATCTTTCTTTGCATTATTTTAATTGGCTGCTCTAGCAACCACAATGCAACTTTAGTTTGAAGTAAAATATAGAAACCTTACAGTAGTGTAGTTTCACTTACCCACTCTCATTCTTTGTGCAATCATATCGATTACTTATTTGCATCTATATCTTAATATATCTATCCTAAACCCAAAATATGATGTTATAATTTTACTTAAAGAGTTCTGTCTTTTCATTGAAATTGAGAAAGGGCTGACAGTGACCAGAGGGGAGGGGATAATGGGGGACAAGGGTGAAGAGTGTACAGGAACAATTATAAAGGAAACATGGACAATAACAAGGCAGGGTAGAAACAGGGGAGAGAGGTGGAAAGGGTTGGGGTAGTGGGGAGGGGGAGGGGAAAAATCAGAAAATTGTACTTGAACAACAATTAAAATGTTAATAAAAAAAGAGTTCTGTCTCTTAAAGAAATTAAGAGAATATATATGTGTGTGTGTATATATATATATATAAGAATATGGGAAGAATATTACACAATATATAAGGGAAGAATATGTGTGTGTGTATACCCATATTAGGGAAGAATATGTGTTGTGTATATACACAACATATAAGGGAAGAATATACACACACATATATATATACATACACACACACATATTCTTCCTGTATATCCAAGGTTATTGCTTGATCTTATTTCATTTCAACCTGAAGTACTTCTTTTGCATTTCTTGAATGCATACCTGTTAGCAGTGAATTTTCTCATTTTGAATTTATTTGAAAATGTCTGAACCTTTAACTTTGAAGAATGATTTCAGAATAGCCTTTTGTTGGAAGGCAGATTTTTCCTCCACAATTTAAATGGTATTCCCGTATCTATAGCCTCTATCGTCCTAATGAAAAACTAGCTGTTAATATTTTTTGTTCTCCTTAATGTAATGAATGTATTGTTTTTCTTTGTTGTAGTCAAGACTTTTCTCACTATCTTTCACGAGTAGTAGCTTGATTACAATGTGCCTAGGTGCGCCTTTCTTGGTTTATTCCATCAAGGGGTGGTCATTGAACTGCTCATAGTTGAGAGCTCTTTTTTCCTGCTCCTCTTTGACTCCAGGTTCTTTTATGAGTTATGAAAGATGTTTCTGACATGGTAATTTTAAACCTTGTTAAAACGCTTGGAAATAAAATGGGGAAGTACTAATGAAATGCCACGTTGTCCAAGGAAATTTAGTACTTTAAATATATACACAAGCCAGTCTATTTACAGTTGAAGATATTAATGTCACCTATTCTCTTTTCCCATTTTCACCACATCTGCTGTAGGCGCATTTCCTCCCTCTGCTGTTTATGCACGAAAAGACTTGCTGCAGCGATCTACCCATGTTGCTACCAAGACTTTCCAGGCATTTCGCATATTTGTGAACAACGAACTCAATGAACTTTATACAGGACTGAAGACAGCCCAGAAGTTCCTGAGGCCTGGTGGTCGTCTGGTTGCCCTGTCCTTCCATTCGCTAGAGGATCGCATTGTCAAACGATTCTTGCTTGGGATAAGCATGGCGGAAAGATTTAACCTAAGTGTAAGACAGAAGGTGACACAGACATCACAGCTGGGTTCCAGTCACAATAACAGGGAAGGAGTCTCTCTAAGAAGGGCTCCTTTAATGTGGGAGCCGATACACAAGAAGGTGCTTACCCCAGAAGACCAGGATGTACAGGACAACCCCAGAGGGCGCTCAGCCAAACTTAGAGCAGCTGTCAAATTATGACAAAGTCATAATGGTCTGATTCTTCAAGTTTTCCCTCACAGTTTCTCACAATGTCGTTATGTAAAATTCCTGAACAGCTGAACACAAGAAAATAAGGATAGTATATAGATAGGTACTGCATATCTGTGGAGACGCAGAATATTTAGCATTTTTCTCTCAAAAGGAAAATGTAGTAAATATGGCACAGAAAGTTCATCTTGAGGAGAAGTAGCATCTCAAACCTAAATGAGTGGCTTTACCTTGGCATTATACAGGAAAAATTCATCTTATCAATGATGATTAGAAATTCTAAATTGGTGAATCCAAGTGAATGAGATATTAGAATCACTATGGACAAAAGATACGACGTAAATACTTGAGTTTATCTTAGACTTACACTATCTGCCTCTGTAATATTTAACTTTAGTTTCAAAGCTAGTTTACCACTTTTACTTTATAGACTTTATTCAAATCTAACAATTCTTCAGTGAAATCAAAATTAGAAAATATTGTAAGGATCAGTGTGACAAATTTTGTAAGTTTCTCTGCATGAAATCATATTTATGAATGACAAAGATTCCCAAAGGTAAGTTCCCATCCAAGTATCAGATTAAAAAAATAAAAGATTGCACTCCTGTATTCTACATTGTTTCATCTGTTTCATTCATTATTTTTAGATCTGTATAATATGAGAATTTTTTTTCTTTAATGTTAATGAAACTGACTGCGCTGGGTTGGATAGTGCCCTCCGAAAATCTGTTTTTTTTTTTTCATAGAACCTCAGAACGTATCCTTATTTGGAAATATGGCCATTGCAAGTGTAAGTAGTTAAGGTGATGGGATACTGGAGCAGCGCCGGCCTTGGTCCAATGTGTCTGGTGTCCTTGTAAGAAGAGGAGGAGAGCGACACAGGCACAGGGAGGGACATCTGAAGATGGAAGGTGGAGACAGAGACTGTAGTGCTACATCTACAAGCCAAGGGAAACCAAGGGCTGCTGGCGACCATCCGAGGTTAGGGGAGAACCAGGAAATAGATTCTCCATCCGGGTCTTCAGGTGGAACTACTCTGCTGACACCCTGATTTCAGACTTCCAGCCTCCAGAACAGAGAAAGGATAAACGGCTGTTATTTTAAGTGCCTAGTTTGTGGTGATGTGTTAGAGCAGCCTTGAGAAACTAAAACTCTGACAGAAAAAAGTATTGAATAATGTGCATGAAAAGAATGCTTCTTCAATAAACACAAAATTGCTTTCAAACTGTTGTGTGTAAAAATGTATTAGTTGCTTTATATAATTAGGCTGTTTTATCACAATCATTCTTGCTTGCTTTTTGTCTCTGTTGTAGGATGCATAAGAAAATACATGAATGAGGGTTTTTTGTGGGGTGGGGTGGAGAGAGGGACGAAGAATCAAACTCAGTTGCATGGAGCTCAGCAGTTTTCCCCATCCCACCTCCCCCTCTCGTGTGGCAACTACCAGCTTGTTCTCTGTACCTATGGCTCTGTTTCTGTTTTGTTTATACCTTTGTTTTTGTTTTTTAGATTTCACATGTAAGTAAAGTAAAATCATGCAGTACTTATCTTTCTCTGTTTGACTTACTTCACTTAGAAGAATACCCTGTAGGCCCATCCACTTTGTTGTAAATAGCAAGATTTTATTTATTTTTGTTGTTGTTAATTAATATTTCATTGTATGTATGTACATCTTCCTTATCCATTCATTGATCAGTGGGTACCTAAGTTGCTTCCATATCTCTACTATTGTAAATAATGCTACAGTAACTTAGGGGTATGTACATGTTTTTGAATTCATGTTTTGTTTTCTTCAGTTAACTACCCAGAAATAGTATGGCTGGGTGGTATAGCAGCTCTGTTTTTAAATTTTGGGGGCATCTTCATAGTGTTTTTCATAGTGGCTGCGATAGTTTACAATCTGAGCATTGCGTGAGAGTTCCCAGTTCTTCACATCCTCTTCAGCACTTATTTGTTGATTTTTTTATGATAGCCTGATAGGAATGAAGTGTGATACTCACTGTGGTTTTAATTTGGATTTCCTTGATGATTTGTGATGTTGAGCATCTTTTCATGTATCTGTTGGCCCTCTGTATTTCCTCTGTGGAGACTGTCTATTCAGGTCCTCTGCCCATTTTTTAACATGAATGAATTTTAAATAGTTAACTCTCAAGAATGCATTTGGGAGATTTAAACAATATATACAGAAAATAAAAACTGATTATAAATATTACTATGCATGACTTTTATAATAAAATATAAAGAATATAAACAAGTGTTTTATATTTCTGAATCTCTGTACCAACCGCCTTCTGTTGGTCATTTTAGTATAGCATCAATGTCATTGTGTAGCATATCAGTTCCTAACAGGTTTTAGTTCATTGCTTATTAAGAAATGAATTTTAATAGCTATATACATTTTTAGTCGATACTCATATTTTGTATTTTTGGTTTTAAAGTCGTAAATGATACTATATGATCTATTTGGAGTTTCTAGTGTTTTCTTTTTGAGACACTAATCATATGTACCTATCCTGTTTCATGTAGTATGTGATCTATGATTTGCGCTTAAACTTATGTATGTTGAACTAGAAAACAGTATGCCTAACTAGGTTTTTGAAATTAATGATGAATCATACTGCAGGCGTTTAAAAAATAATTTTAATTTCATTGGAAATTACTCATCCAAAAATTCTGCAACAGTTTTAATGCTAAATTTAAAACATACAAAAAATACAAAATTTCATTAACACTTTCATCTGATAAAATCTATATTTATATATGAATTCAATAAGCATATATTAAAGGCCTACCATTTAGGAGAAATCAAAGCATTATTTCACTCCCCTTTCTGTGCTCCTCACTTTCCCTGTTTCTCTTCACATTGGTATGTGATTTCATATGCCAGCTGTATTGACCTTAATTTGTGTTTCAGATTTACTCTGGACAGAGAAATATTAGCCAGTATTAGCAGATGCTCTCACAAACTAAGTCCTACACATTAGAATCTTTGTAATAGATGAGAATAACTAAAAATTGCTGCTGGTTAAAATTCTGTAACATTTATTTTAATATAACTACTCTTCTATTGAGTTTTCGTGATAGCAAGCATTCTAATAGATCTTTTTGTGTAAGCCACATTTTCTAATAGAAATGCATAAGCATTAAAAAGTAAAGGGAATTCGTTATGTGCTGGATAAATATAAATTTAATGGTAGAAATCCTCATATATTTTTCTTAGAACCACAATGCCATATGTTCCATGTGGAATGAAGCATGGTTTTCAAAAATCAGCATCATATTTTAAAACGCCTGGATTGTGTAAGTGTAACTATTTTTGTATTATTTTTTTTCAAATTTCATCTGTGTGTAGCTACTATTTCCAACTAATGTTTGGTAACACACAACATAATCTGTGGGGATACTAAGAGAAGTTTTAAATGTAAGTTATTTCTTAAGTCAGGTTACAAAACATTAAAAGTTCAGTAGAATTAATTATGCAAGATGCAATAGTTCAGCCCTGGCTGGTGTAGCTCAGTGGATTGAGCGCGGGCCTGCGAACCAGAGAATAGCGGTTCGATTCCCAGTCAGGGCACATGCCTGGGTTGCAGGCCGGTTCCCTGCAGGCCAACTCCCAGCAGGGGACGCACGAAAGGCAACCATACATTGATGTTTCTCTGCCTCTCCTTCCCCTCTAAAGATAAATAAATAAATAAAATCTTTTTAAAAAAGATGCAATAGTTCATTATGCCTATCATTTAGGTGGGCTTTAAAATTCTTTACAGATTTTTTGGCCACCTCATTCTTTTCTCATATAATCTATCAAAATTGTTAGACAGCAAAGTAAAGAAATAAAATTTAATGTTCTGATATGCAAAGTGGGAAGTTGCCTCTTTGGTGATGTCACATCTCCTTAGGCAATACTTTATCTCAAATACTGAAAACATTTTCTACCATTAACATACAAGGTCTCTCCAGAAAGTATCCAGCTATGTAATGTGAAAAATAGAGACATTTATTGAAGAAGATACAAGAAAACTTGTATGTAGGACAATGACGCCTTAATCCCCTTCAAAGTAAGCACATTGGGACCTCACAGAATTCTACCAGTTACCATCAGCTGCCCCATCATATTTCTTTGAATCTCACTGTGGGTCTGAAATCTCTTTTCTTTCAAAGGTGGTATTAGTTTTAGGAAAAGCCAGAAGTCACAGGGCACCAAATCTGGGCTGTAGCAGGTCTGAGTTTCCTGGGTTATTCGATGTGTGGCCACAAAACTGCATGAGACACATGACACATGAGCAGGCATGTTGTTGTGATGAAGCTGCCAATCACCAGTTGCCCATGGCTGTGGCCTTCTGAATTATCCAAATGGTTTCAATGGAGGAAACTATTGTGGAAGTAGTTTGAACAAGCCTAACACAAAATTTGCCGCAGATCTGTTGCTCTACACACTCAGTCATTTTGAGTGTGACAACCACACAGTACGTATGCTAACTCAATGGCATTTACCATTCCCACAGACTAGTACAGTGATGTCATCATTATTCATGCATGTCCATTCCAGTCCACTCTCCTTGGCTGCCAGGTTACATCAATGTTGCACAAACTGTTCTCATTATATTAATAATGGCTTGACTTTTTCCGGACAGACCTTCATATGTATACATATATATTATTACATGATAGCCTTAATATATAGTAGGGTGGAAAATATTGATGTGCTACCCTATTAGGTTATTCCCTATTAAATATATTACTGCCCAGGCCCTAAAATACAAAACTGAAATCAAACAAGAGGATATGCCCATTTCTAATTCTTGAGCAATAGCTTCTGTTCATTAAACTGTATTTATGCTTTGGTTAGTAATTCTTGTCTGCCTTGCACTGGGTGAAGATTTGTGTTGCTAACTCAGCATAGTATGACTCCTCATTTTGTCCCAGGAAAAGGATAATGATTCAGTGCCTACAGGTGCATAGGAATGTAAATAACACCAGTGGATTTGGAATCAGAGAACAATGAGCTTGGATTCCAGGTCTGCATATATTAGTTGACTATATGAAATAATCTGAATTTCTATTTGTTTCACTTGAAAATGAGGGCAGTATTGGTATTTTTCTCATCAGATATGTAATCAATAAAAAGTTCTTGGTAAATGTTCAACTGAATGTTACAATTGCCAGTATAACTCACATTTCTGGACATTGTCATTGAAGACATGTACGCTTTATTCTTGAGACTTTAAAGGGAAGCCTCTGCATCATTAGCAGGAATTGATTGGGTTACATTTGGTTTTATTATTTGGGGATTTTATTCCTATTTATTACTTATTTCACTCCCCCAGTGTTTGCTATGTATTGACAGGGCATAAAAACAGTCATTGCCCTTGTGGGGTTTACATTTGCAAGAAAACAAAATGGAGGAAGAAGAAGCAGTTCCTGAAATTATTTGACATGTATTTAGGGTGGAGAAAGTATTTGCCCTCATACATTTCCATATCAGTAGGTGGCCAGCCTACACTGTCCTTACGGTAAGATTCTCCAAAATACATTTTAAGGTGGAAAAGGAACTGAGTACTTCATGAGATATGAAGGGAGATTGCTATAGGAGTATTAAAAGGTTTTTTAAAAATATATTTTATTGATTATACCATTACAGTTGTTCTATTCCCCCCCTTCAGTCCCCTCCACCCTGCACACCCCCTCCCCCACCATTCCCCCCTTTAGTTTATGACCATGTGTCTCAAGTTCTTTATTTTTTTAAAGATTTTATTTATTTGTCTTTAGAGAGGAAGGGAAGGAGAGAAGGAGAGAAATATCAATGTATGGTTGCTTCTTGCGAGTCCCCTGTTGGGAACTGGCCTGCGACCCAGGCATGTGGCCTGACTGGGAATCGAACCGCGATCGTGTGCTTCGCAGGCCTGCGCTCAATCCACTGAGCTATACCAGCCAGGCCATCAAGTTCTTTGGATTCTATATTTCCCCTACTATTCTTGCCCTCCCCCCTATCTCTTTTCTACCTACCGTCAATGCTACTTATTTTCTGTACCTTCTCCCCCCTTCTCCTCCTCCCACTCTTCTGTTGCTAACCCTCCATGTGTTCTTCATTTCTATGGTTCCCCTTCTGGTACCCCTATAATTCGGATGTTGGAACGTTTAAAGATGTTTCCACTCTAAAGCCAAGAGGCTAAAGGATCAGTAAAATGTACATACGGCAGATGTGAGAGGGACAGTTACCAGTGAAAGGTAAGTGGTCTGTTCACACATAGAATTAGGTGGTGATCTGCTCATTTACAGCACCTGTATCCACGTAATTCTACCCCCATACTGTCATGTTAGCACTTACAAATTTGTCCCTTATTTCTACTGATTTTTATTGAAGCATAGTTGATCTGCAATATTCATATATTAGTTTCAGGTGTGCAACATAGTGATTCAACTTTTCTATACCTGATAGTGTGATCACCACATTAAGTCTGGTAGCCACCTGTCACCATGCAAACTTCTCGTAATATTATTGAGTAAATTCCCCTTCATCTTCTTCACCCCATCCCCCACTTGTCTTTCCTCTGGCAGCCATCAGTTTGACCTCTGTTTCTATGAGTCTGTTTTTCTTACATTCCACATATAAATGAAATTATACACTATTTGTATTTCTCTGACTTATTTCACTTATCAAAATACCGTCTAGGTCCATTCATGTTGTCACGAACAACAAGATTTCAATTTCTGTTATTGCCAAGTAACAGCCATTGTGTGTGTGTGTGTGTGTGTGTGTGTGTGAGAGAGAGAGAGATATATATCTCACATCTTTATCCACTCGTGTATTTTTTTAAAGATTTTATTTATTTATCTTGAGAGGGGAAGGGAAGGTAGGAAGGAGAGAGGGAGAGAAATATCAATGTATGGTTGCCTCTCATGCATCCGCTGCTGGGAACCAGGAACCGGGAACTGGCCTGCAACCCAGGCATGTGCCCTGACTGGGAATCGAACCACGATCGTGTGGTTCGCAGGCCCGCGCTCAATCCACTGAGCTACACCAGCCAGGGCCATATCCACTCGTGTATTGATGGACACCTAGGTCACTTCTTCATCTTGGCCATTGTAAATAATGATTCACTTGACATAGGGGTATGCATATTTTTCTAAGTCAGTGTCTCTGTTTTCCTTGGATAAATACCTGTGAGTTGAATTATGGGTGTTATGGTAAACCTATTTTAGGTTTTTTTAAGGCACAGACACTATTTTCCATAGTGGCTGCACCAATTTCTTGTCCTACTAACAGGGCACATCCTTTTCTCCACATCTTTTTCAGCACATTATTTGTTGACTATTTGCCAATAGTCATTCTGACTATTGTGAGGTGGTATCTCATTGTGGTTTTGATTTACATTTTCCTGATCGTTAGTGATGTTGAGCCTCTTTTCATATCCGTTGCCCACGTGTATGTCTTCTTTGGAAAAATATCTATGCAGGTCCTCTGCCCATTTTTTGATTGGATAGT
Source organism: Sturnira hondurensis (assembly GCF_014824575.4). Classification (NCBI taxonomy): domain Eukaryota; kingdom Metazoa; phylum Chordata; class Mammalia; order Chiroptera; family Phyllostomidae; genus Sturnira; species Sturnira hondurensis. Next base: position 6,594,408 of record NW_028075269.1, read on the forward strand.
TTATTTTTTTGTTATAAATCTCTACATTTATCTCTGTTTTGTACTGTTGTGTCTCAGCAGAAACCTTATCTTTTTTCCTTTCTCTCCAGGACTTGGTTCAGTTGATTTCTCTTGACTTTCTTGGTTACTGCAAGACTTGATAATGTTGATCTATACTTCTGTAAAAATCTGGTCTCTGTGGCATTCTTCAAAATCACTCTTTCTGTAGCTTTGTCTCTTCAAAACTCTGATTCCTTCACTAGTTCTTCTTTCTCCCATAAGCCAGACCGCTTCTCATGTGATTTGTTCAAGTGTAGGTTGTCCTAGGGATGTGCATTTAGTGAAGGCAGTACTGGGAAACCACCCCATGATTATCCATGGAGTAGATGAGAGATGAGTATCTTACCAAGATCAAAACAGTGAAAGAAATAGAGTTTGGAGTCATGCTGGATGTTAAATTTGACATGAAATTAGGTAAAGACAATAATTTGGACTATCACATTAAGAATATCTAGAAGACTTAGAGAAAACATTTTATAAGATGCCTCCTTGAAAGCTAATCAGAGAGCTAGTAAAGCAGTGAAACATATTCAGGAGCAGAAGGAAACTGAAAGAGGTTAGCCCAGATTTGTAGCCTTCAGCTGCCAACTCCAGAAGTGGAAGCTGAGAAACTAGACAGAAGTGTTGACAGTGTTTGGGAGAATACAAGTGAACTCTTACCCACCTGGACCTTGAAGAAACCAAAAGGTAGTTTCAAATCATCTTAGTACCTGAAATTGGATTAAATTTAAAGTTTTAACTACATGGTGAAGCAATTTTAAATACTCTTTGGGGAAAAATAAAATTTGCGCACAAGTCATTTCTGTAATTTTTCATATATTGTGTCCACTAAATCAGAAAATGTCCAGTTATGAAGAGATTAGGCATAATTTTTTAAAGATGGAAAAATACGTATAAAATACCTATGGGGTATTTAGACAAATGCAGTAAATTTGTTCAAGGAAATAGAAACCCCGAAAACTATAAAGTAGAAAATAAATTTTGGAACCGAAAAATGTAGTACCCAAACTTAAGAACTCAGTGGATTTATTTAAGAGCAGATTATACACAGCTAAAGATAGTGAACTAGAAGATGTTTTAGAAAGAAATATCCTGAACAAAGCATAGAGAGACAAAGATAGAAAACACAAAAGCAGTATAAGAGATAGAGGAGTTACAATAAGTCTAATTCATGTGTAATTTGGGGTCCCAGCTGGAGAAAAGAAAAATAGTGGAGTATAAGTTATACTTGCAGAGAGGTGGCTGAGAATTTTCAAAAACTGATGAAAGATATTAAACTACAGATTCAAGAAGTCCTCAAACATCCTAGGAACAGATTTTAAAACCTGTTGGAAGCCACAATCCAAGGTCAACCAGCATCCTCAGTGGACATAGATCACATATTCCTTGGGACAAGAGGAACCATTTGATTATGAAATTCAGCTAACAAAGATATTTAAAAAATAAAAAAAAATTAGTAAGGAAGAACAGCAAAAGAAATGTAATAACTTGGAATCCATGTAACTACAGAGCTAAGAGTAAACCTGGGAAATTATGGGCTACATACAGTATACGAACATGTCTTAAAAATGTAGTGTTAACAGAATTCACCAAAATTATGAGTTTAAGAAGTCAGGAGGTAGGAAAGTGTAAGTGCACAAATGTATTTTGTGGGCAGGGAACAAACAATGCTGTTAGAGTTTAAGAGTGTCTTTGAACAAAGCCAAAAGAGGGTAGGGTCAAGGGTGGGAAGTGGGGATGTCTGGGGTGGGGGGAATGGGGGGGATGGAGACAACAGTACTTAGACAACAATAAAAATGTGAAAAAATAAAACAGTTTCTTTTAAAAGTCATTCCTTTTTCTACATTTAGTAATTGTAATGTTAAGGAGCTTTTTATAGTAAAAAATGTAGGTTTAGCAATTCTGCACTCTAATTTCTTTAGTTATATTCAAGTAAAATTAAATGTTATGATTAAATTTTAAAATAAGATACATTGCTGATGTGCCCTTTCAGTAAAAAGTTTTTGCTGATTTATTTATTCTTCTGTTCTTAGTGATATGTAAAAGATATTCTTTTGTTAATGATATTTAATTCTAGGTGGAGGAATTGGGGGTATTTAATCATTCTGTGTTAAACATAACAGATGTGTTTTTCTGTGTTGTGTGAATGTTTATAATGAGCATATATTTGTTTTCTGAAAAGAATCCATTTATTGGTATTATTGTTTTTAGGGAGCACAGGTTTGAAGTTGGACAAACATATGTATAAATCCTGGCTCTGAAACTAAACAGCAATGTAGCTTTAGCAAATTTACTTGAATGCTGAACCTCAGGGGGTTCATCTGAAAAAGGAGGCTGTTAATAACTATTTTATGAGATGGTTGTATTGTATACAACATATAAATATGTATATAAAACAGTACAGTTTGTGCTAAAGGCCATCGGTATTTATCTTCTTCTGTATTTTATTTGTTGAGTTCTGCCTGTTTTCCTAGTTTGTCACATAAGCTAAAAGAAACCAACCCATCCCTTTGCTTACTTACCTGGAAAGTGATGGGGTTTTTATTGGACATTCTAGTGCACCCTCTGCTTCTCCCAGCACTGATTCCCATCTGTGTGGCCACTTTGCATTCTGTCCTGTTGTTCCATGAGTGCCTCTCCTCTCCATATTTCTTGCTCCACTCTTGTAACAGCTGAGTGTTCCAGGGGAGAACTCAGATGCAAACAGCTAATCCTTGCTAATAGTGACCCTTCCAACCTAGACCGATGGGTTCCTTTTCTAATTTTTTTTAATTTAATGCAAAATGGAAATCTCTTGGTCTTTCTTGACCGTCTGAAAGATGTAAACCATAAGAACTCAGGGGTACACATTCCCATCACTTAAAAAAGAGTAACTCTGTCTTGCAGAGAGAAAACTGAAAGACAGGATCCGGAAGCTACTCCTGGGACTAATCACATCCCTGTCCCCGGTTGCTCTGGAAGCCCAGCTATATCCATGCCCTTTCCATGAACTGGGTGTGAAACCCGTTCTTGGACTCTATAAGCTGCTAAATTCCTTCCCTCCTCCCCCACTATCCCTTTTCTTATTTTTATTTTTTTTAATGAAATCATGCCAGGTTGCATTTCTTTTATTTACAACTAAACCAATACAGGTTTAGAATGCATGACTTTTAAGAATTCTCTCACCTAAATGTATTAATTCCTTTAACTTGCCTCATTTACTGATTCACCTGACCATGATTTTCATGATCTCAACGAACCTTTATGAAGTTGTTTCACATGCACAATTGCACAATTCACATCTTAGTCACTGAGCAATAAAATATGCTCCTCTATGTTATCTAACATGTGACATATTTTTGTCATTCGTTTTTCTAACCAGATTTGAAACTGTACGTGTGAAAGAGTCTGTCCAACTCATACAGCTCACTTAACTGATGGCAAACATCTTACATTCTGGCACAGTGCTGGTGTAGGAAAAAAAGAATTATGCCCTCTTCCTGGATTTCCATATATTCTTTATGATCTTTCTTTTCTCTTTATAATGGCACCATACCTATTTCTAAATCTATAAAATTATTGGTTTCCACACAGAAATTCCTTTGATGATGAAGAAAACCGTGTTTAAGAGGCAGCCAGATGGTTTTCCCATTTCCTGTTTTGTGCATATATTTTTCATGGGATGAAGAAGGATAAGTAGAAGGGGGAAAAAAACTCCCATGGATGTTGAACCTATCTAGTTCTAGAATCTATCATTGTTCCTTTGAAGAATTTCAACATTTGCCTTACAACCAGAGAAACATCAGCTGCTAGAGAAAGCTATTGAATTTCAAAATCCCTTTGAAATGTCACATTAACCTGTTTAACTTTCAGTCAGTTCTTTAAAGTATCAAACATTTCCTGATGACTCCCAGATCTAAGACTGCTGATATTTCTCTAACTTAGAAGTGCGTTCCTTCACTCTCCCATGAACTGTGGTGAATGAATCAGCATGTTTGGAGCTGGGGAGGATATATTGCAGCTACAGTCTGTGTACAGTCGTTCTTCAGGTTGGTTCCATTCATGAACATTGAACAGGGTCACATGCTAAATGTGGTTGATTTGGCTAAAACGACACAGCTCTAGCCTTGTATTTAGTCCCCCATTAAATTTGAATCTTTCAAGCTGTATTTGTTTCATAGGTATTGTTTTATTTGAGATGTGTAGAAATCAGGCAACCATTCATTCATTCTTTTGCCCAACAATGTCTATTGAATGTCTAGGCACTGGGGCTGAAAGAGTCAGAGGAAAAGGTGTGCTCCTTGTTCTTGAGCTGTTAGAATATAAACTGAGATGGCTACGTAAGTTCTATGATAGGGGTTAAAAACTGTAAAAGCACAAGGGGCTGAATAAATGAATGATCTTTCTTCCAAGCAGAACTGGATTTATGATTTGTCCTTTCAGTATGAGAGTTGCAAGAATTTCGTGCTGAATCACCATCAGAAATTAATATCGTGGGGCAGAGCACCAGGTGGCCTTTCCTTGTAATGCCATGCACAGCCTTCCTGTCTTGCACTTACTCTTGTTGTCTGAGCTCCATGTACTTTGATTTCCATGAGGTATTTGTGTACATGTTCACATGAAGACTCATATTCATAGACATGGATGACCACCTAAGAGTTAAGTGTGAAATAATCTCTCTGAACAAGCCTGTTTATCCTAGAATTAGGATTCTTTATATTTTTGAAGCCATGGTCTTTTTTAAGAACCTAGTAAAAATTGGAGGTTCTCTAAAGGAAAAGACACATATACACTAATTTTTTTATAATATCAAGGTGTTTTTATTGAAACCCCCTAATGTCTATCATGGGATCCAGTCCAATGACTTTTACTAGAGAAACATTTGAATTCAGGCCACCATTCCCAAATTTGATTCTATGATGTGTCAAAGGATACAGGCTAACAATGTCTAACTTCCAGCCCCATCTCATTCCTTTATTCCTGGATGCTTCGTTCATACACTATTTTAGAGCATCCCAAATCTGGCACCAGCCAACCTGATCAGTGCCCCAACAAGGCTAATCTGGGCCCCCACAGAAGTTTTGTGCTAGGCACAAAGAATAGGAGGGAGAAAGTGATTTCTGAGGACCTGAGTAGATCAAATGTTTCAGGCCAGTGCCATCCAATAGAAATATAACGCAAGCCTCCAATGTGAGCCACATTGTAGTTTTAAATTTTTAGAAGCCACATTGAAAACAGTAAACTAAAGCAGATGAAATGTGAATAGTTCAGTCTGTTTAAACTAATGCATCCAATGTATTTCCACATGTAATCAGTACCAACATGAATGACAAGATATTTTACTTTTCTCTTTTGCACTAAGTCTTTGAAATCTGGTGTGTGTTTTACACTTCTAGCACATCTCGGTTTGGACTAGTGACACTTCAAGAACCCAGTAGCTACAGGTATCTACTGGCTGTCATACTGGCACAGCTTTAAACCCAGAATAGATACCAATCTTTCTGCACAGCTGGCTTGGTTATAGCAAACATCAGTTTTTCACCTTAAAAAATGCTCTCCCCCCCCACAGTGGGTATCCCCTGGGCATAAACGAGCAGTTTCTCACCCTCTATTGCACCGCATTGCACTTGGAGGAGGAGCTGAGCCGTGACCCCCTGCAGTCATTCGTTGCACCAACAGGGACCACAGACAAGCTGCACCTTTCCATTCCGCTTCTCTACAGGGCCAGTGGTTTGGGTGCAGCTGTAAAGCACGCTTAAATATAATACGACCAGACCAAAACAGATCTTTGTACCCACATCCAAAATCACGAGAACTCATACTAACATCCTCTGTAAAAATTGCTTTAGGTTGACTGTATCAGCGTGACCCTTCCAATGGGCATTAAAAAATGGAAATGTATTTTTGGTCAACCAATGCTTTTCTGGCCAGGAACAAGAAAGCCACAGCGTACATGAAACCAGGAGTAACTCTTACAATGAAAGATACTTAAAGCAGATGATTTCTGTGTTAAAAGGGCAGCAGGGAGAGGGGATTCTTCCCTCCCCATCACATCACCGCACACAAAATTATTGCTGTCTTATTCAGGTATTGCAGAGCATTTACCTGAGTAGCCTTGAAGACCAGATGCCAAAGCTGTTTCACAGACACACCTGTAGCATGATTCTTCAGGCAGGCTATTTCTCGTGTGCATTTCACTTGTTTGGAATAACAATTTATTGCCATTCTTGAACCCCCCCCCCCCAATTCTTTCAGGTACCATTTTTTTTTTACCCATTAAAATGCTCTCTTGTGTTTTTAAATGGGATCCTTTTGATAGGTTGTAACATCATTCTTTGAGGAAAGGGCACATTGTTGAGTTTGTTAGAAACTATTTATGGACATCTTGAATCTTTTCTCAGAGTTAAAAAACCTTCATGCTAGTAGTTAATAAATGTTAATAAGAATTTTTTTAAATAGTGGCTACAATATTACAGTGTTAATTGCATTTCTCAATGAATCATATTTTATAGTTGGTACTTATGCAACTTGGAGAACTTTTCAGGCAATTGATAAAGACTGAGGGGGACTCCAGCCTTGGCTGGTGTAGCTCAGTGGATTGAGCGCTGGCCTGCGAACCACGTGATCATGGTTCGATTCCCAGACAGGGCACATGCCTGGGTTGCAGGCTGGTTCCCAGCAGGGGACTCATGAGAGGCAACCATACATTGATATTTCTCTCCTTCTCGCCTTCCCTTCCCCCTCTAAAGATAAATAAATAAATCTTAAAAAAAAAAGACTGAGGGGGACTCCAAACTTGATAAAATGAAAAAGACCATTTCCTTTCTTTCATGGTTTTTAGGACATTTGCATTTAAGAATAGGCTAAAGCAACCTGCAGTTGTGTTATGGGCTCACACTTGACAGGACCTCAACAGGATCAGTTGATTTCAATAGTTCCCAATATTTTCAAAATTGAGGATCCCATTTGCCATGATTTTGTTCCCTCATTATCAGCTTTCCCCCACAACATGAGCCTAGTAATTTTGGACAACTATATTTTTCTCCCAAATATAGAGAAAATTTGTTTTTCTAGTCTATTAGTGAAAGGCATCTACAATAATGAACTAGTTCCTTTTTAATATAAAACAACTTGTGTTGCCATGATGGATCAATATAATTTCAGTAAAAAAGACAGTTGTATAAAATTTAAGTCAGCATTCGCAGATGCATCAAAGACAGAAAATAGAAGACTTAACCACATTAAGAAGCCAAAGCAAGTTGGTGGGCTCTCCAGGATTGTGTCCATGTTTATTAGCTACAGATTGATAAATGTGCTCACAGATCAGCTAAAAAATGCCTGAACCTTTAAATAAAAGACAAAGAACAAATGTAAAGTACTAAATGCTTGAGTTTAAGCTCCTTCACACCTCTCCCTGGATATCCTTAACGCCTTTTGCTATTTAAATCCTTTTCAACATCAACTACTCAAATGTGGTGGTGATGAGATTGCTGCTCCTACTACAGGGAGCATAAAGAACTCAGGGTCCAAGCTGCTGCACTCTGAAGTTCATCCCTGTGTTTGCACCAAGCCCATACCTACCATGGGCTGCTTCGCCCAATCATTGAGTGAGGTGGGAATACTACTAATGAGGAGCCTTTTCTGGAAGACTCGGGAGTACTGTGACAGCCCACTTTGACTCAAAGACTCATAGATGGCTTTGCTAAACCTTCCATCCAGCCTTCCTACCTCTGTCCTTCTCTCATATTCAGATTTACATTATAATCCAAGGACTCGTCCGACTTCTTCAGCATCCTTTCTATTTCCTTTCATGAGTGCATTTCTTTTAATAAATTCTTTGCACATTTAATTCTTCGTTGGTATCTGCTTCTGAGTGCATGATCTAATATATCAACTCAGATTCCTTTTTCAAGTCCTCAAACTGCAGAAGAAGTCTAGGAAATGTCCCTTCATAACTTAGCCCCGCCTCATCTCTTTGGCGGCATCTGCATCTGTCTGTGCTCCGGGCGCACCCAACTTGCTGCAGTATCTGAGATTCTACACCTTCGAGCATGCTGTCTTCTATGCCTGAAATGACTTCTGTGGTTATCAGACAAGTTCTTCATTTTATGAGACTGCATATAACTCATCTCCTTTCGTAAGCCTTCCCAGATATCTCTAAACAGTATTTAGAATATCCTGCTCTTGCACCCATACTTAGTTTCCATAATATTGGCATTTTTTGAAGATCAGCCAGTTATTTTCTGGAATATCTTGTAATTTAGATTTGTCTGACGCTTTCTGATGATTATACCTAAGGTATGTATTTTTGGTCTGACCACCACACTGGCTTCTTTTCATTAAATCCCATCAGTGCATATGGTGTCTATTTGTCCCATTACTGGAGTTGTTCATTTTGATCACTTGATCAGCATGGTGTCTACGAGGTCTCTCTATTTTTCGTTCCTTTGTAATTAACAAATATTTCGTAGGGAGGTACTTTGAAACTGTAAAGAGATCTCATTCCTTACCTTACTTTCACTTACTAGTTTTATTATCCACTGAGATTTCTTACCAGGATAAATTATTACTATGCTTATTGTCAAATGGTGTTTTTCTATAACCATTATCCCTTCTACACTTAATTGGTGGCCTTCTATCATAAAGAAGAATTTTCTGTTTTCCCCAACTATATAGTCATCTATTTATTTATATCAGTGAAGTGCTAGTTTATTCAATGAGCTATAACTTGTTATCATATCATTTATGTTAATGCTTCATTTGTTCTACATTTGGCTAGGTGGAACCCCCTCAAGCTGACTTTTTTGTTCTTTTCATATGCCCTCATCCTTCCTTGACTATTTTCTTACTTCCTACTAACAATAATGCTCCGAGCTCATCATATTCTTTCCCAGTCCCACACCGGAATTCAGTCATTTCTTCAAGGAGCGCTGGTTAATTTTAGTATTTGAAATCAAGATATAAGGACTGGATGCTCATTACTACTGGGATGCTAGTGTCAGTGAGCCCTTTCAGCAGATAGCTAAGGGCTGCACACACATTCACACCTGTGTTTATCTCTATATCTATAATAAAAAGCATTAGCTCATCCTGGTATATCCATTTCTAATCCAGTGCCAGCTAGCTTTCTTCTCGCTTTATTTTTTCCATATTTGTAATTCCTTTTCCAATCATGAGAAACTTCACTCTTATTATTCTTGATCTATTTAATTATCTGCTCAACCTCTCTAGATATAGCCAATCTTTTGGTATTGCGGGGCCACCACCCTCTGCAAATGAGCCTGCCCTGCGCTGAATTTGCTTCCTCTGCGTAAGCCTGCAGCAGCCTCTGTCAGCTCTGACTCATGGCTATTTGACGATGGGAGAAGGGACACTAATAAATATTTCTTAAAGAAAGGAAAGAGACAAGATGGAAGGGGAAAGAATGAGACAGAGCTACTAGTATTCTTTATGCTATTTTAAATACTTATTAATCTTTGTTTTGAAAAGGCTTTGGGCATAGAAACTTCTATAAGGAATAATACCCATTTAGAATTTAATAACACTATTCTGCTTTAATTGTGAATATATTTAAACTTACTTGCTCTATTTTTCTTGAAGTATATATTTAATGGAGGAAAAGCCCCATACTTTAATTAGCACAGTTCTTTAGAATACAATTCAATATACTACTATATATACTACTTGAGACATATATACCACTGCATCTCCTTAGAGGATCCCAGTCAGTTTCTACTCCATGACTACACATCTTTTCATTTATATTAGAGTTGGTTTTGCTTCCTATGTTAATATATTTATGGAAGAAGTCTCTCAGAAATTAAGTAAGATTAAAATGGTAAAGGTAACGTAAGGAGTATAGAAGGCACTATAGCTGTTGCATAACCGCTGGGAGTTTGGGCAGAGTTCTCTGTTGTGTGGACGTCTTGCGGAGTTCATCCCTAACCCATTAGAAATGCTGCCGTTGCTACAAAGGGGCTGGTTACTAACATCAGACAAACTACTGATACAAGCTCTACCCCTCTCTCCCTACTCCTTCCACAGGGGCTCATTTTTGAGTATCTAGTACACACCTACTATGTGCTCCAGGGCTGTAGATAAATGAGAAACAACATCTACCTCCAAAATAGATATGATCAGTATAAGCTCATTCATGGAATTGTTTACAAATCTGGTCACAAATTCTTGTTGCTCCTTTATGGACAAGGTCAAAATCCATAAATCTGCTGATTTGCAAGAGGTAATTTTAGAGACACTTGAAAGAAATGAGAAAAAAAGGGGAGCACATAGGGGAGAATTCCTTTTTAAGAATTTGCATATGGTTTTTAATAAATAAAAATTGTTTTATTACAAAATTACATCTGGCACCAGCAAAATAAAAGGGCCACCCATGTTCTACAACTTAAGTGTATTAAGTACTGCGTCAATCCAAGCACACTGAAACAATAGTTCCTCTCACGGTAAACTCCAGCTACAAAGACAGTTACTTTGGATTGAAACTCTTGGGATAAGAGCTAAACGATAATGCACCCCTTCTTTTGCTCTACTGGTTTCACCTTTATATCTTCTTATTGTCCAGCAGCTGAACAAAGATGAGGAATTCAGCTTGTATTTCAGTTAACGTGCACAAAGGCACAAAGGTGGAATGTGGAGTGATGTTGACCAGTTGAGAGTTATGTGCTGACTGTCTGGACACTCTGCCCAAGGAGCTTGTGCTGCATTTAGGAAGTAAATTGCACTTGAATTTTGAATTTGGGGAGGCGTGGATTGTTAACTCCCACATAAACATTCCCTACCTTAGCTATACCAACACTAGGTCATTGGATACCAAGCAACTTTTCTTAACAAAGATCATATACCTCTTGAGTTTGAGAAATTTAGCCAGTCTGGAGAATGGAATTTGTCTTTACGGAGAGTAGGGCAATATCAGCAGGGTCTACTTTACTTGTGAAACCTAATGAAACCCAAGACACGCTACTTAAAGCTATGCATTCAGAAACAATCATTCATCAGCACAATCATGAACACTGTGAATCTCTGGGATCTCCTTTCTGGCTCTTTTTCCTACTTGTCTGTGACAGTATCTGCCTCACTGGGAAATCAATGAGACAACGTGTGTTTGGCCGTATTTTGTAAAGCAGGGCCTAGTGTCCAAGTGTAAGGGAGCAGAATCCTGCTGTCTGTGTAGTTAGCTGCCTGAGACATTGTAGGACGCACATGTCCCTGCATTTCAGTATCATTAAGTATAGACTTAAGACAGTTTAATGTGACAAAACGGTATTAACCAGTCATATATAAGGGTTGAATGAGGTCTGCCAGGAAATTTACAGCAGACCAAAGTCATCACAGGCAGCACTGTGAGGTCCTAAAGAAAGAAAGCTCATGGTTTAGAAGACTCTAAAGGTGAGGCTTGAAAGGGACTAAATTTTATAAGCTCTGTTGGAAGGTGTGTTTCACCAGGAGCCATGAAGCAAGTCACTTACTCTCTCTGCCCTGATTTTCTTTACAAGATTGTCATGGGTAGAAAGATGAAACCGGCTATTTAGATGAAAATTATAAGGCAGTGGATAAGTTTTAGATATTGTAATTTGTTGTGATATAATTTTATCACTGTGTACGTTAAATCTGCCTCCTTTCTCTGCAAGTTGAACTTGATAATTTGAACTCTTTTTGAGATGCCCCAGGATCTAGCCTGTACGTCTTCACAGGTGTTTAGGCAAAAATGTATGCATTTTAGGCAAAATGCATATATTTTGCAAAAAATGTTTAGGCAAAAGTGTTTAGGCAAAAATGTTTGCATTGACCCATAAATCAATCAACATGGTTCTCTCACTTTGATGCTCCCATAGGAACATTATGCGGAAGGAGAGAAGACAGAGAGTGGGATATTGACTGGAGTAGTGAAGAAGCTGGCGATGTCCCTTTCCCCATGGCCAGTCTGTGGAATTCTTGAGTCATGCTATTCTAGGGAGAAGAGAAGCCTAAAACTGGATGAGAGATTGCATGTTGTTTTAGGTGATTTTTAATGTTTGAAAATTATGCTGTGCTATTGATATCAAGAAGTGACCAGAAAAGCTATAGAATTGGGCCGAGAGGACAGAAAAGGAAGATCTGGTAGGATGGTTTGAGGGCAGCAGTGAAAACACAAAATAACACTGTCTACTCTTTTGTTCTTAGTTCAACTCATTTAGCTGGCAGAAGCAAGAAAGGTCAGAACAGGACACATTGCTACTCACACAATGACAACAAGATTAAGGGAACTTAGGAGTGGTGCTATCATTGGTTTAATTTTTTTTAATTTTACAGATCTTATTTTACAATTTTTTTTAGTTTTTTTTATTTTTATTTATTGGTGTTTAAGTACAGTTGTCTCCATTTTTACCCCATCACTTTCCCCTGCCCCACTCACTGCCACCTCCCACCCTCAATCCTTCCTCCTTTTGGCTTTGTCCATATGTCCTTTATATGTGTTCCTTGACGACCCTTCCCCTTCCTTCCCTCACTATCCCCATCCCTTCTCACCTCTGGTCACTGTGAGTTTATTTTTTATTTCAATATCTCTGGTTCTATTTTGCTCACTTGTTTGTTTTATTGATCAGGTTCCACTTGTTGTTGATCAGGTTCCACTTGTAGGTGAGATCCTATGGTATTTGTCTTTTACCACCTGGCTTATTTCACTCAGCAGAATGCTCTCCAGTTCCGTCCATGCTGTTATGAAGGGTAGGAGCTCCTTCTTTCTTTCTGCTGCATAGTATTCCATAGCTGCCTTTTTCTTCCTGAAACACACCAAGCATTTCACATGTCAGGGCCTTTGCACATGTTTTACTCACCACATGTAATATTATACCTCCAACTCTTTGCTCCCTCTCCTTTTCAGGTCTCAGCTCAAATGTCACCCTTTCAGTGGGGTCTTTCTTGCCTTCTATCAAAAGTGCCCTCTTCAGGATATTTGGCATCTCACAACCTTGCTTATATCATTCATAACATTTTTAAATAATTTTTTAAAGATTTTTGTTTATTTATCTTTAGAGGGGAAGGGAAAGAGAGAGGGAGAGAAATGTCAATGTATGGTTGCCTCTCATGTGTCCCCTACTGGGAACTGGCCTGCAACCTAGGCATGTGCCCTGACTGGGAATTGAACTTCAATCCTTTGGTTCATAGGTCCCTGCTCAATCCACTGAGCTACACCAGCCAGGGCCGTTCATAACATTTTTTATGATCTATAATTATTTTGTCTTTTTGACAAAAAGACCTTGTTATTTTCTTCTCCTCCCGCTGGATTTCAAGATCTTTGAAAAAACCTTCTAATCTTCTTTACAGCAGTGTCCAAGATAGCTACAGTGCCTGGCATGCGATAGACGCTCAATAAGTGTTTGCTGAATGAATGACATGAACCCTTTGTATATAAAAGTTTATGGGAAAGTTAGAGTGAACAATTTGAAATAGTTAAAAAGAAATAGCCTAATTAAATAATTAAAATAATATGCATATGGCAGAAAAAATGCTATCTGTACAGGAATGGTTTCAAATGCCAGGGTTTGTTTGGAAGGAAAGCCAGGCCGGGAGCTCTGGCTGGGACAGACAATGGCCTGGCATACTCTGACCCCAAAAGTGATGGCTCTCATCAAAGGACTGGCATGAATTTTCATTTGGCAAAGCATTTTCAGACCAAATGAGCCATGCCAAACCAAAGGCCTAGGAACAACTATCTGAATGATACCATTTTGCAGAGCAATCTGGAATGTTAATACCAGCATCTCTTGATATTTAGAGCTAGCCCACCTTCAAACCATATTTTTTCACTTTCAAATTAACCAGAGACCCAGATGGCATCCTGGATGAACTAGGATGTGCTCCTGTATAGAAAAGGCATTACCGGGCATGGTCGTGGCTGAAAGCAGCCAGGTGCACAAGCCTCAGGGCTCATTTCTTGAGTAGACTGTGCACATTCAGTTTCCCACATGGACATGGTTCCAAGGACATGTCCAGAATCTCTTGGTTGCTAATAACATCCTGGCTCACTGTATACAGAACACTTCTCTTTTCCTTTCCTGCTCCTGATAGGCAGAACTTTAGCTTTTAACATTTTAGAGTAGACTGAAGACTGAAGACTGATTTACATGTGGTATCACTTGTGGATTCTCAGGTCTTGGAAAAGTTACTCAACTTGAGTGAGCTTCACTTTCCTTCTCAATAAATGGAGATGGTATAAAGCAAGTAGAATATCCTGAAAATTCCATGAGATAGTGTATATGTGAGTGTGTTTGACACATAAATATTTCCTTCCTTTCTCCAACTCTTCTTTCTTTTCCACCTAGTTTACATACAAAGGAAAGTGTCTCTAGTTACCAGTAGAAAAAGTATTAGTGGTCAGCAACTTTTGCTCTCAAGCCACATAGCCTTGAGTTCACATCCCAGGATTCCCTGTCCTAGTGATACAGATTGAGCAAGCCCACTTGTATTTAATTGCTTTATCTGTCAAATAATCCTACTTCATAGGAGTATTGTGAAGATTACATGAATTTCTGTGCCTGATTCATGGTAAGTACTCAGTAAATATTGACTCACTCAGTTACCAGCCTCTACCTCTACTGACTACTCTAAACGGGCTGAGAAGTTTTAAAGGAAGCAAATAACAAATTAGAATAAAGTAATTTTGATTATCTGACCTAATGCAAAGAAACCTTTGCTTCTTTAGACATTACCTTTGAGTTTAGTACATTCCCTCTTCAAGGCACTGGTCACACTTTGTAGTGATTCAAAGATAGGTGACTGGATAAAGGAGATGTGAGACAAACACACACACACACACACTGGAATGCTATTCAGCCATAAAAAGATGAAATTGATACAATATGGATGAATCTGGAGAATATCATGCTAAATAAAATAAGTCAGACAGAAAAAGTTAGGAACTATATGACTTCACTCATATGTGGGATATAAAACTGAAAGCAACAAACAAACAAACAACTCAAACAAAAAAATCTCACAGATGCAGACAACAGTCTGGTGGTTACCAGAGACAAAGAAGGGTAGGGGGAGAGGGGATAAGGTAAGGGGGGTCAAATATATGATGACAGAAGGAGACTTGACTTTGGGTAGTAAACACACAATGTAATATATAGAGGATATGTTATAGAATTGTACACTTGAAACCTATGTAATTTTATTAACCAATGTCACCCCAGTAAATTTAATAAAATTTAAATCAATGGGCAAAGAGAGGAATAAAGTACATACATTAGGTATAGTAGGCATGATTTTGGACTTTTCTCTATCATGACTTTCTCTCGTGACTTTTTCTCTATCATGATACACTCATGAATAGGTGATGTTGCGTGGCAAAAGAGACCTTAAGGTAGGGAGATTACATGATCCCTTTAGAGCAGAAGGGGATATCTGAGATAACCAAAATATTAGAGGAGAATTCTGTGTGACATTGTTGGTTTAAAGATGAAGGGGACCTTGTGTCAAGGGAATGGAGACATCAGTCTTACAACCAAATGGAGCTGAATTCTGCCAATAGCCAGTGAGCTTAGGAGAGGATTCTGGGGCTAAGAAACATTTGCTTATTACATGCCAGAAAAGATGACCACACCACAACCTTGTTTTTCAAGAGGTTGGAATACCAACACCTTGGGGCTTCTTCCCAGTATAAGACTCCTCCAATGAACCATCTTTGCTGTAGAGTCCTTCATTGGCTGGGACAAGACTGTTGTAGGCTCCCTCTGCCCAATCGTTTCCTTTGCTGTTATGTTTCACAGGTGTACTCCAATAAACTACTTACATTCCTAAGTTTATCTCAATGTCAGCTTCCCAGAAAACCCAACCAACACAGATGGCCTTCAACGAGAAATGGAGGGAGTAGTTTCATATATTCAATAAATATGTACGGACCATTAATAATAGTTAAGCAATATGCTAAACACCAGGTATTTCAGAGAAAAAAGGTGAAGTTCCTTTTCTCATTGTGCTTCACTAGAGGCTAATAGAAATGACATTAAACAAATAAATTACACAGAATGTTGGGCCCGTCAAATAATAATTGAGCAAAGATTCAGAACTGTGATCTTCAGAAAAAATACAAGGGAAAAGTTGAGTGAAAGCCAGATGGGGAAGATTAAACATCAGAGTGTGTTGGGTCTTAGTGAGACAATAAAACCTATTGTTTTCTCTATTAATCACATTCCTCATTTAGGACTCTGTGTCTGGAAATTGTGGGATTCCTTTCGCAAGTGCAGAATATGAAAGACTTGAATTGGCCTCATTGTGTATAAAAATATATGGGCAATTTTTGTAAAAGCAGAAATTTAATTTGAGCTAGGTGATTAAAAAAACTGCTTTAAGAATGATCCCTTTGTCATGAGCACAATGACAGCATAGGCCGTAATTGTTCTGTGCTTCACACTGGTCAGACACCATCTGGAATCTTGTGTTCAATTCTGGGGTCTTTTAAAGAAAACCTTTAAGAGGGACAAAAAATTGGACTCCATAGAGTGTATGAGAATGGAGAGAATGCCTTGGATCCATATGGGAAAATTTTGTGGAGATTTTTATCCACAACCAGACGCAACTGAGTCATTATATCCATCTTTAAATAAAGGACTGTACTGTGTAATTAAAAACAAATCAAAACCTCCAATCTGTTTTCTCCTAAGGGTAGAAATAGGAACAACGCATAGAAATAATACAGAAGTAGATTGCAGGTTAGTGTAAAAAAGAAAACAGAAAAATTTAATCTCTGAAACCTACAACTATCCATCAATTAAATGAGCTCATTCAGGAGGCAGTGAGCCCTCTATGCCTGAAGGCAGTGGAGCCCATGTAGGAAGGCTTCCTGCAAGTGATATTTTGGTACTGAGTTTCAGATTGGAAAATATATGGATATAAGGTGTCTAGAGGAGCCTGTAAAAGAATTCTGTATCATTCAAGGTTCATGTAAGACATGAGGAGGAGAGAAGATGGGGCTAAATTGGAGCTACATGTTCTGCCCATCTGTATTCAAATACAAATTTTTCAAAACTGCTATGCCAGCGCTCAATGGTAAAATAAGAAGCCCCAGACAAGTTTCTCCACAAAGACGCTAACTTACACTTAACAAAAATATACAGTTCAAAGGGTTTATGAGAAATTGATCATCCAGTTAAGAAATCACAGTACCCCAGGCAAGTACAAAGCCAAGAACACAAGCAATGAAATGGGTAAGAAAAACCATTGCTTCTCACCCATGATTGCCCTTTCCCCAAGCTGGCAATGCTGAGTGCAATTGAAAAAAAAAATGCCAACTCACCACTTCTCCTTGCAGAGGGAAACAGAAATGTGTAATGTTTATCCAACGTTTTGGCATTCAGGGGGTCTGCCTGAGGGACTGGTTCTGTCTCATCCAGTTCTTAGTGCTGACAGGGAGCATATAACATATATTTGGGATATTACCCACATGATCTACAAATTCAGTACAACTTCTTTCAAAAGTCTAATGGGGATTTTTGGGAAAAAAAGTATCCTACAATTCATATGGAACCTTAAATGACCCCAAATAGCCAATGCAATTTTGAGAAAGAACACAACTGGAGGCCACTTACTTCTTGATTTCAAAACATATAACAAAGTTATAACAACCAAAACAGTATGTTTCTGGCATAGAAACAGACATATTAACCAATGAAACAGAATAGAGAGCCCAGAAATGTACCCTAATGTATATGGTCAAATGATCTTCAACAAGGCGGCAAAGGCTATACCATGGGGATAGTCTTTTCAAACTAAATATCCACTTCCACAGTAATGAACTTGAACCCTTACCATGTATAAAAATGAACTCAAAATGGATTGAACACTTTGCTGTAGATTTAATGTTTCTGTCCCCCGCAAATTCATTATCTTGAACTGCAACCCCCAGTGTGATGGTATTCGGGCCTTTGGAAGATGATTAGGTCATGAGGGTGAAGTCCTCTGGATACAATTAATGCCTTATTAAAGAAACCTTGGAGCACTTCTTTTCCCCTTCCATCCTTGTATGGACACAGTGAAAAGGCAGCCCTCTATGAGCCAGGAACTGGACTTCACCAGACACTGAACCTGCCAGCACCTTGATCTTAGACTTCCCAGCCTCCAGAAAGGTGAGAAATAAGTTTCTGTTGTTTATAAACCACCCAGTCTCTAATATTCTGTTATAGTAGCCCAAACACACTTAGAAATTGGCACTGATCTGTGGGATGCTGCTTTAACAAACACCTAAAAATGTGGAAGTAGTTTTGGACCTGGTTGATGGGTAAAGGCTGGAAGGGTTTTGAAGTACATGCTAGAAAAAGCTTACAGACCATTGAGGGTGATTGTGGTGAGAGCTCAGAAAGAAAAAAGGAAAGCTATACAGAAATCCTCAATCTTTTTAGAGAATACCTAAGTCATCCTGAACACAATGTTAGTAGAAATATGGACAGTAATAGCCATTCTGATGAGTTCTCCAGCGGAAATGAAGAACATGTTATTGGAAACTGGAGGAAAGGTCATCCTTATTATAAAGTGGCAAAAACTTGGCTGAATTGTGTTCTTGTTTTAATGTTTTGTGGAAGGTGGAACTTTTAAGCAATGAAATAAAATATTTAGCTGAAGCTATTTTAAAGGAAAGTTTTGAAGGTGGGGCTTGGCACTTCCTGACTGCTTATAGTAAAATACGAGAAGAGAGAAGTGACTTAAAGATAGAGTTGTTAAGCAAAAAGGAAGTGGAACCTAAAGATTTAGAGAATTCTCAGCCTATCCATATTGCCAAAAATGAAACAGTAAGGGTGTGGCCAAGCAAGCCTACTGAGATAATTATAGACCAGCCAATTCAACAGAAGCCAGGAGTGGTTCTCTAATATCTTGGAAGAACAACCCCACAGCCAGTTCCAGGATCATCGGGTCAGCTTCTCCCATCACAGGCCTAGAGTAAGGCTGGAGAAAGAGCTGCTTCAGAGGAGAAACTGCTGTCACCTGCAGGACCTTGAACCTTGCTCCCTCGTGCTCCCTCGAATAGGGCTCTGCTCCCCAGTGCTGTGCTTGTCAGCCACCTGCCGGGCCCTGGGCTCATGCAGGCAGCAGGTTTTGGCAGCATATGTGTGGTGCCATCTCTGCCACCTCAGAGTACAAGAGTCCAGGGCTCTGCCAAGGTGTCAAAGGATGGAACTGCCTTCAACCTTGGACTTTCAACTCCAACCTGAGAGAACAATTAGGGCGGATCCCAGCAGAGAGCTGCCACCCCTGAGGGCACCCCCTTGGGCACCCCTCTGGGCCCAAAAGGCAGAGCAGTGACTCAAAGGTTATTCTGCAGCCCTGCAATCTAGTGGAATTTGCCCTGTTAGGTTTTGGATGGGCTCAAGGCATGGCACTTCCTTCTTCTTTCCTATTTCTCCCTGTTGAAATGGGAAAAATATTCTATGCTTGTCCCACCATTGTATTTTGGAGGTACATAATGTGTTTGGTTTCATGCATTCACTGTTGGAGAGGAATTTGCATCAGGAAGAATCGAACTTTGGGTCTCATCCATTTCTGCTTCAGATGACATTTACATTAGACATTGGATTTTAGGCTTTTGAGTTGATGCTTACTTCTCAAAAGTAAGACTTCTGAGACTACTTGTTTGGGATGACTATATTTTGCATGTGAGAAGGACATGGATTCCGGGGGCTGATGGTAGGATGCTATAGATTCAATGTTTGTATCCCTACATAATTCTTATAGAAACACTACACTTAATGCCATTGGACTTGGCATGATTCATTGAATATGAAACTGAAGTTCAGACAACAAAGTGAAAATTAGACAAATGGGGCTACATCCAATTTAGAAAATTCTGTGCCAGAAAGGAAACAATCAACAGAATGAAAAGGCAACCTACAGAATGGGAGAAAACACTTGATAAGCGGTTAATATCCAGAGTATGGTTTAAATAAACCCCTATAACTCAACAACAAAAACCCAAATAATCTTTTTAAAACAACTGTTATAGGACTTGAACAGATGTTTCTCCAAAGAAGATGTACAAATGGCCAACAAGCTTGCTCAGCATCACTAATCTCCAGAAATGCCAATCAAAACCTTAATGAGATATCACCTCATAGTCATTAGGACAGCCACTACCGAAACAAACCACCAAACCGAACAACCCCGTCCCCCACCACACACAAAGAAAAACGGAAGGTGAAAGTGTTGAGGAAGATGTAGAGAAATTGGAATCTTTGCTCACTGTTGATAGGAATGTAAAATGATGCTTGGAAAATGGTGTACAGAAAACAGTAATTTTTGGAAATAGTTTTGGAAAATTAAAAAAAAAATTAAAATAGAATTACAATATGATCCAGCAGTCCCACCTCTGAGGTTATTCCAGGAGGGACCTCAAAAACCAGAATCACCCTCTGGAGGGCAGGCCCCTTGTTTTCCAGGCGTCCCCCACTAGGTGAGTGTTCTAGGAACCCATTTGCATTAGAGCACCAGCTGGCATTGTTGTGAGAGGCTGCGTTCAGCTTCAATGAATTGAAGACTCAATTCATTGTGAAGACTCAATGTGTTTACCCACTTTGTGATGGGTGATTTACAAGCGCACAAGCCCACACTGCACTGACTGTTTGTTCAGTAGTTTTTAACCAAAAATGGCATGACCCACACTCCATATTCACCCAATCTCACCTGAGCAACTTTTTTGTTGTTGTTGTTTCCTGGAATAAAAAAGTCCTTGAAGGGACTTTTATGCCTTAATATATTGCTGATGTGGAAGAGGTGAAATAAAAATGGCAGAATCACTAAAAGGCATCAAATTCAACAAGTTCAAAAACTGTTTTGAGCAGTGGAAAAAAATCTTGATAGGTGTATTGCATCAAGTGTAGAATACTTTGCAGGTGACTGAAGTTTAAACATATAAGACTAAATACACAATTTTTTGTGAATAAATTCTGTTTGTGGGGAGCTCTTCTCTCATATATCTGGGCATATATTTAAAGAAAATGAAAATAGGATCTTGAAAAGTCACAACCATGTTCATTGCAGCATTGTTTTTAGAAGTTCCAAGAGGTGGATATAACCTTAGTGTCTGCTGACAGATGAATTGGTAAAGACAATGTGGTATATACATGTAACCAACACTTACTCATTCTTAAAAAAGAAGAAAATCTTGTCAACGTGGACCAACCTTGAGGAAATTATGCTTAGTGAAATGAACCAGTCACAAAAAGCCAAATACTACATGATTGTATATGTATATATATGAAGTATCTAACATAGCCAAACTCTCTGATACAGAAAGCAGAATGGCAGTTGTCAAAGACTTGGGGGGAGGGGGAAAAGGTGAGTTGTTCAGTGGGCACAGAATTTTAGTTTGGGAAGGTGAATAAGTTCTAGGGACCTAATTTACAGCAATGTGCATAGAATTAACAGTACAGTAATATACACTCAAAAGTGATTAAGATGGTAAATATTATGCTATATATGTTTTACCCCCCACCCCACTGACAACCAAACAAAACATATTTGGTAGGTAAATGTGACTCTCAAGATCATGAGTCTGTTACCTCTGGGGTATAGAAGAAATGGAAAGGAAAGAGACAGAGAATTGGCTTTTATTGAGCGCCTACCAAGGTCCAGGAAGTATACTAAGCACTTAATAAATATGTTCTTACTCAGTTGTAACGACAATCTTGTAATATAAACATGTTTTATTTCCACTTTACAGATGAGAAAACAGAGAAATTGCGAGATTAGAAGACATCCCTAAGATTACCTATTTAATTAGCCAAAGTCCGGATTTGAACATGAGATTGACTCCAGAGCTGGTATTTTTCCCACGGCTCCAAGGAACAGAGAAGACATCTCAGGAAGAGAAATACTACATAGAAAGTCACAGTGGTAAAGATTGATGAGCAGTATGGAAGTTCCTAAGACAAGTAGGTGTGTTCCTTGCAGACTCTGTGGGAGCTTGGTAAGTTGTAAGCTGCAGGGACCACTTCAGAGGGAACTGATTCCGAACACTGGCTCTGGGTCTGAGTCCTGGTCTTGCCACTTGCAGCTTTGTGTCCTTGAAAGACTCACTTAGCTTTTCTATGTATGTGAAAGGTTATCATGCCTTAAATGACCTTGAGAATCAGCTGAGGATGTCATTAAAAAGCATATTCAAAGGCTTCTTCACCCACTGGCATTTTAACTCAGTAAACTCAGTTGAGTCTAGGGATCCAGGGGGTCTACTTTCGAGAATCTTTGTTGAAATCAGCCTCCAGTTCATTAGCTTAGCACACAAACCCTTCATGAGATTGACTCCAGAGCTGGTATTTTTGGCCCTGGCTACCTCTCCAACTATGCTTTTTCACTTTTCTAACCCAAGGTTAACTCTCTAACACTAGAGCTCACTTTTAGCTTAGGCTGATCTGTTTTTTCTTGAATACCTTTCTCTGTTCTTTCTCACTCAGCCCCCTTCTGTGACCTCCGCCTGCCTAATTCTGCCCAACTGCATTAGCTATCTGTTGCTACATAACAAATTGCCCCCAAACCTGGTAGCTTTAAGCAGTGATCATGATGTGTTATTGTTCAAGGTGTCTGCGTCAGGAATTTGGAAGTGGGTTAGTGGGGCAGTTCCACCTTGGCGTCTTTGAAAGGTTGCTGTCAGGTGTCAACTGGAGCCAGGTAAAGGTGTAATTGCACTGAAGGATCTCTTTCCAAAATGGCACAATTACATGGTTGGCAAGTTGGCGTTGGCTTTTGGCGGGTGGCCTTTCTACGCAGGCCTCTCTTCCGAGTTCCTGTGAGTTTTTGCAGCATGGGGGCTGGGTTTCCTCCAAGCAAGTGATCCAAGAGACCAGGGCTGAACCTGTAAGGCCTTTTGTGATCTAGCCTCGGAAGTGACACACCATAATTTCTGTGGTCCTCTTTCAGTCATGCAGGTCTGCCCTGATTTTCTGTGGGGAGATGACACGTGCATGCAAACAAAGGGTGGTGGAGGTCATGTGTTACTACTCTGGGAAGCCTTCTTTGAATTTCTTTCCTAAGTTGTATGACTGTCCCTCCTTCTACTGTGTGTGTGTATACATGAAGTATGTGTACATTATATGTATACACACATGTGTAATATAGATATATTTTGCATATCTGTGCGTGTGTATACATACACATATCTGCGTGTGTATACATACACACATAATACATGTGTCCATTTTAAGTGCATACATTATGTTATAATTCCTGTTGATGTGTCTACCTGCCTGTCCACAAAGCTGAGCACTGTGTGGATAGGGATCAGCCTTATTATCATGGTACTTCAGGTTTTGATCTGAGATTAGTGAAGAAAGAGGGAAAGGAAGAAGACAGGGGGGTGAGGAAGGAGCAGTTGTGAGCAATTAGATTTGGTTGTCACAGGCTCTGTGGCACAGAAGAGTTCCATTCCTGTTAATTAGCAGATGGTTAACAGAAAAATATCTTCTTAGGGGCAGTTGGGGAAGAGCAGGAGAGTTAGAAATGCTTTCATCCACCAAACACAAATGTTAAGGAATGTGTGTGGATTATTATATTTACACATCTCTGACAAACATGCTCAGTCCTAATGGACCTGATTTTCTTTTCTGTTCTCTTTTTGATATTTTACTGACAAACTCTGGCTCACGAACAAGGGAGATGGAAATTATAAAAAGGACTGTGGTCTTCGAGATGGCAGAGGACAAAAGTTCTCAACACTAAAAAAATTCCTAGAATGTTTCAGGATTCTTTTCAGTTCTAATCTTCCAATGCTGGGAGGTCCACATGGACTAAATATATTAGTTTCCTTTTTCTTACAACCAGATTCTCCACTGAAAGAGAGTTGTACATATAAAGATATTAATGATGCATCCTCTTTTTAATGATACCATTGTTGCTTTTGCACTGGAAGTGGCTTCTTTGGCTTTTCCAACAAAATTCTTATGTTGATTTCCTATCAGCATTAGTTTGTGCTGGTCTCTCCTGAGAAGTATAGAAGAGTCTTGTATTACTTATTTTTATATACACGTTATGCTACCTGATACAGAATATATGCACGTTAAGTATAAGCTGAATGAGTTCGATCATTTTTTCAAAACCATCTTATTTAAGATTTCACCTTGGCAGATTCCTCCCCACCAAACATACCACCTAGGAAGAGTGAGCTGATTCTTATTCATCAGTTGTAGTTATAAAAAATATATAATAAAACCAATTTAAGAGAATCTTCCACATGTATATTGTGTATGCAGCACTGTCTGACATCCTCTGGCAGTCATCCTTTGCCCACAATTCCCTTCTGCTTCAGAAGACACCTGATTCTGCCTTGAGAATTTGGGGACCTGATATTTCTTGTCTTTTGAGTTTTGTATCAGGTGAAGCACAAGCCTGATGCTGATCTTGAGGAAATGTCAACCAGCGAACTTTCACTGAGCATTGCCTAGGTGCCACACACTGTGTAATGGCACAGGGGTAGCAAGTTAATTAATACTGTGTCTGTCTTCTAAGCAGAAGTAGCTGAGTTCCTCTCCACTGCCCGGGACTGAGCAGATGTTATTGCAGTGGTCACTGTGGTGCGTTGGCTTGATTCCTTCTGTTTTAGGACTGAGGCACTAACTCCCCTATGTAGTGCATGCTGGCCGCTGGTGGCTCATGGTTGAGGCCCCTTAAGAGGTTGGACTCATCTTGAAGGGAGAGGCCTGGCCCAGCGTTTTGTCTCCTTGTCAATATGGATATATGAAAGTCTGCCCCTGGCCCTCATTTGATAGCTCTGAGGGCCGCAGGCCTGGCCCTGGCCCTGCTGCAGAGCTCACAGTCAGACCAGTTGGCCTGTTGTGACTGCTTTGCAGCCCGACTTCCTACCCTGCCCCATTCTCTTTCCTTCAGTCACTCATATGTGTTGACCTTGACAGTACGTACTCCCCAAGAACTTTTCATGTCTGCTTCTGGGTGAACATGATCTGTAAGAGTCTCTACACTTAGGGCACTGTGTGGGATTGCCCATGAAAACTGTGTCAATGGAATGCTTCATTTCCAAGTTTATATATTTTACAGAAGGAAATTAGCGGTAGTCAAGAACTTTGAGTAACATGAACCATAACCTAAATAAACAATAAAAATCTAATTTACTTGTTTTATTATTTCCCACAAGTGTGAGAAAATCAGAAAGTTTCCTCTGAAAACTCAGAAGTAAAATTTCAGACTGAAGGTAGAGTCAGTACTAGAACGCTGGTGTGAGTGTGGATCATTTTCAAGGTGTTAGAACTCAAAGGTTTCATTCTTTTACCTATAGCATCTATAATAAGAAGGGGAAAATGAAACTCTAATTCCATTTCTCTAAAGGAAGCTGAAATGAAGTAATGTGTGCAGATTTCAAGAGGTTTTTAAAAATCATTTATCTTAATGGCACACATGTCGAGCTATTAGTTAGCTATTTTTATAATATCTAATTCTATTCTATAGTAGTGACAGATATTCACCAAGTGGTTGATACAAGGTTACTTACTTTATTTGTTGCATACTTTACTCCCCTAATACAGAATTCCATATATTAAGGCATAAAATCTTCCTAATCACTTGCAAACGTCAAAATGCATCTATTCATTGATAACAGAATGTCAAAATTAAAATTTAAACATTTATATATAATTTGCACAAACGTTGGGACACATAAACTAAAGGTAGGTAAAAGTCATCCCCAAAGTCTTTTTCTAAACTAATCTTTGGTTGACATGATCAGAAAGAATGAGAGATTGCCATGTTTTCTTAAACTATTTGGCAAGGTGATACCTGAAGCCATGAGGTAAATATTTCTAGTGCAGTAGAGAGTGTAAAATTTGCATGAAGTTTTAAGATAGGACATGAGACTTCAAAGAAATTCCTACAATGAACTAGTTTTCCTAATCTTAGATTATTCTTTTTTCTCTTCCTTCTCACATCCTTTGCACTCACATGGGCAGTAATGTTTGGGAAAAATTGCTATGCATATTTGACTCAGGACTATAGATTTGGCCTTTGGCTTAGTGATGGCTACTGTTTATTTATTAAGCCACTATTTTTCCATAACCTATTATGTGTAGCTTTGTATAAAGCATGTTTCCTCTTCTCTGCAGCAGTCCTATACCATATAAGGCAGCTTCCCTTCACTTCAGTAATCCAAGGTCCACTTTAAGCCTCCAGGTTTTTAAGCCTTTAAGAAAGCATGACTGCGCTCACAGTCATCAGTGCGGAGGGGAGCTATGACGTTTCAGACTGACCTTCAGCTCAGAGGTGAGCCATGGTGAGTGCTGAGGTCCAGCTCCTCGGATAAACAGCAAGCTGTCTTCCCCTAATTAGGCATCTTTCCAGGTGCTTTCTGGGCAAACAAAGGAGATCTGATGTGGATAAGGTGAGAAATAGTTTAAAAACCAACTTGAAGTAGTCAGTGGAGTCTGAGTTTCTCCCACCCACCACCCCTCTTTGGGTCCAAAGGTTACATATTTTTTTGACATTTCTGCATGCAGCTTTCTCGCTCAGCAGGCTTTGCAGAACCCGAGGGGTTTACATTACCCAGATGAGTGTGGATGAAATCAAAGTTCCATCCACTGTTGTGGGTGGGCTTGGGCAAGGGAATGAAAATGTTTGCTAAATATGGATGGATCATGTAATGCTTACTAACCACAACAACGAGTTTTCAGGACACTACATTTGGAAAGAGTATTTCCCCCTGAACCAGCTTCACTCACCATTGAATTGGACAGAATTGAAAACACTTGAGAACAGTGACTTATTTAAAATCTTTTTAACTGCAAGATGTCCATTGGACCAGGGGGAGCAATAATTAGTGCGTGTGAACAGCTGTCAAGAGGACATCATTATCAATCTCTGTTTTAAAAGTAGCCAACAAGTTTTCATTACAGCAAACAATAGATTCTTATTTGGTGTAATACCCTCATCACACACCCCCAAAATGACATCCCCAGTGGTGTGTTTTCTTTTTAATTTTGAAAAGAGTCTACTTATTTCAAGTGGATGTGAGACTGACATATTTGTGGTTTCCATTTAATGAAATGCACAAGTTAGGGAATCAATTATTTTTGTTAGTATTATAATTACTTGCCTGGGAGAAGAATTAGGTGACTATGGTTTTCTGCCTAAGAATATCTGCATGGGATGATCCTTTTGGAGACTTTCACCTGTAGACCTCCCTTAAAAGATAATATCTTCACCATTTTTTTAGTTAATTTTCTATAACTCAGAATTTTTTTTATCATTTTCATTTTTCCAGATTTAGAGGAGGGAACTTCCAGGTCTTCCCTCATATTTTATCTTATATATATATTTTTTTACTTTTCTTGATCATACTGTTTTTATCTCTGCCCTTTTATTGAGTAATCATCCAATGATGGCCTCATTTGTTCAACGTCTTTTGCTAATCTTTGACTTTGCAAAGAGGATTGTAAACAGCAGCCCCAGTGAGACCCCAGACAAGGCAGACAGTGCCACAGTTGGGTATAAATAGATGAAAGCTCTCGGAGTGCACCGCAGACCTTCACTTGACCCTTGCGAAGTCCCAAAGGGAAGCTCTCATTTGGCTCTGTTGAACATCTCAACCCTCATCTTGGCTGGCTAAAAGAGACTAAAATAAAACCCTGCTCCCTTGTAATTCATACACTTTTATAGTAAGATCCTTCAGGGAAAGTTCAGAGAAGTTACTGCCATGACAGTTTTATCTTTCAGTATGTTTCAATGTCTCTTTGAAAAAAACATAATTTTAAACAAAGAAGTAAAGCTCCATGGTACTGTATTAATTGATCCATTTCTTTCCTTCTTAGTGCCTGTGAAATAAAGATGTGTAACTTTCACTTAAGGCAAAACAGCCACTTTGCACGAAGCTTTCCAAAGCCTACCAAGGCTGCTTTGGTAGTTTCCGGAACTTCTACAAAATATTCCAGCAAAATTTAGGTCAACAAACTTGTTCAATGGACGTCTCCCCTCTCCTCCGGTCACTATTTCAGGGACTGTCACCCTAAAGCTACCTAAACAAGAACCTGGAATACCATTCATTTTGCCTCCTCACCAGCAACATGTCAGTTCAATCCATGGGTTCTGCATCTCCTTCTCTCAGCCTAGATTGCCGAATCAGCCCCTTAACTGGTCCGCTTATTGTCATTCAGCCTTGGCTCTCTCTCCTTCCTTTTTTTCTCTGCAGCCAGAGAGATTACTAATCAAATATAAATATTATGCACACACCTCCTCCCAGTTTATAGTCCTCAGTGCTCCTCGGATTTCAGGATAAAGTCCAAATCTTTAAATGTCATTCAAGACCTTTCCAGATCTACACCCTAATTACTACCTCTCTATTCTCACTATCAACTCCCACATCTTTCAACCTGGGGAAAATTACTTGGAGTTCCCCAAATATGCCTCTTGCCTCTGGGTCTGTGCACCTGTTGCTTCTTCTGCCTAAAACATTCCTCTTGTTCATCACCTGGCTACCTCCAGTTCATTGTTTAAGAGTCCATTTAAAGATTACTTTCTCCAAGAAGCCCAAGACTGGGTTAGAAGTCTCACTTCTGTGCTCCTGAAGCTCTGGGGTTCAGTCAACAGTACTTGCACACTGCCTCACCAAACTCCTCTCACTTACCCACCACCCCACTGATGAGGTTGTATCCTATTCAGCTCTCTATGTCCAACACCTGGCACAGGGCCTGGAACAACAGGCTCAGTGAATGTTTGTTGAATGGCTGGATGAATGAATGAACAAACACCTGAACACTGACTCTTGCTGCGCTTTGCTTTTTCTTCTGAAGCTGCTTCCAGGCACTGTGACCTTCATATGTAAACCTTCCATATATCTGCTCTCCTGTGGCAATATTGGAGGGCAGTCATGCAGCTTGTTTGAAGTTTTCCAGGAGAACAGGGAGAAGGCTTTAAGTAGAGCTTCAACAGAAAAGTAGCAAATGGTAGTCTTAGTAGAGCATGACATCTGGAAGAGCAGGTACTGACAGAGTAGGTATCCAATGAGTAAAAGGAAGTAAATAAAATAACGAGATAAAAATAAAGGCTAATGTTTACGATGCTGGCTGGTATCGTATTTGATTTGTTGTTGTTAACAAGCCAGACAACATTTTTAGGTGTTTCCCTGAGCTGTTCGGATGTACATCTTATTCCAGCCCCTACTAGATAGTCAACCTGCTAGACCAAGGTCAGAATTTTAAAGAGGTTAGTGACTGTTTTTGTATTTATTGCTCACCTAGATATTGTTTCACCTGGAGAAAAAGGGAAAAAGGGGGGGGGGAAGGAAAACCAAGCTCCCAGATTCCACCAGTCCCTCTGATTTAGTCTTCTTGCTGGAGCAGTCACACCATTTATGTTTCATCTTATACAGTGACCTGAAAAGCTTATAGGATGACTTATTGTGCCCCAGTTCCCTGGCATTCACTGTGGTGCACCCATGGTTATCTTCATTGCTTCAAAATTCAATGCATTATGTTACCAATCAGAGCCTAACTAGAAAAGCAGAAACCACTTTATGACTTTTCAGCAGAGTGAATTTAACCCATAGAGAGTATGCTAAGGTAATTCAAAATTAAGCAGCAGAAAATCACTACCATCAGTGATAGTGTTGGAAAGAGGAAATGTGTAGGGAGTTACTGCACAGGAGGTCATCAAATGGAGGATGGAACTAAGACAATCCTGTCAAGCAATGAAACCATGACCCGGAGCTGTAGAAGAGAAGAAACTGCTAAGAAGTGGCCTAGGAGAGCAAGGCAGGAGGAGAAATCCCTGGCTTCTCTCTTCCACCATGTTAAGTCTCCTTGCAGTGTCTCATTTCGTCAAAACTCAGCTAGAAGTCATTTGATCTGGGAACTTGGTAAACATGGACTTCCGGGCTCAGTCTCCCCCTCTTAAAGAAGGCGAAGTAGAAGAGGGAGTGATGGAGGCAACAGGCTCAAGCTTCTAGCCACAGCACCTACAGGTGTATCGATTGTTTCCATAACGTGAAGCGTCTTCTCAAAGGTTCTGTGTAGTTTCAACTACCTGATGCCATGTCCCAATGGCTCCACAGTTCCAATCACTTACTTTTAATCCGTGTGACTATCATAGAACCATCTGGCAGAAACCACTGGAAACTAGAAAAATCTTTTAAAAATAGAAATTACCTAACACCGTCCTTGCTCATATCGTTGTGGATTTTTACCCATTTCATAGAAACATGCCAATAATATGACTTCTGAAATGTCCTCTTTTCCAAGTTCATGGGCTTCAGAAAGCTTATCTTCCTGCTAGAACTGTTATAGTAGGTTCTTAATCGGAAACTACATCATGTTGTGAAAGCTTTTTGAAACTCGCATTGCTGTAGGACTAACTGGAAAAGATTCCTTAAGATTCAGAAAATCAAGAAAACCCAGGAGGAACTTAAATGCTTGAATCCTTATCTCTGCATTTGTGGATCATGTCATTGTACACTCCAGAAAATGAGTAAGTGTTAAAGTGGATGGAGTGTGTGATTAAATCCCTGAGTGGGGTGAGCATGACATAATAATGCTCGACAAGTGCTTGAAGAGTTTAAATAGCAAGCAAGGAAGAGAATGGTTTCCTGCCGCATGAGGAGTTAGAACTGGAAGTACCAGAATGGAGTTGGCAAATGGAAACACTGGAATGACTTTCTAGAAATATTTCCTAATGGAGTCATAAAGTGGGGCACTGGAATTGGTTTTCCCGGGGGAAGTGATTGGAGCAGAGGTTTTTGAAGTAAACAGAAGAAAAAGCATCTGAGAAATATACTACAGGGAATACACCTAAGGAGTCAGCTATTATTAACTCTCTTCTTTAGTTCCTGCATTAGAAATAGCAATGCTCTATCTGCACAGTACTAGTCAATGAGGTGTATATATATATATATATACTTCATATATATACTTCATATATATACTTTATTCATATATGTATATGAATATATAATAATATATATATAATATATATATAATCTTATTGAATCCTCAGCTGAGAAACTAAGATTCAGAGAGTTTAAAAGGTGCTTGTTCACAGGGCACAATGGGTATTAGAGCCAGGTGTCCAACCCAGGGTCTCATTCAGTCTTCAGTGCCCTTTCTGCCATGGTATATAGCGCTTTGGGATCAGGAAGAGCCACGCACAGCAAACAGAAGCTCTGGTTGATACTGCAGGAGTTCCATATTCTTAGAACTGATGTAGGCTTACCTACAAGACAAGGAAAATACCATCCCTTTCTAAACATCAGGAAACTGCAACAGCCAGAATTCGTGGTTTTAGAGAAAATATAGTCTGAGAAGAAAAGGGTTCCTTATAAAGCCTGGTGTAGCTTATGGAATGTATCAAAGTACCAAGGAGTCCTGCCACTATAAAATTCATGGGGTCCAGGACAAGAGTACAAGTAGAGACCCACATATTGTGTGCAAATACTTCAAAGTTAAGCAATTTCAAACTGTTAAATGAAATATGTGCTATGTTCACACCTTGCAAAGTGTACAAACAGAATGACCTGGAGGGTCAAGACCAACTTTCGAAGTCTCAGACTCCTTCAGGTTCCTCGACAAAGCATGGTGGCCTGGGGAAAGCATGGCCCTAACTCCCAACCTGGGCTCCCAGCCCTTCTCTTCCCCATTTTGGCCCCATCCTGTGCCTCCACGTACCCTCATCTGCATGTCCAAGGTCGGTCCACATCCCCTGGCTATGAGCTACCCTGTAGTCACCCTCAGACCTAAAGGTATCCACAATGATGGCATAGTTATCAAGAGAATGGCCCCAGGAACACAGCCGCCATAGACCCTGGAAGCCAGTGCAGGCTTATTTAGGGAGGTGAACTGCCTCCAAGGTGCCAGGGTGCAGTCTGGGGCTAGAGGTCCAGTTAGGCATGTTCCATCAGCCCCACGTACTCCTCACTCAGTGTGATGGTGCGTGGCCAAAGGACAGCCAGAGCAAGAGCCTCTAAAGTGCTGGCCCCAGATCGAGAGCCCCTCTGGCCTGCATCTAAGTGTGGAAGTAAGTCTGGGTTCTGCACATTCAGGAACAATGCAGCCTGGTGAATGGCACAGCCATGCCGAGGGACTTGTTAAGGGTAACCTGGCTGCCACAGACACCTGCCGTTCTGTACCCGAAATGCCAGGTACTGGCATTTAGAACCTTCCTCACAGCTGCCACAGGAGACCCAAAGCTTCTGCAAATGTGCTTGCCTGGGGTTCTAGTCTCCCCTTGTAAGGCTACCATCTCACAGTGCTGATTTTCGCATTTCCAGTATCGGGCAGGAAGAACCTAAATCAGTGTGGAAACTTAGCTGCAAATGTAGTTTGGTCTTTACAGCTTTTATTACTCAGGAAAACAGAAGCAGACTGAAATGAGTGACCGCGGGAGATCAAACCTCTATGCAACATCTTTGAATCAAACCACTTATTGAGATACAAATAGAAACAACTTGAATACATATTGCTTATTTATGGTAAAACCACCATTATGGATTTATTGGTAATGACTATTTGGAGCACTCTGCTAGAAAGGATTCTGAGGCTTTCTCTGAACTCAGTGATAAAAAAGCACTTTTTCTGATTTTCAGTATCTGCCATGGTTACGGGAACCACCGGGGTCATGAAGCCCATGCCATTTTTGGAACCAGGACTGGGTTTTAGATATACATAAGTAGGCACTGAGGAAGGTCTTGTTAAATAAGCAAATGAACTATAAGTAAGTGAATTATAGCTGCAAGCTTAGGCAGGTATTAAAATGATTCTGAGTTTTGTTTTTAGCTTATGATTCTAATCCATTTAGCTTTATCTGTTACCACAATAAGTTAGAGAAGAAAATAGATCTAATAGAAGGTGGATCAAAAAACGGCAACATGTGTATCAATTAAAGAAGCAAAAGAGGTTTCTTGTTTAACTGAGGGAAAGAATAATGATTGGCATTGGATTCAGGGTCAGGATTCCCCTGACCCTTTCCCGTCTTCCCCAGTGTTAGTTAAGGTAATACTGCTTGCTATCACAAACAAACCCCCGAATGTCAGTGGCTTGCCAGAGGTAAGAATTTGTTCTCTTCCCCACAGGTATCTGGTCCATGTGCCTCTTCTCAGTGGGGGAAGGTGGCTCAGGCTGATGAAGGCTTTAACTTCAGCCAGGAGCTGCAACGTTGCCCTGGGCATCGCCTGGGCATGCACATGTGGAAAGCTTATGGGCGAAGAAAGTGGCTAGCTTTTTAATCATTTTGATTAAAGCGACAGACATCACTTCTGTTCACATTTCCTTGGTAAGAACTAGTCACCGGGCCCCACCTGGATGCAAGGGCAAGGCTGAGACATACAATATCTGTCTGGGCAGCTGCTTTCCACAGCAGATCCAGGTCAGTTCTACCCAAAGTATGGTCGATGGACCAGCACCATCAGTATGACCCGGGAACCTGTTACAAATGCACAGTCTTGGGTCCCACACAGGATTACTGGATTAGAACCACTGGGGTCGGGGAGGAAGGGGCTCGGAAAGCTGTGTCGGAACGAACCGTGGGCAGGACCCTTATGTGGCTTCTCTGAAAACCCCGGGCCTTGTCATTTCCGTGACTGCCAGTAGTGACCGCATGCCAGATGCCGGGACTCGTTCTCCAACTTCAGTCTGTTTTGAAAGCAATTTGTTCAGAAACCAAAGCACCCCTGAGAGACACGTGATTGATCATACAGGTATCAGCATAAAAGGGGTATCGGGTCAGTTTTGTTCGATAACCAGGGCATTTTTTCCCCATGAACAACTTGATGGAGAACCAAATCGTTCAAGATGGGAGCTGTTGGAGAACCAAGGTTTGACTGTATTTGAAGCCCCTCCCTGAAGGCGGGTTATACTTCCTACTCCCTTAAGAGTCGGGTTTCATCATGTGACTTACATTGGCCAATGAAACGGGGGAAGAAATGTGAACGGGAGGGGCGGGGAACAGGACGGTGACCAAAACGGGAGCCAAGGTGAGCTAGCATATGCACGCTCTTCTGCTTCGCTGATTCCTCTTTCCTTCGGTCACTGCAAACGGCAACAGCCGGCTACAGCCGCTCTGCAAGCCTAGACCTCGGAATGAGGAGCGCGGGCAACATAGAGCCGAGCCCCCGCTGCAGTGGGCGTGTATAAATAGCTCGAGAGAGAAAGAAACCTTTGTTGTTTTAAGTTTGACGTTGCGGGGTATAGCATTATCCTGACTGATATTTCTCCTTTCCCCCAACCTGTAACCCTGACTTTGAATTTTTTGAGTGGCTTTGGAAGGCTTATTTCCTCCTTGGCACTGTGCTAAACATTTTGGCATCCTACCCACCAGTAGGTTTTTCTACACTTAACCCTTACTTTCTTGTAGTCTTTTTTATTCTTACTTTAAGTGTTGACAGTGTCTCAAACCTGGACCATTTGTACCACAGAATTCTTCCCTCAAGTTTGCTCTGTTTTTGGTGACCCTGATTTTCCCACTGTTATCATGCGAAATATCCCTCAGGCAGGTTCTTGCTTCATCTTCTAAGTCCCAGTCACTCTACTGGTTTTTCCCCTCGAGGTTTTTTCAAGAGTTCAGTTCTGTTGGTTGACATTCATTTGTTTTCTTGAGCATTTGGCTCAAGGGATTCAAAGATAAATCAAATCACAAAAACTCAGACTGTTAGAAGGATGTCTTTTTAAGTGGTCTGCTAAAATGAGGTTTAAACTTGATCAGCACACACACTAAGATATATTAATATAATTCACAGAGTCATCCAGAGTCATAGATTTGGGGCTGGGCTAGGACGGTGGGATTTTATTTTGGGGGGTGGTAGCAGTTTCTCTGACTAATTTTGTTAACCTTCGGCAATATTAACACGATGACTTTGAATTTCCTGAGCATGACTTCCAGGTCAATGATGAGTAGGAGGGGCAGATGGCTGGAATTAAAACTGGGACATAACCAGTGTTCAGCAAAAAACATCAACTGTCTATCTAGAACATTAAGGAAATGTGTTCTTCTGGTAACAAAGTGCGTATGTATAAAAATAGGTTATTTAAACTATTTTTGGTGAACATCCTTGAAAAAAATATATCCCTGTTTTATTAAATAGAACATTCTAATTTGATCTTGTCTTGATGACTCAGTCATAAATTATTCTAAAGAGCTGTAATAGAGCCTGTTGAGTGCAGGGCTCTGTGTTGGAACCTCTGGGGATCCAGTGTGGAGTTCTGGTATTAACTTTTCAGAGTTTTTCTGATTTCATCCACTCTCAGGCTGCCAGCTGTCTCTTTTGATGCTGCTAATGCGCCTCCCTGGTGACCTGCTTTCTTGAACTGGGGAACTTAGACAATCATGCTCATTAGAGTTGTGCCTAAAATATAAGTAAATCAATTCCGAACGTGAGTCCCAGGGACATTCTATGTGAATAAAGTGCATGTGTTTCATTATGTCACCTTTGCCTGCTCTGCTGCCCTTCCTAAATTTCTTCCTTCCTTCCTCCTTCCTTCTCCTTCCTTCCTCTTTGTCTCAGGAAAGTAAGATTGCTTCATCACTGAAGTGGATGTCATAGCTATATGGGGTTAATGGAAAAACTAGCCACAATGCTTTTCAATTTTAAGACCCCTTTATGCTGCTCAGAATGTTCTCCCTAGTGGCATTTGCATCTGTCATTTTGGTACAGAGATTGCACTGTATCATTTGCTAGTCACAGTGGCTATAAAGTTGGCATAAGCTAACCTTGCTAGTAACTTAGTACTAATTTAATCTGACAGAGGAGAAGTAAAACTGTCTCGCCTGTTGCTTCTTTTATTCTTTCTGAACACTTGCACTTTCTTTTCTCTAGGCTGCACGGTCTTGTGAAAAAGACCTAAAATCATCGCCTCTTGTTTTGTCTACAGGTCCCCAAGGCCTTTTCCTCCCACTTGGTTCTCTGCATGGAGGACAACCTGGGGTAAGAGTATAGAGAGGATTCCTTTGTACGATGAAAAAGGCAGTGGGAATGTGAAGAGTAGTGTAAAGCAATGCAAGAATTAGAACTTTTTAGTCATCATTCCTTCTGAAAAACATTCACAAGGGCTCTTCCAAGCTGCATCTTTCATGTCAGTTACAGAACCTTTTATTCTATGAGCACCTGGTTTGTTAAAATGTGTGTGATGGTGAAGGACTTGACCCTGCACACCTGTGCCTCCCCTGGGTTGGTTTAGTGCTGGGAGAAAATGATTTGTCCACATACTGAAGAGGAGATGTTCCTCTTTCAAGTCTCCCACTGACACATGGGGAAGGGGTGATTTATCACATGAGGTCAAGACCTTTGTGTGTCTGCAATTACACCGAGCATTCCAGGCCTCTTCTGTGCGTCTTCTCCTCTGCCTCGAGCTTCAACCTGTGGCTGTACTGCAGGGACACGGGAGAGCAGAAAACAGATGTTTACATTTACTGCAGTAGTGGTGGAGGGAGACAGCCAACTTGTCAGAGCGATAAAAGCTGGGCATGGAGTTTCAGAAACCCATGGAGGCTGCCTGGCTGGGAGGGAGCATGAGCAGCCGTGCAGAGCATGAAAAGAACCCATCATGAAATGAAAACCAGTCAGTGTTGCCACATGACAGCATTCTCGCTGGTGGACTTGGCTTCTGGGGCTGTCTTCCGGGCTCTAGGCCCTAAGAGAAGACTGAGGAGCAGATGGCTATGGGAATAATCAAACCCACTGGGTCTGTCACATGGAGTAGGAAGAACAAAAGTTTGTTTTCCACCCATCCACCCATCCACCCACCTACCCATCCACCCATCCACCCATCCACCCATCCATTCTTTACACATAGAAAGCAGAATAATTTTCCAAAATGCACCTCTGGTCATATGACTCTCCTCTTAAATCTGTTCCTTGCTTTTTCATCATGGAGACGCCCACACTCCTGAATGTGGCCTCCCTGGTCATGCATAATGGGGCTCTGCCTACTTCTCTGGTGGTATTTCAACCCCTCTCCCATCACTTAAATACTCTATACTCCAGTCACACAGACTTCTCAGTAACTTGAAAGAAATCATGCTTCTTATTGTCTCTGGGACTTTGAGAAAGCTTTTTTCCTTCTTCTCCTCTCCAGGCTTTGCTTCCAGTGCTATTGGGTCCCAGTACTGTGTGCTCTCAGAGCCTCCTCTGACCTCCATGCAGAGCCCGGGAGTAAGTGTTACTGTCCTTAACGCATCTATCTTCCCACTACATTCTAAGCTCCTTAAGGTCACAGATGGCCCCTATAATACCTAGCATAGAGTCTGACACTTGACATGGATTTAGCAAATAGTTGTGTAAAAACGCATGACCAAGATTGACAATGTAGTTTAAAGATCGGGGGGTTTGGGCCAAGCTTGTTGTACATGTACTCCAACACCACCTGTTATGAAAGGTTTGATTTTGGACAATTTACGCCACTGGTCTGGGCCTTGAATTTTTTATTGTTAAGTAGGAATAATAGTAGATAATTCTTAGGATGTGGTTAAATGAGGTGACATGTGTCAGGCATATAGACTAGTGTCTAGCACACAGAATACACTTAGTTATGTATGATTACGATTAAGTATCTTTTACATACTCAAGGCTCTGGAGTTGAGCCTGTGGTAGAATACGAAGTTGTATAATATAAAAGTCACTGCATGGACTGGCTTGATTTCTCTAAACCTTACAGATGCTCTACGAGGCAAGCTGAGAACCAACACCGGCTCTGGGAGAACCCCTGGGACAAGTCTGGCCTCAGGGTCCAGGACCACATTCTCCATGCTGCCCTGGCCCATTCTTTCAAACAAGCCCAACTCCTCCCCATGCCTGAGCTCACAATAGAATGAGGTCTATTGCATTTGTCACCAACAGACCCCTTCTCATATCCTGACGACCAGAGTCCTATTTTTAAAGCCCAGGTCCTGTTGGGGCCATGCTATCTCTTTGGTGCTGACCACCTAGTCACATTGCCTTGGTCTGGAATTCTCATCACCACGTTCTTCCTGCCTAACTCTTTAGCCCCCTCTGACATTGCCTGCCTACCCAGACTTCATGTTTCTTCCTCTTCTGATTTTTGGAATATGGCTGGATCTGCCTCCCGTTGCTTACTGACTGTATTTTATGTAATAAGTCCTTCAATCTGCAACTCCCCTCTCATTGTATCTTGTCACCACCAAACTCCTGTTTAGAGAGTCCTGCCCTCAAAAAACTAGAGTATCTTAATGCATGTCCTTAAGTGACAATTAAAGGTGGTTGACAGTCAGAGGTGCCTTGGAACACCAGTGCAAGTTATAAAAAATACTTTAAAGGAAATAAGGGAATGAGGCCACTTATGTCTCTATACTGACATGCCAGGAAACAGACTAACAATTTATTGGACAACAGAGAAACTGTGTCTCCCCAGGGCTCCCACCATAGAATTCTTGAGCCCTTAGTAGGAATGGAGAGATTCTTCCATTCACACCAGAGTACATAACTATGGATGCGGGAAAGACTCCAGCTTTCCACTCTAAAACTTGGCATCCATTCCATGGAGAATGTCCTTTTGTGCCATCCAACAGATTGTAATTGTGATGATCAAATTCTTAGTCAAACCCTATAGTCTGATGTGGACAAAATCACTGGTTTGGAGAGCAATTGAAGATGGAAAAGAATAAAGACAGTGAGCTGGAAAAGAAAACTTACTGCTGTTTTATTTCCTTGTTA
This sequence comes from Sturnira hondurensis, assembly GCF_014824575.4. Lineage (NCBI taxonomy): Eukaryota > Metazoa > Chordata > Mammalia > Chiroptera > Phyllostomidae > Sturnira > Sturnira hondurensis. The sequence goes on from NW_028075269.1 coordinate 6,633,052, forward strand.
CATAGTCTTCGTGATGTTGTAGTAGTTTAATCAATCAATCAATCAATCAATCATTGGGCGAATCTCTTTCTTTTTAAGGAAGTATAAGGGCCAATGATTAATGATAGAAATATTCAACTGACTGGAAACGACCATTTGTGTTTATTATTGTTTTCTTCCCTTGGAAATGCGTTGAAGGGGAGAGAGCGTTTCTTCTTCAATGTTGCCCCTTGAAGGCAAAAGGGGAAAATCTTCTCTTTAGGAAGTGATCTGGCAGTTTGGTTTCCATGACACACAAAAATAAGAAAAGATTTTAGTGTTAAATCAAATTTTAAATTCCTCTATCATTTTCTGACTGATCGATCTTTCTTCTGCTGAACCTCATCCATAGAAAGGAAGGAATGGTATCGATCTCAGAATGTTGCTGCGAGGATTAATTTACGGAATGCGTATGAAGGGTCTGGTCAGTGACTAGTACTTGTAGGGACATAATTAATGAATTCTCAGCTGTTCTTGCTAATTAGGGTCAGGGCTCATGGAAACAAGTGCCTCTGGGAAGAATGCTTTACAGCATGGCCATATTGAAACATGAGTTGGTGAAATGTTCTTTCTCAGCAGCAACTCCCAGATCTCACCCACTGCCTCATTTTGGGAACTTCCTTACCCTCTGGGTCTGTTTTTGCCTTCTGCCTCCGGATATGCAAAGGTCATTTTTACCTGTGTAAATAACCAAGTGGCCTTTACGTCAACAATGCAACAACTGATGTTCATTTAATTTTTCTCAAATTCCATCCTGTTAATTTCTCCCTGAACGTGTGCAGAAATTGTCCTTTCCTTACGAACATACCAAAGTTGAAAGTCTTCTTCTCCCCTCCTTAAGATCCTTCTCTTGGTTTTTTGTCATTGGTACTGTCATCCTCTTACTCATTTGTTCATTCATTTATCCTTTTATTCATTGCTCTCAATCATTCATTCATTCAATATATAGTATATCTATATGTTTCGTGTGCCAAACCTAAGCTGTTGTGAGGAGTTAGTAAGTGTCCCAGTAAGAGGGGCAGGATGAGGTAGCATTTAGGAGGAGGTGCTTCGAATTCAGAGACAGACCTTCGTTTTAACCCAGGCTCTGTTATGCCCTGGCTGGCTGACAGTGTGCAGGTCACCTCAAGCTCCTGAGACCTCAGTTCCTCATCCACAAAATGGGGGCCATATCAATTCTTACTTTTCAGAGTGGTTGTAAAGAGTAAACAAGACAATGAACAAAGGTAAAGTTCTGAGTACACTGCCTGACGTGTAACAAGATGTTAGCTTTGGTGATGGTAATGATGGGGATTTTTAATGAGCTGGTTCTTCCTGCAGGTGAGAATTTAGTAGGGGTATCACCTAAATCCCCAAAGAACCATTCAAGACTTTAACGTAGATTAGGGACTAAGTGGGGATCTCCTTTGATGCCTGATTTTTTTCACACTTCCCCATCCACAGCCAGACCATGCGACTAGTCAGTCTCTCCTTTGCTTATGTTTCGTAGCGCAATCTTTCATTCTGCAATCCCACTCAGAATCTCCAATCCATTCTAAATGTGATTTTTATTGAAGCATTATCTCATTACCAAGTATAATTAGGCTGGACTTATTTCTGAAGAATGGAGGGTTTCCTCGGGCATCTTCCTGAAGTGCAGGGGCGGAGCCGGGCTGTCAGAGAGCAGTCACATCTCTGACTGTGGCTGTTTGCAGTGACTCAGACGTGGACTTGTGGACTTCTGCTATCGGTAGTAGTCTCTCTGCTCTCCTTTTTATCTGATTGTAAATGTAAAGATATCCATCTGGCTGAATTTGATGGCTATCACTAAAAGATGAATCTATTAACCTGGGGATAGTATTCCAATCTGCCTTTAATGAAACTCCTTCAAAGGCAGCCTTTAATATGGCTGTGGCAAACAGCTTCCATCTCACGTGCTGTCTGTGTCAATTAGCTCTGGCTGGGCGACATACCCCTAAACTTAGTGGTCGGTATGTTTCATGGGTCTATAAATTGGCCGAGGGGTTCTGCTGGTCTGTGCCAGGCTCGGCTCCTTTTGGCTGGGCCCTTTCAGGCGTGTGCAGTTGGTTGGCAAGTTGACTGGGATGGTTCGATCTGCTGTAGGTTCAGATGGATCAACTTGGCTCTTCCCGACATGCCTCTCCTTCCCTCTGGGAGGCTCTGCCAGGCATGTTCTAATGGCAGTGTCAAGGATCAACAAAGAAAAGGCAGAAACGCACGAGAACTTCTACAAATCTCAGCTGGTGTCAGATTTTTCCCATTGGTGAAAACAAGTCACATAATCAAGGCCAGACTTAAAGTGAGAAAACGTGACCAAAAAACAGAGGTATAGGGAGGCGTGGAAACTTAGAGCTACAAATTCAGATTTTCTTGCCACAATTGTTAATATGCTGTCACATGCAAAACATATTCACTCCCATCCCAGGACCCTCCCAAATCTCCAGTCATGGCATGGCATCATGCTTGAAGCCTAGCATGCTGGGGTCTACATCAGTTCTGCATTAAGGCCCCTGTTGATCCTGAAGGTTTCATCCACCCTGTACATGCCCACCAAATAGTGATGAAATGAGGACACAATAGCTTATATAAAAACATGCCCATTTGGAAAGAGGAAGAATAGGAAGTACATAGTAGTCACTGGTCCCTAAGCAGTTGTGAACCTGTTACGGGCAAATGCTGTCAGTTTCCCCTACCCTGGAGTTAGTTCTTTGATCAGATATTAGTTCTGCCCCCTGAGAATGGCTCCCAGCCCTCTATTCTCTATGACTCTGGGCTCGGCCCTCTGGCTCATCATTTCTTCTCCACCCTCCTTGACTATTTCTCAGGAGGGTACTGGGAAACAACTTCTGCCTACAGAAAATTGGGGGCACAAAGCTTTTTCTACAATTTTGAGACATCTTTTCCTACAGTCTCAATTTCTTCTAGTTCATTCTGACAGAGCATTTCCAATCCAGCTGCATTAAAATCGTTGTGGCTTTCCTTTGAATATGATGTAATTCTACTCTATGAGCTAAAAGCTACACTTTTAGTAGCCTTGTAAGTCTCTTTGTATAGTAGAGAAGTTCTATTAGACCTTGCCTTAATTTTTTGCAGGTCTTTACAAAGGACGTTCTAGCCACAGCTGTGGTTTGATCTTTTGTCCTCAAGTTGTATTTTATTTTGAGAGGTTTTCTGCTCTCTAGACAGGCTAGAGATGAAAAAACGGTTTTATGTTCCTTGACAGAAAATCATGAACCCTCTCTATTTCCTCTGTGTTCTGCTAATAAACTGGCTAATTTTTTTTTCTTTAGAACGTCTGCTTCTTTGAACATTTTTTAAATTACAGTTTACATTCAATATTATTTTGTATTAGTTTCAGGTGTACAGCATCGTGGTTAGACAGTCATATACTTTACAAAGTGTTCCCGCTAATATTTCCAGACCTAGCTGGCACCATACATAGTGATTACAATATTATTGACTGTATTTCCTATGCTGTACTTTACATCCCTACAATTATTTTGTAACTGCCAGTCTCCTTTCTTATAACAGTTTATCATATACAGCCAATAAGGGTCAGTCAGCACTTTAAACATTTTGCCTGGAAATCTCATTGCTCGTAGCTAAAAGTTCATGACAACATTTTCTATCTGTTGAAAATGGATATCCCTGTTCTATCTATAGTTACAATATGTGACAATTTTACCAATTGTTTCACCGTTATACAGGATGCATCACCGTGTTTCCAGTCTCCTTTACTCATTTCCTATCATTCCATCTTCTGTCCACTGGTCTTACCGACAGCCAGTCCAATACCATGTGTGTTAGTTGTGACAGAAGCCGAGTGCAAGACAAAGCACTCTGTTTGCTAGTGTGTGTCACAAACCACTCCAAAACTTAGCGGCCTAAGAGAACCACCACGTGCTCTTTCTCAGGAGTCTGTGGATCGGTAAAAGGTTTCACAGACTGGGGCTCAGCTCAGTGCACCAAGGGTCTTCTGTCTGGGATCCAGACTGGCTTTGCTGGGGAAATCTCAGCCCTTCTCCCTGTATTTCTTATGATGGGGGGACAAAAAACCCCAGAATTTATCTATAAACATTGTGTATTTATTTCTACCTGTTTAAATGTCAGTCACCTTCCAAGTTGTCTCTATTTGATGCAATACGCCTATTGAAATATTTTTTCCACTGCTGGAAACAGTTTTTGAATGTGTCCATTCCGATGCCTTTTAGTGCTTCTGCTATGTTTTGTTTCATCTCTTCTACATCAGCACATTGTTTCCCTTTGAGAACTTTTTCATCCAGGGGAAATAAAACCAAAAAGTTGCTCTGGGCAAAATCGGGTGACTAGGGAGGTGGAGCACAGGGGTCATGCTGTTTTTGGTCAAAAACTGCTAAACATTCAGTATAGTGTGGGCAGGTGTGCTCTGCTCCTAAATCACCCATCCTGAAATGGGCAAATGTGTTGAATCTTTAGAAAAATTTGGTGAAGCTGAATGCAGCCTCTCACAACAGCACCAGCTAGTACACCGATGCAGATGGATGCCTAGAACACTAACCTAGTGGGGGAAGCCTGTACTACGAGGGGCCCGTCCTCCAGAAAATAATACTTTCTATTGCCCCCCATACTTAAAAATTTTAAACCATTTTTATTGTTATTTTATTACAGTTGTCCCCTTTGCCCTCCTGTGCCCATCTCACCCCTCTACTGCTCCCTCAGTCAATTCCCACATTGTTCTGAACTGCCTGAATGAAATACTATGTTTCAAAACATTCAGAGGCTCTACACAGGCTCAAAAAAAGGTGCTGTGCTAATGAGTAATTTCAGAGATGGGGGAAAGACATAGAGGGGGCAATTTGGCACGTCCTCACTATTTCCTTCTTGGGCCCTGAGGTCATCAAGGGTTAGATAAAATTTCATTCGTATATATCTACCTACTATAACATCTGATGATTATTAGGTGTCTGCCAATGTTTTGGAGGGTAGCTGAGTAAATAAATGGACAGAGAAGATGCTCGTATAGGGACTCTGCGTGGACTGAATCTTCAGGCAGGTGTTCTTCACCTGTTCAGATGCTTGTCTTTCCAGTTTTTGGAATCCACCCTATAGAACACTCATCTTGTTATACCTCTTTTCAACTACTAGGTAGGCAGATTGGTCTTTTCCCATGTTATCTCTACAGACAAATGTCCTCTTATTGATATGATAACATTAGTTTCAATTTACACCTTTCCTTCAACCCTCCTCCTTGGTCAGGTTAGTCAGAAATAATCTCATTCTTGTACTTAGTGTTCCTTTTACTACGTACTAAGTACTCATTTCTCCCACTACAAGAATGAACCGTTTAGCTCTCTGACATTCAGCTGGACGGAAGGGGCTGGGAATCATGGCCTGTGTGTGATTTGCCTAAATATTCTCCATAGTACCTAGCCCAGTTGCTTCCACGTGGCATATTTAGTAAATTTTATGAATAAATAGTGAATGAGTGAACAAATGCATACCACACAAGGGCTATATTTTATACCACAAATTTGGTATAAAATAAATATCCCACATTTATTTTATTTATCTTTAGCCATTGTATCAGTGCCTGATATAGGGTAGCTAATTAGTAAATATTTATTGAATTAAAGATAAATGAGTAAATGAATTAGTGAATAAATTAAAAATAAGCAAATCCAGAGAAGTTCCACTCTACATCACATTAGGGAGTTCTTCTGTGATTAGTTTTAATAGTAATTTCTTAAAACATCCCAGGAACTAAAATTACCCCGGTTTTTATTCTTGCTCAAAGACCTTTTACCAGGCAGTGGGAATGAGAAATGGTGCACTGTGCTCACTGGGAGATTCATTTTAAAAGGGAAATATTTCAGAATTCCTAACAAGACAAGTAGGATGTTGGAGTCTTTCCAGGCCAAGTAGGGCTGGTCTTGTCCATTCAGGCAGAAAGGACCAGCAGGTGTGTCCTCAGGAGGGTAGCTGGTAGATGTCAAAATCCTTCCTTTGGTCCCCACACCTTCCTTCCTGCTGAAACATATCCCCTACCCTCGGGAGGTTCAGGGTTCAAGGAAGTGGTTGTCAGACTTAATTGACTGACTGAATCTCACTTTTTACTCTCCGATCATTCTGATTTAATTAGCCTGGAGTTGGTCCCAGGAAACTATTTTACGAATTACCCCACTCCCATGATTCTGATATTGGTGGCCTGTAGACCACACTTTAAGAGACACTAATTGTGTGCATACACATGTATCTGTGTGTTTGTTTGTGTGCAGAATGCAAAAACACAAAAACCGATCATCGGTGCTGAGAAGCGTGTCCGGATGTCTGCGTAGGATACCCCGTGGGGGCAGGAGAAAGGAAGTTGTCACCTCTCCTAGAAGTGTCTGGGTCCTTGCCTTATTAGGAGTCCTGGCCAGGTAAGCATTTTCTCCTTTGCAATGATTTGTAACGTTTCTAGGATCCTGTGGAAGGAACAACTGAAGTCCTGAAAAGGCTACGGCATGCATGGGGTTTGGAATTGTGTTAAAGCCACCTCGTTCCTCGAAAATCGCAGAAGAGCGCCCATTGTGCGTTATATGTTTCTGAGAATTCTCCCAGTAATCTTGGTGCTAGCAAAAATAATAAAAGCTTACTATGCTGGGCATGTCCCCGGGACATAAACAGCAGAGATGATGGGGTTACATGGGAGAGATCTGCCCTATGAAACTGCAGGAATCTCATTCCCAAGCCAAACAGTTAATACACTTTGGTTTCTGTCTATCAGGAGATCATATCTGATCATGTGCCTAAACTTTAGCTTAATGGTGTAGAACGTTACTTAGAGCTCCACAGTTGTCTTCCCTCCTGGTCCGTGTGGGCGGGACTAATGGGAAGCAGAGGAGAAAAGGCGCTCCATTGAGTACTCAATCATCCTACTAACATCCCATAGCCTTGGGTGGTTGGATGTGTGCTTTATATGCACTATTAAGTTTGATCTCTTTTACTCCTCTGCAATTATCTGTTGGAATTTTACAGGACTGTGGACATACCAAGAAGAGGGATTTAATCGTTAAGTACTTTCAGCCTAATTGGTTCTCAATTGGAAGAGAAGCCTTGGCTTTGGAAACTCGCCATGTGCTAGCAGAGCGTGTCGGTTCATTGCCCACCTATGGAGCTGACAGATACTAGAGACATTCTGACTTGGCACCATTTCTGGCACGTGGTTTGTGTCTTCAGGCCTGGTGCTAGGGCTCCGTATGTGTCTCCTGTGCCTATGCTGGGCAGACGTGGAGGCTTCGCCAAGTGTCTTAGATAGCCAGCTGAAGACTCTGGCTGTGGCAGTTCGTGTGGGAGAGCGTGGAGTGTCATTGCTGTTGTCTGGGGAAAACCAGTCCTGGGTGGCTGAATTACATAACATCAGTCTAGTTTTCAACATTTATTTCATTGTGTCTTTGACACATACCCAGTGAAACGGGTGAGCCCATTATTTGTATTGCTAAGTCCAAAACCCCACTTGTGAGGAAGGAACTAGGGTCCAGTGAGGGAGAAATGATTAAATAGTGTGTAGCCTATGCTAGCTAGTGCACAGGCGTTACAATCATGATTTTGAATATCACTGTATGCTTATGAAAATCCACTCACAGTGGGTTAATAATATCTCTGGTATATAATTTCTCACCAGAGTAGAAAGTCAGTAAAATAAATCCCACAAACATCCGTAAGAGTTAAGTGCAAAGATTCTGGGAGGAAACTGGTCTGGTTTAAAGAAGTTAGGCAGCCTTTTCAAAGTTATACTTAAGTGTTACATAGTTCTGGGGAAAAGTTACTTCGTCTGTGAAGACTATGTTTGAATCTATAAAATGCAATAATATTCATAGTACTTGCTCCAGAGTTGTTGCAGGTATTTAACATTCTAATGTACCTAAAATGCTACATTCTTTGCCTGGTACATAATAAAAGCTCAATAAATGACAGTCTTAAGTTCACAGATAAATACAGACTCACATAAGCAGACAAACACACTTTTGAAACCTTCTCACATTTTCAGCTTCGGTAATCAGTCTTTTCTTCTCCTACAGCCTTCTGCCATTAATGCTAGGCTGTGAGGGCAGGAAGGTAGCTTCTGGAATTGCAGTTTGGTGTGGCAGTCACTGCCCATACTCTAGTGGCCACTGAACACTTGAGACATGGCCAGCCCCAAACAAGAGGCTTTTACGTGTGAAATCCATACTGCAGTTTGAAGGCTATAGCAAATAGATTTTGAAGAGTATAGCAAAAAGAACATAAAGTATGCTAGTAGTTTTTCATATTGTTTACATGCTGAAAATATAGCTCTGACATATTAAGTTAAATACATAATGAAATAAATGAACTCCTCATACCCTTTTGGTGGAGGTAACTAAACAGACCTTCTATGACAACTCTGAATGGAATGCTGTTTCCCAAATAATTGTGTGTGAAGCTGCTTTTCTGCTTCGTCATCCTGTACGTTCAGTCACACAGGACTGATATTTCTGTCTGGATCCCACCGTCCCCTTAAACTCACCGTGTCCTAAACCGTGTTTTCGTTTTCCGTATGACTGTACCCTATTTCTGACCTCACTCTGTTGTGTTCTCACAGCCCTTATGACTGCTGTGACAGCCCTCGTGACAGTCCTCGAGTGCTTTCACCTGGGGCTGTTCTGCAGCTTGACTCCTTTCCATTCATTCTGCTTCCTCAATCCAGATTCAATCTGCTAAAATACCATTTCGTGTTTAAAAATTAGATCATCTTTCTTCTTGAAAACTTTCAGTGCCATCCATGTGCCCATAAGGTGACTCACAGCATTTAGCTTGGCATTAGTTTGGTCTTCTCTTTAATTTCTTGGTCTGGCTTTCTATTCGAGAAAATCCTAACTATTCTCTGTCTTCTACACACAACTTCTGGGGATGGTAGAAATGCTCTAAGGAGCTTCGTACACAGGAAAAGGAGTAGATTTTGCCAGTTGATAAGGGAGAGGCGAGGAAGAGATTCCATTTTTGGATATATAGAAGTTGATGTGCTTTTTAGATAAGTTAAAAGTTCCTCCTCAATAACATACAATAAGACACGCGGTTCTCATTTTAATGGGAATTGAGATGGGGAAAAGATATAAAAAAAGAATGGCAATGTCATTTGATGCTATTTTGAGATAGGAGCTCCTCATTGTACTACAAAAGTATACTGACCATAGGGTGATGGTGCTTCAGAGTCACAGTTATGTGGGCGTTTGTCCTGGCCAATTTTTCCAGGAAAGAAGGAGGTTTTGAGGGCCACCTCCGAAGGGCGCATTCCCTGGAAGGTTACCAAGATAAATGGGACTGCCCATGGCTTTAGATAGTATTGCCCAGGCCTTGAGTTTGTGGACTTCTTTCTAATTTCCAAATAACTTTAATGGTCATTAGCTCATGAAATCATCTCGACTCTATGAGTTTGACATATGGCACACCAGCTGGCAAACATTATTGCCGTTTTGAAGAAAAGTGGAACATAGAATGTAGCTTACTTACTGAAGGACACAAAGCTACATTTTGATATTAGTCTCCATTGCTTTGCACTTGGAATTAGCGAAAGTCACTCATCACCTGAACTGTGTGCAGTCTTGACCTGTAAAGAAGCACATGCTTCCCAGTTTATCTCTAAGAATTAGATTTTTTACTTGCAGAGGTGAGTTTCCCTAGGAAATCCATGGCGAAGTTTCCATTGTGTACATTATTCGATTATTATTTACACTGGTTTTGGTTGAGGGAAAAATAATATCCTGCTAATTCTTACTTTACAAGTCAAAGAAGTTTGACATATGCAGTAATCCAACCTTCATTTCTAAATGTTTATTTTTTATTATAAAAGTAATGAATGTTCATTATAGTAATATTGGAAAATGCAGAAATGTGAAAGGTAGGATTTATTTTTATTTTTTGGTATAATTTGCACATAGTTAAATGCAGAGATCTTAAGTGTACAGTTTGATGAGTTTCGAAAAGTGTTCACACCTGTGTGACCCACACTCTACTCAGGATGTAAAAGATTTCATAACCCAGGGAGCTCCGTGATATCCTTTTACTCTCTAGCCACAGGACCCTCCTTCCCCGCACCCCAGGCAACAACCATTCTGATTTCTATCAGGAAGGCAGGATTAAAAAACAAAACAAAACTCAGGTCCCACCCGTCACTGACAATCGCTGCTGAGCCTGTCAGCCGCTGTTGACACCACTGAGCTTTTCGTTCTGAACACCCCACACCTTAGCTTGACTTTTGAGATCTGACACTCTTATTTCTCTCACCTACCTCGTTGCTACTTCTCTGTCTCCTTTGCTCAGTTCTCGTCTTCCTAATCTCTAATGGAGCAGGACAGCACTTGGCTCTCTTCTGTTCCCCAGCTGCACCCTCTTCCTAGTGGTCTCATCAAATCTCGTGGCTTTCAGTGCCATTTCTAAGTAGATAATCCCTAAATTTCCATAGCCCTGACCTCTCCCTTGAACTCGAGTCTTATATCCAACCGTCTAAAACACTCTCCCATGAATTTCTAACCAGCCTCTCAAAGGTAACATATCCTAAATCTAAGATTTCATTAGCACTTTCCAATCTCCTTAGCGTCTTCATCTCAGAAAATGGCAACTCCACTTGCTTGAGCCAAAAGGCTGGAGGGCATTCTTAACTCCACTCTTTGTTTCAAACCGTATAGCAAATCCTTGAGGAAATCCTGTCAGCTCTACTTCAGAGTGTGTAAGACAATCTGACAGATTCTTACCACTGCCCACACTAACACCTGAATCCAATGCCCCTCCATCATTGTTCCCCTGGACTAATGTGCTAATTTCATAAGTGGCGGGCCTATCACCCTGCAACCTCTTCTCCACGTGGCAAGCATACACAATCTTTTAAAATATAAATTTTTTCTCTCAAGCTGCAATCATTCTTTCTATTTAATTTTGTTTTGCTTTTTTTCATTCAACACCATGATAAAAATTTTTAATGTTATTAACACATTATGAACAGAATTTTCAATGGCTTCATTTTATTATACGGGGGTATATGTAATGATTTACTTACCCATTTCCTTATTTTATTTTAATTATTATTAACAATGCTGCAAGGGATATTTTGGTACACAGTCACCCATCCCCCCCAGTTACAAGCCTGGATTGGTAGCCAGGAATTGCAAGGTTAAAGGGTGTACATATTTTGAGGCTGTAGCTATGTACGTACTGTCAAGTTGCTTTTCAAAAGGAATGAAGCGGTGTATACTCCCACCAGTGGTACTAACAATAAAGAGATATTTTTTTCTAAATAGGTTGAATTTTACTAACAACTTTATTGCAGTTGTAAATAAAAGATCTGTAAAAAGTGACTTATATTCATTGGAATTTAACAAAATAACCCATGTAACTCTGTTCAGAGTTTATCTATTACTAATTGTATGTCAGGGCAGAGAGTCCTGCTCCACTACACGCCCACAGACTTGGGGTGCCATGTAGTGACATCATCTAGGTGGTGAGCCTTGGAAACATAAAGACATGGGTTGGATTAATGGCTTAATCCCTTAGTAACCATGAATTTGGACAAGCTGCTTAACATCTTTGCACCTTAATTTTCTCATCTGTAAAAGAGGTATATGAAATCTGCCTTTTAAAGATGAAAGGAGCACAAATTACTTAGCACGAGGGCGGCACTCACTTCCTATCCAGCCTTCCCTTCCAAAGTTATCCTCTTTTAGGTTCGGATGCCCACCATACTACACATACCTGGAAATAAAATGTAAGCAGGGCGTTTCTCCGGTGGCATGCTATCCTCCTGTGAACATAAGGGAGATTATTGTATATATATGCACAGGAGTGGGTGCGCCAGGAATGCTGAGCTTTGCTTAGGACAAGCTAGACAGCTGTCATGACTGGATGTGAGCGGATGCAGGAGGTCATATGGGAACGGGGACCACACGACTGGCCTGAGTCCTGATTCTGAAGGCATGGGGTTAGAGATGTGAAGGGTCAACAGGGGAGTACCGTGGAGTAGAACCGAGTGGGAAGCAGGTGTCTGAGGTTGGCCATGATGGATGTGGTCCCTGGTGATTAAAAACAGGAGGAGTCAGGAATCCCGGAAGTAAAACCCCTAAGTAGCATGTTGTTGTCATGCTACCAACAACATGAGAGCCAGTTTTAGGAACATTTTTGTTGAAATGATTTTTAATTTATAGACAAGTTGTAAGATTAGTACAGAGTACTCCTGCAGACCCTTTTCTAGACTCACCAGTTTTGAACATCTTGTCATATCTGCTGTACCATTTCTATCTCTTACTGCTCTACTATACGTTTCTTAAGAACAAGTATTTTTCTCTTACATAACTATTTGAGTAGTTCTCAAATTCAGGAAAGAACATTGATACCATATATTCCAACTTCATATATTGTCACAATAATGTCTTTTACAGCACCCCCCCCCCCCATTAGATGATCCATTTCAGGCTCATGTACTGCATTTAGTTTCTATGTCCCTTTAGTATCCTTTAATCTGGAATGTGTCTCAGCCTCACTTTGTTTTACCTGACATTGACAGTTTTGAAGATTACACACCAGTTATTTGATAGTATGTTTTTCAATTTGGGGTTTGCAGACTTCATGTTTTGAATTTGCTCCTGAGCAATGCGATTGCTATCAGGCTCCCTATTTGAATGGGAGCCGGGCTCAAGGATTCCAGGTGTAGCGGGTCAGGGGGAGCATCTGCAGCCCACGCAGAAGCCACAGCCAATCAACACAGGTGAGACTGTTCAGAGGGGTGGAGCTCCCGTGCCTCTGCCCAGGTTGTAAGCCCAAGTCAGAGGACCATCGGGAACCTTGAAGATTCACCAGGTCCATCTGCTTGGTCTTCAGCAGAAACACGTTTCCACTCACTCAGACACGCCAGCCTATTTTTAAAGTCCTCCAGGGAAAGTAATTCTGTGTGTGCTTCTTGCTAACCCACGCTGGTGCCACTTACGCTCGCTGTGTGAAGTCTTCCCTGTAACACAACTAATTTCCTCAAGGAGCAGGTCTTAAGCTTTCGTTCTCATCCTTCTTTCAGGAAGAACTCACAGGTAAGTCACAAGCCCTTCATTATGTTTAGAGAACTGTATTTTATCACTTGTCCCTCAGGTTTCCTTTTTTTTTAGTCTAACCTAAAAACATGTACACTTGTACAGGTTAAGTCCCTCTAGCATAGCATAGCCATAACATAGCTAATTTTATCCTTGGATTCATTAGCCAGGGACCTGACTATCAAGGGGAAACTTTAGGATGTGTTTCCTATTTTTCTTTAATTATAAAATGATACATTTATTATAAAATATAAATTCAACCATTACAAAATATTTTTTAAAGAGATAAAATTTCCCTCCTTTTCTTCTCCTCACCCTCAACCACATTCTCAAAACTTAGCCAGTATTTATAGTTTTGATGTCTGGAGTTCCAGATATTTTGTATACATATGCAAGTGTATATGCACACACACACATACCTTTTTATTAAAATACAGGATCATATATATTTTGATTTGATCATATTTTCTCACTATAAAAATATTATGTGTTCTTTGTGGGAGATATGAAAAGAGCATAAAGGAGAAAAAGTTTTAAATCACCCATAATTGCTCATATCTACTATTCTTTGGATATTTTATAATTTTTATGCATGTGTTATATGCACCTTTGGAAGGTTGTTTTCTTTCCTCGGCTTTGAATGTCTCAGGCTGTTTAATGGTTCTTAATACTGGGCCCAATTGGATATGGTTCTCTCATGGGGTTAGGTTATGAAAAGCCGAGGAAGGAGGGTACACACATGGAAGGAACAGCAGGCTGGCGAAGTGTCAGGTGACCAGGCACGCAGAAATATTTCCGGTGGGCAACAGAGCTCCTAGAAGGGAATGTAGCATCTGTTACCCATAACCCACCTGGTGAACAGGACTTCTGATAGCTCTAAGACAGTGTCTTGCACGTGCAAAAACAGACTCATTTTGGTAATAAAGCATTGACTAAGACAAGCATGTGCCTTAAACTGTGTTTTTTTTTTTTTGCGTAGTTTAGTTTTATTTTTTGTGCCACAGAAACCAATTGCTACATCTCATTATCTTGTGATCTATTTGGATTTTAAGATTTTTTTTCTTTTTTAGTTTTATACTGTAAATCTTGTGATGCAAAACTTATCATGCATAGTTTTTCCAATTAGTTCTTCTTGATATACTAACAAGCTTAGATGCTGGATATTTTTTATGTGCTTTATTGTTGAAAAAAGTCTTCAGATTCAGAATATCTCAGGAAGAGACTATGGAATATCTTGCTTTAGGAGTTAGAATGCATTATGTCGGTCTTTGCTTTTTCCTGTACCTGGGCATGCCCACCCCTCCAAATTGACTCAGATGTGGCCCCAGTTCCTGAGTCAATCAAAAGGAAAAGAGGGTGAATAGTGATGTTCCCACATTATTCCTATTCTTTGGGTAGAGTGAATTTTGAAATTACATCCCATGTCGCACCTCAGATCATAAGGTGCTCCCCCTATTCTGCCCCCATGCTCCTTTCTGGTCACCAGGCTTGGGAACTTAGTGCCCAGGGGGTGGTAGGGTTGCAGCAACCTCATAATGGTCCCTTTATCTGAGTGTCTTCATTTTCATCACAGAATGGAATTTCTGTTGGCGTTTTATCTTCTTAGCTCGGACTGGTCACTCCCTTGAACATTTAAGAGCTCCTCATCATACACTGTCCCTTGGGCAAGAGCCCTGAGACTGGCCCAGTGTGGCAGGTGTCTTGGCCCTGTCCTGTTATGCCACAAGCAGATCTCCAGTAACTACACCCTGTTAACCTCCTGGGTTCCTTTCAACCAATTCTCATGAGCTCATTGTTAAGATGAACAATTATTGATTGTGTTCCTTATGTACCAGGAGTTGTTCTAAGTGTCTAGGCTATATGAGCGAGCAGAAAGACCCAAATCTCACTCCCCAGAAACCTTGCATTTTTGCGGATGCTCTAAGGATGAGGCTGTGATGCTGGGGCTGGGACCGGTGTGCCCCATCAGACTCCAGGCACTTCCACCCCGCTGGGGAAATCACCTGTAGCTTCCACCAATTCTGTCTTGCTTTATAGTCTCCTTTGCTCTTACATTTTAAGGTTTCCATGCACATGCCTGAAATTACCTTAGTTATAGCAGGTCTTGTACTTATAAAATATTTTCTTTCTTAACATAGTCAGCCCTTATTTTTTAAGTTCTTTTTAAATTATTATTTAAAGATTTTTATTTATTTATCTTAGAGGGGAAGGGAAGGAGAGAGAGAAAGAGAGAGAGAAATATCAATGTATGGTTGCCTTTCATTTGTCCCTTGCCAGGAACCGGGAACCGGGAACTGGCCTGCAACCCAGGCATGTGCCCTGCCTGGGAATCGAACTGCGATTGTGTGGTTCACAGGCCTGTGCTCAATCCACTGAGCTACACCAGCCAGGGCTATATTTTAAGTTCTTATCAGCCAAAATGAGCCAAGGGCGCATTTGCACTTGATAAAACCAACCAGTTCCTTTTTGATCAGTTAGTGGACAAAAACCCAAAAAACAAAAAACAAAACCCCATTGAAAATAAATGTGTAATATAAATGCTTATGATAAGTAGAGATTAAGGTCATGATACAATGAGAAAAATAATCTTTGTGCTTGTGGAAATAAGCTGTATTTGGTGAATTCGAGGGGTTGGGGGTGGCTAACACTGTCAGAAGTAAAAATCCCTAAAATATAAAGCCTCTAGAAACTAGTGTTGAGAATAAACTTTAATTCTTCTTGGGGTTGTCCAAGATGCCCTGTGCTTATTTGTGTTATTTGTGTTTTCTTTGTTCTATGTGGTTTCTGGATCATTGTGCTATTTTCGTTCTTACTTAGCCATACTCCCTGTTGAGATGCTAAAATATCCTGGAAGTGGCAGGGCTGAATTTTTTTTGCATGCCCAGGGGGTGGATAGCCCAGGGTTGATTTGTAATGACACTTTACTGTAGAGTAAATTTTTAGCTCTAATGATATTTTGGGCTGATCCCACCAGATTTGGGGAAGTTTGAATTACCTTAAATAACAAGAACACAAACATTCCGATGTTACCCCTGAGACATGCTCACTGAAGCATGGAAATTAATTCACATATGCATCCAAGCTTCGCTGAATTTTAATCTAAGGTTTTATAGAATTATTTACTCATATTTGGGAAATGAAAGCTGTTCTATGAGGATTGTCGGATCGAGGTGTCAGCAAGAGCAACTCCATAGGTTAATGCCTGTGAGCTTGTGTCTTGGTTAAGGAAACTGTAGCGAATCGACAGTGGCTTCACATTCTTTGTTAATCTTGCTGTGAGGATACCAGATCTGTTTTCCCAGCCTTGACCCATAGGCTGTGACTGCTTTGACCAGCAGAATACAGGAGAGATGCTGCTGCTTCAGTGCTAGCCATCAGGCCTAAGTAGCCTCCAGTTTTGCCTTCCTCACCTTGGAGCCCTGTGTTGCTGTGTAGGACGTCTGATTACCCTGCTGGGGAGGTGATGTGCAGAGGCGCTGACACTGAGTGGAGAGGGAGAGGATCCCAGCTGAGACCTCCTGCAGCTGTTCCTGCTGAGGCACCACAGGCAAGCGAGTGAAGATGTCCTCTTGGAAATGGCCCTTCTGTCCCTGTTCACCCCAGGCGATGCCATGTGGCTTAGGAATAAACCAGCCTGCTGACCCCTGCCTAGATTCCTGATCCATGAAAACAAAGTGGTTGTTTTAAGCCACTGAGTTTTGGGGAGTAGTAGATAAAAAGAAAAAAAAAACTTTCCATTGAAATTCAGGGTTTCATTTTTTTAGAAGTGAATTTTTATTCATTTTTCCATTTATCCACTTGACCACATACCAACATTTACCAATATTTCATTACATCTCTGATACCCCTGGCCTAAGTTCAAAAGAAAGTTTGGAGAGAGTTTTAGCTTTGCGCGGACTTAGTCTTAAGTTACTGAGTCATCTCACTGGGAAACAAGAGTCTGCTTTTCATGATTTCCATTCATCTATTTCAAGTGCACTGGCCCCGCCACGCTTCAGGCCTTGTCCAAAGGGCCAGCCTAACATTGTGATTAAAGCAGCATGCTCTGTGTGCTCCTGTGACGTATTTACAATGGAAAAACATAGAATGGAAAAAAACCCCTTCTTCTAATATAATAAGATCATAGTACAGACCTCACGGATTTTCCCTGAAGATGAAGTGATGTAATACATGTGAAAGCCTCTTGTAAGTAGCTATTCTTTATACAAGTAAGAACTTTGATAGAGTCTTGTTGGTAACAGCAGTAGCAGAACAGTCCAGCAACAAAGCAGGTGGTTAACACTTACAGTGAAAATGTGCGCGTGTCATAAGTGACTACTGACAGCGCGAGTTTTAATCTGGTTCTTGGGACCCCTTATTGAACTTCAGTGGACCCAGAGAACATCTGAAATTGTGTGGAAGGTGTCGTGTGGACATGTATGTGCACATGTTTTTTGAATTAATCGATGCTTTCGTTTCATTTTCAAAGGTGTTAGTGCCCTGTAGAGGTAAAGACCCTCTGATTAAGAGAATAAAGGCAACTGCAACATACTAAACCCTTCCAAGTGCCAACCACCCTGCTTAGTATCCTTACACATTCTAATTTGATCTACACAATCCACTGAGGAGGTGACTCTCATTCTTGTTTTACAGATTAGAAATTGAGGCTCAAAGAGGTTACATGACTTGTCCAAGTTTAGTAAATGATGAGCCAAGCATTTCAGTCCAGTTCTGTCTGATCCCAAAGATTTAATGATAATATTGCTAATATTATTATAATCCTTAGCACTTTGTAATTTATACTGAACTTGCACAAATTTTATCTGTCTATATTTTACCACACAAGCACTCTGAAAGGTTGTTAGGGCAAATGTTTTTGTCCCCACTTGACAAGTGAGGAAACTGAGACTCATAAATGCTACTTGACTTCATCCAAAGCTTGCACGTCTGGTAAGTGCTCTCACTCTCCATGGCTAGGGCTCCTTCTTACTAGACATCCTGTGGAACTCCCCTGTCCCAGGTGCCCACAGAGCTGAGGTCAGTGGGCCCTCACAAGACCAGCCTGCTACAGGC
Source organism: Sturnira hondurensis (assembly GCF_014824575.4). Taxonomy (NCBI): domain Eukaryota; kingdom Metazoa; phylum Chordata; class Mammalia; order Chiroptera; family Phyllostomidae; genus Sturnira; species Sturnira hondurensis. Next base: position 6,651,171 of record NW_028075269.1, read on the forward strand.
TGCCCTTCTTAAGCACTGTAAACCAGAGATGGTTGGTTGCACATGCCTGTACTCTAGGCATTGTTGGGCAGGTGTCTATGGAGATTGGCAAGTGTGGTGCTGGATCATTAAAATGTCACCTGGTGACAATGAAGCAGGATGGGCTGGCAGCATGGCCTGAATTGGTATCCAGACCTGGACATTAGTGTTAGATGACAGTTTTTGCAAATATGTACGTCAATTATGCTGGAGTTCCCAAGTGACTTGGGAATAGAGGCACCTTGAAAAGTCCCCACTCAGGACTTCCCACAACTGGCAAGCCATCATTGTGAACAGGCAGAAGAATGTCACCATGCCTGAGTGCATCTCCCCTGAGGGAATGGGGGTGTTTCAAGCTGTGCCCAGTGAAATTCCTCTGGGCCAGTACTCTCGGGAAGCCTTTGCAAATAATGCATTCTTTGACTTTACTGAGGTTCACTGAAATTGGTGCAGGTTTAGGTATCAGAATATTCATTTTTTGTGAAGCCTCATCTTCAATCTTCTGTGGGATTCCTTTCATACAAAGTAGAGAAAGAAACAAATGATCATATTTCTTTCCTTTTCCCCATTTCAACCACAACTATCATTTATTGAGCATTTACTATGGCGTAGCAGGGTGTGATACATACTTTATATAATTATGCTATTTAATCTCTACCATAACTCTATGAAGTAATAATTATTTTGTTTATTTACAAAACAAATAGAATTTACATATAGGGATTTACATATAGAAAAAGTCTTGTCCATTACTTTCAGCTCCCAACTAGCTTAGGAGGGATTTGAACCCAGTCTTTTCTTCCTCAAAAGCCTGTATCTCTTCACACCTCTGCTCAAAGAGAAGATTCTTCATCTCTTTTATGTCAAAATAATAGGAGAGTTCGTAGTTTAAGGTGTTTTCTTCCTGGAACTGTTGTTCCTCAACTTCCCAGGGTCTTGCAGCAGAAAAAAAAAGTGTCACGTTATAGACATCCTGGCATGCTGTCTTACTTGGATCCATAAGTTGATGGCCTATGCTATTTGTTTGATGCTTTTCAGAACAATATGTATATTACCTCTACCAAAAGGTGTTTCCCATCCATCTGTATGACCACCTGTGGCTAGAAAATTGTATTTCTGTTTTCTTGACACAACTGTAGCTGTAGGACGTGTTGGAGGATTATTGTTGAAGGAAGGAAAGATGTCCATTAGTGGAGTGAAAAGTCAGGTGGAATGTTGAGAAATTTACCTCTTTATGCAATGTCTGTTTATGTCTGTTCTTTTCAGGATTCTGGGCATTTTAGTCAGTTCCCTTCATAGTGCAGCTACGATGTTCCTACTTTTATTCTTAACCTGTTGCCTTTCTGTCTCGTCTTTTGTCTTGACTCTTCAGCCTTACTTTTCTTCTACTGTGTCCTTATTTAATATTATTAAAAATGGAAATGACTGCCATAAGTGTGGTATTCAGAGCCCAAAGTGGTAATTAAATTAATTTTAATTTAGTGATTAGTCTACATTTTCCTCTAATGGTCAAATACATTTTATTTTTATTTTTATTTTTCAGTTATAGTTGACAGTCAACATTGTATTAGATTCAGGCGTAGAGCCTAGTGGTTAGACAATTATATAATTTACAAAGTGATCCTCCTGATAAGTCCCACCTGGCACTGTACATGATTACTACAATTTTATTGACTATATTCCCTATTACTTAATTTACATTTCCATGACTATTCTGTGACTACCAATTTGTACTTCTTGATTCTTTCACCTTTTCCATCATCATAGCTATGAGTTTGTTTCTGTTTTGTTTGTTCATGTATTTATTTTTTTGCTTTCACATATAAATAAAATCCAATGGTATTTGTCTTTTTCTGCCTGACATACTGCACTTGGCACAATGCCCTCTAGGTCCATCCCAGTTGCTACATATGGTAAGATTTCACTCTCTTTTATGGCTGAGTAACTTCCCAGTGTATACCTGTACTACATTTTCTTTCTCTAATTGTCTATCAGTGGACACTTGGATTGCTTCTATATCTTGGCTATTGTAAATGACACTGCAATGGACATTACATATATCTTTTCAAAGTAGTGTTTTAGATTTCTTTGCATAAATGTCCGGAAGTGGGATTGCTGCATTGTATGACAGCCCTTGGATGCCTCCTTGTTTTAATCCTTATTTGTGCTTTATGATACATTTGGAAGTTATTTTCCTGTGATTGCATTTGAGAACAACAAATAATGGGTTCCACAGGCCTAACAACTTCAATTGATTTAACAAACAAAAAAGGAAAAAGTGGGGGATGTTGTGGACCACTCTGTCTGGGTCTAGGAATTACAACTCTCTACCCCTGTGGCTAAGGATGAGCTCTGGAATGTGAACCACAGGAGACAGAGCTTGTCTCTAGTAGCAAATGCTGCCTCAGTTTCCTCCCTGTCCCCAAAGCATGGTCGGAAGTTCTTGAAGTGTAAGACCCCTCAGAGGATGGGCAACCTAGGCCAGACACGACCACTTAGGAGGCCATCATGGAAGGACTGGGGGGCGGGGGGTGCTGCAACAAAGAGCAATAGACTCTTGCCCTCTGGCTTTGACAAAGCCCAAGTCCCCGTGTTCTCTGGGAGAAACACTTCCTGGCTCTAATCCCCTTAAGCCTGACTACCTGTCGGGGAGGGGTGCAACTCCTTGCCTTACTAGAGCATGTCCTGGGGAAAATCTAGCATCACAAAGACTTCCTGATAAACCTATGAAATCTGCTCTGCTAAGAGTGCTTTCATTCATATGTTAAGGGTTCGAGCAGGAAACCCTAAAACTCTGTTCCTGACAGACTCTGACTCAGACTAAGCCCTCAGATTTCTTTGAAATGTTATCTACTGTTTGATCCTTGCTGCCCTGTATTCCTGTGTATTACAACCCAATAAAAGCCCTTGGAGGAAGGGGCTCCACGCCTTTTTCCCCTGAGAAACTGGCCACTGCTCAAGGCCTTTTTCCTCTGGGAAACTGGCCACCTCTCCTTCTCAAGCAGATCACATCATATCTCTGTCATGTTTACTCTCATCCGTGGCACATGGGGGGACTTGCGAGGAAAGTTGCCCCCACACTGCATCATATGGAAGTTCTATTTTTAATTTTTTAAGGAACCTTACTACCATTTTCAATATTGTCTTCACCAGTTTGCAATCGCACCAACCATGCAAGAGGATTCCTTTTTCTCCACGCACTTGCCAACACTTGTTTGTTGATTTATTGATGATAGCCATTCTGACAGGTGTGGGGTGATATCTCATTTTGTTTTTATTTGTGCTTCTCTAATGATTAGTGACCGTGAGCATCTTTGTATATGTCTATTGGCCATCTGTCTGTAGGTTTTCTTTAGAGAAATGTCTATTCTGCCCTCTGCCCATTTTTTAAAAATCAGATTGTTGGGGTTTTTTGATACATACTAAGTTGTAAGAGTTCTTTTTTTTAAATAATTTTTTATTTAATTCTTGTTCAAGTACAGCTTTCTGTCTTATATTCCCAACCCTGCCCGCCCCCCGCCCCATGCTCCCCACCTCCCTCCCATTTCCCCCCCACCCTTAGTTATTGTCCATGTGGCCTTTATACTTGTTCATGTGAGTCCATCCCCTTTTCCCCTATGATTCTCTCCCCTCTCCCCTCTGGACCTTGTCAGCCTGTTCCCTATTTCAGTGTCTTTGGTCATATTTTGCTTGCTTGTTTGTTTTGTTTAGATCCCTGTTAACAGTGATATCATATGGTATTTGTCTTTCACCACCTGGCTTATTTCACTCAGCATAATGCTTTCCAGTTCCATCCATGATGCTGCAAAGGGTAGTAGTTCTTTCTTCCTTTCTGCAGCATAGAATTCCATTGTGTAAATGTACCATAGTTTTTTGATCCAGTCATTGACTGATGGGCATCTAGGTTGCTTCCAACTCTTGGCTATCGTGAATTGTGCTGCTATGAACATTGGGGTGCATAGGTTCTTTTGGATTGGTGTTTGTAAGAGTTCTTTACATATTTTGCATACTTAACCCCTTGTCAGATGCATTATTGGTGAGCATCATCTTTCGTTCAGAAGAGAGTCTTTTTGTTTTGTTGGTGGTTCCTTTGCTGTGCAAAACTCTTTAGTTTGAAGTAGTCCCGTTTGTTTATCTCTGTTTGTTTTCCTTGCCTGAGGAGACAGACCCAAAAAACTACCACTGAAAGCAGGGCCAAAGAGGCTACTGCCTATGTTTTCTTCTAGGAGTTTTAAGGTTTAGGGTTTTACATTTAAGTCTTTAATCCATTTTGAGTTATAAAGTGAATATATATTACTTAATATAAAACTTTATATTAAATATCAGGCTAGGTTCTTTATAGTACCATCTTCCATATTCACAAATCTTTATGAAGTGGGCTTTTTAAACATCTCAGTTCTACAGATGAGGGAACTGGTGCTCACTGAAGTTAAAAATCTTACTCAAGTTCCCAAAGGCAGAAAGTGACCTCCAGGAAGAGGCAGAGCCAAGACTGGAACCCGTGTCTCTCTAAAGTGTGTGCATGTCCCGCAGTGCCACTTTGCTTTTAAGTTCAGGGCCAGTAAAACTGTTTGTAGTAATTTCCTATTTCTTATCCTACCACCATTGCTGAAGTGCTATCTTTTTTTGTGATCAAGTTGCTTCTATGATCGAATTGAAGATTTGGGAAATTGTACAGACTGACAGATCCCTGGAATGAATGTTACCCTCTAAAGAGAAAAGCTCTTTAAAGCTGTTGGAATCTAGACTGAAATAACCAATTTCTATCTATGCTCATGTTAGAAAGGCTTAACCTAGAATAGCTTTTTGAGTGAAGTCATTGACCTCATTTTTCTCTTTCCCCTAAACAGAACCAGTTGGAGATAAGTATATGCTTATCCCTTGTCGTTTACTGTTGGTGTCTGTAACAGTTTTACTGAGTCGCCGCTTTATGCCCTTATGTGTGTATAGAGAAATTTCCTCTGATTTCTGTTGGTGTTAATTTCCAGATGCCGTGATTACTAACTGACACGGCAAACACCGATGGAATTCTCTCTGGTGCTGTGAATCCCATTTACATATGTGACGTGAAGTGTTTTTCAGTGGGCCTTGGAAATGGCAAATTTGTTTTCCCATAACAAGAAAGGTTTAAATGAGCACAGTTTAACCTCAGCTGTTAGTGTGTGTACAGTCAACTGGGCATTTATTCATTCTCAGTGATAACCCTTCCTGGCTCTATTTTGGAAGTGGGTAGTCTTTAATTTATCCAACAAATATTGGAGTACCTGTTGTGTATTAGTATATGCCCCCAGCTCTCAGAGTCTAGTAGAGAAAAATAGATCAAAAAGTAAATCACACGGGACATGAAGACACATTTACAGCACTGTGTGGACTCAAAGAAGTGGGGGGCTAAGTCCTTAAATGAGTAGGTGAGGACTGAGCAGATTTCCTAGTTACATAAAGAGAGATAGATTTCCCAATTAAAGGCTGCAGCAGGCTTGAAACTACAGCTATCAAAAAATATTTAGACAAACTGGAAGATTTCAGAGTACCTGCTCTTGGAGTGGATTGGTAGAGCTAGTGGAAGAAGAGGTAGTTTGGGACCAAAATCAAATCACTGAGGGCCTTGTGTGCTCAAGTCGAGAATTTAGAATTCATTTTGTCGGGAAAGGGGTTATAATGAAGAGGCTCAAGAGTTCAAGTGAGAAAAATCATTTCCCTTCTTCCTTTAAGAAAGGGGACATATAATACCAAAGAAATATTTACTAACTCTCTGGTCAGTCAGAGAGTTAGTAAACAACTCAATCAGAGATAGTACAGGCACTCAAATAATACAAAGAGGAAGACGATTCCATCGATCACCCCATGTTTGATTAGCATTTAGCTTCTCTGATTGAAGTGAATTTATTTGAACAGTCCCAAAGTGGGGCTTCAGATCAATCTTCTCCGCAAGGCAGACAGGAATCCCTGGCATTTTCTTTTTTATGTTTTGTTTTTATTAAATAATTCACTAGTGATTTACCAGGAGGAGTCCAACTGTATCCATTTCCAGAATTTCCTTAGGGATTGCATCCTTGGCCTTCACTCACATTAGCAGCCTTAGGAAGGAATTCATGGGTTTCTTCTTCTTCTTCTTCTTCCACATAGTCTCAAGAGAGGAGGGAAATCCTGTTGATTATACAATGTGACTCATTGCATCCTGGGTCGCTGCGTACTTCTGCAAGGACAGAGGCCAAGGGAACTTGGAAGGAAACAACGGAGGCATTGAAATGTGATGTGTCAGTGGAAAAGAGAGACGCAGAGAATCTCGGGGGGAAGAGAAGTGGGGCAACTATTTTTGCTCTCTACCTCTCATCAGTTATTAATACTAAACTCTGTAAAGTGTTAATGGGACATTTTCAAAGAGAATTATTGAAAGAGAATAGGATTGGAGATTTTCAAGCATAAACACACAAACAAATAAAACTCCAATAAAGTGAGAACCATCTTTTGGAAGAAAAAAAAAAACTTTAGATGTGACTCAGTCCGTTCAATTCAACAAATATTTGTTGAACTTTGCTTGTGTGTCCTTGAGAATTTCAGCATCTCCTAGAAGAGTTGGACATGTGAATCATTAACTATGATGCTATGTTGTAAGGAAGATGTAGAAATGGCTATGGATACACAAAGACAAGGACATGTAAACCTGCCTATGAGGGCTGGGAAGTGTTCAAAGTAGAAATACTTCCTTCCACATTTTCCAGGAATGAAGAAAGGGGTTATGGAAAGAAGGAACAGTATAGGCAAAAGCTTAAAGAATGGAAGTATATAGCATTCCATGGAAATTGCTCGCCTTCTGTTGTCTGGAGTATAGGACATATGAGGAGAGAACTAGGAGGAGGTTGGGAGGTAGAGATAGAGTATCATTTAGAATTCTCTGGTTATAAGCAATGGAAACTGATGGAATAACTCATGCCCAACATATGCATACACACTCAGCCCCCCTTCACACACTCACACATATTTATACACCCACACACTTTATTGGAAACACATAGTGCTACTCACTAAATCATAGGACATACTGAGATCCAGGATTTGAGATAGACAGGAACTAGAGCACCAGAAATGAATGGTGAACTCTTCCCACAGCCTCATGGGGTGAATCATTTTCAGTGGTGTCCCTTAGATATGAAAGTTCAGAGACTTCTGCTTGGTACGACTCACACACCTCTTAGCTTGGAGAGAGCAGGGCCCCTTGATGGGGTGCTATGAAGTTACACCAAAGGGGGGAGACGGGTTCTTGAATCTATTTGGTTGCTGCTACCCAAACAGATGGAAACAGATACTGGCCAGAAAAATGACAAATGTCTATTAAAAGTAAGATTGGGCCAAATTGTGAAGTGTCCTGTATGTCAGCTGAGACCGCTGATGCCTATTGTAGAGGCAGAATCAACAGGCTCCTGGTCCATTGTCTGTTGGGGGATCAGAAGGTGAGGAGTCAAAGAAGAGAGTTGAGTTTTGCCTTGGAGGAATTCATGGATATGGAAAACCGTTATTGAAAGAAGTCATAAAGGAGGTGACGAGTCTGTTTGATGTGCCTTACAGATAAGTAGGGTGGAGATGCACCATGGATGTTGGAAAATGTGTGTCATACCTACCTATGATAGACTCGAAAATATCCAAAACAATCCAGTTTTATTGAATGTGTGTTAATCCATTCATATCTTATCCAAAAATTACTGACAGACTCTCTCATCTACCTAACCACCCCAAAGAAAAATATAAATTAAAAAAAGCGAATTCTAAATAATGAAAGAGAATGTTATAGGACCAATGCTACTAAAACATTTTAAACATAAGAAATTCCCTTAAGGACTTCTCTCAGAGACAATTAATTTTATGTTAGAAATGATTATAATGATTATAAGTATCTGCTTTCTAAGTCTGTAGATTAGGAGCAGCAAATTGTAAGTGAATGTGAACGTGAGACATACTGATAACTGCTTAAAATGATATCCTGATATTGAAGAAAGAGAAATATCAAAATGCTCAAAGTGTATGAGTCTAGGCCTCTCATACAGCATGGAGGGAGGAAAGGATTCTTGCCCTGGTAAGTAATCCATAGGCCGTTATATTAGTCAATGTAGGATAGGTTGTATTTTAGTAACACATTGCCAATACTTGGGGACTTAACACCACAAAATGTGATTCCTTACACAATGACTACTTCTGGTCTGCGTGGCTCTCCCTGGCTGCTGATCTCCACGTGGTGTCTCATTAATTTAGGCTCCTGCACACAGGGTACCTCATTCACAACATATATCCCTGAATGTCACAGCAGGGGAAATTGTCCTCTGAGGGCCTCTGTCCCCACCTTGTACAGCTTTGCCTGAAGGTGACACACTGACACATCTACCACTGGGCAAAACTAAACCCATAACCCTGTCAAAGGGCAGAGGGAGTGTGACCCTCCTTTGAGCCAGGAGAGTGTTCGTAGACGTGAGTGAGCCTGGAGAGAGTTCCTTCAGCCATTCTTGTGCTCTAACCTCATGTAATCATTTCAGTTTACAACTCAGTCATGTTTGAGTATATTCTACTTTAGTAGAAAAGGAAGCACACAATTCACTATTTCATTTTATTTTTGCAAAGGTACAGAAAGACTCAGTTCATGTACCCTATCATCATTTGTCTGTGCAAGACCATCTAAAGTATTTCACAAAGGTGAAATAATAATGAATATAATTATATTAATGTTGAATGAAAATAATATTCATTTTCACCAATAATGATGAAAATGAAAGACTTCCTTCACCTGGAACAGGAGTTGGAAAACTCTGTTGCTCCAACGGCCCGGATAGTAAATATTTATTGCTCTGTGGGACACCCATGCACTCTGTCTCAGCCACTCAACTCCACTGTTGCCGTGTGAGAGAGTTGTAGACAATATGTAAACAAATGGGTGTGTTCCAGGAAATGTGATTCACAAAAAGAGCTGGCAGCTCGAGTCGACCCATGAGCCATCGTTTACCCTCCTGTGATTTAGAAAATTTGCCTGTGCACCTTCTCTCTGGAAACCCTATGGCTCCTGGGCACCCTTGGAAAATTATGAAATGTGGATTCTTTCTAAGTTTACTGTTATGCTCCAGCCAGATTAGAGTACTCTGCATTCCTCAGAGGCTATCACTTGCCTGTGCTTTCCTTTACATTCTTCCTGCTCCTAGGAATCTCCTCTTTTTGTAAGTTTAACTTTGTCTTTGGGGACCAGGTCAAGTTCTACTTCCTCTTTGAGGCTTCCCTTTAAGGGTTCAGTGAGCAGTGAGAACTCCTCTGAAACCCAGAGTATGCAGCTCAGCATCCCTTTGCCTTGTGGTTCTCCTCTGTGGGTATCTTCTCCATTTTCTACTGAAATTTTAAGCTTCTCAGAGGCAAGAAAAATGTCCTGGATTTTATTTCATGACCTTACGCAAAACAGATACCTTTTGACCTTCTTTCTAATTACAGCCAAGCTTCTGGGAAGATCTGACCACACTGGCTTCTATTTCCTTCTTCTTGCTTATTCATCTTCCTAATGTCACCTACCTCCCACCTTTGCCATTACACCAGCACTGCTCGTGACAGCATTGCCAAGGAACTCCTTCTTGCCAATTCCCAGTTGGCCTTTTCTTATCAGAAATTAGCCATTCGCTACTTTCCCACTTCTTTCTGGTGGACTCTCTTCCTTTCATCTCCTTGGCACCACACCTTTCTAGGTACCCGCCCCCCCCGCCCCCCGTCGTATTTCAGCCATGTTTCTCAGTCTCCTGTTGAGACCCTCTTCTTGTCCTTTAAATATCGGTGTTCTTTAAGGGCTCCTGTAACCTTCTATTTTTTTGCACATACTTTCAGGATAATATTATTACCTCTGTATCTTCAATTAACTTCCATATCCTGATGATTCTCAAATCTATTTTTCTCACTCAGGCCTCTCTTCTGAGCTCCACACCTATACATTAACTGCTTAAGAGGCATCTCCACTTGGATAACAAAGAAACCTCCCATACTTCATCCCTGTTCTTCCCTTTCATCCCATATTTTTCTCTTGAGTGAATGGCACCACCACTGGTTGCCAAGTCAGCAAAACCTGGCAAAGCATCCTTGTTCCCTGTGCCCCCACTGAGATGCTTCTTTGATTTTAGTGTTTTCCTCTTCCCACATCATTCTCTCCTGTTCTTCCTATATCACAGCAAGATTCTCCTAACTGGTATCCTACCTCCTGTCTAATCACCTTAATCCATCCTACATAGCACCAGCAGAATCGACTTCTAAAAGGAAAATCTAATAAATCTACCCATGACAAATATGCCCTAGGTCTTGTACAGTCTGGCCCAACAACCTCTCAGCTGACTGTCTCGCCACCTCATGTTTGGACTCTGACTAACCAGTTTTCTTATCACTGTGCCTAGAATAATTAATCCTGCACCTGGTTAATTCCTGTTTTACTCAGAGCTTTCAGCTAGAATCTTACTTCCTACAAGAAGTTCCTGTAGTGCCAAGTTAGGTGGCTCTTGGTATTATTAAGGCCATTCACAAATGCAGTCATACCTCAGTACTCATTGGCCTCAGAACTCGTCAAACCCCGTACTTGTCACGTTTTGACAAGAGAAAAAGATGTTTCAGCTCCAGCACTTGCTTGGAATGCATTGCACTTGCTAGAACTCATATGAGTCATGGCTGCCCCACAAGACAAAATGCTCCACCACTCATTGCTTGTCTGCCACTGGGGACCCCTCTCTTGAGATGAAACAGAGGTCAGCGTCTCATGATAGCTTGGGAACAGTGCTGAACACCCTATGTATTTGTCATTATTGTCTTGCACTTTTGTGCATTTTAAGTGCTAATCATGGGTCGAAAAAAGGTTAAGAGTGATAGCACTAAACCTGAAAGAACCATGATAGAAAAGAAAAAAGAGACCCTAGCTAAGTATGAAAGTGATGTTAAGTGTCTGGGAACAGTCCTATGAATGATAGTGAGAAATAAAGAAGCGATTAAGGCAGCAAGTGTCACTAAAGGTGTAAAGTTTGTGAGTGAGTAACATTCACAGATGTTGGAAGAAGTTGAGAAATTGCCTCACATCTGGATTAATTAAAAACAGTTAGCAGGTGAAAATGTTTTTGAGGCAATAATTTGAGAGAAAGCTAGGCAGTTGTATGCTGATCTGTTTAAAGACAGGCCTGGAACAAGGGGTGAGAGCACAGACGTGTTTAAAGCCAGTCATGGATGGTTGGATAAATTTGAGGAAATTGGAGAACAGCATTTGGAGAACAGCATTCCTAGCGTGGTGAGGCATGGACAGGCAGTGAGTGCAAACGAAGAAGCTGCCGAGAGCTGTGTCACCAAGTTTAGGGAGCATGTAGAGGCCAAGGTCCCCCAGCAAGTGTCTAACTGTGACGAGACTGCTTTGTTCCAGGTGAAAATGACAGAACCTACATCACTCAAAAGAAGGCGTTGCCAGGGCACAAGCCGATGAAGGACGGGCTCACTGACATCGTGTGGGAATGCTAGTGGGATTGAAAGCCAAAGGCTCTACTAGCATATCACGGTGAAAACCTTGAGTTTTCAAGGGAGAGAGAATGTGATAAAAAGCCAGTTAAGTGTGACGTGAGGGCCAGTGCTAAAGCCGGGGTGACAAAGCAGTTCTTCTTATGCGTGAATGAAGCTTTTGGCCCCGGTGTGAAAACATATTTGCTGGAAAACGAACCGCCTCTGAGGGCTTTGTTACTTTTGGACAATGCTCCTGCTCACCCTCCAGGCTTGGCTCACTGGAGGAGTTCGGTTTCATAACCAGAAGTCCTTGATCACTAACACGGCTCCGCTGCTCCAGCCCGTGGACCAGCAGGTCATGTCCACCTTCAAAACGCTCTGTACGGAGATGCTTTTCCAGAGGGGTTTTAAAGTAACCTTGTATACACAGTTGGCATTCAGAGAGTTCTGGAAGGGCCATTTTAATATCCTCTGTTGTGTTACTCTCGTAGATGAGGCCTGGTGTGGAGTCTCTTAAAAGACCACAAACTTTGCCTGGAAGAAATTGTGGCCAGAGCTGTAATTCCAAGGGAATTTGAAGGCTTTGAGGATGATCCAGGTAGCCCAATAGTGGAGCATATTGTGTCTCTGGACAAGTCCATTGGCCTGGAGGTCAGTGATGAAGATGCGGAAGAGTTAGTGAAGGAGCACAGAGCAGAGCTGAGCACCGAGGAGCTGCAGAAACTTCAAAAGGAGCAGCAACAGAGAGTGGCTGAGGACATTTCTTGAGGTGCGGAGGAGGGAAGGGAGGAAGTATCTCCTGCACCGTTAGAAGAAATACGTGGGTACCATTTACCCACCATTTTGAAGCTCAGAACGGTGTGGAAAAGTGTCACCCAGACAAAGTGCTAGCCAGCTGAGATGTGGACCTATGTAATGAACAGACAGTGTCACACTTTAGAATAGTGGTCCCCAACTTTTTTGGCACCAAGGGCCAGTTTCTGGAAGACAATTTGTCCAAGGATGGGGTGGGAGGAGGGGTAGTTTCAGGATGATTCAAGCAGTACATTCAAGTTCACCTCCTACCATGTGGCCGGGTTCATAACAGGCCATGGACCAATAGCAATCCGTGGCCTGGGGTTAGGGACTGCTGATTTAGAAACATTTTTGAAACATAGACAGAAACAAGTTTCTCTCCACAGGTTTTTAGTGAAACTCCCTACAGCTGGGTCTCCAACAGTATTCTGTGAAGCCAAGAGACAGAAAGGAGAGAAAGCCCTGAGAAATTGCCTGAAATTGTCTTGGAAGAGGACTCCTTCCAACAGTTAACCTCCACCCCCTCCTCTCTCTCACCACCATCCCATTATTCCAAGTACTCCTCTCAGTACAGGTAAAGTGACGTTAAACTTTATTTTATTTTTGTATAATTAATTGCTGTTTTGTCTAAGTCTGTTTAGTTTTAAGGTTCTGTCTTACAAAACAATCTCCTTACTTAATATTAGACCAATAAAATGTGAAAGTTCTGGGAAACTTTCACAAGTTATTTCTACTTAGATTATTTTTTATTTGAAAAGATACTTGTCAGATTGGGCACTTGTCATGAGTTCTGGAACAATTTATTGACAAGTACTGAGGTACCACCGTACTTTGATTCCCTTTCATTTGTGAACATGATTGGATTGCCCATTCCCATGGTCATGAAGTACGCTGTGATCATGTGACTTCCTCTGGCCAATGAAATGTAAGCAGGAGCATTGTGTCACATCTATGCGGAAGCCTATAAGAACTGTTGTGTGATTTGCCATACCACTCCTGCTCTCAAGGCAACTGTCAAACTCAAGGAGGTCAGAGGCCCTGCTAGTCTGGGTCCCTGGTGGAGAAGACCTGGAGCAGAGCGCCAGCCTTCCAGCAGCAGTAGGAAGCATCAGTCTGGTGTTAGATAACATATAAACCACTGTGATCTGGGGGTTGTTTGATGCCTTGACTTTATCTAGACTGTTTCCTCCTAACGTGTGGGGTGTATTAGTGCAATTCCCAGAATAGGAAAGGAAGCCGTAAAGGGTGGTCGTCGCCCTCTTTTCAGGCACCAGGTTGTTTCGTGTGGCTAACCCAGTCTCCATTCCATCCTCACCCTTTCCGTCTGGTTAAGGTGCTGTGGCTCTCTCTCTCTATGTTTGTACAGTGCTTTGTGCCCAATTTTCTACATATTTGCAGCAACTTCAGAGACTCATTTGCCCTCGGCCTTTTGCAAATTGTTNCAGAATAGGAAAGGAAGCCGTAAAGGGTGGTCGTCGCCCTCTTTTCAGGCACCGGGTTGTTTTGTGTGGCTAACCCAGTCTCCATTCCATCCTCACCCTTTCCGTCTGGTTAAGGTGCTGTGGCTCTCTCTCTCTATGTTTGTACAGTGCTTTGTGCCCAATTTTCTACATATTTGCAGCAACTTCAGAGACTCATTTGCCCTCGGCCTTTTGCAAATTGTTGCCTCTTCATTCTGCTCCAGGCTTAGTTTAACCTTTTTGGAGCTGGGGTGAAGACTGCCTGCCACTGGAAGTGGGTAAAACAGGGGTCTCTGAGCTTGGCAGTTTGGATACCCACGAAGTGCAGGCTGATGTCTAGGCAGGATACAGGGAGGCTTTAACCTGCTGGGGAGAAGGGGTGCAGAAAACTACTGCAGCCGACCCACTTTCTGACAAGGGAGGGTTTAAAAATTTTAAATCCTTTTGGGGGAAAGCATATGTGAATTTCTTCCCTGGTGGCCTGGCCTAAAATTTCCCTTTCCCCGTCTCTGGCATGCTGCCTATAAGGGTCTCCCTAGATAACCTTTCTAAATGCTCATTAGCACCAGTTGGTTATTCTATTTATTGTAGCGGACATCTGCTAGAGGAGGCACTGTGCAGAGGCTGAAATATGGCTGGACTTGTGTTGGCTCTCCAGACTTCCTCCACCGATCATGGTGGGCTCAGATGGTGGGGGTAAGGGGTGGAAGCCGGGCATGAGGAAGCCTGGGTAGTGGCGACATAAAGACTTCAGAAAAGGGTTTTGATGTCTCAGAAACATTTCTATTCTCAGCCTAAACAAAGAACGAGCTGCCTAACACCTCCATAGGCAACTCCTACCAGGCTGACTCAGGGAGTGCTCAGCTCCAGGCCTCCAAGAAGCTCCTGACTCCCCTCAATTTACTCTGCATGTGTCTGATCCTCCTGGAGCTCAGCCCAGCCTCCTGCTTTCTAACCTTTTCTCAACTGCTCACATTCTCTGGGTCTTGGCCCCGTGGTCCAGACGTCCTCCTCAATGTTCTTCTTGCATCACTGTCCCACGTAAATCACAGAGGAGCTGGAGCTGCCCCAGCCCCTCCCTTCCTGTGTGCTGTGTGAATTGGGCTTCACCCACTCAGGTACTGAGTGTCTTCTCTGACCCAGACGCTCTATTAGGCACCAGATACACCTTTTGGTGAAAAGGAGAGTGGCATGTTCCAATGCGAGGGGTGTGTGGGGGAGACAATAGACAAGTAAATTAATTAATTTTCTGAGTGCAATATGTACAGTGAAGGAAATGGGTTAAATGAGACAGAGCCATGGGCAGTATTTTAGTAGTGTAGCCGAGAAAGAGTTCTCTGAAGGGGTGACATTTTAACTGCGCCTTGAAGGAAAAGGAGCTAGATATAGACATTTTCCTTTCAGGATGTATATACTTCTTTGTTGCACTTCACCTTCTACATAAAACAAGATCCAGGAAATGGTTGCTGTTGGATTATTTAGCTTGCAGATGGTATGCGCACGCACAACCCCTTACATGCTTGAACTTAAAAAAATCTTGGGGTCAAGCTGAAGTGACCTCCTAGCCCTCTCATGCCAATGCTGCTCATATTCCTATGCATCATGTTGCTGACACCCTCTGTGTGCTGACTGCCTTCCAGC
This sequence comes from Sturnira hondurensis, assembly GCF_014824575.4. Classification (NCBI taxonomy): domain Eukaryota; kingdom Metazoa; phylum Chordata; class Mammalia; order Chiroptera; family Phyllostomidae; genus Sturnira; species Sturnira hondurensis. Next base: position 6,666,566 of record NW_028075269.1, read on the forward strand.
CCTGTCCCGATGCTAAATGGCTCAGGGACATTCGGGCAAGCCCTCCTTTACTTTAATGTCTTAACCCATAACATAAGGAGATCAAGTTACATGTTTTATTGATTGTTTTCGCCATCACTAAGTCTATAAGTGGAATATTCCTCCATGGCCTGGGGTTAACTCCTAGAAATGAGCCCCAGGGAATCCAGATACACTCACAATGAGAGGAGAATTGAAGAGGTGGGACTGAAGCCCTTGCTTTGCCCCACCCCCCACCCCCTAAAAACTAAACCACTTTTGTTCCTCAGAGTAGCTACAAGCATGCCAGCTCAAATAAATATTGTTATGACATTGTCTTAGCCTATCGCATGTCATCTCGACAGACCAAGGGGACATCCATAAATCTGTGAAGGAAGTCTATTTCTCTGCAAAATAGTATCATTTAATAACGTATGCAGGCATAGGCTGCCAGAGCATTCAACCTTCTCTAAGTGCCCCAAGGGTAGGTTCCCTGCAAAGCGACAGAGGATTGTCATGGGCCTTCGCAGATAACTCCTTGAGTCCCACAGTCACTAAGGGAGCCCCGTGATAGAGGCATTGTTCTTGGCTACAGCCTCAGCGCACATTTTTCATGCCATTCCGTACTGTCCAGGGCTTCGCGTCACTTATCCATTGTGATGTATTAATAATGTCTTTTGATTAGTGAGTGTTTCCTGGTTAAAGGAGAGATTGAATCTCAACTGGTGCTGGTGGTTAAAGTTCTTTTCACTTGGCAGAGGCATGGCCAATTTGGGGGGGTAGAAAGATAATCAGGTTGAGGGTTGATATTACTTCCTGCCACTGTATAAACATAATATAATGTTTTCAAAAGCTCCAGGGCTATTTTAAATATTTTAGGAGAATGATATGGTAAGCATCATTTTCCAAATGTATTCAAGTTCATGGGTTTAGTCATTTATTTAGTCATGAATGTATGTGTGTGTGTGTGTGTGTGAGAGAGAGAGAGAGAGAGAGATATCTTGTAGTTCTAGTGTTATGTGGCTCATTCTGGGCAATAATATTTTAGATGTTATTTATTTGAGTCAGTTTCTATTTTGGAGTCTTTACCTTTTAAGGAAATACCTTGTCCTAATTTGTCTCTCTACTAATTGACCTTAACTCACCAAAGTCCTGAATTTAAATTGTCTAGTTGCCTTCTTGAATAAGAGCAAAGGGATTCCTTAGACTTTTGAATCCTAAAGTATTTTTTTGGGGGGGTATAAAACTGTTATATCTGTGCAATAAGGAAATGTGTTAAACTCTGCTAGCCTTGGGATTCCCCAAGCTTATTTGATCAAAAAGCATTCCTCCTTTTTCTTTACTTAACACCTTTCAATATATAATGAAAGATACTTTGACAAACTTTGCTCTATATAATTGTACCTTGAGGAGTGCTCTTTACAATTAAGAACATTCCCAAGACACCTTTATCCTGTGTGTTAATTTTCTTTGTTCTTTACATTTCCCTCAACTAAATTTTGGAGCTAAGTTTATTAAATACTGCTAGAAGATTGTCTAGCATATCACATATGCCTAATAAATATTCGCTACATTATAGTGATGTTACAATAAAAATAACAGCATTGTTATTAGTTAGTTCTATTCTTATTTACTTGTTAGTGTGTAAAGTATTCTTCCAGTATGTACAGTACTGTGAAAAGAGGGTTTTGAGTGAATAAGTGCTATTTAAAAAGTGTTCAGTACTTTGGATTTGGTTGCAAGCAATCCATTGCCTTGGATTGGTCACAGATTCCAGGAAAGGTTGTCAGAGTGTTAATTATTTAGAAATGAAGTTTTCCAGTCAGTATGATTGGTTTTTTGAACAATGGGGAGAAATACCTTTTCTTTATTTACTTTGAAATAATTTTTAGTAACATATTTGCCTTACATAGATTCAACTTTTTTCAAAAGATAAGAATGTTCATTTAACTTATCAAGATATTGTCAGATAGCAACTCTCTGAAAACATTTAAAAAATAGTCCAGGTGGTATACAATTGTGTTATGACTGTAGAATATCGCGTAACAGTTAAAATGAATATACTAGATCTATGTATGTCAATAAGGGTAAATATAAAAAATTTTGTAGAGATGTCACACTGCAGAGGGCTACAAATGGTAACATTTATTGAAATGAAAGAAAGAACTTGCACAGAGCAACACCACTTATTGTGACTGAAGCAGAGTGGCCAGTTTTCGTTACTGATTGTAGAAGTGCACACTCCTTTCAGAGTCAGTGTGCGTGGCTCTGAATACTGGCTCTGCCGCCATTGATCATGTGACCTTGGGGGAGTTCATTCATTCCCATCATTATTAGAGAAGTATTATGATGTGCATGGCTGAGCACACAATTTCCAAAGTGGGGTGCATCTAGAGAGAAAGGGAGACCGTGAGTCAGGGAAACAGAACATGGGATTAGTTTTACGTGCCATATTTTGTTTTCTAAAAAATGGAAAGGTCAGTAGCATCTGTTCAAACACAATAGCATTTGCTAATCTTGAATGTCATGCTCATAAACATATTTTAACTTACCTGTTGTACTTCTTTTTTTTAAATTTTCTTTTCTTTTTTTAATAATTTTTTATTTAATTCTTGTTCAAGTACAGCTTTCTGTCTTATATTCCCAACCCTGCCCGCCCCCCGCCCCCCCCGTTGTACTTCTTTAATTTAAAAAATTTATGCACAGTCTTTGAAAAGTAATATAGGCAACAGATGAAAGCACCCTCCCTTACCCCAAGAATCAGGCAGGCTCTCTAATTAGAGAAGTGGAGGGTTGTAGCACCAACAGTGCCACTGGTTGTAATTTTCAAGGAAAAAAATTCTGGATTGGTTAGAAAAATCTTAGAGCATAAAACTTTTATCACGCTGTATGTAGTGAGTGATATTTTTTCTACTGGTAGTTGAATATGTTGGAGATCGCTAGTTGTTTCCCAGAAATCTTCTTAACTAGTAACAGAAATTTTAGTTGGGCATGAGGCCGACAAGAAAGACTGCATTTCCTGATTCTCTTGCTGCTAGGCTTGGCTAAGTATCTCACTTCTAGTGAACTGGTTGTGAGCAGAGTTTAAGGTGAGACTTTTGTGTTCTTCCCTTAAAGAGAAAGGACACATCCTTCCCTTCCCTTTCTCCTCCTTCCTACTTCAGGGAGTGTGACCATGGTCGACAGAACTTGACCTCCTGTTTAAGCCAAGAGATGGAACCTATATATTAATAATGGCAAAGCAGCGAGATAAAAGATTCTTGAGTCTCTGAAGCCTTCCAGGAAAACAAATGCTATATTGCTTAAACTTATATGTGAGGAAGAAATACTTATTTTTTAAATTAGATTTATTGGGGTCATATTGGTTAATAAGATTATATAGGTTTTAAGTATACAGTTTTATGATACAGCACCTGTATATTGCGTTGTGTGCCTACCACCCAAAGTCAAATCTTCTTCTGTCACCATATATGTGACCCCCCTTTACTCTTTACAATCCCTCTTCCTCTGGCAACTACCATATTGTTGTCAGTGTCTGTGAAGTTTTGTTTGCTTATTTTTTACTTTCAATTTTATATCCACATATGGATGAAATCATATGGCTCTTTGTCTGTCGGACTTATTTCACTTAGCATGATATTTTCAAGATCCATCCGTGTTGTTATAAATGGTAGTATTTCATCCATTCTTATGGCTGAATAGTAAAGCTATTTCACAATTTAGGTTTCTGCTACTACACCTGAAGTAATATAGCTAACATGAGCACCCTGTTTTGTTTATGGAGTTGCTCCTCTTAGTCTGTGTGCTTATGAAAAGTATTAATTTTACCTGTTGCTTGAGGAGTGAGCTTATGGCCAACCACACCAATACTGTGTGAGTGTTGGAACTGAGGAGAAAGGAAAGTTCTCCTTCCTCAGGAGCTTCCAGAGGGGAGCTGCAGGCACAGAGCTGGTGGCGGTCACTTTGTTTATACAGCCAAGACCCTGCTGGAGTGGAGAGCCAACTGAAGGGCAGACAGGAGGACACGGGGTGGATTCCCTGGTACTTCATTTGGGGACCTAGATCTACTTATGGCTGGTATTTACAACTAAAATGTTCAGTCACTTGAAACAATAAAATTCCCTTTTTGTTGCTTGTCAATATCTGCTTGTAACATTTTCAACTAAAAATCCTGTGTAACGCAAGGCTGATGTCATGTACTCTTTGGAGTCAGTGCCCTAAATGTTTGAAAACATTTTTTTCTGCCGTTTACTATGGTATAACCACATCTTCCTTACCATGTCCAATATTTCTGGCTTAAAATAAGTTATTATTTATGGCTCAGGTTTCTGTGGGTCGGATGAGCTCAGCTGGGTAGTACCACCTTGGTTTCTCTCATACGTTGCAGTTAAATGAGGCATCGGAAGACCCAGTTGGGCTATACATCCAAGGTTGCTTCTTTACTCATCAGTCAGAGTTGTTACATGAGGCGTGCTTTCCCAGAGTAAGCACGCCAGAGGCCAAGGTGGAAACTACAGGTTTCTTTCTGACCCAGCCTTAGAAGGCATATAGCATTCTTTGCATTGTATCTTAATTTGTTTCAGAAAAATCAAAGTCCTGGACTAAATACAAGGGGAGAGCCCATAACAAGGGCATGAATACTGAAGGGTGTGGTTCATTGTGGGGCCTCTGTAAAAACTAGCTGCTACAATTTTTTGATTTCTATGTTCAGAGGAAAAGTCCAGTTCCTCTTCGTGGTCTGAATCAGTAGAATAACTAACTGATCGTTATCATGAGCTGTGAGACAAGGGTTGAGTACAAGTGATTGAAACAACTTCTGTGATTTGCATGCTTCCAACTGTAGCCCTCTCTTCCTTCCAGCTCCCGCATCATGCAAAGTTGCTTCTCTGCTAAGCCTTTTGTCGTCTCTGGAACAGAACATAATATATTCTGAATTGAGCTCTGGATACAATATAGGCTTCTTTGAGGAAAGGCTAGATATTTCTTTACAACCTTCAGTCCTATACACTTTAACATTGTTGCTTTTTAGAGAAAATGTTTCCAGCTGGTAGATTATAAACCTCCTGGTACAGGTGTAAAAAAATTGTCCTTGATCGTAGAAAAACAACTGGCTGGATTCTATGCTAATCAGAATAGACCTCTTCGCTGTGGGAGGGTGGGGAAGCTCTCAATGAAAACAATGTGAGAGGAAAGCTATTTGAATGATTTTTCTGAACCATATAAGGTGGAGCTCAGGAGAGGCAGATCCAACCCAGTGAAAGAGACTAATATGTTGAAAAAGAGTAGTGGCTGGGTGGGATTTCTGCTAGTCACAGGCTGGCATAGAAACTGTGAGAAAATATGGCCTTGTCAAAGAATACGTTCTCCAGGAAAACTGAAGCAATTTAAGTTGAGACAATGAATAAAAGAAATGGTCCCTACAATTAATAGGTGGAGATGTTGGCTAGAACTTTATAATAGATGTGTTATAATCCTTTGCTCTCTTATTTACACGAGAAATTTGAAGCTAGAGAGCCTTAGCATGTGTGGGAGCTCACCGTTGATGGATACCAGTCTGGGGCTTAATTGCTCTTAATTGAAGTATGTAATAAAGTAGTCATCAATCTGTTAATAAAACTATAATTTACCCAATTTCTGAATCTTTACCTTACAGGGGCTCGAGCAGGCCACACTAGTGTTGAATTCTCAGAGGCACTCTGGTCGAGGCATTCGATCAGAGGTATCACGAGACTAGGGGAATTAGTAGGAGTCTCTCTAAAGAGTATTCCACGAGGGAATTCAAAAGTCAGAACCCCAGAGGTATCAGAGGAAAACATCTAGTCCAATGGGGCTAAGAAAAGGATGAAAACATATGTGGATTGAACTGAGGTCGTGGAGCAGGGGAGGAAGGAGCAAGGAGCATAAAAGTGCTTGTATCTCAGTTTACATGATAGCAGGTGCATGAGGAATAAAAAAAATAATAAGAGGAGAAGCAGCAAAATAGCATTCAATGAGCAAGTAGTATGTGCTAGATAGTGTTTTAAGTGATATAGATGGATTGTCCCATTTCATTTTCCAAACAAATCTACGAGGAAGGAACCAGTACTATTCTTATTTTGTAGATGAGGGACTTAAAGCAAAGATGACTTACAAAGATCATCTAAAGTCATACATCTTGCACTTGGAGAGCAAAGGTGAAATTTGAACTTATCGTTATCTGATCTCTGAGCCCAGGCTCTTAACTATGATTTGGAGCCTGAGCCTTCACTGCTCGGACCCACTGAGTTTGCACATGGGCTTTGAGTGATGAAGACAGATCTTCACTTTCCTGTGACCATCCCCTCTTGAATATTCCATACCATTGCCTCAATGAATACCCTTGTACTTGCTAGAAAATGATTCCTTACTTTTAGTTTTTCTGATAATGTCACCTTTTTTTCTGAGGATCTCACTCTTGAAACCACAACATAAACCATCAAATTGTTAAAATGATGAGACTGGTAGGTTGTTCATTTACTTAGGGGTGGGAGTCTAGTATGTTGTTCATTTCCTTCCCCATCATGTACACTTTTCCAATGAACCTTTTGTTACTTCTGTAACCTGAATTGACTAGTTATTGTGTTTGGTCAAGGGTTTTTAGGCCTGGCCTGTTAGCCTATAAAAAGTATAAAAAGTGCATATTCTTGGTCTTCCACTGCAGATTTTCCAAATCTCGATCTTCAGGACAGAGTACTGCAATCTGTGTCTTCAACAGTTTTCTCTCCTCATGTAATTGTAGTCTGTTTGACTTTTTTTCCCCCTCAAGTAGGAGAGCTCCATTCATAATCCATTACATGCAAGAATAAGTATAGCGTGCGAGAACAGGTTATCGCCTATGTCAAGGCTTCCAGGCAGTGCGGGAAATGTGATACAGCCAGGCAGCATGGGAAAGCAGTTTGCAAACCAAGAGGTCTTTGAGTATTAGTACAGTTCCCACAGCAGGGTTACCTCCGTCTCTTCCCCAGTGTAATGCCCCACCATTGAAGGACCCAGCTTTTGTCACAGGCACTACTTCTTTTTGGACGTTCCTTCTGGATTTAAACTCTTATTTACTTCTCCTAAATTCAAAGTTTTGAGGGAGAAGACCTGAATGGTATAGTTTACCACTCTCACCCTGGTGGGTAGAACTCTTGAAGAAGTCCACCTCATAGCCCTTTTAGTTGTCCTTCATATTGACTGAACTTAGCAAGACCTAGTCTAGTCTGCTGGGACCAACATGGAATGGCGATATAGTAATACATCTTCCCTCCTACCTTATAAATAGCAATGCAAAAAAATGAACTAATAAAACAATAATCTCAGGAGGACTACCAGGTAGGAAGCCTAAAAGGAAGCTGGTGTGCCGAGGCCTGATTTATCCAGTGTATTCTATTCTTTATCAGGGAATAGATTCTGTGCAGTTATAACTTAAATATAGAGCTTTCATCCTGATGGTGGCAACAGGAATTTGGCTTCGGGGAAATAAAGGTATGTCTGGGACACATGTCATTATGACAAATGTGTGGGTCAGAGTCTCGTCATCACATCATTGGAGTCTGAGCTCATCACGCAGTATTGACCATGGGAATTAGATCCTTGGAAGGATCTCATCAAACCTGGACAGTGTGATGCCTTTTTACCTTATTAGAATTAGTATGTCTTTCTTCTTTCCTCCTTTCTTTATATATGTCTCTGTCTTTTCATTCTCCTAAAAGTTTTTTTAGCATTAAGAAATTAAGACTTTTCAGAAGAATCCCAAGTGCAGTCTCTGGGTTACTCACCATTGGAAAGGTCCAAGGGAATCAGCTCAATTCAAGAACCATTTATTTTAACATGTAGATTTTACTATAATTCCAAATGCAGGAGATGATTGTTGTTGAAGATACAACTCTTTATGTTCAGGTCCCAAGAGGAGGGCCATGCCCTGCCATGGGGGTCTTATCGGGAAGAATCAGGGTTGGGCAGGAGACAGAGGGAATGAGGGAAAAATGTGAGCAAGAGCCCTTCATGTGGCTTCTGTGGGAAGGAATGGGCAAGATAGGGTAAACAGGTTTAAGATTGGCTAGCGTGAATAGTTTTGGTGGGTTCTGGAGCATAGTGGCTAGGTCTGGTTGTCTGTTACCTGAGTCTGGGGTGTTGAGAGCAGGGGGTAGAGGCCGTGACTATGAGGGCTTGATAAAAGTGGGGGGATGAAAATACAGACAACTGTCATTGAAGAGCAATAAAATCATTTAAATTTAAAAAAAGAAGAAGAAAAGTGAGGGTATAAGCTCTGGATTGGTTGGTTGGTTTGCATATGAAAAGTATGCTTGCAGACCAGTCTTTTACTTTCTCTAGGTCTTTTTTTTGCATTTTATTTATTTATTTACTTTTTATTTAAATTGTTGTTCAAGTACAGTGTTCTGTCTTTTACTCCCATCCCAGCCCACCTACCCAGACCTCCCCACTCCCTCCCATTTCCACTGCCTCCCCTAGTTTTTGTACATGTGTCTTTTATACTTGTTCCTGTAAACCCTTCCCCATTTCCCCTGAAATTCCCTCCCTTCTCGCCTCTGGACATTGTCAGCTTGTTCTCTATTTCAGTGTCTTTGGTTATATTTTGCTTGTTTGATTGTTTTGTTGTTTAGGTTCCTGTTAAAGGTGAGATCATATGATCTTTGTCTTTCACCTCCTGGCTTATTTCACTCAGCATAATACTTTCCAGTTCCATCCATGCTGTTGCAAAGGGTAGGAGCTCCTCCTTTCTCTCTGCTGCATAGAATTCCATTATGTAAATGTACCGTAGTTTTTGGATCCATTCGTTTACTGATGGACACCTAGGTTGTTTCCAGCACTTGGCTATTGTAAATTGTGCTGCTATGAACATTGGGGTGCATAGGTTCTTTTTGAACAGACACTTCTCCAAGGAGGACATACAGAGGATCCAGAGACACGTGAAAAGATGCTCAATATCACTAGCTATCAGAGAGATGCAAATTAAAACCACAGTGAGATACCACTTTACACTGGTCAGAATGGTCATCATAAACAAAGCAACAAGTGTTGGAGAGGTTATGGAGAAAAGGGAACCCTAATACACTGTTGGTGGGATTGCAGACTGAGAAAACCACTATGGAAAACAGTGTGGAATTTTCTCAGAAAACTAAAAATGGATTTGCCTTTTGACCCGGCAATTCCACTGCTAGGATTATATCCTTTTTCTAGGTCTTGGCTAACCAGGGGAGGGGCATTCCTACAGAGTCAGCAAGGATCTAAGGTAGTAAAACATCAAATGTGGAAACTAAAAAGAGTAGTTATTTTTAATGTATTTTATTGATTATGCTATTACCATTGTTTCATTTTTTTTTCTTTACTTAACTTGCCCCTGCCCTACACCCCTCCTTCTGCCAGCATTCTCCCACCTTAGTTCATGCCCATGGGTCATGCATATAAGTTGTTTTTACTTCTCCATTTTCTGTACTATTTTAACCTCTCTGTGTCTGTTTTGCACTTACCATTTATGCTTCTTATTCCCTTTATCTCGTAGTTATTACACCAGTGACTTTTCTTCTTTAGAGAGCGGTGTTTAACCTTTAAAATCTCCGGTAGAGTAAGGGATTATAATGTTGTAACCTGCTACAATTACTGAAAGTGTCGTACCATTCCCCAGCCTGCCCACTCCTGTTCCTTGACCTCCCAGGTCTCTATCTTAGGTCAGGATTTTAACAGCTGTTTATATCAGGCTTATAACCATCATCATCACCATCTTCATCATCACGTAAAGAAAGGCTCTCAGAGGACTAGCTGGAGTGAGAATCTCAAAGAGAGACTGGATGTAACTCCAAGGGTCCAAAGCAAGGAAAGTATTGAAGAGATATGAGAAAATAGAGAAGACAAAAGTAATGGCAAGTGCCAACAAAATAAACAACAAAGAAGAGATCCTTGTGAAGGTGTTTTGCTGTCTCTCAGATGGGGAGTGTTTATTACATGTCAAACCTGTCTCAGTTGGCAGTGACCAGGAGTTGGTGGATGTGCTGTCATGTTCCACTCCCGCATGCACGGTACCCTTGAACTTGTTCATGGCATGAGGAATCACAGCTCTTTTCCTCTTGGGACTCAGTAAAAGTACCAGAATCCTTCTCACCTTCACATTTGGAGTTGCAGCCACCGGCCAGTCTGAATTGGGACTCAGGAAGTTATCCAAGAATATATACAAGTTCTTTACAAAAGACAAAAAAAAAAAAGGATGGCATTAAAACTCCTCTGAAATGTTACCTTTGCCTCATCAGGCTTCTCTTATTCCTTGACCTGACCTTTTTTCTCATCATAATGCTGACGAACAGACTATAACTTGTCAGAGGTTTGCCTTCCATCTCTGTCTCCTTAGTGAGAACCAATGTCTTGTTCAAGACACAACATCTTTGTACCACCTTCTCTGAGGTTTTAATGCCACATACTTTTCTTTTCCCCATTCCCACACTCCAGGGCATACCTGGCATCTCTGTAGTGTCTCCACTCTACTTCTACAGAAGATTCCAGGAGCCTTCTGGTACGTCACTTGTTTCCTTATCTGTCCACTCCAATGGCAGAGAACTCCAGGGAAGATACTGGAACATGCATGCAGATGTGTACACATATACATGTGTATTCACACACACGTGTGTGTGCAGTATTTAGTTTTTATTGATTGAATAACCATTTGATGTGGTTTTCTAATAATAATTAGGGATAGATTTATAAATATTTATTTCCATTTTTCTCATTCTGGCCTCCTTGCTTGTGATAAATGCTAATTGAAGGGTTCCAATAAGTCCACTTTCTATAATCTGAGAAATAGCGAAGATTAAATTTTATTACATTTTATAGTCTATGAGGAATAATTTATAATTATTATTAATAATTTGTGTCCTGCTCTTTTAGGTGCAGGACAAAAATAATTCAACTATTTTGGGAGTAATGAATGAATTTATGTAACTTTTAAAAAAGTTTATGAAGTCACTTTTTTTCTAAAACTATATATTAGAAGTACTTCTAGGAAAAATAGCAAGAGAATTAGATGTTGTAAAGGCTTCTGTAAAACAAGTCACTAGGACCACAGTTAAAAAATATGACCAAGTCCCATCAAAATATTACAGAAATAAATAGAGATTCATGTATCTGGGTATATGCCTGTATGTGAGAAAGTCAGCTCCTACGGATAGCTGAAGGTACCCAAGCAGCAGACACAGCTCCACTGTAAAAATGTTCACAGATAATCTGACAGTCTGAAAGTAGATAGTGGGTTACACAGAAATGAAACTACAACAAAACTCTGGTCTAATCTGTAGGCATTCAAGGATGAAGTAGCATAATAGGCCTTGCACCAGGAAAAGAACAGATGATGCAAAATTTAGGCAAGTACCACCTTTTTTTAAATGAGAAAACTTTAGTTGGCTTTGAAAATACCATTGACCCAGAAATTGACCCAGAAATTACCCATATGTAGGATTTGGCCAGGTATTGAAGGGTGAACTCTACATGAACATGTCAAATGAGGGCAAATGACTTGGTGTGTCAGTACAATTTTAAACTCCTATACATTATTGGTAGTATTTGATCATTGACCAGAACAAATGCCCCATATTTAACACATGGCTGTGGCATGACAAACTCATGGGACTGTCTCCCAGTCAGACCAGGGACACTTCTCCTCTCCTGCCACCATCAGGGCTACTGCCTGCAGCCCTCTGTGACATGCACAATCATTGGCAAGCAATGACCTCCAGCTGTAGTTCAGCAGCCTCGTTTCAATACCTTCTGCTGTGCCCTGTTTGCCTCTGCAGAACCAGGCTTACTGGGGGTAGTAGACAAAGAACAGAAAATGCATAATTTATATTTCACTGTCTCACAGAGGCACCCCACTGGGTTGCTTTCTAGGAAAAGATATTGCTGGCTAGCAGTCTCAGTGTGAGACTGTGTGCCAGGCCCAGCCCATTGCCCCCCCTTCAACTGTGAAATATTACCCAGACAGAAATATCAGACAGCTGGGTTTGATTTTTGCCTTTTTATTTTGGTCCCTGTGAAAAAGGAATGCTTTCTATCATTCTGGACAAAACTTCACTTACTCAGTGTTTGGTTGCTGTCAAAACAACCCAGATGGCAGGTAAAATAGTGGTGCCTCTAATAAGACCACCAGAATTCTTATTTGATGTTGTGTTTAAGTTTCCATTCAGAGCTTGGCTGTGGGGTGTTTGTGTTCATTTTTCTTGCGAACCAACTCCCAGCTGTCAGGATTATAGGCTGACAGTTGAGACAGACCTTAGAGACTTATTTATTCCATTTTCTCCCTACCCACTGTTCTAAATGGTTTAATCAGGGTGCTCACCATTCTTTCCAAACAGAAACTTTATTTCCTACAGAGCACGTTGAGTAGCCAACTCTCAGAGTTGGCCAGCTCTTCAAGTTGCTATGTTCTTTACCACACGACCTCATTCTTCTCTGGAGATAGAGGCTGGGATCAGATGTATGGATCTGACTCAAATCTACTACAAATTGTATGCTAATTGATGGTCAGTGGTACAGCCTAGTGCTAAAAGCTCAACCAAACCATGAATTTTATGGGATAGTCAATTTGCTTTCTGTGCTTTTCTGTGCTGTATAACAAATCATATCGTCAGCAGTGGGAGCATAGAGAAGGACCATGAGAGACATGAGTGAGCAAAGTTCTGAGTAAGTTAAAGCTATGAAGAAGCAGGAACAATGAATAAGCAGAGAATGGCTTGGAAGAGCAAGTCAAGTAGTAATAAGAAGAGGAGCAAGAGATAGAAAGAAACAGGCAGAGAGGGTAACTGAGAGCTAAGTCATGGTAGTGACAGCTTATCTGAGACTAAAATCCCCAGTCTTTGGCTGGTGAGGCTCCTAGAGCTTCTTCAAATACAGAATAACCTTTTGTTTCCATTTCTTTAGGTGTGACCACATTGCAATTTCTATTCTTTAATATTTGGCATTGCTTTCACATTATTGCCACCCTTATCCTTGTAATAAACACGATTCATACTGAGGAGAATTCTGTCTTGCCTAATTCAAAATAAGAATATTTTCTATAGCATCCCTGGCAAAACCACATCCATATTCTACCAAAAGACCTATAAGGCTGGGGGGTTCTACATCACAAGAAGGTCCATCCCATTTTTGATCACTTTAGAGAGTTGGTCTTAAGACCATTTTCTAAGAACCTGGACCCTCTGTGGTTTTTATATTGTTCTTGACCCACCCATTATTCTTGAACTCTGCTTCAAAGTAGCTTCTTATTATCTCTTCAATTTCTAAGTTTCCTTTATGGAATTTGTTGAGGGCCCCCCTGAGGCTGTGTTCATCCTTCAATTTTATCTTCTGTTTTGCAATGCAAACCCTGGTGATTGACTCCATGAAGAAGGCCTGGTTCTTCTGTGCTGGCCATTGCTGATGGTTGCACGCTACCTTCTGATCCAATCCTCTCTCCCACCTCGTTTTATTTTATTTACTTACTTTGTTTTATTTAGCACTATGACCAAACTCTCTGTGTACCAGCCGTAAACTTACAATTTTATTACTTGAGACCTAGATGACCTGTGATCTTAAATCTTTAGTTAGATAAATAATACAACTTTTGGGAGAAATTGGAACCTGTGGTCATTTATTAAGTCTAAGGAGATATCCTGTGAAGAAATTGCCTTCCCCTGGCTGTGGTCAAAAATGTCGACTGTATATGTTTTAATTTAAGCTCTGATTATTTAATGAGGCTATAAATCTGAAGACTACTCACAGAGACGCTGATGGGGGAGTCTGTGCCTACCATTAGTTTGTGCCTTTAAATTAGACAACCTTTTACATCATTCAAACAAGACCCAATAAAAGATGAATACTAAGTCGGTCTGTGACCTCAGACACAGCATTATTCTGCCTCTCGGCCTTGTTTCTGTCTCTACTGCCTGTGTGCACTACCTCCAAAACCTCTTGTATTTGTCACCACCAAGTTTTTCGTGCCCCAAACTTGTCAACAGATGTGGTTTTCCTAGGAACATCTCTTGCACTTTTCTAGCTTCTTCTGCTCCTAGAGGCTAATGGTAACTACCTGGCATTTATTCCCTTCCCCCTTGGCCAGGAACTGAAAAACCATCAAGAGTTAAGTGATAACAGGTAACATGAAGAATGTTCAATATGATATCATTGCCACTTGACAATGAACTGCATATTTTTGGGAATCCCCAAGAACCCAGGGATGTCTTAGAACGCAAAAGGATTTGGGCTGTGATTTGTTTTTGACTTGTAAAAGGCTTAAATCTAGTTTTCAGGAGGCAGAAAATGATATGGTCCTTGCCAAGGGAGGGGACATGGTTAAGTCTCAGACAAGATATGAAAACAGAACAGAGGCCTTGTGTTTGGAGACATTCTTATTACTTATTATTTATTACTTACTATAAGGATGTAAATTTATACCACGTAAGCTGTATTTTTTCAAAAATTGCTAATTTTTGTGTGTGCGTGTATGTATATGTGTGTTTACTTTTGAAGAATGAGATATTATGATATCTTTATAAAATTCTAGCCATAGTCAGTAGAACTAAGAATCAAAGAAAGGGCCATGGTTCCATTTTATTTTGACAATTGATTATTTAAATAAATATTTGTTAATGGGTACTTTATATCATGACTGAGGTAGGTGATAGGGTTAACAAGATGAATAAGACAGACAGACCCAACTACCGCCCTCTTGGGACATCTCGTCCACACACGTTCCGTTGGACAAGGAGAAAGGGAAAGCCACACAAGCCAAAAGGACAAAGCATGTGGAAGGGGCTGAACCACAGAGAAGTGGCATCTTCGAGTTTCAACTGAGGAATCTGTGCAGTTCCCACTGGCCTCCTTTTCTGTAAGAGTTGGTTTTCTCCAATGCCCGCTTGGTCGAGCCCTGAGAAGATTTTATTCAAAGTGAGTCTTATAACCTTGAACTGCACCTGCTTTGTGCACAGAAGGTTGTGTAGTAATTGTAACACAGATTCCATCCAGCTTGTCTCTAACCTCCCTTCCCATCTCTGGGTCCATCTTCCTGAGCCTCTATTAGAGGTGAATGAGACGGCCTTAGAATATTCTCTTTCTTCTTTGTAACTAGTCTTAGTGGCCAATTTCTTCTTTCTGAAAAATATAAATAGTGATGTGGCAGTAAATGTTTAATTACCAGCTCTTTGCACAAATGAAGTTTACCTGTATACATAGGTATAGATGTATACAGGTTTATGTGTTTATTAAAATTTTACTGACATACAATATGTGCACTAACAGTAACAGAACATAAATACTCCTTCCCACAAGCTCCATGTAGGGAACCGAATCTCACAGGGTGTTTTTATTGCTTTTTGCTGAGCTCCTTCATCCTTCCCCGAGCTATTGTTGCGATTGATGAATGAGGGTAGTTGTAGCATGAATGGTGCTCAGTATTTTCATTTACATTAACTAAGAAGATGAAAGTTAAAAAAATAAAGATGTGTGCTAGGACTTTACTTACTTGTCAGTGATGGGTACAGCTTGTTTGCTAAATTGGATAAAAGTTTTGTAATGCTGGAAGATTATTTCCTCAAAGTTGTAGACCTGACACATTCTACAAGTGTAAACTGCGTCATTAACATTTTCTTCATCACATCCTTAAGTCTAGATACATAACAAAACAGTAAATCAAGCCCTGACTTGTGGCATTTGCAGATTTCCATGACATGGATATTCCCACCAGGGCTGATTTTAATCCACACACGTGATGTGACTGAGTGCAGAGTTGTGAAGGGATGTGTAGCAGCTCACCATGACCTAGTATTTCCATCATATAGCTACACTAGATATAAGTAACCTCAAGAGTATATGTGTATCTCTCTCTCTATATGTATGTACATGTATATATATTAGAATGTAGTAAAATCATTGTGAGTATCAGGCTTTGAGAATTTATTAACCTTAGTTGTAATATTACTTAATTACAAATGTATATTAAGATTTTTAATGATGAGTGTGTTGAACAATTGGTTTGCCAAATTCCTGGACATGTAACAACGAGCTGGCCTCAGCGTACGACTCAGTGTAGCCCTTTGGTTTTAGAGGAGAAGACGTCCCGAGCTGGAGCTGTGGTATATATATGGAGAGGCAACGCCAGCCTGACTGAAGAAGAACGGTTTAGGCGGGAAACAGAGAGGAGGAATAAGGTCTCTCTGGCTAGTGTTAGAATTTGCACAATCCCAGACTTCCCGAAAGGAAGTGGTCAATCCCTTGAGTGATCAAGGGACCAGCTGATGAACAGGTAGTTTTGGGGAGTGTTGCATCGTTCATTTAATTGCAAGCCAGATGTCTGCTAAGGTCATGTACCCCTTTGAACTTCAGAGTAATTGATGAAGGCTCCATAACACATAACCCTGGGGAAAACTGCTCCAGAAGGAACTCAGCCATGCTGACGCTCCGATTTTGGAAACCTGTTTTGAACTTCTGACCTCCAGAATGATTAAGACAATAAAGGTGCCTTGTTATAAGCCACTGACTATATGGTAATTTGTTGTAGCCCAAGAGGAAATGAATACTCCCTCTTTTCCATCTTCGGGAATTTTATGTAGAATTTTCCATAAAAAAACATAAAAGGCAGCATGGGATGGGGCCGCTTTCCAATTACTACAATTGAGAACACACACCACATCCTACAAAAAGACCCAGCCTGGCTTTGCTGACTCTAGTTGGGTTTTACTTTCTGATCTCCCACGTGGTAAATCAGAGGAGTAGCCCTTCTTGGTCCCTGTGCACAACATCCCCCCAAAGTCACTCAAGCGGCCAGGAGGATAGCATTCCATTCCCGCGAACACAGCACACGCAAAGGACTGGCTGTGCAGGCGCGTCTTCAAAAACTCAGCTGAGGCTGCTCTGCGGTGCCTGTGTGACAGCTCCATTAGAGGGGTGTGTCGCACAGCCATTATCCAGTCACATCTTAAGTGCAGCCCGCTGGGCTCAAATACCACGTTGGGAAGCAACAAATAATTTTCTGTTATTGGCGAGGATCGCTGCAAGTCGCCTCCTGCTCTTTGGCACTTGTTTCCATAGCCCAGTTGCTGTTAGGAAATGAAAACCCAGCATTGGACGGTTAATTCTGAAATATATTTTCTCGAGAGGTATTTATTGGATTGTGAAAGGGTTTTTTTTTTTTTTTTTGCCCACCCCTTGGCTACATGTTCTCTCAGCCCTCAGCACCCCTGCTACTGGTCATTGAAGGTTGAAGGATGAAATGATTGCTTTCAAGAGTGGGTAATCATAGGTCTCAAGCACTCCATGAAATAGCACCAGCAGCAGATGGCAGTGGGGGACGCTGTCTTCACTGCTCTGGCAGCTGGAGGCTGAGGCTGCTACCTGTAGCAGGAGCACCAACCTTCTCGTGCCTATTGGATACCAGTTACCACGTGAGGAATTTTAGGTATGGCCAGGAGGCTCATTGAGCCTATTTGGGAGATTGAAAAGCATGCTTCGATGACGTTCAAATCAGGGTCAGAATTACAGTTCTTTTACTTCCTAGCTGTAGATCTTGGGTGAGGTACCATTCTGGGCCCTCAGAGCTCTTGCTTGTTAACTATGATCATATCTCCCTTGGCAAGTTTTTATGAAGATCAGAGATAATGTGTGATGTAAAATGCACCCCCCACCCAGTACTTGGCACAGAACTGAGCAGTTGCTCAGAAAACCCTGTCTCATTATTAACGAATACTAAAATAACATCTGCATTCCAGTCTCTTCTTCCATTGATTTTTAAGCTTATTAGCTTCACATCTCAGATGAGTGAGGCAGACCCCAGTTTTTGTGATTTGCTCAGGTGGTAGATAGCATGCCTTTGGCCAAGTCACTTCTGACTCTGCTCTGCCCTGTGTAGCCCAGTATCACCTGGGAGCATGATAGAAATGCAAATTCTTGGGGCTTCTTTACAAAGTCAGCCTCTCTGGGGGTGGACCCCAGGAGTTGATACTTCAACATGCTCTCCAGAAAATTCTGAGACATGCTCAAGTTCACGAGGCACTATTTGAACTCAGGATCCAGATCTCTCCCCCATACAGCCCTTAACCTCCTCAGCTGCACTTCCACACTGAGCCATCATCCTGGGCGACCTAATCTAATGCTAGTCAGATGGGACCGAACACTTTGAGGCTGAGTGGGGATCAGCCTCTCTCTTTTCTTCTCCCTCCTTCCTGCTCCAACATAGGCATACTCATGTGGAAGTAAAGATGCTACTAACCAGCCCAAACCAGGAAGTGTATTAGTGATGGATGAAGAGGCACTGGTAGGAATGTCTTTGTCTGATATAACACTAAAAAGAGAGATCTATTCTGCTGGCAGAGTACAGTGGCCATAACGGGGGGGTGTGCTTTGGGCTCCCTGCAGGTTGCCTGACATCGGCAAGATGACTGAAGATAGCCAGCCTCTCTGGTGGGTGGCAATGGCGGGAAATGCTGTTGACTCATGGGCCTGATGTCAGATATTTAGACGACTAACTGATGTTCGTAGCTCCATCTGCTTGTTTCATCAAGCCTCTGAGACTTCCTCGTGGCCTTTATTTTAATACCAGTAACTTTGGAGACCATATAATAGTGATGGACAGCCTGAGTTTGAAGTCAGGCAGGCTTGGGTTTGAATCTGTTCTCTGACTCTGAAGCTAGCAGCATCATGATCCTGGACCTGGGGTTCATTTCCCGGGCCTCACTGTCTTCTCTTTGGAAAAGGGGTCGGCACACCTTGTCTGAAAAACTGTCTCTGATAATGGCATTAACAGTGTCTCTCACACCAATGCATTCACTTTTCACTTCAACTCCCTACTCTTCTTATTGGGAACCCAATAGTTCTGAGCAGTGATATGAGAGACACAGGAAGTGAGACCTGACCCCCGAGACATCAGCTAGGATTTTTCTGAGGAGTTTCTAAAGCACCCGCTGTCCTGCCTCAGGGTGTGCTGGCCATTTCCACTGATGTTGGTCCTGTGCTCAGGTTAGTGTTCCACCTGTTCTCAAGTTTTTGTCGTCTCTGATGGCTACGTATCTGCTCTGAGCAAAGAGGGTCTAGGGTGGAGCCTAGAGAGGTCCTATCCTTAGATTCTTTTTAGATCCTTCTTTTGTCTGGTCCCAGGTCCCTGGTACCAAGTTTCCCATGGTCTTCGACCTCTTAGAATCCAAAGAAGATTTTTTTCTTTATTTCTTCTCTTCTCCCACCACATATCACAGAACCATAGCTGGTGTGGGTATTCTTGTTTCAGCTATTCATTTGGAGGAAAGTATGACTTACTATGCCTACTCTTATTGAAAAGAAAAATAGTTTAATTATAATGTCAGGATGCTGGATAATAATAGTGATGATAACTATATTTACAGGGTTCACTATGTACCAGGCACTGTCCTAAAGTATTGGAAGTCTTTTCTTTCCAATGACAAATTCATTAGTCAGGATTAAGTGGGATTCAGCTTTAAGCACATAAAAACCAAATGGCCAAAAAGAGGGAACATTCAGAAATCCAGACCAGTTATTAGGATGAGGATGGAAACATTAAGGTCAGAGGAGTGGGAAGAGGTAGGTGGAGAATAAATTACATGGTTGGAAACTCTGATACATGCTGGGCAAATAATTGGGTGAGGGTTATGAGAGGTGAGAGGGTTATGGGAGGAGAATGGGTAGGGAATAAAAAAGGTAAACTTAACTTTATTAAACACTTAATATGTGATGTGTAATTTCCCTACAAAATTTCATTTACTTCTACCCTAATGACACTATCTTTGGTCGGGGGGGGGGGAGGGCTGCTGTTAACACAATGCCATAGACTGAGTGGCTTCAACAACAGATATTTATTTCTCCCTGTTCTGGAGGCTGGAAGTCTAAGAGTGGGTGCCAGCGTGGCTGGCGAGGGCCCTCTCGCTGGCTTGTAGATGGCTGTGTTCTCACTGTGTTCTCGCGTGGCCTTTCCGCAGCGTGGGGGGCAGAGAAATCTCTCCTCCTCTTCTTTATCAGGCCACCCATCCGATCAGGAGAGGACCTCAGCCTTATGACTCATTTAACTTTAATTACCTTCTTAAAATCCTATCTCTAAATACAATCATATTAAGGATTACAGCTTTAATATATGAATTTTTTGAGGGATACAAGTCAGTCCATAGCAAGCACTATGAGCAAGATATTATTAATTTTAGCTTGTAGGTGAGAACATTAATGCTTAGAGAAAGTGGTAACTTGTCCATGGCCTCACATACGGTAAAGCAGGGTCAAACCCAGAACCTCTGATGCCTAAGCCTTCCTCCGTCTTAGGCTCCATCAGAGCCCTCATTGCTGCTGGGGGCTGAGTTAGGCCTCCTGGACTTGCTCCTATGTTAACCTTTTCCCCGTGGGGCATGGCTTCTCAGGTAAGGAATTCAGAAATGTGTTTTTCCTCTCTTCCTTTTTTTCCTGCATGTCTCATCAGCATTTATTATTAGCTCATTGGTTCAAGTAGATAGATGTTCTGTCACTTTGTAGAGAAATTGGCAGGCCCTGGAGACACTGGCTGGACTTCTGTGATTTTCTCCTGTCTGCCAATGAGAATGAGCCTTTTGCTATTTCTCTTTTGCCCAGTGCTTCCAGGATTGTCAATGAAGCCTGGTAGTGGTGGCCATCTGCCCTCTAGACTATCTGACTATCTGGTTGTGCGGAAGTGACCTCTCCTTGTCTGTGGCAATAAATCCAAGCCGGGAGGCTCTGTGACAGGAAGAACTATTACCACCTCAGCTCTTTTCTTCATCATGTCTTTTCAGAGCATCTTTTGCTGTGCCAGGAATGTGGTAGAGCGTAACTTCTCTCCCTGTATATCCATGTAGCTTGGAAGTATGCATACGGGCACACTGTGCACCTTGTCAGGGAGACTCAGCTGTTCCTTGAGTGAAGGAGGAAGAGAAGGCACCATGGCCATATTCTTCAGGGCTGGGTGCTAGGAGCTGTGTGCAGACAGGCAGGCATGGAAAACTAAGAACAGGACCACAAAGAGACCTTTAAAAAGGGCTGCATAAAATGCAAATTGAGAAAAGAAGTGCCATTTCCCTTTAACGGACTAGCAGAGTTTGTTTGTTTGTTTTTTAAAGACACCGAAATAGTCAGTTTTGGAGAGACTGCAGGGACGTGCCCCCTGCGTTGATTCCACAGCCTGTCCAGAGGGCAATATGGCGCCATGTTTGAGAAGTCTGCTGAAGGCACCTACATTTCGGAACAAGTGAATCCATGTTATAAAATGTATTTTAAGAAAATAATCCTGCACCCCTTTGTACTGCATTCCCAGTACAAAGATTTTGCTATGAGACAGTCATTGTAGCATTTATCAAAGTGAAATAGGTAAAACTAAATACTAGTCATTACATAGTTAAGTAATTTGTGATACATTAATGCAATGCAATATTTGAACATAGAGAACCTGATATATTAAATAGTTGTTGACATAGAGAGGTACTTATAATACACTTTACATTTTAAAAAAGGTTATAAGTCAGTATATACAGTATTATTTCTTGCACACCCTCTATGTATTATATATTTAGAGTAGAAAAATATATGCTTAAGTTGTTCAATAGTAATATATAGATATATTACTGCAGATTTCTGTGATTGCTGATATTTTTATTAAAAATTTTAATACAGTAAAATAAATAGGTCTCATTTTTTTGTAACAGATAAAATGTTTCTTTTAAAGTAATAAAAAAAACAATGGCTTAGAAATTAAGCGGGACCACAGGCACAGGAGGGAAATCCTGCCGCAGCCGTGCTCTGCCGTGGCTGTGCCCCCCGAGGGCCTCCCCGCCTTCCGCTCTGCCCCTTCTCTCACACCCTCGCTCCTTCCCTCTGCCATTTGCAGCCCCGCACAGTTGTAGTACGTGAAATTTTAGAAACTTTTTGGTAAATTGTCTAGAGCTTGGAAGTAAGAAGGAGGAATTACTAAGATGTTTGAAACCACAAGAAAGAAACAATTTAGGTTTTGTTGTTGTTGTTGTTGTTGGTTTTTTTTGGTATTACAAAATGCCAGAATTTTTAACTCCTTTTGGTATAATGGAAAAATCATAATATCCAAAGTCAAGCCAGTATCCATAGTCAGTAATTTTATAAATTACATTTTTACCTTGACTGGTAGCCCTATGCTTATCAGCTTATTTATACAAGGGTTTTGAACTTATCAATGAAAATATCCTCATTTCACCAATATCTTTGAAATGAATTTTATTTTCTCTTCAAAAACAAGTCTTAAAATGTTTTAAGGCAACAATTCCAGTGAGAGCACCCATTATTCTCTTTCACAATTTTAGTTTTGAAAATAGAAATTTAAAATGAAGCACATCTCATGAGCTGACTTTTGCTTATTTAAAATATTCATTATTGTGATAAAGCAAGTGATAGAAAATTGTCTAAATTTTACCACTGAAGTTTACTATTCTTACACTTATTTTAAAATGTTTCTGTGCCTCTAACAAGTAACACAAGACTCGGTTTTTCAATAAGAGTGTTGTGTGGTTTTCTATCACTTCTATTTTCTCATCTGGAATTAATTTTAATGAATATCAGCCTAGCTCTCCACAGAATCGAATCTAGTTGTGCCCACTGAAGTTACCTGGGCTAATTTCATTATGCTGTCTTTGACTCTGCAGTGCGTCTCACTGTGGGGAGCTGAATTCTCAGCTCTGAGATGATGCAAGTCTGACACGCGTGTTCTGCCCTGTGTGGCTGGGTCTTGTGTTGTAATGGAACTGCAGTTCTTGCCACGTGTTTGCTGTCCGCCAGCATTCTGGTCCTTTAAATCAGTCAGATACACCCAGATACTTAATTGATTCAAAATAGCTCTGGCCCCACATTCTAGACTTACTTTCCCTACTTCCTCTTTATGCCATCTTTCGCTGCTCTGCCTCAACTCTAATGCACTGGCTCGTAAGATTCAGTATTTGTATTTGGTTGTGAATCAAACACCAAGAAGCCCTTCACTGAGAGATCTTACTGTGGATAAGCTTAGAGGTAACAATATTGGGGAATGGCTGTGACCTTCCTTCCCCTTCCCTATCCCATGGCAGACATTGCTAGTTAAACATCATACTCTTTTCCTACTGAGCCTGGAGGCAGTCTTAGATTATTCCTAGTACAGTTTCTTAAGCCATCATTACCGATGGTGTGAGTGAGACAACTGAGACAACATCACCTTGCCATTTCCAAACTCATCCCGATAGCTCTTCTTGCCTTGGACAGCTGCTAGGGTAATACCCTCCCCAAGTGGAGAGCCTAGCTAGCACAGGATGCGTAGTTGGTGCCTCAGCCCCATCCTATAGAGTGGATATCTTTGATTAATCACACTCGTGATTTTTAAAACAAGAGTTTCCAGATCGCAAATCCTTTGTTTGATAGCTTCCTTGGTATTTCAGAGTGTAAGTTGTCAAGTGAAACTGTCAGCACTTGAAGCATTCACTCCTTCACTCCCAGGTCCATTCTGCTTTCACGTGTTACTGATTGGAAATGTCCCATACCAGATATTGTCCTGTCACAATGGGGCACACCAGTAAACGGGGTACAACAGTCAGTTCCTTCAGGGAGTAAGGATCTATGAGGGGCGGGAGGGGGGGTCAGCATTTGTCACAACATGAAACAGAATAAGAAATGCACTTAGAAGGGGAAACGAAGTATTGTGGAAGCCCAGAGAAAGAAAATTTCCCACCAATGTTTGGGGATATTGACCATGGAGGGAGTAGCAATTGAGGGGCACATTAGCTCTGCTGATTACTGGGTGTGTGATCTTGGACTTGTTATTACCCCCCTCTAAGCCAGCGGTTACTCAAGTAACAATGTAAGGATAGTATCGGTCACTCTGTAGAGGATTGTGTGGTCAGCATTAGATGAGGATGAGAAAATAAAGAGAAATTAGGCTGGAACATTGTAAGTGCCCAATAAATGTTAACTCTCTGAATGCCCAGATTTAGACACAAAGAAGAAAAGAAAGTAAACTTCGGATTACATGTGTGTCTGGCCCCACTCCTGCCCTTTCGTCCTTCACACTCTGTCCCCATTTGGAAAAGCTAGCCTCAGTGCCCACGATAGTGGTGCAAGAGGAAGAGAAGGGAGTCCAAGGAAGCTAGCAGTGGATAAGAATCGAGGAAGAATGTCAGTTTTCTGCAAGCGCTGTGCTCCCTTTTCAGTGGTTGAGGTGTGGCGGCTGTGAGTGAGGTTTTTGAAAGGGATCTGTGACCTGGTCTGTGGCATTGCAGGTGCGGTGGTTTTAAATTGTTCACTTCCTAAACCCTAAGAGGCCTCTGAGTGAATATTCATTTCTACCCAGTGATAATAATGGCCAAATATCCTCTGTGGTTTGAGACCCTCAGAGTCATCTCTTCATCAGTCTCCTCCTACATCCATCTCTCCCCCATGCACCTTAGACCAGATGACCTACTGTTGGCCTCAAATATCTTGCAAGGATAATACAAAGATCTGATGCCATGGAAACAGTTTTGGTGTCTGAATTCAGTAGTTCTCAATCCGGGCTGCACATCAGAATCTCTGGCAAGTCAGGGACTCCTCCCCACAGGGTTTTGATGTAATTTAGCTAAGATAAGACCCTGACCTCAGTCATTTTAAAAGCTCCCCAGATCTTTCTTAATGTTCCGTCAAGGTCGAGTACCACTAATTTAATTGAATAAATTTTGAGAGGAAAATTCAGCCATAATTTGCTTATTAATTCTAACATGGAAAAAGAGAAAAAACTGTAGGAGAAAAAAATAGTTCTTATTTGTTAGAGAAGAAATGTTTGCCTTTTAAAATAGCTAGGCTAAAAAGGCATCATTCATGACCAAGGCTATATGCATAAATAGATAGCTTTTTTCAGAAGGCTCGGCTTATTACTGAGGGCATTGTATCAAGGTATAGAAGTTGCAGTGGTTTGAAACTGGTTCCAGGTCTAGAAATTTGGAGAGATTTGTGTTGAATTGTGAAGTTAAAACATCTAAATTTAGCAAAAGTAATTTCTCAGTGAGTTATTGCTCAATATTATCTTTACATATTAAATCTTGGCCACCTTAAAAGGGAAATCGAACAGCTTTGTAGATTGTTAAAGAGACAGATCTGGCCCTGGATGTGCGCACAAGCAAACAGCGCAGCCTTGGTTAAAAGGGGGCTGGGAAGACAGATGATCTGTGTGGTTTGACCCACTGGTTTCACAGATGTGAAAAAGGGGCCAGACAGTTGGAAAACTTACGTAAGAATGAAAAGTTGGGGTTTGGCCTTTACCTTTTGGTCCGTTTTTTCATGTTGCTGAACTAACATTTCATTGTCATTGAGTATCTTTTAGTCCTAGATTCTAGTAAGAATCCCCTTAAGAAACCAAAGGAACCAGATAGGAGCTTAGGCACAAAAATTAAAGAAATCCAGGTAATAACTAGGACCCTCACCCATTCTTATAGCTCACAAATCTTATTTTGGACATGACAGGTACATGGTCTGGGTGGGGGCCAAAGCGAGGTCAGTGATGTTAAGTCACTCGGGCTGTTGACTCTTCTGATAAGGAGGGAGAGGACCAAAACCTCAGAGGGTTTGAACCTGAAGGCCAAGGTTAAATGGCACCACCAGTTGCAAGGATGGAGGAGGAATGGACTTTGACAGCTTATTCCTAAGTAAAGTCAGAGGCATCTCTGTCTTCTGCTTTAATAAAGCAAGCCTATGGGTGAAACATCTCCAACCTTCTCCCAAAGTAAGACTCAGCCAGGCAACCTCCTCGAGGAAGAAAGTTGCTAAATATAATACAGGACACCAGTTAAATTTGCTTCAGATACGCAACAAATGCTTTTTAAAGTACAAATGTATCTCGTATTGGCTTCAAATACTTAAACTGAAAGAAGTATTTGTTGTATATTTGAAATTCAAATTTAACTGGGCACCTTCTACTTTTATTTTCTAAATATGGCAACCCTCTCTGGGAAACTCCTCTGTACTTCCTTCCCCCATAATCTGCCTAGTTTCCTTTCTTCCGTTTTCCCATAGCGTTTCGTACCTAGTGACACTGTTACCTACTCATACGTCTGTTCTCTGCCCGTTTTGTTGTTTAGGGATAGGCCTATGGAAGGAAGGCTGGCATAGGGCAGCCCTCAGGAAAACCTGGTCAGATAGGCGATGGATGGAACACCTCTGTCTGAGCCCAAGCGTGCGCCTGGTTCAGGACAGGCTCTTCCTGCTTCGGGGGAAGCAAGTCCATGTGCAGCTGACCCTGGTGTTACCTAAGAATATTTTTGGGGGCTGCTCTATGTTCTGTTATTCAGGGCCAGCCTCTCTATTCTGTACTTTCAAGAAGCACAATGAAGCAGCTTGTGATGCCTTCCCTCCCCGTGGTGGGTCTGGGCCTGGGTTGTTAGGCCAGCGGAGTTGAGAGACACATCTTCTCTGACTGCTCTAGAAATGTCCCCAGGCCCCGTCAGCCTGCTGTAACTCAAAGCTGCAAATCGTTGAATCGGCTCCCGTGGGGGGTAGTGAGTGCGTAGGTTTCCTTTGACTTTGTTCTCTTGCTGCGTGAACATGTCAGAATTTGGTAAATTTTATAAAAGGGAACCGGAGACAAAAAAAAAAAAAAAAAGCAACCTTGAATGCTGATTTATTCCCATTGTCATGAGCAATGCATGATTCACCTGCACGTTGATACCCCCTGGGAAGCCTGTGCCATGTCCGCATTTGTGGTTTTCAGAAATCAATTCCGGCTTTTCACTTCACGAGTACAAGTACGGGGTTCATGGGGACAACGATAAAAATGCTAGTCCCGTATGCAAGTATAGAGTGGAACAATTTAATGTGTATAAAGCGCCTAGCAGAGTGCCTGGCCTCTGTCAGTGGTAGCTGAAGGTCAGTAAAGACTTCAGATTTCAGAGTGTACCCACCGGGTACCCAGGAGGTAGGCCCCGAAGAGAATGAGGAGCTCGAGTATGTGTAGTTGGTATAAGGCAAAGCCAGAACTCAGCTGTGCTGATTCTTCATCCCGTTAACTCTTTTCCCTCTTGACCGTGAGGGATCCTGCGTGGCCTGGGTGATTGACCCTGGAGTCTCTGTGGTAAATGAGAGGACTGTGTTTGGAAACTACTCTTGTAGATTCTCGGGCACAGCTGTTCCGTTTGGCCGTGCTGGGCACACAGGCATCTCCTAGTTCTCTCCTTCCCAGATCAGCTCTCCCTCTTCTTTTCCCTGCCAATACGAAGAAGGGATGCTATGAAATCAGCCAATATGTGGACACCACGGCTCTTACTGTAAGGTGTTAAATTTAGGAGTCCTATGGACACAGGAGCGAGCCCCTCATACTTAGTTTATCATATGGCCTCTTTTCTGTCACATTGCATCTTACTTGTTCGGCCTGAAGACTAAGAATGGAGCATCAATAATTAAAGGTACCATCACAGCTGAAGCTTCCGTTAGTTATTTTTCTCCAACCCTGACATTTTATGAGTCAACAAAGCCAAAGCCGTCAATATGAAGCAGATTATTTTTAGCAGTTTTTTTAACCAATGTGCTCTAGCTTTAAATTAAACATTGACGTCGGTTATTATTAAAATTCTGAAAATTCTGGGCAGAGAGAAGCCTATGTTAACACAGTAAATGCTGGGCTTTTATTACCTTGTTTTGAAAAACATCAAGTGACTTGCTGCTCCTACCACATCACAATGGTGTAGAACTAGTGGGTTGTGAATTTGCTAAGGATTCGTTTGTTCAAGGTCAGAATCTGAATGTGTGGGTGTCGTTTGCATGGTTGAGTGTTACTGTGGACTTTAACCTTTTTTCATTCACAGTAGCTTAGCTTTGACATTATCTCATTATGGCTTGATTCTATGAAATGTGTCCCATGCTCTGATCAGCACCAAAAAGACAGTGTTACAGGTTTTTTAAAGTTAATTATCACTTCTTTTTTGAGAATTTTGCTGTATTCTTTGCAATTTGAGAGACCTAGGGCAGCCTCTGGTAACATGACCCTAGGGTTGGGGATCAACTCTACCTGCATGATACAGTGGAAGGAATACTGCTCTTGGAGCCAGAATACCTGGTTTCTACCACTTGCCAGCTGCGTGTCCTTGGACAAATGATTTCGTGTCTCAAGATCTGAGATTCCTCATCTTTTCATTGAAGGGCTCTGGGCTAGAGCAGTAATACACAAACTGATTTCTATGTGCTCACTGAGAAACATCAGGGTCCCTCATGGCTGGGAGGGAGAAGGTCTTCAAACAGGGTCTTAGTCTCTCTGCCCCAGATGACTGTAACTACTCACTCCTATTTGTTTTACTTTCCTGTGCTTCTGCTTAAAGATTTAGCCTGGGAAGGGTTCCTCTGCTAAGAAAGTTTGAAAAGCCCTGGACAATATGTTTTCCAACCTTTCTTTTGGTTATCAAATTCTATTCCATGTGTCAAATTAGTATTGAAAATGTCATCAAACTATTCACTGACAATGTTAACTGTATCACTCTGAACTTATTTTGTAAAAAGGTACCTGGATTTCAGAGTGGGCCTGAAAATTTGCATTCATTCAGTGTCGTGTGGTGAGTAGGAACTTATTCCCTAGGGTCAAATGGCCTAAGTTCAAATCCGGTCTCAGGCCCTCTCTGTATAACCGTACCTCTCTGGGCCCCACTTACATCAATACCCATAGGTTCTATTGTCACCCCCCTTTACAAAGAGGAAACTGAGGCACAAAGAAGGTATTGAGATGAATAAGATTAACAGTTCCCACTTCCTAGAGTTTTGTGCTGATTAATGAATTGATGGGTATAAAACACTTCTCACCATAACTAGAACATAGTATATGCTGAACAAATATCAATTGTTATTTTAAGTTCATTTATTTATTAAATATCACTTGTGGATCTACCATGTGGTAGTCATTGTGCTGACTCACAGAGATTCAGGGTGGACACAACATGGCCCCACTCTCATGACTATCCTAGAGATAAACCAGAGAGAGAGCCAAGTAAACGTTTTTGCAAAGCAGTGTGATAACTGGTGCTAAGGCTCCGAAGGAGGCATAGATACAGGAAGAAGGGAGAACTGATACAAAGAAGACAACAACTCGTGAGAGGTGTTTGAGACTGTCTCAGTCATGTAGAAGGGCCAGAGCATGGGCGGGAGGGTGATAACAAGACGTAAAAGACAGCCCAGCTTTGAATCTTCAGTAATGAAAGTCCTCTGGCTTCTCTTGTTCATGAGCTCTTCGCAAAGGCAGATGCTAATAAGGAGCCTGCTCACCGCCATCTCTGTACCCCCTCCACGTCATTTCTGGCTTATCCTGGCCAATCATGAGGAATTATAATATACCTGCTGTTGCCAAGTTGGAGACTGAGAGTTTATGTCTGTGTATATGTTCCAGTTATTTATTAAAAACTCAAGGTTTTCAGGTAATTTCCACACAAATCCCTTGGGGGAAAAATAGATTGGGAGAAAAGCTAAGAGACTCATAGCTTTTCTAATAACGTTTATACCCAAACAAGCCATCTTTCTGAAAGCCAAGTGCAGCCCTCAAACCAGAGTATCTGCTGTCTTTTGTTAGAGAAAAACTCAAGCACAATCCAGGCCTGAACAAGAAATTATGCTAGAAATCTCAATAAAAAGGAAAAGTACCTAGGCATGAAAAAAAATCCCTTGTTGAGAAATGAGCCCAAATAAAGCAATACTGTGTCCCCTTTGGACCCCCCTCTTTCCTTATGGATCCCCAAATTCCTCAGACATTGGCTCTTAAATACAAGGGGGACGCCGAAGTTTTTCTTAATGTTATTTAATCAGATGGCATACTGTTCGATCATTATGTCAGTACAAAGCCAACTCTCAATAATATGCTATAAAACTGCGTGATGAATGAGTGAATGAAAGACAGAGGGCAGCACAGGTGAATATCCCGCGGGCTATTCAGTCCTGAATCTGCAGGTTTCCTTAGGACAGGACTGGTGGCTTTTGCTGTCCTTCGTGGCAACCAGAGAGCTTTATGAGCCTACAATCAGCGCCGCGCTCGACACCTACGGGGCTCCGCATTTAGTGAACACCTCAGTTTCTCGGTTTGTGTTCTTCCTGGGTTAGTCGTTTCTACAGTGAAACAGCACTAAGGGGAAACCAGTATACTCTTGGTGTGCCAGTCATTTTGTGTCGATTTATGCAGTCTGTGTACCTCTCTCTGAAAATTCAGGTCTTTCCAAAATATGAGGGTGTATCATTAAAACTGCAAGGCCCATTCTAAATCTTTCCTCGTCAAATACCTTTGTACCTCCCCCTTCCTTCTTTTGGCTTCCCCAGTTGTTAGTTCAAAGAAGCCAGGACCAGGCACTGCTTCTGTATGTGAGGCTGAGCTGCGCATTGAGGCGAAGCTGAATCCTCGATCTCTGCTCTTCAGGATTCCGTAACCTAGTTTGTGGATGAAGGGCACCCAGTTAGCAACTGGGGAACAGAGAGCAGGCACTGCGATAAGGAGTTAAAGTGTGTTTTAGAGTTCAAAGGAAGGACAAATTGTGACGAAGTGGAGTAAAATGCTACTTGCTTTTCTTTAGCTTTCTCCCTCTCAGAAACCTCTTGGTGGCTCCAATGGATGCAACTATTAATGTTTGATTCACGCACTAAGATTTTTAAATATAATGACGCTTTGTCACACAACATAATTTCTCAGTCCCCATGGAAACTGCAATATCAGGGTGTGTGTTGGAGTGAGAGGAGCTTAATTTCAATCAGTGCCAATAAAAAAGAGGGAGAGTGACATTCTATACACTCCGAACATCCTTCCACCTGCCCCCTTTTTAAAGAAAAATGAATTCAGATGATTTCCCTGTGGATATATGCATCTCGCTGGATTATAAACCCTTTGGATAAAGGTTCCTAATTTCTTCTAATTCCTAGTTCCTAATTTCTTCTAAATTCTTATACTCTTAGATCTAACAGACACACTAAATACTATTTGTTGAATTATTAACACATTCAGAAAAACTGGGCAACTATATTAGCAATTATCAATGAAAGGACAATTCCTCGAATCCCTCAGATATCCCTCTTGATTTGTCCCTTTCTCTTGTATTGATCTCACTAAAATTTCCCCATTGGTCCAGGTATCTCCATTGTTTTAGAGTTTTCTCCATTTTTGTAAGTGCCGCCTTCTTTCCAATGCCTTTTCGTTAAAGGCAATAATTCTTGGACTAATGATGGATGAAATACCTAACATCCAATCACTGACGCATTTCAGATTCTCCATGATAGATCCAGAATCCCCGTGAGCCAAGAACACCCCTATGTCCCAGGTATTACACATCGCCGACCCTCTTCCCTGTCTTACCTTAACAATCTTCTCACTCCATTCCTCAACATTTTCTGATCTTTGCTATTTCTTATTCCTTATATCATGATTTTATATTCTGTATTCCAGGAGGTAGAAGGAATATTCAGAGTAGTAGAGAGTACAGAGGCTGTTTGGTCTTGCAACTTGACTTTGCCCTATGACCAAGGGAGCGTTATTTAACCTGTCTATTCCTGTCTCACAGGCTGGTGTGTGTAATCAATGAGATATGCTATGTGTTATTCCACCCCTCATGTGAGCTCTGGCTTTCTCCCTCGCTTTGGATTCTTACTTGTTCTGTGCGAGTCTGTTTAACCCTGCCCTGACCTTAGACCCTTCTCTAGTATAACTGATGTTCCCCCCTTCCTGCCCCGCCTGCATTTTCCTTTACTGCTAGATAAATTGGGGAAGTCTGCACTGGAGGTCACAGAGGGTAATAATAGCCTTTGAGGAGTGTTTCAGACATATAGTGAGCACACACACACACAGTCACACAGTAATCGCCGTTATAACTTCTAGGTATGGAAATTTCATCCTCCCTTTTTCCTAAAAAATAGACAAGTCTTTAGAACCAATGGTAGAAATGGTGTTATTTCTAATCTAAGGAAATATCAGGAATGCTTTAGCAAAAGGTAAAAAATAGACATCTTTTCCCTTTAGTTCTCTTTATTTTTTCGATGATACTAGTCTTTTAATTCCCAGGCCAAGGTATGATGACAAGCAAAATTGTGCTTAATCCCAGATTCTTCCTGTAGCCTCAAGTCTGATACTAGTTAACATCCTCACTTCTTTCCAACTTGACAGTGCTTGACAAATGTAATTCTTAGAGTGGCCACTACATTAAGTAACCAGACACCATCTAGTTGTGGCTTTGCAGTCAGGAGAAACTGGAAAATGGTCACAAGCAAGGCCATTTTCAGGAGTTTCAGGTATCAGAATATATAAATACAGGGGAACCTGCTTCAGTCTTTGAGTTCCCTGTATGGCTCAGGTTCGGGAACTTGGTCTAGACCGTCAACAATCATAAGGGAAAAGTAAGAAAAGAAGGGTGTTTGATGAGATTCTGCCAGTCTGCCAAACTAGAATCTAACTTTGCTGATACATGTGGTATTCCAGGTAGAGCAGTTGTCCTTTTAGTTAAAAGTAACAAATGCGTGCTTGTTTAAAGGGCGGGTGGTTGAGATTGCTATTTTTTTGTTTGTGGCAAGCCCATAATGTAAACCGATGTGTTCTGGACAGGAAGAAATAGATACCACAGTGAGGTCCTAACCCCTTAGGAGCAGAGGCCCATGATACAGAAACTCAGGGAGTGGCTGTGGATGGTAACACACAGCTACTAAGTGGCAGAGACAGGGCAGTAAGACCCTGACACTGTCATCTCACTACGATTCTACACTGCCTCATTCTGAAATTGCTTTCAGAGCCGAGTGACTCCTGTCAGCACCCAAATCAATGACTTCATTTTATAAAGGGGGGGGGGGTTGTGGACTAAGCATCGCCCACTTACTTGAATGACAAGCTCACTTCGTAAAATACCTACTCCATGCCTTGGGGGTTGGGGTGGATCCAACAACTTTGACTAAGATGAGGCTTGAAGGTAGTCCCTCAGCATTGGTAGTAGGGTTTCCATATTTAATTTCTTATGTATTTTTCATGGATGTCTGGTCCTTTCAAATGGATTTGATCCTGTGCATATGTGATGTGAGCATTATTTTTAAAATGCTTTTAGTGTGGTCTTTTCTTTTGCGTTTCCATGTACATGACTTTCACCCCAGTAAGCCCAAGAGCTGCATCAATTACGTATTTCAGGGATAATGGAAAGAAAAATAATATTCAGTTTGTGACATTCCAGTTAGGGCTTTTCAAACTTCAACAATACAATCATCTTCATGCTAGAGTTTGTTAAAAGAAATGAATATAATATAAAGTGGGTGAAGTAGGTTTACAGTTGTTCGCATGGAAAATAACACAATAATTAACAAATAATAATATAAGAATAAACTCCATGCTCTGTATACTTATAGCTGTAAACCTACTTTTGTCCCACCCCGTATACGAAGTGTATTTCATCCTCACATTTCCCCCCATCTCGCTTTTCAGTAAGTAAGAGCTTAGACTGGTAGGCTTGACTGCAGAGTTTTGTAGGCATCCTGAATATACAGGAAGAACAAGGTAGAACTACTCATATCCTCCAGAGGGGCTTGGAGAGCCTGAGGGGAGACAGAAGTGGAAGCAGCAGATGGTCAGCCCCGTGTCCCACTCTCCCTCCTTTAGAGTGAAATACCAGAGGAAGAAAGGAGGATGGCATGGTAGGAGGAAATGCTGAGAGATTTCTGGTTCCTTTTCTTCTTAGGATGCTGGAAGGTGATTTCCTCAGAGGCCATGCACCTGACTGGGACCCAGTCCTCATGGTATGGTTAAGCAGAGGGAAAGCTAGAGGGTAGCCCTCTTAAACCACCGTTATTTCCTATGAGCTTCATGGGGACCCATAATCTCCCACGTGCCCCTGAGATACGTGGTAGAGGTTACTTGAGATTGTGTCTGGGGAGTCTGCCAGGAGGGATTCCTGGAATAAAGAAAACCCAATTCTGTAGTTGGAGACCGTGTGGGAGTTACAGCTGGCCCTCAGCGGGGTGTGCCACATCAGCTGTAGTCAGTCAGTAGGGAAGACACCACACCCTGACCAGGCAAAAAGAGAATCAACCAGGAGTTTCCCCACTTTTAAACTTTGGAACCAAATTTCAGCAGGACACTCAGGGATGAGGCCAGCCTCATGTCAGAGGTCATTAGTCCAGGGAGAAATCCATACCATCCACTGTACAGCAGACATGAGCAGCAATCCACAAGGTACCATGTGCACTTGAAGACCTGGTTTCTCCTCCTCTCCTTTTTTTATGGAGTCAGAGAGACTGGATACCCTTTAAAACTCAGAGACCATTTTGGAGAGGCGATGAATGGGAAGAGAGGAATCTGAAAAACCAAGATTTTAACCCAAAGGGCCTGGTCACTTACTTAAAGGGAAAGTTTTTATTAGTGACCAGCAATTTTTTTCTACAAAGACCTAGGTAGCAAGTGTATAGACTTTCTGAGCTACATGTACTCTATTGAAACTACTCCTTCTGCCCTTGTAGCATGAAAGCAGCCATAAACAATTGTAAATTAATGAGTGTGACTGTGGTCCAACAAAACTTTATTTAGACAAATAGTGGACTTACAGGGCATAGTTTGCCAATTCGACTTCTCATCACTGAATTAGATTAAGTTTCTTGATATTAATTACAGATATTTTCTCCTATTAGTCAACAGAGTAGGCATTTTGGATACAAATAAAATTAAATGTAGAAATAATTGGTGCTTTCTTTATGTATTTTTGTGAAACAGGAATAAAAATTTAATTCCTCTCATGTTGAAAGGGGAGAGAGAAATTTAGTGTAGGGGGAATTGTTTGTTTCCCTCATCCCTCAAGCCTTGTGGTGACTGGAAGCGTTGGGGTCTTTGAGGAGCCAGAGAGGTGAGCTCAGAGTGGGTGATGGAATTGGGAGGGAAAGAACAGCTGACCACAAAAAACGGAGCAGAAATGCCACACTTCCTGCTCTTGCACATTGCCCTAGGAATAAAGGCAAGGCATACTTGGCAAAGTCAAGTACTTTTAATAACAGTTATAGTTATGATAATGGAAGTGACAACATAGTGATTATTAATACGACTACAGTACCAGTCAGGATGGGTTTAGTTATGCTGCAGTAACAAGCAGCTCTGAAATCTCAATGGCTTAAAGCAAAAAGTTTATGTATCACTCATTGTCTGTGTCTGTCGAAAGTCAGTCAGGTGCTCTCTTCCACATTGTCCATAAACTTGTTCCAGGGCTCAGGCATTGGACAGGATACTGTCTGGAGCATCTGTAGTAACAGGGGTGCAGTGAAAGTGGTAAAGTACAAACTGGCCTCCACAAGAAGTGACACACGTCACCTCTACTCTCATTTCATTGGCCCAAAAGAGTTATATGACTAAGCCTGACTTCAATGGGTCAGCAGAAACATAATCCTCTAGGGAGGAAAAGTTATTAATGAAAAGTAAATTGCTGTCCCTCAACTACGATTTCCAAGGAACAGCATACTAAGCACCGTGCTAAGCACAACATAATTTTATCCTTATTCAGAGACCTTGTAAGATAGGTATTATCAACACTTTACTGATGAGCACATTTAGAATCTTGGGAATTAAGTAACTTGCTTCATCTAGCCAGTAGACAATAAGGATTTAAAAGCCAGATAGGCCAGACAGCTTGTACTTTTAGGCACCACATTGTACTACTTTGATCATTTGTAGTATGTAGATTAGTGTTCACAGTCTCAAATGTGTTTAATGGCCTGGAAGTTCATAGAAATCTGTGAAGCAGTTTAGATATAGTACAATTCTAGGGAGGGTTGTGGCAAACTGGAGAGCTCATGCTATGTCTAAAAGAAGCGGTCTAATTCTTACCTGGTGTTGCTATGTAAAAATATGCCCATCATTGTCAGATCTCCAGGTTCTTAAAAATGTTCTCAGAAACCTGGATTTTTATATGTGATTTCCTGATTTCAGAATGTTAAAGACAAGCCAAGATTTAAAAAAATTATAGCCTATATAAAATAAATCTATAGGTCAAACATGTCCCATAAGCCATTAGTTTACAGTCCCTTAACTAGTTCTTTTGGTAGAGTCTGACCAGTTTGTTGGGGAAACATTAACACTGAAAATAATCTCAAGATTATTATGGTTCGCTGGGCCCCAAATCTATGTGCAATTTCTGTTAAGCAGCAGGACCAGGGCAGCATGGCAAAGGCTGAGCACTGAACTCAAATGATTGTCATCAAGATGCATAAATGTTTGTGTAGGTTGAGGGCACAGTACAAATACATTTGGAGCAATTCAGATGTTTAGACTAGCTGTGGAGCCATTTCCACTTGCAGGCTGCCACCACATAATACACACTGCTTTCTTCTTTCCCTGGCCAGTGAGGGGCTGTTGCCATTCACTGGAGCACCTTCCTCAAGAGGGGGCAGTTCCGTGTCCTCTGGTTCAGTCTATGCGGCACCACCAGACTAAGCAGCCTTGTGGGTTGACATGTGCTAATTACCACACGCCAAATGGAATGGCCATTCCCAGTAGCAGTCAAAGCTAGTCACATACGCTTCTGGTGTCAACAGTCAGGACTGAGCCTGGTGGAAGGTTTGATGGGTATGGATTTTTCTGTAAAGGAGATAGCTGGAGTTTTTGAAGGAATTAAAAAAGAGTCTAATGGAATTTCTTATCTGGGGATTTAAGTATATTTTTCTTGGAGGAAGATCTATCATTTCATTGATTTCTCAGGTGGGTCTTGCCATCTCCAGCGTATGCACCACCAAATCCTTTAAGCTGGAAAATCATCAAGAGAAGCAAGGAAATATCTCCAGCCATCCCAAACCATCTTCCTTTAGAAAGCATTCCAGGCAAGAGGGTTTACTGATTCCTAAACAGAAGCCTTACTTTCTGGCTGCTTTTCTTCACTCAAAGTGCTCTTTCTGGCTCTCTCTGCCAGTTACCCTCCTTAAAAAAACAAAAACAGCAGAGAGAAACAAAACTGTAAGGCATTTCCCAAATCCCCTTACAGGATGTTTTCAATTCCTCTGATCCTTGAGAACATTTTCTTTGTTGTTCGCTGTGATGTCACTGTTCTGCCCCTTATCACTGTGAGTGTGTGCCCATGCAGGTGCGTATTATATAATTTCCTTACAGAATAGCAAAGTCCAGGAGGACAGCTGGGATGCCGTCTTCATCTTGAAATCACAGGTGGTTGCTTGTACATGGTGGGTACTCACCTCAGTATTTGCCAACTTGAACTGAATATTGCTGTCTGGTTGGATGCTTAAGTCCGCTGGTTTAGGTTCTTGAGGAGAATGACTGAGTAATGACAGTCAGTCATTGGGTATTTGTGTGCCCCCAGGATTTTCTTGAAAAGCCCCTGGGTTGAAGAGTGCACATCTCTGTGCCTAATCCTTTGCAAATTCCTGAGTGTAAACCACATGATAGTAGAACCATCTTGCCCTGTGAATTCATGGATGCCCTGGCCTTGCTTCCTTGTACTTAAGACCTTCTTCCTCATAGACTCAGTCTTACTGTAGCCTCTCCAACACTCTGAGTTTAATCTCAGCATGTGCTCTCCTCTTGCCTTTGTCATCCACGTGACATACGATATCTCTCACTGGGAGACCCCATTGTTTCTATTTTGTAATTGTTTCTACTCACCATATTGGCTCAGTCTCTATTCTCACTTGGTCCTTATTCTGATACTTCTTGTGATCTAATGAAATAATCATGGACCTTGAAGTTAAACAAACTTGATTTTGAATTCCAACCTCATCATGTACTAGCTCTGTGAACTTGGTTGCCGGAATCCCTAGTTAATAAATAATAACTACTTTTCAAGCTAGTCATAAAGGTTAAATGAAATGATCATTTAAATGGCACAAACAAGCATCCGATGAATGGTAGCTATTCTTGTTAATGTTCTGTACTGTACCCATTCTTCTTTTAATCCTGAAGCACAGCCTGAAGTGAGGGCCTGGTTTATAACTTGTTTTATGAAATATTTTTCCTGGGAGTAGTATATTGCTACATGACTTCCTGGTAGGAACTAGTATTTTTTGACCATCCAGAATCCACCTTTACATTGATGATAATATCGAAATACTTTTGCATTTGTTTCACAATCTCCCCCCTCTTTCTCAGTGTTGAAAGCATCAGAGAGTTAAAAGTGGGCCGCATCTATTGCTTCTTAGTGCTGTAACTTTGCCATATGTTCTAAGGTTTGCAAAATGAAGAATAAATCCCTTGGAGATGGAGATTTTTAGAGTCTTGATTCTCAGTGTAACACAAAGGTGGTCTACTTTTATAAGAACTATGAATGACCTACGTGATTTGACCACATGTTCGATCTCTGGGAGCCAGGCCAGAGTGCCTAGTACAGAGTTAATGTGTAACTGATGTATGATGAATGAGATCTTTCCAACCTTTCAATAATTGGCCGGTCCTGGAACCAGTTTAAGACTAACTTGTCACCCTCTTCTATACCAAATCAACCCTATATAACTTTTAAAGTGAATTAAGATAATAATAACGACCCCCAAAGGTCATTATTTTGGGGTCATTGTAATCAGTGAATCCAATTATTTTGGATGGTTCCTTTATGCCCGTAAGTCCCAGGATGAGGATGATAAGAAGAACCCTGGGCAGGAAAGAGGACCTGTTTCTGCTTCAGCCTGGGCCAGTAAATGGGCGCACTAACTTGTGTAAGTTGTTTTACCTTTCTGGGCTTCTGTTTCTTTATTTGTAAAATGAGGGGCTCAAATTAGATTTCCTAAGAGCTCTTCTAGGTTTTACATTCTGTGAATCTATTGCTGAGACACCCCCAACCTTATGTCTATGCATGCTAAGTGAGAGCATATTACGGGGAGCTCAGTGCATGTCAGGTGTTTTCTTCCATATGGAACTAAATCCCTCATTTGTCTTTGCCCCTACCTCATACCTCCATAACTTTATTTTAGGTTGTAAAGTTTGCTCTCAGTTTTTTTTAAAATTCTATTATTCTTGCCCTAAGTAGTAAAACAGTTACTATGACAACGGAGTAATTTTCCTGGATGGCCACATTCAATTTGCTTAAGTAGATATTAGGCTTGCAACATGTTTCATTAGCTTAGAGGCCCTTGGGATGTAACCCTGAAGTGCTGGGCAGGCCAGAGCTTCAGGTTAAGCCCATTGAAACCTGGGTCTATTGACTGTGTTGAGATGACATTTCCTTTACAGGGCCTGTGTCTTAGTTGCTTAGACTTGGTGAGTACCAAAAGTAATTATTAAAGGAAATTGTAAGAAGATTTGCTACTTTAGCTAACAGAAAAAGAAATGGAAGAAAAACTTTAAGTACAATGCTGGATAGCATAAATCAGAAGGTAAATAGCCAAGATATTAAAGACTATGTTTTGTATCTGTTTATTTCCCTTTTATATGAAAGAGGAAAATAGACCTTTATCTAAATTAAAGCTTAGATTCCCAAAGGCAGTCTGTTAAGCAGGTAACGGCTGTCCAACAGTAAGCAAATAGAATACATTTGGTCATTTGAGTAAAATGCTAATTCTAATCAATAGCTATAAGGTTAATACAAGTGAGCATTAGTCTTTATTATAATAGCACTATCAGTGAATATATTTTGAGTGTTTTCAATATGACAGACATTGTGTTTGTGACAACCATATGGAATGTCTATTTTTATCATTATTCTGATTTTACAGATAAGAGAAATGGAGGTGTGGAGAGGTACATAAACTGCCCAAAGTCATGGCTGTTAGGCAGACAAACCGAGTTGCAAACTGAGTAGCCCTGTGCAGTACCTGCATCCTCCAAACACACCTTGTATGTGTCCAGAACCTTGAAGATGATGTAGTTAAACACAGGAGAAAGTTTGACAGTGCATTCTCGGAGAGCTGTGTGTTAAGTGTGTGTGTGCACCTGGGCACTAATTTGGAAATGACATGTTAGATAGGCATGTTTCAGTGCTCTGTGATGAGGCCAGGACACACTGGAGAGTTTCAGGAGAGAGGCTAGCCATATGCCATGGGCTTGTGGACATCTCTCACAATTAAAGAGAACCCATGAGGGCCACCTATTGTTATGATTTCAGTAGCCCTGGGTAGAGCACACGCACAGGCTAACTTTCACGTACACACACTTTCTCTTCAATGCAAGGTATACTTAGACACAGAGATGATTGCAGGGGCCCAGAATGCATTTTTTTCCAGACTCAGGCTGCAGATTCTGTGCTTACAGCAAACATTAAATGTAGGAAAGCAGAGCCTGCTGGTTTGATGGGACCTCTCCCAGCATGGCAGACTAGG
This sequence comes from Sturnira hondurensis, assembly GCF_014824575.4. Taxonomy (NCBI): domain Eukaryota; kingdom Metazoa; phylum Chordata; class Mammalia; order Chiroptera; family Phyllostomidae; genus Sturnira; species Sturnira hondurensis. Next base: position 6,706,772 of record NW_028075269.1, read on the forward strand.
CTGGGGCGGTAACATCTAACTCAGACTTCTCTTTGTATCAAAGTGGGAGATGCCATAGTAGGACATAAGAGCATGGAATTGAGTCAGTGTCCTTACTTGTGTCTGCACACTTACTGTACCACTTATTAACTGCAACACCTTAGAAGGATGTTCCAATGCTCTCGTGCTCAGTGCCTTTAGCAGTGAGACAGGGACGATGTCTTACTCAGGGCAGAAAAGCAGGGTCTGGTGAGTTGATGGGCCACAGTAGCACAGAATCTACCTGCATGAAGACCTGAAGCATGTCCTTGCAGAGACTCTAGGACCGAGGACAGTCATTGCCTTGACAGGGCCTCTCCACCCCTCTCCTACTGCATGGTTAATATATAGATTGGATCAGCTCTTATTAATAAAAACCCAGTCAGCTTTCTCTCACCATTTCTGGCACAGCTACCATGTCGGGACCAGCTCTAATCACAGTTCTAAGTCAATGGACCCATGTATCTGCCTGACCAGGTTAGTCAGAATGAGGGATCATTTAATGTATGACTGGGGAAAGGATAGGGCCCCTCTCTTATTTGGGATAGTGTGATGTGAAGATAATGTCTGGGGCTGCTACAGACCCGGGGGGAGACACTGGGCACGGCCCTCACATGCAGAAGGACAGAGACGAGTGAACTGGCCAACAATGGTTATGAATTCAGAGTGAGCCTCTGACTTGAACCTGTTCCTGGCAAATGTGTTAATCACTCCACCCCCCTCTCCCCACCATTTTTCCACTTTTCCCAAATGCCTCTCTAAGCTTTAGATGCATGTTTGATGCCTAAACCGAGATAGCTTAGTAACTAGTAGTTAAACCAAAATTTACTATCCCTGGGACGTGTTAGGTTTAAGCTGCATTGATTTATGGCCCTCTAATGGACATTAGCAGGAAAAAAAGGGGCGAGGCCCTTTACTTTTCCCACAGATCTCCAAACGGCTTTGGACAGAGAACACCAGTGATTTGTGGATGGCACATAATGGCTATTTTCCTTTTGCAGGTTATCTATAGCATCTGGCTACTAAGTTGTAAGAAATAATGTCTATGTCCTGAGTTAAGTATGGCCAGTACAGTATTGAAGTAGGTCTATGGAGTAGTGTATATCATATTTTACCTCTTTTTTATTTGACCATCTAATAAGGTACAAGATAGGAGACTGGAGAGTAAGAAGGCAAGCACAAGAAAGAATAAATTATTTTAGGAGCCAGAGTGGATCAGGAAACTGCTGAGCAGAATAAAATCCTTTAGCACTACTGTTTAATTTTGCATATTTAATTACTCATTTTTTATTCTCTGCTAGGATCATATGTTAGTAAAGGCAGTACAACTTATTTAATAACTAACCTCTAAAATGTCAGTGATCTAATAAAATAGAAGTTAACTATTACACTCATGTAGAGAGTCAAGACCAGTGAGCCTGTCTGTGTTGCTGGATTTTCCCCATGTAGGATTCAGGGACTCAGGTGTCTTCCATCTCATGCTCCACTATCCTTTAAGGCAGGGGTTGGCAACTTATGTCCTGTGGGCTAAATATAGTCCTCCACTTGTTTTTTGTCAATAAAGTTTTATTGGAACACAACCTCAAATATTTGTTTATGTGTTTTTCATGGCTGCTTTTGCACTATAAGGTAAAGTTGAGTCATTGCAACAGAGATCATATGGCAACAAAACAAAAAATGTTTACTATCTCTTCCTTTACAGAGAAAGTTTACCAGCCTTTGCTCTAGAGTCCACACCTGCACTGAACAGGCAGGGACAAAAAAGGAGAGAGAATTATGAAAACTTCTTTCAAAACTTGGATCAGAAAAGACGTTTGTTTCTTCTACTTTCATTCTACTTTGTTTCATTCTACTTTCATTGCCTGTGCTGGCAACTAGGGAAGGCAGGAGATGTCAGCGATAAACTGATCTTCAGCTGGTGAGTTGGGGTGGCAACACAACTCAACATGATAGGCTTGCCTATCATGTCTTTGTGGCTTAGGTTCAATACTTTTTCTTCAACTCCATACTACTCTTCCTTTCTTTAATTAAATTTCATTGTGTCTGCTTCTTGCTTAGAGGTGGGGATACTGAGTGTTTTTTCCCTGAGGAACACATGATTTAGTAGAGGATATAAACACAAAAATAGATACTTTCAATACATATGGTAATTCTGCTGAGGATGTCATCCCCAGGTGCCTAATCCCATTCGGGGGGAGTAGTTTGAAGTGTTAAGAATTACTTCCTAGTCATGATGACACCTGAGTTAGGTCTTGATAGGTAAGTAGGATCAGGTAAAGGGAAAAGAATGAGTCAGGAGAGAGGGTTGCCCTGGGTGGTAGACTATATTGGAAAACCTACAGAGGCCCTAACATAGCACATTGATCTGGAAGAAATTAGTTTCTGAAATTGTTGAAACATAAAGTTCAAGGGGCAAGATTACCAAGGTTTATGTAGAACACATCAAAGACCTAGGAGTCCATCCATCATTTTGGTGATGAAGGAATATTGAGAGTTTTCATCTCTGTATAGCCATTTTTTTACTAATGGAAAAAAATATCAGAACATTCAGAATAAAGGGTGCTGACCTGTCATGAAAACTATAGGGTAAGAAGAAACATGAAAGATACTATATATTCCACTAAACAAATAAACCAATATAAAAAACTCAATCTCTAGTAAGCCCCTGATCAATAGCAGCATCCTTAGTCTGGCTCTGGTTCAGCTAAAGATCAAGGAAACCACTCTAGTGGTATTTTTTTTCTTGAGGTTATGAAAGATGCGATTCTATTTTGAGCATCCTTCTAGCTTCTGCTTCAATATTATATATACTAATTTTTACCTTTAAGTGTTTCTCCCCTTTATTTGAGGTCTTATTTTATCTACACAGGGTTAACAGGCAACCTATCTTTGTGGAAGGGGGTGGGAACCCACACTGGAGATCCGGATGAGTCCCTTCTTATTTGTTTACTGCTATAAATATAAAAAATTCGGCTTTTGGTCCAGCCTTGCTGGGTGATGAGAGGCACTTGGAAGAGAAGGGACTCCTTTCCCCTTTTAGCGATTTCTTTCATTTACATCAATGTTTTATTCTCATGTTTCACTCCTCCCTGCCACTCTTTCCATTCTCAATTGTCACTGCCTTTTGCTTCGGCAATAAATAAGGAATGAAAGGCAAAACAAAACGTCCCGCCACGGTGGCTGACCATGATAAGTCTGTGGGGGAATTTTTCAGAAACCTCAAGAGAAGAGACTCCGGTGGTTTCCATCCCACAAGTCCCAGCCGCCCTGGGCACAATGGCTCTCCTGCCTGCTTCCAAAGGACAAGACGAGACATGTGCCTGGGGTTTTCTTTCTCCTCCAAACTTCAGACTTGAGCAAACAATCACTGCTTCACCCACACGGAAAACTTGCAAACACAAACACATTCCTCCTCTCCTATTAGTGCTGGGATGAAAAGCAAACTACAAATTAGTTCAAGTTCATGTAGTAAAGTGGTTCCCTCCTGACTGCGAGTACGTAGGCTGGGAAGCTGACTTGGAGAGGGGCTTTGGCTGTCAGGCCGAGAGCAGAATTAAAGCCAAAGTCACTCCAATTACAAGAGAAAGTTTTACAACACGCGCAAAGAAAGCATGTAGGTGGCACAGAACCTTGCCTGTGTGACACACTGGAGTTCCCACTCCACCTGGCAAGTCTGGGTGGCCCCGTGAGCGATGGAGGCAGACTTTTGGGAGAGGACCATTGTGCTCCTCGTCATGGTCCATGAACCTTTATAGAGCAGCCCTTTGAAGGGTGCTTGGCGCCACCACAGAGTTTTATTGTTTGGCAGATTGAAAACTGTTCCAAGCTTTCTCCTGGCTCCGCTGTAAAGAATGTCTGTGCTTCCAGCAAGGAGGTGGCCTCGTCATTCCTGTTGGAAGACATAAGCCTCTTGTTCCAGGGGCAAGAATGTCTACCCATACAATGTGAGAAAGAAACCAGTTGGGAACCGAGCAGTCCTTACAGCAAGCATCTTGGGAACTGGTCAGCTACTTTGCTGGAGTTTGGTCATTTTATTCTCATACCTGTAGTGAAGTATTTGAGGGAAATTCAGGATGACCCACCATCTTGGTAATTAAAAAACAAACAAACAAACAACAGAGAACAAAAAGTAAGTGTTCAAATACTTGGAACACATTGGAAATGGAGTTAGAGGTTGTAAGTTGGAGGCAGCCTTTGTTTTAGTGCAATATCCACAGCCAAGAGAGTTTGATTTAATCCCAGAAGGTCTCCTTCTCTAATGAATCGACACTCTCACCTGGAAGTATCACTATTAGATCATTGATACTGTAGGGCTTTGACTGTGGGACTGAGTCTCTGAGTATAGACAGCAGTAGGGTGCATAACTGGGTATTTAAACCGGTGGGAATTCTATGAAAATTTCATGTATATGTCTGTGTGTATGTGTGTGCATGCGTGGGTCTGCACTTTTCTCAGAGAGAGGATTCATGGCTTCCATTCGACTTCAAAGGGATTTGTAAGTCCTAATATTAAGAACCACTGCAACGCTGTTAGAATGGAAAAAGACTCGTGAAACGCCTGGCTCTGTACCTTTCAATGTGCCTCGCAGTGCTCACATTTTTCTGTTCACGAGATTCACCTAAGTTGCCTGTACAAATGAAGATTCCTGAGCCCCTCCTCTAGACAGGTTGATTTAGTAGATCTTATGGGTGGGGCCTCGAGTTCTGCTTTTTAATAAGATCATGAGCCACTTGCATGGGCCAAAGATCGTAGTACTTTGAAAGTCCAGGGAATTTAAGAGATATGGGAAGTGTGGTGGTCAAGTACAAAGGACTGGTAGACATCACCTTCCTTTCAAAGGACTGGTAGATAACACCTTCCTTCAAAGGACTGGTAGACATCACCTTCCTTTCAAAGGACTGGTAGACATCACCTTCCTTTCAAACCAGAGCAGCTCTTGCCTGGTTTCTACTTCACGTATTGAGCTTCCATGTAAGATTTCATTAGAATAAAAGCTTCAAAATTAGCATAAATATCACTGACAAAATTCAACCCTTTCATGTCACAAAAGAGGGTGCAAAAGAGGACACTGAGACCCCGAGAGATAAAGTGCTATGCCAAGGTCACAATAGCTGTTAGAGGCAGGATTGAAACAAGAATTTAACCCCCCCCCCCCCAATTCCTGGTGCAGGCTCTGATCTTCATGGTTGATTCTCTTTAAAGCATGTTGGGGTTAAAGCACAGAACACTTTTTAGCATATTATCTGAGAAGGAAGATAGTAAGTGTTTAAGATTTCTTAATCAGCCAAACAAGAAAGACTTCCTGCCTTGGAATGTTTAAGTTAGGAGAGACTTGGGTGATCAGGGGCCTGGATGAGGTGGCCCCTGGGAGCCCGATGGAAGTCACAGAGGCACCAGGAGTGCATGTGACTAGAAACACCTTCACTTTGTCCAGCACCAGACTTGTCACCCGAGAAACGTCACCTCCATGAGGGTCCCAAGAAAATAATTTAGTGTTAGGCTACCCTGTGAGTTCTTACATTTATCTATAAGTATGAGTCTATTCTTTGACTTGTGCATTATCTGGTGATTAATGGCTTCGAGGTGATTCTTGACTAGGATTTCCAGGATGGTATGTAATTTCAGTTTAGTTTAATAGTGAGGAGAGGGGACATTTAGCAGGGTTCATGGAGTTTAGAATTGTATTCATTTAGGAAGGTGAACTTCAAAGCTCAGCCAGGATAAATTTGGGTGGTTCTATGAATGAACTAGGCTAACAGAAGTTGTAAAAACAGTCTGAAAATGTTCTCCAGCCTCTCTCACAATTTCTGATGCTGCCACATCCTGACTTGTGAAAAGTTTCTTTTCTTTGTTCTCAGTTTCCGTTTTGGGTTCTGGCCAGTACTGAGACCTAGGACTTTCGAGGCTAGTTCACAGAACTATCAAATAACTTTTTAAAAAAACTTCAGGAACTGTTAACCTGAAATGTGTAGTGAAATGTGTATTCATCCAGGATGTAAATAATCAACCCCTTTAAAAAAGCAGACTTATATTTTATAAAGTTTTGTGCAATGACTATTGACATTCAGAATCCTGACCTGAGGCCCTGTAGAAACTTCATGAGTCTAACTCATCAAAGGAAGATTCCATTGTAATCAGTCACTGTTTAGTGCCAAGTACATGTTACTATTATTTCATTGTGTCATGCAGGTCCCGGTAGGGAGGTCTTAGCATGGACATATCCAGCCAATTCTGACAAGTTAGAGTTTGTCCTAAGGCATGGAGGGATGGGCCCACTGGTGCTTTATTTGCACAAGTAAATGAGCAAATAGCCAGGAAAAGAGAAGCCCAACAGCACTGTACCAGATGCTGAAGGATTTCACCCTGATTGGAGAGTGTTGGTTGGTTGTTCAGATTTTTATGAAGTTGATGAGGATTTTAAAGAAGGTGGACTGTTGGCGTCATCTTGGACATGCCAGACGGCGTTAGTCTCTCTGGGGTAGCGTGAGAGGTTTGAGAAGGTGGGGAGATATACTGGATATCTGCCTTTTTCTACTCTGCTCCAAACCCCAGAGCTGACCTTGGGCTCCTTATCCTTTGGCCTCTGGTTGGTTTTGGCTGGGTCATTGGCCCAAGACCAATAGGAGGGAGCAGAGTGAGGTCAGGGTATTATCACTCTAGTTCTCTTTACATCCTTGGGCTGGATGTTCCTTGGGCTAAAGGCCATAGCTCTGTAGGTTGTCCATCTCCAGCCCCCTCTCTTTCTCCCCAGGTTCCCCGATGTCTCCCTTATCTTGCCCCATCAGGCCTGGGGGTGCAGATGATGAACCTCTGTCACTTGCCCTGGGGTAGTGCAGTGTCCCGTGTGGCATTCCTATATGCTGTCCATAACTCTGGTAAGAATCCTTTTATTAAGTTCACAATTCTTCCAATTTGAGTACATCACTGTTTCCTGCTGGGACCCTGACTGATACAGGTGTGTAGTAATGAATCAGTGAAATAAAGACTGTATATTTAACAGTCTGACCAGACACTGGTCCATACAGACAGAAGGAAACATTTTTTGAGATGTGTCAGCTCTAGCCTTGACATTAGCACATGATTTCTCTGGGCCACAACCGTTCCACTTACCTGTTAGGGTAAGTAGTTAGGGTACTGCCTGATGTCTATCTACTCTGGTCTCTTTAGATAAAATGGTTCACTCAAATAAGGCACCCTAGAACGAAATATCAGAACTCTATTTTCAAGAACTACTTTGGCCATCTCCCACTTGCCTGCTTCACTCAGATCCCAATATTTAGGTCCCTCGGCTTCCTGAAACTTTCTTCTGACTCACCATTACAGGGCAGTTTTTATTCTTAGCTTATCTTTTCATTGAATATGGTTTGGACTAATGCCCTGATTTTGACCTTGGCACCTTTCCGGGACACCATGAGAACTATTCATAGTGAGTGTTTGTTGCACTCTTGCTATGGCCCGGCATTTTGATAACACTTTAATGTGCTTGATCGCATTTAATCCACACCACAACATTATGATGTAGGTATTATTATTATCCTCTTTTTATAGATGAAGAAGCTAAGTCTTGAAAGGTCGCACAACTACTAAGTGGAAGGGCTAGAACTTAAACTCAGATCCGCCCTTGGTAAACTCTCTAGGTATTTACTGCTTCACTTTCCATGCTGTTAGTACAGGTTTAGGGAAAGCTCAGAGCCCATGTGTTTAATGGCTGAGTTTGTTCCTAAGGGTGTGTGTTCGGAGACTTCTGTGCAACTACTGAGTACAAGGTACTGGATGTGATCAGAAATGTGGGAAAGTAGATGGAAGTGGCAGTTTAGGGCTCACACCAGGATTTTCTCTTAGTTCGTGATGAGGCATTTAATCATATATTTATTTAATTCAACACACTTAAAAAATCTATTGCAGGGTGGATGCTAGGGATGCAGAGATAGGTACAGTATGGTATTTGCCCTCCAGGGGCTTAAAGCCAGGGAAAATAATATAAACAAACAAATAAATAAAGGAATAGATAGAATAAGATAAATCTAACTCTTGTAGGTTTAAAGACCTTTTTTTTTTCATTTTGGACATGAATAAAACTCTATGCAAACTCTTTGAAAGTAGAAAATCATGTAAGGTATAAGGGCAAATCTGTTATGTAGAGTGAAGTCTGGAATAGATACATGTATATGAGCAGTATATTAGGGCTCTACAGAAAGACAGGGAGAGAGATTTTAAGGAATTGGTTCACGTGATCATAGAGGCTGGCCTGTCCCAAATTTGCAGGCTGGGATGGCAGACTGGAGAGGCAATGCTGCACTTCAAGTCGGAGAATGTTTGCTGCAGAATTGCCTCTTACTCACAAGTGTTCAGTCTTCGGTTTTATTCAGGTCTTTGACTGATTAGAGAAGGCCCACCTACATGATGGAAGGCAATCTGTCCACCTTTAATTTAAATATTAATCTAATATAAAATTACCACCACAGAAACATTCAGAATAATGTCCGATTACATATCGGGGCACTATGGCCCAGCCAATTTGATGCATAAAATTAACCATCACAAGCAGGCAGAAGGAGCCTCAGGAACCGATGCAGTAGGTGAAAGCTGGACACTGGAGACTATACACCCCCTTTTCCTCTCACCACAGGGAACAGAGACCTAGCGGAACTGCTCTAACTAAGCAGGATGAGTGTGAGATTACAAAGTCAGGAGAGAAAGTTCTAGGCTACTGCCTTGTATTCTGATTTCTGCTTGCTTGTGTCCCCTTCCTAACTTTTCCTCATTAGGATACTCTGCTGTTCTGCTGGGGAAGTCATTCATTATCTCTTGTTGACCAGTACCCGGATCTGTGCTTGGCAAGAAATCACTTGTTGTTGTAAAAATATACTAAGCTGTATCCAAACCAAGGGCTGTATCTATCATTTATTTATTATTTTATTCATTTATTTAACAAACCTTCATTGAGAAAGTACTGAGTGCCAAGAACTTTGCTAGGTTCTGAAGATACAACATTGAACAAGGTGGATGTAGTTCTAGTCTTTTGGAGTGTACTCTTTGAGGCAAGATGGACAATAAAACCAATAGTTGCTCAAATGATTACTTTATTAAAATTGTGATAAATGGCATGAATAAAATGTTTGGGTGCAATGAGAGGAAGGATCAGTAAAAGTAGCAGACACTTAGAGCTGATAATCACACCTATTATTTTGTATCCCAGTCTAACCCATAAAATCCCTCTTTATGTAATTTTATGTTCTTTCTGCTTATAGTTTAAAACACATGAACATGGTGAATCTCAAAACTATGTGTTAAAAATGGTAGGACCACACATTGGAAGCAGCTTGGGTCTCTGGAACCTCATGTAGAAGGCCATCCACCAAATGTCAAAATTGGTCTATTATAAGTGAGAAATGAATTTATATTGGATTTAACCACAGTACTGTCAGTATTTATTTATTCTGAAGTTACAATTACTGTTAACTAATATAAAAACTACTTCTGTAGTTATGATTTCCCATAAACTCAAAAGGTGGTGCTATCTATAACAAATACTTAAAATAGGTGACATTGACCTCTTAGTTATATCTTAGGCACCAAGGAAATTGTAGAAGATTGGAGAAATGGAGGCCCATTCTGTAAATTGAACAAATATTTGGTACCATTGTTGCTTATGATGACTCCTAGGCAGAAGATGGGTCTATTTAGCCTTTAGTTTCAGTTCTCAGTTGGGGGTGATTTTGTACCCCAGAGGACATTTGGAAATGTCTAGGGACATTTTATTTGTCACAGTATGGGGAGGAGGCTTATAGTAGGTAGAGGGCAGGGATGCTATTAAACAAGATACTATATAGAGTAGACCCTTGCAATAAAAGTTTCTGATCGAAAAATGTCAATGATGCCAAGGTTGAGAAACTATCTTTTAGGGGATGTGATTGAAAAGATTCATAATGATCACGTAAATTGTCTTTCACTTTTATCTTTCACCAAGGAGTTAGTAGAAAAATACAGTTGTCAGACAGTAAGGGACCATTGAGATTCTCAAATTTTGGATCTTGTAAAAAGACTGCGATTCAAGGCCCCAACCACAGTAGATGTTATCTAAAGAGGTTTTGAGTGACAGTGGTTAATTTAGACATTGCTCTGGAGTAAAAATCTGATTGAGGGTGTGTGGCTTTGCCACCAAGTCTCTGATTTCTGCTAGCCACAACATATCTGTTGTTAATTTGAGAGAGATTGCCCTGGAAACTCAAAGGCAAAAACCTAAATCAGGCCTCAGGATTTCATCTAGCAAAGAACTTTGGACATTGGTCACTAGAACTTGGAACGGAGTCGAAAGTAGATTGATAGCTTACCAAGTAGCTCACTAAGTAGTTGAAGGAAAAGTATTGTGAAAGACATCTTCATTGAAAAAGTAGTTAATATCACCTTAATGAGTAGTTATTTATTATCAGGGGCTTAAGAACATGCTTTGTGGAAATAGCAATTAAACCGAGTCCTCAAAGACAGAAGGGAATAATTAACAAGTTAAAGGATTGGAACCTTGTGGGCTCCCTGATGCCAGACTTGAATGAAAGTCAGAGCAACTGAGAAATGGTAAATTTAAATGGTCACGCTGATAGATGCTGCTGCCAGCTAAGGACAGGAACCTGGAGGGCCTTAAAGTATGGTGAGGATTTGGTAGCTTATGTCTTTCTAGGAATTTTTCCATTTCACCTAGGTTATCTAATTATGTTTTTGGCAAACAGTTTCTCATAGCATTCTCTTTTAAGTCTTTTTATTGTTCTTCTAGGAGTTTGATTATGTAATCCACTGCCTTCTGGCTTTCATAGATTTAAGGAGTCAGCTGTTAATCTTATTCAGATTCCCTGATTCATGATGAGTCACTTTTGTTATTTTCAAGTTTCTCTTGACAAAGGCACAGACAGAAGACGGATCATGTAAAGATGCAAAGAGAAGGTGGCCATCTAAAAGCCAAAGAGAGAGAGTCAGAAGAAACAAACTCTGCTGACACTTTGATCTTGGACTTCTAGTTCCCATCACTGTGAGAACTTACATTTTTTGTTTAACCCACCCAGGCTGTGCTATTTGTTATGGCAGCCCAAGCAAACTGGCAAACTAATCATGTATGTTCTGACACTGGCTTTATGTAATTTAATTCTCCTTTCTGGGTCATGATTTCCTTCTCTATTAGATGCTCTATCAGTGATCAAACTAAATTTGTCTGTTACTGTTTAAAGAACAGAAAAAAAAAATCAAAACCCTTGTTTTTATTTCATCCATCTACCTATTTTTAGGAAGCATTTACTTTCTACACCTAACTCAAGCCGATGTAAACTTTATAAAATGTAATCATTTTCTCCTCTCTTTTAAAAAATGGATATTGATTTTTTTGAGGAACTATTTTCATTCGGTTGAATGACATTTGACTTTGCAAATAATCATGCAGAATACCGCTGAGGGTAGTGCAAGTTTGTTAGAAAACCCACTGCGTGTATGTTTATACTTTTTATTGTGTCGAGTCAAGCCCTTATGGTTTGGTTTATAGCTTTTTTGATAAGACACATTGTTTAAAGAAAATAGGGTGAGAAGTTGAGTCCCGTCTGGCTGTTCCTGAATGGCTGTGGTAGTGTAAATTAGCTAACTGGGTGTTCTAGAGCCTATTAACTACTTTGTAATATTGCTTCACAGCAGCCTCATCTGGTCATTCATTCATCATTCAATAAATAGACAAGTAGTAATTGAGTGCCTCCTGCATGCCAGGCACTATCCTGCATGTTGGTGACTCAGTGGAGAGCAAAGCCAGTCACAACCTATGGCCTTGGGTAGCTTACATTTTCGTGGGAAGATAAACATTTGTCAAAGAAATGCACAAATAAATATAAAGTTTCAACTTTGCTAACTCCTGCCAGGAAAAAGACATGGTGCTTTGAAAGATTATAATAAGACCGGTGGGGTGGGGTGGGGTTGGGTGCATCACACCTAATCGAGGTGTTCGAAGCACTTTGGAAGCAAGGTCGTAAATGAGTTGAGATCTGACAAAAGGAGTCGGTGCTAAGTCATTGCAAGGATGGACACCCACCCAGCTTTTTTGTCTTGTTAGTGAAGTTGCAATATATCTTATGATAAATTCTTTGACTGGAATAAATCTTTCCACACTCGAAGTTGCCATACCCACAAAAATTCAGACTTTCAAAGTAATAGCTGACTGTCGCATTCATGAGAAGAACTAGTAAAAAACAGCCCAGTGTATGGCCCCTTTACATGTTCCTTAATCTTGTTGCTATTGCCCATCCATTACCTACATTGAGTAATAATTTGTATATCTATTATATTTCTCATCTTAAATCTGACTTATGAAATTCTTTCTGTATCTTATTTCATGCATTGGAAAGAGAGTTATTTCTCTTCAGCTTAATTCTAAACAGTTAAAACTCTTGTAACCCTGACAGGTGTGGCTCTGTTGGTTGGGTGTCATCCTGCAAAGTAAAAGGCCATTGGTTCGATTTCTGGTCAGGGTACATACGTAGGTTGCAGGTTAGGTCCCTGGTCAAGGTGCACGCAAGAGGCAATCTATCAATGTTTCTCTCTCACACTGATGTTTCTCTTCCTCTCTTTCTCCCTCCCTTCCTCTCTAAACAAACAAACAAACAAACAAATACATGTTTATAAAACTTTTGTAGTGATGTACTTTATTTTTGAAGACTTCTGACCAGTTAACTGCATTATTTCCAAGAGGGATCATCTAAGCCCAATAGACACCATTCAACAACAAACCAGCTGATTCTCTAATAGCTGGCAATTATATAAGGGCTATGCAAACATAATAACAGCATTTCCTTTCAAGGGAGGACTTAAAGCAATATTTACTTCTTTCTACTCCTTTCATATAATATTATTTCTTTCCCATCTGAACTAAGACCAAGGCAGCACTATGGGTTAAGTTCTTCTGAGAGCAAACTTATCCCAGATGTGAGTTGGGAAAGCTCATTCAATTTTGCTTTTGGTCTTGGCAATACCAAAGACTGAATTTTTTCAAAACTTTACACTTTACTTGGCAACTTTGAGTTAGGCTGTAAAGATTATGATGTTTATTAGCACTTCTCTGATAATTACTTTGCCATAAATTTTTCAATGGGCAAAAAATCTTAAATTACTTACGTTTTCTTTCCTTTTCTAAAGTTCTTCTGATATGTGTGTTTGTACTACATAAATGCTAGATTTCATGTCATTCTAAGCTGGCTTAACTGAGCATTTTTTGAAATAGAGAGGAAATTGAGACTTCACTGGTGAGCAATTCTGAAGCAGGGATAATTAAGTGGATCTTTTGATCTTTCTAATTTTTAAAGGATGTGAATAAAAATAACCCTGTAGAGAAATAAAATGGATGAAACAAAGGTTTGGCATGGTAAACTTCAGGAACAAGGTAAAATTCTTACCTCAGATCTAGTGGCTTAAATTTAGCAACTGCCAACATCTAACTGGTAGGTTCATAATGCTGGAATATTTGGAAAAGACAGAAACATGGGTGAAAGTCTACTTGTATTGAAGGGAAAAAGAGACTTTAAGATCAATAAACAGCACTCAGTTGAAACCGCTAATGAGCTACACAACATGTCTCAGAAATCACAAGTTTATTTTGCTTTTTAAGGAGTCAGAGTAAGTTGTGGCTGAGGCTGTCAACATGCTAGACCGCAGTCCTTCAGTGGCCTCTGGTTTTCTAGTGCCTGAAAACTGTAAAGCTCCAAGACAAGGGCAGAAGCCTGTCATCTGAAACATGCAGTTCATCAAACTTAACTTGGAAAACAACTTGAGACATATTGTCTAAAGCACCAAGGATGTAACGTTATGAAAACCAACTTCTTGATATTCTTCCACACTTCCAATACTCTCACATTTCAAAGAAAAATATGCCCTCTCATACAGCTGGCACTTTGACAATGTGGACCACAGAATTTCACCCTGATTCCTCTTCTTCTCTTTTGTGAATTAATGAAATTACTTGAGAAGATTTTGTGTGTGTTTGGTGGAGGCTTGGGAGGGGGATGAGAGGAAAGGAAAGAAAATGGAATAAAGAAAATTTACTTTTATTTTTCTGGTTGGCCTGAAGTGAAGACTTGAGTAGTCCTGGGGTGGTTTTCATTTCTCTGTCTCTAAGATGTCTCTTCCAATGGCCATAATTCTTAGCTCTATACTTAGAACAATATGAGTGCCCTCTGCTGGACAAAATGCCATTTATAAGTTTTGAATATATGGACTGAACATGGATAAATATGGGGAAAATAAGTCTTATGTTTCAAATGTCCTCAATGAACTTCTAAAATCCCTTTGAAATTAGTTCCTGATGTTCCAGGGTGGTGACAGCTGGGAAAATAGTTTCGTAAAATATGAGGAAGAAAGGCAAGCTGGGGTGGCACTCTGGGTCCTATTTGTCACCAAAATAATGTCTTGGAACAACACATAATTTGGATGCTGAACAAGAAACTAAGGGAAGGCTAAAAACTCTACTTGTTGGCCATCAATGCAAAGATCAGAAGTACTCTCAGTAAGAGTGAGGCACTAATGAAACAACTTGGGTGTGGGCAGAGCCTGTAAAGATGTGTAACTGTTGGCATTTAGTGGTAAAACTGAGAGAGAGAGAGAGAGAGAGAGAGAGAGAGAGAGAACAGCATGGGTTGTGTAACCCATTTACATGCCCAGCCAACGCAAAGGTTTACGCCAATGCAAGCCTTTCAGCTTCGTAATGCTTGTCTTCTCATTGTTTATTTAGACATTCTGTACCATGCTGGAGGGTGACGCATGAAACCTGAAGACAGACTCTCTGGTTCTTCTTTCAGTCTCTCTCCATTTTTATTTACTACAAGGACAGTCTGATTTAAGATTCACTAAACTGACACAGCCCTGGGATTGTGGGCACTGATACTCTGATAAACATTTGACAACTGCTTCTTCCCAAAAGAGAGCCTGACTTTGTGACATTTGCCAATTTCCATGGTGTAAACTGTCTCACAATGGTTGATGTCAAGCTACCAACACAGTGTCACTAAACGTGTTACTGGGAAGAGACACACAAAATTGACTGTCACAAACTGGTACAAGGTAGCCTCCACCTGCCACCACATAGGGGACTTTTAATTATTTATTTCTTAGCTTTGAAACTTTGGACCATGAAGGTAGATTATTTTTGCAATACGAAAACAAAACCCACAAGATTTACTTGAAAAGTTGACCTGTATCGAAGAAATTATTCATAATAAAAAGTGGTTTCCATATTGACACAATTTCTGCATGACACAGTCCACAGTGTTTAATATTCTCCAAAGTGTTTCCAAACTCACTATGTCACTGGAATCTTGTAAAAACTCCATAAATAGAGTACAACTGCACACCACCACCTGACGGGGAAACAGTGAAGACCAAGAGGATCTCAGCAATGTATGGAAGTGGTCCCAGAATTCTAGTTTTCTGGCTGTCAATCCAGTAATTTCCCTCTTTACATAGATATTAAAATGACAGTCTACAAATGAAGTTGGTGAATTCTAACTCCATTCAGATTTCATTCAACAATGATGTTTACTCTATTCCCTACTTTGAACACAAAAGACTATCTACAGCCATTTCTTCGAGAGACTCAGACTTAAACCCATCTATACCTGGGTGATGCTGTTACCAAGCTTCATGTGATTGTAAAAACACACCACCCCTCTCTAGCTCCCACACACCAGGAAAATATGAGTCTGATTTTATTTCTCACCCCATCTTTCCCTTTGTCTCATTCGTTTGTTCAGTGTTGAGAGTACTTGATAACTCATTTCTGCCAACATTTCTAACCCCCTTGAACTTAAGGAACTCAAGTGCCTAGTTTGAGTATGTCCAAGAGCACCCCCAAAACCCTGAGCCACGTAAACATTGGTAGTTTAGGACAATAGAAAGAGAACAGGCCTTGGAATCAGTGATACCTTTACTTGATTACTGCTTCTGATACTTACTGTGTGACTTTCAGTGAGTCACTCTCTCTGATCTGTTTCCTTTTCTGAAAAGAACAATGCTTACCACATGGGGAAATTTGAGAACACCAAGTAAGATGGTGTAACTTTATGAAAATACCTGGCATGCTGCAAATAATTTAAAATGGTAGCAGTAGAAGCAGTAATAACAATAACAATAACAATAATAATAATAACAGCCCCAGCCATGGGTCAGTTGGTTGGAGTGTCATCCTGTACACCAAAAAATCGCAGATTCAGTTCCCATCTGGGCACATACCTAGGTTCAATTCCCTATGGGAGCATGTATGGGAGGCAACCAAAAATGTCCCCAGGTAAGGATTAATAATAATAATAATGCTGGTTTGCTGAATATCTGAAATTTTATAATGGGTGCTCAATTAAAATTAGTTTCTAGGCGAGCAGATGATCACATAGCAAAGTTGAAAATTTCTATTATCACTTGGCTTCTTACTCAGTGTAAATTCAGGGAAATTCACTTACCTTCTCTCTTTATTAGTTTTTCCATATATGAAATACGGTTAAAATCCTTTACTTTGTTTTATGACTAAATAAGATAACATATATAAAAGCACTACTTCTATAAAAACTGATACCATTTATTGCACACCTGCCCTGTGCCATGAATTTTCATGGCACTCGTATACCCTGTAGAAAACTTACATTGTTCATGTCTTATTTCCTTAAGAGTCTGATAGAAGAACACATCTGATAATGTATTATGGAAAATGTATACACATACATGTTTTAGTATATTATTTCTCTCATCATGTATTTATATTTGAAAGGGGACTTGGAAGTCTTAATTAACGGACATCTATTGAACAGAATTGAATTGATCATATTTAATACATGACATGCTATCCTCAGTCATTGTAAGAAATTATTTTTATTTTGTTGCTTTTATGTAAGTGACTTAATATCCACCTATATCTCCCACCACTCATAGCTACTCACCCCAATGTAATGTGTATGTTGTGTTTTCTTCCAATTGGTATTGCATATGTTTATTTGAATATATTTTTTCCTGGAAAAATACATTTTGCTGTTTCATTAATGAATCTTTTAAAATATGACCAGAGACATTGAAATTAGTAGCAAACTGACAGTAACCAGAGGGGAGGTGGGAGAGGATAATTGGGGGGAGGGGTTTTCAGGAACATCTATAAAGGACGTACAGACAAAACCAAAGAGGGGGAGGGTCAAGGGTGGGAAGTGGCGATGACTGGGGTGGCAACAGTGAGGGGGCAATGGAGACAACTATACCTGAACAACAACAACAACAACAAAGTTAAAAATATAAAAAATGAAAATACAACCCCATTTTATTATTATAACTTTAACTTCTGATACTTAAAATTAACTTATGGCTTAGATAAAATTGGAACTTATCACTTAGATGTATCTATCTTCATTGAAGCGTTGAAATGTGTTATCAGCTCTGAGGGATATATGAAACTGTGAGAGTGTATGCCACATTTTATTCATTCATTCTTCTTGTTGGCAACAGGTAGACTCACTCAAACTCTTGACTATTATAAACAATGATGCAATGAACATCCACTATGGTGGACAATGACTGCTCACTAGTATTAATGACCTTGTGGAGGATTATTTTCCTCACTAAGTTGAGCTTAGACTTAGTCGTGTAAATTACTGTGTCTGATGGAATGTGAGCAGAAGGGACACATGCCCTTTCTAGGTGGAGGCTTGTGTAGCATGGTCTTTGCCTCTGTCTCTGTGACTAGCAAAGTTCCAGGCGATTCCTGCTCTGTCAGACTGGATTCAAGAGTCAGTGAATACTGCGGTCAGAGCCATTCTGCCACAGAGGTATACAAATAGCACAAGTAGAAACTAAGCTGTATTAAAAGTCCATACGATTTGGGAAATGTTTGCTATTGCAGCAAAAGCTGTTACTTTGAATGATCTAGAAACTGATGTCATGATTAGGTGAGATGATCGAGTTGTTTCCTTTGAGGGAGGGTTGAAGGTATTTTGTTTGTAAAAAAGGAGAATGAACCCAGTATGTGTGACCAAGAGGTGAACTGGGATGGTCATCAGGACTTTTCCAGAATGTTAGTTTTCTTACTCTGGATATTGGGTTGGATTATCTTGTCACCCAATTAAATATGTCATCTTATGGACTTGGTGTGAAAACTGCTCTGGCCTATATAATTAGGAACTCAGTTTGTGAATTATAATATACATCGCTTTTCACAGAGAATCTGTTGATTTACCCTCCCTTTAGCAAAGTGATAATCCTTCTGCTTCATAATGCTCTCAGAAATACTATACTTATTCATCTTTCTGATTTGTATCAATCTTTTGGGTAAAAGTTGGCATACTATTATTACTTTAAGGATTCCTCTGAGTGCTCATGAGATCAAATGCCTATTCACTTAATCATGATGAACCATCTTCTCTAAACAGGGTAAATTTAACTTTTAGCCATTAAAATATTGTGTTTCTTGCAGTATTTATTTGCTTATTTGGGGGATGGGTTCTGGGCATATTTTAGATGTTAAACTCTGCTTAGATTTTGCTATTGCAACTATCTTCTCTCAGTCTGCCACCCATCTGTTCGCTTTAACAATGATACTTATTAGACAAAAGTCTTTGATTTTCATGTAATTTCATTAGTTTTTCTGCTCATGGTTGCTCATTCTGGAATTTTTTTAAAAAGACATTCTTCCCCAGTCCCAAAATAACATAAAAAAAATCTACCTCAACTTTTATCATTTTAAAATTTCACTCTTTTCGTTTAGGTCTTTAATTCACTTGAAGTTTAATTTTTATGTAATGTGTGAAATGGGAAATATTACTTATTTTTCTTGACATCATTTTCTAAATAGTTTATATTTTCTCCACTTATTTTTGATGCCACCTCTATTATGCGATAGATTCTCATATTAATGGATATGAGCTTCTAGATTTTCTACCATCTTCCATTATTCTATTTGTAAACTCTGCCAGTATCACACTGTTATCACCATGACATATGAATTATGGGCTTATTTATGGATATTTATTTTTTATTAAAAATTTTAGAATAAACTTTTTAAATTTGTCAGTGTTAATTAGATTGGAACTGCATGAAATTTATATGTCATTTGGTAGAGTTGACATTTTTATAAGGTTGTCAAACCCAAGAATTAAGCATATTTCTCTCTTTTTTAATATTTGGGGAGAGGTGGGAGAAGTCATCTAAAAAGCTTTTAAGGTTTTCTCCACAGATATCTTGAGCACTTTTATTATTTTAACTTCGACACATGTTGGGCTTTTCAATGCCATGATATTGGCTTATTATGAATGAAAATGGATGTTACTGATTTGGGGGAACTGAGCTTGCCTCTGGCTACTTTGTTCAAGTACTATTAGTTTTAATGATTTGCCTCCTGATTTTCTTGATTTTTCATGTAAATATATCATTTATGTCTTTTGAAGATGGCCACAGCTTTGTGGTTTCCAGTGTCTCTCTCTGTCTCTCTGTGTACCTCTCTCTGTCTCCATGCCACGTGATTGGCAGCTGATCATCATCATTATTTTTAGGAAGTTAAAGTTTCTACTTCTTAATCTCTATGTAAAAAATCAAAACAAATGTTATTAATTTTATCAAATAATTTTCTGGATCCATTTAAGTGGCCATATAAATTGGCTTTAATGCCTTTTTTATTGATGTTTAGGCATACAAGCATTTTTAAAATGAACCTTGCTTGTCTTAATGTTTTTCTTAAAGATGCTATTGAATTTAGTTATCAAAATAACTAAAAATGCCCAAATTTTCTCTCCTTTTTTTGACTTTATCTGGTTTAAATATAGAAGTTACACTAGTCTTTTAAAATGAGTTGGGTAACTTTTATTGCTTTTATATTTTCTGAGTATATGATGGTTATTTGTTTCTTTAATGTTTGTTTAACTTATCCATACAACTATCTGGATCTGAAATATTTTGGGGGGGGATTGTGAAAGAGGCAAAAGTTCTAAATTATTATTATTATTTCTTTTGTGATTTGGTATGTCATTCAAGAGTTCTATTTCATCATATGCTTATTTTGATATTATCTTTTTCAGAACATTTAGTAATTTTATCTAGATTTTTAAATGTAATTAAGTATTGTTCAGTTGTTTGCAGTTTTTAAATAACTTAAAAAACTGTCTGTTATTTTTGGTAGTTATTTACTCCTTTTTAGTTGTTTATTTGCATCTTTGTGCCCACAAACCTGACAGGTTTTTTTTTCTATTTTGTTACTCTTTTCAAAGAACCAGCTCTTGGTTTGGTTAATAATCTGCTTTCTTTCCTGTTGCTCTTTACTTCATTGATTGCTAACATTTTTATGACTTCCTTTCCTTTTATCTCTTTGGCTTTACTGGTTTGCAATTTTTTCTAGCACTTGAATTGAATGCTTCGATCATTTGTCTTTAATAAAAGCTCATTTACTGAACAGTCTGATTTCTGCAAGATACAGCATGAAGTGCTTTTATTGCTATTTTTTTTAACTGCTTCCTTCAAACCCGCTCCGCTGAGTCTCCCTTCCCGTGCCTTAGTAATGTCTCAGGAGCTCCTACTGTTTCCTGCTCATTTTCCAGTATAAAAAACCCCCAGTCTTCTTGAGGGTAGTTGAAAAATTCAGTCTCACATCAATCTTGTGTTCACCTTCTCGACGGCCTGGATTTTCGTCAGGCCACAACCTGTGTCAGAAGAAATGTCAGTTGCTTTTCATTGCCTCCTCCTCACTGTTTTTACTCCAGCTTTTGAAAAAAGAAACCAGAACAAATGCATTTTACTTGGATGTTGTTGGTTTAAACTTTCCTTGGCTAGTGGTTCCTCCTAGGAAGGAAGCATCAGCTTAGATGTTGGCTCCCTCCAGGGGAACCTCTGAGTGGTTTTCAGAAGCTCAGTGGGGCCCTTCCCACCATCCTGTTCCCGGTGAAGGCATCACTCTGTTCTGACACAGTCTGACCCTTCCGGGCTGTGCTCTCAGAAATACACCCACAGCCTCTTGCTGGAGGACACTGCACCTCGGCAGGTAGCCTTCGGAGCAGGACAGTCATGCCCAGCTACTCTCCACAGTATTCCCTCGGCTTAGGGGACACTCATACATGCTGATTGTAGAGGCTTGCCCACTGTGGCCACCTTTCCATTCCAGGGACTCTCGCTTTTAACACCCTTGTTGTTTTCTCTCTTCTTATGTCTTGTTTCTTGGTTAATGAATGTAGAAACAAACATTTTCCTTTAGCCACTACTTCAGCTACATTTCACAAATACTGGCAGGTAGTACCTTTATTGCCATTCAGATCAAATTGTTTTAAAATTTCTCTGAGTAAGTTGGTAGTATTTTAGCACTTAACTGTTAAAAGCTCTTGATAAGAGAGCTAATGGAGATAATGGCTGGGCCAGGTATTAACATTTTAAATAAGCTGTAGATAATTGGAAATGGGAGAGGTAGAAAGTGGGTAGTTATTCTGGAGCAGAAATAAAAGAATAGAGAGGGAAATTGGGAGGTGTGAAGAGGTCACGTATCACATGTTATTTTGGGTGGCATGACCGGTGGGAGGGAGGTGAGAAGTAGGATTGGAAACAGAGAATTCTGTATTCCAGTCAAAAGGGTTAGAATTGTATTCTGTAAGGTCTTTTTGTTTTGTTTCATTTTTTGTTTGTTTTTG
The DNA here is from genome assembly GCF_014824575.4 of Sturnira hondurensis. Classification (NCBI taxonomy): domain Eukaryota; kingdom Metazoa; phylum Chordata; class Mammalia; order Chiroptera; family Phyllostomidae; genus Sturnira; species Sturnira hondurensis. Next base: position 6,728,440 of record NW_028075269.1, read on the forward strand.
GTTGTTTTTTTTTTTAAAGATTTATTTATTTTTAGAGATGGGGAGGGAGGGAGAAAGAAGAGAGAGAGAAACATCATTGTTTGGTTGCCTCTCATGTCCCTCCGACTGGGAACCTGGTCTGCAACCCAGGCATGTTTGATTCCCTGAGTGGGAATCAAACCAGCTGCCCTTTGGTTCACAGGCCAGAACTCAATCCACTGAGCCACACCAGCCAGGGCTGGGTTTTTGCTTGTTTGTTTGTTTTAAGAATAGAGGAATAAGAAAAATTAGTTTGAAAGGACATTGGAGATGACCCATTGAAATAATTGAGCTCAATATTATCCATTGTTGCAATAAGATCCCTAATCCTAGCAATGCCTAATAGTAGACACAGGGAAAAGGTTGCATTGTACAGAATGAGCTTGGAGAAGTGACAGAGGCTAGGCCATGCCACCGCACTCAGGAGGGTGACGTTTCTTCTCAGTTCCATGGGACATCATCAGAGGCTTTCATCATGCAGAAAAAATGCTGCAATGGGAGATTTGCTGTGTGTGTTTAAAAGCCCGTGACTGCTGTGTGGAGAAGGGGCGGTGGGTGGGTAGGAGAGGAAGCAGGGCACCGATTCGGAGGTGGGGGCTGAAGCCAAGCGTGTCCTCTCAGAGCATTTGAAACCTCACTTTCAGTATATTCCTTTGGAAAGCATCGTGCATTTATATGGCGAGGCAAAAAGTTAATTAGAAGAGAAATACAAGTTTACCATTTATCCAAGTAGAAGTACTACAGCAAATCAATACCTGAATGAATAAGTAAACATATAAATAATCAAAGCAGTGATAGCAGGGGCGTGCAAACCGCGAGCAACATAGTTTTTCCTCGTCATATCACGTGCTCATGAATGTAGACTGGTAACTTCTCAGGAAAGCTGACTTGGATCGCCCTTTCTAACCCACCTGACCCAACCTGCATGCCCTCCTGTACTTTTCTTTAAAGCGTACCTCAGTACCAAACATAATCTGATCTATGTTTGCACTCATTTTTTGATAGGCTCTAGAATCCCTTAAGCATAAGGCCCAAGAGGTCAGGGAACACATTTGTTTTTTTTACCATTGTATCTCCTGTACTTAGAACAGTGCTTGGGAGAGAGAAGACAGTCTTCATTAAATGAACAAATGAATAAACAGTAACGGACAATTCACAGTAACGTGTTTTCCTGGGCGAAGTAGGTAACTCCACTGGAAATCTTGAAGGCTCAGGAAAGCTAAGGAGTCACCTGGAAGAAGTCTTAAATAAAGGAACCTAGCACAGGTTAGTGGGAAAGGCATGAGCTTTGAAATCCTACAGGAATGTTTTCAAATCCTGGCTGCTTCTGTGTATCTCTCTTTAATCCTGGGCTCTTGAATCACCTCCTCATTCTTCATGCAAAATGGTATCATTCGTCTTATGATGATGCGATGTATACAAAGCATAATGCCTAGCTAATACCTCCCATTCTACTTTTTTAAAATCATCTTAATTTGATGCAAGAAATGTTAAAGGTTTTCCAGAACCCTTCATTTTTCTAGTATTTTTTTTCTAGAATTTATATTTTATATACTGAAAATCTGGCTGTGACTAACTTGTATATTTGCCTTTGTTCCCACCCTATCAAAGGAAATAATTTCATCCTTTTTCCTTTTGCCTTTTGTGAATCATGCTTCCTACCTTCTATACCTCCACACTGAGCCAGCGCAAACTTGCTGAACTGCACAGCGTTGCCTAGCAATGTCATGCTCCTCTCATGGTCTCACTCTGGGATGCGGGAACTAGACTCCTGATACTAATTCTTCCATTTTCATGTCTCTATATATCCCGTCTTTTAATAACAATTAGAAGGGACATTCTGCTTTTATTAGTTGAAGGTCTTATAGAAGAATCGCCATTGTTATTTATCCTAATAGGATTAGGCTGAACTGTTTCTCTCTTTGAATCGCTGAGGTTCTGTGTGTAAAAGGTCAATTACATTTGTTTCAAATTGGTAAGACAAACATTTCTTGTGCATCCTGAAAGTAAAATAGCCCAATGAACAGTCTCTTGAGAACATTTTATTCTTTACTTGTAAATATGTATCTGGCACTAAAATGTTTCCTCCCCAACCTTGGGGCTGTGTTGAAAGCGATACTGAGCATATGCTGGTTTCTGAAATGGAACCTGAACTCCAGGAAGCCGACACCAGCCGAGGTGTGGGTGAGGTGACCTGGCCCTGTTACTGTATCCTTCACCACAAAGCGATCATCTCGGTCATGCTATGAATTTGCAAGTATTACACAGAAAAAGCAACAGCCCACTCACAGTGCTCGCTACATCATGGAACATTGGAGGTGGGCCAGATGTAATAACTATAATTGGAATGAGAAGTCATTTCACATCACTAATCTGTAGATGACAAGGCGATCTCAAAGAACCAATCGGTGGTCAGCTTGTTTTTAGAAATACTTGATGCAAGAATATTCAGAGGCAATAAAAGAATGGAGGGACTCTCCTACTGTGCGGAAATGGGATTTGACCTATTACCGGCAGCTTTCGCCATGCCCTCAGAGGCCTCAGCTGTGACCTGCAGAGTCAGGAGTCAGACCTAGGCCTGTCCAGCTGCACACATCTATGTGCTACATTATGCTGTGTGAGCTACAAAGTCAAATGCCTACCAGGCTAGTCGGGGCCTGGGCCACCTGGGAGAGAGTGTGCCCATGGAAAGTCAGGACTGCTTAGTTCTGGGGATGCCTACAGGAATTCAGGCCCAGGGAGACCACACCATCTGACTGCTTTAAGAGAGTCTGGTTGTCTGAATTTTATAGTGCAATGCCTCGATTTTTAGAAGTGTTGACAAGTAAAACAATGTGGTCAAATGTGTCTTCAACACATGTCACATTTGTCACGTGTCTTCAAATGTGACAAATGCAACACAGGATCCAGCAGCTTCTGAACTCGGTGGAGAGGTTCTGCTGTTGTGGGCGCAGACCAGATGCAGTAAAGATTATTTGTGGGGCCTCATGGGCTCTAGCAAAGGCACAGCTATGTTCTGGGTGGCAGGGTGCAGGTCAAAGGTCAAAGGCACAACCAACTCTCAAATAGAGAAGACACAAATACTCCCTCTATAAAGCTACTCCTAGCCCACAAGAGGACAAGAAGGAGTTCTCAGAGAAGAGAATTAGGGAAGGGGAAGGAGGACAACTAGTGGGAGGAGGGCAGAGAAAGTAAGAAGATATGGTAGCAGCAGCTTCTGGGTGGGTTCCAGACTTTTGCTCTGTCAGGGAGCTGTCCATCACTGAGCAAAGTTAAATTCTGCTATGACCTTGATCAGCATGGAAATCTAAAACTCCTTTACATAAAAAACACTGTGGCCTTCAATTTTTGGTAAACTGGTTACTACCTCCCTGTGTCAACAGTACTCTTTCCTCTGCCCCTGCAGGAATCTATCTGGTCCTTGCTGGCTACTGCATCCCCTTGTTTCCCCTGAGAAAGGAGACAGGGGACCTTTGCACACAGGGAGGTCTAGGAAGACCTTGCAGAAGAGATACATCCCTGCTCTTGAATACATTGTTAGAATACTTTCAGTTTGATAAGTGGAGCCAGAATCTGAGCTTACATCATCAATGTAGTGACGGCAGTAAAAAAGACATTCTTGGAGCAGCCCTCTCCGTATCCCATCCCTCCATCCTCACAGCATCCTCCGAGGCCCAGGAATCCATCTTCAGTTCTATTCTAACTCCCAGACGATGGTTGATGAATGTCTGCAAAGTAAGGGTATACTGTATTTTGCCGTGTGTAATGCGCTCCCGGGTATAATGCATACCCACATTTTTGGCTCAAACTTTTGGGGGAAATTTTTTTGGCTTTAATTTCTTAATTCAATTTTTTACTTATCGATATTTAGATACTTGTTTTTTCATATTATAAAGGAATTTGAGCATTTATTTTTGAACATACTATGATACAAGAAATTTTATGTAGCAAATAATCACAAGACACAAGAACCAATACAAGGTATTTCAGGTACTACCCATCTATAATGCACATCCTTATTTTTCCCCTCAAAAAGTTGGGCAAAAAAGTGTGCCTTATATCCGGCAACATGTAGTACTCCTTCCCAACATTTGTAATTTCAAAGGTTGGAACATGAAACCAAGGGGACTCAGAACACAAAAGAATGAAGCTCTAGTCCCTGAGACAGGGATTTATTTGGTAGGGAGAGCAGCAGGCATTCCTGAAGGTGATTCAGGTGGTATGGAAAAGCCATGGTGGTAAAAATTTGAAGTCTGGGAACAGGCGTTTCCCATGGGTGAGCTGAATACTATTCTCTGCATCAAGAATATCGGTGTACGACCTTTCAAGCTCGTGGATGTTGTGAAGGAAGGTGTGTTGTTCATAAGATTGGGAGCGGAGAATAGACACAGGTCGATGGAACTCGAATCTAGTCATTGAGTACAGGGCAGAAGAACCAGCTCAAGGCTGATGGGAGACTAAATAAGCCTCTGAGTCCTTTAAAATTGCCTAGACCAGTGCACAATGGAGACATGGTGGTAGAATAATGACTCTTAACCTATGTGTTCATTTACGTGGCAGAAGGAAAGCTGCAGGTATAATTAAATGAAGTGCCTTGAGGCAGGAAGATTATGCTGGGTGACCTACCTGTTGGACCTAGTGTAAGGGTCCTCGGTTGAGGCAAACAAGAGTGTCACGGTCGGGGAGAGATTTGAAGATGCTGTGTCGCTGGCCTTGAAAATGAAGGAAAGTGCAAGTAGCCAAGGAATAGAGGCAAACTTTAGGAACTTAAAGAGGCAGCAAAACTTGTGGTTTCCTAGCACCTCCAGAAGGAGTGCAGCCTGCTGACAATTTAATTTTAGCCCAGGGAGAACTATTTGGGACTTCTGACCTACAGAGAACTAAGGTAATATATCCATGTTGCTTTAAACTCCTGCATTTGTGATCCTTTCTTACAGTAGCAATAGGTGACCCAATCCAGTGGGTAAGCATGTTTTACCTTAGAAAACAAAAATCTTTGTCTATTAAAAAATTATATTTTATACAAAAATCTATATTTCTAATGTCTTAAATGAACAAACTGGAAGTGCTGCCAAGGTGGTCCTAAGTTGTTCTTGATAGGAGCCCACTGGAGCTGCGCTGTGGCTGGGTCCTTTGGATGAGTGTAGCCCTTAGATTCTTCATCATTCCGTCTCATGTAACCCTTTGCACATTTGAGTTTAAGCTCCTTGCCTGGGCCACTGTGCAATAGACTATACTCTCTGGCCAGCATCCAGATTAGCTCCAGACTTCGGAGCTAGGCTGAATTTGCAGGTTGGTGTTGAGTAAGCCTCGATATCTGTGTTGGAGAAGCAAGGGAGACAGAATGATCAGTACATTGCCTGTAGCATGACTGGCAATGAAGCTATTGCTTGGCTCCTTTGAAGAGATCAAGTTGGGTAGGCACCTGTGAATTCCCTCTCGTTTTCGGGTTGGCCTTGTCAGTAGCACATCAGGCCCAGTGAGCTGACATCAGAAGCCGGCACAACCCAGCCTCTGTGGAGTTCTGCCCACAGTGGTCCCCTGAGAGAGGCCAAGGACCCAGCCCTGGATGTTGGCAGCTCTGATGGCAGGGGCTCAGAGACCCCGTGGCGATGGGCACAGGTGCAGTGAGAAAAGGCCGACAGTAGGTCAGACCTGCTCTTGTTGTGGAAGGCGGAGCCCATCACGTTATTGAAGGGCCCTGTTTACTACAGAGCAGTAACGTGGTGTGGAACTAACAGCCCTAAGTGGCATCGTTTCCTACTACCCAGCATGGTAATACGTTGCGAGCATTTGCTCAGCTCTGTCTAGCATAATGGTGTCGTGGTGAGTTTCCCAGGGTTTTATTGGCACTGATGTGAAGTAGCTGTCTTTTTTTCCCCTTCAATGCTATAATTTTCCATGTTCTGATTCTGCAATCATAGCAGCATTTGGGTTAACTCAATTGCTTTGTCGCTTTGGTAAAGACAGCCCACACATAATGGCAATTTAAAAAATCATACAATTTTAATAATTGAGTGACTAAGACCCAAAGTGTCTGATACAGGAAGCTCATAATATTTTGTAATACGATTTTGAAAAGATAATAGAGGGTAGAGAAATGAGTCTGACAAGGAAATGACAACACTTTCTTAAAGCACTGCTATTAAGTGGGCATGACAAGCCCAGCTGGTTACCTACAACATTTAGCAAAAACAGGACTCTTCTGAGCTGCTGCCAAAGACAGCTTGCGTGCAGTGAAGGTAATACGGTGCTGAGTTTGTGCTCTTTCCTCTTTCCAGCTGCTTTTGCTCCTGAGGCTCATTTTACCCACCCCCTGCCCCACCCAGCCTCCCTGCTCCTGACAGACTGGGTGGAGATAGCTAGAACCTGCTGCCATTTTAAACTTTCTCTTTCAGTTTTCCTGCTTGGAGCAGGGATTTTTAAGTTGTTTTGTTTTTTTTTTTTTTTCCTTCAAAGCACTAGGATCGGTCTTTCAAGAGAAATATTTTGTGGAAGTACCATGTGCAATACATAAAAATCAGCACACCCTGATTGAAGAGTTGAAGAGACAGAATGGGCCTTTCTAAGCCTGGCTTTTCTTTCCCTCCACGGCTCGAGGGGCCACAGAGAACATGTTTGAAATCCGTAGGCTTGGTGCTTGCTGAGAATCCTTGAAGATGCTTTGAAATATTTCCAAGGCTTGCTTCAAGTCAAGGTTATAGAATTTCTAATTCAACTGAGCTTCTAAAAAATCTGTGATTTGAGTATATTTTGTTGGGAAGGCTTGAGGGTCTCATTCAGATTAAAATGAGGTTTCTTTTATTATAATTATTATAATTATAATTATTATTACTATTAGGCAAATGCTTTGTTAGTTTGGTAAGTTTGAGGTTAGTCTTCAAGTTTGAAAAGTTCCCTCCCAATGGTCTGTAGGACTCTCCTTTGTCTAAACAATTTCCTTCCGGCTAAAGAAATGCTTGTGAGAATCCCAGTGTGCTGGGCACATGGTTTTCTCCCTAAGTTGCTTTCTTATCCTTGGAGGGTTATAGGAAATTATTTCTACTTTTGCTTGATCACCCTGAGATTCGGGAAAGCTGATGCTTGGCTATCCTTTCTCAGAGCTGCATGCCCTTTGGCGCTTTCTCTCTCAAGCAACCAAAAAGGGTAAAAATGTCACCCACATCACACAGCCTCAAGTCTCCGCACGGCTACCTTCAGATGAGGCCACGGGAGCTCCATGGGGCCAGTTGGTTTTCTAATGACATGTGCGATTCTATTTGGTGTCTCAGGTGTCAAAATTAAAATATAACTAAGCTACTGAAGGAGATTTGACAAGCTCTAGGTGAAGTAGTCTGGACTTTGATCAAGGACGTGTTAATGCACAGATGTGAGCTGAAGTTCATATCAAGTCAGCGGTCACCAGGTAGAGAGTGCAGATGTATTTCAAGTCAGATCTGAAATTCAGTCTGCCTTAGTATGTATGCCATATTCCCAGGGTGCTTTGGCATCACATAGACAGCTAGGATGAAGTCTCCTTGGTGAGGAGAGCTGGCTGTAAAATTAAAGAAAATGGCCTGGGATGTATCCTTGATCTCAGGATCAAACTCAGAAAGGAACCTGACCGTAATCTCAACCCTTTAGGAGCTCAGTTATTCTCCAAGGAAAAATTCTCTTCAGCTGCGCAGGTCGCTTTAGTGAAAAGGTGATGTTAATAGAAGAATGGCCTTCCTTAATTCAGTGCTGTGGACAGCAAGTGGCCAGTTTAGTCAGATTTATGGTCTGTGAGTTTAGACAGTTGGTTTTGGATGGACAGCCCCGCTCACCGATGTGAGAGGGAAGCAGAGCGGAATTCTGTGGTGGTGTGTGGTGTCTTTGTCTAAATTTCATGGTGTTCCCCTGCTGGACATTTAGGGACACAGTAGGGAGAAAATTTTTTCTATTCTTCGGCAAGCCTGAGTTAGTCTGTCTCTTTTCTATTTCCCTTTCATTGAATGCTTCTCTCTCAAACTGTGTCGCATCAGCCTATAAATTTCACCAAACCATTGTCCTTTATTCTCTTAAATAATGCTCCATTTTGACTTGAAATTCCACTCTCTATATCAGTGCTCAACTGGTTACTTTTTATGGTGAAGTCGAGTTTAGAATATTCCTTTATTTAGAAGAGTACTTCTCATCTTCACTTGTCTAAACTTTCTGTGATGGAGTTCCCAAGGCCCGCTGTCTCTCTCGGTAAGGGAGTTCCACCTCTCTGCTCCACTGATGGCTTGGTTTGTAAATTCCTTTGTCTGATGAAATGCAAAAGTTACTTAAGTCACTTCTGAGTAGCAGCTGCAAGAGCCACTGCATGATCCTGTCAATTATTCATTTTTCTCTGCCATCAGACAGGTATGTTCCAAAAAGGGCGTGTTCTGTCCACCCAGTTGCAGAATTAAAAAATGTGCAGTTGAACCACAACGGACAAGGGATATAAGAAGAAAAATAAATTGTTGTTCAGATTTTTGGAATTATTTGTTACCACAGCATACCCTGGTATAATCTGACCAATGCACACGTTCCTCTTTCAAATCTCAATTCAATGTCATTTCTTCCATGAAATCTCTTACCTCTGCATTATGACATCCCTGGATTTGAATCCCACATTTTCTACTTGATAAGTAACATGACATTGGAAAAGTTATCTCAACTTTCTAAAGTTCAGCTCCTTTGCCTGTAAAATAAGGAAAATATTAATAATTAAAGGAATGTCATGATGCTTAAAATCATGTAAAGTGCTTAGTACTTATTAGTTGTTAACTCTTATTATATATCTTTAGTTTCTATTTATCATTCTTAGTAAATGGCACACTGCCTTATACTGAGGAAATATTAAATGATATCCTTACTCTTTTGCTTTCTTCTTAAGAGTTGAGAATAGATCTACTGGAAGGTCTACCTTGAAAGTTGCCTTGGTCCAGACAGATTTAGAAAAGAAGAGCATAGTTTTCATTTGCAAGTCACCTTAAGTTCTTTGGAACCAGAGAAGAAATCACAGAAGGATTTCCTCATTTCCCATTTGACAGAAAATACTTGAGATGCCCTTTCAGGTTAGATGAGGAATGAACCCATACATTTTGCTTAGGTGTATTATGCTACTGCTTGCCAGGAAATTCTGTAAAAGCAAGCTACGTAATGGTCATAAATTATACTCTCATTTTTCATCAAAGAGAAAAGATGATTATAAAATAATAAAAAGTAAGGATGGCTTTTTGTTGCTCTCTAAATTCTTTTATATAGAAAGTTCTCATTTCACATAAGGAGCACTTGAGCTACTTTTATACTTATCCGTTAGAGTAATTTCATTTTTCTATTTAAAATTAATCCTTTTTACAAATGGCTCCTCAAAGCCTTTTTTTCCCCCCTGATAGTTGCTCTCCCATCTGTGTATTTGTATGCCTTCCTGTAATTCTGGTTTCTAAGCAAATTAAAATTTTGTCTCCAATGATACCGATTGTAGGACAGATATTATAAATCATCTCTTAGTGATTATCTCCCAAGCACTGTCACCATGGACAACTCAGTTCAGGAAATCAAAGAAAATATGAAAGAGATTTATAATTAAGAATCTAGTCACCTAAGTACAGATCGCTTTTGTTTCTCCTCAATTAGATACTATGTTCTTTGGAGACAGTCTTTGTTTGTCTCAGAAAACAGAGCCAGAATGATAAAAATCATTCCACCACTTACCTGTTAATTTGCTGATTATGACTGCTCAAATGATGAGTCTTGCTCCTATCAAATAGTGTGTGCAAAGCCAAGTGCTATCTTTTGTGGCAGACAATGTAAGTGCAGTAGAAATGAACTCACTGGTCTGAGTAGCTACTATAGAGCCAGGCACTGGGCACAGTCTCTGTTTAAGAAACTTGGTAATGACAAGAAAGCAGAACCAGTCGCCCTACAATTTGCTAAAGGCAGCATATATATAGATATGAGCTACAGAGGAAACATAGGAGAGGGAAGATCGCCTTGAACGGGTCCGAGGAAGCTCTGCATGGGAGTTTTCTTTCACTAGGCTGGGTCTGGAGGGACTAGTCATTATGTAGCATAAGGATGATGTCAAAGGACAAGAGCCCTGATATCAGAAGGCATGAGATCAAATAGGGATATGTATTTGGAAAAACTACGAAACTTAGAACTGTTGAGAGTGGAGGGTTCAGCTGGGAGAGAACAGGAAAAGGTCTCTGTCCATGAACTACCAAGTATGTTGTAATTTTCAAGGTGCCCATTGTGATGGACTGGAAGTTAAGAATAGAAGGAGAGGGCTGGTGTACCAGGGGAAGGTCGGGAGGAGTGGAGAGGATAATCGGAATGTCAACTGAAGGCCACGAATAAACATGAGGTTGAGTCAGGTAGATTTTAGACTTTGACTGAGTCCTCTGAAATCAACCACAGCATACCCTGGTATTATTTTATCCTAGTCTGGCTTCAGGGGCAAATGTGTACAGATTTGAAAACTCTTTGAAGATAGACCTAGTAATTCATCTTATTAATTTCTAAGGACTACTGCATGACTGGGCTCATACTCAATGAATGCTCAGCAAAAGAATAAATTTGGTTGATCTTTTAATTTTTTTCAGCGTTAATCATTTATTGCTATCAAGCCCTTTTATTTTCACCCCTCATGCCTTGATGCTCACTGGCAATAACTAGCACTCATAGAATGCTGTTCTGTGTACTGTGTATATGTTACCACATGGCACATCCACAATGAAGAAGTAACACTACCTATGTGTTACCTAAAAACAACCCTATAACGAAGCTTGTATTGCATACGGGTTTTCCCATAAAAAGCCCTATGAGTGAGGTGACAGAAATGAAAACAAACCAACAAAACACAAGATACGTTAAGCAACTTTCCCAACTGGAGGAAGTGGAATTTGAATCCAAGCAATATAGATGCAAAACATCAGCATTTAGCCACCCCGCTCTACTGATCTCCAAGGGCAACAAACACGTTTGCTAATGAACCTAACGGCACCTGCGTTTTCCTTTATGTTCTCTCTGCTCAGAATCAGTGCTCTTGGCAATGTGTGGCTCTGTTTCTGAAGAGCGTGCGAGGGACACTGGCTTCGGAGTCAGTCTAGACTCTGTGCGTGCCAGCTGTGCGGTCTTTGGTAAGATACTTAACTTCTCTGCCGCTTTCCCATAATTCTTCATTCGTAAAGTGGGAATGGAAATTTACACCGTGCATGGTTGGGATGAAAATTGTGACTAATTCAGGTAAATTTTTCTAGCATATAGTTACTTCTCAGTTAACATTAGCCATTAGAACGACTTGTTTTGGTACATGTGGTGGCCAGCTGCTTCTCTTGTATCCCTAAGCTTGGATACTTTTGAGAACAGATTAGATTCTAAATAAAGCCTGGCTGACTGGTTGACTGATATTTTTTGCCTTGCTTGGGGGATGACATCCCAGAACAATATGTTACTATTAGTCATTTTTCTCTAATTTATACACAGTCTCTTTAATAGTGATTTGTACTTGCATAACACCTTCTATCAACCAGAGTTGGTTTTACTAATACTAATGAGGTTTGCAGCTACTGGTGTTATGGCAGGATTATGTTGCCCATTAAAGTTTGTTAGATTAATAAATGTTAGTGATTTAATAGAAAACCCCAAACTACAGTATCCATATTCCATGGTGACTGATCGCCCTTCTAGGAAGTCCACTCTTTAGTAGGATCAGTGCTTCCTCCTACTCATGACTATTTCCAACTGAAGCCCCTTGCTGACATCAAAGATACTGATGTTACCAATCATTTGTGTGTTTGTTACTCTTCCATATGACTCTCAGAGTAGGTTGATCATTTGCATTACCTTGTTGTTTATCTATTTAAAATATTCTAAATCTGGTGGGGAACAGAAGGCGTATATTTAGTCACACACAGTACGATTTAAAATAAATTCTTTTGCCAAAAACAAGTAACATTATTGACATGAACCAATAGCCTGCTGTATTAGGCCACAAAAGAAACCACTGATATTTATTAACATAATAGCTGGCTCTCTGGCTTGCCAGTATTTTATTTTACAACCTAAACACACATATTTTTTTTTGTTCCAAAGTGTAAAGGAATCTATTTATATAGTGTGAACGATTTTTTTAACTCACACAGAAGATAATGAGACAGTCGCTAATCCCATGTGGCAAATCCTACTCAAAGGCTACTTTTTTCTCCTCTTGCAGCCAATCTGTTATTTGTTATCGTATTTGTTATTTAGTATTCTTTAAAAAAAAAAACCTGGAGAGAGTCCTCCTAGCCTTTTGGCCTGCAAGGCAGAAAAATGCTCAACCTCTTGTTACTCCTTGAGATCACCATATGCAGAATAATTACCCAAAGCTGTTTCTGTATTTTAATTTTTCCTCTCACTATTTTACAACATAGGTGGTCTCCCCGAGGCTTTCCCACTTAGCAACATGTGTACATTTTTGTAAGTTACTTCTTTGAGATTCTATTTGTTTCTTTTTAATCTGTATTATGGAACAGAGGTTACAGGTAATGTTTTTACAATTTTTTCCAGCTCTAAACTATATACAGTACACTAAATTGTCACAGTACACTAAATTGTTAATCCAATCTGAATCAATACATAGTTTCTGAGCTGAAGTCAACCAGAAAATATATTGAATTTCTATGGGCAAAGCAATGGTCTAAGCTATTATATTCCTTCCCTATGCTGCTGTAACAAGTTATCACACATTTAGAGGCTTAAACAACACAAATTTATTATCTTACAGTTCTGTCGGTGAAAAAAACTTCATGGGTCTCAGTGGGAGGAAAATCAAGGTCTTGGTAAGGCTGTGTTCCTTCTGGGGGTGCTGGGGAGGAATCCACTTCCTTGCATTTTACAGCTTCTAGAAACCACCCCGTGCTTTGGCTCAGGTCCCTGCTTCTCCACCTTCAAAGCCAGCAACATTGTGCCCCTGTCTTCTGGTCACATTTTCCTCGGACTGATTCTTCTTTTCTGCCTGTCTCTTTCACTTTCAAGGAAACTTGTGACTACCCAGGACCACCCAGATGCTCCAAGATAACCTTCCTTCAGGGCCGTCTGATAAGCAACCTAATTCCTTCCGCAACCTCAGTTCCCCTTTGCAGTGCAACCCAACATAATCACGGGTTCCAGGGACAGGACATGAAATGTCTTGGGTGTGGGAGGGGTGATGTTATTCTGTCTGCCACAGTTACGGATGCATTTACTTAACAAATAAATTTTTAAAAACAACCATTTGTGCTAGGCACTCAGTTAGGCACTGGGGATATACTGAAGAACCAAAATGGGCCAGGTCTCTGCCATTTTGTAATAGATTACTGGGAGGTGACACAATATTAATCAGATTATCCCAGATTCAAGTATTAAGTTGCAACTGTAATAAGGAAGAAGTGATATGAGAATTTATAAAAAGATTCATTGACCTAGTAAAAGACGCTAGGAAGGCCTGTCTTGGGAAGCAGTGATTACTGGGTTGAGATCTACAGGAGCAGTCGGAATTTACCAAGCACCGAAGGGAGGAAAGAGAGTTCCAGGCAAAGGGAGCAGCGTATGCAAAGAAAGGCTTTGGAGCTGGAAGGAGTGAGCATAGTCAATAAGAGAGACTGAGATGAGGCTGTTGTGGCTAGAGGCCCAGCTGGAGGCGCCGTGCTGTCTAATGAGAGGAACTGGAGAAGGACCTACCCAGATCGTGCATGTCAGTCATGGCCAGGAATTTTCAGTTACAGTACTGGCCATGGAAAGCCATGCAGTCATTCAAGTAGTTCAGTGCCCTGACCAGGTCAGATGATCAGAAGCTGGTTTTCAGAATAGAAGATCCAGTGCCTGCCTTTAAGAAACTTACAGTCTGTTTAGTGGAAGTTATAAAAAAATACATAAAAATTGAATAACTTGAGAATTAAATAGTCAAGAAAGACCAACAACAAATATATTTTTAGATGGTACAGATAAGAGCTCTGAATTTAGAGGATGAAAATTCTGTAGAGTCAGCTAAGGAGCCTTTCTGGAAGAAGATAGATTTGGATAACCATGAATATACTTAAATATTAATATGTTATTAAGGAAATCGTATTAGTTTCTACGGCTGTGTCAAATCACGGTGCACTTCAGCAGCTTAAACCAATGTTCACTTATTGCCTCAGTTTTGCAGGTCCGAAGCCCAGCATCCTTGTCTGGATTCTCTGCTCAGGGTCTCAAAGGTGAAAATTACAGTGTTAGCAGAGCTGCTTTCCTCTCTGGAGGCTCTGAGGGATCCATCTGCTGCCAAGTTCATTCAGGCTGTTGGCGGAACACAGTGCATGCCTCTGGTTGTAGGTCTGAGGTCCCCATTTCCTCATCAGGTGTCCTTTCCATCTTCAAAGCCAGGAGGAACACATTCTTCTCATACTTGCAGTCTCTCTGAATTTTTTTTTCTGCCCCCTTCTTCTGCTTTTAGGGCTCATGGGATTACGCTGGGCCTGAAACATAATCCAGGATAATCTTCTTATTTTAATGTCCACCAATTAACCTTAATCACATCAGCCAATTACCTTTTTCTGGGGAAGGTGACACGTATGAAGTGCCAGGATTAGGGCGTAGACTCTTCTTGGGGGGGCTGTAATTCTCTTTGCGACTGACACACAACTAGGCAGAATGGGAAATTTCAAAGGATATTCCTTCAAATGTTATACGTGTGGCTGAGGAGGTAAGTGAAACCACACTCATTACTGTGTTCTTGTTGTGTGTGTGTGTGTGTGTTTGCTATCCTTATCATGAATCCCTACAGGACCCAGGAGCATACACCTATTTGAAACAGAGCCACGGTCTTTGGTTAATGGCAGAGCATATGACAAACATAAAAGCTTTCACGTTCAATTTTTTGAAACAAAGTCTGTGCTGGCCAAACAAAATACATTTGTGGATAAAATCGGGACCGATGTCTGCCAGATGTGAACCTTGGAATAGATTCTCTATAAACCGGTGAAAAGTAATGTAGAAAAGTGATTCTTAAATTTTGAGGTGCTCAGAACTAGAATGATTTATTTCTGCTGTCACCGTCTTCGTTTCAGAAAATGAAATGCTGCTTCTTCCTTGAAACAAGTTCTCCAAGATGGGGCTCTCTCTTCTATCTCTTTTACCACTATTCATCCCTAAATCCAGATGCTGACAGTTCCAGGACCTGGTCCTCTGACCTCTTCTCAACCCTCAGTCAGTCTAGGTGGTCTCATTTGCTCCTTGGCTAGAAATGCTACTTTTAGGGTTATGACTCTCAAATTTATATTTTTAGTCCTAACCCACGGCCCCCAGCTCTACCATGAATTCCTATCATTTCTGTCCATCTGTGTGCTGCACATCTGCACTTCCATTCCTAATACCCATCTGCATCATAATGTGTCTAAAGCCTAGCCCCTCTCTTTCCTTCCTCTTTCCATCACCCCCATCTCAGTGAATGGCTTACCTTATTCTTTCAGCTGTTCAGGCTCCAAACCTTGGTGAACGAATCCCTGATGTCTTCCTTTCTTTCCTACTCTGTATCTAATCTACATCTATCTCTTAACCAATCGCGTTGTCTGGATTTTTGAAATGTATCCAGGATCTGGTCATTCCTGACTACTCACAATAACATCATTCTGGGACAATCCAAATATCATTTCTATCCTGGATATCGTACTTCCCCTCATTTACACTCATTCTCCTGCTGTTTATTCGACAGCAGCCAGAGGGATTGTGTTTTCAATGGAAAGCCTAAATCAGATCACATTAGTCTTAAAATACTCCAGTAGCTTCCCATGTTATCCGAATGACTTCCAATAGTCCTCCCTTGTCCCGCCCTCTGGCTCTGCTCCTATCCCTGAATACACCTGCAACCCTTTTCTCTTTTTCTTATCACTTAAATCAACCACCTTGCTGTTCCATGCACAGATCGAGCAAGTTCAGTGTCCTAGGTCCATCTAGAGCTTCCTATGGTTGTCTACTCCAATGTCAAATAATCGTGACACCTTCCTCGACGACTTTAGATAAAATAAGGACCCCATACCACACAATTTTCTGTAAGAGTTGCTTTGTTTAATTTTAGAAAGTATTTGTACTGCATGCTATTTATTAACATGTTTGGCATGCTATTTATGAGAAATGGCATGCTATTTATTAACATGTTTGGTGACAGTAAACAGTTTGACTGTTTACTGATGGTCTTTAGTCTAGTGATTGTCCTTCTTCCCCAGAATGTAAGATCTATGGATGAAACAACTCTGCTTATCTTGTTGACTGCTTTTGATATACTCAGTACCTGGAACAGGAGTAGACATGTATTTGCCAAAGGAATTAATGGATGGTATTTTTCTGGTAGGAATTTTTCTGCATTTGTGAGTCCTAAACTGGGCTTGGAATGAAGAAATGATGGATTGATAGAAAAAAGTAAAGCATTTTCTGGGATTGGAGAGAGCTCCAGTGAGAGAAACAAGCTGGAAGTGAGAAGATCCAGATCTTATAAATAAATAATAATAATAATAATAATAATAATAATAATTAGAGCTAGTAGGTACCAAATGCTTACTGTGTGTCAAGTACTGCTTGACTACTTTAAGTCACTAATTTTCTCAGTAATTCCACTAGGCTGTCAGTATTCCAGTTTCCCTGCAATAACACCAACTACTGAAGCTTGATTTGTCCAACTGTATGTTTAGTATAAAAAGTCGGACTTCCTCCTTAACAGCCAGCAACTGTAGTGAATACTGGCCCTTTGAGCATAGATTTGAATATGCAAACAAATTGCCTTCAATGTGAAATCCTAACTACAAGTAAAGAGTTATGCATGAGGCAATCGTTGCAATGTTTCATGCGCGTGAAAAAGCAGTAGTGAGTCCTTCTTCCACAGAGAAGTAGGTCCAGGAAAATGGGAAAGACCTCCTTCTCCACCACACAATCTTCTGCTTAAAGAAGGTTTTTGTCTTCTCGAGAATTTAAACAAGTAATTGCTCGAGAGCTTAGAGTTCTGCCCCTCACAACCCACAACTCACTATATTAATCTTTTTTTTTTTAAATCTCAGGTTTTAGTCATATAAACCTAGGCTCCTATCTTGGCTCTGTCATTGATACAAGAGAAACCAGTGTTACTTCCCTTAATAATTCTCAGATTCCTCATAAAAAAGTGGACTTAGCCATCACTCCATATCACAGGGGCCTCATGAGGAGCTTGTTGCTCCCCCCTTATGAAAGAGGACCCCTTCCACTTTTCCTGTCCCTCAGGGATGACTGGCAGCACCACATATTCAGTTCTGTGATTCAGAACTTATACGTCGTCTGCAACACCTCTCTCCTTTTACATTTTCCATCCCTAGATCCTGCCATTGTCACCACCTACAGGTCTATCAGAGCTATTCACCTCTCTTTTTCTTTTCCCTTTTGTCTTTTACCCTACCCCCATTAGTACAGACCCTTAGCTCTCCCTGAGGTTCCTGTAATGGCCTGCAAAGGAGAATTCACTTACGCCTGGGCCATTTCCACGTTGTAGTGAAAGTAGTGTTCTTACAGTGGAAATCTGATCAGATTCCCTTTTAAACTCCCCCAACTTCAAACCTTGCACTGTTTTCTATGCCTCGTCTCTGCTTACCTCTCTCATCGTGCAGGCTTCTCCCTGCTTCTCCCTCTCTCTGTTTTCCAACTCCCTGGCTTTCTTTGAGTTCTTCGACTAATGCCACACTCTCTACTGTCTCAGAACTTGAGTGTTCTCTCTGAAACGCTTGTTGCTCTTCCCATCCCACTTCCATTCATGATTCCACCTTCCTTTACCTACAGTCTGCCAGATTTTTAAAATGTCTTTTCTGAGTACCTTGTTATTGTCCTTGTACACCTGTGTTATGTATTTGGAATTATACATTTTTACTGTGATTATTTGATTAATTTCCCCAGTGGACTCTGTGCTCTTTGAAAGTAAAAACTTGCCTATCTTTTGCATAGAAGGTGTTCCATTAATATTTAGAGAATGAATAAATAAATAAGAATTTACACAATATCTGTCACATAGTATACTCTATCATCTTTTGATTTATAATTATTGATTTGAGAGAGAAAGAGAGGATGGAGAGAGAGAGGATGGAGAGAGAAAGAAAGTGAATGGAGGGGGGGGGGAAGAAATTCAGCATTCTACTTATTTTTGCATCCATCAGTTGATTTTTGTGTGTGTCCTGACCAAGGATCCAACTCAAAACCTTGCAACCTTGGGGTATTGGGATGATGCTCTAACCAACTGAGCTTAGCTGCTTCCATTGTAAAATCACCTCAGTATATTCTTGTGCTATTTTACAAGAACAGGCTTGCAAATATCTACCAGATAGCTGAAACAACTGTCTTGTGTAGAGTTTTTTAAGTCAACATTTAAGCATGTAAAATTTTTAAAATGGCCCTGTCTGGTGTGGCTAAATGGATTGAGTGCCAGACTGTGAAGCAAAGGGTCATCAGTTTGATTTCCAGTCAGGGCACCTGCCTGGGTTGTGCGCCTGGTCCCTAGTGGGGGGCGTGCAAGAGGCAACCACATATTGATGTTTCTCTTTCTCTCTTTCTCTCTCCCTCCCCCTTTCTCTAAAAATAAAACAAAATCTTTAAAAAATAAAATTAAAAAAATAAATGCTAAATAAAATGATCTCTATTTTTGTATGTGTGTTATGAAATAATGTCTCTAGCACTTAGCCAAAAGAATTGGTTCTTTTCTTAAGGCCATTCCCAGTTTATTAAAACAAAGCTGATGTCACTATAGACAAGGATGCCTGGTTTCCTCTGGTTTCTTCTGATGCCTGGTAAGTGTGCAAGCAGCACATTCTTCTAACAACTGAATCATGTTCATGAATCGTAAACAAAACAGGAAGGGGGTTATGACCCAATTCACTCTTACATTAGGTATGATTGGAATTTCATCTTTTAAAAGAGCTTGCCTACTTATTCTGATTTTAGATTCAGAGTAGATCTGAGTCTCCTCTGTCTTTCCAAATTTATTTCCTGCTACTTCGTTTTCAATACTGTGTTCCATTCCAACAGAACTGCTTTCTATCTATACCCCCAAAATGATCCCCTTCCCTGCTTTCGCTAGTGCTTTCTTTGCTCCCTGGAATGCCCTGTCTCTCTATTCCAGTACAATTTATTCTTACCAGTAACTCAAGATTCATTCAAAGGCAATCTCTTCTCTGATCTCCCACCTGGAAAGAAATCTCTATCTCTCAGCTCTTTCTGCAATTTTTCTTTGTTTAAATTTCTGCCGTGGCATTTGTCATTTTACCTTTTGTAACCTTGCAATGTATGCATTTCTAATTTTCTCTGCTACATTTTAAGGTCCCTGTGGGAACAGTTCATGTCTGATTCAATCATCTGGCATCTTACTCACACATTGATGGCCATAAATACATACAGGACGGGGCAAAAGTAGGCTTACAGTTGTGATTACACAAAACACAGAGTTTATTCCTGTATTATTATTTATTAATTATTGTATTTTTCCATATGAACAACTATAAACCTGCTTTTGCCCCACCATGTATTTACTAAATGAATAACAGTTCAGTATTTAAATGGAGGAAAGACTTAAAAAAATAACTATTAGCTTATAAGAACCTATAAATTATATCAGTAGCATATGCATGTGTCCGTGCACCTGGGTTATAACTGTGCTTAAAACAAAAAAATTAAGAAAGATCAATAAATCCTGAAAGAAGACTGACTTCTAATCAACTTCTTGAAATATAGACTTTTAGTTTTACTTGTGTTTTCATATAACATATTAGAAAGGAAAACACAGTCCTACAAAGTGTTCAGTAGAAAAAAGTAAGTAACATCTATTGGGTTGGCCAAAAAGTTCATTTAGTTTTTTCCATATGATGCCTAGTGATGCTTAGCTGTCTTTAACTTCATTCCAAACAGTTTTGTGAGATTGTATTGTGACAGCTGTCATATCAGCATGCATTAAAAAAAAACTTGCCAAATTAGTGAATTTTTTGAAGCTATGTTAATGTTGAAGATGGAAGAAAATACTCACCATTTTTGATGTATTATGATTTATTTTTTAACAAAGGTAAAAACACAACTGAAACACAAAATAGATTTGTGCAGCATGTGGAGAAAGCAATGTGACCGATAGAATGTGTCAAAAGTGGTTTGTGAAGTTTCTTACTACTATAGACATTTTGGCCAAATAAATTTTTTTTTGCTCTGGAGCTGTTTTATGCATTGGAAGATGTTTAGCAGCACCCCTGGCCTCTGTCCACTAGAAACTAATAGCAGGAGATAGCCAACATACTCAAAATATCCAAGCCAACAAAGTTACTGGTGAAAATGAAAAATGTGCCTTTTATGGAGAAAAGTAAATGGACTTTCTGGCCAACCCAATATAACATCTATAATATTGAAGAGCTCGGTGGAACTGGACACAGCAAGTCCATACGTAGACTTCATCCTAGAGTTAAAAAATGATATTTGAAACAGCAATAGAAGATACCTGTTATATACAATTTATTCTTCTATTCAATGGACATAAAATATATATACAGTACATCAGTAATCTTTGCCATGGACAGGTGTGATTTTACGTTTTCCCAACCTAGTAGTCTAGTCAGCCACTACCAACTGACTTGAGTTGACATGAGAGAAACCTACTTGCTATACTTCACATTTAAGTCATCCTAAAGGATGGAGGCATTTTCAGAAGCTATTTTGTTCTCTTTTGGTTTTGTTTGAGCTCGAAGTGACTTATTACATATTTTAAGTTGTATGACATTTCTGGAACCCGGGGGAAGTGTATGTATAGGTCATTGTTGAGTTGAATGTGTCTACCCAATGGTCACAAGATACTTGGTCTTCTGTGATGCTCCCTGCAAAAGCCAAATTGTGCCCCCTACACTGTGTTCCTTATGGGTCTGATAGATATCAAAGTCTCCCAGGTGATTGCATTTAATACCTTTTTTCTCCCTGAAAATAAGTTGCTTGGGAAAGGTTTGAATTTCATGTGTGTGTGCAAGACTTCATCTGAGTTCTATTGAACTGCTGTGTCATAAACTTTTCCAGGAAACCAAAAATAGCCTAGAGTCTATTTTTTAACCAGGAAATTTGTGTGATCCAGACCAAAAACAGTACAGGGAGCATGCACCGAGAACAGTTAATTATTGATCTGTCTATCTAGACCAGTGGTGCTCAGCCAGTGTACTTTTGCCACCAACACCCCTCTTTGGGGACATTTGTCAATGTCTGAAGAGGCTTGTGGTTGTCAAAACTGGAAAGGGAGGCCCTGACTGGTGTGGTTCCGTCGATTGAGTGCTGGCCTTCGAACTGAAGGAATGCCAGTTTTGATTCCCAGTTATGGCACATGCCTGGGTTCTGAGACAGGTCCCCAGTTAGGGGTGTGCGAGAGGCAGCCAATTGATATTTCTCTTGCACAACAATGTTTCTCTCCATCTTTTCCCACCCTCCCTTACCTTCTCTCTAAAGAAAGTGAATAAAATCTTTAAAAAAGTAACCTGGAAAGAGAGGTGCTACTGGCCCTAGTGGCCGAGGCCAGGGATGCTTCTAGAGTGCACATGACGGTCCCTACCACAAAGAATCATTGGGCTCAAGATGTCAGTAGTGCCATTATTGAGAGAAAACCTGATTTAGAAGGAGTATCTTTAGCGTGTTGCTCACTGAGGTCAAGGATGCACTTTTCTTAGAATCCCTAGTGCAAAGGCTGGAACATGGTAGGTGCTTATTTTTTCTTAAATGACTATGTGGAAGAATGAGTGAACAGTATTGTGTACTGAGGAACTCATGATGTCACTTAGGAAAATGGAGTGATTCATACTTTATCTTCAGTGTTTAATTCCATAGCCTTTCTATTTGACCAGTGAGCATGGTCATGCTTTAAGATAGTAATGGCGAAAATGCCAATATGTTTAAGAGAAAAATCAACATTCCTGCCTTGGCCCAAAATACCAATCTGTAATGTGGAACTAAACAATGAAGAACTGTTGACTGAAGCACCCATGACACCATCTATATCATTAAACATGTAAGACTTTCCCTTTACGCCATGAATGGGCTCTTGATTGGATTCCAATTATGAGGACATATTAATTTTAAATTGTAATTTCTTCTCATATTGCCCAGTACTAGCCCTAGCCCTAACAATAATAATAACTACCCTAATAACATAAAATGAGGCTGTTCACACAGTCTCATCTGGTGAAGGGTTCAATCTTTGACAAAATTATTTTCAAGCACTTAATCTCTAAAATTTATCAAGGCAGCTTAAAAACCTTCATATAAACATCAACATGATGTCACAAGGTCTCCAGGAATTAGAACATCCATTAACACCTTCCAAGGTCGCAGGGCTTTCTGTTTTCTTGGCAGGGGAGGCGGGGCTGAATTTCGACTTGAGGCTCAGCTAAGGTAGAGTTGGCTGTGGATCTATCAGGGTTTTTCTGGGAGCCAGCTTTTTAGGTCTAGCTCTGGGACCTCTGACAGCCACTGGATCAAAAAAAAAAAAAAAGGCATGCAACAGAGAAAAGAGTTGACATTTGTCAAGTGACAACATAATGCCAGGTTTTTCATGCATATCTCTTTCTCAGTTAATCCTTCCAATCACTCCGTGAATAAGTATTATGTTTTTGTTCATTTTAGAGATGAAGGAGCTGATGCTCAGAAAGGTTAATAACCTTCACCAGGAACACACACACAAAAAGGGCAGAGTTTACAGAGAACCCAGATTGGCCTTATCTTCTGGGGCTTCTCCTAACATTTGCTTATCGGAACGCTGGTTCATCCCCAGGTGTGCTCTCTTACTCAGGTACTTCCTCTTCCCTATCAAGAAGAATGGATATAAACCACGTAGAAAGTATGGTAAGTGGTAAAATACATTAGAAGTAAATTTCA
The DNA here is from genome assembly GCF_014824575.4 of Sturnira hondurensis. Classification (NCBI taxonomy): domain Eukaryota; kingdom Metazoa; phylum Chordata; class Mammalia; order Chiroptera; family Phyllostomidae; genus Sturnira; species Sturnira hondurensis. The sequence continues at coordinate 6,751,339 of NW_028075269.1, forward strand.
GTTTATTTAAGTGTGAAGCCCCCCCCCAAATTCCTCTCCAGAGCTAATCTATTTAAAAGCAGTTTAAAATTGCTCTAAGCAACGACGGTGATAAATGTAGTTTCTTTATAAGAGAATCGTTTGCAAGGGGCTTCCAGAAAGTTCTGGAAGCAGCCTCCTCCTATCCATTTATACCCCCACTAACACACACACATATATGCGTGCTCCTCAAAGTAGGTTTGAATACTTGCCACCTAGGACTTTGGAATTATTTAACTTTTCTAAACTCATAGGTATCATGAGAATAATAATTCCTTTCTAAAAGAGATTATTGATAAGATTGAATAAATTAAAGGAGATAAAAGTGTAGAACAGTGCTTGGCATATTTGGAGTGCTCGGTGATTTTCTCATGTCATCAGAGAGGACAAATATTCCGGCTTTCTAGTGCAGTGGCTTGGTGTCACATGTCAAAACAACTTTGTTGATACTCTGTTTGCCATCACCCTAGTGGATTTCCAAGGAGCCTCTTCAAGTTAGTTCATTGTCAGGCCCTGAGATGTGTAAAATTGCTTGCTCATTCCTATTCCAACCACTCGGATGTTGTCCTCAAGGTGACTCCAGAACAGCCCGAGTTACGTATTAACACAACTTTATTCTCAGGACCCATCAATCAATGGGGAAAACAAAATGAAACATACATTCTGGTGACCCTCTGTAATATCCATAACTCTAAAACTATTACAATTTACAATTTGAGTTTATATTTACTTGTGTTTTTAAGCAAACTGAAGGACCGATCATTGAAATGTGTAGTCGATAAGAAATGCCTTATTGTTCTTGAACATGACAGCCCCCAAATTCCTTACATAAACTGTGTTCTTAGGATTACAAGCAGTTTATCCCATTAGGCCTTTGTAAAAGATTTTTTAATATATATATATATATGAATTGAAAATGTATTTGTCTAAACAGATGTCCTGCTTTCTCCCAATGACATCTCTCAAAGAAGATATTCTGTGGACCACCTCTAGGGGAAAATGTGCCTATGTTAAAGCTGAATCTTATTTGAATAGAAGTGGGAAACATGTTACTCTTTCCGGGGCAGGCCTCCTTGGTTATTTTTTGAGTGAACACGTGCAGTTCATGTTGAGAACCCCACTGGCAAACTGGATATCAGCACTCAACAAGTCTGGAAAATTTGTTTCCTTATCCTTTTGATACCTAATCTTCATGATTCTTGTGTGATACTTCCTTCATTCAAAAAGGCTTAATTTAATATATATTTATATTAGCCTAGAAAGAAAATCAAAGCTAAAATGCATCACCAGCCAGTTTGCTTTATATAAAAAACAGCTTTATTCTCTGCTAATTGGGAAAATTATCTTCTAGGATAAAACCTATAATTAACCTTGAATAATTCAAACTTGCATAAGCCACTGGATTATTTTTGAGAAAGGATAGAAGTGTCCATCAAACAGATCCTGGTGTATTCAGAAAAAACAAAACAAAACAATTCTGTAGTTGCTACTTGTTCCCCGAGCACACAGATACACTACCTCATCCTGCTTTTTCAGATTCAATCTTTATTCCCAAATCCCTCCCAAACTGCAGCTAAATATAGTACTTTCAGATTTGTCAAGTTCTGACTCCCTGAAAGTTGACTTGGAAATATCCAAGTGTTGTAGATACTGATAGAATGACCGACGTAGACCGGTGACTTTATTTCAGGAAGAAGTGCCCAGTGGGAAAACCAAGCTATGTTTTACTTCAAAGGATTTATTCAGGGTAGTGGAAAATGTGGTGTCTGGAAATAGTACTGTTATATTTCTTAGTCTTTGAGATGCTCCCATGTTGGCAAGAACAAACAAACAAATGAAATTACAATACGTTCAACCAAGCAGTCACACATAGAGTCTAAAAGAGGAAATGCGTGCGTGTATGTATTCTAGAAACTGAAAACTCCAGGGCCCATTAGTAATGAAACGTTTGTGGCATTAAAATAACATCAGAAGTTTCTTTAGAATTAAAAAAAAAAAAGCTCTCACAAGTCTATTGTCCTCCTCAAGACTCTGCTTGTTCCCTGCAAGAGTTTCCAACAGGTTCTGGAACAAGAGGAAAGTTCCCCTTTGCAAAAGAATGCTAAAGAAATGGATGCGAGGGAGGGAACAAGCTTTGTCTTCCCTGCTCTTCATTGTGGCCAAGATAAAAGAGCTCCAGGGTCTCCGGCCCATGACCTTAGTCCTTTGGAGAGGGGCCGAGGGGTGCAGGCCCAGCTCACACTTGCCTTTAGTCAGTGATCTGTGAATAACTCTCGGTCCCTTAATGACGTGAGCTGAGGCTCTAAAGGGAGCCGGTGACTCAGAGCGCAGGAGGCACGGAGATTGCCTGAGCAGCCATTAGCACGTCATTGGTAATCCCAGCGACACCTTTCACATCCGTGGTATTTGTCTCCATGCTCTCCGCGGAAGGCTGCGCGAATGTTTTATTTAAGGGCTCCGGGCTGCCTTCTGCCTGATGGATGGCTTGTCTGCAGGGCTTACTAACACTTGCAGATCTTCCGAAAGGAGAGGGGTGGGGGATGCGGAATTCTGAGTCTGGTTACAGGCCATTTCCGTGCGCGCAGACATGATGCTTCTGCAATTTGGAAACTGCATGGCCAATGAAAACGCAACGCTCGTCCTTTTGCCTCCTGACTCAAGCAAGCAAAGAAAGACTGAGATGTTACAGTGCAAAATAAATGCTCTTAAATGCCATAAATGTCCATTAACTCTCTAGGGAAACAATATAAAACAGTGGCTAAGAGCACATCTTATGTCATCTGAAAGGGATCCATCTGAATTCCAAATCTGTTACTTTCTATTTCTGTGACTTTAGGGGCGACTGATAGTCTCTGAGCCCCCAATTCTTTATCAGCAAAATGGAAATAGTGGGACCCTCTCACAAGAGTGTTTGACAGATTAAGTGATTGAAAAAATATATATGTTAGCAACTGGCAAATAGTAAACACAGACTAGGTGGTAGTTATTTTATTTCTGCTCACTGTACACGGGGCTACAGGAGTCTATAGCTCCTCCTTGGAGGAACAAGCAGTGTAGGAAGAGATAGGCGAGGAAATAAATGGAAACAAAGTGTGATAATTCCACATTAGCACAGCATTTTAATGTGCATAAGGATGCATCTAGTAAAAGTGAACATTTTGATTCTGTAGGTCAGAAAGGGGCTTTTAGTTGGCATTTCTTATAAGCACCCAGGTGTTCAAAGACAATTCTGAGGAGCAAGAACTTAGAGCAACAGATAATGTGCAATGGCAACAGCTAGAAGAACAGCAAGAGTTCTGCCTTGTGGATGCTGGGCCTCTCTCTCTATCCTCCAGTTCTTCCATCCACCTTCTTGCCACCCAGGACCTCGCCCACATCCAACATCAAAACGCTAAACCAAGGAAGAGTTCAACGAGTGGCATATTGAGCCAGGAACAACTTTTGGAAAAGGCAAATCTCGAGCTAGACCTTCGAGGTGGTGGTAGACATAGGTGGCCATCTAGAATGATGAAGACAAAGGGGACTGGAGGGTGTGCCTTTCCTGCCAAGCACACAAAATTGTTGGCTTAATATATTCTAGGAGCCAGGGAATATGCAACGGGAGTTAAATATAGTTATTGAACATTTGCCACATCTATGAACTTCAAAATGTGGAGAGAACATTTTTATTTTTTCCTTCTCACACAGGAGGCTTTGGAAGTGTGTACAATTAGCTTGGATCATCAACCCCAGTGGGTGGGGAGTTCCATGTGCACCTCCCACGATTTCTTACGAGTGTGACTCCTGCAAGCAGTACCAAGCAAACGCAGCTCTGGCTGCTTTCCTTTGACAACTAAAATTTCATTCCAAATCAAACCTAGAGGCAGTGCTTGGGTTTAATCATAGGGTGTCTGGGACTTGAAGTGGTTACACGAGCACCCAGTCGGTCTGCAGATCTGTGTTTGGGGATCCGACACTTTCTAGGGAGGCCTCTTGGTAGCATCTGTTTCCTACTATTTTCCACACCTCCCAGGCTCTGCTCAGGCTGAAAATCCTGCCCGGGGCCCTCTTCCGACTGCCCTCATCCTGTTGAAATTTTGGGTTAGTGATTCATTGTTCTAGTCAAGACAGTCTTCATCCCACATTGAATATGGTCTTTTTTTTCCTTTCACCAGATTGTCCAGCTCCAACTGTTAAGACAGTAAGGTCTTTTTATGAGTCAGTCTGTGTGTATCCTTCATACTGCATAGCTCCAAGCCATCTACATTGGAGGGCCCATAGTCCTAACTACTAACAGTGATTAGGAGCCGTTGCTTTGTATTTGGGCAGTCCAGGATTTGAATTCCAGCCCTGCTATCCAATGGCTCTTTAACCTTATGCAAAACACATTAGCAACAACATAATCACACTAACTGCTAATAATTAACATTTTCATACTTCTTACTATGTGCCAGGCCACTGTGCAAATACTTGTATACTGCTCGATCAAAATCTTAACTTCATCTGGAAAATGTATTATTTACGGTAATTGTTATTTCAGTCACTGCGCAAGATTTTACCTCTTTTGTAAATAAGATGTTATGTGCAAGATTTGTCACAGTGTGTAATAATGGTGACATGGGTCCATGAGCCTGTGTGCACACCAATACACACAAGTACAGACACAGGCACACATCTGTGCTGAACCTACTGTATTTTGCTGTGTGTAATGCACACTCATGTTTCTGGCCCAAACTTTCTGGAAAAAATCTTTTGTTTTAATTTTTAGTTCAATTCTTTATTTATTTATATTTAGATACTTCTTTTTTTGTATTGTAAAGGAATTTTAATGTTTATATTATGATGCAAGAAATTTTATGTAACAAATAATTACAAAACACCAGAACAGATACAAGGTATTTCAGATACTACCCATGTATAACGTGCATTCTTATTTTTCCCTCAAAAATTTGGGCAAAAATATATTCATTATTATACATGGCAAAATACAATATATACTTGGGTGGACCAAGAACCTCAAAGTCATAATCTTGAAATACTTGCTCTTACTCTTTCCTTCCTCATCTCAGTTATTCACATTGCCACCCACCCATACACCAAGCCAGTAACTTAAGATATATCCTAGGCTCATCTCATTCGCACAGCGCCTACTATGTGCCACACACCGTTCTAAGTACTTTGTCATAATACTGTATGAGTTCTGTTCCATTAAAATCCACACTTTACATTTTAATGAAATCTTAATACTCACACAATTGTGTGAGGCAAAACTACCAGTAATATCCTTATTTTACAGATGAATAAACTGAGGCGCACAGTGACTAAGTAGCTGCATACGGTCACATGGGGAGGAGCTCACAATTACATATCACAAATGTGTCTGTTTACTCACACTTGTAATTATGCATCTAATGTCTGTATTTCCTCTGCATGTCTGGGGATGGGTGGGGGCATCTCAACTGGCAGAGGCTGCCTTTGGAGGAAATGGTGGCAGGCAGGTGGGAGGTGGAGTTAAGGAAGTCTGGCAGGAGACATTCTACCCCAAGATTTTGATTCAAAGACAGGACGCTCTTAGCCTTGTGTCTTGGGTGAATTGAGTTGAAAATCAAGGAACCAAAAAGAGATACGTTCATAAAACTCAAGAATGTATTGTGTAGTCATCCAAAAATTTCCCTTAAGTACAATGCTGGAATTACAGCCAAGACCCAAGGGACCTGGAAAATCATCAGCCATCCATTCGCTCTGTCTTTGCTCTGTTTCTGTAGGAATGTGGGTTCTCATCCCTCCTTTTCTAGGCAGATTTTTTATTCTTCGCTTTTCACAAATTTATCTTATCTGCTCACTTATTTGTTGCAATTGGTTTATGTATTCCCCAGTTGGCAGTCTTTGCTCTGCTTGGCTTGCTGCAAAGTGTAATAACCTTTTAGCATCCAGATGCTAATAACCTTTTAGCGTCTTTTTCCACATGGAAAAAGAAATATGATTTGACACTCTTGGGCAGGTGTTTGCCACTGGTCCAATCAGCCTTGATCAAGTGAGATTACCTGGTTTGAATATAAGCAGTGCAAGACCATAAGCTGGGCAGTACTCTTAGAAAAAATTTGGGTATCAAGAAAATGAATACACTTTATGGTTCATCTAGGACCCTATGAAACCAAGACTACAAGTAGTAAAACTGGGACACATTTGTTGGGTACTAGAAGTAGGATGAAAGAATGATCATTAGCAGCATGACTTAAAATTAATCTCAGCTATTTATCCAGAAATCCCTCATCTGGCTCTAAATAAGGACAGAATTGCCCCACTTGTGTGTAGTATAATGGAGGAGGGGCAAGTGGTTTTAGCTAGGAGGAACAGAATGTCACAGGGGCAGAAAGTCAAGCAGATCAAATTCTTTGAAGTCCATGGAGCCAATTCCTTGTCTTTCCTTATCTGGGTTGTCTTCTCCAAAATTAAAATTTTGTAAAGTGGGTCCAATAGATAGTCTTGGTCACCTTAGTGAAATAGCAACATCCAGTCACTCTCCAGGAAGCTGTTGGAGCAATATTTGTCATTGAGGAAGGCAAAAAACCAACAACTGACGAGTGACTCCTGTGTGCTGGGTCCTTTCTCCATGTTATTTAATTATTCTCCAAAAATCCTCTAAAAAGTAGTCACAACATTCACTCTCATTTCACAGAGGAGGAGACAAGTCAAGTAATAAACAGTCACTTCTGTGCTACCCAACCTACCAGCCAGTCCAAGTCCTTCTTAGTTTTGACTCTTCTGTTCTCTTTTCTCTTTCTCCTTCTTTTCCTTTTATTCTTTTCTCTCCTTCCTTTTCCTTTCTATTCCATTTTATTTTTACTTTGAAGATTTCGGATCAGGTTTTGTGCTTCCGTGTCATTGTGACTCCATGTTTGCTGTGGATGTCATTAGTCTGTCTCTGAATATTTGATTCCCCACCTTGACCTATCTCATTAATGTCACTTATACTGGACCAGGAGGTTCTACCCAGAGACCCAGGATTTCCTACTTCCTGCCTGTCTCTCCATGGCTTCCCGTCCCAGGGTACTTGAAGGCCTTTTTGGTTCAAGCACCATCACTCTGAGTGTCATCCATTTGCTATCACTGTCTCAGTTACCATTTACCATTCTCATATTATGGAACTCCTTTTATTTCTTGGCAGTCAATAGTTAGCATTTCTTTTTCAAAGTAGAAATGCCCAAAGCATTTCTCGTCATTAGCAAAAAGGTCTCAATACTCACACTTTCACTCTAGTCAAATATGGGTGTAAATGCGATTACAGGGAGAGAATTGTGATGATAAATCTGGCCAGCTCCTCCGTAACTCAATCAGTTGGACACTAACAAAGGGAATTGTAGGGGCTTCAGGGAAGAGCCAGGACAGTAATTAAGGGGCTGGCCTTTAAAGGATACATTGGAAATAGTTAAGCCTTTACATCTAGCTCTGGCAGTGGAGCAAAAAGGTTTATGGTCATAGCTGCCCTCCTGAAGAATGATTTTTTATGTGCCATTGTAGCCTGTGAGACATTTGCAGTTGGAGGCCATATTGGTGCTATTGTGTAAGATTTAGCCTTTCAGTGTCTTTAAAAACAGATTTTATTGAAGTATAATTCACATGTAAAAAGCTGTCCATATTTAATGTATCAACTCAATGACTTTGAAGATAAGTATATACCTTAAAAAAAACACCACTACTGTTAAGTTCATAAGTATATCTGTCACCTCCCAAGGTTTCCTCCTCCCTTTTTTATTATTATTTTTACCATTTTTGTCGTAAGAATACTTAACATAAGACTTAGCTTTTTAGAAGAGTTTCAGTATGCAATACTGCATTTCAGCCATCGGTACTATTCAGTATAGTAGACCTTCAGAATTTATCTTATAAAGCTGCAACTTTCCCCCAGAAGAAACAGAGAAAGAGAAAGAGACAGAAAGTTCATTTAGGAAATAATGAGAGACGACTCAAAGCTTGGGAGGAAGTGAACACCCAGATCCATGATGGCCAAGGAATCCCAAATAGGCTGAACATAAAGAGATCTTCACTGAGACGCATTATAATCAAACTATGAAAAGTCAAAAGCAAGGAGAGAATTTTGAAAGCAACAAATGAAAAGTAACTAGTTACGTACAAAGGAACTTCCCTACGACCATGAGTGGATTTTTCAGTAAAAACCTTGGAAGTCAGGGGAGTGGAATGATATTTAAAGTTCTGGGCAGGGAGGGGGCAGGAAGCAACCAACCAAGAGTATTATTCTAAGCAAAGCTGTCTTTCAGAACAAAGGGGCTAAAGATTTTCCCAAACAAAAGCTGAGGGAATTTATCATCACTAGACCTGCCTTGCAAAAAATGTTGAAAGAAGTTCTTCAAGCTTAAGTGAAAGGACCCAAATTTGCAGCATAAATCATGAAAATATAACACTCACTGTAAAAGAAAATGTGTAGTCAGTTTCACAATGATCTAATACTGTAATGATGATGTGTAAGTCACTTATAAGTTTGTTTTCTTTGCTTTTTTAAAAAAGTCATAACAATATTTTTATTATTGTTGTTAGGAAAAGGACACAAAAATTGAAATTCCACCCTTGCCTCATACCAGTCTTACTCTCATACTGTCTATTTAACCAATATCTCTGCGACATAAATGAAATGTAAATGCTCCAGTGCTCATTGTATGTAAACTTTCGGCAACATTTGACACTCTAACACACTGCCTTTTCACCTTATTCTCCTGATTTTTTCCCTCCTACTATTTTGGCTCTTCTCTCTTAGAATCCTTTGGGAGATTCTCATCTTATATCTGAGCTTCATATAGTCAACACTTATGTAACTTTTAATAAGTGCCAGATACTTTTTTAAGTACCCTATGTATATTATTTAGTAAATCCTCACAACATTCTAGGAGAAGTTATTCTAGCTTTACAGATAAGAAAGTTGAGACAGAGAGGTTAAGTGACGCTCACACCTGGGGATTTGAACCTAGGAAATAAAACTCCAGGATCCCTGTTCTTGACAACTACACTAGACTATGTCTCTTTATCGGAATTTCTCAGGATCCTATTCCCAAGCACTCTTAGCCTTACTCTATGCTTTTTCTCTAGGCAGTTGCAACAGTTGTCTTAATTTAAATTAGCATCAAAAGGCTGATGGCACCCCCAAATGAAATTGATAGTTATGACCTCTCTTCTTACCTCTAGACACTCACATTTAAGTGTTTACTAGGCGATTTCACTGACGATCCAACAGGGACTTCATATAAAACATGTACATGTATTTACTCTCCTTGTACATTTCCTTAACACAGTCACAATTGCAATTAAATACTTTGTAATTATTTGCTTTTGCCTATTGTCTTTGTTAGAATGGAGGCTTGCTGAAGTCAGGAAACCTGTCTTGTTTATTATGGTGGTCAAACCTCTTAGCATAGTTCCTGACATACTGTAGGTGCTCAAAAACATTTTTGAATGAATGAATAACTGCATTAATAAAGAAAATTTACAAAGTTACTTAAAGTTCTATCACATTTTTCATTTTAATGTAAAACTCTCTGATGCTATCACTTGAATACATTTTAAACAAATTGCATTTATAGTGAATTAAAAACTTCATATTCTGTTCTTTTTACCTCACATAAAATATTTAAATAGTTTCCACAGGTATTTTATCATGTTAATGTGCCATGTGTTAAATAACAATTCTGTATTATTGGACAAAGATTTTCTCTCAACACTCAGTTATTAAAGGCATATTTGTAATGAACATTTTTATATATGTACTGAATTTATTATTTCTTTTGTGTGCAAATTTTTTGCCTAAAATAAATCCTTAGAAGTATACCTAGTTTAAATGGCATGAACTCTGTTATGGATCCTTACACATATTGTAAAATTACTATTAAAAAAAAACTTTTGCATGACACCATCAACAGCAACTGTAAATAGTATCACAGATTCTGCTTGCAACACTAAGGGGACTGAAGAAAAAAGTGCAGAAGAAATGTTTCTCATGGACAAAAGAATCTTACTCCTGGTAGCTAATCCTGGTGCACTGCATTGTTTTTCTATCCATCTCATAAAAACATTTTTTATAATTTTTGTAAAATGCACACAACATAAAATTTACCATTTTAACAATTTTGAAGTATTCACCCTGGCTGGTGTAGCTCAGTGGATTGAGCGTGGGCCTGCGAACCAGAGGATCACGGTTCAATTCCCAGCCAGGGCACATGTCTGGGTTGCAGGCCAGTTGCCGGCAGGAGATGTAGTTCCTGGCAGGGGATGCACGAGAGGCAACCATACATTGATATTTCTCTCCCTCTCTCCTTCCCTTCCCCTCTAAAGATAAATAAATAAAATCTAAAAAAAAAAAAAAACCAAACAATTTTAAAGTATTCAATCAGTGGCATTAAGTAATTCACAGTATTGTGCAGCCAACATTACTATCTAGTTCCAGAACATTTCTATCATCCCAAACAGAAACCCTGTGCAGGCATACCTCAGAGATATTGTGGATGCGGTTCCAGACCACTACCATAAAGCAAATATCACTATAATGCAAGTCACACAAATTTTGGGTGTCCGTGTATACATAAAAATGGTCTTTATATAATACTAGTATTATGTTTAAGAACAGTGTACATACCTGAATTAAAAAATGCTTTATTGCTGGAAAATGCTAACCATTATCTGAGTCTTCAGCGGGTTATTTTCTTTTTTCTGTGGAGGGAATTACCTTCAATTGACTAGCAAATGCAAGATTTAGCCCTGGCTGGTGTAGCTCAGTGGATTGAGCGCGGGCCTGTGAACCAGACGATCGCGGTTCGATTCCCAGTCAGGGCACATGCTTAGGTTGCAGGCCAGTTTCCGGCAGGGGCCAGTTCCCTGCAGGGGATGCATGAGAAGCAACCATACATTGATGTTTCTTTCCTCTCTCCTTCCCTTCCCCTCTAAAAAGATAAATAAATAAAATATTTTTAAAAAAAAGAAAATGCAAGATTTAAAAAGCATAATAAAGTGAAGCATAATAAAATGAAAGATGTCTTTACTCATTAAGCAGCCATTTCTCATTCTTCCTTTCTCCTAGCCCCCGGCAACCACTAATCTGCTTAATGTCTCTGTGGTCTTGCGTATTCTGATATTCCATGTTAATGGAATCAGGTGTTCAAACAAAAACTGGTGCTTGAATATCCAAAACAGTTCTATTCACAGTAGGCAAAAAGTGGGAACAACCCAAATGTCCATTAACAAACAGAGAAAGGGATAAACAAAATAGAATATATCTACACAGTGAAATATTATTCAGCCACAAGAAATGAAGAACTGCCTCATGCTACAGTGTAAATGAACCTTAAACTGATCGTGCTGAGAAGGCAGATACCCATTTTCCCTTATACCTTACTAAACCATTTGAACAGCAGGAAGATGAGTAAATTTGAAAGGAGGTGAGAATGCAACAAAAGGTCAACCCAAACCAATCATTTACTAGAACTGATTTTATGCTGATTGAATTCAATAAGCATGTATTGTGTACCAACTGAGGGTCAGGCACCACTCTCTGTGATAAGACTACACCCTCCATTTAAAGGGAATCACAACCTAGTGGAGATACAAACATGTAAATAAGTCATTAACATGGTGTATGATGCAGAAGTAATCTGTACTAGATGAGAGAAAGACTAGTTCTCTCAGAAAGGGTCAAGGGAATATACAGAAAGAAGGTATTATTTTCATCTGACATTGAGCTGTGAATAGGTTTTGTCAGTAAGGGAATTAGGGTACAAGTTAGAGGAGGCAAGCAAGGGTAGGAAAGGAAAATATCTTTAACTTTCTCCTTTCCTTTGCGCTCACTCTGCTTCTTTCTCTACCCCACACTTGAGGGTTCATATACTCATCACCATAGTTTTGACATAGACTGAAAATAATTTTGATTTCACTTTAATAAAAACATCTAATGGAAAGAGTACTATAGAATCAGGCAAGACTGGAACTTTGTGCATGCTCAATTACATTAATAATGTATCAATATTAATAATGTCATATTAACTGATATTAATAATGTACGTTGAATGCAACCTTTTATTTTCAGTTCATTTTCATTGGTTTGTAAGAAGAAATAGGGTAGGGATTTAGTTGACCCTCGCAAATGAAAGGGGGAGTTTTCAGCAATTGTTTAGAACTATGGTCATTTTGAACGCTGAATGTTTACGTCTGGGCCTTGAAATGAATGAGAGACTGTGGCTGCACCTCTGACTCTGAATCCACATAGTACAGAATGTGCTCCGCAAACATGCAGCATATGTGCCCCCTGCCTCCCTTCCATGCTGCCATAGGCATCTCTTGTAGGTAACAATATTCTTCGCTGACGAGGCTGGGCATGCCCAGGGGTGCCCTTTTAGACAGCCAGCCAAGCCTTGATGGATCAGAGGCAACCAATAAAATTCCATTCACTGTGTCTGCTAGAGAGGAGACCATATTGGGTCTGGGAATCAGATGTTGTGGGTTTGTCTTAATTCTTTCTTTACCAACTTAGGTAACTTCTAGGTACCTCCGTTCCTTCAGTAGGAAAATCTACTAATAGCTGCTTTAAGGGTTATTGCAGGATTAAATAAGGTCAAATGTATGAATGGCACAGCTCCAGTAACAAGTTTTCAGGTGCTCAATAAATAAGTTTAGTGAAATCAGGTTCCCTGTGACTTGTCTAAATACTTGTGCATCTTCTCTCATGAATCTCTTCTGTGTGAAAGAGAAATGACAGCTGCTTCTCTTATTGCAGAGTTGCTACAATTCTTCCTTTCACCCAAAGGAGAAAACTGGGAGCCACCCCCTACCTCCCTCTCTTTAGGCCTTCATTACTAAATTCTGTTTATTTATTTTGGAGCAACTTGGTTTTTCCCTTTCTTTCAAGCTGACTTACCACTACCCCACACCAGTGATGGCTCATCACCACATGCTGTATAATTTCATCAGCTTTCTGTCTTTCCTTCCTCTGTCCCAGGGTTTTTCAATTTTTGCATTATTAACATTTGGGATTGGGTGATTTTTCATTGTGAAGGACATTGTTGGTCATTTAACAGCATCCTTGAACTCTATTTACTAGATGTCAGTAGCACTTTCTCAGTTGTGACAATCAAAGATGTCTCTAGACATTTTTGTCTGGTGGGAGAGGGGAGCTAAATTGTTCTCAGTTGAAAACCACTGCTCTGGTCTCAGCCTTTCTTGAACCATTTTACCCAAGCTGAGAGACTAATTACCTGTAAGTAGTGTTCTTGCTGTATTTCCTTAGTTCAAGAACTGTCAATTGACTGTCAAATTCCAAAGATATTAATATTTCTGCATAGCTTTCAAGTTCATCAATAATTGCTTTCTTTTCTTTCTTTTTCTATCCTTCTTTGGACCTTTTCAGACTTTCATATGGATATTCAAATTTTAATATGCTTAGGAGCCACTGGCAAATCTTTTAAAAATGAAAATCCTGTTTTAGTAGGCATGAATGTGGTCTGAGATTCTGCTTTTCCAACAATGTCCCAGGTGAAGTTACTACTAGACCATCCAGAGAGCACTGTGAATAGCAAAGCGTTGAAAAACATCAGTGAAGGGATCGCTATCTGCTTAGGGTTCATAAAGGACCAGGTCCTGCTTAAGAGGAGCTCACAGTCCAGCTGGAAAAAGAAAAGTAAGCAAATAAGGAAACTGGATCATTGTTATCATGAGTATGGATTCAGTGATAGAGAGATGAAGAGGAGTGAGAAATTCATTTTGCCTGGGCTGATGGGTATGTGAAAAGTAAAGAGGACATAAATGATTACCACAGAAAACTCTGATGAGAAAGTGATCTTTGATTTGGGCCTTCAGGACATGCAGGTGGTCTACCAGGTAGAGAGGAAATGGAAGTATTTACCCAGAAAGTAGGAACAGCATGAGTAGAAGCAGAGAAGAATAAAAATGCATAAGGTGTGGACAAAACTGCGTTCAGCTAACAAAGAGTCCAGGCTGGCCCTGAAGAGGGTCTCAGTGAACAGCCTTCAGACAAGGAAGTACCTTGTCTGTCATACTTTGTGTTTGGCTTTTATTACATAAGCAAGATGGCTGCATTGAGGGTTTTTAAGTAGGAAACCAACATGATTAGGCATATGTGTTTGGAAGATTATGCTGATGGCAGGGTGGAGGTGGGTTACAATGTGGATTCCATCCAGGAATCAAGCCAGGCTGCCAGGGGTGAGGATCTTGGGTAAGATGGGAAGAACGGAAGCTGTGGTGATGGGGAGCGGACTTGCATCAGCTCTGAGAGTCTACTGTAGACATCTGTCTCTTCCCAACTCCACGTGATGGTTGCTTGAAACTAGCTGGACTGGGAATATTTACACTATGAAAAATAGCAAATGCCAGAAGTGTTTCCCTAAAGGCTAGTGTTAAGCATTTACCAGCACACCAATTGAATGGAAAGACTGAGGTAGACAAGTATGAGCCACAAGGAGGTGACTTATTAGATAAGTCAAAATAAAGGATGAAATATAGATAACATGCCTTCATTTGGGCAATTCAGTAGATTAATTTTTGTATGCAATAAATACTTACTGAGGGCCCACTGTGCAGTGTGCAGTGTGCCTGGCACTGTTCTGAATACTTGCCCCAATATCCTTCTTATATTCTACTGATATGATGTCATTCAGTGAGACAGGGAAGGTAGGGGGTACAGAATTCTTTTAATTTAGGATATGGATGGTATTAAGGTAGAGTTTTTGGCCATCAACATTCAGCCGTATTCTGAGCTATACTTGCTAAAGCATTTCACATACAAATCTAATGAAACGTTTACAATAATTTTTAGGGCCGATGGGAGAGGTACCGATTGGCTGGATAGGAAAAGCTAAGGCCCAGATGTTTAAAGAGATTTGCTCAAAGTCACTGAGCAAGTTAGTGTCAGTGTTAGCTAGTGTCAGTGCAATTCTGGGGCTCTGACAACTAGCCTAGGTTCCTCTCTCTCCCCAATATCCACCCTGCTGTTGGTTTACTGATTAGTACTGATAACATGAAGAGGCAGTAACGAAAACCTTCCCCTGCCTCCTGATGCCATTTTCAGCCTCAAAGTGCTTCCACAACTGTGATCTCAGTTACTCCTCACAGCCATAGGTGCTACTCCACGGTGTTCCTCTGGGCTTGTTGCTAAGTGCAGTTTGGCTGAGGAGTCACAGGATCCCCGCTCTGTGCTCTGATTTTGCTAATAGTGGCTTTGCCTGGCGTTGCAGTCAGAGAACAAGCGTTGCCCATTCCTGTTTCTGCCTCTGTCACTGCTTCTGAGTCCTGTGTCTCATTCCCTTCTGTCTTTAAATACATACCAACACCTCAGTTTGTTAAATAATAATAAAAAAGAGAGTTACAGTAAACAAGCGGTAAAATAGGTATTCATTGAATGCTGAATACAGTATCCATAAAATAGTTTAAAAATTGAAAATATACCACTCTTGTCTAAAATTATAATATTATAAATAGGAAGTGTATAATATAATATTAAAAAGAGAAATGTAAGGTCTAATGCAATAGATTTAGGACTTAGAGTTTCCAGTTAATTGCTCAAGGGTCACAGGTTAACAAAACAAAATACTTCTCATGTCTGAGATTAGAAAATGCCTCTCCACGGGCATTTATTGACACCTAGGCAAAACAGAAACCATTTTCCAAACGGCATATCACACAAACTTTCCAAAGTGTAGCTACTTTCACATAAGTAGCTTTCCCCTTTTCTTTTGTAAAGGCAATTTTTTTGCACGCACATGAGTGTATGTCTGAATATATATTTATATATGAGACTATATATATAGATATGAGTGTATCTAAAGCAGCTACAGTAGTGTTGCTTGGCTGAGTGGGAGGTGATACAGGACTGTGCTATTAGTGAGCGGGAGGTAGGAGGTGGCTATGACGGATGGGCAGGAGTGTGAGGTAATTGCAGGGTAATACTGTCTGCAGGTATTTTTAGATGTCACCAGAATGAGATGATGTTGGTTGGTGGTGATGGTCTTTCTTCTTCTAGAGCACGGTGATGAAACAGACGTAATAAGAACATAAGGATTGCCAAGTTGGAGCAGACCTTTTCCCCACCCAGCCTAGAACTCTGGATGATAAAGGCGTCAACAGCTGTGTTGTGGGAGAGCAGGTTTTTAATCTTCCTTGGCATCCACCATTGATGTGAGATGCCTTGCCCTCGAAATCCTGGGTTTCCCTTAATAAATCACTGTAGATGTGTCATCTTTTAATCTATTTCAGGCTTTTAAATAAATGTTTACATATGCGTATTTCTTGGACTATTTCTTGGGAGAAAGTGGTTTTCGGTTTGGCAAGTTTGCTATCCACTGTGTTGAGTAGAATATCTTTAATTTCTCTCCAACTCATTTCCCCCCAAGTTTTTAGGATGTATGTTAGTTGTAGTGTTCCAGAATTCAGTACATTATGTATGATTTTTAGATTATCATTGTGTTTTCCCCATGACAAATAGAACAACTATCATCAAGTGAAATTATGAAGATGAAAATGTTCTAGAAACTGTAAAGGTTTCATAAAGTGATTATAAGTTTTACCTGTTACTTTTACTTGTGTTCAAAACCCGAGTCCTACATACAAACACTTTCCACATCCTGGTCATTTTGTCAAAAAGCTCCCTCGTTGTGTGACATAGTGTTCAAGTCCCAATGCTACTTTCAACAGAGGAGGCACTTTTAGCCTTTCATCCTCGAGAAGAATAAGATAATTAAAAACATTTATTAGGCTAACCATTCTTAACTTTTTCAGACCACGTCTTCCATCCATCCCAGAGACGGGCAAGGCCAACACTTTTTCATCTGGAAAGCTGGTATTTGAGATACAGATTTTAGAATCCCTTTTATATTTTCTTTTAATTTGGGACATAAAGTGTTCAAGAGAAATTTAGACAAATAACCGTATGAAAACAGCACTTTAAAAAGCAATTTACTCATAATATCAGTCATTGCAGGGCACTTCAATTAATCTGGTAATGTACTGACATACTCCCTTTATGGTTGCACTCAAGGATTGCTTGTTTTTACATATAATCTTCCTTTAGCTTTGTTTGCCACACACAAAATGATAGCTTGTGTGTGTGTGTGTGTGTAAATGCATACTTAACATAGTTTTAAGATTAAAAAAAATCTTTTCCTGTGTTTTCCATTTCAGAAAATGGATCCTCCTTCCTGACACTCATGTAGAACGTAAGAGCCCTACCCCCTCACATTCTGTCCCTTCTGGACCACATGCAGTCCGTCCACTTTTCCCCATCGGTAGTCCTTCACCCTCAGTCTTAACTGTGGTACTCTCCTGCATGGGCTCCAGCAAATCTGACTCTTTCATAAGACAGGTGTGCCTTGGATTGATATTTAAGTATGACAGGGAAATATGTAGTGGAAGAGACATACAATTCCAGGTGCATGAAATAGTCAGAACATAAAGCCAGGGTTTGAGTTCTGACTACTTCTTACCAAATACACCATCTTATTATATGAGAATTCTGAGCTTCCCTTTGGTTGTTCCTGAAAGAAGGCTGATGATAATACCTGCCTGATTATAGGGTTATAATAAACATGTAATGTGATGATGGATGTCAAAAGGTTTTGATAAACTGAAAATAGGCTCTATACTCACTAGTTGTTATTGTTGTTAAGTAGTAACATAGACTTTTTATACCATTGGCAATTGCTAGGGCATTTGATTATAAAGTTAGCACCAGCCAAATGCCCTCCTAAGACATTTGACAGTTAAATAAACATGTTAATTTTCTGTGAAACTGGCATCTTTATATTTTATCCCTGTACGAAGTCAAGCAAAGTATTTGAACTCTATTACTTATATCATGACACAGAAGTTTCCTAAATATCTTTTGGTCTATGATGGCCTCTGCTTTTACAGAGTTTTGACATAGAAGTGACCCATTGGAAAGGCTGTTCTCTGACTCCTGTAGAAATGGATGAAAGATAGCAGCACCTGAGCTGTTGTGAGACAACATCCCTCTCGCAACTGTTGCATGAAAAAGTCCTCCTTGGTTCTAATTCCAGGAAAAGTTGGACTGCCTGGATTTAAATTCTTGCCTATTATAGGAAGTGGGACTGCTGTAACTCAACATTCTTGCCTTTTTGTCAGATTTATCAGAATATTTACGGCCAAATTTTGTTAAATTTATCAAAATGTTTGCCCAACCTATTGAAAGGTACATAGGAGCATCTTTGCCTTGAAATTGTTCTTGAAGTTGAGGAGAATGTCTGGTTTGCTGTAAGTTACGTTGTGTATTAGCCTGTAAGTTGCTTACAGTCCTTTTGGAGTCAATGGGGTATAAATCTTAAATATATAAAAAACTTGTATTGAGGCAAGGATGTTATATGGTTCATGTTTCCTATGTCTTAGTGAGTAATCACATGGTGCGTATTCAATGTTATATCTCTTCAGGACTCAACCGGACACAGAGAAAATTGAA
The DNA here is from genome assembly GCF_014824575.4 of Sturnira hondurensis. Taxonomy (NCBI): domain Eukaryota; kingdom Metazoa; phylum Chordata; class Mammalia; order Chiroptera; family Phyllostomidae; genus Sturnira; species Sturnira hondurensis. Next base: position 6,769,814 of record NW_028075269.1, read on the forward strand.
CACATTGTGTAGCGAGTTGCTTTACGATAAAGCTTTACTACCTAAAGAAAAATTCCCATATTTCAGAAGACTTTGACAGTTAAGCCCTTTCATCTCTTTCCATTGCCCCCTCTCCTCCCTGCCACTTTAAAAAATCATAAACATTTTGGTTTTTATTCTCTGCTTCCACAGAAAATTCACAGATATGCTTTTTATCAGTTCCTGACAGGGTGTCTTGGCTGCACCCTGGCTCTTCTAGTGGTTTCTCTGAAATCTAAGCACCCTCTGGGAGACGGGTGACAGGGGGAGGCAGAGCAGGACCACGCTTGTACTTGACCTCTCGAGAGTCAATGTGAGCTGGACTTTCATGTCTTACTGACAGTCTCCCATGGCCGCATCCTTTTAAGCATTTGTGTTTTAAGTAAGATAAAGGAGAATTTAATCCAACTAAATATGCCTTGAGGTTTGCATCTTACCAAGGCCAATCTTGTCAACTTTTTAGATTCTCCTTTCTTGTGTCAAAGGATCCAAAGTCCAATTAAGACCTATCTTAAAAATAACCTAGATCCCATCTGATGTTCAGATATAATAAAATATAACCACAGACGTTTTTTATCAATTTCATTTAGTTCTTTAAATAACTTTAGAGGAATATACTAGATACTTAGGATGCAAAACATATCAAACATTATCCTTACCCTTAAACAGCATGCTATATAATGGCTGTCATAGCCCCAAATAATTGCCATATAATAACCACCCAAGTCCAATACTTGCTGCATATTCAAAAATAAGTACCCAAACAATGCTCCTTGTAGTTGAATTACCTGTTTTGGTTTGTACAAATGTTGGGTTAGCATAGCTATAGTATTTTATAGAAAAGGAATTAAAACCCACATACCTATGTTTATTGTCTCATGATGTCCTACTACGGTGTTTAACAGCTCACTAGCATCTGCATTCGAGTTTAGATTGTTCCTCCCAACAAAGAAATATTCATACCATCCCATTAGTGCAAATGTAGTTACCCTTTTTGTTTTTTCCAGAACAGAATGAATGGGATAAAAAACGATTTTGGCAGTTAATCCCTTTTTAGAGCATGACAAAATTTCCTCCAAAATGCTCAGTTGTTATAAAAGGTACTCCTTGAATGGTACCGTATCTATCTGTTAGGGTTGGGATCAGAACACAGCTCTTGAGAGTGACTCATTGACAATGTGCATTACCCCTCATCCATCCAATAATGGTGTAGCCTTCAGAGCCAGGGAGGATTTTCTCAAAAGAACACTGTTAAGAATGTGCAAGGTTTATTTAGGAGACCAGTCTCACTTGTGTGAAAGATTTCTTTAAAGACATAATAAATTTGAAACATACAGTCATGAGTTTAGAAGATCTGTCCAAGATGAGATAGTTTTGGAGTTTGTATAGACCTTTTTAGATTTCACGCTAAACTTTAGTAAATGTGACTAGTGGAAATAATCAGTAAAAATAGGATATTTTGTATGAGTGGTATAAGCCTGTTTAGTTAAATGAACATAGAGAACCAAGCACTTTATTTTAGTTATATGAAATTAGACATTATTTTCATATCCTCAGAAGAAACTGAGCTTTGCTGAAACAGCATCCTGTAAAGGTTAACTGCTTTCTTGGTTTGCCCCATCTGGGCATTGTACTTTTAACTGTAGTAATTAACCAATCATTCTAACTATTTTATCCATTTTAGATATAAAGATAACAATACCTGGAGTGATTTTGAACTCAGAACTTAGGCCAACAATACAGACTGTGCATATTGCCCTGGCTGATGTAGCTCAGTGGATTGAATGAGAGCCTGTGAAGCAAAAGATCGTGGTTCGATTCCCAGTTAAGGCACATGCCTAGGTTGCAGGCCAATTCCCAGTGGGGGGCACATGAGAGGCAACCACACATTGATATTTCTCTCCCTCTCTCCTTCTCTTTCCCTCTCTCTGAAAATAAATAAATAAAATACTTTAATTAAAAATATAGACTGTGTATGGATTGAGCGCGGGCCTGCGAACCAGAGGATTGCGGTTCGATCCCTAGTCAGGGCACATGCCTGGGTTGTAGTCCAGTTCCCTGCAGGCCAACTCCCAGCAGGGGATGCACAAAAGGCAACCATACATTGATGTTTTTCTCCCTCTCTCCTTCCCCTCTAAAGATAAATAAATAAATAAAACATTTTAAAAAAATAGACTGTGTATAAATGAATGGATCTTCATGTTGGAATAAACTACATATTTACTGTAGTTACACAGTTAATTAAAACTTATATCTAGTAATTATGAAAACTGTGGAGTGATTATTTTCTTCTGTGCATTCCATTCTGATCTGTGCCTTCTAATCTCAGAGCCCTAAGCTTTAATTATAGGATGCTGTGATATTTCTATCTATAATTATTCAAAATTCACTTTTGTTTACTCAATCTGCATCTAGTATGGTTAGGAGCAAGGGCTTAGGTTCATTGCCAAGCTTGGCTAATTACTAGCCATGTGATGTGGGGCTAATTTTTTAACTTCTAAGCTTCTTTCTGTATGTAAACTGTAAATCCTAATAGCACTTAGCTTATTGTGTAGTCATGAGAATTGATGAGTAGATACATAGATTTGGTACATAGTCAACATTCAGTAAGTATTAACTAGTAGTAGTAGTAGTAGTATCTGTAGAAAATTAATGAGCTCAAGCCCTGGAAATGCTTTCCCAAATTCCTACAATTTTCCACTTATTACCATGAAAAAGGACCCAGCAGCCCAGGGGTCTCCTCTTTCATGATTTCACACCGTTACCATTGCTACATGAGCTATTCAGTGAACTTCCATTTGTAATTAAAGTCATCTTTGTGCAATTTGAACCTCTGTACAATTTCTTCATAAGAGTGTGCAGTCTCTCAAGTTCATGAAGTTCTGTGTTCTTCTGGACAAGACACCCCTCCTTAGAGAAGCTAGACTAAGGTAACTGTGTTAGTCATTCTGGGAAATTCTCATTTAACACCATGTCTCTAAGAGTGAGCCCTCCATTTACAGCTAGGCCTTTAAGTTACTGTATTATTCAAGTAATAGGTTTTGACATCTGCTCTACTGTACATACTCAAATGAGGTAATTTACTGACCCTGCTTTCAGCAGCCTTCTATTTTGGTGTTTGAGTCAGACTTTCTATTTTATGCAATAATTTGCTAGGACAGCACAATGCCTCCCTAGTCTCATCCCACATTCTCTAAGAACTTCTCCTGCGTCCTGTTGAATTTCAAACTGCCTTGGATTATCTCATTACTTTTTAATTAAAGCTCATTGATTCATTCCGGGGCTTCTAATGTGTATGGGGGGGACACAGAGAGTGAGGGTGGAGAGAGCTTATTTGCAAATTTTCAAGAACTCCCAACCGCTCTCACCATTTGCCTCCCTCTTTATCCCATTATCTCTGTCACTTCTGGGAACAATGTAGTTACTGGTTTATTTTTGTGGTCATGAGCAGATAACCGTTTCCCCATATTAGCAGGGCACCTTCTGTTCACGCAGAAATGGGGCCATGGAGGGTAGAAAGGCCAGTTGATGGAACGAGCCCCTCTGCCAGTAAATTTAGGCTATTATATAACACGCTAAAAATTCACTTCTGAAAGTGTAGGTGAGAAGCCAATTTACACGTATGGTACCATGACTTGTCCTGGGCCCACTGGAGTCATGCAGGTCACTCGCTGTCCATTTGTCTCTAAGGTGGACTGCTTTTCTTGCAGTCTCCTGGTCAACATTTTGAGCCCTCGCCATTGTAAGCCCTGGGGCAGGACCAAGGACTACAGATCACCTTTTTACTCTTTTTACTGAGGCCTTAAGTAGACAAAAGCCACACCTGCAAATTTCTCTGAGATAAACATTTCTCTTCTTTGGGCTTCTATTGAGCTTGGTCAAGGTCAACATTTTTAACCTGCTTAGGAGCTCTATTATTTGACCGAATGGTGTTTTGAGGTACTGGTCTGAATCTTCTTGAGACTACACCTTTGGCTTAAAATTTAATACTATGTTTTCTCGAAAGTATCCTCGATTTGATCTTTGCCCAGAATCCATCTCTTAATTTTAGTATCATAGGTTGCCTGGAGAGGCTAAAAATGTTTAAACTCAGCAACTATTGGCTCTGTCTTATCAGCCTGTCCCTTAGCCCTTTTCTCTCTGCTTGCATTTCTCTAAAAATAGCAGAAAAAGTGTGGCTGCATGTTCAACATTCCACCGGGGCATTTATACAGCTAGATCACTCAGTTTGTTGCATATGTTTTCTAATTCTCCTGTTATCACAGGGGACGGTGTGACTAACACCCCTGCCATTCCATTGCCAGGAGTTCCTTTTCTTCCAGGTTTGGGTGATACTGTTTTCACTCTTCTGTTACTTAACATATTCTTCAAACTTTCACAAACACTTTCCCTAAATCCTTCCAGCTTCTGCCCACTGCCCATTTACAAAGCCACACCCACACGTTAAGTTTTAGTAATGGTAGTACCTCATTCTTGGTACCAAAATCTGTATTAGTTACTGGTTGTTGCATAACACTTTATCATAAACCTTTTGATTTAAGTAATACTCACTTATTCTTCCATAAAGTTTTTGTGGGTCGGGAATCCAGGGACAGCTTAGCTGTTTGGTTCTGACTCAGGTCTCGCATTAAGTTGTAGTCAAGGTCAGCCTGTGCTGCGGTTATTTGGAAGCTAGACATGGCTGAAGAATCTGCTTCCAGGATGTGCCAATCATTTGGTTTTGGGGGAGAGGCCTCAGTTCCTGAGGACCTACATGGACCTCTCCATAAGGCTACTTGAGTACTCATGATATCGCAGCTGACTTCCCCCAGAGGGAATGATTCAAGTGAGGTCAAGGCAGAAGCCATAATGCCTTTGGTAGTCCAACATCCTTATGTCTTCAATAATCTAATGGTTATATAAGTCAGCCCTGTTTTGATTGTGGAAAGAGACTAAATACGGGTAGGAATACCAGGAGTCAAAAATCTTTGGGAGATATCTGGCAGGTGGATGTAAAAAGGAAATAACACATAGATGAGCAGTAACGGGAAGCCAGTGCTGTTCTGATAAAACAGCTCTCAAAAAAATAAAAAACAAAGCAAAAAATCCTGATTTGTATTATTTGTCAGGGTGCAAAACTCCCACTAGGACCAATTTTAAGCTACCAATGGTTTAACAACAGATTTGCAAAATACTTAACAATTGAATCTTAGGAGATGGTAAGAGCCAAATCCAGGATGCCACTGCCCACCCCAGCCACACACACACACTCACACACACACACACACGCACGTGCGCACTGGACAAGATACAGGATACAGAAAGGATCTGAGTACAAGTAGACATAGGACTGGATCATTTAGGTGACATGAAATGAAGGACCTGGGAAAGAAAGCACATCAGTGATTGCCTGGGACGAGGGATAAGGACAGGAAATGACTGTGCATGGGTACAGGGGTCTTCTTGATGTAATAAAATGCGCTAAAACTGGATTTTGTTGATGGTTATGCAACCTTGTAAATGTACTAAATATCCTTTTTTCTTTAAGTGGAGGAAGTAGAATTCCATCCTGATCTCTAAGTCTACCACACTATGGTAGTATGGGAAATCAGAGAAAGAGCTGCCCTCTGTGTTGTGTTTGATATTTTAGACTTGAAGGTCACCCATAAGATCTGCATCTGCTGCTGTTCACAGCCTCGTATAATACCCTCCCCTAGAGTTTGGGGAGGACCTGTGACTTACTTCTAACTGGTCATATATGACAGAAATGGTAGAGTGTCCTTGCTATGAAGCCTCCAGTCACAAGGAAGTCAATTTTGTCAATAACATGAGTGAGCATGAAAGTACATCCCTCCCCAGTCAAACCTCCCGCCAAAAACGCAGCCCAGCTAACACACTGATTGCAGCCATGCACGACCCAGTGTGGAGACCCAGCTAAGCCGTGCCTGAGTCTCAGTGTGCTATTCATTTGTGACAATTTGTTATACTCCAATAGAAAGAGAATAAGTCCTCCTTATACCAAAATTTATGGCTGTGTTTATGTTCCATGTTGATACTATTATTATTTTATGAACATATTTTATAGTTGAGTGTCTTCTTTCTAACTAAAAAAAAAAAAACCTTTCCAGCATAAGTAATATTGTTTTTTTAAAAACAGTGTTTTTTATCTACCTGCCACTAACTCATCTCTAACCCTCTATTTAAGTGTAAATCTACTACCAATATGACCAAACACATCACAAAAATGGTCAACTAACTTGTTGCTGTTGAGAAGCATGATTCTATTCCGAGTCTCTCTCCTTGGCCTCATCCTGGGAAGCTTTTTGGTTATATCTTCATCATCTGATTTCTAAATTGTTATAATGATGTGCGGTGGTAGTATTCTATTTCTTTTTTGTTTATCATAGTGGACAGCCAGTACCTATCTTCAAACAGAAAATATATCTCACGTTTTGGACATTTATTTTTATTCTTTCTCTCTTTCTGTTTTAGAGGGAGTAATTGCTTCCTCTTTATTTTCTCCTTAAGTGGAAAGAACTTTAAGTGCTCCTTGCCTTCTTAAGGACTTTATTCCTACAATTATATCCTGGGTTTGAGGAGTGCAAATCAAGTTACTAATCTGCTGTTCTCTTTCAATTTCAGCATTTCAGTGTCTGCTAAATCAGTTGTCATTCATCCGTCTGCCTTCCAGCTTCCAGAATGGTTTTCCCCCTCCTCCTCCTCCTCCTCCTCCTTATTCTGTGCTTAGCTCTTTCTAAAAGTCACTCTACTGTCACGTCAGTGAATTTTGGGGAAGAAAAGCACATAAATTGTTTGTTCATTCTAATATATTTTTTTAAGATTTTATGTATTTATTTATCTTTAGAGGGGAAGGAGAGAGGGAGAGAAACATCAATGTATGGTTGCCTCTCACGCATCCCCCACCGGGAACCGGCCTGCAACCCAAGCATGTGCCCTGACTGGGAATCGAACCGTAATCTCCTGGTTCGCAGGCCCATGCTCAATCCACTGAGCTACACCAGCCAGGGCCATTCTAGTATCTTTAACCAGAATCTGACCTCTCTACATTTCACTTTCTCGTTATTCTCTAATAATAGTCATGTGAGATGAGCAGGAAAGATATTATTGTCCTTCTTTTACTGATAAAATGTGTGAAAGTCAGAGAGCTTAGGTGACTTTTGTAGGATTACTAAAAGGGTTACAGAATATGCAAATCTCAGGAGTCATATTTGCTGTTCTTTTCACTTACAGCATATGACTTCCTAAATCTAACCAATAGACTCAAGTGGTTAGAAAGTTTGGAAGTGGCCTTCTATCCCAGTGTTTCCCAAAATGCACCCACAGAACACTAGTCCTGGGAGAAGCTCTGCAAAAAAGGATTCCATAATCAACCACATTAGAGAAACACTCTACACTAATGGATTCCCTTAATTCGGTTACACCATTAATTGTAGGAAATAATTATTAAGATTTAATAATAGCTTTTGGTAGAGCTATAGATAGAATGGAGAAGAAGCATTATATTATTACATGAAACATATAGAATGTAAGAAATGTAAAATAATTTTTAAAAGTAAATCTTAGCATTAGGCAAACAATATATCTCCTTTCCATAGTCATTCATATATTAAAGGCTGAAAATGGTAATAAGGAAATCTGTCCAGAATATTGAATTTAGTCCCTCTGAGATGAGTTTGGCCATGAAATCCCTTTTTTTATTTAACACCTATTAATATTCTAAGCAACTTGTTTATTTATATTATAACTCTTTCATTGAGCTTCTGCTGTTTGCAGGTCATTGCACTGTGTGCTAGATATTGACGTGATAAGGAAGTTGTCCAGCCCCCATAAGGTTTAAGGAGGTGTGTATTTAACAGAGGTTTTAATCTAATCTGCAAAATTAGTAGAATTACTCTGAGGATCTGACATTCAAATTAAAACCAGACAGAGGAGTATGAGTTACTCAGCTTCTTGTGGAAATGGAGCCCGCAGAGGGCAAAGAGCATTCTAGGAATGTAGTTGTAGACTGTTCATTGAGAAATGCCATGGTAATCAACCTCCTTCACTTACAGATAAGGGAAGTATAGCCTAGAGAAGTTAGAAGGAAAGGATGTCATTACTGAATGGAATCGTAGACATCTGGTTCGACACTCTACCCAGGACACAAGTTATCCTGAACACATCCTAGATAAATAGAGACCTTCCTCGTTTGGAATCCTGTAAGTAGGATACTGGCATTTCTTAGAGGTTAAAAAAGAGCCGAGTCAATCTCTTTTGGAAATCCATAAAATATTAAGAGGGGAAAAGACCAAGACAGGGTCATTTTACATTGATTGTATTTACACTAAATCAATGTCTCCAAACACATGTAAAAACACCGAGGGAACACAATGATGCAATACATCACTTCATGCAGAGAAAATGCCAAAAGTCTTACTTGAGGCTCTTGTGAATGAGATCAGTGTATGCTCCTAAACCTCAGCCTACCTATCTGCACCGTACGTCTGCACCAGAAAGGCCATTGGCTCTTGTTCCATAGGTTGAACTGATAATGTAGCATCTCCATACTGGGCTACCTTTTAGAAACGCCTGGAACAGGTCCTCGCCCTCTTCTATAAAAAGCCCTTTACGTATGTGTAAACGCTCACTCGGGGTCCCCACCGTTGAAATGTCTCCATGGCTTTAGAATTCTCAGATGCCACTTTCTAGGGCCTTCATTCTCCTGTTTCATCCCTGACATCCCTGGAAAACCTAGAGTTTACATTTCTCTGGTTCCCTGAAGCCAAATGCGTGTGTGTCACTATAGTAGCATGGTAACTTTCTATTTATTTAAATGTGAGGTCCTCAGTGAACCATTTCAGACCCCTTTGACTCATTTCATCCTGGCAGAATTTCCCCCATTACAAGCTCTATCCTGTCATCACCTTCCAATAATACATTCTTTCTGTCAGTAGAGTGAGTTGTTTCAGAAAAAAAAAAATTAGTTTGTATGTTACTCTGGGTATTTGGGTGGAACATGGTGTATCCTGAGCCTGTATTTCAGCCAGTTTCATGTGCTCATGGGTCACGGTTAATGCCAGTTAATCAAGACGAGCTGAAGATGCTTGAGAGAAGTCTTTGACAGTTTTTTTGGGACTCCCCTCACTCTCCCTGTCTAGTTTCCTCTTGAACCCTTCTCTTGCTTCTCAGCAAATCCCAGATAACCGCTGGTCCCAGAACAAGAGACTTGAAGGAGACCTGAACCTGACCTGCCACTTGGAACAGAGCTGCCTCAATAGAGGTGGGTTGGCAAGAAAAATGCTCTCTTACAAATTACTGAGATTTTGGAGCTGTTTCTGGTACAGATTTTTCATAGCAGAAACCTGAGCATTAAGATCCTCTTTTATACCATCTCTTTAGTATGATTGCCTTGGAAATAATTGCTTTTATTACCGCCCCCCCCCCGAAAATCTTTGTTACCAGGTGAACTACATTCTCAAAAAAGATGTACGGCAGTCTTGACCTCTGGTACCTCAAATGTAAAGTTATTTGGAAAAAGGGTCTTCATAGACATAGTCAGGTTAAAATGAGATTATACTTGACTAGTGTGAGCTCTCATCCAATATGACTGGTATCCTTCTAAATGTCATCACATTGGGCAACCTAGCCAGGGACACAGTTCAGTGCACAGCACCGTATGTTCCAGAAGCCTACAACATGTACTCCCTGACCTTTCAGAGAAAACATTGGCCAGTTCTGGTCTAGACAACAGTGCTTGAGCCCTCTTCTCCTGTCCTGTGGGGAGTTCATTATCTTCCCTAAGTTTTCTGCAAACTCCCAAGGGGCTAATGTTCTCAAGATCTTCTCTGATGTGAGTCCTTGTACTTGCAAATGAGTTATCTCAGCATCTCACCCATGCTCCATCAGTTCAGCACTGTTCCCATAACGGGAGAATTCTAGCTGTATTCCTTGGTGTTCATAACCATTCCACAATAAAACCCACGTTAGGAAGCGTTCTTCCAGAACTGTGTGTGGGAGTCAGGCTTTGAGGACGTGGTGGAGTCTTACACTACAAAATGAAAAGAACCTCACATTGATCACTGGGCATCCTCCCATCTTTTCTCCTTAAAAAGTACCTTGAGCACATTGGCAAAGTTAGGTGGCAATCAATCACCATTCTTCTCTCTTTTTTCCCCTTCTGCTTTCTCCTATCCTCCAAATTTTAGTTTCTTCATCTTGTTGAGCAGCGGAGTTACTTTGTAAAGATTTCTTTGAGCAAGTCTATGATAAGTTTCATCATTTACCCCCAAGAGACTCAGCAAGTTTTTATTTTTTTAAAACAAAACTGTGTAAGATCTTCTTAAGAAGAATTTGGTTTCTAACCTTAAAATTATAATTTCTTTTTATCTCAACACTAAAATGTCATGGGTGGTGAATGGCCACCCTCTGTACGATTACTCATTCTACCATCTTGTCATAGTTTTGACATTTCTATAATTGGAGTTATTTTTAGTTATCTATTATGTATCTGTAACACAGTATGCTGGATATGAGATCTAGAAAGCAATATCTCATTTACTTCTTACTCAACTCTGTTGGGTAAATCCTTGTTGCACCATTTTGCCAATGAGAATATTGAGGTGTAAATGCCCTTGTGTCCAAAATCATATCTCTAATAAATGGAATTTGGACCCATTTTTTTTTTTTGCTGCTCATTTTCAAGATGTCTTCACTGGCCACAGTTTTGAATCTGGCCAGGCTCCTATTGAATACCAGATACAGAGAAAATATAGCATTTTCTGGGGAGCAAGAAAATAAAGACGTATTAGTTGACATTTCTAGATACTTTCAACTGTTGAGCCAGATTGTGGGAAATGGGGAAATGGCAAATATCACATTTCTGTCCCAAACTGGATAATAAACCACGTAAGCAGTTCTTAGGTTAGTGTATGAAGCAGGTGTGTGTGTGTGTGTGGAGGGGGGAATAAGAAAAACAGCCTTGTGGGCTTCAGCGAGGAAACACTTCAAAAAATACCATTTGATTAAGAGACAGCCCGCATGATTCAATGAGGAGGCGGAGGTATTGCCTTGGAAAAGCATCAGATAAAGCAATACTAAATGCCTGTGGAAGTGTTGTGGGTCTGAGGGCTAAAAACAGCTTGCAGAATGGCAAACTTTCTGAAAAACATGGCAACAGCAAGTGTCCGTAAATGGCAACTTCACTCTCTGTGGATGAGTGGGAAACAGCAGAGGTAATTTTTAGATTACTTGTTTTTTTTTTTTAACGTGAGTGGAGTGAAGTGATGCCATTGGCAATATTAGGAAGAATGAGAATATGTCGGTGACGAAAGAACACTTATGAAAATAGAATAGCACCAGGACAGGGAGATCATTCGATGACTAAATAGGGAATAAGGTTGATACCTGAAGAATAGTGCTGTCAGCCGGTTAGCCAGAATAGACCCCACCTCCTCTGCAGCGCATGGGTGTAAACAGCATTCTCATACGGTGTTGTCAAAAAGAGGCCTTTCCGACTTTCCTTCATTATCTTTAGGTAATAGAAAATCTAAGTTAAACAAAGTGTTATACACAAATGGATGAAACAGAGAGCCCAGAATGCAGTCAAAATGGGGACCAAAACATTTCCCACGTGGCTAGAAAGCAATGTTGACAAGGCGCATGCTGTCAGGCAAGATCTTAAAATTCAGGTGGGATTCAAAAGCAGAAGCGGTCACGTCCAATTGAAGGGCCATCATGTGTGACTGTGTGGTGGAGATCCTGTACAAATGGAGCTTCGGGATGGTAGTATGTGAACAGGTGAAAATTAGGTGAAGTATCCAGATGTCGAGAATATCCGTGAGTATAAATATAGCATCATAAGTCTTCAGGGTATTTCTGGGGAATAGCTGATGGCTCGCTGTGGCCAAAGTGGTAGGTTTTCAAACGTTGGCCTGTATTAAAACTCCTTTTGCTTCGTTTTCCAAATGACAGGTAATGCTGAACTCCAAAATACAATATAAATCAAATAATCAAACTGATCTGGTTAGTGTGTGTGTGTGTGCGTTAGAGAGGGCATCCAGAGGGGGTGCATTCGTGTTCCAGGGTTGCCATACCACAAAATGACCACAAAACTCGGTTTAACACGACACAAATCTATCCTCTCACAGTTCTGGAGGCTCGAAGTATAAGGTCAAGATGCTAGCAGGGCATACTGCCTCCTAGGACTGTAGGGAAGAAGACTTCCTGTTTCTTCCTGGCTTCTGGTGGTTTGTAGAAATTCCTGGTGCACCTCGGTGTGTGTCAGCGTAACTCTAATCTGTCTCCATCTTCATTTGGCCTTTTCCTTATGTCTCTACCTGTCCCTGCACCCAAATCTTCACTTTCTCTTCTCATTAGGACACCAATTGTTTGGCTATAGGGCTCACTCTAATCCAACATGACCTCCTCTTAACAAATTACACCGATAAAGACCCTTTCCCCCAATATGGCTACATTCACAAGTACCTGGAGTTAAGACTTCACCTTGTATATTTTTGGGGTGGTGGTGCAGCAGAGAGACACAATTTAACACATAGCAAGGCATTTCTTGAGATTCTGAGCTTCCTTGCTGCAACTACCCCAGTCTCCTAAAGTAGCCACTGAAACACTGAGCCTCAGGACCGCCTGCCGAGAACACCAAAAACCACTGGGCCAGCGCCATTCCCACATCACCTGATCAATAGAATCACCTCAGGTACTTCTTCCATGCAGAGTCCTTGAGCCCCGGCCCATTCTCCTGAATCAGAATCCTAGACTCTGTGTTTCTATCAGACATTCTGGGGCAGCATTAATATCAATTAGTCAAGTTTACAATTATCACTGAATTGGAACAGAGGGACCCCTTGGACAATAGACTGAAAGGGCAGATTGCGGACAACCTTGATTGCCAGGCTGCGGAACAGTGATTTCAAGGAGAGCCTGTGGTGAGCTTCTTCCTGGTGCTCATTTACCACACTGCATTTGGGAATACACAGGACAAGTACCAAGAGCAGGTTTCTAGGGGTTCCTCCTCCTCAGGGAGGCAGCTCTGGGGCTTTTGGGTTCTAAGAGCCCAGACTGGATTTTATATAGTTTTTTGTCCTCTGGAAGCACTCCAGGGCCTGGGGGGGGGGGGCAACCTTCCTGTGTCTAAAGAGTGCCCTGCATGGCTGTGGTAGCTGGGGAGGCCCTGCAGGTGAGGCTGCTGCAGGCATCTTTTTGCTGGCTGAGAAAGAAATGCCTGCTGTAGCAGAGGCCCTGTGCTTCCTCATTAGGGCAGCCTCCACCTTGAGCACACATGTGGGAGCGAGCAAGGGAAGTCAGCACAGGGAGAGAGGTGCCCGGCCTAATCGGTGGATGGGCCGCAGGGGAGGGAAGGCATGCTGATGGTGACTCAGAGTCAGCAAGAGGTGGATGTCACCAGCAGGAAGTTGGACTCAGGTGGCACTGCCAGGTACTTTTCCATTCTCTCCTATCAGAATCCCGGGGTCCAGGATGCAAAAATTCACAGGCCAAACTTAGCCTGTTTCCTAGAGCTGCACAAACTGTTTTGACTGACTTGAGCTGATCAAAATAAAACATCTGAAGAACCTGGCAGAATCCAGTGACTAATGCACCGTCCTGCGTGTGCAGGTGGTTGTTTTGACGGATGGATTAGAGCAGGTGTTGGAGACCAAGAGCCTCCCACTCTTTTCCACCCTCAGTAATACGCTGCTTCAATCAGGATAAGAGAAATAAAGATTCGTGCCAGGTAACCTTTAAAAAATATGAGTGGTGCCATCGAATCCTCACAACAGATCTCAGAGGCAGTTAACCCACTTTATAGAGGAGGAGGCAGAGGCTGGGGAACATTTCCCTTATCGGATGCTGCTGGTAAGATGCAAAGCTGTAATTTAGCCCCCACTCTCTGTTGCTCCAAGGCTTGCTAAGTTCTCAGCTACTTTAGGCTCCCTCTGTATCAGATTCTTCTCTACGCTGGCTCTGTTTTGCTTCCCCCTGTGCTCATCATCTCTGCACAGGTTTATTCTGTTGCAATGGCCTCTTCTCTCCTCCTCTCCATGTTTTACCCATATTTCAGAACTCTATGCAATACGTGAGCAAACATGAATAGTCCAGAATTAGTTCAAATTCCATCGCTGCCTTGACTGTGTGAATTGAACATATTGGTTAATTTCTCTAAGTCTCCCTTGTTAATATGGAAGCATTGACAATTAAATACCTATAAGGTAGTTATGACTTCTCTATTTTTCAGGTCTACCCACTGTCCACAGTAGTGAGATATTGAAAGTCCTGTACTGACCCCCTACATTTCTTGTTTCTTTCTCATCTCTATTTTCTCTCTCATTTTTAAATATTTTCTTGGAGATTTTCTTGACTCTGTCTTCTCAACCTCCTATTGAATGTTTCCTTCAGATACTTATAATTGCCAAGACTATTCTTCTTATCTGTTTCTTTTTTTCCTGTGGCATTCTCTCCTTGTTTACTGGAGGCAAAATCTTCAATATCTTTTCTTATTCTTGAGGATAGTAAATGTAAGTTTATTTATTTGTTCTTATTTGTTTGCCTGTTTGAATTTTTATTTCAGGGTGAAAGCTTTCCTAAAGACATCTATTAAACCTTAAATGTTAATTCATGTTCAAGTTCAGAGACCAACAGAAAATTCTGTACTTAAGGATTGTATTGGTGGACAGCTACTGGAAGATTGAATGTTGGATGAGTCATTTTGATAGGAAGATCTAGTAAAGGTCATGAATTTTCTGGGAGTTATTCATGTTTTCAAGGGAAAAAGAAATTACCCAGTATTTTGCTTGGAAAGCGTGTCTCATAGAGTCTTATAGGCTATAGCAAGGAATTTGGGTACAATATTTTTAAGTGATTATATGTCTGCGGCATATGGGGACAAATGAAGAATCAGTTGTATTCAGAGTGGTCCAAATGACATTACGTGCTTCATTCCTTACTGTTATGGCCCAAATGTTCCGGAGGGATCCGTTTTGTTTTTTTGCAAAGAGACTCAAGGTTTTACAATATAACAAAAGATTAAAAACACAAAACAAAGCCATAACTGGCCCTGCCCACATACAAAAACCAAACAAACAATAAAGGACTTAAACACAAAACCACAGATGAGGAACTCCCACTTGGAATCCTTGGGCCCCTTAGAGTCTATGAGGTGATAATGATAAGCCTCCTTAGTATTGTTTTTGGTGTTTTATTTTGGAATGGATTAATACAAAATTATCTACATGCAAGCTATAGAGGCTAACTTAAACATCAAGAGTATTTCATTGTGGCTGGAATCATAAAATAAGCTCATTCATTCATTCATTCATTCAGCAAGTAGGTTCTATAGAGATTAGAGTCAAATTTCCAGACTAGTTCAGCATTATGGTTGGAAATTGTATATGTATTTGGTTAGTTAAAATTAAGAAAACAAATTCATTGTTAACTAATGAAATCAGGTAATTCATAGGTAATTCTTGTATACAAATGAATGTTTCAAAACAAGATTTTTGTAAAGGAAAAGCACGATTACAAATAGTCTTGAGAGGGGGTGGAGGATAATGGCTAGGAAGACAGAGTGCCTGAGTTCAAAGCCTGACCTTCCACATACTAGTTGAGTACCCTCAGGGAAATGACTTAATATCCCTGAGACCTGTTTCACTTTTACAGAATAGGAATAATAATAGCAGAACCTACTTCACAGGATTGTAATGAGTACTTGGGTGAAATTATTGCTATTATTTTGAGGACGAAATACTTAGAAGCTCACTACGTTAGACAACGTGTTGTGAGAAGGTGTCTAGTTGTTGAGACCAGCCAGGAATTTCTAAAACAACAGAAAAGTACAGTAAGCCTGCATTAAATTAATCCATACTGGCAGTATTGAGAAAGCAGAACTAAGATGAGTTCCATATTAAATGGAGCTCATGAGTGGAAAGGTCCTGATGGGACTGAGCCTTGGATTTGGTTTTTCAACTATAGAACTTTAGAATAGAAGTGAATGTAGAAATCGCCCACCTAACCTCCTTCATACAGCCTTTCACATTCTTCAGCTAGTGGGAAGCAAGATAAGGAGGGACAGGAAAGAATCTGAGATTGATTCATGAGAAGTTTACTGCTGTGGGTGATTGGCATTTAGTCCTGCAGGAGACCTTTGGGAGACCAGCTGGAGCTGTTACGTTTGAGAGGCCAGGAAGCTGAGATATTTGTCTGTCCTTTTTTGTTAAGCCATAGTTCTGTGGTTGGAGGAGTGCCTTTCAACAATTCCGTCCTAATCCATGTGTGGGTCACTTGGGCATGCTCCTACGTTGAGAGAAGGCCCTCAGGCAAAATCATGGGCGCTGTCAGGAAAATGCTGTTAGCGTAATAGAAAACGGAGTGTAGTAGGTACATGGGTAGGGAACCGCAGTGACCACGGTCAGTGATTGGTCCATGGCTGCACCTTGTGACATCAGCAGCTTGGTCCTTTTGTTCACTCTGCACATGGGCAGAACATGCTGTTGAGACCAGAGATAGCACCCAGGAGGAGTACCAGGAGCTGGCAGGGCGACAGTCAGTATGTGCAGACACAGTGAGTGCTGAGAGGTGTGGTCAGAGACCCAACAGTAAGGGACAGTGTTCTGCCCCCTGCCTTTTACTCATCCTTACCCTGCACAACTCACCATACCCTGGGATCTCCTGAAGGTTTATAGATTCGCTCCACAAAACACTTGTTTTCTTACCTTAACGACATTGCTCATGCTGTGACTTTTGCCTAGAAGATCCCTCTTCCCTCAGACCCTACCTACCGTCCTGGTGAACTTCAAGTCTTTCAAATCTCAGTACAGCTGCCACTTCCTCTTGGACCCATTCCCAGCCTTCTGTGGGCAAAGTTTCATTGACCTCGGAGCCCACTTAATACCCTGTACATTTTCTTGGATAGGGCTTATTGTGCTGCTTTTGTTACACTCGTTTTCCTTGCCTGTCTCCCCAAAAGATCAGGGAGCGAGTTGAGGGGAAGGATTTTACTCATTCATCTTTATTTCCTAAGAACATAGCACGAGGCCTGACATTGTGTAAAGAATCAAAGACGGTCAATGAATAAACACATGAATGTCATGTACCAGAGTTCCTATCTTTCTTAAGGTCTCCCAGCCAGCCAGTAGCAAAGCTGGGAGTAGAATTCATGTCTTTTAACACCCACTTTTGGAGGAAGTGACTTTTTCTTTAGTATCTAGAAGGTAAAACAAAACCAAAACACAGATATGAGTGTCATAGATGCCACGAGAAAAGAATTCACTAAATATTGTTTGTTTACTGTGGTGTAGCAGGCCATGTCGTTGGTCCTGCTGACCCAGATGATGTTGGTGTTAGAGGTATATAGTGTGGGGCGAAAGTAGGTTTACAGTGAGTATGCAAAACACAGTTTGCTGTTGTATGATTATTTATTAATTATTGTATTATTTTCCATACAAACAACAGTCAACCTACCTTTGGTCCATGCTGCACTTGGCATTGAAGCACCCAAGATGCTGTGCGGTGGCTCTTTCTCTAGATGTTCAGGCAGGAAGAACCAAGTTGAATGAAGCTGCATTAAGAGGGAATCTTGTTTACTTTCTGTAACTTTCATTTGTTCATTGTTCAGATGGTTCTTAAAATACTTTCATGGGTGTGGCTACTACAGTTCACTTTTTCAGTATAAAATGCTTTTCCAACTGAGCTCTGCAGAACCTCTGACTAGTTTTTAATAGGCTTTCCTACAAAAGCCTCATTTGTTACTTTGACTCATCAATAATGACCATTATAGGTGCTCCTTTGGGGTTCCCCAAAGGAATTCAGAGTTGTTGACCCCTGCATTTTCTTCAGCAGAACTCCTCATTCTTTCATGTGAGTCCTCACAGGCCTAGTTCAAAATTCAACAGTGATTATCTGCCTAGCAGCCCAAAGATCTGGGTGGAGGGCATGGTTGGAAGTTTGGGATTTATCAGGACAGCCTGCCGGTGGGCCAGCACAGAGCGGAAAGTTGAACCTTCAACTTGCTAAGTGACTGACGTTGAAGGCCCAACTGTCAGCTCTATTGCTTTAGGTACCTGGTAGTCTGCTTCAGGGGGCAGACCCATTTCTTAGGGGGGCCTCACAGAATCTGAGTTCAAAATGACTGACAGATAACACAGAATATATATCAGTGATTTTATATTGATTCGCATATCTCTTAGGTATATTAGAAAATGCATATCACAGTCTCTTTGTCAAATTCTAGAAAGCCAGATTCTAATCAGAAAAGAATGTGGTGAGCACAGAATCAGAGAAAGGGCAGTTTGCTGAGCAATTCAAATGCTTTATGGCATCTTGCTGATACTCTGGCCCACTATCCAATGGGTAGTCAGGATGGCATTTTAAACATGCAAATCCAAACATATCATCTCTTGGCTTAAAGCCTTCCATGGTTTCGAGTTGCTTTTAGAAAAAAAGGGCAAAAATACCTTGTTCCATAAAGCCCAGTATGATTTTACTTCACCTTCACTCAAGCTTCTGGGCTCACTGTCACTCTCCGAGTCCTCTTTCCGGCACTTTTCCTGCAGTGGTTTTTCTCTCCCTTAAGTCTAGTTAACTCCCTGTTGTTGATGTGTGCTGTTGAGTCTGCTATGACCCCTGGAGACTCCCAAAATGAGTGATGTCCAGAATGTCCTGACCCCAACAGCCTGGCACCTTCAGGCCTACGGGGTTGGTCCACCTCATATTGGGTCTTCCTCTTCTCCTGCTGGCTCTATTTTTCTGAGTATTCTTGTCTTTCCCAGGGAACCCACACTTCTCATGGTGTGCCTGGAGTAGGACAGCTTCAGTTTTGTCATTTTTGCCTCCAGTGGTGCTTCAGGCTTAATTCGTTCCAGGACCTACATGTTCACCTATCACATAAGGATAAAGAGAACTATTACAACAGTCAATGTAGGAGGTAAAAGAGAACAACAAAAGAGGAAAATCAGGAGTTCTCTAAGAGAAGATTCAAGAAATAAACGGGAAATTCAAGCCTAGATTAGGAATGCTGGGTAACTAACAAGGAAACGTATCTGACCAGGAGAGAATAAAGGGAAGGTAGAAATGGTAAACTCCTACTGTTCTTTACTAACAAACATGTGTAATGCACACTCTTAAATCACCCCCAGTTTTATTCATGTTTTAATAACCATGTATGAGTGCCTCCTGTGGGTACTGGGGGTACAGCAGACCAATGAACAAAACAGAGCCTGTGTCCTCACAGGGCTCATGTTGCAGCCTCTATGAAGGGAGACAGTGACCCAAAAAATTATAATAATATACATGCAGCATATGTATACACACACACACACACATGCATAGGGAATACCTGAAACTAGTAAGTATGATGGAGAAAACATAAGGCGTATGGAAGTGGGACAGGGGGAGCTGCCGTTTTATAGGCATGGTTATCAGAGAAAGTCTTCCCGGAAGAGTGGTTTGTGGGCAGAGACCTGAAGTGAAGAGAGAGCTTTAACATTTCTAGAAGGAAACAGTTCCAGATAGAAGGAGCAGCAAGTGCAAAGACCCTGAGGTAGGATTGTGCTTTGTCTGTTGCTTTGTAACATTTATCACAAGCATCACTTACAACAATTACAGATTTACAGGTACTAGTGTTCCTGCCTTCCTTTATCTAAGGAGCTACCTAAGCTTTCTGAGAGCTGACTGCGAATTTTTCCCAGCGTGGCATTTCCAGCCTCTGTCACATAGGGTCCTGGTGCAGAATAGACAGTTTGTACATGTGTGTGGAAAGGAGAAAGGAGGGGGGGGATGGGCGAGTGGAGAAAGGAAGTAGAAATCCCTCAAAAGAGATGAGCTAAGCCCTGTTCCTGTGTACCACCTTCTCTGTTTGGGACAAATACAGGCACCCCCAGTATTAACCACCCCCCTACCTTTCCCTCTGCTGCTTCTATTTCTGAACAGCCCATCTGTTGCCAGACACAATGTGCTAATAATTTCATCTGGGTTAGAGTCAAGTCTTCCAGGCCTAGAAGAATTCTTCTGAATCTTTAACATGACTGCTCATATTTTGACTGATTTACTTTCTGTTGATTTCACAGTTAAGTCTCAGGAGGCCTCTACTTTTCCTTGTACCAAACTCTTAGGGGAACCTTATGTTTGCCCCCATTTTTGTTACTTCTTAATATGCTTCCTTCCTCATTTTCATTTCCTCTCCACTGTCCACCAACCTAGGCCAATGCCACAGGCTCGTCCAGACAAATGTCTCTTTTCTGGGACAATTCAAATTCCCCAGGTAGCTGGGCAGAGGTTGGCTTCCCCTGCTTCTGGAACTCTTCGATTTGATGTGAAGTTTAGAATAGGCACTCTCTAATTTGAAATAAAGCTTCTCAGGAGGATTGTTTGTTACCCAGAAAGGTGAGCCAGAGGACAAAGTCCGGGTTCCAGGATGGCTGACAGCAACCGCACACTGCAGCGTAAGGTTGCCTACGCCTGGGGTTGCCCCCGAGCCAGCACAGCAGGTGCGAACAGGCTACACTTGACCTATGGAATCCTCCTGGTTCAGGTCTTCCAAGGTCTTCCACACCTGCCACATGATGTGGGGGTTTCCTGGCTAAGTCCAGTCTCTCTCCCGTCAAGAGAATTTGGGAGAATCTTATGTTCCTTCAAAACAGTGTTCTGGAAAAGACCCTAGGATTTCAGAGTAGAAAGCTTAGTGGGTAGCTTAGGTGCTTAATTTCAGAGCCAGTCAGATATTAAAAGGTTATGTCCTCAATCTCATAGTGCAGGGGTCAGCAAACTTTTTCTCAAAAGAGCCCAATAGTCAATACTTTAGGCTTTGAGAGCCGTATGGTCTCTGTAGCAACTAACTCTGACACTGAAGCATAAAAGCAACCACAGACAATGTGTAAATGAATGGACATAGCTGTGTTTCAATAAAACTTTGTTTATAAGGCAGGTGGTGGCTTTGACTTAGCCCATGGAAAATTTCATCATTGTTCGTCTGATGACACTCTATCTTTGATGGTGAAGAGCCATCAGAAACATTGATTATATAGTTGCTATTATTATCTATATATTTTGAGAAGTCGATTATATTATATAGTTATCCTTGTATACATTTTATAAGGCATAAACTTTTCCCACACCAATTCTATCATATAGTGTGCTTAATGAAAGATCTGTGGTGGTAAATAGGCATTACTTGTACAAAGTGAGCAATATACTAGTACTTTGTGATTTGAAGTAGGATCCATGAACCAGCAGCATCTGTATCATCTGGGGTCTCGTTAGAAATGCAGGCTTTCAGGAGCTTCCCCTGATCTCTAGAAGGAGGACTTGCATGTTAACATGATGCCCCAATGACTCATAGGTGTGTTAACATTCATAAGCACTCTTCCAGCACCCAGCACTGAATGCAGTGTCTCAAAAGCATTGTCATACTGCAAAACCTGATCGATGGAGTGCAGATTTCCAAGTCCCTAAAACAGCTGCAGCAATAGGTTCCAATTTTGTTAAAGAGACTCGTATGGTGAATTTTTGTTCCATGAATAACCGTCTATTTATATGTCTGTTTCATAAATAATTGACTTTCACACCATTCCTTGAAAAGTCTGACACATACCCACTTTTACCCATTGGCTTTCCTAATTTTCCTGGCATAGAATGACCTCACACTAACTGCTCTCTTTTACTAAGTCTCGCAAATCCACTGAGGCTGAACTCAAGTCCTTTTTTCTTTGACGCACTTGTTTCCTTTCCTGGACTGCTATTGTCTGGTTAACTCACCCTTTGCTAAACACAAGCTCTTGGTTACAATCTCTCTGAGAGTGGAGACCTATATCTTGATCATTCTTGTAAGGGGCTTATAGCATCTTTCTTTGAATGTGGTGGGAACCTTAAATATCTTGATTTCTATATCACAGGAGAGTGAGCTTCACTCCCACTTGCCGAATGAGCAGAGTCCAAATTCTTTCTCTGGAACAATAGCCATCTCACTATGAATTGAGTAACCTACATCTTGATGCATTCAAACAAGATAGGGACTAGTAGCAGTGGTTCTTAACCCTAACCCCTGGAGCTCTGGGGATAACATTGCAGATTATAAACTACTGTTGACATACGGGGACATAGAGGGATAGCATGCGATATAGGATCCATGGAGAAGCTCATATTTTCCAGCACCTGATCCAGCCTCTCAGATGTCATTTGGTTGATGGTAAAGTGAAGATCTGCCAGTGATACTCTGGTTTTGGGCGGGGGGGGGGGGGGGGGGGGTNGGGGGGCGGGGGCGGTCAGGAGAAGCTGATTCCTGTAGGAAGCCTTGCCTGTATCCATTTAGTAGAATTGCGAGCCTTTCCATGAATGAATAAAGCAGACTTTACTTATTCATTCATCTGAGTTATTCTTGATATATTAATCATAAACTTAACACTGTGCTTAAAGCAGTGATATACAAAGGACATGTAGAAAGTTCATAGTGTGGTCCCTGACCTCTCAGTTTAGTTGGGGAGATGAATCAGGACTTGCTTCCATATTTAAATGAAATGCATATCCCTTAGCCAGAGCTGTTTGTGGTAAAGTGGCCAGTACTTAGCACAAATGCAATAGCAGTATGTTCACTAAGTGCTATGATAGCTGACAGAAGATCCAGAGAGGTTACTGTGGGCTAGAGATTTAGGGAGGATTCACTGCAGGGGGTGGACTTAGGGTAGGCCCTTAGCAAAAGGCACTCTTTGAACAGACTTTCATAGAAAGGCTGGCGTTGCTCAGATCTAGGATAAGATGAGCTCCCTAAAGGACCCATACTCTCCACCCTCCTTGTGGTGTGTGGCTGGGGAAAATCCGCTGCTCTCTTCCTGGGAAGCTGCAGTGCGCCACTGGCTAGGGCTGGTCTGTTAGTCTTCCTTACTCCTCCCCATCACCCAAGAAATTCGGCTGCTTGGCAGCGTGGTTGGACTGACAACGCCATGGAAAATCCCCCCTTTTTCATCAGAAGGCGATTCATTCACTTGGTGCCAAGTTGTCCTCCCTCTGGGCTCCCTGACAAAGCCAAGCAATACGCTGCACAGCAGCCTGGGTCTACCTGAAAATGAAAGTGAATTCTTGCTGCAGGAAAAGAGCAAGGAGCTGCATATGCTGTAACATCTGTTCCTGCTTATATTTTCCCTCTGCAGTGAGACCTGCTCTTGGCTCTGGGGGAGGTAGTAGCTGAGGTTGACTCCCATGCTTAGGAGAAGGGATTTATCAATTTTCATAGAGAATATTTTTTTCAAGTTACTACAGCCCTTAGGATGTAGTCAATAGATATTTATTAGGTACTGATATTATGCCAAATCCTGTGTCCGATGCTGGAATATGCCACTGAGTACAACACAGTTGCTTTCTTGCCTTCTTGGGACTTTTGGTACATGCAGGAAACAGTGAAATTAAGTCAGACAACTACAGTGCAATAATAAGTGCTATCAGAGAGGTATACACAGGATGATTATGCACCACCCAGGAGTACCTACTGCAACCAGACTTGGGAGGGAGTGCAACAAGAAAGTCTTCTCAATACACTAAGGTCTGTCCGAGTTTTAAGAACAAGTAGGAGATGCCAGGTTGAATTGGATGGGAAAGGGGGAAGCTAAATTCCAGACAAAGGAACTGCATGGACAAAAAACTAGGGAACGAGAGAGCCCATAATGCTTTTAGGGGATTGCTTGTAGTTCAGTACAGCTGGTAAGGACATTAATTAGCAATAAAGTTAGAGAAGTCAGTAGAGAACTTGTATATTGTATTCTTTTATGAAATGGTCAGGAAAGTATGGTTACAAGAGGAAACGGAGTTGAGGCTCAAGAAAACAAAGTTTGTTATACTCACGAGTCCTAGAGACAAGGAGGTATGGCATGCCATCTGGGGCCACATGGAAAAACACCAGGCAGTCAGGAGGCAGAAGACAGGTGCCAGCCCAAAGTCTGGGCCAGAACCTTTCTTGGGGTTTCCATGGGAAAAGCAAGACAGGGCAAGGTAAATAGCTTAGGATTGGCTGGTTTAAAAACTTTTGTTGGACTTTGGGCTCTAGAGGTGGTCCAATTGCTTGGGATGATTGAGGCAGAGGAATATTGTTTCCTGTGGTATATGGGCCAGGCAGAAGACCTATGGCTGTGGATTGGTTAGTTTGCATATCCAAGGCATGCTCCAGGCTGAGTTCTTGCTCTCTAAGAATTGGATAGCCTTGAGTGGGGCAGTCTCTACCCAGCTGAAAGGTTTCTTAAGATGTCAAAATATCATAATATGCAGAGAATAAAGAGGTGTCCATACAGTACACCTTGTATGTGGTATGAGTTTTGAATGTTATACTCTAGGCAATAATGGGAAAATACTGAAGGATTTTAAGGAAGGCTTTGATCATATTGTGCATTTTAGAAGTAATATTTTGGGTACAGTGTGTAGACTGGGTTGGAGAGGGGCCGTATTAGGGCATAAGGTTGAGGCACAAGTCCTGCAATTAGTAGAGTTGTTTATAGCAAAGTGGCTTGCACTTGATATCAATGAATGGTAGTGGATAGGAGGAAGAAAGATGCCTGTAGACCAGAAGTGTCAGGAAAGGCTTGATGGAGGTTGTGGCTTCAGGGTACTATTATGCTCATATTATACATTTTAGAAAAATCATCTTGACTACAGGGTAGAAATTGGCTTGGCAAGGCCAGAAAAGAAAGTTGAAGCAAAAATTCAGCAGAAGAAATGATGGTAGCACCTCCTGTCAATGGAGACGGAAAAGTGGATGGATGCAGGCAATACTGAACAGGTACAACTTACTAGTTAGTGACTGATTGGATAAGAAAGGGAGAGTCCAAAATAATATTGCAAATTTATGTCGCAGATGACAGAAAACCCAATTCAAGCTAATTTTAAAAAGGGAGATATCAGCTCAAATAACTGAACAATCTTCAGGTGTAACCTCATACAGGGCTCCAATGTCCTCAGGGACTGTCTTTTTTCTGATTCCTCTGGGTTCATTCTATTCTTAGGCTCAGTATTTTACCCCTAGCAGCCTTAGGCTAGCATTATCCTAGCACTCAGTCCCACAAAACACACTTCCACCTCTCTGGTTGGAAGAACAACAGTTGTGAAACAGACTTCCTCACTACTGTTCTCTCTTAGGTCATGCTCATCCCTGGAACCACACTGTTGCCAGGGCGCTAACAAACCTGATTTGGCTTGAACCAGGTCATGTGCAGGTTCCCTAGAGACTGATCTCTTGAAATACTTAGGTTGAGAGTTGGCCAGGCTTGGTTATCAGAATAAGAGTAAAACGCTGCAGGTGTGCTGTGTGTATAAACAATAGATATCTACATCATGAAATGTCTGATGTTCAGGTTTGGGAAACTGTGTGGGCCATGGTACCTACCATTCACTGAGATTGGAACCATTGAAATAAATATGTGTCAGTTTTGAGTATAGAAGGGCTTGATAATTAGGTTTGAAACACAATGGTGTTAGAACCTTTGATCTTTGCCTATTGGAAGGTGATATTCACTGTGGATGGTAAAAGGATTACCTGTGCCCCAGATTTGTTATTTAAACAAACATTTTGTCTTAATTAATCATGCTGTCTCCAGAATTTCTTGCTGTTGTGGATCCATTTCCTCTCTGTTACGCCATGCACTGCTGTTGCCCCAGACTAGGTGGCAGGTACTGAAAGTACAAAGTTTCGTGACCCACAATGACCTCTGTCCTCAAGGAACTGATAGTGTAGTAGTGAGGGAGGGACGTATAAGCAAGAAACTGCATCACAGTAAATTAAGTATTATTAGAGAAGGCCAAAGGAAAAAAAAAGAAAACAGAATTAATACAAAGAAAGGGGTGAGTGATAGACTATTGGAGAGCTGGGAAGTCTTCCGAGGGAGATTATTTCTGAATCGAGTTTGCTGCAAGTGGGAAAGGAAGTGGAAATCCAAACTAGTACATGTGTTTGCAGAATTGCAAGTAGCTTTGTATAGTAAGAACATACAATGGTGAAAGTGTTGGTGAAATGCTTTACCCACTGATAACTCTTATTCTAAGAAATAACATATCCACCTATCTATGTGGTACAATTTGAGAAAGAATAAACTGTATTCTCCCATAGTCTGATCTAGCCACCATTTGCTAATATTTATCTTATGGGGAAAAACTAGGATTTTGAGCAAAATTAAAAGGTTAATGATTGCCTTGCTATTCACTTGCCTCAAGAATAGTGTTTTAATGTAGAAAAGCAGAGCCTTGAGAAGTGAGATACTGCCTTTCTATCATCTCTTCCAGATATGTCCCCTCTACGGCCACTGTCCATACATCAAAAGCTTAAGAACATTAGTCGCTCCCAGTCAGGGCACATGCTTGGGCTGCAGGCCAGTTTCCTGCAGGGGCCAGTTCTCTGCAGGGGATGCACAAGAAGCAACCATACATTGATGTTTCCTTCCTCTCTCCTTTCCTTCCCCTCTAAAGATAAATAAATAAAATATTAAAAAAAAAAGAACATTAGTTGCTGCTACAAGAACTGTTGTTATTCGCCAAGAATTACCAGACCTAAACTCTTACCCTAAGTCCCTCTTAACTTCTTCAATAAGCAAACTCCTAGTCACTCTTCAACACACTGAAATGTAATAAAACGGCCTGTCATGTGAACTAACTTGGCCGCTACTCCAGGAGCCATCTGTTCAGTATATTCTATCGAAACCCTTCTATTCACACATCTGCTTACTTATCAGACCTTAAACTCTCCCTTGAGGGTGGGAAATGAGTCCCGTATCTTTGTAACTCCTGTGTTTAACTCAGGGTGTGGCCCTCTCAGACCAAACGAGTCTTTTAAAAGCATCCCCTATGGTTTAACCAGCTTTCACCTCTAGCAGATTCTCTTTAGCCATCCAGAAGGGGCCACCTGCCTAAAAGGTTGAACACAGGGTCCACTGTTGGTGGGACTGCAGACTGGTACAACCACTATGGAAAACAGTATGGAATTTTCTCAGAAAACTAAAATTGGACCTGCCTTTTGACCCAGCAATTCCACTGCTGGGATTGTATCTTCAGAACCCTAAAACACCAATCCCAAATAACATATGCACCCCACTGTTCATAGCAGCACAATTTACAATGGCCAAGGGTTGGAAGCAACCTAGGTGCCCGTCAGTAAATGAATGGATAAAAAAACTATGGTACATATACACAATGGAATTTTATGCTGCAGAAAGAAAGAAGGAGCTCCTACCTTTTGCAACAGCATGGATGGAACTGGAAAGCATTATGCTGAGTGAAATAAGCCAGGTGTTGAAGGACAAATACCATATGATCTCACCTTTAACAGGAAGCTAAATAACAAAACAAACAAGCAAGCAAAATATAACCAAAGACACTGAAATAGAGAAGAGGCTGACAGTGACCAGAGGGGAGAGGGGAGGGAATTTCAGGGGAAATAGGGGAGGGATTTAGAGGAACAAATATAAAGGATACATGGACAACAAATAAGAAGGGTAGAGATGGGAGGGAGGGGGAAGCCCGGGGGTTAGGATGAGATGGGAGTAATAGACAGAAAACTGTACTTGAAAAATAATTAAATAAATTTAAAAAATAAATAAAAGGTTGAACACAGGGATTTCTAAGGATGACATGATTGTTACTTAATGATGATTACATCTAGTCTGTGTTCTTCTTCTTGCATTTCTCGCCAGTTCTTATTCGTGTACTCCATGCTGTACTCTCATACTGTTTTGTCAGGGGTAGTTATCTTCGTGTCGTAGGACTTTTAACTCCACTGCAGAAACCTGAATTATAATCTTCGTAGGAATTGATCAAGTTGCACTATAAAAATATTTATAAATCCACATGTTTTTAGTTGTATAAATACAAGCTTATTGTAGAACATTCACAAAATATAGAAGAACATTAAATAGATCCCCTCATTCCTTCTTTTCTTTTCATCTACCAATTTCCCTACCCATAAGTAACCACTTTTTCCTTCCAAAATTCCTTCTTTGCATTCACAAATTTATTCCTTTTTTTCTCTCAGTACCTAATTATTGAACACCTACTGCATGCTAGACTGTGTCCAGACACTGCTGATGCTGCTGTAAATGAAAGAGACAAGGTTCCAGGGGGAGGTAGACAGGTAGTACATGGGTAGGTAGATGGATAGATAGAGCCAGCTAAAAAGTAACTTTAAAAGAGAACATAAGTGGTAAATGCCACAAAGAGATTTAAAGCTGATATTATAAAGACTGGATAATTGTATATATGTGTATATTTATAACACACACACATACATATACAACAGGGTTTTATACACACACACATAAAATGGACCCCAAATGTAGTCATTTATGCTAAGCCCCATATCTCCAAACAAGACTTAACTTAATTATAGCTTCAGCTCTCCCAGGCATGAAATCTTAAGTCAGTCAATCAGGAATCACTTGACTGGCACCAGTTAGGTCACCTGCCTGATAGACCCCTGCTAGTTGCTAAAGGAAAGGGACCTTAAAACAACCAACTGCATTCTGTCTAGTGTCACTTCCTCATTCCTGCTCCCTTCTGCCTATAAAAGTCTTTTATTTTGTATAGCTCCTTGGAGCTCCTTTCTGTCTGCTTAGTGGGATGCTGCCTGATCCGAACTGATTTCCAAGAATAAATTATTGGAAATTTTAAGATGCCTCAGTTTATTTTTAATCAATATATGTACTTATATTTGTGGCATGCACATATGCAAAATGGAATGACAGAATACATTCTTTTTCAGATTGCTATCTGCCTTTAATTGTGTATCACAGACCTCCTGTTATTACACACAGATCCATGTTAAACAGTTATGTGAAGAGCTCATGGTACTAATGCAGTCCGTGGCATGAGGGTGCCCCTGGAGGTGTTAGCTTTTATAGGAACTTACGTTAAATATAGTCTTCATTGTATTATATCATGAACTTTGGTTTTATCCCTTATACTGAGAAAAGTGCTAAGTTGTCTGCTTTCCATAGCAGCTCGAGGATGGATGGCTCAGATGGCCTCTCAGATGTTGTCCCTCTTTAATCTGAGCTTTCTGGGTAATCTCAGTCTCTCTCCTGCAATCAGTTTTGGGGGGACGGGAGGTTGTGGGATATGTTCTTTTTGCAAAGCGCATTCGCTGACGCAGTTCTTGCATTCAGGAGATCTGTTCATTTTCACAGAGAGAATCTCTTGCTGAAGAATATTATATTCAATAATGAATATTTTCCCATTGCACTGTGCACATCATTTCAAGGTGACAAAGCTAACCAACCAATAGTTAGCTTTAGTAGTAGGTATAATAATTCCCCTATCATGAAATTTCTGGTAACATACTGTCTACCATGCAGTCAGTACTCATTGAATACATGAATGACTGTTTGGCCTCAGAAACTACTCGGGTG
The DNA here is from genome assembly GCF_014824575.4 of Sturnira hondurensis. NCBI lineage: Eukaryota > Metazoa > Chordata > Mammalia > Chiroptera > Phyllostomidae > Sturnira > Sturnira hondurensis. The sequence continues at coordinate 6,799,183 of NW_028075269.1, forward strand.
ACCCTGCAGTTATCTAAGAGTCAGAGAGTACTGAGCATTTGCAAGAAAGGCAGGGACTCCTGAAGGAAGAGGGTATTTATTCATTCATTCAGCCAATATTTAATGGGCACTTAGCATGGGTTGGCACCTTTCTAGGCTTTGGGTATGAATGGATTCTGAAGACAGCTTTCACCTGCTTCATAGATTTATCAGTGATCTCCCCCCCATAGTCTGCAATTTTGCTTAATCACTTGTTTCAAAACTGAATGTTACGGAGCTCTCTGTGTGAGGGGGATGTGAAGGTGGAGACAGCAGCAAGGAAATTAGGACTATAATATCATTAGAGTGCCAACTATGATATATTTTAAATCGTTTCAACTAGGTCACTCTAGAAAGAACCTTTCTGTTTCCAAAGAGCTTAATCCGCCCAGATAATTTCCTCTAATGTGCCACTCCAAAAGCAGTCTACTTTTTTTTCTCTATTCCCAAGTTCTTAAGCCTCATCAGAGGCTGCTAAGCAATCTTTTTGAACAGGAGAAAGAAGATCATTATCATCATTATGCTGTTACCCTTGAAGAAAGTGTGTAAAGAGACTGACAGAGGATGCATCATTTAGGAAAACCTGGAAATTCAAGGTTGCATAATAGCCTTTTGCTTTTCCCAACTGCCACTAAATCTAACTGAGACTAAATATTTGTATCTATACACACACTCAGGTACCAATATGGGGCCATGTTTTGACGCGTTGCACCTGATTCTAAGCTTCGTGATAGCAGGGACCGCATCTGTCTGTTTACCAATAGAAAACACGATGTTTGGAGAATGCCCGCCACAAAGTAGGCTCTTCCTAGAGATCAGTTAAATGGGCAGATAAGTAAACTGTATTTCTATTCCCTCTTCTCAGTTATTTCTCATGTCTGTCTTTCCCTATTTGTGGCAGCTTTTACATTCTAATGATTTTATTCCTGGTATCTCTCCCCCTCTCCTACAACTGTTCTCACTAGTTTGTGGAACTGCTGCATTATTAGAGAATTACCTTTCATTACCTATGTCTCTGATTCAAGGGTGTGGGAGGGGGTTAGCTCTTCAGTGTAACTCCCCCATCCCCTTTTTCTCTTTTTTGCCCCCACCACTGGGTTGCTTACTTCACAATGTCCATATCCTTGCAGAGCTTTCTTAAAGCCCTGGTCATATAACCATGGTCCCAGGAGCCTCAGTTTTGTTGCTGATTAGGGTTTAATATCCTCACCCCCAGAGTTCAACTTCAATTCCAATTTCAAGTCAGGGAAGTTCTACTGGACGACAGGGCTGTGATGTAGGAAAGGTGCACTGAGATTCAGATGTAGGTTAATATGGTATTACCACTTACTAAATGGTCAGCCTTGGGAAAGTTATTTAAACTTTGCACTTTGGTGTCACCACCTATAAAATGGGATTATGTACTTTAACATATATAAATAGCCCCATGTTTAGCTACTAGGAAATGCTATAGATTCCTTCACTTTTCTGTATCTTCTCTGGGTTCCCTGGACACCTCTAATACAAAGTTTTTCAGTCTCAGCACTGTTGACATTTAGCACAAGATAATTCTTTGCTGTGGGAGACAGGCATGTGTTTAGGGTGTTTGAAGACCATAAAAGTCAACAGGCTGTCAGGTGATGAGGTTGTAGTGTTCATTATATTACTTGTTATGGAGAAAGAGACGTCATGTGATGAAAAGAACGTGGATTCTGGAGTCAGGCAGTCCTGGGTTTGAATCCCAGCTCTACCAGTACTGTGAGCCCTATGACAATGGTCAAATTACTTCAAATCTTTGAGTCTCAGTTTCTTTGTGCACAAAACAAAGATAATAATGAATACCTTGAAGGCTGACACAAAATTTCCAAATTCATAGCCTGGTGCCTGGCTCTCCTCCTTCCCCACCCCACCCTCGTGGTTTGGCCCTTATACACCCCGCCCACCCCCCAATTGCTTAGCCGTACTCTTCTCTGTTGAATTAAACCTCAATTCCATGGTCCTGTGGTCTTTTAAAAAATATTTATTTATTTTTTTAGAGAGGGGAAGGGAGGGAGAAAGAGAGAGAGAAACATTAACGTGTGGTTGCCTCTTACATGAACCCCACTGGGGACCTGGCCTGCAACCCAGACATGTTCCCTAACTGGGAATCAAACCTGCGACCCTTTGGTTCGCAGTCTGCACTCAATCCACTGAGCTATGCCAGCCAGGACAGTCCTGTGGTCTTTATCAGATACTCATATTGAATGTTTTTTTAGTACCTTTTTTATTTGTTCAACCGCCATGGACCATCATAACTGTTATCTCAGTTTGCAGTTGTGATTTCATTTTGAGGCTGACTTGGAATGTGTCTGTCTCCTGCCAGACTGTATTCTCCACAAGAGCAATATCCCTGAGAGTTTGACTCACTCTTGGATACCCAAACACGAGCATGGCGCCTGGCACAGTGTAAACATTTAATAAATATATATTGGGTGAAAGGAAGGAAAGAAGGAAGAAGAACACTTATTGTACTTTCACTAAGATTTTATTTTCCTAGAGACTTTATTCTCCTGTGAAACCCAACTTATTCAGTAAATACCAGTTCAGTTAAAATGAACTGTTTATATTTCTTTCTGCGGGGTATGAAAAAAAGAAACCTCTGCAAAGGCAGGGGTCACTTTCTTCACCTTTCTATCACTAGTGCTCAGAATAATGCCAAGCATTTAATGATAAATATACTTAGTGAATATTTGTGAATTAAAAGTAAGTTAACAAATGATTCAAAGTCTGGTATGGGTCTGAGTGTGTGGCTTAGGATGGGGGGTGGATTACCAACTAGAATCACCTTAGACATTTTTGTAAAACCCCGGTGAGACTTGTAGAAAATGCTTTTTCTTTCCCCATCCAGCCCACACAAGAGGGCTCTGAAAAGAGGCTCTTTTGGAAACTGTCTTGATAAGTTGTCACTTAGGAAGGGGGCTACACTATAAAAACATGATTTCCTCCTCTGTTTGAAAAAGTTGATAAACGGATGTGTGAGAGACAGAGATGAAGTGATCTGGTTGCCCTGGGCAGGGGGACCATGAAGGCAAGCTGCTCTGTAGGAGGGTCTCAGCCAGGGTCCTTCCCCCACCTGGTCCTGGTTGCCTGGAGAAAACACATTCCAAGGCTGGACACCCCACTGAGAACAAAGCCCTGCAGGCTTGGGACACATGGTGTTGGTTATCTGGCATACTGTTTTTCAAGGCCAGTAAGACCCCTTTTTATATGCACCCTATTTTGGAGGAGCTCCTGGCCCTTCCGGGCACAACTCCTGCCTAGATGGTAGATCTGCCTGAAAATCTTAGGCACAAGACAGATTGGTCCCAGGGTCTAGAGAAAGCACCTCTCCCTTAGGTCTGGGGCTGAATTCCTGGAGGTCACGCTTTTGTAAGAATTGCTGAAATGCCATCGGCATTTGGTGCTCATTGAAACCTGGTAACAGCCCCAACCCAAAGTACATACTCTATCCATAAAATTCTTCCAAGTGCCTTATGTCTGAGAAAAGTCTGCAGCCCGATGGCATTGACAGATGCAGCTGTGGCCAGTTGTAGCGGTGTCCCCAGCATGTTATTGTCTCTGAACAAAGCCCTCCTTTGGACACTAAAAGTACATGAAATACCAAATCCTTTGTACTTACACATCTGTAGAAAACAAGTTTCCATGAGAAGCAAGATTGAATATTGCCTTCTTACACTTCATGGAGTCCTTGAGGTGCTTGAGTTCAAAATGTGCCTCTGCTCTGAGTAGCTAGATAACTGGATTTCCTTTTATATTGATTTGGACAGGGGCCACTAGATTATTTTGACCCTGAAGAGTAAACATTTCCATCAGCGGCAGCACAGCATAACTGTGTGAATCTTGGTAGAAGGTAGGATCTGTTATTGCCTTATGTCCCAGACACTAGCAACTAGACACACTCACTCTCTCCTCCCGATGGCCCTTGGGGGTTGGGTTGATGGGTAAAGGGCATACGATTGAATTTAAATGCCAGATAAATAACAAACTATTTTTTTAGTACAAGTGCATATACGGAAATATTGCATGGGCTATACATATACTAAAGAAATTCTATTATCTGAAGTTTCAGTTTAACTGTGCCTCTTATATTTTTATTTGCTTGATCTAGTAATCCTATCTGAGGGCAGGACATGGACCAGTGGGATGCTCACGTCCTATATTTTGAATATACGTCAACTGGTGCAGAGAAGCAGCAGCAATTTAGAGTTTATTTAGCCGGTGGCTGTGGTGGTGGTGACATCCACATCCAGTCACAACAGCACGGGCGCCCATGGCGTCCCTATGTAGTTCACGTGGTAGAGAGTCCGGTGTCCAGTGGTAGCAGCAGCAAGAGTAACCTGATCAGACTTTTTCCTGAGTCAATCCTTGATACCTGCCCATTTCCTAAACCTTTCCTCCAGCCTCCCCATAAACCTCGTGAGCTGGCCAATACAGTCTTATGAATTCCTTGTTTGTTTGTTTACTTTTTAGCCAGAGTTGACTTCTTTTTTTTTTTTTTGAACACTGATCCTTGGTTGCTATGATTATGAGTTGTAGCGACCAAGAAGATGTGTAATTTACATCTGCCCGTGCGAGAGACATCGTGTACTGATGGCTATGGCTGCTGCCTCTCGGCATCTACCACTGTGTTAGCCCTTCAGACGCACTTCTTGCAGGCTGCTCTGAGATGTTCTAGAGACAGACTCACCAGTGGGCGTCTTTGGCTGGGGGACTCCTCATTGGTCCAGCAGAAACATTCATGGAACTGTGCTGCAGTGTGAGACTCCTTCTACCCAATCCTCCTTCCTTCCCTCTCTCCTCATATGGGTGTCAGACCTGCGTCCTGATTGGGGAACTCTCTCCACTCTCTGCTCCCTCCCCTAGGAAAGCTCTTTTCTATCTAACAGCATCCAGGTATCTGCTCCTTTTCAGACATGAACTAACACAGAGTTGGGGGAAAAGGTCATTGAGGCCTCCGACATAGCTTTGGTTTACAAAGTCTCCCCCAGTATTGCCCAAAAGATAGTGTAAGAGGTAGAAATGGAAAAGTTAAGATTGCTCACACCCTCATCTTTAGGCCCAGTTGGCTCCCCTCCCGCAATCACGAAGGTGATCTGTATATATTTTAGGGAGGTGTGGCCGATGATATATTCAAGGGCCTGAAGGAATCCAGTTCCTCCTCTCACTCTGATTCTCTGGCTCAGAAGATTGCCATGATTTAGGATGTAATATAATATTGTAAAATTTTCCCTGTAGTTCGGTATAGGAATTAATTTTTTCATCGCCAATCTTTGGCTGAAGTTCAACTTCTGATCACATTCCAACGTTCAGATGAGCTTCGCCCCAGCTTCACCTGCTGGCATTTTCATAGTGATGGCCATGGCGAGAGACTGCTCTTTACTGCCATTTAGCCCACAGGGGCTGGTGTTGAGATGAAAGTAAGTCATGTTGCTGCATTTTGTAATTCAGCATCCTGGGAGGTGTAGCTATGACTGGATGTGCTACAAACCAGAATTAGCTTTCAGGAGACTATTTCTAGGCAGTGACTACAACTGGGCTTGGCCAACTACTTAGATATTCCCCTATTTTCAGGGGATGATGTTAGGACAGAAACGTAGATATCTGCCCTTTGGTTCAGGTGTCCAGCAGGTCAGTGTGATGGCCTCATGCTACAGTTATGATTTTTTTACCAATTATACAGTCATGTGCCACATGACAATGTTTTGGTCAGTGGCAGACTGCATAGACCACAATGTTCTGATGAGATTGTAATGGAACTGAATTTACTGTAAGAAATGGAAGGATATGTGGTTCAGGTGTGATATATATTTTTTTCTCTGATGGGAGCAATGTCTCTGGAGCTTAGCCATGGATTCCCTCTCACTCACAGCACCTCAGTTTTGAATGCACAGATTACACCCCAATCAGTCAGCCATGGACTTGTTTTATCCCAGAGGGGGTTGTCCCCCGAGAGCTGCATATTCAGAAGGCTCTGCAGCACCGCCCCCCCCCCCCACCGCCGCCCCCAGATCTAGCTTGGTGGTCTTTAGAGTGCATTGCTGTAAATTCTTTGTTGAGGACCTAAGATCCTTTTCAAGGACAGAGGTCCACAGAAGCTACCCTAACAAGTATTAAGTATCATGGCCACTTCAGTGAAAGCTTTCTGAAGTAGTGTGGAGCCAGCTTGTCCTGTATTTTAGAAATAATTTCAGATTGTAATAATGTAAAGTATAGATAGGTTTTATTTCTTCCATCAATTCAATGCCAGAGAAAGCCCTTTGTGCCAGAGAGGACAAAAGGAACCAACAAGAAAACTCCAAAGTCAAAATATTGGCTCCTCAGTTCTACACCCACTCCATTTTTAAAGAGGGTTGAACACCCTCTTTTAAAATAAATACCACAAACTTCCTAAAACACTTCACCATCGTGTACTAGCCTAAGCCGTATTGCCATGACAACCCCCTATTGTCCATTGTCTCTCCATCTTGATTCCTGATTCCTAACGATTCTCAGGCTACCTGTCACTCCCTTCTGACAGTCACTATTCCGGTGACCCACATCTTACCCCGTCAGTTTCTCCTTAGTATGTCCAGTCAATCCAGCCCACATCCCTGTTGATGGAGCAGTATTGAGAGAGTTGATGTTCTAGTTCTGACCCTCTTCAGAGAAAGCAGGGGAGGGCTTGTGAGACAGTGTTTATCTGTCCCACAAGCCCTGTGAAGTCTCCAGTGTAAAGTCCAAAGTATAAAGTGTAAAGTCTCCAGTAGTGTCCAGTAATGTCCTAGGCCATCACATTCACTCACCACTCACTCACTGACTCACCCAGAGCAACTTTCAGTGCTTAAAGCTCCATTCATGGTAAGTTCTCTAGGCAGGTGTGCCACTTTCATTCTTTTGTACAATATTTTGACTACACTTTTTCTATGTTGGATATGTTTAGATACATAAATTTTTACCACTGTGTTATAATTGCCTTCAGTATTCAGTACAGTAACATGTTCAGGTTTGTAGCCTAGCAGCAATAGGCTATACCATATAGTCTAGGAATATGTAGCCTATCCTTCTAGGTTTGTGCAAGTGCACTGTACAGTGTTTGCATGACAAAAGCACCCAACGATGCATTTCTCAGAACGTATTCCCGTCCCATTGTTAAGTGACACATAACTGTATTTATCACTTTATCAGAGAAGAACAGTTAGTGTTCGTGTTTCTCCAATGCTACTGCCTTTTGGAAAGTGAACCCAAAATATCATCACATTTTTTACAAAGACTTATGGGAAGTGGAATAAATAGTTCCTGTTAGTGATAAGAAGTTACCACTTAATTCTCTAGAAAATGGGAGCATTTGAAGTTTTTTTTAGATAACAGCATAAGACCATCATAGCTTTACATTAGGAATCACCGAACCCATACCATATGTCAATACAGTGTTTTAATGTTTTCAAAGGTTTTTTTTCAAATATATAATTTAATTTGGCATGTACTTTTGCAAGGGAGTAGATTACACCTTGAACTATATACAGGGCAGTGTCTTGCTGACTCCACTTCATATTAAAAATCTGAAGATGGATGGTGTATTTGCGGGTAAAATAGGGACTTCCTGTGTTGAACTTGTAAGCAGAATGTCTTTTTCTTTCTCTTTCTTGGTAAGGTGAACATATTTCCTGAGAAGCTAAACTTGAAAGGTAAACCTGTCTTTAAAACACTGGGTGTCTTGGAAACCACACGGCTGTGAGCCTTTGCCATGGAGGGTTATCTCTGTCTGGAATCGGATCTGTATACATTATGTCTGTTGTCCAGTGATGAATGGGGTGCCTACCTCAGCCAGCTTGGCATTGTAGGGGGCCCTTGGTCTTCCGGCTGATGGAAGGGTAATTAATAAGCTTGACAGAAGATGACAAAGAGATTTTCACATGAAGAATTCTGGTTGGCTTTGTCCACACATGTGAGTGATTGTTGTTGTAACCTTGGAGGCAAATGCTCTTGTCCAGTGAGAGTCATAAGGACTACAGCCTTCTTAGTTAGAGCCTCAGCTCCCATGTGAAGGAGAGCCAGGTTGAAGCTGCAATGGCTGACTCATGCCTTTGCAATGAAGGACATGAAAGCAAGGTGGCCCATGTCTTTTCCTTCTGAGAATTCAAGGGTAACCAGTCTAGTTACCTACTAACTCACTGGTATAACTACTCAATTTAAAGTTTGTCTTTCAGAGCCTAAGAGAGGTGATCTTATCTATGCCATTTCCAATTGGGGTACATGTGTCCACTCAACCTATTACATATCCTTTGAATTTGTGCCCCATGGCACTAGTATATATATACACATGTGTGCATACACGTGCACATGCATGCCAAAGCCCAGCATGTAGACTCACTTGTAAAAAACTTAAATAAGTTAAGATAAAGCAGTGAATAAGAATGATTTCTAAGCAATTTTCAGTAAAAGACCAATTTTTAAAAGAAGATTTTATTTATTTATTTTTAGAGAGATACAAAGGGGAGGAGAAAGAGAGGGAGAGAAACATCAGTGTGTGGTTGCATCTTGTGTGCCCCCTACTGGGGACCTGGCCTACAACCCAAGCATGTGCCTTGCCTGGGAATCGAACTGGCAAACCTTTGGTTCCCAGGCCCACACTCAATCCTGAGCTACACCAGCCAGGGCAGTAAAAGGCCAACTTTAAACAATGGTCAGTAGCAACATTGGGACAGATTTTTGACAGTTTTTAATATTCTCCACTATTTTAAGCTTCGTGAAAGTAGAAACTATATTTGCCTACTTAGTATTTTTTAAAAAAAAAACTTTCATATAGGAATGTTTCCCACTTAAGATAACAGAACATCTACTAACAGTAGCTTAACTGAAGAGCAGCGATTTTCTCCTATAACATAAAAAGAAATTTGGAGGTAGCAGCTGCTGGCCTGGTTCAACTCTTCAGGACTCGGGTAATTCTCATCCTTCTGCTGCCTCTCTCCCATAGTGTTACCACTCAGGCTCTCAAGAAGGCTACAAGAGCTGCAGAAAGTCACAGCCGCCTCCTTCCTGGTCCTTCAGCAACTCAGTGGCTGTTTCCTCTGCCTGGAAAGTTCTACCCCAAACAGTCACATGGCTTACCACTTTTCTTCATTTCGGTCTCTGCTTAAATCACCTCTTTAGCGATGCCTTCCATAACTGCCATAGGTAAAATGGTATTTTTTTACCCTGCTTTGTTTTTCTTCATGACACTTATCAGTTCCTGATATTGTGTTATGCTATGTTACATTTCGATATACTGATATATATATTCCCCTAATTGTCTTTCTCCCTCATTAGTACATAGGCTTCTCAAGGGCTATAGCCTTGGGTCGATCACTACTTTATCCCAGCATCTCACAGACCCTGATTCATAGTAGATGTCAAGTAACTATGTTTAGCCCCATTCAATTGCTATGATAGAGATGCATGTGAAATGTTTTATGTCTCACACTAGACCAGACTCTTATATTTATATAGAATTTTATTTAATGTCCACAACCACCCATGAAATAGCTGTCATTATCCCCTTGTTAGTAATAAGGAATAGGAGATAGGAGAAGATTCATGTGGACTTCATCTGAGGTTACAGTGAGGGGGCAGCATACTGGATGACCGAGCCTGTATTTTATGACCTGAGTCCACTTTAGGTGAACTTTCCACTGCACAGAGACTGTCCTGTAACTGGGAGAGCAGGGAAGAGGGCATGTAAAAGCTCCATCACTTAAAACCTGGGAAGGAAATATTTCATTCTTGCTTTTTTGCTGTGACTTTTCTCATGGCCTAGAAAACTCTTCTCAGTATAGATTTTTCTTTAACGTAGATCACTCATGAGACCTTTAGTTGGTTCCTTTACATGGAGTTTTTGTGAGTCTCTGGCTCATCCTTTCCATTTACCTCTGGGTGGGAGAACAGAATCTAAAAGATGGAAAGGGGCCATACAAAGTATATGATTTAGTACACTGTCCATGTCTCTTTTGGTTGCTAGTGAGAGAATCCCAACGCGGACTTGTAGAGATTTTCGTGGATCATATAACTGAAAAATCAAAAGGTAAGGCATTTATGTATAACTGCCTTCAAGTCTTTATGGGACAGGAGCAAGGCACACACACTCTCATTTTTTTTTTCTCTCTCTCTCTCACTAGCAAAAAGCCTCATGGCTATTCCAAGTTACTTGGTCTTGAGAGTCCATGAAATCAGGACAAAAAGATCTTTCCCAATTGCCCTGAGTGTTTGAGAGAGCCCCAACAAGCCGGTCTTAGACTACTTACGTTTACCTGGCCTGGGAGGCCCGGGAGGAAGTGAGCTCTTGCAAGGGTCACAGGCCTGGGGCAAGTGCGAGGCATGAATCTTTTGAAGTGAGAATCATCATAGTGTTAGATAGAGATGCTTTTTAAAGGAAAGAATGCTATACAGACAGAAACTTAAAGCACATTGCTTACCTCTTCCTACTCCTGTGAACCTTATTTTTGCAGTAAGCAAATATTTGTGAAAATGTTCTCTATGCCAAGCTCTGGGATAGGCCCTGGGCATTATCTTTTTAATATATAAAATTTGCCCTTGAAGATACAAATGTGAAAAGAAGTGGCTAACGTGAAGGAAGATAAATTAAATCACAAACCAAGGTAGAAATTGTTTCAGGAACTTGGAAGAAGAGCTGAAAAATATGGACATGTTACCTGACCACTTCCCTCTATACCCATCTTTGAGCACTAAATAATTTTCAGATGACAGTCTCTTTTTAAACTCTAGTGTATCCTTGAACATCTTTCGTTCTGCCATCCAAAACCTTCACTCTCTAAGTCATTTCAAATAGCATCAAATGTCACTTTCCAAAGTCATGATTTTGCAATACTGTAGAATCTTATTGTCCTCTCTTTATTTCATGCAACTGCTTTCTGTGACATTGTGTTCTTAGATACCAGGCCCTGTTGATGGGAGTGGAAAGGATGGAAAGAAGTAGGGAGGGTTAAGTCGTGCCAAGAAAGTGAAGAAGGGGTATCTTCAAATTAGATTTATTTATTAGCATGATGAGTCACAGGATAATAAGGCCACTTTGCCAGTGGCCAGGATAGAAAGCAAGACTATAAAGGAAAAACTGGCTGATACTTAGAGGCATCCAAGTTGTTATATCTTTAGGAAGTTAAAAAAGTACCTTAGTGTCTGCTTACTCATCCCTGGGCCGGATGTTCTAAGCTGGAAAAAGAAAAAGAAAAAAAAAAAGTTTTCCTTTTCTCTGATTCTGATTGTCAAGGACAAAAGGCCCAGCTCTGCCGCTAATTAGGTCTGTGACCTTGAGGAGTCACTCATCTGGCCTAATCTATGATTCCTTGTTAAAGAAATAGAGGTGAGTTATATCTATTTTGCGCCTTGTTTTCATGATATCTATCTACTTTTCTCAGTATCATACCTACTCACATAGAATACATATTAAGCATATCCATTACATGTGTATGTGTGGATACACCGAAAAGAATATGTAGTGAGGTCCTGTTCTGCAGTGGAACATAGGAGGTATTGAGTAAATCAATTTCCATATTGTTTCCCTCTCTCCCCTGACTTGGTCTCAGTTTCTAACTTACAGAAGATTGGGCTGAATTAACTGGTTACCAAATACCTTTCTCCCTCTGATACTCTATTTTTCTGAACATTTTGTACCTCTTACAGATAAGAAAAATGACATTTTTCCCCAGAAGTTATTTTCTATAAGTAACATATCCTCTGGTCAGAAAAACTCTTCTGCTCAGTGTTCTCACACAGTTTTCTTTTTAACCATAAATACGTTTAAAGAGTCATTACCACTCAGTTTCATCACAGGGCTTTCCAAGATAAGCAATGACGGATGTCAGCCAGAGCCTGTTGGGAAGGCAGAGGCAGCCTTCAGGGGGCTGGAGCTCACCCTCTGGGCACAGCTTTCTCCAAGAGGCTCCTTGGAAATCAGCTCTGGGTCAGTTTCCATGTGTACCGTCACTGCAGATCTTCTTTACTCTTCGTCTTTGCCTTCACTTGGAGAGGAAATGATTCAGAGGACACTGAGACAGAATGTTTTTTTCTAAAGGCTTCTTCTTACCCCTCATCACATCAGCTCTAAAGTCAGCGTCGTGTTTCTTGCCAAACTCTGTAAACTCAATTTCCATATAATTTTCCAAGGCTCTAGAAGAAGCTGTCACGACACACAAACAGGCCAGTGGAATTGCAGAATGATAGAATGACAGAGTTGGAAAGAACCTTAGAGGTTCCAGCTCCATTCAACCGCTTGTTTTCAGGATGAAGAACTTGATGGTCCTTGAGGTTAAGTGGTTTTACCCCAGGGTCTCACAATGAGCGAGCGACAAAGGAAAATAAACCCAGAACATCATCATGCATCCCTGATTAACATTTGTGGAAAATTTTAAATTTACAGAATGACTCTTCCCTTCCATACATGTCTTATTTAACACTCTTTACATTTACTTGAATCCTATATTGTTTTTAGTTCCCTACACAGAGAAACTAATTTGAGGTTAGAAAAAAGATTAAGTAACTCTTTCAGAGATCATATCTCAAGAAAATTACAGAGCAGAGACCTGCTTTCCAGGTGTTTTAATTTATTTATTTGTGTTTGTTTATTTCCTTTGTCATCCATCCACTCAAGGGTGATCTGCCTTCCTTTATCAAATTTTAATTTAAAAAAAGGCAAAGAAATGTATCCATAAATTAGGCCCTGACAATTTAAATAGAAAAATCTTCTATCATGGAATTGGTGGCTTTACATTTGCAATAGACAGACTTATATTGGATTTCTCAGAAGCATGACTTTTGGAAATAAGCCTATCCTAGTAGATAAATACTAATATATTCACTTTTGATTTGGCATCTGTAGAAAAAAATGTAATAAGCTTTTGTGAGGGAAACTGGTGACTTTTATGGAAATATAATCATTGTTAATTGAGGTAACATTAGGAATACTGATAAGAAAAGGGAAGAGTATTTCAGGGGTAGGGGTATAAAAATACCCATTTACAACTTTACAATCTGGAGATAACATTTGGTATATAAGCTTTCAAATTTTAAAAATTTTCTTGTACATATGCGTAATTTTTAAACAAAAATGCAATTATATGACATAGATTCTTTACATTAAAAAAGAAATACATTCTGAGCATTTTTCATGTGAATAGATACATAGACTCATTTTTAATCAGTCCTTAATATATATTTTGTGGATACAAAATATTTTGTTTTGCTACACACTTTAGCTATGTCAAATTTAACATTATTATAACTTATGCTGGAGATGAACATCCTTATTTACAGATATTTGCACATTTCTCTGATTATTTCGTCAGAATATCTTTCTAGAATTGAATTGCTCTGGTCAGTGTGGCTCACTTGGTCAGTTGGTTGGAGTGGCATCACATAGACAGAAAGGTTGCGGGTTCGATTCCTGGTCATGACACATACCAAGGTTGCGGGTTTGATCTCTGGTCATGTGTACAAGAAGGCAACCAAGTTGATGTTTCTCTCTCATGTTGATGTCTCTCTCTCTCTCTCTCTCCTCTCAAAAAAATAAAAAAAAGAGTGGAAAAATGACCTCAGATGAGGATTGAGAAAGAGCCAGACAGACAGACAGATTAAGGTGGAGATGGGTGTTGCTGATGACGTAGGTAGTTGAAAAATCAGGACAGCAAACACAGCAGCCTCGTATGGTCTGAACAATGACTTTAATCTGGGAAGATAAGGTGAAAAAAATACATGAAGGGGAATGAGGATCCCTTTGCCCTGACCCATAACTGGGGTTTAGAGGTGACCTGAAATACTAGCAATAAATACTTAAAAATCAGCAAAGAGTTAATTAAGGGTATGACTTTTCCCAGATAAGATTTGCATTTTCTCTATAGTTGTGTTGTCCAACATGACAGCCACCATTCACAAGTGGCTGTTAAAATTTAAATTTTACTGGATTACAGTGAAATACAATTTAAAATGTGGTATTTTGGCTGCACTAGCCATATTTCAAGTGTTCAACAGCCACATGTGGCTGGTGGCTACCATACTGGGCTGCACGGAATTAAACATTTTCATCATTTCCGAGAGTTCTGTTGAACAAGCCTGCCTTCTGTGGCACAGAGGAGTAAGTAGTGTGGGGTTATCAGACACCCTGGCAACCGTAAAATTGGGACTTGGGATATAGATTTTACATCCTGACTCTTATTTTATTACTGCAATGAGGTATCAGCCAGGTCTCAGCATGAAACAGACTCTACACACAGACTGGATAACATGAAGGAAGTTTAAAAACGGGTTTTCACCAGCTGACCAGAAACAAAGTCAGAGGGCAGGAGAGACAGTTAATGTAATCCACTAAGGTCAGGTATAGGAGGATGGACATGGATACATATGGCTCAGTGAGAGATCTCTAGCATAAGTTCCCTGGCAACTAGAAATGGTCTGTGTTCCCTAGTTGCGGAGATCTTTGACCCAGTGAGGGAAGCATGCAAAGAGCAAGCTTGCTCTTCTCCCCTCTGCGTAGTCTGGCCTTTTTCCTTCTGCCTTCTTGCAAGGAGGCTTTGGGGAGCCTTTTATTGACATTTTCCCCTCTTTGGAAACAATTTACATTGTACCTGGGTGGATCTCATTTTGTACTTGGAGAGTCTGACTTTTTCATATTAGTGAATTACCCATCAATTATGCATTAAAATATATAATACAAATCACAAGCAGGCTTGGGCATAGATAGCCCCAGAAGACTGAGTCTAGGGGTTGAGGTAGCGAAAGGGGAGAAGAGCCCTCTTGAATACACAAACAAATTTGTCTTTCTCAAGGATGAAGACAATGTGGTGTTAAATAGCAAAACATCTGTTTCTCTTCTGATTTCTGGATATAGTCACTAGTTAGTTTTGCTTTTTGAAAGTTAGATTGGGAGAGGAATATTATACATTTGCTTATTGAACTTGATCTCCTCACAGGCAGACCCTTTCTCACTACTAGTCTTTTGATAAGTGATTCAAGGCAATTCAAGAAGAATTTCTTACTCAAAATAAGGCCGCCTTCCAACCCCTACTCAACTAAAAATTATGTAGCTTTTGACAACGTGTGTGGCAGATATCAATATTATTATTATTGTTCCTATCATCATCGTCATCCCATTTTGGAGGTGTGGAAACTGGTGTTCAGGGCAAGCAGCTTGGCTTGGATCACACTGTTAATTGTCACTGGGACACTCATAGCCTTCCAATACAAAGCTGGTGCTTTTAGTAAACATTTTTCTGGCATATATTAAAAAATATTATTTCTTGTTTTTCTTAAATTTTAGTTGTCGAGAAAATGTACACATTTGAAACGAGATAGTATTCCATAAATTTAAATATACAGAGGGCTCAGAGTACTAAGTAAATTTATTTTCTTTTCCTCCAAGCCTATTTCTTTTTCCATATTTCCAGTCTTTGTTGCCCCCATAATCTTCTGAATCACGCAAACTAGAAATCTAAGATCCAGTCTAGCTTTACCCCTCTTTCTCAATTCCTATTTCTGGGCCATCTCTCAAGTCCTAAAGACTGCTATAGTTCTGTTCTCTGTTCTCCAACCCCACTGCTGTGCTTAATTCAGATATTCCTCATCTCTCACCCAGACTATTTCAACATCATCTTCTCTAGTGTCTAGTGTTTCTAACTCAATCTCAATCTTATCCATTTTCTGTCCTGGGCCCTTGGAGACCTTTCTTAAAGCTACATCTTACCATAACACTGATTCTCAAACTCCAGCTGTCTTAACCTTGACTACATGACTTTAATCAAAACTGCAGATTATCTAGGCCCAGAGATGATTTGGAGGGTGTGCGACGATACAGCCACAACATTAAATAATATAAAATGCCTCATTATTTCTAATTTACCTTATCCTAAGCAAAATAACTGAAATCACAGGTTGGAACGTGCTGGTCACATAATGTTTTTATGTGAAAGTCATTAAAATGAATATACAAGTCCTAACTTTTAAAAAGAGTTATTCACATACCACCTAAAATTATATTAGAGCAAATATTCCACCATTCAGGAAAGTTAGGACTCCAGAATAAAAGCTTAGCTCCTTAATGTGATACCAAAAATCCAGTAGAGTCTGATTCTGTCACTCAGTGCTCTCATTGGGTCTTCTTTCTTTTTTTCCCTGTCTATAACTCTAGATAATTATATATTCTAACAACTAGTTTAGGTCCTGGTACAAAGTAGATAATCAATAAATAATTAGTGAATAAATCAATGAAAGTAACCTTAACCTATGTTAAGCTCCCCTAAATCAGGGGTCAATGCACTGGTCTTTTCTCCATCCTCTATCCCCAAGAACATAAGTACATAGTAAATGTCTGTTGAAGTACTAGAGAGTATGTAGATAAATACATCACTGGAAATAAGAAAAATGAAGGAGCAATACAGGCCAGTGGTTGTAACAGAGATGCTATGATTCATGATTGACCTTGAACTGAGGGTAAACAGAGAGGAGAGCTATGGAATTCCAGGTAGAGAATGAAAAAAAGGCCAAGGCGGGACCCGTCATGGCCAACTCAGCTAAAGTGGGGAGGGTATATTTGAGAGTAGCTTTCTGCGCAGTGCAGAATTTAACTTTTCTCAAAGAGTGGTCTGGCTTTTGGCTTTTGGTGTCTCTCATGAGTCCCTCTAGTAAATTATTGAAATTGAGGGTGGGTTTGAGAACCCTCTGAGCTCTCAGTTGGTGTCAGAAGTGAGGACACTCTTGGGTGTACTCTCCTCTCCAACATGGCAGTTGCCTAACTTCTCCATTTTTTCACTCAGTTGAGCTAAATTATTTTGAGCAAAAAAATAGTCCGTGGAACCTCATTTTCTCAAGCAGTGTAAAGACAGGGGTGTGCAGTGGTTGCATCAGGGCTGCAGGCTCCATACCTTGCTGGCTGTCCAGAAGCCTCAGATCACCATCGCTGGTAAGATGCTCTGTGAGAGGAAGGAAAGAAAAGGACATTTTATTTGAACACCTATTGAATGTGGCCTTTCCAGCGATTTCATGGCATTTTATTGAATCCTGCATCCACTCTCAGAGACAGGTATTTGCCCCTCTTCCATGCAAAGAAAATAGGCTTAGAACAATGAGGAGCTAGCCCAAGGCCACACAGTGAGTTCAAGGCAGAGTTGGGATTGGAAAGTCAGCAGAAGTTCAACTTGACCCTTCAGTAATAGAAATATAACTTGGGGGGTAGTCTTGAGCTAGTCAGGGATTTCACAAGGGAGGCATTGAAGGAATACGTGGTGTTGGTGTTGGGCTTAGAGAAGAAGGGAGATTGTATGTGCAGGGAGTTGGCTGAAAGATGAGCGGAGCCTTGGGCAGCTGGGCTTCACCCAGGCTGTTAGAGATACTGTGTAGATACAACTTAACTTCCCAAAGCCCTGGCCCTTGAGGTCAGGGCTGCACAAAAGCACCTCCTGGACTGTTGCTCTGCGCCACGCCTCTTTAAATAGTTAAGAAAAAGAAGTTTTAAAGACGCGATTTCATTATAAGTCACTCATGATTTCACTTGTCAAAGGATAAGCTTTCTCAGAACTAGGAGAAAAAAATGAATAAAACCTAGAGAAGATCATTAAAAAACTCTAAAACATGAAAGTGTTTCAGTAGTATCTGTGAAAAAAAAATTCCTGGTGACCTCTGCCAAGCCGGAGTCAAAGCCTTCTCACTTTGTGAGCTAAAATTTCTACGCTTGAAGTATTTTCCACATAAAATAGTAACTGGCAAACAGAGTAGGGATTGGGGAAGCTGGCATGATGGTGTAATAGCTAATGAGTGCGAATCCCTAGGTCTGTTATGTGCCCACCTTGCATTAGCTCATGTGATCACACTACACCTGTGAGCGAGATGGCTGTGTTCAGACCCATCCAGCCACCGCAGCATCGGTGTGACATCAATCATCAATCTGTACTTTGTGGTTGAGTGTGTATCTTCTTTTCTAGGGTAGGAATCCTATAGAGGCACAGACCTGGTCTGTCTTACTGCTCAGTTCCCTGATGTTCACGTGCCTTATACCTAACTGGTGCTTGAGAATGAACATTGGGTATGTATACTGCAGCCCCATATGCAGACTCAGTTCTTCTGACTCAAATGTGGAGTTTTAGACCATGTAACGGAATGGTCATTTAGGTCACTATAAATGGGCTTTTTAGGTTATTGCCCAACTGACCTTCGTCTTAGTTGTCTAACCAACCTGAATCTCAGTTTTCCATCTATGAAATGAAGTGCATGGAATTAATGCCTCCTGAGCACCCCTGAATCTTTGTGAAGACAGCTATCTGTGAATTTCACTAGTTGGTATTTTAGTTGCTCCTCTTTCAGAGAAGCAAAGCCCATCTGTGTGACCTTGGCCATGATGTAGACATGCTTCTTCTAATATTTTGATTTTCTTTTCCCTTCTTGGCTAAGGGATCCCAATAAATCAGTAAAATTAGGCACCTGTTCCCATGGGTGGATTTGACTAAGACCTGGCTTCATGTTCTAATTTTGTGATTACCTGGTGATACTGGGCATTTTTGCCTTTCAAATTCTCCATCTGTCAGTAATAACAATAATAACAATAATAATAATGTATAACAGTAACATTAAAAGCAACAGTAAAGTCTAACATTGATGGACTGTCAGTGCTATAGACTGAATGTGTGCCCATCAGTTTCATACATTAAAACCTAATGCGCTATGTGGTGGTGTTGAGAAGTGGAGCCTTGGGGAGGTGATTAACTCATAAGGGGAGAGCCCCCGTGAATGGGATTAATACCCTTATTTAAGAGACCCCAGAGGATCCCCTTCTTCTTTCTGCCTTGTGAGGACATGATGAAAAGATAGCTATTTATATACCAGTGGGCTCTCACCACACTCTGAATCTACCAAGGCCTTGATCTTGGACTTCCCAGCCTCTTGAACTGTGAGAAGTAAATGTCTGTTGTTCATAAGCCCTCCGGTCTGTGGTACTGTGTTACAGCAGCCCGAGCAGACTGACAGGCAGGCAGGCACGGTGAAATCACTGTATATTTTTCATTTATCTAATTTGTAAGACAATGTTATGAACCAGATATTTTTATTGCCAGTAATGACTATGGAAACAGAGATTTGTAAGTAATTTGCCTGGAGTCTCATATCTTAGAAGTGAGGGGGAGAGGAATGGAAGGAGATCTCTCTGATCTACAGATTTAAAGATTTTAGTCATTACATTTATAGCCTTTGAAATGAGTGATTTGGACTGGATTTTGTGTTTTTGAACTGCATACATCTTGGTGAAGATCTGACAAAAGTTATGGTGTGCTTTCCCTAGAAAAATAAATACGATTGTATCACTCAATATTTTGGAGGCAGTATCAAAGAGTTTTATCAGCTTCCTAAAATGTAGCAATTGGAAATTCAGCAAGAAATAAAAAGCAACAAAAAAAGGAAAACCCCCAAATTTGAGCTAGATTTTCTAAAAGCTCTTTCTAGAATGGACTTCCAGAAGCCCACGAGGAAAATCTTTAAGAAAAGTTACCAGGAGTGCGATGAGCCCCTATCACCATACATCTCTCTAGACCTAATCTCACACCTTTATTTCATGTTTAGTCACACTGAGGGCTAAAACAAGCTCCTCGCCTGCCTGTAGGCTGGAGAATTCAGCCTGGTTGCTGATTACCCCCCGTGTCACGAGTTTCCCTGTTGGCTCCAAGTTCTCAGATTTCTGTTTTTCAAGTTTAATTTGCCCGGGACATTGCAGGAAGAGAAAACGTGGGGGCATGATTAAAAGCATATGGTGTATGAGGTGGGGAGGGGGAGCAGTGAGCACAGCTGGAGGGGGGAGGATTGCTAAATTGAGTGTTTCTAATAAAGGAGAGTGGGAGACTATTTGCTGCTTTTGCTTGGGCTAAAGTGTACTGTGTAATACTCCTCTCTCTTGCCCTCCAGGACCAGGATGTGGGGACCTGTGACTTTAGGGTGTCTCATCTGGTGAGAGAGATAGATACACAGATAGATGATAGATAGATAGATAGATAGATAGACAGACAGATAGATAGATAACCATAGTGTTTTCACATATTATCTAATGACATAAGGATGGAATATATACATATATATATATATATATTTCTCTTGTTAAACAAATGGAAGGAGTGTGGTGGTCCCCAAACCTGAAGGCATCAGAACCTCTTTGGAAATGTTCTGAAAACACACAGTCATGGCCCACTCAAGACTTATGCTCAGAGGAGCCTCTGTTTGCCGTGAAGCATAAACCCCCTTGCATTGTCCGTTACCTCTACTGGAATTCTTTTACAGCATAATAAAGTCTAAATGGACTCCCAGGATATTACTGCTGTAAAGGAACTTAATGCCTGTTGAAGTGGACACTTATGACTTTTGATGGCCCAGCGTCCATTCTACCTTCTTTTGGTTACAGCGGCTATGGTTTGTTTTAGCAAAAGATCTCTCCCCATCACGTGCAGATTTAATTGACTTTAAAATGTACTGCTTTTGCTCTTACCCAGCCAACGGGAAGGTGTGAAGGCACAGGCATCAATGAAGTCAGTGTGTTCTCTCCTAAGAATGTACGAAAGGGTAGAAAAAGAACAAAAAGCATGAGGAGGAGAATGGATTGACATTCATTCACTCCAGCATGGGAGTCCTGATAGAGCTATGCAGGAGTTCCTACTCTGGAGGTCTCCATAGCCTCTCTGGTCTCTCTTTTCCTGGCCTGGTCTTCTAAGCCTTCTCTGAATTCCGTGAACTAGCTGAATCCTTCCAATAAATTTCTTTTAGACTTCAGTTAGTCAGGGTATGTTTCTGTCACTTATCCCAAGACACACCATTCTATGCTAACACCTTTATGCTGTGCAAGAAATAGCAGAGACCCACGGACCCTATGTTACTTGTCTAAGGCCCCGAGGTTAATAACCGATGGCATTGGGCTTGGAATCTGCATCTTTTCATTTCAGAGAAGAGCAGGGAGTAGGTTTGTCTTTATCAAATGGTTCCTATGCTTCCTCTTGAAACTTGGTGGGATCTTCTAGATACTATTGGAGTTAAGCCAATGGGAATAACAAACTTCTGATGATGCCACATTTGTAAACACGATTTCCACTCATTCTCAAACTATTTCGCAGGCCGGCAGGATTTGCAGCCTGCCACCCTGCCTTTGGCCAATGCCCATTTTAGACGTTTATAAAGAAGATGAACCCTCTCCTGATTCCTTTTGTACCTGGTCCAAGATGCCTGACCCATGGAGAGAAGACATTTTCTGCCCACAGCCGGTGGCTGTCCCAGAGCCCCAAGGTGTAGGCATTGATTGAGGATGGCTGGGTTGAAGAGGTGGGTCAGCCATGCTATTTTAATGGTGACTTTTTCCCCCCAAAGACTTCACTGTACACATTATGTAGAAATAGTCGAGCAAGTTAAACGGCATTTCTGGGGATGGAGTCTGAGATGATTAAAGTCTGTTGGTTGAGGAAAAATGAAATGCTAGAAGTATTGGAAGTTTAGGGAAATTTTTCTATGAATTGTGATCGTTTCTCTCCTAGTTCATGTCATTAAAAATCTTGCTTTAATAATGGCTCTATTTTAACACATTCATTTCCATTCCATGTAGTTATTTTTATTTGTACCCTACTTACTATTTTACTTATATTATATACTATTAAATTTTTCCACGACCCTGAAAAGTAGACTCTTATGAGTGAAGGGCCACCTTTAGAGCACTTTTATTTTTAGTTGAGTTTATTGGGGTGGCATTGGTTAATAAGATTGTCTGAGTTTCTGCTGTGCCCTTCTATAATACACGGTCTGTACATTGAATTGTGTGTTTGCCACCCCAAGCCAATCTTTATCCATCACCATTTATTCCCCCCATACCCTTTTCTATCTCCCCTACCCTCCTTTCCCACTGATAATCCCATACATTGTGTCTGTGATGTTTTCTTCTTTTGCTTAATCCCTTCCTCTTTTTCATGCAGCCTCCCAACGCCCTCCCCTCTGACAGCTGTCAGTATGTTTGTTCTCTGTAGCTGTGGGTCTGTTTCTATTTTGTTTATTTTCTTTATCAGAGTCCACATGTACATGGACTCATGTGGTACTTGTCTTTCTCTAGAGAGATTAGTAACATGTCCAAGGTAATGTGTGCCCCATAAATAGCAATGCAGGACCAGAAACCGGGCACCCTGGCCTGGTGCCCCTACTGTCCTTTGTATTTTACATTTAGTTGCTGTCGTATTGGCAGTGTTTTTGAGGAAGAATAAAGGGAAAAGTGCAGACAATGCAAGAGAAGCTTCAAGTTGCATGCCAGAGGTTTTTTTTTTTTTTTAATGTGAATAAGATCACTCTCTGCTGTGCTCCCACCAGTTCCTAAAGACTGAGTAATTTGTTAATCAATTTATCCATTAAGATTATTATCACTCTTACTGTGTGCCTCTAATTCTAAGAGGAATAAAACACAGTATTCACCCTCAAAAAGCTTGCTCTCTAGTGACTTGGTTCTAAGGCTACTTACTATCAAGGAAAAGAAAACTAACCTTTTGGGGATCCTAGCATATGCTAATTATGTATATGATTTCAAATAATACCTCTTATAGCTCTATAAGAGAGTTCTTTTTCTCCATAGATTCATAGTATTGTATCTAAAGCATTTACCCCAGTACTTGGCACTTAGTTAATTCTCAGTGATGCTATCTATGAAATAATTACTTAAACACATGTCTGATCAGACCTTTAATTTTTTTGAAAAGCCACCATATCATTGCACCACGCTTATAAGATGGAGTTTGATCTCCTAAGTGTCTTATCACAAGGGCCTTGACAGTTGATGCAAACAAGCTGCCGACCCTAGCTACACTGTATTTGACTTTGTGAAATTCAATGCAATGTTTTATTATTTGCTAGAATGGGTAAAGTCCTATTTATCATTTAGTGTCCATTTCTAAAATTGTGTCCTCTGGGTGGGCTTCTCTAACCCAGTTCACTGAATTTTGCTTTTCATTCTGTTTTGTAGGAACCTCTAACCCAGCACCTTATCAAACATTATAAAGATGCATTTTTTTAAGTCTCTTTCACTCTCAAAGGAGAATACTTCAAGATCAGAGACTCTGTCTTCATCTCTTTCCTTTCAGTTTTGGTCACTCATATAGTATCTAGTATGAATTAAAAGCTTAGCATGTTTGCAGGATAAATGAATAGCTATCCAACTAATATGAACTGGAAAATTTCAGAGTCAATACTTAAAAAAATTTATTTGTAGATATAAAATGTTTTACACTAGACAGAAACATTTTGAAAAATGCAAAAACTGTACAATGGCTTTTCCCCCCTTTTTTGCCAAAAAGGAATTTTGAAATAACTTGAAATTACCTGACCTCTATCTCATTCAAAGGTGAATAGGATATATTATCTCTTAAGCTGAAATAGCAATTGTTATTGCTATTGTTATCTGATATATTTATCAGATTTGTACCAAAATGTTCACAATGGGGTTCTTTAATGTTGTATTCTTGGTTATCTATTGAATAGTTCAATGATTCAACGTTCTAACCAATATTAATTGAGCACTTTCTATTGCCAGGCAGCGTCTCAGACATTTCAGGGTAAAATCAAGTTGGCTAAAGTAGAATCTCTTCCCTCAGGAAACTTACGGTCCTACTGGGTAGGCAGAGACATTTACAACTATGTATACTGAGATGCTTTTGGTCACAACCAGTGGAAACAAGTTTGACCTGATCTAAGTTACAGACAGGGGCTTGATTAAAAGGAAAAGAGATTGTCTTAGTAAGGCCAGAGGCCAGAGTATAACAGGAACTGGTGAAGAGACTGGACACAGGCCCTAGAAAGCCATCAAGACTCTCTACACTGGGTTCTTCTCCTCCCCACCGGTCTGCTTCTGTTCTTGCTGGACACAGACACCTGTGCCCCTCTGATACAGCGACAGAAAAGTAGAGGCTGTGCCATTGTGCTCCTGGCTCTGTATCCCAGTCGGATCTCTTACAGGGCTCCTGAATCCCCCATCCTCTCATTCTCTAGCCCTCTCCGTCTCCTTCTTTTAAATGCTTTTTCACCTTGTCTCCTTTTGTCTTCCTCCTAATTTCAAATTCTGGGGAAAGACTGTACTTGGCCCATCCTGGCATGTGGGTACCTTTGAGCAGAACAACTGTAGACAGGGTCAGTAACATTGTAAACCGTGGATTTAGGATCCTCACTTGGTGACTTCTTACTCTCCGAGATGGTGTTTGTCATAATAAAGAGTTGGGCAGATATCTCAGGAGGTGACTTCCACACAATGAGATATAATATATTGTGCAGGAATATAATGTAAGTGGGAAAGAAAGCTTAATTCATATTAATTCTGCTTTTAAGGTACATGGCATGGAGGTGTTTATGGTACATGGCTATAAAATAAATACCTCACAGAGGGGCTTGGTAACTGGTGGGGGTCTTTAAGAAGAATATGTCACAACAATCCCTCAATCAAAAATAGTTTAAGCCCTGGCTGGTGTAGCTCAGTGGATTGAGCGCAGGCCTGTGAACCAGAGAAAAATAGTTTAAATTTGTAAGAGAGTAGGTAAAAATTAATAGCATGCAAGCAAATCACCTATGTGCTTACAATTCTGAACAGACAAAATGCGTCTTATAGTCTCATAAAAATAAATGAAAAATCATGCTGGTTATCGTAAACTAAGTGGGAGAGTGTATTGTGCACCCAGGAGAGAGTACCCTTTTTTTCTTCCTCCTGGCTCTGTTGTGGAAAAGGTTAAGATATTATCAACCAGGCGCCTCATTTGGAAATGATCCATGAGCCATGAAATATTAGTGGGAGTGAGTGTATTGGTGCTCTGACCATTCTGGGATATTAAAATGCCATTGACATCCATAACTACCAATGCATAAAAATAACAAATGCTAGTGAAATGACCCGAGTGCAGAGAGCGTGCAGTTTGGCCCTTGTCCACATTTGCTTTATGAAATGTAGGCCACTCTCCTTCCCCTGCTTATGTCAGACTGTCCAGGAGAATACACCCTTTGTTGTTCCTCTGCTATCCATCAAGCCTTCCATGCCCAAAAAGCGTGAGCAGGAAAGAGTGCTTTCTCTCTTCTTTTTTTTTTTTCCAGGCTGGAGAATTTGCTGAATAGTGAGGTTAAGATTCTGCACTGAGGAAATGTTTCCTTGGGCCGGGGTAATCTATTAGGCTGTTTGGATTTATCAATGAATGTGGCAGGTTTACTCACCCTCCTGTCAAACTGTATGTCAAAACGCCAATTCCCAAGGAGATGGTATTAGGGTGGGGGTCTTTGATGAGAGCTCATTCTTTTGGCCTTGTGGGGGCCATGTACAGAAAACCAGCAAGAAAGCTTTTACTGTGCACCAGATGGGTCAGCGCTATGATCTTGGGCTTCCAGCCTCCAGTACTGTGAGAAATACATGTTTGTTGTTGAAGCCACTCAGTCTACGGTATTGTTGTTACAGCAGCATGAACTCACTAAGATACTACTCTTTCCTGACCAAGCCTTAGTAATACAGTCTTTCTATTATGGTTTGGCATTTATACTGATAAAAGCATCTGGCTATAGTTGAGAGCCATGCACTGAGGACTACAAAGATACAAATTTCCAATTTTGGGAAACTACGGAAGTTGTGAAGAAAAGAAGAGAAATGATATTCTTTGAGTGGTTTATCAAGTATTTATTGCCGACCTACTATATACAGAGCAGTGTTTCAGTTACAAAGAATTGGCCAGAATAAATTCTAAGGAATTTTGAAATGATGTTCTTATTTACATAGAAGAGGACATGCATGAATTACGTGATACAAGGATGGTTATGGATGAGTGTTAAATATCATCCAAGTACAAGCTGAATATACAATACTCAGAGAAAGCAGTGTTAAGGGGAGCAAGACTTCAACAGGTTCATAAGAAGCAGATAATTCACCAAAGTGGAGGCCGTACTCGTTTACAAAGATGGGAGGGTGTTCATTTTCACTAGTAATCAGGGAATGTAAATCGAACCAATAGTGTGAAATGCTTGGTCCCTCTAACAACTTGCCAACTTCTCTTTTTCTTGAGGAAGAAGATAGTGCTTCCCGCAGGCCAGGCTGCACAGCTCCTTGGGGAGTTACTTCACAAGATGTAACGAGCATCTTCAAATATTCACACCCTTTGACTCAAGCAATTCCAATTCTGGGAACCTTTCCCCTAAAAAAGAGCTAATTCCATGTAATGAAACAGCTTTCTGAGGTGAACAGCGGTGCCTTTTTTTAATGGTGAAAATTGAAAACAGCATAAATCCCCAAGTTTGGGGAATGATTAAGTAAATTATGGTAAATCTACTTAAGAGCTAACACTTATTGTGTGCTTATACTGTTCCAAATTCTGTTCTAGACATTTCTGGTGTCTTAATGCATTCAATTTTCTTGAAACATTATTACTATTCCAATTTTACAGATAAAGAAACTGAGGCATAGAGAGAATAAATAACTTACAGAAGGTCACCCAAGTAGCATGTGATAAGGTGGGCATTGAAATTTAGATGGCCACTGATAGTATATTTTATAGATATTTAATAAGCTTTCCTGCATATATAACACATGAAAAATGCTTATGAAAATATTATATTAAAACCACCCCAAACAATGTAAGACTGTAGTATAATGAAGGCCTTTCTTTTGATTCCACATCATTCTCACATTTCCCACTGTTTCTTTACATGACTTTTTACAATCTTGTTTTCTGCCCCTCTCCCTGCCTACATATATCATGCAAATTATTAATGACTTCTCCCCCTTTGCTTAGGCTATTCCCTGCTCTCACTCTTCCGTGGATATTTTTCAAATCCCAATGCTAATTCTAGTTTCTCCAAGATCTGTCTAAGATCACTGCAGCTCGTGCTGACCACTCAGTTCTCTGACATCCATTGCACTGATAAATGACCCCTCACAGTATTCTGTACGATCTCATTTACTCATTGCTTTATGCGTATTTGTGTGTTCTCTCAATGGGCCCACACACTCAAGTTCAGGAGTTACTTTATATATCTTGGCTCTCCAGCAGCTATCATCAGAATATTGAACACAAAGAAGGCCCAAAATACATGACTCATTAAAACAAGTTTAAATTTCCATAATAAACCTTTTTTAAGGCTTGCTTTGGGGATACACACACACACACACACACACACACACACACACACACACAGCGCGCGCCTGGGAAAAGTATAGCCATTGTTAATATAACAAGAATGGTTTGTGCAACATTGATGTAACCTGGCAGCCAAGGAGAGTAGACTGGAAGGCGCATGTGTGAACAATGACAACTTCCCTGTACTAGTCAGTGGGTGTCGTAGACCCCACTGAATGAGCATGTGTACTGTGTGGTTGTCATATTCAAAGTGACTGAGTAAATAGAGCAACAAATCTGCATCAAATTTTGCGTTAAGCTTGAGTATTCCTCTGTGGAAGCTATTGGGATGATTCAGAAGCCCATGGATGTGGGCAGCTGGTGATTGGCACCTTCATCAGGACAATGTGCCTGCTCATTCATCACATCTAGTGCAGAATTTTCAGACAAAACATCAAATCACCCAGGCAACTCAGCCCCCCTACAGCCCAGATTTGGTGCCCTGAAACTTCTGACTTTTCCCAAAACTAAAAATCACCTTTGAGAGGGAAGAGATTTCAGACCATCGATGAGATTCAGGAAAATACGATGGAGCAGCTGATGGCAATTGGGAGAACTGTGTGAGGTCCCAAGGTTCCTACTTTGAAGAGGACTGAGTCGTCATTGTCCTTGTGCAATGTTTCTTGTATATTGTGTCTTCTTCACTAAATGTCTCTATTTTTCACATTACACAGCCGGATACCTTCTGGACAGATATATATATATATATATATATATATATATATATATATATATATATATATATATGTTTATATGTGTATATATATGTGTATGTGTATATATGTATATACATGTATGTATATATGTCTATACACACACACGTACAGGATCTGGAAGAAGTAACTCCATTGAGTGTGGTTGGTAGGGTATATAAATGTCTTTCATGAGATGCACAGCCAGTTGAACATTTCACCCAAACTGTCATATTGTGTGCTTGAGTGTGATAGTGTTATGCTACAGAATTACATGGTTATGATTTTGTAATGTAAGATTCTTTTTTTTTATATTTTATTTATTTATTTTTAGAGAGAGGGGATGAGAAGGAGAAAGAGTGGGAGAGAAACATCAGTGTGTGGTTGCCTCTCACGTGTCCTCCTACTGGGGACCTGGCTTACAACCCAGGCGTGTGCCCTGACCGGCAATCAAAACCGGTGACCCTTTGTTTCACAGGCCTGAGCTCAATCCACTGAGCTACACCAGCTAGGGCTGTAATGTAAGATTCTTATGTAATAAACAGGGGCATTATTTGTGCCAGACCTTATATCTCTCTATATATTTGTAGCTTTTGCCTTAAAATAGAGAAAATTAGTGTAAACAAATTGGGCTTTATCTCAAACAATAAGCATTATAGAGAAGTCAGACAGCCACACTTAAAATAATAATAGAGTATTCAAATTGGAAATGATCTTTAGGATTATTCAATTCTTATTTGACCAAAAAGGAAAAGGAGACCCAGTGAAATGCAGTATTTGGCCCAAGTTCAACAGGAGTGGAATTAGGACTGGAACCCAGAGCTCACATTCCCAGGTGGGATTTGAGATGGCCCAGGTGACACTCCACTGTTCCTGTCCCCATTTAGATGAGTCCTCCTCTGCCCCTGGGCTTCCTCCCATACTCCCACAATTCTCTATTTTTTATGTGTAGTGCCAAATGTGCATCTTACAGCCAAGTCACCCTCAAAAGGTCCTGAAAGAACCTATTTCCCTCTGAGGAAGAGAAGAGACAGTGTGGATTGAGCACCTTTCTTTCCCTCATCCCTTCAGTCTCTTCTGATTTTCTGCACACCCTGGCACAGGCCTTCCTGCGTGTCTGTGGAGAGACAAGCCCTGCCAGATTTTGTATTCCAAAGTTTTAGGTTTTATTAGAAAGAGCTGTAACATTTTGACCACAGTACATCAAACTGTCTGACATGCAACCACATGGCCAACTGAGAGCCTTTGAACCCATAATTTGACACTTGTTTTTATTTTAAAAAATTCATTAATCTTCATTAGGCATCCAACTCTCCACCCAGGTCAACGATGGCATTTCCTGACCCCGACATCTTTATTGGAAAAAAGTTATTTCTTTTCTCTGATCACTTGGGTGGATGAATGAGTATACACACTCATGAGAGCATGGTTCCTAAATAATGTTTATTATGTACCATATGGTGGAAAATTAAAAAGGCCTGCTACAGTCTCTGAGGTGTGCTGGCCTACAGTCCCTCACTGATGGTGCCGCCTGGTGGTCCACCAAGGCCAGAGCTGCAGCCCCTGGTAGCTCACATTACCTCCAGCTCAGGAAAATGTGCTCTGAGTACTGATTAAATGTGGCTTTTCGTGCTTCCCCGAAGCCTCCTAATGGAACCTTGCATGACGATGCAGAAGGCAGCTTGCATTGCAACACACTGTAATCTGGCTGGACTTAAATGAGCTTAAATAACAAATGCTCAGAATGTGGTTACTAATTAAGAATGATGCCAGAATGCCTATAAGTTTTGCATATGTTCCTTGTTTGGCTGAAATTTTGACAATGAATAATGCAACACAGACTTGGTCACCTGACCTCCACG
The DNA here is from genome assembly GCF_014824575.4 of Sturnira hondurensis. Lineage (NCBI taxonomy): Eukaryota > Metazoa > Chordata > Mammalia > Chiroptera > Phyllostomidae > Sturnira > Sturnira hondurensis. The sequence continues at coordinate 6,828,916 of NW_028075269.1, forward strand.
TGGTGTGCTCATCAGCTGGGAGCTGGGGGCCCAGTGAAAACTTTGAGACTGTGAGTCAGACTGTGCTCTAAAGACCACTGCATTGACCCAGGTGACCAGCCCAGGTATATGTGTACCTGGGGGCAGAGTAAGGAAGACAGAGGGTGCTTTACCTTGAATGGGATCAGAGCGGATGCCAAGGCCAATACTAGGAGACACATATGTGCATCATTAGTAAAAGCTTTCACTGTCCACTAGCAGCTCAATGCATTCATGTGTGTCTTACAAGTCTTTTTACCCAGAAATCAAAGGGAAGACTGACTCCAAAGAAAAATCTCGTATGCTTTGTGGCCAACCCTCTCCAGTGACCTTTTAGGAAGATGTTCCTTATAGAAAGACCATCAAGTGTAGACCTTCAAATATAGGATCAGCCCCTTCAGAACAGCCAGAGTTCATCACTGGTCAGAGGTAGTCTTTTTCCCAACATCATATTCCTTCCCCTTTGCTCATCACTGTTCCTTCATTCCTTGTTCTAAACCTTAGCCCTGCTTTCTGGCATGTGCTGCTTTCAGACATATAACAGATTTCTTTCACTTGGTCTTAGAATCTTGTTCTGGGATCCACCTCAGTCCATGGTGAGCACTGAGATGTGACCTAGTCTCATGAGACACCCTTTCTTTATAAGTTATGGCTTTACCACAGTATCTTTACCTCTCAATTGTATCCTTCACATTAAGACAAAGTTTCGGTTGTGGTTAAACTTTTTTTCCTTTAGAGTTAAAAAAAGGAGAAAGCTAGCTCTTACATCTATGTTTCTGTCTTACCCAGAGCTTGCTTCTCATGTCTATATTACCTAGTTGGTCCCGGAGAACCCCTTCCCCTCAGAGGACTTTTCAAAGACTCTGTCAGCACAGTTTGGTGACAAAGAGCATAGGCTTTGCATCAGACAAACTTATGTTCTAATTCTGGCCTTTTTCCGCTGGGACAGATGACTTTTCCTGAGTCTTGGTTCTTCCTCTATAAAATGCGGATAATAATACCTACCCTACAAAGTTATTGTGAGAATGAAAGGAAATGATATCCACACCACATTTAGCCCAGGGCTGGTGCAAACAGGCAGTCAAAAATAGGAGCTAATAATATTATTAACATTTTTCTCCTTTTCTGGTTACTTTCCTTATGACCTGAATATTTGGTGTGAGTCAACAGGATTGGGTGGTAGGGAGCAGAGATGAATGCTCCATTTTAGCAGATTATCGAATATTCTAAAACGATTTTGGGGACTGTATAACAATCAGGCCATAGTTCTAATGATCCAGAATCAGACCTTTGATCATTTTTTAAAAATGCATCATTCATCAAACAGGTTTCTTCCCTCCGATCGGACCGGCTAGCACAGAATCTCACCTGCATGACCAGAATAAGGAGAATGTGACACCCGTGACAAAAAGTGAACACTACTCTTGGGCTGGGGACGTGGGAACTCCAAGACCAAACAACAACTTGAGCGACTGGAGAGTATGTAAGACAAATGCGAAAGTCCAGCAATAGACCTCTGCACTAAAGCCGCTGAACCGTAGAAGGCAGGTTTAACTAAAGGGACAATCCACTGAGGTGTCCTGCAGGGAGCTGTGTTATGTGAATGGAGTGAGTTTTAATTTTAGTCTGCAGATACGAACTCTGTAGTACAGTACCGTTGTCACCAGCAGGCCCCAGCTCTGTCAGAAGGGTTCTCCTTCTTTGAAACCCTAGCAGGTTGGCATCAGAGTCTCCTGTTTCGCTGCATTAAATATTTACCAACAACCTACTGGCCATGTGTTATTGGGGCGTGTGTGGTGACAGACTCACTACTCGGCACCTTTTCAAGTGGATTCTGTAGGATCCCTGGGGTTCTGGAGGCTCCCAGACCCTTTTAAATAACCAGGTCTTTTGTTCTCCTGTTCGCTAAGGTGGTGTCAGTACCATCTGCGGGTTTCTGAGGGAGTGAATCTGTCCAATCATTCCCCCTTCTGTGTTCTTTCTTCCTGGGTGCCACAGATGATATCAGTGTTCTCTCCTCATTGCTTATTTATCTGACAGTATTTCCTTTAACTATTGTACAGGTGCAGAAGCATTGTTTTTCCTGGAGAAAATAAAAGTATTCTTCGAGTTTAATTCTGCTTACATTACTTATTTGCCAGTGAGTTCTGATTCATTTTATGGTGTTTTAAGAAAAACTCACCTGAAATCATGCACTTTGGATTTAGACTTGTCGGGCTCTTAAATTGAAAGCCATTCCCTGGAGAAAATGTAGCAGTTTGTGGATCTAAAGCATCACTTCAGAAACGTTTTGAAATAAATTGTACATCCAGTTGGAATTGAGGAATTTTGTCATCAATCATATATTGTCCATGATATTAGTTCTGTTTCAGCCCAGGTAAACTCAAAAGCTATTTTATGAGGGCCTACTATGTGTCTCTCCCTTTGCTAGGTATGGCACTAAAAGGATCAATATATCTGCTCAAGGGTTAGGGAGCTGGTCCATCAATTTTTTTGGAAACTAGTAGCTTCTGTCTCACACCTTGATTTATATGAAATGACCACATTTTTCTTTTCTAAAGAAATTTACTTAAAACATACCATCAAAAGTGCATGAATTTGTAGCTTTATCAGCTGCTTTATGGCCAAAATAAATTTTTGCTCTCCCAATGTCTTTAAAATCTACAATCTTTGTAGATTTACAATCATAGATCTTCATTTGAGCTTTAAAATTACTGTTAGTATAATCTTACTGACTTACGATTCTGCCAGGAACCTGGATATTTTGTCATTTTCCATGGGGTGGGAGAAAATGAAAATCCTGATCTGAATTTAAGCTTATTAAAGACCTTGGTGTTTAGTACTTCTCAGCTGATGCTATTTTATGTAGATTATATGCAGTAAAAACATGTCATTAGTTCAGAGTTTCAAACTATCCTGAATTTGAGCAGCAAACCAAGGAGAGCCCTAGAGAGTTAAGTCTGGACCAGGTTTCAGGCATGACCCCAATATCTACCTTCCTCACAGTCCAATACCATTTATATACTCAATAGTGTTGAATAACTCTTCGAAGAATAGAAAAATCTTGATAATGCAAGTGCTAATAGGTGATAATAAATGATGTGAGAAAATGATGTGTTGGTCATAAGCAATCACAATGATTTAATATTTTAGTGTATCAGTATGTGGTATGTGTGTAATAGGAGGCCCTAGTTCTGTCTACTAGCTTACAACAGCAAGAGTAGAAAACGATTGTTTCAATATGAGGACAACAATATGCATGGTTGTATTATGCGTGACACTTTATGTTGATATCAGCTGCAGTTTGCTGTGTGATTTCTATGCATAATGTTTAACTGCTTAAGCGGTGAGGTGTTTTTATCATTGCAGATGAAACATCAGTGGAAAAAACTCAGACTTGAGAATTAAGTGATAGAGTTACTATTCCTGCTTGTTTTACTACTTACTTTTAGAGACTTTCCATATTCAATCTCATTATTTTGTTGTGATTAAAATTAAGAAATTATCCAGATATTGGTGATTTCAAAGCAACTGATTTATGTTATATTTACTAAGCATCAGGCATTTTCTAAATATTCTCTGTAGATGTACTCACAGTTTGGAACTGTTACATCTTTACTTTACTGTTGAGGAAACTGAGGCACAAAGGTACTAACTTAAGTGGCTATACATAACTCCAGAAGTGTGTAGGGAGAAGTCAAAGATTCTAGTGTCTTTCTTTGTGTATTTGACTATCTTAGGCATATATCGTTGATTCATTGATTTGGTTAATTCAACAATTTTTACCCGGCACTTGCTCTCAGTGTGGTGTGGTGTTCCATATTGGCTGACAGCAGGCACACAATTAGTGATTACAAGAGACTGTAACCCACTGACAGGCAAGGCAATCAAGCAGATAAACATACATTAAGGCTATAATGAAATGGTAAGGAACACATCACAGGAGAAAATAACCTTGGTGCTAGCCATGTAGAACATGGTACGTGTGTCCACATATATATGGGGAGAAAGAATGTGTAAGAATGTGCAAAAGGTTTGGAGAAGAACAAGAACATTCCAGGCTGAAGAAATAATATTGCAATGCCGTCTTTGAGGTAGTAAAAAACTAGTCATTTTGGTTAGAGCAGATTGGGTGGTTGAATATGTAGTGAGTGACTGAGAGATGAAATGAGACTGGAAAAGTCTACAGCAGCCACGTCACAAGGGTCTTTTTCTGAAGCCATGTTAAGGAGTTTGGATTTTTTCTTACCCTTATCCTCCCCTACCATGTCCATGCTATTCATTATTAATCACCTATGACAATGAGCTTCAGAATCTTTCTCAACACAGCTCTCTGAGTAGCCAGTAAAAATGAAGAGGAATTGGCAATGAAATTGAATTTGTCAATCTTATTGGTCTTAAATTCTAGAAACATTTCCTTTTCTCTCTATTTGACAAATGAGGAAGTTGAGGTTCAGTGAATAAGAAAGGTTCCATTTCTTCCACTTACACCTGAGCTAAGAAAAAATGTACCCCTGCCTATTCTCCCAAGATGACAATTTCGACTCCTTGAGTCCATCACCCCAGGCGTGGTTGAAGCTCCACACACAACTCCACTCACCCGGGAAATACCAAGTCAGGCTCCATTCTGGTGTCTGTCCACGGCAGACTCAGAGAGATTTTTTCTTAAATGCCAGCTAATGGTAGGGCTATTTTCCTTCTCTGTTTCTAAACCCTGGCATTCATTCTACTTTAGATAAGAGATCTTGTCTCAAATTAAGCTTGGATCCTGAAGGAGCTGAGTTTGTTCATAACTCTAGCTGGGGGGAGACGGGGAGTGTGTTAGAGAAAACATCTAGTTTCTACCTTTTCCTTCAGTACAGCCGATTGTACTCCCTCTCTTGGGCCGTGAAATTCAAATGCCTCTAAGGGGCTTCAAAACACCAAAAGTTCATCGGCAGGAGTGAGGCTAAGAGAATTTCCATGCCTCCACGTCAGGCATGGAAATTCTCTTCTGGAACTTTTGTTGCTCAAATGTGTGAAAATAAAATCAAGTTAAAGCCACACAGATGAAGAAATTAAAGCTCAGATTTGAATAAATTTGCCCACAGCGGCAGAGCTCAGAAATGCGTAGTCAAGGTTTGACTGTTAATCCCAGTGATTTCACACCATGTTCTAGCCCTAGTATCAGGTGGCTGCTGGAATACACCTACATCTCTGAGGAATAAGGTGCCATTTTCAGTCACGATCATTATGGAATTATGGGCGGCAGGTTGGACTTGAGCCAGGCTCTGTGGCCTGGCTAGCTTTGAATTTGAATAGCCTTGCTATTTATAAGCAGTGTGACCCCAGCCGAGTTGCTTAACCTCTCAAACTCAATTTTCTTACCTGGATAACACGAATCATGCTTTTCTGGCTGGCTTGTTGAGAGAACTGCATGAAATGAGTGATTTTCATATGTAGTGGTCCACCAATCACCTGGAAGATTTGTTAAAACACCAAGAAGGGCTGACCTCATCCCAGAGTTTTTGGCTCTGCAGGTCAGAAGTGGGATCTGCGAATCTGCATTTCTTACAAGTTCCCAGGAGGTGCTGATGCTGCTGGTCCCTTTACATTTTAATTAGGGGGAAAAAGGAAGAAGAAGGTAAAGCTACAAGCTCAATTAATGAAGATGCTATCCCCTAAGGCAAGCCCCAAGGGGAGGCTGTAGGAGCTGGAGATCATGCCAGGGGTGGCCTAGGAGTGCTAGGACAGACGGTTTGGGGGTGGGCGGATCACAAGAAACAAAGGGAGGCAGATCAAAAGCAAACCTCAGCAACTCCATGTATTGTCAAAGGCAGACCTGGCTGTGACTTCAGATCTGCTGCTTCCAGGCTGTCTCCTAAGCAGTTGCCTTTTTTTATTTGTTTATTTAGTTAGTTATGTATGTATATATTTATTTATTTACTTTCGTTAATGGTTTATTTTATTCTCATTCTAGAGAGAGGGAAGGGAGAGAGAGAGAAACACCAGTTGGCTGCCTCTTCCTACATGCTCTTTAACTGGTATCGAACCCCCAACCTGACCATGTGCCCTGGCTGGGAATTGAACCAGTGATTTTTTTGGTTATAGGATGATGCTCCAACCAACTGAGCTGTGCCGACCTGAGCATTACTGTGGACAGTCTTAATATCTTTGCCAAACTGTGAAGTGCAGCCGTAATTATCTCACTAGTTCATCTCAATAAACCTGCAGGGCAGGGGCTAGCTAGTGTTTGCATTTAGTGGATTTGTACCCTGAGGCCCAGAGAGTCAGGGGTTTCCCCAAGGTAAAACAGATCATCAGTGCAGATTTAGAACTTGGATCTTGAGTTCTCCAGCTCCAAGTTCCTTTTTCAGCTGCTCTACCCTGACTCGTGCCTCCCTTCTCAGAGTGCTATGCCTAGTCTCTGAACAAAGAAACTAGCCCCAAGAACAAAGGCTGATGTGCTCAGAACCAGGTCCCAATGCCTTGAGTCCTTGCACCCCCAGGTGATAAGAATGCTAGCTTTGATCCTTTTACTCCCTGGCCTGAGCCCCGGGCTCCTCTTATGCGCACAACCTCCTGCCCAGGCAGAGCCCACACCAAAGACCTGGGCGTGTCCCTGAGCTGCACTGGGATTTTCCCAGATCTCGTTGGCCTGCTTTCTTGCCTTTTCATAACATTCGCTCTTTGAGGATGTACACGCAGCTTTCTCTTTGCATTATTTAAGAGATGGTTTCCAGTAAGGAAAACAGTTGAAGTCTAAGTCTCCTTGTGATGTTGGTTTTAGGCTTTTCTGACTTAAAAAATAAAATTGCTTTTCCTCCTTCACTCATTTATTTGCTGAAATGCCAATAAACGGTACCGGTGCTTTTCCCAAACTGAAGCCACTGCTGTGACAATATGGGGACTCGTCTTCCACAGTGGTCACATTCTTTGTACAGCATCTCCCAAGGGAAAATACCAGTTTTAGGCTAGACTGTGATCATTCGTGTCACAAGCAAGGTTGGCCTGGTGGGTCAGTTGCACCAATTGATGGGTTGACTGGCTCTTGAATTCCTTCAGCACCCGCCATAAAGATGAGTGAGAAATCATCTCTAACCTTGGGAGAATATAGACTCAATGGAGCAGAGCTGACATCTTCTAGATATCTGATATGACATCTGAAAGAGGAATCCTTTGCTGTCAGCTTTATGGTGTCAGAAACTGCACCAATAGATACTAGTTTCATCAGAATTATGAGTAGGTCTTCTCTCAGTGAAAAAGCCCGTTCTAGTTTCTGCGGTATTGCCATTTCCTCCCTCCTCAAGTGATAGGATTGTCCTGGCTATTTCTTCTTCTTTTCTTCAGAAACTTGTCACCCTTTCTTAGAGGGCACCAGAGTATTCGCACAGTTTGTGGCAGTCCTAAGATGCCCTCTGTGTTTGTGGTATTGGAACACAGTAGGGGGAAAACACAGATGTCTTTTTCTAGTGTGTCCTTCATGGGGATTGGGCTCACCTGCAATATCCTCCTGTCTCTCAGTGACTCCTTTCCAGGGTGGAGAAGAGACTTAGTATGATGAGTGTGTCTAGATAATTCAGTCCTTGTTTCTCCTTTCCCTTCTGGGGAATCCACTTGCTACAGAATGCAAGAGTTTAAAAGGAAAGGCCCTGTTCCTGCAGGCAGAAGCCTACAGATTTCTAGAACTATCTAAGACTGTATAGTTATCTGCTAATTTGGGAGTTTAGTATAAAGAAGCTCACCGCCAGGTATAAGCTACTTTCTCCAAATTCAGCTTTCTCATTTATAAGGATAATATTTTGGTGCCTATTGCTTGATTATTCTGTCTTATTTCTCAATATGTATAAAAATTTGGGGGGAGGGGTATGGTATTATTTATTGAACTCTTCCAAGACCCAGCAAATAGGCATGCCCTATGGGTTTGTATTTAAAGTGTTCATTGCTATTTAATTGGAGAAAATCACATGCTATCCACTTCACACATATGTTTTGCTGAGTGTCAAATCAGTGCCCAGCATTATGCCTGATCCCAGGGATGCAAAGATGAGATCCCTTCCCTGAAATAGTCTGTGGTCCACTAAAGGAGCCCCATAAAAACAGAAATTGCCTTGTACTGTGGTGTTTGTTATAACAATAAAAGTTTGTACAAAGTGTGAGGGAAACTTTAAAAACTAAAACAAACATAAAAAAAATATGTCATTGTAGAAACAGCAAAACTAGGAACTCATACACACTCCCAACATTTATAGAGACCCTAGAATCAAGGTTTCTACTCTATAATTTTCTTTTCCCAACTCATAATCTAATATTCTTTTTCTCTCTCCCTTTCACAGCATGGCAATAAGATGTTGGGCTCAGCATGCTCAGCTCCACCGTTGGTCATATTTAGGTTTCGATCCTGGCTCTGAGTCTTTGTGGGCTTTGGATGTTTTAACGTGTTCTACAACCTTGTTTTATCCTCTGGAAAATAGGAATTAAAGAGGACCCATTTCTTGAGGTTGCTGGGTGGAATAAATGTAATAACCCACGCCCATGCTTAGCTTGATACTTGTTACAGAGTATCATTAAATATTAGTATTAGTAATTATCATGTTACTATCGCCTCAACATTGATTTGCAGATCCTCACTGAGCACATCTTCTATGGCAGACGCAGTTGAAGAGCTGGGAAATCCTCAGTGAATATAGTGGAGTGAATGAATGTAACAGCTCGTAGATTCTTCCTTCTCCTGTTGCAGAAAAAGTCACTCACGCTCAGGATGGCGGAGCAGAGCGCTCTCTATTACGCGCGTGGGCTCAGAGGAGGCAGTCTCCAAATTCTGAGCCCAGTTCTGTGGGTTGGTCTTACTTTTAAAGGGCATGAAGCAGGTCACAGAAGCAGGATGCGGTTAGATATTTGCTTATCTGGGGTGCACACAGTTCGGAGTGGGGTAAGCACACTCTGTCTTACTAAATATTGCAAAAACAACTTTAAAATGATATCTCCTTGTCTCTATCCTGCTTCATTCCCTTCCGAGTGTCTAGGTTTTTTTCTCTTTTGAAGGATCCTCACCCCAAAGTTTTGTAGGTAACTTATGCAGAGTAGTAGGCATGAACTTGGAAGCTATTGAAACAGATTCTAATCACAAGTGGCTAATCTACACTTAAGTGGACTTCAGCCTGGAAAATGTCTGCCTCCGTGTACTCTTGTAACAATATTTTCCAACCGAAAAATCAGACCGTTGTCTGACATCGGGGCCCCAAACCGTCCACCTGCAGTTCCACAGGAATGTAACTGTTTTCTTCCCCTGTTTTCTACAACATAATGACACCAGAAAACTTTTGCCCAGTAAATTAAAAGTTCCAATGAATAACTCCTTCTACTTTCAGAAACTTCCCCAAAGCATATTTAAAACTGCTCAGTTTTTTAGTAGGTAGCATAAAATAATTATTTAATTTTCAAGACTCTTTGGAACTCTTGCCTTAACGTCATTACCCTGCTATATCCACTATTAGTCCTAAAATATTGCATCGTGACCTTTACCCAATCCAATTAAAAGACCCACTTTAACCAGACCCCCCACACCCCATAAGTACACCAGCTTTTCGTTTCCACCTTGAGACATTACTTTACCTCTGTGGAGGTAGCAATCTCATAGTGGTAAGCAATAAACTATTTCGCTTGATCAATAGAGTTTTTTCAGTGATGTTTTACAGTAAAATGGGAAATACAATCTGGCCTTGTAGTCATGATTTTATCTTCACCTCTTTCTAACTATATTACTTTGAGAAAATCCCTTTGTTTTTGTCAGCCTGGGTTTCCTAAAGGGATATAATAAGAATAGAATGAATTTACAGGATTGTTGTGAAGATTCACTGAAATAAGCCACGCCAAGTTCCTTCAGCTCTGAGCTGTGGCGAACACTAACTAACAGCAAGAACACGAAACGTCATGATATGTGCACTGTTTGGCCCTTGCTCTCCCTGGCACTCGGTAGCTCGACTCTACAAGCAGGCTTTACAAGATGCTTGAGAAGCTCATAAACATGTTGCACTTTGGGCTGTGCTGCTTGTTTCTCTAAGTGGAGACAACAGTCAGTACCAGCAGAGTTCAAACATGCCTCATAATCTTTTCCAAGCATTTCTCATCTCAGCAAATTTGGCCAGACTGGCAAAATCTTAAGGAAATAAATTTTCAGGAGAAATAAGCAGAGGAACCATTGTGACAAGACAAAGCTGTTCATACTGGTAGAGGAATGAATTGCCAACATTTGACTTAAGTCTTGGTCCCAGACAGACAGACAGAAAGACAGATAGGCTCTGAGGGAAGCTGGGAGCAGATTCTGTGCCTTGGGGAGAACTCATATTTGCAGTTCCAGACAGAAGGAAATGGGCCTTTAACTGGGAAACATCACCCATTCTACAGATCTTACTGCCAACTCTGAGAGGGAGAAATACATAGCCAATAGCAACTTTGAGTATTTTTGTCATTGAGAACTTGGTTGACACTTCACAAGTCCTCAGTAAAGTGTACTCTCCTTCGAATTCTGTTTTGTTTTATCAGATAGGCAATGCATTGTTTTGTCACTCAGCGTGTATCTATCTAGTGTGTACCGATGCAATATGTTACCCCTCAACATGCATGTAGTTACACAGGGTAAATAAGTAGAATAATCAAAATATGTTGTTCTAAAGGTTATGGAATGTCATTCCCAGGTGGCCCTGGAGGGGAGGAGATAACCTGGGAACATAAAACCTTAGTGACATACTGTTTATCTGTTTCATTTCCAGTTTATTCTGACTCAACAAAAGAAGACAAATAAAATAATGACAATATTTCGACACCATGCCAAACCAGATCATATAGAGATAATTATCAACGTACAGTGGAACTTTGTTTACAAGTCTGCTATTACATGGTGACATAGAGGCTGCACAAAATCAGACTCCTAAAGCATAACACCAGCATAGGGCAGAGGCCTGATTATGGCAAAGTTAGGCCTACTGTGTTTTCTTGTTAGAACCACAGATAGTCTAGGACATGTGTATGCTATGCGGTGTGGTTAGATTTCTGGATATTTGATTCTCTTATTGGTGACCACCAAAGTGGAAGGCATTTTTCCTGGTAGAAAGCTCTATATTTTGTAGGAGAAGTAAGGAGCCAGCAAGGCTTAGCGTATGCAATCTTCGTGCTAATGAATTTTACATAATCCTTTGTTACACTAGACCAGTTGTTTCAAGTATAATATCACCTACAGTCTCTTCTTTCAAGTGCTGGCCCCATGATCACTGAAAAATTAATCAAACCCTTTCCTAAGCCTGTGTCAAAGAATGAGTATGACTGGTTGTTTTCTTTTTCTCTCATAAATTTATCTGAATCTACGGCTGCACTGTTTTGACTATGGACAGTATCTAAGTTTAAATACCACTGCACAAGGAACTTGCATGAGGGACTTCTGGGTCTGGCAGGTGGTCCAAGGAGGAGGCAAGGCCAAAGTCAGGGTAAGTTGCTGAGGCAGCCACGTGGGCAGCTGACAGGTCTGAGAACTTCTCTCAGAACCATTCACCGGAAGGAAGAAGGTGGAGGCGTGCGTTTACCAACAACCTCCTGCCTCCACTGGCTGAGCATTCCCCGAAGAGACGCTGCCGTTCTGCATTTCCAGGCTCTGCTTCTAGTTGAATGACTCCCGTTGCCTCAGAGAAGGCCTCCAGGCAGAACCGAAGTCAGAGGATGCTAGTAGAGGGAGCTGTCTCAGCTCTCTGGAAGTCGTCCAGTACAGCCGCAGCTGCAGCCAGGAGTGAGCCAGGGGATGAGAAGAGGGGCACTGAAGGCCTCTTCTGTAGGTGCATGTGGCCTCTCCTTTTTAGACATCTTATTTATCCTCTCCCTTAGAGTGAGGGCCAAATCAAACCAGGTCCTTTGAAAGAAATCATCTCCATTGGCCTTGCATAAATATCCCTGTATTCTCAGAAGTACATATGAAGATTCCAAGACAAGAATTACTGTTAAATGAGTTTCTGAAAGCATGTATAATTCAAAACGTCTGCATCAAGGAGCGGTTTTATCGCCCCAGCTTCTTTTTAGAAAGGGCCAGGAAAAGGAAGTCAGAGCTTGTCCATGCTATGTAGGTATAAAGTGCATTGGTATCACTTATATAATGGCCACCAAAGGAGCTTTGCAGACCATCTTCGTCAGGATTGGGCACACAAGGCCAGATCACCTTTTCTCTGTAGGAAGTTTAGTAGGGGCCACAGGCGACCCCAGTGGCCATGGCTGACTTTGTCTTCCTCCCTTCTGTAAGTACCAGGACATGTGCTTCAGATCTGAAAAAGTAGATAAAGCAGTACTTACTTTAATGCCAGCAAGATCCCCCACGGGAAATAATTTTTTACAGGTAGAGTTCCCTTGGAAGGGCACTCTCAGGTGTCAGAGGGGTTGAAGAGCTTGCCTTACCCAAAGGCTAGGAACAAAGCCTTCTCATTACTCTCATTGACATAAAGGCTTAAATGGTGTGTTTTTTGCAAATGGTTTTAAAGATTGGAGAGCCCAGGCGGGGTGGAGGGGGCGGAATTGCCTAGCAAACAATGATAATTCTAACATATCCATTGTCTCCTGAGGTCCTCTGATTGACTTATCGGTAGAAAGGTGGTCCAACTCAGAGCCCAGGAGNCTTCAGGTCTGAAAAAGTAGATAAAGCAGTACTTACTTTAATGTCAGCAAGATCCCCCACAGGAAATAATTTTTTACAGGTAGAGTTCCCTTGGAAGGGCACTCTGGGGTGTCAGAGGGGTTGAAGAGCTTGCCTTACCCAAAGGCTAGGAGCAAAGCCTTCTCTTTACTCTCATTGACATAAAGGCTTAAATGGTGTGTTTTTTGCAAATGGTTTTAAAGATTGGAGAGCCCAGGCGGGGTGGAGGGGGCGGAATTGCCTAGCAAACAATGATAATTCTAACATATCCATTGTCTCCTGAGGTCCTCTGATTGACTTATCGGTAGAAAGGTGGTCCAACTCAGAGCCCAGGAGAGCCAGGTGGAGAATTTCCAGACGTACGTCTTCCATAGAGCTGCTTTGCCGTGGTGACATCGGAGATGATCTGTCGGGAGCAGAGGAGAAGCCAGGGGCAGAAAAACCCACAAAATGATAAATGACCCCAGAGTTGATGGATTTCATCGGGTGGGCTCTCATGGACCCCAAACTAGCAACATTTTTACGAGCCCCAAGCTGAAAGACGACAACATTTTATGTTATCCTTTCCAGGATTTTCATTTGTTTCCTCACAGCAAAGGCGATTAGAATTCTTAAAGCTAGGACCCTCAACCTAGGCCAAACACAGCGCCCGCCTGGCCCCTGATAGGTGCTCAATAAATATCTGTTAAAAGATTAGATAGTATATTACGGCATAGTGTACAGACAAGTAGAGGAAAATGCAATATATTCTCGCTCAGGTTCTGTGACTAATAATTTCCCTCTCTGAATTTGTTTATCTGCAAAATGAAATATTAATTGAACCTCTAACCCTCAGGGCTCTGAAAGATATAGTAAAGAAATTCAAGTAAACTTGATGACAAAGGAGCAGTCTTTGTCTTCAATGAAGGGTTGTGTTTTCCTGTGAGAGACATTTAGGAGTAGTATGGTGACAAAGAGGCCAGACACTGGAGTCAGTGTGATTTGGGCTCAAAACTCTGGTCCCCTACTCACCAGTAGAATGGAGACGACTCCATTTTAAACAGTAGTAAACTACGCCAAGTGTCGTTGCGAAGACAAAATACAATAATGCGTATGAAGCATGCAGCCCTGGAACATAGCAGTCAATACGTATCAGTTATTAATATTAATATGAACAGTGATTATAATAAAAACCAGATGCAGCTAGCATGTTAAATATTCTTCTGTAGTGATTGGAGAGGATGGGAAGTTTTAACGTGACTGCCCCTGTGCAGTGGGGTAGGGTGTTTGCAGGAAGCTTTAGAGATGATTTTCATTACGCTCGTAAAGCGTGAGGAAGATCTGGGTGAGAATGTGGCGGGGGGAGGGAAGCCTTCCCAGGAGGACAGGGGCAGTGTTATGAATATCAAGATAAGGGAAAGGCATCATTTAGACATTCTGTCATGAAAAGAAGGTTGGTATCACTGGAGATCCTGGGGAAACGTCACAAGTAGCAGTTACACTGTACCGTTTTTTTCTTCCTTCCGGCACCAATGGATTACTGTTGTTCTTCAGTGTGTCAGATAGTACTAGCTGCCTGCCTAATTTAATCATTCCTCTTCTCCCTCCTGCCTTGCCACCGCAACTCCGTTTTGGTAGAGTATCAAGGCGCCCATTTAAAAACGGTCACCTCCCCTGATCCTTTGCAGCCAGGCCAGTCTGCATGACCCTGTTCCGGCCAATGAAATTCAAGCAGAATTCTAGGGATAGAGGGGAGGCTTCTGGGCGAGCAACAATAATCCTGACAAAATGGAATCTGGCAAGCCACTTTTGCCTTCACTTCCCCCCGGCCCTCCTCTGCTTCTGTGCGGAACAGAGAAACAGTGTCAGGAGGAAAAGCCGTCTTGCACAATGAGTACCAGAGCCATACACCATTGGTGGTAGGGCACGATGCGAGAATGAGCCTGAATCTTGATGAGTCCCTTGAAGACCCCCACAGGCGTTAAGCTGCCCGTCTCGTACTTCGCGTTACAGGGAGGAAACAAAGTCCTTTTTAGTTAAACTGCTATAATCTGGTCTGTGTTATGTGCAACTGATTACCATCTTAACTGATACATTCAGCTAGACAGGCCTTGGTTTCTGTGTCTTATAACTATACTAAAGAAGAATGTGTAACATATTGCGTTTCCTACTTGAGGTTTCTTTGTTTAGGCTCTTTTTAGTATGTGTATTTCCTTAAATAGATTAAGGAATAATTAGTTTCCTTGGATCCAAAATATATGAAGCACATAAGTTAGAGAAATCGTAATAAAATTTCACCACAGGAGGTGACAGTCACTGAAAACCAAATCCAATAATGGATCCAGGATACGTGTCCCGGGGAAAGTTCTGAGAAGTGTTAGCAACACCCTCCCTTTTGCTGGGGAGGTCTCTCTAGGGTGACTCAGCTGTGAGCTGCGCTCAAAACCGCCTTGTGTATTCCCTGAGGTTCCCCCGACCACGACCCAGTGAGCAACGCTGGCTGATGAAGAGCCTCATCTTCTCTCTGTGGGATGAGTTAGAGAAGGTGGCGCTTGGCATCACATTTGATAAAAAAAATACAAGCTCTGTGGAACTCCTTGAGCTGCCTCGATCTCCTGGTTCATGGCAGGGAACTCAGATTCACGTTGATAGGAAAAATAAAAATAGAGGAAAGGCACTTCAAATCTGGCAGATCCCAGAAAAGTGGACTGCGTGGGAAATTGGCATGATATCACCTCCATTCTGGAGGACAAACCAGTCATCAGAGGCATTCTCGGTGCTAAGGTTTATTGTCACTGTTGTTATGATGAGACTGGCTGATGCTTGAGTGCTCACCGTGTCTCAGGTACTATGCTATTTATTTGACACGGGTTATCTCGGATGAGCCACAACAGATCTTATGAAAGGCACTGTCATTATCTTTCATAACACGTGACACCATTGAGACTCAGAGACTTGAATGGCTTTCCCAAGTTCACCCTTCATCATGGCATGTTCTTTCCTTGTGCTTGATTTTTGAAGAGTTTATTTTGGGTAATCCTACATTTCCCTTAACATACCTATTATACAACGAAAATGTTGTAACTGGTAGATTACGCTCTACCGGTGAATTTTAAAGCGTTGCCGACAAACGTTCAAAGTGCTTCTCGAAGTTCCACTTGCTGCCGTTTTTTTGTTCAAGGATCATAATCATCTTTGCTGGATTCCTAACTGGGGTGAGAATAGAGACGATTCCTGTCCTTTTCCCAGATTCTTCTCTAGCCATTCATTAATTATGTATCAATCCCCTAATATGTGCTAGAGGAAGTCTACGTGGGGAGACAGAGGGCACACTGGGAAGTACCGTAAAGCGCTGAAGATGCAAAGGTCATGTTGAAGAAACAGTTCAACTGGTGAGGGGAACCCAGGTGACCAAAGAGCTCATCGTTTTTAATTGTTCTTATTTATTGATTTTTTTTAGAGAGAGAGGAATGGAAAGAGAGAAAGAGAGCGCGAGAGAGAGAAAGAGAGTGAGAGAGAGAGAGAGAGAGAGAAAGAGAGAGGTAGAAACATCCATTTGTTGTTTCACTTATTTATGCATTCATTCCTTGATTCTTGTGTGTGCCCCGACTCAGGATCGAAGCCGCAACCTTGATCTGTTGGGGCAATGCTCTAACTGTTTGAGCAACCTGGTCAGAGCAAGAGCTCATGTTTTTAGATGGATATAGGTTCAAGGCCATCTCTACAAACGAGTTCCTAGCTTACTTTTTTAGTGATGTCCTCGTGTTTGGGTCAGTTTTCTATCTTGACTGGATGTGACCACCTCAGGCTTCTAAATACTAGAACACAGAATTTGCAAGAACACGACAGAATTTTCTTTGAAAAGCCACCCAGCATGTCAAGAGTTGTAATAATGTCTGCTTAGAGTATTGGAGTATTGACTTTCATTATATTGAACATGTATGATCTTTCCAATATGTTTGAGTCGATAGAATGTGCATCATTTTACATTTGTATGAAATAATTCATAGGACACCTCTTGTGCTTTCATTTTAAAAGTTGTGAAGCACCTCCTGTGTGCCAACCATACAATATAATGCTCATGATATAGAGATTCACGGGACAGAGTCCTCAGTGTCAGAGAGGTCACAGTGAACTGGGAACACAACTTATCAATACTTTTAATAACCAATTTTAGGTCTTGTCATAGAGATGTGTTTAGCGTTCCATGATTATTTCCATCTTATAAACATCAAGAAATCCCTCCAGAAAATTGACATCAGCCTTTGAAATATGAATAGGAGTTTCCAGAGTTCACTGGATGGAGCACTGTGTACCTGCTGAGGGTGGGGGCACTGGGCAAGGATCGAAGAGGGAAACCAGGGAGGGAGGAAGACTTGGGACAGTCTGGGAAGCAAAAGCAGTGGGGTTGGAATGCAGCGTGCGGGGGCAAGCGGTGGGGTCGAATTAGAAGAGCAAGATGAGGATTTATTCTCAACATCATCAAATTCCCTTTCACCTCTACTCCTTTCCCACAACTCCCTAAATCTTTAATGACCAAGATGTTTCTGCTCTCGTAATTTCAGGAAACGAAACAAGGGCCATTTATCACAGCAAATCTACAATTGACAACCCTCCCTAGAATTATTTGTTTTTAACATCTCTGTCCTTTTTTGAGTAGCACTTTGGCCTTCCCGGAATGGCTGACGCCCTGCCCATGGAACCCCTCCGCAGAAGTGACTTTGCGGTACCGAGAAGGAAGCGTTCCACCTGCGCAGAGACCGCTCATTTCAAGCTTTAATAATTTAAAAAATACTTAACCATTGTTTCCCTGAATGTTTGCCGTGGATATCCTTCTTCCAGGAGAGCTAAGATCCTGCCAGCCCTGAACTTTCTAGCCTCAACTATTTGTTAAGTGAGACGAGGAGAGAGACAAATCAGGGCAGGCTTTAAACTTTTAAGTTTATTTTTTGTGGTCATTTTTAAAACTGAATTTATTGGGGCTGCATAGGTTAATAAATTTACATAAGTTTCAAGTGACAATTCTATAAAACATCATGCTGGTTTTTTTTAGAATGGACAATTTTTATTTTATTCATCCTGAGATAGCTGAAAAACTGAGCTAAATGAATTCATATAAAACCTTTAAAATTAATTCAATTAAGTGTTCAGATAAAGTGTTGACACCATTAGGCCACAAATGAGTTATGTTTAAGGAGACTGTGGAAAGTTTGGAAAATAGGTTTGGGGTGGATCACCTGCTCCCCGCTTTTGTTCTTTTCCCCTCACTCCCCCTTTTCTTTCTCTCTGTGTGCTGTTGACTCCTGCCCCTCTCTCCATCCTCCCGTCCTCCTGTTACCACACCTGCACACACACATTGATAGTGTTCTGGGTAGCAGAAAGTCAGGTCCTCACACACACGACCTTGTATACAAAGCCTACCTACTTTTAGTAAAAATGTTTCTAAAGTGTTTGGCATACTTCTTTCTGCCTTTGAAAAGAGTAATCAATATAATTGAAACTTTCTGAATACAGCACTGTCTAAATTATGACTTTTGGGTAATCCTTAAACTCTGAGTTTCAGTTTTCTTATTTTTTTTCCATATCATTCTCTGCAATGAGGTAACTACAGTCTTCCAGGTACCCCAAATCTCTACCCATTCTTCCTTCAATTGTACATCCCAAATTCCCATCCTTAACTGCTATTTGCTGCCCCCTGCTGGCACCTGATGACAGTACTTTTCTATTTTTGCTCTGTGTGGGGGTGGGGTGGGGGGGTGCCCTCCCTAACCACCCCCGGAGCACTGCATGACTCATATTCAAATTGTGTATGTTTTCTCTGCAGAAAAGAAAATTCTAGAAAATATGTTAAATCATGTCATATTAATGTTCAGGAAAAGCGGATTAAAAAAGAACTAATGGTCATGTGGAGTGAGTCGACTTACTGAATTCACGTGAAACGTATTTACCCCAATAACCTCTTAGTTTAGATCAGAATTACTGTCCTGGATTAGTGAAATGCTGCAGCGTTGGTCAGACCGGTTTGGCAAAGAATTTAGACTGTGTTGATCTCTTCATGACCCCCTTCCTTTTCTTCATAGTGTTTCCCCTGCTGTGGCGGCAATGTCTTCTCTATCCGTGCAGACACAGAAAAATGTTAGCCAGGGCATTTTTTAGTAGTACCAATACTTAGCTGAGCAAATGTGAGGGTACAAGTGGAATTTTATTTTTTAAATTTTTGTTCCTCTCTCTGTAACATGTGTATCGTATATGTATTATATATTTAGGCTAAAATCTTAGTTAATTTTAGCAACTAGCAGGATAATGATGGACAACACATTTCTCTGCTCTTCCTTTTTATCACCTAAATAACGAACTGGTTAAACCGGATCTGTAAGGCCCTCAGACACTCAAAAAATTTTCGTACAAAGGTATACTCTTTTCAGACGTTACTGAATGAGGCTGAACTGGTTGTACCAATGCTAAATGATCTCGGGGTTGACTGATTTTTTTCTTAGAAATTTTGTTTGTTTGTTTGCATTTGTTTGTTTTTTAGTAATTTTGCCACTTCTGGCTCCCATGCAGTTGATAAGCTGTTCGCTCTCTCTTCTCTCTACAGCGGCCCTGATTGCCTCTCTCCTACCTCTTATCTGCTGATGCTGAACTTCTGCGTCTGGGGAGCCAGTACCAAAGCTTATTTTTCTTAGCTCCACACAAACACTTTCAAAATCCTGAAGCCTTCTGACCTTTTATGGTGATCTGAGATTGGCTCCAGTTCATCTTGTGGCAGAAAGCACGTGGCCTTCGTGAGAATTCTTCTTCCTCTTCCAGGCCAACCCTTCTCAACTTCTGTTTTATGGCCGTGTTTCAGATAGATGAAGTTTCATAATTTTTAAATAAGTGGGGTGCATTCTTGTGAAGTCACTGATAGGCTACCTTTGTATTTCTACTTAGAGCACAGGTGGCAAATACAAGGCCCATGGGCCGAATCCGGCCCTTCACCTTGTTTTATCTGACCCAGCACCTAGTTTTTACCCGGCGGCAGTGCCCAGCCCTCACTTAACTGTTAAGGAGAAGTTATATTTATACGGTCCGAAAACTACATCCGGCCCTTTGAAGGCAGCCACAAGGCTGATGTGGCCCCTGGTGAAAATGAGTTTGACACCCCTGATTTAGAGTATAGTCTGGCTCCATATGTTAACTAATCTGTGAATGGATCAGTGCTTAAAGCAGTGAAAAAATATTTATCAAGAATTTCCTCTCATTATCTGTGTGCTACTCACCAGGGAGACCCAAAGGAATGAAAACCAGAGTCCCCAGCATCAAGAATTCGTAACAAAAATAATACTACTGTAGTTAAATTAAAAACATAAACATTGGAAGCCATGGAGCAGCATGTGCTTATCAGTCAAGTGTCCAGTTCAGAAGTGGAGTTCTTTGACTTTAGAGGCTACAGTGGACCTCTTTGTTCAAGGAACTTTCTTTGCAGACCACTGGGAAGGAAGGTTCTGACACAGATTTTTGCCCTCTTGTTAACGGAAATGCAGTCATGGTTTCCTCAGAGACAGAATTTAGCTACCATCTTGTGCCCCCTCTTCTCTTTGGGTGTTTGATCCCTTGTCCCTTCTCTTTTGTTCCAAGGAGCTACTGCCTTTTCATCCTGTAGCTTAGTGTTTTCCTCATAGTCCCTGAATGGTGGACCTCTTTGGGAGTTATAAATGTATTTCCTCTGATCAGCTAAAAATAGACTCCCTGAGCACACTGATCCTCCATGAGATATGACGCGATGATTTTCAGGTTGATTTTCCAGAATGGGAAGTGGCATGGGACGAAAGAGCATGGACTCAAAGTCAGACGAAACTGGCTCTGAGTCATTCTCTACCACTTCTTGGTTGCGGTATATCCACTTGCCTATTTTCTTAAACTTTCTAAGCCTTTGGTTCTTTATCCATCAATACCAGGTCAACAAGGAGCTCTGACGTCAGGAAAACAAATCGGCAGATGTACATGTGGTGAACTAGAGGGGTAAGAGAAACCGTGGGTCGAAAGACCAGTTTACATCCTAGGGCATGAAAATGCTGATACAGGGATAAGCTAGGATCTTGACTAAATGCTTTGACAAAGTAGTAGGTTTTCAAAATAAACACTGGCCTGAAAAAAACAGAGTATATGGTTGCTGTCAATAAAAAGCTATTACGTGGTCTGGAGTTTCATTAGAAGTATTGATGGGGAAGACTAGCAACGATACGGCTCTGAAATACTTTATGAGGGTGTGAACTGTGTCTGTCTTGTCATTTCAGCACCTTCCACAACGTGTGGTTCCTTATAGATAGTCATTTGATGAATGCATTTGATGAATGAAAATATTTCACATCGTAGCCTTATCACATCCTAGCTCAGAGACATCTGGAGTAGAAATGGCTATGCATTTGGTGGTATCCATCGCTAGTTATGCCAGAGGCAGAATCCAATATGGCCCGGGTGCTTTACTTTATGGCATGTCTGAAGGACTAGACTTTGGAGTCAGATGTCCCTGAGTTGGAATCCTAGAGCTCTTTTTTATTATCAATGCTGACTAAATTGTTCTACTGAGTCACAGTTTCTTCTTCTATAAAATAGTTATACTATCATTAACCTAAAAGGTGTTGTAAAGATTACTTATAAGGTATATAAAATGGTTAGCAGACTGCCTAGCACACAGAAGGCAAACAATAATCGTTAGCTATTTGTTATTTTTATTGTTGGTGTTGGTGCTATTGCACCCCATTCTCCCCAGCCATTTAACAGCTGCCAGCTGTTGTTTATAGGCTGAACTCTGTAAAAGAGTCCAGCTCAGTGGAAAGCTCATGCAGCAGGTCAGTCAAACACCTGGGTTTGGAGAACCAGCCTTATTACTAAAGCCTACATCTTGGGACTTAGCAGAGCCTGGCTCTGCCCTTTGGTTGGCTTCCCTTTTATCCTCTTATCAGGACAGCTAGAGAGTATCAGACTCTCCTTTCCTGGTGATGTGGGGAGCTAAGATGTTACTGGACCAGATGGCTATCTCCTCTACCCTTCCTCCATCCAGAGCCTCTGTCTCCCGAGATGCCCTGGGAAAAGTGGTTGCCCTTGCTTCCAGGGTATGTTTTCTATGCCTGCCTCCTATACCAGTATTCTAATGCATCATTGCATAGAAATATTATAAAATAGGTATGACTATAATGAGATTTTCAGTAGCTTCCAAGAGCTTACAAATTTAGTAAGCTTTAAGGCTAACCTGGAAGCTGTCATCATAACTCATCATCCCCTTTAAGTCCCCATCACTGCTCCCCATACTGTCACCACACACACCTTGATTTCTCTAGGGGCGATAGTTTAAATTCCAATGCCAGCATCCAAATAGTTTCTGAATTGCAGCTGGTTGGTACGTTTTCATTATTGGTGCAATTGTTATGAAAGGCAGTGCAATAGAGGAACCCGTTCTGGGGATCTTGGCTCTGTCTTGAGCTCTGCCTCTCACTTGCTTTCTCACTTTGGGCCAGTCATAGCCTCCTCTGGGACTCAGTTTGCTCATCTGTAAAATGAAGGGTTTGGACTGCAGCACCTTCCAGCTCAAAAGGCCTCTGATTCAGCAAAATCTTTATTATTGTAGCTATCAGAAAAGGCTTGTTTTGATCGTGGTGACCACTGCTTTCTTGGCCTGTCACAGTCTCATTTCTTCCTTTCCCCCTCGCATCCCTGTGGCATTTTGGCCCAGGATGAGCCCCTCTGCCGGCTGTGGCATGCATCTGGAAGTGGACTGCCTTTCTCTTTCCTGGCACAGGGAGGGAAGAGTGTGACTGTTTACGTCCCCTCCTATTGATTAATGACCTCTACTCCATAAGAGTTATGATTACTTTGGTCTCATTGAGCCACATCTATGAATACAAATCCTTTGTGTTACTGGGATCTCAGGATGAGTCTGACCTCAGAAAGCTCTGGGAACACGTTAGAAAACATCTCTCTCTGCCACTGAAAGGCCCACAACTATTGTTTTCCTCTTCTGACTCATCTTTGAATCAGTAAATTAAATATGTATAACTTGTGAAGATTTCACTTTTATTAAAGCAAGGTGTTTTGCTGAGCCAAACTAAGAGTTAGAAGTATTCCGTTCTCCCTTCTCCCTACTCAATGATTTCATTTCCTCCAGTTTGCAGGAGGACTTCTAGAGAGCTGCTCTCTTTCTCTCTCTGAGGCTCTGCTCTTCCCTGTAACATGAAGCTAAAAATGAGGCGGCTACCACCTATCTACCCTCCCGGGGAGACTGGCAAGACCTAAGGATTCAGAAGCTCTTTCTCAAGTAAGTGCTGGCCATTGTATCTTCTGGGAGATGGTGTCTTCCTCTAGAATTGGGAAAGAATCATATGTTTTTCATTATGTTGTTTGTGACCTGTTCTGGAGTACAGTCTTTTGATAATCCTCTCTTCTGGAATGTTCTTATCCTACCTCCAACTTCTACATGTCCCTTGATCAATTCCTAACTCTCGTCCTTGTATTTCCCCAAAGGAAACTAGTTGGTTTCATTACCTAAAGACTGTCTGCCTACATTACATTTTTCCCCACCGTGAATGTCTACAGAACTTACTATCTTTCTTATCTTTTTAATAATTTATTTGCATAATAGATCAGGTTTTTAAAGTTTTTCCCTAGCATGTAGCTTTTGCCTTCCCAAACAAATTGGAGGTTTCTTGAGGGCAATAGACCACATGCCTTTACATTAATAAATACAGATTTATCGAGCCCTTCTTATATTTATGGCACGTTGTCATTTTATTTCTACCTGTTGTATTGTACTTAGCATAAATGTTAGGTGTTACCAAAGTTTTTTGTTTGCAACTACTTGTGTAGCACATGACATCATCTAAAAAATACAACTCTCATCTGTTAAACCACAAAGTAGTGAAGATCGTAGCCTTTTGATACGGTGATATAGCCTGAATTCTTAACTCTCCCCATGCATTTTAACCTATTCAGTTCTCCAAGCCTGTTTTCGGTGCTGACTAAATGCCGGTCTCTATCTTGGGTAAATACCAAGGACATCATCAGGCTCCCTGAGCTCAAGTCAAGTCATTTAACAGTCGGACCGATTTTCTTACCCAACAACGGGAACAATAACTCTCTCTTGAAAAAGTATAGAAAAGTTTTTTAAAATGGAAAAGTGCCGGGTTACTTTTTTTGTCTTTGTTAACTCATTGTGAAGATCTGCCTTATGCAAAGGGATCTTTTTAAAAATATAAGAGGCGTTCTTCTCTTTATTTATGTAGTTTTTACTCTCAGAAAAGGGACACCTATGCGAATGGCCGTTTTATGTACTTAAAATAAGAAGTCTGAGTGACGAGGTGTTGCTAGTGTGACAACCCCAGGTTTTTCTTCATTTTCACTTATTTCCAGCAGGCCACTTAGAACTTCTAATTTTTTAAAATTTCTCTTTCCTTTTTTTTCTTTCTTCAAACTACTGTTGCCACCAGAGTCAAATCCTTATAGGCTTAAATATGTTCATTTACCATTATTATGGTAAATTTAACAATTATTTGCTAAGTTGTTACTATGGTCATTGCGCTAGACACCACGAAATGGGAGCAAGCAAAATTGACCTAGTCCTGCCTTCACTAAGCTTACTTTCTAGAAAGTCAGAAAACACAATAAATAACTAAAAAACAACAACTATACTGGCAGATTAAGAACAACAGAGGAAGATAATCCTGGAAAAGCAGATAGGGAATGCTGGTTATAAGTTCTGAGCATATATATATGATAGGCCACATGGATATCTCATGGAAGAACACTCCAGGGAGAGTGAGCAACACTCTGAGGTGAGAATGAGTGAGGTAGAGAACAGTTGAAGATGTGGAGATAGGGGCCAGGCAAGCAGGGGCCAGAAGACCATTGTAAGGAATTTGAGTGTTAAGCCAAGTGAGATGTACAGCTATCAGAGCATTTTGAGAAGAGATAAGGCACGATTTAACTTATGTTTGAACAGAAATTGTCTGACTGCTGTACTGAGATAGACTCTAGGGGGACAGGTGGAAAAGTGAGGAAACCAGTTTGGAGGCTATTGCAGTATCCCTGGGAGACGTGATGGTGGCTTGGACCAACCTGGGAGTAGTAGAGGATGTGAGAAGTGTCAAGGTCTTGCATGTATTTTGAAGGCAGAGCCAAGGAAATTTGCTGATGGTTAGACATGGGTGAGAACATAGTGCATGCAAGGATGACTGCAAGGCTTTGGCCTGAGCAGCTGGAGAACAGGAGCTGCCGTTTTGTAAGAGGGGGATGCTTGAGGCACTTCAGTCTGAGTGTTTACAACAGCGTGGAAGTCAAGGCTGAGGTTTGTGTGGGAGAGTTAAGTTTGGAAGGCATAGAATATAGGTAGTATTAAAAGCCATCTGAATAGATGAAATAATCAGGAGAGTTCATGTACCTGGAAAAACGAAGAGGCCCAAAGGCTGAGCCCTAAGGCGTTCTAAGATCAAGACTGGAGAGATGGAAGGAATCGGTGAACCAGACCAGCTTGTGAGGTGGGAGCACAACCCGAAGATCACAGTATCCTGTAAGCCAAGTGAAGAAACTGTGTCAGTGAAGGGATCACATGCTGCAAATGTCAAATGCTGCAAAGTAAGGCGAGGAATATTGAAATGTTCCTTGGCTAGAATCCTGGTTTTTCTATCCCAACTTTTTAAAAACCATTAGATTTAACTTACTAAAACATGGTTTTTATTATGTCCTATTCACAATAACTCTCACTGGACTTTATTATCATAAAGTCCAAATGCCTTTGCTTATCCTTTAAGGCCTTATAAAACATCTCCACTCATCACTGTCTAGTAGGAAATGGCTCATTTCTTGGAGGTTCCTGTACGTATCTGTCATGAGCATATGTTCATGATATAGTCTTCCCTGTAAGTCAGCCAGGGAACTGCTCGGTTAGCTACCTGCTGAGCAGCCCGGCACCAAGGAATAGACAAGAGTCACACAGTAACTATGCTACTCAATCAGCTTTTATTGAATACAGCTTCACTCAAAGTAGAACATCAACATACATTAATATCCTACTCATACTCTAATAATCTTAGAGAAATGTAACACTCACACACACACACACACACACACACAGAACAATCAATGGGGAATAACAGACCCAAGTCCCAGAATCTCAGTCTGCAGGTCTGGGAGACAGCATGGTGGGTAGTCAGTATCTTGCAAGGAAGGACATCTGGAGCCAGGTGAGCACCAGGGCAGATGAAGTCCTCAGTCCAGCAGGGCAGAGCCTCTGCAGCTGATGCCAAGTGAGATCAGCACGGTGTGGAGCAGCACTCTGGTGTGTGGAGCTCGGCTGTCTCAGCAGTGGTCTGGCACTGCCTCAGTTATATCTTGAAAGTGGTGGACTCCCCTCTTCTGGGTCTCTTGTGAAGTGTCTTGGCACCCCTGATGGCAAGTGTGGAATTTTTTCCCAGGAGCCTATCTATGGGTGGTCCCACTCTGTAGTCATGGCTATTCTGATCACATGTGCAGATATCTTAGATATGTCTCCTTGCCAGATGTGTCTGCTCTGACTTAGGTAGTTTCCCTCGTAAATCAAAGTGTCAAGGCTGACTGGCAGCCATCTTGGTTGACATGAGTGACTCCACTTTGTTTTATATACTTTATGCTACCTTGTCCAGAGCAATGCCATTTCATTGGTCCCGCTCTCCGCATTCTCATGTCCTTCTCTTCATTCTGCATGGTGCATATGCCATATCCACCAATGCATGTGGCTGTCCCATCCTCTCTAACAACCCAAATCCTCTCCCTTCCTCGTCCACCTGAAAACCCTCACTATGTTAGGCCTTGAGGTCCTCTCCCATCTCCGAGTTCCCACACCTCCTCACTACCCCATTCACAGTGGCACTTGTACTGTCTCATGATTTTCCGGCAGTCCCCAGGCAAATGTGTCATCTTCTTTATGAGACTGTGAGGACCATTAGAGTAGGAACCATGTCATAAGCCCCATAGCGTTTGTAGCTCCCTGAAAAACTGAGTCTTCAGGATTACTCACTCATTAAGGAATACATTGAATTACTGGAAATTAGAACAGAAATAGAAAGCTATCATTAACTATTTGACTGGTCCAGAGATTTTCTTTCCTTTGTTTCACATCAGTGGTATTATTTCTTGACTGGGATATCTTGCAGGAAATCTCGACTTATAACCAGGATTAATGTAGAGCTGCTACAGCTGAAGGCAGAAGGTAGGAGCTCTGAACTTTGCCACGAGTTCATCCTTTTCCTTCAGTCACCCTACCCTTACCCCTAGGACAGGCTCAGAGGCACTTCATGGAACCCAAGATTACAGAGGAAGAATTGGACATTTAGAGGCCGTTCATACTTATATCTGTGTCCCCAAATATTGCACTTTGTTTACATTGTATACAATGAATAAATGAATGAATGAAAGAGCTGATGACTGAAAAAAAGAGAGAGGAAGTAGATATTCATTCATTGCTATTCACTCAGCAAGAACAGGAAACTAGTGCTTTCATGGCTTATCCTGATCTCAACGAGAAAGAGTGAACACAATACCCACTGTAGAGATCAGGCTGAGGGTAGAGGTCTGATGGCCTTAGGTTAGGAGACGAAGGTAGCATTCGAACCCACCTTGAAAACCTCAGTGCAGGATGTTTGCCATGTCAGACCCCTCTGGGGTAGAAATAAGAGACTGTATAGAAATAAGGAAATTACTGACTGAGTGTGAAGGTCTTAGCTATTAGCTCTGCCTGATTTCAGGAAGAAAAGAAATAGGAAAATACAGTCAGAGAGCATTTGGAGTTTATGTACCAAAAACTTGTACAGCTCTTATCTCCCATTTCTCTTCTCTCCCCACCTCCTCTCTCTCTTTCTCTGTTTTACTAGTCACAAGCTCAGGATGAGACAACTTGGAAGATATTTATTAGCAAAGAGCTACAGAGTCACAAACCAGAGCTAATTTTGCATTGCAGGATTGATTTCTGTTCAAAACATGCTTCATAAACTTTAAAACAATACTTTTTGGGTGGAGACAAAACTCAGCATCACTATTTATCATGCTTAATTTATTCTGCAAACACAATCTCTCAGCCAGAAGGATTTCACCTGTCCTGTGTGGGATGGGGGACATGTCGGGAGTGTTAAATGAGATCAGGGTACAAACACTACTTGGGAGGGTCTTTGGGATACATAGTGCACATTTGCTTGACATTTTATGACACACTACATGTTTTGGTAGCCCAGTTTGTATTTGTCTAGGAATGCTATACACTATTAAAGATTAAGTGAAATGATTTCTTGCATGGAATATAAAATACACACTTTATAAGTGCTAATTTTGAGAAGTTCTAGAGTCTAAATTATCTATATTACAGGAAACATGAATATTCAGATACACAGAAAGAATAATTATGTCACGTGTACGTGGTTTTCAGTTTTGTAACTTGCTTTTATGTATCCTGTCTTATTTAATTCTCATCACAACCCTATGTCATGGTTGATAGTGTTCCCCACTTTAAATGATACGGAGTTCGGGAATCACAGGATTTATCCAACATCAGAGAACCTCAAGCTAATGTTCTACATGTGGTGGGGAAAATGTGTTTCTTTCTTATATTATCATGTATTTATCATATTATTTATTGTGATAAAAACACACGTTTTTCCCTTCCCAGGCCTTACACCCATAGTAGTTTTTATTAACTTCTATCACTGAACTAGTTGAACCCATGAAAGCTTCTGCCAGGTTCTGGTAGAGGACCGATAACCAAGACGGAATGATGTGTCCTGTACAGAAGTCTGTATTTGACAGAGTACGTGTATCTATAGCATCACATTCCATCCTCCCAACAAGCCTGAGAATCAGAATGGCCAGGTATCCTTGTGCAGATTTTATAGATGAGCTGGCTCAGCGACCTAGTAAAAGTCAAATAATCACAGATTGTAAGAGCGGAGACATAAACTCGGTTTTAGGCGTCAGGTTCAGAGACACTCCATGTGGAATACAGAACCGATTATTTGGCATGTGGTAAGTGCTCAATACAGGGTAGTCGCGCTTTGTCATGATTTTCCTTGTTGCTCTCTACATTCAACTGAGTTGTAAGTGTACCTTTCCTTGGCCAAGTTGGCTGATGTTTACAAACCCAGCTAGAGAGCCATTCTCCAGTGTGCCTGATAAGCCACTCAGCTGGCTGCAAACAGTCAAACAAGCGTGTGGGAGCTGAAAGCTGAATTTGAGTAGGACAATTACTAAGTGGTTAGCTGGGAAACTTTACAAGCAGAAGTGGACTTTCTTTTACAATGTGGTGAACTGGGCAGATATTTTATGCTTCTTAGCTAAGATGGGTTTTCAGTTTTATGAATTTTCTCCAGATTGCAGGGGTGGGGCATTGATGCCACACTGAGCACTAAGAGTCAATGAGTCTCTGGCTCGCTGTAAAAGGAAAGCTGCGGTCATATGGAGGTGATCTCTGACAAACTTGAACTTCAGTCATCAGGAAGGTATCCAGGATTATGCCTTCATGACAAAATGATGTGTGCCTTTGTTTAATCTGGAGCTTTCAGAACTTAACTAGCAGCTCTAATGACTATCATTTATTGTGTATTTGCCATGGCCAATTACATAGGTAAGTTATACATAGGGCTAACATGTATCCAGGTGTGCTTGAGAGGGTCCAAATATTATCTGCCTGTCCTTGCATAAATATTAATAGTGTTTCCTTTCACTCTCAAAGGTGTCCTAGAAGAACAAAAAGATGGAAAGATAGATGATACACATGTGATTATACAATTTAGGAAAAAATGTTAATTAGATAGTCTAGGTAATAGATATATATGGGGGTAGATAAAAGTTCTTTAAACTTTTCTTTCTTTTTAAAAAAGATTTTATTTGTTTATTTTTAGAGAGAAGGAAAGGAGGGAGAAAGAAGGAGAGAAACATCAATGTGTGGTTACCTCTCACATGCCCCCTATTGAGGACCTGGCCCTCAACCTAGACATGTGTCCTGAGTGGGAATTGAACTGGCTGGTGATCCTTTGGTTTGCAGGCTGACACTCAGTCCACTGAGCCACACCAGCCAGGGCTTGAACTTTTCAAAATAAAATATTAGGAAGAAATGTCCTGGTTCGGATGACAAATTATATGGTTACCAAATATGCAGATGATCGAATTTAATACCTATTCGATGGATGACAAAGTAATAAATATCTGTCAGGTGCTGTATTAGTCAGGACCATCTAGGCTGTGCTGCAGTACAAAATACCCCACAATCTCAGTGGATTAACCCAATAAAAGTTTATTTCTCACTCACGCTACATGTTGGAAGCAAGTTAGCAGAGGGGTCTGCAATCCAGTTACATAGCGATTCAGTAGCGAGGCTCCATCTCGACCCAAAGCCGTGATCTTCAATAGAAATATGATGACTCATACACTGACTCTTAAAGCTCCTACTAGGAAGAGACACGTACCACAATCCATTGACAAAGGCCAGTCATGTGTCCGTGTCTAATGTCGAAGGAGCAGGCAGAACGAGGCTGCCTGTGCTCAGAAGGACTGCAGAGCTGCGCTGAAAGTGATCATATGTGGGGAGAAAAGGCCTAGAAAAGAAGTAAAGAGGGTAATAGGCACTAGGAAACACTTGGTTGGGGGAGGGGTGTTTTTTTTTTTTTTTCTTATAAAGGACAGCCAGGGAGGGCCTCAGTGGGGTGACATTCAAGTGAAAAAATGGTGCAAGTATGGAGGTCGCTCTTGTAGTTCTCTAGGAGAACAGCATTCCAGTCCAAGAAGGTAGCCAGGGTAAAGGGCCTGCAAAAGAAGTAGTCTTGACAAGTTTGCAACATTGCAAGAAAATCTGGACGGTTGAAATGGAGGAGCAATGGAGAGGGTGAGGGTGAGTATATCAGAGAGAGCAGGAGGCCTGATCAAGTGGAGCTTTGAGGGTCAATGTGAAGGCTTCAGCTTTCGTGCTGGGCAGATCGCCATTCTGGGAAGAGGAGAGATGTCATCTGGGGAACAGTTTAATGGGGTCACCCAGCTGTGTTATGGAGAAGGGGGCTTCTGAATAATCCAGGTGAGAGGGGATGCTGGTTTGGATCAGAATGACAGTCGTGAAAAAGATGAGGAAAGGCGATATTATAGATACATTTTGAAAACAGAGTCAAGAGGACTTGCTCACTGCCCAGATATGGGGCATCAAAGAAAGAGAGAAAGGAGTTAAGAACAAAAGCCAAAATTCTTACTGTGTGTAACTATAAGGATGAAGTTGTAATTTACAAAGAGGTGAAAACTTTGAGAGGAGAGCTCATAGAATGTTGTCATAGATAGGATTATTTAGCCTTTATAGCAGCTCTACTAGGAACGTGTTCCTAGCTTCCTTTTGGAAAATACAGAGCTGATGCTTAGTAATGTTAAGTGGCTTTAACTAGGGAAATGGCTCCGGATCATTTGGTTCCTAACTCCAAGAGGGATATGATACACTGGTAATTACCCAGCATATTTCTTCTATTCTCTGGTTTGGCGCTTAACTAGGTTCTGATGTATCTTTAAGTGTTAGATCATGAAGGCTAAATTAGTCTGGCAATGAGTAAAAATCCCAATGTAGAATTTTAAAAGGGTTGATTTAAAACTACTAAAGAGGAACTTGAAGCTCTTATCAAGTGTACTATTAATATAGAATTACCATCAGCACCACTTCCAGCAAATGCAAAAAGAAGAGGTAAATCTGCATGCCTAGTCAGGGCCTACACCCAGATCCGTGGAATGGATTGGGGTTTAATTTTAATATTGTAACTAAATATTAAGGTAGCTATATAATTATGATGCCATAATTTTATAGGCTTACAGTTGTTTGTATGGAAAAAGAAATGTAGGTTATAATTATTACAGTAGCTTTATTAACCCTCAAGAAAGTCACAATGGTCCAGTACACTTACGTGCAACCTTGTAAGTGATCAAATGGCCAGCTTTCATTATTTACACATTCTTGTAGTCTACTTGCTCTACTCAGGCACACTTGGCACACAGTTCTTCATTGTCATCAATGTCTTGATATGATTCTCTTATGCAGTGAATCACATCATCCACAATATGTGGTTTTTGTGATAAGACTTTATTTGAACACCACCTCAAAAGAAGTCCACTGGGCGGACAGGCCTGGTGATTGTGGTGTCTGTGCCACCAGCCCCTTGGCAGGCTATCCCCCTGTTGGGGACTCCCAACTGGCAGCCTGCTTTACCCACCCTGTACACGTGAAATATACACACATGCACATATATGATACACATATAGATACAGGGTCCAGCAGAAGTAATACCTGCTGGAGTGCGGTTGGTAGGATAATAATATAGGTATAATATTTTATAGTTTTAATTTGAACATTCCAGCTAAAATATCATATGTTGTGCTTGAGTGTGGTGTTATTACATTACAGAATTACATGCTTATGATTTTATAATAAAATATTTTATAATAAAAAGGGGAGTTATTTGTGTCCGATGCTGTGTCGTATATGGTATAAAACCTATTGTTTGAAACCTGGTAAAAGATCCTGGACACATTTGAATTTTATTCAGTTATGGAGGAAATCTCTTAGTGTTTTAGTACTAAAATACTTAGTTTCTTAGTAGTGCCTTTAGTTCCACACTTAAGGCTTTTATGACCCGAACCACTCCTTCCTCTGTAGCTTTGTCTCAGCGCCCCTTCTTTCCCTCCACTCTCAGCGATTCTCATCCTAGCATTTCCCATTCTGGTTTATAACTTTATAGACTCCCAAATGCTTTTCTTTTTTCCCCTGAACTACTGCCCCCCCCCCCAACTTCCATTAACTTCAGTAAAGTCCTATTCATCCTTCAGGAGTCAGACAAGGGTCATCTCTTTTAAAAAGTCTTCCAAAACTATTTCTCCAAAGAGGGCCTGGCATCTCTTCTCTCTGTTCTCACAGCACCTTTAGTATACTTCACTCAGCATGTCGCATCCTGGTCTGTAATTAGTTATTTATTTTCAGTCTTTCACACTCATCTGTCTGTTTAGCCTAACTGACTCCAAGCACCTAAGTTAAGTGTTCACCACTTACAAGGAACTCAATAAATATCTGTTAGAATGAATGAGGAAACGAAGTTTTTGTGTAAAAGTCTTTAATGGACAATTTCTATAGATGTCAAATGAGAAAGTTTAGAATAGAAATAGCAAACGCACTTCATTCCTTTTGCCAAATCTGGTCAGTTAGTAGTATCAGCTTAGAGTGTCCATTAAAAAAGGTATTCGAAGATTCCTTTTTGGAATCTCTCCTTGGTTGGAAGAGAGCAGCATGGGTAATAAAATGCTTGGGAAGGTACAGGAGAGAGAAGTGAAAGCGTTCGTTTTAAGTTATTTGACTTCCTAGGGCTAGAATATTGGGCTACATTTTTGTAACTCCCAGGACTTGTATGAAAAGTTGATTTTCTGATTTAAAGCCTACTGTCAACTTATTTACATACAGAGTCGCTGCTGGGATTCATATGAGGACCTACTGCTAGTTTCGTTGCTAAGCAAGATTTTCTGCTTGACTTGGAATTTCTTGAAAGGGAGTGTTTCTAAAGAAGATACAAACAGCATTTGCTTTTGCATAAGCCCAGGGTTTCTTAATTAGTGGCAGGCACATCTGGAAATATCCCTTAATGTTGTTTTATTTTTTATTAAATATATTGTGGTGGAATTAGTTAATGAGATTATATAAGTCTCAAGAGTATAGTTCTATGGTACATGTTCTGTATATTGCTTTGTATGCCCACTACCCAAGGTCAAATCATCTTCCATCACTGCATATTTGACCCCCTTTACCCTTCACTACTCACCCCTCTCTCTAGTAACCACTGTACTGTTTGTGTCTATGAGTTTCAGTTTTATATCCCACATATAAATGAAATTGTGTGGTTCTTAACGTTTTCTGTCTGACTTATTTAACATTGATTTAGATTTCTCACTCTATGCTTTTGGAGGTCTGTTTAGAGATTTCATAGGAAACATGGAGACTTATCTTTATTAATTCAAACTTTTTCTGTATTGGAAGAGTATAAAATAAGGCAAAAATCCAGAAAGGCAAACATTTTAAAAAATTAGTCACCTTTTCTATTAATGTTATATTTGCTATTCCTTCTTCTAAAAAGCTAACTGTGCAAAAACTAATTCAAATAGTATTTTCTCAAACACTTTCTAGTGCCAGGAGCTATGTTCTGTGTGTGTGTACTTACATACCTAGAGTAAATAACCATACATGTAAATTCTATCTATCTATCCATCCATCTATCTAATGATTTTCTTCTCTTCTCAAATCACATCCTTCATGTTTTTCTTGATGTTAAAATGCCTTATCTTTTACTAAATAGGGGAGACCAAAAATACTGGAAATGCTTTTTTAATGCCCTTACTTTCAAAACAAAAAGTAGCAAATCCTATTTTTCTTCCTTCATCACCACTTGGTCTTCTCGTCTTCTTTCTTTCTTCCTCCTCCTATTTTCTTCTCCTCCTCCCCCACCCATGTCCTCCTTCTCCTCCTCCTCCTCCTCCTTCTTTCTCCTCAATCAACATCATCATCATCATAGTGATTACATCATCATTAGCATAATCAATTTTAGTCTAACTTGCCCTTGAAAACTGAACTGTGCAATTGAAAAAGATGTTTCTCTATCAATGTAAGGTTGAGTACACTGGTGCTTTTCCTTCACTGTTTTCTGTTAACCAACATGGGTCAACATACTGGATTCAGATTATCAGGGATTATTTATTTCTTGGCCTTTGAAAGCCACATAAAAATCAGTTTTAAAAGATAATAGGCAACATACGAAGAAGCTAATCTGAGAAAGAGACTTTGCCCGTGGTTCTCTAGAACTTTGCTTGGCCCCTAAATGGTTTTACAGTGATGGGAATTTCATGTGAAAAAAAAATGGAGCCTTAAAGACAAGATTTTTGAAACCTTTATTGCTGGGTTCATACAGATGTTGCCTCTGTTTTGAAACAACTGAAAACCAAATGCTGCCCCTCAACCTCCAACTCCAGACATCTGTGTAAACTTTGGGTACAGTTCCATGTTTGGTCATAGATTAGAACACAAATAGAATTAGTATCAACAGTGCTGTAAAGGAAAGCCTTTTCTGTAGATTCTCATAAAGCAAATGCCTTTTAAAATAAGCATTGTGTCTATTTGAATTCAAGTCTTAATGCGAACTGTTCCCAGACATTGAACAAAAATTATTCATCAAACCATAGTTTCATTGTTTGTCTTCCAACCTGTTGTGAAAACCACAGAACTTTTGTACTTGAAATGATTCCCAAACTATATAATGCCCCCAGTTTCAAAACTCCTTATTCTTTTATGCTAAATTAATTAAACAATTATTTTGCTTTTTAGAATAAGAACCTAATTGAGAATAGACAGATATTTATTGGTTCAGTGTGTCGTAGCAGTGCCCCTTGGACTTTATGTTCTCAGGACTCCCTTTATACTCTTAAAAAATATTGAGAACCACAAAGAGCTTTTGTTATACAAGATATATTGGGTTGGCCAAAATAGTTCATTTAGGTTTTTTTTCCATTTGATGGCTCTAGTAGTGTTTAGTTGTCTGTAACTTCATTCAAAACAATTTTGATAAATTATCTTGTGACCACTGTCATATCTGCATGCATTTTAAAATAACTTATCAAAATTGGTGGATTTTTGTGTAGCTATTTTAATATTGAAGGTAGAAGAAAATAAGCAACATTTTTGGCATATGTTAATCTATTATTTCAACAAAAGTTAAGATGCAGCTGAAATACAAAAAAAAAAGATTTGTGCAGTGTATGGAGAGGGTGCTGTGACTGATCGAATGTGTCAGAAGTGGATAGTGAAGTTCTGTGCTGGAAATTTCTCACTGGACAATGCTCCATGGTCAGGTAGACCAGTCAAAGTTAACAGCAATCAAATTAAGACATTAATTGAGAACAGTCAATGTTGTATGTCATGGGAGATAGCTGATGTACTCAAAATATAGAAATCAGTAAACTTACTGGTGAACATAAAAAAATGTCTTTTTTATTTTATGGAAAAAAACCATACAAACTTTTTGGCTAACCCAATATAAATAAATAAATAAATAAATAAAGAAAGAAAGAAAGAAAGATGTATATGAAATTAATAATATACATTTATTTATTTTAAAATAACTCACTGTAAAACAATAATAAATGCATTGTTTGTTAATGTAAATGACATTTTAAAAATACATGTATATTTTCCAAAGCAAGAATAAATATGTACTGAGAAGAATACCATCATTTTAAATTCTCCTAAATCTCTTTCCTGTCTGGCTTAATAGAAGACAGTTGGGTTCTCTAATCTGCTTCTGTCGTCAATCTATTGCTATACATCCTTTTGGTTGCAATATAGGAAGAAGATTCAGCATCACACAGATGAGGTTCAAAGAGGGAAGAGTAATTAGAAGCCTTTTCAGTTATTGCAGATATTCTTGTTTATCGACTAATATTATTTCTGAGCTCCGCTCCTGTTGTGTTGTGGTTCTGTTCCACTGGTGCTATTTAACTGCCTTTACATAGTTTACGTCCATAATGAAAGACATACTTCTTTGCTACTAGACCAAAACTTGACAGGTGGTACTTTGTATATCCACTTCCATTGATCTGTCTTTGAATGAATCCTTTTGTTTACCCATGGATAATTTTTTGTAACATCATTCAGGGGTTATTTGGAAAATATTAGTTCACTGAGTTATACATCTCTTCTAAACGTTGACTCATTCCATTACACAGCATGAAAAACTGCACCTCTAAATAGTAACACTTACTTCAGCAGAAAGGTCTTTAAGTTTGGGGAAGCTGTTAAGCTCACAGTGGTGGGTGCAACTTTTTGAACATTCTAATGTTTGCTTGCAAGCTGAAATGTTTAATCAACAACAGGTACTGCTGGTTGTTTTTCCTGAGGTGACAGGCTTGCTTCACTCATTTTTAAAATTACTTTATTGTTGTTCAATTATAGCTGTCTGCATTTTCTCCGCCCCCCTCCAGCCACTTCATTCATTTTTGAGACAATATCTACCAGATAGCAAAATCTGTATAACCGTAGTTTGTCAGTGCTTCTTTTAGTTAAAAAGAATGGACCATGCAATAAAGTAAGTTATTCACTTTGCAACTCAATTTCACAAGTACTTTTTTTTTGAGAGACAGTGTTTAGCAGAAGTACTTTTTGCATACTTCCCATTTTGTCAAAGAGTATGCTAAAAAGCATATATTCAAGGGTTGAAATTTAATAAGACTATTAATTTTTATGGCTTCGTCAAGGACATGATTAAGTGAAACTGGCTTTCCTTCTATGATTGCATTTGATGACAAGACAAATATGATGATTACTGATTTAGTGTTCTATGGCACACTGAGGTGCAAGCAGTGTTACTAGTCATTGCTTTTGCACCATCAGTGCCAAGATCAACACAATGAAAAAGCACATAGCATCATAGTGTTGTTGTGAAAATAATTTTGACTTTCCACCTGAAAAATTCTTGGGCACCCTGTAGGTCTGCAGACCATACTTTAAGAATCTCTGTATTTGAGGCAGGACCAGGTCCAGGCCAAATGTTAAAGCAGGCAAAGATCTCTTGTGCCCCTCTCCAAACACCCTGCTCCTCTCTGCCCCTAGCCTAACTTTGGCCCCACAGCACCCTCTGGGGCCAGGAGGCAATGTGTCTCCAGTGGAATCCCTGGGTAGAATTCTACTTTTGAATTCATCAGTTATCTGCTTTCTTCTCCCATGTCCCCATTTCAAAATATGTTTCCTTGATATCTCATTGTGATGGATACAACTTTCCAGGAAATATCTGGGTATCCTGATATAAGACCCCACATATTCAACAGCATCTTCCTTTTCAACTGCTGTTTGTCAGTGATAAAACTTTGTGTGTTATCCTTACAAAGGTAAACATGTGTTAATATATTTTGAAGCTATAGTAAAAAATTGTCCCAGTATCAGTATTAATGTATACTTTTCAATAAATTAAAAACATAGATCTCATATAAATGTATAGTAAGCATGTGTCAAAGATTTATTTACCTCATTAATAAAGGAATCAAGAGGATGGTAAGCCTAGTTCAAAGGAGAAAATGAAAAAAAATTATATATACAGTCAGTAGGAAAAAGAATGCTAAAATAACTCTTCGAAATTAGACTCCAAACTGATTAATACTCTGCAGTATAATAAAATCTTAACCTTTGGAGTTCTGTTTCCTACTGGACAAAAATTATTTGGATCTCTACTGGATAGAAATAATTTGTAGATCATTCATCTTGTACAAGTTAAAACATAACTTCACTAGTTCTAGGCCCTGTTTGAGATAATCACAAACCAAACACAGTTGTTTTTCCTGGACGCTTACATGGGCTTGTTCAACAATACTCCTGTATGGCCTTGAAAGGAAATGCTGTCATCTTTTTGCTGGATTTCCGAGTTTGGATCATTGTTTTTAATCAGAAACAAAATTGTGGAGAAGGATGCTTGGGGGAATACCTTCCCCGGCTTTTAAAATGCTGCAATATAGTTGTATGTGGAATATTTGTTAAATATTTATTGAATATTTGCACTGTGACAAGCATTATATAGAGATTTCATTTATAGTTTTACCTTCACAACAACCTCATGAGGTGCATACTATTGTTTTTCCCTGTCGCAAAAGGGGAAACAGAACAGGAGGTTAGTGAATTGCATAAGGTAACACACCTTATAAGTAGCAGAGCAAAGATTCAGATACAAGGTCTGACTTTTAACAGTGTACACAGAATTACCTACAATGCTTGGGGACTATTTATGAAAATTTCACTTTTTTGTCTCTGGGAAGCAAAAGTCACTCATTCATTGTATAAAATAATATTTTTTCTGATTAAATAAAATCATGATTATAGAAAATGTGGCAAATACGAAGAAAAATCAAACTCCCTTGAACTTTCACTATCCAGACACAAACCCAGTTGATGTTTTGGTGTTATTCCTTGAAATTCTTATTCAATGTGTAAGTTTATGGATATGTGGTCGCAAATTCACTGTGATCTAAAAGGTAAAAGCACCAACTGAGTTATAACATAATATTGCATATGTAGACCATAGTGTATTTGGTAGATTCCCTATTATTGGACATTTAGGGTTTTCAATATTTAATAGGATAAATGAGGTGATGGACATTTTTAAATTAAGGAATCCTTTAATCTTTCTGTCAACTCAGTAAGCAGGTACTAGATTATCTATACTTCTTGGTTGTGGCAAAGAGGTAGCTTATACAAGGACACAGCTGGCAAGAGGCAGAGGTGAGCCGAGCCCTTAGCAAACCAAAACTAGATTTTCTACCACTGTGGAGAAGGCACCCTGGTTTAGATTTTTTCCTCCACACTATTTCCCATGGGCTCAGATTTAGAGGCCATGGGTCTGTCTGATATTCACTGTGCTGTCTGTGTGCCTGTGGGAAGTTGCTTTTACCCCCGTGATTTGTGAGATCTCGCCTTCTCTGCCTCCATACACAGGATGAGTCAGCATGCCCTTTGCTCTTCTAAACCAACACAATGTGCTCTGGGAGGTGGCACCTCATACTCATTCGTGCCGTATGCTGCCGCTCACAATCCACAGGTGTGTTTGATCAGATTACTAATACTTCCAAACGCACACAAAGCTTCAGGCTGCCCAATTCTGTAAGACGCTCTCCTGGAGAAAGAAGAGGGGTTTGTTTGTTTATCCAATCAAAAGACAAATTATTTTCAGTTTTGACATATACAACATATGGAATTGCACGGCATCACTAGGCAAAACAAGAACTCAAGCACAGCTGTTAGCACACCAAATTCCACCAAATGTTCTGAAGTTTGGGGGTGTTCAAAACCTCTTTAGTGCAAACGTGATGTGAAAATGTGTTGCACTCCCCAGAAAGCTTCTATATGTCGTATAATAGTTTGACAGGTTGACGGAGATGATCTAATCTTGAACCTAATACACCCTTTAATTATGTAAATAAATCTCTTTTCTTATGCAAGGGGTTTTTCTCTTTATGGCTTATTGCTTTGGGGGTTGTAGTTTCAAACCTCTGTTCTGCTTTCTGAGATTATATTTCATAGGCTTTTATCAGTTTGACTCATTCTTGTTAGTTTATTTTTTCAAAACATCTTCCCATAGCATTACTCGTGTTGAGCGGATTACCGAGAGAAGTAAACAAGGGCTATTTTGAATGGGACTGATGTGTCTCCTTTGAAAAATACACCAGGGTCAACTGGGGTCCTTTAACAGTCTGAATGCACAAAACTTTCTGCTTATTAAAAGCACAAAACAAAATTTAAAAAAAGATCATTATCGACAACAACAAACTCTTCTTCCAGCTAACCCTCCATACAAATGCTCATTATTTGGAAAACACTCTTCTTGCTGAAGCAATAGAGAATTTGACACAATTAGTGGCAAACTCTGACATCCATCCTCAAGGGATTCATGCAATTCCCCAAAGTATTTTCAGCTGTGTACATCGTTTTATATCTGGCCAAGTGTGAAAGGAAATATATTTTGCCCCCAGTTTGGGGGAGCTATTTAAGAGAGAAAAAAAAGGCACATGTGTATTTCTCAATGTATTCCTGAAGCTGCCTTCAGAATCAGCACTGAGAAGAAGTATTGTATGGTTCTGCTCATCAAAAACAGCAGGTTCCTAGTGTACTGATGCATGCGTGCAATACCCAGAAACTCTCTGAACCAGGGCAGGCAAGCTGCTTCCTGGAGGGGAGGGTCAGGACCATCTCTGAGCTCCAGTGCGTCCTGACTGAGTCCACTAGACCTTGAGATGACTTGCAGGAAAGCAGAAAACCAGGTCTGGGAGTAACCAGGGGCAGAAGTCACTCAGGTTTGCAATCTGGCTTTGGGCTTATGAAGAAAACACCTAACAAAACAAAACAACATTTTTAAAAAAGCAAAGTGAAGGATTCTCTTGGCTACTGTACCTGCCGTTGCTCTTGGTCTGCACTGACACTGGGTCCCACAACACGAGAGCACAGAGCAAAACTTGGTAATATCTTTGTACCCAAGGAGCACAAAGGGTTAAAAAGGAGAGACTAATTCATTCCTACAGGGGCATCTGCTCCCAAATAGTAAAAAGAAGCTTGGCCACGATGCACTGCACCTCCAATTTCATCAGTGGTTTGTGGTTCACTGCCCTATTTTATGGTAACAGACAAGCATGCTTCCTTCGAGAAAGAGAGCCCAGGCCCTGCCTCCAATTCAGAGATTAGGATTGTGTAGCCCTAGATTGCCTGGCTAGGGATGCTATTTTATTTGAGATGGAAAGAGAAGAGAAAGTGATGGTGCTTTAGACTCTGCATCTCACTGAGCAAAGAGAATGCTTCCTTTCCTTCTGTGGACTGTGACTCAGTCAGCTTCTGCCTTCTAAGCAGCTGTGCGCTTCACATAGCCAGGCGGTGTGTCAGGAGACCTGAGGGTCAGGCCTAGCTTTGCCACTTTCTAGTTGCGTGGGTTTGGTTGCAAAAGTTTGTCCTTTTGTAGAGGGAGGGGTTCAGGGGAAACGTCCCAGGTGTCCTTTCCGGATTTAGCGTCCCTCGAGTGGTATAGCCACACTTTGAGTTTCTCTCTGCCTTCCTGCTTTCTGCTGAGCCACCGGGGCCATGTGTTAGAGAGGCTTCCTGAGGTTGACTTCTGGCTCTTCAGGTTGCCGGTTACACCTCTAGTGAGTTACTTGTGTTCTCTCTAAACCTCAGTTTCCTTACGAAATGGGACTGACCTTCCCGCTCCATAAGAGTGATGTGGGATGAGATGAGATCACATGAGAAGTGCTTAGAACAGTGCCTGAAACACTTTACATGTTAGATAAATGTTAGCTGTTGTTCTTTTTGATGAGATACGTTAGGCACGTAGCATAGTGCTGGCATATGGAAAGGGTCTGATGAACATCAATCATTTTATTATTATTGTTATCTGCAGGAAAGCAAGGTTTTATTGTTCAACTCTTCAACAGTACTTTTGGTTTGAACAAAGCTACCTTATTTCATCTCTCTGGAGGAATCTAAAGATGAAGATTTCTTGCATTATCTAAAGATGAAGGAGTCTCTCCAAACTTCTTGCCTTAGTGGAGAGAACATGCTAACTTCATAAAGGAATTCTAACAACCCTTTGGTGTTTGTACCTTGCTCTAGACATTGGACATGCTGTTCTTTCTCTGCTGTTTTTCTTTTCCCAGCCTCCTTTTGCAGCCTCAGTAAGCAAGAGGCTCAGATGAATTCCGTTTGACTACAACCCTGTGCGGCTATCAACGGCTACTTCATTGTGCTCTAGGCCTCAATGGGATTGTTGCTCACATTAGTGCAAGAGCCGAGGAGCTGAGAAGCCATCCATCACTACGTGCCTATTGAAATAGCTAATAGGAAAGGTTAAGCAAAGGCGTGGGGAAATAGGAGACAGATTACACATAGATACATACCTTGTGTATTAGTCAGCTTTGGCTGCCACAACACAATACCAGAGATTGGGTGGTTTGAAGAACAAAATTGTTTTTTTTCTCACAGTTCTGGAGGCTGGAAGTCTAAGACCCATGTGCTGTCAGGATTGGTTTCTGGTTTGGGCCCTTGTCCTGTCCTGTAGATGCCTGCCCTCTCGCCATGTTCTCACACAGCCTTTCCTCTGCTCCTGCCTGGGCAGAGAGAGCTCCGGTGTCTCTTGCTCTTTTCATAAGGATGTCAGTCCTGTGCAATTAAGATCTCACCTTTTTGACATCATTTAACCTTAATTACCTCCAGAAAACCTCTTTCTCCAAATGCAACTGCACTGGGAATTAGAACCTCAGCATAGAAATGTTGAAGGGACACAGTTCAGTCCGAAATACAAATATAGAGAGGAATAGGTTAGAAAGTGGTCATTTGAAGCAGATTTGGTCCCTGTACCCTGTGCTTTTGCAGTCTCATAATTCAATGACAATAGGCAGAGTTGAAGTTCACTTTTACCTTCCTTGGAGAGGTCTGTTGAGAACCCTCTGGCTTTGTCATTGTGAACTCTGGCTACCTGTTCAGACATTTCCCTAAG
The DNA here is from genome assembly GCF_014824575.4 of Sturnira hondurensis. Lineage (NCBI taxonomy): Eukaryota > Metazoa > Chordata > Mammalia > Chiroptera > Phyllostomidae > Sturnira > Sturnira hondurensis. Next base: position 6,871,630 of record NW_028075269.1, read on the forward strand.
TACTTATCTGCTTTATAGTTTTTTTCAAAACTCACTCATATTACTATTTGTTATTAATTAATTAATAGTAGACTCTAGAGTCTGTCTAGTCTAGTCCCTAGGCTCTGTGATTATTCCAGCTCTATGCCTTGCCCTTAATTTCTCCCTGTCTAGCACAGTGCATGGTCCATAGGAAGTGACCCAGTTACATGGCCCTCTTGCTTGAACACCAAGTATATTCCTGCTTCAGGGCCTTTGCACTTGACATTCCTCTGCTTAGAATACTCTTTCTCTAGATATTAGCAAGGTGACACACTTCTGACAAATTTCTACTCATCAACTGCTACCTCTATGGCCTTTCCTGCTTCTACTATCAAAAACTATTTCCTTCCCCACTGTAATTTTCCTCATAAACTGTTTAATAACTAATCTTGAGCTACATGTCTAGTTAGCTTCATTACCGCATGTCTCCTGCTCCAGAAATTGGACTTCAAGAGATCAGGACATGGGTTCCTTTGTTCACTGCTGTTTTGCTCTGTTGAATGAATACTGAATCTGGAATATATTATAAGTCATTATTCATAAAACAAATGTTTAACAAACAAGCAGTCATTTGATTGGATGAACAAGTGAGTTTTGTTTTTTTGTTTGGTTCTTGCGGAAAGGAGAATATCAGATAGTGGAAATAGAAAATACATTAATTCTTTTCCTCTGTTTTTTTTTTTTTTTTTTTTTTTCCCCNTTTTTTTTTTTTTTTTTTTTTTTGCCCCCTTTCATGCATCCTTTAGGTCTCCAGGAGACTTTTACCGATCTGCAAAGTTGGGAACAGCTGTCCCTTCCATGCATTGTCCTAGCACAATAAACTTTACTCTGGTCACTAAATCATACTCCTCCGAATTTTCTTGATTACTTATTAGATTAGATGTTTTGTGAGGGCAGGAACCAGGTTTGCCGGCACAGGGTAGAAGCTCATTAAGTGTTTGCTGAATCCAGTGGCACCTCAGTACTCATTGTTAATTCATTCAGGAACTCTTAAAGGGTGCTCCTGTGGAGCAGTGTCATGACTCACACAAGTTCTAGGAAGTGCCAAGTGCGGAAACATTTTTTTTCTCATCAAAATGCAATGAGTACAGGGTTTGATGTGTTCCGACAGCTATGAGTAACAAGGTATGACTGTAAATGTTAAAGGCTTTCTAAAATGGGGAGAGGGTCTTCTCAGCCATAATGAGTTTTTTCTAGCCTGCATCCAAGGTCCTATAGGACCGTTTTCAGTCACCTTTAGAACCAGGCTATGTCACATTTCTAAAGGTTAGTCATCCCCCAACATTTCCTGCATTACAAGGCTCCCTGTAAAAGCATGACATTGGGGATGGCAGAATCCTTTCGCTTATTGGAGTGAATTGTGGGGCCTTCCAGTGGGAAAGGAATACGTTTGAGTAAAAATAAAATGCAAAAACTTGAAATAAAGAAATCCTTTTTGTGATGAAAGATTATTGAAATTATTCCTAACCGAGTCCTTGTTCTGGATACCACATTAAGAAATGTATGCCAAATTTCTCATTTAAGATTTAACCCCCATTGTAGATGTTATTATTAGTCCCACAAGAGAAACCTGATGTTCAGAAAGAGTGAGTGGCTTGCCTATGATCGTGGGCAAATGATGGAGGCTGGACTCTCATCTAGCTGTCTCTGACCCCCAAACCTACCTTTCTGCTCAATGCTACTCAAAGTCCTGGCTTATTTGTGGGCTGTATATCATGTAATCCCTAAAAGAAGTTAATGTGATTCAATAAAGCCTTGGAGAAATAGAGTAGTTAAGACCTTAAGAGGATCTAGGGAGCCAAAAGTACATTTAGAGTCCCTAGTAACCTCTGTATCTTATGCTTGGCTTCCTCGATTGAGGCAAAATCCAAGAACATTGTAGCTGAAAAATGTGTTCAGAGGTCAGCTTGTTCAATGTCTCCACTTTGGGGATGATGAATCTGGGTCTGAGCAATGACATGACTTTCCCAAGGTTGCCCAGGTAGGTGGTGGCTGTTAGTCCCAGGTATTCACTGCTCTGGAAAGATGAACAAGAAAAGAGGGGAGAATGTGGTGGCAGGTAAAATAAATGCAATTTAAAATAATTCTCAAGCTGGGTTTAAAAATAGCCAACGTGTTTGATTAAATCTACTCTTGGGAATTAGAAGCTTGTGATAAAATTCAATAGGAATGGATATATATATATATATATATATATATATATATATATATATATTTAACTGTAGTCTGTGTGTTTGACAGTTTTTTAAAGGCATTAAAAAGATTTATTTGACCATGGTGCATGTTAAGGTAGTTTATGAGCTGTGATAAAAGTGATAAGGTTGTGTTAAAGAATCACGTGTAGATGTGGCTGGATAGTTTAATTGAATCAATAATAAATACTGGGATCTTGCCATTATATAATTTATTGGACATATTCATTAGAGAAATATACTATCTGCCTAATCAGTAAGCTAACAGCTAATACTAGATTTCAAATTACGAGAAAAATTAGTGTTTTACATGTGCAACTTCATTAAAATTAATATGACTACTAAGCCAGACATGGAGCCAGCACATAGTTCTTAAAGAATGATGTTTGCTTGTCCCCATGTAGGCTGTATTGGAAATAATACAGATACAGATTCTTATATCCACATTAGTTTGGGTGAGAACTCAACCAGAGAGGAAATATGGGAGGAAAAAAACAAGAGAAAAATTACATAAAATCTAACTATTTAGACCCATAACAATGCCAATCATCCTGAATGGCATTGAAGAGGATATCCCATTGGTTGACCATAAAGTTTGTCTAAAAGTCAACATTGCTCGTTGTCAAGTCCTTCAATTCACAAGAGGCTAAAATTATAGTGAGTTTTCTTCTTCAGCATCTACCTTGCTGAGTAATGGGTGACTCATGTATTGAACGAAATGTCNCTAATACTAGATTTCAAATTACGAGAAAAATTAGTGTTTTACATGTGCAACTTCATTAAAATTAATATGACTACTAAGCCAGACATGGAGCCAGCACATAGTTCTTAAAGAATGATGTTTGCTTGTCCCCATGTAGGCTGTATTGGAAATAATACAGATACAGATTCTTATACCCACATTAGTTTGGGTGAGAACTCAACCAGAGAGGAAGTATGGGAGGAAAAAAACAAGAGAAAAATTACATAAAATCTAACTATTTAGACCCATAACAATGCCAATCATCCTGAATGGCACTGAAGAGGATATCCCACTGGTTGACCATAAAGTTTGTCTAAAAGTCAACATTGCTCGTTGTCAAGTCCTTCAATTCACAAGAGGCTAAAATTATAGTGAGTTTTCTTCTTCAGCATCTACCTTGCTGAGTAATGGGTGACTCATGTATTGAACGAAATGTCTTAATGCTGTAAATACTCATATTTCAGGCTCTTTATTTAATGTCATGGAGTCTATTGGTTTTGTTAACAATGGAGAATGCAGTCCAGATTATTTCTGTGTATCTAGATGACCCATTTGCATGTTGCCACTGGGAAAGAAATGGCTTAGGCAAAGGTCAAAATATGCTAGTTCTTGTCTTCCTCATCCTCCCTGTGGCAACTGGGGAGTCCCTTAACTTCCTCGCCCTTAGTTTCCTTAGGTATGAAATGCACATAATGACTTCAACAGCATTAGGAGAAAAAAACAAAGCTAAAAATAAAGGATATAGCTTATCGAGTATTTACCATGGGCTGATGCCTGGGTTAGGGACTTTAAGTGTCAATAATCACTAAAACTCTGGGAAGTAAGCATTACTGTTCCCATTTTATAGGTAGGGAAATTAAAGATTAGCTTCAAAGCGATTAAGTGCTTGCCCAAATTTATTTGGCAGAATCAAGATTTGAATCCAGGTTTCTCTGATTCCAAAGTAAATATTCTTAACCACTATTCTAGAGTGTGCTGCCTCGGGTAATATATACATATAAAAAAGTGTTGTAAAAAGCAAATAATGGGGAGAAAAATTATGGCATACCTCAATATAGTTAGCATTATAGAAGGTGTGTTCATAAGTTATTCCACTTAATAATCTTCATGATTCTGGGGATGGCTAAATTCATACTTAGTATTTATTTATTTTTTCTCTGATTTCAGTGTATTTTTTTACTTCAACAAGATAGAAACCAGAAAACACTGGTGAAAGCACACCAGGTCTGTGATATGAGATTACTGTATTAGAAACGTGGAATTTCCTCATTTGATATGAAAAATGGGTTATGAAATGTTCTTTATCACCTTCATGTTGAAAGTTGGCTTGAGGACCTTGAGGAGTTTCTGCGGATATACTGGAAAAGAACAGGTTAGAAGAAAATGATCTGGGTCAATGTGACTTCTCACAATGGTAAAAATAATTCTAGACATACGCCTAGGTTTTTCTTTTCTTTTTTAATAAATCTGAAAAAGACTGAATATGCTGCTGTTTGATTTGGAGATGTGAGTTTGCAAATTTAAGAACTTTCTCAAAGATATATATATATATGGTGTGGCATTTAGGGAGGATGTCCTATTTATATAGCAAATGTCATAATCACTTCTGATAAAGACAAGTGGACTAAACATAAAATTGTTTAACAATTGTTTCAACAGGACCATGTTACAGGTTTCTTTTAAGGGAGTGACAGAAATTGTGGTATCACTTGTTGAAAAGTGTAGACTGGTTTTCAAAGTATATAAAATACCTTTTACATCAAAATACAAACTATTTTTTGCCTAAAATATTCACAAACCATAAACATCTGTTGACTTTCTAGTGCTCTAGTCTCATACATATTTATAGATGGGTATGTACATCTGCCTGTGTACAGGTGCAGGGCAAGGTGTCAATATATTCATTCTTGTTTTGCCTAGATTCTTCTAGATTTCTCTCAGTGAATTAGCTTTTCCTTAAGAGAAATCGTTTATTCTAATTGATTTTGGTCAAATTGGCAAAACTGTTTGAGAAGAGTTCAACCAAGGCCAACGTTTAAGGCATTTTCTCACACTTGCATGGGACCGAAACCACTTCCAAGCAATATTTCCAGACAGGTGACCTTTCTGAATGCTTCTCTGTCCACCCGACATTGTTGGTCTGTTGATGCTCACACTGTCCCAAAGACCACCTGATTCGCTTCCAGTCTCTGTACAGATCGCCGTCAGCCCTCTCTCACTGTCCCCTCTCCCCAGACTTTTTCAGCACCCTTTGCTTTCCAGCTTGAGTGTCAGGCCCAGTCCTCTTTCTGATGTACTCACCATGTGGTTGGCTCTAGGTGCCCTGAACGCTTTTTGCACCTCTTAATACACTCTTGTGCTTGTGTTCTCTGACTGCATTTTTACCAAGGAAGCCACTGTGTACCAAGGAGGCTGAGACCCATCCTATGAAACCTGCAGAGGTTTTGACTTGAAGACGTCAAGCATATCTTCAAGGCCTGCCTGAATCATGCCTATGTCTGTTGATCTTCCTTAGCCCAGAAAGAGACTCAAAAGAGCTTGTAGGTGGAAGAACCCCGCCTTCTGTAGAATGATTTCAGTTGCCAAGGGTGGAGCCAAGCTCTGTAACCAGAGAATGAATGCTTCTTTTAAGTACTAATGTGAGAGCTGACAAATACCCAACTCTGAATCAATTTGACTGACAGTATGACCACTAGGAAAGAATGAAAAACCCCAGTTACACTTGGATGGAATACCTAAGATCTCTGCAGCGAATGCTTGGTTTTCATCTAAACTTTCCCAACATTAAATTAAAGAACAAGGGCTCAAAATGTTTTCAGGATTGCTCACACGTAGTACAGCATGGTGAACAAGAGTGGTTTTTTTTTTTAACACATTTTGTGATTGTATATTTTGGGTCAGCTGTAGCTGTGACTTGGTGTATTACCCTGATTTAGAAGTCATCATTCTCTAAAACACATGGTTCCCAGACTCGGTGTGTTATGATTTGATTTTGAAATTAAAAAAAAAAAAGAAAAAAAGAGAAAAGAAACCAACAACAGCAACAAACACTGAAGAATGTATTAACTTTGTAATGTTTACATAGGGAAGTTTTTGGCTGAAGAACTAATTTCAATTGGAGATGAAAATACAGAGAGGAAGGTGGTATATTAAGTAGCCCATAGTTTCGCACTGGCATACATGTAGAATTCTTGAACTTTCTATTTGACTTCAGTTGATAAAAATTTGCTCTGGGTGTTACAGTATAGCGTCCTCAGTGTTCATGGATTCTTGGTTCTCTTATGTAACATGGGACCTTGGGGCCTATGACATGCACACCTCACCCTGCATCTCCTAATTTTCCAGCAAGCCACTGTGAAATGAGTGATGTGAAATATTACCTGCTATGCAAAATAGATGACGGAGCCTTGAACCATCTCTTAAGAATGAGAAGAATACATGATAGAGAAAGAGATGTTAGAGGAATTCTCATTCTAGAGAAGGAGCTTTTAAAAACTGGACTAACAAGGACAGTTGATGGAGAGCAGGGTGACAGTTAAGGGAGGGGAAGTGGGTAGAGGGACTGAGCAAAAAGGAAAAGGACTCGTGGACATGGACAACAGCGTGGTGATTGCCGGAGTGAGGAGGTATAATGGGTCTAAATGGTAATGGAAAAATATACTTAAAATAGATAACAACATTATAGACCTGGATTAAGATAAACCAACAAACATGTCTCTGTCTCAGGATGCTGTACAAGAATGCTGAGACAAGTGAGGGATGCTGATAGATGCAGGCACAGAAGGGGGCCAGCGCGGTGGGCGTGGAGGCTGAGCGTCTGTGTGCCTGGTTCAAGCTCCTGCACAGCGGGAGGTGGCAGCTGTGCTCCAGAACCAACACTGGATGCAGTGAACACTAATGCACTGAGTGCGGAGTTTTAGTTACAGATTTAGTAGGTTTCAGTGATCTCTTGCCAGGGGAATAACTGCCAATAAAGATCTGGTATCAGATATGAGATGAAAAAAAAGGTAACTAATTTTTATAAAAAGTCTTACTTTACACATAGAGGGCCCTAGAATCCAATGTCAGTCTGAATCTTCTCAGTACCCTGATGAGCTCCTCTTGTGGAAGATGCCCCTTCACAGGGTTTCTGTCAGAATTAGGTAAGATTCTGATGTTTGGGCCCAGGAGATGACCACGGCACATGAAAGGTTTATCCCCCCTTTTATAATTCTGACTTTAACGAAAGTTTTGTTGGTTTTATAAAAATCTATGTTAACTTAGTTTGGGGCACCCTTCCAGTGCCAATGCGAAGTGTCACCGCAATAGAGTGGTTGTATCACCCTCACAAGGTTACAGACGAAAAGGGATTTAACTCGTGCCTTCCTGGACTTTATTCCTTAGATCACCCAGTCGGGGCCTTATTCTTCAGCAAGGTGGCCAGGCTGTTGCTGTTCTACAGATGCTGTTTTTGGCACAGGGTCCGTAGGGTTCACGTGTTGAATCACCAGCTCATTTGAAGTAAAGTCATTACCATCCAAATGGATCAGCCCTCTCCAGATCTTCATTAGGGTTCAAACCACCATTGATCTCATTTCTTTGAAGTTTATAGTTTAGATCACCTGCTTCCCACCTCCCACACTTTTTTCTTCATTGTAGTCTTACCTGTCCTTCTGCCTTTCCCCCTCCTTTCCCCCCTGCCTTTACAGTTACACTTTTTGGAATTTCTTTGATTGGGCTGTTGACTCTTATACTCTTCCATGAGATAAAAATATAATAGATCCTGATAAATGAAGTTTTTTTAAAATATATTTTATTGATTATACCATTACAGTTGTTCTATTCCCCCCCTTCATTCCCCTCCATCCACATACTCCTTCCCCCACCATTCTCCCCCCCTTAGTTTATAACCACATGTCTCAAGTTCTTTAGATTCTATATTTCCCCTACTATTCTTGCCCTCCCCCCAATCTATTTTCTACCTACTGTCTATGCTATTTACTCTACCTTCTCCCCGCTTCTCCTCCTCCTACTCCCCTGTTGCTAACCCTCCATGTGTTCTTCATTTCTATGGTTCCACTCCTGATCTAGCTGTCCTCTAGGTTTGCTTTTTTTTAGGTGTGGTTGTTAATAACTGTGTGTTTGCTGTCCTTTCACTGTTCATATTTTTCATCTTCTTTTTTTTATATAAGTCCCTTTAGCATTNTCCGGGACATCTTTAAACATTCCAACATCCTGGATTTCCTGGAAGTCTATTTCCTTTGCCAGACTGGGGGAAGTTCCCCTTTATTATTTGTTCAAATAAATTTTCCACTTGTGGCTGTTTCTTTCCCCCTTCTGGTACCCCTATAATCCGGATGTTGGAATGTTTAAAGATGTCCCGGAGGTTCCTAAACCTCTCCTCATTTTTTTGAATTCTCATTTCTTCATTCCTTTCTGGTTGGATGTTTTGTTCTTCCTTCTGGTACATTCCATTGATTTGAGTCCCAGTTTCCTTTTCATCACTATTGGTTTCCTGGACATCTCCTTCATTTCAATTAGTTTAGCCTTCATATGTTCCTCTAATTTGTGACTATAATCAACCAGTTCTGTGAGCATCCTGATAAACCGTGTCTTGAATTGTGCTTCTGAGAGGCTGGCAATTTCTCGGTAGCTGAGAGTTATCGGCTCTGGGACTTTTGAGTTCTTCTTGCGCCATCTTTTGGGCTGTTCGTGCCTGTTATGTAGCAGGATCGGAGCCCTAAGGTGTTCACTAGAGCAGGGCAACTCAGTCGCTGGGTTGTGACGTTGTATGTAGGGGCGGGGTCAAAGAGGAACAATGGCGTCCCATCTGCCACCTGCCCCCGCGCCCCCACTGGTGCCGCAGCTGCCACCGTCACCAGGCCCACGCATTTTGTCCCACTGCACGTGAGTGTGCCACTGCCGTCAGCCCTCGCCCCCTGGGGCCTGTGTGGTCCGTCTCACTGTGCGCGAATGTGCGACCGCAGTCAGTCTGCCCCACACCCCAACTGGTTCTGGGCTGCCTGCGCACCTAGGTCGGGGGATCTGTCCTGCCCGACCCTGCTCACTGCTGGCTCCGCCCCTCTTACCATTCCCGTTGAAAGGTTAGACGTAGTCAGACTTCAGTATAATTCAATTTTCTGTCCTTTGGCTGTGTCTTTGTTCTCCATACCTTAGTCGTATTCAAACTTGGTTGTGGGAGAAGGCACAGTGTTTCCACCTATGCCTCCATCTTGGTGGAAGTCCCTCCTGATAAATGAAGTTATACCTTAAATAAATGCCTATATTATAAAATTGAGTGTTTCCTACCGAATGTTGAGGGCACATATTATTATTCTTACCACTTATCATTTGTTAGCCTCTAGGCACATTTAAAAGAAGATTCTCATCATCCCTGGTAGATGCTGGTATTTGGCCAGATCTACACCTTCAGAACAAAGTGAAGGAATGACTCAATTATTCTTGTTCACACCTGAGTTATCTGTGTAATTGGGACAGGGAAGTGCGGGCAAAAGATGCTGCCGATTGCTATTTTTAAGCCCTGCTCCTGCTGCGTTGTTCTTCTCATGTTTCGCTAGTGCTGTCACTGGCTTTAAATATTTTACATATCATAATTAATGATGTGGATGCACCCTGAGGCTTACTTAGCAAAAGGCACAATTTCTCAAATTGAATAGCAAATAATTACATTGGTGATGTCATTTGTAAGTAGGAATTGAACAGATACATTGGTGTGTCATCGGGTTTGTGTATTTTAACAGTGTGTTCTCAATTTATTAGTGAGAGTTACGAGAGGGCTATTATTGTCAAAAGCTCAGGTATGTGTGGGAAGGAAATTACATTAATAGGATGATAATTGATCTTTAATGGTATAAAGAAAGAATGGTCTACTTGACCTCAAGAGTGCTTAATAGTAAAGGCAGAACATATTTAACCCAATTTTCTCATGCAAGGAGGAAACTGCTGTTTGTTTTTTTTTTTTCCATTTTAAAAAGTGGAACCCTATCTCTTAAAAACAAAACAAAATAAAACTTAAACACTGGGCTTCGGACAAACTGTAGTACTGGGCTCACATGCCAAGCATTATATAATTAGTTAGTTGGTGATTCCAATTTTAGCAAACTCCCCTGTTTACTAAGTAATGGATTACTTTCATTTATAGGTAGATGTCTTCCTTCAAAGATAAAGCCTACTTTATACCCAACCTAAAAAGGCATTTCCATAACCAAAGACAACTCTGCTATAAATAGACAGTCATGATGTTGCTTCAGCGGAGGAGAGTTCATGCCATTAGAAACTTCACTCAGAAATGCAGAGAAGTGCTTAATAATGAATGAATGTGATTTAAGGCCCCTTTAGACTGATGACACGTTTCCTATAAATATTACAGAGACGTTTAAATTTTTATCTTCCGTAATTCTAATGAATGAATCTCCCTGACCCTTACTGAAAATTATACCTGTAACGTTCTGCAATTTACTGATGATTGCTTAGGCTATTAAAGAGACTTGGGTTTCAAAACATTTTCATTTCATTCATTGGTTCCTGTAATGCCTTTGGCACCGAAGTTGGAAAGAGTCAGGTTGTGTGTGTTTCCAGCATCCATCACGGGGAGGATGTTGTAGTTCCTTCAACAACTAACTTCATTAACACGTTAAAAGCCCTACTGATGTGGAAACGTGGGGCTTGGATGAAGCCTTGTTTCCTGTGGATGGTATGCTAGGAAAAAAAGGTAAAGAGAGAAGGGTGTGCAGCTGTGTGTCGACAGAGCGTGTCTCACCCACCTGCACTTGGACCACAGTATTCCGTTCCATTCCTGCATTCCCATTTGATGATGGATAAATACGGAGGGACAAGGAGGTGGAAGTCTTACTGGAACTGTTTCCGGTGTTAATATGAAGTATGAAGCACAACGCTAATTAAATCCTCTCACATACCAGAGGAAACGATGCTGCACTTAGCTAGAATTATCACATTTTCCAGATAACCGTAGCTTCAGTAATGCAGTTTACATTTATTTATTTATTTACCCATTTATCTCTATATATTTATTTTGTGAAAAACTGTCTACACTGCCAAACTTATATTGTTTGGGTGGAAAGTATAGCAAATACATGCATTCATTCATTTTATCAACACTTTTTGGCTATTTTTAGTAACTGAATCACTGTGCTGGGTATTAGGGTATACTGTTTCAAAATGTGTGTACACAAAGCTCAGAAGAATATATGCAGAGAAGGTACTATGGGAATAGACCAGGGAAAGGCACTGGACAGCTTTTTTGACATGATCTTGGACTGAATTTTAAAAGATGAATTCTTTCTGGTTCACAGAAGAAAACACATTTGAGGCATAGAACAAGTATTCAAAGCAGCTGTGAGTAGGAAACAAAATATAACTTAACTGATAGCATGTGTGCTCTAGGTTCATCCTTTCCCCCATTCCCTTCATGGTTGGAAAGTTTCTTCCTGTGTCTAACTGGTTGCTGTATATTCCATCTCCCCAGTATCTCCTATAGCTCTTCCTCCCTCTCTTACCTGCTTCACTGCCACTGTCTGAATTCAGGATCTCCTTCTTTCTTATCTGGGCTGTCAAAGTAGTCTTCAAGCAGCCAGCCTTGCCTTCCTCCATCCTATTACCCATTTTCAAAATGAGTTTCCTGAAACACATATCCAATCCCATTACTTCCCCCTTTTGTCTCTGGTAACTCTTGAATGGAAGGCAGACCCTGAGACACCGCACAGAGGCCTCTGTCCCATCCCCACACCCACACTTCTCCTTTCCCCAGCAAACTGATTACCTCACAAGTCTCCAAACATGTCATGTGTTTCTCTTGTCTCCTTGCTTTTACACGTGATTTTTTTATGCATAGAACAGCCTCAATCATTTGTCCCTAAACCCAACTCCCAAGACACATTTTGAGTATTTTCTCCTCTTGAACGTAGTTTGTGACTCCCCTGCTTCAGCGCCTCCATTTTTCCACAATACACATCCCTGTCTTCTAGCATGTATTACTCTGTATTTGTGTGTGTGTTCCTTACTAGTACATAAACATCCTAAAGGTGGAAACTATGCGTTATCTCTTTATATGAGGCTCCTAACACAATATTCTACATGATAGAAATAATCAAGAAATGAATTAATGAATAGGTTACTTGTCAGGAATACAGTGTGTTTGTTATTGTTTTTTTAAAGATTTTATTTATTTATCTTTGGAGGGGAAGGGAAGGAGAGAGGGAGAGAAATATCAATGTATGGTTGCCTCTCGTGTGTCCCCTGCTGAGAACTGGCCTGCAACCCAGGCATGTGCCCTGACTGGGAATCCAACTGCAATCCTCTGGTTCTCAGTCCCATGCTCAATCCACTGAGCTACACCAGCCAGGGCTCTGTTCATTATTCTTATTTACAGAAAATTTCATAATCTTAAAGTTGACTTATTAATTTTGGCACACTCATTGCCCAGGACAATTCCTAGCATATAGACTTTGAATCATAAATACATGTTGCCAAAATGAATAAAGGAACTACTATTATGGGTTAAATTGTGTCTCCCCTACCCCAGTACCTATGAATGTGACATTATTTGGAAATAGGATTTGCAGATGATCAAGCTAAGAAGAGGGCTTTAGGGTCGTTCCTAACCCAATATGACTGTGTCCTTATAAAAAGGGAAGATTTGGACAGAGAGAGAGACACATAGGAAGAACACCACATGAAGGCTGGATTTATGATGCCACAGCCAAGGAATACAAAGAATGCCAGCAAACCAGCAGAAGCTAGGAGAGAGTCATGGAACAGATTCTCCCTCCTAGCTGTTGGAAGGATCCAGCCTTGCCAATATCTTTGTCTCAGCTTTCTAGCCTCCCAGAAAGGTGAGACAATAAATTTCTGCGGCTCCAAAGTCACTCAGTGTTATGGTACTTGGTTACAGCAGCCCTAGGGAAATGAATACACCTGCAGAAAAAGGTTTAAACATGTTGTGTTATCCAGGGACTGGCAGGGATCTGCAGGGGAGCTGCAGCGTCACTGATGAAATTTATGGGCAGTGACGAAGGCCAGAGATGCAGAATTCTTTTTAACCCCGGCGAGTGAGAGAATTACTGAAGGTGTTATAAAAAATACATTGGTCATATTTTGCTTGCTTGTTTGTTTTGTTGTTTAGTTTCCTGTTAAAGGTGAGATCATATGGTATTTGTCTTTCACTGCCTGGCTTATTTCGCTCAACATAATGTTCTCCAGTTCCATCCATGATGTTGCAAAAGGCAGGAGCTCCTTCTTCCTTTCTGCTGCATAGAATTCCATTGTGTAAATGTACCATAGCTTTTTGATCCAGTCGTTTACTGATGGGCATCTAGGTTGCCTCCAACTCTTGGCTATCGTGAATTGTGCTGCTATGAACATCAGGGTGCATAGGTTCTTTTGGATTGGTGTTCCAGGGTTCTTAGGATATACTCCTAATAGTGAAATATTGCTCCAGCAACACACAGAGCAAGGAGCCCCAAAGGTAGAAATTCACTTCCCAAAAAATGTATTTATTTTGCAGTTAAATAGTAAGTGAAGGAGTAAAAGAAGAAACAAGGATGCTTCTGAAGAAATGTTTGCTTTGGGGCCCAAATTTTAAAGGTACACCCATTGCATCAGAAAGAGGATCATGCTTGACCACCAAAAAAGTGGGTTTGGGTTTGGGACCTGGCTGTCCCACCTACTGGCTCTACTACCTCGGAAAAATAACTTTACCTCTCTAAATATCAAGTTTTTATCCTAAAATAGAGACAAAATTGTAACAACTATACAGTTGCAAGCACAATGGTTGGCACAATTTGGATGTTCAATAAATATTTGTTAAATCAAAGAAAAAATACAGATTCATGTGGTAGAAGTTTTGGGAACAGTCCAGAATTTAAATTGAGAATTAGATATTCATCTTAGTGGCCAGGAAGGTGCATTTTTACAAAAACCTCCTCAGGTGATTTGGGTGTACACCTAAGTTAATAGCTCTGAAGTAAGGACTTTTCCTTTTCCTGCTACTGGCTGGCTCCATCCGGGTTCTGCTGCCTCCCTCAGGCGGCCTCTCTGGTCAGTGTGAGTTCTACTAATGATTCATTGCAGAGGGAAGAAGCCCAGCCTCCTGGTTTCCTTTCTGATGAGGCTCTGCCCATTGATGATAAACTTATGTTTATTTTTACAATTGCAAACTTTTCTCATTTTTTTGTTTGCCTGTGTGTTTTCCCAAACTTACTTGTGTTACTTAGTCTTATTTAAACTTCTCAAGTTTACTACCCTTTCCTACTATTAATGTTATTTGAGCAAACAAGCTTTTTCCCCCCCCTCCTCTTCCCTTCCTTTCCCTCCCCTCCCCTCCCCTTTCCTTCCCTGGGTTTTGCATTCTGTTTCTCTATTTGGCTCTCACATGTTGCTCCTTGTGTCAGAACAGCTGAATGCAAACATTGCCAAGGAGACTAGTTAAACATAAGTCTTTCCAGGTTGACTATAGATTTATTATCTGACAGAGCCTTTTGCCCTTTTGAATTTAAAGTAAATCATGATCCCCAGAGAATCAGAGGGAAAGAAGTTAGTGTTAAATGACTGTTTTACGATGATTCAAAAAGGAAAGATACTTTCAGAAGTAGGCTAATATGTACAGCTTGAATGAAGAATTACAGAGATTGAAGTGTTTGGGTGTTTGGTTTCCATTTTAAAATATCAAAACAAGATGGGATCAAGAGATTTGAATTTAACGTACATAGCATAAAAGAGCTCATATAAGTTTCCCTTGCATTTAGAGCCATCAGCGAGCGCATAACCTAAGTGGAAATGGATATGTTCGGAAAAAATCTATATGCTCCTCGCAGAATGGTACATTCGAGAGACTTGCTAAGTGCTTACATTAATACATCCTGAAGTACTTTCTAATCAAACGTATTATTGCATTACTTTCCACACTGTTGTAAGTTGGAAAGTTTCCTCATGTGTTAGTGGTTTTTAAAATCCCATATTAAATCCTCATCGCAGATCCATTTCATCATCTCCCATTATTCTCAAACGCTGTGTTTGTTTTCACTAAGCTCCGCGGCTGGCCACTGTTATGCCTCGACATACCAGGCTGTCAGTTCGGAGATGGTGCATCTGTTGTCTGAACTTTGCGAATCAGGAAGTGTTATTTTCACAATCAGATCAGGGGTTAGTGGTGTATGTGTTAGAAGGGAGACTACTTGCAGGGATGACAAATGGAAATATTTTCTCTGTGGAGGCTCAAATCATTTTGGTGAAGCCAAGTACCAGGCCCATCCAACATATGTCTATAGTGACTTGTGGCTGAAATTTTACACCTGCTTATATTATACATGAATTGAGCCTGGTATCATGGGAATTGCTGACAGTGAAACTTGAAACCATGTGAAAATGATCTGGTTTCAGATTTGGTTTCCAACGTGAGGCTCAGACAATAGTTACAGAGTGTGCATGTGAACCTGGGCAGGCCTGTGTAATTCTGGTTTAAACCCAGGGAGAGGTTTGTAGTCCTACCTAGCTCTGACTCAAAACTACAAAGCGAGAAGAAGATCATAAATGTCTAGGGAAGCGTTCAAAGGGATCAGGGATTAACTACAATGAAAGACGATGGTCACCCAAGTGTGCCAGAGAACGCTGAGTGTACACTTTGCTCCCTTCCTCCACTACATCCCTTTGTGCTTGGACATTGTCTGTTGTTCCTTCCATGTAAATGTCGCCTTCTCTGTGAAACTTTTCTTGAGCCCACAGATCAGCATTCGATGATTCCATCCTCTGTGCTCCCCAAAGATTTTAATTCCTTCTACTTTAAAAGCCAATCCATTTTTTAGCAATTTTTTATCCCATGCTCCTCCCACTCCTACACTCCAAACCCCAGACAGGCACAAACCTCTATTATATTCCTCTTTGAGTTTCCAGTACCTCGTATAGAGCCTAGCATGTAATGGGCATGCAAGCAGCATTTGTTGCATGAATAAATGACAGAATTGATTGACTGTGTGTCATCACTTTTGTTTAGCTGTTGAAGCAGTGAATGTAAGCAGAATGTTGAGCCATTAAAAGAACGCAAAAATAATGAAGAAATTGGCCTAGTGTTATAAATAAGCTCTTGCATCTCTTACCAGGCCTCCAGAACTTGGTATGTGTGAGGAAGACCTGAGGAGACCAAAGCATAAACTAAAGTAAATAGTGCTTAAGATCAAGGTATTAGGAATCAGGCTGAGTCCATTCAGGTAGAAGGAAATCAGAAAGGGGACTGAGATGTGAGATGATGAGCTTTGATAAAGAGAGTCACCACCAGCTATTGGTTATCTCCACTGAAATAAAGCAAGAATAAATGACACAAAATTAAGGTTTTATACATATACAAGTATTGGGCATTGTAATATGTTCCTGCTTCAAACTTTAATAAGGGCCCACACTGCCACCAAAGGAATGATCCCACATTCCAGGGCCGGTTATACATTTTTAGAGCTTAAAACCCCTTACTGAATATTTGTAACCACCAGTAGTATTTTCTAAACTTGACTGAAAAGAATAATCCCTCAGGACAGCAGTAAACAATAGAAATTTTTCCCCATCTTTTGAATGAGAATCTTGGAAGGTATGGGCTGAGAATTTTTTTTTAAAATAAAACATTTGCTTATTCTTATCCTCAAGGAAGTTTGGAATCATCTTCAGGATGAAGTGTTTGTTCCTTAGAAACGCACTTTGAGTCCCCTTTCTGCCTCTGGCCCCATTTGCCATGTGTCCCCAGTATGTTTCAGTAATAGTAGCATGCAGTTTCAGGTCACTCTTTCTTTACAAATGCCATTATCCCTGCTTAAGATTCTGTTCACCCTTCCAAGCCAATCTCAAAAGACACTTTCTCTGGAAAACATTTTTTGCACCCTCCCAGAAAAAGGACCAGACTTTATCTTATCACTAGCTTCTTATTTGTTCTTTATGTTTTTTCCTTTATAGTAGGAGGGTCTTAAGATTAACAAACATGTCTAATTTACTTGGATTATCACCCCAAGACCCAGCGTAGTGCCTGGCCATAATAGAGAATGCAAGCTTTCTGCCATCCATCTCGTGCTGATATCGCTTACCCTCATATCTTTGGACTTTTTAAAAAAACACCTCAAGCGAAGCCTCCTCCAGGATGATTTTCTGGATGGCTTTGGATTTCCCATCGATGTCTCTTCTTTTTAATCATCCATAATTACCTCAGCTGATTGGCTTCAAAAAATTTTTTTTCATGTCTGTCTGTCTGAAGAAAGGACGGATGGGTTGTGAATAAGGAGAGCATTTTAGATTTTATTCGCATAAAACGTTCTAGAATGAAGAGGCATACTTAGATTTGGTTGTATTTGTAGTGGATGTTTCTTGACAAAGTATCTTTAGTAAGTATTTCCCAAAGTTAACATTTTTAAAATGCCAGTGATGGGCATACAGGAATCGGTTACATAATTTTCTGGACTTTTGACCCTTGAAATAACATAATTTTAAAATATCATAATACCTTAAGCCCCAAATTCTCAACCTGTGATCCATGTGCTTCCTGTGTTTAGGACTCTCCTAAACTCTCTAAAATTTCATATAATATTTTCTAAACAAGTATGTGACTTGTTCAGGAGAGAGAAGGATCACAACTTGAGTTCAATAAAGAGATCGAATCACTGAAGAGCAACTCTTCGGAAGTTGCAGTGATAATGGTAAGCATGATTTGTTTGTGCAGAATTTTGCGATTTACAAAGAATTTCCTCTCCATTAGGGTATTCCTTCCTTATAGCAGCTGTGAGAAGCAGCCACGGCAGGTTCTTAGCTCCATGGATCAAATAAGAAAATACAGGTTTTTACAGTGGAAATTCTTATCCAGAACCAGCCTTTTATAACCCGATTCCCTGGAAACCAATTCATATGCCTCCTCCCAAAGAAGCTAAGGACCTGTCAGGAAAGAAGACTAGGAGGCCTGTGATCAGCCAGCCACACAGGCCGTCGTCCCTGGTAATTCATAAAGCTGGAGGCAGCCTTTGCCTGGGAACTCTGCGCAGGGTTCAGAGGTAGCAGACGAGGGACACTGCACACTCTCTCCGGTAGCTATTTAACTTTCAAATCAGAAATTGGGCTTTTACTGCTCAGTCAGTAGCTCAACATTTAATGTGATTATTGACAAGTTCAAATTTTTGCATTCATGCATGGAGTTCTTGGCGTTAACTGAAGATATTTTATACATTTTCGTTTTTGTACATGCTTTAAGGTTGATCTTGGTATATTGTCTTGAAGGATAAGTGACCAAATATCTAGCAGTTGTATTCAGCTTGTATTAAAACCACTGTGCTATCAATAAAACCAAAAAAAGAAAAACAATACTTGGGAAGGTAGAGAACCTCCATTGGAGCACTTTCCATTATATTCACCTTTGCATAACTACTGGTTTCTTTGCATAACTACTGGTTTGCTCAATCTCCTTTGCAAATACGGAGAAGTTTAAGTTCCTGCAAACAGGCAGATGAAACTTAAATTACTCTTTATACTTTCATGCAGCAATTTCAACCTTTTTTTTTACCTCATGACACACATACACAAATTACTAAAATTCCATGGCACACCTAAAAATATATTTTTTGTTGATCTGACAAAAAATAGATATAATTTTGATTCATTCACACCAGACAGCTATTGCTGTGTTGGCTGTTATCATTTTTTTATTTGACAATCTAAGTTTGAAAAATCACGGCTTTAATAAACAAAGGGAGTTACTTTCCTTTCTGTCATTTGTCTTCAGTGTCCTGTATGTGTATAAGATGAATTGCCTCTTCATACCTTCATCTAAAGTACAGATTAATTAAGAACATCCCTGGATTCTCAGTATTAGCATCTTCTGGTTCATCATTGAGAAACATTTGCTGAATTCATTTCAAATGCAAGACACTGTGCTTAGTGACAACTTGAAATGCATGAACTGATACAGGCAGACAGACCACTGGATATTTGGTACCAAAATAAACCAGCTGGTTCAGCCAGCATCAGAAAACTGCAACCTTTACAATAGTGTTTCAGTGATGCCAAGGATCATGAACTGTGGGTCTACAATGAACGATACCCTTCTAACTGGTCATTGTACTGCTAGAAATTGGTCTTATTTAATTCTAAAGTTAGAAAACTCATGTTCAGAGTAGCATTACTTAAAATGGCAAAAGAATGAGATAACCTAAATCTCCAGCAACAGACCAACTGGTATGTAAATTTTGATGCATTACTTAGGGGATGAGCAGTTGACCCTGAATCCTTCTTATACCCCAACATGCTTGAGAAATGCAACATCTTTATCAGTGGCATTGGCTCGCTAATACAACGATTCACAGAGGAAGTAGTAAGAAGAGAGAAATTAAAATCTTTGGTGAAGGACAGAGGTATGCTTTGAAATTCGCTTCATGAGTCCTCCTACTTTTTCCTAAAATAAGGAATATTTTCCTTTGTGGAAGATTAGTGGTTTGCAACATTAAAAAATACTCAGCTCTTGTTTTGACGGTCCCACCATTCTTCCTAGCTGTGCATTTAGAAATGGCAGTCCCCTTTTCCTTGACAAATTGTTCTTCCCCAATTTCTTATAGTTCTCAGGGGGCGGGGGACCTGCTCTAATGTAGGGAATGATCCAGGGTCATCGAGGTCCTTCCTTGGAGCCAGTATGTCCCCCATTACTCTGAGGTCCTAAGCTGGGAGGATATCCAAACTCTCTTCTTGCCATATTATGTGAGTGTTTTCTATTTTTAATGGTTAAGAAAAATACCTGATCTACCCCTGTTCCTCTAAGTTATATGAATAAACCTTTTTTTCTTATGCTAATTCAATTTGGATTTTTGTCACATGCAAACAGAAGATTCCTGAGTATAACAAATTAGTATGGACCCATCAGATGTAAACACACTAAATTCAAAACACATTAAAAAATCCAGCAACATTCTAAATTTTTATTCATAGAAAAAGTGCTGTATGGAAAACAGTGATTATTGAGTTTCCGAAGCGCTCCATCTTTAACACCTAAATACAGCTATGTGTCTCTGTAACAGAAATAAGGCAACAACAGCACACTTATATGCTGCTTATTAGAGATCACTTTTTCTCTTCTGCTCTTTCTACCTGTCTGCATTTCTCTCCAGATTTTGTAGAATGGGCGTATACTTTATTTTAAATGTTAAACAGCAGCACTCACACCACATGTAATTTGGCACCATGGCAACATCCCAGAAAAGAAGGGGAAAACAGAGCAAGAAATGCAGGCAGTTAGTTAGGTACAGATTGATTACTGCCAAGTAGATCGTTTCCTTTCCGCTTTCACCTATTGCTTCTAGAGAAAATATGCTAAGCTCTGCTGAAATGCTTAAGTTACATGCTGTCAAACATCTATAGCTGTCATGAAGGTTGCTAGTGGAAAATGTTAAATTGACATTTGCTCCTGTGGAGTGCATAGGTGCTTTATTGGGGGAAAATGTCAGGTAAATAGAGGGAAAGGTTAAAAAAGAAGGCTTTTATTGTAATAGATAGCAGCGAGTAAATATCTTGGTAAATCTTAATAGACTCATGCGATGTTCTGACACCCCTGGAGTTAGGCTGCCCAAAGAGATGCCAACTGCTCTAGGGCTAAGATGGGCCGTCTCAGCAAGCCGTCTGCCGTCTAATCCCTATCGCCTATTGTCAGATAATGTTCAACTATTACTTCAGGGGGAGTGAAATGGCTGTGATGATCTTTATATCCTCTTAGCTTTATCAGCGACTAACAGAGCCTGAAATACAGCAGACGTTAGGTTATGTTTCTTTATCTGAGAGAAGCCCCAGGTTCTGGAATCCCGTGGTGTGTAATAGTCATCCGCTCTACAAAGATAACAGAGCCTCCACAATAGACTGTAATAGGGTTAAAACTAGTGCTGGTTTCTGAGTCTTTATGTGGGCAATTTGCTGGCAAAGTGCAGGGCATTTAAGATGGACCTCAGGGTTATAGTGTAATAGGATTCTGTCTCATTGTCAAGAGATGGATGGAGTAGGGCTCTCCAAGTTAATGTAATGGTTAAAAGGATTCTTTAAAAAAGATTTAAGCAGATTATGTATCATCTTTGAAAACTCGGACAGTAAATTCAGGCAGTCAACATTGAACCCAAGAATTGGGCTATGGCCCTGGCCAGTGTGCCTTGTGGGATTGGGTGCCGGCCTGAAAACCCAAAGGTTGCCAGTTCAATTCCTGGTCAGGGCCACATGCCTGGGTTGTGGGCTAGGTTTCCAAATGGGGGGTTGTGAGAGGCAACTGACTGATGTATCTCTCGAACATTGATGTTTCTCTCCCTTCCTCCCTCCCTCTCCCAAAATAAGTAAATAATAAATAAATAAATAAATAGATAAACAGATAAATAAATAAATAAATAAAATCTTAAAAAAAAAAGAATCAGGTTATGAAGCCTGACTTTCCAAAGCAGAGAATTAAAACATGACATGGGAAGTTGGAGGAGTCAGATTCTCTGGTCCACCTGAGTCCTATATTTTAAGACATGTTTTTGTGACAGATTATAAAATTAATATTGCAGTTGCACATAGTGGCCAAAACACTCTATTTTTTTGGCCCAATGATAGGATCAGTTTAGCTTAGACTCTGAGAGGGCCTTTGTTGTGACTCCCCTGGAAAACTTCCGAGCTGACTATCTCATACCTCAGCCTCCACTGTTAACCCTTCCAGTCCACCTTCCTTACCACCATCCCAATGTTCTCCCCACTCCCTAAAATCTCATGAATTCTTGTTTCTGTCAAAAACAAAACAAAACTGAGGACCTGAACCCCTCCTTAAGTTTTCTGTTGCCATTAACGTTGCCTTCATTTCACCTTGATATATGATTTCCCTTCTTTGGACCATTTCCTGCTGCTCTTCACATGGATCCCACCTTCACCCGATGCCTTAAACTTCCAAATATTCATTAATATGCTGTGATTTTTCATGTCTCTGAGACTTTATTTACATATGATATTCTCTTAATTAAAATGTTTTTGCTTAATTCTTCATTTGGGGAAGATAGTGAATAATAAGGCAGGGGAGGTACATGGAAGAGGGTAGTAGGGCTGCTAAATCATGGTAGACAATGATCTTGAATCAAAACATTTAGGGTAATAGCTATCTGAAATTCCCTTCTGTTATCAGGGATTTGTGATATCTGGAAAGAAAGGGACTCCATAAGAGACCCTGAAATCTCAATTCTATAATTTTCCTGATATAAGTTCTCTACTTTACAAATGAGAAGACTGACAACCTTGCAGATGTAAATTGAGAGCCTAGAGTCTTGAGGATAGTAGACCCAATACACCATGCTGTGTCTAGGCTGCCTCCACTCAACTATCTCATCCCCACTCTTTCCTGACACTTTGCTTGTTCATCTGCTTTAATATTTGCCAAGTTGTGTTCTAACTTACATGCTTGCATTTTTTCTTTATCTTCAAGTTGAAGTCTACCAGAATATGTCATTCAGTTTTTTTTTGCCACAGGGCCTGACACTTTATATGTGAGCTAAAAAAAAAAAAAAAAGTTTTGGCATGGCTCGTAAGTACAGCACAACTTGGTTGGAAAGTATATTTTCAGGCGTTGCATATAGGACATAGGATATACTGTGTTCTACCCCTGTTATTTGTACTTCCAACAGCCTTACTTACTGTTTGTCATTTGTCATTTGTCTTTTGGCTCACAGAATGCTGGCCAGAATTATTACTGTAGCCAATAGGAAAAGATCTATATTTTAAATACCTTAGGGATTTCAGAAATGTGAAAATATAATGTAATGCTGTTTGCAATTACTGTGTGTGTGTGTGTGTGTGTATATATATATATATATATATATATATATATATCTGAATATATGTTATACAGGGCAGACTTTAAGAAGATTCTCCAAAAAATGATTTGTGGGTCATTTTTCAGCATAAGCAAATATGAATTCACAATATTCATACTTTACATGAATAAAGTATTTAGATATGTGAATTGGTTGTAAAATATAAAGTTATCTTTCCATTACTTGGGTTATTTTTAGTTTGCAGATAAATAAACTTATATTTATATTCCATGACTTAATCAACAGATAAAAACTAAAAAAAACTTCTATTGATAAGGGCAAAAAAGGTGAGTAGTCAGTGAGAAAAATTGTCATATAATAAGTACTGGGCATGTTGTTATAAACTATTTTATGCACTGTCACATTCAATTCTCCCAACAACCTTTAAGAAAGTTGAGTGAACTGGTTCTTAACAATTATATAAATAAATAAGTTGCCCATAAAATTAGTCAACGGTAGAGCCAAGATTCTCATCCAGAACTGAGTCTAACTTCTGTAACCTTTACTGAATACCATTCTGCATTTAGAAAATATGTAGTTTTTTCAGCTTAGAGAAAATAATATTTCAAGAGGCTATAAGTATTATAAAGGATATACATTTATATGCAAAATGAGAGTCTCTGCTTCTATCAAAGCCCAGATAGGAAGACACTGGGTTATGCAGCAATTGCAGAAGTTTCAAGTAAATCATTTAAAGAATATATTGCAATGCATTGCCTTGGAAGGCGGTAGAGTCATCTCAGGAGATCAAATAAAGAAAGCTCTAAAGGCCTACAGCTTCTTTTCTGAGGTGAGGTAGCCAACAGGATGAAAGTCTCGTTTCACTTAAACAGCGTGCTGTGTACTAATCGGGCATATTTAGGGACTTCAGGGAAAGCAGCATTTAATACTGCTCTGCTGTATAGGGTAGCAGGGCTTCTTGTTGGAACAGCTGTTTGTTGATCCAGCTGACATTCTCTTTCATCCACCCATCCATTGTTCTCCTTAAACAATAGCGAGATACAAATGTGAGTTTTACTCACTCTAATGAAAAGGGTAGAGTTTCTCTCCCTATAAATATTTTCAAAAGCCTTGATGATTCATGAGATTTGCACAAATACATTTAGAGCTGAAAGTAAGTGTATAAGGCACTGGGAGAATACTCTGCCCCTGGCATTATAAGGGAGGGGAGGGCACCTAACAGTAAAAATAACTCTCCTTGCGCTTTTAAGGCAAACATGCTCTTCATTACTCTCTTCCCTAGCTCACTCCCCCGCCCCTGGAAAAAATAAACATCATCCAAAACAAAACCTGATACATGAGAAGACCGCTTCTTGGGTGGGCACAAAGGCAACCTTGCCTGAAGCAATGGGTATACACAAGATGACCTTTAGAATTTCCTTTCAAGCCCATTGTTCACTGGGTTTATCTAAACATTGCTTATGAAGGAAGATAAAATATGGATAAGTTTTCAGATGAAGAAAGCAGCAAAGACTTACTGACTCTGAATTGTTGCAAAAAGGAAATTGGATTTGGACCTTCATCTTCTTCTGCATTTCTCATTTATTTCGCTCAGACTTGGGAGGGATGTAGCAAGTATCATATTCACCCATGAAGCTCAGCTCTTACAATAAAAACTTGATGGCTTCATCTCTTTTCCTCTGCTGAAATCTGCATTTCTTTTCAAGTTACTAGTAGCTCTTCATGCTTCTCGGTGAGAGAAGATTTCAAACCTTAAAAAAAAATCTCCCTCTGGCATGTTTCTCTTAGAGAGGCTTCTGAAAAGAGGGGCTGAGTGTACACAACAGATTAGACTCAAACACCTGTGGTTTTCCCAAACATTTTCCAAGGTATCAGATCTCTAAACCCCTGTTTTGTTCCCCGTGCTTCACCTAGACACTGAATCCCACTCATTCCAGCTGGCTGTTGCTTATAATTCAGGATGCCAGTTGAGCAGCACCTCTTCAATGATCTTTCCTGAACAACCTTTCACCCCAATCTAAAGTAGTCACTTGGTCACTGTCACATCCCATTGTTCCAAGCCTCTACCTAGACTTTGTTACCATCTTGTTTATTTATTTAATGTTCACATCTCTCAACTGGGATATATTCTATGAGAACAGAGGTCAAGTTTGCATTATTCACCTCTATACTACACACCTAGCAGTTACAACAGAGCTTAAGAATAGTATGCACCCAATTAATTTTTGTTGGATGAATGAATGTATGGTGCCCTCAACAGGAAATACACTGTAAATGTCCATGAATAATTTCATAGTATACAAAAGTAACATGCGTGGAGATACGGAGGTAAATATTAATTATTGGCATCAACTTTATGTTGATTAATAACAGTAAACAAAGATTGAGACAGCATTAAATTTGGATGGATTTCCTAAAATAAAACATAGGAAGGCAAAATGTAAGGGTTTAGTTTTGCATTGCTTCCTTGAATTAGCAAAACTGCTTTCCTTATAAAAAAACCCTATGAGAATGAGTTCTCAGTATCCTTACTGGCTTTAAAGGTTGTGACAATCTCATTTGTCCCTTGTTTCTCTCTACTCTGTTTCTCCCTCTAGTCTAAATGCCCTGTAACCCAGAGATCTTGATTTGAACGCCACTCTTGGATCTGACACTGTTTCTCTCAAAAGATCTTAGTTTCTTTTTTTTTTTTTTTTTCAGCTAGGAAGTGTCCATACCCCTTGAAGGGTGTCTGCACTCAGCCAATTTGGGTAATCGCCTGAGCAGACCTGCTTTGGCCCCTGAACCCTATCCTAGCTTCCCTCTGCCCGGAACCAGATACTAAGACCCCTATATTTTTCTCGAGTTTTTGCCATTAGTCTCTTAAATTAGCCCTCTCTCCTTAGCTGGTCACTACTTCCATTTTCGTCCTCTCTCCTACATCTGTCTCTGCTTCTTCTACTTCACAGATCATATTTTATCAATTGCCAGGTTTTAAATTGTCTCTAATCTGCAGGATGAAGGATAGTTTTGAAATCAAGCAATAGCTTTAATATCTGTCTTTATTGGGGCTTATACCAAACTATATTGACTTTGTTTACATTCACAGTGTATTTTAAAATCTATTGGCATCAACATTAACTATACTTGGAAGACTCCCCTGAAGATAGAGTAGAAATTTTCTGTTTCTTTAACTGAACTTCCTATTGAACATATCAGTAATGGTAATGATTTTAGATTCCTGAAAAAGCCACTGAATTTTATCTAAAATTTATTCTTGGTGCCACCCTTAGCATCAACATTTAGTGAAACCGAGTTGCAGCCAAGTCCATCTTCAGCTGCACAACTCAGTCTGGTGAGGGGCGGAAGGGAAAACAACTCGATCGTAGTATTTGAAGTCTTCCATTTGTTGGCTCAAAACTCCCTTTATTTAATTACATGAAAAAACTTGAATTTATATGACTATTGAAATGTATTTATCACATAACAATTCCATGTTGATTTTGCGAAATTATGTACAGCATAGGGAATATAGCCAATGATATCGTAATGACTGTACAATCATAGATGGTTACTGAACCTATTGTGGGAATCAATTCCTAAGGTATAGAAATGTCAAATCACTATGTGGTACATCTGAAACCAATATAATGTTGTATATCAAGTACAATTTAAATATTAGGTAATTAGTAAATTTTTAAAGTGGAAAATACAGATAAGGAGCACACACACTTCCAACTTGACTTTCGTGTGAAGTTTCACTATTCTGCTAAGCTTTGTCCTTGGCCACACAGACAATTGGCCATCTCACAAATATATCAGACTCCTCCTGCTTTTTCTCAGACTGTTCCCTCAATAGGAAAACAATTTTAAGTTTTCTCTTTTTGAAATTATAATTACTATTGAGTCCAACTCCAATGCTGCCTTCTTTGTATAATTGCTCGTCATTTCAGATGAATCTAATTCTTCCTTTCTCCCCCCAACAGTGGATTTAACATGTCCCTTAGACTTTTGAATTTTCTGTAAATTGGTAGTTGAACATTATGAGTTGATAAGTTTCAGGTTTTCTTTCTTTCTTTCTTTCTTTCTTTCTTTCTTTCTTTCTTTCTTTCTTTCTCTCTCTCTCTCTCTCTCTCTCTCTTTTTTCTTTCCTTATTCCTTTCATTCCCTCCCTCCCTCCCTTTATCTTCTTTTCGCTAGGGCTACTTCAATCGGGAGGAACATACTGTGTTTTTTTCTTTTTCTTTTTTTTTTTGTAAGTAAATTTAGCAGCCGTTGATTTTTAGTGCTTAGATCCATTAATAATTAAGGGATGCCAACTGATAATATTCTAATTTTATTTTTTCTCTATATTAATAATTGGAATACTTCTATTAAGGAACACTTTCCTCTCACCATTTGGTTACTCTGTGGTTAAGTTTGATAGGAAAGGCAGGACAGATGCCTAATTTTTATTTTCCTCTTTACCTACTAAGTTTCAACCATTTAATTTTCTAGCACCCTGCAAAAATGACCCTCAGTTTATAAAGATTATTCTATATTAAATTTAAACCTAGGTGGTCCTTTACTACCAGATAAAATACAAGCATGTACCTAAAAAAGACTTGTAATAACAAGCCATTTTACTGGCCATAAACAAATGTTTTGTACTTGTTTCAGTCTTCCTTTTCAGACAATAATAATTTTACAAATTCCACATACCTCTGCTTAAGAAACCTCAGGAGTTTCATCCAGTCTCAATCTTTGAACTACACTTTCTGTCAATGACTCCCAAATTCCTGGGATTTAAATCCTGCTGGGATTTCCCCCCCAAATTCCAGTTTCATGTATGTAACTGTTTAGCTTGCCTTTGATATCTCTACTAGTTATCTCATAGTCAACATATCCAGAACTCAATTCCTTGTTTCCATACCCATAAACCTTCTATATTCTGTTTTCTTCATTTTGCTCAGTGGCAACTTCATCCCTTCGGTTGATTCGGCAAAAAAGTTGGTCTCACCCTTAGGCTTCCTCTAGCTCCTCAATGCTCTATCGCCCTTGATTAGAAACACATCCAGAAGACGAATATTTCTCATTTTCTCTATCGCTGCTATCTTCATTCAGTCATCATCATCTCTTGTTTGAATTATTGTAAAAGACTCCACAGTATTCTACCTATTTTTGCTCTTAGCTCCTACAGTCTAATGTCAAATGAAAAATGTTCAAATATATATCACATCATGTCACTCTTCCACCAAAAGCCCTCTGACATCTTTTCATTCCACTCAGAGTAGAATCAATTATCTCATCTACTACAATAATAACAACATCAAACTCCTTATCTTCCCTTTAGAGGATGAATTACTACTTTGTTGGGGCTTTAAATTTGTTATTCCCTCTAACAAGAAGTCATTTGTCAGATTTGTTACATCTCCTTCATTTAATGATAACGTTTTCATTGTCTCCTTTTCTTTCAATATCAGTTATACCTTTATAATATATATAACATTTTAATGTAGTTATCTATAAATGCTACTTTTATAGCATCTGGATTTATTATTTGATAAAGTTACCCTTACCATTTATATAATACAAACATTTCTCTAAACTTGCTTTAAGTCTTTTGTTTGGCTTTAAATTTATATTTTATTCCTGCTACAATTTAATACTTTATGCTACAATGCTGGACTTTAAAGATATATAACATTTATGCTAAAATCATTGATTAAGTAAAGTGTATTTTTTCCATAAATATTTGGATATATCTATTTTTTAACTTACCTCATGTTCTTTTGCTTTATTTTGGTCTTTGCTTATGCTAATGCCATACTGTTTAGATTTCGATAATCAGCATAATAAATTTTATGTGATATTTCATTTATTCTCATCTCTTTTTCAAAAAGTTTTTCAGGAATTATTACATATTTTTCTGTGTACTTAAAAATAACCTCTCCATTTAAAAAATCACATCCTTAATGGAATCACATTAAATTAAGCCTCTAAATGGTGTCTTATTGAGTTATCTGAACCCTTACACTATATGTAATATAATAATATAATATAAATATCATTAGGTGTCAGTAAGCAGTTGGGAAGAAGGATTTGAATGTAGATTTTAGGGTTTCTTAACCCAAAATTTAATGGTTTTTTTCTTTTTATTTTCTTTTTTTAAATTTTTAATTGTTATTCAAGTATGGTTGTCTCCATTTCCCCTTCACCCTGCACCCCCAACCCCAGCCATCCCTACCTCCCACCCTCGATCTTATCCCACTTTGGCCAGAATTTAATGTTAATATGCGCTAACTAACATTAATAGGTATTAACTTGATGAAATACATGTTTTTATGATACTGACTTATAACTCAAGAATATTGTATAAACATCACTCAGTCTTTCTATTTTTCAAGCCACTTATTTATAACTTCTGAAAATATTTGCTGATTTTTGAAAAAATGTATTATATAGTATATTGTATTTTCATCACTATTATTAACAGGGCATTATATATACGTATTTTGTATTTGAAATATATATATTTCAATGAATGTTCAAATAAAAATATATATAAAATAGTTTTCTTTTACCCATTTATCTCATTGAATTTTACTAGTATTTGTTATGTATTTGGGGGGTTTATTTTGACTATAATATTATATACAAAGAGGTTTTATCTTTTGTTTGCAATAATTACATAGGTCTCTGGTTATCTTATTGCATTAGCTATTCATGATGCTGAATAATTGTAGCCATTACAATCTTTACCCTAGTTTTAATGAGAATGGTTTGGATGTCTGGTAATTAATATACCATTCATTGCTTGCTTTACTATGGTAAATAGGCCATCATATCTAGACGATTACTTTTCTGTTCTTAATATAAAGTTTGTGTTAAGCGTGGGCCTGCGAACCACACAATCGCGGTTCGATTCCCAGTCAGGGCACATGCCTGGGTTGCGGGCCAGTTCCCAGCGGGGGACTCAAAAGAGGCAACCATACATTGATATTTCTCTCCTTCTCTCCTTCCCTTCCCCTCTAAAGATAAATAAATAAATTCTTTAAAAAAAAGTTTGTGGTAAAAATGACCACTGAGCCCTGGCTAAGCGGCTCAGCTGGTGGCACAGCATCCCTTACACCAAAAATGCTGCTTGACCTTCCGTCAGGGCCCGCACCGTGGTTCTGCATTTGATCCCAGTTGGGTAGGGCCTTGTACAAGGCAACCCATCCATGTTTCTCATATTGCGTTTTGCTCTCTCTGTCTCCCTTCTTCTCTCTCTAAACACATTCTCAAGTGAGGATTTTTAAAAAAATGGCTACTGAGTTTTTTGAAACATTCCTTAAGTACATTTTAATGTACTCACTGTGGGGGCAACTTTGCCTGTGAAGCTGCCCCGTCTGCCATGGATGAAAGTGAAACTACCAAGACATGATCTTCTTGGGGAGGAAAGGCGGCCGATCCCTCTAAGGAGAAGGGCCAAGAGCCTCTTCCTCAAGGGTCTTTTATTGGGTTTGTTTACATAAGAATACAGGTAAGGATCAAACAATAGATAGCATTCAAAGAACTATGAGGGCTTATTCTCAGTCAGGGTCAGATAGTTAAAGAGTCATAAAACTTTGAGGAACAAACTTCTTGCTTGGACCCTTATCATTTAAATGAGAGCCTTCTAAACAAAGCAGGTTTCATAGGATTTTACATATTCTTTCTTAGGCCTGATCACCCCAGATCCCTCTATAGCTGGCAAGGGGCTACACCACCTTCCCCATCATAGGTTTTCAGGCTTAAGTGGATTAGAGCCAGGAAGTGCTTCTCCCAGACAGAAATGGGGACTCAGGCTATGTCAGAATAGCCGGGGGTAAGCAGTTCCCCAAGTTCTTCCATGATGCCCTCCCAATTGATCGTGTCTGGCTTAGGTTGCCCACCCCACTCTGAGGGGTTGTACTGGTCTCTGACTAAGCAACCAACCACTGGGGGCAGGGGGCAAGCTTTGTCTCCTAAGTGGCTCGCACTCTGGAGGTTGTTCACTCAGCCTTAGCTATGGGGGGCAGTTACAACTCCTGAAACCTGGCAGAGCAGTTCCCAAAATATCACATGTTAATTTTCTCCCTCAATATGTAAATTCAACACATTTTGACATAAAATACTGTCAAACAACTCATACAACTAAAATTTATAATAGTAATGTCCTTTTAGTAAAAAAAGTGTGATTTTAAAATATGCTTTTCAAATAGGCTCATAATATGTTTAATATTTTTATAATATTTTTAATTTAATCATTTGAGCTAGATATATTTCTCATTTATAAAAATATAGTTCTATATTAGTATATAGGTGGCAACAAAATACAATATTACATGAATGGATATCATAATGCATCATGTTGGAAATGTAGGTTGAGTTTTTAGCTATTAAACATATTTTTAAAGAGATTTTCAAAGATGTTTTAAGAGCCTTAAAACCTGAAGTTTACAATGTGTGATTTAAGCAATTTTGAGAGAAAGCTTATTCACAGTCACACAAGTAATTAATTTCTTTTTTCTTAATCACAGTGTGTGCACTTGTATTGTCAGCATTTCCAAACTGTGCCAATTTCCTATACCAATCTCCAATGCCGATTGTCTCTTTAAAAAGTACTAACCAACATGGCTACTTTTTTTTCCTCAGAACATTTTATAATCATGTTGGTTGGGCTTCAAATGATAGGATTCCCATATAGTCTTGTCCTTAACAAAAAAGAATTGAAGGGCAGTTGAAAAGAAGAAGGACTGTGGAAAACACCCTTTGTGTGAAGTGAAATGGGGTGAGGTCACCATCAGAGAAAGTTCCCTGCTCAGAAGATTCATCCTTTTAGAGTCTGTCTCACCTCAGACGATCATTTCTGTCCGTCAGCAGTCCATATCTTTTTATGGGAGATCATTTCTAGAACACGTCAAAAGTTGGGAGGTTAAAAGACAATATGCAACTTTCTAGAAAAAAAATACGTATAACTTCTGAAATAAACCCAAGATAACAATTATCAATGATCACCAAGATTATAAAAACGCAGAGTATGGTATTAGAACTAATTCTTTTGTACAGGTATTTTCAGTCTCTCTCTGTATTGGAAAGGGTCTAGCATTTGAAATCAAAGACACCTAGGTTTATAGTCACAGATTTACAGGTACAGCAATTGAACACTCTGAGGTTCAGTTGCCAGAACTGTAAAATGATGGTAATAATACTTAACTTGCGAGATGAATGTGAAAACTAGAGAAAACATATGGAAAGTTCTTTGCATAGTGTGAGACATTCTGTACGTGCTTTGTGAATTGTAACCAATTCTTGTGATAACAACTATTGTTAATAATAATGTGATGTTCGAAATACATATAGTTTACAGACTAGAAAATATATAGACTTTTTATTTTCACCTTAAAAAATTCAGATTATTCATCCAGTTACTATGTGTTGTGTTCATTAGTATTCACCCTGGAGAACGTCGTGGCAGAGTAGGTTATTGATGACAGTGCTTCTTGTTCTTCCAGCCCCCCAATTAATCAGCACGGAAATTAATATTGCTTCCAATATTAATTTATTGCTACTCCTCGGCCTTTGTCATAGATCTTACTTTTTTGTAAATCATATTTTGACCTTTATACCCTCAAGAAGATGGTACATGAATACATTAATTATTTGCTCCATATTTTCATTCATAAGACAAACAACTAATGGATAGAAGCAAAAAAGATAAATTACAATTTCTTTTAAAATCAAGACTGTTTCAAACTTGTAAAAATTACTTTTGTGAAAATTCCTAGTAATGATATGTATATAAATTAAAATATGAATAAAATGTATATAGATGGGTGATTAAATAAGTATGTATAAAACTAGGAGGATAGCATATCATAGAAAGTAGGTTTTTTCCTATATAAAATGCATATATAAAATTAAAATAAAAGTAGGACCTCTTAAACTGAATGTACATACATTTTCCTAGCTCTGAGCTACTTTAGTGTGTCCAAAGTTTGAGAATGCATTCTTTTCATGATACCTTTCAATCCTGAACTTTACCATTATACCACTGCTGAAATTCTCTATTAAATAATACTTTTATTACATCATTTACCAAACATTGTCCTTCAGTGGTGGGGGTGGAGGTGTGGTATTACAAATACTGATACCCTTGGGAGCCTGGCATATTTTACAGTAGAGAATCATAAATGGATATTGCTCAGTGTTGACAATTCTGGACTTTACATGAGATTAGATTATCACAATTTCTCATAGGTCATCTAGTAGCCCTATGAACGATTACCTGCAGTTGTTAGAATTAGAGATTTTTCCTCACATTTTTGTCACTAAAACCTTATTACTAGATGCAATGGCAAAAAAGCATTCAAAGAAGTGGAAGAGTTACTACACGGTAATTTAAAGTGAGGAATGAGAGTTAGGAAGGTAAGAAGTAAGAGCAGGAAGGAGGAAATAAGAGAAGAAGGAAGGAAAAGGAAGAAAAGAAAAAAGAAAAGACAAATGGATAGAAGGGAAAAGATGATAAAGAAAAAGGAAGAAACTACCCACCATTTTTACTATGTGTCGGTCTAAGGGCTAAGACATGATATCGGATCCTCACAGTGTTATGACATAGGAATTTCCCACTTTGTAGCTGTGTACTGATGTGGTGCCCAGAGAAAGAATATTTGATTCCAAGGGATCATCGATACTCTGAGTATATAGTTACTCCAAATCCTCTACGCTTTGTTTTTTTCATTGGTTTTTATTTTTGGCTTTGTTTTCTGTCTTTGCTCCATAACCATCATGAGCACACTCTGTGGGCTAATTTTAGCCACCAGGATTTAATGTCACTTTTAACTACAGATGGCTAGGCAATTAGGTAATTTTGTTTCTCTAGTGGCAGCCAGTCAGGGTAGTCCTGACAAAGCTGCTGTAGCAGGAGATCAGTCACAGAGCCAAGGGCTTTGATTATTTTTCTTGTTGGGGACAAGCTCCCTTAACTGAAAACACAAAAACAAGGACAGAATACCATTGTGGGTGAGACCCCAGCTCAGGACCCAGACTGGCTGAGTCTGACTCTGAGCTCTGCTACTAATTAGATGGGATATTTGGGGGGATATTTTTAACTGTTCTGTACTCAGGTTTTCTCTTCTCTAAAAGGAGGACCCAAACTTGGTAACTGCCATCAACTCCTTTGGCAGTTATTTTGGAGTGGGCAGATTTTAAATCCCGAGCAGGTAGGTTAGGATGGAAGCCCTGTGTCCACGGAACACGCTCTTTCTTACTGACAGGGAATCAATTTTAGATGCTGAACAGGCAAAGCTGGGTCTTCTAGGAAACTCAACTTGACATCTTACTCCATGCAAATGAGTAGAGGGCAGGGCAGAATGTGGAACAATGTCTTGGAGTGAATATTTTCCAAAGGTAGAATTTATGAGGCTATTGAAATTATGTTCCACAAGAAGTATTGCCAATGCATGTCTGAAAGGAGCAATTTCATACAGATTAGAGTGAAATCCCTTTGATCAGAGCTGCTAAGAAGAGAGCCTCTTGCAAATAAGCAACAGATTATGGTGGGGAGGGTGTGGTGGCCAGCTCTTCCGGCACAACAGGCAGTGGATCCAGCATTGTTAGTCCAAGTTAATACTCCTCTCCACAGCAGGGAACTTTGCATATGCTATAAACTTTTTACTCATTGGACTTTTGAAATAATGTCTAGGTAAAGGAATTTTCTTTAATTGCTAGGTAAGGAAGACAGGGAAGTCAAGGTTAAGTTCAGGCTATCATGCTGGGTTAGGAATTTGGGCTGGAATGTGGTCTTCCAGATGCCCAGTATTTATCATTTTACACCCTTCAACATACTCTCTGATGAGAAATGCTTATGAGTTCAGTATAGGAGAATCTACAAGGCTTCTCCATAGCTTGTGAACTTAGAGTTTGACCCCTTGGAAGCAGACAGGGGTTTCTGAGCTTGGGCATGTACCACTTGGGACCAATAAACCCCCTCATTTATTCTCCTTCTTGAAGAAAAAGCCTGCAAGAGATTGTGGCAGCATTCTCCAGTTATCCTTCCCTCACAATTCAAGAGAAGGAAAAAACCACATTTGTCTATACTTAAAATGTTTTATGGAACCCTATTTTGAGATACCCCATTTTGCATCTTTAAATGCATGGATTTTCTTAATATTTAAGCGCTCACTGTTTTGTAAGTTTTGTGTGAAATTATTTGTACATATCACTACAATCACATACAATATATATATATATATTTTTGCTGTTGGTGGTGGTTTGTTTGTTTTGGCTTCTTTTCCTTTTGCTTTTGTTTTAACTTCTATGGTAAGCCCTGATCATCTTACTGGTATTAGTGACAGGTTCTATAATTTCTGGGTGAATATATTAAGAGTTACTGAAAACAGCTCCAAATCAAACTGCCCTTCTTGGAGAAGGTAAAGTACAACTCATCAGTTTAGTCATTGCATTCCATAAAGGGAGATGTCACTTAACTAGCTTTCCTCTCCGTGCCAGGAAATCGGCTTGAAGCATTTTTCTTGAGATAAGTGAACATGCTTGTCATAGCTTACTATGCCTGTTAAATCTTCCTATGAAATATTTTACAGAGAAATATGTAAATATTTTGACTGCTCGTGCCATTCTTTTCAGACGGCTCTGCAGATTATACACGGGTCTCTATATGAAAGAGGAAGGAAAAGTAAGTAGAAATTTCTTAATGTGGCATTTTTCATTAATGAAGACAGAAAGACTAAAGGAAAAATTTTGTATAATGGAGCCTTAATGTAAATATCCAAAAAGAGTAATATACACTCCACGAGCTGGCCTCCGAGTGACGCTCCTGATGGAAGTAGATTATGAGTCTCCGGGACAGCATGTCCTCTTACCTTTTCTTCCTGACAGCAGATAAATTAACCAGAGCTTAAGAGTAGACTACTTGCCAAATACACATTAGTGGAGACTTTGTACAGCAAGACTTTTATGGGTTTGCTACATTTTAGATGAATGAAGCACCCTTTAATCTTTACAACCTATAGTTAGCAGATGTGATACAAGTATTCTGAACAGCGTTGAGAAAAGTGAGGGAATTTTCCCCAGGTATTTCTCATTAAATGTAGAAAATCTTTGTTTCAATTCGGTTATTTTATTTTTGCTTTTTCCATGATATTATTGAAAGAATAACATAATATTGATGAGATTTGAAGACCAATATTATGGAATAATTGTACTGGTTCCACCATCTGAGAGGACATAGTGGCAGATGTTTTTAATTGTCAGATGACCATCTTTTTAATATTTTTTATATTTTTCAATGGACCACATTTCATTCAACTTTGAGCAGGTAAATGTAAGTGTATGACTTGACGGAGGAGAGAGCCACATTGCTAATACTTTTTCACAACTGCGGAGCTGGATAAAACAATCAGGTACAACTCCTGATTTGAAAAGACAGAAACCACCCCTTGGTCTGAACTGAAAGGAGATAGATAGTTGGACACAGAGCAGGGATGCCCGTCATTGGCAAGTGGCTGGTAGTCTGAGGCTTACAAAATGGAGAGTTGAAGGCCAGGCTGCAGGAAGTGCGGTCAAGGTCGTGCTACAGCCATCATCTGATCCAGCTTTGGCTCTTGCTTTGGTTGGGACCATCTGACTTCCCCTACAATTCCTCATTCTTTGCATTGCTGACCCAAGGTTCAGAGTTGCAGAACAAATGCCTGATCATTGGAGCTGACCCATCGGCCTATTCTGTCATCCAGCAGGCATTGGGAGAAGAAGGTCCCACCACCTTCTGTAGTTTGCGATGGGGCAGCACTAGGAGGCAAGCACAGGGAATTCTGTTCCAACTATGTTGGCACACGGTGAGAAACTAATAAAAATAGCGGAAAGTGATGATGGTCAGCCAAAAAATGACAAATGCCTGCTTCACATAAGTATTGGCTTGGAAGTTATGACATGTTTTTAGACTAGACTTTATTATTAAATACTATCAGACCTTAGATAAGTCCTTTCTGCTGCTTTCCCACCAATCTTTAAAATGTTTGGGGCACGGGGTAGGGGCTGGGTTAAATAGGTAGAGAGATTAAGCAAACCCCCACTCCAAAACCAGCTCATACACAGACATCAGTGTGATGATTACCAGAGGGAAATGTCTGATTCTTACCAGAGGTGGAGGGAAGTAGAAGAGGGCGAAGGGAAGATGAGTGTTGATGGAAGGAGACTAGACTTTGGGTGGCGAACACACAGTATGGTATACAGATGATATATTATGTAATTTTATTAACCAATGTAGCCCCAATAAATTCAATAAAATGCTTTTTAAATGACAAATTTGACATAGAATAAGAATGGGAAGTAAATGGCACTTACATGGTCTTTCCTCTGGTTTC
The DNA here is from genome assembly GCF_014824575.4 of Sturnira hondurensis. Lineage (NCBI taxonomy): Eukaryota > Metazoa > Chordata > Mammalia > Chiroptera > Phyllostomidae > Sturnira > Sturnira hondurensis. Next base: position 6,908,726 of record NW_028075269.1, read on the forward strand.
CATAACAGGCATCACTAATCAATCACTGTATTCTTCCCTCCTGAGACATGACCTCAGAATCCTGCTTCATACAGTGCTCTGGCAGCCACTACTTACTTATTAAAATTGAGAAATGAGATAAAACCTTGAACTAGAGGTTAATTACATTTCTTTAAAGTGTTAATGTTCCCTGAAGTTCCAGGACTAAGAAATATTGTTATTAGTTAAATTATTTTAGAAGATTAAAAGAAACCTAGATCAGGTGGACATAGAATTATAGAGTAGCTAATCTTTTAATATTTGATTAAGAGGAAGAAAATATTTTAAAACTTGACTGGCTTTTATGATAAGTGTTGAGATGTTAAAGGAACAATTTGCTCCATTGTGGAACGTGCTCTTCATCCTCTGCTATTAATCCAAGAAAGTCCTCAGCTCACAAAGACTATTCTCTGAACAATAGAAAAATAAGATACTGGTCTGAGGCTCAAATTATGGATTATATTATTGATGGTAAATAAATGTAACATTATACTGTTAATGGTAAAGAACTTACCATTAACCACAAATTACATTGTTAATGGTAAGGCAACTGCTGTTTAAGTAGTCTTAAAAGTTTATAGAATCTGAAATGGCTCAAAAAGTCTATTCTAGAATTCAGTAGGATATGTTACTAAAGAAAATGGCAAGTTTAGCTATTGTGACTAGGTTAACATTTTTTTAGCACTGTTTTTGTTTACTATTTTAATAGTGTGTCTTTTGTACTTAGAGATTTTTTTTTCTTTTAAATATTTTATTTATCTTTAGAGGGGAAGGGAAGGAGAGAAGGAGAGAAATATCAATGTAGGGTTGCCTCTCGTGAGTCCCCTGCTGGGAACTGGCCTGCAACCCAGGCACGTGCCCTGACTGGGAATCGAACCGCGATCATGTGGTTTGCAGGCCTGCGCTCAACCCACTGAGCTACACCAGCCAGGGCTATACTTAGAGATTTTTTAAATTGTCTCAAGCCACTATTCAGACTAGAGGGATATGCAGTTTAGCACAAGTGACACCAGATGGAATGACTAAAGTCCCCAGAAATTGCGAGTCTTCACCAGCCAGCAGCACCCTTCTCTACCCAGTAGGTTCCAACCGCTTCCCTGTAACCCTGAGCTGCGTTTTTATTCACCTGCTTGGCAAAGTCTCCTTTTGGAATAATAATACCTTGTAACATGTCCTTGAATTATGCCCAGAAAACCTCTCTCTTATTCAAGAAAAATATCTGGTTCCATGAAACCACCAAAAGACTCTGAAACATTTTTGGGACACTAGCTTTCTAGTACGGCAGTGGTCCTCCACCTCTGGGCCACGAACCAGTACCGGCCAGGGCCTACTAGGAACCAGGATGCACAGCAGATGGTCAGCGTCAATGTAATACACTTTATCATCCTGAAACCATCTCTCCACACCCCACCCCACCCTCGTCCATGGGAAATTGTCTCCCCTGAAACTGGTCCCTGGTACTAAGAGGTTGAGAACCACTGCTGTAGGGTACCTAGAACGGTGTTAGGTTCACAAGTTAGCCTTCCTCTCTACTTGTAGGTTACAACAGGGCCACATATTTTTCTCATTTCTGTATGCATGCCTTTTAACAATGCAACTTTGCAGCTTCTTTCTTCAATAGAGGTAGAGTCTGTTTCTCTATACTTTGAATCTAGTTGAGCCATATATCTTCCTCTGGCCAAAGGGGTTTTAGCAAATGTAATCAGAGGATCGAAAAGTACTTGAGCTTTGGAGTTTATATTCATGCTGCTCTTAAAAAGACTGAGCCCGCTACCAGGTAAGAGCCTGCACTAGCTTTCTAGATGAGAGACACTTATTTCCATCATTCTAGTTAACATTTTGTCAATCATCAATAATGTCAGTGAGACCTTTCAACCCCTTTCAGCCTTGTCTGAGCTGGGCCACGATAAACTGCCCAGTTAACTCTCAGAATCATGAGGCATAATCTTTGTTGTACTAATGCATTGAGCCTTGGGGTAAAATTTTGAGTAGTTAAATATAACCTTAGTAGTTGCTTTTAGTCTCCTCATTATTTATGCAGGATTGGTTCACCTACCTGCACAGGGAAGTCTCCAGAAACTCCTTAGGTGTGCCTACCGATGGTCAATTAATAGAATGCACCCTAGATGTACTGTAAAAGATTCCCGATAGCCTTTCCCTTGCTTTTTTTAAAAAGAAAAATTGATTTTGGACTTTTTGGTTTTCATTATTTTACCTTTAGAAAAAATTTTTTCAATTAAATCATCTACGTGGAAATTCTTTTTGAGGTCTAGGGATGATACAGGGTCAAACACCTTAACACGTCTGTGAAATTCACATCTGAATTTCAAAATGTCAGAAAGAAAGTGATTTCTCAACTTGTTCTAACTCCTGTTCAAAGTTAATCTGCCATGTGGATTCAGTGTGGCACTGAAGAGTGAAAAAGGTAAAAGAGACCAAAATTGTCTCAAAGAGAGAGGTAAGGAGACTCCTAACATTCAAGCTACATTATGTCTTCCTGACGGGAAATAGATGTCCTTTTGCTTTTAGAATTGAGTGAGTTCTTTGAGACATTTTGGTCTGGGTCCTAATGTTCCAGGGAGTGTCTTATCCTACATCTCAGGGCCAATCGATTCACATTTTCTCTCCTCTGTCTTCAGGCTCTTTCTAACAACACATCATTTGCCTTTTCTGGGAATTGCCTTCACATAGATTTCCCTCCAGAATTTTCATCTGTTTTGATTGTGTGTTACTTGGTCCCCTTTCAAAGTTAGATAGTTTATGTACATAACCATGCATGGATGTATTTCCATGTGTTGTATTTCTCTGTATTTCTCTTTGTGCCTTGGGAATGGTTTCCTGGGGAAAATTGGCCAGAGAATGTTTGGGAGGAATGGCAAAGCATGGTAATCTATGGTCAAAGACATTGTGCCTAAATTATATATCATATTTGTACTTAGAAAACTGCTTTTTTGTTTTTATCATCATATTTCAGTAATGTGATAGTGCTTGCGGTACACAAATATGCTGTCTATGCACCTCTGGAGTTCTTCGGTCTGGTGTTACAGTGTCGATCATTTCGATTGTTGCATCTTAGGAATCATGGAGAAGTTGACAGAAAGTGCTACTTTTGTGACTAAGCACATAATAATATTGGCTTTGCATTTAAGCCCAATATTCAGATTCAACTCACAACCACAATGTTCCCTGCAGAAGTGGGAATCAGATCACAGTGGTTCCCACAGCAGCTAGTTTTGAATAACTACTGGTAAGAATTCTCTGTGGATTGAAAAATGTAAATGATCAAGGATAAGAGTCATGCAAAATATCTTACTTTTAGTTCAGCACCACCCTTAGGATGTTACACAAAACATATAGTGTTGTCTTTAGAAGTCAGTAGATGTTGTGAATACTTCTATTCTGAAAATTCAACTTGAATTGTCTCCAAATTTTTCCTTCCAAAACAAGTCCATAAAGCACATACAGAAAGCTGTCTGTTAACTCTGGGCAAGGTCTTGTGAGATCCAATGATTTCTAAAATAAAGGCAGCAGGAGGCAGATGTGTTTCATAGAAGTGACTTCTCTTAATTCCTTCCGAGTCAGGACTGCTATGTCAATAGGGAAAGCACTAAGAGAAAGATTTTCTATGTTAATAGTAAAGGAAGCAAACTTTGGCCTGTAATTAGTAACCTGAACTCCCTTCTACTCCTGAAAAAGGAGTTCAAATAAAAAGAAACAAGGTTTCTGGGATCTGGGTGTGAGTTTGGCTCTAGCTGATTATGATAAACTGATAAGATGTAGGAGAACAACTCTTTTTCAGCCTTTTGCTGAGAAGACCCTCCAAACTCAGGTTCTAGGGACAAATGCTTTCTTTTTGCTATTCAATGAAAACTGGTTAAAGCTTCAAAGAAGAAACTTTACTGTGCTGTGATAGCTCCGAATCAAATTCACCCCCTGATTCTGGTCAATGGAAACACTCTGGAATTTCAACATGATTGCTAATCCCCAGTGGGATGTTTGCGTATAGGTATTCCCTAACTGTTTACAATCAAAATTAGTCTTTATGTTATTAGTGAGCCCTCCTGTGCGTATGTGGAGATTATGAGAACATGAGCTACCTTCAAAATATCTTTTACCCAGGGCCAAAGTTTAGAATTATCTTCTCCCCACCCAACTGTCCTACAGGCAATCATTCTATTTCAGTGCTCCTAGAATTAACAATGATAAAACAATGCATTAATGATTCCATATTTTTCACAAGTATTTATTGAGCATCTCGTGTAATATATGCAAAGCATTGTGCTGGCAGTTAAAAAGGAATAAGACCAAAGCTTTGGCCATGGTTGGGTAGCTCAACTGGTTAGAGCATCACCCCTATATGCCAAGGTTGTGGGTTTGACTCCCCAGTCAAGGCACATGCAAAAAGCAACCAATGAGTACATAAGTAAGTAGAACAACACATCAATGTTTCTCTGGTATGATACATTCATTCACAATATGTTTTTTTTTCTATTGAAGATCTGTCATTATTCATTCACTTATTTGCTCATTTAAGAAATATTTTTTCAGTGTCTGTTTTGTGCCAGTCACTATACTAGTCTCTGGAGATAGAACAGTGATGAAAATGGAGAAAAATCCCTGCTCTGTGGAGTCCCATAATGGTAGGAGAAGACAGATGATAAAATGAATGAGTTAAAATACACTGAGTTAAGTGAGGGGGACAGAAACTATGGAGAAAATTAAGAGAAGACAGTGGGAATAGTGTGTGTCTCTGTGTGTGTTAAGGGCAGCGACTTCGAATAGGATAGTAACACACACTGCACTAGATTAAAGTGATCAATGAGGCCAGCATGCTCATGGAACTTACAGACTAGTGGAGAGGAAAGGTCATTACACAGATATTTATATGAAATTGTGGTATGAAGATAAGCAGTATATATGACGCTATGGACAAGAGCACAGGGCAAGGAGACCTCGAGTAGTCTATGAGATCAGGAAGGTCTCCTGGGCAAACTGACATTAAAATTGAGACCAAAATGTAGAATAAGCCCCAAGAGAAGTGAAGAGGGTTGAGGCTCAGCACAGGGAAAAAGAAGCTCAAAGATGCAGAAGGAAGGGAGAACTTGGTGCAACGAAGAGATGGAAGAGATGGAAGTGCGAAATGGCTGCAGTGTGGGTTGGGGAAGAGTGACATCGAGTTTCCAGATGTAATCAGTGGTCTTTGAATGCCATGTTAAGAAATCTGGACTTTATCCTAACAGCAAACAGAAATAATTAAAATAATTTAGCAGATTGGAAAAGCCTTGAGGTTTGTTTCCAAGGGCTTGTAGGGAGGCCGGGTGGAGCTCCGTTCATTCAGAGTCTGGATCCTGAATGGTCTCTTGAGTCTGTTCTTTGATTCAATGAATTAGTTTTCCTTTCAACTTTAAAGTGTGTTTATCTGTGTCCCACACATGTATTCATTTTTTCCAAAAGGTGTATAATACTGGTAACTTATATTCTGCTCATGTCCAAACGAACCATTTTAATTTGAATTTCTGAAAAGATGTGTTGTGTTTCTCTTAGAAATGAAAGAACTAGAGGCCATATAAAAATTCTGGGTGAATAGCACAAAGCTCTAATTTTAACTTGCTTGAGTCTTTTTTGCATTTGACTGCCTTACTTTACATTTCCAAAACACGAGAAAATAATAATTATTAGCTCCCTTGGCATATTATGCATTATTTGTTTTCGAAAAATACAATTTGACAAAGTCTACCTATAGTATCATTACTTTAACTTTATACATTTTACATAAGTTTTGTTTTGTGTATTTTAATAAATTAAAACAATGTTAATGTAAATCTGAATATATGTTGCAAAACCTCAAAAGTTGTAAAAGTGTATGCAGCTGACCCGCTCTTCCACCCCTTTTTCCAGGCTGTGTAGTTTCCTCCTCTTGACATTACTTTTATATAATCTGTCCGGATATGTTTTGTAAATATGGGGATGTACACACGTATTTAATAAGACAAATTTTAACACTTTCTACATATTTTTCTCACCTTGCTTTGCCATTGAACAATATATTTGTGATATCACTGCATATGGATATATAGAAAGAGCTGTTTAATTCTTTTTTTTTTAAAAGATTTTATTTATTTATCTTTAGAGAGGAAGGGAAGGAGAGAAGGAGAGAAATATCAATGTATGGTTGCCTCTCGTGAGTCCCCTGCTGGGAACTGGCCTGCAACCCAGGCATGTGCCCTGACTGGGAATCGAACCGCGATCGTGTGGTTTGCAGGCCCGCGCTCAGTCCACTGAGCTACACCAGCCAGGGCTGTTTAATTCTTTTTAATAGTTATGTAGTATTCTGTTGCATGGATGTGACCTCATTAACTTTACTAATCCATTATCTAAGATATTTTATTTTTCCAAATATTTTCATGATACAAATAATTGAATACATATATTTTACATATATATATATGTATATATTTTTGCCATGTGAAATTTTATTTGTAAGTGTTCCTAAACATGGGAGTGCTGATACAAAGAGTATGCAAAATTTAAAAATTTTAATAAACATTGACAAGTTGCCTACATAATGTTATATATTTCCATTAGCAGTAAATGAGGGTGCTGGATTTCCCCACCCTCTATCACACAGTGCCTTATTATACTATTTGATCTTTGCCATAGAACAAAATGGCAATTTACTATTGTTTTAACTTATATTTCTCTTTTTAAGACTAAATAAAGATGAGTATATTTTAGTATATTTCAGTTTTATTTGCAAATCCTTTTCTGTAAACTGTTGATAACATTTGACTATATTTTCATCATATTATTATTATTTTTTTCAAATTTTATTTTATTTTATTTATTTTTTTTTAATATAATTTTTATTTAATTCTTGTTCAAGTACAGGTTTCTGTCTTATAATCCCAACCCTGCCCGCCCCCCACCCCATGCTCCCCATATTATTATTTTTAATATTGGCTTTTAGACATTGTTTATGTATGAAATGAATGAAACCTTTGTGATATGAGTTGTATTTTTTCCTCCTAGTTTACAATTCACCTCCTAACTTTGGTTAATGTGTTTCTTTTCATTGTACACATTTTAAAAGTATAGTAAAACTTACCACTCTTTGCTTTTATCACCTTTGGATTTACATATTTAGCATAGAACAGCATTTTCCACCTGAGATTATTTTGAAAATTTCATGTTTTTATAAGAGTTTATAGGTTTATATTTTACATGAAAATGTAAAAGAATTTTCTATAATTTGTGTACAACTCTAAGTTACTTTTTAAATAGGACTCTCTATTTGTTACAACTCCACTTTTTCGCACAGTCCAATCTTTATCCCCTTATGTGACATGCCATCTTTAACATGCACCTAATTTCTAAATTTGTTTGCATCTAAATTTGGACTTTTTGTTATGTTCCATTGATTTTTGTGTCTACTCACTTGGCATTATTGTATAATTTTAAATATTGTAGCTCTAAAATATGTCCCATAGCTACTGGACATAATCCTTCTCATATTTATTTTTGACAAAATTTGTTGGTTTATTTTTTATATGAACTTCAGAATCGATATAGTGGTAAAAAACTATCAGTAACTTTTGGTGCTTTAATATTTATTGATTTACTAAAAGGGATTACATCATTTTGAAGTTGAGTCTTTCTGCCTGGAAAAAGAGGATGCTTTTGCATTTTTTTTTTGAGTCTTATTTTGTGTAAAACAGTTCATGGATTGGTGCTGGTCTGCACTAAGAAGAGGAATTAAGAACACATGGAAACTTTCTGAGCAACTTGACATATCTGTGACATTCACTGTGGATTTGATATTCTTTTAAAAATTCATTTTTACTGTTTTTAAAGAATTATCTATGATAAATTGAAAGTAAAAAGGTTAGCCTTTCACTGATTTAGTCTGAGAGGCACTGCTGCAAACAAAATAGCAGTCTTTGTGGTCATAACTACTATTGTTTGATGATTGTTTAATGGGGTTATGTGCATGCACATATATGTATATGCTGATGTATAAATGCATAAGTACAATCATAATGATCTCCCTTTTTACTTAAAAAAAATTCTCATTGCTTGGCTCTTTCTCCTCATTTATATCTTGTTTATTCCACGGCATCTTTCCATTCCAAATAGCCCATGTTAACAACCCATGGTGTTTTCTTCATATAAAATAATATTAAATAATAGCAGGCAAAATTCCTTCTCACCAAATTTTAAGAAAATACCACTACAGCTTTAACAGTAAATATAATCCTTGTTTGGGAATAAGATTAAAAGTATCCTATTTATTTTCATTAAACAGTAAAAGAAGATGGTATTTTAAACATTATCAGACATCTGTGGTGATGTTTTCATGGTATGTTTTTTTTATTTTAAAGATTTTATTTATTTATTTTTAGATAGAATATAGAGAGAGAAAGGGAAGGAGAAAGAGAGAGAGAAAAACATCAATGGGTGGTTGCCTCTCACACGCTCCCAACTGGGAACCTGGCCTGCAACCCAGGTATGTGCCCTGACTGGGAATCAAACCTGTGACCCTTTGCTTTACATTCCTATGCTCAATCCACCGAGCCACATCAGCCAGGGCTCATGATACCTTTTTAAAATGTATCGGTGTGCTGAATTGCATAATCAGATTTCCAATTACTAGACCATTTTTGCTTTTCTAGAGTCAATCCCTTTTCACTGATTACAGTGTTTTACTCTTTCCCCTCAGCTTTATTGAGATATAATTGTCATATGACATTGTTAAGGTTAAGGTGGATAATGTGATGTGTTGATATACTTACGTATTGCATAATGAATACCACAATAAGACTAGTTACCACATTCTTCACCTCATGTAAATTACCATGTTTTTGTTGTTGTTATGGTGAAAAGTTCTACTCTCCTAGCAATTTTCAAGTATACAATAGAGTGTTGTATTTGGTAGAGAATTTTTAAGTCTATGTTCTTCAGGGCTGCTGGGCTGTAGTTTCATTTTCTTGTCATGTCCTTATCTGGCTTTGATATTAGGGTAATGCTGGCCTTATGAAATGAGATTGCAGGTGTTCCCTCCTCTTAAATTCTTAGGGGATTTTGAGAAGCGTTGACACTAATTGTCCTTTAAACTTTTGGGAAAGTTCACCAATGAAAGCATCTGATCCTGGACTTTTCTTTGTTGGAAAGTTTTTGATTACTGATTTCACTCTTTCCTATTATTACTCTGTCAGATTTTCTTTTTATTTATGATTCACTTTTGGCTGGTGGTATATTTTAAGGAATTTATACATTTCTTCCAGGTTATCTAATTTGTTGACATATAATTGTTCATAGTAGTCTTCTATGAACCTTTGTACTAGTGTGATATCAGATATACTGTATATTTAAACTAAACTTCAGTTTGTATTTCAAAAATTGCAAAACTTTTGGATTGGTGGTTCTCTGGGGTCAGTCAGATGGCATTATAAACAAATACACAATACTAATATAAGTTAAAGTTCAACCACAAAAAGAGGTAACCATCTTCTGGTGCTTTTGTTTCTCAGATTGTTTCTCCATGATAAAGCATGGGTTGTGAGTGAGTTCTTTAGGACTTTATTTCACCTACAAATAATATAGACATTGTTAGCTGTACTCATGGAGTACCTCTCCTCCACTTTACTGACACTGTGTTGGGCATATAGTGAGAGCCTTGAATTTCCTTTCAGGCCATGTCCTTATGCTTTAGGTGGGTACCAAATTGGATTTGTGAGGAGTCTAGTGCCCACTGATAAATTTCTTTCCTGTTGTGTAAAATGATGAGTCATTAGTTCTATTCCTTCATCAGTATGTTTTTTACTTTGGACATCTGGGTTTTGATGCTTTTTTTTCCCCTCTAAAATATGCAGTTATGGGTTGTTTTCTTACCTGTTGGATCTTCACTGCAATTGTAACATTTTTTATAGAGAAAGAATTAAAATTTGTTTTAGTTTCATGAAAGGCAAAACTGCAGTTCTATTTATTTCTCTAATTTAGCTTTGGATGATTCTTATGGATGACACAGCAAGGTCTTTATATTACATTTTAAAAACTAACATTTAATTATCACCTTTTAATAATGTTAATGCTGCTTAATTCAAATTATTGTCTTACTGACATGAATTTTATTTTAAAAACATTTTTATCCCTGATTATGTATTCCTCTTTTTTTTCATTGAATGTTAAAGAATAAAAAATTAAAACTTGCATATTTGCCAGTGAAATTAAGAGAATAGTTTCTCTGGTAAAGATTTTTTAAAAGTCAAGTTTAGGTCTTTATCTTTATACTTATTCTTTAAATCATGATTTTAACTGGTATTAGCAGATCACAGAGCTATTAAAATTACTATCTCAGACTTCAGGAAGGAAAATAGTGTTTCTACAAAAGGGATCAATTATGTGTAATGTATTTGGGGAGAGAGAAAGAAAATAATGAGAAATGCTCTTGGCATGGTGCTCTATGTTAGTAAAACAATAGTTTCTACATTAATGTATTTTCTATTATAACATGTAGTATAGCATAAAGGTAAGTAACCTTATGACGAAGGAAGTTCAGTGGAAATTAGAAGAAACTTTCCCAGAGATGCTCTTTATTTTTCAGGGATGCTAAGAAATAAGTTGAAAAATAAGAGCATTGAGTAATTACTACCTTCTTTTGTGGGTGGACCACACTTTATGCCACTTTTGATGATACATTTCATAAAGTCATCTGACAGACCCCAAAGAACCCCAAATCCAAAAGTTCTTACAATTTTGGTAAACAAAGTGAAGTTTTGGTAAAATATACAGGGGAAAAACTATGGTAGAAATTCACAGATATCTCTGAAGCATCCAAAGTATTTTTAAATGCCTTCAAAATCAAGGTGATATTAATTCAAAATTTAGAGATATTCTGATTGCTTTTGAAAAATGTTTTTGGGTTAAGAAGGGGTTACCTATGCACAGATGACCCAAGATCTCTTTTTTTGATATTCTATTTTTACTCATCCCTTACTGTGCTAAGAAGGTAGAGGAAACCAGATCTCATAAATTGGGATTTGTTAAATACTCAGGCCTTCAAAAGCCTACCCTTGAACTTCCAGTCAAGATAGAGGCATAGGTAAACATGGCTCGCCTCCTTGCACAACCATAGCAAAAATTGCAACTAAATTATGAAACAACGATCACCCAGAATTGTCAGAAAATTAAGCTGTATGAAAGTCCAACAACCAATGAATTAAAGAAGTCACATTCATCCAAATGGGTAGGAGGGACAGAGATGCAAAGACGCAGAACAGGTGGTCCCACATCCATATGTGGTGGATAAAAATCAGGAGGGATATGTAAGGAGTGAGGGATCACAGCCTCATACCAGACAACCCAGTCCTTTGGTTCCAGTACTGGGAAGACAAGTCCCCATAATTTCTGAGTGTAAAAACCAGTGGGGGTTGGGGTGGTGGAAGAAACTGTGAGACCGTTAGGCATCTTTTCTTAAAGGGCCCACAACTGACTTAGAACCTATACAGACTCACTCCCTCTGTGCTCCAGCATCAGGGCAGCTACTAGAAGAGCACCACTGGCACACAGGGAGAAATTGAAGTGTCTGGCATCAGGGCAAGTGCTGGGGGTGAATTAGATCAGTGGTTTGGAACATAAGGAAGCAGAAAACATTCAATCAGAAAACAAGAGGAAAAAAGAATGAAAAAATGAGACTAGGGTAAGGTGCCTTTGGGGCAACTTCAAAGACACTAACAGTCAAATCATAGGGGTGCCAGAAGGAGAAGAGGAAGAACAAGAAATCAAAAACTTATTTGAAAAAACAAGGAAAGAAAACTCTCCTAATTTGATGAAGGAAGTACACGTACAAATCCAGGAAGCACAGAGAGTCCCCAAAAAGGTGGATGCAAAGAGGACCACAAACAAGACACATCCTAATTAAAAGTCCAAATGTTAAAGATGAAGAGAGCATCTTAAAAGCAGCAAGAGAAAAGCAGATAGTTATGTACAAAGGGGTTCCCATAAGACTGTCAGCTGATTTCTCAGAAGAAACTTTGTAGGCTAGAAGAGACTGGCAAGAAGTATTCCAAGTCATGAAATGCAAAGACCTACATTCAAGCTCTATCCAGCAAAGCTTTCATTTAGAATGGAAGGGCAGATAAAGCGCTTCTCAGATAAGGTCAAGTTAAAGGAGTTCATCATCACCAAACCCTTATTATATGAAATGTTAAAGAAACTTATTTAAGAAAAGGAAGATAAAAAATATGAACAGTGAAAGGACAGCAAACTCAGTTATTAACAACCAAACCTAAAACAAAAGCAGACTAAGTAGAGAGCTACAACAGGAACGGAGCCACAGAAATGGAGATCACATGGAGGGTTAGCAACAGGGGAGTGGGAGGAAGAGAGTGGGGGAGAAGGTACAGAGAATAAGTAGCATAGATGGTGGGGAGAAAATAGACAGGGGGAGGGCAAGAGTAGTGTGGGAAATGTAGGAGCTAAAGAACTTATGACACATGGATATGAAATAAAGGGGGGAATGTGGGTGGGGGAGTGTGCAGGGTGGGAGGCAATGAAGGGGGGAGGGAACAACTGTAATGGCATAATCAATAAAATACATTGTAATAAAAGTACAAGTTGGTAGGTACAAAATAGACAGGAGGAAGTTAAAAATAGTATAGGAAATGGAGTAGTCAAAGAACTTATTTGCATGACCCATGCATGTGAACTAAGGTGGGGAGGATTGCTGTCTGGAATGGGAGGTGGCAAAGGGGGAAAAATCGGGGCAACTGTGATAGCATAATCAGTAAAATATATTTAAAAAAGGGAAAAAAAGACTAACCTAAACTACACATAAACAGTTCCCCTAATTAATACCTTGGGCCAAATACTTAGTTCACTGTATAATTGATTTAAAGTAGTATTTTTCATAGTAATCTCCAGGTCAGAGAACGTCAAATACCTTATCATTTTCCTCGTGTGTGGAATCTAATGAGTAAAGAAACAAAATAGAATAAGAGGCATGGATATATGAAACAGACAGATAGATCTCAGATGGAGGGGGAGGGGAAAAACTGTATAAAAGAAGGTAAGAGATTAGCCAAAGAACATATATAAGCATAGCCCATGGATACACACAATAGTGCGGTGAAGGCCAGGGAAGGGGCAGTGGGACTGGGTGGAGGTGGGCACAGGTGGCGGTAAGTGAAGGACATCTGTTATAGTATCAATAACAAAAAGGTGGATTTTTCAAAGCATGGGAAACGTCACTGAAACCAAAACTGGGGAGCTTGCATAAGTGCTAGATTAAATGCTGTTAAGTAGCTCTAAAAGTGAAGGCTGCAAACATGGAAAACAATCAGTCCACTCATAATTACTATGTCACTTGAATTCCAGTAATTGAAGGAGAAGGAAAAACAAATAGAGTTACTCATCTTCTTTGTGAATGAAATGTGCTCTGCACTACAAATACAAATTATTTTCCCTCATCTAAATCATCTACTTAGTGATAGTCTATTTCCCAAACTCATCCGCATCTCACTGACAATGAACATGCATAATCTAGTGATGGAAAGGTATTTTCTGTTATATTTGAGCTAGAGTTTATTTCAGAGCTGTATGCTTTAAAATAAGTATTTTATGATTGTATGTCTCTGTAACAGAATATTAAAGAATAAATGTTTTTATACTTTCTCTTTAGGAGAAATGGTGCATATATGTATTAGTTCCTGCCCAGAGAGCTCTACATTCATTTCAGAGAGCCAAGGTATAAATAGTGCCTACTGAGTGACTACACAGGAGATAAGTAAAACTTCAAAATGATGTAAGATAATCTCCCAGGGCATACATTAACATCTTTTTTTTCCAATCTGGAAAATTTAGGGAGTATTCTCCTAAAAATTGTAAGCTGTGTTTATTAAGTACTAAAGTGTTAATTTTATAATACATAGTTTGATGGCATTCTAGCTGAAGTGTTATAAACAAACCTGTCCATAACTTTGTAACCATGCAAATAACTGTAAGTTATTTATTTATTATTTTTTGGCAAAAACTGTGGCTCTCAATGTCAACAGTTAAACCACAGGGAAATGTGTATTTTTTTACATATAGTATCATCTAATACAAATTTGTTAGTGGTTATGTGTTTTTAAAAATGTTTTTCTATCTTCATTCTCATGTGCAATTTGAGAATTTTCTACTTGTTCCTCTTTGCGTTAGGAAATGAGGTATGGAGTGGGAGTGGGCGTGGGAGTGGTACTAATGTTTGATTGTGTGTGTATATTTCATGTATGTATGTTGGTGTGAATTTGATTCTTTTAATTCAAGGAGCCAAACTACTTGTTAAACTGGGAATGCTAGAGGATTTTTCATTACAATACATGTGGAAATAAAGGCAGAAATGTCTCCCAGAGGATCATGCCTAGAGGAACTTAGAGATAACCATGCAATAAAAGGGGATGAGAAAGTGGTCTGGGAGCTGGGAAGTCTGGATGCCAAGAGGTTCTGGGGGCGCCAGCCTATCTCACTACCTTCTCTGCTGCAGGATTCCTGCAACGCACTTGACCAATCTGACCCGTCCCCTACTTTCTCCTTTTTAAAATTTGTTTTAGTATTTCTATCAACTGCTTATAAAAGTTTCAGTGACTTCACTTAGTAACTATGACTGAAGTGGCCCTATATTCCCAATTATTTTAGAAGTCCCTTGCCAGCCTGTGAATTGGCTGTTTATCTGGTCAGCTATATTTGGTGTCAACTGAGCTATTTATTAGCATAAAACCCCTTAGAAAGGGTCAGCATGTGAGTGTTCTTAGATATCATGAATTTTAGCCAGTCCAAATGTCATATGAACCAATTATTTGTGACTGCTTAGTGTAAAGCTCTCAGAAAGTAAAATCTTTTTTTTTTTAATAATCAACATTGTTAAATATTTATTTATTTTATATAATTATTGTTCAAGTACAATTTTCTCTCTTTTTTTAAAATATAGCTTATTGATTATACCATTACAGTTGTTCTATTCCCCCCTTCATTCCCCTCCACCCGCACACTCCCTCCCCCACCCTTCTCCCCCCTTAGTTTATAACCACGTGTCTCAACTTCTTTAGATTCTATATTTCCCCCACTATTCTCGCCCTCCCCCCTATCTATTTTCTACCTACCATCTATGCTATTTTCTGTGCCTTCTCCCCCCTTCTCCTCCTCCCACACCCCTGTTTCTAACCCTCCATGTGTTCTTCATTTCTATGGTTCTACTCCTGATCTAGCTGTCCTCTTGGTTTGCTTTTGTTTTAGGTGTGGTTGTTAATAACTGTGTGTTTGCTGTCCTTTCACTGTTGATATTTTTTATCATCTCTTTCTTATATAAGTCCCTTTAGCATTTCATATAATAAGGGCTTGGTGATGATGAACTCCTTGAACTTGACCTTGTCTGAGAAGCACTTTATCTGTCCTTCCATTCTAAATGAAAGTTTTGCTGGATAAAGCAATCTTGGCTGTAGGTCTTTGGATTTCATGACTTGGAATACTTCTTTCCAGCCCCTTCTTGCCTGTAAGGTCCCTTTTGAGAAATCCACTGACAGTCTGATGGGTACTCCTTTGTAGGTGACTGTCCCCTTATCCCTTGCTGCTTCTAGGATTCTCTCCTTCATTTTAGTCTAATCTTTTATCTATAGTGGCTGTATTTTTTGTAAGTGTATATTTTGATTTCTCAGTGTCTTTCTTTTTCTCTGTAAAGTTGTCTGTTCCTTTTGCATATTTTATATCATAGTTCATTATATCTTATGTTAATTTTTATAAATATGTTACTTTAATTTTAACGGATTGTTCCTCATTTCCCACAATACGTAGCAAACTCCCTTACTTAAACACAGCAATGAATAATTGTTTTGAATATGTTGGTTTCATTCAAACTGAAGGAGAGTGCTTCTAAGTAGGATTGTCAATGGCAAGTTATAAACAATCTGTGCTACAAAGTCACAGGAAAGAAATAACACTCGGAACTGTAATAATTGGGCAATTTTTATGGAAGAGGTAAACAGATGAGATGGTATATAATCAAAGTTTATAAGGCTTTATTTTAGAGATGACCATCATGGCCATTGCCATCATCAAAAATAACAGTTCACCTAAAAATGTTAATTACTATTTAAAACTCATTTTTTTGTTTTGATTTAAGATATCTAATACTTAAAAGAGAGATAAGTAAGTTCACGCTCAGACAACCATGCAAAGAAGATCACATGTCTATGTGGCCATCTTCCATCTGGAATACAAATCAGCACATTAACAGGCTGAGTATAAATATACAAAATTTATGGTATATTCAAGTTCCTCTCTCTTGATACATTTTTAAGTGAACTCATTGACAAAATATAATAATCCAGTGGAGAAAGCAAATCTATCTGAGACAGTGATGAAGAAAATGAAAAGAATGGTTGTATGAAGTTTTGAGGTTCTTTAATATTTAGAACTTTGTGAAGAAAGACATTGCTCCCAAGAAGAATAGGTGATAGATAGATAGATAGATAGATAGATAGATAGATAGAGTAATCTTCATAATTAACAAGTGCTTTTTCTCCCTCCCACCCAAATCTGTTACCAACCTACTTCTTTATTTTTGTTGGTACGAGAATTTGGTGTTGCCATAAAACAAGTAAACGGAGATAGTAATTTAAGATTTTCTGGGCTGAATCAGTGCCGTGTGGGGAAATAAGAGTCCCTTAGCAGTACTGTGTTACACATGGTCATCCACTAAGCCCAGAACTTACAGGAACACATCAAGTATCTGCCAATAATAACTCTTTGACTGCTTTATCAGTGTCTTCCTATGTCCATGCGGCTGCCCACTGTGGGGAGGACACCATGCTTTACTCATCTCTGTATTCGCATCATCTAGCACAGTGCCTGGATAAGTATGCATTCAAGGTTATGGAGGAAATTTATGAACCAGTGATTCAGAGATATACAAATAATCTGTAGCATTCATTGTAGTCAGTGACACAGCTATACCCAAGCTTGTCAAGAGCCAAGGGGCAATCCTAGTTCCAAGAGAAATGTGTGTGCTTAACAGTGTAAAGGGCTATGAAGTGATTATTCAGGAGTGCAAATGGACAAGCAGTAATCAGGAGGTTGTTGAGAAACGTGGGTAGACAATTTTGGGTAGAAAATTGAGAGGTAGAAACAATTGGCAGGAGCTAAATTGGTGATGATATTTTGAAGAGAAGAAAACCAAGAATCCTGACTATTCTTTTTAGGAGTTTGATGGTGAAAAGAAAAAGAAAAGGAATTGAATAAACCCCAATGTTTTCAGTGTGGAGAAAAGCTTATGAATATATTTTAGGCTGGAGAGATCTGAACATTTATTTATGCTGGAAAAATATAAACCAATGCCTAACATATAGCAGGTACCTAAGAAAGAGACTTTCCTTTGATTACTGGTTTCTTTTTTTTTTTCTCTCTGACAATGTTATGTGACTTTCTGGTGTTTCTTCCTTCTGTCCTTAGTGCTTAGGGTACAAAGATAAATATGGTACAGTGTTTACCCGCAGTAACTTATAACCTGGGAGGTCAAAGAGACAAATAAGATGAACTGAAGTTTTAAGTTCTGATTTGTGAAACTGAAGCCTTAGAGAATGTCAGGTTTGAAGGTCTTGATAAAGGTGCTAAACCAAAAAAACAAAACCAAAAAAACTCTTTAGGAACAACTTTTCTCCTTTACATTACAATTCTTTAGCAGTCTATTTGTGAAGTAGTATCACAGACCACTGGTGGTTAAACAAAACAAAACAAAACAAAACAAGCCGAGGAGATGCCTGGAAAAATCCTTCTGAGCTTGGGAGAAGTGGTGTGGTGAAGGTGCTTGGTGAGAAATTTTATTATATGCGTGTTTCATTAGGAATCAAAGCATGTGCATCCTTCCACACGGAAGCCAACAGCAGAAGCACAATAGCATCCCCAAGGTGTGGTGACTAATGCTTTGAGCCAGGCCTCAGCATTCCCTTTATAGATCAGGTGTTAATATACACTGACATGCTTGCTCACCACACTGAAAATTAATATGAACACTGAGGGCTAAATAAAGTGCCACTCTGAAAATGCAAATGCTTTGGGTAGAGCAGGAAACACTGAATATTTCTTCAGAAATATTCTCTCTGTTCCTCTGAAGACAAAAATAAACTGCTAAAAATCTCATTAAGACTTTTTAGGGGTAGTCTTTCCTTTCACATCTTATACCGAAGTGAAACCTTTAACTTGTGTTATAGTAAACAAATTTGCAGAAATGACAAGTTGGAATGAGTTTGCCACCAAGAAGCTTTCCAATGACAATTGTTTTTTATCATTTGAAACAATGATATTTTCTAAAAAAAGTGTTTCTCCTGGGTAGTTTAATTTCAGATTCAGTACTCTGGAAGAGAAAGAATTGGTTAGTTAATCAAAACATCTGGACACACAGGAGTTTCATTTTCTCTTCTTAGAGCAAGAACTTTCCCCATCCAATGGCTTTGGGGGCCAATAGTGAGTATCCCATTGACTCTCTGAACCTGTAAGGACCTTGGAGATCAATTTAGCAGGGATTATTCAAAGACCTCCGTAATTCGAGAAATATTTTCCTTAAAGTAAGTACAGGTAGAAAAAAAAATAAAGAACGGTTAAGTTCAGAGATAGAAAGCTTTAATAACATAACAACTAGTTATGCTATGTTTGTGGACTGCAGGCTAGGTTTAATTCAGTGTTTAATAGAATGGAATATGGTACCACACTCATTTTGAATCCTCTCTGTGTTAGTTGCTAGCTGTGTTATTTTTGACAAGTCACTAAACATGTCAGTTCATTTTCTGTAAAATACAAATAATAATAGTAGCTATTTGGTAGGGTTTTGTAACTATCAAGTAAGTTTATAGATAGGAAGTGCTTAGGCCCTGGCCAGGTAGCTCAATTGGTTAGGGTGTTGTCCCCGTGTGCTAAGGTTGTAGATTCCATCTCTGGTCAATGCATATACAAGGATTGACCAATGAATGTGTAAATATGTGGAACCAGTGTTCTGAGTGCTCTGTTTTTCTCCCCTCCACCCTTCTACTCTCTCTTAAAATTTTGTAAATTAAAAAAAAAAAAAACAAAATGCTTAGAATAGTCATTGGCACATAAATGTTCTTATATATGTTTAAGCTCTCATTATTATAACTCAATTCTTGCAACATTACTAGAGGATAGTTGATGTTTTAATTTTATAGATGAAAAAATTGACGCTTACAGAAAGCAAATAACTTTCACAATATCATTAATCCAGAAGGCAGTGCAGCCAGCACACAGAAGTTTTCGCTTCAAAGCATACATATTCTACACGATGGTGCTTTGAATTTCTCCCTGTTATCATGTGTTACCTATGTTATTATCCATTCAATGCCACTTCAGTTAATGGTCACATTTTAATGAAATTGAGATCACAGTATCCTTCTAAGTAGTTTATTTATATTTTCTACTAATTTATTTATATTTTTATACCAAGTTTCAAGTTAAACAAGTTTTATTTCAATATACTTTTTAAGGGAAAAGAGGATGTATTAATTTTTTGTGACTGCTATTGCAAATATTACCACAAACTTAGTGGCTTAACACAACACAAATTCATTTCTTGTAAAATTCCAAGGCCAGAAATCTGAAATTAATTTGACTAGGACAAAGACAAAGTGTCTGCAGGATGGAATGAACCTTCTGGAGGCTCTCAGAAAAAATCCATTTCTTTGCCTTTGCCAGCTTCTAGCGGTCGTCTGCATTCCTGAGCTCTGTCCCGTTCCTGCATCTTTGAAATACAATATATCACTCATATCTTTGTTTTCATGATCACATTGTCCTCACTCTCTCTGACTCCTCTGCATCCTTCCTATAAAGATCCTTGTAGTTATCCTGGGTCCACCTGGATGATCAAAGATCATCCTTTTCTCACATTTGCAAAGCTTCTTTGGCTACATAAGGTACATATTCCTAGTTTCTGGGGATCGGGATACAGAGGTTATCAGGCAGGGGAGCTCACTTGCCAAAAACATGAGGTTTAGATTAAGAGATAGTTATTTCATGTTATCTTGAAAAGCTAAATAGCATTGATTTGAAGAGCAAAGAGAAAATTTGGATTAAACTCCTGACATTCATCTTTCACTCCCTCTCCCCACATACATGCTTACCAAGACTACTGTAAGATCTAATATGTGTTAATTATCTATTCTATTGCTAGAAAGAAGCCTAGTTAGGCCACAGTAATCATCTAAATATAGCAAGAGATTCAAGACAACAAATGTTTGACTATAAATACGACGGGGTTCAAGGAAAGCCATGATAATAACTTTAACTAAGGAGAAGAATAAATATTCTGAAAGTTTATGGTTAAATCAAACTGGAGTTACGTGTTTGAAAACGTTGTTCTGAAAATTGTGCTCAAATAACCATGTATCCCTATCCCATACTTTAGGTTTTTATCTTTCAAAGCAATGAGAACAAAAAATGATTTCACTGCATCTTAGATAAGTTTATAATTCTATCTTTTGGGTACAGAAAGAATGTCCACCATATAAAGTTCATTACCCAAGGTTGTGGGTGTTATAATCACTCTGAGGCTGGAGTCGAGGGTCTAACAAGCTCACAGAGAGAGAGAGAGAGCAGTTTGCTGCTCAGTCAGTGAAGACAAGAACTGAGAGGAGGCATAAGTTTTATCTCTATAAAATCACTTTTGGTATGAACAGGGGGCCCATAACCATTATTGCCAAATCTTGTTCCATTAGCCAAGATACCACGCCTCTCCTAAAATGTAAAAGAAATAATTTTAGGAAAAAAATCTTAAAGGGGAACTCTCAGTAAACTAGAATTTTCAGAGAATGGGCTAGCTGACTTAATTAAATAGCATAATCAATTAAGTTTCATACATTTTCAAAGACCATTAAATTCAGCATTTCATTTTAAAATGCCTAATGATTAATCCTACAAAAATATTTATTGGTATTGAGTTCTTACCATGTGCCAAGAACTATGGTACATGTTTTAAATGCAAATATAAATAAGATATCATTCTTCTAGGACTTTTAGATTCCAGTGGAAAGTCAGATGAGCAAACCTCAGAGCATACAACGGTAGTGATAGCCATTATGCTGAAGCAATCTACAGAGTGAGAGAACACCGCACCTCAGATGGGCAGGAGGGTAGGGCTCCCTGCAGGTGCTTGCCCGGGAACTGAGACTTCAAGGGAAAGTAGCCGCTGTCTCTGAGGAGACGGGAAGAGATTATATCACGACCAAAGGCATAGAATGGCATCATTGTCCCAGGGAACTATGTTGTACGGCAACATACAAGTGTGATAGGCTATGAGGCTGACTAGCACTCGGTTGTGAAAGTTTTGTTTTTTTTCTGCTAAGTTAGAGAATGTAACTCTCATTCTGAATTCAGCGAAGTAAAGTTGAAGAATAAAACAATCATACTTGTGATTTTAAAAAACATCAATCTGGTGGGATATCAAAGCTAGATTAAATTGTAGAGAAATTACAAACAAGGGAAACAACTAAGTAAAATATATTCCAGTAAGCCAATTGACAAGTAGTAAAGCTATTGATTAAGAAAATAGAAATAGGCGTGAATATAAATGGCAAAATAAGTTCCAGTAAAATCGCTTTGTTTTCATTGCTTTGTAAAATAAACATGTATATACGTGTTTTATAGATTTGACAAAACATGAAAAGTAAAATAAAGCAGAGGAATTGAAAATCTATTTTTAGGTAGAAGATAATGCAGTCACTAAAATGGCAAATACAGGGGAAAAAGACAGATTTCTGTAAAAGGATAATGAATACATTTTTGGAATTATTAGTTTGGTGTACTGTTAGGATATCCCAGTAGAAATCTATTCATTTGGATACAGTTAGATATATTGTCCTGGGGGTCGGAAGGGAGCAGGGAAGTCTGGGATATACATACATATATGCATACATTATCTATCTATCTATCTATCCATCTACCTATCTATCTATCTATCATCTATCTATCTATCTATCATCTATCTATTTTCCACAAAGCCTGTGATACAGATACATGCATATGATGTCCACAAATAATTGAGGTCATAAGGGCCATTACATTTCTTCAGTTAAAATGAGGAGAGTAAAATGGCATTGGATGAAGGAGTAGAGAATACTTGTTTAGAAGAAAACATTAAAAATAAAATAAAGAGAAGTCACTAAAAGGTCTAAAACCTGGCAAAGTAGGAAGAAATAGGAGAATGTCTTTAGGATATGAGGCAAGCATTGTGGCAACCATCACCCTCATTTTCTAACCCCAAAGTAGCAAATCCAATTGCTTATGAGAGCGACAGGTAATTTAATGAGTAGAGAAGCTTGGGTGTAGGATAATGACAAGGGACTGTCATATGCCAGAAACTACCTTGTACACAGGGAGCAGCTGCTATCTAGGTCCTGCCTATTATTGCCCTGTGGGAATTTGGGTCAATGTTGCCAGATATTTGGCATTTTTCAAGAAAAGCTGAAACTCTATATTTTATATATATTTTTATATGAAATCTGCCATTTAAAAAATGTTCAAAGCCTTGCAAAAACTATCTATGGGATTTTTTCAGCCCACGAGCTGCCTGTTTGCAACTT
Source organism: Sturnira hondurensis (assembly GCF_014824575.4). Lineage (NCBI taxonomy): Eukaryota > Metazoa > Chordata > Mammalia > Chiroptera > Phyllostomidae > Sturnira > Sturnira hondurensis. The sequence continues at coordinate 6,931,354 of NW_028075269.1, forward strand.
TTGTTTCAGCATCAATGACAGGAACAATCCTGGACCAGGAAGGTCTCCAGTTGGACCCACAATTGTGAGCTTCCATTTCCATATTCATGAGTAGGTTGTCCCCTAGATACCTGGATGAATAATTTTGACAATCTATGCTACCCTATTTAAAGATTGACAGTGGAAAAATGAAGAAATGCCTCATGAAAACAGATATTCTAATCGGTGCTTAAGAACGTTTTGTAACCTTTGCTACCTAGTGTCACGTGAGACCTTGAAATCTGTAAGAATGCTGATCATACTCTTCAGTGCTCAAACATGGGCACATTTGGGGTGAAAAGGGTTGCTCTTAAGAGGTATAAGATGAGCTGTTTGATTACGCACAATATAAATGCGTATTATATTTTATGAAGACCCTGTGAAGTCAATGTTCTTAAATGGGACTCATTTTCTCAAAATTACTTAATCTTTCATAGCTATCTTGATGGTAGACCACGAGCATTTCAGTATTTTTAAGTCTCACTTGCTGGTTGTAATTTATTCGGAGCAAGAGCAATTTTACTGTGCATCAGTTAGTGTTTTTGTTGTTGTTTAGGAACATACAATCTAAGTAACCTTAGAATAGGAGAAAAAAATTAGGTCATGTCTCTTCACAGGTGGTGCGTATAATTTTCGCATTTATAAATTGAGCATCAAGCATTGCTCTTCTTCTGTGTGTCAAAGGCCATTCAATTAGCAGGATTAATTTTCTCTGGCTTTATGTCAAGTTCTCCTATTTGGCTTTGGGTTCTGAAGCAGATAACAAGTATCTAAAGGAGACTTTTTCTTTTTTAGGGGATGAAATAGAATGACTTTCAATACATTAATAAGGAGCCTATTGTGTACCTTTCTTCCCCAGATGGCTTTATTCCAGAGACAGAATGCACATTTTAATCTCCCACAATGAAGATGCCAAGGGGGCGCTGCTCCCATGAGCTTCGCTGCTTATTTTCTGCTGAGTTATCCTGGAATGGCCTTAGGGGAGCTGGAAAACAAAACAAAATAATCCCACATCACCTATACTCTGAGGAATTTGAAGCCCAAAGTGTTTCTGAGTTGATGATAAGGGATACTCCTTCTAGGATACTTTATTTAAAAGGGTTAGCAAGCGGCAGGAAAAGGAAGTCTACTTGGGAAAAAAAGGAAAAGTAAATAAATAAATAAAAGGACTTCTTGTTACCATGTTATTACTGCAAGTGTGAGTCATGGAATTCATCAAATAAGGAGGTTTGAAATGTGCGTATATTTGCATATTTCAAAAGATGAGGCTGGAGTATTTCCAAGCTGACTTCTGGTGTAAAATGCATTAATGGCTTTTCGTGAAGAAAAGAACCTTTAGGATTTTTCAAGTTCAATACTTTCTCTGTTTTTCAGAGGAGTTTGATAATGATCAGAAGACTAGTTTGTAGAAGATTGAGAGTCAAATTCAGGGCTTCTTTTTCTAAGCCTAGTGCATTTTCAACTCCACACTTTTATGTTTCAACCAGTCTTTATAATATAAACATCATTCAAGTGTCCAGGGAACAAAGGGAAGACATTTTGAAGGTTTAAACGGGCATGCACATCGTGAAGAAGTTTATTAATTTTAACACAGTATATCTAGATGGAATTAAGACTCTTAAGCTGTCATTAAAACATACACAGAAATATACACACACATACTTTTTCTCTGCTGTTGTTCATCCTCAGCATATACTCTGAACCGCATCAGTTATTTTGGGACTGTTTGGTGTTTATTTCTATTTTTGGTAATACCTGGAGGGACATTTAACTTGGTGCTTGCCTTGGTAAGAGCTTCCTGGGGACAAATATCTTTTTAGAAGTCCTGACTCTAAAATCTTCTCTCCTAAGGAAATACCTCATCTTAGCAAAAGTTTGCTTTATCTAGTCATCAGATTCTCTTCTGAATTATTTAGAAGTCCTGGACTTTAATATGAAATAACTGGCCATTGCAACTTATCACACAGCAGTTTGCATTTATGTAAAAAAGTTTTGCTTGGAAGATATGATTGAGACTCACATGTACCTGCATATTTGCAAGGGGTGTGAGTTCTCAAGTCTGGGTGGTCCATCCCTACAATGCCAGGCCACTTCTGAACTCTTTGGACCCCTTAAGGGGGAGCCAAATAATTATTTTTCTCCGATATGAACTTGGTCAGTGCTTCCTATAAAAAACCACTTCTTTAAGGGAGAAAAGTACATGCTTATAGCTTTATGCCTGGAGCTAGAAATGTATTCTTTAATTAAATGAATAAAATAATTATGAATAGTAAATGTGCATATAAAATATAAATACAAAATAATTATAAATTAATGTAGAATTTTATGAAGAAAACCATGATTAAATAATAATAATCTCCCTGTCACCGTAATAAATGAAACTGCATACTGTTTGTACCCAATTTAAGCATGATTGCATGCACAAATACGAGTACTATATATTGAACTTGTAAAACTCTTGTTTGTTTTTGAACATCTCTGTTTTTGCGTGATTTAGAGTCATTATGTTGGAATGTTCAGACTCTCAAATTGTCCCCTCTGTCCCATGATGTTCCTTTCCAAGGGAGGCTGTAATAGGTAGTCTGTGGGTGGTTCCTACCTCTTGGCACAAACATCCTTGCATAATCCTTACTCTTGAATGTGCACAGGACAGGACTTGCTTCCAACCAACAGACTATGGTGAAAGTGAAGGGATGTATATGGTTATGTGAACTTGATTATGTTGCATAAGATTGTAATGCCCATCCTGCGGAGACGTGTTTTTGTTCCCTGCTGGCTTTGAAGAAGCAAGCTGCCATGCTCTGAGCTGCTGAGTGGAGAGGGTTCCATGACAAGGACTGAGGTTAGCCTTTAGCTGACATCCAGGAAGAATCTTGAGGTAGTCTACCCAACAGCCTGCAAGGATCTGAAGTCTGCTCACCAGCATTTGAGCCTGGAAGCAGAGCTTTCCCATTTGAGCCTCAGATGCTACCACAAAGTGGGCTGATTCCTCAATTGCAGCTTTGTGGGTCCCCAGAGCAAAGGACCCAGAAAAGATGCACCTGAACTCCTGACCCACAGAAACTGTGAGATGGAAATACGTATTTTAAACTGATAAGTTTGTGGTAATATTGCCGCTCAGCATTGCCAACTCCTGATCATATGAGCATGTTGCTTCAGCTTTTGGGTTGGCTTCCTGGATTGGTTACTGCAGAGGTTATGGACTAGTTTCCTTGGTTTCCTGGGCAATGTACCAGTAAAACAGGGGCCTGTGTTAGAATGCCTGTCCTTTATATCAGAGTTTATTTGTTTACCCCTTATTCCATAAATGTTTCTAAAGCCCTTGTGTGACACAAGACTGCAATGTGTCCTGCTCAAAAAAGATGAAAGAAACACTATCATATCATATAGGTACTGTGAACCGAGATTGGGCATTTCCAGCAGAGACACAAAGAAGAAAATGCTCTGCTTAATTTGACCAACTAAGTAAGAGAGAATTGCATAGGCTGTGATAAATGCTAATAATAATCAAATCAATAATTATAGGCCATGAGTAATATTCTAAAGCGCATAGAACATGATGGTAAATAATCATAGTTAATAATCACTGAGTAGTTACAATATATCATCTTTTTTCCAAAAATGTATTAAACTTCACTCTGTTTTAGGCAATGTAAGTGGATGTCTAAGCATTTTAAGTAAGCGAATACATTTTTCTTATGATATTTCTATTAGCATATTCATGAAGAAACTAAAGGGCTGACATTTAAAAAAAAAATGTTCAATGTTTCCCCGAGTCAGTGGCAGACCTCAGACTTAAACTTTGGTTGTCATGCCCCAGAGTTCATGTTCTTAAACAGGGGGACCTGATGTAGGTGATGTGCCCAGGAATTCCTCTTTGAGATGAGCTTTAGGTAGTATGTAATAGATGAGAAGAATGTAAGATGCAAATAGTCAAGGAAAGAGAAATTCCAGCAGTGTGAACAAAAAGGAAAACGTCTAAGAGAGAAAGAGCTGACATATTCTAGGAGCCAAGAGAAAGGCAGTGCCACCAGATGGCATTGTCAAAGAGCACTGACGGTACTGGAGCAGAATTTGAGGGTCAGGTTTATACAAAGAGCTATACTTTAGTCTAAGTGAAATGAAGAAGTGTCATATAGGAAAGTGAATTGGCTGCAGTGCAAAGGATGGTTTGGAAGAGATGGAAATGGACATGAGGAGATGAATGAAGAGATCATTGCAGTGTTCCCAGTGAGAGACAGTCATGGCCTGGACCAGGGTGGAGACAGGATGCAGAATTGTGGAAAGACTAAAGTTTTATTCTGGAGGAGGAATGGCTGGATTTGTGGTATTGATAGGGAGAAAGAAAAGGGAGGACTTAAAGGTAACAAGTTTCTGGTTTTAGTCCTGGATCAGGGATGTCCAACTTTTTGGTGTCTCTGGGCCACACTGGAAGAAGAAGAGTTGGCTTGGGCCACACATTAAATACACAAACACTACCAAAAACTGATGAGCAACAAAAGGTTTTAAGTAAATTTATGATTTTGCATTTGGCTGCATTCTTAGCCATCCTGGGTCCCACTGAGGCCCATGGGCCATGGGTTGGACACCACTATGACCTGGATGGATGATGGTGCCGCAATAATGGATAGTCTGTTACATGCTAAACACTGTGCTAGGTCTTGCATGTATTGTGGTGGTGGATACAGAAATTCTTGGGCTTCTAAGCAGGGTGGGTAGAGAGAGAGAAACAATGAACATAATATGATGTGATACAACACCAAAGCATCTTAGTGCCGTAGAAACATGGAAAAGTGAGTGATTCATCCTGCATGGTTTTCCAGGGCAATATAGGCTAAACGTCAGGAAAAGCTTTCATGGAGGAGAGGGTATTTGAGCTGGGCCTTTGAGGTTACTAGAAGGAAGGAGGAAAAGCAAGTGCAACCACATAACAAGGACACCAAGGATTTCTCTCAATAACTTCACTTGTTTATTTACACCGGTTCTCATTCCACAAAGAATTTGAAGTAGTTCACTGAAGTGCAAAACAGTATGAAATGTTTGGAGAAATAAACAATGGTCTAGTGTGGCTCAAAAATGGAAGGCTGATTGGAAGTCAAAGCTCGAAGAAGCTAGTTCAGTGCACGTTTGTGAAGATTTATGTGCCGTTCGTTCTAGGAGGTTGGCTTTTCTACGACTGAGATTTCCTGGAGCACATCTTGTTAAGTACAAATTTATTCACTGGGTTTAAAAGACTAATAAAATCCACCAAAAAAAAAATAAAAGCAATATGCCATATCTTTTCATGCTGCTTTGCAGAGGATGAAATTGTATACGTATTTATTTATTCAATAAATATTTAACGATATATTGTGACCTTATTAGTCATAACAAGTTAAACATGATTATTGCACGTAGGGTGCTAACAATCTAGTAGGAAAGTTAATTATCAAAAACGATGGATTTAACGAAGTAATTAATTAGATTTCTGTAAAGGGCTGGACAGGAAAAAATTCAGGTTGCTATGACAACATTTAAAATGAGAAACTTAAGCGACTGAAGGAGGTCAAGGATTTGATAATTAAGGTAATTAAGTCAAATAATGGTTGATTGCTGTGGTGTGTGAAAATGCCTGTTTTGTAAGGAACAGGTAAACAGCATTTGTATATGTCTGTTCATTTATTTATTCGACATATCAAAGTGCTACTTAGATATGCAGCACTATGAGAGAAACAGGAACAGATAATATAATAAATTTCTCATAATTCAATTTGCATGTGATAGTTTAGAAGCCATATCTGTTAATGAATCTCTACTCCACAAAATAAAATTCTGTAAATAGATATTTTTAAGCATATTTTACATGTATGATAAAAACCAGAACCCTCTTCATGAGAATAGTGGGACTTTGGGGAGCTAGAAGGCATAGACCTCTCTGGCTTATGAAGTAAAAGCAATTTTATTATCAGTCAGTTGAGCCACAGAAACTAAGTTAAGGTTTCCCTTTTGTTCAATTTTGAACAGAGCATAAATGATTAAAATAAATGCAAGAACAATGTACACACAGCTTCTCTATTGGAATGTCCCTTTGTCTTCTCCAAGCTATAACTCCTTCCTGTCGCTATTACAGCCAGAATTAGTAGGGTAATGGCCTGTCGCTGGGATATCTGCTGCTAATTCAGAGACACTTGTCCCCAGACAGCTGACACTCTGATACCTTCTCCTTAGAGGCTTGGCATCCTGTGGCCCCAAGCATAAGCCCTGAAGAGGAGTTCAGGTTTTAATTACCAGGGAATTATTCCTCATAAAAACTGTAACTTAGTTTTCCCTTATGTCCAGTAGCCACAGAAGAGTATATACTATACACATCAACTATTTTAAAAAGTTAAAACAAGATATTCTAATGTAAAACGAATGCAAATCATCGCTGAGTGGTAAGGGACACCAGAGTACTTTCCCCAGTTCTGATTCGACCTATAATAGAAATAGGATAAAGTGAGGCTCAGAGGGCATAATGATTTCCCAAAGCTCAGTAAGTTGTTCATCCTTGTCTTGAAAGTGAGTCTCTTAAGTGTGTTACCCAACCTTATTTTTCTGTCACTGCCGTCACTTTAGGTCTGTATTCCAGAAAGAAAGGTGGAGTTGAGCAGGGGAGATACGACATGCATGTAAATAACCAGAGTATAAAGGACGGAGTGGGAGATTCAGATAGAGTGACATTTATTACGTGGACTTCTCTCCAGTGTCAAATTTTAGAGGTCCTCGGGAAAGCAGTGGGACTGTGGCACTGTGCTTCCATTCATGGTAGGGGAGCAATCTCTCTTGGCATAAAGCACCTTTAAGTATTTGAACCTCAGAGGAGGTGGCGTAAAACCAAATATGTGCCAAGAATGGATTTGCTGTTTTTACTTTATCTATTTTATTTGTAAAGTTTTTATTGGCAGCTTAAGCTCAATTCTGAGACTTCTACTTGACAAAAGTACCACTAGCTTTGCTGCATTTAGGACAATTTACTACGTGATAAAAATTGTCGTTTGTGGATGTTTCTCCTGCCAATAGAGACTAAGGATTTCATTACCACCAAAAATGCCTGTCTCACTGTAAAGGTCAGAGGCATATTGGAGAAAGTGCTCATATGTTTAGCTGTCACAAAACTGTTCTCTTACCACAAACTCTAGAACAGGTACTCTCTGAGGGTTCGCCATTTATTGTATATTGATGAATGTGGGCTCTTGGTTGTAGAAGATACTAACATTTTAAATTTATGCATTCTTCATTGGTGGAAAAATGGGGAGTGTTGTAACTTGCACATTCTAGACATTTAGGGGATAAAAGCGTGGCCGTGTGTGGGAGGTGACAGGCTGGAATGGGATTAAATGTTGGCTCAGGTCATTTCCTGCCAATGTTTTTATGCAGCCCAACTTCAGGAAACGGTGTTTTGGAACTTAAATGATTAATAAGTCTTCCCAGGAGGACCACAAACCAACCTGAACCGTGACAGTGTGCTACAGGTTACTGACTAGAGTAAGAGCAAATGTCCTCAGAGGGCTATCGTAACAATGAGAAATATCATACAGAACTTAAAATGACATCAGTGAGATACTGAACAAAAGAAAACTAATCGAGTCAGCCTGCTTTGGTCAGGGACATAAAATTAAAGAAAAACAATGTGGTTTAAAGTAAAAATCTTGTGAAGTATGAAATCAGAGAAGTCCTAACTCTGATTGGCAAGGTCAGCCTCTTTGTGCTAGGATAGTGATAGTTTGGATTTTAAATAATTAGAAAAAATAGAAACATTTATTAGGTGCCTACATGTTGTGGTAGAAATAATGAAACCCACTAACTTTTCCAGGCTCCCCTTTTTATATGGTATAGAGAACCTGAGTTGAGTTATGCACTGGTACCAAGATGTATTTTATTTTCCTGCTTTTTCTCAAAATTTTTTGGACATGTGTTCTTAGAATGGAAGGGGTGTAGGCCAGTAAATTTAGCTTCACACACATGATGATAAAGCATGATCTAATTTGTGGGCATCTCTTAATATTTTTCTGTACATACAATGGATTCCAATTATTCCAGAAATGGTTTCCTATGGAAAAACAAGGAAAAGACCTAGCTGTGGGAAATGGCTTTGATGTTGAGTTAAACATAAGGATTTCGACTTGGAAATAATAAAAGCATTATTCCAAAACCGCAAGTGAGTTGGTGACTACATATATAGCAAGGAAAAGAACACCATTATCTGGAATCAGCATAGCCAGCTTCTCAAGTTCAGATTCTGTGCTATAGGTAAGGAAGAGAGGAGGGTTCTGGGTAGACAGTGACCAACCATTGGTGAAAAGAACACACACACAAATAGCCACAACCACATAAAGTGCAAACACTTTTTAAAGCTTGAGATTCTTCTATATGATTAACTTTGCAAATCAATCAGTGATATTGGAGATGATTGTTTTTGTTTTTCTATCAAATATTATCATTCAATGACACTAACATGGACTAAATATCTGAATTCATTTTATTACTGCTGCTGTAACAAATTACCACTATTGGCTTAAAACAACACTAATTTATTATATTTCCGGTCTAGAGAGCAGAAGTCTGATGTGAAACTCTGAGTTAAAACCATGTCTTTGGGCTGCCATCCTTTTGGAGGCTCGGAGGGAAATCTTGTTGCTTTGCTCATTGCAGACCAGAGGTGGATTGGATTTTTTGGTTGATAGACCCACCCCCAATATTCAAAGCCAGCAGTGTAGCACCTTCCAGTTTCTCTGACTTCCTTCTCTATCATCCTCCTTCACTTCAAAGAACCCTTGTGATTACATTGGGTACACCTGAACAACTTAGGCTACCTCACTCATTATGAGTTCAGTCAATTAACAACCTTAATTCCACCTGCAAATTTAGTCTTCCGTTGCACTGACGTATTGGCAGGTGTGGGGGATGAAGACATGAAAATCTTTGGGGAAGGACATTATTCTGCCTGTCACAACATTTAATTGAATATTAAATTAACATGTTTACAAGCCGAGAGTTTTCAATTTAAATTTACCTTGACAAAGGAGACCACATCATCCAAACTTCAGAAGGTATGCAGGTGTTGCATTACTTCATGATTTGAAAACCTCAATCTATCAACGAATCAACCAATGAAACCTCTAACCTCTTTTTCAAAAATATACCTGCTCTGCCTGCAATATAGTCTGACTTCATTGGTTTTGAATTACTTCTTAAAGGAGATTTTGCTTCTCACAGATGGCTGTGATTGCCTCAGTATCTTAAATCCATGTCTTCACCCTTCTCTCTGCCTCATCTCTATGCATTGATTCTCATATTCAATAAGTCCACTACGTGTCAGAAACTCTGCTAGGTACAGGATATTCAAAGATGGATAGAATACATAGTCACTATTGCTTAAATAGGATCTCAAGTGAAGACAGAGAAGGGGACATAAAATTAAAGAAAAACAATGTGGTTTAAAGTAAAATCCTGTGAAGTATGAAACCAGAGAAGTCCTAACTCTGATTGGCAAGGTCAGAAAATCTTTACTGTAAATATGAACTTGGGATGTGACGATTGAGGGCGGCAGGAATGGCACTGTAGTTACGAAGGAAGAGCCCGTGGAGAGGAAGATCTACATGGCTCTGTAGTTCTTGCTGACCTCCCAACTTCTGCCACATCTGATTCTTCTCTATCTTTGTATCCATTCTTGGGACAACTATCAAATCTTCATATCTGTTTTATTGGAAGAACAAGATGAGGGCAGAATAAAGTCTCATTACATGATTCATAAACTCCTAATGATTTTCCTTGCTTACTTCTCCAAATAAATTTCTTAATTACTTGCCCACATAAATCTAAATTCTAGGTATCCCAGGTTTTAATTCATGTCTCCTTTTATATATTTCACTGTGTAATGGGAGGAGAAGAAACTTCGAATCAGAAGGATTTTAGTGTGAACCCTAGAGCAATCACTGACAAAGCACGTGATCTTGAACAGATTGCTTTATTGCTCTCGACTCTGTGTAGCAGGGTTGTTGTAGTTAATATAAGATGACATGTGACTAATTTACTGAGCATGCAGACTATGGTGTGGTTCCGTAAGGAAACTATTTTATTTTTCTATTGCCTTCAAATATACTGTTTTGCTCCCCTTATTCTAACAATATTTACAAAAGACTTTCTAGCTTTCGATCATCTTAATAAGAATAAATTCCATTTCGGTCATCAAGATTAACTTTCATGTGTTTATAAAAGGTTTCCTTTAGCTAAATCGAAACGCCGCACTTCAGTCTCTATCCCATTTCATCTATACGGGGAGGTAGTACAATTTGGCCTTTTAGTATTCCTCAGTATTTTTCTACTCTCTCTCCCTCCCTTTTCACCCTTCAATTCCTCTGGGGTTAGGAAAAAGAGACAAATGGTCAGAGTTAGTTTTATCTTTCTTGTGCTATTTGAAGTTCTCTCTTGGCCTATACTATTGGCCATGTTCTCTGTTTTGACAAATGTTGGAATGCTTATGCTTTTGTAAGGGCAAAACTGTGTGGGTGGTTGAATGCCTACTACACACTTTCACACTGAGCACATGCTGATATAATGATGCATTCTACACCTGCCTATTAAATCTACTAACCAGCCTACTTTTGTCCCAGTAGTTAGTTCTCCCTAAGATACTTATAGTATACCTTTGTCTTGGGTAGTCTCAATAATATGGCTCAAGCTGGTTATCTTCAGTGGAATCCATCTGGCCCGAAGAGATTCTTTCATCTCTTCCATGACAAATATGGACACGTACAACCCTCTCCTTCTGCACGCCAAAGGCACCTCTCATCATCCTCCCACCTTCAGAATTTTCTGTTGGAAAGCCGGTACAATCTTGATTTAGGACAAAATTCTAGGAAATACATGCCAAGACATTAAGATGTGTCTCCTTATACTGTGCTCTCAAGACAGCACTGAGCTGGGCCTCTGAGTTATTCTAGGTTACCAAACATCCAACTTTAAACAAAGGCAGCCATATTTTATTTTCTCAGGCACTCTAAATGTCTGTGAGTTTTTAATCTTCATGATCTGTGTATCTTGACTTGTGGGCATTTTAGAACCACATACCCCCTCTATTCCACTAAGGATGAGGAGTGGGCACACTCTTTACTGGGGTGGCAACTCTCCTCCATCTGACCCCGTGTGAGTTGGATGAAGTGATAAGATGAAGGTTGAAGAAGGGCTGGTATAGCCACTTCCAGGGCACCTAGGGCGACTTTGTAATAAACCTATTTCACTGCTGCCTTCAGAGCACAGAGGAACATCTCCCATTGTCTGTAGATGTGTGATTTTAGTCAAAATTCTTGGACTCTATTAAATCACCCATTTATAGTTCATTCTTGGACTGTAGTAAATGGTCCAAGAATAGAGTCCAAGAGGCTTATATGTAGGCTCCATAGTACAGTGGCCTGGCACGTTATGGGGTTCAGAAATGTTCGTTTTTTAAATTATTATTACTTTTGCCTGCAAAGTTCAATTGGGCATTTCTACAATATAATGCCAACTGTTTATACAATTTTAAAAAGGCATTTATTCCTTAGTTTTCTAAATGCACAAAAGAGCAAGAAGAGACAAGAAAAATGTAAATCCAAATTTTGAGAACTGCTTGGGGGAATGAAGTGAAGTCATACCTTTCGGCACTGAGATATTTCTTTCTTCAGTTAAGAGAATGGTGGGCCTCATTTATGCCTGCTAACTGGTAGCTCAGCTCACCTGCTTTTAGGAAGGTTGATTCATTTTACCTTAGCATCCAGCTAGTACATTTGAAATTGCTGATGAAAGGCACTGTCAAACCCCTGGTCTGTTTTGATAATGATTTGTACTGGTCAGGCAATCTGCCCATTAGTGCGGAACAGGGGAATTGGGAGAGCACCTCACACAACAATCACTGAAAGCAAGCCCAGAGCCCCAGAGTCCGCTGGGCAGGGATTTATCCTCTAGCATTTTGACTCAGCACACAAATGTGGGAGGTATGGGGGTGTTTGCATTCGGTGCCAGGTTGTTTGCCCACACCAGAGGCTGTCCTAAGAGATTTGTTGTATCTGCCTTTGATTACAGATTGCAATTTAGGGAGGCTTTATTTAAATGCTAAATTATAACACAGAGTTTTCTGCATTTTCTCTATGGTTGCTCAGGTATAATCACCCACCAATGATTGGGATATATCAAAATGTATCCAGTTGTCAGCCAATTAGGTAGAATATCATCTGCCACTAACCTGCGCTTGGTAATGTACTCAACTATGGAACCGCTAAATCGGATGCTACTTATGTATCATAATATGCAATGAAATCCTCCTCTATCCATCCTATGAACTCTGCCACTCTACCTCAACATTTTACCTCAGAAAAGGCAGTTATATTAAGAAAATATAGAGGCTATAATCTGGAGCAAATTAGGCATATGTTTAAGTTTTCATTTTTGTGAGTTTGGGTAAAAAAAAAAAAAAAGACCCTACTTTTTCTGAGCCACTATTTGAGCTATATTTTAAAAAGACCTATGTCTTTGTGCACTATGAGGAAAAAATTAGATATAATCCAAACATATGACCTGCAGCCTTCTTTGACACACCATCGTGGTCAAGAATTATTCATTCACTTCCTTCTTCCACCCTAGGACAAGATTTACTTACTCTTGTAGCTAGAACAGCCACTGAAGCAAGAGAAAAAAGGAAGAAAGAGAGAGAGAGAGAGAGGGAGAGAGAGGAAGGAAGGAAGGAAGGAAGGAAGGAAGGAAGGAAGGAAGGAAGGAAGGAAGGAAGGAAGAACGGCTGTTCCAGCATTGGGTTTGGGGAGCCAGCACTTCCTTCAAGGCGCGGTGACTCAGAAAGAGGGTAGGAGGAGGTTCTGCTGTTGTGTCCAGCTCTGCTGGAGCCTTACTTTGAGCCTCTTCATGTTAGGCCCTTTTTTCACGTTAGGAATTTGTGTTCATGAGGAAACAACATAAATGGCTCTCTGTCTCTTCATGGTCAACATGCCAGATTTTCAGAGAGAGAGAGAGAGAAGCAGGAGAGAGCGACATCAGTCTGTTGCTCCACTTATTTACCCGTTTATTGGTTGACCCCTGCATGGACCCTGACTGAGGATCGAACCCACAACCGTGGTGTATCAGGATGATGCTCTAACGGACTGAGCTACCCAGCCAGGGCTCTCTTTTCATGCTCAATTTTACAGGTGAAGATAATTTTTTCCTGTCTTAGGTCCTTTTTCCCTTCTGGATGTTTCCTCTCTTGCAGCGCCCACTGCCTCTCTTCTTCTGACTACTTCTCCTCTTTTCAGACTTAGCTTAAATATCAGTATTTATTTCAGAGAGACCTGTTTCTGGTTGATTGCCCTCCCTCTCTTAGTCTTCATCTCAGCTCTCTAGCTTCTTGCTTCGCCTATTGCAATTTTAATTAACATATTTATTTGCTCATTTAGTCTCCTGGTCCCTACACTGAAACAAGCTCTTCGAGGGCAGAAACAAGGTCTCGTCTGGATATCCTAAACTCAGTGCCTCACACAGTAGCATAGAGGGGGTGCTCAAAAATATTAATTAAAGCAATGAATAAATACTTCCCAGTTTCTTTGTATGTAAATGGAGATAATAATAATACTTGGTGAGATGTGAGATAAAAATGAGAAGGATCTGGCAGAGAGCCTGACCTAGCATTGACTTTATCTTTGTTAAGCACATGCACTAATCTCCATTATAATCCAGTGCTGTGTAAATTGGGCAAGTTTCTTAGCCCTCTGGCCTCACCTCATTTAAAAAAAATGAGAGCATTAGGCTGTTTTATGTGAAGAGCCCTTTACCTATATAATTCCCTGTTAGGAAAAAAAATCTGTATCTGGATATTTAGGCATATAAGACACCTTCTTGATTAGACAAAACTGTTACACCACAACATGCTAAAATATTTGACTTATTATGTAGTGAAAACCTGAAACTCTCCCTTTTCCTTTGGGAAACTCATTACCGCCCAAGAGAAAGGGGAAATATTTCACTGGTTGTAATTCTGTGCAGCTTATTAGCAATAAAGAGAGCACTGGAAATAATACAGTTTCTCTGCTGTGATAAAACATGTATAAAATTCACTGCAAAATAGCTTTTTCCATTTATAAAAACTACAACTGCTTCTAGATTTTCTGTTTTGAGGGAGGGGGTGGGAGGATCAGTATTCTGATTTGGCATATTTAATTAAAATTCCAGGCTTAGAGGAATTACCAGGAAAGCTCTCCTTTGCCATTGGTGACATAGCTCATTCCATTAGTGGGCACTGGGGTGGTTTCATCTCCTTGGCCCAATGGGACTTCCTGTTGCAACAGAACATATGCAGCCCCTAATTTGTGGAGCTTGTTTCAAACTGCCAACTCGATCTAGATAACATGTCTTCCCAAGATGCATTGAGGACATGTGTTGCCAGACACATGTCTGGACGGACATCACTTAAGACATTTTTCTACTTTACTTTCTGTCATTCTGTTGACTTGGTGCATTTTGCCTCTGTTTTCCACAGTTATAACTACAGTGATGATGACAACAACAAAAGCTAATTATTACTAGTGCTTTGGGCACTGTTTAGATATTATACATATATTAACTTACTTACTCCTGATGTAGGAATTATTCTACTTTTTTAGAATTTTTTAAAGATTTTATTTATCTTTAGAGGGGAAGGGAAGGAGAGAGGGAGAGAAATGTCAATGTATGGTTGCCTCTGGTGCGTCCCCTGCCGGGAACTGGCCTGCAATCCAGGCATGTGCCCTGACTGGGAATCGAATGGAGATCAATCCACTGAGCTACACCAGCCAGGGCCTGGAATTATTCTAACTTTTTACAGAGTAATAAAGAGGTTAAGTAACTTGTTTCTGAATGATAATTTATTAAGTAATAGAGCTAGGATTTGAACGCAGGGAGTATGGCTTCTATAATCTATGCGCTTAACCAATACATTTATAAATGTCTGCCCTCAGTGTAAACACCTGTTGTAAGCAGCTTCTAAAATGGCCCCCCTTTCATCCCTGACCTCTCGTATTCAATCCTTATATAATTTCATCCTCCTCCCCTGTGTGAGGGCTGGACATAATGAGTTTCTATGAATAGAATACAGCCAAAGTAATAAGATCAGGGTTAAAAAGTCTGTGACTTCCATCTTGCGCTCTCTTTTACTGTCTCTTTTTTTGGCTCTTCTCTCTGATGAAGCAAGTTGTCATGTTGTGAGATGTCCTATGGAGAAACCCACTTGGCAGAGCACTAAGGGTGGCTTACAGCCAACAGCCATCAAGGAACTGAGGTTTTCAGTCCAAGATCTAGTGCAAAACTAAATCTTGCCGACAGCTATGCTAGTGATCTTGGGAGTGCATCCTTCCCCAGTTGGGCCTTGTGAAGACTGCCAATTCAGTTAATAGCTTCATTGTTCTGTCTTGTGAGAGAACTCGAACTAGAGAACCCAGTGATGTTCCCGGCCCACCCAAACTGTGAAAAAAAATAGAAGTTTTAAGTCACTAAGTTTTGCAGTGATTTGCTACACAGTAATAGATAACTAATTCAACACTCTGGCAGGTTTATCTTTACCTCCCTGCCTCCCTCCTTGCCTCCCTCCCTTTCTTATTTTTCTTTCCTTCTTTTTGCCAATGTTTGCTATTTGTCGAGTAATATTTTCACTTACATTGTCTTATTTATGTCGCATTACAGCCCTATTAGGTGTATATCATAATTTTTTATTTTACAGGTCAATAAACAGTCTCAGAGAAACCTCATAGCTAGTAAGTGGTTAAAAAATGTTTCACATAGGTTTCTGTGATTGTTTCATCTTTTATGTCACTTCTTCCAAAAATTATTCCTTGTCTGATTGAATCCCCGAACCCTAATCCTATGAACAGAGCTATTTTCTTGTCTATACCTCTCTCTGCAGAATTTAAAAAGAATTACTAGTAATAGAATTGTTGAGTGACTTTAATATTCTGGACACTATGCTAAGAGCTTCACATACATTATCTTATTTTGTTCTCATAACAATAATCTAAAATAGGTAGTATCACTTCCCTTATTTTACAAATGAAGAAATCAAGGATTATAGATGTTATATTGGTTGATTATATCAACTTAGTTAATTCATGCACTTAGTTAAGAAACATTAAATAAATATTTCCAACAGCAAGACGTTTTGTAAACAATAATACAGAAATGAATGCAGCGTCATCTCTGTGCCCAGGGTCATTCAGTATAGTGATTTGACGATTAATAGTTACAGTGTTATCTAAGTGCAAAGAGAGGTGTATGTTTTAGGAACACAGACAAAGTAGTTTCTATTTTAAATGATAGGGATATATCAAAATATTATGTTATATGTAAACTAATAATTCATTCATATGATTTCTATGTAATTCCATATTCTCTGAAATCGTCTTTTAGTGAAGAAATATAATTAAAGAAACTACTGAATAAATATAGACATGTTTGTAAGCTTCGGCTCTCCTGTAACAATTTCCTGGCAGCTAATGAGTCACCCAGAAATATGGCACATTTAATATTATATCTCTGTGTACTAACATTAGCCCAGAATCACACCAGGAGAGGTAAGAGTTTGAGAAACATAGGTACTTTGAACTCCCTAAATGTGTCTCAACTTCAGAAACACCTGTGCTAAATAACTTTGTGCATACCTGCTGTGATGACTCAAAGATTTTATAACTATGTGAGAATTTTACTTTGGCAGATTTGCTTCATTTTGATTCAGAGAGAACCTTGCACTATAGTATATATTCTAGGATTTATGGAGTCCAAATAAAATGTCTCTTATTCCACAAGAAGCTTCTAATCTAATAAAATTTCAAAACAGACTGACTTTTAGACTTATAATTGTTCAGGGTCATAGGGTGACTACAGTTTAAAATTATAATCCTAATGTATTTTCTCTTAAGTTCATCTTATAGAGAAGTGCTGTTATACCCTTTGAAATAAACAGAATTATTTTGTTAAATTAAGCAATAACTATCATATAAAGCTCCTGGCATAGTGTCAGGCGTAGTAAAGTCACCGAGTTATTCAACAATTCTATTACTGTGAATTATTTTTTAAAATATATTTTATTGATTATTCTATTACAGTCGTCTCATTTTTTCCACCTTCTCTTCCCTTCTGCCCTGCACCCGCCTCCCACCAGCATTTCCCCACCTTAGTTCATGTCCATGGGTCGTACATATAAGTTCTTTGGCTTCTCCATTTCCTATACTATTCTTAACCTCCCCCTGTCTATTTTGTATCAACAATGTAGGCTTCTTATTCCCTGTAACTTTCCCCTCCTTCTCACCTCTTCCCCTCCCCACTGATAACCCTACAAGTAATCTCCATTTCCACGATTCTCTTACTGTTATGCCTGTTTGCTTAGTTTATGTTTGTTTTTGTATTTTTTAGGTTCAGTTGTTGATAGTTGTGAGTTTGTTGTCATTTTACTATTCATTGTTTTGATTGTCTTCTTTTTCTTAGATAAGTCCCTTTAACATTTCAATTTCATATAACAAGGTCTTGAACTGGATGATGAACTTCTTTAACTTGACCTTCTCTGGGAAGCACTTTAGCTGCCCTCTATTCTAAAAGATAGCTTTGCTAGATAGAGTAATCTTAGATGTAAGTCCTTGCCTTTCATGACTTCGAATACTTCTTTCTAGCCCCTTCTTGCCTGTAAGTTTTCTTTTGAGAAATCAGCAGATAGTTTTATGGAAACTCTTTTGTAGGTAGCTGTCTTTTTTTCTCTTGCTGCTTTTAAGATTCTCTCCTTATCTTTCATCTTCAGTAATGAAATTATGATATGCCTTGGTGCATGCTTCCTTGGGTCCACCTTCTTTGGGACTCTGAGCTTCCTGGACTTTCTGGAAATGTATTTCCTTTGACAGATTAAAGAAGTTTCTCTTCATTATTTTTTAAATAAGTTTTCAATTTCTTTATCTTCCCGTTCTCCTTCGGCTATCCCTATGATTCAGATGTTAGAGTGTTTAAAGTTGTCCCAGAGGATCTTAAGCCTCTTTTCATTTTTTTTTAATTTTTGTTTTTTTCACACTGTTCTGGTTGAATATTATTTCAACCAGAATTAATGCTATAAATCATGATTTGTGTCCTGGTTTCCTTCCCTTCACTGTTGGTGCCCTGTACATTTTTCTTTATTTTGCTTTTCATAGCCTTCATTTTTTTCTGTTTTGTGACTGAGCTCAATCATTTCTGTGAGCATCCTGATTACCAGTGTTTTGAACTCTGCATCTGATAGGTTGGCTGTCTCTTCATTGCTTAGTTCTATTTTTTGAGTTTTGATCTGGTCTTTCATTTAGGCCATATATTTATGTCTGGGTGTACCTGTTACATTATAAGGGGTGGAACCTTAGGTATTTGCCAGGGCAAGGCAACTCAGGTTGCTACTTTTGGTGCTGTATATGGGGGGATAGTCCAAGAGGGAACAGTGCCACTCACTCAGCTCTTGGCCAGCTTTCACTCACTTCCCCTGCTACCCACAAGCAAACTGGGCCCTTCTGGTGCTGATTCCTGGGTGAGTGGGCTTGTGTATGTTCTAGGAGCCTGTGGGTCTCTCCATTAAACTCTCCTGTGAGGCTGGGAGTTTCTCCCGCTGCCTCAACCCCAACAGGATTTTACAGCCAGAGGTTTGGAGGCTTTATTTCCCCACTCTGAAACCCTGGTTATGCAGTCTGTCTTGCTCCCTAGTTGTTCCTCCTGGTTTATCTGCACACAAATGTGGGACTGCCTGGTCCGCCAGTCACCACCTTGTCCACCCCAGTCTGCCAGCCGCTGCATTGCCTCATGTCCTCTCTGCCCCTCCTACCAGTCTGGATGAATGTTTTTTCTTTAACTGCTTGATTGTTGAACTTCCTTGCAGTTTGGTTTTCTGGCAGTTCTGGTGATTTTTTGTATTTAAATTTGTTGTTGTCCTCTTGTTTGTGCAAGGAGGCAAAGTATATCTACTATGCCTCCATCTTGGTCAGAAGTCTATTACTAGTAATTATTTTAAATGATGCAGAGAGAAGTATCAGACAAGAAGAGTATTAGTTCTACTTGTATAATTAGGATTTGAGAATTGAATGGAACCAAACAGGGAAGTCTTTGCACCCTTGCACCCGTGTCAAAAATCCTCTTTATTTAGTTATTTTAATCTACCAGGTGGCAGGGGAGTCCTAAATATCTAGATGCGCTGGATCCAAAGGCCCTTCCTCCCAGACTCAGTCAAGAGGAATTTAGCTCACACCACTTATCATGCAGTGCCCGGTTCTGATGGGCTCCTCCACTCTGCCACCCCCATTCATAGTCACAGTCTAGCAGCACCTCACCAGTGGCCCAGCCAGGTGTGGTACATATTCTGGCACAACATAGCCTTCTGGGGCCCAAAGAGCCTAGGACAGAAAAGCTAACTTCCGGCTGGGAAACCCAGGGCCCCAGTTTAACATCCGTCAAGGTTCCACTCTGCAGCAACTTGAACATAGGTCCAGCTGTTTTTCTGGAAGCTTTGAGGTACTTAAAATTTTCCTTGTTTTAGGAAACCCCTCTGCCTGTCCATGGAGCATTTTTCTTGAAAGGTAACCTCTCTGTTTCTGACCCAGCTTATCAAGCAGCAATGGAGGGGCAGGCTCAATCTTTTTCCCAATCTTTTCCTTTTTTCCCCAATCTTTTTTATCAGGAAATATTTTCTCCTTTGATCTCAGTCAGGGTTGTCAGTGACTGGGCAGTGCCTGGGACCTGGTCCAGGTGGATAGAATGTGGGATTTCCCAGGAAGGCAAAGGGCACAGTTGGAACCCTCAGGGTATGCTCTGTGACTTCTGGCTCAGGTCCCGTATTCCTGGGCTCTCAGTTGTTTTGTTTCTTTGATTTATATTTATGTTTTCATGCTAGTACCATACATACCTTTTTTAATTACTGTAGCTTTGTAATGTTTTGAAATTAGGAACTTGGGGTGCCAACTCTACTCTTGACCTTTCCTCAAGGGAAAGGCTTCTGAGGGGTATTAGCTTTGCTGTATTACAGGCCTTCAGGAGCAGCAGCAAGCCTCCCAGTTGTCTTTTCTTTCCTGTGGCTCCCCTGAGCACCTATTTGAGGTTGGGCCCCATGAGCACATAGAAATAGACAAAACAGAAACCAGTCCTTTGAGCAGCCCTCTGAAAAGCGAGGATGTTGGATACACCATCCAACGCTTTCCCTCCTCAGGGAGAAGCCAGGAGTTGAGGATTTCTTTCTGCTTATTACATGCTGAGCCCGGGGGGAGGTACTATGGTTAGCAAGTGTAAGCTAGTCCAAATTGACACCTTTGTTCTCAGTAGCTCCCCAGGTGACACCTTTTCCTGTTTGTGCTTAGAATCAGGCAAAACAGAAATCAGTCCCTCGGGCAGCCTCCCTCACTGAAAGTGTATTTCGGTCCTTCCTCCCCAGGGAGAAGCCAAAAACTCTGTAAGTTTTCTCTTCATTGTGCCATACTGAGTTGAGCCAAGGAGGGGGACTATGGTAAGTGAGTGCCTTGGACTTTCCTACCAGTTCTGATACAGCTAACTGTGTCCCGGTCCGGAGTGTAGAAACTTCTTGTGTATGGATCTCTCACAAAGGGATTTTGTCAATGTATTGTTGTTGAGTAGGCGTCTCCTTGGGGAGAGAAGAGCCTGGGGCTTCCTCCTCTGCCATCTTATTGACATCCTGTACTTCACATTTTGAAGGTGCATAATTGAATACATATGCTTTGATTTAATATTGTTAATTTATTGTTTAAATCCTCTGTGTCCTTTTTTAGTTTTTAAAATAGTTTCTCTGGTAATCTAGGAGAGAATTATGTTTAATTATATCTCAGAGATCCAGTTATTTTCTCCTTGCATTTCAAGCTATTTTTGACATGCATATTTCAGTGCTATAGGCTTTTTTAAAACCTTATGAAAGTCCATGAATGTTTAGGGGTATATAAAAAATAAAATTGACCTATGTAAAAATTTTTTATTTAGCTTTTTACCTTTGATTCTATAGAAGGACTTTGTCTGAAATTCTACTTTTTTAGTGTATATAATTCAGTGTATTTAATTTTGTGTGTTTGCTTGAAACATATTTAGTCATTCTTTCATTTTTAATCTTTCTGTGTGATACTGTTTGGCTGTGCTTCTTCTGATTATTTATTATTGACCTGATTAACATTGGTCTTATAAAAGGGGGAATTTAAACAATTTGTATTAGAATCATAACTATTTCATACTTTAAAATATTATGTATTTAAAATGTTTTAACATTCTAAATAATTTGGAAGCATATCTTATGATTATAATTATATAGTTTCTTTCCTTAGCTTCAAAACATTTCCTAATCATTAAATTCATGACTTTAATATTGTCTTCTATTTCTTCTCTATAGAAAATAAGAAATTTGATAGAACTTTGCTTTATCTACATCTCACTTTTATAAATATAACATTAATTTGTTTCCTTATTGCAATTTTTAAATAATGTATGTTTCCTTTTAATGTTAATTTGATCATTTTTGACACTTGAATTTGGAGTCCTATTTAAATTAAAACAATCTTTTCACACCAGCTCTATTTATTCTACTTTACTGCTCATTTTTATTCCCTCCAATTCAAAATATTCTGTTTTCATATGCATAATATTGATTAATCCCTGGCCCATCTGGAGTCTATTTTTAAGAAGGGTAAATGGGTACATATTTTCTACTCCTTGTTGCTTTGTAGTAAGTGTCTTTCTCTTGTCTTCACATTTATTTATGTCAAATTGAGTGAGTTTCACATGTCTTTTAAAACTCCATTTTGAAATAGAGCTATGTAGCTTCATTTTTCTCATGTAATATTATAGAAGTATCTGAAAATTCTGCCTTTCATTCATTTCATTCATTTGAGGTTGGGTATTATTCAGTTTTATTTTATAATATATCATTATGCTGTATTAATTTAATTATTTATTATTTTACATCCTCTTTATTTTCTTATCAATTCCAGCTCCCTCTTCCTCTCATTCTATTGCATCTTATTCTCAACATCTGTTTTTGTGACTATTTGATGCTCTTTCAAAAATTCTGCGTCTTGCCTCACATTGGTGGGTCTACTCAAATCTAATTTGGACCAGCATCCAGTTGTAAAAATTCTTTTTGGTCCACCTTATCCACTCTGGTTTTGGGTGAATCTCTTTCCCACAGATACAGTCAGATGGGAAGTTTTTGTGCAGTACTAGACTACATCTGCTTTTATCCTGCTCCATAGTTTGGTTCTTAGAATTTTGAAAGAAATTGTGCATGTGAAGAAAAGACTAGAATCATAAGTATGTAACACTTTTCAGTGTTTCTCTTTCTATATCCCACCCCAACTCCATATAATACTTTACTCATAGGTTCTACACTTCCTAGGGTGTTATGTTAAAACAAAACCAGGTTTCAGTAGCTTTCTTGAAGTTGAATTCTGAATGTAGAAAGGAAGATACAGTGATAGATGGGATATGGAAACTTTCCTGGATACACATGTTGTTTTTTTGAGCTACTGGAGAAGAAAGCAGAGACGAAGGATATTCTTGCTAACTTTTTGGCAGGATTAGTGGACTATTAATCTCTCTTTCAGTAAAATCTTCCATTCTTGTAATTTGTAGAAATCTTTTTTAGATTTTGACAGTACTTGAATGAGCAGTCTTCAGTCTTGCTATGAGATTTTGCTTTTATTTTTACTACATATAAATATATGAAAATACAAATCTTCTGTTATACACACACACACACACACACACACACACACACACACATATATATATATATATATGAAATTGAAGATAATTCTGTCATGGAGAACTGGCCAGTACTTTTACATATCTCACATAATGTAACAATTTTGAATAACAAAGTCTTTTCAAAAATATTTTTTTAATTTATCTTTAGAGGGGAAGAGAAGGAGAGAAGTATCAATGTATGGTTGCCTCTCATGAGTCCCCTGCTGGGAACTGGCCTGCAACCCAGGCATGTGCCCTGACTGGGAATCGAACCGCGATCGTGTGGTTCACAGGCCCACACTCAATCCACTGAGCTACACCAGCCAGGGCTGAATAACAAGGTCTTTCATAAGGTGAACACACTTGCCCTTATCAAGTGATGCCTTTCACTGTCCTCCAGTAAAAACCATCCTACTAGTCCAATGAGCATCAAATAATATATCATTATTTGATGGCATTATTTGATGGCACCTTTACTGAACCCTCAATATTAATCCTTGATACCACAAATTGAGTGCTGTAATTAGTATTTTCGTCTTCTGCTTGTTCCATATGGCTAACTTTAATCTCATGATCAGAATTTTTTAATAACAGGACATATGTATTATACTATATTTACTTAATAAGTATTCTGAGAAAATCCACCGTATACTGCAGTAGAATTTTGAAGGATTTTAAGATAAAAAATTCCAGTTCCAGAGAGTTTAAAGTCCAGTAAAAAAATCCTTTCTAGGTATCTCCACAGTGCTCAAATTACTGCACTGAAGGATAACAAAGTGTACATTTTATATGATGTTGTAGAATCAAGGCAGGGTAGATAGTTTTTTATGGCATTCATCTGGCAGTGGCCTTAATAATGAATGAGGGAGGTAAAGGGTTCCAAAGTACTTATGGACCAATGATTCTAGTGAGAAGGCTACAGCATCCTGTGCACATGTTTGGTGGGTGGAAAAGATCTTTTAAAATCACTACAGCAAAAGACGGGGAAAATGAGATAGGATTCGGTAATTTACTAGATTTATGAAGGGCAGGAATGATTGTGTTCCCTGGGCTAACATATTTTAGGTGTGAAGACAACCAGGCTGCTGGTGGCAATATATTTTCTTCAAAGCTAGCTTTGCCTGCTCACTAACACTTTATAATGATGTTGTCCAATTAAGGGAGTGAAGCGATGCTGAGTCACATTTGAAATCTGAATGTTGCTCAGCAGGTATCATATTTTCACCTAATGTTATGAATTTGTAACTGTATTCCATCTTTCCTCGTGTGGCATCTTGTTCCTGCCTATCTGAGTGACATATGATAATGTGATTCCTTACTCTAACTTATCTTCGGCAAATCTTAATTTCATAGTTTTGAAATATATAGATTGTCATCTTCTAACAGATGCACATGTAGTTAATAGGCACATTGGTTATAATACGATAATTCATGCAATGAAATCAGGGTGTAGTAAATTATAACACAAATGTTCCAATAACAGCAGCATAAATTCAAAATGATGCCTTCTTTTAGGCTCCTCTGAACTGACAGCATTTGAATCCTCCAATTTTATTCCTTTTTAAGGTTGTGTTGGACTCTTCTTCCTTGAGTTTTCGTATAAATTTTAGGAGCAGCTTGTCATCCTCTACAGAGAAGTTAACTGGGCTTCTGGGGATTGCATTGATTCTACAGATCTATTTTGGAAGTATTGTTATCTTAACCCCATTAAGTCTTCTGATACAGGAAGATGGGATTTTTTTCTTTTTATTTAGATCTTCCTTAATTTCTTTCAACAGTGTTTTTAAAATAATTCTGACTCTATTGCGGTGAGGGAATGAGGAAGCTCTGCGTCTCTGGCCCATTGCTGTGGGGAGTGCAACTGTGGCGTTGTTCTCAGGAACTGCAGCCCGTAATGAAGTTGAACACTTGCATGTCTGCTAACCTATCTATTCTACTCCTAGATAAATATGCACGTATCTGCAACATAGGAGATGTGCAAGAGCATTCAAAGCCATAGCATTATATGTAATAAACAAACTAGAAAAAACAAAAATAAAACCATCAAAATACATTGTCATACATGACAATTCCAAAAAGCAATGTCAAAAACAAACAACTATTTTAGTTATCAATGGGGGTAAATCTTAAAATCATAACATTGAGCAAAAGACAAAGAGACAAAAGCCTGCATGAGTAAAATTTCATTTAACCGATGAGGGAATTTTATAGCTGATAGTGTAGGTAATTGATAGTGAAATAACAAGCTTTTCAGTAAATGAATATTGGTTAAATTTGCTCATAGGTAAAATATAAAATTATATGTCTACATCACAGCACACAGAAAAATAATTTTTGAGTGAGGATTTAGGGCCTAAATCAGAAAAGGAAAGATATTAAAAATTAGAGAAAAATTAAAGAACCCCTTTATGACATTAGATTAGGAAAGGATTTGTTAAAATATACACACATGTACATATACACAGAATCTAACAAAGAGAGAAGGTGATAAACTTAATCACAGTAAAATGAAAAATTTAACTGGAAGATCAAAAGATGAAAAAAACCATGGACTTGAGATATTTGTAATTTATATGACTGATAAACAATTTTATATATTACATAAAGACCTTCCAGAAAGTAATATGAAAACAATTAATCAATAAAATAGAGTACTTGGCAAAAGATGGAAACCTGAAATTTACAGAAGATAGAATGTAAAACAGGTATACGTGTGTGTGTGTGTGTGTGTGTGTGTGTGTGTGTTGTAGACCACTTTGTCAGGTTCTAGAAATTGTGACTCTACCCCTTGTGGCTAAGGGTGACGGATGACCTCTGGAATGCGAGCTGCTGGAGACAAACCTTGTCTCTGATAGCAAAGGCAGCCTCAGTTTCCTCTCCCTGTCCCCAAAGCTTGGTTGGAAATCAGTGATGGATAAGACCCTTCACAGCGGGGAGCAACCTAAGCCAGACTCGATCACTTGGGAGGCCTTTGTGGAAGGACTTGGGGACTACAACAAAGAGCAATGGACCCTCGCCCCACCCCCCAACTTTGACATAGCCCGAGTCCCAATGTACTGTGGGAGAAGTGCTTCCTGGCTCTACTCCCCTTAAGCATGAATGCCTGTTAGGGACAGGTGCAGCTCCTTGCCTTTCTAGAGTGTATCCTGGGGGAAAATCTGGCATCACAAAGACTTCCTGATAAACCTGTGAAATCTGCTCTGTTAAGAGTTCGAGCAGGAAACCCTAAAACTCTGTTCCTGACAGACTCTGACACAGACAAAGCCCTCAGATTTCTTTGAATTGTTATCTGCTGTTTGATCCTTGCCGCCCTGTGTTCCTGTGTATTGCAACCCAACAAAAGGCCCTGGAAGAGGGAGCTCCAGGCCTTTTTCTCCTTGGAGAAACTGGCTGCTGCTGGCCTTCTTCCCCTGAGAAACTGGCCACTGCTCATGGCCTTTTTCCTCTGGGAAAATGGCCACTTCTCCTCCCTAAGCAGATCACATCATGTCTCAGTCATATTTACTCTCATCTGTGGCACATGAGGGGACTTGCAAGGAAAGTTGCCCCCACATACATGTATATACATACACACACATTATATATATATATATATGATTAACCTCACTAATAATTATGAAGATGCACATTGAAATATTCCTCACTCATAATATAGGTGGAAAAAGACCTGAAAACATCAGGCTTTTACTGGGGTGAGAGAAAATGAGAACCCTTATACAACATATACTGGATATAGAAATTAACTTGGAATTACTCAATGAAGCTGAAAGAAAGGTATATATACATAGCACTTGTGATTTTTGATGTCTTATTTGATGTACTCTATGTGACACACAAGGAGATATAATGCCAGTGTTTGCCACAGTGGAAAAAAAAAGAGACAAGCAGAGCATCTCCTCATAGGAAAATTATATGAAAAGTGTGGTTTAGTCATATGGTGAAATACTGTAGGGCAGTTCTATGAATGAAGTAGAACTACATGGATCAGTGAGGGTACATTTAAAAGTATAATGCAAGGAGAATAAACGCAGTAGAACTCCACATATAAACATTTTTTAAATGTTATGAAACAATGAAGGGTATTTCAAGAAACATATACTGTTGGTAGAAGTAAAATTTAATAATCATGGGAACACTGCATGTCAATTTCCAAATTTTAGGACCTATGTCTTGGGAGTCTTCTGTTTCCTCTTTCTCTCACCTCCAAGCCCCTTTCTGTAGGGAAATCGCTTAGCTATGCTTCAAAATGTATTTATTATTCAACAACTTTTACTACCCTCACTGGCCCAAGACACTATCATTTCTTCATTATTTCAGTTTCCTCCTAATTGGTCTTTCTGCTTCCACCCTTATTCTCTTTCAGTTTATTCATAACATGAGAATGGCTCTTTTAAAACATAAATCAGATGATATTCTTTTTCCACTCAGAACCCTGCAATGGCCTCCTAGTTCTCTGTGAGGAGTAGGTTCTATCAGTGAATGCGTAGGTTCCATAGGGTTAAATTCCTGTTACCTCTCTTACTTCATTTTCTGACCCGCTCACTCTGTTGCAGCCTCAGCTTTCAGTTCTCAGAACAAGCAAGGCAAAATTTGGCCTTGGGCATTTTCCTTTTGGGGGGTTTTTTGGAAACATTTGAATTCTACGTTCATAGTAAATTTTAATTTTATAATACATTATTATCAACTATAGTCATGTTATACATTAGATCCTCAGATCTTATTCATTTTCTGGCTGACAGTTTGTAACTTTTACCAGTGTTTCCCTATATACCTCACCCCCATTCCTGAAAATGACTTCCCTAAAGTTTGTTTTTGAGTTTAATTATTTTTAAACCTTTTTTTTTTTTAGGTGGCACATATAACTGAGACCATGCAGTATATGCCTTTCTATGTCTGGCTTATTTAACTAGTATAGTTTCCACAAATTCTATGTTATTGCAAACAGTAGGATTTTCTTTTTTCTCATGGCTGAATGGTACTGTACTATATAGATGGTATATATGCACACACATATATAATATATACACATACATACACACACCCACACACCCATCTTTATTCATTCATTTGTTGACTAATGGGCCGTTAGTTTGTTTCCACCTTGGCTATTGTGAATAATGCTGCCATGACCGTGGCAGTGCATGTGTCTCCCAAATAGTCTGTTTTCGTGTCCTTGGACTGCATACCCAGAAGTAGGATTGCCGGATCATATTGTAATTTGAAGGAACCTCCATCCTGTTTTCTATGGTGGCCGCACCAATTTATATTCCCACCGACAGTGCATGCGCTTTCGTTTCTGTTGTTTTTGTTTTTGCCTTCACATCCTCCCCAACACCTGTTATCTCGACTTTCTCATAGACATTTAATAGCTATGAAGTAATACCTCATTTCGGTTTATGTGGAATGTCTCATGTTTGCATTTCCCTCACAGTGATGTTGAGCACCTTTTTATGTGCTTGCTGATCATTTATATGTGTATTAGGTCTTCAGCCCATTTTAAAATTGACTTTTTCTTCTATTAAATTGTGAGAGTGTTCATCTTATTTATTTATTTATTTATTTATTTATCTCTTAGTTGTTGTCCACGTGAGCATTTTTAAAAATTACATATTTTGGATGTTAACCTTTTATCAAGATATATGTGAATATTTATATATTTTATGTCATTCCATAGGTTGCCTTTTCATTTTTTTATGGTTTTCTTTCCTCTGAAAAAATTTTTAGTTTGATGTACTCCCACTTGTTACTTTAAAAAAAAAGATTTTATTTTCTTTATTTTTAGGAAGAGGGGAAGGAAAGGATAAAGAGAGGGAGAGAAATATCAATGTGCGGTTGCCTCTCATGAGTCCCACACACCAGGGACCTGGCCCACAATCCAGGCATGTGCCCTGACTGGGAATCAAACCAGAGATGCTTTGGTTCACAGGCCTGTGCTCAATCCACTGAGCCACACCAGCCTGGACCCACTTGTTACTTTTTGCTGCGGTTGTGTATGCTTTTACTGTCAGATACAAAAAAAGTTACTGCCAAGACTGATGCCAATGAGCATACCTCTATGTTTTCTTTTAGGAATGTTATGGGGTTTAGGTCTTACTTTAAATCTTCAATTCATTTTGAGTTGATATTTGTATATGGTATAAGGGAGGGATCCAGTTTTTTTGTTTTGTTTTATTTTTCTTTTTTTGCATGTGGCTGTTTGGTTTTTCCAGTGCCAATTATTGAAGAGGCTATTCTTCCCTCATTGTATATTCTTGGGCCTTTTTTTAAAGATTATTTATTTATTTATTTATCTTTAGAGGGGATAGAAAGGAGAGAGGGAGAGAAACATCAATGTATGGTTGCCATTTGTGCGTCCCCTGCTGGGAGTTGGCCTGCAAGGAACTGGCCTGCAACCTAGGCATGTGCCCTGACTGGGAATCCAACCGCGATCGTCTGGTTCACAGGCCCGCGCTCAATCCACTGAGCTATGCCAGCCAGGGCCTTTTGTCTTAAATTAATGTACCATATACATGTAGGTTTATTTCTGTGCTCTCTATTTTGTTTTATTGATCTGTGCATCTAGTTTTATGCTAATGCAATACTATTTTGGTTATTATAGCTTTGTAATGTAGTTTAACATTAGACTGTGTGAGGCCTCCAGCTTTGTTTTTCTATTTCAAGATTGCTTTTGTTATTTAGGGTTTTTGGTTTTTCTTTTTTTTTTTGTGGTAGCATACAAATTTTAGGGTTATTTTTCTATTTTTGTAAAAAATCTATTGGATTTTTGACAAAGATTGCTTTGAATCTGTAGATTTCTTGGGCATTTTAAACAATATCAGCGATTCTAATACATGGACATAGAATATCTTTCTACTTCTTTGTATCTTTTCCAATTTCCTTCATTAATATCTTATAATTCTCAGCATATAGATCTTTCACCTCTTAGGTTAAATTTATTCCTAAGTATTTTATTCTTTTTGATGTAATGTAAGTAGGATTGGTTTTTTTATTTTCTCATTCTGAAAGTTCATTATTAGGGTATAGAAATGCAACTAGTTTCATATATTGATTTTGATTCTGCAAATTTATTGAAATTCTCTATCAGTCTCTATTTTTTGTTCTCTATTTCATTTATTTCCTGATCTTTCTTGTTTTTTTCTTTCTACTAACTTTGGCCTTAGTTTGTTCTTCCTAGTCCAGTTCCTTGTAGAATAAAGTTAGAGTTATTATTTGAGAACTTCCTTTATTCTTAATGTAGGTGCTTATCACTATAAACTTCCCACTTAGGACTACTTGCTGCATTTCATAAATTTTGTATCATATATTTCCATTTTCATTTGTCTCAAGATATTTCTAAAAGTTCTCTTTTTATTTCTTTTTTGATCTGTTGTTTGGGACCTGTCCCTTGGGCAACAGCCACAAAAGCTGGGGTACCCAACATGTATATGAGCTGCTTCCCAGGGAGTTACTGGTGATTTGGAGTGGGCTCAAGTGAGAAGGCAGAGTGGTGTCTGCTGGATCCCCATTCTCCAGGGAGGATTGCAGTCAGCCCTTAGACACATATTAAACTAGAATACTTACCCTCAAGTACTGGTATGCAAATAGGGAAAGACTGAGATGGATCTGCCCTTTCTGCATTGACTTATGGAGATAGTTGCAGCAAGTCCTCATGAACTCCTTAGAACTGTTTCTTCGTTTGCCATAGTCTTTGGGTCTCCTGGAGACAACCCTGCTGGCCCTCACAGCTAAGTGTTCTGGGGCATGTCTCTCATGTAGGAGTCTTAAAAGATAGGGTGCTCGATGTGGCATGCAATACCTTTGCTTCTCAGCAAGAAGCTAGGAGGTACATTCCTAATTGTTTGGTGCTGTGCTGGGGGGTGAGATTTATAGTGAGAATATCTCAGCATTTCTTTCTTATTTTGATGTGGGTGATGTGGGTATTCTGTCTGTCTGATGTGCAGGAGTTGCTCAGCTATTTTCTGGATTTCATTCAGGGAAAATTGCTCTGTGTATAACTATAGATTCTGTATGTCCATGGCAGGAGATGAGTTTAAAAGGCTCCTTTATTGCTATCATGAATGGGAAACCTCTATAAGGTCTCTATTCTCCCCATTCATTCTGCCAGGAAAGTGCTATCTCTAAATAGCCATTAAGCTCACTTTCTTACTCTCTTTCAAATTTTTGCTCTTTGATCTAATGTCACCTTTCAATTTACAATTGTGCTCCCCCTCCTCTGGCTCCTGGTCTTTCTTATTCCGCTCCATTGCTTCATTTTTTATTGTTTATTCTATTACAGTTGTTCCAATTTTTTCCCTTTTGCCTCTCTCCACCCAGCCCAGCCCTTTCACCCACAGTCAATCCCCTCTCCAGAGTTCATGTCCATGAATCATTCATACATGTTCTTTGACTAATCCCTTCCCCTTCCTTCTTACATTCCATTTCTTCCTCCTCCCCTCCTACAGTTATCAGTCTGTTTAATGTTTTCATGTCTCTGCTTTTTCATGTTAGTTTATTTTGTTCATTAGATTACAGTTTTAAGTGAGGTCATATGATATTCGTCCTTCGCCCACTGGTTTATTTTACTTAGCATCATAGTCTCAAATTCCATCCATACTGTCAAAAGGTAGAGCTTCCTTTTTTCTTACTTTCTTCTGCAAAGTATTTCATTATGTAAATATACCACAAATTTTTAATCCACTCATCTACTGATAGGCAGTTGAGCTATTTCCAACACTTGGCTATTGTGGCTATTGTAAATAGTGCTGCTATGAACATAAGGGTGCATAAAGTTATTTTGAATTGGTATTTCAGGATTCTTAGGGTATATTCCCAGAGGTGGAATTGCTGGGTCATAAGGCAGTTCCATTTTTAATTTTCTGAGGAAATTCCATATGGTTTTTCACAGCGTCTGCACCAGTCATCATTCCCAGCAATAGTGCATTAGGGTTCTCTTTTCTCCACATCCTTGCTAGCACTTGTTTGTTGGTTTATTAATGATAGTCATTCTGACTGGTGGGAGGTGATATTTCATTGTGGCTTTAATTTGCACCACTGTGATGGCTAGTGATTTTGAACATTTTTTCATATATCTATGGGCCATCTGTATGTCCTCCTTAGAGATGTGTCTATTCAGGTCCTTTGGCCATTTTTAATTAGGTTGTTTGTCTTCCTGGCATTGAGTCATATGAGTTCTTTATGTATTTTGGAGATCAAAACCTTGTCCAACGTATCACTGAAAAATATGTTTTCCCATACAGTTTGTTCCCTTTTGATTTTGATGATGGTTTCTTTAGCTGTGCAGAAGCTTTTAAATTTGATGTAGTCCCATTTACTTATTTTTCTTTTATTTCACCTGCCCTACAAGATATATCAGCAAAAAATATTGCTACGTGGAATGTCTGAAATTCTACTGCCTGTTTTCCACTAGAACTTTTATGGTCTCGTGACTTAGATATCTAAGTCTTTTTTCCATTTATCCCATCTTTTATTTTTGTGTATGGTGTAAGTTGGTGGTCTAATTTTATTCTTTTGCATGTACCAGTCCAGTTCTCCCAACACCATTTATTGCAGAGACTTGTTTTCATTTTGTTGTATGCTTGTACCCTCTTTGTCAAATATTAACTTACCATAGGGATGTAGTAACACATTTACCACAGCCATAAGTCCATTTCTGGACTCTCTATTCTGTTCCATTGATCTATGTGTCTGTTCTTATGCTTGTACCAGACTGTCTTGATTATAGTGGTCTTGCAATATAGTTTAATGTCAGCTATTTTGATCCTTCCAACTTTGTTCTTCTTTCTCAGGATTGCTGAGGCTATTCAGGGTCTTTTTTTTTTGGTTCCTTATAATTTTTGGGAAAATCTTTTCTAGACCTTTGAACTATGCCTTTGGGTTTTAATAGGAATTGCGTTGAATCTATAGATTTTTTTGAGTAGTATGGGCATTTTAATCATGTTAATTCTTCCAATGCATGCACTTGATACATGCTTCCATTTATTTGTATCTTCCTCAATTACTTTCTTCAGTGTTCTGTAGTTTTCCTAGTACAGGTCCTTTACATCCTTGGTTAAATTTATTCCTTGGTGTTTTATTTTTCTTGTTGCTATAGTAAATGGGATTTTTTCTTAGTTTTTCTTTATGATAATTCATTGGTGTACAAGAATGCCATTGATTTCTGAATACCAACCTTGTATCCTGCAACTCTGCCAAATTCCCTTACTAGGTCAAGTAGGGTTTTTGGTTGTTTTTTTTTTTTTTTCTTTTTGTGGAGACTATAGAGTTTTCTATGTAGAAGTTCATGTCATCTGCAAATAATGACATTTTTTTTCTGCTTTCCAATTTGGATGCCGTTTATTTCTTTTTCTTATCTGATCACTGTGGCTAGAACTTCCAGTACTATGTTGAATAAGAGTGGTGGAAAGCAGGCACACTTGTCTTGTTCCTGATCTTAAGGGAAATGTTTTTAGTTTTTGCCCATTGAGTATGATGTTGGCAGTTGTTTTCTTGTGTATCACCTTTATTACGTTGAAGCATGCTCCTTCTATTCCCACTTTGCTGAGTGTTTTTTTTAAATCATAAATGGGTGCTGGATTTTCTCAAATGCTTTTTCAATATCTATTGATATGATCATGTGATTTTTGTCTCTTATTTTGTTTATGTGGTATATTATATTTACTGATTTGCTAATGTTGTACCATCCTTGCATCCCTAGGTAAATCCCACTTGGTTATGGTATATGATCTCCTTAATGTATTGCTGAATCTAGGTTGCCAATATTTTGTGGGAGTTAGCATGTTTGTTCACCGGTGATATTAGCCTGTAATTTTCTTTCTATGTTGTGTCTTTACCTGGTTTTGGAATTATGAAGATGCTAGCCTCGTAAACAATTTGGTTGTTTTCCCTCTTCTTTAAATTTTTAGAATAGTTAGAGAAGGAGAGGTGGTAGTTCTTCTCTGAATGTTTGGTAAAATTAACCTCTGCAGCCATCTGGTCCAGGACTTTTGTGTGCCTGCAGTTTTTGATGACTGCTTCAACTTTGCTAGTTGTTATCAGTCTGTTTTGCCTTTCCACATCTTCTTGATTCAATTTTGGGAGATGGTATCTTACAAGAACTTTGTCTATTTTACCCAGGTTGTCCAGTTTCTTGACATACAGTTCATAGTTCATTGTAATTTCTTACAATACTTTGTATTTCTGTGGTATTGGTTACTACTTCTCTTTTGTTTCTGATTTTACTTATTTGGGTCCTCTCTCTCTTTTTATTGATGAGTCTGGTTAAAGGTTTGTCAATTTTGTTTATCTTTTGAAAGAACCAGCTCCTGGATTAATTGATTCTTTGGTTTTGTTTATTTATTTTTGTCTCTATGTCAGTTAATTCTGCTCTGATCTTGATTATTTCCTTCCTTTTACTTACTTTGGGCTCTGTTTGTTGATGTTCCTCTAGCTCTTTTAGATGTAGGGTTAGGTTGTTAATTTGAGGTTTTTCTATTTTTTTTTTTTTTTTTTTTTTTTTTTTTTAGGTAGGCCTGTGTTTCTATGAACTTCTGTCTCTGGACTGCCTTCACTGTGTGTCATAGGTTTTGGATTGCTGTATGTTCATTTTCATTTGTTTCCAGATACTTTTGGATTTCTGTCTTGATCTCATTGTTAACTCATGCACTACTTATAGGTACCCCTATAATCCGGATGTTGGAACGTTTAAAGATGTCCTGGAGGTTCCTAAGCCTCTCCTCATTTCTTTGAATTCTCATTTCTTCATTCTTTTCTGGTTGGATGTTTCGTTCTTCCTTCTGGTCCATTCCATTGATTTGAGTCCCAGTTTCTTTTCCATCACTATTGGTTTCCTGTGCATTTCCCTTCGTTTCAATTAGTTTAGCCTTCATATGTTCTTCTAATTTGTGACTATAATCAACCAGTTCTGTGAGCATCCAGATGACCAGTGTTTTGAACTGTGCATCGGAGAGGCTGGCTATTTCCTGGTTGCTTAGAGTTATCAGCTCTGGGGCTTTGAGTTCTTCTTGCGCCATCTTTTGGACTGTTCGTGCCTGTTACTTATCAGGATCAGAGCCCTAGGTGTTCACCAGAGCAGGGCAACTCAGTCACTCAGTTATGACGCTGTATGTGGAGGCGGGGTCAAAGAGGAGCAATGGCATCCCATCTGCCGCCTCCCGCCGCTGTGGCCGCAGCTGCCAACGTCACTGGGGCCGCGCGTTTTGTCCCACTGCACGCGAATGTGCCACTGCCGTCAGCCCTCCGCCACTAGGTTCACCCGCTGGGGCCTGCGTGGTCTGTCTCACTGTGCACGAATGTGTGACCGAGGTCAGTCTGCCCAGCACCCTGACCGGTTCTGGGCTGCCTGCATGCCTGGGTCGGGGGCATCTTTCCTGCCCCACCCTGCTCCGCTCCTCTTACTGGTCCCAGTTGAAAGATTTGTTGTTGTCGGACTTCCATATAATTCAATTTTCAGTTCTTTGGCTGTATCTTTGTTCTCCAAACCTTTGTTGTATTCAAACTTGGTTGTGGGAGAAGGCACAGTGTTTCCACCTATGCCTCCATCTTGGTGGAAGTCCAGGCCTTTGCTTTTTATTACTTGGAATATTTCATGCCATTCTTTTGGCTTGAGACATTAGCTGTTTCTGTTGAGACATTAGCTGATAGCCTTGTTGAAGTTCCCTTGTATGTTACCAGCTGTTTCTCCTTTGCTGCCTTTAAGATTCTCTCTTTATGTTTAAATTTTGTCATTTTTTAAAAGATTTTATTTATTTATCTTTAAAGGGAAGGAGAGAAGGAGAGAAACATCAATGAATGGTTGCCTCTCGTGAGTCCCTTGCTGGGAACTGGCCTGTAACCCAGGCATGTACCCTGAAATTTTGTCATTTTAATTATGACGTGTCTTGAAGTGGGCATTTGTGTGTTCATCTGGATTGGCTCCCTCTGTACTTCCTGAACTTGAATGACTTTTTCCCTCACCAAGTTAGGGAAGTTTTTGTCATTATTTTTTTTCAAACAGATTTTCTATCCCTTGCTCCTTATCTCCTTCTGGAATTCCTATGGTGTGAATAGGGAGTTGTTTCTTTGTCTCCCCATTTTAGGTGACTCTTTTTGTTTGTTTCTGCACATCAGATTGCTCTCCTTGACTCCCTATCTTTGTGGGCTCCCCTCTGCAGTAGGAGTTCTGTACGACCCAGTGGTGCAGTTTCTTTGATCTCCTGAGCTGGATGCTCTAGATTCAGTCTATGTGGCCCCTGTTGTTGTACCTGGGCTCTGATGATTGATGGTTCATTTGCTGGTGGGTTCTCCCCTCCAGCTGGCTGATTGAGAGTTCTATCAGCCTCCATGTCTTGTATACTTTTATACAGGTGCTGGCAGAACAAACCATTGTTTCACTTTTTTTTTCACAGCATTCTGTCTCTCACATAAAATAAGATGTACTTATCATTTAATTATGTTTTTTTTTAGTTACAGTCTGTGTTATATTTCTCCATGTAAGCTGTGGAAAGTCAATAATCTTTGTCTCTTTAATTCTCTGATGTATTCCAAATACCTGAAATAATGTCTAGCACCCAGTAGGCATTTATTAAATATTTGTTGAATGAGTTGAGTAAATTAATGAACCTCAAAATATTGGTTATTCTTGGGGAGAAAGGAAAGAAGGCTAAAAGGAATGTAAAAAGGCAAGTCTTTAACTACAACTATGAGGGAGGGAGGGAGGGAGGGGGGAGAGAGAGAGAGGAGAGAGAGAGAGAGAAAAGACATGGTAAAATGTTAACACTGAACGTATTTAATAGAGCACTAATGTACATACCACTGTATAATGACTCTAAGCTTCTTTGAGCTTCTTTAGAAGTGACAGAATCCCCCAACCATAGAGTAGGGACCACTATTGAGATTGGCAGAACTTATTTTTCTGTTTTTCATTTTTTTTGGTCTAAATACTTACTTTCCCTTGCTTACCACCCCCTTTTTTGTGCACAAATAGAACATTTTCTGAACCAGTGGGATCAAGAAGTTTCATTTCATTTCATTTCATTTCCATCCTTAATGAAGTTATGCTCTCTGGTTTCTCAGGAAATCAATGAAGGCTTTATAAATTTTTCTTTTTAATTTAGCTTTACATAGCCTCCTCCACTTAATGATTGACCTAAAAATGGTGATGTGAGAATATCATTCTTTGAACAAATATAGTATAAATCAAAGTTAATAACCTTCTATTGCTTGAATTTCTTGGAGGAGGGGGACAAATAATGACTTGGGAATTATAAACTTCTGGTCATTTTGTGTGTTCTATGCTTATTTAGAAAAATCATTTTAGAAATGGTTCATGCTTTTGGCTATTTTATGGATGCAACTGTAGTCATTTGGAAAGATGTATTACAGTAGTAAAAAGAAGAACAGTGACATTCCAACACAGCTGATGCTTGAAGGAATTCTGTCCTTGAAGATTGCCACCCATTAGTTAATGAGCATATGGTACATACCAGGCACTGTGCTATGTGCTTTGCATACATAATTTCTAGTAATTCTTAAAGAAAGAAAACATTTTAATGGTTGTATATGTGCTATTATCTTCATTTTGTAGATGAAATTCACAGAAGTTAAGTAACTTGGCAGGTTTTCAAACTAATAAGTAATAAAACCCTGATTCAAATCTGTACTTCTTGACAGTAAAGCCCACACTTATTGGGACAAGATTCCACTTTCATTTCTATTTGTTTTTCCTGTCTTGACAATGGATTGCAGACAACTGTACATATTCTGTTTTGTGACTATAAAAGAGAATATTTCTGTTTCCTTTCACATAAAATTGATGGTGACCCATGTTTTTGGAAGGAATTTGCCCACAATTGGCTATATAATGTCACCAGAAAAAAAAGAGGTGGTTTAGAAACTTATGAGCTCATTAATTAATTATGGTAATGCCTTTCAAAAGCTTGGTTTCTCATCGCTCAGACAAGAAAACAAATTTTTTTTGGAAAAGAAGTTATATTCACAATTCTGTTTTGGATTTGCTCAGTGATTTTTGGTGGTCCAGTACTCTGGACAATAAAATAGTACCATTTTTAGATTCTCTCACTGCCTATGAGAATTCTTCTTAGGACCACAGGAAATGGCTATGACTGGCACTCAAACACATGCTGTTCTCAAGCAAAAGTAAAGGTTTGTACAACCTTAAACATTTATTATAAGATCAGGTTGGATCACAGGGTCACTAGAGTGGAAAAAATCCCTTTAAAACAAAAATGTGATAGATACAAAATGTAACCAAACTCTACTATCTTTAATACATGCATTTCAAAAGGAGAATTGAAGATGATTTCATCACAGGGATGAAATTGATCAGACCAGACAATGCCCAAGCAGATTGAACTGTATTATAGTGAAAAAATAAATGATGTTCTCAGCAGCATTTTAAGTGCCTAAATGCCTTACGTGTTTGTACACCTGTTAAAATGCATAAAAGTCCTCTATTATGCACTATTAATTTGTATTGGATAATTGAGAGAAACAATTTTAAAACTGCATTAAATCAAATACAGTGTAAGATCCTTAATTTATTTGGGTATTATTTATTAAGTGCCTATATTAATTGATTGGTTCATTTAGTTTTTTTAATACTTTGGTACTTCTGGGAAATTTGAGGTAGCTTGTAGTAAAAGATACACGAATCAAAAATATGCTTTTCCTAAGGGTAGGTTACATGTGTTAATAGTAGTAACATCTCTGAATAATGGACAGGGGGTAGCCAAATGAAAGTCATGTGTGATACTTAATGTTGACACTTAAGAACAGATCTAAAATTTGTTGATCTTTTTATCTGAGAGAAGAAGTTTTTTTTTCTGTAGACAGTCAAGAATCCACTTGGCCATCCTAAACCCACCTTACCACCACACCCTGGGTCGAACACAGAGTCTAGAAAAAGCAGGAAGCCGCTGGGCTGCTCAAGGAGAAGCCATTTCCAGTGAATACGCAACTGACGGCAGGTCATTCATACAAAAGTAGCGGAGCTAATACGTTTTATCAATGTCACTGGTAAAGATTTGACTTAAAAACAATTTAAATCATGGTATTTGTATTGATAGATAGTGTTCTACAAATTTAAGTTTAAACACATACACAGATGGTCGTAATGTTTGTGACAAAATACTGTGACCGGCTGGGTGCTGTGGTAGAAGAGAGACAGGCATAAGCCAATCTGATGGCAGTAGTCGGGGAATAGAAAAATCTTTCTGGAAGAAACAGTAGTAGAGATAGCTCTTGAGGACTGAATAGAATTTCCTTAGGCAAAAAGAGGAGTGAATGTTTTTGAGACAAAGAGAATTTTGTATGTGAAGGAAAAGTTGCTCAGAGTGGTGAGAGCCTGTCTCGGGTGGAAGGGATTGGACAGCTATGAAGCCAGGGAAATAAACAAGAGTCGGGTGGGGAAGGGCACTGAGTGCTATGTTAATGTGTTTCCAGGGATCCTTAATTCTTTTTTTTCCTTAGTGTGGTATCAGGCTATTAAAGGATTTTAAGCAGAGAAATAGTATAATTATATTTTTCATTTTCAAAAGCGTTGAGAAGAATAGACTGGACAAGGTATGTATAGGTATCAGGAGAAATGTTTTGAGTATCTTGTAAAAATTTCAAAGCAAGATGTTAAAAAGACTGAAGATAGGAAGTGGCAGGAGAGAAATGGAGATAGAATGGAAGAAAAGGGTACAAATGCTAAAAATGGCAGGATGCAAAAATCTATATGGAATAGGGAAAAGAGAATCTTGGAGAACTGGGCAAACTTAGCGATGCTCACTAAAATAAGTCATGTGGGAAAGATGCCGGTTGTGGCTCAGGGAATAATGTATTGAACTTTAAAGGTGCTGAGTTGAATTGCTGTGGCACATCAGAGGAGAATGCCCAGTATGGAACCTAATACTGCATTCTGCATTCCTGAGAGCTACACAGAAATACAGATTTTAGAGATGGTTCATGGGTATGAATTAGGTAACTCAGAAGAATGACAAGAAAATGCAAAGGTTCTGGCAAATCTTTGGGTGATAAGGAAACAGGCTGCAGGAATAAAATATTAGGGGCAATGCTAAAAATAAGACTACAGGGGAATTTTATTGTTCCTAAGAGAAGGTTGTCACTGTCTTCAGAATTCACATATAATGCATTTTTAATTTATCAGTTTCAAACTAAAGGAACAAGAGCTGAAAGTAAATTGACTGGTCATGAGTCACTAAGTATCTGAATGTTAGAACTATATTAATATTCTGGCTATGTTAGCCAGCAGGATTTTCAGGACCAGAGGACATTGCTGGGATTAAGGACATGGGGAAAGATGAGCACACGGTGAAAGGCCCACAAAACCGGTTTTAGAAGATGAATGAAAGGAGTTGGTAATAATCTAAGGGACAAGGAAAAGGAACAGTAGTTTTGGGGCCTGGGAGCAGTGAAAAGACGTGATTTCCTGTTGCATTAGCTCAGCCAAGAAAATCTGATGGTCCTGCACCGCACTCTGGCCCTTTGGCAGCAAATGACAGTCAAGAGCATTTCAAACTGTTATTTGAAAAAATATTGAAAGAAATCATACCGCCTTACTCTAAAAAGCAGAATAGGGTAACATGCTTAACCTCTTACATTCTTTAGGATCTTATGAATTGATTATCAACTAACATGGTTTCCAAGTTGTAGATAGAGGGAGAGGTTTAAGATTACCGATGGAAACCAGATTGGCCACAATACATTATTCTAAATATTGAGGCTCAGTAAGTAATGAAACACATTTACAAATATAACATTGCCATTAAGGAATACATGTAGGGATAGGACCACTTTTCAAATGCAGAAATTCCAAAGTGCATTGTCATCTGGTTTTCCTGAATAACGTGATCTATGAGCAAAGAACCAGCACCAACACTCCAATCTCTGGCTGCAGATCAGCACCGACTGACTTTTCGTCCTTCAACAAGGCCATGTCCTCCGTTTGGATTAGTGGGGAAAAGTGTCATGCCCCTCCTTTTGAAAATTTAAGTCCATAAACCTCAGTCTATGTACCAGGAAATTTAGATCACTCAAAACAACAGGGAGCTATATTGGGGGAGTTCTCAGAAGGAGTCTCAGACACGTTCTGGAAAATACCTTGGTCAATAGTTTGGTCAGTTGCCTGTGGTGTTACTGATATTTTAGTTATCTCCTGCCTGGGTTCCCATCACTGTGTCGCTCCGTTGGCCAGACACTGCCAGGAGCCTCTGCAGAGTTTCAGAGTTTGAGGCCACAGGGCATAGGTTACTCTACCAGGGGTGTTCAACCCGTGGCCCATGGGCTACATGTGGCCCAGGACAGCTATGAACATGGCCTAACACAAAATCAGAAATTTATTTAAAGCATTATGAGATTGTTCTGTGATTATATGTCACAATGTATTTAGTGTGTGGCCCAAGACAACTCTTCTTCCAGTGTGGCCCAGAGACACAATATGCTGATGGTACCAGGGGTGTCCAACCTGTTGGTGTCTCTGGGCCACACTGGGCCACACACTAAATACATTGTGACATATAATCACAGAAAAATCTCATAACATTTTGAATAAATTTCTGATTTTGTGTTGGGCTGCATTCATAGCCAGCCTGAGCCATATGCGGCCCATTGGCCTCAGGTTGGACACCCCTGGATACACAAAATAAAAACTGGGCTACATCATTTTCTCTTGTGAATGAGGAAGAAACAGCTCTCACGTCGTGTGTCACATCCTGTTAGAAGACACTAAAGCAGCACTCTGTGGGTATCCATTTGGAACATTGACTCATTTCAGGCAAGATGCTTGGTGTTGAGTAGGAAATAGCAAAGCAGCCGCCTTGGTAGAGGAGACAGATCTTTTTCAAATACATTCCAATAATGACGCACCCAAATACAAAATAATTGTGGAAAGGATTCTAAAGGGAAGAAAGACCTACTAGGAGATTCAAAAGATCACTAAAAATGAAGGAGGTTAAGTGGAGATGGGTAGAGTAGGGGATGAAGGGTAGATTATTGGAGCTGAAGAAACTCTTCAAAGATTATAGCAGCTGGAGCTTAGAGCTTCTCAGGATCTGAAGAAATCCAAGGTGGCTATTGTATGCAGGATAAGGAAGAGAATGGTGCAACCTGATGCTGAGGAGTCCTTGAGAACTGGAACATACTTTATTAAGATCTGACGTCTTCATTCCAAGCATAAAGTATTATAGAGTAGGGGTGAATAGAATGTGGCCTTATCACAACTGTAGGCTCCTGTGGAGAGCTGGTTAAGGGGAGGCAGGAATTATTTTAAGTGAAACAAGAATTTCATGTTTTACGTAGAGCCCACGCCCCTCCTTCCCCCTCACCCACATTCTCGATAAGACTGAGTAGTGAGTCTAAGGAAGGAACTGTGTTTAGAGATGAATCTAAGAAACCGCTATTTTTAGAGCCTGATTTCAGTTTCCTTCTCCTGATGACTATGGATCTCTGATCAGGTCCACTTTTTTTCCCTTTTTGTGTGTGTGCCTGGCTTCGTAGAGAGCATCTCATGAAAATCAACTTTGGTTAGAACTGTCCTGACAACTGATCAAAGATGCCCAGCCATTTCTGAGCCCCAGCACGGTAAATTCCAGCGGGGATCCTGGCTCTATCAGGACACCGAAAATGCATCTTGTGAGTGCTGTTTTCAGGATCCTGAAAATCTTCCCTGTTCATCTTTCAGTCTCTCTACTCAGAAAAGATAGGTCTGCAGATTTTGTTACGATATAATTCCACCCCATAAACAGGAACTCAAGATTGAAGCAATAGAGTAGTTATTGTTTCACTGAATCTATGACAGCTAAACTAGTATACTGTATATGTTTTGTGGTTTTAAATGCGGTGTCTGGTTAACAAAACCAACTATCACATTTAAAGGCAGAATGGCATAATGATCTCAACTGATGATAGATGTGGGTACAAATTCTGGCCAAGGTGCATAAAACTCTGCAATCTTGGGCAACTTTCTTTAATTACTGATACTCAGTGTCCTCAGGTGAAAATATAGTTTTATGGTAGTTGTGAGAATACAATTAATAGTATGTCTATGTAAAGTGCTTAGAAAAGCACCTGGCATATCACATTAAAAATTATGATGATTGTGGTATCATAGTATATAGTATCATAAAGAGAAATGACTTTCTACCAAGTCTTCTTTTTGCTTTTTTTTCTTGTAATTTAGTAAAGACTTCATGCCCTTGGATATTAGTAATATCTTCCCTTAATAAGCAGCACATGAGGTTATTCTTACAAGGCTTCATAAAAATGGAAAACTTAGGTTTTGCATTCCAGTCCAAAACCATATGGGAAAGAAACAGTTTCAGAAGCTTTAAATATTAACAAGAGGAAGATGGCATAATGATACAGGGAAAAACTGCGAGCATGAATGCTCAGAATTGCTTTTAGTAGGAAAAAGCAGCCGGCATTTGTTGAGAGCTAAAGATTTAAAAAAAAATAGATCCAAGTTTAATTGGCAGGAGTTGGCATCATTTACGGGAAAATATGTTTTATTTATTTCCGTTTAAATATATTTCAAACACTATTTTAAAATGCAGTTCTGCCAAGTGATGGGGCA
This sequence comes from Sturnira hondurensis, assembly GCF_014824575.4. Taxonomy (NCBI): domain Eukaryota; kingdom Metazoa; phylum Chordata; class Mammalia; order Chiroptera; family Phyllostomidae; genus Sturnira; species Sturnira hondurensis. The sequence continues at coordinate 6,974,678 of NW_028075269.1, forward strand.
GCTGTTAAATGGTTCAAGATTTAATGCCTTCGTTAGCCTTTCACCTCCGAGGCCCTTGGTCTCTCTCCCTGTAATTAAGCTCATACATTAAATGAGTTTTATGGGATAAGCGAGCCCCAGGTGGAAAATGGCCATTTCATACTAGGACGCCAGTCTGGATCATGGGCAACTTCAGTTTGAAAACTGCTTGGGGTGGATAAATGGGTATTGCGAGTTTACATGGGCATCAGCAAAAATAAGTACCTTGATGAGACTGATTTTTGTTTTGTTTTGTTTTTAATCAAGGCCAACCTGAGGCAAAAATGATAACATCAGTGTAGAATGTCTTTCTTGGGATTGCATCTCTATCAGTGTTTTTACCCACCTCCTTCCCCTCTGCTCTCAGGGGAAATGGAAATACACACATCTGTGAGGTGTGACTTCTCATCAGGCTCCCCTACCACAACGCTACACGGCAGACTTAACTACATTCCAAACATAACACTATCTACAATTCTCCATGTCATACAAATTCTTAGTTTGTTCCCTTCCTTGCGCTGTTAGTCCTGCTTACAATGACAGTCCTTACCTAACCCCCAAACCTCCCAGGGTTCTCTGGTGAACGTATGATTCATCTTTCCAAAATGAAGCAAGAGGAGGCTTCAGGCAGACACTCCAGGTGGAAATAGACAATCCAGGCAGAACAGCCTCATCTTGGTGCCCACTTCATGCTGTACAGGCTTCCGTTGTAGCATCAGAGTGTTAGTCAGGATAGAGCAGGTCACGGCACCTTGCATCTCTGATTCAGTTGGCGGGGGTCGTGCCTCCATACCGGTAATCCCTCAGGGATGTGGGCCGGGAGAGACTCTGCTGTTATGTTGGTGCCATATTTACAACTGCTTGCCTTGAGAGGGAAAGAGAAAATGTGGAAAACTCACACCTCCTTCTAAAGGCCCTGGACCAAAGGGACAAAGTTGCTTCTACTTTTGGCTTATTGGTCAGAATGGACCTACGTACACAGTCTACAAGTTATGGCCAATTAAAGGAAGGCATCACCCTAAGTACAAGGAGGCTGGGAGATGCAGGAGTGTAAGTGGACAGTTGGGTGGGCATTACCTTCTCCCATGTAGCCTGAAACAAGGCAGTGCTCTTGTTCATGATTGCTTTCTCATATCCCGTATTTTATGTCCTCAGGGACTGGGAATTTGTCCTCTCACAGTAGTCACATACTGTGCACTGGCAACTAATTTATGTTAGAGAATTACTATGTTGGCCCCTACAGAAAGAGGAGGAAAGAAAATACTTAACACACATGAGCTCATTAATTCTCACAGAAACGTAAGGCAGCATTGCTCTCTTCATTTTACAGATAGGACACTACGGCTCCGGTTTCTTAAATGAATTATCCCAGAGCTGGAATCCCAACTCAGGCTGATTCAAATATATGCTCCATTTAAAATTTTGAAGTGTCTCATTACTAAAGGAGATGTCTTAGAAAGACAAAAAACAGAAAGGAATGAATTTTTCATGTGAGGTTCTCATAGCTTAATTTACTCCATAACCAGGGGGAAGTTTAGTGTGTGTGTGACAAAGAACATAGGGAGAAGCTATGAGTCCCAGTATCAGTGTGACCTGCCCGGGGTTCAGATGCCCTGACAGAGTCCATGTTTAGTGTTCTGACAATCTGAACTTTCTTTTCTGGTCTCTCGGATAGCGAATACACGCTCATTGGGTTTTGGAGAGGCTAAAAGGAGACCTAAGGTTTGTAAATTGCCTTGGATCACGTCTGGCACAAAGCAAACACCCCAAATGTTGGTTCTGTGTCTGCCTGGAGTTTTCCCTGTCTTGGCAGAGCAGACCCTTTGCTCATTCTGCAAAGCACATATAGCTTTTGGACTCATATGCAGAAATATAAGAGATGGCTGCTTTATTCAAATGGGTGCATTATAAAATTTCAGATTTGAAGGGGCTGTAGTGTACAGGTAAGAAGAGAGGTTCAGATATGTCTTTTTCAAGGTCACAAATGTGGCAGTAACGGGAGTAGTCCCGACTCCTAATTCAGCATGCTTCCCTTCTTTGAGCAGCGAGCAGGTGTTCAGTGATAAATACTTGTCAGTGATTGATCGATTAAGAATATTACATTTCTTCCACTGGCGTGTGTGTGTGTGTGTGTGTGTGTGTGTGTGTGTGTGTGTTAGGGTTTGTTACAGCCTGCATGGGGGAAGGCAAAATCTCACTGAAGTAGTTTCAGTCTATTTGGTTTCTATCTTTAGAAAATTACTCCTCTAGCCAATGTTTTCAATAGAATAATTGCATTGTATTCATAACCAATTCCCACTCTTTTCAGCAACGGTTTCTTTCCCATGTGAGAAGCCTGGTGAACATTTCTATTTCATCTTGAAATAATATTTTCATTTTCAAGCCTAAACATAGTAACTAGGGTAAAGACTCAGTTTAAACGTAGCTAATAGCCCAGGCTGTTAAATTTGTCATTACAATAATTCTTTTTTTCCTGAGTGCAAAATTATCGCAGAGTAAGATGAAACAGTTTTTTTTTTTGTTAGCAACCAAAGCTATTGCTTTTAGCCATATAACTTCCCCCCAATAAAGAAGGCACCACAGCATATTTTGCCTCTTGTTCATAGATGGCACTGTCACAATGTGTTGCATTGTGGTAGAGGGCAGTGTTGGCAGAAATTGCATTAGGGGATGGGGTCCCTAACCAGGGGTCGCTGTGTTTCTTCAAGGGAACTGATATCCTTGTAAGGAGGATGGGTTAGTATTGTGCATATTCTAGCATCTACCATAATGTGGCAGGAAAGTAAAAGACTTTCCTAATACATTTTTTTTATTTACTTGGCCCTCTAAGAGTGAGTGTAAATTCATAATTCAATGATCTTCAAAGAAAAGGCTTTCTTCCATTTCATTGAACTCATGTGCCATCACAGATGCCAAGTGCAGTCATAAATATCACCAGAAAGGAGGATTGTTTAGGAGGTTATCTAATTTGTCTCCTTCGTTTGTCCCAGGATCACATTTAAGTCATCCAGGCAAGTGACACTTTCCTCAAACTTACATGGCTCTCACCTCCTGTGATAGATCTTCCCTTCTCAAAGGGAACATCCCAATGTTCAGAATATCTCTATGGGTGTTCGGATAACAGACCACATGGGATGTGAGGAAGGTTAAAATCTGCCAAGGTGTGTCTGAGGGTCCCAGACTGCCTCAGGGTTGCAGACCCTTTGAGATTATTTTCAGCCTAATGTTGAAGATGGGCGTCGTTTGTCTCAGTTGGGATTGCCCAGCTCTACCTGATAATTTTCCACCACCCCTTCCACACCAAACTCCATATAACGTGAAAAAGGAATCATTCTCTCGTGGTTGTTCTTCTCTCCATACTGGTCTTGAATTCCTTAGTCTATTCTTGTAGTTACTCTTTCTCTCACCAATGCATTCTCTGATGGACACAAACACGGGCTCTCCAGATGCCCCTTCTCGGAAGGACTTGCTGACCAGTGCAGAGAGTGCCACCATCAGGCAGGCCCCTGCTCAAGCTTCTTCAGAGTTGGCCCCAACTGTAGAACCACCTCCCCTGAGGCCTCATCCCTGCCAGGGCAGTCCTTGTCTATTGACTGAGCAAGGTGGGAGTTTCGGAGATACCCAGCCAATTCTGCCTGCTGCGATCACATGAAAAACCAGGGGCAGATATTGTCTCCAGAGCTCCCTACCTGGTTGACCAAATTTCTTATTGTTTCTGCATTTCAGATTAATTCCATTCTTTGCTGAATCCCTGCATCCTCCATCTTCCTTTCACAAGTGCTGAGTCCTAATAAGCATCTTTCACCCTAAACTTCATATCAGCATCTGCCCCTGAGAACTGAGCACTCCTAATTTATGTATTCCTATATTTCTCCATCTTAGATCCCTGATTAAGCTTCACTCAGATACACCCAACCATTTTTGTTTCTCTCTAAGCAGGTAAATAGATCTGTAGAAAAACATACCACCATATGTGTTCACTGTAAATTCATGATTTTCAATCTCTAGGGGTCACTCAACCCTGCCAGTGGATCCTCCTCGGCTTCCTTGTGTGTGCTCTCTGTGATTCTCCTCATTCTCTATTTTCTTCTCTAGTTTCAAAACACCCGCACCCCTTTCTCTTCACTGTTTTGTGGCAAAGATCTATAAGATCTCACTTCGTAGGAAATGAGCATCTGATCATGCTCTCATACCTACCATCAAACTCTCTCTGTCAGATCCACACTCTCCTTTCCCTTTGGTGCCAGGTATCCCCTTCCTTACCTGTACTGGTTTGCTCTTGATTTCCTCTCACCTTGCCTTCTTAAGGCCTTTGTTTCTGCAATGCTGGCTAATATCACTAGCATAACAATACATGCATAGGGGCAGACAAGCCTAGCCAGCACCAATTCACAGTAGAGGTTAAAATTCTTTTTTTTAATTACTTTATTGGTGTTCAATCACAGTTGTCTGCATTTTCTCCCTGACACTCCCCCCCCAACCCCAGCCAAACCCATCTCCTTCCCTTGCTTCTGCCCTCTCCCATAGTTTTATCCATATGTCTTTATAGTAGCTCCTGAAAAGCCTTCTCCCCACTGTCTTCTCCCCACTCCCCTCTGGCTATTGTTAGATTGTTCCTAATTTCAATGTCTCTGGCTATATTTTCTTGGCTTTTTTCTTTTATTGATTATGTTCCAGTTAAAGGTGAGATCATATAGTATTTCCCTCACTGCCTGGCTTATTTCACTTAGCATAATGCTCTCCAGTTCCATCCATGCTGTTGCAAAGGGTAGGAGACCCTTCTTTCTTTTTGCTGTGTAGAATTCCATTGTGTAAATGTACCATAGTTTTTTCTGAACTCTGGAGTCAGGCTGCCTTGGTTGAAACACTGGCTGCAGCATTCACTAGGTGAAGCACATCACTTCGTCTCTCTCTGTCTCCCCTCATCTATAAATTGAGGATTCCAATAGTACTTACCTTATAGAGCTCCTGTGAGGATTGTAAATAAAATAAGGGAAGGCATTAAGAAGACAACTTCGCACAGAGTGATCACAAAATAAATAGCAGGAACCAATAGGATCTATCTCCTATCTCAGATAGGATGCAGACAAACAGAAAAAACTCTTTTCACTGTCTCCCTGTAGATCCTGCACCCTTTCTCTGCTCTCCTTCACATCAGAATTTATAAATTATTCACGTCTCGACTTCCTCATGTCCCATTCTCTTCTCAGTGCACTCTGGTTGGGCTTCATTCCCTACCTCTTCCCGATCCACTCCCTGCTGACTCATCTTTGAAGAGCCAGCAATCTACATAGCCAAACTCAATGCCATTTTTCTGCTGCTTGACAGGATTTCTCAGCACCTTTTGACACAGTGGCCACACCCTTCTTCCAACACTGTTTTTATGTCCTATTGTGATGCTACAACTTCCTGGCTTTCCAGGTAGGTGCCTTTCTGAAGGCAGCTCCTCTGATTCTTCTGCAGTATCCTCTTCTGTTCACCTCTTCTGTAACTATTTGTTCTCCTACTTTGCCTCAATTGCACTTTTTTCCTCAGTGATCTCATCTGTCCTTGTGGTTTGAAATATCATTTCAAGGGTGGTTGATTTCCCAATTTAAAAATTTACTTGGTTACAAACATGTACAACCAACCACTTACTTGGTATCTCCAATGGGATGGCCAAATTAATTTTTGATTCTCCCTTCCACATAAACCAGTTTCTCCTCCTGTCCTCTCCATTTTAGCAAATGGTAATATGTAGTTATTCAAGTCCCAAACAGACGAATCTTATTGTTTTTTTTCCTTTGTATGACACCTTCATCTAATCTGTCAGTAAATTCTCTTTCCAATCAATAACCTCAAACAGTCCACTTCTCTGCATCTCTATCACCTGTATCTGTGATATTATCTTACTTGCCTAGAATACTGAAAGAGCCCACAGTTTTCCCGTGTTTGCTCTTGCTCCATTAAAATTCATTGCCACCTAGGCAGTGACAAAGATTTTTAATGCAAACGTAATTCGGTCACTTCCCTTCTTAAAGTGCTTCAATAGCTTCTCATCTCAAAAAGAATAAATTCTGAACTCCTTTTTCTTTTCTAATCTCTCTCCCATACTCTTCTCCAGGCATATTGTCATGTTCCTTTTTCTTGAGTATGGAATCTCATTCTCACCTCATGGCTCTTGTCCTTGGTTTTCCCGCTGCCTGGTCCACCCATGCTCCAGACACTCCCAGAGCTTGGCACTTGCTCATCATTTAGTTCTCACATATCACTTTTCAAACAAGACTTTGTCTGACCACCTGTTCTGATGCCAGTCTGGGCCCTTTTTGTTTCTTCCTTTTTCCTCCGCCTGCCCCCCAAGGCCCTTTTCTTTACAAAGACCCTTTCATAGGCGGTACTCCCCCAAGGTTGCTCTTTCCCAGGGATCCAGGGCTAGGCACTAATCATCATGGTTGGATGTAATATAATAGCTTTTGTCTTGTGGCTCCACAAAACATTGCCATGTTAAGGAGACACCTCAGAGACGCTGTCAAAATGGGAAATGAGCTGCTGAACCACAGGGGATGCCCTTCTCTCTCCATACCTAGTTTTCAACGGAAACATTTGGACAGTACACGTAGGCATAGTGTTATCAAAATAACTCTTATTCTTTAGAAAACCACTGTCTAGGTACACAATACATTCCTCTTAAAGTCCTATGTCTGAAGTGTTTGCAGTGTATCCTAAAACAGCATTATCTATTGTGAAAAAGTTTATTTCTGGGTGATAACTTTACCACAGGTCTGTTTAAATGTTACCAAGACCGTACAGTGATATTTGCTGTTCAGCAGTGTTGGAATGACATTCATCATTTGACTTTAGAGTCAAGGGAATCAATTGAGAAAAAAAAAAGTTACCACATTTATAATCTACTTAAAGGTTTCATTGCCCATTCAGTCAGGCCCTTGCTTATAGTTAATTTCATGTATATCAAACAAGTGGAATTCAGGCTCTACCTGCTCAAGGCTTCAGGGTGAGGGATCCAACCTTGAATCTCCAGGGAATCAGAGGCCTCAGATAGCAGTCTTCTCTTTTCCATGGCTTTGATTTCTAATGTCCATGACTACTTTTGTGAGTTCCTTGGAGGTTCTTGCTAATTGCAGACCCTCTTAGAAGTCACATGTATTTACTCAGTGCCTGGTTGTGGTAGTACCCTTGTTTTCTACCTCGGATAAAAATAACCAGGCAGTTCACTACTCATTGCATCTCCACCTGTGGTGCTGCCCAGCCACTGTGGTGTTCTAAATGGGATATCAATTCATCTTCCTACAGAAAACAAACATTTTTCTTATTAATAAGATAGGAAATTCATTTGCCCCATGCATTTCTGGAAGGAAAGATTAGTTCCCAGATAAGAAACATGGATATAGATTCTCCAGGGAAAACCACACTGATGCTTTCCCAGCTATTATTTTAACCTTAGCTTAAGCACAACCTCACTCATCACCTAATTGTACTGACAAAAGTAGTATTATTAGTATGAAAATTAAAATTAATTATTGAGAATCCACAGTGTGCAGGCAGTTTGCTATGTATGTTACAAACATGATTTAATTCCATTCTCAAATGACCCTATGAGGAGATTTGATTACTATCAACCTTATTTTGCACACTTGGATAATAAACATAGAGTCCCTGACCACACAACTGGTAATGTGAGAGCAGGGATCTTAACACAGTGGGCGACCCCACAGTCCACATACTTACCACTCCAAAATTCTCCCTGACACTGTCATTTCTCCTAACAATGTCCTAAGCCCTCTCCTCTGTAGGTCTATGGCTGGTATGTCTTCAAGTCTTACATATAATTTTTTTTCCTGTAAGTTCATTGGTGGAGTGATTTTTTTTTTGTAAACAGAGAATCCAGGTGATCAATAGCAATAATGATCAAAATAATAGAAAGGGCTGGTTTATTAGATCATAATATTAATCATAGAAAATATTTATTGACAATGTGCTAGGCACACCACACAATTTGCACAAATTCTTCCAACAATACCAAGACATCAATAATTCAATTTAAATATAAAGAAATCGGGTTTAGAGAAGTTAAGTGATTCATCCAAGCTCACAGAGCTAGTAAGTGAATGCAAATAAAATTTGTACAAGACCTGTACTGATTTCCTAAAAATGTCTGTAATGTTAGTTCATATTATTTCTTTGGTATTTGATAGGAATGTGTCAAAAAGATGGTACTGAAGAAGGATTTGAAATTAGGGAAGGCTCAGTAGGTGGAGCCAGGAAAATAGCTAGAATAACAGTAACATCCACAGTAGCACCCAAGGACATCATGGGGGGAAGAATAGATATCTATAGCTTTTCTGGAAAAGCTGATGGCCATCCCTTTGTATCCTACCATCCAGAGGAGAGGTGATACTTAGTGAGGCACTGATTCATGTGTTTGCTATGTATTTTTGTTTTACTTGTTATTTGCCTTCTAGGATGCATCTTCCCGGGATTTTCAAGGACATTGAAATACAGAATGTATCCTTCAATTCAGTGAATAGTTATTTAGTAAGAACAATAGCAGGATTTTCATAGGGTTCAAAGCATAGCATAGAAATACACATGTGTTTTGGAGCTAGGGATATTCAAGTTAAGTCTGCTTTGTCCACTTAATGTGTAACTCAAGGCAGGATAATTAATGCCTGGGAGTCTCAGTTTTCATATTTGTGAAATAAGATAGTGCCTGCCTCACAGGGTTGTGGTGAGAATTAAGTGAGGGACCCTAGTACAGCACCAAGGATATAGTAGGAATGAAATAAATGCCTTTATTCTTATTTTCTTTTTTTTTTACAGAAAATGCAATATAGGGAGGAAATAAGACAATTCTAAAAGTCATTGTAGTGATTCACAAGAAAGGTATAAATAATGGCATGACTCATTTTTTGATGGATTGAGGTAGTGAACAAATAAACAAATGAAACATTGGAATTATAGAAAGAATAAACACATTGTATTGTACTCACACAATGGGATACAACTCACTCCAATGAAAAGGAAGAGACTATTGTTACACCCAGTAATCACATAAAAGCATCTCAAGACATTATGTGCGCTGAATGAAAGTAACTAGGCACAATAGAGTACACACCATATGATTTCACTTACATGATTTTTTATGTTAATTGTTGTTCACTTATATAATGTTTTATAACAGGCAAAAACTATAGAGATAGAAGTCACGGCAGGAGCCACCTCTAAGGCACAGGTATTTCAAGGTCATGAGGGTGTTTTCTGGTTTGTAAGAAACGGTCTGTGCCTCAGTTAGGGTAGCGATTGCCTGGGTCAAAACCTATTAAACTGACTTTCTACAATTCATACACTTGTATAGGTAAATTAGAACAACTTAAAAAAAATACATATGTCTATGATGATGTAAAAGAGGAAGAAAGTAAGGCTGGTTGAGAAGATAAGGAAGATCGCAGGGATGTCTGACCTTTTGGCATCTCTGTGCCACAGTGGAAGGAGCATAATGGTGGAGGGCCTCACATTAAATTCACTGTGACATATAATCACAAAAAATCTCACAACATTTTAAGTAAACTTATGATTTTGCATCGGGCCACATTCACAGCCATCCTGGGCTTCATGCAGCCCATGGGCAGTGCATTGGACACTCCTGGACCAGGTTCATGTAGGAGGTGAAAGGACTGAGGGTTATACAGAAGTGGAGAGGGCATCCAGGTAAGAGAAGAATGGCGAGGAGGAAGAGTATGGGGGAAGTGGAGGGAGGTATTTTTGAGACGATGCGAGGGGCCAGGTTATAAGAGGCCTTGCCTGCCAGTCTGAGAGGTTTTACCCAATTCCCTGGGTGAAAGAGGGGCCACAGGAAAGTGTCAGTATAGGAGATCCGTATGCTTGAAGTTGTGCTTTAGAAAGATTATTCTGGTAATTAGGTACCTGCTAACTAAATAGGAGGCAGAGAAAACAGACATTGGGCTACTTGGAAGAGAAGAGTGGGAGAAAGACCACATGGGGACCCTGTACAATGCTATTTAGGAAGTAATAAAGTGCTTCTCATGGCCTATAGGTAATTTTTGCTGGTAGGCAAAGCAACCCAGTTTGTGAGAGAGCGAGTATGTCAATGGCTGCAGCTGGTTTCGCTCACCAGCACCGACACCTGCCTCTTTCTGAAGTCTGGAAATGGAAAAGCATTCTCCAGCATGTGGTGTTGCCGAGGTATGACTGGAAGTCCAGCTGCATGGCTGTCAAAAGGTTTTAGAAAGTAGTATTTTTCTCTGGTAAAGTCATTGTACATCAGGGTTTGGGCATTACACACTTATAAACTCAAGTTTTTTAATCTAAGAAATCAGATTGGGGATCCTGACTCCTAACTAATTTCACAGGAAATTGATGTCTAAACTATACCACTTTAATTGACAAAAAATTCCACATATATATGTAAGTATATATGTTTAGGTATATATGTTTACATATGTGTGTATATGAGGGAAGACACTGCAAAACAGTTTATTTATAAAAAGTACATATTTATTCTTACATGTTTAAACTTCAGTCAGCTTCAAAGTACTCTCCTTTTGGTGCAATACACCTATTGAGACGTTTTTCCACTGCTCGAAACAGTTTTTGAACTTGTCAGTTTTGATGCCTTTTAGTGCTTCTGCTGTTTTCTGTTTCACCTCTTCCACATGACTGAAATGTTTCCCTTTGAGGACCTTTTTCATCTGGTAAACGACAACAAAAAAAGGCACTCAGGGTGACAGCAGGTGACTGGGGAGGGTGGGGCACTGGGCTCGTGCTTTTTTTGGTCAAAAACTGCTGAACACTCAGCATGGTGTGGGCAGGTGTGCTTGTAAATCACCATTGTGAAATGGGCAAGCGTTGAAAGAATCTTAAAAGAATTCACTGAAGCCAACCAAACATAGCTTCTGACAGTAACCCCAACTGGCACACTGATACAGATGGGTTCCTAGAACACTCGCCTACCTGGGGAAGACTGTATGTACTACAAGGGTGTCACCCTCCAGAAGTGTGACATTCTGGTCTTTGGAGGGTCCCAGAGACAAAAATATTTGTTGGGTATGGGGAAGAGGTAGGGAAGTTCTGGGATTCTCCCAGGTAATCAGAGTCCACATGGAAATTGAAGATACCATTCTCCTTTGCTCTAACATACATGCTATCTGTGATTCCCCACCCACCCTTAAGAGAGGCTCACTTCAAACTTTAAATTAGAAACTAGTGGTCCAGGAACAGAAGTTGTACAAAATCCATTCTAGAGTGGCTGGTTTGGTGGCCGCCATGTCCAGTGTAGAGAGGGCTGATGTTAGGGTCCCCACGTCAGTGGTGTGGGAAGTCAGAACTCGCACTTTGCACCATGAAGCTGTGGGAGCAATGTTACCTTCACCTGATTAGTTTTGCAGTGTGGTTTTGTTTGTCATTCCTGCCCACAGATCCACCACACGGCCACAAGGCTGTCCCTCTCTACGTAGTTACCCCATGCATGTGTGTGTGTGTGGGGGGTAGTGTTAATATAAGTAGGTAAAGGGATACAGAGTGTCTCTGAAATACCTACACTTTTTTTTTTTTTACCTGCAGAGAAACCACACATTCATACACTGTTAGAGCTTGAACAAACTTTAGAATCTCTTATCACACTTGCTGGAAATGAGTCTCACCCCTATAAGGGACCATAACTTGCTAATCCATCTTTATCTTCCTCCTTGCCTGATGCAGTGCCAGGCATTGGCACACACTCAATAAATGCATTTTGAGTGTGTAAGCCATCTAGTTCCTGCATGGCAAGTACCTGGCAGGATACCTTGCCAGATCAGGTCGCACTCCTCCAGCGTGCACAGCAGACCTCATTAACTGATCAGGTTCATGTTCCCCTTCCAGCGGATCTTATATATGACCTCGGAGCTCTTCTGCACACAAAATCACCTGGAGCTGGCATCAAGAAGAGACAATTTGCCATTTCTGAAAAAGTTCAGCATTGTCCATGGAGATGAGAGAACTGAGACATAAGGTGTCCAATATTTTGAGAAGGGCTTCCTGGTTGGTTAGTGGCAGAACCAGGAATAAAATTCAAGCATTAGGATCCTAGACTAGTATTTTCCATTTTTTTACATTGCATATTCATTTTATATATATTTTAAGTTTCAAGTTTTTTTAAATTAAATAATTTTGAATTTCATTGTTGTTCAAGTACAGTTTTCTGCCCTTTCCCCCCACCTGTTCCCCCAACCCCAGCTATTCCCACTTCCCTCCCCTGTTTCCACCCACCCTTGCTTTTGTCCATGTGTCCTTTATACTTGTTCCTGTAAACCCTTCACCCTTTTCCCCCCATTATCCCCTCCCATCTCCCCTCTGGTTCCTGTCAGGCTGTTCTTAATCATTGAATTTATTAGGGTGACATTGGTTAATAAAATTAGATAGGCTTAAGGGGTACAATTCTATAATACATCATCTGTATATTGTATTGTGTGTTCACCACCAAAGTCACGTCTCTTTCCATCACCATTTTTCCCTCATTTACCCTCTCCTACTTCCTTCCACCCCCATTCTTAATACGTCTGAGTAATCAAGAATCGTTTGTCTCTGAAATTGAGAAAACTAAGGAATTCATACATATAACGAAAGAGCTAAGTGAAAGAGGGCCCAATAAGCCACATTACTTAATAAAATAATGTATTTAAGGTGCTAAAATGCTCCATTGTGTTTCTATCATGTCACTATGAATTCTCACGAGGCAGACAATAGGGAGATCCAACTAAGGCAAAATTCTGTGTCGTTTATCCTTGGACCAGTAATGGGGAAGTTTGTTATAATAAGAACAATAAAAATATTAATAAATTTAAATATCTAAACCAACATATTTGGATGTCAAAACATTTTAAGTGTTTGTATAAGACTTTTTACCAAGTTTACCATCCCCTTCTCTGGAAACTGACAGCATTTTCCTGATAATCATGCTTGTACAAGCCTTGGCTATTACTGAGTGGAGAAAAGAGAGACACTTGGGGGAAGCTGGACCAGTTGTATTTTAGGATCTTAGAAGTTTGATCCCTTGAGTTGAGTTATACAACTCAGAGTTATAGAGAGAAAAACCGTAAAACCTCCTAGTGGATTCTCCGGGGGTATCTAGTTCTTCACATTCCTAAGAACGTGTCGCTCAGCTTTTTGGGGGAGGATTACATCCCCCCAAATAAATTTCTTTTTACTCCTTAATCTTCTTTGAATAATTTCATTACTTATATTTCTCTCAAAACAAACAAAATCTTAGTAACTCATACATTTAAAACCAGCTTAGGCTCTTTTTTTTTTTTTAAATCTCACCCACCTTCTGCTTCCTTCTCATTGTGCTTTCTTCTGAATGTGAACTTTCCTGGGATCAGTCTCTGGGCTTCTTCCTTTGTGAATATCTGAATCCATTTCTTTAGTATTGTTATCACTGTCTTGGTCTGCATGAAGATGATTCCAAAATTTAAATCTATCCTGCTGGCTTGTTTCCTGATCTCCAGACTTATAGATCCAAATGCCAACTCATCACTCAGATGTACAACAGACATGGCAGCTTTATCATGTCCAAAAGCAAACTCTGAGCTTTCTTTCCATAGTTCTTCCAGTCTAGTTAATAGGAACTCCATCTGCTTGGAGCACTCATACTGCTATTTCTCCAAAATCCCACATTCACTATGTCAACAAGCCTTTGAGCCTGCATGTAAAATATGCCACAAGTCCTAGACCTACAACTACTCACCAACTTCCCTGAATTTATCCTTAGTCCATCCGAGCTCATCTCTGGCTTAGTTTCTCCAACAGTTCATTCCCGCCTTTGTTTCTGTTTAGGCTATGCTCAGTAAAGCAGCTAGGATGATGTTCTGTTGAAAACCAGGTGGCATCATGTGAGACAAATGAAAGCTAAAGTCTTCACAATGCTCTGCACATCTTATTATTTGGCCTCCGTGACCTCTTTAACTTTATCTTTTAACTAGATTTCAATATGAGTGATTTGGGGCAAATTATTTATTTTGGGCCTCAATTCTCTTGTTTTTTAAAAAGAGATAATAATGGCCACATGCTTCATTGAGTTGTTGTGGGGATAAAATAAATCATTGTAAATAAGGTATTTATATTGATGCCTGGCATGTTATAAGTATTGAGTATATACCAGCTAATATTAATAATAGAATCCTAGAAATCATGTCATATCTATATATAATATATAAAACTAGATTTTAAATCCTATCATAGGTTCTTAAATATTAGTCAGATACATCTATTAATAAATACACCTGTTTATAAATGCACAAATATGCATTCTTTTGTCCTACTAAAAATAGATGTATACTGAATATGTTCCGTGGTGGCCCTACTAGTAAATGACTTGCTTTTTTCTTATCAGCTTCACAGAGCCCATGATTTAAATTTATATCTCTTGAAAAATGATCACACATTACCTGTCCAGGATCTGTGGGCTTGCACGAGACTAGTGAACACAAGAAATGTAAAGTGTGCTTATGCTGAGCCCTCGCTGTGTTCCACGGCTAGGTCATGGCTCCCCCTCACCACCACTTGGTGTGGCCCAAGACGTGTGTGATAACTGACTTTTTCTTCCTCTGGTTTTCCACCCTTTTCAGTCCCTAGAAATCATCTATCTTGAGAAGATGAACAGCAGGCCATGGAATAAATTAGCATAAATAAGTGAAACCAAAACGTGATGAGTGTTAATAATTAGGCCCCAGTTGGATTTGACGTTAGATAAGCAACATTCAGAATAGGAAGGATTTGGGCTAAGGCATCTCTCCTGTTTCTCAGAAATGTGGACAGCTCATGTCAGCCATTTACTGGCACTAGATACCTTCTTGCAGGAAAAAAATGTATCAAATGTAGCCAGCATATTCACACTTGTACTATTTCCTTATGAAAAAAATCCATAGCCCTCTTAAGAAATAAAATTAATATTAAATATTCCATTGGCTGAATCCCATGCAAACACTAATGGGAATCTGAAAAGAGCCCTGCTTTTGGTAAGCAGTCTTGATTATTTTTTCTTTTCATAATATTAAAAACAGATGCATCTTGTTCTCATCTCTTTCTTCTCTATGAATCTATCTGATATTCTTTGATTATAAATAAGTACATTTAGTTTAGGAAAAAATGGACAATACAGCTCAGTTTTGCTAAGAACCTTCTTGTCCAGCTGAATAGGCCACTGTAATATAAATGAAAGCCAGCATCAACATCAAATATGAATGCCAATGTAATGGTATTGCTTGTTAACTTCATCTCTAATCTCTGCTAGTCTACAAGTCAGCTTTATTATTTGAAGTTCCTCTCTTACATTTATGTTGTCGATAGAATAACTTATTATCATTAATTATCCATTATAATAAATTAATAATTAATAATAACGAAGAAGCAACCAAACAGTACTGGTCCTTTTTCAGCCTGTCACCCTTTGGATAACCCTGCCTTTTATGCTGTACTTCTGCCTAACGAGACTTTCTGACTTTTCTTCCTCTGGCTCAAGCCCTTCAGCATAAATGCAAACAATGATCCCCAGTGCATTTTATTCTTTCTCTGATGTACTGTTTTTTAAATTAATCACATGTTCAATTGGATTATCTTTCTGTTATCCTGAGTTACAGGTAACCATATTCAATTTAATGTCATCCATTGATTGTATGAACATACTTTTCAAGCCTTTATTGAGGTCAATGATAAGGATAAAACAAATATCTGAGTTCTAGGAGTATATTGTTATTAAGAAAGTTCAGAGAACAATCCTTTAACACAGTTTTCCTTGTATGCAACACCCACATGTCACTATGAACCCCAAATTAACCAGCTTTCATCAAGTTCCTCATGAACTGATCATTTTACTGATGTGTCAGTCATTAAAACTGTTGCATGTTTTAATAGGAAAAAATAGCTTCTTTTATCATACACCATAATTAAATCTGCTATGAGGGTTAATTTGGCAATACCCTGAACTTCAAATAAAAAACGTAAGTACATTCAATGTTATGTTGTGTGAGGAACAGCCCACAGGACTGGTAGAGTTAGTTTGAAGGGAGTTTTTTGAGGTTGTACAAGCATCAGGTTGATTTCAAACACTTGGAATACTACCTAACAAATCAGGAAATGGTCTTATTCTGTATTGCCATAAAGAGTAGAGCTAATCCTAAATAGTGACAGACATATGCCAGGAGAATTATTTTGTTGCTCTTTGACCTGTTTCATAAAGAATTCCCAAAATGAAGAATGCAGGTTTCTTAGAATATAAGGTATAATAAGTAGGAATGGCGCTAAGTTTCTTGTCAATCAGGTATCCAAGAGTAACATGAAGATTACTTTCTGAGGCTCTTGTAGAAAGAAATTAAGCCTCGAGACGGAGGTTTCACTAAATGGCTCATGTTTCCTTCTAACCCTGGTAATTCATGGTTCTATGAAGTATGTCATTCATATTTCTTGCCTCCAATTCCCTCCCACTTATTCCTCAACCTCTAGCGATCTGACTGTGTTTATTATCACTCAACTTACTACTCTCATTCCAGATTCACAGGGGAGGCCTTATTAAAAAACCTGGCTCAGCAACGGCTTCCATGAGATGGGTTATACAGGGGAAAAATCATTGATCATGATGGAGTTTGGATGGTGGTCTCCATTGATTGGTCAGTGCTAGGGTTAGGGGTAGTCGATCATTGCATCTGGTTCCAGCGTCAGCCATGGCGTCACTCTATCTGATTCCACAAGGGTGTAGTCAGTGGTGTCATTTTACCTTTCTGGGTCTGGAGCTGAAATACAACTGAGGCCTAGATATTATCTCTAGTTGGACTGAAACTCTGTCTCTGTGGTCAACAGACCCAAGGCTTAGTTCCTAAGATTATGCGTTGCTGACCAGAGCCCTACTCTCCAGATGGCTTAATGATTATGGGAGTGGATGTGCAAAAGAGAGGGAGGTGGGTGACTCAGGGTGCTGGATGAGGCCGGTTTAAATAAAAAGGAAAGAAAGGAGAAAAGGTCATGTTAACGAAATGAAGTTTCTGCCTTGTTATGAGATGAAGGGTGCTTCAGAGTTCAGAAGTGTGGACAGACCTCTGTTCAGAGAGCAATACACTGCTCTCACTCCCAGGGGGCAGAACTAGTTACTGCCTACCTAACAAACGTTCCCTATTCCAAGAATAGGAGAATCAGAGGACATTTTTACAGTGTGATTTTAGAAACGCAGTGTACAAATGGCTGCTGTCTCACTTAACGGAAATGTTTATTGCTCTTATCTTGCTCCTGTTTCACTATTGAAAGTTGGTCTGTGGCAGATAAGTCATGTTTTAGATAATGTCTCCAAATCAAGAGAAGTTACATATGAACCTGATATATTAGAGCACAAAATCCTGGTAGGGTTTAATGAATGACTGAATGAAAATTTTGTGGTTCCTGAGATAGGGCCTGGGATATTTTGCCTGTGAGAATGATGTGAAAAATTGTGGCTAGAAAGGCACACTGCAGTAGACGACTTTACTGGCCCTAAACCTGCCCCCCTCCCTGTGTCCAGGTCTTTGCTCTGTGACCTTAGTTCCTATAACTAAGGAGCAGAGTACATGTCCCCTTCCTTTGACTTAGGATTCAACCCTTTTACTTACTTTGCCTTTAAAATGTTGCTAAGTGTTAAAAGACCGATGCCGGAAATGTTTACGTGATTGGGTTTATACTCAATGACCCTGATAATGCCATGAGAGTGATGTTTCTGGGTTAGTTTTATGACTCCAGCTGAGTTCAGTCTATACCAGCTGACCTTCCAGCAACATGCAGATCCGTGTGAATTAATGTTGTTGTTGATTTAAGCCCACAATTGGGTCTATATTTGTCATTTTGCATGTGTATATCAATTGTGAGCCAATAAAGTCGCAGTGGCCTCTTGTTTACTAAACTCAATAATCATTTCTTAGTCGTCCCCTAAATGGCTCTGCAGCAGCTGCCGCTCTCAACTGCTCTGTCTCGTAACTTGATATTCACCACCCACTTGTTTTCCACCTGCATGCTTTTATGGTTTCTCTTTCTCTGCTTTCCTCTGCCGACGTCTTTCTCTTCTTAAATCCAGGTCCTACCCACCCTTAACTTTGTCTTATTTGCAGTCTATGCCCTATGTTTGATGAACATCTGTCTCCTTGACATCATTCTCTTCTCCAACTTGTAATGCGCAGATCTCTATGCTCTACTGGAATTTCCCTGCACTGTAGTATATGTAGCCTACTACATGCACTACATATGCTACACATGCTACATGTACTACATATGTTGAAGGGCTACTTTGTCATGCATGCATGTGCCAATGGATTTGTCTAAATGCAAATTCCTTATCTTCAGTCTTAAATATCTTAAATATGTGTGTATATATCTCTATCTATCTATCCACATATATATATATTTTTTACCTCAGAGTGTAGCAGTACCATATCCAGTTGCTTAGGCAAGGAACTTGGGTTACTCAAGTCTTCCTTCTCCCTCATTTCCCGTACCTAATTAATTGCAAAGTCATGTCGGTTTTGTGCCTGAATGTATTTTATTTGCATTCACTTCATTTGAACCCTCTAGCCTCTATGCTATTTTAGGTCCATGTTATCTCTTACCTAGATTTCCACAGCTTCCTGTTAACTGTTTTTTATGCCTTCAATTTTGTATTCATTCAAGTCATTCTTCTCATTGCTATCAGGCTGATTGCTTAATGAGGGTTCTTCAGTGGTAAGCCAGGGAAACCATCTCTAGCTAACTAAGGTGGTAAAAAGGTGCTATTTTGAAAATAACTGGAAATCTATGTGGAAGTTTAAAGACAGAAAGGCATTTTAAATACTCCAGCTCAGAAGGAACGTAAACTAATTCCTATCAGTAGGCACTGCTCCATAGGGTTGCCTAGGCACACTTGCTGAAAATGAATTTCTTTTTCCTTTAATTGGCTGGGATTAGTTTCTTTTGTTTAGAATAATTGTCATAGACTAGTGAAAGAAAGTATGTGAAAATTGGAGCCTCCCATGACTCTTACAGGTCTTGAGAACAGAAAAACTGGAATTGTAATCTCTTTCTACATTTTCCTTAAATTGCTTAAAAACATTTTAGTATCTCTTAATACCTCCCAGGCTAAATCCCGTATTCTTACCATGACAGATGAAACTTTTCCTAAATTCTCCTTGTGCCTCAGCCTCATAAAACACTATATCATAAGAATCAGCAGAACAGTCAGACAAACTACTTGTACCTCTTCTAACAGGTTCAAGGACCTTGGCTTCTGCTACCTCCCAGGTCTGCTCCCAGCAATGCCTAGTGAAGTCTGTGTAGTCCTTCAGAACCCACTCAAAATTCATCTCTTCTAATACTGAGATGACATAGTGAGTCTCCCATGAACTCATATAGGCCCTGTACTTGTCTCTAGAAAAGGACTGATTATACTGAGTTTTAGTTGTTTTTCAGAGAAGCTGGATTGATTCCCACTCAATTTTGACTTCCCAGTAGCTCTCATTATAGCACATGTGAACACATGTTCACTATAGTGAACACTATAGTGCTATAGTGCTATAGTTGGCACATAGTAGGCACTTAGTACCTTTGTGGAAATTCAGAGATAGATTCCTTATTCCATTGGTACATTATTTGTAAACACCTTTAAAATGGTAGTAACATTAACCACATATGGCAAAGATACAAGATTGTAAGGCTTTGAATTAATGAAATCCACCCACTCTGGCTTCATAAATCACACTGCAACATCATGTTCCAGGTTCCACAGGTGCAATGCTTACATTTAATTGCACTGATCAAACTCTCCTTATGCTGAATTCCTGTATATATCATCCTCTAGGTAGGATCAACTGAGCAGTTTCAAATCCATTTGTTTCAAAATCCCAGGAGGACTCTGTGTTCTTGTGTGACTTTGTGTTACTTCCTGATGACTCATGGAGTATAAGAGCAATGAAAGTAGATGCTGAGTAAATAGATTCTCCTGGGGAAAAAATTCCTCTTGAAATCAATTTAATCTTCCATTTTTTTTGAAATGTGAGCTAAGCATGTTGCATTCTTCTTTTCTTTTTAAAAAATTTATTGGAGTGACACTGGTTAATAAAATTATATAGGTTTCAGGTGTACAATTCTATGACACATCTTCTATATGTTGCATTGTGTGTTCACCCCCCCCCAAGTCAAGTCTCCTTCCATCACCATTTATCCCCCTATTCTCTCTTCTACCTCCTCCCACCTGCTCTCCTCCTGGTAATCACCGTATTGTTTGTCCCTATGAGGTGGGTTTTTTTTATCCTTCTTTTAAAGAGCTGAATCCTCTTTGCAAATATTTGGACCCTTATTCTTAAAGCATTCTTAAAGCCAAAGGTGACTGGCTTCAACTTCCAGGTTTTATAGTTTCTTGTAGTTTGGTAGGTATATCAAAGGTTGAAATCCATTGTTTTGCTTTCTTAGACAGATTAGTGGCATATTAAAAAAATAATCATAAAAGCAAATAGATAACAGTACGTTGTATTTCTACAGAGCATGCTTTTTGCTACAGAACTGAAAATCCTTTCCCATATACTATATTATCACATTTTATTTGTTCTGCCAACATGGCATAAATGTAGAAATAAAATGGCTGGGGATATAGAAGCATTAAAAAAAGTTCTGTTTGATCAGGTCTCCAGGTTTGTCCTCTGTTTATAATCTCCAAAATATGTTGTCTCATCCCTGTTGAAAATGTTGGCTCATGATCATTTCAATATTACAGTTTTCATATGGCAAATTTCTCTCAATTTTCCTCTGGCTAGTATGTTTTAGGGTAGAGTGACTCCCAATTGACCAGAGCTGTTTTGAATACACACTATAATGAATCAATTTACACAAGCTAACTCTGGCTTCCCCTATACTGATTTGATTTTCTCAACTTACCAAATAAAGGCCAGAATTCATTAGCTCAATTCTCTAAGTCTTTTGCCATCCAATCTCCTAAGCATTCTCCATCTTTTTACTCTAACCAAACACTTTACAATGTATGTTCTATGAATATTAGTCCTATTAAATATTCTGGGAAGGAAATGAATTCCAGAGTAAAATAAGTTTATTAATGTCTTTACAATACATTACCCTCTTAAGGATTTATAATGTAAATTAGCATTTTAAAAGCTCTGAGAAACATTTTAATAAGGAAGCTGGTTCCATTTTGTTTAACCAAGTGTTTTCACACTTAGTGCACCATGGGTTCCCTTTATCCACACACCTCTTTGAATTCCTAGGGAAAGAGTTCCATTCCATGAAATGTGTTCTGGAAACCCTTGCTTAAAGCTACACTGAACTGTTGCCCAACCGTTTCTTTGTCCATCCAGTCTCTCACCCTGGAATAGCTCACCCACCATTTTTAAATACCTTTCAGAGTGAAGTCTATGTGCTATCCATCCTCATTCCCGATCTTCCGGGCGGACGTGTCCTCTCCCACTTCTGTACTCCCATTGCATTTTGTGTGTCTCCCTCCTACGATGCTGCTTAAGATTAGAGCCAGGTCTCACTTATTGTTCTAGCGTCTGAAGGCTGGAGACTGTATCATCTGTTGCACCTCTTCTAGATTATATGCTGTGCAAACAAGGGAACAAAGGAGTGAATGAATGAATGGGTAAACTCACAAATGATTAACTTTATACAACATTAATCAAATGTCACTGTTGGAGTTGTGGCTGGATTTAGCTCTGTAAAAATAATTTTCTTGCTGGTATGCAAGATGACTAAGTGTATGCCTTAATGACATTAATATTTGATTGTCAGTTTAATTTTCATAGGGATCAGCTATCAATTAGTATACTTGGCCCTCCATTTTAGGCCTAATATTATTGCATGTCTCTCTCTAATTCTTACCCGAGGCTATGTTTATTGATTTTAAAGAGACAGGAAGGGAGAGAGAGAGAGAGAGACAGAGAGACAAAGAGAAACACCTATTGGTTTACTCCCATATGCACCTGGATCAGGGATATAATCTGCAGTCTAGGTACTGGACTGCGCTCCAAGCAACTGGAGCACTGGCAAGGGTATGTGGGTCTTTTATAAATGTAAGTCTTCAAGAACCAGCGTGGTTTTCAGCTGTCTCCTATATTAGGTTCCTCTCCAATCTTTGACCGTCTTTAATTGGAAAAGTCTAGGAAAACATGTCTCCTCACCCAGTGCAGCATTGTACATAACTGCCCTCACGCTGACTCCCATGCTATGCACGCTTGCCTTGCGTGCTTTCCATTCTCCTACCCACTTTGCTGTACCACTAATTTTTCCAGGATTCATTCCAGTCACAAGGTCAGAATTAAGCCCGGATTCACTTCAGTCTTCTCAAGTCAGAGAGCATAACAAATCTTATATTATTGATTACTTACATTTCTCTAGAAGGTCTCAAACACATTGAGGGTGAGAATATTTTGTCTGCCCTTTTTGTTTACTCAGAAAATAATAACAATAATATTAATAGAGAGCATTAAGTGGGCACTGATTGTGTCTCATCATCACTCATGGCACTTTGCACAGACTGATTTAGTAACCCTCACTGCTCTGAGGCACGGAGGAGTTGAGTACTTTGCCCAAAGTTCACACAGCTAGTTTGTAATTTAAACGCAAGTTGTCTGGATCTGGAACTCACATGTTTAACCACTAATTGTTTAGTCAAAATAGGTGATTTCCATCTTCCAAGGCATTATAAATTGTTCACATCCATACACATGCTTATTGCATTAGTTACATTGATAAATTATGAATGCTCTTATATATTATTTTTAAAGTCCTATAAGAGAAGAATTTATTTTTATTCAGAGAAGGTTAGATAAATATACCAAATGGAGAAGTAAAACCCAAGATAGTTATGATTGCTTTTAGTCATGGGAAATAAGTTCACATCTAAGTCCAGATATGTGAAATATATAATACAGAAACATATGCACACAAATAAAACAATATTGGTAATAAATAAAACTCTTCATATATACTTGCAGAAAAAATACCAAACTTTGATAATTTATGGAAAAATATCAGGCTTTTCAAAATTATGGAGAAATTAATGTGTTTTAGATTTAAAAAGAAGAAAATGATAATTTTCAGGAAAGCTAGAAGTATCAGCTAAAAAGCTGATATTAATCATTAGTGAATGTTGCAACAGATTTTTCAGCAGAAATATTGTTCAGAGGAATCAGAGAACATATTAATCAAGGAGTTAGGGAGGGTTCCTTCTTCTCCATTTGGGGGGATAATTTAACAGGGCTTCTCGATTCAGTAAGATTGGGTTAGGCTGACCTCTCAGGTGAATTTGGTAAACACCTGAGGCATAAACAGACTTCAGAAACTTAATAGACAATACTGCTGCTCATGGCAAAGTTTGGAAAATGTTGAAAGATTTGGAATGAATAACGATAACACTGGGTGTCAGTTAGACAATTACACACGAAAAGTGTTGATAAATTATTGATTTGCCTTGTGGTGCTATAATTCTAAAGAATACCTGCCTGTACCTCAGTGATCAGGGTTTTCCCCTCCGCCACTTCTTCCCCTAAAGCTGAGAAGCTGGGCCAGGCATTTCTGTATTGTTAGAACCCACTCTGACATTTTGCAGTGATAGTTCTGATAACTGGTTCTTGGTTGAAGACTCCCTCTAAAATGTTAATGTTGCATAATGCCTTAATGTGTCATCTCTCTCCAAAGTATGTACATGTAAAGGCTGGAATCCTGAGGATATGTTCCCTTGTCCCAAATGACCAATCTTTTAAGGTAGCAATTCAGTCAGCAGAGTAGGCCAAAAGGGGAGAGAGTTTTGGTCCTAGAATTAGTATTAGTACTTTTGGCCAAATTCATAAGGCATTGTGTGTGTGTATAATAGTTCTAGAATTCTCCTGGGCATTCTTCATCCTCTTGTTCTCTCCACAGCACCCTCCTCTGCAAAACCCACCTTCTGGGAAGACTGTAATGCTAGTCATTTACAGCTTAATGCAAATTTAAGCACCAGTATTTCTCTCCAGTGGCATTTGAATTTTAACTCTAATTTAAAAACAAGAGGTTCTACCCACAGCAAAAGATGTTTTAGTCACTGTAACATGGGGAAGAGGGCAGTCAAATTCTGCCTTTCCAAAATATCATACAAACTGGGTTTGCCAGTGTTCTTCCACCACCACCTCCTAAATCCATGTCTCCTGGAACCAGCAAATATCATCTAATTTAGAAATAGAATCTTTGTATATAGGTATAATCAAGTTAAAATGGGGATTAGGTCCTAATCCAATGACTGATGTTTGTATAAAAAGAGAGAAATTGGGATACAGGCACGTAGATGGAAGATCCCATGTGAAGACAGAGGCAGAGACTGGAGTTGCTGACGGAAGCCAGAGAGTGCCAAGGATGACTGGCAATTACTAGGAGTGAGGGAGAGTCAAGGAAGGATATTCCCCTTAAACCTTCAGGAAAATCACAACCCTGCCACCACCTCAGTGTCAGACTTGTAGCCTCCAGAAGTGTGAGAAGGTATATTCCTGTTCTTTTAGCCAACCAGTTCGTGCTAATTTGTTATAGCAGCCCTAGCAAACATATAGGTCATCCAAACAACCTGGTATTAAGACAAAATTGAGTTTATTCCTCATTGCCGTAGGGAGAAATTACCCCTTCATAGTCTTAGTAGCTTCTTAGCAAGGCAAAGGAAAAGTCATCACAATATTTATTGAGATTTTTGAAGGTGGGTTTTTCAATGCGTGGCCTTGATCAGCACTAGTAAAGATCATGTTTGAATAATTTGGGATTGGTGGACAGCAAGGCAAGAAAGTTGAGGGGAGAGGTAAAAAAATGATGGCAATGGCAACTGTCATTTGAGCTTTCTAATAAGAGTTGGTATGTCATCCAGGACGTTCCTAAAATAAATATTAAATTTCATAACAATCATGATCTCCCTGTCAAGAGATTCCTGGAATAGTAATCTATGAAGATAAAGACGGTGGAATAGGAGAGTCATGTCATGTTGACATAGACTGTAAGGTGTGCGACTGTACAGGGTTTCTTTTCTCAGGACATTACCGCCAGAATCACCAGCAATCACAACCTAGAGTCAGTGACCTATGCTCATGGTTCCATGCAAGCAGTTGCCGGGAGAAGCCTGCCATCAAATGAGCCACGATCTCATCAATCTCCTCTTCTTGTTAGCAGCTCACAAGGTCATGCCTCTCCCTGGACAGATTTTAGGTGTCGGTGCTTAGTTCTAGAGTGTTCAGATGCAGGAAGAACAAAAAAAGAATCATGTCTCATTTGGGGCAAGACTTAAAAGAGGTAGAGGGCTATCGCTGAGTACTTCTACTTTGTCCACCGTAAAAGGAAGGTGGTTCTAAAGACCCAGTGTGAGTTTTACTGCCTGAAGGATCCTGGGCAAATCACCTACGTGGCCTCGGGAGTGCCAAGACGTTTATGAAAAAGAGAAGGGCGGAGTCCACCACTTTCAAGGGATAACTGAGGCAGGCTTCAGACCCCTGCTGAGGCAGCCGAGCTCCACACACCCCAGTGCTGCTCCACGCCTTTGCCGATCTCCTTTAGCATCCGCCTCCAGAGGCCCTGCCCTGCTGGACTGAGGACTTCACCTGCCTCACTGCCCACCTGCCTCTGGAGGTCCTTCCTTGTAAGATGCTGACAACTCCCTTGTCCACTGTGCTGTTTCCTGGACCTGCTGATTGAGACTTTGGGACTCAGGTTCATTATCCCCATTGATTGCTCTGTGTGTGTGTGTGTGTGTGTGTGTGTTATATTCCTGTAAGACTGTTAGAGGGTGAGTAGGATATGAAGTCTGTTGATGTCCTACTTTGAGTGAACCAGAATTCAATAAAAGTTGAGTGAACAGCCTAGTTCCTGTGTGTGACTCTTGTTTATTCCTTGGTTCTGGGCTGCTCAGCAGGCAGCCAGCTGAGCCGTTGTCTGGCTGACTTATCGGAAAGACTATATCATGAATATACACGTGACAATTTCTTCCTCACGTAAGCATTCACTGTGAGGATTTGACATACAGCCTGGTGAGCAGAATCTCTGAGATGCATGTTCCTTTCACCTTATGGCTCTGTCATCTTTGATGTTCTGGGTGTTCATTGTATCGGTATGTGAAGAAATAAGGGAGAATATTGCCTGTGGCTGGTTTCTATGGGACAGTCCTGAAATGTCAAACATCATTTATTTTCAAATTCCATTGGCAAGAACTCAGAACCCAGTCACATGACCACACTTAACTGTGAGAGAGTCTAGGAAATGTACTTTAGCTACATCCTCAGAAGCAAAATGGAATAGGCTTTTGTGCACACACAGCAGTCAATGTCATAGAGAACTTTTTCCATCATATTGTAATTCAAATAGTATTTATCTGCTGATTTCTCCCACTGTTCATGAGCTCTTTGAGGACAAAGACTATATTGATTTATAATTTGGTATCCTCAGAGCCTAGCAGCAAAGTACCTGGTACAAAGTAGTAGGTACCTAATAAATATTGATTGAATGATTGAGTACAGTAGCATGTAAACTGAAAAATTGTTATTTGCTATTTTAGGCCGCACTGGACTTACAGAGTATTGTATTTTCAAATTTTTTGCTGAGTAATAAAATTGGCTGAGAAATAACTCACATTTAGTGTGTGTACAATTTATCCACTCAATACATTCTAAAGTGCAAATTAAGCCTCTTTTCTCCATGTTATCACACAGCTAGTATTTCAGCTGGACCTGCATGCATGCTGTTATTATGGGGTTAATTTTCTCACTTGAGTTTTACTGGAAACTGTTTTACTGGCTACTTTGAAGGGTAACAGCAAACACTTTCCACTCTTTCCATTAGGCAAAGCAACCATTGCTTTTAGCATTTTCCTTATGGTTTTTGATACATTATGTCTTTTTCAAAAGGCTTCTTCCGGTAAGACTGAGTTTTTCTCAGATGTTCACTTTCAAAAGTGTTTTAAATCTATAAGTACTATCCAGGAATATTTACATGGGAAAACATTCCATACATGAGGAAATCTATATTAAACCTGTGGATAAGATTCTTTTTTCAAATGTTAAAAAAATGTGGTCTGCATTGCCGAATATGATAGTAAATAAATAGCACTTGCGCAGTAATCATTCATAAATACTTATTCTACATCCAGGTACTGAAAGTATATAAAGATAATGTAGAGGTGTCTTTTAAAATATTATTCTTCAACAGGCTGACAGTGACCAGAGGGGAGAGGGGAGGGAATTTCAGGGGAAATAAGGGAGGGATTTAGAGGAACCTATATAAAGGATACATGGACAACAACTGAGAAGGGTGGAAATGGGAGGGAGGGGGGAGGATGGGGGGTGTGAAGGGATGGGAGTAATAGACAGAAAACTGTACTCGAAAAAAAATTAAATAAAAAAAATTGGGAAAAAAATATTACTCTTCAATTTGCAATTACAGTTTACAGTCAGTATTATTCTGTGTTAGTTTCAGGTGTACAGCAGAGCGGTCAGACAATCATATGCTTCACAAAGAGGTTCCCCCGATGTTTCAAATGCCCACGGGGCATCAAGCATGGCTGTTACAATATTATTACATATATTCCCTGCTGATGTGCTGTGCTTTACACCCCTCTGACTATTTTGTATCTGCCGACTTGTACTTCATAATCTCTTCACATTTTCTTACCCAGCCCTCAGTCCCCCTCCCCTGTGACGACCATCAATCTATCTCCTATCTCTGAGTCTCTTTCTAATTTATTCATATATTTTCTTGTTAGATTCCACATGTAAGTGAAATTATATGGTATTTGTCTTTCTCTGACTTTTTTACTTAATACCATCCAGGTCCATCCACACTGTCATAAATGGTAAAGTCATCTTTTCATGGCTGCATATATAGATACATACATATATATATATATATATATATATATATATACACACACACACACACATACACATACATATATATGTATGTATGTATAATCCCACAACTATTTAATCCACTTGTCTATTGATAGTCATTTGGGTTGCTTCCACATCTTGGCTTTTGTAAATAATGCCACAATGAACACAGGGGTGCATACATTGTTTTCGAATTAGTGTTTTGGGTTTCTTTTGCTATATGAGAGGGGACCCAACAATGCCTGAAATTTATTTATAAAAAATTGGGTATTTATTCTTACATGTTTAAACTTTAGTCCGTTTTAAAGTATTCTCCATTTAATGCACTATACCTATCGAGACATCTTTTCCACTGCTCAAACAGTTTTTGAACTCATCAATTTTGATGCCTTTTAGTGCTTCTGACATTTTTTATTTCATGTCTTCCACATTGGCAAAATGTTTTCCTTTGAGGACTTTTTTCATCTGAGCGAGATCGGGTGAATAGGAACATTGGGGCATGGCAGTCATGCCATTTTTTGGTCAAAAACTGCTGACCACTCTCGAGGTGTGGGCAGGTGTGCTCGTGAATCATCTGTTGTGAAATGGGCAAACACATTGAAAGAGTCTTCAAAAAAAAATCACTGAAGCTGAACACAACCTGTCACAACAACGCCAGTGGACACGCTGATAGAGGTGGGTTCCTAGAACCCTCACCCAGTGGGGGCAGCCTGTACTACAAGGGCCTCTCCTCCAGAAGATAATTCTGTCATTTTGGGGTGGGGGTCCCACCTCGTATACTCAGAAGTGGAATTGCTGAGCCATAAGGCAGTTCGATTTTTAAATTTTTGAAGAAACTCCATACTATTTTCCACAGTGGCTGTACCGATATGCATTCCCACCAACAGTGCATGAGTGAGAAAAGGGGATCTTGTCGAGAAGTTAAGAAAGTAAATCTTTGAAATTTGACATTTACAGATTTAACTCTTAGTTTTGCCCCTTGAGCTATGTTATCTTAAATCCTGAGCCCTAGCCTCCTCCTCTGTAAAGTGGAGATACAATGATACCTTTTCCACAACATGAATGTAAAAATTTGGAGGCTAATGATATAATGTATGTGAACACACATCCCACATTAAGCAGCACTTAGTAAATGATAACTGTAAAAATTTTTGTAAGTAAATGTATTAAGCTCCTACCATGGTCTAGATAATATACTGAATAACCTATGGACAACTGTTAACTTCCTTTATTTTATGAATAATTTTTTAAAAGATTTTATTTATTTATATTTAGAGGAGAAGGGAAGGAGAGAGGGAGAGAAATATCAATGTATGGGTGCCTCTCGTGCATCCCCTGCCGGGAACTGGGAACTGGCCTGCAACCCAGGCATGTGCCCTTGACTGGGAATTGAACTGCAATCGTGTGGTTCACAGGCCCGCACTCAATCCACTGAGCTATACCAGCCAGAGCAATTTCATCAATAATCTTGAGGTGACAAGAATAAAGAGGAGACTGGGCTCTGCGTAAGCCCTGGGTTCAGGATCTAGGCCTTGTCACACTGTAGCCACTGCTCTCTGTCCTTGAACCTAAAGGTCTTACAACCCAGTGGGTGAAAAAAAACCCAAAAACTCAGTGGAAAAATAAGGTTGGTTGCATAAAAGTTAACAATTAGGTTCTCTTTTTGTGTCAGGCATTTTAAAAAATCCTTTCTATACTATGAGTTAGATGCTACCATTCTTCCTATTTACAGAAGAGGAAACCAAGGCAAAGACAGTTTAAGTAATTTGACCAAATACATCCATTCAGTAAGTGGCCTTAATAATGTCAAAGCTGATTTTTTAACTGAGACAGTAGAGTTTAAGGGACTGTGTGCTAACTGTCAGGACATATAACCACTACAGTGCAGAAATGTCATCGTGGATGGTCTACTGTGTGAAACAACAGGGTGGGGCCAGCATCATATGTAACCATAGTGTAGGTGAGGAATGGAAGCAGGACTTGTGCTAGACTTTAAAAACTAGAGAAATGTTAGATAAATGGATGAGAGAAAGACCAGCAATTCAAGGATGGTGGGTTAGCATGAGCAAATGATGAAGTTTGCAGTATAAGCATGTTCATTCTGTTATGTGAATAGAATTGTACCCTGGGGTTGATGTAAGTATCTGGACACTGCAGCACCAACTGAGAAGGGCAGACTGTTGAGCAATTCATCCCAAGAACCTTCAAACTGGAGGTGGAATTGAGTGGGCAGGTATTAAAGAAAACATGGATGACTGACAGGTAGAGTTGGCTCAATCTATTACTTTTCTTAAAATCCTCTCAAGGGTCATCATTATGTGACAAGCTCATTGAACTTCCCATGAGAATCCACAGGATTGGAAAAATGAACCCATATCAGAAAGTATATTGGAAAAGGCCAAAGGAATCTGATAATGAAAACGGCAGTGTTTAACATATTTAAGGTTATGAAATAGTTGTGCAAAGTCATGAAGCTAGTTCATGAGTTCTATGACCATCTTAAGATAGATAGTTGATTTTAATTTTTAATCGTGGTTTGCCTTTGAAACTCTACTGAAGCTCTGTTTTCTATCTCTACTTAATTCCCATTTTGAAGGACATTCACCATAGCTGTTGTTCCTTCAGCAGTTTCTCTCGTAAAATTATTTTCTAGAAGAAATATCTGATGCTGAGTCGTGGCTCAGTTTGCATTTACTCACAGACTTTTTTCTGTCTGCAGAGTTATTTTGGTTGCTTAGTGGTGATTATTCTCTTGAGTAATTAAGTTAATTCTCTTTATAGTCCTACAACCAAAACATTAAACCATTGAATAAGTTTAATTTTCGAGAAAGTAAAAACTAAGCATCCTTGTCATCTCTATGTTTGTGGTCTGCAATGTATATTCGTGTAAAGATTAGCACCATTAAGGCATGATAAAAATATCATCACCATCAACACTGCCATCACCACTGTCATCACCATCACCACCACTACCATCACCACCGTCATCACCACAACTGCCCCACGCCCACCACTGTTATGCATTGCAGGCTCACTAACCATCATTGCAACTGTAGTTCCCAGAATATTTACAAATTCTTACCTTTTTCACAAGCCTCATTATGAGAAAAAATATAATTCTTTTTTGATTTAATAGATGTGAAAATGAGGCACAGGTAACTCATGCAAAGTAACATTTCTGGTTGATGGGAAGAAAAATCTGGGTTTGCACCAAAATTTGTTTTCCTGAATCTTGTTTTCTTGCCCTACTCTGCATTTTAGTGTTTTTCTCCAGCCTCAAACTAAAAGCCTGGTCCATGTCCCACACACAGGACATGGCTATATATGAGTATTTCTCATAGCCACAAATCTAGATAACTCAAGGTCTCTTGCAATCTATACTTTTGATGTTTTTGGCTAGATGATGGGTTTTTTGGGGGGGTAGGTAGAGGATGTCCTGTGTGTTATAGGTTGCTTACCAGCACTATATGCCAGTAGTATGCCTCCCCAGTCATGGCACTCACAAATGTCTCCAGACATTGACAAATGGTCCCTAGGGGGCAAAATCATCCTGGTTGAAAAGCATCAAGATATCTTGGAAAGTGTTATCTCTTTAGGAAGAGAAGACTTATTTCTCCCCAGGGCATTGCCAAAGAACCTATTTCATAATGATGGGAATTTTAGGCATTTCCACAGATAAGAGAGAAGCTAATTTTAGGTATGAGATGGATGCAAGAGATTTTTCTTGATGCTCTTGGAAAAAATATTTGTTTTGTCTAAGTAGTTACAAGGCAAATGTTGGTATGGATATTAATAAAATGTAAAACAATTGAAAAACTAAACACAATGGTTGTCTAAATATTATAAACTGACTTACTATGGACTTCTCTTCCACAAATCAAAATTTTATGGAAATTGATACATCTCATTTAACTAATTCAGTTTTGAAAGCAACTAGTTTAATCTAAAAAGTGAATAATACAGAACTATTAGAAACTCATATTACACAGTCAAATAATCATCTATCACCAAAATAAATTTTTGTTTACATTTTCACCCATTTCCAGAGTTTTTTATTGTTGTTTTGTTTTATTTTGCGTGTTTGAGAACAATAATAGTAACTTCAGGGAAGATGAACATTGAGACAGAAAGGTATTTGATAAATTTCTGTTAGGATGTGTCACACATACAAACCCTCCTTTTGGAATGATTAGATCGCCCGTAAAGTATTTGAATATTTTATACATTTTATGGGTTCAGTTAATCATAAGGAAATAAATAAAATGACTATTACTAACCAAATTCTGTACTGTGTACAAATGAAAATAGCTCTAGGAAGTTGTTCACTTTGGAACTCAGTAAGAGCTTGGACACTCAGCAAGTGAGATGTGAAATGGTGTCTCCAAATCAGCAGTTTCTCAGTTCAGAGCTTACTAGGCTTCGCTCACTAACAGTCATGGTTCTAGAAAGGTGTCTGTTTGCCTAAGTTAATGGGAAATATTTGCTTTAAGTGGGTTTTTAGCCCTGGCTGGTGTAGCTCAATGGATTGAGTACAGGACTGTTACTAAACCAAAGGGTCACCAGTTCAATTCCCAGTCAGGGCATGTGCCTGGGTTGTGGGCCAGGTTCCCAGTAGAGGGTTCATGAGAGGAAACTGATAGATGTTTCTCTACCCCTCCCTTCCCCTCTCTCTAAAAATAAGTAAATAAAATCTTTAAAAAATAAATAATTGATTTTAAGATGATTTACAATTAGGAATTATGGGAGTAAGTAGCAGGCTATTGGGGTGGGGGGTGGTTCTTCCCTAGGCATCCAGAAACTTGAGTTATTGACAGCCTCCGTGAAAACTTACTCTGAGATTCTTATTGTGTTTTCTCCTCTTCAATAATGAGGGTGGAACTAGGTCACTTATAAGTCCTCTTACCATTTTCTCATTTTGATTTTTCAGTTTCATTTAACAAATGTATTCAGTTCTTTGCATGTAGATTGATAAAAGTAGGTTATTAGTATGCAGTATTTTAAATTTGTCACAAAAGAGATCAGAGAAGACCCCCAGTAGAGTTCACTCAGCTTTTAAAGTAAGATTTAAGTGAGTCAAAGGGTTTCAGCATATGAGACTGAAAGAAAGGACTGGACAGCAATGGTGGTCTACTTTGAGGCACAGACACCAAATGCAAAGTTATTTAACTCAAAGACTATAAAGAATATCCACTGGACAATTGGAGAAACATGATGGTTTGAAGTCTCAAAATTCTCATCTCACATGGATCATAGTTTCAATTGGATCAGTTAAATGAATTGGAAATAGCAGAAGCTAATGAGACCCTATTATATCTGCTTCTCAGTTTTCGCTCCATAGACGGTAGAGAGCATACCCTGCTAGTAACTATCAACCTTGTACTTTTGATCTTAGTCAAGGTGATGTGATTATATGCTCCATTTGGCTATTCTTAACACCCATAAATATAACAGAAAAAACACATATCTTTATTCATCTATGCATTAAAAATATCTGTTGATATCTATTCTCTGCTGGGCACTGGGGATACCATAAAGAAACATTTATTTGGCCTGAAGGGTCCCTGACTTCATGGATCTAAGAGCCTGATGAAAAAGACACAATCAATCATTTAAAGAAATGAACGCTCAGTTGCAACTCTGAAAATTTTGTCAAATAATTTGTTATCGTGGAAACACAGAATAGGGAGGTAAGAAAAGTTTTCACTTTTCTACCTGAACCAAACCAGTGGGACAGAGCCAAAGATCTGGCTGGAGCTCTACGGCGGGCTTCTTCCTCCCTCTTTTCTCCACTCAGGTCTCAGAGGCTGTTTTTGGGGGGAGGGGAGGCAAAATACATATAGACACATATAATCCAATCCACTTTTATATAGCACTTTTCTCTTTCAGATTCCCAACAGGTCAAATGAATACAAAATGCTGAGAACTGTAATATTCATTCTCATACCAGCGTACATTTTATTTCACCAAATAGTGGATCATTTTTAATTTGACCGTAATTGAAAGTCAGGAACATGTGTAGTTGCATGAATCTGGGCCACATCAGGACTCAAACCCATATTTAGTCCACTTCAGACTTACTGATCAATACCTCATGCTTCAGAGAATGCTAGTAGAGTTCACTGCTATCCAATGCCAGGTAGCTTTAGAATTTTTCACTGTAGGCTGGGTATTAGACCACAATCAGTCACCAGGAAAAATGACAACGCAAAATATTCAATCATTGTAATCACTTTCGTATGCCAACTGCTCCTGCAAACATTTCCTATGTGTTTTTTACTTTTCACGGGAGGTAACAAAGGAAGCTTAACTAACTTAGACAATATCATGTAGCTTATAAATTGTGAAGCTAGATTCGAACTGAAGCTTGTTGTATTTCAAAATTCATTTCAGTTGAATTAGACAAGTTAACGACAACCAATCAGTAATGGTGATGAGAAGAATTCTGACACTGCATCTGTGCATCTATGCTTAGCTTATCTCTTTCATGGCCACGGCCAAGGTGAGTGTGGAAAATCATGTTACCTCTGCAGGTATTTTGCTGCCTTGCTTGAAGGATGAAGAAAAACTTCCCCAAGCTATAGGCATCCTGTTAGCTTATGTTTCTTTTTTTGATTGTTGTTCAATGACAGTTGCCCCACCTTTTTTCCCTCTTGATACCCTTTTGTCCCCCCTGCCATCAATCCCCACCCCACCGTCAGTACATGTGAGTTCCCTATAACTTTTTATGCATAAGCTATTGATAGTAAAATATCTGGGTATACATTGAATTTATATATTTAAAAATGGTGTTTTTATAGAGGGAAAGCATTATTGCCGTTATTTTTTTTACAGCACATCACATGGATACTCTTTAAATGAATTAGAATCAAAGTAGTCTTTAAAAAATTCTCACATTCCTTTCTTTCTCTATTAAATTTATTTTAAAATTATGTTATAAAAGTACAAAATTATATAATGTGAAATGTTTTTTCCTACATTTAAGGAATCAATTATCCCTCTCCAGAGGCAAACTATGGCTATTTTATATGTATCCATTTAAAGATTTTCTAAGAATAAACAAGTCTAGGTATATAGAAGTATGTTTCTTCACTAATAATGTATGATGGATACTAGTGCATGTTTATATGTCTATATTTAAGTTACACTTTTAACACACTCTATATTCCATTCTATGCATCTGCTGTATTTCACTTAGCCCCTCTACTACTAATAGGCATTGTTTCCAGTTTTTTATACCTTTCCCAATGATGGAATAAATATTTCTGTATATACATTTTTTGCACATATGGGAGTAGGGTCATAGGAAAAATATCCTATATATCATTGGGTAAAATGATATATGCATTTTAAAATGTGACAGTTATTAAATTTTATACTCAAATAATACAGGAGAGCTTTCTCTGCATTATAATGAAAACTATTTCCTATCTTTTCATTTAAAAATAATTTCAATTTCACAATTAAGTTACAAAGTAAAAATAATACAAATAACACCTACATATCTTTTACTCAGAATCACCTACTGTTAATATGTTGCTTCATTTGTTTATTTGCTGTAGCTTTCTCTCTTTCTCCATATGCGTATATGTGTATATACACACACACAATATTATAAATGTAAGTTACATACATCATGGCCTTTTACTCCTGAATACTTCAGTGGTCAGTTCCTAAGAATATGGATTTCCTCTTATATTGCCATTCAGTTGGCTACAGTATATTTAACATCACTACATCAAACCGAAGCTGTTCATACAACTAGGTGAACACTTTTACCAAAATTTTTATTTTGTTTTTCTTAAATGGGTGAGTTTGAGTATTTTTTATATGCTTAACATTTATTTTACCTATAAATTTCATGTTTATATCCTTTGCCCTATATGTTGTGTTGATTTGCAAATGATTTTTTGTCTTTAGAGGGGAAGGAGAGGGAGAGAAACATCAATGTATGGTTGCCTTTTGTGCATCCCCTGCTGGGAACTGGCCTGCAACCCAGGCATGTGCCCTGACTGGGAATCAAACCGCAATCCTCTAGTTCGCAGGCCTGTGCTCAATCTGCTGAGCTACACCAGCCAGGGCTGCAAATGCTTTTTGTGTATTATACAAATTTGCTCTTTCTTCTATTGTAGCAAATATTTTCTTCTATTTTGTAATTTGTGTTTTGACTTAGTTTATGGAGCTCTTTACTTTGTAGAAATTGTTACTTAAAAAATAGACTTTACATTTTAGAGCTAATTTTGGTTCATAGCAAAATTAAGAGGAAGAGATTTCCCATATACTCCATGCCTTTACACTTATATAGCCTTCCCTATTATCAGTATTGCCATTTGGAGTGATACACTTTTTCCAATCAATAAACTCATATTGATACATCATTATTACCCAGAGTCTCTTGAACTTGTATATTCTATGGGTTTAGATAAATTTATAATGATGTTTATGCACCATTACTATCACACAGAATAATTTCAGTGACCTAAAACTCCTCTGTGCTGTGCCTCCTCACACCTTCTCCCCACCAGCTACTGGCAAAACCACAGATATTTTTACTTTACAGTTTTGCCTTTTCTAGAATGTCATATAGTCGGAATCGTAGAGTATACATCCTTTTCAGATTGGCTTCTTTCAGTTAGTAATATGAATTTAAGGTTTCTCCATGTCTTTTCATGGCTCGATATCTCATTTCTTGTTAGCAATGAGTAATAATAATTCCACTGTGTGGATGTACTATGATCTATTTATCCATTTACCTCCTGAAGGATATCTTGATTGCTTCCAAGTTCTGGCTGTTATGAAAACAGCTGCTACATATATCCATCCATGTGCAGGTTTTTATGTGGATGTAAGTTATTTTATTTGAAATGCTACATTTGCCGGCTATACAATATTCTCATATATACTTAGGTCTATTTCTGGACTCTCATTTATTCAACTTATATTCCTCTGCTAATATGCTAATTCCACACATTTTTATCTTTATAATGTATTTCAAGTTTTGGTAAAGCAAGTGCTCTGTAAGTACCCTTTTTCTCAGGATTTATTGGCTCTTTATGGCAAGTATTTATATATATGAGCTTTAAAATATTATTTGTTTCTAATGTTAACTATATTTTATTAGATCACATGCAACTTGAAAATTAATTTAGGAAGACTTAATATTTTAGAATTAATTTATCATTTTTCTATGTTTTAAGTTTTTATTTAAGCTCCTTAAGGATACTTTGTTATGTTATTTTAAGAACATTATATTTATATATTTATTTAGTGTTTTTTAATCTTTGACACATTTCTTGCCCTGCTTTGTGACCACAAAAATTACCATACTTAATTCCTACTGGCAATATAAGTATTTTAATAATATCAAGTATGTGTGTCTATTTTTATTATAATATGATTATTTATACATGCAAAAACTTCATACCCACTATATATTGTTTTCTTTGCTGATCAATATTAAATGATGGTCATTTAAACATTACAGGTGCAAAAATAAAACCATATTATTAGTTACTTTTTTAAAGATTTTATTTATTTATCTTTAGAGGGGAAGGGAGGGAGAGAGGGAGAGAAATATCAATGTATGGTTGCTTCTTGTGCATCTTCTGTTGGGAACTGGCCTGCAACCCAGGCACATGCCCTGACTGGGAATTGAACCACGATCCTTTGGTTCTCAGGCCCACGCTCAATCCACTGAGCTACACCTTCTAGGGCTTTAATTGTTACTTTTTACGTACTTATTTTCTTGGTCTTGAAAATGTTTTGGAAAATTTTACGCACTACAATTTAAATTAATCTTTTAATGGTGGTGCAATATTGCATGGTGCAGAGCTCTGCAGTCCAGCTGGTGATTCCTCTGTCTGCAGGAGCTTGCTTTGTTTCCAGGTCTTGGCCACTGCGAGTAAAGCAAGACTGAATGAACTTCCTTATCTAAATGTCTTTATAAGCTGCTATTTTTCTTTCCCTTGGGGAGATTGCTGTAAGAGTTATTTTGGGGTACATATTGCTTAACTGCCTTCCCAAAGGGCTAGAGGATTCACATGCCCAATAAAAAAAAGAGGTTTAGGCTCTAAAATTTAGATAACACACAATTCTCACTTAAATCTGCATTTTACTGTCAGTGTTATTGAGCACATTTTTACCTATTTTTTGTTTATTTGGACTTGCTCTTCTGGAAAGTGTCAATTATGATTTGCACAAGTTTATGATAATTTCTTTTTTTACTTGTAAGAGCTATTGTATATTATACAAATTAATCCATGATCTGCCATCTACATTATATATTGTTAGAATAATTACTCTTCACTTATTTAGTGGTATATTTTGCCACACACTTATCTATGTATTCTCTTTTCTCTCCTACTCTCTAAGTTTCACTTAGGAAAATCCCACCAATTCTTAGATAGTATGGTTTCTTAGAGTTCTTGGCAAGTCTTGTTTTTTGTTGTTGTTAACCATTTAATCTATCTACAATTTATTTTAGGATATTGTTTGTGCGATTTAGGATGTTACAGGTTATATTTTCATTCCAAATTGTTAGCCAGTTTTGCCAGAACTATTCATTAAATTATTTATATTTTACCTGCCAAATTAAACTTTATATTTATCATGTATCAATATCCCATTACTATGGATATCTAG
Source organism: Sturnira hondurensis (assembly GCF_014824575.4). Taxonomy (NCBI): domain Eukaryota; kingdom Metazoa; phylum Chordata; class Mammalia; order Chiroptera; family Phyllostomidae; genus Sturnira; species Sturnira hondurensis. The sequence goes on from NW_028075269.1 coordinate 7,013,209, forward strand.
TTCTGACCTGGCAATTTATTTCAATTTCTGTGTGTTACCCACAAAATAATATTACACTGATTTTATTTCTATGGTCTTCTAATAGAGTTTCTCAATTGAGATTAAGCAAAATGTTTCCAGGGGTTCTGAGAGACAGTGCTTAGTGTAACTGTGGTTATCCAAAACTGAAAGCTCTGCAATGCTAGCTCTACCAGGATTGAATATTGTCTGAGCAGCGCCATGGACACTCACAGTACAGTAAGTGCACTACTCTGGTCTTCTGGTACACAGTGAGAAGTGCCACATCATTTGATCACATGTGTTCTCAGTTTTTGAGTCCAGACAGGGGGACCACTGCTCAGGTCCTTTGCCCATTCTTTAATTGGATTGTTTGTTGTTCTTTTCTTTTTGGTGAGTTTTATAAGTCCTTTATAAAATTTGGGTATTAATCCCCTATCAGAGTATTGATGAGTATTTTCTCTTATTTATGATCGCTTCTTACGAGAGGGAGAGTAGGCGAGTAGGACGACGAGGCCAGCTTCTCCCTCTAAGTTACTTCCCTCAACCCACCCTGTGTGCTGCTGACTGATTCACAGTGTAACAGAAACAAATTTGAGGGGCATTTTCAATATACAAAAATTTTGCCTACCACGACTTAGCCATTCTTCTCAATTTTGCTCTTGAGGACGGTATTTAAGTTAAACTGAATTGTGAAATTTCTTTTCATTTTTTACACTTTCATCTTTTAGTTATTCATTATGACCTTCGATTTTATATCTCCACTAGCCTTTGTATGTTAAAAATATTCCTGGCTGTGCAACAGAGTGATGTTTAAAGATGAGGTGAGAAAAGGAAGTGAATTTCAGGTTAATGGGAATTATGATTCAATGAATGATGAAGAATCATAACTTACAAGTGCAGCACAGGCTTCAACAAAGCTTAAAAGTCACTTAAATACAACTCAACAACCACTTGACAAATAAAACTACCAGTTATTTTAAACAGCTATGACATTCTTAAGACAATTAAGCTTTGTTCTGAAAAAGTACTGTTCAGTCAAAAGCTTCTGGAATAAAGCTATGCAGTAACTGAACTTATTACCAGGGAGGAAAAAAACATCCAGCTGGTGAGGCACCAACGGTGGCATGTGAAATCATAGTAAGTCACAGGTGTGGACAGGAGGCAGCGTGAGCGGTTGAAGGCTCCGGTCTCAAACCTGCAGTCAGTCAACACATTGACAACATGTCCCATCACACTGAAGAGGGTTTGTGGGATATACTGAAAAGGCACATTTTCTGTGCAGGTTGAGGAGCCAACAGATTTCACCCATTCAATGTTATGATGTAGCGCTGTAAGGGTTTTAAATGATGGCAAACTATAAGGAAAAGGGCTTTCTGCTGCAAAGAGCTGCCTACAAAATGCAAGGGCCAGGGTAAATTTTGCACTTGGTCTTCATGTATGGAAACAAGTTGTATCTTTGAGGAACTGAGTTGGTATCTATACAGATGCTGCCCTATCAGTGGTCGACTCTATGAGAAATTTACTTCTCTCGTGAAAAAGAAAAAGAGAGAAAAAAAAAGCCGATGTTGTTACAACACAGCTTTCTTCTGAGAAACGCTGCTCTCTGTAATTGTAACAGATGAAATAAAATTTCTGGATGATGTCGCAAAAGAAGGTCTCCTGAAAATTAACGCCAACATCACAGTCCAGAGTAGCTTCAGCGATAATCCAGGCAGCTACACCTAAAATTTATTCATCACATTTGTTAACAAGTATGAAAGATTGGAATAGGTCTCAATATTATTTTATCCAAGTGGAATTATATTACTGGAGAGATTATACATTCCAAACTCTTTGGACATTCAGATTTGGAGGTGATAGAGATAATTTCTTGATCTGCAAGATAGATGATTTAATTACTATTTTCATTTTCTAACAGAAATTTTGTCTCATTATAAACATAACCCTTGGACTTTTTAGGCTAAGACTTACAGGAGAGGCATGGGACTTTGAGGTGTGGGTCACTTGTTCCTTGCATGAAGAGAGGGATCACGTGGCTTCTGTTTATCCTCACCTGAATTGTGAGACTAACTCTGAGCTGAGGATGGATACCAACCACCTCATTACCAACTCCCTGACCCTAGACCTGCCATGTTCCCTTCGGCCAAAGACTCAGTCTCCTGAGAGTTTTCTTTCCTTATTATTTCTTCTCTTAAGTTTGTTATTTTATATTTTCAATAAATATAAAACATCTTTTTGGAAAAAATACACACAGAGTCAAATAGGAATAGCCGAAGTATTTTCTGAGTGTTCAGCCTTAAATGTGCCTTGGAGTTCATGAACATTGAGAGGTGAAGGTTGCATTAAATTTCTCTTGCCTTTTCTCCTTGTTCTTTCATTTCGTTTTGTTTCATGACTGAGTGGTCTTCCACAGTGCGAATGCACTATAGCCATTTTATCCCCTCTTCTATGGATGGGCCCTTGGGCTGCTACCAGATCGTGGCTATTGTAAATAATGCTGCAATGAGCATTGGCACACATATTCTTTCAAGTTAGTTTTCAGTTTTCTTTGGATAAATTCCCAGAAGTGGAGTCGCTGGGTCATAGGCAGTTCCATTTTTCATTTTCTGAGGTAACTCTATAGTGCTTTCCATGGTGCCTGCACCAAGCTGCGTTCCCCCAGCAGGGCAGGAGTGTTACCCCTCTCCCACATATTTGCCAACATTTGTTTGTTCGTTTATCGATGACAGCTGTTCTGACAGGTGTGAGGTGGTAGCTCATTGGGGGTTTAATAAGCATTTTGCTGATGATCAGCGACATTGAGCATCTTTTCATATGTCTATTGGCCATCTGCAGGTGTTCTTTGGAGAAGTGTCTATTCAGGTCCTTTGCTCATTCTTTAATTGGATTGTTTGGGGTTTTTAGGGGGGTGTTGAGTTTTATAAGTTATTTATAAATTTTGGATTTTAATTCTTTATCAGAGAGCATTGACAAATATTTTCTTTCATTTAGTAGGTTGTCCTTTTTTTTGCTGATGGTTTCATTTGCTGTGCAAAACCTTTTTAGTTTGATATAGTCCAATTTTTAATTTTTTTCTTTTGTTTCTCTTGCCCAAGAAGATATCTCTGAAAAAAAATGTCGCTAAAAGAAATTTTATCCTTTGTGACAGCAAGGATGAACCTAGAGAATGTTACGCTAAGTGACATAAGCCAGTCAGAGAAGGCCAGATACCATTTGATTTAACTCATGTGTAGAGTTTACTAAACAAATGGAACTAACAAGCAAAATAGAGACAGACTCAGAGAGGAGTCTGACATTTCTTGGGCGAGGGCCTTAGGGTTAGGTGGGGTGGGGTGGATGGGTTGAACAAAAATACAATAAAAATAAAGAAGAAATAGGAAGAACTCATGGACAGAGACAACAGTGTGGTGATTATGAGTGGAGGGTGGGGAGTGGATGGAGACTGAGGAGCACATAGGGAGCATGAGTGGCAATGGGGAGGATACAGTGAAAACTAGTGGGAAAAAATTCTGTTGCCTTAGAGTTATAAAAATAGGGTGAGATAAGACCTGTTATACAGCTTTTTAAAGAGGTTTTTTAAAAAATCAGATTTGCTGAGGTAGAAGCTTACATAGACTAGTTAGCATTACGCATACATAGGTATTGAGTCTGACAAACTTGTTGCTAGATAACAGCACTCTGCAAAGACGCAGAGTGCACGTCGCACTACGAAACTCCCTCCCCAGTCCCTTGTCCTCCATCCCTTCCCTTAACCCTCTCCTCTGTCAGCCTGTGATCTGATTCTGTGCCTACAGTTCTGCCTGTTCTAGAATACGGTATAAATTGAATTATATATATATATATATATATATATATATATATATATGGCTTTTAAACTCTGGCTTTTGTCAAACAATATAATGTATTTGGATTCAATCACGCTATTGAATATACCTGTAGTTTATCTCTTGCCATTCATAGATCGGATTTATTGGTAAGGAGGTACCACATTTGTTAATCCACTCACTAGTTGATGAGTATTTGGCTGTTCCTAGATTTGGACAATTATAAATTCTGCTATAAATATTCATATACAGATTTTAGGCAAACATATGTTTTCATTTTTCTTGTATAAATACCAGGAGCAGGATTGCTGGGTTGTATAGAAACTGTATGTTTAATGTTTAAGAAACTGCAGAACCACGTCTCAAATTAGCTGTATCATTTTGCATTCCCAACAGTAAAGTATCAAAGTGCTAATTGCTTTACATCCACTCCAGTACAGTCAGTTTTTTCTTTTGCTTATTTGCTATGTGTATGTCTTCTTTTGTGATAAATCTGTTCAAATCTTCTGCCCATTTTTTAGTTAGGGGATTTGTCTCCTTATAATTGAGTTATAAGAGTTCTGTATATATCTTTTTTACAAATCCTTTATTGGATATGGATTTTTGCAACTATTTTCTTATAGTTTACTCCTTCATTTTAAAGTTTTAACTCTGTCTTTCAAAGAGCAAAGTTTTAAATTTTGATTAAGTACCATTCATCAATATTTTATTTTAGAATTTATTTTTATATGTAAAAATGGAAAAAATATGCTTTAATAAAGGTCACACAGATTTTCTCTCATTTTTGGAGCTTCTATCATTTTGGATTTTACAAGTGGTATGTGACATCATTTGAGATCAATTTCATGGTGTGAGGTATGGGTCAGGGTCATTGCCAGGTTACTAAAGCATACTTTGTTGAAAAGCTTACCCTCTCTCCATTGAATTGTTCTGTTATCTTTATCAAAATTTAATTGATCACATAAATGTTTGCTTATGTCTGGCTGTTTTTGTGTTTAAATACCTGGATATTTAAATTTTCCATGTATTACAATAGCTTGACTTTTGTTGCTTTGCAGACAATCTTGAAATTAGTTTTGTATTATACAACTTACAAGCTTTGTGAGTACTACAAAGTAACCAGAACTCTGATACATTTGGGAGCAAGATAACTTTGTTCCTTTCTCAAAAATGTTCTAGCTATTCTGTCACTTGATTTTCCATGTAATCATATTTGAAAATTATATAGAAATCTGCTGACATTTATTAGAGGATTGTGTTAAATCTAGAGATTAATTTAGGGAGAATTATCATCTTAATAATATTAAGTATTTAAATCCATAAATACAATGTAATGTCTAATTTAGGTTTTCTTTGATTTATTTTATCCATGTTATATTATTTTCAGGACACAAATTTTGCTTATTTTGTTAGATATACCCCCTAAGTATTTTATTCCTTTTCTGAGGCTATTACAAATGATAATTTTGTTTTAATTTTAATTTTCAATTCTTTGTTGCCATTCAGAAAATACAACTGATCCTTGTTTCCCAAGTACAAACTACACTCACTAATAAGCTTGTTGTAGAGTTGTAGTCTGTTTTGAATTTTCTACCATTACAGTCAGGTCTTTTGCAAATAAAGAAAGTTTCATTTCTTTTCCAGTCTATATTTTTAAAAATTAGATTTTTGGGGGTGACATTAGTTAATGAGGTTATATAGGCTTTGAAGGGTTTACAGGAACAGGTATGAAGGACACACGGACAAAAATATCGGGGTGTGGAAATGGGAGGGAGGTGAGGAGCACTGGGGGCGTGGGCTGGGATGGGGGTAAAAGACAGTAAACTGTACTTGAGCAACTATTAAAACAAATAAATTTAAATAAAAAAAGATTATATAGGGTCCCAGTGTACATTTCTATGATTCATGATTCATATATTGCATTGTGTGCCCACCACCCTAAGTCAAATTTTTTCTGTCACCATGCATTTGATCCCTTTTATCCTTTATAACCCCCATCCCCTTCTCTCTGCTACCCAACACACTGTTGTCTGTGTCCATGAAGTTTGGTTTGGTTTTCTCGTGTGTTCATTTGTTGCTTTCAGTTTTATATACTGCATAGGAGTGAAATCCTAAGGTTCTTAACTTTTTTTCTGACTCATTTGGCTTAGCATGGTATTCTCAATATCTATGCATGTTGTTGCAAATGGCAGTATTTCATATGTTCTCACGACTGAGAAATATTTTACTGTAAAACTTATTTTTCCTGCCTTATGTCACTGAGTGAGGTTCCACTATGATGGAATCATGAAAGTCAGCATCTTTTTATTGTTTCCAATTTGAATGAGAGAGTAATAGAACTTACCACTACAAATATTAACTGTAGATATTTCATAGTTTATCAGATGGAAGAAATTATATATATATATTTTTAAAATATTTTATTTATTTATTTATTTATCTTTAGAGGGGAAGGGAAGTATACAGGAAGAGAAACATCAATGTATGGTTGCTTCTCATGCATCCCCTGCTGGGAACTGGTCCCTGCAGGGAACTGACCTGCAACCCAGGCATGTGCCCTGACTAGGAATCGAACTGCGATCATCTGGTTCACAGGCCCGCGCTCAATCCACTGAGCTACACCAGCCAGGGCCTGAAGAAATTATGTTTTAATGTATTTTGAATTTTATCAAAAGCTTTTTCAAAATCAACTGAAATAATTATGTGATAATCTTTAGTCTGTTGATGACGGTGATTTATTTTTAGTGATTTTCAGATGTTAAACTTCCCTTGCATTCTGCAGTAAGCTCTACTTGGTCATGATGCCTTATTCATGTTACTTATTGTTGGGTTTAGTTTACTAATATCTTAAGAATTATTCATTGATATAAATTAGGACATTGGTCTGTGATTTTCTTTTGTTGCAACATTTAAAAAAAAATTTGGTGTGCTGTGGTATTTTTGCCAGAGTGTGCTGACCTCACAGAAAGAGTTGGGAAATTTTTTCTTCTTTTTTTATTTTCTGGAAGAGTTTGTACAGAATCAATATTACTTTTTTTCAGACGTTTGATAGAATTCACCAGTAAAGCCATTGTGGACCTGGGGTGTTCTATATTAGAAGATTTTTAAATTACATATTAAACTTCTTCAATAAATATAAAGCTCTTAAGAATATGTATTTCTTTCTGAAAGAGCTTAACAGTGTGTGTCTTTTGAGGTGCTTGCCATCTTATTAGTTATAAAATTTATTTCTATGAGGTCCTTGATCTTCCTGAACATTTCATCACTATGTCTAACTCTTTCACATATAGTATTGGTAATGTGCATCTCGTCATTTTGTTTTAGTCAGTTGGCATATAGACTTAACAATTCATTAATCTTTTAGTAAATTAAACTGTTGATCTTTTTGTTGTCCAGTCTTTTTTTTTTAATCATGTATTTTTTTTTCTCACCTGTAGTATTCCTTCCTTTTGCTTATTTTGGCTTTAGTGGACTCATTCTAGTTCCTTAAGGTGGACAGACACTTGTGTAGTTGATGTGAAACCTTCCATGGTACTGTCTGCATTTCCAGCGAGGCACAATTTTAGCTGCATTCACCAGTGTTTGACATGCGACTTCACGGAAAGCATTTTCTCACTTCTGTTGTGATTTCTTCTTTAACCTCCTTTGTTTGTCGTCGTTTGCTAATTTGTGGTGTAACTTTGTCTTTTTGATTTCCTGTTTAACTTCATTTTGGTCATTTCATACTTTGACAGTTGCTGGTGTTTGTTTTATGACCCAGAATATGATCTAGTTCAGTGAACCTTCCTTGTGCACTTGAAAATAGTGTCTTGTGCTCTTGTTGAGTGTGGTGTTCTGTAACTGCCAAATGGCTGAAGTTGGTGAATAGTGTTCAGTTCTCTATCCTTGTTGATTTTCTGTCCACTTGTTCTATGAATTACTGAGAAAGGAGATGTGAAGTCTCCAATGATAATCTTGGCTTTGTCTATTTCTCCTTTCAGATCTATGGTTTTTGCTGTATATTATTTGAAGGCCTGTCTTTCTAGGTGTATGCCGATTTAGCATTTTTTGAGTGCCTCTATATTCTTGGCAATATCCCCTTGCTTTGAAGTCTACTTTGTCTGACATGAATCTAGCTTTCCGGCTTTTTCAAAATCATTAACAGCATGTTAGTCCTTTCAATGAGTTTGCTGCTTATATATATATTGAAGAATTTGATCGATTTTGCTTTATTCTGAGAAGTTTGGCCATTTAATTGGGACATTTATCATTGATATGGTTGTGTTTAATTACTATTCTGATACCTCATTTCTTTTAGATTGAGTTTCTATTTAGTGTTATATTTCTTCTGCTTGAAGAGCTTCCTTTAATTTTTTTAAAATTTTAATCCTTTCCTAAGGATGCTTTTTCATTACTTTTTTAGAGAGGGAAGGAGAGAGAGAAAGAGAGAGAGAGAAAGAAACATTGACGCTAGACAGAAACGTCTATCAGTTGCCTTCTTGTGCACTCCCGTACCAGGGATCTAACCAGCAACCTGGGCATGCACCCTTGACCAGGAATTGAACCCACAGCCTTTCAGTCTATAAGAAGATGCTCCAACCAACTGAGCCACACCAGCCAGGGCTTAATATTCTTAGAGTATAATTCTCTCAAAATTTGTTTGTCTGATAAAAACTTTGTTTTGCCTGCATTTGGTAAAAACACTTTGTCTGGGTATAGAATTCTGGGTTGTTAGTGTTCTTTTCTTCTGATATTTTAAAAACAATGCTTGATTTTCTTCTGGTTTTATGTTTTTTGATACAATTTCTTCTGCAATTTTTACTACAGAAAATATCTTTTATTTTCTTCTGTGTAATGCATCCTTCTTCTTGTCTTTGCCTTAAGAATTTTTTCTTTGTCTTTGGTGTTGGTATGTTTGATTATGACATTTTTTTCCCTTTTTCTTCTTTATTTTTGAAAATTCATTTTGATTAGATTCCTAGAGTTTCCTTAATTTGTGGTTTGAGTTTTTCTTTTGCATAATTTTGCACATAATCTTTTCAAATATATTTTCTATCCTACTCACTTTATCTTATCTCTCTGGAATGAAACCTTATGGGTATCTTAGACCTTTTCATATTGTTACATGGTTCTTGAGATTTATTTTCCGTATTCTTTTTTCTCTTTGCTTTTTAACTGGGTAATTTATATTGAACTACCTTCAAATTTATTTTTCTCCCTCTTTTATTGAGTCCATTAATGAGATTATTAAAAGAATGCTTTATTCCTGATATCATGTTTCTTTATTCTTACATAACTTTTTTCTTATAGTTTCCATCTCTCTTTTGATGTTCCCCATGTGTTCATGCACTTTGCAAACCTTTTCTGCTATTTTTAAAATATATTAATTTTAACAATTTTAAAGCACTTATCTGAAAGTTTCAACATCTGGGCCATCTTTGAGACTGAGAGTGTTAATTGCTTTATCTCCTGCCAGTGAATTGGATTTGTTTCCTTTTGTGTGTCATACGTTTTGATTAAATGCCTGTGTTCATGTGTAAAATAGCAGAGAGGAGAATAAATGGTAAGTAACTCTTCAAAAAGGCACAGCTTTCCTGTCAAATGATAAGTCCAGGGAGTTGAGTCCGCCTGTCAGTGGCAGAGCCAGTTTTAGTATGATTGTTTTTACTGTTACCTTAAGTGATCTTCAGGCTTCAAATTCCTCTGGTGGGGGGTGCTTTCGCCTTGTACTCATGGTGTGGGCTGCGGTGCGGGCGGGTATTTATCAGTATTCCTGTTCCCTCTCCTTTTTCAGCTGTGCCATGGAAGAGCCTGTCTCTGTGCTCTGATTCCTGCCCTGTCTCAACCTGAGCAGCCTCTGTGCATATGGGGCTTGGACATGTGTCTTTTTCAATGCTCCCCCTCACCTGGCAACCCAACTCTACCTTACTTATGTACTTGGCCTTGGGCAGGTCATTTCTGCTCTTCCACCAGCAGTTACAGACTTCTGCTTGGTAGAGTCCCAAGATAAATCACTGCTCCTTCCTAGCGTTAGAGGATATTTTTTTCCTTTTGCTCCTAAATAAGTTATACATGGACTCTACCTGGACAAAAATCTGAGAACTAGATACTCTTACCAAATGAAAACTCACACTTCCCCAAAATAACTAGTTTTATTGGGTTTTTAAGATTAAAAATACAAGGCCCCATGTATCTGTTTGTATTTGTAATTTCCACAAGTATTTGAGATTTCTAAATTGGGATTCAAAAATATAAAAACATGTCTGATGGGGTTTCCTCTACAGAGGGTTGTTTCTGGAGCAATTTATTCCCTGAACTTATTACAACCTTCTTGATTGTTGGACTCAGGGAAGAAGACAGTCATAGGAGGATTATTGGCTTTGGCACAGGGCAGATGTTTGGGAATTCCATCTTGACCTCATGAATACGCCCCCAAAAAGTCTGAACACTGCTGAATATAGAAGGAGCTGGACCACTCAAGAGTCACCACCCTGAGGATCCAAGTCATCTTTGCTAGGAGACATTCTTTACTGAGTTTCAGTTGAAGAGGAGAAAACCTGTGCTTTTATGGAAATTACGTGGGTTAATTGACAGAAGTCTGGAAAGAATCAGGAGAACTATAGGGAACCTGAGTGAGGCTCCAGCAATAGTTAGTACAGTGAGTGTGTCGGAGTGACTTCACTGTAGAACTTCCAGAGTTTTTGACATAGCCATTGACAACTGCTGCCACCTAGTTCTTCCATCAATAGCAAGTAGCACTGCAAAGTAGCACCCAGCAAAGATAGAGTTGTTCAAAGGTTTGCATTTGTTGACTCTAGCCCTTAGGGAAGGGCTCACAATCTGCTCTTCTATCAAGCAATTGAAGATAAGCAGTAATAGTGACTAATTCATGGACATAATGAAGCACCACCGAAGATTTGCTGGTGAGGAGATCCTCAGAAAGTATGGAAATTTCTGTTAGTAAAATCAATTGTTCTCAGTGTCATCTTGATTTTGTCACAAAATGCCCTTGAGCATTCAAAACTAGTGACATAAAAAGGATGTTGGCAATTAAAGACTGAGGAACTGACACAAAGAGTCTGACAGCCGCCTTGACCTATATTCTCCTTCAGGATGCTATGTGTTGTTCCTAATTGCATCCTACTATCTATCCTGGTGGTTGATACTAACAGTTTTCATTAAATGTTTACTGAATAAAGAGTGACCGTAAACTTAAGGAGAATGTAATATGCCATATAGTACTTTGGCAATATTTATGTTTTATGCAGGGCTTTTTTTTCTTGACTAGTTCCTAATGAAGCTATTCTATAATAGTAAAAATACTACCACTTCTCTCAATTGCCTATGTGTTTGTTTATACGGGTAAAAATAAGTCCGAGTATATAAATCATACATTTCTAAAGCTTCCAGGTAGTAAATACTACAGTTTAGAAGTGTAACAAATTTGCATGCCTATTCATGATTGGTGGACTGTAGAGTAGTATCTGTGTGTCTGATCCTACAGCTCAGGAGGTGCTTAGCATTGTAGGATCTTATCAGGTGTTATCTGTAGACTCATTTTACCATTGAGATCCAAAGATATTCTTGAGATAGGGCAATTGCAGTTCAGGGAAGAACAACAAATTACTAGACCTATGAAAAAATGCATTCCTAAATGCACATAGTATACAGCAGCAAAGATGTCCTCACTTGGTTTCACCCAGGGTGAGAAATGAGGCTAACTCAATTCAGGTATCATCTCAGAGAAGAGGTGGCAAACTGCAATTCATAGTCCGACTCTACCCCCAGGCCCATTTTTGTAAATAAAGTTTTATTAGGACACAGGCACGTCCATTTGTTTGTGTATGCTGTAAGAGAAGAATTAAATTGCAACAGAGACCAATGATATAGCTTCTGCTACCTAAATTTTTGTTTCTATCTGGCTCTTTACACAGAAACTTTGTTCATTCTTGCTCTAAAATAAACTACTTATGTGTGCGTGTTACTTTGTATGGGCACAGTGGCATGTAAGTACACACAGGACAGATACCTGCCAAGACCCCCAGTGGATACCTGAAATCACAGATAGTACTGAACCCTATATACACTGTGTTTTTTTCCCATGCATGCACACCTATGATAAAATTTAATTTGTAAAGTAAGCACACTAAGAGATTGACAACAAAGTAAGCACAGTAAGAGATTGTCCAATGATAAAATAGGATAATTATAACAATATATAGTTTTCCCTTGCAGATTGCAGGGATTGGGGAGACTGAAGTCCCATAAAGCCATAAATCCATGTTCAGTTATGGTTGGACCTCCACATGCATGAATTCCCAACCATAGAGTTGATCCCTGGACAACACAGGTTTGAACTGTGATGGACAACTGAAAAGAGTCCACATATAAGTGGATCCATGCAATTCAAACCTGTGTTGTTCAAGGACTGACTCTAGTGTAATAAAAATTATGTGAACATCATCTCTCTCTCTCTCTCTCCTCTATCACCATGTCTTGTCATACTGTTCATACAGATGCACAGTGTGTACATGCTGGGCAAATGGTTGATTTATATCCCAGGCATGACTGAATGGAACATGAGATTTGATCATACAGTCAGAATGACACTCAATTAGAAATTTATGAATTGTTTATTTATGGAATTTTCCATTTAATATTTCTGTACCATGGTTAACTGCAGGTAAATGAAAATGTAGGTGTAGGGGGTGCTACTGTACAGGAGTTCAGGAAAGAGATGGACTTTGCAGACAGGGTGTTATGTATTTGGCTCGGAAGATGTTTCAAATCTTATACGATGAGATTTGAGGCATTCAGCATGCAGTATTGTATCTGAGTGTTAACACAATGTGGGCAGTGCACACATAGTAATGACTTGGGACTTTTGAGTTACATAGTTGTAAACACTTAAAGAGAAAATCAATGATTCTTAGCATCAGGCAACAGATTCTTCTTCACAATATGTTCTTTTAGAGAACTTTACCTTGGTTATTTATTGTTATCATGCATTTGATCAAATATTAACAAATGTGCTTGGATAGAGTGAATGACTACCGGCAAAATAAAGGAGACTATCTAGACCTGGCAGAGAACCTTCGTAGGAAACTAGCAGCGACAATTGCTATGGGAGGCAGATGAGAGGGATTATTTTTCACAACTGGAGTTGAGTAAAATGAGAATGCCTAGCTTTGTCCCCCTATGGCAAAGGCCGGGGAACTACCAATCTTGTCAGCACCTGAGTGCTATTTTGCTGGCGGACTCTAATTGCATAGGCTAGACAGCTTGCGAGGGAAAAAAAGTTGAGAATCTCTATTCTGGGGTAAATTTCCTAAGCAGTGTGTGAGAGGTATATGCAGAGATGCTGTTGACAAAATATTTTGTACAAGTGCCTCCCACACACAGCTTTAAAATGTTACCCCTATGTTTTCCATTCCTGCTGCTACTCAAGTAACAAATGTCTGCAGCACTTTAATCTGTTTCTTTCTCTCCCTTGCCCCATGACTCCTCCAAGAAACATTAGCAGCTACTGCATCCATCTCCTTATGTCATTTCATATCATTTTAAAATGATTTTAGAATTAAACTGAGTTCTAAGTTTTCCTGGAAGTTATCTGGAAGGTAAGTTAAATGAAATGAACCATGAACACTTCACACTAGTATAATATATGCTTTTTAAGGTAATGCAATTTGCATATTCATTGGGAAAAGATATACAATTTATTCTATATCTTTTGTGCATTTTAAATGTATTCAGGGAGCACCGAGGAAACATACCTTGAGATTCTAGAGTGACTAAGCTGTTTCTTCTGTAAGGACCTAAACATTCTAATAATGTCACCCTTCCTCAGTGACTCCATTTTTTTCTTGCTTCCTTTGTTAAGCATGACATTGTGTTCCTCAAAATGTCTCTCCAGTTTCTGGAAGCTATCTGGAACCTGTCTATTGAGAGAGCCCCTGAAAATTCAGTAACAAGGAAATTCAGGTTATTCCTTTACTAACCATTCACCCAACAAACGTTTATGGAACACAGGTGGTATATATGATATTGAGGAACAAGTGGTATGGTGGAAAGAACATAGACTCTGGATTCAGACAGATAATGTAGAATCCTGGCTCTGCCCTTGGGGCTATGTGGCTTTGGGCACTATATTTACCCGTGCTTGAACTTCAACTCCTTCACATCTGGTCTTCAGATCTACCCTGGCAAAAGTTGTGGCTGATCTAAGAGATAAAAGCAAACTATTTTCTTAAATACTGTCATGTATACTGGTTGCATATGCATTTGTACATGACTAATGTTAAGCCGTAACATTCAAGCTGGTCATGACCTTGAACCTATGCACCCAATGGCATGGCACAGAGTACAGACTCATATTAAGATGTATCTGGATTTCAATCTACACTGTAGCATTTTGGGGTCTAGTGAGGTCTCAAAATGACTAACCCTACTCAGTGGTGTGGAGAAAAATCTAGATTCTTTATTTGGTTTATAACCATATGGGGTCAGTGCTAAATGTCTAACACAATTGCAAGCTCAGGCTGTGCAGTGATTTAAATACAGTCATGTGTCACATTAAAACATTTTGGTCAGTGATGGACTACATATGTGATGGTGATCACATAAAACTATAATGGTGCTGAAAAATCCCTATTGCCTACTGATGTCGGAGCCCTTGCAACTTGATTGTGCAATGCATTGCTCACATGCTGCACTGCTCACTTCACAAAAGTATAGCAATACGATTATGTACAGTACTTACTAATTGAAAATGGTGAAACTGCGATACTGGTTTGGGAATTTACTATAACTTTATCACTATGTGCCTTTTCTATTTATTAAAGAATAATATGCTGTGTTATGCCAGCAGCAGCCTCATATACATATCTCTTGTTTACTTGGTCTCTTGATTACATCATTGTCTCTTGTCCTTGATTTAATCTCATATTGTTTTGTAGAGTAACATGCTGTACAGGCTTGTAGTCTGGGAGCAATAAGCTGTGCCAGCAATTTTTAACCTTTTCCATCTCAAGGCACACATAAACTAATGGCTAAAATTCTGCCTCACACCAAAATATATATATTTTGCTGATCTGACCAAAAAATGACATGATTTTGATTTATTCACACCGGATGGCTATTGCTGTGCTGGTTGTTGTCATATTTTTTTCATTCATTTGACAATCTAAGGGAAAAGAAGTCAGTGCCCTTGACTAAATAGTTGGGTAGTACATGATTTAAAAACTCTTGCAGCACACCAGTGTACTGCGGTGCACCAATGGAAAATTGCCTGGCTATACTGTAGAGCCCAGGTATGTCGTGGACTACCTCATCTAGCTTTGTGTGAGTGCACTCCATGATGCTCACACAACAACAGAGTCATCTAGTGACACATTTCTCAAACTTTCCCTTGTTAAGTGCCACCTGACTGGATTCTCATTAGATCTCTGGTTCTCAAACTCTAATGTATATTAGACTCATCAGGAGTTCTTGAAAAAAATCAAATTGCTGAAACTTACCTCCACACCTGTTGCTTTAGCAGGTCTGGGAAAAGTCAGAAAACTTAAATTTTCAACCATCACCATGTGGTGCTGATGCTACAGGTTCAAAGACTGCATTCTGAGAAACTCTAATTTAAGGAATGTTCAGTCTGCAAGGAAAATTTCTCCTTGTATTTAATTTTTTTCTACTCCTTTAAATCCTGGATACCCAATTTTAATACAATTTTACCTACAATTGACAAGAAATAGAAGCATATTCAGTTAATTCTCAATATAAATGTTAACATTTATATGCTATATATTGATATGTAAACATATTTATGTAAATAATAAATGTATAATGTAATATATGTAACATATTCTATATAACATGTATTGATATTTTTGTTAGCTTAGGAAATTATAAAATCTTGAAGATGTGGTATTTAAATGACTTGGGTTTATCAATACAGAATATTAAAATATTTTAAATTTATAACTTTAGTCTAATTTATATTATTATCCCTTTTGACTCATATTATGGACCCATGGCTCTTTAGTAGTTTTGTTTTCTTCAGTGAAGTCTAGTTGTTATTTTTGATTTTATCTTTTTATTTGAGATTCTTGTTCTGTTTATTACTCCCCATGTATCTTTAAAAGCACCCCTGCTATTTAACAGAAAGATATTCTAGGCACATTTTGGTTTTCCCTGTGCTAAATATGGAGTTCATTCATGTTAGTCAGCTATAGTAATAGGGATCAATGGTTTGGGTTCTAAGAGTATAATTGAAATTAGGCAATAGAACTGGGAACATCTATTAAAATTTTTGAATTCATATCAATATGTAATTTATTAAGTTATTCTAACTTTATGAAGTCATTTCTTATCTTTCTCTAATAGTTTAAAATGTAATACAGTTTTCTGTTTTAAACAAGTCAACTTTTATCAACTCATCACAAAACAAAGTATTTATAAATTTAGTGTACGATGCTGTATTCTGTCATTGCGAATAACATGAATTCTTAGACTATTACCATATTTTCTTAAATTTAAAATGCTATATTTTGTATCATGAAGAAAGAAACCATGACATATAGATATCATTATATTTTATTTTTTAAAACATAGACTATTTATTATACTCCTGACAAGGTCTTCCTTATAATTTTACTTTTTAATTATATTTTATTGATTATGCTATTTAATTTGTCCCAATTTTTCCCCTTTGTCTTCCTCCATCTAGTACATCCCACTCCCTCAAGCAGTCCCCACACCATTCATTGTTCACATCCATGGGTCATGCATCTAAGTTATTTGATTGCTCCATTTCCTACACTGTACTTTACATCCCCAGGACTATTCTGTACTTCTTAGTCCCTTTACCTCTTCATCCATTCTGCCATAACCCTTCCCACTGGCAACCATGAAAATGCAGTCCATATCCATGGTTCTGTTTCTGTTCTTCTAGTTTGCTTAGTTTGTATAGATTCAATTGTTGATAAGTATGTATTTATTGCCACTTTATTGTTCATAGTTTTGATCTTCTTTTTCTTAAATAACTCCCTATAACATTTCATATAATAGTGATTTGGTGATAATGAATTCCTTCAGGTTTTTCTTGTCTGAGAAGCTCTGTATGTGCCTTTCAATTCTAAGCAATATCTTTGCTGGGTAGAGCAATCTTGGCTGTAGGTCCCTGCTTTTCATGACTTTGAATGTTTATTGCCAGTCCTCCATAATCTGCAAAATTGCTTTGGAGAAATCAGCTGACAGTCTTATAGGAACTCCCCTGTAGGTAACTAACTTCTTTGCTTTTGCTACTTTTTAGATTCTCTCTTTATCTTTAACCTCTGGTATTTTAATTATGATGTGTCTTAGTGGGGGCCTCTTTGCCTTCATCTTGTTTGGGATTCTCTGTGCTCCCTGGACTTGTATGGCCATTTCCTTCACCAAATTAGGGAAGTTTTATTTTGTTACTTTTTCAAACAGATTTCCAATTTCTTGATCTTTCTCTTTTCATTCTGGCACACATATGATGCAAATGTTTGATCTCTTGAAGTTGTCCCAGAGGCTCCTTACACTATCTTCAGTTCTTTGGATTATCTTTTCTTCTTCTTTTTCTGATTGCTTGCTTTTTGCTTCCTCATGTTCCAAATCATTGATTAGATTCTCAGCTTCATCCACTCTATTATTGTTTGTAAGGTTTAGAAAAGGAACAATGGCCTTTGTCCACCTTTCAGTCTGGGAAAAAGCTGTCCGCCAGCTCTTGCCTTGATGCCAGACACTTCAGTTACCCCTTTGAACCACTGGTGCCCATCAAGCTGCTACCCTAGTGCTGTAGCACATGGGGAGTGAGTCTAAATAAGTCTCTGTGCGGGTTCTTTAAGATGAATGGCTTGGGACCATTGAAGTTTCTTCCACTGACTCAACCCTGCTGGTTTTTTCAGCCAACGGTTATGGGGACTTGTCTTCCTGGCACTGGAACCCTTGGCTGGTTGGCCTGGTATGGGGGTGGAACTCCTCACTCCCAAGATATTCTTCCCAAACTTTACCCACTACACATGGGTGTAGAACCAGCCCATTCCTCATTTCCATGTCTCCACCTCTCCTACCAGTCTGGATGAATGTGGTTTCTTTTATTCTGTAGTTATTGGGCTTCTATTCAGCTCAATTCCTAGTGGTACTGAGTGATGGAATTTCTATATTTTAATAGTACATTTGAAGTGGTTGTGTGAGAAGGCAAGTTGTATTTACCTACACCTCCATCTTGACTGGAAGTCTTGCTTTTTAGAGGGTATTAATATATTTAAAAAATCAATCTTGACTTCTTTCTCCCTATATGCAAACATCAGTCTAGGCCTCTTGTAAATCTAAATGTAAAGTTAAACAATGGGGCTTCTAGCAGGTGAACTTCACATCTTAAAGCAGTAAAATACTTCCTAAGTAGAATATAAAACATTAATCATAAAATGGCATTAGTAAATTAGACTGCATTAGAATTAGGATCACTAATACAAAGATGACAGGTAGGTCACAAAATGGAAGAAATTATTTATATTACAAATAACTGAAAAGTGTTCATATCCAGAATATATAACCAGTTCTCCAAATCAACAAGTAAAGACAGGCAGCTGAATTACAATGTTTTTAAGTGGGCAAAAGATTTGGACAGTTACTCCACAGACACACACACAAAAAGGTTTCCAAATAGCAAGGATATATACAAAATATTTTGATTTTTATTTGTAGTCAGGGAAATGAAAAATTAAAACTATTATGAACTTTTACTTAATACCCACAAGAAAGGGTAAAATAAAATGACTGAAATACTAACTATCAGTGCAAATGTGCACTGCTGGTTGGTGCCTGACTTGTACAAAGTGCTTGGGAACATCATTCAAGTTGACATATATACCCTATGACCCAGCAATTCCTCTCCTAGGTATACACTTAACAGAAATCCATACATATGTACATCAAAAGTCATGCACAAGAGTGTTTATAGAAGTATTATTCTTAACTACAAAGATCTAGAAACAGTCCAATATCTATCAACAGTAGATTGGATAAATAAATTTTAGTATATTTATAAAATGGAATGCTAAAAACAATGAAAATGGAGGAACTATTGCTAAATAACACAACCCGAATGAATTTAACCAATATAATATTTTTCTAAAGACACCAGACACAAACAATATATACCATGTGCAGAATGTTTATATAAATTCAAAACAAGAAAGATGAATCTATGGTGGCTGAAGTTAGAGTACTGGTTACTTCTGGGAAAGGGGAGTGTATATTGACTAAGAGGGGCACAAGGAGGCACTCTGGGTTTTTGTGAATGTTTTGTATCTTGACTTCATTCCAAGTTTGTGGTCATTTTGCAATAGGCCATCAATTATGTCTTTTGATTTGTGCATTTTTGATTTATACTTCAGTGGAAACTTTTTTTATTGCTGAACTATATGTCCAAAGTTATGTTGAAACAGCAGAGACAAACTAACTGACATGGAAAATGAAGGAAGTCATCCCAGAGGATTTGAAATCAGATCTTATACTGTGATGCATTCCAATGCAAGTACCGAAAATCTCCCTACCCCACTTTGTTTTTAATAGTTTAAAGGAGTAAGAACTTTCTGTCCGTCAGAAGAAAAATAAGTGATGACTGTGCATGTCTTAATAGCATCATTAAGAACACAGGCTGACTTAACTCCTGCAGTCCTAACCCTGTGTTTTGTCCTTTTGACTGCACTATGGCTGCTGCTTCTCCAGAGATATAGTTTGAGTTGCAGGAATGGAGAAGGAAAAAGAGGAAAAGTTTTCCAGCAATAGCATATTTGTGCCTCATTGACAAGAACTGTTTCACCTATAGGTCTGAGGAAGTCCGAAATGACAATAAAAGGAGGCAAAGAAGGAGGTTTGAAATGGGTGTTTAATGAGCCAACTTATGTGATTTGCCATTACAGTTGAAAGGTATAACTGCGAGATATGTTTTGGGAGACATTACAATACAAAAAAAAAGTATATGCCAAGCTAAAAATTTTTTGCCTCCATCTACTCCCTCTAGCCTGAGAAAGGTCACATGTTATAAGAAACTTTCTCATCTCTTCAGATGTAGTGCCCTTTAAGGTACACTGACAATACACAAAGTTATAATGAGTCTCAAGGAATAAAGGACCATAAAGGAGTTCACTGCTTAGGCAGTTAACAGAGAAGCAGACAGAGAAGTGTCTGGGCTCAGACAGTAACAGTGAAGACTAAGTATTTTTATTTTGGGTTGTTTTCCTTTAATAGTTTGACATAGATGAGGTGATGGGAGAAAACAATTTTGGGCATCAATTCTCAGAAGCATTCAAGATAGGCATCCAAAGTTTCTTTAAAAATATATAAGAAAATAAGAAAAATATCAACATATGTAACTTTAGAAAGAACAAAACTATGGTGTTGGTCAGTTCATCTTCAGTACAATGAAAAGATTTTGTTAATTATTGGATTCCTGGGAATTGATCATTTATTCCTCAGTGAATAATTATTTTGCATCCCATCTGTGCTACATGCTGTGACCTAATTTAATGCCTGGTGTTATACTTACCTCCACAAAATCCTCTTCCAATCACAAACTACAAAACTGAGTCCCAGTTAGTACAGTTAAAACAGGCTTCTGGATTGTGAGTCTTTCTACTCTACTATCTGCTTGGAATGATCTTGGTCCCTGTAATGATCTTGAGGTTTGACTGCCTCCACGCACTGTCCTTCTGAATAGCCCATTGATACGTAACAGTACCTTGAGGTCACATATGTGATTCAGTTTCACTTTGTTTTACATCACCCTAATTTCTTCAGTAGGTTCTAAATCATTTACTATCAGCTAATTTTAAAAGGGAAAAATGCTCATGAAGAAAGATATCTTGAGTGTTCTCTGGTTAACTAACTGGATTACAGAGCTTCAGTGTGAATCTAGCTCTAAATTCCAACCACGTAAGAGGATATATCTTGATGTAATTTTATATTTTGAAAGAACTAGAAAAATCCTTAAATATCCAATTGTTATGATTTTTAAAAATAGAAGAAAAGGAAAGGCAAAATCTCCATAGATGATATATCAAAATAAAACATACACTCACTTTTTTAGGCTCAGTTAATCCTAAACTGGATCTTAACCAGCGCTGATATAAGAAACCTTTAAGAAGTGATGCTGTACAGTGGGGTGGGGCCTCCGTTTAGCTTCGTACAATAAATTCTTTTCCTCAAAATTATTATGTTTTTTGAGGACTTTAGCTTTCCTTAAATTAACAGTTGGGGCAAAAGTGTTCCAATGGATGCTAAAAATGGAATCTCAAGCAAAATAGTCTATTCAGGATTCTAAAACAGAATCATTTTGTTATAAAATGTTGATAATCTCATGGCAGCGAAAAGCCAAATTAGGCAAAGAACACATCGGTGCTGCTCTTCTGTAGAAGAACCTAAGGCAGAACATGCACCGTCCATGAACATGAGGAACACTGAGATGAGATTATAGTTTTGCCTTGTGCACGGTACAGAACAGTTTTACTGTTTCGCTGCCCTTAAGCAACTGATTAACACTCAATGGCTATACTTAGCGTATTGTGGACTTTTTCATTTTTGCTAAGTGTGAGGCAAAATATTTGGCTTATCTTTTAAATATGCAAATAGGTTCATATTTGTGAAAAGTAAGCAAAGATACAGATTTCTCATCTAGCTCTTTCAAGTATAAACCACCTTATAAGTAGATAAAAACCCCCTGTTTGGGAAAATAAAACTAATCTATGCACTTTATAATTATTTTTGTCAGCAAGCCATCGTAGAGGATGAAAAATCCCTTCTAATGGCTCATGAAACTTGTCACAGGTAGGTGGCATTAGATGACTCACAAAAGAGGAACTGTGGTGCAGATTAATTATTTTCTTGGCCATGAAGTGATGCTGGTTTATTTTTCAATAATAATAGGAAAGTTAATAAATGTCATTCAAGTCATTAAAACTGAAGTTTCTGATACTATTAGAAACTGTAATCCAAGAATGTTCTGAGAGAGAAAACATTTATGGTAATCTACCAAAATGATTAATATTTCTAGCATTAACAGTTAATATTTGTTAGTAAATCTATCTTTCATCAAGCCATGGATAACTTGCCTCATTTCTTTACTCAAGTGGGGAATAATCTCAATATTAACACTTAACATTAAAGTTTCCTTTCTACACATAATTATTATGCTATAAAATATGTGTAGCTTTAAAATATAACATTAACCGGGCATGGTGTAGGTGAGGGTGTTGAAAATGGACATCTTCATATATTTCCTGTGGGAGTATTAGTACAGCATTTCCAGAGGGCAATATGTGTTATAACTATGTTAAATGTATAAGATGAAAATAGTATTATAGATGATTTCAAATGTTTTTAATATTGCTCTATGTGTATTTTTCCTAAAATACATTTGAACACATATAATGAAAATTAAAATTAATAAAAGAGGTTATTCATTGACTTTCTTCCCTACTCTCCCCCTGGGATGGCTCTGCCCACTTGTAAAATGGTAATAGTTGAAAGAACAACGGAAGCAGCAAGCTTCCTAGATCATGCCTCCTATTTTCGGCCGCACATAAGACACCAGAATTTCTACTTCCCCATTCTTCCCCTCCCCTATACACACAGATACAACCCATTCAGGGTTTCAGCTGGAGGGGGATAGGCAGGATATTGGGCCTCTTATTAGTGACCTGCCTGAATTTCTCTTTGATTTTCCTTCTTCCAGGAATAGGTTGAAACTTTTTCTTTTCTTGAATATGAAAGTTCTTCTTCCACTATTATACATCTTTATTCAGGTGGGAAAGGGCATTCAGAGTTTGAATCTGGGGTACTAGCCAGCTAAATTCTTCAGCTGCAGGTCTAGGAAGTCATGAGATCTACTTCCTTCCTTGTTTTTTGTATATGTTAGAAAAGGTCTCGGCCGTCCAAGACACTGATGACTCCTGCCACCTAGGATGAGGAGGAAATCTGCAGAGGGGTGATGCCGAGCCTTGGGAAGAGATTATCACTTCATTATGGACATTCTACTGGTACAGACTGTGGAATATTACAGACTCTGTTCCTGGACCAATTTAAAAATAGGACACAGGAAATGAAGACAAAGTGAGACCATGTAAATTCATGGTCTATAACATGAGCTGTTGTGTTAGGCATAGCTAACCGTGCCATCTACTGCTGGGTGACTTAGGGGCAATTCACTTAGGCTCCCTGAACCTCAGTTGCTCCATTTGTAAAACTAGCATAAAATATCTATTCAGTTATTATTAATATGAAGATAAAAATGATAGTATATTCAAAGTAATTAGAGTAAGGCCTAGAATATTGTAAGTACCCCCAAACACTAGCTTGTGGTGGTAATGGTGGTAATGATGATGACTGCTGGATTGTCATCATCATCATGGTCATTGTCATCGGGTGGAGTCCATCCTAGGGAATACAAAGGCAGAGAAGCTATGTTGGAAAATGCATCAACAGCTACTACTGTTATTCATACATAATTATAATCACAGTAATAGCTAATTGCTTTATATAAATTTGCCATCCATAACATATAAGCCAGTTATATTACATGTGTACGTTCAGCATTTGGTTCAAAACAAAACAAAACAGAACAGAATAATTACACATCAAAAACAGAAATACTAAGAAAAGCAATGCAAGAAGTGCTGTTAAAACACTTTGAAACAATACAAGAACAACAAAAAACTTCATGAGGTCAACAGAAGCAAAAGAAGTATATGTAAGATTCAAAATGTGACAGCAGAGTTGATATAAAAGTAAAGGGGAATTAGGCCTTCAATGTCAGTGGTATTGGCTTTATGCTTTTATATCTTACCTAAGATCTTTGACTTGGGTTCTTTTACTGTAAAATGGTGCTTTCTCTAAGCTTTCTAAGTTGAAGTTTGTTTAAATGTCGAATATATTGAATTTTTCCAACCTACAGACAATGGGTAAAATAATGAAACTGTCATATTGAGAATGACATTGTCAGCAACACTCTTGAAAGGTGGGTGTTCTCAGGTGAATAAACAGATATAAGAAAACTGATAAATGGAATTGCTTACACCATATTCTTTTAAGAGAAATAAATGGAAAATGTACATAAAGTACACACTTATCTATATATTTTTACATATATAGTTGAAGACCTTACAGTAAGAATTCAGCTTTTCTGTTTTGAATTTATATCTCAAAATTTTCTTAGAAGAAATAAAAACTCAGGAATAAAAGACACTGGGGAATGGGTTGACACAAAAAGCAATTTGACATCTGACAGTTTTATTATTTTCTTTGATTTTGTAAGAGGCTTTGTTTTGAGAGGAAAAGTCAAACTGAACAACTTCAAAGTGAATGCACAAAGTTGTCTTTGTGAATTCATGGGAAGTTTTTCAGTAGTCAGACCATCCATTCAGATAATGTGCATAATTGATATCATGCCTCCAATTATTCATGTAACAATTATTTTATTAAGCAGATAAGAGAATCTCAATTACAAACTTAAGTTGATTGAAATATTGGAAAAATTATTTAACTCAATGTGTTTGTGAGCAGATTCACATCTCCAATCAGAATTCCTCATTATTGACCAAGAAGGGACATAGAAGAAGTTAGAGAGCTTTCTCGAAAACATATAGGTCTTTCAGGTCATGCTTGGAAATGTGACCATTACAGGAGACTAACATATACAGTCTATTTTCTAAGAGTTTTTGGACTAGTTGGCTGGGTTGCCTAGCAACCAGAAATCTTCAGTATTCAAGGGTTATTTTTCCCTGGTGAAATGTCAGTCCCCTTAGGAATGTTAAGTCCTAAGTGAGTCCTTCACATTAGGGATGCCTTGCACTTAGGGAATGAAATAATTTCTATAGCAGTAGACTTCAGTGAGAGTTCAGAGACAAAAATTAGAGATGGATACTGTAGACCAGGAGATTTCTGTAGATGCCGAAGTAGCATTGTAATGAACTAGGAAAAGGATATTGATATTTGGAGTCCTTATAGGTTTAAAAATACCAATATTGAAGAACTGTTTATCCACATTTTAGGGTGTTTATCTCATGGGCACAAACACTGGAGAAGTTCCACATGATAAACTGAGTAGTTATTTTTTCTTCTTTATGTACCTTAACATTTATATTATCATTTCTTATAGCAGGAAAATCTACTTTTATGGTTTCTGTATATACAATCCACTACAATATGTTGTTGATTTTTCTTGCTGTTTCTTCATCGTAAATACCCCAGTCTGTGTAATAAGAACTGTCCTTTACACTTCTGAAGAACTTTTTTGACTGGTCTGCCTACATCCAAACTTTCTTGCACTAATCTATTCTTCAGCCTACACATATTTTCAAAATGCACACTTAATTACATCAATCTTTTATCTTCACCCACTTAAACTCCTTCAAAGTGTTTTTTATTATGATTGAGAATAAAGGTAAATTTAAGATTAAGGTAAATGCCATCTCTCACCAAGGTCCTTCTCATTTTCTGAGCTCGGAGGAGCTGCCTCACTCAGGTCTTCTCTTGTTCAGGATAATTTAATGCTTTTCTCTTAACCCAAAATACTCGCAGAGTAATGCATCATTTTTCTTTCCCAAAATGTACAACATCTGCAGGTTTGGGTTGGTTTATATGACTAGTTTATTAGTGCCATTCTCCCCCACTAGATGGTACTTGCACGTTTCCTAAGCATAGAAATCAAGTCTGTTTTTAATCATTGTTGACCCTGCAAATTCCTAGCATATAGCCTAACACTTAGTAGATGTTCAATAACTATTTTGTTCAATGTATAAAAGGAATAAATACTGTATTCTTTCTCTTTTTTTGTTTTTTGAATGGCAATCTATAATTTTAAGTGTTTCAACATGTCCATAGGATAAAATTTTTTCAACTTTTTAAGCTCGATATATTTCTTTCTAATAAAAGGAATTAAAAATAGAGTTACCACCTACCTAAAGTGATTTTAGTTCAAGAAAATGTGAAACCATTTATATATTATTAATATTCTAAAGTTATAAAAATTTGGATATTTTCTCCCCTCCCACTATCTCACAGGTAACATTATAAGTCCTCAGTAAAATACCATGCAGCCTGGAAAGAAATACTCCATTTAAAACTTCCCATATAGGTACCTCAATAACTCTATTTTTATTAACAAATAGCAGAATTAAACCTAATTCATTTTAAGAGAAGCATATAACACATAGGGATGTTTTAATGAGTAAAGAAATGCATTAATTTATATATTCACTTTAGCTCATGGAATTTTTAGAGGTAATTTTTTTTCAAAATCAGTGATCCAAAGCCAAACTTAATCAGTGGTGTGGGAGGGATCACTAATTAAATTTCTAAAATTACTTTCTCTGTTAATATTTAGAAATTCTCCTCTGAATTAAGTTAGGTGGCATTACGTAAAATAAGGCAACCAAAGTGCTAAACCAGAGACTCAAATTAGCAGCAGGCTTTACTGGTATTGGGAACTTGTAAATTAAAAAATCACAAACATTAATTGCATCTTTGTAGTATATAAATTAATAATGTAATGATGACTTCATCGTCATGTTTAATCATACCATAATAAAATCACTTTATGATTAATTTGGTTATCTTAAGAGCTGTTGGGTTTTCTCATAAATCAAAATTATTTCCACAAAGTGTCAGTTCAAGATGTAATTATCTTTGGAGTTATATTTTAGCATTTATTCTGCAACTGCAAGAAAATAAATGAACCGAATCTATAAAATAGACACATGTGGCACATGTCTATAATTGATTAATTAATTAAATGAAGGCTACCATAGAATTTGCACGTTCACAATTTTCTTCATGCTTAAAGTTATCTTCTTTGGTGATTGGCATCAAGTTTTGGGATTTGGAGCAACTGAGTTCAAGATCAAATTGCCAGCATGGTTGGGTTCTGATGAAGGCTCTTCCTGGCTTGTGGATGGCTGCCTTCTAATCTGTGTGCTGGGTTGGCCTTGTGCATTTCTGGAGAGAGAGGGGAGAGAGAGAGAATCTTCCTTTTCTTATAAAGCCGCCAATCCTATCAAATTAAGACTCAAGCATATGACTTCATCTAACCTTAAGTATATCCTCAAAGTTCTCTCTTCAAATACAGTCCCAGTTAGGGCTTAGGGTCTTAACATTTGACTTTGGAGGGTATATAATTCAGTCCACAGAACATGGTTTTGAACTTGGTAACAAGTCTGTTACATTTCAAATGTTCACAAAATAGAAAGATTTCCTGCCATAGTTAATGGGCTGCTTGCTTAGGGCAATGTTCTATACAAAGCAAGGCATTTAAAGGACATAAAAATACATTTCTCTGAAATCAGTTGTTAAATGGATTTGACCTGTATTTTCAATATGATGCACTCAATCATTTTTCACCATTCTTTACAGGTTAACACAATTGGGGAAGATATGATTCACACAGGACAAGTTTCCTGTCTTGCTGTGTTCCTATAAAGGTCTGACTCAGGTGTGAGGAGCCAATTTAAAACCAGCTCTTTGCTTGGGTCAAGACAGAAAAAGGAAAGAAGGTGGTGATAGTTTTTAAGCTTTCTTAAGTGCAAATAATTATTATAGAACAAGTCATGCCCTCTTTGAAGGTAGCTGAGTATAAGTCTTATTTAGGTAGGAAAACTTCAAATTTTAGGTGCAAATTGTCAATTAATAAGTTAATGAAGCCCTGACAAAGGGAAAGGCCTGCAGTATTTGAGTATCCGTTGGTATATTCTGTTGTTTTTTTTTATCTGCAGAAGGGGAATCAATATTTCTATTACTTCAATTTGCTATGCATGGAAGGGACTACATTAGGGTTTGCCTAAAATATATAATGATAATACCTGATTGGAAAACATAAAAGTAAACTATTCAAAACAGTAGATTTTAGCTATCTCAAGAAGGCATCTCTAGGCTTCTCAGTCTTTAAACTGATGTAATTCCTGTTTATTCTTATGATTTTTATATCAGAACTTAGAAAAATACAGGACAACATATTCCAGTATCCTAAGTTGTGTTCACTAGCCAAAACATGTTAAATGTTTTCCTCTCCCAGCTCGTTTGGGGAAACTTCCTCTTCACAATCCCGAAAGCTGCCACTTGGATGATCTCTCCCAGTCACTGGGAGAATGTGAAGTAGTTCACGGGAGAGTTGGTGCTCTACTCCTGACTGACCGTATTCAGTGGTACAGAAAAACTGGCCTGCAGGGAGATAAGGAAGACTGGAAGAAAACAGAAGAACAGCAGCAAGAGGTAGAAATAGATCATTCTGAGAGAAAGCAAGACATTTCTACTGGTGAATTTTTAGAGTCCTTTCTCAGCCCCTTTGATGTCCGACTACTTTCAGTTCTTGGTCATAAATGAATATGTATTGGACTATCTTACACCAACAAGAACATCTACTTTTAACTTTATTTTTGCACTCTTTTTTTTCTTTGTCACCAAACATGTCTAAGAGAGCTACCAAGAAGAGGACTCTACCTTCTGCTCTCCAGATTCTTCATTTCCTTTTCTCACAGAATAGAGTTTCCTATAAATATCAGGAGTGAAGTGAACAAGGTCAATACAGCGAGTCTGGCCTTCAATATTAGGAGACCTTGTTGGTAGAATTCTTCCAACTCCTGGTCTTGACATCGAGGATTCTGGCTTTGATGTTCTTCTAAAGGACTTAGGGCAAAAGCCTGTTCGTGGTAGCAAGGCTCATTTTAGGTTTTCAGTACCTGCTCAGTCATTTTTTTCTGTTTTTAGCCAGGAAGTCAGTATGAGACCTAGGAAAGACATTTAACAAGAATATTCAATACACACAATCTCTTAAGCAAACCTAGAAACTATTTTTATTACTTCGCAAGTTCTATGTTAAATAACATGCCAGCTTCATACCAGAAATGAACCATTGAGGTTTCCACCAACATACCTTCCTTATTTATTATTTGTGCTGATTAGCAATAATGATATTGTTCCTACTATATCATTAGTCTTCAAGGCACATCATTGACAGAACTAAAATTGCTGCACTTAGCTTTATTTATATATATAATTAACTTTAGATCACTGCATGCGCTTTTTAATCCTGAAAGATGTTTTTAATTCTCCAAGCATCATTCCTTAAACATCTATTATCCTCACAGTGTACTCACTCTCTTTTGGTTGTCAGGCCACGGAATGCTGATGAAAGGAAAAGCTGGAGAGTGTGACAGTTATAAATTCCTTCTGTGGAGTTTTGTCACGATCACGTCTGTATAGCATCAACCCCTGTCTTCACCTCTCCAATGTCACAAAGCTATGCTCTCACTTATTTTTCTTTTCTCCTTAAAATATCTAACAACCTTACGTGAAAATGCTTAGTGAAAATATTGCCTCTTCCTCATGCTACTACCTGAATTTTGCTGAAAACTCTTTCACATCCCTTCATCCCCAAGCTAACATTTTCTATATGTCTCTTCAGCCTCTTCGGAGGAGAGGTCACCAGGCTGTGAGCTCCTTTAAGGTGGTCATCATAATTGATTCAGTTTGATGCCCACCGGAGTTTCTTCCATGTAATGGTTGCATCCAGACTTACTCAACTAAACGTACTATTAAAATATCAAAAAACCTTCTTTTTAATTCTAGTGCTTTTTCTACTTATTTTTTAATGTTTTCATTTATTGTAAAAATCTTGACAAGACTCTTCCATTGCTTCCATTTCTTATCTATTCACTCCATTTTAACTATGGAAAAATAGGGTTCCCCTTTCTTCCAACCACATTGAACTCTTGAAAATACTGTCAAAGGTGAAGAGTGAGCGAAGAGCTTATGTCCCTTATTTTCCTTGGGTTCACTTAGATATTTCATATTTGAGACCACTTACTTCTTGAAACTGTCTTCTGCCTGAGTTCGTACTGTTTCTATGGCATATTTGTAGCTTCATTCCTGATCTCTGTGCAGATAATTCCCAAATGACATCTTTAAGCTTTGTATCCTACGTGCCTTTTTCCTGTGCTTTTTTTCTTGACTAGCAATAGTTCAGATTGAATTGAATTGTGGGTAACATGCAAATTTAGTACATTCCAAATAAATTCAGAATTTTGGTCTCCCAATGATCCTTGCTTTCTTGACAAAATTGTGTGTAGTGGTTTTCTTAGATTTCTAGGTCCCTGAACTCAAATCATAGAATTGCCATTCAGTCTTCTTTCCATCATTCACATCAGATACACCACTGTCTTTTGATTTTTCTTTTTTGAAAAAAAACATTGTATTCTTTTTTTTCCCTTCTCATCATTTACTGAAGTAAAGAGCTCAGGCTTTGAGCACCCCAACCTAGGTACTGTCACACTGATTTTACTATTTTATCGTTTTTCTATCATTAAATCACCATGATGTCACTAATATTTAATGAAACTTTCAATCTGTCACTCTCATCACTAAGTTCTCTATAATATCAAGTTCATACTTTCTGGTTTAGGTTAATCTGATAAGCTTACCTCACTTTACCTAGTTAACATTTTCTCATTAAACATTCAGTTCTAACCTCTGCCCTAAATAAATTTGTGTTCTCACATTTTCTTTTCTTAATTTTTTATTGTTGTTCAGTTATAGTGGTCCCCATTTTCCCCCATTCCTCTCCCCTGCCCCACCCATCCCCACCTCCCGCATTCAATCCTCCCTACCATTGTCTTTGGCCATGGGTCCTTTATACATGTTCCTTGACCCTTGCTTCCCCTTCTTTATCCCATTATCCCCTTTTTCTAATAGAACTTTTCAAATACACATCAAACTCTTTTCTTGTTTCCAGACTTTGCTTATTCATTTTCCCTCATGTAATCCTACACTTCCTGTCCTATAATACATACCTCATTAAATTTGAATTTCCTGTTTACTCATCAGTCTTGTCAGACTCATGGTGTATAGAACATCATTATTGTTTCCTGCTATACACTCCATGTTTAGTACTCTGTCATTTAGAAAGTGCTCAGTGTATATTGAAAAATGAATATCCTAGCTATGAATCATGCTTAGGATCTAGTCAATTGAGTGCCACCTATTATGCCCTCCACTCATCCTGGCTGTTTAATTAATATCCAGACCTTAATCATAGTGATATTTTTTATTGGTAGCACTTCATCTGGTAGATTTATACTAAATACACCCACATTTATATTTGCTTTTTTTTTCAAAATGTCTATATGATGTCTGTGCAACTAAATTGCCAAAAATAACTTTAGTAAGAGTTTACCTTCCATGGCTTTATATAAAATGGATGTATTAAGTGACTATCACAGGGATAACATCATTACTCCCCTACTTTATTCTCCATCATTGCCCTTAGTAGAGGAGTAGCAGAAAATTCTTATTTTTTTCTGTCTAGATTTTAGACAGTCTCATGCTAGTTGACCAAGCATACTATTCTGTACTTTTACTGCTAATTTATAATGTTATGCTTGGAAATAAGTGAGGCTTTTGTTCAATATATTCAGATGAAACTGGTTTATTTTACTGTGTATTAATGGTATTGTTTTTATTACTCAGCCTCTGAAGAATGTCAAAGAAGGTTATTAGGCTGAGATATATTATTTGGATAAAAATTTGTGTCCCTTAAATACATTGTATACAATTTACAACAGTTATATTAAAGATGAGAAGACAACCAGCATTTCTGTATTGAAATGACAGCCCAGAGAATGAGTATCATGATGAGAAGAGCAGAGGAAAACTATAAAAAAAACTCTGATTTAATATTGTATACATTTAAAAGTTTATTTCTTGTTTGCTTTGTGTAATTCCAAATTACTAAGGACAATCAAGAAACATCTTAATATTAAGACAAAATGACTTTTTTCTTTATAGTAATATTGAATGTTAAGCTAAATTATACAAATTACATACTTCTTGATAAAGCAAGAAGTAGCAGATTCTTTAGGAATCTTGAAGCATAAACCTGACTCAAAAATTTAACTTAGCTTTGGTATCACTGATTTTGGAGAAGGGTCTTGACAAGTTTTCTTTTCAGAAACTCTGTAAAATTAAATACTTTCATGAATAAAATTTGGGGGAAATGTGACCTATGCATCAACAATAGGTTAAAATAACAAGAAGTAATCCCTCATAGCATTTTGGATGAGAAATTGGTACTCCGTGTCTCTTGTCTGCCCCAGGCCTTCCCCTCTGTCACTTGCCACCCACTTCTGACCTATGAGTCATTGACTATTCCAACTTCATTTAAAATCTTTATTAAATTAGTTTGAATCCTAAGCTTTCTGTGTGGAAAGAAACTGTATTGCATTTCATACCTTTAAAATGCAAAGGACTGCAGAATCCTTGGCAGGTTTGCCTATTTGGAAA
The DNA here is from genome assembly GCF_014824575.4 of Sturnira hondurensis. Taxonomy (NCBI): domain Eukaryota; kingdom Metazoa; phylum Chordata; class Mammalia; order Chiroptera; family Phyllostomidae; genus Sturnira; species Sturnira hondurensis. The sequence continues at coordinate 7,045,362 of NW_028075269.1, forward strand.
TCTTGGAATATGTATAGATATATCTGTGGGGGTGAGTGTGTGTGTGTGTAAATGGGAATGCAACTGTATTGACACATCCCTATATTTCTTGAGTCTATGATGGCATGCTCTATCACTTTGAGAAGGAATAACAATGCTAATAATGATTATAATTTATTGGGTGTTTGTTATGTGGAAAGTTCTATGCTAAGGGCTTTGTCACGTACTGTCACTAGTAAAATCTCTTCCATTCAGTAGTAAGCTTAGTGGAGGAGCCTGCACCTTGTTCAACACTAGTTAATACTTGTTATGCAATAAATACTCAATGAATATTAGTTGAGTGAAGGAATGAGTTCCAAAATGTTCTTACAAAGTAGACATAATTGCCTTTATTATGCAAATGAGAAAAATGAGAGTTGGAGAAATTGAGAATGCTCAAAGTTTACTGTTACTAATTCCAAAGCCCATGGGCTTAATTAACTACATTATAATTAGATAGAAATATTCAACAGAGCCAAACTTTTTAGACAGGATTTTCAATTTAAAGTATTCGTTTTTGTGGAAAACAGATCCTACTATTAACGCATAATTCTTCATTCTCCTTGAAACAGTTACCTACTAAAAGCTTTTCTTAAGTAAAGGCACCTACAACGCTTCACAACTGTTCCAGATTAACTCCATGTTAACAAATGTTTTTCAAGGCTGTGATTTTTAAATATTTTTAAAACAGATTTATGTTGCTTCAAGTTATTTTTATTGTTAAGACATGGAAATCCATAATACTAGATATATTTAATAAGCATAAGTTTATATATGTACACATACTTTTATTTAATTTTTTTATTTTTTCTTTAATTTTGAAATTATTTCTCAGATAAAACTATTAGGAAAATATCAACTCTTGTCTTCGACATGAATAAGTAGAAGATTTATGCCAATAAACTTATTTTGATTAGCCCTTATAAACAAGAAGAAAAAAATGCCTGTGACTTCAGATGTATGTTTTCTAGATTCTCTGGGGTATCGTTCCTTTTACAATTAATATTGTGAGTTCCCCACATATTTTCACATGGTCTTTATTTCTAAGCTTTATCACTCTCAAGATATTTAGTCTTGTATTTCTAACATCACTGATTGAATTCTAATTCACAATAGCTTGCGTCAACATAGCTAATAAATGACATGTTCTCCAAAGTATATAATGCATTTAAAAACAAAATATTCTTACATGTCATATGCTTGTCATTTCCTTGTCAGTGTTCCTTTCCATTGGAGTGGCTATTCAGGAGTGTGTTAGAGTTGAACAAGTGAAAGAATACTTACTGAGTGCTCATATGTAAGTGCCAGGCATCGTGCTGGAGAATGGGAGTATCAGAATGAATAAGGTTAATATGGTCCCTAACTTCAGTCCAATTTCATCATCGAGTGGGGAAATACAGAACATGTAACTGAAGGACATAATTCATATTATAAGTTTTATTGCAGATTCCATTTTAGGCACTCTCAAAACACATAAGAAAGGCATGGGAGCCATGTTTGGACGGTCAAGGGAGGCTTCCAAAAGGAAGTGACGACATTTAAGATGAAATATGGAAATGATGAGGGAACTCATCACTTCTAATGATTGCTGAGATGAATAGTATGAAGTTTGGGAGCCCAACCTACATTGAATAGTTAGAAGAGGGATGTTTTAGCAGAAATCAATCATTAGGATGAGTTTCCATTAGAAGGAGAGGAAGGTAATTCTGGGGCTTCAAACAAGAGAAACTGCATGGGCAAAATTTGCGGTGGAAGAGAGCTTGCAGCTCTGGAAAAAATGCAAATACAACCTGCAAGAAAACTGCCTGTAGGCATAACAGAATGAGTGAGTGGAAGGTGGACAGGAGGGCCAAGGTCAGCCCCTGTCAGTGGCTTTAAGCAAGAAAGGGCAAGAGTGACAATCCCATTTGCATTTTTCAAAGACCAGACAGGCACCCTTCCAAGGTGATGTGTCCCACAGGCATTCAGAGAGACAGGTTAGGAAGCTGATAGGAGAACTGTGCTGAGTGTATGGATTTGGGCATTATCAGCATAACTGAAGGAACAAGAATTTACAAGAGCACACTAGAAGAACGTGTAGAACAGTAAAATGAGAAGGACAAAAATGATCCCCAAGAAGCACTAACAGTAACATTATCTGTTGTGGGTTGGATGGAAGTCTAATATCCATTTTAAAAAGAAACGAGCTCACAACCAGGACTTATGGTTCTCCAAAATGTGGCTCGATTTTCTAAATTATGTAAGAAATGTCCATTTTATTCTTATAAAAGGAATAAATGATTATTTTGGAACATTCACAACATGCAGAAAAGTGAAATAATATATAACAATTCCTTAAACTCCTACCACTCAGGGCTTAGGGATATTACAATGTTGGCAAGTTTGATCCCACCACTGTAATTTGTTCAGGTCTCCCTGCAGCCAGGTACTCTGAACTTGCCCAGGAGGCCTGTTTAGCCAACGGAACAGTGAAAAATATAGCATACACATAGGTGTGAAAGGGCTTGCTCACTCCAACTTTTTGGATCCCTGAGACTGGTGTGGGAAAAAGTGCAGGCTGGTCTGCTGGGCGACGGAGCAGAGAGGAGCCGTCTCAGCTGAGACGTCCTGGACCAACCACGTTTGCAATTTTTGAGGCCATCTGAAGTCATCCAGCCCCAGTGAAACCTGTCCAAATCAGAAGGACATCTCAACCGATCCAAAACCATAAAAAAATAAATGTTTATTTTTTTTAAGTATCTACATTTTGAGGAGATTTGTTATAGAGCAGAAGTCAACTGCTAAAATGGCTGATAAATAAATGGTTGATAAATAAGTACGGAATATTTTGCTTTGAAGTAAAACTTCAAAGGCTTAGGTTTGATCTCATCTCTACTATATCCTAGCCGTATGGCCTTGGGTAATTAACTTCACCTATTTGAACTTCATTTTCTTTATCTACAGAATATTTCTCCAGATGAAGTATAATAATGAATATGAAATTAGCTTATAAACGCTGAAACATTAGCTGCAATTGTTTTGCTTTTTATAACTCTTTTCTCTAAACTAAATTTCCTATTAAATAGCTAGATCAGTTTAATATGATAAAATTTTAATCCAGTTAGGACTGTCATGATACTCAATACTATGCAGTAAGGCTATTCCCATATTTCCCACAGAAAAACACCCAATCAGCTCAAACATTATTTCTATTATTATTAATAAGAGTGAAATTATAAGCTTATATTAATTGAGACATTTGGACCTGATATGTGTTGTCCACTTTTAAAGTTGCCCATTTTGTCCACTTCAGCTCGTGGAAAACTTCCAATTACATTATGAAATGAGCACTGTTACTATCATCACTTCTCAGGTAGGGAAACTGCCAGGACTTACCCTCTAACTTGGGTTTTTCTGAGTCAAGAACCTGGGCTCTTAACCCCTCTGCTCTTGCATTCCAGAAAGAGAACCTCAAGTTTCAAGGAGCAAACCAAGTGTGGGTGCCCTTGTATAATTATGTGATCGCTTGGAGCACCGACCAGGGGACATTCTACTTTATTCACTTCTGGCCCTTTATAGAATGATCCCAGACTCCCAGATCTCCCTATAGAACGTGCCAGGGGCCTGCAGGAGCCCTATCCATTGTCTGTGACTTAGAACCTGTGCCACACATCACAGCCCTCCCAGCTCACCTCCGATGAACCAATGCAACTTTGGGGGAAATTTACCTCTTCCTACAGGGATTTATTTTTCCCTCTTAAGCCCTCTTTCCTCTTCATCTTATGTCAGATGGTTATAGTTTAATGTTAAAATTTCAACCTTAGCACCAGTGTTGAAATACAAACCTTACCAACTTCTGATTCTTATCAGGCTTACTGTTTCTCTTTTTTAGATAAAATTCTCCTCTCAAACTGGCTCTGGTCTGGACTCTTGCTTTAAATGCAGGTGCTGCTGATTCCTTGTCTGGTAGTAGGTCAGTGTGTAAATATGACATTGGCTAATGTGTTATCTGAGCTTAAACAAGTAAACTTTTATAGATATTTCCCCTTTCCAAAATAAACAGTTTTGATCTTAATGATTTCAGTGCAAGCCAAAATAGGTCAACAGCCCCTGATAATCCAGAGCCAGAAGAAAACAAAATCACATTAACTTCCAGAGGCTTATTCCTATTACCCTTTCTCTGTCTCTCCACACTCCCCTCCAAGTAACCCTTGAGACAAAATGACAGTGGGCAATCCAAAGGTTAAATAGTTTAAAATGACTTATTCTTATGGTTCAGATGTGTTCCATCTCTCATAGATATCAGATTATCCCTCACTTCTCGATTCATAAATTGCTAACAGGTTAGGGCTGGTCACAAAAGTGACTTTTCCCCTCTGCACTGCAGCCTTTAAAACAGTGCATTATTGCTGGCTCATCCTTGTGACAGATGCTACCGATATCATACATGTGGGGAAGCCCCAATAAGGCCCGCTTTGAAAATCTGATAATTAAATAATATTTGGATACATTTTACGTTTACATTTAACCATAAACTGTAGTTTAAAAAATTCTGACTTTACATTGCCTGAGTATGCATCTTTTCACAGTCAACAAACAAGCAAACCCTTCCATAATGTGTTTTGAAAAACCATGAATCTTGTATATTCTCATCCATAAGTTATCAAATTTTATTTTTCTTCAACTTCACTGAGCAACTTAGATTTTCTGGTCATTTTATTTGTGTGTGTGTGTCTGTGTGTGCATGTGCACGTGTGAGAGAGAGGGGAATCCTATTACTTCCAATAGTGGTCTGTTTCTTGCTATCAATACCATGGCCCAACATCATTTTGTATTGAATTTATCTGTTTCCCAACTTGCTTGCCTTCTAGAATGTGAATTTCTCAAAAGTGGGGATTTTATTTGACTTTCTACCACCAGTGCCTAATTTTGGATGTGAGGAAGGAACAAATTTTCCTCTGTCCTTAAGGTTCTTCTGGCTGGTCTAATAATCAAATAGACAGGAGACAGATTAGCAAGAGAATAATGATCAAATTTTATACATACATATGTATGGAAACCTCACATACATGAGCAAGACCTGACTTGCAGAAGTTCAGAGACGGACTCAGGGATTGAGAGATAAAAGACACCCTAAACGAAGCCTGATGTAATATACCTTGGGGGATTCAAAGGGTTATTGCAAGGTATATTTAATAAATAGAAGTTTTCTCTGCCCTCTAGATAGATGAAAAGAATTTATCTGACTTATCTGTGATCATCTGTTGTGGGCAAGGCCCTAACTCCAGTTCTAGGTGGTTCAAGGTGGCACAGAAGTTTCTCTGGAGCTTGTGCCTAAAGTTGCCTTGAGCTCAAAATAATCTGCAAACCACAGAGGCACATCTTGGGGTGACTCATTTTGGATCCCCACAAGGGACTTACACATAGTGGGTCTTCAAAATTATTTGTTGAGTACATGCATCATTTTATGATGTATCTGACTCTCCCTTTCTCTTCATGTTTCTCTTTTGTTTGTCCTGTAGCTTTCTCACTTTTCATCTTTCTCTTCAGTTTTTAAATCTGCCTGGGACCCTAAAAGCCTTCCAGAGTGTCTGAGGCCCAGTCTTTGGCCCTAATGTAAGGAGCCCAATATCTTTAAGGGTCCCTGCTGATTTATCACTATCCACTCCAATCCTTGCACAACATCCTAATTATTATATTTCCTTATTCCTCACTCAGTATTTCTGGACCTTTAAATAGCTCTATTCCCCTATTTTTCCACCAGGTCCCAAAACACAAGCCAGCTGGATGGTATGGATGGATCAAAGATGATGTGAAGCAATCTGACGGCCACCTCTGCAGAGTAAGTTTCTTGTTTCCCATTACTTGACTGGAGTCAAGTTTAGAGTCCAAAGGTAGCTTCTCTATCAGGGAACCAACTTTGGGCCTTGGGCCCGAGGAACAATCAACAGTGCAAATGTGCCCCAGCTGTTGGTTCCTCTTGGCTTTATATGTCTGCAGTCTTTCCATTTGTTCTTTATGGCCAGCTGCTGGCCTGCCACTTGGCAAGCTCATACCAACATGGTGTTAACTAACTTGTTTCCCCGTCATCTGGTTCTGGAAATTCATCCATGCATATCTGACTCATTACTTCAAACGAGCCTCTGATCAAGAGGCTGGAGAACCACAGGTGGCCACTTCAACTGGGGCTAACAAAAGGCCCTGTGGAGAGGATCTCTTTAGAAACAACAAAGAACCCCGATTTTATAGCACTCGTGTCTGATTTATTGCACATAGCAAGTGTTAATTCGCATTTTATTATGATCAGATTTCTCATAGCTCTCAAATGAATTTAATATAATGAGATACAAGTTTGCATTTCTTTCTACTTAGAAGAAAACACATTATCTAATGTGTTTCTGGTTCCTAGTGCTGCTGGTGGAAGTGGGGTTCTCACAGCATCCCCAGGAAAGCATTCCAGGAGACCCACAGGGAGGACGAGGTCTGGTGACAATGTTGATTTGCGGCACCCAGATGCAAATTCAAAGGAGTTCCCCTGGGTTCCCAGTGTTCCATCGCCATCCATCCTGCCATGGCTAGTCCGGTCTAGCCTTTCTCACCATCAGGCTAGCTTAGCTTGTTTTCCCGGCTGCACCTCATCTGGGGCCCATGTTCAGAGTCCATACAGCTGCTGGGGTCACAGGTGGCAGCTAATCCCATGTGGCTGCTATGCAAAGAACACGGGAATGATGGGGCAAGTGCATGTTGCCAGGCCAGAGAGAAGGGGCTTCTTTGTTCAGCTGATTATATTATCTCAGGCTTGGGAAAGACCAGGCACCTTTTAAACTAACCAATTAATTTCCCGAGCTTTCCAAACTTCTGATGCACCTACCCACTAACCAACCTATTCCCTTCCCAGGCTAGACCGACAGGTCTCTATGGCTGTCATTTTGGTTCCTACTGTCCATGTGTTCTCCTTCCCCCTTTATTTTTCTATCCCTTGCCCCAGGGATCTGCCTGATCTGTTTTGTTCTTGTCTCCGCCTTGCAATCCCCTCCTCCTGGGAAACAGCCCATTGAAGACACTGAGCTGATCACCGTACACCTCAAACGCATTATCTTTTATACCTTGGAGCTTTGCACATGCTATTCCTTGGTACATGCTCTTAAAACAGTGGCACAGTGCTGTGATGAAAGAGCTAATATGATGTTATTACTATTAATGCTATTGTTTTCTTGTCAAATTTCTCTTCAACTTTTAAGATTCAGTTAAAAATGTTGCCTTATCTGTGATTCCATGTATCAGTAAGAAATTCTATTGCATGTGAGGAAAAGCCCAACTCAATCTCAGTACAATAACCAAACAAAGCCATATAGATAAGAGAGCACTTGTTAACTTATATAACTGAAATATTCAGGAGTACATCATATACATCAGAATTTGGGGGCGCTCAACTCTCAGATGTGTCTCTCAGTTTTGTTCTTCCTCTTTTTTATTAAATTTATTGGGATGACATTGATTAATACAATTATATAGATTTAAAGTGTACAACTCTATCATACATCATCTGTTTATTGCATTGTGTGTTTACCAGCCTAAGTCAAAGCTCTTTCTGTCCCCACATATTTGACCCTGTTTACCCTTTGCTACCATCCCCCACCCCTCTACCCTCTGGTAACCACCACACTGTTGTCTGTGTCTATGAGTTTTTGTTTGTTCGTCTTATATGTTCATTTATTGTTTTCAGTTTTATATCCCACATATATTGTGGGATTTGGAATGATATGGTTCTTAACTATTTCTGTCTGACCTATTTCACTTAGCATGATAGTTTCAAGATCCATCTGACTTGGACATTGGCCTGCAGTGCCCGAGGCATTATGGATAAGACATGAGACAAATTCACATGGACTACCAAGTCCTGTGAAGGAAAAGGGGCAGGCCACTCTCGAGAGGGAAGAGCGTGCTGACCCTTGCGTAGATAGGCTTTTATTGGGTTTAATTTGTGCAGGAATACAGGTACAGCTCATTAATCATTGTCAGGCAGTAAGATCAAACAGTAGATAGCATACAAAGAACTATTAGGGCTTCTTCTGAGTGAGGATCTATCAGTTAAAAGACTACAAGACTTTGGGAAACAAACTTACGTCCTGCTCAGGCCTTTATCATTTAACTAAGAGCATTCTTAGTGAAGCAGGCTTCACAGGATTTTACATATCCTTTCTCGGGCCTGATTACCTGGGAAGGCTGCCCTTTCCAGCACAGGGCTGTACCACCCTTTGTCATTATTTCAGGCATAAGTTAGGCAGAGGAGGCAGTTAGCCAAGGAATTTTTGGAGACTTCTCTCGGACTCAGGGGAGTCAGGCTTCATCAAAGCCGAGGGGAGAGGGTCCATCACCCTCTTTCTCCATAGCTCCCCAAGTCCTTCCCTGGGGTCTCCACATGATCGTGCCTGTCTTAGGTTGTTCCCCCCTTGGGGAATCTTACCAGTCATGGGCTAACTGATCAAGCATTGGGGGCCAGTTGTAAAAAAAGGAGCAGAAGCAATGCTCCTGCCAGGGAGATAAGCTTTGTCTCCTTAGTGGCTCATAGTTTGAAGGTTGCTTACTCAGCCTTAACCATGGGGGTGGTAACAGCTTCTGAAACCAGGCAGGGCGATTCCCAACAACCATCCATCTTGTCAGAAATGATAGTATTTCAACTTTTATTATAGCTGAGTAGTATCCCATTGTACATATGTATTCTTCTTTTCTTTATTCTCTTAGTCTCGTGAAGTAGCTGCAAAACTAGACCCACTAAGTTCATGACCAACACAAGGAGAAGGAGTGTTTCTTTCTAGTGGCTCTTATACAGGTGCTTGGATTTTTTTCTGATAAAAGCTAGCTGTTTGTATCACATGTCCATTACTGAAGCAATCACTGTGGTCTGTGGGAAGGAAGGATGCGTGCTGGCTGGGCTTAGATCTAGAACCTACCCTTGAACCAATCAGCAGTCTAACTCAGCAGCACATTTATTTACACCCTCACTTACCCAGTCTGTAAGTTTCTTCAGTACCAGAGCTGTGTTTCATGCTCTTATGCATCCTTGGAAATTATGATGATGGCAGGCACGTAGTAGATTCTTCAAATACCTTTGCATTGGTGAAGGGATGAATGGGTGCATTCATGGACTCATGAAAGCCAAGGGTCTGACTGAGAAATGTCTACAGGGCACTGAAGTAGTGAATTTATTATGCATTTTTTATTTATTCAACTAATACTTACAAACTACCCCTAATGTGCCAGGCAACATACCATTAGGAAAACTGCAGTGAATAAGAGAGATATCACTTTTGTCCTTGTTGAGTTGAAAGCCTGCTAGAGAAAGCCAGTAAACAATTACAAATAAATAGCATTATAGTAGACTGAAAACACTTTTGGAAATTTGGGAGCAAATTGACCTGACCTAGTGTAAAGATCAATGGAAACTCCTTATCCAATTTACCTTTAACCTAGCCCTGTGGGGATGAGTAAAATAAGGTCAACATGGATTGAGTAGCACCACAGCACATTCAAAGAACTAAAAGAAATGCCAAGTGGATGGTCAGAATGAAGGTGGTTTGGCTGGAGAGGGGCTTGAAAATCATTTCTGGGATTGGGTAACTGATCCTACGTGAAATGGAAAGCCTTTGAATACATGATCATATATGAATTGTATGCATATAACTATCAAAAGTAAATATATACAAAGTTGTGTGCCAGAGAGTCTCTGAGAAGAGGTCACAGCAGAAGTCATGTGTTTCTTGCACTTTGAAGAAAAAATATAAATTTTCTGTCACAGAATATGTAACCATGATGCATCACTGCAATAGCACATTGAAGCAAAGAGGCCTTCCGTTTAAGGCAGACCTCAAGCATATTTTTGTAGGATGCTATGCAGAGTGATATGTTGAAAATACTGAAGATGAACCGGGAGAGGGAGTTACCTGCCAGGATTTGGACATCTTTGTTTGCCGTCTTAAGTGATCTGAATTTTATTGTATAGTCTATGAGGAATCTTTTACATAATGCTGGCTCTCCTCTTCAGATTCTCTTCTGTCCTACAGTCAATTCTGGAACTTCCAAAGATGAAGAACATTACATATGGGCCTAAACTATTTGTCTTAATTTAGTTGTAAAGACTGACAAAATAGTTTACATAAAAATTATTCAGATTAAGGTATTGCAATATTCTTTGAAGCTTCTATGAACATAGATCACAAACGTGCTGACCTTCAAAGGATCACAACTGATGTCACACAGTAGTCCTAAAATAATTACTTGCTTCATACATCTATTGCACAACATATTTTCTTTTGCTCACACCTGAGATCACTATTGTTTTATAGGCAGCTGCCCTTTTTCTTTACAAGGGAAGTAGCATTTTATTACCTACCAAAGATCTTTGTTGAGAAAATAAGCATTATAACTCTGTCAATGGGCTATTTTAACTCCATTCTTTGGGTTGTGACCAGAACCTGGCTGAACAAAAAGAAATGAAAGTGTTTCAAACAAATCGTTTATAGTACAGAGGAAGCAAGAAAAGTTACAATCTTGACTCTTTCCTGGTTTATCATTGTATAGTAGAATAATCTGTTCCTGAAAACATCTAGAAATACTAAGGAAAGAATTGCAGTATCACCTACTAAATCATCCAGGAACATGGACATTATATTGGTATGGTTTTTGTTTTTTTTAATATGTAGACCGCATTAGGTACCTTTAAACATCCTATTCCTTAGAGATAGCTGTGTTAAAAATAGCTCCTTGGGGGATCAGAGTTTGTCTTTAGGCATCAGCTTCTTTCCCCCTAATGACCGAGGTGATGGCTCCTGCTACTTCCTTGGATCAGCACTCAGGCATCACACTCAATCAAGCCCTCCTCAAACAGCCTCATTTATGCCAATCATAAAATGTTACATGCCTGCATCATTTCCCCAGATTCCTGGATAGGAAATTAGTTTAATAAATGAAAAGTGCTAATGGATAATGCAATCATCGTAAGCAGAAATGTTTCATGACTATATTTTGATTTTAGAAAGACAGCTCTGATGAAAGTGTGCTGTGTGCATTAAAGAGTATGACTAGTGGATTGCTGTTGTAACAGTACCGGTAAGAAATGGCGAAGGCATTAGCTGAGAGACCAAGTAAGAATGTTAATGATAACAGACACACACCAGCTGAGCACATACATGGCATATGGAATTGTAGAGCTGATTTCTATAGGAATTGAGGAAGAAGAAAGGAACAAGAGTGGAAAAATGGGTAAGAATGTGGACAGTGGGCAGTCCTTAACTCAAAAACATAGAAAGAGAAGTGCATTTCAGGTAGGAAATATAATGAATAGAGTCACAGGCATACGAGTATTAAGGTGACTTTGGAGACATTTAAGTGAGCATACATGCTAGGCTATATATGTCTGCAACTCTAGGGAGACATGAACCCTGGAAGCAAACTGGATAGTCATCAGTATATGGATAGATAACTGTTGAGCCCATGAAAGTGGGTAGAATGCAGGAAAAATTTATGGGACATAGAACAAAGAGGCCTTAAAACAGATGCAAGAGCTCTTTAGCTTGAAAAGACTAGAAGCCAATAAAAGAAGAATCTGCAACGTAGGAACAGACCAGGAGAACATTGCGAGATAAGTCAAGGTAAGACCATTTTATGGAAGTGGGTAACTAAGGTTAAAATTGCAGAAGTGACAAGATGTAGATAGTAGCACATTCACTTGAATTGTTAATTGGGAGTTCATCTTTGGGTTGCTGTGAACCAAACCTTGAGATTGGGACTTTTACAGGTAAATTATTGAAAGATGATCTCAGAAAATGAGGTAGAAGGTACAAAGAGCAAGTGATATGCAAAGTCAATAAGGAGCATTGCTCTGATCTGCTAGGGTGGGCAGTATTGGAGGAAAGCAAGTAACACGTATCTCAGGTGGTCTCCAAGGCCCCGCAGTTGAGGGCTGCTGCTGCCCATGGTTTAAAGTTGCCCCAGGGGGTGTTAACTCTCCAAAAGTTCTGGGTGAAGACTGAGCCACAGCCACCACTTCAGAGAAAGCCCTGAGTCAGAAAGCTGAGAAGTTTGGTATCCACCTGAGGCAGAATGCCATTAGTGTGACCAGAAGCTGGACATCCAAATGAAGCTTAAATTGTAAAATGTGGACCCAATTCAGGTAGCATGGATGCACAGGACTGCCTCCTGTGGGCACCAATGGACAGGGAGTGAACCTAAGACTTCATTGCTGAGAGTTAAGGAAAGTAAGATATTGAGTAGGCAGTGGTATAGCTGACTACATTGAGACTGGACATGACAGATTGGGTATATCCCAAAAATTTATTTCATAACTGATTAGTATTAGAGGAAATATTACTATGACCTCTTTTATACCCATAGATATTTGGATTGTGACTGATTCCAGAATATCAGCAATAGAAGGGAAAAATAAATTAGCAGAAGGCGAGGAATGGTTTGAAGGAGTTTTTATTAACAAGCTAGAAGGCATTCTTTCATTTATTCAAAAATGTTTTCAAACATTCGTCATCAGTCAAGTCCAGGCTAAACTTTGAAAATGCTATGGGGACAATTTCAGGCAGGATCCTTCTCTCATGGAGCTTGCTATCCAGAAGAGGAGACAGGCAAGTTACCAAAATTATATCCATGGTCATTTATTTATTATTGCGATCACTACTACGAGGGAAAATTGGAGTGCTCTGTGTAAGCAGGTAGCTAGAGAAGGTCACCTAGGGAGAAGAGAGTGAGAGATCATTAATAATAGATAAAGAGTTGACTATCCAGGCCAGTGCCTTCTCTTCTGTCCTAATTTGAACCCATTGTTCTTTGGTTCCTTATACTTTATTTGTATTCAAGTGGCTTAAGTATACCTTCAAGTAAAAATAAAATGAGGGGATTGTAGATAAATAATTTTATGTTGCCCACAACTTGATTGAAAATCTGATTAAATACGTTTCTAAACCAAAACCATTTTTCTCAGACTCCCTAACCACCTTTGAATTGTTTTGCTGAGAATTTTCATAATGATTCTCACACTATTACATGTAATCTTCATGTATTTTCCCTTTTTGTTCATCTATTGTAAATCTTTAGTGGCATCTCTTTATTTATAGTGTACTTCAATTTCACAATAATTGATTACAATGTTTTAATTTGCCTCTCTCAGAAATCTCTGTGTTTTGATGCTTTGAATATGTAGGGTAATTTCTTTTTACTATGGGATTGTTTTATTGTATTAGTTTCTCTTTTCCATTTTCCCTCTATTTGTGAATACCTTTGGGATGCACTTTGTGTCTCCAATTGTTTCTGTCTCTTTACATTTCTCTATTTTATATTTTTAGGGGCAATCTTATGCTTTTTATTGTATTTTTTGTCATAGCTTTTTCTCAATTGAATATCTGATATATTCAAGACTATATGTGAAGGTAAAGCTTGAAGCATTGTAATAACCTACAACCAAATTTAACAATTAAACCATTACCATTACTAGTGAAATTTCTGTGGTCCTCAGTTCACATTTCTTCTCCCTGTAGAGGTGGTGACTTCTACATTTTCTTTTAATAAACCTCTTGCTATTCTTTGTGATTTTTATGACATACTTATTCCTAAACAATGTATTGTATATTTTGCATGTTTTTAGACTATCTAAAATAAAGTATTTCATTATAGTCTGCAATATACCTTTTTTTCAGTCAACGACAAATTTTTAAGATCTGTTCATTTTGCTCCATGTGACTATAGTTGATTTTTATTCATGTGAGGAATTTCACTGTAAAAGTATATAAAGTTATCAGACCCAGGTAGCCAGTGGGAGTGGAGACAGGAGTCCAGCCCAGTTCCAAGCATTAGCCCAGAAGAGGATGCCTTTTGTAATTGTCTGCCAGAAGGGAGAGTATTGGATTTTAGGCAGAGTGTCATATGAGGTGGGAAATGAATAGGGTGCTCATTTCACAATTGGTTTATCTATTCTTCCGTCAATGAAGTTTTAAATTAGTGAGTTGTTGCCAAGATTCTGTGGTTGAGAAACAGTGCTTTTATGAAATATCTTGTACCTGTTTCCATGTGCCTGTTTTCTCTCCATGTATCTATTTCTTTTCCAAATGTAAGCGTCTCCAGGGTTAGAATTGCTGGGCAATAACTTATGCAAATGTTACATGTACAAGAAAACGCCAGACAAAGGTTTACTGATTCATATTCCCATCAACAGTTTGTGAATGTTTCCACTGTTCTATAACTCTGAAAGCTGTGATGCTGTCCAAATTTTTAATTTTTGCCAGTTACTATTGAATTTTACCATATTTTTATAAAATAATTGCTTGCCCTATTAATTCCCATGAAAAATATATTAAAATTTTTATTAGAACTTCATTTGGTCCCATTTTAGGGAAAATTAATATCTTACACAATCTGTCCAAGAAAGTGATATATGTGGTTTTTGAATCTTCTTTATTGTTATTCTTCTGAAGTTCATGATTTGCTCCATAATGACCTTGCATACTATTTGTTAGATTTATCACATGCACCTATGTTGTTATATTCATTCATGTACATTTTTTGCAGTTTAAAAATTTACATTTTAATATTTTTTGCTTTTTGTATGGAAATATAACTGACAGGAAAATGGTCAACTTTGCTAAACTCTTTAATTCATTCAGGATTATTTTGAGTGTTATACATACACAATCAAAAAATCTCATTAGCTACCACTATGAATCTTGTCTAGATTTTTAATATATTCAACTTTATTTTTTCTTTTTTTAAATGCTACTTAGTACCTGTATAGTACACTGTCATATGTAAATGAAATCTGGCATTTGACATTTTGTCCTGATCTACATATTCAAATAGTTCTTTTTCTTCTCCCATTTTTACTTTCAGAGTAATGGCAGGTAATTTTTAAATTTATGTTATTACCATCTTTCTCACTTTAATCTAGTATTTGCAGAGTACATACTTTTGATTTTGATTAAGTTAGAAGTGCCTATGTGACTATGCTGTGCCTAGTTGATTGTGCTGTTGTTATTGTTACATAAGAGGGCTATGTGATATGCTTAGAAGTTTCAGTGTCAAGTACTTAATGAGTGCTGATTTTTTACTGGTATCAATATATTTTATATTGTTACCCAGAATATCTAACATGAAATTACCAATCCCGATAATTCTATTTATTTTCCTTAACATTTCTCAGTATTTAATTTGTAAGCTTGCATTATTTAAAAACTTTACCTTAGAAGTGCTCTTTTATTTTATAAATAATGAATGTGATATTTACAAGTAACAAAGGCAAGTCAGTTACATATGTCTCTGCAGAGGGACTACATTTGCATTCATTTCATTGAATCCTGCCCTTATTACTATTAAAAAAATGAAAGCTACTATGATTCATATACCTAGTCAAGACCTAGGCATATCATTCTGATTAGGAGCACCTGGACTGCCTGGGTTTAATCCCAGCTGTGCTGCTTACTAGCTTGATAACATTATACAACTTGCTTAGTCTCTCTGCACTTTCTTTTTTTTAAATTTAATTCTTGTTCAAGTACAGTTTTCTGTCTTATATTAATGATTACTCACAAAATGGTAATAATGATGATAATGACGTCTATTTCATGGGATTATGGTGAGGATTATATGATTTAATGTGTATAAAGCATAGAGCCTGGTAACTATCTTTGTTATACACCTTGCTAATCACTTCCATTATCTCATTTAATTCTCATACATACAATCCTATGAGGCAGGCGGTAATAGCCCCCGCTTTTTTTTAGATTGGACAAAGAAGAGGCTACATTTCTTATACAAAATGACAAGAATTAGAGTATTTTGGAGATGGCAGTCTAACCTGGGACTGACTGGTTTACAGTCACTTTAATGAGTCTTATGTGAGCGCTTCAACCAAAATAGGGTGCTGCATTAAACAAAGTAATGAATTAGCACAGACCAGTAATGTGAAGAATGGAAGGTTGTTTCATAGACGGGGAAAGCTAGCATCTATAAGTGACCCATTAAATCAGAGAAAAGATAAAGCTTTATTTTGTAATATGAAATTATTAATTAAAATATAAAGGGGATCTGTTAGTGGGATGATTTTTTCTGTTGGAATAAATCATAGGGGATTATATTTTATTCAGAACAGTTTAATCCTAATACTATTAGTTAAAAGCATGGTCTTTTACTCTAGATAGACTAAGGCTCAAATCATGAAGCTGCCCCCTGAAAGCCTTTTGTCTTTGGGCTGTTCCAGGAAACTCTTAACCTCAGTTTCTCCTTGGGAAACTGTCTATGGTAATATCATCTACCTCATTGGGGTGATCAAAGGAATTGAATCTTTCAGTAATGTTCCTAGCATAGAATAATTACTTAAGAAAATATTAGCTTATTTTCATAAATGGGGAGATATGAAGAGAGAAAGAAAAATCTTACCAATCTCTTCTAATTTTACAGTATTTTGATATGGTTTTGAGGAAACGCCAACTGTTTGTGTTAAGTGGGCTGGCTAAGTAAATACATGCCTTAAACATCAAGAATTTACGATGGTAAAAAACTGTAAAGGATTGGGTTTGATCAATCTAAGTTCTCATTGATCTGTATTTCCATTGTCTAATGAAATACACTCAGGCACACACACACTGAAAAGCAAACAAAAAACATTCCCAAAGATTCTACAAGAAGAAGTCAAATCTGTTAATCATTGTAATTAATAATGCAGTATGCATCGTTATTCACTCAACCTAAGATGTCTCGTAATAGTGGTTAATGGCACACTCTCTGGAGTATACAAATCAAAACCAAGGCGTTCCACCCGAGTGCTACCTCTTTAACAGACTGTAATTGTTCCCCCTGCTTCAAAGTGACAACCTTCTTGTTATAACATGCACGGCATCTACTTTTAAGATGCTGCCTTATTTGTCAGCTATTTTGATGTGCGTTTTCTTCTGGTAAGGGCCGTTGCTGCTCAGTTCTACCCTGTGGTCACCGTATAGGCATTAAAGCCCGTGTTGGCAGATTGTCAGAGGGTTTTAGAGAATCTGAAAAGGAGACTTTTATGTGACTCTCCTCCTTATTAAATGGTGGTTCACTTAAAAGAATAATTCGCTATTGTACTGGCTAACGTAAATCTGCTGCCTGATGGAGTGCAAGGGCTTCTCCTTTGTGGCTTTGCTCCAGAGCATGTTTTTAGGACAAAGGAAAGAAAAACAAACAAACAAACAACTAATTCTCCCTTTCCTTTCTAGGCAATGCAGTGTCTGTCTGTGCCTGCTCCTGCCTCCACACATATATAAGCCTAGTTTTCAACCCCTGGGGGGGAGAATAGGTCTCAATATTTACAGGCTCTTCTAACCACCTGTATCTCAGAGGGGTCATGTAACAGTCAGAAAGTCTCAGCTGGGGATCTGTGCAAGCCAAGTTGTACATCTATCTAGTTGGAGAGAGAATGTAAACAACCATCTGGTTGGAGAGAGGGCCCACTCACTTCCCTTATACCCTCATTAACTTTCTGAGGGAGGGATAATTGATTGGGAAAATTTAGGTTAATGTGAATATGGTACATTATGATTTCATTTATATGGAGTGAAATATAGAATGCCCACATAGAGACTAGGATATTCTGATTTCCAATCAGCTTACAGACATTTAATTCATGTTCCTCCTCCTCCTCCTCCTCCTCCACCACCACCACCAACACCACCACCACCACCACCACCACCACCATATGTTTGGTGGTCTAGGCAGGGGACATATGGAAACTGGAGAGGACTAACATTAATTGAACACCTATTTCATGCCATGATACTTACTTTCTTCAACCCATTTCATAAGTGGAAAACTACTTAGGAATCTAATAATATGATTAGAGTAGCTTACAAATACACATGAAAAAGTACACATTGACTGTTACACATGAGTAGTGTAAATAGTAATGACAACAGGATCCTGCAGAAGGAGACATTACCTTAGACAGGAGTGATCATGGAAGGCTTCATGGAGGAGTGATGCCCTGGAAGTGACTTGGATAAAGGGATAGATGGAACTCTGCTGCTGACAGTGCAATAGTCTACGAAGAACTAAAGCAGACAATCTCTTTTCTTCCAAGAGATGTCTCTATCAAATAACTATGTAGTTGGAGATAAGGGCCAAGAACATCTCATACTGCATTTTATAATATAGAAAAATACATGTTCTTTTTTTTTATTTGTATTTTTTAAGATTTTATTTATTTATTTTTAGAAAGAGAGAGAGAGAGAGAAACATCAATGTGTGGTTGTCTCTCACATGGCCCTCACTGAGGACCTGGCCCACAACCCCGGCAGGCATGTGCCCTGACTGGGAATCAAACCTCTGACCCTTTGGTTTGCAGCCTGTGCTCAATCCATTGAGCTACACAAGACAAGGCAGAAAAGTACGTGTTCTTGACATGGCCAGGTAGCTCAGTTGGTTAGAGCATCATCTGGATACATCAAGATTACGGGTTTAACACCTGGTCAGGACACATACCAGAATTAACCAATGGACACATACATAAGCAGAACAACAAATCAATGTTTCTTCTCCCGCCTTCCTTCCCTTCTCTCTCTAAAATCAATACATGAAAAATTTTAAAAAATACATGTTCTTCAGTAAACCTTATATAGGTGCTATGTATAATGTGCATGTGAATATATATGTCTAAATAGTCTATTCTAATCTATCACTTTAGTTGAGTAAATCAAGAGTACATTAAAATTAAAACTGATAAAAATAATAGATGAACTTTTGTATCACATAAATAGACCTCTTCTCTCTTTGACTTGCATAGCAATTATTTGGATCTTCTAGAAACGTGCATGGGTCAAATGTACTCAGAGTAGCCACACTGTTTAGTCACTTTTGTTTTAGCCTTTTTCTGAAGATAATTTTGTACTAAAGTGCCAACTATCTTTAACACTGAATTTTCAGTAACGGGGTAAAATATCAGGCTTCTTATCCTACATTTAACAGGAGTTTCGTAGAAATCCTCCTAAATTTGACATCTGACAGCTAAGAACTGGCGACTTGCCTTTGAGGGTTTGTGACTCAAGGAAAGATAGGAAGAAAACAGTGTTTTGGGAGCATTCATTTTGTGCTGTTATAAAGAATAGATTGTTTACAACAAGAACAAATAAAGGAAACTTGTTAAGAGCATATAATAAACACACCTGTGATTAACGAAATAATTTTACGTTACTCAAATGAACCATTATTTAGTTAGACTTCTTATGCTGGGAACAGAGCTAAACAACAGTAGTAGCCAGCTTCCAAGAGGGCACCCAACCATCCTACCTGCTGGTATTTACAGTCTCGTGTAGTCCTCTCGCACACCGAATCACATCTGGCTTGTGTGATCTAAAATATTATGGGAATGATGTGAGCCTTTTGATGTGAGCTCACCCATGAAACGGTAGCTTCCTCCTTGATCTCTTGGATTACGTAGTGCAGAAAACTAGGCCACCATGTGTGGGGAACCCCTAAGCAGCCTTATGCAGAGGCCCACGCAGAAATGAGCCTCCCACCAAGAGCCAGCACTAACTTGCCAGCCCTGTGAGCAACCTACCTCTGAAGGACATCTTCCAGCCTCAGCCAAGGTTTCAGATGACACAACCCCACCTGACATCTTGGCTGCTTTACATGCCTGGAGTCAGAACGACCTAGCCAAGCTGTGCGTGAATTCCTAACTCCTTTTGGAACTTTCGATGAGCCCCAAAGCACCTCTCCAGAAGAGCCACAAACCCTCAGAGAGGGAGCACGTGAGGGAAGATGGAAGAGGGGTTGAAATTCTTTCTTACTTGACAGTCCTTCCTAGAAAAGTCTCATGTGAGTCATGGAGGGGGATTTGCCTCCTTCCTCTCCTCTAGGTGAGTCATTGTAGAGCCCAACAGTGTGGGGTGTGGGACAAGAGGTGAGATTATTTTGGGGGAGTAGTAGTGATGATACTGAGAATTAAAATAGTTAAACAGGACAAAAGAAATACCTCAAACAGATCAACTGGGCAGAGAGCTGATGTGCATATAAAAGAATTCTCATCTGGAAACCAGAGGGTTGAAGTTCTGAAGAAAACTTCAGGGCCCCAGCCAGCCAGCCAGTGTGTCATGAGAAAAAACCTCAGTGATGGAAGGAACAGGAAATGTCATCAAAAAACTAATGAGACTGTCAAGTTTCAGCTAGAATTAGATGAAAGCCTGTTTCACTTGCAGGGGACAGTCCTAGTTAGAAGATGAGGAGCCAGAACAGAGCTGGAAGAATTGGATATTTAAGATAGATTTTTAAATCTCTTCATAGTCACCGATGCCCTCTATGCTACATTTAAGAACATCGACTTCAAAGCACCCGGCAACCCAGAATAGTTGTCATTTTCTTTTGCAGAATGACTGTTCAAAAGGTGCCTGGGACCTCCAATTTCAAGGGGGAAATTTTACCTTGATGACATACAACTTGAGAAATTGAGGCCTTTACAGGGCTTGATTATGCAAGATCATTTCAAAGAGAACAAATCAAAGTGTGTGTGTGAGTGTGAATTTGAACCAAATATAATTAAAGCAAGGTGTATTAGGTGCAGATATAAATTAAGTCCAGAATGCATTCTATTTTATGTGAGAGTATGCTACATTAAAACGTTGGCAAGCCAAATCCATGAAGAAATAGAAGGCTCACTGAATAAATGATGCCCTGAAAAATGGCTAATTATAAAAATAAATTACGAATGTAGCAAAGTAGTTGGCTCGGGCTGCCATAATGAGAGCCACGGACTGGGTGCCTTAAACAGCAGAGATTTATTTCTCCCAGCTCTGGAGGCAGCGAAGTGCGAAATCAAGGTGCCAGCCAAGTCAGCTTCTGGTTAGAGCCCTCCTCCTAGGCTTGTAGACGGCCACCTTCCACACACATGGTGAACAGAGAGTGCTCTGGTATTTGGTCATCTTATAAGGATCCCATCCCTATCAGCTTAGGGTCCCATCCTTACGACCTCATTTATTCATCGTCTCCTGGTAGGCCCTGTCCGTGGCGTACAGTCACAGGAGGTATTCGGGCTTCAAAATACGGTAAACTAAAGATACCACCATTCAGTCTATAGCATGTGGCAAAGTGGTCAACGAAGCAAAAGTGAAAAATAGCTAGAAAAAGGTGTAGATGAATATTTACCTGATCTCACAGCACGGATGGCCTCTATCACGTTAAGGAAGAAGTTATCAGAGGAGATTTCTAGGTGGTGAAACTTTGGTTATTTTATTCATTCAGGTTTTTATAAGTTCCGTTTTCCTACATCTAAATTAATTTTACAATCTAATCTAAGAGCATTTAGAGAGTCATGTGTAATAGGAATGAAAGGAATGACCAGAGGGAAGAGGGGAGGGAATTTCAGGGGAAATAGGGGAGGGATTTAGAGGAACTTATATAAAGGACACATGGACAACAACTGAGAAGGGTGGAAATGGGAGGGAGGGGGGAGGATGGGGGGTGGGATAGGATGGGAGTAATAGACAGAAAACTGTACTTGAAAAATAATTAAATAAAAAAATTGGAAAAAATATATATACTTAAAAAAATAATAAAAAATAAAAAAATAAAGGAATGAATTAGTCCAAATGCCTGAGCAGGTAATAGAAGCCCAGTAAATGACAGGTATTTATATTTGGTGGTATAAAATAACTTGATTTCTGAAGATTTTAACTTTTATACAAATATATAAGAGTCATTTTGGCTAAAACTTCACCAGCATTTTGATGTCCACCGGCCTAAAGTTAATAAAAAATAACAAAATATTTTATTAAGTTTTTATTTATTTAGAGCAGTTTTGAGGTTTACAACAAAATTGAGAGGGAGGTACAGAGATTTCCCACACACTCCCAGCTCCCCCCCACCACGCACAGCCTCCCCCACTGTCAACATCACTCACCAAAAGAGCACTTTTTATTTTTTTTATCAAGGATCAACCTACATTGATACATCATAATTATTCAAAGTTCATAGTTTACATTAGGGTTCACTCGTGATGTTTTACATTCTTTGGATTTAGAAAAATGCTTGGTATATCTATCTCTATAATATCATACAGAGTATTTTCACTGCCTTAAAAATTCTCCGTGCTCCCCTATAAATCTATCTGCTCATGACAATATCTTTGGCAATCACTGATCTTTTTATTATTTTGATAGTTTTGTCTTTTCTAGAATGTCATGTGGTTGGAATCATACAGTACGTAGCCTTTTCAGATTGGGTTCTTTCACCTAGGAACGTGTATTTAGGTTTTCTCCATGTCTTTTCATGGCTTGATAGCTCTTCATTTTTTAGCACAATAATATTTCGTTGTCTGGAAGGACTACAGTTTATGAATCCATTCACCTGTGAAGGACATCTAGGCTACTTCCAAATTTTATGAGTAAAGCTGCTATGAATGTCTGTGTGTAGATTTTTTTTCTATGGACGTAAGTTTTCAACTTTTTTCAGTGAATACCTAGTGTGATTTCTGGTAAGAGAGTGTTTAGTTTTATAACAAACTGCCAAACTGTCTTCCAAAGTGGCTGTATCATTTTGTATTCCCACCAAAATGTGTAAAATTTTCTATTATTCTACATCCTAACCAGCATTTGGTTTTAGCGGTGTTCTGGATTTGGGCCATTCTAATAGGGGTATAGCAGTTTCTCATTGTTGTTATAATTTACATTTGTCTGATAACATGAAGTGGGGAATTTTTTATATGCTTATTTGCCATATATATATATATATACTTATTTTTTATATGCTTATTTGCTATATATATATATATATATATATATATATATATATACACACACACACACACACACACACTTTGCTGAGATATCCCAAGAAATATTTTAAGGGAGTTGATTAATTTTTGGTTTTCTAAATTCTCAATGTTGAAATTTACATCTAAATAATTTTAATTCAATTATAGAATGGCATAAAGGAGAACACTCCTTTAGAATGGCATGTATAAAGGAGAACACTCTTGTATTTGAATATTTAAGTTGGAAATCATAAAATAAAACGATAAAGTTTTTAAAAAAACTGTGAAGTAGCACAGGCATTTCTAGCAAAATATTATATATATATATATATATATATATATATATATATATGAACACAATGAAGAAGAAAAAAGAATATTGATTAATCTTTCTAATAGAGGACAGAGATTTTGAGATCATTAATATTGCCTTGAATTATCTGAGAGGTTTGGATTTTTACAGTGCTTCGTTAACTGGATATATTCAAAACTAGCCAGAAAGTTAAATGAACCAGTAGTTTGGTGAGACATCATGCAAGTATAAGGCAAAATGAGGAATGTTTTAGTAGAGCTAAACTTTTAAGCTTTACACTTTTTAATTTTTTTTTTATTTTTTAGATTATTTATTTATTTATCTTTAGAGGGGAAAGAGAGAGGGAGAGAAACATCAATGTATGGTTGCCTTTTGTGCGTCCTCTGCTGGGAGTTGGCCTGCAGAGAACCAACCTGCAACCCAGGCATGTGCCCTGACTGGGATCCTCTGGTTCACAGGCCTGTGCTCAATCTACTGAGCTACACCAGCCAGGGTTAAGCTTTACACTTTAAAAGAAGCACATGTGTGTGTGTGTGTGTCTGTGTGTGTGTGTGTGTCTGTGTGTGTACATATTGCTATGGTATCACCAGTGCTCAAAGCTCATTAGATATAGTTTATTTTTGTGGGGAAAGTGTGGCCTTAGAGTCTGAGGTACATTCTTTGAAATATTGTCATTGGCAGCAAATTTTCATCTTATAAAGTTGTATTTTCTTTTTGCATGTTGGTAAATTCTTCCCCGATGTATGGAGAGATTGACTAGGCTAGTGAATACTAGTTTAGAAGTGAATGTTTGGTGGACCCTAAAATATTAATTTTTCTTCTGTTGCAGGAAAATTAATTTCAGAGATAATTCTGAAAGAGTAATATGGTAGATTGAATTATCAATGCATAATGATTTAATTCCTCTCTACCCATTTCTTCTCTGTAGGCATTGACTTTGAACTTTGTCGTATGACATGTCTTAGCCAAGGGCATGCAAACAGAAATGATATTTGCCATATCTAAGTGGAAGTTTTTAATGTGCCTTCACAGTTGGGCTCTGTGTTGGTTTGGTTCCTGCCCTTGTCGTAAGAGAATGGCATTTCCAGATCGTGCTGCCCCCTCAGCCAGGTTCCAGAACGAGAGGAAACACGGAGTGTAGTTGCGCCCAGCCATACCCAGCAGATGGGATAAGAGCCACATGAACCCACTGCTCTCATGTTACATGAGCATGAAGCTATACAATTATCTTGTAAGCCTATAAGATAAAGAAGTCGCTAATTACTGGAAATATAGACCAGTAAAGTAAACGGTGCCTGAGGGGACACAATGGCAAAAGGAACCTAAAATTTCAGAAGGGGAAGGAGACAGCCAGCAAACTGGTATAAGAGGCAAGAAAGATAATGATGTAACTGAAGAACTGGTAAAATATTTGATAAAATCATCACCTGCAATGAATTGGAAGTACAAAATGCATCTGATAAACTGTGACTTTGGACAAAGAGATACTGAGCAGAATTTTCATGGCATGATTTGGTTATTATTAGTGGAATTTGATTAGATAGTATAAGACAGAATGAGCTAAGAGAATAATTGTCCTGTTTCCAAGGGAGAAGAAAAACAGACGATTAGCATCTGGGATTGACTGGTGGATTGAATGATTCCATGCTTTCTCATCTGCAAGTAAAATGTCCTCAAATTAAGAAAATATCTGGCAAAAAGCCAGCAAGGGTGTGACATTATATCTCTTATTGGATTAAGATGGAACCAGACAATCCCCTCAGCTGGATCAAAGTTCCCAAAGGCAATAAATAGGTTGCTATCCTAAGGAATAATGTTAACCAAGAAGCATCCAAAATGAATGCTGGAATATCACTGGCCAAGAAAAATATACTGCGAATCACACACCTAATTTAAAATTTTAGTAACCTCATTTTAAAAAAGTAAAATAAAACAGATAAAATTAACGTCATTACTTTTATGAATTTTAATAACTATTTTATTGAATCCAACATATGGTAATGTACAAAGTAATACAATTGCCACATATATAATCACTATAAAATAATGAGACCTCTTCCATTTATCTGTACTCAGTGCTTAACAGCATGTATGTGTTTTTTGTTTATAACACTCCTCAATTAAGACTAGTCACATTTCAAAGACTCAATGGCCACATGCGACAAATGGCTGGACAGGAGAGTTTTGGAGTGAGGAATGTTAGAAAAAGATTTGTTGCCGTGGTCCTGGCAAAGGAAATAAAAATACACACACACACAAATGTTGAGAAAAATGTATTAACAGAATGAATTAAAGGAGACCATGATTCTTTGAATTATAAATTGACCCTTTAGACTTTCTATGGAAGTCTGAAAACAGTGTGAGAATTGTAATAACCGTATTCTGCTAAGATATCAGAGTTGTTTGTTGCCGTAGCAAAAGCTGACTAATACAAGGAATATTTAAATATTTTTTCAAGCAGCAGATCTTTAGCAAGATACAATTTTACTACTGCCAAACCACACTATCCCTCCCGACTTTGTGCTCTGCAACATTTATTTTAAAAGTGGAAACTTAACTCATTACACACCAGCAAAGACGAACAGCAGGAGACAAGAGAAAGAGCAGAAGGATAATTATCAGAGACCTGAATTCGAATCTTAATCTTATCATTTTTTAAATATGTAATACTCTAGATACTGTTTTAGCAAACATAACACAAGCAGAGTCTTGAAAAACATTTGTACGTTGGAGCTCACTGTCTTGCAACATGGTCATTATATAAGGGAGCTTAAGATAGTCTGCTGGAGACATGTGGCTTAGCCAACAGACATCCCCAACAATCCAACAAGGGGGTGAGCTCCTGTAGACCATTCAGCTCAGTAAACCATATTCAGGCTGCAGCCACGTGAGTGACCCAGTCAAGGTTAACAGAGGACCTGCTCAGCTGAGCCCATCACAAATTGCTAATCCAGAGAACAGTGAACAAATTCAACTGTTGTTTTAAGCCACTCAAATCTGGAGTAAACGTACGTTAACACACAACAATAGAGAAATATATCACTTAGGGGAATTTTCTTGTGTAATATTTCAAGGAAAGTTGTATTTCTATGGGGATGTTTCTCATCAGTAGAATGAAATCTGTAAGCTTTTGTGCCTAGTCTTGTAACTATACCAGAAAAAAATCTTTCTTTGGCAAAGCCAACAGACTAACAAGACATTCTTTATTCATCCAACTTAATCGAAACTCGGATTCATTGAGTAAGAATCATTTGCCTCAAAAAGAAAAAAAAAAAAACCTGGGTCCAGGACTGAATGACTCATGCAGGAACTTTATGGTTTTGCCCTGTGCTTTATAAAGTAATTTTATAATGCATAATTATTTTAAATATTTTATAAACTACAGTAACTTTTTAATAAGAGTTTCTAATTATCCAATACAGTTTCTAGAAAGGTTTGCCGAATATGTAGTATACGTGTGATGAGTCATTTGTCATCCAAAAGCTTGTGAAGAAACCCTCATTCCTAAAAATAGGGCCCACGTAGATTGGATACCAGCTTCAATTTTTCACGTGAGACATTTCCCTTTTTATCTCTGACTCTACTTTTGGTAAATCATGATACATAACTATGTAAAACAACACATGGTCTAAAAAAAAGAATAAAGGTGCCAACTATACTACATCAAATTCAGTATACTATGCACCAAAAAATGAAAGTAGCAAATGAATTTTAGGATAAAGATTACCTTTATAGTTTTCCTTAACTTTTCTCCATTGTCTCCCACCCTACTACCCTGTACTGTATTTCTGGATATTTATAAGATCTTGTATACATTGATAATAGAGGAAGATCAATTATTAACATAATAATAATAATTTTAAAAGATATTTCTTGGAACAAAGCTTTCACATCAGTACAAGAACTCATTTATTCTTGTATATAGCCAAAGAATAGAACCCTAACAATGTATCTTCACTTTAACATTTCCTATTTAGGAGACAGAATTAGGTTAGAAGGGACAGAGAAATCTCTTATACTGGCTGTATTATGAGTACTCAGTTCCCCAAATGTGGAAACATGAACTGATATAACTTTAACATAAAATCCAGGTAAAAAACTACATGAATTGCAGATTGTCGTGCTATTCCCACAAATCTAAAAGATAGCGTTGCAAGATGAATGAGATTGTTTAATATTTTGTAAGCATCTAGAAAATCCACAGATTAGGTCTATCTTGCGCTTTCATAAGAGTTCACATAATTCTTTCACCAAAACGTTGTGGTCCAATCTGATCAAATCAATATTTTAGAATACTTTATTTTTTAAAAAAATGGTTCTTGTACTCTTGGGCACAATTCCTTCAAGGAACTGTGATATTTTTTGCAAGTTTTGCTGGGTAAGAGAACACCTGCTTCAGGTTTATTAAATTTATCCTCAAACCAGGAAACATTTTTATGTCATAGATCAGACCAATGTCGCCACTGTCAGTGTCATAGATAATTCTGGCTAAAGGTTTTTAGATGATTTAAGTCTCTCTGTGACAAATCTGTCATTCCATAGACAAGAAACTAGTTCTTAAGATGTCAGTATGCTTTCTCAAGATCACACAGATTTGGGAAACAAAAGCAAATCAAAACAAAAATAAACCCACAAAAATCTCTCTTACTATAATAATTCATTCAAGGCGCTTAACCAAGGTTTTGCCAGTTGGGATAATTTTGCTAGCCACAGTAAATGCTTCGGGGATGGTTCACTGAAACAGGTGGTACAATCAGTGAACTCTAGAACTTGTCTAAAACCCACAAGAGGTCCTTTTATTTCTTGTGCTGGTGTTGAATGACTGGTAGTTCTAGTGCTAATGGCAACTTTGTTGACACTTTCAGGGACCAAACTACTTGGATGAAGCAGAACAGACAGCTACTCTTTGTTCCCCCAGGACTTGCAAGTCTTTGTTCCCCCAGGACTTGCAAGTGATACATCAGTGATGTATCACTGATGACTTGAGCTATGTAAACAGTCATCCTTCTTCTCTCACTAGCATAAGCATTTTCTATTAGTTTAAGTAAGTTTGCATTAAGTTTTCTGTCACATGGAAAATGTCCTGATACTCAGCTCAACACAAGGTACTCGATTATTAGAATAATGTAAGCCTTCTAGGTCTGTCTAATATGTTGACAGTGTTTAAAAGAGTGCTTTGTGTAGAGGTCTTTTTTTATAATTTGGGATTATTTCTCTAAGAGAGATATAATAGAGGTTTTTAATAATACAGTTCTTAAACATGTGAAGTTCTTAAGCAGGGAGTTAGTGGACCAAGAAAAACGAGTATGTCTAAGACTCTTGATACTCATTTCCCAATTACCCCCTAAAAAGGAGCAAGCTTCATTTCTGTTGGAAGTATAGAGGCTTGTCTTTCTTATGGAAATTTTGCTAGAGTTGAATACTATCACTTAAAAAATTGTTTCTAGTTTGAAGCAAGTCTGGCAACCCATTTTCAAAAACAGAAAGTTAATTTTCTTAACTGGTGCTTTAGGTTTCTTTACGCTGGGTGACATGGTGTGCAAGTACAGCAAAACCGGTCAATTCCAAGCGGTTGCAGGTGAAGCGAAGGCTCTAAGTCTACAACCAAAGCATCTCTAGCTGCAGGGAGAGCAGCGCGTGTCCACTGGGATGGAGTGGGGTGGGGCAGAGAGGGCCACGCAACCCACCCAAAATAGACATTTCTTGGAAATCAAAGTTTATGCCTAAAAGTTATTTGACATTTACTATCCTAACTCTGTATCAGAACTACACATATTTGCAATCTGAAAGTAATGATTCAACCTTTTCTTACAATTTGGCTTCAAAGTATTTATATTCAAAAAATGCATAAATAGTTCAGTTGGAGAACCTCAAACAAAATGAGACTAGGTAACAACTATTTTCAAATATAGAACTACCATAGACAACCGAAGAAGCAACAGAAAGATGTCTCTCGGAAACTTTACGTACTTCAAAGAGCAAATAAATTTGAATGCAACATTCTTTATCATGACCCAAGTGGGTATCCTGAGGAATAAAGATCTATCCTGTACTTAGTAATAAACCCTGATCAGACAGGGAGAGCCAACTCATGGAGCAACCACATTGTTTCCTAAAGGTGCTTTTCTCCTGTGATACTAAGCAGATGCCCAGCATGACCAGACGTGGCAGCCCTTCCTGTTGAAAAGAGGAGAGGCAGAGATGCGAGAGATGTGGTCACTGACAATTTTAAGCATATGTTGCAGGTGGTACAGACATCTATGGAACAGTTTAAGAATAGTTTTCCTCAGTTTAGAAGGAAGAAGTCTTAAACTCTATCTGACGACCTTAAATATCAGACAAGGGTCAGAAATCCCCAGGTCCTTGGTGATATGTTTCTTAATCCTGTTACCTGCTACCTATTATGTACTTCATCCTACAAAATCGAATGATGTAACTATGGAGAAATAAACACATTCTTCATCCTATACTCATCATTCTAGAAGGGAATTTTTCTTGATGATCATTTCAGTTTCCGTTGAAACATTCTTTTTGTGACATTGTCACAGTCAGTAAGTATCATGAACAGAAGGCATTGTCCTTCGATAGGGGACAGAGCTGGTGCATTACCTGATCTAAGCTGGTGTTTTGTGACATTTCAATAAATTAGTAATACCGTGCTTTCTGGGGGAAAAAAAGTTTCCATCATTTCTAAAATGTAATTTTAAAAATCTCATTTAAGGAAAGCTCAGAATGGTTATTTTTTTCAGATGCACTGACTTATTAAGTCAGATCATTCTCTGATAACTCTGCACTGAATAATACTCACACTAATATCCTGATCATCCTCAAACAATAACCATTCTCATGGTAACTACCTATCATGGGAAAACAAACAGTGTAAATGAACTTCTTCCATAGCTTTAATTATGCAAATAGAAAATTGAAGGAGTTCATTTTAAGGAGTCAGCTTCCTGTTTAAGTATTGACTAAAGTAAATGACTCAAGCAGTTCTCCACCTCTTACTGTTGATATGTTTAGATGTTAACATGATTATGTCTGCCTAGATTTGTGTTGACATTAAATACAGGAAACAATTTAAATTTTCACTTAATGTTGCACTTGAAAGCACAGTAATGGAAGTCCAACTCAGCTGTTTTAGTAAATTATTCTGATTCCATTTTCTGAATTCAGCGCATATGAATTAGTGACCACTATGAAGTGAGCTACTGATTTTCTGCTTTAATACAATCGATTTGATAGTTGAGCAGGAAAAGTTAGGGCTGCTATTACAGACTTATTTATTCATGTAATTTATATTAAGAAAGCACCTGGAATATGTACTGCATGCTATTTTAGGGTAGTCAATGAAAATTAGATGCTTATACCGTTAGGACTTACTCGGAGACATAAGATAAACAACTAATTACAAGGTGGTACGGGTCATGTGTACATCACTGGTGCAAGTGTGGTGAATGGACCATGTTCAAAGATACGTTATCTGCTATCAACATGAGATCTTGCAGTTTGGTAAAAGGTTCACAGTGGAGAGAAGATGGAAATTTAGAAAGAAAAGGCAGATTAGGGAGGCCAGTGATAGGCTCATTGGAAGACATTTTGAATCCACATGAATTACCTGGATAATCACAAACCAATGCATAGGAAGTTATTTCTTCTTATCACTATCCAAATGGAGATTTTCCACAGGGGTCCAGAAAAATCAGAAAACATAAGAAATAGGTATTCCTAAAGA
The DNA here is from genome assembly GCF_014824575.4 of Sturnira hondurensis. Taxonomy (NCBI): domain Eukaryota; kingdom Metazoa; phylum Chordata; class Mammalia; order Chiroptera; family Phyllostomidae; genus Sturnira; species Sturnira hondurensis. The sequence goes on from NW_028075269.1 coordinate 7,076,175, forward strand.
AATAAGATGAGAGACAGATCATAGCCCACATTCAAGTATCGATGTCATAATCCTCTTTGGAAATCTGAACACCTAAAAGCAATATGGAAGATAATATGTACACACAGAAGAATTAGGATGAAAAGCCACAATAATGGCATTCTTAAGGAAGACTTTTATAGTCTGCTTGATCAGATAGGTGGTAGGATCAGGGCATTTTCAGAATCACAGAAGTGAGGGGTAGTGGGAAAGGGGGTCTTAAGCATGTGCTGAATGTATTGCTCTTCTAAAAGCACAGAATGTGGTAAATCCTTAACTTTTCTTGAAAAGTAACAGGAACATTGAGAAAACTGCTGTTTTGGCATAATTCTGACACCCCTGGAGAAAATGGTTAGCTATGTACATGTGAAGAAACTCTTAGTAGAAAACAGTCCTGTTATATTGGAGAAACATAGCAAAGTAGACACTATTAAACATTATAAGAAGATTTGTTCATCTTCCTGAAAATATATTGTGGAAATAGAAAGCATAAAAGGATAATTATGTTCTGATAAGGGGGATCTTAAAAAGGGAATTTTATTCAAGTATTTAAAGATTTGATATAATTTACTTGTCAGTGTAAGCATACATAATCAATTGCAAAGGTGTTTTTGAGATATTTTTTAAAAACCCAAACTAAAGTTAAAAGGAATTAAATAGAGTTTAAAAATGTGGAAGAGGCTTGAACAAAGAGTGCATACAAGGTAAAAGGTGGAAGAATTTGACATTTTCTTAGTATGACACAAACAAGAAAATATTTGAACTCATGTTTTAACTGCCAAGTGGAAAAACATAGGATGATGGGTGTATTGCCTGTAGGAAGATGAAATATTACTACAAAGTGGGAAAAAGAAAGCAGAACAAATTGACAGTGATCTTCAAAACCAGAAGAGAGAGTGTTTCAGTAAGTAGTGAATGAAGTTCAAGACGAGGGCGTGTTAGGATAATGTTAAGTCCCTCAGTTAACTATCCTGTGACAGAGACATGCAGACTTGTCAGTAATGTCTGCAAGAATTCTGGAGAAGACAAGTAGTACAGAAAGTTGGGGATAAGAAAGCATGCATGTGTTGACAAGAACAGGCATTATGAGTGACATTTCGGTGACCTCGATGCTCTTTCCTGTTGATATGCTCATTCAGAGTACTAATGTGTCGTTGGTACACTTTAGGAAAGACTACAGTTGTAAGGGTATTTGGAGATGAGGTCTCTGGGAGGTAATTAGGGTTAGATGACCTCCTCAGAGTAAAGCCTCCGTGATGAGATGCGCACCCTTATAAGAAGTGGAAAAGTCCAGCATCCTCTCTCTTTCCACCTCATGAAGATACGGCCAGAAGACAGCTGTCTGAAAACCAGGAAGAACAAAGGCCTTCCCCCGATGTTCATTCTGCTCGCATGTTGATGTTGGACTTTCCAACCTCCAGAAATGAAATGTGTTGTGCAAGCCACCCGGACTACAAGTATTTTGTGATGGTAGCCCAAACTAAGGTGACACTGTGTTAGAAATTTTTCTTTATATGTTCATATCCCTACCAAACTGCAAATAAAACTGTTCCTGTTAGTATATTTAACCTTCATATAGAGTTCATTGCCCAGAACTAAGTGTTCCATGGATATTTTTGAATGAACGAATAAATGAATAAATCCTGCAAGTGCTCTCTCCCAGAAGAGGAAGTTGATTCATTTTCTGTTGTCACAATGACATAATGTTGAAAAGTCAGGGGACAACTACAGTTGTTTTTTTTAAAGCAATTACTAGGTATCAAGAGCTATGAAGGATAGTTTATTATCTCCCTTTTATAAATGAGAAAACTCAAGTTTAAGGAAGGCTAAACTAAGTTGTTTCTAGTCTCACAGGGAGGGAACAGAAAGGTTAGGATTTGAGAGCAGATACACAATGCCTGTATTTGCATATTTAATACCTATGAATGGGTCTTTTTTTCTATGGTATTTCCTGGCATGCAAACAAGGATTTTCATAGTAATTAGGATATCAAGGAAGTTATTGGGCTTCCTTAGGGTGTCTCCAAGAAAAATTGAGAGACCAATAGGAATAAATGTTTCTATTTTAATAGCCTCCCAACAAGAAACAGAAAGAAAAGAAAATGGAAATCTTTGAGTTTCGATTACCAAATTATCTTAAGCTAAGCATGTTTCACCTAAGTAGGAAGAAGACCCCATCTACTAGGAATTTTGAATTGATTCAGCTTTGTCATTAGGTGCTTCCAGAGGTTGTGGGCTTGCGGGCAGATGTCACATTCGAGCACTGGAAGCATTTTCTCTCCCGAAATATCAGCTGCTACTTGAGAAGTCTTAAGGTGGGAGGGGACTACCCTTCACATAAAATTAAAGAAAAAATAAAATAAAAACAATCATAAAAGCCATCGACAGCAAGATCAATCATTTTTATGGCTTCTTGCTCAGCCTCTGAAGTCAATATTACACAAGTGTCACCCCGTCAAGGTATCAACGTTTCCAGAAAGGCAGTGTGGGAAGACAGGTTGGAATAGCAACAGCCCTAAGAAAAGAAGGTGCTCGTTCTGAAATCACTTATGGAATAGAGAAATCAGGAGTTTTCGATGAATTTTATATTTGGGGTGAAACTGAGGGGTGTTGTGTATTTAAGTATATTTTTCCAATTCAGTGTTACTTTCCATGTCCAATAACGAATGGCTAAATGTTACATTATAAACCTTGGTGAGCTTGTCAATGCTACCCAGAGACCAGAAGAGATCCTCGCACTTTCTATTCAAGGCATGGTCTGGAACGACAGCCGTGGTATTTTTTGGGAGTCTGTTCGGAATGCAGACTTCTAGACCAGACACCAGGCACACTGGAAATCTGTGTTGGAATAAGGTCCCGGGTTAGTTGAGAGCACCTGCCTCAGTTACCGTTTCTACTTTCCTTCCTTTCTTTTCAGAAGTTGTTTTGTTTTCTATAGATAGAAAACCTATAGGTTCTCCCCGTCACTGGCAGATTTCTTCCCCTAGTTTTTAAAATGAGTTTATTAAAATTTACTGCGGTGGGCTCTTGGGAAAGGCTCATAGATCACTTAGCCTTCTGCAGCTCACCAATTCACCCTTTGCAAATGCCTATTTTGAAATCAGATCTGGGTCTATGGACACGTACATACATACACATAAGATAAACATACAACATCAAGTGAAAAGTAAGAAAAAAAATGCACCATACATTTTCTTAGGTATGATGGATGATGTTAGATAGTTTTTACAAACTTGTTTTGTCTACTATTATACCTACAGTTTGAATGAAATTCGATGTCATGAGGAATGAAGTCACTGGTCTGGCATGAAATATGGTCTGCATTGTGACTCAGAGCCCAGCAGAAAATGGTCCTTCTCTAATGCCTTCGCAGCTTTGAGCTGGCTCTGCCATCTGTATCAGTCGAATGTTACAGTGTAACAAACACGGCAAACATAATTTATTAGCTCCTGACTCAGTGAGTAAACAGTTTGGATGGGTCTCAGTTGAGCTATTATTCTATTTACCTCACCTGGGTTCACTCAAGTCTCTACAGTCAGCTTGTGAATCATGTAGAGAGTTGGTTGATCCTGGATGGCCTTGTCCGTGTCTAGCTTTTGGCTAGGGTGAATAAGCTACATGTTGTCAGCAGGTGCACTCAAGGTTTTCACATGGCAACTGGGTTCCAAAAAACAGTTAAGTCTCAGTGAAAAAGCATTTTTCAAGCTTCTGCATGAATCATGCTTGCTAAGGTCCCATTAGCTAAGGCAAGTCACAAGGCCAAGTCCAGATTTAAGAGGAGAGATGTAGATTCTATCCCTTGGTAACAGAGCCTATAAAATGCTGAAGCCATTTGTTACCACATCATCTCTCTGTTCCACAAAAATGAATAGGTTTTACAAAGTTGTACCTCTTTGTATGTAAGCATTTTTCTGTTTTCAGACAAGGACCCCATGTCAGTGAAACTGTCAAGGGACACAGATGTTCTAAGAGCTCTAAGGTCACGGAATATGGTGAGAGACAGAAGGCAGGACTTTGAACAGCCTCAGGAATGGACACTTTGTTATTTACTCTGAAAGTCCACTTCCTGTTTTTACAGTGAGAAATCTCTATTTGGGAGTGGATCTCTGTTTTGTCTTGTTTATTTCACTGCTGTTGCATCAGTAAAACCTGCACCTGTTTGTTCTGGCATCGAGAGCAGCTGTCTGCTCCGTGGCAGTATTTCCCACCTGGGTAGCTGAGCTGTCTCTCAGTGGCAGACACCCTTGTCAGCGCTGTTGGGAAATGAGCATCTTGGCTAATTTGGGTGCTTCCCTTTGGACTTTGTGAAATAGGGCAGAAAAGGAAGTGTTTGATTCCCAAATGCGCACTGTGAGAAGTGTCCTCCGCCATACACAGGGAGTGAGAACAGTATCAGAGAGGAGGTGGGTGGGTGGTGTGTGATAGGAAGAGGCATTAATAATTGATGTGGATTGTGATATAGAAGGGAGAGTGGATATCAAGGGACTTCGATTGTGTCATCGCAACCATGTGAGCAAGGCCTTGGTAGTTTGTATGATGGAAAAACACCTGATATGTAGAAATAAAGATATTGTTTTCCTATGTTAGACTCTGTGTACCTGAGATTATACTTAATTATACATACAACTATACTATAATTATAGGTTATTTATACCTATTTCATATATTTGTTGCCTTTTAAAATAACACATATGAATGTATGACTGGGGCTGCAATTGGGGTTGCCTTGGAGCTTTATCCGTGTTATAACAGGTATCAGTAGTTTGTCCCATGTTACATTGCTGAGTATATTCTATGGCACGTATGTCTCACAATTTGTTCTTCATTTTCTTACCCATGAACATTTGAGCTATGTCTTGATTATTGACATTGACCTGGTTCTTGATTATTGTGAATATAATTGCTACGAGTAAATTTTTATGAGTCTTGGAGTGGATGAAGTTAATATTTGTCAAGTAGGTACCTAGGAGTAGGATTGCAACGTTAGATGGGACATGTATAACTATGCATACAAGGAGTTGCTACACTATTTTCTGAAGAGATTGTACATTTTTTCACCCTTACCGGCCATGTGCAAGAGTCTTGCTGGCTGTATAGTCATCACAGTGAGTATGAATTAACATCTCAGTGATTTTAATTTGCATTTAATTTCTCCATGGAAATTTGCATTTCCATGATCACCAACTCTGTTGTGTTTCTTTTTATATAGTAATTAGTGGTCATTCTATATTTTCTTTCAAATATTTAGTAAGTTTTTGAGTTGCCCATCTTTGTATTTTTAAGTTGTGAGGGTTCTTTATATATTTGCATACAAATGCTTCACCACTATATGTGAATAAGTGTATATATGTATATATGTGTGTTTATTATATATAATATAATAGTATGGTAAATTTACTATATAATAATATTATATAGTAATATATAATATTACTATAAAATCTTCTAGTAGGGCTTGCCTTTTTTTCCTTACCTCAATGATGTCATCTGAAGAGCAGAAAAATGTAACTTGAAATTCAATTTATTTTTTCTTTTTAATGCTTACTACTGTTTGTGTCTTCTTTAAGAAACCTTTGCCCAATACAAGGTTGAAAATATTTTCTTCTATATTCTTCTCTGAAAAATTTATAAATTTAGCTTTTATGTTTAAGTCTATATTATATTTCAAATTAATTTCTGTGTAGTGTGAGGAAAAGTAAAAAAAAATTATACAGATATTAAGTTTTGACAGTACCATTTTTTCTTTTGCTTTTTTAAAAATTGTTTTTCAGTTATAGTTGTCCCTATCTCTCCCACATTGCTCTCCCCTACCCAGTCCAACCCCCGCTCTCAAAAAATAACCCCCTCCACATTTTCCTTATCCATGTTTCTCTTCTTTCCCCCATTATCCCCCTTTCCCCTCCCCTCTGTTCCCTGTCAGTTTGTTCTCGATTTCCATGTCTTTGGTTCTTTTTGGCCATTTGTTTGTTTTATTTATTCGGTTCCGTTTATAGATGAGATCATATGGCATTTGTCTTTCACTGCCTGGGTTATTTCACTCGGCATAATGCTCTCAAGTTCCATCCATGCTGTTGCAAAGGGTAGGAGTGCTTTCTTTTTTGTGCTGTATAGTATTCTATCATGTAAATGTAGCATAATTTTTTGATCCACTCACTTACTAGTGATGGGCACTTAGGTTGTTTCTGGCACTTGACTATTGTAAATAGCATTGCTGTGAATGAACATAGGGGTACATAGGTTCTATTGAATTGGTATTTCAAGATTCTTAAGGTATAATCCCAGCAGTAGAATTGCTGGATCAAAATGCAGTTGCATTTTTAATTTTTTGAGGAAATGTCACACTGTTTTCCACAGTGTTTCCACCAGTCTGCAGTTCCACTAACAGCGCACTAGGGTTCCCTTTTCTCCACCACCTCGTAGCACTTATTGTTTGTTGGTTTGTTAATGATGGTCATTCTGACTGGTGTGAAGTGATATCTCATTGTGATTTTAATTTGCATCTTTCTGATGGCTAGTGATGCTGAGCATCCTTTCATATGACTATGAGCCCTCTGTATGTCCTTCCTGGACAAGTGTCTGTTCAGGTCCTTTGCTCATTTTTTAATTGGATTGTTTGTCTTCTTGGAGTGGAGTCATGTGAGTTCTTTATATATTTTGGAGATCAAACCCTTGTCTGAAGTATCTATTTTCTCATACAATTGGTTTCCCTTTTTTTTCATTGATGTTTTCTTTAACCTTGCAGAAACTTTTTATTTGACAAAGTCCTGTTTGTTTGTTCTTTATATTCCTTGCCTGAGGGGACATATGAGTTAAAAATTTGCTATGGAGAATATCTGAAAGTTTCCTGCATATGTTCCCTTCTAGGACATTTATGGTGTCACAACTTACATTTAAGTCTTTTAACCATCTTGAGTTTATTTTGGTCTATCATGTAAGATAGTGTTCTAGTTTCATTTTTTTTAACACGTACCTGTCCAGGTCTCCCAACACCACTTATTGAAGAGGCCACTTTTTTTCTACTTTATGCTCCTGCCCCCTTTGTCAAATATTAATTGATCATAAAGACTTGGGTTTATTTCTGGGCTTTCTATTCTACCTCTGTGTCTGTTCTTATGCTAGTGCCAGACTGTTTTGATTATGGTGGCCATGTAGTATAGTTTGATACCAGTTATTGTGATCCCCCTTACTTTGTTCTTCTTTCTCAAAATTCCTGAGGATCTTCAGGGTTGTTTATGGTTCCACATAAATTTTTGAAATATTTGTTTTGTGTCTGTGAAATATGTCATTGGTATTTTAATAGAGTTTGCATCGAATCTATAAATTGCTTTGGGTAATATGGACATTTTAATTATGTTATTTTTTTCCAATCATTTATTGAAAGGACTATACTTTCAGCAACATTTGTGGATACCTTTATAAAAAATCAGTTGACCCTATATTTGTGATTTATACCTAGATTCTCTATTTTTTCCACTGATATAACTTTATACCAATGCAACACTGTTCATAATTCCAGAAAGCTGAGAAATCAGATAGCATAAGAACTTCTATTTTTTCCTCTTTTTAGAATTGTCCTGACTATTGTGAAGTCCATGACAGACCTTGCTAAATGTGCTTGTACAATATAGAAGTTTGTATTTTTAGACTCCTCAGAACATTCTACAGAATAAATTATGTCATCAGTAAATATATTAACATGGTCTTTTGTATAACTTCATGTTTATTATTTTTCTCACTGTATTATATTACCAATATAATATTGAATAAAAATGGTGAGAGTGGGGATCATTGCCTTGTTACTATTTTAGGTGGAAAGTATTTAGTCTTCAAGTGTGTGTATGTGTGTATACATATGTACATATGTATATATGTGTGTATATATATGTATAATATTTTATTTGTTTATTTTTAGAGAGAAGGGAAGGGTGGGAGAAAGAGAGGGAGAGAAACATGGATGTGTGGTTGCCTCCTGCGTGCCCTCAACTGGTGACCTGGCCTGCAATCCAGGCATGTGCACTAACTGGGAATTGAACTAGCAACTCTTTGGTTTGCAGGTCAGCACTAAGTCCATGAAGCCACATGAACCAGGGCCATCCTCAAATATTTCTTATGATATTAGCTATAATTTTTCTTTCAATACTGTTCATCAAGTTGAAGTTTCTTTCTATTCCCAGTTTCCCTAAAATGTTTCTCATGAATGGATATTGAATTTCAGGTGATTATTTGAATATTCTTGTTAGTTCTTGTCACAGCAGTGAGTTATGTTGATTGATTTAAATACATTAGACCAACCTTGCATTACTAAGATCAGTTGCAATAGATGCACTGATATGCAATCCTTTTAGGTATTACTATATTCAATATTTTAATATTCTCCTGTGTTCAGTTTTGTAACACTCTGCTGAGAAATCAATTTTCCAACATTGTTTGAGGCTTTTTACTTCTATGTCCTTTGACCTATAGAATATCATTCTAAAACATTCTAGAACATTCTATAAATGACATATTAGAACAAATAAAGGCAGTTCCATTTGTAAGAAACAGAAACAGCAATAATATTTATTAGAATATATGATAAAGTTTAAGAGGATTTTAAAAAATTACTATATCATTTTATTTTCATCAAAATTCTATCAAGTTGATATTCAAGTAGATGATTACATTTTATTTAAGGTTACATATCTCCTAAGTAGTCAAGAAAGAATTTGATTTTAGGTCTATTAAGATCCCAAAGCTATATGTTTAGTGAGTTAAAGCCTATTATTGTAAAGACCATAAAAGATTGCATGCTCATTAAAAAATCCTTCTTAATTATCTCTTGTAATCATTAAAAAGAACATGTTAGTTGACATGTCCCAGCACTAAGCCAAAACACCTCCTCCCTTTAGGCATTGCTTATACAATTTAAGGAGAGAACGGTAAAACTTTGTGGTTTAGAAACGTCTAATGTAAGTAGTAATATGTGGGAGAATCATGATAACATATTCCTAAACCATATTCATTCTAATAACAGCTGGATTTAAAAAATAAATATGCACAATAAACTAATTTCAATGATTAGCATTATCATGAAATTAATTTGATTACAAACAATTTGAAGTGATTGGTTATTCTTCTCCTAACTTCATATTCAGCAGGTTTAAGTATTGCCCTTCCCTGAATTTCTCTAAGCAAAGAAGCAGGGATTTATTTAAGAATCAGCCTGAAAATAAATAAAGATTTACATACTTGCCATGCCAATATTATATTTATCTGTACTATTTCACCATGGAATGCATGGGATGCAACTATATCAAGCAATTGGTTTAGTTCTCAATAGTTCTCAAAAAAGAAATTAAAAAAATGTAGTTGATGTAGTTTTTTTCTTTTTTGGCAAGACACCAAAATATCTTACTTTAGCTTTCAGAATGGCAATTAACTTACTCAGAGCTAATAGTTTGATACACTAACTTTTTTCCATAGCACCTGAAATGAGAGTGAACAAAACAGCACTTCTTTCTATAATTGCCTTGTAATTATTTTGTAAGCTTTAAGCATTTACCTTTCACCAGGTATAGAAGTAATTACATACTTCTACATACCTTGTATGTCCTTTAAATTCCATTTGTTTTGCTTCTTTTGTTATAATTTAATCTCAAAGTCTTTGATCAAAAAGAGGGAACAAAACAAAACAAAACAAAACATAATGATGGCCCAATACCATTTTCCCCCAGTCTATGAATCATTTTCTCTGCTCATCATTTTGTTTTTTTAAAGACTTTATGTATTTACTTTTAAAGAGAGGGGAAGGGAGGGAGAAAGAGAGGGAGAGAAACATCAATGTGTGTTTGACTCTCATGTGGCCACCACTGGAGACCTGACCCACAACCCAGTTATGCCCCAACTGGGAATCAAACTGGTAACCCTTTGGTTTTCAGCCCCCTCTCAATCCACTGAGCTACACTAGCCAGGGTTCTGCTCCTCATTTTAATGGTGTTTATTCCTTACTGGTTTTCTTTACCATTCATTTGTTTATGAGGTTAGTAACAACAGGATTAGAAGAATATTACCTTTATGGATTTGGCGGGGGGGAGGTATTCTGGCATACTCCAGATAAGTGTGTTTGAGTATAGATTTGTTTGACTGTAGGTGCTCTTGTTTAGCTCAGTGTAGACAATCTTGTCGCTTGGGTCATGACTAGCCTCTCACACTAGGTCCGGATACTGGGACACGCAATCTGTGCAGTCTCACAGAGCCCCGTGCTTGGTTCAATGCTCTGCTGTTGCTGAATTGAAAACCTTAATAATTTCTGAACATGGAGTCTACATTTTCATTTTGCAGTGGGCCTCCAAAATCATGTAGACAGTACACACACACACACACACACACACACACACTGTGTCAATCAGGTGTGTGGCAACATCATGTGGTCTCATAGACGTCTACGTGGAATTTTTGGAGTGGGGCTCAAAACAGTATTTGAAGAAAAATGGCCGGAAGTGTTCCAAATGCCATGAAAGCCATAGACCCAGAGATGCTGGATGCTTGATGAGGCCAAAGCCCAACAAGCGTGAAGAAAACCACACCATTTCTCATTGTGATGGTTAATTTTTTATGTGTCAACTTGACTGAGTCCTGGGGTACCTAGATATTGGGTCAGACATTACTCTGGATGTTTCTATGAGGGTATTTTTGGTTGAGATGAACATTTACATTGTAGACTGAGTAAAGAAAATTGCTCTTCCTAATGTAGGTGAGTCTTACTCAATCAGTGGAAGGCTGACCCTCCCCCAGATGAGGGAGCGCTCTTGCCTGCCGGCCTTCTAACTAGTACATTGGCTTTTTTTTTCTGCCTTTGGACTCAACTTGAAACACTAACTTTTCCAGGGTCTTCAGCTCACATCAAATGGGGCGATGTTGATGTTGAATCTGGTATTATTTCTGGGTGAGTAACATTACTTCAGTAGCCAGGTGTAATGCCACCCCTATCATTCATACGCTCGTGAATCAAAGCACTAATGAATATTGTCTTGTGTTGTGAGATTGTTACATAAGAACATGTAGAAAGTTGTATTTCTTGTGTCATGTAGAAAGGTGTATTTCCTGGAGCTTATGTGTAATGCTCAGAGATTTTCCTGAAATTCAAGAATTTGGGCTTATTGACAATTTCTGCTGTATACTGAGACCATATTTGGAAGGGGTAAAATTTATAGTCATTCATTTATTCATTTATTCACCCATCCACTCACAGAGTGTAATGGTATTGTGTTCCAACTTACACATTACATTGTAGCCAAGAGCATATTTTATTCAGGGCAGAGTTTAATATCTCCAAGACACTGCACTGGTTTCTTGCTCAAATGCATTGTCCCGTTCCAACTGGATCAGTTTCATAGCATGGGTCAAATAAGCCTCTAGCTATATAATAAAATGAGACATTTGAAATTTCTTTTTGAAAAAGCCTATGTCTGATATAGCAAAAACAATTTCTTGTATACCTCTGGGACTTGCAAAGAACCAAGTGCAGGCTATATTATTTCTTTATGGATGTATTTTGGTAATTTTGTAAATATAATTGCACTGTGAAACCTGTGTACCCAACATGATCCATCAGATCCAGTCAGAATTAAATTTTCCAATAGCAGAGCACACCAGTTGTGGCATTGAGGGAACAGTGAAGGAGGCAGATGTGAGCCAAAAAACGGGGGGCACACAGTTCTAGCACAGGTATTTGAGAGGAAGATACACATGCCTGAGAACATACTTGACAGATACAACAGTGAAGAATTGATGACCCAGGATGCCTAGTTTTGATGAGATGATGAACTGAGGGACCCATCATACATTTTTGTAAGTGAAATGCACTTTTTTTTAAAAAATGAAAAAAGAATCCTAGGGCTTTTTTTTTCTTAGAATCCTGTTGTTTTGAATCACAAGACTGGCTTGCCACCATTATAAACACCCAGCTGTAGTGTCATTCCACTTGATTGTCAAACCCCCAAGACATAGCTCCACATCCGAATATAGCTGCTCAGACCAAAGCCTTGGAAACTTCCCACAGGAACGATTCCCTCTGTTCTCTCCCTCGCTGGGTAATGTGACAGGTTTGTCCCTCACTACAACCACTATTATTTTTCAGTTCTCATTATTATACCTTTAATTCTATCTTACCCATTTATTTCCAGTCCTTTACAATTTCTCTTCCCAGTTGCAAACGATTATCTCCCTTTTATTATGATTTTCCCCTAATCATCTTCTATTATCTCTTATTTTAGTACTTGGCTTTCCTTCTTTGATGTCTTTTAGTTTGAACTTCAGGTAATTTGACCCTTTTTGTTAATTCTTTGACTTCTCATGGATCCATTATCTATTCTTCTCTTTTTCCATCTTTCATCTTTTTCTATATATTGAAATTCATACAATTGTACAGTTTGGCTGTAGCCGGCAGGGTGATGAGCTGTGGAGAGCTGTCAGAGGTGAACAAACAGGCTTTTATGATAAAAGGTCAAAGTAGAGCACACACGAAGTTAAAAAAAGAAGCATCTATTATAGGGTTTGGAGAATTGAATGTGCATGACATGATTCCTGAAAAAAAGGGAAAAAATACACTGAGTAGGTAATGACATCATGACAAGAGGAAAGCACCATTTATCTCATCAAAGCTTAGTGAACTTAAAAGCTAAAATCACATAAAGCAATTGTTTCAAAATAATTTGTGGGATAGTTAGCTCAGAGAATCAACATCTGAAGCCCATATGCACGCACCAGAAGGACCAGGTGTTGGAAATAGCACCTGGCCCAGGAGGCAGGAGATTTCACCACCTCTCTAACTTTTTTATTTTGACTTTTGGTTTTTTCCTCTACAAAATGAAATTAATAGACCTTATCGCAATAGTTTTAGACCCTGGACTCATACACTATAGCCACACTTAGAGATGGCAAAGTCTGGAAGAAGCTTTAAAGCTTTCTATTGATACAAAGTTTTAATTTAATTTTTTAAATTTATTGGTTTTTATACACAGAGAGGAAGGGAGAGTGAGAGAAACATAAATGTGTTGCTCCATCCATTTATGCATTCATTGGTTGATTCTTGTGTGTTCCCCAACCAGGGATCGAACCCACAACCTTAGTGTATTGGAATGGTGCTCCAACCAACTGAGCTACCCAGCCAAGGTCTCTTCATATATTCTTGAATAGATTTGAATGTAAATCTGGTTTTCTTTACTACTATCCTCAACTGCCTCAATAGTCATATATTTTTCAGAAGACTTTCCTACACTCATGCATCTAATAAAAATCATGGGGTATAAAATTGCAAATTATTTTGGAAAAAAGTAATTCCTAGCAGGAATCTTAATGCATACTTTTTTTGGCTCATTAATTCTACTTCCGTAAATATATACAAAGGAAAGAAAGCCCAAATACAGGGGGGAAATCAGAACACAAAGATGTTAACAAATACAGTGTTTCCTTAAAAGAAGAAAATTTTTGAGATGATGGCAATATAAAATAGTAAGAAAATGCTTAAATAAATTAACACCCATGCTTACCACTGCCATGAAGCATGTTTGAGAAGAGTTCTAACATAAAATATGGTTTATTACGTATTTAGGTAAAAAGTATGTTTTAACAATATATAAACAACATATCTTAACTGTGTTTAAAATGCTTAGAAAGAAAACAAATACAAAGATATTCATCAAAATATTGTAATTGCTTTGTTGATCTAGATGGGTTTAGGTACTTCTGTATTATTCTCTAAATTTTCTGTTACAAGACTGCTATTTTTTAATAGAAGGAATAGTAGCATAATCTTTTAATAAATCTGGGATAACTTATTAGGAAATTCCCTGATTTCCTTTAATGCTGCAGGATTATATTTCTGAAAATCAAATGCAGTGCCCTGAGGGATGTTTGAGATTTATAAATATGAAACCCAAACTAAACCAAACCAAATCAAATCCCCACCCCCAAAGTTTCCCTTCCCCTCTCTACAGGATTATACTTATTGCCCTGAATTTTATTTTTTCAGCATTTAATTACCTGTTGCATAATATAGGAAATAGTAAAGTAATTGGCTTTTATTTATCTGGAATTTTATTTACCTAAATATGTGTTTGCAGGTCTTGCATTTTCCTGTTACATGTCTCATGATATTTTGACACCTCCATTTCTTGGCCAGAGCAAATCATTTACTTGCTGAAGCACTTTGGTGGGCAGAGCGCTGTCCTTCTTAGACCTGTGGCCTGCTCAGGTTAAACAAGTCTGGATGCTTCCTGTTTGTAGATGTCCTTTCCGGAAAACCAAATCATTAGATGCAGTGACGTAGGAAAAAACAGTTGGAAGGTGAGGGAGGAAGGAGGAAAACCTGCATTACTGTTACCCCAAGTGACGTGGTAACACAGAAAAGGAAATTTCAGGGATATTTTTGGTTCTTATTTACTCCGATACTAACCAAAGTTGTGGTTACCTTGGCAACCCCTTAAGCTACTAAGCATCTAGGTAGCAATCAAAGTAGTTAACTTCACTCTCTTTTACTCTACCATGGAGTCAGGGAAAATTAATTCATGCTAAGGATAGATCACACTTCCCATGCCTTTCGTAGATGGGTTTAGACTAACCTAATTTCTTCTGTCACACCATTTTCTCAAGTCATTATTATTTTGTCTTTTAATTTTACTAAGTGGCGCAACTCAAAAGAAGCAACCCTATTCAAAAGATAGACTTTTATAAGAGCAAAGTAGAACATACACATTGAGATAATATAAGATGAATTTTAAGCTCTTCTCCAAAAATAAAAAAAACACCGGGTTCATTATATTTACAGCTTCCTGTGAGGCATTTCTTTATCACGTTACTTTCAGCTCCCTGACTTCTGGGAATGGGGAAAATCACTAGCTGGTAGAATCAGCAGTGTTTTCTCACCACCCTACGACAAGCTTGCACGCACTACGGAGTTGGGAGATGGCGGCAGAAGCACCGCGCCTCCGGAGCTAACAGGTACTCCTGTGTAGAGAGGAGGCGCTCTCACCTGTTGGGGAGAACCTGCTGCTCAAGGTCAGGACGAGCCGCATCAGCACCGCATGGGAGCTTACTGAGAAAAGCAGCGTGCACAGACCAGCTTTCACCCACGGCAAGTTGTCTCATATTCCCCAGATTTTCTGAGTCACAGTCTTCATTGTAACAAGGTCTCCAGATGACTTGAGATGCACAGCATGATTTGAGATACATCCTAACACCAGGTCTTGGCTCATGGCAAACGCTAAAAATCGATCATCCCTGCTCTCCTTCCATCGAATGAATAAGACTTTCCCCTCGCTTCAAAACAGATGGACTGTGTTTTCAAGGCTGCATCCAGAACCCAAGTGGCTAACTTTCAACTCTTCTTGTTATTGTGGATTTTTCACAGGGTTGATGCTCTGTTCTCCTTTGCAGTGGAACACTTGAATCTAACATCAATCCCAAAATGTGCTTAATTAGTAAAATTGTGTGCATCATTATCTAACTCAGAGTGCTTAGCTTTTTTAAGATTTTTATAAAACATCATATTCTAATCTAAACACTGAACATCTAAGACAGTATATTTATGCTAAAATTTACATTAAATATTTGAGAAGTAAATAAAAAAATAAGGAAATTTGGGGGTAAATTCCAAGTTTTTATGAAGTCTGGAATGTTTGTGGGCTTTGGATTTACATTTAAATCCCGTCTTTGATCCTCATTAGTACATTACTTGCTGCCATTTATAAAATATATGAATTAACTTATTCAGGGCCAGTGAGAAGATTTACATTTGCCCCTCTAATGTTATGCTTAACAATTGATCTTTATATGACAGGCATCTGAGTTGACCCACACAGAGATATACGAAAAGTCCTTTACCATTCATCACCTCTCATTATAAGAATTAGGGAAAAGTTTGAATTGTTGGATAAACAAAATAAATGAATGCAATAAGATGATTATTTTTAAATACACACAGTTATTTAAATAAATCATTAACCAAGTGTTCCCAAGAAGAGATCCTAGGGGATCAGCTTCAATGAAAACTGAAATTGCCTCTGTAATTAGCAATCATGAGCAAGCTTATCTCACCTTAGTGACTGCAGGGTCCTTTCTCACCTGCTCAAAGCTGGCGACAATCTATAACCTCCTCCTCCTACAACACACTGTGAGCAAGGGTGTCAGCCACCCCCAAATGTGAAAAAGACAAGCCTGCCTCAGAATTGTACTGACCCCAGAAAAATCTTTTTCTTCCTTTTAACACACTACCCAGAAAAGTTTCAAATGCAAACTTTCATCCAAGAAAAATTCTCTCACAAGGTAGTGAAGCCCAGATTGACACAGTTGCCAGCTAGAAAACCTGGCCATCACCTTCTTCATCAAGGAATGAAAAATATAATTATGTAGTGTAGATCCCTGAACATTTCTTTCCTTGGCAGAATCTCTGCGTTGAGCCACGTGATGCAGATTCTACGTCCCAGAACCCTGAGTCTTGTAAACTTGACCTAGCCATTGTCTGCCTGTTGTCTGGGGAGCGGCGACTCTCTCTTGCTCACTGCTGCATCTCAGTGCTGAGAAGAGGAGCTACCCTACACATCTACTGAATGAACAAATCTATTGTCTGTCTCTCCATGGGGAGAACAGGGCAGAGCTTCCTGGCTGGAATGATAGCCCCGTTTGGTGACAGATCTGCTGGGATGTAATTCCCCTCAGCCCTGAGGGCAGGGCGTGGGGCGGCAGGAGCTCTGGAGGCAATCAGCAGCCTCTTAGTGGCTTCTTCCTTTAGTTCAGTGGCTACACTAGAAAGGTATTATTATTTTGTCTGTGTGCCATGGCATGAAAAATGTTGCAAAGTTGTTCTTTAGGGTAAAGGTGATAAACACAAAATGACTGCAGGGAACTGGCCGATGATTTGAGTTCATCAGTCCTGGTGTAAGTACCAGCTAGTGATCGTTCGAGCCCTGGTTTAGAGAGCAAATAGAGTGCCCATCAAAGTATTCTGTCCAGCTGAAGTGATCACAGAAACTTAAACCCTGAGGGAATGAAGTACAAATGTACAATACAGAAAGTGAACACCTTCATGGAATTACTAATATATTTCTGTTCTAAGTTACACAAATATCAGCCTCTGAAATGTACAGGATTAGAATGCCTGTTGGTTTTATCCCCTGATCGTTTGCCCTTTTTGGTCCTCATCTTTTTGCTACACTCATTTTGCCTGTTTTATTCCCAATGACTTCTGATTCTAGCTGGCAGATGGCTATGCACACACTGACTTATGTAATAAGCGTTGCTGTGTGGCCTCATCATGTGTTTTTAGTTAATGACACCGCAACTCCTTCCCCCACACCTCTTTTATGGAAGTGCCTATAAAGTGCCAGACATTATACTAATCTCTAGCAGAAATAATTAATATGATATGCTGTGTGTCTTGAGAAGCTCACATTCTAGTAGAAGGAGACCATATGATAAACTTTAATTAAAATAATTGTAAACTTTTATAGAGCACTAATTGGGGACTAGGAATTATTCTAAGTAATTTTGCATTTATTATCTCATTTCATCCTCCTAAAATACATGTTTAGACACTATGTACCAATGTAAATTTCCTGTAATCTACCATAAGGATGCTGGGCCACTAAACAGTAAATTCCAAGATACTAGGCAGTCTTGATACATTTTCATGTAACTTTCTTACTATGTACACTCAGCTACCCTTCCACTCCCAGGCTCTCTATCATTCTAAACCTATAGGTACTTATATAGCCATGCCTGGGGTTTGGGTATGGCATGCTTCCATATATCAATGATGTCAGAAAATCTTAGGATATACTTGTGTGTGTGTGCATGTGCTTACATGCATATTTATCCACATAAACTAACTTATTGAGTGCTGTCATATACAAGAAGATCTGTGTAGGGTAGCTCTACTATGCACAGTTGTCCTTCAAAGTAAAAATAATAATCTCTTTTTCAAAACTGAAGGTAAGACCCTTGATCAGTGTGGCTCGGTTGGTTGGACAGTTGTCCTGCAAACTGCATGGTCTCGGGTTTGATTCCCAGTCAGGTCACATGCCTGAGCTGTGGGTTCCATACCTGGTTGGGGTGTGTGTGAGAGGCAACCAGTCAACCAGTCAATGTGTCTCTCTCACATCAATGTTTCTCTTCCTCTTTTTCTTCTTCCCTTCCCCGTCTTTATTTTTTTTATTTTTTTAAAGATTTTATTTATTTATGTATCTTTAGAGGGGAAGGAGAGAGGGAGAGAAACATCAATGTATGGTTGCCTTTTGTGCATCCCCTGCTGGGAGTTGGCCTGCAGGGAACCAGCCTGCAACCCAGGCATGTGCCCTGACTGGGAATCGAACCGCGATCCTCTGGTTCGCGGGCCCACGCTCAATCCACTGAGCTACACCAGCCAGGGCCTCCCTTCCCCATCTTTAAAAGTAAATTTAAAAAATCTAAAATAAAACAAATGACACTAAGAGGAGGTAGGCAATGTGCCCAAGGTTACACAGGTAATGAGTGCTAAAGATTAGATTTATACCCACACCTGACTCACATCAGATTGGGTTTTTACCCATTGCCTCTTACTTAAGGTAATTTAGTTCACCCCTTCCTCTGATGTTCATAACCTGTCTGTGATATTCCTGGCAAATGGTAGAAGGGCCCATGTCTTCAAAATGGAAATGGCAGGGTTCTTCTTGAGAAACCTTGGACTGCTCTGAGCTTTGAAAGTTAAAATACTGTCCAGTTGAAGTCTTCTTAAAAGCAAATCTTTCTTCCAGTGAAAGCAGTTCAAATTCTATCCTTTGAACCATAGAGAACTGGTCTACTTTTTCTTTTTTAGCAATCCTTGTTTTCTTCTCTGAACTTTGCTTGTTCCAGAGGAACTGCCTCTGGTTCTCCGTGGTGCCCTCAGAGTGTAGTTCTCAGCCCTTTCCCTCTTCCTGGCTGCACAGGCCCCAGGGTAATGCTGAGGGCGATGCACTTAGCTCACCCTTCTATTTACTTTCTCCTAGGGACACATGCTGCTCTGCCCCACGTTCTGTGCAGCCACTGCCCTGAGAGGGGACCATATTACCCCATCTCCCTGACAGTAGTGACCAGTAAAAATGTTTTTATATGACCACAACCTGGCCAAACAGAATTCTTCTCAGGGACTGATATAGGGGTATTGGATGAAATGACGCTTTCTCTTTCAGCCGGAACAGCCAAGCTGACACTTAGTGGTCATGCTCCCTGCCCAAGGCATCTGTTGAATAGGAGAGGGTGAGACCAACAAGCAGAAGGAAGCAGTGAGAGGCAGAGATCAAAGATTAAAAACAGAGCGTGAGATTGAGTGGCTCTGGGGCCATTCCATTATCGAAGTCAAAGTTCCAGGAGCTCTTTCTTCAGATTTGTAGGTTACCTGACAAACCAAAATTTTACCCTGCCAGCCAAAATTCTCCTTCTTTCATACGGAGTTTCTATTTTTAACAAAGGAAAGAGTCCTGATAGCTGCCCCCTGTGTTAAGGTGTAGAATTTGGAACTGAAAATACTGAAAAAGCAAGCGTGCCGCCTCTCTTTCTTCCATAGCTATCCCACAGTATGACCCCAGAATCTTCTGATTTTCTTAGCAGCCGTGTCGATACTACTGACTCACAATGAGATTGGTAACAAATAAAATGTCTACAAATTCCTCTTAATATACTAATGAGTTTCGATTCTTTTAGAGTCTGATTCTGTAATTGAACAAATTTGTTATTTCTTCAGTTTCGTATAATTGGCAACTTTGAAAAAACGTAATGTTCTTGTTTATAGCTTGGTGACCTTGGGCAAATTTTTCAATTTAAGTGACATAAACTTTGGAGAATATCTATCTCATTGATCATGTGAGGATGAAATTCATGTCCAGGGATCAGCACAAGCCTAGTATATAGTAGGTGCTAAAATGTGGTAGCTATCTTTACAAAGAAAGAGAGAAAGAAAGAAAGAAGACATTTGAAAAAAATAGAAAATTGTGTTGTCAAATTTAAAGTCTTTTAACTAGGATCTTTGATATAACTATTTAGGCACTTACGAATCTGTTTCTATGTGTGATTTTTCAGGCTATGTCATCTTGTGAAGTGTGACAAGTGCCTTGCTAAATCTAAATGAACGTAATCCACGAATCTAGAATCCATGTCCAAAGGAGAATACAGCCAGTCTGACCCAACTCCTTCTTTGTGGAGTCATCCTAGCTCCTGTTGATCTCTACTTCCAATTCTGAGTACTTGCCAACTCTGAGTTTCTTTTTGTTTTTCTCCTTCACTGGGCACAGTGTTCTTTACTGATGATACATGATAAGGTGTGGCTCCCTAAGCTCCTCCACTTCTGCAGGGGCTGGGGCCGGAAGAGCCTCAGTGTGTTGAGGAACTGAGTTGGGGAAGGGCTTTCCAGTAGCTCAAGGCTCAGGATTCTTCCCCATGCTTCCCTTGAGGCTGGTGGTCCACAGGTTCGTTACTCCTTGGAGACCATTTGTACCATAAGGCCTGCCATCCCGTTGCTATAGCCAAAATAATTATCACACCAGGAAATGAGATGAACAAAGTAGTCATAGAGGGCAATGCGAGCCACAGCATCAAAAGTAAGAGTGTTATTATTAAAGTCATAGGAGACCACTTTTTCCATAGTAGAGCTCAGGATGCCCTATAGGGGGCCCTTTGATGACTACTTCACCACCTTCTTAATGTCCCCATATTTGGTAGCTTTCTCCAGACTGAACATCAGATCCATAACTGACACAGTGGGGCTGGGACACCCTGCCAGCGAGTGCAGGGTGACCTTGCTCACAGCCTCAGTAGCACCAGTAGGATGACATTTTGACTATCTCCAGGCCCATCATGCCACAGTTCCCCACAAGGACCACCATGGGCTTCTGTGTGGCTTTGATGGCATGAATGTGGACTTGAGTTTCTTCCTCCATAATGCCCAGGTTGGCGTGAATAACCTTGGCCAGAGAAGCAAAGCAGTTGATGGTGGAGGAGGCATCACTGACAATCTTGAGGGTATTGTCAAACCTCTCCTGGTTTATGTCCAAACATTGGGGCATCAGCAGAAAGGGAAGAGGTGATGAAGACCCTTCTAGCTCTATTCTTCAAGTGAGCCCTCACTGTGTCCAAAATAGTGAAAACACCAGTGGGTTTTATAAAATGTTTAGCATAGCATCACCCCATTTGATGTGAGCAAGAGCTTGCTCCTGGAAGATGGAGATGGGCCTTCCACGGACAACAAGCTTCCTATTCTCAGCTTTGGCTGTGTCATAACCTGCCATGGGGAGACTCATACTGAAACATGTTGTAGATCATGTCATTGAGGTCAGTGAACAAGTCAGCGATGACGACAGTATCCTCTTTGCCAGAGTTAAAGGTAACCCTGGTAACCAGGTGCCCAATATGGTCAAATCCCTATACTCTTTCTGTACTCTGAACTTCACTGTGGTGCCTTGTGGGTGTGGCTGCCACACCACAGGAACGAAGCTGTGTGTGGGACAGGGAGGAGCAGAGAGCTTCATTTCTGTAATGATTGTTAAATTGTCTTTAACATTCACTTCAGGCCTAGAAGTCTAAAGTGTTTACATAGCTAAGTACTGGGCTTTTTAAAAATAAAAACTACCACAGTTTCTCTGTGGCCTTGTGGCACCAAGCCCATTTCTCTGTGATGGTAAAGACAACACAGTAATTTCAAGAGCCAAGTTTTCAGTAGTCTGAAATACAGCCTCATTGAACTCAACAGGTGCTTTTCTGTAATTCATTCAACTACCCATGATGGAAGTTCCTCTTGCTGCTAATGTTCATCATGCTTTTTTTTAAAGTCTGAAGATCATTCTCAACACTTATATATATATATATATATATATATATATATATATATATATACACACACACACACACACACACACATGTGCATATACATATGTGAATATAGATATAATTTTATATATTGATAACATATAGCATTTAGTGTCCAAATCTAAAGTTCACTTTATTATCTGTGGGGGCGACTTTCCTCGCAAGTCCCCCCAGTGCCACAGATGAAAGTGAATATGACGGAGACATGATGTGATCTGCTTGGGGAAGAGAAGTGAGCAGTGGCCAGTTTCACAGGGGAAAAAGGCCAACAGTGGCCAGTTTCTCCAAGGAGAAAAAAGCCTCGAACCCCCTCCTCCATAGCCTTTTATTGGGTTGGATACACAGGAATACAGGGTGGCAAGGATCAAACAGTAGATGACATTTCAAAGATATCTGAGGGCTTAGTCTGAGTCAGTGTCTGTCAGGAAGAGAGTTGCAGAAATTTTGGGAGACGTACTCATTTCCTCTCGGACCCTGATCATATGAATGAAAGCACTCTTAGCAAAGCAGGCTTCACAGGTTTATCAGGAAGTCTTTGTGATGCCAGATTTTTCCCCAGGACACACTCTAGCAAGGCAAGGAGCTGCACCTCTCCCCAACAGGTATTCAGGCTTAAGGGGATTAGAGCCAGGAAGCACCTCTCCCAGAGAACATGGGGACTCAGACTATGTCAAAGTAGGGGGGCGGCGCAAGAGTCCATTGCTCCCTCTTTGTTGTAGCCTCCTCAGTCCTTCCATGAAGGCCTCCCCAGTGATTCAGTCTGGCTTAGGTTGCCCCCCACTGTGAGGGGTCTTACCCATCATTGACTTCTGACCAACCTTTGGGGACTGGGAGAGGAAACTGAGGCAGCGTGTGCTACCAGAGACAGGCTTTGTCTCCTGCGGCTGGCACTCCAAAGGTTGTCCTTCACAGTTAGCCACAAAGGGTCGAGATACAATTCCTAAAACTAGGCAGAGTGGTCTGCAGCAATTATCCATGCTCTGAAAATTGGTGTATATACAACTGGGATTATAAATGTTATTTTCTGCTCGCTCCCTATTTATTTCATGAGTAAATCACTGGGCACTGCCTACATTTTGTTCGCATATCAGACCTACAGTCTTCTGTCATAGCAGCCAGTTTCACAGGTTTATCTGTGTATTTTTTTTCTTTCTCTTCCACATCCAGTTTAATCATTTGATTGTTCCACATAGCATTTAGACAAATATATTCTTTCCTGCTCTTATTAAGTAACACTAATTTAGCTTGTTGAGGCTTTAACTTACAGATATCTACATTCATGCAAAGTAAAATGATAAAATTATTATAATGAATCCCTTTTCAATAATAGTTCTACTTTATTAGTGCCCCTTATGAACTACTGTTTTAAGAATTTGTCACATTTTTCATAACTGAATCAATAAATGTTTGCCTTATGTAACTTTAGCTCAACAAGCCTAATTAAGTTGGAGTTGAAGGGAGACGGTGCCAATCAGGGTGCCTCAGACATCTCAATAAGAAGCACTTGATTGTATAGGACACTTTTTTTTAAAAATCAGGTTAAACAAATATAAGAGGGGTAATTGGGGAAAAATAAAATTGCAACCCAATAAAGCCACTTATTAAAGTTATCATAGGGAAATATCATGATGACTTTCTCTTGCACATTAGACTGTGTGGCGGTTTTGCTTTGTTTTTCTTTTTTCCCCTTATCTGTTCAGAAGGCCTAAAGTTCAGGATAATGGCAATTATTCCTCATTATCATATGCTTTGTTTCTTGTGACCTTTTTCACCTCTCTGGTCTCTTCTCTACTACCCCCACCCTGCCCCTCCCAGTTACAGGTGGGCACAGGTATAATGGCACTCACTGCCATCTCTTGGAAATTTGGAATATGTCTTCTTTTCTTTTAAGTTTTGATACAGTTCAACTGAAGTGTCAAGTACAAAACACAAAGTATCAGTATATAGGTCTTGTCTATAAGTTGATTAGAAAGGAAAGAAGAAAAAGAGGGAAGGGCCCTGGCTGGTGTGGCTCGGTGGGCTGAGTATCAGCCTGCAAAGTGAAAGTAACTGGTTCGCTTCCCAGTCAAGGCACATGCCTGGGGTGTGGGCTGGGCCCCTAGCTGGGGGCACATGAGAGGCAAATATTGATGTTTCTCTCATACATTGATGTTTCTCTCCCTTTCTTTCTCCCTTCCCCTCTCTCTAAAAAATAAATAAAATCTTTTAAAAAGAGAGAGAAAATATGTTATCTGGGCATACTTCTCCCCTTCTAAAAATCCGGATCTAGTTTTTTGAGTAACAATGAATGAAGAGTCAACACTAGGGAAGAAGGTACTTCATTTTTACCTCCCTTTCTTGTTTAACATCCTTCACTGAATTCAGGTTGAATTCTTTTATTCTTACCTTCGTCAGTAAACAGGCTTTGGTTCCATTTTCTGTTTCCAGCACCCTGATTTCCTCTTGAGAAATTACAACTTTTTCATTCTATGGGATTCAGATAGACATTAACATAGGAATGGCTTCTCTCCAGACCTAGAGACTGGTGGAGGCATGAACCCTTGATCCAGGTTGTTTCATTCAGACCTTCTGATATATTGGAAGCTTGTGGTCAAAAGAACTGAAAGGAAGCCTTCTTTGTCATGCAGTTGCTGAGAGAATATAATGCAAGGTTGGAGCCCTTGACATCCATTTCACCAGGGAAAGGAAGTACACAATAAAAACAAAGCCCCCACACATCACAGCATGGCCAAAAGATGAAAAGAGCAGGTCTTAGTCTTGGTAACACCTTCGGAGCACCTGGATTCAGCTGCTCCTGAAGACATCTATCAATAAGAATTTTGGGGTTCATAATAAAGTCCTATTTTTTGTTTAAACTATAGAGTGAGAAACTTTGCTATTTCTTACAAATTCCAGTTACATTATGTTTCTCCAAAATCAACACTCTTCATTTTTCTGAGCACTGAAAAGCATATTATTTATCTGCTATTTGTATTCATTTCCACTTGGTAAAGAAAGCATACTTTTAGATCTGCTTGTCTCCATTGCCTTTTCTCATTAGCCTCATTTTCACATCACACTAATTGAAAAAAAACTACTGCTATGTTCCTTGTCTCCTGAAAAGTGGTTGGCACAACAATAAACAGTCTTCTCCATTCCTTATTTCCTCTATTGGAACTTTGGGCTCACATAGCCCTTAGCATGTTACGTACCTCCTCCACGGTATCTGCTTTGACCCAACTTACATACCCTTTCTTAACTATATATGAAATCTAGTCATTTTACTCTAACCTTAAACTTAACGTAAAGACAAAGGCCTTGATAATTGAGAAGGAAATTAAAATTGATGTACTTAGTGTGAGCGAGAGAGACTTTAGAAATTCAGAGTCTTAAACAGTAAAAGTTGGCTTCTTTACTTGCTAAGACCTTAGCATCAGTATTTAGAATTTATAGCTCATTCAAAATTAAATATTGGCATACTAAAAGTATTACTGCTTATTCATGTGTTTCTTAAAATTTAAATATTAATTATTTATCCAGTTGGTTAATTATTTTTAAAAGCACAAATAAGTATTTTAAAAACTTTTACTATTTCCCTTTTTAGAGACAGAGTATTAGGATTCTTGTACTAATACCTCCTTTGAGACATAACCCCCTTTCTCCTCTTCTTCGTCCTTCTCCCCTCCCCCATCCTTCTCCCCTCCCCTCCTTCTCCCCTCCCCCATCCTTCTTCCCTCCCCCATCCTTATCCCCTCCCCCTCCTTCTCCCCTCCCCCTCCTTCTCCCCTCTCCCCTTCTCCCCTCTTCATCTCCCTCCTCTTCCACTTCTGTTTCTCCATCTGGTGAGAGAAGAGCTTTCTTCCAAAGAGCCATCCTTACATTTGTGTTGAAACACATTCCTTTTAAAAACTGGGGGTGAAACAGCAGTTTTTTCCTATTCATTTATTTGAATTTTTTAAAAATTTGGATTCTCCATGAGCTGTTATCATATAAAAACAGCCTAGACCCTTGAGATGTTCTGGAACGAAGATAATTGGTACACATTGTGATCGTTAATAGAGAATTGGTGTACAACACTGGCTCTTTACAATGCAGTGCTGATAACCATAATTGGGGACACGGAATAAAGCACACTTCAGAGACATACTATTTCTATGGGTCTCCTTGGGAAGAGGCAAGCCGCATCAAGAACTGACATTGATATTAAAATATCAAATTACCAAATGATAACCTTCAGGGAAATGTGTTCAACTATTTAAATTACATTTTACACATTTTCCTCCCGGTGAGAAT
Organism: Sturnira hondurensis; assembly: GCF_014824575.4. Taxonomy (NCBI): domain Eukaryota; kingdom Metazoa; phylum Chordata; class Mammalia; order Chiroptera; family Phyllostomidae; genus Sturnira; species Sturnira hondurensis. Next base: position 7,102,316 of record NW_028075269.1, read on the forward strand.
ATATCATTTTTAATATTCTGGGGCCATTCGTAAAGTTGGTTAAAAGCACAAAAAGATATTAAGAATAACACATTTTAAAAGGATAAATAACCTTCGCATTATATTAAATTATGATAGCAAAACAATTTCAGAAAGATAATAGAGGAGAAATATCAGTTGAGATGAATGAGGTGGAAAATGCAGTATCGCTGCCGCCAAGGCTCTTTTTCACATTGTAAGAAACACAGTCCCTCGGGGGAAGAATGAGTTCAGGTGGGAATCCAGAGGAAAGAGAAACACCAGAATATACTGGTTTTCTTCATCCCCTCTTGTAAACGTCAACCATCAGGAGAGACACCGTGATGAGCAGCACTGACGCCTTGTCAGGACTGAAGAAATGGTGCCCCTGCCAATGGCAGTATTGGCTGCTCCCCACCTGCAAATGTGGATCCTCTTCAGAAATTTCCTTAGGCTGGGGAGGGCTGCTTCATGGTGTGGACAGTCTGTGCCCAATGACTGGCTGAATTTTGAAGCTAGAGGCCCAGACTCCATGAGGCAAAGTGGGAAACACTGGAATTCTTTCCCAGCTTCCCCATGAGGGTGGCTGAAATATTTGTTGGGAAGGAATCAACTTCTCTCTCTTCCCAATTCTGCACACAACTCTTGCCCTTTCTCTTCTTTGCTTGCATTTTTACCCAGAACATTTTTCTTCCTCCTTGCTAAGAATAACACATATTCACATAGGCACACATAGACATACATACATATGTGTGTATGTGTTTGTATGGAATCTTCAGATTCAGGTTCAAATTAACTTTTTGTCTTAAAGTAGATAGCCTCTTTAAATTGACTTTATATATTCCTGTTTTGATTTGGAAATAAAAACTTCTATTTTCAAAATCTTAGGATATACCTCAGTTTTTTTTTTTAGTTACATAAGCACTCGGTCATTTCCAAAATCTTCAGACAATTAGGTTCAGTTATTTTTCTGTACTATATACAATGCTTCAATGAGCTTATACCTATAAGGCAAATACTTTTTGTATTGTCTAACTGAGGTTATACCCCAGAGTAGACCAAAGAAATGCTTATAAGATATGAATAAAGACTTTCTAAGATAGATTTTTTCAAATCACAGTAGTGTGGTAATGGATCTTTAATTTTTAAAACTATTCTGTTTTCTCAGATTTTTTAATTTATTATGAAAATTCATGTACCAGTAAAAACATTACCAACCTAGAAAGTGAATATGGCTAGCTGGTCTTGGTTTCCTTTAATCTCTCAGGAAATAACAAAATATTCAACCTTCTGAGACAACTTAAATTTATGTTTCTGTAGTCTGTGCTGACACTGCTAAGAATGAATCATTAAATGTGAAAGGAAGGTAAAAGGAAAAATGTTTAATCAACTGCTCTTTCCTGGTGCTACATTTAGAAAAGCTATTTTTTTTTGATATACAGAATACATTTCAATGGCTAGGATATAATAGAATCAAAAAAGATATTTGTCAATAGTTGGGTTTATAAATGCATTTGCATGCTTATAGAATGAAAGTTTGGCAACTGTAATGGAATATAGAAAATGTGGGGATGAGAGTTTATTTTTTGATATAAGGAGAGATTTCTTGTAAAGTGAAATAATGGCGCTCATTAGATACCTCAACAAGAGGAACTGCATTCCACATGGAAGGAAGAAACTACTTCATCCCCTTCTGTAAATTTCTAGGCTGCAGTTTCATCACATGATAATCTTAACTACATAGAATTCAACTAAAAGGGGCATTAGATTAATCAGATTTTGTTCCTAGGGTTTTGCTCCAGGGCAAAATAAAGGGCCCAAGGGTCAGCCAATTAAATAATATATATATGGTTTATATTCTTGATTAATAGTTTAATTCTAAGGTTTAGGTACATACTACTTTAATAGTCATGTATTTTATACTAGACAATGAGGAATGACAGACACATGGGACAACTTATTTTTTTGAAGAAATATTTTTGAGTGCCTAGATAGGCCACCTGTTGGGATAAACACTTGGATTAAATGGTAAACTAAAATGCCTATTGTCTCAGTCCTCATGGAGTTAGACTCTAGTGGGTGATGTAGATGTGAAAAAATATTTTTGTTTTTAAAAATTAGTAAATTGAAACTCAGCTAGGCAGTATTTGGGAAGTTAAAGAATGCTTTTAAAAGTGTGTAATAGAGCCATTTGACCTAATTATGAAGATAAGAAAAAGCTTTCCCAATGAAGGAGTGGGTGGTCAGTGAGTTGAAGAATGACAAAATTATTAGTTTAAGAATAAAGGAGAGACTTTCTGCAGAGCTGAACTTTAAAAAATATTCTTTGATATTGCTTTCTATATGAAAAATACATCTGACCAGAAGCATAGTAACTTCTATGGTGATAAAAATACACCTATCCGAAGAGTTTTATTCCATCATTCTTTCAACAAATAATTATTGTATAGAAAAGATTGTGGAAAGAAAGTGATAAACAAGAAAGACAAAGTTACTTTATCCCATGGAGCTTAATTTCTGGTAACCCAAAACAAGTTAACTTGTTAATAAATAATTTCATATATTAATAAATGGTGTACATAAAATAAACTTAGCCAAAGAGCTAGAGAGTGAATGTGATAGCAGTGGATTTTTGTATGTATGTATGTATGTATGTATGTATATGTGCTTGAATGTGTGTGCAATAATTTTAGATATACTGGCCAAGATATGTAGAAATAACTGACATCAAAGAAGAGACCTGAAAACTGAGAAAAATGTATGAGGAAATATCAGTTTAAAGAGGATCACATGGAGGCTGAACGGGGATGGACAATAATCGCAGGGCTCTATATCAGACTCTTCATTCTGAGAAAATGGGGTGCTTGGAATATGGTGAAGGTAGGAAGGAACGCTAGATGATGAGGATCTTGGGAGCCACACAAGAGTGCTTGGAAGGTTTTAAGCAAGAGAAAAAAAATAGTAGCCAGCACTTCCTCTACCAGCATTTTGTCCGGGAACTGAAGGTAACATCAATGATGGTGACAGTGAGAGGAACGGAAAGAAGTGGTGAGATTCAGGATCTGTTGAGGATAGTTACTGCTGATGGACTGGACTTTGGACGGGGAGGGAAGGAGAGGAATCCAGCAGGGGTCCGGATTTTTAGTTTGGCCAGCTGGGTTAATCCTGGTGCCATTTACCAAGAAAGCATCATATTTCTTTAAATCTTAAAATGCTTCTCACCTTAACCCTTGCTCATCTATCCATCCATTCTTTTATTTCATCATTGAGTGCTTACTGTGTGCCTGGTGAGAAGCACAATCCTATGGGAACACAAAGACAAAAAAAAAAAAACCAACTTACATTCTCGATAACAACAGGTGGACTGGAAAACTAACAAATAGTCCTACAGACCGATGAGTTGGGTGAAGGAACTAAAGCAGCCCCTGTGGTAGAGATCGAATCATGGTACGTAAGTTAACTAGGGTGGTGTGGGGTGAGGGGCGGTCCGTGAGATATAAGCCAACAGCTATAGAACGCAAAGGAGTCAGGCCAACTAGGAAAGGTTTTTAAATCTTTTAATTCATAATTTAAAAAGTTATTATCTACCAAATGAGATTTATGACTCTAGTAAGACTAGTTCCTCTTACTGAATATCCTTGAAAACAAATTCATGACCATGATTTTTTTCCACTTTAGATCATTAACATCTTTTGATCTTTTTTCAAAGTAATATTCATATTCTCACTGATTAAAAAGATAACAGAAATACTACATTAAATTACATTATAGAAATACAAAATATATAGTGTGACATTTCCTATTATTTCATTATTCCTTCTCTGAAACATAGATTGTCAGCAGTTTTTTAATACTATTCCATATTGTATTTGCTGTATTTTAACATAATAATGCAATGTTCCATGTATTTCTTTAGAGCTTGTGGGTTTTTGCTTTTATTTGTTTTTATTTTTTTACCTTATGATATCTTGAATAGCTTTCTTTGAAAACACACGTGGAATGTTTTATTGTTTTTAATAGCCACACAACCCATTGGTGTATCTTCCACTGGTATTTAATGGTTTCTCTCTTTAAGAGTACCAAGATTTTTTCCATTTTCACCATTATTATAGATGATGAATGAAAAGATCTTAGCAAGGATGGGGTATTTCTAAAGAACATAGCAGAAATATTAGGTGGAGTGAGTATGCATATTTTAAATATAAGAGGTATATCTATATTGCATTCCAAAAGTTTATACCATTCTCATTCACTTATGTGAACAGAGCCCAAGAGTACCCATTTACAGTTTTCTTTGATAAGATTGCATATCAGTATATGATTTTTATGTTCATTTCTTAGAAGATAACCAATGCATTTCATGTTGATGTTATTTCCATTTTAACAAATGGATTCCTCATTTCTAACTTCACTTATGAACAGTAATGCTTTAATGACCATTCACATCACCATCCTACATTTCTTTCTGAATTTGATGTGTTTTATTATCCAAACATGCCTCATATATGCAAAGCCCCAAACCAAAACAGCTTCAAAATTTAAAGGAGGTATTAACATTCTCAACACTAAACACAATTTGGAAGTTGAGAAAAACTTAATATGAGGCTGGCTAGTATTTGTTCAAGAAAAAGAAAGAGCAGTAAGGGTAGATGTTGTGATCCTCGGCCAGTGACAGGGCCCTGCAGTGGTTCCCATCTGAAGCCATAGCCCAGAGATGCCCAAAAGCAGAAGCAGCAGGAAAAACGGTTTGTGAGTATTGGGTAGCACTTATATCTGAGTGGCATTTATTGAAGATTTCTTGAGGTTTCCCTTTACACATGCAATGTGTTTTTTTCCTTTGTGAGTGTTCTGCAAATACTTAGAAGAATATATCTGTGTGTTTCAGGTTCCCTCTCTTCAGTCTACTTCCACAGTCATATTATTCTTATCCTTTAGGCTTTTTATCTTAAACTGGGCAATGTTCTCCCATAAAGAAGAAAGCAATCCACAAGTGACACATAGCATTTTTCAGGAGTGTTGAGATCAGTATCAAACACTGGGAACTTCTGTTAAAGTTTGATTTGGGGAAAGCACCACTGATATATGTGTGTGCGTGTGTGTGTGTGTGTGTGTGTGTGTGTGCCTAATACCCTCGAGTAATTTCTATATATCACACATGGACAATGGCTCCCTATGTGTCCATTCCTGTTGCGTTTTTGTCAGATATTTTGTAGTTGTATCTCAAACATTTTTATTGCTCTATGTCTTTTAGTACTTTTTTCCCCCCTCTTAGGTCTTTACTTTCGATGTAGCATGAATTTATAATGATCTTCATCTCCCCTTTGCCTTACATTCTAAATTATCTATCAAATTTTTATTTGCACATTATTATTCTTTAATGTACATTTAGCAATCCATTCATTTTTGACATTTTATTCTCTTATAGATCTCCTGTGTAAATAGGAAAGCAAGATATAGTTTATTTTAGTCTGCTTCAAGAGATTATGCTTTGTCATGGTGAAAGTCACTGTTTCTATTTACTCTTAGCTGCTTATTTATGTTCTCCTATTTTGTTTTGTACCTTTTGTTTTACAGTATTTTAATTTCCTTTTTTAATTTTTTAATTTAAAAAGAATAGTCTTCAGGGGTTGGTGCAGTAAAACCTGTTTTTAATTGTGCAGGTGACAACCCCTCTGTTTACCTAACAGATTGTTGCAATTACATGAACCTAATTTCAAGTTATGAACAAAATAGTATCTTTTGGCCTTTCAATAAACAAAGATAGGGAATTTTGTGCTTACATCTTTAGAATTATGCAGTAGATTAATTTTTCATTCAAATACAAATTACTACCATTTTGTAATGATCATTGAAATTGTTATGCCTTTTCCCCTATGTCAGCTTATTCATTGATCACTGACAGCCCTGACCAATCCGGGTTTAAGTTCATTATTTCAATTATTTTCAGGTGCCTGAGTAATAGATTTAGAAAAAGAGCTTAGATGATATACATTTTTTTTCATGTAGCCATTTTCAGGGACCTTAATGACTTTAATGTCTGTAAGGCTCCTAACATGACTTCACTATTGCCAGCTCTCTCAATTTCTGCAGAAACACATTCAGGTGAGCAGACTTAAGATGATATACATTTTGAGAATTTTATATGAAATATTTTTTCTCTTACCTTCATGTATGAATAATTATAGAATGGCATACAATTTTGGATATAATAAAATTTTCCCTCAGAGCTACTCAGATACTTTTTTTTTGGATGGTGCTAAGCACAAGAGCACATGGGAAAGATCTCTGTGTCCTAAGTCCTCTCATTTTCCCCAATGGCCAATGCTGAAACACTGGGAAAACAAAATTAACCACAGCAGTGTTGAATTATAGCTCTTAGAATAAAATAAATATTCCTGTGTCCAAGCTGATATAAGTACATAATTGAATAAATAATTGAAGATAAGGGACAGCTCTCTGATAAATGAAATTCTGTAGAAAGTGTAGTAGGAATGAGGGAAATGGAAACTCTCATTAGAACCTTGTAGTAATAATTGTCTGACAAGGTTTTCCAAAGGAAGCTAAAATTAGGGGACCTCGTACAAGAAAATACAGGGCATTTCTGCAGACTCAAAGTGTCTATCTCGGGATATTTATTAATTACAAAGAGAAAAAGAATAGTTTTAGAGTAGAAAAACCAAACAAACAGCACTTTAATGAAGTGATGAAGGATGTTATCACTAGTAAAATAACACACTGATACTGTGTGGCCTCTGATACGATGTACCACCCACTCGTCTTAACTATAAGGCAAATTCTTAGTGCAATTGCACAGGAAATGCCAGGAAAGATGTTTGAGTGTAGACAGTACACTAGGAAGGAATAGAGACAAAAAACAACGTTGCTATACCCTTACTGGGTGTGTTTTTCAATCCCCTCTAATCATTTTTCTTTCTCCCAGGGAGACATTAAAAAAAATGGATAGTAGTTTCTTGCCATGAAGAGACTACTTTAAAAAGCGGTGCTAGGATGCTAAATATGGATTTTGATGAGTATCTAAAGAATTCTCAAAGCCAAGGCACATTTGTCTGAGCATACAGTATATGTACTTTAATTACATTAAGTGAGATTTAGAAACATCTGACATCTGTTTACTAGTAAACATTTAATGAAGTATTTGAACATGACGACGTTAAATGAAATGCTTTAAAGAAGCCGTTAGAACTCTGCAGCCCTAACCAACTCATAGGAGAGCAGTAGATTCTTTTACTGCAATCAGGGAGGACGGGGCCCATTTGCTGCGTGTTCTTTGTTTCTTCCCCTGTGCCGTCTGCCTCTGCCCGTCACCTCTCCCTCGGTGATGATCAATTCTTCAGCAGGCCCCGTGGGTGAGAAGGTTGGCATCGTGGCGATCAGAACAGCGGGTCCACAGTTTTTCACTCACAGACCATTGTGCATATACACATTTAAAAAGCATTTGTGCCCCTGGTAAAGGTAAAGAGTGAGTCTCATTAAATTATTTTTTTCACGTGGGCATGGTGTAGCTACTGGAACTCATAAGACTGACTTTTATCTGGTGATTAAATATAAAACAAACATTACAGCTTTAGCAGATTCCATGTAAACATTGCACACATGGAAAATCTTTTATCCCATGCCATGTGGTTTTTAAGAGAGAATGTCTAGGGGTAGACACATGGGGACACGGTTTCCCAAATGCAGGGTATACACGCACACACACACACACATACACACACACACACAGAGTTGTGGGGCCTCTGGAGACAAAGCTGCAGGGTGTCTGTCTCGAAACCTCACCTACTGGACACCCTACTACATTCAAGCACCCCCACGAACCTAGAACCCCTCTAGATTCATAGTGAATCACTTGGGACTTCCCCGGGGGGTACTTCTGAGGCCTCCGAAGAGCCATCACTGTGGAGACTTTTCCAGATCCCTCTCTAGATACTGGATGTCACATTTCACCAGGGCTCATTCCTGTTCTCTCGCGATACACCTGTGTGGCTGCGACTTCGCTGGAGATGGAGGGAATCGAAGGGTGGTGTTAGTTGTGGATAAACGACTTAACCAAGCCTGCCGTTCCAATAACACTGGCGTCTGAAAAGACGCTTTTCATGCGCTCAGACAGACAGCAAGAAGTATTGCATGTTAAGCACCTAGCATGCTGTGCCTGCCAAACACTCACGTGGCTATTTTTGTTGTTTTGCTGTCATTACTGTTCTGGCATCACAAAGAGCCTGTAGCCAGCTGGCACGGGGTCTCTTCTGAGTTCCAGTTTCTTTATCTGTGACGCTTTCTAATTAGTTCTATGGCTTCTATCTGTTGTCTAAATGTAGGCTAATTGTCTAGTCCCATTCTGGACCCATGTCCTCAACAAACAGCAAAGTAAAATGGTCCTGGCGTGTGTTTATTCAGATTCCAGACTGGCTTAAATATTTTTTCCTATAATAATACTTGCAATGATGACTAATAGTCATCAATAGCACACTCTATGCCAAGTGTGGCACTAAGCCCTTTACACGGATTACCCTGTTGGATTCATGCAAGAATTCCATGAGGAAGTTATTATTATTATTCTATTTTTATTGATAAGGAATCCACAAGTCAAAAAAATTAAGTCATTTGTCACAAGACATATAACTAGTAAATAACAGAATTAAAATTAAACCCAACCACTTAACTACTAAAATTGTCTGCTCCTATCACTTCTTGAGTGGTTTCCTCTCACTCTGTATATTGTCTGCCCTGCCCTGTTGCTAAGTTGTGTCTGGCACACGGATCTCTTCCACCCATGAAGTGAAAATTCACTACTTTTGTAGCTTATCTCCTTTTACAATTGCTGCGACTTCATCTTCCTTTTCAAAAAGCGTAAATCACCAATAAGGTGATTTAAAAGAGCAAAACAAAAGCATTCAGTCAACAAGTGAGCTTCTACCAAGTGTCAGGTACTGTTCTGGATAATGCAGACAGAGCAAAACAAACAACATTCTGGTCTCATGGCACCTACAGGGCAGAGGGCAGACAGGAAGTAAGCAAGCCAATGATCAAGGTAACTGTTGTAGCGATGCATGCTTTGAGGAAAATAAAACAAAAGGATGAAAACAAATGACTTACAAAAGCGTACTCTGCTTTTGATTTTAACAGAAGACTGGCAGCAACATACTATATATATATATATATATATAGTTGCTAGAGAGCTGTTTTTATAGTCACCCTGGTGTCATTTCACAGTAGTAACACAAAGCTAAACATGAGTTTATTTGGTGGATAGATTAGTATTTCCATTTCTTCCATGATGAAAAAAGTAACCAAATCTAAGCCTTGGAGTGGGAGGGAAGGATCTGGCGAGAAAAAGAAGAAAGTCAGATTTTAGACCAACATAAAACTGAGTCATAAAATTTAAATATTCAAAGTAATGGTTTGAATTTCTTCCCTAAGAACTGAAGCTAATCAATTTCTGTTATATAATTATAATCTCACCTAAAATGCTAAAATTAAAACAAATATATAAATTAGTATGACTCACCTATACAATATTTAAAAATGATTATTTTATGAATGATCAGTGATGATGAGTTATGCCATATTTTTTAAAAAGTAGTCTTGCATCTTTAAGCTCTTAAAATCACATCTTATATTAGCATGGAATTAGTAATAAGAGATAGCTTTCAGTCTCTTAACAACAGTCTACTTTTCAAGGATACTCCAATTGGTCAATGTTCCAAATAATTAGTGGTGTCTTGAAATGGCACGCTGCTCCTGATGAGGTCTGAGTAAGGTAGAACGTAGAGGTTCTGTGGTTTCCATGACCTGGATGCCTTCCTAGGTAATGGCAGCAGGATGTGCTGATTACAACTAGACTGTGTGTGCCCCAGTCCCTGCTGAGCCACTCACTGGTGATGTGATCTTCAGTACACTATTTATTTTTCAGTTTTCTTGTTTGAAAAAAAAAACCACATGTCCTAGGAGGCATTGCATTTTAGGAATTGGGTTGTAACTCTCTTCATTTACTCTTCTTTTGTCTTCCTGTACCTTCCCAAAGCAAAATGGAAATTTGATAACTCAGAATAAAAGTCTATCAACACTGATTCTCCAAATGAATGCAATGATCTGTAAGAGAAATAATTGCCTACCTTTGGGGCAAAAACTCAGTTAGGGATGAGTTTTTTTTTTTGCCTACAATTGTGGATTGAGTTGGTCCTGTATCTCTAGTCCCATGTACTACCCATCACTTTCTCTAGTGTGAATTATTGATAACTTTTTGGTGGATTTTTCTTAGATTGATTAAAATTGATAACTGAAGCAAATATTTTCAAAATGTGACAGCTATTGTGGGGGTGGGGCACATATACATGAAGTCAGAATGGGGGGAACATCTGTTTCTTTTGTAATGACATATGAGATTGACTTCCTCATTTTACTACTCATGTAAAGTTAATTAAACATCTGCACCCTGCCTTTTATTCCCCAAGGTTCTGACATTTTCCACACATTCAGATACCTTCATTTTTATTGATTGAACATTTCCCACGCTGCTATTCTGACAGTTACCAATTGGTGATATGTCAGGGGTAAAACTCTACTTTTGAGACTTTGTCAGAATATCAGTGCAATTTTTGACCACTAATTATGGGATGTGGGATAAAATCTGTGCACTTTACATTCCTTTCTTTTTTTCTTTCTGTCCGATTCCACAGATATCAGCGACAAATTCCAGATCACTTCCATGTGTCTACAGTGCCTATATAACTAAGTTTCAGAACAATTCAAGTTCAGTTTTAAAAATAACCAGTGATTCACTATGCAGATCTTAGATGTATTTTTACACTCCCAGGCATATTCCTGTGTCCCTTTGGTGCCCCTTCAAAAACCACCCAGGGTCTGATCTTCTTCAGGAATGGCAGATTTATTGCTGTGATTACAAGGAATGGGGAAATCTGTCTGTTTCTCTTTCATATAAATGTGAGGGCCTAGATATAGATTTTGATGGAGCTGGACAAAATTATCTTATCTCCTAAAGACCTCCAGTGAGGGAGTTTGTGGGCTAAAGATACTAACTGTGTCTAAAAACCCTCTGAACTATGCCCATTTCTCTTCAAGTGATTTCAAAGGACAACCCTGGCAACCAACTGATTGCTCAGCCTGCATTATCAATGGCCTATGTAGGTGCCGCAATTTAAATTGGCTCCCTGGCTTCTTGGAACGATAGTATTTTTGAGGGATACATCTCAATGCCAATGGCACACTATTTGGAACTGGAAAATTACAGATACATAGGTAAAAAATGTATTCATTTTTATAGAAGGAAATGTGTTTTTTTAATATGACGTGATTATTTTTAGCTGTTGAGATGAGAGCATGACTCACCTCCTTCCATTTCATCCACCACTTGCGCCGGCCCCCACCCATCTTCCCTGACACAGCGTGCTGACGACAGGAGTGACAGCCTGTTCTCCACAGTGTGGTCAGCACCACATGTTGCAGCTGCTTTGGGAAAATACCAGGTGCTCAGTTTCTTGAATACAGATTCCCTGACTTCCCATCTGTATTCTGTGGGTCAGTCTACTCTGTGAACCAAAGTGTGTATTGTCACATAGGACATTCATTGGGGTCACTGCTTTCTGGTGGTTAACAATACCGTTTTGGAATATGAGAGATTTAGATTCAAATCAGACCCTCTCCTCCTAGACGGTACTCACACTAGGTGAGGTCTGTAAGCACTTTGAACACCTTTTTTTCTACAAGGGAGTGAATCATATCAAGCCGATGGAATTGTTTGACATATTCAATGAGATCATGATTGTAAAGAATTTAGCACAGTGCTTTGCACAGAATATGCATACCACTTTGCTGGTACATAGCAGAGGTCATTGTTGTCATCACAGTGATTTCCAACTACAGCCCTTCTATTTTCTTAACTGCTAAATTAAAATATGTCTACAGCATCCACTAGAATATCATGAGACTAAATTTGTACATACTCATGTGACCACAGTGTGCTTTTGGGGGAGCGAGCCCAAGAAAATCCAACTTCCTATGGTGGGGGGCTATTTGATTTATGGCATTAAAAAAGAAATTTCCTTCACCCTTGGACGTTTTTATCCTTAACAGACAATTATTTATTTGCAGTCAATTTTATGAAGCCTCAGGCATGATTCATATTCTCTCTCATCCCTGGCCCAGATGCCCGCCCACCCGCCCACTCCCCCACACATCCAGTTCTGTCTCATTGCTGGCCCACTGTTCGTATTTTCAGAGTTAACCTTTGTCAGTTTTTTATTATTCCTCTGCCCACCTTGCTTCTCCCAAAAGTAGTTTATGCTTAGGGTAATTTTACAGACCGACCAGAAGAACTATAACCACTGTAAACACTTAAAAAGCAACAGAAAAGTATTTAAACTGTTGTGTACATTATCATTCTTCTCTTGACTCCCCCCACCAAAGTCCCTGATTTTCACTGCTTGCATTGCTGGTGGGTAGACAAGATAGAATTTCTTTGTCAAGCCAACTAAGAAACAAATAATGATTGTTGTAGGGCTATATAAAATTATTACTTTTAGAAGGATATAGGTGATGGTGCAGAAATTGCTCTTTCTTTAGTCAGACATTGTGCTTCTTGATATAAACACAAAGGTCAGAAAATTATAGGGGATGTTTCAAAAAAATGCCCATAATGATTTGTCTGGAAATCCCTTTTTTCCTCACCCTTCTTTTCTCTTTTGGCAAAGAGAAAAGGAGAGAAAAGGAATTCTTAAAACTAGCAACATGTTGAAAATGAAATTGGCAAACTGCTCTCCTTCTAAGGGGAGGGTGGAAATATCAGTTGACTGTTAGTGATTCAGAAATGAAATTTTGGTATATTTGAGACCACTTTAGAAGGAGGGATGGGACATATGAAGCTAGGAAGGAACACTTTAAAGAAAAAGTAATCTTTTGGGTTTCTATATGGTGTGGCTATCTCTGTGGTGAAATGAAGGAGGGCACTGATCAAATACAGCTCCTCCAAGATCTGACCCATTCCTAAGCAATACCCTCAGAAGTGAGTCTATTTTACGTTCAGGTTGGGGATAGTTTAAGATACCCCAAACTTGTAGAAGTTCTAAATGATAAAAACATTACAATGCACATTCTAAATGATAAAAACATTACAATGCACATCGTCCCAGGCCTGTCACTCAGAGCCCAAATTAAACATCATACTGAACCTTAAAACACAAATGTAAATGCAGCTTCTTTTTAGAATGAACGTTCATTCTTTTCTTTGAATAATGAAAAGTTTAATAACGAAACTACCTATTTAACAGAAAAGTTGTTAAAGCTAAAAGTTAAAGGCACATCTAGGGAGGGTCCTTTTAAAATTCAATTTAAAGGAATTTATTTTACATATCAATACAACAAAATTCATGAAAACTATTTTGAGGATTTTATCTACTGACAATTTTTGGAAAATAAAGTTGATTTTATTAGAATGAACTTTTCTTATTTTGTGCTGGTCTATCTTAAAGGTACCCTATTGTATGTGTTCAGTGTGAAAAGCCTGCATTACCTTAAAGTTTAATAAATGTAGGGTAACAGATTGTAAGTGGTTGTTAAGTGTACACCTTTAGTGTATACTCCTGCTCTGTACTGAGAAACCTGGTGCAAAATTTCTAAAACTCATTTTTTTGCCCATAAGTGACATGTTGATAACAGTATATATGAGGTCTGTTCAGGAGGCATCCAACCATGTAATATGAAAAAGAAGATACAAGGTAGAAGAAACATTGTACATAAGACAATGATGCCTCAGTCCCCTTCAAAGTAGGAAGGCACCTCGGGACCTCACACAGTTCTCTCTGTTGCCAACAGCTGCCCCATTGTATTTTTCTGATTCTCATCCATGATTTGAAATCAATTCCCATTCAAAGGTAATTTTTGTTTGGGGAAAAGCCAGCAGTTGCAGGGTTCCAAATCTGGGACATAGAGGGAGCTGAGCCACTTGGGTGATTTGGTGTTTCACCAAAAACTCCCTAAGACATGATGCAGATTGAGCACATTGTTGTGATGAGGCTGCCCATCACCAGTTGTCCGTGGCTGTGACCTTCTGAATCGTCTAAGTAGTTTCTGCAGAGGAATGTTGAAGCTTAATGAAACATTTAATTGCAAACTTGTTGCTCTACTCGCTCAGTCATTTTGAATGCAGCAGCCACACAGTACACATGCTCACTCAAGGGCGTGTATCTTCTCCAGTGACTGGTACAGTGAAGTAGTCATTGTTCACGCATGCTCATTTAATCCCACTCTCCATGGTTACCAAGTCACATTAATATCATGCAAACCATTCTCATTAGATTAACAATGGATGAATTTTTCCAGATGGACCTCATATAGCATAGGGTTATTGTGAGAATTAACTGAGATAATGTTGAATGGATTTCGCAGTTAGTATCAAAATTATTGGTGTGCTAATCTCTTAATTAGGTGATCATAAATAATGGGGCCAAATTCCTGAGCCACCCATATTTCTCCTATAGAAATATAAAGTGGCTATCAGGAAAATGGGAGTAATGAATGACTGGTATTGTGGAAGGGGGGAGAAGAACCACATACTATTAAAAAAATAAGTCTGGCATAGAGTAAACATGCAGTCAATCTAGATTCCTTTTTACCAGCATGCCTTATCAGCAACAATGCTGATCTTTGCTTTTATTTATTGCTTTTTGTGGGGCAATGTAGTATTTATTGTTAACGTTGCTAAAGAAGAAGGGATGGGAAGAAGCTCACAGGAGTCAGGAAAATCTTTCTCTGCATTTTACTGCAAGTCACCCAGATGTTTCAGAGCTACTGCACCAAAGAGAAAGGAGAGTGGGCCATCACGGGTATAGCTTGGGCTCTTTCTCACTTGCATTGCGATTTTATAAAATTTTAAGTATTTAAGCAGTTTCATAATAGTTATTGAATAGAACATTGAATTATTCTGGCATAGTAGTTTAGAACTACAAATGCTTAGAAAAATTTGAGGTTTTGAAAAGAACAATTTGCTTCTCAAGTTAAAATTAAACACCTACCTCATCAACAGTGGCACATTGGGGGTAAGCTGGGGAAATTTGAATACACAGTCACCCAAGGGGTTTGCCAACACAAATGGATTATCTTAATTGTTTCCTTATTTTTTTTGATGGTTGTTTGGTTTTACATTAATTATTACTAACGTCACTGGTTTATGGACTAAACTTTACTAAAATCAGCAGAAATTTGGGGTCTGATAAATATTAAAAATACTAAACTTAATATCAAATAATTCATAAGAGGTCCCTCACAATAAAATCTAGCCATGTTTCGATGAAAGTTTCATGTGCTGTCATGACTGCACTAAGTAAATTATTGTAAAGGCAAATCTCAAATATTATCTCCATAATTTTTTTGTAATTAACTTTTACAGCAAATTTATTACATGCCAGGTCTTGTTCTAAACATAACTGCTCTATTACTTAATATAATATATTAACTTCTTTAAACTTAGTAAAATTTGTCTAATAGGTATGATTAATATATTTATTTTATACATGTAAAACTTGAGGCACAGAATGATTTTTTATCTTCTTCAAATTTATGGAGCCAAAATACAAATCCAGTGCTTATTTGTAATCCTCTTGTTGAAATTCCTTTCTATAGAATAGACATGAGAAAAAGAGTTCCCTTCACCAACCCCGTTTGGATTTCTAAGCCAAAAAATTCGTTTGCTAATTGGTAGGGGGAAATCCACTGGGATCTTCTAATTTACATCATAATGATTAAACAAAAAATATATAGGACAAAATATTTTAAGTAGTTATCAAAGTACTGAACATGAAGGGAGGAAGGACAATGAACCCCAAAGATAAAAAAACAAATAAATAGAGCTAAAAAATCCCCTAGATGACTTGTTTTAGAGAGTAGCTAGGCCATGGTTTTCAGAGGGGAAAACTGTGTGGAGGCCAAAGGACTCGAGTGAAGGAGGCGCAGTGAGAGTCCAGGGAGACAACGGCAGCTGGAGCAAAGGACAGATTACCAGAGAGAATACACAGAAAAAATGTCCTAAGGTCTGCAAAGAGTTTGCATCAGGGTTTTAGCTGCACGTGCACACAAGAAGTCTACTCAAGGCTAAGAAAACAACTGCTGAAAAAGATTAGGGGTAACAGTGTCTGGACTTCCCACAGGACCAGGAACAGGGCCTGTTAGCAGCACACAGACTGCAAAATCTCATACTTCAGAAGGAACGGACAAAGTACCTAAGAAGGTCTGCCTTAGTAGTAGGGAATAATTATTTCTAGACTATGAATCCAGAGGCAACTAATAATCATTAAAGCAAGATGTGAACAAATCAGACTACTTTCATGTACCTTAATTGCATCCCAAAACAGTGTTCAACAGTATTTATAAGAATATAGCCTTGACTGGTGCTGCTCAGTGGATTGGGCATCATTCTGCAAACTGAAAAGTTACTGGTTGGATCTGTGGTCAGGGCACATACCTGGGTAGTGGGCCAGGTCCCTGGTTGGGCGTGTGCGAGAGGAAACCGACCGATGTTTCTCCCGCACATCGGTGTTTCTCTCCCTCTCTTTCTCCATCCCTTCCCCTCTCTCTAAAATTAAAACATAAAAAAATAAAAGAATATAGTAATATCTAGCACCCAATAAAATAAAATTTGAAATGCCTGGCATTCAATCAAAGATGATCAGATATGTAAGAAAATATTACCCACAATGAGGAGAAAAAAAAACATGGAAACCATGCCAGATCTGAGCAAAATACTGTAATTAGCACACCAGGACTTCATAAACAGTCATTTTAAAGATATTCCATATGTTTAAAAAGTTAAGTAGAATGATAGAAGATATAAAAAAAGACCCACATCAAACTTAGTGAGATAAGAACTATAATGTGTGGGATGAAATACATACAATGTATAAGTGTGTATGGTTAACAGCACACCATACAGTGCAGGAAAAAAAAGGTAAGTGAATTTGAAAATGTAAGTATGGTAACTAACCAAAATTTAATGCAGAAAAAAATAATTCTCAAAAATGAAGAGTATTATTGATCTGTAGGACAACTTCAAATGAAGGAATATGTTTTAAATCCTTAAAGGATTGTGAAGGGAGAAAAATATTTAGAAAACTGACCTAGAAAGTTTTTGCAAATTTGATGAAATTTATAAACTTATAGTAACAAGAAGCTCAATAATCCCCAGGCACAAGAAACATAGAGAAAAATATGTCAAGATACACCATACTAAAGGGCTCAAAACCAGTAATGATGTTAAATAGTTAAAACAAACAGGAAAAATAAATACAAAGGATCAAAACTAAGTATGATGGAAGATTCCTTATCAAAAACAATGCAGTCAGGAAGGCAGTGGAGCAACATCTTTTATGTGCTGAGTTATAAAAGCTGTTAAACTTGCCCTGGCTGGTGTGGCTCAGTGGATTGAGCACTGACCTGCAAACCAAAGGGTCACTGGTTCGATTCTCAGTCAGGGCATGTGCCCAGGTTGTGGGCCAGGTCCCCAGTTGGGGGCATATGAGAAGCAACCACATATTGATGTTTCTCCCCCTCTGTTTCTTCCTCCCACCCCCTTCTCTAAAAATAAATAAATGACATTTTTTAAAAGCTGTTAAACTTGAGTTTTTATCCAATAAAAATAATTTCACATATGAACATGAAATAACAACTTTTCTAGACAAAACTGAAAGAATGTATTGCTAGGAGGTCTGCAGTGCAGGAAATGTTAAAGGAAGCCCTTCAGCCCAAAGGATAATCAAGACAGATGGAAATACGCATGAAGTAATGAGGAACACTGAAAGCGGTAACCACATGAATTATGTTTCTAGAACACTCCTCAGCAATCCTCTTGCATGCGAATCCCAGCATATCAAATTACACAATCTGCTACAATAATTGGGGAAATAATAATGATTAAACTCCAAAGCCTTTAAATCTCAAGCCTGAACTGACATTGGCAAAGAGTATTAAAACTAGCGTCATATTAAATAATTGAGTAATGTATACCATTTATTTTCTATTATTCTCTTTGTTTATTTGAAGCTTCTCTAAGAAAAAGGATGTATTTGAATTTCACGAATATGTGATAATCCACAAGTGTGGTCTTTTCTTAATGAGGACCAAGCCCAGGTTGCCTCCAGATGCTGACTTTTTCAGTAAGGCACAGATTCTATTCTGAAAAAATAGTTATTCTCTGACTTGCAAAAACAAACTGAAGATCAATTCACAAATTCACTAATAAATATTGTTTCCTACTTATAGAGTTCCTGAGTTTCACTTAACTCGTTCATATATATGTATATATAGACTCATATATATACTCATATATAAACATACATATAAAGTCTTTTATTATTAGGTGTACACTGAGTATAAGATCTTCACTTGGGTGAAGTAATATTTTGATTAATAAAATTGTCATATTTCCAAAGAACTAACAAATGAGCTTGGGAGGTGTGTTTAACACATGGAAAGATCTGGAAGGAGCCTTCTAAACTGATACATTTCAAGAGAGGATACTGGCTGAGTTCGATTTGGAGAAGGGAGGTAAGGGGAGAGGGGAGAAAATGATCACTTATCTACATTCTCTATATTAGCACTCATTTAAACTACTGCGTGTTGTCTCATAACTAAAAAAAAGTCGGGACAAGTTGGCAAAGTGACATCAATGCTCATACCCTTTGGTTGCGCAATTCTATTTCCAGTGACGTATCTTGCTGATATACTCTTATCCAGACGCAAAGCTATTTGACAAGATGTTCACTACAATATTATTATCAAACTTACTTATCAAGTGAGGCATTTAGGCTCATTTGAAATAGTCTCCAACATAATTTAGTAAATGAGCAAGGGGAAGATGAGTGATATAATGTAAAATGTTCATTTGTGAATACATTTCATTTATTACTTATATATATTATATTTATAGATTTTATTATGTATATAGTATATAAATACATATTATATAAATTTTATTAGTAGATTATAATATGAAATATATGTTTCATAAGTTATATTTGCTTTAGTTATATATACATAGATACACATTTACACAGTTGTGTATAAATACTTATAATAAAAAATAAAACATTATTTCATAGACACAAACATTTTGGGGGAAATATGCAAGACACTTAATAGTAGTTACATCTGGGGAGGAGGATTGTGGATCTATTGGGATACTTCCTCTTTGTTTAATATTTTTTGTAGCATTGTGTTGGCCAAAAAGTTCATTTGATTTGTTCCATAAGATGCCTCTAGTAGCACTCAGTTATCTTCAACTCTATTTGAAACAATTTGTTAGGTTGCATTGTGTGTGACAGCTGTCACATCAGCATGCACTTTTTTAAAAAAATCAAAAGTGGTGAATTTTTGTGTAGCCATTTTCATAATGAAGATGGACGAAAATACACAACATTTTTTGGCATATTATGCTTTATTATTTCAAGGAAGGTAAAAACACAACAGAAATGCAAAAAAGATTTGTGCAGTGTATGGAAAAAGGGCTGTGATTGATTGAATGGGTTAAAAATGGTCTACAAAGTTTCATGCTGGAGATTTCTCACTGGCCAATGGTCCATGGTTGGGTAGACCAGTTGAAGGTGATATGATCAAATCGAGGCATTAATTGAGAACAATGATGTTATACATACTGTGTGGGAGATTGCTGACATACTCATAATATCCAAATCAATAAAGTTACTGGTGAAAATGAAAAATATGTCTTTTATTTTCTAGAAAAAATACAAACTTTTTGGTCAATCCAATATTTGTGTCCCTTTTGTTTGTTTATTTCTTTTTTTTAGCACAAGATAGAAGCCAGAAAGGTTTAGGAGAGTTTTCAAAATTTTATAGTGCATGAAATTTAACCTTATGAGTTATTTTTTTCAGTTGTCAAAAATATGTAAGCAATTATATTTTTGTAGAAACATGGCTGAAAAATATTAAACAATCCAATTTATTACTCTTGTTTAAAAGAAACTCTTTTTTCCATTTTAAGTAGTTCATTTTTACTGTATTTTTCATTACCATTTATCCCCCCATATCACTTTTTTTTCACTTGATCATACCACATTCCTCCAACCACTCCCCAGACCTGTCAGTCTGCTATGAGTCTGTTTCTATTTTTCTTGTTGGTTCAATTTGTTCCTTTAATTCCACAAATGAGTGAAATCATATGGTATTTGTCTTTCTCTGGCTGGCTTATTTTACTTAGCATAATGTTCTTGGGTCCATCAATGCTGTCACAAAGGATAAAATTTTCTTCTTTTTTATAGCCGTGTAGTATTCCACTGTGTAAATGCACTGCAGTTGTTTTATCCACCCATCTACTGATGGACATGTAGGCTGCTTCCAGATCTTGGTGATTGTAAATAACACTGCAATGAACATAGGAGTGCATATATACTTCTGAATTAATGTGTCAGGTTTCTTCAGATAAATTCCCAGAAGTGGAATCACTGGGTCATAAGGCCCTTCTATTTTTAATTTTTTGAGGTAACTCCATACCACTTTCCACAGTGGCTGCACCGATCTCCATTCTCACCAACAATGCGAAAGGGTTCCCCCATCTCCACATCCTCACCAGCACTTGTTAGATGATCTGTTGTTGGACATTCTGACAGGTGTGAGGTGGTATGTCACTTCTACAAAGAGGTCTTTATCCCAAGCTCAGTTAAGTGACTCTGGCATTGGCCTCAAACAGTCTCTACATTTCTTAGTTCTTGTTATAATTTTTATGCATTACTTTTCTCCTACTATGAACCAAGAAAGCAATGTCTTGTCTGTCATTTTAGAGGATCAAGGAACCAGTCTGACACTCAACATCAACAATGAATCAATCAATGAATCCTGGAAATTAGGGAATCTTTATTTTAAAAATATGCTAGCTTTTGCCCTGGCTGGTGTAGCTCAGTGGATTGAGCGCGGGCCTGCGAACCACACGATCGGGGTTTGATTCCCAGTCAGGGCACATACCTGGGTTGCAGGCCAGTTCCCAGCGGGGGACTCATGAGAGGCAACCATGCATTGATGTTTCTCTCCTTCCCTTCCCCTCTAATGATAAATAAATAAAAATCTTTAAAAAATGCTAGATTTCTTTGTAATGCACCCTTGTGTTAATAACTCTCAATTCATTTATTCCACAAATAATTCATTGTAACTTTATAGCATTGTGTTAGAAAACATACTCAATGCTCATGAACTTGTGTACCTGAGTACAACCTAAATCTGCTTCATATGTTTATTTTATCATTTACAATGGTAGGAAATAATTGCAGCTGCTTCATCTCATACCTTGGATTAATGCTAAGCTCTTTTATTGGGTTAGCCAAAAAGTCTGGTTTGTTCTCTAAAATAAAAGACACATTTTTCATTTTCACCAATAGCTTTATTCATTCAGATATTTTCAGTATGGCCCATGTGGCAGGTATAACGCTGGTTGTTCTCAGTTAATTCAAATTGAGATTGTTCTCAATTTGATGGCTATCACCTTCAGCTGGTCTTCCAGACCATGCAGCAACATCCAGCAAGAAATCTCCAGCACAAAACTTTGCAGACCACATTTGACACATTTGATCAGTCACAGCACCTTCTCCGTACACTGCACAATTTTTTTTGACTGAATGGTATGCTATTAAACAACTAATGGGTCAAGATTGAAATCAGGGAAGAAATCAAAAAGTTTCTGGAAACAAATGAAAATGAACTCACAACAACCCAAGACTTACGGGACACAGTGAAGGCAGTTCTGAGAGGGAAGTTCATAGCAATACAGGCTTACCTAAAGAAGATAGAAACATTTCAAACAAACAACCTGACCCGACGCCTGCAAGAACTTGAGGAACAACAACAAAGACAGTCCAGAGCAAGTAGAAGGAAGGAAATAACCAATATCGGAGCAGAATTAAATGACGTAGAGACTAAAAGCACAATTCTAAGGATCAATGAATCCAGGAGTTGGTTTTTTTTTTTTTTTTGCATTTCAGTTGCATTTTTATTTTCCTTGAAATAATAAAGCATAATATGCCAATAATGTTGTTTATTTTCTTCTATCTTCATTATGAATATTGCCACACAAAAACTCACCATCCTTTTTTTAAAAACAATGCATGCTGGTAGGAGAGCTGTACAATCTAACGGTACAATCTAACAAACGATCTAACAAAATTGTTTTGAATAAAGTTAAAGACAACTAAACGCTACTAGAGCCATCTTATGGAAAAAAACACATGGACTTTTTCCCAACCCAATATTATTAAGCACTTAACATTTATGTTTTGGATGCTTTCAGATTCTCTTTTTGTCATAGTGTTATGCTGGCATTAGCAGGAGTATTGCATGCTGTTGCATATTTTACTATCTTTTGAAGGTAGTATGACATTAAAGATGACATAGTACTGATCATGAGGATGAAATAAATATTTCTTTAAAGAGTGAAGACTGATAGATGCGTAAATCCTTATCATGACAAGAAGGGCATTTTACAATCTGTGTAAATCCTGAAGTCATTAAATGTATAAGACAACATGAAATAAATCAATGCCTTTAAAGATAGCTGATCAGTTATGGAATTCACAATAGCATGGCTTTCTATAATTTTATAAGGGCAAGCTAAGCTCTGTATCTCATTGGCTGTAAAGTGAACAGCTTCGCTTTTCCTTCTCATAGAGAGATTTTGATCTCATTGGAGATGAACACAGTGGTTCTCCCTTTCCCCAGAATGCTAATGAGAATGTGCAAACATATACAGGGTATTAAGCAATTTCAATTCTTTAATTGAATAATGAATGAAATGAAATGAATGAAATGGATAATGTAGCAAGGTATCATGGATTTTAAAAAAAACACAAAAATGTCAATCCCCTGGACAGAGTCTGAAGGCATTAGAACTTAAAGGACTTATTCATGCAATTCATTGAAAACCTCTCGGTAGTACTGGCTCTTGGGGATTAGTTTCTTCTATACGAAGAGGTCTGCTGCATTTCTGTATCTTTTCCTGGAATGTGCACTTCATAATAATGATGTGGCCAGCCTCTGGTCTTCGCTGCTTGATTCGTGAATAAACACAAAGCGTCCCAGGATAGCAGCCATATGACAAATCTGGTAGAGACTTTTGGAGAGATTTATGAAATAAACAAGAGCATGAGAATCACTTCACTGTTTTAAGGAGGCTCTATATTACACAGAACAAAACAATGAAAATTATTCAGTTAAAAATGTTATATTTTTTTCACATATAATAACAAACAAATGGTTTTGCTCTTTTTTTTCCTAAACTGAGTTGATATTTTAATACCCCAGGCACTGTGGATACAAATGTTGAGGCAGTTGCTGTATTTACCTCTGGAATCTCCTCATTGATTCTGACTTCATGAACTTTCTTCCAATGATAAGACCATGGCCAAATGGAAAGAGCAAGGATCTTGCATCAGAAAACAGGGCCCTTATTAGCTTGTGAAGTTTTCACTTACGAGCTCTGGGAAGTTTTGTGCATTCAAATTTGCTTTAGATACTAATTTTTAAAGAAATAAAATTTAGAGATATGGTCAAAGTCTCCTTATATACTACCCTGCACTTTATCTAAAGAATAATGACTATCTTGAAATAGTATGATATTCTCAGACAGGTTTTTAAAAATTTTGAGAAATATACTGTAAATACTTAAATACTATAAATATTTAGTATTCTTTTCTGAAATTTTTTTCTATAAATGGTCTTAATTGTATGGATTATATTACACTTTGCTCTTATTACTTATCTTATGACTTAATATTTTTTAATTTAAATTTTTACAATTTAACAGTAGTTTTGTTAGCAGCAAAATGGTGCCGGAATATCCCTGGACCTTGGTTCAGTGACCTTGGTTTGGTAACCTCGGTACTTGAATTTGGCAAGGGAAATATTCAGAGCCGTACAACTCCAATGGTAAGAGAATGTTTGTTTAGAAAGTCACAGAGGTAGAAAAGGTGAGTGAACTGGGTGGGCTGTGTGGACTCAGGAGACAAATTACTGAGGCAAAGGAAGGGCCTTTGAAGCTTAGGAAGAAAGAAGGGCCGAGAGAAGGATCATGGGGGAAGGTGAGGGGGAAAGGTTCAGGCCTGCTCCAGAGAAAGAGCGTGCTGGTTTCTCTGTCTTAAGGGTTTTTATCTCCTTTCCAAAGGCAGGCACTGCAGGGGAGTGTCACAGGAGAATATTCATCAGCTTTCCAGAGTGTCACCTCAAGGTTGTGGTCTCCACTGACTGGTTGGCACCAGAACTTGGGGTCTTTAGTCATCATCACAGCTGCTCCTAATGTTAGCCATGGCTTTACCTTGTCTGGTCTTGCTGCTTTTCTGAACCTGGAGCTGACACAAAGCTGAGGCCTAGATGTTATCTCTAGTTTGACCAAAACTCTGCATCTGTGGTCAAGGGACCCTAGACTTTGGTTCTAAGATCACTTGATGCAGATCAGAGCCTCGTTGTTTTTAGGCCTTGCTGCTTAAGGGAGTGGTCACACAAGGGAGTCATGTGAGGCTATTCTCTGGCCTCCTTGTTGCTCCTTTAAGAGGGTCTACTACATGACTCGTGACATGCTGGGGGAGGAAAGGTCAGGGATGTGTCGGAACCACATGACCAGTGATATGAAAGGTCAGAGGCTCTAAACTACATGACTAGTGATATGCCACAGAAGGACACCTCACCCTGGGGGTAAGGTCCTTGTTTTCCAAGTGTTGCCTATTTTCAGGCACCTGACTTTTTCTGCCCTGGTGACCTTTCCTATACCTGGTCTGTCATCCCTACTCTGTCCAAGCTTAACTGCCTACTATATCAGATAAATAACGACTGACGTTGAATCTTTTTTTCTTATTTTGTTGGTCATTCAGGCTTTCACTTCCCTGAATCAGCTCTTCCTGTATTGTTCATTTGCTTTGGTTCTTTACTTTTGGATTGTTTATCTTTCTAATGTTAATTTGAAGGCGTATTTGAAATGTTTAGTATAATCTAGATGCCAATTCTTTTTTTAAAAGATTTATTTATTTATCTTTAGAGGGGAAGGGAAGGAGAGAAGGAGAGAAATATCCATGTATGGTTGCCTCTCATGAGTCCCCTGCTGGGAACTGGCCTGCAGCCCAGGCATGTGCCCTGACTGGGAATCGAACCGTGATCGTCTGGTTCGCAGGCCCGCGCTCAATCCACTGAGCTACGCCAGCCAG
This sequence comes from Sturnira hondurensis, assembly GCF_014824575.4. Taxonomy (NCBI): domain Eukaryota; kingdom Metazoa; phylum Chordata; class Mammalia; order Chiroptera; family Phyllostomidae; genus Sturnira; species Sturnira hondurensis. The sequence goes on from NW_028075269.1 coordinate 7,127,530, forward strand.
GGCTAGATGCCAGTTCTTTATCAATCACATGCTATGGAGATGCCTTCTACCATAAAGATATTTATTTTTTAATTTTATTTATGGTATCATCTGTAATGCAACATTTTTAATTTTACTCTGGTCCTTGATTATTTCTCCCATTAAAGTTTACACTTTTTGACTATTTTTCCAGAAATAATTACCTGCTACTAATATATAAAGACATTCTTTTCCAAAAGTCTTAATGTTTAAGCCTTTAATTCAAATTTGAGAGTAGGAAATCTGGTTTTATTTATTGTCATATGGTTAGCCATTTTTCCTACAATCGCTTTATAAATAATCTCTGTCTCCCCTCACTGATTTGTCATGCCAAGTTTTTCATACACAAATTTTCTATCTATAAATTGATCTATGTCCAAGGTTACAGTTCCTTTCTGAGTGTCTACTTTTCTGTCTCTACAAAAAGCAAACAAAATACCCAATTCTTTAGCATTATGGCATCTTCATATCTTGTAGAGGAATTCTACTTCTCATTTTCTTAAAATTGCCTTGGCCTTTTGCTATATCAAAACTTTAAAGCCCAGATTTTTCTATGAAAAATCATTTTCACATCTTGATTGGAATTATATTTCATTTATTGTTTAACTTAAAGATAACTAACTTCAGTGCTATATTGCCTTCTCATTCATTATCATAAGATAGGAGTCATTTTTATAAGATCTCTGTCATATATTCTTTCTTTCTTTTTTGATGATAATTTTATTAAGGCATTAATACACAGGAACATGAGAAGAGAAAAAATGTGGAAGACAAAAAGTAAGAGTGTGACTGGTAAGCAAATTAAAGAACCCAATAGAGCAAAATTACAATCTAGCAGTGGGAATAGATTGAAATGAGCTTTTTACTAGACAAAACGTGAAAGTCATAGGAATTGGAAAAACTGAGAGAGCAAAGAAGTCTAAAATGAGGAAGCCTGGGTTAAAGCTGTTTAATGAGCAATTAGATTTCTAGGTCCTCACCCTTCCTTTACTTTGATGACTAACTGCTTTTTTTCTGCCCCAGTAAATATATAGGGATTTATTATCTTGAAAGAGTAATTCTGAATATATTTGAATTGAAGATGCAAAGCACAGTTAAAGTCAGGGTTACACTTCTGATAAAGAGGAAAATTAAGTAATAGCATGTATAATGAAGCTTAAAAATAGAGACTCTTAGAGCTACATCCCTACCTGACCTCTGGAATGTTGAAAACTAAATACTTTTTATCAAAATTAAGGACATTAGAGCTCTCTTCTAAAGATGCTCTGATTAGCTGAAGAAAAAGAATAATAAATGATATATCTATATTATTGTGTAGAGCACAATCAGCCTTTTTAAATTGCCAGTACTTAATTATTTCTATAGAGCCAAATATATTCATACAAGAGAAGAAAGTTATGGCCAAGCAAGAAATGGACAAGAACAAATAAGAGAAACCATCTTGGTGGACAAACATACTAAGGAAAAACACTAAAATATTATAATTGTTATACCCTGAAAAATTCTAGAATATAATACATTTATGAAACATGCTATAAAAATATTCAGTGAATAGAAAAGAATTCTTGAAAATTATAATTATGTGGATAAAATAAAAATAATAGTTTAAGTGTTAGAGAATATAGTTGAGAAAGTTTTCTCAAAGTTAGAGCAAAAAATTTGAAAAGATATAAAAGAGAAGAGGAAAGGAAATAGAGCATATGAATAATAGGTGAACCAGGAAAAAAGAACAAAGAGAAAGAAATTATCAAAGAAGCAGCACAAAGATTTTCCCAGACTTTCAGACTGGAAGTTGTCCAACTGAAAGACCAATTAGACCAGATTAATTATTATTACATAAGAGATGATGTTCTTGAACATTTTTGTTCTTGGAATAATTAATATCATACATATGTCCACATTGGTCTGTAGCTTCAATGTAGACACACACACACACACACACACCACATACAGTAAGAGTTTTTCCATGGAACAAAATGGCTTATGATATTTACTTTTTCTCTGGATAAGTTTTTAAAATTTATTTCTTACTGTTAAGTGGGAAAACTTTTCTGCATGGAGGTGTTAATCTTGTTGTATACAACTAACAAACTTGCTTGTTCTTAAATTATTTTTAATGATGTTTGTATAGAGTTTTCTAAATCTATTATGTAGAAAATTAAACTATGAAAATAGACTGTTATGTTTCTTTATTTGCTATGCCTTGGCTAGAATTCCAGTGAAACATTAATTATAATGTTTTAGTGAATTTTGTGGATTGAATATAGCCGGTTAAAAAACACCTTTCTATTTCTAGTTTGCTAAGAATTTTCTTTTTCATGATGTTGTATTAAATTTTTACCTCTCTTTTAACCTACTAATGGATCTAATTATGTTAATTAGTTTGGGGTCATGCTGTGGATTTTTTTAAATGTATATTTCTGAATTTAGCTTTTAATATTTTAATTAGGATTTTGCATATGTGTCTTTAAATGAGATTTGCCTACATTTTTACTTTCTTGTACAGCCATTTTTGTGCCTTAGCAGTAAGTCCATACGTGCTAAACTCAAAATAAGTTTGGAAATCTCAATTTTTTCCATTCTCTTGAACATTTTGCTTTTATAAAATAGAAACCATGTATCCATTCCTTGAATATTTGGAAAATTTTCCTTCGCTATCATATCATCAGGATGTGATGATTATTCTGTAGGTAGATTTTTTAAATATAAAGCTTATTTATTCGTGATACACTTAGCCAACATCTGCAGCATTAAATTGGAACTATTGATTTTAAGTTTTATTTTTATCTTTACCATATGGGAATTATCAGGATTTCTTTTCTTTTTTAAACTATTCATTAGGCATTCAAATTTTTAAATTTAACTAGTTAATTTTCAAACTAAATTAAGTGAATACTTAGTTTACTCAGAATACTCAGAATACTGAGTTTACTTAGAATACTACAGAATACTTAGTTTACTTAGAATACTCAGTGAGTATTCCTCATTCACAAAAATCTTTGAAGAGTTGCAACTTTCATTGGTTTTCCTACTACTTAATATCTGAGTATTTTAAGCCAAACTCTTTTAAATATCAAAGGATAGAGCAATCTGGTCTATATCTGCATTTCATCAGAAAGAGTAAAACATGGCCTGTCCTCATGGAAGCAAAGGATGGAGTTAAGACAGAGCAAATATAGATATAAAACCTGTCAAAATGGGATTAGTTCGGAGCAAGGGGTGGTGGTGAGGGGGAACAGGGGCAGTTGAAACGCTTGCTGTGGCTTTGTATGATCTGATTCCTGCTCTGTGATCTCTCCTATTTGGCTCCTGCTCCTGCTTCTTTCTGCCTTGCTTATTACGGTCTAGCCATCCAAATCATTCTTCTGTTTCTTCTGAATTTCAAATTCTCTACGGTGACTTGCATCTCAAGTTCTTCATATTTCTTACTAGTCTGAGAAGTACTTCTCTCTCCAGATTCTACATGCCTGGGCCCTTCTCATGAACTGAGTTTCAACCATGTGACCTCAAGAGGATTTTTATCACTAGTTTAAAAAGCCCTCACACATAGTCATTCAGTATTCACTTCTTTCATTTTCTTTACAACTCTAATCTAAAATTACCTGTTTGTTTATGTCTCTGTATACTCTAAATCAAATGCAAGCTCTATAAAAGAAGAAATATTTCTATCACCACTGTATCATGGCACCTCATGATAGCACCTTGCAAATACATTATTTCACAAATATTTGTTTAATAAAAATTCATGTGGCATTTTGCACACTTTTGAGCCTTTGTCATATGCTGATTCCTTTAGAATTACATTCCAAGTAATGTTGGGTGATGCATGTTCTTTACTTTAGAGACAACAATTTAACAGGGGTTAGGTGTTCAGCAATAATGTCACTGATTGCCTCAGAGGCCTCATAGTTACATTATTTGTAAGGAATGACAAGAAATACTTTGAATTTTTAAATAGAATAAAGGTAAATTTTCTCAATCTTTACCTTTCATTTGGTTGCTCTTATTTGGAAAATTTCCTTAAAAGCAAATTGCCTGGAAAGTAACTGCCAATTTTTAATATGCACTGGTTCAGAAGGGGTACTCTAGACTTACAGATAGAGAATGATGTCTGAAATTACATTTAGGAGGAAGCTGCCTTGAGGATGAAATGTTACTAATATTAGGTATATAACAGCTTCTTATATCACTTCAATTCATTCGCAACTAGTAAGTTCTGTTATAGTTACTATTCATGCCAAACTATCTTCTTTACAGAGATGCCACAATATTTTTGTTTCAATATATAACAAAACAAAGCGGCTAAGCAGCATCGAGATGGCATTTATTAAACATTACAGGCCTTGTTTCTCACCCTTATTGCTTCACTGTATTGAGACCAATGCGATTTCTTCACGGTTGTGGTTCAAACAATACTGAAGGGTTCCCGCAGATTTTCTATAAGATTACGTCTGGCTAAATAGATGGTATCGATATGCATGACATCATCATCAATGCTATAAAGATGTGTGAGAAATCAGTCAAAAAGAACACAGATGGCGAAAATCAATCAAAGTTGTTTTTTTTTAATATACAGGAAGAACTCAGTTTCTCCAGTGCAGAAAGAGTGCAATCATATTCAGATCCAGATATTCCCTCGCTGGTGGGAGTGAAGAAATCCATTTTCATATAATTGAGAGCTATTTTTCCACCCTGGGGAAGCGCTCAGTGGAGAGTAAGTAGTGTTTAGGACTGATTCTGACTGCTCTCCCCGCGCAGTCCCATCCCGTCACCCAGCCACATGTGCTCCTGATCCAAATCGCCATGCATATGCATGGCCATATGGTTCCTCCTGTGGGCCTCCTTAGCCTCATCATTTGGTTCGCTGTCGACATTCCCATCCCCTTCTTTGCAATCCCACACACTGCGTTGGACTTATTGCACCTCTAACCACACCTCAGGAAAACTGTTGCTACCAAGAGGGAAAGGCTGTCGTTGCCTGGGACGTGTGAGGGTTGTTGTATTCTGGCCATCGATGCTATGATGCTGTTTCGGACTGACTTCTCCTCTGATCTGTCATCACAGAAAATTCAGTGTTTTTCTCTGCTTTGTAAGTTGGAGTGTAGGATGAAGTTCTTTGCCATCCTCCACTTCTCAAATGAATTAAGGTTCTCAGAATAACTCTGAGGGGAACTCAGTTTTGCATGTGTTTCTAGCAGCTTTGTCTGCAGCGGAGGTGATCTAAACTGCTAGAACACCCAAGGAGCCTTGCTGAGAAGTGCCATCCAACTCATCACCCGTGAAATCTAAGTGAGAAGCAGTGGGGGTGGGATTCCATGGAAAAGGAATCGAATGAAGTAGGAGTATGGAGAGATACACGGGTGTTTCTTTCCCTTCCTGTCAACAGGTAAACTAAAAAACATGTAAAACATGTAAATAATAAACAATTGTGTTGATGTAAGATTTTCCTAGAAACACAATTGCCCAGAAAAGCAAAATGTTGTGTTGATTTAGAGGAAAAAATAGTTTCCTTTAGAAAAGGAAACTAAATATCATAAAAGGCTCACATTTCCTACACCCAACTTCTTAGTTGATTCTACTCGTAGGTCCAGCTACCTAATTTGTGAAGCCCAGCAAAATGAAAACATCAGTTTCCCTCTATAAAAAGCAGGAAAAAAGTTATGTTGAATAGTTATGTTGAATATCTAAAAAGTTTTTCTTTCTTTTGTGATTTTACTTTTGATTTGTGGTCATGTTTATCCTTGGCTGTTTCATGCCATCCTCAGTAAATACAATTGAAAAATTTTAAATATTAGCATGAATTTTACCATTCATCTTAATATTACACAATGCTATTTTTAGCTTGTTATTAATGTGTAGTTGACACACAATTTTACATCAATTTTAGGTGCCCAATATATTGATTTGACATTTACAGACCTTATGATAGGATCACCACAGTAAGTCTAGTAACCTTCAGTCACCATACATGGTTATTACAACATCATTAACAATTTTCTCTGTGCCATACATTACATCCTCACAATTTATTTATTCCATAAATGGAAGTTTGTACCTCTTACTCCTCTTTACCTTTCCACCCATTCCCCCATACCTCTGCCCTCTGGCAATTACCAATTTGTCTCTGTATCTGTGAGTGTATTTTGTTCAGCTTTATTTGCTTTTTAGATCCCACATACAAGTAAAATAAGTGATTTGCCTTACTCTGTTTCACTTAGTTCACTTCTGTCCCCAGAGAGCTTCTGTTCCTACTGATCCCTGCACCTCCAGCCCTCTGCCTAAAATTGGTCAATGTCATTACTCCACTAAGACCCAACCCAAGCACACTGTTCAAACTGCTGTCTGCTCTGGAGCTCAGAGCCCATGAGTTTGTGTGTGGACCCTTTAAGCATAGAGGCTGCTTTCCTATAGCCCTTCTGCTCTCTCAGATGTAATCCCTGCTGGTCCTCAAAGCCAAATGTTATGAGGCCTCCCCTTAATTGTGTAGGTCCCCAGGACTGGGGGGTGGCCAATATGGGGCTTGGATTCCTTACTAAGAGTCCCCTCAGGGTGAGGGGACAAGGTTGTAATGTCTCTCTTACTTGTGAATCACCACACCAGAGGTATGTGTCCTGACCAGACCAATCTCTACCCCCTACCCGTCTCTAGGTGGCTTCCTTTTTATGTCCTCAGTTGTAGAAATTCTGTTTAGTTACTCTTCAGGTCATTCTCAGATGGTAGCTCTATATATAGCTGCAGTTTTAGTATGTCCTTGGGAGAAGAGGACTTCTCACATCTTCTCACATCTACGTACTTTACCATCTTCCCTGCAAAGTCAATGCCAAATTTAAATGTAATTATAAGAGTATAATTCTTATGGGGGATCCCTGAAGTTGTATAATTTGCATCTTGTAGCTCATGCATTCAAATGTATTGTCTTCTTCCTGGAACAATAAAAGCATCTCACAAAGATAACTCAACTTATTAATTTTACTTCTTGATACATGCACATCCACCAGTACTCTTTATGTTTGACTTGCTGATGAAGAAGGAAAGACAGAAAGGAAAGGACATAACGAGGTGCTTCTTATTTTCTTCTCTTCCTATGCTGTCATTTGAGCCTAAGTGTCTGGCTAATACAGGAAAGTGACATGACTAAGAAAGATAAGATAGGGCTTCTTGGTCACTCTTGTTTCTCTGAATGCCATTATCTCCCTTCTACATTCGGAGCAAATTCTGGTTCAAATGAAGTGTGGCCTCTTGGGGCGAGCAGAAACTCTGCTCACTCTGTTATAGACTTAACAGGATTACATTTTATTTATGTCGAGTCTCATGAATTACTATAGATTCAGAGTCCATTGGGATAATTCTGTTTTCATCAGACATAATGAATGCTTTAGGCAAATAGGGTGATAAAGAATATGGGACACATATATTGCATGAATATTTTCTGCTCTATTGCCCCACTGTACTTCATTTTCAAAATTCAAGTTCAAAGATAAAATTATTAAGAATTATAACACAGTGACAGCATAGCATTCAACCAAGTACAAAACCCTTTTGATGTCAAGGTCTTGTGTAACTACATGTTTGTATTCACATAAGAGTGACCCTCTCTACTCTTCATTGTTGCCTTGGTAACAGGGAATCTCTATTTGAGGACCTAAAGTTGTGTATTATGTTCATGCTCATATTCAGTAATGCCTGGATATATTTTGAAACTATGAGGATAAGCTGTCCAGTCTATTGAAGACAAAGGAACTCCCATGGCGGGTAAACAAAAGAAAAAAGAAGAAGAAGAAATTCACTCAAGTAAAATTTCCTTAAACAACTGTTGGAATCTTAAATACATCTGAATCTAAGGGTACCCAGCATCAATGGACTTATCCTAAAGCATAAGGAAACGGTGACATATTAAACAGTGAGCCCAATTAGCATACTCTATACTATGTCTTGATACAATCTTTATAACACTTAGGAAGCAAAAGTCCCCATTGCCCCCCGTGTGAGGAAGAGTAGGGTCACACAAGGGAGAGAGAATACTTAAAGTTCTTGGGGGATTAGCACTGGAGTGTGAAATTCATGCAGTGAACAGCCTCCCTCTCAGAGAAGAAACTCAGTAGTATTTCAGGCTCCAGGTGGCATTAATGCTTTTATTATTAAAATTAAGGCTTCTTGGATTAGTGTAGAAGCTTCACAACATTAATGGGAACAGGGAAGAGTCCCACAGGAAGAGGAAAAATGTGGTAAATACACTTTGTCAATAGGAATATTAGTAATGATGATGAACAATACCTAATATTGTAAGAGTAAAAATTTTGAACTCAGTGCCACAGTTTGCTAAGGGTATGGATTATCTCTTTAATATCTACAGTAAATCTGTAAGGAGAGATGGAAAAGAAACAAACTTTATTAAGTTCCCATTTTAAATGCAATGTATATGAGGTCCAGAGAGTTCATTATCTGGTCTCAAGTCACAGAGAGGATGCTGGAGACAAGATGTGAGAGCAGGTGGTGAATGACTCAGGGGATTTCTGCACCCCCTACATGTGATACACTTTAAAACCACACTACACCCCCCGTCCCCAGAGGGTGAATCCCACAGCCAGGTATAAAAAGTATTTTAGTTCCTTCTTTGAAGAAGCTGAATGTGGTTTGATTAGGTTAGCATAAGCATCTCCTCCAAAGTGGTCTACAAAAGTGTTTTTCAAACTTTTTCACGTATACTTACAGTACATTTTACATTAGTATCAGGTATCCACACTCATATACTTACAGCATCTTACTGTGGGTCTTAGAGTCTGATATTTTCTATTCTATTTTTTATTTCTAAAAATGTACAAGGACAAATTCATTCAATAGATTGAATAACCAATTAGTGGTAATTTGAAAAAAATTACTAGCTGATAAGACTGTCTCCCAGGGTTCTGGAATTGAGACTGAGAGACAGCTAATTAAGTTTTATGTGACTCTAAAAGTGACATGTGGATTTTATTTATTATTGTCAGGGGGAAGCCATATCCTGCGACCTCTTATCTATCATAAGCCAGAATAAAGAAATAAATAAATGCATCCATACATACATTTATGACTAGAAAGCTGATCTGGGAATGAGGAGGGGTAGGGGTGGAGGGAAAGAGAGGGAGATTTTTAGATAGATACAGATAAATACTGGAGCAGATGAGACCATTCCCAGTCCTGGCCTCTGGGCCCTGCCTGAGGCCTCCATTTGACTTGTTAATACTCCTCTAGTTTTTAAATGAGCTCTAATGTACTTTTGTTGGGTTTACAAGTTGTGAATCTGTAGTCCAACAGCAAAGAAAACTCATCAGGATTACCCAGGAATGACTGGGTGTTATTGACAAGGAAGGATTCTTTCCACCGCGTACTTTCTGTGTTTTCACAAGGCAGAGAGGAAGAGAATGACTTACTGTTGCAGTACTTACTGTTGACCTCTGATATGTCTGGTCAATTACAGGTTTAGTCTTTGGGTTACAGATACAGAAGATTAGGCTGCTTAATGAATCACGAGAAGAACCAGCTGAGATTCAGTTCTTTGAGTTTAAACTCATCAAAGCTGTTGGTTCTTTTCAATTTCTCATTGAATTTTGGGGGGCAGCATTGGTTAATAAAATGATATAGGTTTCAGGTGAGCAAATCTATAATACATCACCTGTGTCTGTATGTTGTATTGTGTGTACACCACCCTGAGTCAAGTCTCCTTCCACCACCATTTATCCCCCATTTAGCCTCTTCTACCTTCTTCTACCCCCTTTCCTTTTGGCAGTCATCGTGTTGTTGGAAAATGCCAGTCACTATTGGTTTTATGGGTAAAACAAGAGAAGTAAATGTTGCCCCAATACAGAATAACTCTACTTACCCAGATGACAGGATTATAACAATTTCAATAAACTGGAAACAGAAATACATTCCACAGTCAGAAATATGGAATCTTGCAAAAAGCCTTGCAGTAAATTTCATCTTTATTCTTTTCTTTTTATGGTTGATCTCACAAGAGCGCCTAAAGAGATCACATTTGAGAAATGGTAATGAAATCCATAGTATGGTTAGCTCCAGCTGACTGTAAATCCAGTGTTGCAGGAACTGCCAATTCTGTTTTTGTCCTTTCCTCGACAACAGGCAAAAGACACTGCCTATTGTTTCGGTGACACTTGTAAATCCGAGTTCACAGGTGACTTCTCCTGTGGGGATGCATCATTGTTTCAATTATTTTTGAGTGACAAAGGCAATTCAAAATGCCACTTCGTGGCATGAAGTTCTGCTTTCATCCCCTACTCAACCCTGGTAGCAATGATCTCTGATATCTGTAGAATAGGAGGAGCTGACACAATTAAAAACTAAACTACATGTTGTCCCCAAGATCAAATTCATGGGGATAAAGCAGTTCTAAGAAGTTTCCATTGTCTCATTCCCACCCTCTGTCTATTTACACGAACTAGAAAATGCAGTAGAAACTGAGCTGTCAAGAATCCAGAGGATTGTATGCTGGGTCACAATTCCCAAGAGCAGGTTAAAAATATCTGGGAATAAATGAATGACATAGGATATTATACATAGGACACTTTACAATCTAGCCTTCATGATTTGGCTGCCTTCTTAGTTTCATCCATTACTTTTTCTATTAATAATTATTTAACATGCACCTACTATATACAAGGTAAGTGCTAGATAATAAGATTATAATAATATACATAGATAATTGTATTTTCTAAAGATGAATATGTGTCTGTATGCATATATATGTGTGTATTGCATTCCACATGCTTATCCTGCAATGCATCTCTCACTTTTCCCACTGAGATGGGAGGAGGGTGTATGCAAACACCCTTGAACCTGAGCAAACTTTTGCAACTAGCTGAATCAATAAAACGCAATAGAAGTGCACTACATAACATCTAAGGCTAGATCATGTAGGGTGATAGATATGCCTCCACCTGGCTCTCTCTAAGAAGGTTCACTGGTGGAATCCATGTAGGTGTGAAGACCACAGGCAGAGGTCTGGGAACACTGGCACTGAGATTCCCGGCCAACATCTCAATCAGTCATCCAATATGAGTAAATGAGAGTTAGATGATTCAAACCCTCAGTCTATGATCTCTCTTTGGCTGAGTTCTTTCTTATTCCTATTCACAGACACCAGGAACAATAACAAATTACAATTAGTATTTCAAGCCACTTAGTTTTAGAATAATGTGTGTTATGGTCAAAGTAACTATGACAGAGGAAAGAGAGGCCTCCATACTCATGGAGATAAGTTTGTTGAGGGAGTCAGGTATTAATTTAATATGTCTACAAACAACTATGAACTCTAACTACAAATTATAAAAACTAGAACACAAACTCAGTGAGAATACAAATAGTTTCTATCTCATTCATTGTCCTATCTGCAAGGCCTAATGCAACCATATAGTAACTCCATAATTGTTGTATAGGTAAATGAATAAATCAGATATTGTGAAAGAAGTATACACAGAGATATGAAAAGCATATACCAAGGAATCTGAATGAGCCTGGGTAATTTGGACAGCTTGTCTAGAACATTTTATTAGCCTGAAGGCACAGCATATGGAAGTCTGGTAGTAAAGAACACAGTGCATACAAGGGTCTAAAATAAGTCAGTGTGAGTAGAAAGCAAAGGGTGAAGATAGAAGTATCCGTGATAGGGAATTAAGCTTTATTCTAAGACTAATGGGAAACTATTCATGTACTTTAAGTATGATATGACAAGAGTTTTTTCCTTTGTAAAGTTTACTCTGACACAGTGTGTATTTTTTCAATGGTCTAGGTGAAAAAATTAGATTAAAATTGTAGTGAGATGAAAAATAACTGGATTCAAAACATATTTGGGAAATAAAATCAGTAGAACATGAATGGAGATGGATGACTTTTGGTGAGTGAGGTAGAGGAGGCTATCGAGGATATCTTTAAGTTTCAAAAAATGAATACATCTTGTTTTCACACACTGAAAAAAAATCAAAGTTAGGGTTTAATGTCACAACGTTTGCTTTTTAGATACCTCAGTAGAAATATCAAGCACATGGTTGGATATATGAAGTTAGAGCTCAAAGGAGATGATTAAACTAGAGATAAATGATAACTAAAGTTGTAATCAAGGATGAGATCACTTAGTTTAAAGGAATAAAAAAAAACATTGGCCTGAGGCAATCCTTTGGAATTTATATAGGATGAGCCTAGAAAGGAGACTGAAGAGATATACAGACAATGGAAAGCAGATTGTTGTCACAAGGAAAGCATGTAATACTGTTATTGAAGTGAAGTCAAATGAGAAGTAGACCAAAATTTGTCCAATTTATTGTGACCCTAAGTACACCGTTGCCCTTACACACTGTTCACTTATGCCAGGCATTAAATTAGGCCGAATACATGCTTCATCTCCTTTATATCTACTAATGAGAAAAGAGATTAGGAAGATCTAAATAACCTATTTCAGAGTTAGGTATAACAGGAGTGAAATACATCCAAACAACTGAAGTTTTCCGTAGTTTTTATTCTTGAATAGAATGCACTGTAATAAGGGTCTGGTACTTCATCAATGAATTAATTAAAGAAAGCATGCAATGTCCATTAATCTGACCTTCAGAGCAAACTAAATGGGAAGAGGTTTAAAACACACTAGAACATCAGGGCTACCAAGTCAGCTAGCTTTAAGGGTTAACCTAGAGGAGTTTATGCAAAATAGAACACTCAATGTAACAAAACAATGGACTGCTTAAAAGCCTGAAAATTTTAGGAAGTAATTGGGCTTTTTTGTATGCTGTTCTGCTTAGAGCACAAAGAAGGTATTTCGAGTTGTCACTAGCAACTTGATCTGTGTACTGTTGGTGCCCAATCAAAGTATATAAGGGTTCTCCAAATAGGCATTTTGCCCTTAGATGACTATCTGGCCATAGTAGTAAAAAGCAGAAAACAATCAAGTTTATAAAACTACATGGTGGTGGACAAAAGACCATGGTCTCTAGAATGTCTGAGAACAAGAAAGAAAGCTGAGGTTTACTACTTTAGTTTAGATTTATTCCACTCTGGGTGACTACTTTGTGCAGTGGCTAGTATTATTTAAAAGGACAAGTAGACCCTCAAGGACAATAACTTCACCAAGAGTGAAAAGTATAAAATTATGTCTGTTGAATACTTGTTGACAGTTTCAGATGGAATGTGGCCCCAAATGGCCTTTTTCCTGTGATTGGGCTCACCGATACTCTCATGCTGAACTGGTCTTGTTACTGAATCAGAGGACATAGGTCACCACCTTCTTGTTAACTGCTCATAATTTCCCATTTCTATGCCTCATATTTCTTAAAACGTATGGGAGGTAGAATGAATCAATTCAGACCCGAAGGGCGTGGAGAGAAGATAAAGAAGTAGAAGAGGGGTGTGGTCAGAGAATATATGGGAAAGCTGTTAATTAAGATTTTGGTAGGAAAAAACAGCATATTCAAACTGAGTAATTTGGGAATAATTTAATAAAGGACTTATTCATAAAGGTGTAGGCAGAGTTGAAGAAACCAGTCAAGAATCACACAGCACCCTGGGTGTGTGTATACTTATGACAGTAAGCAGTCATCGGGACTCGGAATTTAAGCAGCCAAGAGAGCAAGAATTTATGACAGCTCACCACACCTAGTGAGGAGGGATCTGGGAGAATAAACACACTTACCTCACTCTTCTTCATACCTCCTTTATTTCTTTTAGCTTAGAAAAAGGTTTTTAATTGTAGAATAACTTTTCAGTTTATTATTTTCTTTTTTATTGTTTTTGCTATTATAGTTGTCCCAATATTTCCCCCTTTGTCCCTCTCCCCCCAGATCTCCCTTCCTACAGTTAGTTCCCACACCACTGATTATGTCCATGGGTCATACATATATGTTCTTTGTCTAATCTCTTCATCTTCTTTCAACCAGCCCCCACCTTGCCCCTCCCCTCTCACAGCTATCAGTCTATTCTTTGTTTCTGTGTCTCTGATTCTATTTTGCTCATTAGTTTATTTTGTTTCTTAGATTCCAGTTATAAGTGAGATCATATGGTATTTTTCTTTCATATCCTGGCTTATTTCACTTAGTATAATAACCTCCAGTTCTATCCATGCTGTTGCAAAAGGTAGGAGTTCCTTCTTTTTTACTGTTGTGTAATATTCCATTGTGTAAATTTGCCATGGCTTTTTTATTCACTCATCTACTGATGGATGCTTAGGTTATTTCCAAATCTTGGCTGTTGCAAATAACACTGATATAAACATAAAAGTGCTTATGTTATTTTTAATTGGTATTTTGGGAGTCTTTGGATATATTCCTGGCAGTGGAATTGCTGAGTCATAAGGCAGTTCCATTTTTAATTTTCTGAGGAAATTTCATACTCTTTCCCACAGTGGCTGCACCGGTCTGCATTCTCTTCAACAGTGCACTAGGTTCCTTTTTCTCCACATCCTTGACAGCACCTATTGTTTGTTGATTTATTGATAGACATTTTGATAGCTGTGAAGTCATATCACATTGTGGTTTCAGTTTGCACCTCTTGGATGGCTAGTGATGTTGAGCATTTTTTTCTATGTCTATGAACCATCTATATGTCCCCCTTGGAGAAGTGTCTGTTCAGGTTCTTTGCCCATTTTTTTAATTGGATTGTCTTTCTGATGTTGAGTCATATGAGTTCTTTATATATTTTGGAGATTAAACCCTTGTCCAGTGTATCACTGGCAAACATGTTCTTCTGTACAAGTGGGTTCCCTCTTCATTTTGATGATGGTTTCTTTAGCTGTGCAGAAGCCATTTAATTTGATATAGTCCCATTTGTTTATTTTTTCCTTCGTTTCCCTTGCCCAAGGAAATATGTCAGCAAAAAAATATTGCTGAATGGGTATCTGAAACTTTACTGTCTGTGTTTTCCTCTAGAATTTTCATGGTATCTTGATGCATATATAAGTCTATTATCCATTTTGAGTTTATCCTAGTGTTTGGTGTAAGCTGGTTTTTTGCAAGTACTAGCCCAATTCTCCCGATAGGATCTATTGAAGAAACTATCTTTGCTCCATTGTGTGCTCTTGCCTCCTCTGTCAAATATTAATTACCATGAAGGTGTGGGCTTATTTCTGGTCTCTCTATTCTGTTTCACTTTTGCTCTTATCTCTTATCTCCTGCCATAGTCCATAATTGGCTAAAGCCAACCAGAAAGTAGAGGGTAAGGGAGCTTCTTGATGCAGTCCATTGAGGTCTACCTCTCTGCACACAGAGCAGGGTGAAGACTATTTCTGGAGGGTTAACTTGGAGACTCATTCTAAGTATCCTTTCTAATGCAAGATCCGGTGGTAGTCCCCTGGTTTTCTGTTGAATGAAGTGGAACAAATATTTAGTCACAAAAGAATAGGAGCATACTTTGAGAGGTGAAAAGATGACTAAATCTCAGATTGCATCCTTAGACAATCAGACTCATAGCCAAGAGACTAGTCTGTGAAGAACAGGAAAAAAGTGAGAGAGATTAGAAGGAGGAATATATTTCCCTTAATGTATTAAGAGATAAGACTCTGGGATGCAGTCTTCTTAAACTGGAAAAAATACAATTTTTTGTGATTGGTTGTTCAAATGAAATCTTAGTAAAAAATCATTAGGCCAATCAGATTAAAGAGCACACTGGTTCAAGAAAGAATGGGCCAACCATGTGTTTATAAAAGGTAAAAATCTGCAATTATGTGCAAGTAAGAAACAATAAAAATCTAGTTGGGAAAGGCAGAGTAGTAGTCTGGCAAGTGATCTGTATTAGTTGATATGAATTATTATGCAGAATAATTCCTGGAAGCATGAGTGGGGGAAAGAGAATGAGGTGAAGTTCAGGATATATATAGGTCAAGAGACACTTCAGCAGACATTAATTATATCCAAGCTGTTACCTGAAAATCATTACCTGAAAAAGAAAATCCATGCAAGGAAGCCAAGAGGCGCAGAAATTTCCAAGCAGAGAGAATGGTGTGTATAAAATCTGAGAGAATAAGAATGGTGTTAGCCCGATGTTTTCAGAGACAGGCAAGAGATTAACTATTGTTGGAGTTCAAAAGGGAAGGAGAGAGCTAAAGACAGGCAGATCAACAAGGTAAATTCATGAACAGCAGAAGAGGAAAGAGCTGAGACTTTATCTGGAGGGTGTGGGGAAGTCGTTGAGGGACTTTTAAGCCAGGAGGCATGTGGTCTTAATATATTTGAATTTGAAAAGTCTATTCCAATGAGTGGAGTGTATTAGAAGAGGGCTAGTAATTCCGATAATTACATAGTAATTCTGATAAAAAATAATGATGACCTGAGCTAGGGTGGTAGGAATCGAATTGAAAGCTCTAGATGAATTTCGGAAATAAAAAAGCACAATAATGATCTGAATTTATGATAGCTTTGATGGGGCGATGGAAAAGAAAGAAATGCACGTGGATGCCTCAGTTTCTAACTTGGAAGTTCAGTGATCACTGGTTCCTTTTACAGAGATAGAAATTGCAGGAAAAGGATCAGGTTTGGGGGACGGGGGAGAAATGTGTTCAATTTTTGATATTTGAGACTGAGGTGCTTGGAAGTATAAAAGGCTAGTAAACATTTGAAAGCATGATTCTGAATTTTCTATGAAAGTTATTGGCTGGGCCTCTCAATTAGGAGCTGTCAACATAGGAGTGGTAATTCAGCTACTCACCAGGATAAGCTTACCATGAGAATGTATGAATAGGGGCAAAAATACCTTGAAACAATAAAAGTAGAATGGCCAGAGGAAAAAGAGCCTGAGAACAGAGAACAGGTGGTTTGAGAGGCAGGAAAAAACTAGTAGGATGTGATGTCAAAAAACTGTTACGGAAGAATTGGTTTGGGGGTTCATGCTACCCTCACTTGCCAGTGGTGTGAAGGACACTGATATCAGGCCTAAGTGGCCAAACAGGTTTTTATGCTTACTTCTAATTTTAAATTAATTTTAAATTTTAGTTTTTTCATTGTCTATGTAGAACAGTTTTCTTCATCTCCCTAATACTTCAGCACGTCTGTGGACACAAAAACCACTATACTAAACACTAACACTTACAAAAGCCTATAAGAAGGGTGAAATAGATTCAAGAATGTTTCTACTTCAGAGTTATTTTAGTAAGTACTTTTGAAATTATATATATATATATATATATATATATATAATTTTTATTGGTTGAGTTCTGCTTATATACAAAGAATACAGAATATTTCATGAGATTTTGGGGAAGTTGTTAAGTTGGCTGAGTCAGAAGACTAGGCCAGAAACTTCTCATTTGACTGATAGCATTGAAGGACTCTAACCTTGTATTATCAACCTGATATTTTTCCAAAAATGTGAGCTTCCTCCTTAGTTTAAGAGTAGGGCACAACATTTCAGAGCTCTCATTTATCCAGAGTGTGGGTGGACAAAGCATACTGCTTGTCTTTGCTGTATATTCGCGTATCGACTGATTCTCATCTATCTAAATTAATTAGACCTCTTGATACCAAGAATCAAACGTTTACAGAAGAATGGGTTTTGGGGTTCAGTAACATTCAGGTAATGTTAATGACTTAGCTCTGAGTGACAAGGGCATTATTCTGTTGACTCCAAAGGTTAAATTTGACCTTTGAAGTTTTTTACAGAAACCTTCACATTTTCTTGTCAAAGCATTTATTAAACCTCATAGAAGATAAAGGTATAAAACAATTTAAAGTATATATCCTAACTTTTAAAAAAACATCCAATCAGGAAATTACGAAAGTACAGATGCATTCCTGGAAATAATTTATTTTGGAAAGTAAGCACTCTGAAGGCAAAGACTATGTGCATTTTGCAAATGGATATACTATAAAAGTATAGCTATATTGTTAGAGATAGATTATTTTGGAAAATGAACTGTCTGAGGGCAAAGACTCTGTCCATTTTGTTTGCCAATACACCCTTTGAGTCCTTAGCACCTAATATTGCCTGGAATATACTAGGCATTCAGAAAAATTTCTTGGATAGATGTTGCACAAACTCCCATTTGATTAAAAATATTCTCATGAAAATATTTGGGTGAAAAACCCCAAAGCTTATTCTAACTCTGGTTGCTATTCACAAACAGTTTTTCTCTATGACAACTGATGTCTAGCCCACAGTACTTTGAATTCCACAGTATTTTAGAAGAACCATTCAACAGCTTCTGAACAACAGCTACAATGGAATGCCAGCAAGCTCTACAAACTGCTACAGCTTCCACATATACAGGGAGGAAATTGTCCTAGTAATGTGGATCCTTTAAAATTGTATAACACTTCACATACTATAAAGCGGTTGCGTAGACTTTTTGTTTGTTTGTTTCCATTGAAGCTTCACAGCAATCCAGTTGGAGAAGAAAGCAGGATACTGTCTCCAGGCCACACCCATCTGTGTAAGTAATTATTCTTTCAACAAGCATCGGTTGTGTTCTAAATACTGAAAGTACCCCTTGCCAGATAGAGACTTAGATTGTCAGGCACGAATCTTGCCCTTAAAAGCTAGCATCCTCTTAGATGAGGTTAGATAATGCATAATTATAATAAAGCAAAGAGATCAACATCAAGTGAAATGAATAACCTCATTGTGTAAAGAGGAAGTAGGGGAGCACCTATTTCTGGATGGGATCTTTAATAAAGGCTTGAAGAAGGAAGGTGCGTGTTAGGGGGGACCTTGAGATATTTACTTATTTGTATAAATCTTTAGAAATTATTTGTTTGATAAACAATTACTCCATGTCTACTACATTTCAGACAGTGTACCAAGTAACAGGGATGCAAAAAAGAATTAGAAAAAAAAATATTTCTAACTTTTTAGTGAGCCAAGTTTAGAGTTAAATGAACATAGGCCTTAAAGCAAATCATTATCTTAATGAGGACACAATTATACCAAAATATGCTATGATAGGACTATACCATCCTTAGTTTCGGACAAATGGGAACCCTGCCTCAGCCCTTAGTTTCTGTGGGGCAGAGCCACCTCGATATATTCACTGCAGATGGGACCTGCATACTCTAGAGGGGCCCTGGGTAAAAAGACGAACCAAGTGTTCTTTGAGGACAGATAGAGAGGAAAATAAGTGATTAAAAGGTCAAAGAAGGTTTCCAGTGGAGATTTTTTAAAAGATTTTATTTACTTATCTTTAGAAGGGAAGGGAAGGGAATGAGAGAGGAAGAGAAATATCAATGTATGGTTGCCTCTTGTGGGTCCCCTGCTGGGGACGGGCCCGCAACCCAGGTATGTGCCCTGACTGGGAATCGAACCGCGATCTTCTGGTTTGCAGGCCCACGCTCAATCCACCGAGCTACACCGCCAGGTCCAATGGAGATATTTTAAATTAGAGAAGTTGACACTAAAAGCATGATGTTGCTATTTTTACCTACTATAATTTCAAAAGAAATAGCAAATGTAAATAGGTCTACATTCACTAAAATATAATTCACAATCTTTCCACAAAGAAAACTCCTGGACTGTAAGGCTTCACCTGTTAATTATTCTAAACACTTAAGGAAGAAATAATATTGATATTACCCAAATTTCAGAAAATAGATAATAAAGAGAAAACACCTAGCACCAAAATGCTGAGAAAGAGCCTTATGTTATAGATGGAGGTAATTCAGTGAAGGAACAGTAAAGACTTATCTATCTCAAAAAAGTAGATACAAAAATCAAAACTTACCACCTTTCTACAAAGAAAACTCCTGGACTATAAGGCTTTATATGCAAATTCTTCTAAACATTTCAGGAAATAAATCATACATTCATTTCAATGGATGCAAACAGCCATTGACACAATCTGACAGCCATTCATGCTCAAGTCTTTTAGCAAACTAGACATAGAATGGAATTTTGTTCATCTGTAATGTTAACTTAAAATTCAGGACAAATATAATATTCAAATAGTGAAATATTAAAAGCTCTCTCCCAGAGATAAATAATTAGACAGAGGCCTGCTATCATTGCATTTACTCAGTATTTTAATAGAAATCTTCCTGGCTAGTACAATAAAGCAAGAGAAAAAATGAATTTCATGAGGATTTTGAAGGGAGGAGTAAATTTGTCATAATTCATAGATAACATGATTGTGTCCATAGGAAAAAATATGCAGGGTTGGGTAAAAGTAGGTTGACAGTTATGGGTACATGAAACACAGAGTTTATTTTTATATTATTATTTATTCTTTATTATTTACTTGTATCACAATTGCAAACCTACTTTTGTCTACTCCTTTGTATTATCTGGATTTAGTAATGTGACCAGATACAAGGTATAGACTAATTGCCACTTTGAGGCAGATTTTCAGTATTTTGGTTCTAGTGTCAATCAGTCATTAAGTATGGGCTGTCTTCTGCCCTTGCCCCAAGATGAGGTCAGTAGACAAACCTCCTATGTGTTCATTTGCAAAGGCAGTGCTCTGGAGAATGGGTCCACTGTGAGCCATTAACAGCCAGCATTCATGGCTATCAATGACTCGTGTCTGGGTGGACGGGCCCTAATAATGGGAGACATAGCCACAGAGTCCTGCACACTTGAGTTTCTGCCAATTGTCTCCTGCTGTGGGCTGAATGTGTGTGTGCTGTCACACAATGACTATTGAAAGCCTAATGCTCAAATTGATGATATTAGGAGGTGGCTCTTTTGAGAGATGATTAGGTCATACAAGTAGAACCCTCATGAATGGGATTAGTGCCCTTATAAAAGATGTCTCACAGTGGTAGTTTGCCCCTGCCACTGTGTGAGGGTACAACAAGAAGCCTGTGACTTGACAGAGGGTGTTCACCCAACTGTGCTGGTGCCCTGAACTTGAACTTGCAGCCACAGAACTAGAAGAAATAAATTTCTACTGTCTGTGAACCACCTAGTCTTTGGTGTTTTGGAAGTAAGATACTTCTCTACCAAAAAGTGAGTGTTAATATTCCTCTGAACATGCTTTATTATATATAGTTGTATATGTAATTTTAGATTACATATAATCCTTTGTAATACACAAGAAAACATAACTTTTATAAAGAAAGATGAAAGTAAGTTTAGAGTGAAATGTGGAAATAAAAGATGAGATACAAAAACATAAGTTATTGAAAATAGGATGCCAAAATTCAAAATTGCAATGGAAGATTTAAAAAACTGAGATTTGCAAAAGAACAGAAAAAATTCTATGTAGTCCCTCCAGTTTAAGGCGGCATCTGACAACAGAATACATTTCACCAAATAGAAACTGAAAACTGCTTTTTAAACTAAGACGCACAACCACGCAAACAGGATCAAAGACGTTTTTCACTACTCATGGATTTGAAGATATGAAATGAAAACCGCCACCAGTGACTGAAGCTGAAACCCAATTTCATCCCAAAGGGAAATAAAATTTCGGAAAGGAAATTGGAAGTCACCCATGCATCGCATTTCTCTGCTTCAGAGATCAGGATCTGCACCGAGGGAAAAACAGGCAGCCGTGCTTCTGCTCCCCTAATCCGGCGACACACTCCTGCATTCGAACATTCTGTTTCTGCACTAAAGAAATATCATCAATGGGTGGATGCCAGCACTGTAATTCAGGAATTTGAAGGCAGATGCATAATAACTCGTGACATAAAAGCCATGAAAGTGGTGCTGTCTTGAAGTCTGTTTGTATTCAGGCTTTTGGCCAGAGTTCACTAGGTATTACCTTCTCGTGCTGAGGAATGCATTTCAATTTTCTTAATAACAGTCAGATAGCAGCTGATTCTTCCCTCCACTCTGCAGCCACATTTGAAAAAATATTGTTTAAGACACAAATTTTGGCCAGAGGCTGTATAGATCTGTAGCCCTCCTACCGTAAGTCTTGAAAGGAAACTTGGTTACTCGTAACCCAGACACAAGGATAGAAACCAAGGAGAGTGTTGCTTACAGGAAAATGCTAGAAAGGACTGGACCCCTTTCCACTCAAGGACGTGAAACAGAAATACAAAATCAAACACATAGCCATGAAAAGATTCTGTACCAAGAAAAAAAAAATAGATACAAGGTGGGGCCAAAGGTAGGTTTACAGTTATGAGTAAATGAGATGGAGCTTATTCTTGTGTTTTTATTTATTAATATTGTATTATCTACTTGTATTACATCTATAAACCTACTTTTGCCCACCCGTGTATATTATCTGAGTTTAGCAACGTGTCTATGAGTTTTTCTTTCTTTTTCTTCTTTGTTCATTTGCTGCTTTTAGTTTCATATCTCACATGTAAGTGACATCACCTGGTGCTTAGCTCTTTCTGTTTGATTGATTTCATTAGTAGGATATTCTCGAGATCCATCCCTGCTGTGGCAAATGGCATATTTCATCTTCTCTTATGGCTAAGTAGGATCCATTGTACATAGGTACCATATCTTCATCTGTTTCCCTGCCTTGGCAAACGTGAGTAATACTACAATGAACATAAGGGTGCATTTATATTTGTGAATTTATAATAGATTCATATATATTTACAAGAAGTGCACCTCAATATGTTCATTTATTCAACAAATATTTCGCACCTACAATGTATGATGTACGGCTTTAGAAAAATTGCATTTATCAGTGAATCAAAGAGTTAGATTCCTTAGCCATTTAGAGTGAGGAGACAGAGAAAAATAACACAATAATTAGTTAAATTTAAGCACTTTGAGGATGGACGAAATAAGGTGGTAAAGATGGACTTCACTGAGGAAGTGAGATTGGAGGGAGACCGTCAGGAGAGATATACTGATGCCAAGAAGACACTGTGAGGAGGGTAATTCATAAGGAGGAGCTAGCTAGAACCAAGGCCCCAGGAGGGCAGGACATGACTGCTGCGTAAAGAGTGTGGCCAGGAGGCTGAATGTGCTTGCAGTGGAATAAATGAGGAAGAAGGTAGTGAAGGGGAAGTCTGAGCTTTAATAGTGGACCAGATATGCAGACCTTACAGGGATTTAGGCTTTTACTTTGATTGAAATGAAGATCCAGTAGGGTTTTAAAAAATATTTCTAGGGAGAAATTTAATAAGATGAAACAAAAGCTTTAAAAACATTCATATCCATTGCCCTAGTAATTACATTTCATAGAATTTACTCTGAAGATATAATCAGTTATGCAACAATTATTTATGTTCAAGAAAATGATAATTTTATTGGATTTATTGTAACAGTTGGAAACAATACTGTTCTTTTAGTGGGATGATGATTAAATCAAGTGTGAATTCTCTGCCAGCAGGCTCTACCTTGGGCCTTTTTGAAAAATGTTTAATACAATGAAAAATACCTATGGAACTACAGATGATTAAAGTGGAGACAGATCTGCGTAAATCTGCAATTTTTTTGCCAGTAATTTTTCAATTGATATAAGCACATGAATTAATACATAGATAAAAATAGAAGAAAATACTAACATGTTAGGATGATGTGTCTCTGGGTGCTGTTATTATGGAGTTAAAAAATCTTCCTTAGACATATTACTAATTTACTCTTTTGTAAATTAGCATGCCTTTTTTGAAAGCAATAATACGAGAAGGGACCCCCGAAACCAGAATTACCTTCTAGATGGTAGGCCCTTGTAGCATAGACTTCCCCCACTAGGTGAGTATTCTAGGAACCCATCTGTACCAGAGTACCAGCTGGCATTGTTGGGAGAGGGTGCATTTGGCTTCAGTGAATTTTTTTGAAAACTATTCAGTGCAGTTGCCCATTTCATGATGGGTGATTCACGAGCACACCTGCCCAAACAATGCTTAGTGGTCAGCAGTTTTTGACCAAAAACAACATGACCCCCATGCCTTACCCTCCCTACTCACCCTTATCTGGCCCTGAGCAATTTTTTTGTTGTTGTTTCCTGGGATGAAAAAAGTTCTCGAAGGGAAACATTTTGCCGATGTGGAAGAGGTGAAACAAGAAACAACAGAAGCACTAAAAGTCATCAAAATTGACAGTTCAAAGACTGTTTTGAGCTGTGGAAAAAAGTCTTGGTAGGTGTATTGCACCACATTGATAGAGTATTTTGAAGGTGGCTGAAGTTGAAACTTGTAAGAGTAAATGCACACTTAAAAAAGTTTATTTATCTTTAGGGAAGGAGAGAGACAGAGAGAAACATCAATGTGTAGTTGCCTCTTGCGCACCCCCTACTGGGGACCTAGCCCACAACCCAGGCATGTGCCCTGACTGGGAATTGAACCATGACCATTTGGTTCATAGGCCTGCGCTCAATCCACTGCGCTATACTAGCCTGGGCCAAATACACATTTTTTATAAATAAATTCCAGGGCTTTTTTCAGTCCTCCCTTGTAAATCATTCTTTTTTAAAAAAATATTTTATTTACTTATCTTTAGAGGGGAAGGAGAGAGGGAGAGAAACATCAATGTATGGTTGTGCATCCCCTGCTGGGAATTGGCCTGCAGGGAACCGGCCTGCAACCCAGGCATGTGCCCTAACTGGGAATTGAACCACGATCCTCTGGTTCACAGGTCCGTGCTCAATCCACTGAGCTACACCAGCTGGGGCTGAAATCATTCTTCAAAATATAAAATTTATTGTGAAGAAAATTACTTTCTTAGAAAGTCTGTGTTTGAGAGGTCAAATATAAAATAAGTTATTTTAATGATGATGATTGCAGAGTTCTTACTATGACCTGAATTTTTTACTTTAATTAAGACAATCTGCTTTTTAATATGCTGAATTCAAATTAACTTTGTGCAATAGAAGGAGTCGCAGGAATAAATTTTACTTCATCTATTGGATCAAAAGATGCAAAAGACAATGAAGATGCTTTGATAGTATTCTGATGGACAAATTTTTATCTTTTTCATGTGATTTTAGCTTGTAAGTATCTCTGATTATAAACAAAATAAAACAAAAACATTGCCTATTTCTAAGCATCTCCTCTTTCAGAGTTGAATGAAACATTGATATACATTGTAACATTTAATCTTTATAATAGCTATCTAAAGTAGGCATTATTCATAATTTTCATCTCATAAAACAGAGTCTGGGTGGCTACATTGCCTTAAATATCTCAGCAAATATCAGAAGCAGGACAGGACCCAAATATATCCAACACTCAACCCCGTTACCCTAACCAACAGTGTGAACTTTTAGGGGTAAAATTTTAACCCTTAAATTGCCAGATTTTCATTAGCATGCTGAGTAATTTGTTTACTACCTTTACCTACTTCGTTGAATTTTCAATCTATTTAGGATTTTTTAAAAAATATTTTATTTATTTATTTTTAGAGAGGGGGGGAAGGGAAGGAGAAAGAGTGGGAGAGAAACATCAGTGTGTGGTTGCCTCTCATGTGTCCCCCACTGGGGACCTGGCCTGCAACCCAGGCATGTGCCCTGACTGGGAATCGAACCGCAATCCCTTAGTTCACAGGCCCGCGCTCAATCCACTGAGCTACACCAGCCAGGCCATTTAGGAATTTTTAATTGTCACATTATACATTAAGAATGATATAGAATGCTACAATCCAAAGAGTCTTTGGATGTCTTGTATAATCCTCTAACTCAAATTCAAAATCCCCCTTTATGTGCCTTTGCTAGGTCAGGCATGTGCCCTCGCTCTAAGTTATGATATCTCTAGGAAATAACTCTCATTGGCAGTATCCTGTCTCTACTTCCTACTTGAATGGAACTGTTGTCACAGCATTTTCACAGGTAATTCTACAGTTTCAAGGTATCTTTCCAAATTTTAGCAAATTTAATTGAGCTCAGGCTCAGGCTCAGCATCAATATCCTCAGGAGTAGATTTAAGTTAGTAATTAAGTAAAATATTTCAAATGCTTATGTGACCATATATTCAAAATCCGGACACACATTCTCATACACACACTTTCTTCTACTCATTCATTTAGTAGAAAGTATTAAATAAACTCCTATAACATTCCAGGCCATGCTCTTAGATGCTAATGTTACAGTAGTGAGTTAGATTGACGACCTCTTTCAGTGACAGACTTCAGGGAGGATAAAAACCGGAAACAGTTAAGGGAATGTTTGGAATGGAAAAGGATGGAGATGGCAAAATAGCTAATAAGGCTATAGCTAAACTATTTTGAAACTATTGATTTAACTTTATTAATTTAAGTGTCATAAATTTACTGCAAGGCTGGCTGAGGCCTGGGGAATATGCACTGTGTTGTTTTGTAACAGTTTGGAGTTGAACAGTAAACATGACCTATGCTTAACCTCTCAGTTTATGCACACAACTGCTTTCTTTAACTTCCCCTATTGATCAGGATTCTGATTACTAGACCAAATAAGGATAAGAAAATATGACAAGAAAATGGAATTTTTATCATTACATAACATCTTTCCCATTTGACAATAAAAAGTTCATTCTTAAGAAGCTAAATTGCCAATTGAAAACATAGAGTTATTAAGTGTACAACCTGGAGTTAAAAGATGTCTGTCTGGAAACCTGGGTTTCTAAACACTGTACTCCCTGCTTCATTGAGTCTTTCCAACTCAGTGAGCTCCATATTTCATGCAAAGACTATACCAGACAGCTTGATATAGGTAAGCAGTGTCTCCACAGTCTCTGACTTCAATATGTTCACATTATACAATGAGGGACAGCCACTCCATTAGACTGACCCATCTGCTAAAATAATTTTTTAAAAGGAGTGCTAAGAGAGTAGAGCTAAGGACACAATTAATGGCAAATAGAAGAAATTAGGGATGATTTTACAAAGGTTATTTGAGATGGGCGTAGAGTATATATAGAACATTGATGGGTGAATATGGGGAGGCTGTATTCTCCCTGGCCTTCCCATGGTGTTAAAGAGCCAATTTTCAATCATTCAAGAGCTTTCTATTCTTTCAAATCTTATGGTAGGCCATAACCCCCCCCAAAAAAAAAGGTGTGTTTCAGGAGCAGCTTTCAACCAATGACAAATGGGTATTTGATATACAAATATCCTTATTCCTTTATTCCTCAGGCAGATTAATTTAGAAGTTCAAGTTCCACACTGGTTCTGAGTTTCTAACACTTTAAGCTCCAGGAACCCACAGGCTCCCATAATTCAGGGTGCCTTTATTGTTCCCTTTTCTTTCTGTTTCCTCCACTCCTGTATTGGTGTTTGCTGGGACTAGTACCATACTAAACTATTCAGTATTGGAATCTGATTCAGGATCTGCTTCTGGAAAATGTTAAGACTCCTCCACCAATCTAAGCCTGAACACTAGAGTAGATGGTTATCAAGAGTTTTCAGAGGCCACTGTGAGTGTCAAGGCCATATAGTAAATTCACAAAGGCTAACTCAGGCAACCAAGTGATAGTTGTTGGGGATTTGTGGAGAAGTCAATTGTGAATCTCAACCTCTGCCCATGTGTGGATGCTAACACTCCCAAGATTGATGGGCTGTCTTTGTCTTCTACCTGCCAAATACCACATTAATGCCATTATTTGATACTTAACCCAAAATCTCTGAAAACAGTGGTGGGGTGTTGAGTTGATAACAGGAAATTCTACATAATTTTGACCTAAATATTATTTAACCATCTCTCTGTACAGGTGCCCTACTTGTCACTGTTTTCTGTTCATATCAACACTAAGTAAACATGGTGAGATTTCTTACCTCTTCTCTTTCTCTCTGTTGAGAAAATCCTACTCAGTCTTCAAAGTGCAGCTGTTGTTGTTCCCTTGTAGTGAAGATGGGTTGGCTGGAAAGGATTTGAGTAAGGATCAGCTGCTTCTAATGAGAATCAACTGAGGAAACTGCTAAATTTAGGGGGCGGGGGGGAATGAATGACACGAGGAATAAAATGCTATAAAGGATTAGGATGCGTATTTATATTCATACCCCTAACTACTGAGTTCCCAAATTATTTTGGAGAACTTCTATTAAGGAATTAACTTTTCTGATAAGATTACTACCAGTCCACATATCCAGTCCTTCTGACCCCCTTGGAAGAGTTACCATTTCCAAAGTGTAACTTATAGCCTTCATCAGTAATATGGGCTCAAGAAATGCAACAAGAAAAGTTTTAACCGAACCTAGTTTTGGAGCTGACTGTTGGTTCGATGACCGGTGTTGATGACTTGCAAACAGAACCAACTATAACGCTTTCCAATAAGCAAGAATAAAGTAGTCCTTTAAGAGCACAGTTAAATAAGTGTTTACTTTATGTTGTTGGATTTGGTAACTACATAGAGGAAAGTGTCCTGTCTGTGATGTCTAATATGATCTTTATTTTTAAAGTCCTACGGCAGAGTAGAGGAAGGAATTGTAAGCCAAAGCTAAGAAGTACGTTACTGGTGAAATGACCATGTGATGATAAGTAAGAATGGAGCATGGGCTCTGTTCTATCACCTACCCTCTATAAGCTGATTTTTCCAGAGTCTCAGTTCATAAGTTTCTTCCTGCTTCTTCTGTTTAGAAGAGATTCTATTCAGTACACTTTTGCCTTACGTGAGTCTGGACAGTACACATTATTAAAAACAGGAAGGTTTTTCCCTTTAAAATTCATATACCCAAGTTATAAGGCAGATAAACCTTGGCTGTAGGGACAAGAAGTAACATATAAATGAGTGCAATGGGACTGGCTCCTCACAGCAGAAGAGGAATGCCAGAGAGGAGGTCAACCAAGAGTTGTTCTATCACTGACTGTTCCAAGGAAGAGGGAAGTGAATTATTTGAAGGAATAACAGCTGAGACTAAGTTTCATTTAGTACTCAGTGAAGATGAGATAAATTTGGACTGCTATAATAAGGTTTTTTTAGTGTCCATTTCTGGAGAATTTCTAAGAACTCCCAAGTTTAGTGGAATCATGAAGATACTGAACTGTTGGAAAAATGAGTCCTAGGATACAGTTCAGAGTAATCACTTGATGTCTTTGATTAGAAATAGACACCAGAGTAAATGCATAATGACCATTTAAGAGGAGAAAAGCAAGACCAATAACAAAACAATAATTTTTCATCTATATCAGATCCCTAGAGTTGAAACCACTTTGATAATCTGAATATGTTTTTAAAAAATAGTTGCCTGGATTTTTAAAAAATTTCCTAGTCTTTTAGGAGGACACCATATGATCAGTCTTATCTTTGCTTCAACAACCTCTTGGATTGTTTTAGTACACTTGAATTTTATTTTTATAAACCAGAACTTTAATAACATGGAAGAGAGATCTTCTCACATAAATTCTTCTCCTTTAAAGAGACAACATAGTCATCTTTTGCCAAAATATCTTCTCTCACATTGGATTACTGGAAATTTCCCAAACATCTGTGGAGTTTCTTGTGTTTATACATGCCCGAAATACCTTAATCCTCATCAGAGCATTAAAGAACCATGAGGAAGTGCTCTGAATTCAGATTCTCATTTTAAATTCCAGTTCCACTATTTTCTCAGTATATGGTATTTAGCAAATGGCCTAACTTTCAAAAATTTAATGTCCTCATCTATAAACTTGGCATATTACTAATAGCTACTTATAGAGCTGTTGAAAGATGAAATGAAAAAGCCCATTAGAGGATTTAGCTAAATGCTTAACTATATCATACTAAGAATGATGACAAGTTCTGTTTTAATTATTATTATCTATATAAAAATTATGTCCAGGCTCTTTAAGAAAGACAAACCATTTGAAAATCTTGGACACAGCCTTCATGATATCTTGAAGACTAATGAATACCAAGATTGAAAACTAAAGTCCAAAGCAGTACAAAGTGTCACATACTTTGAGGTCACCCAATGATTCAACGTGGAAAGATTGTAGAAATGTATAAGGAAGTCTTGATACTTCATTTTGATGACTTGGCTGAGAATAGCAATTCTTATCCCCACCTGTGGACATAAATATGGACAATATTAGTTTTTTGTTATTGTTTTATGAAAAAGATTATTTTAGTCTCATAATCTCAAAAGCAAAAGAACACTACTTCTACTTAAAGCTTGTGAAAATTCATTTCCATCAAGGATTGTTGCCATTAAGAATGTTATCTGACTCTAACTAGGATGACTTTTGTCCTGAGAAAGCTATTTGCTAACTAGCTATGGGTACCACTTACCAGCTATGTGACTACAGGCAGCTTATCTAGATTCTTTGATTCCGTTTTCTCATCTACAAGATGTAGAAAATGATATTAATAATTCTTCTAACCTAGCATCTTGGTAATTTATAGTAGAGATTGTGTGTCCTACATACATACTATGTGTTGGATGCATGTCATATGTAGGCAGTATATAGTATAACAAATAGTTAATGATCTTAGTTCCCCCTAGGATAAATATAAATATATGAATATCAGGATATCAGTATAATAATATCTATATCAAGATATTTATATCAACATATCAATTTTTATATCACCTTCCCCCAAATCAGCACAGAAGCCTTATCCTGAAAAAAATGATACCTATTTCAGTTCAAAAAAGTATGTACTTAAGAAATACACTTTGTATGTAAGACACAATGCAAACTTTATTAAGGATTCAAGGAAGCAGTTCTTGTTCTCAAAAATTTGCCCTTAAGAAAATGAAAACATGGGGCTTATAAATTTGAATAATTATTTGGTAATATAACAATAATAATTGATGCCACTGTCCGTCATGGCATTATTTGCCTAATAAGTGTTATTACCAACAAAATTCAACATTTTCACCTGGAAATGTCTCTTCCTTCACCTAAGAAGTAAGAAGATTCAGTGTTAATCATCATTTAACCCTTCCCCAATTTTCAGGGTACAGTCAATATTTCTGTACAAAAAGGTCTACAAACTCCTCAAGATCTACCTTTCTTCATCAAATTCATCTTCCTCCTCTCTTTCATGTGTCCCCTATGCCCCAGCCACATACCACTTTTTTATAGTTTTTGTATTACAACAATTTTTTCCCTCAAACCCTGGCCTTCTCTCACACTGTTTCTTCTACTTGGAAGGCTTTTTTCTCTTCACCTGCTCACTTGTCTATCTTTCTAGACTCAGCTCAGATACCATCTTCTCCTGGGGTGAGGTTAGCGTCTCCACCTTACACACCAATCACAGCCTGCGTACTTACCACAGTGTTTTACCGCAGCCTGCTCTCCGCCTTTCTTTGCCACCTGGAAATGAACTTGAAAGCAGTGGTCCTGCTCTTCTCTGGATCTGTGTACAGAATACTGTTCTTGGCACATAATAAGAGTGTAATAAGTTGGCCTGCGTATTTAATGGGCTTTTTCTCAGAAAAGGCGGTGTTTTGACTGGCCTTTTGTAGGTTTAAAAGGAACAACATGCCTATTAACTCATAAAATGAAGAAGACTGATAACAGGGAGGATCCTTGTAGAGAAGAATTACAATCATAGGACCAAAGCAATTCCAATTACTTTGGCTGAAAAGTATAAATTACCTGTATCCTGCTCCAACGAGGTCAGTAGGTATAAACATTTCAAACTATACAGATAGCATCTTGCTCAGTAAGCACTACAATTCAATTTTACAAAGTTTTCAGAAGAACTGATTGTTATATTTTGGTAACAGAACTGTTTCTGTGCAAATAATGATAGTAGGCCTGAATCTCCAATTACTGGAACTAAGTATTAAAAGTATTTACATGATAAGAATGCCCATGAAATAAAATTCTCTGGGCAATTATATTTCATGATTTATAATTCCATTTTTTTATGACTTTATCATAAATCACTTTCCTTTAATATTGATAAGAATGTTATATAAATACTTTCCTGTTTCTGTCATGTAGACTATCTTTGTAAAATTGGGAAATTATAACAATTTAGAGCTGGCAAATAACGTTGAAATCATTTTAAAATTTTTATATCAAGATAATTTCCTGCCTTATGAAGAGTAAGCCTTGGCATTTAAAATAAACAAGTCCTGTCTTTCACAAATACCTCAATTCATAAATAACAGCATAACTCCTTTTGAATCAAAGAGTTTTAAAATTATTCTTAAAAATAAAAAAAAAACAATAAAACCATTATTCGAGGGGCCCCACATAGTGAGCAATGAGTGTAGAACGCGACAGAAATGGATCTGGAGAAACAGATGTAGGCAGTAACTTTATCCTCTTAGTACTGTGATTCAAATTGGTGACATCAAAATTACAAATTGCTACAAGTCGCGGATCCTTGGGGTGGTTTTTGAATGGCCCAAACCATAGAGGAAATTTACAAATGTCAATCCAGTGACCACGCAAGGCTTTTCAGTGCTCTAGGGTCTTGATTCTTACTAGGTGGAAGCTTGGTTAAGTCAAGCTAAGGTATATATATGGAGTGAAAGTCACGATCGGTGAGCAAGAAGTTAGGTGCCCAAAAGCAAGATCATTTTTTAGAGTAAACTCATTTACTAGCTTCTTTTCTTGATTATTATCTTTCTGTTCTAAAACCAAAGTACAGCAAATAAAAAAAATTCTTACTATTTCCACCTGATTTCCTCTAGCATTCTGATAGGGTTCCCTGGAGTAAGGTATTGAAGTCAGAGACAGCTAAGAGAATCAAATTTATCAAACTACTCAGTGTTCCGCGTATCAAGTATATAAATTTCTTAAAAGAGCAATTGCATTTCTGAGTCCTTAAAATTCGGACAAATACAATAACGTCACAAGTGCTTTTTATTGTTTTTACCATTGATCTCCTCAAATCTTTTCTTCACATTGCAGACATGGTGATTTTGAAAATGCGTATCTGCTGATCTCACGCCATTACTGAAAATGATAGAATGCCTCTTCTCCGGTCTTTCTTAGGATAAAGACACGACACCCTGGGATCTGCTCTGTGGGGTGGCTCTTGCTTATCTCTTCAGTTTAGTCCTGCATGAAACGATCCCAGTTCTAAACTGTGGCCTCCCGAGCCTTATTTGAATTTCTCCAACACACTGTGCAGCCTTTGCCCCTGAGCTTTCTCCAGCCTCTCCCAGGATTTCTTTGTATGCCTTCTCTCTCCTGTGCTTTTTGTAGTCAGCTCCTCTTCTTTTCTCCTATCTCACCTCAGTTTTTCCAAGGAAAACATTTCCTGAGCTCCCTGAGTAGGTCAAAGCCCCTATTAGAGTTTTTTCTCATTACCATATAGTTTTGTTTTTATACATTTACCATAATTGTAAGCTTATTTTACTTGGGTAATTGTCGTATTTCTATGCTCTGGATAAAACAGTAAGCTCTATTATGAGAAAGACTATCTGCTTTACGGACATATCCCAGCACCTGCCAGCATGTCAAGGTAAAGAAGGTGTTTAATAAATGTTAGTAGGCTGTTATTAGCATTTGTGGAAACTGAAAATTGATACACCCCATATAGCCCTGGCTGTTGTGGCTCAGTGGATTGAGCACCAGCCTGCGAGCCAAAGATATGCTTCACATTATATAATTTAGTCATGGCCAAGAAAAAATAAAATAACTGAATAGGAAGTCATAAGGCTAAATTTCTAGTTAATGAAGAGAACTAAAAGACTAGAAGTCTTTGAGATCTTAATTGAAAGGAAGTTAATATGTTAGAAGAAGGTTTAAAAGTGCTTAGATGCTAGGAATCATAAATTTAATTTAATTTTGTCATCTTATAATTAATAGATTTTTGTCTAAGGTATTGTTGGATTGATAACCTTAAGGATATAGGTTGTGTAGGTTTGATGTTAATAATTTGCTATAACAAATTATTAAAGACTGGGTGGCTTAAACAACAAATATTTATTTCTCATAGTTCCAGAGGCTGGAAGTTTAAGATCAAGGTACCAGTAGATAGGTGTCTTGTGAGATCGCGTTTCTGATTTGGCTGTCTTTGTACTATGTCCTCCCAAGGTGGAGAGAGAGAGAGACAGCAATCATCTCTCTCATGTCTCTTCATATAAGGACACCAATCTCTCGTGGGGCTCCACCCTTATGGCCTGATTACCTCCCCAAAGCCCCACCTCCAAATACCATCACATTGGAAACTTAAGCTTCAACACACGAATTTGGTGGGGAGCAAAAGTTAAGCACAGATCATCTGTACAACATGTTTGATATGGGAAACTACATTTGTTATAATGTTTATTAGAAAAAATACTAGTTTTTGTCAGCATTCTAAACCATGTCTGTCATAGGAAGAACATTTTTTCATCTATGCCACACAGTAGTGATAATTAATTTAGCCAGCATTGCTAACCTATCTCTAATGAACTCAACGGGTGAAAAGCAGTTCGAAGTCCTTAAATTCATTGAAATGATAAAATAACAGGAGAAATATCTAATCTTTTTAAAGTATGTTTATAAACAGATGAGTGGATAAAACAACTATAGGATATTTACACAATGTTATGTACTACTTTACCATAAAAAAGGAAAAAAATTTACCCTTTGCGACAGTATGGATGCACATGGAGAACATTATGCTGAGTGAAATAAGCCAGTCAGAGAAAGACAAATGCCATATGATTTCACTCATATGTAGAATCTGGTGAACAAACTGAACTAACAAGAGAAATAGAGACAGACTCATAGATAGCAGGATGACAACTAAATCGGGAGAAAGAGAGAGTGGAGAGACCAAGTAAAAAGGAAAAAAGAATTCAGTGACATGGATAACCGTGTGGTGATTTCAGGCAAGCGGGAGTATAAGGGGACTAGACTGCAATGAAAAAAACAAACAAACAATGAAATTAACATAAATGAAATAAAACCACAGAACCTGAAAATTTTCAAAATGGGTTAATTAAAGTTAAGTTAGTTTTTTTAATTCAGAGTATCTCAGAATCTTTAATATAGTAATCTTCATTATAAATTTTAAGGTCGGGATAGCATAAACTGCTTTTAATAAATTCATCAGTACACATAATTCTTCTTCACAAGCAGCTCCCAAAGAATATACCTGGCAATACTGGAGGTAGGTTACTTTCCTTCTCTATAATTCTAATTGGTGTTAGGAGATCTGGACAGCTACATGCAAAAAAGTGAAACCTGACCACCAACTTACACCATACACAAAAATAAACTCAAGATGGATAAAAGACTTAAATATAAGTCATGACACCATAAAAGTCTTAGAGGAAAACATCAGCAGGAAAATCTTAGATATTCCACACGGCACTATTTTCACCAGTATGTCCCCTAGAACAAGGTACGTAAAGGGAAGAATAAACAAATTGGACTTCACCAAAATAAAAAGCTTTTTCACAGCTAAAGAAAACCTCAGCAAAATGAATAGGGAATCAACCAGATGAGAAAATACATTTGCAAATGATACAAGGGTATGATCCCCAAAATATATAAAGAACTTACATGACTTCACTCCAAGAAGACGAACAACCCAATTGAAAAATGGGCAAAGGATCTGAACGGGAGGACATACAGACGGCCCAGAGACATATGAAAGGATGTTAATCATCACCAGCCATCAGAGAAATGTAAATTAAAACTAAAATGTGATACAGCTTCACACTGGTCAGAATGGCCATCATAACGAAATCAACAAACAACAAGCGCTGGTGAGGTTGTGGAGAAAAGGAAACCCTAGTACATTGTTGGTGGGAATGCAGACTGGTGCAGCCACTGTGGGAAACAGCATGGAATATCCTCAGAAAAACTAAAAACAGAACTCACTTTTGATCCAGTGATCCCACTGCTGGGATTATACCCTAAGAATCCTGAAACACCAATTCATAAGAACCTATGCACCCTAATGTTCACAGAAATGCTATTTATAATAGCCAAGTGCTGGAAACATCCTCAGTGCCCATCAGTGAATGATTGGATCAAAAACTATGGTGCATTTGCACAATGGAATACTACGCAGCAGAAAGAAAGGAGCTCCTACCCTTCATGGATCTCAAGAGCATTATGCTAAATGAAATGTGTGGGGGCTCCACCTGCAGAGCCCCCATCCATCTGCCACAGATGAAAATAAGTCTGCCAAGGGGTGATCTGCTTGGGGAGGAAAAGAAGCCAATATCTCAAAGGAGAAGGGCCTTGAGCCTGTTCTTCAATGGGCTTTTATTTGGTTTAATTTGCATAGGAATACAGGGTGTAAAGCTCATCAATCATTGTCAGGCAGCACTGATCAAACAATAGACAGCATTGAAAGAACTACGAGAGCTTATTCTGAGTCAAGGCCATAAAACTTTGGGAAACAAACTCATTTTGTGCTTGGATCCTTATCATTTAAATTGAGGGCATTCTTAGCAAAGCAGATTTCACAGGATTTTATGCATTCTTTCTTAGGCCTCATTGCCCCAGAAACTTGCCCTTTCCAGCACAGGGTCACACCCAGCTCTGGCATTGCTTCAGGCTTATGTTAGGCAGGGGAAGTAAGGCAGCCAAGAGATTAGGAAACTTCTTGGAGACAAAATGAGGACTCAGGCTATGTCAAAGCCGAGGGGTAAGAGTCCATCATCCCCTTTTTCTATAGTCCCGCAAGTCCTTCCCTGATGGCCCCATCATGACTTGCTTGTCTTAGGTCATCCCTCCCTTGAGGAATCATACCTGTAATTGGCTAACCAGTCATCCGACCAGGGCCAAGCAGAGTGAAGTCAAGGGAGCAGAGGTGGCACTTCTGCTGGTAAAATAAGTTTTGTCTCCTTAGTGGCTTATGGTTCCAAGGTCTCTCACTCAGCCTTAGCCATGGAGCGGGGGGAGGGGGGCAGGTTACAGCTTCTGAAACCAGGCAGGGTGGTTCCCAACAACGAAATGAGCCACGTGGTGAAAGACAAGTACCATATGATCTCACCTATAGGTGGAACCTAATCAACAAATCAAACAAGCAAGCAAAATATAACCAGAGACACTGAATTAAAGAAGAAACTGACAGTAAACCAAGGGGAGGTGGGAGGGGATTATGGACAAAGGGGAAGTGTCATCCAGGAACATATATAAAGGACACATGGATAAAGCCAAATAGGGGTGGGATAGAGGGTTGGAGGTGGGTACAGGTTGGGTGGAGGAGTGGTGGGGGGGAATGGAGACAACTGTACTTGAACAACAATAAAAAGATATTAAAATTTTTAATAAAAATAAATTTCACACCTATACTGTTATGAATATGCCTAGAGAAGAAAATGAAAAGGAGATAAACACTTTAGAAAACAAAATAAGGAAATCAAGCTTAAACAAATAGGAAAAGTCTTTTAAACCTAGAACCAAATGGAAAGTGATACACTGTAAGCATTTTTCAATCTCTCCACTCAACTCTAAATTTGAGTCATTACTCCTTTATATAAAAATGTATACACACTCACGTAAAACTAACCCTAACACTTATTTGTTCAATATAGGTGGCATGACTGTTAATGATGTTTTCACGGCTATGAGAGTGATTCAAATATTCACTTCATTGTACAATTGCACACTTTATGGCTAGTTTTTATAAATAACTTTTAAAATTTAAATCCTTTTTTTAAATTTAATTCTTATTCAAGTACAGTTTTCTGTTTTATATTCCCTGCCCTGCCCCCCCCCCCAGTGTTCCCCACCTAAAATTTAAATTCTAAGGTAATTAAGTAGGACTTTGTTTTCAAGGGCCCCCCCCCCACATCAAACTATATTAATTATTTAAGATTCTTTGTCGAGAAAGGTGCCCAGTTTTAATTCATATTGCCAAATAAATTTGAAAGAACACATTCATTAAATTCTTCCATTATGTTCTTGTCATTGCTATTGGAATGAATGTTCTGACCTTTGAAAATGATGAACAATTCTGAAATTAAACATTTTTAAAAAGCATTATTAAACTGTGAAGATACTGAACAGTTGTTTTGATATTACTGACTTTTGGAATCTGCTGCTGGTTGGTATCAATTTCATCTAGCCTTTCTCTCAACAACAATAAATAAATGAATTCTAAACCAGCTATAAGGCAGACATATGAGCAATTGTATTGAAAATTTAAATATGAAATCTTAGGAGGCTTTCTAAATCAAATAACATAATATGACAGCAAAATAGGTTCTTAACCATGAATCATAAAATCTGGTCAGATGTCAAAGGTCAGAATTTTTATCTGACTTTGGCATCTGAGGGCCACATTCTGTTACCTCTATTTTTATTTGCCAAATACCTACATGAGTAGGTAAATGCTCATTAACCTTTTGGGTGATTGGTATTTTATTCGAGGACTCGCAATACTTTTAGGGATATAAACTTACAAACAGCTAACAAATAGTGCAAATGTTTAAATATAGAATATTCAATGTGACAACAACACGGAAGTGTTATATGTGGATCTCCAGAAAGAATGCAAAGCATATCATTTTAATTGGGTGTTAATATACGAATAGGGTTTTATAGGTGAAAAGAAGGTGGTGGTGAGGTGGGGGAATGGGATGACCATAGGATTGCCAGACCTGGCAGTTAAAAATATAGGACGCCTTTGGGAGTCTTTTGTTTGATGCTCCAAACTAAGAGAAAACAATACACTCACATGATTAACTGTAAGTTGCATATTTAGGAGATAATTCTATGTCAACACAATCTTGAGTTTATCAGTGATGTAGAATGCCAAGCTACCTGTATGTGGTGAAATGGAAGTCAATGGGACTCAAAGTATATGGTTAAAAAATTTAAAGTTTGGAGTAATTATTATGATGAGTGACAGTGATTACTAGTACCTACTAAAAGAAGCCCTGGCTGGTGTAGCTTAGTGGATTCAGCGAGGATCTGGGAACAAAAGGATTGTGGTTCGATTCCCAGTCAGGGCACATGCCTGGGTTGCAGGCCAGTTCCCAACAGAGGACACATGAGAGGCAACCATACATTGATATTTCTCTCTCTCTCTCTCCTTCCCTTTCCCTCTAGAGATAAATGAATAGAATCTTTAAATAAAATAAAATAAAATAAAAAAGAATTTCTTCATGCCATTGTATTTTCAGCAAATTAGAAATGTTCTCTATATGTTATTTCAAATATCCATATACTTGGCACAATGTAAGAACATATACACAAATATACAGTTGTAACTATATAGATGCTTCTTATATATTTTATTATATAGACCCAATTTTATTGTGAAGAACATATGCAATATTTTCTTATAAAGTATATAATACATAAATACAAAGGAAAAAAGTAATCACATCAACACATGAAATAACATTTTATTGTTATATTTTATATGTGACTATAGATCTGTACATTAATGTTATATATCATGTACAGCTATAAATTTATTTTAAATTTTGTATGGTGCTTCTTCCACAATATTGCATTACATAGCCATTGAAAACATTACACAATGCAGTATTGTTTTTATTGATTATTACTTACTCAAGCAATTGCCTGCTACATCAGGTTTTGAATGCTTTGCAATGGTGCACTGTTACAAATATAACTGCAGTGAAAGTCCTGTAGTGTAGAATTATTGTTCACATTTTCAATATGTTCTTAGGAGGAATTCAGAAAAGCCTAAGTAGTTGGTTAAACACAGCAGTCCCCAACCTTTTCAGCACCAAGGACTGGTTTCGTGGAAGGACAATTTTTCCACGGACTGGGTTGTAGAGATGGTTTCAAGATGATTCAAGCACATTACAGTCAAGCGCACCTCCTGCTGTGCACCCAGTCCCCAACAGGCCTGGAGGTTGGGGACCCCTGGGTAACAGCATATGTGCCTTTTCGACCTCTGGATTTGTTCTGGCGACTTGCTTTCTAGAAGGATCTTACGATTTTAATTTCTGGGTGTATAAGAAGGTGTTTCCTTCATCGTGAATTCACAAATATTTTCTATTCTTGAAATTTGCATTTTTTTGCTTATTAGTTTTTTTTGTTGTTTTAATATTTCACTTATTTATCTTCAGAAGGGAAGAAAAGGAGAGAGGGAGAGAAACATCAATGTATGGTTGCTTCTCATGTGTCCTCTGTTGGGAACTCGCCCCTGCTGAGAACTGGCCTGCAACCCAGGCATGTGCCCTGACTGGAAATCGAACCGCTATCCTCGCAGGCCCGCGCTCAATCCGCTGAGCTACAACAGCCAGGGCTTGCTTATTAGGAAGTTTTTTTTTTTTTTAATATTTTATTTATTTATTTATCTTTCGAGGGGAAGGAGAGAGGGAGAGAAACATCAATGTATGGTTGCCTTTTGTGCGTCCCCTGCTGGGAGTTGGCCTGCAGGGAACCGGCCTGCAACCCAGGCATGTGCCCTGACTGGGAATCGAACCACGATCCT
This sequence comes from Sturnira hondurensis, assembly GCF_014824575.4. Classification (NCBI taxonomy): domain Eukaryota; kingdom Metazoa; phylum Chordata; class Mammalia; order Chiroptera; family Phyllostomidae; genus Sturnira; species Sturnira hondurensis. The sequence goes on from NW_028075269.1 coordinate 7,167,585, forward strand.
CTGGTTCGCAGGCCCGCGCTCAATCCACTGAGCTACACCAGCCAGGGCCAGGAAGTTTTAATACCTAATTTTATTATATTTCATGGTAAAAGGCTTTCGTATTTCTTATTCTGTGAGTTATCCACTCTTATCTTTTCCCAGTTTCCCATTAATTAGTTTTTATTTTCTTAGCGATTTGCATGAGTATTAATATATTAATGATTTTTATGCTGGGTCATATCTGTTGAAATATATATATATCCAGGTTTCACAGTCACTTTTGCCAAAAATAAGGTATATGATATGCAGTAACTTTAAAGTTTTATGTAGTTAAGTGTTTAATATTTTATTATGTTTTCATTGTTTGTGTGCAAAGAATAGGTATCTCTCACCAAAATGTAGATGAATATTCATTTAAAACTCCTAGTGTTTTATCTATTTATTTTTTAAAACTCTGAACCATTTGAAATTTATTTGGTGTAAAACCTGAGGTAAGGATGTAATATTCTAATAATTTAGGATAACCGACTCCCCAGCACAACCTATGGACTGAGAAGATTTTCCCTTCCCACTTTAGTTTGCAGTGTATTACTTTTTAATGTATCAAGTTGATATGGATATAAACATTGATATATAGTCTGTTTGGGGGCCATCTCTTATGCTACTTTTATTTCACTGTCCTCTCTTAAACTGGTTCCATGCTTAGTGGTTGGTTGTCCAGTCTGTGTGCTATCAGGAGGCTACAGGGCCATGCTTCTCAAATGCTGTCTCTCTGATGCTAGTAAGCTTAAACATCCAAAATTATTTCCCTGTTGATTTATTTCCACACAATCTTTTGAGTAGTTTTGTAAAGTCCCCTTTTTAAAAAAAATTTAATTATGATGACATCAGGACCATAGTCTGAAAAAAAAGCTAATAATTTCAAAACAGTTGTCTCTTCAAGGAATATAATAACTATAGAATTGTTCTAAGACATTCCCATTTACAAACTCTTCAAACCAAGAATGATCACTTTCCTGGTATTTGAGTTTTAAGACCTTGAATGCTGTAGCAGAGTCCCCCTGTTGTGGCTGACGATGAGAGTCAATGCACAGGCATTGATAACAATCCTGTGTGGGAAAAGAGAACAGGCAGGACTACTCTCTCAAGGGGAGAGTGTCTATGGGTGCCTCGGCCACTCCCTCAAAAGGAGAGCACCCTGACCCTCATCTAGACAGGCTTTTATTGTTTTCCTGGGGTCTTACATCAGAGAAAGATTTATTATCTATTACATAGAATATTATTGTCTACATTTTAGGTACAATCAAGACAATGAAAATAACATGCAGAGGGGAATGGCAATGAGCTCATTAGCTCTGTCCTTGGGAAAACTCATACAGGCTTTGGAAATTACCTTGAAGATAGACAATACACATTTGTTGTTTTAGACAAGTGTAGTGGAGTTTTAGCAAGAGCAAGCCATAACAATCTGTATGCATTTTCTAGGCCTGATTCCCACGGGAAAACTTGGTTTGAAGGTCTGGCTCCTGCGCACCACTTTGCTTCTGTAGGTTTTCCATACAGAGCTGAGTCACATTTGCCAGGCCAAGGTAAACCGGTCTCCTACAGAATGTGTTTCTATGAGACCATCCATGTTTGCTTTTCCAGTTACGAATACTCTCCTGAACTCTGTAAAATGTATCACCTTCCTACACAGCATCTCTTCTTTGATGCCTAATAGGCATTTCAAAGTTGATACACCCCACAGTGGACTGCCCTCCCCATTGTAGCTAATGGCTCCATTCGAAAAACCTGGTACTGCCTTTTGATCCAGTGATACCACTGCTGAAACTGTACCCGAAGAATCCTGAATCACTGATTCAAAAGAACCTATGCACCCCAATGTTCAGCACAGCCCTATTTATAATAACCAAGTGCTGGAAACGGCCTAAGTGTCCATCAGTAAATGAGTGGACCAAAAAGCTGTGGTATATTTACATAATGTAATATTATGCGACAGAAAGAAAGAAGGAACTCCTACCTTTGTGACAGCATGGATAGAAAGGGAGAGTATTATGCTAAGTGAAGGAAACCAGGCAGTGAGAGACAAGTACCATATGATCTCGCCTATAGGTGGAGCCTAATCAATAAAACAAACAAATGAGCAAAATAGAACCAGAGACATGGAAATGAAGAACAAACTGATAGTGATGAGAGGGGAGGTGGGAGGAGGATAACGGGAAAGAAGAGAAAAAGTCAAGCAATGGAACGTGTATAGAGGATTCATGGGCACAGACAATGGGGGGCGGAACTGACTGTGAGAGTGAGGGAGACAGGGTAAACAGGGGGGAAAGGAGAGACAACTGTAACTGAATAACAATAAATTTAAAAAAAATGGTAGTCCTAAATGATGCTTCTCTTTCTCGTATAGTCCATATGTAATCTATTGTGTGCTCTACTTTCATACCATATTTCGAATTATGTCTAATGAAATCTATCAAGCATGCCAATGTTCTGGATCTCCTTGGGGCTGGATGTGTTTCTCAGCACGTCCGCTGCTACCACACTGGCCCACTCCTGGATTGCCGTGGCAGCCTCCTCTGGGGTCTCCTCGCTCTGACCATTGTTCCACTAGAGTCTTTTTTTCCAATAGGAGCCTGAACGATTTATTTTTAATTCACACTGGGGGTATGCTTATTGATTTTAGAGAGGAAGAGAGACAAAGACACACAGAGAGAATGAATGAAGGCGTGAGAGATTGCTTTAATCGGTGATTCAGATAATGTCACCCATATGGGGAAAACCTCCGGTGGCCCCCGTCTGCTCACAGTAAAGCCAAAGTCTTCACAGTACCTCAGATTCTACCTTAGCATTCCAGTTTACTTATTTAGTTTTCCCACAGTTTATTTTCTTTTTTAAATTAATGAAGCGGGCCCCTCCCCTTCATTTCCCTCCACCCGGCACACCCCCTCCCCCACCATTCCCCCCCCTTAGTTTATGACCACGCGTCTCAAGTTCTTTAGATTTTATATTTCCCCTACTATTCTTGTCCTCCCCCCATCTATTTTCTGCCTACTGTCTATGCTATTTTCTGTACCTTCTCCCCCCTTCTCCTCCTCCCACTCCCCTGTTGCTAACCCTCCATGTGTTCTTCATTTCTATGGTTTCACTCCTGATCTAGCTGTCCTCTTGGTTTGCTTTTGTTTTAGGTGTGGTTGTTAATAACGGTGAGTTTGCTGTCCTTTCACTGTTCATATTTTTCATCTTCTTTTTCTTATATAAGTCCCTTTAGCATTTCATATAATAAGGGCTTGGTGATGATGAACTCCTTGAACTTGACCTTATCTGAGAAGCACTTTATCTGTCCTTCCATTCTAAATGAAAGTTTTGCTGGATAAAGCAATCTTGGCTGTAGGTTTTTGGATTTCATGACTTGGAATACTTCTTTCCAGCCCCTTCTTGCCTGTAAGGTCTCTTTTGAGAAATCTGCTGACAGTCTGATGGGCACTCCTTTGTAGGTGACTGTCCCCTTATCTCTTGCTGCTTCTAGGATTCTCTCCTTATTTTCTGTTTTCCTCTGGAGAATATATGATCCCTAAAGGTGGGTTTCTTTGCCTGTGTTGTTCATGGATATATCAAAACACCCAGAATAGTATATTCTTGGCATAAAATGTTACTCAATAAGTATTTGTCATGAATGCATAAAATAGCAATATAATCAAATAAGCCATGTACTATTATTGTTTCTATTTTTGAGGGGAGAAGAACAGATTAGAACAAGGTAAAGTTACCCAAGGATGCTTAGGAGCAGCAGTCAGAGCCAGGATTTGAAACTAGGCGCTGTTTCTGGAGTCTGAATTCTTAATCTCCAGATTGGGTACAGCCACTGTATTTTTACAGTTAGATTGTGGTTAGAATTGCCCTACTTCATTCCTTTGAAATTAGGCATGACATATGCCTTGCTTTGGGCAACGAAATGTAAGCAGAAGCAGTACAGGACTCTGTTGAACAACTTATCATCTTCCTTTTTGATTGCTACAGTGCACAGCATCCCATTACATGGGTCCCTGAATGTGTCCCATGTAGAACAGAGTCCCCTTCCAGCTAACTGACCAAGAACGTTAAACATGAGTGAGAAATAAATAAGTTTATTTATGTGTTTTATTATTTTAATTTTTATTTATTTATCTTTAGAAGGGAAGGGTAGGAGAGAAGGAGAGAAATATCAATGTACGGTTGCTTTTGGTTCATCCCCTGATGGGAACTGGCCTGCAACCCAGGCATGTGCCCTGACGGGGAATCGAACTGCGATCTTCTGGTTCGCAGGCCTGTGCTCAATCCACACCAGCCAGGGCTCTATTTATATAAGTTTTAATACATAAGTTTATTTATAAATTTATTTAATATCACTTTTTACCACAACATAATCCAGCCTATCCAGAACAATACCAGACTACTCTAGATTTACACAATGATATTCCTAGGCAGTGGTTGCTTGTGAATGTGTGTGAGGAGTATGTTGTTTCATGTGCGTTCATGTATTTTTTCCCAATGACGTTGGTATCTTCTGCTTCTATGGCTTGTGTTTGATAATCTGCTCTAGAGTTAGTTAAAGTTCAACACCAAGTTTACAGGTCATACGTGACACCATTTTCTCCTGTTCTTTTATCATTTGAGACACCTGCCTATTATAGTCACATGGTAGTTTCCCAGTTAGTGATTTCTTCAAAATTAAGCACTGGTGATATTGAAATCTTGATGAAAAGTTGATTTTTCATATTCTAAGGGAAAATATCTAGGCCTTTAAGTTCAAGTGGTAACATTACTCTCTTAATATATTCTCGTTTACAAAGGGTTTTACGGAGCCACTTACCAGTCAGGGTATTTGAATGGGAACAGAAGTTATACACGACAAAGGCCTTGAAAGCTACCAGTGCTATTTGGAGTCTGTAGTTCCGCCTCTGTGACCTGACCTTCCTAACCCTGTGCTGGAGACTGCCTCTGGTTCCTGCATGCTACAATTGCCGTTGCTCACAAAGGCCTGCATATGTTCGATTTTTGGCCCAGTTCTATTGTGTGAGATTCTGCATTCCATTTCATTGCAGAATATTCTAGAATTCCAAATAGTGATCTTAGTGTCAGAGTTAAGACTCTTGGCCTTCTTGAAATGTGCTACACATTATAAGATATAGGCAAACTTGATGTTTACCTACTCTTTAACATACTAATATATTGGGCTTGCATACGCTTGCTCTTCTAATCAGCTTAACATATCCTGCTCTGTCCTCCTGTGAGGCAGGCATATGACACAATGTCAACCTAGTGTCAGATCCAGCAAACTACATTAATCGCTGTCTTCCCTCCTGTCAACTGGTGCCACCAGGGAGGCCACATCTGCTGGGAGATTTCCCGTATTATTATAACTGTCAGTTATTCCCTTATAATAATTGTTATAGCCTTCACAGACAGCAAGTTGTTTACGCTTCAGTAAATATTTACTGAGTCAGGGAATGTGCAACAGGGAAGGATGATAGAGAGTCAGTTACAAGATGGTCCTGCTGGGGGAATGGGGCTCAGTTTTGCTGGAATTCTCTTGAGGATGCCTATGGAACGCACCTCAGAATTGTCTGCCGGAGTGTCCGAAGGGGCAGGTATTCATCCACTGGATTCTATTCCCCACCAGTCTGAGGCTGACCCACAAGTACCATGTTGTTTTTACATGCTCTCAAGGGTCAAACTGGAGCCTGGAAGCAGAAAGTGAGAGGGGCATCGTGCAGTTGAGGTGAGATGCTATTAGTTTACACTGGTGAAAATCTGAATTCCACAGTGAAGTCTGTAATAAAGGGGTAGGCTCAGAGCGTATGGGAATGGATCCAAGAGTCATCGAGTAATTTGTTGGTCTTGACTTGAAATTTTATCTCATCTCAGCTTTTCCTGTGGAACGATATTGATAATGATTATAGATTTTTATCTTCTTCTCCATAATTTATATGATAAAACAAATCTGAAACATAGTTCAATAATTAGACTACGTAATTTTTGTATTGATAGAAACACTAATTAAATTTTACCCCCCTCCCATGAGCCACCTTCTTTTGTATGGTCTCTTAACAGTGTAGCTGTTTCAGAACAGTTATTAATTCTCAGGTTGAAGGCAGATGAGACAGACCAGATGGTCCATGACTCAGTGGGTACTTCCCCTGTGTGTAAAGGGTTTGCCATTCCTCACAGATCTGGATGCAAAGAATTACAATTAGCACCTAAGATTCCATGTGACCTTTCCATTTCAATAAGAATATTCTAAGATCTCCTCATGCCATAATTTTTGTTTGTTTCCTATTAACAGCAAGGTAAATGAGTGTGTAATTTGAGATCCATGAACACCAGAAATGGAAGCATTCACTGGGCTGTACCATTCATTCATTACGGCCAATTACAAATTCCAGTGGTACTTGTCCTATCAACACTGGTTTTTCACTTCCTCTTTTTTAGCTATCATTGTCAACTGTCAACTGACTGCATTCTTGTTCTTAAGCTGTTTATTCAGCCGATCTTTACTCTGTGTTTTAGTTTCCTTTGGACATTTTTGGTCATGGTTTCCCATTTTCTGGTTGCAATAGACATCTGCTTGTTTGGGCTGTCAGAGAACTCTTTCTCCGTTCCCCTGGCAACCCCAAACCCATTGCTTTAGAGAAACCCTCTCCCTCACTCCACTAATTTCACTCGGGAGCTGCCAATCATGACATCCCACTTTTTCAATTACTGTGTTCATAATGTCCTACAAGTTGAAAGTGCTTTAAGTTCTATGAATATCTGATTTTTCTTAAAAAAATTGTCTTTGGGTGAGGAAACAACAAGGGTAAAGGGCAAAGTGCAAAGGTTCTTAGGTGAGAAAATACCAATAATGGTCAAGGAATAAGAGGAAACCAGTGGGAGTGGTGTGATATAAACAATGGAGAGAATGGTAACAGATGAAGCTAGAAAAAAGAGGACATGTACAGGACATGATTGTAAAAAAGAATAGAACTAGCCAAAATCAAATCTTCTTATGTCACCATATATTTGAAACCTACATAGTTTTATTAATCGATGTCGCCCTGATACATTTAATTTAAAAATAAAATAAAACATGATTTCCTGACAATAATAAAATGATTCTTTGAAAGGTGGAAAAAATAAAATAAAGTAATTTTATTAACACGATAAAGAATAGGATCAGGACGTACGTTAGAAAGCTATTTCAAGGTTTCCCCTGAGATAGGTTGTACTTTGGATGAGGTGTCATGAAGGCAGAGGTGGGAGTGGTTTGGTTTATATTTTTTTGAGAATGAGACCAATAGACTTGCTCATGATTCCATATAGAGCCAGAACAATGCCTGGCACATAGTTGGTTCTTGACAGATATATATATATGTATTAAAGCAATACAATTTATTATGAGGTGAAAAGGAAGATGGGGCAAGTTTGATTCTTGGGTTTAGGCCTGAGGTGAGTTGTAGAAAATTAGGAAAGAAGCGAAGTTGGTCAGGGATCAGGAGTTTTATTTTAGATTGATCATTTAAAGATACCTGTTTTTATATATGCCCAATTAGATGTCAAAAGCTGTTTAATAATCCCATCCATTTAATATGTTTTTAGTGTCTGCTAGAACGAGACACTGGGGAAGAACTCATTCTCCCTGTGTTTGTCTTTATATAGGTAAACAAAATGTTTATTTGGATGGGTCTGGAGGAGAAAGCTAACCTGATGGGCTCAGATTAGTAAATTATTGGTTGCCAGAAGTCAGAACAACAGGTTAGAGTGACCCTTGACATTTTCTGAAGGATATAATTTTTAAATAAAAGGAAATATTTATTCTCTCAAAATTTGGTAAGCTTAGTTTATTTAGACACTTAATGTGAAAGATAGGTTGTATGAGTTTCCTATTGCTGTTATAATGATCACAAATTTAGCATCTCAAAATGCAAATTTATTATCGTGTAGTTCTAGGGGTTAGAAGTCTGAAATGAGTTGCACTGGACTAAAATCAGTGTCATCAGGGCTTCTGTCCCTTCTGAAGGCTCTAAAGGAGTGTCCATTTTCTTGTCTGTTTAGCTTCTAGAGTCTGTTAGCACCCCTTGGCTCATGACCTCCTCCCCATCTTTAAACCAGCATCTGTAAACTAGCCGAGTCCTTCTCAAAACACTCCATCCTGACACGTACCCTTCTGCCTCTCTCTTCCGTATTGGGGCACACTCAAATAATCCAGGACAGTTTCTCAGAAGTCAATTGGCAAGCAAACATAATTCCATGTGCAGCTGGAATCCCTCATTTTTTTATGTAACAAACATATTCACAGATTCCAGGGGTTAGGGGGTGAACATCTTTGGGAGATCATTAATGTGCCTGTTACACACCTGTAAACGAAGTTCCTCAGGCCACTATCCTACAAAGGAAGGAGGCTGATTTTAGGCACAGCTCTTTCTCTCTTGATTCTTTCTGTGTATTCTATCACATTGTGAAAAAAATGTGTAAAGAACTTTACAGCAGCATTTGTAGCATTTATGGACATTTCCCAAAACCTTATTAGGACACAGTCTAGCATTAGTTACTGGGTGAAATGTATGGCTCAAAATGATTCACAGAAATGGATATCTGTTCAGAATTTGCCTGTCAGCCTCACCCCAAGCATTAGAATTACTAGAAATATTCTTAGTGGGCAAGATAATTTGCAATGAAAATTTTTTAAAAAATATATGTGTCTTTGGCAACTTTTCCTTCTATTCCCTTCCTCTGACTGTATAAATGTCTTGATACCAGTTTTGATGGGCAGGATATAGGATCCTTTTTTTCTGTGCCTATTATGCAGATAGAAAATTAAACATTCTCCAGAGATTTCTGTTAGAGCTTCCAGACCAGAGTCATTATTTTAGTGAATGTCTCTAAAATTCTAACTAGATAGCAAGTCTCAGCTTAGATATGCCTTGCTCAGGAAAGACTTCCCTATGATCCCCACCTCTCCATAGAATAATTTCTGCAACAATATTTCTTCATAGTACTTTGTCCTTCTTCTTCTTCATACTTGCTACAGGTGTAGATGATTCGAGTGATTATTCCTTGATGTGTGTCTTCACTGCATACAAAGATTGCAACTGTCTCATCGGCTCTTCTGCTTTATCAATAGCACTTCACACACTATCTTACCACATGGTGCTCAATAATTATTTGATGAGTAAATGAAGTCAACAGACTTAATCTAAACATGCCTTTTGTGTCTTATTTATCTTGAGGGGTTAAGAGTAAAGTTAAAACTTTAAATTTAACTAACCTATGGGTACCTTATTGATTTTATTTTGAATGGTTTCTTGAGCATTGGGTGACATTTGCTTTAAAAAAATGTTCAGGCTAAACATGTTTATGGTTCTTTGCATGGCTGTAGACTTAAAATAGCTGATTACTTACAAATGTACCCTGAGCTCACTGCTCTGTGGACCTTCAACTAGGATATTCTTCTTATCGAAACATCTTAGCTATTATAATTTACCCCTAGCACAACAGTAACTAAAATTTATTGAATGTTTACTGAGGGCCAGGCACTGTTCTAAATGCTTTTATTATGCATTTAATCCTCACAGCAATCCTGTGACACAGGTATTATTTACCTTTATTTTACGCACAGGGCAACTGAGACAGAGAAGCTAAGTACTTAACCAAGGCTATGCAATGAGGGAGGTAGCCAAGATTCAAGCTTCAGCTGATTTTGTTCCAAAGCCTATTCTTTTAACCACTATAAGTTGAACCAGTGCAATTTAGCAATGCCTGTAAAGCAATAGAAAAAATATCTTTATTTTAATTATTTCATAAAGGGTATAAACTAAGATGCACAACTACCAAACAGTTTTTCAGCACTCCAAAATAAGAATATTTAGGTGAGACTCTCTGAAAGAACAAGTAGTCTGGACTTTCCTCTGGAGCAGTGAGTCTCAAAATACAATCCCAGGACCAGCAGCATGAGCATCACACAGGAAAGTGTTAGAAATGAACATCACAGACCTGCTGAGTGAGACACGAGGGGGGTGGTGCCCACAAGCTGGGCTTCAGCCAGCCCTCTGTGTGATTCTGATGCACGTTGAAACACAGCATCCTCTGCTCACTTGCATGGTTTGAGAAACTATGGCGTTTGGGCCAGATTTGGCCTGCAGGTACTCTTTTTGGCATCAACCCGTTAAGCTGAGAATTGTTTTGAAATTTATAGAAATGGAAAAATCAAATGAAGTATAATAGTTTGTTACATGTGAACATCACACCAAATTCAAATGCGGTGTTTATAAATAAAGATTTACTGGAATGCAGCCACGCTCACGGATTTACATATCATGTATGGCTAGTTTTGCACTAAAATAGCAGAGCTGAATAGCTGCAACAAGAGCTGTATGATATGGAAAGGTCGAACCATTCACCACTGGCCTTTAGATACAAAAGTTTGTTGACCTCTGAAATAATTCATAAATTAAACACTTTTGAAAAGCCGTGTTAAACTGTGACTGAGGATGCTGGGGAGTATTTTGACATTATTGACTTTTGGAATTTGCTGATGATTGATACCAATTCCATCTAGCCTTTCCTCAGTAGAAGTAAATAAATAAATTCTAAAGCAACTATAAGACAGACATATGAGTACTCTTACTGGAAATTTAAATATGGAATCTCAGGAGTCTTTCTAAATCAAATACCATGCTACAATAGCAAAACACGTTCTGAACTGTGAATCAAAATCTGGCCAGGCGTTCACTGAGAAATGGGGCTGTGGTGATTAGAATCACCTATGAGGCTTTGTAAACCCACCTAATGCAGGGACCCAAGTAAGAGGTACTGAGTAAGAATCTCCAAGAATGGAACTTAGGCATGTATGTTATAAAAAAAAAATTGTGAGGTGAGTTTGCAATGCATCCAGGATTGGAAACCTCACGGTAGGTACACTATCTTATGTTAAGTTTTCCTCACAGCAATTCTGAGAGATAAGTATTTATTATGTTCTCCAAGTTCACTGATGGCAAAACAGCTCCAGAGATATTAAAAACCTTGCTCAGTCACATAGTTAGCAGGATCTGAGCTCTGGACTTGAACTCAGACCTGAAATGTTACAAAACCAATGTCCTCCCCTTCCCTCTCAATACTGTGCTTGCTCTATTTTTTCATTTCTGGGCCTCCCTGGCATGCGCTTTCATACTCTTTTGATGTCACCCCTTGTCAGGTATCTGGTTCTCAATTTTTTAGTTTTCTGCTGTGTCGGGATATTTTCTCCTGGCTCTACATTTGAGTTTAGCCTCCCTGTCTTTGCTCTTGCTTTTTTGGACTTTCAACTTACTTCCATTTGCCCACTCTTTGCTACCTTGACCTGGTATGTGTGACAAGGTAGAACCCACTGTTCTAATGTTCAGCCTCTGAAAGCGTAAGCACTGCCTTGAGCAAGTCACTGGGTTTTTATGTCATGGCTCGTGCCCTCGGTTGATCTCTTAAATGCCTGGAAGATCTCAAGAAAGTTGTTTGCATTCAGTGGGAGGATTATTTTCAGTAAGCACCCCATTCAGAAGTAGGCCCAGGCCTGCTGCAGGTACATAAGGCATGCTCACAGGGTCATGGGAGAGGGAGACCTGTGCATGAAGGGCTCGGAGAACCGTGTGGCACACCAGCCATCATCAGCAGGGCAGAGCTTTCTTTGCAAAGCCTCTCCTTGGGAAGTAAAGACCCCCCTGAACCCAAGACCTATGGCAGAGATCTCTGGTGCTCTTGGGTATATGAACCCCTTTTGTTCCTGGGCACATGGAAGACTAGATTTCATTTTCCAGACTTCTTTGCATGAGATGCAGCATATGTTTAAGTTCTGTACAATGGAATGAGAGCAAAAGCAATGTGTTTAACTTCCAGTCCTTAGAAATTCTCATACTGGATGCCCATGCTTTTCTCAGCTGCCAAAAGGAGAGAGATCTGAGGAGGACAGAGACACAGTATGGAAGGAGCGTTGGTCTCTATCCATCTGCATGAAGTAAACCCCAACATCCACACACCCTAACTCCCTGCATTGGAATATAATATGAGCAGGACATTTAACTGTGCTAAGGCACTGAGATCTGGGGATTTATCTGTAATAGCATCCAGTGTTATTTACCTCAAATAATACAGTACTCAAAATCACTTCTGAGTAATCACATTAGTTGAGGTGAAAATAAGATGAAAATAGACATCAAAGCCTGAAACAGGATGTAACCAAATGGCAATGACTCAAACAGTGAGACAGTGTGATTCATGGACTATACCAATTAATCTTCAAGGCACCCATTTTATGGATGAGAAAACTAAGACATAGAGAGGTTAGAAACTTACTTAATTTACAGTTTCAAGTAGCAGAGCTGAGATGCAAACCCTCGCCTCTAGTCTTCACTCTTGACTAGTAACACAACACAAAATATCATTAATACTTTCATAATTTTCGATGATCCTGAGTTAAAGTTGCTTTCATGATTATTAAGAGCCTCTTGCCCATAGTGAGATACATATCATGCTCAGCAATCACAGGTCTGATCTGTTTGACTACCTTGTAGGGATGCAATTGTCTCTCTTGTACAGATGAGAACATCGAGGTTTGACAGTTTAAGGTTATGGTTCTAGAGCTGGTCTCAGCTGTTACTCTTGTTTTGCCTTTAATTTTTAAATTTTTATCTTTTAAGTATATGTTCTTGGTTATGCTATTCTTTTTACCTGGAACTTCAGATGCCAGAGCCTGCGTTCCCATAAGGATGCTCTGCTGTCTCAAACCTGTGGACACCCCCTTCCAGAGCACTGGTTTCCTCTTGTCTGGGTGTTCACAGAATTGCTTTGTGAGGAGAATGACATGACTTAGGAGAAAGTGCTGTGGAAACCAGGAAACACTGCACAAACACAAGATCTGGCTATTACCGTTATTACTTAAGACAGAGAACAAACTATGACAACCCAACTGCATGTACTTCCTTGTTGTTCGGAAAGGGAGTTCAGAGGAAAAAGCTTGCCTGGGGAATTCACTACCATCTGACTGTTCGCCCTGCAGTTCATTCAGAAAACTGTGTTGGGCAGTTCCCATCCTTAAGTTCTGCTTCCCGGTAATTGGGTGATATTCACTTAGAGTCAGCGCAGTGGGATCACCTCTGCCTCACGCACCAGCGCCTCATTTCCTCACTCAATGCCTTCTCAGTTCCGTTATTTATTTTCTTTAATATTGCAGCAGTACAGCAGCATGAGTCACACACCCTGTCATTCCCAGTAGCACGCTCAAAGGCCTGCAAAACAATAAAGTGATGTACCAGGCCCCTTCCACCCAAATGCTACACAGTCATGGAAGCTCGTTTTCACGGCAGTGGTCTCCGGGTCGGGAATAAGCTTCAGCTCAACTCAGGGCCCTAGATCGCCGATGCAGCCCCTGAAATGGCTCCCCTTGAATGCAGGGCACACGGATGGCTGGATAGCTGGAGAGGGCAGGGAGAGAAGAGACCAGGGTCTGGGGACATGCAGATGCAGTCTACAGGAGGAGAGGTCACAAGCATAGAGCTCAGGCTGTATACTAATTCTTGGGATGGGAACGGCATTCATTTAAACCTGTGGATCTTAACCAGGGGGCATTTTGTCCCCTAAGGATCACTTGGCAAAGTCTGGAAACCTTTTCATTGGTCACAATAGGTGGGCATGGGGGGTGGGAAGGGGACAGTACTTCCTGCATTAGGTAGCTAGAGGCCAGGGATGTTTCTAAGAATTCTACAAGGCACAGGACAGTCCCTTTCCCCCTTTCTCTCTTTCCCCAGGAATTAGCTAGCTTGAAGTCAATTGTGCTGAGGTCAAGAATCACTGTTCTCAAACCAAGAGAAGAAGCCCAGTTCCACTCAGAAGTAATGTTTTGACTTTGGGTCCATGATAGAGGGATGGACGGGTGTGACTTTCTAAACCCTTGGCAACACCAGTGTTTTCTTGTACCTAATGGTCCTTGTTTTGAAAGTTAAATTATATCACTTTCCAACTTTTTGCAGTTCTATTGAGATATAATTGAATTATAACATTGTATAAGTTTAAGGTATACAACATGCTTTGATATATGCATATGTTATGAAATAATTAATTAACATCCAGCACCTTACATATTTACATTTTTTTCCTTATGGGAACTTTTAATATCTCTCTTGGCAATTTTCAAATATAGAAAACAGTATTATTAACTATAGTCATCATGCTGTACATTGCATCACCAGAATTTATTTATCATATAACTGGAAATTTACACCTTTTGGATCAGCTTCACTCAATTCTCCAATCCCAAACCCCAACCTCCAGCCACCACACCAATCTGTTTTGCTTCCATAATTTGTTTTTTTAGACATAAGCAAAATTATATGTATAATATTTGTCTTTCTGTCTCTTTTTGTCTTCCTCTGAATGACGTATTTCACTTAGTTAGCATAATGTCCTTAAGGAAGGATTTCCTTCATTTTAATGGCTGAATAATATGTATATATACATATGTACTATGACACCATCCTCCCCTTGACTCCCATGCCATTTTAATATATATATATATAATATTTTATACATATTTATATATATAACCACATTTTATACATCTGTTCATTCATTGATGCATACTCAGGTGTTTCCATGCCTAGGCTATTGTAAACAATGCTGCTGAGAACACAGGGCTGCAGATGCCTCTTCAGGATACATCACTTTCTTAAAGAAGGAGTAGTTTGTGAACTGAGGAGAGAGCTAGATAGACCTGAATTCAAATGCATGGCCGATCACTTCGTGACTCTGAAACTTCAGAAAATGTTCTTTACCTCCCTATACAGAAACTGCAACACCTGTACAATGAAAATGGCAGTAATTAATTCCCATAGTAGCACTAACTTAAAACTGAAGTTCTTGCTGTCAGAGCCATCCTCCTACTATCCGGGACAGTGGACAGGGGAAACAGTGCACGGTTTGTGAGTGCCTATGATGTGTGGGTGACTTTGCCCACATCATCTCACCTGATCAATGAGGTTTGCATTAGAATGGTGTCAGTGGCATGAAAGGAGAGGTAGACACTGTGTCACCTCCTCTGAAGGACCCGCTGACTAAGGTTTTCCCAACAGAGATCCTAATCATGCTTGTGCAGTGAGACATTTTCTTATCACAGAACATAGCTGACTCCTTAGCAAGACTTTGATGTCTCTGTGACGTCATCCTTTCCTTGCCTCCCATACCGGTTCTTTGACTGCGTTTTGATCAACTTCCTTGAAGAACTCGTCTTAAATGTTAGTGGGTTCCAGGGACTTTGTTCTAAGTCCTTAGTACGTCTGCTTCTTACTGACTTATTCCTAATTTAACTCTGTTAATTACCTCATCTCTAACCAAGATCTCAATTGCCACTTATAGGAACACTATCTCCAGAATTGTATTCCTGGCTGAAACGTGAATTTTTTAGTCCTACTGAGCATCACTTTACAAAGGAAGGCAGTCTTGCATCGTGGTTAACATGTGTAGCCTTGAAGATACCCAGAACTGTAGTGACATTTAGGCTCTGGCACTTACTATATTAAATGGAACCAGTTTATTTCTATGGGCCTTTGTATTTAAAATAAAAAGAGTAAGTCATCACAGGGTTTTTGTGAGGGCTAACATATGAAGGATTCAGTCGAGTTTCTGACATTTAGTTATCCCACAATATTCTTTACTCAGCACAGGTATGGTGAAGGTAACTGTCCAAACGTTAATTGCTTTTTCTGTCCTCTCATTTCCCAAGGGAGAAATCCTCTCACTCTCAACCTTATGCCATTACAGTTGTTCTTTCTACACAACCAAGACCTATGAATTCTGCCTCTACATCCACTTTGAGTCTGGCCTTTCCTTTCCGTGCTCATGGCCCTTGCCTCAGTTCAGGCATTTACCTTTTTTTTTTTTTTTTTTGGCCTGGATGGCTACAATAGGCTCAAGAATGTATCTTTCTACCTTCACTGTCCCCCGCTTCTTTAAATGCTTACTAGCCATACAATGATCTTTCTCACATGTAAATTTGATTAGTTCTTTTTTCTTTTGAAACTCATTGGTGTCCACCGACGGGAGAATAAAACTTAAAGGTTTGGTGTGCAAGATTCACGGTCTGAGTGTTGCTTTCCCCTTTAGCCCTGTCACTTCCTGCTTCAGCGAGGGAGCGCCATCCTGAATAGTGCACTGGCCTTACCTATAAACCTGCCTAGGGGGTCTCCCCAGAGTGTTAAGTGCCTTTTCCTTCCTGGCACACACCGCCTTGCTCTCACTTCTGTTCCAGCACTTATGACGTCGTGGTAGTCATTTGATTTGTGTCTGGCTGGATGTCCTGATTTTATAGCAAGACGTTAATAAATATTTGTTTGTTGAATTAATGACTAAAGAACAAATTAGTCTTCCAGTGTGGAAGTCTGCATCCACTGTATTGCAGCCCTTTGTATATAAGTTTAGTATATTGAATTGACCATCTTTCTTCATTATATGAGGTGAGTAAGTTACAGTATCATGGCTTATTCATGTCTGTGTTTTGGAGGGAAAAAGTAGGGGAATAAAGCACATACACACACACATACATACATATTGATAGCCAGTATACATGTAGCCAGAGCAGGCACTTGTTATTAGATTTAATGAAATTATTTTTTGTATATTTAGCCTACATACTTCATGGAGTTCTCACTGACTGAGTGCTTTTTCATAATTCGGTACCAGAGAGGAGCCTTCCTGCTTTTATGAAATAAAATTCGTTTTAAAAAGGGACCGCTATGCCTCGGAAGACCAGCCTATCGGAATGCTAATGTCATTTCCCACCAAAGCTTGTACAACAGAGCATGGCATAGAAGGTTTCTGCAGATAGATCAGTCCGGGTTCGAATCCTGCCACTTACTAGTGCTGTGATCATAGGTACGTCATTTCATCGTTTTCAGTGGCCTCATCTGTAACCTAAGAACATCATACCCACCGTGGAAGGCTTTGGGAGCGTCGTCTTCAGCGTTTCTTGTCATTGGTACTAGTGAGAATTTAAGCCGGGTGATGCTCTGCGGCAGGGCGCTATCCTGTGCATTGCAGAGTGCTGGGCAGCCTCACCGGCCTCTACCCATTACACGCCGTGAGCACGTACAGCCCAGGTGTGGTACATAACAATGTCTCCGGTTATTGCCAAATTTCCCCAGGAAAAGAGGACGCAGGGGATCACACCTGGTTGCTCACTAACTTATACGTGGTAATGTGTATGGTACGCCCAGAATAGAGCAAATGTTTCAGGAACCTTCCTTCCCTTCCTTAATGGGGCTAATGAAATTCCATACCAAGAATTACGTGCCCTCAGAAAAAGTACTTATGTCTACGAATAGCCACGTACACATCTCAGGGGATTATGTAATCTGAGAGGATGTGTGGTATCTTTTTCAGCCCTACCTGTGGCTCTCCACTGCAGCTTTATTCCAAAAACCTTAATTATCAGTGCAAAGTGATAGTCTGAATTTTCCGGTGATGAGGCTCAGGCTCTAATAAGCGATGCCTGTGAAGAAAGAAAATACACAGTCCTTTAAGTGGGAGAGGAAAGGGAAGGCAGAGGAAAACACTTCCACCCTGTGATAAATCGGAGGCTGTGGGTGTCACAGCCACATGAGCCGAGGGATGATCGATTCCCCTAGACTCCAAACACATTCTGTGTGGCACATTCTGTGCCCAGAGCACCGGCTGACGTCAATCGGATTAAGTGGCCTCAATGGGAGCACTGCATGCAAGATGAGTGAAACTCAGGCCCCAGGATTCGTCATTGCCTCCAAACACAGCTTCTGACCTCATAGGGAGAAGGGAGGAGAGTCGGGGAGTGAGGAAGGCGAGGAGGCTTGCTCCTGCCGAGGAAGGCTCTCCTGGTTGTACAAATGCAAGTGAAATCTGCAGACGCTGACCTTTCTGCACACACAGGGGCTGAGAAAGCTCTCCAGCCAAATGGCAGGTTCGATCAGACGTGTATAAGCTCCTCTAGCTTCATTTTGAGAAAACGTGACAAACTTTCAAGACGGTTTTACCTTAAGAAATGAATGTAAGGAGAGCAAAGGCTCGGTGTTCACTAATAGATTTTGCCACTTCTCCTAAATGAATAATTTAAACGGCTAAATCTAGTCAAAGAGCTTGGAATAGTGTCCCACATAATAACACTGTATAATTGTTAACTATTTTCATTACCATTAATCACGTTGCTGCTGTTGCTCCTTTCACTTTTTGTCAGATCCTTCTAGAGTCATCCGAGGAAAGATTTTCCTACATCTTCAGGATATATTAAATTTTACTCTTCTGTGATTCTACAGATATAAATTATCCCAATCATAACTTACTTCATTCTGTTAAAATTATCTCCTTAGCTATTTCTCATTTACTGGAATATTCTCTTTAATTCAAAGGTCTTATTTCATTCATTCTTTGAAACTTTAGCATTAGCAAATTGCTTGGTTTACACGTGTTTATTAAATTCAGTGATTGAAAATACCCTCTCAGATCTCTGCAATCTTTCTGGAATACTTTTTGTTCATGGAGGAAGCATGCTAGGATAACCAATGAAAATGAGAAGAGGATTAAAACTTGTTTTTTTCCCAAAGCATTGTGGGCTTACTCCTCATCAGTGTCATTCATTCAAGTCCAATGGAGATTCTTGTTCTCAGGACAGGTGACCAGCCATCCACATGTGGTCCTATGCAGTGAAGAATAAACCTTACTTGAATGGAGATTTAGCCTTTATCTTTGGCCACTGAGAGGTCATTTCTAGGTTCCTGGAATGCCCTGTCTGATAGGAAAGTCTTTATTTGCTTGGGGGCGTTGGCTGCTGGACAACCTAATGATGTGATTTATGATGAGAACTTTGAGACCGACATCATCAGTTCCAACCTTCAGGAAAACTGATGAGCATTACCCTAATGTCCAGGAGGGCCTGGAGACTAGAAGTCAGCCATGTGGATGGTATGTGGTCAACCCCCAATAAAAGTCTCCAGAGAGCTTCCCTGGTTGGTGATGCTCTGTATATCCTGTTGCACATCACCCTCAGGAAGAGCTAACACTGTCCATGATGCCACAAGAGGAGATGGACAAGAAGCCCAGTGTTTGGACTCTACCCTACAAATTTCTTCCTTTGGCTAATTTTTACCTGTGTCCTTCTCCTATCATGTGCCATGGTGTAAATAGCTATCAGTGAGCTCTGAGGTTTTTTAGTGAATTATCAAACCTGAGGGTAAGAACCCCCCGAATTTAGTATTTAACTGTAGAAATATCTGCCACCACTGCATCCTGACCTGAGTGACCATCATTTGGGTCAGCTGATAGTATTATCTTTGAAGATCATTTTCCTGTGCTTAGAACCTTTGAATCTGCCTAAGACCTCTCCTTCTTCCTGTTACTGGGAAAAACTGAGTGATTATGGGAGGAAGGCAGAATGAACACACTCTAAGGGTATGGAAGACAAACTTCACATGAGTTGTTTGCTCTATTTTTACTTGAATTGCTATAACTCTCATATCACTTCTTAATACACACAAAGGTTACATCTGTGGCTTGTTCTACCCAAAGATGATCACTTTTGCACATTGCCTGGGAATATACCTATCTGAGGTACATTGCATATGTAGGATAGATATGATTTTCCAGAGCTGCATCCAGAATCTGACTAGACAACTACACAGGTAGTTTAAGAGGAAAAACTATTCCCTCTTGCAGGGAGCAGATGGGTTTTTGTTTATTTGTTTGCTTATTTGTTTGTTTCTACCACATCTTTATCTTCTACCTTTCATCACAGGGCCACTAACCAGACATACCCTTGAAATACAACAAGAAGTTCGTAAAGCCACAAATCGGAGTAGACCTTCAGTCCTCAAATGCAGGTGACCAAATATATAACATTCTTATTTATAACTCATCACAGCTTCTATTTCAGGCCCTCATACTGCAATGCTGGAAGAAATTTTAAATCAGTCTTTCCTGGGACATATCATTTCCAGGAGCACATGTGTGGTCTCAGGGTTTTGAAGGAGATGAGAGAGAACATATATTCTTAGCAATATCTAGATACACAAGCAATTGCTGAAATCTCCATACCCATGGTCAGTTTGGTGGCCACTATGTGGTTATGCTTTGTGCCACTTTGGGCCTTGAGACTCTTTCTGTGAGTCTCTCATGATCTCATCTGCCTCAACTGACCATTTTTCTGTCTCCGATATCTGCTACTTTTCATGGACGCTAAGGAATAGTGGATGTTGATCTTCCTCCCATGCTCCTCCTCCCCTGTTTCTTAGGCTGGAAGCCAGTTTCTTCCCACTATTTCTGGCCTAATTTCTCTTCTTTTTACTGTTTATGCCAGTCTTCTAAATTGTCTTAAGGACTTCAGCTTTTGGAACACAAAGCCCAGAAAAAGCTGTAAATTATTTTTTAGTTCTACCTTGTTATATCTATCCTCTGAGGCAGTGAACAAAGAACTATTTCTTTAATTGGGGGGAAACAGGAAAATTTCAGAATGGAAGAAAGTTAGAAGAGATAATAGACTCCAAAGCATCTCCTTAAAACCTTGGCCTCAATCCACAGCATAAGGTACACATTTACCATCATGACCAATTACCACATGGGCATACTACCACATGTACATGTATAAACATGCATTGGCATGATCAATCACCATATATATATACATACAGATATACTGCAATGTGCATACACACATATAAATATGTGTGTGTGTGCATGTGTGCGCAACCAATTACCACGTACACATATATAGTGCCATGTGCATATATACACATATAAATACATGTGTGCATGTATGTATGCCTGCATGTGTAAATGTATGAAATACAAGTTTTTAAGAAAATTCTTACCTCTACTATATTGAATATAGTTCTTAAAGATCATTTTCCTCTATTGTACTTTGTTATTGATGATGGCCATTCAGCACATTGATTTTATGAGTACTGATATATCACAATGTAGTGTTTGAAAATCACTAACTTGGTTATGTGACAATTCTGTTTTCACTGCTGAAATAGATTTTTGAAGGAAATAGCTGAATTTTTGTTCAGCATTCAGGTGAGAGAATCAGTGATCCATCAAAGCATGGAATTGGAAGGGTTTTTTGCAGAGGATTATATTAAAGAAATTCCAACTCCCATTAACTCCTATGATCCTAAGAGCACAAGCTTAGAAAACTAAAGTTAAAACCTTAATAATTGTTTTTCAATAAGAGATCCCAAGTCTCATAACTTCACTCTGGCACAGGTATCATTGTCCCTCTTTTACTAACCAAAAAAAGGGAAAGAGAGGAAGGAAGGGGGAAAGAAGAAGGAAGGAAGGAAGGAAGAAAGGAAGGAAGGAAGGAAGGAAGGAAGGAAGGAAGAAAGAAGGAAAGAAAGGAGGAAAGAAAGAAGGAAAGAAAGAAAGAGGGAGATGGAGGAAGGAAGAACAAAAAGAAAGAAATTCTGGGGGACTGAACATCCTCAGTGTTACAAAGCTATTGAGTGCAGGTGTAGACTCAATTCCATATCATGAGATTGCTAACCAAATTCACATTATAGTATACCATGTCATCTTTTTAAGTACTTCTAAACTCAAACTTATAAGTGCTTATTTTGAGCCAAGCATCATTCTAAATCCATTGAGCATAGTGACCCATTCATAGAAGAGGGCACTAAAGCAAAATAAGTTAATTCACTTGTTCAATATCATGTAACATGTAATATAGGGAGGCAGTCTCTAACTTAGACGACTCCAGAGACTCTTCAATGAAGACGACGGTAGGGAAGGCATGTTTGCTCACTGGTCCACATTAATAAATTTACTGATGACCTGTGGCGGTGAAAATAAATGTTCAACTGAAGTACCTTATAGCAGGTCTTATTAAAATATATATATAATAGTAATTATAAAATTAAATATGTAATTTATAAATGGAATAATTTATATAAATTATATTAAAATAATAAATTTGAATGTAATGTGGCTAGAAATTTTAATAAAATCTACATGATTGACAAGGTAAATATTAATTGAGGTGAATAAAAGGTAAATTTCTTAAAATCATAAAAAGGGAAAATAGTGGTAGGACAATAATATGTAATTATACAGTAATCATGATAAAAAGCCTTAGTCCTGTCTACTGTATCCTATATCCAAGATACAGCGAAATGATTTTTCTGATGTTCCTAGAAAGTGATGCAGAGAGATGCTAACTACTTTTAATTATTCACAGCAGTTACTAAGTAAAATATATTTTGATAATAATCTAGCATAGAAGAGTGTTTCTGTTTATAACAATGTTTGATTAATACCAAAAAAGACTCATAGAACTGGCTGAGGATTTTATAGGTCTACGGCCATATTACAACAAAACTCAAATATTTAAATAAAAAGCAATAAATGGTTGGTAATATCATTTAGAAAATAGAAAGAAGTGGAAATGACAGGAGTCTGATTATTGGCAGAGACCATATTGATTTAGCAGAACTGAGGTGAGAAGGGGACCGTATTATTTACCCACCTTTGGGTGCAGAGTTAAATCTGCACATGGGTGCAATCTACTACAACGGTTCTTGAATTCCCACCCCCGATTTTTTTCCTTTTCAGTCATCAAGTCGAACATGCCAATGATCCAGTGGCATTGGTATATTTGGATGAAATATCAAACAGCCTTGAAAAGAGGTAAATTGTAGCAATAATTTATAAAGCAAACTGAAAACATACAAATAAAAGGGGGAGTTAATAATTACACTGTGACAAAAAAACATAAAATAGGGCCACCCTAGGCAAATTGAGATATAAAGTCAAAGGGAGAACATTCAGCCAGTATGGTTGCTAAAATGTGGTTCTGTTTTTGTCGATTAGTAAATGCCAAAGGCCCCAAGTGACCAAAGTATCTCTTAGTGCTTCTGAGTCACTTCAGCTCTATCTCTAGGACCCACAGACCAATCAGTGATGCAGCAAATGAGGGGACCGTGATGAGGACCCTTTATAACACTACTGGGTTGGAGTCCCCACACTGTAAGGTGACAGTATACCTGGTTTGTACATGGACGTCATTATTAATAGTATGTTCTTTTCATCACAAAATGCCCTAGATTTCATGACAAATTTCATGACTACACTATCCATAGGGCATTCTAAGCAAATGCAGTAATCTTAGTTGAAACAGGAAAATAGCATATTAACTTTTTCCCAGTTCCAAAACCCACCTAGCTAAATTGTGTAATAGGTACTCACGTTCTGAAATATGGCATATAATTGCTTCCCAGTGCGACTGGTACCCTACGGAGTGGATCTTGCCGCTTTACTCTAGTACACAAAATTATTTTCCTTAGTCTGTGGATTTCTTTGAATGAAGATGAGTCAGAGTCCTTTGGGGCAGGAGAAGAGGATGTGTATTACTGCACTAGAATTGATTCCACTTCCTGTGAATATTGTCTTCTCCAGAAATGCCCATTGGTCCTCCATAATTATTTTAAGATACTTTCTCAATTGACACAGTATTAGCATCTTGGCACTTAAAATTATGTGTATCTTAAGACATAAAGATAGCCCAAACTACCTATATAAACATATCTTATCTGTACTACACTGAGAGTGGTATTCTTCTGGAAACTGGAAGTGATCAAGAAAGACTAAAGATGCACATTCACAGAATCATTCAACAATTAAATATTTATGAGTACCTATTATGTGCCAGGCACTATCCCGTAAGTACTTAAAACATACCAGAGAATAAAACAAACAAAAAATTATTGAGGAGTTGGGCATTTTTAAATAAAGTGGTCAAGGTGGTCCTGATAAGACAGTGAGATTTGGGCGAAGACTTGAAGGAAGTGAAGGATTTAGCTTTATGAATATTTTGGAGATGCAACTTCCCAAAGGTGAGAGTAAGCAGTATAAAGTTCTGAGAGATTTACTTAACCATTCAAAGAACAGTACGGAGGTGGGCATAGTGAAGCAGTGAGCAGGGGATGAGGCCAGACAGCAAAGAAAGAAGCCCAGGTAATGCAGATTCATAGAGGCTATCACAATTATTTTGACATTCATCTGAGAGAAGTAAGAAGATGTTGGGTGGTTTTCTGCAAATCTGTGATGTTATATGACATACGAAAGGCCCAGATTTGCTACTGTGGACTGAAAACAGCCTGTAGAGCTTCAGTGTTGAAGCCTGTGACAGCAGTCCAGGGGAGAGCTGACATGAGTCAGACCCAGGTAGTCAGAGCAGAGGGGGTAAGATTCTCCCTATATTTTACAAGCACAGAAACAGTATTTCTTGGGATAAGTAAAAAGGGAAGATTCAGGGATGGTTCCAACGCATTTGTTTGTTCATTTGTTAGTTTTACCAACCAACTGGAAGGACTATTGCCATCATTTGCTATAAAAAAGATGGTGGGTAGACAAAGACTGGAGGGTTGGTGGTGGAGTATAACTTCGTAAAAGTAAGGGTGTTTTTGGACACCAAGTGAATATGTTATGTTGACATAAAAGAGATTTACAGAAGAGCAATAGAGTGTGACTCTTAATGTTATCTATAGTTTACTTTAAGATTCTAAAAAAATAAGTAGTGTTCAAACTTTATTTTTTACCTCAACCTATACTTTGAAGTATATAGTATGTTGAAATTCAGAATGTACACACACATAGTCACACACATAATCACATGTGTATGTATGAGCACACATACACACATAACTGATATATTTATTCTTTCTATGTTCTTGTATTTTGATATTTTAAATTTAATATGTATTACTTCAAAAAATACTGCTCTTGATACTTGAATTTTTTTATTACTCATCAATAGGTCACTGAGATCTGCAGTTTGGAAAGCACTGATAGGTTAGTTAATTTTAACTTACAATCAAAAGGCAGTTAATTAACACTTAAATCACCCCAGTCATAAGTCTGTTCTCCAAGGGTTGTTGGTTAGCACCAATAAAACCTGGTCAGGGGTTCACACTCCCCAAGACTTACAAGCAAGAGCTAGACTTCATAGCAAGCACTTCGGCACTTTCTGGCATTTTCTGTTTTATGTCACACAGCATTGTTAGGGTTACATCAGAGAATGTGGGTGAAAGGATTTTGCAAGTTAGAATGTGCTGTACATTTTGAGTACTTCTTGTCCTACAGTCCGTTGGGGTTAATGACTGACAATTGCTTAAAATGCCACTTTTCTCACATAACTTGCATGTTTGTTTTATGAGGGGGGGCACCATTTTTAGATCTAATTATGTTCGTTGAGAAACTAGTCAACACCTATTAAATAATTAGCAATTGCGTACATATTGTGGAGGTTTTGAAAGCGAAATGATTGCTTTTTGATAAATAATGACATAATTAGAAGGTGCACCTGACTCTGGTGAGCTGCCTACCTGGGGTTTGATACCTGGTTTTAAGATTTTGAAACTAGACTTCATAGACAAATAAAGTTTAAAAGAGAAAACAAATTGGGAGACCAACATAGAGTTGTCAATAGTTAACTTGTCTCATCTCTTCCATAGTTCTAAAAGTATATTTGAAAAATATATTTTAAAAGATTTAAAATGCATTAATAAAAATACATTAAAATAAATACATAAAATAAAAATGCATTAATAAAAATTTAAAATGCATTAATAATTATATACATATAAGTTAAAACCTTTTATATATTTGGAAAAATAGAATATTAATAAATGTATATGCAAGTTAAAAGCTTTCCATAATTTTTGTTGAAGTAGATAGTATTTAAAATGTGAGATGGATACAAATATTGTACAAACATGTCTGCTCTTTCATGAATGGGATTTGAAAAATTATACAAGCCTGGTGAGCCCAGCAAGTCAAAATTTGAAGTAGTACATTTGGTCTAAAAGTCCATACGGTCCAAGGTTCCACCCATCCTCCTTATTAGGACAAAGTTACCCTGTGTGACCTAAAAGCAGCATATCTGATCCTGACATAGAATCACTTCTGCATTTTCCTCTTGGTAAATCTTTCACTTAGGGTGACTGGTGGGGAGCTTAACAGAATGAAAATCAGAAAGTAGTAAACATACAAAAGAACTTGCATGAGTGCCTTTAAACCTGCTAGCTAACAGGTGTTCATACTCATGGCAGATTTTATTCTAGAGTAGCTCACATTATATTAAAAAAAATACAACACCTTGGTAGTGGGGGAAAACAGGGAAACAAGAGCCTTCTCCATCTCTCATCAGCAGAGTAACCCAATATTACCAAAAAAGAACCTGAAAATTGTAAATGGCAGATCATCCTATGGCAGCTTACAATATAGATGTTAGTGGGTGATTCACAAGAGCTATCTATAACTTACTCATTTTTGCAACCCAAGTGTCCTCTTAGTTCATAGGAACCAATCAATACTCCAGTTGAGTAGGATGCCTGCTTTGCATTTCCTTTCTGGAACTTTGAAAGGTGATAGCTTCACAGAAGTTCCAGGACCATCGTCATGTAAGACAGCAGGCAGCCTGGGTCCTCAGGCAAAAAAAGATCTGAAAGAGCCTCACCAAGCATCCTGAGGTCCCAGACCTCGTGGGAGAGCAATCAAATTTCCAATTGGCCTGAAAGCATTACAGTGGTTAGTTAACAGGGGTTGTTAGTTAACAGGGCCTCAAAGTCGAGTAGGGGACTCAACATCAGAATTTCTGCAGCATGACTTCAAATCTTCAGCACTTTCTAGGTGTGTATAGACAAGTTAGTTAATGTTCTCTGAAGCATGATTTCCTGAGCTATAAATTGAGGAGAAAGATGATTCCATGAAGCATTGCCATGAATATTCATTGGATAACATTATAGTGGGTATTTACAAATAGTTTAGGACTAAAGGCTAACTTGGATAAATGTACAGAAAGATATAATTTTCTTCTCTTCTAAGAGATATACTGAAGGCTAAGTTATGAGTCACAGAAAAAATAGTAAGGATCTTTATTGAATGTCTAGGCAGCACATACTAAAGTAAGCAGTTTGCAAATATGTGCCATTTTAACTGGCTCAGTAGCCCTGGTCATTGAATATACTTGTAATACCCATTTTACAGATGAGGAAACTAAAACACAGAGGAACTTACCCAAAGTCACAGAGCACAGAAATGGTTAAGTCTGTGTTGAAGTTGAATTAGATTTTTCAGACAGAGAAAAACAAATACTATATGATCTCACTTATATGTGGAATCTGAGAAACAAACTCGTGGAAATAGAGGTCAGATTGGTGGTTTCTGGAGGCAGGTGTTGGGTGGGGAATTGGATAAAGGTGGTCCAGAGGCACAAACTTCCAGGGATAAGATAAATTCTAGGTGTGTCATATACATCATAATGACTGTTGTTAAGAATACTATACTGTATATGTGAAAGAGTTCTCAATCACAAGGGGGAAAATGTAGCTGTGTGAGATGATGACTGTTAACTAAACTTATGTGGTAATCTCACAATATGTACACACATCAAATCATTACATCATATACCTTAAACTGACACAATGTTTTATGTCAATTATATTTCAATACATCTTGAAAAACACATGAAGAAGAAAACAAAATAAAACATAAATGTTTGATTTGAAAAGTGATCCTTCATGCTGTCACTGTAGATAAATCTGGGTCCATATCACTATTGTGCGAAGAATCAGTAGACCTCCTGAAGAAAGAGAAGTCATCTCTATCATTTTTAGTAATATTCTCGAATGTGCAGAAGATGTAATTTCTAATATTGTTTTTCCAAGGGAAATTTAACCAAGGTTTCAGAAATATTTTTCATAAAGAAAATGCTATTTTAAGTAAAATTATGTAAATATCATTATAAGATTTTTAAAAAGTATCTTTTCAAGTTTTATCCTTTAAAAAAAATACCTACCAGCATTACAAAACAACAAGATCATTTCTTTCCATTAATGTATATTGTTATTCAGAGTTGAAAGTTGGTTAATTTATTTGGGAAACTCAGTAGCCTTTTGTGAATACCACACTGCATTGCAAAACTAATTTCTTCTTTTTGGTTTATACACAGTGATTTAATAAAGGAAAATTTATGCATAGCCTGATCTAATCATGGATTATTTGTCTCTCCAGATGTCCCTATTAAATGATCATATCCCACCATCTATTAAAGCCAGACCTTGGTCAAAATTGCTCTTTAAGTAAGATAAAGCTTTGGGAAGTATACATGAAACATATATATAGTGTCTGGTACTTAGGGAGCCCTCAATAAATGTACTTATTGCTGTCCTTACAACAATTGATGTTATTTCTTGTATTGTCATTTAATTATTGTATGGCATGAGGGAGAAATAATTCAGTGATAATATATCAACTTGGGGGATCTCTGTACCATTTTCCATAGTAGCTGCATCACCTTATTGTCCCACCAGCAGTGTACAAAAATCCATTTCTCCACATTCTCACCAACACTTGGTTTTTTTAAAAAAGATTTTATTTATTTATCTTTAGAGAGGAAGGGAAGGAGATAAGGAGAGAAATATCAACGTATGGTTGCCTCTCATGAGTCCCCTGCCGGGAACTGGCCTGCAACCCAGGCATGTACCCTGACTGGGAATCGAACCTCGATCGTGTGGTTCGCAGGCCCTCGCTCAATCCACTGAGCTACACCAGCCAGGCCAACACTTGTTTTTGATAATAGCCTTAAAGAGATAGCTGCACTCTCATACTTCCTGCAGCACTATTCACAATAGCCAAGACATGAAAACCTCCCAAACGTCCATTGACATAATAAACAGGGAAAGAAAACATTCCATGCAATGGAAATGCAGCCTTTAAAAAGAAAGAAATTCTGCATTATGACACAACACGGATAAACCTTGAGAACATTATGCTAAGTGAAATAAGCCAGTCATAGAAAGACATGATTTCACTTATCTAAAACAGTCAAATTCACAGAATCAGAGGGTGAAATGGTGGTTGCCTGGGACTCGGGGCAGGTGTGGGGGATGGGAAGTTACTAATCAAAGGACATGATGTTTTAGTTAAGCAAGAAGAATACGTTCTAGAGATCTGTGGTGTGACATCATGCCTACAGTCAACAATACTATATAATATACTGAAAACATTTGTAAAGAAGATAGATCTTATGTTAAGTATTTTTACCAAAATAAAATAAAATTTAGAAGAAAAAAGAAAAAAATGTATCAACTTGGTGTTACAACAATGGCAGTGGTGGTGGTGACAATACCAGCCGATTATTATTAATGCAATATATGCCTTTATATCTAGATATATGTAGTCTATCCAGCAAAAGTCCAGCCATTGTTGATATAATGAGAACAGTCAACATTGATGTAACCTGGGAGCCAAGGAGAGTGGTCTGGAATGCACATGCATGAACAATGACCACTTTATTGCACTCGTCAGTGGGGGGTGGTAGATGCCATTGAGTGAGCGTGTGTACTGTGTGGCTGTTGCATTCAAAATTACTGAGTGAGGAGAGCTGCAAATTTGCATCGAATTCAAATTTTGTATTAAGCTTGAATATTTCTGCATAGAAACTATTCAGATGATTCAAAAGGCCACAGCCATGGTCAACTGGTGATTGGCAGCTTCATCATGACAACACACATGCTCATGCATCATGCCTCATGCAGAGGTTTTTGGCAGAACATCAAATCACCCAGGTGCCTTAGGTGATTTGGTGCCCTGAAACTTCTGGCTTTTTCCCAAATGAAAATCTTCCCCTTTGAAGGGGAAGAGATTTCAGATCATCAATGAGATTCAGGAGAATATGAGGCGGTGGTTGATGCTGACTGGGAGAACTGTGTGAGATCCCAAGGTGCCTACTTTGAAGGGGACTGAGGCGTCCTTGTCCTATGTGCAATATTTCTTGTATCTTCTTCAATAAATGTCTATTTTTCACATTATATGGCTGGATACCATCGGGACATACCTTGTATTATCTTATATCATTATTACTATGATACTATAGAGGATTTTTTTAAAGTCCATTTGACAGATGAAGGAATTGAGGTTCACAGAAAGTAATATATGCCGAAGCCTTTACAGCCATTAGAAATCTGTTTCTGGTTCTCAAGGCCCCTTTACTTTCCATTTCTCATGATGTCCCTGTTAAACCAAACTCCTTCCAAATCCTTGGATTATTAGTTACTAGAGAGGAGTTTCACCAGAAGGAACTCATGAGGTTTTGAGCTCAACAGTTTGAATGTAAAACCATCTCTGCTAACCCAAAAGAAGAGCTTCACCATTGCCCAACCGTACTACTATCATCTCTTAAGCAACCGTTTAACTCTCCCTGACTGCAGTCTCCACCTGAGAGATTTACCTTCTATTTTGATCAATTATCTTGTGATGCAGAATGTACTTGCACCATTGGAAACACTGATAGCATGCATTTTTGCTTGTCAATAAACATGAAAAAACTTGAGTTTTCATGATAGAAATATAGAAATATAGTTATTCTGGATCCAGGGAAGGTCTTGAAAATAAAATGTTAATGGACCCTAGGAAAAAAGTGATGCAAAAGACAAAAATATACACTCTACCCTTTTAGAACTTAGAAATCTTTCATAAAAAAATATATTAAACAATTTGTCTGCTGGATCCTAGAACTGCCAGATTTAGCAAATAAAAATATAGAACAGTTAAATTTTAATTTTAGATAAAAATATTTTTAGTCTAAGTATGTGCTTTGCAATATGTGTCACATTTTATACTTTAAAATTGCTATTTATTGGAAATTCACATTTTACTGTGCATCTTTATCCTCTATTTTATCTGGCAACTTTAAATGGACAGTACAACAAAAAGAAGTCTTTTAATGATATTTTTAAAAATTTTTCTAACAAAGATCAATCCTTAGATCTTAAAGTTCCAGTTAAAATAATAATAACAATGGACCATCCAGGAGATAAGATATGTAGTGAATCTCCATGGGACTTTTTCACCAAGTTTACATGGAAATGAATAACTCAATGTCATAATGCAAAAGGATTATTTTTGGAGTAAAATCCCATTTTCTGTAAAGGACATTTCTGAGGTACATTGCATTGTACCTCAGGGAATTTGTGTGGCACATGTCATGTTGTCACCTATGAACATTACTGGAACAAATCATAAGATCACTTCTTGCCCCAGAGATGCCAGGACTCTAAGGTGAGCTTTGGGACCACATCAACCAACACTTTTCAACAGTATGAAAAAACTGGAATATGAGACATTGGAAAGCTGGGATATAAATTATGAGAAATGCAGTCAAGCAGAAAGATCAAGGTCAATGGGTAACCTGGGTGGACAGTCTTAGTTCACTGACTAAAACATGCTTGTCCATTAGTCCAGGTAGTAGTGTCTGATGCTGCATCTTGCACATAGTAGGCTGTTGAAAAATTCTGACTTTTAATTTGGGTATCCTTTTCTTTCTGTGTCTGTTTCTTCATCTATTAAGTGGCCAAAGTGTATTGAGATTTGCCAATAAAATGTGACCACCCAATAACTAGATTGTAAGCCTAATCCTACTGGTGCCTGGAAACTGCTTAGTTTTACTTGAATATCTTTAATAATAAGTATCTCTGACATTTCTTTAGTGCTTAATAAGTGTCTGGTTCCAAGTTAAACTTCTACCTGCATGCATTATTTTAATCTTTGCGATAGTTTAAAAAGGTAAGAAACTTTATTATCTACCTTTTATAGATTAAAGAAGTAAGGCTTATGGTATTTAAATTATTTGTCCAAAGTTCAGTGGCTAATAAATGTTGGATATGGGATTAAGAGCAAGGAAGCCTGATTCTAGAGCATGTACTTTGGATCACTAGTGAATTCAGTCCACATAATAATAGCTAGCAGTTTTTTAGTGCACTAATTATTTATAAGCATTCTCTTATTTAATCCTCACAAGAACCCTATGAGGACACCACCTTAAGGAGATCGCATGGCTTGTCCAGGGTCACAAAGTAAGAAAGTAGCACAGCAGGATTCAGTTCTAAATCTTTCTAAATTATGCTGCTAATGAAGACTAAGTACTGACTACTTTATCATATACGGGAAGAAGCTGCAGTCCTGATATTTGGGAAGCTGACCTAAATTCACATAGCTGGTTAGTAAAAGGAATAAGATTAATAAATAGACTATCTCATGATTCTTGGTCCAATACATTTTTTATTATTTTTCTGCCAACTATCCCATTTCATTGCTCTTACTTGATGTTTATTAGCTATTAAATTTAGAGAGAATTTTTGTCCAAATCAGACTCTAATGATCAAGCTTTAGAATGCCGACTTTCTCATATAATTCACAATTTCTACATAGTCATCTATGAAGTAGAAAACAGCACCTGTTTTGCCTTGGAACTTGACAGCTCACAAAATTATGGGCTGATACAATCCTTAAAGGGTTAAATACATTTAAAAATTATAGCCTGTATACATAACCCCAAAAGCCAAAAATCATCCTTCAGAATAAATCATCTCATCTGTTACCTGTAAAAAAGTTTGGATTTGTGGCAGTCTTCAGAAGTTAATTATAGAGCCCAGATGTCTTTAAATTTTATTTATAATTACGGTTCTGTCATTGGCAAATTTACTTAAATGAAGATTTTCTAAAGTATGCTCTGTATATTATTAATTATTCAGCAAAAAGGGAGTTCAGGGCCAAATGCATTTGGAAAATACAGCATAATACAACCCTTGATATATTTATAGGTTTAATATAATTCCTATCAAAATCACACGAAGGATTTTTATAGATGTAGATGAGTCTAAAATTTGTATGGGAAGCCACAGGACCTAGAATAGCTAAACCAGTTTTGAAATAGAAGAATAAAGAATAAAGTGGGAGGAATCATTCTAGCTTCTAGCTGTAATAGTCAAGACACAATGGTATTGGAAGAAGAACAGGCACACAAATCAATGAAATGAAATATAGAAACCAGAAAGAGATTCGTGAAAATATGTCTAAACAATTCTTTTGTTTTTTCTTTAATGACAACTTAATTGAGATGTATTTTGCATACCATGAAAGTCATCCTTTTAAATCTAAATCTCTGCTTTTTAAGAATATTACATAAATATACAATAATCACAACAATATTTTTAAAACAAATATTCCATCATTACCAAAAGAAACTATCCATTGGTAGTGACTCCCCATCACTTCCTTGCTTCAATCCCTAAATATCCTTGTCGACTTTTGGTCTCTGTAAATTTACTATTCTGGACATTCATACAAATGAAGTCAGTCAATATTGGTATTTTGTAACTGGCTTCTTTTATGTAAGATAATGTTTTCAAGGTTTACCAATTGTGTAGCATGCACTAGGACTTTATTTTATTTTATTGCCAAAATATATACTACTATATGAATATACATGTTTTCTTTATCCAGTTATCATTGGGGTTGTTTTCACTTTTTGGTATTCTGGCTCCCAAGCTAGAGCTTGCAACTCTCACTAATGTTATTATTATTTTTTGTTATTATGAATGTACACATTTTTGTGAGAACATGTGTTCATTTCTTTTGGGTATTTATCTTTGAGTGGACTCACTAGGTCATATGGTGACTGTACGTTTAGTATTTGGAAGAAGTGTCAAGCTGTTTTCCAAAGTGGCTACACCATTTTACAATCCCACTAATGATTCATGATGGTTCCATGAATCATGAAATTCATGATTTCTCCAATTCATAAAGAAATCATGATGGAGATGATTTCTCCATGTTCTTAACAGCACTTATTATTATCTGTCTTTTTATTTTAGCCATTTTAATGTATGTAAATGAAGTAGTATCTCAATGTAGTTTGGACTTTCATTTTCCAATGACTTATAAATTTCAACAATTTTTTTGTGTGTGTGTGAGCTTATTTGCCATTTGTACAAGGTCTGTCTGGAAAAAGTCAAGCTTTCACTAGTTTATCCAGAACAGTTTGTGCCACATGGTTGTAACCTGGCAGCCAAGGAGAGTGGACTGGAATGCACATGGGTGAAGAGTGATGACTTGACTATACTAAGCAGTGGGGGTGATAGACACTGTTAGGTGAGCATGTGTACTGTGTGGCCATCACATTCAAAATGACCGAGTCAGTAAAGCAACGAATCTACATCAAATTTTGCATTAAGCTTTAACATTCTTCCACAGAAACTATTCAGATGATTCAGGAGGCTGTAGCTATGGGCAACTGGTGATTGGCAGCCTCATCACAATAGTGCACCCACTCATGTATCACATCTCATGCCGAGGTTTTTGGTGAAACATCAAATCACCCAGGTGGTTCAGCCCCCCTACAGCACAGATTTGGCAAGGTGCAACTTTTTGCTTTTCCCAAAACTAAAGTGGCCTTTGAAAGGAAAGAGATTTTGGACCACTGATGAGATTAAGGAAAATATGAGGAGCAGCTGTTGGTGACTGGGAGAACTGTGTGAAGTCCCAAGGTGCCTACTTTGAAGGGAACTGAGGCATCATTGTCCTATGTACAATGTTTCTTGTATCTTGTATTGTCTTCAATACATGTCTCTGTTTTTTGTATTAGACAGCTGGATACCTTCTGGACTGACCTTGTCTCTTTCTTGAAAAAAAATGTCCTTTCAAATTTTTGGCTCACTGTTCAAATTAGGTTATTTATCTTTTGAGTTGTTAGTGTTGTTTATATAGTCTAGATCAGGGGTGTCAAACTTATTTTCACTGGGTGCTACATCAGCCTCATGGTTGCCTTCAAGAGGCAGAATGTGATTTTAGAACTGTATAAATGTAACTACTCCTTAACAGCTAAGTGAGAGCTTGGTGCTGCCGCTGTGTAGAGAAAAGGTGCCAGGTGGGATAAAACAAGGTGGAGGGCCAGATTCAGCATGAGGGCCTTGTGTTTGGCACCTGTGGTCTAGATACAAATCTCTTATCAGATACGTTATTTTCAAATATATTCTCCTAGCCATTGAGTTATTTTTTGTTTATTTCTTTTTTAAATTTACTTATCTTTAGAGGGGAAGAGAAGGAGAGAAATATCAATGTATGCGTCCCCCCTTGGGAACCGGCCTGCAACCCAGGCATGTGCCCTGACTGGGAATTGAACCATGATGCTCTGATTCGCAGGCCCGTGCTCAATCCACTGAGCTACACCAGCCAGGGCTTTTTGTTTATTTCTTGATGGTGTCCTGTGAAGTACAAAATTTTAAGGCTAATAATGATGTATTTTTAAATTTTGTTTCTTGTGCTTTTGGTGTCATACCTACACTTAATCAAAAAACATAAAGATTTACTCTTCTAAAAATTTTGTTTCTAGCTCTTATATTTGGGTTTATGATCCATTTTTAATTAATTTTTACATATGGTGTGAGGTATGACTCTAACTTTATAATTTTATTTGTGTATATCTACCAATTGATTTTTAATAACGGTGCCAAAGCAATTCAGTTGAAGGACAGACTTTTCACCTATGATACTGATGCTGACTGGAGCAATTGAACCTCCACAAGTCAAAAAAAATAAGCCACACCCTACACCTTACAGCTTATAAAAAGTTAACTCACAATAGATTGTGTACTTTAAGGTGACACATAAAACTAAAATTCATTTAGAAAAATTTTCAAAAAAAACTTTTAGAAAAATATAGGAGAGAGTGTTTGGTGCCATAAGCCAGACAGGTGCTTAGACGTGACAGAAAAGTATGATCAGCGAAAGGAAAAACATGATAAACTAGGACTTATCAAAGTTTAAAATGTTTGCTTTGTAAAAGAAACTATTAAGAGAATGAAAACTACAAACTGGTATGAAACATTTGGACACCACATATCTAAAAGTAATTGTGCCTGCAAAAATATAAAGGACACTAAAAACTCAACAGTCAAAAGAATAAGAGGGAGAGGTAGAAAAAAAACTCAATTACATAATGGGCAAAATATTACACGTGACAAACATCTTACTGAAGAAGATATACAGATAGCAAATAAACATGTGAAAAAAGTTCAACATTATTGGCTAGTAGAAAAATGTAAATAAAAATACAACGAGATAGCTCCATAAACCTATTAAAATTGCAAAAAATAACAACACCAAATGCTAATGATGATACATTAAACCTGGATCATACATTGCTGATGGGAATGTAAAATGGTACAGGCAGTCTGGAAAATTGTTCGATGGTTTTTTTTAAATAAGATTAAGTAGGCAACTTCTGTATGGTCCAGAAATTACATGTTAGGTCATTTACTCCAGAGAAACAAAGACCTATATTCATACACATTTCTATTTAGGAATGTTCATAGCAATTTTATTTATAATAGCCAGCACCTGAAAGCAACCTAGATGTTCTTTAACATGTGAATATTTAAACAAGCTGTTGTACGCCTAAACCATGGGTCTCTATTCAGCAATACAAATAAAGGGACTGATGATATCACAATAACCTTAATGTGTTTCAAGGGAATTATGCTGACTGTCAAAAAATAAAGCTGTTTTTTCTGCCAATACCATGCTGTTTTAATTATCATTGCTCTGTAGTATAATTTGAAGTCAGGTAGTGTGATACCTTCAGCTTTATTCTGTTTTTCTCAGGATTGCTTTGGCTATTTAGGATCTTTTATGGTTCCATACAAATCTGATGATTTTCAATTGTAATTGAACCACAAGAAAAAGATCTAATTATTTTTGTTTTGCTGTATTTCTTTAAAAATGTTATCATGTTTTTGATGGGGATTGTATTAAATCTGTATATTCCTTTGGGTAATATGGACATTAAAAGAATATTGTAACTTTTAATCCATGAGCACAGAATCTCTTCCCATTTCGTTATGTCTTTTTCAATATCTTTTAATAATGCTTTGTAGTTTTTACCATATGAATCCTTTACATCCTTTGTTAAGTTTATTCCTAGTATTTTATTCCTTTTGTTGCAATTGCAAAGGGAATTATTTTTCATTTCTTTTTCTGAAACTTTGTTGTTAGTTTATAGGAATACAGTGGATTTCTATACATTGATTTTTTTTTATCCTGCAACTTTACTGTATTTGTTTGTTGTTTCTAATTGATTTTGGGAAGAGTTTTTAGGGTTTTCTATATAAAGGATCATGTCATCTGCAAAAATCGACACTTTTACTTCTTCATTCCAATTTGTATACCTTTTATTTCTTTCTCTTGCCTGATTTCTCTGGCTAAAATTTCCAGTATTATATTGAATAAGAATGGTGAGAGTGGGCATCCTTGTCTTGTTCCTGATCTTAGAGGAAAAACTTGCAGTATTTCACCTTTCAGTATGATATTAGTTGGAGGTTTGTCCAGCTATGTATGGCCTTTATTATGTTGAGGTACTTTCCTTCTATATATTGTGTATTAACAAATGCTATTTCTGCATCTATTGATAGGATCATAGGATTTTTATCTTTTGTTTTGTTAATATGGTGGATTACACTTATCGATTTGCATATGTGGAAGGATCCTTGTGCCCCTGAAATGAACCCCACTTGATCATGATGTATCATTTTTTACTGTATTGTTGTTTTTGATTTGCTAGTATTTTGTTTAGGATTTTCCATCTGTATTCATGAGACATTGATCTATTATTTTCTTTTTTTGCACTATCTTTGCCAGGTTTCAGTATCAGGGTTATGCTGACCTCATAAAATGTTTAGTAAGTATTGCCTCTTCTTCAGTTTTTTGGAAGAGTTTGAGAAGAATAGGTATCAAATTTTTTTGAATGACTGCAACATTCACTAGAAAAGCCATCTGGTCCTGTACTTTTATTTTGGGGGGAGGTTCTTGATGGTTGTTACAATTTCCTCACTGTTGATCAGTCTCCTTAGATTTTCCAGTTCTTCATGATTCAGTCTTAGAAGTTTATATATCTCAAGGAACTTATCCATTTCTTCTAGCTTGTTTAATTTGGTGGTCTGTAGTTTTTCATTGTTTTATAGTATGATCCTTTGTATTTTTCTGATATCTGTGGTAACTTCTCTTTCATTTCTTATTTTATTTATATGAGTCTTTGCTTTTTTTCCTTAGTGAGTCAAGCCAGGAGCTTGTCAATTTTATTAATCTTTAAAAAAAAACAGATCTTTATTGTATTACTTTTTGGATAGTCTTTCCTCTATTTTACTTAATTCTAAGTTTTATTTTGTTTCTTCTGCTGAAGAAAGGGCTGCTTATGTTCTTCTTCCTCTAGCTCTTTAAGATGTAAGGTTAAGTTGTTTACTTGTTTTTGTTCCTTGAGAAAAACAGACACACAGACCAATGGAAAAGAACTGATAACCCAGAAATTAAACCAAAGGTATATGGACAAATAATATTTGACAAAAGAACCTAAAACATACAATGGAGAAAAGAAACCCTCTTCAATAAATGGTGCTTGAGAATTAGAAAGCCACATACAAAAGAATGAAACTAGACTACAGTTTATTCCCATGTACAAAAATTCATTCAAAATGGATGAAAGACCTAAATATAGGACCTGAAACAATAAATTACATAGAAAAAAACACAGGTACTAAACTTATGGTCCTTGGTTGTAGAGAGCATTTTATGAATTTTACCCCAAGACAAGGGAAATAAAGGCAAA
This sequence comes from Sturnira hondurensis, assembly GCF_014824575.4. Classification (NCBI taxonomy): domain Eukaryota; kingdom Metazoa; phylum Chordata; class Mammalia; order Chiroptera; family Phyllostomidae; genus Sturnira; species Sturnira hondurensis. Next base: position 7,206,061 of record NW_028075269.1, read on the forward strand.
TAAAAAAAAATCCAACAGGATACAAAGACAACCAACCGAATACAAGAAGATATTTGCAAACAATGGCTCCAACAAGGGTTTAATATCCAAAATGTATAAAGAGCTCATGCAACACAATGCCTAATGAACAATTCAATTAAAAATGGGCAGAGGGTATGAACCGACACCTCTTCCAAGAAGACATACAAATGGCCAACATACATGTGAAAAGTTGCTCAATTTCACTATCTGTGAGGGAAATGTAAATCAAAACTACAATGACATTGGGCCTAATGCCTGTTACAATGACTATTATTAACAATACAAGCAATAAGTGTTGAAGAGGTTGTGAGAGAAAAGGGCCCTTCATTCACTGCTGGTGGGAACATAAGCTGGTACAGCCACTATGGAAAACAGTATGGAGGCTCCTCAGAAAATTGAGAGTGCCCTCACTGGGTGGCTCAGTTTATTGGAACATCATTTATACACCAAAAGGTTGTGGTTTGGAATCCAGGTTAGGCCACATACCTAGGTTGTGGTTTCAGTCTCCTGCTGGGGCATGTATGGGAGGCAACTGATCAATGTCTCTCTCTCTCTTATCCTCTCTCTCAATATCAATAAACATACCTTTGAGTGAGGATTTAAAAAATTAAGAATAGAGTTACCTTATGATCAGAAATCCCTCGTCTGGGTATCAACCTGAAAAATTTGAAAACATGTCTGCAAAGATATATGCACCCTTATATTCACTGCAGTATTATTCATGGTGGCCAAGACACAGAAACAACCAAAGTGCCCTTTGATAGATGATTGGGTAAAGAAGATGTGGTACATATATACAATGGAATACTACTTAGACACAAGAAAAGGTGAAATACTGCCATTTGCGACAACATGGATGGATCTTTAAACTATCATACTAAGGGAGTAAGTCAGCCAGAAGTAGCTCATAGCTATATTGTCTCATTCATATTTAGAATATAAAACTGGAACTCATAGACACAGATAACAGTATGGTGGTTACCAGGGGAAAAAAGGATGGGAGTAGTAAAGGTTAAAGGGAGCTAAATATATGGTGATGAAAGATGATTTGACTTTGGGTGGTGGGGACACAGTGCAATATACAGATCATATATCATGGAAATGTACACTTGAAACATATAGTCTTATTAACCAATGTCACCTTAATATATTTAATAATTTTTTCTTAATTTGAAAATTGCAAGTGGCCCTAGCTGGTGTGGCTCAGTGGATTGAGTGCTGGTCTGCAAACCAAAGGATCAGTGGTTCAATCCCCATTTGGGGCATATGCCTGGGTTGCAGGCCTGATCCTCAATAGGGGCACGTGAGAGGCAACCACACTTTGATGTTTCTCTCCCTCTCTTCCTCCCTTTCTAAATATAAATAAATAAAATCTTTAAAACACACCCATTTTCTGGTTGTGATATTGTATCATAGTTATTCAAGATGTTATTACTGCGTTCATTGATCAGTTCTAGTAGTTTCTTGGTAGGATCTTTAGGGTCTCTAGGTACAGCATCATGTCATCTGCAAATAATGACGGTTTTACTTCTTCTTTTCCAATTTGGATGCCTTTTATTGCTGCTCCATGACTCATTGCTATGGCTAGGGCTTTCAGTACCATGTTAAATAAGAGTGGTGAAAGCAGATGTCCTTGTCTTGTTCCCAAACTTAAGGGCAACACTTGTGATTTTGCCCGCTGAGTACGATGCTGGCAGTGAGTTGGTCATATATGGCCTTTATTGTGTTTAGGTATGTTCCCTCTATTCCCATTTGGTGGAAAGTAAAAGAGAATAAATTTTACCATTTGTGATAGCATGGATAGACCTGGAGAACATTATGCTAAGTGAAATAAGCCAGTCAGAAAAAAACAAATAGCATGTGATTTCACTCATATATAGAATCTAATGAACAAACTGAGCTAACAAAACAAAATAGAGACAGACTCATTGATAGAGAGCAGGCTGGGAGCTCTGGGAGCAGGGTAGGGGGTGGAGGGATTAAGTTAAAAGAAAGGACAAAAAAAAGTCTCGGACAATGGACAACAGTGTGGTGATTGCAGAGGGGAGCTGGTGGTTGGAGATGGAAGAGGATATCAGGGGGAATAAATGGTAACCGAAATACAGTCAAATAAGTACAAATTTAAAAAAAGAAATGTAGGAGCCACATATTGAAAATGGCAGACACAGATGAGAAGAGCTTGGGTCCTTGAACCACAGTGTAGAAGAAGGACTTCCTGCCAAATACGAGCAGTGGACGGATGCATGAGTGAGAAATACATCTGGTTGTGTTAAGCCACTGGTCGGGGGTGGGAGACGTTACCATTGGGGAAAACTGGATAAAGGTGAGTGTGAGATCTCTGTGCCTTACCCCTTACAACTGCATGTAAATCTAGATTTACGGCAAAGAAAATAATTCAAAAAATTCCCAAGGTACTTTTTTTATCCTAAATTAGATGATTCCAAGGATAATAAGAGTTGTCCAATTCATGAGTGTGATTCAAGAGATGATAGACAAAGAGCACTTTCATTTTCTCTAAAGAAAGAGTAAGCAATTTTAATTTTGGTAGGAAAACATGTAAAATATCACCAACACAGTCTCATAAAGCCCAATCATCTCACAGCAGCCAGTATAATCTTCCTAAAATGTAAATGAGATCGTGTCGTTTTTCTGTGCTGAAAAGCCTCTAGAGGTTTCCCACTGCATTTAGAATAAAAATCAATTTCTTTGTTGTGGTCTACCTGGCCCTACAAGATGTGACTCCTACATGCTCTCTGATCCCATCTCTTCTTCTCTCACTCCTTCTGTTAGTTAACTGTTGCTGTACCACAAGCTACCTCAACATTTAGCAGCCTAACATCACACATTTAATCTGTACAGTTGCCGGAAGGTAGGAAGCCAGCCATACCTTAGCTAGGTCCTTAGTTGTGAGGCCACTCAAAAGGTGTTAGCTAGCGCTGCAGCATCGTGTAAAGAGACTCCTTTGGTGGTGGGGCAGGGGGTGATCCGCTTCCGAGCTCACTTACGTGGCTGTTAGCTCCATAAATGCTGTCGGACTGAGAGCTTCTGTTTCTTGCTGGTTTTTGGCATGAAGCTACCCTCAGCTCCTCACCACACAGGACTCTCTGATATGTCTCTTGTTTCATCGAGGCTAGGAAGAGAGGGAGAGAGAGAATCTGCCAGAATAGAAAAGTCTCAATCTTTTGTAACATAAGTTCAGAAGTGACATCACCTCAATGTTGCTATGTTCGATTGATCAGATGCAAGTTTAAGGGGAAATCATTACACAAAGTTCTGAGTAATAAGAAGTAGAAATTGCTGGGGGCCCTATTAGAGCCTGGTCATCACATTGGTCTTGTTGGTATTCATCAATATCTGGCCCAAGATTGTTACAGGCCCCAGTATAGTCAGAATTAACAGTGGAGACAATGCAAAGTCTACAGCGAAAATGCAAAGTCTGTGGAGGCAGGAGTTGGGAGGAGAGGTATATCAGACTGATGGCTAGTTGATAAGCTAGCTGTGTTTAGGCGAGGCCCCAGATGAGTCAGTTGAGTTAGATGAGCCCAAATTAAAGACCGCAAAAGTCAATACGAGTGTGAGAGTAAAAAAATTATGGGAGGAAAATAATATTTATTGAGTACCTTCTATGACTCAGGCACCATGTTTGTTGTTTTGCAACTGAGAAAAGTATTATAGTCTTGCTTGGAAGATACTGTGACCTTAACTTCAGAAGGAATCAAATCCAAAGCGCAAAGATATTAAGTAACTCCTAAGATCACACAATTGGAAATGATTTAGAACCTAAGATTTTTCGGACTTCAGTGACTGTATCTGTCCCATAATGTCTCCTGACACGTCAGGCAGGTTTGGAGTTCGGAACTCCCCAGAGGTGCAAGGTGACCAGGCTGCTGCTGCTGCTGAAGCTGGACTTGCCTAGTGAGCTTTTTCCAAGAGCCAGGGATGCTCCTTTGCATTCTGCTGCTCCCTAACGTCCAGAGCTGTAATTGCAGCAAAGCCCATGGCAGCCCTGAGGCAGGAGTCTGAAAGAACACAAGCACCAGCCAATATTTCAAGGAAATGAAGGATTTGCTTTCAAAAAAGGAAAAAAGAAAATGCGCGTAGTTAGATCAAACATTGAAATGTTGGTGTAGATCAGTTGTCGTTTGTCCAGGCCTTCCTGGAAGAAAATCCATTCACAGCTCAGGAGAGTGCATTCCACGGTAAGGTTTGGAAGTCCTCCAGGAATCTGGCAGGTGCAGGTTAAAGAACAAATGAAAGTTGGTAGAGGAGCCAAAAGTCCACTAAATAATGGGGACTGAGTGTGCGTGCTGTAAGACTACTACTCAATATGACTTAATTAAAAAATAATAGCTATAAATACAAACCATAGTAAATTAGCTTCCAGGTGACTTGTTGCATGATATTATCTAAACAGACCTGTAAAACAGAATTCTTGTTATCCCTATTTTACAGATGGGGAAATTGAGGCCTAGGACAATTTAGACTTGCTTCTAAAGTCACTCAGTTAAAAGTGTCAGACCCAGATACCACTTCATATCTTCCAAGTCCATACTCATGCTTTCCTGTTATATCTATTTTTTGTACCTATCTTTCATTTTCAAAGTGTCTTTGAACCTACTGGTTTCTCTCTCCAGGTGGTCTGTATTTTCTAGATTCTTTTCCACTTTAGTGTCTAGTGCATCCTCTTTAAATGACAAGGCAGCTGCTCACGTGTAGTACATTCCACATTCAGACCACCTACACCCAGGATTTCCCCACCTACAGACAAAGCACACTTAGAACTTGTGAGATCTTGCTGGACAGACTTACAAAAAAATATCTGTGAATTTTTAAAAAATGTGTCCTGGGTCTCACAGGAGGGGGACAAAGAACCTACCTGAGTGTTAATTGACTGTATTTTCACCTCCCCCACCATTCATCTCCTTCCACCCTAAACGAGTTTCCACACCATCCCACACTTCTATTATATGGTCCTAAGGAACATGATTTGCAAACCCACCAATGATTCATCAGATTGATGTGGACCAGAGGCAGTAATCACAGCTTGGAGATGAGGGAGTGAGGGCATGCTGACTGAAGAAATAAAGGGCAGTTTGGAAGGGAGAACCAGGGGCTGCTCACTCATTGTTTTTCCTGTCTAGCTGAAGTTCATTGTGTTCTTGAAAATGTTACTTTTCCAGCACCTAATGAATGATACATCAAGGGCTGCCATGAAACTATAGGGAGAAACTTTATGGTATGACTCATGAGCCATGCCGGATTACAGATCTTTTCTCATTAGTCTGATTAAAAACCTAAGCTCATTATGGCTCAGGAAGTGATTTAGTTTCAATGCCTTTTGGTTATGTTCCTTTTTTTAATTTTCCAGGAGCACATATTTTGGCTAAGAATTCAATTTCTATTTTAAATGGTTCTAAATTTCAGTTCTTAAAATTTATGTTTATTATATCATTCAGAACTGTAAATATTCTTTTTTATATCTTAAGAACTATTTTTTGAAAGCCAAAGTGATTTTGATTTTATCTCACATAATGTTTTTCTTCACAAACGGGAGTCTTCGAGAAATATTTTTGTCATTTAAAAAAATCTTTTTGATGAAAGTAGACCAATAATATTGTAGAAAGAGAATATTGGCTCTGAAATTAAACCTAGGGTAGATTTCTACCTTAACCATTTCCAATAATCTCACCATGGTCAATTCGTTTAAACCTAGTAAGTCTTAATTTTTCTATCTTTTAATGAAATTAGAATAATAACAGTGATTCAAAAGCATTGAAACAAAGATTAAATAAGTCAATATATTTAAAACACGAGAGATAGCAGCGGCCCAACACATATTAGTCCCCCTTACTTTCTCTACTAATATGGAAATATAGGGCTTTCATGTTTTTGTGCTAACCAAAAATTAATCAAAGAGTCTGATGAATTGATTTTAAGATATCCCATCTCTGATATGAGGATTTAGTTGTGTGTTTGAATATCTCTGGGGACATGTGTACAATTCTAAATGTGGAGTAGGAGTTGATTGCTTAGAAATGTTCAGATTACTTTTCATGAACGCCGTCTGGCACAAAGCATGCAAATGAATCACCATCTAGGTGTTAAGATATGTTGGAAGATGTTACCTTTGCGCATCCCAATGAATTTCTCAGAGTAAAAGAGCTATTTCTCAACCTTGGGAATAGATTGATGATAACCCTGAAGTTGTTTCCTATCTATTGTGAACTAGAATCCAAAATTGGGTGTATATTAACTGAGATTGAAAATGTCAAGACTGTTTCTGGAATGTATGCATATCCCTTACCAATTTTAACTGAGGAGTCTTCCCAAAACAATAATACCATGGTTCTAAAGAGAACATGGGTGGCTTTTGCCTTCGAGGGGACATTGGGCAATGGCTGGAAACATTTCCGGTTGTTACAAATGGAGAGGTAGTACTCATATCAGGAACATTTCTAAACATCCTACAATTCATGGAGCAGACCCCCTAACCAATAATTATCTGGACCAAAATTTCAATAACCCTGTTATTGAAGAACTCTGGCCTGATAAAAATCATCATTTTTATCATTTCCCCCAAGCTTTTGAAATAACTTTTGAGATGTTTTCTAGCAGTCATGTGAAAACAGCCAGAGGCTTACAAAGTCTGAGGGGTTGTCATGGCTATTGAGTAGAGATGTGACCAGCTGTGCTTTCTTTCCATCAGAATCGATCAAACAAAAATAGGTCTGAGGTACAAGAAGCCTAGTTTGAAACGAAGAATAGATTCCTTAGTAAAGAGGTACAATGCTGTTAACCTTGGCATTGGAATTTCAAGATAGACTAAGGAAATTATTTTCCTTGTTGTATTTCTCATTGATGGTCATCTTTCCATATTCCAAGTTGGCTATGATCAGTGAGATGGTAAGACAGTTTGGCTTGGATCCTATAAATTTTTGTTAACTGAAGCTGCTTGTTAACCTTACTATCATTAAAAGTTTTACTTATTCCCAAAGGTACCATTTTACACCATAACAAAATTCTGCATAAATACAAAAATGTTTCCTTTTTCCCCTTTCAAATAATTCATAATTGGCTTTGCTTTACCACATACCATCAACATCTATCTTATTGTCACACTAGGGATTCATGCAGTCTACAGAGAGCTACAAAGCACAAGGAGAAAAGGTTGGGTGCATAGTGAATATGCTGAAACGTTCTGTATTATCTAAATCTGGATTGTTATAATAATATTCATAATGAGAGGCAACAGGTATGGAATGGAGAATAGCTGGGTAGATTTTCTTAGGAATATAGGCCTAAAACCATCCAAGTGGAAACTTTCCATGGTTTTCATGGTCATGGTTAAATAGCCCCCTTTATCTGCACTACTTTTTATTATTCTTCACTCTTACGGGGATGATTTCATGATGAAACCTAACATTCCATGACCAAATACACTCTAATCTTAAGTGGTCTGTTTTCAAAATTGGCCTTATTAGTTTTGTCAGCTGATACCTCAGAGATTCCAAACACTTACGCCTTCAGAAATCTACCCAAGAATGTAAAGAACGGATGCTCTTACCTTTTCATCTTCAGTCAATATTTTTTATGTGACTTACCTCATCACTAAAAGCATTACATTTACAAAACATCGAGAGTAAATTCACAGGCAAATAAAACCTTTCAATTTGTGAAAATGTTCAGCTTCATATGGAATATTTTTTAACTAGCAGTGGATGTTTAACTTGTAAAATCTTTATGAAAGGAATCGGAAAAAATATGTCACCCTTTAAGAGAGGCATCCCTTTGTTCAGCAATGCCATTGTTAAGAATCTATGTACATGCCTTACTGAAAAATATACACAATGATGAATGTTATTTATCATTTGTATTAAGCTAAGTGCACATCAACTGCAAACTAGTAAAACAAATTTTAACATATCCATTGGATGGAATTTTAGGTGGGTGTCACAAAATATGAGATTGATTTATATGTATTAGCTTTGGAAGGCCTCTACATCACATTAAAAGGGGGAAAAATTCCCAAGTAATATGGTCTCGTTTATGTACTTATATACCAAAGAGGAAATAAAGACTGGAAGGATAGTCCTCCAAATGTCAACAGTTGAGGTTTTGGGGGAGAGACGTAGGAATTTTGTCAAATTTTAATTCTCTGCTGTATTTATTCCTATATTGGTGCAGTTTATATAATGAATATGAAGTCATTTTATAATAATATAAAGTTAACAAAACAGTTAGTTTTTTAGTTTAAAAATTATATCACAGGTACAGAAAATTACCAGGACTTGCATTAATTAATTAATTTAACAAATGTTGGAGGGCACTGGCCGTGCATCAATCACTGTGCTTGTCACTGGTGACGTACTAGTTATAAATAGGATTCCTGTGTAGCCTGGAGTGTAGTAGGGGAAAGAGACAGTGATCAAATGACTACAAATAAATACAAATTATAATATAAAGGCAGGTAGGTGAAGGAAATGGACCTGTAATACAAGAGCATATAATAAGGGAAGTTGACCTAGATCATCAGCTTTGAGAAGTCGTTTTCTAACCAATGAAATTTGATCTAAATCTAAAGGATGAGTAAATGGGGTTAAGAGCATCGTAGGTAAGGTAAACTGCATGTGAAGAGACTTTCTGGTAGGAGACACATTCAAGTGACCAGGAGACAACCAGTGTGGTTGGGCCACAAAGACCACTGGGCTTTGGTGAGAAACAAAGCAGGTAGGGGCCACAAGCCACAGGTCCCAATTTAGCTCATATCAAAGATTTTGAGACTGTAATAAGCATAGGAGGAGACCATTTATTTAAGAAAATATGGCAGAATATTGATGTGTATGAATTATTATTTTGGAAAGATTGCTCTGGCTCCAATGTGAAAACATAATGCCAGAAGAGCAAGAGAGAATTCATGGAAACCGGTCAGGAGCCAAGTGACATGTTCACCCTGCACCTGTCACCTCATGGAATGGTGGCACCATAGTGGCCATTTTTCTTAAAATGTTAGACACACCTGAATGATAAATATTGGGGTCACCTTCGGTGAATAACTTTTAGAAAATCAACCAGAAGCAAATGGAGTTTGCTATCTTTGGCTGTAACACATTTAAAAATACTTTGAAAATACGAAGTTATTTGAGTACAGTTATAATAACTAGAATGCAACTTCAGAAATATATAATTGGAATTTGAGTGTGTTTATGAAAGCTACAACTTTTCAAAAGGGTGGAGTTACCAATACAGTGGAGGCTAAAAGCAAGATTTTTGTCAGTGTGCTTCTCATTGATCTGGGAGAGGCCCTGTACCCCCATCACTTGCATTCCTGTCTACTACTTGGAAAGTGTGTCTCTAGAAAGGAAATGCATAATTTCATTCAACCCCTTCTGCTCTGATTCCATGATCATTTATGAGTCTTCTAATTTAATTTGAATTCTGCATGTCACTCTACAGGGCAAAAACATGCTGCTCAACTGAAATGAACCATTCTGATATGTTGTAGGGTCCTGATGAACCTTAGACATTATTAAATGGGCACAGTGGTTTTTGCTGTTTTAATTTCAAAATTAGTCCCCCTGACCGCAAAAGACCAATCACCTTTGAACAGCTATGACTCAGGTGAGGGTCTTGGCCTAATAAAGCAGTAGTCAGAGAAGCCTATCTGTTTGATTGCTGCCTCTGATCCCTGAAATCCCAATCACCTTTCTTGACTGAAGTCATAGTTGGAATTTTGTGGTAGCTGGTTACTGCAAATACATAAACAATTCAAAAGTGGCTAAGAGCGTAATCAGTGAGCCTTTGTCCATCTACAGTGCAGTTGAATCCAGCTCTGCCTCTTACAAGCTGTGAGATAGTGGGCAAATCATTTAATCATTGGAGTTTGGGTTTTCTCCATTATAAACTGAGGATAATTTTGACCTCAAATAAATGCGGATAAAGATGAAGTGAAATTAAGCATCCAAAGTTTGTAACACTGTACCTGATAGAGTATGTTTTCCAAAAATGATAGCTACTGTTACAGTTAGTTTTATTTACTTTACCCCTCAAAGCTCTGCAGTCTGATCTCCAAGCATCCTAGAGAGATTCTATCTCCCATGTTCCTAATAATCCTTTACGCACGATACTCTACTTCTCTGGCCCTTTTTAAAATATTTTACTTCTCTTTTTCATTCTGTTCTCAGCTCAGCCATATTTCCATGGCATAAAAATAGAGACATGCTCCCCATACTTGTACTCTGGTCACGTACTTTAAATTCTAAATCTTGAAGGAGATGCCTGTGACACAAAAACGCGAGTTTGATATTGATGGGCGCAGCCCTGGTAGAAGGAATTTAATCGATGTATCTTGCCATTCTACTCAGATAAGCAATAAGAAGAAGCTCTGGTGCATCACCGAAATGAAGGGAAAGCGACCCCCCTATCAGACACTGGGGTGCTTCCTCTTTGATCTGCCACCTGTCATCCTGCTTGTCTGGAGCTGCGTACCAGCTCTCTGGCAGGCAATCTCTCTGCTCATGAAGATGAACAGGTGCGGTGACTTTTCCCACAGGGAGGGCAAAGATTAATGAAGTGTGTGTGTAAATTCTAGGAATACGAGAGGCAACAGTCAGCCTTTTAATAATACTTCAATTAACACGGATATAATGCATTAACTAACCCTCCGCAGCACATTTTGACTCATTTGTTAATCTTGTTCTTAACAGCAGCTGTTCAACTGTATCAAAAAGCATTGCCTCCTTGCTGCATGTTAAAGAGCCCAGAGCCATAGAGAAACAGTCTACGATGTAATCAACGTGCGTGGCTGAGAGGAGGTTGGGAGGACAAAAAGAACACAAAAGACTGAAAGTGCAGATAAATGTTAAATCATTACGTACACTGTGGGTCATTGCAGGCTTCCTGGTAGTCCAGCCCAGCAGATTTTATATGGAATTGCCCAATAATGCATGACATTTTGTATCATCTATATGTTTATTAATGCTATTTTGTAGAATAGAACAACTTCCTCATAATTTGAAAGTGAAGTCACATTTTACTAGTTTTCCCCTTATTTACCCATTCTGGTTAGATCATTACTGTTCATGTTTATATTATCCTTTCTTCTATTCTTCCCTTGATCATACTATTTTGTAGAAATCTGCTTAAATTTATCTGAAAACCCCACTTGACTTTGAATCTTGAGGGCTGAGACTGTGTGTTATTTATTTCTATATCTCTAGGGTCTAGCAGAGTGGTTAGTAACTGGTAAGTTCTCAGCAGTTTTATGTGGTCTTAAAAAATCAGTTAATAGCCCTGGCTGGTGTAGCTCAGTGGATTGAGCTCGGGCCTGTGAACCACACCATCGCGGTTCAATTCCCAGTCAGGGCACATGCTTGGGTTGCAGGCCAGTTCCCAGCAGGGGACTCACGAGAGGCAACCATACATTGGTATTTCTCTCCTTCTCTCCTTCCCTTCCTCTCTAAAGATAAATAAATAAAATCTTTTTAAAAATCAGTTAATAGAATGCATGTACGTTAAGAAGTTTTTATTTGAATCATGATTTTTGTCATTTAAATTCAAAATCCACAAATCAACGAGAATTACATTTTTAAGAATTATCACCTCTTATAATAACTATGATTGAAAATAATTATTACTACTGAAACTGTAGCCTTCTCTACATAAGGACTAAGAATTCATTTCATTCTTCTTCACCATGACAAATCATTCTGACTGTCCAGTGGCTGAAAGTTCTGCTAAATATAATAATTAAGCAATAGTTTTAAAAAATGACAGATATTAAGAAGCAGAGAAATTGCCCTTTGAGCAAAATTTCTAATACCACATGCCTTAAAAAATTATGCTCTCTTTTTTACCCACTGATTGCCCACTCTATCTCTTGCCTGTTAACTGTTTTCCACTTTTCAAACTCAGCTTCACTGTGTGTTTGAGACTCCCATGTATAACATTCTGTACCTACACCCATCCAAGTAAACATTTTGTGTGTTAATTGATTGCCCAAAGTGTGTTTTTCTTGTCTCTCTTCCCTTTTGAATGACCAGGACCAAGTCTTTTCATCTTTGTATCTCTTCCTTCTGTCACAGTATCTAACACATAGTAGGTTCTCACAATTATTTGGCAGACGAGTGGTTATTTAATGTAAATAGTGACTTTGGATTATGCCTGTTGAGTGTTCATGATGATTGCATTTTAGTAGGAGAATATCCTTGTCAAGGATAATAAATCTATGTTTAAACACCACTGAGTATATGAGAAAAGCTTCCAAAGCTTGGCTCATGGGCTGGTACTTCATCTTTTCTATGTCATTCTTAAATTAAAGCTCACAAGTTTAGTGCTCTCAACACTATATCCCCCAGTAGCTGACTTGATTTACTGGAATAACCCAATGCAAAGTTCATGTCTTTAAAGGATGAATCACCCGAATACACAGACACTCTTGGGAAATAAACTTAATAGAGACTTTAACATCAGTTCTGAAAACCCTTCCACCATGAGATAGCATTTTGTAGCTACATCAAGTATGTGAAGACTAAAGATACACACACACATACACTTTCTTGAACTCTCTTTTTCATTTTCTTGATATGAACAGCTGTGCAATATGGCAAATTATAAGCCTTGTGATATTTGGCATGGCTTATGAGGGTTGAGTTTGCTAAGTTGCCTTATAAATGTATATTTCCTTGTCTATTTCCTTGTCTATTTCCGTCCCAGTGAGAGTAACCCACCAAGTAAATGATGCTCTAAATCTTACAGTAAGTTTGTGCAGTTGAGTCAATGATTATTGAAATTATTTCCCCAATCTATTCTTAGCATAAGAGGTCCTTCAGGTTGTAGACTTTGTCTTATTTATCCTTGTATTTCCATTCTCTTAATGCATAGTACTGGGCATGAATAGTTGTCATTGGAAGCTGTTGTTGAATTTCCATACACTTATATACTTTTTTCTTGCAACACACAAAAAGCACACAAACTCATTTCCTTTAAGCACACAAGCCTAAAGGAAATTTTTGAAGCCTGAATTATTACGTATTTGATATCTTTGTCCTGTCATTCATTACTGACTATTTATGCATTCTATATTACATTTTCCATTTTATGAACTGTGACTAGCAGATATTTCCTTTCTTTGGTGGGTTCCATGCATATCAAAATTAGAAAATCATTTTGATATCTCAATGGCATTAAAGCTAGTAATAATTCCTCCTGCAAAGCAGAATTGCATAGTGGGAAAGAGCATGATTGCTAACACCTGACTGACACAAATAGCAGGATTTGCTGATAAACAGGAAGAAAAAAAGAGCATTATAATGGTACCTAGACTATATGCGTCACTTGTGAAAATGGAATGACTATAGGAGAGCCAGTGTTTTATAGGAAACCAATTCTTTCGACAGGTTAGGTCTGAGATACCCTGTAGACATCCAAGTTAGAAGGATTGAGTAGGCAGTTTGAGTAGGAGAGATTGAGTAGGAGAGATTGAGTAGAAGAGATTTTCCACTAAAGATAAAAATAGGGGTATATCAAAATGAGATGCTTTTTCAAACCAGAAAATGGAATTAAGCACTCCCTGAGTGTCGGATGTTTTTACTGAAGTTATTATTGTTGTCATCATCATCATTGCCAGCATCATCATGGTCATGGTCATTGTCAGCCCTGTTTTCTTTTGTGAGGGCCTCAGAATCACATCTCTTTTTGGAAATATTGTTGACTAGTATAGAGAGTGTCCTGTGGTGATAATTTTTGTCTTTATTTATATAATTAAGAAAAAGCAGACATGAGAATGAACTGGGGAAAGAGAGTGAACTGGGGAGAGAGAGTGCAGCAATTCTACAAAATGTAGCTGGAAGAGCAAAGGAGATTTTGGAGTTGCTTAAAACATTGTCAGGCCTAAAGGTCTTTTGAATCTATTTGCATCCCTGATCAAGAATAGTTGGTATAAATTAAATCTAAGTGATGAAACAAACCCATTTGAGTCCCAGGGAGAGATTGTTTGAGTAATTAAGGGCAGGACTATGCTTTTATTTCAGAAAGATAATATTTGCATTGTGTAATAGAGCTGTGTTAATCTTACAATTGGCTTTTCCTGCTCACAGTTCCTTTTCTTCATCACTGATACTTAAAATGATTCAGAAACCTCGTGTAATAATACTCTCTCAGGAAAATTCCAACAATTTAGGCACCATTCAAAATAAATTCATTTACCTGGCCATTTTCTATTAAGAGTGGGTCTAATTGCACATAATCAGTAGGCTGCAATGTCAGATTCTGTTTATGAATTAGAAGTTAAAATTCCTAGCCCTGAAGTGTGATTTAGCTAGTCTTTTCAACATTTGTTTTAGTTTTAAAAAATAATTCTACAATGTATACTACTATTACTAATGTCAACACATTAGCTTTCAATGATTTGTGTCTAATGTGCCAAGTACCCTACTAACCACTTGAGAATGTAGTGTGTTTAATCTTGACAGCAACCTTATAAGGAAGCTATTGTCCCTGTTTTCCAGATGAAAAACAAAAATAAGGGATTTTAGGAGAGTGTTTCTTAAAACAGAATAAGGTCAGGAGGCCTGAGTGAGGCCTGAGATGTTGTATGTGTAACACACTCCCAGGCTCACCTCAGAGATTAAGGGACTCAACAAAAATTGTCCTGGTTCAGAGCTGTTGCTTATAATCTTATTTTTAACCCAGTTTTATCCCATTGTAAAAACACGATCCCTTCCAACAGTCAAGCTCCTTTCCCTAGTATCCCATGGCAACCCAGCTCCATAAGGGAGGGACGCCTGCTTCATGTTTTCTGGATGTGAGTCTGTGAGGGTGCCCTAATATGTGAACTTCGTATGTCTCCCATAACTGCTTCTTCCTTCTGCCACCCACCCAAATCAGGGGTTCAAGTTCTGCCTTCAGAATCTTCCTATTCCCTTGCATTTGGTAAAGAGCATAAAATGTGTGCTTCTTTGCCCAGACTCTGAGGATCAAATTCAAGGGCTTCCCTAGGGTATCTGTGGAGTTGTCCGTTCTTCCTTGCCATCCACTGCTCTTCTGCCTTTTTAGATCAGCACGCAGACGGTGTGGAGGAACAAAGAACCCACTGCTGCCTCTGTCCTCTCGCCTCCTACCCCCCTCCCTACGAGCCTTTCCCACGTACATTCTCCCTCATGCCATTTGGTATTCTTGGAATAACCTTTTACTTGATTCTACCTTCTCTCCTCTGTTTTGAAGGTTTTCTAAAATCTCACCTCCAACACTAAAGTTTTCCAAAAATGAAGCCCTGTGATAATTCTCTTCCCAAGGCTGATGAGTAACATTCACATTTTTTTATCCCATGAACTACAAACATACTTTCCTAAGTGAAAATGTCCATATAATTAGTTTGTGTCTTTCCCATGTAGATTCGTATTAGAGCTACAAGTTACCTGAGATTTTATCTAGTAAAAAATAACCATCACTCTACCACTAGGTAATTAATCATAGAAAGCACCGATTTTTAAAACAAAATTACTAGTTACCAAGATTCTTGTATGAATTGGGTAAATAGACGAAGCTATGTGTCTAGCAATTTAAGTGCATGTCAGGGAGGTGGGTGAAAGAAAACACTAAAAGTTGTAATAGCACAGTTTATTAGTAAAATTGTTGAGAACAAAAATAGTTCAGCACAAATTTAGTATTCTTTCCACTCCACACTGGGATTAAGGCATTTAAAATTCTCAGACTATGACAGTAACAGTGTAAAAGTAAGTGCCTGGGTTTTTAGGACTCAAAGTAACGAGACCTTTGAAACTTTCTCTGGCCACTACTGTTAAGACAGACATGTTTGGCCATATTGGTCAAGGAATATGGTCAGAAAGCATTCCCTGCCTTTTAAAATCCAGGAGAAGGGCAGGGAAAGAGGAACGTGATTGCAGGGCCCTGAATTAGTCTAAGTGAAATAATAATAGAGACCTCGAGACATCTATAGTCAAACCACTGCCGTAAGTTCACCTTTTATGGTATTAGGGTGCTAGATCCACCCTCTGAAGCTGCCCTGTCAACCTCCTGAGAGAGAAAGAAAGAGAGAGAGAGAGAAAATAGTGTCTCTTGCCACATTCCCGGCTTGGTTTTGCACAAATCAGAGTCCCAATTGTGTTTGATGCAACTACCTTCAATGAAAACATCGATATTGGACACCTCTGAAGTACAACTTCTCTTCTTAGTCTCTACCTTCCTTGTTCTCTTAAGATCATTGATGTTGCATCCCAAACCTGGGCATTTGATGTCATTCTTGATTTCTGCCCCCTCAATATCCCTATTCTTCCCATTTAAGCAATAGTAGAGTGTCAGCTATATACGGAGAATTTTTTGGATCCATTTTCCCTGTCTATCCCAAATGTCACTGTGTTAAATGCAGTACCTTCACAATTGGAAAACTGCAATTGTAACCAAATGCTCTGGATGCTACTCCATTTTCAATATGACAAAAAAATTCTCACAGGTATTTGTTCCTTGATACAAGGCTGATGACGACAGCAGTTGGTGAGTATTTTTTATTACTGATTCTTTATCTTTTGCATTAGTCTTCACTTCTCTCATTGGCAGGTAAGGTCTTCTGCAGTCTGGCACAGCACGAAAGTACATTCTTGGTAACCATCAGTCAACAGCACTGAGTTGAGTCTCAAATACCAGAAACCAAGGATGTATACATTATTTTTGCTTGATTGTTTTTCAGTGTTTATTATATGCAAAATCCATAGTTTCTTTTTATTCAGAATATAGTATATCCTTCAACCATAAGAAAATTAATCAGAGTCTAAAAGTTTAGTATTAGTAACTACTGGGTGGCACTCACTTTTTACAAGGAGATAAAGTACACATTAATAGCCTGAAGTCTGTTGAATAACAAAGTGTTTCATTTATTTCTTTTTATCTTTACCAATTGTTTTTATTTTCTTTTGGGGAATATATGCTTTAGTCAGCTGGAAAAGTATTTTAATTTTCATTGGCTATCTGGTAAGATTTTAATCAGGAACAGGAAATTTCTGTGTGCTGCTTAAAAATAAAAGGAAATGTCTTAGCTTTAGTAAATTGACTTTAAAAATTGCAAGATAAAATATCACAGGAAAGAATAGTTTCTTGGCCTGCTTCTATGAGAATTTCTTTGGATGAATACATTTGCAGAGACGTATGAAAGCATTCATTAGAAGTGAATCATATGTACTTTCTTCAAATAATTTTCCATTCAAGTGACAGTTAATTCATAGTTTATACATTCAGGGCCAATAACTACACAATCCACATACCAGGAGGAGTAGCAACAATTTATAAGATGCTCCAGGTTTCCTGAAGTTAGTATATTATGTCTACACAGATGATAGGGTGAGAGTTGAAATGTGAGATTGTCAGCATCCCTTTGATATCTTTTAAACAAAGATCCTAATAAACATTGACTCATTTTCACTCCATGTGATCCTATGAAAGAAAAATTTTGTTTGGGTCTTGGAATCAAGACCAGAGGCGGGCAATGAACCTAAATTTCTTTCTGACATTATTTATCTATTTATCTATTTATTTATTTATTTAACTTTTGTTCAAGTACAGTTTTCTTTCTTGTATTCCCAGCCCTGCACCACCCCCAGTGCTCCCCACCCCCCTCCCATCTCCGCCTCCCGTCTTAGTTATTGTCCATGTGTCCTTCATACTTATTCATGTGAGTCCATCCCCTTTTACTCTGTGCTTCTCTCCCCTCTCCCCTCTGGACCCTGTCAGCATGTTCTGTATTTCAGTACCTTTGGTTACATTCTTTCTGACATTTTTTTTTCATTTTTGTAGTAGAAACATTTTATTCTTCAGATAATCAGCCTCATTGTATTTGCAAGCTACAAAGACACATGGCATTCAGAGCATGTGTGTCTATGGTGATCTCAGTAATTTCAGGAGGCCTCCCCAATTTACCACCCTACGGTAGCCAACGTAGGAAAGCGGGAAATTTCTCTCCTGCAAAGCATCTAACTTGCTAATGCTAAAGACCACAGAAATTAGCTATCTCCAATATGTTTTTAAATGGAGAAAGCGTATTTTCCTAGAAGAAATAAACTGTGACTCAATGACTGTGTAAAATTATTTGTGTGGTGGGAAGTGCCATCTTACCTCCTTTAATACACCATAGAAAGTAGATTCTTTGTAGTTTTTCTGCTAAACTAGGTTATCCATTGTTCAGATATTTTCCCGAGATTGAAAGTTAAGTATTTTGCCAAACGCGTTTGTTTAAGTCTATCAGGCCACTATAAGCATTGAGGGAGATATTGAGAGACAGGTCTGCATGGTGGGTACCCAATGAAATCACAATTGCATTTTACTCTGACTCCTTCAAGAACATTTTAGGTAGAAGGGAAATTTTAGCTGTGAACAAAAAATAAGGAAGAGAATGGTAAATAGAGTTTCCATGTCATAAAATATGTCTACAAAATATTGAAAGAGAATTTATTATCCTTAGCATTTACAAAAAAAGATTTTCTGCTTAGTAGGTAAAACATTTTGCTTTCCTACCCCGTCACCTTATCCAAAAATCCCATGAAGAATTTTTCAATGGCAGAATTATGGAGAGGAGGTAAGGAAGCCTCTTCCTCTTCAACTGCCCACTCCTAAACTTCACAGAAATCAAGAATGCTTTAACTCCTCCCACTTGCTTCTCTTTCCCTCAGTGAGTGAATTAGGTGCCTGCCTGACGTTTCTATGGTGGAACAGGCGGGGATGTCCCTACATTCTCCCTCTGGACGTTTCCACATGCCTCTGAAGGATCATGCAGAAGAGCCAGAGGGGCCAGGGAGTATTAATTGCAGTGCGGTAGAGAGGAATCCGTTTCTAGTGATTCTCTAAATAAAGCTGAGAAATCTCACTGAGACCAAGTAAAATAAACCCTTGGCACTGTGAATATCAGCAAACAACTTAAGCTGAAATGGAAGTAATCTAGTGGCTACACCAATGTTTGAATCTTCCCTAATCATTGAGTCAAGGATAATCCACGTCTTAAATATCGTGGAAAGAAACAGAGTGGCCAGACTGATTCTACTCTCATGTCACACAATATATAAATATGAACTTTATTAGATTCCATGATATCCCAGTGGCCCCAAATAATGGTGACAGACAGGAAATTGTGGAAAGTCCTACTGGCAATCTGTTCAAGAAGTTTGAGCTGCATGACCCTGGAGTCATTTGGGTTAGAGAACGAACTATCACACCACACCAGGCTCTCAGGTTCTGGCTTCCCACAGCAGGAACTATTTGATTGTCGGATGCATGATCAAACTTGTTACCTGATGCCAGAACCAGTCTGGGTTGAAATAATTGTTTTGGTTGTTGTTACTTTCTATTTTTTAGTTTTATTTTTTATTGTTAGGGGTAGCGCATTGATCCTTGGTTCAGCCCGTTCTTTTATGTCAGGTAAAAATGGATTTGAACCCCAGATCTGCAGCTCACTTATCTGCTTATTTGGCCTTGGGAAATTTACTTGCCCTTATTGAGTTATAGTTTCTTCATCTGTCTAGTTTCTTAATCTGTCTAGCGAAGATGCCGAATCTTTTCCTGTGCACGTTTGGAAGAGTAAATACCATGCCTGGATAGCAATAGGAACAGCAATTCCGCATCAAGTTACCTTTGCTGCTTCTGGAGAGTAGGACTTCTACCTGAATATGCAAGTTGAGATGTTGTATCACCTTCTGAATTCCAAGTCATACCTCAGTTTTTACAAGTGGGCTCTTCCCTTGGCATTGAACTTTATGAACTTATTTTGTTCACTTACCTAGGATGTGGATTTGGAACTCTTATCCTACTCAACTAAAAACCAGTAAGCCAGAAGCCCTGGTGAGCTTCTGAGCATTATCTTTTCTACCTACTGAACTACCTTGCTGCTCTAAGACTGTTGCTCATAACTCATTTGGATTGTGCCTAGTTATCATTTGTCTTCAGCATTGGACTTTGCCTGCCTATAGGAGCTTTTTCTTGACTTCTGTCATTTGGCCAGTTTCCCCCAGCACATGTCCTTTCCTGGTGGGTACTCTCTATGCCAGTAATAGTTTATTCTCCCAACAGACATTGGACAATGCATGGCTGAGTTGCAGGACAGGAAATCGCAGGCCCTTGGTAAGATACTAAGAGAGTGGGTTAACTTTTCACAATGAGAATATAATTTAAAAAATCATCATCGACAGAATGGTTCTTAGGAAAGCTGTATTTGCTGCTTCACAGCTCTCATCTATAAACTTCAGAGTAACACTGAATGTGGATTCTTATCCCCATTTTACAGATCAAATAAATTAGGTTCAAATACACTGAGTCACTTACCAAAGAATGTATTGTTGGTACTAATGGAAAAATCAAAAATGAATTCAACCAATTGTGATTCAAAACCTATGCTTTTTTTAAAAAAAAAGAAATGGGTTCTTTAGCATCAGAAATTAGCCCCCATTTTTAGTGCTGTTACAGTAAAATTCTAATGTACTTGGAACTTTTGTTTAATATAATGGTGATGATGGCCCGAGCTGGTGTGGATCAGTGGATTGAGCACAGGCCTGTGAATCTAATGCAATTGAAATAAGTTTTTTCAGGAATAGTCTATTGTTCTAATATCCATTATAAACAACTACGGAGACTTGTACTTAATTCTCTAACACACATCATTAGAGGGCTTTTTTTCTTAACTTGGGGATGTATAAATTATATCATGGTGGCAGTTTTACTGTAGGCGTGTATTTGGCTTGGTGGCCTTTGACATAACCTGATTAGGTTTTTACCTGTTTTAAATTAATGGAAGCATCCCTCCATAGCCCTGGCCTGTATGTCTTTGTACACAGCATCAGTCCCTTGATTTTGTGTCATTTTAGGAAGGTGTCCTGAAAAATAAAATTAATGGGTATAACATCTGGGAGACATGACTTCGTATATAAAAACCCCTGCTTCTGAATAAAGTGGTCAATTATCTGGAAAATTACCTTCCAGTTGGCGCTGGGTTTAAATCATCACCACCGCATCTCTGGCCTTAGGTAATAAATAGTTTCGTCTGGGCTGCCTGGTATTTGTCTGGGTGAAGGGACTTATCACAGAGTACACATCCTGACACTGTTACTCATCCCATTATAAATGACACTCCTAAATGAAGGAGGCGGGGCCCACTGACGAGGCACTCACGACACACTCCTTTCCCATCGTCCCACGTCCACCCACCCTGACATTCCTCAATCCAAGTTGTGTAGTAATTCTTTCCCTCACCCTATGTTTGCCACACATTCT
Organism: Sturnira hondurensis; assembly: GCF_014824575.4. Taxonomy (NCBI): domain Eukaryota; kingdom Metazoa; phylum Chordata; class Mammalia; order Chiroptera; family Phyllostomidae; genus Sturnira; species Sturnira hondurensis. The sequence goes on from NW_028075269.1 coordinate 7,227,343, forward strand.
TTCAGGTCAGTACACAGATGCTTTTACTTCTCTGAGTTTGAGAAATAAATCATGCTCCCACATCCGTCTCTAACAGATTATTCAAGGTCATGACAATAACAGCTCTTTCTTCCTGCGCAGAAAAGAATAACTCTGCTTTCTTACAATACTTATTCTTTCGTGTTTGCCTTAAAATGCTCTTGGGGTTAAAAAAAAAAGTTAAAAGACTAGATTGGAGTTTTCGTTGCTCTCCATGAATCAAAATGACTTGCTGAAATGAATGAACCCATAATACGTGGAAAGTAAGAGCTTTCTAGGTGCGTTATAATACTGAGATCACCTAGTTTTTCACTTGGGCTGCCCGTGATGATCACCTGAAGCACATCGTTGTATATTTTTCGCTACCTGTGGGCCTCACTCTTTAATAGTCTTTTGTCTATTGTTGTTCAATTACAGCTGTCCCAATTTCTCCCGTGTTGCTCTCTCCTACCCTGCCCCACCCCCACCAGCTCTCTCAGTCAGTCCCCACCCTGTTGTTCATTATCGTGGACATCATGTTTCTGGACTAGAGCCCTACCCTTCTCTCCCCCGTTACCCTTTCCCCGCTGGTCACTGTCAGTTTGTTTACTCCTTAAATATTCTTAAAATAATCAGGGTTTGGTCCTCAGGATCAGTACTTTTTTTAGCGCACTTTTAAAGTGCAGCCAGGGTTGAGACTCACTAAGCCAGACAATACGACACAGGGGTTAGGAACACAGACTGGGTAGTGAGCCTGAGGTTGGGACTCAGCTCTCTCATTCACTGGTAAACCTTGGGAATTTATTTAACTTTCTTCATCTTCAGTTTCTTCATCTATAAAAGAGCTTGATGATGCTTACTTAAAAACTTATGATGGTAATGGAATTAGATAATGAACATAACATACTTCGACAGGACCTGGTACTTAGTTATTGCTCAGTTAGATTTTGTTTCTGTGTTTGTATTTTTGTTTTTTATTTAGTGTGATGATTAAGTTTCTCCGGATTTTTAAGTGCACCTTCACTGTAATACACTAACCAGAAGATGGCATTTTTACTGACTAAAAATTTATTTAAATTTCCAAATTTGAATGTATCACAAATACCAATAATCATAATTGCAAACCTATATTAACTACCATACTATATGCCAGGCTTTGTGTTGAATCCTTTATATACATTATATTTTTAACCTGTTTGAAAGTTTGAGGTGTGCCTGAATCCATTTTCATAAGGGAAGATACAGATTTTCCGAGATTGCAATCTTTTCCTAAATCATCTTCTGTGAAGAGTTGGGACTCAGATCCATGTATGATTACGTATATCTAAACTCAGACTTTTAGCCGTTATACTATCTTGTCACCCAATCAACAAATCTGTATAGGATCAATGCATACTCTCTTTAAACAAGGTACCCTTTCTCACTCCCTTCTTGACTAAACTCAGGGAATGGAGACCAGGGCCTGCTTCATGCAGTACCGTTGCACAGGGCCCCATGCTCAGAGAGCCCTGTGCTTAGAATGTTACTCTTTACAACTGTCACCTTGAAATGCTTAATAATTTTGTCTTTGGACTTATGTTTATAAGTGAAACCTAATAGGGCAATGGTGGATGCTTTGGGAATGTAGAGGCTTAGCTTACACACAGTGGTGCTTCCCACTTCTTTTCTGGGAGGGGCTGCCAGTCTCCCGTCTTCTGCCGCCTGGTGCCTTGGGCTCAATACAGCCTTCCCCCGCCATGTTCCCATCCTACTACTGCTCCTTCCCTCCCCCGTAAGTGAGTGACTTGGTCACATTCGTTGGGGCAGAGAGGTGTATCATCACCCTCTGCCCCTGGCAGGGACCAGCACGCGATTGCATGAGGGTCAAGGTTAGGCACACATCCTGCGGCACGTGGTACAAAGCGAGGAGGCAGTCACCCTCAGCCCTACCTGGTAGCGCCATGGCTCATTCAGCGGTGATATATGGTAGCAGGGACCTTGTCCTCATTCTATTTCTTTTTTAAAAATATAATGCTTATTGTATTTTTCCATTACCATTTAGTCCTTTTGTGCCCCTCTCCCCAGTCAGTACCTTCTGGTGAAGGAGTTGTAATCTTTTGAAAGCCACCCATCTGTTTTGGTTTGATGTGATGCCTCCAGTGAAAAGTACAAGTTGGATTCTGCGAACCCAGCTGGAGACCTGCTTTTCCATTTTATCCTAGACCCTTAATTTATGCAGTTATGCCCTGGCTGGTGTGGCTCGGTTGGTTAGAGCATTGCCTCATTCATCAAAAGGCTGTGCATTTGATCCCAGGTCACGGCACATTCCTGTGTTGAAGGTTCTGTCCCCAGTTGGAGTGTGTATGAGAGGCAGCCAATAGATCTCTCTCACATCAATGACTCTCTCTCTCTCTCTTTGTCTTTCTTCTCTCTCTCAAATCAATAAATGTACCCTTGGACAATGATTTAAAAATTATGTAGTTAAACCTGATGAAAGCTAATAAGAAAATATGGAACAGTGCCACTAAGGAGGGTTTGGGGTGGCTAGTTTGTTGTTTTGAAAGGGAAAAGGCTACCCTGGCCTGGTGGGATGCAGGCTGGGGTAGGTTCCAGAGTTTAGAACCACAGGCTGTGGAGTCTTAAATGTTCTCAATGTAAATGCCAGCTCTTCAATGTATTCATTGTGATATAAGGTAAGTAATTCTTCATCTCTAAGCCTCAGTCTTCTCTTCCATAAACTTAGCATAATTACTATACTAACCTTGTATGTTTTACATAGGATGAAGTGGGACAATGGACGCAGAATGAGTGTTCACCAGTATCTGGGAAATAGTAAGCACTACCTAAGTGTTGTTATTTATTTTCTTCTTGGCTCAATGCCTCTCTGGGCTGAGGCCAAGTTTGCCACGATGAAGTATTTGATCAGGACCCTATAAGAGAGAAAAGACTGCTGATTAGTTGCTACTTCTTATTTCTCACTCAGTTCTCCAGGTCCCACCAAGAGAACCTGTTTTATTACCTGTTTGTTCAATCAACCTCAAGATAATTATAGTTTTCTATAGTACACTTGCCCTGGCCATCTCAGAGAATATGTTTGGTCTGCAATGAGAATTTAGGCTTTGCTTTTCCTCTTTTCTGCTCCCTGGGTGCCATACTTGAAGAAGCATAAGAGAAACACTGAAGGAGCAGTGACTGTGCTCCCGCTGAAACAAGAGGTCAAGACCAAGCTGTGCCATACCTCCTCCACCTGCAAATCAGCCCATGTGAACATCCACATACTGGCCTTCCTTCCTCCTCCCCCTGTCCTCTCTCTTTCTTTCTCTATGGATGTCCATTCATAAACTCAGCCTAATGTTCCTGAAACACTTAAAATGCACTTCCAAGTGACAGGAAGAGCTGCCATGCAGAAGCATCATCTTTTTTTATTTCCATTCTCTAGCTCATTAATTAGTTGAATTGATTTTCTGGATCAACAAGGAAAGGAAATACACATTAAAGAAAGATTGTTAGGTAACACATTTTTTTGTGTTTGAAATGCTTTTTATTCTCAGAAATAAATATGTAAGATATCAAGAGACCTAGAAAGATCAAGAAGTACATTTTTTCTTTAATTCTTCTTATCTAGGTTAAAATACAGTTCTCTACATAAAAATTACATAAACAGATATTAATGAACAGTTCACCTTGAGAAACTGTAAGTGGAATATAAATGTACACAAAATTTAATCCCACAAGTGACTGAAACTTTTTAAATGATATTTCTCTTTGTATTTATCATTTTAATAAATTTTTCTTTAAACTAGTTTTGTTGCCAAGGGCATATAAAGGTATATTTTCTTATAAATTACTAGGAAGGATGTTAAACCATAAATCTTTCTGGGCTATAACTTAAAATTTATGTTTCAAGAGTCTCAAAACTGTTGGACCCTTGAGTTCTAATTATTTTACATATAGTAGTGTTGTCTAAGAAAGTGATAGGAAATATGGAGCAAGACCTATACATCAAAATGTTTGTTTGCACCATCAATTATAGTAGTGAATAATTGACCACAAGCTGAATGTATAAATATAAGGGATGAATAAATTATGTATTGCTTTTATTTCCTCTTCTCTAATTCCCTCCCTAGCATTTCCTCTCCTCTAATACCCCACCCTTCTCGCTCACTAAATATCAGTCACTTCTAGTTTGATGGTGCTTATCTGAGGACAACGAAGCTAGTGTGTCTGTGCGGGGGGAGGCTCTGCACTACTGTGCAGCCATGACATGTACTTGATCTCTCATAGGAGTGCATTTGTAGGTGATAATCATTGTATTGGGGATCTCAAACCATTCATTTCTTTACTATGGACAATCCTCTACCAGAGAGACTCCACCTGACACTGACTCTGTTGGATCTCAGTACTCCTCTAGGGAGTGCTCATTGCCAATTCTTTTTGAGATGGGTGCAGGAAGACCATTACACAGCTCTCAGTTGGTCCAATAGAAATGCTGACACATCCTTTGCCTTGAAAAATTCTGTGTATCTATACATTTCCCAATGAACTCACCTCTTCTTTTCCTACCATCAATCACAGTAACTATATAGTCAAAATCTTGTGATTTTAGAACTTTCCAGGAGAGAATTTGGCACCAGTCACTGTGCCCCCAATGAAACAAAGGACAGAGATCAAGCTGCCCCATGGTCTTCTTGAATCCTCTCTCTCATCTTAAACAGAAATGGATGTACCCTCTCTTTGTCCAATGAAGAACAAAGTATATAGCCTCATTCTCAACTCTATTTCCAAAGAAATTTTCTCTCCCAGACTTTTAACTTTCCTTCTCTTATGTATTCTTGAATGAGTGCTAAGCCACAGTTGGGAAAACAGGGTATGGGTTACCTTCTTTGTAAATTCTACTAAGGTTGTATGTGACACCCCTTTTTGAATTCAGAGATGTTGACATCTGTGGTCTTGCAAGCTCAGTTAAAGTTGAGACAGAAATAGTTTTATTTTTAGTTTTTTTTTTTCAGGTTATGAGACACTAAATGGGGAGATACACCATATAATAGTATAACAGGACACAGGAGATGCATGAATCCAGACCTGGGATCAGAGAAGACTTTCCCAAATAAAGCAGTTGCCAAGCTGAAACTTAAGGTATAAGTAGGTAAGCTGAAGGATTAAGTGGAGTGATAGCTAGACAAGCAAAGGGCCCACATTAAAAATTATTGTGGAAAAGCAAAATGCCATGGCCACTTTGGAAAAACAATGTGGAAAGCAGTTTTTTGTAAAGTTAAACATACTTTTATTATATGATCTAGTAATCCTACTCTAAGGTGAAATGATAACATTTATGCATATAGAAATCTGTATGTGAATGCTTAGAGTGGTTTTATTCTTTAACTGGTGTTGGGAACTGCTCTGCCTGGTTTCAGGAATTGTAAATCGTCTCCCATGTTTAAGGCTGTGAGAGACCTCCGGAATGCGAGCCACTGAGGCAACAAGTCTTTTCTCTGGCAGCAGATTCTGCCCCTGCTTCATCTCTCTGCCCCCAAAGTATGGTCAGATGGTCAGAGACAGGTGAGACCCCTTAGAGGAGGGCCAACCTAGGCCAGACACCATCGCTTGGGAGGCCATCATGGAAGGACTTGGGAGGCTAGACCTCCCCCCCACCCCAGCTTTGATGAAGCCCGAGTCCCCATGTACTCTGGGAGAAGTGCCTCCTGACTCTAATCCACTTAAGCCAAAAAACCTATGATGGGGAAGTCGGTGCAGCCCTGTGCTGGGAATGGCGAGTTTCCTGGGTGATCTGCCAGAGAAAGAATTCCTAACAATCCTGTGAAGCCTGCTTTACTTAGAATGCTTTTAGTTAAATGATAAAGGCCTGAGCAGAAGAAGAGTTTACGTTCCCAAAGTTCTGTAGGCTTTTAGCTGACAGACCCTGACTTAGGAAAAGTCCTAATGGTTCTTTGTATACTATCTACTGTTTACTGCCTGACAATGATTAATAAGTTGTACCCGAACTCCTGTGCAAAAAACCAATAAAAGCCTGTCTAGGCAGGGGTTGGGGCACTCTCTCTCTCCTTGAGAGAGTTGCCAGGCCACTCTAAGCCACTCTCCCCTTGAGAGGGTGGTCAGGTCATTTGGAGGCTCTCCCCCCTTGAGGGAGCTGCCGTGCCGACTCTTTTTCTTCACAGGACTCAGTAGTCCATGCAAATTTGCCTCACATCTCATCCATGATGCCGCAGGCACTGCGAGCCAGTGCATGCATCAAACTGGTGAATGGATAAACTGTGGTACACCCATACTATGGAAGACCGTTCACATGTTTCAACATGGGTGAATCTCAAAAGCATTATGTTAAGTGAAAGTGTTCAGACTCAAAAGGCTTTATGCTGTATGATTCTACTTATATGCTTTTCTGGGGAAAAAAAGAAAACTATAGAGACAGAAATTGACCGTTTGTTACCAGATACTGGAGAGGCAGGGACAGAGGTTGACTTCAAAGGGTTATGAGGGAATTTTAGAGGGTGATGGAAATGTTCTGTATATTGATTGTGGTGTTAGTACATGGCTTTATTCTTCTGTAAAAGCTCATAAAACTGTATACAGAAAAAGGTAAACTTCGCTATATGTAAATTATACCTAAAGTAATAAAAAAGAGAATATAGCTTCTTTGAGGACCTGAAAAATAGTTACTGTAGAAATGGAGAAGTGAGAAAAGGTAGATGATGAAGCAAGAAAGATGTATAGGTATCAAGTAATTAAGGTCTCTGTAAGTCATGTTCAGGAACGCAGACTTTGTCCTTAAGCTCGGGGTATAGTACTGAGTGGCTGAGCTTGGTTACAAGGCATCTTAGGGGTATCACACTCAGCCAATAAAATGAAAGCAAGACTAATTGAGATGTTAGGCAGAAATGTAGTAAACTAGGTAGAAGGTATGCTTGCCTAAACCAGGAGTGTGTAGTGGGAGTTTATTCATTTTCTAACAAATATGTTCTGATGCTGCTTATTATGTTGCAGACACTGAGCTGGTTCCTGGAAATAAAATGGTCAGTAAGAAAAGACAGAAAAGAGCTCTAAGTTGGGCCTGTCAGAGCTCACAATCTGGTGGCAAAGACAGAAAGTACATAATTTTGTCTGTGATAAATTCTAAGAAAAATGGTAGTTATTATTAGGAAAGCATGTACTCAAAGGGGCTGTGTCAGACATGGTTAGTTATTCACCCAAAATGTTATCCCTTTCATATTTATTAACCTCCATTGGGTTTGGGTCACCTATGAGCTAATTAAAAAAACAACAACAAAACATTATTTCCCAGCTTCCCTAGCTGTGATGGGTAGTCATGTGACACAATTCTGGCCAACAGTAATATATATATAACCCTTACCTGATTATTGTCTACCCTGATTTCACTATCATTATCTATCCCATGTGATGTGATAATGGTTGAAGTAAGGACAACATCAATATTTGTGTTGGCATGGCAAATGTTAATGAGTTTTTAAGTTTAATACATGACAGTAATTATTGATTATTCCTTTTATGGGACTTGTGTGTATTCCTTCCTCTTTCCCTGCCACTTCCTCAATAACTCAACAAAGATACAGACAAAAAAAAGGTTTCTCATGTATGGCAATGCTCACCTGCTGAGTTCCTGTGTTCTCCGTCTCCTATCCACGGCTCAAACAGCAATGTTTGGAGACTTGGGTTTCTCAAGCCTACGGCAGGGTGAATAGAGTGCATGTTGGTTTTTCTTTTGTGGATTACTGCTTTTTCACACACAGCAATGCTAATCAATCAGTGCTAGCATTCCCAAACATTATGTTGAGAAGGATTCTGTGTCATCAGGAAACAGGATTGTCCTAGTTAGTAATATCTGCCACAAATACAAGAGGAAAGATTTGCAACAAATAGCTCTTATTATAATAGGACCATTCCCTTTGCAGAAATGCAGATGAGGAAAGCCTTTTAGATATGGATTGTATGCTCAAGAAAACAGAAGCAAGGGGAGAGAGTTCTAGGGGATGTTCAGAAGTGTAGCTGACATAGTTGTTGGTCTGTGCAGATAAGCCTGAGGACAGTGCACGCTCACCAGGAACAAAGTAATAGGGTGACACTGTGGCATGAAAGGCATGGACCCTGGTACCAGAACCTTTATTCCTCACAACATTCATGTTAGTGAGCTCTAACTCCTTTGAGCATTTCCTCTTGCTGAAGCCCATGTATGACCCACAGAAGCCATTGTCTTCCTTCCTGTAGGATGTGAGGACAGGGAGGGGTAAGGGGAGCAGAGAGAGGAGGCAGCCCCTGTGCCAGACAGTCAGGTCACACACTGAAAGGAGAACAAGCCACGAGGTTAATTTTGTCTAGTTTTAGGTACAAATTATTTTATTTTACTTTGGGGGGAAGTAAAATGAAGCAATTCAGAAAGAAGAAAGAATTCCGGAAAGAAATTCTATTCTTACCAACCCAGCAGGGATGTACATTTCAATTGCTGAGAGGAAACAATATTAGATGTAATACTAGAGGCTCATTGGAAGCGGAAACAGGAGCCCTAATTTGAAGTGGGAGCCATTCATAAAATGACTCACAAACTTGCTCGCAAGAATTAAGCCAGGTTTATGAAGAATAATTCTTGTTTGCATTTTTTTTCCTTTTCAAGCAAGTAATGAATAGTAGCATGGCCCATACCCAAGGTCACATCAGTCTCCCTCTGGTCATTAACCATGGGCATTATTAAAGCAATACATATGTTTTGTAGTGTGGGACTGAGTGACGGAAGGGGATATTGGAAAATTCTGGCTCCTGGCATACATTGGATTAATGAGAGCATAGGGAAGTTAGTAGCATTTCATACTGTAGGTAAATCTGAGGCCCAGATTTCTCCCATGAAGGACATTCAGCAGCAGTTGAGCCAGTGATTGGTCCTTCGATACGCCACCTTGACTGCCTCGAGGGATCTGCATGATGAAAGCAGGTGATTAACAGAAATCAAGTTCTCACTGTGGGACTTGTGCACATTTCCTGCTGGACAGCTCAGTAGTGACATGGCACCCTTTACTGAATGAATGGATCAGATTAGTGCCAGTGCCTTGCCATGCTGAGCCTTCCCCCACATTCATGTATCTTACCTCTATCTGGGACAAACACAGCTTTGCAGGAAATGGATGCCAGGAAAGCTTCTACAACTCGGAACCAAAAGAGCAATATCTCCATCTGATTCATTTCTCAAGACTCCCGACTATTACCACTTTGTATCACGTTAGAGGGTGAGCAAGCTGCTCTGGATCACAGAGTTGCTGTGCATTCCAAACTCCTTCCCCAAGAGAGAAGACAGTGTAATGTAAAGTCATGGGTCTGATGAATTGCTATTCTCCCCATAAGTTGCTGTCGTCTTCTGTTAGCACCAAGGGGAAATAACCTATGTCACTGTAGTTTGTTAAAGCTGCCCTCTTGCACTGCAGAACTTTAGTATCAGAGAGAGAATTAGACATTTAATTCCCTGGGAAACCCAATTCCAGGGTTTTAAGGGTTTCTCAGGTGAAACACAGGTCAGGTGTCAAATCTGTCATTGAAACAAGAACTTAATCTCTCTTACCGGTTTTGTATTCTCATTTCTCCTCTCCCAATAGGGAAAGAGTTGGAACACCCCCATGCTATAGGGCAAAAAGTTGGGAAAATTATTAAAAAAAAAACCAGTTAACATTTATGTAATGTGGTTCCTGTATAATTTTCTAAGTAATTACTTGCAGTAACTGATTTAGTCTACATACAAACCACCTTGAGGTCAAGTATGTTTATCACAATTTTACAGATAAGAAAACTGAGAATGGAAGAATCTAAGAAACTTGCCCAGGTTCACAAAGGTATAAAGTGGTGTAGCTAGTATTAAAACAGTTAGTCAGGCTCCAGAGGATATACTGAGTGGCCTCTCTACAGAGATGTTCTTATTAGTTGGCATAGTTCTCCAAGTATTAGATTAATGCTACTAAATACTTGTGCTAATTCATATAGTTAGCTAATGGAGGGAGCCAGATAACTAATAGGAGCTGAAATAATATGAGTATTATTTATATATATCACATATATGTATAAATATTATACAAATGTATATAAGTATTATTCTCTGAAGTACTTAAGCACTGTCTTAAAATAGCTGTTCCTTATCTAAGTAACAAAGAAAAATCCATCTCTTTTCTATAGACATTTTTATAGACACAAGGTGGATATTTACCATTCTGGAATTTAAAATTAGCTAACTATGTAAATAATGCTAAGAGAAAACAATGGCAAAAAGGAGGCCAGGTTGGTGATATTCTAGTAAGAACTTAGGACTTACACAAACTGAAGTTTTTTTCAGTGATTTTTCCTGCTTTTATCTGTCCTAAAAGCTAAATTTTTAACAATAGTTATTAGATCTACTTGATTTGTGTACAATCATGTATTTATCAATTATTCATTCATTACCTCAGAACATGTCACCTACACATGCTACTCCAGAAAGCTTCCTCCATTCTCTTTAAGACTTTCCAATCTTTTGTCAAATGGAGATATAAAAGGAAGTATAGGCTTTTGTGGGATTTAAATTGAGATACAATCGGTAAATCATAAGCACAGTCTGGCCTATAGTATGGGCCAGACTAATTTATTTAAACTAATCCTTTGTCTAATTATTTTAAGAAAGAACAGGTAAAACAAAGCAACTAACATTAATTGAGCCCTAACTATCTACAGAGTCAATGGATTTAGAGAACAAGATAGTTATCATGTCATTCACCTCTGTTTATGTGATTTCTGCATATCGTCTTTTGTTTTCATCCCACTCATTCTTCCTCCACTAATTTTTAAGTCTTTGTAGTGGGGCAGTTTAGTCATGGGCCAGTTGTGTTACTACCCTTCTAACTATCTTCTTCCTCTGGCTCATTTCACATTTGGTGTATTTTCAAAGGTCTGACTTTACTCTCATGCTCTCTGTCATAATCCAGAGCCTCATTCAGTTCAATCAAATTTAATTTGATTTAGTTCCGTTTAAATACAAAGAAATCATGTGGTTGCAATATAGCAGAGAGATGATTAAGGCACGATCCTACATTAAGTTCCTCGCAGCCTTTCCTTTTTCTACCTCAGGTCATACTGCTACGAATCTGCCTTTACAATTGGAGTTTTAATAAGAAATGATTACAAACTGAAGCCTTTATCACACCACCATCTTACCCCTAACAGGCACGAGCAAGTTAGACATCTGAGAACAACTCCCTGACCCTAAAAGGACAAGAACAACTGTCTCTCAAAATGTACTCATTATGTCCAAAATGCATTCCCAAATCATTCTTCCAAAGAATGGCTAATCTTCAACTACATCGAGAATTGAATAAAACTCAATGAGGGCATTTTTAGAGGCAATAACGAATGTGCTATTAACTGGCCTTGCTCTTTGTAAGCAAGTGCGTTCCAGTTTCCTTCTAGTGTTTGTCTATGAGAGGCTGACGCATAAGTCTCCTTCAAGACTATTTTCTTCCTCCTCTCCTCTTTTGTTCAGGACGTTATCACTCCACATTCCTTCAGTAGCCTAAACATTTCCCTTTGTTTGCATTAAAATACTAACAATCCAAATACCACAGCCATGAGAAAGAATTGAGTCTTGATAAAGTAGGTATACATTCTGCCCAGATTCCATTGTTTTCCAATGAAGTAACATGCTCATTTATATCTAATATTCCTGCAGTGCTCTGACCATGTAAGGTAAAGAGCAGACTTCCAAAAGGCAACAGCCCCATTAGGCTATGACTTCATTAGGCCCTGAAATGATTTGATGAAAACATCAGACAGATCAGAAAGAGAAAAGAAACTGAGATACCATAAACAAGACTCAACTATTTGGTAGCACGACCGTATTTTCTTGTGTGCTATATACTGAGATGTTACAGAGAGTTGGTAATATTCCTTAACTCCAATGTTAAAAAAAAAAAAACTCTTTTGGGTCTTAATAATCCCACATGTGGTGCCTCCAGTACAAAAACACTTTTCTTGTTCAGATAAAAAGTGTTTTGTCAATTTAAAAATATTTCAGAACCAACTGAGGGCCCCCTATTTTTTCTTTAGTGTGCATTTATTTTACATTTTATTCATGTTATTTTTCTAGCTCTAATTTCTTTGAGTTTAATTTGCAGTTATTTTTTAAAGTTCTTGAGGTAGTTGCCTAGATAATTGATTTTTGGTTTTCCTTTATTAATGCATGCATATAAGGCTATATATTTTCCTCTAAGCATAGCTATAGCTGACCAACGACTCAGAAAATAAAACACAATAATGCAAGTGAAAAGCCAGAGAACAGTATTTGACATGAGATGCCTTTCCATGGCCTTTGTGGTTTAGAATACAACTCTTGGGCGCCGTGTTTCAGGGTGTGAATAGTAGCTTCCACTGTGTACTGGCATTTCTGGTGTCTCAACCTGATTACAAGAAAACAGGCCAGTGTTCAAGCAATGCTCATACTTTATGCCCTAAACCACCTCTTATTTCTAGGGTTAGGTAAAAGGAAGACTTTGTCGCACCCCTAACCTGGCCCCCTCAGTTAAAGCTGGCCTGTGTTTGCAAGATCCTAGTTGTCATTCCCCTCTGGATTCTTCAGCTACCATGATTAGTTCCTGCTCATTTAAATTAAATATTTTTTTTCAAATCAGAGTTCTTCCCACCTACCACATTTTGACCAGGCAATTTACTTAGATATCTTCAAAGGAAGAACAGAATTTTGCCGTGATATACATTTAAAATTTACATTTTTAGAGTTCATTTTAGAAACTGATGCCGATAATAAAACTACAAAGCTTCCCCTTCACACCTTCAAATCCTACCCCCATGAGATAAAAAAATTACTATGTCCTCTGGTCTCACCACCTAAACACACCCCTTTCTTTCTTTGAGACAAAATGAAGCAAAAGCCTATGAGGATGAAAAATATTTTCTTACAATGACTCCAAATCACCCTGACACCTAAATGAAACCTTCTGCTTTTACCGGACAAGAATGCCACCTACTCCTTGTACCTGTTAACAGACCCAGATTTTATCTAGATATTAGGCCAAAATCATCAATATTAGAGAAGATAGACCCAATGTCAACTTCTAAGCAGTGAAAATGTAAGAGGGAATCTTTAAAGGTGTTTCTGGAAAGCATATCATTTCCTAAAAAGAGCATAGTGGTACCTGTTTCTAACTACTTAGTATAGTCTCTCCTCTTCTCGCTCCCCGTGCTCATGCTTCCTAGAGCTGGGGCAGCCATCTTCTGACTGTGGAGCAAGACCTTAAGGACGAAAAGCCAGCCAACAAAAAATGGCAGAGAAAATGTAGAAATGAGCCTGGGTTCTTGCTGAACTTGTTGAGCAGTTGAGTCAATGTTAGCAGCTGCTTGCCTCCAGATTTCTCATTATGTGAGATCAAGAAACCTCTAGGTATTCAAGCCATCATTAATAGGATATTCCATTTCTTTCAACTGAAACGCTTCCCTGATAGATAACTATAACCTTCCCTTCATCCAAAATAACTCATATTACTTATTTCTCTAGTGCTGAAGCCAACCTACTCTTTGACTACACTGACAAACTCTTTGGTGCACAGCATTAATGGTTAATAGTGCCTTAATGAGTTATATTATCCCAGGAGGCATTTGTGTTTTAACAGTTGGCTTCAAATCTGAAAAAAATAGGGAGTATGATAATAAAGGAATATTTGAATCAGTGAAGAAGGTGTTTTGGACCAGAAACTAAACTACTTGTTCCTCAAAACACACGTTTGCTGACCTAGCTTTGAGGTCAGCTTTGATAGGAGCACAGATCATGTGAATTATAAAAGTGAAGCTCACTGTTTTATGAGCAACAGGTGAATTCATGTGTTAGATAATGACCCAAGACTAAAGAAAAATGAAGGTTTGGGGGATTTCCTAAGATATTTACTAATTTTCTTGAATTATTATTGACAACAATAATTTCCCTTCTCAATAGCAAATAGAGACTGAACGTGGCAATTCATTGTCACGTTAACCAGCAAAAAAAAGAAAAAAATCAAAGCATTACTTCAAAAGAATTTTCTATAGGCATTTCAAATTCAGTGTGTTTAAAACAACTCAAAAGCTGTTTCACTGAATTTTTTTCTCATATTGCCCACTAAGTTTCCCTGTTTTTATAAATCATTTCCTTCCATCCTTGTTCCATTTTGTATCAAGCCTGGCTACTTCTCTTAAATTATTTGAATTCATCTCTTCCTTCCACTCTAATGGAAGGAAGCCATTTTATTAGGGCCATTTACAAAAGCCCCGCACTTGGTTGCCTCAGATCTCACTCATGCGGTACTCATAGTGATTTCTCTAAACCTCTGAACCAATCATGTCACTCCCACAAATAATTTTTAAAAATCGTTCCATATTTCCCCAGATATTTCTTATGAACTAATGCTTATTAACTTTTTTAGTAACTTTTCCTGCCATTTCATTTGTATACCATGGTCAGCCACACCCCATGCCTGGTCGTTAGCTGTGTATGACATACAACCTTCTTTGTTTTTTATGACTTTAAATATGCTGTTTTCTCAGCAGCATCTTTCTGCCAACCTTCGACCCCTTTTCAACTTAGAAGAGGATAAACATGAAATCACGAAGAAAAGGAAAGAGTGGCTTAGTCAGAAACTGCTCAGGTGTCACTGTTTAAAAAAAAAACCTTCCTTTTACTACCAGTCTGCTTAGAGAGTCCTATCATTCCTAATAATTATCACCATCAATAAATCTTATAATTATGTGATAAAATATAATTATATATCTCTTTACCACTAGACAAGCTACACTATACCACTACACTATACAATCTAGGGAGTTTTTCTAAAAAATGCCAACACTTGGTCTCCATTCCAGACCACATGTTGTGGTTTATTATAGAACCAGTCTCAGAGATTTGAAGAGCATCCTCTCTCACTACCAATTTTGTCTGTATGCTTGGTGACTAAAGTTGGGAACCTGACTCAATTATTCTATATATAGTTCTTAATTCATTACACTGAATACCATTTCAGAGTCAACTCTTGGTGATTCCAAGCCTGGGGTCTCTGTGAGGTTCTGCTAAAGGATAGATTCTACCTCTGTGATTCTTATTACCTGGTTGGTGTTGGAGATGTAGCTTCCTCCACTCCAGTTAAATTTTCAGTGAGATACAAATAGCTTTCTCTCTTGCAGAAATTATCAGGTTGTCTTGTCCTTACAGCTCATTCCCTTTTGAGTATTTTAACTGTGGTTCAACAGGATGTGGCAGGGAAGGAAGGAGGTATATTCCCAGTCTGCCATTTCATCTTGAAGGCCATTCAGTCATTTTATTTACCCTATCATGACATTTTGTAGCACTATTGTCAGTCAGCACATCAGGCAGGAATATGTCAAGCTTCAAGTAAGAAAAAAGTACTACTTAGTGGGTTAAATTGAGGGATATTTTCTCATACACTAGAAAGTTTGAAAATAAGCATAGGAGATGTTGCAGGTTTTCAGGTATGTCATAAAAGACTTATTCTTAGCATAGTATATAATTTTCCTAAGGTGGTTTTATAATTCCAACCATATATAACTCCACATGTATATTCTGGGCTGAAAGGGGGAAAAAAGAGCCTTCATCAGACTTACTTTGATCTACACCATCACATGTAGTCTAGTATAAGGGAGACTGGGGAATTAAGAATTGGACTTTCTAAATTCTGAATAGAGAAAAGAAAAGAAGGTAGTGAGAAATTAGTATTTAGTGTGCCAGCTTATGGGTGTGAGACAGGTACTGACTATTTCTCAGCATTTATAAGCAGTTAAGACAAATATTATACAGAATATCATATGCATGTCTGTGTCTAGTTGAAAGAGAAGCTGGCAATGGGTCCACTGTTCCGGAGGAACTAGGCTGAAGGGTGCAGGTGAGCCAGAAAGCAGTGAGATGATGGAGAAATGAAGCACAGGTATCTCCAGTGCTGTAACCATGATAGAATACAGGGTGTACATACTGTGTATGTGATTGCTCTTGAATTTATGTCTTTATATTATTACTTTACATCTTATTTAACTTAGATTTCCTTTGACAAACAGATCTTAAGTTTCTACTGCCAAGATTGGTGAGAAAATCCAGTGAGCATAGCTATTTGCTGCTATCAAGGACCCATTTTCCAAGAGACTACAGAAGACAAGCTGGTGATGGCTCAGGTTCCCACTACTGAGAGAGAGTAACGTTCTCCTTTTTATATGCCATCGGAGGGCTCACCTTTCTTTGCTTCAGCATAGAATTCCATAATTCGCTCAACTCAATCTCTAAATACAAAGCAGAAATGTCATATCTTAAGAGGTGTCCTGGGGCTTCCTCTGGGTATACTATCAGCGTAAGGAAACCTTCAGATAGCGTCCTCAGCGATGGCTATAGAATGAAAAAATAAATACACAGGGCACAATTAGGTGTTGCTTTTTCTGGATGGTCAACTGGAGTGGGAGTGGGGCATGGAGACTGTGAAGTTTGTATTCATTTAAAGAGCAGACTAGAACAGATCCTGAGTACAAAGATACAATGTTCAACTCTCATAAAATCTGGTTGGTACTGATGGCCGGGTAACACGACTCTGGCACTTAAAGAGTTATGCTTGTCCCACTTCCCCAGTATCTTCTAAGCAACCAGCCTGCTCCCCCTCCTAGCTGGAGTCTCATAGCACTGCCCATTCAACCCACCTTCCAACTCACTTCTTCGTCAACATCCTTACCAAACCCAAATGTATCTTTCCACATCCAAAGCTCCATTAACACATAACTGCACACAGGAGGGAACTTGAAATCTCTGCCTAAATCATTAGCAATAGGCATACTAGAGTACTCTTCAAGGTGTGAGTTTAAACTTCTGGAAGGGGGGAGTTTGTTTCAGATTTGTAGATTTTCCTATTCCATAAAATGATCCCTAGACTCCATCTAAAGCACCAAAGGAAAATATCAAAACAACCAAACAACAAAACAAAACAAATAACATCTTGAGTTTTCAAATAACTGTAAATAGCAACCATGAGCCAGGTCCTGATTATTGACACCTCTTATTTTCTTCAATTTGTTGGTATTTGATTATATTTGACTCCTGAATTAATGCATAGAATAAATATCTTTCCACAAGTAGTTGAACTCTCTAGACCTTGGTTACCTCATTAAAAAAAAAGAACCACATAGTGTGAGACTTGAATAGGATTGTTAGTAACAATAATAATTATAATGTATATTGTTTCAGAAATCAGTTATTTTTACATGTTCAAATTTTAGAATGACTCTCTGGGACTTTTAATGGAAGCAGAGAAGTATAAAGCAAAATATAGCAAACATTCATATCCTCACCACCCAGAATTTAAAATATTAATATTAGCTTATATTTTTTCAGTATTTATGTAAATAACTTAAAATTTTTTAATTATTTTAAAATATAAATGTAAGTTGTCTCCATTAACCATATAACCCTAATAATATACTCATTTCCTTTCCTGAAAGGAGACATATCTACTGGATGAGCTTTAGCTATCTTTCATTCTGAAGTATGGAATATGTAACTAATGTGTTGCTTCCCAAATTAAAAGGCAAATAACTAGTGCTGTTTAACCTTTTCTTAAAAATAGTGGAATAGTATATATAGTGACCAACTGTCCAGGCTTTGGAGTCAGATGTTGATGTTAACATCTGTTAACATGAGTTGTCGGACTACTTCTGACAACTTATGTAAGGGCAGTGTCCTCCTCCATAAAAAAATAAATATTAAGCCCTGGCTGGTGTAGCTCAGTGGATTGAGCATGGGCCTGTGAAGCAAAGGGTCGCTGGTTCGATTCCCAGTCAGGGCACATGCCGGGGTTGCAGGCCAGTTCCAAGTGGGGGACGCACGAGAGGCAACCATACACTAACATTTCTCTCCCTCTCTTTCTCCTTCCCTTCCCCTCTCTCTACAAAAAAATAAATAAAATAAAATAAAGAAATGTTAACTGTATTCATTTTATAGGGTCATTATTTTGATTAAAACAACTTATAAAGCATTTATCTCAGTGGCTGCATAAGTGACAGTGTGTCACTGAGTGTGGGAGTGAGTTCAGACACAGACATACACATGTAGTCTGCGGTGCTGTTCATGCGCTCTGTTGATGCCATGCCCAGCAAATAAAGCAGAGTTTACAGTGTTTAGAAATGTACATTCAGCTTCCAGACAGCGGTTTGCTTATTATAATTGTAACACCATGAAGATCTAAATTTTCTCTTGTTTCACCACTTTTTGTTCTGGGGGAACATATATATGTCAGTGCTCAATAGGTGCATGTTGTATTAAATAGAATTGGTTAAGGGATAAAAAGTGCCAATATTGTGGAGCCACTTACCCAATGTTTTAAACAACTGGAATATGCAGCATAAGGAAAACAGCCCCCCCCACACACACAATGAACTGTTGAAAACAGAAATAATCCTTCTTTCTACCATATTATATTACACACACACACACACACACACACACACACACACACACACTAGCAAGTAACAGCCATTGAAGTGTTTGTAAGTATCAGTCTTCATCAGCTAAAAGGGTGCACTAATAAGAAATGATTACAAACTAAAGTCTTAGGTATTAAATTACATGTAGACTTTCATTCCTAGAAATTCAAGTACTCATCTAGACAGACAGATCTAATTACCACCACAGTTGGTATAAATGGAAAATTTCTTTAGCTGAAGAAAAATAATAAATTATTATTATTTTTCCTTTTCTGTATATTTGTTTGAGTATAAGAACCCTTACTATTGTCACCCTCAGAAATAATAGCAGTAATTGTGACAAAGCCAGAATGTTCACGTTAATTATTAACATATAATCTTAGCCATTGTCTAGCCCAAACCTGTAATGTTCAGCTGTAGCCATCAGAGTTTATGACAGATACATTTCAGGTTATACCGATGGAACAAAAACCATGTCTCCAAACTCTTAGATCAACACCTTTCTATTCAATTCTACGCAAATCATCTCCCTCAACAGATGCCAGAGAATCTGACGTCTAGTTCTGTCACAGCTTAGATCCGATGCTGCAAGACATCAAATAGTATCTGCTAACCCGACCCATATTCATGCTCAGAAAACTTACGTGACTTGAGCAGAGGCTCAACCTCTAAACAATAGTTGTCAATCCAGGCTTCAGTCACCTAGGGAGGGTCCAACATACTATTTCCGTGCCTGAGCCACTCTTTTGAAGTTTCAGATTTAATTGATCTGGGCTGAAACCTGGGCACTAGTGGTTCCCAGCTACCCAAGGAATACTAATGTGCAGGTAGAGAACCACAAGAACCATGCCCTAAAGCCTCAACTGTAAATCAAAGGAATTCACACAGGTAGAGGCCCACTCTATTTGGAAGTAATCAGCAAAAGAAAACACTGGAACAGTTACAAACAAAAGAGCTGGGTTGTCTTTTTCTATATAACTCTTCAAAATACTTTGCTATTTGATTCCCATGTGGTCTCAAAAGAAACTAATTATTTCTCTACAGTTAAAAATTAACTCTGCCAACTCACGGCCAAGAGGAGTCTAAAAAGATTTGACATCTAAATGCAATGTGTATCCTGGATGGGATCCTGGAATAGAAAAAAGACATTAGTTAAAAACTAAGGAAATTTGAATAAAGACTTTAGTTAATTACAGTGCATCAATATTGGTTCAGTGATTGTAACAAAAGTATTATACAAGTGTTAAGGTATTAATAATAGAGGAAATTGGGTACAGGTTGTTATCTGAAAACTCTTTGTATTATCCTTGCAATTTGTCTTTAAATCTAAAACTGTTCTAAAATTACAAGATTTTTAAAAACAATAAATGTCCGGAAAGTGGTATGTTTAGCTTCTACAAGTGCAAAATATTTATCATTATTCTTTTTAAGTGAGGAGGCAGTATATAATAGGCACTTTTATTTATAATTTGTAGAGTTAATATTTCTCTAACCTTAGCTCCACATTTATTATTCCAAATTTTGTTTATAGATAATTATCACTTAAAATCTATTACAAATCATTCACATTTTAACCTTTTTCAAAAATTGAGAAAATTTACAATAAAAGACATAAATAATAAAGCCACAAAATAGAAAACAAAATATGAAGACTGTTCAGAAAGGTAATAAAAGAGAAAATCAATTGTCTTTAGCACAAGTAGTAACAAAACCAGTAGCTACCCAGGAGTATTTCTAATGTTACTTTAAAATTTGCCTTGACTGTTAGATTGTTTGTAATTTATATTAATATAGTAAACATTTTTGTATACATCAGTTGTCACTGTTTTTGAAGTTGTAGAGTTGAACAGATGGAAAATATTCAATAGCGTGGGTAGTTCACTTGGCTTGGCATTAGCAATTAAATGCTATATGTGAAAAAAAATGTATTGAATTCAGTTTTACCTGTTCTTCCAATACCCCCACTAGCTTGCCATTCTGCCTGGAAGGGGACAGACAGCCTGAGTACTTGGGGCTCTTACACAAACATTTGTCAACATCATTTCTTTCACCTTCCAATACTGTAGTCCCTCACAATAGAATTAAAAGTGAAGCACGTGGGCTGGTTTTGCAATCTTCTCACTCAAATGTTGAAACTAATATCAAAGTTTTAACTTATGAAAAAGAGCAAATAAAACAGGGAACCCCATCTCATTAAAAATGAAAAAGCCCGGTGGAGGGCAGTGTGGGGGTGGAACCTGGATACTAGGGTAGTACACAATTTTCTGTTGATTTTTTCCCTTTAACCTTGCACTATCTTAACTAATATTTTAATTATTATTCTTTATTTTCAATTTTAGCATGCCATCTGTGTCCTACCCAACCCTAACTAATACAAATGAGAAAGTCAATAAATACTATAAATAGAAAAGCAAGACAAAACAAAGAAGAGAAAAAATGTATCAGGGGGCTTCAAACCAAGACTTGGGGAATGTATACTTTTTAATCTGTCTGTCATACTCACCTTCTATTCACATACCCCTCAAATTTCTACTCATACTCATTATATGCTACGATGAATTATTTTTCTTAGGTGATCCCTGAGCTATCAATTCCTGTTCAAACTCCAGTACTTCCTGTCGCCTCACAATCATCTAAATCTCTTAACGTGATGTCCCAGGTCATACATTTTCCCCTGAAATATATCCTTTTCTTTTTAAATAGCAAATTCTGCCAGTGTGATTATTTATTTTTTTGAGAGATTATGTTCATTTTTTTTATCCCAGCCCACCACCCCCAGCCCTCCCCACCTCCCTCCCATTTCTATCCCCCTGCCCCAGTTTTTGTCCATGTGTCCTTTATACTTGTTCCTGTAAACCCTCCCCCTTTTCCCCTGAAATTCCCTCCCCTCTCCCCTCTGGTCCCTGTCAGCCTGTTCTCTATCTCAGTGTCTTTGGTTATATTTTGCTTTTTGTTTGTTTTGTTGTTTAGGTTCCTGTTAAAGGTGAGATCTAACCCTGAAATATATTCTTACCCATATGATTTATACCATTCTTTCAATAGAGAACATGCTATGATTTTTCTTCCTTGAGCCTTGATCATTCCACCCCTACAATACCCACGTCGCCTTGCCTTCCAAAATCCAACCCAATTCACAAAAAAAGCTCAAGTTCTGTTACTTCCTTGAGCACAATTATGAGCAGTGTAATCTCTTTGATTAAGAAACTAGCTTTAAATTTGAAACAGAACGTACAGTGCATTAATACTATTGTATTGTATTATATTGTAATTTAAGTTGACTTGCTTTACTTGCCTCTCCAATAATAATGAAAATTAAGTTAACATTTATTGAATGTTTACCACATCTTGGACATTTCCTTTACCACATTTAAATTTCATGATATCTTCATGAAATAGTTACCAAAATCCTGGCTCCATCTCTTGCTAGCTGTGTGATATCTTAGTAAGTAACCAGTCTGTACCTAATTTTCTTCATTTTAAAATGAGAGTACTAATAATTCTAACCATATAGGTTATAATGAGGATTAAATGAATTAATATATGGAAAATATTTAGAAAAGAACCTAGCACAGTGTAAGCACTCTACAACTTTTAGATAATGGTTGTGATAGTATCCCATACCACAGAGAAGAAAAGTGAGGTTTAAAGATAATAATTGACCACAACTCACTTAGCTATAAGCTGAAAAGCAAGAATTTGAACCTGATGAAGTGGTTAGTGTCTGTGCTTTTAGCTACTGTGCAGTTCAGCTATGATTTTTATCTGCTTTGATGGCAGAAAAAATTTTATTCTTATGTAAAGAATAAAACAGTAAAAAAAAGCATAGTAAAACCTCTTAAGAACTACTTATCATAGAAAAGCTGATATATACAGAAAAACTTCTATTTCTTTTGTAATGTCAGGGAAAAGACATTACCACTTGTTTTTCACTGTTTACCTTAGACATGCTAGTAAGTTCAGAGTAATATTTAATTTTTAAGAGCAATAGTTACTAGTTACATGTGCTATAATATTAGTACAAATGATTTTCTTCCTCTCGGTATAATTTGGGTAATACATTTCTATTTTATTAAGCAAATATTATGTATGTATTCACCACAAAGTATAATTTGGAAAAAGGTAAAGAAAAATGTATAAACAACTGATCCACTGTTTATAGCATCATGTTACCTACCACAGTGTGTTTTGTATAGTACACATACAATATGTTGTTTAAGTCAACTTAATATTTGCATTTCCTTATGTAAATACAGAAATAACACAAATGCAGCTAATTAAAATTCAATGCAACTTCTTGGATTTTCAAATAAGAAAAGCCTCAGGAAGTTCAATGAAATTCCTATAAAAATGTGGAGTTTTAATTCACATTTTCCCTGGTATCTCTTTTCAGATTTTCCTGCCCAAATTATTATATTCTGCTATAATTATCCAGAGGTGCTATTTTACACTTGGACTATGATTTTAGAAGCTCTGCTTCCGATGCCTAATAAGGCTTCCACACATAACTCCTACACCCCGAGCTGCCTTCAAAGGTCATTTCTCCATCGCGTTCTTTGCCGACATAATTGCACCTGCCAGGTGACCTGCAGAACAAGTCCCAGGCGCTCCGGGTGAGTCAGCTGCTGTCATCCAAGCTGCTTTCCTGTTTATGCTCATCCTGGGCATTGTGGGCTGGGAAGGCTCTAGGGCCATTTGTAGTTTTTCTCTTTGATAGCCAGAATTTTCTGTCCATTGGTTCTCAATTCCCAATTCCCCATAACAGGACATCAAAACAGACTTGATATCAAAAAGGAAAGTTGTGGTGATCTCAAACAAAGGAGAGAGAGAGCCCCCCCAAAGTTTCTAAAAATCCCAATGTGAAGAGAGAATTATGCGGTGTTCCTGAAATGGTTTAAAATAGCTTATGAACAGCACATTTGGGCTCACGTTTCCCTGTCATGTCTGCCTTTCTTATCATCTCCCAGGGGCTCTCTCAGTTAAAAGTCACATTTCCTATTTCCAGTTGCTAATCTCATAGCAAAGTCAAGCATTTCTCTGTGAACAAAGAGATGCACTTAGTGTATACCCAGCTACTTCTGCAATTGGGGAAAATAAGTATTGTCAAAATCCTATCCCAGCATCAAAATATGACTTAATGGTGTGACCTTAACAAGTGTCTGTTGTCCTGAAAATGAGGAACGATGTGAAAAGCATAATCCTATAGCTAATGATACCACCTGTTCTAAGTCATCAATTGTGTTGCTAAATATATGAAGTATTTGCAAAGCTTTGGGAAAAATGAAGATAAATAGGACAGTGTTCCTGGAATAGAGTCTCTTGTTTTTGTTTAAATCTTGGAAATATCTAGGAGTAGATTATTCGAATACAAAGTAATATCCAGCCTAGCATGGAATACTATAATAACTCAGATGTTTTATTTTTATGTGATTTAACATGTAAAAATACAGTTCCAATATATATTTTTATTCCCAGTTGAGAGATGGCCAGGTAAAATGACCGTATAAATGACTAAAGTGTGCCAGGTACTATGCTCAGCTCCTAAGTCTGACACTCTTCATAAAATTCCCCTGACATATGTATTCCTGTTTTCACATGAAAAATAGACTCAATGGTGTTGACTATACAAAATCACAAAGCTAAAAAGAAATAAGTGTGTACCACCCCTCAGGAAAGTCTGATTCTAACCCTTGGGCTACTAATCTCTATCAGAGCAGTCTAACTCAAAACATTATATTATTAACAATAAAACAAACAAGCAAGTAAAATATAACCAAAGACATTGAGATAGAGAACAGGCTGACAGTGACCAGAGGGGAGAGGGGAGAGAATTTCAGGGGAAATAGGGGAGGGATTTAGAGGAACAAATATAAAGGATACATGGACAACAACTGAGAAGGGTGGAAATGGGAGGGAGGGGGGAGCATGGAGGGTGGGGTGGGATGGGAGTAATAGACAGAAAACTGTACTTGAAAAATAGTTAAATAAATTAAAAATAAAAAATAATAAAAACACATTGATATTATATATCATTATAATAATAATTATAATAACCTCATATGATATAATATTGTCACAATTTGATATGATAATTACAATATCAATATAATGACCCTAAAGAAGGTCATGGCTAGGTAGGTGGGAGTGAGTCTAATTAGTAGGACATGAACTCAGGGCACTCTGAGGATGACTAAATAGATAATAGAGAATGAGAAATGCTTCAACAGGTGGCAACAAATTCCAAGACTAAGGCAAGAAATGCCTATAGTTGCCTATCTGGCAGCTGCTGATTGAGGATGGAAAGTAGCACGAGGTCCTTCAGAAACCACGGTCTGCAGACAGAGATTACTTTTAGGTACTTTCTGGAAACTGATGTTATGGCAAGCTCTTTGTTTAAAGATCCCAGGTCAAGATGAACAAGCTATACAGATCAGGTGATCATAGACTGATGTTTGAACTTCACTTGCTTGGCTAATTCATTGCTGGAGTCCTTGGAGTAGAACTCCATTGATACTCCAGTGGTGACTTATTTCTCTAGGTTAGTTTGGTTTCCAAGCCCCAACTAACTGTATGATTCTCTTACACAGAATCATAAGATGACCTTTTTCCCTTCTTACCCACATTTTAAAATGTAAAATTATATTTTAAATGTTTAATGGGAAAAACAAAAGGTCATTTTTTATTTAAAACTAAGTACAAATAAGGACATATGGAGGCACCACTCAGGCAGAGATTTATTACCTATAACTCATTACTTTTTCGTCACAGTTCATACTTTGCCTCAAAAACTAGCTCGTAGTTTTGTACCTTCCCACCATAAAGAGCCGTAACTCTTCCCACCTGAAATATTTTGATAGCCATATAACCAATGTTCCTCCTGACAGTCTCTACCCCATTCAAGCTATCTACTCTGTCTTATCTCTGATCTTTTAAAAATAAAAATATGCCATTAATTCTAAGCCTAAAAACCATCTCATGGCCCTGATTCATTACAGAATAAATTACTAGTCTATAAATACTGCAGACAATGCCTTTCATAACCAAGACCTTGATATTCTCTCCAAATTCATTTTTCTCTTCATCTTTTAGCAATGCAAAAATATGTGACTCTGAAAAAATCACATTGTTTTATTCACTGCAAGCATTTATAATTGCTATTATTTTGTTTCCTAATGTCTTTTTTTCTCTTATCCAGCATACAAATCCCTTTAGAGTAAATCATTTTTACACGCTTCTGTCGTAGTTTCTGCATACTTATTATTGCATTTATTGAAGTAACTATAATCACTTGCTACCCTTCTGCATTCATTCCTTAGACTGTTGTGTTCTTTTGAGTAAATTCTATGTTTAGCTTATCCCTATTTTCCAAGAACTATTCTTGAAACATGGAAGAAGTGCAGTTAAGTGGTTATATTGGATTGAATTTAATTGAGTCCTCAGTAAATTCTTCCCACAGGATTCTAGCCCACTTTGGAGGTCATCAGAGTCATTGGAACACAAATATAGGGAGGTCAGGCAACTACTCTGAGTTGGTGAAACTTTGCCTTGACCAGAAGGTTTCAAAAGGTTAAAAAGCCTCTCTTTTTAAGCTAAAATATCTTCAAATATAATTTACTTATGTGTTAGGCCATATGATATTTTCATGATGTGCTGATTTGCACAGAGTCAAGGAAATGTACTTTTGAGCAATATTCTCCCTTTTTTAAGCACTCTAACTTAAGGTACTTGCTCTCTATGTCAGTGACAGCAAATGCATTATGCAGATGTTACCAATCATCTCCTGCAGAACTGATCACCATTTAAATCTATTGGATATATTTTTTCTTCGAAAGGGAAAGCTTGATT
This sequence comes from Sturnira hondurensis, assembly GCF_014824575.4. Lineage (NCBI taxonomy): Eukaryota > Metazoa > Chordata > Mammalia > Chiroptera > Phyllostomidae > Sturnira > Sturnira hondurensis. Next base: position 7,253,650 of record NW_028075269.1, read on the forward strand.
TATTCCCTGGACACGTGACTTTACCTGAATAGAGTAGTTTATATCATGATACCTGCAGCATGCAATTATGGAATGCATTTTAGATTTTTTTAAAAAGGAGAATTTCCTGGATTAAAATAATAATTTATTACATAATATAAATTAAAGTGAATTTGGGGATTTTTTTTTCATGCCAAAATTCCAAAACAGTTCAGGAAAACATAAAATATTAAACGTGGATACTAAAATATCACCTCTACAACTAGTAGAGGTTGAGTTTGAGTATGTAGCTTTAATCTGATGTCAAGTAGGTTTGTTATTACTCAACCAAATAATCAGGCATTTTTGTATCTGACCAGGTCAATTTCTTTTCCCCCAGTCTATAAATCAAATATGCCACTTCAGCTTCTCAGTGGAAGTGAGAATTAAGTAGTAAAAAGAGGCAAAGACTAGATGTAAAGAAAAATTTTTCTCCTTGTTGATATGAGCTGAAATAAAAACCCATTTTATCTCACTTCTATTTCAAAGCACTTTCACTATGATGTATGGCATATGTCTTGGATTCCCTTTCCCCAAATTTATCTCATTTCCGTTAAAAGGGATTCTTTTAACTGATGTTTATATTTAAGTGCCCAAAGCAGTGCTGTGTGCAGAGTAGACATTTAATCAAGATTCATTCGATGATGCGGGCATTTTCTCATGGAAACAAATTTAGTTTAGGGGGTTGAGTTTATATATGAACATTGTTGGTCTCTCAACTACCATTTTTACTTCCTATGGCTCTTGAACAATTTCTAGTAATAGTTAAGTTTTTAAGATATTATACTGTCTTTTTTAAATTCATTGAATCTACTCATTGTAAATACCTGTAATGTATGTTCTTTTAGTTGCTTGAAATGATGACTTAAGGTTATAAATATCCATTGAATGCTTTATTTTTAAACATAGATAAATCAAAGAGTATGTTACTTCCTTTCAATTTCTCAATTAATTCATCTTAAACACTAGAGGGTAAATTATATTAACCAAGGGTATTTTTTCCTCCTAAGTTTTTGAAGTTCTTCGGAAAGAAAATCATTGCTCAGAATTGCATAATGAGGAAAAATGGCTTATTTTCATTTTCATAGCAAGTTAATGTTGTTTTAGGGTATAAAGTGCTTGTTTATCAAGCAATTCAGTTTTATTCATTTTTGGATTCAAGGACTATACAAAAGTCCCAAGGATTTATTTAATCCCAAGCCGTTGATGATTTTTTAAAAGATTTTATTTATTTATTTATTTATTTTTACTGAGAGAGAGAGAGAGGAAGGGAGGGAGAAAGAAAGGGGGAGATATACAGATATGAGAGAGAAACATTTGGTTGGTTGCCTCTTTCACCCTCCCCAGACAGGGACCAAACCCTCAAACCAGGGATGTGTCCTGACTGGGAATTCAACATGGGACCTTTCACTTTGCAGGACGATGCCCAGTCCACTGAGCACATTGGCCATGGCACATTGATGATACATCTCCATCCATTACTTATTAGTCCATACTGGCTAAAAAGAAGACGTACATTGTTCAACCCACTTTGTCTCTCCTAGAGCTTTATAGGCTACATTGCTACGCCCTTGTCATTGTTAATTTTAGCACTGGCATTATCACAGTCGCTATTGCTGTCTTCACCGGTACTCCATCATCATCACCATCAACACTACCCCAACAACCATCTTCATAATTAGCAATGGCAGACGCATCAAACCCTTTGACCTAAATGTGCTGCTTACATCTTGCACATCAAAGGTAATAGTTTCATATATTTTCTACTTTCCCCACCATACGTCTTTAATTAGTAAAACCTTCACATTAAGCTTAACATTAAAAAAATAACAAAGGCAAAATATCTAATCATGTTTTTCAAAATTTTGAGTTCCTGTAGTAGGCATGTTTATTTGACACACTTTCTTAGTAGACCTCTAATGCTACAGGAATGATCTTAGGAAAGTGACTGTATACTATGAGACCATTAAATCCATTAGCAGATACCCGATAAGCAATCCCTGTGTGCCCGATCCTTTGATAGTTGGAAAAACCCTGAAGATATTAATATCAAAACCAATTTTCTAGCCTCACTGAGCTGACATGAATTCCTTAGGCAAAAAGAATAGATGAAATTTTGCAACTTATGGAATACCAGTTATGTTCCAGGCACTGCACAAACTGTATGGAGTGTAGCGATGACTATACTTGTTGTGTGGGATAGGTTGCTTGCAGTTTAAGAGTCACATACTATCCTGAAATGTGATCCTTGTACTACCTTCTCTGATAGGTTGTGATCTCCTGGAGGCCAGAGATCTCTCTCTCATCTCTACAGCAATTCTCTGATAGTAACAACTCATTATGGTTTTTCTTTTAATTTTGAATGAATGCTATTTGGATGAATTATTTAACAAAACCAACAAAAGGGTTCATACAACCTAAATTATGACCACTAAGGGTCATAACAACTTAAATAGTACATATTTAACTTACCTATAGCTGTTGGGAAGATACATAAAATTAATTTTAAATTGTGTCCATAGATATTAAAGTACGATGTCTGTTGTGAAGCACTTTAAGCTGAAGAAAAAACTATGCAGGGCAAAGTGCATCAATTATCAATTAATGAACCTTTCCTTGAAATGAAATTGAAGTACTGCCTTACCTGACCTTCCTGGAAACAGTAGCCCACAGGAGACTCTCTTAAGTCCCCAGATATCAATTCCACTCCCACCCTTGTTTTAAGGTGATCTCATCTCTTCTGCTTTCCTGATAAAGTTGAGGTCACCAGGAACAAAAAGCTCTGCTCTGTCTCTGGAAATTTAATTTTGGAAAATCCTTAGAAGAATCCGCAACCTCATTCACCTGTCACGGTCCTGCAGTACTCCAGAAACTATGGGATGTCTCTTTCATTTTCACTTCACAATTTTCACTCAAATAGAGCAACTTTGTCGAAAGGGGGTTTTGGAAATCTCCTCCTAACACATGTTAATCTGTAGATTCAGAGATTTCCAGCCCACTGGTGTTCCTTCTTTCTCTATCTCTACTTCAGGGTTTTTGTTTTCATTTTTGTATCTTTATTCTAGTTTCTGCTACTGTAATTTTGGTCCATTAGGCTGGTATTCCAGGTTTGAATATACTGCAGTGAAAGAAATGATGATACCACTGAGATGCAAGTAAAAGACATATTTTGAAAAATATTTACTGTAGAAAACCTATGTATTTTTATATGTTTCTGCTGTGCGTTATGAATAAAAAACACACATTTTAAATAAAATAATGAAATTTGGGTTATATGACGTGATTAAAAGTAAAGGAGCTACCTCAAACACAGGAGATAATAAAATAGAAGAGACATATAAAGGAAATAAAAAGAAGCTAAAAATTCACTCACAGGATTCAAATGAGAATTAGAAAATGTAAGGTCCAGATCAACAGTGGACAAAGAAAAAATGATGTGAATAACAAGTCTATGAAGATCCCACCAATAAGGAGGGAAAATACTAAATAAATAAATAGTAAGAAAAATGGCACTGAGATAAGATAGCAAAGGAGTTACAGGGTACAGAACTTAAATAGACTGAAAAATTTGTGTTCCAAAAAGGAGAAAAGCCCTGACTGGTGTAGCTCAATGGATGGAGTGTGGGCTGCAAACCAAAAGGTCACCAGTTGGATTCCCAGTCAGGGCACATGTCTAGGTCCCAGGGCAAGTCCCCAGTTGGGGGCGTGTGAAAGGCAACCACACATTGATGTTTCTCTCCCTCTCTTTCTCCTTCCCTTCCTCTCTGTCTAAAAATAAATAAATAAAATCTTTTAAAAACACAAGATGAGGATATATTTATAAAAGTGTTTTAAATGATAATTGGAGTGTAAAAGAACACAACTTTTCCAAGCTAAAAATGACTATAGTAAATCATAGATACCCATTTGAGAGATTAATATAAAATAAGTAATAGTGCTATAGATTAACCATCTGTGCCTCTTCTGTCCAATTCATATGTTGAAATCCTAACCTTCACTATGATAATATTAGAAGACAGAGCCTTTGGAAGGTGATTAGGCTGTGAGGACAAAGCCTTGTTTAATAGGATTCATTCTAGGTGCCCGTCAGTAAATGAATGGATCAAAAAACTATGGTACATATACACAATGGAATTCTATGCCGTAGAAAGAAAGAAGGAGCTCCTACCTTTTGCAACAACATGGATGGAACTGGAAAACATTATGCTGAGTGAAATAAGCCAGGTGTTGAAGGACAAATACCATATGATCTCACCTTTAACAGGAAGCTAAACAGCAAAACCAACAAGCAAGCAAAATATAACCAAAGACACTGAAATAGAGAACAGGCTGACAGTGACCAGAGGGGAGAGGGGAGGGAATTTCAGGGGAAATGGAGGGATTTAGAGGAACAAATATAAAGAATACATGGACAACAAATGAGAAGGGTGGAACTGGGAGGGAGGGGGGAGCATGGGGGGTGGGATGGGATGGGACTAATAGACAGAAAACTGTACTTGAAAAATAATTAAATAAAAAATACATTTATATCTTTAAAAAAATAGGAGTCATTCCTTTACAAAACAGATGCCAGAGAGCTTCCTTTGTCCCTTCCACCATCTCCACCATGGCAAGAAGGCAGCTTATGAACCAGAAAGCAGGCCCTCATCAGAAAACAAATGTGTTCACACCTTAATCTTGGACTTCCAAGCTTTCAGATCTATGAGCAATAAGACTGCATTATTTGTAAATCACTCAGTCTTATGTGGTATTCTGCAGTCAAATGCTCTACCCCATTATATGGCATTCTATTATAGCAGCCCATACTGACGAAGACAAACACCTAGAAATAATATAAAGAATAACATTTTCAAGATCAAGAATAAAGAAATGTACCTGCAATCACTTAGGCCAGGGAATGGGAATCAGAGTGGAGAGGAGTATTTGCTGTGGAAGAGAGACTGCATTTGCCAAAGAACAGAGCCCTTGCCTCCATAAATTTAAACTCCAGAAGAAAATGGAGCAGTGCCCAGTGAGTTTTTATACCCAACTAAGAATTATTTCATCTGGGAATAAAATGAAAAAATAAAAGATAAAGAAAGATAACAAACATGTGCTTCTTTGAAAAATAAAACACTCAAGTCAAATTTCAGGCAAAATACAGCACCTAAAAGGGGAAGGGATGTAGATTTGTGGTGCAAAATGGCAAGTGCTAGGACTATATCTATCATTCATGAGCTAATTATACATTATCATTTTAAATAGAACCCAATGCAATAATTACTTGAATTGATTTACTTATTCATTTATTCTGCAAACATTAATTAAATGCTTATTCTTCTGGTAGCTGGGACACTGCCCTAAAAGAATTGATGTCATAAGTTGAAGATGTATTCAACAGGCTATAAAGAATTATGAAAAAATCAAGGTATGATAAGCACCTATTGAAGAAACTAAGCATATAATGGCTTCACATACTTTAGGTTGGGCAAGCAGTGAAGCCCATCTTCAAAGGTGACTTTATGCTGAGGCATCGGTATCATAAAGCTCCTTTCTCTGTAACAATCTGGAGGAACAGTAGTCCAGTAAAGGGAAGAGTCACTGCAATGACCAAGATAACAGTGAATGCGGTACGTTTGAAGAATCAGATGAAGACAAATGGGGTTGAAACATAGTAACCATAGTAAATCAGGGAGCATACATGTGAGGAGGGACCCCCCAAAGTGCAATTCATTTATAAAACATTTTTTGTATTTATTCTTACATGTTTAAACTTTAGTCTCCATGCAATACACCTATCAAGATGTTTCTTCCATTGCTCAAAACAGTTTTGAAATCACTGATTTTGGTACGTTTTAGTGCTTCCACTGTTTTTTGTTTCATCTTTTCCATATTGCAAAATGTTTCCTTTTGTAGGCTTTTTTAACTGGAGGAACAAAAAAAAGTCACTCAGGGTGACCTCAGGTGGATAGAGAGGGTGGAGAATGGCTGTTTTTGATAAAAAACTGCTGAACTCTTAGCCTAGTGTGGTCAGGTGCTCTCATAAATCACCCACCATGAAATGGACAAACATGTTGAGAGAGTCTTAAATTCATTGGAGCCAAATGCAGCCTCTCACAATAAGCCAGCTGGTACACTGATACAGATGGGTTTCTAGAACACTCTTCCAGAGGGGTGAAGCCTGCACTATAAGAAGCCTGCCCTCAACAAGATAATTTCATTTTTGGAGGGGGTCTCCCCTGGTATGTCTTAATTATCCCAGTATAGTCCCAGTTTGTACCTGTTGCCTTAATATAATTTTAATAGCACTCCATTTTGTGTTCAATAGTGGCCCAATTGGGACAATAAATGATATAGATACTCTCAAAAGGGTAGGAAATAAAATCTGAAAGCTAATGCAAGATCATAGACAAAATTGTTGGCTCTCTATTTACTCTTACAAAGCCTTGATTTTATTTAGCAATAGATTGGAGAGTAGTGGATCCACAACAGAGATGCTCAAAAGATGATCTTTTACAGTACTTATGACTGAGGTAAGGGGGAATGCTGTAAAAGCCCCAGTTACCCTGTAAATTACATGATTTTCCTGTTCACATTTTTTCCTGATGCAGAACCTCTGTAAACTCTTCCACATACTTTAAAGTGTAGCTATACAGTCTGTTTTCGTACACCTTGAATTTGCATGTGGCTTTTCTACTTATTGCATAAATATCATTTTGCAGGTGTTCCATCACCAAGGCAACAAGATGTGGCGCATGAGCAGTTCAACCTTTGCAGATAACCCAGATTTAATTGGTCATTCTTCACTCTGTGGTGAGAAGTATGTAAACATTCTGCAATCCTTTATTATTCTTTTAGCTCTCTTGCAATACATCACAGAAGAGTGCATTTTCCCATGAACCTAGTTATTTAATTTATTTTATTTCTACCAATTCATGTTGATGCATTTTCCCTCTCTAATATGGTAACATTTTTTTTCTGATCAACACTGTGTACATAATAGAAATGCTGCAGGAATTTGTAAGCCAGGGTAAAGGATTTAGATTTTGTTCTGAGTGTCGGGAATATCATGGCAAGATGAAACAGAGAAATGATACAATCTGATTAATCTGACATGGTGAGAAAAATTGAATAGAGAAGAATAAGAGTAGAAAGAAAGGAAATAATTGTAGGGTTGTGACAATATTCTATTTCAGAGATGAATATGGGTTGGAATAGGATGGGCATTTGAGATAGTTAGAAATGGATGAATTCAAGCTACGTTTTGGAGGTACATTGACTTGCTAATGGTTTGGTTGTGGGAAAAAAGACCATGTGAAGTAGAAACCAAGGATTTATCCTTCATTTTTTCTAGCTAATAGGATGGCAAATGTGACCAGTAGTTGATATGAGGAAGACAAAAGGATGAAACGGGAGTAGGAGATGTCTCAAGAGTACAATATTAGACTCATGCCTAGGATGCCCATAAAACAGCTAGTAGAGGTAAAGGAGATACAAGTCTGACATACAAGGACAGGCACAAATTTTGGAGTCAGCAACATCAAGACATTATTTAAAACCCTCATAATGGAGAGAATTACAGGTCAAAAGGGTGTAACTGGAGAGGAGATGGAGTGCAGTGTCGGGACTGAGCCATGGAGTACTCTAATATCTAGAGAGTCTAGTAAAATAGGATAAGCCCGAAAAATCTTCCAGGCTACACCCAGTGATTGAGAAATACACACTGAAATATAAGCTCCCTGGGGCCAAAGACTTTGTTTTGCTCATGTGTTTTTAACATCTAGAATGGGGCCTGGCACGCAGTAGATTTTCAATAAATATTTTGAACAGTCGTAATATTCATGTATTGCATTGTCTAGAGCACTTTCACAACAGGTATTTGTAAGTAAACCAATACCTACCCTTTAGACTCTTTATCCATTACTATCTCATACCATGTATTCTGTTTAAAATACTTTCTCTATTTTTCAACTCTGCTTGGATTTTCCTCTCCAAATCCAAGGTTAGATTCGTATCTGTGACCCAAAAGACATTATCATCTATGTTATTTAGCAATTCACATGTATTTCCTTACTATCTTTTGCCTTCTTTTCTCATCTAAATATAAGCCTTTGAGGTTAAGTGTAGGAGATATATATAGTCATCTGTCCCATCCAAATCTCTTCTTAAAGACCTAGCTTTTCCATAACTCAAAGCAAGACTGGACATATATATCATGGACGGGCACACTTGCAAATAGGTTCTTCCTTTCTGGAGACAGACACACACCCAGTTCAAATTCCTTCAGTCAGTTTTCTGTCCATCAACCATCAGATTTTCTTTGAAGAGGGGATTTAAACTGAGAGGGAGGGAAACATTGTCCTCCAACATAAGGTTCTGTGAAACTGAAGCTGGAATCGTTACCTTTATAAGACAAAACCGTGTGTCACCCAATGTTATAGGAAAATGAAGACTAGACATGTGGTTATTTTGTTCCTAACAGTTGTCTACTTCCCAAAGGCTGATTGTACTTTATTTTCTTCCCAAAGGCTGATTTGTACTTTATTTTCTGCCCTTGAGTCATATGAGATTGTCCTGTCTTCCTTTCAATGAACGCTCCTTGTTTGAAGTACTTCAAGTGGATTTCCACTTCTTGCAGACATCAGCTTCAACTGCCACCATAGAAACTAAATTCTCTACTAATTTATTTCCTTTGAATCAGTTCAGGTGCTTGACACACAGTAGGGATTATTTAGTAAATCTATGGTAGCATGTTTATCTTTTGGCAATCTACACCCCCACCTCCCACTCTGCAATATTTGCTTCATTGTTTGCCCACAAAGGTCTTTATTATCTGTTTTTTTACTACATGCATTTCATGCAACAAACAAGTCATCTCTATTCATATTTAAGTTAGAAGATTTATAATATATCACTCCAGCCTGTTGTTTCGATTGTTGGTGATAAAGCGTGACTACTAGACTTTACAGGAACAAATTAGTACTTCTTTAAAATGTCAGTGGTAAAAGCCACTTTGAAATGGTCTCTTTATACAATATGTGTCTCCAGATTCCTGCAGTTACGGTGCCTCCTTTGCTTCCATACAAAAGGATTAAGTCAAGTTGTTTCCCTCAGTGCTGTCAATATTCACTAGATTTATGTGCCCAATGGAGTATTTTTATTTTTTGTTCTTCATCAAAACATTTCTCTTCCTTGCTGGGCTGATGGCTGAGGATCAGAAAGCAATATTCCAGCTGTTCTCAAAACCAGCATTTCTTAGCAAGGTTAAGCAGTGCCTTTTCAAACTCCCCGTGCTGTATGCGTCATCTCCTGGTGAGTCAAACCTGTTATGTTAGTGCATCTCACAGAGAAAGGCCAGCAAACTTTCCAACTTTGAAAAAGCAGCTTCTCTTTTTGGTCTACCTAAGTTGGCTTGAGATGTGTTTATCTGTACTCCACCTGCCGCTTCAGACTCAATAAGCCCTTTTCTTTAAACAGCTGATGCCACGTCCTATTTATCTCCTCCACTGTTGCCACTTCCCTCACTGGGAAGATAGAAGGAATGAGGGTAGAGAACCAAATCTTATCTTGGAAGAAACTCGCTTGGGTGGGTTCTCTTCTTTAAGGGGTTGCCTTTGAGAGAGAGCCCTGAACAGCTAAGACAATGACCCTTCTTCCTCCTAACACCTGAATTCTGATTCTGCCTCTTAATATTTTTGATGCCCTGGATCCTGAACCCTGGATAACCTTTCCACTGCACAAAAATAGTACAGACCCTCGTGTGTCCGTTGATGGAATGCAAATAAATATAGAGGTGGTATTCTGAGTCTGAATAATTTGGGAAATGTTGGGCTAAACAAACTTGATGGTTTTCTCGCTGCAGAAATCCTCTAGGTCTTTACAATGTTAAAGTGCATTTGGCATTTTCAGCAAGGAGATCATGGATGTCTGTTTGTCAGGATTATGTGACCACCAAACCCGTTATTTGGTGTGAACTATGTCAGGAAGCCTCATGTTAGTGCAGTTCTCAGCTTTGATCTCTTGGACTCCTGACCGTGGATTGGTATGGACATTTTGGTACCTGTTTTGGTCTTTGGCACATTTAGTGTTCCCAGCCCCAAGACCCTCATGTCTCCATTCCAGTTACATGTATCCTTTGTCTAAGTTTAATCATCTAGTACCATCTCCTCTCACTTGCATATTATAATTTATATATTGTTACTTATATCCCATCAACCTAATACTTTTCCATTTAAAGTCATTGTATCCCTGTTCTTTCTGGGAAATAGAAAAAAGTAAAAAATCTCATATTCTCTTTTATGGGTTAGCTCAAATGCTGTTGCTCTGTCCTTGACTAGAGGTGACATCCTGGAGGAGATCACAGTAATTATTTGGGTTCAAATATCTTTTATATGAGAAACATGTAGTAGAAGCAATATAACTTACCATGTATCACATTGGAAGGGCGTGCAAGGACTGGACCCTAGTGTGGCTAACTGGACCACATACACAATAAGGCTTCTATGAGCTGTCAGGACTAGGTGAGGAGATGGAAAGCAAGTAAGAAATAGATAGATTTGGGGCATTGTTCCCCCCAAAACAAGTGGAGTCACATAATAATTTCAGTTGACCAAATATGCAAAACAGAGTTGAATTAGGAAAAGCAGCAATGCCCATGATCAAATCATAGATTTAAAAAGTAGAAATTCTTGGCATCGGGGGGACATAAGGTCCAGGTTCTTCAAATTAAATCATTCAGTCAGTAAGAGTTGTTCATTAACGATCCTAAGCCCAGTCCCTACAAGGAATACATCACTGGGACTTACAGAGAGGCTTTGCAATTCTTTGAGCTTCATTGCTGACAGCTAATTCTAAAACCTAGGTCTCTTGACTCCAGTACAGCATTCTTCACTACAGCACACTCTCTTGTTAAATGGGAGTCTGCTAGAATTTCAGGGGGAAAAATTCATTGGATCTTGGAGCGATGGGAAAGAATATAAGATGACAACCTCACTCTACCAACAGCAGGAGCTGCAGTGTGAATTTTTCATCGCTAGTTATGGGGATAAATCTTTCCTGAGTCATCGTTGTTCTTTCATCTGGTCCCCTTGTGAACAGAATTTAAAAAAACAACCACTACTTGTTACTATGTATCTGAGATCTGCCTTACCACCAATAATTATAGTATAACACATTTCAAATAACTGCTTTCTACTCACTACACAGCCATTTTTAACAGAGATGTTGGATTTGTAATACTGAAGGCCTATTATCTCATTATGTCTCTGAAATATTGAGTAGAATCCACTGATTTTAAGGTCAGTATGCCCTTGGCATGCTCTGCATGTTAGACCACTTGTAGAGGTCCCTCATCCTTGTGCTTAGGTACTGCTACACTTGAGATCCCACTGGAGCTTCAAACAACCTTTCCAAAGCAGAGCACCTATTTTTTCCTCGTAAACAGGCTTTTCTTCCTTCATATCTATCTTAGGAAATAGTATCGCCATCCCCAATCAACTAAGCTCAACATCGTCTGGGACTTAGCCTTAATAAAAATCTCCACCTCTGATTAATTAGTATTTCAGATGTCTTACTTCCTTAATCCTTGCCGTCTTTCTTGAATCATTGCTTCCTTTCTATATCCATGGCCATTATCCAAACCTTCATTGTTCTAACCTAAAATGTAATAATGGACTCTTGAGTGATCTCCTTGTCTCAAGTAGTTTACTCACTGTTGCTGCTAGGAGCAATCTATCTGAAATGCAATATGACTATGCCACTTTCATTCTTAAAATTATACAAATTATCACCTATGGGGTAAAGATGTCAAAGATGTCTAGTATTGCCTTCTCTCATCTTTTTTCTTCCTTCAGTACTTTTTTGGTGATTGTTTCATCAGGTTTATGTATTTTATTTTTTATTTTACTCTTTATTTGCAATTAAAATTGGCATTCAATATTATATTAGTTTCAGGTATACAGCATACTGATTAGAAATACATATATTTATGAAGTGATCACCCTGATAAGTCTAGTACCACCTGGTACCAAATATAGTTATTACAATATTACTGACTACATTTCCTACACTTTACATCACCGTGAGCATGTTGTGACTAACTGCCAATTAGTATTTCTTGATCCTTTCACCCAGTCCCTCCAAACTCTCTCCCACCTCATAGTCATCACTTTGTTTTCTATATCTGTGAGTTTGTCTCTGTTTTGTATGTTTACTTTATTTTTAGGATTACATATGTAAGTGAAATTATAGGGTATTTGTCTTTCTCTTTCTGAATTATTTCACTTAGAATAACACTCTCTAGGTCCACTCATGTTGTTGCAAGTGGTAAGAGTTCATTCTTCTTTATGGTTGAGCAATATTCCATTGTATATGTGTACCACCATGTCATATTTATTCAGTCATCTATCCATAGACACTTAGGTTGCTTCCATATCTTGGCTATTGTAAATAATGCTGCAGGGAACATAGGGATGCATATATGTTTCAGAGTTAGTGTTTTGGATTATTTGGATATATATCCAGAAGTGGGAGATTTCTAGGTCATATGATAGTTCTGTTTTTAATTTTTGAGGAATCTCCATAATGTTTTCCACAGTAGCTCTACCAATTTGCAATCCCATCAACAGTGCACAAGGGTTTATTTTTCTCCACATCCTCACCGACACTTGTTGTTTGTTGATTTTTTTAAATGATACCTATTCTTACTGGTGTGAAACATTATCTCTATGGGGTTTTAATTTGCATTTCTCTGATTATAATAATAAACATATTTTATGTCTATCGGCCATCTGTCTGTTCTCTTTGGAGAAATGTCTATTCAGGTCCTCTGTCTATTTTTCAATTGGGCTGTGTCTTTTTGGTGTTTTGTATGAGTCCTTATATATTTTGCATATTAACTCCTTATCAATGCATTTTTAGTGAATATCTTCTCCCATTCAATAGGTTGTCTTTTCTTTTTTTATTATTTTCTTTGTTGTGCTAAAACTCTTTAGTTGTATATAGGCTTATGTGTTTACTGTTTACTTTTGCACCAATAGGTTTTATCAGAAGGTGAGAGAGCAGTTACTTAAATGGCAGCTCGTGTAGGAGGGGTAGGGAAAGTTGACATGAGTGCTCACTGCCAAGGGTAAAGCTAAGCATGGCAGAACTTTGGGTTTCCAGGCAGTGCGCTATGACAGCAGGCCCCTGAAAGCAGGCCAGCCTGCAAAAGAATATGAGAGGGGAAACACAAAAACGAACTAATGTCACTTTCACCTTTCCAGCCTACCTTTCACTTCAGTACCTTTTCATTCCATTCTCAGGCACCATTCCCAGGATGCTTCCAGTATCCAGGAAGGGAAGGAAATAACATGAACAATCATTCTCTCACCAATGTTAATGCCTCATTGGCAGCCAGGAATATTTTTGTCTTTAAACACCTTCAGTAATCGTTTATTACCTACAAGATATAGTAAAGTACCTACCACTCTGAATAATTTGACTCAAAACTATTACTCCCAGCCCAAATATTGTCACTATTCTCAATGACCCTATGCACCAAAGGGTTCTCTCCATTACTAAATGGTCATGACAGCAGTTGGGGGATAGAATCGAGAGTTTCATTTCAAGAAGAAAGAAAGAGATAAAAGAAGAATGAAGAAGGACACTTCTCCCCTTCCCTGTGATGAAAAAAGGAGCAGAATGAACAGTCAGTAGAAATCTACTTCAATAGAAATGCTCACAGGTCCTAGTTTACAAATGAGGAGACTGAGATTTTAGTGAGAGTAAAAAATAAGAGGCAATTATCATTCTAGGTAAGTGACAAAACTGTGTCTACTAGTCCCAAAGCCCTTATTGTTTCAGGTGTAGCAGAATGCCACTTCAAGGTTGAGCCCACATGAAAAAAAAAAGAGCACTAGGTAGAATCTTGGGTCTGTGCTAATTACTACTGATATTTCGAAGATCTGTCTTCGGGACCAGAATATGCATACACAGGAAGATGGCTGCAGAGATGCTGGAAAACGCTATGCTGTGCATTTTACATATTCTTTTCTCAAATAAGAGAAAAAAAAGAGGCACCTGATCTGGCATACTGAGAAGGAAACCTGCTTTGTTGGTTTCCTTTCTCCAACCTCTAAAGAAAGGGTTGGGAGAGAGCCTGTGGCTCTGGATAGAGAAGCAGCTGCCTCTGTGGGGGAGATGAACTCTCTAGTTCAGCCAGGCAAGCAGGCAGGCAGCCCAGAGCTGAAAAAGAGAATCATCCTCCTCTGAGTTGCTATCGTGAGACCCTCCAGGGGTTAAGGATGGCAGATTTTCATGGTTGCTATGTGCAGCCAGAGAACAAGCAGATTGTTGCTGACAACTCCAGGAACAACTCCCCCTTTAATACGTGAAGGGTGGTCTCAACCACAACGTGCTTGCCGACATGCGTGCAGCTGGTCCCCAGAGACTCCAGGCTGTTTGTGTGTGTGATCAATATAATAATCCACTGCTAAATTTAGGGACCCTGCATCCTATGACAGCGACACCTCACCATGGCTAACTGACAATAAAAATTTGTGGATGGTTTCATTATTTAATCTTCGAGGTTTAATTAAATTAAACCCCCCCGAATTACACGACACAAGCCAAACATTCATTCTACACAAGTAAAAATGAGAAAACAATGAGGCTGGTACTGCAGATCACAAGAGGAAAAGGGTCTCACGACCCAACCTCTCTGCGTGCAGGTGAGATTAGTTGTCTGTGTTTGTGTGTTGCAGGTGGAAAAGGGCTTTGCTGGTCCTGTGGATGATTCTGTATGTATTTTTGTGTACACCCAAATTCTATATAGATATGTGTGAATGTTGTGTTTGGTATATAATTTGTATATTACATATTCAGTATACAATACCATGTATTTAGACAATGAAAATAGATTATGTAATACATATTACAACATATATGGGACTATGGCACTAGGTATACTAGATGTATGCATAAAACACTTGAGATGTATTTATAAGTTCTACGTGTTAACCCTGTAAAATGTTGCCACACGAATTTGTATTCAATTGCAAGTTGTGATACAGATAATACTGAAGATATGTGTGACTGTGTTCATTATACTGGAGATTCCACATAGGGAATATACCTAACAGTATAGATCCCTTGTGTTTGCATGTAATATTTTTGGATTGTGTAAAATATACATACCATCACATTTGCAGTTTCAATTCCTTGTAAGTGCCCAGTCCACTGGCATTAAGTGCATTCACATTGTTGTGCAACCATCACCACCACGTGCCTCTGGACCGTTCTCATCTTGCAAAGCAAAAACACTGCACCAACTGAGCAGCGGCCCTGTCTTCCCTCCTACTCTCTGGTCCTAGAATCTGCATGCAACCCTCCATCTCTGTGACCACTTTGAGTACTTGACATGAGTAGAATCATAGAGTTTTTGTTAGTTTTGTGGCCAGTTTATTTTACTGATCATAATGTCTACAAGGTTCATCCATGTTGTGGCAAGTGTCAGAATTCCCCTCCTTTTTAAAGCCAAGTAATATTTCACTGTATATAGACCATATCTTGTTTGCCCATTCATCTGTTGGTGGACACGAGTTTCTCTGACCTATTGACTACTGTAGAAAATGCTGCTGCTATGAACATGGGTGTACAAATATCTATACATGTCTGTGCTTTCAGTTAGTTTGGGTATATACTCACAAGTGGAATAACTGCATTATACTGTACTTCTATTTTTAATTTTCTGAGGGACTGCCATACTGTTTTTCATGTATGTGTAGTTCACTTTTATCATTTCTATCATTTTACCTGTGTAGTTCACTTTGTACATGTAGGGAACATGTACAAAATTTGTCCAGAAAGTATGAAATATGAAATATCCAGCCATGCAATATGAAAAATAGAGACATTTATTGAAAAAGTATAAGAAACATTGTACATAGGGCAATGACATCTCAGTCCCCTTCAAAGTAGGCACCTTGGGACCTCACACAGTTCTCCTAGTCTCCATCGTGTTTTCCCAAATGTCATCAAAAGTCTGAAATCTCTTCGCTCTTAAAGGTGATTTTAGCTTTGGGAAAAGCCGGAAGTCACAGGGCACCAAGTCCAGGCTAAGGGGGCTGAGTCACCGGGTGATTTGATGTTTCACCCCAAGTCTCTGTGCAACACCTGATGCCGGTGCAGCCACGTTGTGGACAGGGAGCTGCCAGTCTCCCGTCGCCCCCGAGTGTGGCCTTCTGCGTCATCTCGGCAGTTTCCGTGGGGAACATTCAAGCTTCATACAAAACTTGATGCCGATTCATTGCTCTGTTTGCTCAGGCATCTTGAACGTGATGGCCACACAGTACATATTCTCACTGAAACGCATCTACCGCCCCCACTGACTGGTACAGTAAAGCCATCGTTATTCAGGCATGTGTGTTCCAATCTGCTCTCCTTGGATGCCAGCTTAGACTGATGTCATGAAAACCACTCTCATTATATTAATAATTGTTTGATTTTTTTCTGGGCGGGCCTTGTACAACTATACACTTATATTTTCATTTATAAAACTACATACATAAAGTGTGAATATAAAGCACTGGGCATGTGAGTGTATATATGCTAAAGCTAGTTCCTGAATACACAATATACACGTGTTTGTATGCATAATAGTGATGATTTTTATTCAGTCATTTTTACATTTATGTGTCTTCCCTCGTTGTATCAGTGGCTTTTTTTTTGTATTAAAAAATCCTAAAACATATTACCTCAGGATGATAACAATATGTTTTTTGTTCCTAAATTTGATACTTCGCCAGTGCCTGGCAGGGACAGCCCTTCCCTATTCCAAGAGACACAACCTGGGGTAGCTTAACTGGAGCCAGGGGATCTGCTCTCATAATAGTTCATTCTCATGGCTGGCAAATCAGTGCCGACTGTCACCTGAGGACTTCAGCATGGCTGTGGGCTATCCGCTTCAGCTCCTCTTTACGTGGGCCGACTGGGCTTCCTTACCACATGGAGGTGGTGTTGTAAATGAAAGCATATCAAAAGAACTTAGTAGAAACTGTATTTCACTTCATGACCTACCTCTGGAAGTCGCATAGTGTCACTTCTGCCACCCAGATACAAGGGAAGGAACAGGGAGCCTAACCGTTGCTGGAAGGAGTGTCCAAACCTCATAGGAAGGAGAATATGTAGGATGGGAGATCCTTTTGTGGCCATTCACAGACAGGACAATCCATCACGGTCACAGATTATATTTTAGAACAGTTTGAAAAAGACACCAATTCATTCATCCATGTAACAGACACTTACTGAATGTATACTATACGCCAGCACTGGAAATTAAACAACACTGAAAACATGCAAAGTCCGTGACTTTATGGGGCTAACGTCTGCCACATCAGGGGCTAGTAAGTGTTAGGAAGAAAAACAGAATGATGTAAATGGCAAGGATTGGAGAATTATTATTTTATATAGGATGGTCTGGGAAATAATCTCTAATAAGATGACTTTTGAGCAGATAACTGAAAGGGGGGAATAAGTCTTGAAAATAAAGTCCTCAGGAAGGGGTAGTTCTAAGTGGAGACTGATAAAGACCTTGAAAGCTAACCTTGCTTAGTATGTCTGAGAAATAGCAAGGAGGCCAGTATGCCTGGAGCCTGAGGGGGAGAATGGTACAAAGTGAAGTCACAGAGGTTATGGGTCCAAGATTATGTTGAAATAGGAGAAAGACGATGTTGTTCTTCCTGTTGCAAAAAAAAAAAAAATCCCAAAGGAAACATACCACTAATAACATAATTCTTTGTAGCTGTATTGTCTTTGTTTCAATTACACCCAGTCCACAGACACCGGATACCAAAGAACAAACCTTTATGTGCTAAGTTAGTGGGCATCAGCTGTCATCTGGACTGGTAGGAAGTTGGCCAACTGATGGAAATTGCCTCTAACCTTGGAGATGAAAATCCAGGTCTCAAAAGGATATGAGACATCCCTTCTGTCTGAGTCTGTTCTTTCCGCCTGCTTCATGCCACATCTGTGCGTATAAAATGCCAACACATTCACTGACCTGAATGGCAGAGGCATTAACGGAGCTGGCATTTAGGTGTTTAGATTTGTAATCACGAAGGGAACTCACCGAAGATTTTGAAGGTTGATTGTCCTTGTGTGTATTTCCCTACTCCCCAGCCTCTAATAAAATTGGGTGAATCTTTGCCTTGTCATCATGAACATTGGAAGTAACAAATAGAGAGCAGATGCAACAAAACCAGCCAAATATTCAGCACATTCTTATAAGTCACTGAAGGCGTTGCTTTGGTGGCCCATTGTTTGCAAACCTGGTGATGGATGAGCAGGACCTGGGGAGCTTCGCCTGCCTCAAAGCCCTGGAACTGGGCGCAGGCCTGTTTTCCTCTTTGCTTGTTTGTTTTGTTTTGTTTCTTTATTTTAGCTTCCCAGGTGATCGTAACATGCCACCAGAGTTGAAAACCACCACTGTTGCTACCAAGCAATGACTGCTAGTTAGGACAGGAGGACTCAGATTTCATTCTGTCTTAAACAGTACTACACAAAATAAAGGCATAGGCCTGAATATTGAAACCTACTAACATCCCTATTTCCAACTGGTTTCTCTGAAAGGCCATTCCTGGCCATTCTCTGAAATTTACAAAATCACTAGAAATGTGTGTGATATCCCAAGGCCGATCCAGCAGTCCACCCTCATTTTCTTTGAAAGAGCAAGTCCCATTGTTCCTCTCTTGTGAGAATGTTTTGTGAGAATATCAGCCCCTTGAAAAATTCCCTGAGGCTGTGTTTTCCTACTTCGGTAGTATGATACTCACATCCTGACTAATTTAAAAATGTTTCTTCCATTCCTTTGTTTTTCTTTCTCTGTTTTTCTATTTGCATGGTAGTCAGCTTGTTAATGACAACACATGAGATTAAAACATTGATTAGTTTGGGTAGACATGTGCTTAAATTACTTTGAGGAACTTGGGGACAAAGTATTAGTGATTAGAAAAGACAAGCCAGAATAAACGCATTTCCTTCATTGAAGTTGATATAATTATCTTCTGGTACCTCTTTTTATTTTCTCATCCCCAACAATAAGGCATGAGAACACTTCACAGAACCACCTTGACCATATTCATTAATATTAGTCGTTTCACGTAGCCGTCCAGTAATGCCCAACTGGATCTCATAACGTGCAAAATGAAAGTCAAATCTTCTGCCACCTCCGAGTATGCTTCTGTTTACTCATATCACCTTACACAGGGTTCCCAAACTAGAACTTGTTGGAGTTATCATCTACCCAATTGCTCTCAAACATTTCTTTAAGAAACACTTTTTTTATCAAATAAAAGAATATTTACCAACATAGTAAATACATAAAAATATACTTTTGGGGAATATGTTGGGGATCCAAATATCATTACTTTAGCCTCCTGTATCCTCACCAACAAATGAAGATTTATCATAGGAATTGGTGCATGCAGTTACAGAGTCTGAGAAGTCCCATAGTCTGCCCTGTCCAAGCTGAGGAATGAGGAAAGTGGCGGGTTGGGGGGTTGTAATTTAGTCTGAGTCTAGATGCCTGAGAACTGGGCGTCCGAGGACAAAAGCCTTGGTCTCAGTCCAAAAGCTGGAGAACCAGGAGCTGTGATGTCCATGGACAAGAGAAGCTGGCTGTCATGGCTCAAGCAGAGACAGAGAATTTTTCCTTCCTCTGCCCCTTTCTTCTGTTCGAGCCGGGCCTTCAGCGGATTGAATGATGCCCACCCACACTGGGAAGAACAATCTTCTTGAATCAGTCTATGCTGCAAATGCTAATCTTTTCCAGACACATCCCAAAACATATCACAAACACATCCAAAAATAATGTTTTACCAGCTCTTTTGGCATTCCTTATCCCAGTAAAGTGGACGCTTCAAATTAACCATCACACTGTCCTTAAACTTTCTCCATGGAACACTAGGCAGTTTGCAAATTATTTCTCTACAACATCCTCTCTACATCAGTCAGTCACCAAAGCCTCTGATTTTACCTTAGAACAAACACCTGATCTTAGCATTTCTCCTCCCTCTCTACTAAACTTGCCTATCTCTCATCTAGACCATTATAATTTAATTACCTCCTTCCCTCCAGATTTTTGCCCTCTGAGGTCCATTGCCAACAGTTTACTTTTAAAAATGAAGTCATTCTTGTCATATCATTCTGTCTTTAAAGCTGTAGTTGAGCTCATACTTCCAAAGGGATTATGGTCAAACTCCAAGGCTTGATACAATAATTCTTCATATCCTTTTTCTATTTTATTCTCTAGACTCACTCAGTGACACTTTCTTATAGCACATGATGATCTCCTCAACCTTTAAGACTTTGACATCAAGCCCTGGCTGGCGTAGCTCAGTGGACTGAGCACAGGCCTGCGAACCAGAGGATCGCGGTTCGATTCCCAGTCAGGGCACATGCCTGGGTTGCAGGCCAGTTCCCTGCAGGCCAACTCCCAGCAGGGGACGCACAAAAGGCAATCATACATTGATGTCTCTCTCCCTCTCTCCTTCCCCTCTAAAGATAAATAAATAAATTAAATTAAAAAAAAGACTTTGACATCAAAATGTTGAAAACCCACAAATTCATATCTCAGACCTAGAACTTTATCTCTGAATTCCAGTATCTTGCATCCAATTATTTGCTCAGGATCTTAACTTGGGTCTCTAGTAGATATTGAATACCTCAGTAGTTCAAAGCAAAACTTTTGATTATCTCCTATTCAAAATTTGTTTCTCTTAAATTCCTATCAGCTTAGACAATGATCATCTCATCCTTCCAACTGGTTAGGGAACAACATTTTAAAGTCATCCTTGATTCCTTTTTTCCATAATTCATCATCAGTAAATATATAGGAAAGAAATCTCAAATTTTCTGAGTGACTGTAACACATTGCCTTCCCACCAGCAATTATGAAAGTTTCAGTTGTTCCAAACCTGTTTCAACACTTGATTCTGTCAATTAAAATTTTTTTGGGTCATTCTAGTGAGTGTGTAGTGATTCCTCATTGTGTTTTCATTAGAATTTTTGTAATTATTAACAGTGTTAAGCCTTTTTTCAGAAACTGTGCTTATTTGTTTACCCTCTTTAGTGAAGTATCTATTAGAATCTTTTGCCCATTTTTTAAATTGAGTGCTTATTATTTAATTGTGTTAGCTCTTTATATATTTAGGATAGAGTACCTTTATGAAATATTTGTTTAAAAATATTAATTCCTATTATAACTTCTTATCTTATAATTTTTTAAAACCACTTATTAGTTCTAGAAGCATTTTAATAGATTTATTAGTTTATTCTTACCACCTCTGTGTATAACTTTATTCTTACTTTCTAATATATATGTCTTAATACATTGATTTATTGCATTGGCTCAGACCTCCAAAACAATACTTGATTGTTGTTATTGTTTTAATTTTGCTATATCTATGATCTTTTAGGAAATTATTCCGTACTTCTACTGAGTATGGCATTAGGTATATATTTTTCCTAGATGTCCTTAACTAATTTGAGAAAATTTCCTATTACTCCAACTTTGAGAGATTTTCATTATTACTATTATAAATAGGCATCAAATTTGTCAAATTAATTTATGCATTTACTGAAAAATATTCTACAGTTTTAGTTTTTTATTTTGTCAATATAGTATTCTATTGCTAGATTCCATTTGTTAAGCATGTTTGTCTCTGGCTTTGTGAGAGATACTGTTTTATAGATTTACTTTCCTGTAGTACCATTGTTTAATTTATGTATCAGGGAAACTCTGATCTTATAATGCAAATGAAATGTCTTCTATTTTTTAGAAGAATTTGTCTAGAGTTGAAATTTCTTTCTTTTTTGAATTTTAGGAGAAATCACTAGTGATACCATCTGTACCTGAAGTTTTCTGGAATAAACGTTTTAAGCTACAAATTAATTTTGCTGGTGTGTTTTGAGCTATTCTGATTATCTCCTTCTTCTTTAATGTGATTTGATCATTGATATCTTTCAAGGAATTCCTCTGTTTCATATATATGGCAGAAAGTTGTTCACTTATTCTCTTCACAACTGTAGGGTCTGTAGTAAAGTTCACTTTCATGTCTGACATTAGTTACTAGATTTGTTTTCTTTGTTAGTTTGTTTTTCATCAATCTGGATAAAGATTTATCTATTTCATGGATATTTTTGAAGAACCAGTTTTTATTGACATTCATACCTTCTGTTGTGTTCTTGTTTTCAAGAACAAATTCAATCTCTGGAACTCCACCATGACTGGAAGTTAAAGTCTTCTATGTTAAAAATAGCAGCCTTACTGTAAGTATCCACAAATTGTTTTTCAAAAGTCACTGGAGTTTATGTTTCTAATTAAAATAATGTAGAAGGGATAGTAAAAAATAAATCAGGAAGACTAAATGTTGAATTTTTAGGTGGAGTAGATCTGTTAAGCACCCTTAAATAAGAGATATAGAATCATAAATATACTTGTTATATTTCTGGAGCTATGGATTTTCTTCCCCTGACCTCAATTAATTTAACAAATGCTCTCTTGATTGCAAAACACTGCCAAGGATAGGAAAGTAACTAAGGCCTCAAGGCTGCCTTAGAATAGTTCACAATAAAGCAAGAACATTCAATTTAAGGAAATAGCAACAGTGCAGGCTAGAATGAGATTAGTGTCATAAAAATATATGGATAACATATTACAGCATTTCATTTTACTATATTTGAAAAGAGTTTTCATAACTCACAGCTAGAATCAGTCTGAGAATCAAGGCAGGACTCAATATTTTCATTAGAAACTAACTTTTTTTCCTATAATAGAGATGAAGGCATTGAGATTCTAGAAAAAACACCAACTGCTTACTTGCAAAAAACAGAGACTGGGAACAAGATGAAGCAAAGAACTAGAGACAGGTAAGAAAATGTAGGGGAATTCATAAATTATCTTGATAATTATTACTTCATTGTGGACATCTCAATGAGTGTAGTATATCAAATAATTGCCTTAAAAACCCTTTTAAGACAGAATACAGTTACTAAAATAATTTGAATGAGTTCATAGTACCCAATTTAGTCTAGAAACTGTTTTCTAATTACTAAACTATGAAATATTTCGAAGATATCATGACATTATTACCCATCATTTCATCGTTTCCATACTTCATGGGAGTTGTGAGTGTAAATTAGTATTTCTGAGCTGTATCCACCATGTTGATAAGGGGGAAAGCAATTTAACAATTAGATTATTTTTCAAAAGAAAAAACCTTAATGTAAAATTAGACCTGCCTTATGGTACCATTATTGTCATAACCTATTATAAGTGGCAATACCATTTGGCCCTTAAAAGAATGCTGTTACCGATTCAGAACAAATTCTGTGTCGCTAAAGAATACAGTGATCTAAAAAACAGATTGCAAAACTTTGCCCTGCAACAAGTAAAGTATATTTTCAATTGTTCTGTTGTTTGGGAAAGTAATTGTAATGTAATTATTAAGTTTATAAAACAAAAAATAAATACAATGGAAACTTTTTTGTAAAGAAAATATATTTTAAAATGCCTTCTAAAAATACTAAAATATTAGGATTATAAATTTTATATGCCAGGTTATTATTCTGTGATAAAAATTTCAGTTCTGAGTTTATAAATGTTGCCTTCACATGTTTTGTTCACTTTCCAAATGCTTTTAAAAAAATTTAAGTGTGTTGCCACTAGAAGAAGGTACCTACGTTTCAGAGAGTGAGCTCTCTTCTTAAAACTATGTAGAAATGTATGACAATAATAGTGTTCTGAGTGATAGACTAGGTATTTGTGGAAAAATATTGATCATCTAATATAATCCCTTTCTTCATCCTAAAAGATTCCTAATTTTGTAGTAGGGTGGTCCAATTTAGTTTATACACGTGATGTTTCCTCCTGCTGATGACACCCATAGGTTCAGAAAATCACTTGACCATCAGGAGTCAACCAGAGCATAAAGGTTGCTTGGGGCTTTAGGGAAAAATAGTCTCATGGAAGACAGAAAAATAGCACCTTTCCTCTGCATATTGTGGGGAGTGNGTTTGTTTAGATTCCTGTTAATGGTGAGATCATATGATATTTAAGTGTGTTGCCACTAGAAGAAGGTACCTAAGTTTCAGAGAGTGAGCTCTCTTCTTAAAACTATGTAGAAATGTATGACAATAATAGTGTTCTGAGTGATAGACTAGGTATTGTGGAAAAATATTGATCATCTAATATAATCCCTTTCTTCATCCTAAAAGATTCCTAATTTTGTAGTAGGGTGGTCCAGTTTAGTTTATACACGTGATGTTTCCTCCTGCTGATGACACCCATAGGTTCAGAAAATCACTTGACCATCAGGAGTCAACCAGAGCATAAAGGTTGCTTGGGGCTTTAGGGAAAAATAGTCTCATGGAAGACAGAAAAATAGCACCTTTCCTCTGCATATTGTGGGGAGTGGATGTGATTGCAAAGGCATCTCTCCTCCTTCTGAGAATAAAGTACGCCCTTCTAGGAGAGCAGAGCAGAGGAATTTACAGAAAAGAGAGGCAGAGTCACTGGATTAAGTTTCTTCTCCCATGAGATCTACTTCTCAACTTTCTGTCAGATTACTCAGAACAGCCGTAACTTTTTTGAGCCAATTTGATTTGAATTTTCTGTCGCGTGTAGCCAGAGCCTCCTGACTCAGCGGCCAGTCATGATCTCCAGGCAATCTCTTTGCAGGGCAGGCACCCGGTTCACCTCAGGACCCCTCACAGTCACTGTCACGCTTTCTCAGTTGCTGCTTCAAGTTTATTTTTCCAGTCATCATCTCTTAGTCAGAATGATAAAAAGGATGCCCAAAGGAGCTTTTTGAAAATAATTTTTTCTCCTACTTATAGGTATTTGCCTGTTTAAACAGATGGTACTGATGTATAAGTGTGTGTGTATAATACACATGTTGTTTGTGTGTGTGTCTATCTCTGTATAGCTTCATTATGTTTTTCAACAAAACTTTCAAAGACCCAAATGCACTTATCAGGTTTCTCTCAGGAAAACTGGGATATATGGCCTCTGAGTAAAGGGTAGAGTTTTGGTTGTTTTTTTAAATAGAGATAGTTTATAAAATAAAATCAAATCAAGTGACTCCCAGCTCAGCCACTCTCTAGCAATGTACCTGGGGCAAATTATTTCCTCTTTTCTCTTTAGGAATGTCTTTGTTATTAGTAATAATAGGAGTTACCTTACAGTGTCATTTACAGGCTTAAGTGAAATAACATTACATTTCATATCTTGAATTCTAGCACAGGCGATCGGCCAAGTGTTTATTCCCTTCTCTGTTTCCTTTGCTCATGAGAGAAGCTCATGTGACTCTCATCCCTCTACTTGAGGCACAGAATCCCCAAGGCCTGTAATCCTTCCAAAATTAGAAGGTTTAATACTTTATTCTCATAATGATTTCTTTTTTATTTTTACACACAGAGCTGTTTAATTCTTTCTGAATTCCAGGAAAATCACTCAACATCATCACTTGAGTTTATTTTCCTCCAGAAACCTCAGTGACTTCAAAGGGGTCCTAATGCTTCATAGAAAAGGAATCTTGAGCAAACTAACTAAACAAAAGTGATCAATGGAGAAAAATCCAACCCTATCACTGCCTTTTACTATAGCGGGAGAAATCAAATTCCCAAGGCCCACCTAACGTCTGCAAGGTATAAAGATATTTACATTTTATCTTTAACTGAAGCCACCAAGTACTTTGTCTTTCAGGAACACACTGCATATTTATGTGCTAGTCCTAAAGTTTCCATGACCTTGCAGCTTGCTATGAACATATTCCATAGTCTTTGTCTTGGCTAAAGATATATGAACACATTTTACACAGAGCCCAAATGCTAGCCAGACCTTTTTTTTTGCATAAAAGACAGATCTTTCCCTTGAAACTAATTTTCCCCTAAGATATATTACAGAATATGTTACATTTTTCCTAGCTAGCAAGAAAACCGCACTCTATTCAGTATCAAATGTGTGAGTTGATACACTAAGAATTTTCAATAATCTTGGGTTTTTAGACTGGTAAAAGAAATGGAGCCATTTTTAATTTCTAAAAAGTCTGTTTATATTACTAGGACCAGATTAACAAAAACAAAACAGCAACCACAAGCAATATTTTGTATTTATTGTGTGCCAAGTGCTGTGATTTTTTGTGTGTATGTGCATTTTCTCAATTAATCTTTAGAATATTCTGTCAAGTATGTGATGTTGATGTGGCTATTTCGCAAAAGGTATAACTAAAGCTTACTGAGTCTGAGAAATGAGACCAAGGTGATTGGGCTAGAATATAGAAGAAGGGGTTTAAGGTATTATATCTAAAACATGTCTAACTCTAGACACAATATTGTCAATTTGAGTAAGATATACCCTCCAAAAATGGCTAGGTACATGCTTTAGTTTTTAAACATTAGCAAACAATTCGCCTAGTTTGAAATGTGTACGAGGAAATGATGCTGAGAAAATGACAAATGTATTTTATTTAATTTATAAGAATACATGAGATTTCTTTTAGTCATAGGCATTTGCTCATTTGAATAGCATTTACAGACATTTTTCCAAAACAGCGAGTCTTGTATTTCCTTTACATTTCCCAATGATTCTTCCTCATCGTGAAGAGCAAATGGAGAAGCATCAAATGCTATTGACTTATTTTGTTAATTAAATATGGCATTGATTTTCTAGAAGTTTATCTATATTCCATCTTTAAAAATTCAATATTGGACATTTTGTTTAGAGCTCTTTTCAATCTTGACTTCTACAAACTTTTAGTGTATAATTACTGAGCAGAGACCGCATAGAAGATGCTCAAATACTAGAATAATTATTGCCTAATACTACAGTAAAATCTTTTAATCCTAATTCCAGAAACATCTACTTCCACAAAATTTACTTTAATACAACTTACAAAAGGCATAATTAAACCTTTCAGTTAAAAAGAAAATACTTATATTTCGCTTGTTTCACAAATGTTCTTTGTTAATTAAAAGCCATTTGCCCGAATCTTTACATAAACCAATAAAATCCGTGTGAGTGTTGCCCAACATATCTGTAGTACATCTATTTTAGGCAGAGGACCACTATCAGGCTTTATTATAAAATCAACTTTGTATAACTTATGCAAAATCCAACTTACAAGCCAATTTTAAAGCAGGGATTACTGTGAGTTCCAAAAAAAAAAAAAAAACCTGGACTATCTTTTCTCTCTTTTTCTGATATAATCTAATCTTTTGCCACTGGCTCCATAATGTAATGATCAAATTGGATTATGATGCAGTCAAGTGAATTTTATGTGGTATGTTTGAAAAATATCTGTGAAGTTAAGCCTAGCTGTAACTCTCAGCAAGAAATGCCCTACATTAACCATTCCCCTCCAAATACTTATACCAAAAAATCCAATATTCTCAGGACTTCATCCTCAGATTCTGCATGTAACAGAAGAATCCATAGCAGCACCCGAACTGCTGTCCCACTCTGGCAGCTTTAGCACGGTGTGTGCCCTCAAATTGGGTGAATGCGTGAGGATCAACCCAGAGTCCAACAGTCTTACTGCTGGACAGTCTGGGGGATGGCCAGCCTGCTCTTCAATTCTACACCTGAGAAGAGGGGACTCCCCAGGTTAAACTGATCATGCTTCATTCTTAAGGCCACACCACTAAATAGTGGCAGATTAAGGGTTTCCACATGGTCGGCGAGGCTTTAGCTTATCACATAGCTTTCCAATGAAACAACTAGATGAAGGAGAAAGATCTTAAATGTTCTCACCACACACATAAAAAGGTAACTTATGTGAAGGGACAGATTTGTTAACTAACTTTATTGTGGTAATCATTGCACAATGTATACATATGGCAAAACATCACATGGTACTTTTAAGACTTACACAATGTTATATGTTGATTTTGTCTCAATAAAGCTAGAGGAAATACATTTATACTTTTTGTGTTCCTGTTTCCTCTTCTGTAAAATAATGATAATAGTGCCAGTTCCCGAGAAAGTTATGAGTGCTAAGTGAGATAAGATAGGCAAAGGACTTAAAATGGTGCTTTGACCATAATTAGTGCTACCTATATGTTTCTGACAATTTTAAAAAATGAGAAAAATTGTCCATGTTTGTTATTGTTAATGAATAGGATCTTGACACAAATGACCATAATGCATCAAAAATGGTGAACTCTGTTAGCTATTAAAAGATAAGTTACTACAGGATTTTGTAAAAAGTAAAATATTTCAGGCAGAAAGGTGATGAGAAATTTTAAGGAAGGAGAGTACATTGAGAAAAGCCAAGTGAAGAGGTAAAAAAAAGATCTATGAACTGATGGGAAATGAGAGCCCAATTGTACATAAGCTGTGGGTGTATACAATACCATGGATTCCAAGTTGCGTAGAGAACAGGAAATAAATGATACAAAATTAATTACTGTACTATCGTCGTCTCTAGCTAATAACAACATGGAGATCAACCCTGCTGTGAAGTCTCTCTGGACGTATTTGTTTGCATTTGGCAGAAATTAGGGAAGCATAGAAGCAGGAAAAAAAAAGATAACACACAATAAAGTTTGTGCCTTTGGAGGAACAGAATTTGGTATTACTTTGTCACTGCAGGCAGCAGGGTGTGAAGCCAGTAAGAAATCAAGCCACTTCGTGACGTCAGTTATTCCTAATTTGGAGAACTGAGTGCATCTTTGACTTGTGTGCGAGGGCTGGTCATTGATTAACCTGCAGGGGTGTTTCCTAAGGCGCTCCTCTGGCCTGATGACTGTGAACAGCAATGCCTTGTCAGGTTACTCTTTGTTTAGTGTTTCTGTTTTATTCTCTTTCTTCAGAAGATGCTGAATTAAAATCTTCCTGAACTAGGTTAGAACCCAATTTAATAATTTCCAGAGTATTAGACACATCATTTTTCTGATTTCATCTTTCAGCTTTGGAAAAGCAGATGTAACATTTTGGAGGTTTCCTAGATACAGAGAAATGTTTTAATCTCATGTCCTCAAATTGGAATAAATGGCACCAAGAGCAATCATTTTGACAATAAAAATAAACTGTTCAGTCATTACATAGTCGTAATTAGACTTCAATTTAAATTAAATATTAACTTATGTTGTGCTGCTATGAACATTGGAGTGCACAGGTTCTTTTGGATTGGTGTTTCAGGATTCTTAGGGTATAACCCCAGCAATGGAATTGCCGGGTCAAAAGGCAGTTCCATTTTTAGTTTTCTGAGGAAATTGCATACCGTTTTCCATGGTGGCTGCACCAGTCTGCACTCCCACCGACAGACTACTAGGGTTCGCTTTCCCCCACAACCTCTCTAGCACTTGTTATTTGTTGATTTGTTTATTATGGGCATTCAGACCAGTGCGAAGTGTTCATAGCCCCACAATTACAATAGCCAAGTGCTGGAAGTAAACTAAGTGTCCATCATGTAAATGAGTGGATAAAAAAACTATGGTACATTTACACAGTGGAAAACTGTGCAACAGAAAGAAAGAAGCAGCTCCTTCCTTTTGCAACAGAATGGATGGAACAGCATGGAGCCTTATGCTAAGTGAAATAAGCCGGGCAATGAAAGACAAATACCATATGATCTCATCTATAAGTGGAATCTAATCAGTAAAACAAACTGACAAAATGTAACCAGAGACATGGAAATAAAGAGCAAAGTGACGATAACCAGAGGGCAGAGGGGAGAGAGAGAGTGGGAGAAAATAGGGGAAGGGCCATCAGGGACCATGTATAAAGGACACATGGACAAAGCCAGAGAGGGTAGGTTCAAGGGTGGGAGGTGGACATGGGTGGGGTAGAGGGAAGTGGGGTAGGAAAAGGGAGACAACTGTTTCAAAAAACAATTAAGAAATGATAAAAAAGATAATGTAAATAATTATTTAAAATAAAATAAATTAAATATTACCTTAAAAGAAAACACCACCAGTGCAGATCTATTTTCAGGGTGTAGGGAGCTTAAAGGGACATTTCATATCTGATAAAATTAATAGCTGTTGTGCAACCTAAGGAAATGACCAATGTTCTGAGGTTGTCATGAAGAGAAATAGAAAGAATCTGGTTTCTGATGACCAACTCTGCCCCTACAGCCTCTATGTGTGTTTACTTGGGCCTACCATGTCCTGCAAGTCTCATTGTCTACTTCCAGAAGGTTATCAAGATCTTTTCTCTTTTTAAATATTTTATTTATTTATTTTTAGAGAGAGGGGTAGGGAAGGAGAAAGAGTGGGAGAGAAACATCAAAGTGTGGTTGCCTGTCATGTGTCCCCTACTGAGGACCTGGCCTGCAACCCAGGCATGTGCTCTGACTGGGAATTGAACCAGCGACCCTTTAGTTCATAGGCCCGTGCTCAGTCCACTGAGCTACACCAGCCAGGGCAGATCTTTTCAAAAAATAAGTACAGGTTTTTTCCTAAGATGGGTTTGGATATCATTTCTTAAGAGTCTAAAGCTAAAAATGACCATCCCATCTACAATGAAAATGTATTAAAATTTTACTGTGTGCCAGGTATACTTCTAAACTTTTTACACAAATGATCTTATGTACAACCCTGGAATCATGCACTAAAGTAATTCCCATTAAACTGTGGAGTGACAGTCCCCTTTCAAAGGGGACTTTAGGTTCAGCCAAGTTTAAAGAATTTGCCTGTGATCAAACAATGCATCTGAGTCAACACCAAATTATATATTTTTTTAAAAATTTTCTCTTAGATTAGTTGTTTAATATTGAAAATACACAAGACTAATTCCATATGCATCTCTTTATCTCAATATGGAGTATTCACTCCCCATCAGTTACCATCTTTTCAAGAATTGTGTCTGTATTTTGGATGCCAGCTAAGGTTTCTCTGTTTTGTTTTGTTTTGTTTTTTTCAGTTTTAAATTAAAATGACTTCAACCCCTTATTTCACTTCCTCTGAGAATTCTAATGCCCTCTCCAAAGTTTTCTCCTGGTATTATCTGTCCTTCCGTTATTGACACTTCGGGATTCTCTCATTCCCATGAGTTATCTCTTACTTCTTTACAGTTATTGTCAACTCAGTTGGAGAAATTGGCCCCATTATGATATTTGTGCAAATTTCTGATAAAAGGCATGGGGTACACAAAAAATGTCACTAAGGTTTTGGAATGATTGTAAAGGTTTTCCTAAAGCAATGAAGAAAACATAAAATTAAGTATTAGGTTTTTTTTTTTAAACAAGTCTTTCTATCACTCTACTGCCAGAAATCTCTTATGGACACTCTGGCCTTGCAGGATCGTTCGCCTGTCCTGTTGGTCACCGCTGTACACACTCACACTCCTTCTCATTGTTTCCCTTCTCCTTTCTATGTTTATATATATTTATTATACAGAGTATTTTAAATACACTGTTTAAACTGGTGTTTGATATTCTGCCTCTAACATCTCAATTTCACATTAAACTTACTTAGCCAGGCATTCTTTTTACCAAAAACTTTTTTTGCCCCCAAATGTAACCTTGTGCCAGTTGATAACATAATTACTTTAAAGAAAATCTGCTATTCATCCCTAGAAATTTTTCCCTAATGCTTTTCCGAGGGCTGGTGTGCAGAATTGAAACAGGAAGCAATATTTGCATGTCCACTTAGGCAAATAGCTAAACCAACATGGACAGATAATAAAATGTTAAGACATGTAATATTGCTTGAAACTAAATTTCTGGGGGAAGGGGGTTTTAAGAGGACTAAATGGTAATGGAAAAATATAATAAATACTAAATAAAATTTAAAAAATTTAAAACATAAAAAAATAAATGCACCTGGGTCATTAATTCTTCAATATTTATACACCTAGATGCTGCTGCCATTGCCGTCCTCAGCCCCTCAGGGACCAGCTGTACTATCCATTGGAACATAAGCTTTTTAAAAATGTGTATAAAGATAAAAACGAAAAAAATGTTGGCCCCTTATTATCAAACAAAATTGATAAAAATGTTTTATTAGGCACATGCTTTATCATAAGTACAAAGCAAGACAGACCATTTACATTCTTTTCAATTCCCCATACTAAACTGAGAGATAAGAACTATTGCCACCGGACGACTGATAAGGGAACTAAACCTCTGGCTGGTTAAGCAAGTTGCTTGGCACGCAGCTTTTAAGTGATAAAGCCAGAATTTCCCGCCAGATCTGTTTGATTCTAAACTCATGTAATTCTATTTGGTGATTCAGAGCACAGCCATCCTTACCCCATCTCATTTCCAATACATCTTATTAAGAAGGCAGAGATAGCAAGTGAAGCCATCTTGCTGAGCCTCTGTTCTTTAACATGGAGTGTGGTAACAAAATTAATCGCTTCCAGGACTGAAAAAACACATGCAAAAACTGCTTTACATTTCACAAGGTTAAAGGAAAACAGAAAAACAAACAAAGAGGAGGCAGAGTGACAGATGCTGAGACAGATTGTGTCCCTTCTCCGCAGCCTCAGACTAGAAAAGAATGAAAAGAACAGGGAAAAGGGAGAAAAAGAAAGAGAGAGGGAGAGAGTGAAGCCTGACCTATTTGCACGGTGGGCATTTTAGGCCTCCCCTGGCAGAGCTGATACCTGGCTTCCCTAAAAGCACAGTGCGCATTGCAAATGTCCCATTCTCTGCCTTACACCTCCCCTGTTGGCCGGAATAGGATCACTGGCTCCATGCAGACCCTTTCAATGTTTAATGACTCCGTATTTCACTATTTGGTTGCAATTGTCTAAAACAAATCTCATGCCTTCCTCTGTCTCTGAGTGAACTGGGCTTGGTAAGATGCTCAGGAAATACAATGTAAACATTTAAAAGTGTCCCTTTTCACTTCCTCATTTCTGAGGTGTTTGGAATTCTTCTACCCAGTTTTCCTGTGGGATACTGCTAGTTGGTATCTGGCTTTACCTACTTACCTACTTACTTACTTTGCCCTTGATTTATTTTGTTTACTTTTACAAGTCTCAAAAAGAAAAAAAAATACTCTGGGGTTATAAAATGAATACAAGGCTAAGAATAATATTAAGCAAAACTGAAAATGCTCATCTGAGTCAGTAGGATGCTAAAACATCTGGCTGCATATAAAAAATGTTGGCAATCACTCTTGAGTAAATGTATTGAGGTTTCGTTGTTTTGTGCTATCTCTGGACTCACCAAATCTATAAGTTGGTTACACTGGTGCAGTATAAACCCAGCTGTAGATTGATTTCCATCCTGTAGAGTACTTGAAATCCGTAGTTACTAGATCATGCTTTAAATAATGTCTAGAAATGAGGTGGTGGGAAGGAGTCAATAGTTGTTGAACACTAGTTGAAAATTACACTATGATGTAGATGTTATTCACAACTTGAAGCTGAAAAGTTTAGAGAATGTAAGGAATTCATCAAAGTCCTGGCTGGTCTGGCTGAGGTGGTTGGAGAATCATCTCCTAACTAAAAGGCTATGGGTTAGATTCTCAGTCAGGGCACAAGGCTAGGCTGCTAGGTTCATCCTTTGTGCAGGTGTAGGCATGTTTGATGTCCCCTGGCCGGTTGCACAGGATCCCCTGATTGAGGCTTTTCTCTCCCATCGATGTTTTTCTCTCTCCCTTCCTCTTTCTCTAAAAGCAATGAAAAAAAATGTCCACGGGGGAGGATTAAAAAAAAGAATTGATCTACAGAGTTAATTACATATGGAGTTGAATTTAAGATTTCATCTGTGAAACTTCAAAACTGTGCTTTTCCCACTATGCCAATACAATGCTGAAAATCATGTTGCGGAGATTACTTAGAACTAAATTTAGTGAATGTTTATTTTTCAGTCATTTCATAAGGATCATTTCAATGCACAGTAGGTGAGCAAAGTGCACATACTCCTCAATGGGTAAAATAAAAATGACTATGAATGACAGTATTTCAATGCATCACCTATTCCAGGATAATTTAGAAGACTCTACTCAGAGTTGAAAATCTTAAACCAACAATTGGAGACCTCAGGAAGCAAGCTTCCTAGGATACAGGGGAAACTAGTGTGACAGCTTCCTCGTGTGTATGAGGCACTAGTATTCATTTCACTCTTTTTAAGTGCCCAAAACACGAGAAAGTGCTAGCATTCTACATATATTACATCCCTTAATATTAACAATGACCTTGTGTGGTATGACACATTACGAACCTCATTTTATGGTGAGAAAAGTGAAGTTGGATAGGAGTGAGGCTGGAATTCAAACCCGTCTTTTGTCCACATGCCGGACGGCACATCCAAAGCCAGTAGCTTTGACAAATAAGTTCTGCTCAGAGCAACTCCACGGTTGCTTCCCAGACCAGGAAGTGAGCAGAGAATTTTCATCACTTGAAAGATGAATTCAGGAGGTTCCTTCCTTCTTTAATTAAGTCATTCCTCAGCCAGTGCTAGTGTTTGGCCAGCCTTCCACAGTCTCCCAGCCCCATCGTGTTGATGCACAGGTCAACCAGCAGAATCATTTTCATCCGACAAGTTCCAATTGAACTTGTTTCCCCGGATCATTAAGCATATTGGCATTTACATTTACAACTATTTTCTGCCTTGTTGGTTTCCTTCTACTCCATCCACAAATTAATAAGAACATAAAGAGGACTGGGTTAATGTCTTTCCGCACACCGCCGCCAGCCTTCTTGAGGGCAGATCGTGAAACTTCGATGTTCAAGGAGAAAGCCTGGGAACAAGCTGAACTCCAACTGGAGTCAAGATTCATCCATGTTTTCGGACTTGGAAACTATGCCGATATAAACAAATCGCAGATTTGTAAAATCAAATTTGCTTTAGATATTGTCAACGTGGCCTTATTATCCACAGCCCTCTAACCTGAGGTTCTCAGCCTCAGCACTATTCACATTTGCAGATGGAGAATTGTTGAG
Source organism: Sturnira hondurensis (assembly GCF_014824575.4). Taxonomy (NCBI): domain Eukaryota; kingdom Metazoa; phylum Chordata; class Mammalia; order Chiroptera; family Phyllostomidae; genus Sturnira; species Sturnira hondurensis. The sequence continues at coordinate 7,288,523 of NW_028075269.1, forward strand.
ACTACCTTGTGCACTGGTGCCGTTTAACAGCATCATTGTCCTCTATCCACTAGATGTCAGTAGCATCCTCCATCCTCTCCCCACCCCTTGTAGTGAAGATTGTCAAAAACGTCTCCAGACATTGCTGAATTTCTTCCTCTTGCTTCTCTAGGCTATTCTACTGGACCTCTGAAATGATCACAAGTCTTGAAGACCACATTCTCTTTGTTTCAGGGATAGAACTAAAGCCTCGGAAGATGAAATGAGCTGCATAAAGACTTGCAAAACTTTTTCTTTAAAATTCACTATCTGAAGTGAGAGTCACACGAACACAGTAGAAACAATATTTCAATTGCTATTAGGTTTAGTGGAGAAGATATTGAGTCCTCTGCACTTACCACACAGTCGTTCCCCTGTGGGTACTGTCCCCTCCTCTGTTGTTTGACATGTTTGCATTATCGCTGTCATCTTGCCCAGATTTGTTTTCAAGGATTAACTCTTCTTGGTTCCCCAGTGTTTCTTTTTGCTAGGTCTTGAGATACTATCCGTCAGTTCCAATTCATAAAATACCTTAACATTTTTAACATGATCTCATTGTTTGTTTACTTACACATCCTTTAATTCCTTGAGTACCCTGGAAGTGTAAGGAAAAATAACCTAGTGCATATCTGGTACCCCACAGTATTATAACTCACTACATAGACATGTTAGTTCCTTAAGTCTTAAACAATTTGATGAATGGTCTTTTAAGTGCTGTATTTTATGCTGAATTCCTGCTTGAGAGTGTTTCAGAACTATTTGGGGAACTTATTTAGGGTTTTGGAGTGGCTTTGGAACGCTCTTACTTTCCCATTTGTGATATCTGAGAATGCGGTAGCCAAGACATTTATAGGAATACATTAGAAATGGCAAAACAGAATCCCTCTGCTCATTTTTCTAAAAGCATCCTGGATCCTCACACTTGTCAGAGTTTCCCTACAACCTCTTTTCTTCCCCTGAGAATTTGCTTGCCTTTAGTAACCACCTATACTTTGATCTTGAACCTGATGCCAATGAAAGTGTAGGTGGAAGTTTTGAATCATGGATCTAAATTGTTTGATTGTCTTCCCATCAAGATTGGGGTCTGTGTCCCTTCCCTTTGAATCTGACTATTTTGACGGATAGTTTTGGTGGAAGTGATGCCATATGACTTCTGAGGCTAAGTCCTAGGTCATGTCATGTCTGCCTTTGTATCTCATATTACAATGCTCATTTCTAGACACTCCCTCTTGAGACATTTTATCTGAGAACCCAGTGTCCACGTTGTAAGAAGCCCAAGCCATGTGAGGTCCTGTGTAGTTGCTCTGGTCAACAGATTACCAAGATGGAGACAGCTTTGAGTAATCTTACCACAGGGACACAAATACATGTGAGTGAAGGAGCCCATTTGAACTTGAATCTTCCAGCCCCAGATATTTTAATTTATAGCTATGTCAGTCACTCTCAGCTCTTAGATTGTATAACTCATGTCCCAGACACCATGGAGTGGAGACCAAACATCCCCACTTTTTAAAATCTGGATTCTGGACCACAGAGATTATGAGTTTAATAAAATAATGTCATCTTGTACCACCAAGTTTTTGAATGCTTTGTTATCATCCATCGATAACAGGGTCATTGCACATATGCTGGTCCATTCCCTCTGGGTTTTGCTTTCTAATAGTTGATCATGGAAAATATCTGAGATGATCAGAAAGTTTCATAAATTTTAACCTAGTTAAAGTAGGAGAAACCTTTTTCTAGAATATACAATTTGAAGATGACCATTTAGAAAATTACTTGGTCATAAGAGAGTTCCTGTCAGGCCACTTTTCAAAATATACCTAATCACTATAAAAATTTCCAAGGATATAGGAGGAAAAGAAGAGGTAGGCTCTAAGAGATATGGATAAAGGACAAATGAAAACATAAGTAGAGAGAAACGTTTTGAAGTTAACAAGAAAACTGTACAACTTTCTATTGCAAGTATTGACCTGAACAAATGAAACTGACTTGTAAATTAAGGTGCAATTAGGTTTGAATTATACTCTTCAAATTATGCTCAACAAAATGATACTTCCCACAAAGTAAACATGAATTGTATACCCACTTGTACACATTGTGATGGCTAAATGTTTGTCCAGATGTTGCTGTGAAGCTACTGTTTGACGTACTTAACATCTACAGTCAGTTTACTGTAAGTAAAGATCAGTCTCAATACTTAGGCGGGTCTCGTTCAATAAGTTGACCTTAAGAGCAAAACCTGGTTTCCCGAGTTAGAAGAAAATCAGCCTCAAGATTACACCATAGAAATTCCGCCTAAGTCTCCTGCTGTCATCGGCCCCGCAGATTTTCAACATGCCGTGTCCAACAATTGAGTGAGCAAATTCCCCCAAATCTCTATCTCTTTCTCCTTCTTTCTCTTTTTTTATACACACAGATACACACACATTTTCTTTCTCTGCAGAACCCTGACTGATACACACACGAATACAACATGCACACTTATAGACACACTATATACACACATGGGCATACCACATATATAAGCACTGACATTAAATATGAAAAACATTAGCATAAGCCAATATGAATAATATAGGAATGTCTCCAAAAGTTACTATGCATGCCACCATATACACGGCTTACCAAACTTTTTTTACCAAGGAACATTTTTGTGACCAAACAAACTGTGAAATTTGTATTAAATGAGAAGCATTTTGAGAAATTCTGGGTTAGCAACCTGAGGGAAGCTGGGAAAGTGTGGAGTACCTACCATGGGAAAGTGATGAGGTAGATCACACATGACTCAAAGAGCAGTGCTGCCCCAGAGAGTCTGGGAGCACAAATGTTGTGCAATCAGTTGGCCTACTTTATGACTTTCTTCTTAGAAACAGTAGATAGTGGGAGTTACACACCTCTTGGTATCAGCTATAGGTACAGTATAAAATCCAAAGGGTATGTAACCTAAATCCAGAAACCTGGTGCAATCATTATTGAACTTCTCCTTCATCACTTTGCATCATAAACATGCAAAAGCAGATCATTATTCCTCTTAATTTCTCTGAACTTGGTATCTTTTCCTCAATCCATCTTGCTTTATAAATGGGTCCCATCATTTTTAAGCTGAATGTATTTATTTAAGAGTTTGATAGATTTCCCTCAGTCTAGTTATCAGAGGATGCTCCTTGCTGTAGCCATAGTGATATTTCTAGAACATAAATATGATCTTATTACACTGAGGCTTAAAACCCATTACTTTCAACGTGATGGGAAGATCCAAATTCAGAAAGGCTCACTAATGGGTACCTGATGCCACCCTTCCCAGTCCTCCGTCCGCCTTCTCCCTTACCGTACCCCCTCGTGAACCGTAAACCCAAACACAGTATATGGAATACAGTTCCCTAAGTCAAGATGCCGAGTTTGCATGTCTTCCTGTCTCATGTAAGATTTGTCCATGGCTCAGGATGCTAACCACTGAGCCATCGAGGTGCAAAGCCATGTCTAAAATGTGTACTCACAGTTATATGAGCGAACAAAAAATAGACCTAAGAAAGTGGGGGCTTCTGCAGTCACTACTTCTTGTAGGGGACAGAGGACTTAGACATTTATTTCTAATTTAAAAACATGCATAAAACATACGCCCTAATTGTGGAGTATCTGCAGGGTTCAATTTGTTAGGATCAGGGGCTCCTAAGTGATGCCATGTCTCCATTTCATTCTTCATTCTTTTAATAATACATTTTAAAATATTTGCTAGTATATTCTGAAGCTATATAGCATAGAGTACAGCTTCTGTAATCGAAATAATCACATGCATACATATGATAAAAAAGTGACAATGTATTACACTCACAAAAAAGTTAAACTATAAATCATTTTGCTACCCAACCAGTTACTTTTCAGAAAATAACGTTTTGTTATCATTGTAATATGAATTATTTATTTAGAAATTTTTAAATATAGATGCACTCAAAGAAGAAAAAAACTTGTCCATACATATATTTTTTGAAAAATAACCATTACTAACATTTTGTTTCAGTTTATATCATTTTATCACATTCTTTATACAAATATAATTTTTTTGTATTAACAAAATTACATTAAACAGTAATGTTATCTAATAAACTGTTTTATCTGGAATAAAATATACTGTGTTTATCTTTCCATATTATCACATATTTTGTCATAGAATAATTTTCAAAGGCCTCATACTGCTGTATAATATGGAACTACTGTCATTAAATAATTAATTTTCTATGCCTAGATACTAAGTTTTTTTCACTGTTGTTTTATTATAAAATTAACCTAGAAGATTCTTATAGCTATGTCTCTGTGTACAAAAGGCCCCTTTCCCCTTTCAGACTGATTCCTAGAGGAGGAATTGCTCAGTCCAGGGCTATTGAAGTTCAGACACACTGATAATGCAATGCCACATTTCTCTTCAGAAGTGCTGTAACAATCTTCATTACCATCAGCAAGGTATGGGACTGCCCATTTTCTATAATATTGACAGACTTAGCTGTTTAACCATTTCTAAAACGATTTTTCAATGACTATTTGTAGCCAATTTTCCTAAGACCTTGTTTTTGCTGCCCTGGTTTTCTTTTTTTTAATACAAGAAACATTGGTATGAAAAATATAATTAGTAAGAAACATAGCTCACTTCCCAATGAGCCTAAAAGACAGGGGCAATGTGGAGAGGAGGGGATCTTGCAGAATGTCTAGGAAAATTATCACAAAGAGAATTAAGAACTCAGGTACGTGATTTTACAATGTTCATGGCTGTTATTTTTTAGCTAGTTAGATGGTATGGAAAATATCAGGGCATCATATGTGTGAGTGTGTGTAGTGTATGCATATTTTTAAAAATTTTGGTTAGCATAAATTAACTGTGTTAGAACAGGCTTAAATTCACAATCAGATACTAAAGAAAATGCTATGGTAAGATATTAGGTTATAAAATGAAAACATTCCACAGTATGTTTAGATTCGACTAATAGTCCAGTAGATGAAGCAGAAAGAAAGAAAAGGAATACATTGAATTAAGTGATTGTAAAAAATTCATGAGAGAAATAGTGATACATCTACACAGGCTTGTAAGCAGGACCTATTTAGCTAAGCAAGCTGACATTGATATTCAGCTGACTGGGAGATTAAACCAACAGCAACAACAACAAAAAAAAACCCCTGACTATTATTCATGGAGGGCTATAAAGCACAAGACTACGCCCGTGTCTGTTTTTACATTTACACTCCCTCACTTCGCCCATTCTCACTATGCCCATGTTAATTCTACTGGGCAGCTTTTACATTTATCTTTCAATTTTCTCTAGGTCGCTGCTAAGGAGCGCTTTTATCAAGTGGATGTAATTACAACATTCAAATCTTATCACTGTCATCATTTTCCTCTCGAGAAAATAAGACTGTTTTATTTCAACAAAACCTTGCGTGCGAGATGAAGAGCCAGCTCCAGAGTTCTCTGTATACAGAAAATAAATATTACATAGAAGCATTTCCTTTCCCCTGGGAGTGGCCCAGAGGGAGGCAGGGCAACCTACCCTGCCCATTCAGCTCAGGTCAGGGCTTGTCAGGGAAGCAAGAGCCAGACATGTAATTACTTCAACAGGAGAGGGTAACAGCAAAGAATAAAAAGGAAGTATTAGCTGAGGAGGCTTTACTCCTCCTCCAGCAAAACTGGTCATCCTAATAAAAATATAAATAAGCGAATCAGGGAGGAAGCGCCAGCAGGTCTGACAAGGCACTGTCATGGGGCTGTCCATCACTTATTTAAAGACGTATAATCTTTTCTAACAGCATAGTGTTCAAGGTAAAAGGACCGGGATTCGTGAGAAGAGAAACTGACTCATGACAAAGCCTTGGTTCTTTAAACAGATCTTTTTTTTTTCTTTTTAAAGTTTTTTTTTATATATTCAGAGAGAGAGGGAGAGGGAGAGAGGGGAAGAGAGAAAGATGCCGATTTGTTATTCCATTTATTGTGCAGTCATTGGTTGATTCTTGTATGTGCCCTGACCAGGGATCGAACTGCAACCTTGGGATATGGGAATGATGCTCTATCCAGCTGAGCTGTCCAGGCAGAGGCCAGGAGGTCTTTTTTTTAATGCAGATTCTAGCTCCAGTTCTCAGGGTCTTTCCCTTGCAGCAGCTGGGTGGAGGAGATACAGAGGGGTGGCTTGCTTTAGATTTACCCTAAAGAAACACAACCCCTGGTTTCACATTCATCACTAAGTTGTATTTTTCATGACTAGGATGGAGTGTAACTGTTTTTCTCCCTTTCTTTTTTACTTTTTAATTCTTTAAAGCACACCAGCCAGCATCCTAGCAATTCCCAAGTCCATGTGCATGTGTCTGTGACTGCCCGTGGGAGTGTATGAGATTTACCTGTGTGTGTATACTCTGACAACAATGCCATACTTGACCACACTGTTCTCTATAGCATACAGTCTGTCGTAGAGAACACCAATCAGAAACCTGAATTTGGTAAAGGGTCTCTTTTTCCTCTTATGGAAATGCAGGGGTTGTTTAGTGTTGCTGTGTGATCACAAATTCGTAGCTTTATGAGGTTTGTCCAGAAGATATCCAGCCATGTAATATGAAAAATAGACACATTTACTGAGGAAGATATAAGATGCAAGAAACAGCCCTGGCTGGTGTAGCTCAGTGGATTGAGCTCGGGCCTGTGAACCAGAGGATCGCGGTTCGATTCCCAGTCAGGGCACATGCCTGGGTTGCAAGCTGGTTCCTTGCAGGCCAACTCCCAGCAGGGGATGCACGAAAGGCAACCATACATTGATGTTTCTCTCCTTCTCTCCTTCCCCTCTAAAGATAAATAAGTAAATAAAATCTTTAAAAAAAAAAGATGCAAGAAACATTGGACATAGGACAATGATGCCTCAGTCCCCTTGAAAGTAGGCACCTGGGGACCTCACACAGTTCTCCAAATTGCCATCAGCTGCCCCATCGTATTTTCCTGAATCTCATCAGCAGTCTGAAATCTCTTCCCTTTCGAAGGTGATTTTAGTTTTGGGAAAACCAGAAGTTGCAGGACACCAAATCTCGCCTTTAGGGGGGCTGAGTTACCTGGGTGATTTGATGTCTTAACAAAAAACTGCAGGAGACATGATAGATGAGCAGGCAAATTGTCGTGATAAAGCTGCCAATCACCAGTTGCCCATAGTTGCAGCCTTCCGAATCATCCAAATAGTTTCCGTGGAGGAATATTCAAGCTTCATGCAAAATTGGATGCAGATTTTGCATGAAGCTTGAATATTCATCATATTCAAAATGAATATTCAGTCATTTTGAATGTGATGACCACACAGTACACATGCTCACTCAACAGCATCTGCTGTCCCCACTGACTAGTACAGTGAAGTTATCAGTGATCACAACAGTGCACATTCTAGTCCACTCTCCTTAGCTGCCAGGTACATCAATGTCGTGCAAACCATTCTCGTTGTATTAACAATGGCTGGACTTTTTCTGGACAGACCTTGTACTGCTCAGATTGTAACACTGAAATCAGGCTGTCATGAATACTTGCACTCTGTGATTCTGAAAGAACATTTTAATTAAAGGGCTGTTGGGGGCAATGGTGGAGCTGTGTGGTTGCCGCAGGGAAGGCCAGAGAGCTGCTTTCAGAATGTCAAGGTATCCCATAGCCACAAACACATCATGCTATTTAAGTTATATCTTTTACCCACTGCAGTTGGCAACCATCAGAATGCAAAGGAAACCAGGAGGGGGTGAAAAACGACATCTTCTAAAAAGGGCGAAAGGATTGATTTTTACATCAGTCGTTTGAATGAGTGACTCTCTCCAGAGGGCTCGGAAAGGAGGCTCCTCTCTGAATGCTAGGAGTGGCTGTGGATTTGAATAATGGATTAGGAAGGGCACAAACATCACGATCTTCAGATTTCTCCCGCTGAATCAGGACAGCTTGTCCAAAGCACCTGGGAGAAAGCTATTCTTCACCTTGGAAACGCTGCGACAGGGGGCCCGAATAATGACATTACAAGAGGGAGCAAGTCCCCAAAGACCAGGGCGGCATGAGGCTGGGCTAGAATGATCAGAGGCCGTTAGCGGTAGGTGGGTGGGCCTCTGAGCACTTTTCTGTTTGTCATTTGTTTCCCCTAGGGCGGCTGCGTGGGGGCAAGACATTGTACATTCCGAATGCTTGAAGGAGACCAGGTTGTGGGGGGAGGAGGATCCTAATTATATTCCGACTAGAGTCTTGGATGGTGCTGTCCTTAGAGACCCTCATGTTGCCAGCCTATTACTTATTTCTGAATGCTTGTTATTTTAGGAGAGGTGCCTGATTTGTGTGACTTCTGAATGGAAGCCTAAAAATCACCTCTCAAATAAAATAACAGCAACAATAATAATAATACTGTTCCGTCTACAGGAATGGGAAATCATGATATAACCCACTCTTATATCTTAGGAAAGGATTATATATTTAAAATAGGCAACCCAAACTATCCTAAACAATCCAGGTCTCCAGCACTTTCTCTGAAGGGTTAAAGGAAACATTTACCTTGGGAGGTGATGGGGAAAGCTGTGGGGAAGAGTTGGCTGCCCGACAAGAGGAGGACAAGACAGTGAGTGGGAGGGAGCACAACCAAGACATTTTTCTGGTCAATGAACACCAGCAAACAATTTCAGGGATGGAAGCAGACATCTTCCATCTCCTTCTAAACAAAAAATGGAACGAGCAGCCGTATGTGAGGCTATGTAAACAGGACCCTTCTGATCCCAGGAGTTAACAAAGACAGTGCCAGGAAAATGAGTCATTCCGGCATCACCACGAAAGCCAAGGCAGAGGTTGGGGCTGAGTCACATGAGAATAAAATCTAAACTCCTGTCCCTGCCTCCTTGTCCAGCTCCCTGGATGGTGCAGGCAGAAAGGACGCTCAGCTGCGCCCCCTATGAACATTGGCTGTGTGGATAAATAAGCCAGAAAATGAAGCCTTTTTGAAAAGGATTTTCTTAACTATGATTTTTCCCACTACCCTAGCCAAAACAGCCGCTCAGCCCTTCTTTTCTTTTACCTGAGCTATCCAGGCTGGGGTCTACAGTAGGGAGTAACTGTACTCAAGACAATAGCACACTCCAAGGAGTCCTCAATCGGTAATGCGTGGACATATGCATATGCCCATCTGTCCAGCTCAGGACTATTGGGTGGGTAACAATCCCTGTACACAGAACACCTTTCCTTCACCTCCTGAAGCAAGTTCTTGTGTCCCTGAAGAGCTCTCTTCAATCTCTGACTACAGTGTTTAATACTGGCTTAGTCAGCCCGCGTGTCTAGGACAAGTCATTGGCCAAGACACAGCCACTGCCCTCGCAGAACTAATAGTCTTTTTGGTAAGATGAATTAAGTAAACATATACCGTTTGATCATAACAACAAAATAAGGGAGAGCCAAATTTATAATCAAGAATCAAGGTGAATATATAGACAAAGTTATAGGCATCTCAAGGAGACATTTAAAAATATATGTATCTACCTCGTTGGTCAATGAGTACAAATCTCCAGTTATAAGATAAATAGGTTTTGGGGACTTAATGTGCAGCATGGAGATAATGTATAATAATATATTGTATTCTTGAAAGTTGCTCAGAGAGTAGATTTTAAGTGTTCTCATCATAAAAAGTTAATTATATGCCCTTAGAGAGATGTTAGATAACACTACAGTGGGAATCATATTATAGCATGTAAGTGTATCAAATCAACATGTCATACATCTTCAATTTACTCAATGTTATATAGGTCAATTATATCTCAAAAGCTAAAAAAATAGCAAAAATATATCTATGCAATATATATATAAAGATATGCATTTATAAGACGTGTATGTATGTATAGTACAAGTCGGGTTCTAAAACTGAGATGGGATGATCTCAAAGCCCTTCAGAAGGTGTAACAGTGAAACAGGTGGAAGAAAAGAAAGATGATACTCCTCTATTCACGGTGGAACACAGCTTAGCCTAAAGAGAATACTATTTTTGACCCACAGGTAAGCACCACACAAGCCACTTTAAAATGTTTCTTTCATCTTTACAACTCCCTGAAAACTTGGTATGAGATACCCTCTAGGATGGCCAAAGTTACACATGAGTTGAGGAGTCAGGATTTACACCAAATTATTTCCTGACTTCCAAGCCCATGCTGTCTATACTGCGAGTATGAGATTAAGAAAGACACACTGAGAAACTCAGCTTCCATTTTTCCCATGTCTCAAGAACACATAGTAAAGTCAAATAAATAAAAGACTCGCACATTATTGGAGAATTTCTCTGTGTGTAGGATTAAACTATGGAATCTCTCCTTCGACATTTAGCAACAGTTTTTCAAGCATGTGCTATCATTTGTTCTTTGTTTCCAAAGTTGAATTGTCAGCAGCAACCCGCTTGAGTTCATTGTGAGTTGAATTGAGGCTAAAGAATCAAGTCTTCCTGGAATCCCGGTGACTTTATCTTTGTGTCTGTTTCATGAAGTTAAGGAAAGCTATTGTTTTATCACTATAGCCTCAACATCCTTTCTTTCTTTGTAGTTGTATTTTTAATTTAAGAGAAAAACATGAGTGAAGCATTTGGTGTCCATCCTGCATGCAGCCCAGGACGGCTACGAATGCAGCCCAACACATAATGGTAAAACTTAAAACCTTTTTCCTCATCAGTTTTCATTAGTGTTTGTGTATTTAATGTGTCTTCCAAGATAACTCATCTTCTTCCAGTGTAGCCCAGAGACACCAAAAGTTTGAACACCCCTCACTCACTTCAGACACTATAGCCAAAGGTGGTGGTGCTTGTCGAATAGTTTTGTTTGGCCAAAAAAAAAAGCACCTGCATTTATTAAGTGTTCATTTTGGAGCTGACCTATGGAAATCCCAATTCTGGGTACAGAATGAAGCCTCAAGCTTTTGAACAATGCACAGGTGAAAGTGTGAGTTGTAAGGAGTCAGGCTGAAGAATGCTAGTATCGGTGATTACGGCACAGGTCCCTGTGTTTTCAACCGTCTGGAAATGTGCAGAATAATTTAGTCTCTTAGAAAGTAGAATAATTTTGGATTAATTCACTCTTATGTAAGACATTCCATTGAGGGGAAAAACAAAAAAAAGCCTTTCGAAAAGTGCTTCTCTAAACCAGAGTTTGAAAAATGCACTTATGTTGTATATGAAATATGACAATACATATATTAATAATCAGAATGATCACCTTTTTGTATATTTGGTATGATATTTAAATTCTAATCTCTCAGCATCCCATTTGGGACTAATAGTTGCCTCAGAGCAACTATAGAATTATAGGGACAGATCACCCTGAGAGAGTTTAGCTGGAAATAAGTAGCGTTCCTTACAGTTTATCAAAATGAATCTAAAGAAATATGTACAGGTACTGGTGTTATGACTAAGATGAACTAGCCACCACAGTAAGAAAAATGACCTGATTTATAAGGTGAAATATTTTATGTATTTTATGTTCTAAAGAATCATTCAAGTAATAATGACCTACCCATATTTTTCGGACTATAAGATGCAACCCCCCCCAAAATTTGGGAGGAAAAAGGGGTGCATTTTATAGTTCAAATGTAGCTTACCTGGCTCACTGTGGGGAGGAGGGGCCATGGTGGAGCAGAGTCACAGGTTATTAAATATTTCACCACATTTTTGCTTCAAAATTTTTTTTCTATTTTCTTCCTCTAAAACATAGGTGTATCTTATGGTCCAGTGTGTCTTATAGTCCTAAAAACACAGTATATTTTGAATACCTAAGGTCAGGGATTACCTATCTATTTATCTATTTATCTGTCTACCTATCAATCTACCTACCTATCTACCTATCTACCTCTTTATCATATTTCCAGAGGAATATATATATATATTATATATAATCAAGTATGAAATTTAGTTTACAACCAGAAATGCAGGACATCTTTTTCTCTAAATCCGATTTAATTGCCTCAAAGTTTGCACCAGTAAAATACAGGAATTTCAATTTGAGTAATTTGGAGGCTATCTACCTGCAGAGATATAAATATGAATGAGGCTGAAGTCTTAATCCATGGAGGTTGTCATTTTTTGATGATCGATGACGTCGTTGTCAACTACCAGTCCTCGCCATCTCATTCCTTCAAACTGCTGCCGCAAGCTGTCTCTGACGTGACCCTCGCCCAAGCTCCCTCAGTAACGTGAGGCCCCACAGCCCGTCTCTTATCTGGGGTGCTGAGACAGGCCCACAGTCCCTAGCATCCCATCACCGGTTCTTCCCCCATTTAGGGAGCAGGTAAAACGTTCCCTCTGGGATAGAATCTCCCCCCTCCCCTGTTCAAAGCACATCCTTCCCTATGTGCCCCCTTATCTTCTTCTTGGCCTTTAGAAACATAGTGTTTTTGTGTTAACTTCCCCTGTTATATACAGAGCTTTGATATTGTATAGTTTTTTAATTTTATGTTTTGTTAATCATATCCTGGAAAATGTGTGAGACAGTTTACTCCATTCAACAATTCCATGCACAGTATGAATGGCTATGCATTAGGTCAGCATACATCTAAACATACATACAATGCCCAGATAATTGATTTAAAATTTAAACTGCTCATATCAGGTGCACATACCCCTTCTTAATTTGTTTTTCATTACAGTTTACATTCAATATTATTTTGTATTAGTTTCAGGTGTACAGCATAGTGGTCAGACAATCATATACTTTACAAATTTATCCCCTTAATATTTCCAGTACCTACCTGGCATCATACATAGTTATTACAATGTTAATGACTATATTCTCTATGTTGTAATTTATACCCCCATTACTATTTTGTAACCACTATTTTGTGTACTTTTTAATTTCTTTGCCTGTTTCACTCAACCTCCAGCCCCTTTTCTCTGGCAACCATCTGTCTGTTCTCTGTATCTATGAGTCTGTTTCGGTTATTTGTTCGTTTATGTCATTCTGTACAACCCACACATAAGTAAAATCACATGGTATTTGTCTTTCTCTGATTGACTTATTTCACTTACCCTTTTTAAAAGAGCATTTGATACTGGATACTAAGTATCTCAAAGACTCACAGTAGGGAAAAAACATGGTTGTTAAAATAGCCTTGTACAGTTGCTATAAACAGAATTTTTTAACATGCAAACTGTACAGTGAGTACAGTGTCTAAATCCACAAAGATGCTTTAAATAGAGTATTCCTGTAATGTAACATCTTGTGTTTTCATATTTCCCATCATATTCAAAAATACTCTTCAACATAAAGAAAAAGTACAATATATTTGCATAGTAGGAATTAAGAGCTAAAAACACCAGATACTGTACAGATACTGGAAAAATAAAATATAGTACTTTCTAATTTCTGTATATATTAAAAGTGTTTCTACTTATAAATCATTATATACAGAATTACTATCGAATTCATGATGTTTTTAAAAATAAAATAACTTTTATTTAAATTCTGGAGTCACAGAATTAAGCTATGATTATTTTCTTGAAGACAAATAGATGTCGCAATAATGCTTATTGACTATTTTTTATAGAAAGGGATAAAGCTAAGCCAAATAACATAAAGGGAAAAATCTAGTAATAACTGAAAAATTAATTAAGATGTGTTTATCTATCAATAAAGAAACTCAATTTTTTGAAAAGATATCCTGCTTTCTTTACAAATCGCTGATAAAAATAATTAAGCATTTTAATTTTTATAATTAAGCTTGCATTTCATTCATGTTCCACTCCCTTGAAGGAACGAGACAGTACTGGGGGAGGAGGGGTTGGCTTGTAGGTTGCCTCAGGGAGTATTCGCCTCGTTCATTCAATAAATATTCATTATGTTACTTACAAACCATACAGAGTTAGTTACAAAGCATATGGAACAGGGATGTCAAACTCATTGTCACTGAGGGCCCCATCAGCCTCACAGTTGCCTTCAAAGGGCCAAGTGTCATTTTAGGACTGTATAATGTAACTACTCCTTAACAGCTAAGTGAGAGCTTGGCACTGCCACTGGGTAGAAGCAAGATGCCAGCTGGATAAAACAAGATGGAGGGCCGGATTCCACCTGTGGGCCTTGTGTTTGCCACCTGTGGTACAGAGAATAAGACAGGCACTGTCCAAGCCATCATACAATCAAACCCAGGCCATTATTAGATTAATAACGATTATGCATCTAAATGTATAGAGTCACAATTTCTTGGTTTTGAATGAACCAGTATTGTTCTTAGGTGTGCATACTAAGAACACATGAATACACATGTGTTTTATTTCTAACAACAAAGTTGGCTGTATATTAGGTATTTCACCACACATTACATGTGGCTTATTGCCTCGAATGTTCCACTAGTCTGGAAAGCTAAAAGGGCCTTCCAAAGGGAATTGGATAATTCAAATAAGAAGAGTTAACAACATTTGAAAAGGCATGTTTTACAGTTAATGATGACCCGTACTCAGCTTATTTATGGTTTACTCCTAAAGTTTGGTTCAAAATGATAATTCATTTCTTACACACTCATAGTATTATTTCAGACCTCCTGGCAATTTGTAACATTTTGAGGACAGACTAGAATTGAAAGCTGTTATAGTCAGTTATTGCTGTATAACAGACAAAAACCCCAATTTAATTGTCTAAAACAAAAAATACTTGACGATGTTTGTATATTCTGTATATTTCCGAGAATTTGGAAAAGGCACAGCACAGATGGCTTACCTATGCTTGTCAGTGTCAGCTGGGAGACTTAAAGACCTGAGGTGACTCGAAGGCTAAGACTGAGACCATCTAAGAGCTCACCATTCACAGGACTAGACAGCGGGGTCAGCTGTGGCTGACCTCGCCAGCGGCTATCAGCCTCAAGAGCTACTGTGGCTTTTCCACGTCATTGTTCTTTCTCTTCACAGCCTAGTGACTGGTTTCAAAGAGTGAGCTTCTAGGCAGAAACTGTACTGCCTCATAGGACTTAGTCACTAAGTGTCACTGTCACCATAGACATAGGCCTACACATCCAAGGGGACCAGAGACCCATAGTTTAAAAGGAGTGTTAATATTACAAGGTAAAAAGAACATGGAGAATGAGGTAGCTGGTTGTGGTCATGCTGGAAAACTCAGTCCACCAGAGAGGCAACTAAAATTTAAACACTTTTCTTTTTCGTCACATGTTTTGACTATGAGCATATTGTTGTGCTATATGCTTTTGCAGAAATGATTAGTTTAATAGTAATAATGATAAATAACAATAGGGCATGTAATATATATTAGTACAATTATATATAACTTACAATATAATAAGTAAGTGTACTGTAAGAAAAAGCATAGTACAATAAATAAAAATACAATAATAACTATTATTTTTATATCATGGCTATAAGAATTTACCCACAGATATGTTTTTTATGACTCTAAACTTAGTAGATAGAAACTTAAGGATTAGTATTTTTAAGTAATTGAAATGCCATATGTTAGAATAAAATGGGAAATGTGAGAATGTGTTATGCGTAATAAGTATTGCTCCAAGAAATTTTCATTTTAATTGTGTGTGTGTAACTGGCTACGAATAAAATGTGTGTCTGGCCAATTTTCAATCAAAAAGGCATGAAAGCCACTTCTCTAAACTATATTAAGAGAATTCTAGATAAATTTTGCAAACCGTGAACAAAGAAAACTAAACCACATAATTAATTACATTAAGATTATCTCTTAAAAATAGTTAAAATTTGGTTACCATTTGTCGGTGAAAACTATTTTACTTTTAAAATAGATCAGATCCCTTCTATAGAAACCACTAAAAGAGTCCATTGTTTGTTCACAGTGCCTGAAATTTCTATAATAAAAGCAAATTTTCACATATAAGTCATTGCTTCACCTCCTCATCTCTGTGTAAGGGAAGGAGATGGGAAAGATACAGGCAGTTGTTTGAAAGTGAATCCAGATTACTAAAGAACAAGGTTAAAAAGATGGAGAACATAGCTCTTGTTTTGTTTTTTAATAGTATAGAACACATGGTATATAAACTTTTATAAAGGGGGAATCTTATGGTGAATTTTGACACTTTGGTGCACACAGGAACCCTGTCCAGAGACTTTAAGGTGCAGTGACATCAGTGAATGCTTTCTGTACTTGATAGTGCTCCAAGTGGACTTTTCCACTTGAGAAAAAAAAAATTTAGTGTTTATCCAGCTTTCTTTTTTTTAAATTTATTGAATTATTTTTTAAGTAGTTTTCTGTCTATTACTCCCATCCCATCCCACTCCCATGCTCCCCCCTCCCTCCCATTTCCACCCTTGTCAGTTGTTGTCCATGTGTCCTTTATATAGGTTCCTCTAAATCCGTCCCCTATTTCCCCTGAAATTCCCTCCCCTCTCCCCTCTGGTCACTGTCAGCCTGTTCTCTATTTCAGTGTCTTTGGTTATATTTTGATTGCTTGTTTGTTTTGTTGTTTAGATTCCTGTTAAAGATGAGATCACATGGTACTTGTCCTTCAACACCTGGTTTATTTCACTCAGCATAATGCTTTCCAGTTCCATCCATGATGTTGCAAAAGGTAGGAGCTCCTTCTTTCTTTCTACTGCATAGAATTCCATTGTGTATATGTACCATAGTTTTTTGATCCATTCATTTACTGATGGGCACCTAGGTTGCTTCCAACTCTTGGCTATTATAATTGTGCTGCTATGAACATTGGGGTACATATGTTCTTAGGGATTGGTGTTTTAGGGTTCTTAAGATACAATCCTAGCAGTGGAATTGCTGGATCAAAAGGCAGGTCCAATTTTAGTTTTCTGAGATAATTCCATACTGTTTTCCATAATAGTTGTACCAGTCTGCAATCCCACCAACAGTAGACCAGAGTCCCCTTTTCCCCACACCCTCTCCAACATTTGTTGTTTATTGATAGCCAGTGTAAAGTGGTATCTCATTGTGGTTTTAATTTGCATCTCTCTGATAGCAAGCGATATTGAGCATCTCTTCATGTGTCTCTGGATCCTCTGTATGTCCTCCTTGGAGAAGTGTCTGTTCAAGTCCTTTCCCCATTTTTTAATTGGGTTAGTTGTCTTCTTAGAGTGAAGCTGTGTGAGTTCTTTGTATATTTTGGAGATTAAACCTTTGTCTGAGGTATCATTGGCAAATATGTTTTCCCATCCAGTTGGTTGTCTTTTTATTTTAATGCTGTTTTCTTTAGCCACGCAGAAGGTTTTTATTTTGATGAGATCCCATTTGTTTATTCTTTCCTTTATATTCCTTGCTTTAGGGGACATATCAGTAAAAATGTTGCTGCGTGAAATATCTGAGATTTTCCTGCCAAAGTTCTCCTCCAGGACTTTAATGGTGTCACAGCTTATATTTAAGTCTTTTATCCACCTTGAATTTATTTTGGTGTGTGGTGTAAGTTGGTGCTCAAGTTTCATTTTTTTGCATGTAGCTGTCCAGTTCTCCCAACACCATTTGTTGAAGAGGCTATCTTTACCCCATTTTATGTTACCGCCCCCTTTGTCGAATATTAATTGACTATAGAGAGTTGGGTTTATTTCTGGGTTCTCTGTTCTATTCCATTGGTCTATGTGCCTGTTTTTATGCCAGTGCCAGGCTGTTTTGATTACAGTGGCCTTGTAATACAGTTTGATATCAGGTATTGTGATCCCTCCTACTTTGTTCTTCTTTCTTAACATTGCGGCTGCTATTCGGGGTCTTTTATGGTTCCATATAAATTTTTGAAGTGTTTGTTCTATGTCTGTGAAATATGTCATTGGTACTTTAATAGGTATTGCATTGAATCTGTAAATTGCTTTGGGTAGTATGGACATTTTGATCATGTTAATTCTTCCAATCCATGAACATGGTATATGTTTCCATTTGTATGTGTCTTCCTTGATTTCTTTCTTCAGTGTTGTGTAGTTTTCTGCATACAGGTCTTTTACCTCCTTGGTTAGATTTATTCCCAGATATTTTATTTTTGTTTTTGCTATATCAAATGGGATTTTTTTTCTTGATTTCTGCTTCTGCTGTTTCATTTTTAGTATACAAAAATGCCTTTGATTTCTGGATATGTACATGGAAAATCCTATAGACTGTACCAAAAAACTGCTCGAACTAATAAGTAAATTTGGCAAAACGGTAAGAAAAAAAATTTTAAGTGAGGCCGAAGAGTTATACATTGAAATTTTCTCCATTAAGTAGCTGTCTTACAATTGGAAGAAATGTCCAATCAACTGGAAGGTCATGACTGAAAGATGAGAGAGATGCTCTTTGCAAATATGCGATCAACTCTTCTCTAGATCCATTGAAATAGTGATGATGTTGCCCCCAAATAAATGTGAATTACCTAATGATGATTATTCAGTTATGCGTCTGTGCATTTATCAAATATATACTGACTATCATATGTCAGAAGCCATGACAGACCCAAGAAATATAATAATAAACAAGACAGGGAAGTCCTTTGCTCTCATGAGGTTTGCACTGAGAGATTCAGTTGTAGAGAGTGACTCTGAGAAGCAATTATTATACAATGTTTCAAGCAGTTTTTTTTCCTTAACTCTTGAGCACACAAGTTTTTCTATCCCATATATTTTGCATCAAAGCCATCACCGAGTTACCAAAAGCAACACTGCAGGTATGTCGTAATAGTCTAACAAGTTATAGAAACCCCTGTTTGCTTTTTTTAATTGTTGAGAAGCATGACATAGTGTAAGCTAAATAAGTCAGTGTCAGCAAAATAATTGTCAATCCTATGAACCAGAAATTTTAGCCGAAGCAGGTATCTGTATTCTTCAATTATAAATTACCATGATAAACTGCAAACATGAAGATGTTTCTGGGCCTTATTTCCCTTATTAAGGCCAAGTATGTTTTATTGTTACCATTTAAAAATTGGGGCCTTGTTTTGTTTCGTTCTTCCTTCAAAAGGGGAAGTGTGGGAAAACTACTGGGTGTTTCTTAGTCATGTTTATATTGTATAATTTGCACAGAGTGTTCTTCTACAGAATTTTGTTAAAGAAATTCACATTGAGTATTCATTGGTTTTAGAATTTGAGTTTGTGTAGAAAATGGGGAGGAACAACTTGCAGCAAAAAAAAAATGTGTGTGTAGACAGAGGAGAAAGGAGAGAGATTGAGGGAGAGATGCACTTAGTTTTCTTGTGCTTTAGTTTCAAAGCTGCTATTATTGTTCTTGTCGTTTTTCTGGGGTGGGTGGGCAAGCCAGTTCCATTCTTTCAACACTTACAACTGAAAGTCATGTTCAATTAGCTAGTATTTCACACTCACTGATCTCAAACACATTTATAGGATGGTTATTGAACTGGGTGATCCCATTTCCCCCTTCCAATTTCCACAACAATGTTCCCAGAGTAATTAATTGTGTTTCTTTTAACTCTCAAAATTGTCCCTATTTGGACAATAAATTCCATGGTCATTTTACTAGTGAAGGATTGTGGAAGTTTCAAAACAAGTTCAATGTAAAGAATTAAATTCTATTTTGATTTTGGCCTTTGTATGGTAGAAATCATTGATGATCACAAAATAAGAGATGGCACCTGACTTTTAATTTTGAAAAATGCTTCCTCAATAAAAAGTCTAGATTGAGGACTCAACCTGCATAATAACTCATTATGTTTATTTTGGTGAATGCCAATAAAAATGGGAGGAGAATCATTTGGAACCAGACTTTTGGGATTTCTAGTCCCATGTGGATCAATCCTATACTACAGCTCCTATTTTGTGTCCCCTCAAACCAAGCCAAACCAAACCAAACCAAACCAAAGTGACATGGCTGAATCTGAAAATCTTCCCAGTAACAGGATGAAGCCAAGTGATGAGATGGTGAAGGTGGAGGAGCCAGGACCTCGGTTTTAATCCTCACTTTGCCCCTCACTGGAAGTGGAGGTTGGTAACCGTGGAGAATCACCCTTCTCCTTTGGGGCTCAGTTTCATCATCTATTAACTGAAGACCTTGGGATCCATCCAGAGTTTTCAGACTTTGTTGTTCATGTGGAGTCTAGAGGCAAGGCGGGGGTGTCAGTCAGAATATTCAGAAGCTCTTTTCTCTAACTGTATCTCAGGGGAAACCCTAAAGAAAATGAAAAAGATAAAAGTGAACTACTATAACTCAGAAATTTCCACCCACACCTCATTGTACTTATGCTGGTTAGGACTCTTTTGGTGGCAAATGACGGAAAACACAACTCAAACCAATGTAGCCAACAAAGAGAACCTCCTGGCTTTTATGAACAAATGCCAAAGGTGGATAAGACTTGAGGTGAAAACTCAAAAGGTGTCACAGGGACATAGTATCTATTTTTGACTTCACTTGTCTCTGTATTGCATTTATTTTCATGTTACCCACGGTGTTAACATAGCCACAAAACTCTCCCAGTGTGAATTACCCCAGACTCAGTTTCCCCCAAATCTTTCTAGTGTTCCTAATACAATGTCCAGAATTCATGCAGACTGGAGCATTTTGGCTTCATTCTCTCATCAATCATTCATGACTGAGGGATGAGGTACCCTAAATGGCCAGGCCTATTAAGAGGCAAATATTAATTCGGATGGATCTGACTGTTCCTGTTCTGGCATGTGTCTGGTCTGCAAATCGATGTAAAATTGCAATAGCCCCCTGCACAGCCTTCTCCATGAACAAAGTAGTTTCTAGCTTCATTTTCCTCCATAGTACCTGTCACTACCTGATACACTTATTTTTGCATATTTGTTTATTTATTGACTATTCCTCTTCAACTAGAGCACAAGCTTCATGAGAGCAGATATTTTTATCCCCTGACCTAGAAAAGTGCATGATATTTGGGGGGGGTCATTAATGGATAACCCTGTGAAAAACATATTATTCACATTCTATAGATAAGAAAGGAAACTAAGGTACAGAAGTAAATGTTAAAAGTGCCCAGAATTATGGAGCTATTAAATAGCTGAGCTGGGATGCACACCACAAAGTCTGAGTCAGGAGATCACCCTTTTAATCATTATACCAGTTGCCAGAAAAAAAATGCACATATGTTTTTTTAAGCATCCTGAAATTATCAGGGACCTCAAGACTCAACCTCAGGTTTCCATGCTAACACAAAGCCCTACTACAGAAGATTGTGTCATAGTCATCAAAGAACAACCCAACTTCTCTGAAAATTAGTGCAACTATCAGCTCATTTGCAAAGTTTGAAGTAAGTATTTCAGCCCTATCAGCATCATTACCTTTCACTTATTGAGCCCAGACACTGCTATGTAACTTTCTCAAACTTCTCCCATTCATAGATGACACAGCTGGGTAGAAATTAGTCTCTAAAAATACTTTCACACAACCGGCTTGTTTTCTAGTCACTGTCTGCTTATGTTGTGCTCATTCCATCTGTCAATAGACGTGAGTCACACATTCGACCTTTCAGCTTTACTTGCGCACATAAATTTCTTCCAATTTCCTGTGTAACAAACACTTTTAACTCTTTAGGGCTTTGTAATTTGTCCAGAGGTCATTCAGGAACGATTCAAAGAACCAAGAAAGCCCTCTGTGTGATAAATGTGGCTTGAGGCCTTTATAACAGAAATACATTTTTCTTTTACTGTTTGACTAATAAATGTAGGTCAATACACAGAGACAGACTTACATATATATTTTTGCATTCATATGTGGTTGTGTATGTACATATGACCAAACCTCCCAGGGGCTTTCCAGAAGGGAGAAGCAAAACCATTTAAAGAAGAAGACACGTGTATCTACTAGCAAATTCCTGCTGACCCTTCCCAGATCCATGCAGTTTTTTCTCTCACAATTTGTGTGAAAGAAGCCTTGAAAGTTCTGGTGAGCAAGGAAAGTTGATCCCTCTCTAACACCTACCTTTGATCATCACTGTTTCATCAAATTAGTCTAATTGTCTTAACAATTCTGACTACACACAATAAACTATGCAAGTTAGAAAGAGTGATGGCAGAAACACATGTCTGTTTTGATAAGTTATATTTGACTGAGTTTAAGTTAAGCCTAGGTCCACCATTTCACAAAATCCACAAACCATCCCCTGCCAGGACAAGGTCTTTTATGACAAAGCACACAATTCCTAAATAACAAAATGGTGAAATTGACAAAGGTAGCAAAAACACAAAGTGTTCTTATCTAAGAATATATTCTTACCGTGAACAAAAAAAGAAATAACAAGACTTGTTTCTTCTCTTCCCTCCTTGGTTACCAATCCAGGAGCAGCTGAGTGATGGGGACTCTTCCTTCAAGAACTCGGGAAGAGAGCTGTACCCGTAAAGCTCCAGGAAAATGGGAAGGAGATATTCTTCCTAGTTTTGGGGTAAGGACTATCCATCTGTGCCATTTCTAAGTTACTTTTTGTGTATCCTTTCCTATGACTTGGCAAACCTATCGGCCTAAATAAAATTTTCCTACTGTACTTCCTATATTATGGATAGAAGTCTAAATTACAGGCACAGAGGGTTATATAGGAGATGGTCTAGGATTTTTACTATTGTAATCAAAAGAGCTCATCTAAGACCAAGCGAGGGGAAGGGACCTCCCCTGGTCACACACCTTAGATGTGGAATCCAGACATCCACATTCACGGACCAGTGCATGGTAGGTTATGCCACACTAATCCACGCCTCTGTTTGAGCCAGGAGACGTGGGTGTTCTGAATCATTCCAGCAAAGAATATAAGCCACTGGTTATCTTTAATATATAAATCTTAAATCCTGGTGTGGTTTCTTCTGAAACCCTTTTGTATTTTTCTTATGACTAAAATTTAAGAAGAACCATAAAATGGCCAGGGATCGGGGGACAGGACATAGCAACTGGGCACAACGATGCTTCATTCAGGGCTCCTCTAAGCATATGGGAATAGGGTGGAGATGAAGGAAAGTCTACTACGGATGAACCCACGGTACCCACAGAAGGTCAGAGACACATCTCATTCCAGCTCTGCTGACCTGAAAGTGACCTGAAATTGATGAGCTATGTGATTTAGTATAAATAACTCTGTCTTTGAAATAAGGCAGACATGGGATCCAATCCACATTTCCAGCTCAGTGGCCTTACAGAAATGCCTTAATTTTCTCAGCTATAAAATGAAGAGAGGGAAGGACAAGGATAATCATAATTAGGTTGAATTATCATAGGGATTAAATGACACAAGACCCTGTCAGTCTTATTGACCATTGTATCCCCAATTTCTTGGTGCTGTTCAGGAATCAATCCCCAATTCCATGGGTATGGCACCCAGTGGGAGTGTTGTTGGTAGAAATCAGGCTTTTGCATGGGATCGCCAGGAAAGCGTCCCAAGGACCCATGAATGCGAGGTCATGGGTAGCAAGGTTTCTTTGGGTAAAAATAGAAGCTACCCCTGGGTTTCCACTGCCCCTTCTCTGTCTGTCCTGCTGTGGAAAAAGTCCACCTGATCTTTAGCAAGGCCAAAGCAAAGACCAGTATCCAGAGTTTCTGCTTCATGTTAAAGCTTAGTCCCTCAGAGCCCATTCAGTCTGCCAAGGTCCCTAGTAGCTCCTAGACCCACATGGTCAACTGCTCCCAGGTGAGACAGCACCCATGAACACAGAGGGAGAGTGTGTTATCAGGCGTGGGGGGAAGAGAGTGAGTGAGAAAGAGCACTCTCTGTTCTCCTGGGACTATATTAGATTGGGTTTGGGAGGGACCAGGCACGTTCTCAAAATGATTAATCAACATCCCAACTTTTCATGGGCTTTTGATAGGTCAACCTTCCAACCAACCCCCTTTTTCCCAGGCTAGATTGACAGGCCTCCATGAGCCAGTTCCTCTCCTTGTTCCTGCCAACAGTCCAGTAGCAGAGAGGGAAGGGGGCGGGGGTGTTAATCCCTTTGGCAAAGCAATGTTATGATCCCCTGGGGTGTGGAGCTGTAGTTTCCTGGTGAAGCAAACAGGCTCTTGTTCCCCAGTTTACTAAGGTCAATGTCTCATTCTCTTTGTGCCCATACTTATTAATAATTGGCTGACTACCTACAATTACAGGTACTCTCTGTAGGTTAATTTTTCTTCTATGCTCTCTCTCAACTTCTTCTGCCTAAAAGTAATGGGTCTTCTTTCAATTGTATTAATATTCAGTATCTTGTGAATGTATGACTAGTGAAATGACTAGTCAGCTTACTACCAATGATTTATTTGTTTATATTAGTTATTATGGTATTCCTCAAGAATAGAAAATCCTAATGGCAGGCATGTCTGGAGCATAAGCAATAATGGAGATGTCTAAGAGGTAAGAAGGGATATTTAACGTGTGACCAGTCACAGGGTCTGTTGTCACAAATGCCACCCCATTAAGGAAATAGCAGTACTATATCCCATGTAGCTTTGGCAATACTAAGTTCAAGAAAATTTGGACTTCATTTAAAAAATAAATGAAATTTATTACCAAGAGAACAGCACTCCAGTCCCAAGGAAAAACATTCTATGTAGAAAATGTGTGCCAGTAGTTTGGAGCATCTAAAGAGCTGAAATGATGCCAAATCTGATTTCAGGTCTATACAGAAGACATAACGTCAAAGAATTTCAGCCTCTTTGCCCATGCACCCCCAAAAAATAATCAAAGGAGACTTCACCAGAAAGTGAATAAAACAAAATGCTTGTTGAAAAATAAAACTTTCTGGCAGGAAAATCTATCACAATGATGCCTCCTTCCAAGAGGGTGATTCAGCCAGCATCCCAGGAGGCATATAAATCCAGGTTGCACAGGGGAATAGAAGGCACATCATGGTGAACCTTCTGCTTCCCCAGTTCCCTGAGTGTGTACTGGCTCACCAATGAAGTCTTTCCATCTTGCTTCTCTGTGATTTCAGCACAAATTGCTTTGGGGGGTTCCTGACCTCGGCTGGAGTTTGTGAAGTTGCCAGTTGGTGACTAAATCAGTGGAAAAGAGAAAAATAAGGACAAATCAAATGACTATGTAAATATTAGAGACATTTCAGAGGGCCCAGAATATGTGTATGCTGGTTTCTGATTCAAAAGGCAAATTTGTTCTGCAGGTATTTATGTTTTATGACCTCAGCCTACTGTCCAATTGTCAGTGTTTTGAGCAAGTAACTTTCTAAACTTTATTTCATGACATCTTAGTTACAGCACAAGGTTATTCTCCACAGGCACTAAGTAAAATGGAAGTGGCAGACAACATACCCACTTTCGTAGGCATTTTGCTTCAGCTAGAATTGAGGAGGTCACTCCATATTTCTTTTTTCGTCATTTGATATTCTGGGAAGTCTATTTACACCCTGTCCAGAACAAGCTGGGAAACAAATAAATAGATAATGAAAACTTATCCTATTCCAGTAAGAAAAATCACTACTACAAATTATGAACAAGAATAGATCAGAGAAATGGAAATCAAAGTACTGGTTATGTTGCATTCTTCTCTAAAAATTTTCTCCCCATTTAAAACTCCATAAACCTCAACTAAATCACATTGGCTGGATACACAACAGAAATTTACCTTTCAAATTTTGTATTTCCACTCTTCATTTTAGCCAATATGTGCATTTCAACAAGCTTACTCCAAAGTTAATTCATATATAACAAGTCCCATTTTCCTTTTATTATCTTTAATATAACTGAAGTAACAGTAAAATGAATCTCAATTTAAAAAGCAGTGGTTGTAAATAATACTGCAATGAACATAGGGGTACTCATATTCTTTCAAATTAGTGTTTGAGGCTTCTTCGGATAAATTCCCAGGGTGAAATTGCTGGGTCATAAAGCCATTTTATTTCTAATTTTTTGAGATAACTTCATACTGCTTTCTACAGTGGCTGTACCAATCTGCATTCTCACCAACAGTGCAAAAGGGATACCATTTCTCAACATACTTGCCAGCACTTGTTTGTTGATTTATTGATGATAGTCATTCTGACATCTCATTTCTCTGATGATTAATAATGTTGAGCATCTTTTCATATGTCTATTGGCTATCAGTGTGTCCTCTTTGGAGAAATGTCTATTCAGGTGCTTTGTCTATTTTTTAGTTGGATTGGGTTTTTTGGGTGTTGACTTGTATAAGTTCTTTATAAATTTTGGATATTAACTCCTTATCAAATGTATCAGCAAATATGTTCTTTGATTCAGTGGGCTGTCTTTTTATTTTGTTGATGGTTTCCTTTGCTGTGCAGAACCTTTTTAGTTTGATGTAGTCCCATTTGTTTATTTTTTCTTGTGTTCCCCTTGCCTGAGGAGGTTTATCAGAAAAAAAATATTGCTATGAGCAATGTCCAAGATTTTACTGCTTATGTTTTCTTCCAGGATTTTTTGGTTTCAAATCTAACGTTTAAGTCTTCAATCCACTTTGAATTTATTCTTTTGTGTAGTGTGAGAAGGTGTTCTAGTTTCATTTTTCTACAGATATCTGTTCATTTTTTCCAACATCATTTATTAAATAAACTCTCTTTAGCCCATTGTATGTGCTTACTTCTTCTGTCAATTATTAATTTGTTATAAATGCCATGGGTTTATTCCTGAGTCCTCTATTCTGTTCCATCGATATATGTGTCTATTTTGATGCCAGTACCATGTTGTTTTGATTACTATGGCCTTGTAGTATAGTTTGATATTAGGTAGCATGACTCCTCCTATTTTAAATATATTTTATTGATTATGCTATTACAATTGTCCAATTTCCCCCCTTTGTTCCCCTCTGCCCTGTACACCCCCTCCCATTTGCATTCTCCTCCTTTAGATCATGTCTGTGGGTCATATATATAAGTTCTTTGGCTTCTACATTTCCTATACTCTTCTTAACCTCTAGTGTCTATTTTGTACCTACCATTTATGCTACTTATTCTTTGTATCTTTTACTCCTCTCTCTCATTCCCACTCTGCCACTGATAACCCTCCATGTGATCTCAATTTCTGTGAACCTGTTCCTGTTCTAGTTGTTTGCTTATTTTTAGCTTTGCTTGTTAATAACTGTGATTTTGTTGTCATTTTACTGTTCATATTCTTATCTTCTTTTTCATAGATAAGTCTCTTTAATATTTCATATAATAAGGGCTGGGAGATGATGAACTCCTTTAATTTGCCCTTATCTGGGAAGCACTTTCTCTGTCCTTCTATTCTAAATGACAGCTTTTCTAGATAGAGTAATCTTGGATGTAGTTCCTTGCCTTTCATGACTTTTGAATACTTCTTTCCAGCCTCTTCTTGCCTGTAAGGTTTCTTTTGAGAAATCAGCTGATAGTCTTATGGGAACTCCTTTGTAGGTAGCTGTCTGTTTTTCTCTTCCTGCTTTTAAGATTTTTTCCTTATCTTTAATCTTGGGCAATGTAATTATGATGTTCCTTGGTATGTTCCTCCTTGGGTCCAACTTCTTTGGGACTCTCTGAACTTCCTGGACTTCCTAGAAGTCTATTTCTTTTGCCAGATTGGTGAAGTTCTCTTTCATTGTGTTCAAATAATTTTCAATTTCCTGGTCTTCCTCTTCTCCTTCTGGCACCCTTATGATTCAGGTGTTGGAATGTTTAAAGTTGTCCTGGAGGTTCCTAAGCCTCTCTTCATTTCTCTGAATTCTTCTTTCTTCATTCGGTTCTGGATGAATGTTTATTTCTTCCTTCTCCAAATCAGTGATGTGAGTCCTGGTTTCCTTTCTGTCATTGTTGGTTCCCTGTATATTTGCCTTTATTTCACATTTCATAGCCTCCATTTTTCCTCTAATTTGTGATCATATTCAACCAATTCTGTGAGCATCCTGATTACTAGTGTTTTGAACTGTGCATCTGATAGGTTGGCTATCTCTTCATCACTTAGTTCTATTTTCAGAGCTTTGATCTGGCCTTTCATTTGAGCCATATATTTTTGTCTCGGTGCACCTGTTACATTATAAGGGGTGGAGCCTTAGGTGTTCACCAGGATGGGGCAATTCCAGGTTGCTGCATTGTGGTGCTGTATGTGGGGGAGGAGTTTGAGAAAGAACAGTGCCTCTTGCTCATTTCTCTGCTGGCTTTCAGTCACTTCCCCTGCTACCCACAAGAAAATTGGGCCCTTCTAGTGCTGATTCCCAGGTGGATGGGCTTGTGTACATTCTGGGACCCTGTGGGTCTCTCCAACAAACTCTCCCATGGGACTGGGAGTTTCTCCTGTTGCTGCCACCCCCTCCTACAGGTGTTTTCAGTCAGAGGCTTCAAGGATTTATTTCCCTGTGCTGGAACCCTGGGCTTTGTGGTCTGCCTCACTCCCCAGTTGTTCCTCCCAGTTTACCTGCACAAGAATGTGGGACTGTTGAGTCTGCCAGCTGCCACCCACCTGGGCCACCAGCTGCCTCTTTGCTGTGAGTCCTGTCTACCTGGCTACCCATCACTGCCCCTTCTACCTATCTGGATGAATGTTTCTTCTATAACTCCTTGGTTGTCAGACTTTCATACAGTTTGATTTTCTGTCAGTTCTGGTTGTTTTAGTTTTTAAATTTGTTGTCATCCTTCTTTCGATTGTGCAAGGAGGCATAGGGTGTCTACCTATGCCTCCATCTTGGCCAGAGGATCCAACTATATTCTTCTTTCTCAAGGTCACTATTCAGGGCCTTTTGTGGTTCCATATACATTTTTGAAACAGTTGTTACAGTTCTGTGAAATATATTGTTGATATCTTGATAGGAATTATGTATGTTCATTGCAGTTTTATTTACCAGTGCCAAGATTAGGAAGCAGTGTAAATGTCCATTATAATGTAAGTGGATAAAGCAACTACAGTATGTTTCCACAATGGAATACTACTTGGCTGTAAAAAAAGAAGAAACTTTAACCCTTTGTGGCAGCATGGATGGACCTGGAGAACATTAGGCTAAGTGAAATAAGCCAGTCAGAGAAAGATAAATACCATATGATTTCACTTGTATGTAGACATCAATGAACAAACCAAACTAACAAGCAAAATAGAGACAGACTCATAGATGGAGAGCAGGCTGATAGCCCTGCAGGGGGAGGCAGTTAGCAGGTAGAGGCATTAAGCAGAAAAGAAGGACTTATGGATAATGGTGTGGTGAGTGCTGGAGGCTGGTGTTGAGTGGAGGTGGAAGAGGGTCTAAGCGACCTAAAGGGTCATGGAAAAAATACAATAAAAATTTTAAAAAGAATAATATAAAAATGAAAATAAATAAGTCAATAAATATTGCCCTGAAAAAAAATCAGTGGTGTAGTTAGACTGGCCAGCCCCATTGCACGTTGGGCACTGTAATCCTAAAATAATGTCGAGTGCTCATAAAAATCTTTACATTGGCCAGAGTATCTTCACATGCATTCACGTTCTTTTTTACATAAAGAAGGATCAAACTGTCAGGAAGTTAACTGGAGTGATACGAGAGTTGTACACAGAGCTGGTTATAGAACACGGTTTACCCAAACCCCCAATAGGGTCCCACTCGTGTTGGTGGCAGCCCACATACAGATGACTGTTCTTCCTTCTGCATCATTTTGCAGCCAACATTTCTGCCATTGGTGTTTTCATCCCACTTTGCCGCTCTGGATAACAGACTTTCAGGTCCCCGGTAAATAAAATCTCAGAAAGGAATGCCGTGTGGATACCCTGGGCCAGGACGTGCCCACCATGTCAGTCTATTTGACTGCTCTTAACTCTTCAATCCTTGTTCCCTCAATAACTATCCAGACTTCATTGTCAGATAGATCTGCATGGAGATCAAAATAGAGCCATGTCGTTGTGAGAAATGTATGAAATCCTCTAAAATGGGCCTCTTAATAACAGTTAGCGGTTGTTTTTAGGAGTAAATTACTGGCAATGCACCTAGATCCGTATTATTGACAATCAATAAATGTTTTCCAATTTTACTCATTCCCACTCGCCATACCTCAGACACATATCTCTTAAATTAACATAATGATGAGATCTTCCCACAATGTTCTGCCTTATCCCAAAAGGCAATGACTTGCTGTAAATTGAGGCCCACGCCTTTCTACTTAAGAGCAGATTATTGCCAAAACCCAGCTGATATGTGAGTGTAAGTTGCTTTGTCACAAAGATCTTGCTTTAGAAGACACGGTATTTATTTTATCATCTTCTTGTGAAATTATATCTCATATTCCAAGAAGTGAAAAAGAAAAAAATGTCCAGAATAATAGTTATAACTCAAACAATTCTGTAATTAACACTCAAGAAATAGAACACTTTAATCAAACCAGATTTCCTGAGGGTACAGCTTTTTTTAAAGATAGTCACATATGTATATAGAAAGAAATTATGATATTGTAGATATTGTAGAAATTATGATTTTGTGTAAAATCACGCAAACCTGAGATTAATTTTGTTTCTCTCACTTGTAAACTGTGTGACTTTGACCAAGTCACTTAATTTCTTTGATCCTTAGCACCCACATCTGCAAATGGGAATGATAAAATTCACATTTCAGTGGAGCTGTGAGCTGGACATATGTACACAGACACATGTGTATATATATATATATATATATGTGTGTGTGTGTGTGTGTGTGTGTGTGTTTATGGCTGAACATACATAGTTACAGAGTGAACAGTATGACCACTAGAAATCATGCATACTTTGCATATTTCAAAGGCATTGTTATGTATACTGGCTTCAATACCTGACAACTTTACTCATTCCAGGAATTTAATTTATAAACACTTGCCTTGGTGAAATTTGTCTTTTCAGTGATAACGAATTGGAAAAAATAATGATTTGGGGGGTCAAATTGGTATTTTAAATCAGAATATAGAAGACTGATTTAACAACTGTTTAGGCATTGTTTGTGTGTGCTACAAACTGAAAGCACTTGTTAAAATATGCCCGGCAGAATCTCCAATTAGATTGTGCATTCTTATTTGCTAAAATGTTGCAGGAGAGATAGTTTATGAAAATGTTCTAAATTCAAACTGAACTAGTTGACCACAATAGCCATCCTTAATTAACCTGCCTGAATGGAATTGCAACAAGTTCTTACTACATTTCTATCCATCACCTTTGGTAGCAACACAACTTTTAAAACTATGCCTAAATTGAATGAACTGTTAAACGATCTCCTTGTGAAACAAATCTTATATCGGAACATTCTAGCATTACATAATTAAGAAAATCTACACATAAATGAAGACCATGAAAGAGCAGTCCCAACTCTTCTAAAATTCCCAGGAGCTACATTCTTTTGCTTAAATAACTTTTGCACATTTGTGAATGAGGGGAAAAGAAAGTTTGGATGCTTTGTATGATGGGAAGGTTAGGAAGGGGCTAACTGGGAATACATTGAGATGATCAGCATTTACCCCTTCATGTTTAGTTTTGGTGGTTGCCTGCCCCACCCAGCTGAGAAAACACGCATGGGCCACTTTAGTTGCCCACAACAGTGAATATGTGATGTCCTTGTTATGTCTTGAGCTTGAGTCTCCTCTCTGAAACTCTCCACATTTGATACCGATTTCATAATGTCTTTTAGCTTTGGTTTCCTCACCCTCAAAATGGAGGTAACAATTCTAACTGTACCTACGTCAAAAATTTATATTAAGGCTCAACTAAAAATTTATGTAAAATATACTTCTAACAACCATGATTTGATATATTAATGAAAATTATGATTACTATGTTCTTATCGTACCACAGCTTAGTTAATTCAATTTTTATAAGTTGTGATGTTCTTGAGATGAATTATTTTACAGCTACTACTTCACTGTTTACCTTACTCTGGGGATGGATGTATTTAGAATATAAAAGAAAAAGTTTCATTTATGACTACACACTTCATAGATTAATGATTCTAAGAAGAAACCTCAACTTTATATTTTTGTTGGATCAGTCAAGTAGAATCTTACCCCCTAGGAATGCACTAGTTATTATTCAAGCACTTTGAAAAGTCACTTTTATATTAACATGGATAAGGCTGATTACTCTGACAGAGACTTGTAGCTATGACTATTCTTTAAATCATATGACTATAGATTAAGTGTGGATACAGAATTGAGCACATTAAACATATGTGGATCCTTCAAGGACATTGCTATAATGTGGTTTCCTCTTTCCAAAAGGTTCTTATACCCCCTCTTCATATTGAAAACTGACACTCCAGAGTTCAGCTCAGCTGTTGCCTTTTCTATAATAAGTTCCCAAACAGATTTAATTTATGGTCTCTCTTCATTCCCAAAACATTTCTCCCCTTTTACAATATTTATGCTGCCTCTTCACCCATCGGATCCTGGCATCCTTTAGGTCAGGAACCTAGTCTCACTCATTCTTGTATCTTTTAGGTTATCATAGAGCCTTCATTCTTTCTCATTGTGGAAGCAAATGTTAGTTTTCCCCAATTGTGGTGGTCTCTCAGTCTCCACAGGGGCTGATTCCAGGACCACCCAATACCGGTATGCCCAAATCTCTGATATTAAATGAGATGGTATTTGCATATGCCTATGCTTTTATATAGGCTAATTAGGGTATGCCTACTTATCACCTCATTCTCATGGATTTAGCATAGTGCTCAGCATGTGCAAATTCAATTTTAGCTTTTTTGAACTTTCTGAGATTTTAAAAAATATTTTGGATGCATGTTTGTTTGACGCAGCTGAGACAAAACCCCCAGATACAGAGGACCAACTGTATCTGATGATACTTTCTTTCTTATATTTTTCACTTGGGCATATGCCTGCCCAGAATAATGACCATTTTTCCCAATTTAGGCATGGCCTTCTGAAGTTCACCTAAGTACTGATTTAAGAACAGGAATTATATAAGAAAATTCTGGATTGTTCCTTTCAAAGAGAAATGTTAGATCTTTCTCCTATTTATTCCTCCTTCCTTATGAGTGACCTTGAAACATGCAGATCAAGGCAACATTCTAGGGAGCAAGAATGACAAGCTATAAAGAAACTGTCCCCAACACATGAGGCACCACCCCAGTTCTGTATGCTTGTAAGCACACAAAAATGTGAAAATAAACATTTTTCACCTGACAGTCTATGTTTAAGCTTCTATTGCTCTGAGTGTCTGTAATGGTAGTCAGTTATACGCTAAAAAAATGTACCTCTACACTGGACATGCGAATAATAATTTTTAGACACAATATAATCATGTTTACATAGTGTAAATTCAAGCAGTTATTTATTAATTAATTCAGCCACATTAAAGATCCTTCGGGCATTATTTATCATTCTTGTTCCTCTAGCTTACAGGTCATCTAAGATTTAGGGTAAAATATATTTGAGTTATTTATTTATATCAACACAAATTTTTGTGGTGTTTAACAGCAAGCCCTTTTCTTTAGGAACAGTATTCCGACAAGAGATTGCAGAAAGAGTATCATTCACTTCTTTATATAGCAATGGCTATGAATCTACATCTAGAATATATTAGAGACAGTCATTCTCTATGACTTCATATAGGCTGTTTCCATTTTCTGGGGAGACCCTATGTTTGGGGTTACTTTCCATCCTTTTCATCCTTTTGATCTCAATTTAACTGTTTCCTTTGTGAAAGCCCTCCTTGTGCTTAAACACTATTGAAAATCAATGTAACATGGTGTCATATTTTACAGCAAATATTATTATTGCAGTTCTATAATACTTTCTTTAGGTTTTAGTTTAATGCCTGATTCTCCCACAAGACTAAGTTTCACGAGGGCAGGACCATCTCTCTAAAATGTACTGATGTATCCTAAGGACCTGGAATATTCTATATATTCACTAATTATTTGGTGGAAGGAAGGAAGGAAGGAAGGAAGGAAGGAAGGAAGGGAGGGAGGGAGGGAGGGAGGGAGGAAGGAAGGGAGGGAGGGAGGAAGGCAGGCTCCACAGCCATGTAAAAAGGGAGAACTAGGAGCCATTTTTGGATCTGAATATTTGAAATACCCATATAATGGAGAAAAATGTTTCTAAAGGAGGGAGGGAGTTTTGAATCACTAAAATTATTTTCTTTATTCTCTGTGGGTAGTTACACTCAGAAAGGAATAAGATTTTTTTTTCAATTTTCTCCAGATCCTAATAAATCAAAGCTTGAAAACTTTGCATATTTGCAAAATCAGCAGTTACCTCCAAAAAAAATTTGCTGTAGTATCTCAGGATGTATGCCCAGGATCTTCCATTTTCTCTTATTTCTTGAACAAGAACTTGCCGAGGGGGGTTTGATCAGGCCCCCCTCGGTGTCGCCAGCCTGACTGCATTTCCTGGTCCTCTAGGTGGTGTTGGAAGTGTCACTGGAAGGAGCACTGCCAAGTCGAAGATGACTGCTTAAGACTCTGCATGCAGATAGGGACAGGTGTCTTCATCTGGCTGCTGGCACTTTCTGTGCCGTGAGAAGTTTCCTGTTAAAGCAAAAGAGGAAAAAAAAATACAAAGTTTCTTTTAAAACAGGGATTTTAAATTTTCAATGCATTTCAAATTGAAAGTATTTGACACAGTTGATCCTCCTGCTCACTAATACACTTCCTTCCTTTGGCCCCAGGATACCATGTTCTGTTGGTTTGCTCCTTACCTTGTAGGTCACTTCTTCTTGGTCCCTTTTGCTCATCAAAATGTCTCATAACTCATTCTTAGGGTCACTTCTCTTTCCTCCCTGCACTTTCTTAAAGATTTTATTTATACTCACAGTTCTAAATACCAGCTGTGCTGATGACTCCCAATTTTGCATCCCCAGCTACACTCCAGACCCATGTATTCAGCTGCCCACCTGACAGGTTTACTGGCTGTCCCCAGTCAGCACCTGTACACCTCGTGGAAAACTGAACTTCTATCCCATCACTATGCTTGCATAGTCTCAGCTGATTGAGACTCGAGCTCCCAGTTGTGAGGGGAAAAAAGGGACATGAGGATGTCAGCTTTCAAGCCTCTCCTTCACATGTCACTCTTGACTCAGCAAGGTATCTCAGGTATCTTACGGATCCACCTTCAAAGTACAGCAGGCCCCTTGTCTGCAGAGGATGAGTTTCAAGACCCCAGGACATGCCTGAAATCCCAGAGAATACTGAACCCTCCACATACTATTTTTTTCTATACATACTCGTACATACCTGTGACAAAGTTTAACTTATAAATTAGGCACAATAAGATTAACAATAACTAATAATAAAATAGATCAATTATGACAATACACATAATAAAAGTTTGGAAAATTTGTGTGATGTCTGTCTGTCTCTCAAACTATCTTATTGTACTCACCCTTCCTCTTGTGGTGATGTGAGATGACTGGGTGGATAAGATGAACCAAAGTGGAATTTTCCATTTAGTGGCTTTGGACCACATTTGACCATGAGTACCTGAAACTGCGGGAAGGGACACCATGGGTTGGGGGTGGGGGTGGCTACTGTATATCCATTCTCTGGCTCTTTCTCAGTCCTTTCACTCTCACCACTGTGGCCTGGATCCACATCATCTCCCCCCGCATTATTGAATACAATCTCGCAGGTGGTCTCCCTGATTTTACAATACCCCTGGCCTATCACCTAATCTTCAACCGGAAATCAGGGTGGTCTTCTTAAAATATAAGTCATGTCATGTCTCTCACAAAGTTAAAACTACAGTCCTCTACTCCACGACTTCGAGCGGTCTGCTCCGTGAACTGCCTGACCTCACCTCCGTCCCTCCCAGTTGCGCACTCGGCTTCAGCCACACTGGCCTGCTTCGGCTCTGCCTGCGCACCAGGCAGCCTCCCATGCTGGCATTCCTCCGGCGGCGGTGCTCTCTCCCCAGATATGGAGATGGTAACTTACCGTCTTACCACCTTCCTGCCCCACCCCATGACCACCGACTCTCCTAATCCTCCTGATTGATTTATTCTCTGCTGCTTTTTCCCTAACTATGGGAATTTCACCTTAGCTGTGTGTTTATTATTTGTGCTACATATTCTGCATCTCTCCTGTGAGAATAGAAGTTCCACC
The DNA here is from genome assembly GCF_014824575.4 of Sturnira hondurensis. NCBI lineage: Eukaryota > Metazoa > Chordata > Mammalia > Chiroptera > Phyllostomidae > Sturnira > Sturnira hondurensis. Next base: position 7,324,362 of record NW_028075269.1, read on the forward strand.
AATATGCAAAATTTTATTGTCTTATTGAATGATAACTTGAACAGTTTCTGGCGCGTAGAATTTTAATGAACATTTATTGCATAGATGACACTTTGTCACCAAAGACAGGGACAGGTCATGTTTGCCTACTCTTACTGCTACTACACAGGGCATACTGCATGCCCAAGTCAAAGCAGGAAGACAAGGAAAATTTATAAATAATAGGAAGGACTATTGTGACTATTTGCATATAACATAATTATCTATCTAGTATAAAACCCAAAAAGTCACCCAAAGAGATCTAAGAACTAATGAAAGAATTCAGCAAAAAGGACAGAGTATTGTTAAATTTATATATTTTTTTAATGAATAATTTTATATACACCAAAAGTGACCAAATATGAAAAATCAATTCATGGACAAAAGTGGATCCAATTTGCAATACGAAAAGACTGAGTAAAATGCCTAGAAATATACCTACTATGAAAGGTTCGAGGCTTCCATTAAGAAAAGTATGAAACAGAATACCAAAAATAAATTGAGTAGCATACCAAGTTCATGAATAGAAAGGTGTGTTATTACAGGAATAATACATAATAATAATAATATTTATTTTCCCAAAATAATTATGATTTTAATCAAAACATAAAAAGGAATTTCATAGAATTTGATAATGTATTTCAATTTCAAACAAAGAAGAATAATTAAGCATATCCATTACTCTTCTACAGAAGCTTAAATATATATATTTATATATTTATAATTATATATATATATAGTTTGTACAGGAATATTATTTCAAACCTCTTAGGAAAAGATGGACTATTAAATAAATTATGTTCAGGGGCCCTGGCTGGTGTAGCTCAATGGATTGAGTGCGGGCCTGCGAACCAGAGAATCGCGGATCGATTCCCAGTCAGGGCACATGCCTGGGTTGCAGGCCGGTTCCTTGCAAGCCAACTCCCAGCAGGGGCCACACAAAAGGCAACCATACATTGATGTTTCTTTCCCTCTCCTTCCCCTCTAAAGATAAATAAATAAATAAATAAATCTTAAAAAATAAAAAAATAAATTATGTTCAGGAAATTGGCTATTTATTATGAAAATAATAAAGTCTGCAATGCAGACATATAGTAAGTTATATTTTTGATGGATCAAAGAGCTAAAACTAAACTACCTTAATATTGTGAAAAATATAGGAGAATGTATTATACTTTAAAGCAGAGAAGAGCTTCTTTAAGAAAAATATAAAACCCAGAAAGCCTAAGAAATGAATTACCTCCTCCACCCTCTTAAAAATGAGTACAAATAATGTTTTAAAATAGGTTAGCATAGGCATCATTAACATTCTGCATGAATATTCAGGATACATAAAGAGTTCCTTCAAATCAGTTTTTTAAAAAATACGCAATTCTCCAAATCCTCCAGAAGATAAAATATAAGAAAATAAAGCTTATAAAAAAGGAAAAACAGGCAAAAAAAGAGAAAAGATTTAATCTTACTGATAAATCAGAAAAATCCAAGCTGAAAGAGAGGGATTTTTGTACACATCTAACAAATATAAAAATATTAAAGGTTGTCAACATGGAGTACCAACCAAGATGGAGGAAAATGTACTGTACACCCCAGGGTGATAGAGGAACACTTTGTGAAACTATTTGTTTGATGACTCCTCTCCCCTGCTATGTTTTTTTGTTTTGTTTTTATTTCTTTCCAAATAAGAAAAGGAAGAAAAGAAGAAAGGCCTGTAAGTAGCACTCTCCTCCTTGTGATAGATGCCATCTTTTCTCATTGATTCCAATTACTCCATCAATTCAACCAACATTTATCAACTACTTACTGCCTCTCAGTTATAATTTTTATAGCAAAAAATACATATAAATTAAAAAAACAACAGCAACAACAAACAGTGAATCAGAGCCCTGTTCACTTTCTGGGCTGCTCAATCTCTTGCATGAGGAGAACCCTCTCATAAGTATCTCTTACTCAAGATAGATGAAGTGCTCCGATAAAGGCATACTCCAAATACTATGGGACCGTGGGGAGGAAGGGGTTAATCACTACCATTACCACATGTTTAAAATCAGTTTATCAGGGTCCCAGCTTTGCAATTAAAGGAAATTTGCCAAGGCACTTAGAACAAAAGTATCCATTTATAATTTTCTTTCACTAATCCTCTCCTTCAGGCCTTTTCCCCCGGTGGGAAGTATACAATCAGCATGCATTTTTATTTCTTTTTTTTTTCTACTCACTGGTCAAAGTGTGACTCGGAATGGGAAATGGACTTTGGGTACAGTGTCCAGGCCTTCTACAGCTTCACGTTTGCCATTCGTAGTCTCAGAAATGCTGTACAATAAAGGTCATTCATTCTACCAGCATGACAAATAGTTTGGAGAAAAAAAATTGTCCATAAGAAATTTGAGAATTCCTTACACTCCAAAAATGGTAAGGAGTTCTACTGGTCGTTTATTTGAGAGACAGTGTTCTGTTGATGAGTTCTAGTTTTCTATTTGCTGCACATTCTATCATTTATTCAAACTTACAACAAAGCCTTTAGAAATTAAATGAAGCACTAGGAACTATTTTTGTTCCCAAATTACCAGTTTAATTTCTTCTCAACTTTTATTCACTTATTCTTTCAACTAACGTTAGCTTAGCATCTAATAAGTTCAAAATACTTCTCTAGGCACTAGGAACACTGCAGTAAAGAAAATACACTAAGTCCCTGAAGTCATAGGACTTGTTTTCTGATAGAGGAAACCAACAACAAATAAACAAAGCACAAATTTCAGATGGCAATAGGTGTTAAAAGATTCAAGACAGGGGCATACTTAGGAGATAGCAAGTGATGGGAACCAGTTTATCTATTCTAAGATGACAACAAACTCACAACGATCAACAACTGAACCTAAAAAGTAGAAATAAAAACAGACTAAGAAAACAACTAGAACAGAAATAGAATTGCAGAAATGGAGATCACATAGAGGGTTATCACCGGGGAGTGGGGGTAGAATGGGGGAAAAGGTACAGGGAAAAAGAGGCATAAATAGTATGTACAAAATAGATGGGGAAGTTAAGAATAGTATGGGAAATGGAGAAGCCAAAGGACTTATACATATGACCCATGGTCATATCTATTTTATCTATTCTAAGATAAACTGGTTAGGAAGGAAAGTTAAAAAAATGATAGCTCATACAACATGAAGATATAAGCAAATACCATTCCAAGCATAAAGAATTCCAAGTGCCAAGACCCCGAGAAAGAACAAGGTATGTTTCAAGAACTCTTAGATGTGGAGTGATCAACTGTGCCAATTGTTGGCCTGAGGACTCCTGGGATACCAAAACAAAAAATCCCAGGAAAACAGGGATGTATTGATTATCCTGCTTGGAAAGCCTTCTCCTGATGGATGGATAAAGAGTGGACAAAGTGGGGGGGAAATGAGTTTACTGAAGTAAGATGGGGCCAGATAATGGACAACCTGTGAATCTAGTAAAGAGACTGCAATGGCAGAAACCTTTGGAGGGATATGATCAGGAGAACAGTGTGATCTGAGTTTTTTATGGTGGTGGAATAAGTAGGTATCCACTTTATTGAAAATGCGTAGTGTTTTCTCCCAAGTCAGAAATGCAGAAGGTTGGACAGCCTTCCCATCAGTCTAAGCAATTCTTGAAGGTCAGCATTAGAAAATTCTCAGCAGAAGTTTCAGCTGCTCTCTACAGTATTTCTAAAGATATATTAGAAATAATTTCTGTAAGTGCTTTAGGGCTTCCCTGTTTGTTAAGAATCTGGAACAAACAGTTTTCCCATAGAGGAAAAGGTTGAAATAAACTAAAATGGCTTTGTTGCTACAGGTAAGAGTCCCAGACGGGGGCATGACCCATTAGTCACCTCTCAGTCATTCTGAACTGAGTGCACCAATGGGATCACTGATATGATTTGAGCCCAAGAGCTCTTTATTCTGCAGAAATACTGGAGCTTTTTCTCACTGCACTTTCTGTGTTAATGTCTTTTTTTTTTCTTTTGGTGTATTTCCTGGAAAGTCTAAAAGCAATTTCTCTAAGCTAAGAAAATGTCCTTATCTTGTGGCCCAAATGGAAACATATAACCCTTCATGGCCACAAATGACTGCCTCCAAAGGAACTTGTGTTCAGTCAAAATTGTAACAGCAAACTAGTTAAAGGCTAAGTCTTTCGTGCTGTGCTTCACCCTTCACTGAGCTTCCTAGTGTCTAAAGCATAGATGCAGAGAATGAAGGAAAAGATTACAATGACTAGGAAAGGGGAGGAAGTGGTGGAGAGATTATGAAGGGGAAGGATTGAAGAGGAAAGAAAGATGCAGTGAAGGTGAAGGATTCCCTTTTGTGAGGATGCTGCTATAGCTCACTCTTCCTTGGAGATCACAAGGGGCCAGCACATTCCCAAGTCCTCCAACTGAAAAATTTCTTAAAAGAAGGATGAGAAAGGTAAGGAGGAAAGAAAGAAAAGAAGAAGTTATAAGCACAGTATTTTTCTAATTTTGTTGGACCCCAAGTTCTCCATGAAACTGCCATCGCCCCCTTTTTGGCCAGTTTTTCCCCAAATTTATTTTATTGCATATTCATTCTATAATTAATTGCATGTTCTTAAGTATATTTTATTGATTATGCTACAACAATTATCCCATTTTCTTCTGCCCTCTATTCCCCTCCACCCTGCACTGCCCCTACCTGAAGCATTCCCCAGCTTAGTTCATGTCCATGGGTCATATGTATAAGTCCTTTGGCTTCTCCATTTCCCATACTATTCTTAACTTCCCCATCTATTTTGTACATACTATTTATGCCTCTTTTTCCCTGTACCTTTTCCCCCATTCTACTCCCACTCCCCGGTGATAACCCTCTATGTGATCTCCATTTCTGCAATTCTATTTCTGTTCTAGTTGTTTTCTTAGTCTGTTTTTATTTCTACTTTTTAGGTTCAGTTGTTGATCGTTGTGAGTTTGTTGTCATTTTACTGTTCATAGTTTTGATCATCTTCTTTTTCTTAGATAAGTCCCTTTAACATTTCATATAATAAGGGCTTGGTGGTGATCCTTTAACTTGTCCTGATCCGGGAAGCACTTTATCTGCCCTTCCATTCTAAATGATAGCTTTGCTGGATAGAGTAATCTCATATGTAGGTCCTTCCCTTTCATGACTTTGAATACTTCTTTCCAGCCCTCTCTTGCCTATAAGGTTTCTTCTGAGAAATAAGCTGATAGTCTTATGGAAACTCTTTTGTAGGTAACTCTCTCCTTTTCTCTTTCTGCTTTTAAGATTCTCTCCTTATCTTTAATCTTGTGTAATGTAATTATAATGTGCCCTGGGGTTTGCTTCTTTGGATCCAACTTGTTTGGAACTCTCTGAACTTTCTGGAAGTTTATTTATTTTGCCAGATTGGGGAAGTTCTCCTTCATTGTGTTTTCAAATAAGTTTTCAATTTCTTGTTCTTCCTCTTCTCCTTCTGGTACCCTATCATTTAGATGTTGGAATGGTTAAAGATGACCTTGAGGTTCCTAAGCCTCTCCTCATTTTTTGAATTCTTATTTCCTCATCCTGTTCTTGTTGAATGTTTATTTCTTCTTTCTGTTCAAAATTGTTGAAATGAGTTCTGATTTCTGTCCCTTCACAGTTGGGACAAAAATATATATATTTTTGTCCTGTATATATTTCTTTATTTCACTTTGTATAACTTTCATTTCTTCCTTTATTTAGCATCTGTATTCAATCATTTCTTTTAGCATCCTGACTACCAGTGTTTTGAACTCTACATCTGATAGGTTGGCTATTTCCTCATCATTTAGCTCTTTTTCTGGAGTTTTGGTCTGTTCTTTCATTTGGGCCATACTTCTTTGTCTCAGCACACCTGTTATGTCATAAGGGGTGGAGACTTAGGTATTCACCCCTTTCTGATCAGAATGTAAAAGTATTTCTTATTAGGGACAGACACTGGAAAAAGGAAATTTTAAAATATTATAAGTAATTTTAAAATTGTTGTAACAAAATGGAAAAATTATTACTAAAATTTTATTTAAAAATTTTCTGCCTTTATTATTATTCTTTAAAGTGTATAGAAATCAATATGCAGAGGGATACATGTAGATAGAACCCAATTTATTGTTAAATATACAGTATCTAGTTTAAATTTAGTTTACGTGGATTTATAATTAAATCGATGTTACATAGGTATATATAACATAGAGTATACATAGCACCACAAATATATAGCATGAGGTCAGAGCAATGAGCCTGTTTATAAGATTACAACTCTAAGGAATTTATCATCAAAGTTGGAAACAAAGAATAACCCATGTATTACTGCAGTTTCCAAGGTAAGCAGATAAGAATAAATGCAGACAAACTAAAACTATATAATAATCTGTACAATCTTAAGAAGCCATTTCACACTGAAATCGAGGTTGTAGGACAGTCATTAAGCAAAGCATCTCATAATCAGGTATGTCATGTCTTGGACAGAAGCAACAGAAATTTGAGGAGAAGATGAGACCAAGTCAGAGACTGGCAAAGGAGAAGACATCCAAGAAAACTACCCTGTTTTAATTTATAAACTTAGTAATAATCAGTCAGGCATGTGATCAGCATGAAAGAGAAGCAAAAGGAGATATACAGGATCTTAGCCTCTTTTAGAGATTAGGTCGAGTATCATTTATTGAACTTCTAAATGCCAGATACCAGGATTTACAATGTATTAGCTCACTTTACAAAATTCTGACCAAAATAATCAGGGGTATATTAGCAAATTTAAATGACTATTATAATAAAGATCACTAGGATCACTCATATCCAGTCCTCATATTCTTTCTGGCACACAGGAATATTCTAGTTTCCAGGTGCCTTGAAGTCAGGCAAAGTCTCACAACCAATTTCTAGCCAGTGAAAAGAGCTACCTTCCAGACAATGCAGTTATGATCTTGTAGGACACCTCCACACGTTCTCCTCTTCTGAACAAACATGAAGGCCACATGTGAAGATGGCAGAGTCACAGGACAGAAACAACCTTCAGCCTGAGTCATTGCTCAGCAGAGGTTTCTGAGACCAAAAATCTGCCCATTCCACACTGGACTTAGTCTGAGTAAGAGATAAATATTCCTTGCATTAAATCATGAAGACTATAGGATTTATTTATAAATACAGAAGAGCAGAGCTTCTCCTTATTAATATACTTATATATAATACGCAGTGGGCAAAAGGTAGAGTTAGATGTTAAAATCTATACCTGCCTAATTCCAAAGACCAAGCTCTTTACACTCTATCAGACTGTTTTCAACAAGCAATGTAAAACCACTGCTGATGAATGGTGACTCACACCCTATATGCCCCATAAACTCAAAATAAAATAGATATCATTTTTAACTCAGGCTCATGATTGTAGGTGGGCTTTGGCTTGGATCTTGAAATGAATGCAGGGGCAGGTAAACAACTGTCAATAAAAAGAAAGGGAAGCTGTATAAAACTAGCCCTAGAGGTGGACATGAGAATGATCTGTTTCTGGAGGAGAGATATATACTAGAAAACCACCGATTATATGATTAGAACAGAAGAGGAGCTATTTTCTTGAGAATCTCAATGCCAGACTCAGAAACTTAGATTTAAGACAGTGGGACATGGTAGAGAAGGCACTGGACCAAGAGTCAATAGTGATGGAATACCATGTTTCATGCTGTTGTCAATACCTTCATCTCTGCTGACCACAAGGACCTCCTTTTTAAAGAGTGGGGGTAGACTGAATCATCTTTAAGAACAAACGAGCAAGCAAAATATAACCAAAGACACTGAAATAGAGAACAGGGGGACAGGCACCAGAGGGGAGAGGGGAGGGAATTTCAGGGGAAAAAGGGGAAGGATTTACAGGAACAAGTATAAAGGACAAATGGACAAAAACCAAGGGGGGTGGAAATGGGAGGGAGGTGGGGAGCACTGGAGGGGGCACTGGAAGGGGCTGGGATGGGAGTAAAAGACAGAAAACTGTACTTGAACAATAATTAAATTAAAAAAATTATACTAAAAATATAAATAAAGAAATAAATGTTAAAGAGCCGAAAAAAGATCCCTTCCCAGCTGTGTTTTTTCTTTTTAAAAAAATTTTATTTACTTATCTTTAGAGGGGAAGGGAAGGAGAGAGGGAGAGAAATATCAATGTATGGTTGCCTCTCATGAGTCCCCTGATGGGAACTGGCCTGCAACCCAGGCATTTGCCCTGACTGGGAATTGAACCATGATCCTTTGGTTTGCAGGCCCACACTCACTCCACTGAGCTACACCAGCTAGGGACAGCTGTGTTTTTTCAAGCCTGCATCTCAAAGTTCTTGGTGTGGATACATTGGTTATTCCATTTAGGGAAAATTAGAACTGACGACTTTTGATAATCACCAGCTTTTTAATATAATGACTAATAATCAGAGTTACAAATATCTGCATACTTATATCAGAAAATACAAATATTTTGGCATGCCACAGACATGAAGTCAAAGAAATGATTCTGCTGCTGTAGGAATAGGTGTGAACCCATCTTTAGGCTAAATTGAATTAACTATTGTTTTCCAATGATGGTACAGCCATCATCGCCTTCTCCTGGGCAAAGTTTACTCTCACCAAATACCAAAAACTTCACCACCAAATCTTCTGTCCTCAACATCTCATTCCATCTCTCTCCAAAGCATGTCCCTCTTAGGAAGCCCCTCTGTTCAGAGGCAGAGGGAAAGGTAGCATATATGACTGCATATGAGCATAGGCATACATTGCCTGTCCTATAAATGCTAGCAATCTGTTGAACACTAAAAATTATATAAATCTTAGCAGCTTTACTGATGCTTCATACACAAGCAGCTGTTGTTTCTTGGTCGCCTGATTAAATATGCTGCAAAATTTCTCCCAAGAAAATCTCACCAAAGTCGATTCCAGCAAATCTTCCAGCAAATCTCACCAAAGTTGATTCCAGCATCTCTGCTAGCAACTTCAGCAACTAAGTCATTCCAAGGAAAGACTCAATCAACAGCAATTCCTTTAAGGGGATCTCTGTTTTTCCTTTTAGACAAGGCAATTGTAACACCTGACCTAGTCTTGGCTCTGCTATTAACCAGAGACACTCAACATTTCCAAAATAAAGTTTTGATTATTTGAGACAGACATTATGTGGATTGAAATGTGGGGGGTTTTTTTTAGATTTTATTTATTTATCTTTAGAGGGGAAGGGAAGGAGAAAGGGAGAGAAATATCAATGTATGGTTGCCTCTCATGAGTCCCCTGCTGGGAACTGGCCTGCAACCCAGGCATGTGCCCTGGCTGGGAATCAAACCGAGATCCTCTGGTTTGCAGGCCCGTGCTCAATCCACTGAGCTATGCCAGCCAGGGCTGAAATGTGTTTTGACAATATCTCTCTCCACATGTGTGTATCTATTTCTACATCATGTACATACATGTGTATATATGTGGATGTGCATCCATAAGCAGAAAATTCTGGGATATATTTTTATTTTTTGTCCCATGAGATTTTCTTTTTCTTTTATTTTTTTATTGTTGTTCAATTACAGTTGTCCCCGCTTTCCCCCATTTTTAGAAACAAAGTTAGAAAAATATCTCTAGCCAAGCCTGAAGCTATCAAAACCCAACATTATATTCATAAAATTATTTATAAAACATTCACTGGGGAATGTCAAATCAAAAGTCTACCTAAAATGTGATTTGCAAGACTGTTTATAAGAGTAAGATTCTGCCTCGGTCTATGCAAGACTTTTGGGAATTTCTCTGATGCTGAGTGTTTTATCTACATTCACATCTCAACTAAAATGTCACTTTCTCCTAGACTTAGCTAACATTCCACCATCTGGATTATATGCCTTTTATTTTTGGTTCTATGGTCCCCAATAGTTACCATCATCGTGTCGGTTTGATTTTTCCATTAAAATGTGCTTTAAAAAATGAATCATCTGGTTTAATACTTGTATCCTTGGCACAGTGCTTGGTACATAGTATGTTCTTGATTTAAAGCATAAATTGTTGAATGAATTATTGAAGTTTTACATGAAAAATGCATTACCTTAGAAGTGGTACACATAAATTACAGTTCACATTATAATAATTGACTTCTAGAAAATGCTCGTTTTCTCTCTTGCCACAAAACTTTTATGTATGCTGTTCCCTAAACCTGGAATGCTTCCTCCAGTGAGTTCAGGTGCCCTCCGTTCCCATATCTGGTGATGCAGTATTTCTTGGGCACCCTTCCTTGACCACTGGCCAATCCAGATCCTCCAAGGGCATGCTCTGTATATCTATTAACTTCTGTCACAGCACTTACAACCTTCACAATTGTGCATATCATGGTGTAAACATTTATTTAATGTACGTTTGTCCCACTAAACAGTAAGTCCCATGATGGCAGTCATGAATAGTCCTGACAGGGTCCTGAATAGTCTCAAGTCTTGCTAATCACTTGCTAATCAGTCACCATAACTTCTGGCTGAAAAACCCAGCAGAAATTTAGTTGGTAGGAGAAACTTCTGGGGTCCCAAGCAATTCCCCTTAAAGAACTGACACACAGACTTTCTCAGATTCAATATATCTGAGCTTCAGCACCGGGGTAACAATTTGAAAAGCACCCGTGACAGACAGGGAGAAACGGAAGTACATGGCATCAAAGCAGGAGCTGGGGGACAGATTTCTCTCAGACAGAAATACTGTCAATGACCCCTGTCCATTGTTAAGCCCTCTCCCTCCAACCCATGGAGCCAGTAGGCCAGTGCTATACCTGAGATTCCATCACCCTGGCTAACACTGTTTTCCCCTTCCTGGAGATCCCCTGAGACTTCGTCTCACTCACTTTATGGGTCCACTCAAACTGTTAACTATGACTTTTTCATATGAATGGCTGGTCTTGGCTCATGCTTCACAGCTTCCTAAATCCTCTCAAACAAGCAACAGCTGCCCTCAGTGAGCCACCAGCCCCAGTACCTCTTGTTAAGTAGCTCCAGGCCCAGCACTAGCAACAGCCAGCCTAGATACATAGGTGGGCTTTGCCTGGGAATCTCCAAACCTAGCACAAGGAGCAGACATCTCAGATTTCTTTACAGTTCATGCAGAGTGGCCCTGAGCAGAACACTGCTGGAGACTGTCTGTAACCTGCACCACCTGGGAAACTTCAGAGCCTGCAAACCCAGTGGACAACTACAGACGATGTTGGAGCACCACCACCCTGGCCCTACACAGCTGATCCTCCACTGAGGGCAGAAGCTGATGGTCACTGGTCACAGACAGTCTTTGCAGCTGATTGGCTTGGATAAATCCTTCCCATTAACTTGCCAGCAGCAGTCAAGACTCAACTCTAAGAGGAGGGTGTACTCAGCCCACATGGCATACCTCAGTACCCAGCTTGAGGATAGGGGAGACTGTGCTGTTGAACCCTGTAGGACACCTACTCCATTAGTCCAGGTTACCAATACAGAGAGTCATAGCAGCTCTACCTAATACATAGAAATAAAGGCAAGGAGGCTGCCAAAATGAGTAAACAAAGAAATATGGGGCAAATTAAAGAATGGATCAAAACTCCAGAAAGAGAATTAAAGAAAATGGAGATAAGCAACCTATCACATACAGAGCTCAGAATACTGTTTATACAGATGCTCAAGGAACTTAGTGATGACCTCACCAGCATAAAAAAAAGATCCATTCAGAAATGAAGAATACACTAATTGAAATAAAGAACAATTTCTAGGGAAACAACAGTAGAGTGGATAAAACTGAAAATTAAATAGATGGTTTGGAACATAAGGAAGCAAAAAACAACCAATCAGAACAACAAGAAGAAAAAAGAATCCAAAAAAACAAGGATAGTGTAAGCAGCCTCTGGGATAACTTCAAGCATTCCAACATTCACATCTTGGGGGTGCCAGAAGAAGAGAAAAAGCAAGAAGATGGAAATCTATTTGAAAAAATAATGAAAGAAAACTTCTCTCATTTGGTGAAGGAAATAGATACGCAAGTCCAGGAAACACAGAGAGTCTCAAACAAGATGGATACAAAGAAGCCCACACCAAGATATACTGTAATTGAAATGCCAAAGATTAAAGATAAAGAAGGAATTTTAAACGCTGCAAGAGAAAAGCAGTTAGTTACCTACAGGGGCATTCTCATAAGACTGTCAGCTAATTTCTCATAAGAAACTTTGCAGGCTAGTAGGGATTGGCAATAAATATTCAAAGTCATGAAAAGCAGAGACCTACAGCCAAGATTGTTCTACCTAGCAAAAATATCATTTAGAATTGAAGGACAGATAAAGAATTTTCCAGACAAGAATAAAACAAAAGAAATTTATCATCACCTCTTTCATCAGAGAAGAAATTCATTATCACCTTTTTCATCACAGAAAGAGAAAAATATGAAAACTATAAACAATAAAATGGCAATAAATACATACCTATCCACAATTGAATCTAAAAAACAAAGCAAACAAAAGGCACAGAAACAGAATCATGCATATAAAGAGCATTTTGAGCGTTGCCAGATGGGAAGTGGCATCGGGGAAGAGGTGAGGAGGTGAGTGGGTGAAGAAGGACAAGTAGGTAGTTACAGAATCACCATGGGGATGTAAAGTACAGAATAGTAAATGGAGTAGCCAAAGAGGTTATACGCATATGACCCATGCATATGAACAAATGGCCTGAGGGAGTGGGGGATGCTGGATAGAAGGGGAAAAGGGCAAAAAATTAGGACAACTACATAGTCAATAAAAATTTATTTTTAAAAAAAGTTAAATTCCTATGTCTTCTCATCGACATTATAATAAAAACACATCGAACAAAGCCGTGTTATTTGAGTAGCTGCTGTATTTTATTTACCCATAATGACTACATATGTAGAAATGTAAAAAGAAAGTCACCAGACTTTAAAAATTGGTGGAAATGACTTACTAAGTGTACTTTTTTTTGTCATTACAGTCATCTAGAGACCTTCTGATCTGGAATTTGGTATTTTCAATTATATAGATAACCAACAAGAATATCCTGTGAGATGCCCAGAATTGAGTCATCTGCCAGAAACAGCCTCTACTGTATCTTAATCAATATATAAATCAGTTCCTTGAGTTTAGTTACTTTGAGGTGAGAATCAATAGGCAGGTGCTATTCACTGCTGTATCCATTCTTTCACACATTAGTTCATTTTTCATGTATTTCCCAATGCCTACTAGGCTCCAGCACTGTGCCCACTATTACTTTGGTGTGTCTAACTGTATGCAAAGGGTTACATTGGGCCTGGGCTTACACAGAATCAGGAGCTCAGTGTCTGCTTTTCCACTGCACTGTTTCCTTGGAAACTACAGAGTAAACATAAATGTGGGATTGTGGGTTTGCCTGATCTGCTGCATGGAACTAACTACACTTGGACTGAGGCCTCTGGGATTGGACATGCAGGCCCTGGGCCTATGTAAATAGAGACGTAAAAGATCACTTGAGGCCCTGGCTGGTGTAGCTCAGTGGATTGAGCGCGGGCCTGCGAACCAGACGATCGCAGTTCGATTCCCAGTCGGGGCACATGCTTGGGTTGCAGGCCAGTTTCCGGCAGGGGTCAGTTCCCTGCAGGGGATGCACCAGAAGCAACCATACATTGATGTTTCCTTCCTCTCTCCTTCCCTTCCCCTCTAAAGATAAATAAATAAAATATTTAAAAAAAAAAGATCACTTGAAAATTAAGGAGCAGTTTGTCCGAGTCAAAATCACCCATATCACCCATATAGTTCTTGGCTCCTCACCGAGGCAGCCATTCTCACCCTAAGTGGTTGTGGGGTAATAAAAACTCTGAATTCAGGTGGTTGCAGGCTTTCCCTTGAGATGAAGGTGGCAAAACTGCTGAGCCTCCTGTCCTATGAAATGAAATACACTCAAGTTAGATGGAAGCCGATTTGTGCCTCATGTGACTAACTGCCTTCCCAAGCCTGTAGCGCTGTAGTGGCACAGTGACAAAATCTGAAACTAAATTTCCATGTCAGAACTACACCTGCACTTGAAGAAACTCCTTTCAAGACCTTTCTATAAAGACCCACCTTGCATCTTGCAGGCCTTTCTCTTTCGCTCTGTCTACTCCGTTTCAACAGCTGATGCTCATGGCAGCTTACGATCGGCGTCACGTCAAGAGACAGACTAGCCTTCGTAGCTCAGCCCCACTACTTCCTGGCTCTGTGGCCTTGGCAAGTGATTTAATTCCTTGCATCAATTTCTTCTGCAAAATGAGTTCACGCTGGAGAAACAGTAAACTGGTTAAAAATGCAAGCTTCGCATGCAGATTGCATAAATTGAACTACCACTAGTAAATGCCTGGGGCTCTATGGTCAAGTTACCAAACCTCCCTGTGCCTTATGTTTCTTAACATGCAGAAAATAAAACAAAGTGCAGAAAATAATCACACATACATTATAAACTTATTGTGAATATTATAAAAGTTTATATCTATAGGGGAGAGGGGAGAGAATCATAGGGGAAAAGGGAATGGACTCACATGAACAAGTATAAAGGACACATGGACAATAACTAAGGGTGGGGGGTGGAAAGGGGAGGGAGGCGGGGAGCATGGGGTGGGGGGCGGGCAGGGTTGGGAATATAAGACAGAAACCTGTACGTGAACAAGAATTAAATAAAAATTATATTTAAAAAATTGTACTAATTTTATACCTATGTCTATAGAAAATTGGTACAATCCCCAGCACATAGTAAACTCTCAGTAGATGTCAATGGTCAACTATAATCATGCTTATATTCAAATGACAACTTAATGCTTATTTTTCCAGTGTTTCCACTTCATCAAAACCAATGAAATAATGATTGGGCTGGAAACATTAAGTAGTAAAAGAAAGGGTACAAATTCAAAATATGCATGAGGGAAAACAAAAAACAAAACACAACTAACCCAGAGCAGTAACTCTTTGTCTCAGACAGGAAAAACAGTGGAACTGCGTGCGATGGGACAGCATAATTCCCAAGCAGCAAATTAATTAAAGAACAGAAAGCAGGCCAGGGCACAAATAAAGTCACCATGGTGATCCAGAACAAATCATCTCAATTGGCTCAGCCTATGTAATATGTACTCCTCTTTGTTTTACCAAGAATTATACAAATGAACACATCTCCTTCTTTCTCTATGGATCTCTTTTCTTTTCTAATGAGAGGGTCAAAGATATGGAAGCAGCCTAAGTGTCCAGAAAGAGATGAATGGGTAAAGAAGAAGTGGTACATATATACAATATTATGTGACTCAGGCATAAAAAAAGAATAAAATTGGCCCTGGCTGGTGTAGCTCAGTGGATTGAGCATGAGCCTGCGAACCAGAGGATCACGGTTCAATTCCCAGTCAGGGCACATGTCTGGGTTGCAGGCTGGTTCCCTGCAGGCCAACTCCCAGCAGGGGACGCATGAAAGGCAACCATACATTAATGTTTCTCTCCCTCTCTCCTTCCCCTCTAAAGATAAATAAACAAATAATCTAAAAAATAAAAAAATTTTTTTAAAAGAATAAAATCTTGCCATTTGCAACAACATGAATGGACTTAAAGGGTATTGTGCTGAGTGAAATCAGTCAACCAAAGAAAAATGCATATGATTTCACTTACATGTGGAATCTAAAGCAGAAAATAAATGAACGAGCAGAACAGAAACAGACTCATAAATATAGTGAACCTTTTCACCGCTGCCAAATGGGAGGGGAGTTGATGGGATGGGGAAACAGTTGAGGGGATGAAGAAGTACGAATTTTTTTAAAGATTTTATTTATTTATCTTTACAAGGGAAGAGAAGGAGAGAGGGAGAGAAACATCAATGTATTGTTGCCTTCCGTGCGTTCCCTGCTGGGAGTTGGCCTCCAGGGAACTGGCCTGCAACCCAGGCATGTGCCCTGACTGGGAATCGAACCGTGATCCTCTGGTTCGCAGGCCCGCGCTTAACCCAGAAGAAGTACAAATTTGTAGTTACAGAGTAGTCATGGAGATGTAAATTACAGCATGGGATGTCAATTACAGCATAATAATATTGCAATAATTGTACAGTGTCAGATGGGTACTAGATTTATCAAAGTGATCACTTTGTGAGTTACATAAATGTTGAATCACTAGGTTGAACACCTGAAACTAATATAATATTGTACATCATTAAATTTTTTAAAAAATTTTTTAAATGAGAGCACCACGTCAGGTGGCTCCTATGGCAATTTGTAGTTCTAAGTTTCTATTACCCATTCAAGCTAAGAAAAATGAAGCTAGGGACTCTCAGGAGAGTCCTTCTGGCCAAGAATTAAAGGGTTTTGGGTGTTTTTTTGCCAAATATATATATATATGTAACTCATCTTCCCTTTTAATTAATCATTGCAGAGATTTTTAAAAAATGATTTGTCTATCTTATATTCTTCATCTGCTTATTTTAATTGTTGTAAAGGCTTTCCATTTGCCTATGTGGAAACTGAATATTTAAGCCCCTCCCAGAACCTAGTCATATTTGTCTCCCACATCATCCAATTCTGAAACGTTTCCATGGCATTTTCATTGGTTCAATAAATTACTCTGCAACATGTGCTTACTTTTCTTTGTCCTCCTTCCCCCAAAGATAAAATAAAGAAATACATATAAATGAATCTGGTCTCAGCTGTGAAGACATTTCTGGTTGCCTGTCACCCACACTCATCCAACTCACCTGGCAGCTGTTCATACAGTCATTTCAATGAAAGCCAAAGTCACTGTTAACCAGGGGTGCTGGTTGGCTTTGTCTGTTCTGTCTTGTGACAGAGTTTCCTCAAGTTCCACATATGCACTGTTGCTGATTAAAACTCCTTTGTCATTCATTATGCTCATATAAGCGTTTAAGGTAAGCGCGCTGGTTTAGAAATAATTGCCTTTGTGCAGCTGGGGAGGAGTCCTTTGGCCACAGCTCTGGGGCTGGAGGTGCTATTGCAAGGTTCTTAGCCAAGCCGACCAATGCATGAGTGACAATAGACAACGGAACCCACAGTCTGGGCAGGCTCATGGATCACGGGGCTCTGCACAGAGAAATACCTGGTCATCATAGCCTCCTCTGGGTGCTGGGGATGGACTCAGAGTTAGGAAGTTTACAGGATGCCCAGGTGTGTTCTGCCCAAGATTCGCAGAAATCAGAAGTTGTAATGTGGCATTCTACTATGGGTTTTGGGATTCAAGTGACTTCAGTTGAGGTTTGGCCTTTTCAAGTTATATACTTAATGTCCTTAAAACCCAGTCTTCACATCTGAAGAACAGGGGGAAATGGAATGCACTTTGTAGGGCTTTTATGAAAATTAATCAAGTTAATTCATATTAGGTGCTTAATACTGCAGTTGGTATGTAGCATTGGCACAATAAGTACTTCTTATCATTCTTACTAATATGCCTATATCGAGGGGGTGATTCTATTGTCTCACTCAATTTTGTGTGGTAAAAACACAATTCCCCAAGTCCTAGACTCTATCTTCCATACATACGTTGTTAAGTATACAACGAATGTGCCAAAAATAAGAATGTGCTCACCCCTACTTCTGCAGAGCCATCTGAGATTGGCTTATTGCATCATTTTAGTATGAAGAGCAATGCATGGTGTTATATTCATATACAAACACTATGGAGGTGAGATTGAGAAATGTTTCTGGGTGTGATGGGAAGAAATCTTCAAGCTCTTTTAAAGCCTAGAGGAGGGCTCTAGTTCAGGCCATTACCAAGCTGCCTCACCCTAATGTTTTTAAAGGATGAAGATACACTCTAAGGTCCTATTAATATTTGTATCTGCAAGTGGCAATAGCACCACTTCACCCTGAGCACAATTAGTCAGGCATCATGTTTCAAATGGTGGTGTCACCTGGGGGGGGACTATTGTTTTCCAACTGTGGAGCTAGAGATGCTTCTGATGAAAAGCTGCTGAGAAGCAGGCTCAAGATGACTCGTTAAACATTTGTGGAGAAAAATAGTGAATATTTGATAAGCTCCCAGAAATACCAAGATTCTTGTACAGTTTTAGGTGTAACGAAACTAGTCTACAGCCTATGTGAGAAGATCTACTGTTGTGCTCTTTAAGATCTTGAGGGTGTTGGTGAACTTGGACATCTGTGAAAATGCCAAAGTCCTTGTGGCATGTCTCTGGCATGCATTGACTGAAGAAAGCACGTTAATCCCAATCTCCAGGTGTGAATTGGAAGATGTGCATATAAAGATATAGAGTCAGGAACCCACATATTTCAATCTTAAACATGCTTTAGTAAGACACTGAATTATCTGTTGGGTACCTTTATATTCAGGACACTGAAATAGGTAATATATATATATATATATATATATATATATATATATGTATATATATATAATGATATATATATATCATTAGATGTCAAACTCAGCCCTAAATGTGTTATTATCCCCATTTTAAGGATGGAATAAGTGACACTCGGAGCAAGGAAACAACTTCCCCATATCATCGCTCAAATGCCAGGGATGGATTTTAAATTCATTAATACAAATTTGATCTCCTCATTCCTAAATTAAACGAAGAGGAGGAGTTGAGTAATGAGATCTGAGGTAGACCAAAGACCTGCCAGGTGCAGAATTTCTCCTTGGAGCAGGCGCCGCTTCAAACCTTTTAACAACTATAAACCGTGAGGGGTCCTTTTTAAGCACAATGAGTGCCTATTTGTCCAGGCTTGTTCTAGGCCCAATGAATAAAGACACAGAAAAAAAAAGAAAGAAAATGTTGGGGAGAGGGGGGATGAAAGGATAATTTTTAATAAGCTTATAATTAAAAAATCCATCTAAAGAACCGCTTTGGAACTCTGCTATTTTAAACCAGTGTTTGATTCAGTGATAAATCTTCTGGCCTGTGCTCCACGTTGAAGCACACCTGTGACCCACAGCACCCACCAGTAAGCCCACTACCTGAGCAGTCCTCCCCAAGACATAACCGAATGTTATCACGTTGGAATAGCCTATCAGTGGTTTACATAACGGGAGTGGCAATACACCTTTCATGTAATCTCACTATTGAACGAAATGATTATTTGTTTGAAAACCAGTCATTAAATCATCAGTTACCATACTTAAACCTGCCAATTTAACTTACTGATTAAATCATTTGGATAATAACCTACAAATCATCTATTTTGAAAAGAAAATACAGCCACCTAGCAGAACTGAAGCTGTATGTTAGAAAGAAAACGACACCACACCATGGAAACGACTATGAAAATAAGCCTAATTATGTTGACGTGACTATTGACTCTTGGGCATTATGTGCATAAATCATTTCACTTTGCAAATAAGCTGTATCTGACAGGCATTTAGCAAAATAAAATGTTGTTACTAAGCCTTACATTCTATTTAATTGTGTACTATAAATATAAAATGAGTGCAGGAAACAACATGACAATCCCTCATTTGAATATAAAGTTGCTTATGCCATCGCTGGATGAAATGAGCTGCTTTTGTTGTTGTTTCTCCTCTTTTCCCCTCCACCACATGCCATGGTGCTGGGTTTATTTTTCTAAAGCACCACTCTATTCTCTTCATAAAGAACATATGACTCCATATACATCCCCTAACCTTTCAGAGACCTTTGAAAGGGGTATTTTCTGGGTCATGGCCTTCCAGGATCTCATTAAACCCTCTCTCAAGCATTATCGCCCACTCTCCCTTTCAAATATGGCCTCTATTTGATACGTTCGTTGCTTATATTGTTCCTCCCACACATAATTTTCTTCAAAACCTACCCATCCTAAAAGGCAGCAACAACACAAAGTAGTGGCCCCAGTGAGCCCATGCAGAATTACCCAGCATATCCACTGGTTCTCATAGTGAGCTCAAATAAACACACTTTCTCAATTGACATAAACCACGAATGCAAGTTGGGAGGGGAACATTCTCCTCACTATGAGGCTATTCACTAGCATTTAACTACTCAACCTGTAACTAAGTAGATCAAAGGGAACACAGGTCTAGGATAAACACAGGGGCCTGACTCTTTCTGTCCTTCCTGTTTTATGGAGATGTAAACGAAATGCGAGGTTGTTAAACAGCCCATTAAAATAACAAGTCTGCTTGATCAGACTAGGTCAGAGTCACAGATTCACACTTTTTAGTCAATGTCGCTGGAGGACAGATTGCGTGGAGAGTCAAGAATGCTTTTATTAACATGCAAGGTCTGTCAAGAAGCAAATCTAGCCACTGGGAATGTAACAGGAGTGGTTTGCATGACATCAGTGTAAACTGGCAGCCAGGGAGAGTGGACTGGAATGTGCATGTGCAACCAATGACTTCACTGTACTAGTCACTGTACTAGTGGGGGCAGTAGACACTGTTGTGTAAGCCAGTGTACTGTGTGGCCATCACATTCTAAATTACTGAGCAAGTAGAGCAATGAATCTGCATCAAATTTTGCTTTAAGCTCGACCATTCCTCCGCAGAAACTATTCATATGATTCTGAAGGCTGCAGCTATGGGCAATGGTGATTGGCAGCTGCATCAACCAGGCAACACGCCTGCTCATATATCATATCTCATGCAGAGGTTTTTGGAGAAAATCAAATCACCCAGGTGACTCAGCCCCGCTACAGCTCAGTTTTGGTGCCCTACTGCTTCTGGCTTTTCCCGAAACTAAAATTACCTCTGAAAGGGAAAAGGTATCAGACCATTGATGAGATGCAGGAAAATACGATGGAGCAGCTGTTGGCAATTGGGAGAACTGTGTGAGGTCCCAAGGTGCCTGCTTTGAAGGGGACTGAGGTGTCATTATCCTATATCTAATGTTTTTGGTATCTTATATCTTATTCAATAAATGTCTCCATTTTTCATATTAGATGACTGGATACTTTCTGGAGAGACCTTGTATGTCATTATTAACAATGCTAGATCTACATATTGTTGCATTCTATTTCTAACTGCACCACTAAGCCTATAGTTAATTAGGCAATAACTCACCATATAAATAAAATAGCATATGCTCACTCTGCAAACATAATAAGACAACTCACCTAAGTGGGAGTACCCTCTCAACTCATCCTTTAACCTAACCTTCTAAGTTGTTTTGAAGACAGTGTTTTAAGGCCAAGCTGAAGGACCAAAATTGTGGGACATTTTTTAGATATATCTTTGGGTTGTTCTCTTGGGTTCTTACATCCTATTTTCCATAAAAATCACTGGAGGGGACATGAGTAGAGCAATCCTGTTATTGACCATAGTCTTTGTTGTTCCATTTATTAAAAGAACAAGAGGTGTGAGTAGAGGGCTACTGATTTAGTTTGCTGCTTGGGCAAGAGAGTTAATTCTTCTTTTCCAGATAACTCTGGTCTCCTTTCATCTCTGGATCCTGACCCTTTATCCCCACCAGTGTCATTAAGAGAGAAGCCAAAGAAAAAGCCACATATAGATAGCCAAGTGATAGAAATGCTATGGAGTAAATGCATGTGCTTGGCCCACTCTTACGAAAATAACATGAGAAAGAAGTACCTGTATCTTAAAAAAATAAAATTGGGCCAACTGAACTTTGCACAGTCCTCAAATGAAACAGTTAATTGGTGACATAGCAATACCAGATTCTTCCCAAAGTTAAGATAAAGCCAAGAGAACAAGAGAATAAAAGAAGAGAATTATTTCATCTACTTCTGTGTGAGATGTAGGTACGCACTGAACAGAAATGAAAGGAATTAGTATCTAAAGCAAATAACTGTGTTCTTAGCAGTGAGGGCACTTGATGTTGCTTTTGTAGTGGGGTCCTCCTAATGACCCCATGACGTCTCCGTTTCACCGATGAGGACAGCAGGGAAGAGTGTAACTTGCTCAGGATCACACAGCCCCATGTGGCGGAGCTAAGATCCAAGTGTAAATCTCTCTGACTCTAACATGCATGCTGTCTCTCTTGGCTGAGCAAGTACAAGCATGGTGCTATTTTCTGTAATAATTACTAGAGGATGACATATAGGATGACTATTTAAGAAGAAAAGTGAAACCATTCTGACAGCCTAAAAATAGATTGAGGTTGAGGAGCGTTTCCAACGCCAGAGAATTTAATTAAAAGTAGATATTTAATAAAGTTTTCATTGAAACAGAGAACGGCAGCTGTAATCAAATCCATGAGAAGGGTAACGTATACAGGCTCCTAGTGTGTGAAAGGACAGAGCTATTTTTGAAATCAAAACAGTAACATGAAGAGATTACAATTTGACCCATTTCCTGGCATAAGAACTTGGTATTTCCAGATTGCTTCAGAACACCAGTAACCTTACCACAGCTTGAAAATATTATTTAGGATCAACAGATCTGCAGGCAATGTTGAGAATGGATGCTGGGGCCCTTAAAACAGATTCATCTATTACTTAAATTAAAAATGTTATTAACGTCTTAAATGCAGAGATGGCCTGGGGGCCAGATGGCTGCACAATCCCATGTTCTAAAGCTCACAGAGCACATTTGATTTTGGTTTTGAACTTACAGTTTCCGCACTTTAAAAAAGTGTTATTAAAGCCACATATAGACTGCATTTTCAGTAATTAAAAATAACTTTTAAAAACTTCTAAAATGTTCCTAGCAGACAGAAGACACAGATTTATTTCTGAAATGATTTGTGAGGGTAAGTGGTGCAGCATGAATGGTTATTTCCCCCAGATTTTTGTGTTCTCCTTCGGTGCTAAAGAGGGAACATGAAAGTGTATTCGGTTATTAGGGATTGAACCCTGTTTCTAGAGGCTCCAGTTCACTGAGTGTTTAAGAAAAATAAATTGCTTTCAGGACAAATAAAATATTTTATCTACAAAATGGTAAACCATTCCAATAAAAAGTGAAAAATGCAATTTACTGTTTAGTTATTTGGAAACATCCGGATATTCATCGAATCATAGGTCCTTCAAAGCACATTTTATTTGGCTTTGTCTATATGAATCATGAAGATATTTGTCTGAAATTATCACTTGTATCTGAGTTGTTGATAGCTTCCTCTGAAAAGAAGTAATAATGATATTCTAAAAACTGTCAGAAAAATATAAAAACTCAGAAACCACCCTAAAAAGACAGTGTTAGTATTTAACAATGTGGACTTTGAAGTGGGTTAGATCTAGGTTTAAATCTTAGTGATGATATTTAACAGTGATTTGACTCTGGGTAATTTACATCTAACTTCTCTGATATTCAATTTCCTTGTTAATAAAATGAGGAATTTAAACAGAATAATGCATAGGAAGCATTTGCACAATGCTTGAAACATGGCAATTACTCAGTAAATGTTTGCTGTCATTAAAACAGTAGGTTGTGCCCTCGCTGGTGTAGCTCAGTGGATTGAGCGCGGGCCTGTGAACCAGAGGATCGCAGTTTGATTCCCAGTCAGGGCACATGCCTGGGTTGCAGGCCAGTTCCCAGAGAGGGGCACAGGAGAGGCAACCATACATTGATATTTCTCTCCCCCTCTCCTTCCCTTCCCCTCTAAAGATAAATGAATAAAATCTTAAACACACACACACACACACACACACATTAGGTTGCATCGCATGAAATTGCCGTTTTTGTGGCAATTTGATAGATTTGTCAAATGTAAGCAGCTTTATGTGATTTCATGTAGTTCAATGTAGCATTGTAAATTTCGAAAGTAGTGAAAGGGAGAGGAACAAATGAAAGCCTAACTTGTCCAACTAGGTCAAAAAAGAATTTCTCAAAAGGCAGAAGGAATCCAACAATACCTGTGTTAGACACACCATGATACCAATAAGCTCAGAAATTGTATTGAGTTCAGAAGAGAAAATGTGAAATTCACCCATGGTGTGGAGGGGAAACTTTTTATGAAATCTGACTATTGAGGGTGATGAGGGAGTATCTATAGGCCTATATTTTTACTGGTGATTTTTTAAAAGGAGTCTTGATAGATTAAATTTATGTAAAAGGAAAACAACATGGAAAATAGTAAATTTAACACACTCTCTTGATCGAGTAAACTTTCTATGATTTCAACTGAGGATAACAGTTTGGTGACAACAAAGGGGACTCTTTTTCCCTGTTCGTGTTTTTTCCAAATTTTTAAAAACTGTCATTGAACATGGGTTTTTTACATTTTTTCACACCCATAGGAAAAGTTTTTAATATATATATTAAAAACATTTTTTTAATTTTTATAAATTTCAAGCAATGTCAATCCTGCTTTTCGTATGGATTAAAGTCATTCTAGTGGAAAAATTTGGGTGGTAGTTCCTGGAAAAAATATCAAAGATATCCAGAAAATAGAAAGAATGTGTATTTGGTAAGAACCAAGCCTCCCCTAGAACCTTGAACCAGCCTGGAGTTCCCAGCATCACTGCCCACACATTTCAATTCTACTCTCGTCATGTATTTTATGCTCACTCCATCCTTCAAGTAGCAACACACATCAATTCATAAAAATGGATGTGTCCCTGAGATTGATGATTGTAATGAAACATTCTGCAACTGAATGGTTTTTAATATTTGCTTCCAAAATATAAGGTTTTCCAAGAACCACACAATGCTAAGTAGACACACTGTACCAGACTTATACTCACAAAAGAAGAAGACGTACAAGGAGAAGAAAAAGAAATACACATCAGAGAATGAAGACAATAGAGCTCTAAGATGAAGTTGGAGAGGTGATCAGGGTCTCAACCAAGGACTCTGAAGACCGTATTAAAGTACTTTATTTTATTTCATTTTTCTTATAGGTAAGATGGATTGAAACAAGCCATGAAAAAGATGCAGCTTGCTTCTTAGAAAATTCCACCCTTATGGGAGGGTAGAGAGTAATAAACGAAGAGAATCCACATCAGAACATAATTTTGTCATCCCTTCAAGAGACGGCAGTGACGAAGACTAAAATATCTATTGAGGCCAAGGACACAGAGACAGAGTCTTCTTTTCAATCAGTTCTCTAGTCTTTAAAGCAGTGCGACGGTGGACAGCAGTTGGGAAAGGGCGGGCTGCATTTCCACCACAAGCCTAAGGACTGTCTTGGCAAGTTAGTTGTGCCATTTGAGCATCAAGGGACATTTGGAAAAAAGTTTACCTCAGCAAGCTTTAGTGTTCCTTTAAGCCAGAAATTTCCTCTACTTTGTAAACTTGACTATCAGGAATTTCGTATGTGGAACTGACTTAAGACAAACAGGGATTTTTGCCAGTAAGCTCAAGAAAAATTTCAAAAGGCATGGGAGAAAATGGTTGAAAAGACTTAGAAGATCACATGTACAGGAGATTCTGGCCAAGAAGGAGGCATAGGTAGAAACCCTTCACTTCCTCACACAACCAGGAGGAGGATAACAACCAATCTAAAATCAACAAACAACCAGAAGTGCCAGAAAAATCAAACTCGCTGGAGCTCCAACAACCACAGAATAAAAGAAACAGTGAAACAGAGCAACCAGACTAGTATTGGCGGCAGACGGAACGAAACCGCCATGAGGCAGCGAAGCCTGGAGGTGGGGCTGGCTGCCATATCCAAGGGCTGCATGGGCAGGGCTGACTTCAGGGGAAGCTGAGTCTCAGAGCTGGCTGTGGACCACTGCACTTGCCACAGTGGGAGGACCTCCCAGTCTGATACGAGAGTCTGTTGAAAAGCGCACTAGAGATGAGCAGGGAAGTTTCACTCTTCCTTCTCTGGCCCCTCCCCCACAGGCAGGCAGCGTGGCAGCGCAGCAAGGAGGGTTCCCTGCCTGGGTGAATACCTATAGCCCTGCCCCCTCATAACTTATCGGGTGTGCCAAAAAGAGAAATAGGGCCCAAATGAAAGAACAGAGCAAACCCTCAGAAAGAGAGCTAAGTGATAAGGATATAGCCAACCTAGCTGATGGAGAATTTAAAGCCCTGGTAATCAAAAGGCTCACAGAACTGATTGAGTTCGATTGAAAAATGATAAAACAAATGAAAGATACCCAAAATAAAATAAAGCAAAATATTCAAGAACCGACCGTGATGGGAAGGAAACCAGGACTCAAAGCAATGATTTGGAACAAAAGGAAGAAATAAACACCCAACTGAAACAGAATGAAGAAACAAGAATATAAAAGAGTGAAGACAGTCTTACAAACCTCTGGGACAATCTGAAATGTTCTAATATCCGAATTATAAGGGTGCCAGAAGGAGAAGAACAACAGCAAAAAAATTGAAAAATTATTTGAACAAATAATGAAGGAAAACTTCCCCGATCTGGTGAAGAAAATAGATTTTCAGGAAGTCCAGGAAGTGCAGAGAGTCCCAAAGAAGTTGGACCCAAAGAGGAAGATACCCAAGATTGAAGATAAAGAGAGAATCTGCACCAAGAGGAAAGGAAAGAGTTACCTACAAAGGAGTGCTCATTAGACTATCACCTGATTTCTCAAAAGAAACCTCACAGGCAAAAAGGGGCTGGAGACAAGTGTTTGAAGTCATGAAGGACAAGGACCTACATCCAGGATGACTCTATCCAGCAAAGCAATCACTTATGGTGGAAGGGCAGATATGGTGCTTCCCAGATAAGGTCAAATTCAAGGAGTTCATCATCACCAAGCCATTATTATATGAAATGTTAAAGGGACTTATCTAAGAAAAAGAAGATAAAAATATGAACAGTAAAATGACACCAAACTCGCAATTATCAACAAATGAACCTAAAAAATAAAGGAAAAAAACAACGAAAACAAAAGCTAAGCAAACAATTAAAACAGGATCAGAATCAGAGAAATGGACATCATATGGAGGGTTTTCAGTGGGGAGGGGCAGAGGAGGAATAAGGGGGAAAGTTACAGGGTAAAAAGTAATAGGGGAAGAAAAAGCACAATTGGTAGGCATTAAATAGACAGGAGAGGTAAAAATGGTACAAGAAACAGAGAACTCAAAGAACTTATTGGACATGAATTAAGGAGGGGGATGCTGGAAGCTTGGGGGATGCAGAGTGGAGGGGGGAAAAGAGGGGAAATTGGGGAAACTGTAATAGCATAATCAATAAAAGGTAATTTAAAAAATCACACATACAATTTGATGGAAGTCAAATAAAGCAGTGCTCATGGGAACTGTTTCAGATAAATGTACAGTCTCTCTTTCTTAGTCTATATTTTCTCTCCTATCTGATATTTTCTTCATACATGCTCTGTTCTTCTCTGCATGCTGACTTTCTCTGCTCACTCATGGCGTCAGCATCCCCATGACTTCAAACTACTTAGGGCTTTGATTTGCCTCCTACTCTGACAAAACCCAGACTTTCCAAAACCCAGAGCCTTCTTCCTTCTGAACTCAGGCATTTTGTCTCTTGGTTCAAATTCTTTTAGACATCTAGATGGGAAATTTCAGTTAGTGGTTGCTTTTCTCTTAGTTCAAATGTCCACCCTGGAAACAATTTACTTTCACATTAGGAGACTTGGGTAAACCTGACTGCCCATGTTAAAGTTTGCCATCAAGTTGGATCAACTTAAAAAAAAAAGTTGAGCCTAGAAGAAACGGAGTTTATACACAGATTAAAAAGATAATGATAACTACAATCATCTTAAAGACTAAAAAAAAAAACAAAACAACTTAAATTTTCACCCTAACCAACACCTCTAGAAAAGAAATAAAAAGACAATGTGGATAAAGATAATGCTTACCAGCTTATCTTGAAGCCTTCCTTGATCAAGTGAGACTGTGCATTGGGAATCTCTGATTTGTTTTTCCGATGTTATGTTCCCTAAGAACCCCAACCACCTATGTAGCAGAATGCTATAAAATGAAGGCCTGAGCTTGAAGGTTTGGAATGTGAAGACAAATGCTTTCCTGGTCTGAGACATGTACTTTTCCCTTTGGAGACTCCATCCCTGGGCTACTCTTGGAAGAGGGAGGAGAGAAAATGAGACATCGCTTTTGGTTGAGTGGAAGCCAATAGTGGAGAAAGATGGGCTGAGGATGGCTCACAAGGTGCACTCCAGTTTTCCAATCTCTGGCCTTTCCTGCACAGGATAGACACTCTAGAGCCACCTAGTGGTGTAACACCATGGAACTAACGCACTGAGAAGAGCCAGGTGTAGACTCCAGTGGAATCTGTCTCTGGGAACCACCTCACCCAGAGGAATCTCTCATGTCAGGAAAGCAGCTCCAGCTGCAGATGATGGAGTCTTGGAAGGCAATGCACAGCCCCCCACTCTCCGTCATTCCCTCAAACCACAGCTTCCTCTAGCACTGGTCCCAGATGTCCGTAATATTCAAGAGAGCAGTTGTCTAGTAAAGCTAGAGTTTGTCAGTGGTTCTGCTACTGACTCCTATAGAACTCTACCTATTTTCAAATAAACATTTTGGGGCTGAGGTTGGGTTGTGAAAGGTGTGTTCAATGGCTTTAACTTGTCAGGATGGTGCTGTATTTTGACTGGTATATGTGGGATTTGAGGGAAAGAAGGGACGGAGGCACGTTCCTGTCCCCGAGATGGAAAACCCGTCTTCTCTGATGATTCGGATTGGATGGGACTGACTGGCAATAGTTGGAATCGGCTTTCCTTAGAAACGGCACTGGTAGCTTCTTTCTACTCATGTTACCTCATTTCTTTTACTTGGGAATCTAATGGCAGTTGCTCTCAAACTTGAACATGAATCAGAATCAACTGTAGTCCTGTTAAAATACAGACTTGGAGGGGGGGGGGGGTCTACCCTCAAAGTTTCTGCTTCAGATAGGTCTACATAGGGTCTACATAGGGTCTGCATTTATAGTAAGTTCTGAAGAAATACTGATAGTGTTGCTGGAAGGCTTGTACTGTGGGTGCACTTTGAGCCCCACTGATGGGGGGATCCCCACATGGGGGCTCCCCTTTTATTTTTTCACTGACTTAACAACAAGACCCAAACATTCTTTCAGAGCTCCTTAATATGCCATGGGTTTTCTTGTTGGTAATGTTATTTTTTAATAGACCTGATTCTTCAAATAAGATCCTTCACAGGATTCCAGTATATAAAACAGATCAAAATTAAATGACTCTAATTAAAATGCAGGTTGGGCACTATCGACTCACCTATTCTTCCTCACTCCCCACAAATTTCCACGGTGGATACGGGAACCCTGTCAGCAGAACCCCTAAGCCATCATAGAGAACTGGAAAACCAAAGCAGTCATTAGTATGTTTGCTGTCCCTTTAGCTCTCTCCCAGTGGTCCCCAGCTACACAGTAGGTTCTGGCCATCCTCCCAACATCTCTCTCTGGTCGTTCCATTTCAGCCTCCAATCCCATCTCTTATGTAATGTTTCTTGCACTTTACTACTATTTTCCATTGGGTGAGTGTGGGGGAGAAGAGTGTGCATTTTTCTTGTAAGGATAACATGTGATGACAAATTTTGTTTGCCAGTATCATGGCGTGTAAGTTATTGCAATGGGATAAAACATCAATCTTCCTGGAGCAGGCTCTTCTGCACAGCCTGGGTCTTTAGCACTTTGGGAGTGGAGCATGACGGCGACCATTGCCCTGGACCCTGCCATGACCACTGTCCCACCACCATGCTGCCTACCAACCCCTCCCACAACTACGAAGCAGGTCATTTTAATTGACACATAATAGATTACTTACCCCAAACAACTGCAAGTATTAACTTGGCAATACTTTCAAACCATATTTTTTAACTCGAGATTTCTTTCTTTCCATAGCCCAATGCTAGTTTATTACAGAGCAGATGGAGAGAAAGCAGGTTAAGCATTGTCTTCAATTTACAGAGTTTCTAAGCTGCAGCATTTATTGAGCTACCTATAAAAATATAAAACCATGCAAATATTTATTTGTAGTATTATAGCTATTTCTCTTTTTCTTTCCAAGTCAGTACTTGAATCTAAACCCTTACCCCAAAGCAGATAGGTGGGAGATTCTGTTCTCCTGAGCTGAGCTTGCTCTGGGATATAAACCTACAATCACTTCACTTCAGCCTGCAGAGCTGTATTAATTCCTGGAGGACAGAAACTGAAGAGGAACAGCCCCATGAGCTTACTGTTGGAGATACAATCCACTCTGACAATCCAGGGTAAACAGACCAATCACATTACTGGCAGGTGCACCTTTGTTACAGTTGTACCAACAACAGAAAGGAGAGCTTTGGGCATAAAGAAACCCACTGGGAAGTACTTGTTCACTTTTGGTTTGTCATTTTCTTATTTGCATAGACTGCATATCAATTTCTTTGCCCATAGTTCAGGTAGTCAATATTCTTTCTCCAGGAATTTGCATTAGTTCCCATACCCATTGTCAAGGATATCTTCCTTAATCTGATCTATAGGAAGACCTTGACCTAAAATCATTAATATTTATAATATCTGTTTCAGATCTTATTGGGGAATTCAAGGCTCTCGCAAAGAGGTCAAGGGCAAAGTTAGCTAAGGGAAGGTATAGATTCAGAAGTTAGGAATGAGAGGAATGGTTCAGAGGTGAAAACTCACACTTCATACAAAAGTCAGTCCTGCAGATGTTACCAAGGATCAACATTAAAGAATCCAAATCTGTGTGTGGATTCAAGAGGTGAAAATTAAAGTTAAAAAGGTTTCTGAACACATGCAAGAATATGGAATTAAAGTAGGTCAAGGTCACATACAAAACAGACACAATAAATGATTGGTGACTCTACTTCATAGGTTTATGCTGCTGGGCATACACAGGTCTCAGCAAAATAGGTTTACAATTATTCATGTAGAATTAATACAATAATTAATAAATAACAATACAAGAATAAACCATATTTCATGTACTCATAATTGTACATCTACTTTTGCCCACCCCTGTATATTGACGTATATATTCAGAATACACATATAATATCTCATAAGAATTCCCAAATGTTTGGTCCATTTTTTTTCTATTTCTTAGATTAGATACACCTCATAGGTCTGATGGGGAATCCTAACAACAGAAAAAAAACATAGTCCACACTGACTTTAGGGGGACAATAATGGGTATAAATGGAAAAATATGACAGCATGTTATTGTTTTCTCCTCCAACCCTTACATGTTGGGGTCAGCTACTACGTTACCCACATTGCCCCTTTATTTAGTCTCAAATTCGTTCACTCTGTGGGTCTGGAGCACAAAAACCTCAAAGCAAGGTCTCAACAGAATTCTTCAAACACCACTCACTCATCAGGGCCTTCCTACAAAGACTGCTTAGGGACGTACCCATGGCAGGGTGTGGGAGGCGTGATGTTAAGAAGTGAAGGGAAGTTGCCAGACTTCATAGCACAAGGTGACGTCGAAGTTGAAAACATCTTCCAAGGTTTACTGCTTTAGGTCTAGCCACTTTTCTTTCTCAAAATCAGAATCTATATGTAACTCCCCCTATTTGCTACTTTTACACTTGAAAAAGGAAAGGCAAAAAAAGTATCCCCCCCACTCACTGCTCACCCCAAAAACAACTGTTCAATTTTTTTTGAAGTATTTTATACTACACGGAGAAAATTTGGATGGTGGTCCAAACAAATCCTCCAAACTGACAGACCCGTGATTTTTCAAGGTTTTTTTTTTTTTTTTTTTTTTTTACAAAGGCCGTGCCCATGAGCCAGACAAGCATCATCTATGGGGAGATTTTATTTGTGTGATCAATTCATATCTGGACAGGTCTTCTGCTGGTTGGCATAGCAACTAACTGAAGTTCATTGAACTTTTCGATGTGCTTGCTAACAGTCTAAAGCTGATTTTCCCCCTATGGGGACCAGAAAAAGGCTTTCTTTTTCAAACCTCCCCAGTTGCATTCAAAAATACATCATTCTCTTCGAACCTACAGCACATACGTTTGAGAGTTGGAAAGTAATATTTAAACAATTACTTCTATCCTATAATACTATAATGATTTTCCTCTCTTTCCTGAAAAAGAGAGCTGAAGTTAAATATTACTGTTTTTATGGATTTCTAGGTCTTCCCATGGGAAGCTTAGGAGATTCTTTCCAATAATTTTTTGTTAAGGACTTTATTGGAGAAGACTGAGCAGTGATTTTGCAGAGTGTTGGCATTTACTTTGGCCTTGATAGAGTTTTAGGCTTGGAAATGTTAGGTCTTCGCTTCTTAGTGAGGTGGAGCTGTCCAGTAATTTCATTTCACGCTATGTTTGTTAAACAAGAGCTAACCAGCGCGTATTTAGAAAGTCCTGTCGTAAGCCTGTGCTAAGCACTGTGAAGCATGAAGGGCAGGAGATGACATTAGCTTTTCAAAAATTCATAATGCCATTTTTAACAAGGACCAAAGAAAAAGGAATAATATAAAGAAAATGTCTGTGCTATGGGGGACAATATAAATAAGACCCTCAACGGACAAATTTTTAGTTATATCTCATCTTTTTCTTGGTTAATTCCCAATTTTGAAAGCCTTGTTACTATGAAAATCGAGGAAGTTTAAGGTGTAAGGTAGTTGTTTCCTCCAGAAGAATGTAATGCTGACCCACATGTGTCTTAGAAGAGCATCTCACTATTCAAAAAGGTAAGAAGAAAAAGTAGCTTTTTAAAAAATTACCCCTTTATGAAAAATGGAATTGACTGTTATTCTAATTATTTATACAAGGACTATCCTTGTTCTTGCTTCTTAAAGTCTGCAAGCAGGACCCAATCATCCCAATTTCAAAGATTGTATTTGCCTCGCTTCACCTTTTGGAGTGTAAGCAAGTAGCCGCCGATAAGGTTTTGTCATCACTTCGCCAGGACTGATTCGTCAGAGGCCAGGCTGACCTGATTAAGTAATTACCATCTGACGACTCACCAGACTGTTTCCTTCCCGCCTGGACCCAAGTCAATCTTCTGCCGATGAGGCTGTTACACTTCAATGACTTTATTGATTAACAGAGATTAGCTCAGGTTGCTGACAATGTGTAACTGACCACTGCTATTTATAAACAGCTACTCACCAGCTCTGAACTAAGGCTAAGTTGCATGTGGTTTTGTGGGCAGTTGGGCCCAGCCTCCTCGGCCTGGGGTCTTTTATAATGGAGCTGGTGTATTGCATGGATCGTCATTCATACATGCCCTCTTCGGACTGAAGAGAATGCCTTTGTTTGATTCAGAAAAGGGGGAAGTGAGAAATGTTGAGAGCCGGGGTTGCAGAAGGCTGTGGGCATATGGAGAAAAGGAGCGTTGAGTGCCAGTTCTGAACAAAACCCCACCGTGAGATTCCAAGGAATGGGTCTGGTGAAGTTGAACATTAACCTGCACTGCCACCCTGTGGAGCGAATGAGAAATTTTTAGCCCAGTGAACAGCTGCAAGAGCCGCATGGAACTAAATAGGAGGCCAAAGGCTGACTTCGAACAATACACTTTTAATTAAAAATATCTTGGAGTCCGCATTACTGCTCCCAATAACAGGCTTTGGAGCACTTTTTAGAATATTAAACAAAGCAATCCTCTGAGACTAACCGTCTCTATGGACCTGAGGCCAAACCTCTCCTACACAATGAAAAAAAGCTGAGGTTCCAAACCAAGGCTCCTTCACCCAATCTCACAAACCAAGTAAAAATAACGAAAATCCCCAAACGAAGCCCTGTGAAGGTTAGACTAGAGAAAAGAAGCAAAGGCAAGAGACACAAATCTCGATAATAAAAGAGTATCAGTAAAAAGGAAAGGACAGAAGAAAGCTGAGGTCCGAAAGCAAGTGACACTGAATTGAAGCTCTGACAGTCATTTGCTGAGAATTCTTACAGGAATTATTCCCTTATTCATGTCAAAGAAAAATTACACCCGGTGGAGTGGGACAGGCAAGAAAGGCATTGCTTGAGGCCAGTACATAGGGGTTGAGAGCAAGTGGAAAAGTACAGGGTGACTTCACGGGGGAGGCTGGTTGACCAATGTGAGTGGTCCTCATGTCACCTCTGACCCTATGCTTATGGAAGTCGGGTTCCTGCTCTCCCACAGGGAGGGGGCGAGAGGGGCTCAGAGGTGATGATGATGTTTGAAAGGGATCCCCCACGTCCTCGAAGAAGACATTCCTAGGTTGTAAAACTGGCAAAGGCAAGGAGAACATTTACATCTCCAACGAATGGAGAGATAATTTATTGGGAGTTTTCTAAAGCAAATGATCATTAAAAACAGAGGTCAGGGCCCTAAAGTTGGGAAGAAATGCACAGAGTTGGGTCAAAGGGAACATGAAGGCCCTCTGGGTGAACCAGCCTCCCAGTCTGTAAAATGGCAGGGTCGTTCCAAGCACCCTTATCTGCAAGTATGAATGTGAGCAGCGGGGAAAAATAGGGAACTATGCGAACATGCTCAATGTAAGCCACTCCATGCAGTCAATTGTAAAATAGTCTTACTATTTTTTATCTTACTTTAGAAATAGGCACACATTCAATGAAAAGAACTAAGGTGAGAAAAGAAAATTGTTTTTACAAAGCAGAAGCAGGTCTAATAGAAAATCTCCAAGGCAGGTCTAGTTCTTAACCGTGGAGGCTTAAGAAAGTCATTTAATTTCTCTAAACCTTCAGGGACTGAGTGCACCAACACTCAGCTCACAGGACAGTAAAATCCCAATGAGAGAATGTGTAAGGCAACCAGACTAGTTTTGGCACTTGGTGAGTGCTCGTAGAATCTGACATTGCATATAGTGTAGCTCTGTGTCATGGGCTCATTTCTAACGATTTTCTTCTTCCTGGTGTGATTTGAGCATCTGTCAGCTGTTTTTTCACAAATATGTGACGTAACAAACCACCTGCAAATCCAGTGTCTTTCAAAAATGAACATTTATGTCCAGAAAGAAGGGATGACCACCTGCTGAAGGTCACTCGCTGCTTTTGCCTAAAGCTGAGATTCAAATGACCTGAGCTGGAGCAGGCTTAACTTGAACCCAAGCTGTAGGTCTATGTCAGCTCTACTCCATGTGCCTCTATGCACCCTGGGACCAGCGAGCGCTGACGGTGGGCTCTTCTCATAGGGAAGGTACACGTGGCAGGATGCCAGCCTTTGCTCATGACATGTCTGCTGAAAACCAATCGGCTAAACAAGCCACGTGGGCCAACTGAAAAGCATGAAGTGGAAATATATACCATTCCAGAAAGGCAAGAGGGTGAATATATAATGTTACTACAGAAAAGCAGAAGATTAAGCCCCATAACTCAATTTACCATTAAGTATCATCCATTATTTATATGCATTGTAATTCCCCTCCCATACCTTTGTGCCCCATATTGTCAGGTCTCTGGGGTGATTCGGTATGGGAGTAAAAGGTTAGATAAGAAAGCAAAAGCTCAGGGTGAAGGTGGAAGTGCTTTTAACATATTCCCACCACGTATTTGGAGGAAAACATGACCCCCCAAATTCGGCATCCTTTTGCAAAAACAATTCATTTTATAGGTGTCTAAGAGTTTTCAATTCTCTTTAAAGCTTCTCCCTCATTGAAAAATATTCCTTAGCAAATTAGTGAAATGGGTATGGAAGGCCACAGCAAGGAACTGGAATTTGCCAAGTACAGGGGAAGTAGGAAACTATCAAAAGGTGAGCAAGAGGTGGATAAAAATGAGTATCCCCCCTCTTATCTCCTCGCCTCCTACTCACACCCCAACCAACAAACCTGCGTCATTTGAGCTGAAAGAAGAATTCATCGCTGAATATAGATCTGAGTTGAAATCATTCGGCAATGGTCCTACTGTGTCTTTTGAGAACAATGCTGTCTCTTAAAATAACCGTGTTTTCAGTCGTGACCTTCAGTGTGTCTGAAAGTCTGTGATGATGAATAGTGAATGTGAATGGCATGCCTACAGAATACAGCCTCTTAATTGCTCAGAGAAGTCACATCAGATTTTCAAACTTCTGTTTATGCCAGTGCTTGGAAAAGATCATGTATCTGGATCTGTTGGAGCTACCTGAATGGGGGGTGAAGTTTTCCATTTGAGCCAGCTACTCGGTCTCTTGTGACACAGTCCGGAGAGGCAGGGGGCAGGAAGTCCATGCATCCACCGTGGAGTGTGGAGTCAGACGTGTTCGCTTAAATTGTGGCATTACGATTAGTAGCTGCTTGGCCTTGGGCAAGTTTGTAATTCAAGTCCAGTAACAATATCTGCAAAATAGAAACCATGGTCACTTACAGAGTTGTTGTGAGGACTCAGTGTGCTGATGTATGTAAAATACAGCAAAGAGGAAGTACGGAGACTACACAAGAAAGGGCAGCTGTTGTAGCTACTACAATGCATTCAGGAATTTGTTTTCAGCAAAGACTAAGGTAGGAACACAGTTGGCTCCCACGGGGGTAAAACCTGAAGTCTGTGTGACAAACCTGTGCAGTGGATCAGGCAGGGGTGGGGGCTGTGGGATAGGTGGGGACAGGGTCTGATAAGACAGGAAAGTGGGGGCGTAAGGAATGCACCTAGAGGAAAGGGAGACTAGAAACAGTAAACTGATAACAAAAGATCAGTTATTCTTCAACTACTTCTCCAAGGCTGAGCACTGAAGCTTTGCTCCTAGAGCGTCATATTCAGGTTGATGACCCTGAATTTAGTGGTTATCGTAGTAGAAAGTATGCTTTTCAGTCACCAGAATACAAGAGGGAAGGGTACTCTGATACTTGATTGAGCATTATTCTTGGTGTGTTTGTGAAGGTAGGTGTTTTTGGATGAGGTAGACATTTGGGTCCACAGAGTAAAGCAGACTGACCTCTCCAAGGGGGTGGGTCTCATCCAGTCTGCTGAAAGCCTGAATGGAAGCAAAAAGCTATGGGAACATCCTCTCTCTTTATCCGACTGTCTTGCTGGAACATGGGGTTCCTCCTGCCTTTGGACTAGAACTGAGACTGGAACTTATACCATGGGCATTCCTGGTTAACCAACACTTGGACTTGGACTGGAACTATACTGTTAGCTTTCCTGGGTTTCCAGCTTGCTGCAGAACTTGGGACTGCTCAGATTCCCATAAGAACCAATCATACACACACACACACACACATATGTGTATATATATATATATATATATATATATATATATATATATATATGATTGGTTCTGTGTCTTTGTAGAACCTAGACTAATACAGAGGGTGTTGTAATAAAGGCAATCCTAACACAGTAGTACTGAAATACTCAGAGGTATTCGCACTTAAGATGTGAGGCAAACTACACAGCAAATTCCCCTGCAACATCTGTGTTCTAGGGAAGGCAAATAATAATCAACATCTCAGTTATCTATCAAGGAGAAAAGCAGCTAGCTCTCAGGAGACAGTCCCCCTAGAACAAACATTGGAGGGCATTCCTGAAAACTGAAAAACAAGGTGCTTTCCCTGAGAAGTGCGTTGATCATGGCCATGGGGGAGACAGAAGCAGGACCGGAGATTCTGGGGGCTACACAGAGGCTGCTGAGAGCAAATCACATGAGTTCCAACCGAAGGGGGAGTGGGAACGAAGGGAAGCCTCCCCACTTTGAGGTGAAATGGGATTGCCAACACCAGGCTTTAGCCTGGTTGGGATATATTTGGAGATGAGGATTAAAATTAGGCCCCAGCTTAGGCATGGGGTACAAAATGATGTTGTGTTCTTAGGAGCCAGGTGGCAACCTGGTCACCAGAACCGAAACCTAAAATACAGGAGGGCTGGAGGCTGGTAGGACGGGGCATGAGGCACGTATGCTGGTAGTTTCCTCCCAAAACGTCCAGATGAAGGGCAGCTCTGATCCAGGTTCCATAATGCTTTATAGATGAGAGCCCTTGACAAGACTATCCTAGTCCTATTTTGTTTTTGAGATTGTTTTTACTACCATCTTTGTTAGTGCAATGGAAAAATGCGTCTCCATGTTATCATTCTCCCCAGGAAGTCTTTCAAATACAATTACCTTCTCACACATCTGCTACATAACGGGAGTCTGGAATGGGGAATATACATGAAATATACTTGAGAACTATTGGCATGCAAGGTTGAAATGAACTCAATGCCATATAAATCTAGGTGAAATGTATTTAAACTCTTCTGAAGTATTATTGTTGTTGACACTGTTACAGATGCCCCCATTTTTCTCCCCTTTACCTCCCTCCACTCAATCCCCACTCCCCCAGGCTTTCACCACATCGTTGTCTGTGTCCACGGTCTATGCACAGATGCATTGATGATTTTTGGTAAATCTCTTCCTGTCCCCCCATCCCGCTTCCCTCTAAGATCATTCAGTCTGTTCCGTGTATCCATGCCTCTGGTTTCATTTTGTTCATCAGTTTGCTTTTTTCATTAGACTTCACATATAAGTTATATCATATGGTATTTGTCTCTCTCTGGCTTATCTCAGTTAGCATAATGTCTTCCAGGTCTATCCATGCTGTCTTGAAGGGTAAGATTTCCTCCTTTTTCATAGCCATATAGTATTTCATTGTGTACATGTACCACATCTTTTTTATCCAATCATCTACTGTTGGGCACCTGGGCTATTTCCAGATATTCACTATTTTCAATAATGCTCCTATGAACATGGAGGTGCATATATTCTTTCTGACTGGTGTTTCGGGATGCTTAGGATATATTCCTGGAAGTGGGATTGCTGGGTTAAACAGCAGTTCCATGTTTTGAGGAATCTCCATACTGTTTTTCACAGTGGCTTGACGAGACCTTCATGATTATTACACGACCAGTTAGGCTTCTGAACAGTGAATTTGCCTGAAATCTCTTCATTCACACTTATGGAATGGAGGGGGTCCCTTTACCCTCATCCAGGTTTTTCTATTCAGGAGGCTTCCCCCGATGAAAACCCATAAAACAGGATATATCTAGAGACAAACTCTTAAAGTGCTGGCTCAGCTCACTGTTCTCACCATCTAATCTCAAATGGTTCTTTGATATCTGAGTCGTGACCTCCATATTGACTTTCTCATCTTTAACTTTACTACATCTTACACTCCAGACTTGATGCTCAATACCGTTTTCATAGAACCATCCTTGGATACCTTCCTTGAATTTGTTGAAGTAGAATAATAAGTGCACAGGGGTCTAATTATTGAAATAGACTTGGAAGTTAACTTTCCCCATCTCGGCCAAAACTCTTGAAGATAAGATGGATTTATTGCTTACACGCATGCAACACGGGCTCCCTTTTACCCAACCTGTGATTAGGAATGTGTCTGCTACACAGTCCTCCAACACACTCTGGACAGCAGTATGTCGAGCTATGTGAAAGGAAGAACAAGGCAGTAAATTTCTTAGATACAAAACTTAGAATGTCAAAATTTTTAAGAGTTAGCATAGGATGCCAAGCATCCTGGCAGGGAATCTTTGGAAAATCCAAACATAAGATTAGACCTTCCAAACAAAAGGTGATGGTTACCGCAATAGACTGTCTTTCCTAATAATCTTTCCTGCAGCTCTTCTACCTCATGGGTATGAGTAATCACTGTGTGCACTGATGTGCATTTGAATTTGAGAGATGAGAACTTACTGACTTTGAGAAGGTTAAAAACTCATTATAAATGTCTTTCTGTTAGAATTAGGTTTATATTGGAAGACTTTTCTGGTTCTAATGTTATAGGGGCAATAAAATACCTTAACATTCAGCAAGTCAAATGGTTTCTGTTTCTTCCTGAATTTATTCTGATGCTCCAGTGGGAAACTATGCAACAATTATTCACCATTATGGAACTTCAGAAGGTTGTGAGACAGGTTAGCAAGAAACCAGGAAAATTCCCTGGCAACTGGAAGGAGGGAACTGAGACAAATGGCCAAACAAATGACCAGAACAGCTGAGCAATTAATGGCCAACTAATAAATCACAAGACCCAATCTTCCCTAACTGAAGATGCCTAAGAGCAGATGGTTTAAATCACCTCAGTCAGGAAGGTAGATAACAACAACCAGTTAGATCCAGACCAATTCAAGATGGAGAAAAAAATTGACCAGAGAACAACCTGAAAGCTCATTATACCATCATGCATTATAATGAGAATTGACACCACAAGAGAAAGAGAGCCAAGGAGCCAAAAGAAACCAACACCCTGACACTTCCAGAACAGACTGAATTAGGGACAAGACTCCTCCCATCCAGAAGGAGGAGTCAGAATTTGGTCCCACAAAAGCGTGGAGACACCCCTCTCCCCTTGAAAACACACAAAATCTCCAGGACTAACTGACCAAATGGGCAAGTCACCCATGAGTTGGTCCATGTCTACTCAGTCGCATACTTTTTGCTTTTTTCAGAGTGGCGCCTGCCAAGGCCCGGCCTTTTTCCTATTCTCTACCTGAATAAAACTTGCTTTGTTCTCACTCTGACTTGTCTTTGAAATGTTTTCTGGGTGAGTCAACCTGGAGGTTGCCTGACCCACAAAACTTCCCAGACTATGCTGGGGCAGGGCTAGCCCCTGGCACAAAAGTGGTCTGGTTACAGTTGCAGGTTACAAAAGCAATTTGTAGGCTCTTTCTAGCCCTTTCCCTTCATTCTACACTCATCCTTATTCTCCAAATACTGAAGGTGAGTAATCTGAATGAAAGCAACAAATATGTGGGAATGGATTCTGTTACCAAACCCAAGTTTGTGTGCCCAACACTTTGAGGAGCAAAAACTCAAAATGTCAGAGTTTGGAAACGTTTATTAATCGCAAAGTAGCCTACCAAGAAGATGAAAGACCTAATGGTGCCCCCAATTTATCTTGCTTACTGGATGGGATAAGGATTTTTTAAGGGATTGGAGGAAAAGGTATATAAAAGGAAGTGCTGGCGGGGCAAGTGTCAATTGCATGACCTTGGACCTTGGTCATTTAGGGTAAAGAGCATAAACTCCAGATCTTCATGGACAACAGACTGCTCCTGGAAAAGTTCCAGTGTTCAAGTTCTGGTTTTGTGCTGGTCCTTTGCTTTCCTGTGCACATTAGGGGTGGGGAGGTGGGGCAGGGAAGATCCAGGTTCCAGACGCAGCTGGAGGCCAAAGTTCTCTTTCCTAAGCATGCTTTGGCTATGTGACTTGCGTTTGGGTCTGTTGCCTCTGGGGGGAAAAAAAACTTCAGGACCTCATTAAATAAAATAGGACCATTTTAAGCTGATTGTGCTGTACTTATAGTTCTGTGCCTTGAAGTGACAGATCCCAGTTGCTCAGATTGTCCTCTGTCCGGCGATAACTAGAAAGCCTGCTGGAATGTGGCAAGGCAGGTA
Source organism: Sturnira hondurensis (assembly GCF_014824575.4). Lineage (NCBI taxonomy): Eukaryota > Metazoa > Chordata > Mammalia > Chiroptera > Phyllostomidae > Sturnira > Sturnira hondurensis. Next base: position 7,365,363 of record NW_028075269.1, read on the forward strand.
AAGCTCATTTCTCAGGCCTTTGCCACTAGGGAAGTCTTTGAGATGCTATTTCAAATGACAAGGGAATTGTGGAAGCAGAAACAAGCTATGATACAGTGATTTATAATAATATGTATTTATTTATTTATATATTTGGTCTTCGTGTCCATTTCTGGCACAGAGCTTCTAAAACCCTTGAAATTTCCTGTGCTGAGACAAATATTTTTTATGTAAATGAGGTGGCATTTGGACTGTACCTAAGGATCTAGGCAGGTTACCAAGCAAAGAACCACAGGATTAGAAGGGTGGAACTTTTAGTTCCACCCTTCTAACCTTCAGGGAGGGGAGAAGTTCTGGAGATGGAGTTCAATCACCCAGGACCAATGATTTACTCACCCACGTAATGTATGAAGCCTCCATAAAACTCACAGGCACAGGTTCAGAGAGCTCTGGGGTTGGTAAACATATGGAGATGCTCACCTGAACTTGCTAATGGCACCTGGTGTGCGTGTGGCAGAGGGGAGTGTGGTGGGACTGAGCCCTCAGCCTGTGGAATAGGATGCCATCTCCAGGCAGAGTGTCACACTCCAGTTGAATTGTAAGGTACCCAGCTGTTGTTGGAGAGCTGCTTGATGGTGTCAGGGCTAACTCCCCCACATTGTAACGGGGTGCTGCATTCTTGTAAGCTTTGAAGGCCTTTCGGGTGCGGTCTGACTTTGCTGTCAGGAGTCCTTTCCTCTCCTCTGACTCAGCCACTAGAAAGCCTCCTTAGATACCCTCTTCTCTTGATGCACTCACCGTGTTTTGAGACCAAATGAGTTGTGTGGGAATTTGTGGAAGATACTGAGAACAAAACATTCTTAAATGAGTTACTGCAAGAAACTTGTTCTGTGTGTTTAAATGCTGAACTTGAATTATGCTTGTGTGTTAACAAAAGCCCTTTATTATCTGAAGAAAATTCTCCAGGATGGAAACAGGAGCTGTCTTTGGGTTATGGGATTATGAAAGACAGATCCTTGGAATGTTTTCTTTTTTTGCTCTTATTACATTTTAAACTAAATGAATGCTATTTTTATAACCTATAAGGGCATAAAATTAAAATCCTATTTATTTTTATGAGCACTGTAATATCTTTTTATTTGTGTGAATGGGATGTATGCATGTTAGGGTGGTTGTATTTCTGCATTATTATATCATGACAGCCTCTCCTGAAGAATTACATGTTTCTTTTCTTTGTTCCTCAAAAGTATTTTTAAACTATAGTCAATGAAAAAGAAAATCTCAATCCATTGCGGTTTTCTTTTTTCACACCCAAAAAACATTTTAATTTACTCCGACTAAATCAACTCACCTGGCTTCATTATACAATATACTCTTCAGTGGTACATTGCATAGTATACCTTCTCATTTCCAAAAAGCCCACGTAAAAAAGGCAAATCCAGAAGTGAAAGATTCAGCTTTACTAGCAACCAAACACACACAATAATCATCTACAACCCCAAGGTTGTTCACAATTCCCCAAGAGGGCAAGAGCAGGGGTCCTGAGAACGATGTTTAGATGTTCCTTGGGAACCCCTGGAACAAGAAAGCAATAGATTAACTGAAGATAAAACAACTTCTCATGAACTGGTATGCCCTCTTCAGGACTTAATCTGTACAATACCACTCAGAGGTGGATGACATTATCCTCATTTAATGGATGAAAACTGAGGAAAGTGGCTTTTCTGACCTTGCATACTCAGTATACGGCAGATTCGGGATCTGGGGCCAGGACCACTGACTCCAAACTTCTATGTCATGACTTGCTAGGAAAAGGGCAACGGGTATATACAAGTATGAGCTACTCTATATGAACAGATGGATGAGGAGGGGAGTGAAATCAGAGGATGCAACAGGGTGGGAAAGGTGAATGCGCATGTTTTCACCAATCCACAAACCATACTGACCCCAAAGAACTCCTTTCTTCTCTTTCTTGTATTCCCCACATTACTCCCCCAAATCCAGTCTCTTCTCCAGGTTAGACTGTCAAATGTGCATGCTAAGGAAAAAGTCCCAAGTAAAGAGTGACCAGATCTCAGAGATTCGAGGTGATCTCTGAACTTTTAGGATCGCATTATTTTAAACCAACACGTTCTCTAAAACCTGCCTTGGTTTTTGAGCAATGAGAGGATATTAATGTTGGCAAGTCTAATTCCATGATAGACTAAGTAGGCAAACATTCAACTTCAAAATAAGTTAAATGGTCACTTTATGTCAAAATATCTGTAATTAGAGTGTACCAGGATTTCAAATCAGGCAGATGAAGGGTTTGGAATCTAGCCCTGACCAGATAAGTCAAACTGAACAAGTCGCTTCACCTCCCTGGACACAGGTATAAATTACTAAGGTATACACTTACTCAAAGGCATACTTGGAGGGAATGAAAGAGCTGGGCTTGGTGCCCAGGTCCATCGATGCCTAGCCAACACTGTTAACTAAGAAACAGCCCACAGTGGACCCCAAGTAATTGATGGACAGTTTTTTATTTGCCTACCTGGAGCCTGGACTGTTTTTCTAGGCTTGATGTCTTGATCACAGAACTTGTCTGCTTCAGATGATAGACTCTGGGAATGCTGGCATAGCCACTTCTAGCTCCCAGCCTCCACCCAGGAAAAAAGGAGAATGCCCCCCCTCTTTTTAAAAAATATATCAGCAAGTATTAAACACTGTGATTTTTACACATTATCTCACATGTTCATGCACATTATTTCATATCACCCTACAAATGTATGTCATGATCATTGTTATTCTCAAATTAAAATGGGAGAAACTGAGGCTATAAGTCCCTGAGAATCACAGGGCTAAGGAGTGACTACAACAGGCCTGGAGGTTCATACAGTTTCTCTGCCTCATGCTTTCCTCCAGGGACCACTGAGAAATGGGTTCATCACAGGTTGAGAGGGGTTTATTAACCTACACAGTTGCTAGCACACCCTGCACATGCCCTTGGACCCCAGAAAAAGGGAAATGGAGAAGCCCGTCCTGCACAGTGGCCTGCACTCTCTTGTCTTTGTGTCCTCTCCCTAGGTAGAGGTGAAGCAAGTTCCCCTCCAGAGGCCTATGTCCCACAAGGGTTTGAGGTGCCTCCTTGCCCACCCTTTCTTGGTCTGAATCCTGTTCATTTCTCATGTAGGTTGACCGGGACTCTCTGTAAAAGTGGGTTAAAGAACACTGGTGTGGCTTTTCATTCCTCGTCCTTTACAAAGAAATACCATTGGTCCTGGCTCCGCAGCCTCACAAATCAAAACCGTCTCCAAACCAGCATTAGGAAGCAAAAGTAACTCAGTTTTGCAAAGGTCAAGGACAAGAGAAATCCTGTGTCTGTGACAAATAGATTTTTTTTTTTAAAAAAAGAAATACAGCTGGCTGCCTTGGTCCACTAGATGGCAGCAGGTTCTACATCTGGCTTCCTGCCCCCGCAAACAAAAGGAAGGAAAAAGGGGAAAGGCAGGGAAGAGAATAAAGGGAGATGAATATTTCTTGAAGGTCTCCAGTGTGTCAGGCCCTGATAGATACGTTTTAAAATATATTAGTTAACTTAATTCCCACAACTCATGCGGTAGATAAACCTGTTTCGACGTTATGTATACTGTTACTGCACAGTGAGGATTTACTCTGTGCCAAACACTCTTCTGCACACTCATCACCTTATTTAACTTCCTTGTGACCTCAGCAAAAGGGGTACTACTATTAACCCTCTTTTACAGATGAGGGAACCAAGTTATAAAGAGGGTACTTTAAAAATCACACAATTACTAAGCAAGGGCGTGGGAATTTTTATCTGGGAGGTTACTATCTGAGCCTGTGAATGACTTGGATACACTCCCCATGTAAGAAAGATTAAATAACTTCAAATATTAAAAATGATGGAATTAGAACTAAAGCCTGCGATTCAAATGTCTTCGAGGATAAAATAAGTATTTTTTTCATGAAAAAAAATTTACATACGGGAACCTAACCAAAAGAATGTAATTAGGATCACACAATCCAGAGAAAACGATTAACTTTTCCTCTTCTACCTCATTGTGTGTGTGTGTGTGTGTGTGTGTGCGCATGTTATCACTGTTCCAATCACTTCGTATATGTAGTTTTTGGATATATTTATCTCACCTAACAGTCAAGCATTTTCCCAGGCCATTAAATCATGTTGAAGGTTCAAATTCCCGTAAAACACACGACATAAGTTAATTAATTATACACGTTTCAGAATCTGGGCTGGTCCCAGATTTCAGTTCTCTAGGCCTTGTTGCAATGCCCTGCCTTGGCTACATATCTGAGCACACATTTCTGCTTCTTTCTGCGGGCAAGTGGTCTATAAATAGAATTCCCGGGGCAAAGGATCTGGCCACATTTAACTCAATACTTGCTACCAGCTTTATTTCCAGAAAGATTACGTCAGCTTCATTTCCTCCAATACTGTAGAAGATTATTAGATTCATTTACTCCTTTGCTTTTGAGCCTGTTCTCCTGCCTCTTAGGGGTTATTTTGCCCATAGTCAGATCCTTTCTGTCTAGAATAGTCAGCCTCTCCATCCCCCTAGGCTCCTTCCCTTGGCTCTTCAAGATGCACCCCACTGCTCCTTCATTCTGACTCCAAAGCGAAGCTCCCGTGACTGCGGTGCTCCTTCAGCTGTACCCTATTTCTTTCTGCGAGCTCTTTCCCAGTGGCCTAAAACACAGAGGGGGTATGGTCTTTGGCACACTGGCATGTATCCCCTTGGACTCCGTCAGTCCCTTCCAACTGGGGGAAGGGACTGGGGTTCCACCTGTTTCATTCTAATGAAGTGATCCTCATACAGGGAGCTGATGACCTCTCACCTTTCTTCGTCTCTGTTATCATCTGCTTCTCTGTGCGATTTGGTATCACCAAACTTTGTCACCAGATTGCCCTCACTGAAGCTTTTATTCTTTAGTCTACACCATTGTATTTTCCTCTTTTTTTTTTGTCTCTTCTTTGACTAACCCCCTTCTCTTTCACTAGAATCAATTGCTTCCCCATGGAAATCCTCAAATTGCTATCAGAGTCCACTTTTCCCAGGCCTAGTTAAATGCGTGGCTTGGTTATTTTGATGGCAACAGAAACCTAATGTGTAGCAATTTTTTAATCCCTCAGATTAGCACTGAGATTTGTCCCAGGAGAGGAAAAAGGTGGGAGAGAGAGAGAATGTTCAAGGTGGGACAGTGAGCAAAGATGGAGGCGGAGATGTGGCTGCTGCTCTCGAAAATGGCGGCAGTGGCACTTCTCCCACCACGCCAAGGCCTTGACAGGCCTTGCTCCCAATGAAAGGGGAAGAACCCAAGGAAGGGCAGTCGTATGTCGAACTGATTTGGAAAACATGCCAAGCTCTGCCCCAAATTTGCTCTGTGACTGTGCAGAGTAAAGGCTCTGAGAAGGCCTGTAACATCAAGACCCAGTAATCCAATCTCTCATACTTGTTTGGCTGTTGGGACTTTGGGGGTAGACAACCTCGCAGGCCAGAAGTATGGGAAGTTCTGGACTGAGAAGAGGGTGTTCCTAGGGGTAAGGCTGGGAAAAGCCAGATTGTGGCAGGTGTTAGCTGCCCAGGAGTAGCGAAAGGGCATTCTAGGTGTCTTCTTCAGCTGTAAACCCTGACTAAAGGAATCTGAAAAGAGGTCACTGGGATCACTGGAAATATGCTTTTCAGATAGATAACTTGACATTTGATGTGAGCAAGGACCTGAAGCAAGGTGATGGATTGAAAGGATTTTGAGACTGATAAGACTTCTCCACTGAGCAAAGATGGCTGCTTAGTTTCATTCATCATGGCGCTGGAGGTGGAGAGGAAAACGCTCAAAGAGGAGATGGAAAAAGCAAAACTCTAACAGATAAACAGAGAGGGTGCAGTAGGAAAAGGAACCAGGTGGCGGTCATGTCATCCATTCACTCATTTACACACACAACAAACACCTCCTGTGCTGGGAGCTTCCGCTGTGAAGGTCACCTAAGTCTTCTACTGCCCCTGCTCTCAAGTCACTGATGCTGGCGGCACCAGAGGGTGTTCGGGAGAACTCCGCCTGCATCCAGCTCTGTCAGTCTACCCACAGAGGTAGAAAGACATTTTTTAAATAAAAAATTAAATACACAAAATACATAAATAATAATTTGTTATACATAAATTAAGTTATACATAAACCACAAAATACATACTCAATATATAAGTACATTAAAATAATTACACACAAAATGCATTCGAGGTATACTTTATGTATATAACATACATGAAGTCACGTTATAGTAGAAATACACATAAATTGCTAAAAATACATAAATATCACATAAAGTATATACTTAATACATAATAATTGTATGTAAAATATATGCATAATGTGTGCAATGTACTGAAACACATAAAATAATGTTATATGTGTATATATTAATAAAGTGTTCAATTTCCATACGGGAGGGGCTCTCTCTCTGTATATGTATGTGTGTGTACATCTGTTCAGAAAATATCCAGCCATGTACTATGAAAAATAGACACATTTATTGAAGAAGCTGCAAGATACAAGAAACATTGTACACAGGATGATGACACCTCAGTCCCCTTCAAAGCAGGCCCCTGGGGACCTCACACCGTTCTCCCAATAAACGTCAGCTGCTCCATCGTATTTTCCTGAATTTCATCGATGGTCTGAAATCTCTTCCCTTTCAAAGGTGATTTTAGTTTCAGGAAAAGTCAGAAGTTGCAGGGCACCAAATCTGGCCTATAGGGGCCTCAGCCACCTGGGTGATTTGATGTTTTGCCAAAAGACTGCACTAGACCTGATGCATGAGAAGGAATATTGCTGTGGTGAAGCCATCAAATATCAGTTGCCCATAGCTGCGGCCTAATGCAGAATTCGATGCCGTTTGGTTGCTCTACCTGCTCATTCATTTTGAATGTGACAGAACATAGTACAGGTGTTCACTCAATGGTGTCTACCCCCACTGATGAGTAAAATGAAACTGTAACTGTTCACACATGTGCATTCCGGTCCACTCTCCTTGGCTGCCAGGTTGCCTCATTGTCTCGCAAACTCTTCTCGTTATACTAACAACAGCTGGATTTTTTCCAGACAGACTACCACACACACACACACACACACACACATGTCTCTCTCAAATGAAATGCTCACATTATTTAAAAAAATAAATAAATCCACTAATGTAGAGAATAACTGATATTATCACACCTCACAGAACTCGTGACCTGATACTGATGCAGTACTAAAAATTCTGCTTCCAAATCCCTCAGCCTATTATGCACTATTTTATTGCACTATTCTATTTTTTATTTCTACAGTACTGATAACATCCAACTCATCAACACCTGGAGATCAGAGCAATCTGCCATCAGAGAAAATCTATTGTGGAAGATAACCAGTTCTTCTGAGCTGAAATGAGACTAAAATATATATCAGATACGAAATTCTGTAAAAAGAACACAGGCCAAAAAAGCAGGCAATTTGGTATCTGAACGAAAAGCTCACTCTCTTTGCTGCAATTTTAGAAAATGGAATATAACAACCACTTTTGGTTTGGTGACTGTGCCTATCTCAGTATTTTTATAGAAAATGGTAATATAATTTCTAGTCTCAGAAGTGAGCTGACATAGGCAGCAATTTTTAGTGGCCTCTGAAGAGGAGGAGGTAAGGCCTGTGTGAATTACAGCTCTGAAGTTGTATACATTTTGCTGCTCCTAGATAAATAACAAATTGAATTGCCAAGCGTGTGCTTAGCTGCCTAGTTGAAGGAAGCCCTGTGCTAAGTGCAGGAGGACAGAGATGCAAAAACATGTGTGTTGGAGTCACACGGTTACGGGGGTGATACCTCTCTCCATCACTGATGAGCTGTGTGACCTTGGGCAAGTTATTTGACCTCCCTGAACCATGACTTCAACTTTTGAAAAATGGGGACAATGATCATAAAGTGTCTTATATGATTGTTATGAACTTGCAAAAAAAGTGAAAATCAGTGTCTATCATAGAGAAAAAGACTCAATAGCTCTTCTTAAAGAGGTTGTAATCTAGCTAAAGAAACCAAAGGAAAAGAAAAATAGGCTAAGCAATTTTTCATAAGGCTGATTCAAGAAAAAGTATGAGCCACTTTACAGTGAGTTTTACCAAATAGTGTCATGAGCAAACGCCCCAGGACTGAGGCAGTCACCGTGGGGAAACGCTGATCCAGGTGCGAAAGGACTGGTACCCAGCTGATGCTTTCCACTAGGCGTGGGGGGGTCCGGAGAGGGCCCTCCAGGTGGCCAGAGGGTTTCAGCAAATATAAAGGAAGATAAATGTATTTCAGAGTATTCAAGGAGAGAAGACCAATTTCTCATAACATTGATATTTGACTGTGTTTCATCTTTCACAGCTGAAACAGAATTTTTTTCTTAGGCCTGATTGAACAGAGAGTTCAGTATTAGAGAAAAAAAAGTGAAACACCTCCATTAAAAGCTGGGATTCCAGGGAGATGAGGATGCCACACTGGCAATCAAAATACGTCTTCCTTTCATCTTTTGGTAAACAGTTGATAGGTTTCCTAATAGATATATAATGTTGGGAAAACCACTTTAATTCATTGAGTCTGCAACATCATTCTCATCTAACGTGGATGTTCTCTTGTGTGCTTCTAGTTTGCAAATACTATAAATCTGCTAATTTTTAAGAACTGAGAACTTTATCACTAAAAAAAAGGAACCTCTACTTTAGGAAGACGCATTTTCCAAAGCTACTGAATCTGTTTAAGAAGAAAAAAACAGAGGGTGAATGTATCCTAAGATGCCATTACTTCTCATATAACTATATACATTGCATTTCCATGGAATTCCCTGGGGATAGTCAATCTGAAAGGCTTTCTAAACCTTAGCCAGAAAAATGACACATGCGCAACATGCTGAGCCTCCTAATTACCAGAAATGTGGGGTCCATTAAACAGCGAGCATGCATATGCACACCTAATTATGTTTACGCATACTTATAAATCAGCAAAGTGAAAGCATACGCATGCTGAAAATTACCCATCATTAACTTTCCTAATTGCACCCAAATAAAGAGGGAAGTAATTCAGTTAGGAACATGTTTTCATCCTTTGGGCAAATCCTACACTGATCTTGTTGAGGTTTTGAAAAATCGTCTTCTTGCTCATACGTGGAAATCGATTCTTCGGATGCCAAAACACAACCGGGTTCTTGCCCAGGTATTGAAGCAGAGAAAATGAAAAGACTCAGATGTGAATGCCGGAAGACTGCAGCATGGATCTGGGAAGCAAACAGCACGGGCAGGAGATGCTCGGTAAATGAAAACACGTCCATCATCCTGATGAAGAGAGCAATGTAGATGGTGACGGGCCAACCACAGGCACAATTGCATGCAGCAGCGAGGGACAGATCCTCAGGGAAAAGGAAGCATTAAATTTAGATGTCGGACAGAAGACTCAATTTCATGGCAGTAATTGAGATCAATGGGCGCACTGTCTGGGCTCCTCACTCATAGTCTCCTTTGTTCTATTACTGGCAGGTTTAAGATAAGACAAACAGGAGCTGTGCATGCCTAATTGGGCTTCTGTATATGGTTTATTGCCTTCCTTAGAGACAGGAAGCCAAAAGAAAGTGGATGAACAAAAAACAGGGGTTCTTATGTTCACAATAATGAGAAACCATTCTGGTACTAAATCAGAGGTGCAGAGTCCTGAATAAGAAATCTGAGGATCTGCCTTCTGGTAATTCTCTTCTTGGGACTTTGCATGCATCATTTCATTTAGTTCTGACAGTAACACTGTGGACACTTCTGTTACTGTCCCCGTCATCCAGACGAAGAAGATGAGGATGAGGAAATCAATGAAGATGACCCAATGGCGAGCTGATGGGGTGAAAATTTAAACTCCAACTCCTTCTGACTTCCAAGCCCTTGCTTGTTTCAGACTATTCTGCTACTCAAAGAAGCCCACGATTCCAGATTTAATCTTCATGTCATCAAATATTCAGATAGACTTTTACTTTCTGTCTACTATATTGACACTTCTAAAAAATTTTTAAAAAAACAAATGAAAGATTTTTAATCTTTTAAATGACAAGATTTATTTATTTATTTATTACTAATGTTCAGTTACAGTTGCCCCATCTTTTTCCCCATTGCTCTTCTCTGCCCCAACCCCCCACCTCCCACCCCCACAGTCAACCTCCACCCTATTGTCTGTGCCTATGAGTTCTCTATTCCTGTTCCTTGACTTACCCCTTCCCCCCTTTCCCCTATTATCCCCCTTCCACCTCCCCTCTCATCGCTGTCAGTTTGTTCTTTATTTCAATGTCTCTGGTTTTATTTTGCTTGCTTGTTTGTTTTGTTGATTAGGTTCCACTTAGGTGAGATCATATGGTATTTGTCTTTCACCGCCTGGCTTATTTCACTTAGCATAACGCTCTCCAGTGATTCTTATATGCAATTTGTTCCGTATGACTTTACCGACTTCTGTTTATCTATGCTAGGGCAATGTTTTCATTTGAAAATCCTCCTCTACTGCTTTTAGAATTTTCCAAATTGTAAGTCTGGGTTCCCTAAGGAAGAAACTAGAAAAATCTGATCTAAAAATCTACCCGTAAGATTCATTAGTGTAAGACTTTGAGGATTAAATAACCCAAGGAGGCCACGTGTCTAACTTCAGGAAAGTGGGAGGCTGGGTGACTCCCATTCCTTAGGGATGACAATGTGAGTGGTCCCCGTCTCCAATCTCGGACACAACAGGTGTTGTGCCACAGAACCTAGAGTGAGCCTGGGCATTGATGTCAGCTCTGAGGCTCAGTATCTGGCTTTCTTACCTCTTGGATATTCTGTAAACCACCTAACACTCTTTAATAAATCCCTTTCCTATTTTTGCTAGCCAGAAGGAATGCAATTGTTTTCAACTAACAAATCTCATTTTGACAACCGAAGTAACTGCAGACTCTCTTCCTTGGCACCCATGGTCTTTTCCACAAAAAGACTTCGCTAACACCCTTTCTTACTCCCTTATCCATACCAGTGTTCTAGTCAGTGTGACTTGAGCAGCGTTCCCTCTTCTTGGAAAGCCATCCCATTTAATTAGATACTTCACTAGGCTTACTACACCTGAATCTGTACAGAGACCAGTTTCAAGGACCACCCACCATTTCAACAAAGCTTGTGTAATGAGAAAACGTAGGGTAAGCTCACCTCAAACTCATGCTATTGCTGAGCAAATTCCCATTCTATGTCCCTGCTTGCATCCTTATATTTGTGCACTGGAAAGGACTGGGGTCACATTTATCTTTATATCTTCAAATATTTCCATTTTAATACATTATATATATGTGTGTGTGGTGTGTACATCTTTGAGTGTGTATATATATAACTCACCCCATCACTTAAGCCAAAACCCTATCATCCCTGAATCTGTCTATACTTTTAGTCCCTAAATCCAATCCTGTTCATTGCATCTCCTGCACATTTTGGGAATCCTTCCTATGTTCATCTACCCATGCCCTGTAGCAGCAGCCTCCTGCTGGTTTCCTTGCTTCCAATTTCCCTGTTGGTTTTCTCTTCTTTGTAAGTACAGAAGTGTGTATTTTCTAAAGCACAGCCCTGATTGTTATCAATCCATGGCTTACAACTCTTTCAACTGCTCACAAAATAAAATAAAAACTTGCTGGCATTGCATCCAGAACCTCGACAACTTGCTCCAGTCTGTCCCTCCCCCATCCTCTTCTGTGCTATCCTCCGCACGCTACAGGATGCGGCCCTAAGGTGAGTCACAGAGCCACACCCATTCTCCAAACAGTCTTGCTTTCTACAACTCCGTGCTTTTGCCATGTCATCCTTTTTGACTGCACATGCCATGGGGCATAGCTCAAAAATGTCCGCTTTAAAACTCTTCCCCAATATCTCCAGACTCATCTGAAGTTTTCCTCTGTGCTCCCACACACCCGAAGCATCTCACTCATTCATTCCTTTCTCTCTGCATGGCTGGGGCTACAATGATCTCTACGTGGTTCTGTCCCCCCTCATAGTCTCTGCTCCATGTACCCCCACTGCCTAGAGGCAGAGACAGATTTGATGCCTGCCTTGCTCTCTGGCTTTGGTCAGCAACTAATGCTTGAAGGTTTGTGTAAATTGTATTCTCCCAGCTGACTTCCATAATATTCTTGGGTCTTAACAAATTTCTCCAAGAACTTTGTCTCATTCTTTGTTGCATCTACCTGTGTCTAGCAGTGAATGAGAAACAATATTTTAATTGTGATGATTAACAGTAGTGATGGTCATTACTAGCTACTCTTTATGAGATGCTACTATACGATGTCATCGTTTAATATCTACCACAATACCATGATACGAACCATTAATAATAATCATGTCACTTTGTAGGTGAGGAAAATGAACAATAGGAGAATTAAGAAAAATACGCAGTGTTACAAAGCTTAGACATACCGGAGCCTGCAATTGAACCGCCTTCTGTTTGATTCTCTGATCCTACCCACCGATACCCCTTCCCAAGAGTCCTTAGGTCCACATTCCAGGTAAGTGGCACCCAAGAATTTTTTTTTTACCAGGGACTGTGTATTTTCTCAATCCTTGCTCCTAAGAATGGACCCCACCATTGGTGGGGTGGCTGCTTGTGGTGATGCATGAATAGAGCTGGGACATGCGGGCTGGAGTGTTCGCACATGTGCGGACAAGATTCCCCACACAGTGCAAAGGACCTGCAGTTGTAAGGAAGAGTAAAGGGCAGATGAATGACAGAGGGATTTGAGAATTCTAAGCTGGGACCTGACCTTTGATGTTGCTACGAAGCTGTATTTGCCAATGTTGTTTGTAATAAACCTAGTTTACAGCAGTTTGCTAAAGCAGCTCAATATGTTTTATTTAACAGTTTCTAGTTTATGACTTTTAAATATTTGGATATATAGCGTGTTGGCCTCTTTTTGTACTCATGCCCCTGACCTTGTAAAATGTTAGGGTGGGGGGGGCGCCTTCCTAAGGCATGTGTTAACAGACCACTGAAGTATTCCACAGCAGGTTGTTCATAACAATGTTTTTATAGCAGCTTCCGCTCAAAGTGTCATAGGCAGTCCAAAGAGACTGACAGGTTAGGTCTTGCAAAGCCTTTGGAGTCTTGTGTCTACCACATATACCTTCAGTCTCTATATCCAGTTTCTACAGGTGTCTCCCCAGTGGTATTTTGGAAGGGAGCCAACTCCATAGGGTCACATGTCTCGCTGTGTCACAGTCCATGCCCATAAAAATTTCCCCAATGGCATTGGGTCTCACCGTTTAGAACTCTGAGAAAATGATCACCCTTCATGTTGCAGTTCCTCCGGGTGTGACCCTGGCAGGCCCTCGGGAACGGCGTAGCTGTGGTACACTGCTACAAATGTCATCTCCCAGGAAATTAGCACGTTCAAGCCCAAAAGGAACAAGGATTTTCCCCTCTTTGGTATAATACCCACCTAACAATAATTTCTAAAGCTGTGCAGTAAGAGAATGTGGAGATTGTTGTTTATATGATAGTTGTCATAATATTACCCTTGAGCATTGTTGAAAGCTGGGAATAAAAAAATTATGTCTCACCTGATGAAATGACAGTAAGCAATTTTTATTATCCTAAAAAGTACCACGCTACATTTCAAAAACGCCACGAGGCCTTCATTGTTCTTAACTGTCCGTGCATGTTCTTGTTATGCTGAATAGCAGATTCACCAGAGGGAAAATTCAAGCTCGGGTGGGGCTCACGATCCATGCAGGAACGCTTATGCCCACGAGACCTGCATCAAGACCGCACTGCATTGACCAGCCAGCAGCAGGCGTCCATGGAGAGCTCCGAGGTGTCAGCTCCGTGCCTCAGAGCCCACACTGTCTCTGGTAGGTGAGCATAGCTGGACCACTTCTTCCACGAATTGCTTAAAAGTCCTGTGTAAATAAAAATCTACTTGCATTCTCATTTCAGATCGTCATCGGCATCCATAATCTTCTCTGTCCTTTACCAATCTGGCCCTGACCCAGAGAGATAAGGTGATTTACCCAAAGTCACGGTAACTCCTGTCTGCAAGTGCTCCGTCCGAGGGCATGTACACGCTGCTTTCTGATAGATCCTAGGCATGAATACCTGACACATTACTTAAACTGTATGTCTCTGATCCCGCCATTCTAGTCCTTTTCTTCAAACTATTCAATTATTTATTGATCCACGCAGTAGACTAAATATTTACGATCCACCCAAATGCATCCGTTGAAACCTAATCCCCAGGGTGATGTTATGTGAGATAGGGCCTTGAGGAGGTAATTAGCTCATGAAGGAGGGGCCTTCTGGAGTGGAGTCCATGCCTTATGAAAGGGATCCAACAGAGCAACATGCCCCTTTGCCAGGCGAAGACCCAGCAAAGAGGGGGCCTTCTGAGAACCAGAAAGCTAGTCTTCGCCAGACACCAAATCTGTCAGCCTCATGAACTTGTGTTTCCCATCCTCCAAAACTGCAAGAAACCAATGTCTGTCGTTTATGACGCACCTCATCTACGGCAGTTTGCTGGAGAATCCGAAACGCACTAAGACACTCCACAAATAAATGTTTCTTGCCCTGCCAAAAGTAATTTAAATAAATCTTACCATGAATCATGCAGTGAAGCAACAATTATTTGCAGTTTATTGAAATCATGCTCTGTTTTATCTTTTTCACTGACACGAATAATTGTATACAGTCTTACATTGTATTGAGTGAGGCTTACTTCTCCTGTATGTTACAGGATTATATGCTTCGATATCTCTCTCTTGAAAATGGCTTTGTAGTGATTTCCTGCATTTCAAAAAACATAGTTTAAAAAATAACAAGCTTTAGCCCTGGCTGGTGTAGCTCAGTGGATTGAGCATGGGCCTGTGAAACAAAGGGTCACTGGTTTGATTCCCAGTCAGGGCACATGCCTGGGTTGTAGACCGGGTCCCCAGTAGGGGACACATGAGAGGCAACCACACATTGATGTGTCTCTCCCTCTCCTTCCCTTCCCCTCTCTCTAAAAATAAATAAAATATTAAAAAATAACAAGCTTTAGAACCACACAGCATGGAAATTCATTGGACCAGAGATTCATCTGCAAATCCTTCAAAAGCTACAAATTCACTTCTCAGGAAGAAACAGATGCATGTATGTTCAAGTATTTGCTAAAATTTTCGAGGGCCAGTGTAACCAAAGAAGTCTGAAAGAGATTGTAAGAGAGGAAGTGTATAAAGGATAAAAGGTGAAACCCTGATAAACAAGAATTTAGATATATAGGAAATAATAAGAGGAAAGATAAGAGGAGATGGGAATGTGAATAGATGAGAATCGAGAGATAAATTTGCAGAAATTTCCAAACATGTTATGGATTGAATGTGATACTGAAAGTGTTTATTGCAGGTCACAGTCAAGTAAACACCCACCTTGTGCCCTCAAGTCTCCAGTAGTTTCCTGTGCATGTCTGCCTCGTGTGATGGGAATTGGTGAGAAAGTACTCAAGAAATCCATGCTGTTGCTGCCATCTGAGTCAATGACAAAGCAGAAACAAGGGAACAGATGCGAGATGCAGAAGCCAGCAATCAGGGCCAGAACAGCTGAGAAATAGGAGTTTTCAGAACATGGAGAAAAAAAACATTGGAGTGTTTGATTTTCCATAGAGTGTAGATCTGATTTTTGGGCCAATTTTACCCTTGCTTCAAATGGATAGGTCACCCCAGCTGATACCTCAGTTACAGTCACATTTTATTCACTTCTGAAAATTTACAAAAGGCAAGCACATGAATTATTTCTTTCTATCCACTTAATAAGCCTGTGAGGTGGGTTGTGTTTCCCCTTTACGAATGAGGAAACTGAGGCCCAGAGTATAAGATAATCAAGATCACAGAACTAGAAGAACTTGGCGCATAGAGCTGTCTGCAGCACTGTGTTCTCTCCCTGCTAATTTCACACCCTTTCCTCTGGGCCTCACTGCTTATCTGAAAGCAAATGTTAGAGAGTGAATAACCAGTGTTCGTTTAGGGCATCTGTATTGTGTCTGCAAGCTTTACTGCCTGCTTGGTCAGAGTCAGATAATACTACACACCCTACAGCCAAGGGCCACTCTCGTCGGCCCAGAATCAGCAGTGCAGGTGAAAGCTATTCAGCCTCACTGTCTGACGTGACCGGGGCCAGCTTCACCTGGAGGGTCATTGATCCTGGACAAAGAAATCAGAATTAAGTTTTTATAAAAATGATCCTTCCAACAGCACTTTCCAACTCCAGCTCTTGTTTTAACACCTGTGCCCACTCTGGGACTTATGAGTTCAAGCTTCCCACAAGGCATTCCAATATAGCTCCACTTGTGACCTGAATTCCCCCCAAAGCAGGTCACATTTGCAGGAGTCCAAGTTGGTAATGATTGGGGTTACAAGTATAGTTTACATTATAAAACAGTTTTGTGTGTTCAAAGAAACATCCAAATACTTTACCTTGCAAGAGTTGTTTTCTTGTAGTTTAGGGACAGGCTCTTGCACATTTGAGAGAAGTCTGTTTCCTTTTGCCGCTGCAGGTAAAGTAGGTCCTTGTCCAAGGGGCCTTCTCCCCCTCCCCTTTAGACTTATCCCCACCCCATCTTCTTCTACCAAAGCCCCCAAGCCATTCATCTCTCCTTATATTCATCAGGACTGGAAATTGATTATTGTCTAGTGATAATCACTTCCACTCTGCTGTACTCCACAAGGCAGAAATCACATCTGTTTTGGGTATGACAGCATCCTTGGCAGAGGGCCTAACACGTGTTAGATGCTCACCTAATATTTATGAAATAAAAAAAATCTGTGAAATGTATGCATGAATAAATAAATGAAGGTGGCTGCCCTGCTGGAGACGAAGATTCGATCCAATTAATAGTGCACCCTCTTTACCTTCTATTCTGATGAACAGATGCTCACATTCTTCTGGACTGCTCCCCATTCCTACCACCGTTTGTTCACCAGTTGCGGTAACAATGTCCCCCCACATTGTCCTTGCCTTGGACTGCTGCATCTCCTGCTCTTCCTGGAAAGTGACTTTATGTCCCTGAGCACAGCTACTCTGCTTGCGCTTTGCTTGCTGCTGTTTCTTCTCCTGACTCCACTGTGCTGTGCTTAAAAGGATGCTGTGCTCCCTTCTCGGTAGTAGCGGAAGTGAGGCGGTGACTCAGAAACACTGATACCTGAGGTTTTGCATATCATAGCCACTGGGGGTCAGAGTCTATGGAATCAGAGTCTGCAGAGTTAGGAGTGAGGAATTGGTGAAATTCTCTAACAAGCTCCTGCAGTGGTTATGGGGATCCAGGCTTAGGAGCTACTTAGGGTAAAGAAGAGCCCACCTGCGTGGAGTCATATGTGGGTTTGAATCTTTGCTCAGAGATAGATTAGTTCAATGACTTCAGCCAGGTAATGAAGCTGAGTTTGTCTCCTGTTCTGTAAAATGTTAGGAAGGACAACCTACTGGTTCTTACCCTACCCTCCATCCATTCAGGAGACCAACTTTTCATACTGACCTAAAATTCTGTTAGGACCCAGACCCAACCTTTTCATGTTAAGCAAAGAGCTTTCCTCAGTTCAAAATTACAAGATAAATCCATTGGCCAGACAAACATTTAAATCAGACTATATCAAACTATAACTATACTTAAACATAAAGTTAGTGCAGAATATATGATCATCCAAGTCATTTCTAATCTTTAGCTGAAAAACTCGTGTTTTTACACTGTTTTGCTCCTTCTAAAGTCCCTTACCCTGCTGCCACCAGGGCCTTGTCACTGGTTCTACTTCCTCAGTAGTTTCCACAGCCCCCTGTCCAAAATCCCCTTCACACTCCACTACCCTGAGGCCAGAGGACACACCAACCCAACTCCACTGGATTCTCAAGGCCGGTAACCAATGTCCCTGTTATGGAATCCAGTAGGAATCCCACTCCTGCAGCTGACCAGTCTCCATCACCCTGACGTAGAATCCACATTAGTGACATTTTACAGGTGATATTACAAATAATGCAAAGGATTTTAAGGATCATGGCAGGTAGTGCCACAATTTACTTACATTAAAAGTTATCTAGATAGGCCCTGGCTGGTGTGACTTAGTGGACCGAGTGCCAACCTTGCGAACCAAAGGTCACTGGTTTGATTCCCAGTTGGGGCGCATGCACGGGTTGCAGGCCAGGTCCTCAGTGCAGGGTACACAAGTGACAACTACACACTGATATTTCTCTCTCTATTTCTTCCCTCAAACCTTCCTTTCTCTCTAAAAATAAATAAATAAAATCCTTAAGACGTTATCTAGATAGAAATCAGTGGTGTTTTATTCTGGCTAAATGTGAAATGTCTAGTTCCAAAGGTAGAACCAGAGCTGTTTCTCTGCCTAAGCCAGATCGAATGCCGCTTCCTGCTAACCCCGACCCATTAGGGAGGGTAAGACCTAGTATCTTTGTCACTACGCCTCCTCCTCACCTGGACACAGCTGTGCCTTCCCGTAGGGACAGGGATGTAAGCAGGTACTCATCTCCAACACCGACTGAACACACCACTCTCCTCACACGAAACTGAACGATCAACGCTTCCATCCTTTGTGCTCCCTGGTCCCCAGCCCCTCCTCCTGGGTTAGAGGCCCCTTTTCATGTCCAAACACTGGCACACTCCGTGCCTGCAGGACAACTCCATCTTTGGGTTTCCTAAGGTTTTCTAAACTCAGACGTGGGTGGTGTTTTCTTCAGGGCATCCGTGGAGGCTGGCGAGTGTGTATAAAGAGTTTAAAGAGATAGGGCACAAGGCTTAGCCGGCCGGCAGGGTGAAAGCGGAAAAGAATAAAACTAAAGTCGCCTTTTCGTTTTCTTCTCTCTTCCAGGAGGAAGCAGTTAGAGATTAAATTCACTGTATATTTTCTTACCACACTTAAACCTCCCTCTGTAGTTCTTCCCTAGTGTTTCATGACGATGGAAGGCACATGAAAATTACTACAGATCCAGCTAACACCAACCAGCACTCCAGCGTGCTTAGGTCATTAAAGAAAATAATGTTTACTCTGCCGCTAGTTTCCAGAATATTCTCGGGGTGGGCATACTAATAGGTATGCCTGTGCCCCCCTAAAAGTCTGTTTCCTGCGTTCGAGTGATTCTAGGAAACAGTAGGAAACAGTCTCCACAGTCCTTCTCCTGCAGAGAGGCACATTCAGGTTTGAAAGACTGTGCTAAATCCCGACATAACAAATTATATGAAACATTGTGTAACTCATTGTTTTCTGACTGTCTTTACATCCCCACCCTCGTGGGAAGCACTCGTACAGTATTTATTTTAAAGATCGCATTAAATAATATCTTGCATGTTTTGCTTTGGAAAAGATACTAATGTTGCCCCTACCCTGTCCCCAACATTTGGACGTGTGGGTCTGGGGCCAACGACCCCTCTTCAAACATCCCCTGCAGACATTGGTAGAACGAAATTTCTTGGCTCCAATCCCTCTCACGTTGATTCTGAGGAAAGACATTGCAACTGGGTAGCAAAAATAGCTCAGGAGATGGTAAATGGTAAAAGCAGAGGGAAAAGGAGGCAGAAAATGATAAGAGATGTAGCTAAATATTTATATATACAAAAAATGAAAACATGAAAATCGTTCCTTCTGAAATACATAATTAAGCTCAAGACAGAGTAGGCAGATGGAGTCAGTAATTACAGGTTCCTAATGTATCTAAAACTCCCAGAGAATGAGAGTGTTGTTACTAATTTTGTAGCTTCACAATTTATATAGCTTGTTGCTGCAAAAACCAGGCTCTGCTCCATTAACACTTGATGTTCCAGTTAGGTCGCTTGCGTTTTAAAAATAAACCTAGCAGAGCAAAGCTGCAACAATTTCTGACCTACTTAGGCTGTGTATGCAAAAGTGTGACGTGAGCAGAGGGTATAAAGCGAGTGTTATGATAATTTGTGTTACTACTACCATCCTCATTATTATCACAGGCAGTGGCGCCATAGAAAAGACCCCCGATTCTGGAGCCTCATTTCGTTTCAACACATACTTATTGAGCGCCTGCTACCAGCTAGGCCCCCTGGGGTACATCAGTGAACAAAATAGGCTTAGGTTTCTGTCCTTGTGGAGCTTCCATTCTGGTAGGAGTTCGGGAGGAGGGGAGACAAAAAGATAATAATAAATAAAATGAATAAGTAAATTATATAGTCTGTTAGGAGATGACAAGGGCAATTACAAAGGCAGAGCTTGTACTGGGCAAGCAGATTTAGCAGTAGAATGGTCAAAGCACTGCTCATAGAGAAGATGGTGTGGGGGCAGGGACTCAAGGAGTTGGCCACATGGGTTTCTGTGTGGCCAGTGGCGGGGGACCATTTAGGGAAAGGCAGGAGGCGAGCATGGCTGGACTGGCAGAGAGGGTGGGAAAACCTAAGGCCAAAGAGTTGACACAGGAAGACCATACAGAGCTGTGCTGGTCATCCCACAGTCCTTGACTTTCACTCTGAGTGAAATTGGGATTTGTTTCAGGAGTGTAGTAAATTGACTTACATTTAAATTTGGAGATGTGCCCCCTGTGTTCGTAGCAGTGTTTTTTACAACAGCCATGATCTGGAAACTGTCCAAGTGCCCATCAGTAGAGGAGGGGATAAAAACATTGTGGCACATGTACAGAATGGAATACTACATGGCTATGAAAAAGGGAAATCTTACCTTTTGCAACAGTGTGAATGCACCTGGAGATTAGCATGCTAAGTGAAATAAGTCAGTGAGAGAAGGACAAATGGTCTCACTTATATGCGGATTCTAGTAAACAAAATACACAGAGGCACGAATGCCTGGAACAGACTGACAGCTGTCAGAGGGAAGGGGTTTGGGGGACTGGGTAAAAAAGGTAAAGGGATTAAGCACATTCAGAAGAGACCTTACAGGCAAGAAGGGACTGGAAAGAAGTATTCCAAGTCATGAAATCCAAAGACCTACAGCCAAGATTGCTCTATCCAGCAAGGCTTTCATTTATAATGGAAGGGCAGATAAAGTGCTTCTCAGAGAAGGTCAAATTCAAGGAGTTCATCATCACCAAGCCCTTATTATATGAAATGTTAAAGGGACTTATCTAAGAAAAAGAAGATAAAAAACATGAACAGGGAAAGGACAGCAAACTCGCAGTTATTAACAACCACACCTAAAATGAAAGCAAACCAAGAGGACAGCTAGATCAGGAGTAGAACCACAGAAATGAAGAACACATGGAGGGTTAGCAACAGGGGAGTGGGAGGAGGAGAAGTGGGGAGAAGGTACAGAGAATAAGCAGCATAGACGGTAGGTAGAAAATAGATAGGGGGAGGGCAAGAATAGTATGGGAAATATAGAATCTAAAGAACTTGTGACACATGGACATAAATGAAAGGGGGAATGGTGGGAGAGGGGTGTGCAGGGTAGAGGGGAATAAGGGAGGAATAGAACAATTGTAATGACATAATCAATAATATAAATATATTTTTAAATATATATATTTTTAAAAGAACAGCAATCATACAAGGTATGTTCTCTGACCACAATCAACTTACTAGAAATTAATCATAGAAAGATCCCCCAGAATAACTCCCAATAACTTGAAACTATACTGTACCAAATCCGTGGATTAAAGCAGAATTCTCAGGAAAACTGGGACATATTTTAACTTAATTGAAATGAAAGTGCAACATATTATTAGGGGAAAGCAAGAGCTATGGTACTTTTTATTCTCTTTATTTCAGTCCTAATTCAAAGTCTCCAAATGTTTTTTTTTTTTACATTGATATCTGAACTGGACAGGCCTCCTTTGTTTTTGTAGTCAAAATTTCTACACCTGAGTTAGGTCAACTAGGTAAGCATTCTGCTTTGAAAACAAGGCCAAGGCAAGCTTTATTTATTTTTGGAATGTATTATGTACTATAGTTTCATAAACACCTTGCACTTCCTGTCATAATCAGATGTCTCAGTATAATTATTTTTATTCTCAGAGCACAAAGGTTTCTTGTTTTTTCTCTCTTCTTCTTCTTTTTTTTTCCCCGAGTCTCATAGAATCCTACCAATTAGGAAACTGAAATCTCAGGACATGTGCCAATTAGGGGAAAACAAACTACAGAGAGCTGGTTGTTCGATTTCCTATCTGTCCTCGTTCCATTAAGTTACATTGTTCTCTCCACAAACCTAACAATACTTTCACATGGCTCAGAACATTAACTGCAATTGTTTCCTCGTTTATGTATTGCATACAATGGCTAATTGGTAGCTCTTTCCATAACCATTTCTTCTATTGCCTCCCACATTCCTTGTTCCTCCTGACTCATTCTCTCTTCCTCCTAGGAGATGTCAGATTTAAAGAGCCACACTTCATTTAAAATAGTTCTAAAGTGACCAAAATATTTTCAGGTTCAAAACCTTCACTTCCTTCATTTCCTCTTCAGTCTTTAATTCCACGTGATTCTTCCATAAATTCTTTAGGAAGACCACCACCACTACCATCATCATCCTCATTGTTATCACCGCTATTTCTCATTTTTATTGAGGATTTACTAAATGCAATCAACATTCCAGGGCTTGACGTGCATTATTTAATTTATGTAGCTTAATCATAATGCAAAGCTCAAGGGACAGAAAACACTGAAATTTGACTCAGTTCTCTCGGCTCCACCAGCGTCAGTGAGAGTATCCTGAGGGATTGTGGGATGAACTGGACTACTTTCCAGTTATTTTGGAAAACTATCTTCTGAGTCAGAGTAAATACAGATCCATATTTACAAGTTGTCTTGAAGGAAGTATCCTTCAAGTCTTTCAGCTTTGAATGTTCATTCTCATTAAAGATTCCTATTTGTTTCATTATAAAGAAAACAAAAATGAAATGAGTGTATTTAACATTTCCTTCTATTATTTCTTTTGGTCTTGGAAAAGCTCCTAGGGTCAACTGACACACAAATGAAGGTCTGTAATCCCAGAGAGGCGGCACTAAGATGCGCGGAGCTGTGCCTGCACGATTGGCAGCCCTCTGGGCAGGGATAAACAGCAAAAGGAACGTGCCAGAGCCAAGAAGTAGGAAATGCAGCCGTTGTGCCAGTTGCTGGTGAGGCTTCCATGGAAAGATCACTGAACCAAAGTCAGTAGGTGGGCGGCTGGGACTCTAGCTCAGCAATTTATAGTTCTATTCTACATGAACTTGAGCAAGCCACTATCCTTCTGCAGGCCCCAGATATTATCTCCTTGAAAAGAGGTCCTTAATTGGAAGGAATTCTGAGGCAGTGCCAAGGGTCCCAGTTTTGGAGTCCAGCAAAACTGAGATTGATTAAGAGCTCTTCTACTTACTGCTGTGTGTCTTTTGACAAGTTACATAACCGCTCTGAGCCTCAGCTGTACCATAAGAGGGTACCGAACATAACTCTTTATATAGGAGTATTTTATTTCAAGTATTTTAAAAAGGTCCCACTCCTGAAACCATTATCAAATTTCCACTGCCTAATTTTTGGGAGTTAGGATTTCAACATTTGAATTGTTCTAACAATCAATTTTTGAGTGTTGTTGTTTTTTATCATAAATGGGTTGAATTTTTTCCAATTTTTTTTACATTTGTTTAGATGAACATGTGTATTACTTCTCACCATCCTGTTATTATGGTATATTAAGTTGATTGACTTTCTTATGTTGAATCACCCTTGTACTGCTGGGATAAATCTTACTTGGGCATCATGTATAATATTTTTAATGTGCTGTTTATTTGCTTTGCTAGCATTTGTTGAGGATTTTTTCTGTCTATATTATTAAAGGATATTGGTCTGTAGTGTGTGTGTGTGTGGTGCACTGGTTTTTGGTTTCAGGCAAATACTGGCCACACAGAATATGTTAGGAAGTGATCTCTTCTTTTGCATTTTTTGGAAGCATTTGAATAGAACTCAGTATTACTTCTTTTTTAAGTGTTTGGTAGAATTACTAGAGAAGCCATCTGGTCCTCAATTTTTCCACATTGGGAGTTTTTTTATTAATTCAATTTTCTATTTGTTGTAAGTCTGTTCAGGTGTTTTATTTCTTCTTGAGTCAGTTATAATAATTTTTGTGTTTTTAGAATTTGTTCATTGTCCCTATATACTACTAATTTGTTGGCATACAGTTCTTTTTAGTCCTCTTTCATCATTATTTTAATTTCTGTAAGGTCAGTGGTAATGTTCTCATTTTATTCCTGAATCTATTTACTTGTGTCCTCTATCTCTTTTTTGTAATCTATCTAAATTTTGCAAAGTTTATTGATTTTTTCAAAGAAACAACCCTTGATTTTATTAGTTCTATTGTTTTTCTGTTCTCTATTTAATTTATTACTTCTCTAATCTTTATTTCCTTCCTTCCACAGGCTACAGAGATAGCAGATATCTGTCAGATGTTGGATTTAACAGAAAAGAGAATTCAAAGTAGCCATCTAAATATGCTCACTGAGACCTGGCTGGTGTAGCTCAGTGGACTGAGCGCAGGCCTGTGAACCAAAAGATCATGGTTCGACTCCCAGTCAGGGTACATGCCTGGGTTGCAGGCCAGTTCCTAGCAGGGAACACATCAGAGGCAACCACACATTGATATTTCTCTCCCTCTCTTGTTCCCTTCCCCTCTAAAGATAAATAAATAAAAGCTTTTAAAAAACAAATAAATAAATATGTTCACAGAACTAAAGGAAAGATGATTAGATTAAAGAAGTAAATGGAGGTATGATAACAAGGTCATAACAGATAGAAAATATCAATAAAGACACAGAAATTATTTAAAAAATAAATGAAAACTTTGGAGTTAAAAAGTACAATAATTCGAAGAAAAAATCCATTAGTGGGCCTGAACATTAACTTGAATGGACAGTAGAAAGAATCAATAAACTTGAAGATAGGTCATTACAGAGTATGTAACTTAAAGAACAGAGGGGAAAAAGAATGACGACAAGTGAACAGAGCTCTGAGAATTATAGGACACCCTTACTCGTGCCAAAACACATGGTGGGAATAACAGAAGAAGCAAGAGAGAAACAATCAGCAAAAATATTCAGGAAATATAAGCGAAAAGTTCCCCAAACTATTTAAAAGAAATAGCATATACATTCCAGAAACTCAATGAACTTCAAATAGAATAAAGGACACAACAGAGTAAACCTACTAAAAGTCAAAGACAAGGAATGATCTTAAAAGCAGCAAAAAGAAAATGATGCATTATTTACAAGTGAATTCAAATAAAACTAACAACTGACTTCTCAGATAAAACAATAGTGGTCACGTCATGAATATCAACACCACTCTTTACTTACATTTTCAAAAAATTGCCAAAAATTAAATTCACATCAAAAATATTATTATCTCGTTTGTATATTCTCACACTTCTTAAGTACTCTGAAACTTCCTACTCTTTATCTACATATTTCACTTTACCAAAAACTTCCCATAAGGAAAAATTTTTCTATAAAGAGGCCTACCTGCCTCTTCTCTTCTAGTTCTTTCTTTTATATTTTTTTCATTACTCCTTCTCCAGGGCTGCCTGTCTGTACCAATATCAAAACTCAACTCTCAAAAATGAGAACGCTCTTTAAGGGGTAGGATAGCACTCGGTGTAAGCAGGTAAATGGCGTGTTTTCCTTATTAACAAAGGTTGACTATGGGAGTGCCAAGGACCATCAAAGAGTAGGTCAAGTTCATCTATGGGACCTGACTAAGTCAGGGGTCATACGGGTCTTCACTTTGGAAGAGATGTTTAAGCCCACATATGATGGATGAACAGGAAAGAATGTGCTAAGCAAGGAGGCTTATTTACACAAATACTCTTAAGTGAGAATAAGATGATTAATTCAAGAAGCAGGAAAAAGAGAACTTTGTTGGTTGACTAGCAATAAGTAAAGTTTAAAATGGCTGAGGTAAGGTTAGTGGCATAGGCCTGGAGCAGAACATGTTACACTTTGTACTCTGTACTAAGTGATGTTTTTTCTCTATTTCCCTTTTCGTAGCTGACAGTCAATGACTTTCCTTCAATCATAAGTAATTAACCTGTTTTCATAAATTTTTTAGGAGGATCCACTGAAGTGCAATATCTTAATTCAGGGGGTTCAAAAAATGTTGTTTTATTATTTTTAAGCACAGGCAGAAATTGGAAAGGTTTACATGGTACTTCTTACAAATCCTAGAAGGATGAGGAATGAGGTAGATGAGGCTCATCCATGTAGTAGAAATATTTGCATGTAATTAGTCTTTTGATGCCTTAAAAACCAATTCTTCTCTTCAGAAAACTTCAAAGTTGAATTTTGAATGTTTTCAGAAAAAAAAACATTTTGTTAAATTTCAAACAAAGGAGTGTGCTGAAGACCTTTTACTAGCATCATTTGGTTCACCTAGAAGGCTTTAAATTCATATGCAGAATTGCCGCGGCCCGCCGCAGCAAGGGTGGTCGCGAGGTGAGGCGAGGGACTTAAAAGAATGGAGAGGACCAAATGCTCTGCTGGCAAATGGCAACTTTATTCAAGGAACAGCTGTCTTATATACAAACTGCTAATGCCTGAAGCAAGACTGCAAGGAACTAGAAACAATGTTGTTTTTCAAAGTTCGTGCACTCCCTTAAGCTATCAAAAGGGCAAGAAGTTCTCATAACTGTCTTGGAACATGACACCTATGCCAAAATCTTGTTATATCCTTCAAGGCTGGGAACTAGAAGGTTAGGAAAATGTCAAGGTACCCACCGGCTCCAGGGACCAGAAACCAAGTTCATCCACCATTTTCACAGTGGAGAACTCTGTCCTTGATCCCCTGTGGCCTAGCAGGCCCCCACACAGAATCTCCTAAATTCTCCATTTTTTGCCTTGGCCAGGTAACTCAGTTGATTAGAGCATTGTCCCCACACACCACGCTTGCAGATTCAATTCCTGGTCCAGGGCACCTATGAGAATCAGCCAATGAATGCATAAATAAGTGGAACAACAAACATATCTCTCTCCCTTGTCTCTCTCTCTTAAATCAATCACTAAAAACTTTTTAAAAACAGAGAGAGGTAAAAAGCAAACAGGATCTCCTTCACCTGATTTAAAGAAGTTTTTGTGTATCTCCCCCTTCCGCCATTCAGTATTTGTATTTTCTCTACTTTGACAATCTTCTCAATCATGATTATATCCAGTGCTACATACAGGAAGTAAGAAAGGGGGATGAGGATGTAGAATTGTAACAAATTATATTGTCCCGGCTGCTTAAACCCGTTCCCCAGCCAAAGGGTGATATGCATGCGATTGTGTAGGGGGGGAGAGGAACAACTATATTAAGCATGAGTGTATGGGATTTTGTGCACATTAGTATGTGAATTATTTTGGTATTTTCATGAGTCTGCATTTGATTTGAGAGATGTGAATGTGTGAGAACTACATTTGTGTCTACATATCTTTAAAATGTATTCATAAGACAATGAACTCAGGCTGCTCTGCTGCATAGATTCCAGGCCCCCTTTTCCTTGGGTGTCTGCCACTGAGAGGCCTTCGAAATGGATACTAAATGACTTGTGTTTATTTTCTGTTCTATAAAACTCTCCTTGAGTCGACATGAACACATACACGTTCTCAAGTCACACCCCCTTGAGATGACACATTAGTCTGCCTTGATAACCTTCTTCCTCACTCACACCCAGCCCTGTTTTTGTTCATTGTGCTCACTGGTGCTCATCTTTTAGGAACCGACTCATAAAATGACATTGTGCATCCTGCCCTCAGCCTCCCTTTTCCAGAGCTGAACCCCCCTCCCTCCGTCTCAGCTGTATCTTTATAATACTTGGTGTGCACCACCACTGTAGTCCTTACTGCAGTACAGTGCACCTGTGCTCATCTTTGTGCACCCGGAGGAGACCGTGACATCAGGCATCACGCCTTATCTATCTTTGTGTTATCATCATTGTCATGATTGTGACCTCCATTTCTTCCAGGACCCCATGAGAGAAACCTTGTATCAGACACGTGTTTCTGATGCTCTGACCTCTAGGGCCTTGCTGAGTCTGGAGGGGCTGCCCCTCCCAGGCCTCATGAATTCCTAAACCTAGTAGGAGAATCACTTGTGAGCATGCCTTTCAGATGCAAACCAACCAGTCCAGAGCACAGACTCCCAGACACCTCCTTTATTAAGCTGCTATACTCGGGGCTACTGAACACACCTCCCCATTAGTCACCCCAACTCCAGACATCAGATACCTAGGGGCAGGCCCCAGAGCCTGCTGGAATTACTCAAACTCTCCTGTGCTAAACCTTCTGACCTTCCCTTGCCCATTCCTTCCCAGGGAAACTGCATTAAAGCCTCTTGCCTACATTTGCTGCTCACTCCCTCTGCCTCCTGACTGACCCTGGTGCCCCTTCCTCTGGGAATCTGTGAGGATAACAAGCTACTTTTTCCACAGTAGTCATCTGCTGATCTGTTGGACTCGCCATACCTGAATAATAATAAAACCTACATTTGAAAACGGACCCTTTTATGAAATCATTGAAGTGAAAATAAAAAGTCAATTCAATATCTCTTGAGAAACTAGGTCTGGAACCAATAAGAATTCAACATTGAAATCTACCTGGTAGAAATTCTAGGAAACTCTAGCTACAAGCAGCTAAGACCACCAAAATGGAGTAAGAGAAATTAGAAATAGGACCCTTTTTACAGTGAAAGAATAAGAAAAAATTCTCAAAAAGAGCTGAAGAAGGAGGATCCATGATGAGCACCCCCCCATGAAAGACGCATCTGTGTCCTGTGGGGCAAGACCTCCTGAACTGAGGCGTCAGTGTGTACCTGTGAGGCTGAGGACATCACGCTTCCCTCCTCCGAGTCTCACTTTCCACATTGGGATGGGAGGTGGGATCCCATGAGCAGCTGCTCTCTGGGGCTCCACTGACACTTAAGTCTGGATTCTCAGCCAGTTCAACTTCTTTTTTAAATTTCAGATAGTGCCACTAGGTGTCAGCAGCACTTAAATAATATTTCTTTGCCTGGGTTTTCTGCTTGTCAGACTCTGCTCAAACAGGAACTATTTGGAGAATGAGAACACCACCACGGCCACTGTCACAAAAACACCAAAAGATGATGCTCAAAGCACACAGTAGTTAAAGCAAACAACTCTTAATGCATTAGAGTCAGCGTAGTGTTACCTCAGCAAAATGTCCATTGATAGTAAGAATTTATTTAACTTGCTTCCCGATGAAATACATCATCAAATATCTAAATTTTATTATTTACAAATTAAAGGTCTTAATACTATGACCCCCAGGCACGTGTACAAAACTACTTTCTCAGTGTTCCCATTTGGATGTCTAACAATGCAATATCTCCTGCATTCCCATAAGACTCGGTTTTCCTCCCCCAAACTTGCCAATCTTTTGCCATCTCAAAAAATGAAAGCAATATCCCCCTCATTGCCTAATCTGGACATCTAGGAGCCACCAGCCACCATCGGTTTCTCTCTTGTCCTCCTACTCCACACGCAATCCACCAGAAATGCTTTGACGCTATCTCCAAAACACATTGCAAAAGTTTCCATGTCCTTCCATCTGCACTGATTGCTCCTATTGCCACCCAAGCCATCATTACCTCTCACAGGGAGGGTTTCAGAAGCCACCAGCCTGGATTCCCTACTTCTCTCTTTGCCCCTACAACCTATGTCACCCAGACCAGTACTTTAAAATATAATACCTATGATGCCAGTCTCTTACTTAAAACCTTCCCAAAAATACTCCAGCAAGACTGAACTCCTACCCCACCACACACACACACGTTGATCACTCCTGCCTTAGAGCATTGGATTAGTTCTTCCCTCCGCCCAGAATATTCTACCCATGGCTGGCACGCCTTCATCATTCAGATGTCAGATCCTCCAGGCCTCACCCAGCCAGTCCATCTCCAGAGCCAATGTCCACTTCCTATCATGATAACCTACCTTGTCCCACCTTTCCACTTACCACTCTCCGAATGACTGGGTGTGTTCACCTGTTTACTCTTCATTGTCTTAATGTCATAAGAACATGTCACGTAGGCCAGGAATATGTTAGTTATTCACCACAATATATATACTTCATGTCTACAAGTACATTGCAAATACTCATTAGATATATTAAACTGAGTAAACCAGTGAATTATGTACAGGATTGACATTGAGAAACAGGGTCACGGTATTGACCTTAAGTCTTCATTGAGTTCAATCATTGAGGGTAATTTGTTTTCCCTGGGAAAATGCTCTACCACAACCAAGTAGCATTTTTAGTATTGAGTTTAGTGTTGAGTTAGTGTTTAATCACTTCTGCAAAGTCTCTTTTTCAATAAAAAAATGACTTTCACAGGTCCCAGAGATTAGGTCGTGGCTATAATAAGGGGGTGCAGCCTCCCACAGTTTTCATGCTAGTTAGTTGGTAGAAGATCCCAAGCTGACTCACTGAGTGCCTGAGCGATTTGTCTTCACACACCAGCCTCTCTCTCTCTGTGGTTCAAGCTACTGCATTAGCAAAATTCGAATGCAGACATCATGGGCCTTTGGCATCCCACACCAGTAACTGATGCTGAAAATGCTTACAGTCTACTATATATTGCTGATGAACGTGCCTGCAAGGTATTTAAACCTGACAGTATTAAATACAAATATTTAAGACTAAGTCCTAATAATATATTCTCTTCCTACCTACTACCTGCTTCAGTTTAAGATTCCTATTTAATCATCGCTCTGACATACTAGAAGTAATTTTTATTTAAAATTAGAGAATCTTTTTTACAAGGTTCAAAAACCTTTGCCTAGTGCAGATGTGACTTCAATGAGTCAACTTGAAAGCGAACTGTTGTTGGGTTTTATTAAAGCAACTTCTAGATGCTAGTTACAGAGAATGAACGCTGATACTGGCAAGCAATAAGATACATTGTAAAGCTCACTATACAATGCATCCCAAGAGCATCTATAAATAAATGTTCAGTTCACTTAGAATGTAAACAGTGCAGAGGAAGGTTTGAATACATCAGCAGGGCTGTAAAATGATACCTCTACTTTCCTTCACTTCTGACCTCTTGGTTTCCAAGGCTTCTCCAAAGAGGGTCTGTGATTGAGCATCCTTCCCAAGCCACTCCTCTCAGCATGTCTGTCAATCCAGGGCTTCCATTGCAACTCTCATCTCTTCGTATCTCTGGGGGCAAAACAACTTTCCAAGTCCAAAGTGGTTCTGTAGGAGGAATGGCTTAAGTACAGGACCATTTGCGATCAGGGTCAAGTGATCTCTCACGGCATGTTTTTAAAAGCCACTACAGCTGAGAGTTTCAATTCATTTCCCTTTTGACAAGAGATGAAAATATATAGTACTGCTAAGAGAAAGGGTCATTTGTGCCGTAAAGGAACATTTTCCAAGTTGCTTTTGGCAGAGATCATTTAGTAAGCAATATAAAGAAAACTGTTGCAAACATTGTTGGAAAATATTTTATTCTATGTTCGCTCTCAGGAGATTCAACTAGCAGCATAGCACAGTGAAGGCTCTGAGAAGTCCTGCAATAAGGAAGTATCACATCACTTAACCCGGCATGTTGACCACTGACGTCCTCATGTGCGTATTGCCCACCCCCATCCTGTAGAAGAATACACGGTGGCAATTGCTGTATGAAACACTGCTCTAAAGTGCTTTTCATAGATGAAGTGGCTCATGGGTCACAGAAATGGTGAGGTGACCAAAATGATGCCTTCCGGATGGGACTCGGGAATACAGCTCTGAGAATTCAGAAATTAAACAAGTTATTAGAATAGAGCAAAACTACATCAGATGAGATTCTTATGAGTAAATTAGATGCTCCCTGAGAGCAAGAGTAATATTTCTTGTCTAATTTTTAAAATGTATAAAATATATCCTCTAATTCTATTCAAGCTAAAACTAGTTGTTCACACCAAAACTTCTGAATGGCAATTTTGCAATGATAGTAAGTTGCACGCAGTGCAGGATTCCTGGTTCTTTAATGACTATATTTGGACATTTGGTAGGAATTTAGATAGACTCTCTTAAATTTATTGTTTAAAAAAGCTAAACATGAAGTCTCTGGAATCAGAGTTGGTGGGCCCCACTCCTAGTTCTACTAGTTATTACTAAGGTGTCCTCAAAGAACTTATCCATGCCTACAACTTCCTTATTGATAAAGTAGAACACTAAGAGCATATATACTTTCAGAGTGTTCTGAGAATTGAAAAAAATGTGAAAAAATGTGAACCTAGAGTAGTGGGGATCCTCATCAAATGTTAACTATCCTCTTTGTCCAGACAAGTGAGATCCGGTGTAGGGACCCTAGTCTGTTCCGCCTTTAACTGTTTCCTTCCCGCAGGTCAGGAGGCTCACAGCATCGAAGGCACTGCCCACAGACCTGTTCTCCCCACCTTAAACCACACTCTGGATGCCTGAGCACCCAGAATTCCTTGTCCAAATGAAATGATTGCTAAAGAATATTTTGTGGAACACTAATCCCTGAAATACTCTTTGAGGGAGCCCCATGGCCATCAATTTAGAAAACACAGTAGATTATAAACATTTTCTTAGAAAGTGCACATGCTACAAATAACCCATGTTACCCTATCTAACACTAACTTTACCAAGTTTATTCGAATATACAAATTCCTCTCTCCCGCCTACCCTGGTAGTAACCATAAATACCCATTAGAATTAGTGTGGAAAGTAATTTGGAAAAGGATGATATGGTAGAATGAATATAGACTTTAGAGTCTAACCAACGTAGATTTAATTTTGGGGTCTGCTGCTAAAAGAAACCATTCCTCCACACCATGCAACACCATCTCTGATAATGTCCACAAAAAAACCACATTCTCCACTCAAAAGTCAGAAGACAGATCTGTGTAGCAGCTTTATTTATATAGCCACAAGCGGGAAGCATACTAAGATGTCCTTCGATAGATGAATGTATAACCAAATTGTGGAACTTCCATACAATACAGTATTCAGTGATAATAAGAAATGACCTCATACGCCATGAAAAGACACGGAGGAACCATTAAATGCATGATAAGTAAAAGAAGTCAGTCTGTAGAAGTTACCTGATGCAGGATTCTAACTCTAAGGCATTTTGGAAAAAGGAAAACTATAGAAAAAAGTGAAAAGATTAGAGGTTGTCAGAAGTTTCTATCCGAGGAAGGGAAGGGATGAGTCGATGAAGCACAGAAAGCCATTAGCAGGGTGAAATTATTCTGTCTGGCACTGTAATGGCAGATATATGACATTATACGTTTGTCTAAACCAGGGATCTTCAGCCTTTTTCATCTCCTGGTACACATGAACTAAGTACTAAAATTCTGTGGCACACCAGGCAACATATTGTTGCTGATCTGACAAAAATAGATATAATTTTAATTCATCCACACCAGATGACTATTGTTGTGTTGGCTAATGTCATTTTTCACTTGACAGTCTAAGGGAAAAGAGGTCGGAGCCCCTGACCAATTGCTCAGGTATTGCATGTTTCAAACATACTTGTGGCACACTGGTTGAAAATCACTGGTATAAACCCATAGAAATGTACAAAACAAGAGTAAACATCAATGTAAAACAAAGACTTTATTTAATGATAATATTATCATTAAACAAATGATAATATTATTTATTATCCCTGGTTGTAACTGATGTAAGACATTCATAAGTTCATAACGAGGGAACTCATGTTTGCCTGTGGAATGGGGATTGGGTGTGGCGATAGGGTGGTAGGTCATTCATAAATTTATACATTTATGAGTGACCAAAAGTGTACAGTACGTATACACTCCACTCTAACAATTTAGATTTGTAGAAGCCCCATTGAATCTGTCCATCTCATTCAGAAGTTACTTTCTGGATTCACATTATAAACCGTATTTTCCATTTCTGCCTAATTAAGATTTTCCCCAGAGACAAAATCCCACATAATGGAGTGGAACGCAATCAAGCCCCAATGTTTCCTCTCATCTTCTTGAGATCATAAGAGAAAAAATTTAAAAAAAGAGAAGATTCCTAATAAAGATCAAGAATGAGGTGGGAGAATCGATACCTAAAGGGGTTGGCATACGCTGCTAACAGAAGGGAGTGTGAAGGAATCAAAGGACAGTTCGTTTCTGACCTAGAAACTGGGCTCATCCTCATCTACTCTGATCAGTAGGTCTCAGAAGCGGAACAAATTCAGAGACCAGGTTTGCATGCAGGTGCTTTAATCTATCTCCCGAGAGCAAATCACCATGCTTTCTTTTCACACAGCCAGCTGCGTCCTCCTCGTACTGATCCTTATCATNGAACGCAATCAAGCCCCAATGTTTCCTCTCATCTTCTTGAGATCATAAGAGAAAAAAAGAAAAAAAAAGAGAAGATTCCTAATAAAGATCAAGAATGAGGTGGGAGAATCCACACCTAAAGGGGTTGGCGTACGCTGATAACAGAAGGGAGTGTGAAGGAATCAAAGGACAGTTCGTTTCTGACCTAGAAACTGGGCTCATCCTCATCTACTCTTCTGATCAGTAGGTCTCAGAAGCGGAACAAATTCAGAGACCAGGTTTGCATGCAGGTGCTTTAATCTATCTCCCGAGAGCAAATCACCATGCTTTCTTTTCACACAGCCAGCTGCGTCCTCCTCGTACTGATCCTTATCATGAAAACCTAAGCACTGAGGGACTGGAATGCCCATACAAAAGACATCTATGGTTCCTCTTAAGAGCAATCACTGACATCTGACTGTATTAATTTTTTGTCGCTTTGTAACAGCTTCCTCCAAATTGAGCAGCTTAAAATTATACCCATTTAACAACACTGCAGTTTTACAGGTCGGAGTCTGGTAGGCTCAGCTTGTTTCTGTGCCTCAGGCCTTGCAAAGCCCAAACCAAGCCGCCTGCAGAGCTGTGTTCCTTTCTGGCGGCTCTAGGACACAATCTGCTTCCGGCATCATTTGAGTTGTGGGCAGAATTCATCTCCCCGCAGTGGTCCGACTGAGGCACCCCGTTCCCTTGCAGACGGTCACGGGGGCAGGAAGGGCAGTTCTCATCTTCTGAGAGCTGCCTGACTTCCTTGGCTTGTCCCCCTTTGTCTTTGAAGATTGTGTTGCAGGAGAAAATGGGCTCTTGCCCTGTCTCAAGAAAAGAATTTCAAGAGCACACACATGGGAGAGATTTAAGCATCGTGGCAAGTTTTAATAGAGTGAAATGAAATAATACACCCCCCTGGATGTAGAGAGCGGGCAGGCTTTAGTAGCAACTCCCCAGAGGTCCTTGCTAGTCCTCCCTATATTTTCTTAATTTCGGAGGGAGCAGGTTGTCTCTTGAACTGTCTGTCTTGTTTCCTGGGTTTTCCTGGGGATGTTCTGGGCCCTCCCCCGTCCAATCCCTTTCCTGGATCTTCCAGGGTTTCTTGTTCTTATCCTATTGGATTATTTTCCCAGGCTAGGCCCCTCCCCTTTATGGTCCCCACTTTGGCTCTACTGGGCATGCCTCAAAGTTCTGCTTGCTTAGTTCTCTGGTTTCTACTTTGCTTGTGCATAGACATAACCAACCTCTTCCCACACCCCACACCCCTCCCGTATCATCCGGGCTAAGAGGCCAGTTGTTCCTCCCGGAGATTGGAAAGTGAGTGTGTCCTCCCTGCTCCAGAATAAGCCGCTTTGGCAGAGGATGCGGCTGTTCCTCTAGGGTGTCTGTGAGGTTGTAGCTTCCTAGTTCATCAGGCTTAGCCTGTTTTGCTTCCTTCTATTTTGATAATATCTAACCAGCTTCCTATGCTAACAGTGTGGGTTGAGTGCCTCTCATGCTCTGCCTTTTTCGTCCTTCATTTGTCTACTTCCTCTGTCTCTGAGTCTTTTGCCTTCCTCTTCCACGTGCAAGGGTCCATTCACTTACACTGGGCCAAACCACATAGTGAAGTATAATCTCCCTATTTTAAGGTTAGTTGAGTATCAGCCTCAAAATTCTTTTTGCAGCATAATAAAATATATTCACAGGTATTATATCAAGGGGCAAAACATCAGGGGGCCAAAACCCTGCCTACTGCACCAATTGTACTTTATATTTAAAACATAGACTGGAAGTTAAGTTCCTGCTTAGAATCTAACGAATTGACATTGGCCTTTTCAGTTAACACACATATCACTGCTGTGGAATATCTGTTGGTTAAAGAAAGAAAAAATTTGTTACAAAGTGTTATTTGCTGGAGGGTGCCCAGTTCTTTAAAAGAAATGAAACAAAAAAAAAGTTTTATTATAATGTAGCAGTTACTTGGGAGAGACAGATCTCATTGAGGGTACTGTCCTGGGGATCCTCCTGTCCAGGTGTGCTCCCTGCCTTCCAGTGCACACCCATTGTCTCTGTGTTTTCAAATCACTGGCTGCCTGGTGTAAGGAGTTGCTCCAGCAGACATTCTCTGCTTTGAAATTCTTCGAATCCTTGGGAACAAATGATCCACAGGACCATACGATGAATAGAAACCTATAAAGAGACAGCACTCAAGTATAAACTCAGTGACCTACAAACAAACAAGCAAAATGCCCACGGGAATCCAGCAAAGTGAAGAAAGTTAATAGGGAGACATATCCTGGATGGTCTGCTATGTGAACTGAGACGTGTCATCTTAATTTTTGACACTTGGTTTTCTCATTTCTGATGAGAACTTGAGATTCTAAAGTTCTTTAGCTTTCTTGTGGGGCTAGGATTATAGTATTCAATATCTTTTTTATAAAATATTTTATTTATTTATTTGTTTGTTTGTTTGTTTATTTATTTATTTTTAGAGAGGGGAAGGGAGGGAGAAAGAGAAAGAGCAAAACAACGTGTGGTTGCCTCTTTTGTGCCCCCTACTGGGGACCCGGCTGGCATTGCAGGCATGGGTCCTAGACTGGGAATCCAACGGCAATCCTTTGGTTCTCAGGCTGGTGTGCAATCTACTGAGCCACACCAGTTAGGACAGTATTCAATATCTTGACAATTGCCCTTTTATTGTATATCTTCTTTTAGAGCTTATAGTTAACCTGTTGAAGGATTACTAATCAGTTATTTCCTTTTGCAGTTATTATGCTGTGTCTGTGAGAGAAATAAAGTTATCTAGCCAGCCCTAAAATGCCTCAGATTGAAAAGGCCAAAAGGGTGATGAGAAAAGGGTAGTAACTTGATGATTACATTACAAAGAAATACATTGGGTTGAAATGTCAGGAAAGAGTGATTTGAGACAGCGATACAGATAGCTATTTATATCCACCTAAATCCAACAGAGTCACCATAGAAAAGTCACTGCAAGAACAGTTATGAATAGAGAGACTAAAACCTAATTTCACTGCAGGAAGTTTCTGAACCTCTCTGAAAAGATTTGACTTCCCATACCTTCTTTGGAGATTCACTACACTCTTAAAGACCAACGGGTTCACTGTGTGGATTGGGTCATTGCCAGCATGCGTACCCGGCCAATGTGCCTTTAGATAAGCACCATAGCAGGTTAAATCAAGTCTATACCCAGGTAGACGTTGTAGCCACAGAACATTCAAGGTTGTGATATGTGAATTATGAGCATTATTCTCTTTATACTTAGTTTAAAATGTTAACAAAGATAAATGTGGCTAATAATAATGCGACTTTTTAGGTCCTCCCCTTATAAAGAAAAGCATTCTCATGCTGTGCTCTAAAGCACCAGAAGAAGGCAGAAGATGCACACGGTTAGAACTATCCAACAGCTCTGGATTCTGTTATGTAAAGTACCCTTTAGACAGTACCCGAAACTTCGCGAAACCTGAATGGAATGTTCTGTCCTCATTCAAAATTTTCCCTAACAAAATAATGAAAACATATAGGTAGGTCTCCGTTTTACTATACAGTGGTGATTCTGAAGCCTGATTATTCTACATTGAGGGATACTATATATTAATTTTTTGCTTATAAAACTACATATAAAATATGTTTTAAGCACTTATGTGGATGATGAACTTTCTAAAGTGCTTTATTCGTCTCATTTCCCCAGGAGTCCCGCCCCATTTTTCTTCCATTTGATGCTTGGTAGCAAAGGTTTTCTTGTTCATCCTCCCCGTTAGGTCTGTCAGGGACTACATCTTGTCCTCTTGTGTTTTTAGCACAATTGGCCCATTGTCTGGCCATCGTAGAATCTTAATAAATTCTGAGTCGGTTCCGTGCTTTGCTATTTAAATAATAACAAGTGAATCTTGAGAAGTAAAGTCAGATAGTGTCGTGGGACCTATTGAATTTGGAGGAATGTTTTAAGACCAAGAATCTTTCCACCAGCACAGTTTCTTGCTGCAGCCTAATGTCACATTGAAAAGGCTGGCCAGACTCTGCTAGCAGCCTTGTAACAAACACCCACCCTTAAAGTCAGCACAAGCACGCAGATTGTGTCTGTAAACAATTTGGTTAATTTAAAAGTAAAAGTGATTATCCAATTAAAATGAAAAAGGGAAGACTGAATTTAGAATCCACTTGCTTCTAATCAGTGAGAGAGAAAAAAAAAACCGTGATGTTAAGGAGCAGGTGTCGAGAAAGGAGGGAGTCGATGGGGAGAGAGAAGATGTACTTATTTAATGAGCACCTCACATTCATTCAGAAAGCAGAACTGAAAGCATCTTATAGCCTTATCGACATGACCTCCAATTTTGTAAGGCTCCTGTCCTGGGAAATGTACAGATGCCACAAGCAGTTAGGGGTATCATAATTCTCTCTAAGTCACTTTTTTTCTGCCAATGTAAAATTTTGATCAGCAGTCCTATTTCACTACACGAAGATAAGCCAAGGGATGGTTTCTAACCACAACAGACTTGAGTGACCTCTGAATTTTGCTCACTGGTTACTGTTACAAACTAAATTACATCCCTCCCTATTCCTATACGGAAGACCTAAACCCCAGTGTGACTCTATTGGGAGATCAGGCTTTGAGGGGAGATAATTAAGGTTAACTGAGGCCCAATCCAATAGGATTGGCAGGATTGGGCTCGTAAGGAGAGAAGGAGACATCAGAGATGTCTCTCCACAAGTGTACAAAGAAAATGCCATGTGGCGACAGAGAGAGAAGGTGGCCGGATGGGAGGCTTCTCTCAAGCCAAGAAGAAAGGTCTCACTGGAAATCAACTTCACTGGCTCCTTGACCTAGGACTTGGAGCCTCTAAACCTGTGCAAAAATTAATTTTTGTTTCATAAGCCCTTCCGTCTGTGGTATTCTGTTATGGCAGCCTGAGTCAACTAATATATAGATCTTTGTAGTAGCAAAAACCCAGTTCAGTGAGCAAACTGTGTGATCAGCTGTATCTTCTCGGGCAAAATAATTCAACATGACTAGTCTCTTTCTGCCTCATTTCATAGGCTGAGATGAGATAGACATGGCCATGACTTGCTTATTTGCTCCGGTCAGCACTGGGGCCAGAGAGTAACTGGGAGGTAAGAGTAAAACCTGAGAACATAAGAAAAGGGCCATTCTCGGCCTCCATGCTTAATATGTAAATCCTAACATGTCCATGGAAACAAAATGGCATTCTCTACAGGTAGCTGGGTCCCCAGATAGCATACAGCTACAACCTGAAATTTCTGAATCACAACCAGTCTCAAATGCTGAAAACCTAAAAGACAGGCCCAGATGATACTTCAGACAAATGAACACTCCACAGCTGAAAAGGTGCAAGCAGACCTAGCAGAGTTTCCTAGTTAACTGGAAGAGACACTATAGAAGCCACAGGAACATTTTCTCTCAAATAAGCAAGACAAGCAGACCAACACAGACCTCTTTACTCCAGGTCCTTCCGTAGAGATCTGTGTTAGTTTCCAAGACAGAATTTTACAATGGGATGCAAGAACACATCCCAGACCCCTCTTACCATAGCAGCCCTACGAGAGAAGACAGAACAAGAGTTCGGCACTCCAAAAAAGAAGTGTCAAGCGAAGACTGGGGTGGATGATTCTTCATAGTTGTGTACAAGATTTCTGCCTTCTCTCACATCACATCGTGCATGGAAGGTTTATTGCTTTTATCATTGTGACATAATTTTAGCATGCCTTTTGTGTTGGACATGAGCGGTTGGGACTTCACACAGGTTAGAGTACATGAAAATTGTACACTTGTAAATAGTAACACTGCAATTTAGGTGGCTCGGCCACCCCCATGCGCCACACGTTGTGCTCACCATCTGACACATGGTATCTTATACAAACTTTAAAGAAGCCTCTGATGTTGCTATCTGCTGCTTTGCATCCTAACATCCATTCATTCTAACCCTCTTTAATAAGCTTCAATCTCCTTGTGGGGAGCCATCCCTTCTCCGCTTTGTTAATTAACTGTCTGTGCGTTGAGTGTAGAGGTGAAGAATGTAACAAGCCTGAGCCAATCAGCAGCTCAAAGACAAATGTGAATGACAATAATATTTTCCATTAAATTTCTCTGGAAAATAATTCCTAATTTCTTGTACTGGGATGATGTATCTGTGGGGGTTGTTGGTTTTGGTATTTTAATAGAACAAACTGCTTAAAATGGATCTCTCCCTAAAAAAATGTAAAGAGAAAGTGAAGCTATAAAATAAAGATAGAAATCAGACCTGGGTGTTACTGTTTGAATCTATCATGAGTCAAGCTTCATTTGTAGTCAATGCCCATTTTTGATCTGTCCAATTATATGTAAATTTAAAAATATGTTTTAGCTTAAGATACTTTTCTGGCATTTTAAACAACATTCTCACTATTGCATTTCATATGGTGCAGACGTCCCTGAATCTTAAAGGAATTAAGTAATTTAACCCAAATGAATACTATTAACAACAACAAAAATGCTAAGCCTTTTCACCAAACACTGGGAGATGCTGAGTATAAAATTCTACAGGTTTGAGCTGAAGATAATTTACTGTTCACTGGTTCGGGGAATTCATCCAAAGAAACTCCCTGATGGATGCTGGTCTGACAGTTCCCCTTGCTGATATTCACTCAGTAATACATGTCAGACTAGGATTTCATCCCCGGTCTGACGAACTCCATAGCCTGCACTCTGCTGTGTTTTTCCATGCGTCAGAAGCAATAAAGAATAACATTCGATATTTCATGGAGAACCTGATTATTTCTCAGCAGAGACAAGACAAG
Organism: Sturnira hondurensis; assembly: GCF_014824575.4. Lineage (NCBI taxonomy): Eukaryota > Metazoa > Chordata > Mammalia > Chiroptera > Phyllostomidae > Sturnira > Sturnira hondurensis. The sequence continues at coordinate 7,406,433 of NW_028075269.1, forward strand.
AACAGGTGAAATACGAAGGGAAAGGTTGGAAGCATTCTATGACTGTGTCTGTGGGCCTGAAAGAACAAGCTGACCTCAGGGGCACATGACACAGATTCTCCTTTCTTAAGCTACTAGGAAACGTTGGATGGGCTTGGGAAGTCAGAGAAACTGGGCCTTTGTCAGAGACGGTGGAAAGGGTATGGCCAATGATATCATTTGGGGTATGTACATGTATTTCTAAACTATTTTCCTCCAAAATACATCCCTTGAATCAATAGCAGTACTCTCAGAGATGCCCTGTGAACACATTCTTGGTTGTAACCAATGGAAACTTGACTCTGGTAAAGAAGAAAAAAACTGTGTCGAAAGATCAAGGTTAGCTCGTAAGTGCACAGTAGGCTGAGCGTCTACCTTGGTTGCCGGCAAGATCCAGGGCGACTCAGAGCACAGCATAAATCTGGTTAGAGAGAAGCTGCTGCCTGAAACCAGACACCAGTTCCCACTATCCCAGCGCACTGGTCATCAGAGTTGTCACTGCCCTGGAGGGGAATTCTAAACGGCCCCTCTGCTTTCTGTGATCATTGGTTTCAGATTAAAGTCCTTTCTCAAAAAGGGTAATCCTATTGGTCAAGCTCAGGTCACTTCCTTAAACTCTAGTTGCTTTATTTCAAGGAAAACAAATGTCTGGTCTTTTTGCTTCATTGGTATGAAGCAGAGCCTCAGTCCATGTAAAGACGTGAGTCACCCTAAACAGAATCTTCAAGCATAAAAATAAGCTAATGAGTAAGCAACAAATACCTGCTTCTTTTCATAAAATGTTTAAGACTAAACAAAACAATGGAGATAACGGATACTATCATTTCTTCTTGAAGAATCACAATTTTCTTTATGTATTAAAGTCTTTGAGAATTCTTAGAGCAAAACAATTGAACAATAAAGCCTGTTGACCTTACAATTTCCATTTTTAAAACTTACTTGGGCATGATGTCTTTTAGTCGTGGAACATGTTAACACACACTGACTACTTCTCCTCAGGCTATACATAATTTGAGAACTGTTGTCTCGAACCTTCTCCAGACTTCTCATCTGTGTCCTCTCCCAGCCTTCTAAAACTTACCTTGTGATGGCAACCTTGAGGCAGAAACTAAACGGCCACATATTTTCCCTTTCAGCTAAAATTCCATTTAGAAGTAGTATCCTTTGGAATTCAATCACAGAATTTAAATCCTGGATCAGAGTATAGAAAATAAAAGAGATTAGTGAAAGTCACAAAACCTCTGTACTTGAGATGCTAAAGGAATTTCAAGGAGAGGTCAAGGAACGAAAGTCCAAAGACCAGATATCACAACAAGTAAATGACATCCGTTCCCAGGATGGTGTGGGGGAGAGTCAGGTGCACAGACACACTTGTGCATTTCTGTATCATGGATATCTCGAGTCCAAGCCCACAAGCATTGTCCCTGGAACACTCTCCTTATTCTGCTCTTTCTGGCTGGTTTTGTCTCATCTTCTAGGAATCATTTGAAAGATCCCTTCATCTTGAAAGATTCTTTGGCACCTCCTGCAACCCCTTTCCCCGCCAACTGAATCAGGGGTCACTGCTGTGCACTTCCAAGTACCTTTTAGGTTTGACTGACTTTCAGGTGTGGCACTTCAGTCTCTGCCTCTGTAGTCACTTGGCAAATTCCTTGTGTGTGTCTGTCACTGTTTTCCCTTCTAGGATGGACACTAGTCATATTGAATTGGAACCCACTCGAATAACCTCGTCTTAACTTGACGACATCTTCTAAGACCCTCTTTCCAAATCAGGTCGTATGCACAGGTACTGGAATTTAGAACTTTAACATGTCTTTGTGGGGACAAAAGTCAACTCATAACACTAGAGTTCATGTTCACCTGATGCATCCACAGTCTCCTCCTTAGAATGTTAAGACACAGCATATAGTTAGCGAGCACTGTCCCTCTTTCTGTAGATAGACAGACAGACTGACAGACAAGTGTGGATGTGTGTGTGTGTGTGTGTGTGTGTGTGTGTAAAACAAGTAAGTCAACATATGAGAGAAGATGCTGTGTGTTTTCTAATTGCTCTGCTGTTGTCCAGAAGAGTTGGGAGTAAAAGGGCAATGGCTGGAAAAATAACGAGAACAAATTACTGCAAATCCCTACCCTCAAGTAAAGTTTATGAGAGATAAAAGGGGTTTTTTAGAACTCAAAAAGGTGGAGATGCAGAATGAACTTGGATTTAACTTTAATGTGATACAGTAATCTTCTCTGTCAGGTGAATCCACAAAAAGAGAGACGATCAGAAACAATCTTGCCATTGTGTCTGGAGCAAGACCCTGCATTTGTATCTTTCTCTTCCTTTGTCTTTTCTCACCCTCTTCCACTTTACCTTCTCCTTTTGTCTCCTTCCCAGTTGCCCTATGACCCCAACTAAAATTGGAAATGTTTCCCAGGGAATCATTTACCTCTCTTTCTCCCATCTGGCTCAATAATAGCTTTCAATTCTGGACAAACATGAGAATCATCTGAAAGATTTTTAAAAACACAAACATGATATTTACACAAATGGATCTTCGGTTTCAGCATCTGTGATTCTACTACGGGACCACGGTGGGGTGTCTGGGCTTGCTGTTGTGAGAAAGATGCATTCAAGATGGCACCTCCAGAAGTAATCCCTTCAAGTGTAAGAATCTGAAGATAAATAATTTATTTAACAAAAACGTCTAGAGCATTTTGTATTTTTCTTGTTTTTTTTTTTGAGTTGGGCTGTCTTTCTTATTATAAAATGTATTAGCATTGCATTATATGACCTGAGTAATTTAAATCACTTCCAACCTACTCTTTCCCAACTCTCTAAGTTTTCACTTCTATCTTACCTAACAGATAGACTGAGCCCCTTGTCAACGGGGACATTTGTCTTACTTCTGTATCCTAATCATATACTCAGGGCTCAGCACACAGTATATCCTTAGTGCATTCAACTAAGTGATGCATTATTTCTACAGTTTTAGTTTTCAGGAAACACCAAATTTCTCCAACTGTCAACATCTCAGATTGGCCTCAGTCCTAGACCAATATAAAATAAGGCAATGGCCAAATTTCTGGCTACAATTCCCATGCCAACTTGAAAAATATATATTTTTCCTTTGATCTTAGCTGCTGATGGAGGAACTATGAGGTAATAGAAAGTCCCTTTCTTCTTTTGGAGAAAAAAAAAGATATGGGACTAATGCCCAGGAGGGATCCAGCATTCAGTTTTAACACCTTCTCTGAATTATCAATTTACTGCTAGGCTTTGTTGCGAATTTCAGAGCTCTGACAGAGCAGCCTCTGTCTTTCAGAACTGCCTGTTCTCCAAGATCATTTTAAAAGTAGCTTTATTAAAATAAACACATTCAGAATCAAAACAACTTCGGTGCTTCTAGAGATTCTTCCTAGAAAGGAGTGTGAAAAACAAGTCAACTGCTTAATCACAATTTTATTATCTCTAATTAGGTGTATAGTTTTTTCCCCATGTTATGGTGGCCTTTTCAGTGCAGAGGTGGGACTTATTCAAGTCATTTCTCGTGTTTTCCAGGCACCACGGAGCCTTCCACTTTGGCTTCCTGACTTGGTGCTGATTCCTTCAGTCACCTTCACAACAGGGTGTCAGGTGACTTTCAGTTGCTCCAGACTCAGTCAGTACTGCTGAGCTGTTGACTGATTGTACATTTTCCATAAATTTGCATTTAAATAAAAGAAACCTTTAAAACATTGTCATTGAATTTATAGTGTGGAAATGAAAGCCAAAGATGTCGGGAGGCAGGATGACACAAAGAGAAAAGGCCTAGATGTGATGATCACAGGACTCGAGTCCCTGCCTCCCATGAGTTATGTGACTTTTGGAAGGTTATTTCACTTCTTTGGATCTGATCCCCCTTATCTGCACAATGGAATGACTGAACGCATAGCTCAGATGAACTTCTGAGGTGAAAGAGGATCAGGTATAAAAAGCATTTGACACATAAAAGTAACTGCTCAACAAAATAGAGTTCCTTCTACTTCCCGTGTTTGTTTTCATCACAAAATTAAAACAGCAACCATAACAGTCTCTCTTATCTGTCAAATCATTAGCCTTATTCACTAACCTTTACCTTCTGTTGCTCTATATTCTGGTAGTAGTTGGCATGGAAAAGTAGCAACCAATGTAAATGAAATAAACATCCAGATAAATAAGGAAAGGCCTAATTTGAACTCAATTACATTATGGAAATTTTCATTTAATTTTTTGGTGCATCTCCTATATGTCAAGGACCATGCTTATTGGTATTAATTCTTAATTCCTCTTCTCAAAACCTCTCCATCTAGTAGGGAGGCTAGATATCATCACAAAATGTCCCAACAGGAAGTTAGTGTTGATAAACAGCACCAGACGGGCATAGATAGCAACTGTGGCCCTTCAAAGAGGGAGACATTCCTTCCATCTTAGAAAAACAGAAGGGGTTTCTGGAAGCAGGAAGCTTAGTAGCTATTGCAAGAAAGATTGATAGGATCTGGAAATGGAGAAACTAGAAGGGAAAGGATCTCAGTGGAAATAGAAACACGAGCAGAGCAGTGAGCAGGACAAACAACGGTGCCTTCAGAGCCGTGAGAATTCAGTTTTGTTGGAGCAAATGGTTCACTGGAAGAGAGAAAAGGGTTAGTTTCATGAATGTGTTGCAACTTTAAATTACTCTGATTATACAATTTAGACATCCTGTAGGTATTTAAATTGGCCTTAAATTCTTTGAAGCAGGTAATGTGTCTCACTATGTTGGAAAAAAATTTCTGACTTACGGATGACTCCTTTTTGACTGGAGTCTGACTAATTAAAACCTCCATTGATCTGTATTCATGGTCCACGCGAACAATCAGACTGAGAGCACCATGCTCAGGTCAGAACCGCCCTTTGCACATACCCATGAAATAGTGATCAAATGAGGAAAACAGTGTCTCACCAAATCAGTTATGCAATTAGTTATTTGAAACCAAATTGTCATGAACATGCTTTTGTCTTGATGTATTTGCCCATAAGAACTTTGATCAATATTTTAGGCCCATCTAAGATGCCCCTTCTTTCATTAAACCTTTTTACCTCTTCATGTTGCCCCAAGGTTTTGTTTTCTTCTCTTTATTTATATACTCTCTTTTGGTGGTTTTATTAACCTCATGCCTTTAAATACCACCCACTTTTGACCATGACTCCTAAATATATACCCCCACTACAAACCCATGTGCTAAACTGATTATACACCTATCCCTCAGTTATCACTGCTTGAATGAGTTGCAAACATCACAATTTAACATGTTCACAACTGAATTTCTGTGTTTAAAGATTTTATTTCTTTAATTTCTAGAGAAAGGGGAAGGGAAGGAGAAAGAGAGTGAGAGAAGCATTGATCAATGGCCTTCTCATACATGCCCCAACCAGGGACCAAACTGCAACCCAGGCATGTGTCCCAATCAAAACGGCTACCTCTGGTTTGTGGGAAGACACCTAGCCAACTGAGCCCACCGGTCAGGGCCAAGACTGAATTTCTGTTCTTTTTCTCCAAAGCTACTCAACCATCAGCCTTTTTAATCTCAGTTAATGCTAACTCTGTTATTTTAATATCCCTATCCAAAAAAACTTGGAGTAATCCATGGCTCCTGCTTTTTTCTCATACCACCCATCTATTCAATTGACCAGGAAATTCTGCAATCTTTATCTTAAATAATACAAAATGTTTCTAATTTTCATCACTTCCTCAGTCCAATCATCATCTTTTCACTTATATTAGAGCAAACAGCCTTCTTGACGGTCCTCCTGCTTCTATAGTTGACTCTCTTCACAAGCTGCAGTCCAATCTCAGCACAGCAACTAGAGTGATCTTTTTAATATGAAGGTCAAAATCTACCAGCCCTCTCCTCAAGTCCTGGCATCAGATCACCACTTCATTCAGAGTAAGAGCCAATGACCTTGCAATGGTCTGTGAGGTCTGTGTGATCTCTAACCTCCTATTAGTATCCCATTATCTACCTCTCTGACCCTAGTGCCTCCTAATGTCTCTCCAGAATTCATTCTTGTCACAGGACCTAACTAGTGGTTTGTCCCTCTGCTTAGAACAGATTATGTTCAAGATCAACTCCATCCACTTTGTCATGATACCTTCTCAATAAGACCTATTGTGGTCTTTCTATTTGAAATTCCACCTATGTGGACAGCATTCCCAAACCCTATTACTCTGCATATGTCGTCTTCTTATCCAGTTATTCATAATGCTTATTACATATGTTCCATTTTCCTGTGCTAGAATGTAAGTCCTGACACTGTGGATGCTCAAATAATACTTAATAAATGAAATTAATAAAAGGTATTTCTTTTACCACCCTTTCTACCTACACTTTCATTTCACCTAGTCCTTGATACATGTCGTTTCTAGTAGAATTTTTTACATGTGGAGGTGCCCATAAAACATGTCATTAATTCAGTTGTGTTCCACAATTCAATGGATTCTTTTAGAATCCTAGAGTTGACACATTAGTAAGTCAGAAGACAAAACAAAGCACTACTTGCTTATATCTACTGATACCAGCAGAAAAGATCATGTTGTCTTTTAAAAACTTCTCACCTGTTAGCAGAAGAATCTGGGACCCGAATTCCCTGGACTTGTGGCTTTTACACTGCTTTCCACATCCCCCGTGGGATCCCTAGAATGTGTGACGAGGACTGCAGAAAGTACAAAAGTCTTAAGTCACTTTTACTCCAGCCCATTGAAGATTCTACTTAAACTCCTGAGTTTCTTTTCACTAAGCTACATCTACTATTTCCGCTCTCCCCATTGAGCCTTGGAGTAAGATTTTGTTGGAGTAGAGAACAGCAGAGCAAAACAGTTGAAAGCAACTAAATTAGGTCATTTTCTCGACTCTACTTATTTTGATTGGTGTGGATGCCATTTTTTCTCTCTGTCTTTGCCAACCCTGGAGCTACCTGGAGTCTCACTGAGTTTCAAAAATGTGAGATATTTTAACTCTTCCCTAAACTGACAGTTTCAATTTTTTAAAAGTGGGACAAGTGATTTTTTTTCTTAATTTGTATCAAATTATTGTTTCACTTTATTTATTTATTTTGCCACCCTGTCTTTCCTCCCTGTCTTCCCTGAATTGCTGACTGATCATTGCTACAGTTAGTGTCCAGAGAAATTCATGTTTGCTATTAAATAAAACCGATAGAGAGGGAAGAAAGAAAAATCAAAATGACAGAACTTATCGTGTCATAACATGTCATGCTGTCAGAATCTTTAATTTGATGTCTGAAAAAAAAATTCCCCACCTACAGTGGTGCTACAACCAGCAATTTTGAGTCACGCAGGAATATTTGACATCTACTCGTATTCCATTACCTTGCTTGGTGTTTCTCACTTTCATTTATTTTTAGTTTTTCCCTTCTTTGGTGTGTTATCACAGTCGACAAAAATGCATCAGTGTATATCCTGCTCTTTCTTATTTGATTCTTATTCTTCTAGGAAAGAGAAAATTGAAAAATTCCAAGTTCCCTTTCCGCTCCCCCTCTCTCCTCTCCTTGGAGCAAGGTAAGTGGGCACTTAGTATCTGTACGTAGTTTGATCCTTTCAGCCGCCTGAAATTAAAAGATACTGTTTAATTTTCAACCACTGGTGAGAACACAGATTTTAGCAGCCAAATGTAATAAATATTTTAAAATCTTTCAACCCCCTAGGCCAGTGACTTGTAATTCTGTCTTCCCACTGGCATTGCATATTAAAGGATTTTAAGTAGTAATGCCTATGCCACAGTCAGGGCCAATTACATTGGAATCTTTTGGCGTAAGGCACTGGTGTTTTTATTCAGCACCCTGGATCATTCTGACGCATGGCTAGTGCTGAAAATCATTTTTCCAGCAGCACTAAGTTACTAAAAAGTGGACTAGGCATTTATCTCAAATTTGTTTGTCAATGCACAGCACTTGAAGAAATACATTAAAATGCACTAAGGACTGAATTTGTTACTGCTTTGCTAGTTCAGTATGACCCAGTGTGACAGAATGGAACTAGGGTTGGGTTTGCTGTGAAGTTGATGAAACTTAAGCTTTGGTGTCTCAAGTTGCTCGTGCCCCTCTGTGAGCTGGGAATTGGTGAGAGTCGGGCAGTGTTCAGGTAGGTAAGTCAGGGAGCAGCCAGAAAGCCTGTCTGTCTAAGAATTACTTGCAGATTGCCTAAAGAGATCTCAAGGAAAGACACCTGAGTCATTTAGTCTACAGTAATTTATTGTGACTTATTTTCTTATTTTACATGAATATTCATATTTAAACCTAATTTTATATTTGTAATCTTTTATTCTTTTTCTCAAAGGAAGCCCCACCAACTGTACATTATTTTGTTATTAAATTTATTTGGGTGGCATTGGTTCACAAATCATACCGGTTTCAAGTGTACAACTTAACAGAACATCCATTGCACACTGCATTATTTTTTACCCAGTGATCCCATTGTTGGAAATATATCTGAAGGAACTCAAAACACTAATTCAAAACAATATATGCACCCCTACATTCATTGCAGCATTATTTATAAACTGTATGTTCTTGAAGGCTAGTGAAACCAGATTCTGTCCCTTAGTGGGGTATGCTTAAAAAAGTAGAAGGGGTAGAGGGTTATATGCCTACTTAGAAATTAAATGTTAGACATTCAGAGTGAAGAAGGGCACATTGAGCTTTTTCTGCAAAATAACCGCACATTTACAAGACAGTGACTCGACTGTTAAAACAACCTTTAAGAAATTTTGGTATTTCTGTTTTGCAGTTTTGAGTTGCTTCTCTGCCTTTTGGTTCTTCTGAGTGACCCTCATCTATATTCTTTTTTTTCATTTTATTGAATTTATTGAAGTGACACTGGTTAACAAAATTATATAGGTTTTAGGTGCACAATTCAACCATCTGTACTTTGTATTGTGTGTTCACCACCCCAAAGTCAAGTCTCCATCCACCACAATTAATCCCCCCTTCTACCTTCCTCCAGCTTCCTTACCTCCCACTGGCAATCACCACACTGTTGTCCATGTCCATGAGTTTTTCCTCTTTTTTTTTGCTCAATTCCTCCAGCCCCACACCCAGGCCTCCCCAACAGCTGTCAGCCTGCTCTCTATTATATTATTTAATGCCATTCTGAATTAGAAATGACCCAAGAATTTGCATTTGATGAAATTCTCATTTGATATTCAAAATTATTTTTTCCTTGAATTCAATCACAGAAGACTCTAAGACTCATCGTCGTCATCATCACAGATATTTCATAGATAATGGACTCATTTAATACTTAAAATATATCTGTAAGTTAGGTATTTTTACCCTCATTTTTAGAGAGGATACAGAAACTGACGAACAAATCCCATGACCAACATCCAAAGTTCAAATCCATAACTATCATGTACAAAAGCCTATATTTTTCCCTAATAAAGCTTTTCTTTTATCCCAACCATATGCCTGTTTCTACACTGACCTGAAAAGTAAAACATTACCCTGAGATTTTCTTTTTCAAGTCCCAGATCTCTGATAATATTCCAACACCGTGATGGCAAGTAAGTTGATTTTCCTCACATACTAGTTCTAATTGATAAATAGTGACTAACTGAAGTTCTGTGTTGGGAAGTGTTCTGAATGTGAATCTGGGGTCAGTGGAAGACTAATCTCTGTCTTTGATGTGCAAAGAAGTGACAGTAAACACATCAACGTTACCTTATGTGTCTAAGCTACTGACCATAGCCTGTCCCTAACTCATTTTCCCTCATGTTCATTTCGGCTCACTGTCCATTGGCCTTACCAACAATCTCTGGTCCTGAACATTTCTCTTGAAAACATCCTTTCAATATCAATGACATAATGTTCATAGAATATTGTTCTTCTCAGATCACAATGCCATTAGGCAAGAGTTTAAAAAAATATTAGATTTTGCTTATTTCCCTTAATTTTCAACTGGAAGATATATACTGAAACTTCTGGAACATGGGGAAGCTGTGCAAAATGTCTTTAATGTAATGGAGCATCTGCTTATACAGGGTCTGACACAAATAATGCCCCTTTTTATTACATACTATTTTATTGTGAAATCATAAGCATGTAATTCTGTGACATAACAATATCACACTCAAGCACACCATGTGGCATTCTAGGTGGAATGTTCAACTTAAAACTGTAAATTATTACATCTATTTTATTACCCTCCCAACCACACACAAGCAGGCCTTACTTCTGCTGGGCCCTGTGTATTGCATTGTTTTTTTTTCTATGTACCCTTACTGTTGTCTACCCTTATTCACCTGTACAATTCCTGTTTAAGATAAAAAACCCATTCAGCTGTGTCTTTCTTTAGAATGTCATCCTTGATTTTCTTTTCTTTTCTTTATTATAACTATTTCTACTGTTAAAATGTAGGCTTGGGATGTATTTAACTGTAAGTAATAGAAAACTCAAAATAAAAGGGCTTAAATAAATAGGAGTTTATTTCTCTTATTTATTAAGAAATATAGAATGTGGGATTCATTGGCATTTATTTAACGGATTAATAACATCAAGGTCAGCATCTCTGGAATTCTCTTGACTTTTCCTTCATGGTAGGAACATGGCCACGGAGGCCCCAGGCTTCACAGAGAATGGGGAGGGCACAACCTCATTGCTGTGCTTGTCCCCATCATCAGAAAAACCGATGCCTTCCCCAAGTACCAATGCCAACTGCATTCAATTTACAGCAGTTTTGTCCCACGATTACTGCCACCTACAGAACAGATTGTTAATCTGAGTAATCAATGATCAAATTGGAGAAGAAGGGAAACTATTTAGGTAATTATAAAGATCTAGTCCTTCTATTTTAATTCTAAGTAAAACTCAAACAAATATTACCGTCTCCATTTTACAGGTGAATAAAAGGAAGCTCTAAGGAATTAGGTAACCTCTTAGGAACATAGACAGCCACGCATGATTCAAACTCTTGTCTCTGTGACAACAAAGCCCTAGTATTGTATGTTGCATTGTTTTTTCCCTTGTCAGCTTTGCAGAGATGTGATATATAATGTACTAATGAGAAGGTATAACTGTCACATTATTAAGATGTTTAAAATCAAATAGATACTCCATGGCTGACATAACAACAGAAGTAGTTGTGTCTATTTGCCTGTAATCAGCTCATCCAACAAGAAGAAAAGGATGTTGAGGTCTTCAAGGCACTGAGGGGTCTGACTTGGCAGTGAGAAGAGTGGGGTTACCTTTGCTGGTCTTACAGGAGCGTATTAGCCAGGTGGGTCCCCTACTGTGGGGCTCTCTAGTGTCATCACCCTGTTATCTCTTTCCTAGCATCATAATGAACCAATTCCTTAAGAACCGCTTCACGTTTATTTCTTTCTTTTATTTTCCATTCTAATGTTTATTTTGGGAGTGCAGCACTAGCAGGTTTTTCTTTTTCTTTTTTTCACATTTTTACATTTTTGTTCAATAGTTGTCTTCATCCCCCATCCCCCCCAACCCCCCCACCACCACCCATCTCCCCCACCTCAGCCATGCCCCCTTCCCATCCCCATTTCCTGTCCTCACTCCCCACCTCCTTTTGGTTTTGTCCATGTGTCCTTTAAAAAAGCATTTCCATAAAAAAATGCAACCTGTAGCTATGCTTATTTCATTCAATAAATCCAAAGTTCTCTTGTAAAAAACTTGTAGAATTATTTTATTGCTATCTTAGTGAAATAGCACTAATGAATATCACTTAGTGGAATATCAATAGGAGTGAGAGCTCCCCCGAGATCTCCTAATGGCTTAGTCCTGCTCTCCCCAGTAACATTGTATTCTGATCGCTCTCCATTTGAAAGCTTATGATCCTACGTCTATGATCATCAGCCTAAAACTTCTTGTAAGCCTATCATATCTTAATGATTTTCACCATAAACCATATGAATTTCAAATTAATCTATGAGTTCTCAATGGTGTGTTATCAAATTACATACTGGAAATAGCAACTGAAATGAATGGGACATGAAAACTTGTGAATTCCTCTTAGCACAAATCAATCGTATACTGAGTTTTCTTTCTATTCTGTTGCCATAAACGAGTAATGTTACTGCAAAGCATCTCAGATCCAGCAGCAACTCAGCAACTCTGCACATCAACTTCGGTAATTTTACAAAACATGTGCTATTCTAAGACTTTATAGAAAAATTAAATGAGTCAATACCAATGATTTAATGAATTAATCGTCCTTGTCACCTCTTCTATTGATGGATGTCGGACAAAAACAAAGCAAAATCACATCACCTTGCTGATTTTTAATGAAACCCACATATCTATTATTTGCATTAACTGAATAGGATAAATAACAACCTAATATCAAGACTGCACAAATAGATACATACTCATATTCTTTTCAGAAGACCATATAATTACATAGTGTTACTGTGTCCCATGTCCTTATTAAAAGAGGTTTAGACACCAAAGAGAGACGAGAATAGACTTGCCAGTACTTTTCAAGAAGTTAACTATGACTCTCAAGTGACTATAAAATGGACGTACATCAAGAAATGTATGGAGATACCACTACACGCCTACTAAAAAATAAAGTAGGGAAAAATAATGGACAGCATTAATTGCTGATAAAAATGCAAAGCAGCAGAAACTCTCATTTGTTGCAGTTAGGAATGCAAATGGCACAACCATTTTGGAAGACAGTTTGGCAGTTTCTTACAAAACTACGGATAGTCTTACTATATGCCCAGCAAGTGCAACCTTAGGTATTAATTCAACTACTTTAAAATCTATACATACACAAAGCTCGTATGAAAAATGTTTATAGTAATTTCATTAACAGTTACCAGAAAAGCAGAAACACCTAAGAACTTCTTCCATAGGTGCATGAAGAAACAAATTGTGGGGCAGCCACACGAAGGAATAAAACCCATTAATAAAAAGAAATTAGTTACTAAGTCATGCAAGACATCGGTGAATCTTAAATAGAATATTTTTGCTAATTGAAAGAAGCCATCCTGAAATGACACATACTGATCCATTTATATGACATTCTGGAAAAAACAAAACTATAGAGGTGATAAACAGATTGGTAGTTCCCAGGAGTTCAGGGTGTTACGTCTGTGGGGGAGGGCTGAATAGTGGAAACACAGGGATTTTTTTTAGCACTGTGAAACTATTCTGCATGATATTGCCATGGTGGATATAAGACACTATGCATCTGTCAAAACTGATAAAACCTTATAATACAACAGATGGGGCTTTAAGGTATACATATTAAAAACATATTTAGAAGGCTAAGGGATTTCAGGATGAAACGCAGGCTGTGACAAAAGAACCTAGCTGTTACAAATGCATGAAACGACCTGATTGAGAGAAGCGCGGGTGAAAGGTGCTGACCTAAGTAAGTCTGGAAATGAGCAGAGTCTGCAATGCTAAAGGCAGAAGCAACTGTACACTCTGTACCAGCGATTTTCAACCGTTTCCATATCATGGCACATATAAAATACTAAAATTCTGTGACACACCAAAAATATGGTTTTTGCTGATCTGGCAAAAAAATATAACTTTGATTAATTCACATTAGATGGCTATTGCTGTGTTGGCTGTTGTTATTTTCTTTTATTTGATAAAAAAGTCAGAGCCCCTGACAAAATAGTCAGGAATGGCATATTTAAAAAAATTCTCGCAGCACACTGGTTGAAAATCACTGCTCTATGCTGTAGGTGACTGTTGTTTCTCATGAGAATATGAGTTAACAATTTTGAAATTATAAATATGCACACTAGAATTAAACAATAAAGTAAACAATCAATGATGGGAGGAAGCTTTTTCAGTATTGACATGGGATCGGAAAAGGTTTTTTATAGGAGTAATATTTGATTTGATTCTTAAACAGCGTATAGAACTCCAACAACCAGAAAATGAAGAAAGGACATTTTAACGAGAGAGGACGGCATCAGTGAATTGTCCTCAAACTTAGAAAAATTATCTAGCACCCAAAAGGCCTTTTTAAAAATGTACATTATATTTATTGATATTCCCATAGCATGAATTAAAGCCGATAACATTATAAAATATTCATTTAGTAATTTATCTTTTAAATAAAATAATAAACTTCTTATAAGTCTCTGGAAACTCCACTTTACACATATGTGGGAAAGGGATTTAAAAAGGCAATGATGTCTAAATGTACATGTTATTCTGTGTGTGGTTTCAACCTTGAAGACCTTGCAGAAAATGTCGTGGGGATGGATGTCCTCCAGTCATCGGATAACACTTTAAGAAGCTCTGGCGTATGCAGAGGTACAGAGCAGAGACGCCCAGAACGAGGAAGGGGAAGAAGGCACAGATCAGCAGCGAAGAATCCCATCTGAATGGTGCGATGACATGTAGCTAAATTAAGAATTAAGTGAAAATTAAATCGTCAGACATTGGAGATGTTTGAATTTTATGCAGTCTAGTTTGATTGGTTAATTGGCTTATTTTCTAACGAACACGGACAGCAAGATTTTGAGCAGAATAGTGACAGTCTTTAACTTTTTGTTTAAGGAAATAAATTCTAAGAACAATGTAAAGTATAATTTGAGGGGTTAAAAGGTTGGAATTCCGAGGTCATCACCTCCGAGGTAATTTTAACAGTTCGAGTGAATAAGGAATTTTAAAGGGTGGTGAATTTCACAGGTGATGCAAAATGTTCTAGAGGTTGAAAGAAAGGGAGAAAGGAATTTGAGGCCTTAGTTTTAAAGGGATCCGTATAATACTATATTTATATTCTCTGTACCTACACCTTACAGAGAAAACTTTTAATAGACTTTCTAAGGCAGTAATATGTTTTTTTATAGAAGGTTAAAACTACAAGGAGAAAATATTAGTCACTGCACTTCCCCTTAGGAAGATGGGTAAATATTTCTGAAATACCTCTTGGATTTGGGGCTGGGACTATGCAAAGGCACCACTTGGGAAACTATATATGGACTCTGTGCCAGTTTTTTATAAAGGGAGCTCACTGTGTTAACTACACATGGATACTTATAACCCTTCCTAATTAAGATGGTGTGTTTGGTTAATTGCAGGTGTTTTGTTTTGCTGAGTGGTTACCAAGATACATTCAAAGCTGAATTTCTTAACATAGAAAAGACTGGGACGATAATGTCATGGGCTAAAAATTGTGTGCCCCGAGGATACATGTGCTGAATCCCAACCGCCAGCACCTAAGAAAGCAATGGTATTTGGAGACAGGCCCTTGGAAGAGGTAATTAAAGTTAAATGAGGTCATATGGAAGGGACCTAACATCCAGAACTGAATTTGGAGATCAGTCCTTCAAAGAGGTAGTTTCTAATTATTGAATGAGGTCGACCGGGTTGGGCCCTCATTCAGTAGGACTGGAGTGCTTGTAGGAAGAGCACCAGCAGGCGTGCAGACACAGAGGAGGGGTCATGCGAGGACACAGCGAGGAGCCAACATCTGCAAGCCAAACAGAGAAGCGGGGGGAGCACCCGAGCCTGTCAGCACCTCAGTCT
Source organism: Sturnira hondurensis (assembly GCF_014824575.4). Classification (NCBI taxonomy): domain Eukaryota; kingdom Metazoa; phylum Chordata; class Mammalia; order Chiroptera; family Phyllostomidae; genus Sturnira; species Sturnira hondurensis. The sequence goes on from NW_028075269.1 coordinate 7,421,959, forward strand.
TGGACTTCTCGCTTCCACAACGGTGGGAAAAAGAGATGGCTCTTTTTTAAGTTTCTCAGTCTGTGCTGTTTTGGATGGTGGTCCTAGAAAACATACCAATGGTGCGGGAGAAAGGGGTAAGGAATACATTTGCTCGTGAAATGGAAGGAAACATCTAACTGGAATTTTGTTTACTTTGCCCTGTGGAGAGCAAAAGCTTTTCCTTACCTCCTGCGGAATCTTTAATAAAACCGATGCTACTCCCAGTGTTTGGGTGTTGATTTATTTTTTATATTTTGGCGGACAAGGCAAAGCTTCGAGGCAGATTTGAGCTCAATAAATTTGGCTCGTGGAGACGTAGCCTATCTGCGTTAAATGAACAACTAGATTTATTGCCACTAGAGAGAATTCATTTTCAGGAAAGAAGTGGCTGTCTATAATTCACAATAACCAAGATAGGAAAACAGCCTACGTGTCCATCAACAGGTAAATGGGTAAGAAGATGTGGGATACACATGCAATGAAACACCAGTCAGCCATGAGAAAAGAGACAATTCTGCCATTGGTGACGAGAAAGATAGGCCTTCAGGGCATTATGCTGAGTGACTCAAGCCAGGCTAAGAAAGATTATTACTGCGCGGTATCACTTACATGTGGATTCTAAAATTAAAAAAAGAGTCAAACTCGTAGGAACAGAGAGTATAAAAATGGGCTGGGAATGGAGGAAAGAGGCAGATGTTGATAAAAAGGTACGAAGTTTCGGCTGTAAGATCAGAAGTTTCAAGGCTCTAATGTAAAATACGATTACTATAGTTGATAACACTGGATTGTATCGTTGAAAATTGCTAAGAAAGTAGAACTTAAATGTTCTCACCAAAAAAAGATATAAATGTGAGGTGGTGAATTTGTTAATTAACTAGATGGTAGAAATTCTTTCCCAATGTCTATCGAGTCACCATGAGGTACCCTTTAAATGGGCTATAATTTTATTTGTCAGCTATACCTCAATCAAGCTGAAAAAAGAGAAATAGTTGTTTATAACTGAATGAAGAATCAACAGACTAATAGAAAATGCAAGAAAAGTCCATTTTTGAGCCAAAACTCTAGAAACTAAATCAGGGCAGCTTCAGGGGTAAACACGGTAAGCTAAGCCAGACCAGAAAGGCCGTTCCAAACACAAGAACTGGTGCGAAGGATAGCAAACACTGAGCTCACTTTGCTTGGGGGTTACTCTTTATTTCCTCAGCAAGCAACAACGTGGCCATATGCAAAATGAATACAGCTCCATGTTGCCTCCCCAGCTCCTAATAAACACGCTTCTACTATTTGGAGGTCTCTAAACAGAAACTTTCAGTGAGGTGTCTGCCAGTCAGAGGAACCCACATAGTGAACTTGCTGCTTTTCTGTCCCATTTTCCCCTGTCTGCCTGTATGTGTGAACCTCCAGAGCAGTGACCGTGACCCATCCTCACTCACGCACATGCCTCGTTGTTAGCATGTTCGTTCTTGCCAATCCACTGGGCCTGTCTGCGGTTTCAGTGAGGTGGGCGTGGCGTTTCCGTGATGCACACGTTGTGAATGCTTTTGGGACCACATCATGGTTTTCCGTATAAACCGCAGTGACAAACGCCCAACCAACAGTCATTTATGGGAGTCACGAATCTTTCTTAAAGTTTTAGACCAAGTTTAGGGCCATACCAGTCACTGCAATAAAATCAAAAGTGCAGCCAGTATGGCAGTCGATAATTCTATTCCTTTACTCTTGGCCGTCTTCATGTAGAATTGACCTTCCACGTCCCACTGAGGTTGAAGATGGCTGCTTGACTTGCTTTAGCCAAGGAAATGTAAGCAAAAGAATTGGAATATTTTAAAAACCAGCAGAGAATTTTCCTTGCTGTCTCTTTTCCATTGCCATGGTTATGAACAACACCCAAAACAGTAGCTGCTCTGATAGCCTACAAGGAGATGTTGAGCCAGTGGGAATTTCTTAAATATTAGAATTGGAATATTTTAAAAGCCAGTGGAGAATTTTTCTTTCTGTCTCTTTTCCATTGCCATGGTTATGAACAACACCGAAAACAGTAGCTGCTCTGATAGCCTGCAAGATGTTGGGCAGAGGCCCTAGTGAAAAATACTGAAAGACATAAAACCTGAGCAATAAATAAACCTTTGTTGCTCAAAGCCACTTCAAGTTGAGGGGGTGGATGTTTGTTACTATGGTATAAGGTAGCCTATCCTGGTTGAAGGAACCAGGTTGTTCAAGATACAAACGAGTACTTGGATTGTTAGAAAGATAAACTACTCTGTAGTTAACAAAAAACAACCATTTAATCTTCGACAATGCAGGCTTTTCCGTAACCACTATTTTACAAAATGGAAGAGTTTGTCTTTTCTGACTGTAATGGGAAACACGTTTATCCAGCATCTAACATTCTATGGCCTGTACATATATTATTAATTCTATTTTACAGATATTGGAACTAAAGATGAACAGTTTAGCAAATTACACAGATTGTGCAACTGTGACTGTCATTTAACTAATCAGAAAATGGGAGCAAAAAGAACTAGATGTTGACCTTAATAAACTGGGGAGCATGAGCCTGTTTACCTCACCAGGAAGCTACAGTGTTGCACCCCAGGGGTGCACTGTTACTCACTGTTTGAAATGCACGGGAAGGTGTTGGACCATACAGGTCTGTCAGTCCAGCTAGGGGATGGACCTATCTAAAGCCTGCAAAATCCTGGGAGGTTGATTGGTCATTTTTAAAAGCTGTCCGGTATTTTCCAAGCCTGAGATATATAATCCCAGGGGAACAAAGAAGCGTGCTCTCTCTCTCTCTCTGTTTCTGTCACCCGATGACCCACACTTGCACGGTGCACTCAGCTGATCGCTCCGCGGCCATATGGCTCTAGCAGCCACTAGACCGTGGCCGTGTGGACTGCACACCCAGACTTCAGGTGGGAGCCTGCATACCGCAGCACATCAGTGGATTGCAGCTGGGAACACATGCCAAACTAGCTAAATACTGAACTGGACTGAACTTTGAAACGAAGCAGAAACTCTGGACATTGGCTTTTGTATTGGCCTCCCTGAAAACAAGACTGGACCTTTTCTATGGTGAGATGAAGAAGGATGAGCCCTTGGGAAGTCAGGAAGGGAGCCCCTTAATTTTACATCATCACAGAACCACAGAACCCCATCCTCCTGGGCGGGTCACAGGAATTTTCCTTGTGACACCGCGAGAACTCATTTCCCACCGATAACAGCCAGTACAGAATAAACTCTCAATGTGAGCCAAGTTCTGACCATGATGTATACATTCTTCCGACGTGCTAGGATTCCTTTGCTTAATCTAAAAATAGAAAAGGGACTATCGCCATCTAAGAAAACTTTCTTATTCTCTTTAGTCTCTTAAAAAGGTTTAGAATCCCATTTAGACAATTTTCTGGATCTTCTGGAAACAATTTTTAAATATTATCTTCCATGTTCTAAAAATGAGTTCCTTTTTAGATTTTTCTGCCCTAGATAAGTGAACTCTTACAAAGGGGAGTTTCAGGTAAGTTCAAACCGGTCCTCTTGCCTTAAGGGAAAGATATTGTAAGAAAAACAAAAAAGAGGTTCTGGGGCTGTTTTCACATGTTACTCAACAGTATAGACTTTTCACCCTTTGGGGGAAATATTTGGAGACAATTCTAATTACACTAATTACTTTCCTCCTCTTTCCTCCAGCATAAAAAGACCAAGGATGTTTATATTTTAAAAATAAAAAATAAGAAACAACTATGCATACATTTTAGTTTTGTCAGTTCCCTGGATAGACGACTTGAATTAGTCGAATAATCTCTGATTACATTTTCTATTTACATAATCACGACAGCAACACCTCTCTGACCGGATCGTAGGGAAGTTGTAGGGAAGTTGCGTGTTTTTTAATTGCATAGAATAACGAGCGCAGTGTTTGCCATAATGGTGATTACATTTTCTTTCCTACACATTCCTCAACTGAAAGAATCACAATGCCTAGCCTTTAAAGCCCCTGTTAAACCCAGCTTTTTAACATAAAGATCTCAATATGTGCTTTGTTTCATCTGGAGTGAACGGACAGCTGGAAATAGCTTCCTCCATGTAACTGATCGAATACATCAGAGGGGTTTCTGTGCTTAATTTGACTGTGACAACCATTACCCACTTTCAAAGCGGCCCAAACAGCCAGGCCGTAGACATGATATTCTACTTATTTCATAAAATCTAAGAGAAGCCTTAGCTAAGGGAATGAGAGCAATGTATTTACCTTCACCTTCAGTTGCTTCACTGCCCTGGGCAATGACCACAGAAAATGCAGACGCAGCCGAAAGTTCTCAGAAACTTCCAACCCTGAAGCTGCACACAGAACTAGGAAAACAGGTAACGACTTTGGTGAAAATAAGAAGTGAGGTATGGAGTAGCTTCACTTCCTAACCAACTTTATTTAAGCATTCTAATTACAAAGGTAGTCGTCTAACATATACATTATTTTAAATTTAGAACACGCAGAAAACCTTCAAAACTATATTTATATGTATGGAATTTATAAAGAAATATTAAACCAGCAAATAAAATGGCATTATAGTGTTGATTTGTACAATCAACTTTTTGATTGAGTATCTCATAGATAAATGTCCATGATTTTTAATGGATCATTGTATTTTTATGTTATATCTGGTTCTGAGGATTTAATTTTTTCATTTTTTCTCATTTTTCTAAACATTGCCCAATGAATCTGTTTATTTATAGGTACAGTATGTTCAGCAAAACTCTACAATTGGAGAACCTTATTTAAAGGTTTTAAGCCAGTTTAAGACTTTTCAACTTTAGCTCAAACTGTCCTCTAGAAATAGCTAGTCAGTGGGAAGTGCAGATAACAACTCAAACTTTGGATTAGCATCTGAAGTGAGGTTCTGTGAGTCTGGGCCCTTACCCGGAGGGATCTGATGCAGAGAGTGTTCCCATTGAGGTCAGATGTGGGACACCCAACTGGTTTCTGAGAATGTCTTGGTGAGGAAAACATCAGCACATTTGGTGACCAGAGTGTTGAGGAAAATGTTGGGAAGGGAGTACTGTACTGTGGTTTGTGAAGGAAAAGGGTTTTTTTTTACATATAGTAAAATAAGCTTAGTATCCCATTTCTTCTCTCTATTAGTTTCTTATCCATACCTCTTTTGATTATTTTGGGTGGTAGGCATAGGGCTAGGAATATATATACTAAATGTAACTGTGTATTAGGGTCCACATTTTACCAGGTCACACCTTAGCCTTCCCTGCTCCCAGTTACCATTTCATAATTCCTTCTTCCTACTTCCCCCTACTTCTCTTATTACATTTTAAAATCTCCACTTATGAAATATAATGACTTATAATATCATTATTTAATTTATCTACCTCTTTTATACTTCTCTATACATTATTAACCCTACATTACAAATTGTATTATTTTACTTTTATGGGCATTCTCTTTGAAGGGAATTATGAAAAGGGACAAATACATCTCTCTCCGTGTTTATCCCCGTCATTATTATTTGCTGAGCTCTTCATTCTTCCTTAGTTTTTACCTGGCATCCTTTCCCTACAGTCTCAGGCCACACTTTTGCAATTGTCATAGGTCAGCATAGCCAAATACAGATTTCCTTAGATTTGATTTGTTGTAAATGTGTTTGATCTACTCTCGTTTCTGCAGATATTTTTGTTAAATAATGAATTCCGGGTTGACAAACTTCTTTTTTCTTTTGAATCTGGAAAAGCCGGCGTTCATGCAGCCTGTCACTACCAGAACCAATAAGCAGAGACAGGGATTGCATCTTTACGGGCACTTTAATCAGATGGCTGGCGATCTGAGAAGATGGGGGGATGGAAGGTTCGTGCCCTAACAGACCACCTAACATGTTCTTTCAAGCCAGCCTTTCTATAAAGAGGAAGACAGTATAGGTAAGGGATTTGGAATTAAAGGGTGAAAAAAACTGTAGGTAAGGGATTTAAAATTCAGGAAAGAGGTTAATCAGATAAAAGCTGCAGTTTAGCAATTCCCCTAATATCTTTCTATCCTGGTGACTTGTGATTTTTCTATCTGGGTCCCATGTCCTGTGACCCAGGAGCTGAGACCTCTCTCCCTGGACACAATGGCTCATGGACCATCTTGATTGTTTGCAGTCCTCCAGGGACCCAAAGGTCAAATTGCCTGTGGTCTCCTGAAGCCTGGGTGGGCTTTACTTTACCTTCGGTTCCTGAAACAATAGCATTTTATATGCATTAACTACTAAACTTATTAACAACTAACTAAAACTAAAATTTCCCAACTCCTGAGTTCCTCCTCCATTACTATTAGCACTTGGAAGGCACCATTTCCTTGTCTCCTGCCTTGCATTTTTTTTTCTAATGAGAAGTTAAATGTCAACCAGTTATTTTCCCTCAGCATTGTGGGTTTTTTTTCTCTTCTATCTAAGTTCAAGATGTAAGCTTTATTTTAGCTTACAGAAATCTCTGCTTGAAATGCTGCCCCGGAGTTATGAGATCTTCCCCAGGTCAGGGCAACCTGAGGGCTTACCTGGAGAATTTCCTTTCTCTTAGGGATGACAGTCTTGTGCTGCTGGTTGTCCACTGCCCAGGAGCAGCTGCTCTGTACAACCTGTACACCTGTGTTGTTGACTATGGCAAGAAGACCAGTGCAGTATCATTGACTGCATCCTAGCCAGAAGCAGAAATCTCTGCACATAAATATTTTAAAGTATTTCCTCCACCCGCTTTTCTTATGTGAACTTTAATAAAGACATAATTGTGATACACATATAATTTTAACTTTATCTATTCAGACCTAACACCAGAAACATGAGCTAATGTTGCTTAAGGTAATTATTAACCATCTGAAACACTTAATGGAAACAAATAGTGTGATTTGCAATAATTTTCTATAATTATAATAATTCAGAACTGTAAAAATCTTCTATTTTGTAACTAATTTTGTCTTATGCCATAATTATTATTCTCTCAGAGACTTTTGTGATGGAATCCTTGCTGTCAGTCACCCTGAAGCACAAGGCATACAGTTGTCTCAGGAAAAGCAACTCAATTACAAATCAATGCGTATAATCTGGAGTGGCGAATGTGCTATATCACTAGTAATGACAAATATGACACTCATCAGTAAAAGTAGGTAATTGAAATTGAAGAGATATGTGGCAGATAAATGCTTATCCCTCTCTACTCGTTTTTTTATTGTCATCTATTTGCAACTTTTTCTATTATTTTTTGAGAACTTCGAAGTTTCAGAAGTTCAAACGTTCTCAACTCTTATTTCTTCAGCTTGTAGAACTAACAACTAAGAAGTACTGTAGAAGCAGATTTGTTTGCTTTCAGGGCAGCTATTTGGCACACACAACTGAAGCTTAAATAAAAACAAACAAAGCCAAAGAGGGGTAGGATTGAGGGTGACAGGTGGGGGTGGGTAGGGTGGGGGAAAACGGGGGTAGGAAAATGGAGACAACTGCATTCAAACATTAATTAAGAAAATTATTTAAAAAGCAAATAAAATCAACAGCTTAAAAATCATCTTCTTATTCTTAGTATTACACTGAACATCCCTATCGTTCACTATAACCTTACTTTATTTTTATAAAAACTTTTATCATTACATGATATTATACTAAAATTGTGTATTTATTGCATCATCCATATATCTACAACAGTATGCATAGTCACATAATAAGAATATGTTGAATAAATAAGCAAATAATCTTTAAAAAATTAATTAGCATTTAGAGTCCTCAGCTCCCACCAAAAAAAATCTCCATTAAAATTTATTAAAATGATTAAATTAACAAATTAATGAACTTTACTCATTTACACATTTAAAACATTGATGTCATAATATGTACAAAATAAGAAAGTAATTGATGAGCTACATATAGCCATTCAAAGTTAATTTCATGTGCTCTGTTAGCCTATATAGGTCATAACCTCTAAACGTGGTTACAATCTATTTAGCATTGTAGCCTGCCATAATTATAAATAGGAAACAAATCATATGTAGATATGCTTACATAGTTATATATATGATTTCAAATGGCTTTTTTCTGTGTATCAAGAGTTCTTTCTGAAAATAATTTTTAATGATTATATATTTTACCATAAAAAGACAGAATTTTTAATATATTAGTTACCTCAGTTTCTCAGAACCTATGGGAATAAATGGGACCATATTTGCATTACTCATCCAGCTTTCACTGGCTCCTGACATTGCCTCCTTACCCAAGGACTCAGAGCATGGAAACTATTTTGGAGAGTCTGCAAGTGATCACTTACAGCATCTCACATGTCTTTATGAATGTGAGTCTGGTCTGCATCTGTGTGACTGCCATGGGGTGCTGACATTCTCTGGCCACCATTGTGCCCACCAGGCCATGCTACCACCATTCATGCTGGGTTCCAGAATATTTTGAAGGAATGGTTGACATTTCCTTCAAATTTATAGGGAATCGCTATATTGGGCAAAGACTATAGCCTCTACTAACAAGATGCAATATCTCTTTTTGCCTCTTTCTGTCGCAGGCGGGCACAGGTAACCAGGTCCTTAGTGATTGCGCACAAAAAATTGAACTGAACACACAGAAAGTTTATAGCAGAGAGAGCAGATTTACTAAGTGATAGTACACTCCACAGAACATAGGAGCAAGCTAGCTCCAAGCAGAGACTGACCCTCAGTGGCTAGAGGGATTCTGTTCTTATGGGCAGATCCTTTCTGGCTGGTTTTGGCAGGCTTTTATTGTGCATGTGCAAGCAGTTATATTACTTTTAAGTTTCTGTGTATGCAGTCTCCCATGATTTTCCCTGATTGGCCAGCTTTCCTCCCTCATGACGGTCTCCTGTCTCACTTCCAGCTGCACGAGTGACCTACCAAGGTCAACTGTAGGTTCCCAAGAGCCACCAGAGATGATAGAGTGATCTACCAAAGGGGGAAAGAGTGTCATTTCTTGTGTTATACCAAAGTACTGTTGGTTGCACCCTAATACCAAAGAGGTATATTAGCTTTACTTTTTATTAATGATTCTCTTCTTGGGAACACAGACAGAGCCCATGGAAACAGCTGATAATATCCCCAAATGGCAAATTTAGAATCACCCCTTTCTTTGTTCTGAAGGCTTTAATCAGGCTGAAGATTGGGATACTTGGTGTTTTCTCCATAGGATTAGTTCTCACCAGTTTCATTGCCAGACCTGCTTTCATATTGATATCTGACAACTGTCCCTCCTTAAAATTCTCGTTTCCACTAGTTTACAGGCCACGGTGACAAACTTAAGCACCACTATGTAACTATCATCCCTCTGTTAAACACAGAGTAGTTTAAAGTTCCCTCCTGTTGTAATGGACATCTTGGCGTCTAAAGGTCTTTGCAATGTCAGAGGTTAATTTCTTCAAAATAGAAGATAGATTATTTGAGCAAAGTTTCTGGAAATTTTTAGGATTCTTAATATGTATTTGAAAGTAGATATTCCTATCTGATTTTTGCCTATAGATAATCAAGAAAGACACTTCCTCATCAAGCAATATCCGTGGTAAGATAACTGTCATTCTTTAAAACACCTCCATCACTTGCTATAAATATAACTAGCTACACTAATATGTCACCCCAAAACACCAAAACTTTATATTTCCCTTTTTTAAAAGCTCATTTCAATCCCTTTGTTAGCAGAATATTAGTCTCACCAAGTTTCATAATTTTGTAAGCTTTCAAGTTTGCATACAATGTTTGAGGTCAGGTTTGGAAATCTCACACCCATACATTTTGAGTATATTATGCACATAAAACAGCTTCTCTAGCCCAACAAGCGACATTGGCAGCCTTGACAGTGTATCAACTCCCTGACCTTTCACTCACTAATCACTCCCAATCTTATCACTCACAACCTTGAAGAGTTTCCATGAGCCCATGGAAAACAATGTTAATTATATTTATAATCAGCTCTCTTGGCTCTAAACTTCCAATTCTGATTCTCTGACTCAGAGAGCTGTGTGTGTCTATATTATGCTGTGTGCGTGTCTGCATCAGCTACACTGACATTTAAAATGAGTTTTCAAACATTGTTTATAGTTGCTGAATAATTTTTAATCCTTTCCTTCACCTTCTTTTTCTCTTTCTTTTTACCGAAAAGGCAAAATATGTATAGTCGAGAAAGATGTGCAGATAAAAGCATCCATGACTAACTTGCCAACAGAATTTGAAGTCACATTAATGTAAATGTCTGTAAAATGTGTAACTCTGTCAAAACAATCTAAAACCAGGTCTTATACAGGAGAATGCATGTTCAATTAATACTTTGAGTCTGTTGATTTATAAGAGAAAATTATCATGATCCTCTTAATCACCATCTTCATCATCCAAGATATGATTGTTGAATGCTTATGATGCATCAGGTAACAATGATCCCAAGCATTTTACTAATTGTGTTAGTTTCCTAGGGCTGCCTAGAAACAAATTACATGAACTTGGTATATTAAAACAATAGAGATGTATTTTCTCATAGCTCTGGAGGCCAAAAGCCTGAAATCAAGATATCTGTAGAATTGCACTCCTTGTGAAGGATATGAAGGAGATTCTGTTTCTTGCTTCTTCCAACTGCTAGTGGTTGCTAACTTCTTTGAGCTTATGGTCAAATAATTCCAATGTCTGCTCTATGGTCCTATTGCCTTATCCTCTCCATCTATCTCTCCTGTATATGTTTTGTGAGAAAACTTGTCATTGGATTCAGGACCCACCCCTATAACCCAGGTGAGCTCATCTCAAGATCCTTAACTATTTATTACACATCTGCAAAGGCCCTTTTTCTAAATAAGGTAATATTCAGATCCTTCTGGAGATTAAGTTGAACATAACTTTTTTGGAGGCTCTATTTAACCACTGTACTTAAACTATTTTCAGTTTCATAAATTTAGCGATAAACTAAGAATGAGGGAGGTTAGCAATTTACTTCAGGTTGCACAGGTCATAAGTGGTAGGACTACAAAAGTAGAATTCATCCCATTGCATTTTACTTTCTTTTGTTTTTATTGAGGTATGATTTATGTACAAAAAATGTATACACTTCATATGTATATCTTGATGGGTTTGAAGATAAGTATACAGCTGTGAGATTGTCATTATTTCATTTTATTTGTTCATTTACTCATTTGTATATTGCTCTCTGGGTCTCAGTACCTTGGTGACTGAGGCACTTTTATTCTGATATGTTCCTAGTGCCCAACTTTCAGCTTCTGATACAGACCAGGCACTAAATAACCAATTCTCAAATAAGTAAATGTACAAATTCTCACCAGCAAGACCTCTACCAATGACCAAGTAGAGCCAATAACCATAACAGAAGAAAACATATCTGTTATTTCGCAGCTGTTTTACCCAAAGGTTATAAAAATTCAATAAAGAATGCTAACCTCTTTTTAGAGATAGAGTATGAAAATTTATTTATTTAGACTTAATACACGCCAAAATACAACCAGAGAAATAGGAACCAACCATTTCTCAGCTTCTTCCTCTGTTTTTTCTTATTATTGTATTATATTTTTAAAAACTCAGGAATAACTGAAAGAAGGGGAAAACCTTGATAAATTACCACTTTATTTCATCTTTAAGCACAGCCGCTGCCACATTTTGACTGGTGTGTGATTTGTATTGAGCAGCGAGATCCAATTTGTTGCCTCGTTATTGCTGCCTACTGAAGATAGCTCTTTTCCCCCAGACAAATGGAGTGATAATTGAGGACAGCCAAAGACCACATCTTTGGAGTTACTCAGCCACCATGGCAACTGTTTTCTGAATAAGTCATTCAGCCCCCCTTTCTCTCCTTGAGGGAATTTGGGTCACTCATTTCCACAGGCAACTAAAATTTTGATAATACAGAAGACTAGGATTAAAAATTATTAGATCTGATCCATTTCCGGAGTAATTTTCACGAAGTTACTATTTTATTCTGAGCTATTTCATTCTAGGATTTGGGTGGTTGTTGGTGGTGGTTGGCTTTGTGTTTTTTGTTTTTGTTTGTTTGTTTTATTTTGTTTTGTTTGTCATTCATTCATCAGCTGTTCTTATGCCAGGGCACCTACCACTCAGGTGCAACTTAGTGTTTTATCATAGACCTCTTGTTTTGATTTAGATGTACTTTCTTCTTGGTGTGTTTCAACATTGGAATTCTTGTCTGTTTTCTAAACATTTCTGAGCTTGGCGGGAAGTCTTCAGACATTGCAAAGAAGATGACAACCAAATTTTTATGCTAGGTTGGTGTCAGATTCAAGGATTTGAGAATGCGGTAGTTAGAAAGAGCAGAATTCAGAAACACTGAAGTGCTGGAATTAAAATATAGTTGATGTGAAGTATACCACTGAGGCACCTTGACCCAGATGTACTTTAAGACATAAGCAACTAAACCTTCCTGGTATTTCTAATATTAGATTTCTTCATTTATAAAATATATATTGTAACACATTTCAACCAGGATTCATATGAAATTTAGTTGAGAAATAGCATGTTGACTGTCTTGCACAATACCTGGAACATATCAGCTACTCGAATATTATTATTTAAAAGAAATTCACCCATGGGCACAAACAACAGTGCGGTGATGACCAGAGGGAAACGGGGTGGGAGCTGGGTGGATGCAACCAAAGGTACGAGGATGGGAACATCTGTAATAGTGTCAATAATAAAAATAAAGGGAATAAAAGAAATTCAGATAGGGCAGAAAACCTCAGGAAGTCTTCTTTTTATATTTTAGTGAAAAATTTACCTTTTACTTATTAACTTATTACTTTTGTGAGCTTTTGAGTGCTTAATATTTGCCCCTTAAGCCACCAGCTCAATCAACTAAATTGAGAGAGCAGATACATTGCTCAGGGAAAATTACATTAACAACATTTATGATACTGGCAGGTAAAATCGGAATGCTAATTTCTTAATTTTCTGCTTAAACCATAATTGTCATGCAGTTTTCACCATGTGAGTGCTTGTTATTTTATCCCTGTTGGCAGACTTAATGGGAAACAAAATCATAATTAGAGTTCTATGTATTAAAATAGAATCTGAACAAGGAACAGTAGATGAATAGAATTGTAATTACCATGAGTTTTATGTCATTTAATAAATTCATCTCCACAATATGGGTGGTCTGGTTAAAAGTACTGGAGTGTCTACATTTTATTGTCCAGTGTTCCCTTCACTCAGAATGTTAGTGGGTTAAATATTACATTTGTTTGCTTCTATCACTAAACTTCTATGGGCAACCATCTGGCTAATTAATCTCATTTTCTTCACAAATGTTGGTGTTTTCAGCCAGTAGTCACTTACTTGCTAAGAGCTATTCTGTCTCTACAAGGCATTCTCATCTCTCAGTTCTCATTCATTGTTTGCTGATTTTTACACTACAAATGTCAGAAAGCAATGTCAGTTTTCTTATTTCCATAATGCTTGGATTATCTCTAACTGAAGATGCCACTTATTTCTTTGTGACCTTCAGTTTTCTCATTTAAAAATGGAGGTGATAGCCATTGTTAATACAACTAAAATAGTTTGTGTGTTATCAATGTAAGGTTGCGGCCAAAAAGAATGGACTGGAATGCGCATGTGTGAACAATGCCGACTTCACTGTACCAGTCAGTGGGGATGGTAGACGTTGTTGAATGAGCATGTGTACTGTGTGGCCTTCACATTCAAAATGACTGAGTGAGTAGAATAATGAATCTGCATTAGATTTTGCATTAATTTGAACATTCTTCCTTGGAGACTACTATGATAATTCAGAAAGCTACAGCAATTGGCAACTGGTGATTGGCAGCTTCATCATGACAATGTGCTCGCTCAGGCATCACATCCCACACAGAGTTTTTTTGGTGAAACATCAAATCGCCCGGGTGACTTAGCCTCCCTACAGCCCAGGTATGGTGCCCTGCAACTTTTGGCTTTTCCCAAAACCAAAATCGCCCTTGAAAGGGAAGAGATTTCAGACCACCGATGAAATTCAGGAAAACACAACAGGACAGCTGATGATGACTGGGAGAATTATGCGAGGTCCCAAGGTGCCTACTTTGAAGGAGACTGAGGCATCATTGTCCTGTGTACAGTGTTTCTAGTATCTTGTATCTTCTTCAATAAATGTCTCTATTTTTTATTTACAATATAAAAATAAAAATGGAGATGATAATACTCATGCAATTTTTGAGAAGCTTAATAAAATAATGCTTTCAAAGGACTTAACACAGTGCCTACCATGAGCATGAACTTAGTAAATGTTTTTTTTAAACTCTCATGTCCTCAAATTTAATAGTGTTTTGCTGTGGCCTGACTTTTGATAAAAAGAGAGCCCTACCACAGCAAGACTTTTCATAATGCATACAGCTCACTCTATGTCTAATAACAGTTTCCCCACGATCATGTGAAGAGTAAAGACCACTTTTATTTTAACTAGCTACTGTTGAAAATGCCTAAACACTACTTTGTAAGGGCATCTGGAAGTTGGAAGGTTAGATCCCTTTTGAAAAGGAGTCAGGCAAGTGAAATAGAATGACATGAATGTTGTTTAAAAGTGGTAGAAGAAGATAATTACTATTATTAGATAATCTAATTAGATAATCTTCTAATAATTATTAGAAGACTGGTAACTTTGTAGAGAACATGGGAATGGCGAATGTATCAATGAGGCTTTCTAGAGCTGCGGAAGAGACAAAAATTTCACAAACTTTCACGCAATTCCTCTGAAAAAGTCTTGAGCACCTACTTGTTTCTTTGACAATGAAATTATCACAGGCAATCTAACAACATAATAAGGCAAAGTAATCCAGTTGTTAACACTCTCCGGTGACATCTGTAGAAGAAGAATCTCTCCAAGGGAGACTATAAAATAGCATTATTATTGCTTCACTATTTTCATAGGCAACAAGGAGAAAGTGCAGGCCAATGAATCAAAAACTCACTTATCCAGCCTCCTCCTTCCAGCAGCTTTGCTTTAAATAATCTTTCTTGAATTATTCAATAATTCAACCCGAAGCACAGCAAGGATTATTAGTCAATCTGTTGTACACCAGGCATGGTTGGAAGGCTTAATAGTTTCAAAGTTAAAATTATTTCTTAGTTCCGTAAATGTTTCTGATCTATCATTTGTTCATGAACTATTTCATGAAATCATGAGAATCTGAATGGAGACGTTCAAAGTGAAATAAGAAGCCATTTACTGTAAAAGGAAATCAGTGATGATCATACCAAGTAGATAGCAGCCATGGAGCTGTTAGTGAGATCCATGCCTGTAAGAATATACAAATGGGGGAATTCTTAGGAAAAAGTGGATCTCCGTGCAGGCTGCCTTGACATAAATTAGGCCATCTCTCTGTTAAAGGCAACCTATTGGAAAAGTTGTTTTTAAATAAAATTCAGTCTTCCAATTTGAAAACCCACACATTTCTTCCTAAAGACTTCCCAGTGTGGAACAGGCATCCCATACTGATGTGCCTTGGTGGCTGCCATTTTTGGCAGAATCAGCCTGATCAGGTGCCTGTTTGAAATCACTCCAACTGCCAATTGCTTTCTTCCCCCACAGTAGTAGATTGGACCAGAGCATGTTAGCAGGTTACCTCTTCAATGATCGGGCCCTTTATTCTTATGTGCTTTGTCCTTGGTTGACTTGAACAGTCTGGGGAAACACTCTCTATTCTAATGGGATTACATTTGATCAGTCCATGCAGGAGCATCAACTCATGTTCGGACTCTGTAGGGAAGCAGAGGCAGCCTGCATCTGCTTTGGGATCAAAATAGGACAGAAAAGCAGGCAGTTCTTAGTAGCCAAAGAAGCTGTTGCTAAAAACTTAAGCAAAAATCATGCATTTAAGTGACTGTATGATGTTTTGTTGAGAAGAGTTTTTCCAACAGAATATTTACTTAGCATCCCCAAGACAAGCAGTATCAGACAGATGTGAGATAAAGTCAAAAGCTGTTGAGGAATCATACAGTAGGCCCTCGCCTATGCCATTGAAACTTGGAGACTGAGACTTCAAGTGAAATGACATATAATGAAATAACTTTCATCATAGGCTGATTGATATAAAAAAGAGTTAAGTTCCTGTGGCATATCCTCGGTCACAAAAAAATCACCAAACTCCTAAAGACAGACCCCAAATACTTTTAATATTAAACATTTAAATAAAAGTGATATATATATATATGAAAGATTAATAAAACAAGTAAGATAATTATTTTTTAACCCATTTAACCCGTTATTCCAGTTCACAGTCACATGTGTGCGGAGCCTGTCCCAGCAGCTCAGTGTGCAAAGGGGGCACTGGACCTGGAGAAGACACCCTTGCATCTCCAGGACCACTGACATCCACCCATAGTCACTCAGACTGAGACAACTGAGATGCGCCAGCTGACCTCTTATGCGCATCTTTGGGATGCGGGAGGAAACTGGAGAACCCAGAGAAAATCCATGCAGACACAGGGAAAATGTGCAAAGTCTACATAGATAGCAGTCCTTGCCAGCAATAATATTTTTCTCATCAACTTTACAATGAAATGCCTTTAAACAAAACAACATTACTCCAGGACCTGCTATACATTGATTTCAGGAGCTCAGTTAGGTTTGCTAAGTGCAGTTATATGCACGAGAGTAGCTGAGCTTCATTTGCTTCCTCTCACTACGTAGCTGACACCCTGTAGATGTTCAACCTTGCTCATAATTAAATGGAAGTGAATTGAGAAATATATATCTGTATTACACGTCAGGTTAAATGTGTATCAAAGTATGAATGAATGTTGGTGGTAATTGGAAAAGTTCTTAGCAGGAATGTTGATTTGTACAATGGTACAATATTTGGGATAAAGGGGGATCCCCCCAAAATAGCAGATTTAACTCCTCAACAGTAGGCCCCTTATAGTACAGGCTTCCTCCACTAGGTGAGTGTTCTACGAACCCATCTGTATCAGTGTACCAGCTGGCGTCATTGTGAGAGGCTGTGTTCAGCTTCAGTGAATTTTTTAAAAAGACTATTTCAACATTCATGCGGATTTCATGATGGGCGATTTACAAGCACACCTGCCCACACTGTGCTGAGTGTTCAGCAGTTTTTAACCAAAAATGGCGTGCCCCCATGCCCCAACTTCCCTAACCACCCAAGCTTGCCCCAAGCAAATTTTTTTTTCCCCCAGATGAAAACAAGTCCTCAAAAGGAAACGTTATGCCAATGTGGATAAGCTGAAACAAAAAATGGCAGAAACACTAAAAGGCCTCAAAAATGAATGAGTTTGAAAACTGTTTTGAGCAGTGGAAAAAGCATTTCAATAGTTGTATTGCGTCAAATGGAGAGTACTTTGAAGGTGACTGAAGTTTAAACATGTGAGAATAAATACACCATTTTTTGTAAATAAATTCCATTTTCAGAGGGAAAACAGAATGTTTATTCCTAAACATAACTAAGGGGTGTGTGTGTGTATATGTATGTATATATATATAATTAAGATTATATAAAAAATTATTATATAATTAAGATATGTACACACACATATACATGTATAGTATATGTGAAATGCATATGCTATTTGATCCAGAAATTTTAATTAAAGAATTCAATAGATGTACCATACACCTTGTTGCCACATTGCTTATACTGACAAAATACAAGTGCTCTCTCTCTCTCTCTCCACATTGTCTCTCACTCTCTTCCTCTATTCCTCACTTTCACACACACACACACACACACACACACACACACTACAAACTACAACCTAGTATCCATTAATAGGATCAATAGGGGCAATAAGAGGCAGTATGGGAGGAGCCCAGCTCCTGGGTTTTAAGTGTTAGCTAGCTATATGATAAAATCTTGAACACATTACCCCACCTCTCTTTGCCACTCTTTTCTCATTTTTCAATTAGAATAATAATAGTACCTACCTCATATGGCTGTTTCCAGAATTAAGTTAATATATGTATATTTTTAGGGCCTAGAAGAAATTATTCCCCAAAATAGCAATTATTTTATGTGTCTATTAAAACAATGAACTAAACCTGCTTGTGCTGATTTGTAAAGATTCCTAAAGTTACATTATAAAGCAAAATAAAGAGCAAATTAATGAATAACAGCATGTGTATTTTTATTTCATTTAATTAAAAATTATACAATTCTGGTAAACACTAAAGAAGTTGGAAAGATGTACCAAAGACAGCCAAATAGTAGTTAGCAGCAGTTGTGTCTGCGAAACGGTAGTGGAGGTCTAAGGAGGGAGATTTTAACTTTTCATTTTAGTCCTTTCTCTGTTATGTGAAATTTTAACTAAATATACCTGTACTTTTATAAATTAAGCAATAGTGTTCAGCATATCTGGCTGTTTTTTCATAATGTTTAGGGACTCCTTACTTTCTCGCCTCATTTGTGTCTGATGTGACTTGGGACTCTAGCCCACAGCAGGGCTGCCCTAGGAAGACCTGTTCTTACCCGCCAGTGTGAACTAACGTGACTTAACTCAGCTTCAGGTGAGCCCTGTGTGTGATCACATGGTGTATCTTGCCAAGAGTTGTATTAAAGAGCTTTAATAATCCCCTTTGCCCTAGCCCATGACTGGCTCTTGCATTAGAATATAAAGCTCACGTTGGAGAAGGAAGGAACCACCCTCAACACACACAGAAACATCAATGTTCATTATTTTTGTCTTCAAGTGACACATATTTATTGTTTAGAACCTGGGCTTATTTGGAGAAAAACTGATAAAATGATAGCCTTTGATCCTTGTATTGTTAAGATGACCGATGTTATTTCACCCTACTTTAGGAGAGATTATTGATTTAAAATGATCATTCCCCCGGAGTTCCCAAGACTCACTTAACATCATGTTTTCCTTGAGTTAGTCAAAAGAGACCTTACAGGCAAGAATGGGCTGGAAAGAAGTATTCCAAGTCCTGAAATCCAAAGACTTACATCCAAGATTGCTTTATCCAGCAAAGCTTTCATTTAGAATGGAAGGACAGATAAAGTGCTTCTCAGATTAGATCAAATTCAAGGAGTTCATCATCACCAAGCCCTTATTATATGAAATGTTAAAGGGACTTAGCTAAGAAAAAGAAGATGAAAAATATGAACAGTGAAAGGACAGCAAACTCNGGGTGTGCAGAGTGGAGGGGAATGAAGGGAGGGAATAGAACAACTGTAATGGTATAATCAATAAAATATACTAAAAATTAAAAAAAATAAAAATGCTAAGTGAATTAAGTTGAAACAGAAATGGTACTATTATCCACAGTATTGAGAAACCCCTTCAAGTTAGTGGTAGGGTCTTCAGTAAGTGGTGAGATATGTTTTCATAGAGGGTTTTTCAACATATTTTTTGAGACTCGAAGATCTATTGGGCCAGAAAAGAAAAAAATTGGCAAATAATGTAATATTTGTGGAAACTACACAATCAGGGATTATATGCTCTGCCAAAGGGCATTCAAACAAAATTAAATAGTGTACACATATGGTGTAATGCTAAAGGAAACTAGACTGTAGCCAAGTTCGACCATGAGGGGTTCTAGTCACCTATTTCTATATGGCTTTGCCTTTCCAATCATAGTTCAAGGCCATTTACCTGTTTTAGCCACATATCATTTAAAATAAAGTAATTTGAGGATAAATAACATAGTGCTCTTAAATCTGTATTTCATTGACCTAGTAGATCCTTCTATTATTCTATACATTAAAACAGGACCACACTGTCAAACACTGTCTTCACTCCTAGTCTGTCTGTCACACAGTAGATAGTCAATCAAAAAATAAATATATGAACGAATGATATTCAAATCATTGTCTTGCCAGTGTGTCAAAGTATCAGATGCAATGCTTCCTGTTGGGTCAGATTTTTTGACAGAGTCCACAAAGGAAGAAAACAATGTAAAATATGTCAGACACCCTGTATCCTAAAGAGAAATCCTAGACCCTACAGGCAAGCATTAGCCTGTTAACTATATGACATGTGTTTAAAAGGAGAACAGTTAGGAAGAAGGCTGTAGAGAGTTGGCATGAGTGACATTTCTTTCCTTCTTCCCATAACTCCCCTTAATCAGTAAAGCACATCAAAGGATTCCAGGGGTACTGTTGGAAAGCTAGCTCTTTGACCTATAGGGGGCAGTAATGCTGCTATCTAAAATCGCTTGAAAATACCTAAAAGTAAGAAGGTATGGCTACAGTGGCAAGTATAGCACAGAGTTAACTGTACTGCCACCAGAGACTGTGGTGTACGTGTGTGTGTGTGTGTGTGTGTGAGAGTGTCTGGAGAGGTGTACAAATGAGGTATATGAGGTGTCTGTGGAATGGAATCACCACTTTTGTCTCAGAAGGAACTTCTCCCAAGACAACATTCTGGAGAAGCAAAGGGACCTCTACAAGAATACACACGTAACAGAAGCTGATGAGGAAGTCAAAATTGGCAGCCTGAGGAGGCATCATCTCTAAGGAGGCAAATGTAAGATGTACCTAAATTCTAAAGAATATTTCTGGAAAACCTATGTAAGTAACTGGAACAGCAACAGAAAGTCTTGACTGGGTTGCTTTCAGCTTTAGACAATCCCAGTATCAGATATTAAAAGCACGGCTACAACATTTTCCTTTAATCATATCCCTCCCCAACTGATAACTGGAAGTATCAGAAATATCTGTTAGAAAGTTGGGCAGTAAGAAATAAGGCATGGAAAAATAACAAAACAGGTTACTCTCCATTTGGCCATTGCAGGCTCCCAAACCTGAACCAGGCTAAAACAGGGGGCAGCTTTCAATTTGGATTAAGTAAGATTAGACTGGACACTTCATTATCTAACAGCCACTGCCCAGGTTTTTCTCTGGATGTAGAGAAAAGCAAGTTTTTGGAGTAAGTTTGATGGTGAGAAAAAAGAAAAAAATAACTTTAATCCATCCTGTCAGATGCAGCCCATTCAATAACCCTGTTACACACATAATAATAGCTCTTGATTTTAACAATGAATACATGAATGACTACCTGAAGATGTAAGAGTTAGTTTCTTGAAAGCAAGGTTTGCCTAGTGTAGTCATGGAAATGCAGCTTTAGGGGTTACTGGGATTAGAATTGGATTCACTGTGCCCATTTCTCCTCTGGTCTCCCTTTCTCGCTGGGTTGTCGTTTTATTCAATCAGAGGTCATACACTTACAATTCCATCTCCAGAGAGAAAAAGGAACTTAGAAAAAAATCCTAAAGCGGGTCTCCAATAGCTTGTTTTTGGTCATGCGCCCACAACTGAACAAATCACTGCACTGAGGGGGAATGATATACGGTGATTGCTGAACCCACCAGGAAACGCTTGGGTGTGGGAGGAGGAAGTTACTCCCTAAACAAAATGGGGAATGGGGACTGAATCTGGAAAAATATATTTTTGTCCTTCAAGTTTATTCCCAAAAATGAATGGCTAAAGTGTTCCATTCACTGGTGAGAGGGCTGACAAATAGGTTTGTGAGCCCTGAGAGCCGACAGTTTTGTCAGTGACGGTGAGGACTTACTGACAGGCACAGTTGAAAGGTCACAGAAAAATAGAATAATAAATGCTTTGAAACAGGCAGGCAGAAAACACTTCATAACAGTATTTCAGGTGAGGAGATACTGCTCATTTGTCAGAAAGTCTCCTTACTGATATGAGTGGCAAGTTTATCAGGCAGTTCTAAGGACATGCTTTGTTTATAAGATGACATGTATTCATTTCAGTTTGCCCAACTGCATGCATTCTGGATAGAACAAGACACATAGATTAAGTGCATTCTAGAACACAGAAGTTCTCAAGTATTTTATGAACCCTTTCTTTTCAACTGATTTCTTTGTGTTTGCAAGGCTAGATTTTTATAGCCAGTTTCCACAAGAACATACTTTTCCAACAATTTAAGTAAATTATCACAATATAAGAAGTGGTAACCTGGGTATGTATGTCTTCATGATCCAAAAACTCATCTTACCATAAATTTGCAAACAGTATTATAAAAATGACTTTCTTTTTTAAGTATTGCAAAATGAGTTCATTTTTGTAATAAAGTTGAAAAAATCATTTAAAAACATTTAAAAATCCAAAAATTACAGAGAAAAATTACCCATAATTTTTATGTTAAATTTTTTTCTTAAATATCATTTTCTATGTATTGATTTTATAACCAATTTATCTTACAGTTCACTACTTTTTTCAAAACATTTTTTGTTAATACCATTGGCTTTCTCAACTATAGTTATATTTTTTCTTAATTTTAATAAAATATTGTATGTATTAAGTTTTTAAAAAATTTATTTAATTATTTTTCAAGTACGGTTTTCTGTCTATTACTCCCATCCCATCCCACCTCCCGTGGTCCCTCCCTCCCTCCCATTTCTACCCTTCTCAGTTGTTGTCCATGTATCCTTTATATATGTTCCTCTAAATCCCTCCCCTATTCCCCTGAAATTCCCTTCCCTCTATTTTTAATTATGTGTTAAAGTGGTGTGTTTTTATCTGATTATTTATATATTACTCTGTAATAGGTGATTCTATTCTCTGGATACCTACAGAATTCTTTTTATTTTGAAATTTCTTTTTATTTGAATTTTAAGAACTTCAGGATATATTTTACTCATTTTCAACAGTTATTTGATTCTTTTTTGGAAATCAATGAGTCTTTTTATTTTCTAGGTTTTTTTTTAATTTGGAAAAATTTTGTTCAAATTTGAACATTTTCTGTATTTCATATGTTCATTTCTCATTAATTATATTTTATATCTCTATTGTAGGTAGGTCCAGTTTTTGATTTATTATTAAATTATTTTCATCTAACATGCTTAAAGTCAAATTACATTTTATGTACTACTGCTTTTATATGTTGCTTTTATATATTGCTTTTATATATGTACTACTGCTTTTATATATTTTTAAATTTAACTTGAAATTCTATAGCATCATTAATTGCCTCATAAATTTCTTACCATAGCTGGCATAACCCTCTATTAATTTTGTTCAACTTTATCCTTATGTTCTGACTCTGATGCATGCTTTGTGCCTGTTCTTTACTTTTAAGGTTTAAGTCAACTCTTTTGCTTGACAGATGAACAACTTAGGGCTACAGAGGCTGAAACTGGTTAAGACGTACAGTGAGACAGATTGCCCATCTCTCCACACTGCTTCTCCCCCTCCCATTGCCATTCCAATGACAACATCTTGGTCAGAGCAGGGGGACTATAATTTTTGCAAATTCAAAAATAAAAACATATTTGAAAAAGGGATTATTAGCTGGTTCTACAAATAAATAAATAAATAAATAAATAAATAAATAAATTATTAGCTGGTTCATCTTAAGAGTGAATATACCACTTGTTTGGGGGTGGGTGGGTAAAAAAGTTGACGCGATTAAGAAGTACAAATTGCCAGTTATTAAAATAGTCACAGGGAAGTAAGGCATAGGCAATAACTATGTATGGTGTCAGATGGCTACTGCCCTTCTCCAGGCAATCACTTGGTACGGTATTTAAATACCTAAACATTATATTCTATACCTGAAACTAATGCAGAGTTGTATGTCAACTCTAACTGAGGAATGGATTTTTGAAAAGTAGTTAGTATAGCATACGTGAGTAATCCAGACACATAAAGATAAATACTGTGTGCTTTCATTTTATATGTGGAATCTAAAAAAGTCAAACCCATAGAACCAGAAAGCATATTGGTGGTAGCCCAGCGCTGGGGAGGTGGGGGGTGGGGAACTGGGGGATGTTGGTCTGAGGGCACAAACTTTTAGTTAAAAGATGAATTAGCCCTGGAGATCTATTGTATAGCATGTTGACTATAGTTAATAGTACTGTATTGTAAGAATTTAAATGTTCTCACCACACATAAAAGAGAAACACTATAAGAAGATGGATGTATTAATTAACTTGACTGTGGTAATTGTTTCACAATGTCTGTGTTCATTAAACCATCATGTTGTGCCCCTAAAAAAAAAAAAGAGTGAGCAGAGCATAGTGGTAAATAACAGAGATGCTGGGTCCATTGTTTCTGGCCTGGGCTCCCAGCTCATCCACGTCTGGTGGTGTGACTCGGAAAGCCTATTAACTGCCCTGGGCACCAGTGTTCTCATCTGTAAAAAATGAGTAACAATATCAGGGTTTACCTCAAAAGGCTGTTGTAAGGATTCATTGGGTTAATACCCTTAAAACCCTTAGACGTGTCTTCAATAGGTATTATTGCAGCATTGGTCTCGTTACACTATTGGAGGGTGGATTTGGGGCCATGGGTGCCATGACTGAAGAGGATGGTGACCGGCACCCAGAGAGCTGCATGATGATGTTGGGAGAAAAAAACATGCTGCCTCCCTCAGGTGGCAGTCCCCAGCTTGTTACAAAAATGAGGTTACACTCTGTTTCTCTCAGTTACATCTTATGTTATATAAGCATTTAATGAAAAAGCATATAATGCTATGGGGAAAATGAGGCACATTATAAAGATCAGAGCATGGACAGGAATGAGACGGCTCCCTCAGAACAGATGACTGTAAAGAAAGGATTATTTGTAAAGGTGCAGGCAGGGTAAAGGGAGTAACATTATGAGTACTGGGAGGTGACAGGTTAACACCACCTGGAGGCACTACTACCGCTAGATGCAAGGAGACGGAATGAGGTGGGACCTGCTGCTTTAAGAAAGGGTTGTTCTGCTGAAGCTATGTCCCTCCTGAAGGAAGACAGCCTGTCCTCAGTCTGTACCCAGGCAGGAAAGAAGCCAAGGGAATAAATACCCCGACTTTTTTATTTTCCCATCCTCCTATTTCCTGCTGGTACCTCATTGGCTAAATTCAATGATAAACCAAAGCTCATCCTCTAAGCTCTGTCCTTGTGGGGTTGTCATCTATCTCTCCAGGTGTACATTAATGGCTACACTACTTACTGTCTTTTGTTTGCCATTCAAGCTCTGAATTGCATAATAACTTTAAATTACCTTATAGCTCTGGGGTACATGCTATAGATTGGCTCATTCAGCTGCTCTTCCATCTGCCTTTCAGGATGCGTCACTTTAATACAGAGGCTGAAAGGCTATAAAGCAAATTTCCTAGACTCATTGTAACTACCCTTCTGGACGCCAAAGGCTTTTTCCTGATGAGATGCACATGTGCGAAATTTGGAACGCAGACTAACAACAAAGGTCATCATCCTTCTGCTGCTGGTTGTGCAGGCAATCAGGGCAGTGGGAAGTAAGTGCTCAAAGGTAATCACAGAGCTCAGACTCCACCATATGAAGTCCATCCACAATGTCTGGACAGGTTAAAAGGCAGCTGTGTGGAGGTATCAGCAGTGGTGGCAGCATGTTTCAATCACAGGTTTCCTAAGGGGGTGTGTTCTTGAATTTTATTTTTTAATAAGTTTTTTTAACTGTTGCTCGATTAGAGTTGTCCCAATTTTGTCCCGTTGCTCTCCCCTGTCCTGCATCCCACCCCACTTCTACGGTCAGTCCCCACCCTGCTGTCCATGTCCATGGGTCACCCACACCTGCTCCTTGATTAGACCCTTTTCCTTTCTCTCTCCTCAGCCCCGNCCCCCCCCCCCCCCCGCAGTTGCTCTCTGTCTGTTCCTCATTTCCATGCTTCTGGTTCTTTTTCTGCTTGCTTGTTTGTTTTGTTGATTAGGTTACACTTATAAGTGAGATCGTACAGTATTTGTCTTTCATTGCCTGGCTTATTTCACTTAGCGTGATGCTCTCCAGTTCCATCCATGCTGTTGTGAAGGGTAGGAGCTTCTCCTTTCTTTATGCTGTGTAGTATTCCATTGTGTAAATGTACCACAGTTTTTTGATCCACTCATTTATTGAACCTTATTTATACTACTCAAAATCCTCGTACTTCTGCCCTTTCAATAATTTTGTAAGCATATATTTATCCACATTAAATTTTGTGTTGTCTAAAAGAGGTGTGGTATGCTTTGTTTCCTGCACTGATGGGTGCCAGAGAAGCCCCAGTGCTCTCACTCTTTAGCACACACCTAGCACTTCAGTGTTCTGGGTCCCTGTTGGGCATCAAATAAACCTTGAGGCTCCCTGATTTTAAGGTCTTTGCTTGAAACAAGCTTTCCTTCTGAAAATCTTGCCTTTAGGTAATGCACTCTTACTAATTATTCTGCTTTAGGTTGACTTCCAACCAAAACTCTTTCCACCTTTTTCTTTTCCACCCAACTGCTGCCTTCCTTCTCCTTTTCCTCCTCTTTCTCTCTCTCTCTCTCTCTCTCTCTCTCTCTCTCAAATGGCTTGACTCACTACACATTAGGGCCTATTCCAATGTCTTGAGTATAGCTATAGGTTGATACATATTTTCAGGTTAACTACTGATGAATGTAGAAATTTTGCTTTCCATTTACAGTCTTCAGAGACTATAGCAATTAGAAGCCTATAACTTGCAAAATTAACACCCTCAAACTGTCATATGACATTTAACATGCATTGTGCTTTTAAGCCAAAATAAAATGTTCAGAAATTATCAGTGATTTCTAGTTAAAAATAAATATATGATTTTTAGTCATCAGAAGATTTTAAAATTCCGACTCAAAAACTAGAAATTCACATTTGTCATTCCTGAATTTCCAGAGAAGCATTTCTTATTACTAAGAAAGTAATAAGTTTTTTAATGCTTTTTGTCATCTAAATATAAACAGAAGCATATATATTCATCTCTGTTCAAATGCATATATATGCTAATCTAAAGTTTTGGTCTTTTCAAAGGCACATTATAGAAGTAAATATGTATCAACATGGTTGGTTATAGAGAGAGTGAATTATGCCAAGAAATAAAAATGAACAATAAAATACATTGCAAATTAAAAATCACCATGTGAATACAAACTAGTGATACTTTATTTTAAAAGAAGATGCCCTTTCTAGCAAGGAAATCATGGATTTGAGGTCCAGCCTTGGTGCCATCCTTCACTGTGTGAACTTGGGCAGATTGCTTACTGTCACTTGACCTTTATCTTAGTTATATGTCCAATGGAAAAAATCAGATTTGTTTCCTTCACTCTTGAATTAAGGCACGAAGACAATCCCCACAGACCACCCTGCAGGTGTAGACTAGATTTGCAGCAAAGGTTCAGCACATCCTGAAAACACTCACACCACAGCTGAGGGACAGGGCATGACAGCCAAAGAGAACACTTTTGTCTTACAGCAATCATCTTTCAGCTCCATGGTGAAGTAGTTTCAGGGCAGTCCCCACTCGGTAACACCATGCAGGATCTCTCCTAGTGAATGTGTTTCCTAAAAATGCTACTTTGCTACGGTTCAATTTCTCATTCTGGTGATTTTTATCTGGTACTGAGCATGCTGCAATTATTTGCTCATCCAACTGTTAGCTACTGAGATGTCTCGGGACATGTGCATAGACAGCATAGAAATCATTGCCTCTTTGTCCATATGTTACATGACTTTAACATGCACTCTCCCCTCCTCCCTCTCCTATCTTCATTTGTGAAATTTCAAATCAATCAAACAATAGTTTGTTGTTAAATTAATGTCTGCAGCTTGTTTTATAGCCCAAATTTTCCAATGGGGCAAATAGAATAGAAAAAGATCTGTGATAATGTAATTAGAGCTGTGTAGTACAGTGGAAATATTATTAAATTGGGTATTAGGAAACTGAGATTACAGTTTTGTTTTATTAGTAGTAATATTAGTAATGGGATGTTTAGTTTATCCTGTTGCATTCTAATTATCTTATTTATTGAATGGGGCACTGAAAGTGCCTTCTCTTGATTAGCTTTCAGTTACATGTGATGTGTCCATGTTGGTATAAACATGAAGTACCTATATTTGGTCTTTTAATTAATATTTCTAACATTTCATTTCCTTTAACACTTACCATTTGCTTTTTCTCTATTATATAAGGAGCCACTGCATAAGCTGTTCAAAAATTTTGTAGAGCAGGTGTCCTACAGCAAAAACCCCAAGAACAAGGACTGTGAAGATTAAGACTATAGTAGGAGCACGGAGACTAACACATTAAAATGGCACAATATAGAAAATCTAAGCCAGCTGATTGTGAATTCAACATGCTGGCTATGCTTTGGAAAAGGGTGATAAATGTCACTCTGTATAGGACTATTTATACATAAACAACTTTTTAAAAATTATACAATTTAATTTTTTATAAATTGCAAAGTACTTTAAGTTATAAAGTATCTATTTTTTACATTTGGAAATGAATCTATCAAACAAATCCAATAGAGCATTGGTTTTTAAATACCTTTTCAATTCTCATTTGTTAAAGAAAAGGGAAAAGGCTCTAAGAGGTAAAGAGATGAGGAAGGAGGCAAATGAGGAAAACCAGTAAGTTCTAAAGGGCTTTAGCATAAGAGAAATGGATATTTTCACACGTGCTCATAATAATTCACTGAGAGAGAGGGTTTTAGGGCGTCACTGAATGTCATCACCTTTTGAAATGTCAGTTTGCCAATATGCACAGTTCATTAGCTAAAGTAATACCTGGCCTTTTGAGGCCATCTCCTTAGAAGTCACTAGTCAACAAAGTAAAACTCTTCTGGAGAGAAACTTCAACTACTGTGGACCAAAGTACACATGAAAAGATGAGATTCCACACACACATCTCATCCACACATAGTGGGAACTCTGGAAAGATAAAACATTTACAGAAATTATCCTTGGATAGATTATGAGTCATTTTTATAAGTTGTTTACCTTTGCTTTTTAACTTTCTAAAAGAAATGTGAATACATTTTTGAAAAAATTATTAACCCATCAACTAATTAATATGCCACATATGTAAGAGTCATTTGAGTATTTTAGTTGCTTCTTCAGCAAGCAGACTCTATAGACAAGAACAGTAAATATCAAATTGCCAATTGGAATCTCATTGCCCTGGTGGCACTCCATACCAATGAAAGGAGAAGCTCTGAGAATGAGACCTAGATGTCAGTATTTTTACTGCCCCCCTCCCCACACCCGCCCAGGTGATGCCAACGTTCATCCATATCTGAAAACCAGTGACATGGAACATAGTATGTCATATATAAATATGACTTTGGATTATGGAAATAGTGACATAAAGATACAATTGCACAGTAATAAGTGTCTAGAGGTGACATTCTTAACCAAATTCTCATAACCTTATCTCCTAGGGCAGGGGAAATAAAAGAGAAAAACAAATGCCTCAGCCACCTTCTCAATAGCCAGTTCTTTCTTGATTCATGCTGGTTTCCATGCTTGCTTCACCAACATTGCTAACAGTTCTGTGAGATAACCGATATTCTTCCTATAGGTTCCTCTTTGAGATAAGTTACTCAGTGTTTGACTCCTATAACCCTAATTGGTATATTCTTAATGTACCATTAATGTATAAATATGAATTAGGTAAAAAGGAAATAAACTTCTATGTAAGTCAAATTAATGAGTATATTTTTAAATAAAAGAATTGGACCAACATGATTCATAAGAATTAGTTAAGATATAGTGGTTATCGTGTATATAAGGAGGTTTTTCAAGTATTTTCTCATTTATGTTTAAATTACCATAATTAAGCAGTTACTATGAGAATACTCATGTCAAAAAAGAACAAAATAATATTTAATCAAGCTAAGGGTTTTAAGCCAAGTGGCTTACAAAGTCCATTCTCTTAACTACAATGCTGTAACACTTATTAATGGACAAGAATGGTTATGATGAGTAAAAGAATGTAGGGGTAAGATTGAGGTAACTGGAAAGTGATTTCAAAGTTGAGAGGGTCTTGGGAGACATAAGCTTTTGTAAACCCATAGTCTTTTAAAAAAATTTTAAAGACTTTATTTATTTATTTTTAGAGAGAGGGGAAGGGAAGGAGAGAAATATCAATGTGTGGTTGCCTCTAGTGCTTCCCCGACTGGGGACCTGGCCTGCAAACCAGGAATATGCCCTGACTGGGTATAGAACTGGCAACCTTTCAGTTTGCAGGCCAGCACTCAGCCCACTGAGCCACACCAGCCAGGCCTAAACCCATATTCTTTTGATACGATTTTGATATGTTCTTTTCTTACTTCAATCATGTTGTATTTAATTGTTAAAAAACAACGTAAATTTATGAAGTTGAGTCTCTCATCCATGACTAAAAGAGTAAAAAAAGCCCCCAAACACTTGTATGTATGGTGTAATAATATTATCTGTTTCTGCCTACTTAATAAATTAATCACTTCATCAGGCATCCATAGAATGAAATTCATTCCATGTGAATGGTGAAATGACATTAACACCATAAAACCAAGAGCTGCTTTTGCATCTCTCATGACACCTGGATATCAGATGGGTTTTTTTCAGTTTAAAATACTGACTTGTAGACTCAAAATTCTTCCATGCATTTATTATTTCTAGATACATTTAATAGAAGTTGACAGTATTTAGAAGAGGGAAACACCAAATGGAATGGAATGATTTTTTTACTTACAGAGTATTCTCCAAAAGGAATTTTGTGTTCCAATATTGAAAAAGTAGAAACAGTGTCCTTCTATTTTGAGAATTATTGATGATAAACAACAAATATACCTCCATTGTCTAATCAAGAACATTGTGACAGTTTTATGTCTATTTCTGACCTTCCCTTTGAATCTCAGAATCTTATATTCAACTGCCTAACTGCATGTCCATGTGAATGTTTAGACCTAATAACAGCAAAACCAAACTACGAGTTCTGAACAAAACCTGCTCTTTTCCAAGCTCCCCTAGATCAGTAAATGGCAACTGCGACTCCATGTTTCTACTGCACAACCAAAATAACTTGGAGTTATCAAAAAAATCTTTTTTGCACACCTCAGACCAAAGCTTATTAGCAGATCCTGTCAGATTTATCTTCCAAATTTATGTAAAATCTGAGCTGTTTTCTTACCACCCCCATTGTTACTAACTTAGCAACATGTGGCAAGCCTGCAGCTAACATTATACTCAACAATAAAAGGTTGAAAGCTTTTCCTCTAAGTTCAGGAAGAAAACAAAGGGTGCCCTCTCTCACCACTCCTATTCAACATAGTACTGGCAGTCTCAGCCAGAGCAACCAGGTAGAATAAAGAAATAAACAGCATCTGAATCAGAAAGGAAGAAGTAAAATGATTTGTATGTGAAGATGATAATAATCTTAAAGACCCAACCAAAAAAACTGTTAGACCTTACAACAAATTTAGTAAGGTGCAGGATAAGTAATTAACATACAGAAGTCTGTTGCATATTCACACACTAACAATAAAATATCTGTAAAAGAAATAGAGAAAAGTCTATTTCACAATAGTATCAAAAACAATGAAATAGAAATACATTTAACCATGAAGATGAAAAATCTCTACACCAAAAAATTCAAGACTCTGATGAAAGAAACTGAAATAGATACAAACAAATGTAAAGATATCCTGTGTTCATGGATCAGAGGAATGAATATTGTCCAATTTCTATGCTACCCAAAGCTGTCTACAGATTCAATGCATTCCCATTAAAAGTCCAATGGATTTCATACTATATTGCAAAACTATAGTAATGAAAGCAGTGTGGTACTGACATAAAAACAGACACATACACCAATGAAACAGAATCAAGAGTTTGAAAATAAACCCATGCATGTGCAGCCACCCAATATTTGGACAGGGAGCCAAGAATATTCAGTGGGGAAAGAATAGCCTTTTCAATAAATGTTGTTGAGAAAACTGGATATCCACATGCAGAAAAATGAAATTGGATATTTTATGTCACACAAGTCACAAAAACTAACTTCAGGTAGATTAAAGATGTAAATATAATGATACCCTAAAACTCTCAGTAGAAAACTTTTTGTCATAGATCATAATTATTTTTTTTGGATACAACACCAAAAGCACAAGCAACAGGGCGAAAAAATTAAAAACGTGATTTATCAAACCAAAAAGCTTCTGCTCAGCCAGAAAAGCATCAACAAAATTAAGACAACCCACAGAATGAAAGAAAGCATTTGCAAACCATGTATTTCATAAAGAGCTAATATCCAAAATACATAAAGAACTCATATAAATCAATAACAAAAAAAGCAATCTGATTGAAAATAGGCACAGGAAATGAATGGCCAACTGACATGAAAATATGCTCAATATCATTAATCATCAGGGACATGCAACTGAAAACCATGATATCACCTCACACATTTTAGAATAGTAATCATCAATAAGACAAAAGATAAACATTTTTGGCAAAGAAGTGTTAAAAGGTAACTCTTGTGCGTTGTTCCTGGGAATATAAGTTGGTACAACCATTATGAAAACCAGTATGAAAAACTGAAACTATAACTACCCTATGATCCAGCAATCCCACTTGTGGATACATCTCCATAAGAAATGAAAACAGATACCAAAGGGATGATACCTGCATTTTTGTGTTCATTGCAGCATTGTTCACAATAGGAAACATATATAAACAACCTAAGTGTCTGTTCATGGATGGCTGGATAAAGAAGATGCAAGATACACACACAAACATGAAAAAGAATGAAATCCATCGATTTGTGACAACATGGTTGGTCCTTCAGGACCTTATGCTAAGAGAAATAAGTCAGGAAAAAAATACAAAGACTGTGATATCACTTACATGCGGAATCTAAAAAAGGTGAACTAGTAAAAACAAGAGTTGAATAGAGGTTACCAATGGCTGAAGGTGTAGAAAATGGGATGATGTTGGTCAAAGTATAAATTACAGAACATAAAAGGAAAAATAGAAACACTACCTTAAGGAGATTTTAACATACTTTTATCAGTCCAAGTCAATTAGAAGAGCAAAAAAAAAAAAAATAAGGATATACAGTACCAAATAACATAAACAATAAGTAGAATCAAAGGTAGATATTTATCAAAGTGTACACTCCCAATAAATACAAAACACATCTGCTTACAAAATGCAGTGATAACATTTATAAAAATTTACCATAAAATAAAACAAAACCCAGTAATTTTCATAGAGAAAAAATGATAACAAAAAGTGTCTAACTCAATAAAACTAGAAAATAATAGCAAAATTAAACAGAAATTTCTATCACTAAAAATTTAAATGAATCGAAATTTCAGAAATACTTAAGATAATGTCAATGCAAATAATATATTCTAGAATATACATAATAAAGCAAAAAAGTTGTCAGATGAAATTGTATAGCCTGAATTATAGCTTAAGAATTTAAAAAAATATATCATAAGAACCAAAATAAGCCCCAAACAAGCATTACAAAAGCACACTAATAATGAAATAGAAATTAACAGGTTCGGTGACAAAATAATGAGGCAAATTTTAATAGAGAGAGAAAAAAAAACAGGTTCCATCCAAGATGGAGGCATGGGTAGAAACCCTTCGCTTATTTGCACAACCAAAAGAAGGATAACAACCAATCTAAAATCAATAAACAACAAGAATCACCAGATAATCAAACTGCATGGAACTCTGACAATCAAGGAATTGAAGAAAAAATCAACCAGAACAAGCAGACCAGTAAGAACCCTCATCAAGGTGGAGAACCACTCAGGAGGGGCTGACTGAAGAAGAGACTGAGACTCAGGACAGACTGTGGACTGCAGAGGTTGCCGGGGGTGGGAGAAACTCCCAATCTCACTCTAGAGCGCATTGGAAAGCACACTAAAGAAGAGCAGGCTAGCCGCACTGTTCCCTCTCTGCCACCGTCCCCCAACAGGCAGCATTGTAGTGCAGGGAGGAGGGTTGCCCTGCCTGGGTGAATACCTAAGGCCTTGCCCCCTTACAATTTAACAGGTGCACCAAGACAAAGAAATATGATCCAAATGAAAGAATGGAGTAGAGCCTCAGAAAGAGAGCTAAACAACAGGGAGATCACCAATCTATCTGATGGAAAATTTAAAGCCCTAGTAATCAAAATGCTCACAGAACTGATTGCGCTTGGTCAAAAAAATAAAAATAAATGAAATAAAGCAAAATATTCAGGGAACCAACAGTGACAGGAAGGAAACCAGGACTCAAAGCAATGATTTGGAACAGAAGGGAAAAATAAACATCCAACCAGAACACAATCAAGAAATAAGAATTCAAAAAAGTGAAGAGAGACTTAGGAATCTCTGGGACAACCTGAAACATTTCAATATTCAAATCACACGAGTGCCAGAAAAAGAACAACAGCAAGAATTTGAAAACTTATTTGAGCAAACAATGAAGAAAAACCTCCTCAATCTGGTGAAGAAAATATACTTCCAGGAAGTCTAGGAAGCCCAGAGAGTCCCAAAGAAGTTGGACCCAAAGAGGAACACACCAAGGCACATCATCATTAAGTTACCCACGATTAAAGATAAGGAGAGAATCTTAAAAACCTCAAGAGGAAAGGAGACAGTTACCTACAAAAGAGTTCCTGTAAGGCTATCAGCTGATTTCTCAAAAGAAACCTAATAGCCAAGAAGGGGCTGGAAAGAAGTATTTGAAGTCATGAAAGGCAAATATCTACATCCAAGATTACTTTATTCAGCAAAGCTTTCATTTAGAATGGAAGGGTAGATAAAGTGCTTCCCAGATAAGGTCAAGTTAAAGTAGTCCATCATCACCAAGCCCTCATTATATGAAGTGTTAAAGGGACTTATCCTAAGAAAAAAGATCAAAACTATGAACAATAAAATGACAGGAGACTCACAACTATCAAGGAATGAAGCTAAAAGAAAAGAAACACAACAAAAACAAAAACTAAGCAAGCAATAAAACAGGAACAGAATCAGAGAAATGACATCACGTGGAGGGATTTCAGTGGTGAGGGGGACAGGAGGTATAGGGGGGAAAATGTACAGGGAAGAAGAAGCATAATTAGTAGGCCTAAAATTGATGGGGAGAGATAAAAATAGTATAGGAAACAGAGAACTCAAATAACTTATATGTACAACCCATGGACATGAACTAAGGGGGGGGGAGAATGCTGGAGGATTGGGGGGCAGGGTGGAGAGGGATAAAGGGAAAAAATTGGGAAAGCTGTAATAGCGCAATCAATAAAAAATACATTTAAAAAATAAAAAAGTCTCAAAAAGGTACCCCCGCCAAACCTACTTTTCTCAATTATACTGTATTTTATAAGAAGATTACTCCTTCTAAAATTAGCTCTCTGATGACAAAACTGCTGGATGAAAAGTGAAAAAGTCAAGGAATCATCTTGGTGTTTCAGGTGACATTTTTTTAAATAAATAAAATACAAAATGGAAAGCACTTATTTAAAATAAAGAACCATAGACAGTAAACAAGTAGATTAAAAAAATTAGAACTTCTAGAAATGAAAAGCACAGTAACTGAAACCAATGACACAATGGCCAAAAAATTCTTTGATTTTTAGTTCCCATATAATTTACAGTTGTATTAAGGTACACAAAACTATGGTACATTAGCCCTGGCTGGTATAGCTCAGTGGATTGAGTGCAGGCCTACAAAACAGAGGATCACGGTTCAATTCCCAGTCAGGGCACATGCCTGAGTTGCAGGCCAGTTCCCAGCAGGGGCAAGTTCCCAGCAGGGGCTGATGAGAAGCAACCATCCATTGATATTTCTCTCCCTTTCTCCTTCCCTTCCCTTCTAAAGATAAATAAATAAAATATCTTAAAAAAACTATGGTATATTCAAGTATATTTAACTCTGAAAAAAATTATTTTTCATCATTAAAAGTGACTGTTAGACTAACTTTTTCTCCAATAAAAGAAAAAAATAATTACTAGCACTGTCTTTTTATGAAGATATATATTTAATTAACACTTGAAGTATTAAAAAAAGAACTGTGACAGCTAATAAACTAATTATACTTTTCTAAAGTACCATTTTGGACATGAAATAAAATAATCGTCAGGCAAAGATCACCAGTGAATGCCAAAAGAAGAAAAAAGTTGATGTGACAGGATATTTGCATACTGCCAAAATATCACCGCAGAGATTACTTGATAATTACAATAGGAAAGAAATTACTTTTATAACGAAGAAATTTGGTTGTCACCCCCTTAACAAGTGGCAAAATTTAGCATTGTTAATTATGAAAAAGCTTGACAATATGTTCAACCTGATATAATGTAATATGAAGGAAACAACTCATGAAATTATTCTGACAAAAGGAATATTTAACCTGAATTTAACCAAGCTATTATATCAAATTTCCATTTTTAAAAAATCAACAATATATGCAGGGGTATACATAACATGACCCCTGTAACTTGTAAGGAAACAAGTTAAATATCTAAAAGTAAAAGGCCTGGTCTCTTAAAAAGCTATCATTATTAAAAACAAGAGAGAGGGGAGGAAAATTGTTTGGGGTTAAAAAAGATCTGGTTGACATATCAATCAAATAAATGCAAAGTAAAAACTTGATTAGATGTTCTCTTGCAAAGGACTTGGCAATAAGAATTAGAAAACTAGTTTTAATTTCTATCGCTGTAATAATATTTTGCTAATTGAGAAATATGTCTTATTCATGCAACATTTGTCAGGGTTAATTATCATAATGTCTGCAAATTTTTTTGAGATGGTCAACAAAAAGATTGAGAGAGAGAGATGGAAAGGTAGAGAGAAGAAGAGGACGAGAGAGCACAAAGCATAATGAGTTTTGAACAGATCTATAAGAGTGGGCATATGCTGTTTATTGTCCTATTGTTCATATGGAAAGTTTAATAGTCAGCAGTTGACAAATAGCCTGCTAATATTTTAAACTGAAGTCCCCCCAAATATTATACCTACTATTTTCTTCTGTTCAATTTCAGAGCTCTTTGTGCCTGAGTAGACTTAGTTTCTTCAGAAGCTGCAATCTGAGGTGAGCACTTCTAGGAAGTTCATGGTTATTTTAGCCACTCCAAACTAAATTAGTGCAACTAAAAGTCTTTTACATGTCTGATTTGTTAAGGAATCTAGAGAGTTCACTGAATAAACATGCCATTAACCCCATAACAATAAAGAATTTTAAAAGCAACCAATCCCCAGTCCCAGGCAAAATTTTGTTTCTGGAGCCCTATATATGATGCTCCTAAACGCCAGAGGAGCGGATTCATTACTGAGTAGTGAGAGGAAAGGAGAGAATATTTTTGATTTTCACCTTCCCATGATGTCTCTCATTTAGTCCATTATCTGAGAATTCAAGTTAAATTGGTCAAAAATTAATTTTGACCGAATGTGTTTACTGTATGGCTATTGGGAGTGGAGGAGAATTTTCTTCTTTCTCCAAAAGCGGCTTTTGATGATTTGTGGTGATGGTAGCCTTCATCATCAAGATCATTTACTAATGTGTTATTTATTTCCCATCCATGATATCCAAAGCTTCTTAATTTTCTTTTCCCTTTGAGTTCTGTGATTCTGGCTCACCAGTGCTGCATTGGTTATGGGGTGATCCTAGCAATATGGTGCACCAAATGTTACTAGTGTTCACCAAAACTTTCTTCTCTTTCCTAAACACATGGCCACTAACAATTCCAAGTTACCCAGTAGTCAAGGGGAACCATGTGACTAGATATGGCCAGTGAAATGAGGACAATGAAAAGTGATGCGGGCCCTTTCCAGGAAGAAGGAGGGAAAAATCACAGAGATAAATTCTAGCAAGGGCCAGGCTCCCTGAATATCTGTATGGAAAACAACGCCCCTTCCCATTGTATATTAATTCAATTAAGCCTTTTATTTTTAGGCACTGAAATGGAAGAGTTAATTCATTAACACAGGACAATCTAGCTCATCCTGACTAACACAGATGGCTTCTTCCTTCCCTAGTGAGCAAGGATTTTTGCTTGGTTGCTACTGTACCTGTAGGGGACCAGTTTGTTTAAGTCTGGCAAATGTTTAAGTCAGCTCTGTATGGAAAACCTACAGAATTGAAGTAGTGGGCAGGAGCCAGACCTTCAAACTGAGTTTTTCTGTGGGAATCGGGCCTAGAAAATACATACAGATTATTATGGCTTGCTCTCACTAAAACTCCCTCACCCTGGTCTAAAACAACAAATGTATATTGTCTATCTTCAAGGTAATTTCCAAAGCCTATATGAGTTTTTCCAAGGACAGAGCTAATCAGCTCATTGCCATTCCCTTCTGCATATTATTTTCATTTTCTTGATTGTACCTAAAATGTAGACAATAATATTCTATGTAATAGATAATAAATCTTTATCTGATGTAAGACCCCAGGAAAACAATAAAAGCCTGTCTAGACAAGAGTCTAGGCGCTCCCCTCTTGAGGGAGTGGCCAAGGCACCCATAGGCACTCTCCCCTTGAGAGAGTAGTCCTGCTGTTCCCTTTTTCTCCACAGGATTGTTGTCACCTGTGCATTCATTCTCGTTGTCAGCAACAACAGGCAGACTCTGCTGTTTGGGGTCTGCCACAAGTACCTACTGGCACTGTCATTTACTTTGTGATTGTTGGGCCTGTAAAACTAGCTCTCTGGGGAACTAACCATTGCTCTCCATTTGTTCCAACCAGAGAATCACCCTTCACAGATTCTTGAACCAGAGCCGCAGTTGCTACTGAAGTCTGCATTTTAGGCATGTCCTGAAGAGTAACACATCTGGCATGTACTCCCCAAGACACTTGCTTCAACTGCTGGCCTCGGCCACGGAGGTCATGTGCCTGCAGTAGCATCTGTTCTATGTCCTTTTGGTGAGAGAAGAGTCTATTCTGTTCCTTTCAGAGAGGTCCTCGTTAAATTTTAGCAGTTTAATATGCTTCTTCGTTTGGCTCCATTTCTTCTCAAACATAGCCAGAACTCAAAATGTTTGCTGAAACTTGGGCCCCTATGTTTCTCCCCCTCCTTTTTTATATCAAATGTTTGTTTTTCAAAAACTCTTTCCAATTTTCAAATCTATAGTCTCCCACAGTAAGATCAATGAAATCAATGCATTCTGTTCAAACAAATCATGTCATCTTCACTCCCTGATTTGGACAACTTTACCCCCCAGGGTTACAACATCAGCTCTAGAACTGGACTGAGGAGCTCCCCTTTGATACGCATCTGATTTGTTGTGACTTCTCTTAATAACCTAATTCTGTTACTTTCTTGACTGTCTTCCCTTAGGGAGAGACAATTGTTCAATCTCCACTTATAGTAACCCTGTTATGGAATCCCATCTAATAATAGTGCTTTGAAAGTTCGTGCTAATCTTTTGGTCTTTCCTCTTCAAGTCTGAACTAGTTTTTCTTCCTTCTTCCCTCTCAATGTCTATCTGTTCTGGGCTATAAAAGTCATTAATTTGGCTTCTACGATTTCAATGTTTAAGGAATCATCTTTCTTTAACTTAATCAATTGGTTTTGATATATTTTACTTTCTATCATTCACTGCTTCTATTTTGAAATAAAATTAAAGCATGTTTTTAAACCCTTCTAGATCTTTTGTTACATCCTGAGAAGATAGGATTCCCAGAGGCAGCCCTGTAGGCACAGGCCTTTTTTGACTCCCTGCTTTGAGTACTTAATGATTTCATTGTGTCGTTTCTCACTCTTGGCTCTATGTGTCAAATTTATTATAGGGGGAGTCTATTCCTTCTTTTCAATGAATTCAATCAAGTCATTGTTTCAGGCCGTGCTGCATATGCTTGCTAAGTCTGAGTCATATAGGCACAGGTGCCAAAGACACACACACACCACAAATTCATCAAGTATCAGCCCCACACAGTTGCCCCATCTATCCCTGAAGACTTTTCAAAACACCAGATAGGAAGGATAGAATTTGAATAAACTAATGTAGAGAGATCTATTTATGTCTGACCTTAAATAGTTCGAGCTAGAAGCTCATAGTAATTCTGTTATAATATGTGAATGTAGTCTCTTCAACATAAAACTCCAGCCTGCAGTCCTGTCAGGTAAAACATTATAAACACAGAAAAAAAATATTTAGTTCAGCCCTGGCTGGTCTAGCTCAGTGGTTTGAGTGCAGGCCTGGGATCCAAAGAGTTGTCAGTTTGATTCCCAGTCAGGGCACATGCCTGGGTTGTGGGCCAGGCCCCGGGTAGGGGGTGCATGAGAGGCAACCACACATTGATGTTTCTCTCCCTCTCTTTCTCCCCTCTTCCCCTCTCTCTAAAAGTAAGTAAAAATCTAAAAAATACTGTTTTAAGTATTCAGTCCCTTAGTACAATAACATCTCTTAGATCCATCCAGTGAAAGGGTTTGAGTTGACTGATGCTCAGTGAATTAGCGATCCCTGACTTCACCTTCAAGTCTCTCCAACAGGGTCAGCTTCTACAAATACAGCATGTGACTGAACGATGAAGGGGCTCCCCAAGGAAGACACACAAAAAAGCGGAGCCACTGATTTTTTTCCATTTCATTAATTTCAGATTTTGTTTCTAACAATTAATTCTTCTTACTTAACTCCAGCTTATCACCATTCGTCATATCATAATCATGTGTCATTTTCTAATGTCTTCAGAGAGCACGAAAGTCATTTATTTTTAATCTTTCATATTTAATAATGCAGGCATTTACAGCCATAATTTTCATACAATAACACATTTTATCACTTCATAGAATTTTTATGAAGCATTCACTTTTCATGACTTTTAAAAGAAAAGTTGTAACAAGTTCAGCATTTTTTCCAAAGCTGTACAGATAGTAAACAGTGGAAGCAGGCCTAAAAGCTTCAGTTTCTTCATTCTGTCTCTACTGAATGTCACGAGTTTGTGTTGTCTGCTTGTTAAAATCTGACATAGTCACCTTCTTAAGCTGGAACTACAGCCAAAGGAGGCTCTTAGTACTGACATTCGTCTTGTAACCTGTTCTCTTCTCAGCAACCAACTGATTGAGGGATTAGGGCCTAAGCTTCAGCTTTAATGGTAAGAAGAAAGATGCTCTCTTCCTCTTGCTACCTATAAGGTCTGCTTATCGCAGGTCCTGCTGAGATTCTGATTGTAAATAGCCAACAAATCTTTCCCAAGAAACAGATAGAAACTGAGCTCTCAGACCTTAGATACTTCTACTTTGTAGAAAACCTGGAAATAGATACTTAAACAAGTGGAAAAGTTTTTACTGGGAGGAATCCAAAAGAATCACAAAATATTTACTACCCTATTTTCTGCTGTGAAGCGCTTTTAGTTCACTTTAGTTTTAGTCTTAGAAACACCATACCGCATGCAGGAGCCTTTGATGTTTTGTTAAAGAAGCAGATGCGTTGAAAATCTGCTCATGGGCCCAAGGTGGTACCTCCATCAGCCAAATTCCTCACACCCCTTGCCCATCATCCCCACCAGAAGTTGAAACTCTGGTGAAGATATGGCCTGGCCTGGCTCATTTTTTTATATTCAAATTTGGAAAATAGTCCATGATGAAAAGTGTAGCAATGTTATATTAGATAGTAACTAAGAAAAGGTTAGGCATTACCTTGGAAAGTGTTTTGATGGATGGTCATGAGCCTGTGTAAAAACAAAATATTTTCCTAAAAATCTTTACCAACACTTTACTCTGGGAATAAGTACTGTTATGCTACATATTTTCCATTTGCTCCCTGGTGTCTCCACCCTTCTTCACCCTGTTCCATCCCCCAGAACACTGTCTTCTGTTGACTATTTTAAAGGATTTCTTAGCTCAGTGGGTTCTGGTTGGACTGAATGAGTAGAGGTCACTGAATGGAGAGCACAGTAAATGCAGGCTGTAAGAAAGTGAGGTGGGGGATTTATTATCTCTGGTCCCTTCTTTCTAAGTGCCACAGTTTAGCTGCTCCCTTTCACCAAAGGCTCCAGCTCCTTTTGCAGGGGGCCTTTCCACACTGCTACCCCTTTTAGGTAGCAGTAATTGCTTCCTGTCCTTCCATCCTCAGATTTAGGAATTGCAATGATTTCCTGCTATTGCTAGTACTGGGGAATTTACTATCCTTCACTGACCTCCCTGATCCCTGCTGACAATTTTTTCTAAATAGTCCCTTTAACGAACACCCTTTTTAACAACTCAAGATGAGCGTGCCATGTGCTTCCTGCTGAAACCCGACCGATGCGTAATGTAAAAAGTATTCCATTGTGGGTAGTATAACATTAATAAAGGAAAATATCAGGAATAATCATTGCCTGCAATCAAAATACTTGGTCTTAATTTGAATCTGATATCTGCCAGCTTCTAAAAGTTTTACTTTAGAAGTTCATTGACCTTTCTAAACTTCCGTTTTCTCAAGGGCAAAATACTTTCTCAGAGGACTATTTTAATATGATATAGATAGAAATTGGCACAGTGTCTGGAACACCTATATTGAGTAAGGGTTGTGGTGGTTTTTGAATGGTGTCTGCATAGCTAAGCTAGACTTCCGTGTCCTAGAGTCTCCTTGACCATGTGGTTCATAGTATGGTTGGCTCCAGGAGAAATCTGCATGATATTTATAAGGCAGAAATGAAGCAGCAACCATTTGGCTCTGAACAAAAATGTAGGGTCAGGAGCTCCTGCAGATGACACACGTCCTTATAATCTGGTGGCTCATCTTGGTGGTGTGGGGCAGCTCATGAATTCACAGTGTCTCAGCTTCCACTAGGTCTCTCTTTCAGTTTTTCTGAGCCCTGGGTGATGTGAAAGGGACCCTATGTCTTTTACAAGTTTCCCATGTCATCAAGGTTGAAAGTGTTGAGAGACAGATCCAGTTCCAATGTGTCCTCACAAATTCCAATTTGTCCTCACTCTCCTGGAGTTTATGACCAGGTTTGCTTCCTCACAACTGGTTCTGTGGACTTTTGTCTTTAGGCTCCCACCAAACACTGAGGCCATTTCCATAGACTATTTCACAAACTCCCACAATTGTGAATGGTCTAATCCATATTATGTTATATTCTCTTATCCTCTACCCCTCCAGTAATTCAACCAGATTCAATTCAATTCAGATAGAACTGAACTCATCCACTGGTCCTCTTCTCCTCTTTTCCTATTATGGACATGATCACAAATAGGACTGAGCAGAGAACACAGAATATTAGAATATGTTCTCCAATACAAATGAGAAGACCAGAATAATGTAATAAGTATTTTTATCTTGTTGGATAATGAATTGAGGGAAAACAACGAAATATAATATTTAATTTCAGAAGTCTTGATTTCAAGAATTAAACTTCTACCTTAGTCCCAGATTTCAAGAGGAGCTAAAGGTTTAAATCTTTATAGCTTTGTTTTTCATCATTCTATAGGCACAATAAAAAAAACAACAACTTTGTTCAGTGTTTGGGAAAGGAGATGGGGAGGCAA
Organism: Sturnira hondurensis; assembly: GCF_014824575.4. Classification (NCBI taxonomy): domain Eukaryota; kingdom Metazoa; phylum Chordata; class Mammalia; order Chiroptera; family Phyllostomidae; genus Sturnira; species Sturnira hondurensis. The sequence goes on from NW_028075269.1 coordinate 7,465,107, forward strand.
TTACCAATTATTAATTTTTCCTTGGGTTATTGAACACACCCTCTGCTTCTTTCTTTCCTCTCAGACTTCCCTCATTGTCTAGCAAGTTCAACGTCCAATGCTTTGCACCCAGATAGAATTTTGTGCTCATTTAACACATGACACCTTTAGAGCTGACAGAAGTGATCCACCTGGAACAGCCCAGCACCCCTGTGCCTGGGCCCAGAACGCTACAGAAATAGGCCTCTTTCTCTTTGATTCTCCGTGGGTCATTTAATAGAAGCAGCTTCTCTGTTCTTTTTCTGTTTGAATGTTGCTTTTGTGAGCTGGAGTATTGATGCAGCTGTTAGAAACCTTCCACTTCAGAGGTTAAACTACAGATCTAATGAGGGAAGATTATTTTTAGCTTAGCCTCTGGTACTATAAATTCCAGGAAATTTTGAATTAAGCTTTATGACTTTGTAGGAAAAAAATAGCAGACTGCCAAGCTGTCTTTCACTGCTTCTCTCTCTCCTTCCTTTTAAGGAACATTTAACGAGGTGACTTTTAAAATATTATTTTAGATTTCTTTTGGTAGCAACTACTGTGATAGTTTAACTCAACAAAAAATTCTTAGATCCTTCATATTTGTGTGTTCATTTTCTAATTGGACCTCTGTCTCCGACCAGTGATGCTCGACTAGCAAAAACATTGACATGACCAACGATACATGAGCAGAGATTCTTTTGTGTTCTCTTCACAGTGGAAGATAAAATTTACCCCTTAGGACTAATATCGAGGCTGAAGGGAAAACAAAATACACTACCACTTTATCCTTAATAGCTGAAGTATTTCTCCTGAGGTAGAATTTCATCCTAACTCAGGCAATAAATAAAATAGAAGCTGAGTTGTATTAGAAGCAAACCCAGCTGTCAATCACTCAGGGATTTCCCCTCAGCAATGGCCTACCCAAGCCCTAGGCTTTCCTTCTCTGAACCCCAGCTTTGGACTTGCAATCACCCAACTGCTAATTAGCAATCACCCAACAGGAGGAACTGGGAGAGATAGAGAGTAAAAGCAAAGAAAGGCCTTGTTTGTAGGCTGATGATCATGAAAATATTGAATAAAATATTTATTGTACAATTAGTATGTGCACAGCCATGGGGGATGGTGGGGATATCACATGTGGGCGTACAGATTGTCTGGAAAGAAAGCAACACATTTCTACATATTAACTGTAGAGTTAATCATCACTCCTTACCAGTAATGTGACAAAGTGAGCTCAAGAAATTTCGTATCTCTGGTGGGAAATGGTGGGCCTCCTGACTGACTATAACTATAACTATAACTCCTTTGTAGGACCAGGGGAGGGCATGTCCCAAGTGGATCTTGCAGTGAGCTTAGAAAGTCTCCTGGGTGAGAGTTGTTGTGTGTATTGTACAAACTAGATAAGGGAGTGTGGAGGGTGCTAAGAAATGAAGACAATCTCATGTGAACAGGAGAGAGACCTTGGAGTCTTGGTCTGAACATTAAAAAGATGTGCCCGTATTTTTTTCGAAATAGGCTAAAACCAGACTGTCAGCCATGATGACAAAGGCAACATTAATTATTTCCTATGGCCTCAGTATTGTGCCAGATCCCTTATGTACATCATCATCTTTATTGTAAAATAGGCATTATTGTCCCCAAGTGGAAACAGATGTTCAGAAGATTATGAAGCCTAAGTTCACCTAGCACTGAGTAAAGGGACTTAGATTCAAATCACAGGCCGATCCTATCCCAGAGCTTATGATTTAAATAATAAAGATAAAGAGAATGGCTCAAACAATAAAAGTCCTCGTGAGTTTAGGTCGTAAGATGAAATATTATGGAATATGAAAGGATGGAATTTGAAATGAATCTTGAAGGATGAGAGAATAATAGGGATTCAGGGCATTCTAGGAAAACAAAAATGAATAAAGTTATACAGGCAAATAATGAAGGAGTGTTTGGAATCAATGAGTCACTGGCCTGGATTTTCTCAAAATGTTTGTGGACTAATACCATATTATTCATGGTTACCATTTAGCCATAAAAATTTGCTACTGCAGCATTTAATTATCTTCTTGAATTATTAAGTTGCAAGTACTCGAAAGATAGGAAAACATTTGACAATCCAGTGAAAATTTCTAATTGAGAAGCCTAGTTATGTCAATGAACTAATATAAATTTCAGGTACCTGGAATGTATGTATGTATGTATGTATGTATGTATGTATATGTATACTATCAGAATTATTTTTAAGTAAATTAGTAAAATCCCCCCATCTTACCCCAAATAAGACCAGGTCTCCATTTGCAAATATCTACTAGGCCATTTTGGAATGATGAATTAATTCAGAGTGGACCTAGAACCGTATCACACTTTACTTTTTGGTAATTTTTTGAAAACATTTTTGCTGCCAGCAGAAACTCCTCATCTATGTCAGGGAGCCAGGTAAACCCAAAGCTTTGAGAAAAAGATGTTCTTTAGACATTTTGACAGTCCCACTGTGAGAAGAGCTCACACCAGAAAAAGAAGCAAAAAGTAATAACTTTATTCATGACACTTAGGAACGTGTGCGGAGCTGCTGTGGGCAATATCTGAAGGGGGTCGAAGGTCTGGAGGTCCCAGCTTCAGGGCTCAGTGAGTGAGTGTGTCCCCCCTCGAAACTCGTGATTCACTCGAGCCAGGGACACTCACCTGGGAATGTCCACAAGACCTAGGAGTGAGGATGGTGCCATAGCCACATTCCTAGTGGATCTTGGCATTAAACTTACATTCTAAGCCATTTCGGAAACGGCTTGTGTCTACAAGGCTTACATTCTACATTTCAGAAAACCTCTTGTGTCTTTACGTTAATCAGGCTTTGTATTCCAGTAACAAAAACTTAGAGTACTAATCTGACCCAGATAAAGAATAAAAGGGCCTCACTTTCCAATGCTTTAGAAATTGTTAATTATTAAGTTTTCCAAACAAAAATTCCTGTGATTATAAATGAAGCTGCATTTTCTTTGGGGAGGTTAATTTTCTGCTAAATGATTTACAGGTGAAGGCATTTTCATAGCACAAAAGGCAAAGCATGGTGTCCTACATTGACTTTCTGATATGAGGTACTACTGTATTTTTTACTTAGAAGACTATCAAATAAATATACTCATATCTGTTAAGTAGGCCCTAGGGCAAGCCCTGAAGTCCCCAATTTTTAAAAAGGAATTTGGCTTATATTGGATTTAACTTGCTCACTGGAAAGTGCAGTGAATCAATCCATGAATTTAAAAGAAATTCCATGCTTATAATCATAATCAATAGAGTTATTTTAATCAATCTGGGACATTGACTACGGTTTTCATTAAGATATAGTAGAAGTAACTAGCAACATTTTTTGGTTTCTAAAAGAGGAACTCCATGGAATTCTTTATTTAACATCAACGAAGATATGCAGAGAAATTCAGGGAAAACTGGTATTTTTTCCTTCAGGTTACAGCATACTTGCTCAGAAAGACAAAAAATGAACTATACTGTAGCCTAGTGGATGATGTCAAGTCATTTTCTTTCCAATTTTCAAAAACCAGATTTCCATGCCAGTTCAAAAGTCCAGGCATAGAAGGGGCAGGAGTCCACCCTTGGGGTTGGTGGGGGTCAGAGGCCACACGCAAGCCGGGCAGAAAGAACAGGCTGTGCAAGGAGAGTGGCCACTGGGTCAGAGAAATCTTACAGCAGAGGGAGTTTTCTTATGACAGCCTCAGTATTATACTCTTTGTTTCCCAGCATCTTGGCTCTTAAAGAAGCTTCGCTTTATTTATTCTAGATACAATCCTTAAGCACTCAGCTACCAGTTGCATTTTATCTTACTTTATGACTTGACTGGAGGCCCCCCAAGGGAATCGTGCTCTAAGAACACACAGCTATATTCTCCCTGACGTTGATGGAGTGTCTCTAGAACCATAAACCCAAGCCTTTCTCCCCATCTTGTCCTTCAGTAACCACCCACCTGAGGAATCCCTTGTAAACCCACGGTTTCCACAGTCGCTGCCTTACTCACTGAGTAATGGTGTTTCCGCAGTGGCTGTCTTCTTAGCAGAGAATGGGGGCGGGGTGGGGTTAGTTATCCAGGCTGTGTGGTGTGGGCGTCAGGGTCTCAGCAAGGCTCAGGCGGGTCGAAACAGCACTTCAGATGCTTCTGATACATCTTAGAGAAAGGAGCATCGTTCTTCCCTTCGCCAGGCTCCCTGTCGAGAATGTTTTGTCTGGGGCTGTGTGCTCCCAGGCGGCATGGTGCTGTCTTATGAACAGGCAGACTAACCCAAAATGTAGGCCGGTAATGAGCATGGGTAAACATATAAAGGAAAAACAGTAACTAGCCAATGACTGATAACTAAAATTAAAAAACATTAGTATGATAATCATTAAAAATTAGGATTCTGTTTGATGTCCTAATTAGTCTTCAGTTTGAAATACATTGCAGGTAGTCAGGGCGGCAGGGACATTTTTATAGCTTTACTGTTTGAAGTGGTAAAGCTCTTAATCCTTTTCAGGTTCAAGGTCAGAGACTCACCCTGGGGGCAAGACAGATTCTGTGGAGAAGGTCTCTGTGTGTTAGAACTGTGATAATCCCAGAGCTCCCTCAGAAGCACACAGGACCCCAGACACACAGCCTCTCCACAGGTTGGCCTACTGAGATTTCGCATAAAAAACCACGACTCAACCTTCCCCAGTCTGCACTGTATGGTTATAAAAAGGGGGCTGGTTGAGGAAGCATCCAAATGAAGTGCCTGGTAAAGTATTATTTGAGGTGACTGGACAACCATCGTCTCCTCCTTCGATGACACAGCCTCCAGCTCTGTCACGACCAAGTGCCACCGTGAAGTGGGGGGCTGGGGAGCAATCGGTTCTCAGATCCTGCCCGGCATTAATAGACCTTCCTCTGATAGTAGGTTCTCTCTCCTGCTGTCCTGTATAAATAGCATCTGCAGAAAGGCGGTTATTAAGGAGGCAGGGCAGTGATCTCACCCTTCCCATCTCACCAGGCATCGGTATGGTTTTTTTTTTTTTTCCCTTTCTTGGTACCACATTTCAGCATTTGCAGATGCTCAGGAGACACAGCTCAAGTTGTAGGAACCTGAAGTGAAGGAGAGGTTTCTTTCCTGGAAGACTTCAAGATCATCTTAATCTGTTCTTGTGGGTGTGTTATTGTAAGTTTTGGCTTTCAAATAATTTTGTCTTACAGAAAAGCAGTGAGAATAGTGCGAGCAATTGGATAGTGCTCTCATGCAAAGTTCACAGTTAATATCTTGTCATACGAATTCATCATTCTGTGTATTTGTGGGCAACATTGCTTTGTGTAACTTGGCAAAATGGTGCAGTCATAATGCTTCTTCCCTGCTAAATATGTAGTGTGCATTTTCTAAGAACAGGGATGTTCTCTTATATAACCATAGTACAATGATCTAAATACTGTGGAGGATAGTAGCACAATCTTTGAATCTAATCAAGAGAACGCATCCAGATTCCACCCATCACCAGAACTAACGTCCTTTAGTGTTATTCTAGGGTCCAGTCCAAGATCAGGTATTGCTTGTCAGACTTTCTTTGCCTTCCATAATATTAACATTTTTGAAAAGTACAGGACACTTGGTTTTAGAATGTCTGTCAGTTTGGGCTGGGAGGATGTTTTCTTATCATGAGCTTTAGACGACTCCTTTTTGGTAGGGACATGACAAAAGTGGTGAAGTGACCCCTTTAATGTATCATACGTAAAGCCACGTAATTTTGGTTTGGCCCATTAATGCTGATAAACTTTATGGCTTGGTTAATGGGTTGTCTTCCAGAACTCCATGGCAAAATTACTAAATTTCCTCCTTGTACTTAATAAACAATTTCTGAGAAGATACTTCGAGGCTATGTAAATCCTGTTTATCTGCAAATTTAACCCAGTAGTTTAATGATTTTTGCCTAATTCAATTCTTATTGTGATCATTGACAAATTACCATTCTCTTTTTTTATTCTAGTAAAATACATATAATATTTTTATCTTAACTATTTTGTGCCGCAGCCCGCTGCGGTAGACGGGAATCACGAAGTGAGGCGAGGGACTTAATTAAATAATGGAGAGGACCATAGCTCTGCTGGCATATGGCAACTTTATTCAAGCAATAGCTGTCTTATATACAAACTGTTAAAGCCTAAAGCAAGACTGCAGGGAACTAGAAACAATATTGTTTTTCAAAGTTAGTGCACTCCCTTAAGCTACCAAGGGCAAGAAGTTCTCATAACCATCTGGGAACATGACACCTGCGCCAGAGCCTTGTTATGTCCTTCAAGGCTGGGAACTAAAAGGTTAGGAAAGTGTCAAGGTACCCGCCGGCTCCAGGGACCAGAAACCAAGTTCGTCCACCATTTTCACAGTGGAGAACTCTGTCCTTGGCCCCCTTAAGGCCTGGCGGACCCCCACAATTTTGTGTATAATTTAGTAGCAGTAAGTACATACACGAATAAGTTTTAACCTGCGGCACTTGAGTTTATAAAACACATACACAAGAGTTGTGGAAAAATTAAATAAAAATATATCAAACTCTTAGCATTCTATTTTTTTATGTATCTAAGTTCATTATCATTACTTTAATTTTATTTTTCAATTACAGTTGGCCTCGATATTATTTCGCGTAAGTTTCAGGTGCACAGCATAGTGGTTGGACCATCGCATACTTTACAAAGTGATCCCTCTGGAATTTCAAGTGCACACCTGGCAGCACACAGAGTTATGACAACATCATTGACTGCATTCCCTGTGCTGCCCTTGACACCCTGTGACTGCTGTGTGGCTGCCAGTTTGCACCGCTCAGCTTTCACCTCCGTCACCCATCCCCCACTCTCCTTCCCGCTGCCAACCTGTAATTTTCTAATAACCTGTTATTTCTTTTATATTTTCTAGCTGGCATTTTACTACAGTGACAAGCTCCTCCCATCGATATGTTTATTATTAAGAAATCTGGACCTACTGAGACCTCATGTTTCTAGGACTTCTTGAAGGATGTAGCTAGAAAATAAATGTAATGTGTGCACACACATACACACAAGTACACACCATAGCTGTATCTGTCTATGTCTGTCCTGTGTATCTTGAAAGTCATGCATTCATACTAACACCTTTAACTTAAATCCAACACCATATGCCTAATTTTTATCTTCTTTCATTCCGTATGCTTAACTTCTTTATTTGTCTGCTCATTCCTAGAGTAGAATATTTCTGATATTCAGAAACATTAATGCACACCATTTCTACCAACAAATTTGGCAACTAAACTCAATATTTGTTTAGAGTTCCTTAAATCTTTAGTCTGAGAGTATAAAATGAAAAAAAAACAATGCTCTAAAGTTACCCTTTGAATTAGTTGTCACATCCTCATTAAATGTAGTTACATTATACATTTGCAACATGATTAATGAGTTTCTGTTTCTATTCAGTTTGAGTTCTCCTCCGCATCTTTGTTGATGCATTTATTTTTTGAGAGTATACAATAATAACAGAGTCCTGAAGTTAGAATCATACAAAAAGATAGAAGAATATCAGGCCTCTTCCCTAAATGCTTCTACTCTTGCCTTTCAAACATGTCGTCAAGATAATCACAAACTAATTTCTGGTTTATCTTCCACATATGTGCCTGTGGTGTTGTTTTTGCTTTTGAAAAAATAGCAAAAATTTATATATAATTTATTACTTTCTTTTTTCTGTAATGTTGTATGTTACATTTTGCTTTTTTCACATTGTTTTTGCATTTAATAGTAAATATTAAGACATCACATTATTTCATTTCTCATTGCTTGCTGTAGCTTTATGTTAATCCATTGTGTGGGTAGATTATAGTTTATTCAACCAAACTCCTATATATGAGCATTTAGGTTATTTCTCATGTTATGTAATTTCAAACAAAAATGTAATTAATTATCTTGTGTATATCTACTTATATATTGTCGGCAGTGTGTCTACAGAGTAAATAATTAGAAGCTGAATTGCTGAGTCAAACACATGCATAGTTCTGCAGATTTATCAAATTCCCCTCAGTAAAGGTTGCACCAGCTTGTGTTCCACCAACCCTGTATGGGGGTGCCTGCTCCCCTATAATCTCACCAGCAGAAGGTGTCAGGCTTCCATTTCTGCAGTCTGAGAAGTGGGAAAGTATATCTCAATGTGGTTTAAATTTGCACTTCTTTTATTTTGAGTGAAACTGAGCACCTATCATGTGTTAAGGAGCCATTTTGAATTATTTGTTCATTTCTTTGGCCAATTATAATAACAGGTTTGAATCTTTCCCCCCTAAACTGTAAAGGAACCATTATATCTCATAATAATTATTCATAATGAATGAATATATATGAAATATCAACTCTTCATCTGTGATAAATATTATAAATGTTTTCTCTCTATTTTTTTACTTATCTTTTGACTTCACTTAAGTAGTTTTTGCCAGACAAAACTTTCTGTTGTAATTATTCTTTTTAATTTTATGAAGTCACATTTGTTTGTGGGGAAGAAGGTGTTTCCTGGTCTTTTACAAAGCTGTTGCCTCTAATTGACTTACGTAATTGCACAAACAGCTCTAGTTCAATGTCAAACAGTAGTGGCTACACTGATGCATCCTTGTCTTGTCTTGGTCCTCGTGACACGTTCCATTTCCTGGCATCTTAAGATCCTGGTAAGTGTATCTTATCATGCTAAATACATTTTCATTAAACCCCACAGTTTTCTGTGTTTCTGAATTTAAAATCAATAGTGAGTGCAGAATGTCAAACATTTCTTTGTTTGTTTTTAAGCATCGTGGGCATCACCATAATATGTAATTTTCTTTCTGAACTGCCTTTATCAGATCATTAAAGATTTGGCAGAATTTCCTGGTGTATTCATTTAGGTTTAGTTAACTTTCTTTCCTTTTTTATTGTTTTAGTCCTCATACGTTTATTGATTTCAGAGAAAGAGAAACATCAATGTAAGAAAGAAACATCCTTCTATTACTTCCTATACACACCCCTACTTGGGATTGAACCTGCCACCTAGGTATGTGCCCTGACCAGGAATCAAACCTATAAACTTTTGGTATACAGGATGATGTCCCAACCAACTGAGCCACAGCAGCCAGGGCAAACTTTCTTTATTTTGGAGAAATTAGTAGGTTGGGGACAATAGACATTCTGGATACATTATCCATTTAATCTATAAAATTAAAAAGAGAGTATACAATATCCCTATAGATAGTAGGCATCCCTACAGGCATGCCTACTATCTGTAGGGCCCAGAGCAAGAACACAAATGGAGATTCATGTAATATACCTATTTTAAACCTTTAAACCATGCAAACAAACTGTAGAAATGAATGTATTTTATCCTTTTGCCTTGATAAAAATATCTCCAAAAAGACCTGTAAGGCCAAATTCGAGTTTAGAACTTCATATTCGTCAGTTTTGTTCTGGATCACAATGGCATGGAGAGAGAGGAGAGCAGAGCTCTATGTTATCTTCCTTTCTTCCTAACTGCACACAGCAGGCGCATGTGTAACCCTGAGACCACGTGACCAGGCTCTGTCTATAGTCTCCCACACCGCACTCGCCGCGCAAAGAGCTGTCTCTTGCTTGTTCCTTGGGCAAATAGCCCTTAGGAATATTGGCTTTGGAATGGCCTCTGGAAATGAGTTTGGATTCATTTGAACGTGAAATTTCAGGTGCAATACACACAGAGCGTGGATAAAAAAGAAAGAATGACATGGGTTCGGTGTTTATAGGCCCTCGGCCCTACAAAATCCCTGTCCCTTGGAGACATGCAAAGCTACCAGACAGTCAGAGTGGTCCAAAGAGGGGCTGTCCTTTCTGAATCTAAAGGCAACAGGGCGGTGACCTTAAAGAGGATAGCGTTAACATTCTGAAATGTATTTTATTTAAAGCAAAAGTGGTTTGGCCTATCAAATTTGTTTTCTGTATATAAAGTTAACCTAGCAATTAATTACATATTTGAAGCTCTATGTTTAGAAAATAATGTTAAAAATCTAAAAGCTTTAGTTTTAAATTTGGTCATTGTAGAATAATATACAAAGACCCAAAACAGAAAGCAATAGAAATGTTCACCAGTAACAGATAAGTAAACTATGACGCTTTCACCAATTAGAATACTCTTTAGGCATAATTGAAAAAACTGCATATTCCTATGAATAATGTTTATGCATAATAGTAAGCAAAATATAATACATAAATTATATATAATTATACATACAATATGATTTAAACTGGGTTAAAATAATCTTTTCGTAGAAATAAAAGCAGATAAGAATTCTGCATAGTGCATCTGTAATTCAAGGCATAAAATTGTTTCCAACTTCTTGGAGAAAAAAACCTGCAGTGTATCAATGTCCATGAGTAAGAGTTTTAAGACTAAGGATTTATATTTTTTCATGATCTACTTCTCTGAGGTTTCAGATTTTCTTTCCTGAGCATTTATTACTATTACAATGAATAGGAATATGATAAGAAGATCAGACACACTTATCTCTAAGATCTTTTCCAACTCTAGCATAGAGATATTTTTATCTCTGAAGAACCAAAAGCTCTTGTTCCCACGTCTCTGCCCCGTGGGTATTAAGCCAGAATTAATATTTGATGCCTCTCTTAAAAAGCATGAACATTAGCTAAGCTCTCAAATAAATCCTGAAATTTTGAGGCAGATTCCTGTGTCAGACAGCCAATTTCCTCATAGTAAGCATTCATTAAATATGTCTGTGATAAATTGGAAGTGCACATAGACTGAACTGAAGCCCTGATCCTTGATATACATTTGTATTCCCTGAATTGCCAGAGATTTTGTTCCAGTGGAAAAGCACATTGGATGCAATGGGCTCGTCTGAAAGCGTTACAGACTGTCAGCTGGCACTTGTTTTGTTGGTACCAGTGCCTTCTAGTACTACTTCCTGCTCCTGATGAAAAATGAAATCGATCTACTAAACATATTTCTAATTACATCAGAAAGTTTCATTGCATGATACATTTTCTGGAATTTTAAAACCTCCTCTGATATTCTGTCCCCAGCATAGGTCTGGGTTAAAATGCCCTTGGCATTTTTAACAAACTATAGAAATGATCCCTGAAAGTACAGTCTTAAAACTTGGCATTTTTAAACAAAGACGGTGGTGACACAACCCCGTGTAAAACATTCCTTGATTCTGAAAACTGGACCCAGCACAGACTTCTGCGTTGGTCAGAACTGTATTCAAATGCATGCTTTATCATTTCACATCTGCACAACTCTGTACGAGTTGTTCACCTTTTCTGAATTTCAAATTAGACTCTGCAAAGTCTTCCTCTATGTGTAAAGATTAAATGATGAAATTTTAGAAAATATATAGTAGGAATTTAATAAATTAAAACTTAGTAGTCACCATAATTGCTTAATGAAGTGAATTCAGATATTATAACATAAAAAGTCAAAATTGGAATGTTAATTTTTTGCAGAACCCCATATGTAAGTATTGTACCAATAAAGTCAACTAATGGAAGAAAAATACCTGTCCAAATATGGATTCTTGCATTGCCTCATGGGATAAAAGCTCCAACATTAAGAAATGCTAGACAAGAGAAAAGATAGTGATAAGATCGACAGCAATAAATTTTGGAGCCTCCAAATCATAAAACTAGCTATGAAGGTGAAATAAGTAGGAAAATATGCTTTATGGGATAAAATGACAGGAAATGAGATATATAGAAAAATGATTAGATGTAATTATCATTTGATTAGTAAACCATTATGGGTTAATATGAGACATTTTAATTTTATATTATATATTTTATATTGTTAATATATTATATTATTATTTTGTCCTTGCTAATCTTAAACTTGATTTAACTGTACAAAAGAGTCATGTCCTTGGTTTACTTTTCATGTTCTAAACTGTTGGCAAAAACAACCACCTTATAATTTTTCTATGAACACTAAATAAGTTAATGCTTTTATAGTACCAAGCCAAATGTTTGGCACTTGCGGGTGCTCAATTATCATCACTCCATTTATAACCACAGAAACTCTAGAACGAAATCCCATCCCTAAAAAGGGACACTGAATTATCACACTAATACCTCGGGATGCTAGGCAATGAGAAAAACCTAAAACAAGAAAGGCAACTTCTGAGTCCAGCCTTCTGGGCTCTACTCGCTTGAACACCTCTTCCTAGAGTCCTGCTGCACGTCAGTCATGATGTGCCAATGAATTACCCCTCAGGCTGCAATTTCATCCTGGGGACACTTTCAGATGCAGGTATTACCTGGGAGTTGCAAGGTTATAAAAGTGATCAATGCTACCACATTTTAGACAAAGTAGCAGACTCTTCTCGACATGCAGACACAGAAACCAGGACCAGTCGAGGAGACCACGGCTCCCTCAATGCTTATCTGGACATTAATGTCACTTTAAGAGCTTCATGGGAATCCCCTGGAGTGCCCTTAGAACATATGGTGTATGAACCAAACAAAGAACAGCTGTGGCCCTTATTAGCTCAGTAGCCTTACATAAGTCACTCAGCTTCTCCAAGTCTTATTTAGAAAACTGGAACAAAATTTCCTGTCCTGCTACTATAAAGGGTCATATGAAGGTCAAATGGGATAATGGATCTAAACATGCTGGGGGGAGGAACAAAATGCAATGCTCTTTATAACACAAACTTGGATTATTATCTTCAGAGGCAAAGAGATTACACTTTTAAAGCCTTTTAAATGATGTTAAGAAATATAGCCTTGCAAACATAGCCAACAGCAAACTCACAGGGGCTGTGAAAGAAGCTAAGACTAATAGAACATAACTGAAAACCGTGGGAAATCACAAACTGTTTTGGCTCTTCCACTGCGGGCATTTTCACCTGTTTTTCGTGTCATTGAAATTCACCTACTAAACACCTGAGTTTATTTTTCTAATGTTTATCCTGTGAATGCCTCCAACTGCAGCCGGAAGAAAAGCTGTAAATAGTGAAGATGAAAAAGAGGGCAGAAGAGGAGAGAAAAAGAGGGGGGCAGAGAAAGGTCTGCATAGTGTTTCAGGGCCCCAGCTTAAAAAGTCTGCTCTCACCTTACGCATTCCTGTGTTTTAGATCCTAGCAACCAGCGGCCACTTAAACATCCTGGGTCCCACAGTGAATGAATTGATATTTTCCCTTTGCCTGGTGGGGTATTTGCATGTTTACTGGTTATTCCAGGATGATATTTATCATTCACTGAAAGTTTCAAGGACAAAACAAATATGCTAGAGAGAAATTTGGGAAAGTCTTAGAAGCTATAAAATACTACTTCTTGACAGTAAGATATTTCATTGTGTCTGGTGGGCAGGGCTTGTCAGTGGACCTCGAAGATTAAATTCTCAACTGGCAGTGAATTTTTATATGTTGCCAAGGACAGAAGGGTAAAAGGTCAGTTTGAGGAAAGTGGTGCCTACAGAGAGCAGCGCAGCAAAATGCTTGTGGGTGGCCCGCTGAAACAGGAATGAGAGCAGCATAGTCCCAGGGGACTTCTGCAAAGCAAGAGGTCACAGATGCTGTAACAGGAATAATCCACAGAAGATGGCAGGCTGCATTCACATGAAGCTCTCCATATGCAAAGAATGTGCATTCTTGGAAATTGCAAGGAGAGTCCTTGCACTTGATTGTCACAAAGTTCCAACAATCCTCTGATCCCCACTGACTTACTCAGTGCTGGGAATCAGAATGACTCCATAGGAATTGAACCTTCTCTTATAAATGCATGATGTCATTATGCTAAGACCCACCATAAAGGCCATGATTAAGGTACTAGTTCCCCAACATACAGATGAGGAAATTAAAGTTCAAAGAAGTCTTACAGCAAGCGCACATTGATTCCAGCTGGAGGACAGTGCTAGCCATTTGAACTCCAAAGTCACTTATCTTTATCAGCTTATTGTATGCATACGGCTTCCTATAAAAACAAGTGAGGCAGCAAGTGGGAAAACAGTGGCGTGCATCGTTGGAAAAGTTACCCAACTTTTGTTGATTTTAGATTTTTTAATATTTTTTCAAAAAAATCAGTGATAACATCTTATGCATAATACCACTTAATGATGAAGACAGAAAGAAATTTTCCACATTTTTGAGCATTATATGAATCTTAGTGGATAATAATTTATTTCCCGTGCCTGGAACATTGTAGAAATTCAACAAATTTTACTAACTTAATTAAATCACGTATCTTTCTAAGTACTTAAGTATCTTTCAGACAAAATTGGATTGATCTCAAATACAACAGGTAACATTCTCAAAACTGGGGGGGAAAGCAGCATATGGTATATTGGAAGATAAAATGGGGTGGGGGGCGGGTGTTAGAGGAGACAGGGGACATATATCCCCACATTGCATCCTATTCTCAGTACTGAATTCTGATATGTAAAAAGGAGGAAATTAAAACTCCCAGAAGTGCCTCGGCTGGTGCGGCTCAGTGGGTTGAGTTCCATTCCGCAGACGAGAGGGTCCTGGTTCTATTCCCAGTCTAGGTCACATGTCTGGGCTGTGGGCCAGGTCCCCAGTAGGGGGCGCGCCCGAGGCAACCACACATTGAAGCTTCTCTCCCTCTCTTTCTTCTTCCCTTCCCCCTCTCTAAAAATAAATAAAATCCCTGTTTTAAAAAAACTCTCAGAAGTGTTTTAGTGCTGTAAGGATGTCATAGGTATAGTGAAGCATCTGTGTAAAATATAAATAAAATGAGTGTTCTATTGTCCAACATAAGTAAAAAATCATACTGTTTTATATTTATATTTCTTTAGCTAATTTTATTTGTTTATTTGTTAGACATTATGCTTGGACATAAGGGTGAACAAGACAAATATGACTTCTCTACTAATTGAGGTTATATTCTAATAGAAAATATAGACAAAAAACTAAATTTTTACACTTTTTGATCTTGTCAAGTGCCATGCAGTAAAGAAAGAAGGAATTTGGGGCAGCTTTGGTATTTCAGATAGGATGTTTACAGGTGAATTTTTCTAACATGAGACTATATGGCTGCACTATTAAAAGGATTATTGATTATTTGCTACATTTAGACTTCTATTATAAATGGGCAACTAAACACCTTTAACTTCTTTTGAGTAAGTTCAACTTTTGTTCTTCAGATAAAGACAAGATTTACTTTCCCAAGTCAGTTATTTTTAGTGCTAGAGAGTTCAAATGCAGTTCAGAATGCCAACCTGACACATTTTGACTGGGAAAATACAGCAGAGCATCATTTCCAAAACTTAATTGTATCATCTGAGCTACATGACAGTAGGTTTTGCTGGTATAAGTATTGCATCAGGACATATCTCAAGGGAAAAATAGAGAGACCAAATTAAGCTCAATAAATATAACTATCACACAAAGAAGACACTGTGGTTCTGTGGAAAGAGGTATAGACTTTGGAAAAAACCCAGAAAACTAAAGTAAATCCTGTGATCTCATTGAGCCTCATTTTTCTTATCTGAAAAAAAAAAAACACGTGGGTAATAAATGTTTGAAGCAAATGTTTCTGTACTGCTTCTGATATTTCCTCCCAGGTGAAGGGAACAGAGGGTCACAATTCTGGCTTCTTCCTACCCCATTTGCTTTGCTCTAGAAAAAAAATGGAATGACTTCATGGAATGGTAAACGGATGGAGAATAACATAAACCTGTTCAGCTCCTTTTTTTCCTCTGGGAAGAATTTGTAAAAGGGGCAGGCCCACACCTGGGGACTACCTACTGAAAAGCTGATTGACAGGTGGGTAAGACAGTCAGTGTTAAGAAACTTGATAATATTCTCCAAGGTCAATAATCAAGATGATAAGGCAATGTGTACAGACCCGCTAGGAATTTTCAGTTTTAAATATTTCATATTCTGGTATGGAAGAAAAGCTCTATTTTAAATCTTAATAATAACTTGGGATTTACAGTTCTTTGTGAGAATCAAATGTAATAATGAGTATAAAGCTCTTGCACAAATTTAAATCTGCATAGAAACTTATACATGCTTATTATAACAATATATTTTACTACTAAACATCAATCTTCAAAAGTAGAAATAACAATGAAAGCGTAGGATTGAGGCTCTGGAATTTTTAAGCAATGCTGGGTACTTCCCGGATGCCTTGGCTTTAGGTAAAGCATGCTGTGCTTCTATTCATCTGTGAAGGGCTCCTTCCCACCTCTCAGGTAACCATCTCTGTTGTGAGTTGGATTGTGTCTCCCAGAAAAGGTTTTTTGAAATTCTTACCCCTTCCACCTATGAACATGATGTTTTTGGTGTTATTGCTTTTGTTTTTTTAATATGAACCTAATTTGATATTAATATTATGCATATATTTTAATACATATATGTTTATATATGCAGTCTTAAAATCAGGGAAAATAGAAACCAAATTTGTAACAATAGTTATCTCTGAGGGTAAAATTTCAGGAGACTTTCTCTTTATATGTTTTGGTATTACATGATTTTTTACAGGATACATATAACACTTTTCTGTTTTTAACTTTTTAAATTGTTGTTCAAATACAGTTGTCTCCATTTCCCCCACCCCCACGGCTCCCCTTCACCCCAGCCATCCCCACTTTGCACCCTTGATCCTACCCACCTTTGGTTTTGTCTATGTGTCCTTTAGAGATGTTCCTGAAAACCCTTCCCCCTTTGCCCCCCATTATCCCCTCCCACCTCCCCTCTGGTTACTGTCAGTTTGTTCTTAATTTCAATGTCTATGGTTATTTTTGCTTGCTTGTTTGTTTTGTTGATTAGAGTTTACTTATAGGTGAGATCATATGGTATTTGTCCTTCACAATACTGGCTTATTTCACTTAGCATAATGCTCTCCAGTTCCATGCATGCTGTAGCAAAGGGTAGAAGCTCCCTCTTTCTGCTACATAGTATTTCATTGTGTAAATGTACCATAGTTTGAAGATTTGGGGTTTTTAAAAAAGATTTTATTGATTTATTTTTATTTTTAGACAGAGGGGAAGGAAGGGAGAAAGAAAGGGAGAGAAATGTCTATGTGTGGTTGCCTCTTGAGCACCCCCTACTGGGGACCTGGCCCTCAATCCAGGCAATTGCCCTGATTGGGAACTGAACTGGCAACTGTTTGGTTCCCAGGCCCACACTCAACCCACTGAGCCACACCAGCCAGGGCACACCATGATTTTTTGATCCATTCATTTACTAATGGTTAGTTAAGTTGCTTCCAGCTCTTGGGTTTTGTAAACTGTGCTGCTATGAACATTGGGGTGAATAGGTTCTTTTAGATTGGTGTCTCAGGATTCTTAGGATATTATCCCAGTAGTGGAATTGCTGGGTCAAAAGGCAGTTTCATTTTTAGTTTCCTGAGGAAATTCTGTACTGTTTTCCAAAATGGCTACACTAGTAGTATGCATTCCTACTAACAGTGCACTAGGGTTCCCTTTCCTCCACATCCTCTCCAACACTTATTGTTAGTTGATTTATTTATGATGTTAATTCTCACTGGTGTCAAGTGGATCTCATTGTGGTTTTAATTTGCACCTCTCTGATGGTTAGTGATGCTGAGCATTCTTTCATACGTCCATGTGCCCTCTGTATGTTTTCCTTGGGGAAGCATCTGTTTAGCTCCTTTGCCCATTTTTTAATTGGATTGTTTGTCTTCCTGGTGTTGAGTCACATGAGTTCTTTATATATTTTAGAGATCAAACCCTTGTCTGAGGTTTCATTGGCAAATGTTTTCCCACACAGTTGGTTCTTCTTTTATTTTGCTGATATTTTCTTTAGCCATGTAGAAGCCACAGCAATCAGACAAGAAAAATAAAAGGCATCTAAATTGTAAAGGAGGAAGTAAAACTGTCATTGTTTGCAGATGACATGATAGTGTTCATAGAAAACCCTGTAGGTTCCACCAAAAAACTACTAGACCTAATAAATGAATTTGGCAAAACAGAGGGATACAAAATCAATATTCAGAAGTTGAAGGCATTTTTGTATACTAACAATGAAATATCAGAAACAGAAACTAGAGGGGGAATCCCATTTACTATAGCAACAAGAAAAATAAAGTACCTAAGAATAAACCTACCCAAGGAGGTAAAGGATTTGTACTCAGAAAACTATAGAATACTGAAGAAAGAAGTTAAGAAAGACACAAATAAATGGAAGCATATATTGTGCTCATGGATTGAAAGAATTCAATATCATTAAAATGTTCATACTATCCAAAGCAATCTATAATTTCAATGCAATCTTTATCAAACTATCAATGACATATTTTACCATTATACAACAAATATTTCAAAAATTTATATGGGACCATAAATGACCCCAAACAGCTTCAGCAATTTTGAGAAAGAAGAAGAAAATAGGAGGACTCAGAATACCTGATATCAAATTATATTACAGGGCCACTGTAATCAAAACAGTCTGGTACTGGCAAAACAGAGATATGGATCAATGAAACAGAATAGAGAACCCAGAAATAAACCCAAGTCTCTATGGTCAATTCATATTCAGCAAAGGGGGAAGGAACATAAAATGGAGTAAAAATAGCCTCTTTAGTAAATGGTGCTGGGAAAGCTAGACAGCTTCATGCAGAAAAAATGAAACTAGACCACCAAATTACACCATACATCAAAATAAACTCAAGGCGGATGAAAGACTTGAATATCAGTTGTGATACCATGAAAGTCCTAAAGGAAAACATAGGCAGTGGTAAAATATCAGATAGCCCACACAGCAATATTTCCACTGATATATCTCCTAGGCCAAGTGATATAAAAGAAAGAAAAAACAAATCAAACTAAAATGTTTAGCTTATCAAACTAAAAAGTTTCTTCATAGCTAAAGAAAACCATAGTCATGTTTTGAAACATTTTGAGGAGCAGAGCAAGAGAACACCTTGGGATGCTGTATAAGAATTAAAAAATCACATTAAAAGTATTGACTGATAGCCACTACGTGTCTATGACAGAACAATTTTGGGTTTTGGTGACATATCTCTGTCCTCCCAAGAGATGAAAGTCAAGCAGCAGATCTGCTTCATGGAGACCATTAGAAAAGAGTTCCTTTGAAGGAGAAACATCTACTATTAAAGTTCATTTCAGAGACACTTTAAAAATGTGCTTTGTTCTCTAAGACTGTGGTGAAAAAAAAGCACTGAGCTCTCAGCCTGCAAATTGACCTGTGCCATCTTGGAAAGGACAAGCTAAATATTTTTGTACGTTACACTTCCTCCCACTTTTCAGCAAGGAAGAAGGAGGCTCAGCAACATGAAACGACTAGGACTGCAAGAGATCACAAATGTTCCTCTGCACAGCTGATCCCCTAGGGTCAGCAACAGCTCCAAGCATGGGTGTAGTAGGGAGGTGACAGCATCGATTCATAATATGTCCCTTTCCACTGTAGGATACCCAAGTGATTAGGTGCATATCTAAAAATATGTACAGAGATATATAAATATCTTATTTATAAATAGCTTCTTTTTTAAGGGCAGCTATATACAGTGGTTAACAACAAAAATACTGGATCCAATCTGGTGTTTTTCAAGTCCCTCTTACACCTCTTAAAAGCTGTGTATGGCTTAGGTCAAGTTACGCTTCTTTGGGCCTCATTTTCTTCATCTACACTAAGATAATCATAGCACCTACTTTACAGAGTCATTAGCAGGGTTAATTCAGTTCATAATTATAAAGTGTTTAGAACAGTGATGTATGCTATAGTTCTGTTTATATATATAATTAATCCTTGAGAACTTAATGAAATAACAATGACATAAATTGTTTCCTTAGGAACTCTTGAATCCAAATGCATTTTTTTTGTAGTTGTTACTGTTATTCTCTTAGAAGGAAACAGTCTTGCTCAGGTCACACAGTGAAATGCGGGCAGAATGAGGATTAGAACTTCCAACGTTTAATGGCTATCCTAGGTCTTTTCCCATCCTGCACTCTCAATACTCGTCAGCCATAAAACGGGCCGTTAGCTCTTCCTGTTCTTTCCTCTCACGCTGGAGTTTCAAAGGCTTGTAAATCTGGCAACTTACAAGCGTGTTCTTGGACTTCAAAGCCTTCCTAGTCCACGAAGGCAAGAGCAAGGCAGACAGTACTCTATAGAGCTTTTGGGTTAAGAAATTATTTCCTAAAGGCCCTGGTCAGAATGCAAACTTTGTAATGTACTGGAGCACTGAATAATGTATCTGAAAAAAGTTCAGTCAAGAATGAGACCAGGTCAAGTGTATTCACTTGAGATGATCAGTTTTTGGAAAATGTCACTGGTAGCAAATGACAGAGGAATGTCAGCAGAGTTTACTGAGAAATACAAAGCTAAACCAGCCCACGGAACAAGAGAAAGAATACCCATGCACATGGTACCTTCGCAGCAGGTGAGTGCAGTTTTTCTTGTTTCAAGAACACAATCAGTTGGTGAGAAAAGGATAATGGTAGGGCAGCAAGAAGAATGGAGAGAAGGGGAGGCCAGTGCTATTGGGCTCCGTGCAGGCCCTGTGTCTGCGCCTTCTTCCCATTTACCCTGTGAGGCGTTATGTTTTTAACCCCACTTTCTGATGGGGAAACGGAGTCTAAAATAAGCTTAAACACTTGCCCCTTAGTTAAGAAGAGGCAGAGCTGGAATAGAAATACAGGGCCCTGCTATGGAGGCCAGAGTCATTCTGCCACAGTGGCCGGGGCCTCTCTATAGTAATAACCCCTTTGCTTTTCTCCCACTTGCAGAACCCGGCGGAAGGATTCTCACTGTGGAACGCTTTTCTCTTACCACTCGCAGGCCAAAAACCCATCACCATGTATGAGAAAGTACTTGACTGCCTATCAAAGAGAGAAGAGACATTGCTCTTTTTAAAACTATTTTTAGCAACAATGAACTGTCTAGCAGGTTTATCTTAAATGATCCTGGCACTGTTCATGGGGCCGAGACTGCTAGTGAAATACAAATGCTAATTGTGCCGACAGCACTCGGGTAGCTTGGACTTGCGGCTTGTTCTAATTGAAAGGCAGACGATAGGGCCCTGATTCACGTAAATTTGTGTGAACCAGATGACTGTCTTAAATTCTCAGCCTTATCATCAGACTCTGCTATATTCAACATGTTCACTTCCCTGGATTACTCAGTTGCCTGAAAATTAATTTCACCCATGTTTATTAAAAAGAGCACAAGAGGTCATTAAGTGTAATATTAGCATCAGTCTGGGAGGTTCACTTATACTGAAGAACATCCCACTGAACACAGTTCAGAATTATACAAAACTTCATGAGTAAAACAAGCTGTGATTTCTTCCACTTCACATTCTCCACCTGACCCGAATAACCCCAAACAAAAGAAAAATGATAATGGTGAGTTTGTGTCTGAAGGTGAGACATTCATATTCATAATTAAAATTTTTATGAACAAAGTGAATCTGTCTTTACTGATGGTGGTAGATAAAACAGGAATATCAGTATGAGTTCAAAGTTTTAATATATGCATATAATCATGAAATTTTCCTTGAACCTTCATTGTCTACCAGATGCTTTTATTAATGATGGCAGTTATTGAGTTCTTCGAAGTGCATGGCCCTGGGAATAGTGTGTTTTACTTTTGTATGCTTTTAAATAATATTGTATTTTCCTTCTCTGGATTTAAAAATATTTTTATCCTTTTGTAACCACTGTCCCTTCTCTGGGACACCAAGAGAGAATACTTATTAACTGACAGTAATTGGTACTGAATCGGTACACAGCACACTGAAGAATACAAGAAAAAGGAACACAAGAAAGTTATTCAGTGTTAACTTTTCACATTAATTCTAGTTCTGTCACTTGTTAGTGAATAAATGACTTTCAGCAAGTAAGTTATATCAGTAAGCAGTATCTTTCTCAACGTGTAAGAAAAAAAATAAGAAAGAGGCGATTAATAGCAGTCCTACTTAAAAGGAGGTCTGTGAGGGGTAAATGAAATGAAGTTGGTAGTTGCTCAATACAGAGCCAGCCACATAACCAATGCTCAGGAAGTAATATTTTAAAATAATTATTCTGGGCAATAGTAGAAAGGGCAAGTTCTAATGTCATATCATTTTATTATTTTCTGTAAAACAATTGGCTAGATAGATAATAAAACATTTTTATTTTGCTTATGAGAGACTTTGGTATATTTCCTTATTTTTTTTCTATGTATCATTTTGGTTACACACCGCACCGATTTTGTTTATGGTAGCCGGCTCCCTTGTTCTGTCATAAAAACATTGACAGATTATTCTGTGCTCTGCGTCTACATTGTATTTCATGTAGTACAGATAATGCATTACATTTTGATCACAGGATGTGGTAAGGAAGTCCTGAAATTTTTAAAAAGAATTTAAAGAATTAAATTAAAATGATTCAAAGTTAACACAGGTAAACATCTTCAAATATCCAAGAACAATGAATAAGATAAAAAACTCTAAGAACAGATGTGCTTTTTGATACTATATGTACTAGATGAATACCTCAAGTTCAAAAACTGATTGTTGTATAGAGTCAGAATCAACAAATCGAATAAAGTAGACATGCCAACTCATCTATGACAAAGACAGCAATTTAAAGCACAGGGAGAAGGAAGATTTATGAATTTTGCTAGAGTAACTTCTCATTGGAAAGAAAATAAGCCCTGGTTTTCTTCCTCACATCGCATTCAAAATGTAAGAGCCACATACACTGAATATTAAATATGAAAGTAAATAATGAAAGTAACTCAAGCCAACAGAGAACTGAGTGTTCTATGAAAAGTAGACTTCGCCCATAACCTGCGGTGGGAGCTGGTCCTGAAGTGACAGCACCCCTGGAGACAATAGGTACACAGATGTTTATAACTGTACCTTTACTTTGCAAAAGAACAGTTGTAAGCAAAATACTGACACTGAAAAATATTTACAACAAAAATATGTGACAAAAAGTTATTATGCTGTTTGTAAAGCTTCTTCCAATGATTCAAAAAAGACACCTTATAATAAAGTTGTCATTGTATACAAATGGGCAACTCACAGAAGAGGAAATAACCATGTGCAGAAAATATGAGCAAGAGTGCTCAATATCAATCGTGATAAAAAATATTGAAAATAAACCAATAATCAAATATACTTTTATTGGGTTGGCAATAACTATAAAGCATAGGACTGCCCACTGCTTGCAGTGATGGGGATATGTGTGTCCCCAGTACATTGATGCTAGGAATGTGAATTGATACAATCTTTTGTCAAAGTAGTCTGTTTATGACTGGTCAAATTAATATTACAGAATATAACATATAACAAAGCGATCTCATTTATGGGATGCTCTCCTACAGGACATAGAAGATATATATACATACATATGTATACATATATGTACACATATACACGTTTATGTATATATGCATATGTGTATATGTATATACATCCATATGCATATCTATTCATATACAGTGAGATACAACAGTCTTGTCCAAAGAATTAGGAGAAAAAATATTTTTGATAAAGCAACTGAACAAATCACTGTATATTACACTTATTGTCAATATAATGTGAATTAGTTTACCCATGCTTTATGTATTTACTTGTGTTTTTACTTTCTGTCCAAGTTATGCTTTAATATTACACTGTGTCAGATCTGAAAGTCTGAATCACAGGCTGATGAATACAGGCTTCACTGTAGATGCTTGAGCCTAACATTCACTCATTCATTCATTCATTCATTTATCAAAAAGTTGTTGAGCGTCCACTCTCCTCAACTATGAAGAACTTTATACAAATAACACTAAAAACTTAGGTAATAGATAAATTGATAGAAGAGCCTGATTGCCAAAACTGAATCAAGAAAAAATAGGAAACCTGAAATATTAAAGAATTGTATCAATAGTAAAAAATCTCACACACACAAAAAGTTGATTTACAGGTGAGTTCCCCAAATATTTAAATAATTAACACTCAATAAATGCTTCTAAAAATTCTTCATAAAAAAGAAACATTTACCGATTCATTTTATGAGTGTTAACATAACAGACACTGACTTTATAAAACACAAAGATCTCATTTTAAGGATAAGAAATCTGAAACCCAGGAGAGAAGTCATACTATTTGCCAAAGTTATTTATACATTTTAATGCAACAAACCAGTGTCATACACTTTTTCCCCCCAAAAGATAAAACTTGTTATAAATAGTAGGAATTTAATTCAAAGATATTTGAAAGTCTGTCCTCAGTTACAAACAATGCTTTTCCTGCTCTCTAGTTGGGGGTTGTCCAAGTCAACGGGTTTGGAAGTTGACCAATTGAGGAGAAATTGTTTATATCATCAATCAACCAACAAAACACTACAACTCCCCACAGGCAAGGTCTTACAAGGGAGACAGGAAAAAAGCAAGATTCTCAGTACTCTATCCCTCAAAAAATTTTAAAACATTGTGGACAAATGAGCTACTGAAGACATAGTAAGCAATACCACACAAGGCATGAGGCAGAGGACAAGGGCCCGGGATCTCTCAGGGTGAGGAAAAACGCCTGTGGGCTGGCTGGGATGATCCAGGCTCCGCAGGAGAGGGGAGGCATTGGTAGGTAAGTAAAGCCCACATACATAATGTGGAAAATGAATAAAAGACCAACCTAGCCACTGAAGGTTACTTGCTATTCATGGTATCTATCTATTTCTATTTTTTAAAATAGTGGTTAGAACATTAAATTTGTTCTCTTAACAAAATGTTTAAGTGCATAGTACAGTGTTGTTATTTATAGGCACAGGGTTATACAGAAAATCTCTAGAAGATATTTGTCTTGCAAAATGAAACTTTATACCTGTTTAAGAGCAACTCCCCATTTTCTCAGACCCCCAGATTTTAGCACCCTCCATTCTACTTTCTGCTTCTATGACCTTGACTATTTTAGACACCTCACATGAGTGGAATTGCACAGCATTTGTCCTTCTGTAACTGGCTTATTCCATTTAGCATAATGTCCTCAAGGTTCATTCATGACAAATATGACAGGATGGCCTTCTTTTTAAAGGCCAAGTAATATCTTCTCGTTTGTACATACCGCATTTCCTTTCTTTATTCTTCTGTTGATGGCTATTTGTTTCCACATCTTATCTATTGTGAATAGTGCTTCAAAGAACATTAGAGCATAAATATCTCTTTGAGATCCGACTTTCAATTCTTTGGGGAAAGTTCCCAGAAGTGAGGTTGCTGGATCAAATGGTAGTTCCATTTTTAATTATTTTACAAACCTCCACATTGAGGGTTTCAAAATCCAAGGGTTCTAATTTTTCCACATCCTTGCCAACACTTATTTTTTAATATAAAATAATTCTAATGGATGTGAGGTGACATTTTGCTATGGTTTGGATTTGCATTTTCTTGATGATTAGTGTTGCTAAGCAATTTTCATTTACCAATTAGCTGCTTGTACGTGTTCTTTACAGAAATGCCTATTCTAGCCTTCTGCCCATTTTTCAATTGGATTATTTGTCTTTTGGCTATTAAACTATAGGAATTCCTTATAAACTTCAGATATTAGCTACTTATCAGAGACAGGGTTTATAAGCACTTTCTCCCAATTTTGTAAATTGCCTTTCCCTTTTGTTGTTTCCTTTGTTGTACAGAAGCTCTCTAGTTTGGTGTGGTCACACATGCCTGTGCTTTTGGTGTCATAGACAAGAAATCGTCACTCAGATCAAAGTCAGGAAGATTTTTTTTCTTGTTTTCTTTTAGGAGTTTCACAGTTTGGGGTCATTTTATCCATTTCTAAAAAACAGTTAAAGACCTTAGCATAGAACACACTATGACCATACAGTTACCCTTGGCAGATTATTAACCAATTTTAAGACCTCAAAAATTTTAAATATGAGGATTTCAAAGTACATCAAGAAAACACTATTATGGAAACAAAAGTACGTGTGATTAAAGGAGGTGAACTCCGAGATTAAATGTTAAGCTCTATAAAGTTCTAATTTTTCCAAGAAACTGGATGTTGAGAAATCAACATTTCGTAGAAATAAAAATTATTGCTATAGAATCTGTTCTTTAGGAAAAAATATAATTTGTTAGTAGACATTCATAACATTCATATGTCTTATTTTTTCTGTTTTTCTTAGGTATAAATAAACACAGATATTTACGTTGCCCAATTTTTCTAAATCTAAATGGGTGTTTCCAAATCTAGCTCTGTGCCCCTGCTTCTCAAAGCTGTCAAATCCATCTTGCCAAGCATTCTTAGCGAACACCATGCATTCTCAGGACTGCCTCCAAGCCCCTGAGGGTTCACACCATCTTAACACTTGGAGCTGGACTACTAGCCTTCAGTCCCTGGAGTTCACTGCTGGCGTGCCCAGGTTCACACAGGCCGTTCCAATACCTGACACCCAGCTCCCTCCCAAACAGTCCTAGGAAGCAAAAACTTTCAGTCAGAGAATAGCCTTCATCCCCTACCTTTCTGATCAATGGAACTTTTAAATTCATTCTCTGAAACACAAAATACTTTTCTACCCTCCCCCATATATTCACCCTGCCCAAGATTTGCAGATACATTGCTATTTTTTTTCTTTTTAAGAATATCAGGGCAAAAAAAAAGTTGATTTTTCCCTGGTGACTTAACAGCACAAGGAAAAGAAAGAGTACAAGGTAATTATTTTTCTTAAAAGTTCATCTTCTGACATATATTAAAAATCTGTTTCTAATTAATTACTTGAGCATTGTGTTATGAAAATGGAAAAATAATTTGACTCAAGATTTTAAAAATCTTACTGAGCTCTGTTGATCCTCATCCTGTTTGCTAGTTTGTTAAATTACAATTGTCAAAGGCTCCTCAGGAGGACAACCTTGCCTTTCTTCCAGGCAAACTTGAACCTGGGCAGGAGGGATTCTGGATTTGGGGTGAAAGGTGGAGTAGAAAACTCTGTCAAGTCTAGTGACCACATAATCAATGTGTCTTTTTATTGTTGTTAACATTTCTTGAGGAAGGCATCCCAGAAAATCATTGTCCCTCTGAGAGTTTCAGACTGGGCACCTGCTGTTCAGGGTGAGGAACTAATTTAGAAGAGAGAGATCTCAGTTAGATCTGATTTGCAGCTTTCAGAGATAAACGGCTGCTCGCGTACTGAGGAAAATTCCCACCATCACACAGATTTATGTAAAATTGATGGTTCATTCTCCTTATACCATCTCAAGAAAGATGATGATAGAAGGACTCACCTGAAGGAAATCTCTACCTTCTTGGGAAATGTAATGCAATAATAATAATAAATAAATAAAAATTAAAAATGTTCCTTAAAAGAACCAAAAGGGACCCCACGAGTTGGGCATAATCAGAATTGCTGCCACTCTAGAAATATCAGCCAGCCCGAGGAGCAGATATATTTATCCTCTTCAAAGTTGGCACCAGAGCAACAATCACCAATAAATCGTTCAAAACTGTAGCCGGGACAGAAAAGCATTTCAAGGGCATAGGTGGACCTCTGCTGCTCCCGTCTGGTTTGCTCATCTGGATTCTCTGTTCATTTCATGGACCTCAAAGTAACATAATGCCCTATTTTACTTGGCCAAATTGTTTAGATTGGAATGATATAACTCTTAGTAGGCTAGGGAGACAACATTTTTCTGCAATCCAACATAATTTCTATTTTAAATTCACAATTTCTCAGAGCAGCAGAAAATAATGTCAATCAAATTGGAGCCTTCTTTTTGAATGGGATTGTGTCTGAGGGGCCTACCTGGTTCCAGGGAAAGGTGCATAGGGAGATGGGGAGAAAACTGTTCATCAGTATCCATGGAGATGTTCATCATGCTGAATGGTAATAAGGTCGCTCTAGTCTTTCTGGCTTCTCAGGGTCTGGAAGATCTTCTCTGCTGTGTCTGTAACACAGACATTTAGAAATATCTATAGCCTAACCAACAACTCATTTGTATGTGGGCACATCACCTCACTAGGGCTCTGCCTTAGGAAAAGGCAGAGTTCCATTCTCTGGACTAAGCTTCTTTCTATCCCTCTTACCTCAATCTGGGAGAATCTGTTTTCTGATTGCCACAGAGATCCCAACTTCTTTCAGAGACGTAACTTGGCTCCTAAGAGAACTCCATCTCAGGACCCACTTTTATGAGTCGGGTTCCGGTTTTCTCATAACCATGGGCTTTTCTCAAAGTCAGTCACTCATGCAGAACAGTTTAATTATAGATCCTGTTGATAAGACGTTGCATCCTCGACATTTCAGGTATGCCCGTTTACATAACCTGTAGTCCCAGGCAGCACACATAACATTCTTTTGACCATATTTCATAGGCTGGTAAGCCCTGCACCTGCTGCAGGTTTCATGCAATATACTTGACTCTGGCCTCCCGCCATGCACTTGGAGCTTGGGTTCCCATTACTCTGCAGGAGGCAAATCTTAGTTGCATCCTGACCCAGAGCCCAGCAGGCCCTGGCTCCAGCCCCTGATTACTAAATTACTACTGTGATTTTCTATTGCCTTTCTGTTCCATGGATATAATTTTCTTGTTTTGAGTTTTCTATACTGTAATCATTTTTCCTGCTCTTTAAAAACTTTACTTTCCTGCTGCTTTTAGAATTGATAGTGAAGTCCAAGCCTAAACTCATCCTTATGTCGTCCTGACCTTCAGTCCCAACCTGTGGGATTTCGATGGTGCAGTTCTCCGGGTGAATTTGGAACTGTGTAGATAAAGCCCCTGGTAGTTAGGCAAGTCAGTGCTCTGGCCTGACCACAGCCAGCCTGATCCAAGGAAGAAGATTATGTGTAACTGTGTTCTACAACATACTTTGCTCAAGATGCAAAGTCACAATTAAATGCTGAAAGATATTTTTATAATGAAGCCCTTGCTCATAAACAAACACACAAATAAAAACCCCAAAGTTCTAAGAAAGGCTATGATTAAATTATCTTAGGAATATTTCCCGGCGTGGACTTGCCTTGTAGAATTTGCTGTGGCATCTACTTATACTCACGGTGTGCACTAAAACACAGAGCACGGGTGGACGGTCAGTGAGTCAGTGGTTTAGAATCTCATTTCCTACTTGAACCTTCACAAAGATGAGTGATGGCAAGGAAGCCACTGAACCTTTCACAGCATGTCTCTCCCATGTAAAGTGGGGACATTACTCTTTAACAGTATCATGGTATGACTATGAAGACCAAATGAGACATAACCAAATGATGCTATATATAAGTCTATTTTTTTTATATTTTATTTATTTATCTTTTAGAGGGGAAGGGGAGGAGACAGGAAGAGAAACATCAATGTATGGTTGCTTCTCGTGCATCCCCTGCTGGGAACTGGCCCCTGCCAGGAACTGGCCTGCAACCCAGGCATGTGCCCTGACTGGGAATTGAACCGCGATCATCTAGTTCGCAGGCCCGCACTCAATCCACTGAGCTACACTATAAGTCTATGTTTTGAGACCAGTCTTTGCACACTGACCACAAAAATTGTAGCTTTAACTGCGTTCGTTACATCATTTTTTCCTGTATTTTAGTCAATGGCACTTGGGGCATTAAAAAAACTTTTGCCAGCTCTGGCTGGTGTAGCTCAGTGGATTGAGCATGGGCCCATGAACCAAAGGGTCACGGGTTCAATTCCCAGTCAGAGCACATGCCTGGGGTGTGAGCCAGGTCCCCAGTAAAGGGCCGCGCAAGAGGTAGCCAAACTTTGATGTTTCTCTCCCTTTCTTTCTCCCTCACTTACCCTCTCTCTAAAAATAAATACGTAAAATCTTTATTTAAAAAGTTTGCCAAACTGCCTAGTTCACTAGCTTATGGACACTATTGCACTATATCATATACTATTTTCCCATTGTAAACCTTTGCATCTAAAGAGTCAAACTCACAAAAACAGATGAGAGTGATGATCGCCAGGAGCTGGGAGACGAGAGACATGGAAAGATGTGGGTCAAATGGCGCAAATGTTTGGTGGTCAGATAATAAGTTCTGAGCATCTAATGTACAGCATGGTGACTAAACTTAATCATACTGTATTGTATACTTAAAATTGTATAAACTTAAAATTTGTAAAAACAGTAGTTTTGTGAAGTGATACTTGTGTGAAACTGATTGTGCTTATCATTTTACAAGATCTGTATTCATCAAATCTTCATGTTGTACACTTAAATATGTATAATTTCATTTGTTAATTAAACCCTCCCCACATTGTAGAATATCTGCTGAGTATTTAAAAACAGGAAATTGTCTGTTTGAGGGAAGTGTCTTAGTGTTACAGTTAAAGAACCAGCATTTAAACCCAAAGCACTCAGGTCAAGACCGAACCCTTTTTTTGCTATGTCCTATTTCCATTTGTTGTGGAAGTTTCTCTGACACAGAAGCAGGTTCCTAACCTGCCACTGAGCTGATGAATGGCATTTCACTATTCACAGGTTCACTAAAAAAATATTTACTGAGCTCTTATTGTAGTTCACATGTGACATAAGACCTAGATATCACTCTCAAGGCAGGCAGGGAGGGACAAACTACCAGAAATTGGAAGTAATGTAGGCAACTATTTAGTTATAAATTGAATACACTGCTTGAGACAGAAATGTAGGATGCATGAGTATATGCAAAAATTAAGTTAACTTTGTTTAGGATGATAAGACTCCTCAAGGAACATTTGAAGTGAAGACCTTAGTGACAAGTAGGTAGTTTTAGGAAATTGGGATTACTACAAAGTGAATGCTTGGACCTACTATTCATATGTTAGAATTCTACCCCCCAATATGATGCTATTAGGAGGCAGAGTCTCTGGAAGATGATTAGTGCCCTTATAAAAAAGACCCGAAAGAACTCTCATGCCCCCTCTGCTATGTGAGGACCCAGGGAGAAGACGGCCATCTGTGAACCAGGAAGCAGGCCCTACCCAGACACAGGAGCTGCTGGCACCTTGATCTTGCACATCAAAGCCAGTAGAACTGGGAGAAATACATTTCTGTCATTTAAAAGCCAACTGATCTATGGTATTCTTTTATAGCTGCCCAGACTAAGGCAGGGATGGGCAGACTCTTTTCAAGAAGAAAAACTAACTTTCATAGAAGACCTTTACCCATTAGAGGAGATCTTAGTACATTCAAAAAATAGTCAAATGTTGGGGGACTATGAGTGGTTTAATCAGGGGTGTCCAACCTTCTGGCATCTCTGGGCCACACTGGAAGAAGACACATTAAATACTCTATGACATGTAATCATAAAACTAATCTCTTAATGTTTTAAGTAAGTTTACAATTTTTGTGCTGGGTTGCATTCATGACCATCCTGGTCCTCCTATGGCCTGTAGGCTGGAGGTTGGACACCCCTGGAGACAATGCGTGTAGATGAGGAAAAGCCTGGCTACACATTCAACTTAGAGGAAACCACTTTCCTATCTATCATTGCATGCTGCTCATCTGATTCTCAGTACCAGGAACAATGATGCCTGGAGTGGCTCTTTCCCCTCAGTGTAGAGAGGCATCTCAAAGGATGCACATCTACAGGATGCACATCTTGCCATTGCAGAGACTCCTATACGGATGTTTATTGTGGTACCTAGAGATGCAGAAATGGGAGCAGATAAATAACCTCTCTGTAGAATTTTGCAACACTGTACAAAGGCTTAATTTTCTCTGCATTTCCATAGAGAAAAGATTCAAAAAGGAACAAAAATGAAGCTACAGTCCAAAAGAGAAGGGGAAAGGAAGATACCTGAAATTAGAATGTTTTTGAACAATTCACTTTATAACTTGGCCAGGAACTGAAGTCCCAGCAATTCTAATGACCATGAACTTGCAAAAGTGCCCCCCGAAGAGGGGGAGGAATACTTTTTCCTATTTTCTCTTATAGTAAAACCAAGGGCCTGACCTTTCATGCTTCCTCCTCCCTGCTAGCTTCCTCGGTATTGGGGGGTCAGAAAATTTTAGCTAAATTAAGTTGCTTTTTATTGACCTTACCTGTTCTCTGAAATCTCAAGTCTTTGACTTTCTAGGTCTAGCATCCATTCTCTTCATTATTAGGAAATCTAGAAAGATAGGATCGTTTTCTGCTGAATATCACATTACTTATATAAGTATACCGAGTTATCTTTCTTTTTTATTTAGAACTAATACCAATGAAAGAATTATGTGCACATATTCCTATACCTTTAAACTTGACTTGTCCTAATTCCACGAAAGGACTATTTATAACCTAATTATGCAAAATCATTGGAGAGGCAGTGTCAGCTCTGGAAAGGGTGCTGTTTGGCACATGATTGCACAGTCTCCCGTGAACTGGATGAGAAAGTGGCCTACGCTGGCACCTATTAACAGCACCATCCTCCTCCCTATCAATATCTCGTATGTTAAGGACTTGTCCTGAAATAGAAAAATACTCTGAAACAGTTTATAAGTGATTATTGCGTATAATCATCCATCTGACACATTGGAAGTTGACACAAAGCTAGAGAGAGCTTCGGCATCCACCATTCATTTTCCCTCAGTACTGCCAAAGGCCAAGCTGAGAGCTCAGATGAGCTGCCATTCTAGGCACTCAATGCGGGGAACACGATCAATCCCAGAAAACAGCACCTGCATAGACTGATCCTTCCATTGTCCTGCTAACTTCCAGCGGACTCACTATTTATGCCGTTAACTCTGAACTGGATTTTCCAGTGTCAGGGGTAGCTCTGATCAGATCTGTTCATAACCACTTTGTAGTCTCTCTCAAAATACCCCAGGATCTTGATTAAATCCTTGCCGTAGCATGTGCTAGACACGTCTTTCCCCCAATGTGGTACCCTTACCTCATGTAGTAACTATTTGGTTTCAGGGAGCACAATAGACACTTTTAAAACCATCTATGAGTTGCTTACTTTAATGTACAACAGAAAATATAGCTGGGTTCCGAAATTCAGGATTTAATGCTGTGATAAGTAGAAATTTCAGAAGATAAGTTAAACAGAAACACTAAATTAGTGATAAGTATTTGGTCATAGTTGTGGATGTATGGTTTTTCATCAGGAGGAATACAAGAAATGTTTGTCTCAGCTTTAACTGGGTTAGAAGTTGCAAATCCTCAATGCCCATATCCTTCAATTCAAAAAAGTTTTTTAAATTCATAGCTTTGGGTGTTTGTGGTGATCCCTTGCTTTTTTCCCCCCATAGAGTCCTGTTAGCCCTGTGTTGAATCTTTATTGCTTATATTCAATACATTTTCTCTTTCATCCCTCTTCATCTCATTTCTATTTTAATTTTTTGCCTTCTAATTGTGGTAAGGCATTGGAATAAGCAGCCTCTACATGGACTGCCAGTGATCCCCACCCTTGAATATGCCCATGACGTCCCAGAGGGTGCACTGGACCTGGGAACTCACTCCTAACAAGAACTACACCAGCAACAGTGTTCATCCTGGGATTAAGGTGCAAAAGATTATGGCTTCCACCTTCCTTGTCTTCTCTCACTCTTTCATTTGTTCTCTTGGAGAGACCCCCTGTAGCAAGGAATCCACGGCTATCCAACAGCCAGAGAGGACCTGGTGCCTGCCATAGATAGGTGAGTAAGCTGAGAGGTCTGAAAGCCCCCATCAAGTCTTCAGACGATGTCATTCAAGCTTACACCTTACTTTTAGCCTGGTGGGAGATCCTGATGGAAGCACCTCGTTGAATTGTGCACCATTTCTGACTCACAGGCACTGTGAAATGAATACTTTTGTTCGAAACTGCTACATTTTGAGGTGATTTACAATGTATCAATAAATAAGAAGGCATTATTTTTGCCTTGATTCAATCTTGTGCTTTTGCCACACTAGTATTTATTTCTGACATTATTTTTTTCCTTTCTTTCCATTTCTTTCTCCATGTTCATGTATGTCATATTGGGCTTTTTGTAACTGTGATTTATATTGTTCTTTCATGTCTTTATTGTTTCCTTAATGTCGTTTAGTAGTTTTGGAGCAGGTTGCAGTTTTAAACTATTTTGTTGTCATAGCTTTATTTTATGTTTTAAGTAAGGATATTTTGTTCCTTAGTCTCTCTTTTTACAATAAACTTACAAAGAATTAGACCTTGATCCTCATTTTTATGTGAAATTTGTTTTTCCTGAACTTTTTGAAAGGATATTTGAAGTAGTTTTTCTAACTTCTTATAGCTCCAGTTTCTTTTATTTTTCCATACAGAGTAAAAAAAAAAATAAAAAAAAAAAACAAAACAAAAAACCTGGCAGCTTGCTTTCTAAGTTTTCCCGTCTGTTTTTTCCCCACCTGCAGCGTCTCTTTTTCCCATTTCTGTTATCCCTGTTCCGCTCTGTCTTTCTCCACTTCCAGCACTTTCTTCTCAGTGTGGGGCCATGTCCTCGAAGGGAGCTCTGATTGGTCAGTTTTGAGGGATCACAGGCCTTAGACTGGCCCAGCCCCTTCCGGCTGAGGCTCCTGTGTACTCATTCACTCACCATCAAATCGGGCAAGCTCTCTTCCATTTCAACTGTCATTCTCAAATTAGCCCACCAACCTCCCCAGGTAACTCCTCTTGGCTACTTTGGGGTTCACTTATTTTCAGATCCATACTAGTCCCCACTACACTCCTCTGCTTTCTGAGACCAAATAAATTTTGGGAATATTGGTTGTTTTCTCTTACCTTGTATTTTGAGGTTTATGAGGATAATTTGTACCTAGACTGACTATGTTCAGGGCTATTTTATTTTTCTACCTAGCTCCTTTCATGTTTTTATGGACGATGCCACAAAATTCAGTAATTCTGCCCCACCACTGCTATCATCAGTCTGTGCACTGGGCATTCAAATCCCACCTGCTACCCTCTTTTCACGACCAAGGGCATAAATTACAAAGTGGGGGGTGGTGAGGTAATAGGGTAATGTGGAAGGTAAGTTTGTTACGGTGAGGCAATGAACCTAATTTTTCCTAGTTATACCAAATATGATGTAGAACAATTGCTAACATTTAGCTGAAAAATGCTGTTCCTTTCATCCCATCTCCTTCTATCCCCGTGGCCCTCTTACTGCTCAGTGCACATGCTCTGCCTTCCAAATGGTTCTGTCGAGAATAGGCTGTTAACTTGTTTAGGCACCTGGATTTCAAGAGTGCCCTGGAAAGGAAAAATGTATATCAACCTTTCTTTTTTTTAATTGCAGAGAATGGACCACTCACTCACCTGACAGAAAAATCCAGGTTCCCACGAGTCATTTTTATTACAATAGTTGAACCAGAGCTAAAAAAAGCAGAAATTACCACTTCAGAAATGAAAATATAATAAAAAGCAAAACTGAGATTTCCTTGGTGTTCTCTGTTCTCTTTATTCCTTGGTGTGAGATTATTTAAAAGAGTAGCAGTGTTATCCAATACCTTTGTAGCTGTTATACTACATGTCCCTAGGTACTCTTTTTCTTTATGATAATGTGGCAGGAAAATGGATACAGTATTCAATTAACAAAACCAAAATGTATAAGATTGAGTGCCACTTCTAGGACGTTGTCCATGACCTTGAAAGAAACTCCTATCTGCCACCTTCCTTCACTTCCTGTGTTCATGAGCCACTGCTCAGCATATGAAACACACTTTGTGAATCCCATAAGAGCTGCAGGAGTGAGAAAGGGAGAATCCGTTACAGCAGAAATGGACTGCACTTGCTTCAAGGCCACAACTCTCTTTTGGCTGTATATAAAAAGGAAGCTATGAGCAACACAACACTCAGAGTACAAATATATTGATTGTCAGCTTTTTCTTCATCGAAAAGGCTCCTTGACAGTCACATCTGTGTTGCAAACAGCTTTCATTTCCTAAAACAATGACCTTAATAGCAAGTCAGAAACACTAAAATGCCTACCCTTTGTATGTGTATTATATAGCTGTGTTTGTTTATGTACACACAAGCTTATATTATTGAAAATGACTGAGGAGAACAAATAAAACAATGAACTCAGTAGATGTATTTGATAGTCAGTGGCTGAGAAATTTACTCTGATATCTTTAAATAAAATGAAAACTATTAAACCTGCTGTCCACTTAAGCAAGTATTATTTCACAAATCTTGAGGAAAAACTGATGCCATAAAGATATTAAAGGATTTTAATTTTTTTAACATTTTTAACTGAACTCAGGAAGGAGACAGAGAATCATAATAGTATATAATTGAGCAACTTCTAATAACACATGGATTGCTAAATCTCTTTATGTATTTTTATGAAATTAGGCAAAAGAAAACCTACGGCTAAGTAATGGTCTTATCTTAAAATAATAGTCATAACAATAGCAATAGTTATAAAAAATAATGTTTGCTCAGCACTAAAGTAAAGAATAAGAAATCCAGAGATAAAATGCAAATAAGTATTGCTATATATTGACAACAATTTTGAAAATTTCAGGTATGCAATATTACCTGAGGTTTCTATGTTTAGTAGACATTCTGATTTGTAAAGAACTTCATGTAAAACACTGCATATACACACACAAAAAATGCTATGGTACGAATAGTAAGTACTCAATCAACATATGTGAAATTATCTAATTTATAGCACATACAGTCTTAAAGGGATCCTTATTACCCAATAAAATATTTTCAGGTCCTTGCAATGACAAACTTGTGTGGGGAAACAAATGTTATACATGTTATTTATAATAGTCATGACATGGAAACAACCTAAATGTCCAGGAGTGAATGAATGAATAGGCAAACATAGCATACACACACAGTAGAATAGTATTCGGCCTTATAAGAGAAGGCAATCTTGCCACTAGCAACAATATAGATGGATCTTGGGGACATTACACTACATGAAATAAATTAGACTGGGAAAGACAAAACACTGTATGGTCTCACTTATATGTGGAATTTTTTAAAACTCATTAAAAAACAGATTTGTGGTTAATAGAGGAGGGAGTGAGGAGAAGAGGAACTGAATGAAGGTGATCAAAAGGATATAAGAGAAATAAGTAGTAGGGATGCAATGTTCAATGTGATAATTTGGGTTAACAGTGCTGTAAGGTATATCTGAAAGTTGTTAGGAGAGTAAATCCTAAGAGTTTCCATCAAAAAGAAAAAAAAAACATGTTTCCTCTCACTTTTTTGTTGTACCTACCTGATATGATGGATGTTAACTATACCTATTGTGGTAATCATTTCATAATATATGTAGGTCAAATCATCATGTTTTCCACCTTAAACTTATACAGTGCTGTATGTTAATTATCTCAAAAACAAGGGAAAAAATAGAGATATTTATTTAGTAATATTTACTCTCATTTGTTAAAGGTAAAACCTTAATTGTTTTTTTAATTTACTAAAATATGCTGGCTTCTGTTTCCAGAGAATCACTGCAGGAAGTCTTTTCTTACCCCTATCTGCCGATTATGTGAGAGGACCACTTCTTCTAGGTTCCCATGTCATTGCTGTGTAAAAGAAGGGGCTGGACCAAATATTAGGAAATTTCTCTTGTAGGTCTAGATTTTAAATTAAATGAACTTTTTCATTATTTTTTTTTATAACTCCCCTCACCTCCGTTCTTAAACACCCCCACCGTGGTGCCTTCAGGTCATGCTTGAACTATTCTACTCCATACCTCATACTTAATAAGCATTATAAAAATATCTACTGGGCCAATTTAATGACTATCGAGAAATAAGCACACATTAACAAAGTTCAAGAAATCCTCCCTACTTTGATGAATGATCAAAAATGTTTTGATGTCTGTTGTACAAAGTCGTAAGAATTGCTTCAGATTTAGTACAGTTCAGGAAAACAGTAAATTGTAACAGTTGAAAGCATAAGCTTTGGAGTCGGAGAGTCCTCAGATCAAAGTCCAGTAAGATGTTAATTAAATGCACCTGAAAACCGAAATACAATAATCCTTGATATTTGTGGAGTGAAGGATTAAATAAGACACTGCTTACGAAGTCTGCACAGGGACTGCCCAGAAGATAGAAATCTCTCTACGAATGATACCTATTACAAGTTTTGTGATAAAGTTATGATTATGGCCCACTCTACCTTTCCAGGTCACATGTAGGGTATCTATAGTGGGTTTTTTCTCACAGAGGAGTGCTGAACCAAATTGAGTCTCTTTGATTTGAATATTGTAAAACTTCAAAGTGAATTTGAAATATACTCTTTAAAAAATTGGAACATGCCTAATTAAATGAAAACTACTGCATTAAAATTTCAGTAATATAAATTAATCACATATATTCTTCTTACATCCAAACATATTTTTAAACATTTTATTTCGGTTTTAAGTTAACTAATTTTTAACTTCATACAAATGTCTTAAAATTCTTTTATAGCTTTCTAGGCCTAAATAACGCTTTTTTTCTGCCACTTTCCAGGTGAGAAAAAGTTAACCAAGTGCTCAATTTATTCACATAAATAATATATATCAGTGTTACCAACGTGGTATTCAAAATACTTGTCAGTACAGATTTGTGGTCTATCAGAATGGAGGCGAGTTATGAGCAACTGAAGATGTTATTGCTTTAATGCACATCAACTGAATATAATCTTTCAATGTTACAAATTCCATAGTCTCCCCCCTGCTTTTGTGGTTTCAGTTCAATTACCTGTGGTCAACCATGGTCTGAAAATATTAAATGGAAAATTCCAGAAATAGACAATTCATACGTTTTCGATTATGTGCCATTCTGATAAGCATGCTGAAATGCTGGTCTGATCTGCTGTGCCTGACTCGAAAGTGAGCAATCACATTCTGTCCAGCATGTAGACACTGGAAAGGCTACCTGTCCTCTGTCACTCAGCAGCCAGCTCGGCCATGAGAGAGAGAGTGAGAGAGAGAGAGAGAGAGAGAGAGAGAGAGAGAGATTATATTCACATAACTTTTACAACACTATATTGCTATAGTTGCTCTATTTTGTTAGTTGTTAATCTCTTCTCGTGCCTAATTTGTAAATTAAACTTTATCATAGGTGTTTATGGGTAGGAAAAAACATACTTTGTATGGGGTTAGATACTATCCATGGCTTAAGGC
This sequence comes from Sturnira hondurensis, assembly GCF_014824575.4. NCBI lineage: Eukaryota > Metazoa > Chordata > Mammalia > Chiroptera > Phyllostomidae > Sturnira > Sturnira hondurensis. The sequence goes on from NW_028075269.1 coordinate 7,504,003, forward strand.
ACTGGGGCTGTTGGAACATATACTCATGGATAAGGGGGATTTATTTATATACTTTCTCAGTTCTCATTAGCACTTACCACCCATATTAATCACCATTAGTATCACATGTCTAGTTTTCCTAAAGGTGGAAATTGTTTGGCTTGAAATATACTCAAAGAGTATATTTCAAATTCACTTTGAAGTTTTACAGTATTCAAATCAAAGAGACTCAATTTGGTTCAGCACTCCTCTGTGAGAAAAAAACATTTACAGATATACTTCATGTGACCTGAAAAGGTAGAGTGAGCCATAATCATAACTTTATCACGAAACTTGCAATGGGTATCATTCACAGGGAGATTTCTATGTTCTAGGCAGTCATTATGTAGACTTATCTTACACTTGGAGACTAGACAAATAGATAGCTTACCCACACAAACCTGTAGTATGTTAACACTGCAGGAAATAGCACACTTACATTTATATGAAAACTACTAGAAACAGTGCTGAACCATGAAACTATTAACTGTGGAGCTGCTCTCACTCCTAGGCCCGAAGTAGCACAGGGCATAGGAGGTCCCCAGCCCTGGATGGAGAAAGTCAGTACACAGGCCCATCTGGAGAGGAGCCAGGAGCAACCTCCCGGGGAGGGAGCCAGGGAACCTAAAACTCACCCTTTCTCCCCACTTCTGGTCTCGTGCCATGACTTCCTACTGGCCAGACACTGTCAGAGGCCAGAAAGCAAGGGGCCTCCTCCATTGAGTGCATACAATTTAGACCCTTAAAGCAAAATATGGAATGAAGATAGCTGGAGAGTCGGTGAATCTGCAGAGACAGATACAACTGGCTTGTCTCCATCTCATTCTCAGAGTTAAACCAAATGAAGCTAAAGATGATTTTTACTTTGGCTATACTCTGATTCAGACACTAACAAAGGGTCAAATATTCTAAGAACAAAATAAATATGTGATACTATTTGTCATCAGAGTCTGTTATCTAAATTTTCTCTTACAAAAGTTGAATTTCTATTCCTCTTAATATTTAGAAATTCACATTAGTCCTGGCTGGCATAGCTCTGTGGATTGAGCATGGGCTGTGAACCCTAGGGTCTCAGGTTCAATTCCTTGTCAGGGCACATGCCTGGATTGCAAGCCAGGGCCCCAGTGGGGGCCACTCAAGAGACAATCACTCATTGATGTTTCCCTCTCTCTTTCTCCCTCCTTTCCCTTCTCTAAAAATAAAATCTTGAGAAAAACAAAGAAATTCACGTTGTATATCAATCCAGCCTCCAGAACGACACAGGGAGAGCTTGGATACTCCAACCTACTACAAAGAAGTACTTTCCTTAAATCCAAGAAAGACAGCCACTGCACACTCTGAACTTGGAAAACACACTCAGTGCTCACCTGAGTAATTGGCTCTGACTCAACCAGCGGAGCGCTTTAACAAATTTTAATAAAATATTAGTAATTTCACATAAGACCGATCACTTTGCTAACATTTATCACTTAAAGTCAGATGGTTACTCCATACTTTGTCCTGTAGGGAAACAGCTGCAAATTACATAAATAGTCCAGCAGAAAATAAACTTCTAACCTACAGGTAGGGGAGTTAATGGAGCAGGAGAAATTGCTAACACCTTACGAACAGAGCAGCCATCTCCCAAGAACAGTGGTAGACAAAGGTTTCCTGGGAGGCCAGTCGCAGCCGGGTTTAGACAACCTGGGTTTAGCTGGGTTCCTCCCTGTTGATCAGGGAGGAAGATGAAGGAAATACACCTGACACCTCCCATACAAACAGAATCTTCTCCCTGTGAGGTCCACTGAGTCCAGGAGCGAGGTCATTAAAGACTCCATAAGAATGAATGGGAAAATCTAGACATTAACAGAGGCAATGGGGTGTGACAGGACCATTTTGTTGGTAGTGAATAAAAATGTATTTTATAATGAGAACCAAGTAACTCTCCACAGGGTCTAAATATCTCGCAGTAGAATCGAATGACAAAAGCATCTCTGGACCTCAGGAAAACCTTCGAACATATGGTGCAATAAAAGAGAGGAGACCAGGCTAAAAATCAAGGAACTAGTATTGATGACCTGCTGTCAAAAAGATCATTCCGCACCTGCTACCTTAATATAAGTCCATACTGTAGTCTTCTTTGGAGCAGTCTCCATTGTATCCTTTTATTGAATAAACAGCCTACTTATAGAAAATCCAAGTCAGAAAGTTTGGGAATCAAGACATGGATTGCCTAATATCCTTCAAGGATATTACATATTTGAATTCCCTCTACCAAAATTAAATGAGCTAAATTATCTATTATGCCTCCAACTCTGAACCCTTCTTAAAGGACCTTAGAAACGAATCATTGACCCAATGACATCACATAGAATTAGGATGGTTATAGAAGAAATAGGCTACAGGTGATCAAATATTCAAGGGTTACCCCAGGAAGGCCAAAATTCCCCATTGGTCTTCGTAAGAGTTCTAAGCCTTCATTTTTCTTCTATCTATTAAACTTTGAAAAATGATCAACAAAATGGAATTTGGTAAAGTAAACTTTTGAGCAGCTGTGTATTTTGATCTTATAACAATTACAAAAAAAAAAAAGGAATTCTGTAAAATAAAACAGAATCATCTGCGTCCAACAACCCGAACTTCCCCAAAGTTTACATTATGGGACTTAATACTGAAGTGTTAACTCTTAGCAGGGAATGTTTCTAAACCATTTACGTTATCAGTTCAGACAGAGAACTCTCCCGTAATCTACTAACTGTTTGACCATACTCTGGGCCCAGAGCATCACGAGGTCCCTGCCGCCACACAAGGAAACAGGCGTCGTGCCAGAAGGCAGTCAGAAGTGTTCAGACACCCACTCCCTCGAAAGCCCAAATAGAAGCCTAAATATGCAGTGCCAGGTTCGAAGAACAAATAGGAAACTCAGAAAACCAATTTACGTGGAGTGTGGACACAAGGAACAAACTAAAATCTTTACTTGGGTGAATGAAAGGTATCTTTTATTTTAAAGTATCAATTCAAATCTACCTAAATTTTCAAGGCCTGTACAACAACAAAAGAAAATAGTAAAAACTGTGCTAAATCATAATTTAATGTTTTTAACAATGTCAGTGATAGACTTATGCATATTTATCTACTCAGATTCCATTATGTTGAGATTTTCCTGGAGAAGATGGAGACCAAACCTACCTTTATACCCGGGACAATCCCTGCACTTAGAGGTGCTTTAATATATAGCTATTATTGGTTCTCAGTCTTCGCTATGCATCAGGATCAGCCTGGAAGGAGACAAGAAATGGTGTCCTGGTTCCACTCCTAGAAGTACTGGTTCACCTGCCCGGAATGGAACTGGGCACTGCTATTACCATATGTTCAAGGCAATTTGGTTGCACATGGAGGGCTGATAATCACTGAGGCCCTGGAACTGGAATCACCCATTTCCTAAGTGAGAGGACTGGGGAAGTTATGCGATCCCCACAAAATCACTGTTAGTAGAAGGAAAACTCAACTTATCATCAGAATATATTGGTTTGAGTTGTGGCTTTCCTGCTGAGTAATAATGTGAAATTGGACAAATGACATCATCAACTCAAGAAAAGTGAAAATAAAATGCCTACTCAACTTCACAGCATTGTTGAGAGGATCAGTATAAACCTATGTGACACAAATTAGGTGAAATGATTTTTCAAAATGCAAAGTACTACACACAAATTAGGAATTGTTATTTGTAGTAGAGACAAGCCTGGAACACAAGTCTCTGCTATTTCCTATCTCTCTAACTTTTTAAACCATCCTCTTATTTATCAGTGACTATAGTATGTTACTAGCTATCTGGCATTATATAAATCAGCACATAGTACTAACCAGCTAATCCCCATACAGTGGTAATCAATTTTCATGGTCATGGCCCAAATGCTCTACAATTTCACTGCTCAGAGAAGCACGGATGGCTCAAAGCCAGCAGCTTTGGGGTCACCAGGCAGCTCGTTGGAAATGCAAATCTCACATCTTACCTCAGACCTACTGAATCTGGCCAAATCTTTAGTTTCACTAGATCCCCAGGTGACTCGGTGAACATTCAAATTTGAAAAGTACAGTTCTACACGATCTCGAAGTGTCTTGGGCAAGATAGAACTAGGGCCAGTGACATTTGAGCAACTCTTTTTCTATTTTAATTCTTCAAAAACTAAAAAGGAATATGCTATATATGTGTGTAATTCTATCTGAAACTATTGGATTAAGTAAACTTTTCCTTTCTCTACTTAAGCTAAATAACAGCATTCATTGTCTTTATTTAATCAAACTCTCTTTAGATTCCTCTTCATAATAATCAATTCTCAGCAGCAATTTTGATTCATTTGGATGAATCACTGTAAGTTTCTATGGAGACTAAACAATCTCATTTTAGATGAATTTTTTCAACAGAAAAGATTAGACTCTATACAAAGGCCCCCATTGACCTTTAACTACCATCTCTCCTGTCCCCAAAGCCACAAGCTCATATCACCCAGCGCAGGTTGAAACTAATTTATGACTCTTAGGGGTGAACAAAGCATGCAGCATATTATTTGAATCACATTTTCTTAGTAAGGAAGACATACATTTAATCAGAATATTGCAATATGGGGGGTGTGGTTAAAGGAGAATATGGTCTCATTATTCAGACATTTTTAAAAAAGGAAAAAAAGAAGTAAATAGTGTTGCCCACTTTTTCTCAAAGATGCTGTGCTCCAATTAATTACCCTGTCTTAAGTTATCCCCTAGGCTCTGCACAAATTAGGAGTGTCTAGGTGGAAATTCAATACGGTTAAATCTTAACAAATGGCAGTTATATGAGTTACTCAGCCGTCACACAGACTCTGCATACTGAATGAATGGAAATTTCCTTACAACCCCAGGTTTCCCTCCACATCTAATTGGGTATAAATTGCTGCCTATTTATAGTCGATCTGTGAAGAGACCTCAGTCCCAAAGTGTCATGGGCTGGACGTGTATTGCAAGATGCTTACATGAATTTGTTTCCACAGGACGTAATGATTTTTGAAAAGTGTACCCATGAAGCATGAGCAGGGCAACGAGATGTGGCCAACATTTTGTGAATCGAGCCTCCTGTACAGAAATTGAAAGTGATCCACGGGGCTTTGGCAGAGGAGGGGGAATAGAGACTCCCGTGGGGGAACTGCCAATTTCGCTTTGGAAAGAAGAAGGACTGAGGGAGAATCAAAGGCTCAGACATCAGCTAATAGCTTGTTAGGGAAGATGAATTTGCTGGAATAGATATCATTCTCTACCTCCATTCCCAAGAAAAACGCTGATTGTCAGTTGTAAACATCATTTCTGGCACAGTTCTCTGGAATGCAGCTTGTAGTGATTGAATCTAACAGTGCTAAGTGTGCTAGGGGTAATACAATCAGCTATGAATAGCACCAGGCTTGTTTAACGTTCATTCATATAAGTCTATATTATGTCATATGTCTTTTTTAATTTAATACTGCATGGGACTGTGTCACTTTTTTCACTTTCTGCAGGAACATTTCATGCTAAGGCAACGAGAAATGCTCATCAGTGCACTCACCAATACTGATTGTCGCTTTGGTTATGTTCTCAATGTTTCTTTCACCAGAAGCATTTCTCCCTGTGCTTTCTCATTCCCATACTAGTCATAAGGACTCATCTCTGTCAGGCATTTATGAGCAGCCTGTACAAAAACATTCTTTATGACTATAAATGTGTTCCTCCTCAATTTATAGACAAAGAGATAGATGATCTATCAAGTGTAGTGCCTGGGGATGATAGAATGGACATTTATAATTAGCCATAAAGAACTCAAATGTTCAGGAGTTTCCCTGAGGATGGAGTTTCTACAAGTTTCCAATTTCCAGCAAATACTCTCTGTTATGGAGCATACGAGGTCCAGTTCACTACAACTAATTAGGATTCATTGGCCACAAAAACACTTAGGTATTCTAGCTTCTGGCAGAGTATAAGAAAAAGGAAATCAGACAGGTTTCCAATCCTGGTTCCGCCACTTACTCGCACATCACCAGACCCTTCAGCGTGCACCCCTGCGGAGTATCCCCCCCCCACAGAGTATGATTGCAGAGACACAACAGGGCAGTGTGGCACATCTAAAATCGTGCCCAACACACAATAAAAAGGGTTTCAGTAAGTGCCACATCTGTTTTCTTCTGTTTAAAAAATAGTTCACAGTGTTTTCAAGAAGATCAAAAGCGAGAAATTGGGTGCAAATAAACAGCACAACAGAAAGGCGTGCTATGAAAATACAGTTAGGGGGTAATGTGAATACCCATATGCCCTTTGTGATAGATGACTCTGAGACCCTGTGGAAGTTGGTTTAAGTTTCTCAGTTGATTTTGAGCATAGTAAGAATAACTATAAAATTATGTGTTACCCAAACTCAAGCTATGTGTCTATATGTGTTCTAGAATTTCTTTTCAGTCAATTCATATATCTAGCATCTCACTCATGCTGGGACTCTCTGGGGTGTCAGTCTCAGAGAATAAAATTAAATTTTGATCTGGAAATTTTTTGATCATGTAGCTCATTCATTCCATCTCTGGCCAACACCTTTTGACACACGGGGATGTAACAGTACATCAGCCCCTTTGCAGTTTTGTGGACTCACAAACACAGCACATGCCAGCACAACGTACCCTGCATATCTTCTGATACTGATATTCCGCCTGTATGTAACACTCGAGCCATATCAGTGATCAAAATAAGTACTGAAATACTGCTTCCCCACTGGTGAAGAGCTAGCTGTGAAGAGCTTTTCCTGAGCCTTAAAAGGTCCTCCTAACCTACAACCCTCCCCCTAGAATCCTCTGCCCAGCCCCACCACCAAGCAACCAAACGCACTTGCACTTTCAAGGTTCTGTGCTGGTTCTAGGGCCAGTCTATCCTCCCTGACCCATGTCTGTGTTGAATAGTTGAGTCATTTACTCATCTGTGTCTGGGTCCCTGTCCTGATTCCTCCCAGGGTACCAGAGAATATCGCTACCAGATTATTTCCACAGCTGCTTTATTTCTCCCGGCCCTACTCCCTCTGCCATCCCACTGACCCTTGACAATAGTACTAACAGAGCCTAAGGATGAATCTCCTCTTTTTAGTCCTCAGTTTTACATCTTCTGAGTCACGCTGGATTGTCCTTTCCCCACACAGAACTTTTGGACCTTTATCCCAGGCTAGTGCCATGACATTGATCCCTCTTTCAAAGTCTTCTAGTATTTCTTTGAGTCTGACTGCTCTGACAGCAGTCTACTACAAGCATCACCATGTTCATCTCTATGAAGGAGACTGAGGGGATTTGAGAGGTTATTCTTAGTGCTGTGGCAGAAGTCCTGTTTGGCATCATACTCTCCAAGAAATGTTAGATGCTTCTTAAAGTGCAGAGATACGAAAGAGGAATAACTGGTCTTAGTCAGCTCTGCCACAATACCTCCCAGAATGAGGTGAAGCAATGAAAAGTCAGGATGGGTCATGGTCAGTGATAGAAATGAGTTATAGATTGTGGCTGTTCAGAATTGATCAGGGCTTTGTTACTTCATTCTCTGGGCTCTTAGTGATGAAGTTCTAAACAATGGTAAGAATAGTTGAGAGCAGTGGAAGACTCAAGGCCAATGGTCTTTGCTTTAATTCTACATCTTCCCCTCTATTAGTCCCACCCTTGAAAAGAGCTCCAGTTGGTAAAGTTCTCACCCAGTTCTCTCTGCTTCTGTCTTGGTCCTTGTTAATCTCTGATTTTTTCCATTCACTGGGCTTCTGAAGTTTTTAATCTGTATTTTACCAACCCTTTAAATTTGATAATTGCTGTAGTTCCCCCTACATAAATCATTGCTCCCAGCTTTTAGGGACAGAGATTTGAATGTGCCCTATGACTCCATCCAATTTCTGTGACTCTTGAAAACTACCTTGTCCTCTTCTGCTTTCCATTTATTCCACTGGTTTCTATACAACTGTAACTCAATAAAATGTAACCACTGTAAATTATTTGTGATTACTATAGAATTATTCAGTTTTTTTAACAATTGACTTAAAATTATTCATTTTATATAAATGAACTATTCTTATTAATAGATAAACCATCACACATATTTTTCCAATATATGGAAAAAAGCCATGGAACCTTGTACTTCAGTTATGTCTCTGAATTGTGTAGGAAGGACGGTCTCTCTCTTTACTCAATGGGAAGAGGAAAATAACTGAGGATCAGCTCTAGAACTGAGCCTCCTGCTAGAACAGTGTCCAGAGCCTTCAACCAAAGACTCTGAGCTTTAGAAAAGCAAGGTGTCTGCATGTACCTGCAGCAGGAGTAAGTGGCATTGAACTGTGGAAGCACAGGGCTCTTAAGTCCTTCTGTGAGGAGCTGCCTTCCTATGAATGCTTTTGTTTTCCCCTTGTTATGATTTTATATGCAAAGTGAAAAATCTTAATTTGTTGATTTTAAATACAGTTAGTGAACATGTTAATGCAATGACCCCTATCCATCTGGCGTTGGTTTTCTGGATACACAAATTAGGCACTCTCCATATGTTGATGCTAATAAAACGATGTGGCCAGAATGAGACAGAAAAAATCATTTGATCAATTAATCCTCCTGGTTCTCCGTATGTAGCTAATTCTCAGACCTGCCTTCCTCAGACTCTCCTATTAGTATGTCAATGCCATAGGGAATCACACCTATTGATCTGGGTGATAGTCAAAGACTGCTGTTGCATTTTGAGCAATAAGACTTCCTTTCTGGTTCTCCATCCCATGTAGCAAAACAAAATATCTACCTGTGCAATTAGGCAGAGAAAAGATAAAACAGGCTCCCATTAAAAAACTGGTTGTATGGATTTCCTTTCTTTCCATCTCCAAAATTTACCTGAGAATTGGCTGGTAAATTTATTTTTAAATGTGGTTCCCTGGGCTTCACCCCAAAGATTCTCATGCAGACTTCCTTAGGGATCAGAGCCTAGGAATCCAAAGTTTCAACTCATATTTAGAGTAATGTTGATGCAAACTGCATTGAGGTACATGACTCAAGGGACCGCAGACCAATTCAGAACAGATGCTGTTCACTTCACTGTTCAGCAGATTCAGTCAAATATCTTACATATGCAACAATGTGTTCCATTACATTGAAAATTAGGTTTTCTGGCCAATTTCCAGGTAAAGTTTGGAGATGGAAGTTTCTAAGAAAGGACATTTTAACTATGATTTGATATAGAAGTAATTAGAAGTCCAAGTAATATATTCAACTACATATTTTTTAATTTCCTTGTAGAAATCAATGTCAAAGAACAAAATGGTTATATATAGAACTCCCTATATATAAAAAGCTCCAAAGATGAAAAAACAAAAAAATTTAATAAATAAATGTACAGAAACACAAATAGCTGTTGGATGTATAGAATATGTAGGGAACAAGTCATGTTGCCAGCTTGGGAAGTGTTTTGGGCCGAGGGAACTTCAAGTGCAAAGGTCCTGAGCAGGAGCATGTTTGATGTCAGCACGGAAACAGTGTGTGGATGTCACAAACTAAAGTGTAGTGAGCAAGGGAATGAGTAGTTAGAAACACATGTTGACACTCTGCTCATACTCCAGCAACAAAGGGCCCACGGAATAGCGACATCTGCTTGTCTAAGACCACTGGGAGCCTTGATCACATCCATTCTCCCTAAAGAAAAGGTCACCTCAGACATGTTTGGAGTCAAGGCTGGAAAAAAAGGCTGTTTATTAAACAGGCGAGTGATAACCTTAAATCTAGCATTATAGCATTTGGAATTGGTAGAATTAGAAATCTATAATACCTTCAGAGGGCAGAATGAAGGCCAGATAATTTGGGGTCAACTTAAGGAAGAGAACTTTAGCAGTTAAAATGCATAGAACAAGCTGCTTCAGGCAGCGTTGTAGTTGTTACAAGGGAATTCATCCATAAAAGGATCACTACCATTTCTACCATTTCTGAAATTATAACTTTTCACTTTAAATTTCCCACAAAAATAAACTGAAGACATAAACGGACTGGAGCAGGAATCTGCAGAGTCTATGAGACTTTTGTAAGGCTTTCCTTTTAGTAAATTGGGAAGTATATATTAAGGAATGGAATTCTATAGATTGTTATTTTTTTCTATGTATAGGTTATAGCAGTTACACTTCTGCCAGTGTATTGTGAGAAGGCTTGTCAAACTTTTGACTTTTGCTAATCTGAGAGGTGAGTGAGGACTCATGTAGTTTTGGTTTACATTGATTTTATGATGTGTGAAGTCAAACAGGTTTTTATGTTTTAGAGCCAGTTGTATTCCCTTTTCTGTGAACTATTTGTTCATTTCCTTTGCTTATTTATTTATTGAATGGTTGGCTTATTTCTTATAAAATTATAGAACTCACAGCCATTTTTCTGCAATGTGGTTAGCAAATGCTTCCCAGAGTTTTATGTTTGTGTTATGACTTTACTTATTATGTTATTCTAATATACATTTCAACCAGCCTTTTAGTGGACTTTTCCCCTTTACTTCTGGACTTTGTATCATACTAAAAAAGGGGATTTTTAAAACTATTTTTCATTTATTTGACCAAAATTTTTAGCAGATCATTTTTCATGTTTAAATCTATAGTCCATTTAGGTGTGAACTATGAATCCAATTTAAGTATTTTACAGGTGATTGCCCATATATTCCAACATTTATTAAAAAATCAATCTATGAATTTCTCACCAATGCCACATTTACCACATACTTAAAATCTCATATATACTTGGTATTATTTCTGGAATTTCTATGGTATCTCATTGATTGTCTACTGTATAAATGCACCAGCCTATTTTAATTATTCTAGGTTTATAATATGCATTAATATGTAATAGAACTATCCCCTCCCCCAATTAAACCAATGATGTCCTGGGCATTTGTGCTGATTATTTTATATTAAATTTGTACAAAAGAAAACAATATATGAAATTGGTATTGATATCACATTCAATTTATAGAATAAATAACAATATGAATTGTTAACATTATTTTGTAAGTTCTTCCGGGAATATGGTATTGAATTTCACTTGTTTATATTTGTGGTCCCAGTAGTATTTTAGCTTTCTTCGTGTAGATGTTGCATGTTATTTGTCAAGTTTATTCTTTCATGTTTTTTCCTTGTTTCATTTCTGTTTGTTCTTTCTCAAAAATGAGATATTTATTGAACAGGGGTTTTTATTTTGAAAGGAGGAGAGAGTTGGTATATCTGGTGCATGATACAGGGTGCTTGTATTCACTCCTTATGCCTAGGGTCAAGTTTTAAAAAGCTTTGAATGCTATGAACTCTGAATCCTAATTGTTTTGCATTTTTAAAACTACATTAAATTTAATTTTTAATTAGCTTATAACATCATACACATTTAAGGTATTAGCATTCTTTTGCCATAATTATATATTGTAATATGATTGGCATTGTAGTGATATTAATCACATTACATAACGGTAGTACAATATTATATACTATGCATTAGATCTCTATGGCTTAGGTACTACTCGATATAAGTGTGTACCCTTAAAAACCACTACCAATCTTTTCCTTCCACCCCCTATTCCCTGCTGACCATCCATTTCCTCTCTTTTTTTACTGGTTTGATTTTTTTAGTGGGTCTTATTCTTTAAACACCAATTAATGCCTAGTGATTTTTAAAAGGTAATGTGTTATTTTTGGAAGACGACAGTTCTGAAAGCAGCATGAAGCTAGAATCAGATTAGCTAGTTGCAAGGCACCTATTTAATTCAGAGAAAAATGTTATGTGCTCTCATATTCAGGAAAAATAAAGAGAGAAAGTCATTACGTACTAAGGACTGATTACATGCTTAATATTGCACTAGCACTTACAGAACTTTCCCCCACAGTGGACTCAAATTGCACCCTTTCCTCCAGCTCTTTAAATCAAGGCAGCCTATTAATTTAGCAGCTACTACTGGTCTATTAAAAGAGACTTAAATAAAAACTGATTTGTTGTAACGTATCAACACTCTTCCCATAATAAACCCTTCCTTCTATAACAACTGGTTTTTAACTGTTTGCTCTTTATCTTGTTCTTTTAGGTCAAGATCACATCTCTGTGACCCTAATTTTGAAGCCATGGGTCTGGCAGCTTCAGATTCTATCTCATCCTCACCTCCGTAACCCCTGGGCTTTTATTCTTCTTTACCAATTCTGACTCAGCTGGGTCTCTTTCTCAACCAGTATTTTTCACGGTCAGGTAACAGTGTTCTTTATCATCTCTGATCCTGCAGAAGTATATCCTTAATCTAGTGACGGGATCAACTTTAAGATTTGAGAAAAGAAGAATTGAAGGTAGATTATATTTGGAGACGCAATAATCCTAGATTTCACACTATAAAAATGAGGTCACACTTCATGTGTATCTGGTCTTCCTTGGTTTGATATTTTCTACCTTCAGAATGGCTGCCTTTCAGCCACATCCCTGTCCCTCAGTTATTTGAGGTCATCTGCCTCCTATGAAATCTTAGAAAGTTTCCATTGGTATCATACTCTATTTACAGATGCCTTAGGGCAGCCAGCTTGACCCAGGAATCTCCCAGTTGAGTACAGAGTCCCTCGTTCTGAAAAATTTCTCAGTCCTAAGCAATTGTTATGTTTAGTCACTGTACTTCTGATGCTCAGTCCAGGCTCCTTCTTGCTTTTTTTTTTTTTTTGATTGCTGTGTGCCTTTCTCAGGAATAAAATTCCCTATCATCATGGTACCTACTCATGCACTTACCCATTTTTAGGACACTAACATCCCCTTTGGCTGCTGCTTGCTCCAGTGTCACCTCTAATGATGACACCTCCAGTGCTCACCTTTCTCCAGTCTACTTGAACACACCCCTCTCCTTTTTTCCCTGGATCTCACTGTTCTGCTCATTTTTCTGCAGCCAGCTGGCTTGAGCATTTAGGTACTATAAATATTTTAATATTTATAGATACAATGCTTCCCTTTTCTAGAAAGCACACACTACTCAAATGGTTGGTTCTGACTTATTTCAGGTACAAAAACAATGCACTTATTCTCACGGCCACTTTTACCACAGGACCCTCTGTTGTGGACCCTGGCTCTGTGAGTGGAATCTTTCCTTTGCTTAAATTGGATGAGCTCACTCTTGAGCCTTCTGTACTTGTGTTCTCATTTCTCCACTCCATACACGTTCATGTACCTCTGACATATGAATGGGCTGAAGTTCAGAAGTTCTTTACCTAGAGCCTCCAGACCCCACATAAATCAGTAGATGCAGTTAGGAGCTAGACTAGGTAGGAGAGGATAATGTATATTCAGCACTGCTCTGGTCTGTAACAAGTTGATGGACCCACCCCAGAGTTATCAAATGTCTACTCAACTCTCAAATGTCAAATGTGGTTCCTTTTCTTCTGAATTTTCTCAAGTGGAATCAACTGTTTTCCATTTGTCACATCACTTCATGCAGACCCTTTCACTGCTATAGCTCATACTACTTTGAGACCATGAAGTCATAAGACAGCATCCTTTAGCAAACTATTGTCCACAGAGCACACTAGAAAGACAAAGGAGAGAACTTTTGGAAACTGAAAGACTAGAACTAATTTCTTTCTTGTCTATACATTCAAGATAAATGATTTTCCATGCTAAAAGGTACCTGAAGGATGCATGCAGACTACACGGATTCTAAACTATGTCTAAGTCACCAGAATGATGACTTCCTCTTCAGCAAAAATTTCTAACACAGTCTTCACATCTCGATCCACTTGATCTAACACATTTTTGTTTACTTCTATTTAACAAATATTTTAGTTAGAACTTCATTTTGCCCAGATGCTCTAACAGGTATTTGTAATTAGATTTAGTCATTTCACATATGATTCTTTGAAAAACTACTATCATTGGCATTTAAAATTGAGCATATTAACACTCAGAGACACTAAAATAATTATCCTGCCTAAGACAAGTATCTACTATATTTTGGAATCTGATTGAAACCTAGGAATGATTCTATTTCCCCCAAATAGAAAGATGTTTCTTCATTATTTTCTATCAAATGAAAAGATAAACTGTTTCTAACAAGTATTAGGAATTACTGTACTATGGTAAGCAGATTCTGAACTAGTCCTCAGTGATCCCCATCTCCTGGTGTTCACATCTCTGAGCAATCCCCTCTTCTTGGGAGACAACTGGATTTTGTGACTTGCTTCTCACAAAGAGAATACAGTAAATGTGATAGGATGTTAATTCTATTAGATTCCAAATAATTGTGACTTCTGTATTGTTCTTTTGCAAGTGCCCTCTTTTTCTTTCCTGGTTGCTTGCTTTGACTTGAGAGGCTATGTGGAGAGTCCCGTACAGTAAGGGGCCAAGGGAGTCCTTCAATCAATAGCTCATGAGCCACTGATGCCCTAGCCCAATACTCGGCGAAGAAGCAGATTCTGCCAATGATCGTGTGAGCACTCCAGGAAGCAGAGTCTTCCCAGTTGTTTCCTCAGGTGATTATGGTCCCAGACCAGTGAAGGATCTTGAAGTAGAGGATCCAGATAATCCATGACTAGATTCCTACCACAGATATTGACATAATGAAAGTATGTGTGTTTAAACTGCTAACTTTTAATGTAGTTGATTACACAGCAATTGATAACTAATACACGTGTACTTTCTGTCATTATTTGTTACTTCTGTGTAACAAATAACACCAGAAATCTAGTGGCTTAATAAATAACAGTCATTTATTTTTCTCCCGAATTTTCAATGTTGTAGGAATTGTTGGGTTGGGCTTGATTCTGCTCTACAATATCTGGAGCTTCACTGGGATGATTAGAATATCTATTATACAATAATAGTGATATTGGTAATAACAATAGTGGCTAATACGCCCTGAGCTCCTCATGAGACCTTCTGTATGTTTTACGTGTATAAGCTCATGTAATACTCAGAACAACTCAATGAACTAAGTATTGAGGCACAAGTAACTTAACCACCTTATCAGTGTAAACCAGCTGATGTGCAGACCTGAGATGCAAAAAGCTGGCATGCAAACCCCTACATTTTGCATTAGCAATTGACAGCTCTTATTCTTTCTAATACCCTCTCACTAGGGGCCTATTAATAGGAGATAAATGCAGAAATCGCCCTGTTCCAATCTACCTCACTACTGTGGCTAAAATTAGAAAGTGAAGACAAGCTGCTTACTAGTTAGATTTAAATTAAATAAAAATAAATCAAGTATAAATATATTTACAGGATGAAATAGGGAAATATCTTTGAGGATATATATATATATATACACACACACACACACACACACACACACACACACAGATTAAGGACAAAATCTGACACCAATAGTAGGGAAGCAAATATTATCAAAGCCTAAGTGTAATCGGCAGTAATAGCTTATTTTCTCAACTGAGTTTGAAGATTTTACATTTTGCATTGAGGGGTAAAGAATCAGATTCCGCGCGGGCCTGCGAACCACATGATCAAGGTTCGATTCCCAGTCAGGGCACACGCCTAGGTTGCAGGCCAGTTCCCAGCAGGGGACTCAGGAGAAGCAACCATACGTTGATATTTCTTTCCTTCTCTCCTTCCTTTCCCCTCTAAAGATAAATAAATAAAATCTTAAAAAAAAAGAATCAGATTCCAATCGCATTTCCATATACCAAGTCTTCATATGTACCATCTTCTGACGAGGAGTTCAGTTTGTCCGCGCCTCAGACCTGTCACTCCTGTACCCCTTTGATTCCCTTAGTGGTGGAGGGGTTTACACCAATATGCCTTCATATTGGCACTGAGCGGTGTGAAGTTAGTAGCCTTATTCAACAAAGTTTCACTTCAGTAATTCACCTGCATAGTCATAAAGCCAGAAAAGCCAGATTCCACTACCATTTCAGATTTGCAACCAGTTTTGCGATTTTGGAATATAAACTAATCTATGATAGTTACACTGATTGACTAACTGCTGGGGCTACAATGATCCTGACCACTGATCAACATGTTCAACCACTTAATAGCTATAAATAGGAAGAAATGCATCAGCATATCCACACATACCAATCAAGCACAAATTGGAGCCAAGATCTGCCCAGCAGCACAATCACAAAGCACATATGGACCCTGCCTTCAAGGGGGTCTGCTTAGGGAACTGAGACTTAGACACATACGACATGAGTCAACACAAGAGAGCAACAAGGGGTGTCAAAGACTGTGAGGAGCTAGTGCGATAAGATTAACAAACATTGATATTCCAGCTAACAGTGAAAAGCACATAATTATATGTCAGTTCTGAATATTATGCATATTATTATTCACTTGGAAATACAATTTTTTAAAGTGTGAAAATGCATTTTTCACATATTTTACATGTACTAGGTAGAAGAGTGTACCTCAAACAACAGCATCCTGAGATATGTGTACACTGGAGATGGGAAATGTTAATAATAAAAGGATGTAGTGGCTAAAAACTGCTAAATGAAAGAAGTGGTTGTTTTGTTCCTTTGTAGCACATACGGCTATTGTACTTAGTAAATAATTCATCTGATGATTTCCTTAATCTCAGTCTAGCTCATTTTGAGAAAGAATTCGGCTTTGTTTTTATTTTCTTTTATTTTTGCTGTTTATCCCCTGAATCTATTACAGCAATTGAGGTACTCAATAAATAATTGTTGGATAAATGAATAGCAAACAAAATAATAGTTAACAATTAATCACATGAACTAATCTCATTCCAATTACATGAAATTAGGAACTACAGACTGATGGCAATCAAGTTTCATGCAGACAGGGCTCTTTTGTTCTTCATGAGGAAATTTTGTGGGCACACTACAGACACAAGTTCTGAATGAACATGCAGACACAGACTAACACTTCGTTTCTCCATTTTTGACTCAGCTAGGATTTGCTTAACAGGTTAGAGAGTGACATTTTTCTGGACTCCACAAATACACTGAGGAAACTTGTTAAATAGTGTGTTGTACAAACACCAAACACCCCAAATACTCAGCATTCCCCAGCTATTTCATAAACAAACTTCAAAAGGTGATTGGTTTAATTGAACCTTCAAAGTAGGTCAGGCTGAAAGGGCAGAGAGTGTATATAAATAGTCCAATCGCTGCCAGTCTCGGAGAGCTAGTGATTAGATTTCAATCTGATCATAATTAATACGTTATTAAAATCCCCACCAAATAAATTGGCTTCATTTAACTGAGAGAATTGAAGTCACGCAAAAGAAGGGAGAAGGGAGAATATTCAGGGTGAAGGTCTGCACTGTGCAGGAATTCCAAACTTAGGCAAACCTACACGGGCTGTGTCATTTTTCTGCTTGTAGAAAATGAGAGGTACTTTTATTTGGTAATGGTCTGCTCATGTTTTAATGCTTTGGGAGTTGACAACACACATCCCCAAATTTGTCTGTGTTAGGTCAGAGTCATGAGTCTCTCAACCCATTCCTTTTCCTCCATCAAAAGAAACCAGCGAAGTGCATTCAGCCTACAGGTGTAGATATGTGTATAAAACATGTGTGTGGTTTGCACCGTGCCTACAGTAGAGCAGAAGAGTAGACATGTAAATGTTTGTTGGAATGGATGAAATTCTAATACCAAAAAATAACCCAGTAATGTATTTTCCGAACTTTTTTCTAGTTTTTAATCTGTAATTTCTTACTGGGTCTACGATAGAATCAGCCTGCCTCATGTAGGAAGTACAATGTTTTTCAGAAGTTGTAAGAAAAACCGTATTGAATGTGTGCTCTATGCCAGGCACCAACTCTCATTTTACCCTCATAACAACCTTATAAAGCTGGTGCCATTCGTATTCCTATTTTATAGACGAGGAAACTGACACTTTGAGAAGTCACACAAGTGATCCAAGTTTGTGCAGCTTAATATGAGAGGGCCAGGATTTAAACAAAATCCTTATGTGTTTAAAACATCGACTTCTCTTAACTCCAGCTTTCACATTAAATGCAGTGAGAAAAACATCAGAACCCTCTCCCCTGAGCATAGCGATTCTCTCTGTGTCCTGGAATCTCCCACGTCAAAATATTTGGAGCGGGTCAGGGGGAGAGGTGAGGTCTTGGTGCAAATGCGAATTCATCAGCTTCACACAGAGTTTACAGAAGGAACATATTCAGACCTACTGAAGAAAGGTGGAGCCCTGAAGAACAAAAAAAAACAAAAAACAAAAAACACCTGCCACACCAGAGGGAAGCTAAAAGAAGTGAAATACAATTTTGATTAAACATTATTAATATTTTTAGTACTGGCTAATGTGAAAGGCAAATATATTGTGTATCTACGGCAGCTAAGACTGAGGTCAAAGCAGAATCTCAATCATTTCAAGCACCACGATCAACTAATCGAGACCAAGGGTAGCAGGTTAAGGGAGTAATCTCACTACTGTTGACAGAAAGAGAAAAACTCCTAAGGTAGAAATAGGTGACCATTTTGCATACTTTATTGGGTCACCCTAAACACATTATTTAAATCTCTCTAAGCCTCAGTTTACTCTTGTATAAAATGGGGAAAATAACATCTAAAGAGGAGGAACAATATGATAAATAAACATGTATAACGGAGTGTCTCCTGTGTAATAGGCACTGAATGAGAAATATCTTTTTTCTTAAAATGGCAAGCTTCTACGTGTATAGTCCATAACCCTCTTTTGAATTTTGGCTACATACTAACCTAAAAGGCTATTTCTATAGCCCAATAACTACATTACAAAGCCACCCTGCATGATAAAAATGAAAAAAAAAACATGTAACGTTGACTTGTGGGTTCCCCAGAATAGCAATATGTTCATTTTCTCAGAAACCAAATGCCCTTTCTAGACACTGACCAATGCCAAGGTCATTCTGCATCAGGTATTCTAAAAATGGCATAAAGATGTTTTCAAGTTAATTGTCTTCATTAGGTCAGACACATGCCCTTGGAGCTAAAAGAGAAGGATTTATCCGAGAGAAATTCAGCAGCCATTTTGGAGTCAGTTCTGCTGGGCAGAGTTGTTCATCTACTCTGGGTCAGGGTCTACTCTGGGACTGGGTCAGTCCTTGTGTGGGCCTGTTACACTCCCCTCGTATAGGATCTTCTTGGCAGTAGGGCTTGGGCCAGTCTTCCCACCAGCACCACAAAGGACACGGAAAAAAAAATGGAGCAGAGGCCAAGGCTTTGGCAGAAGGCATCTCCATTCATTAAAATCCTCCATGCACTCACTAGATGTGGGGCATTTCTGATACACTCTCCCAGGAAAGGCAGGGAGCCTTGCTTTGCCTCTCAAAGCATATCCTGCATCTGTTTTCATGGCAAGCTGCAGTAAAAGTGCTCTGTCAAATCAATGATTGGGGAGGTGGGCAGAGGAGAAAGACATGTGTGAAGACAAATTGGAAGCACAAGGACACAAGCGTACTATGGTATTTGCACTGTCAAAGGGATGTGGTTCTAGTGTTAGAAGCAGGTGGTACCAAAAGTAGGGAAGAGAGTCATTCACATTTATTAAGCACTATGAGGACTACTTCACACCAACCCTTTATTTAGACCCCCATGAACTATTTCTACTGTGCTGATATGCACTGGGAAGGAGAGGAACAAGGCAACCAGTGCTCCTTGTTTTTATAGAATTGACTGTCTGGTAAGGGAAACAAACACCGAACAATTCATTACAAGTGTGACATGTGTTATAAAGACAAGAGCAAAGGGTACTAGAGAGGCATATGGCGAGGAAGAGTTCCAGTTAAGATTCCTGAGTATAAAAAACACAGAAGCCATTTCTAAATTTAAACTGAAATGAGTTTATGAAATGAATACTGATAGTTCACAAACACCAACAAAGAATATATTATTCAGGAGTCTTAAACCACAGACTTTCAAGGTCAGTTACAAGATGCTTGAATCCCTTCTTGGAAACTCGGTGATGATTACATTCCAATTGCATTCCCTCCAGTTCCCTTTACTTTTTTTTATCTTTTCAAAGTTTTTATTGTTAGGGGATGACACAGCTACTTTTTCAGTATTTCACATTGTTTGAGACCCTGAGGATAGTACCCAATGAAACCTATCCTGACTACCAGAACTCGGAGAGTAAAGGATATATGATACTACATATATATAATGTTGTGAGTTCAGTTAAGCCATCACGCTCACACATATAATAGCTTAAATAAGGGCAGTTTCTAGACATGAATATGGGAAGGAGTATAACGTGTCCACAAGACGACTCAACAACCAGAGAGTTTTTGCAGAGCCCTCATTCCATCTCCTGAGAGGCAACTGTGGAATTCAAGTTTTAATATATTTCATATCTGGAAACATATGTGAGAAACAGCCTGGGATCTCTAACTGAAGATGATAGTGAAAGGTGGCTTTTTGGCATCAGTAATAACAAGAACTAACTGAACTTGGATGATTAGTGTTAATACAACTCAATGTTTTACCCTGGATTTGGGGTTGAGTAGTCTGAGAAAACTCAGAATATACAACATGGTCTCCAGAAAAAGTCCAGCCATTGTTAACATACTGAGAGCAGTTGGTGTGACTTCGATGTAACCAGGCAGCCAAGGAGAGTGGATTGTAATGCACATGTGTGAACAATGACGACTTCACTGTACTGGCAGTAGGGGCAGTAGACGCCATTGAGTGAGTATGTGCACTGCATGGCTGTCAAATTCAAAACGACTGAGCAAGTAGAGCAATGAGTCTGCATCAAATTTTGTGTTAAGCTTGAACATTCTTCTGTGGACACTATTCAGATGATTCAAAAAGCCACAGTTCTGGGCAACTGGTGGTTGGCAGCCTTGTCATGACAACAGCCTGTTCATACATCATATTTAGTGCAGAGTTTTTTTGTGAAACACTAAATCACCCAGGTGACTCAGCCCCCCAACAGTCCAGGTTTGGCACCCTGCAACATCTGGCTTTTCCTAAAAATAACATAACTTTTGAAAGGGAAGAGATTTTAGACCATCAATAAGATTCAGGAGAACACAGCAGGCAGCTGATGGCAGCTGGGAGAACTGTGTGAGATCCCAAGGTGCCCACTTTGAAGGGGACTGAGGTATTGTTCTACATATCGTGTTTCTCATATCTTCTATCTTTTTCAATAAATGTCTCTATTTTTCATATTACATCTTTGGATGGCTTCCGGGAAGATGCCATATATGATTCTATGTTACCCCTAACATTTTGGCCAGAAGAGATAGTATGTTTTAAAAAAAATGAATCCTAGGTAAAATTTAAATGTTTCCTTTGTTAACATGCCCTTAATCTGGATGGCCTCATTTGAAAATTATTTAAATGCTATGTATATCCAGAAATTATGAACAAGTAGAACTATACTTTGGTGAGAATGCAGATTAGTACAGCCACTGTGGAAAACAGCATGGAATATCCTCAACAAATTAAAAATGGAACTCCCTCTTGACCAAGCAATTCCACTTCTGGTACTATATCCTGAGAATCTTGAAACACCAATACAAAAAATACATGCACCACTATGTCTGTAGCAGCATGATTTACATTAGTCAAGATCTGAAAAGAGTCCAAGTGCCCATCAGTAGATGAGTGGATAAAAAAAGCTGTGGTACATTTATACTATGAAATATGATGCAGCAGCAAAAAAGAAAGAAGTCTTGCCTTTTTGTGACAACGTGAGTGGACCTAGAAAATACTATGCAATATGAAATAATCCAGTCAGTGAAAGACAAATACCATATTATCTCACTTATATGTGGACTCTAATGAGCAGAATACATTAACAAACAAAATAGAAATAGAAGCACAGATACTTTGAACAGAGAGTTCCAGAGGGGTGGGGTGGGACTAGATGAAAAAGAGTGAAAGGATTAGTCAAAGAGCTTTTGTGCTCTACTCCTGGACACCAACAATGATCAGGGGATGGCCTGGGGGAGGGGTGCAAGGTGGAGGTGTGCAAAGTGAGAAAAAGAGGGGACAACTATAATAGCATAAACAGTAAGATACAATTTTAAAAAATTGAAAACATACTTTTACTGCTTCCATAGAGGATTTCCAAACTTAGTTTTTATCCTCTTTATAAAAATTTAAACTGAGATTTTCTTGAAAAATGGCAGAATTTCTTTTCTATTAGATTATTTCTCCATTATTCATGTAAATGGGAATATCTGAGGTTTAAAAAAATGAGAGCTCAAGAAACCAGCAAAAGTAATTCACAGAACAACTGTGCCTTCTGCTTAGAGGTGGATCATAAATCACAGCAGGGCCTCCTTCCTCCCGATTTGCACACAATATTAAATAATGAAAAATGATTTGAATTCTCACTGTCAAAGAAGCTATCAGGGTCACTTACATCTTTCTAGCCATTCATCACCTTCTAAAAATATTCCTCAAGAAGAGGGAGGCGGGGGAGGTAGAAGAGGGTAAAGGGAGGATAAATGGTGATGGAGGAGACCTGACTTCAGATGGTGAACATGCAATACTATATACAAATCATGTATTATAGAACTGTACACCAGAAACCTATATAATTTTATTAACTGATGTCACCTCAATAAATAAAATAAAATATAAAATAAAATAGAGAATAAAGATAAAATAAATGGCCCTGGCTGGTGTAACTCAGTGGATTGAGCACGGGCCTATGAACCACACACAATTGTGGTTCAATTCCCAGTCAAGCCACATGCCTGGGTTGCAGGCCAGTTTCCAGCAGGGGACTCACCAGAGGCAACCATACATTGGTATTTCTCTCCTTCTCTCCTACCCTTCCCCTTCTAAAGATAAATAAATAAAATCCTTTTAAATAAATAAATAAATAAAATGAAAACATTACTGAACATTGAGAGCTAGAATTGAAGGTAACATTTTAATTGTGGTGTAAATATTTGAATAAACTATAATAAAATCATATTTTATTGAAATATTCAGTATCTATGACTAATTTAAAGAAAATGTGGGCTTGGTAGTAAAGGCAGGGAGAATAAATATTATCCCAGCCATGACCTTAAGAACCACTGTATCTTCCCATATTTCCTCTCTTACTGTTTATTTACCTTAAATAAATTTCCTGTGCTTCCCTCTTACCTGCCCTCCCATTGTATGTTAAGTGCATTATTGGTGGTTAACATTGCCATTTACTCCATAACACAGAGAATATCAAGGGGATCCTCGTGGAACCAAAGGCAGAATGGACGGGGTAACATACCAGCAAATACTTACGCGTTAAAGCTTAGTTTATACCAAGCACTTCACCTATATCAGTTCATTTAGTCTTTCTAAGATGAAAGGGGTTAGGTACTTAACAAAATGAAAAACTGAGAGGGCAAAGAGGTTACTTGCTGGTCCAAGGAGAGAAAGCAAGAATATCACAGAGTTGGGGTTTTTCCCAGGCATCTCTGGCTCCAAAGTCCTCCTTGTTAACCACAGTGTTAAAGGGACCCTGCTCAAATGTTGGGTTCAACTTCATATGGAAACCATTTTCCAAAGATACAGCAAATACCACTGGACTGACTGAGTGTTGAAATCATGGGGGAGGTGTTTGCACAACAGGCTGGAGCAGCTACGACATGGAACCGAACTACCTCCTAATGAAACACCTTCTATAAATATTGCACTTTATTACTTCATGAAGAAGAAGCAATGAGTATAGTATTTTGTTTGTAGACAATTGCATTATGTCAGGAAAAAGGCACTAGTCGCTGTTGCTGTCATTTGAAATGTAAACATCATCTCGATGTGTAATTTGATGTTGGGCCCAAAAAGGGTGAATTGTACTGGGTACCAGTCATTAGTTTGGATGCACCAAGTCTCTGAACACTCTTCTTACATTTATGGAATTCGGTACCTATGGGACCACAGGACCCTTCATGGAAATCAGATACAGAGGCCTCCACCAAAAACATATATTTCTATCAAATTAGGTTGAATCAATGTCTAGCGATCCACAACAATGTGAATGTATCTAAAGCCAAAAAACCTTTACACTCAAAAATTTTAACTTTTCTGTTATGTATATTTTATAACAATAAAAAATAATTTGTTGGCCCTGGCTGGTGTAGCTCAGTGGATTGAGTGCAGGCCTGAGAACCACACGATAGCGGTTCGATTCCCAGTCAGGGCACATGCCTGGGCTGCAGGCCAGTTTCCAGCAGGGGACTCACGAGAGGCAACCGTACATTTATATTTCTCTCCTTCTCCCCTTCCCTTCCCCTCTAAAGATAAATAAATAAAATCTTAAAAAGAAAAAAAATATTTGTTAAAGCTAGTAATGTGAAAAAAGCAGGCCCTAGGCAGACACAGCTTTGTGGAGGGTGGCCTATGTACATACATAACTTGGAAGAAACAGTATAGAGGTTCCAGAAGTGGCGTCCAGAGTTCAGCGTCCACAGAATTAGCTCTGTAAATTTTAGGGTCATTTCCCAGCGTCACCACTGCATCAATTCTGGAACACGGTTTTGTACATTATTCCTACAGCATAGCCTCAAAACTCTCCAAATCTAGTCCTCTCATCCTTCTAGGAACCCAGTGAGCTACATACTATCTCTTAATATTTATTTTCTGCTCGAACAAGTTTAGATAGTTTTCTGGTATCTGTAACAATGATTACTGATTGAAACAAACAATAAGATTAAGTACTGTTTATTAGTTAATATTTAGTTTGTGCTAAGCACTGCATTAAATGATTAATCTTCATTGTGTCATGTAATAGAAAGAGATGTAAACTATGACTAACCTCTGTACAGTGGAAGGAAATGAAGTTGAGTGGGATTAAGTAGTTTGTCCAAGGCCCATGTGGCTAGAAATTGGTAGAACCAAGACTGGAACCCAGGTTTGCATGATGAGAATATGTATGCTCTCAGCCACTGTTCTATAACAATTACTGGTGGAGGGTCTTACACTAGTATAGTCCAGTGGTACTGCGCCTTAGAGATTTGAGAAAACTAATATCACATCTTAAACTGATAACCACCAAACTTCCCGTCTGAAGAGTTGATTTGCAGATTTGATTAAGCTCTATTAGTGATCCATCCTTCTGGGCCTGAGATTACCCCTCTGTAAAACTGAGGGTTGAACTAGGTTTCTCTACCACTGTGTTATTCAACAGTTCCAGCTCACTAATCAGAAGTCTCTCTTCTTATCTGCCTTGTTGAGGAGGAAATGTGGGAAAAAGCTATTAATGAACCACAAATCCTTGAAGCTGTCCTCACGTCCTCTGCATCCCTCTCCTCTCTGTGCCTCCATAGAGTCATGTTCTGATCCAAAGTCCAAGGAAGTTTTCCCTGTGCAACCTAGATAATCCAAGGTCAGGCTTCAGAAGCTGTTGTGTAACTGCCAGTTGAAAATCAATCGTACATGTCCTGAATTCAAGGACATACACACACAAATAAGCACAAATCACTTCAGACAACATCTGGTCTTTTGATTTCATAAGAGAAATGTCATAGGGTTATGTTTTTCTCAGTGTCATCTCAGAAAGGCACAGTATTCCATGGGGTAGGCTTTGGGCCCAAGAATGAGAAAGGTCATTCTAGCTGAATTCGAGGATTCTCCGAGTGGCTCGGGATGTCACTATAGCAGCTGTGTTTTCTTTGCCCTTGGTCAACCAATCAATGCCTGTACTCCAGTTCTTTTTTTTTATTACAACTGCTGTATCAGCTCTAATATTACCGATACTCTCATCAACCAAATTAATTGTCAAGATCTACTGCCCAAGTAGGAACTTCAAATAAGAGACTGTGTCATCCCATTGTAGTATTTGAAGATGGTTGAATATAAACTATAATTAAAATGGTAACACCTGTGCTATTTATCTAATCTGTGCCAAGTATTGCGATAAGAGTTCCATGGGTATTATTACTGCTGTAAGTGCGGCACCTGAAATGGTAGGTTTTATTATTAACAACTTAATTTTATACACAGAAAAACTGGAGAGGAGTAGAGGTTTCCCCAAAGTCACATAGATGATACTGCAGGCCAGCCTGACTTCAAGGCCTGTGTTCTTAATGCCTCATTGTTGAGATATTAATTCCCACTGAGAATCAGTCTGCCTAAAAGATACACTAAACACAATATTTCTTAGAAATGTCAATGGGATAGCTGAGCTCACCTTTGATCCATTACTGAAGAAAGTTTCTTTTCAGGTGGAGTTTCAGTAGTGGGAGACACATGTGGATGTACTCAAACTGACTTGATGGTGGCAAAGAAGCAAGACCAAAGAGCACATGAGGACAGAAGCAATGATATAATTTTAAGTGCAGACCCAGTGGCAAAAGTTGGGCTAAGGACAAAAGGCAAGGTCACTGACCACGTATCTAAATGAAACAAGCCAAGTGAAGAAAGAACTCATGAAATCATCAATTTGCAGCCACGATAACAAAGTAGCTAAAAACTGGTTCTTATAAAAGAATTACAGAGTGGTTCAAATGAAAGATAGAACATCTTGTGGATTCCGGGACTATGGTTCAGGAGCTTGAATCATCTTACTCACTGAGGTGTGACTCTGTATCTGAAAAGATAAACCCAACAAAGCTGATGTAGAAGGAATAGACAGACTTCACAGTCAGCTGAGAAGACAATTACAAAGACTATTGTAATGTATAATAAGAAAAAAAAAGCTGTGATTCTAAATTGGATGGGCCCAGATTTTGAAAGAAATACCTAGAGTAGAGAAGGGGAAGTAATCAGGCATCTAAAACTACATCAAATTAAAAAGCTCCTGCATGACTAAAGAAAACATCAGCAAAATAAAAAGGGAACCAACTGTATGGAAAATGTATTTGCCAGTGATATCTTGGACAAATGTTTGATCTCCAAAATATATAAAGAACTCATACAATTGCACACCAGGAAGACAAATAATCCAATTAAAAAATGGGCAAAGGACCTGAACAGACACTTCTCCAAGGAGGACACACAGAGGCTAGGCACATAAACATATGAAAGGATGCTCAGCATCACTAGCCATCAAAGAGATGTAAATTAAGACCACAATGAGATACCACTTCATACCAGTCAGAATGGCCATCATAAACAAACCAACAAACAACAAGTGCTGGAGAGGTTGTGAAGAAAAGGAAACCCTAGCACACTGTTGGTGGGAGTGCAGACTGGTGCAGCCACTGTGGAAAATAGTATGGAGCTTCCTCAAAAAACTAAAAACAGAACTGCCTTTTGATCCAGTGATCCCTCTGCTGGAATTACACCCTAAGAATCCTGAAACATCAATTCAAAAGAGCCTGTGCACCCCAATGTCACGGCAGCATTATTTACAATAGCCAAGTGCTGGAAATAGCCTAAGTGCTCATCGGTAAATGCGTGGATCAAAAAACTGGTACATTTACACAATAGAATACTGCAGAGCAGAAAGAAAGAAAGAACTCCTACCCTTCATGACAGCATGGATGGAACTGGAGAGATTATGCTAAATGAAATAAGCCAGGCAGTGAAAGACAAATACCATAGGATCTCACCTATAAGTGGAACATAATCAACAAAACAAATGAGTGAGCAAAATAGAATCAGAGATGTTGAAACAAAAAGCAAACTAACAGTAACCACAGGGGAGGAAAGAGGGAGATAACAGGGAGAAAGAAGGAAACATGTACAAAGGACCCATTGACAAAGATAATGAAGTGGAGGATTGAATGTGGAAAGTGGGGGTGGGTAGGGCAGGGGAGAGTAATGGGGGGATTGGGACAACTGCAACTGAACAACAATAAAAAATTATAAAACTTGATAGATATTCCAATAAGCCTCATTTAACAAGAAGTAACTGTCTGTTAAGAAATTAGGCCTTGCTGAATTTCTTAGGGCTGGGAGTGGGGGAGTTGGGAAAGGTGCAGCCAGGGTACCACAGACAGACACCACGGTCTTTTTGGCACAGATTTCTCTCATTGTACAAATTATTTCTTCAGTGGCAATTTTTTTCATGTATATTCTGAGCTCGGGATATATACCGGTGAATGGGATACATACTGGTGAGCTCGACAAGGTTCCTACCCTCACTAAACTTACAATGACTACGAAGAAACAAAAAAAAAGAATAATCAGTGACAACTGAATGGGACAGGTGCAGCACGCAAGGGTTTGGTGATAGTTTCCCAGGAGAAAATGTACTTCAGGTGGACTAAGGGATTGGTAAGGGTGACTCTGAAGAACGGAAGCAGGGACAGAGGAGTGTTCTAGGAGAAAGGAACAGTGTTAGGAAAGTCTACTCAATGAACACTAAATTTTACAAAGAGTCAAAGTGGAATATGTTCAATTTACGAAGGGAAAGTGGAAGTTGGTGAGGGCAGCCAGGTTCCTAGAAGGAAGCACAGGAGGGCCTTGTAAGCTTACATTAAAGAGTTAGTACCTTTTCCGGAGACCAGCTGGGAACCATGGATAGGATGCCAAGGAAGGAAATGGCATGACCGGCTCTGCAATGTAGAAAGAGAGCTTTGTTTCCCCTCTGCTCTGTTAGGTTGAGTGGCAGGTACTATTTCCCTAGGTGAACGGATGAATGCCTGTGGTCACCCAGAGTCTGCTCATGTAATGGGCTTTATGAACCTATGAAGTGGAGGCAATTCTCTCAAGGTGATCTCACCCTTTTATTACCCGAATATAACAAACAATGACAGTGACTTGGAGCTCCCAAGTGCTTGATTTAAAAAGTCAGACCCTCTCCATCTAGTTAATTCTGATTCCAAACTGACTACTAGTTCACATAGTTGTTGTTTGTACCCCAAAACAGTGGTTCAAAATGGCAAAGGTGGAAAGATATTATTAGCCCTCTGGATCAAAATTTCTAATGGTCTTGCCTTTTTAAAATGGAACCCCAAACATAACAGTTAGACATTTGCATGAATTATCTTCTCCATCCCTTTATATTCAGTCTGTGTGTACTTTCATTCTGAGGTGGTGTCTTGTAGATGACACATAAAGTGCTGAATAGTTTAAAAAGGAGAGCCCGGAACAATAATGCTACTACTCATTTTAATAGGCTTCAGGCACTATTATAAACATTTTATGTGCCTATCACATTCAACTTTAGAATTCTCTGAGGTTGGTATTAGTGTTATTCCTATTTTTTTAGCTAAGAAAACTTAGATTTAGTGAGGTTAAATCACTTGTCCACAGACACAGAGTCAGCAAGCGGCAAAACTTGTCTTCTACGCCACACCCCTCCTATAGCGAAGCACTTGCTTTAATCGCACTTCAATCTTCACACCTCTTTCAGAGAATGATGCAAGGAATGTCACAGTGCTAACTATCCAAACTGGGAATGGTGGAAACCATTTCAGAAGTCTGCCAATTATAATATCAATTATTATATTTGAGCTCAAATGCGAATGTGTTCTAATAGCAGGACAACCCTATTGAAAACAACAAATAAATGCAATTGTTAATACTGTCTGCACTTCCCTCAACAGTCAAGGACTTGGAAACTCACACTGAGACGGGAATTTGGGGAGTCAGATTGTATGTGTGCTACCGGAGCTGGTGGATTGTTTAGCCTGTATCTTCAGAACAAGGTGTTAAAGAAAAAAAGTCAAAATTGCCAGAAGCAGTGTTTAATCAAAACAGAGACTTGACAAAGAGACAAGATTTTTAATCAAAATTAAAGGTGAAGCAAGTGGTGTCAGTAGACTGAGAAAGTTCTTAGGACTGAGAGAACAGAGAGGCAGAAACAGAGGTGTTGCAGGCAGTCCCTGACCGGTAGACCCAGGCTCTCATTACAGAAAACGAGTTGTTCGGACTCACCCTCCAGTCACGCTAGACAGGTAAAAAGCTTTTTCATCCACTGTTACTTCAGGGAAGACCCTTCCTAGTAGGTTGGGGTTGTGGATATGCCAGAACTTTTTCTGGAGTCCAGAAAGTCCCACACAACGTACAGGCAACAGCGGAGAATGATTGGAAGCAAAGTCTCTAGAGACAGACTTACTAAATTCAACACACAATATCAGGACTAACTGTATGTCTTCCAGCACCTTGCTTACATTCTTTGTGCTTCAGTTTCTTCATCTATTAATTAAGACTATTAATATATGCACCATTAACAGTGCTATAAGGAATAAATGCATATGCCACTGAAGAGTGTGTCACTATACATATTGATTGCTCCATCTTTCTCACCAGCACATCTCTTGCTGGGAAGTCCCTGCTGTTGAAAGTTTCAGAGTTTTATAGCCTCTCATTTCACTGCAGGTTGGAAGAAAGCTCAAGTCCATTAATGGCCAGCTGGGCAAACATTAGCAAGGCAAACAGATGCAGATTGCAACAATATCCTCAAAGAAAAAAATAGAGCTGGTGACTTGTTTCCACAAATGGTCACATAGAGGGAATGGTGCGTGATGGAGAATTTCTGAATTCTTAAGATGCTGAAGGAGAGAAGGTGCCATCTTCTGACTTCTCCAGAGTCTGCCATCCTGAAAGCACAGCTGGCCAAGTACATTGGCAGTACAGTAGCTCACCTAGCTTATCTGAGGGAAATACTTCCCTAGACTGTGAGTGGATGCCTGAATCTGTGGATAGAACCAAACCTGATGTATAATGTTTTTTTTCCTTATACATAAAATGGTGTCACCTGAAGTACTTCCCTGATTCTCTGTGCATATGTGCATTGTCAGCAACACTACTCTTGTGCTTTGGGGCCACTGTTAAGTAAAATAAGGGTTGCTGGAACACAAGCATTGGGATACCAGTCAATCTGATAACCAAGTCTGCTACTAAGTGACGAACGGGTAGATAGTGTATACAGTGCAGATTCACTGGACAGGGGGACAATTCATGTCTCCAGCAGAAGGGAGCAGGAGGGACACGATTTCTTTGTGCCATGCAGAATGGCATGCAACTCAAAACATTTGAATTGTTTATCTCTGGGACTTTTCATTTAGTATTTTCAGACTACAGTTGACTGCAGTGGACCACAGGTAACTGAAACCACAGAACAGGAACCCATGTATTAAAGAGAGACTACTGCATGGGCTGGAGATGTTATTCCAAGTAGACAGCAGCTTGCTGTAGTTCCAGGGCCCAGAGGACTGGCAGGGGCATCACACACTGAAAGACACCTGGCTATTGCATTATTTGAGATTTGGCCTCTCAGACAAAGTCATTTACCAAAGGTATGAAAAGGTTTAAATACGTCCTAATATCAGGAGGCAGATAGCAGAAACAAGATCCAAAATCAAGTAAAGATATATTACATAGCAATTAAGCAAACATTTTATTATCACCTCCCAACCACCAGTGAGCCTTCCATTCCAGCCATGTTAGCCTAAGCTGAGCATGACATATGACATGGACAGTCTCACCTTCCAGCCTGACTCCTGGCACGAGCATATGTTCATGGTATAGTCTTTCCTGTGAGTCACACACAGTAACTATGCTATTCACTCAGCTTTTATTGAATGCAGGTTCACTCAAAGTAGAACATCAACATACATTAATATCCTACTCACACTCAAAAAATTTGAGAGAAATATATAACACACCCACATAGCAATCAATGCAGATAATGCACCTGAGTCCAAGAGTCTCAGTCTGCAGGTCTGGGACTCTGCAGACAGTCTCAGTCTGCACAGTAGGCAAGGGAGTTGTCAGAAGCTTGCAAGGAAGGATCTTCAGAGCCAGGTGGGCAGTGGGGCACACGAATTCCTCAGTCCAGCAGGACAGAGTCTCCATCGGCCGATGCCAAGGGAGATCAGCATGGTGTGGAGCAGCATTTGGGTGTGTGGAGCTCAGCTGTCTCAGCAGTGGCTTGGAGCTTGACTCAGTTATACCTTGAAAGTGGTGGACTTCCCTCTTCTGGGTCTTTCAATAAGTCTCTCAGCACCCCTGATGGCAAAAGAGCTATTTTCCCAGAAGTCTATCTATGGGTGGTCCCGCTCTGCAGACCTGTCTGTTCTGATCTCATGTGATCACATATCTGATCACATCCTAGATATGTCTCCTTGACAAATGTCTCTGCTCTGACTTAGGTAGTTTCTCTCCTGAAGCAAAGTGTCATGGCTGACTGGCAGCCATTTTCTTTGATGCGTGATTCCACTTTGTTTTATGTGCTTTATCCTATCTTGACCAGACCAATGGCCTGTTATTGGTCCTGCTGCCCATACTCCTACTGGTCACCATTTCTCTCCATTTGTCAAATTCCTATTACCTTTCAGATCTAGCTCCAGAAACGTCTCCTTGATAGACAAGGCCTGGATGACTCTATCCTGAAATGGAGTAATCCCCTCCTGCAGAACCCCTCCTAAATCCATCAGATAGGCCTAGAAGGAAACTTTCTGAACCAAACACTAGATAATATACTTAATATCTATAAAAAGGTAACTATCATAAGTATGTATTCACAAATAAGCTAGCAAAAGAAATTAGCCAAAAGAGATTTCAGGTACGGGGTATCTCAGTAGAGCCTGCAGAATACCAGTGTTTGTTTTAAACACATGGGGACCCGGTGACCCAGATTCTCTCACAGCCTGTGCCAGCTCTGCCAACAATATTTAGCAGGCTTCCCCCAGGTGGGGACAGAGCCTCCTGTACCAGGCCGGGAACATGAACTACAACTACCTGCATTTTTTACCTAACTGATCAGCTGCAGGCAGGTCATTGGACTTAATGTTTGACAGGCCAACTGACAGATCCCACTGGAAATATAGAGACTCAACAGAAAAATAAACCAACATCCTATATTTAATAAGTCCTGGAAAGAAGATTTCTTTTCAAAGACTAAAGCAGAAACTTAATGGCTCTCTTAGAACCCACTATTGACATTCATTTGCTTCTGGGACATGTGGGAGATGGAGCATTGTTAACATAGCCTTCTTCAGTGATTCCAGGACTTACACTAACACACAAAAGTGTCTTCCCCATTGACTGCTGGTGTGGACACATGCAAAGGCTGGTTGTCCTGATATTGAATAAGGCAATGTCATTCCTGCAAACAAGAGCTAAAATCAGGTTCTCTCTTCACTCCGCTCTGCCCGAAAGCCAGGAAAGGAGGATCTGATAGAAGGATATCACCAAAGACAAGGGATTTAAATACACACATACACATACATGCTCACCATATACACAAATTCTTATCTCAAGAAACAGGGGTTTTTTTCTAAAAAAAGAGAAACCTCTGTAGACTGAGCACAACAAATAGAATTAGATAGGTATATCTTTGTTTTTAGACAAATTTTCCTAAAACACACATTTTCAGAATGTGAGAGAGGCAACTAGGAGTATTTGTGCCCAGAACAAGAAACTGACAACAAAAATATTTTCCACAAACCAATGAGAAGAATTTTTATTGCAACCATAGTGCTTCCTGCCTTAGGGCTAGAGGAAGTCGCTAGGGTGTGTTTGATTGAGGCTTGCTACCTGTTCATCTTTTCAGAGGGCTAATTAAACATGGAGTGCAGAATTCCTGAGCTCTCCTGGCCAGACTCTTGGCATGAGAAGGAGTGAACTATAAGAAGCCACGGGTTAGATACACATTAGGTGGCAACCTGGCCAAAACATTGCTTTTCACCAATAAAATCCCAGCAACATAGAAAAGCACTTCATCTCTGTTTTTTAAATTTGGTTCTAATCAATTAGCTTGTAATATTCTAAGACCAAAAATCTAACAATTTCCAACTCATATGGAAAATTTAATTGTGTTCAACGTTCTAACTTTGTCTCCTAACCCTCACCTTCCTATCTCACACATATAACATAGCCACATTTTTACCAGATTACTCTACACAGATAATAAACTGTTAGGGGAAGTAGAGTATAAGTATGAATATATATATTTATATATATAATAATGATTTTAGCAAACGCAATTCTAAGTCTCATTCAAAATAGATGTTTTCATAAAGGATAATGGTATAGTTACATATAATGTCAGACCTGGAGGCATAAAACTTGGCTGTGTTAAATTTTATCCTGTGCAATCCTTAAAAAATAATTTAATTTATATTAGCTTCAATGTAACTACCTGTAATAAGGCAATACTCTCAGATCCACTGTTTCTATACGATTAAATGAAGTAATAAAGATGAGAACTTTTCAAATGCCAAGCATCATTTTAATAAGGCATTGTCCGGAAAACTGTAATGCGATGAAAATTAACGAGGTGATGGTTAAAACGTTCACCTCTAGGGGCTCTGTAATCAATAGCAGTGAATACAAGTGTCAGGTGTGCAAGTGTTCAGCTGTGTAAACTTTGTAAAGCCTCCACACTTGAACGTAAGCTGCCTCATTTGTAAAAAGAGAATGATAATAATAACTATCTTGCAGAGTTAGTTTTTCAGGTTTAAATTACATAATGAGTATTAAGCTGTTAATACCATGTCTGACAAGCAATAAGTACTTAATAAATAATCAGCCAGGGTCTCATTGGGAAATGTGTGGCTTGTGCAGGTTAGGGTAACTTGAGGTGCATTCAATGAAAAGGCAATTTGCAAAGAGGTGCAGAGAGCATTGGAAAACCACAAGCAACAGTACAGGGCTATTACCATCACTGTATGGAAAGGCATGAAAGCATGGAGTCACCTGATGCAGCAGAAGAGTGTAAGGAAGAGAAAGGTGCCTTAAAACATGCTAAGAGCTTTGATAGAGGGACTCCCTAGACTAGGAGTTCTTGCATGCAACTCACTCTTTTCCTCTCTTCTCTCTATCTCTTTGTTCCATTGACCAGCCCAAGTAAAATTTAGAAGACAGGGAAGCCATTGATGCAGTCCAGGATTCAGCTTTTTTTTTTTTTCCCTGTATAGAGTCAGATAGTAAGTATTTAAGGCTCTCAAGTTATTGGGTCTCTTGAAAACAGCCATGTAAGCAATGAGAGTACCTAGGTTTCAATAAAACTTTATTTACACAATCAGGGTACAGTTTTCCAGATGCCTGATGTTATCCACATAAATCAGATCCCCAGTGGAGAGAGGAGAAAACTGGAAAATGAATCAGGAGGGACAGATGGAGGACATCCACCTTGAAGCAATGTTAGCTGTTTTGGCTTTTGTTACGCTTACTTTTAATATGACTACCATTTAAACTATATAGGAATGGAACATATTGGCATATTTTCTTTCCTTTTTTAAAAAAGTATAACCTGTCATTTTATTTTATTTTTATTGTTGTTCAAGTAGAGTTGTCTTCATTTTCTCCCCACCACTCCCCTGCTCCCCACCCTTGAATCTATCCCTTTTGACTTTGTCCATGTGTCCTTTATACATGTTCTTTGATGACCCTTCCCCTATTTTTCCCCATTATCTCTCCCACCCCTCCCCTCTGGTTACTGTTAGTTTGTTCTTTACTTCAGTGTCTCTGGTTATATTTTACTTGCTTATATGTTTTGTTAAATAGGTTCCAATTATAGGTGAGATCATATGGTATTTGTCTTTTAACACTTGGCTTATTTCACTTATCATAATACTTTCCAGTTCCATCCATGCTGTTGTAAAGGGTAGGAGCTCCTTCTTTCTTTCTGTTGCATAGTATTCCATTGTATAAATGTACCACAGTTTTTTGATCCAGTCATTTACTGATGAGTACTTAGGTTGCTTCCAGCACTTGGCTATTGTAAATCGTGGCATATTTTCTTCTTCTGTATAGTATGTTTGCTTAACCATGTAAATCTTACATGGGTATACTACAGAAAGCTTCAAATAATCCAAATTTTATAAGCTCCAGGGAAGTAGAGACTGCATTTTCTTCCCATCTGTAAACCCTGGGTCTAGCTCAGTGTTCTGGTGTAAGGCAGGTGCTCAATAAGTGCTGAATAAATTAATGAATCCCAATGTACTGGTTGTTGTAGAAAAGATGAGGTCATCATTTATATAGAAGCAAAACATATATACAGAGACTACAAATTTTAAATACACAGGCTCAATAAACTTTGACAAAGTAGATACATCCATTTCATCATCACTCAGGTTTTTAAAAAAAGTCTGTTTTATGTATTAGAAGTATCTCTTCCTACCCTGGCTTGTATTTTAACTTTCTGAAGGGGATTTTCTGAAGATCAAAAGTTTATTCCAAGATTGCCTAATTTATCAATTTTTCCTCTATAGTTTTATTTTAAAGGCTCTTTAAGAAATATTTTCATACTTTTATAACATTAGAATATTATCCTATGTTAACTCCTAGAAACTTTATTGTTTCCACAGTCTAAAGAAATATATTTGAAAGAAATATGATTTTGTGTATGTTATAAAATAAATGCCAAGATTCAGTCTTTACTTATGGATATCAAATTGACCCAGAAGCCTCTATTGAAAAGATCATCCTTTACTCATTGCACAAAAGCATGCCATCTTTGTAGTTCAAGTGGGCCCGTTCTAAACTTTCTATTCTAATCCATTGATCTACTTACATAAGATATTTGTCTTAATTAATATACCCTTCTAAGAAGTATTGATAACTCAAACTTTCTTCTTCAAGATTATTGTGGTGATGTTTTCCATGTTATATTTTCAAATATATTTTAGGATCAGCTTTTAAATCTCCACTAAATTATGGCAGATATTTTTATTACATATACTTTGAATCTGTGGATAAATTTGGCGAGAATTTTTATTTCTCTAATATTGAGACTTCTGATACCTAAATATACTATATTTAGTATAGTATATACTATATATATACTATACCCCATGAATTCAAAGATTCTTTAATATTTTATAGTTTACTTTTCTTACACATCTAACAAATCTTTATTAGATGTATCCTTAGGTATTTTATGTTTTAAGTGCTGCTTAAATATAATTTTTTAAATGTCCATCAGTGTCTGTTATTGGTATATTGAAATACACATGGTTTTTGTATATTGGCCTAATGCCATATAATTTTAGTTAATTCAGTTACTGCTTCTGCAGAGCCCATTAGATTTTCCATGTTGAATTATTAGTCTTCTTGAGCTCCCATAACAAAATGCCACAGATTGGGTGGCTTAAACAACAGAAGTTTATTTTCTCCTGATTCTAAAGACCAGAAGTCTAAGATCAAGGTGCCAATGGGGCTGGTTTCTGATGAAGCCTTTTCTCCTGCCTCGCATACAGCCAACTCTTCACAGTGTCCTCACGTGGCCTTTTCGCTGCGCTCACGGAGACAGAGGGTGATCTCTGGCGTCAGGACCTCCGTCTGGTAAGGCCACCAGGACTATCAGATTAGGGTACCCCCCTTATCACCTCATTTAACCTTCATATCTCCTTGAAGGCCTTTTCTCCAAATGCAGTCACATTGGG
Organism: Sturnira hondurensis; assembly: GCF_014824575.4. Lineage (NCBI taxonomy): Eukaryota > Metazoa > Chordata > Mammalia > Chiroptera > Phyllostomidae > Sturnira > Sturnira hondurensis. The sequence continues at coordinate 7,541,170 of NW_028075269.1, forward strand.
AACTAAGATTCAACATACAAATTTTGAGGGGAAGCAATTTAGTCCATAACACTGAAATAGATTTACAGTAATATGTAAAGATCTCAATTCATCCAAGTAAATCACTTGGGCAACCTTGAACTCCAATTTTTTTTTTTTGTCTTCACTGGCTCATGAGACTGTCAAAAACCTCTTAGCAGCAGCTTACTACTCAGGTCTCACCCTCTTGGTTCATGACTGTTAGGGATCAGCAAGAAATCTCAGGAAAAACTAGGATAATATGTCAGTGTCACTCAACAGAGAGTATTTCTATGCTCTGAAATTTTAACCTCTCTAACCAGATGCCTCAATAGCTCTCTGATACCTTAGAATGGTTTAACTACTCTATCTACTGTTTTTTTAGTTGTCCTTGATGGGTGAGTTGGTCTCCTGTAAAGTAACCTTTGGGAGAAGCAGAATTCATACATCTCTGACTGGGAAGTTCTTGAGAGGAATGGTATTGAGTCGGAGCTTAATAAGAATTACATAGCATAGAGGGAGTAATAAATATTGCACAGAGATAGAATGATATTAGGAAAGTTGCAGTCTGTGGTACTAGAGGATAAGTGTTAGAGACAAGATTTGGAAGCTTGTTTTATTGCCCATGATGTAATAGAAGTTACCAATGACTATAAAGCAAGGTTTAATACATATATGCCTTGTGATGGGTTTTATTTTTATATTTTTAGGTATACCAAAATTAAGAGAAGGGAGAAACCAAGGAAGCCATTTTTTAGAAGAGACAAAAAAGGTTTTCTTATTTTGTTTTGTTTTTAATCAAAAAGAAAAAATAGAGAGCATATAGTTTAAAATAAGGAAAAGCAACAAGTGTGGTATAAGACAATGGTTTCCAAACTTCAGCATGAATTAGTCACTCAGAGTACTTAAAATGCAGATTTCTGGGTTCTGCTACCCAGAGTGAGACCAGATAATTTGCTTTTCTGATAGGTTCCTTGGTTCACTGAGGGAGCGGATGCTGCTGGTCTGGGAACCACATGTTGAGAACCACTCGTATAAAGCAACCACTACAACAACAGCAAAAGAATGTGTAAATGACAGCTAACAGAGTGGTGAAGCTGAATAGTAATTTCAATGATTATTGCTTCAAGTAATTCAAATACTTGCTTCAAAAAACTATAATGTGTTTTATTTGGCTGAAGCATGGGATGTGGGTATAGAGTTATGGCACGTAAGATCATAAACAACTTGGGCCTATGATTATGAAAACTTTTAATTACCTAGAAATGTGTCGGTCATGCAGCTAAGAAAAAGGATAATTACTTTATCAGTCACTTTTCCTGAGCCAGCATCCTGTTATCTCCATAACTTTGTAAATAGTGCAGTTTTTCCTTGCCAATATTTCCACTAAAATTCAGCCTGGTTGGTTTAAGAGTTGTTAGTGGCACTCCATGATAAGTTAACATATTACTAATTGTAGGGAACGAAATCACTATACGACATTTTCTTAAATTACCTACCATGTGGCTTTACTGTCCAGCAGCTTACGTTCTTAAGAGAGAGGATAGTTGAACCATCACTGATGATCAAACAAATCTAAGTGAAAAAAAAATTTTATTAAATATCAGGGGAAATTATTTAATAAAAGTGTCAACTTAGAGTCCAATTCATATTTACAGATAGTAAAACATTATGTTTATGTGTTTCTGGAATTTGAAAGAAAATATTGCTTTGTGGTAAAGTTAAAATTGAAGTAAATTTACAAATAATCCGCATAATACTTCTGTAAACAAAAGGTGATGTTTATTTTAAGCATTGAATACAAATTTAATTGTGGAAAAATTTTTCAACTTCATATTCTTCGGTCATATTTAGAAAAGGCTGCAGCTGTTTAAGCAAAATGCATGCTTTGGGAAAGCTGGGCATCTTTAACAAGGTGCAAACAGCCTGCGAATCTTCCTGACTTTCCTTCCTTCTAGTTTAGCAGCTGGTGATGGGTTAATCCACAGCATTTCTGAGAATTCCTATGTAGACAAAAGTCACAGTGGAAATTGCCAAAACTCAGTATATTGGTGTATTAGCCATTTGAAAAGAGGCACTGCATCTGGAGATACAATAGGTGAAAACCTGGGGAAATGTCGATTGTGAGACCATTAATAACAAAATTCATTCTATTCAGCTACAGATGAGACTCAGGGAGCCAAAGCTCTCAGCTCCTCAAAAGGAGCCGAAAACGTCCAATAGCTTTCATCCCCCTCAACCTGGGACTGATCTTCCAACAGTGAAATAGAGGCAAATTGGATTTCTAAGCTTTAAGCCCTGGGTCAGCAAACCCCTCGTTGGTTCTTGGCTCTTTAAAATAATTGAATGTGTGATTTTATTAAGCAGACATTAAAGACAGAGGAAGTAAACGACTGTGTGGGATGCTGTTTACAAAGAACCATTTGATTTAATCAAAATAGAGTGCTCTGATCTTTATACTAAAGCATTGAATTGTTTGTGGTTACCCAGAAAACAAACAAACAAAAAATTCGAAGAGTCCTGGACATTATTACGTCCTTTAACATTGAGGGGAGCACCATGAATCCTCTCAGAACACCCCATCTTGATGTTCAAGCAGAGACAGCGTTTCAGGCCTCCTGGGGCGGGTGGGGTACCACGCCCTGGGGATCGAAATGGGACCGCTGCAGCGCGACGGAACTGCAGAACGACACGCCCATTACCATTTCCCCACAAGGGAAAACAGTCAGTCTGTATGACGCACAGTTCCTCTCCTCTAATGGACCCAGAAACTATAGCGTTGAACTACATGCTTATTAATTGCAACACATGGTGAGTGGCTTTCTGTTTTTCCTTCTTCACACCAAAGGCAAATTACAAAATAATCATTTTTCTCGCTGCCACAAACTCAATTTATTTTACTGTGTGGAGGCCTTGATGAAAGCTTTCTGTTTTCCAGCGCTTTTCAATAAGCACAGGGTCTACATTCCTGCTTTCAATTCAGGATATGGCAAACCGTGAATTTCTTTAAAGGGCTGGGAAGTAAATGTTTTAGTTTTTCAGGCTGTATGGTCTGTGTCATAAGTATTCACCTCCGCCATCGTAGTGGCATTTAAATTGGAAACAGACTGACCTGGATTGGACCTCTAGTTCTGCCATTGTGTGACCCAGGGTAAGATATGTAACTGTCGGGGCCTAAAGACGGTGAATGCAATCCATCAAGAAAATCGCACCAGGAGGGCTTGGCTGAGGCAGCCCCAAACAGGATGCTGCAGCCGAGCCAGGTAGCCCCCACCCTTGTGGGCATCTCTTGATCACGAGTACTACCTACCAATTAAGATGCTGATCACGCGCCTACCCACCAACCGTCGCCAAGAGCATGCAGTGAGCATGCACAGGACAACCTATCAGGACCACCTCCCCTTTTCCCCTGCCCCCTATATAACAGCCCCGCCTAAAATAAAATTTGCAGCTTGATCAGAATCCTTTGTCTTGCTGCCTTTCTCCGCACCTCTTGTTCCCATCCCTATTCATCCGTTTCAGGTAGACTCGGGACCCCTGTTGACTGTTCCGCGGGACGGAACATGTAACGTATCGAAGTCTTAGAATTATGACTAAGTCTCCAAGTCATGGTTCACCTGCAAAACAAGTTCTTTCTGAAAGGCTTGTTGGAAAGGCTATTGAGTCCCTCGTATGTTCTAGAGATAGTACCAGTATCACATAATTCCGCCCAGGACTCATTCTCCCAACAGTGGCCTGTGCGGTTGTTATTTAGCCCCTAGGAGAGTTTTGGCAAAAAAATCAGAGAGATTAGTTCTGGGTCACACAGTTAGCAATACAGAGCTGGAATCCTGAACCAAAGTTTCTGAGACTCCAAAGCTGTTTGTCCCTTCTAACCTGTGATACCTGGCTTTAACTATACTTCCAGTGAAGAATGAGAGCATGCAAAAAAAAATGAGTATCACATTTTGTGGCCTGTGGTAGGTACTAAACAAATGTTATAGGTATCTTCCTGCTTTCACAGAGAAGTTATAGAAGACACCAAGGTCCCTTGTATCAAATTGTGAGCGCAAAGTCTGTTTTTTTTACTGGGTTTAGTTTATGTCAGATCACGTCTATGGATCTGTAAATCTATGGTCACTTTGAAAATCAGAGATAATGTAGAAAAGGGTGAAGCAGGCAGAAAGGAAACTGATGAGCACTTCTCCACAGTGTTCAGTTGCAGCTTCCTCCCTATTTCTGTCCCCACCATCAGGTGCAGCCACCCTGTCAAATTGCTGGTCCCAATCCACAATGGCAGTGCTTCTTATAGTGGCAGTCTAAACCTAGGGATTAATTCTGAGCAAGGTTTGGGTATAGCTGATGAGGCTGCATTTTGCATTTTTCTCTGTAAACCGGAAAGGGTAGAGGCAGGCAATGCTTGTGAAATCTCAGTGCCCTTCCCTCTGTGTTCTCTCTAGGCACTTACCCAATTCCTACTTCAAAAGCACCATGATTCCAGTCCTCACCTAAGCCAGGTGGCCCACCTACCACCACCACCAATTAAGAAGCTGGATGTTATGATTTCCCCCCAGACAGGGTCCCGTGGTACAGCCCTTCTCTCTCGGCTCACTTTCAAAGCTCGGGCCTACTTTTGTTGGAACAGTCGGCATTTCCCTTCCAGGGCTGCCACGGTGGGGCCCAGGTTCATCGGGATGCACAGCTGCCTGCCTCTTGCCAACGTGAGTTTTATTCCATCATTGATCAATAAGTCACAGGCCTATCTGGCCTCTCCCAGCTATCACAGAAGTGCGGTTCAAAGGTGAAAAAAAATGTTGACATAGACTCTTGCCTTTGCCTAGCATTGCTCTCACACATACTCCCAGCCCCACCACTGTGCCCAGGCTAGAATTTATGTCAAAGGGGCTAAAAAGGGAGGGAAGGAAAAATAAAAGAAGATGAGAAAGAGGAATGAAAAGACAGGAGAGAGACAGGGGACAGGAAAGGGGCAAAGAGGATGTCATTCTGTGTTGGAAGATCTAGAAAATATATTTTTCTACTCTGGAAATGCACTCACATATTCTTATTCTTCCCACTGGCTTGAACCGAAGCCACAGTCTATGCCCCGTGCTGATCTCCCCCACCAACCCTCCTACTGCCCTCTAATCAGACCCAGTTTCCCAAGCCATGGTCCTGCTATATTTCCTCAGGCACACAGACTCCCAAACTTCAAGACAATATTTGACCAGCCACTCACACTTGACAAAACAATAGCTATTAGCTTATTGACTGCTCCCCATGATTCAGGGTCAATTCCAAGTGCTCTGTAAGTATTCTTGCATCTAGTTGTCACCACCTCCCTATAAATTGTCATCAACTCAATTTTATGATGAAGAAACTGAGACTATATCCCTTGGCACACAGCAAGTAAGAAGCCATGATTCAACCCCTAGCAATCTGAAGCTGGAACTCCTGCTCCTAACTCCCTTCCCTCAACACTGCTTCCCTTGAGGAAGAAGAGAGATGTGACCAATGCTTAGCTCAGACTGTGGAAGCAGTGTCTCCTCCATGAGAGATGCAGAACTTTCCCAGAATGCACGGGGACTGCAGAGATGCAGTCACCCTTTTATTTCTCAAGGATGTGCTTCAGAGCAAAATAGAGCAAAAGTCTGGTTAAATCACAAAACTCCAGATCTGAAAGAAAGTGCATCTAAACTCTATTTTACCTACAGACTCCAATGTTCATAGCAGTGCTATTTACAATAGCCAAGTGCTGGAAACAGCCTAAGTGCCAGTCAGTAAATGAATGGATCAAAAAAACTGTGGTACATTTACACAATAGAATACTGCACAGCAGAAAGAAAGAACTCCTACCCTTCGAGACAGCAGGGACTGAACTGGAAAGCATTATGTTAAGCGAAATAAGCCAGGCAGTGGAAGACAAATACCATATGATCTCACCTGTAAGTGGAAGCTAATCAACAAAACAAACAAGTGAGCAAAATAGAACCAGAGACATGGAAATAAAGAACAAACTGACAGACACCAGAGAGGAGGAGGGAGGGGAACAACAAGGAATAAAGGGGAAGGGTCAAGTCAACGAACATGTATAAAGGACTCGTGGACAAAGAAAATAGAGGGGAGGATTGAATGTGGGAAGTGGGGGTGGGTAGGGCAGGGGACAATAGTGGGGGAAAACTGTAATTGAGCAACAATAAAAACCCTTAATTTTACAAATGAAAACACTAAGACCCTCAAACCTGAATGAGCTCGTAAGATTTCTTTGCCCAGTGTAACTAGAACAAAGCTGCTTAATCAAGGGATTTCAGAATTAGAAGCCATCTGATAATCCACTAGTCTCAGCCACTCATTTCTACATGCCTCTCTTTGTTACAGATATGGGCAATAAGAAATACAAGTAACTGGTCTATATTTGAACCACAGTATCTATTTTTCTACCAAATGTGGAAACGTGGCCAATTATTAAGGACCACTATAAAATAGACGGTATTCGAGATGAGCAGTTGAAATGAAGGGTACAGTGTATAGCATCTGGATACAGAGGAACTCAATAAAGAGAGATGGATGAATGATTGATGTGTGACTGAATAAATGGAAATTAAAAGTAGATGCAGAAATGGTCGATCCATGTAGTTCCAAATATGCCATCTTAAACCTTCTATAAGAAAAATCCTAGCATCTTTCCCTTTAAGAAACTCTTTTCACTGGGGTAAAGTGGGTGGGAGAGTTTGACAGTGGGATAAACATATGAGTGGGATCCAAACTTTCTATTAGATCTACAGTTTCATCTACCTGCATGGATGGGGCACATTAAAACAGGAAACTGGCTTCAGTTACCCTAATGAACTTGACACAAAGTTCCAGGGTCTGATGCCTTAGGCTGCCGTCATGAACAAAACCTCATCAGAGATGTCCTCAGTGTTTGTGGATTACTCTGCTTGCTTCATATTGATGGATGGGAATACCTGGTATTGTTAGCTATCATGTCAGAGATGTCTCCAAAAATTTAAGGAATACCAGTTCACACTCTAATGTGGTGGTCAGACCTTGGACTCTAGCTTTGTCAAGGCCAGGCAATTCTTATTCTAATTGTGTCCCATCACTTAATTATAAGACCCTCAACATCTTACTGCTTCTATCAACTCTGTTCAGAACTTGTCTGTAAAATGAATGGGCTTAATAATAGTAACACACTTTTAACAGATTCTCGGTGCAGAGAATTAAATGCAATAGTATTTTGCAGAGATTTCATTTTTACTTTCCAGGAAGTTGTTCATAAACTCCCTACTTGACCCACTCAACTCCTCTCCTGACCACTTGTGGGCAATGACATAATAGTCTCACTTCCTTTTCAGTTTTATTTTTATAAAACAAACTTCTTTTTTGGGTTGATCATTAAAACATTCAAACCCCAAGCATTAACTATTAAGTTGGAGTCAGAATCCAGGCTGTTCCTCAGTGTTAAAAGACAATTTCAGGCTAGAGTAAAGATAAATCACTTGAGAAAAACAGGGTCGATTCCATTTATGTCTATATTCACTGTCCTCATGGTTAGTGAACAGGGATGCACTCAAAATCTAATTTGGGGAATGATGGCGCTTCTACACGAGAGTAAGAGAAGCAAAGATGAAATACTGGAGTTGCCTTTGTGCATTCCTTAGCAGTTGGGTGAATTGCTGTAAATAGAAGAGTCCTGCTCAGAGGTCTCTCCTGAGAAGAGAGCGAACAATGGAAAAAGAAGGTAGCACTCTTTCTCTAAAGATTCTGACTGGCAGCTTCCAGAAAAGGAGGGGAGGAAAGTATGGGTGGAAGGGAAGATCTTTGTTCCCTTTTTGAACTAATAAGATGGAAACCTAAACGAGTCCTTTATACATATTCCTTGACTTGACCCTTCCTCTTTATTTCCCGTTATTCCCTTCCCTCCTCCTCTCTGGTTACTGTCAGTTTGTTCTTTATTTCCATGTCTCTGGCTCTCAGAGATGCTACATTAGATTACTAATCAAAAGATGTCCTGGGTCACAGAGCATTCTCCTTTCTCTGTGTTTGTACGAATTTGATATTTATCTTCAGGTCTTTGTATTTGAAGCTGCTCCTAAAACTCAGTTTTGGCATTTCATTCTTCTCAGCAAGGTCAATTAAGGAAAGATTACTAATGTGATTTTTCTTTTTCTATCTTTCAGAGTACAGAAAGGCAACCCACCTGCACTGTAGAACAATTATTGATGAGCCAACTCACTTCTGGCAGAAGCTAGGAAGGTGAAAACATGCTTAGGGAATAGAATTAAGAGAGGAGGCAAGAAAAGGACATTTCAGCATCTACTCTGGAGCTGGCTTTCCACATCACTTCATAAGAACTCACCACAGAGACTTCTGGTGAAGAAGACAGGGTAGGCAGATATGGCCCACCTCTTTATACAATCACACAAAAATTACAACTAAAATATAGAACAACCATCACTCAGAACCATGAGAAATAGAGTTGAATGGAAGTCTGAAAACTACAGATTTAAAAAAAAAAAACATCTATCCTCTCTGGTAGGAGGGGCACAAATGTGAAATGGGCTGGTCCCATATCAATGTAAATACAAAATTTGGAGGAATATCTTAGGAGCAAGGAGCCCCAGCCCCACATCAGGTCACCCAGTCCAAGGTTCCAATGCCAGGAAGATGAGTCCCCACAACTTCTGGCTGCAAACACCAGCAGGGATTGAGTCAGTGGAAGCAATTTCTGGAGCCCCAAGCCGTTCCTCTTAAAGAACCCACACACAGACTCACCTACTCAGACTCACTCCCCCTCAGCTCCAGTGGCAGGATAGCAGCTTGAAAGGCACCAGTGGCGTAAAAGGAGGAACTGAAGTGCTTGCATCGAGGTGAAGAGAAGCCACTGTCCCTTTTCTCAAACCTCTTGCCACAGAGCCAGCGAGCTGTGCCCTATCTGAAACTCCATTAACCTGGCTGACTGATCCACCTCGGAGATCCCCAAAGACTGCTTCACCCGGCTGAAGGGCCCACCCAACCACCCAAGCTGCATTTCCACAGGAATGGCTGGTCTTGGCTCTTGCTTCATGGCTTCCTAAATCCTCTCAAACAAGCAACAGCTGGCCTCAGAATGTAGGCAGTTTTAAGAACCAGAAGAGAAAAAGACTCTTCCAGATCTTTGTCTTTCAAGAAGCAGCAGGCAGAAAAGACTTCTGAGGCCCCTGATAAATGTACATCACCTTCTTTGTGCCTTCCTTGTTCCCCTTCCTTTCTTCCTCCCTTTCTTCCTTCTTTCCTTCCTCCAGAAGATGTTTCCTGGTTGCCTATGATGTGGTAAACACTGGACAAGACCCTGGGTATGGAACTCTCATTAAAGCAGGATGTACCTGCCAAGTAGAGCTTTGCAACTGTTGGGGGAAATAGGCATTAATCAAGTGATCCCACAAATCGTTGTGAGGTTACGACTATGGCAGGTTTACTGAAGAAGAGATGCACCCAGCCTGGAGAGAAGGTCTGATCGGGGCGGGCAAAGACAGCTTCCTGGAGAAGAGGCACGGGACTTGCAATCTGAAGGATGAATAGGAATCAACTTGTCAAAGTAGGTAAGGAACATACTCCAGGCATATAGGACAGTGTGTGGCATGGCCCTGCGGCGAACGGTGTCGTGGCAAGTTGTAGGAAATGCACAGATGGCAGTGTGCATAGAGAACAAGCATGGAGGGGAAACTTGTCGCCAGGTGAGGCTGAACAGATAGATGAGTAGGACTGAAAAGGAGCATGCAAATTATCGTAAGAAGTTTTTCCTGAAAGCCTCAGCAGGGTTTTGGGTAGGAGATGAGGTTGTCAGCTTTGCTTTTTAAAACTTCATTTTTCTTAGATGTGTGTGAGGTTGTGGAGGCGAGGGAGGGGCACAAACAAGCTCTCCTGCCCGTTGTGTGCTCTGAATCTCTGCTCTCGTTGACCTGTCACCATCCACTCATCAACATGCCTCCCGTGGTTACAGTTCTCTGTTCCATCCCTTGATCCCCACTCTGCCCATTCTCCTGTTTTCTTTAGTCCTCTAAACACTGCTAACACAGGCAGTATGTAGTGCATTTTCTACTAATAGTTACGACTTACAGGGGATTTAAGCAGAGTACAGATGAGGCAAAAACTGGATACTGAATAGCATTAGACTTCAGTCTCAAAGTTCCCTGGATAATTTCTACTAGGATTATCTCACTGGCTTCCTCCTACCTTCAGCCCCACATCCCTGTTATCTTGCCACAACACCTCATCTTATCTGTCGAGATCCTTCTCCTCCACTCTCTCCAAGTCTCAGGCCCCGCTCCAGTGGCCACTCCCAAGCTCCTGTCTACCCCTCACTGGCAATCAGAGGTAGCCTTAAACATCCTGCTTCCATTTATTTAAGTTTCTTATTGGGCGCAGGGGAGGGGGGGAGGCAGAGAGCAGGACAAGAGTTGGAAGACTTTGCTTTCCATAAGCAAACAAGCCAGAGAGAGGTTTTGTCCAAAGCAACAACACAAATCTCTGGCCGAAAGGAATTCTTTTCTACCTGGCCAAAGGGTTTAAAGTACAGTAGTCTTTTACAGTTGTGATTATTTCTTTCCTTTACATGCACAAGAGTCATTTGCTAATAATTTACTCCTCTGGCTGTATGTGTATCAACACCCAAATTCAAGAAGTGTAAGGGATGTTTAACAAAAAATGACTGTAGCAAATCAAAACCAGGAGAAATCAAATAGTTATCCCCAAAATGTAGAAGAGATAGCAAATGTATCTTTAGCAGCAAGTTAATAAAATAGATCTGTGCAGGAAAATGGAGATAGAAAAAGAACAAATTTGCTGCAGGAACCATCAGCTCCCCAAAGATGCTGAGAAGTGACAGCACAAACAGCCATTGAGGTAGAAAGGCAGGTAGAAAAGAGAATGAGCCGAGGTGATGAAGAGAGCAACCTGCCGACATGCGTGTCATCCCTCCCATAAACTCACTTTATTGATGGGCCTGTCTGAACAAAGGGGTTGAAGCTATTTTCAGACCAATTATTTTTTTCTAATCACCAACTCCCTTACAGTGAGGGGAACAGCAGAGAAACCAGCCTTTGCCAGGCTTCATTATTTCCGTTTGCTATTTACACATTCAAACTGCTTTTTGGGTCTCTAAAAGAGAAGGGTGCATAGCCATGGCGAGTTTAGGTCGCCGCAGGGAGGTCCTTCAAGGAAAGAATCTATCTCTCTGTGCACTGCCTGCTATCAAAAAGCTGCTCCCTTTTATTCAGACTGTGTGTGTGTGGGGGGGGAGCAATTTAAATTTTAGAGTTATAAAATAGGCTCTAGCATCAAGAAGCCTAGGTTCAACTTCTGGTACCATTATAGCCAGGCAGAGTGACCTTGGCCAAGTGACTTCTCCTCTCCAAAATCAGTTTGCAATTCTGTAAAATGGGGACAGTAATATTTTCTACCTCACCTGGCTGACTGTGTGATAATTAAATAAGAAGAAACATTAAAACACTCAGAGTCATCTCTATCATATAATGTCTCAAAAGTTTCCATTATTGTGATGCCATTCATTCTTCTTGTTATACCAGATGAGGCGATTTAGTTAAAGTGCAGTAAATCACCCAGATATGCATGTCTTCATGCGAGTTCCCTCACAAGTAGACGGACACAAGGATCTGAGTGCAGGTAGTTTAAGTGGGAGGTGTAGAGATGGCCTTCGGGGAAACAAGGCAGTAACAGGAGGAGAGAAGGACGTCAGTTCAAGTTGACTTAAGTCAGTCACCGCAGTGGGTGACTGAAGCTAAATCCTGCAGGGAACCCCCTGAAAATGCTCACACATTATCTGAAAGTTCACAGAATTGGTGAATGTCTACATTCACTTGCTTCACTAACCACTTGATGATGCTAAGTTCCCAGCATTTCTAGCCAACTATCCGTGGGCAGAGCAGCCTCCTGGAAAGAACTCATAAGCAAAGAGATGCATATACTGGAAGCTCAATGGTGTCTGGAGCACTGAATGGACATCTGAAATTCTTAATAACTCAGGTACTTGAAGATAACACCTTCCAGGGCATAGCTTTGAACTGGGGCAGGTGGTTTCCTTGCAACCTTAAGATTTAAGTAGCCTTTGACTACATCACATGTGTTCCAGCCAGCCTGTCACTTTGCAGCTATGTTGATCCAAAAGACAATCATATCTTTTTTTTTCAAAAGCAACATGGAATAAGGCACTGAATATAAGTGCTATTATAGCATAGTGAAAAAGAAATAATTTGGCGGTATGGAATAAGTGGATTTGGGCCTTGGTTATGTTTTTCACTAACTGATGAGTTTTTAGCTTTGTTGTATTACCTCTCTGAGCCTCTCTTCCTACTCATTAAATTGGAAATAATAATAGTTTGTCAAAATGTTTTATAGCTGTGAAGTATCCTTACAAACATCATGTCCCAATAACTGAAGTTGACCTCTTTAAATACAAACTTCACTTTTGAGGGCCATCCTTGATGAAAGTATTTGCAAAATACACATACCAATAAGATGTATTTTATAAAAATGATAATCTCAGAACTCTTACACTGGGACAACTATGATCTCGAGGCTAATATGATATGTCACACTATTTGCTTTCATTCTTCCTTCTCCCTCATGGTATGCTATTCCTTCTTGCTAATAGTTTCTATGGCAACTGAGTAACTGAGCTCATTAAATCAGTAACCCAAGATAACACCTAATACTAACCAAATAAGCTCCAGCTAGCTTGAGGGTATGCACCAATGTAAATAAATTTTGCAATAGCTCCTTTCTGTGATGCTCAGATAAACACATCACTTAATTGCAGATTCTTTGCTGTATTTGCATAGTTGAAGATTCCAATAATTTGACCAATTTATAAAAAGTAGTGTTATGGTGTACTACACATTGACTGTAGTATTGAAAGAGGTGTTTTTTTATAAATGCCTCATTCATTTATTCAATACCTCATTCATTCAGTTATTTATTTATTTATTCAACAAAGATTGCCTTCCCTGAGAATACACTGAAACTATAATAAGGAATCAGAAATTTACCTCACCATAAAGAAGAACAAAGTTTAGAAATGGAAAGAATGTACAACTGATCAGAATTTTATTATATTCTATATTAATCATTGTGCTTTATTAAAATTTATGTCATAAGCTTTTGCAAATAGAGTGCTTTGGAATTTAGAGTTCAAGGAGAGAAAAAATACTTCTAGTTTGGGAGACCAAGAATGACTTTGGGCAGAAGACCTGAATGACAGACATTTCTCCAAAGAAGACATATAAATGGCCAACAGGCACATGGAGAGATATTCAACCACTGAAAACCTATTTGTTTAAACTGGTGTGTAATAGGTTGGCCTTGCTCCACAAGGACACTTGAATGCTGATCATAGTCAAGGAAGGGGATTTGCAACTATGAGTTATATTCTGGTAACTGTTATGGAAAACATCTTATAGTTTACAGTTTATGTACAAAAGCTCATTACCAAAAATATAATGCTTCTTATATAAGATTGCTTATCAAGAGCAAATGAAGTTCACATCTTACAACTGATAAAAGCTGAGACACTTTCGAGGAGTTGGGGGAGGTGTACCAGGCCCGTCAATTTTTTTCAGGGGTCTTTCATTGTGTGCTCGAGTCTCATATTTTAGATTCTTCACAAATTAAGCTAGTCAACTGGATTGCATATTAGGCAGATTTATAATTCACCGCATTAAATTATGACAATGAAGTGAAAATTAAACAGAAAAAGCAACTTCTTGCTTTCTTATTGCCAAACAACATTCATCACAAACACATTAAATGTTGGATGAGTCCCTGGTTATCATCCTGAAATTGATGAATCTTTGAAATTTGGAACCAGAAAGAATCTTGGAAATCGTCCTCTTCATTATGTTACCACCCCCAACATCCTGTCACCTCCACTCCACAGATGAAGAAAATGACAGGAAAAGTAAAGTTTCTGTCTCAAGGAGTCAAGGAGAAGAAAACACAATGTTTTGAGCTTCTACTGTGTGGAAGACACACTATCTGTGTGTGCTGTGTGTCCCAAACTAGCCTTATCAGGTCAACTCCCCAAGGTCAGAGCTGTTTCAATTTATACTCCTTTTTATCCTGATTATACCATAACACCTGACACTTAATAGCTATTCAGTATGTGTGGCATAAATGACCAACAGTCTCATTGAAGACAAAGCTACAGAGTAAGCAAACAGTGCTGTGTGGCTTAGAACCCTGTTTTCCTGACATGCAGATTCATGTGCTTTTCACTGTGCTGCAAAGCTATCCCCAAATTTGGGGATAGATAGTTTGCCTTACAAACTTGGGATCTCCTCAGGTGAAACTGACTTCATACATAGAGGGCAAGGACAAACCAAAGAGAAAAGCAGACCACTCCAGGTTGGGAGGTGGCAGGATTAATAAGCAAGGAAACTTATATACAAGGTTTGTCTTGGTGGCTGTAAGAGAAGTAGTTTTCTGCACCTACCCACCAGAACCTTAACAGTTTGTACAGAGGCTTTAACGGGGTTTAGTCCGTATACTTTCCAGATGGTCATAACAGCACTTGGTTCTCTCAAGGCAGAGTCCTTGAAAATTAGTGTTAGTGTGGAAACAGTGAATACAATGTACATCTTAAAGACAGGGGAGGGGTGAGGAGCCTCCAAGTGCTGGAGTCCAGCTTGAGGGTCAACAGGTGGTCACACACTCTTGATGACCTCCTGCAATACCAAAACTTATAATTAGGTGTTTGCTAGAAGGGACGAGACTTTTGAGAGTGTTGAGTCCTATTAAACTTCAGGGCGAAAACACACAAAAAAAAGATGACTGCTTTATTACAAGTTGAATTTTAGAATCTAGATTTTGGGTGATATCTGTAATGCTTTGCTTCTCAATGTAGCTCTCAAAGCTATACTTCCCAAATAGTTTGACCAACGTAAAGTACAGAATCACAAACAATCCAGTCCAAGCACCGTGGGTCATGATGAAGGTCTCACATAGTAAACAGTAAATAACTCACCGAGGTATCAAGGCATTCACCTGAACAAAGAGTTCTTTAAATACGACAGCTCACTGGCCTTAAGAGGCAACTGTTGGTAACTAACACTTCCCCCTTTCTACTGTAATTTCAGTGGCTGAAGAATGCTTCCAATTTGCCACCTTACTGAAAACCTACTATGCGCCAGGTGTATTTCTTTGTACTGGTGATACTTCAGGAACAAAGCAAATACCTACTCTGAGATTTAGTTTTGCTTTTTTCCCCATTTGTAAAGATATGAAAGTAGAAATACCTACCTTGAACCTTTATTGTAAGGGTTAAATGAGATATGTGGATAAAGCACACAATAAAGTGCCTGGCACGTGACTGGTAAGAATAATAATATCACCACCAAAACTAACAATGACATTAATGGGAGAGTTAGACTTGGAGGAAAGCAAAGTAGAAACATTCCTTACATTCTGCCAGTGGTGGTGACAAGGTACTGTGATTCAGAGACAGATAGTAAACATACAACTCTACAAATGTTATTATAGAATGTGTAACTATTAAGAAAACAAAGCACAGAGAAGTTGATAGCGGTGGGAGAGCTATTTGACAACAAGTATGTGGCAAGGGTATGTTAGCAATATAGTCTTTCCTATAACTCAGCCTTTGGTCCTTGGGCGGATGTCTGATCTGGGCTCTAAAAACTGGAACTGCTGAGTCACCTGTATGACCGCCAGTCCTCCAGGTGATGTTGGCACTGAGAAATAACAGGCAGCCAACACAGGCGACTATGCCATTCACTTGGATTTTATTAATGCAGGTTCACTCAGTTTTTATTAATGCTGATTTAATCCAAATCTATACTAACCTAATAATAATACTAATCACTCAGAAATAATCAATAACAACATCACACAAGAAAACTGGGGATAATCAACTCGAGTCCCAGAGTCTCAGCCTGCAGGTCTGGGAGACAGCACGATGTGCAAAGGACTTGTCAGCATCTTTCAGGGAAGGACCTCTGGAGCCAGGTGGGCAATGGAACAGACCAAGTCCTCAGTCCAGCAGGGCAGAGCCTCGGTGGCCAATGTTAAGGGAGATCAGCGTGGAGTGGAGCAGCACTCTGGTGTGTGCAGCTCGGCTGTCTCAGCAGTGGCCTGGAGCCTGCCCCAGTTAATACCCTTGAGAGTGGTGTACTCCACACTCCTGGGTCTCTTGATAAGCATCTTGGCAACCCTGATGGTGAGTGGGGACTTTCCCCGGGATCCTATCTATGTGTGGTGCTCTTCAGACATAGCCTTCCTGGTCATGTATGCAGATATCTTAGGTATGTCTCCTTGCCAGGTGTGTCTAGCATGACTTAGATAGTTTCCCCCTTGAACTGAAGTACCATGGGTGACTGGCAACTATCTTGGTTGACATGAGCAACTCAACTTAGTGTTATATACTTTATACTATTTTGATTGGACCAATGCCATTTTATTGGTCCTGCTCTCCACAAAGTGGTACATGAAATGATTAAGACAGAACTTCATAGCATGCATAATTACAATTATAAAATTCAGTGGGAAAGAATGTCCATAGAGACAATCTTCCATGCCTGAGAGTGATATCAAAGCATAGTTATAGGAGAATTTAATCTTTTTTTTCTTTTTCTTTTGAAATAATTTTAGTTTTGCTTTCTATGGAGAAAATATCATTCACTGTAAAAATAAGATGTATAATTAGTGTGATGAGTATACACCAACAAGCTCCAAGACATTTGAGGTGAGACACCTGCCATGGAGTCAGGTCTACTTTCTTGTCTCTTGCTTCTTGGCTGGCCTTGTGACTAGCTTTGACCAAAAGAAAGTAGAGGAAGCGAGTCTAGGACAAGGCTTCAATTGGCATGGGCGGTTCTTTGCTTTCATAACCTGAAACCGCCATACTTGGGAAGAGAACAGAATGAAATACCCTGGGAGGAGAAAGAGGTGGGTCACCTGGGCTATTCCAGCCTTTCCATCTGATTCAGGTGACAGTGGCTGCGTGAAGTCTGCACAAAAACCACCAGTCAACCTACTGAATCATGAGAAATAACACATTGGGTTTTTTTAAAGCCACACTTGGAGGGCTTAGTTTGGTGGTTTGCTATACATCCACAAATCACTGAAACGATGAACTGCATTGTGAAAGTACTCAGCCTTCATCTATCTCTAACCCATCTGTGACGGGGAAATGATAACGCCAACTTCATCCCCTTTCCAGGGATAAAATTATCCAGGGATGTTGAGATAATTAAAGGTGATTCTGAGTATTTAAATACAGCTTAAAAATAACGCTTTAATTTATGCTACCTCGTATCTTTCAAAATTAGTGTACATTCAAGTAATGTTATTGCACCATATATTTAAATCTTGGCTACAAATTTCTCAGAAGAAACATCTGAATTAACAGTAGTAGGGAAGTGGTAACTAACTCAAAGGCAGGTGAAGGAAGGAAGAAGGGGAAAGAAGGGGGAAAGGGAGAGGAGGATAATAAAAGGAAAACAAAAGAATGAAATTAACACAAAGGATCAACCAAAACAGAAGTATCCACTGAAATGAATAAAAAGGAATTATTTATTTTGGGTTTTTCTCCCCAAAAGATACTAAATTGTTTATTGAATACACATGATAATGGATAATTTACAAGCTTTATTCCCATCTATCATTTTATCTGGTACCATAATTCAGTTTAGATGTATTGTACAGAATGTGCCAACGATCATTAAAAACCAAATAAACTCCATGACTCTGCTGGGATGAACCTTTTAATGGTGAACTCCAGGTCACAACACAGTAACTTACTAATTCAACTACACTGAGGTCTCTGGAGACAATGGCTTGTGTGCTCAAGTAAGTTGTAAATAAATTTCAGATGGCACCTGGTAGCACTCTGAAGGAATTCTAACATCACACTGTTGAGGTAATTTACCAAGATGGCTTCAGAATAGACTAACTGTACACAGCACATTGTTTTAAAAGGACACATTTATTCAGTGTCATGATCAGACTATTACATTTAGCAATCAACAACATGGGTGCCAAAAAAAAAAAACACCAACCTACATTAAAACCCTTTGTTGGAATGCTGTATGCTTTCCACAGAACAGAAACAAAATAACTTGTTATGCAATTAGTCACAGACCCAGTCCTCCAGTTTGTTGCCCATTCACAGCAGTGCTGTCTAAAATAGTCTTTGCAGCAGCTAGGCCCTGCCACCACCGTGCTTGGCTGAGCTCACAAATCTGCTGTACCCTGTAGCTTCCCTGTACCTCTGTGGCTCCCCTCTCCTGCTAAGCTTTTTTTCCTGGCAGTAGTTAAAACCGATCCCACTGCCATAGCTACTGCTGCTGTTGGCACCGCCACAGCCACCTGGGTTTTGTGGTTTGGCAAAGTATTGGCCTCCACTACCACAGGGGCCAGAGCTGCTGCCTCCAAAAGTTTGCACCTTTCATGAGTCCCAAATTTCAAGATCGATTGTTGTAGTTGCCAAAATCATTGTACCTTCCGCCGCCACCAAAGTTGCGTCCATCATTACCACATCCATTATAGCCATCCCCATTTGCCACCCTATCCACTACCACCATGGCTCCCACCAAAGCCGCCTCAACCACTGAAGTTTCCTCCACAACCAAAGTTGCCATTCCCATCAAAACTGCCCCCATGACCACCTCCGCAGTTTCCAGAACCACTTCGACCTCTTTGGCTGGATGAAGCCCCAGTCAGCTCTTCCTTAGAGAAGGCTTTCCTTACGTCACAGATGTGGCCATTCACAGCACAAGGTTTCTGAATGACAATCTTGTCCACAGAGTCATGGTCATCAAAGGTTACCAAAGCAACACCCCTCTTTTGGCCATTGCCTCGGCCAATCATGAGTTTGATCACTTCAATAAAATCCAAAATCATCTCTTAGGTGATGTTCTTCAGTGTCTTCTTTAACTACCGACAGAATTCCTTTTCACAGTGAAGTGGGCATCAGGTCTTTGAGAATCTCTTGAGACCGCCCTCTGTGGTTCCACAACTTTTCCACCTGCCTCGTGAGGCCTCGTGTCCCTGGCTGCTCCTCCAACAGCGGCCTACACAACAAACCCAAAGCCTCTGGTGTGCTCGGAGTCTGGACCTCTCCTCACCATGCAGTCTGTGAGCATCCCCCGTTGCTCAGAGTGGCTCCTCCAACTCTCATCTGTTGTTTCAAAGCTTGAGCCTCCAATAAATTGCTCCCGCAGGGGAGGGTTCAGGCTCTTTGAGAGACTCCGCCCTACACGGGGCAACTGCAGGAGGGGGGACTTCAATGCTGCTTACTCAGCAGCATCCACAGGCAGAAAGGCAAAATTATTCCTTCTTTACTGAAGGATGAAGTTTGAGGAGAGTTAAACTTTGATGTCGCAGAAGCACAGATTTCAGTGCTGGACATGTTTTAAAAGATGTGGAGATCAACTTCCTATACAGAATTTAGGCAAGTGAATACCTATGGTTGTTTGAACACAGGAATGAATAGTTTGCTTTCTACCTAAGATATATGACCTCAGTGCAGTTTAACATACTATATTTTCCCTCTTTTGCCCTGGAATATGACACTTCACACAGGAAAAGTTGCATTAGAGACTCGCATATTTAGCTAAATCAGAGTTCTCCAAATGCTGGCTTCAAATTAAGTTGATCAGCATATTTGGTGGTGTTTGACGAGAATGCGTATTCCGGGTCTATTTACCTACGCAATCTGCATCTCAGAACGGGCATGTACATGTGAAGCTTGAACTTGTGTCACAAGTCATCCTTATGTCTACCAATATCTGAGAACCTCTACCATATATTCTAGGCTTCTCTGGGAAAAGAAACAAAAATCTAACTTGCTCTTGTATTCCCCAGCCTTGATATAGTGTCTCATACAAAAGGGAATCAATAATTTCTCTGAAAGAAATGAGAGACTGAGAGAGTAAATTATGAGTAAATGACATACACAGAGTTCTAAGGCTTGAATCCTCCCGCGTCTTGCCCGTCACAGCTGTAGTCTATATATCCACCGTAAGTGGAGCCAAGCCCGCATACCACCTAACATTACTAGGTACAAACATGTTATTCATTTTCCCTCACTGTCGCTGGATTCACTGATTTTTCTTCCCAGGCTCTGTAACCAGCCCTGTGTAACTGGAGTCAAGGACAATTTTAGAAACACGGCCTAGCGCCCTGGGACCACTTCCTTGCACAAAGTAGACAGTCAACACGAAACTGTTGAAAGACCTTGTTTTGAAATTTTTGCTGGTCTATGTCTTATTTCTTGGGATAATCTGAGTAGTTGGGCCTCTGTGTTGATAACTGAGGTTTTAGTTAATATTGAGCCCTGTAACATTTCCATGACACTAGTGGAAATTTATACTCCCTCATATAAGGACTTGCCGATCTTTCACCAAAATCCTCAGAGGACATCGGGCCAAACACACCCAGCCAGGTATCAGCTTTGCACTGCTGCCTGACCCCACTGTAGCCACCTTCCCAGAACCCAAACAGTGTCTGCTCTTGGGAAACCCCCCCACGGTTACCTCCCCGTCACACCCCGTTGAAGGCAACTGCTGGCTTGATCCTGTTGTCTATTCCTATTCCCTTGCAATACCATGTCCTGGCTCCTTCCACCACCCATAGGTCTGACTTCAGATTCTGATCCCCTGTTCACTGAATTTTTCCCTGACATGGGAGACTATTGTCACATTCTAAATTGCTTCATACATTTCCAGTCCATGGAAGACAGAGCAATATGCCTCGAAAATAATGAAAGGCTAGGGAATCATTTCTCTAATTTGATTTGAGAGCTGAGAGTTTAAACTAATTATATCTTATTTTCCTTTTCTAATTGAGCTTGGAATGTGGAGGCAACCACAAATGGATTTGAAAATGGCTCTGCTTTTCACACCCAAACACTTATTTAACTCCTGTAAGTAGCAGTTTCATCTGTAAAATGGAAACAATATTAGCACCTCCTCGTTGGACTATTTTCGGATTCGCTGGGATAATGCACTTTGCACAGTTCCAGGTAGATAGTAAATGCTTGACAAATGGTAGTATCATTAGGACTGTCCGTGCGGCTCTTCTCCAGGAGACTGTCATGTTACCTATGGCAACAGGGGTTAGGAAACTGTGGGCATTTTTTTCAGCATCCTCTCTGATAAGAATGTGTTTGGATTATCTCTAGTGCATAGCTTCTCTTACCTAAAAATAGAACACCTTCTGCTTTCTGTAAGGAACTATCATTATTCCATTAGCAGCTTCACTGAAAGCCACAGACAGCTCAGCAGAACCTCTGTATCTGCTTGCTCTTTGACCCCTTAAAGGACCACAGGGGCTAAATTTCACTCCGCTTGCTGGCACATCAGACCAAATATCCCTCAGAGCTTTCCTTGCGCCTTATACTTCCTACCCCACTAATAAACATATAGACATATATCACTCTTCTCTATAGAGGAGGAGACCACAGACCCCTTATGATTACTGATCAATCAATTTGTTCATTTCAAGGAAGCAACTAATTATAAGAAGCTTACAAACTTACTGAAAACCAATTTATGCTGCTTGAAAATTTTACGTTTTTCTTCCTGTGAGGAGAGACAGGCAACAGCCCAGGCAGATGTGAATTGGCAGTTTACAGGCTGTTGAGTAAATAAATACTATTTGTACCTGATACAAAGTCTAATTCAAAAGAGAGCTGCTTCCATGCGCGCCCCCCTCCCCTTAACTCTAAGGAGCATGGCTTTAGCTAAGCAAAGGAAGAACTCAAGGCTTAATAAGGATAAAGAATAATGATGATAAAAATGATTATAGCTTACATTTACTCAGTATTCACTATGTAACCCCCCATCATATTAATAGACTAACATGCATTAAAACAGTTAATTTGGAGAAACCCTAAGAGGTAAACATGATACGCACACTTTATAAAAGGGGGAAACTGCAATGCTGAAAGTATGAGGACCATGTCTGACATCCCACAGTGAGCAGGTGACAGAGCCATCATCTCAACACTGACAACCCAGTTCCAAAGCCATAGAATCAGCCTCTGTCATGCTCAGTACCAGGGGTCAACAAACTCTTTTATATATGCTACACAGTAATTATTTTAGGTTTCAGGAGCCATGATGTTGCTGTAGAAACCAGTCAGCCCCACTGGTATAAAACAAAAGCATCCACAGACAATAGATGAATGACGGAGCTTGGCAGAGTTCCAATAAAACTTCATTTACAGAAGTAGGTGCATAGCCAGCCCCTGCTCATTGCAATGGGTGCACTGAGCTTCATTCCTCCAAGTGACCGGTGACGTCCTTTCATACATTTGACACTACATGTGTTTCACTCACAAAAGAAACTTCTGCCTCCTCCCCCCTCTTGCCAGGCTCCTCCTTTGGCCCAGGGTAATGGTGGGAGTCTGAAGGAAGCTGTTGCAAATTTACTCTTGTTCCCAATGAAGCCAGTGGAATACAAGGGGGGACCCCCCCAAATGGAATTCACCTATAAAAAATTGGGTATTTATTCGTACATATTTGAACTTCCATCACCTTCAAAGTAATCTGCATTTGATGCACTACACCTTGGAGACATTTTTTTCCCACTGCTCAGAACAGTTTTTGAACTAGTTGATTTTGATGCCTTTTAGTGCTCCTGCTATTTTTTGTTTTATCTCTTCCCCATGGGTGAAATGTTTCTCTTTGAGGACTTTTTTCATCCAGGGAAACAATAAAAACCCACTGGGGCAAGATCGGAGGAATAGGGAGGATGGAGTATGGGGGTCACGCCATTTTTGGTCAAAAACTGCTGAACACTCAGAGCAGTGTGGGTCAGCGTGCTTGTAAATCACCCATCATGAAACAGGCAAAAGTGTTAAAAGAGTCTTCAAAAAAATTAACTGAAGCCAAATGCAGCCTCTCACAACAAGGCGAGCTGGTACAATGATACAGATGGGTTCCTAGAACACTCACCTAGTGGGGGAAGCCTGTACTTATAAAGGGTCCGCCCTCCAGACGATAATTCCATTTTGGGGGGTCCACCTTTATATTAGCTCATGACCATCAGCCTGGAAAGAGCTGGGTCAGAGTGAATACATTTGTTCCATCCCCTTTCAGTTCACTCTTTTACATTCTCTGTGAATAAAGAAAGGAAAAATACAGTTTTTTTTCCCAGACCGAAATCCCTATATGACCATCCCAACAGAAGAGTGAAAACAATTCCAACAAACTCGCCTCATTGTTACTTATTGCACAGACTGCTGAATAATTCATTGGTCACTATTTATAACACACAGTACACCACTTCCTTACTCAGTAATTAGCCACTGCAAAGCAGAGGGGCTGTCACGCAATGAGTGGACTCCAAAGTCAGGTCACTGGCTTCAAATGCTGGCTGACTTTGGGCAAATTAATTGATTTTTGTGTTTTTTTTTTGTATCTCAGCTTACACATCCATAAAATTAGAATAGTCATTAAACTAATAGAGTTTGGTAAGGATTAAATGGGCTAATATAGGTATATTAAATGCTTAAAAAAGCACCTGGTATAGGAGGAATACTCAAAAATGTTAATTATTTTTACTAAAGAGTGTAGGAAAAATAATTCTTCATTTCATCATTTTGGGGGGGTCAAGAACATACTGATTGAGCACATTCTTTAGAGGAGGATTTTTCTTCAGTGTTATTCTGAATAACATACAGTGTCAGTTCTCAGGAATGTAAAATCCAGGAGTCGTTAAAACTTCGAGCTACTTCAAGGAGGTTTTTGGAAAAGATTCACAGGTTACATTAAAACACTATAAGGGGAAGGGTTTACAGGAACAAGTATAAAGGACACATGGACAAAAACTAAGGAGGGTGGAAATGGGAGGGAGGTGGGGAGCACTTGGCAGGGTGGGCTGGGGTGGGAGTAAAAGACAGAAAACTGTATTTGAACAACAATTAAAATAAATTAAAAAAAAAAAAACACTGTAAGCACAGGTGTCTTAATTCTGTTTCCCTTCCTTCTTATATACCATGGCATCTACCAAAAGCCTCACGTGTGTACTACCTAAATATAGTGAGGAAAACATCAGAAGGTGTAGCATAGGCGGAAGAGTGACTGAAATATAATGATTCTGGAACAAAATATCTTTTTATAAAAGCCAGTGGGGAAAACACTGGAGAACTACAACATGAAATAATGATTTTCTTGGACTGTAGTGAAGGTCACAACATTGTGAAGGTCTCACAACCCTCAATGGTCAAGTTCTGCTGTAAAATATTCTACATGAGATTCAAAATTCCTAGGTGGAACTGGGGTTTACTGGTGTTAAAAAGGTTTTGTTTGTGACTGTGGTTAAGAATTATGGCATTTTTAACAGATGCAACCTTGAGTAAGAACCATAATCTCAATAAGTCTATTTCCACACCTATAAAATAAGTATTAAGATGCTAATGTCTACCTCATGGCTTTCTTATACAATGCAAATGAAATAGTGCACGTAAACTTCCTAGCTTGGGGCTAATTCAAAATGTAGCATTTATCATTATTCCATCTTCCCCAAGAGCTTAGAAAAATCTGCTATCCAGAGGCTTTAACACAAAGGGGTATGTTCTCTGTTATTCAACCCAATGTATGTCCAAGTAGGCATGCTAGGGCCCATTGGGTTCTATGGCAGCCTTGAAAACATGCAGCTCAGGTCTGTGGGGAGTATAATTGATTGACAGCCCTAGCAGCTGCCCTTCTGAATTCATGCCCGAATTTAAGCCATGATCCTGCTTCCTGTGGGCCGCTCCCAGTCAATGGCTGAGCATAGCAGGAATAGTAACGCAGGCCCCTCCTGTAAGACCCAGTATTATTTTAACAAGTGCCTTTTGCCCAAGGACTCCTGAGCTCGATCTGGCCAGAATTTGGTGAGTACTGCCTCCAGCCTAGACTCTTCCTGCCCTGTCCTTCCTCTCCCCTTTATTCTCCTGTGACGCATGTGCATCATAGACTGGAGGCTCCCCTTCATTCTCTGGCTTCCCCTCCCTTTTCCTCCTTCACAGAGATTCCCCCCGCCCAATACAATTCCCTGCAGTGTAACCCCTTGTGGGCCTCTGCTTCTTGGAGGACTCGAACTGACACACACCCAGAATTTACTGATATAGATCCTGACCTATTAGGATTTACCTGCCTTCCCTCCCTCCTGGCTCTGTTTTTCGACCATGTTCTATTGATTTGAGTATAAACCCAATCAGCTGGACACACGATATAGATTTTTCAAGCCACTACCTTCTTTTTTTCTTTCCTTTTATGTTTACTGTTGACACTATTGCAGATATCACCATTCCCCCTCATTGGCCCCCCTCCTCCCAGGCCCTGCTTCCTTCCCTCTGGCCATCACCACACTGTTGTCTGTGTCTGTGGATGATACATGCATGTTCTTTGTCTAATCCCTTCACTTTCATTCATCCAGCCCCCACTCTGCCTTCCCCTCTGACAGCTGTCATACTGTTCCATGTATCTAGGCCTTTGTCTCTATTTGGTTTGCTTTTATTTTTTTCGTTAGATTCCACATGTAAGTGATGTCATATGGTAATTGCCTTTCTCTGGCTGGCTTATTTCACTTAGCATAATACGCTCCAGGCCCATTCACGCTGTTGTGAATGGTAAGATTTCCTTCTTTTTTACAGCTATATAGTATTTCATTATGTAAATGTACCACAGCATTTTTTTTATCCACTCATCTAGTGATGGGCACTTGGGCTGCTTCCAGATCTGGGCTATTGTAGGTAATGTTGCCAGGAACATATAGGTGGCTAATAAACATATGAAAAAATGCCCAACATCACTAATTATCAGAAAATGCAAAATTTTTACATTATTTATTTATTTATTGATCAAGTACAGTTTTCTGGTTTTTACTCCCATCCCAGCTGGGATGGGGAAAAATGCAAATTTAAACCAAGATGAGATAACACCTCACATGTACCAGACTGGGTACCATCAGTAAATCAACAAACGACAAGTGCTGGTAAGGATGTGGAGAAAAGGGAAACCTAGTGCACTGTTGGTGGGAGTGCAGACTGGTGTAGCCACTGTAGAAAACAGTATGAAAATTCCTCAAAAAATTAAAAATGGAACTGCCTTTTGACCCAACAATCCTACTTCTGGAAATATATCCTAAGAGTTATGAAATACCAATTCCAAAGGATATATGCACCACAACATTCAAGCCACTAAATTCTGCTCTAATTCCACGCTATAAAATTATCTCCCACAAGGCAGTGTACCCATTACTTTTATCAACAATACCATTGCCCTCACCGACATTGAACAGAGGCCACTATGGGCACTGGTGCTTCCCTTTTTGTGGACTGCCCAGTGACTACCAGTCTTCCCAGAAGTCCTTCTGCAAACTACCTGATCTCATGTTTCTCACTGACTCAAGTACTCTCATATTTATTTTTTAATTATTTTATTATTATTCAATTACAATTGTCTGCATTTACCCCCTACCCCAGCCATTCCCACCTCCCTCCCTTGCTTCCACACCCTACCTTGGTTTTGTCCATGTGTTCTTTATAGTTGTTCCTGAAAACCCTCCCACCACATTATATCCCCCCACCTCCCCTCTGTTTACTGTCAAATTGTTCTTAATTTCGATGTCTCTGGTTATATATTGCTTGCTTGTTTGTTTTGTTGATTAGGTTCCAGTCAAAGGTGAGATCATACGGTATTTGTCCCTCATCACCTGGCTTATTTCACTAAGCATAATGCTCTCCAGTTCCATTCAAACTGTCATGAAGGGTAGGAGCTCCTTCTTTCTTTCTGTGGCACAGTATTCCATTGAGCAAATGTACCACAGCTTTTTGATCTATTCACTTACTGATGGGCACTTAGGTTGCTTCCAGCACTTGGCTATTGTAAATTGTGTTGCTATGAACATTGGGGTACATAGATTCTTTTGGATTGGTATTTCAGGGTTCTTGGGGTATAATCCTAGCAGTGGAATTGCTGGATAAAAAGGCAGTTCCATTTTTAGTTTTCTGAGGAAATTCCATACTGTGTTCCACAGTGACTGCACCAGTCCACATTCCCACCAATAGTGCACTAAGGTTCCCTTTTCTCCATAGTCTCTCCAACATTTATTTGTTGATTTGTTTATGATGGTCATACTCACCAGTATGAAGTGATATCTCACTGTGGTTTTAATTTGTATCTTTCTGATGGCTAGTGATGCTGAGCCACTTTTCATATGTCTCTGGGTTCTTTGTATGTCCTCTTTGGAGAAGTGTCTGTTCAAGTCCTTTGCCTATTTTTTAATTGGGTTGTTTGTCTTCCTGAAGTGGACCCATGTGAGTTCTTTATATATTTTAGAGATCAAACCCTTGCCCAAGGTATCATTGGCAAATATATTTTTCCATATAGTTGGTTCACTGTTCATTTTAATGCTGTTCTTTTTAGCCATGCAGAAGCTTTTTGATTTGATGAGGTCCCATTTGTTTAGTCTTTCCTTTATGTCCCGTGCTCTAGGGGACATATCAGTGAAAATACTGCTATGTGGAATATCTGAGATTTTCTTGCCTGTGTTTTCCTCTAGGACTTTTATGGTGTCACAACTTATATCTAACCCTACATCTACAAGAACTGGTAGAATAACAACAAAGACAGCCCAGAGGAAGTAGAAGAAAGTAAATAACCAAGATCAGAGCAGAATTAAACAACATAGAGACTAAAATCACAATTCAAAGGATCAATAAATCCAGGAGCTGGTTCTTTGAAAAGATAAACAAAATCAACAAACCTTTAAGCAGACTAATAAAAAGAGAGAGAAGACCCAAATAAACACAATCAGAAATGAAAGAGGAGAAATTACAACTGATACCACAGAAATACAAAGGATTGTAAGAAATTACTATGAATAACTATCTTGAAAACCTAGGTGAAATGGACACATTTCTAGAAAAATATAATCTTCTAAAACTGAATGAATAAGAAGCAGAAAGCCTGAACAGACCAATAACAGCTGATGAAATTGAAGCAGTAATCAAAAAACTCCCAACATACAAAAGCCCTGGACTGAAGGGTTTCACAGGAGAATTTTGCAAAGCATTTAAGGATGAGCAAATGCCTATCCTTCACATACTATTCCAAAAAAATCCAAGAAGATGGAAGACTTCCAAACTCTTTTTATGGAGCCAGCATCATTCTAATTCCAAAACCATACAAAGACATAACAAAGAAAGAAAGCTTCTGGCCAATATTGCTGATGAACATAGGTGCTAAAATCCTCAACAGAATATTGGCAAACTGCATCCAGCAATTATTAAAAAAATCATACACTATGATCAAGTGGTATTCATTGGAGGGATGCAAAGGTGGTTCAATATTTGCAAATTAATAAACACAATGTATCATATAAGTAAAACAAAACACAAAAATCACATGATCATATCAATAGATTCAAAAAAGCATTTGATAAGGTACAGCACCCATTTATGATTAAAACATTCAGCAAAGTGAGATAGAGGGAGCATTCCTCAACATAGTAAAGGCCATATATGAGAGACCTACAGTCAACATCATATTCAATGAGCAAAAACTTAGAGCTTTCCCACTAAGATCAGGAACAAGACAGAGATGTCCGCTTTCACCACTCTTATTCAACATAGTATTGGAAGTTCTAGCCACAACAATTAGACAAGAAAAAGAAATGAAAGGCATCCAAATTGGAAAGGAGGAAGAAAAACTGTCATTGTTTGCAGATGACATGATAGCGTACACAGAAAATCCTATAGACTTCACCAAAAAACTACTCTACTTAATAAGTCAGTAGTTTGACTAGTAGTTTAACTAGTAAATAACCAAAACATTATTTTTTCAATAGCATGCAAATTTGAGATACCTTCCCTATGCAAACTATTCATGCCAGTGAGATTGGTCTAGTAATGAGTTTTTAATCTGACTTTATATGTGCATTTTCCATGCCTTTGTTTGTGACACAAGCTTTGTGCTTATGTACCTATGCAAATTCTAACCATCTTTCACAACAGAACTGGTTACACTCTAGCTCTCCTGTCTTAATTAGTAATCATGGATGAATTGTTTCATCTCCCTATCCCTCTCCTTATTCATATGCATTTATAAATAAATGCATTTATTTAATATATATAGTAATAGTAACCACCTCACAGGGTTGGTTAGGAAAGTTAGAAGACATATTGTATGTAAAGGGTTAACATAGTGTCTGGCCCACAATAAGTATTCAGCAGAGGCTATTATTGAAAGCCACTTCCAGTATTTAAATAGCCTGTTTTCTTCACCCATTCTATATTGTTTATCTGAGTGATTCCTAATTTCCAGAATTCTGTTCCCAAAGATGTAAATGAATTTCTTTCCATCTCTTCAAACTGTGGCTTCAAATTGATCACTGAAGACAGTATCTATGAAAGAGTTAAGATTCATTCTTCAAAATGAAAATAATTTGGTCAGGTTAAGCCCTATAAACAGTAGAGAGCCAATGGATATTTGTTGAATTGATTAATAAATGAGCAAACCAGAAGGCACACCTGATGTTCACCTAAAAATGAGAAAAGCAGTAATTTCAGATACTCAATGCTTTATCATTTTTTGCCAACACTTTACCTGGCACTCACAAGTTCAATTGATTATTAACCAGACTCATTATTTCGAATGTGCCTTGTGTTGTACCATATTTAAATGTGTCATCCATAAATGTGTGTAAAATAAAATAAAGGAGTTAATTTCATCAAGTCCACTATCTAAGAAATGGTTTTAGAACCCATGAGAGCCTCATGGTTAGTTAATGATGTTGCTATATAGCCTAAGAGCATGCCTAATAGATGCTAGTATTTAATGCCATTTCTAACTTTTGGCCCTCACTTTTACATTGCATCTCTCATTGACTAAGAGTTCTAGTTATTCCATCATCCTAGAAAATTAAGAGCAGCAGAGGAGATGACTCTAGAGGAGAAAGACTAACACAGAGCCACGCAGAGGGCCAAAACAACTGCTTAGAAATAGAGATCTCCTATTTATGGACAGTAATTCACCTCTGAAACTCAAATTCACTATGGGGGGGTGCCCAAACAACACCTCATAAGTCTTCCCATTATTTTATAGGAAAAAATATGTTATGCCTCAACACAAAAATCTCAACATATTTCTAAATATGACTAAATCACACACACAAACACAAATGCCCCTAGAAAATTAACAAGTTGTCAGAATATAAAATACTCAGGCTGTAGGTTTGTGATTATTGAATAACAGAATAATTTTTCCAAATTACATTTTATGCAGTAACATTTCAATTTCAACGCAATTACTTTCTCATTTGCTTTGCTAGTTCTCCACAATTGTCATGAATAGTTCCTTGTGTTTGTGGAGCACATGACAAGTACTTTTTGTCGAAAACTTGGCAATAATACGAAAGATCTTCAGGCCCAGTGCCCAGTGGCAGAGAGTGGCTCACCTTGAGTGTGACACTGTGATGCTTTCCTTAGCACCGCACACGTCCGCCCTCATGTTCTCTTTGTTGACACACGTCGTTCTTTATACTTTTCAAAACATTGATCACAATTTTGACATTTTTAAATCATTTTTGCAGTATAACTCAAGGCATTTCCTACATCATTTTGTTTGAAACATTTTATTGAACTCTAGGGACAAAAATATAAATTTTCTGATGCAAAGCTACTCTGGAAAATGTTGCAAATGAGAGTGCTGTAAGCTCCATGAAGACTGAATATTAAACACAAAAAGACCTCATTTCATCAGGAAATATTAACTAAAGAGACATTCCATAGGGCATAACTGTACAATGTTGCCTAGAGTTAGTTATTAAAAGATGATGTCTATACTGAAATATGTAAATTAATGGGGACTTTTTTTTGCCTCCCAATATCAATTCACCCTTTTTTAGTAACAACAATTCTATCTGATTTTGTGGAACCACTTGTCACTCATTGTTAGTCCGTATGATTTGGGCGGAATTAATCCTACCTCTTGGACCCTGGACAAGTCAGTCACAACACATTAAATCTCTAGTCATGATTTATATTCATGGACAAAGAAATAAATATATGACCTAAACAAATGCAGTGGTATTTAATTTCAGGTATGTGTGTGTTTGTCTTTTTGGCTCAGAGAGAGAAAAATATTGCAAATTAGAAAACTCTTTTTTATTAGTCTGTTAAACTATAAGTATAAGGAGCAGAGATACATTAGAGTAAGAGCTTATCTAGGAATAAAGTCAACACAGAGAAACATGAAACAAAGACAAGGAGTCACCTAAGTCTTACTAGTCTTAAAGTCAGTTACTCTGAGAAATTTAGACTATGGGGGTTTTTTTGTTGTTATCTTAATGAATTAATTAATTTAGTGTAGGCCACCTTGACTTAGAATATCAGGCAGAATATAAAAGCAAGACTTTAGTAACAAGTAAACACAGTGGCCTAATAGAACAAAGATTTACTTCTCACTCACACAAATTCTGATTTGGATCAGACAACTCTCTAGGAAAGTTCTCCACCCAATGAGTCAAGGACCCAGGCTCATTTAACATGTAGCCTGCACAGTCACCACCAGAGGGAAGAGAGAGCTGGAGGTGGCTCAGTCTTCTTAAATACTTTGGACTAGATGTCACATGTATCACCCAAAAAGTGTTTGAGGTATTTGTAGCCAAGTGTCCTGATTCCTATGAAAATATATTTCAAGGATATTATGAACATCTCCTTTGTACAATTCCTTAATACAAAGAGGATTGACAAAGAAAATTCTTAGGGAAAAATGGGGTAAAGAAGGTAGAACTGAATTTGTTGGAGAGAGTATGCTCTGTATAAAATACTGGATAAATGCCCAACACCGCTCATTGGACAAACACACACTAGCACCATTCACTGCACTTCCCAGAGGTAATATTATTTGCCATTCTCCAGACACCCAGTAGTCACCCCCTTCTTGTTCTCCATCCTGGCACAATCACATTTTGTAGCTGGGAAATGACACTAGTGACTTGGGCTCAGCTGTGAGGTCCAGGCTTTGGAGTTTTCACTCATCTATCAGCTCTACTATCAACTCTGTGTCTATTCTCAGCAGCATTGCCGTGACCCAACCACCACGCCACAGTATTGTGTAGTTTGATCTTTGCAGCTCCACTTAGTCAACACATGTTAGCAGTATTTCCTCTCCTTTCTGACTGATCATACTCCAACCCTGGCCTTATCATCTAGTTCCTGGTTTGGTTCAATATCCTTCTTTTTGGTTCTGATTTTAGGCCCACTTCTCTCTGACCCATGTGGTACACCCTTGTCAGGATAATTTTACACAAACACCCATACATATTCATTCATATTATTTCACTGATTTCCCAATGCACCCCTATTTTTTTTTACCAAACCTAGTGTGATCTTGCGTTCCTCATTTTATCAGTATGGCCCTGTACTTTTTACCCAGCCTAATGGTGCATTACTTCAAACACTTGTCTGCTTTTCTAGGCAAGGTTGTCTCTAAACCATCTCGTGAAATATTCTCAGTGGAGTTGACTCTAAGACTTGCTAGTTCTTCAGGAAAAAAGCTCATTTGGAATAAAAAAAATATGTTTATGAATCCAAGGACATATTCTCAGCAGTAGACTTGGATCCCAAGGTGGGTCATCTGCAGTCTACTTGTTCAGGGATACAGTAGACTCAGCTACTGGATATGAAGGTGTCTATGCTATATATAAAGGTAGTGCAATAGAAGTCTCCAGGATAATGAATTATTTTTAAAAACTCAACAAAGTTTAGTTGAGTTTATATTCAAGGTGTAAAAACCTCTACACCTTGAATATAATTAGACCACTGAGTTATACTCTTTAAAAGGGTAAACCATATAGTAAACGCAGACTGTATCTCAATAGAGCTGTTATTAAAATAATTACATCTAAAT
Organism: Sturnira hondurensis; assembly: GCF_014824575.4. Lineage (NCBI taxonomy): Eukaryota > Metazoa > Chordata > Mammalia > Chiroptera > Phyllostomidae > Sturnira > Sturnira hondurensis. The sequence goes on from NW_028075269.1 coordinate 7,574,061, forward strand.
TAGGGTAAAACCCTCAGTACTAGATATACAAGCTACAGTAATATTTTTCAAACTGCAGCCATGTCTCTAAAAGTTGTTTAAATAGTTTTTTGAGATATAGATAAGTTTAGTTAAAATCCATCACTTCATATAGATACCAAAAAATGTGTAGTTTTTTCATTTCTCTAAGTTTTATAAATTGTGAAAATTTCTTTACATGTGAAGTCCAGGGTCATACATATAGAGACTATGCTTTAATAAGTCTAGAGCAGGATACTGATATTTGTACTTTTATTAATCAGTCTAGGAGACATGTAGGTATCCCATGACCTATACTTTAAAATAACAATAACAATAACACTGGTATGCAAGAACAAGTCCTAGGAAGAGAAGCTGACTATGGTTAGAGAAATTTTCAAAGTACTAGTGAAGTGTATGGGTCAGAAAAAAATAAGATTTTATGAAAAGAAGTATAATCAGAAGTTTAAGAAGGATACACCCCAAATGAATAATAAATATTTCAGCCAGTAAGTGAACCATCTCTCCCAGCTGTGTCCATCACAGCAAAGCTCAATGTTGTCTTTGAACATATTTTAAACACTTTTATTAAACCCCGCTTCCTTCTAAAAATATTCCAGGTGCTGTGATTTAGGTTATGCCTAAGGATGACCAGGGTTTATAATTTCTAACACAGGGCATGCTAATACCCACAGCTAGTTTGAATCTTTTCACCAAAATCAATATTTGATTCTCTATTTTAGAAGTTACCCAATACTTGTTTTTCTGCTATCAAATAAACTAACTGGAGTGAGTCCCAGATAGAGGAAATTGCATAGGTACCAACAGGCTTTTATAGATTCAGTCTGAAAAAACACCTCAGGGCCAGCGTATCTATAGGAAGATGAGATTCAATTAAGCAGGGAAAGGCTAGAATGGGAGGAAACCTAGCAGTGAATTAGTTTTTTGACATGAATAGTCTAAACAAGACAGCTGGAAGATGGAATTTTTAACTTTTCAATCAATGTTCAGAAAAACAAGGTGTTAAATTAGCTGCCTCTCCTCACTACAAACACCAGCAGAAAGTTAGTCACATTTACATAAATGATTTATTCACCATCCTAGTATGTGTTACTATCAACTAATTTTAGCAGGATTCATGGCATCGATGTCAATTATGGAATACATAGTGGATTCTGGGATATGGTGATGGGTACTGTGTTTGCTAAAAATCAGTGTTGATCTCTCTGGAACTTACAATTATTATCATACGTGAATCAGGGCTTTCTCAGCCAAGGAAGAGAAGATGTGACTTCCTACACTTCTGATGAGCACTGTGCTTATAGACTTATACATTAAGACCCCTTCGAAACATCTTTGGTAGGACATCTGAGGGGAGCCGGGTTTATTTCTACAGATCCTTACACCTATTGGAGTAGAAAGACTCAGAGCCTCAAATAACTGAATTATTTAGTTAAATAACTACTGAACAATTATTAAGATACTGGGACGTCACATCAAAATAATGCATGAAATGAGATAAGCTTAAGAAAAAAATAAGGCTCTTTAGTACCTTTAAAGTCATTATCCAGAATTGGTGGATGTTCTTGGTCACCATGAGAGGAATGTTTAAAACAATGTCACACAGCTGTGTTGTGTTTAGAAAAATAAGAATGTCTCTCTGCAGAGGCGAGCCACAATTCAGCCCCAAATTATAAGGAATTACAAATACCCAATATTGTATATATTACCTATAATTGCAATAATGTTTTGGGTGAATGTCATGACTTGGCTAAGTCCAGTCTGAGTTCGTGCTGAAACGCTGGCTAACAAGGACCGCTGTGGGTCAGGGCCAAAGAGTCTCGGGGTGGTTTCTGGTGAGCAGAATTTGCCTAGAAGGAAGAGAAGCATGATAGAATTTTGCAAGGGCCTATGCATGAGAATGGGTCAGCTGAAGGAATCCGGAAGAAAAAAAGCTAGAATATGAGAAATGTATATAATTCCGTATGAAGGAATGACTGTCAAATTGAAAAGGGAGGATCAGCAGGTAGCCTAAACAAATTAAAATCTGGTCAATGTGTATGTTGTCAGGAGAGGAGGGAGAAGCTAATTCCTTCTGGACACTCACTCTGGTTCTAATTTGCTAGGAACCAGAGAGCTACTACTAAGCAGCTAGTGGAACAAAACTGCTAAAGACATCAGACCTGTCCACAGCGATAGGTCATAGTTACCCTTCAAAGACACTGTCTTGTTCTCTGCTATTTCAGCTTCTTCAGTAAACAGATACCATCTCATCAAGATAGTCTGTAAGAGGGGGAGGAATAAAAGTAGAGCCTCGTGTGTCTGTTCAGAAAGCAAATACTATGACAGAATTAGAAGTGCAGGCTACTGGGATAAGGTCAGTGCAAAATTAAGGTGAGAGGGAACAGAGCAGGCAGGGACTAGCTCTAGAGTGGTTCTGGTCTGTGACTGCTTGCAGGAAGCTCCTGCCAGGTAGGGGGAAAGGAAGGGAGGATAATGCAGTAGGAAGAGCCTGGTGCTGCATGTAGTTCTGAGAAAGTCTCAGCCAGCTCAAATATGAGCCCAGAGAAGCAATTGACCATTACAGGAGCCCTGCACTGAGCATAAATGGCCAGCGTCTAGTACCCCTGCAGGGTTCAGTCACCGGACAGAGGGATCATGGACTTGGTGAGAGCAGGGCACACATTTCAATAGCAATGTAGCTGGAAACCATCAGCTCCCACACTCTTCACAGGAGCTTCTGTCTTAACATATTGAACAGCAGAACTCCATTGCTGCCATAGTCATCCCCTCTCTCTGCACAGACCAACTTCACACATAAAAGAAAGCTTACAATAGAAAGGTTAATAGGATGAACTACATCCTCTGCTATTGCCTTTGCTCTTGAACTTGCAACTGGTGATTATTCCCCTCCTCTGCTATACATTCTACATTCCCTCACCTTCAGTTATCACCTCTGCAGTTTCGGTAGCTTAACCTGGTGTTACCTAACCCTTTATTCCTAAGGGGTCTAAGTCCCTTCCAATGATCCACATCAACAACAACACCAGGCCCAACTCCAAAGACACAGTTGTAGACTCACGAAGGGGTAACTTCTCTGTGAGGACAACAGTTCCCTCGGAGGCAGCAACTTCTAGAGATATCTTAAAGTGTGCCCCTCCCCCCCACTGTCCACATTGGCTCAGAGCTGACCACTCACACCCGTGCGTCATATGGACTGGTCAACAGCTATTGCTCTGACCCTCCGACTTACCTTTTTGAGACCTCCACTTTCCTACCTCCCCCTCCATTTGTCTAAAGTCTAATGTCTATAACAGACCCTCCATTTCCATAAAACCTACAGTGGTTCTGTTTGCTGACTGACAGATGGATGCCATGCTCCACAGCCATGGGCAGATTTGATGCCTAGATCTATGAATAGCTAAATATGTAAAAAAGAATTAAAATCTTTTAGAAACTTATTTTTTCTTTTGGTATATGGGTTTTATTATTAATAACACACTGTAGCCAAAGTAAGTATTTAATGCCTTTGAGTGCTCTGAAACAGTTAGAGATTCCTAAATAACAAAGGACCTCAGAAACTACTCCCTCTATGTCCTGATGAGGTAGATGAGAAAACCATTGTCAAGGATGTCAAGGAGTTGCCTATAGTCCCTCAGAGTCAGTGACTTCCATTCTGGTAAAAGCAGATTTCTTAGTCAGTTTTCCTAACTGACCATACAAAATGCAAACTGTCTTACTCAGTGGCTCCATCAAATTCAGAATGTCTGTGTCTGTGCTTGACCGGCTTCCTTTCCTCTCCATGGTCCTCTTCCTCATTCTGCTCCACTTTCTTTTTGACCCCAAACCCGTGGGGTCTGGGCCATGCAATGTGAATTGCATTGCCCTTGATTTATCTACATATATCCTAAGAAATGTCTCCCTTCCTCATTTTGGCCTTAAATAATAAAGTACACAATCTCCCAGTCATAACAGACATTCAGTGCATTTCTTATAACACGCTCTATTAGTAATATCCATTCTATGTTATCTTTGTTTACAGGTTATTTCAACAATAATGAAATGGAGGAGAGTTGTTGAATATTGTATGTTTCCTGAAAAAAAAAACCTATCAAATAAATGGAGCACTGAAATCTATTCAGGCAGAGGCAGCACACTCCATTATAACGAGATGACAGTGCACGTTGATGAGGACCCATCAGAATATAATTGTTAGAAACGAAAGTTTCGGAGGCCCAAAATACTGCAGCCGCCTTTCTTAGGACAGCAGTGAAAGTTTAAGAAATGATGTATTGCTCCCTCTAAATTCATTGCTAATACAGTGGTCTTCTCCAAAATTAAACCTAGTCTAGCCTGAGAAGGAAGATACGTTTCTTAAAACACTTTAGCTGTCTTCCATTTGTCCCTTTGCCCAGAATATTCTGAGGAGAGTTTCTTTCCATTACAACTAGATATGGGTAAATTCGATCATTTATTTAACAGATGTGCCGACTACAAATTTAGTTTTTCATTATGTATTTTGTCCACATGTTCTGACGACCTCTTGTATGCCAGCCTTGGTGGAAAATGTCGGGGCTATGGAATGAAAGATAGCTCATTAGATTTTAAATTTTGTGAGAACAGGACCTGTTATCACCAATAGCATACTCTTATGTCTCTAATTTACCTAATACAAGCAAGTGCTCAATAAATAAATGACTTAAAAATTGATTGATGGACTGAAAAGTCTCGGGTTGTAAGGCATTCAGAGTTTGGTGGTATAATTATATCATCTGTAATCATCACTATTTGTGACCATAGTGATACCAAGGCAGAGCTGAGGAAGCTGACAGGAAGAGAAGCCTAATTAATATTCTGATTTAGGAGTCCCAGGACAGAAGGTGAGCTGGGTGCTGTTTTTAGACGGCTGAAGAAAGAAACCCCTCCTACATTGAAACAGTGCAGAAGAAGGTCACACCTGACCTCAGGCTGGAAGGGCAGTAGGAGGAATAAACACTGAAATGTAAAAGAACCCCAGGTGCACTGTACAAAATGCTACTTTCATTATTTGCCATTATTCATGAAGACTTCAAAAAGCAGGAAAAATAAGATGAAATCCTTGAGAAGTGAAGAACAGCTTTGGTAAAAACTTGGAGGGAGTTTATAGAATAACAAGAAGGCCTTTCGGTCTGACCACCCAGCCTTGCTGCAATATATTGAAGCGTCTTGCAAATAGACAGAATAAAAACAAAAGCTGCCCAAAAGCCAGCTCATCAAACAAACAAAATAAAGACAACTCCATTTCATTACCTTCATCCCTCTTGGCTTTGTCAACGAATCAGGGGTTGAATATAAAAGGAACTGGTAAAGCATCTAAAGATCTGTGCCCTGGCAAAAGAGACAGAGGGCAGCAAACCAGTAAGTCCATACTAATGGGCTGCTACAGCATTTTGCGTATTTATAATAAGGTCTAAAACCACTGCTGGTAAATCATAAACATTTCAAATTCAGTTAGAAAATCAAGAATATCTAGAGTAGTAGGAAAAATATGAAACTTAAATCTAAAATTAAACCCACGAGTATAAACAATTCAACCACGAGCCAGGTGTTGGATGCAAAATCAACTAAATTTTAGCGACTTGAGTGTTATTTTAGCTAGCAGAAATCGTTTCAGGAGTCTGGAAGGCACAGCTTGCCATACCCAAGAGATGGAGCTTACAGCCCAAACTTAAAATAGAACCTTTCCTGGTTATGCTGTTGGTATTTTAAGAAATATGACAGCCCCATCTGCCTTCCATATGAGAAGTCACTCTTTCCACGATGTCACTGAATTTATCCCTGTAACTCTTAAGTAACAGGAAGAGGAAATATCATTCTCCTCCATCTCCTTCCAAGAAAGATTTTAATGTGCAAGAGTCTAGCACTCTTTCCAAGAAGATAACCAAAGACTTTTTTCTACAAATATACATAAAAACATGTCAATATCCAAGAATAAAACAGGTAAAAAAGAGTAGCAATACCCACGATGATTATTTTCACCCTAAAATGTTCCAGCCAAACCTTCACAGACATTATCTCATTTCAATCTAACCCTTACACGGACTAGATTAGTTACAGCTATAATTATCTAGCAGACTAAAAAAAAAAATCCTTTGAGCACTTAACACACCAGTTCAATCATTCCACAAAGATAGCAAAGTTACGGAACTAGAATAAAACCCTACACTTTTCTGATGCCAAATTTTGTGCTCTTAACCACTCTGATGCAGAGTCGCTCTAATGGCATTGCTCCCTTGATTATGGTCTTTTGACAGTAGCAAAGTTCCTCACTCTGCTGCAAGTTGGCTGTGGATAGAATTCTGGGTGCCTTTAAACATGGATGAGAGAAAAAATGACATCTTTATTTTCACTAACCTCCATTGCACTTTAGCAGATGAGATTCTCCAGTTATGAAGGTAGACAAAACGCGAGAGAAGTATTGGTAGCACCTCTAACTTTGTTGCTAATAGAAAGCACAGTAGTATTTTCATACTACTTTATAGTTATAAAATATCTCAAAATAGTATTTATTGTCATCACCATTTTGGTGATCGTATCAGTTGTTAGGCCTGCCACTAAATTTTGTCATTTAATGCACTAAGGGAGCAATACGTATTATGTGACAATTTAAAAGATAATTTGGTTCAATCTAAATGCCTTTGTTGAACCACTAATGGTCTTGTTTTATAGCATTTAAAAATATTATTCTGAGAAGAAGTCCATAGGCGTTAGTAGGTTGACAGAGAAGTGCATGGCACACAAAAATTTAAGAAACCCTGCTCCAGAAAATGTAATCCAAACTCTCCTGTTTGGGTTACATCCAAAAGTTCATCCAGAACTTTTCAGAGCAGAGTGGACAAAGAGCCTTTCCCAGTCCCAGATGAGCCCCTAAGACTCTTTCTTAATAAATTTGGAGCTGGAATTCAGGGTTGAGTCAGCTTCTCCCTGGGAACATAATTTTAAATTTGCTGAGCTGTGGACTCTTTGGTGGTTTCTGTTTCCCCTCTGGTGACCAGACTAGTCCATATGTATCAGGGGAGAATGAAGCTAACTAAATACACTGCAAACTTAAAAAATCAGTGGGATTTAGTCACCTCTATTGGACTTACTGTCTCTCTTCAGGCTCCATTTAAAATTCTTCTAACTGATTATCTTCCAGCTTTCTGTTCTCTTCCAAGTCCATCCTGTTTATCCTTAAGCACACTAGTTTAACCTTCCTAAACAATGACTATGTTTGCATTTCATCATTCCTCAAAATACTTCTATGACTCCCCATTGTCTACAAACCAAAGCTCAGATTCCTTCAATAAATTCACAGTCAGGAATTTCCAGGCAAGGGACCCACCTTGCCTTTTCAACTCAGTATCTCAACTTCTTTTTCTCTGTTACCCTGTCTTAGAGCCAAATTGGACCAATCACTGTTTTCTCTTAATGGTTCTATACTCTGATTTTCTCTGTGCTTTTAATTGACTACTGATAAAGTGATATCTCTTTAACCCTCACACATCTAAATCCTATATACTTGGCACAAAGTAAATGTACCCACCCTCATCCAGTCCTAATTCCTGATACTTCCTAGTAGCAATAAAATTTATTTTCTGAAGTTGATTTCTAATCCACCTATTCTTTCCACTGGCCCTTTACCCTATTCTGTATAGTTAATTACCCTATTGTAGAATTAAATACTTATAATTATATGATCATTTCACATAAAAATTTTACCCCGTAATAGTAAAAGAGTGATAACAATTCAGCATTTACCTATGTCAAGCACTGCTAAACACTTTAATTGAATTGTCTTCTTTAACTCTCAAAACAATGCTGTGAGTTAAAAACTATTATGTACCACTTTACAGATGAAGAAACTGAGGCACTAACAATTAGATATTTTCCAAAATGGTGGAAAGACTAGCCTTCAGACTAGGCAGTTTGACCTTAGAAACCCCCAGCTATGTTCCACTCTCCGGCCACCTCAAACCCACCGCCAGCTCACGGAAAGCAGTTCTGAGTCGGGTCCAACGTTACAGCCCGCACAATGCCCAACCACTGCTGTGGGCATATAATCCCCACTCAGTCAAGATTGGGATACACCATTTTTAGATATGTGCCCAGGGATCATCGTGTTTGAGACAAAATAAAACTTAGAAAAAATACTTTCTTCAAAAAAAGTAATTCCTTTTTAGTTGCATTATCTATCTTCTGTGAGCTTCACTTTTAAAAATATATTTACTAAGCTAAGTAAAGTATGTATCATGGTGGCTGGGCCCATAACTGCTCAGCAAATGTTAGTGGTATTTTTTTTTTCTTGCTGTTATTATTGTTCTTGTTACCACAGTGACAGGGGAGAAATGTTAGGACTTCCACTGCACATCAGAGAATCCTGAGACTTCAGCAGGTTGAACAAGATGGTGAAGATTAGGGTCCAGCTGGTCTCAAAGCCAGGACTAAAAGCAGCGGCTTTTCGTTCTCAGCCTGAGGCCCAAACGCACAGAGCCCAGAGCTATCACCTAATCCTAGAAATCTCATCTGCTTCTTTAACAAAGAGTAGAAATGAAATCCATTCATTACTGGCCTGGGACAGTAGCATTCAGAAATTCAATTTCTATGATCATTTTTATTCATTTATTTAAAACAGAAGTTGTAATGGAAAAAATTGAAGACAATTTCTGCACTCAACTAGCACCAGAAAATTCAAGATGTTATGCAACTTCAATTTTTTAAATAGCATTTTCTTCCACCTCAGAATCACAAGTTTAGGAAAAATAACTAGTTTTTGTTTTGAAGTCCTAGGCTTTTGTCATTTCATGGCAAATTTTAAAATGCTTAAAGATAACATCCTTGATCCATTCTGGCTGGAAAATGAAGCCAGTCTAATAACAAATGCTGATATCCCTCAAAAGATATATATACTGTTAAGACATTTCCTGTTTATGGCCTACCATTTTTCCTGAGAAATAAAAAATATTTTGCATAGACTAAGTGGACAGAAGGGGAAAAATTAAATTTAACAGATTTCTGCAATAGCTATGCCTTTCTCTAGAGACAACTCCAATTATCTTGACCACAGTAAGAAGCTAATTGTCAGTAGCCTTCCCTCTGCCAGCTTTCTGCAGGTTTGGTCCCCAAACGAGCCAATTGCCCCTGGAGTAAATACAGAGTCCATGCAAGGATGGGAAATGGAATATGAAGCATTGACCCAAGCGCTTCATGCCCCATTCGATCTCCGACTTTCACTGTGACTCAAAACAGATGACGGATTACCCTTGATTTGAACTCAAGCGCTGTCTGCTCTCTCCACCTCATTCCCACTCGCTTGCTGCTCCCCTTCCCTAATCTGATCCTCTTTCAGTATACCCTCTGTCTGTTAATAAGACCATGATCTACCCAATCACTGTGTCCCTTCGTCATCCCTACAAAGAGCTTTATTTGTCTGTGCTGGCCCCTCTCCTAACACCTGCCCAGAAGATAAGGAATTCAGGTCCTTTTCATGCTACTTGTTCTTCTACTTCCCCACCAGACTCTGTGAGTTTACCTTACGACGTCAATGTTTTGTCAAAAGCAAAAATAATCCCCATCACTGTGCCATATACACTGGAGGGGATCAATTCCTTCGAACTAGAAAAAAAACACGTTGCAACAAGGAATATCATATTCATCAGCAACAATATGGCTTCAGCCTGTGAAGGGCTTGGCCAGCTGTCGGACCTCCACTTCTGAGATGACTGATCCCGCATTTCAGACGACTGCCTTTCTGGTCGCTCAGGCAGAGCTGAGAAAGGGGACTCAGGACCCGAGTGCTGATAGCACCACATCATAGAGTCTTATTGTTCGTATCAAAAACAACTGCCACCACGTGTATTATTTTGGTCGGCTTTATAGTTTGTTACTTTACTGGAAGAATGTTGCTCCGAATGACCGTAGCCATTTCTTATTGTTATTTTGGACGGTGCCGTACAAGTATTCTTCTAATCGAGAGAAAGGCAGAAAGAGAGAAGGTGACATAAGCTTGGCTTTTGGCTGGACTTTGGGTTGAAAAGAAATTCTAGAATGAAAGCAGATGATGTCATACTGACTGGAACAGACTTTTTAGATCAAAACAGCTCTGTCCAGAGAGGAGACAAAATCACCCATTAGAGTATGAAAGAATTATTAGAAATTTTTTCCTACTTTTATCTCATTGAATCAAAAATTTATCTTATATATGTTTTTATCTGCATATAGACTACTGATAAAGTGATAAATCTGCATAATTTGTTTTCAAAATCAATGTGCAAACATTGATGTAAGCACAAAAATGTTTTAACTATATTGGTGTATCAAAAATAGTTAGAAACTACTCGATTGTTGCATTATTCAAATAATAGAAAGGTTCTTAAAAGCACCATAACATCCCAGTTACTCACCCTCGCTGAGCCATTTACTGTTATCCCATAGACTCAAAGTCAAAGGCATTTTTCTGTTTTCATATGTAGTCCAGCTTAAAAGAGTAAAAGTAGGGTGATTGGAATTTCTGTCTACAACAATACTGTTGAAACATAATCTTCAGAGTTTTACATTCCTCTAAACCAGAAACCTCATAGTCTGCCTGGAATTGTCCGTTCTTACCCAAACACTAACTCCTCCTAAGGACTCCTGAACTTCACTCCTAAATACTGCCTCCATCTGTCCCTCCCCTTCACTTGTCCTGCAGCTGTGCCACACTGCACACTGTAAATGTGCGTCTTCTGAGATTCACAGAACACAGTCTACCTGGATTGGTATTCAGTGACTATGCCTATGTTTACTTCCCTAACTTACTGCTTAGCACTTCTCATCTCAGTGATTGCCATTAGCCCCTCCTTCTACTGCCTCCTTCCAATCTGTCTTTCTCAGAGCTGTGTATCTAAAAGGCATCTCTGGCCCTGGCTGGTGTAGCTCAGTGGATTGAGCATGGGCCTGCAAACCAAAGTATCTCAGTGCGATTCCCAGTCAGGGCACATGCCTGGGTTGCAGGCCAGTTCCAAGCAGGGGCCAGATCCCAGCAGAGGACACACGAGAAGCAACCATACATTAATATTTCTCTCCCTCTCTCCTTCCCTTCCCTTCTAAAGATAAATAATTTTTTTAAAGTTTAAAAAAAATAAATAAATAAAAGGCATCTCTGATCACAACCCACACACATATTCCTGAAAGTCTTCTGTGGCTTACTGTTGCCTTTAAGATAAAGTTTGAGTTCCATTGCATAGAATAGCATACGTGTTTTATTATTTAACTCCAGGTTCATCTCCCAGCATTCCCCTTACCCTTATACTCCTGAAATACTAAATTTGGTGCAGTGTTCCACACATACCTAATGTTTCCTTGGACCTCTATGTTTTTGGGAATTGACTCCCAATCGCCTAGAATGCCCTTTATTCCTCACTCTCAACCTTTATTTGCTTAATTAACTGCTTTTCTTTCTTCAAAACTTGGCTCTGTTCTATTCTCATAGAAGAAAACAAACCTTCACATTTGATTCAGTCCCCCGTTAGAACTTTATCATTTCATCAAATTTATTAAATTTATTTTCACCATACTATATTCATAGGATCTCTTCATCTGTCAGCCTTTGCCCCTTGACTGAGAAATCCTTAAAATCAAGGGCTTTCTCTTATTATTTTTGCATGCCTAATGCCTAACAAATAACATGGCCTTGAAAATATTTATTAAATTGAACTGAACTGAATGTGTACTTTTATTTTGCCAGAATGCCAAATGCAGTAGGTGATTCAGGTGCTTACCTAGAGCATCCCTAACCATAGCCTGAGATGGCACATCTCTTGGTACTGAGCTAGTACACAGTTTACACAGGTGGGTAAACCTGCAAAGAAAAAAAAACAGCTGTTTTGTTCACTCAAGTACTTTCTAAAGAACATGGATTCTGGTAATTTGAAGTTTCTTGTTTTCCTGCACTTTGATGGATTTGGGTTTGCAAGTTTTTCTCAGGAGCTAAAAAGAACTGGAATTCTGTTCAAAAGAGAAATTAGAGCTGGGGACGTTAATCAGGATGGAAGCGGGGAGGAGAAGTGAGAGATGTGAGCCTGGTGGCAGGACGGTGGGTAATTGAATGATGAACAGGGACCCTGCTCCTGCATCTTCAGTTCATATCACTGGTTCACAAAATCTGTGGCATAAATAATATTTTATCAGAACTGGAGAAAACAATAAAGGATAAGCACATGTATTTGTCAAAGGGAGAAGAACATGAGAGCAAAACTCCATGGAAAGAAGTAGCAATCCTGAGCTATCTGAGTTTCTCAAGCATGGAATCAGTTGAGATTTAAACTGCTCAAATCTCGAAGCAAAAAATAATTAGCTAACATATGAAGGCATGCAAAATAGAAGGAGGAGGAAGAGGAGGAAGAGGAAAAGAGGAACAAGGTGTAATGCACAGTCCTAGCAGTCTAGGCATTTGAAGACATGCTAGGAGTCCATCGAAGGGGTTGCTAATTAAGCAATACAATCCATGAAAACAGTGAAACGAACAGAGCATCACCTGATTCCAGTGAGGACAGAGAAAACGCTGGGACAGGTTATTCAGGAAAAGCCTTTTTGGAAAAAGCAGGATTGAAACTGGGCTCAGAGTGATCTGGAGAAATGAGTTCATTGGACATAATTTAGTAAGGGATTAACACCAAGTGTAAAAGCAGCCATTAAAAAAAAGCCATCAATCTGACTAGGGCAGAGGGTGCATTTGAGACAAATAATATATCTTTCATACAGGAATGTAATGTCTCACCTTTTTGAACTAATATCAAATAACTTAGCATTTTGACCAAATGTTTCCATTGAGCTATCAATCATTTCATTGCCAATTTTTATGCTCTAAAAACCAAGCCATCCTATTAAGAACTTTCGGAAATGAGAATACCCTGACCATTCAGGACTAAGAGTTTTCAATTTCCCCCATAACACCTTGCTGAATGCAGTATTTGAATCACTTTGAAGACAACAACTCTTTCTATTTAAAGTGATGAAAAATGTTAATAATTACGATTACAGTTAAAGTGGGTCATGTTATAGCTATTATATTATGAATTTACCTCTAAAATGAGAAAAATATTCTTCCAGTATTGAAAAACTATTATTCAATCCAGCAAAAAAAAAAAATCACTGGCATGATTGAAGACTGAATAAAGTTGCAACCAAAGTCTTCATTGTTTCACTTTTTTTACTCATTAATGTAGATGAAAATATCAATCAACATTTCTGTTGAGTCTACAGTCATTTGTCCATGTCATGAGCGACTCCTTTGTCAAATCTCAGAATAATCAAACGTTTACTTGTAGTCTGATTTTTTCAGACGACTGTTGAATTGCAACCGTAGGTAGACTGCAGATTGAAGAGTTTAACAATATATTAGTTGTTATTATTAGTTGAGAATATTAGTTGAGAATTTTCCCCTATAGAATCCTTCACATTAAAACATATACTTCAATTTACTTCTCTTTTTTTTTAGTTTATGATTTATTGACTATCTCCCACTAGAAAGAAATTCCATAAAGGCAAATAATTAGGCGAATTTTGTTCACTGACCTGTCCCAGTGAGTACCACCACTCAAACAATGCCTGCCGCAGGTAGATGCTGAATAAATATTTGCTGAGCGTATTAATGGACTATAGCCTCCAAATATAACATACCAGGCAAAAAATTATGATAATTACTTATATGATTTAAAACACACCTTACCACAATTATCTGAGTCTTTAATGATGTTAATTTTAACAATTCTTATGATTTATACAGACACTACACTATAAGAACATACCACAATCTATCTCATTTTAAAGTCACAAGAAGCCTATGAAGTAGGTGCTATGATTATTTTTTATTTTCCAACAAAGATACTTACTTATAGGGAGTAGATGACTTGCCCAAGCTCACAAAATTCCCAAGTGGCAGAATCTAGTAAGTGGACTAGATTGCTCATGCAGCTTCTTCTCTGGAGCCTGTGCTCCTAATTACTCCAATACTGGAAGCAATTTGAGGTATTAAATCTTTACCCCAATTCTCCAACTTATTCCACCTGACTAGAAAAGACTAAAAACACGAAATGTGGCTAAGTTGTTTTGTAAAAGGATCAGGGCTTTGCCTCAACGACACCTATCTCAAATGAATACTCATCTAGTCATTTGTCTTGCTTTTATTCCAATCTAAAGAAAGACTAGGGTTTTATTGTAGCAAGACTTTTATCTTTCTGCTCATATTTTTCACTGTTATGAGCAGTTCATCTGTAATTTAAAACTACAGGCTATAAATCTTCCTAATAGCCATGCCTATCTCCTCAGAAGACCCTTCTTCATACTGCCTGAGTTTTATTATTACAGTTTGTCAGCCTGGTTGGCAATTGAGAGACTGGCTCGTATCTATCAGCTCTGATAGGTGAATAATAACCATTTAAGCACATATCCATTGATCATCTTTCCCCAGTTTTTTCTGAGGTAAAACGAATGTGACTCTGAAATCATGTAGCTTTACCTTCTTCCAGAAAATAACCAGAGAATGGGTGGGAAAAGAACTGCCTTCTACAAAAGGTCTAATTCCAAAACATGGCCATTATAAGGGATCTCCAAGAATGACCTGTGTCTGAGATAAAGTGATCACCCTGTTTGAATGAGTTCATGATGGCTGCCAACTGCTCTGCTTAAGCACATTTACAAGTCGTGAATGCCATTGAATTTTTTCTCCAGGGTACGTGTAACTCAAAGAATATTCAAGTTACATCCCAGGTAATGGCATTTTCTTCTGCTTTTATTATATTAAGATCAGACATTTTTCTAACGAGAGTCTAATTTTTCATGCCCGCGTATAGGAAAAGAATCTTAAGGAAGGGACAAGCTCTAAATCCTAACCTACCAATATATGCAGGCTTTAAATTCCAGTACACCATTGTGTTCTTTTGCTTGCAAATGATAAAAGAGTAAAGTGATTTAGGCAACAAATAAAACTATTGTCTCACATAAGTAAACGTTAACCTCAGCAACACATGGGTCCAGGAGCTCTCCATTTCTCAGCATGGCTTTCTTTCCTGTCGGCGTGATTCCCAGAACATTTCCCACAGTGTAATAGGAAGCTGGCCACCACTAGCTCCAGGTTTGCCTCTTCGCGGCTTAGTGACTCCAACTGGGAGGGGAGACAAGAAGTGTTTTAATGCTTTCTTCTGAAAATGTTTAGATTATAAATGTTGGACTTGAGTCCCATGGACCATGTTGGTTTTGCTTGCCCATACTTCAACCTAATAGTGAAACCAGGGAGCTAAAATATTCTTGGTGATCAAACTTGTGTCATATGCCCACCTTCAAAAGAAGACTTGAGATAGACCAGCATCACCCCAAATGGGCTGAGAGTTGAGGAAGGATATGTGTTTCCTCACCAGTCACTAACATAGCCCACTATTCACTCCACCTTCTTAAAGAAGATCTCAAAACAGAACAGAAAACCACTATCTGTTACAATAGGGAGAAACGTCTGCAACTTTCGGTTGTTTGTTTGTCTTGTTCTTTCTGAGAGGCAGCCTTATATGAAATAAAAGTCAGGGAATTATGAAGCTCAAGTACTAGTTCTGGCTCAGCTACCACCTAAATAAATGAATTTCTACAAGTCTTGCTGTTTAAGAATTCAAGTTCTAGAAAGAGTATGCCTGAGATCAGATTCATAACAGTTTTTAGATAGCTGGCCTTACATAATGCTACTAGTTGAACCATGTTCCCAAAAAAGACATGCTGATGTCCTAACCCCTGGTACCTGTCAATGTGACCCTATTTAGAAATAAAATCTTTTCAGATGTAAACAAATTTAGATAAGGTTGTTAGAATGAATCTTAATCTAGTATGACTAATGTCCTTATGAGAAAAGAAAACAGAGACACAGAAACACAGAGAGAGAAACCCATGTGAAAACAGAGACAGAAATTAGAGAGACACATCTATAAGCCAAGTTATGTCAAAGACTGACTGCCACCGACAGAAACAAGGGAGAGGCCAGGAAGTTTCCACGGGGAACATGACCTCACCGATACCTTGGTTTTGGACTTCTAGCTTCAGTAGCTATGAGAAATTTTCTGTTTCAAACCACCCAGCTGGTGGTACTTTGTTACAAAAGCCTTAGGACCTTAAGACAGGGGAGAGTCCTGTGTGATTTCAGCCCTAGTTTCCTTAAATGCAAAATGGAAGAATATGATTACCAGCCTCATTTGATTATTGGGACAGCGAATATTTTAGGTTTAACACTGAGTTTAAAAGAAAACAGGTGTAAAATATACAAGAGATGTTCTATCTCAATGCTGTTAACTTTAATAAGAACTCACCATTTAGTACTCTTTATATTTTAGGAGGCCTTCAAAAACCCTGCTCACTAGTTAGAATGGGGATATTTATGTCTATTTTACATATGAGTTACCTGAGACTAAAAGAAGATCAACTTATCCAAGTTCAGATACTGACTTTGTGACAAAGACAGCATTCAATCTTAATCTTTCTGAATATTAATAAGAATTTCTTCACCTATAGAAAATATCTCTCAGACGGACAGGGGTCTCTATCCTGCAGAGTCGTAAATCTACTATCACTTAATACCATCCATGTGTGTCACTTTTCCTAGGTGAGTGATAACTATTAATGCATGGAGCATGATAGCACCCACCCAGGCAATCATATGCGCTTTTCTCAGGAGAGGAAACTGAGGTTCAGAGTAAAGAATTGCTTACTCAGAGTCATACAACTTGAAATGGGAAGCAAGAGGTAGAAGCAAGACTCAAAAACCAAGGTTCCTTCTATGTGTTATTTCATTTCTTCCCAGCAGCCCTCACCATACAAAGTGTCCACTAAGATTGTGTGTATGTTTTTATCTGTGCAGAAGTTAGCATCATTTATCACTAGCAGTTTGGATAATACAATTTGGAACACTCTTCCAATATCAATTTAGATGTGTCAAGGTCAACTTTTGTTCTTCCTAAAGTCCTGCTTCTTCCCTGCCCAGCACCATGAAGAGGCAGGAACCTCGTCACAATGTTTAGCAGCACAAAATAACGTGAAGGTAAATGGCGCTGTCTTTTTAAAGAGACAACTTAAAGATGCTTTCCTTTATTTAGCTCCAGCGTTCAAGGTTGGATCCTCGTGTGACACCAGTTCTTCCCAGCAGCTTTGATCAGGAAAATAAAAAGTCATGATCATGGAGTCTGGTGAAATATCCAGAGGAAAAAATGCGGCTTAACGTCAGGGGAAAAGTGAGAGAAAACAGAGCAAAAACGTTCTGATCCTCAGAACCAGACGTTAGAGTTGAAAAGTGGATAAGGTTTCCTTCCCAAAGGTGTTGGGGGAATTGCCACCACCCGCTAATGTCCTGCTGACGGTTTCCTCAGTGCACGACAGAAAATCCAACGGTCGGGTGAAGACCCCACAGTGCAAGCAGCATATGCTATCAAGGGCCATTTTTAGAAGATATCTTACCAGAAACTGACGCCTCTAATCAGATTTAACCAGGAAAGGAGATTAAAGTAGCAGAAATAAAGAAGAAAAGGAGTTTACACCAGGAGCCCACATTCAGCAGCTCTTAATTCAGCACCTACCTTTGCAAGTTACTATACCAGGCACTTCGGATGTAACACTGGATAAAGCAAAGCATCTTCCCTCATGGAACTTCCATGCCAAGGGTGTTCCAAGTGTTCCTCTGCCCCCAACTCCACCGCGGTAGATGTCTCGGAGATACGCCTTTTGTTCATTTGTTGAAGGACTGGCGCTTATTTCCCCTTCCTTCAGCAAACATTCTTTGGGGAAGTTACTTCTGCTGTGTGTACTCTTTTTAAGTCTATAAATCAAAGTGTTGGATTGGGCCAAACAGACTCTCTTTCCAGGAACCTGAAACCTGATGAGAGTAATTCAAAGGTGGAGGGAAAAATAGTGAGCAGCATCCATAACAGAGTCTGAGAAGATTATAAAGCATTTCTGTCTCTTGAACCACCTCCATCTCACTCTCCATGCAGCCATGCTTCTGGCCCATCAATAATCCTGGTTTTACTGCCTTTCCCTTTGAGTACTCTGTGAATTTCCTCAACATTCTCCTACTGAATTCCCTTTCTGTTAAGTCTACTAATCACTGTCATTTGCTAGCAATTAATGTACCCTAGCACCATAGGTATCATTAGCATAATGTTATAGATGAGGAATTAAGGCTCAGAAAGGTGAAAAACTCGGTCAAGTTCACATAACTAGTATGCAATGGTGATAAGCATGTCTGATCCCAAGGTCAAGCTCTTCCACCATACCATGTTGTGTGTGTCTTGATGAGAGCAATTTAATGAAAAGCATCTTTTCCATAGCTGGTCACCAAGAAAATGAAATGATAGAAATGACATCAAAATCTACCAGAGAGACCTTATCTCCTCTTCACAGAAAAATACCAAGACCAGCAATTGCAAAGGTCAATTGTCTGGGGGCCCCGAATTTGACCTGTTGTCTGAAATAGACAGAAAGAAATGTGACAGAGGCTCTTTCAGGGAATTTATTAACCTGCTTTTCTCTAATCCTTTGTTTGCAATTCCTTTAATGCCTAACATGACTGTGTTCCCTGAATGCTCTGGCAATTAAAAACAATCACACCATGGTTTACAATGTCAAATAACTATATCCCATAGTAAAACACCTTAAGAAGAAAAAAACCTGTCAGTAATGAGCAATACTATGTGCATTTTGTGAACCTTGCCACCCCCATATTTCACCTATCCCCATGACGGTTCTTTTATTATTTTGCATTGGTCACAGTGCTTTTAGTCCCTAGTGAAGGATGATAGAAGAAATGCCCTTTGAAATTGCATTGTCTTATTATGTCAATCTACTGCTCACTGGAATGTAAGTTTCTACTCAGTGAGGACTCATTCAAGAAGTCTTGGAACCAAAGTTGCTTGTGCTTCTGAACAAGCGTTTTTATTGCTATGATTCATGTAACTGATTATATTCCTGTCTTTCCCTTGATTGTTAATAACTCAGAGGCAAGAGTGTGCAAGAAATTCACAGCAGGCTTCAAATTGTATGCCCATCCTTTAACCACTCACCCCTTTTATTATTCTTTTCTACTATTGACTCAGATGCTCTCACTTTTCCTGTATGTGTCTATGTACTCTATTCTCAACTTTAATAAAATAAAATACATAAATACCTAATCACATGCATCGTTTATTATTTAGGTTGACTTAATTCACCTACGGTTTCTTGAGTTCCTACTTCACCCTAGATCTTGCCACGTGCCGGTCTGTGTCATACTATACACAATGTAAGTGTTGAAAAAATTTCCCAACCAAAATATGAAATGTGTGGAATATTCTGATCCAATCCTTTGGGAAATCAGAGTAATTTGAGAATTCCACTGAAGCATAATATTTAGGTAATTGTGGAAGTTCCTAATATCCCAATGCCAAAGAAATCAGTTTCATAGTTATAGGTAAAGTCTAAGTAACTAGTAGAAACCGTTTTTATTTTCTTATTTTCTGACAGCATTACTGAAGTTAGTCACAAAGGTTGAGATCATTTTTAACTATATGTTTATGTTCAATTACCTTTTGAATTTCAAGAGCCCTGGAAAAGATTTTTCTCCATGGATTTACACACTTATACATATGGATATCATTACTTTTCTCCCAAACGTCAGGGTTTTATACAGCCTGTTCTACAACTCTCTGTGAGCTTTTTTGACTCTGCTCTCCTAGTCATAGAAGCCTTCCCACCCTTATAATGTCCCTCCCTTTTCTATAATATTGCTGAACAATCCACATCATCATTCCTTTTATTCCCCCTTATTCCTCTTTGTGTCCCTGATCCCAAGGCTGGCAAGTTCAATGCTGTTTTGTTCTGTTACACTGAACACTCAAATTAATTAGAACATCCAATAAACCACACCTCCTCTCCACTCCCCCACCCGAACAATAACCTTATCATAATCCAGGTGACCGAACTGTCCTGCTCTAGAAAGAAATGTTTTACAAATGGAGTGTGGAGTCCAGGGGGGTTTGTTTGTTCTATTTTTGGAAAAGACTTGCCCTGAGGTTACCCGGTGCAGAGTGCTCTCCAAGGGAGCTCAGATCCTCTCCTGGAAAATCCATTTGCATTTTCCCTTCCTAAAATAAGCTAATGCAGGTTGGTTCCAATAAAGTCAAAGAGATGAACTTTGTTTAAAGATTCAGGAAAGCAAAGTAATTATTCCATGACTCACGTTTGCATTTTTTGAAATCACATAGAAAGGTGTTTGCTTACCTTTTTCAATACAATACAGCCAAAGACTACTGGGAATATACCTTAAGTTTAAAAAATTGGATCTATTACAACTTGCTGTAGCGAGGGGAAACACACACCATGAAAAACTATGGGGCATCTCAAGGTTAGAAAGTTAGAAAACACAGGTTTAAGCTTGTGCTGGGTGGTTTTACATAGAGTATAAGGAGGTGGGGGGTTGCTTTGGATAGTACGTGTTGAGAAATATGTGTCTTAATAAATCCTGCCTAGAAGGAGGAAGGACTAGATTGAGATTTACACTTTTTAAGTGAATAAAGAAGCAGCACTCAGTCATTTACATCTGCCAGGATAACAAAATGTTTGGTCACTTTTGTGGTCTGGACACTGTTCGTGTTTTGTCTTGGTTCACACACAATTACAGAGTGGTCTTGTTTTTGTCTTGAATCACAAAGATCACAGAGTGGCCTTGTCTGATGTTGATGTTCTGGGAAATTATTGATGTTCAGCGGAAGAATACAAAGCCTAACCAGCTGGGAGTGCTAGGCCAGCTTGTAGCAGCAATAAATCCTAGCTGATAGCATCAGGCCAGGCTCTGGGTGGTGGTGGCTGCTTATCTCTGTCTCATTCCTCCCCTTGTGACAAAGGGCAGATGAACTTGGACTGTAGAACATTAATCCATGCCACCCACATCTTTACCATGGTGGAAATTCTGCTGAGTAGGCAGTGGTTTAGAGAGTACAGTCTGTCGTCATGGGACTGCGGTTAGCCTCTCCTGCTCCTTTTGTTGCAGGACGAGGGGGCGGATCCTCTGATGTGTCAGTGGCTACACAGGATACAGCAGCGTAGCTGCAACACAAGTCCATTGTCAGAAACAAGCCTTGAAGCCAGGAAATGAATCCAGCTGGGTCTCTTTTAGAGAACCAAGTGGCCTTTTTCTTTCCTTGGTTCAGTCATAAGCTAATTTATTTACCTAACAAGAAGAGCTGGTTATAGCATAAACATTCTCCTGGTTAGTTAAGAGGAAGTCAAGGAATATGTGTCTGTTCATTAACAATTCTTAATAATGACTTTAGACTCATGGGTTAGGCTTTCAGAGCAGCAGTTGTATGCCAGTAAAATTTGAGATGAAAGCAAAGTGTTAAAGGTCATATTAATAGTAACTTTATACCTATTTAATTTAATCCTCAAAAAACTCCCTAAAGTATTATATATCTTCATGGGACCCCAGGTTAGTCTGAACCTGTAGCAAGCCTCCTTAGCCGCTGTTCTCTACTGTCCCCAGGCCTCTGGGATCAACTCCAGTAATCCTTTCCTTGAGTGATACGCCCAGGAACCTGTCTTGTATAAACTAGCCTTCCACTGCTAGTCTCTGTCCCTGCTTGCTGCAGTGCCGCCGCTCGGAGGGTTCGTGGGAAAAAGAGATACCAGAAGCACCAAGGAACTGGGCAGTTTAGGGAAAGGACGGATGAGAGGCTGAGAGATGCCCACGATCACCCTCATCCCGTAGCCATCACCTTGCCTCCCATGAACTGATACAACAGTACCCATTTAGAGTGGCTGCCTGTGTTAAAAGTCAAGACTTAAAACAATAATTCAGAAGGCAGTCATTCTTCTTCAATAAGTATGGCTATGGAGCTTTGGAACAGTTATGCATTTTATCCACTTTTTAAAATGCTATTTTTAAAGCATTGTTTTGTCAAAATATCCCACTGAAATGTAATAAGCTGTCAAACTCCCAGCATTGCACCGTATCATTTAACAGCAAAGTGTGCTCACGATACCCCCAGCTAATTAGAAAGATGACTTGAAGACCATATCCCAATGACTCAGAAAATCCGCTTCAACTATTTTTTCTAAGTTAATTATTGGTTGGGGAATATACATCCTATTTTGAGGGCTACATTTCCCTTTCCTGAATAAAATCCACAGAAACCTGTATCGGTGTTAGATTGTTGCCTCCATGGCCCTGATTAAACTTTTCCATTTATGTATATTGTTTCCTCACCCATGTAAATCATATTTAAAACGCTAAGTTCCATAAAAGTGTCTGGTTTTTACCCTGATTATAGGTAAGATACTAAAAATGTGTATGTAAAAAAAATATCTAGGAATCTGAATCATATTATGAATATTTCATTGCATACAAAATTGTTCCATTATAGAGTTTCTGAAAGCCAAGTGTTGTTTTGAAACTTTTTAGTTTTTCTGCACCAAAAGTTCATTTGCTCCTATCTCAAATTTTCCCAAAGCAGGCAGGCCTAAGCTGTTAAACACATTGCAATTCTGGAGGGAGAAATGCGTATTCTCACAACACTGCTTACATAAATATCAAGTATGGTAGCGTGTCATCTAGAGAAAATCCTATGCAGTGTAGTCAGGCAAATACATTAAAACTCGACAGTTATTTTTATTCTTTGGAACTTTTGAGGAAATGTATGACATTAAGTGTAATTAACAGAAACCAGTGGCCTATTTAGCTGAACGTACTTCTCTTACCACATCGAACATGAATCTAATCTTTGTTCAAAATATTGTAGGCTCTATGAAGTTATATGTTTATTCTCTCTTTATTTTTTTTAAATAATACTAATTTCTAGGAAAGTGAGATCCAGAAATCAGATCTGAACCATTCCAATGGCAAAGACTGTGCTTTCTTTTATATGTAATTTTATGTTTAAGATGCATGTAGAAGAGGCAGGACAGAGAAGGAGGAGAAGAGAGAGAGAGAAGGACAAATATTTTAAAAGAGGAGAAGAAAGACAGGAGAAGACAAAGTTTATACTGATCTAATAGAAAATGGGATGAAAGACCAAAGAGGGATGAAAATTTGTTCTACATCCAGCAGTTCATGTGATTTCTAAATTTGGCAAACCTGAAATCATGTCTTCTCTCCACAGTGAAATCTCTTCACACTCTGAGGCTCCTAACAGAAAACCTTCTGGAAGGTAGGACTATTCATATTTCACTCTCAGATGTTCCTGAAAACATTCTGCAAACTTAATTAGACCTTCCTACTCATGAAAATAGGTATGAAGGAATTTTTAAATGCCATTTAAGAGAAAAACATGCCTAGGAGATCACCTTCGTAATTTGTCTGATGTCACAGTTTCGGGGCATTTTATAAAGCCTGCTTCAGACCCCATCCTTGCCACTAAGCAGCCCTGATAACCTCAGTCTGAAATAACCCATACTTCTCTGTTCCCATAAGCAACCTGCTCGTGTTTATTTCAATAAAGTCCCCATCTATTTCTACAAAATGCAATTTTTATTTATTCTTGTGTTACTTAAGGATCCTTGCCCTGCAGCCTTATTGCTGGAGAAAACCTGGCCCTACCTCCCACTAGCTTTGTGGTCTCAAGCAAAGCACTTACCCTATCTATCAGTTATCTGAGATATTATCAGTTATCTCTGCTATAAAATGGAAACACTAATACTTCTCTGTTGGGGCCTAAAGACGGCGAATGCAATCCATTAAGAAAATCGCACCAGGAGGGCTTGGCTGAGGCAGCCCCAAACAGGATGCTGCAGCCCAGCCAGGTAGCCCCCACCCTTGTAGGCATCTCTTAATCACGAGTACTACCTACCAATTAAGATGCTGATCACGCGCCCACCCACCAACCGTCGCCAAGAGCATGCAGTGAGCATGCACAGGACAACCTATCGGGACCACCTCCCCTTTTCCCTTCCTCTCTATAAATAACAGCCCTGCCCAAAATAAAATTTGCGGCTTGATCAGAAACCTGTCTTGCTGCCTTTCTACGCGCCTCTTGCTCCCATCCCTATTCATCCGTTTCAGGTAGACTCGGGACCCCCGTTGACTGTTCCGCGGGACGGAACACTTCTCTTACATTGGAATCGTAGTAGTACAGTTGTTAAGACATGTAATGTCTTTAGAAGAGTGTCTAGCACATAATAAGAGTGAAATGAGTGTTAGCTACTGTCATTACCAAGACCATCATCATTATAATAATAGTTAATATCTCTCTAATGGGATATATGTCATACTACCTTTAAAATATTTTGACTAATTTTAATCAGGACTATAGTCCCCAAAATGGCAAGTATAACACACTATTGCTTGTACCCATCCCCTGTCAAATTTCCTTGAGATTTAGAGGTGCTTATTAAATATGTGTTAAACATTTGAAAGTGAACTTGTTTATTGCTGACAACACTAACTCTATAGAATGGGGCAAAAGTAGGTTTACAGTTGTGAGTATGCAAAACAAGACTTTATTCTTGTATTATTGTCTATTGATTATTATCTTCTCCATACAAACAACTATAAGCCTACTTTTTCCCCACCCTATATACATTACATTTCTCTGGCATGAATTTTATATAAGTTTCTGGAAGTCAAGAACTTCATTCATTTCTGCTCCCATACCACAGAGTCTAGCATACAGTAAACAATACATAGTGTTGAGTTAAATAAATTAGTGAACACTAGAACATACGCATCATAAATGGAAGTACTCTGTTTTGTTTACTATTGTATCCTTATAACTTCACACAGATCTGGGACAGAGTAGGCACTCAGCACATCTAGATGAAGAGTCTATTTACTAATACTCAATGAGATTAAAGATTGCTTTGAGTAAGCTATGTGAATAGGCTAAACTCCTGAAACAGAAAATAGTGTTCAAAATGCCTATTACCCAAGAACAAGTGAGGTGGAAGACATGCAGTATATCTTGGACCATACTTGGACTAAAGTGACTAACATGATCATGCAATGGAGTAAGGACTGGCCTCAAGCAACATTCTCTCCTACCTCTTCCGGGGTAACCTCCTACTCCACTTGCAGGAAACTGCTAGGAAGTTGCCTAGAACAAGTCTACTAGCTTTCTGCTTTTGCAAAGGCCGAACACGAATCTATATATCTAGAACGATGGTCCATGCAGCTAAGGTTTTGGAAGAGACACAGTAGTTAAAAAAGATTAATATCCTCACCCTGCTTTCTCTTCTCCAAAATGCGAATTGGGTTGAGCAGTAACAAATATCTGCCTCTTACTTCCCTTCTGAGATTTCCAAATCCACTAGCTCATGGTTCTCTCGAGAAGAAAATAACTTATTTTATCTGTGCTTATATCTTTCTCTTTCATTTTGGTTTGCAACTTCTTGAGTAATATGCTGTATAACTGACCATAAAAGGGAAGGAGGAAGGGAACAGTGTGCAGCTAGAAGCTTTGGTGCTACGCTAGACTAGTGATTGAAAGGGAGCAGGTTCCAGTCAACAGAGTAAGTCCCATGGCTTTTGTAGAGGAGTAAGTTACTTGCCAAGTGGTTTGCAGTTGTTGTGGAGGGAGAAAATAGAGTTTGTGAAAGAAATATTTTTAGAGGAATCATGAGGACAAAGATGTTTTGGCTTTACCTTACTTCTCCCTCTATAACAGCAGTAAAGCAAGCAAGCATTCAACTTTCTGAGTAAGCCAAATATGCTGAGCATTGTGCCAAGTACATATCACTGTCACAGAGAGAGAAGGAATTTAACACATGAACTTGGTCATGGCCAGCACCATAATATACAATAGAAACACACACACATAGGTATATGCTCTCACACAAAGTTCTTGTGGGTTAAAAACACAAACACATAAAAATTAGAAGTTATAACCACATTTTCATAAATTGTATAATTGTTCCTAATTATTTATTCTCACTTTCCCCATGATAAGATGACATGTCCCTGCCCCGTGGGCATCTGGCTTGACCATGTGACTTGCTATGACCAATAAAATTGGAACAGGAAGCAACGAATGTCACTATTGCATGTTCTACCTTTGCTCTTTTTCTAGGGCCATGAGCTGAGATAGGGACTCCTCTTTCAGCCTGAATCCTGGTGTGAGAAGGCACTGAGCAAAGTTACAGTTCACATGTAACCTTAATGAGAAATAAAATCTCTTTCTGGAAGGCACTGAGATTTGAGAGCACTTTGTTACTGCAACAAAAACTAATGT
The DNA here is from genome assembly GCF_014824575.4 of Sturnira hondurensis. Lineage (NCBI taxonomy): Eukaryota > Metazoa > Chordata > Mammalia > Chiroptera > Phyllostomidae > Sturnira > Sturnira hondurensis. Next base: position 7,600,277 of record NW_028075269.1, read on the forward strand.
AAACTGACTATATACATATCTTGATAGATTGGAATAGCTCATACTCTTTTCATTTTTTTTTAGTTCCTTCCCTACTTCACATATTTCCAAAGTTCTCCTCTGTTTATTATGTAAAGTCAAAACTTAAGATTCAATAGGATGTAGACCCTGACTCTTCTTTAGCCTCACCTCCTGCCTTCCATTCAACCCATTACAGCCAAACAGATAGAGCTACACTTCTTCCATTTCCCCAAGATATTTAACCTCTGTATTGACTCATAATTTTTCCTCTTCTTGGAATTCTATCTATCCCCAGCCTCTACTTCTATAATATCTACAATGTCATGTCCACTTATTTGCAAAACTTAATTCCTTTTATTCTTTCTCCCCTGAGCTTTCTCTGGCCCACCCAAATAATTACTCTGTTCTAATTATTTGTCATCAATATAAGATATTAAGCCTCACTACAATTGCTTTTTGGCATATTTCAGAGCAGGAGTTCCATGAGAGCAAACTATTATGCCTCAAACATCTTTAGATCTCTAGCACCTAGTCTTTCATATAGTAGCTGTCAGATAGATATTGTAGAATTCATGAAACAATGAATGAGTTAATGGTCTTTTTCTTGTTCCTCCTTTCATGCCAATATGATTTTTAAAAAATTCTTGCTTAAATGACTAAGAGGAAGAGAAAAAGAAATTGACTGGAATGTGTAGATTTTTCTCTGAAATAAAAAGGCTATTATCTCCTTACTAGTGTGTCCTCTCATAATAAAAGTAGTGCTCCTACCCATGGGAGAAAGTTGAGGTATGTAGTAGACGATATCATCTCAGTTGGAGACTATCCTCTAGTCTCTAATTTGACTTTAGTATCTATAATAAATATCAGTGGCATTTATTTGAGTACCTGGTACACACTATGTCAATTTTAAGAGGTTTCTACCATGTTTGTTTTTGCAGTTTTCAGTATGACATTTATCGTAACCCCAGCAATATATTCTTCACTTCATCTAGAAGGTAACACTAAAGAGCCCCAGAATCATGTTAGAAGGGTCCACATGACACTTCTTTCCATCTTAATACAGAAAATTAGTTTTCTCATACTTCTCAACCAGATGAGGACAATTTTATTTCTGACCAAATCATGCTGCTTTTGTCCTTTTGTATTAGAAACACTCAATAGGGCACAGAAGCAGGAAACTTGAAGTCAAGGTCCAGCTCAGTTATAAACTGGTGGTATGTCCCAGGTGGTGTCACTTACCCTGTTTTAGTTTTAGTTTTCTCATGTCCAAAATATGCATGGAAGAAACCCTGGCTGGTGTAGCTCAGTGGATTGAGCGAGGGCCTGTGAACCAGACAATCATGGTTCGATTCCCAGTCAGGGCACATGCCTGGGTTGCAGGCCAGTTCCCAGCGGCGGGTACATGAGAGGCAACCATACATTGATATTTCTCTCCCTCTCTCCTTCCCTTCCCCTCTAAAGATAAATAAATAAAATATTTAAAAAAAAACAAAACAAAATATGCATGGAAAAGAGGAGTAATAACATTTCTTTAACATCAGAGCTTACAGAAACAAATTCAGAGTAAATGAATTTACTTATCAATGTAGAAACAAAAGGGAGGGTGGATATTTAGATCTGGAAAAAACTACAAAAACTACCAGGAAAACTTTTGAATCATCCTTTCTATCCGAAACTGAAATCTAAAGAACAAGCTGTAAAAATCAGACCAAGCTGGATTGGAATGTTCTTGACTGTGAGATCATGGACAAGTTGCTTCATCCATCTGAGCTTCAATTCTCTCATATACAAAAGAGGATAGATCGTTTTATCCTATAGAATTTTTATTTCTAAAAAAAATCTCCACATCCATTCCTTCTGGTTGCTCATCCAAAAATTCTTGAAGTCATCTTTGATTTTATTTCTCTTTTATTTCACATCTATAGCTTGAAATTCATCACTTATCTTGAATGCAATAATTTATCACAGCCTTAACTAGATCACTTAACCCTCACAAAAGCCTTATGAATGAATAGTGATGATGCTGATGATATTGATGAGAAAGTTAACTCTCAGTGCTTATCATGTGTCAGGCATTGTTCTGAGGAATTGAGCTATCTCATTTATTCCTTATAACAACAATATGGAGTACATGCTAAGATCTGGTATTTCAACACAGAGCGTTTGGTTCTACTAGTCTACCTGGATGCTGTCCTACCTTCCAAAGAAAAACAAGTACTTGGAACCCTTAAGAGGGTACACTGCAACTCATAACAAGGCTGTACTCTTTAAAAAGGTACAGCCTTAAAAATCTGAAAATACACTCTTGAATTCCAGTTTTATTACGTTTTATGTTATCCCACACACCTTGTGAATCTCTTGAGATTTAATTCCTCCATTCAAACTCAGAATTTTGATTTTTATCTCAAATACTTGTAGGCACCATGCCAGCATGCATTTCTCTTTATCCATCTCTCTTTATCTGTACTTCTTATTTCTCAGCTATATGTATTGGAAAGCCATAAACTGAACTCAGATCCAGGCATAAGTCTCTATCTACAGGAGCACAGCATCCACTAGGAGATGTGAACTTCAGTGGAGAAGCACAACAACAATTAACCTGAGTCTAGCAGGTAGCAAATCTCAGCAATGATCAACCTGAGTCTAGCAGGTAGCAAGCTGAGGGGAAAATTTGCTAACTTCACTTTTTTCTGCCTACCAGTTTCCTGCTACACCCAAGTGAAAGCCAATGGGCAAAAGAGACTGTGGCTTCCATGCATAAAGATCAATCAGTCTCTTGGCACAGGGCAGTATAGAACAAACTCACAGACACAAGCAACACAGTGCTGGTTACTAGAGAGAAGAGAAGCGGAGTGGGAGAGGACCAACAGGGTAAAGGGGATAAGATATACAGTGACGGCAAAGCACATAACAGAGTATACAGATGTATTATAAAGCTGTACACCTGCAATTCATATAATGCCATTAACCAATGTTATCACAATAGATTTAATTTAAAAAAGAACAGAGAGTGGATCTGGCAGGACCTGTGAAAAACATCTAGCACACTACGTCATCATAAAGTCTGAATGCCTGGAATGCTAAACCTCCATCACAAAAGGGAAAGACCGGGAGAACACTCAAGAGACCCCTGCAAAGTGAAAGTGTGCACCTCAGGACATTATAAGTAAATGCATTTCTTTCAACTTAACAAAAGGGGGGATAAGGAAGTAGAAGTAAACACTGATTTGTGTTCTAATGACAAAAAGTTTTTGGAGTGGTATTAAATTTTTACGCCTTAGCCTTGGCATTTTATCCTCAACAGTCTCCCCAGCTCCTTATTTTGACAGCTTACCTCAGTCAGTCCTCATTCTTGTTTATTGAAAGGCTTTCCCTTCTCAACCGAATCACGTCTGGCCTGGCAGCTGCTGTTGACATAAAACTGGGGACCGTGCGAAGGCTGAACTGACAATAACTCCTCCTTGAAGAAAGTACCTGGAGTTTCCATAATAGGTTTTCTTGATAAAAACAAGTCTCTTCAGTTTTCCCCCTCACTTTGACCACATACCACTGCCTGCATTTTCAGTGAAGCCACCATACAATACCTGCTTTCAAAACTGCCCGTTACAGTAATTTCTGTCTCATACCATGGTCACTCTTACTCTAGTTTATCTTATCAATAATTCAAGTGCTTTCAGCTTTTCAGCCAGCCAGCCCCACGCGTTACCTTTATTTGGTGAGGAAGGGGGTGTTTTACAGTTGCCTTTGCTTGAGTTTCTTGAAACAGAAATGACATTTGTTTCTCTATATAAATCTCTGGCACTATACCAGGAGCAAAAATGGCCTCAAATTTATTCTGGAAGACCTCTGTTCTGTCTGTCTTGAATACCCCACAGATCCAAGGCCTTCTGTGCTGGTCAGAAAGGACTCTTGGGGGAAACAATTTCTTCCACAGAACTGTCTTTAAATTTAGAAGCGGAAATGTGGAGATCTATCTGTGACTTCTCTAAGAAATATATAAAATTGCAGTCACTGGATGGGGCAAGAACTTACTGCTTCCTAAGGAAATGGAAAAGATGGAAATAAAGTTGCCATTTAAGAGTTAAACTATACACGTAATCAGTGTAAAGCAAAAGTGTGCAGTTATCTTATAGAGGCAAAACTGGGATCAAAAGTAAGAGTACAATATCAATAACAATAATATTAGCAACAAATAAGAAAATTTTGAAATCAACCACCCTATGTGTCAGACACTATGAAAGCACTTGTCATGATTATTTTGTTTAATTCTAACAAAACCTTCTAAGGAAAATGTTATCATGGCTCTCTTTCCCTGATGAGAAAACAGAGGCTTAGAGCCATTTAATGAGTTTGCCCAAAGTTCACACAAGTAGTAAATGGGAGCTGGAACTTGAATCTTTAGAACCACAACAGGTCGTGTATTCAGTCCAGGAGGAAGCCTAGTTGATGGAAACTCAGGCAGGCATATAGGCCAGTAGATTTGTGCAAGGTAGCGCAACCCTGAAAAATATTGCCATTCTCCCTGGAAGGCACCTTCCTCTTGCAGAAAGAGACACAGCAGCCTGCACTGGGTTGAAGTCATTAAACTTTGTCAGCACAGAGCGTACTGACAAGCCCTTTCTCCAATTCCAGGCTTACCAGCAAGCCTTAATAACTCGGTGTCTCCTGGAGCTTTCCTACAGGGAAATCATTTCTTGAATCTATTGGCATTTTAATTATTTGCCGCAGACCCTTATGCATTATTAGAGTGTTGGTTTATATACCTTCAGAAATGGGACACTAACAAGCTTGAATTTAAGAGGCTGTGAAATAAGCATCTACTGTTTTTATTATTTTGGATCAGGAACCAACTTCTACCACCTCTTTACTGAGAAAAATGTTTCTTTCCTCTTACTCTAAGCTTGTGTTTTAAATAGCCTTTTCCAGATTTTTGCAGAACCAACTCCCTGTCCATACTCGAGCTCTGGCCCCAAGTGGACCTATCATACAACCCAGTCCACCCAAACTGTGAGTCAAACAGAGACGATCAGAACCCACTGCAAATAGAGACAATCAGATCTTCTCCCTTGAACTGTTCACCTGGGAATTAAGGGGTAGAGGGCATATCATGGTCTTTACTTAAACAGTGCTCTATGACATTAGAGCTGTAGGCAGTCACAGTCTCCATCCTGTGGGGAAGATCAGTCTAAAGTAAGAAACAAAATTCCACAAGGGAGAAAGCAGAAATGAAAGCATGAGATCAACTTACCATGGATGGTAGTTGTTTCTTGCTCCAGCGGCACCATACTCTACCTTCAGTTAAGTATTTAATTATCCTCCATTTAGACCTAAGCTAGTTCACATTTAGTTTCAACCGAGAGTACTGACTAATATATTTTATTAATCCGAAGACCAAACACAGACCAGTATAGGCAGGACCACCACACAGTTGGGCACTGCAAGAGGGTCCCAGCCATGGTGAGGAGCAGAGGCCTGTTCCAGTGCTATAACTTTGAACTAGGTGGCACCCACCTAGAAGTAGTAACTTAAAAAAAAAATTTTCACTAGACACAGGGCTAATGTCAGCCATGAGTAATGTCATTAAAGTAGATGCCAACTTGTAAGTCCTCTTGTGAGCCAAGCAAACTGAGAATACCCAGATCTTATCGGATTTCTTCTAACTTGAAGGTCTATTCCCTTGAACATGCAACCGAAAGATGTCAACATTTGAGAATGATGTATCAGGAACCTGCCCACACACAGGCTCAAACACACCAGCCTACTCCAATCTAAATAAATCCAAGACACTAGTTTTTGTTGATATGTGAAAAAAAGTAGCCAGTTTTTTCAATCAACAATCACAGGAAGAAAGTAAGTATGTTCCAACACAATGCACTGTCTTACTGACATAGAACATTTGACATATATTCCAGATTCCGTTGACAATTCCTGGGTTAGATGTGAGCCTCTTATAAGTGTCAGGAGACAATGCGTGCATGGCCAAACCTACGTCAAAATCCCAATGCAAGCCACATGATCCATGCAAATGCTCAGTCACTTGGATGTGATATTAAATGTTTCCAAGTCCACAAACTATACTTATCCTATTTCCTGGGTATCTTAAGAATTCTGTTGTTGTCATTGTGGTGAGTAAGCCACCCATGTCATGACAACCTATAACCATCAGCCCCAGCCTTAAACCCATCACAACTATCTTTCATCTTCCTCTAGACTATCATTAGGGAGCATAAAAAGATAAACACTGGGCTGCTGGATTTTCCATTTACCCAGTGAGTCACTTTACCTCCAAGCCATCCAGAGAATTGTAGAAAGAATGATGTTTTCAACATGGACAGCATTAACAAGTAACCAAATGAGGAAATGGGTCACAAGTCTTATTATGCAGCTTTCTGAATACCAGTCAAATCTCTCGCCAAACACAGTCACTGGAGCTTCTGAAAATATAGCTGATGTTATCCATTTACATTTCCATCCACATGGGTTATTCACTGATGATTTATTCTTTTATTTAAGATACAATATCATGTAGAGAATATACTATATACTCTCCTGGACACTTTGTATTCCCCAATTCTACTGCAAGGTAGCACAATAACTGCAATTTATGATAAAAACTGAGGCACTGAAAGATCAAGTGAACTGCCCAAGGTAAGGCAACTAATGAATTGGACAGCTAGTACTGGAATTTCAGTCTGCTTAACTCCATAACCTGTGTTCATGACACTGATCCACCCTAGTTCAGTAAGCAATAAAGACTAATTTCAAATTCATATTCAAGAGGGAGTATATTGAATAGTAGCTAAACATATAGATGCTGGAGCCAGATGGCTCAAATCCCACCTCGGCTAGTTAATGATCCTGTTACTTTGGTATTATTTTCCTGCTGCTGCTGTAACAAATCACCACCATAAATACAGCGACTTAAAACACAGAATTTTTTTCTTTTACAGTTTTGGAGACCAGCAGTCGGAAATGAATCCTACAAAGCTGAAATCAAAGTGATGGCTTGGCTGGTTCCTACCGAAGGCTCCAGAGGAGGTTCTGTTCCTTGCCACTTCTAGCTTATTGTGGCTACCCTGGCATTCCTTGCCTTGTAGCTGCATCCCTCCGATTTCCATCTCATTCATTACATGGCCTTCTTCCACCTGTGCGTGTCTGTGTCCCAGTGTCCAAATTCCCCTCTTATAAGAGCATTGGTTGCTGTGTTTAGGATGCTCCTTAATCCAGTATGACCTCATTTTAATGAGTCACACCTGTAATAATCTTATTTCCAAATAAGGTCATATTCTGAGGTTCTGGGTGGACATGAATTGTTGAAGGACACTCAACCAGTATAGTAGTTCATGAATATTTAATTGTCTGAATAAATGAATTAGTTCTGATCATAAACTGACCAAGGGCATCTATTGCTGTAGGCAGTAAAGAAAAAAGGAAGGCAGGATACTAGAGTGGCTGAAATTTGAGTGTGTGATGCTTGATGAGAGAAATCTCTGTACATTTGACCTTGGTTTATGATCATCAATAATGAACTCAAAATCTCCCTGGACTGAAGTGAAGGGTCATGTCTCCCTTGTCTTTCCACACACAAACAAAAATCTGAGAGGTTTAGCTGTATTAAAAGGGAAACTGTCGGTTTGTATGTAGGCTGTAAACTAGACTTTCAGGTCATGAAAAAAGCATGAACTGGAGACATATATTTTTAGTTAAACAAAAAAGTATATGCCAACGCCAATAGTTCACAAAAATTAAATGAGAATACTGCAAATGCTCCAAAACAATGTAGTTCCCTTTGTTGGAAGTAACATCATCGATCTGAATCTTCTGTCTACAATTACAAACTCAGAGAACTCCTTTATAACATAGATTTCTGAATACAGGCTCTAAAAATACAGACGACATGCACATGCCTATGGTGACCAGTAATTAGTCATCCCTTTATCCATCTCAAGAGCCAAAGTGGAATAGATACCATATATGAATACGACAACCACCAATGCAGATTGGCTAAAAATGGACTTAACCAAAGGTTGGGAGTAGAGTGTGGTCAACTGTCATACTGGCTAGCTACGCATTACTCCTTTCTCTGTATGAGCATTGCCTCTGTAGAAAATATAGGTAATAGGCCATACCATAATAAAAACAATGATAATATAGATAATTTCCCATTTGGAAAATAACAGCTTAATTTGCTCGTTCTATATTTAAAATTTCACCTCGAGAGGATTTTTTAAAGCTTAGTAAAAAACGATGAATGGACATTAATATTTACTTATTAACAGTATCCTGGTAGGAGGCTCCCTTCCTATTCTTGTTTTGGCTCATTTTTTCCACAATAGTGCATTCCTATATGCAAATCAGTAAGCAACATTACCCATCATTCTCTTTGCCATAGCATCCGGTGTATTTCAGTAGCCAAAAACGTCTGCGACAAAGGAAGGAGTTCAATGTTCCCAATGCATGTAATTGCTCAATATAATCTTTAGTTATCAGAGGTAGAAAAGAATTGCTTCCTGACATGAATAAATCACTGCTTTAATCTGGACCTTAACTTCCCAAATGAACATCATTCCATAGTTAAAGGTAGAGAAAGGGGCGGGGTTTGACCTACAATACAATTCTGCTGAAGGTTAAAGAGAATGAAGGATTCTTTCCTCTTGTCTGTGTTACATCTGGTGCTGAGGTTCAGTTGCTGAAAGCAGCTAGATCTCTCAGAAACAGCAGGCAGATTGCTCTGAGGTTTGGGAACTACTTCCAAACACACACCCCTTCTCGGATTCAATATTACTAAAGTAAGTCAGCATCCACTGAGGCTACATCAACATGCACCAGATACCTGACCACATCAGCTTAGTGTTTCCTGATCTATTGCCAAAGAAGTCAGGTCACTGGGGGAGGGGAGGATGGAAAGCTCCCAAACCCAAACTGGGAGAGAGAGAAATAAGGACAAGATCCTCTTGGAGGAAGGATATGCACTTAAAATATATCAGTGCAGCTCCCTGAAAGAATAATTGGATAGAAAGGGTTTTCTTGCCTTAAGAAGTAAACCATAGCTACAATAACATTTTATAAAAAATAAAAAATAGTGTCCTATGTTTCCTTCAGCTTTGTATTGCTAACACTGTGATACTCCCAGAGACAATCAAATTACTAACATCAGGGCAAAACTGCCCATAAGTCATTCTCATGAAAAACTATTAGAAGAATCGTGTCTGCACTAAATGTGTAAAGAAATTTTTCTTTGTTCTTCCAGTATTGTTAAGGGTATTTTGTGTTCAGATCAATTCCTTTTGAAAGATGTTTAGAAAATAAATTGTGCCAATCCTTATTAATCTCTCTACAACTTCTATTTCTGCTAAAATCTTAGGCTCTGCCTCTTGCATCCTACTAAATATAAGTGTCCAGTCTTCACATTACTTTGCTATTATAAAAGAGCTTTTAGTACTCTGAAGACAAATTGCTCAAATAGCATCTGCCTTCACAATACAGAGTCCTGAATGGACTGGGGACTTCTGTTTTATTGACTCCACTGAATCATTTCTCATTATCCTCCTTCTTATGCCTACAATTGTTTGTGCAACTATGAGCAACATTAGAAGAGTCAATATTTCTGCACTGTTCATCCAAAGTCATATGCCAATAAAATGCTCGGGCAATTAGACAATGAACAAAATAAAACCAGGAAAAACTGAGATTTGTATAAAGCTTATCTTCAAACTATCCCCATACTTAAAATTCCTCAGACTCTGAAGCTGTGCAGAATTCTCCACTTTGAAGTCCTACTTTATAATTCACTCTTTCAAACCTCGCTAAAAGAGGGTCAACCAACTTCATGCATTCGTTTGTTTTGTTGTTCGATGGGCTATGGTGAGATAATATATTTTTTAATCTCCCAAGCAATATCTTTGCCAGTTTCTGGTGCTCTAACTGAATGAAAAATCTAGTGATGGAGACTCAAACAGGTGGTTGAACATCTAGTTCTCCTCAACTCTGCTTTTTAATCCTTCGGCCTTAAACTCTGGTACGGGAATCCAAGAAACCTGGATTTATTCCATATGTATGACTTGGGTAATGGTCATACCCATTCAGAAAAAGTAAAAAACAGAAATCAGGTTTTGTAGAAAATGGCTACTCTTCCCATTTTATGAGCTATTATGTCTTTTGGGTAATGCTATTTTCAGTTGTACATTTTAAAGAAAGAAGAAAAGAGATTTTATCAATTGGCTGTGTACTGGGTTTGAATAGTTTCCCCCATACCCTAAGTTTATGCCCCATACCCTAAGTTTACCCAGAACCTCAGGATTTGATCTTACTCGGAAATAGAGTCTCTGCACATACAATTAAGTTACAATGGCATCATACAAGATGGCAGTGGGTCCTAACCCAACGACTGGTGTCCTCGTAGGAACAGAAAACGGAGACAGTCACACACAGAGAAGGCCATGGACAATGGAGGAAGAAATTGGCATGATGCACCTAAAGCCAGGAAGCAGCAAGGATTACCTCCGATCAGCAGAGACTAGAAAGAAGGAAAGAAGCGTACACCCACCCCCAGAGCCTTTAGAGGGAGCACAGCTCTGCCAAATCTTTCACTTTGGACTTCTAGCCTCCAGAACTATGAGAGAAGACACTTCTAATTTTTTAAGCCACTCGGTATGTGGCACTTTGTAACAAAAGTCTTTAGAAACCATTAGAGCCTGGGATTGTATCTCTGTTCAGTGTAATCCTCTCCATTCAAGCCATTCTAGGAATCTAAAGGAGCGGACTTCATGGTTTTACTAATTTGGACAAAGCTATCCTCCAAAATTCCAGAGTTTCCCTCCTTGCCATATCTCCTTCCTCTTGTTAAAGAATGCTTCAAAGACTGGTGATCTCTGGTCTCTTGAGAGATCAAGTCTGAAGAGAATTCTGAAACTGAATCATTTTAATAGTACTGTTGTTTTTATTATAAGATTACCCCACAAAATACTATTCTCTTAATTCACTGCAATCTAATAAAATAGAAATATCTGCTGAGCCCAGTCACAGTACCCCTCAGTGGAAAGTGTCAGGCTCTCCAACAGCTCACAGCAGTGAAAGTAGGCAGCTTCTTTTCTTCCTGGTGCTTCCCATAGTGGTTGGGGTCCCCATCATCACAGTTCTCAGCAGCCCCTCCTCAAGGTAGGGGTTCTGATGACGAGCAGCATCGAATAACAGCAACTTCTACTGTTAGCCATGGTGGTAACTACCAGGCATAAAACAAGACTAGGTATTATACAATTATTCATGACCATTGTACCAACTACATGCTATCACTCAGGAGTCCTGAAAGCAGACATTTATACAGAGGAAGCTCTAAGTCTTTTGCACTTTCATGGTCATACAGGTTGCAACTAGAGCCTGGAAGTGTTCATTTCCTAGAAAGTAATTACTAAAATAAATCAAACTAAAGTCTACCTAAGAAGTCAAATCGGATTTCTCTAGCTCATACACATTTTAACTTACATCCAGAATGTCCATGGTGCTGTTAGTAAGGTGATTTCTTTCCTGTCCACAGTAAACACTTTTGCTGTTGAGAAAACAGTGTGGGTACCTCACTGTGAGTACAGTTCACCTTCCCCAGACAGAGATCAAGTGAGGCTCCACAAACACAAAAACCCTTGAAAAGTTCAAACTTTAGTTACAAGGGAGATAGAAGCAGTCTCCAAATAGCATACAAAGACAAAGTCATCATGCTATTTAGTGCAATTTTTACTATAGGGCTGCACACTCTGAGCTCTTCCTAGATTCTTCTTGCATGAAAATTGGCTCCTAAAAAAGATGAACTTTAAAGCAAGTAAAATTAAACCCTACATTAGACAAGGAAAGAAAATCTACCCAGTGTTACGAGAAGGAAGAATTAGTATTCATTGTGTACCTACTACATATCAGGCTATGTTGCTTTAATTTAGTGCAAACAACCGTTGCTGTAGATATTATTATTTTCAGATGGGTAAACTGAGTCTCAGAGATGTCAGCAAGGTAAGAGCTTGGAAAATACCTATGGCTCCAATGTCCATGCTGTTTTATTTATCCAATGCTAATGCTCTCTGTGCAAATGCCCACCTACATTGTTAGAACCTCAAACTTAAATCAACTTCAAGGAATCAAGGAGGCCAATTTAATCAGCTCAGGATGCTCTATCAGAATACCATAAACTAGAGCACTTCAGTAATGGACATCTATTTCTACAGTTCTGGAGGCTGGAAAGCTCAAGGTTAGGGCACCAGCAGATTCTGTTCCTGGCGAGGCTGCTCCCTCTGGCCTGTAGAAAGTTGCCTTCTCCTATCCCATAGGAACACTGGAGCACTATTCAGCATGTTCTAAGATTGTTTCTTTTCTTTTTTTAAAAGATTTTTAAATTTATTTCTCTTTAGAGGGAAGGAGAGAAGGAGAAAAATATCAATGTGTAGTTGCCTCTCCTGCGTTCCCCACTGGGAACTGGCCTGCAACCCAGGCATGTGTCCTGACTGGGATTCGAACTGCAATTGTGTGGTTTGCAGGTCCACACTCAATCCATTGAGCTACGCCAGCCAGGGCTTAAGATTGTTTCTTTTATTTTAAAAATATTTTATTTAAGTATAGTTGGTTTACAATAGTATATTAGTTACACCCATTTCAGGTATACAATATAGTGTTTCAACATTTGTATACCTTACAATGTGATCACTAATTCTAGTCATAATTTGTCACTGTGCCAATTTATCACAGTATTACTGACTATATTCCCCTTCACTTTTTCCCCCATCTCCTCACCACCTCCGACCCTTAAGACTGTTTCTTAAACATGGAGAAAAATGTTGCTTAAGTCAGAGCACCCTCTACCTATGTAATCATTCGTTATATTTAGATCATTCACAGAATACCATGTTATCCTTTCAGTCTTGCTCAAATCTCTTTTAATACTTTTTAATGCTCTGGGCACTACTTATCTTTCTAAAATGCTTCAAAAACAATACATACCCACTCTCCCTTTTGTCTGCCACCTTGCTTTCTTCTTCCGTCCACTGAAGCTGCTTTGGTTTGCTGTTTTTCATCTGAAGACTATTTTTCTGAGTCCCTGTGCTAACACCATCCCTTTTCCCAAGATAAGGTTTGTACTTTTTTCTTTTCTTTCCCCCAAATATGACTTTTATAGGGTCTTTGATTTGTTCCCTTTGCTTCTGCCCTGACTGAAGTAAGTTTCACTCTTTGGAAGCAATGGTCTTTGATCTCCACTGGATAAGCTTTCTCAAACTACCTAATGAGATGTTGGGGTTTGGTTGGAAACAGAATAAAAAGCCAATGGTTTAAGGGAAAACTAAGAGAATCAGAGAAAGGTTACCTTGTCCCTAGAGAAGTCATCAATTAATATTTATTTAATAACTGCTGGGTCATGAGATAAAACTAGATTAAATAAAAAGTTGGTGATTAGTTACCTGGATGATTAAAAATCTGCTAAATTATACCTTTAGAATCACAGACAGTTAGAAGTAGGGAAACTTTAGAGATCATGTACTCCAACCCTGACATTTTCTAAGCAACTGAAGAGGATAAATGATGGGCCCCAAATAATACAGCTGGTAAATGCCAGAGCTGCAGGTGAGCTCAAAGGTCTTCCAATAGCCCTGTGGTCTGGGAGAATTTCAAAAGGTTTTTACAAAAAAAGCTGGTAGCCAAGACAAGTTTGTAGGTTAAAAGGTAAGCTCGGTGATTTGTGAAATAATTAAATAGGCCAGGAAAAAAATCATCATCCCCATTTTATTATATTTTACTGGTTAAAGCATGGGTTCAAATCCTTGCTTCACTTACTAGGTATATGTATAATTTATGACCTTGGACAGATTACTAAGCCTAGGCCTCAATAACAAAATTAATTTTGTAACAATAGTGTCAAAATTTAAGTCGCAGTAATAAATAATATAATGTGCATGTATTTTTAAGGACTGCTTTTGGGTGCATGTATATATAATTCAACTACATAAATTTAACCAAATAGAAGACATTATTCCATAAATTCAAAGGCTAGAGGTAGACATTCCAGGGTTGGTATGGAGACTCCACAATGTCTCAGGATCCTTCTGTCTTCCTGCTTCATAATATTTTGCGTGAGCTTTAATGCTTGCCTCCTCCAGGCAGAAACCAGAAAGAGGAGATAATCCTGGAAGGGCAGAGCTTTCCCGGAAATCCATAGCAGACTCTGAAATCTAAATCTGTTGCTGGAACATGGGTCACTTGGCTATTCCTAGTTTCAAGAGAGGCTAAGAAGTGCAGCTTTTAAGCCAGTAATTTAATATTTTGTTAACATGGAAATATAGGTATAGAAATAACAATTGACCATGAATGCTCCAACAATTAAAGTAGTTAGTACAATGCCTGGCATATAGTAAATGCTTAAGAAATAGGACATATTATTGTTCTTATTATTTGTTGTTTTTTAAAAATATTTTATTTATTTATTTTTAGGGAGAGGGGAAGGGAAGGAGAAAGAGTGGGAGAGAAACATCAATGTGTGGTTGCCTCTCACATGTCCCCTAGTGGGGACCTGGCCTGCAACCCAGGCATGTGCCCTGAATGGGAATCGAACCAGCATCCCTTTGCTTCACAGGCCCGTGCTCCATCCACTGAGCTACACCTGCCAGGGCTATTGTTCTTATTATTAATAAAGAAACTGAGGTTCTAAGAAAAATAGGAGTGCTAACATCCCAGCAAAATTCCCCATATGTTATTCTATTTAATAAGCACTACAAACCTATGAAATCAATTTTGTTTGGCATGCTAATAATATTTTGACATAAAGGCCACTAAACCCCAGAGTGAACAATCTTGTCCAAGTTCTGACAGTCAGGAAATGACGGAACCGAGATTCAAAGCAAGTCCTTCTCCCATCCAAGTACTAACCAGGCCCGACCCTGCTTAGCTTCCGAGATCAGATGAGATCGGGCGCGTTCAGGGTGGTATGGCGGTAGACAAAGGACAGCAAACACACAGCTATTAACAACCACACCTAAAACAAAAGCAAACCAAGAGGACAGCTAGATCAGGAGTGGAACCATAGAAATGAAGAACACATGGAGGGTTAGAAACAGGGGAGTGAGAGGGGGAGAAAGGGGGAGAAGGCAGAGAAAATAGCATAGATGGTAGGTAGAAAATAGATAGGGGGAGGGCGAGAATAGTGGGGGAAATATAGAATCCAAAGAACTTGAGACACGTGGTTATAAACTAAGGGGGGCAGAATGGTGGGGGAGGGAGGGTGCGGGTGGAAGGGATTGAAGGGGGGAATAGAACAACTGTAATGGTATAATCAATAAAATATATTAAAAAAAAAAAGCAAGTCCTTCTGACTCTAGAGGCCCACTCTTCCAACCAATCTGTTGCTCTATGACAACATTTTTGGGAATGTGGGGGCAAGAATGATGACATTATGGACACTGTACTATTTCCTAATGTGATCTTTTTAGGACTTGACTCAACTGAATTGGTCATCTAGAGACCATTCTAAGCTATAAAATGTGAGTCGAAGCTTTTGGGAACGTACTTAGGAGCAATGTGAGATAGAAAGCACAGGCAGTGGACCCAAGGAAACATTCCTAACAGACATCTGACTCATTTGGAGCCTGCTCCCCAGCACACGCAGCCCCCGCGCACTCGGTACCTTAGAAATGAACAATGCACTCCTACACCTCATTCCTGAGAGGCTGTTCAGGGTTCTGGCTGCCAATAGGAGATCAATAGAACCAAAGGCACTGCACAAATGAATCACATAGTGGTCGTGTTGCTACATCTATACCACAACGCTCTGAATGATTCTGAGTTTCTGGAAGACCTTTACAAGGTAGGATTTCTCACTTCCTTCCCAGATGGAGCAAATACTTGGCTGTACATCTTTAACCTCCCTGAGACGCCCTCAGAAGGTTTGCAACACGAAACAGGTGGGAACTGTGTTCTAACACTATATGGTAAGTTATTCCTGACTATTACATAAAAGAGGTGTTTTGGACCAAGTGAAATCAGTACCCCACAACCACCATTTGCAAAGTACTTGACACACAATTTGAAGGGCTTAGGAATATGGAAAATTGTGAGAATATTCCCCAGTAGAACACAGGAAATAAATATAAAAATTTAATGGCTTGAATAGGTTGGGGATAAAAGGATTGAACAAAGAAACCAGAATGAAGATCAAGTGTGAGGAACATCTTTCAGGGGGATCTTTGGGACTGGTAGAAAAATTGAAGTGGATAGTTGTCTTAGGAGATCTTTCACTAACATAGGCGCAATGAATCCTACCCCCTCTGTGCTCTGGGTGTTGATACTCTTATGTTTGGAATAACAGAAGCCTCCTCAAAACAAGTAAAGTAAGAGGGAAGGTTCATTATATCTATTATTTATTCAAAAACTGCAGATTCAGACCTCCAATGTAGAAACACTATTATACATGTTGAGAAAAAGAGTGGTGGGCCAAACCAATGAGGAATCTGTTGTCATGCAGAGTATTCTAGAGGAATCTGACAATAAACAAATAAAATAAAAGTCAAACATATAAATCTGGTTGGCATCCCTTTAATGGTTCTAAATGTCATGAGGAAAATAGAGCACAGTGATGAGAGGTAAGGAGTATGACAGCAGAAACTCTTAAGGGAAGACTTCTGCTGCACGATGATATTCAAGCTGAAATCGATGGGACAAGAAACATCACCTATGTTCAAATCTGGAAAAGAGTGTCCATGAACTCAAGAGTAGAAAGTACAGAGCCCAGAGCCAGGAATTTAAAAAAGTTATTAGGGACTACAAAGCTATTGGGAACCAAAATAATCATTTTCTTAAGGGCCAAACCACCCCTGTCTCCGGTCCTTTCTGTGACCAACCTTAATATTTCCCTCTGTAAACCAGTTTCATCAGTACTGCTTGGCAAAGGTTCAGCCAGATCATTGATCTGAATCACTGTTTCACAAATCCCAATTTCAAGAAGGCTATTTTGGGGCCAGCTTGAGCCGGCTGGTTGCCCTTGTTTCAGTTGGGCAGATTCCAGCCTCTGCTCTTCATGAATCAGGAGGAAAAGAGGACAGAGTTCATCCTCTAAAAATGGGTGTTGAGTTTTATGAAGTGGATCAACTCAGAACACTCTACTCTTTAAATCTCAATGGTTCCTTTAATTGTTCACTCATTCACTCATTACCCAAATTAATATATGATTACGGAGCCAACTATATACCTGTTACTTTATGTCTTGGTATAGAGGGGATGGGGTGAGGAGAAGAGTACAGAATTGGGACACAAATATAGAGGCATAGGGTCTATTAGGAAAGCTAAGTCATATATAGGGATACCAAAAATATACAGATAAATGTGCCATAATGGGCACACGAACAGAGCACTAAAATATTTTGGCACAGAGAGAAAGATACATACCTTTGTCCATAAAGTATATATTTTATCCCATTTCTCAGATGGATGATGGAGAAGTTCCAAGCCATTGGCAGGATTTTGAATCTACCCCTGCCTTTCTGTGACATCCTGAAAAGTTATTTCCATCAGAAAAGTTAGCATGGCAGGTGAGGTAAATGGTCCTGTCAGGGGAAGTGTAAGGAGGTCAGAAGGGAAAGTGCTGTATCAATAATAAATGTGTGAATATTCTATGCCTTGTAATTAAGCCAGGCTTTTCAAAGAGTCAATCAGGAAGGCTCTTCAGAAGGCCAATTATCTCTGCCAGGGCACTACTGTGCTGGTAAAAATGGAGCTGAGATTTTTTTTGATAGATATACAGGCACAGCATTTTATATTTTCCCAACCACATTCACATCCATGATCAAATTTGAGTCTAAACATTAGCAAGTTTGGTAGGAGTTTTAGAATAAAAGCTTTCTTGCTGTAGATCATGGAGATAAGTTTTGTGGCCTCATTCTAGGTGACATATATTTAAGCTGATGTTTAAAAGTCTAAGACATGAAGGATTGTTGGTCATTCTATATAGACGTAATTGAATGTGAAAAAATAACTTTTATATTCTTTTAGCATTATACAGAGGCCTCAATAGATGAAGAGAATACAATAAGCAGCAGGTCATATAGTCAGGTTACATAAAAAGATGATGGTATTGGATAATCAATGCTTCATCCATCAAGCACATTGGGGTTGAAGGGTTAAGGCGTGGATGAGAAGATGGGACAGTTTTCTTGCTGTGTTGAATGTAGATGCTCTCGGTCACCAACCATCTGTTTCAGTGTGGGAATGAGAGGAGTATTTCTCCATAATCTAAAGCTAAAGAAAAATACTTTTCCTTTAGCTTTAATAACTTGATGTATTAAAGAGAACCATTTAATAACTTGGTTGTGGCTTGAGGGGCCTATAATAGCAAAAAAAGAGGGATAGGTAGAAGCTCAAAAGAGAGTTTTAAGTGACCACGCAGAGGAGATACAACTTCATAGCTGTGTATGCCATTGGAAAAGCTCCCATAAGGAGAAATCTCAAAGACCCCCAAAAAGAGCCCAATAAGGAAACCCCCAGCTTTGGGCTACTAAACACAGTCACCAACAAAAACAGACTGCATCTTCTAAAACTCCTTGTCCCAACTCACTAGTGCTTGACTCTAGAGGGGTCCCCTAATAGCAGTAAATGAACAAGATCCAAAAATAAAGAAAAGAGGCAGAATCTACCGAATATCCCCTTTCCTTTAGTGAACACACCCAAGCTGGGAGGAGTAGGAGGCTTGAAATGGAGTAAGAGTTTTGGCTACACTGGGCTGGAGTTTTACTGTGGGAGAATGACCAGAAGAGTCATGAGCTATGCCTGAGATTGCATTCAAGGAAGCAGAATGCTGTGGTTTCAAAATGTATCGAAAAATCCTTGATACTCCTTCCTTTAGGCAATAGAGTTTAGTTCCCCTCTAAGGAATAGAATATGATGGAAGTGACAATGTAGGTCATAAAAGACAGTGCTGCTTCCTCCTGGCTTTCTCTCTTGAATCAGTCACTCTGGAGAAAGTCAGTTGTCATGCCATGAGGACACTGCAACAGCTCCATGGGGTCCATGTCATAAAGAACTGAAAACCTCCACCAAGAGCTGTATTAGTGACCCATCCTGAAGTGTGAGGTCCAGCCCCAGTCAAGCCTTCCGATCACTAAGGCTTTGTCTGACATCTTGAGTGCAGCTTCCCTAGAGTCCCTGAGCCAGAACCATGTGGCTAATGGCTAAGCCATTCTGAGAGTCCTTTCAGAAACTATGTGAGATAATAAATGTTTATCATTCTTAAGCTGCTAAGCTTGGGGGTAATTTGTTATTCACAAAAGATAAATAATGCAGAGTAGTATTAAATCCACAGAATAATTATAAAGGGCAGATGTAAAAAAGAATGCAGGTGCTTCCTGATTGTACCCTACTGAGCGCAGCTCATTCAATAAATCAGTTACACAGAAAGCAAATTTAATACCTAAGGTTTTTGACTCTGGTGTATTCAATCTCTTTCTCAATTATTGCAATGAGTCTTATAAGTAGGAAGTACTAAGCTGCTCGCCATTAATATGAGGAGGTCAATTCTTAGAAAAGTCCCACACCATCAATAATGGGATAGAAGGTGGTTTATCACAATTTGGTGTCAGATTGAACTGGGTGTGAATAGAGCCTTTCTCATTTACTAGGTGTGTGACTTAGAGAGGTAACCTAACTGTGTTCTTGCTTCAGTTGCCTTATCTGCAAAACAGAATAATAAAGAAAGATGATGGTGATTGTGATGGTACAATGATCAGTTTTGATATTCTATAGAAGAATTAGCAAAATGTTAATTACAAGACTACCACCATTTCCCCTACCCATCCAATCATAGGACCAGGGGTCTGGGAATTACCTCTTCTCTCTGAGTTTCAAAAGTAACTGAGTGCCATTGACAATGAAATCCAAGCAGGGCAACCTGTGAAAGGTGGAGGAGACAATCTGGTAGGAGTGGAGCCATGGTTGCTTGAGGCTACAATGACACATAGCATTTTGCATAAAATTAAAGAAACATCTTTCACCAACACTAAAAATGTGGGGTAGGGAGGCTAAAGTCACACTCTCTACTCACGCACATGCATGCACATGCATGCACACACAGATGCTGAGCCCTCCTTTGGACCTCACAATAACACCAAACGTTAATGAAATTTTCATGACACCAAATGGTACTAAATGCTCTTAGACTGGACTGTTTTCGAAAGTAGAGGTGGCAGGTCACCCGTACAGAGAAGAGACAGGAGCCCTGCCTATAAGAGAGATTAATACAATAGGATAAAAGACATAAAAACTCTACTTTGCATAAAAATACTTTATAACCACTCAGCCTTATCCCCTAAACCACATGCTACCAATCTAACCTGGTTTAAAAATATCACTCCATCTACTTTAACTTTATAAATACTGATTACTGCCAGAATTCAATATGCATTTGCTTCAGGGACAGACTCAAGAGGTAAACAACAGGTAGAGGACCAAATCACTAACCAGAAAAATCTAAAAAGCCTCTTTGTAGACTTGGGGGCTTTAAGGAATATGTACTTTTAGATTCCTTAACCCAGGTGGAGACCCTGTGAGGACATTTCCTCAATTTCCTTCTTCTTATGGCTCAAGAGGGAAAAAAAGCCAACCTATTAGAAACACTTGTAAAGTGCTTAGCTTTATACCTAGCACAAAGGTCAAATGTAGTAAGTGAATAAGGGATGGAGAATCAGATTTGCAGAATTTCTTACTCTGAGTTTGAAATGGGATCATCAGCCCAGATACATGGAAGTCCAGGGCATTATTTTCAATTTTCATATGGAAGCCAAAGCCACTGGAGCTAAGTTAGGACTGTCTCTGCCCACAGCATCACTTCTAGGGTGTCAAAGAGGCCTCAGGGTCTCCCCTGGGTCTCTAACCCAAGGTTTATCTTCAATAAGATTAACTGTCTTTGGAAAAGAGAAGGGTGAAAGACAACCTTGCTGCTATTAGCAGACTTTTACAGCTTTCTATTTGGCAGGGTTTGTCAACATCTGCACTATTGATATTGTGGG
This sequence comes from Sturnira hondurensis, assembly GCF_014824575.4. Lineage (NCBI taxonomy): Eukaryota > Metazoa > Chordata > Mammalia > Chiroptera > Phyllostomidae > Sturnira > Sturnira hondurensis. The sequence goes on from NW_028075269.1 coordinate 7,621,294, forward strand.
TTGGATGATGCTTTGTTGTGGGGGTCCGTCCTGTGCAGTGTGGCATGTTTAGCAGTGTCCCTTCACTCTATGTGTGAGGTACCAATAGCAACCTCCTTTTAGGTGTGACAACCAAAACTCTCTCCAGACATCGCCAAAGGTCCCCTAGTTACAAAATCTCTCCCAGTTGAAGAGAACCACGTTTCTGTAGCAGGAAACCCAATCCAAATTAACTGAAGTGCAAAAGGAGCTTATCAGTCCACAGGCTGAAAAAGTTTAGGCATAGAACCTGCCTCAAGAACAGCTGAAGGCAGGGTGCCAAGGACATCACTTAGATTCTGTCCCTCTCCTTTTCCTAACTCCTTTAGTATCAATTTCATTTTCTTAAGGTTTCCCTGTAAGATTATTGCCAAAATCCTAAAATTGCATCTTTTATTTCCAAGATCGATAAAAAATTTTCTGTGTCCTTCAACAGTTTAATTTTCAGTCTCACCCTCATTTGGTGTTAAGTCTCAGACTCATCCCTGAACCAACCATGTTAGTAGTTACATGATACATATACTTCGGATTATAAGCCCACCCCTAAACAGTTGTGGGGTCAGTCCTACCCAAACCCATATATTGAAAATAAGGGTAAGATATTTTCTTGAAAGCAAAGGTGGATCTAGTACTTTCAAAGGGTTTGGGTAAGAAGTGGACATTGGGTGCAAAAACCAAGGCTTACTCTACAGGAGACTTTTCCCAAAGATGCATCTGCCTTGCATTCCTTTCATGGTGAAAAATAGGCAAGGCTGACTTCCCGAGCTTCACTGTGACCCAAGGACCCCTCATGGAGACACATGTGAGTCACAAAGCCTCAGAGAATCAGTCACACTGAGGAATTGAGATAGCATAGAATTCATTCCCTTGGAAACTTTTCAAAAATATCACCTCGCTGATGCAGAGGAGGATTTCTTTGCCTACTATAAATTGGGGGGGAAAGAGAGGAAAAAAATCTGAGCTGCCTGACAGTTACCCTCACTGTGCATCACTCACACTGCAATCACGCCCACACCCCCGTACCAGCACTCCACGCATGGGCACACGTGCTCACAGGAACCTCACACACACCTACCACCTCGGAGTCAGCCCACCAGGCTGACAATCACTCTGGCAACTGGGCACAACCCAAACCTCTTCCCCCACAACCTGCCATCTCCTAGGTTACCAGCTCCCCAACCCAGAGGGGATGCAGAGAGGGGAAGGAAGAGCTCCACAGATACACAACAAACCCAGCTACGCAGAAGATACGGCCTCTGTACGTAAAGAAATCCTCCTAACAAACCTTCCCAGAGGGCTGGCTGCAGGTGAGGATCCTGCCACTGGTGATTCGCTTCCAGTCCCCCTTTTAAAGGATGAGATGTCAGGGGCATTGGGCACCTTTCAATTGGTGACTCCGAAGCCAAGGGCCATGCCAGCTTGTTGCTGAGTGAGAAGACAAACCGAATGCAGGAGGTACTGGGGGAGATGAGCAGTGTATGAGGAGGAGGAGAAAGGAGGCAGTGCCAAGAATTCCAAAGAGCAGTCCTCCCCCAGGGAGCTGGGTGCCAGGCTCTGTGGGATGGGCAGGAGACCAAAATAGCATCTGCTGGATCCCTGTGGGGCTGGTAGTGGGTGGGCAGCTGGAACCCTCTGTGACCCAGTTAGAAGAAAGCTTTCCCAGGGCTGGAGCTGGCCTCATACACAATGAATCTAATAGCAATGATGATGGTATTATTTCCTCAAGTGCAAAGTGATGGTAAAAATATTTAATTTCTCCCTTGGGGTAGTGTTGTGAGGATTAAATGAAGAGCACATTAAATATACAGAGCTCATTGAGTAGTGCTTGGCTTAGAGAAATGGCTCCATAAATATTTGCTAGTAATAATAGTGAGAGGCAGCATTGCATAATGAAAAAAGGCACAGACCTAAGTTCAAAACCCAACCCAACCACTCACTTGTCCAGCTCAGCCTTGAGTACCATCTCTGAGCTTCAATTTACTTAGCTGTGAAGTGCTTATTTTATGGGGATTTTTTTAAAGAGAATACATCACAGAACATGTGAAATTTCTTTAGCTACATGAGAGATAAATAAAATTTCAAAATTAGCTAGCAATATCATCGTCATCATCACCATCCACCTTTGTACTTTTCTCTTAACAAAACATCACATTCAATGTCCTACTTTCCTTCATTCAACCCAGTGTAATATGTAGAGGAGTAAAACAGGAATTATCCTCCTTGTTCAGATTATAAAACTGTGGTCAGAAAGGTTAAATGACTTGTCTATAACCCAATAATTAGGAGGAGGCATTGGGATGCATGTGCCCTTTGGATTCTTCAGGTGATGCTCACAGTATTTTGCCACAACACCTCCAAAGTACAGTGAGGCACCAAGTGATCCATGACAACAATCACATCCATTGTTTATTGAGTGTCTATTAGATTACAGGTCCTGTTCTAGACATTTTTCCAGGCTCAAAAATGATGAACATAGACACATCCCAGGAAATCTTGTCAGCCCATGCTTGTAGGTAAGCTACAGTCTATTTTATGCACTCATCTCTCCAAATATCACTTCTCTGCAACCCTGTGCTTTCCAGTAAGACCCAGTCTCCAGCTAAAGCATATAGGTATCTTTTTACCCACCATTTAAAGAATCAACTTCTGCACAGCCTTCCAGACCTTTCCTCTTGCCTCCTTCAGTCTCCTCCCCATCTTAAAAAGGACTCCTCCCCCACAACCAGCTGTGTGAGTCGTGGGGAAGAGGCTAGCTATCTTCATCTCCCCCAACCAAAGGCCCATTTTGTTTGGACTTTATGGCCCTGTGCCCCACTGCATGGGCAAAACAGGGAGGTAACCCTGGGAAGACCACAGCATCAGGTACACTTGCTTTCATCCACACATCAGGCAGGTACCAAAGCCTTCCAGGTTCTCATGGCTTCCTCCCTCTCCTGAGGTAACATTTCACTTGGTATACAATCTAGATTATTCTACCATTCAAGAGTTCTTCACTTTTCTCAATAAGAACACTGCTCATTAAATGGTCTCTTTTGATATTGATGTGGGTGTCAAAATGTAGGTTTGTTTGATGAGTGCCCTAACACATAAGCATTTTTTATAGCAATTGTTTAAAAAGTAAAAGAAATGCTTGGAAACCAACTTGTTATGTAGTTTAACTGCACAAGCCTGGTAAGAAAAATCTCTCCTTAAAATAAAGTGTCGGATTTGACAAGATAAGGAAAATTCAGAGAAGTATTTCAAAGACACGCAAATGATACTAAAGCTTGATGTTGATCATCGGACACAGATACAAAATGAGTCATATTTATCAGAGGTTTTTATAGGAGAAATGAGAGGCGGATATATATATACACACACACTAGAATCAAACACCAAAAGGTTGTTATTTGCTCAAATGCTGTGTTTTGAAATTGGAAAGGTAGCGCCCATTTTCAACAAGAGGCAATAGTCTCCTACCTAGCTCGAATTCTCTGATCAGAGTTTATAAGTAGGAACAAACTTCAGCAGTCATCAACGTATAATTCTTAAAATGGTTTCAGAACCAACGTTTGCAATTTCTTTGTTCTGTTTGACTTACACCTTGACCTGGAAATCCCCTCAGTCTCCAAAGGCATCCCCAGTTGGAGCTCCCTGTTTACGTTTCTCCTTTCAGGTTAATGCTAATCAGTTAGGGAATGCCTCTGACCTCTTAGAGTGAGGAGAAGCGAAGATTTACCTTTGACACATGAATAGGTATTTGTGGCTCAAGTTCCACCAAAAACCAGTCACTGTGACCCTGGGCAAACCATTTTCACTCTCTGGGATACACTTATCTCATTCATAAGCAAAGGTTGTTGGCTAGACTCAATGCTGTCCGTCGAAGGGTCTGCAGAAGTGCACAGAGACAAACACAGAAGGCTCTGGGGGAAACAGTCACACCTCTGGGTTTTAGGAGGCAGTCAGTTTCCAGCCTCCACTGAGCAGCAGCTTTACCGATTAACATCAGTAGGTGGGATTTTGAACTTCAATCGTGTATTCATACAATAAACACTTCTTGGGAATCTGCTCTGCTGCGGGTTGCTCTCTACTCACAGGAATACAAACAAGAGCAAGGACCTTCCCCCAACCCCTCCAAGTTTTGGAGGATATGTTGTGATGGGATGCATAAACAAACAGGTAAATTTTAACAATACAATTCTAGGAAGAAGTAAGTGCTGTGCAAACAGTAAAGACCTTGGTTGCCAGTAGTATGGCGGCGGGGGAGGGTACTATGAAAAACCATAGCCCAGGCGCGTGCAGGGTCTTCCTCCCAAACTCCACTGCCTCCTATCCATAAGATATGAATAGATCCCTAAATATAGAAAAATAAACATGCTTAATGCAACTGCTTCATGAGGGAGTAAAGAAATAAAACAAAGAAAAGCATCCATAAACTGCAACTTCAATTTTGCTCAATAAACCCAAGAGAAGGCTGCCTGAACAGCTGCCGGTAAGGGTGCTCGTGCCCGCAGTGAGCCAGGATCCTCAAAAGGAAGAAAATGGCCCCCAAAGAGGAGGACTAGCTGGCTCCAGGCAGGAAGCACATACAATGTCCTCCAGAGCATCCCTAATTTATACCCTCAGGATTTCACATTTTAAGTTCAGCCAAACATGATCTTTTTGACCTCAGTTAGAATTCTAAGAACAGAACATAAAAATACATGCAAGGTGTAAAGAACTAAAAAGATAAAATAAAGATAAGTAACAAAATACTATCAAAATGTGTCAGTCAGATAAAAAAAAAAATTCAGACCAAACCTCTGCTGAAAACAAAAAGGAATGGGGTGAAATATCCTTAAATACACTGTTTAAACGGAAAAAAATATAAAAGATCCACAGGGCCACGATCTAAGCCGACATTTCTCAGATCCCGAGACCCATTCAGAAGGTCTATGAGGTCACAACTTTAATAATACTGAAGTGCTACTTTTCTCTTCCATGGGTGGACATTTGTAATATGGGTACAAAAGAAATGGAATGGGGGCATGACTGCTGGTACCTTAGCCCAAATCAAGGCGATAGCTTCACTAGTCCTCACAGCACTGGCATTCAAAAAGCCACTTCCACAAAGAATACCTTTAGCTGAACAGTAAAAAACAATAACTTGTTAATATTTTGTGCAATGAAATAGGCAGAGTACACAAAGCATTTCTGCTGCATACTAAAGTAGAATGTTTGTCAAGAGGAAAGGTGCAATGTGCTGTTTGAACTATGAGCTCCACTAGCTGCTTTGCTGTTGGGTCACCACTTTTTACTTGAAAGAGCAGGTAAAGTATGATTATTTGTACTTGGGTGTTCTCCAAGATGTTTTTTTTTTTTTTTTTTAAAAAAATGAATGAAATGCTCCTGTCACTTCAAGGGAAGCAACTGACGGTATTTGTTGCCAATGGTAAAATTTGAGATTTAAGCAAGAAATACAGTTTTGTAAAACTTGTATCTGCTACCATGAGCTTGACAATTTCCCTACATAGAAAGATGCTTCTCATGATGTCAGTCGTGTTATTGAGAAACATATCTTTAAAATTCATAGACTTTATTGCTTTAGGTGGGGTTTAGAGAGAAATGGAGTAGATATTACAGAGAGTATCCAAATACTCCCTCTCCCTCCAGCAGTTTCTCTTACTAACCTCTTGCATGAGTGTGGTGCATTTCTTAAGTTGATGAGCCCATATCGATACATTACTATTAATTAAATTCCATAGTGGATATTCAGAATTTAACAGTGCTGTGTGTCTGGACAAATGCATGCTGGCACGTAGCCACTTGAAAGTACCATGTAGAATAGTTTCATCATCCTAAAAATCCTCCGTTTCACTTGTTTATCCTCTCTCTCTCCCCCCAATTCACACTCTTTTTATTCCCTCTGTAGTCTTGCCTTTTCCAGAATTTCATATAGTTAGAATCATATAGTGTGTAGACTTTTCATACTGGCTTCTTTCACTTAGCAATATGCATTTAAGTTTTCTCTATGTCTTTCTGTGGCTCGATAACTCATTTTTATCACTATAACATCCCATTGTCTGAATGTAGCACAGTTTATGTATCCTTTCACTTACTAAAGGACAGCTTGGTTACTTCCAACTTTTAGAAATTCAGAATCAAGCTGCTAGATACACTTGTGTGCAGGCTTTTGTGTGACTGTAAGTTTCAACTCATTTGGGTAAATATCTAGGAGTGAAATTGTTACATCATGTGATAAGGCTGTTTCACTTTGTGAGAAATGGCCAAATTCTTCCTAAGGAGCTGTACCATTTTCCATTCCTTCCAACATAGAAGGAGTGTTCCCATTGCTTCACATCCTTGTGAGCATCTGGTGTTGTCAGGTGTTTAGATTTCTAGTCATTCTAAGAGGTATGTTGTGTTATCCCATTGTTTTAATTCAAAATTCCTTAATAATAAGTGATGTTAAGCATCTTTTCGTAGGCTTATCGGCCATCTCTGTACCTTCTTTGGTGAGGTGGCTTTCAGATCTTTTGCCCATTTTATATATATATATTTTTTTAATTTTACCCCTTGTGACAGTATACAAGGATCTGGAGGGCATTATGCCAAGTGAAATAAGCCAGTCAGAGAAAGACAAATACCATATGATTTCACTTATGTGTGGAATCTAATGAACAAACTGAACTAACAAGGAAAATAGAGACTGTGGGCAGGGGTGGGGTAGGGGATGGAGGGATTGAGCAAAAAGGAAAAAGGACTCATGGACATGGACAACTTTGTGGTGATCATGCGCAGTGGGTATAGGGAACTAAATGGTAATGGAAATGAATATAATAAGAAAACTTTTTAAACCAACAAAAAAAGTGTGATAATTTTGTACTGATGCAGATAATTACTAGACTTAATGTGGTATTCACATTGCAAGGTATATATATATAAACCATTATGTTGTACACCTGAAACTAATATAACATTTTATGCCAACTATATTTTAATAAAAAAAGAAAAATTGTTCTTTGCTATATTTACATTATTTTTCTAAAAATGTTTATCTCTATTTTAGTATCTAAAGGATAGAGACTTTTAAAAAATGATCACAATACCTTTACCACTTATAAAAATCAACAATAAAATTTAATTACAAAAAAAAGAGTTCTTTGTGTACTTTGAATAGAAATCCTTTATCAGGTACATGTTTTGCAAATATTTTCTCCCAGGCTGTAGTATGTCTCTTCATTCTCTTAACATCATCTTTTGCAAGCAGCAGTTTTATCTTTAATGAAGTCCAAGGACAATTCTCCCTTAGGAATTGTGCCTTTAGTGTCGTATGTAAAACTCACCTAGATTTCCTACTACATTATTTCCTAGCAATGTTATGCTTTGGCACTCTACATTTAGATCTATGATGCATTTTAATTTGTGTGAAGAGTATCAGGTGTGTGTCTAGACTCATGTTTTCACACGTGGACATCCAGTTGTTCCAGCACCGTTTGTTGCAAAGACTGTCCTTTCTGCATAGAGTTGCCCTTGCATTTGCCAGAGATCAGTTAAGTATATCTGTGGGGCTATATTTCTGTTCCACTGACACACTAGTCATTATTTCAGTATAAATACCCTACTCTGATCACTACAGCTTTAGAACAAGTTTCAAGTTCAGGTCAAGCCAGCGCTCCAACTGTATTCTCTTTCTTCACCACTCTGTTGATCATTTGAGACTTCTGCCTTTCATATACATATAAATTATTTCTTTAGAATAAGCTTTTATCTACAAAATAATGTGCTATGATTTTGACTGGGGCTGCACTGAATCTATGCATCAAGTTGAGGAGAATTAAAGTCTTAGTAATCTCCCTATCCATGAACATAGAATACCTCTCCGTTTATGCAGCCATTCTTAATTCCTTTTATCAGTGTTCTAGTTTTCCTCAGATACATCCTTTACTTATTTTATTAGTTTTAAGCTTGAGAATTTTATTTTCTGGTGCTAATGAACATGGCATTGTGTTTTTAATTCAAGTTCCAATTGCTCACTTCCAGTGTATGAGAAGGCACTGACTTTTGTATATTAACCTTGTATCCTAGAGCCTTACTATAATTGCTTACTAAATCCAGTAGTTTTTAGTTGTCGTTTTATAGTTTGTCATTCCTTGGGATCTTCTACATAGACGATTGTGTGAACAAAAACAGTTTTATTTCTTCTGTCTCAATCTTGTATTTCCTTTTCTTGTCTCACTGCTTTAACTTAGACATCTCCCCAATTATTTACAGAGCAGGCTCCAGGGATGATGAATAATTGGCTATAATGCATTTTATTTCTTAACCACAAGAGATTAAAAAAAGCCTTACTATAATAATTTAATCTTTTGTGCTAGTTATTTATTTACTTTTGATACAGCAAAGTTCATAGTATACATGTAGCTATAATGGAAGTTAACCTTAGGGAGAAGGAATTCTTTGTGTTACATTTACAACCCAGGAATAGACCTTGTATGTACCCGACAGACTACCCCAGGGTCTCCTATATGAGCATATTCTCTATCAACAAAATTAACGTCACCTAGATACTTCACTTAATGCATTGTATTGAATTAAATGCAGTGAGATGCTTTATACCAGGAATGAATACATATCTTTGGCAGCAGTTTTATTTGTATGGGAAGAACCAGCTACTGAAAAGTATTAGTGTCAACGGGGTGACTATAACTATATCATGAGATCTCATTTCACAACCCCAGAGTTAAAACTGCAGGAGGCTAATTTTGCGAGCGCAATTTAGGCAAAGCTCCAACAATGCAAAATGCTCAATTCCATGTAAACAGGAATAGGAAACTGTGAGGGACTTAGAGAAAGGAGGGGAAGGGTGTGTCATTACTCCAACTCATTATAGAATAAAAAGTATTCTATTCTGAAAATCAGAAGCAGTCACTGAAGCTATAGTTAGAGTTTAAAAGAATGATTTCTCCTAAGAAATTCCTCCTCTTTTTATTTACGAACAACAGGGCAATGCTGTACTGCATTCCTTATTTCTGTCCGTATCTTCCAGGTTAACTCCATCAGGAGCGTGGGCACTGAAACATGAGAAATCTAGACGGGAAGGCCACTGAGCTGTGTGATCCCAGGCCAGTTCCTTAACTTTTCTAACCCTCTGTTTCTTCATTTGGAAAATGAGGAAAATGAGTGCATCTACTTCAGACTGTTGAAAGAACTAAATGAGCTAATAATGTTTGTAAAATACATAGTGTGACACCTAAACGTAGTAAGTTCTTTTCAATAATATTGTTGGTATTATTACTCAGGATAATGTTCATATGGCTTACAAGCAACACCAATTTTTTTAAAATCTGTCACATGCTCCCTTCCTCTCTATTTCTTTCTTACTACAGATCCAGAGTGCCCGTTACCTGGCTCACTCTGTAGCACCTAGTCTCTAATCTTTCCTTCTGTTTTATGTTACACACAAATGCCAAGTTAATTTCTCTAAAGCACACTCTGTGTAAAACCTTTACTGGGGACACAGTGTCTACAGAAAAGACTTTAACCTCTTTACTTTGGCACTCGAGCGAGACTTCCATAATTTGATCGTAACCTGTAGCTCTAAACTGTCCCATCCCTGCCATGCATTTAAATTGCAGCCAGACAACAGGGCACCCAAACTGAGGCTTGACTGGGCTTCACCGTTTCCCAGAATGGTCAGGAGGAATGGAGCCAGATGGGGAGTGTCGCCTGCATCCAATAGAGCATGTCAAGGTTTAAAACTGGAGGAAAGAAGCCCGATCTGTTGTCAAGACCGAGGGCTAAGTTGGGGATCAGGAAGGACAGATAAAGCCAAGAGGATCTGAGGGGAGTAAAAGCAACCAGAGTGAAGTCAAAGAACAGACAGGGACGGAGGAGGGCTCAGGACTTTTATGTGACTACGTCTAGGATTGCCAAGATGTGGTTTCACCTGGTTCCATCCATACGATGTGAAGACAACACAGTTCAAAATGTGACTTAAATGGAACTGAGAAAACAACATATTAAATGAAAATTATTACCTATAAAATTTAGCAATGCGAATGTTCATCACAGTCTGTTTTATAACATAAAACTAGAAAACATAGATATACTATAAATGTAGGTAAAATTAGTAAGAGGAATATATGAGGTGATTAATATTGATGATTTAAATTTATATTAATATGTAGTCATACATATTTATAGATGTAAATATGCAATGTCTAACATATTTGTGTATTATATAGATATATATTTTATATGCTTATGTATAACATATATTTATATGCTATATAAATATCTCTATATATATGCATATATGTATATATATGTTTGTGTGTGTGTATTTACCAAAGAAATATATACTAGAATGTTAATACTGGTTAAGAGCAGCATAGGATTATAGTATATTTTCTATAATGTACTATAGAAATCCATTTTCTTCTTTCTTGTACATAAGTCAACATTTTCTGAAATGAGTGTGTATTGAAACAAGAACTGGGCAAACCAATCATCTGAGCCACACAATTAAAAAATACTGGTTTATATCTCTGTGAAATTTCCAAATCTGCTGATTATATAACAATAATTTAAGAAGCAGACTCAGTCATACAAAGCACTTCAACTTGTGAACAAATACACTGACTCTTAATCCAAACAGTACTAAATAAAGGGGAGAGAATAACAAACATTATCCTACAAATTCAAATCTATATCTTACATAACTATTAACTTCCTTAGATATAGCTATACCATACATTTCAGAGCACTTCCACAGACACAGATGCATTTGGTTCTCAAGACATTCCCTATATACATGTGTGGGAACCTGGACACTGAGATGTTAACGGGCTTTTGTCAATTTCACAAAGTGAAATTTCAAAGCATCAGAACTAGGTAGAATACAGATATTCTTGGGAATCATATGAGTTCTAGTATACTGCATAGAACACTTAATTGCTTGGGGATTTTTGTATTTTTAGATAAATGACATTTTACATGATATATTAAGACTATCTGAATCTCTTTTTAAAGACTAGTTTAAAATACTTAGAAAGACACTAAATTCTCTACTATGATTGATTGAGCAGTATCACCATCTTCTAACAGATAAAGGAACCAAAACAAAACAAAGAACAAGGGGAAGAAAGGAAGAGAAGTAGGGAGAGAGGGAAGGGAGAAAGTAAAGGAAAAAAATAGATTCTTCAAGCAATAGAGGTTCATTTTTAGACCAAGGAAGGTATTTTTCTTCCTTCTTTGCACATTTATGTGCATAGTACTATCCCCCAAATCCACTGCAATATGATATCAGGGGCTAATTGAATATATAAATCAAGAACTCATTAGAATGGATTGACAGGGTTTGGACTCTAGCGAATTGTCAAACAAAAGAAAAGCAAACAAGAAACAAGTCTTCCACATTTCATTTAAAATGATGTATTATTTATCAAAGAATTCTGGGTAGTGATTAACCTACTCTGAATTTTTTGAGGGGCGTAGGGGGTGGTCCCTGACTTGAATTTAAAATTGCTATGATAAATGGATCAAAAGCTATACTGTTTCTGGGCAGTTTCACTTCTACCTCTACGTACAGGACTATCATTCTGTTTTATCACTCCTACTTTTATCACTTCTCTCAGTAATAATCCTTATCGAATTACAACAATACCCAAGGTGCCTTTCAGAGTACAGAGAACTGGTGTGTTTTCCCATATCTGCTCAACAATAAAAAATGCCTGGGGGGAGAACCTGAGCTAGAGTCTAAAGCCCGATTCTTTCAGTGCCATTAAGACCAGACTAAACCTATCTGCACTGTGAAAGAGCCATGTGGGCTCCCTAAAGTGGACATTCAGTCCTTAAATAAAAAGAGCAAGCGGCCCTGACTTGTGTAGCTCAATGGATTGAGCACTGACCTGCAAACCAATGGGTCACTGGTTTGATTCCCTACCAGGGCACAGGCCTAGGTTACGGGCCAGTCCCCAGTTTGGGCGTGCGAGAGAACCGATTGATGTTTCTCCCACACACTGATGCTTCTCTCCCTCTCTTTCTCCCTCCCTTCCCTTCTCTCTAAAAATAAATAAATAAAATCTTAAAAAAAAAAACAACAAGTAAAAATGTTCTGGTTTTCTGCCTGATAACTTCTGTCTGATGACTGCACATACTCCATCCATTCTCTTGAGTTCAGTTCACCTTTCACCCCTGGCCACCAATGCCCACATCCATCTCTTGTGCCTTTGAACTCATGTAAATCTATCTGTTCTATCCATTTGGCACTTCATTCATACGGCCTTGCATTGATATTTATTTTTTTCTATGAACATATTTTGCTATTTTATCTCGACTACTGTCATTCATAGCCCTCCAGAAAGAAGCAGGACTTGTTCAGCCGCTTTCTGTGCCAGGCTCTGCTAAAGTGGTCCTGGGGATGAGAATCCTGACTTTCGTTGGCAGGTAAGGCCTAGCTGTGTCTCTCTATAACACCATCAAGAGAGATTCTTTAAGTTATTATTTTATACATATGAAAAAAAAGGAAAGAAGGATAGAAAAGGAAAGGAAACGAAAAAAAAGAAAGTCAGCTTATTCAGTAATTCAACAAATGTTTGTTGAACATTTACTATACACCAGGCATTGTTGATTCAAAAGTTATAAAAAATACAGACCCTGCCCTGAAGGAACTCTGACTATTGAAAAGAGTCAAATAAATAAGAACTGCAGTAGAGGATAAAATAAAAGGGCATTCTGAAATCAGACCTTAGAAGGATTTTACTATATACTGTAACATAAAATGTATGCAAGGAGGACCTATTTTATAATCCCAGGCTCTTCTCAAAAAAGGGCTATTGAAAAGTAAACCCTTAAGCCCCGGGGGTCTCATCTTGCAAGTGGTCCTCCCACTGTCACTGAATTTCTTGTTTTGCCCCCATGTTGTTCTTATCCCACGATGAGCCACACAGGGATGTCACTCTCTTATATTAAGGTCATTATAGAAATTGCAGCCATGTTTTTTATTCTCCATCCAAAATTCCAAAGCTCAGATTTAGCTGCAATAATCCCATTTTTTCTTTGTATAGGGCTAGGTCCCCAGATCTCTCCCTGAGTGAGTCATGTGCCGGGGGCACGCTGCTTCTCTGGGGGGGACACTATTTAGTTCTTGGGAGGGGGAGAGAGGGGAAGCGCAGTTGGAGAGTGACTTCATTCGTTTCCTGGCTATAAAAAGCAGCTCTCCAATTGGATAGAAACATAAATACTAAGACAAATTCCTTTGTAATCTTAGTTTACTTTGTCTTACCTGCGTCTCCCCCAGTGCAGCCTTTCAGGGGTGTCTAGGCTCTTTAGAAATTAGATGATGGGAAACCTGTATTACATATATCTTTCTAATAATCTTACTTTCTCCACAACCCCAGCACCTAGTACAACATATAGTATACACTAATAAATGTTTGATTGATTTCTAAATTGCTTTTATGGCAATTCTCATGACAGAGTCTTTAATGAAAGTTTTCACCATACAAAAACTTATTTTTATGTCCATCATTGTGATGTCCAGGCCTGCACTGCCCAACTGGTAGCCACTAGCCACATGTGACCTGTGGCCATTTTAAATGTCACGAGTTCGAGTTGAGATGTGCTTTAAGTGTAAATACAAACCAACTTATACAAACTGGGTACGAAGAATACAAAATAGCTCATGAATTATTTTTATATTGATTATGTATTGTATGAGATTTGGGGGGGTTAAATTTAGAAATTAAAATTAATTTTACCTTTATTTTACTTTTTAAAATATGTCTTTAGTAGAAAGCTGAAAATTACATATGTGGCCCACATTATATTTCTATTGCATATCTCTGGTTCAGATGATATTAGACTAGCTTTCTTTTAAATCTGAGTATTGAATAAATTATTCATTTTTAACAGAAAGGGCCAGAGGAAGATAACCCAGATTGGGATCCATTCAAAGCAGTGTTCAGTCCATGTACCAAAGTAATAGGAGACCCGGAAACTACTGTGGTAGAGCCTGGGGCCAATTGGGAAGAGACCTGGAGCTGCGGTTCAGGATTTCCATGAGGCTTCTTACCTCTAGTCTGTCATGGCTTTGTCAGGTATCCTATCAACCTGCCTTGGAGACCTGTGGGAAATCATTGCAGGCTATGGCAGTGAAAACCCTTGGGATTTACTGCAGGGACAGGGGAGTTGAGATTGTTGATGATGACTAAGTTTACAATCACATCAAATAAAACCTATCCAATGAAGAACAGTTAGAGTTAAACCAGGCAGGCAAATACGAAGGAAGCTCTCTCCAGTTTCAGATCAGCGAGAAGATGGTCACTAAGCCTAGAAAAGCATTTATGTTTCACTTCCCTGTTTCATTCATTCATATTTCAATATCAGCATTTGCCACATTTTTATTGAAAATTATCTCTCTGGAAGAGAATTTTTTGGGTGAAGAGGAAAAGATCCCTTCTTTAATTTAACTTCACAAAATATTTTGATAAATATGACAATTCATCATTGCTTTAAACCATTACCCTCTCTTTCTATGTTAATTGTTCAACCTATCTCATAAATATACAATTTCTACAATCTACCTTCGAAACATCTCTAAAGTTTCACTATTCAGTTTCCAGGGTTGCAGGGACCAATAACTTTGTAATCTGGGGCACTATTTTGCCATCAATACAAAAGAAGTAGCAATGCCTTCCATGCTGACTCAGCCATCAAATAGTAAGTTATGGTCTCCTAATGAAAAAGATGGGGAAATAGTACAGATATCGAAAACAACTTGGGTTTGAAAGTTAATCCTGATATAAACAGTGCCACTTTCTGACTGAGAAAACTTACCTTACCTCTCTGAGTCTTTGTTTCCTTTTTTTAAAAATATAATAGTGATATATACCTTGCAAGATCACTGGAGAATAATTGAGAGCATTTATGTGATGACCTTAACACAGAACCTAATTCATAAAAGGCACTCAAAACAAAGTAGCTGTTATCAAATAAGGCTGATATTCTGATATATGTGTACATATACATATATATCATAAATAAGTATTAATTAGATATATAGATAGAGTAAATGACTGATACTATTTCCAACTCCATTTAACTTCACAGGAGACAATTGCTTATGTGTCTAGTCTCAACAGCATTCTTTTTATTTCTCACTTAAAAATAAGTAAATTCACTGTAAAATATCATGAGTTAAATAGAACTTTGTGCATAATGGTAGATTCATTTAAGTGAACTTAGACTTGGAAAGCATGAAGGTAGGTAACTATAAGAAGCTCCTAAGAAAAATGTTCACTTTCTCTCTGCTGGATTCTGGACAATGCCCTAGAGGGAAAAAGAAAATCTCCACTTGGTTAAAACTTTCAAGAGTCACAGAGTTAATCACAGGGGCATCTCCTGGGCCCCCTGAATTTACCAGAAAGAAATTTCAGTATCACCCCTAGTTTTAGAGGAAAAAAATCACCTCTCTCCTGCATACATTTATTATCATTACTTAATAAGGACAGAAAATGAGAAAAAGGCCATAAAATGTGCATTAAAAATTCAGGCAGCTGAGCTCAGTTCTGCCGTGCTCCTGTGAATATGGGAGAGGGGGATTGTGCCTCAGGATTTCCCCACCAATGGAAGGAGGGACCCAGGGACTAAAGCCTTAACCACTGACCCCTAACTCCTGCTGGTTGAGGGCTCCTCCTGAAGCTGTTAACTCTTTCACTCTTCCAAGCTGCACCCATCTCCAGCTGAGCAAATAACCCTGCTCCCAGCAAAAAGTGCCCAGGTAGAGAAGCAGAGAGACCCAGGTGTGTAAATTGGGAAACTGTCCACCACAGCTTCAGATGAACCCAGAGGTGAACTTGAGAATATGGGTTGGTGCATTAACAGCATGTACTACACCCACTGTACCCTGCCACCCCCATCTTGCAACACAACCTGTGCTCTGGAAGTGCCTCACGACTCCCTATTTCATGTACTTCTGCCACTACGAGAATGTGTTCATTCCATGCCTTCAGTTAGCCAGTCTTCTACTCCCACCTCTTTCTCATACGACTCCCAAAGCCCAACTACAATAGTGCCTTGGGACAGCACACAAGAAAGAACAATTTGTTTTTCCCTGAGTTCACAGATCATTTGTTTATGATTCTATTTTAGAATATAGACACACAACCTAGTAAGTATTACATAAAATTTTATTGTTGCCTACCGTATTTATTAAGCCAAATGATCTTAGCTTTAGTACTATATTTGAGCCTCAGCTTTTACATCTGAAAAATGAGAAAAAATACATTCCCCATATGTGAGAAAAGTTAAATGAGATCGTGTGCCTAAAATGCCCAACGCGATGTCTAGCCATTGAGATGATCCAAATCTTTTAGTTCCCATCACTCTAATCTTCCTCCACGATTTCGTGTTTGTTTCAAACACCTTGCACAATCCCATCACATAGTAACCTCTCATACAGTTAAGAATGGCTTGATAGCACTAAATGATCCCATGGAATTCCTATAACTGTTATAGTGAAGGATGATGGATCTTGAAAAAAAAATAATTAAAATTATAGGAAAATAAACGTTTTGTATAGAGCAGCAATTTTCAACTATTTTCATCTCATGGTAAGCACAAACTAATTACTAAAATTCTCTGGCACACCAGAAAATATACTTTTTGCTGATTTGACAAAAATAGGTTAATTTTGATTCATTCGCACCAAATGGTAATTGCTAGGTTGACTGTTGTCATTTTTTAAATTTGGCAATCTAAGGGAAAAGAGGGCAGTTCCCCTGACTAAGTTAGTCAAGTATCGCATGTTTTAAAAATTCTTCTGGCATACTGGTAGAAAATGACTGCTATAGTACAGGAAAATAAAAAAGCAATATATCTGTAACATTTTTGTCCCTACCATTATTTCAGAATATAAAGTGGAAACTCTTCTATGGAGAATTTAAAGTAACTGTAAAAATGATATACAACTGGATTCCAGGAGTTCAGAAATAACCTAACCTGTGGTGAGTTGTTTAAAATAATTTTTTCCTTCTAAAATCCATAGTTTCAAGTGCTCACTTCCTCCTTCTGAGAAGCAATTTCAAGTACAGTATGAGCTAACCAAAATGGCATACATTATAATAATTCATATAAATATATTAAATAGCTCAGATTGAGTTTCTTTTGCCTGGAGTGTGAGATGAGTTGACAAAAAACTAAGATTTCAGCAAAAATTTTTTGTGAGAAAGAAGGTATGACTCAAAATCCTTAAAACATCTTAGAGGGAAGCAACCAAAGTGCTTCAGGGAGGATTCAGGAGTCCCTTTCCTTTAAAAATGTGATGCCAGCATTTTTCAATCCTGGCAACCTGACACCACACCCAGAATGGGACTGTGTGGTCCCTGCTGCCCTCACCTCCTAGGGGGAGATTCCCTGCAGCAACCTGGGAGCAATTTGCTTTTGTGGAGAGTCTACACTGGGTCTTGGGTGGCCTCGGCCCTTGTCGAGTGAAAGAGTGAATGGCAATTAATTAAGAGTAAATCATTCTTTATTTCTTTGCATGCTTAAGGAGAGGGTTAGAGGATAATCTCTAAGGTACTCTCAATTCTATCATTTTAAATACATGTCTATGTCAAGTAGATGTACCAAGTGGAAAAGGACAGAGTCCTTTCTGTCTCTCTGGGTGCTTCTTCCTATCATGGGGAGCAAAAGGGAGGTAGGGATGGATTTCACTTTCCACAGAGGAAAGTTCATTCATGGGTAGAGAGGAAAAGGAGCCTATCCATTGAACCAAAATCAGAGAGTAAAGACAAGGTAAATGATAAACGGAAGTCTGTATACAGGACCAAGAATAAACTGACTTCATTCAAGAATTTGGTGTCCACTTATCCAAATGAATCCTGAGGGGTTAGGATTGCAGAGCTGCAGAGTGTTTTTGGGAACGGGTTTCTGACTGCATCTCCTTGGTCGATTCCGATTCTGTACCTGTCAGCTGGACTGCCTTCAGCAAGTTACCTGAACTACTTATGTCTAGTTTCTTCTACTATAAAATAAGAACAAAAATAGTGTTCTCTAAGAGGGTTCTGGTGAGTATTCGACAAGTTAACACAAGTAAAACATTTGGAATGGTACCCATTACATGATGAGTTCTTAATAATTATTGGCTACTTTTATTTCCATAATAATATGGAAATATTATTCCATTCAATTTCCATAAAGCACCAGGCAAGGAAATTACCAATTTTTAAAAATGTATACATCACTGAATTCAGACCTAGCAGGAAGAATGCTCTTCAGACAGAGTCAACTACTTATACATTTTTATTATTAATCTTGATGATGACGATGACCATTCACATATATGGCCTGCCTCATCTAATGGGAACTGTCCAAGGAACTTCATGTTCTTGTTATTGCCTCCTACCAATAAACCTAAAGATAAACTATCATTATATAAATTGAAAATCAGAGGTTCAGATATGCTAGCAAAATGTCTTACAGTTACAGTTAGAATATTGAAAAACCACCGCTTAAAATTATGCCCAGAGCTCTAGAGCTCATTCTTTTTCCACTTTTAACATACAGAACATGACGTCCATGAGATTAAAGTTTAATTTGATGAGCTTCAAGAAAAAGCAGTACAGAGATTTATTTTTTTAGGTAGAAAAATTACCAGATAGGTTAAAGAAACCTCAAAATAATAAATAAATAAAACCTCACTGAGAATGACCAAGAATATAAATATATCCCAACGTCCCCATTTTAAGAAAAAAGAAAACTGATCTAGAAGCATTTACCCAGGTACGCCTGCAATTGTGAATAGTTGGAGGAGACGTGAGAAACACCACTGGATTAATGGCACAGAGGTCATAGGGAACAAAGAGGTAGAATAAAAACAGAAATGGAAGATCCCTTGGGAAACTAAGGAAAGAGAGTGGTGAAGGGTCTTATCTGGAAGCCAACCAAGTCTCTGAAGCATTCCCAAGTTAGACTATACAGAGAAGTCAATGACACATGACAATGGCTGGAGTTAGGGCTGTTGTAACAGAAATGTTGAGACTTATCACATCTGGAACATGTATTTTCCAAATGAGTATCCTACAGTTCTATCAATTATCTATTACTCTGTAACAAATTCCCCCAAATCTGAATCACAAAGTAACCACCATTTATTTGCTCAAGATGCTGCACTTTGGGCTGGGTTCAGCTGGGCAGTTTTTTGTCTTTCCAGGAGTCCCTCATGAAGCTGTAATCACCCGGAAGCTCAGCTGTAGCTGGGTGGCCCTCTGTGGCCTCAGTCACATATCTATTGCTTATCTGGGGCTGCCAGCCAGAGAACTTCACTAAACCATCAGGGGTGTCCAACCTTTTGGTGTCTCTGGGTCACACTGGAAGAAGAGTCACCTTGGGCCACACTTTAAAAACACAAATGCTAATGAAAACTGATGAGCCAAAAAAGGTTTTAAGTAAATTTACAATTTTGCGTTGGGCCACATTCATAGCCATCCTGGGCTGCATGTGGCCTGAGGGCCATGGGTTGAACACCCCTGCTCTACATGGTCTCCAGCAGGATAACCTGAGCTTCCAACATGAGGATAAAGCATTCTAAAGGGTGAGCCTCAACATCCCAGCACCTAACGGGCTATGAGATGGGACAAGAGTAACATCTGTACTCCATCATGACTGAAAGAACTCCATCCTAGAGTCCCGGTTATGATACTCAGCTTTTAATTAAATTCTGTAGTTGAAATTAACCTAACTACATTCTTAAAGGAAAGAATGTATAACAATAATATCCTTTCTCAACATTACATTCTGCAAAAGAGTTGTTTTGTCAATTAAATGGCAGCTAGAATATTTGCACAAGCATTATTTTACAGGGCTTTTGGGTGGTCCATTGACCATAGAAAGCATCTTGTGACAACCGCAGGATCAACCACCACCAGGTTATGATCGTGGGACAACTGACCTCATCCTCATTCCCAAGCCCTACTCCGACCCTAAGGTCCCTACATAAGCCATCCACCAAAACCCCTCGGGGAGCTCAACTTTTCTGGTCCATTCCCGTGGGCACAAGCTCTTTTCAATAAACTCTAACTGCTTGATCTTGTACTGAGTTCAGTGCTCATTTCTTTGACATTGGTACTCAAGGACATGGCGTTTAATGTTGCTTGTGTCATGTGTGTTGCTTTCCCACGGACCAAATCAAGCCATAGGATCAAGCCCAGAGTCAATTTAGGAAGGGACTATCCAAGGACATGGTTATTGGCAGGTGTAGTTAAGTGGATATTATTGATGCAATAATCTACTACAATGGCCAACAGAATAAACAGACATCTATCTACCTTTCTAACTATCTCTCTTCTATCTATCTACCTCTCTTCCAATGCCTCCCAACCTAAAATAAATCAGATCATACCATTAGTCACAGGATTTCACATTCCCTTTATTCGCCAGTAAATATAAGGTTAAGTATAAACTATTACCTTCACTGCTCTCAGCATGGAAAAGGAGACTGCATTATTCAGTGGTCTCTTCAATCCTAGATATGGCGCTAACTCACTTGGCAATGGGAGGGCCCCTGAAGGCTCTAACCCAGAAACCATTGCTACTGCCCCTGCGAACCACAGGCTATGTGTTCCAATGAAATAATGGCTTCCTTTGTCATTATAAATGATACAAGGGCCATAGTTCTCTCTAATTAATGTATAGTAAGATAGCAAAAGGGCAAACAAGAAATATTTCTCAACAAACATACTTTAAGTAATGACTAACAAGTATTATAATCAAAATCACAGCGTATTTATTGGGAGAGGTGAAGTTATATTCAATACCTTGCCTAGTAAAACACTGGTTAGAATTTTCAGTGCCATCTGTTCTTCTGAGAAGAAAAAACTGTTATCAAGTGATGCCAGAGTCTCAAGCTTAGGGAAAGAATGACTACAAGAGAGAAAATCAGTCTGAGTAGGGTAAAGTGTGTGAACAAGATTCTCTTTGCTCCTCTACAAAACCCTAAAGGTCAAGGAGCTCCTACAACTGCTTCTCTTCTCTGGATCAAGGTTAGTCAAATAGTGAGGGATGTGGGGTGATCTAGATTCAGTCAGTACATAGAACACTGGATTTTCCCCCATGGGAAGGGGTAGTGTGCTCTGGTTCAGGAAGCAGGGTACGCTAGTAGCAGGAGAGAGAGTGTGTGATAGATGTGATTCGTTCCCATCAAAGACTCATGCCCCCTTCCATTAAAAAGGGCTGATAGATTAGACAATACGTTTTCCAACCTGCTCTGCCTCACAGTAGGGCAATGTGACTGAGGACTGGTTGTTCAGTGCCAGTGGAAGGAATGTGTACTACTTCTAGACCTGGCCAACAAAATAATGCCATGTGATTGTCTTCACATTCTATGATATAATGATGTCATAACTCCATCAGTTTAGGACCCTGAATGACTACACAGAAAAAAAACCCCCACCAACCTATCCTCCTCAAATACTGCCCTCATTGGGATTTATATGAGGAAAAACTACTTGATTGTGTTCAACCACTGCAATGTTTCGTTTTAGCAGATGGCATTACCTTACCAAATACGTGGGGATGTCAGGAATGTTAGCCTCACTGGAATTCTGATGTCAAGGGAATTAGATTGAGTTGACAAATGGAAGAGCTGAGAAGAATGAATGCACAGTGACAGGGATCAAAACCAAAAGCAGGATTTCCAGAGCCAGACAAATCTGGATTTGAATTTAAGATTCACAACTTACGAATAAGAGGAGTGACGGTCATAAAGGAACATTCTTTATTTCATTCTTACTAATTGCCAACCAGTGTTATAAGCACTGGGGATACTACAGCAAATGGAATACAAAATTGCTTATCATTTTGATGTTTATATTCTTGTCAGGGAGATGGATAATACACAGGCAAAGAAAAGTATGGTACAATGTCAGATAACAATAGGCTCTGTGAAAAATAATGAAGAACAAGGAGACAGAAGGGCAGGGTGCACTACATTAGATGGACTCATACTCAGAGAGGGCTTGTCTAAATAGGTGACATTTGATTAGAAATGTGCATGAAATAAGGGAGTGAGCTTAGTTGCTCTTGAGAAAATAGAGTTTCAGGCATAGGGAAGAGTAAATATAAAAACCCTGAAGCCCTGGACAGGTAGCTCAGTTGGCTGCAGCAGCATCCTGTTACACCAAGTTTGCAGATTTGATCCCCAGCCACAGAACACACAAGAAGCAACCAATGGATGCACAAGTATTGGAACAACAAAGTGTGTGTGTGTGTGTGTGTCTCAAATCAATAACAAAAAATAAAATGAAATAAAATAAAATAAAGACCCCCAAAATGACAGATGCTTAGCATATCAAGAATCAGCAAGGAGACCATTATTACTGGAATCAAATATGTAAAAGAAAAAGTAATAGGAAATGAGATTAACAAGGCATGCAATGATCAGACCATGTATTACTTTGCCTTAGTTCAGGCCTCCTGGAAGCAGAACCTAAAACAAGAATCTGTGTGAAATTGATTTATTAAGGGAGTCCTCTCAAGAGAATGATAACAATTAAACAGTATAGGATAAGAGGAAACAATATAAAACAAAGCAAGAAGGTGAGCTCTGCTTTGGCTAGAGACTATAGCTTTAGTCCAATGCCACAGAGAGCTCTGGAGAATGAAGAGCCCTACAGAGTCAGTTCCACTTTGTAGCAAGAGAAATGCCTTTTGTTTCTGCAGGTCATCAGTCATTACCAAAAGACTGCTTCCTATGTTAGGTATCTCCTCCTGTGTAACCAAGTGCAATGCTCAAGAGAAATGGGCAGCCCTGAGCCATCAGCAGGCACTATCAGGTAGGTCCATTGGTCTGGTAAAAGGTATCTGGGTAAAACAATAAGAGCACCCACCACATTTCACCTTTAGTACCACTCTATCCACATGAACTTCAGTCCAGATAATATTTGTCTGGGATTCTGCTTGGTCACAATTTCATGAAAGAGGGTTAGTGCTACCACTGTTGGTCCTGTGGCTATAATTGATATCCATCACACCCTCCTTCACCACCCATTCTCGATCCCCTGCTAGCCCGTCTGGCATTTTTACTGGATTGCTGGCTAGCCTGGCAGAATGGCTTTCATCTATGTGGGTTTTAAGTGTTTATCAGAACTTGGTTGTTACACCTGAAGATCCAGTTAAAACTGTGCATAAGACTAATAAGAAATACCCTAACACATGAACCAATTGCCAAAAATATGCAGCAATAACTCAATCTCCTTGCAATGATCAAAGTCAGTCACCCCTGCCCTTAACTTTATTCTTTGCCTGCTGACCTATACAAGCACAAAGAATCCCAAGAAATCTGGTAGCAGTTGTAGCTTTAAATGTAGTGGAACTCTTACTGTATTTCCTGGAAGAAGTATCCTTCCTTCCTTGGACCTAGGATCTCCACAGCAGGGATCAGCAACTTTCTTCAGTAAAGAGTCAAACAGTATATACTTTAGGCTCTTAAGGCTTCATACATATTATTCTGTCTGTCAGTATTCCTTTTTTATATACAACCTTTTAAAAACGTAAAATCTATTCTCAGCTCATCAAACTATGAAAACAGAGATTTGGTCCATGGGCCCTGGTTTGCCAACCCCTGCTCTAGACCCACCAAGACTAAAGTTGTGGGGACAGGAAATAGAAATGACCGTGATGGGTCACTGGGAGTGACCAAGAGCATGGCCACCTCTACTTCTATCCCTACGTTCTTTGATCCAAATATTCTTCCCTCTGGAGACACATGAATAATACCCTGATGAGAAGAAGCATCTGCCTTTGGCTCTATACATAGCTTGTGACATTGCCAGCATATTTACTTCATTCATAACCCAGTGTGTAAACACCTGGGTGCCTTCAGTGATCAGGGGCAGATGCTGGCGGATATCAGCTGGCCAAGTCACTCTGTCCACTTGATCACTTAATGCCTCTTTTGCAGTAACTGTTCTCTGGTGGCATTCAAATGCAATACAAAGAATGCCGTATTTTTATTTCATTCTTAGAATTTGACCCCATAAAATAGCTCCAGCTTCCCCCAAGTTGTTGAGTTTCTCCATTCTTATTGTTAGCCATGTAGAGAAAGATGAGGGGATGAAGACCAGATGAGAAACCCAACTCATCAAATTCAAATGCCATTTTGTCACTCTTGTGTCTTTTCCTTACCCTCCACCTGCCCCTCCTTTAGTTCCCCTCTACCCATGGGGTTATCAGATAAAATACAGGATGCCCAGTCAAGTCTAAATTTTAGATAAGCAAGTAATTTTAGTATGTGTTTGCCCCAGCTAATACTCGTGACACATATCTATAAAATATTACCTGTTCAGCTGAAATTCTAATTTAACTAGTCATTCTGTATTTTCATTTACTAAATCTGGCAAACCTATGCATCTAAATACCACTCCTGCTACTACCCTATTTCATGCCCCAATACACCTTGCCTTTATTGCAATTCTCCAGACATATTTCAAACTTTCTTAACCACTTGTGGTTTCCTAAACACACTTTTATATTCCTCTTCCTTTGACTGCTCTTGATACTTCCTCAGCCTAGAGACCCCCCACACTCCTACACAGAGGAAATTCAATTCACCCAGGAAAGCCCACCTCAAATGTCTGGGAAACCCTCCCCATGTCTCCCTGTCAAATTCAATTGCTTTTTCGCCTTTGCCCTCCCAGCAGTATTTACCTGTAGGGTAATATGTACTTCATTCAGCCTTATATTTTCATTAGCTGTTTGGATACCTTTCTCTTTGATTAAATTTTCAGGCTCCCCACCTTTTTTTTTCTATTAGTTCATTAAAACTGAGCAAGCACAGTATCTTGAATATAAACAACAAAGAATGTTTTCCTGTTTCAATTGGATTAGACCACGGCCTGTCAATTTAATCCCACCACAGTCTTAACAGGAAACACGGTTCCACTGATAACGACTAGGATCAATTTAAAAATGACAGTCCCTTCCATTTTGCTTTGCTCTGGAAGACAACTTTAGAAACCATCTAAAATCCATGCGCGTGAGAAAGACCAATGTTAAATGGGGTTTTAAAAGTGAAGGAAAAAAACCTTATAACACAATGGAAAATCTCAACATTTAAAGGGACAACCATTAATAAAATAAAATGGTTTGAAAAGCACACAGTGAAGGGAATGATTATCTCATAGTCAATGGCAAAACCCATCACACCTCATTTTAGACACCGTGTTACTGAGAGAAAAGTCCTGGGTTTGGTCTCTCCCACGATCAAACCAGCTTGTCCCTGCTACCCGCATGGTCTTTGATTGTGCTTAGTTTTTAATCGGTCATATAAGATACCCCTCCCAATTCTAAGGGGCACTGCTGGAAAAATTTTAAACCAATAGGTCAGAAGCAGTATTAAACTAAGAACTCAACACACCTGGACAGATTATGAAAAAAGCTCTAGCCTTCAAATATAAAGATGTGGGACGGCCCCGGCTGGTGTAGCTTGTTGGACTGAGTGCGGGCCTGCGAACCAAAGAATCGAGGTTCGATTCCCAGTCAGGGCACATGCCTGGGTTGCAGGCGAGTTCCTAAAAGGGGACACACAAGAGGCAACTGTACATTGATATTTCTCTCCTTCTCTCCTTTCCTTCCCCTCTAAAGATAAATAAATAATTTTTTTTTTTTTAAAGAAAGGATGTAGGGCAGAGTCCCAGCTCTACTACTTTCTCACTCAGTAACTGTGGGCAACCTAACTAATGTCCATGAACTTCAGTTCCCTCGTGGAAGTTCATCAGCTCTTCTGGGGAGCAAATACCATGACCTTTAGTAAAAGTAGTACACGAAAGACATTTTTTAAAGAAATAGCTATATTTAGAGCTTAAATTCATCTACTGCAAAAAATAAATCAACACCATCAATCTCAGCCCCTTGGCCCTAGTAATACCATTTTTGTTAACTGTGGTCATTACCAAAATCTTCAAAATCAAATAATTTGGTGGGGAGAATTTTTTTTTCAACATCTGTCCACAAGGCAGTTGGACACCTGCTACCGCGGTGTTACTTGTGGGCTAAATTTAGCCTCACTCTTTCTTGATTTTGAGAAATGGAGGTGTGCTAATCTACATTTCTATTAGCAACAACTTGGAGCTGGGACATTGGTAGCAGCTCTGGAGAGAGGAGCCCAGTGCCTCTGCCTCCAACAACTTCCTGGGGTTTCTGCCTCAGGTGATACACCTAGGCTTCCTTAAAGATAACATGAATGAGTTTTGTTGATAGCAAATGACAGCCTCCAGTGCTGGTGGAATAGGGAGAAAGGAAAATGATCTGCTTTCCTTCTGTCTAGCAGTGGTAACAGAGACGAGGGAGGAGCTGGAAAGGGAGGAGGTGAGGGAGAGGGAGAGAAAGAAGGAGAGAGAGAAAATAGAGTATGTCGTTGTTTTTCCTCCTAGATGAGAAGTTTCTCACAAATCTAATCAACAGAATGCTTTTTTCACACAAAGACTTGTGGAACAATAAATGCATCTAATCGCTCAGATTCAAAATTCATCACCTCTTTGCTATAAAACTGCTTTGAGGGTTGGAAAAAGACAGGTGGGGAATAGATTTTTGTGGCAGAGAGTTCACTGGAGACTAGACCTACACCCACTATTATGTTTTTATTTTTTAAGGTGTATTTTACTGATTATGCTATTACAGTTGTCCTGTTTTTTTCTCCCCTTTATTCCCCTCTACTCTGCACCCCCCATCCCACCAGAGTTTCCCCCCACCCCTTAGTTCATGTACATGGGTCGTTCTGTGACTTTTCCACTTCCTACACTATTCATAACCTCCCCCATTTTTAAAATATATTTTATTGATTATGTTATTACAGTTGTCCCATTTCCACCCCTTCCCTTCCCTCCACCCTGCATACCCTCTCCCACCCACAGTCCCCCCTTTAGTTCATGTCCATGGGTCAAGCATATAAGTTTTTTGGCTTCTACATTCCCTATACCATTCTTACCCTCCCCCTGTCTACTTTGTACCTTCCATTTATGCTACTTATTCTCTGTACCTCTTCCACCTCTGTCCCCCTCCCACTTCCCTGTTGATAACCTTCCATGTGATCTCCATTTCAGTGGTTCTGTTCCTGTTCTACTTGTTTGCTTAGTTTGCTTTTGTTTTTGTTTTAGGTGTGGTTGTTAATAACTGTGAGCTTGCTGTCATTTTACTATACATGTTTTTTATCTTCTTTTTCTTAGATAAATCCTTTTAACACTTCATATAATAAGGACCTGGTGATGATGAACTCCTTGAACTTGACCTTATCTGAGAAGCACTTTAGCTGCCCTTCCATTCTAAATGAAAGTTTTGCTGGATAGAGCAATCTTAGATATAGGTCACTGCCTTTCATGACTTGGAATACTTCTTTCCAGCCCTCCTTGCCTGTAAGGTCTCTTTTGAGAAACCAGCTGTCGTCTTATGGAAACTCCACTGTAGGTGACTGTCCCCTTATCTTTTGCTGCTTCTAAAATTCTCTCCTTATCTTTAATCTTGACTAATGTAATTATGATGTGCCTTGGTGTGTTCCTTTTCGGGTCCAACTTCTTTGGGGCTTCTGAGCTTCCTGGACTTCCTGGAAGTCTATTTCCTTTGCCAGATTGGAGAAGTTCTCCTTTATTATTTGTTCAAATAAGTTTTTTTTTTGATTTTTTGCTCTTCCTCTTCCCCTTCTGGTACTCCTATAATTCAGATGCTGGAATATTTAAAGATGTCCTGGAGGTTCCTAAGCCTCTCCTTATTTTTTTGATTCTTGTCTCTTCATTTTTTTTTTCTGGTTAGATGTTTCTTTCTTCCTTCTGGACCACACCATTGATTTGAGTCCCAGTTTCCTTCCCATTACTGATGGTTTCTTGTACATTTTCCTTTATTTCACTTAACATAGCCTTCATTTTTTTCATCAAATTTGTGACCAAATTCAACCAATTCTGTGAGCATCCTGATTACCAGTGTTTTGAACTGTACATCTGATAAGTTGGCCATTTCTTTGTCACTTAGTTGTATTTTTTCTGGAGCTTTGACCTGTTCTTTTGTTTGGACCATTTTTTGCGTGTGTCAATATGCATGTTACATAGTAAGGGGCAAAGCCTTAGGTGTTCATCAGGGTTGGGTAACCCATGCTCCTGCGTTGTGATGCTGTATGTGGGGAAGGGATCAGAGAGGGAACAATGGCGCTTCGTCTGCTTTCTGCCAGATTTCAGTCACTTCCCCTGCTACCCACAATCAAACTGGTGCTGATTCCTGGGTGGGTGGGTTCTGTACACTCTAGAACCCTGTGGGTCTCTCCAGTGAACTCTCCTGTGAGGCTAGAAATTCCTCCCGGCACCTCAACCCCCACAGGTGTTTTCAAACGGTGGTTTGAGGCTTTATTTCCCCGCCCTGGAGCCCTGGGTTGTGCAGTCTGTTTTACTACCTAGTTGTTCCTCCCAGTTTATCCACAGGCAAATGTGGGACCATCCGCTCCACCAGCCACGGCCTCACTGGGTCCACCAGCTGCTGCCTTGCCGCCCAGCCACCACCTTTCCCATCCTCATCCTCCAGCCTCCAACTTTCTGCATCCTCTCTGTCCTGCTGCCCGTCTCCACCCTTCCTACTGGTCTGGATGAATGTGTCACCTCCTTGGCTGTTGGACTTCCACACAGTTCAATTTTCTGGCAGTTCTGGTTGGTTTTGTTTTTTAAATTGTTGTTGACCTTCTTTGTGTTGTGCAAGGAGGCACAGAGTGTCTACCTGCGCCTCCATCTTGGCCAGTAGTCACACTATTATGTTTTTTTAGAAATTCTGTTAATCCACCATAAGTACCTTTGTACAGATTTGATCTAGCTCCACTCTAGCCCCAGAGCCAGGCATGGTGACTTATATGGCCTACAGCCTCAATAAATGTTTTGTACAAATGAACAAAAAAGAAACAAACAAGAAGCCCTAGCTCATGTGGTTCAGTGGATTGAGCACCGGCCTGCAAGTTGAAAGGTCATTGGTTGGATTTTCAGTCAGGGCACAGGCCTGGGTTGAAGGCCAGGTCCCCAGTTGGGGGCATATGAGAGGCAACCCATCAGTGTAGCTCTCCCTCTCTTTCTCACTCCTTTCCCCTCTCTCTAAAAGTAAATAAGTCAAATTTTAAAAAATAAAAATAAAAGCTGGCAGTTACTAAATTAGAAAAAAGAAATAAATAAGCATCACACAAGAGGGAAAAAAATCAGAGGCATATAATGAAAGGATAAACATCAGCACCATTTGCAATTGAGGCACCATTTGCTTAGAGGTCTGTGATTTACTCTTCTGAGCTGGTCCCCAGGGCTGGAAACTACCAGAAAGAAAGAACAGAACATGACTACAACCCCTACAGCCATGAGCAGAACATAACACTGGAACAAAGTGCAGTCCAACAGCACCAAGGGCCACCCCCTACCCTTTTTTTTAAATCCAATTATAATCCATTAAAAACTCAAAGCCCCATCCCTCAAGGCTGCTGTATCTCTCTACAACATTCCTCTCTGCTTTCTTGAAGAGTGAATAAAAACTTTATTCTCTCCACTTCCTTCTCTTTGTGAACTCTTTCACAGCCTGCATGAGAGTTTCACTGACCACCCTAACATACTCCTCTCTGGAGGAGACTCTTCCCACAGGGAAACATCTGGTGTTTCAAATACTGGCCATGTCCTTGGGACACATTTCTCCACCTAATGAGCTTACCCTGGTTTAAAGTGCAATTCAATCACTTACTGGTGATAAAAATAGTGTCTTTCGATTCTACTGACTCCTAAATGGTCTATAGAAATGGAGAAATAATTTCCACATGGTTATAAAAACAATGAATATTCTAAAACAAAAATGTAACTGGCTTTGAAATACATTAAGACACATTAAAATATATGCAGTGTGTCTCTGCCCGCCACTGGCTTGTGCCCCTCTTCTTTCCAATCTACATATTAGATGAAGTGGGTCAAACAGACATGGTTTTCCCACTTCTTGTGAGAAAGAAGTTTTCGAGCATTCATCCATTCAAAAGGAGCACAGCCTTGTCTGAGCCAGTATCTCTGTCTACCTAACTTCCACCTCTTACTACCTAACTTATTTAAATAGTAAGAATTTTCCTTTCTTCCTACTGTGAAAGCATCTTTAGCTTAAGTGCTCTTCACTAAATGGGCCTCATAATTTTAACCTATCAACCTTTAGTACCTATTATTACATGTCAGACCTTGGACTTTGCCTTTGGAGTAAGAAAAAAAGGGATTAAAGAAACATAACAGTCTGTCGAGGGCAAGCAAAATGGTAAAAACAAAGACAAAAAGTCCTGGAGGACAGATATGATTCCCTGGGCTTTGCCTCCCAGTCCCTAGCTCAGTGTCTGGCACATGTATCATAAATATGGGTGGAAATAAATGCTTCCTAATGGGGATATACACAAGTGTCCTGGGACACAGAAAAGATTTAGGGTCAGTTCCAAAAAAGCTAGGGCCTAAAGAATGGGTAACAGGCAGTTGAAGAGGGGAAGGCTATGCCAAGGAGAAGAGGTAGATGTAAAGGGAGAATGAACAAGAGTTTGGTTCCCGGTGGGCCCAGAAGGTGGAAAGTAGTTGGGTACGGCTGTGTGTTGGGATCAGCTGCATTGGGAGTAGTAGCAGGAGATGAGCAGGAGAGAAGAAGTAGGAGATGGATCCAGTGGCCTTGATGCTGTTTTAAGAAATTTGAACTTTATTTCTGTTTAACTCAAGATATGTGACTGCTATCAACCCAGGTCAAATCACAATCTCTTTGGGGTGAATGCCTGTGTAAGAATTCACTTTTCACATCCTAAATGCATAAGATAGTGCTATGCACAGAAGGAAAGCGTCTCATCACCGTCTCCACCATCATTGTCACTATCACTGTCATCAAAATCCTCTAACAATTTTAGAGCTCTTAGCGTGTGCCAGAGCACATAAGATTTTTAACTAACTTTGACTTCAAGTTTTATGCCTCATAGACTTTGCCTCTCCTCATAAACATCATTGATTTTTATTGAATTTATACTTTTTCTTCACTCCAAAATAGCTACTTTTGATAATCAATTTAACTGCAGCTTACTACAATTCATTTTCTTTTCTTTTAAGCCAACAGTGCAATGAGGCAGGCGATATGAACAGAACACGGCAATAGGTCAGCGTATAAGTCTGAGCCCCACCCCACCTTCACTTTCATCACCCGTCATACACATTTATTTGGGTAAATCGAGAAGTGCAAAAGTTTGGCCCGCGTGCATTCCACCAGCTTTATTAAGCTTTCTCTCCTCTTTACCTTCTCTCAAACTGACAGACATCATTAAAACCTCCTCCATAAAACTTTTTAGCAGTTAACTAAGTCCCAATCTCCACGGGAAGAATAAATGAAGGCATATTTTTTTAAACATATAAACTGAATCTTCAGAGGTACAGCGTTGGAGGTTGCCATGGAGACTTTTCTCTCTCCTTCCCACTGTTTTTGGCGAGATTTTTTATTAAACAAAACAAAAAAACTTTTAAATGCCCTCATTAGCCCCATCTTCCTTTCCAGCAGAATCAGATCATTCTTCCCATTATCTTACGGTCCAAGTTGTTGGCTCACAATATACTGAGCACTGGGAAAAATATGTACTTCAGTTCCCCAATACAGAGAACTGATGATTGAATTCACTCATTCAATGCAAGCAATCTAGGCCCTTTGTGAATACAGACTCGTAAAAAGGCCCTCACTTAAAGAAATAAACCATGGTGTAGTGGGAAAGAGAAAATGAATAGATGGCTATGACTTAAGGCAGTATATGAGAGAATTTTAAATGCTACAAGCCAGGTTCACAGGAAAAAGCAATATTATCAAGCTAGAGCCAGCAGGTCAGTTTTCTTGAAGAAACTGCATTTAAATTGATCCTTCAATTTTGACTAAGAGTTTAAAGGCAGGAGGTCAAGTTTAATTATACTGGATCTTAAGCCTCGTCTTTACTTACCAGAAAAGGTATTTCTGAGTCATGGTGTGATGTGCTGTATCTGAAAATAATTCTAAAAGTCTAGTAAGCTACTGAATTGGGGGAGATCCTGGGGGCTTGGGAGTATAGAGAGGAGAAAAAAAACAGAGAATTTAGAAAGATAAATCAGTGTGGGGAATATGATATCATTTCATTTTCTATATATCAACCTTGAGATAAAATAGATTGCTTTTCCCCCAAATTAATTGACAAGTTAAAATAAATCACATAAATATATCTAGCAGCAATGCTACATGAAATCCTAGCCAAGGATGAAACTAAGCCTTTTCTAAAGCATAATCAGAGAGTTTTAGGAGGAAAGGCCCAATAACAATTGTTTCCTGATAAATGATGACTAAACTTTTCAACATGCAAACTCATTTTCCTCATTGTCTTTGGTCATGTATTTTGTACCACATTTATTTCATGATAGAGATTAGAAACCAAGAGCAATTCTTAAATCAGGAATGCTTAAAGCCTGCTCTCTCTACATGGTCATTTCACTGAGGCAAAAGGCAGAAACTTATCTATCTGAAACCCATTAATTCCTGGCACTTACCAAGAACCAGCAAATATTTGTGCACTATGGCAAAAATGCTTCTTGAACATTCTGCTAACATGCTGACCTGGAAGTAATTCTAAAGGTCTCATAAAAAATTCCTGAAATTATCCTGCTTGCCTTTCTGAACCACTAAAATTTAACCCAAGAGCTATGACTTGAATTATGTCTGTGGTTCGGAGCCTGGCTTTCCGAAAATTAAAGGTATTTTTTAAACAGAGGAAAGTAGATTTGCAAGAGCAAATTTTTGATATGTTCAAAACTTAATTAAAGTTCTCCATTTACATATGGCAAAGCTAGAAATTTTCTTGCTCTCCATTGGATATAATCATCTCAGATTGGTCACACTGTTAATATCTCATGCTGATCAGGAGCTTCATCTGGCAGCTATTTAAGTCCCTGGTTAATTAAAAATGGGAAAACAAATTAATTATTGCTTAATATATGCAGCTGGCTTGATAGCAGAAGCTTTTAGAACAGTGAATCCATGAAGATATAGAAATAAAAATAAAATGATCCTTAGGTATAAAAAAATCTGGGAACCTGGAAATTCTTGTGATAATTCAACTAAATGCCTATTGACGCCATTAATATATTAAGAAAAATTTATCTTTCATAGGTACTGGGACGGGGACATGGAACAGATATCACTCCATGTAAAGGAGTAGGGGGGAAGGGTGAATAAGTGCTGCTGTGGCAGAACTTGATACAAGGAGGCCAGGAGTACCTAGGGCATTGGATTCCTGAGCAGCAAAGCAAACTTGGACTCTTTCACAACTTAGTCTTAAACTGGCCTTGGTCTAATGCAAGTATTTGCATACCATTAACATAGCAACAATGTCAAGTGCAGCCCATAAATGGCTGTGACTAACAGATTGTGTGGGAAGAAATCTCAGAATTATTCTGCCATGATGGTTTGTGACACACTTGGATAGAAAGGTCCACTGAATTTCCAAATCAAGCTGGGATGTCAATCAAGTCTGATAAATTCTGGTTTAGGACTCAAAATCAGGAAATAACGAATTCTAATGGCTGCTAACTTACTGTGTCACCTTAGGCAAGTCATTTAACCTTTCTGTGCTTCAGCAACCCCTCTTATAAAACGAACGCAGTTCATTCTAGTCGCTGAGTCACCGGGTGCAGTGGAGAAAATTTATGCGTGACTATTCTGAGTTCTGAGTAAGATATTTAGATTCTTCCTAGCTCCAAAAGCTAATAGCTTTTTTGCCTTGGGGTATTTATCTTAATTGCTATTTCTCCAGCTTTGCTAGTACCAGGGAGGACAGCCATGTCTAGACTTCTTCAGGGCCATTTCACGTTGCCATTACAGAGTAAATGATTAAGGCAAATTCACGGTGCACATGCATTACTTTTCAACCACAACATTAAAAATCACACCAGCTTCTTTAAATGTATATTGTCATTTTCTTTCAAAGAGCTCTAAGCTCTTTTATCTCATGTTGACCTCACAACATCCCCAAGACTCCGATCTCTATTACAGATGGAAAAACTTAGAATCAAAGATAAATAACTAGTCTGAGGAGATTAAATTGAGCAGAGGTAAGATTAGGACGTCTATCTCTTATCTTTCTGCCCCGTAGGAACAGCTTGCTTGGTAGATTCAACTGAGAGACACAAGAAGGGGTACTGCTCAGAAAATAGGTCTCTGGCTGAGGAAGGATGTACCTCATGAGTATGTTATTCATGCTGAAGGAGGGTAGTAAGAAACTAGAGAAATTCTTTGACAAATGGAATAGGGAAATGGAGACAAACAGCTGATTCAAACTAGCCTCATCCCACAGCCTGATTTGCCTGCCTCCTTCTCCCATGTACACCACTCCCTGAAGAATTAAGACAATGAGATTCTGATCAGCATCAAATAACCTGAGAAGCAAAGCCTCAGGTCTGCTGAACAGAAGAAAGAGTTTTGGTCAAACTAGAGATAACACCTAGGCCTCAGTTGTGTTTCAGCTCCAGGCCAGGAAAAGCAGCAAAACCCAGGTGACATCAGGGCTGACATCAGGACCAGATACAATGACTAATGACCAGAAAGCTGATGAATATTCTATTGAGATCGTCCCCTGAGACCCCCCTAAAATTGCACATTACCGCCTTTAGAAGACCATAAAAACCCTAAGGCAAAAGACCCAGTTCTCTTTCCTTCTCCTCCTCCTTCTCCTTCCCCTCCTTTTCTTTCCCCTCCTTCTCCTTCTCTCCTTCTCTCTCTCTCTCTCTCTCTCTCTCTCTCTCACATATCTGCACCTCCCCCCTTGTTTTATCAGACACATATCTTTGCTTTTCTTTCTCCTAAGCTCTAAACATTCTCAAAAGACTTATAAGCAGGGAAGCAGCTCATCCTGGAATAACCCGTGAACTTGACCCCCAAGGGCCCTTTTTCTCGCCTCTGTAACTAGCTTCCTGAGTTCATGCAGCCCAGCTGACTCACTTTTTCTGCCTTTACGACTTTCTTTCAGAAAGGCTAAGGCAGTCATGCCTAGGCTTGACTCCGCCTCATATTTCTACAAGCCCAGGCAGCCCCACCTAGGCTCACTCCTGTTACTGTGATCTGGCCTCTGCTATCTTAAGCCCTTCCTTGGTTTCACTGTCCCCAGCTTTAATAAATGTACTCTCAAAATCAACTGGACTCGTGTTGTGAAATCTTTCCTGCACAAAGTCAAGAACCAACAACCCACATTGCCACTAACAGTGCCAAACATGTGTGACTCAATTTAATTCTCCCAGCAGTCCTAGAGATGTGAGAAATGACAGGTAGCCAGGTTAAATATTCCCCCAAAGCCAGACACCTAGTGAACTAGGCATTAAAGATCCTTATTAAAGGGCAAATGTATGCCCAGGTAAGTTAACTCGTATTGGGAATGGAAAGTTTATAGGAGAAAGCCAAATTCTGCAGTCAAGTGCATTTGAGTTCAAAATCTAACTCAGCAGTTTATGAACCATGAAACATTCCGTATGCTACCAGTCAAAAGCAAAATGCAAAGGGAGTCATGTTCCTGCTTGCCTAGAACCATTTGATAGTTTTGCATTGCTCTAGGTCCCTGCGTGTTTCACCTTTCATGCCTCTCCATCATCATGTCCCATCAGTGTCCACCTTCTCCCGGGGTCAGAGCATGTGCCACCACCTTTCAGTTTTTCAAACAGGCCATGGTCTCTCTCCTACAACAGAGCCATTTCCCATCCTGTTCCCTTTCACTGGGATGTACCCCCTGCCCCATCTCTTCCCTTGCATCAAAAGTTTAACACTTCACCATACATCAGGGGACCTTTACCTTGGTGTAAACTTCACTATTCCACAGGCCTGCAAGGTATACATTATTTTTCATGCATTTTAGACAAGGATACAGAAGTTGACGGGTGTTTCATTAGTTTCCTAGGTTTTAATGTTTAGTAGTGCACGGTTGAGCTCAAATTCAAATCTAGTTCTAACTCAAAAGTTTGGGCTCTCTGCATTTAACCAAACTGTCTCTGACTTTGTTCTCCAATATAGCTGTAAAGGCTTAAGGGTATTCAGTCCTTTCCTGCTGCCCGTCAGTAAGGAATTTGATGTGATTGAGATACTAAAGGAAATGACCAAGGAGGTGTATTACAGGTGTTGTAGAAGGAGAGTAAAATGAGAAGACGTATATTCAGTTTGTTAAAGAGAAAACCAGAGGCCCAAAATGGCGTCACTTATGCTAAAGCCCATGATCTCAAACCCAGAATAAAAACCTGCTCTAAGTGCTGTTTCAACCTTTCCTAGAACTATAATCTTAATCAGTCTGGAATTTTCTGGTCAAGCACCAGTAGGTACTGTGTCACATGGGCGCTCTCCTTCCCCCCATAGAAAGAAGAGGCAAGCGGCATGATGAAAACCCTTGGATTCCCTTCCTGACAAAAAAGATAGGTTGGTCTAAAACTAATGTTTTCTTTTGTGACTAGCTGCCTTGCCCCACCCTTCTTCCTACAAACATCTTCCATTTAGTACAATCCTGGAGCATTCTTCTAGTTGCTGGATGGGATGCTGCCTGATTCATGAACTATTTCATAAAGCCAATTAGATCTTCAAATTTACTGCATTTTGGTTTTTAACAAGTTACTCACATACCTTTTCTGAGCACCAAGCATTTGCTAGGCATTATAACAGGCACTCAAGATAAACTAATGGCAAAGGCAGAGAAACTGGTGCCCTATTGGGG
This sequence comes from Sturnira hondurensis, assembly GCF_014824575.4. NCBI lineage: Eukaryota > Metazoa > Chordata > Mammalia > Chiroptera > Phyllostomidae > Sturnira > Sturnira hondurensis. The sequence goes on from NW_028075269.1 coordinate 7,658,024, forward strand.
TTTGCATCCAAGGTAAAGTTTGGAGCAACATGCAAGCCTCAGTCCACTGGGGGTTTTATAAGGCATAGAAAAAAAGTTTGGAGTTTATTCTAGTTAGAATATAAAGCCAGGAAGTTAGTTGATCTGATACATATTTTAAAAACTCTGTTTTTCTTTGTGTGATGACAGCCAGGAACCTCCAGAATTATTGTTTTTGTTATTTTGGTTATTATCAATAATAAATATCCTGGTTCTCTCTTGCTTACATTTTTTGAAGACAGAGATTTTGTCAACCCAGTGACAACAATTTCAAACCACTAGAGGGAATCATCTACAAAAGGACACCAACAGCGCACCCGGTCTTGTTTGCTCTTGGAGCCTATTTCCTCCAGATAATTTCTAAGTTAAAACCAATCGTCATATTAGCCAATAATGTTTATAAGGCAGAAGCCCCCTGAGGTATATTGAAAGGGAATAGAAACAGTGCCCATCTGTAAATATAGAGAGAATTTATAATCAATCATACCCCTTTCTTCTCTAAGACTTTTCAATCCTTTTCTAACCATAGACTACTTTAGAATGTGAAGAATAATCAAATCCCAATGGATTCTTTTATGCAAGGAAAAAGGCAGCTTTCTCTTCCTCTTGCAAGAAAGAGGACTAATTCCCTGCCTCCTTTGCCTTGGGAAATATTGTTCTCTACTGGAAAGAACATGGGTTTTAGATTGTGAAGTCTTGGCTCATATCCCAAATTCAGTATCAGCTATTAAACTTGGATAAGTTACTTAGCTTCTCAAAAGTGAGGATCAGGAAACAGGTATTTAGACAAAAACTTGTACATCATGTTCATAACAGTGCTATTCATAGTAGCCATGCAGTGAAAATAACCCAGACATTCACTGGAAGATGAATGGACAAAAGGTGGTGCATCTGTACAATGAAATACTACTCAGCCATAAAAAGAAATGGAGGACTGAGACACATTATAACATGGATGAAACTCAAAGATGGTATGCTAATTCAAAACAGAGAGACACAAAATGGCCATATGTCATATAATCTAATTTATAGGAAATATTCAGAATTGGTAAACCTGTAGAGACAGAAAGCAGAAAGTGAACCCTAGGGGGTGGCAGAGTGGCTGAGGAGTGACAGCTAATGGGTACCAGGGAGCCTTTCCTGGAGGTGAAACGTGTTGGTGTGAGGTAGGGATAATGATTGTGTAACCTTGTGAACATGCTAAATGCCACTGATTTGCACACTTTAAAATGGTTAGTTCTATGTGATGTGAATTTTACCTTGGTTTAAAAAAAAGTGAGGAGTTCCAGGAAGCTTCCCCAATTTTAATAGTCATAGCCCAACGTTAGAACAAAAGTTAGATTTGGAAAGTGTTTCATTGTCACCTAGAGATGCTCATCCCCTTGGGAATCCTGATGTAACCATATCTTCTGATGCATACCTTGATATCCCATGGAAGAGGTAATATCTGCCTTCATAGGGTTCAATAAGGAAATTTCTGTTTTAATCCCATATTTATCTGCTTTTAAACTAAAGAGGTTACTGAATGATTAGCTAAGAACTTGAATTTGGGAACCCATATTTTATATTTAAATTATCTCTGTTTAAAATAACTTGACACTTGAAAGGATCTAATAGATTAGCCCTGTGTTTATTGAGTGCTCTTAGAGTCTTGACTTCTGTTGGAAAAATATGATGGTATTTAATCTCAATAAACAGTTTCAGATTCATTGTATGTAATCTATTAGTTTTTCTGGAATTATTTAAGTATTTTGGAATGTTTGGGTTATTAGTTATACACTTGAACTATTTAAAAATAAATAGAATAACATTTAAAATATTTCAGGGAGCTTAATAGACCAAGTTTATAAATAAAACCAAACTGATCAACAAACATCAAAATTTGCTTGACTTGTAAATAGAGTAAGAAGAACCAACAATTTTGAGGAAAAGCAAAAAAAACAGACTTTCTGAATTTATAAGTTCAATAAATTAAAAATTAGTTTTAAAAATAACCAAAATAGCCTTATCTATGCACATATACAAAAAAAATCACCTCCAGGAAAACCTAAAGCATCACTTTGACTTTTCTATTCAATAAAGCCATTCACACTCTCTCTAATCTTCTATTACTGATGCCAGAGGCACAGAACCATGGAACAGACTGGCAGTTGTTAACAGGGGAGCAGGGAGGTGGGGACTGACTGAAGGAGGGTGAAGGGAGCAGTCAAAGATCATATATGAGGGGCCCATGGACATGGACAATGGTGAGGAGACTGATTTGTGGAAGTGGGGGTGGGCTGGATGGAGAGGGTAAAGGGGGGGAATAGGACAATGGTAATAGTATAAACAATATTAACAAATAATCTCTCACCAATGCACATACATGTCACCTCCCTTATCCAGGCCAATACGTAAATTTTAGAACCGATTTCCCAATCACAGTCAGTATAATCCAGCAATATGACCCTGCATTCATGTGCCTGCTTGACTTTGTCCTTTTTTCTCATAATAAGATTTATAGGAACCTTAATTTCTACTTGGAGGGATGCAAAAAAATTTGCTCTTTCCTCCCAGACTCAGAGAGGTTACCATTAATTGATCACAGCATACTTTCCTGCAGAGCCAAGCTACTGCCTCAGAATCTTTCTCAAAACAGTCTTTTAGGTAACAGCTACCACATTATTTGAAATAATTCAGAAAAAGAAAACTGTTAATTACCTCAGTCTTCACTCCTGAATTATGTTGTCAGCCCTACTTCTCCACCCTATACCACCTAAGAAGTAGAATAAAACCAATATTCTGTACTACATCTGATATAGGAAGTTGCCTGGCCAGGCTTCATTAAAAAAAAAAAATGCTTGACAACACCTCTGTTGTATGCTCAAAATCTATTCCTAGGCACAGAACTGTAGATGAAGAAAGAGGTTCTACAGAGAGTAATTTCCCATGGCGATCTGATGATAAATACCTAGCTGGGCAGCTCATGGGCAGTCATGCCCCAGATCTATAACTTCTTTAGAGAAAGAAAGCCTTTAAGCCAGCCCTGAACCTTGTTCCTGTGCATCTGGGATAACACATCTTTGAAATACCTGAAGAAATTACCCTTGAAGGAGGTACTAACCATCAAGACAGCACATAATTTGTGAACTATCCTGTAATCCAATCCTTGCCTTGCTTTCCCCCACCTCCAAGTACATTCCCTCTTTAACATCAAAAGCCTAAAAGAAGCTGAAGCATTGTTATTCTCAGGGGCATTTGATATCTTGCTTCCCAGCATGTCATCAGTTTAACTCAAATTAAAAAAAAAAAGTTCATCTTATACAAATTCTCTACAAATCTGGATGTTTTTTACAACAGAACCCATTCAAGTTGATTCTTTGAAGAACATCCAAAGTTAGGTAACTCCAAAATGGGCTTTTTCTTATTGCACAAAAAAATACACAGAACAAGACAGTCTCTTTCTAGGGGCCGCAGATATCATCGTCTCCATGCTAGGCCTATCTCCAAATTATCCTGTGTCTAAAGGTGAAGACAGCCCATGGTATCATTGCACTTTCCAGAATAATTAAATGGAATCATTTTTAGAACCTATTTTCCCTAGAGAGTCCTCAGTAGGAATATAGTATAAAAGCTCTACTCCAGTGGATTATTATGGTGCATTAATCTATTTTTAGGATGCATTATCAGTAATTCTTTCAATACTTTAGTGAGTACATGAAGGGTTACTGAAGATCAAATACATCATCAAATGAGTTTCCAACTGACAGCATCACTTAAAATTATAGAACAAAGAGTCCAGAAAGAAATTAATTAATTGATTTTATTCTCAAGATAGCCCCACCCATGGTTCCTAGAAAAATTACCCATTTCTGCACTGGAATTCCAGGTACTTCCAGATTTAACAGGGGAACTCTTTAAGAGTTAAAGATTTGGCCCTGGCTGGTGTAGCTCAGTGGATTGAGTGCGGGCCTGCGAATCAGAGGATCGCGGTTCGATTCCCAGTCAGGGCACATGCCTGGGTTGCAGGCCAGTTCCCTGCAGGCCAACTCCCAGCAGGGGACGCACGAAAGGCAACCATACATTGATGTTTCTCTCCCTCTCTCCTTCCCTTCCCCTCTAAAGATAAATAAATAAAATCTTTAAAAAAAAGAGTTAAAGATTTTAGCCTTAGCTATCACTGATAGGCTTCAGTGATTAATGCGTATGGAAAACTGTTGTTCAGGGAACTGGAATGTAGGACCTAGTGACTCCAGGAGGTCAACCAGCAATCCAACTCTGTGCCCCAGGGCATCTGCAAAGAATCCAGATGGTACCTGAGCCATTGTGTCCCAGGGAGGGAACTCAAATAAAGAATAGTTGGTCAACAGATACAGAAGTACTAAGAAAATCTCAGCTGCAAATCCTATCCAATTAAACATTTTTCCGAACCCCTTACTTGCCCTTTCTTCTCGTTATAAAAAGGTCAGCCTGAGATGAGGTGTTAAGGTAATTTTGAGGGTCTATAGCTCACCATTTTCTCAAGTAGCCAGCATCTGAATGAAGTGCCCATAAAGATTCAATTTCTGTCTCTGTTTATTGGTTCTGGTAGTAACAGGCAGCACCAACGTCAACTTTTCTGATTTCAAATTCACAATACCTTTTTCAGCACTCAACCCCCACTCCCCATAAACACTGTTGTGCCTATTTCTGGATGTTTGTTACCTCCAAGTCTTTTTGTTTCATGAAATCTTTTATATGACATTAGTCTTTCCAGATTACACAAGTATAAAGTGGTAGAACCAGTGTAACAGGGTACAGCCAGGGGCACCCCAAATAGGGATTTGTAATGGGATCCAGAGCTCAGGGTGTCCAGGAAATATTAAAAAATATGGAATGTCCTCACTCCTCTGCAGGTCTGAACTGGAGGATGGGACACATGGAGCAGGGCCATTGAAAGTTATTTTGCATAGCAACAGTTTTGCAGATAACCTCGGGCATGGTCATTTAATATACCTATAAGTTTTAACTGGCTTCATGGATATATTAAATAGCTGTGGCTATGTGTTCATCCAGTGGGATAAGAGTGACTTCTACCCAGGATGTAACTGGGAGGCAACTCCCCCTGGTTACAGCACCTGCGTGAGAGCTTGGAGATGATTGGCTCCACAGCACGGGGCCATGCCTGCCTGGACTAACTATGGCAGGCAAGAAAGGCTTCAAAAATACAGGAGTGCTAGCAGGTATAACTGATTGTGGGAGGAGTCGGAAATGTGGCTGCAGAGGAAGATTGACCCTGGGATTTAAACCTAGGCATGGCAGCCATGCTGGATGCTAGGGGCCACTAGGCTCTGGTGTGCCCCCTCTTGCCACATGGCTTAGGAAGCAGGAGAGACCTTGCTGGGAAGAAAGGAGTGAAAGGCCTCTTGCTGGTGGGCCACGAGAAGGTGCCCCATGGTTTTGAATCAGCTGGAAATGGCCGCAGCAACACAGCTGACAGTGCCAGGAACCAAGGGGCTGCCTGAGCCACGGACGTCCACCTCTTTTCCTGATATGGTACCCCAGACTGGACAGAGGGAGAAGGAAGGCTTGTGTGCATTTGTGGGTATTCCAAAGGACATCAGTATTTTAATGAAGACATTTAAGTCACTACTTTAAGTCTAATATAACTTTTTAAATAAATAATTCCTTTCCTTTGCACCAATCTCTGGCATTAAGAGACCTCTTTCCCTGATGGCAGGCAAGGCAAACCTAGAATGGGGTACAGGACTCCTGGAGCACAAAGCAGGGTCCATTTGGTAATAGTATCTCATTCCCCCCAGCCCAGGTCTGTTCTGTAACTCCAGGACTATGATATGCTGATCCAAAAGTGGAACAGGTTCAAAAGTTACTTTCTTGAACACCTGAATGTACAACAGTCCATCATTTCCAGCTCAAACTACTTCTTTAAGAAAATAATGTTTTCTCTATATAATTTTGTTTATTTATGTAATTCTATCTAGTATTTATGTGTATACAGTTTAGAAATGGAAGCATGGGAGTGGTTTTCAAATAATTTCATCTGGGAAACTCATCTTTAAAGATTAGATATGTTTGTTTCTATCCATTATGGAGTTACTGGTCCAGAACTTGCCCTTTTGCCATAAGCACTTAGAAAACCAGACAAAATACATATTCCAATGTCGTAAAACAAGAAGGGCAGGACTGTGAACGTGTAGATAATGGGAAATAGATGAATCCTAGAATCGTCTAGGCTTTCTGCCTAGTAGCACTTTCTGGTCCATGGATCAGGAAAGAGAAATTCAGAAAGATCTCTGCATTGTCACTGAATTGAAGAGACAGAAATCAGAGTTGCGAAGAGGAGGTGGCTGGAATGTACAAAACAGAGTACCGGAAAAGAGAGAACTTTACAAAGTAAGACCTTCAAGGAACTTTGTAAAAATCCCCTAGAAAGTCTGGCTTAACACTAGCAGATATACGTAGGTGGTGGGAAATGCTCTGCTTGGTTTCAAGAGTTGTAACTGCCCCCCCATGGCTAAGATTGAGTGAGTGACCTCTGGAATTCGAGCCATTAGGAGACAAAGCTTGTCTCTGGTAGCAAACGCTGCTTCTGCTTCATCCCCTGCCCTCAATGTATGGTCAGATAGTCCATGATGGGTAAGACCCCTCAGAGGAAGGGCAACCTAAGCCAGACATGATCACTTGGGAGGCCCTCAGGAAAGGACTCTCGGAAATACAACAAAGAGGGAATGATAGACCCTTACCCCCCGCACCGCCCCCCCCCACCCCCGCTATTCTGACATAGCCCAAGTCCCCATGTCCTCTGGGAAAAGCACTTCCTGGCTCTAATCCACTTAAGCCTAAAAACCTCTGATGGGGGAGGCGGTGCAGCCCCTTGCCAGCTAGAGCAGGATCCAGGGTGATTGGGCATAAGAAAGAGTTCCTAAAAGTCCTGTGAAGCCTGCTTTGCTAAGAGTGCCTTCATTCCCATGATAAGGGTCTGAGCAGGAAATAAGTATGTCTCCCAAAGTTTCTGCAACCCCCTTACCCGACAGACACTAACTCAGACTAAGCCCTCAGATTTCTTTGAAATGTTATCTACTGTTTGATCCTTGCCGCCTGTATTCCTGTGTATTACAACCCAATAAAAGCTGTTGAGGAAGGGGCTCCTGTCCTTTCTCCTCTGAGAGATTGGCCACCTCTCCTCCCCAAGCAGATCATGTCTTGGTAGTTTCACTTTCGTCCGTGGCAGACGGGGGGACATGCAGGCAAAGTCACCCCCCACACTTAGGCGGATCCTCCAAGATTCTAGGCAAAGAACAATAGCCTGAGAAGGAAAGAGTACCAGGATTGACACAGAGTGGCGTGACATTTGAGTTTCCAGCAGCCAGAATCGAATCCTTACTGAACACATAGGGCCCACAGAGAAGACGCCAGAGAGCTCACATCTCAGCATTATGCCTAAGGTGTCTTTAGAATACACTGTCCTCCCTCTAATCCTGCCATAACAAAGACTAACAATTAGCCTCTAACAAGGGAAACTGATTGGCAAGTAACTTACTTGAAGTAATAATGCCTGAAATTTTTCAATATTTGGTAAAAACTAGATACATAGTTGTAAAGTTCTCAATGAACACCAAAGAAAATAAACCATTGATTTTTTTTTAACAAGCTTCAAAGCAGCCTTAGAAAAAGTAGCATTAAATAAAGGAGAGCATCAATAGGAATGGTGGACATCACATCAGAAAAAACTGCAAACTACAATACAATTATATGGTATATAAGTTTCATATATTTATTATTATTATTATTATTATTATTATTATATCAGGAAAAATCAGGTGAAATAAAGACTGATAGGCAAACGCCAAGAAAAATTATTGTCAGCATATCAGCACTATAAAAAATAATCAAAGAAAATTTTCCAGCAGAAGAAAATAATACCAGATAAAAACTGGAATATACAAAAAGAAATAGTGACCAAAATGACATGTAACTTTAAAAAAAGATTTATTTATAGGCATGATATGACCCCAACAAGCCTACCAGTAAGCCTTTTGCAGACATTGACATGCCAATTCTAAAATCTGTATGAATATAAAAAGAACTTAGACTAGCCAAGCTAATTTTGAAAAATAACAAAGTTATATAACAAGAACTATACACTTTAATTTAAAAACTTAATGTAAAGCTGTAATAATCAAAAGAGTGTGAGACTGGTTAAAAATAAAACAAAAAAAGGTATCTAGATTCAAGAAAAAATAAGGCATCCAAAAAATAGGCTCAAGCATACATGGTTAAGGGGGTACTAGAGAACTGGATATCGTTTTTGCAGAGCGGGAAGGGCAGGAAATCTTGACCTTTAGCTGACATCATATCCAAAAATTAACTTGAAATATGTCATTGACCTAAAAATAAAAACTCTATTTTAACACTTACAGAAGAAAACATATGAAAAAATCTTATTACTTTGGGGCAGGAAAAAATTTCCCAAGAAATAAAATGCATTAACCAGAAGAGGAACACAAAAGATAAAGTAGATTTCTTTAAAGTTATATATATATATATATATATATATATAATTTTTCGATACATAAAACATCAACCCCGAGCTGGAGAAATATTTACAACACATATATATAACAAGAGACTTAAACCAAAATATACAGATAACTCTTACTACTCCATTAAAAAAAACAAGAATGGACAAAAGATTTGAAAAGGCCTTTCATGTGTCTTGATATACCAATGGCCACTAAGCCCATAAAAAATGCTCAATATCATTAGCAATCAGAGACATACAAATTAAAACTACAATAAGACAGCTCTACATGCCCACTAGAGTAACTAACAATAACATAAATCTCGTCTGCAATGATTAACAAGTAAACTGTGCTTGCTGAAGCCAGTGGTGCTAAGGATTGACCGCAAAGGAGTATGAGGGAAGTCTTGAGTGACTGGAGTGTGGGGTGGTTATATAGGTGTATATATTTGTAGAAAGCCACAAATTGCACACTTCAAATAAATGCATTTTACTGAATACAAATTATGTGTATGAGTATTAAGTAAAGTATTGGTTCACGTTCTGTGGAACCTCGGTATATAAACCTCTAAAAGCATAGATTCAAAGTCTGATAAGAGATAAAAGGCTTTCAGACCTGCCTACTGGAATTTCCCATATGCAGTGAACATTGAGACACCATGAAAGATCACGAGGACCCGACTGACTACAGAGTGAAAACACCCATGGTTTCTCTGTAAGAAAAGGCTATGAAGAAATTTAACTGTATTTATTTTATCGTTTTCATATTTCTCTTCATTTTGAATAATTAATAGCCTGTCTAATCTAATCACAAAGTACTTAACCAAGTAAATCTCAAAAAGACAACACCACAAAGTTGACTTTGTGAAGGTATCTGCAGTGACGGTGAAGATCCAGGTATCTGCCTGCTACGTTTTCCCAACAAGTGAAATCTGAGCTGCGTTCCTCTTGGCATCCACAGCAAGGCAAGAGTTACTTACCAAAAAGGATACACTTTGATGGAAAGTCTTTCCTTTCAGGGTGAGTGAAACCTGTGACATTTTCCTGGCTGATTTTTTCACAGTTGAATCGCACCAATGTCTGGGCTGCACACTTAATAAAAAATGTGGTTTTGTGTCTTCCTGTTCACTTTGGATCAAGCAAGAGACAAGTTCAAAGAAACCTGACGTAGGCCACAGCAAGGAGAGCGGTGCCAAGATTTTCAAAATATGCAGAAGTTCACCCACGTCAGTAGTACTGGGCTTTTTTTCTATCTGTTGCCAGAACTAAAAATTCCATTAAAAAGTAAACTATTTTTACCAACTGGTGGGATCAAATAATTCTTCTTTCTTTCCATCAGAATTCCTCAGTTAGAAGCATTTGGTTGCAAGCACAAGCGATAGTTTAAATAAATACCAACCATGATGGAAATATAGCAAACATACAAAGAAATGTGTGGCTCAACACTTTAAATATATATTTCCTTTTAAGCTGGAAGTAAGCTATTTTCTAAGTGAACAATATTGTCCATAAATCTACCAATTATTTCCAAATCATGTGTACATTTTTATAAACTGCTAATGTGCTTTTGTCTGGCACAACTTTCACTAGCTAAGTAATGCCCCTGTCTGGGCCATAATTTACTGTGGTGAACCACATCAACTCTCCTAACAATTTCCCCAATTAGCTGGTAGCAGTTCAATGACTTGCAGTCTTCGTGAGCAGGGCATTGCTGTAAACTCACCATTGTTTCATCGATGCTCGGTGAACCTTAGCCCACTGCTCTCTGCTTCCCTAGGAGATTAAGCTGAAAAAAAAGGGGGGATGGAGGAAAAACAGGGCTCATTGAGAGAAGGCTCCCATTGTAGCTGGCTGGCCCTGCCCTCTAAAGGCAAGTAGGTAAACTCCTGTGACAGCAATCTTGTGTTCCGGACCACCTCCTCTAAGATGGCCCCAGCAGCGCGAGAGCACTCACTCACTCGTCCTTCATCCAGCTGGTCTCAGTGGATATTAAGCCAAAGAGTAGAAGCAAGGAAGGGAGATGACTCAATGAACTCCAACACCTTTTATTCCAATGGCCAGCATAAACGAGGATCAGCCCTGCACAGAGCCCTCTTTCAATCCAGGCAGACATAACTTGCAGAGGCAAAGCTATTTAGCAGAACATGCACGATCCTTCAAAAGCACAGAGTGCCTCTGGAAAACTCCAGAACACAGCTGAGCTGCTGCTCTCTCAGCCCAAGACTGAGCTAGCAGAAATAATTATTCCGACTTCACCACAACGAGGAGGACCACTCACCAATGGTCATTACAACTTCCTATGAAAACTATCTTGATCTAATTTTTCTACGTATCACAATCATTTTGGCCAACAGATGATGAAGTGTGTTAACCAAGTGCCATGCTAATGTCGGTTTTGTATTGACCATGATTTCAAATAGTAGAATGTTCAACCAGCAATGGCTTAGGCAATTAAAGATGGTTACTTCACATACCTTCAGCAGGGCCTGCTTTTTCTGTTTTTCTGCTCTGGCACCTTCCACAAGCTGGCTTTTTTCCCGACGGCTGTCACCTCAAAGCCACACCATGACTTCTATAATTTTGAGCATCGCACAGCCAGATGGAAAGAAGGAAGGAAGGGAAGGAGGGAGAGAGGAAAGAAGGAAGAGAGGAAGGAAGGGAGGGAGGAAGGGAGGGAGGGAGGGAGGAAGGAAGGAAGGAAGGAAGGAAGGAAGGAAGGAAGGAAGGAAGGAAGGAAGGAAGGAAGGAAGGAGCTGAAGTCATACTGACAAGAGATATGTACCTAATTTTTTATGGAAAATGAAAAACATTTCCCAAAAGCTCCTCAGGAAAACTCCTGTCATTACTTTATCCCATGCAAGAGTCTCTGAAACAGAGTCATATGCAAAAGAGGTCAAGAGGAATGAGATCTTAATGTCTATATTTTTGTTTAATTTTTGGGGGATGACATTGGTTAATAAAACCATACAGATTTCAAGTGCACAGCTCAATAAAACATCACCTGCATATTCTATCATGTGTTCACCACTCAACATCAAACCTCTTTCCATCCCCATTTATACCCTCTTTGCCCAGTTCCACCTCTCACCACCCTTCTTTCCCTCTGGCTGTCACCATACTGTTGTCTCTAAGTGTCATTCAGAGAGAGAGAGAGATTTTTTTTGCTTAATCCCTTCACCTTCTTTCACCCAGACTCCAACCCCCCTCAGTGTTTTATTTAAACCAATTATAACTGATTATTTTGAGCTAGTAGGGTGGACAGGCTAACTTCTCTGAGACCTAGAGGTGTCTACTACCGGTACCAAATGAGGGGGGCTGTAAAGTACAGCATAGGAAGTAGAGTCAATTATAGTGTATTAACTATGCATGGTGCCAGGTGGGTACTAAACTTCCTGGGGGGATCATTTTGTAAATTATATAAATGTCTAACCACTATGTCGTACACCTGAAACTAATATAAAGTAATACTGAATGTAAAACAAAAAAAAACGGTTCTGTTAAGAAAGGTGGCAGGAATTGAATGGGATCTGCCATAATTGAGTTTCATTTTGCAGACAGACTTACAGCTATCACTGGTGCCACCATTGCCAGTGTTACTACCACTATCATCATCTTTCATTGGGAGACTACTCAGTGCCAAGCAATTCACTGTACTCGGTATTTTTATTTTATTTAATTTACACAATAATCTTCAAGGACTGAAAAGGATAATAGCAACTGTACAGACAGTGTTTGATTTCATCTAAGGGCTGTGTGATTCCAAAGCCCAAATCACTTCATAGTCTTGTACTGACCCGTATTTCTCCACATGGATGAGTGTTTAAAAAACAGCTCACAGCTCAGTCCTGGCACCGTTCCTATTATTTAATCCCAGGCAGAAGGATGCTCACTGGAAATGAATGCGACTCATTACTCCACCTTGCACATAATTGTTTTTAAATTGTGTCAAGATATGCATTGTCTTCATAAAGTCCTCTAGAATTTTGTGATGCTATTAGGAAATGATTACAGCACAGGAGGTCCCTTCCTGGAAGGATTAAATAGTGTGAACTTTACTACTCACAGGTAATGAATAAATGCTAATTGAATGAATGAATGAGATTCAAAGACTTGGAGAGCTGTTTGTTTGGATGATTCTTCTGGTGCCTAGAAAGGTTTATAAAAATATGTACTATCAGTCAGCACAAAAAAGGAAAAAAGAACATTGTTTTTCTGCAAGCTTTGGACATCACAAGCAACTAGATTTCGAGGTAGTAGATATAAGTTAGTTTGGGTGCTGTTGATCAAAAAACAAGGTTTAATCCATAAATTCCTCTTGATCTTCATTTTTCACACCAGCATAATGCTTCCAAAAGATTATTCAGAGTGATCTGGATTTGGATAAATTTAACGTATTTTAAAATAAATGCAGCATTCAATCATGTTCCTTGAAATAGAGTTAACATTTTATAAGCATTATTAGGCACCAGATGCTATGCTAAGCAACTTAAGTGCATCTCATTTAAGTATTATCATAACACTATGAGGCAGATGTTATCTGGAGTTTTACATAGCCCAATTAAGTAACATGAGTGCTTACCATGCCTAAGTTCAGAATGATATTACGGATGAAACAATTCAATGGAGATCAAAATATCATTAATATATATCAAGCTGATCAAAACACATGACTTGAAATCTGCAACGAGCAGCCCCACCCTGTCTCAGGTAGCGAACACTACACAATGCTGGTCCCCTGGAGGGCTGAGTGCTTCAGTGACCAGGCGACGAGCTGGCCCAAGCATGTACTCCCTGAAGACAAGATCTACAAGGAAAGCTCTCCGATGGCTAAGAGGTGCACGCAGACCTTCTTCCTTCTTGCACATTCTCAATGAGAGAAGTTGCCTCTCTTACTATGTCTGGTCCCCTAGAAAGAGACTTTGAGATAGAGTTTTACCTGCAGGAGGTTTACTGGGGAGTTTTTTTAGGAACCAACCCCTGCGGGGGTTGGAGGGCAGCAGGACTGGGCCAGAGGAGAAATTGAACTGCAATGTAATTACAACAGAGGCCTCTTCAGATGCCACAGCAAGCTCTTGAGCAGGGCAGCCCTTGCAGGGTTGTCCTTCATTGAGGTGAGAGGCCAGGCCTCTGTACCCCTGTGCTGGCTAGTCATTGGATGCAGGCTGACCCTGGGAAGTGACATACTTGGGCAAAGTCACTCCCTTCAACTACAGGCTGCTCTTCAGTGTGACTCGCATGAGACCTGTGGACAGTCCACATCCTTGCAGGGGAAGAATGAATGTCTTGGTCCTAAAAGCGGAGACTTGGGCAGAGCAGCACAGATGCTTCATTCATGGTGGTTTTCCAGTGGAGCTTCTCCATATGGAGAAAGAAAATGAGGGAGAAAAAGAAATCTCCAAAAATAGACATCACAGCTATACCCACTTTTACACACGAATAAAAAAAGTAATGAGAATATACGGCAAGTGGTAAAAAGGGGGATTACAAGGAGTCTCAACCCACTTCGTTATATTGTCTTTTGCTACAGAGCTTGGAGAGTAAGTAGTCTGTCTATGAGAAAACATGGGGAAATTTTAGACTTACACTGATACATTATAAACAGTATCCTATCAGTTGGCAATATATGAAAACATTATCACATGAGTTGGCAATATATGAAAATAAAAAAGAGCTGTTTAGTACACTTTACTTTGACTCACAGAAGTATTTACAAAAACATGTATCTGACTATTAGCACTAACTCCATTTGCTTTTGATATCCTGCTTATGCTGCCGCTTGATAACTATGATAGTTGTTAGCAATGGCCCCTGTTCGCAGAGTCAGAATCTGCCCTCCCGTACACTGTGCACACTATTTGCAAATGCTGGCTGTGCATCAGAATCACCCATGGGACATTAACAAGTAAAGCTGTCTTGACCCCCCCACCTCAGATCTACAGCACATCAGAGCCTTCTGAGTTGAAATGCAGATTCTAGCTTTTTAGTGTTTAAGCCTTAGTCAATTTTGTTCATTCTCCAGGTTAAGCACATTGCTATGGTGTGACATTATCTGTAACTTATTTTTGATAACATTAAATCTATAACTGGGCTCATGACACGTTAATTTCATTTAACATGTTATATATGCCAGTTCATGGACCTAAAATTTCTCAGTCAAACAAACATGTTCTTTCAAGCAAGACCCTGAAGCTGTGGTTTGTAGATTCTTCAACATAGGTCTTGCTACCACAGCTCAATCCCCAGAGATCTGATTAAAAATATCTTTTTGCCTTTAACAGCATAATAGCACATACACCACAAAATACTGTAGATTTGATCTAGGCTTTTCAACATCTGTGCATGTTACATACCATAAACTTATGGTTCCAATGTTTAAAAGAAAAGGAAAATGAAAAATCTGAAGAAGGTAGTTAAATACAACTTATGACTTCACGGTATAACAGCAATTCTTTATTATTTTTAAATTGTGTGTTCATAGCCACTCTGTTTGATATTTTAAAAGTATTTAAAATGTTTTCCACAAAGATGGTGCCCAAAGTGAAGAAGAAAGCCCCTGCCCCTCCCAAAGCCAAAGCCGAAACAAAGACTTTGGAGACAAAGAAAACAGTGCTGACAGGCATCCACAGCCACAAAAATAAGAAGATCCCCCAAAGAAGACCTACATGTCACCCACCTTCCAATGGTCCAAGGAACTGCAGCTCTAAAAGCAGCCAAATACCCTAAGAGCACCCCCAGAAGAAACAAGCTTGAACACTATGCCATCATCAAGTCCTTCTGACTATTGAGTCAACCATGGAGAAGATGGAAGATAACAATACAGTTGTCTTCATTGTGGAAGTCAAGGCTGACAAGCACCAGATTAAACAGGCTGTGAAGAAGCTCTATGACATTGACTTGGTCAAGGTCAACACCCTGATCAGGCCTGATGGAGAGAAGAAGGCATATGTTCCACTGGCCCCCGACTGCGGTGCTTTGGATGCTGCCAACAAAACTGGGATCATCTAAGCCAAGTCCAGCTCCCTAATCCTAAATACGGAAACTTTATACTATAAAAACATTTAATATAGTTATTTTTATCACCAAATTAGTCACACTAACACATTCTAGGCACATGCAGTGATTGCTGGGCAACATGACAGCCCACCAGAACATAGACTCCATGAGCATAAGATTTTGTTCTTTGGCTTCTGACCCCACCCCCAGTGCCCAGAACAGTGACTGGCACCTGTTCCATGCTCCATCCTCCATCGGTATTGTCAGCTGAATGAACGAACATCAAAGTTAGTCCTGAGTGGAAAGCAATTTATGGAAGTGACTATTACCTCTTGTCTGATAGTCTGTAAACAGAGGTGCCACCGTGGCAATGACACACCAGTGTTCCTGGGATCGAAAAAGATGGGAAGCCGACTAGAGTGCATTTGTATAACCAGATAAAAACAAGTAGAAGGCTGAGGTCAGCCGCTACAGTAGTCAAGAGCTCTCACTTACATCCTATATCTAATCAATTCTCACCCCAGAGCCCATTGTTCAAAGGAGGACAGAGTCTGGAGCCAAATCAAGTATGTACAATAAACATCTTCTTATTTCTGCCCCAAAGGGAGTTGCGGATACTTATCAGAGTGACTATACCCTGAGGAGGTGCAATCCACAGGCCATCTCAAGGCTGATGAACAGCAAGGTCTGAGTTGTTACTGAGATCTGGGAGCCGAACTATAATCATGCCCTTTGGTTCTATCAGGGGACTATGGAGGCCAAATGGCCCAAGCCCATCTCACAGTGGATCATGGTCCATGGAGCCACCAGCAGTCACTCCCCCAGTCTCTGGATGCAAAATTAGAATGAGTGTACTCAGCAACTGACAGAAGTTTCACATTGACTTCCTGAAATAAAGATAAGAAACACCATGATAGCAAGTGCCATGAGGAAGTCCCTTAAATTGTACCCCACCCACCTGCCAAAATAATAAATCAGAAGCAGTTTCGCAGCCCAGGCAGAATCACCAAAATTTGAGCTACTACCAAACACGTGCCAAATATTATGACATTTTACAAGCCCATATAGGGTGGCCATGTTGGCAAATCTATGGGCAAGGAAGAAGACATTATATTCAGGCTAAGCATCAATTTCAGCAGCAATAAATTTTGGTCCCCTCCAAAGTAGAAAGGGTGTGATATAATAAACCTGTCACCACAGGACTGGTTAGTCTCCCTGAGAAATAGTACAAATCAATTAGCACTGATGTCTGAGGCTGACAGCTGGCCTCTGAGGAGGTGCTGTAGCTAGATCAGCCTTGATAGAAGGGAGTCCAGAATGGTTACCTCATGCCTTGCTTCCACCCCTGTTATGTGGATTCTCTGCTCATGGACCCACCAAGCAAGTTCTTGGGATGGCTAAGGACAATCTGACTGATATACAAAGGTTATTCTAATTTTTGCATAAAAGTCTTTTCTAGATACTGTCACCACCCCTCACTTCGAAGGCCGTATGATAGGGTACCCTGTTGAATTAGGGCATGCATTCAAGGTGTGAACTGTATCAGCCATGTCTTTTGCCCAGCTCACATTCTTTTGACCTCCCTTCTCACTCCAGACATTACTGCTATGGCACGTAGCACTCAGCTATAGGTAGATGTAATCTGAGTACCTCAACTGGGTCACATGGTTATAATTCATGCTTTTTGTCCTGAAGCTCCTTTAAACCCACCACTTCTACTGCTTGCAGGATGCCTCTCAGCGAGTCTGATAGGCAAACCTCAGTGAGAAGTTAACCCACTACGGGACAACCCTTGGTTGGTGGGGAAAAAGAACCCATGGGTAAATATTTTCTTCTTCTGTCTCTCAGGCAAACATTCAGAAGTGTGCTCTAGACCATCAGTCCCCAATCTTGTTGGCACCAAGAACCAGTTTTGTGGAAGACAATACTTCCATGGACTGGGACAGGGTGAAGCAGAAAGTTTCAGGATGATTCAAGTGCATTA
Source organism: Sturnira hondurensis (assembly GCF_014824575.4). Classification (NCBI taxonomy): domain Eukaryota; kingdom Metazoa; phylum Chordata; class Mammalia; order Chiroptera; family Phyllostomidae; genus Sturnira; species Sturnira hondurensis. The sequence goes on from NW_028075269.1 coordinate 7,675,519, forward strand.
TATTTATTGTGTACTTTATTTCCATTATTATTACATTGTAATTTATAACAAAATAATTATACAACTCACCATAATGTAGAATCAGTGGGGGCCTTGAGCTTGTTTTCCTGCAACTAGCCTGTCTCACCTGGGGACAATGGGACACAGTGACACCTGTAGTGTTGCTTGCATCCAGTCTACTCTGTAATCTCATTTTGGCTGCTATTGCTGCAGAAAACCCTGCTTCACAAAGATAGGATGTTGGACATGGAAGCAGGCTTTTCAGTGTTTTTGTGGCAATCTCAGGATATTCTGCTTTACTTCAGTCCCAAACTATGAAGATTTGAAGTTGTCTCAAACATACTTTTAAGGCAACCATTTGTGATCTCTAGCAGAGGATCCTCTTCCAGCTCAGACAAAGTTCACCCATCTGGCTCATTCACAAATGGGTCGAGAATTCATTCCTTTCCAGTTTGGGGGTCTTTTGTGGTTGGGAAGTAATCTGCAAACTCTTTTGAAAGCTGAGATAGATGATCATGCACCAGTGGAGAGAAAGAAGACCCTGGCTCAGTCTCTTTCAAAATCTGCTAATGTTTGAAACACGTCAAAAATCCCAATGTTCACTGGTCACCCCCATAACTCCAGTTTGTCTTTGAATGCAGCTACTTTGTCTGTTGCAATGAATCATAATTTAAGCAAGACTCTTGGTATTTTCTATTAAATGCAACTTTCTTTTTTGTTGGCGGTCTTAGAGTCTTCGGCTATGTCATCATTGGGTCTTTCCCCTTTTCACAGAAGGTCTCCAGCGATGTTTGATTTTTACGCATTTATGGTTAGAATTAGCACATGGGCTTATCAAAATTGTGACTAAGACAAGTGTGCAGTATAGGAAAGAGGTGTGGACAGAAGAGGTAGATAAAATAATGGGTGGGGCATGCATGGACTAAAATAAGTGTCATATTCTGACTTAAAGCCTGCCACCAGATGCAGCTGTATGACTGAAGTACATCAACTCACTTGCCATTATCAAGCCTGCCACCAGATCAGATTATTTGTCACTTGCCACTCACTGATAGATTTTTGATATGAATCCACAGGCAACTGATTTATTATGGCCTCTGTGCAGTCAAACCTCTCTACTAATGGTAGTCTCTATTTGCAGCTGCTCCCCAGTGCTAGCTCCAACAGCTCCAACAGTGCCAACACAGGTCAACAGGCATTAAATTCTCGTAAGGAGCACACAGTCTAGATCCTTCACATATGCACTTCACAGAAGGGTCTGTGCTCCTATGAGAATATAATGTCGTGCTTATCTGGCAGGAAGTGGAGCTCAGATGGTAATACAAGCAATGGGGAGAGGCTATAAATACAGAAGAAGCTTTATTTGCTTGCCTGCCACTCATCACCTCCTGTTAGTCTGGTTCCTAACAGGCCACACACCAGTACTGGGAGGTTGGGAACCCCTGCTCTGAACAACTCAAAAAGTCCCTAGCAAGATCAAGCTTCTGCTGTCTGCAGCAGAGACCAGGTGATAAGACATATTTTCAAATGTAACTTCTGTGCTATTTCACGCTTCCTCTACCCCTGTTCTTCAGGGTCATTTTCTAACATAAATAACCATCATGGAAGTCTTTGTTTATAGCCCTGCATTTTGGAGGAACCTAGACTAAGACACAGTCTTTTTCCAGAGTATAGAGAGAAGCTCCTTAAGAGGACAGAAGGCCCTATCCAAATAGAAGGAAAGGGGTCAAGATAAAATTGGCACTAGAGTACAAAAAGGAAAGAAAACTACAAAAATTTTCAAAGTTTGCCTTCAATGACCTGATAAATTTTGTGTGCCTACCAAAAAAAGGTCTTCCCTGTTCAAACCCTGGGGAACTTAATGGAGATATTGCTCTCAACATCTATAGATTCCTTGTTATAACCTGAAAATATGGAGTTACCCTTTAATATTTTTCCTCCCTCCATTCCCTTGGCCCTCACCATGCACACACATTCTGCCCACAGATCCTACCTTTGTACAAGAGTTCACACTCACTGCTTTGTTTCTATTGCCAACCCCCATCCTCATTTCAGCCTCTTAGTATTTGATACCTGATATTTCTTCCTCCAATGCCTTTACCACTTCTCTACTAATATTTCTAAAATAACATTCTGGGTTTTTCTTTGCTGATCTGAAGCTTCATGACCTTTTCACTTCAGAATAATGTAAACAATCATTCATGCAAAAAGTATTAATCACATCCTAAATGTCAGGCACTCTAGCCAAGGACTAGGAATAAGGTGCTGAGCAAAGCAAGTGTCATATTTCTCACCAACATTTTAAATATTATCTCACATTACTCCAAAAATCTACAGTCCAACTCAGTTCAGTGACTCTTTGGTCTTAGGAAACATGATCATCAAGTCTCTATTTTTACTGTTTCTGTTGACTAAGAAACACTCTTTGTCTTCCCTCTGCTTATCTTGAGTTCATTCTTTATTCCTAGTATGTTCCTGTATTCCAGACTCTGACCAGAACAGTCTGCCTGCTAGTACCATTTCCTTCCCCTGAATTTTTGAAAGGATTTCACTTATTTATTTTTAGACAGAGGGGAAGGGTGGGAGAAAGAGAGGAAGAGAAACATCAGTGTGTATTTGCCTCTCACACACCCGCTACTGGGGACCTGGCCTGCAACCCAGTGGTGTGCCCTGACTGGGATTTGAACCAGCAGTTCTTTGCTTTGCAGTCTGGTGCTCAATCCACTGAGCCGCACCAGACAGGGCTCCTTCTCCTGAATTTTTACTATACTCACGGTCCTTAGCACTCATCTTACCCTTATTGTATGCATTCACCCCTGACAAAGACTGATGCTTTAGACTGAAGCTTTTGTTATACAAGGTCTTTCTAGAAGGTATCAAGCTATGAAACATGACATAGAGACATTTACTGAAGGAGATACAAGATACTAGAAATATTGTGTATAGGACAATGATGTCTCAGTCCCCTTCAAAGGTAGGTACCTTGGGTCCTCCCAGTTGCCATTAGCTGCCCTGTTGTATTTTCCTGAATCTCATTGATGGTCTGAAATCTCTTCCCTTTCAAAAATCATTTTAGTTTTAGGAAAAGCCAAGAGTTGCTGGGCGCACCAAACCTGGGCTGTAGCGGGGCTGAGTCACCTGGGTGATTTGATATTTTGCCAAAACACTCTACATGAGATGTGATGTGTGAGCTGGCGAATTGTTGTGCTGAAACTGCTAAGCACCAGTTGCCCACAAGTGTGGCCTTCTGACTCACCTGAATAGTTTCCTGTGATCATCTGAAAAGAGAAATGTTCAAGCTTAATGCAAAATTGGATGCGGATTATTTGTTCTATTTGCTCAGTCATTTTGAATGTGATGGCCACAAGTACATATACTCACTCAATGGCATCTATCACTACCACTGACTATTACAGTGAAGTGGTCATTGTTCATGTATGTGCGTTCCAGTCCACTCTCCCTGGCTGCCAGATTACATTAATGTAGTGCAACTGTTCTCATTATATTAACAATGGCTGGATTTTTTTTCTGGACAGACCCCATATATATACTCTTAAAACTTGTATCAGTTATATTTCTATTTCCCTCACTACTTATAAATTAAATATAATCTTGGACAGAGGTTCATTTTACATTTACATCAGAGTCTTGATTTTACCTTTCCAAAGGCATGTTTTAGCACGATGCTGTTAAGCCCAATCTATATCAATGCTATCTCACACCATCAAAGTTTCTCTTTCCCCACTGCTGCTGGTTGAGAAACGCACAATGAGGCATAAGCTGAGGGGCCTAGCGGCCTCTTCAGTACTGTCCCATCTTCCTCCTCTATTCCTCCCCTTTTCCAGCAGGACTCCTCTGGCTTCTCCAAAAGTGGAATAGGCAAGGGAGACGTTAGGGTCAGGAAAAGCCCTACTTGATTGATATGGTTACATCTGTATTGAGGCCCTCAAAGTTGGCCAGCTGGAAGCTTGTTTTAGGTCTAGGCATTTTAGGGTTCTTCAGAGATCCTCTGACTGACTGCAGCTTCCTTGATGTCGGTGACATTTTCCCTTCAATTTTCAATTTTCCCTGCTGTGGGGCCTCCCGTCCTTTCCAGTGCTGCTGGTGGGTGGTGTGCCTTTGGGGAAGCCACTCTTCCCGCTTCCTTCTGGGGGTCCACTTATGCAAACGTCCATGTCCCACCAAGATGTGTAGGTACAGGCCTACCTCTTTCTCTGCTGCCACAGATCACTTCAGGCAGCAGTTACATGCCAGCCCTTGTATCATAAGAATCCCAGGGAACACAAGCCAGGTTCTTTAAATGTTTCTCTTAAAGAACCCTTCAGCTGACTTCAAGATTAAAAAGGCCTATCCCTCACTCCTTCTCAATAGGGCACAGAAATCACTAAGTACACTTACAAGACTCTCCCAAAATAGTCACATTCTGGCTGCTCTAAAGACCTCTTAGCTTTCTAAGAGTATATTACGTAGACTGGACTTGATATGGAAAATAAGATAATCCTGATAGGGATTATTATTATTTTTTGCCTCTCCATTGCATATCCCACATTGATAGTCAAGCACTTCAATAGTGGTGTTTAACAATCATCATCTATTCTTCTCAGCTAAAACTCCAAGTCAAGACCATTTTAGCATCCTTTCATGCATGCATAAACACGCACTGTTTTCAAAATAATGGGCATTTTACATATGGTTCTGCAACCTGTTCTTTTCGCTTAACATGTCTTGCATGTCTTTCCATATTTCACATTCATTGCAGCCAATAATTTTAGATATATTATGGTAATGGTTTAGGGATATCAACATACATATATCTCTCCAATGAATAAACAAGAGAAGTCATCAGAAAATTTTGCAATCTTCAGAAGGGCTTTTTATTTTTCATGATACTACATTTTGCCATGTATAATGCACACCCATGTTTTTGTGTGCATTATTCATGGGATTATTATACCCATGGTATGTAATCATTATAACCATGTATAATGTGCATTGTTATTTTTCCCTCAAAATTTTGAGTAAAAAAGTGCTCATTACACATGGCAAAATATGGTAAGAGTCATGAATGTCATTGGTGTGGTTCAAAGTCCAGCTATTAACTGTGACTGTCATAATTATCATATGAGTGACAGGAGAAAAACATTGTAAAAGCTTGAATCTAAGACAAATGAGTATCTAGGACCTAGTAAGTCACTCTGTGCAGAAAACGTGAACCAAGGAGTAAAGCTGTGGATCTAAAAAATACCTAGATTGTGTAGTCTGAATTGCAATAAAATGGAATGGAGAAATACTATTTACTACCCACAAGTCACCATGCTGAATATTTTGTGTATACTGTATCATTTAATCCTTATAACAGTCAGCCATATTCTCAAATCTCATTTTCTCTCACTTGCTCTCTCATTGCGTGACTCCAGCCAAATCGGCGAGTTCAGGTCTTTGCATATTCCTAATTAACTGAAATGCTCCTCCTACATAGATTCATAGCTCTTACCCTTACTTCATTTGTGTATTTGGTCATTGTCACCATTTTAAGGTACTGTATACAATAGTACTTCTGGCCTCAAATCTTTTCTATACAATGTATGGCAACTGGACATATTTCTCCCTGTATTTTCTTAGGATAAAAAAAAACCCTATAAACTCCTGGTGGTCCTGAGTGGCCTCTACCCTCTACTGTGAAGTGTCACTTTCTAGGGTGTCCCAATTGGCCTGAGAGGGGTTGAAGTCCACATCCAGGAAAGCAAGAATGGCTTGACATTTATTTTTCAAACTCGTTGTTCCTTAACAATTCAGTGTTAAGTAGGAGACTCTTAGCACATTGGTGAGCAGCAGTATTTAAGAGTGCCTAAGCACACTGATCAGGAGATTAATGATCTCAGATGAGCTGAGAAAGCTCCTCAGTTGTTTCAGGGACAGTGAGAATGAAATGTTTCCTATTCCCATTTTCATTAAACATTGAGCCACCAGTCTGCATGGATGGGATCCCTTATGCCCTTTTGGCTCAGGAGGCAAACTACAACAGCTTCAGGGCAAGTGACCACAACAAAGGGATTTGCCTTGGAGGCACCATTTAAACCTTTTGGGTTCCATGACTTCCATGTGGAGGGCACCCCACATCTCACCTTAGTGGGTCCCACACCTCAACTGATACTGTGCTCAGATTTTCCCCCAGAAGTTCCCTCTGAAAGAGCAAGCCAGTGCAATAATTCACTCAGGTGGAGAAGAGAACCCAATCTGACTGAATGACTCTTCTGCTGACTTAAGTGTGGTTGAGTCACTGGATCAGACTTGCCTCCAACACTGGCCTGAAAGAAGCCCTCCTTACTCCCTTCAAGGATCCTTTGCCTGGCATGTTAGCCAATCAGCCTAATCACTGCTTTCTGGGTACAGGGTAGACCATCAACAGGATGCAGAAGATTCAGTTTTATGTCCCAGAAGATGCCTCATCATTCCTAAAGCTAATTAAGATCAAATGAAGTATACCACATAAACAAGTAGTGCCTTAGAAGTCCTCTTAAAATTTGGGTTGGGACGCCATGACGATCTGGATGAAGAAGGGGCCACACCAAACTCAACACGCTCAGGGGAGGCCTTCATGGCCAACCTTACAAACTCAGAGACTGAAAGGAACCCCATGGTTACTTCCAGAGCACACGGAAGGGTTTGAAATTAAAACTTTCTAACTAAAAGCAAGTCATAGCAGGTAGTCATGTCCTAGGCCAGTATCTTCCCTGATAAAGGTCAATCTTTACCTTCCCTGAGCCTGTCTATTGTCGCTTTGCATCTATAACATAACTTTGGAATGTCAGAGTAATTTCTTTTTTCCAGACCCATCAAGGCACAATCACTGCACCAGTGCACAGACCACAGAACCCCTCCTTGTCATTGTTCTCATGCTAACTGTTGACTCTCCTGTACTCACCAATGGAAAATAAGGGCTTGTTTATCCCTTCTACTTTTTACCCAATCCCAGAGACCTCCCTGCTTCGCTTTCTCCCACCTCTCTAATCTACCAACAATGGATTTCATGTAACACCCTTAGGTCTTCCCCTTTGCTTTTATAAATACTCAAATATTTGCTTATATAAATATGTGGTAAAACTGCCATTTTCCAGAGCACTTCCTCAATCCACTGGGATTTTGTTGCCCCCCAATTGTTGTCAGTTTGGCTCAAATAAACTCCTAAGAATTCTTATAGGTTTGGACATTTCTTACATGTACAACAATGTATGGCGGAAACAGCATAAAGCCATGGCAACAAAAGCACCAGTGCTGGCCCTGCCTTTCCAGGGGGCACCCAGTTAATGAGTTAAGAGCAAGCTAGGGCCATGCCTCTCCATTAAACATCAAGTGACCTTGTCGGCTATGCCAGTTGTTTCAATTGTACGTATAGATTTTTAATTTATAGAGGTGACTAGGTGACCACATGGAGAGGTCAATGACACTGAAAGAATTTATTACTGCAGTTAAGCAAAGGAGGCATTTCACACCAGGTCTGGGCAGGAGGCAGGCGTGAGGGGAAAGCAAGGCCTTTATTAGTACAAGGGTAGGAAGTTGTCAGGTGAGGGCATTGCCAGGCAGGAAGGGCAACACAACTGAAGGAATTTGTGGCTGGGAGACACATAAACTGATATTTAAGTGTGGACTACAGGGGAGACGTAAACAACTTTGGCCATTAGTTTGGCCTTACAACATTGTGATTTATATTTGGACATTCAGATGACCAAAACAGACTTCTCACATATATTTGCTTTCAATCCAAAGTTCCTGGCTCACAGCTACCAAAACCCTTGGGAATTTGCTGGGTGCTGAGAGTGCTCAAGGTGTCTGTTGTGTTGATGAAGCACCTTTTGGAGAAAGCTCTGAAGGATGAGGGCTGGTTGTCAATGGAGCCAACCAACCCAGTGATTAGAGGGTTGGAAATTTCAGTCCCACCCCCTGACCTCTGGATAGGTGAGAGGGGCTGGGGACTGAATCAGTCATCAATGGTCAATGATTTACTCAATCATGCCTAGGTAATGAGGCCTCCATAAAAAAAAATAAAAATAAAAACCAGGGGTGCTTGAAGAGTTTCTTGCTTGGTGAACACATGGAAGTGTTGGGAGAGTGGCGTGCCTGGGGAGGGCATGGCAGCTCAGTTCCTGTACCGTGCCTTGCACTCACTCTCTTTGCCCATCTAGTTGTTCCTGAGTCTATAACCAGTGGGTCTGAAGTACAGGTGACAAGCTCAACTTGCAACAGGCATGTCAAATGAATGCAGGGAAAAATGGCAGTCTTGTAGACCTGCACAATTGACCAATAGAATCTGATGCTATGTCCAGATAGATAGTTTCAGAATTGAGGTGAATTATAGGACACCAACAGGTAATTCTGAGAATTGTGTGTTGGTGTAAAGAGCTTACACACACACACACACACACAAACACACACACACACATTAGAATCAGGGGCAGAGCCCTGGCTGGTGTAGCTCAGCGGATTGAGCGCAGGCCTGTGAACCACAGGATCACAGTTCAATTCCCACTCAGGGCACATGCCTGGGTTGCAGGCCAGTTTCCAGCAGGGGACCCACAAGAGGCAACCATACATTGATACTTCTCTCCTTCCCTTCCCCTCTAACGATAAATAAATAAAATCTTAAAAAAAAAAAAAAAGAATCAGGGGCAGAAACCTAATTTAAGCCCTAGAATCAATGGATGCTAAATCATCAATTATAAAATCTATAAAAGTTGGTTAAAACACAGAAGATCCAAAGAAAAGCAATTTAAATATTAGCCATTAATTATCTCATATGTTCAGAGCTCTGGAGGTAGAGAAATCGCAGGGTTGGTGAAATGGCTGTGCAATACCATCAAGGCCCAGGGTTCCTCCATCTTATTATGTTGCCATCCACAATAAGTCTACACATGTTTGATTTCTTCCCTCACATTTGCCCTATTCATGCCTTGTCTTACTGCCTTTTCTCTGGGGCTCACATCCTTGTAAGTTTTGCTCCAAATACCTTTTTTCATTGTACAATTTTATTGGCTGAAATATATAAAAATCAGGTTTGGTTAGCAAGGAAAATGGTGTGAGTGATTGCTGGATATGATACCTGCTATAACCAATGTGCCTGTATTGTATTCTTATCAACCAAGTAGTTTTCCATGCCTAGGATTCTAGAGGATCTAATATTTGTGAACAAGGGATAAGGACTGTGAAAATGAGACCATTTTTCATATAGTTAAGGTCATTAAGGCCATAGAGTTTTATTTAAAATAGAATCAGCCCTGGCTGGTGTAGCTCAGTGGGCCTGTGAACCACACGATCACCGCGGTTCGATTCCCAGTCAGGGCACATGCCTGGGTTGCAGGCCAGTTTCCAGCAGGGGACTCACGAGAGGCAACCATACATTGATATTTCTCTCCTTCTCTCTCCTTCCCTTCCCCTCTAAAGATAAATAAATACAAAATCTAAAAAGAAAACAAGGAAGTTATATTTCTACTTTAAAAATAAATAAATAAATAATAAAATAAAATCATAATTCCTCCTCCCAAATGGTACAGAATGTATGAAATTAAAACTCTAGTAAAATCTAGGAATTTTTTTCTGAATCAATATCACAATATATTTTAATTAGTTGGATTAATTCACTGAAAGCCACAAAAAATAAATTTGGTGTCTCAAAGAGAAAATACAGAGTTTATTAGATTAATTCTTTCAGTCTTGCCCAGTTTTTATGATGTTAAATAGATTATCCTGAGTGATAAAAGGGATGCTATAATCAGGTAAGAGCACTACCATTAGTTTTAAATGGCGTCCTGTCTATAATTAACTTGGAAATCTACCATAATTTTTGTCTCTTATTCAGGCCCAGCCATTTTTTCTTTCTTCCTTCCTTTCTTTCTGTCTTTTTCAAAATTATTTTTGGACCTAGCTATTTTCCTGTGAGATAGTAAGATTTTGTTTGTTTAATGCTATCCTTCCACAAGATCCCAAAAATGTAACTTGCATAATTAACTTACTTATATACTACCAACAGAAACTCACTTTTTCAATATAAATGATTTCCCTCATTGTCAGGATTTAATGGGGCATATTAAAGGAGAATGTAGATTCATAGAAACTTTAAGAACTCTTCCTCTCAAGCTTGCATACAAAAGAAAGTCAAACTTGGTTAAATAAAGGGACTTTTAATTATCTTCAAAGGCAAAAAAACAGTCACTCAGCTTCACAGCAGGGAGAGATGCCTTCCCCCACAAAAAATCTACATAACATTTCAACTCTTGAGAACTGTTCAAAAATACAAAGGAAAGTGTCCTTAGGAAAATGTGAGCCACATCCTAGGTTAAAACAGTTTGTATGCCAAAATTTGCAAAAGAAAAAAAAGTAAAAGCTCAATTTAAACTTTTACCTATGCCTCAATATAATTGATCTGTCATGACCCAAATATTCCAACAACTATTACACAATTGGGATAGAATGCAATATGGCTTTTATGTAAACTGTTCATTGATGAGTGGCAAATGAAGGAAAATTGAAGAGTAATTTTAAGAACTATGATGAGAAGTGTGGTTATTTTATAAAAAGTGTGATCATTTTGTACCACACATTTAGAGTGCATCAGTTAAAGCCCAATTACAAAAATGAAATCATTCTAGGCAAATTTTTAAAAATTGATTTTAGTACAGGGGACTGCTTACATGGATTTTGGAAGACTTAAAATGGAACAATGCAAAAATAATTGTAGAAAACAGCTACCACTGCCTGCCGTGCACTAGGGGAGGAAATGGAGGACATCGGGCGATCAGAATCCAGTATTTCCAATGACAATCCTCACAAATCTTGGGCTCAAGCTTAGGGGCTGGGGACCCCACCCAGCCCTGCCACCACCTCAGGAGTTCCGGGAAGAAGCTTGTGGAACAAGAGATTCTTTCCTCTTTCTCTCTAACCTCTTCCTTTTTTCCTCCCACCCTTCCTCTTCCTTTCTTTCTTGTCATATTTAGTATATTCAATAATATAGTTTGCAAAAAGTAATCCTAACCTGAAATATCTAGAATACGATATCAATTTTTAAAATCAATTTCATTTGATTCATTGAAACTTTTCTCTTGAGAACATCCAGCATGGACTCAATCAAACTGAGGTCCTAATCTTCCCCTTCCCAGTCCACACTTTTCCCTTCAGACACACACAAATCTGCTCCACTATGTTCCTCTCTCAGACGCTGGTAATTCCATTCTTTCCATGGCTTAGGCCAAGACATGGAGTTATTCTTGACTTAACTCTATCTGGAAATCCTGTAGCCTCTATCTTCAAATCTATCTTCAAAATATAGCCAGAGTCAAGATGGTTCTTATCAACTGCATTGCTACATCCAAGTCCTCATCAGCACTGTTTTTGCATTACTATAGCAGTGAGGTTATTTCCCTGACTTCATCTTGGCCCTCCTCCTGCACAAGCACAATCCGTTTAGGAAACAGGGCAGATGACATCTCTCCTAAATATCCACACGCTCTAAACTCTGCTTCCCTCAGTGTTTGCTCAAATGTCACCTCTGCATTGATGCTTTGCCTGATCACACTGTTAAAATTGTTTTAACAGTGAACTTCTTGTACTTACAATCACATTCCTTTTTTCTCCTGGAGGACTTATCACTAATCAATATTCTCTATATGCTACTTTTCAACTAAATTTATGTTTTGACTCTACTCACTAAAATATAGGCTCTGTAATCACAGAAGAATTTGACTGATTTTTTGTTCTTTTTTGTCCTGTGAGCATTTGGAACATAATTGGTGAAACATCTATGATTGGTGAATGAATTAATCAGTGAGCAAATAAACAGGTAGAAACAAACACTTCTTTAGTTCTGTTTTCACCTTAAACAATACAAAGATATGTTATTGTCCAGTCTTTTCATTTCATCTTGACTTTTTTTGCCAAAAAATGTTTTATAAAGTCATTGATAGTTTAGATGTACCTGAGTGTTTACCTTTTCTGTGTACATATATATTATCATAAAATAATATAGACAGACATAGATTATTTTATGCCTGTACATATAGTTGACGCTTGAACAATGGAACAATGTGTGTGTGTTGGGGGGGGGGGGTAGGCACACCTATCAGGACGCCAGAGTTGATAATCCACATAAAATGTTGACTACCCCAAAACTTGACACAGCCATCCCTGGGTATCCACATGCAAGGTATTTGTTCCAGGATCCCCTACAAATACCCAAATTCACATGTACCAAATCCCCTCATATAAAACGGCATAAAACAATACACACAGTGGGCCCTCCACATATGTGGGTTCCCAACTATAGATCTGAAATAGTTTTTGACCCATAGTTCTTTGAATCTGAAGATACAAAATCTAGAGATTCAAAGGGCCAACTGTGTACTCATTGAAAAAATATCTGCAGTTCAAACCCATGTTGTTCAAGGGCCCACTGTATTTTATTCGATAGTCATTCTTTTATCTCAAACCTTCCTTTTGGGGTCAGTTTCCTTCTTTTTAAAGTATATCTTTTTAAATTTCTCTAGCAATGTCTATTGGTTCAGTAAAACCTAAAAATATCTTTTCTACCTTTATCCTTAAATAATAGTGTAGCTGGTTATAAAATCAAATGTTGCCAGAGTTCTTTTAGAACACTAAAAATATAATTCTATTGTGTGCTATCTGCTTTTGTTATCTCCTTGATTGAGAAGTTCTATGACAGTCAAATTGTCATCCCTTTCCAGGTAAACTGAGGCTTTTACTCTGATTGCTTTTGATATTTTTCTGTTTGTGAATCATTTTAATCCATGAAGCTGAAGATTCATAATTCTAGAAAATTTTAACCAATCTCCTTCCATGTTTTTTTCTCTCCCATTCCATTTTCTTCTCCTGAAACTTCTCTTCAGTGTATATTACCTTCTTAATCTCCATTTTCTATATTTTTGAACAAACATTTTTTATTTTCCATCTATTTACATTACTATTCTGCATTTGTATCAGTTCCTTGCGGTCTATTCAATGTTTTTTTTTTCAGTAGTGTCTCATCACATTTTAATTTGAATGATTATATATATTAGAATTTCTACTAAGTTTGCTTTTGTCAAATATGACCTTTTTTAATACTACTTTCTCCTTTTTTCATTTTTTACTCTCTCTTTGTATTTTCTAAATTATTTTAAACATGGGTAATACTAAAAGTTAGAATAAGAACCAGTTAATCTCATTATGTAGAGTTGTCAGAGATCCAACCTAGCTTTTACTTAATCTCATTTAGATGTTATCACCTAAATATGTAAAGTGAGTGTGATAATCTTACCTCAAAGAAATTTTCTGATGTGCACTATGAAATGCTTACTGTCATAATGTAGGCACTCAATAAATAATAACTTTCCCCTTCTCTAAAAACCAAGTAATAGAGATAATACTGTAATTGAATGCAGGTCCAGCTGCCCTCCACTTTGAAAGCCTCAAGAGGCAGGTGCCAATGTAAAGGAAAGTGGTTTTATTCAGGTGCTGGCAACCTGGAAGATGAAGGTCTTCATCTCAAAGACCATCTCAACATCTTAGTGCAGACAGGGACTTTTATAGGGAGGGAAAAGAACAAAAAGAACACAGAGATAGGGGAAAGGCTGTGGAAGGGCAGGCAGCGTCCTTGAGAGTCCTGATAAGGATCTTTAATGTCAGCATCCTGAAGCCGGTCAATGCCTGCCAAATTCCTGCAATTGCGTGATCTGCATCACCCAAAGTCATGATCATGGCCATTTCTTGTAGAAGCAGGAATGGGAACCGCTGGCATTTGCGATACACTTACAAAGAAACTGTCAGTATGTGAGTTCTTTTTATCAATTTGTTAGTACATTTTATTCTAATTCTATTTCATGGTAAGTCAGAGTAGTATAAAGTTTTTATCCCCTATTATAATATGTGTATTATAGAAGAAGAAGAAGAGAAAATATATAAATGTTTCTTTCGAAATACAACAGATCGTGTTCTGGTTTGTGTGTAAGTGTATTTTACTTCTGAAACTTCAAACAGGCTTGCTTGATCTTGTTCTTTAATGGTTCACAAGTTTTTGACAAATTATTTTAAATTAATTCTAGGCACTTTGAGCCAAATAACTAAAATTAAAACAGCTGAAAGGAACCAGCTACACAAAACTGAAAGGTTTCACTTTGAGGATCTCATTTTATACCAGAAAAGAGCAGTTGATTAGTTTCATTACAGAAGTTTGCTAAGCTTAAAAGATGACATTAAAATTGCTTCATGATAGAACTTCATTTTTAATACATAACATTTCATAGAACATTTGATTATACTAGTCACTATGCTTTGTAAAGGAGCTGGAAGGTAATAAATGCCATTAATTAAATAATAGAATATAAAATTTTGGAAGTCAAATGATCAGAAAATACACCACACAATTGTAAGTACTTTGCACACCATGGCACAGTTAGTTTCCATAGATGTCACCATTCTGCAAGTACCAATTTCCCATTAAAATGATCCCTAATATAGCTAAAGCTCTATCCAGAAATAGTCGTGATGGATGTAGTAATCAAGTTGAGTTAATTCTTCCATGATGACCCTAATGTTCTGTAAAATAACTGATACAAAATTCCCCATTTTAGTTTTATTGCCTTGGGTATTGCATTTTTTATTTGACTCTAACACAATACTCTTTCTCCAATTTCAATTGTCAAAAAATGCAAATATGAAGAATGGAACTCCATGCCAAATTCATTAAGAAAAAAGAGAGAACCCAAGTAAAATCAGAAGTGAAAGAGATTACAACCGACATCATAAAAGAATACTATGAACAATTATATCCCAACGAATTGGACAATTTAGAAAAAAATGGATATATTTCCAGGAACATGCAACTTTCCAAGACCAAACCATAGAGAATCAGAAAATCTAACTAGACCAGTTACTAGCAATAAAATTGATGCAGTCATCAAAAAACTCCCAACAAACAAAAGCTTAGGGCCAGTCGGCTTCACAGGTGAATTCTACCAAATAGTTAAAAAAAAAAAACTATCTTTCTCAAACTGGTCCAAAAAATTCAATGAGGCCAGCATTATTCTGAAGCCAAAACCAAAAATGCACAAAAAAGAGAGCTAACAATCCAATGTTATTGATGGACCTGAAGGCAAAAATTCTCAACAACATACATAAATGTTGAATCGGAGCAGCTGGGGGAGAATCTGCTGTGACAAATCATTTTATTATTTTTTAATAAAAGAGAATTATATAAATGAAGTTCTGAAAAATATCCTGAAGAATGACAATCTTTTAACTGCAACCCACAACTGTCTAATCCTGACAGGCCACCCACTGGAGTGGCAGTCTTTATCATGCAAAGAAACACAGAGATCAGCCAGAAGACAACAGCCATTGCCCAAAGAAGGTATCCGACCTGACTACTCCCAGATTTTATAGTGTGTTCATTTATCGAGCTGGAATTTTACAAGTCCTGAGTTGTAGTGATTTTCTTCTAGAGATGAAGTGCATTTCCTTGGAATATGTTTTCACAGATCATGTTTCTTGGCTGGTCGCTTCTTAAACTAGTGATATGCATTATTTTTATGAACATGTAGGGTTGAAAATAGAACGCTGCACCCTCCACTAGCTGCAAATATAACAGACTTGTTATTTGTATTGGTGAAAAGTAAATCTACTGAATTCTAAATTCAATGTATAGGACTAAAAATAACTCCAAGTGCATTTCTGCTCAAAAGGCAATTAAAATTAACATAAAACAATGATAATTCATTCAAACAATGCATTAACTCTAGCAACTCTGAATGGCCATACATCTCCACCTATGAAGCCTTGTAATGCCCGTTTTTCCAGAACAAGAAGACAAAATTCTCAAGCATGTTTATATTATAAGCAGTGGGATTCTATGTACCAATATCCCATTCAAAGCTTGCAGAAATTTAGATTTTTGATGAGAGAGTCAGGATGTTACCCTATATAAATTGATTTTACAGGGAAAGAAATAACTTTTATAAATTGATTTAGCATATCCATAGACAAGACAACAGGTTTTTTTCATTGAATTCCAGACACCTTAACAAATAACAAAACAGAATTTGGGGGAAAAATGTCTCCTTAAACTTATGGTAATATGTGTTTCTCTATTTTAAATTATACTGTCATAAACTGCAAGCATTTCTGGGTAAAAAAAAATATTGCAACTGCAAATAGTCACTTCAATATTCTGTTGATAGGTAATCCTCACATATCACAACAGAAAGAGTTGGGTGTTTTGTTGTTGTCATTTTATAGTTAAAATAAAGTTAATGTAAAATCTAAGCCCTCCAATGGAAATTTGGGGAGAAAAATGAAGCTTTCTTGTGTTTTAAAACATAAAAAATCAAAAAGTAAAATCTGTTTTGAGGTGCTTACTTAAACACATAGGTAATTCTTTGGGAATAGATCATTAGATCGATATGATTCTTTTATAAGGAGCTTTTAAATAGTCTAAATTATTGTCTATCTGTATCTTTGTGTGGAAGAGCTGGATATTGTAACCAATACAGTCTTTATTTAATAGCTAATGCCGCTTTGTCCATTCGATGAATGGGAGCAGGCTGAATTTCTCTAGTCAACAGTATAAATCTTGGCCTTTATTATCAGACACAAAAGTTGTGCCGAAAGTCCAAATACAGGGGCTTGGCATTAGGATGATCCCTTTGCAACCAGCAGCTGGGAAAGCTGCATTAGGACAACCTTTGACTTTTCAGAGAACAGAGAAAAAAATTCATTCACTCAGCCATTCTCTATCAAAACAACTCTCACAGAAGTATGTTAAGGAACCTTTCTCAGCATTAACTAACGACTTTAGGAGCTGACTTAATTAAAGGAAATGAAATGAATCTAGGCCTAGACTCACAGGTGATTGATTCATCGAGGGCCTACTTTTGGCAAAATATTGAAGGAGGCATGTGCTTTCCTTTTAGTAGAGAGGTAGCTTTAATATCATAGAGACAAGATTGACATTTGCTATGGACCAATTTGTCTGCCCCCAAACCCACGTGTTAATGCTCTAAGTCATGATGTGATGGTATTTGGAGATGGAGCTTTGGGGAGATAATTTGGTCATGAGGGTGGAGCCCTCGTAATGGGACTGGTGCCATTATAAGAAGAGACACAGATCTCTCTCTCTCTCTCCACCCCCCATATGAGGACACAGCAAAAAAAAAAAAAAAAAAAAAAAAAAAAAAAAAAAAAGCCAACTATAAGCCAGGACAGGGTCTTCACCAAGAACACCAGAAATTGGCTAACACCTGGATATTAGACTTTCTGGCTTCCAAAACTGTGAGAAATAAATGAACGTAGTTTAAGCTAAACAGTTTAAGGTATCTTGTTACTGAAACCTGAGTGTGCAAATACAGTTTGGACCACAAAACTTTGCATTCCAATTCCAGCTAGGCTTTTTACTAGCTTCATGATTTTGAACAAGTTAATTCATCTCCATGAACCTTAACTTCTTCATTGTTGAAATGAAATAGTGTGTTTTTCAATGTTTAAGTGAGAGTACATATGCAACCACTTAGCAAAATACTTACTGTCTACTAGTTGATCAGCAAATCTTAGCTTTCTTCCCTTGCTTGGCATTTCACCTTCTCTCATTATATCTCCATTCAGAAGACCCTTCTTCTACCTTTATTCATTCTGTCTTTATTCAGGAGACAGTAAATGATTCCTGATGGCCTAACAATTTTTTGTACAACTATGTGTTATATGTTCCAGAATACATATTTATTTTTACTAGCAGCCTCTGAAACAATAACTGAAACACAAAACAATGGTGGAAATCTTAAAAATGGGTCAGTATTAAAATACCTAGGGGGAGGCAGTTGGGCCTTTGAACATTTCATAGGTTTTACGAGGTAGATGGTGGTTTCATTACAAACACATGGAGAAAAGCCATTGAATATAAACTATAAAGACAAAACAGTCATTTGGATAATTTATGTGTATTACCAAAGTTGGATATAAAAGTTAACATATTCTTCCTTCACAAAGTACTATCACGTGCTGTAAGACCTTACATGAATTGACCGTGACAATTTCTCGGACTCACAGGGCATTGGTCTCCCTCTCTTTCGTTGGACTCCAGTGACCTGTTTTCTGGTTGTCTTTTAAGAACACCAGTCTCATTCACTTTTAGGGCCTCTCCATTTGTTCCTCTTACATATTAGAAGATGATAAGTGCTATGGAAACAAAATCAAGGTGAGGCAATCAGAAGCAGAGAGTTAAAATTTTGATCACTGGAAATGTGGCATGTACACAAAGATTTGACGGAGATGAGACAGTAATCATTCAGGTATCTAAAGGAAGAACATTCTGGGCAGGGGCATCGGCCAGCACAAAGGCCTGAAGTTGGAGTATAAAGAATAAAGGAAGTAAACTAGGAGATAAGTGGTAATTTAGAACAGAAAATTGATGTGATATAATTCACTGCTTTCAAAAAGCAACCTGGATGTTGTGAGCAGAATCAATTAGGGTTTCTCGACTTTGGCACGATTGATGTTCTGCAATGGATAAGTATTTGTTGAGGGTTGTCCTGTGCACTATTTAGCAGCATCCCTGGCTTCTACTCACTCCATGTCAATAACAAACACTCCCCTACTTGTCACAACTAAAAGTATCTCCAAATACTGTCAAATATTCTGTTCGGTGGTGGGGAAAAATCATTCCTAGTTAAGAATCATCACCTTAGGGGAAAAAGTAGAGGCTGAAATGTCACCTCTGCATAGACTTCTCTGCTAGATCTAAAGCAGTGACCAGCAGCCCCAGCACCCTCCATCATAGGACCCTGTTTTGTTGTCTTCAAAGTACATATCCCACCCTGAGAAATTATCCTAGCTCTTCATTGGTCTACTTTGTTTATTCATTGTCTTTCTGCCTAATGGTATTATTAGCTCCATAAAATTAAGGACCTCGTCTGCATTATTCATTGCTCTGTTACCTAATGCCTTGAGTTTTGCTGAAAATCACAGCTGAAACCTCTTAAGATTTTACATTATTTTTCCATTGCCTGAGCTATAACTCCAGGATGAAGATGGAAAGAGATGCGAACTACATATGGATGGCTCATAAAACAGTATCAAACAAAACTGGAGCAAACCTTACTGCTTGGGGTGGAGCAAAAACTGCAGGATGATCAGTTAGTCCCCCAACTTTACCCTCCAGTTATTTTTTAAATAAAATTTACATTCCATAGAAAGTTTCTTTAGATGCCTAGATGATATCCTATTCCTGAGTAACATTTCAAGTTCTAGTCTATATTGAGATGTTTGCAACCACTGTGTATCCCGTACCTTCTATAGAGCAAGGCTGGAGGGAGGATGCAAAAAAATTCATATTAAAAAATAACATTCTACTGTTTATTATCCAGTGAAGTGCCTCAGCACATTGTGGCTACTCCAGGCAAGACCTGAACAGTATATTATACATTCTCTACGCTTTACTTCAACCTCTGCAATAGGACTCTGGTGACTTCAGAGAGGTCAGCAGTAACAAACTAGAAATAAGAATCTTGGGTTTTACTATCAATCTCTTTTCACAAAACTCACAAGAGGTTGAGAAGTGAAAGGGTCCATTAATTCATTCATTCATCTTACAAATGTCCACTGAGAACCTTCTTGTTCCAGCCATTAAGTGAACCGCTGAGAAAAACTGAAGGTCTTGTGTAGTCTAGTCAGGGAGCTATGAATTAATTATACAATTAAACATTCTGATAAGTGCTATAAAGGGAAAGTAGGATGTTATAACATTTATTACGTGGGGGCTAAATCTAATCTCAGGAAATCAGGGAAGACTTCCTTGAGGAAATAACATTTGAAATGAAATCTATAAGTTGAGCAGGTACTGCTAGGTGAAGGACGGTGGTTCCAGAAAGAGAAATAGTCATATGTCATAGTAGCCCCACAACAGAGAATGGAAGGAATTCCATATGTTCTCTATAATGAAAAGTATTTTAGCTGACTTCCAGTCAAGATGGAGGCATAGGTAGACATGCTTCACCTTCTCCTGTAACCACAAATAGGAATTACAACTAAATGTCAAAACAAGTAATACCCAGAACTGTTAGAAAACTGAACTGTATAGAAGTCCAACAACCAAGGATTTAAAGAATCCTTATTCATCCAGATGGGTAGGAGTGGTGGAGATGTGGAGAAATGGAGTGGAGAGGCAAAGAGATGCAGTATGACTCAGACAGTCACGAGCAGCAGCAGAATGGGCACAGGCAGTCCCACATTCATCTGTGAGGGATAAAAATTAGGAGGGATACCTTGGGAGTGAGCTATCTCAGCCCTAGAGCAGAACAAATAGCCCAAGGTCCCAGTGCTGGAAAGATAAATCCCCACAACTGCAGGCTGTAAAAACCAGCGGGGGTTTGGGCAGTGGAAGAAATTGCCAGGGTTTCAGAAAACTATGCTTAAAGGGCCCACATGGTCTTAAAACATACACAAACCCACCCACTTTGAAATTCAACACCAAGGCAACAGCTGGAAGGGCGTCGCTCACATATGGGGAGTGAGTGAAGTGACTGAAAATGGGGTAAGTGCCAGGCAAACCCTCCGCAGATATGCAGTGACACCGTTCCCTCTCCCAGTCCCCCCTGCCCCAGAGCCACAAAGCAGAGAAGCAGGTTGCCCTACCCTAGTGATTACCTAAGTTCCACTCCACACAATTTACAGGCGCCTTTTACAGGGAGTCAAAGCAGCTCTACCTCATACACAGAAACAAACACAGGGAGGCTGTCAAACTGAGGAGGCAAAGAAATATGGCCCAAATGAAAGAACTAAATGAAATGGAGATAGCCAACCCTATAGATGTAGAGTTCAAAGCACTGGCAATCAGGATAATCAGAGAACCCACTGAGTACAGCAAAAACACGAAGGAAGAAATGAAGGTTACCCTAAGTGAAATGAAGAAAAATCTACAGGGAACCAACAGTGAAGGGAAGGAAGCCAGAATTCAAATCAATGATTTGAAACATAAGAAATAAACATTCAACCAGAACAGAAGAAAGAAGTAAGAATTTTAAAAAATGAGAATAGTATAAAAGACTCTGGACCATCTTCAAATGTACCAACATCCGAATCATAGGGATGCCATAAGGAGAAGAGGAACAACAAGAAATTGAAAACTTATTTGAAAAAATAATGAAACAAAACTTTCCTACGTTCATGAAGGAAATAGACATACAAATCCAGGAAGCACAGAAAGTCCCAAGCAAGATGGACACAAAGAGGACCACACAAAAACACATCATAATTAAAATGCCAAAGCTCAAAGATAATCTTAAAAGCAGCCAGAGAAAAGCAGAGTTACCTACAAAGGAGTTCCCACAATACTATCAGTTTATTTCTCAAAAGAAATATTGCAGGCAAAAATGGACTGGCAGGAAGTATTCAAAGTGGTAAATAGCAAGGACCTGCAATATAGATTGCTCTATCCAGCGAAGCTATCATTTAAAATGGGAGGACAGATAAAGTGCTTCCCACACAAGGTAAAGCTAAAGGAGTTCATCATCGCCAAGTAACATTACATTAAATGTTAAAGAAAAAAATCAAAACAGTAAACATTAAAAAGGCAACAAGTTCACAACTATCAACAACTGAATCTAAAACAAACAAACAAAGTAAGCAAAAAGCCAGAACAGGAAGAGAATTGTAGGCATGGAGATCATTTGGAGGGTTATCGGCTGGGAGAGGGAAGGAGCAAGATGGGGAAAAAGTTGCAGGTATTAAAAAGCATCATTGGTAGGTACAAAATAGATGGTGAGATGTCAAGAATAGTATAAGAAATGGAGAAGCCAAATAACATATACATACAATCTATGAACTAAGTGGGGGTGGGGGTGGATTGCTGGAGGGAAGGGGAGTACCTAGCAGAGGGGGACAAAGGAGGAAAAAACAGGACAACTGTAATAACATAATCAATAAAATATACTAAAAATAATTTAGTGCTTGTCATATGATCTTAATCAGTTCACTAAATGAAGAATGTGCACAAATGAGCTTTACACGCTATTAGCTTAAACTTTATTTTAAGCCTATTAAATACTAACAGGATTCCTAGAAGAAGGAAATAGATACTCTACAGACATTTGCAAGTTAAGTGAATTAATAAACAGATTCTTTCATCTCCTGGTCTGTTGTAGTTAATGTGAAAAGAGGCTGGAGGTAAAACCCAAGATTCTTATTCCTAGTCTGTTACTAGTTCCTGAGGCCTCTCCAAGCAGGCAGGGTCTACAATACAGTAGTACTACTCCTCACGCGTCTCACTGCACTTGGGCTGATGTTTTAAAGTACTGCTGAAACAATGCACGTGTCCTTCAGAGATTAACTTGACAAGATATTAAAAATGGATAACTGTGAGTTAGGAAAGAACTGGGATAAGGAGGAGAGGGCAAGGAAAAAAGAGTGCCTACTGGAATAAACCACAGAGACATAAGGAGAACCTGAACTTGGCTTGAGAAAGTAGGTTGAAATGAAGAGAAAGGGATAGCTTGTAGTAAAACTGAAGAACTAGAATCATTAGCACAGAACAACTGATTGGCTATCAAGATGGAGACTGGAAACGTACAGTTTAATTGCATCAATTTGCTCTTTCTGTGGTTAAAAAGGGAGGAAAGGTTTTTAAAAATCCGCGTTTCACCCCTCCTCACCATCCAAATCCTCCCTTCAGAGAAGTAGAAGGATTGTTGAGGGGAAGTTGTCTGGTTGTTCTCATGTCAGATTAATTTTCTGCATCCCCCATATGCCAATCGTCACACAGCCTGTTCTAAATTTTGATCTGGTGCATTATTGATGAGCTCTTAAAAAGATCAGAACGACGATCTCCCACTCTCTTTCTGGAAGAAAAAAAAACTTGCTGCAAAAAGAACTGGCAATTTTGACTAATGTGAACCATCCAACAAATCAATTAATCATACGTAAGACAGACTTTTTTGCCAAACCTAATATTAATTTATTAGATAAGTGTCTTTGAGGGCCTACTGTGTGTCAAGCACTATGCTAATTAGCTTCGCATTAACATTCCATGACTAGAGCTTTCATGTTGTGAAAAAGGAAAAATTTGCCTTTAGCTAATCTTAGTTCTAAAGATGTCTCTTACTTATTAGGACCTCAAACTGAGCAGGTCAAAATTTTTTTCAGGAAAGAATCTTACAGTTCAGCACACCTGAGAGATTTTCATTTCTCAAGGTTGTTTGTTCATTCTTAGTTATTTCTTGGTAGAGTGTGTTCTTTTTTTATACGAGTTCTCTACACCTTCATTTGAACACTTGTATGTAGAATCCAAGTTCTGTATTTCAAACATAACAAATGTGATAAGTAACACTGATTTTGAAGTGCACCAGATAAAATCCAGACTGTTTTTATATACCACATCTGCTAATTGACAGGTATGACCAGTGAAGAGGCAGAAGAAAAAATGTTTATGTTTGTAGACATAATCTTAACTGAGTTCAAAAAAATAAACATCTGGCCCTGGCTGGTGTAGCTCAGTGGATTGAGCGTGGACCTGCAAACCGAAGGATCGCGGTTTGATTCCCAATCAGGGCACATGCCTGGGTTGTTCCCAGCAAGGGACGCACTAGAGGCAACCATGCATTGATATTTCTCTCCCTCTCTCCTTCCCTTCTCCTCTAAAGATAAATAAATAAAATCTTTTAAAAATTAAATAAATAAAAAATAAGCATTAATTCCTTTAAAAATTATTTTTATAGACTTACTGAAGGATTTTTAATTATTGTATTTTAACTCATTGATAACTCATTTTAAATTTACAACTGACTCTTTTATTACTGCAGTAGAAATATGTGCTTCTAGTAGAATATTAAAAAAAAACATAAAACAGAGAAGGAGGAGGAGGAGGAAGAGAAGGGGTAGGAGAAGAAAAAAAAAGAGAAAAGTACATTCATTATCACACTATCCAGGAGTTTCTGTGAATATCTTGTTTTGTCTCCTTTCAGATATATTTTTATGATAGATTTTTTTCCAAACTAAAATATAATCATACTTACATGCTGCTTTGTAATGATTACCCTGAATAAAACACCACACCACAGTGTCAGGAAGTACTCTACAACACACTCCTAGTGATGAAATATTATTCAGACATTATATATATAATTGTATGCACCATGATTTCTGTAATCAATCCCTAAGTGTTTGGTACTGACATTGTTTCTAAAATATGTTATAATAAATAGATTTGTCCTTATGTACTTGCAATTCATTTAAATGTTTTCTTAATATAGCAGACATTGTCACTGGCCTGTCCATTCCTGGAGGAGCAGTTAACCTGTTTCCACCTGTCACTGCATGCATATTTATGGCTGAATGCTTTTTGCATTATTGTGGAGGTCATCAGCCCAAGCAGGCTGGTCTTCCAGGGAATGAACCCTCCCAGAAGCAGCTCTCCACTAGGAACTCTCCAGAGTCAGTGCATAAGTGCCCTAACTCCCTCTCCTCTTAGGTGAGATCATTCTGGGCACATATTCATAACATTTCCAGAGTTGCCCCTCGGAGTAAGCCCCAGCAGCCCACTGTGGCCAATGCATCTTTTCTCAGCCGTTTCATAAACAACCTGCACATAACTTTTTCTCTTCCTTTTTCACCTGAGATTGCTTCTGTGTGTACTTAAAACACGAAAATAGATTCCAAGGAATGAGATTGTTGGTTGAAAAGGAAATCGATTTTAAGATTTTTGATATACATTACTAAGATGCCCTCTGTAAATGCTTTACATTTCTGCCATTTACATGATTTTCACCAGTCTCACCAAAAAGTATCATTTTTTAAAAGATTATATCTATTTTCAGAGGGGAAAGGAGAGAAAAAGAGAGGGAGAGAAACACTGATGAGCGAGACAGACATTGACTGGTTCCTTCTCACACACCCCCAACTGGGTTCTTGACCCGCGATCCAGCAAGTGCCCTGACCAGGAATCATACGGGCAACCTTTCAGCTGATAGGCCAGTGCTCAGTCCACTGAACCGCACCACACAGGGCGGAATCATTTTTTTAAATGCCAATTTTGATAGGTAAAATAAGCATTTATTTTTAATTTATTTTTTTCATTAATAAGACAGTTTATCTTTTTGTAACTATGTTCATTTATATTGTTTCATTAATGACTTGCCTGTTCATATTCTCAGCCTATATTTTAATTGGAAAAGATGTTTTTCACCAATATACAAGAGCTCTTTTAATGTTAGAATATTAGCTCTTTTTTTACATACATCTTAAAATTAGCTAAGATTTTAAAATTTGGATTTTTTGCAATTACAAACCATCAACCTTGCAACCAGCTAAAAAACTCATTCTTCATTTAGGCTGTGTCTGGCAAACGGTAGGAACTATGAATGTCTTTACTGTCAAATCTTTATTAAAAAATGCATTTCTTGAAAAAAGACTGCGACAGTAATTTGATTCTATTGTTAGAGTTGTTAGCCAACACACCTGTTAAATACTGAATTCTCTATTTGAAACAAGACTGTGGGTTCTTTTACTAGGACACCATGGATACGTCTATTATGTAACACTGAATTACATAATCTCTCTGCATCCCTACTGCCTCATCCAAGGGACCACTATTATTAAGTCAAGCTTCAAATGTATGTCAGTAGAAATTCCTAGGAATAAAATTAGCTTTTTAGAGGGATTGCTGGGTCAAAAGGCAGATCTATTTTTAATTTTTTGAGGTATCTCCATACTGCTTTCTACAGTGGCTGCATAGTGCAAAAGAGTTCCTTTTTCTCCACATCCTCACCAAGGTTAATTGTTTATTGATTTATTGATGACAGCCATTTTGAAAGGTGTGAGATAGTATCTCATTATGGTTTTAATTTGCATTTTGCTGATGATTAGAGACATTGAGCATCTTTTCACAGTATATAAAGAGATAGAAAAGATGGAAAGAGGAAACTTATAACAGAATTGTAAAAGCTAATAAACATATAAAATCTCTACCTAAATAAGAGACTTTAATATATATTTTTATATGAAGTTTTACCAAGCGTATTAGCAATTTTTTAAATACAATGGTAAGATACAGTGTTGGCCAGGGTATAAGGATAATTTCCACATCCATTAACAATGAGAGCAAAAAGTGTTTCTCATTTTTGGAAACAAACATGGCCTAAGAAACTGCTTATTCTGTTGCCCCAGCAACTTTACAACTAAGATATTTAACTCAAGGAAATAATCGTGGGTGTGTACTGAGATTTACCTACAGAGATAAGCATTATAGCATTGCATGTAATAGTGAAAAATGAAAAACAACTTAAGTCTCAAAAATTGGAGGTGGTTAAAATTAGAAACATTCAAATAATAGAGTACCATCCATCATTCATAAAATGATATGGTGGAAAAACAGTAATGATATAGAAATGCTTATGAAGTGTTAAGTTAAAAAGCTTGTAAAACATTTCATACAGTGGAAATTGGTATTTCATATGCACGTGTCAAAGTATAAGTGGAAGGATAGACACTGATATGTTTGTTAGCTGTGGTGATAGCTGAGAGAACTGTGAGTGATTTATTTTCTTATTTGGGTCTTTTCCATCACCTAAACATTGTGCAATAGCATTTATTATTTTTATACCTAGATAATTCTATTAAAACCAGGGATAAAACAAACCTCTTTTGGCCCAATTCTAAAATGGAGCAATTGTATATTACTCACAAGCGAGGCAATGCGGTATGGTTATTGCGGAGAGTGGAGCGAGCTTTTTATATCTCAGTTATCTGGAGGAAGTCATCCAGCTTTTGCTTTGGGGTGGGGCAGCCCTCCATCTGGGAGAGCTAATTAGTGATGATAGCCACAATCTGTAACTTTGCTGTTTTGCTTGAGTGAGAATTGTCTCTTTTCTTTGCAGACTGCCAGCTTGTTTTAGGAACTACACTTCAAGGTTATCTTAAAAAAAAAAAAAAAACAAACTCAGGGTTTTCAGTTTAAACTGAAGCCTCATTTATCAAGCAAGTTATCAAATAAATAAATGAGAGAAAGAAGGGAGGGAGAATGAGAGGGAGAGAGTTAGGGAGGGAAGGAGGGAGGGAGGGAAAATCATAGAAAATTCATTTTTGTTTAATTCTCAGACCACAAAAATGTCAGTATGAGGACAAATTTTCAAGGGTATCTAGTTCAAATTCATCAAACAGATGATAAAATTTAAGTCGGAGCAAGAAGGAAGCCTTTGGTGTTCCAACAAGATATTGACTCAGGTGACAGGAAGCAAATACATAGGGGTCACTTAGAAAAGCTTGTTTAACCTCTAGGTTTACTTTTCAGTCTCTTTTTTAATCTTCACCCAAGGATATTTTTATTGATTTTACAGAGGGAGGATAGCAGATGGCGGGGGGGGGAGAAGCAATGTCAGAGAGAGATATTGATCGGTTGCTTCCCGTCCAGCCTGAACCTGGACCAGGATAGAACCCTCAGCTGTTTGGTGTATGGAATGAAGCTCTAACAAACTGAGCCACCTGGCCAGAGCTTACTTTTCGGTCTTTATAGTCATTGCTAGGAGGCCTGGAAGATTTCCAATAGTATAATATGGTTGTCCTAATGGTCAAAGCCATGTTTAAATGTTTCGTTTTTATCTGTAAAGTCAGGGTCTGTAAAGGCTAAACCCTTCAAGGAACATGTATAAAGGACCCCTGGACAAAGCCAGTGGGGTAGGATTGAGAGTGGGAGGTGGGGGTGGGTGGGGTTGGGGAAAATGGTCGTAGGAAAATGGAGACAACTATACTCAAAGGACAATAAAAGAATAAAAATAAATTGTCATCTGACAGCAAAAAGAAAAAAAAGGCAAGACACTCAGGGAACTGCCCCATCTTGAAATCTGCAAGCCAATGAAATTAGCACACATACCCGAGTGAAATTCAACATTGATTTGACAGATTCCTTGAAACTGAAAAACCTCATATTTGACCAAGAAAATCAACATGGAAGGGGAAATGCAACTTAAAAGAAAACCAGGGTTGAAATGCCTTTTTGTAATGTACTAAGGATTAGAATCAAGACTAGAAGAAATCCACTCACAGAGCAAGACTCTAGGCAGCCTATTACATAAAGGGAAGCAGTGGAAAGAACATAGAAGTTGCCGTCTGTTGGACTCAGTGGAAATCCTTGAGCAGGTGGATTCCTGAACTCCAGCTTCTCTTATGTATAAAAGTGAGGGCAATACATCTTATTTTATGAGGTAGATATAAAAATTAAATATGTGAGTGCACATAGCTAACACATCATAGGTACTAAGAATTTCCTTCCTTCTGTCTAGTCTCCACTCACCGATTCAGATTGCACCGGAGCACAGTCCTGCTCTGCACTAAGAAGACAGAAGAATCTGTCTTCTTCTCCATGTCAATCATCTCATTTCCAACATTTTTCACCCTTCATGTCTGCAACCTGCTTACCATCCCATGGTACACTGTACCATGTATCCTGTAAATACACTATAATTTTTCAACCCCCGTGCTAAAGTGTGGGAGCAAACACTACCCTCAATGCTGGAGTGTGATTGCTCCTAAAAAGGAAAGATTAAGATTTATTTTTAATACAATGTTTTTGATCAGCGCAGCCTCAGATCAACAGGTATATGTGTGTGTGGAGAGGGGCCACTGAGTTGTACTGGCTGATGGAGACAAAAACCTCTGAGACTTTTTAACGCACAATGATAGCTAATATTTATTGAGTACTCTTGATGTATCAGCCACTGTTCTTGGTCTTCTATATGAAGTACTCGTTTAATTATCAAAGTGGTCCAGAGTGGCCATCATCATTATTCTTTCCATTTTATGGGAGAGAATACCAAGAGAGAAGCTATTTTTCAACTTACTATATGTTAAAGAGCTACACACAGACTACTATGTATAATCTGACACCAGCATCTCTGTGCCTTTTTGGTGATAAAAAGATAGTTAACAAAGATGCCAATAGTCCCGTAAGGAAGAGAAGAAGTTCTTTCTCCTGATATGATACTTGTACAGGTCAATCCATAAACCCTCACACGATGAAACAGAATCCCCAAGGTTCACATAACGGAGCCAAAGAATAGAAAACACATTCTTTAATGACTAACGCCAGGCCTAAGCAGGAGCAGGGGAAGAGGCTTACACCAAGGTGGCTGCGTCTTTTTCCATCAAAGGCAATAAGAGAAGCCCCTGAGCCCTCCAAGCTCCAAGTTTCTTGGAGGCTCCTTGGAATGGGTCAATAAATGAAGGAGAATCTGAATAGGCGGTCTCCAAGGTTCCAGAACTCGAATGCAGCCTCAGCATCCCACGCTTTGGTTTTACCACCTAATGGGTGTCTTCATAATGTTTTAAGAAGTGTTTTTTCTGTTTTGAAAAACTGAAAAGCATTTGTAGAAACTGTATTTCCTTAGGGTCCAAGGCACCAGTGATTTCATATGGCTATTTTGTGACCTTGGCCATGCCCAGTGATTTCTCTGAACATTAACTTCAACTCAGCCTTCCAGGGTTATTATAAGCAACAAATATGACATTTAGGAGAGGCACTTTTAACTTACTATTAATTACAACAATATTTGGCACATTAAAAACATTAGAGAACTGTGCCAATGAGTGACTCTCGTGACTCATCAACAAGAACACTTCTGACCCTTGGTTACTCATAGAGACAGCAATGTTTTCAAAGAATGGGATGCTGAGTCAGAGTCCGTTGGCATCAAATACCAACTGCTTACTGAATGATGAGACTATGGGAAAGTTATTTCAGCTTCTGAGCCTCTGCCCCATCCCTGCGAAGGGGAACCAACAGCAGGGTGGTTAGGAAGACTTACTTCAGGGAAGTCATGCCTCCGTATGCCTTCACACTTTGAAGAGGGCACAGGGCACTCTATGAACGCAAGCCCTGATGCTCTGTTAATATTTTGATGTCAGTTCTTCTCTCTCAAGTTTTCCACCTGCCTTGTCAGGGCGCCTCAAGGGGAAAACAGGCTTCAGGCACACTCTTTCCTCCAGGAGTGAATCCTGAGCCCCCACAGCTGACCTCCCTTTGCCAACAGGCATAAATATTCTGTAATTGCTTTGAAGTGTACTGGTAACAACACAGCCAACTGTTCCCTGGGATGACTCAGGCGTGGCTCTGAAACAGAACGGGTGCGTGCGGCAGGAGGCTGCAAAGCTCTGAGTCACTGTGATAGCTGCTGCCTTCTACCTCCAATGTTCACAGGTGCCTTCACAGCCCCACCTCCATGGGCCACCACTGGGCCCAAGGCTACCTGGGTGTTTCTTACCAACAACTGACCCAGCCACCTGCCACATATTCTCCTGCCTACTGACAGCCTAGACATCCCATCCCAGGACCGTCTCAAATGCCACCTCTCCAGAAAAGCCTTTCCAGATGACCCTCATCAGTACAAGTGACTCCCTATTTAATCCCTACCCCACAAGACATTGCAAGCCCATCTATTTTTAGGCACTCCTGACAATTTCATGTGGCCTTTTTGACTTGGTCTTAGGTCCTAAATTTGTTGAGAGTAAAAAATGTTATTTTATTCCTTCTATATTCCCTCAAAGTGTAATGCACACAGTGTTTGTTTTGTGTACAATAAAGTTATCCAAAATCCTAAAACACGCGTGACTTTGCAGTCTAGGTCTTAGAATGATATACTACCTCATACGACACATAAAGATTAAGAATGTTGGCAATAAATTTAACCATGTTTCATGTATTTTAAAATTCAGCATTTTATGTAAAAGCTTAATCTTTACACTGATAACATCATCGAGTTTTTGTCGAATGCTAAAAAAAAAGTGACCAGAAATATTTTGATAGAGCCAATTTATTTATTTGCTTTCTCCATGAGAAATTAGCTGATACAGCTACATGTTTCTAAAACTGTAACTTGCCGGACCTTCAGCCATTAGAGAGTTCTGGCGTCTGAATTTTAATAGCGTGCTACCACTTGAAGAGCTTGCTGTCACCACAAATATAAAATAACTAAACCAAGCACATTAACCCCTCCCTGCCTTTGTCAAGAATAACTTCCTATCTGTCCAATGGCTCCAAATTTTTGAGCCAAGTGCATTGTAAAATGAGACAGCACCGTACAGATATAATCTAGTACATTTTTACCTACAAAACTTTAGTTATTCCTGTCAAAATTTTATGCACATGTTTCCCTTCTCATCTATCTCTTTCTGCCCATTCTCCTGGACACAGAGTTCCGCCCCCGCCCTCCCAAGCCGCCCCCTCACACCTGGATTACAGAAGCGGTCTCTTGTCAGCCTCCTTAACCTTAAGCTTGCTTGATCTGGTCTATTTTAAGTGTAGCCTCAAAGCATTTTCTTCCTTAAATAGCACTTTCATAATGTTGCTCCTGTTCTTACAGACCTTTTACGGTTTGTGAGTTTTTACAACTTCCCAGCTAGACTCGTCTCCCTGACCTTATGTAGGTACCTTATTTTCCACCTGCCTCTCTCGTTGGGTGAGCTTCTGACCCATGTCACCAGCACACAAGGGAAGTGACTCAGCCCCCAAGAACAAAGTGAACTCTGTGCCAAGCACTGTGTGATGTGCTGCTTGGATGAAAGGCCACTGGCTGAGGATGTCATTATAAACTAGGGGAGACTGAACACAATTAGGCTATGTAAATTCTACACAAGGTAGAACTATGATGCTTAAGTGGACAAAAAGTGCAAGGTAGATATAAATTAGGAGGCTAGCTAGTGGATTGAACAGGATGGAAGGAACTCAGGCCAACGTGGCAGGGTTCTCCCCGGTCTACAGGAAGCACAGAGCTGAGCACTTCCCAGCTTTCACCCAGTCCTTCACCAATACTTTGCCTTTGCCCCATCTACTCATCCATTAGGACTTAGCTCAAGCCCCAACACTGTAATGGCGAGTCAGAAGACAGCTTCATTTGCGTTTCCCCAGACCCAGATCTGGAGACAGGGATTCCAGTGAGAGCAGTTTACTAGTGCTATGACCTCAAGGGCAATCCGGAAGGGAGGATGTCATATAAGAAAAGAAATGATCTATAAGGGGTTTATTGTCAAGTACACTGCCCCTATGGGTAACCAGAGTTTGAACCCAGAAGGCAAATCCGAGAAAAACAGTATAGAACACACACCTCAGAGTTATCCCATTTGAGGAGCAAGGGACTTGGGGTATTCTTACCACCAACTTGTCACTCATTGGTTGAAGCTTCAGGGGCTGGTCATTGGCTAGCCTTTCCAATCTCCCTTGCACTGTGGCAGAGCCACCCCCCTAGTTAGAAGTCCTCAGGTACAGGGATGTCCATGTAGGTCACCAGAAGTCTTCTTCTGGAGCCCTGGTTGGGTGAGGCCAGGAGGATGTGATCTGGCACCAACAGAGTCCTCGGCACAAATCAGCTACGAGCTCTAATGATGGTGTTGCCTCTGTCTCTTGTTCCGTATGTGCTTTTGAGAAGGTCAATCTCCTGAGTCTCAGTTTCTTCATCTTTAAAAGGGGGCTGAGTATTATTGATTTTTTAATATTTTTTAAATGGCAGAATCATTGATCCTTAAAGAATATCTGGAATAGAATCCTCACTTGTAAAACAAGCAAAAGCAGAATTGAGCAGGTTGAAGTGCCGGCAGGGTTCTTGGCTGAGGGACATCTTCTTGGGTGCCTATAGTTTCCAGAGCACAATGGGTAAAATGCTCTGCACCACTCAACAGTATCTAAGCTCCCCCTGGCATTACTGCGTTCTCTTTACCTCTACTAAGGTTCTGTGATGCTTAGTACTAGCAACTTAATTCTCTGCCAGGGGAAGGAAGGCACTGACCACTCATTGAATGCTCACTATGCACCAGACATCTTGACCATATTGTGTATGTAATCTCTGCAGTGATGGCTCAAGCACCTGTGTGGGGGAGAACAGTGATGGGCAATCAAGGCAGAGTACATCTTGTGGTGCTAGAGTTCTTAAAAGTGTGTTTGAATAACAAGTTAAGGACTAATTTCATTTAGACTATACAACCCATTTACAGTGACTTCAGGGATGGGGAGACTGTGAATATGAGGTGATTAATGATTCCCAAAGCTAATGTATTTCTGCCATTTTCCATGAACTCTTCATACCTATATGGGATAGAGATTATTGTTGTTGCTATCATTATTATTTTATCATAATGGTTGTTATTGTTATCATTCCTGTTTTACAGATGAGAAAATGAGGGCCTGAGAGGGAGAGTTTTGCCCCAAGTCCATAGGAAGTTAGTGAGAGAGCCAGGACTCCCGTCCGGTCTTTCAGGGTCTGAGTCCAGCCCACTCACCACACTACCTCCCATTACATCTTTTATCACACATGAGGGTACCACAACCCATTTTGCTTACACAACTGACCTCTAAAGTCCTGGAAATGTAAGACCCACTAGTTGTCAATACAGAGGCAATAGGAGACAATTGACCACATATTAGGGACTGAATTAATATACATCGGATTATTAAACTTCACACACTGGAGTTTTGCCTAAAGGGAAGAACCAAGACAAGTGTGAAAATTCATAATTATTATTGATTTCAGTGCAGGTCCTCACATACAAATGCTACCATTGGAAATTAAAGTAAAATGTGAGTGATTTCATTCCTTTCATTCACTCATCTATTCAAACACTTCTCATACATACATTTTTAAAGTGACTGTGCCACACATATAAAGTCTATTAAGAATGAAATAATGAGAAATGATTCTGTTCTAAATCATATATAAGAGCGAATCTAAGGCAAACACATACATACTTACACACATGTAAAATCTCATCTTACATATATGTATATATAACAACATTATAACAGGAGGAGAAATTCACTTCTTGTTAGGATTCTGAGAAAGGTCATAGAGAAGGTTGTCTTGGTGCTTGTTCATAGAGACAGTCTGGATTTTAAAGTCAATTGTAACAAAAACACTAAGCAGGAAATTTAGGGACACATACGCATTTAGATACAGGGGAGAGGAATATGT
This sequence comes from Sturnira hondurensis, assembly GCF_014824575.4. Lineage (NCBI taxonomy): Eukaryota > Metazoa > Chordata > Mammalia > Chiroptera > Phyllostomidae > Sturnira > Sturnira hondurensis. Next base: position 7,709,490 of record NW_028075269.1, read on the forward strand.
CTGGATTATATGGTGCTAGTTGGGGATATTCCTAGGGTACCTTGCAAGTCAAGCAAAAGCTTCTTGCTTTTTATCCTATTGGCAGTGGGGGCACTAAAAGTTAATGTTGAGGAAAATCACATCACTGGAGGTGTGCTTTAGAGATGCACATTATGTGTAAAGTAAGAATCTAATAACCACAAAATTCTGTGTGTTTACTGTATGCCAGATACTACAATAAGTACTTACTGCCCTTATTAGTTTGCTTAATCTTCATTTCACTCTTTAAAAGGGTGTATTATTATTATCCCTCTTTAAGAGTTGAGAAGTCTAGGAAAGAATACATAATACCCCAAAGGCTTGGGGGATAGTAATAAAGAAGCTGGAATGGAAACTCATCATTCTGTACCTTGATGATAGGCCTCTTATAGGAGCTATAGTTGGGAGCATCTGGAGGGATAGAAAGTGCTTAGAAAATTATTATAAAATTCCAGGAAAAGTGAATACTACTTCATACTAGGATAGGGATTTGGCATTTACTTAACTCTGCCTCAACCCCCATCCTGTCCAGTGCTGAAGTCCCTTCCAGAGCATCTGATCTCTGAAGGAACCGCCTCCAGAGATGAGGACTTAAAAGTTTATGTCAATTTAAAACCTTACTATCCTCTGTTAAATCAACATTCAGCAGGGAGCTGCCCCCAAATAAAATGGTTGCTTTCAGAGGTGGGGAGCCAGTCATATCCAGGTCTGCACCCCAGTTCCACCCCTTCCTAGAGGCAAGTCCATCCAGATCTCTGATTCTCCACTTTCCCATCTGTAAATGGAATCATACCTTCATTTAAGATAACGAACAAAAATCCAATGGAAGCATCTGACACATGTTGCAGGAAATCAAAAAAACGTAAGTATATCATCATTTCTCCCCAATGCTTCTAATCTTTGGTCCTATTTTTGCTCACTGAAGACATCCAGATATGGATAGCCATTCAAAAGTGTGAAGACAATACCACACTTCTGCATTTTATATATAAATTTTTATTTAGTTATATCTAACATTATATTTATAAAATATATAAAATTATATATAATTTATATATATATATATATATATAAATTATATGAGTGGGGACCCCTGAAAAAACACGTAATTATCAACTGGAGGGCAGGCCCCTTGTAGTACAAGCTTCCCCCACTAGGTGAGTCTTGTAGAAGCCCATCTGTATCAGTGTTCCAGCTGGCGGTGTTGTGAAAGGCTGTTTGGCTTCAGTGAATTTTTTTTGAAGACTCAACATGTTTGCCACTTTCATGATGGGTGATTTACAACTGCACCTGCCCACACCTTGCTGAGCGCTCAGCAGCTTTTGACAAAAAACAGTGTGACCCCCATGCCCCACCCTCTCTGTTCACTGGGTCTTGCCCCAGCGACTTTTGTTTTGTCTCCCCTGGATAAAAAAGTTCTCAAAGGGAAACATTTTGCGGAAATGGGTGAAGTGAAACAAAAACAGCAGAAGCACTAAAAAGCATCAAAATCAATGAGCTTGAAAACTGTTTTGAGCAGTAGAAAAAAGTCTCAATAGGCGTATTGCATGAAATGGAGAGTGCTTTGAAGGTGACTGAAATTTACACGTGTAAGAATAAATACACATTTTTTTATAAACAAATCCCAGGTTTTTATGGGTTTCCCTCATATAGCCACCTATTTAGATTACATACTGCAGTAGGCAAAAACAATGGTCCCCCCAAATATCTCTGTGCCCTAATCCTCAGAAAATAAATATGTTACATTGTATAACAAAAGGCAATTAAGATTGAAGATGGGATTAAGATTGCTCATCAGCTGATTGTAAATGTAGAAAGATCATCCTGTATTATCTAGGCAGGCCCAACCTAACCATATAAATACTTAAAATTAGCCCTGGCTGGCATAGCTCAGTGGATTGAGCGCGGGCCTGCAAACCACACGATCACGGTTCGATTCCCAGTCAGGGCACATGCCTGGGTTGCAGGCCGATTCCTTGCAGGCTAACTCCCAGCAGGGGACTCACAACAGGCAACCATACATTGATATTTCTCTCCCTCTCTCCTTCCCTTCTAAAGATAAATAAACAAATAAAATCTTCAAAAAAAAAGTAAATTTCCCTTTTAAAAATAAGTAAATAAATAAATACTTAAAATTAAGATGAAGGCAGAAGAATGGCCTTTCAGGGAGATGATATATGATAATTTGCTGTTTGCTCCTCTGCTTGCTCTGAAGATGGGGGAGGATGGCAGGCAAGAGCCAAAGAATGTGGGCTGCCTCTAGAAACAGGAAAATCCAAGGGAAAGGATTCTCTCCTAGGTTATCCAGAAGGAAATGCATGCAGCCTCGTCGACCACTGAATTTTAGCCCCGTGAGATCTGTGTTAAACTTTTGACCTACAGAACTTAGATAGCATATTTATACTGTATTTTTTATTGAATTTAGAGAGAGAAGAAATAAAAGAGGGTAGGGGAGGAGAGAGAGAGAGACATCAATTTCTTGTTCCACTTCTGTATGCATTCATTGGTTGATTCTTGTACGTGCCCTGACTGGGATAAAATCCCAAAACCTTGGCACATGGAGATGATGTTCTGCCCGACTGAGCTACCCAGCCAGGGAGTATGTTTATATTGTTTTAAGTAAGTTTGTAGTGATTTGTTAGAGTAGCAATGAAAAATGAATGCATATATCCTGGCTTCTGCTGGATAAAGTGTTTTACGTTATTTATATGTAGCTAACATGGTCCAGACTTGAATGGCTTCCTCAGACAAGCTCTTGAAGAGCCAGGGAGAAGAGATCTCACCCTAACAGTGACCTCCGAGAGAGTGCCCTGAACAAAACACAGCACAGGTCCTAGCTGTGGTTGCACATGCTCAGAACAGTGTGGAATGTTTATCTCAGTGGAAGAAAATACAGTTACAGGGTACTATAAATTTACATTGATGTATTAGTCAACCGAAACCTCTATTTTTTCACATAAATTGCTTTAAAGCCACTTCTGCATTTCATGGTAAAATTTTTTTAATTCCTTATATGGAGAAAATAATGTGTTTAAGACATTAATGGAATCACAAGAAACACAATGGCATCTACTCATGACTAGACATTTAAAGTGAGCACCTTAATCGCTTATTACAAACAGGCAATATTTTACTGAGATTCTCTTCCTCCTACTTGGGTGCTCAATAGTTCCCTAGTCAACTGGTCAACTATCCTTCCTGATAACCTGCCCCCAAATCTCACTGTCTTATAGTACATTGGAACCTACATGTCTGGTTTACAAAACATGGCCTTCTCTCTCTGCTCAATAATCACACTCTTAATCTGCCTTGTCTTTAAAGTCCACAGCTTGAGATGAAGAGCATTCCCCCTTTGCCAGTCTCAGCCCTCAAGACACATACCAACCAGGTCTGTAGCCCTCCTCCTCTGCCCACCACCCTCCTGTCCAGAGAGAAAATTCAGAAAGGAGGCATTATTGTAAGCAGTTAGACAGCCCTGGAAAAGATGTCAGAATCAGAAATATAAACCTCACAGGAAACCTGACCTAGCGATTTTGGAGGGAAAAAAATCTGAGATTAAAAGTCAGAACCACATAATAGCTGTGTGGCTGTGGTTAAGTTAATCAAACTTCTAAATCTCCTCTGTAAAACGGAAACAATGGCAAGGGTTTGTGGGAGGGACTATGTAAATTACAGTTCACACAAAATGCTTAGCACAGTGCCTAGACCACTACAGATATTCAAAATGTGTCAGCTAGCTCATCATAGTGATGATGGGGGCAATGAAGCTGATTTGGAGGAGTCATTATACAGAGCATGTTACTTGAAGCCATGACTGCAGATAACATCACCAAGAAACAATTACTGAAAAAAATAGAATGGGGAAAAACGGAACCTCTGGGGATACCTATATTCTGGATGTATTAGATTACATTTTGCATAAATGGCCATAATGTATTTTTATTACTACGTACTTTTCTAGACCCTGGTCACTTTCCCCAGTGAAGTCTACTTCCCTTCCGTTTTGACCCGACTGGGACTGTGTGATCTGCAAAACAAATAAAACATGTGAGGATGTGTGATTTTTAAGAAAGATTCTAAAAGTTTTGCCTTCTAACTTGAAACATATATCTTATGTATTCATGTAGCTCATGTATCTCCATGAGCTACTAAGTCAAAGTTCTGGCTAGCCTGAAGGCAGTGTTAGCAAGTGTAGCAACACCATTACCCCTGCAATGTGGAAAACAAGAAAAATGTACTTAACAAACTCCGTACGTGAGGAGATTTCCAGACAGAGCCTTGAAGCCACCGCCTGCCTTTCTGCTGCCTATGGCACAAGCGCAAGGGGAGAGAAATAACCTAAAGGAAAAAATGTTCAATATAAAGGAGCCAGGACTTGCTAAGTAAATAAAATACTTTCCTTCCAAGCCTGTCTGGAAGAAGAACAATCCTAAAATTAGAAATACCTTCAGGATGTGAAAAAAGTCTAGCATACAATTGCGAAACATGGTCTAAAGGTAAAGCTAGGAGTATGACTGCAAAAACCTATGTAAGAAAAATTTAAGTTGATATGTCAGACAAACAACCTTCTGAGAATGTTGAGAGGTCTCGCAGATTTTTTTCTACCACACAAGAGGGCTTCTAAGGATCTGAAGTGGATTGTCCCACAAGGGCCTCAAAATAAGGTGGAATAGGGATTGCCCTGAAAAGATCCTGGGCGTGACTTTTGTTGAATGTAATGGATTAGGGATTGATACCTTAAAAAAAAAAACACTTGAAGTTTTTAAAGGAATTGTATCACCTTGGACTAAAAAGGCCAGAGTCCCATAGACTCTTGAGCTTTCTGCTAGTAGGAAAACGGCAGAAAGAATTATTGAGCTGCATTACATTTTATGGAAAAGGCAAAGCCAAGAGCTGCATAAAATCATTCCCAGACAGGACAACTAACTCATAACCAAGAAATTGGCAATATAGGTTCAGCTATTTTTTCAGAATCGCGATGGACCAAAGACTGCCATGCGGCCCATTTCTCCCTTTCTAACTTGGGGACTCTGCTGTGGTCATCCCGGGACTGTTGCATGATTACATGTTGGGGAAGGGGGAGAGGCGGGTAGTTTGCCATTTTAGTTTACAGGTCCAAGGTCAAGAGGAAAGATATTCAAGAAGCTATATGTAAGGAACCTCACCGAGGAGACTCATCCACACCTAACCCTCACTTACATGCTGAGATCCTGGCCCCTGGAGCCTGAGCCTAATGCCGTAATGGAATGAAACGTTGTGGGGAGGTGGTCTTAGGGACAGAGCGAGTCTATTTTGCTCATAGGAAAGATATGTATTATCGGGACCAGAGTACTGTGGTAAGTCTTATTTTCCCAACGTAGCCACAAAAATATTTCTGGTTCTACCTATATGCTCTTTCAGAATCCTGCCTCACCCTCCCTCATTAAGAGTGGAGTTTATTTTTTTCTCCTCGAAACTAAGCAGGCTCTTGTGATTGTCTTGATGAATAAAATGTTTCAAAAGTGATCACGCATGATTTCTGAGGCAAGGTCATAAAAAGTTATGGCTCTCTTTCTCAGAAATACACCTTTGAAGTCCTGAGACACCATGTAAGAAGTAGGACTATTCTGAAGCTGCTGCATGAAAAAACTATGAAAAGAGACTCCATACAGACAGAGAGATGCCCAGGATCCCAAGCTGCTGCAGCCACTGTCTACCCACCTCCCCCACTCTTCTCAGGAGCCGGGTGTGAGTGAATAAGCCTTCAAACGATTCCAGCCCGACACAGCCGGCTGCGACTGTATGAGAAAACCTGTGAGAACCACCAAGCCGAGCCAGTCAACTTCCAGGAGTAAAAAATACAATGACATTTCTTGTTTTAAGCCAGGAAGTTTGAAGGCAGTTTGTTATGAAATGATGGGTAACGGAACACACAATTATTCTAAAACCAGGAGGAAGTGGTGCAGTCACAGAATTAGGCAGAACTAATATGGTAGAGCCTTGTGGAAGCCAAAGGAAGAAATTTAAGAAGAAAGTACACATTCCTAGCAAAGCCTGCTAAGAGGAAAAGTAGAATGAGAACAGAAGAAGTTTCACTAGAAATTAAACACACTTGTCATCTCTCGTCCAGGATATAAAACTGAAGAGCTGCCAGCACGAAATGATGTCAAATAGAGTCACCACTCAGTGTCTGAGGAGGGCTAATTCCAGGACCCCCATACACCAAATTCTGTAGAAGCTCAAGTTCCTTAGATGAGATGGCGTAGAATTTGCATACCACCTACACAGTACTCTCATATATCTTCAATCATCTCTAGACTATTTATGATGCCTAACACAATGTAAATGCTCTGTAAATGGTTGTTATATAAATTATTCAGGGAATAAAGCCCCTGCAAAAAAGTCTGTACATATTCAGTAAGGAGACAACAATTGTAGACCTTACCACATGGTACACCTTAGCAACCACATAACCTGTTATTTCCTTTTGGAATATTTTGGTCCATGGTTGGTTGAACCCACAGATGCAGAACCTGCAAATATGTAGGCCTGTTGTCTGGGAAAGCACAAGCATATGTTCCCTCTACCTGGACCACCCTGTCCCACTCGTCAAGCCCTTCTCCTCCAACCCCACGCAAAGGTCTGGGATGGAAAGGAAAGCAGCCCTCCTTCTTCGTCAGTTAGGGGCAAGGAACAACGTAGGTGCTTTGACTTCCAGTAATAATAATAGTCCATTCAGTGAGTACCATCCTCATGTTACTAATAATTAATATAAGGTTCAGAAAAGTGACATAATTTCAATATAGACCTATAGCTAGGAAGTGGTGGTCTCCATTATCTTAACCCAGTCCTGTGTGAGTCCAACAGTAAGAATGGAGATGACTATAGTCATTTCTTTGTGATCAAACCTAGTCCAATGGGGACTAAAACAGGTTCTGATTATTTAAATGCTGGTCCTCTCTGAACCCTTCCCTCCTCCATCTGGCATCCTCCAGATGGTTGGAAGCTCAAGAAAGTGATCTGTGGCAATCAGTTTTTCTCTCTCCCCACCATAGCCAACTGGGCTGTTGCTTTCCCATAATACCCCCAGACTCCAAAAGAACTGCTTTCTGTGGGCACAAACGAAGCCTGCTTTACAACAGCATGAGGGAGCTAAGCTCGAAATTCTAAAAATGGACTACCCAAAGAGGGTGCTTAACACAGGAACTGGGTTCCAGATTGTGTCCTGTTTACAAAGGCACATATTGTGCTGATAGTAAAAGCAAGTGATTTCTACTTTCACAATGGCTAAAAATGAATGCCACCTCCCCACCCCCTGCTCTACCCACACTCACTCCATCAGAGCAATTAAATCTTAAATTCACCTTGTTCTGAACTACACAGACAAATAAAACTCTGAGCACATATTTGTGTAGTTTATTTATCATCTTCCCCAAACTGCTTTACTAATTGAAATGGAAGAGCTAGCTCCCCTACATATGCATTCTGTTATAACTCACAAGATACATGCACTCTCCTAGTGACCATGGGGACGCTTAGAAGAAGCAGGACCCATTCATTACCAGAAGCAAGTGCTTTGAACTATCGTCTAGAAAATTCTATGACCCTACTAGTTATTTGGAGAGAATAAGGTTTTTGTGGTCAAGTAATTTCACAGCAGATCATTCATTTTACTGTTTTTGGAAATCTACACTGCCTATTAGCATAGAAAGATGTAGGAAATCCTGCAAGGTACCAACCTGCATAACTGTTTAAACCAGGATTTTTTAAAGTTTATTCTACCATAGGCCCTTATCTTCACACAATATCTAATATATTTCTTGTAGAACATCATTGATTGAGCAACCCATTAGGGCAAACACCATTCTCATTTATTGGTATGTAACTCTTGTTTTAGAATACCTTATGACCCCAGTGGATATCTGAAACCATGAATAGTCCTGAGTCCTGTATGTACAATCCTATGTTTTTTCTATCCACATAAACCTGTGATAAAGTTTAAGTTAGGCATTAGGCATAGCAAGAGATTAACAATGATAACTAATAATATCCAATAAAATAGAACAGTTATAACAATATACTTCAATAAATCTTATGGGAATGTAGCCTCAGTCTCTCTCTCTCTCTGTCTCTGATAACCAACATAGTGATTTAGTGACTGATGGGCAGGTACATGGACGTGCTGTACAAGGGGATGAGTCACATCCAGCCTCATCCTGGATGTAGAGGAACAGCATGAGATTTCATCACACTACTTACTTAGAGCCACATACAATTTAAGACTTATGAATTGTTTATTTCTGGAATTTTTTATTGAATATTTTTGGACCAGAGGTGACCACGAGTAACTAAAACCATGGAAAACTGGAGATAACAAGGAGTTGTAGTTATTTCCAGGGAATGACATATATTGATAGGCTACATATAAAAACATTTGGGCTTCAGAGTCAACGTGGTCTGGCTAAAATTCTATGTCTACACTTATTATCAGAGCGAGTGCTTTTTAAACCTGGTTTAAAGCAAGTTATTTAATTTCCCTGGATCTCAATTGCTTTGTATGTAAATTAGAGATAAAAATATCTACTTTGTAGGAGTGGTTATGAGAATTAAATCACGCTTCGTATGCAAAATGCCTGACATTGTAGACATGAAATAACTAATATTTTTCCTTTTTGGTTAGAAAATTTTCCACTTAAGAAATTTATATTGTCATAGTTAAAATAACAGTCCCATATAATGTGACAAGAACATACAAAGTGAAGTTATAGGCATTCTAACTTGGCTTTAAATGGCTATATAAATACCTTAAACAGCACAAAGAGAAAGAGTGATAAGCCTGTTCTGGTTCATGTTCTCGTAACTCTTAACAATCATAAAGCAAATGTCTAAAAAAAAAAAACCGTTCTATTTTCTTACCATGTCTTCTTGTGCACCTGAAACTCAAATGTTGCCTCCTCAATCACCAACCTCCAAAGTATTGTTATTTTTTTTAAATCTTAGGGAATTATGTCTTTGTATCTAGGTTTTCTTACTTAGAGTTCTATCTAAACTTACTAAAATCTAAATCTAGTTCTTAACCATCTCTTCTCTCTTCTTTATAGCTCCCACTGCATCCAGCACAGTCCTGAGCTCATACTAATCCCTCAGTGAATACATGGCGATGGTTTTGAGCCATTCACAATTGTGATGGACATGCTGTACAAGGGGATGAGTCACATCCAGCCTCATCCTGGATGTAGAGGAACAGCATGAGATTTAATCACACTACTTACTTAGAGCCACATACAATTTAAGACTTACGAATTGTTTATTTCTGGAATTTTTTATTGAATATTTTTGGACCAGAGGTGACCACGAGTAACTAACACCATGGAAAACTGGAGATAACGAGGAGTTGTAGTTATTTCCGGGGAATGACATATATTGATAGGCTACATATAAAAACATTTGGGCTTCAGAGTCAACGTGGTCTGGCTAAAATTCTATGTCTACACTTATATCTATGTCTACACTTATGAATACATGGCGATGGTTTTGAGCCATTCACAATTGTGGGGAGGTGTCTATAGACAGAATTGTGCCCCTCACTAAAATTCCTATGAGTAAGTCTTAAGCCCCAATGTGTTGGTGTTTGGAGACAGGGTCTTTGGAAGAGAATTAGGGTTAGATGATATCATGAGGCTGGGGCTTTCATGATGAGATTGATGACATTAGGAGAAGAGATACCATAGCTAGCTCCCTCTCTTCTCTCTCCCCCTCTCTCACCCCTCTGGGTAAAGACACATACAACAAGAAGGCAGCCATCTATAAGCCAAGAAGAGAGTTCTTACCAGAAATGGACCATGGCCTTGGTCTTGATTTTGACTTTGATCTTGAACCTCTAGCCTCCAGTATGGTGAGAAAATAAATTTCTGTCTTTTAGGCCGCCAAGTCTATGGTATTTTGTTATGTATCCCAACATACAGAACAAGAATAATAAGATTTGGAAAGCTGAAAAATACAATCAGTCAGACAATCTCCCTTCCTGGCATTTTCCCCTTGTACATTCATGCATACTAATGCTTTAAATTGTTCCATTTCAGCTGGTTGTATTAGGGCTGCAGTAAATCTATTACAATCATTTCTTCCCTAAGTGATTTGGAGAAATTTTTATCAAAACATCAATAAACCCTATTAATTCACAGAGGTCTCAGATTTCAAACATGAACTTTTATAATTTAGGATCAGAAGTTACAGCTGCATGTACAAAGTTTACTAGTTGGTTAATCAAGGAGGTGCAGTTGTTTGAGCACCTCCCACTATCACCTGTGTCATTCTTTGGTTGCAAGTGGAATGAAGAAGTGGATATAGGAATTAAGCAGTGATACAGAAGAAATATTTGTGATTTGAGTTTTTTCCAGAACAACTCAGGATAATTTAAGAGCCAATTAAGAAAGATACTAAAGAAATTAATGCATTTCACCTACCAAATGGCAACCCATCCATTATCAAAACTGAATGCAAGTTTAAACTATTAACATGAATAATGTACATCAAACAGAGAAGGAAGTATTAGAGATATATACCAGGATAACAATATTCATATTTGTATTGTACAATTATAATCTGGATATAATAAGGCGGTTTATAAAAATGGTTTCTGTTTTACTATCTCTAGCAGCATAATTTTGAATGCAAATTCTTCCAAGTCTAGGCTTTCCCCTAACAGAGTCCAGAATGGCTTCCTAAAGTGGGACTTTGGAGATAAAGTTGTCCCTTTCCATTCCTCCCTTGTGGTGGTCCCCTCAAAATTCGTATGTTAAATCCTAACACTTAAATGTGATAGCATTAGGAGGGGAGGCCTGTGGGAGCTGATTAGGTCACGAAGGCAGAGCCCTCTTGCATGTGCATGTGCTTAGTGCCCTTATTGAAAAGGGTCCTGAAAGTTCCCCAGCCCCTTCTGCCATGTGAGGATACAATGAGCTGCCTGCAAGCAGAAGAGGGCCCTCTTCTAACCATTCTGGCACTCTGATCATGGGTTTCCAGCCTCCAAAACTGTGAGAAATAACTGTTCGTGGTTTTGCCGTATGGCAGCTCAAGCTGAGTGAGACAGACATTCTGGAAGCTGTCAGCTGACTCTTATGTTCTCTGTTTATGAAACCAGTTAACCTTTGTCAGGACTCTAGAGTTTGGTGTCCCTAGCACTTAACCCCAGGGCTCCTGTGGTTCTGCTATGGAAGTTATCATCTCCATGGCAACCAGTTCTTTCCTCAATAAGAAAGGGGTTTCCCCAACATTACTGTGACTCATATCAGACCCCAGTTTCATTGTTTTAGAGTCTTATTATGTCTATGGTATTGCAAATTAGTTAACTACCTTGTTTTTGTCTGTTTTCACAATTACCTGTTTCTCTCATGGAAATAGGTGTGTTTCCTAAGGAACTAGGTCAAGGAAAAAACAAGTAAGTCTCTAAGTGATAGTTGAAATCATCTTCCTTCAGCCAAGTTACCTGAACTATTACACTGCTGGTGGGCTCCATTCTAGCAAAGTATGCTTCCCTCCCATCTAATATATTCTGTAGGCATGGAAGTTATTTACCTGAAATCTTTATGTCTCAGTCCTGAGACTAATCATTGAGCTCAGTCCTAAAAAATACTAATCATTCTACATCCTCCAATGTCCATCAGGACTTCAGGGGGTGGGGAAACATTGTTCACATAATTCTTTGAGTAAGAAAAATATAGCTTCAAATGCTGTTTCTGTTAGTAGTTCTGTAATCTTTGAGCAAGTTACTGGATCTTTCTAAGTCCCAATTTCCTTTTGTAAAACCAGGATTTATTTTATTTTGTTTAATTTAATTTAATTTTATTTATTTTACTCTATCAAATCATATGAATGCCTATAGCTCACTGTAGTAACAACCCTGCACATATTAATGTGAGAATGATGATAATGATCTAAATACAGCAGCTGGCTCACCCTCTCGTGTACACATGCACAAAAAGAGCTCATAGAATAGACCCTCTTTGGTCCTCCTGATGCTCAGAGCGTACATTTAATTAGGAGGAGAGTGGGATTCCTCCCTAATATTGTTGTGTATAATTCCTATCCTGTGATAAATATTCAAAGACAGTAATCATAAATAAAACCCTCTTTATATACACATATAAAGAGTTTTATGAGCTAAAATCCATAAAAATTCTGACATATAAAATATGTAAGATACCAGTCACTATTGGAAGAGAGTTAAATTAAGTAAGAAAAATAGGAATATATTTCATTTTAATGTGACCATGCTTAATGCACTTCACAGGAAGAAATATAAAAAAATTTTATATACTTGTACTGAAGTACTCTAGAGAACTCCATCACCAGGAGGTTAGAAATATGTTTGAGTAAAAGAGAACAACAGGTGTTCTCTGTGAAGGTGATATGAAAAATGAACAAGTGATAGCTAAATTGAGGACAAATCTTTATCTTTGGTGTTTCTATAGACACAACAAAAATTGAGACTGCTCATAATTTTAAACACATCACTCAAATAAAATCAACTCATAAGAACAAGAAGCCTTGAAATCAAGCCAATGAGAAAGTGTAAAATTATCAACAATTCGTGAAACTATTGACAATTGTGCCTGTAGCATCTCAAATTGAGAGACAGCAATCTGTAGGGACAATGGAATTATGTGGCTAGAGATTAATCTCCCTCTGCCTTATCGGTTAGTGAGCCACAGATGTGATATATAATATTGCACTGCTAAAGACACTTAAAGTCCCTTTGTCTCTTGGGAGACAGTAGAACAATAAAATAAAAAGTTATATATAACCACTTTAAAAGCTGGTCAGAACCATTATATTTTTAAAACAATAATGCATAATGGGATGCAAATTCCACAATCAAAACTCAATTTTCCATTATGCTCACATCATTTGGATGTGTCTGACTGATTTAGGTTCATCTACTACATATTTTGATAACACATGATCCAAAGAGGTCGTTGTTCAAAAAATAAATATATGTTTTTCTAGTGGTATATGGAAGAAAATAAACCCTGGAACAGATTCATACATCAGGATTAGCAGATGGAAAGTTTACTTTCAGATGATGGTAGGGGGAAGGGCAGTTGCATGGTTGGTTCCTCACAATTCAGAACAGTAGGAGTGCATGTCATTTTTCTGTTCTGAGCATTAGTACATGTACTGTACGAGTATGACACCCATCATCTCACTGTCACTACTGGAAGATCGTAGGAGTATTTGAAAAAAAATGCATCTCAAGAGAGCAGGTGTCGTTGTGTATAACAATAGACTATGCTGTTTGGTCTCTTGGGCAATGTCATTTCCCCTCTTCTTCCATTTTGTTCACTAGCATTTGTTTCAGTTTGTCTGTTTTTTCTTGCATATAAATAATTCATTGATTAATACTAGGCATATGTAAATTACAGGATTAAAAGGTAATCCCATTTAATTTTTATATATGAACAAAAAAGTGGTATTGTCAAGCAATCTCCCTTAGGAAGTACAATGTGCAATCTAAATGAGTTGGGAATTTATCTAGTCTGAATTTTCATTTAGATTTTAAATTTCATTTAAGTCCTAAGAGAACCAGGTATCCAAAATGTTGTTCTTCATTTTTTATATTTCTTTGAAACTTTTGCTTCAATATCAATACATGGTATTTTTTACACACAACAAAAACATCAATAACTACCTTTTTAAATTAATAAGATCTTTTTTTATGTCAATACACCCTAGGCCATTTGAAAAGCAGAAGCACCTTATAGAAAAATAAAAGTTTTTTGCAATATCAGAGTGAAAATATATTGAGTCATAAATCACTATGTTATTAGAGAAAGGGCATTTGGGTTTTATGTCAGACATATCAGGTCAGGTGGAAATCCCAGCTCTACCACTTATAATGTGCCTCTGAGAAAGCTAATAACATTTTCTGTCAGAAAAAAATTTAAAATCTTTAGCCTCCAGCAATTTCATTTCTAGGTACATACCTGAGAACTGAAAGTAGGGACTCAGATAATAGTGCACCAATGTTTATAATAGCATATTATTCACAGTAATAAAAAAGTGGTAACAATCCAACTGTGCATCAACAGATAAATAAACAAAATGTGGTCCACAAAGATAATAGACTACTATTCAGCTCTAAAGAAGAATAAATTCTAGGTTCCAGCCAAGATGCTTGGAGGCATAGGTAGAAACCCTTCACTTCCTCACAAAACCAAAAGGAGGATAATAACCAATCTAAAATCAATAAACAACTAGAAGTGCCAGAAAATCAAATTGCATGGAACTCCAACAACCAAGGAATTAAACAGTCAACCAGACCAACCAGACCATCGCACCAAGACAAAGAAAAATGGCCCAAATGAAACAACAGAGAAAATCTCCAGAAAGAGAGCTAAGCAATGAGGAGACAGCCAACCAATCTGATGGAGAGTTCAAAGCCCTGGTAATCAAAATGCTCACAGAAATATTTAAGCTGGGTCAAAAAATAAAAGAACACATAAAGGATACCCAAAATGAAATAAAGCAAAATATTTAGGGAACCAACAGTGATAGGAAGGAAACCGGGACTCAAAACAATGATTTGGAACAAAAGGAGGAAATAAACATCCAACCAGAACTGAATGAAGAAACAGGAATCCAAAAAAATGAAGAGAGTCTTACAAAATTCTGGGACCACCTGAAATGTTCCAATATCCAAAACATAGGGGTGCCAGAAGGAGAAGGGGAAAGCAAGAAACTGAAAACTTATTTGAACAAATAATAAAGGAAAACTTGCCCAATCTGGTGAAGAAAATATACTTCTAGGAAGTTCAGGAAGCCCAGAGTTCCAGAGAAGTTGAACCCAAGGAAGAACACACTAAGGCACATCACAATTACATTACCCAAGATGAAAGATGAGGAGAGATTGTAAAAGAAGCAAGAGGAAAGGAGAAGGTTCTCTACAAGGGAGTTCCCATAAGACTATCAGCTGATTTCTCAGAAGAAACCTTGCAAGCAAGAAAGGGCTGGAAAGAAGTATTCCAAGTCATGAAAGGCAAGGACCTACATCCAAGATTGCTCTATCCAGCAAAGCTTTCATTTAGAATGGAAGGGCAAATAAAGTGCTTCTCAGATAAGGCCAAGTTAAAGGAGTTCATCATCACCAAGCCCTTATTATATGAAATGTTAAAGGGACTTATCTAAGAAATTAAAGAAGATCAAAAACTATGAACAGTAAAATGACAGCAAATCTTCACTCTGAATTATTTTTAAAAGTATATAAGCACCTGCTTATGAGAAAGGCCCTTGTACGTTCTACTGAGAAATTCAGAGCTGAGCACGGACTTGGCCTGCAAAGAGCTGTATATGAAAATAGAGTGGAAGAAGAGAATCCATAAAACATATTTTAGAATTCTGTTTCTTTGTCAATTGATAACCAAAATGGAGGAACCACAGGTAATAGACACACAAGGTAGCTTCTGGGAAAAACAGGAAGGTTGAGGTCATTTCAGCAGCTCTATAAGTAATATAATAATTATATTATAATTACAATATAATTATTGTATCAATTGGTTGGTACTGGGTACCAACCAAGAGCAGATCAAGTGTATTCCTACAGAATTTCAATTAAAGGTACAACAGAGAATGTATCTATCCACAAAAGAATTTGGAAGTAAAGGAAAAACACAGCACCTTTGTGTGGAACACAGGGTACTGAAGTATCAGACCCAGACATCTCTAACCTTGTAAAGTAGGAAAATGTTGAGGACAGGAGAATTCTTGCTGAGAATAGGAAAAGGAGACAGCACATTCTCCACTCACATAGTTTGGGAGTACTTCTCTTAGGGATCAGGCATCTTCTACTACAGTGATTCAGTACCCGCTGAACCTGTATTGCTAACTCATTTATTCCAAGCCACAACTGCTCATATTTATCATGAGTGCAGCAGAGGAAAAAGTAGAAAAGGAGTTTTTTTTAACCTTCTTACTACATTTATTGAAGTGACAAGGGCTAATAAAATTATACAGGTTTCAGGTACACAATTCAATAATATATCATCTATATAATGTATTGTGTGTTCACCATCCCAAGTCAAGTCTCCTTCCATCACCGTTTAGTCCCACCTTTACTCTCATCTACCTCCCCCTGCTCCCTTTCCCTCTAATAGTCACCACAGTGTGGTCTGTGTCTTTGAGTTTTTTTGCTTGTTTAATGCCTTCACCTTTTTCACCCCATCCACTTCCCCTCTAATAGCCACCAGTCTGTTCTCTATATCTGTGGGTCTGTTTCTACTTCATTTGTTTGTTTATACTTTACAGGTCCAGCCCTGGACAGGTAGCTCAGGTAGTTAGAGCATCCTCCCAATACACCAAGATTATAGGTGTGATCCCCAGTCAGGTCATATGTAATAATCAACCAGCAAATTCATAAAGAAGTAGAATATCAAATCCATGTTTCTCTCTCTCCCCACACCTCTCTAAAATCAATACATAAAAATAAAATAAAATATAAAAATTCTCCAGGTTTATCCATGCTATCACTAAAGGTAAAGATTTCTTTTTTAAAAAAAAATATTTTTATGGCTATGTAGCATTCTGTTGTGTAAATGTGCCACGGCTTTTTTACCCACTCACCTATTAACAGGCGCTTGGGCTGCTTCCAAATCTTGGCTATTATAATACAGGGCAATTCTAATAATACATTTCACTTGTCTCCTCTTTGAGGAACTGATAAAAGTTTTTAGCAGGCCAATGTTCTAGCACTGTTTCATTTTGCCTTCCTGCATTACCCACATTTTTCTGTTTCGTACTGTTCTTCTGAATTTGCCATTCAGAGGTGATGTGACTTTCTCATATTGGGGTTGTTAGTGCTGCGTGCAGACATTTTCTGTCTCTGAGAACACGAGTGCATTTGTCTTGTTCACCGTCATGTGTGCAGGAGCAAGGACCACAACATGCTATATACATCATAGCTACTCAATAACGATTGACACGTGAACAAATACCTTTTCACCCCAAAACTCAAACCTGACCTTTCCCCAAATTGGTTTGTATCTCTGTTCAGTTATCTTGCTTTGTGTCTCTCTTTAATCTAGTTTCACTGTGTCTAGAAAAAAGAAACCTCTTAATTAGATCCAAATTAAAAATAGTAGCACTGTTGGGAAGAAATACAGACACTTACATTGAATCAGTTCCTAGTATCTAAACCAGGGTCACCCTCAGTGACAACCCATTGCTGAACAGACTATACAAGAACGTGAAAGAAAAGAAATGTATGGGCTGCTTGGGAACTGCACAGTGTCCATTCTGCTGAAATATGGAGGGTACTCATTATGCTGAGATATGAAGTAAGCAAAGTATAGAGAGAAAGCCTGGGTTGAATCCTAATAGGCCCAGGGAGCCACGTCGTGGAGTTGGGCACATCCCTAGGTATTGTGGGATGCAAAACTGACTCAAAACTAAACCTTCCCCAAGATTTCTAGAAATCATAAAAATTATGTATTTTAATATCCAATTTAGTCAAGATTTAGTGAGATAATTACATCAAACACTGCTGATAAAAGTATAGTTTGGCATCAAAATTTCTGAAGAATTATTTTAAAAAAATAAAATCCCTTTAAAAATTTGTAACCTTTGGTCAAGGTATTTTATTTTGAGAAATTTGTCCTAAGAAAACTCAAAGGCATACACAAAGATATGCTTGCATAAACTGGAGATACATGTATAATGTGTTAATTATAATGTAACTAAAAATAGGAAAACATTTAAAATAACTCAAGTATTAAGTAATAAAGCTGTGGTGATCTAAATTACAATTCATCTAGATAACAGACTATGATGTGATGTTATAAATCACATTGTCAAACATGCATTCTCGATGAAGGCTTAAAATTGCTGCTTTGTAGGAGTGAAGAAAGTCTTGGCCTTCCTACGTACAAAGCACAGATATGCAAAGGGTACTGTACCTGCAGTATTAGAAGTTCATTGGGGTGGGGAGTAGAAATTCAGGAACAAGAATATCTTTAAAAGCTCCTTTGTGAGACAAGAATGAACAAGGTTGAGAAATACTGTCACAGAAAAGCATTTACTGACAAAGAAAATATTCCTATAAATAATTGTAATAACCACAGTAACCATTGCTGCTGCTATTATAATAAGAGTTAATCAAGTGGACCCAGTGTTATGTGCTTTACGTAAAAAATATGATTCAATTCTCAGAAAGTACTTAGGAAATAGACATTATTATTCCCATTTTATAAATGAGGAAATGGAAATTTAGAAGGGCTATTATTTTCCCAGATGAGAAAACGGAGGGTCAAAATGATGATGAAATTTGTTCAGTGTAATTCAACAGTAACAGATTCAGACCCAGGTCTAGTTTGAATGTAGTCTACTTACCCTTAGCCAGTACACAGCTTTCCAAATGGCATGATTACATATGCGCACATACACACATGAATGGAAGCACACAGATGAAATTATTAATGAAAATCCATGGAAGTGTAAGTGCTTAAATGCCTTTGGCTTTTCTTTGCTACCAAGGTTTCTGCATAGAGCATGTGTTAACTTCTAATAATAAAGAAAAAGCAGAAAATGCTGTCTAAGTAATAAGCCTCACCCTCAGGAGCGTTCAGACAATTAGGTGGGCATGGTGGGGGGTGGGGGGAGGCATGATGCTAGTGTAAACTAAGCCGAGTCCATTCACTCACTGCCTGGATTCCTTAGGCAAGTTCCCCAAACTTTCTTTGAGTCTCAGCCAGTTAATAGAGTGAGAATATCTATGAGGATAAATGTGAAAAGCATCATAGGAGAAGTGAAAAATAAGGCCCGTTTGCCCTCCAGCCTCACTCCCCTACCACCCACCAAAGGTCACTGGTACCAAGGTTTCAGAGGCAGTGTCCCAGGCAGAGCAAGGTGAACGTGAGAGTAACTTTGAATCCCAAGCTAGGGAGTCAGGACTAAATCTAGCCTATACGTTCTTGAATAATAGAATAACAGTGAGCTCCATCTTCTTCTTTGCTTTCCTTTTCTTATCTTTCCTTTCAACTCTCCACTTGCATGAGATTTGAAAAGTTAACCTCAGGGTTCATATTAATTGCATTTTTCCTTTAATGCCTGCTGCAAAGATTGCTAGAGATGTCTCCTGTATTGAAGGCCTTAGCAGGGGAACTAGCACATTTTGCAGCCTGCCAGCACAATTCAAAGCAGCCCAGCACCTGCTTTGTTCAATTAATAAGCGAGCAAGGCTTTTATGTGAGCATACATCCCCTTCCCCTCTCCTCATCCACCTTGAACCTTCATTAGAGCCAGACGGTTCTGCTCTATGCTCCTGGGAAAGGCTTCCTCCCAAAGTCATCTTTCTCTGGACCTCCACTTGTTGTGGCCCTTCTTGGGCAGATGGTGTCTGGAAGGCATGATTGATAAACATGTTTAAATATAGAAGGCAATCTTTTCTGTTTGCCAAGCAATTACTCAACATCACAGACAGGCCTGCCATGGACCCACAAAATAGCTATAGTTTATGATTTAACACATTGAAGAAATGGAAAATCATTAAGAAACCATCAAATGTCAGTGTGACAGCAGACCCTGGAAGACATTTCCCAGTCACTGTGCACCAGCGAATCTCCCAACATATAGGACAGGAAGGCTGAAAGTCACCTTGCCTTCTCCACACGCTGGGTAGTTACAGTTTAGACCAAATCATCTCTTTTTAAGGAAAATGGCGCTACTACAGAGCATGTTTTAAACTAGCCAACCTACATCTTTTTATCAGCACCTGACTGCTTGTTTCCCTGCCTCTGACCTAAATGAGGGTAACAATCATGAGTGTCACGATGCCTTTGGCATTCCACGTGTCAGGTGCTGTGTTAAGCTCTTAATATACAGTCTTGTTAAATTCCCACGACAAACACACTGGTGGGTTCTGTTATCCCCCAAATAATAACCGTAGGTGTTAAAGCTCGGGAAGGTGATTGATGAAGAGGACGCAGCTTATAAGTGCTAGAGGCGTAACCCATGCTGAGGGCTGTCTGACTCCAAATCCTGTGCCTGTCCCACAGGACTAGGCTGACCCTCTACTCTTTAGAATCCACTGAGCGCATTGCAGGGCTCTCTGAAACCTCCTCATCACAGTCAGCCCCACCCCACCGCCTTCTCTAACACTAAGTTGTAGCCGAATAGCAAAAAGAATACGTGTTGGAGAGGATGTTCTCAGGCATAGCAATGGTTTCAAGTTTGAAAGAGTAAATTATCATCACTGCATATTATTTATTGAGAGAAAAAGGTAGACTGATACATTTACATGGAGGAAAAAATTTCTGGCAAAAGTAACAACAAAAGAGATCATAACCAGAGGTAGGAGTTTTGGTGCAGACTACATTAACCATAATCTAAGCGCTATGATATCCCACCCCACCAACAGGCTTGTGTTTACACTCATAGTATTGGTTCCAAAAATAGGCAAGACATACCTAGAGTATGAAAAGGAGTCAGATTCAAATCATATAGAGCAACTTTTAAATGTCCCATTTATTCTTTTATTTCTTCTTCAGGATCCGTATTTGTGGGGTAGAGCTGGGCACATTTCTCAGTTAGTGTGGGAGACAGGGATAATCATAGTGAAGAGCTGAGGGTACTCAAGGGAGCAAAAGAAATCTATGAGTGAAAAATATCTTGCTATGTAATATGAGTTTTAAAAAGTTACAGGATGACAGGCCTGCATGTTTAATTATCTACATATTTACGGTTATTAACACAGAAAAAGATCGAAACCCAAATGAAGCCCCTCATCTCCATTTAACTTCATAGACATTGCATACAAACGACTCCTGTCACTGGCTCGTCCTTTAGTTTCTCTGCATCACCCCCGACCAAGGAACATGAAATTCCACAATCTGATGCTCCCTTCATAATTTAATATCTAGAGAAAAAGATTTGCAAATCACTTACAAACCAGCAACCCTTAACAACAGCCACCATCTATTAAGCACTTAGTGTGTATCTTTCAGTGGCTAAATGTTTCATATCACCCCCTTATTCGCACAACAGCCCCATACTTATCGTTATACTTATTTACAGATAAAACCAAGTTCAGAGAATCTAAGTAATGTATTCAGCATCAAGGGCTAGAATTTGAGCCCAGGTCTGCCCTGCTCTAAGCTCATACTTTTAACAATCATTCTCATGGTAGTTTCCTGACTTTCACATTCATTTTTGAACATCTGGCTGGGCACTGATTTTTCTGAAGATGCAAATCAAGGACACAATGGCTCTGAAACAAAAACCCATTCTGATGAATACATGGCTGTGCACAACAATTTAAGGGCAAGAATTCATAATAAATAATTCAAAAATTTAACATAAAATATCCTGTTTACAACAGCAACCAAAAATATAAAATGGCTCATTATAAACTTAATTTAAAAAATGAGCAGAACCTATAAGAAAAACTACAAAACTTCTTCGAAGGTCATAAAGTAACAGAGATAAAGACAGACAATATTCCTAGAGTAGAATGACTTCATTTTAAAAAGATGAAATTCTTTCCAAACTAATGAAGAGGTTTAATGCAATTCTAACCCAAAGTCCAGTAAGACTACTTGGGAAGCAGGAGAGGCTAAAAGAAATATCCAGGAGTTCCCTGGTAGAATCAACTAGTTAAAGAAAATCTAAAAAAAATTTCCAGAGAAATTAGACAGAGAAATATGCAATATATATATATATATATATTGCATATTTCTCTGTCTAATTCCTCTAATATATATATATATATATATATATATATATATATATATATATCAAGCCACTCCATGCTCCCTTTGCCAGCTGTTTGATCTCAACCATTAACTTAAACTCTCAATTCCTCTCTTATCTTACTTGTAAGTGGGAAATATAATAGTACCCACTGTTATTAAGTGCTATTGCAGTAATAAAATTTCCCAATAAAAAGATCCTATTTGGTGGATTATGGAAAATAATATCTATAAACCACCTAGCAGTCTATCACAGAATAAGAATGCAGTAAAGGTTAGCTGTTACTGTTGTCTTTTTCTTTACCTTATGATACTTGGCTAATAACACACATCAAATCTATTCATTCATTTGACCAAAGAACATATCTATTTAATATATATACACGCCATGCCAATCCAATTCTCAATGTTGGGGAAATAGTGGTGAATCAGACAGTCAAGGCCCATGTTGCCGTGGAGGTTACATTCTGCTATTGGAGACAATTAACAAGTGTACAAACAAATGGACAATTAATTTTGGACATTACTATGTCCTGGTAAAAAAAAAAAACAAGTTCCCAAGAGACCAGTAATGATAATGGAAGTGCCTTTAAGATAGAGTGGTCAGAAAGGCCTCTTTGAAAAAGATGGGGATGATGAGGAACAAGCCATATGAGCCATAGGGAAGGGCTTTCCATGCAAGGGAATCAAGTGTCAAAACCTCGAGGGAGGAAACACCATGAGTGTGAAGGAAACGTGGGAAGGACAGAGTGGATGGAGAACAGTGGTTCAGAGGAGAAGGAGGGAGATGAGGGAGTTTAGTGGAATAGCCAGGGACCAGGTCTTGTCGGGCCTACAGGCCAGAACAAGTTTAAGGGGAATAAACCAAATTAAGTCCCTACATCACAGCCATACACCAATGTAAAATATAAAATATGAAAAGCACTATAAACACTATCTCTCATATCTATCTCCAAATAGGCCACTGTAATTGTTTTAGTCTGTGTATTTCTAGCATGCTGAAAATCTTCTGAAGCATGACATTAAAGGCAGAAATCATGAAAGAATAGGTAGATATATGTCAACATATAGCACCTTAAAATTCTCCTGCATTGACAACAAAATAAATAATAATAAACTTGAACAATGAAGTTTAAAGCAAGTTCTAAAAACCTGGCAATTTAACAATTATAATCTTAATAATCCATGAAAGTAAAAAATATAAAAATATGTGGATTCAAATAAAAATACAAATACAAGAATAGAAGATACATACAAATATGTGAATGAATAATTTACAAAAAGTGAAATGCTGCTGGCCAATAAACACACGAAAAGCATTACTACTAGTAACTAAAATGCAAAAATAACAAAGCAGAGATAACTACATATCAGATTTGTAAATTCAACAAAAATTAGCAACTCAGGGTTGATGAAACTCAATTATCCTACCCAATGGAATATGAATTCCCACTGAGGGATTCAGAACTTATACATGAGAGTGCCAGTGAAAATACAAAATGGCAATGTAAATTAGCAGAAACTTCTGGAGGCTAAGAGCCTCAAAAATATATGCATGTTTTGCTCACTAAGTTTATGTCTGAAAATCTAGATCTTGAGATTATCTAAAACATTAAACAAATACTTTTTTACAGACACAATGAGTCTATGAGATACTCTTTACTGAATGAAGGAAAGCATGAAACTGTTCATGTTGCATGAACACAACTATGTAAAAATGAAAGGAGAAAAGGATAAAAGCCTGGATGGAAATATAAAGAGTTGCCATCAGTCGCCTTGGAGTGGTGGGATTTGTACTGGGATTTTTCTGCTCCTTTATACTATTTTAATACTTGCAATGCTCTTGAAGATGTTATTTCAGATTTCACATATTAAAAATGACTATTTAATATAAATAGCAGTCTATACCCTAAAATCTTCATTCAAAAATTTTCCAGTTTTCCCTTTTTCATTATCGTGCTCTGTTATATAACTTAATATTTCCTCTTCTTCATCAGACAATCACTATCAACCTCAATAATGCACAGACCATCTTTATCCCCATATGAGTGACATATGCATGTATATGTAACTGAATTTACATATTTATAATTTACACAAAGAATTTTATAGGATTAACAGAATACAGAGACTAAAACAATTGCAGTGGTATATTTGGAGGTAAACAGATATGCTAGATACATAAACATAGGTATAACATTGTTTCCACTCTGACCCTGAGTGTGTTGCTACATAATTATAGCAAACATACAATTGAACAATAAGTTGTATAAGCACCTTGAAAGCCAAATGGTAGATTATTATATGTCTAAGGTATCATTATTTTAGTACTGACTTGACCCTACATGAAATTCTTTTCTCCAATTATTTTGAGCAATCTAAGAATATTCATGCAATTTGTTTTGCTTGGGGCAAAGCTAAGAATATGCACTTTCTAAAGTCTATCATCCACCCATTGGCACATACTCCTCTGACTTCAACTTAACACACAGACCCATGCATTCTGTGAAACACATGGAAATGCTAATGGATAGTGAGGGTAAATGAACGAGCTAAAATAACTCCCAGGTCTCAAGGAGGACTGGAAATTCCAGGGAAGCTCGGCTCCAGCCTTTCAGGGTACATGGTAAGAAAGGCAATATTTTTCGTCAAAGAGCCCAATCTGCCTCAGCCTAATAATTTCTCTGTTGACCAAACAGATCAACATGATTCAGAATTATTTCGGCAAACCGTTCTGGCAGGTGAACATTTTCTTCAGACTGTGGCTCTTTTTGTCTATTGCAGAATGAATTGTGCGAACAATGCTGATATAATATCAATATGAATCAAGCACTAGGCAATATCATGCCTGTGTACCCAGCCTCCCAGCTGTTGAAGGAGGCTGAAGCAGTTTGAAGAGCCTAAATATGCTATACAAAAAAATTCATGTTTTCCATTAGCAGGCACTGGTTTTCTGGTGATATTTTTAGCAGCAAAATCTGGGAGGTTTTTTTTTTGCCTTACTCTAAAGAGATTCACACACAAAACACCAATTTATAAAACATGTAACAAGAAGCTTTTCTGGCTGACACGTGGCGGGGGCCCAGCCATTCCAAACACACCTTCCTCTCCGGCACTTCCCTGCAGCCCCGAGATGCATGCAAGATAGACTTGCCCACTTTTGAAGAACTGAGGGAAGCAAAAACCAAAACAAAACCAAGCCCCTGAAAATGTCAATGTTTATCTCGACATGTTATATGAACTCACTGGCCACAAAAATATTCGGTAAGCAGAATTACTGGTGCTTATCTTCTGAGCGCCCTCCCTCCTCTATTTCCATCAACCACCCTCCCTTCTTCCTTCTTTGTACGACCTCCCCCTTTCCCCAAAGTCCACAGCCCTGCCACAGAGTCCTCAGCTAATCCGAGTTCCCCTGCCCTACCCGTCCCTATCATCATTGCATCCCTTCAGCAGCCTGCCCTCCCACTGGGACAATTAATTGTACAACCCTTACTGTGAACACTGGGTTTTTGCCACCCAGTCTCTAGTCCCAGCTTCTCCCTCACAGAAAAAGTGTTTGATAAAGTGTTCCATTTTCCTCGGTGTCAGCAGTCTTGATGGTCAGTTCATCAAGGTGCCTTGCCTTAGCTAATCCAGGTGAAAGGCTGCTGCCCGGGATGGGGACATTTGGTCTCAGCCTCTCCCCAGGGATTCTGAATCTTGAGCAGATCTCACAGAGAGAAAGGTGCAACTGATTCTGCCCAGTGATGACATCCTGACAAGACCACCCACTAGTCTCTGTAATTTACATCACTGGTCCAGCCCCTGGTTCCTGGGCTTCTGTTCCTAGTATCCCAGCTTTGTCCTTTCATTTGGTGAGTTTTCCCTTCTGATAAATTCCCTTATTGCTTATGTTAGCTGAAATTTGTTGTTTATATTCAAAGAATCTTAAATAATACAAGCTTTTATAAAACAGTTTTAGATTCATTATTTAACTTGGGCCACCATAAAAATCCTTTGAAGTCAGATAGGAAAATACTATCAATCCCATTTTATAAGGAAATAAATGCAGGATTGTATAATTTAATTTTATTGCGCAAAGTGTCACAAGGATACAGCATCACAATTCTAACCCAGTTCTTTCTCCTGCCATGCCAACTCTTGTTTGGAGTAGTATCCATATTTGGGACTTAGCCCTACCAGGTAAATGTGCTTTTTGTACGTGTAATTCCTTCAGAGACTCCTGAAATTATCATTAGTTAATCCAAAAAGCCCAGTCCCACAGAATAAAAGACTAATAGAGAATTCATGTGTTTTCCTTCCAGGGGCATTTATTTATTTTCAACAGAAAATTGAAAAAGTACACATTTCCTTAACCACAAAAGGACTCATTAAAGTAGATGAGCTTTCAGAAGATGAATTTACAAATATATGTGAAATTCTATGTTTTATATTTTCAAAGATACTAATCTATATATTATCAGGTATTTTGTAGAGAACATCTAAACTCAGCCATTATCTGATTTCAGTCTGATGGTTAAACTCATATGTAACTCAAATTCTTACAAAGAAAATAAAATTTTAAACACATTGGAAAAGTAATTATAAGCCACTTGGATTATGACAGTAAAGGAAAATATTAAGACAGTTAAATGTCCAGGCTTCAGGAGAAAACTAAATGACCCAGACCATAAATTTCTCCATTGCATCTGGAATCGAAAGGTGAATTGTCATTGCCTTACCATGTTTATCAGAGCTACTTGTAAAATATGGTAAATTGAATCACAGAAATAATCCCAGGATCCTTGTCCATCCCATCACACAAACACACATACATACAAACTTGACTTCCAGACTTCCAGGGAAGTCTGGTCCAGACTGATGAATTTTTTTTTTAAAGAAGACTTTTTTTAAAAAGGCTCAACTCTAGTTTCAGTAATTTGTCTAGATTCACTGCCTCTAGTCCAATGGAAAAAGGACCTTCCCTACCCCCGCTCCCCTTTCATCTATACCTTCTGGCTTCAGGTTGTCCCACAGACCACATAAGAAAAGAGAACAAATAACATAGTAAAGTAAGAAGACGGTATCTGGAGTCCATATTCCACCATCAACTTCAGTGTGACTTTGAGCAAACTGTCAGTCCTTTCTGAGCCCTTGTACAATTCCACCTCAATTGGATAGAATATTACAAACCCTTCCAACTCATTAAGATTTTCAGATGACTATTGAGACAGATAATAGATAGTGGTATAGGCAATTTAGATGTCATCTGATAAAAACTGGCTAGCCACTCAGATCTCTTAGGTACTTTCCTCAACTTTACAGAGTAGACTCAAAAATCGGGTTTATCAGTATATTAAAAGAGGCTCTATCTGTCAGGGTTGGCCTCATGTTATCTATTCTATAAAACCAGAATGTGTTGTCATTATTCACATGAAAAAACACACCTGGCCCTCAAATCATTTTAATATTTCTCTATGTTTAGTGAGTGTATTTGCATATATACTAATTAATTATGGGCCTATATTCAAATGAAGTCACACTTATATTAATTCACACAGAATTTGCAATGGCTCTATATTCCTACCTATCCTACTCTTTGAACAATAATTTCAATATATTCTACAAATATCTTTTCCCAGAGATCTATAAGAATCTCCAAAGGTGCCTATGTGTCCAAGTGCCCTTGTTTGTATGATGCTTCTTGCCTGAAGAGAGGAACACAGCCCTTAAGATTGAACTTAAGCTCTTTCCATGCACATCTCTTGGGACAACTAGTATAAGTGCCACAAGATGGGGACAAAAGAAAGCCCCACCACAAGATGCAAAATTATGAGCCGACAGTAAGATTGGCCCCCACCACATATACACAGTCCACTTGTGAGAAGGCAGCAAGGAGTGCCATGCCTTGATGCTGGATGTGGATGACTTTTCCTGGGGCTCCAGTGTTATACATGCAAAACAAGGATTATTAATGTTGTCTACAATGCATCCATTAAGAAAGTGGTCCAACCCTAGTATAGAACTGCATTCTGCTCATTGACAGCCCACCACATAGACTATGGTACAAGGCTCACCATGCACTGCCCCTGGGCCACAAGAAGGAGGCCAGGCTGACTCCTAAGGAGGAAGAAATTATAAACAAAAAACAATTAAAGAAGAGTACTTCTGGTCAAGATAGCAGCATAGGTAAACATGGCTTGCCTCCTCGCACAACTACATCAAAATTACAACTAAAATATAGAACAACCATCACTCAGAGCCATTAGGAATCCAGTTAAATGCAAGTCTGACAACCATGGAATTAAAGAAACTACATTCATCCAGACTCGTAGGAGGGGTGGAGACATGAAACGGACTGGTTCCACATCCATGTGTAGTGGATAAAGCTTTGGAAGGGATATCTTGGGAGGAAGGAGTCCCAAACCCACACCAGGCTCCCCAGCCCAGGGTTCTAGAGCAAAAAAGACAAGTCCCCGTAACTTATAGTTCAGGCAAGGTGGCCCAAGGCAGAACACAGGTGGGAGCTGACCTTGGCCTGCACCACAAGGGAAACCCCAGAACCTGCATACCCAGTGGACAGCTATGGATCACACTGGAAGACCACCACCCTCCCCACAGCTGATCCTCCATAGAGGGTAGAGGTTGGTGGTTAGTAATCACAGCCAGTCATTGCAGCTGACTGACCTGGGTAAATACCCACCATTGATCTGCCAACAATAATCAAGGCTCAACTACAAGAGGAGAGTATACTCAGCCCACATGAAGGGTGCACCTCAAGTACCCAGCTTGAGTGAAAGGCAAGGAACCCACAGAACACCTTCTACTTTAGGCCACACTATTAATACAGGGAGTCATAGCTGCTTTACCTAATACATAAAAACAAACACAGGGAGGCTGCCAAAATGAGGAGACAAATAAACATAGCCCAAATGAGACAATAGATCAAAACTCCAGAAAAAGAGTTAAAGAAAATGCAGATAAGCAGTCTGTCACATGCACAGTTCAAAACACTGGTTATAAGGATATTCAAGGAACTTAGTGAAGACCTCAGCAGCATAGAAAAGATCCAGTCAGAAACTAAGGATACACTGATTGAAATAAAGAACACTTTACTGGGAAACAACAGCAAAGTAGATGAAGCCCACAATAAAATCAATGATTTGGAACATAAGGAGGCAAAAACCAACCAATCTGAAGAACAAGAAGAAAAAAATCCAAAAAATGAGAATAGTGTATGCATCCTCTGGGACAACTTCAAGAAATCCAACATTCGCATTTTGGGGATGCTAAAAGGAGGAGAGAAAGACCAAGAAATTGGAAATCCATTTCAAAAAGTAGTGAAAGAAAACTTTCCTAATTTGGTCAAGGAAATAGACATGCAAGTCCAGGAAACACAGAGAGTCCCAAACAAGATGGATGCACAGAGGTCCACTCCAAGACACATCAAATTTAAATGCCAATGGTGAAAGATAAAGAAAGAATCTTAAAAGCAGCAAGAGAAAAGCAGTTAGTTACCTAGAGGGGAGTTCCTATAAGACTTTCTGCTGATTTCTTAAAAGAAACATTACAGGCTAGAAGGAATTAACAAGAAATATTCAAAGTCATAAAGATAGTGCTTTACAGCCAAGTTTACTCTACCCAGAAAAGTTATCATTTAGAATTGAAGGACAGTTGAAGAGCTTCCCAGACAAGAGAAAACTAAAGAAGTTTATCATCACCAAACCATTATTGTGTTGAATGTTAAAAGGGTTTATTTAAGAAAAAGAAGTCCAAAGCTATGAACAATTAAATGGCAACAAATATGTATCTATCAACAACAGAACCTAAATTAAGCAAACAAGAACAGAGACAAAATCATGCATACATGGATACAGAGAGCATTTTAATGGTTGCCAGATGGAAGGGAAATGTGGGGGAATGGGTGAAGAGGTGAGGGTATTAAGAAGTACAAATAGGTATTTACAATATAGCTATGGGGATATAAAGTACAGTATAGCAAATGGAGTATCCAAAGAATTTATACCCATGACCCATGGGTATGACCCATCATACCCATGATGGGGCATAAAGGGGAAAAATTGGGACAACTGTAATAGCATAATAAACAAAATATAACTTAAAAAACCATTCGGAAGAAATGTGATAAAGAGAAAAAGAATGCCTAAAGTCAGCCATCTTCTAGATGAGGAGGTCCAGCAGGGCAAGCTTCTCGCATGCAGTGCTCCAAAACCAGGCCAGTGTGCTGAGCAGATAGTTCTGTGCTGGACAGCAAGAAGCTGAGGTTCTGTCTAAGGAAAATCATGGCCCAGAAATGCAAACAAACCCTCCTCCCTCCTATCTTAGCTTGGGTGATAAAGGTGTATTTATATTTGCTGGTCCCCAACTGTTGTTTGTTAGCTTTAATCAACATCATTATCAGTGAGTGTCTGGTGGTGAAGTTGGGCTTCCATCCTGCACTGTGGTGGTGGTTTATATATTTTCACGTTGCTTTTGAATACAGAGCTCCAGGGATTCCCCAGGCAAAAACAGTTCCATGATGTGTGGTGGAGAAATATGCTGTTAGCTTTCGGCTACACTCAGTCAGTAGTTCCATAGACAAGCTGCCTGATGCCTTAGAGTTTCCGTGTTCTGATGAAGTTCTTTCAATTCAAATATACATGAATTTTTTTCCAAGGCATATCCAAGATGTCAGGGCGGTTGTATCAAAATGGTTCTTGTGTCACCCTGGCAGATGGATCAGTTGGTTGGAGCATTGTCCCATACACCAAAAGATTGCTGGTTCAATCCCCAGTCACGGCACACACAGAAGGCAACCAATCAACATTTCTTATATTGATGCTCCTTTCTCCTTGGGTGAGGATTAAAAAAAAATGGTTCCAGTGTCAATCATCCTGGGCATGAATCAGAATTTCCTTGGCCCCAAAGCTGAGCCACTGATGAGAGAAAGGCTCCCGGGTCAGGATATTTACGCTTTCAAATGAATTGCCTTTCATGTACCTCATTGCTCTTCCCCACAATTTGGCCTTTTGAAGGTCATCCTAATTCATCAGACATATGTCAATATCTTCAAATCTTAAAGATAAAAGGAGTCAAGACCAATCTATTTTCCCTCTAGAAGTGCTTTTTCTCATGGAAATTAGTAGATGTAAATAAACTCAAGCAAGATTGATGCTTCCCAACTTCATCTGCAGCATCCAAGCTGCAAGACTTCACAGATATTTGAGAAAGCAGTTAAAGCAAACCTCACCACCAACAAAGTCAGAGCCCTAGACCTGGCCAAACCTTCTTCTTTTCCCTCTCTTCCTCCTCCTTTCCCCCCTCCCCCACAATCCTCTCTCACACACACCCACACAACTATCATCTACAGAAAGCAAAGTTCAAAAACCTGTAGTGCTAATAAAAATGTGCCAAGTAAAAAAATCTAGACTGAAAAATACATAGAGACATCAAATGAGCAAGCAGGCTATGTAATGAGCTGTTTGATGGAGCTTGGAAATTTAATGAGCAACTTGAAAAATCATTTAGTATTTGGTTAGGAAGGAACTTAAAGATCAGTTGGTCTAACCCTTCATTCTCCAGCTGAGAAAATGGAGATCCAGACTGATGAGTTGACTTGCCTGAGATCACACCATTCCTCTGAAACAAATGGTGGACTAGAGGTTTTCCATGATACCCTACCCCCATGTATGATTCCTCTATATGCAGTTTTGCTTGAAAATGTGCACTTTTGCTAAGAGAGAAAAGAGAACGAATCTTTTTCATAAACTCAATCAAATCTGACTAATCATGATCCAGTGCCTTGACTTTGAATACCCACAGGAAAAAGGTGCAGAAAACTCATTTCATCCCTATGGCATTAAATGGTTACTTGCAAGCTTCACAAGTAATAATAGCAATAATACTCATAATTATCATGTATTGAATATGTTCCATTCATCAAGCACCATGCCAAATACTTTATACCTGTTTTTGTTTCTCATCAATCTTCACAATAAAACACATTGGAAGTACATTTAAAGAACTTAGGTAAAAATGGTCAAAGTCATGTGAGTACTAAGTGGCAGATTAGGATTCAGATCTGAGAAGACTGACAATACTCTGAAAGGGGAAGCATACTACAGCCAGTGTTTAGGGTACTGGACTGTAAATAACTTTCAAATATCTGTACACCTGTTTTGCTTTATTCACCCATATCCCCGGTCTGTGCCATCCTTCACTGCATTACCCCCATGTTCACCTTCCTGAAGACTAATTCCTTTGTGTCGCACTCTCCCTCCATGACCTTCTGTGGCTCCCCACAGTCTAGTTAATATATTGGTGTACAGGACCTCCATAATCTGTCCCATTCTACCTCCCTAACATGAGTCCCACTTCTTCTCTATCAAATCTTTTCTCTTGTCAAACTGGGTAACTTTCTATCCTCAATATCCACCTTGCAATTTATTCTTCATTCTTCAACACTTACTGAGCACCTATTTGTGCCCGGCATTGTATTAAACACTGAAAATAAAAACACCAAAGACACTCCCTTCTCTAAAAACTTTATAGCACTATAGACAGGGAGACATGCAAACGAGTGATTACAGTCAAGGAAAGTGACTGCCATAACTCAAGCTGGTCAGAGTACAGCGGAAACCAAGGTGAGCCCTGAGCTTTTAGTTGACGTGTGGATTTCCATTTGCCTTGTATGCCTTCTACAACCCATACTTCTATCTTGAAGTAACCATATCCCATAGAATCAAGTTCAAGTGCTGCTTCCTGTATGAAGTCTTGCCTTATAAACATGTGGATATGCAATGGAAGCTTCTAATAAATAAAAGATATAGAAGTAGATATATTTTACCTTTTGTTTTAAAATTTTGAATATTCATGCTTAGAAGAGTAGAAAACAAAATTTCCAAAATTCTGAAGGTGATTACAAGGGCTCTGGTGGTTTCCAGCTATGATAGTTCTAATTTTGTGGCTAATTTTACTTCAGAATTCCTGACTATATATACTTAGTCTTAACTAGGGTCTTTTATTAGCTCACAAATGGAATGAGAAGTGGGGGGGGTAGAAGATTTCCTGGTGTGAAAACTACCAAAAAGGACACATGTGTAATGGGATGGCAGCACTGCCTAACGTGCGATAAACTTGACTGTGGTAATGACAGGTACACCACAATGAAGGCACATGGAGAGGGCCCTGAGACAGCCAGGGATGTACTGAAGAAATGCAAAACCAGGCAGTTTCCAAGACCAGCCACTATGTGTCCCAGCCTACTCAGCCTTTCAGGACTACAGGGAGGAGAGGAGCAAATTGGGGCTGCTTCCAGCCAGTCAATCATATTGCACTCATCTCAATATGTCTAGGTTTAGGTTTCTGACCACGGGAGCCTGATGAAACTCATTTCATGTTCCACAAGGTCTAGCACCCTCTTGGGCACAGAGTAGGTACTCAGACATATTTGCTGAACACATGGTAAATAAAAGAACAAAAAGGCACTTACATGGTTGTAAAGAGCAAATCTAAATAACTTTATAATCAGTAGTTTTCCAGACCTATTCTTTGGCACGCTATATGGTAGTTTATAGGAGTACTTCTGACTCCTTCATCATCCCAGTCAGTGCTACAGTCAGCTTCTGGGATGACTAGCTCGCAGTACACACTAGAAATTTGTTCACACCCTTCCTCTATTCCTTTATATAGAAGAGGGAGTAAAAGATGTAAACTACAAGGGTGAATGAAGCAACAAGCCCAAAAGAGGAATGTTCCAAATGTGTTCCTGGACTTGAACAACTTCCAAGGTTTAACAGCCACTCCAGGCTGGGTTCAGTACCCAGCACACTGACAAGCAATTACTGCCCAAGGGCGCCAAGTGCTGAGAAGGCCACAGTGAATCCACTGCGGGCAGCTTTTTGATCTCCTACTCACTCTATATTTATTGGCCCCAGTGGCTCTCTATCCTAAGCCATGAAAACATTTTGTAAAAGAGAATATGATGCCAGAGAATTAACTGGACTCTTCCCTGTGCCCAGACAGTAAATCATGAGACTGAACTGCCTGCAGCTAACTAAGCCTACCAAATTTCCAGCCCCAGCCAGAAGCTCTGATGCACAAGAAATAACAGCCAGGCAGAGGAACGGAGTTTTAGGACTGTAAAGAACCCTGCAACCATCCACGGCCAGTGGTTTTCCAGTGGTTTTAGGCTCAGAGTCCTTGCTTCAAACAAAAACTGTTCAGACCCTCAGGAGAGCTGAGTGAGGAAGTTACTCCTGGGAGAAGGGCATGGAAGGCAGTAGAGGCAGAATCTCTAGAGCTTCAGAAACACACAGTTACTCTGAGCCAGCCCTTGATTTTAAATATGCACTGAGTGTATGAGGAGAGAAACGATTTTACCCGCACTTTATAGTTGAGGATATCGGAGCCCAGTGTAATTTTTTTTTGGGGGGTCAAGATTATGCAGCTCAGTCACAGTTCCTTAGGAAAACAGATGGTACATACAAATTCAGATAATTTAAGAAGGAGTTAATAAAGCAACTATTTACAAAGGTGTGAGCAAGGTTTCCAAAACAAATAAGGAGAGTGTAGAACCCTGGAGTCAGGAATTTAGGCCTGAAAAGGGCAGGAGAGGGAAGAGTCAGTTACATGAACTTACAGGGGAGATGTAATCTATAGTTGAAAGACACAGCCTACCCTAGAGAATCCTGCAAGGAGGAAAATAGAGGAACACATATGACATCCCCATTCTCCTCCTTCCCCTTGATCTCTTACCAGGGCTGCCACTGGCTGAACAAACTAGAAATCAGACCACAGAGTCTATCAATGCATCCCATAGAGATCAGCCTCCTGGAGCAAACAAAAAGTAGGATCCAGAATGGTGGAGTGGACATGAAGGGGCAAACGGAAGTTATCTGCATAGTCAGCCAGTGACAGAGACAGGGTTATCCAGATATGCAATGGCGAAATCTATATTCTTCATCGTTAACCGTTGCCATCTTTACATTCCAGGATTTTTTTTATCCAGATAACAGTTTAGTGACAAAATCATTTTGAGTATGATTTCCTCTCCATTACTCTACAAATATGTCTTATCTCCAATTATGCTGTAAATTTACTAAGAGGTGCTTCCAAATAGTTTAGCAATACCTCCAACTTCTCAGACAACTTTCATCATGTTATCTTAATACAAACATGGAATACTATAACTGTCCTAATGTACTTCATGACATTAAAGTGAGAGTTCGTGCTTTAATCAATAATTAACTACCACATTTCAATTCACATACCTGCTGTGTGTCAATTCATCTTCATTACATGAAATATTTAATATCCTGAAACATATTTGGCAGATGCATGGGGCCCCACTTGCTCAGTCTACGACTGTAGCAAATTTTTTAACCATCACTGCTGGAACATGGCTCCCTGTCTTGCTGAGAACACATACCAACTTTGATCCTGCTCAGCATAGTCAACAGCTTTCAAGTGATCAGTTAGCACATAAGAATAAGCCCTATTTATTCCTAAAGTGAAGAAGAAAACATGGGAGGACAGAAAAAGTCTGTGAGGATCTAAGAACACAAGCCTGAATGCCTCGCGAGACACACTGACTGTCATTTTTAAGGAACTCTCATCCAAAATGAGTCACTCTTAGAGCAGGCAAGGGAAAATAAAAACATGTTGAAATGAAATACCTATTTGCTCAAGTGAACAAATCTACCCTTAGTTCCATTGGAGAATATGCAGCAACATGAGGTAGATAGCTTTAAATTGTCACAAAATGAATAAAATTTCACAATGAACAACATTTATGAAAAAATCTGTTGGATGGGCAGTTGAATTTCCTCTTAGGGTCCTATAGGGATTTCTTCTGCAGGAAACCTGTGGGAAGGATTTTGTGCCAAGAAGCTGTTATTCCTTCCAGCAAAGAAGGGGCATAAAAGATGTAAACAGAGATGGAAGGAAGAAGTGGGCAGAGGAAAAACGATTGAATTTGAATTTCGCTCAGAAAAATAAAAAAAAAAAAACAATGTAAAAGTTCTATGAAATACCAAACAGAAGTAGGCACCCTCTTGTCCCTATCCCTCACATTATTAGATCAGGGTGTTTAGAAATCAATCATTCAGTGCCTTTCCATGGAACTTGTAGAATAAAAAAACAAATTCCTTACTATGATGCACAAGACCCCACAACCTATTGTCAACCCTCTGCCCCTTTCTCCCATTTCATACCATGACGTTCTCTTGTTCCCCACACTGAGCCCATTGGTGCCCTTGTGTTTCCTTGAATATCCCAGCTCTTTGCTACCTCAGTATCACTGGCCATCACTCTCTGCCTGGAATTCTCCCACCCACTCTACTTTGTGACTAGCTCTTAACTCATTCTTCAGAAATCAACGTAAATAAAGACCTTTTCTGAAAACTTTACTTAAAGTAGGTCTCTTCTGTCACTCTCTAACTCTGTCCTTCGTGTGTTTTTCTTTGAACTTGAGAGTTGCATATATTCCATTCATACTCCCATTTATCTGCTCTTTGCTTGGTTCCTGCACTGCGATACAAGTCCTATAAGAGCAAAATCTATCTCAGTGTTACTATTCTATCCCCAGAACCTAGTACAGTGACAACCACACAGTGAATAGTCTATCAATATTCGTGGAACAAATGAATTGCAACTCTTGAGAAAGTTTTCATTGCTAGCCTATAAATCTATCTAATCTTACTTCAAGGACCTTGAAGTCAAAAGCATACAGGAAAAAAAGGCATATGAAATTTTGTGGATATTTGATTTGCAAGCAATAACTAGTGAACCTTATTGAGCACCTACTTGCTACGTCTAGATATAGTTCTAAACATGTATGTATGCATAATTTTAAAGCTCACAAAATCCCAGCAGATGATTGGCCCCATTTTATAGATGAAGAAAATGATGTTCTGATCGATTTAGCTACTGAAATGGAGATGTGCATTAAAATGGCGAGCTTTGGAAATGTCATGACAGGTGATTTTTTCAACCTATTTGCAACGTATCTGAGTACCTAGTGTGACACAGATGTTTTCTCTGCAGGGTGTTCCTGAGAGGCAGCCATAACCAAAAGGAAAGGAATGGGTAGAATCATGGGCCCCGGAATCTGACTCCTTTTCTTCCACTTAACACTTGTTATAACTATAATAAAATCCCTTCTCTCTTACCTGACCTCAGATTCTTCATCTGTCCAAGGGCAAGTTGGAACTAGATGCATAACATGGTGATTGATGTAATTTTGAGATCTGCCACCAGATCTAAGAAATACCCTTAAATAATAAATATGCCCTGGCATGATATTGATTACCAGGACCTGTGCTTTGTGGTAACTGTTTCTTGATGAGTAGTAAGATACTGTAATACTGTTTTCTGCATGTAGGGAATTTAAAATTAATGCTAGCTAGTATTAAAGTTGTAGTAGTTGAATTGAGAATAGAAAGATTCAGAGATCTGTTAGAGTCATCAGAGAAATGAGTAAAAAAACTGAATTTAAATTCAATTCATCTGCATAAGAGATGTTTGTTTTGTACCTCAAACCAACT
Source organism: Sturnira hondurensis (assembly GCF_014824575.4). Lineage (NCBI taxonomy): Eukaryota > Metazoa > Chordata > Mammalia > Chiroptera > Phyllostomidae > Sturnira > Sturnira hondurensis. The sequence continues at coordinate 7,746,748 of NW_028075269.1, forward strand.
TAAGTAAGAGATAATGTAATATTATATCATTAAGAAGAAAGTTAACATACTGAAAAATTAATACTGGCATGCCTTCACATTCAAGCTATGGACATTTAGGGAAGAATATGGGAATGAGAGACTCCCCACCTATAAAATGAAGGGGTTGAGGCAGATAATCCTGTAGAACTCCCCAGGACAACTCTCTGTGCATTTCATAAGTGCTTACCGCGCATGCCTCATGGACTTGATCCCTTTAGGGGCAGGGCAAGCCATAGGGAACAAGGAAACATCATCCCTTCTCGCAAAGAGTTTCGAATCTAAGATTGCTGTAGATCCAAACAGATAAATAGAAAACATATAATTCCAATAAAATAATTCAATTTATTATTATGTTATCATATAAATCAAAACCTACTAACTAAATGTCCCATTTTTTGAGGTAATGGAAAGCCTTAGAATTTTTTTTAAGTTTTTTTTTAATTTATTTTATTTTATTTATTTATTTTAGAGGGGAAAGGAAGGAGAGAGGAAGAGAAATATCAATGTATGGTTGCTTCTCGTGCATCCCCTGGGAATGGCCCCTGCCAGGAACTGGCCTGCAACCCAGGAATGTGCCCTGACTGGGAATCGAACCGTGATCATCTGGTTCCCAGGCCCGCACTCAATCCACTGAGCTACACCAGTCAGGGCTGGAAAGCCTTAGAATTTTTAAGACATTGTATGTAGCAGCAATATATTGAAGGTAAAAATAAAACTGAGTAATCATTTTTATTATGTTGACCAGGTAATGTAAGCTTGGTGCATTTTAATAGGAACATAATTGGGAAGTTGCATTTGCAAGAAACTGAGTTCTTTTGGGAGCAAATATCATGACAATGGAAAAGAAAAGAGCACAGATGACGGTGGTTGAGAAAATGGATAAAGTGGTCCAAGGGTTCCTCAGTTGGATTCAAACTTCAAATGTTGCCTAAAGCCAAATAATCTTCACAGTAATGGTGCTGACCAAGGATAACTTTCAAATGTAAGAAAAAATTTAAATAAAAATTCCCCCAATACACGTAGTAAGATGGACAGCAGAACAGTAGTTGCTAGGAAGCACATTTCCCTTTCCATGAACTTGTGTTCGTAAAATATGAAAACTCTGGTGAATTTTCCCTTTAGAGACTTTCTGTTAAGAGGGTGCCTGTTAAATCAAGACTTTGAAAAATAATTGAATTAATGAAGACAAAGATAAATTAAACTTTAAAATATTCCCAGTATCTTAATGTAAATATAATATATATTTTAAAATTAAATCATGCTTTTAAAAGATCAAATAGATGAATTAGGTTAATTAGGATTGAACTTTTAAAATGAGAGAGGAAAAACTTAACCTATATATCATATGACAGGAAGTCTCAGTTTGTGAATAAAAGTTTCCTAGATATTTTAATTTTTATAAAACACACTTTACCCACAGGGAAAAAAATGTAAGATTTCCACAAAGCAACCACAGAGGTAACTTAAAATTACATGAACACTGAAAAGAAACACAAGCATGGGAAATTATTCACACATTCATTCATTCAACAAACCTTTCTTGAGAATTTCTATGTCCTATGTCCAGTAGTGACATAAAATACCAAATGTATATGGTGTGGATGCCAAGATCCCAAGGAACTTACAGTGACAGCCCAGGGTAGGGCATTACATTCATGGGCAATGAGGAGCCATTGTCATTTTCCCAACACATACATGGCATGAAATCATAACAGTCTCAGAGGCTGGTAGGGAACCAGGGTGGAATACATAGTGTTAAGACAAATAACAACGGAAGCCCTGGCTGGTGTAGCTCAGTGGATTGAGTGCGGGCCTGCGAACCAGACGATCACGGTTCGTTTCCCAGTCAGGGCACATGCCTGGGTTGCAGGCCAGTTCCTGGCAGGAGCCAGTTCCCAGCAGGGGATGCAGGAGAAGCAACCATACATTGATGTTTCTCTTCCTCTCTCCTTCCCTCCCCCTCTAAAGATAAATAAATAAAATATTAAAAAAATAACAACGGTTCCCCACCTTCCTTGTACATGTCAGAATTTCATAATTAATAACTACACTCTTTCCCATTGATTCTGCCCATGATTCTAAAACACATCATTTCAACACAATATTCCAAGAAGCCATTGCCAAGCTCACAGAATTAAATGTGAAGTTTAAATCTTCATCCAGAATTCATGGGTTTTATTTTTATTTACTCTTCCACATCTCTTATTTAATCATTTGACCAGAACAGGTTATCAACCCAGACTCCATGCTAGGTACTGATGGAGTACCTAGCAGAACCCAAATTAATCAATACTGGCTTTAGGAATGTTAGAAGGAATGATAGTGCCTTATATTCACTGAAATGGCATCAGCTTTTGGAGCAAATAATCTTTATAATCTTTCACATAATGTTGGCTTTTGAAGTAAATGGTGTCTGAACTAAGATGATGGCAGTGGGCAGAAAGGGAAGCAGAGACGCAACAGAACACAGTTACATCCGAAGTACTCATGGCATTCCTATTATTCACTTCCACGAGCCTTGTAACACAGGCATCTCACTGCCCTCCCAGAACATGCCACGCTCCCTCGTGCCTTTTTCACGGAGTAGTCCCTCCCCATCTGACTCCCCTTTGAATTCTTCACTGCTTGGTGAACTTCCTGCCCATCAAACCAAAATCACATGTCGCATCTTCCAGGAAGCTTTATTTAACAGTAACTCCTTGCTGCTTCCATGATATTTGATGTCTCTATTTTACCATTTATGGACTGCTTATTCACTCTTCTTCTTGTTCCTCAGGTCTAAAGGGATCTTGTTATCTTCACACTACAGATATTCAGCGGTGTACCACCACCCGCTCGGGTGATTATTACTATGATTTGATTGAACAAATATATGCTTAAATTGAACTTCAGAATATATGATATGGGGTTTTCACCAGGTTTGTTTTTATCATGTTTCTTAATACTCATTGTCATATTATAAGCTTAATCATAGTTTAAAGACATGACTTGGGTTTCTGAAACACTATAGTGACTATGAGGAATCCAGTCAAAATGGAAGATTTTCTATAACTAATACCCAAAAAAGCAATCCCGAAAGATGATGTATTTTTACACTTGAAATTATATATATATATTAAAATATNTGAACTTCAGAATATATGATATGGGGTTTTCACCAGGTTTGTTTTTATCATGTTTCTTAATACTCATTGTCATATTATAAGCTTAATCATAAAGAGTTTAAAGACATGACTTGGGTTTCTGAAACACTATAGTGACTATGAGGAATCCAGTCAAAATGGAAGATTTTCTATACCTAATACCCAAAAAAGTAATCCCGAAAGATGATGTATTTTTACACTTGAAATTATATATATATATAATCAAATATATATATAATCATATATAATCATATATATAGCTTGGGAGGTTACTGTCTTCCTTGTAACACAGTTTGAAACCCACACAACTTTTAAAAGAATCTATCCTAGATGTCTGTAAGTTTGAGGACTTTTTGCAGTGTCTGTATCTTTTGGCCATATCATGCCAGGGTCACATTTACATTGGGATAAACAGAGAGACAGTGTTCTAGAACATCACCTCTGAACTCATGAGACGTCACTATATTGGGCCTGCAGTCATAAAGGCTGCTAATAGTATAAGCAAAATCTGCAAGACTATAATAAAGGCTTCATAGAAACCCTGAAGTTCAACTGCAAATAACTTCAACATAAAGCATTCTTTGGCTTGATGACTTTGACGCATTTAATGAGAACCCACCATGATCTAATGTATTGTTGAATTTTAATTTTCACAACTCTATGAGAGTGTTATAGAATCATTTCTATTTTAAAGATGAAGAAATTGATATTAAATATGCTCAGCCCTCAGCCCAAAGTGTTCAACCAGGAAGTAATGAAACCTAGCCCTGCACCCAACAGCGTAAGAAACTACCAGAGATCATTACTATGATCTAGGGAATTATTATTACTACACATCATCTCTATTAATACCACCAGTTTCGAAAGTCTATTTCTTTACTGATTGAACTCCCATGTACCCAGTCAACAAACAACAATTATAATAATCCTGGGAAATATTAGGCCTAAGTCTCATTCCTAATTCCCAATGAGAAAACTACAGAGTATTCATAAATATAAAAAGGAAAAGGGACTCGAGCTATTAAAACATACTGTGCGAGTAAGAATTTCGGTTTTCACAATGGCAAAACTTTAAAAATTTGATATCTAGTGTTAGTAAAGTTATAAGGAAAATATACTCTAACACATATTTTGGTGTGAATAAATTGTTTCAAATTTTCAAAGGGCGATTGACAGTATTTATCACACTTTAAATGGGTATACCCTCTGCTAACCTATCCAGCTTTCAGAATCTTTTCTAGAGAAATATTTACATGCCGTCCCAAAAGCTTGTTTGAAAGGATGTTTGCTGCAGCACTATTTATAACAACGAGAAAAAGGAAACCACCAAAATGTCTATCAGTAGAAGACTAATGAAATACACCACAATGCATTCACGCTATGGAATATTATAGAACAGGTAAATATGATGTGGATATGTTTCACTAACATAGAAACATGAAAATAATGTTCATGATTAAAAACAAAGTTGTAGAAAGTATGCTTAACATGGTGCCCACACGTGTACATGCATGCATATACTCACACACTCACTCACAGGCATGCATGCACAATCCAAAATGGAAATAGTAGATACCTCTGGGAAGTTAAATTGGAGTTAAATTATAATACATGTGGGGGAAAATGTATACTTTTTAATACATATATTTGGATTCTTGGATTTTAACCCTCTTATATATGATTTGTGAAAAAGCCCACATTTGTAATTAAAACTTTTAGAAATCATAAAAGCAATCCCTTTTCGCCTTTGCTTTACAGTTTATACAACACATTCCCACCTGTCATCTGACTTCAACCTTCCAACCACCATGCAGAGTAGGTAGGCAGGTATTATTATCCTTCTTTCCTTGATGAGTATAAACCCAGGAAGAATAGTGATTTGTCCAAGGTCATACCTGTCTTGAAGAAACTTCCAACAACCTCCTTGAAACGATGATTCTCAACCTACTTCTATAAACCTACAAGGAAACCCAATGCTTCTCAGAGGTGTCCTGTGTAGTCAAATGGCAAGTTCTTTTTAAAAAAAATATATAGTATTATTGTATTATTGTTCAATTACATTATCCCTATTTTTCCCCATTACTCTCCCCTGCCCTACCCATCCCCTACCTTCCATTTTCAACCTCTCTCCCCACCCCCTACCCTGTTGTCTTTGTCCAAGTGACACGTTCTTAATTAGCATCAGCTCCTACAGGCTCTCAACTAGCAAGAGGCCATACAAAAGCCAGTCTGCACAAGACAACTGAGTGAAAAGCACACCTTTCTAGTCACAGGCCCCACCTACAGCAAGAGTGTTGTCCTTTATGCCAACTTTCAGTTCTAAGGACAGTGAAAAAGACCTTCAATCAACCCAGAAAATAGACCTAATTTCAGACAAAGTATCATCTTTTAATAACTAAGGAAAAAATGACCCTGGCAGGTTAGCTCAGTTGGTTGGAGTATCATCCCAGTTCACCAAGATTGTGGGTTCGATCCTCGGTCAGGGCACATACAAGAATCAACCAATGAACGCATCAGTAAGTGGAACAAATAAATGTTTCTCTCCTTTCTTCTCTCTCTCTAAAATCAACAAATAATTCTAAAAAAATAAAAAGTTGTTAGGTTCAAATGAAACTGTTTCAAGAGTTCAAGTTCTTTTATCCCAGTTCCCATGTCCTTTTTTTCTTTAACCACATGCTAAAACTAGTTACCTGTTTTGTAAGACACTACCCTGAAGCACTGATAATCTTCATTTTAAAGTGTAATAAGATTTCTTAATGAAATAACTAATCTAGTAAAGCTGATATTCTTCTGGCAAATGAGGTCCTTCTTTTTTCTTTCTCTTTTTAAATTGGGGACCTAAAAATGCCACTATTGCTCTGGGAAGAATTGGTCTTTCCTGAGGGAAGGATCAGCTTTTGTTGCCCCTGTTTGTGCCTGTGTGGTCGAGTAAGCAAATGCACACCTGGGAATCAAATCCCGACTCCATCGCTCACTGGCTGTGTGACTTGGACAAGAGTCTTATCCTTTTTTCTCTCCTTGGTTCCTTCATCCACTAAATGAGAAGAACAATGGCCCAGCTCATGTGAGGAGTAGAGGAGAGAGGCCATGACACTCGTATATCACAGGGATGTATCACATGCCAACTCAACAAGTGTTATTGACAGTGATTAATATTATTAATGCAAGTACTCACATTGGTAATATTAGTATAGAGTGGCCATCATTGTCATTGTTGTCCTCTAATAGGCCCCAATGCGTTTAAAGCTTTTAAAATTTGGAGATACTTTGCCTGCTTATTAAAACTTCCTTCCCCTGATTTCATTGAATAATGATATGGGTCTTGTCAATTCCAGAGTTACCTCCTTTATATTAAGGAGCAGGTCTTGACTTTCAGCAAGATGATTCTAAGCTAGAGAAACAAATACTCTATCTTCCTATTGCAAGATTCTAAAATGATAACTTAATATTTATAAGATCTTTTGCATACACAGTGCTGTACTCCAAACACTGTCCTTAGAACTGTTCATTGAAGATTTCCACCTACATATTCCCTGGTACCTTGAACTCGATATGTTCAAAAGAGGTTTACCAACTTCCTTCTCGGATGTTATCCTTCCCCCTGCTTTCTCCTCCAGCCACTAATATAAACTGATCCTAATCATCCAGATTTAAATCTGGAATTATAATTGGCCACTTGTCCATCTATCCCAATGAGTCATATGCAAAATCTTTTCAATTCTGTTACCCAGTATCCACCCCTCTCATCTACCCCGCCACCTCTCCATTCCTATGTGACTACTTTATTTCAGAACTTCAATGCTTTTTGCTTGACCTATTGCAATGGATTTCCCCAATCTGCCCAACTCTAAACTCCTTCCCCACTACTGCATTTTATTCCGCTGCTCAATTCCTCTTTGTGAAGCTCAAAAGTGATACTATCCCTCTCCTGTTTAATAAAAGCCTCTCCCTATCCTAGCCAACTGTCTTGCAAAAAAAAGTAAAAATGCCTAACCTGGCATCCGAGATCTCCCAAGTTCAGGTTCTCCATTCCAATCTATAGCTTCTCCTATAACTATTCTTCAGCCAAAGAAACAAATATAATGCCATGCAAACTTAGCCATGGTTTTGCACCTCTGAATCCTTGTTACAGTTACTACCTCAGCCTAGAATCATTCTTCTACATCCATATATTCCAAACCTACCTGTCACTCACAGTTTAAGAAGCCACTCTGATCCCCACAACCAGAGGTAAATACTTCTTACTCTAACCTCCCAAGTGTATAAGAACTTGTCTGAATTGTTTCAATTAGCATTGCCTTACATTCTATAAGAATCATTTAAATATATTTTCTAATATACTAGAATACAAGATCCTTGAAGGTAGGTCCATGGCTGTTCCATTTTTGTATCCCCATGCCGTATAAAGCAGTACCCCAGGAACACTAGCTACAGTATGATTTACCCCACAACTACCTTCATTTCTTTATAGATTAGAGTGAAATGTCATTTTGGATGAGTCACTTCCATGTTTCTCAATTATTCTTAATCTAAGCTCTTTTCTGATATGTGCAAATTTGATATGTCATACGCAGTATGATATTCCTTTAGTCTGCACTCAGCCTAGCATGCTAAGACTTGTCAATGCCCAGGAACGGAACATGTGGTCAAGCTTTGCTTTCTATAGCTCGTATTATGAAACAGTAGCCTACTGTTATTTTCTAAGTATGAAAGCAATGCTTTCAATACATTCTGAATGTCCCTTATGTTGAAAAATCACTAAGTCAGCACTTACAAATATTGAACATTACTGATGACTCTTGCCTTGGCCTCAGATGGTACATGGCTTATACCTTCTCATTTAAAGTACCTGCAGAAATGTACCCTCAACCTATCTATTCATCCTGCCATGTCTTTCTGACTTTCTGCCCCTTTCACAACAATGCAACAACAGCAGAATTTAACTAATCACAGTGATGACTAGAGACCCTTGGTGGGCTTTATGGATTAGCAATAAGGTGGAACAAATCTGCAAAATAAAGAAAAATGGCTCATCAAATTTATTCAATTATTTTGACAAGAGCAATTTTGTTTTAATTACTTATGATAGCATCTCAGTAAATAGGCTCTAGCCTGTTTTCTCAGATTCATTAAGCCCATCTTCCCACCAAAGCACTCTGCTTATAGAAGAAAAAGGGGAAAAGAAACGACAGATTTTACTGAGATATGCACTGGTTTTCTGGATTCTTTTAGGGGAATATATAAACAATTTTCCAAAGACAGTATTTGCTCTTTTTAAATATATATTCCATAAGCTCACTTGAAGAGAAAATTAGGTATTGCTTTTAAAAGATTAATTTGGATATGAATTACTGGTTCATTTGGAGCTGAATTTCCTTCTCTATTTAAAAAGTGTTTTGAAACATGTCCTAAAAGAAGATAGTTTCAACTAAGCAGTTTTTACTAATTCATTGACTTTCAGGACTTAAAAGCAATTTTAAAATTGTCTAGTCTAACACATTAATAGATATAATATTTTGCATTTTACACCCCACATATCAACTTATGAAAGAATTAAATCCTTCCACAGTTGAAATAAAGACTTCCGCTTTTGTTAGGAACATCTAAATTTTTGGCTGGCTCTGAATTAACATATTGGAGAAATTGGAGAATTAATATGGTGGTTAGAAGCAAGGACCCTGGAGACAGATTAGTTGAAATCAGATCCTATTTCTACCATTTCCCACCCTCATGACCTTGGCCAAGTTCTGAACTTCAGTGTACAATCTTCAGAATATAATAATAATAATAATAATAATATTACTCATTATATTGTTCTGAGAATAAATGACATAATGTATAAGAAGTGTTTTCCATAGTGTCTGGCATAAAACAAACAGTATTTCATATGTTGACTATTTTTAGTAAAGTGATAATCACACACTATTGCCTTGAGAAGCTTGTTCCAAGAACAGGTTTCAGAACTAATTTCTACTGAGATAGATCTGCTCATCTACTTGGAACAAATTAATAGTCTCCCAGTACAATGATCTTCATCCCCCAAAATGGGATTTTGTAGCTAGTATGGATGAAAAAAAGGGTCACATACTAAACCTGACAAGCTCAGGGGAGGCCTGCATGGTGGGCCTTTCAAACTCAGAGACTGATAGTAACCACCTAGGAAGGTCTGAAATCAAAACTTCCCAACTGAAATCGAGTCATGGTGGGTACTCATGTACCAGGCTGGTATTTTCCCAGACAAAGGTAAGATCTTTACCTTCACTGAGCCTGTCTACTGTCTCTTTGCATCTACAATAACATACCTTTGAAATGTCAGAGTAATGCTCCTTTTCCAGACCTCTCAGGGCACAGTCTCCCGCCAGAAGGGGGGTAGAACACAGAGTCCCTTTTTGTTATTGTTATTCTGTTCATTGTTAACTGTTAACAATCCTGTACCCATCCATGTAAAAGAAGTATATGTCTACCCCTTCCTTTTTATTCAATCCCAGAAATATATCCCTAACCCCACCCCGCTGCTTTGTTTTCTCCTGCCTCCTTAATCTACTACTATGAATTGCATGTAACCCCCTTACGTCTTCCCCTTGGATCCTGATGTATAAAGTAAGGTGCAAAACTGCCATTTTCTGGAGCATTTTTCTCAATCTGTTGAAATGCTGCTTCCTGGCAATTGTCATCAGTTTGGCTCAGATAAACTCATAAAAATTCTCTACAAGTTTGGATTTTTCTTACATTGACACCAAAAAGAAAAGTCTACACCACATGAATGTAGGATCACCATATATGTTCAGAACTTTTATCTTACAGCACACAATCATATATCTATTTTATTTCTGCCTTTAGAAATAATATCTAGCTTTATTTCATGCATGGAGTAGAATACATAGTCCTCACCAGTGAATAAATAGCACATTTTAATTCATTAAAGTCTTTCTCTGACCTCAGAAAAAGATCTGAATTTTGTGTTTCAGTTAATGTGTTGGCATTGGTTCAAATCTACTGCACAATTGTAAGTAGCACTTTAGCAAACTTAATTAAGATTCATGGCTTAAGTTCCACAGTCTAACGTTCTTTTCCCATCATCCTCTTGGAGCAAACAGAAGACAACCACAGTACGAGCTGATCACAGGCGCCAATTATATATGCATGATAAACTGCCTGGCATCAAGATACATTGTGAAAATACCTATGTTTATATAAAGTAATACATAAGGATACTTAAAACTCAAAATTCTTATTTCTTTTTACGGCCCCCACTCCCATTTTGCTCAAAAATGATAACCACTTCTGGATAACTGAGAGTGGATTCCACAAGTGGATAATCTATTTGTCTAATATTTAATTCTCAGTACTATGTAAGAAACAGAAAGGTGAGGCCTAGAGAATACTCAAGAAACAGGAAAAAATACTCAAGAAAATTACATTTCCATATCTGACAAACTAAAGACTTGGATTTACTTTTTTAAAGTAAGATTTTAAAATGTGAACAAATTCAAATAACCAACATATTTTTACAATAACTGATTTAGCACTTGCTTTGACTGAATTAATGCTTTTGATCCTTCCTTCTTCCCCTCCCCCACCATAAATAACTTTTGATTGACATTTTCCCTTGAACTGTTTCTTGTTATAGACCCCTCTTATTGTCTTTGTCTGTTTTTATGCCTGTTTACAGCCCTAACACGAGTACACATGATATGGGGGTTCTACAATCAATATGTTTGTTTTCTGGAGAGCTCAGGGCAGGTTGTGCAGGGAGAGAAATCTAAAAGACATGGTCCCTGCTCTCAGAGAGGATTATTCAGCATGCCATGATTCTCTCCTCCCCAGGCTTTAGACAATGTGATTTATATAAAGCTACATGAAAGCAAATACACAAACATAAGAACGTAAGCATAAGCTTACAAGTAGGTCTGACAAGTTTCTCCATTTTCTTCTGCTTGGTAATCTACATTCTCCTCTTTCCTAATACATGAGTGAGAAAACAATATTCTGTACACATAGTTGAAATAGCTTTTTTATTTTCTTCAATTGCACTGTTGTAATTATATAGCAGCAGGTGCTAAATTTACAGTAGTATAACTATGATAGATTTTGCATTCTTATATAGCTCTGATAGATACCTCATTACAGCAGTCAGAACCAGCCATCTAAATTTACGAAGAGGTGGAAACCAAGGTAGCCCAACAGATTGTATACAACTCACAAATGGGAGACAGCTTATCCTGCTCTCTTTACTGACTTTTAACTACAAAGTCAGTAAACCTCTCATTGAGATTTATATGGGGAACAAGAAAACAAAACAAAGCAAAACAATATACACCAGCAACAACACAAGAACACAGACCCGAGAATGTGTACAAGTGCCAAGGTTATTTAAGGTCACCCTTTAAAAAATGTGTAGTTTACAGTTGAGTAAGTCACTTGATAATCTGTGCCTTTTTTCAAATACTGGGTGAATTGAGTGTAACACGTAAAAGAAGCATCTTAATTGTTATTATTGTTAATATTTTATTACAAATTTCTAGGACAACAATAAAATTATGATTTAGATTCAATTAATTTGAAATTTTTGATATGACCAAGGATTAGGCCAAAGCTTAACTCTAATAATGACAAAGAAAATGTTCATAAGCAAAACTGCAGAAAATATGTTTAACCAACAGAAGACTTTTAATGACTCTATCAATTTTTGAAAATAGAACTTTTTAATAACAAATAAAATCTCAATTTTCTATAACAGAACTTCTCCAAGGAAGAATTCAATAGCAAGGAACTTGAGGAGTAATCAATCTAACCACTGAGAAGGGGCTTAGAGGCATAACATTGCATTTATTTTTAGCACAATCCAGGTATTTCACTGGAAATTTGGCCCAGTTCCTCTGAGTACATAGCCTAAAGAGCAAATTTAGTACTAAAGAAAATAAAATGGCATTTGAAGCAAATGACTTTTATAATAGCTTGAGCCAATATTTAACTATTTGCCAGTAGCTGCTAACCAAATCACAGGGTGCAAAGACCATCTGTTGACAGTGTGGTGTCAGCGTAACCCAATGCCTCACCCGGGATGTCAAACAAGCAGCCCAGCTCCTGTGAGGATGCCTCCCTCCCCATGCCTAGACAGGCACCACTAATACATTGTGTTGCTCCTTCCCAGCGAGCTCAGACCATAGCCTCGGATTCTGTCTACAGGTATCCCATTCGATATCAAAAATAAATGGGCTTAGCCCAAGAAACAAGCCTTATTTGTCACCTCAACCTTAGATTAAACAATTAAAACCCCTTCTGAATCATGGACAAACTTTTATATAGTCAGTTAACTCTTTGTTCTAGGCTAGATTCAAGAGTATTGAGATAGGTAGGTAAGGGGTTAAAGGAGTAGATCTAACTAAGAATTCTAGATGTGTACTAAACAGTCAAAGTCATTGGTTACAGAAGAGAGACCCAAACTCACCCACTGGGGACTTCTCCAAAATGCCACCAAATACTTCAGACACACATAGTGTGAAAGCATATAGTTATTTGATATTTTTCCAAATCCATAAGTGCGAGTGTGTGTGTGTATGTGTATCCCTTGTAGCCAGGCAAAATTATAAGGAAAAAATAAACAGTGTATAGGTAATATAAAGTACATGATGTAGCATAATAACTACTTACTCAGCTCCAACTTCCAGTCCCGCAAGGAAATGCCTCTCTAACCAGCTCACCTCCAGGCTCCAGGGAGCAGAGACCATTTTAACATTTTTAACAGGGAATGATGCCTTAGGCATTCTAAGTGTGTTCCAAAGGCTGGTGGCATTACTCTCACCTGGGAGCTTGTTAGAAATGCAAAATCACTGCCCCCATTGAGACCCGCTGAATCAAATTCTGCATATTAACAAACTATCCAGCACATTTGCATGCACATTAAAGTTATAGAAGCACTTAACTAAACCCTTAGAAGCCCCAGCCTGAGATATGCTACAAACTTTTAATAGAATTTTCCAAAAATTCTCTCTTCTACATTCTATAAACAGTACTAGCCAAATTCTCTTCTGTGAAACAAAAATCCATGGAGATACTCTGATAGAGGATAGAAGAGCTGGGTTTATGCTAAAAAAATGTAAGTCCATACATTGTCTTCTTGGAAACTCACTATACACAAGATCATATTGTAGGTTACAAGAAGCACTATCACAAAGAAACTAGTTCTACTTTAACTCAATTTTTCAAAAATGGCCCCTCTTTTCAACTAACAACTATTAACTGCTTATGAGACCCCTTGGGAAAACGACTACAGACTGTAATTTCCTGCAGCCCACAGAAACATGCAACCCATGGAGGCCTCCTTCTGTACCACCTTTGGGACCCATATTACACAGTGACTGAGCTACAGTGAAGTCCTTTTGGTGCATATTGAGTTAAATCCGAAAAAAATCAAAGCAAGATGAAAATCTTGGCCAGGGCCCCAGAACAACCTGCATCAAAGTGAATTTTTGCTACACTAGACTGTATTCACAAGGTTATTGAATATCTGCCCGAGTCAAAGTACAGAGAAAGATCTTGAGTCTGAAAGTGACCCTTGTCGATAAAATAGTCCATCCTAAAAGCTTGACAATAAAAGCTTTTCATGCTTCTCATACTTGAGCGTTAGAAGTGATCGCTTTTTAGAGTGATCTTATTGCTCAAGATGATTCACGAATACTAAAAAAAGTTCTGTCCTCATTTATGAATAGCTTTAAAGAGAGTTAAAATGTTGAGCTTTAGAATGGGATCAAACTTAACCTGTTTTTAACTTAAAAGAGACTGTTACAGTTACAAGTTGGTACATGTGAGCCCCGTGGTAACCACAAAGCAAAAACCTATAGTAAATACACAAAAGATAAGGGGAGAGAAGTATATTTTTCTAGGTTCACAATAAGAACGTCGTTGTTTCCTGAAAATTGTATCAATAAATTAGTCAAAAGTAGGGTACTTCCCAACACTTAATTGGACTAACCATTCGGTACCACCCAAATGCATATATTTAAAGAAAGCAGACAGAGCTTAAGACAGGGTGAAACAACAGCTGAATGAGAAAGAGGGGCCAATAACAGGATTAAGAAAATCACTGAGGGTCCTTACCCTCCCACCCCCACAGATGTCAAAACCTGGTTCTATGGACTCACATATATTCTTGTCAAGTTCTCAGTTTCCATCTCTTCCCAGACACATGACGAGGACTCTGAAATTTCACAAAGCCCCAATCTTTTGTTGAGTTTTACTTACATCTTCTAGATAGTGAGCCTGAGGAAAACTTCAGCCTGTGGTTGAGTAGCCAGGGCGCCCAGAGCAACCCTGTACTCTGTAACCCATGCATCACTAATCTGCCGACTCAGATGAGCAACAGCTGATGATGAGGATACAGAGACCCTTCTTTCCCCACAGGCCACTACCTGTTGGAGCCCAGGTGCAAAGACAGGAACGAAATCATGCCACGGCTGCTGCCTGGGGAGGCATATGTTCTCCCTCTGAATCCTCATCACCAAGATCTCAGAGACTGTGATTCTCTTTAAGGGGAGAGGATCCCAGGCCAGGAATGGAGGACCAAGCCACAGCAGCAAACAACTGTGCGACCCCAAACCAAAATTAGCAGAGCCCTCAGATGTGCGTTGCTGTAATCTAGGAATAAACAACCATACAACCATTTAGCTGAACATTCCCCCAAATCTAAACACATCCTCCCATATCATTAACAACAATTAATAATTACAAACTCTGAATACCTTATACTTTAATCAGATTTACCCACTTTGGGGCCAAATGTTCAGTGCTACAATTTAAAGAATACTAGATTTTTTTTTTTCGCTGAGAACTGAAGAGGAGAAAAGGGCCCACTTATTAATAATAAAGGTATAGCAACCATGTTTGAGTTACTCACACACAGTGTGTATATGCACATATATATGTGTGTGTACATACTATACAGCATATATACTATGTATACATTCATACATTACATATATTAGGCCCCCAAATCAGATCCTATGTCATATAATATATTCCAACCATGGATTCAGAAAATATGGTCACTCTAACATTAGCAAGAGTAGGGGTATGAGAAGTATCCTGAATCAAAGTCGGTAAAGGTTGTATGACTTTGGGGGTACATAGGAAGAAAAGCCATATTTGGGACCCTCAATTTAGTTCAAGCTGTAAGTCACTAGAAGGCAGTACCTCCAAATAGCTGTTCAGTGGTGGGCAAAATGAGTCTATTTTCTAAATCAAGTCTTCAGTGAGCCGCAGAGGCCAACGGAGGTCACACTGCCTTTAAAAGGGGCTGTGATGCAGGGTCACACAGATGGAACCTACTGTATGGGTGACTGTGACAGACAGATTTCCAGAACCACGCATCTAAAAAAAACCCAACAAAACTGACAATTGCTTATTTCTCTGAAAGAGAATCTTGATTTCATGGGCTATGAATAATTGCCATCAAAGGCTTCCCCCCAAACTAGCCTGTATCTCTGCAAAGCAACCATGTGAGATAACTTTCATTGGACCCATCTCACTACCAGAAGTTATTTCAGGGGAGGAAATAACTTGCTCTTAAAAATATAATTATTATATTGAAATGACAAATAACTTTGAGCAGCATAAAAGCATTCACCCAGAGTATATTTTCAAGAAAGAATATTAAGCCCTGATGCTATTATATGAGCATGTCCAGAAGTCAGATTCAAAGAGACAAAACCAAGAACCCCAAGCACTGGACAGAGCACAAGATATGGCACAGGAAGCCAGCTAGTGGGAAGATCAATCAAGAGACAAAAGCACAAATAAAGCACAGAGCCCCTATCTCTGTGTGTCTAAATCCTCTGCCTCTTGTAGGCAGAAGCTACAATGCCATGAAAATGCATCAGGAAGCCCTGTCTGATACCTGTAACATCGCTCATCTCTGAGCTCCAATTTCTTACCTGGACCTCTCTCATGCCTTGTCTCACTTTTGCCTTGTCTCGCAAACTCCTTGAAGTTGGAAAGTAACATGTGTGAGCACCTGCTCTGCACCAAGCACTGTATCTGGTGTTTTTGCATACATGGGTTACCTCAGCTTAATCTTTATAGTAACCCTGGGAGATGGCTCTCATCTACCCACTTTTGGAGACAAGGAAAGAGTTAAGTATTTGTGCCGAGACTGACTTTCACTAAGGGCTAGAAAGGAAATAGGAACTAAATTGAATCTGAAGTTGATGGCTTTCTCACTATAAAAGGTTGGATCTAATCCCTAGCTTGTTCTTTGAACATAAGAGATGCTTAATAAGTCCTTGCTTTTTGGTTAGGTAATTTACATGTCTAGTGACTATCAATGACAAGATCAGTTGATCCTGTTTCAAGTCATCTTCTGAAATGCGACCCAGAAAATAAAACAGCATCAAAATGACCAAATGCATCCTCTATAGACCATAAAAATTCAAACTGCAAAAAGAATTTAAAAAAAAATACAGGCAGTGAGCCAGTTTCTAATCTATCCTTGGATGAGCTCCATAAAAACCACATATATTGTACATAGGAACACACTGTTCTAATTGACTGTAGCATCGCGGTACACTACGCAGTTGAAATGTAGGAAATTAAATGGTACCGTGAGTATTTGCAACAGTCCATTAAATAGTCTATCAAAACAAGCTGTATTGCAGCTCTAATCATGCTCTCTGTTCATAAAAATTGATTATGTACCTTTTTTTAGTATGGAAGTCTCTTCATCGTGGCCTGAGTAAGAAGTATTCACAAAATCATGTTTTTCCCTAGAGGAGGAAGAATTCAGGGCTACACAATTTTAGCTGGAGACACAGTTATAAATTTTACAAGGTTCTTGGGAGAGCCTTAAGGTATTTTTCCCTTAAAAATGTCATTGAACTAATTCTTAAATATCCAGTTCTTTTTTCTTAAGTGTGTCAGAAATGAAGCCTCAGTGGAGACTTTCTTCAGATTTCAAAGTAGACCCAAATTCTGTTTAAAACTATTATTTGCAACTTCGTAATATGGGTTCTTAACCAAAAACAAACCTATTGGCCAATAGGCAGAGTTTTAAGAAGTATTGCATAAAACACTACAAGAATTATCTGATTAGGGGTCCAAAATCCAAGTTTTAGTCCCAGGTAATATGTTCTAGTTTTCTCATCTCTAGCTTGAGTGATACAGTGTAGTTTTAGATCTGAAGTCCTGTGATTCTACCCACAAGTAACAGCCTGTTTTCCCCTGGGGCTTCTGTCGGGCACAACTATGGACCCCATATACATGCATGTCCTGATTCCCAGAATTTGTGAGTGGGACTTTGTAGATGAGATGGGAAATTATCATGGATTATCCAGATGGGCCTGATGAAATCACAAGGATCCTTAGAGATGGAGGCAGAAACGGCAGAGTCAGAGAAGGAGATAAGCCTCCAAGGATAGAGGGTTGCCATTACCAGCTTTGAGGGGCGGGGAGGGCCAGGAGCCCAGGAACTCGGGCAGTCCCTGAAGGCACGGAAATGGATTTTCCACTACAGCCTCTAGGAATGAAGCTCTGCCGATATCTTGATCCCCATAACTCTAAGATAGTAAATGTGTGTTGTTTCAAGCCAGTAACTTTGTGGTTAATTTTCTTAAAAGTAGCAGTAGGAAGCTAATACAGACCTGAATATGCTTCAATATCATTGGTATCAGATATGTGACAGAATTATGAAAAGATGGTTTTCTTTCTTAAATTTGTCTACTGTATATGTTCAAAGATGAAAAGTTTCTGTTGCTAATGAATATGGGGAATGGTGGAGAAATACTTAAACTATTCAAGCTGACATAATTATGAGATGTCCATGTAAAAGCAAAGGGGAATAATGAGAATAATAGTCATGATAATAAAAAAATATTGAGCATTTATTATGTGCTAGGTGCCATTTAGGACACTTTTCATGTATTATCTAAATTGTGGCACACTCTGATTTCATTGCCTCTGTCTCCTATTGCGTTCTCACCTGCTCTGCAAGGCAGCATTTGAAACCCACAGGTGGTAAACTATGGAATAGGGAGACAAAGGAAGATTAGTTAGTACTAGATAATGCTCTTTGGAAAGAAGAACTGAGGTCATTTTTTTCTGATTTCATTCAGAGAAACAATCCTGTTACAATCATGAAATATAAGGCCAGCCCTCTTGGACTCCACATCAGACCAGTTAGACACTGGTCCACAATGTACCAGACAATCTCTCCTCCATCTGAGATTCAAGCAAACACCTTGTTCAAAAGTCATCCCCCAGCCCTGGCTGGTGTAGCTCAGTAGATTGAGCACAGGCCTGCAAACCAAAGAGTCATTAGTTCCATTCCCAGTCAGGACTCATGCCTGGGTTGAGGGTCAGGTCCCCAGTAGGGCGTGTGTGAGAGGCAACCACACATTGATGTTTCTCTCCCACTCTTTCTCCTTCCCTTTCCCTCTCTCTAAAAATAAATAAATAAAATATTTTTTAAAAAGTCAGCACCCAGAAGCCAAGAGCAGAAACCTAAAAATATATTCCTAATAGAGCTGCTTTCTGTCCCTTGAGAAAAATCATATCATCTCATAACTGGGCCCATTATATATACATAGAGAGAGAGAGAGAGAGAGAATGGACACAGCATGGGTTAGGTGCTTACTCATTTAATTCAATTACCCAGAAGAGTAAAATGCCATAAGTGAAATTCCACTGTTAGATGCTGAGAAATAACCAAGACTGTATCGCTGGTGAATGATCAAGTTAGTGATACATGAAGAAATTGTGGGGATTAACAAAAAATAACCCCCCCCACAATTGTAAACTCTAATATCCAGTTTCAGAATAATTGACAAAAATATATTTTATCATATGTGAGACTATTCCTCCTTGCACTCAATTCTAATCAATTTCCCGCAGCATCTCTCTAGATGTGGAATATAAAATAATTTATTTACAATAGGAACCATTATGTCAAAAACAAGCTGCAAAATAAAATACTATTTAAAGAATAGTATGTCTACAGTTAAATACATATCAGCAAGTGTTTAAAATAAGATTATCCATAAGATCAAAACTGGTGTATTTTCCCCTAAACAGAAGTCTTCCTAATGCTATGAAATGGGTTCAGCTGACAAAATTAGTTCCCTCCCATGAGCTTTCCAGAAAGTCTGGCCTAAAAAAAATGCTGAGTAAACAAGGAATTAAAGAGTCCACAGCACTGGGCATGCCCGGATGTACCCTATGGATGTACCCTACTCACTCGTCTCACAACGACTATCATTTGTTCCCATGTCTGTCTTGCTCACAAGACTACAAGCTCAAGGGTGAGAATGAATGTCTTATTAATTTGTATGCATCTTCATCACATCAAATACTTGTTCACTCATAAATGAGTGCCCACAGGCAGGCACTCACTGAGAGGTTTTTTAAAAATAAATTAATGCCAAAGACTCTGACCTAAATACTCACTGAAGTCAAGACTGTGTCTCTCACACCGCACAGGATTCTGCATGTAGTACAAGCTCACTGAGTACTGGCTGAAGACTAAAAGCATATGGTGCTGTTAGCGGTGTTTTTAAATCTTAAGATCAGTGACACTTATCAAATTATAACCACTTGATAAGACCCTTAACTGTTCACTAGCCAAGTCTGATCTATTTCTCCCTGCTGTAAGAGCCACAGTTAATATGATTTCAAAACAAATAATAAAAGGCAATGTTCTCTTATTAATACTCAAAGACAACCCACTCTAGCCTATGAATATTGTACTTTTTCTTCCTTACTTCTTCCACTGACCCATTCACTTATCCACTCAGCCAAATGGTTCACTGGGGTTCCAGTCCACATTTGGAAGCACAAGTAGAACTGCCTAAATTGTTATGTTATCATGAGTAAGCTAAAGGATACTGTAATTAGTTTAAGATGAGAGGGAATGAGAAAGAACCCCAAGAGCCTCACAAAATCAGTACAGTCACAGCAAATCTGAGTAGGAGGAAGGAAATGCTTTGGGGGTAGAAGAGGAAGGTGCCATGGGGGCTTAACTAGTTGTTTAGAAATATAAATGTGTGTGTAAGTATATATTCATGTGCATACACATATACATATGTTTGCATTTTTATGTGTGTAATCTTTACACTGATGAAGTGGTCAAATACTTTGGCAAAACTGTTGTTGAGGAGATGCGGTTGGCTGAAATTCTTTCAAGAAAGCAAACCGAATGATGCTATGAAGATTTTAAAGCAGCTTCTAAAACAGAAATCCCACTGAGACCAGTTCTAGGAGCTTTGCCAGGGTATGGGATACAGAACTCGCTCCAGCAATATCACTGAGATTCCATAGGCAAGATGGTCAAAGCAGAGCTGAAAGAATTTCTCCTGTGCTACTCGGTCCTTCCCTAAAGAAACTTTGTGGATAAAGGGAAGAAGGGAGAAAAAGAGAGGAAAGCAAATGCAGATGGAAAATGAAGGCGGAACAATACTAAAGAGAACAGAAACACAGAGGACCCTGAAAAACTTAAAACTGTGAAGGTACTTGGACATTAACAAAGGATACAGGAGGCGGAGTCTGAAGATGTTGGTTCGGGCAAAATTGGTCTTCATAAATTTGCAACTTCCAGCTCAGATAATTATCACTTAAAAAATAAACTAATGAGCCCTGGCTGATGTAGTTCAATGTATTGAATGTGGGCCCATAAACCAAAGGGTCACCCATTCCATTCCCAGTCATGGCACATGCCTGGGTTGTGGGCCAGGTCCCTAGTAGAAGATGTGTGAGAGGCAACCACACATTGATGTTTCTCTCCCTCTCTTTCTCTCTCCCTCCCATCTCTCTAAAAATAAACAAATAAAATCTTTTTAAAAAAATAAATAAACTAATGAAAGTCTTAGGAAGCTTAAATTTCAGATGGGAAACAGAAAACTCTCCATTTCATTTATCGCCTTTTACAACTGAAATCCTTCTCAATGTCATGTGCGATTTCTTTGAGCCGAGGAAGTGTTCTGCCAGCAAACTACTGGCCTGCTTCTAAGTCAGTGTGGAAATATTTCTCCAGAAATCCTCATCATTGCTGCCATACAAGTGACCAAATGGCCCCAAGAAAAGAGTGACCTCTGGAGAAAGATTGCACATTCTTGATTAGAATCAATTTCCTTTGGGAAAGAAATCATTGAGAACTAAATGTTTTTAAACTTCCAAGTAATTCCAGTTAAATATACATATCCTATGTAAACTTCTAATGCTGTGTTGACTTCTTGTATGGAGAAAGTTTATACCCAAGTAGCATTGTAAATGACAAAAGAAGAATAAAATTTAGTTTTAAGGACATGAAACAATTAGAAGGTAGCACTAAAACCAAGATATGGTGAAAAGACACGAAAACAGCATTTAGAGCCCTGGCTGGTGTAGCTCAGTGGATTGAGCTCGGGCCTGCAAACCAGATGTTTGCGGTTCGATTCCCACTTAGGGCACATGCCTGGGTTGCAGGCCAGTTCCCAGCAGGGGATACACGAGAAGCAACCATACATTGATGTTTCTCTTCCTCTCTCCTTTCCTTCCCCTCTAAAGATAAATAAATAAAATATTAAAAAAGAAAACAACATTTACAGAATCTAAATGCCAAGAATAAACAAAACGTGGTATATCCATACAATAAAATAATACTCAGCAACTCAAAGAAACCAACTAGTGTACATGCAACAACATGGGTAAATCAAAAACATTATACAAGCAAAACAAAGGGGCCATTTATTTAAAATTAATTCCAGGCACTTCTTCCATTTCTATAAAATGATTCCATTTATATAAAATTCTAGAAACTGCAAACTAATCTACAGTGACAAGATACAGATTTCTTAGGTTGCTAGAGTTCAGGATCTCAATTGTGGTATCGGATTCATAGATACATACATTTGTCAAAATTCATTAACTTGTACTCTTTAATAGTGCTTGTTGTACAAAATTCATATCTCCATAGAGATGATTTTGAAAGAAAAAAAATGTAATAAATAAATAAATAAATAAATAGGATGTGGAACTTCTGTTGCCATAGTTTCCAAGATCGATCACCAAGAATTCTTAATTTACCATTTAGGGATCAGTGAGTTGGGTTTGCATGGCGGGCCTGTCTCCTCAGAGCTGCACCTGTCAGGTCAGCTACTGCGCAACTGCTGGATCCGTGGGAGGATCGAACTGCAGTGGTTCCCCCATCAGAAGGGAAGTGACTGGAGCAGGAAAGTCGTCAGGAACGGGACAGCCAAGGCAGATAGGGGCAGTGCAGCCATAGGAGGTGCAAGAGGACAGTTTCTTGTCCCACTCTTGCTTCTGCAATGTGAGTTTTCCATTGTACAATGATACGAAGAGACATCTGGAAGTACCAGCAACACAGCAAAGGACACAGAAGAGAAGTCCATGTCTGTGCAGCTGTTTTTGACCAATATTCCATACTGAAAATCCATCTAGATCCTTCAGTCATCTCTTTCCTGGCATTTTTTCTTTGACTATTTAATATTAGTAACCACATCACTGGGCAAATAGCACACAAGAAATGACATGTAAGGACACCACATGTTTCTTTATAAAAAGCTAAATAAATGTTCTGAAAGAAAAAAGAGTGGAGGGAAGAGAAAAGGGTGAAGGGGGTCAAATAATATGGTGATGGAAGGAGACTTGACCTTGAGTGGTAAACAGACAGTGTAATATACAGATGATTGATATATTACATAATTGTGTACTTGAAACCTATATAATTGTATTAACTAATATCACCCCAATAAATTTAACAAAATTGAAAAAATAGTACATAGTGAATTTAGGAAGTACCTTTTGACTGCTGTCTTCTCTCATTAAATACACACACACTTGGTTTTCCCCTTAATCGCCTTGAAAATAGAATATGAAATGAAGCCACTCACACCAAGCAGATGACATGCATACATTCTGGTAACAAAGTATCTAGAAAACCCTACTTAGTGTTATTATTATTCAAAATTTAATCGATACACACCCAGAGCACACTGCAAGGGCTTTGTTGTCTGATTTGCATAAAGAAGTGCCGAATCCTAATGTCACCCAATGCACTGACCTTGCTGTCTAATTACTCGTTGCAAATGAAAAGGCAATTCTCAGGTATGAAATTTAAGTATGGCAATGGAAGCATTCACAAATCTTCTATGGATAGGAACAAAGAGTTAAGACTTTTGAACCAAAAAGGAAAAGATACAATCATATATACATCTATACAAGCACAGAAAGGGAGAGAATTAATTATTATTCTATTATTGTTGTTATATTATATGACTAAGCACAGTGACAAGAACTTTTCTAAATGAATGGATTTATCTACTCTACCAATTTTACTTTCCAAAATCCTTAAAATATTATTAATCCTTAAACTACCTAAAGATTTGCTGATAGATAAGGTGATCAAATGCATTTGGAAAGGTATTTTTATACCCTAAGGAGGGGAAACGACATAGTAATTGTCTTCACATTCTCTTCACAGTACATTAGAAAAAATATCAGTTTCATTGTCCTATGATTGTAAGACATCTACGAACATGACAAGTGCCATGTTCAGCATAACTACTGTCGATGTCTCTAATCAGCCAATATGAAAGCTCTGAAAGCCCTTGAACACTTGTTACAAGACTGATACTGCACTCAAAGAAGCAGCTCATATTAATGAAAAGATTTCTTTTTCAAATCATTGCATTAAACAACTGCTTACAAGTAGTGAGTTACAACCAGATGTAACAAAATGAGATGTAATCATGCTTAATGTGAAATTCTTCTCTACCTCTAGCCAGTGGAAGCTACAGATTAGCCAATAACACTGTGTACAGGAAACTAGGCTGGGAAAAAGTTACTTCTTTGTAATCAATCTTTTATCTCTTGGAGCTTATAATTTTTTCAGAAAGAAGTTTTTTAAAACCTAACAGAGATCAAAACAACTTTAAAGCACTTTTTATAAACTACTACTTTCAGAAGCACATATAACATAGAGTCCCTAAATGTCCCAAGGTGTAATAGGCAGAAGCGAGTTTGAAAAGTAGGCTAAATTCAAACATTCTTTCTCTCAATGCATTCTCTCCATAAATAGGGAGAGCTATTTCTAAAATATTTGTTCTGGGGTAGATTTGTTATAAAAAAATCTGGTCACATGCTATTGTCAACTGAAAAAAATGCCCATAAATATTTCATACCTACTCTAATCAAAAAATGAATCTGCAGTGGATTGAGCTCAGGCCTGTGAACCAGACGATTGTGGTTCGATTCCCAGTCAGGGCACATGCCTGGGTTGCAGGCCAGTTCCTGGCAGGGGCCAGTTCCCAGCAGGGGATGCACGAGAAGCAACCATACATTGATGTTTCTCTTCCTCTCTCCTTCCCTTCCCCTCTAAAGATAAATAAATAAAATATTTTTTTTAAAAAGTGAATCAGTTTACTCCTTGAATCGGGCTTGCATGTAGCTTGTCTGGCTAATGGAACATTAGCACACAAGATGCTAGCAGAGGTGTGAGAAGAGCAGAGGTGTGGAAAGCATGGTTCCCTCTCTGGTCCCTCCCCTACATATAATCCCACAACCCAGCAAAGTGGTTTGCCCTGCCCTGGGGAATACCTAAGGCTCCACCCCTTACAATGTAACAAGTATGCCAAGACAAAGTATTGGGGCCGAAATGTAAGAACAGATCAAAACTCCAGAAGAAAAACTAAGTGACAAGGGGATAGCCAACCTATCAGATGCACAGTTCAAAACACTGATAATCAGGATGCTCATAGAAATGATTGAGTGTGGTCATAAAATAGAGAAAAAAGTGTAGGCTATGAAAAGTGAAATAAAGAAAAATATACAGGAGACCAACAGTGAAGGGAAATAAACCAGGACTCAAATCAACAATTTGGAACAGAAGGAAGAAGTAAACACTCAAGGAGAACAGAATAAAAAAGAAACAATAACTCAAAAAAAAATGAGGCGACGCTTAGGAAACCCTGGGACAACTTTAAATGGTCCAATGTCCAAATTATAAGGGTCATAGAAAGAGCAAGAAATTGAAAACTTATTCAAAAATATAATGAAGGAGAACTTCCCCAATCTAGCAAAGGAAATAGACTTCCAGGAAGCCCAGAAAGTCCCAAAGAAGTTGGACGCAAGGAGTAACACACCAAGGCACATCGTAATTACATTACCCAAAATTAAAGATAAGGAGAAAATCTTAAAAGCAGCAAGAGAAACGAAGACAGTTACTTATAAAGGAGTTCCCATAAGACTAGCAGCTGATTTCTCAAAAGAAATCTTGCAGGCAAGAAGGAGGTGAAAGAAATATTCAAAGTCATGAAAGGCAAAGATCTCCATCCAATATTACTCTATCAAGCAAAGCTATCATTTAGAATGGAAGGACAGATAAAGTGCTTCCCAGATAAAATCAATCAAGTTAGACGAGTTCATCATCACCAAGCCTTTATCACATGAAATGTTAAAGGGACTTATCTAAGAAAAAGAAGATCAAAATTATGAACAGTAAAATGACAACAAGCTAACAACTATCAATAACTGAACCTTAAAAAAAAAAAGAAGCTAGGCAAACAGCTAGAAAAGGAACAGAATCACGGAAATGGAGATCATGTTGGGGGTGAGCAGCAGGGAGGGGGAGGGAGGAGAATGGGGGGAAAGTAAAGGAAATAAGAAGCATAAATGATAGGCACAAAATCAACAGGGGGAGATGAAGTATAGTATAGGAAATGGACATGCCAAAGAACTTATATGTACAACCAAAGACACGAACTAAGGGGGGGGGGCTTCTGGTGGGAGGGAGAGCTGCAGGGTGGAGAGGGAGAGAAAGGAGGAAAAAATGGGACAACTGTAATAGCATAATCAATAAAATATACTTGAAAAAAGCCATACAGCTGAACTCAATGCAAATTACCAACCTACAGAATTATACCCAATAACTGTCTCTTGTTTTAAGACACTAAATTTTGGAGTCACTTGATACATTGAAAATGATCATTAATATATAACATGTAAACCAATCTCTAATTCAAATCTTTAAGCATTTCACAAATTCCAATGAGAATTTATCCACCTTTCTTGAGTCTGATTTCATCAGACCCTGGGAACAAATGAGTGAGTCTAAGGCATAAGGAAAGTAAATAGATCTATAAGATCTGAAGTCAAAGTTGGTGTCAGAACTAGAAAGAGAATCCAGAAATGTTAAAACTAAAAATTCTAGAAATACTGAATCATCTGAAGATGTCATATCAGGAATGGCTTTTAAAATATTCGGACAACTGATAAAGCACCAGCAATTAAGATAAACCATAGCCCTGTTAGCACTGGTGTTGAACTTTGGAGGCCCTCTAACAGGACCAGGAGTTTACCCTTGACTTCGTGGATCCTGAAGAGATCTAAGGGGAGGAACAAAGACCTTGGAGTACCCGGTGGTTTCCAGAGCATCAGCTGGCTACTAATCAATACAAATGCATTTCAACAATTTAACAACTGGCACCATTGTGCCACTGCACAAAAATCAGCCTCAAACAACACCAATGAGCTTTCAAAACCAGGGGCGTTATTTAGAACTTTACTTAAGTGTGTTAAAAAGTTCTCATTTGTTTGCTTTTTTAGTGTTCTAGAAACGAAGAGTTGGCTCCTGGCTTTATTGACTTTTTACTGACATGACTGACTTGAAACTACAGTTATGAGTTAAGATACCAAGACCTCCTTTTTCTTTCTGAAAAGCAAGGTACAATTATTAAAAAATGCAGTTGTGAAACTGTATGCTAGATAGTAGAAATTGTTTCAAATTTTTAAAAGGGGAATGTACAAATAAAAATAATTTCAGTAGTTTATGCAATTCATACTCTTACTGGGAGACAGACTGGTAAGCTTTGATATTAATAGTTTTAAGCTCTTTTAAGGGAGCTACCAATTTCAAGTAGGTGGGAAGAAAGAAGTAGGCAAAGGGTTCTCCACTTAAAATTTGTCCCTCAGTTTTGAAACATCAAGTCAGTGAAAATCTGGGTATTTAATCAGAAAAAAATAAGAAGAAAAGAAACTGAAGGAGAAGAAAGAGGAGAAAGAAGAGAAAGAGGTGAAATGGAACTGAAGATAAAGCCTGTGTCCTGTTATTAAATATATTTTGATGATAGTACCATGAAACTCTTCAAATCCATAGAGAAATCAGATAGTTTAGGACAGAATGTTGTCTTTTGGGTAAATAAAGGGCTTGTGATGGTAGAGTTAAAAAAAGATTAGGAAGGCAGGCCCTTCAGGTAGGACTTGGAGAGAGAGAGAATTAACCTGTCACTGTGAGCCAATGAAAAGGTACAGGAGGATTCTGCTTACAATAGGAGAGCAAAGCCCTGACGGGTGTGGCTCAGTTGGTTGGGCGTCATCTCACAAAGCAAAGGGTCACAGATTCGGTTCCCAATGGAGACCCAGGGCTGAGTTGCAGGTTTGCTCAGGGCGCATGCCCTGTTTCTCTTCCTTTTTCTCTCTCCCTCCCTTCCCCTCTCTCTAAAAATAAATAAATAAATACTATTTAATAGGGGAGCAGAGAACTAATGTGAACCACTTTGTCATGAGCTGCTGAAGTAACATTTATTATCTAAAACAATTTTCTATATGAATAGGCAAAGCTCAGGTCAACATATAGCCCTTACATTATTGATTATATTTAAATGATTAATGTTTGTTAAACTGCAGAAAACAGCAAATAAATTATTTTCAAAATTTATTTCTTGCCCTGCTAGATTCATTACTAATATATTACATTATATTGGACAAGACTGCATTACCATTTAAAATTAAAGTCCCTTTATTTAAGAACAAACAACTCTCTCTGGGAAACTAGCTTTATAAATAGTTTTTAAATATTTATTCATGAAGATACTTATCATACTTTTATTTGTAATGAAAAAAGCAATCTAGAAAATATCCATCAGACTGGAATAAACAAGAAAGCTACACAACTTGATTTACTAAAATAGGGTGCAGATACAAAACCATGGCAAAAAAATAAAAATGGAAAAACTGTGTAACAACACTAAGAAAAAGATAGTGATATTATGTTCAGGGAAAAGCACAATTCAGATATAAATATGTTAGAAATGAAATGAGGTAAGATAAAAATGCTTAGGGAAAAAAGAATTAGAGTTAGGATAACAAATCACTTCCCCCCCCACACCCAGCCCATTTTCTCTATTTTACATGTTTGAGAATGTAACAGGGCAATCCTTTCATTAAAAAAACTATTTCAAATAACTCCTCCAGTCTTCATTACAAAAACTGTTTTCTTTATGATCATTTGCCATTGTGGGTATACACGATCATGCTCTTATACTCAGAAATACCAGCATGAATAAACACACCTTAACAGTGCTCTAGATGTATAAAAGCATCTGCACGGCATCCACGGCATCCACGAAAGCTATGGGCACATAATTTGGTCAGCTGCGTCGATAGAAAGGCACCATTCAGATGCTTCCAGAGGTTCCCATAATTGCTGGAATGCGTGGAGCACAGCACATCTCCTTGAGTTTCTAGTGTCATTAAGTAGCACAAGCCAGGCCAAATATGATGCTTACCTCCCACTAGCATGAAGACAAATGAAGAACCTTTTCTTGGTTGTGTGAGTCTCTTTTAAAACCCTTCGNATACCAGCATGAATAAACACACCTTAACAGGGCTCTAGATGTATAAAAGCATCTGCACGGCATCCACGAAAGCTATGGGCACATAATTTGGTCAGCTGCGTCAATAGAAAGGCACCATTCAGATGCTTCCAGAGGTTCCCATAATTGCTGGAATGCGTGGAGCACAGCACATCTCCTTGAGTTTCTAGTGTCATTAAGTAGCACAAGCCAGGCCAAATATGATGCTTACCTCCCACTAGCATGAAGACAAATGAAGAACCTTTTCTTGGTTGTGTGAGTCTCTTTTAAAACCCTTCGCACAGGTAAGAAGCACACATGAGTCGCTTTACCCCATCTTGATTTGGTCATGGACAAACAACCTAACAGGCCAAAATTACAGAAACATCCAACTGCTTCTCCCAAACGCTCTATTGTTATTTGATCTCCATTTCAAAGATGAATAGGGTACACTCTCCTAAAAAAATAAAAAATTCCTCAAATAAATTACTCAGAGAATCTGAGAAAGAAGTAAAAGACACATATACACACACGCGCGCACACACAAAGCTCTCAGCACAAATACATTCAAAGTCCTGGAAGTGAAGGGCAGGGACCATGTCTGCCCATCTACCAACTGGTAGCTGGTTGCAAAGCACACAACCTAAATCAACCACCTGGGCTTCCCTGCAAATTAACAAATTATTAATATGTGATAATATTAGCTTAGAGATGACAGAAATTATAAAACAATAGGCTTGTGCTATAGTCACTGCCACAAACACAAAAAATCTGACCCCATTAATCTTACTAGAAACTTCTTATTCTTGCTATTTGTTAGAAAACCAAAAATTGCCCATAATGAGAACTTGCTTATGGAGGTTACAAGGGTGTCAAAACTAAAATTTAAAAAAATATTTTATTTAATAGCAAAACCTTCCATATCTCATCCCCAATTTTCCATTTGACCATTCACTGATAATGAATGTCTGGCAACTAATGAGATTTAAAAGATGGGAGGTATGGCAACATTCAAGGTTCTGGACTGCTTTTACTAGAAATTGAATCACTTCAGTTTTCTGTACTTTCCACTAAACACCTCAGAGCTGCCGGTAACACTGTTCTTGAATAACTGCCACAGAACCATCTTTCCATGAGAGCTTTATTCCAAGAGGCTTTTTATATTATTCTAGCAAGACTAAGCTGTTTACTTCTGCATGGCAAACAGTTAGGTTTTGATAAATAGCATGGCCGGGCAGCGGTAAGTATTGATACTTAGTGAAATAATGAGGATTTGAAGTTTCAAAAAGCAGCAAAACATGATTACTGAGAAACTGCTCCACACAGCCAATGAATGTCTGTTTTGTGTGCTAGCTCTCTAGGAGTCAATCTGCACAAACTGTTAGTCTTGTCTACTTTTAAGAAAAAGTTTTATTCTCGTAGAAATAAACAATTATGATTATTTAATACCATAGAACCCACCTATTTGATACCAGAAAAAGTGGAACTTAGAGCCAAATTACAGAATCAAGATCTCCAATAAGAGTTAACAACAGTTAGGGTAAGACGTTTATATTTAAATGTGTACATACAGAGACCTTTTTTCCCCTAACACACTGCTCTTCCAAGGAGATATGTTTTCAAATTGTCAAACTCTAGTCGGAGAAGATTAACACACAGCCTCTTAGGCTATTTAGCATGTGGTAGGCCCTTTCTTTGGAAAGCCCTAAATAGAGGTCCTACTATATGATAGAAATATATTTAAAATCTCAGAAATGTAATGTATGCAATATAATATTACATTTCTAAATTACACCCGCAAGTTAAGTATGGAACAATCTGATGTATTTTGAATGTACTTGGCTTCCACTCAAGGACTTCTGAATGAACCACATAGAATGTCTTGGCATCCATTACTTCAGTCTCTTTCACAAACTGTAAATAAGTATATGTCCAACCATCCCCAATTTTTCATATGTAAAAAAATTTGTAAGTTATTTCACCTTCATACTATAATAATGAGCAATTCAGCTGTTTGCCTAAATATCTTTAAATATTAACTATGTTTCTGTTAATTTAGGCTAAAACGTACATTCTCAAAATTTGGAAATATTTTCATTAAAAATTGCAAAGAAAAAATCACCTTGGTTTTTAAAAATCACATAGAGAACAGTTTCATTTTCATTTAACATGCAGAATGTCATATTTCTAAGGCACAGGAATAGTTGCAGTTGGCTAAAATAGAAAATTTTTAAAGCCCACAGGATAATTGTTTTACAATTAAAGGTGTTTCCTAGCAGAGTAGATAGCAACTGAAAAGTCCCCAAATTGAAAGAGAATCCAGGACGTTTGATACTAATAGCTTTAATGAATCGGAATGCAATCAATGGCCTCACAAAGCCAGACAATCAGCTTGGCCTTTTTTTCCTCTTCACTGACTGGACCAATTGTTTGGTTTCAAGTAGAAGCGGCTTCAATTAAAGATAATTGTTGTTTGGTTTGAATGAAGACTAAAAGCTAGGATCTCTAATGCATGTTCCGAAACACTCAGAAAACAATCAGTCCTCAAGATGCATTTCATAGAAGTTCAAGTTCTTCTTAAGAAGTTAAAGTTAGTTGAAGAGAGCTGGAAATGTTATTACAGCAATATTTCAAATGTGAAACCCTTAACTCCAAGAGGAAGAAATCAGACATCATCTTGAAAGCGAAGGGAAATCTGAGCAGACACCTATGGGATCCGATCAATACAGACAGAAGACACCTCCGAAAAACCCCCAATGCCGCCTCAACAGCCCTGACTTAGCCATGTAACTGATAGCTTCATTTGGCCTGCTTGAGTAGAAATGTCCACACAAAGAACAGTTCTTTTAAAATTTAAGAAAGAAACTCAGGTCTTTACTCAAGTCAGTTTAAAAAAAAAAAAAAAAAACATCATCAGTGGCACTCATACCTTGCCCAGGGAGAAAGAGACAAATGGGCTTCTTAAAAAAAGAAAAAAGTTTTTCTGGGAATAGAAGAACCGTGGTCCTGAAAAAACCCAACTTTGGGATAAAAATATGAGTATTGTTTACTGTTTCACAGATATTAATTGGTCTCAGTCAAATCTGCTTCTTTCTCTTTCTCTCTCCCTCTTGGCTATAATTTAATCCCATGCTATGTCCTCTTAGAGAGCACTGACTAGTGTGATAGCTCATGCAAGCATCATAAAAAAACTGAATTGGCAAGCTGAATCTGGTCCCATTTGCAAGGTAATTTAAACAAAAGCTATTCTGCAAATGCAACACATGACAACACAAGACAAAATGTATTCAAAGTGCCAGTAAAGCATGATAGCCTGGCAATTCAGTTTCCAAGGAGTAACTAGACCATCACACATACAGATTTGGAGGAGGGAAAAAAAGGAAAGGTAATAGTAATAAACAAGAATCCTGCTATTTAGAAAAATGAGTCTTTTCGTAACTCAAAAATCCTTCTACGTGGAGTGTGATTCTCTGAAGTGCTCACACGTTTAGAGATTAGAAACACAGGCACAGCCCAGTCACCTAGCATGAGCTGAGCAAACATCTGTTGAAAAATAATTGGTGAAGAAAAAGAAGTCCACATTTCTCTCCTGATTCTAATTTTAGCCCTGGTGAGGATCTAACAAACGGAACCTGCATTAAACGTGTCCCTGCGAGAAGACCACACAAAGCTATCTCTCTGCAAATCGTCATGATAAAACATTGCACCATCTTTGAATTTCAACCCCTCGGGTCAGGGTTGCAGTCAGTCCAAAGGGACCGACCTAAAAATAGACTCTGGTGAGTGAGAGGGCTGGAGCCTGCCTGCTCAGTCAGCTCCTCCTGCCAGCCGTGCATGGAAAACTCAGGTGATGTCTCATCACGTGTAGACATCATCCCCTGAAGCAAATAAATGTAACAGCGAAAGCACAGCTTCTGTAGCCTAAGGAATATCGCAAGAAGCATTTTCAAAGTTGGTAAATCAACTGTTTTGCCTAGGAATGGAAATGAGTACACTGTATCTAACATACTTATAAAGCGAACAATTGTCAGAACCATTTGCCCTTAATTTTCTTGATTAAATTCCTAATAACAACAGTTGCATCAGAGCAAGATTTTTGCTATTATACTCTCAGCTCATTTCACAGGGGTTGTTTCTACACAGTAATAAAGCATCTGGGTGAAAAATGGAAAATACGCAACTAATCATCCAGCTGTTTCTAAAAATCCCAGCTGTTCAGTAACAGGCAGAAAATACAAAGCCTAATAACAGGACATAATAGAGCCACACACTGCAGGTGACTGGAGGAGATTTCTGGGTATGCACTGTCATGACCTGATTTCAAAAATGGGAAGATGTCTACCTGGATCACACAGAAAAAAAAAACAGCCCGGAGAAATCTGTGAACCTGGAAGGGCAGAAGCCTACCTGACCCGGGCTTTTGTTCAACAAAGCAAAGGCAAGTGGAGTGCAGCAGGACAAAAGAAGGTAGGGTACAAAGCATTTTACACGTCTATCTCTGTAGTTAAAAAATAAAATGCAACAGGCTTAATAACTGAGGAGAAAGACTAAAAATGGAAACTAGAAAGGAGGCCTTGGAACACCTTATTCTGAACAAGCTTCTGTTGGGTCAGAACTTACATTAGAAATCTTATACTTGATTTCATTTCTAAATCCTTTCAGGGGTGCAGGAAAATTTTTCAAAGTCAAGTGACTTTCCGATCTCTCTTGCAAACCTTACAACACAGTGACAGCGTTTCATAACTGAAATAAAAAAAATGTTCCCAGCATGTAATTTTTAGCTTATTTTAGCAACGATGGCAAAATTTATCCCATGCTCAACTGATCTCCAACAGCGATGCCACAGACAAACAGAAAGGAAAGGGTGATTCCTAAAGAGAGTCTCTCCCATCCAAAGACTCGTATCAGTCCCGTGAGGGAGTAAAAATAGTCTGGTGTCACAAGATGATTCACACCTTAAAATACTGCATGTTGCTTCATCCCTGTGCTATCTAATCTAACCCTTCATTCTCCACGGTTTCTCACACTGCCTTGAAGCCTGTGAAGTATGTGGATTCGAGTAGTGAAATGACACCTCTGCTCTGTGCATGAGCAGCAGCAGCTGAATCAGCAAGGGCTTCTAATTACATGGCACAGATTTGATGATTTTCCCATTCCTCTAAGCAGTGCGTGCTGGCAATAACCAACATAAACACGTCATTCAGCTCTGTGTTAGTGACATGCCTTCTCCGGGCTACAATCCATTGCTTAATTCTGCTTTAGTTTGAATACTGCATTAGAATAAGGAAAGAAGATCTATATAGGTGTCCAACTGATAAATCTTTGGAAAAAGTGAAAGAATTCCTTGCTCCAAAGGGAAAGGTGAGTTTTATCATTAATAAGACACACCGTTTTAACCCTCAAGAGACTAACAATTTTGTACGTGAGTGCTCTCAAAGACAAGAGCAAAGGGAAGATACCGTGACATACATGTACATATGCCTACTGATTTTGGCACCAAGTCCAAGTGGTCGGTTTACTTTCCCGGATTCTCGGAATTAACAAAAGCGAATGGCATTATCAAATGGAGTAGTTTTTAGACTGATGTAGCTATTTTTGCCAACAAATTAATGACTTCATTTAGGCATGATGCCTAGCCCTTTGCCAACGTCCCTCCCACTCTCGATCCCCCAATTAGCTCTGATCCTCCTTATATCCTGTTGATACTCCAACAGAAAAAGCAGTTTACAAGCTTCTCATTTGTTGGATCAGATCTGGAGCAAAGAGGTCAAGAATTCTAAGAATATTTCTAGGAACCCAGAAGGAAAATCTATCCTTAATATTCCTTTTCTGTAATTGTTTCTAATATGGTATACATATGCATTTCCCTATGTCATTTTTTATGTTTACTGAAATCAGATTCTAAACTGATTAGTAGTAAATGTGGCAAAACAGATTATCAAACCATCTTTCCACCTTCTAATCAATTGGTAACCAAGCCTTTAACACGCTTTGCTGGAAAGTAAAACATTTATATCCACCAAGTAAAATATAATCCGCAAAAATAATGTGGAGAAGCCAGGAAAAAGAGAGATGGGGGAAACAGAGATTCATCATCCTCTCAAGAAACCTAATCAATGAATCATTATTTATAGGATAAATTGCCCCCAAAATAAATGGTTCTAAATATAGATAACAATCTCCGAATCTCATGTTATTTTCTGAAAATATTGAACTAGAGATACTCCTCAAACTACTAAGTTAGTGTGGAACTTACAGTGTCTAGTTTTTTATGAAAGCCATTTTACTGTTAGGTAAATCACCCAAAAACTAAAATCCACCCTCCAACGTAATGCTCACAATGACATCAATGAAGAATGGCAAAAAAACAAATATAAATCATACTCCATTCCCCAGAGATTCCATCACCTTTTGATAGATTTCAGTCCAGTGAGAGCTTCATTAAGTATTTCCCAGCCTGCCTGAGAGCTAATGTGTCATTTGGATCATGATCCCTACCAACTGAAGGGAAAAAAAAGACTTGCTCAGGTGCTCTCAACACCATTAGTGTTCTCCAGGGAACCCTCAATTCATTCAGGTATGAGTGAATCAAGTTTATAAATAGAATAGCATGTATTCTCCAAGTTAACTAATGTAGCCCCTATTGTGGAGACCGTTCAGGGAAAGCCCTGGTCTCCAAGAGATATGGGATTTTCCAATTACTTTATCGTTTTATATGTGAGATGGAGCGATATTGGAACATTCATCAAAACGACCAACAATAACTTGAAACTTTTTACTGCTGCAATTGAACCTAAGAGAATTAAGGAAATCATATCAAACAACAGCTACAACAAAAATGCAGAAAGAGAATGATTTCAAGTAAGTCTATTTCTAGAGAGCAGAGAACAGATCTACGAGCCAGACAGTCTAGTTTCTGTGCTATATGCATCCTTTACATATGAGGAATAATGTCCATGAGAAATAAAAATAAACATGCTGCAATATTCCATAAAATGTGAAAAGTAACCCTTCATAGAAATGAAACTCTGTATTTCTTATACTATGGGATGTTTCAGAGATTAGCCCTAATACCACTGTGGTAATGTGGTATAAAAATCCAATTTAGAGAGCAAAGAAAGGTTTTTTTAGTCCTTGAGTATCACCATTTCTCCCAAACACATGGGAATTATACACTTTCACTACACTTCAAGAAGTCTCTTTCAATGCCTTAGACCATGCATTTTCCTTATCTCTTGCCAGAATAAAGGAAGAATACAAACATAATGACATATAAACATATGGTAATCTGTTATGGATAATATTAATCTATTTATTTTAAGACAAATATAATTATTTGGCTCAGCACTGGTGTGACTTTAGTCAATATTCACAGGGTATATATATATATATGCTTTGACTGGTTTAAGACATGACTGACCCCTCAATAGACAGTAACTTAAGAACCTATGGATGAAAATGCCTTCATGCTTTCTGACTTTAAAAACACACCCCTGGACTACAGAATCATAAGAAAATCAACATAATCCCAATAATTTGAAAAATGAGCATATTTTTGCTATTTTTTAGTTATTCCTATTTAATTACTATTAAAATCAATGATAAGTTGGCACTTCTATCATTTTCACAGAAATGTTAACTTGTATAATGATTTAGTTACTTACTTCTGCTTTATGTCATTCACCACAATAGTTATCGCTTGGTTATCACTACTAACGGGGACGAGCCATGACAAAGGTTACCCCTCCATCCTTCATATTTCCTTCTGATATAGGTGACACATTGATTTGAACAACACACTTGGCTTCCCAGTTAGGTTTCCCTTGGTTTTCTAGTTTTAGTGTATTTATTGTTTCTTTGTGCTGTATTATTTTCTTTTTGTAATATTACATTTTCTAGACTGGCTATTTAATGGGAGACCGTTCTGTGCCTGAATAAAGCCAACCTAAGATGAGACACTATTTGTGAGCAATCCATACAATAATTAATTTCCAGGTCAGGAAGCAAAAGTTGACTGCGGATCAACCATCAGAATCATTTCTTTCTGGGTACTTTGGATGCAAATCTTCCTTCCAAGATACCAGTAACAGCAGACAGGTCAGATAGTGAGCAGCATGTCAACAACACCATGATCGATAAATATGGGAATACCTTTTCCTAAGCAAAAGCAAGATACCTTACTTAGCACATTATTTGCTTTATACATCTATT
Source organism: Sturnira hondurensis (assembly GCF_014824575.4). Taxonomy (NCBI): domain Eukaryota; kingdom Metazoa; phylum Chordata; class Mammalia; order Chiroptera; family Phyllostomidae; genus Sturnira; species Sturnira hondurensis. The sequence continues at coordinate 7,783,736 of NW_028075269.1, forward strand.
TCTATACCAATCCCACTTAGTATCACCCACCATCTGAAAGGGGGTGCTAGAGTTTCACTTAGAGACACGCTCATTAAATATATGTTCTTCAAAGCACCCAATTCATGCCTTGGGATTAAGTTATTTACCCATAAATAAAGCACCATATTTTCTGGACCTCAAATTGGGCCACATGGTTTAATATGTATCAGGGTAATTTTTGTGAAGAAGGTACTGTAAGAAATTCAAACTTGTGGAGACAGAAAACCAAGTCAGAAATAAAACTTCTATCACTGTCCTAATCTTAACTTACATTTCAGAAGTATATATTCTCATTCAATGAACAAACAGCTCTGCTTCCTTCAATCCTGAATGCAAACCACTCCATCAACCTTCTTTCAGATAGGAATGCTGATCTCCGCACTAGAAAGTAAGAGTATCTTCTGACCTGTGCTGGTTACATTGGCCTGGAAGGCTTATGCTTTGAGTCAAGTTTCTTTGCAGGCAGGAAAACCAAGAGGTACCTTTTGTCCACATCAAATGTTCCTTGCAGAATTCAGAATGACTTTTGGGTCAGGAAGATTTCCTGGTTCAGGCCCCTTTGTCACTGAATGACAACCCGTAATCATTCTAAACTGTATTAATGAAAAAAAAACATATAAAGAGGGATGTTATACTCCGTACCATGCACATGAGCATATCACATGTTCACTTAAAAACATGTAAACCAAATCTAAGTGTCATGTCTCACTTTAGCTAGAAATAGCTGCAATGTTAGTGGCTGACGATGCATCACGGTCCTGAAAACCAACGATGGAGAACACCATTTCTGATTCTCTTGGCAGGTGGGGGCACTACTGTTTATGACTCCACTACGAATAAAAATAATCTTCCATTGGTTAATTGTTGACTTTCTAAAAAATGGAAAAAATATATATATCTTAACTTAGGTGTTTCTTATTCATATATTGGATTCTATTTCAACACCTGCTTAATGAAAAGATTTCTCAGAAAATTTCAGCCACCCTGTTCAAAACTTGTGAAGCTCTACGTGTGTGTAAGCATTAAATACGTTTTCCAGCACAGGTTGGAACTCTTTGTTTACCGACAGAACTGTACTATAACAAAGCCAGAAATCAAAATGTTTACTTACCAACTTTCAGCACTTGTATCCAAATGGAGATTGTGGAGTCTTTTTTTTTATTAAGTGAATCCCTTCCCTTTAGAAGTTGCTAGAATAAAGAGCTTCAAAGTCCACCCTTTTCCTCCAGTTTAGTTTGCATTATAAAAACTCAATCCTAAACTCCTGGAGCTGCACTTAACCTAAGAGCCAGGCTTTACAACTGTTTTCTTCTTCTTACTTAACTATAAAATCAAGGCTGGTTATGACTTGAGGGGTCTTAGAAAATAGGAGGAATCAAGTGATAATGTAGCCCAGCAGTTTGATTTTACACTGAACAACAAAAAAAAACAACCCTGAGAATTGAGGAGTGAAAAGATGTTCCCACAGCCAACAAGCCAGCTCTGGACCCCTAGACCAGCTCTCATTCCTATGCCATTAAAGGGCACCCTTTATCAGAAATTAGAGGGGTATTTGATCCTCCTCTCTTCTCCATAACCATTACGCATAATTGTTTCCTTTTCAAGAAAATTTAAGAGAGAACAATGCATCCGCCCCTGAAAATATTTTAGTTAAAAATTACCCTCAAATATGGTACTTTGGGTATCATTTATTATCATCCGGAAAGTAACCAAAGGATCCCAGATTCCAAGAATTCATCTCTAAATGGGTCACTTCTTTTTATCTTACAACCAGACATGTATGGTGGCCTCTAAGGAGAAGTTGCCTAAATTAGTTACCTATAGCTCCTGGAAGCACACACCTCTGTATAAAATAGTCACAAATAGTGCTAACGCATTTTGCCTAGCTCTGACTTGGAAAAATGCTATTAATCCATAGCTGGACTGAGGATTCTACCTTTACACAGTCTGTGTAAGAAGTGTTCCATACAGAAGTGCCCTTATACACGTCTTGTGAGCCTAAATGCCTCCTTCCCCGGGTGGAATCAAGATCCAGACATTCTAAAGTCAATGCATCTTACAGGAAAAAATATACATATATACATTTAGTGATAACCTAATATTTGGTTTGAAAGCCCAGGGGTGTCACTTCTTGACTCTTCTGCTCTTAAGAAAACCATGTAAGATGAAGGATAGCCCCAAGGTCCCCAAATGGCTCTATTTCCTGTATCCTCAGTTATTCACTCTAAAACAAGTCAATTAAAGGTAAGGTAACTTTCCAGATTTAAAAAGGTGTTGCAGAAACAATGAAATACAAAATGTTACCCCTTCCACACATAGCCAAGCCATTACTATTGCTATTAGAGTAGAATGTTCGATAAACATCCAATGCTGAAAAGCATGCACTTAAATCTATTTTAAGATATAATCTGACCTAGTTGGGCACAGCGAACGAGAAGTGATACTTTGTCCACAGGGTCAGCAGTCGTTTCATTATAGGCTAAGTTGTGTGCCTGCAAGTCAAGTTCTTGTCAAGAGCCCCAAATCAAAGAAATTAGCCATGATTTTCACAACATCCTAATAAAGCTGCTGTAACTCATGGGTTCTACATCCCATTTCTCCTTGAGGAAGGTCAAGCAATTTAGATACAAGATCACACATTTACATGAAACTTACTCCAGAGTTTTCACGTGTTCGCATTTGCTTTTCCAGAACAACCGATGTAACATATGCTTTATGTGCCCCTTTTTAGTCTTGAGAAAAATAGTCTGCAGAGATTAACAGGTTGACTTTGCAAATGAATGGTGACCAATGTAAATAGCCTATGGTTAGTCTAATGCTTGCCGCATTTTTGCTCCAAACCCAAAATATCATGCTATTTTGAAGTCTTGTTACAAGATGGCCCTTCCTTGTTTTGTCCCTCTCTATTGTCCACTAGAGATGTTTGGGGGTGCCCCATCCACGGCCCATGGGCTGCCTATGGCTCAGGATGGCTACAGAGGTGGCCCAACAGGAAATCCTAAATTTACTTAAAGCATTATGAGGGTTTTTTTGTGATTACATGTCACAGTGTATTCAACATGTGGCCCAGGACAACTCTTCTTCTTCCAGTGCAGCCCAGAGACGCCAAAAGCTTGGACACCCCTGGAAGGTTCAATCAACTCTTCTGCTTGCTACTTTTCATCCTCCAAAAGTGTTCTTAAGAGGTGTTTCTCTATGAGTGGCGGGGAGGGATGGGAAGAAGGACAGAACTTTGCTTTTAAACCTAATATTGGATTAACTTTGAATTTCAAATATCATTAAAAAGAGAGGGACAATTTATATTATTACCAAATGATGGCCTGGGATTAAAAAGCTTGAGAAAAGCTATTTCTAGGCCTTTCCCCCCAAAGTTCACAGATATAAGTATTTGCTCTATACTTTAGATATCCTAGATAATATATTTTCCCCAAACCCGGGGGACACCCACCTTAAAAAGAACAGAAGTTGAAGAAACACTGGACAGAATAAGTCCTATTATGTATTCTGAGTTTGCTAACCTATGTCCCATTATAACTTAATAGTGCAAGTCCCATCACTAGCTGTTACCTCACATTCTAGGACACCTTGTCATGAGTTAAGTGCTTATATGTGCCATAAAATTCCTTTAACAAATATAATAATGATGATGATGTTGAATCCAAATGTTCTGACACAATTCTGTCTCATACCAATGTTAGCGAATCGAATGCCAAATTCTGAGGTGATGCCCCACATTCTGCACAAACAAATAAACTTAGTAAACCTAGCACTTATGTTGCACATTTAATAGAAAGCTTTTAGGCCATAATCACTGTAGCTGCTGAGCGTCTTACTTCTTCAAGAATCTTTTCAGTGCATGCATTAGCTTTGGTTAAATTATTCTGGATTTAAAAGCAGAATATTGAAAATAGGATGGTTTTTGAAGCATCATTGTAACAGACCAATTTCGAAAGACTCAGTTGCTAAACTTGACCTCGTAGTCCCTTTGCAGATCAATTATTTAGATTTTAAAAAAGAAGGGAATCTTGTGTTGTTATCTACTGTGGCATTTAGTCTCACACAAAGAAAAGAAGAGAACAATAAAATAAGACTAAGAAATCATTGTTCCAATGATTGTCATTGAACTGTTACATCAGTAAACATTCACAGTATGAAGTCTCTCTCAATCTCCAGCATATAAAGTAGTAAAAAAAAATTCCAGTCCCAGTATCTGTGAACAAAACTTGTTACATTTTTCTCCGATGTCATTTCTTGCATAATGTTAGGCATTTGATCTCACAACCTCCCAAAATTAATAATAAAATATAATCAATTTCTAAAGGCCCCTGCAGCCTTTTTAAAAGTTAATTTCCAGTTAAAAATAAACTTTAATTAAATCCAAGATAAAATTGTGACCTACATTCTATTAAATAATTCACTTTCTTTTTTTTCTACACAGTAATTCTTACAATTTTTAAAAAACAACTCTGGAATCCAAAGACATGAGATGCTATTAAAGCACTCATAAATGACTGTTCAAATTCATTAGTTCTTACATAGTAAATACTTCAAAATGCCAACTTTCCCATCACTGCACAATTACTAACAATGTTGACAATTCACTTACACACACACTGCACACACACAAACACACACAGCCTCTCCATGGAACCATCTCTACTTTTAACATCTTTTCCAGTTAATGTGCAAAATTCTTGCATTCTAATAAAAAATATAAAGGTCAATTTGCTCCTATTTAAGCCTCCCTCTTCTCCAAGATATATCATTTATTCAATATGTAATACAAGTTTAGCAACAATTATGCCACGTATAACCATTAAATGGTGTACTACTGTATGCATTGGATTCGTTTGCATATTTCATTTCTGTAACTGCACTCTTGATGCATAAATACATTTGGAGATGCTGGGGTAGGGGCAGGGGGGCAGCGGCAGACAGAGAGCTAGATTCACACATCGGTCTCCACAGCCTTCGCGTTAGAACAGTTGTTTTTATCTGTCTCACTGTCATCCCCCTTTCCCTGACATTTCTCCTTTGCACAGAGAGACTCCTTAACTCCTTCTTCCATCTCTAGATACTCTGACTTGTCTCCCAGAGAGGAAGAAGTGGAGCTCCGAAATTTCTTCAGCAAATTAGAAGGGAGGTATGGGCAACTGACCGCATTTTGTGTCAGCTGTGTCTGTTCCTCATTTTCAGTCTCTCTGTGGTAGAAATAGTTAAAGTTAGAGACAATCACTGGCACTGGCAAAGCAATGGTTAAGACACCTGCTATGGCACACAGGGACCCCACAATCTTGCCCCCCACAGTGATGGGCCTCATGTCCCCATAGCCCACAGTTGTCATGGTCACCACAGCCCACCAAAATGCATCGGGGATGCTTTGGAAATGGGTAGTACGTTCGTCCGCCTCCGCAAAATACACAGCACTGGAAAACAGGATGACCCCAATGAAGAGGAAGAAGATGAGAAGGCCCAGTTCCCGCATGCTGGCTCTGAGGGTGTGGCCCAGGATCTGCAGGCCTTTGGAGTGCCGGGAGAGCTTGAAGATCCGGAACACTCGGACCAGACGGATGATCCTGAGGATGGCAAAGGACATGGCCTGCTGCTGCTGGCCGCTGCCACCCCCCTGCTGCTGGGCCAGGTCAGTGCCCAGCGTGATGAAGTAAGGCAGAATGGAGACTATGTCAATGATGTTCATGATGTTTTTGAAGAAGAGTGCTTGGCTGGGACAAGCAAAGCAGCGAACCACGAACTCAAAGGAAAACCAAACAATGCAGACCGTCTCCACGATGAAGAAGGGGTCGTTGAATATCGTGTGCCCTGAGTTCTCCAGGTGGGGTGCCGAGGTGTCATTCAACAACCCACTATGCCCACCCGCGCTCAGAGCCATGATGAAATCCCTGTCGTCCCGAAATTCAGGCAAGGTTTCCAGGCAGAAAATAACAATGGAGATTAAGATGACCAGGACAGAGACGATGGCTATGCCCCTTGCTGGGCTGGAGCTCTCTGGGTACTCAAAGAGAAGCCAGATCTGCTTTTTAAATTCATTCTCTGGCAAGGCCCTGTCTTCCTCCTCTCTCACAAAGCCCTCGTCCTCCCGAAACTTGAGCAGGGCCTCCTCTCCCAGCTGATAGAACTTCACCTCCTCGGTGAAGATATCACAGGGGACGTTGACTGGCCTCTTCAGGCGGCCTCCTGATTGATAATAATACAAGATGGCATCAAAGCTAGGCCTGTTCCTGTCAAAAAAGTACTCGTTACGCAAAGGGTCAAAGTACTGAGTCCTCTTCTCAGGGTCCCCCAACAAGGTCTCCGGAAACTGGGCCAGGGTTTTCATCTGGGTCTCAAAGCGTAGGCCTGACACATTGATCACCACGCGTTCACAGCAGTCACTGTAGCGGACTGAGCTATAGCCACCGCCGCCCCCCTCATCCTGAGGCAGCAGGTCCGTGTAGGAACACTCATCCCCACGGTCATCTTCGCTGTAGTAAAACCTTCCCTCTTCTTCCTCCTCCTCCTCCAGCTCCTCCTCCTCCTCCTCCTCCTCACTCAGCTCCCTCAGGATCTTCTCCTCGGAGCCACTGGGCATCAAGTCCGTGCAATGAGAAAAGCTGCTCTGGCGGTGGTGGGCCTTCTTCTTCTCAGGCTGCTGTCGCCTCCTCTTCCGACTACGTCGGCTGCTCTGAGGGTCATGGGAGGTGCAGGCCCCACGAGACTGGTGGTGGTGGTGGGAGCCCCCTCCAGAACCCCCACTGCCTTCCACCGCAGCTGTGGCAGCTGCGACTGCCGCTGCGGCTGCCGCCCTTGAGTGAGCGAGCCTTTCCCGCTCCCTGGCCCGAGCCTGGGCCGCGTAACCATAAGGCATGTGACTGTTGCACCCTGAGCTCTCCGCACTCACCATTGCAACCTCCATGGTGGTGGTTTTTGGAAATGGCTGGTTCCAGTTGTGGCAGAAGAAAGAAAAATAGGGCAGCTTCTTTTCTCACCAAATTAAGGTAAGTTTGGAACACTTAAGCAGATTGCTTGGAAGACTAAGGATATTTTCAGTCCAACTTTGCATTTTCTGTTTTTAAATCAGCACGCCCCATGCTCTGTCTTCCCAGGGATGCAGCATTGCTCTCCAGAGCTTGGCTGGTCTAGATAAAGGGTCTAGCACTCTCAAGCCTAAGTCAGATAACGTTGGGGTCTCCCAAACACCTGTTTTGGGGTGGGTGTTCAAATCTGGAAATACATGTAGGATGTGGTTGGTGATGATGCTGCTAGACTCAAAGGCAGCACGTCTCTGACAGCTAGCAGTTGTGCCTAGAGAATGGAATATATTTTTCTGCCATGGAAACTGTCCAACGCTCAGTCCATCAAATTTAAATAAAATGCAAATAAGCCTTTAGTCTCAGCACTTGCCTTCCAGTGATTGCTTGACCCATGTTAACATGAGACTTGAAGTATGTCCAGCCATTGCCACTCAGACCTATCAGATGATTCTCCAGGCTCCCCCCTTACGTTCCTCACAGTCTTCCTGGACCCAGGGGCAATGCCAAGCTACAGATAGAGGCAAAGACCTTGGGAGGTAGAGAAGGTGCAAGATGAGGTGTCAGCAGGGGCAAACCCAGCTCTGAGGTCTCCATAGAAATCAAGGAAATGCAGAGCATCCTTCAGCTAAAATCATGCAGAAGAAGCACTTCACCTGAAAAAGGGAGGAAAACAAGCACAGAAGAAAAATAAAAAGAAGAATCAAATCATAAAAAAAGCAAACTGAGAATTTCCTTCACATAACATTTCTTTCTGTTGTCCTCGAGCAAACCATACAAAGCACCAAGCAACCCTAAGTTTCCAAGGAGAATGGGGCAGTTTGTTAAATCACCTTCTGCCTAAACGTCCTTCTTTCCTTCCTCTTTGGGTATCATTTCAGCTTAGTCTATTTTCATGTCAGTCTCATCAGTCCACAGAATAACGCTGTCACTTTGCAGCTCCTTCCGTCATACATTGATCTCAATGCATTTTTAAAAATTTCCACCCATAAAACATTTCTGAATTTAGTGTCCTTCCACGCCCTCTCTATCTTGATTCAAGATTTTAAAAATCAGAAAAAAAAAAACAGGTTTCTTGAATCCAGGCTCCAGCACTTGAACATGCTTCAATCACCTCATCTACGAAGTACAGAAAATGCAACCTCCCCATCCCACCTTTGTAAGGATTAAATGAGATAGTGGATATTGATAGAATCACACATGAACTTATACATAATGAGTATCAAAAATCCTGGTAGTTATTAAGAACATGACAGGAATTTAACCTTTCATTAGCTATCCACCCATCCCCTAATCTGCACGTTCCTGTACCGCCGTCTGGAGTAGGGGAAGGACAGAATGGGAGGCCACCCAGGACATTTTGAGGCCACTCACCAGTGGCCTCTATTAAGTTGGCACTTCCTGACTCCCTGAAGCATGTCCCTGCTATTGTTTTCTGTTCCTGAGACTGGATAACACTCCCTCCCACCCACAGCCGAGGAGCTAATCCCAGTTTCCACTTCTCTAATAACCATTTTCTCTCCTTGCAGTCCTCCATGTTCATCTCAATGTTTCCTCCTACACTCTTCTCAAGGGACTATCTCCTTATGTGTTTTTTTTTAAAAAACCCAGTTTGTACGCACTTTGTTTTCAGCCTGCCTTACCCCGCCCCCGCCTTCATTTAGTCAGCAGCTCCCATCCCCTACCTTCCCCTCTCTTCTCTCTCTCTACCCACCTTTATGATCAGTTTCCCACTTTCCGATCACATCTTCCTCGCAGCCTGCTCTGTCCCCACTGTCACTTGGGATTCCNCTCTTCTCAAGGGACTATCTCCTTATGTGTGTTTTTTTTTTTAAAAACCCAGTTTGTACGCACTTTGTTTTCAGCCTGCCTTACCCCGCCCCCGCCTTCATTTAGTCAGCAGCTCCCATCCCCTACCTTCCCCTTTCTTCTCTCTCTCTACCCACCTTTATGATCAGTTTCCCACTTTCCGATCACATCTTCCTCGCAGCCTGCTCTGTCCCCACTGTCACTTGGGATTCCTGGCCTTTCTTCTCCCTTAGCTGAGCTCTCCCAAGGTCCAACTAATTCATCTCCTCCACCAGGTCCTGTAAAAGCTCCTGCCCCAATCGTCTGTCTCCTCTTGCTTCTTCCATTCACTCTGCCCAACAGGACTTCCAAGAACACAGAAGAGTGGCCCAGAGAATTGGGAAGGATAATGACAGAATCCGGGGCATCTACTAGCTTCTATTATGGGCAGCACTTGAGCAGCCTAAGAAAAATGGTTTTCTGGAGCCATTAATGGGATTTGGCTCTTGACCACCTGCTGCTTGCTCCTTGCTGAATTGTGTCAGCCTAGAAGCTTAAATACACTGGGTTTTATGAAGTGAGAAGCAGGAAAGTGGCAAAAATATATCCCTTCACACACATTCTTCTAAGGTAAGAGGTGAGCTTGACTGGACCCAAAACCCAGAAAATACACCTGTGAAGGTCTCTCTCTCAACAGACATCCCTCTTCCTCTGCCTGACTCCTAACCTCACCTCATACTCTAAAATGTCTACCCCCAGGTGGTCTCTACATCTCTGTTTTCACTGTGGAGGGTCAGGCTGACGTCCTTTAAAGTCTTTCCCAGGCCAAATAGTTTGAGAGTTTGCTCAGTTACTTCTCCAACTCCCTCAAAGCAATTAAAATACACCATCTAAATAAAGCCCCAGTGTAACCAAAGTGTCTGTAAATTTGTACACTACGTACACCCTTGTCCTGACCAACTGACTCCCAGAAGGTCATGAATTAGAGGGTCTTCTAATTCTCCATCAATCTGCAGGAGACCTAGAACTGGCCTGTTTTAGTTCTACACCAAATAATTTCTTATTCATTTAGGTTTACTAGTTTTGGCTCATCCAACTCTCCCAGCCTACAAAAAACAAATTACCTTCCTTTTACTTGGCTACCAGCTACCTCACTATTCTCTAATCTTAAAGGAAAAACAAAAAGAAAGAAAGAAAGAAAACACAGGAGGAGGAGGAGGGGAAGGAGAGGAAAAAAAAAGAAAAAAGAAAAAAATCTTCCCCCCAAATCAGGCTGGTTTAAAAATCTCTCTTCCTCCTCAAAGTATTCATGTTAGGAGAATTATTCAAGCCAACTCCCAGGAGCCTTTCTAGGGGAGACCTTTGCATGGAAATATTTCCCTTCCTCTTCAACACCATCAAACTAATAGGATTTTGCAGACTGCCAATTCCTGAGTCCTGTTCCCCCAAACAACAGCTATACATCCCGCCCCTCCTCCTCCCACCCCCAACAACAAGCTGTTTTCATTTCTCAGGGCTAATTTCCACAACTGTGTTAGGGTGGTACATGAACCTTATCAGAGGGAGAGAGTGAGAGAGAAGCGAAAGATTCAGAGAGAGAATCAGAAAGGCTAACACCGGTGAGATTTATACACTTCAACACACGCCATTTAAACAGTCCTTATGTGTTGCTCAAATGCTCAGAAAATGCACGCAAATCCAAATGTTGGGAGAGGCAGCAATTCAAACCCGTTCACCAGCTGTTCCCAAAGGAACGGAACCAGTTAGTCTGGGATGAGGCAAAACGATGCTAAATCTAAACCCCACCTCGTTGGGAAACGACATCTTTAATCACACCCTCGCCTCAGACCTAGGTTCCCGCTCGGGCACATTAAGCAGGGCGCATGCACCCATCCATGGGGTTGGGAAAATAACAACTGTTGGCCCCCCGGAGCGCCACGCATCATCTGCACCTCCCTTCTCCCACCTCCTGGTTTATTTTTAACCGCCTTCCATTCATGCCCTTCTGTCACATTCCCGATATTATTTGTCTCTCAAATGTCCGGTTTCTTAACAGCCACAGGGAGAGAGGAGAACATAAAAGAGGCATCATACTTACCGTTCCCAGGAGGGGTGCAAAATAAAAATAAGGACAATCCCCCGGTTGGTTTTGATTTTCCCCCCTCAAGCTGCAACAGCTGGAGGAGGGGAAGAACGATCTTGGGGGTGGAAGGAGTCACGCCTGTGTGGCAGGTGGAGGCTCCGAAATATCCACGGAAGAAGTTCCGTTGCCTGGCCAGAGGGGCACAGAGTCCTCGCTGCTGGAGCCCAGGTGTGGGGATCTGGGCTGCCCCAGAGAAGACCTCCAAGACTCCTGGTTCCTCTGAGTTCAGCACAGGAGAGCTCGACTGGAAAAGGAAGTCAAGGTTCCCCAGAAAAAGAGCAAAATCCTAGACAGCACCGATCACTTGTTAAGCCCGAATTCCTCCAACATCCATCCCTCTCCCTCTCGCTCTGGCTGCAGAAGCAGCACACGCCTCCCCTGGCCGAGAACGCGCGCCGGCCGGGGGCGGGGCGAGGGCCGTGCCGAGGGCGTGGCGTTCACCGCGGTCGCCTGGGGCGCCTCCCTCGTGGCGCGGCGGGCGCAGTCAAGACTGAGACTGCTCGCCCGGGGTCAGTCCCCCAGATGCTGAGGATCAGGGGGAACCCCTGGGAATCATTCCAGGAGCCCCTGACTGTCACCCTCGGCAGCGAGAAAATAATCACGGGGGAAGAAAAGTCCCCTTTGGAGGTGAAATGTGGGTCCCGACGGCAGATCCGGAGCCTAGACAGAGGCTGGGGGGTTGACCTCGAAGGGAAGTCCAGCCTTGACAGCAGGGTGCCCCTGGGCGTCTTCTCCTCTCCTTGTCCCGCTGTCTCTTCAGTTCCTCTGGCACCCCTACCTTATAACGAGTTTGTGGGGTTGGGGGCCCGGATGCATCTCTGGAGGGGCCGCTGGTCTGGAGCCCTCTAGTCACCTGCGACCGTCCCCAGAGCTTTCTCCGCCTCCCTTGCACAGTTTGTGCGGTTCAAAGAGCGGGTCGGGCCTCCAGGGCACACATGGACTCTCTATGTGTTTCACCCAAAGGGGTGGATCACAGAAACTGGAACCCGGACCAAGCTAAGGGCTGTGCACGGGAGGCACAAATCCGAGTGGGAGAAAGTCGAGGGCTCTGAGCAGGTTGCACGTCTGGCTTGGGGGCAGGGCGGGGCAAGGCGAGGGTTGGGGGGAAGTCCTCCTCCTTAAACCTGTTGCTGCGAGAAGAAACACGACTCCGCCAGAGGTTTGGAGCCCAGCTGGTGGTCTCTGTCGCAGGGGTGAAAAACGTACTACGCCGCCCACAGCGGCGTCCTCACCTCGGAGTGGATGTCCAGGTTGCTTATTAGATGCATGAAATGCTCTGATCGTGGGTGAAATATACAGTTCCCATGAATATGTCAAAAGAAAGGATAGCGGTGATAAGAGCGAATGAATGTGCAGGCACACAATCAGAACCTCGAGCTGGGGCCCAGGCCCCACACCTCTCCTCACTTTCCCCCCACCGCCCCCACGCTGTGGGCCAAGCAAGCACCGCTGGCGCCCGCCGGGACTGTTGAAGAAAACCCGACCTTGGGCGGGTCATTTGGCACGGAGGCGGACACTGTAGTCCTCAGCTGGCAGCTTTGTTCGTGGGCCTTATTGGGCCTCTTCCTTTTGTGGTGCTCGATTAATTATTAAGAGAAATATTCCTGAGTTGAATTATAGATATGCCCCGCGCTCACTCACCTACCTGCCTCTGGCTCCATGAAGGACACCTGGAAGACTGCTTTCCGTTGCTGCTTGATTTTTTAATTAAATGACTAAAATATTCTCATTGTAATGAGTGAAAAGAAAAAATGTAAAAGGAAGAAAGAAAGAAAAAAATCCCTGAGGTGCAACCTTGCTTTTCCTAACGTCTTCCAGCAAGTTCAGCTGAAGCTTTTGCCCACAAATTTACTTGTGATCCCCCTGGTCTTAATCACGGTTGGGGAATGGAGAAAAAGGTGCTGGCTCCAGAGAGAGAGGCTTTTTGCCTCAGTTCATTCACCACTATTGTTCATTCCAGCCAGCAGGGAGGGCAGATTTCTCCCAAAGTAAAAATGCACTGGCCCAAGCCCTCTCTGTAGCTCCACAACAGAGAAGCAGTTAGTCACTGTGCAATTTCATACCTATCTAACGCAGATAATTGAGTTTCTGGGTGTCTCATCAGAACGATGTTTCTTGGGATGATAGAAGGCAGGGAGCAGGGCACAGGATCTCCGGACTAGTTTCCCAAAAGCAATTTGTGAGATCAGTCCTGAGCAACAGCAGACTGCTTTCAGGGAGATGAAAGCAGATTGAATGATGTACAAAAGATGGCAGTTATATTGAAGCTTGGACATTTTAACGGGATCATGTTAAAACTTTATGAAATAGGCTTCCATGAGTCATTTATCGTTTGTTCCTTTCACAGTCCAGAGAATTTTAACGTTTAAAATGCCTTAGGACTTTATAAATATTTGCCCTTCTTAGGCATAAAGAATCTGAGTTGCTGAAACACAGGGAGAATGCAGTCAAGTGCATCTCTGAGGAGAAATCACACTTTGGGAGATATTCAGGTCATAGAACAGACATTTATTGAGAATTCGATCAAGGCAGGTAACACTTGTTGAGTGTCCTAGTACTCAGCTCTGTACCAAGTTCTCTGCATGCATATTGGCTAATTTTATCTGAATAACTAAACACTTTATGTAGTAGGTACTATTATTACCGCTATTTTACAGAGAAAGAAATTGAGGCTTGCAATGGTTCACTAATTTGCCCCAAAGTTATACAGCTACTTATACAGCACAACTGGGCCTTCGATGCTCTGACTCTCTGCAATGTGGACAGACCCCAGGCTAGTGATGATAACGCCCTGCAGTCTCTGTCCATTCGTCCGCATAAACCAGTGGCTGTAACAGATGCAGTGATGGGTTATGAAAGAACAGGATGCCTGCCAGGGTGGGAATGTGAGAACAGTGTTCCTAGGGAGCAAAGAATGGAACAGAGCCCATCTTGGGAGAGGGGCAAGCATGGATTGACAGGGAAAGGAGAGATGTGCCTGTAGAATGGTGAGAATTGGAGCAGCTGCCATGGGGACACATGGGCACATGGCACTGGAAGGACCCGGAGTGACTGGAACCTGAGATGTAGGTAGAATCCAACTAAGAACAGTATGTCCTGCCCCCAGCCTCCCTCTCCTATCCACCCCACCCCCCCAACACACTTCTTTGCTTTTTTAAATAATTATAAAGCAAATGAGAAGAAGCATTACATTTCTCTCCCTGAAATTCTCCTAAGGATTCCTAGAAACCCACACAAATAAACAGTAGTAGAAAGATGCTTTGCCTGTGAGTGACAAGAATCTACCTTGTCTCAATTGCAAAATTCTGTTCTCCCAAGAAAGCAAGAATTATTGTGGTTTTTTTCGCCTTAGTCATTGACTAATGGAAATTCTTCAAGCTGCCTACCCCCAAATATACCTCTTACAACAACCAATTTCTCCCCGGCTTTGCATTCTCTGAGTGGTGGCACAAATGTTCCAGGCTGCACCGTGAAGCCTTTGTTTATATAGAAGGGAGCAAGGGGCAGCAGACCTTTTCTACAAAGTGGGCAGGAGGCCCTGTGGGATGTAAACAAAGACCATTCTAAATGCTTTTGTTCTCTTTGGGGCCCACAGTCCCCAGTGAATAGCAATGTTCTGTTTATTTCTCCTCTCTCCCCAAAGAACCCTGCGACACCTCCCTGAAAATATGTGCTGTATCCCAAGCAACCAGTGCAGTGCCTGACCCAGAGGATGCGCTTGATAAGAATGGAGTAAAATGAATGTATAATGGAAGAGGCTTCCATCTGCCAAGAACGTTCAGCGCATGTGGTGGGAGAAAACTAAACGGAGACCACATTTTCTCCTGTTTACCCAAGCCTCTCAACTATCCAACTTAAAGTTCTGAAGGGATGTGAAGGCAAGGGCCCTGGGGAACTTAATTCCGTGCTTCCCAGGCCTCGATTCATGCATGCAGGTATTCTGAGCAGTCCAAAACTCCTTATACATGTGAGTCACTCAGCTAGTTTTTTTGGTACCTGGATTTTTGAATGACTGTTCACCACCAGTTCCCATTCCATTTTATGCATATCACTACCGGTCAAGTCTTTAGACACCAGAAAAGCACATTCACTTCTTTTAAAGTGAGAACACATCAACCACGGAGAGAAAGACTGACTACTCACTTCCTTCCTGACTGACCACAGCACTGTGACAGGCACAATAGCGAATATGGAAGCTGCTGTCTGCCCTAGGTGGACACCCAGGGTCTAGAGGGTGGGAATTGAGTCAACACACTCATGTGGTAAGGGTCTGACAGAAGTCACACACAGGGCAGAGGGAAGTAGCAGTTAATTGGGTTTGGAGAGAAAGATTCTCAAAGCAGAAGGAGCCGCATGACAAAGGGTTATTGAACAAGAATGGCAGATGTGAGGAGAAGCGAAGGTAAGCGGAGGACCCAATATGAAATTGGGAAAGGTAACAGTGAGGTAGGCTTAGATATGCATGCTCAAGAGTATGAGCTAGAGTCTGTGCTAAAACAGTGCCTGAAAGGTTTCTCAACCTTTTTCCACCCCTACCTCCAGGACAGATGTAATTCACATACACAACACACTCCCTTGGGCAAACCCAGATTAGCAGCTGTGCCACCCACTGAAAAGACTGAATTATAGGCACTCCCGGACTTCCTGGCTAGATGGCATCCCTTTCTCCTCCATCTGTGGCTGCATCTCAGAAGCCTAGTGAGTGAAATTGAGTTGGCATAACCATAATTAGATTTAGTTTTCCAAATGCAAATCAATAAACATGTTCTTTAATTGACATAACTTCTTATTTGCAATGCACTTCACCTTGAACAGTGATGCACCGATGTGGGGTGGCACTGCTGTTGAGACCCTTCCTGCCAGATCCATGCTAAAAAGATGACACAGAACCACACTACTAGCTCTTTGTTCTGCTTTCCTTATATGTGGCCAGGAAATAGGGCACTGGAGGAGGCTCACTTAAAATGAAATAGCAACTGAGGTGCAGATAAAAAAAAACCACGGTCTTGTCTGCTGGCAAAAATCAATCAGGAGCCAACTTGAGGCAGGGATGAACCAAGGAAAGTTTAGCTATGGAACAGTATTTCGGTTCTTACAGAAACTACCACCACCATGCCTTCTGTAATTACTCCTAAGAGTGTATGCCAAAGAGCTCTTCCCATATACCTAAGTGTGGGCCTTTTTCTGAAAATAACAGGCTTAGTAAACTTCCTGCCAAAAATGGGTTCCAAACTCTCTGAAGGCTGCTTCACATATGGGCAATGATCACAGGACAGGCCAAATTCTATTTTCTTAGGAGCTGGTTCCTTCTCCCTTGCCCCCATTTTGATTTTGACCCATGCCTTTCACCCCCCACAACAGGTATCACGGCGGCTTCCAGGGGCCTCTGCTGTGCAGCACAGGAATATTTTCAGGCCTCCTCCAGGTCCCCAGCACCTACCACAGCACTGGCTGCCTCTCCCTCACCAGACCCACACACCTCCTGATTTGGTTCAGTGTTAGAAAGACCATGTCCAATGCATGCTTTCCGAAACTATGACTGTAGCTGTTGGATGGATGTTTCCACATAGAAGACATGTCTAATAGGTTCAAATCAGCTAAGAAACCTACACAAAATTATTTCTGCTCTTTGCTCACTGGCTAACGATGGAAACACAAGTCTCGGGACTGGCCAATTGGTGCATCTTAGAACAAAAAGCCAAACCAAACAAAGCTGAGAGTATGAGTGTCATAAGGATGCTAACTCGTGGTTTCTCATCACTGGCTGCTGAGAACAATGCATCACCTGTCAGGATGTATATACACCAGAAGCCCCTCTAATTTCCCTCTCTGTTGACCTCACAAATTGGCTCTGATTCTGAATAAGCACAAAATCATAGGTGGACCATTTCTTTTAGATGTCTTTTTGAAAGAGTCCCTT
The DNA here is from genome assembly GCF_014824575.4 of Sturnira hondurensis. Lineage (NCBI taxonomy): Eukaryota > Metazoa > Chordata > Mammalia > Chiroptera > Phyllostomidae > Sturnira > Sturnira hondurensis. Next base: position 7,800,636 of record NW_028075269.1, read on the forward strand.
TCAAAATTCTTACATAAGTTTATACCTGACAGTAAATTTAACATTGTATTTACAGTGAAATTCTAATGATTTACAAAGCCCTTGGGAAAAAAATAAGCATTTGACTAAAGCAATGACTCCTTGATTGCTTGAGGGGCTAGAGCAGTATTAATTGTTCATTTATTCAACAGAATTTTATTGAGCGTATCTTTTGTCTCAGGTTCCTGCTCTTAAACAGACAAGGTTATACGGTCAATGTAGGCAAGAAAGGGGCCACATACTAAACCTGACAAGCTCAGGGGAGGCCTGCATGGCTGGCATTTCAATCTCAGAGACCAATAGTTACCAACTAGGAAGGTCTGAAATTAAAACTTCCCAACTGAAATCGAGTCATGGTGGGTACTCATGTATTAGGCTGGTATTTTCCCAGACAGAGGTAAGATCTTTACCTTCACTGAGCCTGTCTACTGTCTCTTTGCATCTACAATAACATACCTTTGAAATGTCAGAGTAATGCTCCTTTTCCAGACCTCTCAGGGCACAGTCTCCTGCCAGAGAAGGAGCTCACAGAACCCCTCACTGTTGTTTTGTTCCCTGAATACCATCTTTATGGGCTGTAAATGTTCACCATTAACTGTCCATGCTTAGTCACTCTTCTAAGTGCCTGGGAATGGGATAGGAGATGGACCTGGGCAGACTGAAGTATTCACGGTTGTACTTCTGAATACCACTCACATTTACATAAAAGGCCATGATGATTGCTGTTCTCAGGTGTCCTGATTTGTAACATGTATTTCTCCTTGTTCTGGCCCAGCCCATTCTTCCAAAAGGCTGGATGTGCTGAGCTCTGTTGAACTTCTGTTTCATTACGGGTTCTTTTGTAGCAAGCAATAGAAAGCACTCCAAGCTAGCTCATATACAACAGTGGGCTGAAGGTAAGAGTATTGTCAGATCTTACCAGAGTCCACAAAAGAGATGAAGAACCAAGATTTAGCAAAACCAGAGAATTAGTCATACATAGTCTTTCTCAGCAATGCATTTCTGCTTTTCTATAACATCTCCATGCACATAGCCCCATAATGGCTAACTTACCCCCCCATTACATGGTCTTTCAATTTAAAGGTCCCTCACATACTTTAAAATTTCTAAGAGAAATCTGATTGATTTAGCTCATCTTTTTAAACCAGGACACTCACATTACCAGCTTAACTCGTCAAGTCATGTATGTCCTCCAAAGGGAAGGTGCTTGTCTGAGTCTGGGTGGAATGAGATGTTCCAAACACGGACCAATACAAGTCCAGTGTGTTGATTCTAACAGCAATATGCCAAGTGGTTTTAAGATCTTAGGAAATTCACGCTACTCTTACTTATAGAACATCTTCTCAGCATTCTATCCAGTATATTTTAAATGCTTACATTACATATTCCACATTAGAGATTATGTAAACTATTTTACAATTGAGTTGCAGCTGACTAGGAGATAACGTTACACTGAAATTTTGCAATATGTTATGGCTGGGTTTTTGCTCTGTATTTCACAGCGAATAATTCCATTTTCAGAGTATAAGCATTTTCTAGCCTCCTGTAAAGCTTATAGGCACATAAGCATGGCCCAGAAACAAGTCATTATCCCTGAAAGAAGAAGTCGCTCCCTGATTTATGTTAAGTACTCAAGATTCTTGTTTTTTAAGACATAATTAAATAATCTCCGCTGATAAACACTGGATGAAAGGTATCTGCACCTGTGCATTTGTCTGCTTGTGAATAGGTGCTGACCAATGTGAATGCATCCTGTGTTAATGTTGTCTTCTGCGTTGTGTGTAAGCAATAATGGGAAAGCTATTTACTCAATTCTGCAGAATGCACCCAGAGGCTGCTGTGAGAAATGCATCAAAAAATATATGTATCTAAAAATAGCTAGGTAATAAATAACCATCTGCAGATGGGAATTGTTCATGCAGTTTTCTAAACCACAGCAGGTTTCTTTAAGACATTATGGCTTTCCCCACACTTACTAGATATACTAAGTCTTCCATACTTAAAAGCAGATCATTTAAATAAGGGTGCAACAAAATTGACTGGATCCAAATTAAAGTTATTTTTAAGGCAATATCAAACCATCCCTTTCCCCTTAGAATAGCTACATGTGTACATGTTATGTAAAAGCACAAGAGCAACATATATGAGGCAGAGCATCCTAGCAACCATCTTAGAATATGACATTGCCAACAATGTAAGGGCCACTCTTCAAAGTAACGTATTCATTGCTTACTGTTTTATTTGTTCAGATTCCCTCAGTGGAAAACAAACATTAAATAGTGGACTAAACCAGAGATTAAAAGTTCATTGTGGTTTAGGAGTATGTTGGAGAAATATTTAGACAAGAAAGCTACAGTGTTTGCAAAGAGATACTTACTGAAAAATGCAAGGGAACTAGGGCTTCTTAGCAGGGGTAATACACCTAACTTTATAAACAATTAAAATTATATTAAATAATAACCACAATTTAAAATCAATATACAGAGGAGTAGGTTTGGTATGCGATAATCTAAGATGGTTTCTTCTGTCCAGGATCCAGTCAAAGTATTTGGTACAATCTTTCAAGGTATCTCCAATTCACATGGTCTTTTGTCACCACTAGAGTATATGCAGTCATTGGTCTGGCTGTGTGCTTCAAACTTAGCTCCACAGAGTCCCTGTATGAGTGATATATTTAATACCACAACTGGACTTCTGGCCAAGATGGAGGCGTAGGTGGAAACACCACCTTCTCGCACAACCAAGTTTAAAGAGCACAACCAAGTTTTAGTAACAAGAACACAATCAAATCAGAGAGAAAATTAAACTGTACTTAAGTCCGACAACAACAAACCATTCATCCAGACTGGTAAGAGGGACAGAGTCAGCGGCTGGCAGAGAGGGGTTGCACAGGAAAAAGTGGCAGAATCGACCCAGGAGCACAGGTGGCAGTTGGCAGATCCCAGGTGTGGAGTGACAACGGGCAGACCCAGTGAGAGCACAAGGCAGCTGGCCAACTGTGGTCACACATTCACACCAGATAAACCAGGCGAAGGAGCGAGCAGTGAGACAGACTACACAGGCAAGGGCCCCAGCGATGGGAATTAGAGCCTAAAAGCACCAACTGGAAAAACTTTCAGGGTAGAGGTGCCGTGAGAGGCTCTTGGGCTCACAGAGAATTTGTTGGAGAGACCCACAGGGTCCTGGAGGGTGCACAAGCCCACACATCTGGGAAACCAGCACTAGAAGGGCTCAATTTTCTTGCGGGAAGCAGCAGAGGGGACCAAATCTGAGAGAAAGCAGAAAAAATGCCATTGCCCCTCTCTGACCCTGCCCCCACATACAGCTTCACAACCCAAGGACTTGGGTTGCCCCACCCTGGTGAACATCTAAGGCTCCTCCCCTCGTACGTAACAGGTGTGAAAAGACCAAAACATTATGGCTCAAGCAGAAGAACAGTTCAAAGCCCCAGAGCCAATATTTCTAAGTGACCAAGAGATAGCCAACCTATCCGATGCACAGTTCAAAGCACTGGTGATCAGGATACTCACAGAACTGGTTGATTTTGGTCACAAATTAGATGAAAAAATGAAGGCTACACTAAGTGAAATGAAGGGAAATGCACAGGAAACCAACAGTGATGGGAAGGAAACTGGGACTCAGATCAATGGAGTGGACCAGAAGGAAGAAAGAAACAACTAAACAGAAAAGAAGGAAGAAACAAGAATTCAAAAAAAAATGAGGAGAGGCTTAAGAACCTCCAGGACATCTTTAAACATCCCAACATCCGAATTATAGGCATAGCAGAAGGGGAAGAGGAATAGCAACAAGTGGAAAAGTTACTTGAACAAATAATCAAGTAACTGGCAAAGGAAATAGATTTCTGGGGAGTCCAGGAAGCTCAGAAAGTCTCAAAGAAGGTGGACCCAAGGAGGAACACATCAAGGCACATCATAATTACATTAGCCAAGATTAAAATGAAGGAGAGAATTCTAGAAGCAGCAAGAGATAAGGGGACAGTCACCTACAAAGGAGTGCTTATCAGACTGTCAGCTGATTCCTCAAAAGAGACCTTATAGGCAAGAAGGGGCTGGAAAGAAGTATTCCAAGTCATGAAAGGTAAGGACCTACATCCAGGATTTCTCTATCCAGCAAAGCTTTCATTTAGAATGGAAAGGCAGATAAAGTGCTTCTCAGATAAGGTCAACTTCAAGGAGTTCATCATCACCAAGCCCTTATTATATGAAATGTTAAAAGGACTTATCTAAGAAAAAGAAGATAAAAAATATGAACAGTAAAAAAAACAGGAAACTCACAGTTATTAACAACTACACCTAAAGCAAACTAAGCGAACAACTAGAACAGGAACAGAACCACAAAAATGGAGATCACAATGGAGGGTTAGTAACAGGGGAGTGGGAAGAGGAGAAGTGGGGAAAAGATACAAAGAATAAGTAACATAGACAGTAGGTAGAAAATAGACAGGGGGAGGGCAAGAATAGTATGAGAAATGTAGAAACTAAAGAACTTGTGACACATGGACATGAACTAAAGTGGGGGAATAGTGGAGGAAGGGTGTGTAGGGTGGAGGGGAATGAAGGGGGGAAATGGGACAACTGTAATGGCATAATCAATAAAATATATTTTAAAAATACCACAAATGATTTCTCCTGCTCAAGCGGGTGATGAACTTTGTCTCTGTAGCTTAAGCTTAAAGAAAACTATAGCATACTCTCCTCTCCAACTCAGGGAACGTTATTAAATATTTTATTTCTAAATTGAATGTAATATACACAAAAATAATTTCACTTGTTTAGGATGACATATAGGCTAAAGGTCAAGAGTAAGGCCTCTAAAATCAGCAAATATCTACCCATTACTTGATATATGGTCTTGATTAAGTTTCTTAAGTCTTCTGGATATAATGCTCTCGTCGTAAAATGAGAATATGGATACTACTTTATAAGGTTGTTGTGAGAATTGGACAAGTTATGTGAAAGACAAAATGAGCAGGGTGATTGAGTAGGAGATTTTATTTGAGCACTACGATACGGCAGGCATGTATAACACAGAAAGTCTCAAACAAAAGGAAGGGGGCCTGTGGTTTTACAGAGGCAGAGAAGCAAAAAACTCACCGTGGAAACCAATGGGAGTCATCTGGAAAGATGGAGGTATTACCTTGGGATATGCAATGCAATGAAAACTATGTGTATATTATACTTAATGTTGATAAATCAGAGAAAACATAGCTGTTTTCACTAAATCAAAAATATTAAACAACTGTATTTGTCAAAGATTTACCTAAATTATGTAAACTTGAAATGGTAAAACATTTCAAATTTGGTTTTTGAAGGATGCTCTTAAAATCTAGCACACTGAAAGTCTTAGTAGTTCAATTTCCTTAATTTCTGAGAATTTTAAGTGTATTCAATTTATGCATGTAATAATTTACCTGTAAGCCACTCAGAATACAACACCTTAAAGAGATCTTCATAATCAGAATTGGTCATGCCACACAGAGGCAGGGAAACTATCTTACATTCATACAATGAGAAGCAAGGGTTGTCAATGACAGAGAGAAACATACAGATAAAGAGAGAGAAAAACTGTATACCTACAATTCTAAAACTCCTGTCACAGGTCAAGTATAAACACAGAAATACAAAACTCACTGTCTACCTCATGTCTTCCTAGTGGGTACAAGTACTTCATTGATTTCTATTCTGTTTAACTGACAAACAGAAAATACTATCAAACCAGAACATCTGTAGTCTTTCACCTGACAGAGACAAGATCTCCACAAATCAATTCCTTTACAGAGGACACCAAATGGTCAGACCACCCCCCTCCCCCAAAAAGCTGGAATTAGAAATCAAGGATGTATCCACAAAGTACCAAAATCAAACATTAACGTGGTACCAACGGACAAGAGCACAGAACCAGGAGTCAGACTCACCACTGAGTCATCAGTCACCACTCAGGAACTGAGTGCCAAGAGGCCCAGTGGCCTTGGTGCCTGTGAGATCCAGGGGGAGGTTTGGTACCATCCAAGTGACAGCACCAAACTGTGAAAGACAAATGCACCAGACAAGGAGGTTATTTTATGTCAACTCTCAGAAGAGGGAGAATGTTTATTACTGAGGCATTCTCAAAGAACAGGGAAAGGGCCTGTGGGTTTTTAAAGGCAAGTGAGCAAGAACACCATCCTGGAATTTATGAGAGTAAGAAGGATGAAAGTGGATCTTATCTCAAAATACACCAGCACGGAGTGGTCCTTAAACAGTAGGGGGATTTCTTAGCCATCATTGCTTTTCAGGAGCAAAGGGCTCGCATAACATTCAGCATCATCGTACTGTCAGTTTTATAAAAGTTTATTCATAAAGTGTTAGCAATTATTGTTGGAGAGGCCAGTACATTTAGCAGTACACCTTGCTGGCTGTGTGACTTTGGAGAAACTACCTAACTTCTCTGGTTTTTTTAAATATTCTTAACAGTTCGTGGGACATGAAAGTAGTGGCTTCTTCATAAAACTGTTGTGAAGACCAAATAAGAAAAAGATAAACAATGTTGAGACCTGCCTCTCACCTGATGAGCTCTCACAATGATTGCCTATTGTTACCACCATTTAAAAATGAGTGACCATCCTAAGAAAGTAGGTCAGTGTTTTATTTCTAAAATCCACTTGACAAAGTAAACCTTTCTAGAGCAGAAAAATTCACTTTTTGATTTGCCAGGTTGGTTTGGTAATTTTAACAGAAACTTTTAATATTTCTTAATATAACATTTAAGCATTTTCATAATTTCATTGACATAAAGAAAATTTTTCCTCAAAAAATTCTGTTTTTGTACAGGAAAAAGAATACAATTGTCCCTAAATAAACTGAATACTAACCAATTAAGCAAAAATCAAAGTTGGAAAAAACTGAATGGTGTTTTTCTGTGTTGCGTTAAAATCTATAACTCTGCTGTTTTCTAACTGAACTGATGTAAACTAGAAAATTGTTTGAGGGTGTTTTGAGGAGAAAAAACAGTTGTTTTTAATACTGTTATCTTCTTTTCCTTGTAATGAGAGATATTAACGGCAAGGAAATCTTACCAGATTATAGTTTTGTGGACATGGTTCTGGAAGGACAGAGGTTTTGTTGTCGAAGAATAGCAAACAAAGCAGTCCTGGAAATTCTTGCATGACCCTATAATTCTCTTCCTGAATTTAGAGCTTGAAGAGGGTTGTCACAGGGTTCAGAGTCTATAGCTCATTCCATGCTCAGCCTTCTACTGACGCAGTCAATGCTACCTACGTAATTTAATGACCTTCACACTATCGAGAAAGAAAATAATTTGTGTTCATGTTTGTGACTCCCTACCTGTGATGGGGACAGACTTAAAAAGGGAGGGCAGTGGTGTGGAGAAAGGACCAATAAAATAACATTGGTCTAATCAAGATAGCATAAAGTATGTAAAACAAAGCGGAGTCACTCATGTCAACCAAGATGGCTGCCAGTCAGCTATAACACCTTGGTTCAAGAGAGAAACCTAAGTCAGAGCAGATACATTTGACAAGGGGACACACCTAAGATATCTGCACAGGAGATCAGAACAGCTGTGCTTGCAGTACGGGACCACCCACAGATAGGCTCTGGGGAAAATTCCCCACTTGCCATCAGGGGTGCCTAGACACTTATCAAAAGGACCCAGAAGACTGGAGTCCACCACTTTTAAGGTATAACTGAGGCAGGACCAGACCACTGGTGAGAGACCTGAGCTCCACACACCAGAGTGCTGCTCCACACCAGGCTCATATCCCTTGGCATCAGCTGCTGTAGGCTCTGCCACAATGGACTGAGAAATTCATCTTCCCTGCTGCCCATCTGGCTCTAGAGATCCTTCCTTGCAAGACGCTGATAACTTCCTTGCCCAGCGTGCTGTCTCCCAGATGTGCAAACTGAGACTCTGGGACTTGGGTCATTGTCCCCCATTGATGGCTGTGTGTGTGCGTGTGTAATATTTCTCTTAGATTGTTAGAGTATGAGTAGGATATTAATGTACATTGATACTCTATTTTGAGTGAACCTGCATTCAATAAAAGCTGACTGAACAGCATAGTTACTGTGCGCAACTCTTGTCTATTTCTTGGTGCTGGGCTGCTCAGCCTACAGGTAGCCAAGCAGTTCCACAGCTGACTTATAGGAAAGACTATATCATGAACCTACACTCATGACAAGAGATGAGATGAGGGAGTAGTTTTTGCATTTTGAGCTGAATCTCTCAGCCAGTTTACATCTGCATTGCAACGGACTTTAGGGATATTACCTGCTTGCTAACAGGACCAAACCTATAGTCCCTGGCTAAAGAACTCCTTAACATCATAGTGTGTTGAAAAACAAGACATGATAAAACTTTTATTTCAAGGACTCAGCATCATAATAGACAATTATAGAAAGTGGAAGTATGGCCTTAAGAAGCTCCAATTCTACCTAAAAGCATGGGAAGTTAAGGCAGACCCCTACGAGATATAGTAGAAAATAGAGAAGATATATACATTTTAGTAGTTTCTGAAGTTAGATAACTTTGTTTTTTTAATATATTTTATTGATTATACCATTATGGTTGTTCTATTCCCCCCCTTCATTCCCCTCCACCCTGCACACCCCCTCCCCCACCATTCCCCCCTTTAGTTTATGACCACATGTCTCAAGTTCTTTAGATTCTATATTTCCCCTACTATTCTTGCCCTCCCCCATATCTATTTTCTACCTACTGTCCATGCTACTTATTTTCTGTACCTTCTCCCCCCTTCTCCTCCTCCCATTCCCCTGTTGCTAACCCTCCATGTGTTCTTCATTTCTATGGTTCTGCTGATCTAGCTGTCCTCTTGGTTTGCTTTTTTGTTTTAGGTGTGGTTGTTAATAACTGTGAGTTTGCTGCCCTTTCACTGTTCATATTTTTTATCTTCTTTTTCTTAGATAAGTCCCTTTAACATTTCATATAATAAGGGCTTGGTGATGATGAACCTCTTGAATTTGATCTTATCTGAGAAGCACTTTATCTGTCCTTTTGTTCAAATTCTGATTCCATTACCTATAGACCATGGACAATTAACCGTAAAATTTATTTTGTTCATCTGAAAAGTGGGAATAAAGGAAGCACACGTATTGAAAAGTTGCTTTGAGGATCAAAAGTGATAATCTGAGGACATAGCTCAGCTCCTGCCCATGGCCAGTATTCTCATAAACATTAGCCTTAGTAGTAGCGCTAGTAGTAAAACAGCATGTACGGGGTATGTGTTATAAGGAATTTATATATAGGCTCCACGCGTAGCCTACAATTAATACATCTGACAGTATATAATTAAATAGTATTTATGGTGGTACAGATATAAATGTTATAACAAGTCAAAAAGAAGAAAGAACAGTGGGTTATCAGTAGGGAAATTAATGTTCTTTGTACTACGCCTGGCAAGTGGAAAGCTCTTGATAAATGTTAGGTACTTTTATTATCTATACTACTGTTCAGAGCAGGCTTTGCAGGGGAGGTTAAACTTGAGCTGAACTTTAAAGAGAGGTAAGATAGGATAGCAGGAGTCTCTCAAACTGACACAACAGCAGGAGTGAAGTCCCTGGTGTGGGAAGTAGCATGACTTGGCCCACTAAGGTAAAGACACTGGTCTGAAGTGCTCTCTGCCAGCAAGTCATTATCCTTATTATCCTCATGATTAATAGCTGCTTTTCCTTGTATTGTTTAGGTGCCAGATCCTCAGGATCTATAAGTACTACCTTGTTTGGAAAAAAAGGTCTTTGCATATGTAATTAACTAAGAATCCAGCAGCCTGGTTCATTCAATGACAAGTGTCCTCATAAGAAGAATATGCAAGAGATCCACAGACCAGAGGAGGTATAGTGGCAGCAGCCATCGGAGGGACGTGGTCTCAAGCCTAGGACTGCCAACAGCCACCAGGAGCTGAGAGAGGCCAGGGACGAACCACCCCTAGAGGCAAGGCATGTTGATTTTGAACTTCTGACCTCCACAACTGTGAAAGAATAAATTTTGTTTACTGGTTGAATTGCCAAAGTTGTGGTACTTTTTATAGCAGCCACAGAGAACTAATCCACGATGCCAATATTTTTCTGTTTAACCTAAACCTTTTGTAATCTTCTAATGTACAGTTAAGTCTACTATTATCAACATTTATAGGAGCTACAGAAATATTCAGTAAGCACATTTGTCCTAGCCTAAAGAATGGGTCAGGAAAGACTTCTTAAAGGAAGAAGTGCCATCAGTTGGATGAGTAGGAGGTACCCAAGACAAGAGCTGAGAGGTGTGACAAGCTGGCAGAGGGCCTAGACAAGAGCATATTGGAATGAACAAAGTTTGCAGAGGCTGGGAGCCCTGGGGAGCATAAGAAGGAGCACCTTGGATGCAGCACTAGGGCCTGACCCCAGCTGCCCAAGCCCGGGTGGGGTTCCCAACAAACAGAATAATACTGGGCATAGGAGAGGCCACACATAGGAAACTTTACTAAACCAGCAGAGGTCAGACTTCGTTATTCAACAAATCCACTAGCCTTTTGATAAATAATAGATAGACCTGTTTTATTTTAAACCCTGTGGGTAGGGGTGGGATAAAGGGGGAGAAAAGGAGATCAAATACACATGGAAATTAGCACATGCTCTCCAGGGTTTTGCAGCAACCAGGTGGTAGCCCCAAAAGAAAATCAATAACCACTGCTTCTATTTGTGGCTCTGTTTCCACAGAGACGTGTTTGTGGGAGAATTTGGAAGGTAGATTTACAATGCCAGAACCACCATTCCAAAAAAGAGAAAACTTCTGTTCAAGTAAACTTTTAACTATAGTAACAAATGCTTAATTTTACTAACATTTTTCTATTTTATTAGCTGAATTTGGAGGGGATTAACAAATAAACTCAGCCTTGCTCGATAGGCTCCATGATACTGAAATCTGGGGACAATTTAGCTTCCGAATAAGCAGAATACATGGAAGATGGTAGAATAATGTTTGACTGGTCTGACAAGTTGAACCTATTTGCAAAAATAAGATAGTCAAACTTTAGGGCACTGTGCTAAGTGAGGATAATACTAATTACAAGAAAGAAAAAAATCTCACTTTTTCTTTTGTCTTTTCTAAATCCTAAATGTTGTATCACGCATGTTGCAGGCACATTCAAAACCATAGAAATGGATTTGAAATGATCTTCTACGAGCAACTGGTACACAACCCCTTATCTCAAATAAAATAAAATTGTTCCTAAGACCCATTCTTTAGCAAAATGAATACATTTTACTATTTTGGTTTGTATCGACCGCCAAATACTAAAAGTGCTCAGAACTTTTATCATTAAAAAACAGAGTTGTGATAGTTCATTTTAAAGATGTTTTTAGCATAGTTTTAGATTTAAACAAGATTCAGAGGGAGGTACAGAGATTTTCCACGTGCCCCCAGCTGTCTGTCACACATGCACGGCCTCCATTGTCATCCACATCACTGTCCAGAGTATATTTTGTACCGAGGATGAACCCACACTCACTTATCACCCAAACTCCATAGTTGGCATAGGGTTCACTTTGGGCATTACACATCCCATGGGTTTGGACAAATAGACAATGACATATATCCATGATTATAATAGCATGCAGATGGTTTTTGTTGCCTTCCAAATCCTCTGGGTTCTGCTTGTTCCTCTCTCTCCCTCCTTCCACCTCTGGCAATCACTGATCCTTTTATTGTCTCTAGAGTTTTACCTTTTCCAGAACATCATGTAGGTGGTGTTGTACAGTAGGTAGTGTTTTCAGATTAGCTTTCTTTCATTTAGTAATATTCATTCACAGTTCTTGCCAGTTTGTTCATGGCTGGAGAGTTCATGTCTTTTTCGTGCTACTTCATATTCTATTATATGGATGATAGTTCATTTTTCAACATCGATCTTTCCCAACCTCTAAAGAACATACGAGCCTCTTTTACGAAAAGTGTGCTTTAGCATCAAGTCACAGATCTAGACCTTCTGGGGTCCTTGCTTCCAAGTTGTCTTAGACCCTGGGTGGTGTTGAGCCTGTGACAGGGTAGGGTAAAGGGCAGGAGAATGAAAACAGTGTCATTAGCCTCGTCTGTGACATCTGTGCAGGACTCAGAGGAAAATGAAATGGGGACCTTGGCAAACTGATACAGCCACGAGAAAATCTTGTTGTGTAACAAACCATAATGTCGATAAATGATATAGGATGGGTCGGTTACTTACTTCCTCACTTCTTACATCCGATACCTCTCTTTCTCACCCCCTATTACTTCATCTCAAGTGGACACTGTTAGTGGCTTACCTACCACATTTTACCCCTTTGCCTCTTTGAAGGAGCATCCTGTTGGGAACCGCTCTGCCTGGTTTCAGGAGTTGTCACTGCCCCCCATGGCTATGACTGAGTGAGCAACCTCTGGAAGGCGAGCCACTTAGGAGACAAAGCTTGTCTCTGGTAGCAAACGCTGCTTCTGCTTCATCCCCCTGCCTCCAATGCATGGCTGGATAGTCCATGACGGGTAAGACCCCTCAGAGGAAGGGCAACTTAAGCCAGACATGATCACTTGGGAGGTGATCATGGAAGGACTTGGGGGGGCTGCAACAAAGAGGGAGTGATGGACTCTCACCCCTTGGCTATTCTGACATAGCCTGAGTCCCCATTTCCATCTGGGAGAAGTACTTCCTGGCTCTAATCCACTTAAGCCTGAAAACCTATGATTGGGAAGGTGGTGCAGCCCCTTGCCAGCTAGAGTGGGATCCGAGGTGATCAGGCATAAGAAAGAATTCCTAAAAGTCCTGTGAAACCTGCTTTGCTAAGAGTGCTTTCATGTATATGTTAAACGTCTCAACAGGAAATGAGTATGTCTCCCAAAGTTTCTGCAACCCCCTTACCTGACAGACTCTGACTCAGACTAAGCCCTCAGATTTCTTTGAAATGTTATCTACTGTTTGATCCTTGCCACCTGTATTCCTGTGTATTACAAACCAATAAAAGCTGTTGAGGAGAGGGGCTCTCTCCCCTCTGAGAGATTGACTACCTCTCCTCCCCAAGCAGATCATGTCTTGGTCGTTTCCCTTTCATCCATGGCAGTTGGGGGGACTTGCGGGTAAAGCTGCCCCCAGAGCATTCCAGACTGAGTGGTCTTGTACCTGGCAGCCATCATCACTAGTCCACATCACTCTGGAAGACTCCTTGTGTCCACCAACCCACACCCCACACAGTTCCACTCTTGTCCTCCTAAGTTTTCTCCTTTCATCAGAGTTATCTTTTTAAACTTAAATCAGATCACATCACCACCCTGTTTATTAAATGACTTCCCCAGGTATTGAGAACAATGTCCAACCTCCTTGAGGACCCACAAGGCCTTAAGTAGGGAGGCTGACTTCCCCTCACAGACCTCAGCTCCTACTGCTCTCGTTCACTCTTATTGTGGCCCAGTCACGTCTTCCTTGGGTTTTTAAATACACCGAGCTCTTGCCACTCACAGGGCCTCTGTCCCCGCTGTTCCTTCTGCCTGCGAGGCCAGACCTCAGTCCTTTGGGCAGTTGGCCCCGCCTTGTCATTCAGGTCACAGGGCCAAATGTCATGGGTTCTTTCATGCCCACCTATTCTAAAACAAAGCTCACCTTCCAGTCCCCAACACAGAGTTCTGCTTTATGATCTCCATGCCATTGATCATTGTGTGAAATATCTGTATTTGCTTATTATTTTGATTCATTTTTTTAGAATGAAAGCTTTTTAAGTATAGGAAGCTTCTTGTTACTCCACTGCCAGAACTTAATAAGTATTCAATAAATACTTATTAAATGAAAAAAGAAAATAAGGGAGGAAGGAAGGAAGGAAGGAAGGGAGGGAGGGAGGGAGGGAGGAAAGAGAAGACCTACTTAGTATTTCTGACTGTACTCCATCTATAAGTAACCAATATATGTTGTTAGACTTATATTGGGCTGACTATCTGAAGAACATGGAATTATATTAGTACCTTAAAAATATAATGAAATGTATAACTAAAATAAAAATTAAAAAACATTATTTAATAAATTCACTAATGGCATAACCTATTTCTAATTGTTCCACTGATTTTCTTCAACTTTGTATCCTAATTGGATAGAATTGTTCATAAGTAAAGTAACTGCATACTTAAAAAAGTAGCATGAACTTTTTAGCAGAATGACTGGGGGTAATCTTTGTGCCAAACAGCCTAGATTGAAATATTGGCTCTTTTTTTAATAACAAATTATATTTCTTTTTTAAATTTTATTTCTTTATTTTCAGAGAGAAGGTAAGGAAGGGAGAAGGAGAGAGAGAGAAACATCAATGCGTGAGAGAAACATCATTTGGTTGCCTCTCACACACCCCCAGCTAGGGACCTGGCCCAGGCGTAGGCTCTGATCGAGAATTGAACTAGTGATCTTTCAGCTCACAGGTCGGCATTCAATCCACTGAGCTACACCAGCTAAGGCCAAATATTGGCTCTTCTGCTTACCAGGTATAAATCTTGGGCCTTTACCTAACATTTCTAGGCTTAGTTTTCTCTCCTATACAATGGGGTTGATGCTAGCTCCCCTCCCTCCACCCCTGCCTCACAGAGCTTTGTTAGGATTAAACGAATGGATGCCAGGTTGCTAAGCATAATTCTGACACAAACTAAGGGTCTGGCATATCTCAACAATTATTGAAGCGTTTTATTTTATACCTTATTATTATCAACAATTTTTCTAAAAAGGCTCCTGGCTCTCCATTTTACAGTAAGACAAAATGAATGAGTCAGCCAACGCTGAGTCCACTGGCAATCCTTTATACTCTGTTTTCTAAGCCTTGGCAGTATATTCTTTAATAATGACAGTAGCACTTTTCTTCATCTGCCAGCCAGCTTGCCTATTAGATCTTTATTTCCTTTCTATAAAACTCTCTTTTATCAGAGCTTCCCATAGGCATCTGATTTGGTCTCTGCTCTATGCGGCTGCCAATATGTGAAATCTGTTTGATCCTGATGGAACTGTAAGAGAAGAGATGGAAATTTAACAGGATCCCACAGACACAGTTCTTTTCCCCCTCCAATTGGGTTGGGTGTCCTGGAGACAAAAATAAAGAAGCATTATTTTCAGGCTGATTCCTAAGGAAAGTTTCATGGGAACTCCACAGCCACTAAAATGCACATAATGGACTACAAAACCTCTCAATTATAAATATGTATTTGAGAAAAGTTGATGAATCAAATATAACAAAAAAAGCAGATGGGAAGAGAGGCAGAGAATAAATGACCTAATCGTTCTTGAACTCTTAGAGCAAGAGTTCCCACATATGCTTCCTACAGTATGGAATTTGGGAGAAAAGATATAAGCGGTCGGTCACATTAAACTAAAGTAATGCATTTGATTAAACTCTAGTTTTACAATACCATACTTTCCTGGTGTTTTTGAGGTCTGTGTTTATAAGCTTAAGATAGCCTATCATGCAATGAGGCATAAACAAGGCAGGGAAATGCTTCCCATGATACATTAAGGCCAAGAAAACAAAGAAAGTAAGAAGGAAATGCAATTAATAGAAAAGTTAATTCTCTTATAATAGAAAAAAGCATAATTTTTTATTGTAATAATTAAGTCTTCCCCAATAAATGCGGTATAACTGTAAATCTTCAGGCTATAGGCAAAAGCTATGGAAAGATCACACCATCGTGGGGCAGCTTATTTGGCAGCTCAGACTTAGATTCAAAGAACATTCGCTCTATGGCCAGTGCTGTGCTAGACACTACCTCACATCATTTCTCTCATTTCTCACAATTACATAGTTGTGAGAGGGCATAATTGTCAGCTTTTGTCATATGAGAAAACAGATGCTCAGAGAAGTTAATTCACTTGTGCTTAGCGCCACAGCTTAAAATGGCAGCTTTGTGGCTCACACTTGGATCTTTGGATGTCAAGTGATCTGACAGACTTCGAATTATCATGAAAGAGAAATTAATACTGGAGAACTGGGGGCCAGAGTGTATGACTGAAGAAAAGAAGTTTAGACAGAAGTAAGGCTATGAGGTTTAAAGCAAAATTCTCAGAGAAACAGAGGGGGGATTAAAAGAGTTCCTAATCCTGAAAAAACTAGCAAACATTTCACCATGTAGCTTGCTCTGCTGCCTGAATTTATCATCCGGTCTCTACATGTGGGTGACCCACAGGCTCCGCCCTCAGCTCCTCCCTCTACTTCCTTTCTCAAGGGTATCATCTATTCTACAGGGCACCTCTATGCAGACAATTTGCAGTTTGATGCTTCTACCCGTGACCTCTCTCAAGAGTTCCAATCATATCTTATTTAAAGAAGTTGGCTAGATGTTTTCAGCAGGATATTGCAACCTCCTCTCAAACTCAATATTTGTAAAAGAAAGAATGGCTCTTCTTCCCCAACAACACCTAAACTTCTTCATCTCGCACGCCCTATTTTGGTGTATGAGAAATCAGCCACCCAGGCCCCTGGGCACAGACTTCAACAGCACCTTTATCTTTCCCTTTCTCTTGATGCCCATAGTTAACACTAGGTCATATCAATTCTACTGTTTCAAACTCTTACAGTTATACCTTTTTTCTAGTATGGGTATTAAGGGGTATTTTTTTTTTAAAGCTGAAATCAAGACTCTCATGTAAAGATAAAATAAACATATGTCAAATATTATATTAACTCATTAACTAACAGGGAACCAGTAAGATGTTCCAATCATTCAAAAAAAAACCCAAATATATGTATAAGCAATATCAAATACTAAAATGAATGTATACGGATGTATAAATAATTTATAAGTAGATGTAAAACTGGCTTACTACAAGAATGAAGGGAAAATGAATTGTTCCCACAGTAGACAGCTCTCATTTGCATGTCTATGAAAAAGATTCACTTGAATTGCTACCAGTTAACTCCAATTTACATTGTAAAGCCTTGTAAAATATCTCATAGGCAATTAAAGGCAAAACCCCATAGTATCAGATAACCAGGGATGGTGTACACTAGAAAATACCTACTTTTCCACCCAAAGCACTTAGTGGTCTTTTCAAAGTCATTCACAAGTTATTCCAATTCAGGGAAGAGTCCCTCAGTTTGGACGTCAGAGCCTAACATTTATTGACTAGACTATCTTTAACCCACTGCATGTTTTCACCTCCTTTGTCAAACATTAGTTGACCGTAAAGCTGGGGGTTTATTTCTGGAGTCTCTATTCTGCTCCATTGATCTAATGATATGTGCCTGTTTTTATGCCAGTATTATGCTGTTTTGATTATTATAGCCTTTTAGTAGTTTGACATCAAGTAGCTTGATTCCTCCAACTTTGTTCTTCTTTCTCAAGATTGCTGTAACTATTTGGCTATTTTGTGTTTCCATTGAAATTTTTAGGGTATTTGTTCTAGTTCCATGAAATACACCATTGGTATCTTGATAAGAATTGTGTTCAATCTATAGATGGCTTTGGGTAGTATGGACACTTTCCTGTATGAAAGATCTCTCCATTGATGCCAATGGGTTGTTAAAATCCCCTCCTATGACTGTATTACTGTCAGTCTCTCCCTTTATGTTCATCCAGGTTTGCTTTATATATTTTATAAAGTGTTCCTATGTTGGGTACATACATGTTTTCAAGGGTTATATCCCCTTGTGGGATTGCTCCTTTTATCATTATTTAGTGGCCTTCTTTATCTCTCACTGTAGACTTGGTTTTAATGTTTACTTTGTCAGATATACATATTACTACTACAGCTTTTCTGCTTTATTTCCTTTTGCATGAAGTATCTTCTTCCATCCCTTCACTTTTATTCTGTATATATATTTTGTTTGTGGTGGGTCTCTTGTAGACAGCATATATATGAGTCTTGCTTTCTTAACCATTCTGTTACTTTATGTATTTTAATTGGACATTTAAGCCATTTACATATAAGGCCATTATTGATAGGTACATATTTATTGCCATTTTATTCTTTATAACTATGTTCCTCTTCCTCCCTCTTCTTGTCTTCTTCTTGAAAAAGACCCTTTAACATTTCTTATAATACTTATTTGGTGATAACAAACTCCTGTAGCTTTTTCTTGTCTGGGAAGCTCTTTAATTCTACTCCAATTTTAAATGATACATTTGATAGATAAAGTAGTTTTGATTGTAGGTCTTTGTTTTTCATCATTTTGAATATTTCATGCCACTCCCTTCTGGCCCGAAATGTTGAAAGATTATCTGATTGTCTTATGGGAGCTTTTTTGTAGGTAACTGTCTTTCTCTTGAAGTTTTTAAGATTATCTGTTTGTCTTTAACCTCTGCCATTTTAATTATGCTGTGTCTCGGTGTGGGCCTCTTTGGGTTCATCTTGTTTGGGACTCTCTGCATTTGCTAGACTTGCATATCTTATTCCTTCACCAGTTAGGGAAGTTTTCAATCATTATTATTTCAAATAGGTTCTCAATACCTTACTTTATCTCTTCTGATTCTGGTACCTCTATGATGTGGATGTTGTTATACTTCATGTTGTCCCAAAGGTCCCTTAAACTATCCTCATTTTTTTAAATTTTTTTCTTTTTGATACTCTGATTCGGTGTTTTCTGCTACCTTGTCTTCCAAATTGCTGATTTGATCCTCTGCTTTCTCCAACCTACTATTTATTCCTTCAAGTATATTCTTTTTTTTCCAATTTTTTTATTTAATTATTTTTCAAGTACAGTTTTCTGTCTATTCTTCAAGTATATTCTTTATTTCAGATATTGTATTCTTAATTTCTGATTAGTTCTCTTTTATGGTTTCTATGTCCTTTTTCATGCGGTTGCAGTTCTTACTAAGCTCCTTGAGCATCCTTAAAACCATTTTCTAAACTATCTGTTGAAATTGTGTGCCTTCATTTCATGTAGCTCTTTTTTTCTGGCGATTTTTCCTGTTGTTTTATTTGGAGCATGTCTCTTTGTCTTTCTGTGTTTTGGCTGAGTCTTGGTATCTCTTTCTATGTAAGCAGAATAGGCTAGGACTCCCAATCTTGGTAGGGTGGACTTATGTAGTAGGTGTCTTATGGGACTTAGTGCCACAGTCTCCTTGCCCATATGATCACCTGAGCTGCATGCTACAATAATGTCCTCTGGGGGGGTTATGTGGGCCCACCTGTTGTAATTGAGTTTGACTGTTACTGGCCCATAGTGCCTCAGGCTGGCGGACTGTGAGGATTGACTCTGACCACAGTGTGCAAGCTGCTGTGCGGGTGCCAACCACATGAAGCAGGACTCACCCCAGCAGGGTCTGGTGCTGCTGAAACCTCCCTTTGGATGTGCCACTTATGAAGCTAATTGGATCCTGCTCTGATGGTTTTTGAAGCTGGCTACTTGCTTGTGCTGGGTCTGGGGCCTCTTAAGACGGACTTTGGGGCAGGCTGATTTCAGATACTTCTTGCAACCAGGCATAAGCAACCTGTTTGGGGCTACAAAGCAATCCACGGTTTGTGGCTGCCTCTGCTGGGCCTGGGTGTGTGCGGGAAGAACTAAGCTGTGTGCCAAGGCTGGCTTTTACCAGCACCAGGTCCAGGAGCAGGTCAGCAAAAATCCCAAGGAGCCCTGCGATCTGCTTCCGTCTGCCTCCGCCTGCTGGCTGGCAGTCACTGAAAGAGCCCCTGGTGGGACTTGATGCGATCGATCATTCACCTAACAAGCGCAGTAAATGAATCAAATGTTTATCTCTCTCAAGTGAAAGAACCCAGAGCATTGGCAACATTTCTGAGCAGATAGAACAGCCCTTCAGTATCTAGGCTCAGTGTACTGTTACGTAACATTCTGTGACTTAACGACGCATGTTATCTTCAACAGACAGAAACTTCTTCCGGTTACAACTGTACATTGATACATAGCGACTATCTTCTATGAGAGCCATGATGGGTTCACAGCGGCCTTCTTCACGGAAATCCTGTTTCAGGAATTACAAACCTTGCAGATGAGCAGAGCAAATTCCGTTCTGTTCTCACAGAATGATCCCTACTGGACACTTTTAACAGGAAACAAGGTTAGATGTTTCTACTGAGAGATACGACTGATGTTTATAGTGGTAAAATTATGCTATTACCAAGACCAGCCCTTTTGCTACAAATATTCTGAACTTTTGAAGGAATTCAGAAATTCCTTCAAAAGGAATCTGTGTTTTACCTTATAAATTAGTTATTCCCTGACTTGATGTAATTTCTGTACAAATCAGGAACTTTTGAAAACAAGTGAATGAAGCCCAACTCAAAAAAAAAAAAAAACCTTTAAAAATGGGGGAAGAGGTCATTTATGTTGAGTAATGTACCCAAGAAATCCAGGGGACACTAAACCTAAGCAATTTATACACTCAAATGTCTCTTTAGATGAATTCTCCTCATGTGGTGGCAAAAATAGCAACTGTCCATTCTAGATTTATTCACAGTTAAAGCTAGAGCTGCTACTGTAAAATTATTTGTTGAACTTTCCAATTGGATGTTCTTGGTTTTGTGGTTACCCTTGAACTAATCTGAAACTAAGCCACATGGCAGATTGCCTACCATTAAATTTGTAACAGCAAAGAATCAATATGGGAATCCTCTGCTTTTACTATATATGTTCAAAGATCTGGGAAGGTTCCCAGGAAGCACGTGGGTTAGCTGAAGCCCAAATAGTATGCGAGAGAAAACTGTGCTGTGAAGAATTGTTTAGCAACAAAGCTAAGAAAATAGTGTCGTTTCAAAGCTGAGACAATTAAAGTCACTAGTTCTTTAAACTGGGCCTGCTCGATGACCATAGACACTGACTTGTAAAACCCTTAAAATTTTTCTAAAATTTAGAGCAATGAAGGTCCTTTTTAAGCAGAAAGTAACAATCTTAGAGGAGAAATTAAAGGAGTTAATTGGGGATTCTTCAAAGTCTTTTTGGCCTTGTTCAGTTTCTGGCATAAGTTTTAAACTTTGAATTGAAACCCCATACAATAAGGTGTCCCCACAGTGCTGTGTGACTGACACTGAAGGCTGACAGGGTGGAGCCAGAAGCCCACTCTCTCCGGTGGCTCTGGGTAAGGCACTTAACCTCAAGTGAGGGGCTTCTTGCGTTCCTTGTCCACAAAGTCAGGGTAAAAACGATCACTTTCTTACTGTCATAGTAGGGCTTTTATAAAAATAAAATCACATAATAAAGATAACAGTATTTGGTAAAATTTCAAAATAAATGCAAGTTATTAGTTATTGTCATTGTCATGGTTGTTATTCTTAGACTTATTAAGTCAGATCCCCAGTGTGAAGATACATCTGGGAAGAGTTTGTGAAAGTTGAGTTGAATACATCCACACTTAAGGAAGCCAGTTCATAAGGGCTTTTGCAGTGCCTTGGGTCATCACACCCACTGAATTCACTGGATGAAGTTGCCATTAGTAGCTGCTATATATTGGGCTCCTTTGCTTTGTACCTATGTTTTCAGTAGAGTTTCCCTAAATGCTTTTTTCCTGTCACTATATTTTGTTGCATGGGAAAAGTACATAAAGTATATGACTCTCTCCTTTTCATAGATAATTTGTAATAGGATAAGTGGGACTTTGTCTGTTGCTCCTAAATAAATTACTAGAACATAACCTTCTGAAAGTAGATAAGAATCCCTCTGAAATAATGCAAAGAAGGCAATGTACCCCCCATCAAGTTTTATTAGGAAGCCATCTAACTCGATCCAATACCCTCAGAGTTTCACCTAAGGCCTCCTCACCCCTATGCCACCTGACACCTCCAGCTTATATCAGAAGAAGACTACAAGAATTGTATGGGTATGAGATCACAGGAAATCCATCCAAAGGAAAGTGCTGAGGCTCTCCCCTTAACTTTCTGTGAAAGAGTTCACAAGTATGCACCCCATCCCCCAAACAAATGTCTGTGTGTGTGTGTGTGTGTGTGTGTGTGTGTGTGTGTGTGAGTGTGCAGGGCATGGGAGACAGTTCTAAGAAAACCACAAAGAGATATTGGGCACGCCTCCTAGGAAGGGAGAAAAACATCCCCTGCTCTTTGGGGTGCGCCTGTGCAGGGAGTACAGTGGCTGTTCTGCCCACTGCCCCGTGTAGACGCTGTGGCAAAGGACTGCAGCCAGAAGGCAGCGCAGAGAGTGCGCGCGGTGCAAGAGTTACCTCTTCTCTTCTCCTTTGGCGTGGCAAGAATGTGTGACTTTTACATGAGACAAGTGGAAAGAGTAGAAAGTACTTATTCAAGAGACACCTCACCCCAACCCCACCAGTCATAATCACATGGTTCCATTTGTTTATGGGTCTTTCGTTTATCAAGAGGGCTCAACTTTCTACCTGCTGGGGCCTAGAGCAATGTCGGATACATGGGAAATGTTCAACTACTGTCTGTCTAACTGATTAATACCCAGTGACTTGGCCCCTGATTCTAGGCTCTATCTGCTGTAATCTCCTGGTCTCCCAACTTTCAACTTGCCAACACTGATTAATCTGGTGGGGTTTTCTGTATTTTAAAAGTAGGATTTCTCTTTAATGTCTAGATTATCAAATTATAACAGAAATTGATCTCATTAAATTTTTGTTTTTATTCTATCTTCTAATTCTTCCATTTTTTAAAAACTTTCTAGTTGGCCCCTAAAACAGAGAGTTTTGTTTAATCAGTTGACCTATATTGTAATGTATAAAATCAATCTTAAGATGCGTTCCAACATTTGGTCTCATATGATATGACCCTCACTTGCCAGGGAAAAGACAGCAGAATTTTCTTCTGAGAATGGTGTTGGTTTCGTCTGTCATTGTCTTGGCCTCTGGCCACAGGGGTAACAGAAAAGGGAAAATGGAAAGGAGTTCAATGTTTCAAAAACTCAGAAGGACCTAAGTGATTGTTCATCTCTATCCAACCACTGGTATCTGTGTGGATTTTAAATAAAGTCATGCTGTTTACTACAAGTTTTACCTTAAACTTGAAAAATGCAATTCATACATAGAACTGGGCTGAAACCCTGAAAATGGGGCAGTTAGTCCGGGCCTTGCAAAACTTTAAGCATAACTCCCAAACCTGACTTGCTGCTATGGTGTACTGTCCATTCTAATGGACAGAGGCAATAATTTCATTCTGGAAAATTTGCAATCTCCCCTCCCCATCTGCGCTGACTTGGGCCATGGCTTTGTTCTCATTGGCATTACTGAGCTCTAAGATCCAGCCGTACCCTTCACTGTGCTGTGGCCTGAACTTCTCCGGTTAATCTCCACTATGGGGTCTATTTCTTTTTAAGTTGATGTCTTTATTACCTGGGAAGATGGAGAGAACAGATACTGGAAGATATAGGATAATCTCTGCTTCAGCATGTCCCTCGTCACCCAAATAGTCCTGTGTTCTTCACACACATAACATACTCCTTGCCTCCCAAAAGGAGCCAAGCCTGAAGTCCTAACCAGTTACTGCACATGAGCAAAAGTCCAGGAGAATTTTTCATGCTCTTCTCTAGGTCTAGATGGTGTTTTGCTTTCTTTTTTTAATTAATTTTTTTATTTAAGTATAGTTGGTATACAGTCTTATTAGTTTCAGGTGGACATTTTTATACCTTGCAATGTGATCACCCTACAAATTCTAGTAATCAGCTGTTACATTGTAAACTTATCACAATATTATAGACTAAAGTCTATGGGGTCTCCTTGACCCATGACAGACATATGGCAGGTGCACTGGTTCTCAATACCTATGGGTTTCACACCTCACATAGGTATGTGGGGACTATTTCTGCTCAGTATTCATTCACTAATAGGCTGCATGCATTCAGCTTTCAGGATGTTACAATGCTTCCCCAAATCCTTTCTGCATTTTCCCTGATATATATCTTAATAAACACTTATATCCTGCCAATTCTTTGGGGTTCACCTTAGTCTGGCATAACCACTCAAGAAATCTTGTTAAATAAGGCTAAAGTTCCAATTATGTTCAAATAGTGAAAGAAAGAGAGAGAGAGAGAGAGAAGAAAAGAGAAGAGAGAAAAGCAAAGAAAAAAAGGAAGGGAAGGGAAAGGGAGGGGAGGGGAGGGGAGGGAGAAGTTTGTATGAAACTCAAAATGAGCTCCTCTCACTAAATCACGCTTACTAATGTCAGGATTCTATTAGTTTCCCTCTCTCACTAACAGATATTTATCAAATTGATTTCTCCTTTGAACCAGCCTCTGGCCAGTGACATTTGGTAGGGGGTTTGGCCACGGGAGGGCTCAGTTGGTCCTCAGTGGTGAGGGAAAAAATTATAACCCAAAACAAGCCTGTTCACTTTGTTGTGTCCTACAGGGAAGCAAAAATAGAAGTGTACTTGGTGGGAGGCTGGCCTGGTGGGTGCCTGGGTACCTTTGAGCTAATAAGGCAGAGGGAGGTCGTGACCATAATACGAGTAAAAGTATATGTTTTTTTCCTTAAGAGAAAAAGGAAGTTCAAAATAGATTCCTTCTTTACTTACCCTTTATAAAATTTTGTGTGTTCTTAATGAAAATTTCTTCTTTTCTACATGAAAACGGATACGCCCTTGCTCTGATATTACAGTTACAATTCTGTTCTGATCTGAGAAAAACAGTCAACAACAGCCCAGAATTGAGCTTTCTAAACCATCTGAATCATCCCACAGTAGCTTGCAACTCCATGGGTTCTGGGGGAAAAAATTGTGAAACCAACTTTGTTGACTAATGCTCCTCTTGAGAAAAGACCATATAGTAATTATCTTCTCCTTTTAAAAGTGGAACAAGTTACCTTTTGCAGATCCATTGCACCTACAGAGTTTAAAACATTCTCCAAACAACTTAAAAATTTTATTACAATCCTAATCAGAAATAAATGCAACAATGTTCCCTCTTCAGAGGTATTAAAATGAAACATGGGGAAGAGAAGAGATCACAAGTCATTCAAATGTAATAACTAATATTTATTGAATTTAGTATGTGCCAAGCACTGTTCTTGATGTTTTATGCACAAAGCTTACCTGACCCGTATGGAAATCCTATGAGGTCAGTACTATTATTAGCCACCTTTTGCAGATGCACACACAGGTACACAAGCAGTTGGGCAACTTGCTTAAGGTCCCACAGACAATATGGTTGGAACCCAGGCAGCCTGTATCCATTGTCAATACTCTTTAACCCTACACTTGATGACTTTTTCTCCAGCCTTACTGATCTCTAACTGACAGATAAAATTGTAACCTATTCTAGGTGTCCAATGTGATGATTTGATATGCATATTACGGTACTTAGTGAAATGATTCCCATGATCAAGTTAATTAACACAACCTTCACCTCACAGTTATCTGTTTACGAGAACACCTAAGATCTATTCTTTAAGCCAAATTCAAGTATACAGTACAGCATTATTAACTATAGTCACCATGCTATATATTAGATTATCTTATAACTAAAATGTGAATCCTTTGACCTGCATCTTTCTATTTCCCTTGGCCCATAGCCGCTGGCGACAACCATTCTACTCTTGTCTCTATGAGTTCAACTTTTTTAAAAATTCTAACATATAATTCAATGATTCCATAGCGTATTTGTCCTTGTCTGGCTTACTTCACTTAGCATAGTGACCTCCAAGTACATCCGTGTTGTCCTAAATGGCAGCAATTCCTTATCCCTTACTTTTTATGCCGAATATGATTTGTGTGCACAGCACATTTTCTCTACCCATTGATCCATCAGCAGGCACTTAGGTTTTTCCCACAACTTGGCTATAATGACTAATGCTGTGATGAACATGGGAGAGTACATATCTCCTTGAGGTGGTGATTTCAGTCCCAGGGTGGGATTGCCAGGTCAGACGGTAGTTCTCTTTTTAATTTTTTGAGGAACCCACTTTCCATCACAGGTGTGCCAATTTATGTCTCCCTCCGGAGTGCACAAGACTTCCTTTCCTCCACATCCTCACCAGTATCTTAGCTCCTGTTTTGAAAATAGACATCCTAACAAGAGTGAGGTGATATTTCATTGTGGTTTTAATTTGCATCTCCATGATGATTGGTGATGCTGAGTATCTTTTTATATAGTGATTGGCCATCTGTATGTCTCCTTTGAAAAAAATGTCTGTTCAGGTCCTTTGCCCATTTTTAATTGGGATTTTTGGTTTTGCTATTGAGATGTAAGAGTGGCTCACGTATTTTGGGGATTAACCCCTTCCAGGACATACAATTTGATATATTTTCTCCCATCCCACGGGTTGCCCTTTCACATTTTGTGTTTCCTTTGCTGTGATGAAAGTTTTGGGTTTGCTGTAGTAGTCTCAGTTATTTATTTTTGCCTTTGTCACCTGTGCTTTTGGTGACATATCAAAAAGTCATTGTCAAGGAGCTTCCAACCCCTCCTTTCAGATATTTTACAGTATGGGTCCTACATTTAAGTCATTAATCCACACTAAGTTGATTTTTGTGTATGGTATACATAAACATCCATTTTTGTCTTTTTATGTGGATATCCAGTTTTCTCAGCACAATTTTTGAAGACTATCTTTTCCCTATTATATATTCTTGGCACATTAAAAAATTAGTTGATTATATATGTGTAAGTTTATTTCTTGGCTCTCTACTTTATTCCACTGACCTATGTATCTGCTTTCACACCAGTATCATACTGTTTTGATTACTACCACTGTGTAATATAGTTTGAAATCAGGGAGTGTGGCATCTCTAGCTTTGTTCTTCTTGCCCAAGATTTTGTTAGCTAATTGGGGCCTTTTATGGTTCCATCCAAATTTTAGAATTGCTTTCTCTATTTCTGTAAAAAAAATGTCGTTGGAATTTTGATAGGGATTGTATTGAATCTGTAGATAACTTTAGACGGTATAAAGGCTTGAAAAACATTAATTTTCCCAATCCATGAACATGGAATATCTCTTCATTAGCATGCGTCTTTTTTAATTTCTTTCATCAATGTCCCAGCTTTCAGTTTAGAGATCTTTCACCTTCTTTGTTAAGTTTATTGATTAGTGTTCTATTCTTTTTGTTTCTATTATAAATGGGACTATTTTCTTAATCTCTGTTGTGGATAGTTCATTGTTGGCAAGATGCTTTTTTATAGATACATAGTGAAAATTCATCACTTACCAAACTGGAATTCAGCTCTAATGTTCACTTGTTATGTAACCTGAGCAGGTCATTGAACCTCTTTGTGCTTCAGTTTCCTCACCTCTAAAACAGGATTGTATTGTAATAATATCTGTGTCATAGGAGAAAGGGGAAGATGGAAGTGAGATACTATAAGAAAAATACTTGGAATAGCCCCTGGTAAAAGTAATATATATGAGTTTTTGCACTTAGTGTATATTAGTCTTTATGTACAGATAGGATTACTATGTCCATTTTATAGATAAAAGGAACTGTGGCCTCAATTTAAATGACTTGCCTATTAAGGTGGAATCCAAATTCAGTTATTCACAATCTGCTTCTTTCTCACCATACCAGCTTGTTTTATGAAGAAAAAAAAATGTAGGCTTTACTGAATTCTGTTGAAGCTGGAGAATTATAGAGAAGAGTTCTAAATCAAGTGTCCATCTGTGGACTGTAGAGGTTCTAAAAATCCATTAAAATACATGTTTAGAAAATGTGTTTTGGTACATTTGTCTAGAAAAGAGTACATAATTTTCATCAGATTTATGAAAGAGGTCCAAAACTCATAAACATGAGAGGCCACTGATGGTGAGTACAGCAATACATTTAAGGCCTGAGGTTTTAAAATTGCCTGGGTTCAAATCACTTCTAAGATTAGATTGTGAAAGAGAGAAGTTTATATACTGAATGTTCTCCCTCTCCTTGGACTGCCCTGGGGAGGGCCACCTGCTGTATTGTCAGGCAGCCCTGTGGAGAGATTCATGTGAGAAGGAATTGAAGGAGGACTCCGACCAACAGTCAGTAAGGAAATGAGGCCCTCGGTCTAACAGTCCTTAGGAACAGAGGCCCACATGAGTGAGCCTGAAAGCAAACCACTCTCCAGTCGGGTTTGCAGATGCGACTTCAGACCCAGCCAACAGCTTGGCAGCACCCTCCTGAGGGAACTGAAGCCAGAAGCACCCAACTAAGCTGGACCCAGATTCCTGACCCACAGAAACTGTGAGGTAGTAAATACGATATTCATTGTCTGAATCCACTAAGTTTGACAGTCACTTTTGTGCAGCAATAGATATCTAATACATAAACAAATACTTTATAGATGTTATCTCATTTGGAACTCACAACAACCTATTGTTGGACTCACGCACAGAGGAAGCCTGAAGAAATCAAATGACCAACCCAAACTGGTAGTGAATTTTGCTTGACTCCAAAGCCCAGGCTCTTTCTTAGCTAGGATAGTAATTTCCTTTTTTAAATTAAGGTACAGTGGACATACAACAGTATATTAGTTTCAGGTGTACAATATAGTAACTTGACATTTATATACCTTTTGAGGTGACCACTGGAATAAGTCCAGTACCACCTGTCACCATGCAAAGTCATCACACTATTATCGACTACACGCCCTGTGCTGTACGTTTGTCCCTGTGACTGGTATGTAACTGGGAGTTTGTACCTCCTAATCTTCTCCATCTTTTTTAACCCACCCCCTGGCCCCTTCCTTCCGGAAGCCACTGGTTTGTTCTCTCTGTTGACTCATGTTAAAATTACTTCTGAATCTGTGCAGGCACTGTTTTTAATAATTAAAATAAGACTTACTGAAGTTATTCAGAAATTGACTTCAATCTGTTTTTGAAATTTATTATTGGCCTTCATTTTAACCAGAACTCAGAAGTCTGAATAACTCACAGTCTGAATAACAGCAAAACACTAGGTCTTGCCAACATTGTGCTGTAGGGAATAGCACCTAAGATTTTTATAAATATTAAGTTATATATCCTAACTCTGGGCTCTTCATAATAATCTCTACATTATTATTGTTATCTATTTTTAGAACATAGCCCTTTAACAATTACTTATATTTAAGTTAGTAATTTTGAGTACGACAAGCAGTTATCCATTGCACACTGACTCCCACCCTCAAATAAAATTCCCCTCACTGAGGCAGGGTTCTCTTGAACCTGCGTCCTTGACTCTCAGACCAACAGTCTTCCAGGCCCTTTTCTGGTTTCCTCCTGCAGAAAATACTTCAAGTCCTGGGACAGTTAATGACCCAGGCCAACCCTTTAGAAAAGGACATAGGACCCTTTTAAACTTAGACTTGACAAAGAGCACTAAAAAAGAGATATTTATGACTTCAGATTGCCAATTCTTGACAGAATCCTTTACCTCTGCCTTTTTAAAGTGATTCTGACTTCAACTCAAAGGAATATTAAAATTTGATCTCTGGTCATTGTCACAAATTGAGAACAAAATGGAAGTCATTAATTCCAGACACAAAGATGTCTCAGGTACACTCCAATGGAACATGTTATAAAAATGATTAAATATATTTTTGTATTTCAGACACCTATATTTTTATTTGTTTGTCTATCAGGTAATATGTCAATCATCTATATTAGAATCAACCTCCTAATATTGAAACTATTCCTAATTTCAAAATACACATACTTGGAAATAAATGCTTCTTGGGTCACTGGTACCCCCAAAAAGTAAGCTGACCATAGCTTTTAGGGGTTATTTGAGTGTTTAAGTCACTGTGAATATACAGTATAAAAATAAATTTAAATTGAAAAATCTAGTTTTTGATACTGTATAAACTATCAAGAATTTTTTTAAATTTAGTTTCAGCATTTTCACAATACATTTAAGATGCATTTGGCTTTATTCAGAGCATGGCTGAAGACCAAATTGTGTGTATATGGAGAACGTGTATCTCTGTGGGTGTGGTGAATAAATGCTTCAGTTACTCATAACAATTAGACTCTGAAAAAACCTGCCATTGATAATATATTTTGTAAAATCATCAAGATTCACAATGCTCATTGCTTTTGCTATGCTGACCTCCTCATTTATTTTGGACAGTTCCGAACCAGGAATTGACATAATCACTAATATAATCTCAATCTTAAATTGTATTTTTAAAAATACACCTTCTGTTGTATGGGGTAGAGTAGTAGAAAGAGAAACAGGCTTCGGATCAAGAGAAAAGGGATTTTGAATTTGTTTTGTTACCATGTGACTTATAATGCAACTTTGGGGAAGTTGTCTTAGCTCTCTGAGATTCATCTTCTTATCTATAAAGACTGATATTTAAGATCCCTTCCAATATTAATGTTCCAGACTGAATAATTATGACCTAATCAAAGTACCTCGAAATGTTTAAATAACTCAACTTCTAAAAAATATGGTTAGGTTACTCCTTTAGAGGACCCAGTAAGCATTTATTTCAAAGAAACACAGGTCCTCATTGTTCACAGGTTTTGTACTTGTGAATTCACCTACTCACTAAAATGCATTTATATCCCCAACTCAATACTTTGTTGCCTTCATGGTTATTCACAGACACGTGCAGCGTGGTAAGAAACTTGCATCCCACAGTGTGTACATTCCCAGAGGAGGTCAAACACAACAAAATGCTGCCTTGTTCCAGCTGTCGCACCATTAACAGTGTCTTTTAAACTATTCAATGCTGCGTTATTGGCATGTTTTACTTTTTGCTGCTGATTTTGCTGGTTAAGATGGCCCCTAAGAGTCATGCTAATGTTTCGAAGTCCAAGCAGACTGTGACATGCGTTAGGGAGAAAACACATGTGTTGTGTAAGCTTTCTTCAGACATGAGGTGCATTGCTGTTGGCCATGAGTTCAGTGTTAATAAGTCAAAAACGTGTATTAAGTAAGGCATCTTTAAACAGAAATATACATGAACAAAGGTCATATATTGATTGGTTGATGAAACTGTTGTGCTCGGAGACTCACAGAAGTCTAACGCTGTATTTTCCCTAGGAGCCTACAAAAATACCTTCTTTATAAAATCATTTCTAAATAAATTCTTTAGTAAATGTATAATAGAATTTTATTTTTATACAGTGCCTCAGGTGCTCACCGAAGTATTTGATGTGGTAATCACAATGTAAGTAAGGTACAGCTAAATATTTAAGATTCTATAATTTCTTTTCTGTTAATAAGTTCCTCTCTGCTATTACTAATTTGTCAACTTATTTCCACTTGAGTTGTATCTGAACGGTCCAAGATTTCATTAATATTATAACTCCTAAAAAAACTTAACTTTACAGGGTCTCTTCTTTCCTATCACTCAGTGGAGCACTTGCCTTCTCTGAGTTCACATTCAGCCTGTTCGACATTCTATCTCTGAGAACGTAGCAGTGTCATTTTGACAGCATGTCTTCATACACTGGAGAACATACATAGGACATGGGAGACAGGTGTGAGAGCAATACAGTTTCCAAGAGCATTCTTGCTTTTCCAATAAAAAATGGAAACCCTGTGATCTGAACCATCTGAGATCAATTTGATAAACAGATACAGGAAAAGGGTGGGGAGAAAAGGGTTGTTCTTGCTATTTCACACCTTGTGTTAACAACAGATTTCTGGAAATACTACTTTTGAATTCTGCAAATACTAAAACTCATTTCAAACCAATACAGGAAATTGGCTCTATAACAGCTTGAGCTCCAAGTTAAATAGGAAGAAATAAAGCCCATTTAATGTAGAGCAATCTGTGTGTGGTAGAATAATATATCAGAATATTAATTTGCATTTTATTCTCACTGCTGTAAACAGTTTACACCTCTTTGTCTAAAGAAGCCAGCAATGCTTTGCCTTTGTTTTCTCTGGAAACAGGAAAAAAAAATACAAGCATACCCAAAAGAACACTTCCAAAGAAGACACTTGCTTTTAAAAGTCTAGGCTGTAAGAGAATATGGAATTAGATTATCTGAGGAAAGGGATTTCAGGGTTGGATAAGGTGATGAGTCATCCCTTGGAGCAGAAAGGTCTTGAGAGAGTGTTTCCGGAGAGTGGGGGAATAGAAGTCTGGGAGTTCAGACACAATGGGAAATAATGGTTTGGTCCGGATTCTACAACCAGAGAAATGCAGGTCTCAGATGGGCACACCTCCAGGGTGCACCTGGGAAGGTTGAGAACTAATCCTGCTGTTCTCAGCCCCAGTAAAGATCTAAACATCCCTTTGATGAAGGCAGAGAATGTGCACTGAATAGTGCTGATGAGTATACAGTGTGGACCAGAAGGCAATTCTTCAACTGTTCTTCAAATAATGCCATTCTTACATAGTCTTAGGCTCCCTACAGATATACAAATTTTAATCTTTAATCAGGTAAGGATGAATCTGAGTACACTGACTTTTTTAAAAGAAAAATAAGATGTTTGTTGACTGAATCATAGACAAAATTCATGCCCATGTTAACTTATATCACCCTTATAATAACACTGTGGTATTTGTACTATTAAACCCATTTTACAGATGTGCAAAGTGAGGCACAGCAAAGTCAAGTACCTTGCCCAATGTCACAGCAATAGCAGCAGTGGGATGTGAACAGCCTGGTAGCCACTCCGTGCTCCTGAATACCCTGCTCTTCTGCCTATCCTGTTATACCAATGCCAGACCATTTAACTTTTTTAAAAAGTGGTCTGCTACAAATAACATGCACAGGTTTTACTTACTCTTAGTTCCCTGGGGAACTGGTGGTTCCCTGTGGAACTTAGTTCCCTGGTATGTTTCTTATTTTTTATGTTTCCTACAGTGTCTGATGCTGACCCTAGAAAAAACATGTTACTCTTACATGAATGTGTAAAAATTAAACTTGCTTACAAATAAGATTTGAATACACATGTGTGTAAGCAAAGACATAAACATGTATATATTGTCTTTAAAACATAGATAGTCAGGATTGATCAAATTTGACTCAATAAATATCTATATAAAAATTTTCAAATCATGTTAATCATGTATTAAGGTACATTTTCATTAGAGAATGCATTATTTTTCATTATCCATTTGATTTCATGACAATACAGTATACCATGAAAATAGTAATTAGATGCATTTTTTCATATTCCTTTTATTTTATTTATTTTATTTACTTCTTGTTCAAGTACAGTTTTCTGTCTTACAAAAGGAGATAGTAAATTAACTCTGAACTTGATTTTGAATGGCATTTCAGAACTAGTTGGAGCAAGAACATATGATTTTTAACGAGCATGCTGCAGCTAACGAAGTGGATTCTGTTGTACACACGCAAATCCCCCTTCAGACCCAGAGAACTTTCATTCCTCACCCTCCCACCAACAAGGAAAACAACAGGAAGTGCTGCCAGTGCTCAGAGCTGAGTCCTCCCCAGAAATCACACTCAGCTGGGGAAAGCTGCCTCCCCCAATGTTATACCTGCATTCAACTACTGGCCAGTATGAACGTGGGAAGGATGGCCCTCCTAGTCACAAGCTGGGACCACTTTGCCAGGCCACCATAAGTTCAGAGCTCCTGGCAGGGGTCAGCTGTGGCTTTCCTTGAAACTATCAAGACTCAGCTTCTCCCTCTGTCCAATCCTGCTTTCTTCCCTTTCCTTCTGCAAATGTTGACCACGAGAGCTCTCCAAATAAATTTATTTATGCTAATCTTCATGCCAGTGTGTGCTTCTTGTGGAAATCAGGCTGGAACCTTTCCTGCACCCAGATGGACGGTGCATGCTCAACTGGTATCAGCCTTGTTTCCTTGTAGGCATGCTCAACGCATTTCATCCAGCTGAAGTCTTTATGTAATTTAACCTAATAGAAGTAGGTAAGCCATATCCTAAGAGTCAAGAAGTCTATCTGGCCCCACTGTCATTCCCAACATTAAAATGAGAAGTTCCCCTTCTAAGCAAATAGATCCTCCTGTGAGAGCATCCATTGATAATAACTAGTTGCTAACACCGAGTGTTTATTAGGTGTCAGGCACTGTGGCAAATGTTTTGCACGTATTATTTCATGCAGACCTTACAAAAACCTTCTGAGGTAGACACTATTATTGACTTGTTTCACAGCAAAACTCACAGTAGTCAACTTACTCAAGGTTGCATGGTGACATGTCTTTCTGTCTACAGCCTCTTATACTGCTGTATGCCTTCTCTGAAATACAAAATGACAAAGAGCTATAAAGAATCCAGTTATGCATTTAAATTACTTTCTATTCTGTTCACCATAAAACAGCACCTCAATTTTATTCAGCTTGCAGACAATTGGGGGGATATGCATATGCATCTGAAAACATATTTCAAAAACCGCACCTCCACGCAGTCATTTACTCCTGACTCAAAAGTTAGTGACTATTGTCCTAAAGAACTTACATGCCACTCCCATTCAGTGCCATTACACTGATGTTACAGTCACGGATGCTCCCTCCCAACACCCCCAAAATATACATAAAATAGCAAAAAAAGGAGAAACATTCAAAAGTAGTAAATGCTATGCTACACGTTGAAAAGCAGTGGCGGGAGGAAGGAAAGAAGGAAATGTTAGTATGACGGAGGACAAACTTTAACTTTTACTACCATGATCGTCCCTTGAAAGGCATCTTGGGAAAAGACCACCCTAAGTCTTCAGATTTTCATTTGTAGCTTTAATTTTCAGAGAACTGGACTAAATGGACAAGTAGGAATACAGGAAAAATTGTTAAGGCAAATTCTGAAGAATGAGTGCCATGCTACATCCAGCTCTAGACGAGGAGTGACAGGAGTGAAAAGGATGCCATCAGGGACACGATGTCCCAAAGCTGCCCTTGGAATTGACTGAATTCACTGGAAGTTTATTCCTTTCTAACAAGAAAAAAATAGGATGTTCCCACAACCAGGTGAAATAAACCATAGCCCAGGATATTGGACATCTCAAAAGAGAGAGCAAATTCTAAGTGTTTTCGTTTTTATCAAAGCAAACTACAGTGTCAGGAGCTGAACTCTTCCTGTTTTTGCCTCTGCCCATATGTCAAGGCAGAAAAAAAAAAGACAAGAGGTAGAGGGAGAATGGGAAGGAGAGAGAAAGAGAGAGAGAAGGAGGGATGTTGGGAACTGCTCTGCCTGGTTTCAGGAGTTGTAACTGCCTCCCATGGACAAGGCTGAGTGAGCGACCTCCGGAATGGGAGCCACTAAGGAGACAAAGCTTGTCTCCCTGGCAGGAGCACTGCTTCTGCTTCATCCATCTCTGGCCCCCATTGCTTGGTCGGTTAGTCAATGACAGATAAGACCCCTCAGAGAGGGGGCAACCTAAGCCAGACATGATCACTAGGGAGGCCCTCAAGGAAGGACTCGGAGGGCTGCAGCAAACAGGAGGTGGTGGACCCTCGCCACCCAGCTATTCTGACATAGCCTGAGTCCCCATTTCCGTCTGGGAGAAGTGCTTTCTCTCTCTAATCCACTTAAGCCTGAAAACCTGTGATGGGGAAGGTGGTGTAGCTCTTTGCCAGCTAGAGTAGATTCCGGGGTGATCGGGCATAGGAAGCTTTCATAAAGTCCTGTGAAGCCTGCTTTGCTAAGAG
This sequence comes from Sturnira hondurensis, assembly GCF_014824575.4. NCBI lineage: Eukaryota > Metazoa > Chordata > Mammalia > Chiroptera > Phyllostomidae > Sturnira > Sturnira hondurensis. The sequence continues at coordinate 7,836,035 of NW_028075269.1, forward strand.
TGCTTTCATTCATATGATAAGGGTCTGAGCAGGAAAGGAGTATGTCTCCCAAAGTTTCTGCAACCCCCTTTCCTGACAGACTCTGACTCAGACTAAGCCCTCAGATTTCTTTGAAATGTTATCTACCGTTTGATTCTTGCCACCTGACACTGATTGATGAGCTTTACCTGTATTCCTGTGTATTACAAACCTAATAAAAGCCGTTGAGGAAGGGGCTCCTGTCCTTTCTCCTTTGCGAGATTGACCAACTCTCCTCCGCAAGCAGATCATGTCTTGGTAGTTTTAATTTCATCTGTGGCAGACGGGGGGACTTGCGCGCACAAGTTTCCCCCACAGAGGGAGCGAGAGGCGGGGATCATAAAGGCCGACAAAAGGCTGGCAGGCTTAGAACAGTGCTTGGAATCTATACATTCCAATAAAAGTCAGCCACCAATTTTTGTAAAAGAACGTAATGTAAATATCACCAATTTTGACAAAACTCATATATTAATATAAATAATCAACATAAGGACATGAGGGGAAATGGAGGGGGAGGACTGTAAATCTATTTTTTTCCTATTTTTTAGAGCAGATAGGCATCAGTACCACAGAAATTTAAATCTAAAGTTCCATAAAGTGACTTGCACATCTTTTTTTTCTCACTCTACTTTTACTTACCTTTAGGGCAATATATTAGGAACTAATACATATTTTCAGAAGAAATAGTTATTAGATGAATATCTGTTTATTTTTATTTGGTATAACAAAGTAACTTAATACACTTAATTTAAAATGGAATTCATAACAAGATGCCACTTTATAAAATCATTTTCATTCATCTATTTGCCCATTTATTCTTCGATCTACCGGTCTGTCCATCCATAGACACTGAAGAATATCTGCTATTATGTTTACTCAGTGGTGCTGGTGGTTATTTCTAGTTGAGATTATCGTTCCCTCCTGTATCACTTGAAATTTTAAATGATGATTGTGTTTCCTTTTAATAAATAATAAAGATTTTCTTGTGAGGAAATAGAAAAAACATCAAAACAAGAAAAGAAAAAAAATAATTCACAATAATGGGCAGTCATTTAAAAAAATGATTTGAATCTATTTCCAGCCTTAGAAGCATTAAATGAAGAAAGAAGCAAGGTTCTAAACTGTTTGATCAATTGTGATATGGGCTTAAATGATATCCAAAGTGAACCAAAATAGGCATAAGTCTGAAGAAAAGCTATCTGTAGACAAGATCAGGATCCAGTTCTGTTATCAAAGCTATTTTTATGTGTACTTTTCATCAGAAACAGGAATGGCCTCATCATGATCAAATCAAATGTAAAATAAACTAAATTAAGTATACAAACATAACCAGAATACTGTGTTCCGATCACTTACTTTTTGTATAGCAACATATAGCAATTCCAACTGGAAATAGAAAAAAGTAATCAAGCATTTTAAGTTAAAACTGTATGAATGTGCTTGTACAGTGTCCTTCAGGCTTAAAAGCTTAAATTTATTCCTGAGATTCGCCCTTTATCAAACTTAAGATGCAATGATTTACTATTTATGATTTTTCCCATTTTAGAAGTGAAAAAAGTGAGGTTTGGTCAATTACCCCCAAGTCACGCAAGTCCCTCCCACTCCCTGTGTGGGATATTATGTTGTACCTCACATCAAATGGCGGTATTTCTTAGGAACAGCTCAGATGAATAGGAGGTATATTTTAATGTTCCCCAACTTTTGCAACCCAGGAATATTTTCTTAAAGTTGTAGGAAGAGCCCAAAAGCTTAGAATAAGCCATATTGATAAAAACAAAAACCACGAGTCGGGACTATATGGTTCCTGCATCAGTCTGCCAATCTCTGAAGCCCCTCATCACAACCCCAATAACAGTTTAAGAATAAGTCACATGATATGACGTATTGCCATTCTTGTTATTTATCTACCTGTTATAAGTGAGAGACAAATTACAAGGTCTGTCCAGAAAAAGTCCAACCATAGTTAATATAATGAGAATGGTTTGCACAACATCGATGTAACCTGGTAGCCAAAGAGAGTAGACTGGAATGCATGTGTGTGGACAATGACAACTACAGTATCCTAGTCAGTGGGGGCTGTACACACCATTGAGTGAGCATGTGTGCTGTGTGGCCATCACATTCAAAATGTCTGAGCAAGTAGAGCGGTGAATCTGCACCCAATTTCGCATTAAGCTCGAACGCTCCTCCATGGAAACCCTTTGGATGACTCAGACGCCTTCAGCTATGGGAAACTGGTGATTGGCAGCTTCATCACAACAACGCACCCACTCATGCATCGCGTCTCATGCAGAGTTTTTTTGTGAAACATCAAATCACCTAAGTGACCCAACCCTGCTACAGCCCAAATTTGATGCCCTGTGACTTCTGGCTGTTCCCCAAACGTTTGGGAACCTCTAATATCACCTTTGAAAGGGAAGAAATTTCAGACCATTGATGAGATTCAGGAAAATACGATGGGGCAGCTGACAGCAATTGGGAGAACTGTGTGAGGTCCCCAGGTGCCTACTTTGAAGGGGACTGAGATGTCATTGTCCTATGTACACTGTTCCTTGTAGCTTGTATCTTCTTCAATAAATTTGAAAATTTATGAAAATTCGATTTTTCATAGTACATGACTGGATACCTTCAGGAAAGACCTTATATAAAGATGAAAAATAGGTAATTTTAAAAAGTAGAATTCTGAATCACAATTTGCAGCCAGAAGCCCAGAAGCCAACTCATTACTTATAGTAACTGCCCAGGGAAGCTAGCCTGCTACCTATACATTAGGCCTATAGGAAGGCAGACTACTATCTTTAGCAATGTGCTCAGAACACCAAACAATAGCTCATGGAATAATCAGCCCCAAATGATTAAGAGTTGATTAATAATTGATAGCCCCCCTAATTTTTGTCGCCATTTTCAGGTTCAGACCTCACAGAGAAAGCCAAATCCGCACCCCTGACCAATTACCTAGGATGCCCCACTTCTGGTAAGATGCCTCCTGCTTCCCCATGCGGCCAGGGAGGGCACAGCTGAAGCCTTCTGTTCCGTTCACCGTAAAGCTAAATATTATGTATTGCACATGTATTACTTTCATGTACTAAAATAGCATTAAGGAAAAACAATGAAAAATGAGTTTCACGACACGAATACCTTATATTTAGATCGTTCCTCTGGTCAAAGCAGAGACACATTTCACATGCAATGACAGGTCTGCTTTCTCTTGGGATAAGAAAGGAGACAAGAGCTGGGTAGAATTCATTTGACACAGAATGGTCTTGACTATTAAAAATGCAGCCAATGGCTTAGGCTAGGCAAAGTAATCCATGAAGCAAAATACCACATCCAAAGTCACTTGATTTTGTTTTTACCATACACTAATTCGAATATTCTGTCCTTTTCATGCTTTCTTACTGTGGTCATTTTTGGAATGAGTATATTACAGAATTATTGTCATTCATTAATAACTGGAAAAATTTATTCTCCATCTACTTGCCTTGCTTGTTAAGAACCCCATTAGCCACAGACATTTGAGTGGGTCACAAAGCCTCCAAATATTGACGGCCCACCGGCTGGTTTCGTTTGCTACTACCCAGGGCGGCACATCCCCTTGGTACGCAGGTGCTCCAGCTGCTGAGTGCACTGAAACAGGCTGAATTAATCAAGTGTGACTGATTGCCTTAATTGATGGGGGAGACACAGGAACCTTTCTCTGGGAGCAACTACATCATGTAATTACAGAGGAAACTGTATAGTTTCTGTTAGTTGGACTAGACACCTCTAGTGACATTAGCCGAGCGAAGGGTATTATTATCTCCCATTTTAGAGATTTAAAAAACTGAGAGTAATATCAGTTAAGTAGGTAACAGCTCCAAGGTCATACAAAAGAATAAAGAGAAAATTTGGAATCCGAGTCTGTTTATCCCTAAACTCTATGCAGTAAGCACTATAATCACATCTGATGGGTTGGGTTCTAACGTATGTAAGTACAAATAAAGTATTCCTGGTGGGATTCAACTCGTACAGTTCTGGGGCTGCATGTTAATCCTTCATTTGTCTCCAGTCTTTACTTTCCTGGGATTGTAACATTTGCCTTGTACCTCCAGATTTCAGAAAAATTCTCTTACAGGAAGAGTCACAAAAGGAAGTCTCACACAACCACCTTAAAAATCAGACCTTCCTCAACCGGATTTCTAAGACTGAACTAGATATTCAGTGCTTTGATCTTCTCCCAATTAGTGGCAGGTGTCCTTTCAATCCAGTAGAACTTTCAGAAAGTTACGGGTATCACTTTTCCTCATAAACGTTGATCATAAGTATTGATTTCCCAACAGGAAGCCTATTGGGGCCTTCACAGAACTGAAACCCTCAATGGCCTGCCTCCTCCCCCAAATCCTTATTTCTTAGAGTTCCCAAAGGAAGATGCAAAAGCAGGCCACGCTGGGGCCCCTTGCTACATGTGAAAGGAAACTTCCATCTCTTCCATTTAGCAAGTGGTTACTGTCCAAATAATTCACTTAATATCATTCCCCTCTCCCCCATTTCAGCTTCACTAAATACCTAAATCCTGTCTCCAAATGGAGATTCTGAGATTCCTCGCCTGAGTCATTATTTGTCCCTGGATCTAAGATTCCTCATCTGTAAAATTAGAGGAGGTTTGGACTGTCTTATTCTCCACAGACTCTATTTCATAATTCTAAGAATTTCTTCCCATGGAAGAGAACACTCAAGAAAACTAATTCACATTCTCCACTTTCAAGGAACAGAGAAAAAATTTAAATTATAATATGTTTTTGAAATACAATAGCATATATATGTATACTCACTGTATATACATATATACGACATTAAATCACTTATTTTTAGGCCTTCTCTTATAACAGAAAGTTAGCTTTATTTAGTGAGAGTAGTGGCCTAGTGTGAAGAAAGGAAAGGGAGTTTTAATCTTAAAGACTTGGATTTGCCAGTCAGGGCACATGCCTGAGTTGCAGGCCAGTTTCCGGCAGGGGCCAGTTCCCTGCAGGGGATGCACAAGAAGCAACCATACATTGATGTTTCTTTCCTCTCTCCTTCCCTTCCCCTCTAAAAAGATAAATAAATAAAATATTTTTAAAAAAGACTTGGATTTGATATCCAGCTCTAATATTTACTCTCTGCAACACTGGGCATATTACTTTACCTCCCCTGCTTTACATAGCTGGATAATAGGAAAAATGATGCCAAGTTTATAGGGTATTGTGAAGATTAATGAGATAATATATAAAGCATCTAGTAGAGTGCATGACGGATATTAATAAAGATCACAGTGCTAGCAAGAATATTAATATTGATATGAGTTCATAAAAACATTGAATACCAAAATATCTTTCCTAAGACCACACAGCATAGCTGCACTGTGCAAATCTGCATTGTTGGGCAGGGCCAGTTGAGGCTGCACAAGCGGTGGAGAGAGCTGAGCTCCCTGCAAAGCTTTTCCATAGCTCTCCCTCCATGTCCATCCTCATATTCAGAAAAAGGAAATGAAAACATAGAAATGTCAAAAGGAAAATAATAGCTTGTTCCTCTTGTCAGTGTACACGCGCAGCATTCTTTCAAAATTAAGGAGTCAGCATTCAGTACGTGTGTTTCATTTCTAATGACCTCATGGCAATAATAGTGTTCTCTGTTCATGAAGTAAATGTTCATCTTGACAAGACTATGCTCATAACTCCTGGGTCACAGTTTTATATTAACTCCTTATGGCTTCTAAAGAAACAAGATTATTTTGAGTGGTTCTACTTTATAAAATCCATTTTATAATGGAGGATTTTTATTAGCTGGTTGTGAGCAAAATATTCATTCTTTTTACTATTACTTTCACAGATTGTTATTTGCTTTAAGATCAGTGAAACTGTTAAGGGTTATGCCTTAAATTTCTTAGGAAGAACTGTTACCATTGAGGTGCAGTTACAAAGGAGAACTGCTCTAGGTCTCATAAACAGACAAAGAATGATTCCAGAAACTGATCATCAGGTGATGAAAGAGCTTAAAAAAATTAGGGTACAGTGAGGCAATCAATCCGTACTTTAGCCGCAGCAGGAAGCCACTCCCCCTCCGAGGACTGGACGAACGCTGGGAACAAATGAATTGCAGGAGGCAGGCCTGGCCACGGAGCCAGAGTCACAGCAAGGGCTGCCCTGAGCTGGAACCCTGAGGAGATGCCATTGCTTCAGGAGATGCTACCAGATGCTCAGGTAGCAAAGGTGAGCAGCCCCCCTGTTCCTTCCACTTTCCAGCCTCTTCCTAGCGCCATCATTGGCCAAACCTACCATCCTAGGGAAATGCAGCTGTCTGAAAAACAGTACAATAAAGAAAGGGCTGGGGACAGATCTGAGAACAAAAAAGGACTTAGCTGATCAGCTCAAGGACCACAAGTTAATCAAAGTCATAAGCTCCTATGGGACAAAAACTGCATCTGGTTTCTCAGTATATACGCCATTGATTCAGCACCACATGTAAGATGTTTAATATTTACTAAGTGATTCTGTGTGTCGGTTGTTGGTATCAGTCACCTCATAGTCTCTAACCAGATCCTCCAGAGGCAACCTCTGCATCCCCAGATGAAGAGTTAACATGCATCCCCAGATCCTACAAAGAGGCAACCTCTGCCTCTGGAGTCCTTGCCACTAGTTTTTCCCCAGCTCCCTCAGCAGTGACTTCAGTGGGCACAACCCAACAAACAGTGCGACTTGTCCCCCATCGCCCACTCCAGAGGAGCATATTGCATACCCACATAGGTACAACCTGGAGATTAATGCTCCGTCGGAGACTGCAGCTGGAAGATACATTTGCCTCCCTTGCTCCAACCAGTGGACTCTCCTGATGTGCTGATTTGTAGACGCTTTCCCAGAACACGATCCCATGATGCCAAGCGGCAGTCAGTTGCCCTGGATACCAAAAGGTGGTGTATTGGCAACACACTCCTGCAATGGCACTTCCTCTTTTCTTGCCTCCTTCCCCATCCCCCTTTCTTCTGCTTCCCAGGGGTAGTACTCCTTCATAATGAAGCAGCGCTGAACCCCTTGCACTGCTAAAACTGAGACGAAGCGCAGAGTTAGAAGTCAGGGGTTATAGGTTCAACTGGCAGCTCCACCTTGCATTAGCTGTATAACCTTTGGAAATTGTTTAGTCATTCAAGACCTAGTTTTTACTTCCTTTCTTGTGAACATTTATTGAACCAATGCTCTGAATAAAGCATGGTACTTGGTGCCAAAATATATTATAAATTTGAAAAGAACATAATCTCGGCTTTCAAGGGCTTCAAATATTAAGGAATGATAGAGATATAAATAAATACTATTTGTTGTCATCTGTAATGTGAAAACTGTCTACAGAGCAACAAATCAATAATCCCAAATCCACTTGGGATATTTCATAAATGTCCACAAAAACATATTACTTTCAAAGATCTGACACCTCCATCTTGAGCTGAATAATATATATGTATGTATAATGTCTTATCAGTCCATAGACCAACTTGAATTCTAAATACCAATTACCTCCAAAATATATATTTTCCTATAATATTTAAAATGATAAAATTCCATGTTGTGTCTAAAGCAACCCCCCCTTGGTAATCTATCTTAATGAAATAACCGGGGATACCCACAGAGACACTTGGATATTGATGCTTGGAACAGTACAGTTGGCAAGTAAAAGACATTGGAAGCAACAGTAATGTCTGCACTGTTTGTTGGGTTGTGCCCACTGAAGTCACTGCTGAGGGAGCTGGGGAAAAACTAGTGGCAAGGACTCCAGAGGCAGAGGTTGCCTCTTTACAGGCTAAGTAAATTATGTAATGGTCCTAAGATAGAGCACTACCTGAAATGCATGTAGATTTTTATTTATGGCATAGAAAAAATGTGGTAGAGATTCTTAAGTGGAAAAAGTTTCCATTTTAAATAATAGGTAAAATATCTAATTTCTATAAACATATTACAGACATTCACACAAATTTAAAAGAAAATCTTAGCGTACTTATCTCTGGATGTTTATTGTATAATTTTTCTACTCTAAAGATGTTTGGGGGCATAAAGGTATAACAGTTATTAAATAAAGATATCAAAGAAATCACTCAGGCATCCCTACAATGAAGTAACAGATTATCATTTTTAATACCATATCCTTCCATTAATGTCCTTTAAAATACCAGTAATATTAAAAACTTTATCCACATAAAAGATTAATAAAAAAGAGAAATTCCCCTCTGTATCATTTTACACTAAACCTCCATTTCTAGGAGGTGTGCTTCAAGCTTGGAGATCATTAAACTGGGACTCTCCCTAAACAGTAAATCAACTTTCAGTGAATTATAACCTGAGACAGAAGAGAACAGACCAGTACAGAAGTGAGAATCCATTTTCAAGTCCTAGCTCTTTACCACTAGTTGTATAAACTTGTATTTCAGTGTCTTCGCATGAAAAAAAAAAGGGAGTAAGACTGGTAAATAATTTGTGAAGCTAAAATGAGATCATGTCGGAAAAAGGCATACCATTGGGCCTAGTACAGAGAGATTCTATCAGGAAGAGTTAGTTCCTTTTCCTCTCTGACCACTCCAGTCTACAAATATAGTTAAAATAAAAGGAGAGTATAGATTATACATTAGAATTTATCCTACCCTCCTAGTTCCCTGGATCATTTTAGTATTTTGAAATATGGGGGGGGGTAGTTGGGGGAGGAGTTGGAATACCAGTGGAAGGGTAGAATGCCATTATGCCCACAAATATTGCAGAGTTCTATTCAAAGTTTTTTTCTGAAGCTCCCAATTTAAAACAAATATTTGTTTTGCATTTTTACCAATTGAAGCAGATTATTCACATATTTTTTATTTAGAGAAGAAAAATGTGATCTTTTAAAAGAACAACTTTACTGTAATGTACTTTTTGTGTCAAAAAATTCACTTTTAGAATTTTTCATGTTGCTGCTAAAATACACAGTTAAATAATTCTCAAGACACTATGGTGCATCAAATTCTACCAAAATGAATCTCTTAAGTATAAAAATTAAATCTCCTTCCTGTCATGTTCATATCATTAAGCTATGTTGAACATTTTCAAAAATAAAAAAGGAAAAAAGACAGCTCTGTTTTTCAATAAAAGTTCAAAGTGCCCCAGAGAAATGAATTGGTTTTGTCAGAACTTTTATGTAAGTTGACAATTTATCCTGTGCAAAATAAGCAATTAGATGAACATCAGATTAGAAATTGGTATCAGCACAGACAGATATAGTCTAAATTTGTTATCTTAGGGAGTCTTAAAGAATGTTTTCCTTTTGATATGGCCAAGCTGACTCTACTCTGGATTTTCACATGTCATCTCCTCTGCGGGCTGTGCCTTGGTGCCTTCCTTACAGCCACAAAACAGCTCTTCTTCATGGCCCAGAACCACAGCCACAGGGCACTTTCACCCTCTGGCTGGAGACCAACATGTGGAGACCTGGGAGGTAGGGACTGAGATGTAGTAATAACGACAAAAGCAAAACGAAGATTTTGACAATCTTTAGTTGATCCACCCTATTCCTTTCCAGAAACGTAAGACAGCTAATGAAAGAGCAACATGTTCCAGAGTCTCTCTCTGAAGCCCAGAGTGGACCGGAGCTGGGCTAATAAACAGCAATGCCAACTGAATGGGGCCAGCTGGATCAGGCTTGTAACTCATTAACATCCCAGGGTCCTCCAAGGGAGGCCTCTGAGGAGAAACATATTATCAGACTGAGAGAAACAGAACTGGGTATGATATTGGGTCCTGGTTCCTTGAGCTACAGGCTATATATTTTTTTTTCTTGGCATTTAGGAGAGTCACACTATTTTCAAAATGAATTTCACATTTCCTCATTTTCCTTTTTTGCAAGGAGCATTTTGGAACGACCAAGCTCCTAATCATCAGTCCTACCTCCATTCTCACAACGAGAAGCTTCAAAATGCCTTAGGAAGTAAACTCAATTACTTAGATGTCTGTCGAGTCACCAGGTAATGCCGGGGAAGCAGTAAAAGAGTTCAACCTCTCTCACTTCTCCAGCAGACAGCGTTTTTGTGTGTTCTGACCTGGAGAAAACCAAAGGGATGTGTGAGAGCAGGAGTGGAGAGAAGAGAGTCGACAGTATTGGCTCTCGGGCACAATTCCCGAACACACGAAGCAATCGGTGAGCGAGGGAGGACTGAGGGGCCGAGGAGTGGAGTGAGCAGGAATACAGGTGAGAATATGGATGAAACAACGATTCACTATCACGTCTGTAGAGTGGAAGGCAAAGCCGGCTGAGCTCCAAATAAAAAGAGAAAAACAGAAAAGTGTGTTTTCACGGAAGGCGAGTCGAGGGCTCAGAAATGACAATGATTTGGCTTAAGAAATAGTAGTAATACCAGACCAGGCTGGGTGATTCAGAAATATTTGTCACAAAGCAAGGCAAGGCAGGGCAGGGCAGGCAGGAAGGCCTGGAATTCGCGATGAAAACACAAATGCAGTCGCTTCTCATCTCTGCTGGCCGAAGTGAAGGGTGGGATTTTATCTGGGATTTCCGTGTCCTGAGGCAAATGGAAGCCGCTCCTGGGACACCAGTGAAAGGGAACAGGACAACAAGAGTGTCTCCTCCTAAGAGGCCCATTTCAGCCTTGCTTAGGGGTCTCTGAAATTTATTCCACAGCACACCTTTCCTCCTGTTCTTTAGAAAAGCTACTCTGTGCACCTTTTCTCTTGCTCAGTATCTTAAAGTTCCGGCTTCACCCCTTGGGATCCTGATTTCCCGACAACTCAGCCTCCACCTAACACTTCCCCAGTCCAGTGCAGTCTGACCCCCACGGCCCCTCTAGCATCCCTCCATGCTCAGGACCTCGGGCCTGACTCAGTCTGCCTTTGTTCCTGCCTGCCGCCCTCTACAAGCCCCAGCCACAGAGACTGGCCAGTGAACAGTCTTTGGATGAAGTTCTTAAAGTAACCCTGTGAAAGGGACCAGACAAAATTAATTTCCACACTCCACTGATGGGCGGGGTGGGGGGGTTGTTTCAGGTGTCCTCCCACACATTTCTCAAGTCTGTTCTCCTTCCCTGCTCCGCAGCTCAAGTCCCGTATTATCGGACCATTATTAGTCCGACAGCCTCCCATCTTCTCTTCCCTCCTCCAGTTTTGCATACCATTCTCATAAATCCATTTTATACAATAGGGTGAGATAATTTTCCTAAAATAAAACCAGACCACAGTAATGCACTGCCAAAGATTCATCCACCACTTATTTTCCCACATGCCCCAGGACACTCCAAGCTCCACAAGGGCAGGGATTGGTTCTGTCTAGCAAAGTATCTGGCATGATGCAAATAATTAATACATTTTTGTGAAGGCACAGAGAAAGAGGAAAGGAGAGAGAGTGCCTAGCTGTGTTGATTATACTCCTGGAAGGGACAGGGCTGCTTATATATCAGTTGCTTCTCAGTCTGAAGAAGAGGGCTGGAGCCACCACAGGTGAAGGGTAACACAGAGTGCACCCAGGGCAAGCTGCTCCTCTTCCACAGTTCTCCCTGGGCAAGCCCTTCACAGCACCCAAGTAGACAAGCCCTGTCTCACATCTGCCTTCACCCAGAGGGATGGGACACGCCCAACTCAGCATCGCCTAATTGTTATTCTTCTAACTCAGGTATCTGAGGGAAGAGTTGCAGGTGGTGCCATGGCTGGAAGGTGCCACAGCGAGAAGGTATCACGCCGGGTATGTGCCCATCTTCTTCCCAGGATTTATCTGACACATGATGACTTCAGGCATCTGCAACACAGTGTTAGGAATATACCATTGAATACAAAATTTATATTACGAGCTTTAGAGGTTTCGGTTTCTATCACAGAGAGATTTGTCAGTGAGAGGAAGGGACTGATCTCAACAAGGACAGTTTTGGTGGAATGCTGAAAATGATATCCTAATTGGAAAAGGTTTTAGAGAGAATACCAAAAGAAGAGTTGGAAATGTGATTATGGTATGATTGTAAGAGTCTAGCATTACAAGGTGTTATAGGACAAGGAAAGAGTTACTTTTAAGGAAGAAGGGGCAAACCACAGTAGGAAAGGAAACTCCATGAACTTAAGGAACATTTCCAAAGGGTAAAGAACAGAGGCACCTGTGGTGCCCTCTGCAGCTAGAGGCTGCTACGCCGAGATCACACAAGTAGAAGCATTTCACTGGCCTCACCATGTGTGGGGGTCTCCCAGCTGACCTCTGAGGAAACTGACACCCACCTCACCCCTGGGAGACGCAGAACCCCACCTGCCAAGTCTAGTCACCCCTGCTCCTGGGCTCAGCCCTTCATGGCTAACCTCACCTGATATTCCTGTCTGACTTCTTCCCTAAGATGCCACTCTGTCTTGACTGCAGGTCTCTAGTACTGACTCTTCTCACTCACAGACCTTCCTTCTTAGCTGAGGCAAATGCGTTCACTCCCTCCGTTCACTTGATTTTGCCCTTGATGGACCTCCTGGCTGAATTTTAGAGAATCTGGACCAGTGCCAAGCAAGACTGGCCCACGGGTCATGGTTCACCTACTCTCAGGCCGAGCCTGGATCCAAAATTTTAAGGCATGGTATAAAGAAAAGAGCCTTCAATGTGAAGTCAGAGAAATGACGATTCAACTTGCCACTCCGGCACTCACTGGCTGTGTGATCTCAGCAGTTTCTTTGACCTGAGTCTCAGTTTCCTTATTTACAGAATAGAGAGAATAATTCTTACCCTGAAGGGGCCATTAGGATCGAATGGGATGATATATATGCTATATAGGATTTGGAGACAATGTCACGTTTTTAGCAGCTAGCAAGGGATAGAATTACAGTATGGGAAGATTTCTGCATTGAGAAGATGCCTCTTGATAAACTTGTGATACAGAGAGTTTGAGCAAAAGGAAAAAAAAGCCCATTGTTGCTGAATAGAAGAAAATGGGTAGGAGGTGCAGTGGCAGGGTGCCTCAGGGGCTCCACAATGTGGGCTTTCCAAGTGTAACAGAATTTCTTCTTCTGGCCAAATAAATCTGTGAGCTGATCTGATTTCTTAAGGAAGCTTGTGAAGGGCTGAATTTTGAAAATCATTAGAAATAGAGTTGAGACAGAATTAGACTATGGGACTACGGAAAACACCTGGCACCTGTTTGCATGTGTAAAAATGCCCTTGACCTAGTAGGCTCTTGGTTCATGTAAGGTCTCCAGGGGTCCCAGCTCTTCACTGTGCTTATGGTGCACAATCCACCCCAGCAGGAGGGGCCTTGAGTAAAAAGCAGTGACTGACAGTGTAGAATCTGGTGTCACACCACCGGGGTTCAAATCCCAGCTCCATCTCCTAGTTTATGACCATGGACAAGTAATTTAAGAATAGTGGTTCTTAAGTGCAAAGGACATATGGACAATAACTAAGGTGGGGGGTAGAAATGGGAGGGAGGTGGGGAGCACTGGGGTGGGGCAGGGCTGGGAATACAAGACAGAAAACTGTACTTGAACAAGAATTAAATAAATTAAAAAAAAGAATATTGGTTCTTCATCTGTAAAATGGAATTAATCATAATGCCTATAATCATAGAGTGTTTCATAATGGACATAAAGTTTATCATAGTTTATAAAGGATTAAACGGGATAATGCATGAGAAGCAATTAGGCAAGATTACAGTAGTGTAGACACTCAGGATTTCCTACTCATACACTCAGAGCAGTCATGAGTCAGTCTGAAGAACAATCCGCACATGCCTTGAACAACAAGTAACTAGGGTAGCAATGACTGAACAGAATACGCCTCAATAAGAATTCCACTTAACTTTGCAGTGGTGTGGTGTATAAATTGTTTTCTCAGTCTCTTCAGAGAACAAGATTCATCTCACATTTCTTGCGTGTCATTTCCAGAAGTACTGCACTCTGGCTTCAAAGATGTTACTCTATTTCATGATTGGATGCAATTTGCTGAACCGAAGCAATCTTGGATGAGCTTACTGAAGAAAAACAATGTACACCCAGGCAAGTTTTTTCTTTAGAAAGAGTCGTAGGACATAGTGTGTCTCTCTGAGCTTCTCAAATTGTGGTGGAGAATAAAGGCAAATTAAAACACACACACGTGTGCACTTCTCTCTAAATATCAACTATTTTTGCCCTCGTGCAGAAGACTGAACATGTTATCAGACAGTCAGAGAGAGGTCCTGGGGTTTAGGACCCAGAGAGATCCAGGGGGTTAGATCCTGGCCCTGTCACTTGCTCACTGTGTGACCTTCCACAACTACTCAGCCATTATGTGGCAGAGGTGGCTGCTGTCCATCAGGTCTACCCTTTTCTTTGGTGCAGTTGAACTGCTGCTGTTAGGAAGCAGCTGCATAGTCAGCAAACTGCATTCTCAAGCCTCTATTAACCTAGAAAGGACTACATGAACAAGCCCTGGCCGAGAGTATGGGGGTAGGAGTGACAGATGTCCCTGCCTGTCCTGACCCATAAAATCACCCTCTATGCTGTCTCTTCCCCGATCTCTGACAGACTGCTCATGCCCAGGGCCACCACAGCATCCACGTGCTAAAGATGGTGAAGGCTCCCTCAGCCTAGATCTCTGAATGACTATGTGGTCCCCACTACCACCACCACTACCACCACCTCCTTCCCCTAACATTGAACTCTATATGAATGGTAAGTAAAATTCTGTTGGGAGAAACCATTTGTATTTCAGGCTTTATCTGTTGCCACACTACCTTACACGTCAAGTATCTGCTGCTTTATCCATAATATTACTATTCAGTAATGGCTACCCAGAGCTGTTGGGATAATTAAGTAAGTCATGTAAAGTATTTAGCCTTGTCCCAAGAACCTAGTAAGCAGGCAAAAAATGTTAGCCGCTATATTTACTAAAATGTTTTTCCCTTTACTCCTTCATAAATTGGAATATACAACTCCTTCAGCACTACCCATCTCTAGAATAAGCTTTTCTTCAACTGACAGTGCATGTCACAATCAGTGGTTTGTTAGAATTGGGAAGAAATTATTATTGCTATTACTATTATTTCTATTATCACTACTATTATTATTGCTATTACTATTATACCAGAATATTACTGCCATTATTATTACTTTTATTACTATTAGCACATTTATTGCTATTATTATTACTATTACTGCAATTACTATATTTATTCATTATTGTTACTATTACTACTTTTTTACTGCTATTACCATTACTATTAATTACCCACATTTTTACCAAGGTCATCATACAAATCATCTCTCTTCTTTTTCTGCCACTATCTGCCTCTGGTAATAATCTGTCTTTTTACATCAGTGTTACCCAATGTCATCCATCGTTAAGAGGAACCTCTTGCTTGGGAACTAAGGAAGAGATAAGCTATACAAGCCTGCTGCTGGCTAGTGATCTCGGACTCTGCATACACCCTTCAGCAAGTCCTCGGAGTTACTTAAAAGACAAGGTCATGTGAGAGATGCTGCCTGAGACACTGTCCTTCTTTGCTTATTAAACCACAGCGTGTTCTTCAGTGGAGGGCCTGCCTTGCAGCAGTGGGGTGGGGTTGGGAGGGTGGAGAACCAGGAGATCTTCCTTCCCCGCCTGCTCCCGGCCAGGCCCTGGTGGACTGCAGGTGCTAAGGCTCTGCCAGCCGCAGCCAGTGCCTGTGTGTTTCTGCACCGATGAGCATCACACCTGGCAGCATCACAGGAGAGCCTTTACTGCGCATGGTGGGGGAACGGAAGGCAACAATTGATCTGGCTCCCATGTACAGGGACGAGAACTAGAATACTGGGTGACCTTCCAGGCTGGCCTCCCTGGTAAACCCCTCCACGGTACAACAAGTGAGTTTAGGCATATCCGCTCACATTGCAATCCCACTTCTGTTACGGGTTTACACCCCGCTTTTCACTAAAAAGGGCACACAACATCACTATCATGATCATCACCACAGCAGTAATAATAGCTGGCCTACTGAGCATCTTTTGTATATTAAGAACTGACTGCTTTGTACATATATCTTTAAAATAGTAATGACAGCCCTGGCTGGTGTGGCTCAGTGGATTGAACACCAGCCTGCAAACCAAAGGGTCACCAGTTCCATTCCCAGTCAGGGTACATGCCTGGGTTGCAGGCCAGGTCCCCAGGAGGGGGTGTGTGAGAGGCAACCACACGTTGATGTTTTTCTCCCTCTCTTTCTCCTCCCCCTCCCCTCTGTAAAGTAAATAAATAAAATCTTTTAAGAAAAGAAAATATTCATGACATATTTTCAGCATAGACCTTATTATGACATGGAAAAAAAGGCTCAAAGTAGTTAAATTGTTTGCTAATAAAAGTTTAGAGCCAGTTCTGATTTTAAAGTGTGTTTTGTCTTTTAGCTGGCCACTTTTTAGCAGGATAAGTCCCTCAATTGCTACCTATTTCTTACCTTCAAATGTAGACCCTGCCCCTTTACGCAGCAGACTGATCAGCCTGGTCTCTGCATAAACCCAAATGGGCTACCTGCCTCTTCATACTGAAACTGCTCAAAGACCCCAGCCTCCTTGGTTGGAATTCATAGATGCTGACCACAGCCTAGAGACAACATGAACCCTGACCTCCCTTTGGACATAGAGGGATTTGGATACCTGTGGAGAGGCCTAGGAGAAAGGCAACCTAACCACCATGTTGATTCCCTGGCCCTGGCCTCACAGGCCCCAACTCACTGATGCCTCTGCTGGTCCCCCAGCGTGACAGCTCAGTGTCACAGTCTTACAAGTGTGCATAAAGCCTAAGGAACACAATAGATATCTGCTACAGAAGCCATCAATAATTACAAAGCAATTGATCAAATCCTTCTGAGAAAGTCCTTTGGTTATCACTTAAGTGACCCTATTATAGATCACTAACTCTTCCACCTAGAAGGAGGTGAATTTCTAAACTCTGAAGGTAACGGCCAAAGTCGATTAATGGTGATTTATTTAAAAATCAAGCTAAGTTTTGATTTATGTCAAAACCAAAGGATGTAGCGAACTAATGACAAAGTAACCAAGCGGCCCCCACACTCAGTTTTGGTAACAGTGCACTGACCAGTCCAATGCTGGTTTGAACACTTCCTCTAAAGCCTGTAGAACAAATTATAAGGTGTTAGGTGTTTCATCGCACCTGTCCAGTACCATAAGGTTACTTAAAGGACATGTCCCTGGCTCCCCCAAGTTGAAGGGCCAAGCAAAAATGAACATGATGGCAATCATGAGTGATTATAACAGTAACATATAGCGGAGTGGGGAAGCGCACTGACTCTGGAACTAGGCCTGTCCTGCTTGTGCCACCTGTAGCCACACAACCTTGGACAGGTCACTCACCTTAACTGCATCTTGGTTTCCTGGAGTATAAACAAGGGATTATAGCTGCACCTCTTTGAGGTATTATGAGGAATAATGAGTGTATATGTTGCTTATGGCCCGCGGTAAGCCCCCAGTCACTGTCAGCTATCACAATGATCCTCTTTCCCAAACGTGCCTTTAACAGGCCTCTCTTCCCATACTCTCCATTCTGAAACTTATATAAGTTTTCCTGTTTTTTTTTAAAGTTTGCATATTATGTTTTGCTGCCCATTTGTGAGCCACTCGAGTGCCCATTTGGGCTTTTGGCTTTACTTCCCAGCTGACTGCCTGTGTTTTCCCTCTTTGCTTGACGGCACCAGCTTGTTGACATGTGAAAGGTGATTTGCACCAGCTCAGCATCCCTTCCTCCTGCAGGTACTGACGGTCCTAACCAGGCACCCATCCACAGGACTACCTGGGGTCTAGGTGACATAGCGCTCTTGTTTTGCTCCAACCCTTTTTCATATTTCTTGTCTTTTCCCAAGGATCTAGTTCTTTATGTTCTTGCCTTTTAGTTTCCTGTGTCAGGCCACTTTAATTTTTTGATGAGTGTTTTTGTTGCTGTTCTCCCTACTGCCACATTCTCCCTACAGTTGGACTTCATTTGAGTGCAACATAAATTTCTATTGTGTAAAGCAGCCAAGATTTCAAGGTCCATCTATTCTCTTATTTATAGAGGAAATTACATATGGAGGAAAGCAAAAAGAAAACCATGACTGATGACTAGACTGACCGAGCAAATGGGAGTTTCTTTCAGGATGGTACGTAAATGAAGTGGGCAAAGCAGATAATTAGATATGGGTGCCTCAGCAAGGGATTAACAGCACTCTGCATTTTATAAAAACCCAAATTTATAGTACTACTGAGGCATAATGAAAGAATTACACATAAAAAATACTTTCAAACCGAAATAATATAAAGATTTAACACAATAAACTATTTCACAAAGTCAGTAGTTTATAGCTTTCTTACTTAACTGCAGGTATTCTGATAAAAATTCTCCGATATTCTACTCACATGCTCCTCTCCTTGCCCCACTACTCCCAGAAAGTTGGTTCAGCATTTGAGAGCATCTGTACACTCCCACAGCAGCAACGGACAGTAATGGGGGCCATTGACCTTTCACTCCATCAGCTCCTCCGTGGGCTGCTAGAGAACTTCTTTCCACAAAACTTTCTTCTACTTTTCGACTCTCATAAAGTCTCTCCTATTTTCTGGTCCTCATTAGTTCCCATCATCAGCATCTCACATCCTTTCCCTATGACTCATGAAGTCCATCTAAAGGAACATAGCTCCCTATTTAAATTTTTGAAGCTGATAGGAGACTTAGAACTCAGGCATGGAGTAAAGAAATGCACTGCTATACAATGTCATTTTGTCTCTACCTAATGACATAACTATGCTATTGACTTGCAAAAGAAAGTATGCCCTCATTCTCAAGCAGAAAATTGTCCCTGGATTTTCTATATAAAAGACATTTTGTGTAATTAGAAGAAGGAGTGAGAGTGAATAGAAATTCAGAATGCATTCTCTTCTACATATCATGTTTTGTTCAGAGTATAATTAAGGGAAGGACTTGGCACTTATCTTTGAAAGAGAATATAAAACTCATCAATGATTTTGAAAATTCATCCATCAAGGTTTCAGAATGAATAGCCTACTTTAGATTTTGTTCACGAACATTGAATCCAGCCTAAAGAAACCTGGTTTATAATCATCACAGTTTATACCTGTGGAGGCAACTTGCCCACAAGTCCCCCTGTCCACCACAGATGAGAGAAAAAAAACACTACCAAGACATGATCTGCTTGGGAAGGAGAGGTGGCCAATCTCTCAGAGGAAAAAGACCAGGAGCCCCTTCCTCAATGGCTTTTATTGGGTTGTAATACCCAGGAATACAGGTGGCAAGGATCAAACAGTACATAACATTTCAAAGAAATCTGAGGGCTTAGTCTGAGTCAGTGTCTGTCAGGTAAGGGGGTTGCAGAAACTTTGAGAGACATACTCATTTTGTGCTCAGACACTTATCATATGAATGAAAACACTCTTGGCAAAGCAGGCTTCACAGTACTCTTAGGAACTCTTTCTTATGCCAGATCACCTCGGATCCCGCTCTAGCTGGCAAGGGGCTACACTGCCTCCCCCATCACAGATTTTTAGACTTAAGTGGATTAGAGCCAGGAAGTGCTTCTCCCAGAGGACATGGGGACTCAGGCTATGTCAGAATAGCCAAGGGGTGAGGGTCCATCACTTCCTCTTTGCTGCAGCCCTCTGAGTGGCCTCCCAAGTGATCATGCCTGGCTTAGGTTGCCCCTCCTTTGAGGGGTCTTACCCATCTCTGACTAACCAACCAAACATTGGGGGCTGGAGGGAGAAGCAGAAGCAGCATTTGCTACCAGAGACAAGCTTTTGTCTCCTTAGAAGCTCACATTCTGGAGGCCCCTCACTCAGCCTTAGCCATGGGGGGCAGTTACAACTTCTGAAACCAGGCAGAGCGGTTCCCAACGTATACCCATCTTACATCTTCCCTTTTCACCCTATGGTGGAATACAAAGACCCCTCATACCACCTCCAAGGATGAAATCCAAGGCACTTGAAGACAAAAAAGATTGTATTTTTAATCACTTAAATATAAAGTGCTGGGTACACCTAATTTTTAATGTAATTTTCTTCTATGGCAGACTGAGTATGACAACTCAGTCTCTAGAATTTCCACTTCATCTTGGCCAGAGACTTTGTACAATTACATTTGAAGGTATATGAAATCATCTGGTACAGAGTAAGCCCTCAATACATGCTGGGTAAGAATCTGAAGTTCTCCCTCACTGACCCAATAGAGTGAAAGGTTATCCATCTTCCCTTCCACATCTCTTGCCTCATTCCCTAAGAGCCCACAGCAGAGCCCCAAGGCCCATCCCATTCAATGGGGGTGAGACCCCAGAAATGGCCTGGAAGCAGTGGTAGTACACACAGGTCCAAAGGCAGAGAGTGCCCGCTGAGTTGGGAACCAGAACTGAGAGCCCAAACCAGGGGCATGCTGTCCCCAGAGA
Source organism: Sturnira hondurensis (assembly GCF_014824575.4). Classification (NCBI taxonomy): domain Eukaryota; kingdom Metazoa; phylum Chordata; class Mammalia; order Chiroptera; family Phyllostomidae; genus Sturnira; species Sturnira hondurensis. The sequence goes on from NW_028075269.1 coordinate 7,856,436, forward strand.
AGGGAAAACTGGAGTGGATGAACTTAGAAGGTAGATACATAAAATCCTGTCCAGACAATGAAATGGAAAAATGCTCTGTTGCTGATTCTCAAATTTTGTAGTTAACACAATCTCCTTCCCCCAAAACTAATTCTCTGCAATACTGCCTTGGTCACAATAGGTGCTCAATAAACACTAATGACTGATTCCACTTATTCTGTGTTATTCCTATCTGCTTTTTACCTCTGTTTTAAGATAGGTTTTGGCATCTGGGCAACTGAGATCTACTAGAAGTTTAAATAGTTAGAGTAACAGACTGGGAAGTTCTCAGGATACTAAAGATAAGAGGGATCTGTTATAATTCCAGAAGTTAAAATTATGACTTTTCTTTGTGGGTGATTGAAGGAACTACCCATTTAGGGATTGGGAAATTTAAATTAACCACAAACAATTTATGGTCTTACTCCTTTTGTGTGTTAAAGACAAAAGAATTATGGAATCTCAGAATTGGAAAGAATGCTAAACGGTAATAGAGTCTTGTCTTCATTTGTTCTTTATTAAAGACCTATTAGTCTCTATTTAATCTTGACTTCGTACAGTGGATTGAAATTGGACGTCAATTATTTTCATCTTTGTATTCACTTCTCTTTGCAATGTAACATTGCTATGCCTCCCATAAAGAAGTGAAACCTATTCTCCACCCCCACCCCCTTAAATCTGACTTGGGCTATGCAGTTTGCTTGAACCACAGGGACATTAACAATTGTGACACTGGCAGAGATGAGAAAAGTGCTGGCTCATTGTCGCTTATACTCTTTCGCTGCCTTGTGACCACCTGTGAAGAGGACCCTGGTCATCTCCTGGAGTAATATGAGATCAGATAAAGTGGACACAAATTGCCCAGCTGTAACAAATGTCAGTAATATGAGGGAGGTCACCCTAGACCATCAAACCTTAGTTGACATGCCATCTGACTGCAGAACTGCTTGGCTAATGCACAGACTCGTGAGCAATAATAAAATGGTTATTTTAAGCCACTACATGTTGGAGTGGTTTGTTACACCGCAATACATAACTGATACACCTTGCTTGACATCTTCATCTACCATGTCCTATAACTGTCAGAATTCTTTTTTAAATCATAATACAAAGATGAAATAGAATTTGTTTACTATATTTGTTCATTTATGTATATATTTATTTACTGCTCTCTTCATCTCAAAAGAATTTAAGGCATCTCATAAGTAGAATTCAAAAAAATACAATAATTATAAAATAGAAATAACTGAATTCAAGAAATAAGAGCATAAATGTTAAGATCAAGTAATGAACACAAATACACTGGTCATAAAGAGCTATGCAATAGATAGAACCAATCCTTAACTTGGCCCCAAGATCCCTGGTAAGCAAATAAAAACAAGTTATGTATTTTCAACATCAGATAAAAAGTAAGCATACTAGTTCCTTAGGAGAAACAAAGTGCTTCTTGTACTGGATGTTGAAAGACTTTTTCATTTTGTTTTGTTTTAATGTGGATGTCTTCTATGGGAGACGTCAAGGGACAAGACAATAACATTTTTCCAAGTCAATCTAATAGCTAGGGTAAGAATGTAGCATCCTATTAAAAGCAAGACTATAACATAAAAACATAATTTCATGAAGGCAATTCTTTAAGATGCTGCTGAAGTTAAGGTTTCAAATTTTTCATGACTCCCAAATGTTCTCTCAAATGAGACATGAATAGCTTTTGGAATCGGTAATCAAAAGAATCTTTGCTCTTTCAGTAAAGACTAAAGTTTCCCCTTTCAAAAATATCTTGATTTCAGTATTTTGGTCAGTACAAACGCAAACCTCTTGATAATTTGCCCAGCTGGAAAGTAGCAAAATTAGGATCTGAACCCAGATATTTCTGATATCAGAGATATCAGATATCTCTGATTTCAGAGACTATGTTTTTTAAAAAAACTAAATTGTGTTACAGTGACTAAATAATTAATTGCTGGTTTAAAAAAATATTAACTTTCTTTTGAAGATAATATTTGTATTTTAATAGGGTATTTCAATAACTTGGGGTTGGGGTGTGCATTAAAGTGGGAATTTCTGATTCTTCAGCCAGACTGAGAAGAGTAGCTAAGGGAAAGGGAAGAAAATACGCTGAGACCTTTAATGAGTTCTTCTGTGAGCTCTGACATCACAGCATTTAGACCTAGTCAACCAGCATCTTGTTGGGTCTACTCTGTCCAATACCACTCCACCAGTGGGGCAGGCCCACTCTTTCAGAAGTATTGTATGTGTCAGCAAATTCTATACAGAAATTGCTGGAATGATGGAGTTTGGCATTTTGGTCCTGTTTGAATTTCTGATCCTCACCTTTTTTTTTCAAAAAATGTTTATTGTTGTTCAGTTACAGTCATCCCACCTTTATCCCCATTGCTCTCCCCTACCCCATCCCCCCACTCCAACAGTCAGTCCCCTCATTGTCCATGAAAAATGCCAATAGTTTGATGTCTCTGAAAACATGTGTCTTCCTTGTCAAAGAAGACACACACATTAACTCTGTTTTATGCCATCAGGTGAGAGTAAACTGAATTTGCAAAGCCTGTGGGCTCTACCTCTGGTCTGATTACTTAATAGCTAATAAATAATTACAAAGTCAAAGCCAAGACTGTCTAAACACCTGTCAAGGCTACAGAATCCATCAGCTATTAATCACCAGCAGGCTTCTTTCCAACTAGCCTTCTGGAGTGGGCTGTTGCCTCTAAATTTTATTAATGACTGTGAAAACCAGAGCAGCACCTACATTAGGGAAAAAAACTTTGATGTCTTCCTTTGTATACATTTTATAATGAAGACGACAAAGATGTGGTGTTGATTCTACTTGAAATGCATTCATCAAATGTTCAGCCATCCGTGGAAAAAATGCCATTTGAACCAATAATTCACCATTGCAAATATCAGCATAAAAACTGCATATGGCATAGTGGCAGCCTATGACCCTACGAATATCCAGGAAGGGGTGAGCCATTAATCAAGGGTACCTATATTAACTATGCCAGCCCAAATTGGAATGCTTGCTTTTATAAAGGATATTTTTTTATAAAACATAGCTGCTGCCATCGATGAGGAATTGTTTTCTATAAAAGATAGCTGCTGTCATCAATGAGGCATTAGCTGACTGTAACCCCAACCTTCTTGAGATGGAATAAAAATAAAAATAAATGCAATCATGGGCTATTATTAACTATGGGCTTGTTACATGCAAAACACAGTAGTAGTAATGTTACATGCTTTCACTCATTCAGCAACTATTTATAGAGTAAGTGTCTAGCATTTCTTTATGCTCTAAAATAAGGTCATGAACAAGACATAGTCTTTACCCTTAAGGAGTGGAGTTTACAGCTAGAAAGAGAAACATTAACTGAATAATTCTTAAGTCTCTTAATGTTCACAACACCGAAGGGTGTTCATTAACCCAATGTTCATAGAAGGAGATACTAATGCTTAGAGGAGTTAAATACCCTTCCCAAGGTCACCATTGGTAAATAGAGCCAGGATTTCAACCTAGATTCTTCTGACTCTATTAATGTTGCATTTAACCACATCATTAAATTGTTACCCTTCAAACATCCTTGTGATTGATAGGGTGCCTTACTACCCTGATTCTGTTATGAATTTTATAAACCCCTTTTCTCTGTTTCCTTAGCACATTCCTTCAAACAACCAGCCTCAAATATGTGTTGGGTACTGTTCTAGGCACTGAGGACATTGTGTTTACTAAGGGCATGCTTGTCTTGGCTGGTGTGACTCAATGGATTGAGCATTGGCCTGGCAAACAGAAGGTCACAGGTTTGATACATGGTCAGGGTGCATGCCTGGGTTATGGGCCAGGCCCCCAGTTGTGGGTGTGTGAGAGGTTACCTTTTTTTCTCCCTCTCTCTAAAAATAAATACATAAAGTCTCAAAAAAAAAAAAGTATACTCTTTGGTAGCCATTGAGCCAGGACTTTCACCCGCTCTGTTCATCTGACTCTCTCCCCAGGACACATTGTGTTCCTCCTTTTACATTAAATGGAAGAAAATCCTACTATGCCTAAGTAATATCCATTTTAGCTTGTATCCACATAGCAACAAAATTTAACAGATGCTTATGAATGAATGCTAATGCCATTTAACAGATGCTTCTGAGAAAGAGTGCTCCCAATTTGACTCTGAATAATTAGGCAACATTTCTTTCCATGAGAATCTCTTTTTTTTATTGTTGTTCAAGTACAGTTGTCTCCATTTCCACCCCCGCCCCACTCCGCACTGCTCCGCCCATCCCCATCCCCCCACCTCAATCCTACCCCCTTTGGCTTTGTCCATGTGTCCTTTATATACGTTCCTTGACGACCATGTGAATCTCTTTTAATCCAATCCTCTTTCGAGTTCTGGGGACTTCTAGTGCCAAGGAAGTGGCAAATACTCCGGGAATCTTGGAGATCATTTACTTGATTAGTTCCTTTTTACTGTTGATTCATAGAGGCAGTAACTTGTTGACCGAGCTCTCATTAAATGAGTTAGACTTCTTAAAGACCGTTCATCCAAAGGGTTTTAAAACTTGGATGTGCATTAGAATTACATAGGGAATTGATTAAAAACAGACACTTGGGTACAGATCAATGGAACTAGTGAATAGGAAAAGGGTAGTCTTTGCAACAAAGGTGCTAGAACAACTGGATATCCATTTGAAATGAAATGAGTTCTAACGTTACCTCATACCATATACAAAAATTAACTTGAAATGGATTATGGACCTAAAATGTGAAAGCTAAAGTTATGAAACTTTTAGAAAATAACACAAGAAAAAAAAAATTACAGTTTTAGGGTAGGAAAAGGTTTCTCAGCTAGGGCACACAAACCATAGAGAAAAAAGTAATGAACTAGACTTTGTCAAAATTTACAAAAACATTTATTCTTTGAAAGACACTGTATTAGTTTACTAGGACAGCTACAGCAAAATACCACAGCCTGTGGCTTAAACAATAAGCCTGTTTTCCCACTGTTGTGGACGCTAGGAGGCCAAGATCAAGTTGTTGACAGTTTTGTTATCTTCTGAGACTTCTCTCTTTAGCTCACAGAGGGCCATCTTCTCTCTGCAGCCTCATATGGCCTTTTTTGTGTTCTCAGGAGCCCCTTACATGTCCAAATTTCCTCTTTTGATAAGGATACCAGTCAGATTACATTAGAACCCACCCTAGTGTCCTCATTTTAATCTAATCACCCCTAAAAGACCATATTCCTAAATACTGTCATATTCTGAGGTATTAGAAGTTAAAGTCAATACATGAATTTTAGGAAAACTTGATTCCACCCATAACTGACACCAATAATAAAATTTAAAAGGCAAGACACTGACAGGAATAAAATATTTTGCTAAGTATAACATGCACCCATGTTTTTTGCCGAAACTTTCAGGGAAAAAAATCTTTCATTTTAATTTTTAATTCAATTTTTATTTATATTTAGAAACATAACCTATATCATATTCCAGGGTATTATTTTGCATAAAGATATTGTTATTGCTTTCTAGAGTTACACTTTTAACACATGAGCATAAATAAAAGAATTTAAAACATTTCTATAGATGCAGAATTAATACTACCCATGAATAATGTGCATCCTTATTTTCCCATCAAAAACTTCGGCAAAAAGTGTGCATTATACATGGCAAAATATGGTACATCTAACAAAGGATTTGTATTCCAACAGATAAAGAACTTTTAAAACTTAACAAGAAGATGGGCAAAAGAGTGAACAGGCACATCAGGAAAGAAGATATAGGAGTGGCTATAAGCACAAAAAGATGTTCAACACTTTTAGTCATAAGGAAAAAAGTTAAAAACACAATAAAATTCCACTACACACTTAATTGAATGGATAAAATTAAAGACCGATAAGGCCAGTGCTGGAAAGAATGTGGAGCAACTGGAATTGCTACACCTTTTTGGCAGGAATCACGCACTGGTACAGCTACTTTGGAAAACAATTTGACAATTTCAAATGTTCAATAGATCGTACCATACAGTGCAACAATTCTACTCCTAGGTATTTAACCGTGTGAAATGAAAGTGTCCACCCAAAGACTTGTATATACACATCTACAGAAGTTTTAGTCATAATAGACAAAGGTTAAAACAACAGCCCTGGCTGGTGTGGCTCAGTGGATTGAGCATCAGCCTGTGAACCAAAAGGTCACTGGTTTGATTCCCAGTCAGGGCACATGCCTGGGTTGTGGGCCAGGTCCCCAGGAGGGGGCACTCAAGAGGCAGTCACATGTTTCTCTCCCTCTCTTTCTCCCTCCCTTCCCCCTGTCTAAAAATAATAAATAAAAACAATTTAAAAAAACAACATATATACTCATCAATGAGTGGATAAAGTATGGAATAGATTAAAATAGAATATTGTGCACCAATACAAATCACAGACTACCAATACATCTGTAAATATGGATGAACTTCAAAAATATGCTGAAGGAAGGAGGCCAGACACATAAGCGTTCATACTATAGATGCCTTATTTCAAATTCTAGAGCAGGCAAAACTCATTTACAGTAACGAGAAACAGATCAGCGGAGCTTAGAACTGGGAGGGGAAAATACTGACCACAGAGTCCAAGGGAAATTTTTAGAGGAACATAAATGCTCTCTTTTGATTATGATGAGTATATGTGTGCATACATGTCAAAACTCATCCATAAAATTTCACTTTAATGAGTGTCCTTATTATATGTTAATTCAGTAAGAATTACAAAGGCATTGATCCGAAACAGTTGTATTAAATAAAGATTTCTGGGTAAAGGGAATTTTTAAAAATCCCATCCAGCCCTGGCCCGTGTGGCTCAGTTGGCTGGAGTGCCATCCCATACACCAAGGGGTTTTAGGTTGATCACTGGTCAGGGCACATCCCTGGGTTGCGGGTTTGATCCCCAGTTGGGGCACTTACAGAAAGCAACCAATAGATACTTCTCTGTCACATTGATGTTTCTCTCTCTCTCCCCACTTCTCTTCTTCTTTCTCTCTCTCCCCACTTCTCTTCTTCTTTCTCTAAAAACAATTTTTAAAATGTCCTCAGGCGAGGGTAATACATAAATAACCCATCCACAGGTAGTTCTGCGGTAGCCAGGCATTGGGGATGATGATATGGTCCGGCGCTGACCTAGTGCAGGTATCCCTGTGCTGCATCGCCCTGGGATGGCCACGCGGCTTCCACTCCCTGTTTGCTGCTCACTCTCATGAATGGTAGCTGATTCAATTTTAGAATGGCTCTTTTTCTCACCGTGGCATGGACCTATCCTCAGTCATTTGATTGCTAAAATGGCAGATTCCTATGGCCTTTTGTTTTTTCTGTTGCCTCTACTCTGGCAACTCAGGGCTGCTCTAGAAGCATTTAAGAAACAATAGGTCCAACCAAAGTGAACACATAACCTCTTACAGGTTTAAATCAATGCATTCAATTAGCATGTCTTCTTGACTCACTATTTTCTTGACATTGGGCTTGATGCTAAGGATAGAATAAAGCATAATCTTTATAATGATGGCCCCAGTCCAGGCCCTGGCTAGACACCAGACATCTATGTTTGAATAGGTGGTATTAGAGGAAAACAAGGCGAGAAAAGTGCGTGTGGAGTAAAGCTCCCTTTCTGTTCACACCCAAATTTAGAGATCCAAGCTCTTTGCATTGATGGCTCAAAACACCTTTACAGACTCATTTAGGCCATTTCAAAGGCAATGCCATATCATTCTGGAATGCAACAAATTATAGAGTCTCATTAGTTCTAGTGCTTATTTTCGCTCCTTTTTCTTCCTCTCCCCAAGATGTGTTCGATGGTCCCTGTGGGCTCTGCCCCACAGCAAAATCCTGCTAAGATCTGTTCCCTCCCTGTGAACCACAGTCCGCATCAGTCTCAGGCCCCACTGGCTGGGACAGCAAGGCCAATGTGACAACTACATAAAAGGGTGAATGGGCTTTTATAGAGAGAGGCAGGGGAAGGTGTTCCTGGCACACAGACCCAGGTTATTTCTAGATCCAAAGCATTTTTCATATATATAATCTCATTTGAGCTGAGCCGTGACTGAAAGTAATGTTAGCCACCACTTACTAAGTTGCTACCATGTGCTGATTACACTGCACTTTTGAACCTCACTTAAGTGCTACAACAATTGGATGAGGTGCATACCATGTTATGTTCATCTTACAGTTGTAAAAACTGTAGCTGGCAGAAATTAAGTCGCTTTCCCAGGTCAAACTACGAGTGAGTGACAAAATTGGGAGCTGAATCCAGTTAAGTGTGGCTTCAAGCCCATACTCTTTCTTTAAAGATTTTATGTATTTATTTTTAGACGGCAGGGAAGGGAGTGAGAAAGAGAGGGAGAGAAACATCAATGTGTGGTTTCCTCTTGCACACCCCTTATTGGGGACCTGGCCTGCAACCCAAGCATGTGCCCTGACTAGGAATCGAACCTGCTACTTTCTGGTTTGCAGACCCACGCTCAATCCACTGAGCTACAGCAACAGGGCTCAAGCCCATATTCTTGTAGTATTGTTGTTAATGACAAGTTTAACAATGTCCTGCTCTCAAAAATAATGCCTTTTTATCTTCCTTTCTGTGTTGATCTTTAAATGCTTTAGATAACTTCATAAATAATTATTTAGTGGAAAATTCGACTGAATTAAAATCATGACATAGGCTCAGATTCCCCTAAAAATCCATTAATGTAGAGGTACCTTATATTTTCTGGTAATTTCCCTTTACACAAGTGCTTGCTAAGCGGGATATTATCCCATTCTTCAGGCCTCTTTTTTTACATTCCAAACACCCAGCCCTATATTATAGCCCATCAACATTTTTCTTCTCTTTTCAGGCTGAAGGATAATAAAGAGTTAATCAAGGACGACTTAAAATGGGAAGCCAAATTCCCACTAGCTACACTTGGTCAAGCATTAAATCTTCACAATCACAATGGTATCTGGCAAGCCTCATGATTCATGATGGGGACTCCTTTTGAGGTTTCATATTCCAAAAAGCCAGATCTCTATCAGTTACACTCCAGGTCCCGGCTTCATTGTTTGCACTAACCGATGTTCCCCTTCAAGGAGGGATGACTTTTCAATTTGGAAATGTATTATATGTGCATTAGCTGCTTCTAGGATCTTGTTATTTGTCTACTTGAAAAAAAAAACATGCTGATCGACATGTTTGGGCCATGAAGATCTACTGGGGAAGGCCTACCCCTCTGAACTACACCTATAGTTGTCCAGCTCTGACCATGACTGAGTAGATAAGGTAACTTTTTAGGCTGAATAATAATAAGACCACTTTTTCCACACACACAAGCCACATGTTCCAAACTAAGATAGCTTTACTTCACATACTTTGGAAAAGATCAGTATCCTCTAAGAAGATTAGCTACTACTTTAACTGCTAAATCTTGAAGTCAAGGTAGCATAACACAAAAGCAGTAAATTTCTCACTTGTGTAAATTCTAGTGTGTGCTTGGAAAGGCTTTCCTGAACTCAGTAATGTGGGACCCCAGGCTACAGCAGTCTCTGGTATCTTCAAGACTTGGCTTCCAAGAGCTTCCTGATCATTAGTAGCTAACTGGTAGCTAAACAGTAGCCCATAAACATACCGAAAAATATTAATTAGCAACCAGACAAATGCAAATTAAAGCCTCAATAAGATATCGTTTTATAAGAAAGAGATTGGCAAGATGTAAAAACACTGATAATGCCAAGTGGCTGGCCCAGATCCTTAGCACAACAGACACTGTCATTGCTTTTCCATCTCTTTGGCTACCCCAGACTCGAGTTATGGAAAAGTAAGAGCAGTAAGATAAACTAATGGGGCTAAGTGCTGGCATGTGGTCAGATGGCATAATTTGGTGTGTAGAAATACAAATTCTGAGTCAAAGAGATTTAGCTTTGTATCTAGTTCAGCTCCTTGATAATTTTGTCTCCTTGAACGAACTCTTAGTCTCTCTGAGCTTTACTTTCCTACTCTGTAAAATTCATTAACAGTAATAGCACAATATGAGGACTAGTAGCTAATGAGCACTGAGCTTAGCATAGGTTTACATATTGCACGCACTCCTCAAATACTGGCCATCAAGAGTGAGCAGGCTGAGACAGTATCTGATGATACGGGAGCATCACCAAAAGGATGGAAAAGGCTTCAACAATGTGCAACCAAACAGCGTATGCTTAAGGCTGTAAGTGAATAAAATTGGGAATGAGGGCTCAGCTTCCTGATAGCTGGACTTTGGAATTGCTGAAATTATTGATCTGTTTGGGGGAAATAACTCTTCAGGTGTGTGAGGTTACTTTGCAGGTACAGTATTAATAAAACATTTTTGCCACATACACATAAGCCACATGTTCCCATCCAACTTTAAATAGTAATGAAGCTAATTGTTAGTTACCACCTGTATGCCTATTCCTAACTTTCAATTCTATCGAACTCACAGAGGACAATTTCTTGGACATCCTGAAGCCTGCACAGTTCCCATAATGTTCCTGGGGTTTTAGGGAACCTCAGCAGTCCCTCAACTCCTACAGCATAAAAATGAGCGGAAGAAATTTATCCAACCCTGTCCCAGAAATGTCCTCACTGCCAAAGAGAAGTGAGTAACAGTTGTGATTAATGGAGTGATTGCCAATCACTCTTTTTTTTTTTAAGTTAAAAGTTAAGTTTAGTGCTTTGAAATATGTTTGGCAATCACTCTTAAGAGTACCAGAAGTTCATCTGGAATGTTTTGGAAAACTTAAAAAAAATCTCTAGCACCAGCTCCACTGTTTTTAGTAGCTTGTCAACACCCTGGAAACTGAGGTTTTAGCTGACAAATCTCTGAGGGTGAGTGTTCACTGAATTAGGGTAACACCCAGAGAGTGGGAACCAGGATCTCTCACGGAAGAGGGAAGGGCAGTCACAGCTTTCCTCAGTGATTCCTCTTCTCTTTGTAAGCCCATTTGCCATTCAAGAAACAGTTTGGGCCTCTTTACCAGTGGGCGGTGCTCCCCCTATTTTACCCCACAGCTCTCTTTGATGTAGTTCTAGATGGCACAGTGTGTTTTCTTGTCTACATTACCAGAGGGTAAACTCCCTGAGGGCAGGACTTGTGACTCACTCACCATTGTGTTGGTTCTCAAGACAAAGCTGTGCAAAAGAGAAGGGAAGGGTTTGAATATGCCAACTTAATGTGAAGACCCTCTGCCAGAATAAAAGTGGGTATTCGAAGGAGATGGGAGCAGGAGAGGTAACCATAGCTTTGGAAAACAGATGCAAAAGATAAAGAATTAAATATATGGGCAATGTATAGGGATGGGATCAGAATCTAATTCATGTTCTTCTCCAGTTCCAGCCTGAGCATTTGAGTATATTGAGTGCAATGGTGCACAATGAGAAGGCTGTGGATAGTATGAACACCTTAAAGACTCTGAGTGGTTATTAACTGATGGTTTCAGCACAACTTTTTTTTAATTTAAATTTTATTTTTTCCATAACCATTTAGTCCCTGTATACACCCCTCCCCACCACCATTACCACCCTATTGTCCATATATATGAGTCTTTTTCCTTTTTGCTCAAACCCTCCATCCCCTAACCTCCCCCACCCCTTAGCTGTCATCTTGCTCTCTATAAGCCTGTCTCTATTTTTCCCACAAGTTCTATTTTTTCATTAGATTCCACACATGAGTGAAATCACATGTTATTTGTCTCTGACTGGCCTATTTCACTTAGCATAATGTTCTCCAGATCCATCCATACTGTTACAAAGGGTAAAAGTTTTCTTCTTTTTCACAGCCAAGTAGTATTCCATTGTGTAAATCTCCCGTGGTTGTTATATCTACTCATCTGCTGGTGGACACTTGGGTTGCTTCCATATCTTGGTGATTGTAAATAATGCTGCAATGAACATAGGCGTGCTTATGTTATTTCAAATTAAGTGTTACAGTTTCCTTCAGATATATTAGCAGAAGTGGGATCACTGGGGTCAAAAGTTAGATTCATTTTTAATTTCTTTAAAAGATTTTATTTATTTATTTTTAGAGAGAAGGGAAGGGAGGAGAAAAGGAAGGGGAGAGAAACATCAATGTGTGGTTGCTTCTCACATATCCCCTAGTGGGGACCTAGCCCACAACTCGGGCATGTGCCCTGACTGGGAATCAAACTGGTTACCCTTTGGTTTTCAGCCCAGTGCTCAATCTACTGAGCCTCACCAGCCAGGGATCCATTTTTAATTTTTTGAGGTAACTCCACTCCCATCAACAGTGCAAAAGGGTTCCCCTTTTACATATCCTCACCAGTACTTGTTGCTTGTTGATTTATTGATGAAGCCATACTGACAGGTGTGTGATATCTCATTGTGGTTTTAATTTGCATTTCTCTGATGATTAGTGACATTGAGCATCTTTTCATACATCTATTGGCCACCTGTATGTCCTCTTTGGAGAAGTGTCTATTCAGGCACTTTGCCCATTTTTTAACTGGGTTCTTTGTATTTTTGGTGTTGAGTTTTGTAAGGACTTTATAAATTTTGGATATCAGATGTATCAGCGAATATGCTCTCCCAACTATGGGCTGTGTTTTTATTTTGTTGATGATTGCCTTTGCTGTGCAAAAATATTTTAGTTTGATGTAGTCCCATTTGTTTATTTTTTTCTTTTATTTCCCTTGCCTGGGGAGATATATCCAATAAAATATTGCTATGAGAAATGTCCCAGATTTTGCTGCCTATGTGTTCTATGATGTTCATGGTTTTGGGTCTAATATTTAAGTCTTTGATACATTTTGAATTTATTTTTGTGTATGATACAAAAAGGTGGTCTACTTTCATTTTTCTGTACATATCTGTCCAATTTCCCCAATGCCATTTATTGAATAAACTATCTTTAGCCAATTGTATATACTTGCTTTTTTTGTTGAATATCCATTTTCTATAAAGGAGTGAATTTATTTCTGGGCTCTCTATTCTGTTCCATTCATCTATGTGTCTGTTTTTATGCCAGTACCAGGCTGCTTTGATTACTGTGGCTTTGTAGTATAGCTTGATATTAAGTAGCATGATTCCTCCAACTTTGTTCTTCTTTCTCAGAATTTCTGTTTCTATGCAAGCCTTTTATGGTTCTATGTAAATTTTTGAAATATTTGTCCTAGTTCTGATACCAAATACATCATTGGTATCTTAATAGGAATTGTGTTGAATCTATAGATTGTTTGGGTGGTATGGACATTTTAGTGATATTAATTCTTCCCAAGAACATGGTATCCACTTCTACTTATTTGTGTCTTCTTCAATTTCTTTCTCCGGTGTATTATAATTTTCTGAGTACAGGTGTTTTACATTCTTGGGTAGGTTATTTCTAGGTATTTTATTCTTCGTGAAGCAATTGTGAAAGGGATTGTTCAGCCTGAAAGGAAGCTACAGCCCCAAATCACTTTTAAAAGTGATGAAACCAGGTGACTAAATGTACCAAAGTAGCACCTCCAACAACACTTGGGACAACAAGTTTGGACAGGGGGGCATGGCTGTGGGATTCTGGGAACCTGACAAAGTTCTGAAGGATGAATATCATACCCATAGAGAGGGATGAAAAACAGGCTTTCTTAGCATGTAGGAAGTTTGATTTCATGATGTATACATTCCTTGATATGTTACTGTACACACAATTGTCAACATTTACTCTTGAGGTATTATAAGTATTTTCACATCTACTTTGTAATATACATTATGGATTGTGCCAAAATAGGGACTGAAAATGGGGTATATGGACTCAGATTTTGTATGAAACAATTGAAACGACTGGTTGACTTGGCTGAATGAGGAAAGGGCATGATAGAGCTTGGGCGCTCGGCTAACTGTGACCCAGGCAGATGGTAGATGCTTCATGCAGCGGGTGAGAAGGATTGGGTGATTGTGAAGGCCTTTTTTTTTCATCACCCACAATGAAAATGCCAAAGTAAACATAAAATGAAAAATTAAAAACAATAAAAATGAAAAAAATGAACCTCACACAGAAGGTAGTATTATTACCCTACAAAAGACATAGTCTGAGCAACTATATGTCCAGTGGCATAGAGGCCGGGCTTCTGCCAGTAAATCTATTCATGGCCCAGACACAGATCAGAATGCACACTCTTTCCAGGCAGACAGACACTCGAAGAGTCTAAGTCACACACATGCAGTTCCAAATTGAAAAGTCACTTATCCCCTAGGGGAAGAGTGGGCAGGGGACAGAGATAAGCCAGGACCAGGAAACTGACTCATTAAGTTTGCTTTGCTCCCATATATTTATTTCCTCATGATAAACATAAATAGATAAAGGGACTGTGCCTTAGTCACCTTTTTATCTTCAATGCCCAGCTTTATTCCTGATATATAGTAGGCATAAAACATTTGACTGCTGAATTTATTCTGTGGCCTAAATTTTCTAATTCTAGAATTGCTAATATTCCACTATTTTCCCAATTACTTTGCCTTAACTCTGCCTTTCTGTCTTACTCCTCTTTTCTTCTCACCTCCCTCTTCCCAGAATTCTGAATCCACCCTTCCTACACCATTTCCTCTTTCATACTCATATAACTTCTAAATTAGCTATTATGTAATTTAGAATCTGAAAAACATGAGCCTTAGAGAGCAGTGTTAATGGAATTCTAATAGAAAAAAGTGAAATCAATTATTGAGATGTCTTGGAGTTTTTATCCTTTTGCTTCTCTCTAGAAAGAAAAGGGAAGGAGGGAGAAAGTAGAGAGAGGGAGACTGTTGTTACAATAGGTTGGGCCTTTCATTCCTGCCAGGGGATAGAGCCCCTGGGAAGCTGCAAATACCCACTGCACAATTGGAGAGCCAGTGCCCAGTGGTAGCAGCATGCAGGGACTCTAGATCCATACCACCTGGGTTTAAATTCTGCATCCGCCACTTACCAGTTGTGACCTCAGACAATTTTCTCAGCCTTATGTGCTTCAATTTCCTCACCAGTAAAATAGAGGTAATTTAAAAAAAAAAACTCACAGGCTTATAGTGAAGAGTAAAGTTATACAAAATGCTTAGAACAATGTCTGATATATAGTAAGTACTGTCTAGTGGCAGCTGTTAATACCACTCTGGGAGAGAGGGGTGGTCCCAGTAAGCTCAGGAGATAAACTGAATGGAGAATCTGGATGTGAAACCAGACGTAGTGTGCCCTAGAGGTCACTTCCAAAAAGGACTAGATGTTCTAGGATGGCAAAAGCTAGGCACCGAGGCTTCCACGAACTCCACTTATGCCTATGACAGGCATTTCATATCAACGGTGGAAATTATTCCCTCTGAGCCTGGATGTAGCTTCAGAACTGTTCTAACGATATCGTACCGGACAGTCATCTCCAGCCAATGAGGGTCAAAAAACAAGGTGACACCTATTTTCTATACTTGCTGGAGGCCCAGTATCTAGCCAGTTACCAGGAAGGTGGCCATGGGTCTTTTGGAGGCCAGGTGAAGACCAAATGAACCACCTGGGGGAGGGGGCCTTTCGGTCTATAACCTAACCTCACTGCAGTTCCTTCTACTGATACAAAAAAAAAACAACTATATTTTAAAGCAAAAAATAGGGGAACTTCCATAAGAATAACATGACTCTGACACCAAGACCAAGTACCTATTCACACAAATGTGAAAACAAGAAACACTCCAAGTGTCTAATGAACACTTAGTTACTTTCTTCATTTTCCAGTGCTTGGGCCAGATCCTCAATGTTTTCTTTTCAAAAATCCTACTTCTCCTTACTGCATTTATTTTATTGGGTCTTCTCAAAAGTAGTTTGGTTTTTTTTGGGGGGGGGATGGGAACAGACCCAGAATGATGACTGATACTGAGTTAGTCAGAAATTGATGCTGAGAGCCATTACAATGGCTTGAGTGGATGGAGCCGGGCACACTGGGAATTTGAATTTCTCTTTTCAGGAAAGAAAGAATCAGCCTGTTTTTCCCGCATTGGACAGTCATATATATTAATATGCTCATCTGCCTGTGTCTGCATTTGCCCATCTAGATCCTTGTGGTAGAATAAGCACAAACCACAAATTATAACTAAAGCCCATCCTCATAAAGACTCGATGAACCTGTTTTCCAAAAGCCTCTACTTAATTCCTACCCCTGGGGGAAATTTTGCTTGTGGAGGCATTGACAGAGGAGGGGAAACCTGACCCTGAATCTGATGGAGAACGAGTGGTATTTTTTTCCTGCACTGTTGCAATGGGCTGACTGTGCTTAGCAGCCTTACTTTTCTTTGGACTTTGCATCTCCTGACTAGTTGATTTAACCCATGCCCATCAGACAGCCACATGTGATCCACCAAAGGCGTTGGGAATGAAGGCTGCCTTTAGAGGCTCCAATTCTGGTAGCTTCGGATCCTCAACTCATAAGGGGGTGCTCAACAACATAGGCAAGTGGCCACCTCTAGAGGGAGCTAACTTCACTTAGTTCATAACAATCATGGACAAGAAATCGTCACACAGGAAATTTTTTCAGCATCTATAGGAGTTGATAAATGAGGATATTGTCCCTATTTCCCTGTTTTAAGGGGACCCTAAAATGATGCCAGAGGGCAGTCGTGTGGGAAGGCAACCAATCCATGAATCAGAAGAAGGCTACTTGCAAAGAACAGAGTTTTGTAGCCTTCTCAGCTCCTAAGCACCAAATGAAGGGAAAAAAAATACGACTGCACTTGGCTTTTCCAAATCCATTTCAAAAGGATGTTTTCTTCTTCCAATTTCCCTTATTGTTGCTTTAATGTATCTGATTGCACCTCAGTAAAACATTAGCAATTATGATTGTATGAAAAGGAAGCTATATGGAGAACAAAGAGTCTGACTGGAACTTTATACTTGACCAATTTTACGACATTTTCAACTTAATATTTATATTTCCCCCAAGACACAGAAGTTTGGGGTAGTGGGCTCTAACTAATGCGAGGCTGGGAAACAGCTGTGTGGAATCTGCTCTCCTCTACATTTTGTTAAGACTTGGCTGATTCTCGGCAACATTTCAAAGCTTCCATACAATACACAGCTAAACAGAACAGTAAATAATGAGCACCAATGGACTCAGACAGAAAAGGCATAGCTTCAGGCTGACAGCTAACAAATGAACCATTTTCTACAGGTAAATGGGTCTCCTGAATTATAGCCTGGGAAGGAGAGAAATAAGGAGGCAATGCTGTCAGCCTGTTGTAACCCTGAGCTCCCAGAGGTATTTGGTAGATACAGTACAGCAAGGGCAGGAAGAGTGTGGCTGGGGTTGGCAAAAGGACTGCCAGAGGCCCAGCTGCCCCGTGAAAGGAGCTCAGTTGCTTTACAATATCCAAGGGAGAATAAATACCAGGTCTCAGCCAGATAAGAAATAACCTTCTTTAGCAATCCCAAAACATCTGTACACCCAAATGCAAAAGGCATATCAGGCTATGGACTAGGGGACTCAGTTTATGCTAAAAAAGAAGTCTCCTGTGTTCTAATTAGTGAACTGAACAGACTTAAAGAATGACTGGGATCAAGAAAATTTTTTTGAGTAACTATAGGACTGCATTTCACCTGCAGTCACTCTGAGACCAAAGAACATACTGGGGCAGCGGGGGGGTTGGGGGGGAGGGTTAAGAAACTGGAGTCAAAGTACATTAGAAATCTTTTGTCTCAGAACAACATTATCCTTGCAAAAACTACACTGACCTCTAAAGAGAAAGTGAAAACTGCGTAAGGTGATAACATGCTTAGCTGAGACCCCTGTGGAATCACACTCGAATCAGAGTAATGGCCTCCCAACCCAGGGTCTTACCTCTCTGTGGGGGCAACTTTGCCAGCAAGTCCCCCCGTCCACCACAGATGAAAGTGAAACTACCAAGACATGATCTGCTTGGGGAGGAGAGGTGGCTAATCTCTCAGAGGAGAAAGGCCAGGAGCCCCTTCCTCAACGGCTTTTATTGGGTTGTAATACACAGGAATACAGGTGGCAAGGATCAAACAGTAGATAACATTTCAAAGAAATCTGAGAGCTTAGTCTGAGTCAGTGTCCATCAGGAAAGGGGGATGCAGAAACTTTGGGAGACATACTCATTTCCTGCTCGGACCCTTAACATATGAATGAAAGCATGCTTAGCAAAGCAGGTTTCACAGGACTTTTAGGAATTCTTTCTTATGCCCGATCACCCCTATCCTGCTTTAGCTGGGCTAGGGGCTGCACTGCCTCCCCCATCACAGGTTTTCAGGCTTAAGTGGATTAGAGCCAGGAAGTGCTTCTCCCAGAGGACATAGGGTCTCAGGCTATGTCAGAATAATCAGGGGGTGAGGGTCCATCACTCCCTCTTTGTTGCAGCCCCCAGAGTCTTTCCATGATGGCCTCCCAAGTGATCATGCCTGGCTTAGGTTGCCCCTCTGTCTGAGGAGTCTTACCCATCATGGACTAACTGACCATGCTTTGTGGGTGAGGGGAGGAAGCAGAGGCAGCGTTTGCTACCAGAGACAAGCTTTTGTCTCCTTAGTGGCTCACAAATCAGAGGTCCCTCACTCAGCCTTAGGCATGGGCGGGGGTGGGGGGCAGTTACAACTCCTGAAACCAGGCAGAGCAGTTCCCAACACCTCTCCTGACCGCTCCCCCAGGTTTTCCTGCATAATGGCTGGGCATTCATCTCCCCAAATTTTCCTTCTGTCATCCTGTGCTCAGGAGAGGTTAAATGCATCCTCACTGCAACTCGTGAGAAGTCAATTTCACTTATCTGACTGTCCTTCCTCCTCAGAATTGAACTTGGCTCAGGTCAAGATATTATTCACTTACTCTTGGACCAACAAGACATGAGGAGGCCCAGCAAGAGCAAAAAAAGGACGTGGGCATCAGTTGAACAGTGGCAGGTCTCACTGATTTTCTCAGCCCGTCTGTAAAACAAGGATAATACCAAACCACAGAGCAGTCGCCATGACAAAATGGCAACATGTGTCTAAAGTGCCTGGAATCACACTGCCCAGAACTCGCTAAAAAATTCATTGATAATATTTTGTGCTAATTAATCACTTAATGTTTTCTAAATTGTCTATATATGCTATTTATACTTTAATACTTTTGTATAATTTTTATAAAAAATAAAAGCCCATTCTATTACCTTATCAAAACTAGAGAACACCAAAATGTGTCTCAGGGAAACCGATAGGATTCTTTTTTTTTTTTCCAAATACGTATTTTTTATCCTCACCCAAAAACATGCTTATTGACTTTTTTTTACAGAGCAGAAGAGAAGGCAAGAGAGAAATATCAGTGTGAGAGCGAAACATCGATCGGTTGCCTTTCATACATGACCCTTGAGCAGGAACTGACCCCACAACCTAGGCGTGTGACCTGATCAGGAATCAAACCCACAATCTTCTGGTTTACAGGACAATGCTCCAATCAACTGAGCCACACTGGCCAGGGTGGAAACCAGCAGGATTCTGACGAGACAGGACGGGGCCTGGAGAAGTCCTGAGAATGGGTAGCAAGCAATAGTTGTTGGTTCGTCTCCTTTTGTATGTAAATTAGCTACCTAAGCTCTTTCTGTCTTCTACATTTTCTGTGTCATCTAAGCTACGCTGTAACTTCAAATAGTAATGGCAGCTCTATAGAATGGTCCAAATAGAAGACACCAGCTTCAACAGACACAGAAGCCCACCTCAGAGAAAGTTCAGACATATCGAAGTTACTGTTTTGGACTGATAGGCCCTGCTTATACAGTTCATATTTTCTTTAACCTATCTTACAGTGTGACAAGGCTGATATTGCACA
The DNA here is from genome assembly GCF_014824575.4 of Sturnira hondurensis. Taxonomy (NCBI): domain Eukaryota; kingdom Metazoa; phylum Chordata; class Mammalia; order Chiroptera; family Phyllostomidae; genus Sturnira; species Sturnira hondurensis. The sequence goes on from NW_028075269.1 coordinate 7,876,228, forward strand.
GCTGGCTGTACCCCTTCTAAGTTCTTCGTCAGAAGACATGTTTTACATGACCATGGCTTACATCCACTTTGTGGTAATATCAGGTGAGCTGGGCAGGAGGTTATATGGACAGCATTTGCCAAGTATCCCATTCTGTCTTCTTACATTTTTTTCTCCAAGAAGCTGAACTCCCATTTGGCTATTCCGGTTTCTTTATGAAACTGAGGTAAGTTTTCATCTTCAGAGAAATCATTGAAAAGGGAAATGAAATTGAAAAGGGGGTTAGATGATGGTCATCTTCTTGCTGCCCAGTTTCAAATGTCTGCTAATCTTCAGGGCATACAAGACATGGAAAGATCTTCAGGGCATAATAAACACAGAAATGATAACATCTAAGTAGAGGAGCACGGAAGCAAATTTAGGATCAGAACAAGAGATGATATTAAGAAAAGAGAAGATGACTGATAAGTGGGAATAGTGGATTTGTTCTATTGAAAAAATCAGTATATTCTGGAAACAGCAGAGCCAAGAAGTTTTCATTAATATACTCCTTGAGATGCAGAGTACCAAAAAGAACTCTGCTCTTAACTTTGTATACAACTCAGAAAAATGAATGCTGGCTGAAGAGGAATCAAGAATACAATAATTCACTACAATGAATATTTTAGGCAGTTAAATAGAAAACTTTATTATGAAACCAAATGTCTGATTATACATATGAAGAGACCTGCTGTCCAAGTGGTGTGGGGAAATGTAAAAAAAAAAAACAAAACTATCTCGCTTAACTTTACATTCACCTTTTTGTACCTCACAAACTGATCCAGTCAGGAGAAAAGATCATGGGTCTTTTTGAGCCTAGGGTCCACCGCATCATAAACATAGGGTGATGCGGACCCTGGCCCGCAGGGTCAGTGTGTTGTGGCTGTGACGAACAAATGCACATGGACTATTGAAGTCCTGTAGAGAAAAAGGGACAGCATGGCCACTCTCTAAATCAGAGGGCCCTGACCTGGACAGGCCAGGACAGGCTTTTATTGCTTTTCTGGGTACATTATATTGAGGATGGTCCTCATTTACCATGCACAGGTTCCCTATGGGTGATTACCTTTCACAGATAACGAAGGAAAGAATGTTGCTAATTACTTCAAAGAGAAGGATGTTGCAGATCAAGGGGAAAAGTGGTTGAACTGGTTACACTCCATACTTGGGAGATTTAGCACAGATTTTAGGAAGTTACTTTAGAGATACCCAGTAAATATTTTCTGCCTCAATCCAGGGTGAGGGAGTTTTAGCAAAAGCAAGTCTCATAGCAGCCTAGGTATAATGCAGACCTGATTCCCCACCAGAAAACCTATCTGTGAGAGTGAGTCCTGTGTGCCAGACCTCACTCCCCATGGGCCTTTCTGAGTGGGGGCTGGGCTACATTTCTCACACCATTCAAAACAGTCCCCCATAATAAGGTTTGTTTAAACCAAAACTGTGTGGAGCTATTGCTTTAACGGAGTCTGATAGAGAGGGCCAGAAACCCCAGTACGACTCAGACTTGGGAGAAAAATATTAACTTTCAGGACATGCCTTACACGGAAAATTAAACAGAGACTCTGAGGGAGCTTGAATTTTCAAAAAGAAATAGCTTGAGCAATTTGAAGCATTAGTTTACTGGAGCCCACTACAAGAAGAGGATTTTAGTAAGTTTCCAAATAAACCTTAGAGATCCAAATTAAATAAGTTGTTATTAGAGACTTGGAAGATTCAGAGTATCAAAAGCTCTTGCCATATTCTTGCACACACCTTTTACTTTTCAGCATCTCTACTTTCTTCAGTGTCTCTCTTTTCTTGTATTCCCATACTAAGCATTCCTGACCCTTTCTTTGAGAGAGTTATATAAGAACTCACTATCCCATAGAGGAAGTACAACCATTCTTTCAAATGTTTGTTCTATTTTGTTGTTGGTTCATTTTGTGTCCTCTCCAAGAAAATTTTGCCTTTGACAAGTCACGAAGACATGCACCTATGTCTTCCTGTAGAAGCTTTATAACTCCAGCTTTAATATTTCATGATCCATCTTGAATTAATTTGTACACATAATGAAAGGTAAAAGCAGACATTAATTTTCCTCTTCCTATTGAATTGCCTTGGCAACGACATTGAAAATTAGGTGACCATCTATTGTGGGTTTATTTTGGGGCTCTATTTTGTCCTGATGTTGTGTTTATGTGTTTTTAAGCCAGCTCCACATTTCCTTTATTACTGTAAAATTTATAGTAATCCACTATAGATTTCACAGATAGCCTGATGCAGAGGCCAAAGACATAAGTTCTAGAGCCAACTTTGGCATTGTCTAGTTGTGAAATTTTGAACAAGTCATCCAATTCCGCCATGCCTTAATTTATTGACATGCAAAATAAAAGGGAGATCCAGGATGCAAACTGAAATACTTGCAGATAATTTCAGGTCAATTGATCTGGAAGTCACAACACAATAAGGAGTGATGGAAGGGTACCAAAATCCATGTCCCGGCTAAAGACGAAAGTTACCATGCAATTAATTCTAGCTTGCAGGAATGTGAGCTTGCTGATGCCAGATCTTCTGATGTTTCCAGTGAAGCCAGAAATCTGCATTTTTATTTGAAGTCTTCTGACATTTAAAGCATCGTGCAAGCTAAAGAAAACACAGATTCTCAGCCCTTGAGCTGCCAGTTTGAGACCCATGAGCTCGCAAACCTCTCAGAATGCTGACACTTTTTTAAAGAGTTATTGTGAAGAATAAATGACATAACATGAAAATGCCTAGCACTGTGCCCAGTATATAATAGATATTTAGTACATAATAAATATTCTATCTTTCCTCCCACCTTAAACATTCCATGATTTTTATTCCAGATCTCTATCGTAGGCCTGCTCTTATAAACTAAGAGCAATTTCCTCACACAGGTCCAACTATAGGTTACTCACTGTTGAGTTCACAGTCTATCCTGTGTTGCCTCTCCAGAATTTTCTACACCTTCCCCAACCCAGTCTGTGCCCAGATAGGCTGAATTATGTGATCTTCATGACGGGCTTTTTTTTCTCACTGGCCAAGGGGCACATCCACAAAAGGAGAAGAGTGAGATCAGAGTGTGTATTCCTCCAGTGCCCTACCTGCTGAGTCACCAGAGTTGATTGTGGCCTAGAGCCATAGCTTTTTTCAGACTGCTCCCATAGACAACCATCTCTTGGGTTCCATTAACCATTTTCTTTCAGGAAAGAAGTGGTTAATAGTTCTCACATTCTTTTAAACCCTGTTCACTCCCTTCAACAAATTATTCAACTTGAGTGTGCTGTATCATCTTGTGCACAGACACTGCCTAATATTCCAGCACCTCACTCCAAGTAAAATTCCCTGCTCTGTTCCTTTTCTCAATCAATGGTGCCCTTATTCTGCCAATTATCCAGCCTTAAAATAGTGATCCGCTAATGAAAAGGAAGGTTCTCATGGCACTTCAAATGCCTGACTTATCCCTAAGGATGAGCCAGGAAAAAGGCAAGAAATTCCACCCCAAAAGTGTAAGAGGATTGGCTAAGTTCATGGACACCGAGGTAGCCACAATGTCTGAAATGGAATTTCAAAGGGAATAATGCTTAATGCTTTTGTGGCTGCAATTTCTTTCCCCCCTTTATTTAACCAGGCGAGAAGGTTCGGAGCTGCTTTGTGTAATACTTCTTTCTCTCCTTTGTGAACATTTTCTCTTCATTCGTGCCTGGAACCACCTGCACTTTTCTCCTTGCACCAGGTACACCTGAACTGGTCTTCCCAGCCATCAGTGAGAGATCTCCTCCCGGGCTGGACAAAATCAACATAGAAAGCTGTGTAGCCGGCTTTGGGTCTAAGCTATATATAGGCTGCTTCTTGTGTCTTACAAAGTTTTCCACATGGTTCACCCCAGCTTTACTGCAATTTTGCACTGGAATTTCAAGCAGAATTCTCTGCTAACAATAGTATTACTCTACGTCCTCTTGCCTCCTTTTTATGTATCTTCCTCAGTGGCCTCAGCAGCAGGACGTTTGGATGGACCACGGCAGAATTTGTGGACTCCTGATTATACTAGTATAAAATTCCAATGGAACATAAAATCAGTACAAAACATTAGCCATCAATTTTCACTCACGATTATTCTTTATTGTGAGTGCTCACTCCACCACACGCCCTTTGTTTCTTGCTTCAAAACGCCACTCCTATCTGTCTCCTGTTCTGCTGCAGTTTTACCTCCACTCTGTTTGTCTTGGGCTTGACCCACCACATCAATCCAGTTAAAGGAACCTCTGCCCTGTCCCCTGCATCCTGCCCATTTCTGCCAGGTTCACCATTCTTATAGAATGTTTCTACCATAACTCTTTATTACACATGACTTCGGATATCAATTCCACAGCACAGGTTTCCCCACAACATGCGCAGCCAATCTCAGTGTCCTGAAGATAGGAGGGGAAAGGAGCAATCTTCTCAGGGTTTCTTCTACACGCCACGCTTGTTCTCCTTCCTTCATATGTCATGTCGGCTTCCTTCTACTCAGCTCATATTCTACTTTCTCAATAAAACCTTCACTTCTTTAACCAATATTTAACTCTTCCTACAAGTGCACATGACATGTTTCATCCCTTCCATATAATACGACCATTAAATTCACATTATCTTAGGTTGTTTCCAATTGCTTTAGGTATATTTGCATTAAGTACGTTACTTAATGCTAATGGTAGGGTTTTTTTATGATAGTGTAATGAGGGGAACTTGAAAATGTTCCCATCTTGACTTTAGTCCCCTTATTTGTTCCTCCTCCTCAGGACTCAATGAAATATTTTGAACAAAGGGCAATGACAGATGAGAATTCAGATTGCATGTTGTGGTGATCAGACTTACATGCCAGTTTGCCTAAGCTGCCATCCCCAGTTATTCAAATCTAGATGTTGCGAAGATATTTGACAGATGTGATTAAAGTTCACAATCCGTTCGCTTTAAATAATGGGGTCACCCTAGGTAGTAGAGGCAGGTTTGGTCTAGCCCATTGAAAGGCTGTGAGAGCGGAGCTGAGGTTACGCAGGGAAGAAATTCCAGCTGCGGACACCAGCCTCAGCCTGTGTCCCAGAGTGGAATTCCAGCCTGCGCCTCCTGACAGCTGGCTCTATGGACTTTGCGCTTGTCTAGCCAATCCTTACGATGGCTTAAGCCCATTTCCAGCAATAAATCTCTTAAAATATGTTTTCTGTTTCTCTGATTTAACAGATTTTGGTACCTGTTTGTGGGATGTGGGTGCAACAAATAATGAAAGAATGTGGACGTGCCTCTGGGGTTGGAAAACCACAGAGGCTGGTTGAATTTTGAGCAGAATCACAGAAAACGTCTATACTGCCTCGAACAGACTGTCACTAGAGAGATGGATATTCATCACTCTGCTAGTGAGGATTCAGAAGGAAGCAAGGACTCTGGTAGAGAAAGTCTGCATCACCTTGGAGAATACCTGAATCTGTACAGAAAGACCATTGGTAGAAATACAGACATTATAGGCTATGTAACATCTCTGGGAAGAACTCGGACGGTCATGAGGGACCTTTGAGGACCACAGAAAAATGTGTCCTGTTATATAATGGCAAAAAGTTTAGTGGGTTTGTGTCCTATCAGGAAGCAGAATTTATGAGCAGTGAACTTGGACATTTAGCTGAGAAATTTTACAAGTAAATTGTTGAAGGTTCAGATTGGTTTTTTTTTCTTAATGCATATAGTAAAATGTGAGAAGAAAGAGATACACTGACAGAATTAGTCAACAAAAAGAAACCAGGACTTGATTTGGAAAATTCTGTCTGCCTGTTACAGAACCCCAGCCTAGATTGTTCTAGAACAGCTGTAGGGCCTGACGGCCCACCACCAAGAAGTATGACTCATAATGCCAGGGTTTGGTGAAAAGGAAAGTAATTGTTTATTTAAAAGTTATACAAATTTGGAATAATGGCAGAATTCTATTGTTAAGTCCCACTCCCTTTAAATACCTAAAACACACAGTTCTGCCTCTCTCTCGGCCAAACCAGGCCAGGTTCAGAATATGTCAGTCAGAGGTGCCATCTTTCAGAAAAACAGAAGTCCACCGCTCAGCACTCCCAGTCACAGTTCAGCATCCCAGGCATCTCCCATTAACCCGTGCTTAGCTGTGTAAGGCCCTGCAGTTCCATCAGCTGTGCCGTCATGTCCTCCCAGGCAGGTTTCCCAGGAGGTCTCCTCTTTCTTCCTCCAGCGTTTAATCCGAAACTACATGACATCTCCTTACTCCGAACCACATGGCACCTCCTTATACACCAGACCTCATGGTGGGCCAGTGGGAGCCCTTCTACACCCTTTCAAACTGCATGGCTGCCCCACCATGGCTGGCTCCCCTAATTTTAAATGCTGACCTGGGGCTTCCTGCATGACTTCCTGCATGACTTCATACTCGGCACTGTACATACTGAAGGTCATGTGGGCCTTTACCCAGGCGGTAGCTTCCCTTCAGGAAAGACACAGCTATCATGGGCCATTGTAATGCAAAGTGTCTTAATCACAGTATCATCCCCTTCCATCATCCACAAACCGTGGATGTAGGGACTTTGGGGACCTCTTACCCTGTACCCTGTTTCATACCCAGATTGCAAAAGATGCTAAAATTACAAGATTCACTGTCAGGAAAGCCTGCTCTGGAGAGGAAGCCAATAGTGTGGCTGAACAACCTTCCACTAGTGCTTCAGAAGAATCAAATATCAGACTATTCAATCACACAGAGGACTCACGAAGGATCAGACCTATGACTCCTGGATCTCCTTAGTCATCTAAGCAAAGGCCCAAAATATAGAAGGCATTACCCAAAAATGATCCATGGAGGATCCTCTTATCTAATAAAATAAATCCTGAGATATACCCAGGAGACCCAGAAAGATCTGGAGAATTTTATACCATCAAAAACACTCCCAGCCTAGACTGAGAGGAACGGCGAGAGGATGAAATATCGAAGCCTTTGTTGAAGTCCCAACATTCTACAGGCAGGAAACAGGATGATAAAACCACTCCGCTCAAACATACGCGAACCTCCATAAAAAAAAGGAAGAAAATGACTCAGACTGGGGAACCCTGGGCCCAGGACACAAAACCTCAAGGTCACAGGAGATCATCCTGAAGCCTTGAAATTGAGTGGAACCTTCCCCGCTGCATCTCTGCTCTGCTGGGGACTGGTGGGTCCTTCCCCTCCCGATCCCTCCCCTTTTCAGTGGGGTGGTCTGTGCCTGTACCAGCAGAGACCACCAACTGGCAGCCTACGCCTGTACCTCCATTGTATTTCGAGAGCACACACCTTGCTGTCTCCTTTCACAGGCCCACACGAGTCCTATCCCTGCTTGATGCAGGGGATTTGGATGACAAGATTTGGGACTTGCGAACTGATAAGTTCAGAATGAGATTTTTCACTATGAGTTGATGATGTAATGAGGGTGTTGGGATAGGGCGAATGTATTTTGTATGCAGGAAAGACATATACATCTTTGGGAACCAAAGGGCAAACTGTAGTAAACAAAATTAATGACCCACTAGAGATGCCCATGCTCTAGTCCACAGGGCATGTGAATACGTCTCTTATATTGCAAAACAGACTTTACTAAATGTGATTCATTTGAGGGTCTGGAGGGGGGGGAATTATCTGTACTATCCAATAGGCCCCAGGGAATCACAAACACCCTCATAAGAGAGGCAGGAGCGTCAGAGGCCAGAGAAAGGAGATACAAGTATAGGAGCCAAGAGGCAGAAACGGAGATTTAAAGGTCCTCTACTTTCTGGCTTTAAAGATGGAGAAAGAGGACACAAACCCCCCTCAAAATGCACATGGCCTCTGGCATCTGGAAAAGACGAGGAAAGGGTATGCTCCAGGGGAGTGTGACCCTGCTAACACTTTGATCACATCCCACTGAAACCTGCTTTATACTTCTACTCTCCTGAACTAGCAAGCTTGTGGTAATTTGTTATAACCATGTACTAAACAATGTACCTCTTATTCCTAGCTGGGCTTCATTCCTAATCCCCAGTGTAAACCTCTCTAGTAATCTGGGTAATCTGGGTCCTGGCTTGAAACTTGGGAGGACTCTTGTAAAGCCAAATTTACTATTAGGCGCCCAAAACTGGGTCAGTGAGAGCTCATATGTATATGAGATAAGAAAGAGAGAGAAACAGAGAGAACGAATACACCAAACATTCTGCCAGGCAGAGTTATCTTTAAGCTCTGCTACATGGATAGAGAGAGTAATAGAGTCAAACTTGTAAATTCATGCATTTCTAACCTATATTGAGGCGTGGCTGCACCTCCTATTACACAGCGCTCCATCACAGTCTTGAATTATAATCTGGCCAGATTATTAGTTTAAATATTCAAAAGCCTTGGATCGGTGTGGACTGCATGGATTTGAACCCCAACTCACCACTGCGACCTAGAGCAAGATGCACTTACCTCATTGTGCCACAACTATCTGAAAAATTACAGTAGTGACTGTCCCTTTCTTACAGGACCATTGTGACAAAAGATTGTCAGTGATACAGTTTAACACTGTTACGGAGGGAAGGGGGTATACAGAAAGAAAGGCTTACCCAGGTAGGGCGACATTAAAATAATGCTGAACAACGTGCCACATGTGGCTGGACTCAGTGCGTTCTGACTGCACACTTGTTTAACAAGTGTTTCACTGTACCAGCTGCCCTGGTTTTTCCTGTAATTGACAAAGAGATCAGATCTGGGCGGAATGTAGAAACAAACCCAAATAACTCTGCTAACTCAATGAGAAGATCCCAGAAATGAGGATCAGCAGGGCCTATGAACTCTCGTAGGTTACCCTCTCTAGTTTCTGGAAGGCCAGGACTTACTCTGATTAATGTGTCAGAAATACCATTTCAAATCTTGGCTTATGCCCTTGAGATACGAATTTATTTCTGTAAAATAACTTTTCTCCCAGGGTCACTCTCCAGAGAAAATGAATAAGTGTCATGTTAAATTCTTCCATAGCTGAAGCCTACAAACTGAAGTCAATAAGGATCAAGAGTTTGGCTCTGCTGTGACCAAGACCAGCCTTATAGGGAAGCAGACTTGGTGGCACCTTCCTAGTACGGATGTAAGAGGCAGAGACAATATCCAACTTGTTCCCGGATTTCCATCTAGCTACCTCTTAGAGAGCATCTTGCACCTAGGATTTCAGCTATGCCTTCCTATTATCTTATTCATAAATTCATTTGTTCATTCATTCATTCTTCAAGCACTTATTGAGTACCAGCTAAAACACACACACACAGTGAATCCTGTGCACGTTAGAAATTCAGTAATAAAAAATTGGCCCCGTCCTTAAGAAGCAAAGATATTAGAGCTCTTACTAGACATGGGGATACCATGTTTCTGCTTCACATGGTATTGTGAGGATTAAATGAAATAATAAATATAAAGTCCTTTCACAATTCTGGGCACGTGATCAATAACCATTTCTTGTTACTAATTATCATCAGCACTGGTAGAGCTATAAGAAACTAGAGAACTTCAAACCCGGTGGCTCCCAAACTTTCTCATGCACAAGAACCACCTAAAGGGCCTGCTTATGAAAACCCTGCATGCTGGGTTCCACCCCCAGCGTGTCTGATTCCACAGGCCTGTGGTGGGGCACCAGAATGTTTCTAACAGGTTCCCAGCTGATGTGGATGCTGCTTGGCTGGGGTCACACTTTGAGAACTCAGCTCCCCTCCGGCCTCCTCCTTTTACGAATGAGGAACTCAGGCTCAAGAGAATTGAACTGATTCGCTCAAATACGTATCACTAAGTAGCTGTTCTGACCCTCTCTCTCATCATTACTCTGCGGCTCCTCTCTGACACCTACATATCATATCAGAGTCTTTCACTGACTTAACCTTACAAAAAGCAGTATGTGGGTAGGTACTACAGGTGCTGTACATTTCAGTACATGAGACAGGTGATAGGGGGGCAGAACCTCTGGACAGGCAGGCTATCGAGGTGGTCATCCAAGCATCAAATCATCAACCAGTTTGAAAACCACTTGCTTTAGTTACCTCTTTCTGGGTAACAGTGCCTCGCTCCAATTTATTTTTCTTTTTTAAGTCACACTCCTCCACAAGGTGGAAGACCCTGGGCTTTGGCAAGCAGAAGCCTCGAACCTAGAAGCACAAAGAGTGGACCTGTACTATCTCAGTTTCTGTGCATGAGAAATCCAGGCATGGGTTCCCTGGATACTATGCTTTGGGGTCTCTCACAATGCTGCCATCAAGGTGTTGGGTCAGGCTGAGGTCTCATCTGAAGGCTTGACCGAGCAAAGTTCGCCTACGTGGTTTTTTTGGAGGATTCTGTTCATCAGGGCTTTTGGACTGAGAGCCTCAGTTCCTCACTTCCTACTGGCCAGAGGCTTCCCTCAGTTCTTTACCAGGTGGGCCTCTCCAATATAATAGCTCACTTCAAAGCCAGAGAGATAGAGGTAGAGAGAGTGTGCTGGCAAGATGGAAGTCGAGATCTTTTGAGACTTAATCATGAAAGTGATATCCCATCATCTCGGCCATATTCTATTGGTTCTAAGCAAGTCCTGGATTCAGCCCATTTTCAAGGCAACAGGATGACTGAAAGGTATAAATACTGGCAGTGGAGATGACTGAGGGCCATGTCCAAAGTTATCTGCCACACCGCTTATGTAAACCAAACTTCTCATTTCACAGATGAGGAAACTGAGGCTCAGAGATAGCAGTGGCTTGAATGAGATCACGCAGACAGTCAACATTCCTGACTAGAACCTTAGTGCGATTACTATATACATCAGCACAAAATTTCCTTCACTTGATCTCTATTGTAAACATTACAAATGATACATTGATTAAAAACAAACAACAAAAAAAGTGCTCTGATGAAATACCCAAACTGTAATTCACATAGAATTTGGAAAGCATTTGCCTAATCACTGTAATCAAGAACCCAAGACACAAACATACAATGTAACAGTTGCAACAAACAATCATTTATCTGGTGCTTTGTACAAATAACACAAAAATAACCATTTTCTTTTGGATCTCATCCATACTCTAGGAGGAAATGTCCCTATCCCTTTACCAAGAAAATGTATATCTCTTCTTGGCGCTCTGAGGCTCGCCTGTATCTTGCTGTATATCTACAAGGTACAACTAAATGTACCTTGTAGATATATATCATAGACCTCCTCAAGTAATACTATTCCCCAGACAGCTGACTAGAAAAGCCTAAATATACTCATTTCAGTTTCAGTAAACATTTATTTACCACTAACTGTATGCAAGGTATAGGCCAGGCTCTAAAGAATCAGAGGTGAATAAGACAAAAAGGAGCTATTGCTCTAACAGTCCTTCAGATCTACTAGAGAAAACAAACATGTTTTAAACATTACAGGTAATTAATTAGCATGCAAAATGTTTTGAAGATAGAATACAGAGTGCTATGGGAGAATATAACAGCGGGATCAAACCTAAAAAGAGGGTATAAGAAGTGATAATTAAGCTGAGATCTGAACAACGCATAAAAATTTGGATATTCCGTTCCCTCATCTAGGCCCCCTGGGAAAACAAGAGTATTCCAAGGTGAGGAAGCTCATTTTATTGATAAGATCAAATCACAGAAAACAGAAAACAAACAATACAGACCATCTTTACACAAGATTGAGAACTAGCAAAACAGCATCATTTGTTTGTATGCAGTTGCAGCAACAGTGTTAACTGAGCCCTTGGGGCTGTGACATTCTTCCAGAGCTCACCTCACTGCTAGTGGAAGGACTATCTCCAGAGAGCAGAACTCATGGGTTGCCCTTTTTCTTACTTAAAAAGCAGTTACTGATTGGGACAATTTCCCAAATTTACAAAACAAAGGTAGGCCAGGGGCATGCCCCATGGGTTGAAAAGGGTTATGCAAGAGAGCTGCATACTTTTCGTAGGGAACAGACTCCAAGGGGGGAATCAATGGCCCAAAGGAGAGGTTTTAAAGATTAATCATTGGTAATTGTCATTAATGATGAGTCATTAGCGATAAATCATTCATAATCTCCTTCCTGACAATGGTGGATAAAGGGATGCATCAGAACACAGAGCTCTGAGTAAACTGGGGTGTCAGCCACTCAGGAGAACTGGGCCCCAGGACTACCTCGAGGGTAACACATTGGCTGAAGAAAATTTTTCCAAAGCATTTTTGCAGTGACACCTAGTGGACATTAAAATTACTGCACAACAGTCCCAACATCTGAGTTCTATTTTTTTGCTCTAGCTCAGGCAAAAATGTCTATTCCAGCTCTAAAGTTTCAAACCACCTTTATTCAGTAAGTAACACCAAACATCTTTTCTTGGTGAGGGTGGCATTATAATGACCTCTGAGTCTCCTTTATCTATAATCTGGAGAGAAACAATAACTACTTCTCATGGTTGTAATGTGGATAAAACTAGTTTTTCATACTCAGTAAACTCAGATAGTCCTCTTAGCAATATGTGGAGGCTATGTCTTCTCAGGCAAGAGAAACAAATAAAAAATAAACAAATTGAACTCTATAAAACTAAAAATTTTTTTACAGAGAAGAAAACCATCAAAAAACGAAAGGACAACCTACCAAAAGAAAGAATATATCCCCAGTGGCACATTTGATAAGGGGTTAATAACCAAAAATACATAAGGAACTCATACAACTCAACACCAACAAAACAAGAATAAAAAAAGCAATTGACTGAAAAATGGGCAGAGGACCTGAATAGGCCTTTCTCCCAACAGGAGGATACAGAGGGCCAACAGACACATGAAAAGATGCTCAGCACCACTAATCATCAGAGAGATGAAAGTTAAAACCACAATGAGATACCACCTCACACTTGTCAGAATGACTATCATCAATAAACCAACAAGAAGTGTTGGCGAAGATGTAGAGAAAAGGGAACCCTGGTGGTGGGATTGTAAACTGATGTAGCCACTATGGAAAATCATACGGAGCTTCATCAAAAAAATTAAGAATAGAACTAGCTTATGACCCAGCAATTCCACTTCAGGACATTTATCTGAAGAAACCCAAAACACCAATTCAAGAAGATATATGCACTCCTATGTTCATTGCAGCATTATCCAAAATAGCCAAAACATGAAGGCAATCTAAGCATCCATTGATATACAAATAGATAAAGATGTGTTCCACATAGAGGGGGAATATTACTTGGCCGTGAAAAGGAATAAAATATTGCTGCTTGCAACAACATAGATAGACCTAGAAGGTATTATGCTAAGACAAATAAATCAGACAGAGAAAATCAACTACCAGGATTTCATTTATATGAGGAATCTATAAAAACAAAATAAATGAAGAAACAAAACAGAAATGAACTTAGAGATAAAGACAACAAATTGATGGTTGCCAGATTTGCAGGGGGAAGGCTGAAGCAAACAGATGAAAAACATGAAGAAATTGGGAAGTGAAAATTTCTAGTTATAAAAATTGTTACAGGGATATAAAATACAACATAGGGAATATAATCAATAATATTGTACTCAATATGTATGGTGTCAGACTTACTGGGGTGATAACTTCATATATTATATAAATGTCTAACCACTATGTTGTATGCCTGAAATTAATATAATATTGTATGCTAACTGTAAGTAAAATTTTTTAAATTATAAATTTTTTTTAAATTAAGATAAAAAATAAAGTATTTTTAAGTGATAAAGTGGAATAACAATTAATGGAGCATAAAGTCAGCTGTGGCTGGTGTGGCTCAGTGCACTGAGCCCACCTGCAAACCAAAGGGGTCGCCCTTCAATCCCCAGTCAGGGCACGTGCCTAGGTTGCAGGCCAGGTCCCCAACAGGGAGCATGCCATAGACAACCACACATTGATGTTTCTCTCCCTCTTTATCCCTTCCTTCCTCTCTCTAAAAATAAATAAATAAAACCGTTTTAAAAAGAGAGAGAATACGCCTGGCTGGTGTAGCTCAGAGGATTGAGCACAGGCCTGCAAACCACACGATCGCGGTTCGATTCCCAGTCAGGGTACATGCCTGGGTTGCAGGCCAGTTCCCAGCAGGGGACTCACAAGAAGCAACCATACATTGATATTTCTCTCCTTCTCTCCTTCCCTTCCTCTCTAAAGAAAAACAAATCCTTTAAAAAGAGAGAGAGAATAAAGGCAGAAGAGGAGAAGAAAAATTATTAAAATGTTATAGTGTAAAGATGGTAAATGGTGAGGACAAACTGGCCATGAGCTTCCTACGAGTGCCCCAATGTACCTGAGAGAGGGAGTGGTGAAGAAGAGAATGCACAGGCTTCAGAATAAAGGCAGGTCCAAAGCCGGCCCGTTACCTAGCAGCACTGTGGCAACAGGAAAGGGCCTCACCCCCTCTGAATCTGTTCCCTCCTCTCTAAAAGGTGACAGCTACACCTGCTTCACATTAATATTCTGAAGATTAAAACAGAAAACTGCACACCTGAAACTAATACAAAATAATATGAAATGTAACAATCATTGAAAAAGTTAAAAATTAAATTAAAAAAAGATGCTTGCAAGGAGAAGATGCTTATGAACGTTGATTCTCTTCCCACCTTCTCCATGACATCCTCAGCTGGTCTGGGGACTCAAACAAATCATCCTTCACTGCTGGATCACCTGAACTAGGGCTCCGACCCCTCCAGTCTCCCCCTCCCCTCCCCCAGCTTCTGTTCAGACATTGCTCACTCCAAGGAAGGTTCCAATCTGACTGCCCATCACCAGACAGGCCTCTCTGGCTAATCTCCTCCCAGAAGTTGCTGTGAGGCTCTTCATGCTCCTGTTTGCTCTCTACAGAAAAATCTGTAGTCATCGTTCTGGCCACATCACCCAACACAGAAAAAAGCTGCTGCAGGCTGCTGCCTCTTGACCCAGAACATAATTCGCTCAGCTGACACTTCTCTCTGCACATGTACATCCTATTCTTCTCTCACCTTCAAAGTTTTTTGTTGTTTTTTATTCATCAGGAAATCAGTCTGTTCCCCTCACAGTATGAGACAGCTTTTTGCCTCTGTATCCTGTATAGCTAAGTGAGTAATGTCCTGAAGCCGAGAGAACAAAGCCGGTGACAAGGATTTAATTCAATGCTGAGAAAAACAAGTGTACGTCCCCTATTTCTCTGTAAAGGTTCATTCTTAGTTGGAGGGATGTGTCATCGATTCAGAAAGGCTTTCTCCCTCCATGATGTTGGTTTGTTCCTCTCAAAAGCAGAAATATCTCCCACAGCAAAGGTAATTTTCCTCCCACGAAGCCTACGCACAACTGAACTGATTTTTGAGGCCCAAACAATTTTTGAGTCTATCTCCTCAGAGTAGTCACCTTCACCAAATCACATTGTCATCTTTTTGCTGTGGGTTTCTGTAACAGAAGAGATTGTAGACCTTCAAACTTAAAAATAGATAGTTAGATAGACAGATAGCTAATTAAATAAATTCTATCTGTATCTGTCTTCTTTGCTGAAAGAACCCCTCACCCAGGCCTTTGAAATAGAAAACTCTATATATGGAATAACACAATGGCATCTTTACATGTTAAGGCAGGAGTTAAAAGCTTTATTTTTCAACTCTGTAGATTAGTTTTCTCCAATAGCTCTACAAACTGATTTTATAGGTAAAATATAGTAAAAGTGAGAGGGAGGCACTGTAAAATAACTATACTGAAGACAGTTTTTTCACATGAACTATCATTCCCATTGGACCATTGAGAAAGAGGCTGAAAACATGAATCTCACTTTTTCATTATAAAATTAAAGCATGGGCTGGTTTAAAAAGAAACCTAAAATGTACAGAAGAATTTAAGATAAAAGGTAAATCTTCCCCTACCTTTCTCCCTAGACTCATGCTGTATATACAATTTTATGTTTATATGTAAATAAAATTTTATTAGTCTTACTTCTTCCATATACTATATTTAGGGTATCTGTTTATACCAACACTTATAAATCCTCATTTTAAGAGGTCACATGTCATGAATATTTATGCATATACCATAACTTTTTACACAGACACTAGTTGATATTTTCTTCAAAAATCATAGCAAATAACAATTACAAACTATGCTTCAAGGAATATCCTTTAAGATATATCTTTGTATTTTTGGATGGGAAAAAAACTGGTGCATTTGAGCAGTAGAATTATGCTTGGGTCAAAGCGGTAAGAAGGGAAGGAGAGAGGGTGCAAAGCTTTTCAGTTGATATGTTTGCAAATCAAATTGACAAGCAGGTGCTGCAGTCACAATATATCTGGTCCAATTTTCCTGGGAGACTAAGAGAAATAAAATCAGTACAAGTTAGCATACAATCACTTGGATCTTTGCCATTTTAAACTTCTCTCCTACTTAAACTGTCTCTTTGGGGGTTTTGTTCATTGTTCTATTTGATTTTAGCTTTTTCCCATCTCCCCTTCTTCTGACATGCACCTCCTGAGGTGTAGGGAAATAGCTTGATACTATAATGATGGGAACAGCCTCTATTTCAAGCATTGTCCTCCTGAACCTCCTTGACGCCACTGAGGTGTGGCTGGTCTGGTTTTGCCTCTGGACACTCTTCCCTGATTCTTGATAAGTAGTGACTGACCTGTACCAGGCCTTAAGCGTATGCAGATCCACAGCTGATAACCATGGACATTACCATTTGCCTCTGGTCTCAAATTCCCTACACTCCACAGCCTTCTTGTCCTATCTTTCGAGTTCTTTAGTCCACTAGTCCTCTAAAGCAGTTCCATGCCTCCAGGCTAGGGGACAAAATATGTTTGGAATTTCCTATGGGTCATGCCCAGCCTGGGGCAACTGGAAACACCATCTCAGGCTCATTCATGTCCACCAGCATCTTCCTTCCCCACTACCGCTCTGTGGCTCCTGTACCACTCTGAGCGTGGCAGGGATGCAGGCCACCAGCCTGCATCGACTTGGACCCTCCCTCTACGTATCTTTGGGTTCTTTAGGGCAAAGATAGGCAGAGCGAGTTGCCAAAAAGTTTTATTTCCACTTTTAAGGGTCCCAGGTTGTATAAGAACCTATTCTAAGTCCCTCTGGGGTTTTTTTTTTTCAATTTTTACCTGCTTTTTAAATTTTACTTAGCCTTGGGAATGTTATTGTCATTATAAACCATACCTCTCTACCTTATGGCTTTTGGAAAATTCTGTGCTCAGTCCCCCAGCTTAGTTCCTAATATGTAAAGAAAAGCTCTGGGGATTTTGTGAATTCCTTCTTCTCTTAATAACCCCCACCTTTCAAGACTACCGACCTTCTGTGGACTAAATGAGAGTCTAATTTGTAGCTCAATGGTTCTTATATTTTCGGGTCCATCTGCCCTACTCTGGGAGCAAGGTTTATTACTAATAGAGTAGCTAGATCTCAAGATATAATGATTGGGAATAAAAATATATAGTAAAAACATCCACTTCTGACTCAGGCAAGAAAACTCCTCCTGGTCTGAGATTTTTGTGGACAATGACTATATATCCTCATAGGAAAAAAAGAGGGGAAAAAAGAGGAGAAGAAGAGAAAAGGAGGGAGAAAAGAATGGGGAAGAGGAGAAGGAGGGAGAGGAGATGACAGCAACAATGGAGATGGGACAGACAGGCCCAGAGAGTAAATTCTGTAGAAATCTCTTAGGGGAATCAAAACCCTCAGCTCTTCTGACTTGAAGAAGAAGTGAGTTTGGAGAAACACAAATGCTGGAAACAAAAAGGGAAAATACCTAGAGCAGCCAGAGTGTGAAGGTCCCATTATACAGGGGAACAAGAATTTAAATGACTCAAGTTCTTATAAACACAGAAGCAAAAACATGAAGGCCTGGAGACAGTGGAACCATACCTTTAAAGTCACCTCCTGCCAAAATAAAACCCAACAACCTGTCATCGTTAGACAACTGGTAACTGGTAGGATTTGCTGCCGGCAGATACGCACTACAAGAAACACTAACGGAAGTTCACCAGGCCGAAAGAAAATGATAGGAGTTTTCGGAAGGAATGAGACATCAGAAATAGCAAATATCTTGCTAAATATTTTTAAACTATTTTCCCTTTTAATTTCTTTACACAGAATTGTTTAAGGCAAATACTGAAACACTGCCTTTTGAGTTTGGTAATATATACAGTTGGAAAATACAAGAAAATAAAGAGAAATAGTTAAAATAGTATATTGATCAGCATTGATAGTTATTATTAAGAGATAGCTTCATTTACAGTTTAATATCATAATCCTTTCAACCTTCCTATATAACATGTATATACTGCATGTATTTATGCACTTATATTTCTGTGTGGCCACACACTGAAACTCAAAAACTGTGACAGTGCCTAATATTTAATATTTTGTATGTGCCAGACATATTACCAAGTTTAAATAAATTATTCCAAGTCATTTTATTAAAATAATGCCCATTTCAAATGGAAATAGTGCTTAGAGAGGTCATGTATCACAAAGCCAGTAAATGAAGAATTTAAATTCAAATCCAGCCTAATTCTAGAAACTGAGTTTTCATATTCCATACTTAAAGGATAGAAGTGAAAAGTCTTATCATTTTTAAATATTGACTTTACTAAGGTGGTTTTATGACTACTGTTGAGATCTTTACTCTTACACCCTCTAGTCTATAAAGCAGTCTGAGTTCTCAGCACTTAGAGTGAACACTGTATATATTCAAGAAACTGTAGGTTCTAACAGCCAGAAAGAAGCAGAAAAGCACCCAGATATCCCAGCATCACAGGCAGAGGGCTCTTCAACAAAGCACCCAGAATTTTGCTTTCCAAAGGTCCAACACACACACCTTTTGCATCAGATATTAGGAAGCACATACTCTGGAATATGGAGCAAGGGGCCAGAAGACAGAGAGCTGAGCAGGTGGCCCAAAGGTTAGTCAAATGTCCGTGTTCACAGGAGACACTTCTGGTGGCCTTTTTGGCTGCTCTAGAAGGTGTTTTTTCCTTGTCAAGCAGCACTAATGAGACATCCAAAGTGTTTGGCTTTATGTTTTTGTTTTGCTTTTAATTTTATGGGCTCCATAAAAGTAAAGGTGGTTTACAGAGCAGCTTCTCTCGTCGTGTTCTTCAGCCACAGCCAGGCCCCTAGGGGCACAGAATTGATTTTTATTTTTTTCCCCCGCCACTCTGAGAAAGGGTATGAGCATAGTTCAGGGAATGACCTGAGTCCATGGATACACACATATTTCAACAAATTTGAGTTTAAACATTTTTGTATGATAATTCATGATAATTAGCCAGAAGTGGCAATTACTTGGGTAGAAGTTAGGGGACCAAAAAAAGTTTCCAACATCTTTTAGTATTTTTATAAATTATTTGTCATTATTAAAGAGTTCTAAGCCTCATGCAAATACAGAAGTTTAGAAGAAACCACAAACGTTATCAAGAATTAAAAAGAACACAAAGATCCTTAAAATGGGCCACAACTGCACCTGCCTCTCAGAGTGCACCTCCTCTTCTCTGCCTCCCCTGGCTCTACTGCCGCATCAGCTAACAATATTTTCTTAACAGCAAAAAGAGTTCTTTTGTCAGGCCATCTCCATTCTTAGTAGGTAAATAAATATTGGGAAATCCCCATCTCAGTAGGTATATGAGAGAGAAAAAACACCATGAACTCCAGGGTAAGGAACCAAAATAAGTACATGTACCTTTGAATCTGCAACAACACACACATCAGCCCTCACAGTTTCGTTTTCTTTGCCCCTCACCGCCACTCTCCCCTTCCTCCACGCCCTCCCCTTCCCTTTCTTCCTTTCTTTTTCTTTCTTTCCTTCTTTTCTTGTTCCTTCTTCTTTCCCTTCCTTTTTTCGTTTTTACTTTCCTCCTGTCTCTTCTTTCTTCTCTTTCATCCTATATTTGTCTTTCCTTCTTTTTTCATTTTTTAATCTTACTTCCTTTTTTTGTCATTCCACAAACATTTGAGTGCCCATGTACAATAGGCGCTACGCTTAACACCAACTATGCAACAACAAATAAGAAAGAGCCTGTGCCTTTTCAAGCTCACAGTCTACAGGTGGGGTTTGCTGCATGTTGGTGGATGAAATCAACATTTCCTTCACTTTAGAACACTCTGTGTTCCTAAACAGAATGGCTGGAAAAAAGTATCATTGCTAAATGGCTCTAAAGAGGATTACTTCCAGTGGAGGGGCCACCAGCGGTAACAGGTTAAAAAAAAAAAAAAAAACATTGAGTGAAACAGTTCATGCCCAAAAATATGAAGAGGTAGAGACTATGGATAAGCATAAGGTCAGCGCTACTCAGCTCTCGCTGACAGTTTTCATGCAGCAATGCAGACCTGTATGCGAAATCTTTGAATTTTTCAAGAGTAAGCGTAAATCTCAATTGTAGTATAATTACCTCACTTTTGAGACACCATGTGACCCATTCAGGAAATATCTGAGAGCCACATGCAGCCAGTGAACTGCCAGTTTGTGACCCCACTACTTTTTTGGGTGGGGGGCTGCTTCCTATCAGATGTATGGCAAAAGACACCCCAACCCAAGTTTGACTCTTGGTCTTTCAGAATCCCAAGCTTGTGACGTTCGTTGGTCCATTTATCTTGTAGATTCTTATGGCAATAATGAATGTCAAGGACGTATTACACAAATATAATTCCATAAAACTATGCTCCTTTTAAGTTATCTCTTAGGTCCAGTGGAGGAGCTCATGGATTGGAAAGTAACACATGGTCCCTTAGCTGGGCTGCATGGTTGCATTGCAGTCGCCATACAAAAGGCTAGAACTTCCTTCCAACCTGTCTAGTCCACATCCTAGCTTGACCACCAGAACCTCCCCTTCAGCTTGCCCATTGGCTTGTGGTTCTGACTATCATGGTGATGACCTCCATTGCCAAATCAAATGGAGGCTTAACCAAGCATCGTGGTCACACCTCAAGAATATACAGTATCTTTGGCAGGGTATGCTTGTCTTCCAGGTCTATCTTCCAGCTAATTATGTGGCTCACACAAAAAGTTATCGTTACCCTCTGGTGCAGCATTTTCTAAAATGAGTTCTGTGGAATCCCAGACCCAAGCTGCTCCCTGGAGAAAAATGGGGAGGGGGAGGGAGGGCACACTCTATATCCATGCATATTTAGGAAACACAGCAAGATATACTCAACACACACGTAACACAAGCATACATATACAATTTTTTTGAAATTTCTCAGTAAAATTGGCATATTGAAAGTTCTAAGAAGTTGCAAGTATAGCATCTGATGAATTTTAATTCAGTGTTTCCAGATTTATACAACCAAGGAATGCAGAAAATACCTTAGACATTACTGAGTGAGACCAACAATATGGTTTCCCCACAAAGGTCAAGTCATATTTAATAAAAGTAATACATATTTTGGTCCAGTACGGGGCTGAAGCAATGTCAACCACATGGGCAGGTTAGGAAGATTCTTAATGAGATGCATTCCCTACCTTAAAGTAACTAACTGGGTAAGAAAAGCAAGCGACAGCGTTAAGATAAGAGATACAATCATCTTCCAAGAGAAACTCAAACGAGAGAGAAAATGAGGAAGCTCAAGCAAGGAGTCTGAGAACAGAGAAAAAGTCACTGAGTGTCAAGCATGAAGATGACTGACGAGTATCCTTGGAGAGAGCCCTGGGAGCAGTGTTTACACCTGAGGACAGGCACCCCAGTCAAACCAAAGTTTAGAATTTATTGTTGGAAACCTCAGAGCTTTGGATAAACCCCATGAGCAACAGTATTGCAATGTGTTAAAAAATGCTTTCACACCCTTCTTTCCACCTTTGCAGAGAGGAGTCAAATGCTGCGTTTCTCCAAGTGCACGTATGAAATTGTCTCTGCTGCTTCTGAGCAGGACATGAAGGATGCTTTCAAACACCCCAGCTTTTCCCTAAGACACAGGGCTCAGTTAGCTGACCACAGAGAGCATCTGCTCGGCCCAGCCCTGAGTGTTCACGAGGCTGGGCTGAGGAAGCCCCACAGCTCCTTAGCTGCAGGGATTGTCTCTTGGTCTGACAGCTGGAAGATTGTGCAGCTCTAATACTCTGGGACCAGGAAGCTCCAAGGGCAGCCCTGCGGGATCCAGGGAAGGCTGTGAATCCAGTACTCTCCACACTTGTTCTGTCCTTGAACCTGGCTCCCTGCTGGCCTTAGATGGCCTCCCAAGGGAAACTGCAATGACAGCAGCAACAGACCGTATTTTCCACACAGCAGACAAGGCGCTACAGTGCTTTACTTTTACATTTGGATGTATTACTATTCACCCAAACCCATAAACAAGTCATTGTCTCCCTGGAATGCTCTATCTCCCCCTGTCTAGTCCATTCTTACACACTTTGAGGTCCTCCTTAAATTAGTCCTTTTCTTTGGGGAAGTGTCCTGTTTAAGTCCACAAACAAACTTCCTCAGTTACACACCACCATGACTGTTTTCCAGATATTTCAGGTATGACCTTTGCTTTGTCATTAAAATCCGCCCTGGCTGGTGTAGCTCAGTGGATTGAGTGCGGGCCTGCGGATCACACAATCACGGTTCCATTCCCAGTCAGGGCACATGCCTGGGTTTCAGGCCCATTCCTTGCAGGCCAACTACTAGCAGGGGATGCACGAAAGGCAACCATACATTGATGTTTCTCTCCCTCTCTCCTTCCCCTCTACATATAAATAAATAAATAAAATCTTTAAAAAAAAAAAAGAAACAACTCCACTGAAGGGCTCTGTAATAAACATCTGTGTTACTTTCTGCCTAGTATCCATATCTAAAAAAAAGTCTTATAAAAAAATCCAAGCTCCCTAAAAAAGAATGGTATAAGCTGTCTACTGAGGCACTTATATGCCAAGCACTGTACCAAGTCTCATAACTGCCTTGTGTAACTGAAATTATTCTCTCTGTTCTATAGATGAGGCAACCAAAGCTCAGAGGTTCTCGAAGCCACACAGCAAGAAATGGGTATAGAGCCCAGACGAGATGCTAACTCTGGCAACAAGGCCTTGCCTCACCACAGTGCCCCACTCTCTCTCACATCGGAAGTTACTGTGTTAAGGCCTTATGTTTCTTAGGGTTAAATATACTATCCCATTTCTCCAAAGATTAGAAGGTAAAAATGTTTTTTGACCAAGAAAGTGAAGTATCACCTGTTGAGCAGCAAATAAAAACTTTTTGGAAAATAAAGCCATCTAGTAAAAATGTCTGATCAGTAAGAGCAGAGGTTCTATATGCGTATGAATTGGGACAATATATAAGGTAAACCCTCCTTTGTTCTGTGCAACCTACTCAGCCTCTGAGTATTAAAGAGACATAGCATGTTTCAGGCACATCACACTTTGTGGTATAAATAAAAATCAGGGCTTGCTGAACATCTCTACTATTTCCAGAACTTGGAATCATCCTGACATTTCATTTCTAGTTTCTCTGACTTTATTGTCTACTCGTGCCAGGTAATGTTAAGCAAAGGGGGATGATGTTGTGCATAAAGAATCATGCTCTCCTTTGTGCCATGCACAGGGGATGATGTTGCCATAAAGAGTGCATTGTCTAGTGGGGAGGTACTTTAGGAAACATGTGTAATACAGTATCGCTGGTATGTAAACATGTAATAAAATACAATAACGACACAAAGGAAGAAGGAGTCAACTCTGCTGAATGACAACAAAGGAGGCTTTGGGTGGTGTTGCCTAAGTGGAGCCTTAAACAACCACCGGAAGTTGACACATGTATTCAAGACAGAGGTCCAATATTGCAGAGACACCATGGCATGAAAAATCAGGGCATTCCTTTTCTCTACAATATAAGAGGCATGAAGAATAGTGGGGAATGAGGCAAAGAGGTAAGCATGGATATGCTGTCTTCCATAAGGCTTCTAGGGATACTTCTTAACCTGACTTGAAAACAATTGTTGAAAAAAAAACAGAAAGAGGGTTGCTTGTTACTATAGAATACTTTCCAGACAGGCTATATATCGAAAAGGCTCAGGTGGAAGCATATGTTGTTCAATGAAGTGTGCTTAGGTGAAAGGCAAGTCTCAGCTCCTCCTGGAGCACAGGAATATGTGCATATCCAGGTGAGAGAGATGAAGAGCTGGACTATGAACATGACCCTGCAGAGCTGGGAAAATAGCCTAGGCCTTGAGGTTGCCATTTCTGGCTACAGGTACATCCATGCAGCTGAGCACCATCCATCTCACACTCTTTAGTTCAACAAATATTTTTATTGAGCTCCTACCATGAGCCAGGTCCTGTTTAAATGCTGGGAAAACAACAGTGAACAGAGCAATTTCCCTGCCTCAGGGAACACTCATTCTAGTGTAAAGAGGCAAAACAATGTACAGATAGGCAAGAACAATATATCAGAAGACTGTAAGTGCTATGAGAAAAATAAAACAAGGTAAGGAGGCCAGAAGTTTTATTTTCCCTGTTTATACCCTAACATTTTATACCCTAACACAGATGTCTACTCATGACCCAAATCATCTAAGTCAGGAGTCCCCAGCCTCTGGGCTACAGGCCAGTACCAGTGCCTGGGCCTGTTAGGAACCAGTCCACAGAGCAGGAGGTGAGATCGAATGTAATGCACTTGACCCATCCAAAAACCATCCCCCACCAACTCTGGTCTGTGGAAAAATTGTCTTTCATGAAACTGGTCCCTCGTGCCAAAAATGTCGGGCACCACTGAAAATGCTAAATTTCCTAAGAGTGTGTCTCTAAACCCTACCCCCACTCCAACACTTTGTTCCAAGGACGGAACTAAAGTCAAAGTAGATGCTCAGTGTGGGTTGAATGAAAAAGAGGGGAAGCAGGCTTCTACCTTATGATTTTGAAGGTTATGGAGCATTTTCTCATGGCACAAAAGAGAACACAATTCTAAGATATTCTACTACCCATCACCAACTCCACTTGCCAGGTTTGTAACACTCTCCTCTTCCCACTTCTAATGAGAAGCCATCCAGACTTCTAATAGCAACAATCTGTTTAGTATAGAGATTTCATTAGAGTTAAAAGCCAGAACAATAAATATTTGTCAAGGGACAAAATACTGGGAAAAGTTCTATACACCATTAGCAAACTGCCCATTTATAGCTAAAGCTCCCTGTCAACCTGATTTTTCTTTTCTTTTACGTGGAAAAATGCAACAGCCTGATTTAATGCCTGTAATCTAGCTTTGTGAAGCTGGACCTTCACTTACCCTCTCCAGACTTCAGCTCTCTCATCCGTAAATGCAGGGAGTGGAGGAAGAGATGTGTTTAATGTTTCTCCCAGCTTTAAAGTCCGTGATCCATAATCTAAATTGATATTTTAAGTATTAAGTCTGCAAAATGAAATTATTTGAGTTAATATTTAATACAGAAAGTGTTCCATGATGGAGGACCGGCTTGGATTTTAAACCCTGGGAAAGAGCGTTGGGCTGTTTTAGAGCCTCTGCTCCAATCGGCCTACCTAGCTACACTTTTGGAAGACAGCTTAATTGGAGGAGAAGTGGGGGGACTGGATTCGATCACAATCCCCCTGCCTGTTCTCTGCCTGTGCCGAGTGGCTCTTTACCATCCTACTGTCTTCTCATTCCAAAGTTCAATTTCAAAACAAGCAAAGTCAAGAGCTGCCGCTGCATTTGAAGCTTTTCTCTATGAAATGATTCGATCTTGTCGAATGTCCCTCGCTTGTCCTTCATTTGCTCTTGTCATTATCCCCACTTTCTGCCTCTACCTCCTTCGACCACTTAAAATCACCCGACGTGACTGCCCCATTCTCTCTCCAAATGTTTCTCCACGTGATCATTTTCCCGAGCCCTCAGGACTCATGACCTCTCCCAGCTGCAACAGGCTGCCTCCCCTAATAAAGTAAAACTAGGCTCCTCCAGCTTCCTCTGCAGAAGGTTAAGCCAGTCGTACCACCCTTGCTTGAATGCATCACATCTCCGTCCTCTAGCAGTTCCTCTGCCTGAAGCAACTGGTGCCCAGCTCTTGGTATAACTGAATTATTCTCATCCCTCACATTTCAACCCACATATTCCTATCTTCAGGAGGCCTTTGCGACCCCCACCCCTCCAACAACTGCTGTCTTCCATTTTCTCCTTAGATATGCTTCTACAATAACATTCAGTAACTGCGTCGTGCTTGAAATTACTTTTTCAGTCTCTATAGTTACCCTAGAATGTAACTGTCAGGGGCTATGTTTATCTTATTTACCAGTTTATCAGTGTCCTGAAAATCCAGGAGGAGGCCAAAAATGTCCTGAATGAATTGAAGGCAGAAAGGAGACAAAGAGCTCAAAAGAGAGAGAAAGTGGACGGGCCTGGCTCTGTCTTAGAGTGATACCTGCCCCGTGGGTTCTCTGGCGCTGATCCCTGCCACTGCTTCCACCATGACCCTTCTAGCAACGACAGGCAGAATGGCAAGGATGGAAGTTCAAAGTCAAGTTCTGCTACTTACTGACTCGAGCACCTGAGTAAGTTATCTAGCCTGGCTGAACATACTTCTTTATCTAGAATATACTTTGCAGGGTTACTGTGAGGATAAAATGAGATCATGTCTAAAAAAGTTCATCAGGGTTGCTCAATAAATATTAATTACTTCCCATCTCTACTCTTCCCCAGCACCCCCACCCCCCACCCCGAGTGTGCCACCGTTCCTTTATCACTTTGGCTCAAGTGTGCACAAAAACATCTTCTCTTGATTCTCCTTCTCACATCTGAGACAGACTGGCACTTTCCTAATTGCTAAGGGAAAAACGAAAGGTAATTAAATATAGAGAACAGCAGAAGTATTAAGCAGTGTGGCTTCCTCAGAGGAGGGTTTAGTTTCCATTATAGCTACTTGCTTTTCAGAATCAAAGGACCATATTCTTTTTGGAATCAAAGAATCCATATTCTGGATGGGATCCTAAAAAGAAAGAGAGCTTACATAGCTCTACCCTTTTATTCATCTATTCATTCATTCATTCATTCATTCATTCATTTATTCATTCATCAAATAAATTTTGGTCGTGTCCTAATTAGCAGGGAAGTGGTACTGACCATCTAGCCTGTAGGTTGGACAGCATTGTAGACAGAGAGAAAAACTTTAGCTTAGAGAGAGAAAAACAACAACAACAACAACAACAAAAACAATGAGAACACACACAAAAAAAATTAAAGTAAAATTGTGGTCCTCAAGGTAGGAAGGTAGGTTGGCCAGTTTGGGGAGGAAGGGAAACAGGATACCTGGTTGGATTTGAAAACAGCTCATCATATTTTTGCAATCTTTTGGAAAATAAAGCTGAAATCAGGACACATAGAATGTCCTAACAAAGCCAAGATTGGATGCAAGTCAAAGTCATTAAATATAGGAATGTTCTGTCTATATAGGATTCCTGGCAAAGCTGCTTCAAGGGGGGCGGTCCACAGTTAAAGGCCAAGGTCTACATATTAGCATGAGGGTTGAGAAGAGCATGGATCAAAGGAGGAGACTCAGTCATTGGCGATATGCCATATACAGAGAGCACAAGGGTCAGGCTGGACAGAGGAGGACTGGAGGGGGTTGTATACAGTGAGAAAAGGTGGACCCCAGTCCTAGACTTATAGCTGGCAGGACCAAAACAGGACATTGGCAGGCCGGGAAAAAACAATAAACCTGTAGAAACAAGGAACTTAGGGAGCAGGTTGGTTACCCTCTGCAAAGGGGTGATGCTCAAAATATTAAGTAGCTAGCCAGCAGGTACCAAGCAGTAAGAATAAGTGCGATCCTGGAGGCCCTGTGCCATGCCAGGCACTAACTCTTCAGTTGTAGTACCATGGGGAGGAGATCCTGGAGAGGATCTAAGGTTGCCCCGGCACCTGTGTAGGGGATTATTAGGCGGCTAAGGGCAGAACTATTTAGCCCTGGGGGTGTGGGGAGAAGCTATTTGAACAACCAGTACAGCTATTTCACTGTGTACTGGAACCTATCAGACCTGTCTCAGTCAGCTCTCAGAAGGTCAATTTATCCATGAGATTCCAGAACAGACTCTTGCACTTCTTCTAATCCCTGCGGGTTGTAGCCTGGAGCTTTTATTAAACATCTGTGGATGATAGTCCAGTTGACTTTGTGATAGGCATCTGGCATCTTCTGGAGCTACATGAGAGGCTGAGAAAGAAGCCAGGCCAAGTTTTTCACCGTAATAGTTATCTCACATCTTTCTCTTCATTTGGCAAGGACGAAATCAATGTCTCCTGAACTAGAAGCTCCAGGAGGATAGAGACTGAGATAACTAAACACAGCTATAATATCAAGTATCAGATAGGAAATAACATCAGAGCAGAAGCATTTAAGCAACAATGGAAGGTCATTTTTTTATTCAATGTGCATTTGTTTTCAGCACCTATCATATGACAGGTGTTGTAGCGTATCTTGGGATAATAATAATTGAAATAAAAGTAAATGCTAGCTCACATTTATTGAATGCTTCCTTTGTTAAACTCTAGGCTGTGTGTTTGACACACATCTTTATTACTACTCACGACTTCTTTACGAAGGCTATTACTGCACCATCTAAATCTCTAGCTAGATTTTGATGGCAACTTTTCCACTACGGCACTGCTGGGAAGCGGCAGAGCCAGGACTTGAGCCCTGACCCACCCGACTCTACAAACCTGCCTTAAAGGAGCCTACCTTCTAAAAAAGAAGAAAATTTCATAAATGACTAGTAATACTACAGGGTAACAAGGGCTCTGATAGAGAGAAATGCAAGGAAGTGCATAGGTGCCCAGTGGTGAGTCCCTGGTCACGGGAACATCAAGAACAGCTTTTCGATACACCCCAAAGAACGTGACATTTGAGCTAGGCCTTAATCCCAAATGATTCTGAAATCATTCCAAAATAAGCCTATCAGCAACAACATACACTGACTAATTTCNTAGTTCCTTCTTCCTTTCTGCCCTGACCCACCCGACTCTACAAACCTGCCTTAAAGGAGCCTACCTTCTAAAAAAGAAGAAAATTTCATAAATGACTAGTAATACTACAGGGTAACGAGGGCTCTGATAGAGAGAAATGCAAGGAAGTGCATAGGTGCCCAGTGGTGAGTCCCTGGTCACGGGAACATCAAGAACAGCTTTTCGATACACCCCAAAGAACGTGACATTTGAGCTAGGCCTTAATCCCAAATGATTCTGAAATCATTCCAAAATAAGCCTATCAGCAACAACATACACTGACTAATTTCCTTAAGCATACCAGAGGCAAAGCACTTAAGAAATGATTACACCAATGGAGAATTTGAACAAATCGTCAACAACACAGGGTAACAGGAAAAAATGTAATTCCCAGTGAACAACTTAGAAGTGTAATGGGGTGCATGGTGAGCATCCCAATTATTATTATGCATCCCATCACAGTGATAGATGCTACAAAACATAGTTGTGCCCAAACGCTATCGGTATTGTCAAAAAGACAAGTTGTAGCTGCCATGAGGCAGCTGTGTGCTAAAGGAAAGGGAGGAGATGGTAACTCTTAGGAATGGTGAGAATAGCATAAGCTACTTAGAAGTAAATAGCGACTTCGTGAGGGGCTCACTTTAGAGCGACGCTCTTGGGTTCTGCCTGTTTTCCCATTCAAAAGCTAAGGGCAGCCTTAAAAGTAGACTAAGTGGTGGAAGAGGTCGGTTGCTGTCTGTAGCTGCCTGGGAAGAGGACAGCAAAACAGAGCAGGACCGGCACCAGCCCAGGCTCAGACACTGCACTTCTCATCCCAGCTCTCCTCCCGAATAGCAGCATGATCTCGGGCAAGTTCCTTAACCTGGCTGGATTTGTTCCTCCTCTGTAAAAAGAGTCCAGTGCCAGGACCTCATCATCTCTGACATTCTTTTCACCTCTCAACCATAAGCTACTCAGAAGGCTAATTTCAGGACTCCTATTAGAAGAGTCATTCGCTTAAGAAAGGCACTAGAAAAGCTTTATGGTTCTGTGCCATAAAGAGATGGGGGACTCAAAGTAATCATACTCTTTAGGTGACTATGTTTAATGATAAAGGATTAACTTTCCACCTTTTCTCATAAACCAAAAAAGACTTACCAAGGCAAAATTATATCCTCTCTGATTTTTTACCAGGTTCCGCATCCTTTTCAATATTAAATGAAATTATGTGAATAATGTGCTCACCACAAGAGCACCAGCTTAATAAACTGTTACTCAATAAATATTGCTTCTTCCTTCTGCTTTCTCGAAGGGCCTTGTATTCAACTATCTTATTCCACTTGGCCCTTCTAAGCAGAGATCAGCTAATCCCTGGTTGAAATTATAACTGGAGATACGTAAAAATTGTTCCTGATCAGAGATCTCCACTCAGCCGAAGACACTGACGCTGGGGATGACTCTCAGAGTTGGCTGGCATTGCCTATACAGGTTCCAAATAAATAGCACTCCACATCCTTTCTGAGTCCTCAAAATTTTGAGAATTAAACCCAAGCATATGTCCGAAAAAATCCCACAAACCCCCAACCCCCATTGTTACTGATAGAGGCTAAGTTGATGCAGCACGGTGTGAGAAGCAATGTCAAACTGCTCACTCCTTCCCCAAATTAAGCAGACCCTCACTGAGGCAGAGAGGCTGGCCTCTCCCCGCACAGGAGGAAGAGCGGTGGAGGAATGTTCTCTGTAAGCAAGTCCATGTCTAGGAGAAGGAAGGGCCAAGCAAACCCAGTGGTTCTCCCCAAGTTTACAATTAAGAAAAACCCTCCATCACCCCAAGGGTAGAGTGGTAAATATTTTGAGAGAGGCTCAGAATGTGCTTAGGAAAAATCCTTCTGTGCAGAGCCCAGGACTGGGGAAAAGCATTTCCCAAACAAACAAACAAACAAAGAACCAGTCTAAGTTACTCTAAGGAGAAAGAATAGAAGTAGGTCCAAGTAACTGAAGGCCTCACTTGGACCACACAGAAGTAGCTAAGGTTCTCAGATGGTCCTTTTAAATTCTGATTATCTAAAGTATGCCCTTTATGTCCAAAGAGAAGGGGGCATCAGGTTGAACTCCTGATCATTTTGAGGGGGAAAACTAGGGCTGGTTTGCTGTGGCCAGCAAAACAGAGGGGGTTGCAATAAGGGAAATGATGTCCTCTGGGATGAGCATTCGACTGAAAAATTACTTGACCGATGCAACCAGGGTGGCAGCTCCCCTGCCCAGCAGGGGCCGGTTGCCAATTACACTAGCTCACAGGAGAAGTGCTTCCGATGGTATCTCTGAGTCGTGAGTTGATTAGGTTTCAGTTAAACCAATAAAGCCCCCAGGGTTAACCCTCTAGGAGACACTGTTCTACAATCAGAATGCACAGAAAAGTGTTCGTTATCAACTTTTTCTTACTTTGGCTTAATTATTTAAGCACCTGTAATTCAGTAGTTATTTTCCTGCCTCCCCAAAACCCAGTTTGAGAGGAAAACTGGCAAACATTTCACAGAGAGCCAGATCTCTTTCTAATGGACAAGAGACTCTGATGAGAAATGGACCTACTGTTTTTCTCAGTCATATTCAGGAGGAGCACAATATTCAATCAATCAATGGGCATTTGGCTTAGAACAGTAAGAGCCACCACATATTGAGTGCTTATCATATGTCAAGTTCAAGCGAAGTGCTTTGCCAACATCTCATTTAATTTTTACAACTTCCTTGCCAATTAGGTAGTATTATCCCCATTTCAGATATGAAAATATGCCAAGTCCATAAGAGAAAGAGACAGGATTCAAATTCAAGTTTGTTGGTGGTACACGTTGAATTGTAACCTCCCGAAATTTGTGTATTGAAGTCCTAACCCCCAGTACCTCAGAATGTGACCTTATTTGGTACCAGAGTTATTGGAGATATAACTAATGGGGTTCAGAAGAGATTTTATGGGAGAAAGGTGGGCCCTGAATCCAGTATGATTGGTGTCCTTATTAAAATGGAATGTTTGGACACACATATGCACACAGAAAGAATACTATGTGAAGGCAGACAAGCCAAGGAACTCAAAAGATCACCCGCAAAACACCAGAAGCTAGGGAAAAACATAAAATGGATTCTTGCTCATTGCCCTCAGAAGGCAACACCCTGCTAGACACCTTGATTTTGGGCTTCTAGCTTCCAGAACTGTGACACAATAAATGTCTATTGTTTAGGTCACCCGGCTTGTGGAGTTTCTTATGGCAACTCTAGCAAACTAATATTTGGGTTTCAAAAATCTGTCCCTTTCCTTTGGATCATGTGGTCCAGGTAGGCACAGTTTCTTGCTGGTCTTGAGCTCACCCACCTGGTTCAATACCCCGGTCTCACCCTTTATTGGTACCTCCCATTTGGTCAGTTATCTTCTTGTTTCCTCGATGGTTTCCTTTGCTGTGCAAAACCTTTTTAGTTTGATATGGTCTCTTTTGTTTATTTTTTCTTTTGTTTTCCTTGCTGGAGGAGATATATCCAAAAAAATATTACTAAGAGCAATGTCAAAGAGTTTACTGCCTATGTTTTCTTCTAGGATTTTTATGGTTTCAGGTCTTACATTTAAATCTGTAATCTATTTTGGGTTTATCCCTGGATATGGGATAAGAAAGTGATCTAGTTTCATTTTTTTGCAAGTATCTGTCAAATTTTCCCAGTACCATTTATGGAAGAGACTGTCTTTACCCCATTGTATGTTCTTGCCTCATTCGTCATAGAGTAATTGACCATATAGGGCATGTCTATTTCTGGCAGATGGTTTAAAAGATGCAGGGATTAAGAAGTACAAATTGGCAGTTACAAAACAGTGTTAGGGATGTAAAATACAGCACAGGGAATTCAGTCAATAATATTGCAATAACTGTGTATGGTGCCAGGTGGGTACCACACTAATCAGGGGATCTCTTTGTAAAGTATATAAATGTATAACTACTATGCTGTACAACTGAAACTAATATAATATTGAATGTCAACTGGAATTGAAATATTTAAACTTTTTAAAAAATATGTATAAATCCAAAATGTGCACATACCTAATAACAGAGCTTCAAAATGCATGAAGTAAAACCTGATAAACTTGAAGTGTAGTTAAAGATTTCAACGTTCCTCTCTTGGTAATTAATAAAACAAGCAGACATAAAATAAGAAGATACATGAAAGAAGCAAATAACATTGTAAATCAAGTTAAACAATATTGATAGATAATTTCACCCCCAAACAGCAGAATGAACATTCTTTGTAAATGCATACAAATGTTCGACAAAATAATCATAGGCTGAGCTATAAATTACATCTTAAAAATTTTTAATGATAGAAATTATATGAAGTATGTTTTCTAAACAAAATGAAATTAAATAATCAATAATAAAAATATCTTGGAAATTACCCAAATGTGAAACTTAAGCAACATTCTTTCGAATGACCTATGAGTCAAAGAAGAAAGCAAGAGAGTAATTAGAAAATATTTTTAACTGAATTATAATGACAACTCTGCATACATTAAGATTTGGGATGAATCTAAAGCAAAACACAGGGAAATTTGTAGCTTTCAATGCTTGTATTAAAAAAGAAGATAGGTGTTAAAATAAATACCTAAGCTTTCATTTTAAGAAGTTAGAAGAGTACATTAAAACCAATGTAACTGAATTTAAAAATTCATATAAAAATTTAAAAATTAACTGTAATTGTACAACAATAGTTGATACTGCCTAGAGAACTGGAAGGAACTACATATTTTCTCCAGAAATTGGTTGGTATTATTTGACTAACAAATAATCTATAAAATTTAATTATGTGTTCATTCTCAGGCTTTAAATATATATTTATTTGCCTATATATGCCACCTTCAATGGCTTATTAAATACTTAAAGTTTCACTTTTACGTATTAACAAACATTTATCATGTGCCTACTATGTGCAGCCCTTGCTAGATGCCAAGCAAAGATGGATGAATGAATATAAACCCCTGCCCTCAGAGACGTTGTAATCCACCACAGAGACAGACGAGGAAACATATCACCACAACATAGTAGGAGAATGGCCAGGTGCCGAGGCAGCGACAAGGATGATAAAGGCTCTCCTTTACATCACTCCCCTGCTTCTGCTGGAGTTTCAGATAGAAGCGCACCTGATATGGGTCATGGAGGCTGAAGAGTCTTTGGAGATTTTCACTCCATGGTAGATGTGAGGAGAAATTAAAGATAGAATAGTGCTCTGTTGCTAAAGATAGAATAGTGCTCTATTGGGGGTGGGATTAGGGAGAGTAATAATGAGCAGGAGCCTGAGGAAGAATTGATAGGGCTGGTGATACAGATCAGGAAATTTCAATCTGTCCTGTGATGAATGTGTATTACTCATCTTTCTGACCCACCATTCTCAATGTAGCCAAAAGGAACACTTGGAAGGGATTCTGATTTCACCAAGTTAAAGATACAAAAGAAAAAGCTATAGTCAAGTTTAAATGATGAGTTAAGGAGTGAACATGCTGTTATATTTAATTCTGAATGATTGTTTTAGAGTTCTTTCCCCCAATATATTGTGTTTAGACAGTTTTAACAGTATTTGATCACTCTATTCAAACACTTCTTCACTTTAAGCACCAGTTAAGCCCTGGAACATCTGAATACCCAACAAATCTGCCATGTGTACTGAGTATTAGATACACATGGTTTTGTGTAAATG
The DNA here is from genome assembly GCF_014824575.4 of Sturnira hondurensis. Lineage (NCBI taxonomy): Eukaryota > Metazoa > Chordata > Mammalia > Chiroptera > Phyllostomidae > Sturnira > Sturnira hondurensis. The sequence continues at coordinate 7,910,810 of NW_028075269.1, forward strand.
GTGAACTTGAGACTCGCCTCTGACTGTGGTGTTCCTCAGCCAAGCCAGTAGACTACAGACCTCCACTCCCATAATCATCAAGTAGACATAGTAATTTTATAAATTATTGATTTTCAGGATCTAAAAATCAAATTGAGGCTCTCAATAAAGAGCTTTTCTTATTGTTTTGTACAGGTTTCCAGCATGCCAATTTGGTTTCTCAGAATGTATGTGTCTATTACATAAAAAATGGCCAAAGGACTTGAACAAACATTTCTCCAAGGAGGACATACAGAGGATCCAGAGACACATGAAAAGATGCTTAATATCGCTAGCAATGAGATACCACTTTACACCAGTCAGAATGGCCATCATAAACAAAGAAACAAACAACAAGTGCTGGAGAGGTTGTGGGGAAAGGGGGACCCTAGTTCACTGTTGGTGGGATTGTAGACTGGTACAACCACTATGGAAAACAGTATGGAATTTCTAAGAAAACTAAAAATGAACATGTCTTTTGACCCATCAATTCCACTATTAGGAATATATCCTAAGAACCCTGAAACACCAATCCAAAAGAACCTATGCACCCCGATGTTCATAGCAACACAATTTACAATAGCCAAGAGTTGGAAGCAACCTAGATGCCCATCAGTAAATGACTGGATCAAAAAGCTATGGTACATTTACACAATGGAATTCTATGCTGCAGAAAGGAAGAAGGAGCTCCTACCTTTTGCAACATCATGGATGGAACTGGAGAACATTATGTTGAGCGAAATAAGCCAGGCAGTGAAAGACAAATACCATATGATATCACCATTAACAGGAATCTAAACAACAAAACAAACAAGCAAGCAAAATATGACTAATGACACTCAAATATGGAACAGGCTGACAGGGTCCAGAGAGGAGAGGGGAGAGAATCATAGGGGAAAAGGGGAGGGACTCACATGAATAAGTATAAAGGACACATGGACAATAATTAAGGTGGGGGGGGGGAATGGGAGGGAGGTGGGGAGCACTTGGGGGGCAGGACAGGGAATATAAAACAGAAAGCTGTACTTGAATAAGAATTAAATAAATAAATAAATAAATAAATAAATAAATAAAATTCTGTGGCACACACACCAAAAAAAAAAAAACATTACTATTGCTATTGAGCTTTCTCTAATTCAAAGCCTTGAAAATTAAACAAAAATGCATTATCATTCCTATTAGGCTGGGTGCATAGAAAAATGTCAACATGTAATAATTAAATATTTCGCATTATTTAAAAAAGAATGTATGTGTCTATTACAAACAGAGATAAGTGATTAATTATATAAACCAATTAACATGGCCTTTGAAATATTCTTCTAGTAATCAAGTGTATCCCCACATTTATGTTAAACCAAAAAAACAAAAAGTGAATTCTCACATACAAAATTTTGTTTATTAAAATCTAAATGATCATTAGAACTAGCTAATACTGTCTGTGTTGTGATTAAGGTTAATTACCAAGCTATCAAGATGTTTGGGTTTGAATTTATTTAATTTACATACCACAAATTTGGGACATCTCAGATTGATGTAAGTAAATGCTTCAGTAATGCACCAACTCTGCATTTTATAAGAATATTTTTCTGCTAGCTTTACCTATTGAGGGATAAACATGGATACATATCTATATTTAATCATGGAATATTGTCAAGTCTCAAAAAGCCAAATGCACTAATAAAGGGCATACCTCTGCAGTAGGAATAGTACCAAAATTCATTTATTTAAAGCTAAATAAAAATGTAAACAGCCAAACTAATTTTATCAGTCCCCCTTTAATACAATCGCCAATAAGCACCCTGAGAACCATCAACACCTGTAAACTAGAACCAAAAAGAATCACCACGTCCACTCCCTGCTTCATGCTGTTGAGAAAATGAAGATAGATCAATTCAATCATGGTTGACGTTTATTCATAATAGACCAGTTAAAGGGAAAAGTGTTTCTTCTTTGCCATTTCTCTGTATCATCTGTCTGTGCAGGTATTCAATAAACTGAAATTTAAGGTGGCTGCATTTTAATGAATATGCTTTATTTGATATTAAATGAATTTGATCAATGGAACCCACCTTTCTGCATTTAGGGAAATAAATTATCAATAGTCCCCTTTCTTCATTAAATTATTTTCTGAATGGACAAGTCAACGAGTGAAAAAAATTTGACCTGAACTACATGAGCTAATATTGAAACTGTCATATACCTTCAGATTAAGACCCTGCAAATATACAGAATTTAAATCACTTGCAAGAAAGAACCTAAAAGGCAATAGAATGTCCAGAATTTGATGTGAGACTCCTAAACCTTTTAGACAAAATATCAATAATTTAGCTTATGAATGTTATTCCTCTTTTAAATATACTTAGGAAAGAGTACTTGGAAGTATTTTTCTATGTGATTCAAATGTTTTAGGATTTTATCTGTCATTAATATAACTTCAGATTAGTAAGTATTAAAAAATCCTAAAATTTCAAGTTTTATCTTCTTTGTTGCTTTATTTTTACATTCTTTTCTGCCATATAAATTCAAAGTTTTATAGAGTTTTAGAAATATTAAATATGTGGGTACTCAGTTATATTTTCTATAACACTTCTGAGACAGTTCAGGAAGGTGGTATAATGTGAGAGTTCCTTGATGAGGTCAACTTCCTCTGCTTAAGAATCCCAAACGCGGGCCTTCAGAGAACAAACACTAGCAAGCAATATTAAATCCCCAATTTAATTCCTCATTTTGACTAAGCCAAAAAGAAAACTCCAGAGTATTACAACCTAACACTCTTCTTCCTAACCTCTTCAGGATCTGGACTACAAGGACCCAGCCAGGCCCAGTACTAGAAGCACGTGTTTTCAAGGAGCTGGGGTACAGGAGGGTACCGGGCTGTGCTTACCAGACAGACTCCTGTATGTGCATCCAGTAGCCACTGAATGTCACTGTGGCAAGGGTAACAGAGACAGCACTGACTGCACCCCGTAAGGCCTGGGGCCCAGCTACTTCTCCTTCAGTGAGATAAAAGAATAAAGAGCAATGGACATTTGGGGCTGCCTACCCTTGTCCTGAAGAACCAAGATATCTAAAAAGTCTGAGTGTGTACAACATGCCCAGGGGCCAAGCCAGTGTGGGCTAGAGGATTGCTACACCCCTCTGATCCAGGCTCTCCTTGAAGAGAGGTAGTCAGACAGAGAATAACAAACACTGTGTTATCTCACATCTATGTGGAATCTAAAAACAACAGACTCACAAAACCAGAATAAACTGGTGCTTGCCAGGGGCAGGGGCAGGGAGGGAAATGAGTAAAGGTCATCAAAGGATACAAACTTCCATTCATAAGATTAGTAAATCTTGGGATCTAACTCATAGCATGGTGGCTATAGTTAACAATCGTGTATCTTACACTTGAAAGTTGCTTAGAGGGCACTATCTCTATAAAAAGAAATGAATAAAAAGGTAACTACATGAGACGATGGATACGTTGACTAGCCCAATTGTGGTAGTCATTTCACTACACATCAAATTATCACATTGTACACATTAAACTTCCATGCTGTTGTATATCAATTACATTTCAATAAAGCTTGGAAAAAATTAAAAATCAATTCCTAAAAAAAGACTATTCTTTCCAAATGACTCCATTTCATCTGATTGAAATCCTTAAATTGAATACGTGCTAAATGAGTGAGCCTCTCATAAAAATATGCCTGTTCTTCAAGAACAAATATAATTATATTTTTTGATTGTACAAAGATATAAGGACAAAATGAAAGATGAATAGAACCACGGAGGAGAGGACTAAAGGCCATCTAGTTTAATGTTTCCAGTTACCAGATGTTAACAGTGAGGCCTGAGACCATGTAGGCCACAACAGGATCAGAATTAGAAGCCCATACTCCTTATTTTTCAGCCACTCTTTGGAATATCTCTCAACATGCCATGAAAACACTTTGCCATCCAAACTGGCTCATTCAAACACAGCTCCCTGCAAAGTGTAGACGATCACATCTATCTATATTCTCTACAACATCCTTACACCAGTTCTAGGCTGCAGCTCTGGTGATCAAAGTAATAAGTTAAGGCTCTGTAGATACAAGGACCCTTGTCTGCCTCACTTCTGGGTAAACTCTTGGTGCTTAGCAGGTACCATTAGTGGTTCAATTTGATTGATTCAGACTGAACTGAGAATCCTTTCCCTGCAATTTCCACCCTGTTTAACCTTCCAGAATCATCTAAAACAAGCTTAATCTCACGTCTGCTTGAACACCATTCAAGTAAGCAGATCAACTACGTTCTTGTTTCCAGTGTAAAGATTAGCGGTTCACTCAACTGCTCTTTGAATAACACGGTATCTAGACTGGCACTTCCACAGTCTTGATTGCTATTGTGCTGTGTGTTAAAGGCTTACATATAGTGTGGGAATTCAGAAAGGACAGAATGGACTGAAGACATTAAATAACCGTAGACAACAGATTCGAATGGAAGGTCTTTGAAGACAACACATGTATTACAGCTCTGTTCTGAGCACCTGGCCCAGTGCCTGACGCATGCCAGGCTCCAATGACCATGTCTGAGTGTCCCAATCAGAGCACAGCCTGACTGCTCTCTCAGCACCATTGACCTGTGCTTCAGGCTTGTGGTTACCATTCCTTTGCAAGTGATGCTCAATTACTTTTACTTAATGAACTTTGAAACCATGTAAGTTTTCAAAACATTCTTTTCTGCATTCAATGCTGCTACCTACCAATATAATCCAGTCAGCTCATTGAGTTTGGATTTTATATCATTTATTCCCTGTATTTCTTTTCACACAAAATAACAAGGAAGAAAATTCAAGGCAAGAAGTTAAAAAGAAGAGATGAAAGATCTAAGACCTTTAGAAATACCAATATTTTACCCACATGAACTAAGAAACTCTATTTACATACCACAAGTTACCCAGAGAAGAAGCCGAGGAATACCAGTCTGAGAAAGGCCAAGTGAAGTGATAATAACGGATGATTTAGAGCAGAGATCTGACCCTAAGAGCAGTGTGGCTCTTTTCTGTGTACTGTTTATCCAGCTGTGTGACCTCTCTGGGCTTGCGTCCCAATTTTCAAAATAGGGATACTGTGTATAACTATGTCACAATGGGAGCTAATATTATACTGCAGCTACTCTGAGTCACATGCTATTTATTAACTCATGTATTACTCATACAGCCCTCTGAATTGGGTACTGTTACTATCTTCACTTTATAGAAGAAGAAACAGGGGTTGAGAAAGGTTAAATAATTTGCCCAAGTCGCACAGCTATGAAGTGGTAGAGTTCAGAAACAAACGCTGGCAATCAGCTCCAGAGTTTCTGCTTGCAGCCTTCACAGCGTCCTGCCTACACTAGTATAAACATAAATTCCGGATTATTGACCTTAATATCCTACCCTCCCTGTCACCATCACTTCCCTCAGCACAGGAAAGAATAGAGAGCCCTGGGCTAGAAGCAATCCAGGACACTTGGGTTCTATTCAGTTTCTTCCTGACTGGCTCGTGATCCTCGGCAAAGTTACTCAATCTCTTTGGGCCTCAGAATCCCCATCTATGAAATGAAAATGTGCAGGGATCATGAATTCATGCTTAGAGATTACCAAACAATAGTGCAAAGAATTAAACAGAGAAAGGTATATTCTTCCCATACAGAAACACTTCACTTGCATACATAATACAATATGTACGTGAGCATATAGGGAGCACTTGATAAAATTGCAGCTACCATTATGGTTCATTTCCCCCTTCCCTTTATCCCCTTATATCTCCCAAGTTTCAACCACAGGACATGTCAGAAAAGCTACATCTCTCAGTAACCCTCACCACTTCAGATCCCAGAGAAAGCTATTAGTGTGGAAATACCCTTGAAGAGAGAAGGCCAGAGGAAGCCAGCAGCCAGCCCGTTTCTGAGCCTGTTTGGCCTTCCACCAGCTGACCTTGACTTTCTGGTGAGCTCTGAGCCAGCCCACCCCAAAGGCTCCTTGGATTCAAGGCTATGAATGCACACTGTTCTGGAAGTAATCATAACCTCTGAAATCTACTTAATCCCTTACTCTTCACCTCCTAAAGGACAGGAGCCCACACAGGATGCCTGGCTCAGCTTTTACCACACAGCAGCAGCAAAGATCTGGGCCCAGTCACAACCCCTCTGCTCTGAGCATGGGCCACGGCTCCCACCTGCTCACACCCTGAGGCTCCCGCTTTTCAGAAGAGCTGCTCCTGTGCAGAGCCAGAGTTCGCTAATATGAAAGCGATGAAATCCAAAGTACATTTGGTATTTGGACAAATGTCAAATGTTTTCCCTACGCACCAGATATGAAATATGAATGAGGAAAGTTTTTTTTAAAAAAGCGAAAGGCACGCAAGCAGGCTGCTTCTCTCCTCCAGTAGAGGATTCCAGAAAAGTAAGTGAGATTTCCAGTGCTTTCCAGGATATCAACCTTATTATATTCTCCCTACTTTCCACAGCAGAGGGGAAGAAAAGAGAGCATCAGGCTAGAAGTAAGTCAGGCGGCCTGGGTGCCACTTACAGCTTCCCCCTAACCAGCTCTCTAATCCTCGGTGAGTTCTTTTACTTCTTCTCTGGGTCTCAGAATCCTCACTGTTTGGAGGTCACAGATTCATGTTCACAGAGACCGAGAGAGTAATGCAATGAGGGAAACTGACTAAGGAATATTCTTTCAACAGAGAAGCACTTTGTTTTCATGTTTAATACATAAGAATATTGTCCACTTTCATAAAGAAATGTGCTTGATTTCATTTAGTAATATTTTAATTTTAGAATATTTAAGATTTACCAAAAAGCCATGAAACTAGTACCCACACTCAATTTTCCCTTTTGTTAACATCTTAGTAGGGTACATTTATCACAACTGTTTTCTTTAAATATGCAGCCCTTTCTGCCTATCTACAGATACAAGTACAGCCTTACAGTTCTCTACTAAGGAAGAACCGAGTACACTCTTCTCTTGATAATTCAGCCTAAGTTTGAGGTGCAATAGGCAGTGGAGGAGACTGCAGTTAATGGGCAAGAATCCCAGGAATGGGAGGAGCTGCCACACAGATTTGGGGCATGGCGGCCGCACAGGAATACAGATATCATATTTCTAGATCTCTGGGTTCTATTTTTTAATTTTTTCAGATAAACCAGAAATCCTATCTTTTTTTTATGTGAAGCATACCAATTATTAAATATTGGCTTATTTCTTTTCCTTCTCGGAATACTCAGCTGGCCAACTAAAACAGCCATGCTGACTGGTCTGGCGTGTGGCTTCCAAGTGGGAGGCTCTAGTCATGTTTGTTTCACTTGGCTAATGTCAAAGTGTCAGCAGGACTGGTCCCTTCTGGAGGTTCTGAAGGAAAGGTCTGTCTCCTTGCCTTTGTCATCTCCCATGACTGAAGGCTGATCAGAGGGCTCCAGGCCAGAAGAAATGTGTATTGTTTGGGGAATGGATTATAATTCCCTTCTTATCCCCTTTTGGGAGCAGCACCTTGTCCTGTGACTGAGGCAATGTAGTTTAGAGTCGCACATAGGACATGCACCTCCTTTGTCTGGGACCCCTCATAACGAGCCTCAGACTGGAGGAGGCGTGGCCTCTCTCACACTGGCCCACCGCCATTGGTGTACTCCCCACCGCCATCGGTAAGAAATGGCATGTCCACATCTGCTAGTTCTCCTTGGCTTGTAATCTCTCACTCCATCTCCAAAGCACATTACTCCAACTCTGCTTCTGTCATCCCATTGCCTTCTCCTCTTATAAGAAGTAAGATGATTGCATAGGACCCACACAGATAATCCAAGATCATCTCCCATCTCAGAATTCTTAATTTAATTGTACTCAAAAATGTCCTTTCACCATACTGTAAGGTAACATTTACAGGTTCCAAAAGATGAAGACATGGACCTATGCAGGGGTCGTTATTCAACCTACCACATTAGTTTAAGAAGCTAAGTTCCTTTCCAGCTTTTATATTAAAGTATTCTCTCCCAGATCACTCTCAACCCCCTGTCTTTTTTATGATTCCATCTTGCCCTTGTATCGAATAGTTGTGGGACAGCTGTCATGTGACCAGCAATGTGGTAGGGAGGCAGGGAAGCAGTAAGTGAAAGAACAAATATTCCTTTTTATTCCAAAGATTTCCAATGTACTTTTGAAAGAATAAGTATTTACAGAAGGTGCAATGATCTGAAATTTCACTTCACTGGAAAGATTTTCACTATATCTAGGGGCAAGAATTGGCAATGTACACAATTCTTTTAGAAGGACCATATTAGCCAATTACCGACACTTAACAGAATATTCATTAGTCACTATTTCCACACTAGGGAGGACAAAGGCTGTGAAAACACAGGTCCAAGATGAAGGGCATAAGAAAGGTCAACATCTTTGAAATAAAACTCTTAGAGGTGACATGGCCAGGACCACCTTGTTCCCCTAATCTAAGTTTTATACCCAAACACTACAGCCACAAACTATTAAGCAGAAAGGGCATCTTTTATTGGAACACTTTAATAGACATCTTTTGGAGTATCTTCTCCTCAAATTAAGTTAATGCCCCTACTTCCTTTCACAAGGAACCATATTGCCTCTAACATTGAAATGCTTTCTTGGCATATCTTTGAAATCACTGACTACCTCTGATTGAACCAAAGTACACATCTGTTACATAAGGTTCCATCCCAGGACATTTGCAATTAAAACAAAGAGTCAAGTTATTAGAGGCCTCTAACAGAAATTTGGAGGTGAAGCATGGCCATCTCTCACCATCACAGACTGGGGGTGTAGAGACTCACTCCACAGAAAGAGAAAGCAAGCAAGGCAAGAAACAAACACACAGAAAGATGGAAATAATACCTGGAGAAGAAGTCACACAGCTTTTAACATTTCTGCTTCCAGTCACTCCCTGAGGTTCAGTTGCATTGTTGCCCTCTAGTTCCAATAGACAACACTGCTTCTTTAAGAAAAATTCCCCATCTTTCCTTAGGTGAGACTAAGTTGGCTTCTGATAACTTGAAACTGAAAATGTATTACGGTCTCCTGAGATTTCTCAAAGAGCTTCCCCTGAAGGCTCCCACCTACTTCTATTTTCAATAAAAATGTTTTTTTTTTATTATTGCATGCAGATCCCTGTCTTTTAGGAACTATTTCAGAAGAATTTGGCACCTAGCATCTCTAATACTTGAGAACAAAGGACACCTTAGGCAACACAATTCACACATCAGTTTTTCAGAAGTGAAATGTTTGGCCTAATTTCTCAAAATAGTCATTTTTAGGGGTGGCTAAATTTCTCATGTCCCAGTTGCTGAATGGTTTCATGTAAACCTTGAAGTCTGTAGGGACTGTATCCTCATCCCAGATGCTGTGCAAACTTTAAGGATCAAAATGAGGTTTGAGAGATACCTGTTCAGTGCTTTCACTTATGAAATGAGTATTGAAACTATTTAAAGACATATTATGCAACGTGTTTTCACTTGCAGAATGGTTTCTCTCACAGTGCCTCATTTGATCCTTGTAATAATCCAGTGGGAAAGATAGGGTAGGATACTGTATTCTTGTAACAGGGGGTAGTGCATAAAGCCCACAGTCCTTGATTAGGGGAAGGGAAGAGTGGATGCTACAACTTCAAGATACATAGCATAACAATGACAAGTTAATAGCCAGCCCTTTCTGAAGGGAAGAGAGACACCACTGTGAAAATATTCAAAGGCTCCTGATACAGCAACAGGGGTGGAGGGTGGGGGCGGGGCATGGTTGTGGCTGAGCTCATACTGCCCCTGCACAAAAGCAAAGACAGGGGGTGGGTGCCCACCCTGCACACCCGTGTGTCACTGGGAGTTTTTGCCCTGACTAAGAATGGCAGCCAAGAAAAGGTAAAAGATACTGGGAAACTGTCAAAAATGGCACACACTAACATACCATAGGAAGGGCCGGATATGAGGTCACACAGGAAGTCTGGGCCAAGTACTTAAATTAGGGCAGTCTAAAAGAGAGGAGGTCTCCTGGGAGGCCTGAAAGTCTGGGAAAGAGCCACGAGGTGGATAGTGGGAGGAGGTCTGGTTGCCGGACCTGCGGGGACCACCCAGACTCAGGAGATGCTTGGGGCTGAACTATGACCAGGAGTGCTGAGTTGGAGACTCCTGCTTTTCTGAAGGATGTACACAGAAGACATTCTCTTGCAATGTGTACCTCCCTGGACTCCACCATGATCCAGTGCAACACAGCACATGTTTTCTTGAACCACTACGTGGAGGCTGAGAACAGCGCACCCCAGATCCTGGAGGAGGGACCTGCTGCGAGAGGATGGTGACTCTGAAACCCACAAGGGCACGTTCCAGAGAGGATGGAGACCTGTTTGTGTGACTGGCTTATGGACAGGTAAGGATATGGGGAACTTTTAGGCATGGTTTTGGCTTGTAGCTTTTTGGGGAGCAAGAGAAGTTTTGGGTCTTGCAGGAGAGGAGGGCTCTAAGCAGGAGTGCTCTCAGCTCCCTAAAGGTTGGAACCCTATTAATAAAAACCTGTTTCCTTCGACACTAATTGTTGGGTCACATATAAAGGTGCCAGTTGCTGGGCCCAGCTTGTTCAGTAACATTCTCATGTTACAGATTTAAGAGGTGTTGAGTGATTTGACCTAGGAAAACGGCACTGGATTCAGAGCCCCCAAAGGGTAAGTACTAAATCTAACTATCCTAATATGCTAATCACCCTGCCTAGTAACTGACATACAGTGATTCAGGGGTAACAAATCATTTCATTTCATACAGCAACTCCAACCCACTGACAATGGCTGTCTGCAACACTGCCTTGAGAAGGATTCTGCGAATGCCTCTGGCCTTCTTGTGAAGAAGTGCTATGATTGAGCAGTATTGCCTGATGACAGCTAAGGGAGAAGAGAGTAGCAGCTCAGTGCTCAGTATTTCCATTCCTATAGTAAATGTTCAATAAATTAGCATTGAGTTAAACCAAACTGGCAGCCCCAGGACTGAAAACCAAGTCATGTGACTGTGTTTGCTAGTGTTCTTTCCATTACATAAAACAATCTCTCCTCCCACCACTAATATCCTAACCTGGGGACAGAAAACCGCAGCCCAGAGACCAAACCTGGCCTGCTGCCTGTTTTTGCACATGAAGTTTTATTGGAACACACCAGTGCTCATTCATTTACGTATTGTCTCTGCACACTTCTGTGCAACAGTGACAGAGTTGCGTAGTCACAACAGAGACCAGGTTGCTCACAAAGACTAAAATATTTATCATCCGTCCCCTTATAGAAAAAAGTGTATCCAATTCCATCCCTAAACCAAATCAAACAAGTTCAGAGTAGCTCAAAAGACATAAGTGTAACCCTATCTTTTCTCACCCACAGAGGAGAGTTGCCAGGGGATCAGTGGACGTGGCCTTTCCCCCTCCCATGACTGAAGGCTGGTCAGAGGGCCCCTGGCCAGAAGGAATGTGTACTGTTTTGGGAATGGATTGCAATTGCCTCCTTATCCTATTTTGGGAGCAGCTTCTTGTCCTGTGACTGCTTATTGACCTTTCCTTCTATACATTCCCCCTGAGGTAATGTAGTTTGAAGTGACACACAGGACACTTGCCTCCTTTGTCTGGGACCCCTCATAATGAGCCTCACCCTGGAGGAGATGCGGTGTCTCTGTCGCTCCCTCTCTAACCCAAGTGCTCGCGTGCACCAACCTGCCACCATCAGTGCACCCCCCTGTAATGTGAGTAATAAACAGCACGTCCACATCTGCTAATCCACTGGGTATTGGGGTTTTCCCCCCTGGAATATCACAAACACTGCAGTAGCTCTCCACTTTGGAGCTCCTGCACGACGGTTGCCCACCTTGGTGCTTTTGTGATCAGATTAAAATGCACCTTGCCGTGGCTAAGCATTCTGAGATAAAGAAGTCAAGTGTGCATTCCTCATTGGGCCATTCATGAACTGTCCTGTAGAAAAGAAGCCACTCTGATGTGAACTAAGGGCTTTAATACTTGTGCCTGGGGTAATCAGTTCACTGAAGGGTAAACAAAAAATACAGCATAAAATGGTAACGACAGAACTAAAACCAACGTAAACTCTCATTTACACAGGATTGAACCAACCAGAGAGATGTAACTTTGATGTTCCTTTTCAGGGAGAAATTCTGTACAAAGATTAGTTCATGAAATCGATGAGAGAATCAATTTTCAGCATGTACACTCACATTAAAAGTAACTGATTTCATAATTACAACGCTAAAAGCCTTAAAGTTATATAAAAAGGGTTTAGGAATATTTGTGAGACGTATTAAGTTAACCAGCATTGATGAGCCAAATAACCCAAATCTGGAACACACAAGAGAATAGTATTGGCTTATCTTTTTGACTTTTAGGTTTTGTGCAGCACTACAGTAGTTAGGCCAAGGAATACAAAGAAATAAAATGTATTGAGTTTGTTCTCTCTTTCTCCAAATAGATTGTGGACACCATACTACATAGTGCAACATTCATATTGGTGTTCACTAAATAGTTATGAGGAATAAGGTTATTTATATGGAATCGTCAACTGCAGTGGCAGGAAATGAAAACCATTCAATATTGTCATACTGAATGACAATATGAATGGGGAAATATTGTCATAGAGACCATGTTGGTTTGCTTGAAAGTATGGTGGCTAATAATTCTTCATACCCAAGTACGTACCTATCAGTCCTCTGAACAAGCAGTCCTACTTTCTGCCCCCTTGACTGTGGGCAGGCCTTGTGACTTTCTTTCACCAACAGTATGAAACAAAAGAAGCATTCTGAGATTTTCTAACCAGGTCTTAATAGAACCATGTCTGACAGCAATTCAGCTGTCCTGCTGTGAAGAAGCTCAGGCCAAACTCCAGAGTGAGAGAGGCCATGGGGAGGGAAGCCCTCCCAAACCAAAACCCATCCTGGGCATTTCTGCTGCAGGCATCCCCCCTGAATGCAGCTTGCCTACACACACACACACACACAAAAACAAACAAACAAACAAACAAAAAAACAGAAGAACCACCCAACTGACCCTGTAAGCAAATAAAAATAAAGTGTTATCTTAAGACTCCACAGTTTGGACACACACAAGTAGACAGCTAAAACAGAGACAGATGTTGTGGGGAAGATCATTTAGATTGGTGCTCAGGGAAGATCCTCTGAGAGTGCTGTTTGAACAGAGAAGAGGGGACCAGCCCTTAGACTCTGGTGGCAGAGCATTCCAGGCAGACAAAATAGGAAGCTTAAAGCCCCGAGGCAGAAACAAGTATGGTGTGCACGAGACACAGTGAGAAGCCTGCCACTGAGAAGTGACGAGGATAAGAGAAGTTGAGTCAGAGAGGAAGGAGGAGGGGCTAGGTCGTAAAAGGTCTTATAAATCGTAGAGAGAATTTAAGATTTACTTCTAAGCCAGTGGAACACCATTGGAAGTTTTTAGGCAAAGAACGACAAGCTGATTTACATTTTACAAATTCTGGTTGCTGTGTATATTATGCAGAGAATGAGGATAGAAAGGTGTGTAGATGAAAAGGAGCCACACACACAACCTGACAAGCTCAGAGGAGGCCTGTATGGCAAACTTACAAACTCAGAAACCCAAGGTAACCACAGAGGATGGTCTGCAATTAAAATCTATTAACTAGAGACTTCTGGCCAAGATGGAGATGTAAATAGACACACTATGCCTCTTTGCATAACCAAAAGAAGGTCAACAACAAATTTAAAAACAAAAACAATCAGAACGGCCAGAAAATTAAACTGTATGGAAGTCCAACAACAAAGGAGTTAACAAAGAAAGATTCATCCAGACTGGTAGGAGAGGCAGAGATGGGCAGCTGGGTGGAGAGGACTCCCAGCAAGGCAGCAGCTGGCAGAATGAGTGGTCCCACAGTCACATGCAGAAACCAAGTAGAACAACTGGGAAGGGTGGGGAGCCGGGGGAGAGACAGAGCCCACAACCCGGAGTTCCAGCACAGGGAAATAAAGCCTCAAAGCCTCTGATTGAAAACACCTGTGGGGTTGAGGCGGCAGCAGGAGAAACTCCCAGCCTCACAGAAGAGTGTAGTGGAGAAACCCACAGGGTCCTAGAACACACACAAACTCACCCTCCTGGGAATCAGCACAAGAAGGGCCCAATTCGACTGTGGGTAGGTGGAGAAGTGACTGAAAACAGGCAGAGAGTGGAGCAAGCAGCACTGTTTCCTCTCGGACGCCTCCCCTACATAAAACTGAGACAAAAAAAATATGGCCCAAATGAAAGAAGAGATGAAAGCTCCAGAAAATATACAACTAAGCAACAAAGAAATAGCCAAACTATCAGATGCACAGTTCAAAACACTGGTAATCAGGATGCTCACAGAATTGGTTGAAAATAGTCACAAATTAGAGGGAAAAATGAAGGCTACGCTAAGTGAAATAAAGGAAATGTACAGGAAACCAACAGTGATGGGAAGGAAGCTGAGACTCTAATCAACAGTTGGGAGCAGGAGGAAGAAATAAACATTTGACCAGAACAGAATGATGAAACAAGAATTCACAAAAATGAGGAAAGCCTTAGGAACCTCCAGGACAGCTTTAAATGTTCCAACATCCTAATTATAGAGGTGCAGAAGGAGAAAAGGAAGACCAAGAAATTGAAAACTTTTTTGAAAAAACAATGAAAAAGAACTTCCCCAATCTGGCAAAGGAAATAGACTTCCAGGAAGTCCAGGAAGCCCAGAGTCCCAAAGAAGTTGGACCCAAGGAAGCACACACCAAGGCACATCATAATTACATTACCCAAGATTAAAGATAAGGAGAGGATCTTAAAAGTAGCCAGAGAAAAGGAGACAGTTACCTACAAAGAAGTTCCCATAAGACTGTCAGCTGATTTCTCAAAAGAAACCTTGTAGTCAAGAAGGGGCTGGAAAGAAGTATTTGAAGTCATGAAAGGCAAGGACCTACATCCAAGATGACTCTATCCAGCAAAGCTTTCATTTAGAATGGAAGAGCAGATAAAGTGCTTCCCAGATAAGGTCAAGTTAAAGGAGTTCATCATCACCAAGCCATTATGGTATGAAATGTTAAAAGGATTTATCTAAGAAAAAGAAGATTAAAAAATATGAACAGTAAAATGACAACAAACACAACTATCAACAATGAAACCTAAAATAAACAAATAATAACAAACTAAGCAAACAAGTAGAACAAGAACAGAATCACAGAAATGGAGATCACATGGAAGGTTTTCAGCAGGGGAGGGACAGGGAGAAAACGGGGGAAAATGTACAGGGAATAAGTAGCATAAATGGTAGCTAGAAAATAGACAGGAGGAGATTAAGAATAGTATAGGAAATGTAGAAGCCAAAGAAATCACATGTATGACCCATGGATATGAACTAAAGGTGGGGAAATGTGGGTGGGAGGGGTTGTGCAGGACAGAGGGGAATAAAGGGAGAAATACGGGACAACTGTAATAGCATAATCAATAAAATATATTTTTTAAAAAGAAGTACAAATAGGTAGTTGCAGAATAGCCATGGGCATGTAAAGCACAGTATAGCAAATGTAGCAGCCAAAGAACCTATATGCATGACCCATGGACATGAACAATGGTGTAGGGATTGCCTGAGGGAGTGGGGGGTGCTGGGTGGAGGGAGGCAGAGGGGGGAAAATCAGGACAACTGTAATAGCATAATCAATAAAATATAATTTAAAATTATGGAAGGTTGAAAAAATCCTCAATGACATATTAAATAACATGCAACAACATATAAAAAGAATAAAAATAAACAAACAAACAAAAAAACCTATTAACTAAAGCAGGCCATGGTGGGCAATCCATTGTCCTAGGCTAGAATCTTCCCTGACAAAAGTCAGTCTTTACCTTACGTGAGCCTATTTTCTTTTTGCATCTATAACATACCTTTGGGATGTCAAGGTAACTTTCTTTTTTCCAAATCCCTGGGACACAGCATTTACACCAGTGCAGAGACCACAAATCCCCTCGTATTGGTTATTGACTGTTAGCTATCCTGTACCCTATCCTGGAACATGTATGAATGACCCATGGACATGGACAACAGGGTGGGGGTTGACTGTGGGAGTGGGGGGATGGGCAGGGAAGTGGAGAGTAATAGGGGAAAACTGGAACAACTGTAATAGAACAACAGCAAAATTTTTTTAAAAAGAAAGAAAAGACAGACACCAAACTGGAAAAAAAAAAGCAGCAGCACAAATTGGTAGTTACAGAATAGCCATGGGGATTTACAGTACAGTATAGGAAATGGAGAAACCAAAGTACTTACAGGCACCACCCATGGACCTTAATAAAGGGGTGGGGACTGACTGAGAGAGTGGGAGGTGCTGGGTGGAGGGGACTAAAGGGAAAAAATTGGACAGCTGTAATAGCATAATCAATGAAATATAATTTAAAATTAAAAAGAAGTATGTGTTTCTCATTTATTCTTTATCCAATCCCAGATGTTCCCCTGCTTTGTTTTTCCCCACCTCCCTAATCTTTCACCAGCGGATTTCGTGAAACCTCCCTATGCCTCCTCTTTTGATTGTAACGTATAAAACAAGGTGCAGAACTGCCATTTTCCAGGGCATGTTCTCAGTCTGTTGAGGTCTTGCTTT
Organism: Sturnira hondurensis; assembly: GCF_014824575.4. Taxonomy (NCBI): domain Eukaryota; kingdom Metazoa; phylum Chordata; class Mammalia; order Chiroptera; family Phyllostomidae; genus Sturnira; species Sturnira hondurensis. The sequence continues at coordinate 7,927,451 of NW_028075269.1, forward strand.
CAGGCAGTTGTCATCAGTTTGGCTCAAATAAACTTATAAAAAATTGTTACAAGTTTGGACATTTCTTACACTGACAAGAACATACTGGAGTAGTGAGGAAGTACTATTGGGGGTACCGGTCCCAGCATTGTGCAGAGGGACAACCAAAGCTTGTGGGAGCTTTCAAAAATAGTATTATTCAAAGGACTGGTGGGTGACTCAAATGTTGGGAAAATTTTAGTGTTAGGTAAGAGCTAATAAGCTTAGTAATCAATGGACACAAAAAGTTACTGTTTCAGGAATGGAAGCTTTATGACCCTCCTTTACTCCAGGAGACCGGAAGCAAATCCACCTTTGTGCCCCAGGACTGCAGGCGATCAAGATGGTATCTGAGACTTTGTCTCCAGGGTGAGACACCCACTGCCCAGGGCACAGATGAAAGAATGCTGCAGGTTTTATTTGATCAACTTTTTCCCTGAATTCCAAACCCCTTACCTGCCCTTTTCTTCTCCTTATAAACGGGGTCCATTAAAAACGTAACTTAAGATTATCTATTAGGGTACAAACCCACCGACCACCTGAATAAAGCACCCATAAAGATTCAATCCTTGTCTCTGCTTATTGGGTCTGGTAGGTGAGAGGCAGCATGAACACCAGCTTTCCAGTTTCAGTACCATAAAATCCACCCATTTTAAACAAACAGTTCAGTACGTTTCCGTAAATTTACACAGCGATGCAACCCTCACCACGAAAGAATTTTGGCATACTCACATCAACACAAAAAGTTCATTATTTAATGTCCCTTTTCAGTCAAACCTCACTTTGACCCCCAGCCCAAAACAACCACCATAACTCTTGCTTTCTGTGAAAACTTGTGTAATAGCTTTGCCTTGCCTATAATATTTCATATAAATGTGATTATACAAAATATAGTCTTTCTTGTCTGCCTTCCTTTACTTAGCATGGTGTTTCTGAGATGCACACATATTGCTGTGCATATCACTGGTTTATTTCTTTAACGCCCAGAGAGTATTCCATTGCATGTACATATCACATTTGATTTATACATTCAACGGTTGAGGGGCATTTAGAGTGTTCCCAGTGTTTGGCTAATACAGATCATTCTGCTAAGAATATCTGCATACAAGCCATGGTATGGACATATCTTTTCATGTGGGGGGTAAATATCTAGGTAAGTGTATGCATGTGTAAGGGTTTAACTGTTTAAGAAACTGTCAAACTATTTTTCAAAATGACTTCCATTTTACATTCTAAGCAGCAGTGAATAAGAGATCCAGTTCTTCACACGCTCATCAGCACTTAGTATTGCCTTTTTCATTTAGACATTCCAAGTAGTCGTGCTATGGTATTTCACTGTGGCTATAAATTGCATTTCCCTATTAAGTAATGATGTAGGTCCTTATTAACCTTAATGTGCTTCTTTGGAAAAATAGCTATTCAAATCTTTTACCCATCTTTTTATTATTAAGTTATGAGAATTCTTAATTCTGGATACTTGTTCTTTACCAAATAATTATTTGAAATATTTTGTCCCACTCTGTGACTTGCCTTTTTATATTGTCTTAATGGAGTCCTTTGAAGAGCTAACATTTTTAATTCTGATGAAATCCAATTTATTTTTTTTCTTTTAAGCTTGCTTTTGTGACTTACTTAAAAAGTCTTTGCCAATTATAAGCCCACAAAATTTTTCTTCTATATATTTTTCTAGAAATGTTATAATTATAGCTATCATATTTAGCTCCATTATCTATTTCTTCAGCAGAATTTTATGTGCAGTCAGATCACATTTCGGGGGCAACTCTGCTTATTTTAAGGAGCTTAAGCTTGGTGGGTTAAAATTTATTTTATGACTCTGATAAATAATAGGTGATCTTCCGAAAAGAAGGAATCTAACTTTGCATCACTCTATCTTGGTCAAAACAATATTGGTCCATGGTCATGTCCTCCCTTACTCTATGAAATGCACCTGGAACTTCCTCACACCTTCCACCCTGAATGTGGGAGGTGGGGCAGAGGGTAGGAAATGTTCTCTCCACACCTGATACTTCCTTTCCTGTGATGGGAGGTCCACTAGCTTAAGATCTCTGAGCTCCTTTTGCCCAGTCACTTGTCTCCCAGGGAGGAAGAGATGGGTGTCTATTTGTATGTTTGTAGTGCTGTCCCTGGTCTCCTCCTTGACTCGGTAGGTGGTCCATATGCAGAGAATATGTGTTCCTGGCTGCCTTCTACCATGCCGTGAACACGGATAAAGGCCCCTCCCCCGGAAATGGGGCTACAGGGGCCCAGGGCTGCCTGTGACTCAGAGGTAAGTCTCCCTACACAAAAGGTTAATCTTTTCTCTGGTTTCTCATTTAGTTCAGACCTCAGATGGGAAAAAAGGCTGTCATTTACTGAAACACCCTTGAATATCCCCTGAACTCCTATCCTGTGGGTTTCCTAACTCTACCCCACTCACCTAGTAAACCCTTGCTTCTCTCTTCCTACCCCATCAGACTGAAAAGTCATTTTTATAGACAGCCATTATTTTTACTTTTAAATATTACTACACAAATTTGAAAAATACAAATACACAAAAGGCAAAATATTAGCATTACTTATTCTTCCCCTTTCTAGAATTGTGCAGCCTGATAATATAAACACTTGCCCTACATGGATATTTAAATTTAAATTAATTGTAATTAACTTAAAATTCAATTTTACATTACTCCAACCACATTTCAAGGGCTCAATAGCTATATATGGATAGTGTTACTGTATCAGGCCATAAAGTTATATCTCATTTGTCATCACAGGAAATTGAATAGACAGCTCTAGAGAAAATTCTGGATTTAATATGACCTTCCATATTTTATATATATATATATATATGTATATGCATATATATACATATATATATATACAAAAATAGGATCACTTGTCCACATATTTGAAACCTCAGATTTTTCTTCATTTGTCATGAACATCTTGAATATCCATCCTTCCATATCGTTTTTGGTGGCTGCAAAGTAATTTTCTATATCTATTTCTTTACTATAATTTCTATAACCAGATGTTAGACATGAAATTTTTTCCAAACATTTTTCATTACAGCCAATATTACTACACTGAATATTCTCAAATATCTTCAAACTGTCTTAAATTCTTAGCCTGACTGACAGGATCAAAGGGCACACATACTTTTAACACTTCGGAGAGGCTCTGTCAGTTAGAAAGAGCACCCTGGCTTGGAACACACAGCCAGCTCTCTTTCTTGTCTGAAAGAAACGGAGCACAAGTCAGGACGTCCTCCCTCCTCAACAGAAAGCTGTATGAGAAACAACAAGTCCCAGCAGTCAGCTGTTAGTTAACACACCAAGGGCTCCCGGGCGTTTGTCCACTGCAATCACAGGAGCACGTCTCTTGGAAGCCTCTGCTACTCTTCAGTCGCACCCCAGTAATATTGTTAGTGTGCCTTTAAACAGTGTGGCAATTAGCTGTTCTTTTAGCGATTCTTAGAGCCTTTCTCGCTGCAACTTCATATTGAACTTAAGGCTAACTGCAGGTGTGTTTTGCCACCGCTGGGTCCTCATTCTCCGTGCAGTATTTTCTGCCCCATCGTATGTGATGGATGCTGCTGTCATTTTGGTTTCAGCAGGGTGGCAAACTGTGGCTCTTGACAGGGAAGCACCGGAAGCACTTTCCCGGGTGTGCCTGGGACTTCGGGGGGCTTATTCTCAGAACACAGCCAGCTGCCACAAGGAAGCCCGGCTGCCACAAAGAGCCGCTGTGTGTGCGTGTTCCCACGAAGAGCCCCAGCAGACGTAGGTCCCTGACTCTCCGGACCTGCGAAAGAAGCTGCAGAGGATTCCAGCCTTCGAGTCACCCCAGTCCTTCCGGTCTTTTCCGATGAGCAGCCAGACAGCATGAAAGAGATACAACCTATTCCTGACGTGCCTTTTAGAAATTCCTCGCCCATAGGATCTGAAGTGCAATGTAGTAGTTTGGGGGTTTATTTTGTAGCAACAGGTAAATGACACAATAAGCAATGAGAAACCCTGGGGTCCCGGGAGATACCAAATTTCATGAGAAACAACAAAGGTAGGGTTGGGATAATAGTTGTGCTCACTCATACCAAACCTTTTTTTTTTAAGTTTTTATTTATTTATTTTGGAGAGAGGGGAAGGGAAGGGAGGGAGGAAGAAAGAGAGGGAGAGAAACCGATACACTTGCCAATGGACTCCTTTCGTCATCACTGCACAAAACATCCCTCCCAAAACCACTGCTTGTAGAGTACTCGGAAACACTAGGTTACCTTAACTTAAACTCATTAAACCGAACAAGCCCAAATACTGGCCAACTGGGAGAGAATTTTGTTTTGTTGCTAAGGCCTCATATTCAGGCAGGAAGGCCTCACATGACAAGCATAACGCAGTCAGGTTGTGGTTGGAAGGTTCGTATAGCAAACTAGCCCCTCTGAGGTAAAAGGGGCAGGGAAGGGAAGGCATGTGACAAGACCCCACACATGTGTAGCCCGCATGGAGTGCTCAGGCCCCAGCTTCAGCTGTCCTGACGGGAATGCAGCTGTCCCTGGCAAAGAACGGTAGGTCTGAACGAATCCAAGGAAGGGAAGGACAGGAAAACAAGGAGACACCTACTCAAGAGGAGACTATGTTTCCAAATGGGAAAAGAAAACAAAAAAACCTTGTTTTCTTTCGTGGCTCTTTTTATTTCAAAATAAAAAGGATTCACAAGCATGAGTGGGAAAGTGATCCTCAGACAGTCCAGAACAGTTAACCTTGGTTGTTTATATGGTGATAGGTGCTTTGGTATCAGGGAGTCTGTCTCACATCTGGGGCTTGTGACTAAGGTGGCATTTCCAGTCCTCAGGTTTCCCATCCACTTATGTTATTGACTTCAAAACACCAGAGCCTTGCTCTTTCAACATGATCTGATGCTGATGAGGCAGGGCCGTGGTACACAAGGTTCACAGAAAGGGTTACTGGAGCTGTGGGTGTGCACCACTACCACCTAGTGGTCGCCTGCCTCTCACTTCTTAGGCTGTTTCAGCAGAGTCCTAACTGCTGAGACTTTAAGGGAAATGAAGTTCTCCAGGACATGAAAGACAACATGAAGTATCTTATTTCAGAGTCATTTCAAAGATGTCCACTGATCAGCACCTCTAGAGTACCTCTCATCTAATCCAGAAGAGGCAAACCATAGGGTGGAGAGAAAGCTCCTGGACTCCGTCTAAACAGAGATGAACTGGAAGTTTAAAGATGTGGGATTATGAACAAATCACTGTACCTCTCAGAGGCTGCATTTCTTCATTTAAAACTAAGGAAATACCATTTACCACAGGATATCGTAAAAATTGGTAAATATACATATATGTAAATGGTTGGCACTTTGACAGTCAGCAAAAGGAGATTTGCAGCATGTCTGTGATATATGAAGGACAGGGGAAAGCCACTTTCAGGAAATTAGCTTGCTAAGAGAAATACATGCTCTTCATTGTACAGTGTGGGGAGTGGTTCAAGAGGAACTGGGCTAAGCAATGGTTCACCATCCTATTTAGTTGCCAAAATAGATCTGTGACTTAGATATTACTTCCCCCCATTTTAGAAATGAGAAAACTGAGGCTCAATGAGGCTGAATCACTTGTGTACAGTTTATAGTCAGTAGATGGTAAAACCATGATTCTAGGCTAAATTTGTCTGGTTCCACAGGTGGCCTCCTAAAAACATGACCTTCAAAAGCATATGTGATATCAGCTGCATTCTAGTGTCCTGGCAGTGAAAGATGGTCAGAACTGGTGAGAGCTCGAAGCCTACTTGGTATACAGGTTTGCCATCTGGGATCCAAAGAGGTGCTTCCGTTGTTCCAATCACCACACTCTTACCAGTATCTGCAGCAATTATTTACTGCCAGGAATGCTGAGAAACAAATAATGATAAAGCCCCAGTGGCAAAACAAAAAAACAAAAAACAAAAAAAGCCCACAACATTTGTTGATCGGGTGCCTGGACTCCACTGGCTGTGTGGGTAGTTCTACTGCTCGTGTCTGGGCCCATCCACATGGCTGACAGGGATGGCTGTTGGCTTATCTAGAAGACCAGGCAACCCGGCTCTGCATCATGTTTCCTCACCTCCAGCCGTCTAGCTTTAACATCTTTTAAGCAAGAGAAGGGACACAAAACCAGAGGCAAGTCCAGTCACACACAAGAAATGCCATCGTAGATTCCTAGGGTGGCTGTAACAAATACCACAAACTTACAACAACTGCAATTTGTTGTGGCACAGTCTGGAGGCTAGAAGTCTGGCATCAAGGTGATGGCAAGGTTGGTTCCTTTCGAATTAAGTTAAAATTAAAGAGAATTACAAATTAAAGAGGATCTGTTCCTTGCCTGACTCCTAGCTTATGGTGGCTTCTGACAACCCTTGAGGTTTCTCAGCTTGTGGAAAATACTACTCCAATCCGTGCTTCCACTGCCATGTGGCAGTCTCCCTGTGTGCCTGTGCCCGTTTTCTCTTCACATAAGGACACCAGCCATTGCTTTAGCACCCATTCTAATCCAGTATCACTCGTCTCAAACTAGCTACATTTGCAAAGACCTGTTTCCAAGTTAGGTCGCATTTGGAGCTTATGGGTGAACATGGAGGGGATGCCATTCGACCCAGTGAAATGACTAAGTGTGAGGATACAGGGAAGAATGAGGAATTAGACCCTTTTCCTGCATAAACCGCATCTACCACTGTAGCCATAAAGGCTTTATATATTTCTATTTTATTTAAAAGAGATTGGCTACTGAAAATGAACAATTATTGGTCTAGGACAACAGTTTCCTTTAAGAGATGAGCAAAATGAAACCCGGAGATGCGCCGTCGACAGCCCAGTTCAGCGGCTGACCCACAGACAAGACTCAACCCCGACAGCCTCCCCTTGTCCTGCACCGCATCCCACAGAAGGCAGCAGTTTCACTGTTGCTGCTGCTCCTCGTGTTGTTGTTACTGCTGTTGTTTAGTGAGCATACCATTTGGGCCCTGTGGTAGGCACAATAAAGCTCTGCCCCCCCAAAATGTCCACATTTTCATCTCTGGAACCTGTGAATAAATTACTTCCCATGTCAAAGGGAAATTAGCAATGCAGTTGAATTTAAGATTGCTCAGCAGTTGACCTTAAAATGGGGAGATTGTTCTCGAGTCCAATGTAATCACTAGGGTCCTTAAAAGGAGAAGAAAGACAAAGAAAGTCGGTCAGAGGAACCCGTAACCATGAAAGAAAGGCATCAAGAGAAGAAATGTGGCTGGCTGACAGAAGGAATGTGGGCAGGCACGAGTCAAGTCACACTGGCATCTTCTAGAGAAGCTGGAGAAGGCAAGGAATCGTTCTTCCCTAGAGCCCCAGAAACTAATGCAGCCCATCACCACCTTGACTGTAGCCCAGCGAGATCCATTTCAGACTTCTGACCTCCAGAACAGCAAGATAATACATTTGTGCTGTTGAAGCTTCTCAGTTGGTGGTGTTTTGTTACAGTCACAGTAGAAAACTAATACAGATCCTGGGGGGAAATCCCTACTCAGCTCTTATTTCAGGTAGGAATACTTTTAGCTGCAAGTTTTTAAAAATATGGGTTCAATAAACATGGACCTAGAGTTCTCAGCCACAGCGAGACTGGAGTTAGCAATGGCAGGGTGGTCCAGTTGCTCATCGAGGCCACGAAGGACACTGGAGTTCTCTCTTCAGATGAGAAGATGCTTCTCAGATGCTTCCCCCGCCCCCTGCCCCAGGAATCAGACTTTACTGTGTGTTTTACTGGTCAGCACTGAGTTATATTAGCTATGCCCAGCTGCTAGGCAAGGTCTGAAACCTACTAAATCTCTGACAAACAGTAACAGCATTGTCCAAGACTACATCAACCCAGTCATGATGTTTTGTACTGCTTGGGGCTGGGCATATTGCTGCCCCAAAACAAAGCAGCAAGGGTGCAGGGAAGATGGTATTGGGGAGGTAAATCACCTTTGACTCTACGCAGCTTACAACGCACTGGGTGTTGGTACAGCTACTTATTGCTCTAAGCTCTGAGAACCCAGAGATGATACTGGCTTAGAGACAAGTCTTGTACATCTAACATTACATATATGATATTCAGTGCATTGATAAGTGAAAAAAGAAGATAAAGAACAGTATGATAGTAACATACTATGTTTGCCATAAAAATATATATTGTGTACATGGCAGAAAGTTGGGAAACATACAGGTTCCAGCAGAAATAACACCCTTTTTTATTACAAAATTTCTTATTAAAAAATCATAAATGTGTGATTCTGTAACAACAATATTGCAGTCAAGCACACCATATGACATTTTAAGTGAAATGTTCAAATAAAAACTATAAATTATTACACCCATATCATTACCCTTACCAACCACACTTACACAGGTGTTACTTCTGCTGGACCCTGTATGTATATATATGAATGTGGTAGAATTTCAGGTGACTTTATTATTTTTTGTAGTTGCTAACCTAAATGTTCTTACTTCTGCCCTGGCTGGTGTGGCTTAGTGGATTGAGCACTGGCCTGCAAACCCACAGGTTGCTGGTTCAATTCCCAGGCAGGCACATACCTGGGTTGTGAGCCAGGCTCCCAGGTGGGGGTGTGCAAGAGGCAAATGATTGCTGTATTGCTCACACATCAATGTTTCTGTCTCTCCCTCCCCCCTCTCTAAAAATAAAATAAGTAAAATCTTTAAAAATGTTTTTTATCTCAGACATTAATTCCAACTTCCAATACTATACTATTTCCAGTGAATCATAATACTCTCCCATACCTGGCTGTCCTGATAAATGTTTGAGAGAGAGTTCTAGTGGCCTAAGGCTAATTCAGAACTTCATCCCCTATAAGGGTCTGATTTTCAGTGCCCGGAAGGGAGGCAATGGTATGGTTTCATTTTAGTGTGATATCTATATTAGTTAGGACTCTCATGACAAAGTACAGTACCACAAACTGAGTGGCGTGGATAACACAAATCAATTTCCTCACAATATTGGAGGCTAAAAGCCCAATATCAAGGTGTCTGCTGGGTTGATTTCTTCTGAGGCCTCTCTCCTTGGATTGTAGATGGCTGTCTTCACATTTTTCCACTGTGTGTGTCTGAGCCCTAATCTCTCTCCTGTCCTTATAAAGACACCAGATATTGGATGAGGGCCCATAATTTAATTACCTCTTTAAAGAATCTATCTTCAAATATAGTTATATTCAGAGGTACTGGGGGTTTAAAATTCCAACCCATGCATTGGAAGATGGTCAGGGGAGAGCAACTCTTAACAATGTCCATTCAGGGGGAGATTTTTAGAAGATGTTAGGAACACAGCTATGCAGCCGAGCACAGGGCACTGGCCTGGAGGTAAAGACCTGGGAGTCTTTCATGTCTAAGCATGAATGAGCTCACCTTAGGGAGCCTGGAGCATGAGGAGAGTCCACGACAGAGGCAGGCCGAGGGAGAGAAGCCTGTGAAAGAGATAGAGAAGTTGTGACCCATGAAGTATGAGGAAGACCAGAAGAGAAAGAGGACATGAAGTTTCCAGGAACGTGGGTAACACAGTATTAAACTGCAGGTCCTAAAATAAATCCTATAAACAATCCATCTAGGGCCCCTCCAGAATTATACTTCTACCCTCAGCTCAAGGCCACCACCATGGCTCCTGTTGGCAATAGAACAATTAATTCATCATCCAAGGCCCTCCACAGTATGACTCTAATCCCCTTTAAACTTTAACTCCCTTTAGTGCCCTTCGAAACCCTTCAGTAATGACAGAATGCTTCTCATATCCTTGCCCCAAACTCTGTGGTCTCTGTCCCTTTGTGCATGTAACCTCCTCATACAAGAATGCCCTTCGTATTTATCCTGCTCATCTTCCTCCTACCATCCTTCAAGGACAATGCCACCCTTAATCAATTTTGTACATGAAGTTGATGTCTGTGTGGGCCTCTCTGTTGCACTGCGCTGTGGACTCTTCAGAAAAACAATCCTATCTATTGTTTTTCTCTGGTACCCCTTGAAGCCTACCATGCTGCCTGGTACATAACACGTACTCAAAAATGGCCTTCTGAATGAATGAACTAATTCTGTCTCCTACCAAGTAGAATTAAATAAGAACCCAACAGCTGACATTTGAAAATGTTGATGCTACTGACACACCTGTTTGGGGGAAGGGATGAGTTTTTGGTGAAGACTTAGTGACTTTCACAGCTTTCACATGTAGCATCCTCTTTAAAATGATCGCTTATTATCACAAGGAGAGACAGTTACTCAGAATTCAGGTATTTTCATACAATTGGATTATTATGTCTGGAATTTAATAGTGCTCTGTCCTTTGATATTTACTTCAGGGTCAGTAGAAATGTAACCATCCTCACTCTCTACCCTTGTTCAATCTAATCACTTAGCAGAAATATTAGACTCGGCACAAACTGGTCTTTTAAGCTTTAGGGATGACTTTTTAAAACATTTTGATATTGTCCAAATGTATTAATATGTAGTAATTGTTCCTTGATATTTTAATCTTCTTAACATGCTAACATTCTTCTTAACATATTGTTAGTCTCTAAATATTGAAGATAATGTATATGTTAGGTGGTAGGCTTGTATGCAAAACTCTTCCACAACATTTTATTATAATTGCCTGTGTAGGCAAGATAGGGTACCGCTCTCTTCAACCTGCATCAAAGTCTAGTTGGAATTTCATTGTGGCGTAAAGGCACTCACTACTATAACACTTTGTATAAGGTGATTTTCAAAATCTTTCCATACACAACAACTTAAGTGACAGTGCTTAGAGACATGTTGGCTAATGTTATTGTCAATATTTTATACATAAAAACTCTTGGTCACAAAAAGATTATTTAAGAAGATATAGCAAGTTGTGAGATGCATGACAAGAACAGGTCTCCTTTCCTCAACTGCAGGTGCTTGCCAAAGATCCTGACTAAATAGACCTCATCCCACCAATTAGTGATTGGATTAGATGACCCTTAAGCTCTCTTCTAATTCTACGACCCTATGAGCCCAGAGACAAAATATATTCCTTACATGAAATATACCAAAACAGATCTTCAAATACCAACCTCTTTTTATAAACTATCATGCTTAATGGTTTATAAGCCTCTGATCTGAAGTGAATCAAAATCATAATATTCCAGCAAAACCAGTTATAAAATGTTTTAGGCAAGTTATATTAATTTTTCTGAATTTCAGTTTTCTCATCTATAATTTGGGGATAATAATAGTGCCTATATTCCAGAATTGTTATGAAGTTTAAATGAAACTATGTGTGTGTGTGCCTATAAGGGCCCTTAGCAAAATACCTAGGACATATGAAGCACTCAATAAAGATTAAATACTCTGAAGTTCCCAATTGATCATTCATGTTCTAGAAAAACATGGAATTCAACCATGAATTAAAATACCAGGGTCCTCGCTATAATAAAGATAAGTTCTGTAGTACAGCAGTTTTCTACTCTTTTCCTCTCTGGCACACATAAACTAATTACTAAAATTCTGCAGCACACCAAAAAACATATTTTTGCTGATTTGACCCCCCAAAAGGTATAATTTTGATTCATTTACAAATGATAGTAATTACCTACCTTCTTTACTCCAAAGTGACTTTTTAAAAATTGAGTGATAAATAAATAAATAAATAAATAGTCAGGTGCCTATGCTTACATATAAGGATTTCTTGTACTAAGAAGTAACCAATCACATGCAACCTTATTACGTGACATGACCAATAAGATGCAACTCTATTATATGACATATATTTATGGTTCAAGACTGGGCATTCACACCAGATGGCTATTGTTGTGTTGACTGTTGTCAGTTTTTATTTGGCAATCTAAATGAAAAGACGTAGGTAAGTGCCCCTAACTAAATAGTCAAGTATTGCATGTTTTAAAAATTCTTGTGGCACATTGGTTACACATCCCTATAGAAGAAAAAGATTCAGAGGATTTCACTACATTAAAAGTTGAAAATATAAAGAATTGAAACTTAAACTTTAAGGCTTTAATCTTTGTTCTTTTTAACTTTTACTTTATTGTCATTGAAGTACAGTTGGCTGTATTTTCCCCACACTATTCCCCACCACCCACCCCAGCCAGCTTTAATCTTGCTTTATAAAATTCAACAGAAGTCCTTTCAAGAAGTGTAATACATTTAAATATTTGCCAAACCTTACTCTTAGCTGAAATGGATGTCAAATCTCAAATTAGAAAATCTCCTTTTTTTGGTTATAACTCTCACTGGATTTACAGCAGCATTTTCTGTTATTTGCATTGTTGGGAGAAGAGCTTCAGTACAAAAGCTTCAATATCGGTGATGGAAACTGACAAGCCAGTGGAAAGCAAAACATAAGCACTGAAGAGCAGATTTCCTTTGTAATCTAAAAAGGTAAAACCATTTCTTTGGTTATGAAGAATATAATTACAATAAAGCTTTATGACAATACTTCTATCAAAGATGAAAGAGATGAATTTCTGAGTGCAGAGACTAAGAAATGTGTGTAACCTGTGTTCACATAGCTAGTGAAATACACAAGTGGATTCAAGACCCAGAGCCCAAGCCCCCTCAGCTATTTCAATCTGTTCCTTTTTATTTATTCAACAAAAGTTTACAGAAGTATATCATTTTCAGTTGATTAGGGACCAGCCGGAGAAACAGTGGCGAATGAGACATAGTTCTTATTCACTGGGAATTTATAGTCCTGAAAAAGAGACAAACAAATGTACTAAGACATAGTGGTGAGGGAAAGCATAAAAAAGAGGCTGCTGACTCAAATCCCTCATTACAGTTCTCAAAGGGGCTTGCATTTACAAAGATGTACTTATGACACCATGTAGGTTTATAAGCATGCAAAATGTGAGCACATCATGGTTTAATTTCACTAGCAGGGCCCCAGCAATACAGACAGACAGACAGCAATACAGCCCTAAACAGACATCCAGGGCTGAACTCTAGGGATATCTCTAAGTCTTAACCACTACCTCCTGAGTTCCCAACCTGGTACAGATTTCAGCATGAGAATGAGAAGAAGAATGAGAAATAAAGTAATTGAATGACTTCAAACTACATCTTAAAACACAAAATCAACTTCTCACTCAGAAATAATTGTTAACTTTCAATTACCCAGTTGAATTTTAAGGAACACTGCTCTGTTTTGGTTAAGGAAGACTGTAGATACAACAAGGTAAAACCTCTTCGAGTTGACTGCTTTATACTCTCTTTCACATCAGCACATGAGCTATGCTGAAACTAGAGGGAGTTCAACATTACAAAAGCTCACACCTAATTTTCACAGTCTATAAATTCTCTCTCCATGTCACACCTACCGCATGCACAGTCATTATCGCCTCCCCGCAGGAATCACTGTCCTCTGTGCCATGTTCCTTTATCTCAGTTGGGATGCTAGCATGTTCAACTCTCCTGTGTTCGTTCATCGTCAAAACTTTATCAGGCTCCTATTTTGTGCAAGCAACATGCTACAGGCTGGAAATACCAGAAAGAGAATGGGGGATCCATCTTTTCCCATGTACATATTAACAGCCTAGCACTTGGGCAAATCTGCCTGCTTAAATGATGGCTACGGTGTTGAACCAGCCCAGGAATGGCAAATAAACTAGCCTAGAAAAACAACTAGGTCAATAAAGTCAGCCCGTCAACACTCAAATCTTGATCCCACTCAGTTTTTTCACCTTGAGCACATAATTTAGGTACTCTGCACCACAGTTTCTCCATCTTCAAAACAATGATAGTTCCTAGCATATAAGGTTGTGTGAGAATTTTAAAAGAAAATATGTATTGATTATCTAGAACAATTCCTGACACATGATAAATGCTCAGTGAGCGTTGGCGTGTCTTTCTTGCCCAGCCGACTAAGTTATATACTGGGCGGGGTCATTTGGATGCAGACATGATATGGGGTTGGGAGCAATATCTGTAAAAGGAGATGGAGAAGAAGCGGGTTAGGTGGAGGGAGCGATCTCTGCCAGCCCAACCAGCAGCTCCAGCGCACAGACTGCCTCTTATAGGCGTCCCAGATTGAGAAGAAATGGCAGAGCCCTTATGTCACAGCCCAGCTCAGAAAATGAAAGGGAGTCACCCAGAGAGGAGTTCAACCTCAGCTAAAAACCTGAGACAGACCTTGAAGGATCTAACAACTGAAGGCCTTCACTGACTATACTCTTGGCAGATGGGTAGCAAGTCCTTTATGAGGAGGCCTGAACAGTCACCTACGTGTTGGCCACAGCAGGCACCGTCTGGGGTGCTGGCTCAGAAGGATTCTGAGGAAGTGTTGGAACTCAGTAGCCAAATGCAGATGGAGACATCATGACTAATGAAGACACCAGCCGTGGGTCTTGAGCAAGAAATAGAGGCCTACCTTCTAGAAACGTGCCCTCCTCAAATAGATTGTATCAAGACTCCTCCACCTCTGACAAACTCAGTTCTTTATTCCTTTTTCAGTGGTTTCTCTTACACCCCAAGGCTGGCAGGAGGGCCCTGCCCTGCTGCTTCCTAAACACAGCATTGTATATACCATGTTTTTGGAGGGGGTGGGGGGTGGCTGCCAACTGTTCACAAGCTCCAGATGTACAGAATCATGGTGCATTGCTCGAAGCCCCACCCTCAGCCTTGACTCTGTGAGTGAGTCCTCCCAGAACCTCCTCCAAGGTCCAGAGTATCTCAGTGCATCCTGGCTGTCAGTCCAGGTCTGGAAGAATGTCAGCAGGACTTAAAGCACCGCTCATTACGTCTACTCCACCACCTTCCAAAATGGATTTAAAGAATCTTCAAAATCAATATATCTAGGCAACTTCTAAAAAAGGCCTTTATCTAAAGTAATGATGTGCTAGTGAGGGAACTTACAAAATATAAACCAAGTACAACGATGGGGAAAGTTTCTGTAGAAAAGAGGCCTGAATAAGAGTAAAATGCTATCAGAGAACAAAATCAGTTATCAGTTCAAACAGGTAATGGACCATTTAGCACTCAAGTATTGTATTGTTTTGCAACTGTGCTTTCAAGATGGGGATCTGTGATGTAGGAACCATCCATCCTGTTTTCATTGTATGGGTGTGCACAGTGAGGCTCTGGGCTGTGGCAGTATGTGTTCAGCTGCACCTGGCAGACAGCAGGCAGTCTGAACAGCTGATGCGAAAATCTAGTTCCATCTCTCACCTGGTGGCAGCCATGTGAGTGAGATAAATCTCCTACGAAGAAACTAAAAGTCTCAATTGCAATTTTAAAGTCTAAAATTTCTGACTTCCAAATGCACAAAACAACCTCTAATGTTGATACCTGAAGTTCAGATTTCAAAATGTGTTTACATTTTAAAAAATATTTCCTTGTGAAGCACAGTTGATGACCATGAACAATCCTAGAATGGAGCAGGTTTCTTGGTTCCATAAATGTGTGCTGACCGTTCGAGAAATAACAAGGCAAAGCTGCCCACCATCCAGTAAGTTCATGAAGCAGATTAAGTTTAACAGCAAGATCCCTCATACATTGTATGTCAGTCATAATATCTTCTCTATGATTCCAAATGATGAAATCATTGCTCTTCTCTCACTGACCTGTTACTCCTACATCCCCAAACATCAACTTCTTATTGTCTCCTGTGCCCTTTAGGTTGCCTGTGGCTGATCCTTGTTCTCAACAGCCTGAAATAAAAGCAGGGCTCAACAGAGACACCCATTAGAGCCCCTGGTTTGAGCTTCTTACCCTCAACTCACCTTGGAATTAATACTGAAACCCATTTTAAAGGTCAAGAATGTAAGTAACCAAGAGGTGAACCTTGGGAAAGTTCCAACTAGACTGCTAATGAGATTACTCCAAAAAGTCACAGTCACGGCCAGGGGTGCCTTTCCTATTTCCAGGCAACAAAGCACCAGGGAATACTCCATGACTCATCCCAGCAGCTGCTTCGAGGGCACCTGAGCTCTGCAGGCTGAACAGGTGGTCTGTCTTCTCTCATTTGTTTGACAGAGTTTTTTGCATAGGCAAGTGTCAGAAGAAATAAAAATTACAGTTATAGACTTAAGAACCTCCTAAAGAAACAGAGTTGACGCTGGGCAAATTTTGATATCAGGAAATTGGGCTTTTAAGGCCTTCCAACTTCATTTCTTACCAGCTTTTTACTCTATGATATTCCTGATGACCACACTTCATTTCCACTTTCTAGTCTCCCATAACATATATTCTCCGGTGTTTAGAAAATCTCTGTGAATACCTGAGAAGGCTGCTGTGAGCCTTGTTGGAACTAGTCACCACCTTTTCTGCGATCTTATGGAACACAGTGTAGCCCAAATCATATTGTATTACTGCCTATTACCCATGTATTCATCCAACTTGATAGACTGTAAGGTCCCCAAGGGCACCGACCTGGTATTACCCATCTTATCCTTGCACAGAGCAAGCTAGTTGAATTATAACTGATTTGCTTTGATACAAATGAATACTTGTGGAGTCAATATACGTGGCCTTTCATCCTCCCGTGACTGAGGGCTATCTCAGAGGATCTCTGGCCAGAGGGGATGTGTATTATTTTTGGAATGGATCGCAACCCCCTCCTTATCTCTTTTTGGGATCAGCTTCTGTTCCTGTGACTGTTTTAACCTTTTCTTTCTATAGGCACACACTGAGATAACGCATCAATGGGTAGGACATGTGCCTCCTCTGTCTGGGACTCCTTATAAGGAGCCTCAGACTGGAACCTACCCATCACCATTGATGCACTGTAACATGAGTAATAAATGGCATATTCACATTTACTAGTCTTCTGGGTGTTTTTGCAGGGGGAGGGAATATCACAAACACTTAAGCAGCTCCCCACTTTGGGGCTCCTGCATTACAATCCTCTGCACTTAATCAATGGCCCAAGTCTCAAAGCATCAGCAGCCTAATACATGGATGCCATTAAATGTGAAGGGATGATAAAGCCCAGTGGCTTTCATGAAAAGCTGTGCATTTAACCACATTCCAATTGTGTCCAGACTAAACGGGCAGTACCTCAGAGGTGACATCAGGCATGTCCCTACTGTATGCTGACAACTTAGGGCTAACTTCCCCTAGGTCTACCCTCGTTCAGACCTGTTTTCAGCAGAGGAAGAACCAAGGCCCTCCTCCCTAAAAGCCATAATGCAGAAAGAAACAAAACTGCTTCTTCAGGCCACATGCTTATACCAATAGAATGTTTTTTTAAACCAAGCTCCAGCCAGTTTTAGCAAAGAGAAATTTTGCATGATTTACCTTTCACCAGTCTGTTCTGGCAAGCCTCCAATAATATCAAAATCATATGGATCAATGATAGTTCGTGGGCATACCCTGTAGTATTTTCCACACACTGTGCCAAATACAATATTATTGGCTACTGTAGTGATGGACACCCATCTTGACCAACATGGCATAGTGCTCAATTTCCGAGTTCCTCAAGGCTGGATAGTTGTTGGCGAGGATGACCAGTTTTGCTTTGCCTTGTCTGATCATCTTTAGAGTCTGCTTGTACCCCAGCATGTACTTTCCACACTTCACAACCAGTTGGATCAACTCCAGCAAAGTTTTCATCTTCGTTGAGGCCAAAATCTTCTTGCCATACATGTGAGATAGTCCTCAACCGAGAGCAGACACCATGGTGAGTAGGAGCCTACAGCAACAGAACTTAAGAGCTCCAGTCAATCTGAGCCAGTCTACACGAAGCCTCCCTCACAAAACATGTATATACAATCTCCCCACAACCCTACCTTTGGGAATCTGAGCTAAGAATCAGAGATGCAGATAAAGAATTATATATAACATTTTCACACCTCCTTAGTTGCCAAACTGGTATGCTATTCACTTCTGAGACTGTACCTTGCAATATGTTTTCTCTCCTTCTACTTCTGTTGTCACTGTTTTAACAGTCACGTGGCCTTCCCTTCCATGTCCCTATTATAAAACTCTTGCCTCCCTTTATGAGGACTCTGGTATTTACATTGGACCCATCCAGGTAATTCAGGATAATCCCCCAATCTCAAGATCCTTAGTCAAAGCTTCAGTGTCCCTCTTGCCCTGTAAGGTAATACAGCAAGCTAAGGGAATTAAGATGTAGACATTTGCGGGAGGGAGATGGTGGCATTATTAGCCTACCATGGTGACTATGCAGAAGAGATCATTCCTCGCCCTGACTCCATGGGGTTCCTTACTGCAGGCTCATGTAGCATAAATAATGCCTCTTCCTGGGCACACAAGAAGACTGTTCCTCAACCCCTCTGTGGTTATGTTTGGGCCAAGTGAAGGATTCAGATGACTGGGATATGCCTAGAAGGGAGGTGAGCCCTATCTTCTCAACATGTGGTCTACAGGATAGTGGCATCACCATCACATTGGAGTTTGTTAGAAATGCAGAACCCAGCCTCCGCCTGTGACCTCCTGAGCCAAAATGCTCATCGTATTAAGATGCCAGGGGATTCTGATGCACACTAAGTTCAAGAAGCACTGATACTGGCCACTTCCAACCCTGGCACTTAAACACACTGCCAAGCCCAATCCTCCAGCTGTCTCTTCCTCTATGGCAATACGTTTAGAGCCAAGAGTTCCAGGCAGCGAAGCCACAGCACAGAGGCCACCTACCCACAAGGAACTGCGACAGCAGCAAAAAATAAAATTCTGATGGAAGGCACCAAGATATTGGAGCTTGCCTCATGCAGCAGCTTCAGTGAGATGTTTATTTTAACTAGCCTGGATTGATTTCTGTTCCTGTCAACCACAAAAGCTTTGCCCACAACAGTGGTTCTCAAACCAGCATGCATGAGAATCACCTGAAGGGCTTCTCTTTTAATGTAATGGTTCTTTGTTTCAATAAATTTTAACAAACAATATATATCCTCCATAGTATATATCCTCCTCCAAAAACTCATTAAAAGAACATAGGCAGAGTCCTCCCCCATAGTATTTTAGTTGGTGAGGTAATCATAAAAAGATGGGATTTAATGAAGGGCTTCTTAAATCACATGCTGCTGAGCCCCATGCACTAGAGTTTCTGACTGATACATCAAGAGTGAGGGATAATGCTGTGCATTTCTAGTGAGTCCCCAGATACTGCTGGCCCTGAGACCACATTTGAGAACCATTCACTGTTAGTTGCTCTTCATTACTATACAGTTCAGCTGAGACAATGGGGAACAGGAATCTGCAAACTGCAGCCCATGGGCCAAACCTGACAGTTTTCACAAATAAAGTTTCACTAGAACTTTGGAACACAGACACACCTATTCATTTATGTATCATCTATGGTTGCATCCTCACTACGGGGTAGAGTTGCATCAGTTCAATAGGGACAATATGGCTCACTGCTATAGACTGAACACTCGTGGATTAGTTTAGGGCTAATCCACTAAATTGGTTATCTGGCACTTATACTAGTCCCTGCAAAAATTCATATGTTAAAACCTAATCCCTAATGCATTGGTATATGGAGGTGGGGCCTTTGGGAGGAGCTTAGATCATGGGGGTGGAACCCTTATGAATGGGCTTAGTGCTTTTATAAAAGTGGCCCCACAGAGCCCCCCTACCCTATATCCCACGTGAGGACACAATAAGAAGACGGACATCTATGAATCAGGAAGTGGGTTTTCACCAGACAATATGCCAATGCCTTGGTCTTGGTCTCACACACTTGGTCTCACACTTCTGGCGTCCCAGAACTGTGAGAAGTAAGTTTGGTGTTTATAAGCTACTCACTCTGTCATATTTTGTTATAGCAGCCCAAGTGGACTAAGAAACCCACAAAACCTAAAATACTTACTATCTGTCCCTTTTCAGAAAAGTTTGCTAACCTCTGATACAGACCACGAGAAAGCTAAATTTTACTAATGCTACGACTACAGAATACTGACTTACTTCAGTATATTCATTGATTATTTTCAACCTCTACTATACCTTTTGCCACTGTAGCAAAAACCACAAGAAATTCCTTTGCAAACTGGTATTTACTATTACTACTATGTTCCTAGTAAGAGCCATTTTTTATCAAGTATGAGTCTCTCCAACATGGAACTGGAAAGGTGCCCTGGGGAACATTAAGGATTTTCCAAGAACCACTCGTTTGAAAGTTGCGTCTATTTCAATATTCCTGAGGGGTGCTGAAGTAGAAGTTTGCACAAATGAAAACCGGAAGTTTCCAATGCTATGAACACTCTCTAGATTACCTCATAGCCTATCTGTTCAGGTTACAATCAAAATGGACTTTTACGTCTTTCACACTTAGAGGGTCAACTTAGTTTATTAAAATGAAGCTGCCTGTCATCTTCTAAAATGGTGCACAAGACTATACTATATACTTTTTCCACCCACTTCAAAAACTCTATGACCAATTTAAAAAAAAAATCCTTTACTGTGCCAACCCACACAAAAGCACTTTTTAAAAAAAGTATTCTTTCAGGCTTGTACCTTTTAAAATAGTAATGTCTGCAGAAATGTCACATCAAGAGAAATTGCTCAGAGGTAGGAATACTTAACTGAAACTGCTTTTATTAGTACATTGGGGGAAATTTGCTGGTTTCAGAATGGAAAAGGACTGGTACTGAATAGAAACACTGGAAATGCCAAAAGGGAGGTTTTGAGGGGGCTACAAAAATCCCATCTCACAGTTTAAAATCTAAATAAGAAGATTCTCTATTGCCCTGGCTGGCGTAGCTCAGTGGATTGAGTGCAGGCCTGCGAACCACATGATCGCGGTTCCATTCCCAGTCAGGGCACAAGCCTGGGTTGCAGGCCAGTTCCCAGCAGGGGACTCACAGGAGGCAACCATACATTGATATTTCTCTCCTCTCCTTCCCTTCCCCTCTAAAGACAAATAAATAAAAAACATTAAAAGAAAAGATTCTCTATTGACTGTAGTGGTTTCTTTTCATTTTTAAAAATAATAACCCTGTCAAAGTTTCCCCAGCATTCTGATTCGTGAAGAAAGCTTCGGGTTAACCCAGTAGGTTGGCTAGCTGGCAATACCTGTCCCTTTTCAGAAACGTTTGCTAACCTCTGATATAGGCCACAACAGAACTGAGTTTTGCAAATGTCATTCTGAGACTACAGAATGCCGTATGAAATCACAGTCTCTACTACACGGTTGTCCACTACATCAATCCCCATGTGTCCCTTTGAAGTCACTCATACCAGAGCTCTTACTAGACAGTGCGTCCTCACTTTTCTCTGGGCTACGCGCTGACTCTTCTTGAAAAATCTTCAGCCCGCTGTTTTGACGAATCCGCATTCTGCTACCTTATGACTCACCATATGTCCAGATAGTGATGACCTTTACCATCCCCCTTCCCACCATCTTAGGGAGACTCCTGCTGGTCCCAGTGTCCCCAACATTTAGGATGTCCGCAAAGAGCCTCCATGTATGTCCCCAAACCAGCTGTTCAGTTTCATTCTTCACCCAATTTCATTCTGCCATTTCTTCTCTCATACTCGGGCTCTCCCTGTCCAGGACTGGAGGGCAGCGCCCACTGCGGATGACGCCAGACACACCATGCCAAGGTTTCTGCCAAGGATGCTGCTGCTGAAAACTGCTGAGGTGGGACGGAGAGGGACACTGGCCTTCCTGCCGAGGTAGGAAAATGCTCCTCTCCCTCAAGCTCTGTGTCACATTTTATTACTTGAACTCCAAAGAAAACATTTCTTTCACTTTCCTGGAGCAGGTCCCCAAACAAGAACCCACACACCTTTCTCCAAAGTTGTCAACTATGCAACAAAAATATGCAAGTTCTTCCTCTTCAGGATAGTCTAAACCTAGTTACTAAAATTTTATTTCCCCCAATTCTCATTTTACCAACCTGGCATATTCCTTCTGATCAGTGCCCCTCTAAAAACATGACCATTTGATAAAAAATGTTTGGCTTTATGTAACCCCCCCCCCTTCTATGGTTCACAGCACCGGCCGGACATAAAGGCGAATGAACATATTAGAAATAAACATCGTTATTCCCTGAGGAATACTCATAGAGAGGCACCTACATTTCTCTTACCCTGATCCCTTCTGACACATACTGAGTCAGACTAGGATGAGTATCTGGGAATCTTCTCTCTCCTAGATCTCCTTCTAGATTCTCTTATTTCCTCACTTCTGCTCCTGGCTGCTGGTTTTCATGCTCTCTCCAAAAACAGAGCCACGCATACCTTTATTTCTGGCTCCTCCACAGTTGTAGAATGAAACAAAGTTTTCAAATTCTTCATAGCTGAGCATCTATAAGTCAAACATTCCTTTTTGTCTTTAATAACAGCACATTGATACATTATACCACAAGACCCCTTTCCCACAAGCACCAAGAAGAAAAAGAATGAAGACAGAAAATTCTTCATGTCACATATGTGTTTGTCTAACTAAAAGTTTCTGCACAAAAGATGATTAAAATCTCCATATTTTTTAAATATAATTTTTATTTAATTCTTGTTCACGTACAGGTTTCTGTCTTATATTCCCAACCCTGCCCGCCCCCCACCCCATGCTCCCCGCCTCCCTCCCCTTTCCACCCCCCACCCTTAGTTATTGTCCATGTGTCCTTTATACTTGTTCATGTGAGTCCATTCCCTTTTCCCCTATGATTCTCTCCCCTCTCCCCTCTGGACCCTGTCAGCCTGTTCCATATTTGAGTGTCATTGGTCGTATTTTGCTTGCTTGTTTGGTTTGTTTAGAATCCTGTTAACGGTGAGATCATATGATATTTGTCTTTCACCACCTGGCTTATTTCGCTCAGCATGATGCTCTCCAGTTCCATCCATGATGTTGCAAAGGGTAGTAGTTCCTTCTTCCTTTCTGCGGCATAGAATTCCATTGTGTAAATGTACCACCAGTCAGAATGGCCATCATAAACAAAGAAACAAACAACAAGTGCTGGAGAGGTTGTGGGGAAAAGGGGACCCTAGTTCACTGTTGGTGGGACTGCAGACTGGTACAACCACTATGGAAAACAGTATGGAATTTTCTAAGAAAACTAAAAATGGATGTGCCTTTTGACCCAGCAATTCCACTCTTAGCAGTATATCCTAAGAATCCTGAAACACCAATCCAAAAGAATCTATGCACCCCAATGTTCATAGCAGCACAATTCACGATAGCCAAGAGTTGGAAGCAAAATCTCCATATTTTAGAAGATGAAAACATGCAGTTATAAAATGGCAATGTCTCCAGTTTTGATATTTCCATGATCTAGTGCAAAGCTTTAATCTCGGGTCCATCTTAAATTACTATAAGCATCCTCTGCCTTCCACAGACTCTATAAAAGCTAGTTCTCCCAAGCATTTGACCTAACAATCTGAGCTCTGCCCCGAGATAATTCTTTGACCATATTTACTGGGTAACTTCATTCAGCTTCAAGTAATGAGTGCCCAAAGTATCAGTGACTTAAACAACATAGACATTGTTTTCCCCTTCAAGTGAAATTCTAAAGTTACACAGCATGGGGCTGGACGGGCAGCTCTGACCTGCAAAGCCCTCAGCAGGTCACGTGCTTTCCAGGTCACTGCATCACCAACTCAAGAGCACAGCCTTCCCACCTTTGCCCCCAAAAGCCACATGACAAGTTGTGGAATGGTGGAAGGATAAAGAAGAAGAAAAGGGTAAAAGTTGCTTGCTACCTGTCTCCTGAAGTGCCTAAAAGCTGCCACAGATTTTAGTTACACCTGTTTGTTCAAATCATGGCCATTCCTGGGTAAAAAAGGAGGTGGGGACATTTTACTCTTTGTTTTGGGAGGACATAGGGTCACCTAAGAATTCTATTCCTACTGGAGAAAAGAATAAGGATCAGGGGACAACTAGCAGTTTCTGTCATATTGTGCTCCAGAAGTCACTACCTTTTTTCTGTGCTAAAAGTGAACTCTGGAGTCACCTAAAATAGAATGCTTTAAATTCCATGTTTTTGTGAAAAATCAAGGTCTGAGTCAAAATTCTCACTTATTGTAACTGTAGGTAACAGCAGTTTAACTCTCTGCCTTATTGTAATAATGATGTCTGTCCTGCTCCTTAAAAAAAAAAAACCTGTTCTAAGCATTGATTGAAAATAAACTCAGATAATAAAGGTTAAAGTAATTTTTGAAATGTGATATAAATAACTCAACACAAAGTAAAAGGAAATCAATCAATCTTTTGTTTCCTTTAAATTTATATGACTCTCATTCAAATTATTTCCAATCTCTGTTTAGGTTTCTTAACAAAATATGGCAGGTAGATGTCAAGAGAGCAAAGGACCAAAAACAAAGGTATGTGGTCTAATATTAGGTGATTCAAGCAGGATCAAAGGCCAATCAGAGAAAGAAAAGGAAATTCTCTAGAAATTGCCAATATTTGTTAGTGTGAGTCTCTCAAATATCAACCTGGTCTCTCAAACATTTCCCTGTATTTTTTATTGTTAGACATAGGATTAGATCTTCATAAGTTATTTTTTTCTCAGGCAAAATTCCAGGTCCCAGCAATTTTATCCTAGCCATTTAGGACAAGCAGAGTAGCTATAAAATCAGCTGGTGATTTTTTTTGTAATTTTCTGGAATATTTATTCTTTTAAGGATTTGATTTACTTATATTCAGAGAGACAGGAAGGGAGGGAGAAAGAGAGAGAGAGAAACATCAATGTGTGCCTGCCTCTCACACACCCCACACCGGGGACCTAGCCCACAACCCAGGCATGTGCCCTGACTGGGAATCAAACTGGCGGCCTTTTGATTCACAGGCCAGCGCTCAACCACTGAGCCACACCAGCCAGAATGATAGAATGTTCAGTTTTGCTGCCATTATTTTTGCTTCTGTTGTTGGTTGAAAAACGGTAGAAATAGAGAATGCCTGCAAAGCGCTGGTAATTCTAAACTGCTTCAAGGGAGAGAATAAATCCAGGCAAAGGGAGTCTGAAAATCATATAAGAGCAGATTCCAGGCTTTGCATCTATTTTTAATATCCCTGTGGTTTGACATCATACAAAGTCAAGCAGACTGCCCTCTGCTTGACTGACGTGCCCTCAAGGTAACCTGGTAGAGACTTTTTAGGCAGAATAGGCTGGATTATGGTACAGTTCCAAAAGAGCCTCAAATTTTCAATGATTTATCTCCTTAAAGGTTTATTTCTTTCCGTGCTACATATCTAATACGAGTCGGAGGAGACTATACTCTACACATTTGCCCAAGAACATAAGTTGTCAGAGTTCCAGTTTCTAGCCATTTCTAGCTATACCACCTGGGAGATGAAGCCTACGCAGTTACCACAGAATGGAGAAAGCTCCCTTGAAGAGTCATGCTTAAAACTGTTACCACCTCAGCCCACATATATTGTAATAAATGCACTACACGTATCCTTAGAGTCCACTGGCATGAACTACTCACATGGCCTTGATCTAAACACAAGGAAGCTAGACACTGGGGGACAGGACATAACTTGATGCTATGTCTATGGCATAATGGTGGTTGAATTATCTACCAAATGCTTCTTGCCTCATTTTTTCTTAAAGCTTTCTGAGAATGACAGGTTTTATTGGAAGGAACTTTCTTTTTCCTTCCAGCACAAACCACTTTACACACACAGCGAAGGAATAAGAACTCATTATAAAGGCCACAGAGGTACACATGTACTTATTCTAAAAATAGGCTGAATTATGTTCTGATGAGAGTGCCTAGTAGAGTAGTGTCATGAGTGAAAGCGCAGGCCCAAGAACCACAAGGCTTGGATTTGAATATCAAATTCTCCACTTACCAGCCACATGAACGTGGTAAAGATATTTGAACTCTCCGTGCCAGTTTCCTCATCTCTAAAAGGGAGATGATGACAGTACTTGTTTGATTATTCCTGCGAAAATTAAGTCAGCTAAAATGGTGCATATAAAATACTTGGCACTAAGCTCAGCGCTTATGTGTTCATTAAAAGTTAACTCATTCTTGGAGCGCGCTGGCTTTTTTTTTTTAATTAATTAATTTATTTTTTAGAGGGGAAGGAGAGAGGGAGAGAAACATCAATGTATGGTTGCCTTTTTGTGCATCCCCTGCTGGTAGTTAGCCTGCAAGGAACCGGTTTGCAACCCAGACATGTGCCCTGACTGGGAATCGAACCGCGATCGTTTGGTTCGCAGGCCCGCGAAGAGTGCACTGGCTTTTTATCCCAGTGACTGGGTTTCAGTCTCCAGCTTTCCAACAAGCTTCCTTGAATTAATGATTCGCTGTATCACCTTTCTCACCTTCTCTTCCTCTCTCCTTCTTAAGATTCTGCTTCTCTTCCACTGGTCTGGTCTGTCTAGCAAATAGTTATGTGACAAAAGGAAGAGTACCGGGAACTCCGCAGTCCCTTTGCATGGTTTGGGACTGAAGCTCTGCCACTTACTGGGACGCTGGGCATCTTAATGCACTGCTCTGACCCTCATTCCGTTATTTATCATTTATACATAATAGAAGTATGTACTTCAAAAGGCTGCTGAGAACACTCAATGGTGTCATGCACGGAAGAATTTAGTACAGTGACCGGTATAGTGTAAATGTTCAATAAATGATTGTATTCTGTAAAACGAGATCAACACTGTCCTCAAAGACATGCACGAGCTTAAGGAAGCTGTGACAGTACCATAAACTACTATTACATATCAGTGTTTTCTATGTATGTTTATATGTATATGTGCATGAGTGTATATGTGTGAGTGTACGTACAAGGTGGGGCAAAAGTAGGTTTATAGTTGTGGGTATGCAAAACACAGAGTTTATTCTCGTATTATCACTTATTATTGTGTTATTTTCCGTACAAACAACTGTAAACCTACTTTTGCCCACCCCTGCCTATAAGATGCTCTTTCCTAAAACAAAAGGATGTAAAAACTAATGGAATGTGTATTTTTTGCTGTGGCTAACTCCTGGCCCGTGGATAGATTATTGTCTTTTCAGCATAGCCCATATCAAGTATCAATATATTGTTACTTGGATGTATATCCCATTATCGGTGCTTTTTGCTTTAGTCTCTAGATGCTTGCCAACCAGCATCAAAACAAAAATCAAATCTATATGTATTTCCTGAATGCTTACTCTATGTAAGAGTAAAGCCTTACTCTTAAGGCTAGGAAATATTTTTAGCTTCCTGCATTATTAGTTGACTGATACCAAATGTACTGACTTCTTACTGGAACATTATCATGGAATATTTTGAGTGTCACTGATGTTTTTAACAGGGTTCCTATCAGGAGAAATCCATACCATTTTGCTCCATCTTTCTCTGAGGAAAGGAAAATACAACAGAGATGAACATCACATTTCATTTCATTGTTCACAGTGTGTTACTGTATCATCTGTCTGATGAACTAAAGTTCCTTCTGACTGTTCCAGTGGATGAGGACAAGCAGTTTACCTGCTAATATGAAGACTAACCCTCCTGATCCCTTCACCAAAAACTATTCAGTACATTACTGTATCTTCCTATTAATAAACATTGGCAACTGGTGGCTTTTCACTTTATTGTTGTTCATGGTTACATTGGCTGACCTACCCTGGAATGTACAACACGCAAGGGCTGGATATTAGGCCAGTAAGCAGGTCTTGTGACCTCTGCAAATTGCCCCATTAGCCAGCAAGTTCTGTGCAGTGCAATAGGAATATAATGCAAGCCACTTGTGGGATTTAAACTTTTCTACTAACCACATTTTAAAGTAAAGTACTTAAAAAAGTAAAAGGAAAGCATTATGCTGAGCAAAATAAGCCAGGCAGTGAAAAACAAATACCATATGAACCCACCTTTAACAGGAATCAAATCAACGAAACAAACAAACAGGCAAAATATACCCAAAGACACTGAAATTGAGAACAGGTGGACAGTGACCAGAGGGGAGAGAGGAGGGAATTTCAGGGGAAAAGGGGAAGGGTTTGCAGGAACTAGTATAAAGGACACATGGACAATAACAAGGCGGGCATGGAGATGGGAGGGAGGAGGGGAGCACTGGGGGGGGGTGGGCTGGGATGGCGGTAAAGGGCAGAAAACTGTACTTGAATAATTTTAAAAATTTTTCCCAATTTTTATATAATTATTTTTCAAGTACAGTTTTCTGTCTATTACTCCCATCCCATCCCACCCTCCGTGCTTCCCCCTCCCTCCCATTTCCACCCTTCTCAGTTGTTGCAATGAATAAAAATAAAAAAGTAAAAGGAATAGGTGAGATTGACTAAATATACTTTTAACCTAATATACCCCAAATAAGGTCATTTCAAAGTGATCAATACACAAATCTTCAGGACAGTTTACATACTTTCTTACCTGGTCTTTGAAATCCAGTCGATATTTTATATTTACAGTAAATCCTAACTTGGACTTCGCTGCATTTCAATTGTTAACAGCCACGAGCGGCTGGTAGCGACCAAGTCAGACAGTGCAGCTCCATACTCTTGTCCGATCGATTGGTAGGGGAAACAATAAACGTTTAGCACTTTCTATGGAAACATTATACATATTAGAGGTTACTTTGTAATTTAAATAAAGGAGATGGATTGAAGTGACTAACACGGATAAGTTTAAATTAGAAAAATTAAATATACTACACTTTTTCCAAATGATTTGTGTAATTCCAGGTGATACAGAATTTAGGAAAGAACAAAGACTGGAGAACACACTCTGACAGGGTTCTGGACCGCTACTCTGACTTCACAGCTAACCAAGGTTAAAATAGCCAAACTAAAGAGATACGCCACTGCATCATTAGTATAATTTTTTGGAAAAGTTTATTCTTAAACGTATAAATGGCTCCAAGAGAACACTTCATTCTAGCTATGGATGGAAGCAGACATTATGACAGGGAATCCAGAAGCTAAAACACGGATGGAATTAAGGATCACCGTTGCCCCAAGCACAGCCAACAGCTCACTTCTTGCCAGACATCCTAGTTCCACTGGTGCCCAGGGGGCCCTTCCTCAAGCCGTTGCTTTTAGCCTCTCAGGTTTCTTCTCCTCTTTTTGCCTCTGCTTGAATGCCTTCTCTCATCCATCACTTTGGCCTGCTTCTTGGGCTGTTTCAGGGGCTTCCTGCCACCTTTGCAGCTGGACATGGTGCCTGCTGCCCCTTCCACTGACCCTACCACAGGAAGCTGATGAACTTGTTTTACATTTATATTACAAAACTTACAGGGGTGAGCCAAATAGGCTGACCATTGTGAGTGACATTCACAACGGTATTTTTTTTAAGATTTTATTTATTTATCTTTAGAGGGGAAGGAAAGAAGGAGAGAAATATCAATGTATGGTTGCCTCTCGTGAGTCCCCTGCTGAGAACTGGCCTGTAACCTAGGCATGTACCCTGACTGGGAATCGAACCTCGATTGTGTGGTTCGCAGGTCTGCGCTCAATCCACTGAGCTACGCCAGCCAGGGCTCACAATGGTATTTTTAAGATTGGCATTCACAATCTTATTTTTAAGATTTTATTTATTTATTTTTAGAGAGAGAGGGAGGGAGGGAGAAAGAAATGGAGGGAAACACTGATGGGCGAGAGAAATGTCAATCAGTTGCCTCCTGCCCACCCCCACCCAGGGCCCCAGCCTGCAACCCAGGCATTTACTCTGGCTGGGCATCAGTTGCGACCCTTCGCTTTGTGGGATGACACCCAACCAACTGAGCCACACCTGTCAGGGCTGTGAGTGGCATTCCTCTGAATTAGTAAAGTTATTGTAATAATCATAACCTGGATGTTTTTTTCCATACACCCAACCATAAACCTACTTTTGACCACCCCTGTACATCAAAACAGGCAAAAGAAAAAGATAACATACCATAAAAGGCAAGTTATCTATCAAGATATAAGCACATATTTAATATTCTACTTTTAAATCTGAACATAAAACATGATTTGAAAAAAACTCTGTAAATGAAAGAAGGATATAGGTCATTGAATATATGTACAGGGAGAAAGTCCAGGGTATCCTCACATAGTTGAGGCCATTACTGTACCAGGATTCATGAAAGAAGTCTGCCATTCATTTTTAAATTTTATTTTATAATTATAATATTTATATATTATACATATAATATTTATATTTATATCAATATGAGCATTGTATTTATTATATTATCATTAATATATTATATTATGATATTTATTATAACTACATAAACACCAATAATATTTATATAAGTTCCAGGTATGCAGAATAATTGTTAGACAATCATAGATTGAATAATTTACAAAGTGATCACCCCAAAATTCTAGTTCCCATCTACCACCATATATAGTTATTATAATATTATTTGACTATATTTCCTGTGCTGTACTTTTTTTAAAAAAGATTTTATTTATTTATTTTTAGAGAGATGGAAAGAGAGGGAGAAAGAGAGGGAGAGAAACATTGATGTGTGAGAGATACATTGACTGGGTTGCCTCTCACGTGCCCCCATGTGGGGACCTGGCCTGCAACCCAGGCATGTGCCCTGACCAGGACTCAACCCAGTGACCTTTTGGTCCACAGGCCAGTATTCAGTCCACTGAGCCACACCAGCCAGGTCCCTATGCTGTACTTTACAACTCTGTGACTATTTTATACCTACCAATTTGTACTTCTTAATCCCCGCACATTTTTCACCCATCTCCCAAACCCCCTTGCATCTGGCTAACCCTGTTTGTTCTCTATACGTGAGTCCATGTCTGTTTTGTTTTTTCACTTATTTTGTTCTTTAGATTCCACTTACAAGTGAAGTCATATGGTATTTGTCTCTATCTGTCGGATGTTTCTTTTTTTTAAAGATTTGTTTATTTACTTTTAGCGAGTGGTTAAGGGAGGGACAAGGAGGCACAGAGACATGATCAGTTGCCTCTCACTTGCCCCCAACCAAAGACATGGCCTGCAACCCAGGCCTGTGTCCTGACCAGGAACTGTGCCAGTGACCTTTCAGCTTGCAGCAGGATGCCTAATCCACTGAGCCATACCAGTCAGCCTTGTTGGACCCGCTTCACCAAGTATCATACACTATAAGCCCATCCATGTTGTAGAAAATGATAAGATTTCATTCTTTTTATGGCCAAGTAATATTCCATTGTCTATATGTACCACAGCTTTTCATCCACTCCTATTGATGACTCTTTGGATTGCTTCCATATCTTGGCCATTGTAAATAATGCTGCAAAGAACATAAGGGTGCATACACCATTTTGAATTAGTGTTTTGATTTTTATCAGATATATATCCAGAACTAGAACTGCTGGGTCATAAACTGATTTTATTTTTAATTTTTTTAGGAACCTCCATACTGTTTTCCACAGTAGCTGCACCAAATGTAATCTTACCAACAGTGCATGTGGGCTCACTTTTCTCCACATCCTCACCAACACCTGTTGTTTGTTGACTTATTGATCATAACCATTCTGACAGGTGTGAGGTGATATCTCATTGTGGTCTAATTTGCATTTCTCTGATTATTAGTCATGTTGAGCATCTTTTCACAACCATCTATTCAGGCCCTCTGCCCATTTATAATTGGATTCTTTGTCTATTGGGTGTTGAGTCGTAGGAGTTCTTTATAAATTTTGCACATTAACCACTTATTGGATATCACTGGTGATATCTTCTCCCATTCAGTACGTTGCCTTTTCATTTTGTTGATGCTTTCCTTCACTGTGCAAAAACTTCTTAGTTTGAGGTAGTACTATTTATTTTTTCATTTCTTTCCCTTGACTGAGGAGATAGGTCAGAAAAAAATATTCCTAACAGAAATGTCAGAGAGTTTACTGCCTCTGTTTTCTTCTAGGAGCTTTATGGTTTGGGTTCTTACATTTAGATCTTTAATCCATTTTGAGTTTATTCTTGTATACGGTGTAAGAATGTGGCCTACCTTCATCTTTTGCACATGTCTGTCCAGCTTTCCTAACACCATTTATTGAATAGACTGTATTTACCTCAGTGTATGTTCTTGCCTCCTTTGTCAAATATTAATTGACCATATACTCATGGATTTATTCCTGGGGTCTCTGTTTTGTTCCATGAATTTCTGTCTCTGTTTTTATGCTAGTAACATTCTATGTTGATTACTATAGCCTGTAATATAGTTTGATATCAGGTAGTATATTACCTCCAACTTTTTTTTTAATCAAGAGTGCTGTGGCTCTTCAGAGTATTTTGTAGTTCCATATAAATTTTAGGACTATTTGTTCTAGTTCTGTGAAAAATGCCATTGGTATTTTGATATGAACTACACTGAATCTTCCTATAGATTCCTTTGAGTAGTATGGACATTTAAAAAGATGTTACTTCTTCCTATCTATAGCACAAGGTAAACTTCCACTATTTGTATCTTCTTAATTTGTTTTTTCAATGACTTAAAATTTTCCAAGTCCAGGATATTTACCTCTTGGTTAAGTTTACTCCTAGGTATACTTTGTGCAATTGTAAATACAACTGTTCTCTTCATTCCTATTTCTGATAGTTCATTATTAGCGTATAAAAATGCAGCCAACATCTGAATGCCAGTTTTGTATCCTGCTGCTTTTCTGAATTTGTTTATCAGTTCTAGTAGTTTTTTCATAAGATCTTTACAGTTCTCTATATATAATATCATGTTACTTGAAAGTAATGACATTTTTCCTCTTTCTTTCCAATACTGAAGCCTTTTACTTATTCATTTTTGTGGGTTTTTTTTGTCTGATTGTTGAGGCTAGGACTTCCAGTACTGTGTTGAGCAAGAACGGTGAAAGTGGACATCTCTGTCTTGTTCCTGATCTTAAGTAAAATGCACTGTGTTGAGCAAGAACGGTGAAAGTGGACATCTCTGTCTTGTTCCTGATCTTAAGTAAAATGCTTTTAGTTTTCTCCACTGAGTATGATAGTATCAGTAGGTTGGTCATAAATAGCCTTTACTATGTTGAGGTATGTTCTCTGTATTCCCACGTTGGGCTCTGAGAGTTTTTTATTATAAATGGGTGCTAGATTTTGTCAAATGCTTTTTTTTCTGCATCTATTGATAGGCTCATATGATTTTCATCCTTCCTTTTATTTGTGTTGGATCACATGAATCGATTTGTGAATATTGCACCTTCCTTGCATCCCAGAAATAAGTGCCCCTTGATCATGGTGTACGATCTTTTTCATGTATTTTTGAGTTCAGTATCCCAGTGTTTTGTTGAGGGTTTCTGTATCTATGTTCATCAGGATTTGGGCCTAGAATTTTTTTTCTTTGTAGTGTCTTTGCTTTAGGAATTGAAATAATGGCAGCCTCATAAAGTGAACTTGGGACCACTTCCTCCTCTTAACTATTTCCGGAATAGTTTGAGAATGACAGGTGTTAGTTATCTTTTGAATGTTTAGGAAAACTCGCCTTTGAAGCAAACCATCCAGTCAGGGACTTTTGTTTGTTAGGAGTATTTTGATTACTGATTTGGTTTTGTTGGTAGTGATTAGTCTATTCCGGTCTTCTGTTTGTTTTTGATTAAGTCTTGGAAGACTGTACGTGGTTAGGAATTTATCCATTTCTTCCAGACTGGGTAATTTGCTGGCATATTGTTATTTGTAGTAGTTCCTTATAATCCTTCGTATTTCTGTGGTGTCGGTTGTCACTGTTCCCCTTCACTTTCTTATTTTATTTGAGTCCTCTCTCTTTGTCTCTCTATGAGTCTGGTTAAACATTTATTAATCTCATTAATCTTTTCATAAAACCAGTTGGTGTTTTCATTGATCTTTTGTATTTTTTGAGACTCAATTGCATTTTTTGAGACTCAATTGCATTTTTATCTGCTCTGATCTTTATTATTTTTTCTCCTTCTACCCACTTTGGGCTTTTTTATTGTTCTTTTTGAAGTTCTTTAGATATGATACTAGATTATTTATTTGATATTTTTCTTGTTTCTTGAAGTAGGCCTGTATTGCTATAAAGTTCCCTATTAGAACTTTTTTTGCTGTGATCCACTGATTTGGGGTCATTGGGTTTTTATTTTTATTTGTCTCAAGGTATCTTTTGATTTCTTCCCTGATCTCCTTGTTAACTCATTGCTTAGTAACGTGTTATTTAGCCTCCAGGTGTTTTTGTGTTTTCAATTTTTTTTCTTAATTGATTTCATACCACTGTGCTCAGAGAAGATGTTAGATATAATTTTAATCTTCTTAAATTTACTGAGACTTGTGGCCTAATCTGTGGCCTATCTTGGAAAATTTTCCACTTGTATATGAAGTTTATGATGTTTATTTTGCTTTTTTGAGGTGAAATACTCTAAAAATACCAATTACAATCATCTGGCCAAATGTGTCAATCAAAGCTGCTATTTCCTTGTTGATTTTTTTTTCTGATGTCAGTAGAGTGTCGAAGTCCCCTACTATAATTGTATTACTGTCAGTCTTTCCCTTTATGCCCAGCAATATTTGCTTTTTATATGTAGGTGCTCCTATCTTGGGTGCACCAAGGTTTCAAGGGCTATATCCTCTTGTTTGATTGATCCCATTATCATTATGTAATATCCTTCTTTGTCTCTTATTATAGCCTTTATTTTGAAGGTTTTTTTGTCTTATATAAGTATTGAGACCCCAGCTTTTTTTCATTTCTATTTGCATGAAATATCTTTTTTCATCTATTTACTTTCATCTGTGTTCTTTTATTTACTTTCCTGTGTTCCTGAGACCCAGGAAACTGGGTCTCCTGTAAACAGCAAATTAGAGGACAAGATAATAGTATCCACACAAAGAGAAAATGAAAAAGAAAAGAGGCTTAAGAGAAATGAGGAAAATCTAAGGAACATTTGGGACAATACCAAGCATAATAACATCTACATCATAGGACCACCAGAAGGAAACATGTGTGAGAGAGGGATAGAGAACCTATTTGAACAGATAATGGCAGAAAACTTTCCTAATCTGATGAAGGAAAAGGTTACACAAGTTCAAGAAGCACAGAGAATCCCAATCCAGATGAATCTAAAGAGACCCATACCAAGACACATGATGATTAAAATGGCAAAGTTTAAAGACAAAGAGAGAACTTCAAAGGCAGCAAGAGAGAGAAAATCAGTTACATACAAGGGAGTCCCTATAAGAATCTCAGCTTATTTCTCAACAGAAACACTACGGGCCAGAAGAGAATGATAAGAAATATTCAGAGTGATGAAAGCTAAGAACACGCAGCCCAGATTGCTCTTCCCAGCTAGGCTATCATTTAAAATTGAAGGACAAATAAAGAGCTTCCCAGAAAAAGAAAGGTTAAAGGAGCTCATTGCCACTAAACAAGCATTGCAAGAAGTGTTAGAGGATCTTCTTTAAGAAGAGGAAGAAATAGGGAGGGAGAGAAAGACACGTACAATAAAAAAAGGCAATAAATAATTACCTATCTATAATAATCTTAAATGTAAATGGATTAAATGCTCCAATAAAATACACAGAGCAGCTGAATGGATAAGAAAACATGGTCCATATATATGCTATCTACAAGAGACCCACCTCAGAACAAAGATTTCCACAGGTTGAGAGTAAAGGGATGGAGAAAAATACTCCATGAAAATGGAAATGAAAAAAACCTCAGGCAGCAATACTTATATCTGACAAAATAGACTCCAAAACAAAGTCCACAAAAAGAGACAAAGAAGGTCACTACATAATACTTCAAAAATCAATCCAACAAGAGGACACGGCCCTTATAAATATATATGTACCAAGTGCAGGAGCAACTAAACATTAAAAAAAAATCTTGGTAGACTTTAAGAAAGATTTTAACAACAACACTGTCGTAATAAGGGATTTTATCACTCTACTGTCAACAAAAGACAGATCTTCCAGAAAAAAATCAACAAGGATATGCTGACATTAAATGACACACAAGATCAAATGTATTTATTTGATATTTCTATAGCATTTCACAAACAAGCAGAATATACACTCCTCTCAAGTGCACACAGATTATTCTCAAAGATAGACCACATGTTATGTCACAAAGCGAGCCTTAACAAATTCAACTAAATCGAATTCATAGCAAGTATTTTCTCAGATCACAATGGCATGAAATTGGAAATCGATCTCAGTAAAAAGACCTAAAAACACAAATACTTAAAGGCTAAATAGCATGTTATTAAATAACAAATGGGTAACCAATGGAATCAAGCAGGGGAACAAAAATTACTGGAAAATGAATGAAAATAAACATACAACAGCCCTGGCTGGTGTAGCTCAGTGGATTGAGCATGGGCCTGTGAACCACACGATCGCGGTTCGATTCCCAGTCAGGGCACATGCCTGGGTTGCAGGCCAGTTCCCGGTTCCCGGTTCCCGGCAGGGGATGAATGAGAGGCAAACATACATTGATATTTCTCTCTCTCTCTCTCTCTCTCTCCTTCCCTTCCCCTCTAAGACAAATAAATAAAATTTAAAAAAAATACAACAACCCAAAATCTATGGGACACAGCAAAAGCAAGCCTGAGAGGAAAGTTCACAGCACTATAGGCCTACCTCAAAATGCAAGAAAAATCTCATATATACAACCTAACACTACACTTAAAAGAACTAGAAAAACAACAACAAACAAACCCCTGAGCAAGAAGAAGGAAGGAGATAATTAAGGTCAGAGCAGAAAACAACATAGAAACTAAAAAAAAAACAAAAACAAAAAAAAACAGTTCAGAAGATCAATGAAACCAAGACCTAGTTCTTTGAAAAGATATATAAGACTGATGAACCTTTAACCAGATTTATCAAAAAAAGAAAGAGAGGGCCCAAATAAATGAAATCAGAAATGAAAGAGGTGAAAGAACAACTGATATCAGAGAATTATAAGGGATTGTGAGAAATTACTATGAGAAATTAATATGACAAGAAATTGGTAAACCTAGGTAAAATGAATAAATTTCTAGAAATGTACAATCTCCCAAAACTGAATCAGGAAAAATCAAAAAACCTGAATAGACCAATAATAACAAATGACATTGAAGCAGTAATCCAAAACTCCTAGCACACAAAAGTTCTTGGCCAGATACCTTCACAGAAGAATTTTACCAATCATTCAAGGAAGAACTAACACTGGTCCTATTCAGACTATTCAAAAAAAATTCAAGAGGAGGGGAAATGTCCATGTTCTTTTTATGAGGCCAGTATTATCTTAAGCCCCAAACCAGATACTCAGCAAAGAAAGAAAATCATAGGCATCAATATTTCCAATGAACATAGATGCCAAAATCCTCAACAAAATATTAGCAAAGTGGACTCAGCAATACATCAAAATGATCATATCACAATCAAGTGGGATTTATTTCAGGGATGCAAGGTTGGTAAAATGTTCACAAATCAATAAATGTGATACATCACATAAAAAATGAAAGACAAAAATCATATGATCCTATTGATACATGCATAAAAAGCATTTGATAAAGTCTAGCAACGATTTATGATAAAAACTCTCAGCAAAGTGAGACTAGAGTGATTATACCTCAACATAATAAAGGCCATATATAAAAAATACAGCTAATGCCATTCACAATGAGCTAAAATTAAATGTATTCCCCTTAAGATCAGGAACAAGACAGGAATGTCTGCTTTTACTGCTCTTATTCAACATAGTCCTGGACATCCTAGCCACTGCAATCAGACAAGAAAAAGAAATAAATGACATCCAAATTAGAAAGAGAGAACTAAAGCTGTCATTATTCACAGACAATGTGATATTGTATATAGAAAACCCTAAAAACTCGACAAAAATATTACTAGACTTAATAAATGAATTTGGCAAAATAGCAAGATACAAAGTCAATACCCAGAAATTGACAGCATTTTTATATACCAATAATGAGCTATCAGAAAGAGAAAGCAAGAACAATACCTTGTGTCTTTAGATTAGAGTATGTAATCCATTTACACTAAAACCGATTATGGATAGGTGTGTTGTTATTGCCATTTTATTATCCATATTTATGTTCCTTTTTCTCTTTCTTCTTCTTAAAGAAATCCCTTTATATTTCTTATAATAATGGTTTGGTGTTGGTGAACTCCTTTAGCATTTTCCTGTCTGGGAAACTATTTATCTTTGTTTTCCATTTTAACTACTAGCCTTTCTGGGTGGAGTATGCTTGGTTTTAAGTTCTTACTTTGAATATTTGTGCCAATCTCTTCTGGCCTGAAAAGTTTTGGTTGAAAAATCAGCTGAGTCTTATGGAAGTTCCATTGTAGGTAACTAACCATCTTCTCTTCTTGCCTTTAAGATTCTCTGTTTGTCTTTAACCTTTGCCATTTTAATTATGATGACCTCTTTGGGTTCATCTTGTTTGGGACTCTATGTGCTTCCTAGACTTGTATGTCTTTTCCTTTGCCACATTAGGGAAGTTTTTAGTCATTATTCTTCTAACAGGTTCTCAATCTCTCTCTCTCTCTCTCTTTCTCTCTCTCTCTCTCTTCCTCTCTCTTCTCCTTCTGGTACCCCTATAATCCAATTATGCTTGATGTTGTCCCAGAGATCTCTAAACTATCTTCATTTTTATTATTATTCTTCTCCTTCTGGTACCCCTATAATCCAATTATGCTTGATGTTGTCCCAGAGATCTCTAAACTATCTTCATTTTTATTATTATTTTTTTTATTTTTGCTGTTCTAATTGGGTGTTTTCTACCACCTTGACTTCCAAATCTCTGATCAATACTCTAGTTCATGTAATCTGCTCTTAATTCCTCTAGTATGTTCTTCATTTCAGTTATTGTATTCATTTCTAATTGGTTCTTTTTTATGATTTCTATGTCCTTTTTTAATGCTTACTATCTTTCTGTTGAAGTTCTGAGTTCATTCATTCTTTTTTTTTAAGATTTTATTTATTTCTCTTTAGAGAAGAAGGGAAGGAGAGAAGGAGAGAAATATCAATGTATGGTTTCCTCTCGTGAGTCCCCTGCTGGGAACTGGCCCGCAACCCAGGCATGTGCTCTGACTGGGAATCGAACCGTGATCATGTGGTTCGCAGGCCCACACTCAATCCACTGAGCTACACCAGCCAGGGCTGAGTTCATTCATTCTTGCCCTAAGTTCTTTTAGAATTCAGAGAACCAGTGTTTTGACCTCTGTATCTGGTATACTGCTTGCCTCCACTTCATTTAGTTATTTGTCTGAAGACTTCTCCTATTTTTTCATTTGGGACATGTTTCTTTGTGTTCTCATTCTGGCTGCCTCTCTGTATTTGTTTCTATGTATTAGGCAGATCTGCCACTTCTGACCCAGTTTTGGCAGGGTGGCCTTTGTAGTAGGTGTCCTGCGGGGCCCAATCACACAGTCTCCCTGATACTCTGAGCTGGGTGCTCCAGGAGTGCCCCTTGGGTGAGTTGTATCAGCTTTCCTGTTGTAGTTGAGCCTTGGTTGCTGTTGGTACACCAATGGATGAGACTGACCCTCAGGCTGGCTGGCAGTGAGGATTCACATAATCACAGCATACAAGCTACTCTGGTGGTGTTATAGAACAGAGGTCCAAGGGGGTGCAATATTTGGCCCACCCAGGGATGCCAAAAACTGTTACAGAACACATACACCAGAGCTGGACTCCAGAGGATGGTATACTAATAACATCCAGACTATCTACTGGGCCCCATTATCCATCATCAATTGGAAAGACATCTCTCAATGTCAGAGATTTGTGAAAAGGAAAGGAAATGTTTATTTAATGCTATACAGACCTAACATAGTCACCTAACATCTTCATTAAAATACCAAAGTCCTTTAAGATACCCACCTACCCAGACAGCACTCCCTTCTCCCCCTGCCCTAATTCAGGGTACAGTAACTCAGGAGAAGAGCACATGTCCGTTTTTCCAGGCCACTGGCACCGTCAGCTATGTCACCGTCCAGGCAGGATCTCCAATTAATCCAAAGCCGTGTGGCACCTTCTCACGGTCCACTGGCAAAACTTCTTTGTATCCATTTTTCCAGGCAAAGTCTCTCCTGCTTCCCAGGCCACGGGGCCAAAGGCAGCACTCCAAAGCCCAGTGGGCCTCTCCTACCAAAGCTGCAGGGATCTGCACTCCACCAAAAGCAAATGACTTTCTTCTTCACCTGGCTGCAGGGGTCCCCACTCCTGCAAAGCCACATGGTTCTCCTTCACCTGGCCAAGAGGGGGTCCTCACTCTGTTAAAACCGTGTGGCTCTCCCTGCTAAAGCTACATGGCGATTCTCTCTCACATAGCTGTAGGAGTCCCCATTCTGGCCAAAAGTGCGTGGCTCTCCCCCTTCTTCTCACATCGCTGTGGGGGTCCCCACTCTGACAAAGCCACGTGGTACTCCCTCAATAGCTGCTGTGTCTGGGTTTAAACCCCCATGCCAATCTTCCTCTGTACCCCTATTTCCAACTCCTCCCACAATCAGTTACACCTGCCAGTATTTCTATGTTATTGCAAGTTTACTGGGCTGCCATTGTGAGTCTGGGCAGGTATGGCCCCATGTTCTGGAGACTATCTTCTCCAAGCTCCCACACAGGTGCTATAACTCAGGGGACCTGCCCCCCAGTTACATCTTGGGGAGAAGTGACTTCATCCCCCTGGCTCCAAGCCTGGCCACAGCCATTTAACATATCCAAGTGACCTGCCAAAGGCTATAGATATGTTAAATGACCCTGCCATGGATTAGCTGCAAGGCTTTGGCTGTACAAAACAGCCCTGCATGTTCCTGCTCCATGTGTCCCTTCCCCCAACTCACACCTGTGGGGGAAGGGGTGAGGACATCTTACATGTCTCTCCAGTAATTCCTATACACTTTGAGTTCTGCACACTACTCCAAATCCCTTTTTGGGGCCCCCCTCTTGGATGCACCCTGTATCAATCCCTGCTTTCAGATATACACCCACTTTATAATCATATGACGGTCAATGGACGAAGGTCTCATTTTCTTGTAACTACTTCTGGCTGGACATAGACGTCGTCCTACCTACCCTTGGGTCAGGGGTACTCTGAAAGGGTGGGTGCAGCACAGAGGGAGTCCTTCCTGTAAGGGGAAAGACCTTACAGGATTCTGGTCAGTTGGCTGTCACCAGGAAGTTGCGGGCTTGGTGTCCAAAGGCTGGCATTACTAGACCATTGCATTCTGGTCAGGTCATATTCTGGAGGTGACAGATTAGGCAAGAATTTGGAAGCAAAATTAAATCATAACCACTAAATGGCAAAGCAGGGTCTAAAGTAAAGAATGGCTTATCTAGTGGAAGGTGTACAAGGCATGCTACACCTATCCAAAACTCTTGTGGCCCACTATACTTTACTCGGGCTGAGGGGAATACATTAGGATTTCCCTCCTTTCAGATTTCTGAGCCCCTTCTGTCCTAGACATCAAGACAGAAAAGGGAAAATCAGTTCTAAAGTGAAGCCCACAGATCTCCCCAACCCTTCACCAACCCAACCACTTAGTTCAGCCAAACCACTGAGTCTCGGGGCGGGGGGGGGGGGTGATGACGAAGATGGGCTCCTTAATTGAGGCCTATATTGCAACCAATCACTCATAGGCATAGGCAGGTCAGAGGCATATGCCCTATGAAAACGGAAGAACACACAAGTTAGTTCACACAACAATTCCCAAACTAGTCTCTCCACCTGTGAGACTGTCTTTTGGGAAGACATTCCATTGCAAGGTCCTTCCTGCAATGACATTCAACAATGGCAGTTTGACAGGTCCTTTGTACCTATAAATTGTATATCTTCGGTGACATCACAAACCCAGTTTCAACTTTCAAATGAAAACAAACTTTCAAGACAGTTAGCTGTGTCATTCTGATGTCCAATACTGAGCATAGTGATTTTCCTTGAACCACAATTTTTCTCCTTAAGATCACCCTCACTGATGTTACAGGGACTACTTTGGGTCCCGCTTTTGTTTTTTACTTCATTTGCATAAACACACCAAGAGCAGCCTGGATCACTTAGGATCCTTAAGTTCTCTTTGCTGGAACTCACATAGGGAACCCTTAGATTGACTTCTCAATCCGCCCCTTGGGGCACAGAAGCAGAGCCACACATCCGCCATCTGGCTTCACCTGTACCAGTCGTTTCACTCAAATCCTTGAGCTTCCATTGTGCCTACAGGTTCCTTTTAGCCATCTTTCAGGAAAGCAACCTTTGTTCCCTCCCTGGAGAGGCTGCCATGAACCACACAACCAACCAAAGTACCAGGCTTTTCTTGTGGGCTTTTGCCAGCTTTGCAAGTCAATCCCAGTTCCTCAGGGCTTTCTGGTAACAACCAGAACCCATACATGCCTCCTTCAAGCATGACATTCCAGTCAAAGTCTTGGTTAACAAAACCACTATTAATGACTGGTCTTATTGGCTTTATGCAAAGAAACCTTACATCATCACTCACTCCTTTAGAATGCCAAATTCTGGAGGGATCAGGTAGGGAGAAAAACACAAAGTGTGATGGAAAATCCTTTTCCTTGTTCACTTTCCTATAGAGTATGAAGTTTCAACCTTTTCTGGAATCTTCAATTTCCTTTTCAGAGCAGATACAGAGCATAATCCAAAGCACGGACTTCCAGAACAGTACACAGGTAGAGGCATTCTCTTGCACCAATGCATCCACTGGTGCCTCATAGAGACATACTCCTTCAGGCCCAGTCTCATGGCAGAGACATGCTGCTTTGCCTCAGGCTGAAGCAATGATCAGCCCCAAATGACCCTTTCTGGGTCCCTAGCAGCAAAAGCATTTCCCCAACAGGCTACGGTGACCTTAAACAGGTCTTCAGGTACTGAGACATGCTCTTTCAAGCCTGGTCTCATGGTAGAGTCATGCTCTTTGCCTCAGGCTGAAGTACTTATCAGACCCAAATGACCCTTCCT
This sequence comes from Sturnira hondurensis, assembly GCF_014824575.4. Taxonomy (NCBI): domain Eukaryota; kingdom Metazoa; phylum Chordata; class Mammalia; order Chiroptera; family Phyllostomidae; genus Sturnira; species Sturnira hondurensis. Next base: position 7,970,195 of record NW_028075269.1, read on the forward strand.
GGGTCCCAGGTAGCAAAGGCATCCTCCCGAACTGGCTACGGTGACCTTCAGTAGGTCTTACAACGACCTTTCCTAGGTCGTACGATACAGGTTTCTGATCAGAAGCAGATCCACATGTGAAAAATTTGCTCCTTTCCCATGAAACCAGAAAATAAGTAGTTGAGGTTTCCTTTACTCCAGGTTTAAGATTTTAACATCCTGGTTCCTTTCCCACACCGGGAAGGACTATACTTAAACTCAGTACTTAAACTCAGTATGTAGCAGCTAGAAGTCCCTAGCACTACAGGTACCTTCCACTGAAAGTTCCTAGATTCTCAGGGACATCCTGCACCTTTCCGAAGCTTAGACCTTGCAAACACCCTATAAATCAGATGGTCACCCTTGGACCTCAGTTCATGACCTCCAGAACAGGAGCCACTCCTACTCAATTACACAGAGAACCTGACTGCTGCAATGCCCACACAGCAGCAGCATACAGCTCATAACCTGAAGAGAAGCCTTAGCCCACCACCTTGTCCATTTCCAAGATGGCGACTCCCATGAACACTCTGTCCTCCATGGTGGGGCACTCACGTGCCTCATCCATTTTTACCCAAAATGACAGCACCCCTACTCTGGTTCCGCCCACTTGCGTAGGCAACCCTGAGGTTCCGGTTCCAGTCTCCAGAGCTAAGGAGGCCCCGGAGGCCCCCAAGGCCCCTTCCACCCACGGGGGTGGCAGGGGAGCAAAGGCTGTGAATCCATGGTGGAGACTTCTCCCACCTGCAGGGTGGCAGAAGCCGTAGTGGGCCTCACCTCCCCAGAAGGCAGCATCACCGCCAGAGTTCCAGCTCTCTGGGGTCCCCCATTCCCTGGGTTCAGAGCATTAATGAGATTTCTTTCTTCATCATCTTTCTCCTCCTGTGATCTACTATCAGGGAGGGGTTCCAAGACCCCTTTCTCCTTCTGTACCATTACACACTTCTATGTCTCTGGCACAAGACTGTTGTGCAATATTATAAATGCATTAAGGTAGTGTGACTCTTCTGAGAGTTCACACTGCCGGCAATACTGTTTCAATCTAGTAATGATGCAGTAACTCAAAGAACCATTCAGGGGCCATCTCAGCTCATCACTCAAAATGTAAGTAGGCCACACTGCGTGTCACAATAACAAAGCAAACAAAGACTCGGAGCTTAAAGAACACAAATGGCATAAAGATTAGGTATTTCCCTTGCTCCAGAGGCCCACAATTCCAGCTCCATTATTGCAAAAGAGCAGTCAGAAACCAAGTTTTCAACCCAAAACACTTTCACATCTCTGCTCACTCCCCGTTTCATTTCCTTTTCACCTTTCTGGGCCTGATGTCCTCAAAAGCGGAGAGAAATTCTCAGAGACTGGGAAAATTCTGAAGCCTCACTCTCTCGCACCTGAGGGGGTCAGTCTGCCACAGACAATATTCGTCCCAGAGGAGTTGACGAAAACTGTTGCAGAACAGAGGTCCAAGGGAGGGGGGCAATATTTGGCCCACCCAGGGATGCCAAAAACTGTTACAGAACACATACACCAGAGCTGGACTCCAGAGGATGGTATACTAATAACATCCAGACCACCTACTGGGCCCCATTATCCATCGTCAATTGGAAAGACATCTTTCAATGTCAGAGATTTGTGAAAAGGAAAGGAAATGTTTATTTAATGCTATACAGACCTAACATAATAACCTAACATCTTCATTAAAATACCAAAGTCCTTTAGGATACCCACCTACCCAGACAGCACTCCCTTCTCCCCCTGCCCTAATTCAGGGTACAGTAACTCAGGAGAAGAGCACATGTCCGTTTTTCCAGGCCACTGGCACCATCAGCTATGTCACCGTCCAGGCAGGATCTCAAATTAATCCAAAGCCGTGTGGCACCTTCTCATGGTCCACTGGCAAAACTTCTTTGTATCCATTTTTCCAGGCAAAGTCTCTCCTACTTCCCAGGCCACGGGGCCAAAGGGAGCACTCCAAAGCCCAGTGGGCCTCTTCTACCAAAGCTGCAGGGGTCTGCACTCCACCAAAAGCAAATGACTTTCTTCTTCACCTGGCTGCAGGGGTCCCCACTCCAGCAAAGCCACATGGTTCTCCTTCACCTGGCCAAGAGGGGGTCCTCACTCTGTTAAAACCGTGTGGCTCTCCCTGCTAAAGCTACATGGCGATTCTCTCTCACATAGCTGTGGGAGTCCCCATTCTGGCCAAAAGTGTGTGGCTCTCCCCCTTCTTCTCACATCGCTGTGGGGGTCCCCACTCTGACAAAGCCACGTGGTACTCCCTCAATAGCTGCTGTGTCTGGGTTTAAACCCCCATGCCAATCTTCCTCTGTACCCCTCTTTCCAACTCCTCCCACAATCAGTTACACCTGCCAGTATTTCTATGTTATTGCAAGTTTACTGGGCTGCCATTGTGAGTCTGGGCAGGTATGGCCCCATGTTCTGGAGACTATCTTCTCCAAGCTCCCACACAGGTGCTATAACTCAGGGGACCTGCCCCCCAGTTACATCTTGGGGAGAAGTGACTTCATCCCCCTGGCTCCAAGCCTGGCCACAGCCATTTAACATATCCAAGTGACCTGCCAAAGGCTATAGATATGTTAAATGACCCTGCCATGGATTAGCTGCAAGGCTTTGGCTGTACAAAACAGCCCTGCATGTTCCTGCTCCATGTGTCCCTTCCCCCAACTCACACCTGTGGGGGAAGGGGTGAGGACATCTTATATGTCTCTCCAGTAATTCCTATACACTTTGAGTTCTGCACACTACTCCAAATCTCTTTCTGTGGCCCCCCTCCTGTCTGCACCCTGTATCAGTGAGGGCTAACCCCACAGAGTGGGACTCACCCAAGCAGGGTCTGGTGCCTACCAAGACCCCCCTTTGGATATGCTCCTTATGGATCTATTAATATGATGATCTAAAGCCAGCCACCAGGTGAAATGGTTCTGGGGCCTCTTCAGAGGGATTGTGGTGCAAGTTAATGTCAGACACAGCCTGTAACTGGCCTGGGTTTAAATGTTAAGGGCTACAAAGCAATCTGCTATTGGTAGCTGCCTTTGCTGGGCCTGGATATGCATGGCAGGGGCTATGGAGGCCAGCTGCTACCAGAACTAAACCTGGGGAGGTCAGCAGAAGACCCAGAGTATTCTGAGAGTTGATGCTACCTGCCAGCTGCCTCTAAGGTTCAGCTGCTGAAAGAGCCTCAGGCCACATGCAAATTGGGTAAAGCAGAGTCTCAGGGAGTCACCATGGTGGGGCAAAGGGTGTTGACCAGGTTAATACACATTCAGATTTGGCTCCTGGGCCTGAGGAGGAGCCAAAACTACATATACAGTAGTTTTGTGTTAAATGTTTTAGCATAAACCTCAGCAGATCCTTAATGCTGGTAGGGCTATTACATTACACCTAACTCGCTGCTAACTCAATCCCTCCACCAGTCTCAGACAACTACTCAGATCTCTTCCTCTCCTTAAACCACCTCGACAATTCATCCGCCCGCATTATTTTTAGATGATGACCTTATATTTTACTTTACTGAGAAAACAAAATCAATCGGGGAGGACTGGCAAATGGAGGCAGGGGAGAATATATTGCACACTGCCTCCCAGACCAGACTGGAAATAGAATTAATGGAGAAGGACAATCACATGAGTTAAACCAAACACTACCTGAAAAAGTGGAAAAGAGACTTTTAACCCAAGTCAGCCAAAAATCCACCTCTAGACCAGTAGGAAGGGCAGGAGCCGGGCCTACACAGAAGGGCAGCGTGTTCATGGGAGGAGGGAAGCCAGGACCACAGACCAGGCCCTCAAGCCCAGAGAGCTAGTCCCAAGATCAGCCCACCATGTAGCATCCAGCTGTGGGTCTGTCTCTGCTGAGGAGAGACAAAAACCTCGGGGGACAAACCCACCTTTTTTCTTTTCTTTAAAGGGGCAAAGCACAGGTTTTGTGTTGGCAGCTACTCACCTAGGGCCCCAGCAAAAGGACAGCAGCACAGACTGGAGTCATGCTAGGAGGTTGGAGTGGGAAGCACTTGGGGGAGTGAGGGACTTGGGGGAGCAGCTGTGGGATGTTGGGGACCAGGACATACCTGGCCTCCACAGCAGCCATCTTTCTTGAGAAGAGCTAGACCCTGCCAGGGGAAAATCAATGACCTTATCCAGTGGGATACTGCCCCCTCCATCCTCGGGCATTCCACATATCAAACTTGTGTACTCAATCCTGTTATCTTTTCATTCATTTTTCAGTTTTGTCCTGTCTTGTTTTTTTGTTTTGGGTTTTTCTTTTCTTTTCTCCCATCCTGCATCTTAACGCTTGCTGAGGAGACAGCAACATAAACAGACTTGGGGGTTATCAGATACTGGCTGTATGACGCAGCTAATCCATACATTTTCCTGGGGAACAGATGGGTGCTTTTCCCTCAGGGGAGAGCCACAGAAACATCTTCCCGGGGTCCAGCAGACCCAAAATCTTGGCTCTGGAGGCCTACAAGGGGCCCAGCCCAACCAAATATGAGGAAATAATCCTGAACGAACTTAAACTACTGGCTTGGGGAAGGAGGGACACACTCACCATCTTCCCTGCAGCCTAAAGGGCATCTCCCATGGGAGGTCCAGGAATCACAGCCCCTAGTTTTTGCCAGAAGCTCTCTCAGAAAAAGTCAGGGGTCTACTGACAACAGACCAGCAGATAAACAGGCTGAGGCAGATCCTGCAGGGACGTGAAACATTTGCTAACACATCCCTGGACCAGTGCTGATAAAAGCCACTGTGCAGAACTGCTTTGCCCATCCTGGGAGCAGCCAAGCCCAGAGGAACCCATCACAAACAGCGGACTGCTTGTAGCTTCAAAAAGGCTGACAAGGGTCAGACGAGGAAAGGCTGACATTGGCTTACCCCAAACTCAGACATCAGAGTGGTACCCAAAGGAAGAAGCCAACAGGTAAGCCCTAAACTCTACTGAGATAAATTCACCTGGTTCTTTTTTGTTTTCACTATTTTTTCTTTTTCATAGCCTTTTTATTATTTTTTATCTTTTTCCTTTTTATTTCTGGTGCTCTAAATTTTCTTTCATATCTCCTATTTTACTTTTATCTTTGACTACTCTATTGTTCCATTCTTCTCTCCTTTTATTATTTTTGTTACTTTTTCTGTGTTCCTTTCCCCCATTTTTCTCTTTCAATCCATTACTAGTATTAGTTCTCATCCCCTTTCTCCTCCCATAATCACTTTTCTTTCCTCTGGTCTTCTCATATGGTTGGGGGGGTGACTTATTTTGGTGGTGTTTTTGTGTTGTTTTGCTTTGTTCTGCCAGCACCTATCCAACAGTGTACAAGAGGTGGTGGGAGCTGAGCTTCTGCCAGCCAGCTGCAGGGGAGTTCCCACCAATGAATGGGCCAACAACAATGGGCACCCAAATCCAACAGGAGAGTCCACACAAGGAACATTATGGGCTTTGGTTGTTGTTGTTCCTCTAGTTCTTTTAGGATAGGGTTAGGTTGTTGATTTGAGATTTTTCTATCTTCTTTAGGTAGGCCTGTAATGCTCTGAAATCCCCTCTCAGGAATTCTCTTTCTGTGTTCCATAGGTTTGGGTATGTTGGATGTTCATTTTAATTTTTTTCTAGGTACTTTTTGATTTCTTCCTTGATTTCATTGTTAACCCATTTGTCATTTAATAGCATGTTTTTCAGCCTCCATGTATTTGAATGTTTTTGAGTTTTTTTCTGAAGGTTGATTTCTAGTTTCAAGTCATTGTGATCTGAGAAAATACTTGACAGGATTTCAATTTTCTGGAATTCATTAAGGCTTATTTTGTGGTCTATCTTTGAAAATGATCCATGTGCATTTGGGAAGGATGTATATTTTGCTTTTGGGGGGTGAAATGTTATGTATATAAACAAAATTGACAAATCATTAACCAAAATCATCAAGAGAAAAGAAAGAACCTAAATAGATAAAATAATAAATGAAAGAGGAAATATAGCTATTGATACCACAGAAATGCAAAGGATTATAAGAAATCACTATGAAAAACTATATGCTAAGCAATTGGACAACCCAGGTGAAGTGGATACATTTTTACAAACATACAATATTCCAAAACAGAATCATGAAGAAGCAGGAAACCTGAATAGACTGATAACAATGAGTGGAATTGAAACAGTAATTAAAAAAAACTCCCAGCACTCAAAAGCCATGGACAAGATGGCTTTACAGGCAAATTTTACAAAATATCTGAAGAAGAACTAACATCTCTTCTTCTCAAACCATTCCAAAAAGTTCAAGAAGAGGGAAGACTCCCAAACTCTTCTTATGAGGCCTGTACTGTCCTAATCCGAAAACCAGGTAAGACACAACAAAGAAAGAAAATTACAGGCCAATATCGCTGATGAACATAGATACTAAAATACTAAAAAAAAAATACTAGCAAACTATATCCTGCAATACATTAAAAAGATCATATACCATGATCAAGTGGGATTTATCCCAGGGATGCAAAGATGGTACAATATTCACAAATCAATAAATGTGACACATCACATAAACAAAATGAAAGACAAAAATCACATGATTATATCAATAAATGGAGAAAAGGCATCTGATAAAAACACTCAGGAAAATGGGAACAGAGGGACCGACCATACCTCAACATAGTAAAGGCCATATACAAAAGACCTATAGCCAACATTATACTCAATGGGCAAAAACTAAAAGTGTTTTCCTTAAGATCAGGAACAAGACATGGGTGTCCACGTTCACCACTCTTATCCAACATAGTAGTGGAAGTCCTAGCCACAGTGATCAGACAAGAAGAAATAAAAGGTATGCAAGCCCTAGCTGATGTGGCTCAGTGGGTTGAGCATTGGCCAGCAAACCAAAAGATTGCTGGTTCAATTCCCTGTCAGAACATATGCCAAGAATTAAATAAAAATTAAAATTAAAAAAAAAGAACATATGCCTGGGTTGCAGGCTAGGTCACCCACCGAGGGGATGTAAGAGCCAACTAATGTCTTCCTTTCATATCAATGTTTCTTTCCCTCCCTTTCTCCCTTGATGATGGAATAAAGTAGACTTAACTCTTGGCCATTTTATCTTCTCTCTTATGTCCACTCTTCTAGGCTCATGTCAATGACTCTCAAATTTATACCTTCAGCCAATATACTATTTCTCCCAATATGTAGATTCAGCATTCTACTTATGTCTTAAAGATGCCTCGAGCTCAATATCTCCATACTGAACTCCTTATCTTTTCCCATAATTTCAGAACATATCCATAGTCAGATTATGTCTCACCATCTCCATTGCTATCACGCTAGTCTAAACAAATATGATTTCTCACCTGGGTTGCTGCAATAGTGTCTAATGGGTCTCCTATTCCTTCTTCTGTTCCTTTACACTAGCAACACAGCAGCCAGAGGGATACTTTTAGACCTAAATCAGATAACATCACTCCTCTGCTCAAAATCCAACAATTGGTCCCCTCTTACAGTCAACACCAAAGTCTTTTCATTAATCTAAAAGGCCCTACATGATTTGACTCCTGTTATATCTCTGACATCATATCCTGATATTTGCACCAATGTTCCTTTGCACTAGACACACTGCTTAATTAATAAATATTTGTTAAACAAATCAATCCCAGTCTCCAAGGAGCTCATACTCTACTGGGAGAAACAGAGGTAGACAAATGATTACAAAGAGAAGGTGATGATTAAAATTCTCTTCTGTCACCTATTTGAAATTCTGGCGGGTGAATGTTAAAGGTTGAGCAATTTGCCAAGAGTGGGAGTGGTGTTGGAGAACACAGAAAGGAAGGGAGAACTCGACAAGCAAGACAAACATTTCACATGCAATGATTACATAAATGAATCAGCAGACTATTTAGAGAATTACAAGCATAAAAAAATAACATTTGAGCCCTGGCTGGTGTAGCTCAGTGGATTGAGTGCTGGTTGTGAACCAAAAGGTCACTAGTTCCATTCCCAGTCGGGGCACAGGCCTGGGTTGCAGGCCAGGTCCCCATTGGGGGCCGCGTGAGAGGCAACCACACCTTGATGTTTTTCTCCCTCTCTCCTTCCCTTCCCCTCACTCTAAAAATCAATGCATAAAATCATAAAACAAAAACATTATAAAGTCTTAAAAAAATAACATTTGAAATAAGGGAGTCTGGACATAGGAGGTAAAAGTAAATACAGTTTATACTTTAGATAGGAATCAATCATAAGAAAAACTCTGTTTCTTCCCTTACAGTTTTCAGTACAATTGCAGAGCAATTTATTAAATACTGTCTTTCTTTTTTTGGAGGGGGTGGGTATTTGAGTTCTGGCTAAGAAAATTCAGATCCAAAACTCAAGTGCAAGGACAAGTTTATTTTAAAAAGTCACAGAGGTAGAAGAAGTAAGCCAGCTCTGCTGCATGAGCTCAGGAAACAAGTGAAAGAAGGATCATTAGAGCTTAAGAGAAAGAAAAAAAAAGGTAATGTTCCTGGGGAAAGGAGATGGAAAAGGCACAGATATACGCCAGAGAAAATGCGCCTAAGAAGAGGGTGGGGAAAGGCATGGGCAATGCTCAGCGTTAACCATGTCTTTTTGATGCAAGAAGGCCAAAGCAGTATTTGGAAAGGATTATAAATTCTCCAAGTTAAAGATACAAAGGAAAAACTTAGAGTCACATTTAATTTGACAAGGTAAAAGTGTGGGTGTGTACTATATCAGATTTAATTTGTGCAAAATCATCATCTCTGGTAACATTATTTTTCGTGATCTACACCGCTTGGACTACTTTAGTAAGGCTTGATCTCCCTGTCTATCTAAACACTGATTCACTTACAGCAAGCTTCAGGCTAACATTGTTCTTATTAATCACCTGACAAATCCACAAGGTGTTAGTTGCACACAATTTTGTATAAAAGGTGAAGTGAGACTGAAATCACTCCAAAGCTTTTCCCAGGCAAGACACTCAACCACAGGTGAGTCTCAGAATCTACAGTTATCTAGTGGTGACAGTTAATTTTGAAATTACAGCGTTTTCAGGATCTGAAGAACAAATCTAGAGCTTTTGAACTACTGTTATGTAGGAAATCAGTGCTTCTTAACCTGACTTCTTATATATGATTAATACAGCGTTATCTCTGTTAGCAAGCAGTAGACTTTACAAACCAATTGTCTGGTTTCTGAAATAGTCTTATCTTAAACAAAGAGGGGCAATAGCAAATGAAAATCTTTATGAGATGTTAAAAATAATGAACAAATTTTGTAATATAGAATTTCCTTTTAAAATAAAAATAGTATTTAAAATGATAATAAAGAGAAAAATATGATGACCACAATGACTTACTTCAGAGTAATCACTTTAAGACACAGTAATACTTCTCATCTTTATATACCACTCTACTTAAATTAGTATATTGGAGTTCTGACCTATAACGTGTTTCTACTTTGACAAGAAAAATGAAGGAGGAGGGTGAAAAGAACTACCTGTTTAAGAAACTAGAAAGAAATGAGAAAGGAAGGAAAATAATCACTGGCACAAATGTGACTGGGGCAAATGAGTAGACCAACTCACTTTAGTTTGGTCAACTTATGTAATGGTTATAAATCTTCGGTTTTGTGATTTGTCATGGACCTTAATTGTTTGCTTCCTAGTCTAGGATGAAGGCAGTCCAGCTCTTCTTTCTCATCTGTTGCTGGAAAGCAATTTGCTGCAATAGCTGTGAGCTGACCAACATCACCATCACAGTGGAGAAGGAAGAATGTCGCTTCTGCCTCAGCATCAACACCACTTGGTGCGCAGGCTACTGCTTCAACAAGGTAGGAACCTTATTGCGCTGGTGGCAAAAGGCCATTCTGCCTCTTTTGCCTTCTGCAGAAGGCGATTTTCATTACTTCCCACTTTATCAGTATTTTAAGTTTTCCAAGTAGTAGCCATCAGTCCCTTAGCCAACGCTGTCTGTGTTATAATTAAGGTTAATTATCTCGGTTAGATATTTGGGTTTGGATTTGATTAGGGTAAATTTAGGGAAGTTTCATATTTAATCTGATCAACTGGGTAATACACCAACTCTGTATTTTTTTAAAAAGAGAATTCTATGCTAGATTTTACATATGGAGAGAGAAGCATGTGAGCATATATAGATTTAGTAATAGAAGAACTACAATATTCCCCAAAAGCTAGTTTCTATGTAGATGTATTTTTTGTATATTATGTATTTCTGTTTCTATGTAATTGAATCCACATCTTTGCAATAGAGATTGCAAAATGTACCAAAGTATGTTTCTAAGCCACATAAAAACACACACAGCCATATTATAAAAACTATCATATTGACTCTCCTGAGAACAAATGCCAAAAGCAGCCTGAGAACATGATCAATCCTCGCAGACTGTTAGAACCAAAATGAATCTGCGAACCCCCTCACCTCTTCATACTCTTGAGAAAACCAAGGCACAGAGGCACAAAGCCAATATTTTGTAGCCATGCAGTTTCTTTGCATCAATCTAAGTAAGGAGGCAGCTCCTGCTTTTTCTTTATTTTTGTACCCTATTGTGCCTGGTTTTCTGTACAGAATTCCATTCTATAAACTGAAATTCAAAAAAGCAGCTTTTTAATGAAATATACCTTATTGGGTACTTTATGAGTGTGACACTTATTGAACAATTTATTGTAACTTCTTGGGATATAGACTTGGTTAGCATGGTACTGAAATAAATTAAACATCAGTGCCAATTACTCTCTGCAGAAAAATAATTGTTTTATTAGAAAGTGTTACGACACACTGTCGTGACTAGATTAAAAGTTCTTATATACAAACAATGTATCCTTTGAAACTGGAAGCACTGCAAAAGCATTTAAGGGACGAAAATGTCTACAAGACAGTGGAATATTTGAATCTTATGTTTGAGCCTTCATAGTCACATTAAGCATTAACATTTCATATTATGTCTCTTTGACCTTCTGTCAACACATAGGACAATGTATTTGGAAATATTTTCTGAGAACTTCAACTTCAGTGTTTTGTGGTTTAACTTGTCATTAATATAGCTTTTAACTAAGTACAAAAAGTCGACTTAAAATATCATGTTTCCCTTGTTCATCATATATATATATATTAAAATTCAAACTTTCTCTACAGCATGGGAAATAATAATATTTTATATAAAGAGTAGGAAAAGTGAATTGTATTTTCTGTAAGACATCCAGAACAATCAGGAATATGGTATAGCATACAGGTAGGTCATTTATAAGATTATATTTCCTTGGTTGGAAATTCCGTGAGATCCAATGGGTAAATGTTAGAGCAAGAGGTACTGAATTTCTGTCTCATTTTGATTACACTAAGTCAAACCACCCAGAACATAATAACCTCATTCTACCCTTCCTATACTCCCCAGGATTTGGTGTACAAGGATGGACTCAAGAGAAGTATCCAGAAAATATGCACATTCAAGGAGCTGGTGTATGAGACAGTGAGAGTGCCTGGCTGTGCTCACCATGCAGACTCCACGTATTACTACCCAGTAGCCACTAAATGTCACTGTGGCACATGTGATAAAGACAGCACTGACTGCACCACGAGAGGCCTGGGGCCCAGCTACTGCTCCTTTGATGAAATAAATGAGTAAAGAGCAATGGACATTTCAGGCTGCCTACCCTTGTCCTGAAGGACCAAGATATCCAAAATGTCTGTGTGTACACAACATGCTCAGGCTGCAAGCACTGTGGGATTGAGGAGCATCAGATCCCACTGATCCTGGCTTTCCGGAGCTAGAGAGTGCAAGGATTGAGCATTTGGGAGGGGAGGGGAAGGCAGGAGCCTGTCACCACTTAACCATGTAACCTAGATCTGGTTCTGTAAGTTTTATATAGTCTTAATTACTTAACAGACACAGGAGTGCTTTTCTGCCTGATAATCTCAGAAATCCGTTCAGGCAATCCCTTCTTCTTTAGAGATAAGGTGGGAAGGAGGAAATGAACGGGGAATGAGCAAAAGTACTAAATGCTGCATTCTTCTGATAGATTCTCGGGCCCTCAAAAGCAGGGCCAGCATCTTCTTCATGACTGTAGCCTCAATGCCTAGCACCATGCCTGGAATCCAGTAAGAAACAACAATGGCTTGCTTGAGGAAAGCCGGGTCAGAAAGGTAGGGGGCAGGAAAACACTGAAAGAGCATGGCTGATGAGGCTGCACCAAGCAATGCCAACCAGCCCTCTCTCCTGTCGATCCATGTTCTCCCAAATCTAGGATTTCTTTCAGCAAGGTACATATTGGAACTATTTCATAAGCTGATTTCTTTTAAAGGTTTTACCTCTCTTCATTATGTACTCGTTTCACACTTATGTTTAACTAATGTATTTCAATCTTGTTTTTTTAATAAAGATGTTAGCCACTATTCATAGATTTGAATTTTTTTACTGTTTGCTAACATATGTCCATGTTTATAATATTAGCAAAAAAAATTTAAGGATATTTCCTAGTGCCTCTGTAAATATTATCCGTCCTCACCTTTGAAAATACTAAAAATGATTTGGTTGCATATCTAAGAGTACTTCTCTATTTAAATTTTATCTCATTTTTGAATGTCATTTTCTGATAGAGTAGGAACAAAGTTAAGAGAGAATCATAGAGTGGGTGGGGACACTGGAGAGTCCCTAGTTCATTTCTTATTAAACTTTTGAGGTGGAAAAATTAAAGGCCAAGGATATAAAAATCACAGCCAAGGTCACAAAGACTGTTCATGGCAGCGCCAGAATTAGAACCCTGGCTCCAAGCTCTTACCCCACTCTCCTGTGACTACGCCACCAAAAAAAGAAGTCACTAGCAAGAACTGATGCAAAACTGTAAGAATTAGTAATCATTTTTGTCCATTTGAATCTTGTATTGAGTGTGGCTTATAGCTATATTCTCTACAATATTTTGACACAATAAAATCAGGGCTATCATAACAAAGTTTAAGAAGATATTGAACATTGTCCTGTGCACCAAAAGGTTGCTGGGTTGATTTCTGGTCAGGGCACATACCTAGGTTGCATGTTCAATCTCCAGTCAGGGTGCATACAGGAAGCAATTGATCAACGTTTCTCTGTCACATCAATATTTCTCTCTTTCTCTCCCTTCCTCTCTCTCTCTCTATGATCAGTGAACTTATCCTCAGGTGAGGATTTAAAAAAATTGTGTAGTAAAGGAAAAGTACTCATACTTTGATCATCATTTAGCTGTGATTAAGAAATACAGTCATAAAAATAGCGAACATATTAATTATATAACATTTATATAATTATATGATAGTGAACATATCAAATAAATTAGATCATTGTTGTATTGAGAATATAGAAGGCAAAAGGTTGAATATGTGGGGGGGGGAGCAGAGAGACAAAAACATATCTTTCTATTTCATAGAGAGAAATCAGTAGTTTGAAAAAATTAGAGTATCAATGAAATCATGTTATTTAGAGACACGAGGGGGCACTAGAGTAAATGTAAAACTGGGTAGGTAGTGTGTCTCCTACCGAGCTGGAACATAGAGTCTCCACACTCCACATGATGTCCAAAAGGCAACACGGCATGGTTGCTGAAAAGCATTTGAAATCTGAATTAACCTGCGTCCTAGTCCTGAGTCCACCACGTAATAGCCGTGACACCATGGGCAAGTTCCTCATCCTCTTCAGGCTTCAGTTTCCTCATTTATAAGATGGAAGTAATAACAACCATACCTAAAACATTATCAGGCACAGAGCTGACTCTCAATATATACTCATTAAATAAATGTTAGTAAACAGTATATGTAATGTGTTTGACCTGATACGTAATGAACATTCAATAAAATTAGCTTTGTGTTTAGACCTGGTCTATTTAGGAGCTTGTTCTAAATCTAAGCCCTTCTCCCTTCTCAAGTTAATGGGGGAGAATTAGTTATTATATTAGCTTTATTCTTAGAAAATTTGGAAGTATATTTAACTCCTCTCTTTGTTGGCCAACCTCTCACAACGATCACTATATTCCATTAATTCTACCTTTATGTTAATCTCCCACAATATCTCTTTCCTCTTCTGACTACCCCATTTTCTCCTGTTGGTTGTTGGCAAAAGTTTCCTAAATGGTTTCACAGCCTCACATCTCTTACTCCTCAGCTACATCTTCCACCTTGCTGCTGGAGTTACATTTCTTTTTTTTTCTTTATTAAGTTTATTGGAGTGATGTTGGTTAATAACATTATATAAGTTTCAAGTGTACAATTCTATAATATATCATCTATACATGATACAGGGTGCAGCCGGGGGCGGGGGGGGGGGGCAAAAAAAAGATTTGGAATGGTGTCCAGAACTCAAAGTATATAGGAACATTGGAGAGACATGTAAGATGTCTTCACCCCTTCCCCCACAGGTGTGAGTTGGGGGAAGGGACACATGGAGCAGGAACATGCAGGGCTGTTTTGTACAGCCACAGCCTTGCAGCTAATCCATGGCATGGTCATTTAACATATCTATAGCCATTGGCCGGTCACTTGAATATGTCAAATGGCTGTGGCCAGGCTTGGAGCCAGGGGATGGAAGTCACTTCACCCCAAGATGTAACTGGGGGGGCAGGTCCCCTCAGTTATAGCGCCTGCGTGGGAGCTTGGAGAAGACTGGCTCTAGGACATGAGGCCACACCTGCCCAGACTCCCGATGGCAACCCAGTAAACTTGTTATAATACAGAAATACTGGCAGGTGTAACTGATCGTGGGAGGAGTTGGAAATAGGGGTACAGAGGAAGATTGGCATGGGGATTTAAACCCAGACACAGCAGCCATTAGAGAGAGATCTGCATGGTTTCAGCAGAGTAAGGGTCCCCTCTTGCCCAGGTGAAAAGGGAGAGCCACGCTGTTTTGGAAGAGTGCAGACCCCTGCAGCCAGGTGAGAGTGGAAAACCACTCCCCAGAATGGGGACCTCTGCAGCCAGGTGAAGAAAAAAGCCACGCGGTTTTGGTCAGAGTGCTGACCCCTGCAGCTTTGGTAAAGAGGCCCACGCGGCTTTGGGGGGCTCCCTTTGGCCGAGCAGCCTGGAAAGCAGGAGAAACTTTGACTGGAACTTGGTACAAAGAACTCTTGCCAGTGGAAGGTGCCACGTGACTTTGGATTAATTGGAGATCCTGCCTGGATGGTCAACACAGCTGATGATACCAGCGGCCTGGAAAAACGAACCTATGCTCTTTTCCTGATTTACAATACCCAGAGTTAGGACAGGAGGAGAAGGGAGCATTGTGTGTGTGTGTGTGTGTGTGTGTGTGTGTGTGTGTGTGTGTGTAGGTGTATACCCTAAAGGACTTTGATATTTTAATGGAGGCATTAGGCCTAAATAGCATTAAATAAACATTTTGTCTCCTTTTCACAAATCTCTGGCATTGAGAGATGTCTTTCCAATTGGCAATGGACAGACAAGCCCAGTAGGTATTAGTATACCGTCCTTGGGAGGGGCCCCTGTTGTTCTGTAGCGGTTTTTCTGGCATCCCTCCGTGGGCCAAGTATTGCCCCCACCTTGGACCTCTGTTCAGTAACATACATTCCACTGTGTGCTCACCACCCCGTCTTGTTTCCTTCCATCACCACAAATTGGACCCCCTTTACCTTCTGCATCCTTCCCCCCAACCCCCTTCCCTCTGGTAACCACCTTTCTGTTATCTGTACCCATGAGTTTGCTTGTTTGTTTTGTTTGTTCACGTGTTGCTTTTTGTTTTAGATCCCACGTGAGTAAAATCATACGGTTTTTACCCTTTTCACCTGAATTATTTCACTTAGCATGATGCTTAGAGTTACCTTTCTAAAAGGAGGAAACTAATCATGTCACTTCCATGCTAATATTTTCTAGAGCTCTCCTCATTACTTGTAGTAGAGAGCCAGCCCAAGGTCCTCACAGCGTGCCCACTAAATGATTACACAATCTCATCCGAACTCACCTTAACTTTGTCTCCTGACATCCCTAAACTTTCTCTTCTCCACTAGCTTTCCTGTCCTACATTGTTCAAGTGCATTCCATTTTACTTCCGTTTAGCCTGCCCAGCACCTAACATAGGACTTGACCCATGTTAGGGGCTAAATAATTGCTTATAGACTATAGAAAATACAAACCCTATAATGAACAGTCACCTTGGGACTTTTGTTTGCCAAAAATTAAGGGCAGTTGATTATTTCATGTTACAAAAATTATATTCCCCCTTTGAACAAAACTATCAGATTTCCAGTTTTCCTTACTTAATATTCAATATTTAAGTTTTTAAGTATAAAAATCTAATTTACTTACAGCTCTGTAAATAGAGAAGAGCTTCCATTGTGCCTTCTATCTCCTCTAGAAAACAAAGTTACCTGGATGAACATGTTCATTTCAACAAATATAAAACTTGAAATTTAGGGTAGCATTTACTTCTTTGAATTTTTTATTGGGTCAAACATATGGTGATGGAAGGAGATTTGCCTTTGGGTGGTAAACACACAATGCAATATTCAGATGATACATTATAGAATTGTACACCTCAAATATATAATTACACTAATCAATGTCACACCAATAAATTTAATAAAATATTGAAAGCTAAAATAAAATAAATTTTAAAATTTTATTGGTTCTATTTCCACCCACTTCACTCCCTGGGAAACCCATCTTAACAACAAGTACATTTACTGTCTATAATTTTATATCTCTATATCTCTAAATATTGAGATCTGTAGGTATGCACACATGTGGCACACCGATATGTACACACAACAATCCTTTCTGTGTGCTTTTCTTCATCATATGCTTCTCCCTCAGTGGAGTCTATGGTAAGTCCTCTAAGTATAATACTAATTCATGTTTCATTGGCTACTGTGGATGAAAAAGGTACCACACACTAAAACTGATAAGCTCAGGGAGAGCCTGCATGGTGGGCCTTCAAACTCAGAGACTGAAAGTAACTGTATGGAATGGGCTGAATAGTAAAAACTCCCAACTGAAGGCAGAGTCATGGCTTCACCAACAGTCATTCCTGGGTCTGAAGCTTCACTGAAGAAGGCCAATCTTTATCTCTTGTTTAAATTACTGAATTTATTGGTATGACATTGGTTTATAAAATTATATCAGTTTCAAGTGTACAATTCTATAATATATAACCTGTATCTTGTACTGTGTGTTCACCATCCAAATTGTAGTCTCCATCACCATTTATCCTCCCTGTGCCCTCTTCTACCTGCCCCTACAACGCTTCTCCTTCTGCTAATCAGCATACTGTTGTCTGTGTCAATGAGGTGTTTGGTTGTTTTTTGTTTTGTTTTTTTTTGCTTAACCCCTTCATCTATTTCACTCAGCATCCCAACCCAACATTCCCTTCTGACAACTGTCAGTCTGTTCTCTGTGTCTCTGAGTCTGTTTCTATTTTGTCTGTTTATTTTACTCAGTGGATTCCACATACAAGTGAAATCTCATCTGTTTTTGTGTGTGTGTGTGTGTGTGCCTAAGAAAACATACCTTTGGAACATCAGAGAAATTTCCTTTTCTAGACCCCTCAGGGCACAACCACCACACCAGAGCAGATCACAGAATCCTCACTGTTACTTTGTTCCCCAACTACCATCTCTGTGCGCTGTAAATGTTGATTGCTAACTATTTATACACACCAAGATAAAAGAAGTATGCATCTCTCCGTTTTCCTCTTTACCCAATCCCAAATATCCCCCACCTCACTTGCTCCAACCTTTCCAATCTACCACCAGTGAATCTCATGTAACCCCCCACTTTGTCTCCTTTGTTTCTAATGTATAAAAGAAACTGTAAAACTATCATTCTCCAGAGCATTTTCTCAATCATTGAAATTTATCTCCCTGGCAATCCTCATCAGTTTGGCTCCAATAAACTCATAAAAACTCTACAGGTTTGGATGTTTCTTATGTTGACACTACATAATATTTCACTGTCAACTCATATTTTTATGAAGATTCACCATCCTCTCATTTAAGCTATCAGCTGGCCTATTGTAGCCGCTTCACGCTGCTAAAACTGAGTACTACAGACTGGGGGGCTTATCAACCACAGAAATGCATTTCTCATTGTCTTGAAGGCTAGCAAGTCTACGATCAGGGCACCAGCAGATCTGATGCCTGGTAAGAAACCATATCCTGTTTCACAGATATTATCTTTCTTTTTGGCTGTGCCTTTGCATGATGGCAGGGGAGAACGGGGCCCTCGGGGGATGTTTTTATAAGAGCATTTATTCCATTCATGAGGACTCTGACCTCTTGACCTAATTACTTCTCAAACACCCCACCTCCAAATGCCATCACATTGAGGATTACATTTCAACAGATAAGTTTGGGGGGACACAAGTATTGAGCCTAGAGCATGGCCACTGAGAATGAAACATGAACAGCCTTCCTGATCAACCAAATGAAAGGGAATCTATAGTTCAAAGTGGTTGGCAATTTCAGATTTCTGTCAGAACTGAGAAGATATAAACAAAGCCATAGCTGAATATAGTTGAATATGAAAGTTGAGTCAAAGATTTATATACATAAGTTCCTAGAAACAGTTTTAAACTGTCTTAAAAATTGCATTTAATTAATTCATATTCACTACAACAAAAAACAGTGCTTCAATTTATAAGGTACCTCCAGGCATTTCATTTGTTAGGCTGATTTACAGTAAATTGGCTTATTCCAGCATAATAAAGAATATTCTTTGTTATTTGCCACTAAAATAAATTAATCAAGCAATTTAAATTGAATTTTCACACTACAATCTTGTTTTGTTTTCTCATAAAGCTAAAATAATAGCATCTACCATCATTTAAAACCAATAATATGATTTGCACTTTGCAGAAACCAACAACAAATTAAAAACCAAACCTTTGCATTAGTAGCAACAGAAACAGCCAAGAGTGTTTGAAAATGAGTAAGATTTTTCCTTCATTGTTACTATAGCACATAAAATCTGGGAGCAAATGGAGCCTAGTACAATTGTGTGACTATTTTAAAGGCTGTAACACTTCAGGACAATGCAAATGGCTTCTCACATTAAAAAGACATTAAGCCACTCGGCAATTTAAAAGAAAAGGCATACAACGGCTCTAAATTTTAAAATACATTTCTGTGAAAAATGACTTCCCAGCTGCAGGAGACCCGGAGGCTACTGTGAGTCTTGTTGGAAGACTGTGTGCTGGAAGTGATGGTAGCCTTCCTCCGGCTTTTCAGGGTGGAGGAAGGCAGCAGTTATGTTGTACAAAATATTTAAAGTAGTGATCAATCATGAGCTGTGTCACAGGCATATGAAGCCATGGACGATGGAGCAACTGAAAAACAAAATGCCTTTGTGAAGGAGGTATAAGCAACTGTTGATTAATTCTGCTAATGGAAAGAAATGTGGATAACACAAACATCATTAATGCCCAATGAAAACTAGCCTGAGTTTGTCCCTTCAAATATAAATTAAAATTTTTTAAATATATTTTATTGATTATACCATTACAGTTGTTCTATTCCCCTCCTTCATTCCCCTCCCCCCACACACTTCCTCCCCCACCATTCTCCCCCCTTAGTTTATAACCACGTGTCTCAAGTTCTTTAGATTCTATATTTCCCCCACTATTCTTGCCCTCCCCCTGTCTATTTTCTACCTACTGTCTATGCTATTTTCTGTGCCTTCTCCCCCCTTCTCCTCCTCCCACTCCCCTGTTGCTAACCCTCCATATGTTCTTCATTTCTATGGTTCCACTCCTGATCTAGCTGTCCTCTTGGTTTGCTTTTGTTTTAGGTGTGGTTGTTAATAACTGTGAGTTTGCTGTCCTTTCACTGTTCATATTTTTCATCTTCTTTTTCTTAGATAAGTCCCTTTAACATTTCATATAATAAGGGCTTGGTGATGATGAACTCCTTGAACTTGACCTTATCTGAGAAGCACTTTATCTGTCCTTCCATTCTAAATGAAAGCTTTGCTGGATAGAGCAATCTTGGATGTAGGTCTTTGGATTTCATGACTTGGAATACTTCTTTCCAGCCCCTTCTTGCCTGTAAGGTCTCTTTTGAGAAATCCGCTGACAGTCTGATGGGTACTCCTTTGTAGGTGACTGTCCCCTTATCCCTTGCTGCTTCTAGGATTCTCTCCTTCATTTTAGTCTTGGCTAATGTAATTATGATGTGCCTTGGTGTGTTCCTTCTTGGGTCCAACTTCTTTGGGACTCTCTGAGCTTCCTGGATTTCCTGGAAGTCTATTTCCTTTGCCAGACTGGGGAAGTTCTCCTTTATTATTTGTTCAAATAAGTTTTCCACTCGTGGCTGTTTCTTTCCCCCTTCTGGTACCCCTATAATCCGGATGTTGGAACGTTTAAAGATGTCTTGGAGGTTCCTAAGCCTGTCCTCATTTTTTGAATTCTCATTTCTTCATTCCTTTCTGGTTGGATGTTTCGTTCTTCCTCCTGGTCCATTCCACTGATTTGAGTCCCAGTTTCCTTTCCATCGCTATTGGATTCCTGGACATCTCCCTTCATTTCAATTAGTTTAGCCTTCATATGTTCCTCTAACTTGTGACTATAATCAACCATTTCTGTGAGCATCCTGATAAACAGTGTCTTGAATTGTGCTTCTGAGAGGCTGGCAATTTCTCAGTTGCTGAGAGTTATCGGCTCTGGGACTTTGAGTTCTTCTTGCACCATCTTTTGGGCTGTTCGTGCCTGTTACGTAGCAGGATCGGAGCCCTAAGGTGTTCACTAGCGCAGGGCAATTAAGTCGCTGGGTTGTGACGTTGTATGTAGGGGCGGGGTCAAAGAGGGACTATGGCGTCCGGTCTGCCGCCAGCCACTGTGGCCCTCACTGGTGCTGCAGCTGCTGCCATCACCGGGCCCACGTGTTTCGACCCACTACACGTGAGTGTGCCACCACTGTCAGCCCTCGCCCCCTGGGGCCTGCGTGGTCCGTCTCACTGTGTGTGAATGTGCGACAGCGGTCAGTCTGCCCCGCACCCCAACTGGTTCTGGGCTGCCTGCACGCCTAGGTTGGGGGATCTGTCCTGCCCAACCCTGCTCGCTGCTGGCTCCACCCCTCTTACCGTCCCCGTTGAACGGTTAGATGTAGTCGGACTTCCGTATAATTCAATTTTCTGTCCTTTGGCTGTGTCTTTGTTTCTCCAAACCTTTGTTGTATTCAAACTTGGTTGTGGGAGAAGGCACAGTGTTTCCACCTATGCCTCCATCTTGGCAGAAGTCTCCTAAAATTTTAAGATATGAAATTTTCCTGCTGTGGAACTATTATCCATGGGGGTGGGTCTACAATTCAACCCAAACACTATCTTTGAAAGAATAATGCTTTGCAGTGTTAAAGAAGTTAGAATAACAACATTTGACAAAGATATTATATTCCAGATACATTACTTCTAGAGTAAGCGTGGTTCTCTATATACTGCCCAATGCCTATCCACTAGCCAAAATAATAGTTCAAAAATAAAAATTCTCCCAGGGATTCCCAAAGTCACTGAGAATAGATGGGCCTCATCTATTAAACATACTAAAGTAATCCAGGTTTTCTTTTACAAGTATACAAACAAGACTGCCTCACAAATACACTCACCAAGACAGGGAGAATAGCACATTGTTCATCAACTATTTCTTTCTAGTCTTGCAGCATGGATGTTTATTAAAACTTTCAAAAAATAATATTCAGTGGGCATTCTGTCCCAGGCAACATGCTAGACGGAGCCGCACACTGGTGAACAAAACATATCTGATGGAATAAATCCCCTAGAAACACTTAGCACATAATAAATGCACAAGGAATAGAACTATTTTTCCTCTCAAATGTTCACTGATTCTGACATCTCTCTGGGCTGAGCAGCCAGCTGCTAAAATATCAAATTATATTTTTAAAAGGAGGATTGGGGTACAGCATAAGTATTTAGGGCAACATGCCAGCTATGACTTCCTCTACAATGGAAAGTATGAATCAGAAAAGAAATCAAATCTAGTACAAAATCCATGGGAAAGACTGGACGGTAAGAGTTTAACTGGTGGTTTTCAATATTTAAGGACATTTAAGAAGTAATCTGAGAGGGTGTCACATCCCCAAGGAGATTGTTCTACGTTTAGAACCAATATAGAAGAGCCCAAAGACAATTGGGAAAATGTCAAATAAAAAACATACAAAATTACAAGTGATACATGATTACACCAAGTGAGCTTTGAGAACTGGGGAAGAAGACAGGAAAATGCCTAGTCTATAAATCAGAGACTGTTCTTAAATATTTTTACTGGATCACTAATTATTCACATTTATTGGTTGGTTTTATCACAGTAGAAATAAGAAGCACAAGAATTTTGACAACCTACACAAAAACATCTATGCCTCTAGAAATTCACCTTGAGGATTTTGCTGTTTCTTGCGTGGAACGACTGAATTTCCCAAATTTCAACAACCTGTCATTCTAAGCATATAAATCAGTTATATTCTAAATGGCTCAGTTGAAATAAACACATATAGTTGCTATAATTATGTGTAAAGAAACACAGGTGAGAATAAGCAAATGTTTCTTTTTTAAACTGGGAAATTTTAAAAAATTATTTTTTCAGTTACAGTTGACATTCAATACTATATTAGTTTCAAGTGTGCAACACAATGAGTAGACATTTATATACCTTACCAAGTAATCACCCTGATAAATCTGGTACTCATTTGACACCATATATAGTTATTACAATATTATTGACTATATTCCTATCCTATACCTTACATCCCCACGACTATTTTTATAATGGTAATTTGTACTTTGTAATCCTTTTGAACTTTTTTGCCTATCCCCCTCCCATCTCATGACCGCCCATTTATTCTATCTATGAGTTTGTTTTTGTTTTGTTTGTTCATTTACTTTATTTCTTAGATTCCACATGTAAGTGAAATCTTATGGCATTTGTTTTCCTCTGTCTCACTTATTTCATTTAGCATAATACCATCTAGCTCCATCTATGCCGTCACAAATGGTAAGATTTCATTCTTCTTTGTCTGAGCAATATTCCATTGTATATATGTACCACATCTTCTATACCCATTCATGTATCCATTGATGGACCCTTAGGTTGCTTCCATTTCATGGCTATTATAAATAATGCTATAATGATATCAAAGTATTCTACAAGACTATAGTATTCAAACAGCATGGTATTGGCATAAAAACAGACACATATATCAAGGGAAAAGAATAGAGAGCCCAGAAATCAACCAACACCTATATGTCAATGAATCTATGACAAAGAACGCAAGAATACACAATGGGGTAAAGACCATCCATTCAATAGATGATACTGGGAAAACTGGACAGATATATGCAAAAATGGAAACTGTTACAGAACCAGCCAAAGCTGTTCCAGAACAGCAGTGGGGTCTGACTGCTCCCCTCCAAGAGGCATAACTCTAGAGACAAGAGTTTGGCAAAAAAAAGGAAAGGAGTTGTTTATTTAACGACCGTACAGTTTGAGAATAATGGCAGATTTCTACCATTAAGTCCCACTCCCTTTAAAACGTCCAGAAACAAATAACCTTGCCATCCTCCACCAAGCCAGACCAGTTTCAGAACATGCCACTTCAAAGTGCCATCCGTCAAGAAACGTAGAAGTCTGCAGCTCAGAATTCCTGGTCACAGTTCAACTCCAAGCATCTCTCATGAGTCTGTGCGAACCTGCCCGAGTCCTTCTCACAGCACCAGTTTCTCTCCTCTGGAGCTGCTTTTTCTCTGGCCACCAGCTCACCAGTATATGTGTGTTTGGCCAGGCAGGTCTCCCACAGATCCACCTTCTGTGCAGGAGGGGTGCTGAGAATGTTTCCAAACCATGGGGTCTCCAGGAATCTGCCAGGTTTCAGAACCCTGGGCTCCCTCTAGCAGACTGGCTAGCCAGAAGCAGGGGGGGGGGGGGGGGGGNCTTTGTGCTTCCCGGAACACTCTGGTTTTGAATTGGGCTTGGAAATCCCTAGCCCTCATAAAAATCCCTCATAAAGCCTGAGGAAGTGTCAGGCTTTTTCTCAAGGTGCGTCACTCTGCCATTCTTGTCAGCTCTCCAGCATCTTTGACCCTCTTTTGGTGGCCATTTTATAGTAAGGGCAAAGTTTCCCAGCTGGGCACAGGTGCGCAACCATCTGTTTGTCTGGAGTGGGGAACCCAGCCCCCTCAGCTCAAGCAGGGCTATATGAGTTACCCCCAGCCATATGACGGGTGGCTCCACTGCTGGCACATTCAGACAGTCACGTTGTCTTGGTTTACAGTTTCCCCCAGGAGCAGCCTCCTTCTGCAGCCCTGCCCTTCAGGAAGACACTGGCTGGACTGCTTGTTGCCATTTTAATCTGCCATCCTGGGCATTTCCTAACCAGCACTTATGTAATTCCCTCCCTTCTGAGGGGGAGGTGCTGGCTCTGCCAGATCTGGGGCCCCTTGCCTGAATTGTTTTCCAGCAATCTCTGGTCTGACCTACCCTGTTGCAAAACTAGACCATTTATTGCACCATATACAACATCCCCATAGCTTTATTGTGAATATCTATTTGTGCTTCTTAAGCCCCTCACCTCTTCACTCATTCCCCCACATCCCCCTCCCATCTGGCAACCATCAAAACGCTCTTCATATCCAGGATTCTGTCTCTGTTCCTCTTGATTGCTTAGTTTGTTTTTTAGATTTACTTGATAGATACATACTTGTTGCCATTTTATTGTTGATAGTTGTGATCTTCTTTTTCTCAAATAAGTCCCTTTAACATGTTATATAATAATGGTTTGGTAATGACAAGCTCTTTCGGTTTTTTCTTCAGAGAATTTATTTATCTGCCCTTTCATTCTAAATGCTCTCTTTTCTGGGTAGAGCACTCTTGACTGTAGGTCCCTCCTTTTCATGACTTTGAATATTTCTTGCCAATCCCTTCTACCCTGCAAAGTTTCTTTTGAGCAATAGGCTGATAGTTTTCTAGAAACACCCTGGTAGGTAACTAACTCCTTTTTT
Source organism: Sturnira hondurensis (assembly GCF_014824575.4). NCBI lineage: Eukaryota > Metazoa > Chordata > Mammalia > Chiroptera > Phyllostomidae > Sturnira > Sturnira hondurensis. Next base: position 7,995,175 of record NW_028075269.1, read on the forward strand.
CTTGCTGCTTTTAAATTTTTCTTATCTTTAACCTTTGGCATTTTAATTATGATGTATCTTGCAATGGACCTCTTTGCACCCATCTTGTTTGGGATTCTATGTTTCCTGGACTTACATGCCTATTTCTTTCACCAAATTAGAAAATTTTTCTTTCACTATTTTTTCAAATGGATTTCCAATTTCTTTTTTTAAAGATTTTATTTATTTGTTTGTTTAGACAGAGGGGAAGGGGGGAGAAGGAGAAGAAGAAAAACATTACTGTGTGAGAGATACATCAATGAGTTGCCTCTTGCATGCCACCAACTGGGGGTACCTGGCCAACACCACAGGCATGTGCCCTGAATGGGAATTGGAACTGTGACATTTCAGTTCTCAGGCTAGCACTGAATCCACTGAGCCACACACACCAGGGCGGATTTCCAATTTCTTGCTCTATCTCTTCTCCTTCCAACATTGCTATGATGTGAATGTTGTAACATTTGAAATTGTCCCACAGGCTGTTTATACTATCCTTGTTTTTTCTTCTTGTTGTTCTGATTGGTTTGTTGTTGTTTTTTTTTTTTTTTTTTTTCCTTATATCCCAAATCNTTTTTTTTTTTTTTTTTTTTTTTTTTTGCTTCCTTATATCCCAAATCATTGATTTGAGTCTCCGCTTCATCCACTCTACTGTTGTTTCCCTGTAAACTGTTCTTTATTTCAATTAGTGTATCCTTCATTTTTGACTGTATCTTTTTTATGCTGCTGAGACCCTCACTAAGTTCCTCGAGCATCCTTATAACCTATTTTGAACTCTGCAACTGATAGAGTGCTTATCTCCATTTTGTTTAGTTCTTTTTCATTTCGGCCATGTTTCTTTGTCTCCTTGTTTTGGCAGCTTCCCTGTATTTGTTTCTCCTTATTATCATCTAAACTGGGTCCTCAAAGTGCTCCCATCATGTGGGCTAAGTATACCCCCTTTTGTAGTTGAGCCTTGATTCCTATTGGCAGGTCAATGGGAGGGATTTACCCAGGCCAGTCAGCTGCAAGGACTGGCTGTGACCACTGGCCACCCACCTCTACCCTCTGTGGAGCAACAGCTGTTGCAGGGTCAGGGTGGTGGTGCTCCAACATGGCCTGTAGCTGTCCACTGGGTGCACAAGCTATGGGGTTTCCCAGTGGTGCAGGCCAAGGTCAGCCCCTCCTTGTGTTCTGCCCAGGGCCACTCTGACTGAGCTATAAAGCAATCTGAGATGGCTGCTACTTGTGCTGGGATTGGAGTTTCCCAGGTGAAGCACAGCTGTGAATCTAGCCTGACTGCTCCATGCCAGGCCTGGGGCCACTTAACAAGAGGTACAGGGGGCTAGGAGCTCACTGAGGCCAGCTATTGCTTGTTTGAGATGATGTAGGAGGTCGTGAAGCATGAGCTAAAACCAGCCATTCATATGAAAAAGTCACTTTTAACAATTGGGGTATGCCAGTGGGTCATACCCCAAATTGGGTGGGACGGAGTACAGGAGGTTTCCAGGGTGGGTCAGTGTTAGCCAGGTTGATGGAGTCTCATATACGGCACCCACCTGCCAGCTCTGTGGCTCTGTTGGGGGGAGGTTTCAGAAAGGGGAAAATGGCTTCCACTTGCCTTTATGTCTGGGAGAAAGCTGTGCCTCAGCTCTCACCTGATGCCAGACACTTCAGTTTCTCCCCCTGTGCCACTGGTGCCTTTCAAGCTGCTACCCTGGTGCTAGAGCTCAGAGGGAATGAGTCTGAGTAGGTGAGTCCATGAGTGGGTTCTTTAAGAGGATCTGCTTGGGACTCCAGAAGTTTCTTCCACCAACTCAATCCCGGCGTGTTTTTGCATCCAGGAATTATGGGGGCTTATCATCCTGGTATTGGAACCCTGGGCTGTGGGGACTGGTATTGGGTTGGGACTCTTCACTCTCAAGATATCCGTCCCAAACTTTTATCCACCACATTGGATAGGATGAGACTGTTCCATGTCTCTGTCCCTCCTACCAGTACGGATAGATGTAGTTTCTTTAAGTCTGTAGTTGTCAGACTTCTATTCAACTCGATTTCTGACAGTTCTGATTGATGGTCGTTCTATATTTCAGTTGTAATTCTGATGTGGTTGTGCAAGGGGGCGAGCCATGTTTACCAATGCTGCCATCGTGGCCAGACTAAACATACTAAATCTTGACCTCATGGATCTTACATTCTAACCAGAAGAGACAGTTAAAAATAAATAAATATGGCCCTGGCTGGTGTACCTCAGTGGATTGGGCGCAAGCCTGCGAAGCAAAAGTAAATAAATATGTAACTAATAAAACATGAAGAGCCCAAGAAAGAAATAAAGCAGGATAAAGAAATAATAAAAGCATTATTAGGAAAAGCCTCCTTGATAATTGATATTTAGGTAGAATCTTGAACTAAGAAGGAATGAGCCTTTCCTGTTCCAAATGTATCTAAGAGAAATCTAATAATTAATGAGGGAAAAATTTTTCTTTCTAGAGATATTCTAGCTTAAAAATGAAAGCATCACCATTCCGCTACTCATAATGAAATAATGGAATTAGGCAAAATTCGATGATGACCTCTAACATCACAAAAAGAGATAACTAAGTATAATGTGCCTCCCATTAGGAACATACAACATACTCCATAACATATTTTTGGTTAGGAAAATCTGATCAGCCCATTAGATTTCATTATAATCCATAAGAAATATGAAGGTATAGAAACATGATAAGATTACAAGAATAAAAATCAGGAAAAAGTGACAGTCTTCAGAGCATAAACAAAACAAAATAGTATATTTCAACAAGTAAATTGCAAGAATGAAAATAAAGAGAAACAAAGGAAAAACCAATAGATTAAAAGAGACTTAAAAGGTATATCTACTGCAGTAGATTACAGAAATTACCCATTCTTCATCCCACCCTGTGCAATGGAACTGTAGTGCTCTCCAATGTGACACTGTGACTTGGCATAATGATTGACTCTGGCCAAAAGAATGAAACAGAATCGATGGTGTGCTAATTCTAAGTCTAAACCTCAAGATGCTTGCATACTACTGCTTGCTCGCTCACTCCTTTGCATCACCACGAGAACATGCCTGGGCAGCCTACTGGATGATGACAGACATATAGATTAAGACCGAATCATCCGAGTCACTCCAGATGAGCCAGTATGTATAACCAGCCAAACTCAGGTATGCAAATGAACCTATATAAAATCAACAGGGCTACCATGCTGACCCCACGTACATTAGCAATTTTTTTTGTTTGTTTATCTGCTTGTTTGCTTGTTTTACCTCCAAAGTATTGTGGGTTTTGTTATAAAAGTGTTGCTGTAGCAACAGACAAATGATACACCCAGAGAACTACAATATAGAGATCTTATTTGTATTTTGATCTGAACAAACTATTGAGTAAATGTGAATGAATTGGGAAATCTTAAATCAGGGGTGTTGAACTTTTTGGCGACTTTGGGCCACAATGGAAGAAGAGTTGTCTTGGGCCATGCATTAAATACACAAACACTAAGGAAAACTGATGAACAAGAAAAAGGTCTGTACATAACTTGCAAAATATCTGCCACCACAGATAAGCAAAAGTCTCGCATAATAACCCTAATTATGCAGCAGCCCTTTCAATACATCTTTTAAAATCATGGAGCAGGTCCCAAGTTTGTGATCACTAAAGTAGAAAATGTACATATCTAAGTAATAAAATGTCATTGATTGTTTTAATATGTTTTTATTATAAAAGTAAAAGGAAAGAGAGCAACATAAAACTAGTGGGATGTTGGGCACTGTATTTGAGAAATTAGCGCATCAGTATCTGGTTTGGCAGAAGTAGTTGCAGTTCCCAGTGAGTTCCCAAGGTGCTCATCAGATATTTTGATTCTAATTTTACTCTTAATGTATTTCATTCTTGAAAATACTTGCTTGCAAATGTAGGTGCTGTCAAGTAGCGATGATATGAATGAGGTGTGATTGTGAAGCCAGGGATATTTGCCTGAGAAGACAGGACCTATAAAAGTCCAGAAAGAACATGATCAAATTTTTCTTTAAGTTGAATGTCAGATTACACCTCTATGTATTCCATATGAAAATTGGCAGGTAACATATTTATGTCAATACTCATTTTAATTGATTTTATGGCAATAATTTAACTATGATAAAATTCACCAATTTTAAGTTTATAATCAGATGAGTTTTGAAAGTATAAAGTTGTATAACCAGCATTTTCATCAAGATATGAACCATTTAACTTACACCCAATAGTTCTTGCTTATTCCTTTGATTATGCATTCTTTTTTAAATGTAGCCTTAATAAAGTTTGCCAACCTCCATAGTGAACTCTAATTAGCTTGCATCAAAGATGTTAACTACATGTCCATTGCTAGTGATTGGTTCAGGAATTAATATAAAAATCTAATTAAATCAGGCTTAGGAGAGGATTACTATAGACTTCTAGTAGAGAATGACCATCCTGTTTTGGTCTTAACTAGAATAAATATCTCACCATAAACAAACAGAAAACTGGACAAAAGTAATCTAAGAACTGTTTTCAGACTTTAAAAAATAGTAGTGCAGAACTGTGATCACTTAAGGGGTACACCCCTTTTCTTCCCAAAGGAACTGTCCAGACTGCAAAGAGGGGAGGTATAAGCCATGCAGAGAAGACTTATCTACAGAGCCAAAGAAACAGCGATCGGAGTTGGGGAGGCTGAACAGCTGCAATTTTTGAGGCAGAGTACCAGAGAGAAGGGCACAGAACTAAGCAGGGGGAAAATGCCAGAAATCCATGTCCAACTCAAGAGTCTGAGCTAAATTCTAAGATACTCTATGACCGGTCAAAGAGCAACTACAATGAAAAAGCAAATATCAGGGTGCTATAAGCTGAATAGCTACCGGCAATGTTTGAACTTGGCCAGACAGACCTATGAAAACCTGAGACATTCAACAGAAACCCCAGAAAGGCCACACACTTCAGTCTATGTTCCTTTGCTTCCTCTAATAGCCTTCCAACTTAATTACTGCAGGACATGTCTTGGTCCTTCCTACCAGAGAAATAAGCAATATTTTTAGTATCAAAAGTAATTTATCCACACTGAGATAAAATGAACAAATTCATTGGCACAAATTCCAAAAGCAATACAGAAAGAAAATGAAATCTGAACAAACTGGTATCTATCAAGGAAATTTATTTTTTCCTTCTCCCATGGCTTCATTGTATCTTATTATGGTTCAATTGCAGTTGTGCCCATATCTTCCCCATCATTCTCTTCTGCCCTACCCACCACCCACCTCCCACATTCAATCCTCCTTTGTTGTCTTCGTTAGCCTTTTGTCTTTTAACAATGATGTGTCTTGCTTGGAGTGGGCCTCTTTGCATCGATCATAACTGGGATTCTATGTGCTTCCTGGACTTGCTTGTCTATTTCCTTCACCAAATTAGAAGTTTACTTTCACTGGTTTTTCAGATATTTTTCCAGCTTCTTGCTCTTTCTCCTCACATTCTGGCACCCCTATGATGAGAATATTGGAATGCTTAAAGGTCCCAGAGGCTGTTTATATTACCCTAATTTTTTTAGGCATGAAATTTATTTATTTATATTTTTAAATTACTTTATTGTTCTATTACAGTTGTCTGCATTTTCTTCCCACCCCTCCCCCCACTCCAGCCAAACCCACCTCCCTCCCTTGCTTCTGCACTCCTCCTTGGTTTTGTTCAAGTGTCCTTTATAGCAGTTCCTGAAAACCCTTCTCCCCACCATCCCCTCCCCTCTCTCCTCTGGCTATTGTTAGATTGTTCTTAATTTCAATGCCTCTGGTTGTATTTTGTTGGCTTTTTTCTTTTGTTGATTATGTTCCAGTTAAAGGTGAGATCACATGCTATTTGTCCTTCACTGCCTGGCTTATTTCACTTAGCATAATGCTCTCCAGTTCCATCCATGCTGGGGAAATTTAAATTGTGATTAGAAACCTTCCTCTGAAGAAAATTGGTGGTCTCATTTTCTATTTCACCCAGATGGAGAATTCCATTAAATATTTAGGATGCTATAACAGCAGTCTTACACAAGCTACCCTAGGACAGAGAAGAGAGAACACTCCCATGTCACTTCATGATGCCAAATAACCCTGATACCAAAACACATTACAAGAGGACAAAAGTGCTGACCAATAACCCTCAAGAATGTACATGCAAAAGTTAACAAAATATTAATAAATGGAACACATCAATGTAGAAAAAAGGATATCGTAGCTAAACTGAGATTTATCCTAGAAATGCAAAATTGGTTTAACATTTTTTTAAATATTTTATTTATTTATCTTTAGAGGGGAAGGGAAGAAGAGAGGGAGAGAAATATCAATGTATGGTTGCTTCTCATGAGTCCCCTGCTGGGAACTAGCCTGCAACCCAGGCATGTGCCCTGACTGGGAATCGAACCGCGATCCGATCGTGTGGTTCGCAGGCCCGAGCTCAATCCACTGAGCTATACCAGCCAGGGCTGGTTTAACATTTTTAAATCAATCAATATAATTCACCATATTAACATAGTAAAAGAGAACAATCATACCATTATCTGGATGAATGCACTAAATGAATTGGACAAAAACTAACATCTGTACAGAATAAAGACTCCTAGAAGACTGGAATAGAAAGAAATACAACCTGATATAAAACTTTTACCAAAAGACCCTACTGCTACATAAATCTTAATGGAGAATAAAAAGCATGCTGCCACTAAGATCAGTTTCTCTGAGTCATTTTCTATGCAATGCAATGATAAATTAATTGCTCTAGCCAGTGCAGTTAGGCAAGAAAACGACTGCAACAAAAGAAATATACTGTCCTTAGTTGCAGATGACACAATTACATAAACAGGAAATTCCATATTTTTACTTATCCATTCCCTTAGGGACAACCACCCACGTTGCCTCTGAATTCCAACAGTGAACACCCTTATTGATGCACATGGAGGAGAATTTCTGTGTGACAGACACCCAGAAATGTGATTGCTGTTTCATACGTACACTGTTAGTTTAATTTCCAGAAATTCTGCACCAGTTTCTATCCTAACCAGTAGGGAATTGTATATTTTTCTCTTAAACTTATTTTAAGTGTATTCAGCTGTTGAAAGTGACAGAATAATCTGTTGAAGTGATCATTTTGCTTTGTTTCTGGATCCTCTGCATTTATACTCATAAGGAAGAAAGGAGGAAGGAGGCACGGCCAGGCCTTGGTTTCCTAGGCCTGGACTCGGCACAAGTTCTGAGGGAAAAGAAACAATCATATTGGGTTTCAGAGCCAGAAGGAGTTGCCAACAGAAACCCACTACCTCGAAGACAGCCCCTAAAAGAGGTCTTCATGCTTCAAAGGTCTAGGTCCACTTAGAGAATTAAAGAAGCTTTGGGAAAGAGCAGAGAATGAAGCTTTATGGAGTGTGACCTGGTGGGCTCTCAGTTGCTGATTCTCTAGGACTGCAAATCGGCCGTGGGGGTCAGGGCTGATCCCCCCTAAACTGCCTTCAGTGAAAGGCTATAGAAGGCTATCATTAGGGAAGAAGTGTTACCCTCTTAGAAGTCTAAGTGAGGGTCCCCCTGGTTAAACTTGATACAGGGGAAATGAACCACACCCTAGAGTGATTGACCTTGAATAGACTGTTGTGTTGGCCTTTGAGGACCTTGTAAGTCCCCAGGGTTCTTGTAAAAGCCAAGCAATTGGAAAAGAATCTGTGAAATAAAATGCCTGATAATGAACTTTCAGGCAATCTTAGCAGGTAGGGCTAGATTTAGCCTCATTTAGAATGTCTCCCCCCCCCAAAAAGTGAGTCCCTCAGGGGGTAGTCCAAGAATCTCTTCTTATCTCATCAACCTCTTTCCCTTGTTGACTTCTAGATATCTAAAGCTTTCAATGACATCTATATGTTGATGACTTCTATTTTTACATACAATTAATGCATGTATACATTCACACTCCTCATATTCCCTATAACCAAATCCTCTTACTTTTTCTTTGTTGGACTTTTCACTGTTTTTAACGTGTTTGTTCTCTGTCTTCCCAACTAGATTGTACATGCGCCAAGGCAGATACCACACCTTTTTTATTTATCGGATACGTAACTACTTGTGCCCAGCCTAGGGCCTGGTAGACAGTACATGATTAATAAACACAAATGAATCAGCACTATCCCTAGAGTTATAGAGCACTACAGAGTTAGTACGTAAAAAAGAAAAACACTTCTTAAAATCTCCCATTAGTCACGTCATCCTACTTTCTTTATGAACAATCCTAGAGCACAGGGACATGTTTATTCTTTACTCCATCGTTTTCTTCTCTTATTTCTAATGCACAGAGGACCTTCTTCCATAAAAATGCAGCTAAGTTAATGCCCTAATACTGACTTATGACTCTGAAAAAATGTGTTTGCCTTATAGGTGGTCCATTTAAAAAAATAGGGATTCACCAACATCATTCAAACACAGAGTCTCGAAATACATTTCCTGGGGCAGCAAAATTTACGAGAACTACGCTGGAGGTAGGAGGAGACCGAACAGAGGCAATAAAAGGACAGACTGAACAAGAAAATATTTCTTGGTACCCAACTGTACTGTTAGGACTGAAGGGTAACCCAATGGCACAGAAAAGATACATTTAACATCGTTCTCTGAACTATGAATATGCTTGTACTAAGCCATTCATAAGATTAGCTTCTTTCTTGTAATGTCTGGACTCACCTTTTTCTAAATGTTTCTAGACAGAGTAACAGTCCAAAACAAACCCTCCGGTTCCGAATGAATTAGAATCATTCTTCAACTATTACTTTGCTAACATCTGACTGAGGAAATGTATGGTATCCACAGTCGAAATTTAATTTCCCACCATTCTATTTCAGATTAGAATAAACATCACAAAGGATGGGGTTAATATGTAGAGCACTGAAGAAGAAGGCTAGGGAGTAAGAAGACAAGTGATGGACAGTTCAGAATCTGTACTTAAGCAAGATGATGGGGGGAAAAGTTTTCAAGTCCTGTCTACTTTTCAGTGTGGGTTCAAGAAACTTTCTTCCAAGACAGCAGGTAAGATAATAGATAATGCCCAGCATCTTCTACTTAGCATTGCATGGTACCCCAAGCTTAAAATAACCACTATAGATAATGAATGCTGTGGTATTGCTCATTTACTTAATGAAAAGTGTACTCATCTGTGACATTACTGTCTAGGCCCAGGCAGCTACATTGCCCGAAGCAGAGAACATGCTAGCGGTTACTAGACTACTACCAATCCTGCTACGTTTAACTCATTAAAACGATTGTGGAGCCTTTTAGTATAGTGGACATGGCCTGTTTGTCACTATTTCTATTTTTATTTCTTTGGGATATCAGCTACAAGGGCTAAATCAGATCACAGCAAATGACTGCAGCTAAGTGTGAGGAGATGTGAAGAACAGTCTTCCTAACTTTACTACCTTCTCAAGAACAGTGCAATATAACACTGAGGATTTTAAACTCAGTCAGACCTGGATTTGCCAAGGGGAAGTCATTTTTACCATTCTGGGTCCTGGGTATCTTATCAGTAAAATTGGAATAATAATAAATGTGTTGTGCAATGATTAGTAATATCAGAAGCAATATATATCTAACAATAAGGCATTTCTCAGGTGGTTAATAAATGGTTCTTGTTAATATAGCTCTCAGAAGTTTGCCAAAAATAAGTGATTAAATAAAATCCTCATCAAATCTTATGAATTTTTCCAATATTTTCTTAAAGGCTTACAGATACAAGCACGACACCAGTCGTATTGATACCGAGAAACAGCTATAACTACACAGAAATACTGCTTATAATAAAGCGACTCTCCTGTCAGTTTGGTAGAGTTTACACCAGAATTAACCATGAGTGCAAGTTAAGTAGAAGGGATTCTATTCGCAGCTATAATAGCATAACTTGTAGCAAACCAATAAGTGTTCATATCAAAAAAAAAAACTAGGAAAAAGATTTTTTTTTAAATCTCTGTTTGAAAACACTGAGAGCTACGGAGGCAGCCAGGACTTACAGGGCCAAGATCCTAAAAAGAAGTAAAGCAGAGAAAGGTGAGCTGACAAAAGGTCCCCTTTGGGAATTTCCTGATACTTAGCTGGAGCTAAAAGGCGAAGAATCTGTGTTGTTCCTAAGAAGAAAAATAGCTGAAACAGTTCCTGGTAATTGCCCAGGACAAAAAAAAGTAGAGTCCAGAGTCAGGAAGACATCATGGGTAGGGGGAGAGGGAAACCTGACACAGAGCCCAATTTTTAAGATACACAAAGGAAGAGGCTCTGAATGAATCTAGGTGGACAGCCACTTAAAAGCAACGCAGAGTTTTCAATGGACTGACAGTACCAGGGAGATAAATGTAAGAGCATATGACCCAGCAATAAGAAGAGACCCTAATAAACTATCCAAGTGTAGACCCTTGGAAAGTTAGATCCCAAGAGTTTGGGCAAAGCAGTTTTACATTTGTCTTAATAAAATTACAACAAAGATCATTTATGGCAACTCGGTTGCTGATCAGATTAAGGTGATCTGACCCCCACCCTAGCTTCCTGACAAAGAATGGGGTGAGCCCTTTCTCAAAGAAGATAAAAGCATCTGGAACATAAGCAATTTTTTCATATACAATATCCATTATTTAATTAAAGATGACAAGGTATACCAAGAAACAAGACAAAAAGAAAACCCAGATGACATAAACAGACCCTCAGATTACCTAGATCACTGCTGTCCAACAGACCTTTCTGCAATAATGGAAATGTTTTATGTACATTCTGTCTCATTAAGTACTGATCCAATATGTGTGGCTACCTAACATGAAGAACTGAATTTTTTAATTTTATTTCAAATGTCCCACCCCCTCCCCCTAGGGTACTAGATGAGGAAACAACACACTATAAACCCAGAAGTGAGAGAAGTACTGACAGAACTCCTGCCAGAGTGTTCTCTCTAAAACCACAAATTTGCCTGGCTGGTGTAGCTCAGTGGACTGAGTGCGGACCTGCGAACCACATGATCACAGTCTGATTCCCAGTCAGGGCACATGCCTGGGTTGCAGGCCAGTTCCCAGCAGGGGACTCACAAGAGGCAACCATACACTGACATTTCTCTCCTTCTCTCCTTCCCTTCCCCTCTAGAGATAAATAAATGAAACCTTAAAAAAATAAAATAAATAAAACTACAAATCTGACTATGTCACTCACTGTATGAACCATTCTGAGATTCTTCAATGCTTTCAGGGTAAGTTAAACTCCTTAAAATGAGAGATCTCCCTCCTCGTCTTTCAACACTCTCTCTTTCATTTTATGTTTCAACAACACTGAACTACTTGTATTTCTCTGTATATGCCACTTTTTAATGTTTCTATGTCTTTGTTCCTCTGGCCCTTTAAACTTCCTTCACCTACTTTCTGCCTAAGTAACTATTAACAGCTGGGATTCTTGGGGCTGAATAGGAAGCCAGCTCAAACTAATGGGAAAAACAGAAATTTACTGTAAGGATAAGGAGGTGTCTCATGAAACAGAAGGGCAAAGAAGTAGTTGCGTATCTGTTATAGGCAGCATTAGAACCAGAGGCTTGAATGCTAGGAGAATGGGTTCTCTCCACAGCTTGTCTCTGCTTCTCTCTGTGTATGTCAACGTAACTTAAGACCATTGTTATTATTGTTTTCCCCCTACCAAACAGCAGAAAACAAGTAGTTGATGGTTCTCAAGCTTTGTTGAGTTATATATTTAAAAAAAAACTACAGAGGCCACAGCAATCTTGAGAAAGAACACAGTTGGAAGTGTTATGCTACCTGATATCAAGCTATACTTTGTAGCTACAGTAGTCAAAATAGCATGGTACTGGCACAAAAAAGATACAAGGATCGATGGAACAGAATAGAAAGCCCAGAAATAAGCCCAAGTCTACATTGTCAATTAATATATGACAAAGGAGGCAAGAATATACAATGCGGTAAAGACAGTCTCTTCAATAAATGGTGTTGGAAAAACTGGACAGAACATGAAAAAATGAAACTAGACCACCCCAGTAGGGGGCATGTGAGAGATAACCACACTTTGATGTTTCCCTCCTGTTCTTTCTTCTTCCTTTCCCCTCTCTCTAAAAATAAATAAAATGATAGATTTTTTTAAAAGAATTTCAGATTGGTAATTACAAAATAGTCACAGGAATGTCAAGTACAGCACAGGAAATAGAGCCAATGGTATTATGATAACAATGTCTGGCACTATGTGGGTACTATAATTATCAGAACGGTCATTTTATAAGTTATGTAAGTGTCTAACCACTGTGCTGCATACCTGAAAAAATAACAATGCAGATCCAAAAACAGAAACCCCCCCTAGGGAGGAACACTGATTGCCCCAGCGTGTTTCAGGTATCTGCTCTTGCCATAATGATATGCATGGGGGACAGAAGCACCTTGAAAAGCTGAGGAAAGAATTCAGGGCAGACTATAAATACCTTGAGTGGAATACATTCCTACTCAACCTTTATGACTTAGCTCAGGCGGCCCTCCTGCAAGCGGCATGCCCTCCACACCCGCTGTGGGTTGGATGCCTGTGTTCTATGCATTGCTGCCCCATGGATACGTCTAATTGTCTGACGCTGCCAATAAACTTTTCAATAATCTGTTTTAATGTGAGCGTCTTGTGAAGTCTTGAGGACAAAAGTGTAGTATATTCAGCTTTATACCCCCAAATTCTGAGGAAACACAAACAAACAAAGCCATAAAGAATATGTAAGTGTATTGAAGTTTTATGGAAAAATGAGGAACTGATTACTTCAATTAACTTTCACATGGATTTTATTTCTAAATCTCTAGCTATAAGAAGTTATCATTTCAAACTTCCTTTGGAGTCAGCAGTATATTTATCCTTTTTCAAGTCAAAACCAAGTGATTGAGATAATTCCAAACTTTAGTACATTATCACTTCTCTGAAATAATTAGAAGTAAAAGAATCCATGTAACTTGATTATATATATTTAAAATCACTACATTAACCTATTATGGAGAAAGAAAGCATGTGAAAGCTACACAAATAAACTCCTACTATACTTAAGAACTTTCTGAACCCAGCTCATTTGATAGCCTATTGACCAATAAGTTAAATAAAACTCCAAATCATTGATAAAAGCATTCTCTGCCCTCACCAAAAGTGCAGGAAAGGGTAGCATTTTACTCGCTACTGTTAAGGAATGCATCAAATATGGGGGGTGGTGGCAGCGGCGGGGGACAGCAATGAATAAAAGGTAAAACCGAGGAAAGGGAAGCCTGGTGAAAACCAGCAAAAACAAAGCTCTGCTCTCCCCCTGCTGGCCTTTTGGCAGTACTGCTCTTCAAAGTCTGTGGAAAGGCCCAAGGAGGAGTTCTCTCAGGGAATCCCCAAAATACTTAGAAGTCCTCCTATTATCCATATAAATAAGCCCCCTCAAGTCAAAGCATCTCCACCAAAGCCATCAGTACCTTCTCTTCCTATCGCCAATAATGGCTAATATTGGAAAGACAAAACATGTGGATATTAATGGCCTGACTCCTAATTTGCCAAGAGAGTAATTCAATAGAGAGGTGTCTATAATATTTTCTGGTTTTCTGAGATATGATCCTTACTTACAGATCATATCTCTGTATGATCCTTACTTACAGACTGAGATGCAGCCTGAGAGCATGGGGGAAAAACTGCATTTGGAATTGGAATTGGAAGACCTAGGTATGAGTCTTGGCTTTCTCCATAACCTTTACTAACTGTTACTTTTATATTGGTTAGGCAGAATTCCTGTTTTTGAAAGTGAGTTTCGTCAGCCTCTGAAGTTATGCGACAGAGCTGCTGGACACTGTAATGCAGCAACCCCAAACCAGGGGGCTGCTTAAGCGTTCACGATACTCCAAAAGGGTTAAAAGAGTCTTCAAAAAACTTAACTGAAGCCAAATGCAGCCTCTCACAATAATGCCAGCTGGTCCACTGATACAGATGGGTTCTTAAAACACTCACCTAATGGGGGAAGCCTGTATCACAGGGGACCCACCCTCCAGAAGATAATTCCAGTTTTTTGTGGGCCCCCTCTCATATAATCTAGCATAAGGCATAATGCCTGGCATGTAGCTAAGTTCTCAATAACGGTAGTTAATATACATGTATGCTAAATAACAAAATCCAACTGAGTACATTTTAAAGCTCTTACTGGCTTTACTCAGCAATTCATGAATCAGGCAGTATCCTATCTCGCAGATAGAAAGGAGTGCCAAAGAGCTGGACAAAATGAAAGTCTTTTACAGACAGAAGGGAACAAGAACAGGAAAACCATAGTAGGCATTTGCTAATTGGTTAAAGCAGAGTTATTTTCCTCATACAGAGCAAAAGGAAGTTTTGGAGGCTAGTTAGGTAACTTGCTGATCAGTCAAGTACTGATTGGTTCTGGGCCTTTTCTGGAAGAGCAAACATAGAAACGTACTTGAATTTTGGTTTCCTAACATGGGACTTAGCACAAGCCGTTCCATCTTGGGCCTAAGCTGGTTACTATAATATATTACATACCATAGTTTGCCCTGTATAATGTGGACTTGTTTGCCCAAATTTTTGAGGGAAAAATAATACATGGGTAGTACCTGAAATAACCTTGTATCTGTTCTTGTGTTTTGTAATTATTTGTTACACAAAATTTCTCGTACTATAATATGTTCAAAAATAAATGCTCAAATTCCTTAATAATACCAAAAGCAAGCATCTAAATATAACTAAATAAATAATGAATTTAAAAACTGAAGTGAAAGATTTTTTCTCCTGAAAGTTTGGCCCCAAAATGTGGATGTGCATCATACACGGCAAAGCATGGCATTATATCGATACACACACACACACATACATAAGTATATACGCATGTTATCCACACACACATTCATTTACTCCCCACAACAACATTGTAAGGCAGAGGATACTATCCCTGTTTTATAGAAGAGATTGGACATGTAGAGAATTAAAGTAACATCCATAGGTTATCCCACTAATAAGTAGCCAAGCCAAGATTTGAACCAGGCTTCTTATTCCAAAGCCCACTTAGTTAGAATTCTGTTTTGTACACAAGTGATACACTGAAGCAATTTAGCTTTAGAAAACAATTACTTATGCATCCTTCAGAATAACAAAAATTAAAACCATCAATAACAACTGATCATCCCAAGGGTTGGTGAGCACTGGTAGGAGTGTAAGTTGGTGTTGGAAGGAGTGTAAGCTGATGCAATCACTTGGGGAAACTCTTTGGTAGTACCTGCCCAAACTGCTTGCACATTGCCTGCAATCCAGCAGTTCCACTATCCACTATATACCCAAGAAGTGTGAATATACGTGCACCACAGTGTTCAGAGCAGCACTGTTGATAAAAGCCATAAATGGAATCAACCCAATGTCCATTCACTGCGAAACAGAGAAAAGAAAATATTGTCACTTCCATGTGACAGAAATACAATTTGGCAATGACAACAAACTACTGCTACACACAACACAATGGACCTCACAGGCTTGATGTTAAGCATAAGAAGTCAGACACAAAACAGTATACATGGTACAAGTCCAAATGTCAAAAACAGGCAAAATTAGTGTATGGTGAAAGAAGTTAGACTAGTGGTTACCTTTGTTGACGGGTGACAATAACCAGAGGGCAGTGTAAATAAGGCCTCTGGGGCACTGGGAGTGTCTGGACCAGGTAGTGACCACACAGACATAAAAATTCAACAACCTGTAGACTTAAGACTTGTATACTTTTCTGTGACAGACTAAAATTCAACATGAAAGCTTACAAATAGAAAAAAAACGACTAAGAATCCATCCTCCTTCATTTCCCACATCCCCTTTCAGAGCACCGCACCGTCTCCTCCCAAACTTGGGACCCATTCCGTGCTGGTGCTGATGTCCTGTCTTCCTGATTCTCAGTTCCTTTGGACATCACCAAGTGCCTTTCATGTGGGGCCAAGGCTCCACCTCACAGGGAACCGCACGAGCAGCTGCTGTTGTAAACTTCAGTTCGACTCTCTGACCACAACTCTCTGTTCTTCCAATATGACCACTGTTTTCACCTTCTATTTTGATTTTGAGAGCCTAAGTTCTCTTCACATTCTCATAGCCAATCAGCTTCCTCTTATTTGTTTCCAGAGATTTATAACTGTAACCACTCCTTTACTCAACTAACATTCATAAACTGTGGGAATACTATAGTAAACCAAACCAACATGGTGTTTTCTTTCATAATTCTCACCATCCAGTCATTTCCTTGACAAAATTCTAAACTCTGCTGTCCCTTGTCCTTCTGATGCACCTGCCAATTCCTCTGCTTTGAATTAATCCAGTTGTCTGACTTCACTGGTCCCTTACAAGAACACCTATACACTCGAACAGAAATTGGAATTTTCACATACCAGATTTATGTCTCTAACATATTCATGCTCTCTGACTTCATACAGGCCCTAAATGCGGCTCTTCTATGCCCCTAGTTATAGTTATCTCTTTATTTCCCCTAACCTCGAACTGAAATTGAGCGATTCATTTACTTACAATACCGGCAATAAATGATAGTATTATCAGCAGTAGCTATCAGCTCTGTTGTGGTACTAATAACTCTGTCTACCGTACCCATTACCTTACCACCAATAGAAATCACAGATTTTTTTGTATCAAGTTACAATTGTTACAGATACCTCAAAATATCATTTATACTCATCACTATTTTGAAATTATGGTAGTTATTAGAGTTGATACTAGAATATGCCATTTTAAGCATTTTTAAAACATATCTACAATTTTTTAATACTTTTCCCCCCAAGGAGTGGAAGCTAGATTCTCTCTCCTTGGATCTGGACCAAGCTCAGTGACTCACACATAACCAACAGAACAGGTGGAAGTGACAATACATGACTTCAGAGGGTAAGTCACAAAAAATGAAGTCAATTTTGCCTTGCTTGCTGGAACATAAGCACTGGAAGCCCTAAGCCATCACATAACAAATCCAGCTACCTTACAGCTAGCATGCTGTGAGGGAGACCAAACTAGTCTAGGAGGGGACACCACAGGGAGAGGCTTGGAGGACCAGAAGAGTGAGAGGGAGAAACGGAGAGATAGGAGGCGGAGGGTGGGAAAAGACTGTGCACTGGCTAAGCTCCAACTGTTTTGATTTCGATTGGTAGGGACAGAGTGCTTATTACAAGATCCCTGTACTCTGGCTGATGGGAACACAAACTATTCTCAGCATCGGAAATTGCTTGGACTACTACTTTTTGGTGGTTCTTTTGCAGACCCCGTGGTGTTTCACCCTTCCGCTGCACAGAGCAATACTCATCCAAAGGTACAACCTGGGCAGACCTCCAAGACTGTGTCACCTCCTCCTCTCTGATACCAGCCCATCAGCTTCCCTGNGTGCTTATTACAAGATCCCTGTACTCTTCTGATCGGAACACAAACTATTCTCAGCATCGGAAATTGCTTGGACTACTACTTTTTGGTGGTTCTTTTGCAGACCCCGTGGTGTTTCACCCTTCCGCTGCACAGAGCAATACTCATCCAAAGGTACAACCTGGGCAGACCTCCAAGACTGTGTCACCTCCTCCTCTCTGATACCAGCCCATCAGCTTCCCTGAATCCCCACCTCTGTCTCCTCCATTCAGTGAAGCCACTCGTCTCCGTTCAGGTTCCCCTCCCTGCTCTGTGGCTGAACCCTGGCTGCAGGCAGTAGGCCGGGGTCACTAAAGGATTTACCTTGTTTCTCTTCCGTCAGCAATCATAATTCTGTTCTGCCTGTTGTCCAATATCTGAACACAGTTGTTTTCAGTAGGAAAGCAATCTGCAGAAGCAGAAGTCCAAATTAATTGGACCGAATTGCATTGTCTGATCTTAAATTCACACTCAAAAGTACCCAAAAAAGTAATAAAAGTAAAGCTTCTTGAAAATGTTCTGTGGTAGCTGTTATCTCTAATTTCCCACTCTTTAACTGGGTATATTTGGGCTTCTATGCCCCACTTCACTGAAAAGCTCTTACCACACCATCTACAAATACCTCACTGCTCTAACTAAAGAATACATTTTAGTTCTTTTCTTATTGGACCTTATACAATTATGCTATCCAATATGGTGGCTCCTGACCACGCGTAGCTACTCAGTACTTGAAATGTGGCTACTCCAAATTGAGAGGTACTATAGATAGAAAATGCACACCAGGTTTCTAAGATTTAGTATGAAAAAAGGGATAAAACATATTTTATTAATAATTTTATACTACATGGTAAAATAATAATGTTTTAGATTAAAATAATGTTTTAGATTAAATAATGTTTTAGATATTGGGTTAAATAAAATATTTATAAAATTGATTTCACCCATTTCTTTTTACCTTCCTAATACTGGTACTAGAAAATTTACCACTTACACTTACATATATGACTCTCATCACACGTCAAATGGCCAGGACTGTTCTATAGCAACGTCTTGTACCAACAGAGCCCTGTTTCCAACTCTCTCCTTCTTTGGTATGTGCGACTCTGCCCTGCCCTTGTTTTCTGTCTACCTCGCTGTCTGCTCCTTTTCAGACTTCTCCTCCGAAACCTAAATCTATTGTTCTCAAATTTTATCATGCTGCAAAGTCACCGAATTGCTTGCCAAAAATGCCATCTTGAAGCTTATCTGTGGGGATTCTGATCTAGTGCTAACATTTACCAGAAGTCTGATATTTAGCTCAAATTCTTCTCATTGTCTGCCTCTTCTTTCCAACTGTGCACTGTGTATCTTCACTTAGATGTCTTAGACTTAACATATCCAACATTTAATTCCTTGTCTCTATTCTCCTTAACCCTTTTGTCCTCCCGGTTACTCAAGCAAGTACCCTAAAATCATTGGCTCTTTCTTCTTCACATCTGTATCTAATCCATTACTAAATCCACTTGTTTAACTTCTATCTTCTCTATGCTGTCTTAACTCCCTTAGTTTGAGGTATATCAGTCTTGGCACTATTGAAATGTTGAACCAGATAGTTCTTTTTGTGAGGGGTTGTCTCCCGCATTGTAGGATATTTAGCATTGTCCCTGACCTCACACCACTAGATACCAGTAGCAACCCCTGGCTGCAAAAACAAAAAATATCTCCAGACATTACCAAACGTCTAAGGAAGGGGGAGGGGATCATCTCATCCTAGAGCCATTGAGTCGACTGACACGACCGTTATTAATCACCTGTATTAAGGCAAGAGATTCCACCTGGCTCTCCTGCCCAGTACTGTACCTCTTCCCTATTTTCCATACACCTTACAGTTTTACAGTTTACTTCAGAATAAAATTTAGTATCTTTAATATTGCATAAAAAGGGCATTATCTGTCTTCTACTTACTTCTTTCAGCTTTCCACTCCGGCTATGCTGAATTCCTCGTAGTTTCCTTAAGGATGGATGAAGGTCATAAGAAGTATTAGTCAGAAAAAGTGACTGACTCACTAGTAGCTTGAGATAAATGCAAAATTCCTAGTATGTTTTATACAGAGAATATGAGTAAGCATGTACTTTGTGAAACATAGAAGTATATCCCTATGAGTAAACTCATAAGTGAGTAAACTATAAGGCATGCCTAAGCTAAAATAAAATTAAAAAACCATGAAACAGAGGATCATTTAGAGTTAAAAAAAGGCAGGGGGATGGAAAAACTAAGCTATGGGTTGAGAGTTATGTTGCCATTAAATTAGCCATCCATAGACGATACCTAGTATAATCTCGTATGTGCTCTATCCTAAATGAGTGAATGAATGCATGTAAGCAAATAAGCCCGTGCCTGTTCAGGCTAGTCAGTAAGCTCTGGTTGTAGTCAGGCACCCTTCCCTGCACCTGTCCAACAAAACAGGTGTGTGCTGTTGGTTCAAAGCACTTTCTACCTGTGAGCTTCCTCCTTGGGACCTGAACACCAGTCCTCATAAGCATACCCTCAAAGGAAAAGGCTGATGTGACAGATAGAATAGATGAAAACTGCTTAACTCCTGATTCAGGTGAAGTCCTTCCACTTGTTTGCACCCTATCCTAAATGTATCAGCTTAACTCCAATTCTTTCCCCTTGTTTTTCATTGAGTGTTCAGAGAGATTCAAACAACCATGTTATTCGAGCATCTAATTTGGTCTGTGAGTCTTCTATTTCCTTATCTCTAGGACAGATTGCCTAGTAGTATAATTGGAGGCCACCATCACATCGAGTTAGTTTTTCCATATGACACCTCAATTCAAGTAACAATCTCCTCTCAGAATCCCCCTGCTTTGGTAACTCTCCTTTCATCCTGCTCACATCCTGTTTGTTGTGACATTTATTGCACCACACTGTGATTAACTTTCCACTCCTTTGTTTCTTTCTCTACTCTGTGACCTCTTTGAAGGGGAGGGATAAGTCTATTCTTTTATCTCATTATTAATAAAATGCCAACCACAAAATAACTAGGGAAAGTAGTAACTATTGTAATGTGACCTCCTGAAGAAAGAGTTGAGCAGGTTAGCTATTGTTTTTGCCTTCCTTTCACTCCCCAATGCTAAGACTGGGATAATTTGCTGAGCAGCAAAACCCCGCCTGGTTGCACAGCTGCATGCAAGTTGTAGGAAAACCCATAGGCCCACTGCAGAAAACAACTTACATTAAGTGAATACAGAATTACTAGCAAGCTCGGGCCTTCGTGTGCTGTATTTCCCTGTCTCACTTTTTTTTTTCTCACTTGGCTGATTAAAGAAAAACAATAGCTGTGACGTAGCTAGGGAGGGGGCATCTTTTCCATACTACTCCCACCTGGAAAGGGTTGATGGCTGAGACCCCTTTGCCTAATCTTGAGCACTCAGATTCTAAATGAATACACAGAGCCATTTTTTATAGTTTAAACGAGATGCATTTTGGAATACATGTAGCTTGAATAAAAGAAACTAATTAAAATGTGAGACCTTAAATAAAGGGTCTGCTCTTGAGGCTCTTTAACTCGTTCGCTTCTTCGGGAATTTGAGGCTCGGGGTGCAAACGACTTGGCTTCACGGTCAAACGTAGAGATTTTCGAAGAGAATGCAAGGCAGCCAAACCTGTGTCTTGGAAGGGACAGACCCTGGGACCAAACAAGTCCCTAACCTCAGAGAACTGACCGGAAAAACCAGTCCGCGCCGGGAGCCGCTGTGCCCGCACCTCGAACCCTCCGCCGCTGCCCGCCGCCCCGCCCCTTCCGCCCCGAGGCCGCCGGCCCTTTTCGGCTCCGGGGTGCTTCCGGGTCCCCCGCCGACGCGGTGCCGGGGCGCTCTAGCTGCGCTCGCCGTCCCCTCAGTGGTAGTGGAGCGATTCGGGAAGAGCGGACCGCCGAGTTTGTTGTGCGTGGTTACGAGTTCTTTTCGAACCCGGCGGCGGACCTCGCGCCAAGGTGGAAAGGGCCGTGGTGATCCTAGGAAGGAAGGAGCGGGAGCGTGCAGACGGGTCCCTGGATAGGACCAGCACCCGGGCCGTGTTATGGAGGCCGGTGAGAAACGGGAGAGGAATTTGCAACTGAGGGTGGGCCTCCCCTGCTGCGGAGTATATACCCCCGACCCCCGGTCTCATCTCCCCAGACCCCGATTCATCCGCGGCCCTTGATGTCAGGGCCCAGCTGAGTTTCTGCCACATCTGTCGCGTCCGCCGCTTGTCTCTTCCGGAGACCCGGAGTTCTCCAAGTTCTCGTTTAGGCTTGTACTATGTCGGGTGAAGGCTACTGTGGCCCTGAACCCCGTATACAGCGTGTATCTCGCCTATTTTGTTTCTGTGATCAGAATCTTCGCAGCCCTGGATGTTGGTTGAAGCTGGAGGCGGACTAGTACTCGTTTATTATACTGATACCATGAGTGTAGTAGGTGCTCATTCGACGTATCTGACGGCATGAAACATTTTTTATAGAGCCATGAACTAGAGGCCTTATGCATGTGACCACCACAGGGGTGGGGAGGGAATAATTGCAGGATCCTGAGGCCTGGTCACATTGATGTGGGGAGATTCAGCCTTCTTGGTGTGCGATTCTGACAGCCTCAGAATAATTTTATTATTTAAAAAATAAATAAATAATTTTATTTTAAATAAATTTGCATTTATTTAAAAGACGTGAAGTAGTCTAAGTGTCTTGTGCTGAAGTTTCAACCATAAGTGGGACCCACGTGATTTCCTTGCCCTCGCAGAGCTTAATATGTAAGTAACAAGCCTGTGATGAGTGCTGTGAAAAGGGAAGTCCCCGAAGTTATTAGTTTCGCTTTGGGCGCTACAGAAAATAACACCGTGTAGCTCCTGTCTACCAACAGCTGGGTAATAATAAAGATTTTCAAATCACAGTGAAAGTCTTGTGTGAACAGAGGAAGGAGGACCTATAACAACAGTATTTGGGAACGTGAAGACAGATTGGTGAAGACACTGGCTCTGTCTTGTAGAATGAGTTAGCATTATGTGACACAGAGAAAAGCCGAGGGCTGTCTAAGTAAAGGGAACAATATAAATGTTAACAGGGTAAAAAGAACTTTTCGGATAGTGTAGTTTACCCTGAATACTGTGGCATTTAGAACAAGTAATGGCATGCTCACAAGCCCAGACTTTATTTTCTACGAAGAGATAAAAGTATTTTTTAACAGAAAAAAGTACGTTTGGGGTCACATCCAGAATAAGAGAATGAGGAGAGTTTTGCTCATTTCTCTTGGTCTGGAGATAACCTCTTGTTGAAATCCCTCTTCAGTTAGTTCTCTCTGGCCTTTAAGGACCAAAGGAATAATAACAAGTTGCAAATGGGATTTGGAAGCCTGAAGGGTTTGCTACATTGCTTCCAAAAATTATCTGAAGGTACACTGGACAAAGCATTAAAAAATCCGAAGGGAGCCGTGCCGGGTGTGGCTCAATGGATTGAGTGTGATTTGCAGGGTCACCTGCTGGATTCTAGGTCGGGGCACATGCCTCGGTTGCGGCCTGTCCCCGGTAGGGGGCGCGTGAGAGGCAACCACACATTGATGTTTCCCCCGCTGCCTAAAAATAAATAAATAAAATCTTTTTAAAAAATCTGAGGGGAGTGCATTAGCTGAGCCTAGAGTAAATCTTTAGGACCTAATTAACAGGGGTTCTTCATATGAAGTAAAAAATTTTTTAATTCATGCAGCAAACACTTAAGTGTCGCTGATATGTGAGCCATTGTGCTTGGCTTGGTAATCAGAGTTCTAAACTTCAGTTTTCATATGTAAATGGCGATGGTAATACCTTGAAGTTGTCAAGACTAGTGAGATGCTATTTGTGCTATATCTGTACCTGGCCCTTACTATGTCTTTTAAGTCGTGCTGTGGACTACGTTTTTGTTTAAATTCTCTTTACCTTCCTTATTGGCCTGGGCCTTCTCGAGGATTGAGACTATCTCATCTTGGCTCTTTAATTCTTGTATTAATGCTCATTTTTATATATGACATAGTTAGTTAATATTTCACGATAATAGGCACAAAAAATTGACATTCGTAAGATGTATGACTTGTATTTGTGTGCCCATAGCTAAAGCTGCTGATTTGTATAGTAGGGATAGATAAAAATATTTTATATTCATTAAATAAGAGATAACCTGGTAAATGCTTTATCAATTATAAGACCCTATATTTCACCCCACCACCCAAAGGGCATTTTTCATGAAAGAGAAGGTCTCTTGAATTAACCTAAAAATTCAGTAAAATTTTTGTTCAGTTAAATTTCCTCTTTTTTTAAATATATTTTATTGATTATACCATTACAGTTGTTCTATTCCCCCCCTTCAATCCCTTCCACCCGCACCCTCCCCCCCCCCACCATTCTGCCCCCCTTAGTTTATAACCACGTGTCTCAAGTTCTTTGGATTCTATATTTCCCCCTCTATTCTCGCCCTCCCCCCTATCTATTTTCTACCTACCATTAAATTTCCTCTTAATACTACTTTTTCCACTAATTGGAGACTGGTAACAAAGTAAAAAACTGTATTAATGAGATATCAACATATTGGAACATAGTATTGTCATACCTCCCCTAAAAATTTTGGGGAGAAAAAATTAGTTCCCTTTTTAATCTGCACGTCCTTCTGCTGTAGTTTTAGGACAGTTTTATTTTAAACTAAGCAGGTCCTATGATGTGTTTATAGGGAGTTCAGATTTCTTTTAACAACAGGTAAGAGGTGGAACATAATTTGAAGCTGGCACTAGAGAAAGATCTCTGCTACTGGAAGATGAAAAAAATTTCGCATAGTAAATGAAGTTGCCAGAATTAGCAAATAAAAATACAGGATGCCCAGTTAAACTTGAATTTCAGACAAACAGTAACTATTTAGCAATATTTGGGACATAATTAAAATAAAAAGTGTTTGTGTATTATCTAAAATTTAAATTTAACAGCATTCTGTATTTTATCTGGCAACTGCAGTAGTAAATAAATCTAACTCCACAGTGACACCTAAGGGTTGGATGCTTAGAAAACAGTATAATTGTGCAATCAGTTTAATTCCTTCAAGTGCTCCTACCAAAATTACAGTACAACACTCAAATCTCCAAATGTTTGGAAGCTACTGTTTACCAGAAGAGAATGTTTTCAAAAACCAATAGGGTTATGGCTAACTTGAAGAAAAAACCAACTTTAACTCTAAATTTTCCAGCTAAGAGCCCAAGTTCACAGTAACTGAAAATTAAAGAATTTAAACAGATGTGGAAGATGTCCAAGAAGTAGCAGGAAAAAAATGATTTAATAGGAATTCAACTTCACTGGCACCATTTATACAGTCTACTAATAAATTCTTGTGAATGATGTAGTCATTTTAACCAGGATTAAAGGAAAAGAAGCCCCCAGTAGCCAAGGAAAAGAATTCCCTACTGGGTAAAAATATTACTATGAACACATAGAATTTCTAAAATAAGTTTTCTAAGTCAAATTTGATTTCCTTTATCAAATATGGTTAGAGTAGCCTAAGTCTTTGAATACTAAGAACTAGTCTTATGTTCCAAAAATTCTATTATAAATTAGTGCTACAAATTGATGATAGGTACCTACAAATATAAGAATCTGTGGCATTAATAAGACATTAAGCATTAGCAATTTCATAATGTGCTGAACAAATTTTCTTATTTACACTAACTTACCAGAAGTCAGAGCCAGATTTGTGCTGTATATCTGCTAAGGTACGTATAGCATAGTTTTTTGTATTAACAGTAGTACCTCGAGTCTTTTTCCACTCTTAATTTATCTTAACCCACTTTTCTCTTTGAAAAAAATCTAATTATTTGTGTGATACAAGCTATTTTGTCTGGTGTGATTGGGACCTATTTTGGGGAATTAAATGTTAAAAGTTGGTTAAAATAGAATAAAAGAAGATAAATATACTCCATTTTAAACAATTTAAAGTTTTAAGTTAAAATGTTCAATAACTTTTTAACAATTTATATTGTATTTTTTAACTTTTAATAAAATTGAGTATTTTAACTTAAAACATCAAGGTGTGTATTTACTCACCCTTTTTTTATTACAAGAGGCCAGAGTCTGCCCTTTGTATGTGGTTTTACTGATTATAGTTTCTCTCTGCATAAAACATGTAAGAAAGTGTCCTCAGTATTTCTAAACCAGTTTTTAAATGGGAGCAAAGCTTACAAAAACACTTGCAGTATTTCAGATTCCTAGATTTTTTTAATGCCTCTCTACCAACCAGATTTCAGTTTTTCATATCTACTTTCAAAATAGATTTTCCCTGTTTGTTGAACCTTCTCTTAAGAATTAAATACTTTTTGTATTTGTTTTGAAAAACATTAGTTATGAAAAAATTTAAATAGAAAGTATGGGAAATAATGAAACAGTTGTGTGCATGCCACCAACCATACCTTCTGTAACTCCAAAAAACAGTTCCTTCTTTGAAGTATCACAAATTTGGTATCTGTTACTCTCATGTATATTTTAGTATGTATTTATGTTTTCATCCATGAATAATTTATATTATGTGTTTAAAATTTTACATAACTGATATGTCCTTTTTCAGCTTTTTTCACTTAGATTCTCTTTAAGATTTGTCCATGTTGATAAATATAATTCATTCAGTCTGTTTATTTCAACTTTCCTTATGAGTCCCCTCTATGAATAACACACAATTCCTTGTCCTTCACAGTTAGGTTATTACCAGTTTTTCACTGTCAAAAACAGTGAATGCTGAATGTCCTTATATACAACTTGTGCTCATTTGGGACATGTTTCCCTAACACAGACCTTGGAACTGAACGTGCAGCAAGGTGCTGTCATGTACGCTTCTTCATTTTGTGAGGAATTGCCAAAAACACTCTAAAGCAGTGATTTACATTCCTACCAAAGTATAAGAAGTATGTAAACATTGGCCACATTTTAGCCAGTGCTAGGTCATCAGGTTTTTCAAATTTTGCCAAGTCATTGTTTGAGAAATGGTATTAGTTTGCATTTTCCTGACAATTATGGGGTTGAACATCTTTGCATGCATTTATTGTCTAATTTATTCTCTTTGGTGAGTTGCCTATTTATATGTGTTTAGTTTTCTAATGCTTTTGTTATTTCCTAATTGATTTGTAGAAGTCAGGATTTTTTTCAGGTATTTGCAACTGTGGCTTTTTTCTCCTTTAGAGTTAGAGAAATATTTAATTTTGACATATGGTCAAATGTATCCATCTTTTTATTTGATATATGCATCCTTGTTTGAGAAATTCTTCTCAACCCCAGTGTCACAAAGTCTTCTATTTTTTTTGTAAATATTTTTACAGTTTTTCTTTTCATGTTTAATTCTTTAATCCATCTGGAATTGATTTTTACTTGTGAGAAAGAAATCTCATTCTTCTTTTTTCCACATAGGCAGTTTTCCAAACATCTTTCATTACATCCTTCTCCCATTAATGTGTAATAACCATTGATTTATAATACCGCATCATACACCTTTCTCTTCTCATGGGATCTGTTTGTCTCTATTATGCTGATACCACAGTTTTAATGATGATGGCTTTATAGTAAATAAGTATCTTACTTTCCTTTTCTTCAAGATTATCTTGGCGTACTTGAACCTTTACTCTTCCATGTAAACTGGTTTGCTAAATTCGGGAGGAAATTGGCAGAGTACCTGATGAGGTTTTGATTGGAATAGTATTGAATTTATAGATAAATCCCTGGAGAGTTGACATATTTACCATAGACTTTCCACGACATATTTCTACACTTATTAAAAGTGTCTCTTTGCCTTTCTGTCTGATAATTTTTGCTATGAAAGTTTTGCATATCTTTTGTAAGATTTATATGTTTTGTAAGGTATCTTGTGAATCGCAGTACCTGCTGAGCTAAAGCCAGCCCCGTTTTGTAAGGTATCTTAAAGTTTTGGTTTATAGTATCCTTGTTGAATTATCTTGCTAACAGTTTGTTTGCTAAAACCTCTAATATTTTCCATGTAGATATTTAATCTTTGAGTAATGTTCCTTTTCAATTCTTACCTCTTTTAATATGCTATTAAATGGAAGCTGTGGTAGCAGATATTATGTAGTTCTAACTTCACAGGGAAAGGTTCGAATGTTTTATGTTTATAATATTTATTGTAGGCTTTTGGTAAATACCTTTTTTTCCTTGTTTACTAAAAGTTTCTTTTAACCAGGCATTGAATTTTATCAAATGCCTTTTCAGTTTTCAAAATAAAGTTTGCAGCACAAATCTGACTCCCTTTAATGTTTTCTTTAGGCTGATCAGCACCTAACTTGTATGAGACAGATCCCTCAACAGAATTAAACAGGAAATTTGCCAGAATCAAGAATGATGGATCCGTGTTCAGTTGGAGTCCAGC
Source organism: Sturnira hondurensis (assembly GCF_014824575.4). Lineage (NCBI taxonomy): Eukaryota > Metazoa > Chordata > Mammalia > Chiroptera > Phyllostomidae > Sturnira > Sturnira hondurensis. The sequence goes on from NW_028075269.1 coordinate 8,023,000, forward strand.
TTCGTACCACGAATGAGTGCCATAAAACCTACTATACTCGTCACACGGGTTTCAAGACTTTGCAAGAATTGTCATCAAATGATATGCTTTTACTTCAACTTAGAACTGGAATGACACTTTCTGGGAACAATACAATTTGTTTTCATCATGTAAAAATTTACATTGACAGATTTGAGGATTTACAGAAGTCATGTTGTGACCCATTTAACATACACAAAAAACTAGCCAAAAAAAATTTGCATGTAATTGACTTAGATGATGCCACTTTTCTGAGTGCAAAATTTGGCAGACAGCTTGTACCTGGTTGGAAGCTTTGTCCAAAATGTACACAGATAATCAATGGAAGTGTGGATGTTGATACTGAAGACCGGCAGAAAAGAAAACCTGATTCGGATGTATGTATAGCAGTTTTTTTTCCACTGTGTTATTTCCACAACATGAGGTTTTGTTTAACTATAAGAAAGTCGTATTTACATTACTATTATACAGTCATACCTCAGTATTTGTTGGCTTCAGAACTCATCAAACCCTATACTTGTCGCATTTTGATGAGGAAAAAAGTGTTTTGGCATCCTCGCACTTGCTAGAACTTGTATGGGTTACAACACTACCCTGCAAAAGAAAATGCTTCATCAATTGGTACTCAGTGGTTTCAGCATTCATCACGAGTACCAAGCTACCACTGTACTAATTACCATGCAGTAATATAAAGTTGGGGAAGTGAAAATAAATAGCGTTTCTAAATATTTGCATATACCTAGATTAAATGACAAAGAAAGTAGGCTTGGTAACAGAATAACATAATATACCCAAGACTTCCAAGCTGTAACTCTTAGTGCTAAGACATTAGGGGAGTGGCTTTTAGAACATTCTGGCAAAGCTAGGACTTAACTATCTTAGTTTTTTTCTGACACTGAAGTAACTCAGTAGGATATGCCAGCCAGCAGGGGTCTACTATACAGCAAGGTGAATTTTTCTTTTCATGAAGGACTTGAAAATTACTGCTTTTAAAGGAACATCAGAGAAGTGGTATTTCTTATTTCAACTTTTCTTTCTCCTTAGGCACTATCCCGTTCTTTGGGTTTTTGAGAAGCTTGTGAGTTTTCTTTGTTTCTAGCTCTGAAATTCTGTTAGGCTTGATTAAAGCTAATTTTAGGACTCCCTCTGGTCAAAAAGCAAACATTTTTACATTGTAAGTGATAAATCTCTTAGAACTCCCTTCCTTGTTCCCAGGGTTCCATTCAGATTCTTGAACCATATCAGAACACCTTAAGCTTTCCTAAAGCGCTCTCTGGTGTAGGACAGGGACAAGCATGTCAGAGGGGCACTTCTCCAAGTTTCTCCAGGTAGCCACTTGATTCTTGCTGCTGGGGTACTTTTCTCAACGTTATCTTTCATTATATTCTTAAACCAAAGTAGAAGATAATTAAAGATTTAAACTTTATGTAGTGTTTTCCCTTTGCACTCCCCTCAGAAGCATATCTCCAACCCAGTGTTATCTTGCAGTTCATACTGGGTTCTCGCTACTGACACGACGTCTTCTCGCTACTGACATGACGTCTTCTCCACTTGATTCATCTGCTGCTCTTGTGGAGTATGTCAGGCTGTCTCCCCCAGGTGACACACTGAAACACTTACCCATGGAAATTTTGTAATACATTTCAGGACTCGGAACCATATTTCTGCTCTTGAAAACACATACTATAATAATAACAGAACCTTTTCTTAAGGACTCAGGATTATTATTAGGGACCTCAGTTACATGCCATTGGGTTATAAAGCAGTTTTTCTTACTTCTCTCCCATGCTGGCAGCAGCCATTTCAGTTCCCATCATTCCTGTCCTCCTCTCCTCCTAATATACCAGAAATTAAAATTAGATAATAAAAATAGTATATGTAAATTAACTAATAAATTTTAAATGTCAAAGTCTGTGTCGATTTTGTTGCACTTGGGTTCTAAAACCTTTTTCCTTTTTTTGAGTTCCAGACTGTCTTCCAGCATAAGGAATCATTTAGATTAAAATTAAGTGAAATATTACTATGACCTGATGTCAAGATTTAAGTTGATAATTTGTTTACCTTCATTCAGGGAAGAACTGCTAAAGCTTTGAAGTCATTACAATTTGCAAACCCAGGGAAGCAAACTGAATTTGCTCCAGAAACTGGTAAAAGAGAAAAAAGAAGGCTTACAAAAAATGCAGCTTCTGGTTCAGACAGGTAGGCTATATGTTACCTAAGTCATATGTTAACTTTCCACTTCACATCTTTTTTGTTCCTCTATCTTTTTCTTAGGGTTTGAATTTCCTGGGTAAATATTTCAAATTGAGTAATCTGGAATTGATGAGAACACCTGAGGACCTCATTAATAATTAAGATATATTTTCAACTCTAAAAATTTGTTTCTGAGAAAGTATTGATGAAGTGAACAAGATAGTTTTTTGGCATGAGAATTAAAATAATTTAAACAAATTATACTTAGAATTAAAATAATTGACTTTTTTGAAAAGCACTGATATATAATTGTTGTATCTCTGCTGTATGAGTGGTAGCTAAAAAGTAAATTTTTTGAGAAATTTTATAGGTATGAAATTTAAATAGTTATGGTACAGTCAACAGAATGAAGGCGGAAGCTAAATTGTTTAGAATATGACTTTGAGCATTTCTAAAATATGAATTGACAAAGAAATGTTAGTATAGTCATTCAGAATTTTTTACAGGTGCTGTTTGTCCATCTGTTAAGGTTTTCTATTGCGTCATTTAAGTATTTTTAGGCCAGATTTGCGAGAGTCCATTAGAGAACAAGAAGCAGATTAATTGCGGTGTAAAAACCAATAAGTTAGAATACTGCGATAAAAATAAAACAGTGTTCACAAAACAATAAAGAGATTGGGTGCCAAAAAAAGTACCACTGTTTATTAGCCATTCATTCTTTTGTTAAAGGGAAGGGAAGTTTTAACAGAAAAACTTACTTTTTTGGACAGGGTTCTTGTCCATTCTTTTCCTGAGTTGTTTTTAAATGGACTTTGAGAGGTATATTCAGGTTTTTTGTATTTGTCTCAGCACTTTAGAGTGAGGTCTTTTCTAGCAATGGAGTTCATGTACTATTAACAGTAGAGTAGCCGTGAGTCTGGTAAGTTATGTACCAGTTTGGTGGGACTTCATCCCTAATTCAGAAGGTTTATCTCCTTAAATTTTTTCATTACCTTACTTTCGATTAAATATTCAAAAACGATGTATTTGTGAGGTGTAATTCACCTTGTGCTTGTGTTACAGACAGGTGATACCAGCGAAGAGCAAGGTCTACGATAGCCAGGGCCTTCTGATCTTCAGTGGGATGGACCTGTGTGACTGCCTTGATGAAGACTGCTTAGGGTGTTTCTACGCTTGTCCTGCCTGTGGCTCTACCAAGTGTGGGGCGGAATGCCGCTGTGACCGCAAGTGGCTGTACGAGCAAATCGAAATCGAAGGAGGAGAAATTATTCATAATAAGCATGCTGGGTAATTTGTGGTGTCAGTTTATGGGTCTTTAAAGTACTTTCTCTGTTTCTAAAATTTTGTCATTTTAAAATTGATTACCAAATGACAGAAATTTGGAAACCACCCCAGCATGCACTCAATGTGCACTAACATTGTAAATTTAGGTCAGCTATTTCAATGGTCACTTTAAGCCTGTCTGGGTCAGTGTAAACAAGTAACTTATAGGCAGTCCTCAGTTTGCTTCTATCCACACATTTTGATGACAGTGATTTAGTTAAATAACACCAGTTCATAACGGCAAGCTCAAATTTCAGTTACCACATTACATTAATTATTTAGTACCTGATGTACAAATTTCCCTGCTAGCTTTTCAGTCCACTATGTGAGTCACGTGTTTTTCATGACCAATGCCAATCACATTACTTCTCTCAAATTCTGCTGTACATTGATCGCTGCACATCTTATTAATGAGTTCACACACAGCAAAGCATACAGGTGTATTTGTTTGCCCTGCGTGCAACATCTTTTAAAAGTTGATAACGAAAAGAATGGGCAAAGAAGTGGGAAATGGTAATGCTAGAAGTGAGATTTGAGCTGAACACATTAATGGAATTGTAGAGGTCACTGATGGTGGGGACGTGGACACGGCTGCTTTTCTAGAGCCCCCAGACGGGTGGCCAGAGAAATGTCAAGTGTGTGCGACAGAAAGGACCACTGTGTCCCAGAGGAAGCAATGGTGACAAACTTCACATTAAAGGGAATTACAGAAACATTTCACAACATTGAAAGTACAAATTATGAAATGGGAAAAGCTAATCTAAACGTAAAGAAGTATGGCAGTTTTTCATGCTGTATGTTATTTGGGGGAAGAAGATAAACATTGTTTAAACTGCTCTTAATTCGTTTTTTTACAGTGAAATAACACTAAGTCTCAGTCTTTCTGATGTTCTTAATTAGTGTACTAAAAACATACTTTTTGCAAGTTTTTCATTTACAATTTAACTGAATAGAACAATAAGAATTTCTCCAATTGATTATTAAGAAAGATGACTTAAATAGCTACTTCTAATGGTCCCATACTGTCGCACACAGACTGCCTGTGACCGGGAACGGTGCCTCCTCCAGGAAAAGCTACTTTTGTTACAGCTGAGTAGGTGAGCGTTAAATTATTTGGGGAATACATATCTATAATAAAATACACAAATTCTTCTTCCTACTTAATCTGTTTAAGTTCCAACACTAAATCTTTCATTGTTGAGACCATGTATTCTTGGTGAAAATGGGTTCTTTGTGGCAAAAATCTTACTCTATATATAAACCATGAAGATATATAAAGTGTTGATTAGGATTAAAAGCTAAAAAAGGCTACTGATGGGAGTAATGATAAAAAAGAAAAGGTAGAGAAACACTGGTTGAAACTATTTAGAAATTAAAACTTGATGTTGGAATGTGGGTATTGTTTGGAGAATGGGAGTGGGTGATGATTTATCTCTGCTTTTTCTTTTTTAAAAAACAGCTGCCTGTTCTAAAATCTTCCATCTAGGATACTGCCATTAAACTAGGTTTTTATTTTGTTTTGTTTTCCCTACATATAGTACTTTAATCAAATGAGCTTTAAACAACTTTAAATATATTTTAGCCATTGAAACTAAATTTTACAGCCAGTTTTATTACCAATAGAGGTTTATTTTTATTTCTGAACACTGCTAGAATCTCTTCAAAAGACTGGTTTTACTTTAATGGAATGCCATTGCAACCACAATATTAAATGTCATTCTTAAGTTGTAATTGTTCACTGATCTGGTTGTCAGTAGTACAGTTAATCAATTCTTTGATTTATATGTTTCAGCAGAGCACTGGCAAAAAGAATATTTTAGCTTTATATACTAAAATCAGATGGTAGATTTGTTTTCTGAATTAAGGAAATAATTTCTTACAAAGGACTTAAACATAGACTCTAATTTTACCTGAACTTCTAGGATCACTAGACCTTTTTAATGGCGTTACTATCATCATTTTTGTTGCTTCTAATTGTTATTTAGTATATTACTTAGGCTCTTCATAGGGACAAATTAAAATCTGAAGAGTTTTTTGTTTAAAATAGGAATATCTTCAACAGAATAAATGACTTTAAAGTTCAGATTGTTTCAGCATTACATTTTGTATTATTTTTCAAATATGATAATAAAGTTTTTCAAGGAAAAGTTTCTTAGATAACCACTATGCTAATATTTGCTTGTTATCCTTATTTAGGAAACCAGATTTTTAATGACCATGCAAAAGGTTTAGAGAGAAATACCTGATTTAGAGTAGGTTGTTAATAAAAGCTGTGTTTTGGAAAATATCACAAGCCTACTTACTGTTTCTTATTATAAAATTTCAGATATACAGAAAACAATGAAATCATCTAGACCCTTTTTACCCTTTGGTATGATTCAAGGTGGCTGAATTGTTTTAGAATGCTGTTACTCTAGAAAGCAAACCCAAAAGTTACAAAGATACTCAACTTCTGCTGTATGTGCGTCCTGGTGGAGAAGTTAATGTGGGGCCAAAAACACTGATCTTGTGTAATGTCGGTCACAAATGTTGGAGTAAAACTGCATGTCTATATTTGAATAATGTAAATGGCATTGCATGTGCCCTTTTTCTGTTTGTCATTTACAAATATAATAAAGTAGGTCTGGAATATTACGTGTAAGATTCTTCTGTTTTCAAAATACTACATCTAGTTCTACATAACAGCCTGTTCCACCATCTTGGCAGCCTATTCTAAAACTGCTTGCCTGGTGTGGATTCAACTAAGTAATTTTTAGGAGATGAATCTTGAGACCTATATACATATATAGGGTGAGATGAATCTTGAGATCTATATACATATATATATGTGTGTATAATATATATATATAATATATATAAACGAATCACCCTATATATGTATATATATACACATATATATACATATATAGGGTGATTCGTTAATACAGAGAATATAATTTTCTCAAGTCCTAACATATTTTTTAACTTCTTGGAGGTCAGAAACTCCTGTGAGAAGCTGATGAAAGCTATGAGCTGTCTCCCCAGAGATGCATTCATGTACTCACAAGTATTTCATGTTCCGAATCCCTGAACCTGTGTTGGAATTCCTGAGTAATATGAAATATTCTGTAAACCAGTTGATTTTTTAAAACTGAAGATGGTTGTAGGAAGTGCTGTTTGGCTTGTAATAGAACGCTGAAGATGGTTTTCGTTGAGCAAAATCAGAGCCGTTCCGTTCTTTGAAAGAGCTATTGGGAAAATTAGCGCCCAGTGTTTGCCACCTGAAGAAGGATAATTTACAAGTCAAGCAACAATGTGGAAGGCTGAGGTGTCTTACACGTACTAAGATTTGGTAATCAGAGATTTTCTAAAAATCACTATGGTTAGCTAGAAATAGCTTAACATCCTTGTACAAATTTATGTGACACTGCCTTAGTTTTTGCTGACATCTGCTGGTATCTTCATGAAAATAAACTCTGCTGCTACGACTGAACACTTCATCTCATATGTTCTAGATTGAACTTTAAACACCGGTAATTACATTGAAGTGAGAAATTTAAAAAAATTCTCTTCAGGTAGAAGGGTTTCTCTTTTCAGTCTTCTTAGGCCTTGCCTATATTAGATTTTATCTTTCAAGAATATGAGTGAGGATATGCAAATATGCATAGGCACTCTGGGGCTCCTTTTCATTTATTTTTATAAAGTGGAGAGACTTGGAAAAAGAATACTCTTTTCTATGTATTTTTTTAAAATTCTCAAACACTTCATTGAACACTTGTTTGAAAGGTAGAATAGACTTGTGGAGAATATGTGCTCCAACTTGCAGATGTTTTGTGATGGCATAGTTCTCAGGATTGATTCATTTTACTGGAATAATGTAACTTCTAAAAAATGGAATAAACTAACCAGATGAAGCAACTGGGTTAGTAACGCGACATCTTTAAACACAACTTGGAAATGTTTACAGCCCTTATGGAAGGCAGTAAGTTGTGGAGTGGCACAACTAAAATGTATTGTTTCTTCCCTTGACTGAAACCATGAGGGAACTATTTCTTTGTGAGACCCTAATGATTAGAAACTTCAATTTGCTCATTTCATATCACTACAAGCAGGCAACTATGTTTTATGAAAGAGTTGCCATAATCGTCCTAGGGTATGGTTTTGAGATAAGTGGACTCAATGAAATGTTTGCAAACTGCAAAAACTGCCCCAAACTCCCAACTTCACCAGCTACCCAAGAAACACAGAAGTTTTAGCCTTGTGATTTTCATCGTAAACATGCTAGATAATACTTTTTTTACCCAGTTCTTGTCAGGGGGACATGTTGAGGTGAGGGCATATTTTAATGAAATAAAAATCAGACATTGTCCTAAGGTTCAGGATCTTTGTCTCATCAGGAGAAAATATCTGCCCTGGCCAGTGTGGCTCAGTTGGTTGGATCGCCATCCAGTAACAAAAGGTCACCAGTTTGATTCCTGGCTGGGGCACGTGCCGGGGTTGGGGGTTCAATCCCCCATTTGGGCACATACAGGGTGGGGAGGCAGGGAACCGATTGATTGGTGTTTCTCTTTCACATCAATGTTTCTCCTCCCCCTCTCAAATAAAAAGAAAATAAACCTTCTGGCGGGGGCGGGGGGAGGGTGCGGGGAGGACATTGAAAATCCAGTTGAAAACCTTAAATCAGGCTTTAATAAGAGAAGGAGTAATTCAGGATATAAATACTAGCTCTGTAAATATCCCTTTGTCCCAACAATCAGAACAATTTGATAAATCCAAATTAAATTGGTTTTAATTGTCATATTCTGGTAGCTGAAATTTATGACTTACAATACTTCAAGGTAGTATCGTAGTCATTGGTGGCGTAAGATGAAGTAAGCAGCAATACTGGTACCATGTAAAAGTACTTTACAAGATTCGGGGTAAAGTACCAATTTAATTTTGGCATTAAAATAGGTAAAATAAATCAGGGTGTTCAGTGAATTGTGGCATCGTTAAGGTTTTTAACCCCATGCTTTCCCCAGAGGTTAGTTAGCCTCTTGATTTGGATTGGACTTCTACTCTTTTTCAAAATACAGTAAGATCAGACCACAGAAAGAAAGTTTAACACTGTCAATCTGAAATCATCTGGAGAGAACTGTCACTTGACCTTTTCTTTCTTTTTTTTTTCTCTTTAGTGAATGAGATTTTTAAAAACACAGACAAGCTTCTAGTCACTTGTGTCTCCATGAATGAGATTATGCAAAGGGAATTTCTACATAAAATGCAGGCCCTACAATTTGGGGCATGCAAATCAGATTTTTGTTTTCAAAAATAATTTGGCTCACAGCCTTTCTAAATTGGGCCACAAGAGGCCTTCCCTATAGGAAATGTTAAAATGGAAGAGAAACATTTCCAAAACTTTTCAGTACAAGTTTCCAACTATGCCAAAAGATATACTTGAACAAACGTATATATTCTCCTTGATGTCTTTTGGTATAAAGAACTGCACATAGATTTAAGGTCAGAGAACAGCTCAAGATCACCAAGAGGCCACACCACACACTGAGTGACACCCACCAACCCACGTTATTGGGTCCCACCCAATCCCTCAGTCCTTTTAAAAGAAATGGCCCCGGGAAATTCTTCACCCTGGTCCCAACTGATTGGGTTTGGTTGGAGACTTGACCCAAGGAAAGCTAATCTTAATCTTATCCAGAGGCTAATACGTTGGGCAAATGTAAAGGAAACTGCTCAAATGACAGAGGTGATTGATTAACTGCACCAATCCGATTCAGGAAACAGAAGGGAAGGGAGACAATTCAGTCTTCGTAAGGAGAGATGAAGTGGCACAGGAGCTGAAGCACTGTGATGGAGTGTGAGGGTTCTTTGCTTAAACACCCGGGAGGTGGCAGTTGCTGGGTCTGCCACGGAGTCGCAGAGCTGCTGAGGGATGTGTGCCTCTGTTTTGTCTTAGAGACACCCAGTCACAATGAAGCCTGGCCATGCAGTCAAGACCCCTCTCAGTTTTGCATGTGTATTTCCAACGAACCCTCCATCACTAAAGAAAATCTTAACAAGGAGTTAGTTTGTTCACTCACAGAGCTTTACTAGTATCCTGCCCGTCTGGGTTAGAGAAGAGCCTGGAGGAGTGATGCTATGCTGCTGCATGTTAGTGGGTCTGGAGCAGGGGCAGAGAATTTGCATTCCTGGCACGTTGGCAGGTGAGGTTGAAGTGGCTAGTCAGGAAGGGGCACTTGAAGAACCACCGCTGTACCAGGGTGAGTCTCAATCTTGTATACCCATCAGAAAAACCCGTGGAACATCAAAAAGGACCTCTCCCTGGGCCTCACCCCCATACGTTTGATTTCATTGGTCTGGAGTTTGGCCTGAGCGTTGAGATGCCACTCCCCTTCCGGCTCAGTGTAGGGATCACTCGGGATTCAGCTGGGTAACTGAAGGGTGATTTTGTGTGTCAACTTGGCTAGGTTGTACTATCCAGTTTTTGGTCACACACGACCCTCACTATCTCTGTGAAGGTATTTTTTTTTTTTAGTTGTGATTATCACTTAAATCAACAGACTTTGAATAAAGCAGATTGCCTTCCATAAAACGAGGGAACCTCACCCACTCAATCAAAGGCCTTAAAAAGACTGAGGTGCCCCAAGGAGGGAGGGATTCCACCTCCAGACCTCCTTCAGACTTGAGCTGCAACATCAGTTCTTTCCTTGGTCCCCAGACTGTAGATTTTGGGCTTGCCAGACCCCACAATTTTCTGAGCCAATTCCTTACAATAAAACTTTCTCTCTGTATATACGTCTTCTTGCTTTCATTTCTCCAGAGAACCCTGGCTAATACAATAACCTAATTAGTCTCCATTCCAAATTGGTTCCCAGAAAGGCCCTGGCTCTCAATCAAAGAATATAAACCCTTCACTAGATTTTTTCTTCTTATTTCTAGCTTTAGGCAAGTCAATGAATATGTAGCTCCATTATTTTTTACTTCTTTATCCAGTTCCTATGATCAAATCTATTTGGTTTCTCTTTGGAATATTCTTAAATCCATTTTAGGTTTTTTGTTCATTTTTATTTTGTCTCTACTACCCCAGTTAAAAAGCAATAGTGTATTGTACACCAGTATTAATTCCCCTTATTGGTGGTAGCATTAAATGTAACTTTGAGCAGCCCCCCCTTATACTCCCAGACCACATAGTTCAGGTCATGCATTGACCTCACTCTGTGGCCCCAGGGGTGGGCACGTCACCCAGTCCTGGCCTTTGAGGGTGCAGCATCTCCCTAGAAAATGCTTTAAAGGCAGGTACACAACTAGCCAGGCCAATCAAAGCCAATAAACGTAATCTTTGATGGGGTTAGAGAAAAAGAGATGCTGTTTTTCGATGAGGTTTGCTAAGCTTACAGATTTAAGACTGGACCTATTGGTAGCTACCCTGAACAAGATTTAAGAAAAATCTGCCTTAGAATGAAAACATAGGTGAAAGCAGAAGCCAAAGTCCAAGCAGACAGGATTGGAGTACCTGGATGTAGCTGTGTCTGAAGTCTACCCTGGACTTTTCAGTTACATAAGCTAATCATTTTCTCTTCTTTCCCATGATTGTCCATTAAGTGAACGCAGGTAGTGACCAGATGAAGAGTAGCTTTATTCGTATGAGGATAAAAACCACCACAGTGCAAAAGTAAAACGACCCGTTTAAAACGCATGCCCTTGGAACTTATATACAATAGCGTCCCCCCTTATCCACAGTTTCACTTTTTGCAATCTCTGTTATTTGAGGTCAAGTGCAGTCCAAATATATTTAATGGAAAGTTTCAGAAACAAACAACACGTAAGTTTTAAATTGCATGTCATTCTGAGTAGCCATGATGAAATCTCACCGGCCACTCCTTCCTGCCCGGGACATGAATCGTCCAGTGTCTCCACGTTGCATAGGCTCCCTGCCTGTTAGTCGCATAGTAGCTGTCTGGGTTATCACACCAGCTGCTGTGGTATCGCAGTGCTTGTGTTCAAGTCACCCTTATTCTACTTAGTAATGGCCCCACCGTGCGACAGTAGTGATGCTGGCAATCTGGACACGCCAAAGGGAAACCATAAAGTACATCCTTAGGTGGAAAAGGTGAACGTTTTCAGCTCTTAAGGAAAGACAATAGATCATATGCAGAGGTTGCTCAGACCTAGGATAAGAATGAATGTATCTGTGAACTTTTGAAAAAGGAAAACTTGTGCTACTTTTTGCTGTCACACCTCGAACTGCAAAAGTTATAGCCACAATGTATCTTAAGTGTTTAGTTAACATGGAAAAGGCACTTTACTTTCTTGTGGGTATGTGGTCCATAGGGAAAAACATAGTATGTATGCCTGAAACTATCCACTGTTTCAGGCAGCTGTTGGGGATCTTGGGACATATGCCCCAGACTGGTGGGAGGGCACTACCGTGTATTCCAAGGAAGGACAGCAAGCAGCTGAGACCCATAGTCACATCTTTACTCCGCAAGTCCTTGCAGAATCTTGTCACTCATGGGGATGTGGCATGGGCTGTGGTAATTCACCACTAGGGAGGGGCTGAGACTCTATAATTAAAAATAAGAGATGTCCAATTAATAATTAATAATAAAGAGGCTTACAATATCAGTGTTTGGTATTTGGGTTGGTATCACTCGCTCTCAAATCACTTAGAGTGTTTGAAAATTGAATACTTGAAGCGTTCGCTCTGTGATTCTGTGTGTCATAGCTGGAATTCAGTTGTAGGTGAAGTGATCAGAAATTTTTAATCGCTAAGTCTGAATTAATTGACTTGTCAGGCAATTAAAGGCATATAATTGCCTCAAATTTGTGATTTATAATGCATCAGTAGGAAAGTTAAATTTAAGCACGAACGGCTCGGGTTCTTCTTCCCTCCCTCTGCCCTGACGAGACGAGTCGCGTGGTGGAAGGGGAGGCCATGGTGCCCTGCACACGGAAGGGGATCCCGCACAGGGTGACGCTCCCTGAGTGCCGCTTCAGGTTGCAACAGCGCCAACAAAACAAACGCATGGTGACTTTCAGGGCCTTGGTGTTATTTTGGAAAGCTGTGATTCCTACTTATGATGGGGGCATTTGGATATTTTCATCTCCTTTGATGTTCTACTATACTGGAGTATTTTTAAACCTTTTTTTCCATTTTAAAATTAGATAAAAGAAAAGATACATTATCCACGCCATGAATTTCATAGGCCCATCTCTTCGTAAGGTTTCTGCTCCAAACATGTTTATGTGGATATCACTGATTTCCTTGGGGAAAAGTGTATGCCTATACAAGGTGGATAATTTAGAGACACATTTGGTTTGCTAAACCTGTGCTGTTAGCCAAAACTTCTGTCTAAATAAAGAGACTTCAGGAAAATAAATTATTTTTATACTTCTACCTTGTTGACTTTTGTGCTTTAAAATTTAAATGAGTTGATTCGATACAATTAATAATTGGGACAATCTGATAATAAAATATCAGCCACACATATTGAGTCTAACTCCTAGCATCGTGTCACATTTGCTAGGTGTTATCTCATTGCACTTTCATAGGTGGCAAAAGCTATTAGGTCCACTCTACTGCATCCTACTTAGCTGCTCCTTTTCGGTTTTACCGTACAGTGTTATCAACTGTAGCCACCAGGTTTTACATTAGATCCGCAGGACTCATTTATCTTATAGCTGAAAATCTGTGCACTTTACCAGCCTCTTTCTATGTCCCCCAACCAGCAGCCCCTGAAAACCGCTTTTCCACTCATTGTTTCTAAGAATTTCACTGTTTTGTTTAATTCCACATACGAGAAATATCATGCGGTATTTGTCTTTCTCAGTCTGGCTCACTTCACTTCAGCTGCTTGCTACTTTTAGTATTATGATTTAACAGAGGAAAAAACTGAGACTCAAAGAATTTACTAACTTGCCTAAGGTCACACAGCTTATAAATGAAAGAGAAGGAAATCAAATGAGGTCTACTGATTCCCACGTGCAAATGCTGGATGAAAGGCAGCCACTTCCGGTCAAGATGGAGACACAGGTAAATACAGCCCGCCTCCTCACACAACCACAGCAAAAACTACAACTGAACTACACAACAACTCTCATTCAGAACTGTCAGAAAATCGAGCTGCATGGAAGTCCAACGACCGAGGAGTTAAAGAAGTCACAATCATTCAGACAGGAAGTGTGAAGACACCGCAACACGGAGACAGGGAGACACAGAATGGGCTGGTCTCACATACACGTGTGGGGGATAGAAATCAAGAAGGATACCTCAGGAGCAAGGGATCTGGGCTCCACACCATCCATCCATCCCAGGGTTCCAGTGCCAGAAAGATAAGTCCTCACAACTTCTGGCGGTAAAACCAGTGGGGGTTGGGGTGGTGGAAGAAACTGCAGCATTCTCAGGTGTCTCATCTTAAAGGGCCCGTGATAGACTTAGGACTCACTCAGACTCACTCCCTCTGAGCTCCAGCACCAAGGCAGCAGCTTCCAAAGACACCAGTGGAATATGGGGAGAAGCTGAATTGCCAGGCATCAGGGCAAATCCTAGGGAACAGCTTCCTGCTGAACAAAACGTCTCTGGCACTCTCCCTTTTCTGAGCCCTCCCCCTCCATGGAGCCACGTATCTGAGATTCCATCAATTTAGTTTACAGGGGTTGCCTTGCCCTAGCACTTACCTAAGGCTCCCCCCCATCCAACTTCTGGGTGTGCTTATCTACATTAGGCCATGCTACGAAGACTTGGGGGTGGGGGTCAAAGCAGCTCTACTTAGAAACAAACACAGGGAGGCTGCCAAAACGAGGAGACAAAGAAACATGTCCCAAATGAAAGAACAGATAAGCACTCCAAAAAAGAACTCAGCAAAATGGAGATAAGCAATCTATCAGATGTAGAGTTCAAAACGATGGTTATTAGGATGCTCAAGGAACTCACTGGGTACTTCAACAGCATAAAAAAGACTTAGGCAGAAATGAAGGTTACATTAACTGAAGTAAAGAAAAATTTACAGAGAATCAGTGGTAGAGTGGATGAAACTAAGAATCAGATCAATGATCAGAACATAAGGAAGGGAAAAAATCAATCAGAACAGCAAGAAGAAAACAGAATTTTTTTTAAAAAGGTATGGTAAGGAGCCTCTGGGCCAACTTCAAACATACCAACATTTGAATCATAAGGGTGCTGGAAGAAGAAGAGGAAGAGGAAGAAATTGAAAACTTATTTGAAAAAATAATGAAAAAAAATTCTTATTTTGGTTAAGGAAATATACATACAAGTCCAGAAAACACAGAGAGTCCCAAACAAGATGGACACAAAGAAGACCACACCAAGACACATCATTATCAAAATGCCAAAGGTTAAAGACAGAAAGAGAGTCTTAAAAGAAGCAAGAGAAGAACAGAAAATTAACTACAAAGGAGTTGTCATAAGACTGTCAGCTGATTTCTTCATCAAAAGATAGAAGGGATTGGCAAGAAGTATTCAAAGTGATGAAAAGCAAGGACCTACAACCTAGACTACACTATCCAGCAAACCTATCATTTAGAATGGAAGGGCAGATAAAGTGCTTCCCAGACAAGGTAAAGCTGAAGAGGTTCATCATCACCAAGCATGATTGCATGAAAGGTGAAAGGGACTTATTTAATAGAAGGAAGAAGAAGAAAACTGTGAACATTAAAATGACAATAAATTCACAACTATCAACAATCCAGTCAAAAAGAAAAACCAAACTAAGCAAACAGAACAGAAACAGAATCATAAATAGCATTTGGATGGTTACCATTTGGGAGGGGGAAGGAGGAGAATGGGGAACAAGTTACAGGGAGTGACAAGTACAAATTGGTAGGTCCAGAACAGGCAGGGGGAGGTTAGGGATGGTGTAGAAAATGGAGAAGCCAAAGAACTTATATGCATGACCCATGGACATGAACTAAACATGGGTGTTTGCCAGATGTAATGAGGGGTACTGGGTGGAGGAGGACAAAGGGGGAAAAATTGGGACAACTGTAATAGCATAATCAATAAAATACATGTTAAAGAAGTAATGATATACAGTAAAAATAAACAAATGAAGATGAAAAGCTAATGTGTGAAGGTGGCTGTATGGAAACACAGAAAGCCCCTGATACTCGACGATGTGATGTCATTGAACCACTGCATCAGGCAAGAAACCACCCGTCTCCAGACGTCACTGTGTGAGCTAATTAAAAGTTTTCACTGACCAGGAGAAAACAACAACAAAAAAGCAATGCCAATCTCTCTATTCATTGTGTTCTTTCTCCAATTGTCTTATACATATGATGTTCTTCCTACTCAGAGCTCATTGGAGCTGTTTGATTCTGATGGTTTAGGTATTATTATTATTATTATTATAGTTTATTGCTATAGTATTATTATAGGTTAGTTAAGGCATGCCCTGTAGTTAAAACTTTTATCTACTTTTGTACCCAACACTCAGCCACTTTCATAAAAAGGGAAAATTATTGTTCTGGAAGTTCCAAAATGTTTTTCTGATTCCACTGTGCAGAGTCGCTTTGAATAGTAAAGTGTACACACAATAAGTGATAACAACAGGTGTTCATTGTCACTCGGTGCAATTGTACTTGAGTTCTTTTAGAAATACCTTGTGTCCATCTTCATTGTATGATACCCATATGTCCAGAAGAGGGCGATGTTTCACTACAAACTTCCAAGGAAAAGACTTCGACCTGCTTTGGAGGAGACAACCAATTAGAAAGCAAATTTCTTAAGGTATTAGACTGCTATTTACTTAAGTGCTTTAGGAAGAAAATATTTCTTAATGTGGAGAAGAAAATTTTTTTCCTTTCTCAACCATTCTGTTTTATATATGTTCTTTCAACTGGAAATCAAATATTCTATTGAAGTGCAGATTGTAGTGGAAATATTGCAGAATCAGCCAGTACTTCAATGATAATTATTTACAACACAGAGAAGAGAGCATGGTCTTTGGTGTTAGACAAATGAGAGTTTGAAGGCTGTTTCTACTACTTCTTAAGCTCTGTGACCTCAGACAACTGATATGGTTTCTAGAAGCCTCAATTTTCTTGCATGTAAAATGTGAATGGTAGTACCTAAATGGTAGAGAAATATTGTGAGGATTAAATATGCCAGGTTGAGAGCCTAATTCAGACGCGTGCTCAATAAATGGAGATATTCTAAATTTCTGAATAAGCAGTCAATCTGAGCAAAATTATATGAGATTTGCCCTTAAAATGAGCCTTGGTCATTTCTACTCTGCTGCATAAGACACAGTGCTTGACACATATTGCATAGTCAGTCAACTTTCTTGACTGAAATATTTAAAAACATAAAAAGAAACCACGAAGCCCAAGATAGAACTGGTATTGGAGTCTAACAGGTGTGTTTCTACCTACTTCCTTTTCCTTTCCTTCCTTGATTTTAAAAAAAAAGTCAGTTCCCTCCTTTCTTCTCTGACAGGGGAAAGTGGGTTGGACCAAGTAAGAATAAGGTTTGGGGACTGAAGGCAGAACAATGGAACTAGAGGGAAGTGTTGTGTGCACTGTCCTCTGTCTTCTGTCGGTAGGCAGGAAGCCAGCTACAGAAGCATCACAAAGGCCGGGGGCTACAGGAGTGTGGTGTCCACAGCCTGCACCCCACCCTGACGGGCCACAGTCTCGGAGGTCAAGGCGATGCCCAGGGGAACTGCACAGTGGCTCTGCAGTAGCCAGCAGCGCTCTCAGAGGTGCAGGACAGAAGACGCGCCTGCCAGAACAGCACCCACGAGGCTAACTACCCATCCCGTCACTTCGTCGGTCCTCAGCCTCTGGTCTGGGCACTCATGATGCAGGTCATCATGACCAAACACAACCAGGTAATGTAAATGATGACACAGCTGTCCAGAGGGAAGTCACCTCCAGATGACAAACGCGGCTGCCATTGGGGCTTAAAAATAGAAGTTTCGTATATTTGTCACATGCCCAAAAATTTGTGAACTAATTTTCCAGCAAGAGAAAAATAGTTCAACTACCAAATGGTATAATATTTATCAATATAATGTAACCATAGAAGTTTTTCTGAAGAATTTTTAATGACTAGGAGCAACATTTTGACATAATGTTAAAAAATTTCAAAGATAAATAGGACAATTTCCATTTTTTAAAGCAAAATAAAGTGGAAAAGCAGAGCAAGAGATACACCATGATGGTGAGAGAATTTATCTTTGATTTAATGTCATTTTAAATTTTTTTCTAGCATTTGTTCTACGATTTACCAATTTCCTATACTGAATGCTCTTGTTCTTATCACCATGACTATGTAGCACCACAGAAAGGCGATGGGAGTTGTCATGTTAACAATCTGTAACCCTTTCTTGTCGCACAGAGAACATAACATGCAGCTCAATGGTTGAAGGACCTCAGGCAACTCTCTTGACAATTCATACCCTCAGTTTTTGCTGCCTGATGACCAACGGAGAGTAACTTCATGGGGAAGAGGGGCCTTCATGCCGCTGTTGTGACGATTAAGTGAGATGATGTTTGTAAACCTCTGCTCAGCCCGGGGCTCGGAACAGAGGAAGCATCCACTCAACTCAAATAATTATTAAGCAGCAGAATAAGTGTTACGTAATTTCATCCCCGACTTTGCTGATTGTTTCATTCGAAATTTTGGAGGAAGGAAATGGACCTCAGCCCCCACTAGGACATGCATCCCCGATGATAAAAAGACAAATGTGGGAAAGTGCGATTCTTCGGGAGTGGGACGAGGACAGCCCACTTGGTTCTCAGAGCGGCGCTCTGCCTGTGTCTGTGTTCCGAGGAGGAATGGACCAGCACACAGACTCTGGGTTCCTGTGCATCGCAGGGACCAGGGAGGCGTGAGGCTGCGCAGACCTGCGCAGGCGTGAGGCTCTCTTGGTGGAGCCATCCAACCCACCTCCCACCACGGAGACCTGGAGGTCCTGCAAGCCACATCATCAGAGGTTTAGGCTAAATGCGTCATTTAAAAGCTTGTAATAGCCCTGGCTGGCGTAGCTCAGTGGATTGAGTGCAGGCCTGCGAACCATATGATCGCGGTTTGATTCCCAGTCAGGTCACATGCCTGGGTTGCAAGCCAGTTCCCAGCAGGGGACTCATGAGAGGCAACTATACATTGATATTTCTCTCCCTCTTTCCTTCCCTTCCTCTCTTAAAAAAAAAATAGCTTGTAATATAGGCAGACAGAAACACCAGAGGTAAAATAATATCATCTGAGTGCCTTCAGAATAAAACTGGAAATACAGAACCTGACCATGGTTGGGTTTACCAAATGTACTTCACCTCCCTGAGCCCTCCCCTATGCCACTGCTCCACCCTGCTCCCCCCTGCATGGCCCGAAGCACCAGAAACTGTGTATCAGGCTTCCTGGGCCCCATCAAGAATTTCCTGAAAAATAGGGTTTGAAGAATATAAATATAAACAAACCTGCAGTGTTGCTTTTGTTTTAAATCTAGAATCAAGGTAAAAGATTGTTGAACTCTTCTGTATAATATAAGTCTGAGTCAAGTCACAGACTAAACTGTTAGCCTCAAACAGCCGTGTGAGCTCACGGCTTCCCTTATTTCCACATTGCAGACAACTGGAAATGCCAGGAGACAGTTTTGTTCACTCCTTTGTGTCCGTACCCACAACACTGGCTGGCTCGGTAAATACGTGTTGAATCAGTGAACGAAGCTAAGCAATATGCATACACTTCACTGCTGGTTAGAGGTGGAGCTGGGGTCACACGTAGGCTGGCCTAACTCCAGAGACTGAATTCTCAGCCAGTGCCTCTGCTTACCTCTTTCCCATTGGCTGCTGAAGTCCGGGAAAGGAGACAGAGCCTGTCGGGAGAGGTCCCTCCCTGCACGACACTTAGAGTGGGCACATCCTTGGAAATGACTGGCTGTATGGTGATTTCTCCAGGGTCACTGTTTAGACATTACTAACAATCCAGGGCTCCTCTAGTCTTGGAATATGTCTACATATTCCAAGCTGTGAAAGTAGGATACTCCTGTCTACTGTGATTCTTTAGGCTTTTGCTAATACAGAATAATAAGGCTACTCACCAAAAATCTCTAGAGACAGACAACCTTAGTTCTAGGATCACTTAGCAATTGCTTAAGGGCTTTGAAAGTCTCTTGAAGACAGACAGCTGAGGGAATTTTCCCTAAGAAATTATCAAGATTAGGACTTGGAAGTTAAATGCGATTCCTGTGTAATCCCTACACTTCTCAGGTTGTACCTACTCACAAGTGACAGACCGAGTTTGCATCTCTCTGTGTGATTAACGTCAAGCACCCTGTGAGGGTTGAAGAGATTCATTATCCAGAGAAGAACTTAAAAGGCAGGATGGACAACTTCAATTTAGACCATCGCTGGATGTGACAGAATGCCCTTCCGAGGGGTCCGCAGGGGGTGGGAGTGGGGAGGAGCACCACCCACCGGGCTCCACCCAGAAAGGCTGATAGAACCCACAGGCAGCAAGCACCCAAGTGGGGGAAGCGGGACGTGTGGGGTTAGACACCCTGCGTTTTAGCTCAGGCTCCATTACCAGCTGGGCAGCCTTAGGCAAAATCACTCAGTGCCTTTGAGGTGATTTTTGTCATCTGTGAAAGTGGCGATGACCATGCCTGACTTTCACGTTGTAAGGGTGCAGCAAGATGGCTGCAAATGCCTTGTAAGTGCTCTGTACAAGGCTGGGAATCATCGTCATCACCATCATCATCATCATCACCGTCATCAGTACACAAGAGTTAAGAGGACGTGAAGATGAGCGAGACATCGTATTTCCACCCAGTCTTATAGAACCTGGAGCTAGTACAATCTTGAGGGCCTCTTAAAGGAAAAGAATACAAAATTATAAATAACAATTCAGTATAATGCATCTGAAAGGCCTCTGTTGGGTTCACACCAAGTGCACCTCTGCCTGCACAAGAAGTGGTATGATAGTTGTCAGGAGCATGGACTCAAGGAGGCACACTACTCAGGTTCGAATCCTGGCTTAGCTGTGTGACCTTTGGCAAGTTGCTAAACCTCTCTGTGCCTTAGTTTTTCATCTGTGAAAAGGTTTGTTGTGAGGATTATATAACATGTAGTGGTGGTGGCACATAGTATAAAATATAAGTGGTTACAATCTCTATTTTCCTTCACCTCCTCGCAAGGATCTTTTCACCTGGAAGAATGCAATGTAAACATGCAAATGTTACTTGAGACAGTGTGGTGAGTGCTGGGAGGAAGTACAAACCTGGAGGTCTGGGGCAGAGGAGGACAAGTTCTACCTACTTGGACAAATCGGGAAAGGCCTCAAAGGCCAACCAGGGAAGGTTTCAAGAGGTAACGCATTCCAGGTGGGAGAAACAGCCCCCACACAGGCCTGGGGACTCCACATACTTGTGACGACAGAGGTCTACCCTTGCAGACTAGAGAGGACCTGGGAGAAGAACCTGGGAAGGCAGATCGGGGCCATGGTGTGAGAACTCGGAGGAGGAGCGGCAGGCAGTGGAGAGAGGATTAGAGCACGTGGGCTTGAGGGAGATGAGCCCAGCAGCAGGAGAGGTGGGGTGGGGTCAATGCCTGCAGTCACCCAGGCAGGGGGTGAGAAAGGCCCCTGGGGTCCTACATTAACAAGCCAGACTAGGTGAAGAGGGCCACCAACACCATCAGGAAGGACAATCATTTCTTTAAAGTCTGATGAGCGAACCTCCAGTTTGTAGTTTTTACATTTCTCCCACTCACATTAGTGGCTGAATTGAGTTTCTCCTTCCGATTCCGTCCATATGAAAGGCGGAAGGGCTTCTGCCTATACGAGCATGGAATCGTCACTCCTCCCAGTCCACGGTCCTGGATTCATGGGCTCTGGCCACCAAGGGCTGCCTTGGCAAAGGCGTATTCTCTCTCCTAGTGGAAGCCTGTCCCATCCCCTCTCATTAGGACTAAGACTTTTCAAGACTATCTTTTGCTGTCACCTTTTAGGATACATTTTCTTGGGAAATGAAGTGCTTTCACAAGGCTGCCAGACATTCCGTTTCCTCCCCAGGCAGGTGGGACTATTGCACACAGCACACTGCACAACCTACACAACTCGGTGTGACAGCCCAGCCACCAGTCAGGGCCTCATTACAGAGGGCACCTGTGGGGCTTCTCCCAGGTGTTTTCACCCCTCTGGGCAAGGCAGCTGCTGTGTGTCTCCCTGCAGGGTCTGCCTTCCTGGCCTTGGTTGGTCCAAGCCAGTCAGCATCCTTCCCTGGAACGTTTAGGATGGAAATTAAGGAGAGGATCAGCCTCCTCTGGGTGGTGGGAGCTATAGGATTTGACTATTGGGAACCCCCACCGGCAAGGGTCCCAGTCTATGGAGGAAGATGTCTACACAGCAGAGAAGGATGTTCTCCCAGGAGAAAAGTGAAATGCTTGTTAAATTCGAGTGCCTTTTCCCATTTTCCCTGAGGACTGACTCCACCCTTGTTCTGCTCTCGATTATGTGTGGTACCCTTGCAGAAATTTACTTTTTCTTTTTCCTAAACCATTTTGAGTTGAATATTCTTTACTTCATGGCATATACCCATGGTCTCACCTTGTGTTCATCAATTAAGCTTATTCAATGTGTTTCCCTTCTATCCATTGTGCTAAGGGTTAAACAGATGACCTCATCGCTGCTAACATAGAGAACAATGTGTTAAACCTTAATAATCACAGTAAGTGCTTACCTACTGATTTTCACATGTCAAAATAATTGTTCATCCAGTATTTTACTTGATTTGCATAAAAATGCAGGAAGACAGGCCAGCTAGTCTCTTCCTCACTTTACCAAAAAGTTAGGCCCAGAAAAATTCATTGACTTTTCTAAGTTCCCTCAGTTATTTTCGTCCAGAACCTGAATTTCGACTTCTATCTCTTGCTTCCAGATCCTGTATACTCTTCCCAATAGCATCTTGCTTTAGGGAGTGACCCAATTCTTAGACTTCCACATATTGGTGAAGAGGAGTGAGGCAGACAGCGTGGTCCAGATTACCTTCACAGGGTCCTCAGAACTCTGGTGAGGCAGCTCTCCACTCTGCCTGCAAGGAACAGGGCAGTACAGTTGCTTGTGTTCCATGGGACTATGGGAAATAACTCAGGGCCCCGAGTAAGCTGAGGCAAGAGAGGTGTGAAGGGTGAATAACTTAAAGAAATACCTACCCTCAAGGTCATGCAAGAGCTTTCCCTGGTCCTGTAACGCCATTACGGTCATAGCTACAAAATTCAGACTTGAAGGGCGTGGCAGAGCCCTCCTGAAATGAAGACACCTGTTCCAGGCTGAGTGTTAGGGGGTGTGCTGAGTAGAAGAACTGGGAGACCAGAACCAGGCGCTGGCAGCCAGCTCCGCCCCGCCAGCCTCCAGACATCATTGCCTCAAACCTTTGCTCGGTGCCTGGTTCACTTGGCTAACCGTGCTCTTAAGACATAAACACACTCACCTGACACACTGACGTCCTTAAAAGTAGACTCTTAGGTGAAGGAAAATTACCGTTACGTTCTGTTGGAAACCTAGAAAAAGCCATACAAATACTAAACACTAATATTTTTAACTCTACAAAGGAGATCCTAGAGATAACCTATCTCAAGTTAGATTTCTGTCACTTTTGACAAAGATTCCTAAATATTATGGCTGTACCCATAGCCTGCTCTCTTAGGTCAAAACATACTTATTCTTTTTTCTTCCTTTCAGTGTACCAAAGGCTTATCAGATCAGGAAATGGAAACTGATAGGGCTTGGGTGGCTTTTCTCCAGGTCGTACAGCCAGTTAGTGAGAAAGACTGGATTGGAATCCAGGTCTGCGGGTACACGGTGCTCAGTCCACTACGAGAGTCAGAGAGTGCTGCACCGAGAGAGGGTGTGTCCAAGGTAAAAAAAAAAACAAAACAACCATTAATACTAGTCATTTCACCTACGTGCAGTAAGTACTTAAAGTTTTCTGAGTGCTTTGGTATTTCATTTTCAACTCATGAAAGTTTTCAGCGTAAACCGTATCTCAGATAAGAAAATTGAACCACGAAAAGATTATATGACTTATCTGAGGAAACACACTGAGGAAATGGCATGGATGTTGTTTTCCTCCACCACCGTTTCTGCTTTTCCCCACCAGACTACGCGACAAGCCTAGCGTTATCCAACATTATTTGTTTCTTTAGTGACCACTCTTTCCCACCCTGTATTAGTTACCTGTTGCCACATAAGAACTGACTTCACAACTTAGTGGCTTAAAATAACAAACACACTAACTCACTGTTTCTGTGGGTCAGGAGTCCAGGTGCCACTCATCTGGGGGGCTCTGACTCAAAACAAGGCTGCAGTCAGGTGTCAGCTGGGGCTGCAGGCTCAGCCGAAAGCTCAACTGGGGGATGACTTGCTTCCCAGCTGTTGGGAGGCTTCAGTTCCTCCCTGGCTCTTGGCTGGAGGCCTCTCTCAGTCCCTGCCTGGCTTTCCTCGGAGGGAGCACCCGAGAGAACAAGACCTGGGAGCCCCACAAGACCCAAGCCCCAAATCCTGTGACCTAATCTTGGAAGTGACATCCCATCACTCTTGCCGTGTCCTATTCATTAGAAGCAAGTCAGAAGGCCCAGCCCACAGCCAACCAGAAGAGATGGCAAAAGGGTCTGACGATCAGCAGACCACAAACACCTGAGCCGTTCCCGAGGCTGCCTATCACCTATCACGTGTCCCAAATTAAAATCCACCTTCAAGAAGCCTAAGGTGAAATAACTCTAGAGCTTAAGTTTATTACCCTTCAGTTTTTAAGGAAAAATAGGGTTTTTTTAATCGTAAAGCAAAGAGGATTATTCATCCCAAAATTATAGCTGGCAGCGTGTTTGATATTTTGAAACCGTTGTGCAAAGAGGACACGTATCCCAGAGGGACCGATCTGAGAGTCAGCCATCCATCTCTCCCTCTCTTCAGAGCATGCTAATTTCATAGTTGGGACTTTTTTCCATGTGAACTGAAAGTCTGGCCTTCCAGACAGCAGGAGTGAATAACACCGCTGGCGTGTCAGAAATTGCTACTGACATTTCAATTTTGCTTAATTTTTTTCTCTTTCTTTGATAGTATTATGGAGAAAATTTACATTTGAATAAAAAGCAAATAGTGCATGTCAGAGTAAGCATCGGGGAATGTCAAATTGTTTTTTTCCAATTACAACTCTATTTCAAATAGGGTAATGCAATTAAAGGATAATTACTAGAAGCACAAAGCCAAGGTTACGATCAGAAATGGTTACCCTTTCACTTTAAGCCCTGTCTTGCTAAATAAAATACTCCTGAGGGGCAAGTTACTATTTGAAAATAGAATACACTCATCCAGGAACAACCAAATACTCCACAGTATTGACCAAAACATCTATGTGTGCATAAATGCAAGTGTTTAAAAGAGATGAAAAGACACTAAAGGTGAGCCACATTTTCCTTGGCTTCGTCACTCTGATTAATAATGTGATAAAGTAGCTGTAGGATGCAATATTAATTAACAATATATGAGTTGCATTTTATTGCCAATAACATAACAAGCCCTGAAATAGTAGTCAGACTAAACTGCTGACGTGGGCTTTTCTGCAAACTGAGCTGTAGTTTGATTTCTCATTTGTCCAAGTGAAGCATCAGCAGCTGAGTAAAACCAATTACCACAAAGCCCACCAAGCCCTCGGCAGCAACTTAGTGCATCCAAGCTTTGCCCAAATATTATTACTTTCAAATTAGAGCCTTGGCCTGGGATGGGGAACTGAAGAATTTCCATGGCTGAAAATAATTCAGTATGGCAGTCTCATTGTGTAGTACTTTGCAGAGGCAAATAGAAAGCAAAGGCTCCCTTCAACTTAGAGACATCTTAAGTCCATGGCTGTCCACTTCTGGAAGGCAAGCCTGGAAGTAGGAAAGTCAGGTATGAAAAGAGAGGCATTTTCCTAACTCCCTCAAGTAAAAAAAAAATGTTGTCAGAAAATTTCTGGGTCATAGTGTTCATTTTTGAGGGGAAGTGCTGATTTGGGTGCAGGGCACTTTAAGAAAAAAATGCAAGACCAAGAAGGGAAAGGACTGAAGCCTAGACAATGGGTGGCATCTCACCTCACTGTGTATGTAGAGAGAAACCCCATGGCACAAAAATCCACCAGGTAAAGAGAGAATGTTGAGTTAACATACGATATGAGGAATTAAGACAAGCATGGCAGGTTCCTGGAGAAGCTTGTTGTCCCCAGCATCCCTTCACTTCCCATTTTCTCTCTCTGTCTCAGTCTGTCCATCTGTCTCTCCCTCCCTCCCTCTCATGTAGTTACCGTCATTTTCTATTCCCTTGTCTTGCTCAGTTTCTTTCACAGCACTTGTCACTACTCTAAATTACATTTCAGGTAGTTGATTTATTCACTCACTTCTTCACTGCCCATATCCCCACCAAAATGTAAACTCCATGAGGTCAGGGGATGTGTCTGTCTGTGCATTGCAGAACAGTGCCTGGCACATAGTAGGCACAGAAATAGTTGAATCAAAGAATGAACCCATTCGCTGAACTTACAGTTACCAAATGTCCAGTGTCTAAGAGCAAAGGATTCAAAGGTGATGATCATCGTAACTATCGTTCATTGGAGTTTACTAAGTGCCCTCCGTGAGCTAAGCGCTTCACGTATCACAGCCTGTTTAGTCTCACAACAACTCTGCCAAGCATGTGTTTGTTTGTTTTTTTCAAATAAGGACATAGAGACTCAAAGAGCTTGGTTTACTTAATGCCACATAGCTAGAAAGAGGTAAATCCAGGAATTAAGTGGTGTTTGCCACTCCGACTGCAGGCTTTGTTGTCTTCAAAGATGAATAAGGTACAAATGTCCTCCCTGAGAAGCTCACAGATTTGTCCTTTGGGTCTGAAGTGTCATTGTCTTAGAAGTATCTTGGCCTGGCTTGGCCAGAGGGAGAATCCAGCAATGAGTCCTAAAGAACCAAAGATGGGCATTTGCCACTCTGGGAACTTCAGGAATGCCCTCTCTCCTGGCAGGACCTGGGGTTCCACACTGCTTTGCCTGGGCGAGGTCAGATGCTGCTAGAGGTTCGTGAGACCAGCATATATTCTCACATTCCTGGTTTCAGGTCTGTATGTGAGCCCAGCAGCTGTCAGAGATCCTATTTACTTTTAATAAGTCTAACAAATGGATGATAAATAAGTGATGAGTCTTCTGCCTCAGTGAATCCAGCAGGGGCAGAACCAGCCAGGTGCCTGGGAAGCCAAACTCTTTCCCAGCATTTATAACTGAATTCTAAACAGCCGACACCAAACTCCACAGTCAGTTCAGATCACAGAGTTTCTATGTATTTTACAGGTCACACAACTAACTATTCCTCTCTCTGGTCCCCTGGATTAAAGGAAGCCCCTCAGCCTATTCATTCTATGAATTTAAAAAAGGATTTAAAAAGGTCTCTCTCAGTTACAATGTCATTCATGTCCTTTGACCAAGAAGAGTTAGAGAAAAACTTCAGGACTGATCTGAGGGACACCGAGCCCAGGTTCCATTAAAGTATATTAATGCCAAGGTCTGTGCAATTAGCGAAAAGTCAATTCCCATTACTAGTTAACACTATTGAATATCTGCTTTCTTTAATAAAAAGCCATGTCCAGTACAAAGAGAATAAATCAATAGGTTGGCTGCATTTAGATCTATTCTGCTTTCTTCTAAATGCACAGAGAAACTCCCTGTCAGAGCGCCCCTGTCTGTCTGCCAAGCCCCGTCTGAGAGCTGGCAGCCAGCCCTGACGTCTTTGCCTGGAATCGTTCATTAGCACGATCTTGCCTTAGCTCTCATTTCTCTAATCAGAAAATTTGAGTTTTACCCTGTGCTTACAAAACCCTCTATTTGAGCTTACCCTTGATCTGTCTCTGATTTGGACTTGTTCAGAAAACAAGCCATCAGCAGCTATGGATACACTCTGAACCCCTGCACTGGCTAGCATCAGCCCTCCCTCAAGCGAGGGGACCGTGGGGCGGAAACAACCTGTTACAAGGGGCCGAAGAACCTTCAGGGTCTGAAGGAGTTTTTTCCCTGCAGGTACACGCTTTCCACTGTTTTACAGCCGGTTAACCCTATCTGCTGCCAACTTTAGAAGCAACTGGAAGGTTCCAGATTTTCAGTTGTGAAGAGCAAAATAAGATGCACCTGTCCCTTGAAGAGTCTTAGTCCTCTGCTTTCCCAGGACCACACGCAGAGGAAGAACACATTCACCCCCCTGCATGGAGGCTGCCCCCCTGTAGCTGAGCCTGGTTACCCATCTTCTTCGGTATGGCCCACAAGAAGGGGAAACCTGTTCAGCCACTGCTCTCATTATAGTGCTAATACTTAGTTTATTACAGATTAAAAGGACCCATTGAACCCCACTGTCTCTCATGTACTTGTTGATTATATGTAAGTTACCCCAGAGTTGGAATATTGTATTCCCATTGAAGTGAATTATACAGGGTCCGGAGCACACTAATGCCTGCTTGAGTGTGGTGGGTAAGGTAATAATATGGGTGTAATAATTTATAGTTTTAATGTGGACACTTTGGCTAAAATGTCACTCAAGGCACGCTTGAGTGTGATATTGTTATGTTACAAAACTACATACTTACAATTTTGTAATAAGAGTTTGTAATTAAAAGGGGTGTTATTTGTGCCAGACACTGTATTTCCCCAAATTATTTTATTTACCCATATGCTCAGTCTTTGAATGAAAAAGGATTGATATCATTTTCTTTAGCTCAGTTTCACCATGCAAAATTATATGATATTCCCCCTTTTTAAATCTTTGGGTCCGTATTATTATCCGTTGGTCTGTATTCACTCACTTGATATTCCTGCACCCTCTCTTCTTTCCTAGAGTGTATGTGGGGAGGGATCCGTGGGCTCGGTGGCCATGGTATCTCGGGTCATGGTTTCAGTGAAAGAAAATATTTGTATCCCATTCTTTTCAAGATTCAGCTAATTAGGATAGATTGCTCTAGGTTTTTCAATCGCTTCGAGTCCTTTATTTCTCCAACCAAGAAAGTGGACAGTTCTACAGGGGTGCGAGCTGGCCGAGTCTCTCTCTGCTTATTCCTTCGTGCCTCTTGCCGTGGTCACCTTCCTCACCCTCAGGTCCAGTCGGCCGTGTCAGATGATCACAACTGAGGCCCCGCACCCCGAGGCCACTGACGTCGCCCACTGAGGTTGCAGAGTTAAAGGAATGAACTCCCTGCACCACTTCACGGAGCAGCTCATGGGGTTGGAATAACTGAAGCACACAGTGGCGGGTTGCAGCATCCTAATACAAGGCAGGGAGGTGTTCAATTGTGAGGAGACGTTTATGGCTGCACAAATCGTCCGTTTTCCTTCACATTCAAGATTATAGATTTTGAAAAGACAGGTTTATTAGGTGACCAGGAAAGAGCTAGAAGTCATCCGATAGCTCCTTACCATGTTTCTTTCTTTCTGGCAGCCACAGCCGTGAAGGTCGAACTGTGCGGTTTTAGTGGGTGCAAGATCGACGCAGGACACAGGAGGCGCTATGCCGCTGGGACCAACAGGAAAGTTTTCCAGTTTCTTAATGCCAAATGCAAGCCAACATTCCTTTCCAAGAGGGGCCCTCAACAGATAAATTGGACTGTCCTCTAGAGACGAAAGCCCAAAAAGGGACCACTGGGAGAAATTCAAAAGAAAAGAACCTGTCGTGCAGTCAAAGTCCAGAGGACTTTCACTGGTGCCTCTCGTCCTTGCCAAGAGGACTCAGAACCCCGAAGGTAGGAAAGCTCAATGGCCACAAGCTATCAGGGCTGCCAAGTCAGCAAAAAGGCCTAAACAAGCACCTGAAGAGACAGCAATGGCTGCTGCTAAGTCTCCCACAAAGCCCGTGCCTAAACCAACGATCGTGAAGCCTGTGACATTTTCTGCACCCTGTATTGGTGGGAAATGCTAAATTGGTAGATCAAATTTTTAAATAAATACCTATTTTTAAAAAGGCATCAGACAGGCCAGCAGAATGTCCCCAGTAGGTCAGATGCCAAAGAGATACTGACTAAGATGAGTGACTAGATCAAGGGACCACTAATCTTCGTCATCCCAAGTAGAGGAAGGCTGTCTACCTGGCCAGAAGCAGTGACTAAATTCCCATTCTGGGATGGAGTTCACAAAGCGATAAGCAGACATTGTCAAAAAAATTAATACAGGATGAAGTACGGTAATGAATGTTGGGAAATGAATAAATGCAGTCCCAAGCAATCTGTCTGTGTGATGCTGATACAGAAAAACTGCCTCTTATGGGTTTGGCAGTTGTCTTTGGTCCTTTAGTGAATCCGGCTGTGATAACCCTGAAAAACATAGCAGGAGGCAGAACTGGATTAAACAACTTCACTTTTACAAAATATAAAGAGATGTTTAAGAAGTTGAAACTTCACAAAATTGCCACACCTGCTGCAACTCTTAGGAAACATCAAGCAGCCAACTTTTCTTGCCTTCGAGGAGGGGCGGGAGAAGGGGGGCTAGGAGGGCTGTCAGAGATGTTCCCCACCCGGCAGGTGCTGCTGAGGGCCACCTTTAGTAGGAGGCTAAAGTTGCCAAGCCAGAGCTGGCAGCGGTGGCTCCATAAAATGAGCACAGAATGGAATGCACTCTGACTTTGGAGTTCAAGTGCATGTTGAGATTTTTATCTGAAATGGATTCTGATTAATATCAATTTGGACAAAAGGAGAGAAACACTCCCGGATGTGTTTATACTTGTTGACGTGTATAAGGGATACACCTTAAATGTGAGTCATACCCTGGAAGAAAGGACTATTGAGAAGTGCACAGCACTGACACAGTTTTACCCAGAAAGTCGATGTTCCATTTGTTTCATCGACTCGTCCAATCCCTCTGCAATCAGAAGAGCAAGTTTTGGTTGAGGGCCCTCCACCCTTCCCACAACACTTTGTTCTTTTTCGTTATTGACTCAGTTTTTCACTCTGACACTATTTTCTAATCATTTTGGAAATGGACATACCTTCCATGGATGTTTGAAGCCTTGCCACTAATATGGAGAGAGAGAGGGTTGCGTTCCATGCTCTGAAGAGAGCATTGCGTCCAATGCCATGGACATCGCACCCACAGGCAAGAACACAGCAAAGGAAGTCCACCCCTCGGTGGATGATACCAGATACCTACCTACTGCCCTCGTTGTGAAACCAGAGCCTTTGCCTTCAGCCAAGTCAGGTGTCTCCGTGGAGACAAGACAGGATTGCAAACTGTTTAGATTTGGAGCGTAGCTGGATACGCCAAGAAGAAACAGGCTTTTCTACTTCTCTGCTCTTAGCTTAGATTCTTCATCCCCGGGATAGACAATCTTACATCATCTATTCTTCCTTCCATGATTTCTTACCAGAAATTCTCTTAAAGGGTATAAATAACAGCTTCCCGTCCCACACAGAGTAAAAGCAAACTCTCTGCAAGGTCCTCATCATCGAGACACCAGCCAAACACCCACCCACCCTCCTTATTCTTTCTTCAACCTCCAGGCACCCTGGTCTGTGTGTTAGTCCCTGAGCACACTGGGCATTCTACTGCTTCAGGGCCTCTGCACTGGCTCCCCGCTCTGTGTGGGTCACTCCCTATGCAGTGGACACTTGGTGAAGTCAGCTCTTAAAGGTCACTCTCTTAGTAGAGACATCTGAGCTCCCTTACTTAAAAATTTTACCTCCCCCACCTCCCAAGCAATTCCTATCCTCTTTCCTAACACATCATATAATTCACTTTTTCAACCTTATTTAGTCTGGCTCTCCAATGCAATGGAAACTCCATGAAGACAATGTTGACATTTGTGTCTATGTCCTTGGTGCCTAGAACAAAGCCTGATGTGTAGTAAGGGCTCAATAAATATTTATTAAATTAGTGAATTCATGCATGAGTAAATGAATAGCAATTATTTACCATAGGAATTTTCCATCTCTCCTTCATTCACATGTAAAGGCCAGGTCTATTCTTTTCTTTTTTTTTTAAACAACATGTCTTTTTAAAAAAAAATATTTTATTTATTTATCTTTTAGAGAGGAAGGGAAAGAGAGGAGAGAAATATCAATGTATGGTTGCCTCTCGTGGGTCCCCTGCTGGGAACTGGCCTGCAACCCAGGCATGTGCCCTGACTGGGAATCGAACTGAGATCGTGTGGTTCTCAGGCCCGCGCTCAATCCACTGAGCTACACCAGCCAGGGCAAGGCCAGGTCTTTTCATTGGCCCCTGGATGCATCAACACCATGATCTTCATTGTGAATGGCCACTAGCTCTTGCCGTGTTGCCAAGCCTTATGTGACATGTCATACATGTGTTATCTTATTTAATCTTCACAACCAGCCCCTGAGCTGAGTGTGATCATCCCTGGTTTTCAATGAATAAATGATGAACCAAGGAGATCGAGTAACCTGCCGACGCTGGCATATTAGCATGAGGTGAAGCGCAAACACAAGTTGAAGTTTGTCTAACACAATGGGTCTCAACCGGAGGGTAATTTTGCACCCTCTCCCTGGACACTTGGTAATGTCTGGATTCGTTTTTCATTGTTAGAACTGAGGAGTTGCTACTGACATCTAGTGGGCAGATAAATGTCAGAGATGCTGCCAAACTTCCCACAATGCACAGGCCAGCTCTCCCACAGTGAAGAATTATCCAGCCCCAAAGGTCAATTGTGCTGAGGTTGAGAAACCCTGGTCTAACTCCATAAACTGTTTTTAGTCACTTTGCAGTTTTGCTTGATTAGTTGCCAGTGGCCGTGAAAAGGGTATCAACCCTTTTGTGAAGCAATAAGACAGTATTCCTTGAGGGTGCCAAATGCTTTCATATCTTTTGACCCCGTGATACTATTTATGTAAATCTGGCCTCAGGAAATAATACGAACATGGAAAATGTCCACAGATATTTATCATGACATTATTTGTTAACAGCAAAAGTAGGAAACCACCTAATGTCTGCTAATCAGGGAATCATTAAGTAAACTCTGGAATATCCACTTGTTGGAACATTAGGCAGCCATTAAAATGATATTTTTAAGAATTTATAAAGAGATGGGAAAATGTCTACATAGAAACAGCAAATTTTAAAAAGTAGGTTTCTGCCCTGGCTGGCGTGGCTAAGTGGATTGAGTACTGGCCTGTGAACCAAAGGGTCACCGGTTCGATTCCCAGTCAGGGCACATGATAGGTTGGAGGCCAAGTTCCCAGAGAGGGGCGTGCAAGAGGCAACCACACATTGATGACTCTCTCCTTTTCTTTCTTCCACCCTTCCTCTCTGTCTAAAAAATAAATAAATAAAATCTTTTAACGAATAAAAATTAGGTTTCTAAATTATATATGTAGTATAACTAAAAATGACAAAAATTATACATACATAAAGGTGAAGCAGAAATAAACTAAAATATTAATAGTGCAATAGGACAAAGCCTGATTAATTCCTGTCTTTCCCAAAGATTTTATTTATTTTATCTTTAGAGGGGAAGGGAAGGAGGGAGGGAGAGAAATATTGATGTATGGTTGCCTCTCATGTGTCCCCTGCTGGGAACTGGCCTACAACCCAGGCATGTGCCCTGATTGGTAAGAACAAAGAAAGGTTCTTGGGCAGCTGTCCCTAAAGTGAACTTGAGACCTGTCATGGCACATTTGTCTCTTATATGGATTTATCAACTGTGTTTATTAGTGTTTATTATTTATTTTTCCTTTTAGGTAATAAAAGGGAGAGAAATGTGTTACATTGTGGTAGCTGGAGCTAGCTTCGTCTTTGCTAGTTCATAGCTACCAAAAACATCTTATTCACTTATCTTAAATTTGTTTTTTAATGTTTTAAAAACGTAAGAACTCCGTTTGGAACCAGGCCTGCTGTCAGGTAGTTGCTGTTTGGGGCCCCGAGGGGCACGTGGTGGCAGGATGCGCGTGGGTGACCTGCTCAGTGTGGACATCCGAAACCCAGGGCCATGAGGCCAGGGAGTAAGAGCTGGAGCTCTGGACTCAGACAGGCCTTGATTCAAACCCCAGCGCCGCCCTCTCTAGAACATCCTTGAGTGAGTTCTTCACCCTTCTGCGCCCTCTGTGGATCCCAAGCCTCTGTTTAAAACCTCTACGAAATGCTGTTAACACGTGACAGACTCCACGCTCTGCGAATACTAGGACTTGGGACCATTCACTTGAAAACTGTCCCACCACCAGCTTAGTTCTTCATCCC
Source organism: Sturnira hondurensis (assembly GCF_014824575.4). Taxonomy (NCBI): domain Eukaryota; kingdom Metazoa; phylum Chordata; class Mammalia; order Chiroptera; family Phyllostomidae; genus Sturnira; species Sturnira hondurensis. The sequence goes on from NW_028075269.1 coordinate 8,056,704, forward strand.
CATCCTCCGCCCCACTTTCCAGAAGATGTCTTTAATCTCAAGAAAACTTGATAGGGCTCCATCTACGAAAGCCTCATCCAAGACAGTTCACCTTTGGGCTTTTAAAAAAATTAAACCTGCCTTCACCCTGTGGACTGATGGGGATAAGGCCTGGCTTTCTGGCCGTCTTCGGAATGCAGCCTAGAACGAGTGAAAAGCAAAAACAAAGCAGCCCCAGAGAGAGCATCCTCACTTACTCAGACACTATTTGGGAAACGAAAGAACACGGAACTCGGTTATTTAATTAACCCTCAGAGTCTCTGCAACGCAAACATTTTCTCTGTAAAGCCCTGAGACCTCTCCTGTTTCCAACCAGCAGGACTTTATTTCTGCCTCTCCTGCTATTCTCTTTGCTCTTGAACCTCCTGTAATGCATCGGTAGATGACTTGTTTGCACAGAGGGACAGGATTTTCCCTCCCCCGAAAAATTCTTTAGGCATTAGAAATGTTCTGTCTTATCAATTTTCCATGTACTGGCCCTCTATTCCCTAATGGCACTGGATTGGTACACACCGCAGACACTGGCCCGGAAACAAAAGAAAAAGCAAGAAGATAGAGATACACACAGCCGGGCTCCTGGGCTATTCCCAGAGTGTCCCACTGACAATGCTGTGTGGAAGGGAAATTGTTCTATCAGCGACTGTGTTAGATTCATGACCCCACCACAACCTTGAATTGGCCTTTAGTTGTCGCTGATGGGAACTGAAGAACAGCGCCTGTCGACATGATTGCTACTCTCCAATGAATCAGAACATACAGGGCGAGGAGCAGCACATTAAACCAGCTACAGAAATATATCACTGCACTTTTATATAGATGTATTGCTTTTGCCCAGGCATATAAATGATTGGGCCAGCCACTTATTTTTTTTCAAGGACTATAAATTTAAAATAAGCTAAGGGTTTTAAAATTATGTTCTTTTTTAAAAAAAATCAAGGTAGCTATTTTAAGGCAACAGTCAAATATTTAAAGATCATCTTATGTGGATATTTCAGCCTCTGTCATTGGAGGGGGGAATCAGCTCTTGCCACCGGCACTCAGGTTACTTAACACGGGCATCAACTTATCATGCGTTGCCATTTGCTAACTGATCTTTTTAGAAAAGCAACTGTTTCCCAAATTCACTTCCCTGCCTGCTTCCTGAAGAAAGTATAACTCACAGGTTTCAGTTGGGATTTAAACTGATAGCAAGCATTCCTACCAGCCTGGAACATGGCGCTGTGAGGATTAGGGTTTTCAGAGAAAGCTAAGAGGTGATGGGTTCCATTGAGACTGAGCATACATGTGAAGCCTCCCAGAGGCGCATATACACACTCTCACTTATAAGCAAAATGTTTCATTTTACTTCAAGGACTCACACACTTTCTGAAGCGCCCCCCTCCCCACCGTGGAGGCCAGGTTGAGATTCCCTGCCTTTCAGGTTATCTTATAAAAAGCTCTAAAGTTGTGATATACTAGGATGAAATGATGAGCTGTCAAACATGTCTCAAGTGGTTAGTAACTAATAATAGGTAAAGTATAGGTGTTTGCACATAATTTACTTCTTAGAAGTAGGTCCAGTGGAGAAGATTCCAAGGTTTTTCCTATGACAGCATCAGTTTTACTCGTTGCCATAGGTAATAAGACCTCCGGAGGTCTAACCCCCCGCCTACCTCCCTCACATCACCTCTTAACACTTTTCTCCTCACCCCGAACACTCCAGCCACATGACCTCCTTTCTAAATTCCAGCTCACCAAGTTCTTTCCTGCCTTGGGTTATTTTTAACGCTGGGCAAGCATTTTTAATGTTCTAGGCACAGTTCGAACAAGGCCACAATATCTGTCTTTTGTGGGTCTTATATTCTGTGGATGGAAACAGGCAATAGATGCATGAATAAATCTATAAGGTTGATCGTTTCAAATGTTAGGAAGCAATTACAATAGGATGATGATGGGCAGAGAGTGACGAATGGGTGGCCACTTCATGCCTTTTTGAGAAGATGTTAGCTGAAATGGGAGACATGAGAAAGAGCTGCAGGTTAACGAAAACACTTTTCAGCGGCAAGTGCAAATGCCCCAAGGCTGGAAAGCACTTGGTAGTTGGGAAGGTCAGACAGGAGGCCACACAGCAGCTGCTATGCTCTCTGAAGGAGAAACTCACAGACCTATGCTGCTGACAAAGGCATTGATAATGCCATAGCAGTTGTGGTCATTACAAACATAGTGTTTTATTTCCCTACAATAATTTGGAGTTTTTGTCAAAATGTGGATAGGCAAATGGAGGTTATTTGAGACATAATTTCCTGTGGAGTACCATGAGACATGGCGTAGGTAAGTGGTTTGCTCAGAGTCACACAGCTAGCTAATAAGTTAGCTTAGTAGAAGATACCAAAGGGAAGGCCTGGCTTCTGCAGTTGCAGGGTGATGTTCTCACATCATACCATCCTGCCTCCAAATCATCTTTACATAACTTACCAAAGGTTAATTTTCTTGAAAACTCATCTGGAGCTTGGTTGCTTATGCAACTATGGCCCAAAGGCACACCATCATTACATGGTTTTAAGCTTTTATGAACTTTTGTTAAACATCCAATAAAAAAGGAGGATAGTATAAGCAGCCTCTGGGACAACTCCAAGCGGTTCAACATTCGCATCATAGGGGTGCCAGAAGGAGAAAAGAAAGAGCAAGCAATTGAAAATTTAGAGGCTTCTGGTCAAATGGAGGTGTAGGTAGACAGGCCTCACCTCACTGAACAACTATAAGAAGGAACACAACTAACTTAAAAATGAACACCACTCGGAACTGCCAGAAAATCACCCAGAAAAACACCCAGAACTGTGCAGAAGTCTGATAATCGAGGATTTAAAAAATCGATATTCATCCGGACAGGTAGGAAGGGCAGAGATGGGGAGTTAAGGCAGAGAGGACTCAGGTGGTGATGGCAAGCTGGGGGCAGAGAGTAGGTGAGGCACGGCCAGCAGAAGGGCAGCCCCACATTCACGTGTGGTGGATGAAAGTCGGGGAAACACCTTGTGAGCGAGTGAGCCCAGCCCCAAGCCAGACCAGACCACACAGCCCAGGGCTCCAGCACTGGAAAAAAGAAAGCCTCATAGAACTTTTGACTGTATAAACCCAGTGGAGGTTGGGGCTGCAGAAGACACTGCAGGAGAGCCTAGAGTGTACGTAAACCCACCTACCCTCAGAACCACAATCAGGACAGCAGCTGAAGGGACACCAGTTGCACACAAGAAGTGGGTGAAGTGGGTAAAGGACTGGAAACAGGGTGTGGGCCAGATAAGCCCCCAGATTGCTTCCTCTTCGACCCCTCCTCCACACACTGAGCCATGGTTGCCCCACCCTGGCATGCAAGGCTCCACCCCATACAACTTAATAGTTGCACTAAAATGTAATCAAAGTGGCTCCATCAAGTACATAGACACAGGGATGCTGCCAAAATCAGGAGGCAAAGAAATATGGCCCAAGTGAAGGAACAGAACAGAACTCCAGAAAAAGAACTAAGCAATGTGGAGACAGCCAACCTATCAGATGGAGTTCTGAACCTATGCAGAGTTCAAAACACTGGTGGTTAGAATACTCAAAGATCTGATTGAATATGGCAAAATCATTAGGGAAGAAATGAAGGCTCTACTAAGGGAAATAAAGAAAAATCCACAGGAAACCAACAGTGAAGAGAAGGAAGCCAGGATTCAAATCAACGAGTTGGAACATCAGGGAGAAATAAACATTAGGACAGAACAAAATGAAGAAATAGAATTTTTTTTAAAAATGAGGAGAGTTGAAGAGGACTCTGGGACATCTCCTAAAGGGCCAACATCTGAGTCATAGGGATGCCAGAAGCAGAAGAAGAAGAGCAAGAAATTGGAAATCTCTTTGAAAAAATAATGAAAGAAAAATTCCCCAGTTTGGTGAGGGAAATAGACATGCTAGTCCAGGAAGCACAGAGTCCCACACAACATGCATGCAAAAAGGCCCACTCCAAGATACATCATAATTAAAATGCCAAAGGTTAAATACAAAGAGAGGATCTTAAAAGCAGCAAGAGAAAAGAAGTTAGTTACCTACAGGGGAGTTCCCAGAAGACTATCAGCTGATTTCTCAGAAGAAACATTGCAGGCTAGAAGAAATAGATGAGAAATATTCAAAGTCATGAAAAGCAGAGACTTACAGCCAAGATTGCTTAACTCAGCAAAGTTAGCATTTAGAATTGAAGGGCAGATGCAGAGCTTCCCATACAAGAAAAAAACTAAAGGAGTTCATCATCACCAAACCATTATTATATAAAATATTAAGGGAACTTATTTCAGAAAAAGATCAAAACTATGAACAATGAAATGGCAAAAAATACATATCCATCAATGAGTGAATCTAAAAAACAAACTAAGCAAACAAGAACAGAGACAGAATCATGTACAAAGAGTGTTTTGATGGTTGCCAGATGGGAGGGGGATGTGGAAGAATGGGTGAGGAGGTGAGGGAATTAAGAAGTACAAATATGTAGTTACAAAATAGCCATGGAATTATACCACAGTATAGGAAATGAAATAGCCAAAGAACTTATACACATGACCCATGGACATGAATAATGGTGTGGAGATTTCTTGAGGGGGTGGAGGGTTCTAGATGGAGGGGGGTAATGGGGGGAAAATTAGGACCACTGTAATAGCATAATCAATAATATATAATTTTAAAAAACACACAAAAAATCTAGCTCAGGGTTCCTGATTTCTTGGCTTCATGTTTAGCTAAAGGTAAGCTAAAAATCTCTCACTCTTAAAGGAAACCAAACAGCACTATCCCTCTGAGCCAAGCATTGAAATCAATGAGACAGTTACAGGCTCACCTGCCTCTGGTCGGGCCAAAGTTGGGACAGACAGCCTCCCAGTACTGGATGTCCACTCAAGGGCCATTCTGTCTTTTTTGTGAATCATTTATTCCCATCGTTCTTTTTCATTGTTGCATCATGCTTTCGGTTCTTTTATCACTCCATTTTTACGAGTTTTTTGTGTTTTTAGGCGAATCAGCCCATTTCAGTATATGTTGCAAATATTTTTTCTTAGTTTGTGAGTTATTTTTTGACCTTTTAAAATGTGTTTCTTGCCCTGAGAAATTTTAACTTAACTTCATGTAGACAAATGTATCCATTTTTTTTTTTGCCTCTAAATCTTATTACATAGTACTTCAGTGCCAAGGAAATTAAGAAGTTACTCTAGGATATTTTACACCTGAGGGAGCATAGGAAAGTAGAAAAACTCAAAGGTTATGTAATTAGGTGGATTTTATTCCCACCTAGTTCATTTTCATCATTTTCACTGTCAGACCTTTGGCAAAGTATTTAACCTTTCAGAGCCTAGTTTTAGTCATCAGTAAAGTGGGATGGTAAAATGTACCTTGTGCTGTCATAAGGATTCGAAATGCTTATTTCAATGCTCAGCACTAGGAAAATATTATCATTATTATTACTTTCATAATACATCTAATTCTGATCATTTTTGAAATATTTTACTTATTTAGTTTTAGAGAGAGGGGGTGGGAGGGAGAAAGAGATAGACAAAAACATCAATGTTAGAGAGAAACATCGATCAGTTGCCTCCTCTATGTACCCCGACTGGGGACAGAACCCACAACCTGGCATGTGCCCCGACTGGGATTCAAACCAGTGAGTTTTCATGTCAGAGTACAATGCCTAATTGATTGAGCCACACCAGTCAGGGCTAATTCCGATAATTTAATGAAAATCTCAAAAGATTTATCTGGTCTTTTGTTCTCAACATTATCTTACCAAGACTCCAGCGCTCCAGAACCTGAGAGATTTTCACCCATTCACCTGCATGTTCATTAAAATTGTTCTCTTCACTTCTTGAAAAGCTTTATCTTTTGAAATGCTCTCTTGTTCTGCAACAAATCTAGAGAAAGTTGTGAGGATGAAGAAGTTAACATCCATAAGGCATGCTGAGGTGAAGGATAACAGCATCAAAATGAGCGCCACAAAGGCTTCTAATTAACCCAATGTATTATCACCTTATCTCTCTGGAAGCCCTTTCCTGCTGCCCAGCCCCAAGTTCAAAGTTTTCTGGTCGTTCCCGAAAGACACATATTCTGCAAAACCAGGAATCTTTCAGCTACTCCTGGTTATTGTCAGTTCCACAAAGGTACTCATTGGAATTTCTATGGTCAAATGTGCTCTTCCTTAACTGACAATTCCTGTTCAGTTTCCCTGTGAAACAAAACAGATGCCCATAGGGAAGTCTGGCGACACCCTTGCTTTCAATACCACTCAAAGCATACACAACCAAGACTATGCCCCTAACCCTTTGGCAGCTGCTTCTAAATTATGTGAACATGATGAAGCTCCCATCTACCAGTAAGTCAATTCGGTGGAGGTACTTCCTTACAGAGTACAGATGTCTTGCAGAGCAAGGGGAAAAAAAGTCTAAGTGCCCCATGGATCGGCATGGATTTTCTTCTAGTTCACTGATGTTTGTTTTTCTTGTTGCCTTATTCCCAAGGGGGTGATTTGCACACAGTCGTCCTCCCACCCGTTTGCAAATCCTTCAGCCCATGCAACTGGGCAGAGGGGAAGTGGCAAATGAAAGGCAACTCACTTCCACCTTGGCTGTGATCTGAACGCCACACTCACAGATACACTATTTCAGGAGTTCGTCATCAAGGGGATAGGCACCACCCTTAAGTGGGACCATTTTTTGTTGTCGTGATAATTGAAGAGTACCACTGACAGTTCTGGGATCGTATAATAAAAAGTAAATACTGGTTCTTTGCCCAAGTTTCCTGACACGGAGGCCATAAAATCCTCGGAATCTCCTGAGAAATGAATGTCTTTTGTATTCTAATGAGATGAATCTTAGGCAAGAGTGTGGGGGATAACTTGGGGGTATGGAGTCCCTAATAGCTTTAGGATGGAGGGTAGTTGCCGGAAAGACAAGCCATGATTGGAGAGTTGGAACTTTCAGCCCACTTTGCACCTGGGGAAAGCTCCAACCCCACCTCTGGGGAAAGGAGACGAGCTGGAGATTGAGGCTGATCACCCATGGCCATGATTAAGTTATTCATGCCTATATAATGAAACCCCTAAGCAATGGGGTTTGGAGAGCTTCTGAGCTGGTGAACACATTTCCGTCCAGAAGGGTGGCATGACCAGAAAGGGCCAGGAAGCTCTGCACCCCTCCTCAACCATATCTTGCCAAATTCATCTCTTCTGTTTATCTGTTCCTAAGTTGCATTCTTAATACTAAACCTGTGATAATGAATACAGCATTTTCCTGAGTTCTGTGAGTCATTCTGATACAGAACAGAAGGACCAGGGCCAAGAGGGGGGTCACAATATACTATTACCGAAAGTACCCCCCAGGTTCCTCACGTCCGCCGCCTTAGGAAAGACGTCTCTCAATGCCAGATATTTGTGAAAAGGAAAGGAAATGTTTATTTAAAGCTATACAGACTTAAAGTAGTGACCTAATGTCTTCATTAAAATATCAAAGTCCTATGGGATACCCATAGACACCCACAGTGCTTCCTTCTCCCCCTGCCCTAATTTTGGGTACCATAACTCAGGAAAAAAGTAAGGTGTTCATGATTCAGGTTGCAGGCACAATCAGCTGGGTCGCCGTCCAGACAGGATCTCTAATTAATTCAAAGCCATGTGGCAACTTCTCATGGCCTACTGGCAAGCATTCTTTCACCCTTCTTCCAGGCAAAGTCTCTCCTGCTTCCTAGGCCATGTGGCCAAAGGGAGCACCCCAAAGCCGTGTGGTCCTTTTCTACCAAAGCTGCAGGAGGCCGCCCCTCTGCCAAAGCCGAGTGGCAGTTCTCTGCTAAAGCTGCATGGTGATTCTCTCCACCCCAGCTGCAGGGGTCCACACTCCGACAGAAGTGCGTGGCTCTCCCCTGCACTGCCGGAGCCCCAAGGTCCTCTGCCCTATCAAGGCTGTGCAGGGCTCTCTTCTCAATGGTTGCCTCCTCAGGGGTTTAAATCCTCACACCAATCCTCCTCTGCAGCCCCATTTCTGACTCCTCCCACAATCAGCTACACTTGCCAGCACTCCCATATCCTCCCAGCTTTACTGGGCTGCCATCAGGAGTCTGGGCAGGCGTGGCCCCCTGGCGTGGAGCCAGTCAACTCCAAGCTCTCACACGGGTGCTGTAACTCAGGGGGGAACCAGCCCCCAGTTACATCCTAGGTAGAGGTCACTTCCTTCTCCCTGGCTGAAAGTATGGCCACAGCTGTTTAGCATATCTATGAAACCAGTTAAAGGTTATAGATATGTTAAATGACCATGCCAGAGGTTAGCTACAAAGCTGTTACTATACAAAACAGCTCTCAATGGCCCTGCTCCTAGTGTCCTTTCCCCTAACTCATGCCTGTGAGGGGAAGGGGTGAGGACACCTTAATATTTCCTGGACACCTTGAGTTCTGGACCCCATTCCAAATCCCTATTTGGGGCCTCCCTCTTGGCTGCACCCTGCATCGATTCTATCACATTCTTGAACTTGGGGTAGGGTGATGGTAGTGACTTCCAAATTTTGCAGGTAGTGAAAGATCAAACCATCTTTCTCTTTCTTCCTTACAAAACTGTTGTCAAAGATTTATTCAGAATACTGATTCAAAAAATGTAAGAATAAAATGTATCAGAGAGGTAAAGGTTGTGAGCACCCAATTCCAACATGTGGCAGTGGGTCTTACCCCACAAAGCATTCTCAAACACTAGCTGGGTGTCCTACAATTCGGCTCCACTCTGAGACTGTACCTGAAGACAGCATCCGATCCCAGACGCTAAGTCCCACAAGACTGCCCACCCCCACCCCCCGCCCCCCAGTAAACACCACAGGCAAACCCAGGCTGTCAGGCTACTCACAGACCAGCCCCAGATTGGAGACTTCCACCCCCTTGCCCTGCATTCTATTAACTCACTAGAGACACTCCCGGAACTGGACCATTTTAGTTACTAAGTTACCAGTTTATTATGAAAGGATATAACTCAGGAACAGCCAGACAGAAAAGATGCATAGGGCAAGGTGAATGGAAAGGGCCAGGAGCTTCCATGTCTTCTCCCAGCATGCCACTCTCCCCAAAGGGCCACAGTTCGCCAGCCCAATGTGTTTTTATTTTTTTTTAATGGAGGCTTCATTACATAGGCGTTATTGATTAAATAAATGTCCACTGGCATTTTTTCTAACTCCAGCCCCTCTCCTCTCCCCAAAAGTGTGTGTTGGGAGGGAGTGGGGGGTTGGGCACTATGGACTGAAAGTTCCAACCCTCTAATTCAAATAATGTTCCAAGCCTTCCAGAAATGAAGAGGGAAGCTAAGGGGATTAGTGAGTTCCGTGACCGTGGAGCTAGTGAAGTGAAAGTTACAAACATTTGGAATGGCCACTGTCGTGTGTGCCCAAGCTTGGAAGGCTGGTTGGGTGTAAGGAGCTTCCAGACACATTTTGAGTCGAGTCTGTGCTTCTTCCTGTCCGTGCGTACCCTCGGACCTGTCCTTGTGTCCCGGGCTTTGCTCTTACAATAGAATCCCAGGGAGTGGCGAGACAGAGCAGAGTAATGAGGGCGGAAAACAAGGAACACAGCAAACAACAACAGTCTTTTTATGGAGAAGAACCGAAGGCTCAGAAGTGAGATTAATGGCACAGCAGACTCAGCAGCTGAGAGGGAATCCACAACAGACAGTTTCTAAAAACACCTCTACAAGCTTCCCAGAGACCTAATCACGTCCTGAGGGAAAGGCCCAGTTTCTCGCTAACGGCGGAGGCCGTTGCTTTGCCATTAACCTTTTCAAGGGGTCACTTCCACACCATGAGCTCCACATGCCACCCAGAAAATGTAACTGAACATCAGTTTTGCTTTCCCTCTCGCTTAACTGTCCTAAATGTCCTCGAACTGCATTTCTCCACCATGCTTAATTTTATGGATTGTGGATTGCATTTACTGCCCAGCACTTCTTGCTGAACCCTGGACAATCGCAGACCTACTGAGTTGTTAACTCACATGGTCAGCATTAATGTCTGAGACTAGTTATACCAAACGACTGTAGCATAGCACGATTAACACCTGGCCTTACACCTCCCAGTGAAATCAGCACTTTGGTCCTTCTTTTTCATCCAGCAAAATCCCAAGAGGAATGTATGAGTAATAACTTGGGTTAACTGTGCTCATCTTCAAACAGTTCAAATATGGACCCCAGTCTTACTAGATATCTTGGAAAATTGTATTCAAACACTGCAGGGTGGCCCCCGTTCTCATCTTACGGGCTAGTTATAGAATTCCAGAGAAAGATGTGACTTCTTCACAGACCATGGCAATTCAGTAGGTTCTTTTTCTTCCCCATTAGCTCCATTTTCCCCTCCAGGGACTTGGTTAGGAGAAGTCCCAAAATTTGTTGTAGAAGCTACAAAAAGCTTTTGAATGATAGAATTTTAAAGTTGAAAGGAACCTTGAAAGTCATTTATTATTTTCATTGCTCGGCCTGAAACATCTTCTCAAATAAAGGTGACTAGAACCTGCTGCAGGGATGACCTACAGCCTAAGCCACCACATCCACCCATCAGGACGATCACTCCACTCCTATCAGATGAATGAGCTCAGGAGAGTGGAGAACAGTGAGTCTAACTCATCTCTGACAGTCACCTGAAATTGTTACTACACATCAGCGCTAATAACTTTTTCGTCAACTTTTCCAGGCCTTTTTCTCAATTTGGCAGCCCCATTCAGTGTAGACTGTTGTTCTGTGAAGATCTGACATGTGTCGGGATGCTCAGGTTGACAGTGCCTGCGACTCTGTTTAGGAGGAGGAGGGTCTGCAGCTGCTGAGAGGGGGGAGAAAATTCTGCAATGTCCTCTCCCGGTTCACTCAACCATCCCTCCCACACCTCCCATCAAAGGGAGGTTGACAAATTCCCCGATATCAAAACCAGCTGTCAGGACAACGCAGGGTAATAGCTGTCCTTGTCAAATGCACCAATTAATTCAGCTGACTGTCAATGCTAGGATAATTGATAGACTCCACAATCTGGCTGAGTAATGAAAGTCAAAGGCATTACTAAGTCCTAACAGGTCTCGTAGTGGAACTGGGGCTGTCAAAAGGGGACCAATAAAGCTCTGCAAAAATTAAAACTTGACTTTTAAAAATGTGTGTGTAGGTGGGGGTGGCGAGGATGGCTCCCTGATCAACTGTATCTGTTACTATCCGACCAGTTCCCGGAAATATTACCAGAAAGTACTCAAAGGAAAATATGGCAAGTAAGTAGTCTCCTGGTTTACTTGAAGGTTTGTTTGCATGTGGACAACCCACTGCTTGGGGATGCCACTTAAGATTGCAGTCGCCAGGACCTCTCTGAACATCTCACTCACTTTGCCAGAAGTAGAAAATAGAAATCTGGACCAACAGAAGCCTAGTCAAAAAACATTGGTAGGAAATATCCTTTACTTTTTATGACAGGATAAGCCAATGGCTCCCATGCAATGAGAACACTCTTGTGGCTAGAGATTTTTGCTGAACAGATGAGGATATGACATAAAACATTGTGAAATTCTTGAGTGACAGTGCCCCTTAGACAGTTCTGGTACAGAAGACAAGAACAATGTGATCTGGTAGACTCCCTAAGTCTGGCAGAGTCCCTAGGAAAGCAAAGGGTCATTTCTAAGGCGGTTTTCACTAAGAGGGGGAAGTAGGTACAATAGCTCTAAGCAAGCAAGGTGTTGAATATGTGGGCCCTCAGATCTATTCCTGTGAATGAGTTTGAACTCCGGTCTGTGCCTTCTAACGTTGCCACTTGTTTCTTACACTAATTCATGATGTTTGCTGAACAGGGGCATTCCTCAGCCCAAAGGCAATGGTAATAACAATAAGTAATGTATTGAGCACTTACTATGTTCAGGCAATTTGCTTAGATTTTGTATACACTACCTTATTTAATTCTCCCAACAACCTTATGAGGTAGGTGTAGCGAACGAACGTTTTTAATGTGCACAGACTTCTGGCCTAACAAAAAGACACTATGATTTCCATTTCAATTTCCTCCCTATCCTTCCCTCACAAAGAGGAAGGATTCTTTCTTGCTAACAAATGGGCTAAGCACTAATCTAATTAATAAGATACTTATAAAGAGAGGAGGAGAAAGGTGGAAGAACGGCTTGTCCATGGGTATGGGGTGCATAGGGTTTACTTTTTCAGGAGTATCTGAATAGAGAGGCTTGGAGCAGCTCCAGGCAGTAGTTTGAGTAGGAGGGAAAGTATAAGGGTTGCATAAATGTTGCCATAAACCAAGCATTTAAATCCTCTATAGCGCCTTTGAAGGATGCCAGCAAAAACTGAAATACCCTTTCAACTACATTTGGGCTGTTAAAATCAGGGCTTATTATATGTGACAGGACTCTGAGATCGAACTACATGATATCTGAGTTCATTAGGGTTAGGGCATAAATATGACCCATTGAAAGACAAGGATATTGGAATTTAAAGAAATAACATAATTCACCCAAAGCTTTCAGTACATTTGGGAAACTGTGATTTAGCAGCACAGATGAAACTACCCCTTTTTACATTCCTTCCCATGCTATTCTGGACCAGTCCCATATTCAGTGATTTTACTTGGCCCATTGCATCTATTTCCCTCGAAGCCTGTACTCAGAATTTAACTGCTTTTCTCTCAGTAATAATAATACTTTTACACATTGGGTACTTACTGTGTGACAAGCTATGCCAAGTACTTGAGTTGCATTTTCTCACATAATTCCCTAAAGTACGTATCATCTCCACTAGGCAGAGGGAAAGCTGAAGTTTCAGGGGATTGAATAACTTACTCAAGGCTGCACACGCAGCTCATGGATAGCCCAGTTCAAAGTAGAAACCAGCTCTGCCTAACTGCAGGCCTTTATTCCGGCTTCTGCGTTAGGATCATTGTGATGCTCCAGGTAAAAATGCAAATTGTTACTCTTGGGAGGGGGAGGATATTGAATCTGCCCCAGAAACACTCTAGGTGTCCTTGAACCTTGGCCTGTTTTCTGTATGATCATTTGAGTTGCCTGTTGGTCTACAATGGCCACATCATTTGAATAAACTGTGTGCAGCGGAGGGAAATGTCTGGTGGGGGATCCAGCCCTGGGGATTAGCTTTCTTGGAGGAGCCTGATAGATAAGCAGGGATTTGTGTAGGCATGCCGTCTTCAACTGGGATATGTCAGGAGCAGGGAGACTTGGTTTTCTCCTGCAGTAATGCGAGGCTTGGAGCGGGTTCAGTGTAATGTTTGTTCACCTTGACTGTGATCTTTCAAATCACAGCCACGTTTCTCAAGCCACCCACCTAAGAAAACACAGGCATGGATTTGTGTAGTGTTCCAATGGAAATAGTTTTACTTGAAAAGCAAAACATTTTTCTTCAATTCTACTTCATGTGGAGTGAAGTTATTTAATTAGAAAAAAAAGATGCAAAAAAAAGAGAGGAAAAATGTGGGAAGAGGAAGAAAGGTCCTATTTTGAGTTTTGCCCCAAGGACTGTGACTACGGCATCTCCTAATTGGACCAAGGTCCCTGTACCAGTGAAAAACAGATATTGGGTGTTCAGTAAAGTTGTCTTTCCTCTTCTCAACCACCACTCCAGTGCAGGAGGTTTTCATTTCATTTCATTTCATTTCAATTTATTTTTACATTGGCCAACTGAAGCTGTCATGTTCGGGAGCTAAATGTGTTGTCTTGTGTGGGTGTCACATCCATCAATTAATGTTTCTGCCTTCTGTGCTACAGGAATTATCTCCACGTTCATCTTGATGAATTTTACTCTCTACCTCATTACCCAGGCTGGATAAAGCAGAGACTTGTCATGTTCAATGGCAACCATCTCACACATACTCCAATTCTTTTGCATGCACACATGCCTGTGTACAGAGGCCTGTGAACATCTCATCGACTCTTTTTACATTAAAAACACTTAAATTACAACAGCCATACAAATCCCCTGTAAAATAAAATCAAACATTATAGAAGTGTTGTTTAAAAAGTGAAAGCCCTTGAATAGAATTTCTTTTCAATGCACTACTGAGAATCAAATTACACTGTATTTATACTCCTGTGTTTTGATTTTTTAACTTACTTTTTTTTCAGCTCTGAATAAATAGTAGTGAAATGAACATTAATAACTTAACACAGTCCCAGTGCACAGGGATCATGTAATCGTATATCCTTGATGTCAGCAAATAGGAATTTTTCCTCCTTTCATTCTGCTTCTACTGAATAATGGTATGCAGTGAGTTTGGGAATCAATAACCAAGTGTGTTTGCAACGTATGTAAAGCATGAGAAAGCAGGTATAGAAATAAAATGGCTCTTATTTGTACTGTTAGAGATTTTTCTGTATGGATTGGATAATCATATCTAGCCTGGTGTTTACAGAAGACTCTATTCAATTGCATCTGATTCTCTCTCAATCATGTTCAGCAGACCCGTGTTCTTTTTAGAGGAGGTATCACTCTATACCCACATGTGGAAAGGAAACTGAGACCTGAAGGAATAAATACTTTGTCTAAGTTTGCCTTGCTAATTAGAAGCAGAGCCACAACCAAACTTTACCTTTCCAGATTGTTAATTCTGTATATTTCCTACCAGAACTCAGAATCACAAGCATTTATAACAAAAGGAAAGGCATAGTATGCATCTCTGTGTAATAGTCCCCTTAGCTTTCCAACACAGAGGATAAGGGTCACTTATAGTTTTGCTTTTTTGAATCCTCACCCAAGGACATACTTATTGGTTTTAGAGAGAGGGGAAGGGACAAAGAGATATAGGGAGAAAAACATCAATGTGCATTGATCTCTGTTTTAAGAAGAGGAAAATTTTACCTTTTGTGATACCAGGGATGGACCTGGAGAACATTACACTAAGTGAAATAAGCCAGTTAGAGAAAGACAAATACCATATGATTTTACTTATATGTGGAATCTAGTGAACAAAATGAACTACAACAAAATAGGGATGGACTCATCGATGGAGAGCAGGATGACAGCCCTTGGGGGGAAGGTTAGGGAGTGGGGAGATTGAGCAAAAGGAGAAAGAACTCATGGGCATGGACAAGAGTGTGGTGATTGTGGCAGGGAAGGAGTATAAGGGGGTTAAATAGTAATGGAAAAATACAATGTAAAAAATTTCCTTCTTTTTTACAGCCAAGTAGTATTCTATTGTGTAAATGTACCACAACTTTTTAATCCACTCATCTACTTATGGATACTTACACTGCCTCCAAATTTTGGCTTTTGCAAATAAGTCCTATGAACATAGGGGTTCATATATTCTTTTGTAGTAGTTTTTCTGGTTTCTTCAGATATTTTCCCAGAAGATGAATGGCTGGGTCATAGGAAGTGTCATTTTTAATTTTTTGAGGTAACTCCTCACTGCTTTCCACAGTGGCTGTACCAGTCTGCATTCCCACCAACAGTGCCTGAGGGTTCCCTTTTCTCCACATCTTCTCCGACACTTGTTTATTGATTTAGATATGGTATGAGGTGATACCTCATTGCAGTTTTAATTTGCATTGCTCTGATGATTAGTGAGTTTGAACATCTTTTCATACGTCTATTGGCCATTTGGGTGTCCTCTTTGGAGAACTGTCTTTTCAGGCACTTTGCCCATTTTTAATCAGATTGTTTGTTTGTTTTTTTGTGTGTTGAGTTGTATAAATTCTTTATAAATTTTGAAGGGATATTAACCCCTAATCAGGGTTAAATGTAAATTTATTAGGGATATTAACCCCTAATTAGATGTATCATTGGCAAATGTGTCCTCCCATTGAGTGGGTTGTTTTTTCGTCCCTTTGCTGTGCAAAACTTTTTAGTTTGATGTAGTCACATTTGTTTATTTTTCTTTTGTTTCCCTTGTTTGAGGAGATATATCAGAAAAAATATTACTATGAGGGACTTCTGGCCAATGATGGAGGCGTAGGTGGAAACACTGTGCCTCCTCACACAACCAAATTTAAAGACAACAAAAATTTAGAAACAAAAACACAACCAAACAGGCAGAAAAGTAAACTGTACCGAACTCCAACAACAATGAACCATTCATCCAGACTGGTAAGAGGGGCAGAGTTGGCGTTGGCGGAGAGGGGTCCCAGGAGGAGGAGGCGGTGACTGGTGATCTGGGGATGGGGAGAAAACAAGCAAACCCAGTGAGGCTCACATGGTGGCTGGCTGACCGCAGACATGCATTCGAGGACAGAGAAACCAGGCAGGTTTAAAAATGGTCAGTGAGACAGACCGCAGAACCCAGGGCCCCAGCAATGGGAAATAAAGCCTAAAAACACTGATTGAAAAAACTTTCGGGGGTTGAGGTGCTGGGAGAGGTTCCCAGATTCACAGAAGAGTTTGTTGGAGAGACCCACAGGGTCCTAGAGCGTGCACAAGCCCATCCACCCGGGAACCAGCACCAGAAGGGCCCAGTTTGCTTGTGAAAAGTGGCAGAGGGGACCAAAATCCCAGAGAGAGCAGAAAAAATGCCATTGTCCCTCTCTGACTTCTCCCCCAGACACAACCCAGCGACTGGGTCGCCCCACCCTGGTGAACACCTAAGGCTCCACCCCTCATACATAATAGGCACAAACAGACCAAAACATTAGGGCTCAAGCAGAAGAACAGCTCAAAGCTCCAGAGCCAATACTTCTAAGCAACCAAGAGATAGCCAACCTATCGGATGCACAGTTCAAAATACTGGTAATCGGGATGCTCACAGAACTGGTTGAGTTTAGTCACAAATTAGATGAAAAAATGAAGGCTACACTAAGTGAAATGAAGCAAATTACACAGGGAATCAACAGTGATGGAAACAAATCTGAGACTAAAATCAATGGAATGGACCGGAAGGAAAAAAGAAATGACCAAACAGAAAAGAATGAAAAAGCAAGAATTCAAAAAAAAACAAAAAACAAGGAGAGGCTTAGGAACCTCCAGGACATCTTTAAATGTTCCAACATCCAAATAATAGGGGTACCAGAAGGGGAAGGGGAAGAGCAACAAGTGGAACACTTATTTGAACAAATAATAAAGAAGAACTTCCCCAGTCTGGCAAAGGAAATAGACTTCCAGCAAATCCAGGAAGCTCAGAGAGTCCCAAAGAAGTTGGACCCAAGGAGGAACACACCAAGGCACATCACAATTACACAATTACATTAGCCAAGATTAAAATGAAGGAGAGAATCCTAGAAGTGGCAAGAGATAAGGGGACAGTCACCTACAAATGAGTACCCATCAGACTGTCAGCTGGTTTCTCTAAAGAGACCTTACAGGCAAGAAGGGGCTGGAAAGAAGTATTCCAAGTCATGAAATACAAAGACCTACAGCCAGGATTGCTCTATCCAACAAAGCATTCATTTAGAATGGAAGGGCAGACAAAGTGCTTTTCAAATAAGGTCAAATTTAAGGAGTTAATCATCACCAAGCCCTTATTATATGAAATGTTAATGGGACTTATCTAATAAAAAGAAGATAAAAATACGAATAGTGAAAGGACAGTAAACTCACAGTTATTAATAACCACACCTAAAGCAAAAGCAAACCAAGAGGACAACTAGATCAGGAGCGGAACCACAGAAATGAAGAACACATGGAGGGTTAGCAACAGGGGAGTGGGAGGAGGAGAAGTGGGGAGAAGGTACAGAAAATAAGTAGCATAGATGGTAGGTAGAAAATAGACAGGGGGGAGGGCAAGAACAGTATAGGAAATGTAGAAGCTAAAGAACTTGTGATACATGGACATGAACTAAAGGGGGAATAGAGAGAGGGGTGTGCAGGGTGGAGGGGAATGAAGGGGGGAAAAATGGGATAACTGTAATGGCATAATCAATAAAATGTATTTTTAAAAAACTTTGCCATGCCCCCCCCCAAATAATATTACTATGAGGATGTCTGAGATTTTACTTCCTATGTTTCTTCTAAGATTTGTATGGTTTCAGGTCTAACATTTAAGTCTCTAATCCATTTTGAGTTTATTTTTATGTATGGTGTAAGAAGGTAGCCTATTTTAGTTTTTACACATATCTGTCCAATTTTCCCCACACCATTGATTGAATACTCTATCTTTACCCCATTGTATGTTCTTGCCTCCTTTGTCAAATATTAATTGACCATAAGGCATAAGTTTATTTCTTGTTTCCCTATTCTGTTCCATTGATCTATATATCTGTTTTTATGCCAGTACCATGCTGTTTTGGTTACTATGGCCTTATAATATAATTTGATATCAGGTTGCATGATTCCTCCAACTTTGTTCTTTTTTCTCAGGATTGTTACGACTATTTAGGGTCTTTTGTGGTTCCACATATTCCAAATATTTTTGGAATATTTGTTCCAGTTCTGTGAAATGCCATTGGTATCTTGACAGGAGTTGGGTTGAATCTATTGACTGCTTTGGCTAATATGAACATTTTGATGATATTAATTTTTCCTATCCATGAACATGGTATATACTCCCACTTATTTGTATCTTTAATTTCTGCACCTACTCTTGAATTTTTTTGGAGTAGTTTGAGAATAGGTGTGAGATTTATTTTCGAATGTTTGGTAAAATTCATCTGTGAAGCCATTCATTCCAGGACTTTTGTTTGTAATCTGACTATTCTGATTCTCTTATTCTTCCTGATTCAGTTTTTGAAGACTGTATGTTTCTAGGAATATATCCATTTTGTCCAGATTTTCCAACTTGTTGGCATATAATTGTATGTAATTTTTTCTTACAATCCTTTGTATACCTTTGGTGTCAGTTGTTATTTCTGCTTTTTCATTTCCGGTTTTATTTATTTGGGTCTTTCCCTTTTTTTGGATGAGTGTTGTTAAATGTTTGTCAATCTTGTTCATCTATTCAAAGAACCAGCTCTTGGTTTCATTGATTTTTTATATATTTTTAGGCTCTATTTCATTTATTTCTGCTCTGATCTTTAATAGTTCCTTCTTTCCACTCACTTAGGGCTTTGTTGTTCTTTTTCAAGTTCTTTTAAGTGTAAACTTAGATTGTTTGAGATTTTTCTTCTTTCTTGAGATAGGCCTATAATGCAATGAATTTCCCTCTTAGGATTGCTTACACTGTGTCCCATAGCTTCTGGGTTGTTGTGTTCTCATTTTCATTTGTTTCTAGGTATCTTTTGATTTTTTTCTTGATCTCATTGTTCACCATTCATCGTTTAGTAACATGTTATTTAGCCTTCTCGTCTTTGTGTGTTTTAGGGGCTTTTTAAACTTGATTTCTAGTTTCTCTGACCATTATGGTCAGAGAAGATGCTTGATATGATTTCAGTCTTCTTAAATTTACTGAGACTTGTTTTGTATCCTAACACGTGGTCTATCTAGAAAATGTTTCATATGCACTTAAAAAGAATGTATATTCTGCTGCTTTGGGGTGAAAGGCCCTGAAGACATCAATTAAATCCATCTGATCCAGGGTGTCATTTAAGGCCACCATTGCCTTGTTGATTTTCTGTCTGGAAGATCTATCCACTGAGGTCAATGGGACACTAAAATCCTCTACTACAACTGTATTACTTACTGTATTACTGTCATTCTCTCCCTTTATGTCCATCAAGATTTGCTTTACACATTTAGGTGCTCCTACATTAGGTGTGTGCTCCTACATTAGCTTTTGTTTTAAAATCTATTTTGTCAGATAAGTATAGCTACCCCAGCTTTTGTCCCTTTCCATTTGCACAAAATATCTTTTCCCATCCCTTTACTTTTAGTCCGTGTAGGTCTTTCATTCTGAGGTAAGTCTCTTGTAAGCAGCATATATATGGGTCTTGTGTTCTTATAGTTGGTAATTCTTACTCACACTCATACCAGTGGGATCATTATAAAAGACACACTAATAAATGTTTTACTGGTCACATATAACAACAATAAAAACAGTCATCATCATCAACAACACGTATTGAGCAGGTGCTAAATCTTGGACACTACACACACCTGTCTCACTTTTATTTCTGTCACCATAGCCCTGCAAAGAAAGTGTTAGAATCCATGTTTTTGTGGCCACATGTTCATTATGTCCCAAATGTATTTGCAGGCTCCCATATTCCTTTCAGCACGCTTATCAATGCTCATTAATAAACTCCTCTGAGCAGATATTCTGCCAGGGACTGAGGACAAAAGAGGCTCTCATTGGAGGGACAGGCATTTAGAGCAGCCTCAGTACTGCTGACCGCATGGAACTAGAGAGACACTGTCTCCCCACTCTGCTCCAACCAAAAAGGGAATGGATCTGAGCAACAGGCTGGGGGAGGGTGTGGGAATGACCCCCCCTTGTAACCACAGTTAATTCCGTGTTTGAGGAGCTGGCTGAACATGCCAGGTTTGGGGGATTTTGCAATGCACGATCCTATCTCCTTTCTTGTTTCATCAGGGGCCCATCTGCAACAGAAATTTCCATGGTGCCCCCTTCGTTACAGCAACCCCTGCGCTCCACCCTGTGAGAGCGAATACTCAGACCTGGCCTTTTCAGAGTTTAGAGGTGGGGGCCAATGGGGAGGGGAGCCATGTCGAGTTTTTGGCAGATGCCCGGAATTGATGTGGGGGAAGAAGGTGGGAGTGGGGTTATGCCCAGCTGGAAGCCGCCCGTAATTTAACACACGCAGATGGAGACTGAGGGTGATATGATACCCCCAGCTGTCTGCCACTGCTGCCGTCAAGGCCCCCCTCGGCTGCCTGGGACTCAGGATGCTTTGGGAAGGGCCTGGTGCGGGTGGGGGTGGTCTAATAAAGCAGCTGGTCTATTAGAAGATAAGCTTTGTGGAGAATTACACAATCATTCCGAATCCCCCTAATCCCAAACTTTATTGCCCTAGATAATAAGCTTTGGTGGCAACGCTCCATTGAAATATGGAATTGTCTGCAGGCTGGAGGCACCTGCTGTGTCACTCAGCTTTGGGCCAGCAACTGCCGCACACAATTCAGGGGCAGGTGCACCTTGCCTGCCTCGGCTCCCAGGGGGCCAGGGGCCAGCCAAGGGGGCCAGCCATGCTCCCATGGAGGGCTCCAAATACTCTGTGCCCAGGAAGCCTGACAAGGGCCTGAGAAGGCTCTGCCTGTGACTTGTGCATTACCTGTTTTGAGAACTTGGGAAGCAAGAAGCATGTTGGAACATGTGCCCGTTGGGGTCGCTGAGGCTTAGAGACCAGTTCTGTCTGCAGACGTCAAGGGTCAGGGACTGATGGATCTCTCCCTTCCTCCAACTCCTTCTTCGAGCTGCCTAGGGCCTCCTTCCCACAGCTGTTTCCTCTTCCTGCAGGTTCCTCCCCATCCCCTTACCTGCATGTCTACTTGGAGAGCTTCCCTGTCCCCTCGTTTGTGACACCGCTATGCCTCACAAAGCAGATGTATGCGTCTTCTCCTATGTGCCTCTCTAGTATTTGATTCGTGTCAGGATCCTAGACCACACGACATTAATTGATCAAATCATCAATTAATGACTTTTATGCCTGTCTCCTTCACTCGACTAGGAAGTCTTCGAGAGCAAGAATCATATCTGATTTATTGTTTTGTCCACAGCATCTTGAAAATGCTCAAGATTTACCCCCCTCAAAAAAGACCAGAAGCATCCTAGATGCAAATAAAATGGGAACCCTAAGTGGCCACTGAAAAAATGAGGCAGATCCACACCTAGTCACAAGGAATGAGGTTCAAAGCATATTGTTAAGTGAAAATAATGCAAAGTGCCAAACACTGTAGGAATTTTATCTTATGTGGACACAGATGATAATGGTAGTAATAGTTGCCTCTGGGCAGGGTACATGGAAAGGGGTTATGAAAGGTAGAAGGGGAATTTCTCTTACACTTTTGTAACCCTTTTGAAAAACTGAAACCTTTAGCATGTGTGAATATCACCTTCTAAAAAGGTGGAAACAAATACACCTGCAGGTATTTGTTGAGTGGAGGCATAAGCACAGTTTATGGACAGGTTAGTTGGTCTTACTCCTCATATGCATTGTCCAAACATGACCTAGAACAAAGGGATGTGTCCACCCGAAAGCATTTGCAACAGGTAAAGGAAATGAATCATATGAGTTTTGAGTTTGTCAGTTACCATCAGTCACCTGAGGAGCAATGGATGAGAAGCCTGAACGGAGCAAGAGCTGCCTGAGATGCTCTGGGAAGGCCCTGGTGCTACCTGCTCCTGACTGGACAACTGTGAGAGGGAAGAGACCAAAGGGGCATTTACTGAACCTCCGTTTGAAGAATAATACATCGGGCACGAAACATCTGTAAAGAAAATCGTCAGCTTTTCCTGATTGTTCTGGTTAGGATAAAAATGTTTAAATTCCCCTTACTAAAATATTCTTTCCTAGTTTTCCCTCCCTCAGCTAGTTACAGATGCCCTTTAGAAGGTCTGCCCTCCGTCAGAGGAACAGGACCTAAGTTATTTGGTCCCCTCTCTGATGGCGTATTGATTACTTTCCCATTCCCATCAACAACCTCTCTGCACCTTCCCAGGGGACGGACTGCACTTGACTAAATTAAGAGCCATCCTGGCTTCTAATAGAACCGTTCCACCGGGCAGTTGGAACAATTGCAGGAGCAATCCATGAGTTTCATTTATGACCATCAGGGCCTCTAGTAAGGCTGACCTGTCCTTCTAACAGAGCCTGCAGTTATGTAGACTGGATCTGGGGATCCTTGATTAAGTTTGGGTGTATTCCCCAACCCAAGGGATGGAACAAGAGAACAGACATCACATGTGTGGTCACCCTCAGAACCAAATGGAGAGCTCCATTTGGGCAGAAGTGGCCAATTCTCCTCTTTAAAAATGGCATCCTGGGGACTGCTCATCCTCTGTGGGTGATGGTGGCAATGCGTTCTTTACGGCCTGCCTGCTAAGCTTCTGTGTGATGCTTGCTTCTGTGTTGTGATCAAATATAGGACTGTGGTGCTGATTCGGACGGGCAGAAGAAATTCAGGGACTTCCTGCTTCCTTTCCTCGGGTGGGATTTAGGTTTAAAATAATTCTCAATTCGCTAATGAAGAACTCAATAGTTCTTAATGGCTTCACTTCTGTGTCCCATCATGCAGTGTGACTCCACAATCCTCTGTTTCTCTAGAAAGTTCCCTATTGCTTTCCTATGGCCTGTCTGCTGAATTTAGTTGTCTTGACTTGCCCAAGGAGCCTCTGAGAAGCTGAAGAAGGAGTCTACTCCTTCAGTAGGTAGGAGGTAGTAGTCTGCTACCTCCTTTTTGGTAACTGACGGGAGTAGATAGGGCACCCTTAGTTTCAGAAGGACCACAGCTCATCTCCCTAAGGATGGGGTAGTACAACATAGCAAGAGTCTGGGACATCAGAGTAGAACTTCATGGTCAAATAGACATACTTCCCAGACCCATCAGCATCCAAAACGCCCAAGCTACTCAAAATCTTCATGGGCCCCAGATCACCCACCTTTTGGAAAGAGCGTCCTAGATTATGGGTTCAAGCATAACGGTCTACATTAGGCATATTTTGTATAAAAGTGGTGCTTTGTATACAAGCAAACAACTAGTTGGCATGCTACTACATCTGCAGACATTCAATTAATACTTATTAATTGTGATTGTCAGCATTCTTTGAAAATACTGGACAATAGTTTCCCAGACCACAAACACTGTCATAGTCTAGGTGCCCTGCCTTCGCTGCCCAAAGGATAAAAAGGCCCTGAAACCAGGTCTGTTCTCTGGAGGGGTTTCTGGTGCTGCAGGCAGGATTCAGAGCATGTTGTTTTCACTGATTGCATTGTGGCGGCCTCTGAGGTGTTCCAGAGAGGTGTGTCAGCCAAGGATGCACCTTCATCGCTTTGAACTTCAAAGGAACACTGTTTCAGTTAGTCTTTGCTGTATAAAAGACCATCCCAAAGTGCGGCTTAAAGCAATGATTTGTTCTTTTTCACGACTCTGAACTGAATCCAATTTTGATCAGCCAGTTTTGCCTGTGTTCACTCAAGCCGCTGCATTCAGGTGGAGGATCAGCTGGGCCCGAAGGTGGAGATGGTGGCATGTGTGGGAGGGGATGCTGGCTGTTGGCTGGGGTGTCTCTCTGGGGTGTCTCTCATCTTCCAGGGTAGACTACATCAGCTTCCTTTTACGGTGGCCTTGGGGCAGCATTTGTAGAGTGTGGAAGTAGACTGCTCAGAGCAAGTCACACCACCAGCCCAGCTTCACGAGGGTGGAGACACAGACTCTCTTCCTGGACGGGGAGGATGCAGAATTACAGTGCAAAGGGGCCTGGCTGCTGGGATGGAGGGGGTTCGCAGTCATTAAGCAACATACCACAGCCACGCCCAGATGGATTGCAGGTCCAAGGAGCAAGGGAGAAGAAAGCGTCCAGAGCCTTCAAAGAAGCTGGGGCACTGGGTCTGAGCCACAGGCCCTGTGGCTTTGCCCCTCCCCTCTCCTTTACAAAGTGCCTTGCCTGGTGAGGGTAGCTGAGCAGCGTTTTGATGGAACAGCTTGAGAGGCAAAGGCTAAAGAGGCACTGGTCTCCTGTGTGGTCAGTTTGTCCGTTCCTTGTACTGCTGATCCACTCTGCAGTGAGGCTGTCCCCCACCAAGGAAATCTGGGACAGCTGCTTGCGTTATCAGCTATGGAGGAATAAAAAACATTGTCTCGAAATGATACCGTAGGTAAGAGTTGGCTCTCAAGTCAAAATACCTGGGTTTGAATCCAGACTGTATTGTGTACTGGCCATAATATTTATAGGAATAAAAAACATAGACTCTTTAAGCCTCAGCTTCCTCCTCTGTAAAATGGGATGATTATCTTACCTTTCAGAAACTGTTAATTTCATGTGTGTTTCTACATATGGATCCAATGAGATGATGCCCTTTTGGCTTCAATACCATTTTGTTAGGCATTTGTTAAGTCTTCAATATTAGTTCTCGTTATTTTCCAAAGACACAGAAGTCAACCCAGAAAGAGTTGTCTGAAATGAATATCTTAACATATATTTATAGAATACCAGTACAGAAAGAACAAAGAAAAACTCCACCTCCCCAGTTACCCTGATATTTAAAGTCCCATTGTTATGCTTTAATGTGGGCTGGGGAGTAGTGTGAAAACTGGTCTGCATCTTGTGGTCGAACCAACCTGGGTTCTAATCCTGGCTCTGTGAGTTGTGGACTGTAATTCTGAGCAAGGAACTTACATGAGTCTCAGTTTTCTCAGTGGAAAGTACTCATAGTAACATCACATATAATTACATCAAAGGATCAGATGTGAAAATTAGGTTAACTTGTGTGAAGCACCTGGCACCCAGTAGGTATTCAAAACATAGTAGCTCTCTTACCTCCACTTCCTGAATCTCTAATTTGCCATTTGCATTCAAATAACAAATTCAACCTTTTTGGAGCACTGGCTTCTAAAAGGTGGTAACAGTTTTTTTCTTTGATTTGGGGTCTTTGCCAGGAGCCACAAAAATAAGTCTCCCATCTCTTGAAAGATCAAATACGTTTTTGTCCTTATTGATTGTTCTCACTGTTGTGTCTCTTTAAGGAGAAGGCCCTGAACAGGCTGTTCACCTCATTAATACTAAAGGCCGTAAGTTTTTCAGTTCTAGTGAACTCTGCATGACCCTCACAGACGATAATTGCTTTAACATAGGGTTAGGCAATAGCAACAAACTTGTCTAAATATAAGCCAGGGCTTAAAATACAACTTAACCTGGGAGATTTAAGTAGGTAAAGAAGATGGCTTCTCTCTGGAATTGCTTCTTGATTAATCACCCCATCTGAGGCCGCTGGAAAAATGACAGTTTTCAAACAGGGCTTTAAATGTCTCCCACTCTACTTTTCTATGCTGGCAGGAAGCCAGTCCCTGTAAGCCATTGCTTCTTAAAGGGGACACATTCCCTTGGATTTTCTGAGTTGCACAGCTCAGGAAGAGAGTCGGGTAGCTAGGGACTGAGTGGTGAGAGGAAGAATTCATACTCCTCATTTAAGTTTTGATTACCTTCAAGATAAACTCAAGGAGCAGCCATTGAGTCTAGAGAAGAAGCAATATCTGGGGAAGAAGTGTACTTTTTCAGTTGTGCCAGGGCTTAAGGAAAACAGGCTTCACAATGCACAGCAGCTCATACCCGATCACATTAATCCAGTCTCTTGCCATCTACACTTGGGTCTAGGCACTTTATCGACTTGGCCCTAGACTGCCCTCTGTCCCTCCTGCTGGTCCCTGTCAATCCTAGGGTTTTTCCCAGCCACCACTTCTCTGAACATCCATGCCTTGATCTGGGAGCCTTCAACTTACAACCAATCTGGAGATCATCTCCAGTCTATACGTATTCGTTTCTCTTTCTCAGATCTCGGCTGGCCTTACCTCTCCTCCATACTTGCTGGGCAACCACAGCATCACTGAAAGATACCAGTGGCCAGATTCCTCCTCTTTGTGTCCTTGCTACTACGGACAAGCTGATTTCTGCTCTCTCCACACCCTGAACATCATCTCTGTGGTCTTTAGTTGACTTTGGTTTTATCGTGTAGGACTGAAGCATGCTTCCAACTGATGGGATTTTTTAGATGAGAGTTCCATCTTGACCTTGGATAAGAGATTTTTCTTAGCCAAGAAGGGTTTCTTTTTTACCTTAAACCAAAGTAAGCTTTGCATAGAGATAGGTTGGCTAAGTGGTTCCCACACTGCGCTCCTCATTCACATCTAGGGTTCTGCAAAAGGTCCCCTAGGGACCTCCCACTTGGTTTCACCAAGAGTGGTTCTACTCGGACCGGACTTGTGTACAACACTGGGATCCTGCCCAAGACTGCCCTTTGGGTCCGTAACATTCACCTGAGGTATTTGCGTAACTTTCTCCTTCTCTCTGGGTCTGTGATTCAACTGTTTTCCACAACTGCCCTATATAAAATGGCAACACAACACCCTCAAATTCCCTATTTCTCTTACCATATAGTATTTATACCATCGGATACACCATTTAGTCATTATTTATGGTGATTCAAGCTCCTACAGGTTTTTGGTCTGTTTGGTACTTTATCCCCTGCTCCTAAAACAATGTGGACACAGGAACTACTAAATAAACACTTGTCCAATAAATACAAAATTATACTTACACATAGAATCCTAGAATTCTAGGGTATTATGTCTTGTCTATCATAAAGTAGAATAATTTATTGATGGAATACTGTTTTCATTCTTTGTATATTATACTATTTAACATAATTAACATACAGTCAATTTGACTTTTTTGGGGGGTGTGTGGTTCTGTGAGTTTTAGCACATGTAAAGATTTGTGTAACCAATCACCACCACCACAGTCAGGGTACAGTTCTATCCTCCCCCCGAAACTCTCCCATGCTGCCCCTTTGGAGTCAAATATCACCCTTTTCCAACCCATTTACTAGTTTTGTCTTTTTTGATAGTTTCATCCAGAATGAAATCTTTTGAGACTGTCTTCTTTCACTACCTTTCTTGTCCCTGAGATTTGTCTATGTTTTTGTTAACAGTTTGTTCCTTTTCATTGCCAAGTAGTATTCCATTGTATGGACACAGCACAATTGGTTTATCCATTTGCCCACTGAAGAACATTTGAGTTGTTGTAAGTTTTTGGTTAGTATGAGAAGGGATGCTATAAACATTTGTCTACAGGTGTTCGTGTGAACCTAAGTTACCACTATTTAGGGTAAATATCCAAGTGTGAGAATGCTACACCATACGCTAAATGTATATTTAATTTCATAAAAAATCTACCAAACTATTTTTCAGGTGGCTGTACCATATTGTGTTCCTATCAGCAAAGTATGAGAGTTCTAATTGCTCTGTATCCTCATCAACACTTGGCATTATCAGATTTTCATTGTTTGCATATATCTTAGCCATTCTCATAGGCATATTGTGAGATACCATCACGGTGGTATCTCACCGTGGTTTTAATTTTCAAATAGTGGTATCTCATTGCCCTAAGGGCTAATGATGGTGAACACCTTTTTATGTGCTTATTTGCTATCCATATATTCTCTTTGGTAAAGTGTCTATTCAGCTCTTCTACCCACTGTTAATCTGACTGAATTTTAAGGCTTTTTACTATATTCTACCTACAAGATATAGTGTGATTTACAAATATTTTTCCCAACCTGTAGTTTGTTTTTTCACTTTCAAAGTGATGTGTTTGACAGGACAAAAGTGTCTAATATCAGTGAAGTCCAGCTTACCAATTTTTTAATGGGTTGTGCTTTTGGTGTTGTATCTAACGCTTTGCCTAATTTCCAGGTTATAAGTATTTTCTCCTATGTTTTCTTCTGAAAGATTTATACATTTGTGTTTTATAATTAAGTCAGTGATCCATTTTGAGTTAACTTTTATATAAGGTATGAGGTTTAGGTCTATGTTTACGTATTTATTTTTACATATTAAGTCCAATTGTTCTAACACCACTTGTTCGGAAGAGCTGTCCCTCTTCATTGAACTGACTTTGCACCTTCTAAAAGAATGAATTGGTCAGGCCCTGGCTGGTGTAGCTCAGTGGATTGAGTGCGGGCCTGCGAACCAGAGAATCGCAGTTTGATTCCCAGTCAGGGCACATGCCTGGGTTGCAGGCCAACTCCCAACAGGGGACGCACGAAAGGCAACCATACATTGATGTTTCTCTCCCTCTCTACTTCCCCTCTAAAGATAAATAAATAAATTTTTTAAAAAAGAAGGAATTGGTCACACTTTCATAGGTCTGTTCTGAACTTCTTTTTTTATTCCATTGAAGTATGTTTCCATCCCTTCACCAAAACCACACTGTCTTGGTTGATGTATCTTGATAGTAACTGTTAAAACCAGATAGAACAAATCCTCCCACTCTGTTAGGGAATAGTTTTCTAACCTCTATCACCATGGACTACAAAAGGAGAAAGTAAAGAGAAAAAACTTTTATTGAGCATTGCATGTCACAGGCAGTGGACCATGGGAACTTAACAGTATTTAATCTCGAAAACAATGCATTCCAAGTGGGTATTATTTTCCCATAACATGCCCAAGGCAGAGTCGGGTCTTAACCACAGGCCAGCGTGACCCTTAAGCTCACACCCTTTCTACAGCACAATAGTTCATGTCAATTCTTTGGAACTGGGAGGTGTGGAATTTGCCTGAGAATACCTTGGATACTCTGCTGGATTTAATTTTTAAGAAATCATTTATGTTACAAAAAAACCCTCTGTGGCTTCCCAAAGTTATTTTATTCCCATGGTTGAGATGCAAACATATTCTTATTTATACAGCCTGAACAGAAGGTTTAGTTTGGCCTCTTGAAAGACTGTGCTGAGTTAATAACCTAAGAGTGGATTGTCACACTGGCCACAGGAAGATAAATAATCAAGGATTATAAGTCTTTAATTTAATATAACTTATTCTCATTAATTAAATGCCAATTACCTGCTTGTCTTTCCTGGGAACTGGCCTTTGCAATCAATCTTTTCAGAAACATTGTACACACACGCTTACTGAGGTATTAATATCACTCGAGATTTACAGGCACTGGACTCCTTGGCTTAAACCATCCTCCAACACTCTACACTGTAACCGCAGATAATTGTCATAAATTTCCCGATCTTTGACCTAACTGGTTCTTAAATTTCCATTCCCTAACGGCCCTGAGGTGCTCATATTTATTACACTGAGGCGCTTACTCCGAAGGATCAACGCGTCCCAGCAAGGCTCTGGATTTCAATCTCTGACCCACCCTCCTCCTTGGGGTTTTTGCTGGTCACAACAGAGGAGACTCTTTGGGACTAAGACTGCTATGTCCCGACTCTCCTGTGCACATCATTCATTCACAGACACTATAACCTTGCAAAGTACCTGGAGACACTTGACCCCTCAGAAGCCTTTTGAATGCCCCCACCTGCACTGACTGAAGCATTTAATAGTTGCACGCACCCACGGCTGAAAGTATTTCCATTCCAGCCTGTAGCAGTTGGCTGTGTGTATCTGCAATTTTTATTAAATTTCTTATCCTCTAGACTGCTTATTCGTTATGCTTGTATATAACTGTACATTTTATAGGTGCTATAAATTTAAGTCTTGCAAGTGGCTGGTGGTTTGCTTTGCAGAGCTTGTCTGGAATATGTGCCTTCTATTTCTGTATGTAAGTGGAAAAAAAGGGGAGACAAAGGAGGAAACTAAATTTATTGAATAAAATCCCAGGTTCCCTTGCAAGCTCAGAGTCACAGATTCCTACATCTGATCCGGTCCCCCTCTTTCCTTTAACATTTCAGTTTGAGGCCCAGAGTAGAATTACCTCCATATCAGTATTAGTTGAATGTTCTTCTGTTGGCTCGTTTAAAAAATTAAAATAATTATGTATGCACATGCAAAGTAGAATTTAGTGTAGAAAAAAAGAACCAGGAAGAGAAGTCATAAGGCAACTGCTGACATGCAGATATAAATTATTTGGTAATGGGAGCTCATATGCCAGGCACCATGCTCTTTGCATTCGTTTTCTCACTGACTTCTCTCAACAATCCTATGGGGTTGATACTGTTGTCACTCTTATTTTAATGATGAGGGGACTGAGGCTCCGAATTTAAATAATTTGATCAACACCTCACAGCAAGTGAGTGATAGAATCCTGTCCTGAACCAAAGCTGCCCGACTCCAAATCCCAAGTGCCAAACGTCATGCTAAGAACACAAGTTACTGACCACCATTATCATCTCTGATTCATCTTTTTAACCATACACCCCATTACCTAGCTTCACTATATAACAAACAATGATCAGTCAATTATGGATCCTCAATGTAGGGAGGTTCAAACATCTTCTAGAAGCACTTCATAGCTTTGCTTGACTAATTCATCCCTGAATTTGACCAAGTCATTTCTCCTGGTTGTAGCAAACAAAGGAAACTGGTCTGAGGAGTTTCTAATCAGTCGTTATTCCTGCGAATAAACCTCACACTACTGGTTCCTATCAACACATCAAAGGCAACAAATTACTGCAGCTTCCCCCGCTTCAGTAGAAGGGATAGATTTGCATCAATTTACATACAGTACATTCTTTCAACCAATCTCCATGGTTCATGCTGATGAGTTATTAGTAAAGCAGTAAGGCTAAAACTGTTGTCCTTTTTTAACACACTGCTCTGACCCAAACTCAACCTATTCCACTCGTTCCCAAAAGGGGGTAGCCGTAAGTCTTACATACACCTGGCTACTATTGATTAGATCGGGGTGGACATATGATCTGGGTACCAATTCATTGTCTAGGAAGAAGCTGATGAGATGATTCGTTACCTAGCATGAGATAGAAGATCCATGAACAACTGCTACGGAGATACCTGGATGTTCTTGGTTTGTTCCCTCCCTAGGCTTGCTTATTTCTTGCTATTTACCATGTCTGTATCCTATTTAAAAAAAACACACACACACTTTTTTGGGGGAATTGGAGTTCTGTTTCTTTGCAATCAAATAACCTCTGGAAAAGAGAGATGCTTTAAACTTAATTCAATATCAGAAAGACCTGTTTGGAAGTACAGATGAGTGAAGGTTCATCCACTGACGAGCATAAAATGGTATATATATATATATATATATATATATATATAAATCAGACTTGAAAGAGTTAACTTGGCTGCGGAAAACCAAGAGGTGGACCCCCTTCTCTTCGGTTGGNATTTACGATGTCTGTATCCTATTTAAAAAAAACACACACACACTTTTTGGGGAGAATTGGAGTTCTGTTTCTTTGCAATCAAATAACCTCTGGAAAAGAGAGATGCTTTAAACTTACTTTAATATCAGAAAGAACTCTTTGGAAGTACAGATGAGTGAAGGTTCATCCACTGACGAGCATAAAATGGTATATATATATATATATATATATATATATATAAATCAGACTTGAAAGAGTTAACTTGGCTGCGGAAAACCAAGAGGTGGACCCCCTTCTCTTCGGTTGGGCCCAGATTAATTTTGGTTGGTTGTAAATGGTGTTGTTATTCAGGAGGCAATGGACATATGTGATAAATGTAAGGACTATCATATGTCTTATAAAGAGCTAATTGTTTGTGAAAGATGCTCTCCCAGTGACACACACAAGTCTGATGCACACTGGCCACTGGCGTTTCTATAACAATTTCATTAAACCATCAACCCTTACAACCAGAACGGAATGTGACAAAGCGGAGATTGTCTTCTCTGACCTTGGCAGGATCTGGAGACATTAAAGAAAGATCAAATACTCTTTTTTTTAATAAACAACTTTATGAAGACCTAATCACCCGGCATACTAAATTCAAGCATAGGACTTAGAAGCCGACCGTTTTCTCATTAACACTGTTGTTAATTTTTCATGCCGTATCCAATTTTCTCCATGTCTCAGACTAACCATTTACTCTAATTTATTAGCTTAGGGATTGCCGGATTACAAAGGTGAGCAAAAATTATACGTTTCACCTTTCCTCCAGAATTAGGCTCCCATCCTGAAGAAGTGGAATTCTTCATTCAAGAAATCATTTCTTCCCATTCTTCAAATTGGTATTTTATCAAATCTCTGGCATCTGGAATGTTGGCAGGCACTACCCAGAGTAGACTGTAATGTACTGTTTCGTGTCTTTGTAAAAGTCATTTTGCATTTATCTTCAGAATTATTTTATCACTTTATGAGCAGTTTAACATATTTACTCATGTGTAAATGGACAATGAGTACAGATTAGGGAGGCCTCATTTGCAGTGAAGACCTCACTAGAGTCTCAAAAAAGAAAAAAAGGCTGAACTGCCTGCTAAAGATTTTAAATTGTGGATCTCAAACTAAGGCCATAATCTCTAACCTTTAAGGTATTGCTTTTAAACAGAACAGACAAAAAATTCTGAAAAAATGAATACATATATAATATCACCCTGACAAAGAGTTCTGAAATTCAGCACTGTACTAGAGAAATACTAAGGACTTGAGTTTGTAGTTGACTCTTTAACTGGAGTGAAAGAGAGATATTTGTGAAAAAATGGTTTTTGACTGACTTGGAAGAAAAGAGAGGCACTCATAAACTGCAGGAAAGTTTGGTAATTGCCCCAAAGCTTTAAAGTTGTCAAGGCCCGTGAGGGTTACATACTATTCTTGATTATTTGGGTTTCCATTTCAACATCACTTTGCAGATGTCAGTATTATCATTTATAGAAGCTCTAAATCTTAAATAATAGACCATGTACTCATTAGCCTGTTTTAAGATGTATCATCCAAACAGTAGAAGTTTAAAAGACCTAACACGTTAATTTCTGAGATTTATCATTAGCCAGCCTTCTCTGGATTACAGATGTGCACTCCTAACTATGTGGTCCAAAGGGTCAATTACTTCATATTCATTTCTTTTTCCAAGAAGAGATATTTATCACCAAACATTCTTAAATGAATCTACTGATAATTTTCCTGTTTACACACATCAAAAAATAACAATTATGGACTATAAACCATGGTCTACAAGAGAAGATCGAGACTGTGTTTCACAGGACAGCTGGTGGAGCAAACAGTTGCACCTCTGATTTCCATACAGGTCTCTTGGAGGAAACAGGCTCATTTGCTCCGAGGAAAGTTAGACCACCGTGGACAAGGCTCTGGTTGGAGCATCTGTTTGTCCCAACTCTGGAATTAACCTTATGCGAGTTAAATGGAGTGCCTGACAGAGAGTAGCCACGTGACAAATATTAGTTGCCTGGTGCATGTTACTGGCCACCAAAAGCACCTGAAATGATCATCTGTTGGGTGTCCCATCCCACTTCCAAACCTCACTCTTAAAACAAGGACGAAAACAGAATCTCTTTGACTTTAGGTAAACAGTAGAAACATTTCCTAACAAACTAAAAGAACTGTCCATAGATTCAACTGAAGAATGACCACAACTTTACAAAACTTTCATAGGAAAAAGAACCACGTAAGAGGAAAAAAATGGCCAACATACATCTCTGTCTGCAATGCCTCTAGGTCAGCCATCGGCAATAATTACATGGGGGGATGTAAAAGGAGAATGCCTCTGTTGAATTGCTTTTAACATTGGCCCAAAGTGGTGGTGATAAAGGGGCTCTTTAAATAGCTTTGAGAATGCTGAGCTTTAAAAACAGTAGGTGATGTCCTCAGCATCCCATCTAAGCTATTCGCTGCAAATACTACCAACAGCCACCAAGCTGCTGGCATGAATATAAATATTCATATCAATAAATGGGATATTGCTGACTCCACAAGTAGAGCTGGAATAGCCTGCCTATTGTCACTTCACTGGAGATACAGAATTTGTTTCTTGGGGAAAGTCTTCTTTAAGAATAACAGCCTCACTAAACAGTCTGCCATGTGCCATTGTGTTAATTTTGTTGGGAAAAAACCCCATCACATATAGATCATGGTGAGGGGGCCCGCTCTCCTTGTCTCCTATAAAAGCCAACAGTTCTCACGTTAATGAAACGACCAGCCTGCTTGCTTGCTCTCTCTGTTCAAGGGTGTCCTGATAGCTGAGAAGGTACATTCATCAATTCAAAGTTTCGAGAAAGTAAGTGATCCAAAGACATCCAGAAGTCACACCTAGCGACCTGGGAAGTCATTCAGTTTTGGAGCTCGATCTTTTGCGAGAAGGCAAAAGATCCTCCTTCTTATTCTCATTCCCTGACCCCCACACCTCACCTTTTTTAATTGAGTAAATTTCTCTGCATAATCTCAGAACTCAAACATACTTTATAGCTTTTCCTGGATATTGTACCTATAAACCTCACCTTTCTTGGAAAGAGGATCTATTAAATACAAATGCAAGACACAGCAAGGCTCATCTTCCACAGTTTCTGAGACTTCTCAGAACACACGGATTCCGTTCATAAGATGTTCAACACGGCTCTCACTTCAACTTGTAGGGTTGCACTGGCTCCAGATCTCTCTCATTTTGGTTATTCAGCCCTTTAGAAAACAATGTAAGAAATATTCTTATTCTTCTATATACCTTATTTCAATTCCATTGGTACCCAGAAACAGAGCCAGTCAAGGAAAAGGGCTAATTTGTTATACGTCGGGCATAGTATTGTTGAAGCAGACACACACACGTTCATTCATTCTTTTCTCATTCACCAGGAATACTTTAATGTGAAACAAAGTATGATAAGTATGAATATTATTATTTTTCCTAGTTCTATAAAATTGATGTTAACACATTTTTCTCAGGTAAACACTCCAAGGTTATGTTTCGACTTTTAAAGATAAGAATTAAGAAGGTACGCATAGTATTTCAAATCTTGTAACAATTAATGCTATAGATAGGAGCACTGTGTTTAACTTCTTAGGGTCTCTGTGCTCTTCCTGCTTCAAATCTTTTATCTTCATTATCACCACCATCTAAGAAGATAAAATCTTTGAGGAGTGGCCCCCTCCGGCATTTGAATCAATATGAGATTTTATTTAGGGAATGTCATACTCTGCCTCCTCTCAAGGAACCTTCAGAAGGGAAAAATTACCTTGATGTTCCTGTTTATCTTCCATTTCTGATCTACTGATCCATGCAAAACTGGGGTGGGGGGGCGGGAAGCGGGTGTCTCTGGCATGAAAGACGGAGTTCAAGGAAGTGAGAGGGATAAATTGAAAGAAAGCTGGGAACTGCACTATGCGTGTAATACCCCTTTTAGTGCGTGAGTTCAAGAGAGCTCACGAGGGAATCTCATTGCTTTTTTCAAATGCCCACACACAGCATCTAAGGCCAAAACCCGGTTTCCACACCTCATAATCCAAACCTACTGGTCATACCCACAGGAAAGCAAGCTCTGGTATCTGAGAGTTACAGACCACAATGGACCACTGGACCAACTCCCCAGGAAACGCCGGTCAGGAGAATGTCAGCACAGCCCCGGCCAAAGTCACCCTTCAACACAAGCTCAGAACAACATAAAGAAGCACACGCTCAGGGCAGTATGTCTCCGGGGAGCGATTTCAGATTCCACATAGGAGTAACTGGTGGCCTTGGATAAATCATTCCTCTCATTTATGTGCTGAATGGGAGAAAACAAGTCAACAACTGATGCATGCAAAAGCATTTGGAGGTGATGGATGGAGACATTATGGTGCATTTCGTCAACGGCATGCCATTAGAGAAAACCATTTCATAGAGTAAATTAAGAAAAACAAACCAGCTACGTGACACACTTGAAATTGCCACTGGCCAGACCGGTTTTCCTCCTGCAGGAATGAAGCTGCTTGGACTGACATTATCATTACCACTCGGGCTCCCTTTCCTAGGTCAGCTGCCTGTGCTTCTCTGAGACGTATACCCCTAGCCTGCATTTCCCTGAGACGATGGCCACTCACATAACTGGGGAAACCTGTGTGTCACAGATCCTGGCTTTCTTTGAGCAGTGTCTTGGCTATTATTTGTGTTATCGCTATTTAACTTCATGAGTCAATATGGTGTTTTCTTCACCAAGTCACACAAACCTTTACTGGCAAAATCTGGGTCTTACAAATGAAGCTTACTAGCCCAGCACTGGGCTTACAGTGTTCAGTAAATACTTGTTGATTTTACCTGTGGTTAATTTCTCCTATCTTTCTCACATACCTGACTACTGTTTGCCAAACACTGACACACTGATTAATTCATTAAGAAAGCATTGCTTCAGTCTCAGGGAATACAGAGACAGAAGACTTGGTTCTGACCTCAGGGAGCTCAGGCACACAAGCAACAATCAGAACCTCCTGCAGGCAGAAGTATGGGTGGGGAGGGGAGTACCAAATACTGCTGTTCTGGGTACCTGCAGGGAGAATTCAGGGAAGGCTTTAGGAAAGAGCAGACCCTTTAAAGTTAAGTAGTTGTTAGCTAAGCACTATAGCTGGCGTGTGACAGGGCATGTTAGTGAGCCCAAGCATGGAGCATTGGGTTCCAAGTCATTTGCTACTGCAGGTGCTTCTACTGCAAAGCCCAACCTACTCCCAAGGTCATCCCCTAAGGTCAGGGTAGAAATGGGCTATGAAATCACAGGCCCTTTCCCTGTGAGAAGCAGGCTCTGAGAGCACTCGGATGCACCTCATGGTAACTGCGGCTTCATAAAACTCAGAGCTGATTGATGGGAGCAGGCTCTCTGGCTTGGTAAGTTTAGTCTACCCATGCTTTTAGTACCACTGTGGCTGTGCTTCCTAATGGAAATGCATTTCTCACTCTCACCATTACCTAGATATAGATTCTCTCGGCTATAAAAGGCCATTTACCTCAAGATCTTTGTCTTGTAAGGCATCCCTAATTCAGGAAGGAAACGAGAAGGAGTTGAGAAGAACCCGCCACAAATGTTTTGTCAGGGAGTTCACAGAGACAGAGAGAAAGACTGAGAGAGAGAGAGAGAGAGAGAGAGAGAGAAACACTTAAAAGACCTCAATCTATGTTTGGCTTCAGTTTGCAGCTCCATTATCCCAACTCAGAGCCCCATTCAAGGAATTCACTTTCCCTCGTGAAGGGCTTTAACACAGAAAGCAAACAAGCTAAACATTTCTTTTTGCTGTTTTTTTTCTTTAAGAAATTATGATTGACAGTATAATAAAATCTCGTATTTATTTAATAGCTCATTGGGCCCAGGACCATATTCAAATTATCATATCAACGCTGGTAAATCCACTGTGAGCTGGGAATTACTCCCCAGCTGGGAATACAGGGGTGGAGTCAGAGGCAGGGAGGAGTAAAGCACCACGTCCAAGGTACCCAGACGGCAGAACTGGGATCTGAAAACAGGAGGCCTGATTCCAGTGCTGGGGGCTTTTATGACACCCGGTGCCTTCCAGGCCGTGTATTCACATCTATGTTAAAACACACGACAAAGAACTGTTGAAGTGCAGAGGCAGACACAGTGGAAACTGTGCACCCATCACTTTGTGGAGGAGGAGCTGGGTGCACGTCAGGGGTGCTCCAGATGGACTGGTTGAAGGGAAAGCAAGCGAGACTTCACGGGAACACTCAGAGGTCAGATTCTGAGGTTTCTTTCAAATAATTTGACTTAATAAGAATAATAAGCCACAGATGAGTGGCTCGTTCTCTGCTGTAAAATCACATTATGTCTGGCCAAACTGATCTCTCCATCCAATTACTCCTGAATGACAAGCTGAAAAGGTGTTTCATGCTCAAAACGGCCACTGTGGGGCTGTCTCTTCAATTTGCTGTGTGACTGTGGTGGCGCCACTGACCCTCTCTGAACTTCTCATGAGCTGCAGAGGCTGACTTCATTTGGGCACCAGGAAATAGGGAAGCTTCTCAGAAAGGCTTCTGAATCAGTGTGGTTTCTCTTCCATGGAAAGGCAGGATGGGAGAAGAGATATCTTCTAAAGGAAGAGAAAGTTGTTTTAAACTTCTGGAAGAGCCATGCTAGAGAGTGGGCACACATGCAATAATCTTGCTACTTCATTAAGAAGGAGAGCCCTAGTGGGGGGGCTCAGCTGGTTGGAGTGCCGTCCTGTACACCTAAAGGCTGTGAGTTCGATCCCAGTCACAGCACATGGCTAGATTGTGGGATCGATCCTTGCTTGGGGCATGCATGGGAGGCAACTGATCGATATTTCTCTCTCACATTGATGTCTCTTTCTCTTTCCCTTCCTTTCTCTCTCTAAAACCAATAAATACAGCTTTGGGTGAGGATTAATAAAAAGAAGCAGGGGAAAAAAAAGTTTTTCATTAAGAGGTTGACCTGCAAAAATGGGCCTGAAGCCTTCTGGGTAGACCACCCACTAAGACTCAGAGAAGCAAAGGCGGTCCAGTCTTGAACCCTCAGCGCTCGGGGCCTCCTGCCCCATTCTAAGCAAGCATCATTCTCAAATGCCTCAGCTCACGGTCCAGCGGCACACTGCGACTTAATTCACTTTGGTTTAATAATTAAACAAAAAGTACCCAACGCTTTGAGGAAAGTGAGCATAGGGCAGGAAAAGACAGCAGGGAACCAAACTAGTGCATGGATGTGAACTCTGTCAAAGCAGCATTTCCTAGCTGGACAGGGGTTGGGGAGGGGGACATTAATCTGGGCACAGAAAGTGTTTTATCTGCAACTGACAAATCCCAAATCCTCCAAGCTTCTGTTTCTCCTTACTTAAGACCTGGGTCACAGTATTTATTTACTTAAGTGATGGAGATGAAGGCAGGCTTAACACTGGCCACTGGTCAGAAAAACAGTAACGGGCCTCTTAAGGGGATTGCAGCGATCCCCAGCACCCAACATAACACAAAGGCATTAGAGAAAAGTATAGGAAAAACGACTCACCGACTGAGCTTGCAGGAGATGGGGAGATGGAAGGTAAAGACTCTAAGGGGAGAGAGATGCACAGGTGCCATTCAAAGCAGCAGGACAGTAGAGAGGCCCCTTCCCATTGGGAGATTAGAAGGGATTTTGCAATGTGATGACCAAACTGAAGAGTCGAGCTCTCTTACCTGCCTCCTGCAAATGCCCTGGAGGTTCTTCATATTTTTTTTGAAGAGAGGTTCGTCACAGTTTCCCAGGAAGGCAAACACATTTTCTCAGGAATAATGCCACCTGAGTGCTCTAGAGGGCGAGGAATCAACAGACAGGTGCTGCCCGTAGAAGCTCGAGGTAGCATGGCGGACCTCGACTGACAAACATACACACACTACCCACTGTATGTCAGGCAGCAATCTCCAAATTAATGCATAGAACAACTTAAAACAACTTCGTTATCACCTGCATTTTACAGACACTGTATGCACCAGGCCAAAGTCATCCAGTGCTACAGGGAGGTGAAGCCAGGACTGGCAGGCACGCAGGCTGTGGGCTTCCTGCTCTCACCCACTGATCTGCGCAGCCAGCAGAGAGGAGGTGGTCCGGGGTGACAATGTCACAAAGCTACATCGCCAGGAGATGCAGTCACTCCTACCTGAGGGATAGGAAATGCCCCACCTCAGTTTTATTAACAGCCCTGATTTCTGCTCCTGAGACAGGATGATGAAAAGGGCGTGAGTTAGGGAGCCAGAAAGACTTGGTTTTGAAACTTCCATTCTCCTAGGGAAGATATTCAACTTTTGGAGCCTCAGTTTCCCATCTAGAAAGTGACACTTTATCCCAGGGTTTTGTGAGGATTAAAAACAAAACAGGAGACCATTCAGCAGAGTGTCTGGTCATGGAAAAATAGAAAGCACCTGATTTATAAAAGCTCTTTCAAATGTTTCGTTATAAGGCTCAGTGGAGAGAGCGTCGGGGGCCTTGGGACAGTCACTCCTGCCCCTCTGGGAGGCAGTTCATGCCTATGAAGTGGGAGCATGTACTGGCCGAAGGGGGGGGTCTGTCCATAAGCCAGTCTACCCTGTAGATTCTGCAGACGGGGCTATTTCCTGCCCCTGCACAATGAAAAGCAATTCTAGTAGGTGCTAAGCTTAATTAGTTTGTGTCCAGACGAGCTTTCAAGGGCTGTGCACATGCACTTGTCATCATGATCTGCCACCTGTTTCTGGAAAGCCTACATTCCCAGAAGTCTGAGCCTAGCTTCTCGGTACAGTAACTGGATGAAATTTCCATTCAGTCTACCTCTCACTCCAGCTCCCTAGGCACGGGCCTGAAGTCAACACCCTCTTCTGCTGATGGAGCAGGTGAGAGGAGGGTTAACTGCTCACAGCACGTCTTAGCTACTCACTATGGCCATGGGCCACCTGTGCTTGGGCAGCTGAGGCATCTGCTCTGCAAGCTCAAAGTGTCCACACGGGTGCTGGGTGGCACCCAAGACAACCATGAGGGCCTGAAACGGTTATATGTGAGTCTGAGCTGGAATTCTGGCCTACGGCATTCTTCCTATTCTCCTGGTATTGAAATCAAGAATTGTTTCCTGGAATTACCCCAAAGAATCTCTACTGGGTAGGAAGGAGGACGTGGATGAATATAGCCCAATGGGCACGGAAATGTAGACTTTTGGGATATACTGCAGATTCACGATCACGTTGCTTTTCTTCAGTGGTTCTTCCCAGAGAAAAGAACAAAGACATAACACAATCTCCCCTGCCCCACTGCCTGCCACCTCCTGGCTGCCATGACATTTCAGTGGCATCCATCATTCAAAAAATAGTGAGGGGGAGATAGCTGCTCCTGGGGACAAAGGAGAACGGGTAGTGGTTGCTCCATTACCCAGTGGGGTTTGCTTCCTCACCCCCACACATGTCACATGCGCACAATAGCGCCCCCAGCCCCCACTGCACGGGCACTCTGCCCCACAGAAATGACACTGGCCAGAGAGAAATCTTCACCCTCAGAAATCTATGGCAAGATAGATGACCGTGTGATGGAAAGCAAGAGTACCCTGAGTGCCTTATCGATCGACCTGCCAGCCCATGAATGGTGGGTAATAAAAATTTATTGAAATTTTGAAAAAAAAAAGTCACTTATTTTAATTCTTCTGAAAGGGAGTACTGATGTTGCATGTGAATAACTCCTCCCCTCCCCCAGGGCTCAGTCACCATCCTTCCACCAGCCAATCCTCCAAACAGCACGGATTTAAAAATCTTGCAATTTTTATTTGCATATAAAGGCCGCTAGATATAGAATATCACAATAAATTTAAAGAAACAACTGCTTTCCTAAATTTCATTAACAAGATAACATAAAATAGAATAAAGCTCAACAGCATTTACAATGGGAAAACAGAAATGACTATTAGCGACAATATTTTGTGCTAGCGAAGATTGCATCGACACACAGTGCAAAATGGGGGGGGGGAGGAAGTAAGAAGACAATTCAGGGGATTTAAATATAAAGGACAACTAAGCCTTATTTTAGTTAGCTTCCATTGCATCCATTAAAGTCTACACACACCTGTAACTGTACCTAGATTTAACTCAAGCTCTTTAAGACCTTGAGTTCTGAGAAAATGTGTGAGCTCCTTTCAAACTTTGGACGCCCAGCTCTATCGCACCCATCTGGCAGCTCCACTGTCCTTGGCAATATTAAACTCCTAACTTAGTCATAATACACAAAAAATACTTATATATATAAACCCATATTAAGAAGGAGTCTGCACACTCTTTTTTTTACTGCTCTTGACAGATTCCATTTCCATATTTTTAAAGCTAAAATAATTTAAAAGAAACGAACAAACAATGAGACCTTGTATAACCACAGTGTGGATCTCATGAACTGAGCCATCCTTTGAATGAGGGCTGTTTTCTTCCCTTGACACAACTTGCTTTATAGCCACAGTGTGAAGGGAAGTCTTTTGCCACGCCGCCTTTTGTTGAAAAGATTACTATAGACCCGGGCCACAGCTGCAAGAAAGAGAAGCTCTACCAAGACAACAACAACAGCTAAACATCAAAAAAAAAAAAAAAACAGTTCAAACAATACTCTTAAACAGTTGTGCAAATCTGGTGGGTTTTTAAAACACTGCCTGCCTGTTTCTTTTTTTTTCTTTTTCTTCCAGCTTAAAGCATATTGAAATAAGACTCTTATCACCTTTTAAAAAGAAAGCTTGGCTGTCCTTTGGTGAACACTAACAATTTACAATGGCGTGGCCTTTGAGAAAACAGAAGTCATTTTACAAATTCACAACGCTCCTCTGATTTCAAATGGATACCCCATTTAAAAAATAATAATAATAATAATAAAGAAGAAGCACAACCTCTAGCATCATTTTTTTTTGTTCCAACAATTTACAAAAAGAACTCACAGGATTTGGAAATAAACCAGTAAGAGAATGTAAATTTGCAATTAGAAAAAATGGCAGTTTATAGACCTTCCCTCACATTCCAATGGGGCATTCGGAGCTTCAGGAACCCTGTGGGTTTGGAAGGTCAAATATAATTGGAGGGTTGGTCGGTTGAAAGCTGACTGTACACGTTGAGGCATTGATGTACGTTGTGTAACCGTCGGTCATAATGCCGTAACCTGCGGGGAGAGAGTGTCACGCTTACTGTAATATACACAAATAGCAGAGACTCAATGCAGGGCCATCAGGCAAGGGAAACAAACAAACAACAAAGTCTTTGCCGGTGGGTAGTGAGATGGAATTCAGGGAGCCTCTCCGGACATAACAGCTTTCCAAAACAGCCTGGTTTTATTCTACTTTCTTTAAAGGAAGAATCCTCTACTTCAAAGAAAAGTGCTTCCTTTTTCTTTATTTAAATAGTAGATCTGTCAGAGGAAGGCTGTAAAGTGTCTTGGCTAGTTGGAATATTAAAAAATCCGCCCCCTCTTTTTTGAATATGATTTTCATTTCAAAGCCCTGTGTTAACTATTGCGTTCTCGGGGACGGAAAGAGGAACACCAACTCAGGGCCACACATCCAAACCCCAGTCTTCGGATGAATGAAGGAGGGAGTGCCGCCTTGGAGGTTAGGAGAGGAGGAGGCTTGGCACCTTATCTCTGAAATAACATCGACACTGCCTCAATGAGAGTTAACAATAACTAATCTTATCTGACTTGAACTGTGTGGCTTTGACGCTAAATCCCATTTCACTCAAAAGTGATCTTTTGTCCAAGTGATTTGGAGAAACATCACCCCAGGACTATGCTTTCTAAGCTTACCTGGACACTGGGGTCAAGCAAAAACACTCCCCACGGGCAGTATAAATCTCCTGTGACTTACTGGAAGAATGCTAAGAAAGTTTCTCTGGGTCTCTGGTATGTACGATCCTTTTATGATTTTTCAGACTTTGAAATTTGCAGCACTGCTGCCAATTTGCACACTTCCTTTATAGCTTCTGCAATTAAGTTTGCAAATCTATGTTGGTATCAGGCTCTATGGCACAGAAAAATATGCCCGTGAAAAAAATAAAATTTCCAGGATTTATAGAAATAACTGAGAAGGTCCCCTGCCCCGCTTCCAAATTGCTAAAATTTCTCCAAGTAAGCCTGTGGAGAGCTTAATGAGGGCGAATGGAAAAATCTCTTACGAAAAGAAAAGAGGCATTTAAAATGTGCACTGTTTAGTTCTGGGGTCATAAAGTCTTGTTATCTTTCTCCATCAGGAGGCTGGTGTTTGCCCTCTCTCTGCCCTCCTCAGCTGTCTTAAGCAAGTAAAATCAAGACGAGTTTATTTGAATATGATCTCCTCCCTTTTAAGCAAGTTTATTATTTTGGGACTTTAGTGGAATTCCCCAATTGTCTGGCTAGTGTAAAGCTAATTAATGATTTTTAAAAAAAGATGAAATGCAAACCCATAGGCATGCTGCAGGAATCCAAACCTGGTAGCTGTCCTTAGAAATGCTGCTTAGACCTGAGCTCCCACTCACCCCACCTCGAGTCATGTACCGTGCCTTCGAGAAGTACCTTCCTTTTCAGTCAGGGCAGGAAGACATCTGCTACTCTTGGGGAGCTGCACCCCCGCTTTTCATCCACCTAGCTGGCACCTGCACTCAGAGCTCACTTACTTTCTCTGGCCTCGGTAGGATGATTTTCAATATGCTCTTTATTACCTGCCTAAAGCAGGAAGCCACTGGATTTGTGGGTTTTGAAAAGCAAACTTGTTTTGTGGCTTCATCAGGTACATAGATCTAAACCCCTCAAATGCAGATTCATAAATAACTTTAGAGAACAGCTATAAGCAGGAGATGGAGAGAACAGGGCAGCTGCCTACGTACACATACCCACTGCACAAATGGATGCAACTGGGAGAGGCCGGAGTGCCGGAAAATGAGGCCCGCCAAAAGAGCGCTCTGTGTCTGCCCAAAGGCCCAGTTCCCCCCGGTTTGCAAAAGGGAGGACATACACAACCTAGAACCCCGAAGCTTCCCAGGAGACTTTCAGGTTCTATGAACTTGAC
Organism: Sturnira hondurensis; assembly: GCF_014824575.4. Taxonomy (NCBI): domain Eukaryota; kingdom Metazoa; phylum Chordata; class Mammalia; order Chiroptera; family Phyllostomidae; genus Sturnira; species Sturnira hondurensis. The sequence continues at coordinate 8,101,417 of NW_028075269.1, forward strand.
TCCAGCTTGCTGTGAAAGGCAGACAATGGCAACAAGACGAGTTCTCATCTAGGGGAGATTCAATTATTCTGTTTAACCTCAGCCGGAGCTAGCAGTGCTGAGGATTTCTCAGAAGTCTGAAATGGCTTTCCGAGGTTAGTAAGAAAACGTCTATGTGCAAATGTACAGGTCCCTGCTACTTCTACTACAGAGTCTTCACTGCACGTGCGAAGTTATTTTTTCAAGAATGTCTTGTCTTGGCCCTGGCTGGTGTAGCTCAGTGGATTGAGCGGGGGCCTGCGAACCAGATGATCACGGTTCAATTCCAGTCAGGGCACATGCTTGGGTTGCAGGCCAGTTTCTGGCAGGGGCCAGTTCCCTGCAGGGGATGCACGAGAAGCAACCATACATTGATGTTTCTTTCCTCTCTCCTTCCCTTTCCCTCTAAAAAGATAAATAAATAAAATATTTAAAAAAAAAAGAATGTCTTGTCTTCCTGGGTCTCTGTATGCATTCNGTGTAGCTCAGTGGATTGAGCGCGGGCCTGCGAACCAGACGATCACGGTTCAATTCCCAGTCAGGGCACATGCTTGAGTTGTAGGCCAGTTTCCGGCAGGGGCCAGTTCCCTGCAGGGGATGCACGAGAAGCAACCATACATTGATGTTTCTTTCCTCTCTCCTTCCCTTCCCCTCTAAAAAGATAAATAAATAAAATATATATAAAAAAAGGAAGTCTTGTCTTCCTGGGTCTCTGTATGCATTCTATACGAGACACAGTATTTAGAGGTAGGAGGAGACCATACGACTTACTTAGTCTAATATCCAGGCCATCTCTTCTGACACTCTTGAAGAGAAAATTGGTCCTTTATTACTTCCCAGCTGCTCTTCAGCAGCGGCTATCAAACATTCCTCATCAGGTCCCTGAAATTCCAGAAGCTGCCTGGGGCAGTGCTGGGCTTTCTGTAAGGTGGGCCAGACCTGGTTCCCACTCTCTACTCTGTTTCAAACAGCCCAGCTCCGTATAACATAACCATCAGCATTACGCACAGGTGTTTCTCCTTGCATTTTACCTGATGAAAGGGTTCCCCCTGGTAGGAAGAGACTGAAAACTACTTCAGCTACTCCCAGGACAGCTAAGGTCCCCACTGTGGAATGGGATCACGGGTAAACGACACAGTATGTCATGGGTCCCTTTCTTCCGGTCTTACCTTCATGAATTCCACCAAACACATGGAGCTTGGGTCGGACTCGCCTCTGGACTGTGTTTAAAAGCTCCACGCAGCCCACTCTTTGAAGTTCCTTTGGAACCCAGTCTCGAAAACCTAAGGGCAAAATGCAATCAATACTCTTAATTTTCTTTCTTCAGGTAAGGTTTCATTTAGACTTTCAGGAAGCCATAACTCACAGAAGGTTTATTACATTATCTGTAATCCTAGCCTCTCCATTAAAGCTCACAATGGCTTTTAAGGAACTTTTCACTCGTCACTTTGTCTTCTTTAGGTTCCTGAAAAAATTTTTTTTTATTTCCACTTTTTTCCTTCCTGTTAATTAACATTTTTTTTCCTGTAACGGATTTGATTTATTCAGCCACAGGTTTCAAATCTTCTTCATGGGTCCAATGACATTTATTCCCGGCAGACCCATAATATCTCTTTCTCTCCGGATTTAGTTACTTCTCTTTTTTATTACACCTTTCTGATAGCAGTTTACTTCCAAGACAATCCATAGAAGACTGTTTGGGAGGGGCTGCCCGAGAACTGGCCACAAGATACCTTGCTCTCTTCAGTTATATCCACTCTTAACTCTTGGAGCTCCGTGATGACCAACACTTGGAAACACCAAGTTCCTCCCCCAGTTCCCTCGCTAGCAACAAGCAGCAAGGGTGACCTCGTGGTGGCATGCGGGAAGCTGGGGCTAATTGACTACCTTTACGTAAAAGCCACTTAGTTCTACACTTAATGCAGAAAATCCATAAAAACTGACATCAATTATAGCCAAAGTCAGCTATCTGAGTGATTATGGTCCGAGTGCCTCAGCAGGATGGGGTGTTAGGGAAGGCAGGTGGGACAAAAGGCTAAATCCTCATCAGTGGGAATCCATTCTGTAGCTCCATTAGGTGATCCTTACTATTTAGAAACAATGCGGCAGAAAGGGACAGGCAAGTCCACTCCACTCTGGTGAGACTGGAGAAATGCAGATTTAGCATCTCTGTAGAGACGCGTCAGCCGCAGGGTGGGGAATACCGGCCAGAGAGTGTGGGAAGAACATCCGGTGGAAGTGGGGGCCCTATAAAAATCCAACCAGGGGTTTTAAAAGTGTGCTAATTAGAGGGAAAAAATCCTTAGTCCACAGTAATTGGCACATTCCCTCATGGAAGTGTTTTTCTTGAAGAGGGAAAATACTTCATTTCACGTGCAATCACCAGAGAAAGCACCTTGCTCATTCCCTAATAGTAAAGTCCTATGGCGCCATGGCTTCCCTTCCCAGAAGGGGCAAATTCAAGGCCAATCCCACCACCCACTCCTACCTGCCAAGCCAGCCTTTTCCCAAGAATCCCGACAACTGTACTGGCTGAGGTTTGGCTTTACCTTATGAAAACCTGGCCTGAGCTTTTATTTGACAACTCCAGACCTTGCTGTGCTCTACGCACGGACGCGCTCTGAACACTTCATCTTTACTGTTTGCAAAGAGAGAGAGGGTAGCCTTCTCTGCAAGGATGTCTGAATTCTTCGGGGGCTTGCATTCGGACTTAACCATCACTACCGCTTTCTTTTGTACAAATAATTTAATTACTTGATGCAGTCTGTGAATCCATCAACCTGTCCAAAGTTATATTCCAAATAATACTTCAGGCATGTAAATGTTCTCTATGCCGAGGATGTCTAACCCCCTGACACCCCCTACACACATTCTGCGGAGAATCATGCCTGGCCCCGGCAGGTTGCTCAGGGAAAGCGCCCACTTGGCTGGGACGCTGCCTGTGGAGGCCCTCACTGGGCGACGGTGCTGCAGAATATTTCACGAGCAATTTAAAGATCTAGTTAGTCTCTAATGGCTGCTAAACAGGGAAGTGAATTAATTATGACTTGATAAAGACTGTGGATACAGAAGATCTTTTAACACATGGGATAGGCCGTGGCTGGTGTGGCTGAGTGGACTGAGTGCTGGTCTGCAACCTGAAGGGTCACCAGTTCAATTCCCAGCTAGGGCACGTGCCTGGGTTGCAGGCCAGATCCCCAGTTGGGGGTGCAAGACAGGCAACCAATCTTTGTTTCTCTTACCCAATGATGTTTTTCTCCCTCTCCTTCTCCCTTCTTTCCCCTCTCTCTAAAATAAATAAATAAAACCTTTAAAAAAAATAAAACACGGGATAGGGTGGTATGAGTTAGGGGGGGAAAGCACGGGGATGGTGATTCCAAAACATTGAAAAAGTCAGGGAATGCTGCATCTTGCACGAATCCACAGCCTCCCGGTCTGCAGCAGGCCTGGCCCCCTGCTCCTGGTTTCCCCTGGCATTAAAACGTGCCAGCGTGGTTCAGGCCCTGGTCCTCCCTTCCGGTGTTTCTTTGTGACACACAGAGCACTTCCCTTGTGAGGGCAGCTTGGAGGGGAAAATCTCTGCAAAGAGCAAATTTGTACCAGGGAGGCATGTTAGATTTTTTTCTTTTTTCAGGCTCATGCAGGAGGACAGGACGCGGACAACAGCCCTGAGCCACAGGAGAAAATGCTGCAAAGATCACTTATTTTTGTATGAAGTGTGTTCCCCCTCTCGCCAAATCAAGATGATTAAGTTTTCTAGTACATGTAAAAATCTGTTACGAGGGTGGACTTCATGGTCTGTGTATTTTACCACAACTTAAACAAAAAGACAGAGAAAGAAAACTCTCCCACTGAAAGTGCACCATCTGAATTTCCTCAGCACGTCTGAGTTTGAAAAGGGAGGGTCCTGGCGTAACAGACACTGAGTAGATGGGGATTAAGGTGGTAGTCATGTTTGGAAAATACTCTGCGGCTAAGCCGAACCGCTTGTGAGTAAAGTAGAAGACTATGATATCAGTCAAGTAATCATCTTTTGACCCATAATCTGGGTAACTAAAAGGAGCCTGGAACCATCTAAACCTGGATACCGGCTTCATGTATCTATAAGGTATCCTTAAGTAATATTTAGTGTAAGTCTTTATTTAATACCTTAGCTAAAAAAAATCTTTTTTTTCATATCATCAGCACAATTTTTTAGCTTGAGAGATCTCCCAGGTTACTCTATAATATGGAAAAAATGGGCTCCTTTGAATGAGATTTTCTATCATTCGCTGCCATGCATACATCTGTCCTGTAATTGAGAGGGAGGTCCCCATCTCCCTTCCACTCCCTACCCTCTTACACCAAAGTGAATACAGTTCTTAAAATAAATTATCAAGCTCAAAAGACTGTGGAGCTCCATACTCATTTGATTTTCCCTGACTTGACTAAATCAAAAAATTTAATTTCAAGAACACCTGTAAGCCCAACAGAACTGCTGAGTTTAATTAGCATCCTGGGTTTCTTGAAAGACATGGACACTTTCTGTATTCGCTTTTTTATTGAAGGAAAATGATTATGTCCCTGAAGCATTTATTCATGGTGCTTGGGAAAGAAGGCATCTCGTATGACAAAACGACACCCTTTGCTTCACTTACCTAGAGGAGGTCCATGCGTCATGAGAATGTCGATGCCCTCAGGAATGAGGTTCCATTTGTCCAGCAGAGACTGACCTCTGGGCAGGTTAAAGCCCCATCCATTAAACCACGGGGTCCTTGGGGGAGAGAATACACATGCTATCAGGCCAGCAGAGCCTCGTTGCTGCCCTGCAATGTTCTGTCCCGCACATTCCCCCACGGTTTGCATGGCTCTCTTTTCTCCTTTTGATGCTTGGCCCTGGCAGCGGGATGCTTCTTTGTTGACTGCTTCAAACCCAATCCCTCTGAAAGCCAGTGTGCAGCCTGCGAATGGTTCGACCAGAAAGGGGCACACGCACCTTTGCAGTGGAGACTTCCCCGGCAGACTTCTATCAAAATCCTAACAACGCTCTGTCTTCCCCCAAATCGCACTGCTTCCTCTGCTGCCCAGCCCGGTTCCGAAGCCTTTCCACCCATCCTGTAGTGGCTGAGAGCTAAGAAATCCCATCAGCACCCCTTCTTCCTCCCCATCACTGTGGCACTGCTTCCCCAGGAAGATTCTCACTGCCGTCCCTGGAGAAAAGGACAAGTGCTCTGCAGGCAGACACCTGTGTACGTGGAGAATACACTGCACTGAGAACACGGGGAAAACACGGGGGCTCTGGAAGGCGACATGGAACACAGTGAACCAAAGGCCAATGTGGAATTTTCCTTCTGTCACCAAAAGGAAGATTTCTGGGGACACCGCTGGTCACTCTGGAACCTACCCTCCTGACAGTGAGTGCACCCCACCCTCTCGGGAACTCCTGCTCTAGAAAGGAGGTTTGAGATCAACGCTTCGGGGCCTTTGCCGATCTGATGAGTGTTTCTAACTGGAGCTGAAAATGTCTCTGCCATTTATAGTAACAGGAGAGCGATCGATTTTTCTCTACAAATGCCACAGGCTAAATTACACCAGAACCAAGCAGTTCAGTGCTATCCTAGTCCCAGGTATCCAGCTGTAACCGTTATTTTCTGAAACTGAGTCTTTTGTTCTGTAGGAAGTTTCCAATTTGTCACGGCACGCATGCACGTAAAAGGCAAGCTGGTCAGTTTTCTGGCATAGGTCTTTCTCCTTCAACTTAAGCCGCCCCTTCCATGCCCACAGAAAGAGGAGACCTTGTTTGTGAGTGAGGTCACCTGGCAGGTCACAGCTAATTCAACAGGGTACATTCTCATTTAAGGCCAATCATGGTCCGGACTAATCAGATTTGCTCAAGACTCTGAACTCAGAAACACTCATTCACTTGACGGCGGTTGTGTGTGGTCAAGGCCAGAGGGGAAAGAATGGCAACTAACAGCCAAGTGCAAATGCACGCCACAGGTGAGAAGCTCAGTTCCCGCTGAGCTTTGAGAAATTTCCAGAGATAGGAGATTATGTAGCCCCGGTCAGAGAGAGAGAAACCAAGTAAATGTCTGACTTCATTCCTAACTGCTTTCCAAGTCCCTAAGCCAGCCTCAGGAAGCTTATTTGTGATAACAATAGTACTATAATAACAATAATAATTATTACAGCTATTACTTATTGAATGTTTATGTCAAGGTACTATCCTAAGCACTCTACTGGTAGTAACATAATTAAACCCCACAACAAGCTTATGATGTGGGTACTATTATGAACCCCATTTTACAGAGAGAAAACTGAGGCACAGAGCAGTCAAGTAAACACAACCAATAAATGAATATAAACCCAAGCAGGCTGGCTGTAAAACCCATACTCTAAACCACCACCCAGTTCCTCTTCTAGTAGTATATTACTACCTGAATTAACGTGGAACTTTTTTGCCCTGGGTGAGCGCCTTCTGTACTCTCAAATTTGAGTGTCTTGCAGCTTGAAGCCAAATGAGCTCTTAACTGGAATAATGTATCTATGCCATGGGTCTGAAATCCAGCAATAAGATGGCATAGTGGACACCAATGGTCTTTGCCTGCTCAGTTCTTTCTTCTTTCTTGTGGTAAGAGCACCCAAATTTCCCCGGGGGAACCTTTCCCTCTCCGACTCAGTACGTGGGCTCTAGAATGAGGCATGGACTGTCTCTCCCTGGATGGTGATTGGTCTAGGGATGTATGTATGACCCGAATCAGGCCAATGAGAGTCACCCTCGAGATTTTGCCAGTGCTACCTAAAAAGAAGTCACGGTTTCCTCTCTGAAACCCTTATCAAACCACCACAAAGAAAGCCAAGAAACAGAGGGCCTTGATGACCCTGTCGGGCTTAGGGATCCAGCTGTGCCTGCAGCCAATTGCATTTTTCTTCTGACTCCATCTTCTTTTTATTAGCTTGAGTGAGATCCTGCTTGTTGCAACTGAAAGAGTCCTGAGATATACAATGATTGCTTTTAGTGTAGAAATGTTGTATGTACCTATCTTTCCCCACCCCAATATGTTTATGTTCTACTTCTTGGAACCTGTAAAAATGTTACCTTACTTGGCAAAGGGGAATTAAGTTTGCCCCAGAGTTTAGGAGCTAATCATCTGATCTGGTATTAGGGAGACCATCCTGGATTACCTGGGTAGGCCACCAGCTTCCCTGAAAGTGGAGGACGGAAACAAAAGAGGAGGCTGGAGCGATGCAGTGTAAGAAAGGACTCAACCTGCCGTGGCTGGCGTTGAAGACGAAGGAAGAGAACAAGAGCCGAGGAATGTGGGCAGCCTCTAGAAGCTGGAAAAGGTAAGGCAAGAAAAGCACCCCCACCCCCCACCCCAAGAGCCTCCAGAGAGAAACACGACCCTGCTGACACCTAGATTTGAGCCCAGCTCTCATTGGTCAGAATTCTGACCACCAAGACGGTAGGGTAGTAAATGTGTGTTGTTTCGAGCCACGAAACTTGTGGTGATTTGTTGCAGCGACAGTAGACTGTGAATCCGGTATCTAACAGGTCCGAGCTGGCTACGCAACTTCAGAGATGAGTGGCAATGGCCTTGGTGGCACGTAGCGTGTGTTTAATCAACACAGCCCTCCACAGCCACACTGCCTTGCTCCGTTCCACACGCTTTTGGCTTCCTCTGCGGAACAGGCAGCGCTTGCTTTCCTACCCCAGTCTCCCTGCCAGGGGGCGGGGCGTGGGGAAAATGCCAGGCTGACCCTCTCCAACAGGGCTCAATTAGTCCATCTCACTCTGCCTTGTTTTCTCGGCTTCCCTGCCTTCAGAATGGAAAACATTATTTCATTCGAGTCTAAAACAGAGCTTTCCCCGTGTGCAATGCCCATTCTTCCTCTTCAGTTCTATTGTACAAGGACCCTTTTCCATGATTGGTCTTCAGAGTAAAAAGAAAAGAAAAAGGGCAAGTTCAAAACCCAGTGAAAACTCAGCGAGCATTTTGGCAGGAGAGGGAGAAAAATAAGCAAAAACATCTGTTTGCCTAGATTTTGAAAACAAGCGTCTGGGCCTGGGGTTCCGTCTGAATGGCACACAAAGAAGGTCGGAAAGGGTCCCGCGCACACTCAAGATGCCGGTACAATGAGGGGCTGAGTTCGCTGCCAGCGACTGTCGGAGGGTAGTCGGCCTCTGACCCCCCGGACGGCCCAGGGGCTTCCAGCGTCAAAGAAACAGGACTTAAGTTTTCCAGTCTCCCCAGTTTCCTCTGAAAGAACGTTCTCTTAGAAACTCACAGCCCTGCTCCCCCAGGAAACGCTCCGTGTTATGACTTCACTGTAAAAGGTTCAGACAGACCCCCGGTCTACAGATACCCCAGATTTCCCTTGGTTAACATTAAACTTGTGACAAAATCCAGAAGTTTCCAAGTTAAGGGCAAACTTGAAAAATGCCTGGCTCTCATTCAGACTCAAACCTGTATGCGCAGGAGAGCAACAGCGAGACTAAGTGGTAGGAAAGGGTACCTTTACCAAGTCCCCTATTTGCTTTACATCGGGGTTTCTCGTAGACTATTACATTTAATTTCTTACAACAATTCTTGAGCTACATTATTATCAGCTCTATTTTTAGACAAAAATGCTGAAGACCAGTAACATTAAGTGACTTGTCAGCTCAGATCTGAACCCAGATCTGCTTGCTCCAAAGCCTGTGTTTTTCCTCTGCACAGTGCCGAACTAAAATCTTGGAGCTCTATCCCAGTTCTCACCCACATAAAGGAAAAACCAGGCCTGCTCCATACAGTCCCGTAGGCTGTGCACTGTACAGCCTCGGACGGTGCCATGGCGTCGAGTGATTGAGGTGGCTCCTCGTAAAAGCGAAGAGCGGCCCCGACCAGGTAGCTCTGTTGCAGCACTGTCCTGGTAATAAGCCAAGGGTGCAGGTTCAATCCCAGGTCAGGACGAACATAAGGAGCAACCAACCAATGCAAAATAAGTGGAACAAATCAATGTTTCTCTCTCTCTCTCTCTTAAAAAAAACAAACACAACAAACCTAAGGGTGACTCTGTCGCTATGGCTTTTCCAGGATGTTTTCTGTCCCTCTAGATCTTCTAGATAAGGCCTTTTCTACAAGACAGTGGCCAAGCAATAGGAAAAGCAGCCCAGTGACGGGTTCCAGAATTCTCCCAGCCTGGCGTAATATTGTAAACGGGGCACACAGGAGTTGGCAGACCCGTGTGTTAATTCTCAGTCTGCAATCAATTCACCAACTCATGTGCACCTTCAAGAAGAGAAAGACCCTCAATGGACCAGTTTCCCCTGCTGAGAAATGAACAAAGGGGTGGATTTGATTACTAGATTTCAGGATTGGTTTTAGGTTTGCAGGAAGTATCTGCAGAAGCCCATACCCAAAGCAGGTACCTGTGGGGGCACTTTCCTGGGGAGAAGGAGCTCTGACCTCGCTTGCTCACTCTGCCCCCTCCTCCTTTCTGACCTGCCCCTCTGAGCACAGCTGGCAAAACCGGGCCCTTGATGATCTATGATCCAGAAACCCTCACGTTCTAAAATTCTGTGCAGCCTGTCCACGTTCTGAGTAAATGCTGTGAATTGCTTGCAATGAATTACCTAAAGTGCTTGTAAAGGACCGAGCCCATTTCGGGAGGAATAAGTACACAGAGTCGAGACAGAATGTGTCAGCATCAATGAACGATGCGCTACCCAGTGAAGTTTCAACCTGAAACACGAAACCGGAGCCGTGAGCCCATCGGGGATTCACTGGAAAACGTGTGCCGCAGTCAACCTCCCAACCTCCCAACCTCCAGAGTCCACGGTGGGTTTTGTTCTACAGCAACGGGGGGTCGGGGGGGGAAAGGAGGAGAGAGGAATGCAAGGGAACAATGCCTATGGCCTCAGCCGAGGACTTCATAATTAGCTGTGACTAACAAATGCCACCTGGGAACCAACTTGTAAGAAAACATCCCACAAAGCACCCTATTGCCAGTGGGCCAATCAGAGCCTGTAACCCATCCCCTCAGAGAAAGGGATTAGAAAATCCTGCTAGGAAGGGAAACACGTCAGTGGCCTGAAGCGATTGGATGGAAGACCCAGAGGGATGGAAGCCCGGGATGCTTTCAAGGTGCCTCTCTCTTGCTCTCGGAATTAGAGGCGCTTGGCCTCTTCGGCTGAAAGTCGGGAGCAGGCACTGAGGGAGTTCACGGAGGCAGAACTTGTTTCAAACAATGTCAATACAAAACAGGTTTTCTGTGTGGAAGCAGGTGGAGATGGAATCACAAGCAAAGGTCATTCGTGTTTGCAGTACACGGTGCTGTGGGCAGCAGGGCGGCACCAGGCCATAAATCCTAGGCTTGGACAGGTGAATGGCTGTTTACTCCCCTACCTCCTTCAGTGGGGGCTGGGCGTGCCCCAGGAAAGCAGGGGTTGGAAGTGAGAACCTGGTACTTGCTCAGCTCAGAAGTGCTGCTCAGGGTCTCAGCCCTGGCGTCAGTCAGTGCCACAAGTTCTCCATGGACAGAAGGGTCCTGGGAAGGCTTTGTCACGAAGACTTGGGATTCTTATTTTTTATCCTTACCCAAGGATATGATTATTGACTGTAGAGAGACAGAAAAGGAGATGGAGGCGGGGCAGGGGGAGAGAGAGAGATTGATATGAGCAAAAAACATTGATGTGAGAGAGAAACATCAATCAACTGCCTCTTGTTTGTGCCCTGACAGGGGACTGAACCCACAACCTAGGTATGTGCCCTGACCGCAGATGGAGCCCACGGTCCATCCGTGGACTGACCCCTTCTGGTGTACAGGACTCTTGTTCCTAGAGCCTCCTAGGTGCCTCCTGCAGAGGTGAGGGCCTGGAAGGCCCAGGTGGGCTCTGCTGGAGCTCTGCCTGCAAGCTACAAAGGAGAAAACGCAAGGGCTCACATCCCAGACCTAAAAGCCAGTGTTGCGCATGCTACTTAGAGGTACAAGAACCTGGTGGTCTGTAAAAGTTAGCCATTCTTGTTTTGGGGAAAGTGAGTGTGGGCACAGACTACGGAGTCCAAGGACCCAAGTTCAAATCCCAGATCTTCTACTTATTGGCTTCTCCGAGCCTCAGTCACCTCATCTTTCAAACAGAAACAGAGTATCAGCCTATGTGGATCAAGTGAGGTAAATTTATGTAAAACCTCTGGCAGACTACTACCATACAGTGTGAATGCACAGCGTTTAATCTGTATACGACACATTAGCAATATTAGTGCAGGCACACACGCACCCAGAGTTGCTCATGTTAACTTTTTCTATCTCGAATGTCCCAAGCTATGGCTCATCAAATCACAGACATTTCAGCTTCAGAGTTTTGAAACGCCCCCAGTGCAGAGGCCAGCATTACTAGATGGCTACACAGACCCTGTGTTCCTCCAGCTGATTACTTACTAAAAGGCACTCGCTCAGTCCCCTTCTGAGCGGAAGCTTTTCAGAGAGGCGCTGACCTGCTGGCTGCCTGGCTCAGTCTCGCAGAGACAACCCTGCGGAATGTGAGAGCACAGGGCAAAGCCCTTAGTCAGGGCTGCTTAGCTGGCCTGGACAGGTGGTTAGGTTTTGACAGGAACTTCAGTCGGGGAAGTTCAAGGAAGAAGGTTACTTGGGGTCCTTGGAATATTTATAATAGCAGGGTCGGGCAGGGTCACGGGAGGAACTGACAAGCTACTTATTAACGGCCGCCCGGCACCTCCAGGAAGCAAAACCCGGACTCTGGGAGCCGGTTGGTTCCCGATTACACCTTCTTTTCTAAATGGTGGCACTTCAGAAGAGCAGCTTCCGCCAGGCCTGGCGAGCCTCTCCCGGCCACCACGGGCCCATCTCTGACTGCACGTCACAGCAGGTCTAACAGAAGTTACTTTAACCACTGCTGGTTAAAATCACACCGCACTGCGCAGCGCCCTTCACGTGCCATGAAGCTGTCAGGATAACTCCTGATCCCTCGCTCACCTGACAGCTCAGCCGTCCCTCGACTGCAAAGCTTCCCGTCAGTTAGAAAAGAAAGAGCCGTTTCCCTGGCACCAGATGTGTCATCCTGAGTATCCAGATGAAAGGCAGACACCTGGCCGGCTCCCCTCTGGCCTCCCTTCCTCTTCTCGGCTCCGTAGAGCCGGCCTTCTCTCCCCAAGTCCCTCTACCTGGCAGCCTGGGAGTTACTTTTCCATGCAATTGAAAAGATGTCTTGCAGCAGCCCACGGGGGCACTTTGCATTTTGAGCAGCAAAGCGACATACACACCAGCTGGGTAGGAGAGGGAGGGACAACTTAACTTCAGGGCAGGGTTTCCACCCCTGCGCAGCTCCAGGCCCCAACCTCGGGAGGCTCAGCTGCCCCCAAAGGGCCGTGCCGGCTCCTCTCACACCAGCTGCCTAGGCCCATCTCTCCACGATGACTCTGTAAAACCTGGTCCTCCGTTACGAGGGCCTTGGGATGAGAAGCGATACTGTTTTGACAAAGGGCAGGCCAGGGTGAATGAGGTGGCCTGTCTGCTGTGGACAGACGCAAATCCCACCTGAGAGAGTCACCCGAGACCCAGGGGCCAGGAACGGGCTTCATAAACCAAGGCAGCACACGCTCCGGTCTTTACAAACACGCCAACAACCGCGTCCCCTTTCTTGTAACGAACAGGGAACAAGTGTCAGAATTACGCCTCTGCTGCCCATTTTCCTTTCCTCTGCCTGAAAGGAGATGATGTAAGCAGAGTGTGCTTGGGAACCAAGGGGGAAAAATCACCGTGACCTGTTTTTGAACTTGGTAGGCCCTGAATTATTAAAAATAACAGGGTCTGCCTGGCCCTGCCAAGCACACCTGTCTTTAATCTTACGAACAGGTTCATAGCAGAAACAGGAAGATTTCCCATCAATCTCCTTCCCGTAGGAACGCGAGGGAAAGCACGCCCCTCCATCACACAAAGAGCTCAACAGGGCAGGGAAAAGACCACGGCAGGACTCCTGTCTGGGTGGGCGGGAGAAGCAGAGCCGGGACCCGCCCTGGGGCTTGCGTGAGCATCTCTCCCTCGTGTGGCTGAGGAAGTCAGAGGACGGGTACCAGGGCGCTGGTCAGAGGAGGGGCCCTGACTCAGCAGCTCCCAGTGGGACTTGCTCCGACAGCTAAGCCCCGACAGGGAGAATTCCCCAAATAGGGGGCCCATCGCAGCACGCACCAACCAAGCCAGACAGGAAAAGGCAGGCTCTCAGACGGTGAGAAGCGGAAAGAGGAAAAGCAGCATCCACCTTTTGCCCTTCGGTTCTGAAACCATTTTTAACTCTGGTAAGCACAGACAACATAAAATGTAACATCCTAGCCATTTTTAAATGTGTAATTAACTCAGTGGCATCGAGTGCATTCAGTATGTGTGCGGCCATCGCCGCTACCCACCTCTGGAACATTTTCACTGTCCCAGACAGAGGCTCCTGCCGCTGTTGAACGGTAGCTCCCCATCACCCTCTGCCCACTGCCCCTGGCAACCACCATCCTATGTTCTGTCTTATCAATGTGACTATGGTAGGACACCTCCTGTAAGTGGAATCGTACAGTATTTGTTCTTTGGGGTCTGGCTCATTTTGCTCAACACAATGTGTTCCTGGTTCGCCCACGCTGAAGCGTGGACATGTCGGAAGTTCATTCCTTTTTTATGAAGGAGTCATATTCCACTGCACGGGTACTCAGCACTCGGTTTTCCACGTAACGTTTCTTCAAGTCTAAGATGCGGGAGGCACTAAGCTTGTCCAGGCAGAGACACGGATGTTGAGTCTGAGTCCCTCTCTTCACGGAGTGTACAGTTACTGGACTGAATGCCCAGCGAGGACGGGCTCAGTACGGTATTTCTGGGGCCCTGACGCATCCAACAGACACAAGCTGGACGTCTGCCATGAGCCAGGTTCTGCCAAGGTCGGTGCTAGGAACACAAAGTTGAACTCAGTTGCCAGGATCGACCCACAGCTCGCCATTTCACAGGTAAAGTTGCTCTGGACCGAAGTCTTTAAACTCTGGCCTTTATTTTGAAGTAACCTAATTTCAGAGAAACTTGGGGAACATCAGAAGGATGGGAGATTCACCGGCAATTCCAAGGACAGACTATCCCTCAGGCTGGGAAGTGCCCAATGGCATATTTCCCCACGCACACACCCCTTAGAAGGCTCTTCAGCTGAAACCAGAACCACAAAAACACAAACCCACATCCTAGTGAGAGACTGAGCCTGTGAGAGCAGCACGTGTGACATACCTGGCTGGCTCCAAAGCACGGGACAAACAGGACAGCGGAGGTGGCGGGAAGGTTGCCAAGTCCTCAGGCGACTCAGCAGAGCAGGCCTGCGCCTCCCTCACCCCCTCTCCTACCCTGGGGACACGTCACAAAAGCTCAGCAGGCAGAGAGTGTTTTTCTAACTTAGGTTTCCCAAAGGGTAAGAAAGGAGAAAAGGTGGGTTCAGGATTAGCTGGATCTTCGTCATACTACATAGCGAACTCTTAAAAATGGAGGCACTGGTAAAATCCCTGCCCCCCCCCCTCGGCCCCCAATGGAGGACAATACAGCATCTTACTGAGCTTACTTTAGTTTAGAACATGCATGTGTGAGTACGCGCTGTTGCACATCTGCACTGCTGGTGCCGGTTCCCTCCTGGGCTCTTTCATATTCCAGGGCCCCAGGCAGCTACAGCTGGGGAGGACTGTACTGTTCAGAAAACCTGCCACCCGGACAACAGATCCAAAGCGAGTGACTTTTCAGTGGACAGTAAAACACTATGTAGCTGCTCGTGGAGTATAACACGGAAGCTTAGAAGCTCAGTGACTTCAGTCTGGTTCAGCACCGTGTCCCCCAGCACCTGGCACGGAGAGCAGACGCTTCAGTATTTGCCAGGTGAAGAGTGACTGTTGGTGAAGAGTTTACAATGTCACAAGGGAACGTGTATTCCTTGACGGTGAATGGAAAGGCAAAGTATTAATTTGATTTCAAGTATGCAAAAAATGCTTAGGAAAAAATAAAGAGACTAACACGCTGAATGAATGGTTATCCTGCAGGTGGGAGAAGAAGTAAGGATGATTTTGTCTTTTTTTCTGTTTATTATTTTCTACTTTTTCTACACTTTATATCCTTTAGAAAGAAAAAATATTCAGCGTCAAAAAATCTCTGTTCAGCTAAATGCAGGTTGAGCGTGGAGAGAAATATCTGGAGAATTCATTATCTATTTAGACTCGACTCTAGCTGCAAAGCAAGTTCCCCCGGGGGGTGAAGAAATTGGTGGATCTGGGACACTTTTGCCCAGGAAGACGACGCCAGCTCACCTTTTTTCTCTCCCCGCCTCATTACCATTCGTGGGAAGAGAAAGGCTTCTTTAGTAGCAGAGGTCTCGTATTCATTCAAGTAATTCAATACACATTTACTGAGCACCTGCTGTGCGCCGGGCCCCCCTCTCCTGGCGGTGCGCCTCACCTCTCCTCCTACGAGGAATTTCAGTTTAAACGTAGATAGCATTTTATAGCTGCACCGTGCTTAGGACAAACCATCCTCACGATCACCCTGAGTGGTGGGCAAGGTGTTCATTTTAGAGACAGTGGCGTATAGAGATAAGAATTTCAGTAACTTGCCCAAGGTCTCTTACCGCTGAGATGCCACGAACATAATTTTGCAGTACAGTGATTACATACACAAGGTTAAAAGTTAGGTCTAGGTTCAAATTCCGACTGTTTTCCGCTCAGCAATGTGACCTTGGTCAAATCTGATCTCGGATTTCTCATCTATAAAGTGGAGACAATACCAGTCACAAGATTTGTTGTGAGAATTGAATGTGGTAATAAATGTAATGCTCTGAGCAGGTGTTTGCCGTCTATTAAGAATTAGATGTCAACTCTTAGCATCGTTATGAACGTTGGCATTATAAATATTATCACCACCAACTCTTTGGTTTTTGTGTCCTAATTTATCTTCTTTGTACCCCCACTATACGTGCCTTCTCCCCATTTCTCAGATTTACAATGTAGATACCAGAGACTTGGGCGAATGTGTCTTGAAGCAACCAGCAACGGCATTCAGATCTCGGGGGAGCAGCTTCAGGTAACGGGACGGCACAACTTGCCATGACAAGACGCAGGCTCCAGAACTAGAGCAACTTACTTGCTCCGTAACCTTGAACAAGTAACCGCTCTGACCTCCTGTTTCCTTAACGGCGAAATGGAGCAACAATTCCTATGAAACCTGCGAGGTCATCAAACAAATGTGCCGATGAAACAGGGAACAACAGAAGCAAAAGTGCCTTCTGAGGAAGCGTCTTCTTATTCCCATCTCTCTGGCTGCCCGCGTGGCCTGTGTGTGCCATTTGAAAAGCTCAGAAGACGTGGAATAAGTGACAAGGAGGTCAGATGTAAGTTAAACTGTTGGCCCCATTAATCTACCATTTTGCCTCTAAACGACTAGTTTCAGTCCAGACCGATTTAGTAAAGCGAGAAAATGGTGACGGCAAACTGGCAGTGCACACAATCAGAGGAGTGAGTGAAAAGCTGAAGCTGCCCTTCAATTCAGAGGTTAAAGCAAGCAGACAGACCCCGGTGTCTCCCTCGCTGTGTGCCAGCCAACCATATATTATTCATTGGGCTCAGCAAACATTAGTGAGCACCTTCCACGGCGAGGCCCCGGCAAGGCCTCCAGGGAGATCTAAATACAACGAGAGACCATCCCGACCTGCCATCTGGTTGGGATAACGAGACAGTCTCAGGCAAAATTGGTCTTCTCTCTCTCTGCCCATTAAAATTCGACTGTACCCTCAAGGCTCAACTCCTATTTTCCCCAAGAAGCTTTCCCGATGCCCTCAGCACTTTGTTTAATTGTCATTTGTGCAATTTGTCAGGCTCCACGTTATCACTGGCCTGGGTCTGTGCATGTGCGTGTTTTAACCTGTTTCCCATCTCATTTCAACGAGCATTTGAGGCAAAAATTGTGTTAGGATTATGTCCATTTCCTCAACAGATTGGGAGCCATGACCTATTTCTATTGGGCTCCCCACGATCTAACACAGTGCCTGGTACAGAAGAGATGTTGAGAAAATATTTGTAATAATGAAAAGAGCAAGAGGATTCAGGGAACGTGCCCAAGGGAGAGGTTCAGATTATATGGGGGATTGGAGGTTAGGATGGGTTAAGACAGATTAAGGTTGGGCTTGTAAACAACAAAAACCATTTACAAATACTTCATTATCTTCTTTCAACCTCTGGTTCATCTGACCTGCAGTCGATTCCTTCTAGTAACCCAGGGACACAGACAACAGTGTGGTGATGGCCAGAGGGAAGAAGGGGCAGGAGCCGGGGCGGAGGGGGATGGAGACATCTGTAGTAGTGTAAATGATTAAAAAACACACAAATAC
Organism: Sturnira hondurensis; assembly: GCF_014824575.4. Classification (NCBI taxonomy): domain Eukaryota; kingdom Metazoa; phylum Chordata; class Mammalia; order Chiroptera; family Phyllostomidae; genus Sturnira; species Sturnira hondurensis. Next base: position 8,118,794 of record NW_028075269.1, read on the forward strand.
AAACAAATGGCCTAAGGATTAGAGGAAAGAATTTAATCTGATTATATGATCATTAACATAAAAAACTCAAAAGAAACTACGAGCAAATTTGTAATTAATTAGAGGGTTTAGAAAGATTGCTGGATACAAGTCAATGCCAAAAATAATTATGTTTGTATGCATGAAAGAAGAGACTACAATTTTGAAAAAAAATTAATAAAAATAAAAACACTTCATCATCACGCAGGCCTTCCCTGCCAAATACGATAGTCACTACCGAGCACTCACAGAGCGGCCAGCGCGAACCGAAATGTGGTGTAAACACAAAACACACATGTTATTGTGGACACTCCACACAAAAAGGAATGTAAAAATACTTTAATTTACATACTCATTACATGTTTAAATGATAATATTTTGGAGACGGTGGGTTGAATAAGATACATTATTAATTTTACTTTTTCACTTTCTAACTCAGGTACCAGGAAAATTTAAGTCACACACGTGATTCCTGTTATGTTTCTATCGGGCAGTGTGATCTCAGGGTGCACGAATGTCTGTACCCCAATTCAGTAATCCCTGTTTAGGGAAGGTGCCTTAATAAAGTAATCCAAAAAGCAAGAAAAAAAGTGCTATGGGCAAAGTTATTCAGCACAATGTTATTTTTTAAGAGCAACATACGACAAATAAGTATATCCTAAATTCTGCATAACAATAAGAATGTTTAAGAAAATGACTTAGAACACCCAATAGTACGCACATCATACAAGCACCACTTATGAGGACTAGGTAGCAACGCTGAAATTCTTAAGACATAATATTGCTTGGAGAAGTCAGCCCACAGCACAGCATTCGAATTCACATATAATCTACATGTTAGCATGTTCTTTCCATTGCTCATCACACGTTCCCGAATGATTACTACACACCAGGATCCACATTAAAGGAAGATCAGAAACAAAGGGGGATGCAGAGGCAGCCAGGTAAACAGACAACTGGGTGTACAAATGGAAATTTATACCAGGTGACATGGCCAGGTGAAGGAGGTCACACCTGACCTTTCCTGGGGTGAGCAATGACTGCAAAAAACGTGAGGGACGAACAAGGTAGCTATTATTTTGGTCAGGAGTGGTAGAGAGTTTTCCTTGGATTTCCAAGCTTTCTTGGATTTTTATTTGCAAAAAGAAAAGGCAAGAGTGGAAGTCAGCGACTGACTCTGCAGCGAGCCTCTGGCAGTGAGCAGGTGCACACTGTTGGCTTCAGAAGGAACCAAAGGGTCCTGGCCAAGCCAGGCTCTGCGGTCAGACCCGCATCTGTGCCAGGGCGCACATCTCCTGCTGCGCCCCTCTGAGCCTCCGCTTGCCCTTCTGCAGACTGGCGACAATTCTGGTGTCTCCTTCATCAATACGTCATTGAGAAAATGAAATAAACTCCTCCGTGTCAAGTTCCTAGCGAGGTGCTTGGGACATCACAGGCACTAAATAAGTGTTGATTTTATTATGATTAACGTACAGATTGCACGGCCAGCAGAATAGAATTGGTCAGGATGACAATGCAGATGGGTGGGACTTGCCTGCTCCTAACACTACTGTGTAGTTGGTACTGACTGGGTCACTTATTTTCACTCCAGAATCTGTCAGAGCCATTGAATTTCACTCAGCCAAGGTTTCTTCTTCGTTTCTTATGCCTTGAAGGATGACAAAATTATAAATGTTTTATACAGTGTGATAGTAAAATAATTTAACCAGAGAATTATTTAGGTCTGCTCCCACACAGCAGAATAACTTACAAAAGCCAGACGGTACTGTCATTTCCAATTCCACTCCCTCCCCCACCAGCATGGTACTCATTCAGCTCCAATCCACTCAGAATATTAAGCATAATTTATCCACTGCCAGGTGATCCCCAAAACAAAACCAGGTCAATCGTCCTGTAGTGTGTGTGTGTGTTTAAAGAGTTGTTGATGAATTCAAGAAATCTGGAAAAAGAAACACTTCATTTTTCTGCTAGTCAGTCCTGCTCTTTCTCCTATACAAGACGAAACACATTTACACGAAAACAGACTCTTTGTTTTATAAATAGAACATTGTTCAAGGTTTTCTAGAGGTGTCTGCTAAAAATAAAGAGGGTTACAGTTTACATCTTTATAGCTTTCAAAACAAAACCAAAAAGCCTGCGTTTAACTAAATGTGTTAGATTTCTATTTTGAAAGGTATCTTTATGTGAGCCAGGCCTGATTTCTTGAAATGAAATTCCCCAGAAATTAGATTTCCTACATTTATACAAGGTGTGCCTATGTAAAGTAATAACACCATGGTGGTTTTTATTTTTTGACACCGTAGTGTTTTGTTTTGTTTTAAACATATGCTCCAGGATAAATACAAAGGAAAGTTATACTTCCATCCTATTAAGTACTCACGGAGTTCCTTTTGGAAACTTGCTCACTTTGAGGAGTATGATAACCATTTCAATGTGAAAGTTCCAGGTTATCTGCTCACAAATGAACAGCATCACTGTGAAGCTGAACCCACTGGTCCCGGAAGGTGAACTGTGTCCTGAGCTCTTTGTAGGTCGCAGGGTCAGAGCTTGTTAAGTGGCGTGTTGTGGAAACAATGTCAGGTTCCTAGGCAAGTCCCCAGAGGCCAAGCTCATTCAGGCGACTAACCTACGTGACAAGGACAGTGTTAAGAGCTCTACCACTGCCTGGACTGTGACTGTGGAAACGCGGGCCAATTTTCAGTTCTGAATGCCAGAGACATGTCTCCCCTTGTCCGGGTGCCATTGGTCCCCAATTTCCAGTTCAGTCATGACTCTGGGGCCAGGGACAGAGACTAAAAGTTGGGCAAAAAAATAAGGTTCCCGGTGTAACTTTCCAGGACAGTTTTTCCCCTAGGAGGTCCAACAGATTTGATCTGCTGAAATTGTTCTGGACCACAAAGCATTTTATGTTTTTTGTTTGTTTGTTTTTTTAGGTCTGGGACATACTATTGCATCCCCCCCCACCCTGAGGGAATAAAGTAAACATCTCCACAGTCAGGGCCCTGAGAGGCCTTGCTGGAGAAAAGTTTGTTGAACTTGATACAATTGACCATGTTCCAACATAGGAAGGCTCTATGACTCCTGTCCCAATTGTTTCTTTTTTTTCGCCAAGTCTTTATTATCATTGCAATTGTGCATTAATTATTTGAATGAACACGCTTGGTTAATTGTATGTCAACAGTCCAGTAATAGTCATGCCTGTGAACAACAGCTAACATTTATTTAGAAAAGCTTATGCTGTGGCAGGTACCGTTCTCAATGCTTTATATACATGAAATCGTTCCATGTCCACAGATCCCTATGAAGTAAAGTGTAAAATTAACCTTATTTATGGATGTGGATACTGAGGCAAAGACAGGTGAAAGATTTCCAAAGTCACACAGAGGCCCCTGTGGAATGACTGTGCTGAAATAAGCCACGCAGAGCAATGTCCCTGAAAGTCACTTTAGGAAACAGTGTCTGACAGGTGGGTCCAGGCCTGGTGCAGATGGCCCCGGGCCCTCCCTTTTTCCCTTCATTTACATATCCTAGCCCATGAGTCTTTAGAAGCCCAATTTGAGGCTTGCAAGTTTCCATATTTAGCAACAAAGAAAGACAAAGTCTAACAACGAGTCTTAATCCACAGAAGCCCCAAGGCTCACCCACACCTCAGAGAACACCAGGCTTACCTTATCCTGGTGGATCAGTTTCCAACCATTGCTATAACAAGTTACCGCAAACTTAGTGGCTTAAAACGACACAAGTTTATTATCTTACACTTGTGGAACTCAGAAGTCCAAAATCAGTCTCATTTGACTAAAGTCAAAGTATTAGCAGGGCTAGTTCCTTTCGGAAGCTCTAGAGGAGAAGCCATTTCTTTAGGCCGCCTGCACTGCATGGGGCAGGGACAGAGACAAGGTCACGGGCTCCTCCCTTCCTCACCTGCAGTACCTGCAGTGCTCCTGGCCCTACACGACCCTGCCCTCTGCCTGTGTGGTCACCTGTTCCCCTGCTCTGACCTTCCTGCCTCTCTCCTAAAGGGACCCTTGTGATTCCATCAGGCCCACCGAGATAATCTAGGATAATCTCCCCATCTCCAGGTCCTTACTATAAATATGTGCAAAATCAATTTTGCTATGTAAGGTTTACAGATTTGGGGGATTATGATGTGGTCATCTTTGTGGGGGTGGGGGCACTGTTCTGCCTAGTGCATTGGCAATGCACTGCTGGTGAGCGAGAGGAAAACAGGAACCTGGAACTGGCTGAGGTGAGAGGGAGCGCATGGAGAGTCCTCTGGGGCCTCCCAGCTCCCATTACACAGGCAGGGTAAAGAAACGAGATGAGGCATGGGGCGTCTCCCTTCCTCACCTGCCCCCTTTCCCATCGCCAGCTCGGTCAGCTACGATGGCCCCTGAGCAGTGGGGGTGGGATGAAAAAGGCAAAGATGCCCTTCTCAGGCAGGTGTGTGTTTATTCCCAGGGGGCGTGGTTCTGGCCAGGAATACCTGCACCCATAGTTCATCCTCCTTTATCATTCTAGAGCCCTATTTTTCCTTAAAGATACTGAGATTTAAAAAATCAAAACCACCCTTTTGATAATGTTACAAGCCCAGGTATATTTCTGGTTCTGCTGAAAACCCACACTTTTTTCAATGCTGTGGGCTGGCAGAATGTATGGGGTGACACAATGTACCTCCAACGGTGATAGTGATTAAATAAATTAATCCCTGTGAAGTGCTCAGGTCAGTAACGGGCACACAGGAGGCTCCCAGGGACTGCTGCAATCTGATCTGACTGTTTTACTGCACCACTACTGAAACAATGACAGTCACCTGCCTGGGGCTCCTTTGCGCCTCACAACAACACTGTGAGATACGGCTGTCATTGTCTCTGTGGTACAGACAGATGATCAGAGGAGGCCAGGGCTACAGTGTTTCAATCACTTGATCAGGATCATTCACTGGCCTGGCAAAGCCAGGATCCCAGCTCCACCTCCAAAGCCCACAGCTTCAGCATTTCCTGTCTCCTTCCAATCTGCAGCCCAGCTTCCTCTGGGGCCAGGAGAGAGCATCACAATTGCTGGTTAAATCAAAGTTCGCAGAGCTCGGACTGAGTTCCCAAGGGGCTCTTGTTTGTCGTCCTTCTGAGTTATTAATTCTTCAAAGAACCCACGTCTGCTTGCTTCCTCATTGGTGCCAATATTTCAAAGAGTGAGGGAATCAGACTCTGTATCCCCTAAGCTTCCCCGGCCACGTTCACTCTCTGACGACCCACCATCTCCTGTGTGAAATGGCCACAGCCTGTAGCAAGTTAAATACCTTCCTCTCAGAGCCTGTTTACTAACAGTATCAGAAGTGGCCCTGTCTGCCTTTTCAACAGCTGGAAAATTCTATGGGTCAGAGTTTTGCTGGCTCTCCCTAAAACAGAAAGCTTTGAACTAGCAGTGACAGTGACATCGAACGAATCCCAGCAGCTCTGTATTTAGAAGAATACCTAATACACACAAACTTCACTCTGTTTCGGAGGATGCTGGCTAAGCACAACACAGGGAGAAAGACAGAAAAGCCTAGTTCCCCAAACCTTGGCCAAGGTGAAGAACAGGAAGCTTTGCGGGTCCACCAGCAATCACAGTGGCTGGTGGACAAAGCCTGACTGCCCCCCTTTCATAGCTCTCTCTGTAGGCTCGAGTCGTCCTTGGTTTCGTGACCTAGAAGTCACTCGGGGTTTGAATTCCCATCTCTACTTGTACCAACCACCGTTGAACGCTCCATGTGAATCCACGTGGAATCAACCTACAAAGGCAGAGAAGGGGTTTGGTCCCAGGTCAGCCTGTCTATAAAGGTCATGTGTTCTTCTCCCCCCCATAAGACACAGGGTGAAGGAGCCCAGGGGAGAATGTTGAGTGCCGTGCAGTAGAAAGACACTACAGTCAAGCAGCAAGAGACCGGGTTTTAAACCTGCCTCTGAATTACACAGTTGTAATTGGTGGTAAGTTACCAAACTCCTCGATGCAGCTGCTCAAGTCTCTGCCCACCAACGTCTAAAGTGCTGACGGTCAGTATATTTTTTTTTCACGAACAGTCAACATAATCTGCCAGCCAGACATAAGAGAGCTTGGTATACAAAAGACTAAATTTTCTTTAGTGTCTGTCTTACTCCCTAAACTATAAGCCCCATGAGGGGAGGCGTTTTCGTCTCAGCTGTATCCCCAGCAGTGCCTGCCCCTCATTAGACACCTGATAAATCTTTATGAAACACAAGAACAAATTCGGGAGGGGCGGCATGGGGCAGTGCAGCAGTTCTCAAACTTTGGAGTACATCAGCATCACCTGAGAAGCCCACTCCAAAGGTCAGCAGGTCCAGGGAGGGGCCGGGGAATGCACATTTTCCATGAGGTCCCAGGAGCTGCTGGTGATGGGGGCCCTGGGACCAGAGTGTGAGAAGCACTGGCTTCGTGGTAAAGGGTTGGCTTCTTTGGCGGACTTCCTTAGTTCCAATCCCGTCCATTAGCTCGATTCACCTCTCTGCACATCGGCTACCTCGTCTGTAAAAACGCAGATAACAACGAAACCTCCCTCACAACAAACTTCCTCTATGTAAAACACTTCCCAAAGGACCTGGTGTTTCATAAACATTGTATCTGTTATTCTTATTGGGATTTTTTTTCTTTCCCGCTTTGATGTTCTAGTCTGTGTTTATATTAGATCTTTCCTCAAAAAATGAGCATGTGTCAGTTGGAAATCCCGGACTCCACCTCCATAGCTACTCCAGACCCGGCTGGCACTCACATCTCCCTATTAAGATCCACGTGAATTTGGGCCTTTGCTGAGTAACAGAAAGAGATTTCTCCCTTAACAAGCCAATTTTTAAAGCGGGCACCTTTACCTTCCAAATCAGGCCACTTCTAGGTTCCAGCGATAAATACAGACCACACTCCCCTGCGCCTAGAGAGTATGGCCTGGTGGTCAAGGCCATGATAGACCACCACCTCTCTGGGGCTGCCTGGGCTGGCCCTGGGTGGTGCAGAGAGCTTCCTCTATTTAGGCTGAAGGAAATTAGCAGTGGAACAAATTAAAACAACAATCAGATTTAAGTGGCCTCCATCAGGAAATTAACTTTAATGGATATTGTCATCACCAGGCCCACCTCAGAGTCGTGCTGCTTGCAGCAGCGTTGGGACGCAATAAAGACGGGGGAGCCTCGACTCCCAGCCCCCCACCCCCGCCACTGCTCAGAATGAATTTTCTTTTTACTGCCTTATGTTTGCTTTAATATGTTCCTTTCCTTGTTCATTCAAGCTTTCCTACGATTCTATTAAACTGATGGCACACCTCTGCAAATGACTGCACACCTTACCTGAGCTGAAAGCTCAAACGGGGACCGGGAGGTGGATTTCTTGCTTTGTCACTTTCCGTTCAGTGAGATCTGAAAGCTTCCCTTTTCTCCATCACATTCCGACCCCGAATTGGTGAGGGGGCTTGAAGGGACTGCTTTCCAGTTCTACCTTAAGTCCCGGTCTCGCAGGAGAATAGCATCTGCCTTGCTACCTGGGCCCAGCGATGCGATCTGGGGCTCCTCAGGAACACCCCTCACCTCCGTTGTGGACTGAGCCTCGTCACCAGCCTTCCTCTACCCGCCTGGCCTATGCACAACCTTCCGCCTCTACATTCTGTATTGAAACGGAGGCTGGGGGGGTTAGCTGTTGTCTTTACTAACTACCTCGAAATCAAAGGTCAAGATCAAGATCAAGATCAGGACATCAAAAGCAATGCAAGGAGGGCAGATAGAGGGAATCTGACCTCGAGGGAGAATCTCTGGCTTGTTAACACAATGAGCCTCCGAGGCCAAGGAGCAGGAACATGGAGAAAACAGAGCTGATGGGCCTGGCCACACAGCACATGCTGGGTACGCGTGTGGAATCGGGAGCCGACAACTGGGCTTGGATTTTTGTTCCATCACTTGTTAGCTGGGTGACCCCTGGCAAACCTCACTGTGCCTCCGTCTTCTCATCTGCTAACTGGAATAGTAGCAGTTTTTCTTCCTCAAGGGATTATCACGGAGCTACGGAGCTTAGTTAAAATATGTAAAACGACTAGAATGTTCCTGATACATATTAAGAGATAAGTGTTTGTTAAATGAATAAAACGTATTCCGCCCTACTATGTGTCAGAGACGACGAAGAAATGGCCTTTTACTCTCAAGGAGCTCTTGGTCTGGCCAGGGCGACACAGTTGAGAGGACTGTGGTGCACGTGGAGGAGTGAACTCCAGTTGGAGTGTAATTGCAACAGCTTCCACTTATTAACCACTTATTGGGTCCTTCCCACATCTGTCCTCTGTTTAATCCCTAAGAGTTCTTCAAGTATTATCGTCTCAAGTACCCTATGAAGAATGAGACTAAGAAAGCTTAAGTTATGAACTAAGAAGTCACAGCCAAGTGGCTGAGCTGGGGGACTTGCATGCAGAGCTCTCTCCCTTCAAAGTTCATGTTCCGTCTCCTGATAAAGGGCTGGGATCCCCAAGAAACCATGTGCCATGGGCCCTCCGTCCCAGAAGAAACAGGTGGGGAGAGAGGGCGAAAGACTCGCTTTCCTTTCTTTTTGTCTACCCACAGATAACCGTGTGACCTTAGAGAAATTACCCATCTCCCTCTCCCTCCAGCTTCTTCAGGTGTGAGACGGGACTGCTTTGTGCTCTCCCCGCACCGCCTTCCAGAATTATTACATGATCAGTGGTGATAACCAGGGCAATCCACTCACAGTTTATTGCACAGGCATCTGAAACATCAGACAGTTAAGTGATGGGATGCTGTAGGTTTGAGTTTACAACAGGGGCCTCGAGTTCCAGCAAACTCAGACTGTTTTGTAATAAAAAATAACCCCATGCACATTCATTTATATTTTTTCTTTCTAAGTGGAGTAAAACTAGCCCTAGAGTCAAGTTTGAAATTATTTTCATAATTTTGGGTAATTAAGGCACTTCCCAGATCTCATTAGCAAAAGCCCAAAATAGAATAATTGCCACATAATTAGTGATTGGCAAACCTTGAGAGATTTGGGGGGTTTGTTCTTTTCTGAATCTGGAAGTGCCGGGGCCTGACCTGAGTTTATCCGAAGCCTGGCTATTTCTGAACCAGACAGCGTTCCTTTCCCAATTCATTTGTTTTAGTCCCGCTTGACTTGTTCCTCCAAACTCAGACACATTCTGTCCCTTTCTACTTAAATCTTTTCCCCTTGTTTGGAGTCCTGTTCCTTAACACCTGTTCAGTGTGTTCTGTCTGCATGTCTTAACAGCAGGCAAAAGGCTGCATGGTTTACAAAGTGGGGAAGGGCCCGTCCGTGCCTCTAGAGCTCCCACTGGGGCAAGGAGATAAGCCTGCAGGTAACATGGCTCAAGGAGGACAGGTCAGGCAGCTCAGGCTGTTGTATGGGGGGGTGGTTAGAGCTGGACCCACTTTCTTTTCTCTGGAATCCTACACGCTTCTAGATTTTCAGAAAAAGGTCTTAGAAACCCCCATTCTTGCTGAAGGAGGAGCAGGTGAATACCCCGCACCTACAGTGAAGGCCTGGAACACAGCTGAGAAGTGACAGTGGAGAGCATAAGAGGGAATAGTCGACTTATTATATAATATATGGTTTTTCTTGCAAATTGCGTCCTATAGCCAAGTATAAGTGACTCTCCTCAGATAACACTACATCCTATTTGCATAGAGCTCTGTAACGCACCACCTGTTTTTGTGAGGTCATTTGGGAAAGGGATGTAGGAGGGAAGGTAAAAAGCCCCCTTCTTGGCCCATTCATCAACTACATTGCCTAAGCAAGTTACTTACATCTTTAAGCCTCAGCTGCCTCAGGCATAAATTGAGGTGTGAACTGTATCAGCCTCCAGGTTAATTAGAGTCAATGTATGTAAAGCCCTTTACACACCCTGGACCAGGGGTCAGCAAACTATGGCCTGTAGGCTAAGTCTGGCTTGGTGGCTGTTTTTTTAGAGAAAGTTTCCCTGGGACACAGCCATACCTATTCCTTTGTGTATTGTCTGTGGCTGTCCCCGCACTGCAATGACAGACCTGAGGAGTCACAAGAGAGACAGACTAAATACAGTCTGCAAAGCTTAAGATATTTGTTACATGGCTCTTTGCAGAAAAAGTATCCCTTCCCCATCTAGACTCTGGAGGACTGAGCGAGTGAGGACTGAGCGAGTGAGGATTACAAAGGCAGTAATCGAGTGGGTAGGTGTGACTCTGACGTTTTACAGATAAAAGAAGAAAGCCCAATAGGGTTACTTCACTCACTCACAGCAGCAGAGCTCCAAAGTGCCTGGTCAAGGCTAGGCCCGACGGTCTGACTTCAACCCCAAGGTGTTTTCCACTACCCTCTACCCACATGCTCATTTGACTCAATAAACACCCAGGGCTGAGCTGGCACTGCCAGCCAATCCGTGGCCGAGGCCCAGCCTTTCACCTCTGAATGAGGTATGCTTGCTTGTAAGTCCCGTTCCCATGGGGTCACCCCAAGAATGCACCCAAAGGACGCTAAGCAATCCCGGCACAGCCACGTTTTCCAGCGTGTTCTGTGCAAGGACTCGAGGTCTGGAGTTAAAAACATTGTGCTGTGGTCAAAAAGGCTCGTGAAAAGCTGAGTTAAAGTAAAGGGGTCTTTCTCCACCCCAGGACTGTTCAGAGTCTTGCCTGTATTAACACACACCAAGTCTCTAAGAGGACGCGGTAGCGCCTCCCCACTCAATCTGGCCCCTCCTCCTGAGTAACTCCCCACGAGTTACCCAGAAGGACTGGTGGTCTTCACAACACTCCTTTATGGTCTCAGAAGTAGTATTTCCCCATTTGTAGGAAGGGACTACACCTCCCCATACCCAGATGACATATTTTTTAATTAATTAAAAGAAATTAAAACCAAGGAAATGCCCTTTTAATTACCACTGAAGCATTTACTGACCAAATAGTTCCCAGGAGTTATTACTAGAAACACATGCTTTCCAGTGCTGCTGAGAAAAGACTTAAGTAGCAGTTTTTGCTCCTTCTCATCTTCCCAGACCTTCCTAATTCTGGGTTGACCAGGAGACAATCAAGATCATCTGTTCCCGTGGAAAATCAGAAATGGACCAAGTGAGAGATCATATTTTTATACAGCAGTTGCCACAATCCCTTTCTATAAAACCAATCACTTTTAGAAACATCTGTAATGCATGAAATACTTACAATTGAGTACAATCTTGTGGTAAAAGCTTAATTATGCCTCCAAAAAAGAGACCCCTTATTCCAGGAGCCTGGCAACAGATCTGTGATTCTACGGTTCAGTCTCTTAGTTCCCTCCCTCTTTGTCCTTTAATTCAATACCAATTATAAAAGTGGGAAGCATTTCTAAAGCTTTGGTCTCCGAATGCTGTTCCGGCACCACGGCCTGCCTTTTCTCGGCCCCCTTTCTTTTTGACATGCGTTTCCCCATTCCTCAGGCTTCTGAGTACAAGTACGGGGGCCCCATCAGAGTCTTCAGAGCCCCACCCTTGGGCTAGAGATTAGGCTGCCCCTTTGTTCCCTACTTCTCAGGGTGCAGCATTCACCCCCCCTTGAATTGCTCTTTCACTGGATGGTAAGTCTCACGAGGCAGGTCTTGTTGGCCACTGAAGCCTGGAGCAGGTATTAAACAAATATTTCTGCCTGTTGACATCTGGCTCATTGGAATAAATGGCTCAAAGATGGGGAGAAGGGAGCATTTCATATGGGTTCAAGACACGTAGGTGGAGTAGACATGTAAGAATTGTTGGGGAGTTGTGGAAGCAGGTGGGAAAAATCTGAGGCACAGAGAAATCCCCTCAAGCATGTCAGTTTGAGAAAAGAATCTTGAGACCTTGGAAGGGGAGAAAGACAGACAGCTAATCTCCAGACAGAAATACACGGGCAATGTTTAAGGGAAGAAAGACACGGAGCCCAACTAGTTCAGATCTATACGATGTGGGTATGAAGTCAAATGAAATCTGTGAGTGTTGGGAGAACCATCTCGGATAGGAAGGGTCTCCAGAAGCAACATTTGCCGATAGCCGGCTACGTGTGAAGAAGTACGTCCGAGCAGCAGGGACGAAGGGGCAGAGACACGATTCCCTGTTCCCCTTCTCAGATCAACTTCACAGTCTGAGAAGGGAAACAGGTATAACAACATTTTAAATCACTGGGGTAAGTGGTGGCATTCATTGCTCATTTCGTCCTTTCAGCCACACAGCAGTCACGGAGCACTCACTCCGTGTGGAGGCTGGTGTGATCATAGCAACCTGGGAGAGTTCCGGAATATCACATGCAAGGTGACGTTGGGACCCTTTTCTTAAACAAGGGGGGAAAGTTATCACTATTAGGCTTTGATTCTAATCTGCTTTGAATCAATCATTTGAGAAATTCCTCAGATGCAAAATGAATATGAGTATATCCCTTTGCACACAGACACACAGATTCCCGACACCAGTTCTCCACACCTGCTTCCCCACCCACTCTGCTGCAGGCTAGCAGGAAATGATGTATTTTTAAAAGTCATAAAGTAGAAGCAGCAGTTATGACATGAAGATAGTAAAAATAATAGCAGTGATCACTAATGAGACTTAACTCTGTGTCAAGCATTAGGCAAAGTGCTCTACGGGCTGCAGCTTATGCCTGAAGTATCACTACCATCGCTGTTTCCAGTTGAGGTATCCGAGACTTAGCAAAGTTCAATAACTTGTCCAAGGTCACCCAGCACAGGTGAGGGTCAAGCTCTGGTCTGCCTGACTTCAGAGTCAGCGTCTTGTCTCACTGAGCTCCTTTTACAGTGTAGGAGAGGAGGGAGAGTGATGGAGGGGCAGGAGGTGGGAAGGGAAGGAGAAAAGACAGAGGAGGCACAGAGTGGGAGAGAGAGACTAACCATCCCCAAAAGGTGGCACAGTAACGTGGAAGATATCCAGACTCTGTGGGCAGACAAAGCTGGGTTCAAACCTTGGCTCTGCCAGAGTGAACTTAGGGAGCAGGCAATGCTTTGTATGCAGTTGGGGGTAGAGCTCTCCTCTGGCACCTTCTGTTTCAAGAGAATTACCAGTAAGTAGTTTGCTAGAGTCTGTCTACTTGAAAATAGTGCAGATCAGTGACATTTGCAGAAGGAAGACTGCATAACTAAATACTGGTAAACTCATTTAAAGCAGGCATAGGCTCACCTTATGCTACTTCCTGGCACCCAGGTGCTTGGTTGGAACTGTGCATTGCTCTCAACCCACATTTGATACGTGGATGAATGCAAATTGCAAAGGGATGCAAGGTGTTCTGGAAAAAAGCACCACTTTCAAAGCAGAATAAACGTCTTTTTGTGTTCTTGTCATCTAGTGAGAGTTACAGCGAGAGCAATCATTTTGAAAGGAAACTGATTAAAGCATTTTGTAATGAGTTCAAAAACAAGTAAAGAAACACGTGGTTATTCACTGGGAAAGTCAAAGAAACGGAACAGGATAGAATCATAGTGTTAGGTGAAAAGTTTTTGCCCTTAAGGCACAGAGAGGTAGAGAATATGAAACCCAGAGAGGCAAGTGACCGGAGGCATGATTTGCATTCTGGAAAGTAACGAGAATAAAGCCATGTGCTCGGAGCACAGCCGTCACTTTCAATTGCTCCAAATTGTTTTGCTTGTCTCACAAAGTGCTTCAAACACATCAAATGCACTTGCTTTTCTGAAGACGTATTCTTTAACAAGACTGGAAATTAATGGTGGTTTCTGAATTACTCTCAAACACACAAACTGCCATCCTTCTCCCCAACCAGCCACCGCCGCCCTCCCCCCCTCCCAACACAGGACACTTTTCCAAGATGACCTAACTCTCGGAGGGCTAAAATGATTTAAAATAAACATTCAAAATAACCTCACCTCAGAGCTGACACAAGAAATAAAACACACATTCACTGAGACCCCGAATAACGGTCCAAAGTAAGGCTTAAAATGAATAAATAAATTAACTCACTAAAAAAAAAAGGCTGCTTTTCTTGTAATCATACTCCATTCCACTTTTCCTTTGGGTTTTATATCTGTACGTCTGGGGCAGTTCTGGTTTGTTGGAATTTTTCTCACTTTAATTTATTCTAGTTAAAAATTTTAAAATTACTCAGTAGTGTACCAAAACATCAAAAAATCTTAGACGCACCCGTGACGGCATTAATTTCTTAAATTGCTGTTAACTGTGGGTGACAAGGAAGCGGCTGCCTTAATTAAATAAATTTCAGGATGCCCTCCGACTTTGTCTGTCAAGACTTCTGGGAGTCGGTGATCACGCACGATGGGATGGAAGAATAGGACACACAGCAATTTCTTAACAGCAACTACATTAATTTTTTTTCCTCTTTGGGAATTGTGAAATTAAGTTTGGGCGTGATGAACAGTCCCTCTAAAGCTTCCCTTTTCTCCTTCCCTCTTCTCCCCCGACAACCTCTATCCTGTTCAGTCACTGCTGAGTGACCTGTGACAAAGAGAAAATGCAGACAGCAACAACGGGCTGGCCTCATTAACATGTCCATTGGGAGAGCTCCAAAGACGAGGAAGGGCCGGTGGGTACGGCTGGTGTTAACGGGATCACTGCTCCCCCCACTCACATCATAGATAGGAAAGAAGGCTCAGAGGTGAACCTGATGTGCTGGGAGACCCTCACAGACCTAGATTCCACACTTTCTGACTCTCAGGGAAAGATCTTCCTATTCCTGAGTTCTAGTCTAATCTGTCACTAATTAATGTCACCTTTTTTTATTGTGGTAAAACATACATAATGTAAAATCTACTGTTTTAACCATCTTTAGTGTATAGTTCGGTGGCATTAAGCACATTCCCATTATTGTGCCACCATCACCACCTTCCATCCCTTTATCTTCTTCCTCAACTGCAAACTGAAAAATCCGTGCCTTTTAAGCACCAACTCCCCATTCCTCCCTCCACTCAGCCCCAGGCAACCACCATGCTACTTTCTGTCTCTATGAATTTGACTACTCTAGGTACTTCATATAAATAGAATCATACAACCATTGTCTCTTTGTGTCTGGTTCATTTCACTTAGCCATGTTTTCAAGGTTCATGTCTGTTGTAACATACGTCAGAATTTTCTTCTTTTTAAGGCTGAATAATGTTCCATTGTATGTATATAAATTTTGTTTATCGACTCATCCATTGATGGATACTTGAATTCCGTCCACCCTTTGGTTATTGTGAATAATGCTGCTGTGAACACAGAGATAACAAAATACACTTGAGCTAACACAACCCATAATCAAGCAATGTCTCCCTTCCCTAGGGTCACTATTATCATCTCTAAAGTGAAGACAGAGGGGTAAGTACCTTCGTGATTACCCCCTTTTCTACTGGCACATTATTTCTCCAGGGACAACCCAGTATTTCACTAAGCTGGTTGCAGGTAGCTATTAATCCAGCCAAAATTTAGGGTGATACAAAAGGTCAAGGTCAAAGGTTGTGCATCCCTTCCTGGCCCTGGGAATTCCAACCGTGTACAGAAAACGGGACATGTGAGAGGACACTGGCAAGTTGCCTCTTCTCCTCGCATTTCCTCCATGGGGAATTCAACCTGAGCAAAGACTCTCGATTCAGCTCAACCTGACAGCATTCGCTGAGCGCCTCGCCAGCACCAAGATCTGTGCTAGACGCTCACCGGCTTGCTCTAGGCATCCCTACAACTGTTTTTCTTTAGAGGATGCTAGACGGCATGGCACGTTTTAAAAGGGGCTAGCTGTTGCACAGTGTGGCCTCAGAAGAGCAAACGAAGTCACTGCAAAGGAGAAAGTAGAAGGAAGCAGAGGAAACCTCCTCTGGCACCTTTGCCCGTGTTTACTTGCCAGGCTGTTCCAGTTTTCCTTCCAATCAGGATTTAAAATGTCTACAGAGCCTGCTCGGCAAAGCAACCTTGAGAGCCCCTTTACATTTCAGCCTGGCTACCGGCTTCCCAAGCCATCCTCTCCCTACAGAAGTGCCTAACAGCACAGGCAGGAGTACCTTCTGACCCACACTCCCGTGGAAAACAGGCAGCCCTGTTAGTTTGCCAAGACGGTCGAGACCCCCAACCGCCCACGTGGAGTTCCAGTCTAAAACGACTTTTTAGTCCCGGTTTCCTTCCTTTCACTGTTGGTTCCCTGAATATTTTTTTAATTTCCCTACATCCAAGATTACTGTACCCAGCAAAGCTATCATTTAGAATGGGAGGGCAGATAAGGTGCTTCCCAGACAAGGTCAAGTTAAAGGAGTTCATCATCACCAAGCCCTTATTTTAGAGGAAGTGTTAAAGGGACTTATCTAAGAAAAAGAAATGACCGAAAATATGAATAGTAAAACGGCAACAAACGTACAACTATCAATAGCTGAACCTAAAAATAAAAACCAAACCAAACTAAGCAATTGACTGGAACAGGAACAGAATCACAGAAATGTAGATCACAGGGAGTTATCAGTGGGGAGTGGGCCAGGAGAGAATGAGGGAAAAGGTACAGGGAATAAGAAGCATAATTGGTAGGTACAAAATAGACAGGGGGAGGTTAAGAACAGTATAGAACTTATATGTACAACCCATGGACATGAACTACGGGGGGTGGGGGAAATGCTAGTGGGACGGGGTGCAGGGTGGAGGGGAACAAAGGGGAAAAATAAAAAAAATAAATAAAGTGACTTTTTATGCCCAAGCCACTGATTTCTCTGAAAACAGCGACTCATAATGAAAATGCAGATATTTAACTCCAGTGCTGTGTTTGTAATGATTCGGTATTAGTGTTCTGAGAAGCAGAGCAGTCCCAAAGTTAACATACTGTGTTCTCTAGCAGGGATGGAGGGAAAGAAAAGCTGTTTGAAACAAGAGGTCATTGGATTTGGTGATGTCAAGGGAACGTTAGATTTGTACTCTATGCACCGGGCTGTGAGCACAGGGTCCTTCTAGGTGGACAGGCCAGTGGTTTTCAGGTGAGCCCACCCCGCCGTAGAGCGCCAAGTCCTATAGGTGCCACGTGACAGCATCCAGTGGACCCCACACCACTGCCCTGGGCTGCAGCATGCCATGGAATTTCACCCAAGTTCAGAACTTCTGACAGTGTGGTTTGATAACAATCTCAAACCCGCAGTAGCCCGTTTTGTGGGCAAACTATTCATTTTATATTCACCTCCTTGTCGTGTTGGTGCAGAGGTCATCTGAAGAGGAGGCCTAATTAATCAAACTGTCAGAGGCAATGAGGAGGAGCATGTTAATAGGACTTTTATTTCACCCAGAAAAGCGGCGGCCTGACAGGGGCCAGAAAATACGGCCTGGACGTTGCTGTTTATTAGCAATGCTGAGATCAGTGGTAATAGGAGCCAAGCAGTGTGTGGTTGATAAAGTGCAGGGTGTCAAGAAGCAGCAGCAACTCGAAATTAGACTGACAAGAGCCAGCTCTCAGCGGATACCGATAGCTGATAAATAGGAAGCCCCGGACAGAGGGGCACTTTGGAGAGGGGGCCACAGCCAAAGAGGGTTCTGAGCCGTTAGGCAGGGGGGCAAAAGGCAGAGCTCGGATCCTGTCCTCTGCTGAGAGCTCAAAGGGTTTTGCTTCCCAAGGGATCACGACCCATTCCCCTGGTAATCCTTCAAAGGCTGCTCACACCCGCCGCTGTGCCAAGTGCCGCAGTGCCAAGATGCACGTGCCGCCACCCTCCCCAGTAATGCTGTTTACGTTGGGGAGCACACCCCCTTAAAATATGAAGAAAGCCAAAGATCTTCACAAGAAAGAATTCTTACTTACACCAAAAACCCAAATTTGGCCATGTCACAGGTTCCCAGAGGGGGCACCCACTGAGGAACATGGTCAGAGGGGAACCCTGGCTACAGAGTGCCCTATCTGCTGTCACCATCTACTACTACTGACAGAGTATGTTTCCAGAGGCGAATGAGCATCCCCTGGGGGGAGAGTGAGACAAATCACAAGGGCAACATTTTCATAACATCGATTCCCAGGGGAGGACTGGAGAATATCTTCATGCCATTCACACTCAAACCCTCTCATGCTTCTGCAGCCACACGCCGGGTGCTAAGGAGGGAGCCGTGGTGCAGAGGAATCAGCCAGCAAAGGGATCAGCAGCTCTCGGGCAGGGTGAGGCTCTCAGATGGGAGTTCCTTCCATAAACCTGGCGCCGAGGCCGGGTGCCCACTGGGCAGCCTCGTTCCCTACCTCTGGGCAGACGCCCAGGTTTCCGATTGTTTCATGGGTTCCGCCGATGGGCATGATGCACACTAAAGTTTAACAGCTTTATACCCCGATCCTTCCAGCAGCCTCTAGGGAGCCTGCTGCTACGCGCCCAGTTTGATCTACAAGGAAATGGCCAAGCTGTTTTAGACAACTTTCTTCCACGAGGAAGAAATGCAAAGGGCTAACTTACGTACTTGCACCAGGCGTCCCCTGACAGCCCAGGAGAGCATTTCCCCACCATTGTTTAAAATCCCCTTTCTGTGTTTCCTTCATTGCACTTGTTCTAATTCATAACTGCTTTTGTTCATGTCCCTTGTCAAGCACAGAGCCTGGCACGTAGCAGATACTCCACAAACTGTTGTGGAATGAATGAATGAATGAATGAATGAACCTACGTACAGCTAGAAGTAAAAGTAATCAGGATATCATGACTCTTAAAAGTTCTACTGTGTCTGAATGAGATTTCATACTTCATTCCAAAATACTCATATTCATTAAACACCTATTTACTGCCAGAGCTTCTGTTCACAAAACAGCTTTGACCCTGCACTCATAGGGCTCTACAGTCTCACTCCTCTAGACCAAATAAAGAGTAAATATAATGACTGAAACACTATCAGCAATAACAGGTGTGTTAAATTGGTCCTATATGTCAAGCTGCACAGAGTAATTTGTACATATCATTTCACCAATGCTCACGACTATCGTATAAATTACATATTGTTATGGGTCCCATTTATCTTTACAGATAAAGATCTGAGCTCTGGAGAGGTGACATAACCTGCCAATTACCACCTGTGGGCAAATGGGGGCACTGGGATTTCACTCCAAAGCCTGGATTTGTAGGATCAGCAATAGAGCTACACCCACGTGTTTCTAAAACACCCAAACAACAGACACAGGAAAACAATAGCCACATATGTGAAGGTCCCTCCTCTGCACCCAGGTTTTGCAGCCAACATATTAATGGCATATGTCCTAATGGGTTTTTCAATTTGCAAGGAATTTTCACATAAAATAACACATTTCACCCTGAAGAAACTCTCTAAAAGGGACGAGAGAAACTACAGTATTACCCCCCTTGCCCAGAAGAGGTAGTGGGCTCAGAGAAAGTCTGGCTCAGTGCCATACGGCTGGTAAGCAGCAGAGTCCCAAACTTGGTCTCGTAGTTTTCTGGCTCCTTAGGATCGTTTTAGTTTTTGCACATAAAGGATTCATAACGTATCCCAGTGGATCCTTGGAAAAGAATCGTGGGCAGCACAGTACCGTGAGAGTTGAGTAGCAGCTTGACAGGACAGCAAGAGTCACCCGGGGTCTCTGCCCCAGGCTCACCACTAACTAGCTGTGGGCACCTGAGCAAACCCCTTCCCTCCCTGGCCTGGCTTCTTCCCCCGTGAAGATGAAGATGGGGGCCTTGACCACATGATGTATAAAGTTACTTTGCAACTCTGACACTCAGTGGGGAGATGCAGCTTACTCCTAGTTTCTGTCTCCTTTTTGGCTTCCTTTCTTCGTCTCTTAGCTGCTTTTATGACACTCGAGAATTAGATGTGACAACGCTTGGTGTCCTCCATCGCGGAGGACGTTGCCTGTCGGGTGTTAGAGACCCAACTCCCACGGCTGGCCTGACCCACATGCAGCGGGGACAGGGGTGGTCTTTGCCAGCAGGTAGCATTTGTTAGAATGAATAATGGAGAGTCCAACTGTCCAACATTCTCCTATTTATCATTTAGACCAGGCTGATTCAGAAACCTTGCTACTGAGGAATCTTTATCTTAGGAGCAGAAATTCAGTCTATTTAGAATCTTATTAGGAACCCCCCACCCCCCCAGTCCACCAAATACTCCATGGGAGATGCTATTTTCATGTTAAAAGACGCCTATTTCCACAAATGTCTGTTTAATTTTCACCATGTTCATGTGTTCCAACGTTAGAAGGACTTTCAAAAGAATACAGGGCTTTATGCAGTGGGCCGTGTTATCACAGAATGTAAAGGGGTAGGGATGGGATTTTTTTTTATCTCCCTGACTGATACAGCCTGCAGGGAGTGGGGTTCAGATGGAGCTCTGGAGGCAGGAGACCTGTGCCCTAGTTCCCACTCTCTGTGTAACGCGATCCATCTCCATCCCGGGCAGGTCGTTTAACCTTGATTTCCTAAATTGAGAATGCAATCACACCAATGAAGCCTGCCTCCAAGGACCGGGAGTCTGGAGTCAAATGGAGCCTTGAGTTCCCATTTCCTGCCTCTTCTCATTCTGCCCTCTCTGCTCATTTAATGCTGCCTCAAACCACCTCAACGGGTCACTACAGAGTAAAAGCAGAAATCACACTGTTTGATGTCTCTGCTTAAAAATCTTCAAGGGCTTTTCACTGCCTGAGAATAAACCCCCAATTCTGGAGCTCCTCACAGAGTCCTGGCCTGCACCTCATGCTCTGGCTACACTGACCCTGCTCGCCCTTTACCCTTTCGCTCCAGTCTCCTTGATCTTGTTATTTTCCATTCTGAGGTCCTCCTCTCTCCAGCACTGCCAAGTGGCCAGAGTTGAGTCATCCTTCAAGATCTGGCTTAAACATGACCCCGTCCGGGGGTGTATGGACCAGTCCTGGTCCATCCTGCAGTATGAATACCTTCTCCTCTGTACACACTCCACGGGGGGGCCTTTATTCAGGCAGCTTCAGCAGTACTGTAATTCATGATGTTTGGTGTCCTCCCTCCTCCCCCAGTATTTCCCTTGGGGTCCTTGCATCAAGATGACCGGAGGTGCTTGTTAGAAATGAAGACTCCTGGGTCTCACTCAAACTCACCGAATTACAACCTCTGGAGGTGGGTATTACTTGTGCATGCTGAAGATGAGAATCCCTTCTCTAGTGTGAGCTCTTGAGGGGCAGGAACCACGCCTGACTCACTGCCTGTCTCCAGAGCTGAGCACCGGACCTGGTCCACAGGAGGCACTCCGTGAACATTTGGGGAGGAATGAACAGCGTACGCCCTTAGGACCCAGGCGAGTGAAGTTCTTGTTTGGAGGGTCTGCTTGAAGATGAGCTGCCGTAGGACATCGTTTTGTCTTGCAGTGTGGGGTTACGCAAAGAGCTAAGAGAGTATGGCCGTATGTCTTTGCCAGTGTTATCCTGTGTGGCTCTGAATAAAGAACAGTGGGAACCTACACCAGTGAGGCCTGATGAAGAAGGGCCCTGTGGGGGGGCTGCAGATGAAGACGCTGCAGAGGACACCCTCCTGGCTGAGGATTCCCAGCAGACCCGGCCCCTTGTCCAGATGGGACTTCCCAGTGAAGCCAGTAGGCATTTGCTCACAGGGATGCACTGCCCAGTTCCACGCTGTGGGCTCTCAAGGGAAACGCAGCCTTTGTTACCTATTTATTTTTTTCTACTCAAAATATTAAATAGATATAAGAGCGGCTTATAAGCCGCTTGTCATTTAAGCCTGTAGTGACAACCAAACAGAAACAATGGATTCCCTAGGACCTTGTTCCACTGAACAGAGAAGTTGGGGTCCAAGCCTAAAGGGGTAGGTCCACTGTTGCATGAAGCTGAGGCTCGGTCTGGGACGCCTCTGCACCTGGACGGCCTCCCAGGCCCGGTAAGACGCAGGGAACCTGCGGAGGATGGTGAGATGCCTCTGGGTTGTGCCCTCTAATTCAGGCTTCTTGAAAGCAAACCCTTTGAATTGAGGCTTTGCAGGGACCTTCACAAAATGAAGAAGGAGACCACCTTATTTTATTTTAGGGACCAATTTCTCTCCAATAGGTCAATTTCAAAACTGGCTAATTTTGTGAACAGTGCACAGCAGCACTCCCCCCCCCCCCATAGGAATGCCACATCTGCCCCCTGCTTTCGGCTGCCGACGGTCTCGTTCTCACTATATTCGTTTCCTTGGACATAAGGAAAATAACCGATTTTCCCTTCCTGTGGGGAAAATTGAGTGCACCAAAATTTCTGTTCATTTTCTACAGTTTGCTCTGTGATTCTGAAATGGTAGATTTCACTGGACACTGATTAGACCAAGCAAAGAAAACTGTTTCTTCTACTCTGAGCTCCCCCCGTTGGCTCAAAGGGACAGATACGCTTTCCTGCTGTGCTGAATTCGATCAGAGCTGGCTGGCCAGGAATCCCCGACTTGGTCTCTCTGGGGCTGGCTTTGCCTTCCCTGAGGTCACTGGGACAGCAGTTTAATTGCATTTGCATGCAGCAGGACTCAAGGAGAAAACTTCCCGTGCTCTCCCATGTCACTGCACTCCACAAAAAAGGTCACGGGAGTGCCATTTTTTTCCTAAAGAGGTCATCCCGGATCTGATCTTTGTGCCACACACCTTTGTTTTGTGCATTTCTCTGAGCCAGCAGCGAACTTCTTCACACGCTTCCTTTAAAAGGAAAGGGGGCTTCTTTTTACCTTGGCAAGGAGACCACTGTTGCTCGAAAACAAAAGGAACCTGCACCTTAATCCCCACGACATTGCTCTAGGAACCTTATTTACAGTATGAGAAAAACCCAGTCCATTCTTACAGCCTCATTAAAGCTAAGCCTCATTTAACTAGTAGGACATTTTTACAATGGGTTTACTGGCGCACTGTGATAAATGGCTGTCTAACATCTTTCAACAATAGCCGGGCCGCAGCCACAACCACGACGCGTATAAACACAGCATCAGTTTAACAATGCACAGGGCTGAATAGCAGGAAGCGAAGGCAAGCATTTTCCCTGAGCATTTTTGTATGCGTGTGCAGGCGCGTATGTGGTGGGGGCAGGAAATTCACTGGAAGGAAAATTTATAAAAAAAATGATCAAGTTTCATATATCTGCTGAGAAGAGTAAAGATGACCTTTGAAACTCATGACCTAATTTTAAAAAAAGTTTCCTGAAATTTGATAATTTGATCCCTGAAAGACAAAAAGGGCTGGAAGAAGAAAGAAAAAATGACCCTGTTCTCTCTCCTTTTAAAAAAACCTGAGACCTAAAAAACGAATAGAATGACTTGTGAGTAGATGCAGCCCACCCTTCTAGAAGCTGAAGTCCTGCTGGCTTATTCCAGAAAAGGCATAGGTTCCTTGGCAAATCAAACTAACCAGTCCCAGGCCAGATGCAAAGTACATTTTTTTTAAACACAGGGCTTAAAAACTCTGCATTTTTTCTCTGTGATAAAGAACCTAACCATCACCTTTATATTAAACACTGTTGGGGCCTCTTGCAGGTGCCTGAGTGCCAAAGGGTGATGCATAAGTTTTCTTAAATTAGAGAACACACTTATATGTACTAACACATTTAGATCCTACACAGTATTTCACTGGCCTCTCCTAAAATTTCCTATCCAATGCTGTTGCCTAACTGGACAGAGCCAAGTCTCTGGTATTTACACTGGAGACGAAGGTCTGACATTCTGTCCAAATGAAATTTCCCAGTTGTCCCAAGCAGTTTCTACCTTGATTCTACGCGAGCAGTTTGAAATGTCACTACATATTGCTTCAGTGACAGGTGAGCAAAAGCCAAAGCTGGCTTGGCTGGCGCTCAGAACAAACAGGCCTGGGAACCAGCCGGGCGTCCTTGGCCCCACGTCCCTCGGGTGCTGGCCCATGCCCTGTCCCACCAAGCAGCACTGCCAGTGGGGACCCCAAAGCTCGGCCAGGGACCCTCTCACAAGGCCAGTTAGGAGGGACCCTGGACCACTATCACCGAGAAGAAAGAACACTTGATCTCTGTGTGTGTCTTTTTCCCTATTCTGTGCTTGAAGAAGAAAAAGCTGCTTTTTGGAGTGTGTTTTGGCAACAGCCCTCCCTATTTTTATTATTAGGAAATACATTTGAAACAAAAATTAGTGTTCCATAAAACTAATTTTCATCATGCTAAAAAAAAAAACTAGAAAGCTAAGTACATATCCTTAGGTTACTCCAGTGTCTTGGTTTTCTTCTTCTAAATACCAAAAGGCAGCTTCCCAACCTCCGCCTTCCTTCCCCTGTGGGAGGGAGGTAATCAGGAGGCTCGTCTGTGGGCCTCATCAGCAGTGTAAATCAATTAAACAGCGCTGTTCCCCGCAGGGCACCAGCCCCTTGCAGATCAGCCTGGCTTGCCACATGATGAGACATGGGAGCTCCCCACTCACAAAGGTAAAAAGATTCCTCACCTGGACAGTCCTGCCAAGATCGCAGCAGCCTTTGGCCACACCCACAACTTGTCCATCTGCCAGGCATTCTATTCAGCCATTTGAGGCTGGCACACTGATGCTCGAAGAGGCTCCATGACTCAGTCCCCCCTCTCGGACACAAACAGGACACTGGCTGGGTCATGTTTCATCGTATCCTGAATTCAAAGCCTCTCGGTTATATTTGTGAGGCACAGTGGAATGTCTAAGAATCTAAAACGCTCGCCAGACATGACCTCGGCCGTTCTTTATACATCGTCATTTCTTTATAGAAACCCTGCACTGATATGACGCGTGGAGGAAACCGTGTAGCCGTAGCAGTTCCTTTAGTTCTGCTTGCGGTTCCCCATAAGGGGAAGCGAAAGAAAAAGAGTCTGGGGAAAATTCACCTGGAGAAGAGACAGCAAGGAAAACACCAAACTCCCTTTGAATGTGGGAGGAGCTTTCTGACCTGCAGACTACAGCTTAGACGGATATGGGATCAACCGGAAAAGGTTAGAGCAGAACATGATGCCTGGCCTGATAAGGTCCCCAGTTGGAGGAGCAAAGGCACAGCAGCGACAGTGGAAAGGGTATGAATGCGCAGCCCATCAGCAACATGGGTCTTGAGGGTAAAGGGGGTAACAAGTGTCCTGGCCCCATTCCACAAACTACCTGGGCATTTAAGCAGAGTGGATGAACTCGTGCATTCTCTCTCTCTCTCTGAAGGTATGCTGCAGAGGCACTGGATGACCAGATAAACCGTAAGAAATGTTACAATCCTGAGATTTTATAATCCTGAAAAATCCAGCGAAAATAAGAACGAAAAGAAATAGTCTAGCCCACTTTTTTTCCCCAGGCCTTCCAATGTGTTTATAGTGCCACCGTGGTTTACCATATAAGACCCATTCACACCGGTCCTGTCTTTCCAGGAAGGTTGGACTCCTAAAGTGCTTTGTGGGCACTACTTATTTGGGCAACCACACAGTAGCAATATGAACACACTGTACAGACTGACAAACACACTGCAACAGGCATGCATTCACACCTGGAAAGCAGTGATCTATTTCCCTGCTAAAACTTAATGCCTCATCTAGAGGAATACACTGTAGAAAGAAAATCCAGTGCCTGGTGGGGGTCAGTCTTCTCCTCAGGCTTCATTTGATAGATTTATTTTCTGTCCTTTAAAGGGGGTGGGGGATTCGCACACCCAGTGTCAGTCTGTCTGTAAAGATGGCTTCCCCACGTTTATGGAACAAACCAACGGCTCTGTGAGTGACACCCAGCACTGCTCCCAGCCACGTTCTAAAGGAAACCAAGAAAAGGCGGGCACCCGATGGGGAGCGGTTTTCCGCCCTGGTCTGTGACAGGGTTCTCTCAGGGACTATTTCCTTAGTGACGGCACACACTCAAGGACCTTCTCGTTCATATATTAGTCTGACATGTTGACTTTCTAATTTTTCAAAAAACAGTCCTTTCTTTTTAAATTGCTGAAAGTGGATGACCTCCTCAAGTCACATGAGTAGCTTAAAGTGACCCCCTGGCATTTTCAAATGGTTGAAATGTGCCCCAGGTTTGTATTTCCTAATCACATCAAAAAAAATAAATAAAGGTCCATGGAAGAAAGCTAGTATTTGCTCAGCGCTCACCAAGTTCCAGGAGTCGTCACACACACGATCATATTTCATCTGCAAACTAGCTATATTTCATAACCTTTACTTTGATGGGCCTCAGAGAGGTCAAGTAACTTGTTTAAGGTCTCACAGTAAATAACTGAATCAGGCTCCAAACACACTACCAAGTCCAAAGCAATGCTCTTGCCAATATACTAGAAGATTACAGTAAAGTCTGCAGTGCATGCAAGACAGCATGCACTGTCTTGGCACTCTCCAGTTAGTAATAAGAATCATCTTGGGCCACCGCCTACTTATTTGGGGCTTAATTCAGAATCTCTATCCCCAGAGTGAAGGTACCATTTGACGTACACATAGGAACCAATATGTACCAGGTTTCAGATTTCCAAATTCCAGTGTAACCTCTGATGCTGCGGCCCCTCACGCACATACGGCGTGCCTGGGACTTAAGAAAAGACCCTTCCCATAGCATGAGATTCACATCACAGTGGAAGGAGCCCTCACCGGAGCACGAAAGCCCTGGGCTCTCATTCTGCCTCTTCCAAATCAGCACCTGCCACCACCTCTCAGTCTGTTTTCTCTTGTGCTAAATGCGAGAGGAAAGGATTTCAAAGGTCCTTTTCAGTTCCATGCATGAGAAAATATTTTAAGGGCGGGAGAGAAAAAGTTTAAACACGAAATAAGGAACTATGCAATGCTAGAGATGGAAAGAAACTCAGGTCCATTTGTACAATATGTTCATTTCAAACATAAAGAAAGGGAAAGCCAAAGACACAAGATGCCATCCAAAATGACACCCTGGGGAAGTGACCGTGTGTGTATGACTGGGGTTCCCTGGGTTTCCGTCCACGCTCCTTCTATAACACAGGGCAGAGTGAGCTTAACACGAAACACAATTAAGGGGAAAATGCCCAAAAAAATCTGTAAAAACCACCCTTATGCCATCCCCACCAGCACAGGTCATGAATTAACTGGGTTTGGTTTTATTTTGTTCTCCACTGTTACAGGAAAGATGCCCCCATCAGGAAACAGTTTGTAAGTGAGCCTGGGAATAAACACACAGCCAACTCAAAGTACCTACAGCCTCCAAGCTGGCTGCCTCCCATTTTCAAGAGCATAAAGATGGCCCTGGGTGCTGAAGTGCAGACTTTCTGCACTGCCCCTCCCTCCACACTGCCCCCCAGGGGCTCTGGTTCACGTTGAGGCGGGGCCCGGGGCACACTGCACCAGCAAGAACAGAGGTCAGGGCTTGGGCCTGTATTCAGGAACCTCATGCCCAAAGCTAGATCTGTGGGGCCAATAAAATCTGGTTAGTTATGGTCACCTGGAGACAAGAGACAACCCTGATTTAAAACCCCTAGGGTGATTTTGAACAGTTATTAAAATAAAAGTTTTTTGTTCACTCTTCAGAAATTTAAACTTACCTGAACAGCCTGTCTACCAAAGACGCCTGTTACCAGCGCTGTGCTCTTTTCTGTGTACAATGATAGCACATTCATCAACAAACCCAATTTCCCAAAGTAGGACTGTTACGGGGCCACGGAATATCTGGTTCAAAATAGACAGAGTCACTATGACAGCTCTAATTTCATAATACGGAAACCCATACAGATCCCAGCAGAGAAAAGAACAGCTGAATTACGGGTTTGAAACGCTGCGTCTCGTGAGGTTTGTCTGCGATTGGAAATGTTCGGTCTTCATAAAGAAGAAGCCTTCCGGCCCCTTTAGGTCATGTTGTAAGGGGAGGCCTAGACAAGATCATAAAATATTCAGTACGGCAGTTTTCAAAGCCACGGAGTTTCACGCAGAAGCTCTTTCTCTCTGGGTCACATTATTCCACCACGCACGGCAAGTTAACGGACTACGTGAAATTGGGAATCACGCCCTCCCGCCCCTTCCTAGTCCCACCCAAGCGCCCTATGTGTGGTCAGGCCACACCACACACACCGGCATCAAAGCTTTTTCTCTTTGGAGACCCCCGGAACATGGGTATGGTAACAGTTTTGTTCAGGGCTGGCAACCATTTTTCAGAACGCCAAACTGACGCTCTTTTTCCGGAAATGAAAAGACATGGTGGTGACCTATCTGGAGACCAACAGACGCCAGGAGTCCTTACGGGAGACTCGGCCTGGTGTCTTGGAGGAGAGAGACAACTCCGGGGGCTCAGCCCTCACAGAGGCCTATTGGACATCTTGCTCTTGGCACAACCAAGACCAGGGGTGCCCTAAAATGAAGCAGTGATGGAGAGACACGCATTCCACACCGTGTTCCCGGCACTTTCTGTGTAAATACCCAGAGGACCCCATGCTCTCTGTGAAAGCTGGCTTTTCTTTCCTGTATGTGCTATGCCATCATTTTTAATTTTCTTATCTTTTCCTATGCATTTTTTGGAGTGGAGCCCCACCCCACCCCCTTAAAATGGAAGAAAACCATTACTGACAAGAACCAGGAACTGTATCTGCTAAAAAGAACCTGATAGACTGCAGGTAGAAATGTAAAATGGTGGGGTTGCTGTGGAAACAGGATGGTAATTTCTCAAGAAATTAAACATGGAATTACCATGTAGTCCAGCAATTTCCCTTCTGGCTCTACACCCACAGTAAGTGTGAGGAGGGACTCAAACCGATATCTGCACACTTGTGTTCATGGCAGCATTATTCACGTTCACAGGAAGCAACCCAAGCGGCCACCGACAAATGCACTGATGAACAAAACGGAGCATTAACGCACAAAGGAAAAGAATTCTGACACACGCTGGGACACGGATGAACCTTAAAGACGCTGTGTTTGGTGAGATAGGCCAGATGTAAAAGGACATATATTGCACGATTTCACCTACATGGCGTATTTAGACTCATGAAATTTGCACAGACAGAAAACAGAATGGTGGCTGCTAGGGCCTGGGGGTTCGGGGAATCGGGAGTTGCCACTCAATGGGTGGACAATCTCAGTTTGGGATGATGCGGAAGTTCTGATGGTGGTGGTGACGGCTGCAAAACGATATGAAGGTCCTTAATGCCACTGAACCGTACACTTAAAAATGGTTAAAATGGCCCGGGCTGGTGTGGCTCCGTGGATTGAGCATTGGCCTACGAACCAAAGGGTGGCTGGTTTGATTCTGGTCGGGACACATGCCTGGGTGGCAGGCCAGGTCCCTAGCAGGGGAAGCTCAAAAGGCAACCACACACTCATGTTTCTCTCTTTCTCTTCCTCTCCCCCTCTCTAAAAATTAAATAAATAAAATCTTTAAAAAATGGTTCAAATGGCAAATTTTACGTTCTGTATTTTTATCAAAATAAAAAAAAAAACCTGATAGGGAAATGGTGATGCCAAACCAGAGACCCCATGAATGGGACTCATTGCATTGGTGCCACAGCCAAGTTGAGAGGCAGCAAGTCTGTCCCTGCAGCAGTGGAGAGGATGCTCTGCCTTCTCACACCCCAGCAGCAGGATCTTTGGGAGAAGCCCTGAAGACCGTCAGGGTTGGTATAGCATAAGGAGATGTATCCGAATGGCCCCACGGTGGAAAAAGCAACACCCGGAGGGTGTTGAACATGAAAGACGGACGGGGAATATGATGAGAAGGATCTTAACCAAGAAACAACCGTTTCCTGGAAGTGGACTACAATACCTAAATCTTCTTTATGAAGAATAAATGTTTTTTAGTCTTCCCATATTTAAATGCAAAAGGCTAGACAATTTCACATCTAGAATTTTTCCCCAGTCTCATTTCAGATTCTGAAGGTAAGTACCCTATATTTCCTACCATAAACAGAAACTTAGCTTGGCTGCAGGAGATTTTTCTGTGCAAACACTCAGGCAGATATGCTCGGCACGCACCGTCTTGCATAAATTCGCCTGATCAAGCTATCAATTGTAATTGAACAAGTCTGTATGCCTCCTTCCAGTGTTGCCAGACGCTGAGGTCTGGGAAGTGGGATGTTTGGGGGAGACCGGGAGAAATACTGCAGTTACCCAGACCGCGATCTACCCTAAAGAACTTGGAGAACTCCGCCCTGGTTATGGGCACATTTTAAGAACATAAAAGTGAAAATTCACACTCAACACCTGTTCCTCATTACCCTCTGCTTTCCGGGGTAAAGATATCCCTGTTACCAAGGAGTAATCAAAGATATAAACATTCCTTTAACTTCACAGTAATCTGAAAGCAGCAAAAAGCAGAATGCAAACAAAACCAACTCTACAAGCATCAACCCCAGCACAAACTCGTTTACGTTGTTCTGTGGCCCATCTGGGGAGAGAGAAAAAAACCACCCGCAACCTCCAGATCCACCCTGGGCACAGAGCAATAGTAAAACTTCACGATAGGCTCTACATAAAAATCACTGCCTAAACTGAAGGTAATGCAAAGATACCAAGAGTCTTTTGAAAGTATATTCAGAAATATTCTTTAAAAGGAAAGGGGGAAATAAGTCAGTTTTAAGTACTACTTGAAACAATGACTTCCTTCATTGGGGGAAAAAAACCCTGTTTCTATTTCTGGCCCTCAGTCTATTTTCCTGGAGTGGATATCCAAGAGAAGTTTACTAATGTCCAAGTACTTGCAAACAGGGAATCCAATAATATCCCATTCCCATCCACTCTAACTTCCACATAACTGATTAAATAAAAAGCCACTGTAGTAGTTTTAATTGATGGAAACTAAAATAAATAGATGTATTTATTACCCACATGGCAAAAAGTGTGGAAAAGGGTGGAGTCTCTATCATCTGGTATTTATTTGATGGATGGAAAGTTTTCTAAGAATCTAAAAAGGCGCATATGAAGAGATTTTTGAAATCTGGAAAGAAAAGAGTCATGCAGTAGGAAGTGGGTTGGGGAAACAAGTATTAACTGTTGGAGGGAAGAAAGACAGACTTTTCTGAAGAACCTATGCTTGAGAAAAATAAAAATACAATAGTTAAAAAACAGTTGAGGCCCTGGCCGGGTAGCTCAGCTGGTTGGAGCATTGCCCCAATATGCTAAGGTTGTAAATTCAATCCCCAGTCAGGGCATGTACAAGAATCAACCAATGAATGCATAGATAAGTGGAACAATAAACTGATGTCTCCCTCTGTCCTCTCCTTTTCTCCAAAATCAATTTTAAAAAGGTCAGCTGAGCAATTTTAGAACCGAATCGGTAGACACACACTCCCGGCCCCCCACCGAGGACCTCTAGAGGCGGAACTCTGGGCCTGGGGTGGGCACCTGCAGGTCTGACCCATTCTCCTAGGAAGTCTTCTGTGCTTTCCAACTTGAGAAACCCTGGCTGGGGACTTGAAGTTTACAAATATTCAAACTTAGAGAAGAGAGCAAAGAGGTAAAAAGCCCCTAACACATTTTCTTTGTAGAGACTTACGTTACTCAGAAAGGTTTCTCTGTCATTTATTCAAGCCAATTGTGAAAGAGCAGTTAGAACATAATGTTGAGAACTATCGAATAAAATAAATGCCAAATACTTGTAATTATGTATGAGCTTCAAACAGGAGCCATCCACTTCCTGCCCCCAGTAAACAGCTCCAAGGGGACCCTGGTTTTCCCACACTCATGCCTCCATTTCCCCACAGCCCTGGCTTCCATCTGGGCTTCCTTGGTGAGCTGGCTGCACCTGATACCCAGCAACGCAGGGCTGGCGACCCAGGCTGAGCCCATTGCGCACTCTGTTCTTTTGTTCCTGGTGAATGGTATAAGGATGGGGATATGGCCCAAGTCAGCCCGCAGGATCAACTGCAGGAGTTTGCTGAGCCTGCCTCCCCACTACACAGTCTCTTTACACCCCAAAGCCACAGGCGGCCATTTGGAAAGCACAAGAAGACCATATGTCTGAGAATGGAGACAACCCGTAAGAAATGGAAAGGGAGAAACAGAGTCCCGGTCACCTGTTAAGGCCACCTTGAAACCTCCTCTAAAGCCATATCTACCTTTAAAGGTTTCAAATACGTGAGCCAACACATTCCACTTGTTCTAACCAGTTTGCATTGAGTCTTCAGTCACTTGCAACAGAAAAATTCCCACTGATATGGGGTTATGCCTAAATGGTTACATTTTTGATATAGTAAAACTTCATTCATTTGGACCTCAGAGTAGTGAACTGCAGAAAATGCAGGGCTAGGTTGAAACTTACCCATACAATGTCTAAAGAAACAAGATTCAAAGAGAACATTTACACTATTAGACTATAAGCAGTATATAGTACATATTCAATAAAAATTTGATCAAATATATTGATATATATTTAAGATAAATTATAGAAGCACTCACTACAAATAAGCGAAATGATAAATACATATCAGCCTCTTTGATCTGATTTTTTATCAGAACCAGAGGTTCCCAGACTTTAGGATTTCACAGACTGTTTCAGATACTCACAAACTGTGAATTTTTTATTTTACCACGAAAGGATGCTAAAACACAAGTATGTACACACACACTCACATACACACCACCCTAGACCATCACCGACTACATTTCATTTTTAAAAAATTAAAGCCCAAAATGCAGGATGACCAGAATTTCAAAATGAAGAATAATTCTTCTCAAGGAAAGCTGATAACATACAATGAAAATACAGCAACACACACAAACACTTTGTCTTTTTTCTCACTTTGTTATGATACTACCAGGAAAGTTTATCCTTTTGTTCTTTGATATACTTGACTTAATAACCCATTTCAAAACTCAGGCTTCCCACTAATTCTGATGGGCTCTTTTTCCATCATCTGGATCAATAGCCAGCCTTCCAGGTGCCTGTTTTGTACATGGGGCTGACACCTGTAAGTTTGAGGCTATTTTGCCTCTGAGAAGAGTCTCTGATCAAGTTAAGAAAAAGCCAGCAAAGCTTTCATTTAGAATGGAAGGGTAGATAAAGTGCTTCTCAGATAAGGTTAAGTTTAAGGAGTTCATCATCACCAAGCCCATATTATATGAAATGTTAAAGAGACTTATCTAAGAAAAAGGAGTTAAAAATATGAACAGTGAGCCCTGGCTGGTGTAGCTCAGTGGACTGGGCGCGAGCCTGCGAACCACACGATCGCGGTTTGATTCCCAGTTAGGGCACATGCCTGGGTTGCAGGCCAGTTCCCAGCAGGGGACTCACGAGAGGCAACCATACATTGATATTTCTCTCCTTCCCTTTCTCTCTATAAAGATAAATAAATAAAATCTTTAAAAAAATATGAACAGTGAAAGGACAGCAAACTCACATTTATTAACAACCACACCTAAAACAAAAGCAAACTAAGCAGACAGCTAGATCAGGAGCGGAGCCACAGAAATGGAGATCACACGGAGGGTTAGCAACAGGGGAGTGGGAGGAGGAGAAGGGGGGAGAAGGTACAGAAAATAAATGGCATAGAGGGTGGGGAGAAAATAGACAGGGGGAGGGCGAGAGTAGTGTGGGAAATGTAGAATAGAAGCTAAAGAACTTATGACACATGGGCATGCACAAAAGGAGGGGAATGTGGGGGGAAAACAGGACAACTGTAATGGCATAACCAATACAATACAATTAAAAAAGAAAAAGCTAGGAACTTGTTCATCTTCCATCAATTCATTTTGATAGCTTATAATTCTATAAAATTATAATTTTTATAATTTACTTTATGTTTTAGCTTCTTCTGAGAGAGTGCAAGGATTTAGATGAGGAAGTTTTCCAGGAGCTTCCTGGATTGGGAAGCCAACACGAACACCCATGAGACACCTGGGTAACTCCCAGGCTTTCTGGTAGGAGCTCAAAGCAAACTTTGTCTGCTATAGGAATTAAGAGAAGTCACTTGTCGGTCTTGGCTACAGGTCCTACACAATGAGGGTCAGTATACCTTCTTCACAAGGTTGTGAGGACGGAACAAGATGCACAGCACAGTCTTCAGCACATGGCACACTTTGTCCATTAACACAGTCTCAATGGGTTCAGGCTGAAACTGCAGTTAGAGTTCAGACAGGCATGTTAATTAAATAAGTGAAGCTGAAATATTAGAACAATTGGAGAGAGTAATGGAGTCTACGGCACACTGGAGCACACACATACCACAGAAAACCTTTAAACTCATCTGTTTTATTCATTCACTTAAACAAAATACTGCACATGGAGAACACCACATTTGGAGTCCCAATGGAGCCCTATTCCCTAGTTGAGGGCCTTTGGTAGGTAGAATCTGAAAAGACAGTGAAGAGTTGAGAGTTTCAGTGAATGGAGAGTCTTTGTTTTTTTTTTTATTTTAAGAGAGTTGTGAGCATGGTCTCTTTTTTTTTTAAAGATTTTATTTATTTATCTTCAGAGAGGAAGGAGAGAGGGAGAGAAATATCAATGTATGGTTGCCTTTCATGTGTCCCCTGCTGGGAGTTGGCCTGCAGGGAACCAGCCTGCAACCCAGGCATGTGCCCTGGCTGGGAATCGAACTGTGATCCTCTGGTTCGCAGCCCCGTGCTCAATCCACTGAGCTACACCAGCCAGGGCCTGAATGGAGAGTCTTTGAAAGCTACATCCATGCTTGTAGTAATTATAATGTCTTCCCTAAAGCAGCCAATCGCAAACACATACTATATTCCTAGGCATAGCACTTAGCGAGTATCTAACATTCTTATTTTACATTTTTGGTCTGCCTATTTCATGCCAGAATGGAAACTCCATGCAAACACAGACTTTGCTTCTAAGCCTGGTAAAAGAAGGTGTTCCATAAGCATTTGTTAAATGACTAAATGGAAGTTATTCTTTGTTCCTGTGGGTTTCTACATAGAATCACTACTTTCAAGTTCACAATTTTAAGCTTCTGAAATGTAACAGTTTTATCTTCCCCCTTTGAATGCAGACCCGGTCTGGAGAGCAGTCTCTGGCAGCCCGGTAATTCAATGAAGAATAGCCAGATAATAAATGGAGAATTCATTTCCAAGGTGTTAGATGAGCAACTGGGACTTAGTAACTAATTGCAGGATGTCACTGTCCCCCTGGGACTGGAGTGACAAAAGGAGGAGGCACTGTTGCTAGAGGCCAGGACCACCCTAACAGCTAGGACCATACTGACCCACCCAGTAGAAACTCGGTCCACTGAGCAAAGGGTTCTGGAGGTTGGTGAGCAGGGAAACCTGGGAATCCTAGTAGGCAGCATTCAGTCTGCCATGTGGTGCCGAGAGGAACAGGACAAGGAGTGGAACGGATCTGAATGCAAAGAGTAACTGTTACCATAGGTAGTTAGCTTGATATTAATAAAGGAAAGAGAGCAAAAAGGATTAGACATTGAGCTGAAACAACTGGGGAGCATAAGCCTGTTTACTTCACCAGAAAGCTACAGCTTCACACCACGGGGCATTCAGCATTTCTAAGCCGAGAGGATAGCACTCCTCCCTTCCCCTTTCTGGTACCAGATTGCTGAGAGGTGTAGGAGGAGGTGCTTGACCCAGAGGCCTGTCAGTCTAACTGGGGGGTGTGGACCTATCCAAAGCTCCCAAAGCTTGGGAAGTTGATTGATTCTTTTGAAAAAGCATCTGGTCCATTCCAAACCCAAACTATTACCCAAGAGAACAAAGAGGTTCTCTCTTTCAGCCACATCATAATAATGCTCTCGCCCCATTGAGTCCATGTGCTCTTTCTTGCCTAGGAGCATACAACCTCGTGAGTCTAGCAGCTACCGGGGCCCCTGGCAGACTGCATGAGCTCCGAAAGACTAAGCTTCAATATGAAGCAGAAACTCTGGACACTGGCTTTAGTTTGGGCCTTGATGAAGACCAGGCTGGACTTTTTCCATGGCAGGATGGAGGGAGACGGGAAATTGGAAACCCAGGGCCAGCCTTCCACTTGAGTAAACCATCTTGCCACACCACAATCTCTTGTGTGTGGGTCCTTGACATGCTTTCCTTGTGACCCTATTGAAGAGCCTGATTTCTACCGACAACACTGTGACATGCGGGGATGCAATCCAAGGCCAGGGACCAAGCTGAATTGCTATTATTTTCCCCCACTTTAAATGCTGTTTGCAAATTCAATTAAAGCAGGACTTTCTGGCCCCCAATACCTATGGAATGTCTGGATAAATGCATCTGAAAGAGATAATTATTAAGGCCTGTACCACCATGCCTTTCTGATTCTTTTCTGAACCAAGTCTATTTGGTAAAAATGGAAAACTATGTCTGATGCTATACCTATTCAAACACCCTTCTCAGCCTCTGAATTATGTGTGTGTGTAATATTACAACAAATACTTTAAGCATATGCACATAGTTCAAATTTTTATGTTCACACATGACAGAACAGTTAACAAAAATATTAATCTCTGTTTGGTTTTCCTCTCCCTTATTCCAAGGCCTTTGTGATCTTTTGCCTCAGGGGTGTTTATATCATGGTTTAAGTAGAAGCTGCCAGAAATACCACCTGACCCCACCTTCCTGACTTTTGTACGTCAACCCGCTGAGGAAGAGGGCCTGATGAGTGCCTTGGGGACATGGGTAAAGGTTAAGGATTACGAGAAACAGTCAAGATAAACTGGAGGGGCAACTCCTCTATAGTTGAAACAGAAGGTCTGTCTTTACTAGTGAGGCCTCAGCTCAAATTCCTGGCAAGGGGCAGGGTGGGTGGGGGAGTGACCTACCCCCAGAAAGAACAGCCAAATGAAGTCCCTCCAGGGGACAAACCATGCCCTCACTCAGCTTTGGCAGAGATTCCCCCATCCCAAGTCAGGGAAAGCAGAGCAATCATTTGCTTTCAAAGGACCAAAGTGCGGGGGGCGGGGGGGGGGGGGCTTCCACATGTCCTGAATCTCTTAAGGTGCTGGCTTGGGAGCCAGGGCAGAGTGAGCCTCAATCATAGGTAAGATCTAACTTCTTCCTATGCTAAAGGGTAAAGGCTCAGATTTAGATGTATTTCAACTGTGAAAGCAAACAAGTAAGTTGATGTGAAGTGTCTTGCATCTTGTATCAGTGGAATAATATTCACACCTGCTACACATGTTTAAATGTTTAGAAACAAGTTGCTAGTGCAGAGTTACAGCTCACACTTTGGGTTTTCTTCAGTAGATGCAGCTATTAGAATTGCAGGGAGTAGGGGGTGGGGGCCAGTGACCTTCAGAATCTCTACCTCGGAGATGGGCTTGCTGATGGTATAATAGAACCTATGGTAAAGACGGCATGGATGTCTCTTAGAGGTCACTTGGGGGAACCAATCCCACATTCTACAGAGAAGGCAACAGAGCTCCTCAGAGGCCCAAATGCAAGTAAAAGACGTCATGCATTACAACAGTTCTCCAGCTTCAGTCCTCATGCACTAGAGTCATGATTCATTTGCCACATCTGGGCACCACCTGTACTAATATTTGGTGAATATTTCTCTACATATGGACTCACTTTTACTACTTAAATAAGTTTATTCGCACCCTACACAACAATATTCGTGACATCACAAGGTTGGTGCACTACATGTGCACACATCACACACACACACACACACACACACTTTTCAACGTGCATGCAATAAATACAAAATGACTGAAGAACAAGCGGTCAGCTGGGCACTGTCTGAGATTATGTCATGCTTCCCTACGTGGCAAAACTTAGCACCGTTTGGGGACTTCATCACATGCATTTCTGTAAGAACTACAATTGTTCTGGATGTTCTAATGGCATTTTTTCCCCTCTGATCCCATTTTTCAGATGTGACAGTCTTCTAATAATGACTGGTCTGAATATTAAGATGATGCAGAGAGAGGGAGCAAGGTAGGGGAAAGGAAGGAGGAGAGATGAGATAATAAGGAGGGAAGGAGAGAGAAGAAAGAGAAAGATGCCCAGGCAAGAGATCCAAACAAAAATGTCAACGGCACAGGAACCTCTGTGTTTGTGTGTACATGGTATGAACAACGTAATTGCGCCAGGAAGTCTGTTTATCAAAAACACGGTTACCTCATAAGAGGTGTATTATTCCTAAACAATGGTACAATGCTGGTCCCAAGTAGAAACCTGAAAATACAAAGCATTTAGGCTCTCCTCCTCCAGATTCCTCCAGACCCCCTTGGAGTTCACCCTGTCACTGGATCTTTGCCTCTCACCCTACAGAGACGCACAGCTAACCACACTCTACAGAGACGCACAGCTAACCACACGGCCTCTACACCTTCCCCACTTACCGTCCTTATCAGCTCAGGAAGAAATTTCTGCAAAACTCTTCCTCTGGTCACTGATATCTGGGAACCAAATCCATTAAGATATTTTTGACCCTTACTCATGCTATTTTGAATGTCTGGTGTACAGGAAGGAACTGATAAAAATAGAATTACAATGCCCTTACTGCCAAAGTAGCAAAGGGGCTGATTAAGATTGATGTCTGAATAAATATACAATAGCAGGCCCTACATTTTAATAGCCTTTGATGGAAGCAGAAACAGAGTGCGGCTTTCCCTGACTGTAAATGTGTACATTTTTATTCCTTTACCATGTACTTTTTCCCTTAAAAGATGGCCCCTCTTCTTTTAAATATTTAAGGCCTTTAGAATAATAATGATAAAAACATAAAATAATGGCTAACACTCACTGAGCATGGTTCTGGGAAGTTTATCTGTGCTAACTCATCGAACCCCTACAACAAACAACCTGATAGGCATGGCTAGAGACTGTTATTTCCTTTTTACAGATGAAGAAACTCAGAATCAGAGATGCAGCAATAGCGTAACGGAGAGATCCAAGCCCAGTCCTGTTTCTCCAAATAAGCCTATTAGCTTGGGGACTAACTTCATCGCTCTTCATCCCAGCCTCCTCGGTAGTGAGAGGCATCTAAGATACAGGTTGCCATGTGGGCTACAGGAGAGGTTTGTAAAGTCCTTCAGAGTGACTGCCACAGCGCAAGCCCCACGACACACCGCGTGATCACCACCACCACCACCACCACCACCACCACCATCACGGTCATCATGACCTTTCCTTCCTCCCTATCTTCCACTGACTAGCAGGAATATTCTCTCTCTTTCTAAATATATATATATATATGCATATATATATATAATTGGTTATAATATATTACCCTTTCTGTA
Organism: Sturnira hondurensis; assembly: GCF_014824575.4. Lineage (NCBI taxonomy): Eukaryota > Metazoa > Chordata > Mammalia > Chiroptera > Phyllostomidae > Sturnira > Sturnira hondurensis. The sequence goes on from NW_028075269.1 coordinate 8,157,783, forward strand.
TGTTGTTGGGTTTGATGTGCTAAATTTTGTCAAACATTTTTGTGTCATATTATTACATCATTTGGGGGGGGGAAATGTCTTTGTTAGATTTTGTTATTAATGTTATGCTGGCCATAAAATGAGTTGAGAAATATCCCCTCTTCTTCTAATTTCTGAAAGGGCCCGTGCAAGATTTCGGTTTTTCTTCTGTGAATGTTTGATGAAATTCACGAGTCAGGCCACCCGGGCCTGCAGTTTTCTTGCTGAGAACGTTTTTGGAAATGAATTCTATTTCACTGTTACATAGAGGGCTATTCAAACTTTATGTTTTATCTTTTTTAGTAAATTGTATTTTTTTAAAAAATTGTCCCCCGCACTGAAGTTTACTGGCATAAAGTTGTTTCTAATGGCCTCAGCGTATTTTTAATGTTTTGAAGATCTGTAGTGATACCTCTTCTTTCATTCTTGATATTGGTNATGTTATGCTGGCCATAAAATGAATTGAGAAATATCCCCTCTTCTTCTAATTTCTGAAAGAGCCTGTGCAAGATTTCGGTTTTTCTTCTGTGAATGTTTGATGAAATTCACGAGTCAGGCCACCCGGGCCTGCAGTTTTCTTGCTGAGAACGTTTTTGGAAACGAATTCTATTTCACTGTTACATAGAGGGCTATTCAAACTTTATGTTTTATCTTTTTTAGTAAATTGTATTTTTTTAAAAAATTGTCCCCCGCACTGAAGTTTACTGGCATAAAGTTGTTTCTAATGGCCTCAGCGTATTTTTAATGTTTTGAAGATCTGTAGTGATACCTCTTCTTTCATTCTTGATATTGGTGATGTATATCCTCTTTTTCCTTGGTCACTAGAGGTTTATCAAGCCTTGCTGACCTTTTCAAAGGTCAAGTTTTAGCTTTGCTATTTTCTGTTTTCCATTGTATTGGTTTCTGCCCTTCACTTTAGTAATTCCTTCATTCTACTTACTTTGGAGTTGTTTTTGCTTCTGTTTTTCCAGGCTCCTGAGATGGAAACCTTAGGCAATTGGCTTCACATTTTTTCTAATATAAACATCAGAGCTAGAAATTCCCCTCTAAGCAGTGCTTAACTGTATCTGCATATTATGCTGTGTCATATTTCCATTACTGTTCATTCACTTCGAAATCAGCCCTCAATTTGGTCATCTCTGACTCATTTAGAAGCATGCTGCTTAATTCCCAAACATTTGGAATTTTCGAAAGGTATTGTTATTGATTTCATTATTTTCAGGGAATGATTTTATGATTTTAGATTTTAATGCTTTTAGATTTACTGAAACTTGTTTCATGGTCCAGGGAATGGTCAACCTTGGTGAAAGTAAGTACCATGTGCACTTGGAAAGAACGAAGTTAGCTGCTGGGTGAAGTGTTCTACAGATACCAAGGCCAAGGTGGTTAGTAATGTTGCTCACAGCTTTTATGTCTTACTGATATTTTGGTCTCGTTTGACAATGAATTAATGAGAGTGATGTGTTAAAATCTCTTACAATCATAGGAATGCCTCTTTCTCCCTTTAACACCATCAAAATTTGCTTCGTGTATTTCAAAGGTCCAATGTTAAGCACATATACCTTTATTTGACCATTATGTCTTTCTAATGAACTGACCCTTTTATCATTGTGAACGTCCCTCTTTACCTACGGTAATACTATTCTTCTTAAAATGTATCTTACCTGATATTAATACAGCTATTCCAGCATTCTTAGGCTTCCCATTGGCCTGGCATATCTTTTCACAGCTATTTACCTCAACCTATTTGTATCTTAGGTTTAAAGTGTACTTTTATCATTTAAAGTGTGTTTTTATATTTAAAATGTCTCTTTTAGGTAAAATATAGGTGTTCTCTAATTTATTCAAATAATCTTTGCCTTTTAAGTTCATTCCATGCAATTGTTCATGTGAGCAGTTATAAGTCGTGTCTTAATTATTTTGTTTGCCCTCTGTTTTTTGTGCTTCTGTTCATCCTTCCTGGCTTCTTTTGTGTTAGTTAAAGATTTTTTTTTTGGAATTCAGTCTTACCAATTGGCTCCTAAGCTGTATATTATATCTTTAGAAGTTGTTCTAGGGGTACACTATACACCCTTAACACTGTACCGACAAGTTACGCTTAGCACAGCACCATTCCACAGAACACGTAAAAGTCTTTCAGTCACGTCAGTCTCTTCACACTACTGTATGACATAGTTGTCACATCCCCTCTATAGATGTTATAAACACAAGGACTGTAATATTGGCTTTAAACCATCATTTATATTCTTGAAAATAATCAGTGGGAAAGTAAGTTTTATATCCACCCAGATATTAACCATGTCTGCGGCTCTTCGTTCACTGCTGAAGATTTGAGGTCTCGCTTCCCTTCAGACTGAAGAACGTCCTTGGATACTGCTGGTGGTGCGGGTTTGGTAGCAATAACTTTTATTTATTTCTCTGACCTGAAAATGTTACTGTTTTTATTCTTCAAAGATGCATTCATTGGCTATAGAATTCTGAGATCACAGGCTTCCTTTTCCTCCTGCTCTTTAAAGATGTTTTACTGTTTTCTGCCCTCCATAGTTTCTTTTTTTAATGTAATCTTTATTGTATTTTTCCCATTACCATGTAATCCTCTTATACCCCCTCCTCCAGCAATCACCATACTGCTGTCCACGTCCGTGAGTCCTTTTTCCTTTCTGCTCTATCCCTCCGTCCCCTACCCTCACTCCCCAGCTGTCACCCTGCTCTCCATCTCTGAGTCTGTCCGCATTTTCCTTGTGAGATCAGTTTGTTCATTAGATCCCACCTGTGAGTGAAATCATATGGCATTTGTCTTGCTCTGACTGGCTGGCTTATTTCACTCAGCATAATGTGCTCCAGGTCCATCCATGCTGTCACAAAGGGTAAAATTTTCTTTTTTAAGGCCAAATAGTATTCCATTGTATAAATGTCCCATAGCTGTGATAAAAAAAAATTGGTTTCATTTAAGACACTGTCCCCCCATTGGTGCTGTGTTGTTTTTCATCTGGATATCTTTCATCTCTCTCTCATCTCCCTTTCATCTCTCTCTCTTTCATCTCTCTCATCTGCTCTCTCTCTCTTCATCTCTTATTTTCTCATTTTTTTGACTTTCAATTTTCAATTTGACTATGGTATTTTTCAATTTTCAATTTTGACTATGGTATTTCTGGGCATAGCTTGTTTGATATTTTTCCCTATTTGGAGTCCACTGAGCTTCCTAATCTGTAAAGTTATGTCTTTCACCAAATTTACGGACTTTGGGACATTATTTCTTCAAATAATTTTTTTGGTTCTACTCTCTATTCTCCTATGGGTCTCAAATTACTTGTCCATTAGACATCTGATTATCATCCTACTGATACCTGAGAGGGCTATTCATTTTTTTCAATAATGTTTACTCTCTTCTCTAGATTATATAATTTCTATTGCTCTACCACAAAGTTCATCCACTCTTTTTTCCTTTTGGTCCACGGGGTATTAAGCCCATGTAGTGAATGATGTATTCAGGCATCTGAATACATCATTCCAAAACTTCTTTGTTCCCAAACTTCTACTTGGTTCATTATTTTCTGTATCACTTCTGATTATCCTAGCTTTATAGTCATTACAAATATATTTCCAACCCTCACTTAGCATAATTCTAATAGCTGCTTTAAAATCCTTTTCTGACAATGGCTCTTCACATGTCAAGTAATACTGTCTGTTCTCAAGATTATGTTGTGGAGACTCGTGACTGTGTTATATTTCTCAGAAGAATGTTTATGGTTTATTTCAGCAGGCAATTCATTTGGTTAGGATCAAACTCTGCACTCTGTCCTCTCTGTGGTGGGCAGCAGTTCAGTCCTCAGCTCAGACGCTTTCACTCTGCCCATGCACGTGTGACAAAAGGAACCAACGAGACACTTGAGCAGAGTTTCTATACAGATTTGGGGCTTCCTCTTGGCGCTCCCTCTTTTTGTGGAATTCCCCCTCATTGGCTGGTAGCTCTGATTACTCTAAACGCTTTCAAAAGGTTCCTCCTGCCAAAAAAGCAAACAAAACAACAACAACAACAAAAAACCCACAAAAAAAAAACAGTGCAAATTCTGTCTGAATTTTAGCCACCCCGTGCCATAACTCCATCTACCTCTGGCTGCTCTCGGGGCAAAAACACAGAAATGGAAAACTCACTCTATGCCGGTTGCTTCCTCTAAATTCCCCTCCAAAAATCTCTCTGCTTGTGTTTATTCTCCAAAACCCGTAGGTATTTATTTTGTTTTTCTAGAATTTATAGTTATTTGTGGGAGGTTCGATCTTTACAAGTTTATTCTTCCATAATCAAAACAGAAATCCATTATCACCTTTTTCATAAAATTCAAAACCAACAGCCAAATATTATTTAGATATGTATTTGTTAAGATACATTTGAATACGCAAAAATGATAAAGATAAAATTCAAATTAAGGTATATACCTGGAGAAGGAAGACACAGGGATTAGAGAGGGAAAAACACAAAGAGAAATAGAAATTATTGTGTGTGTTCAAGTGCTCTGCTGTGTGTGGGCTAATGGCTGTTCACTACATTATTCAGAAAAGGATCAATAATATGATACTAATAAGAGCTACACATACACCAGTGATGTAAATGTGCCATGAACATTTAATTTAATTTGATTAAATTAATTCTGCCCACCTAAAAACAAATGTTCACAGAGTCCTCATCTTGTTCTTAGACTCCTGAAAAGTCCCATGATTCTGAGAAGCTCTAGTCACAGGGTCTATGAAATAGCTAAGGATTTATGAGATTCATTGATAGGTAAAATTTATGGACCATTCAAATTTACGCACATCTTAGACACACGGTTAATAATGAGAAACCCCCTAAACAATGTTGCTGTTTGCATGAGAAGAAAAGACTGATAAAACCAGGCATGTGTCTCTTGTTTCTTTGTTCCCAACACGTACAGGCTCTTTGACAAGACAGAAAAAGTTCCTAAACAAGACAGAAAAAGTTCCTAAGGGTTTTTGGAAGCAAGGAATGAAAAGACAAGAGACCGAAGGGAAGAATGCTGAGACATTCTCAAAGAAGGAGAAAACTTTAGTGTGCATGCTTAAAATCATGTCCACAAGTCAAGGACCGTGGGACATTTTCCCAGAGGGGACTGGACAAGGAGCCTCTCTTGTCTTAGGATCTTAAACTGGGCTGAATGGAACACCAGGGAATATGCTGAAGGGAGGGAGATCGCACTGGCCGCAGGGGTGGAAAAAGTGATGCAATCCGAGAGTTCTTTCCCATCTCTAATTTTATGACTCCCTGTAAAAAGGAAGAATTCAAACCACTTCAAAATAAAATCACCGGAGAGACCTGGCTTCGAAGGCTGGATCTGATGAGAACTGGCTATTGATCACGATTTGTTTTCCTGGGTGATAACCACGGAGCATGACAAAACACTCCTCCACCTAACTACTGCTTCTTAACAAATACAGGGTCAATTTTTACACGGACACAGAATATTTCTCTGGGAATTGGGAACAGGAGGGGGATAATCCACAAACAATATCATTCAAAAATAAAGGCTTTGTTTCCCGACAATCAAAAGCTTGACAAATCACAACCCATGCTGTTATTTCTCAGGATATTTAACAGAGCACAACAGGAAAGCTCTTTTCCCCCCTGACTTGCTATACCTGATTTGATTTTGAGGACTTCCAATGATAAATTTTTAAAGAAAAAAAAATACCATGAGATTTTCTTTTTTTTCCTTTTACTTAATGTCTTTAATAGTAAATTGTCTGTATTTTCCCCAGTCAAGGAGAAAACTCCTTTTACTGCTTTCAATGAAACATCCATAAAAGCACATTTTAAAAGCTATGCTTTATAAAAGGATGTTTTGTAAAAAAGGGACAGAGAAATGTGTTGACTGCTATAAAACTCAGATCTCCGATCCACTGAATACCCCCATGGGTGTGAGGACACAGGTCCTCTTTGGGGAAAGGTGCTGGAGAGGCACCCAAGTCTCCGTCAGGAGCAGATGCTGATAAGACAGGCCCCGAAGGAATCCTGTCTGGACTGTTTCAGCTGGAGGGTGTTGGCGTAATGTTGGTATTTGGCTGTGATCTGGAGGCCAGCGAAGGTCAGGCTGGACAAAGCAGCGCCTAATGAAGCTGCTAGTGTCTGGGGTGAAAGAGCCACAAAGCCTTTCAAATTAGCAGCTGAATCCTGACACTCATTAGTGATTATATATGCAAGGGCTGCAACTTAAGCCCCAACCAGTAAAACAGCCTAGACACGCCACCTATACACAAAGGAAATAAAGTATGTACAAAAATAAAGAACTAGAACCTTTTCAATGTCTTCCCTTTCACATCTTGACATTTTCCTTTTCTTCCTTTTTTAAAAAAAACATATTAATGACAGGACTGCAGTTACTTACCTTCCAATTTAGTACTAAAATAATTACCACCACAACTAAAATGAGACTTCATTTATTTTTAAATCAAGGAAGGTCTAGTCAGAAATTGCTTCTGCTAAGTTCTGTACAAGACATAATATACTCTTGTTAACTAACAAAACCAATAAATCAAGCTGAAGCACTTATTAAAGTATCTAAGAGCGCTAAATTTATCACTGATGACAAATTTAATCCGGGGCTCTGACAGTTTGCTCCTTGCATATACAGTACTCCAGCACAGTTCTTTCTTTTGTGGGGTGGGGGTAACAGTTATTTCACAAGTAATGAATGCTGAAATTCTGTAGGAATTTTTAGAGATGTAAAAGATGACTTCCAATAGAAAATGGTTTTTCCCCCAAAGTGTCATTGTCCCTGGGAAAAGTTACGCATTAAAAAAATTCTTTATCAGCAAATCCTATCATTCACACGTTAGAGTTGGCAGAATTTTTTAAATGGTGATCACGAGCCTTTTACGAGGCAATTTATAATCATCACTCCGTTAACCCACACTCCATCTCTACAGTGAAGTCACTGCCTGCCCCTTGATAATGAAGATAAGAAAACTGAGAGAGAGTTTCCCCTCCTAACAGGTCGAGTCATTTCAATCTGTGGCAGTCGGTCTGCACCAGGGAGGGTGGGGAGGTAAAAAAAACAGTAAGAAAATTCACAAAATTGTGTTGGGCCTTATAATTATTCAGTACTGTCGCTAAGAGGACACCATTCTCAATTTAAGTATCAAACGAGAATTACATTCCAAATCCACCTACAACTATGAATAGGTAAGCTTTGCTCGACACCTTCCTTCTAGACTATGCAATATGAATAATGCCTTATTTTCTGTTCCACTCAACGGCACAGTGTAGTCATCAGTACAACACAGCCAGACTACACAAGTTATATTTTCAACAAACTTTTCCTCCTCCTAAACCGTAGGTCTACAATTGTACATCAGCATGTTCGGGCTGCCTTGCCAAACAGTATTTTCTTTCTTGACAATGCAATCAGCATATAAAAACCGAACTTCACCGCCTGGTCCCAGTTAACGCAAACTGAACACCCTAAACTGCAGCCTGACAAGGGGAACGCATTTAAGCTCTGGGACAAAAGCATCCAAGTCGACCTGTTTTGCAGACTGATTAATAGAAACAAGCTCCAAGGACTAATCACAAGTCTAGAGAGCCCTGTTTTGCAGATTAATAGAACAAAGACACAGGAGAGGAGGGGAGGTTACAGCACTGGAATACAAATAAGCAAAGGTAGGCACCAGGCTTTCCTCTTCTGGAGTCACATCCTTTAAAGCCAGACTCTCAGACCCCAAGTCCCTGGGCACTGCATTCAGCCATAAATCAAAATGCGGCTCTGGGTTCCCTCGGTCACCCCATCACCAAACAAGGCATCGAAGTGCCACCTTCTTTGGAGATGTCGGTTTCAAAGAGGAAATGGCATCTTTTGGCAGAAAGATGCTGGCCCTGGATGCTCTCTGGGAATCCTTCCATTTCAGCGGGGGAAACCACAAGCACTTGTTGACTAGGAGGGCGCTTCCACCTCCCCGTCTTTTGCAATGGCTCGCACACAGGTAGCCTGTGAGTGTGTGTGTGTGTGTGTGTGTGTGTGTGTGTGTGTGTATGTCCTGGCCCACAAATACACAAGAGCTATCAACACAACGTAAGCATAAGATTGAAGAAGAGAGTCAATTGCCAAATTACCCCTAGACACATTTTATAAGAGAATATGGCTCCCCCCCTCCCGACTATAAAAATACCCACTGATAGAATATATAAAATCCCAGGTAAGTAGAATGAAAAAAAGGAAAAAGAACATTCCTAAGAGAAAAATCGCTGTTATTCTTGTGGTGTACTTACCTCTCGGTTTTCATGTTCTCTCTCTATTTGTATGTTTTTTGTAATGCCATGATCCCTCTGTATATTTTTACTGGAGGTATGGCTTTTGAAATGCTTACTGCTAAATATAAGAAGAAAAACATATCATCGCTCTCTGATGTTAATTCTCAAATGACTAAAACCAGGTGATTGTATGAATGTTTGCTGGAACTGTAAAATCGTCACCCGTGTTAAGTATCTGGTTCAGTGAAGAGAGTTCGCATAGCTTGGGAAACAATGTTCAGGAATTCAGATGTCTACTTTTTGCATGATTCCTATTCTTTTTTTTTAAATTTATTTATTTATCTTTAGAGGGGAAGGAGAGAGGGAGAGAAACATCAATGTATGGTTGCCTTTTGTGCGTCCCCTGCTGGTAGTTAGCCTGCAAGGAACCGGCTTGCAACCCAGGCATGTGCCCTGACTGGGAATCGAACCGCGATCGTCTGGTTCGCAGGCCCACGCTCAATCCACTGAGCTACGCCAGCCAGGGCCATGATTCCTATTCTTGATGATTTTCTGCAGTAACTATTTCCTTTCACCTTGTTTTTCTTAGTCTTACTTGTGGAAACCCAGAAAAGCAGCCTCCCACCACCCTCCACCTCCACCATTCACAAGAAGAATATTAGGTTCAATGGACAAAGAGAATACATTGTTTTCTGGCATATTTGTATTCTGCTTCATCAATAATCCAATTATTCTGTTTATCGCCAATAATCAATGAAGGAGAAACACATTATATTTGTAATGAAAACCCTGAGTAGCCACAGTTCCAACATCTCAGAGCTGACTTCGGAGCATGGTTTACGCCTGAGGCTGACAGGCTGGCCCAACTTCCCAATTTCCAAAGAAGTGGCCCTGCTTCTCTCGGACACTTCAGAGCAGAGTTCACACACCATAGAAGGTCATTTCTATGGCAAATCACCTTGAAAACCCGTACTCCCCCATATATCAGATTCTCAACAGCGTTTTTGAATGTAGGAAGGCACTCAGTACACCCAACACTCCCTCGCCCTTCACGGGCCTGTCTCTGAAGCTGCTTTGCCAGCGCAACCACACAGCATCTGTCTCGGGTGAGAGCTGTTTAAAAAGCACAGAGGTCAGAGCCAGCACACACACACACATACACACACGCACACGCATACACACACAGCCACACCCAAGTTTTCCATCTTTTTCCTACTCATTCTGCTGGACCAACAGGTAAATTCTTCACCTTATAAAAGTACATCTTTTAAAGGGAAAGGCTGAATGTGGATAAAAAGAAAAACTAGTCTTTGCTGTTGTATCTGGAAAAAAAAGAGAAACATGAGGAATTTTTGCAACAGAGGCATGAAAGCATCGCCCAAAGTCCTCATTCTCAAATGCTTCCTCCATAGTAATTTGCTTAAATAATACAAGAGCAAAACCCACCAGTGGAATGTCTTACATCTCCTCTCCACAGTTTTTTTCTGTCCCTGAAGTTGTAATACCAAAGGAAAAGAACTAAAAAAGTGGTGAGAGGTGGCGAATAACTGCTTGGCGGCGTGTTGCCCACTAGCTTTGTCATCCACAACTTCTGAGTAGGTTTTAGGCTCATCTTGAATTTAGTCTGAAAGGATCAAAACAAGAAGGTGTTTTCTACTAATTCTTCATTCAAACTAAAACCAGGGGTCAGATGATGGTTAGCGAATTGGGGATTGGACTTTTAAATCATTAAGACAATGAAAACATTCTTCCCCTAGCGTGTCTTTGATAATCCTGTTGTTACTCAGACCATGGTACTCTGAGGTGCTTCCCATTGCTCACGAGACCTTCTGTGGCATGAAGACTCAGTGCCTCTTAAGGGATTCAGATTGGATTCAGTGTTCAGACTGATTATGTTCAGTAATTTCAACACATACAGTAGCTTGCAATGCAATGAGAGAAACAGCAATCTCCAGTTATTAAGCTAGGCAGGCATCAGAGCCACTTAGTGTTAAGTGCAATCATTTTGTACAGAATATGTAAAAAAGGAGGGCAGGGGGAGGGAATAACCAATTTTGGGAAAACTGGAAAATCAAGTGTGTCTACTCTGACCTTTTTTTTCTTTTACAAACATAGTATTGGTTGTGCTTAGTCGTAAGTGCTGATTTACTAAAGTTCATGTGAAATGTCAGCACCATCAAGACTCTGACGCTGCCCCTGTTTTAAAAAATGTGACCTATCTTAACTCCGCCATGCCAGACAGCAGGCCTGAAAGTATCTGAATTCCTCAATAAATATCACCCGCATCTTCAGATGCTGTCTTGGGAAGTTTTATTCTGGGAAGAATCTTATGTAGGCTAGCTAGATCTTCACTATTTTCTCCCATTTGCCTTTCAGACACCAATGTTTCTCTCTGTCGAGTTTTCACTGTAAGTTTCATACTTGGACATTCCTAGTCACATTAACTCTATTTACACGTTAACTGGGCTGATCTCTTCTAATATTTGAGCAAAACTGTCTTCCCATAGCCTCTCCTGAATTAATGCAGATTTGTAATTCATCTTCTCTGCCTTTTGACAGTATGTAGACACATTCTGTACAAACCCAGGGGGTCTTTGAACTTTGTCACTAACTTCCTTCGCCCACGGCCCTCACAGAACATTCCACATTCACTTTAGAGTCTCACCCAAGATCATCTTTATTTTTCTTGGGCGAAAACACAGTACCAAGTGTTACTCATAAAGTCAAAATGATACTCATGTAAATGACCTTAGCAATGTCCACATTTCTTCTTCTAACAGACATCTATTCGCTCTTTCATATCTTTGGACCAAATGCAGCCAATGTATGGGGCTCCTTTCTTATACGGTGCCACTTAGCCAGACCTGAGGCAACTGGCGGTGCTAAGCAACTGTACAATTGCCTTTAAATTTCTCTTTCTCTCTCTCACATACATACACAGACAGTGGTAACCATTTTCTTAGACTAAGTCACCTCATTTCCGCCCCCTTTTACTTCTCCCTTTTAGTCTGGTATGCCATCATAAAAAAGAAGAACAAAAAGCAAACAAAACAAAACAAAAAAAACTAGTAGCCATTATAAAACTAAACAATTGGTACATTTCAGGGAAGAAAATAATACTTTCTGAGCATCTACCGTGTACCAGGAAGTTAACTACCTTATCACATTTTAATCCCATGAACAACAACACTGACTAGTAAAAAAAAAAAAAAGGCTTTGGGGTTGGACTTCCAACCCCAGTTCTGTTATTTGGGAAATGGGTGCCCTTGGGGGAGTAACTTCTGCAACCTGTAATTTCATCATCTCCCAAATGGGACTTGTAAAGTTGCCTTTCCTGGAGGGTTGCTGTGAGGCTTAAAAACAACGTTACATAAGGTACCTGTATGTGGGTGATGTTCAATAAATGGTCAGTATCATTTGCACACCCATTTGACAGATGAAACTGCCATTCAGGAGAGGAAATAAGTTGCTTAACAAGGCACATGCATTCTAAATGATACACTGCGACTCCAGCTTGCTGGGGACAGCTGTGTCTGAATTCCAAAGCCCACAGCGCTGTACCACACACTGCCTGCCCCCACCTTCAGCAGGCGGAACAGGGCTGCAGCCTTTTAAACCAGGTCCAGCCCGAGGATCAGACCACTCGGTGCATGCCTTTCTTCTGGGGAGGTCCTGCCAGAAGCTGGTTAACCTGAGGACCTGATGCTTTAAAGGATGAGGGGATCAGCAGGAAGAGCTGCAGGCCAGTGCCCGCGAAGCCTTCACTGTCAGAGGGATGTCCCTGAGCACACGTGGCAGGCTGTCCCCCAGCAGGCCCCCCAAGGGCAGACTCATCAGAAGGGACGGAGGGTTATCCTGAGGCTGCACAGACGCAGTACCTGGCGGAAGGGGGGCAGAAGGTGGAAGCTGGCAACCGCCCCACCTCTGTGCTCCGAAGCCCAGCTCACCTGCATTGCGGATCATCTGGAGGATCAGCAGAACAGTGCAGGTCCCTGGACTTACTTACGAGCACATCTGAGCTACGGGGGGGAAGAAAGCCCCAGGAAGGCAGGGCAGCAGCAGTGATGCGAACCAGGCAGAGACGGGTGGAGACTGTCATCGGGGCCCCGAAAGACTCCCTGATAACACTGGTAACACCTGGAGAAACTCACATTGCACTTGGAGTTTACAGTATAAAATGAGAAATCGTGTTTGCCAAATACCTTGAAAAGAAATGATACAGAATCTACGTGACTTTAATTCAACTCTAAGAATTCAACCCCTGAGAATTCCACCACTGTGAAAAGAAAATACTAACTATTTGATAACCGATTTCTAATGTCCCAAGGACTTGCTGAGGGCCACCTGGTAGAGGTTCCTACCAAACTCACACCTTACCCTGACTTCCTTGACTACAGCCAGAGGAGGCATTCTCCAAATCTAACAGAAACTTCCATTCTTGCTCACAACAGGGAGATAAGGCATCTGAGGTAAAGAAGTGACAATAAAGAGCTTAAAATACTTTGGGAGCCTTTCTTTGAAAATTCTCACTGCCTTGGAGTTAAGTTTGTCCAGCCACTCCCATCCTCAGCCTTAGTAAACCACATTCACCGGAAGAGGTGCTGCTATGCTTTCTGTGTTCAGGAAGGACCTGGTATGTCCATGAAGTTCATGGACATAATTCAGCGCTTTGTTTCGTTCCATTATGCTCTGCCACCTCTGGTCGACCTTACAGATTTGTGGCTATGCTAGATCATCTCGTATGGCAAATATTTTCTTTCCTCCTGCAGCTGTGTAGACCTTCAGTCCATCAATGAGAGACACGTCTCTTATTCATTCATTCAGCAGATACGGACTAAGCAGCCACTCCGGGCCAGCACTGGGCTAGCCTAGGGCATGCACAGAGAACAAAGCAAACAGACTTCCTGCCCTCACAGAGCTTATACCACGTTATAACCTCCTTCCATCCACCAGCAGCAACTGTGGGGTAAAAAGAAGCCTGTCAGTATAACTTGAGGAAATAAAAGAACACCCAGGAGCCAGCCAATTGGGTCTCAACGTGAAGGTCCAGGTCTCTGTGGCATGGTGCCTGGACTCACGCCAGGCCTGACTTCAGAGGAGGCACACGGCCAGCACTTCCTTCTTGGTGCCTATGCCCAGGGCTGCTGTCTCTCTCACCTGCCACTTGGTGCTTTGGAGGGAAAAAGCCACATGCACCTGACACCTGGCCCCCTGATGGGTATGCAAGGGAAAGAGAAGCTGTCTCTAAAGTGCAGAAAGACCAGAAGGAGCTGATCTATGTCTTGTGAGACACAGACTTTTCATTTTGAAAACTGAAAACAACCTTTCCTCTGCAAAGGTTGAAGAGCACACCACATAAAGGATACAGGATGGTTCATTTGTCATGTACCCTCAACATGCCTCCTCCCCCCACCCCCGCCCCCAGCAAGCACCTCATCTCTGAGCCCTGAGAGCTCCTGTGGCGTCCTGGCCTGGATCTGTCTGCCCTTGTAACTGGGCGGAAACAGCCCAGTGTTCCAAGTGGCCACTGCCTGTGTTGCTGCAGGTTGACGAGTAGAATAGGGGGACTTCTGTGGTTATTAAGATATCCTGGTTTAGTCTAGAGACCTCAGTAAAGGAGCTCTGGATTTTAGCCCCAGTTGTCCCCATAAGAACTCTGTGACTTTGGGCAAGTCACCCTGACAAAAACTCCATCTTGCTCTCCTCTGTCAAAAGGGGGCTGGCTCTACGGAGTAGCCTTATAACCACTTGTAAATGCTGGCTACTATTGTTACTAATACATCCTTTGCCTATTTGAATTGTTTATAATTGCTTTTCAATTTAGATTTTAATTATTTAGAACGGTTGTGAAGCCCAAGTAACACAGGTGCACATTCTCTGAGTTAAAAAAATACCATCCAAATTTATTATTGTTGTTTGCTAATTGAGTTTGTCTCTCAGAATGGGTAGGCAAAAACTGAAGTTACGCAAATGCTGATATTCATACGACCTCTATCTATGCCACACTGGTCTATGCAACCACCACCAACACATCGGCTAAAGGCACCAGGACAAGCTTCCGAGGTTTGGACGGAGTGGCTGGAAAGGTGCAGGTGGATCCAACGTCACAAGCTCTGCATTAACCAGCTTTCGAAATGCTGTTTCCTGACACGGCTATCCACGGGAGGTAGGAAGCAAAGTGATCGGTTTTGCTTTCTCCTTTTTCAAATAAACAGGGCCGTTGTTAAACCAGAAGAGAACCTGATCCCGGGCGGCTCTAAGAGCAGTCAGCTGCCTTCTGAAATGGGCAAAAATGTAAACAGAGCCTGAAACTCCAGAGCAGGGCAGAACAGCCATAGGTTTCATAATGGGAGAGTCCATGGGCCCCGAGCCAAGAAAAATGAAATGTTAGCCTGGGCCTTTAAACAGAATCATGTAAAAGCAGAGTGCATATTTGTTTAACACACACACAGAGACCTTCTTCTGTGCCAATACCTTTCTGAGGCTTCCTGAATAAAAGCCGGAATCCTGAGAACGTGGTACAGAACCAATACTGTTTGTATGGCTCTTTACTGTGAAAGGACTTTCCTGCTGAATGGGGAGTTCTTTCTTTCTTTCTTCCTTTTTTTTTTGGGGCCCAAGTTAATTACAAGTATGACTGAAAATAAAATAAATGAGCCCATTCCACCCATCCCCATATCTGAATTCTATCATACGAGTTGCCAATTGTTTTTCTAATCCTTTCACTCGATATCTGCTGTTAATTTGTTTGCTATTTCAAGAACTTGAAGACTGTCATCAAAGTACATGATGCATTACAAAACTTATAATTGGAAATAAAAACATCTGAAGCTTTTCTGACAGGGTAAACATAAAGTACTATCACACTGAACAGAACAAGGAAACGTGAGCAACCTTGTAGCCATTGGTATGCAAGCACAATTATAAACGCTGCAGAGTAAAATCAGCACTTAACTCCCACTTTAAAAAATGCTGAGAAAATTACATCTAAATGAATGAATGAATTCAACACGTTTATGACCCGACATGGGGAAAAGAGAGGAGGGAGAAAAACACAAATCCTGCTCACACTTCCTTTGAAAATGCAACTCGAATGGGCGAGCTCTTGCTACTTCAGCCGTTTCAGAATTACACAGCCTAGGCCCCGGATCTAATTTCCTTGCTGCAGAAGTTAAGGCACTTCCTCCACAGTTACTAAATCTGACAAATTACACCTGGGTCTACTCTCACATGAAAAAGTGTGCTCTTTGTTCCTGACCCCTTGGTCAGCACAGAGATCAAATTCCTGCACATCGGAAAGCCCCCCTCATATTCATTAAAAGCCACGGGAGACCAGCTCTGCACTTCTGTGGAAGAGGGGAACGAGGTGCATGCAGGCTGCGGCTAAGCCACACAACGGCTCTGCGCCGGTCGGATACATAGACTCTTTCCTTTTTGCAGCCTGGCTGCTGCTCAGTTATACCTGGATTTTGTTTTTCTTCTATACAGCATCTTAGTAACAAAAGAGCACTTGAAACTGGGGGCAGGAGAGAAGGGGCTAGCGGATGTTTAAATGCCAAGCCCCACCAGTGAGTTTACTGAAACCTGCTCGCACTATGATGCAGGCTCCACAGATCAGTAACCAAAACCACAAAAAAATATTATACGATTCCACTGCTCCTCTCCCCTGGCCAGACAACTGGTCAGTCACCGCAGTGGCCAATATTTGACAGAGTAGAATGGTGTCTCCTGTTTCTAACAACACTCAGCCTTTGGAAAAGACATTACGGAGCTGAGAGCGGTTGTGACGAGGAAATCAGGAACCATCTTGGCAGCAGAGAATCAACATGAGGGATTCAAGAAACTCACCAGCTTCCCTGTTGTGACAGCTCAGTCTTAGGCAGACATAACTGTCTCACAACACAAGACCCTTTTCTTCTGTCCCCCAAAGAGGGCGGGAAAAGCATAATAGGAGAAATTAAGAAAGCGCGATTGAACTGCTACTCCCAAAGATAACAACACATCGTGCCCGATTTCTTTCTTTAAGATGTTTAGAATAACGAAATGGTGAAGAAAAATACAGCGGTACCTCGGTACTCATCGTTAATTTGTTCCAGAACCGACGAGTACCGAACAATGAAGCATTTTCCCTTGGGGGGCAGACTCACGTAAGTTTCAACAAGTGGGGTGAGTCCTGAGCAAGCGCGGAGGGCTGAAACATTTTTTTTTTCTTGTCAAAATGTGAGAAGTACAGAGCTTGACAAGTTCTGAAGCTGATGAGTACAGAGGAGTGACTCTGGAAAGAACCCACACAACCTGCCATCAGACCTCTGGAAGCAGGGACATCCCCAGGAATGTGTCACCCCCTGTCCGCCTTCCAGGGGGCAGCACCTTTCTCCCCGGACAAGCCATCCCACTTACAACTTCTTCAGGGCAGGCCGCTGAATTTTCCCAGACCTATACGGAACAACATCCAAGCCCTCTTCCTCGGGGACGGAAGGAGCACCACAGTGCGCGTCGGTTGTAAACACACGTGAGTGCGCTGAAGCGCTGTCAGTCTCCTTCCACATACAAATCCCTGCTAAACTGTAAATCAGAGACACGCCTTTCGTTCTTCCTGATCTTCAGGAAGCTCTCGACTGTGCTTCAAGTTGTAAACACCCATGAAATAACCCTTCATAGAGGGGACCGAGTCACACTCCACATTTTTTAGATATGTGAGTCGTAGCTATCTTCCTGGTCAGATGGCAATTACTTTTGAGAAACCTATGAGAGGATGGAAATCCTTCATATCAAGATTTTTACTTGATTTGTTTTTAGATTCAAACCACTGGCACTATCAGCAAACCAGAATTTAGTATTTCTTCCAAAAAGTCATTAGAAAAGCATGTCACTCACCATCCGTTTAACTTACTCGGGGGCTGCCATTTCTAATAGGTTATTAAGCAGGCATTCATTCACCTCTGAGCACAACTCAGGAATGGAAAAACCTAACTTCCGAAAGGAGAAAGAAAGATGGTAACTTAGTCTCCAGTTAAATTCTTCATAATGAAAGAGGTTAAAAATCATATATGATATTTAAATAAGCATGCCCGCAAGATTCCGACGTTGCCCCTGTTTTTACCAATAGAGAAGTTAAGTGAGTCAGCCAGTCAGCAGAGGCTGAACTAGGGCTAGACCCACCCTATCTGAGGACTAGTGCAACAGCCTTCGTATGAACTGGACAAAGGTACAATGTAGACTGGAAACACCAACCCCACTCTATCGGTGACAGCTACCACTTATCAAATGCTCCCTGGATGCCAGGAAGTGTTCTGTGTGCTGCGGACCCATGAACTCATTTATCCTCCTGACCACCACGTGAGGGACGTAATGTTGCTATCTCCCACTTTTAGAGATGAGAAAACAGACGCATGGAGGTGTTCAGAAACTCGCCCCAGGTCCCAAGGCTGAACAAGTCGGGGATCTGGGAAAATCTGCCCTCCTCGCGTGGAAATGAGCACGTAGGCATTCCTAAGTCAAGGTTCAGATTTTCAACAGTCCTGCGAATATTGATTTTAACCTTCAGAGTAAGATCCAAATTACTGATGCCTCCAAAATACAGGATGAGACAAGCTTTCTTACCATCAACCCCTGCAAAGGACAAATAGCAACAATTCCTCCGAGTGAGGCAAATTCCACACAAAAATCTCCCTCGTTGTAAGGACATGCCAGGTAGGAAGCAGTTCAGACTTTCTGGAAATCCCAATAAACTGTGCGTAAAACAACCTCAGGAAAATATTTCAGATGGCTAAGAACGTCTATTCTCTTAATTTTACTATCTCTTCCAATATTAAAATAAGATTTTTGCATGATATGAATCCATTTCAGACATAAACTTTGTCCGAGTTTGTACCACCACCAAAAAAAATTATCCCTCATCCCCATCACATTATTTGAATTACTCTGTTGTTGCTGTTTTTTCATTTCTTGACATGCTGCAAGCTCTGGTTCAGGACCCAAAATCTCTCCCTCCTTCATCACGGCCATAGTCTGATTTGGCTAAACCTGACCCTAAACAGGCTTGGATGTGCTCCGACAATGGAGGAAGCTTGTTGGCATCTCAGCATTTCAGCAACTACCAACCCTGGGGTCTCGGAAAAAAATCCTGTTTACTCTGGAATAACCTTCAATCTTCAGTGCCCTTTGAAGATTTTTCAAAGATCATCTGAGTTATTGAAAAAAATGATTGTAACTCCACAAAACTACTCTGCCAGTCAGAGGTCATACCCCAGCCACCAGACAGTCATTAAGGGCCACACTGGACATCCGGGGCAGCTCTCTCTCTCCACTCCTCTTTACCCAGAAATGTTAGTATCAACCTCCAACACCACCCCGAGCTCCTTTGTCAGATTCCTGTTTAATAAGACTAATCTCGACTCTTTATTCTCTTTTCCCTTTACCATCTTCTCACATATTAAAAAAAATGAACTGATGTACGTGACTGAAGCTGGATAGGTCCATTGCAGACAATAACCACAAATGACCACCGCCACCTCAGCCACATCTCAAACCCTNGGACATCCGGGGCAGCTCTCTCTCTCCACTCCTCTTTACCCAGAAATGTTTGTATCAACCTCCAACACCACCCCGAGCTCCTTTGTCAGATTCCTGTTTGATAAGACTAATCTCGACTCTTTATTCTCTTTTCCCTTTACCATCTTCTCACATATTAAAAAAAATGAACTGATGTACGTGACTGAAGCTGGATAGGTCCATTGCAGACAATAACCACAAATGACCACCGCCACCTCAGCCACATCTCAAACCCTGTTGTCAGTCTCAAATCAGGATGCTACCAGTTAGTCTGTGATTCTTGGGCAATCACTTAGCCTTTCTGTGCCTGAGTTTTCTCATCTGCCAAATAAGAATCAGAATAGTGCCCATCTCTCAAAAGGTATTTGAAATAAACCAGATGATAGATATAAAGGATATATCTATCTCTATCCTTTATAGATGTATAGATCTATAGGGTAGATCTACATATAGATCTATAGGATCTATATTTATAGATCTATAAAGGATAGAGATAGATATATCCTTTATCTACCCTGGATATAGATAGTGCCTGGTGTATATGGTAAGAACTCAACTAAGAGTCCACAATCATTGTCAAGTTGATTATTACATGGATATATGTCCTGTATCCACTCATCAGTCCTTTCAGATGCCGGATGAGATAAGAAATATTTCAACTTGGTATTCTACACAGGACAAACCAAACTGTTGAGTGGGGTGGCCGACCTGAATTTACTCCCTCCCATTCCAGCCTTCACCTGCGACTCCTAAGGCAGGACTGCACTACCTCGCCAGGTTGGGTGAGTAAAAAGCTAATTCTTCTGCTCTATATACATACAGAGCACTCGAAAAGTAAATACATAATAAAAACCCAACACTTCTTTGACACTGACCTTCTGATCTAACACTCCCATTTTGAAGATGAAGAAATAACTGCCTCTGAAGGTTCAAGTTCACATAAATACTTAGTGGCAGATCCAAGGCCAGAAAATTATTATCCTAAGCAAACTACCAGGTACTCAGGTGGTACTCTTCTGAATCTACTACAAATGTCACTTAATTTAATCCTCATAATAACCCTCTAAAGGATGTATTATTTCCACTGCTTGGGGATGCAGAAACTGGGGCTCAACCTCTGTGAATCAGCTTCTTCAAAACCAGACAACTGACAGAAGCCAAGGTCAAAATACTTCTTGTCTGGCCCCGGAGAACACGCACCTGCTCCAAGTTTGGTAAATCTCAGTGCAGAGAACTCTAGTACTGAGCTCTTAACCCATGACTTCCAAAGTGTCTGGGCATCAGCCTCCTCTGGGGAGCTTTGAAAAATATATAGATTAGTGGGCTCCACTTCAGGAAGGAGAACCAGAGTCTGGATGGGCAGGGCCTCAAAAATCTGTATTTCTTCAGAGTTAGCGATTCTTATGTGTAGTAAGTTTCGAAAACCATACATCTAAGCAGCAAGTCTAGGAGTGCTTCCAGTATACACTGAGAGGGAAATGAGTAGCCTAAGGCGAGGGAATGTCCAAAGCCCTGGATACTGTGTGAAGAGGAACAGTGGTGCCCTTCCCCCAAATCCTTCTGTGCCCCACAGACACACATGAAGCCCCCCCCAACACCCCTATCAACCCAAGCCCTGCTCCCACGGACCTTGCCTAAAGACCTCTGCATCACAATGAAAACAACCACACAAGCCCTTTGCAGCAGGGCCAGACTTTGTGTTCTGTTGGAAATACAGCAATAAGGATTCATTCCAGCTTATCCTTTTCCTTCAAAGCACCCAGGTCTGCGCCAGGCTTTGCTGAGCGGTGGGGGGCGGGGACGGGACACACACACACAGGACGAGACTGTTCGCACAGACACTTACCAAGGTGCCCCGTATATCCTGAATCCCTTCACAGTTACCTCCGAGTCTTGTAAGTAAATACTGTTTGTCAGGAGGGACTGGACGTTGTCAAAGTCCTCTGGTTTCAATTTGGACACAGAGGGGAAACGGTAGTAGTCCTGTTTAACAAGGTCTGCCATGAATTCCTTATCAAATGTCAGTTCATGATTCCCAGCAATCACTATTTTATATTCATATGGCAGGTTTCCTGAAATAAGAAAAAAAAAGAGCACCAATTAGCACGTTCATTTCCCATCATGAAGTACAACAGCCGAGGCTGCGTGATTAACAGACGGTATGCCCAAATGAAATAGCTCGTGCATTCCTTTATATTTCCATGGGAACCAAAATTTATGACTACTCCTTTATGCTAACAAAAATGACAATAAACGAGAGATAGGAAGCTGCTAAGAAGCTAAAAAGCTACTAAGAAGACATTAAGTTTTCTGGTTCCATTTCCCTCTTCTGTATGCTACAGATTCACTGTGATGAATTCAGCAAAAAGCACTTTAATCACATTCCTCAAAAAAAAAAAGGGTCTGAACTTGGTTTGGTCCTCAAAAAACAAGCAGATGACATCGTTGGGCATATAAACATAGAATCTCTCTGTTCTATGCCTGAAACTAACATAAATTGTATGTCAATTCTACTTTAATAAATAAATAAGCAAACCAACTATTCTTAACAATTCAGATGACTGCTAAATTTTTAGCATACCCTTCACAGAAAAGATGTGGCATAGCCAAGCATACCACAATTTACGTAAGTAAAATAGTACAATTCCATACTGTAAGTTAAAGTTTATCTTTTGGCTTGGGGATAAAAAGAACGTTAATAATGCCTCCCCCTGTATTTGAAGGCTAACTTTCCACCCATTGGGGATGGGAGAAGAAACTGTAAAGCTTAACCCCCTTTTAATATTTATGGTATGGAAATGTGAGCTCTTGGTGTGTGCTTTTTATGCAAAAGTTTCCCGATCGAAATGAGATAATTCTGGGAAGAAGAATGAAAGCTATAAAGAAAAACCCAAACACCAGACTTCTGCATAGATTTATAATGTTTGAATAAAGTACAGATCATACATATTAATAACTCACCGTGATGCTATAAGAACCAAAATCCAAAGGGAGATAGTGCTGGGCAGCTGTCCCCATTCTGAAATTAATGCCCTTTCTATTCGTTTTCATTACCCATCCCTCAAGCCTCACCACTGGGCTGCTGCTCGTTTCATTTCATTTCATTTCATTTTGAAAGGAAAAAGGGTGGGACAATAATGCCTATAATTCCAGCTTCCTGAGACTCCTGGGTCCAACGAAAAATTAATGTTTCCTGCAATTCCAGGAAGAATGAAAGTTACCACTAGCAGGAAATTGGATATACTTGTTGTAAAGAATTGGTCCTTACCAGCAAGCCTGAGTCAATGATTTAATTAATGAGGCTTAGTGGGGAAGAGAGTTATATTTATTTTTAGGGTGGGGAGCAAATTTTGTTATGGGTCCACCTGCATTTCAGCAATGCAAACGGTAGCAATTACACTGCGAAGCCCCCAATAATCCCAGTAGCACAATGCAAACGTATCTGCTAATATTGAAGCAATTTTTAAGATTGCCAGAATACGCTTTGGAATGCAACTGGTTTTTCTTTAGCTTCCACTTTTTCATGTTTCCAACAGTAATAAAAGTGCATATATAGCACATGGGTTAATGGGGAGAATAAAGAGAGAGATGAAAGCAGTCAGAAAAAAACACTGCGTAAAGATGAAACTGAAAACACTGTGGCCGAGTGTCCGTGGGTATCCTGGACTACTAGCCTACGATGCTGTGACATGCCTTTGGCCTCAGTTATTTGCCAGGGGGACAACAGCTCAGGGACCATAGGAAGCCTCTCTCAAGTACATGTTTGTGTGAGTTTATAACCTGCATTAGCATAAAGCAATAAGAAGTGCAATGCATACAGCAAGCTACTTGGAAAGAACAAATATATCCTGCACAATTCCTTGCACTTAAAATACAGATGAAAGATGTATTAACAAGCTGCAAATTCCAAGTACTGCACACGGTGGAAATCTGTGAGCTGCCCCACAACTCTAATATCATGGTTCTGTGACCCCACTGGCCTAATACCACACCCCCCAGTTCACCTGCATTCCCAAGATTGGACTGTTTTCCTGAACAGTAATTTGTTCCAACACAAGTCCTACTGGCCTGAATCTTTGAGCTACTCTATTTGTACAACTCACGCGGTAGCTGCCCGGTTCCCCTTTAATCATTCGTAACGATGGACTCACTGTAAACCCTTTCTTTATGCACCACTGCTCTTGCAAAAGGGCTTGGCTTCTCGCCTTTCCCATTTTAGAGCTTTGGTTCAGAGATGGCACGGGTGAGACTGGGAGACAAGGCAACAGGAAGTACATGTTTGTCCTTCAGACCCATTCGAAAAAAAAAAAAAGGAAAACTGCTACAAAGTAAATCTTCCTCAGGAAGACAGGACTCCTTGGTGTCTTTTAAATCATATTGGGAAACTGGGCATAAAGGAGTAGCCACCAAAATGAACAGCTGCAGACACAGTGATGAGATTTACACGGTGCCAACAAACTCATCTCTTGCTGGGAACCCAATAGTAGTTTCAACGTCCATTCTCTGCTACCTATGTTATGAGACTGTCTGACATATATTCTTTTTTTGTTTGTTTGCTGAACTGACCTTTTATCTATAATCTGCCAACCTTCCTGTTTTATATGAAAAGTGTAAGCAGGGCAGCGGACAAATCTGTCACCTGACAGTATTCGAGTTTCTCTCCCTACCAGATTAATTGGGAAGGCTCTGCAGTCAAGCTCCAAACTTCTTGGTATTCAAATAGCATCAAACAAAAAGGCGCCTGCTTTTTACCTATTTTATTCAGACCAACCCACAGAAGCAACCTGCCTGAATAAAAAATTATATATATCAAGGCCATATCCACTTATTCGAACATGGAAAATTTTTGCTTTGAGTGACCTAAAGAACTCTATAACTAACCAGTTCCATCTTTCCCAAGATGGGACATGCGTTCGTTCTACTTGTGACATACAAAATTATTTTAGGGGGAATAGGGGTGAACTTTTGGCAAAATGTCAAATTGTTTTTTTGTTATGTTTTAAAAATGCATATTTGAAAAAATACAATATAACAGTGCAAATAACGTCTGTTCATTTTTCTATTTTTATACAGGGTGGGTCAAAAATAGGTTTCCATTGTTTGCATGGAAAATAATTAATAAATACTAAATAATAATAAAGAATAAAGTTTGTGTTTCACGTACTCACAGCTGTAAGCCTACTTTTGCCCAAACCTACACATAAAATGAAATAATTTAAAGAAAACCATTGGACAAGTAATAGCACGCATAACTCAAAGATATGATGATGGGAGCATGTGAGAATAAAATGTGGGAACTTAGTCCATGATCAGTTCAGGCTGGGGCTACAGACCACAGTGAAACGACAAACTTCAGGAACAGCAATTAAGTCTCATTCCTATCTATATCATTTATTGTGCCTATATCGCCTGGTGATATCACATAATAGATGCTCACTTAAAACTAAAGGCTAATGCAAGTCAGCTGGGTCCTCACTGCTACCTTGCAGTTCTGATTGTCTCACATTCTTGCTGCTGCCTGTTCCCTAAAGTCACCACAAAACTCTTCCAGATTCCTCTCCAGCTGCCAGGCTGCCTCTTTTTTTTTCTAATCCTCATCCAAGGACATGTTTACAGAGAGGGGAAGAGAGAGAGAGAAACATCAATACAAGAAAGAAACATAGACTGGTTGCCTCTCATACACACCTTGACCAGGGACTGAACTGAAACCTGTACATATAAGTTCTTTGGCTTCTCCATTTCCTAACCTCTGCGTCTATTTTGAACCTACCATTTATGCTTCTTATTCCCTGTACCTTTTCCCCCATTCTCTCCCCTCTCCCTTCCCACTGATAACCCTCCATGTGATCTCTATTTCTGCGATTCTGTTTCTGCTCTAGTTGTTTGCTTAGTTTTTGTTTTTTAGGCTGAGTTGTTGATAGTTGTGAGTTTGTTGTTATTTTACTATTCATAATTTTAGCCAACCTATCAGATGTAGTGTTCAAAACACTGGTAATCAGGATGCTCACAGAAATGGTTGAGTATGGTCACAAAATAGAGGAAAAGTGAAGGCTACACAAAGTGAAGTAAAGAAAAATATACAGGGAACAAACAGTGAAGGGAAGGAAACCAAGACTCAAATCAATGTTTTGGAGCAGAAGGAAAAAATAAACATTCAGCCATAACAAAATGAAGAAACACGAATTCAAAAAAATGAGGAGAGACTTAGGAACCTCAGGGACAACTTCAAACATTCCAACAACCGAATCATAGGGATGACAGAAGAAGAGGAAGAGCAAGAAATTGAAAACTTATTTTGAACAAATAATGAACTTCCCCAACCTGGGAAAGAAAATAGACTTCCAGGAAGTCCAGGAAGCTCAGAGAGTCCCACGAAAGTTGGATCCAAGGAAGCACACAGCAAAACACATCATAACTACAATTATCTGAGATTAAAGTTAAGGAGAGAATCTTAAAAGCAGCAAAAGAAAAGGAGACAGTTACCCACAAAGGAGTTCCCATAAGACAGTCAGCTGATTTCTCAAAAGAAACATTATAGGCAAGAAGGGGCTGGAAAGAAGTACCAAGTCATGAAAGTCAAGGACCTCCATCCAAGATTACTCTAGCCAGCCAAGTTATCATTTAGAATGGAGGGCACAGATAAAGTGCTTCCCAGATAAGCTCAAGTTAAAGGAATTCATCATCACCAAGCCCTTATTAGAGGAAATGTTAAAGGGACTTATCTAAGAAAAAGAAGCTCAAAATCATCTTTCTAAGGATTGGCCTCATAATCCCATTCCTCTCACTCCCACTGGCATTTTCCTTTTCCAGACAGCTCTCTTTCATTATTTTGGATCTCTCTCTCTATATAGAGTATATACATATATATAGAGAGAGAGGGAAAATATACATAAGTATACATATTTAATACTCCTCCCTAGTGAGTTTATGTTTACCCATCCCAAGAAACAAGCAGCCCTTACACACACATACACATGCATCACATAAAATCCTAAACCAGCCTTGGCTGGTATAGCTCAGTGGATTGAGTACAGGCTGCAAATCAAAGGGTTGCCGGTTCAATTCCCAGTCAGGGCACATACATGGGTTGCAGGCCAGGTCCCCAGTGGGGACCATGTGAGAGGCAACCACACACTGATGTTTCTCTCCCTCTCTTTCTCCCTCCCTTCACCTCTCCCTAAAAATAAATAAATACAATCTTTTTTAAAAAAACCCTAAACCATCCCTAACTTTGTTGTTTCTTTGAGATACTTCCTCATTTCACTTACATGCTTCTAGACAGAGAATTCCAGGAGCTAGCAACCAGTAGCCCAAATTCAGCCCACAGATATATTAGAGTTGACCCTCAAGTGTGTTTCATTTTTAAAAAATTGAACTAATATCTAAAAATCAGGAGTTCTGGGTTCTAGTTTATTTTTTAAAGTTTTTTGTTTATTTTTAGAGAGGGAGGGAGACAGAGAGGGAGAGAAACATCATGTGTGGTTGCCTCTCACGTGCCCTCAACTGGGAACTTGGCCTGCAACCCATGTATGTGCCCTGACTGGGAATCGAACCAGCGACCCTTTGGTTTGCAGGCCGGCACTCAACCCAATGAGCCACACCAGCCAGGGCTCTAGCTTATTTTGGAAAAGTAAAGATTCAGGTGATATTGACCTTCGGAATGCCACAGACCTCCCCACTTCCTATCACTTCTCACATCTGTCCCATTCCTCACGTTTGTATTGCCTGATGGGCCCATACTATTAATAGAATTAGCAACGTAGATACTAATGCTTGATCAGAATTCACCCAATGAAGTCTGGCTTCTGTTTCTATTCTCTTCCAAAAGCTGATCCTGGAATGTCAATAAGAATGTAACAGGCAGAGCCAAGACTTTGTTCTCAATTCTCACCTCCATGCATCACTCCCAGTGGCGCCCCGTCCCTCAAAGTATCAATTCCCTTGACCACTGATGTTGCGCTCTCGATTTCCTCCTCCCTCTCGGATGTTTCCTTGCCTCCCTCTTCTTCCTCAGCTCCCTTTGCATCCCAGCTGACTTTCTGTACTCTCCCTCTTCATCTTTACTTCTACGGGTATTAGTGAACGTTTACGGTACGTCTCACATTTCTGTTCTCTGTGACTCAACGTTTAAACTACCACAGTTTAACCATACAGGCAGCATGGGGTTAAGAGCGGGGACTCCAGGCTTTGACATGTGTTAGCTGCATAGCTTTGGACGCCACTGAGTTTATGGCTTCGTTGTGGTTCATAGCTCCTCATGTTCTCCAAGGTGTACTGCAAACGTGGGTCATAACTGCACCCTCCCCTCACAGGTTATTTTCCAGATAAAATGAGAAAAAGCTTCTAAAGCACATGCATGATATGGAGGAAAAACAATGAGTGCATGCTCATTTTTCACTCCACTTTTTTGAAGGTTTGCTCTTTTGCATGACTTGTCTCTCCCTAGCCTGCCAGGTCTTTGAAGGCATGGAGTATGGCTTGTGGTTCTTTGTTCGACACAAGTACCCAGTTCAACACCAACCCAAGGGCAGGCACACAACTCGTAATTGGTGAATAGGTGAAGGAATGAGTGAACCTCTACACGATTTGCCAGGAGCTTCCTTGGAATCCCAGGAACTGAGCTTGTCACCTTGGGCTACAACGAGATTTAAACCAGTGTCATGTTGTCCCCCTGAAGTGTCTATTCTCTGCCCCCAAATTCAGTCTAGCCAAATAATCTCTGACAACTGTGTAAACTGTAGTTTCCTGAAATACAAACAGGAGGCTACCCCAGAGGTTCGGTGTGCTTTAAGCAAGACACTGCACGCAAAGAACCCATCGTTTCTAGCGCTTCACAATCACTCAGTAGCTGCACTATGATGCTTATTATAATGAGTAAACGTCCCAGTTGCTATCTAAGAAAATATGGCACGATGTCACTATTCTCAAAAGAAAGCATCTGAAGATGGAAACAAAAACTTGGATTTTCCAAAGTCAGAAATTGGCCTGGTCCAAGGTGCCCTTCAAGTTAACAGAAGGACTAGTAAGGTCATGAAGGCGAGGGGATCTAGAGGGGATGGTGGGTGGCCCCTGAGGCCTTCAAGCTACACACAGTACAAACCCAGCCACCTCTGACACCATGATTCTAATCTTGTAAAGTGTGTTCCCTAAACACATCCCCTTTTTCCTCCTTCAGTGATACCATCAGCCAACCCTTTGAATCTTTATTGAGTACCAAAAAAACCCATGCCAGGGCCGGCCCCTCATTCACACTGACTAGCCTAACCTGTGACAGAGAACATGCAGACTCTACTGCTCATCTGCAGTGTCCCTAACATCTTCCTAGAATTAGATGTGGTAGTCCCCTCTGAGGGTGGAGAGAGGAACAACTATTTACTGAAGTTCCAGATCCTCAGGTGTGCAGGGGTCTGATATATCTGTAACAACTTCAAAGCAGACATACAGCAAACTACGTCAAGGTCAGCCTCCCTCCCTTATCAAATTCTGGACATTTAATCTGTCACTTCAATGGGCTCTCATAAATCACAGCCCACGAAGGTAGAGGGATCCTCCGGGACAGCCGGTTCTGCTGGTTTGAAAGCTGTGCCCGTGAGCCACCTGGGGCTGGGGCGGAGCACCCCGGCACAGCAGGGAGGGGCCTGGCTCCGGGTCCCTGCAGGGGCACTACTCTCCTTTATTCACAATTTGGGGAATGACTCCCTTTGAAGACAGTTACTGCTGGCTTAAAAAAGCATTAAGACAAACCACTGACGTATCTAATCCTATGTTAGCCATGAAGAGACTGAGTGCGAGGGAGTGTGGTCACTGGATGAGCAGAGTCACAGCCAAGTTGGTGGCAGCGGGGGCATGAGAAGAGCTCTTCTGCCTCCTGTGCTAGTTTTTTTTCCCAGGTGATTCCAAAGTTTGAGCGGCCTTATGAAGTCTGGCCCCAGACCTATTGTAAGACCCATCCCTCTATCTACAGTGACCTCTCCTCCAGTTCCAGGCAGCTGTGGCTCTTCTGGTTGATGCCGTGAAGACAGAACTCCCCATTCCAGATGTCTGCCTGCCTGTGTCACAGGTCTCTCCTCCGGGGGGGACAGCCAGCCATGTCAGCCTCCCACTCTGACAACACGCATCCTGGCTCATTTAAGGCATTCCCCAAATATTACTGCAGCTACGGGTGTAATGTCTTACCCACTAGCTCCAGAAGAATCTGGGAGCCTACCCAAGAGGGAAAGGTCACACCAACTTGAAGGAAGAAGGAAACACTGCCCCTCTGCTCAACGTTATGCAGGGTCCCAGACCTTAAAAACGTGTTGGCTCGATTGTGAGAACTATGAGATTATGACCAGAGAACACAAGTTCAAGGTAACAAAACCCAAATGCCTACAGGAACCACAGAGGTAAAACAAAAATGGGAACTGGACTAGGCAGAAGTAATAGGGAGCAGTGAGGACGGGGGCACTCCATGTTAAACTAAACATCTATACACACGGCTTCGGCCAAACAAGATCCCTTGCTCACTTGCCCCTTCCCCTGACACGTCACCAATAAAAAAACAATGTCTTTCAAAGTGAAGTACCATACAACTGCAACCTATTTTTCTGTTACAAGTCATTGTAGGATGTATTCTTACAGAAAAGTTAAGTTCCAGTCAACTCAAAGTCCAAAGTCAGCTCCAGAATAGTCACTTTTCTTGGGCATCTCCCTGCCACCTGCAGGAAGACGGCTCCTGCACCGTACGATTCATTCCTCAGGGGTGAGGGATGTGGGAGAGAGGGACACCAAATGGCCACCAGGTTGTGGTGATGACAGACACCACCTTCTCCATGCCCCCCTTTTTATCGGGGATCTGATAAGCAAGGCTAATTGATTGCTCTCTCCTATTTATTCTGCTTACACCAAGAGGAACGAAAACAACCCAGAGTACAATAGTAGTTCTTTGTGAAGGGGAGCATCCCAAAGAAAACATCACTTGCCGGTGTCCTGGGGAAAAGAAAACCTAGCTTTTTAAAGGTGATAAATTACAAGACTGTCAACCCTTATGCCCACTCCCCTTCATACTCCTAAATTATAGACTCTTTGAAAATAATGAGAAAACAAAAAATGTTTGTAGCACAGGCCTCATGCTAAATGAAGCTCGCCTCACTATGTAGCAAGAGGGAAGGAACAGAGAGAAGACAGGATGGAAAAAGAACCTGCTGTGGATCTCAGGTGCCCAGGAAAAACAAACTCACAAGGCACAGCCTTTGGGCTCACTCTCCTTGCCAGTGTGCTAGAAAGAAACTAGCTTTCTGAGATTAAAAAGAATCAAACAGATATATGGTCAGATCTATTGTCGTGGGGCTGACTCTAACCAAGGTTAAAGAGCTAGGCCACGATCGATCAAGTTTCCGAAACCTTCGGCCTGCACAGGGCAGTGCCAGGGGCCTGTTTTCAAACACTCTTCCCTTATGCCAGTGTCACAAAGGGACCTTGTTATACCCCCCAAGGTGGAGGAAAGAAGGCACTCTTTTCTGTTCAAATTATTATAATATTTTCACTATTGTGACTCTAGCAGAGAGGGAGAATGTTCAAACTCTTAAAATCCCCATATTCCACTGAGGAGTGAGGAAGAATACCTTGAGGTTAAAAACTGGCCAAGCAGAAAACTTTGCAGGAGAATGAAAGGGGGAAAAAAAAACCCAATGGCTAAGAGGACGGCAGAACTCTGTAGCTGTGGGATGGACTAGGAGATGCGTCACCTGAATCGCCCCACTCATGATGACTAGGGGCTAATACCAGAGAAGGGCTAAGGTCAGCCTGGAGACAGGCAGAGGGCTTTCTCAGCTGCAACCTCTCCCTGCTACACTCCTAGCACCTAGAAAAATGCTGGGCACTTAGCTGGTGCCCACTGCCTACCTGCTAAGTGAATGAACGAACCTCCAGCAATCCCTCTTGGCTCCACGGTTTGCACTCGTTTGCCTGGGCTGCGAAGCCACCAGAAACACTCAATCAGGGCAAGCCCTGTCTCTGACCTCAGTCTGTCCCCCGTCAGGCTCCATTAACGTTCACAAGCCCTGACAGCTCCAACGTTAATACTCACACTTGCTGAGGGAGCCACACAGCAGGTTCAGACTGCTACCTTCTCCTCTGAAACTCATGCATTAGGGTTTCTTCCATGCTTGCAATGGGAAACCAAGTCTAAGAAATATTAAACACAGAAAACTATATTACAATAATGTCAGGACTGAGCCAGAAGAAACCCAGGAGCAAGTACGGAAGGCTGAATGAAGGCCCAGTGGTCTGCTGCAGGAATTAGGGCTAGCGTAAGAAGCCACAGCTAAAACACTCCTGCCTCTTCTGCAGCCTCTTCCACAAAAAGAGTCTCAAGGCACCAGGAGACAAAAGGTCATCCCTCACAGAGGAAAGCAGACCCCTCTGGACCTGAGAAGTCACCGGTACAAGGCACTGATGACAGATAACATACTAAGCAGTATAAACCACAAAGGGACAGGCCACTAGTACGCATAACTATTAGGGACCTGAAGACAGCTCAGAGATTTGATTCCTGCTCAGAAGCAACTTGCTTGCTCACATGCATTCCTGTCTCAACCATAACCTATTCCAACATAACTTTTTGTGACTTAAAAACAGACACACAGAGACATATATACAAGCACCCAATCAAACTCATATATTTTCAAAGACAACCACAAGGTAGTAAAAACGAATGACAACATCCTCTTTGTTTCCCAAATGGGTATCACTAAGCTGCCCCCCAGACCAGGACAGCACGCTATTTCTACCTATGAAGCCGTGGCAATAACCATTCACTGCAATGCAGCTACAATTACACTTGAGTATTAGGATCTGGACCACTGGCACCATAGGTGGTCTCCTCACGGTTTATTCTGTCCAACCTCCTTCTTCCAAATGGGGGCTTTGCCTTGTTAAAAAAGATTCACAACCCAGACACCAAACTCCATCAGAACAGACTACTCCTAAACTGGATCCAGTGCAGGGTCCACTGGACCCGCACAGGAAGAGCTGGTGAAGACACTGCTGAGTCCCATCCGGACGAGCTGTGGGCACGTCCGGGTCATTCATTCACATGAGAACGTGGGGACAGATGGCCTGATGGAAAGGTCAGGGGCTTGGTCGCCAGGCAGATTTGCGACCAAATTGCTGGTTCTGTCACTTACTACCTATGAAACTCAAACTCAAAACATGTTATTCAACCTTCCTTTTCCTTCCAGAAAAAAAATGAGGATAATTGTACAACCTAATCACAGAGATGATAGGCAGACTGAGGAGGATCAATAAAGGACCGAACACAAACCTGGTACATAAAAAATGATGTTGTTGCTATCATTATTATTATTTTTACTTGTCCTCTGTTTTGCACTATAACTTTATTCAGGGTAAGCAGTCTATCTCCCACTTCCTACCACCTTAAAAGAATATCCCATGAATTATCTTCAGTAAACTAGGAGTGTTAACTCACAAAGTCTTGGGTGAGCTGAAAATACTGTGTGTTGTTTTTTCCCCCCACAAAGCCTTAAAAAGCAACCGAGGAAAGGTGTTCCTTCCAGCAGTAATTATAAAAACAAGTGGCAATTATTCTACTGAGTAATTAGAGGAACAAATGCAAATCCTACGTATTTGTACTTTAAACCATTAAGTATGGTGAAGATCAAATTAAATAAAAATAACACGGGTATAAAGGCCATATTCTTTAAAGGAAATGAACCATGTTGAGGCTGTTTAGATCCCCTCCCCACCTTAACCCCGCAGACAGGAACAAAAAACCTTCCTGCAGTAACCACTATTACTTCTGCACACCGAAACTGCGTTTGGGCAGATGAGTGCAGGGCATCCGCGTGCGGTGACTCTGCGGGGTTGGTCCGCAGCAGTCAGAACAGAGGGTTGACAATGGAAATAAAATCCCAGCCTTAACAGTGCCACTGGGGCTCGATGAAAATAGTCTTCTGGAACTTGATTAAAACTAAATTGAAAAAGAACGTATTTGGCTAATATTACATTAGACTAAAATATAGAAATGAACCCTAATACTCTTGAAATCTAATAAGAAAAAGCCATCTCAATTTCCAAACTTTCAAAAGCATATTCTTTAAACGCATCACAGATCAATTTACATGGTACTTTCGCCAATAAGCAAAACCAAATCCCGGGTTCCAATTGGCTTATATTGGAAAGTGTGAGAGCAAATGCTAGAAAATGCAATTACCGCAAACAAACTCCATTTTCTCTCCTCTGAAGGGAATTTCAGAGAATATTTTATTGCCATCAAATAATATTTCTGAAGGCATCAATACACAATTCTATTTTCTCTTCAGAGTCCCTACTCACTGCATAATCTAATCCACTCTACAGAATATCTTGAAATTTAGAGAAGAGCCTACGAAAAGGGATATTACCTTGCACACACATCCTACGTCAATTTTCATAATTTGCACTCTGGACAGGAAGCCACATAGAGCAAAATGTGGAATCCAATAAAACGGACTTTTCCTATTTTATAACTCCAAATTCTAACGAAGCATTTCCAGAGTAAAGATTTAAAAGAAATCTCTTGGGGAAGGTTATTTTGATCAATAGTAACAGCAACGAGATGGAGAGAATGGAGACCACAGGTATCTCCTCTTCCATTTCTGCCTCTCCCCTGCTCATCAATTGGGCAATATTCTCTAATACAAATTCCAGACGATCAGAAGCTACAAAGAAGAAGACTTCCTTGGGGGTGTGAAACCAAACCAGGTTTCTGCTTCATTGAAACACCACTTCCAACAGCCTCTGATTTCTTTCCTTGGGGACAGCTTTGTGGCCTAACTGCCACCAGGCTCCCCTCGGGGATGAAGCAGCATGAGGTATGCAGATAATTCCTCAGGAAGAAAGGATTCCTGCAATGTCCACCAGGGCCTTGGGGCCCGAGGCCTATTTCACATCCCACAACTCTGTCCCTTGCCCACATGCAAAGGTCTGAATGTTTGTGCCCCTGAAATGCCTGTGTTGAGACCCTAATCCCCAAGGCCATGGTATTCAGAATACACATCAGGGGCCCTTGGAAGAGGATTAGGTCACAAGGGTAGAGCCCCATAAATGGGATCAACGCCCTTGTTAATGAGCTCCCTCGCCACCTCCACCACATAAAGGCCCAGTGAGAAGGTGCCCTGATGAGCCAGGAAGCGGGCTCTCACCACAACACAGCCACCCTGGCACCTTGATCTTGGACTTCCAGCCTCCCAAACTGTGAGAAGTCAGTCGTTTAAACCCACCCAATACGTGGTGTGTTCTGTTGGGGCAGCTCGAGCAAACGAACACACCTTCCCGGGAGGCTGCTCCGCTTAATCTATCCTACACAGCAAAGCTGAGGTGCTCTTCGTACACAGAGCTCATCACATACACTCCCTCCACACACACACTCGGCCACTTTAAAATCTCCCTGGATTCCCATTACTGCCTACAGACAAAAGGCTGAACTCCCTGTGTGTGGTGTGTGCAGCTTTCGGGGTCTGGCCGCCACCACCCTCCGCTCCTATCCTGCCTGGCTCTGAGCTTGCCAAGTGCTTGCAGTTCACAGAATGAGATTGTCTACAGGGCTCCTCCTCCCACTTGGACCTCAGGACTATGAGACCCCAGGACTATGTCTGAGGCATGTTAGCATTCCCAAAAGCTTTAATAATTATTTAGTAAATGAATGAATAATTAAGCAATAATTTTATCCTGCCTAAGAACCACGTGGATGAGCGTAGCCAGTACCTCAAGTGTGGATTTTCGATGGCCTTCAAGTGTTAAAATCCTATTTTTATTTTATCCGAGGAGGGCATCATTTACATCCCTCACAAGGTATACTGTTTGGTTGCAACTGAGAAACTAAATCTGATTTTAAAAATCTGTTACAAGGGGATTTCTAGGGAGGGGAAGGCAGATGGAGACAAAGATACTGGCTTAAGTAGTTAAAAACACAATTTTGTTGAAGCCGTGAACAAATGAATAAATGAACTATACGCATCACACAAATAATGTGTCTCAATTTCAGAAGAGAAGGGAATCACCGCTGTTGCATGGTTAACATTACCCATTTAAAGATTTTTTGCAGCCTTTGTTCCCAGGATCGGATAGATCAGAAGAGATAATCAATAGTGAAGTTAATGGAATAGCCATTCATTATTGAGGAAGTCGCCTGTATTTCCTCTTTGTTGTATCACCTCATCTGAACGTTTTCACCCCTCGGCCTCTCAGGCAAATCGCTGCTGTTCTGACAGCTAGACTCTTCACAAATGAGTCTACTGCCCTGGCCCAACAGGACGTGCGTGCGTCTTCTCGGGCCCCCCAGTCACCAGGCCAGATGAAAAGGATCCACGCAAATGGACTTACAGGGCCAGCTTTTCCCTTTGGCTTCCAACAGAAAAAAAAAAAATCCAGAGGCAGCAGGATGCCCCTGGCATCTTGTCCTCTAATTCCAGGCTCATCGACATTCCAACCCTGGAGAGTCTCAGAGATCAGAATCATTCCTTCTGTGCAACGGAAAACTAGGATCCCCCAAGGCTGGTTACACGACTCCTCCAAGGTCACCTGATGAGTGAGTGTGGCAACAGGGTCTCCTACTCTGGCAGCCCAATCCTCTACTCCTTTTTACTATATCATACAACTACACAGTCAGAGTTTTGAGTCAAGGGGTGTTTTATAGATCAGGAAATTGAGGTTCAGAGAAATGAAGAGGCTTTTCTGAAGGCTGCCAGCAATCGTGAATTCTGACTTCTAAAATCAATCTTACATTACCTGCAAGCCCTGTTCATTCAATAAAACCCAGGACCGATGGCCACTTATTTCTTCATATCACACAACACTCAGGACTGCTCAAGTTCATGGTTGGGGTTCTTGTTCTATTCTTTTTTAAACCTCTACTATTATAGCTCAAGACCATTGTCTTTCATTTGACCCCACGGAAGACATCTGCTTAGTGACCTTAAGTGAGCTTAGATCAGAGAGGAACTTAAGATAATAGAAATGACCTCCCTGGGCCCAGCCACTGTCCTTCCAAACTTTCTTTCTGACTCTGACGCTGTTATTGAGGTACCTTCGAAGCAATTCAACGGTAAAGATCTTCCATGAGACAAACAGCACAATTTTAACTTATTTTTGTACATCGGTAACTAAGAGGCTATGTTTGCTTCCTCTTAGCCAGCGTGGCTCCCTTTTTCATATCAAATATCTAGGTGGTTTCTCAAGATTCTGGGGGAAAAAAGATTTCTAGACTGATATCTTCTTGTAATACATAGGCTCATCTCAACCACAGTATTTCATTTCTGCCTCTTTGAAATATCAGCATTTTTCTCTAGATTATTCTCCTCACAGTGGGAGGTTAGGCTGCTATCATTGATTCTGAAGTGTTGAAAAAATGCAGGTCAAACTTTCTGAAAAGGACTAGTTTTATTTTTTTTAATGAATTCCTTTAGTGTTTTGGCTAGAAACGGGAGATTAAATACATTAGTTTAAAAAATAAGGAGTTTTTGCAGGATCTAACATAATAATTCACAACTGGGAACTCCAACCACTTCTACCCAAATTCACTCAAAGCTTGTGAAGTTGATCTCTACTGGGAAGATATGGCCAGATTTCAATGCTTTGGGTTAAACTGTTCTTACTTTTTAACTCTCTCCTGTTCACTTTCAACTCCATATTCTCTGATCCACCCTCTTTGCAGTTTCTTTTCCCTTTTGGCTCATTACAAAGTTCTTGCAAAGTCAGGTCATAACCTAATTTCCTAATCCAGCAGCCTTGGGGAAAAGAAATCTTATTAGACCCCATTAAATCTCATTAGATCCCTGACCCTCTCAAAAGTCAGGATGATATTTGATAATGAAATGGGGTCCCAGAATGCCCAGGGAATGATCACAGTCTTTCTACAACATTCAACAACCATCCCCCCAGGTCCTAGGGTGAGACAGGCAGTGTGCTGGGTGTCTGACGAAATGGAAAAGGGTCTCTGCCCTTAGGGAGCTTATACTCAGCTGCGAACAAAAGTCAGTAAAAATGTGAATACTTACTATGAAACTCAGGTTACGAGAATTGCTAGGAAGGGACTTAGCAAGTGTTATGAAAAAAAGAGTAATAGGCGAAATCTACTGATACATGGTGATCAAAGAAGGTGTCTTCAAGGGGGATCAGTCAATATTTGCCGCCTGTCCAGCCCTTTATCAATAATCAGTTAAGGTATGCAGAAACTGACTCCCCTAATCAGGTATAACAGAATGTAAAGAGGCAGGAAGCATACTCAGGCGGGTACGCACACCCCAGAGATGTTGAGGACCGTTTTCAAGAGAAAAAGGAATACCTTAGAGCAAAGCACCCCAACCCCCAGGCTGCAGACGGAAGCTCACCTGAGCTCTGCCTCCTGTTGCTCCCACCTCCCCCCCTCTCCCCCTGCTGTCTTCTGTGAGAGAGGCCCCTGATACCAAAAAGTTTGGGGACCGCTACTGCAGAACAGCAATGTTCAACCGGACGCCACGAGAATTTTTAAAACATGCAATGCCTGACTATTTAGTCAGGGGCACTGGACCTCTTTCCCCTTAGACTTTCAAATAAAAAAATGAGCCCTGGCTGGTGTAGCTCAGTGGATTGAGCGCGGGCCTGTGAACTAAGGGATTGCGGTTCGATTTCCAGTCAGGGCACATTCCTGGGTTGCAAGCCGGGTCCCCAGTGGGGGATACACAAGAGGCAACCATACATTGATATTTCTCTCCCTCTCTCCTTCCCTTCCCCTCTAAAGATAAACGAATAAAATCTTTTAAAAAATGACAACAGCCAACACAACAATAGCCATCCAGGGTGAATACATCAAAATTACACCTGTTTTTTGTCAGATCAGCAAAAAATATGGTTGTTGGTGTGCCACAGAATTTTAGTCATTAGTTTGATGTGTTCCATGAGATTTTTTTAAAAGGTTTAAAATCACTACTGTAGAGAAAGTGAAAATTTTTAAGAAGAACATAGGAAACGGGTAATAAGTATGGGATCTTAAAATGCCTTTAACCCAAGGCTGTCCCGGTCCCCAGCCAAGCCATGCCACCACTGCTGACCCCTGAAGGGCAGCCAAGTCACACCACACGGACTCCATTCTAGGAAAACAGTAGGATACCCTCTCCAAAGTACCATGCAAGGGTATTTCATTGTCAGACTCAGTCCTAGCCAGTGAGACATGAGGTTCAGTCTGCTGACGGACTTCCAGGAAATGGTCGCCGCCTCTACAGACAGACGATACCAGGAGGGCACGGCTTTCTCTTTCCACTGAGCATGTTCGTGTCTTCATACTAAACCCGGAGCTTCAACAGTCACTCTCCTACCGCAGGGGCAAGGTTAACATGCAAGAATAGGAGGAAAAAATACTGAGTATCACCACTGGGTCCCTGAATTACCAGATCCTAAAAAATGCTTTATTCCTTCCTGTCTTTCTTATTATATGAGATAGTAAATCTCTTGTTACGCAAGACATTTTGTTTCTTCCAGCCGAAAAAGTCTCCTTACTGATTTAACACACTGTTTGCACTTCTACATGCTTCATTAATAACATAATGTCTCTTCCAAACAATGCTATGTGCACACCTTCTAGTCCTCCTTACGACAACTTCGTAAGAGGTCCTGAATTGTGATTTGCTGCCTCGGGCAAGGGTACTCAGAGTCCCTGTAAACAAAATTCAATGCTGATGATAACTTTGAGGCTTAGAATCAACACAAATAACAATTACCCTCTTTTGGGTACTGTCCTAAAAACCTCTATCTATACATTTATCTACTTAAACTTCACGACAACCCTACAAACCAAGAATTATTATCCCCTTTTACAGACGAGGTAACGGAAGTACACAGAGGTCGTGATGGAAAGAACAGCCTTGTGAAGGGTGATAAGAGTATGCAGAATCGATCCCCGAATATGACAACTGTTACCACCATAAGCAAACCCAGGGCAGTGAATTGGCAGGAGGGCCACAGAAGAGTTCATTAAAGCTCCAACTGCTCACACCCACGGATAGGGAGCCTGACTCAATAGGTCTGAGCTAGATTCCAGGAATCTGGATTTTTACCACCTGCCAGGTAAGCGATCAGGTTTGGGAGATAGGAACCTGAGACTAGAGAAAGCTGAGCTGCCCAAGCTCTGGGAGACGTAACAGGGTACACTGAGTTGATCTATTTAACTCCTTTGCAAGTAAGAATGCAAAATGCTTCTTCAAAAGTTATCTCCCATCACAGTGGTTAAAGAACCTCAATTCTTTATAGCTTAGGATTTAAGTTAACTTGTTTCTTAAATCCTACAGGACACGAAGAGTTGTGTGTGTTTTCCTGTCTTCTTGACTGTCTGATTCATCCATGAGCCCCAACTTGCCTCAAAGAAATGCCCCAAACTTCCCGCAACAGATAAGGCACAGCCTACTCTGTAAGCGAAACTTAAAAGTCCCACCAAGCCTAGGTCACAGTCATTTCAGGAACTTTCTAATACAAACACCTGAAAGTCTGGATTGGCCATAAAGAGTTAAAACACAGCAGGTGGAGATTTTTCACTATGGCAATTTTCTGTCTATGAGAGTCAGAGAGCATGAATGTGACCAGAGACCAATGACACTAAACTGAACGGCAAGCGCACAGAATACGAGCGGCCCCCTCACCAATTACACCGCCTTTCCCACCAAGTCTGGAAGTGCCACAAAGACCCCTAACAAAATGCTCCGGGGCCGAAATGCCCTCAGAACCTGGGGGAAAATTAACATCGTTTACCAATAAAGAGAAGAAGAAACTGCAAAAAAGAAAAATATTGTGTGTTCGTTTCCCAGACATTCCTCTCTGGTGTATCCACGTCTGGTTATTATTATTTCTATAGCTCCTCACGTTCATAAAGGGCCCTTGGATAAATGTTCGCTGAATTTAATTTTTCTTTTATTCCTACTACTTTGGCCAAAGGATTCAACATTTCCTTAACACGAAGATTAAACTCAGCAGAGCCCATAAAGCACTGGAACCAAAACAGTTCATTAGCAAGTCACTGAGACTTAGCAAGAAGGAGTCATGGCTTTGGAAGCTGCCCGTTTTTCTCGTAATAAAGAAAATAAAAAAAAAAAAGAAAATAAAGACAGTAATTCTGAGAACATTTATTAACCCCCCAGTAGGGATAACTGCCGTCAGATGTGGGTCGGTTAGTCCTGCATTAACAGAAGCCACTGCATCCCGGTTGTCAGAGGTACAGTGATGCCCACGACACTGCAGAGAAGCGCTAACGCTGGGGCGCTGAGCACCAAGCCCCCTGCCCAGCAAATGCCGTTAAAAGGATTTCACTCTCAAGGGTGCCTTGCCCCGAAGAAATTCATTTTACAAAAAAAAAAAGTAAGAAAGAAAAGAAGGAGGCGTTGGATTGAACGAGCATTTTCTTAACTCATTTTAAGATAATCTCTTGCATTCACCAGCAATTTCTGCAGTTGGCAGAACCACAGAAAGAGATTCTGCATGGTTTGGCTGTTTGTTCCATTCTATACTGGTGGGCAGCCTAAAATAATGGAGTGGTGATAAAACAAAAACAACAACAAAAAAGGAAAGGAAGGCTTTATAATAGTCAAGGCATGCTAACCAATTTTAAATTGAATTACACAGCCTGCTAATCTTTATGATGGGATGAAATTTCTTTCAGCATCATGCATTATTCTAAAAGTTGCAGCACTTTCCCCTGCCCACTGCTCGGGAAGATTGCCGCCCCACCCCCAACCTCCCTAGCAATAAAGCTTCCCTTGGACCCCACCCAAAGCCCTGTTCCTGCTGACTGGGAAGGCAGGGCATGGCTTGTGTAAGATTTCATTTTTATAGCTATTGTTAGTTGGTGTGCATCTGGATTTCACACCAGGGTATACACACAGTCGTACAAACCCTGGGCATATTTTCCTAATACACATTTCTAAAAAGGATAGACTCCAATGTACACATATGGTAAAAGATCTTTTAAAAACCAACAATATCGAGGATCTTGTTAAATTTCCAAAACGGATGTGCAGAAAACACTCCGTGGTGCGTATCGGATGAAGCAGACACTTCAGAAACTCGGCACTACCCAGGTTTAGGCTGGAAGTAACCCCGAAGATGGCGGATGGGAGAGCCTGTCCGTCCGTGCTGTGCTTGGGTGGTGCTGCACTCTCCCTCTTTGGGCGGTGGGGCAGGGCGTGAACCCCAGCGGGGAGAGTCTGTGCTGTGAGGGGCTCAGACTCAGGCCCCTCTGGCCCCCAGGAGAAGAGCAAGAACTGCCTCCACAAGTTTTCTGATCCCCACTCCACCTGTCATGGGAAAGGGCGTTTCCAGATTTAGCTTAATAAAACAAACCATGGATATACTACTTCTAGGAGACACGACCCTGCTTAAAATTTAAACTCCTTCCCGGTACCTTAGACCGTGGAATCTTACTGTATGTGGAATCTTGGCTTATGTATAATAAAACTGTAAGACACACCCACATACACTGCCTTGTGAACAAATTCATGTTCTCTGCCACTGAGCTACATCTATGACATTAAAAAAAAACATACGTAAGGCAGGTAAAGACACCACATATAAGAATAAAAACTCAGATCTTATGATCAGAGTGTACGGAAAACTATGAGCTAAGACATCTACCAGGAACGACACATAATTTCTGTTTTGGGTATTTCTAGAAATCTAATAGAGTTTTTAGACACTATTAACTGACACTCTCCAGTCCCTGTGAGACACACACCGACTGCTGCCCACACTAACCACAGTCACAAGTGTCCCTGGGGACACCTACGTACATCTGCTCACACGTGCGGCATCCCTAAGCCACTCCCTCTGTCCCCAAACTAGTCTATGCCAGCTGTCCTTTGTACCTTAATTACCTAGTGCCATTATATAGTACTTAAAAATGACTAAATATGAACATTAAAACGGTGTATACATTTGCTGTTGCTGAAGGAGTAAACGACACTCCTTTAAAAAGGGGTAAAGAATAACAGAAATCTGGAAATATTCTGCACTCCGATTGCTTCCCAAGCATCTTTATGTTCTGACACACCAATACATACACTAGAACAGAATGTGGTAAGTACGGCAAATTTTAGATAAAGATGATAAATTACATATGTGATTCACCCAAGAAAAGACACTGTTGACCTCTAATCACCGTGAAC
The DNA here is from genome assembly GCF_014824575.4 of Sturnira hondurensis. Lineage (NCBI taxonomy): Eukaryota > Metazoa > Chordata > Mammalia > Chiroptera > Phyllostomidae > Sturnira > Sturnira hondurensis. The sequence goes on from NW_028075269.1 coordinate 8,199,777, forward strand.
AAAGGAAAGGCTTCAGCACAACTTCAGAAGACTGGCCAAAATGTGCACATCTCCATGATTCAAGTTATAAAAAAAATATTTAGCTACACGTTTACTTCATCATGGTGTCCTACATTAGCTGACTTTCTGATTCACTGTGTACTGTCCGGTCCTGGTCACAATGGACAAGGGGGTGTCAGTGGGAGGAGTCCTTGCCTATGCCTGTACTGTAGTTGTGAAGGTGAAAGGCACGCCTTCCCCCACCTCTAACGCTGAGACCTTGTCAAGAACAACAAAAACCCCACCCAGAAGTGAAAGCTCTATCTGCACGATAAAAGATGTATGCATACTTTTGGTTTCTATCTATTTTCATAAAGTATGCTAAGTTTTGTTTCTTCATGTTCACAGTGCTAAACACTGTGAAAAATAAATCTTTTTTAGGCTTTGTGGCTACCTTGCTTTCTGAATGCAGGCTTCCTACGTAAAATGATTTACATATCCTCCATGAAATGGAGCATATGAAAATATCAGTTTGGTTTCCTAAATCCCCAAGAAACTCATAAACTGCAGCTAACTTAACTAAACACGCATTCCCACTAGAGCATCGGTGCTACCCAGGGCACTACCCCCACCAGCACCACTACTAAGACCATTACTATAGGCTCTTGTGATTATCAAGTCCAATTGCAGGTGGTAAATGCGTAAGGCTGCGATATACCGTAACTACTGAAACACCAACGACTGTGTAATAGGAAATAATCTAGAGCAAGTGAGTAAAGAACCACATCACCTTGTCCTCAACAGCTGACAGAGAAATCAAAGTTCAGAGGCCATGTATTTTATACTCGGGTATCTGTCCTCACAGAAAAGGTGAGTCTCCTCCAAATGAAAAAGTTCACCTCCCAATGTTATTTCCAAACAAGGGAGAAAAATAGAAACTAGAGGATAAATGAGATTCACCTAAATGACAGGGAGAAGGGAGGCAACACAGTTTAATTGCACTTTACCCTAAAATTAGATGGAAAACAAACGTGCTGTTTCTTTCCTGCTCCTAAAATTTCAACAGAATTTAAGAAACACTAGGGGGAAAAACTATTTCAGTTCCATAATGCACACAAAACTTGTTGCCATAACATCTAAATCTAGCAGATCAATAATGCATGTTATAGTTAGCGAATTAATTTTTCATTTCAGATATACCAAATAGGATTTGAAAACAAATTCCAGACATGAAAAGAACTAGGAAATACAGGCAATGTAATCAACCATTAGTCATTTTTTACCCAATGTAATTTTTTCTGGAGCATCATAAAAACCTTCAATTTTCAAAATTAAAGACATTTTGATTTTATATATATACTGTGTGTGTGTGTGTTCTATGGACAGTTACACATGCTAAAATCAAATGCCCTAAACAACCCATTTCAAAGCACTATACATAAAAATAGTATGCATTACAATCTCAAAAGATCACCAGTGACAAGTAGAAGTGAATGCTAGCAGAAGAACAGTAACCAAGAATATGCAATAAAAAGTAAAAAAAAAAAAAAGCAAAAAAGGATGTTCATTTGGGGACAAATCAAAATAGAAGACTAATTGAAGGTTGCTGTACAGGCTGTAAAGGTTGCCACTACCCAGCAGGGTGAGCGGGCTGAGTGCCGCTTGACCAGCGCGTGCACCAGGCCCAGGCGACACCTCTTCACCCTCTGTCCTGAAGCACTTCGGGGGGCAAGCAGCAGCCCTGGTCAGGAATAACATATGGGAAATACTAAAAGTTCTGAAAGTGAAAACGCAAAACGACTCCAATTTCCTTCCCCAAGCAGGAAAAAGAAAGCAAGAATAAACAAAAACAAAACCAAGCACAGAGATCTGCGACTTTTTAAAACAAACCCCCGCCTTGGAAGCTAATTTATGAATGCCTGCTAACCAAGTGTCTGCGCAGAAGCCAGGAGCCCTTCAGTCCACAGCTCTGGAATGTGCCTTCAAGTCCGCACAAAGACTGACTCAGCCAGGCCAGAAGCACGAAGAGAAGCTGAGTGTGCGAATTTCCACTACCGCCACCAGCTAGGTTACCAAGGCTCTTCTCCTCTAGTTACTCAGCACTTTCTAGTAGCCTTCCAGCAGACTAAGCTAGCTTATCTGACAGTCACTGATGATTTCACTAGTTTTGTAAACAAGGTACGAGGCAGTATCTTTTGGAACAAACAAACAAAAAGAGTTAGGTAACTCTCTAAGGTAAATGCATTTTCTGGTCCTTACCAGGACAATATAAAAATTAGAAACAAAAGAAAAGGGGCATCACTTAATTCCCCACTGCCACCAGTCTGTAGGGTCCTGGGGTCCCACCCTTCTTGTATCCCACGGTCAGGTGATTCGGAGCACAGACACCACCACGTCCGCTCTGTGACCTCGGGTACAGTAGGGGCAGCATGTGCAGCTCCGGCTCAAGGGTAACTTCTTTGTGTGCTTGGTGGGGGACGGCAGGAGATAAACGAGATAACACTCACGTCTGCAAAAGGCCCACAGCACCCTGTCACTTAATACACAGATACGCTAATTTTATAGGTTCCATTTTCCATTATAACCCCTCCCTCCTTATGGGTAAGAGAATGAGAAGCAGTATTTGCTTTTAGCCTGATTTGGTTTGATTTTTAAAACTGACTGCAGTACATGGTAGATCCTGAACAGAAAAACAATTGCTGTAAAGGACATTATTAGGACAACTGGCAAAATCTAAAAAAAAAGTCTGTAGACGGAATAACAGAATCCTATCAATTTACATTTGGTTTTGAAAACTACGGTGGGTTAAAGTAAGTGAATATCCATGTTCTTGGAAAAGGTACACTGAATTACTGAGAGTAAAAAGACATAATGTCTATAGCTTTCTCTCAAATGCTGCAGAAAAAAAATATATATACACCTACAGTCACTGACAGAGAGAGAGAGAGAGAGAGAGAGAGAAAAGGAAAAAGGAAATGCAGCAAAATGTTAACAGCGGGGGAATCTGAGTATAGGGTATGTGAGAATGCACTGTATTATTCTTGCAACTTTTCTTAAAATTGAAATTAGATTCAAAATAAGGATTAAAATGTTAATTGAAAAATGGTTAATCAACGGGGACCGCCCACCGGTGTGGGGAAGTGCTGTTCACCCAGGAATGGTCCTTCTGCAACTCCACCTTGGCCTCCACGCTCTACGCTCCCCTCCCTCGGCTAGGCCCGCGTGGCACGCAGGAATGGCCGCCCCGAACTACGCAGACCACGCTGCAGTTATGGCCTCTTCTCTTTCATCTTCCTTGCACTCCTCCAAGAGCCTGTGCAGGGTGAGCTAATGATTTGCTGCCTATCTCAGATGAGTGCTACATTATTTGCATCATAATATTTTCATTTCTTCCCCTGCACATAATGCCACGTTGACAGTGAGGTCAGTTAAGTTACTATAAGGGATTTTTAATGAAAACAATTATAAATTAAAAATAACTGTGTTTAAAGCATTTAACAGTCACTAGGGTCAAGTGATTACAGCAGTTACAAGACCCATGGGACATGTTCACACCAAAACAAAGTGAATAAATTACCTCAGCTGGCGCATGGAATCACTAAGTGACCACAGGGGTCAGGCAGAGTGGAACCCTGAAGACTTTCACGCAAAACCAATAATGAAAATTTATCCGTCAAAAGGTGGGGGGAAAGGGGGAGCATTAAGAATCAGTGAGTGGAGCCACTGACTGGAAGCAGAATGGACTCCTCATGCAGCTGGGAGAGCCAGGAAAATGACATTCAAGAACCCAGGGGACAGCTGGGAAAAAATGCCAGGAAACACTAGGCAGGCAGGCTGGGAGGATGTGGGAGGGCTGAAACAGAAGTGATGCTGCAGCACGGGCAAGTTAAAAGCCAAACCAAGGGCTACGCTGGTGTAAGAGTGACGGTCCTTCTCCAGAAACCTGTGGCGGGGTCTCGAAAGGCACTTGGAGGTCTACGCGACAGAAGACCGATATAAGGCAATGAAGGCTGTGAGGTTAACAGCAACGTGATGGCCTCTAACATTTACGTGACATGCGCTGAGGACATAACTCAAACTTCACCCTCGCAGCTCCGTGGCTCCTTCTCCTTGTTGTAGAGAAGAAGTGGGTGAAGATCAGGGAAGTAACCCATTTTATGAATGGAACTACAACTAGGAAGCAAAGAAAACCAAACATTTATTGAAGCGTCCCTATCTGCGAAAGACCCCACTTGGGAGTATCATGTCCGGAGACTCGAAACTGAAAGAGGAGACCAGAAGGAGCTCTAAAATTCATGTGGGTGAATGGTCTGAACTTAGGATGGAGGGGAGCAAGGGAGGCAAGGAGGTGGGGCCGGTTTCCTCACAGAGATAACCTTTGAACTGGGCCTTAACAGAACGAACAAGCGCCCCCTGACTGGTGTGACTCAGCTGGTTGGGCTGATGGGTCTGTTCCTGGTTGGCGGTGGTGTGCACGAGGCAACCGATCAGTGTTTCTCTCTCCTGTCGATGTTTCTCTTCCTCTCTTTCTCCCTCCCCCTCTTTATAAATAAATAAATAAAGTCATAAAAAATAAAAAAAGAATGAACAAGAGTTCACCGAATAAAGGGAACCAGACTGGCAGGCAGCTGGTGGGATTCATAGGCGCCAATATTCAGTTATTTAACAAAAATGTACTGAGTGCTTTCAGCACTGTGCTTGTGACCTTACTGACGACAGGAAGACCCACCCGCTGTTCTCATAGAGCTCGCTTTCATTCATCTCTCCACCACTCAACGCACGTTTTGAGCATGAGTCAAGCACTGCTGTAGATACCGAGTGTACAGTGCCAAACAGCAAAGTCCAGACCCTCATGGAGCTTGACTGACCTTCCACTTCCTCAGCGGAGGAAGACCCACAATGCGTAAGAAGACACAGAAGTAGAAAACAAGATCTCACCCAGGAGGTGGCATCTGAGCCGAGACCAAGAGGAAATGGGTAAATGTAAAGGTTCAAGGTGGTTGGACCATAATGTTGCTCTGGTTGCAGAAAAAGGAACAAAAGGGACAGAATAATGAAACATAAACCGCAGCAGTGAAGGACGGAGAGAAGTATGATGGGGAGTGAAGTCAGGGAGTGAAACTGGTGCGTTCAGATCAGCTCACGAGGAACCCTGACGGCCACCACAGATTTTCTTCCATCAGCAAGTGGTTACGTAGTGACCAAATGTCAATCTGATGGGCTGCCCCGTGGAAAAAGGGCCCCGCCTCCCTTTCTGCATCTATACAAATAATAGCATCAACAAGCCTGAACACTGTGAGGATTAAATGGATGCTAAGTGCAGCGATACTGCTCTCTTGTTCCTTTAAATACACTCTCAGTGCTTTCCACAAAGCGGGACCTGGCGCTGCTAAAATACTGAGATCAAAAGCAAATAATCTTTTGAGGATGAAGTCCCTTCGTGTTCTGGTATACAAGGACACTGCTCCCAGATTTAGGATGACATATTTTGGGGGCTTCAATTTTTCCCTCTTGGGCCAGCAGGTTTAGAAAACTTGGGGGCTTTTTCATTTCCAAAGAGGTCCTCTTCTTTTATGTATTTGTTTTGATAGTGACAAAATTGTCACACAGACTTCAAAAAGATACACTCTTTTCAGGAAAGTGTGTGCCTGGCCGTCGCTGGTCAGCAGATGCAGTAACAGTTCTGTGCGTCCTGCCCATGCCTGTCTCTCTCTAGGAGATGGGCTATTTCAGCCAAGGAGGAAGCAGGAAGCTTGAGAATTGGATTTTGGAGAGGAGAGACCGTGTTCAGGGGCTTTAGCTCTTGTCCACAGTATAACCCCAGTCTGTCCTTCCACCTTTCGAATCCCAGTCCATCTATCAGCAAGGCAGAGATAATACTGTCCGCCCGTCTCAACTTCCCCGCACCATTATGAGCATGAATGATCTAATGCACTCCAAAGTGCTTTGAGTCCTTTGGAGGGAAGATGTCATATACATTAGAGGCATTATAATTAATGTAATTTAAGAAAATGGCTGGCTATAACAAAGAGGATTAGGTTCACAAGGATCACAAATGACCTAGTCATTGTGTCCTCAGGCCACAAACGATCCTTCCTAATGAAACAAAATCCAGTCTTACTTGTTCCAGCATATTCGACTGTTCTGTATTTAGGTCTTACATATGAATTACTTCATATGTAAGACCTAAAGTAGTTCATAATGGACTGAAAGGTTCTTCAGTGGAAAGAAAGACAAGTGGACAGTGTGGATTTTTTACTTGGATTAAGCAAATACTCATACTATGACGGACCAAAAAATCAGGGATTTTGTATCTGCATGATAAGACAGGATATATAGGTAACTCATAGACACTTTTTAAAATTCTAGAACCTCATACTAAGAAAAAAAACACCTTAAGTAATTGCTTGAACTAGAAAGAGAAGCTTTCTTTCTAGTTCAAACAATTATAACTCAAGGATGATCACTGGGAAAATCAAATTAGGACCAAAAAACTGAAAAGTATAGCATATCAGACACTATTTCTGTCAGCAGCTAAAAATTAAGACATTCCTTTGATATTTAACTCCAGACAATGAGTACCAGGGAATTCCAAGCTGTAAGGAAGTCAGGCACATTCTCCTCTGCAAGTCACGGGAAATGGTTTTCTGTGCCCTTCTCAAAGCCTCACACCTTTGCCTCTTTATCAGACATGCCTATTAAGTAGCCATAAAGATACTTCAGCACCCACATTCCAACGAGGATCGTTGCTCACATCGTTCCTCACATCGTTCTGAAACTTTTTTCAGGGAACTGTTCAGCACCTCACAAGACAGTGGTTGTCATCACCCCACATCCTGTTTTTTTTATTCAAGATAAGATATCTCCTCTTGCCCACTTCCCAAGCCTCAGTTTCTAATAATTTTGTTGCAAAAATCAGTAGCCTTAAATGGGCAAACCATGCCTGGGAAGCATCACATATCAGAGTCTAAAAAATAAGCTGCCATCTGACTGAAGCCGGGCATACTCGAGTCTGTAAGACAGGAGCTGGTGTGCAGAGACGATTTCCAGAGGAGGGATGAAGGGAGAGGGGGAGAGTCAGGTTAAAGACTGGGGCAGAAGGAAGAGAACAGGAGGCTGAACCGGGCAGGGAACACGGAGGCCTGGGCCCGCAGGTGTGGTCCAGAAGTTCATTAGAATCTAAAAGCACGTCTCCGTGCGTCAGATCTGGGAAGCCTGGAAAGGAGGTGGCGCCAGGTTCCTGGTAGTCAGGCAGGGCCACGCGGCTCACTTTTTCTCTGCTCCACAGGCCGACTGGGCCACAGGCCATCGGGTCACTGGAGCGCAAAGGACTGCAAGGCCACTTTCCCCTGAGGTTTTGCCCTCCCAGGGAGTTAGAGAAACTCACCGACAGGGCAGGAAGGAGGAATCACTGCACTGGCATGTCTGGACTTAGCAGCAGGTAGAATTTACTGGCCATTCACCGCCTGTACACACTGGATGCATGTGCACTCACACCTCACACAAGAAGGAACACACTACTTGTCAACAGTTAGCAGTTATGTGTGGGACATACGGCGATCTTCAATTCTTTTCCATACAGCTATCTACATTTTTCACCAAGGATGTAATCTTTCACAACTAGAAAAAGAGTTTGCAGTCATTTTTTAAAAGTCCTTCCATTGTGAAGATTTTCTGCCACTGAGAACATTCAAAACTACATGGAACAAACTCTTAAATGCTGCTGAGATGCTTACAGAGACCCTTCACAGGGGAGATTTTGACGTTACATAATAAAAGGATTTTTAAGGAAGCATGTATCATTTGGTGCAATGGTTATAATTCTAGGAAGACGCCCTACAACGGTGATTAGTGTTTGCAAAGAGAGAACAAGAAGGATGCTCATCACACCGGCGCAGACAATCATAAAAGAAGGAAAGCATCTTAGGTCTCCTCCAGTAACATGGGCGGATAAAGAGATGAGAGCGCACCCATATAAAGACTGCTACACTGACACAAAGTATGATGTGTTAAAATTTTAAGTTACAGGATCATATGCGTAGTTCTATTAATTTAAAAAAACAGTAGCTGAACCTTGGTGGGTGTGGCTCAGTTGACGGAGTGCCAGCCTGTGAACCAAAGGGTCGCTGGTTCACGTCCTCGTCAGGGCACACGCCTGGGTGGTGGGCCAGGTCCTCATCTGGGGACACGACAGGCCACCACACATGAATATTTCTCTCTCTCTCTCTTTCTCCCTCCTTTCTTCTCTGTCTAAAAAGAAATAAATAAAATCTTTTAAAAAAATAGTATTGATAGAGGAGGGGAGAGTGTATAAGAGACTGAGTGAAAGAGGTGAAGGGATTAAAAACGGAAACTGGCAGTTACAAAATAGTCACAGGGTTGTGAGTACAGCCCAGGGAATACAGCCCCTGTACTGCAACATGTTATAACTATGGACGAGGCTGGGCGGGTGCTGGAAACACTGAAGGGAATTCTTCCTAAAGCACATGAATGTCTGACCACGATGCTGTACACCTGAAACTAACACAAAATAATATTGAATCTGAACTGTAACTGAAACATAAAATTTCAAGTTTTGGAAAAAAGACAGTTGTTTGGGAAAACATAGTAACAGTTTTTTAAAATAAAAAAAAAATTAAAGAATAGTCACTCTTTTCATCAAAAACCCCTGAAAGGGTAAAGACTGCTGCTATTAAGGATATTCAAAACAGCAAGAGAAAACAGAAAAAATCCTCAAATGCTATAAACCACATAGCGATGGCTCTGAAAAGGATTTTAGATGATTGTACAATTTCTACTTTGCACATGTCAAATAATGTAATTTTTATGACATATACTTATTTTTTATATTGAAAATAGTCTTTGGGGGGAGAAGTCTTTTAGCCGTATTTACTGATTCAGAAAGTTGTTTGTGATACACTGTTAAGAGGAACAAGAGACTATAAAATGGTATCCCTGTGAGGTCTCTGCCGGGTAACCTGTGTGGCATGCATACCCATGCTCATTGATAGAAAACATTCTACAGCGCCACGCTAAATGTTAACAGTGGGTATCTCTGGCCAAGGGCAATTCTGTTTTCTCCCTTCACTTATCTCTACTCGCTAAGTTATCACGAATGAACATGTATTAGAGGTTTTATAAGACAAAAAGAAGTATCTCTCGCTGTGAAAGCCTTTCCCAAAGGGGCCAGCTCCAAAACTGTGGGCCAAGAGCACCACCACGGGCAGGGGACACAGCCTCCCGGTGTCACTGTGGGAAGGGGCAGGACCGACTTGTATGTCTAGGATCTGGGACCTTGGCCATAGTCACACTCCATCACAGCCGTGCTTCGTACAATGCTCCTGCAAATATAAATAGTCCCTTTCTTGAGAGGCTCCTTGGAAGCATTTTCTTTCTTCCTTTTAGGCCTGGAGAAACTGAAGCTCAGAGCTATTAAATGACAGCCGCGACCGAAGAAAACCCATAATTGAAAGTTCATGGCACTGGTGCTATGTTAGATGGGATTTTGACTGACTGGGTCACTAGACTGTTATATATAAATTTTTGGCTGGAAGAACAGGCCACCCAAGAACACTGTCGTTCTAATTATAACACCGGAAACAAAACAACAACAAATCCTTTTTTATATACCCCTGCACAGTATATAAAAATTACCAACAGTAGTCCACTGGCTGTTATAAATACTTAAAGGAGAAAATGAAAAGGAAGAGGAAGGGGAAAGCAGAGAAAGGAGGATAAGACATTCTATGTACAGCAGGCCCTGCATAATTTTCATGTCGGAGCCCAAAGGGGAGGCAGAAAAAAGTTCTTGTGCCTATATGTTCATTCACTCATGCACTCAGAGATTCAACAACTATTCATGTGTACCACCCTGTTCCAGGCCCTTTACTCAGAACTGGGGGTGCAGAGAGTACCCACCAGGCGCACGCTGTTGTCTAGTGCAAGACTGACATGAAAAAACAATCCCCACAACAACCATGTGGAGGGCTGGCTGCACACACGGGGGACCAATGCGTTAAAGCAACCAGCTGTGAAAGAGCTTTAGGCATAAAGGGTGAGTGAGCTCTCCTGGAGGTGGAGGGTCGTTCCCGGTAGTGGGGCCTGCACAGGACAAGTGTGGAAGGACAGGTGCATTTGGGGAATGGGAAGAATTGGGGGGCAAATGAAAGCTGAAAATAAGGAAGCGGACGTTCAATCAAATGACAACATTTGTTAAGCCTCATTTGCGTAGCATCCTCGGGCACAGGAACAGGACTGAAGAAGCCCAGCTAAAGCATTCTGGAGGGAGCAGCAGGATGAGGACGAGTAAGAGTCAAGAACATCAGAGAGGTTCAGGAAGATCACAGAGAAGGAAGGAAGTGGAGGAAGGCCACACAGGGCCCAGGGCCTCACAAACTGTACCTTCAGGCATATCAGCGATGTTAGAAAGCACCGCTGTTCAGAATTTACTAAAAAGCAATAAAAATAGTCACATTTTAACTGGTACATAATCTGTAGTTGACAAGCTTATGTTTAAGCCCAGTCTATAACTGTCATGTATTTTTGCCAAGATAAAACAGAAAATACTATGATGGTTGAGTGGCTGGGATCCCGGTTCTGCTCACCAAAGACTGTTCGTGACATACCTCTAAGGTATCTGGGCTCAGATTAATGAGACGAGAGGGTTTAACCATGACTTTACAAAGTATTTCTTTGGGAAAGAGTTACCTGTGCCTCTTTCCCAGAACTCTGCCCCTGGGGCAAGAGCAGCTGTAAGTCTCTGATGGTTATTTGCAACTCGAGGGTTTGCCAGTGGGAGAGAGCTGCCCACAGAAGACAAGATTTTCAGGCTCCTGGCAGGGGCTCTTCATTTCAAGGAGGGAACTGAGTGCCATGATGTGCTAATGTCACAATGTCACTTAGACTATCCCTTGGAGCAAATGTGACTGGCTATTGTTTTCAGTGTTCTTTATGGAGATTTACTCTGTTGTAACTTACGGCTATTGGAATGGTCCACACCAAATGGTTGACCTCACGACAAGCTCCCATTGGCCAACTCTTGGACAGAGCCTGTGCCTCAGAACAGCTCTTGAATGACATTAACACACTTATACGTTGAGTGCACCTATGTGGGAGTGTATGTGTTAAAGGAGGTAGTTATTCAAAGAACCACCTTTTTACCGACGATATGGTCCCTTCCACTGGGATTCCAGGCCCCAGACTGGAATAGAGAGATAGGAGAATGTACTTGGGAAGTTGAGTCTGATGGCCCCAAGTTCAAATTCAGAGGTCACCTCCTGGTTGTATAACCTGAGGTAAGTTAACTTCACCAAGGCTCAGGGTCCTCATAAGTAAAAATCAGACACTAATACCTACTTAACAAGTTATTGTGAGGACTGCATTAAGGGATTCGTGTCACTGACGGGGGAGGGGGGGGCGGGGGTGCAGTATGTAGGCCCTACCACCCACAGGCAAAAACATGTTAGTTCAACGCCCCTCCCCATCCAAGATGGACTGGAGTCCAACTTGTCTATTCATTATCTGAGGGTCCCTGGACAACTCATTCAATCTCTCCTGTCTTAATTTCTCCTACTGAATTTGGAAGTGGGACCTCCAAGCCTCTTCCTGTCCTAACAATTCTGTCCAATTAGTGTAATTGTTAGGGAGACTTCCTTTCGGTCTCTGTTCTTATACTTCCCTGTGCCCTCCTACACTCTAAAATCTCTCTTTAAATCCACAGTGCCAGAACCTTCCAGTTTCTGCCTTTTAAATTCCACAACACCGGCTCTGTTTTCTCCCTCCACTGTGTTTGTTGCAAGTCGTCTACCAGCCAAGGGCTATGTTGAGAATGACACAAGCTTCATCACAAAGTGTATCCTCACAACAACCTGTGGAGTGTGTTATTATTATCACTATTATGCCCATTTTACAAATGAGGACATCAGGGCTCAGAACAGTAAGCAATTTGTCAAAGGTATGGAATTCAGAGCTGGCTCTTCCCAGCTGCTCCTAATCATTACATGCTACACTACTTTCCTATCCTCTCTCGGCATCTACTTTGAGTTCTATCCTCTTATGGCCCTCTGCTGTACTCACTTACCTCATACATTACTTTGTATTAATAACTTTATGTGCAACACCTGCCAGGTGACATCTGTCCGCATTAACCAGCACCCATCCCCTCTGAACCATCCCCTCTGAACCAACAGGGAACTCGTGTTGGGATGCTCAGGCCCTGCAGCTGGTAGGCGAGGGTGAGATTCAAGACAGACAGGACTTGAATGCATCTTTCAAATACCAGCACATGGTCAAACAGCTACTCAACTGCCATATGACACTGGTGGAAGTTACCACATTTTAGTTCAAGCCTAAAATCTATGAGCTTCCTAGCTGCTGTAAGCCCACCACAGGTTGGTAAAGGAAAAGGGCTCATGCTTTGGGGTAAGACNAGCACCCATCCCCTCTGAACCAACAGGGAACTCGTGTTGGGATGCTCACGAGACCTACCCTGCAGCTGGTAGGCGAGGGTGAGATTCAAGACAGACAGGACTTGAATGCATCTTTCAAATACCAGCACATGGTCAAACAGCTACTCAACTGCCATATGACACTGGTGGAAGCTACCACATTTTAGTTCAAGCCTAAAATCTATGAGCTTCCTAGCTGCTGTAAGCCCACCACAGGTTGGTAAAGGAAAAGGGCTCATGCTTTGGGGTAAGACAACCCCAGGTGTACTAGTCAAGTGCACTGTGGTGGATGTCTCAGCCCCTCTGAGTTTCCTATCTGCTAAATGAGCTTGGGTAAGGGCACCCAACTGACCTTCAGGTCCTTCATCTATAAAACTGGGAAAAGCACGAGCAGCCTTGGAGGAATGTGTGGGGGTGGAGGAGTGCCTGGCCTGTAGTAGAAAAAGCTTATTAGCCTGTTGGGACAGTGATGGAGCTTAGGGGATGGTCAGGTTGTTTCCAATATTCAGGGCAGTGTAGATCGAGTGGAAAGATGGAAATGTTACAGGTGCATTGGACTCTCAGGACCTGCCAAATCTGAGGACCCATGCTGGATGAGAGCTGGATGCCCTGTTACACGTAAGCCCTAGACTGATCTGATCCTTGATTCCACACTGCTAGCCCGCTCAGCAGCAGTTGCTCCAAGTACGTGTCTCAGGTGAGAGGTTCCCATTGAGCCAATACGTGGAGTGAAATCGCACACCATGTCTCAACTCAGAGCACCATGAGGTTGCCTGGGCAACTGAACTATTCTGGGCCTTCCTTATGGGATCCCAACTCCTTGGCACCCACTTCCCAGCGGGCTCCCCTCCTTTGCCCTCACATTCTGCAGCCCCAGCAGAGCCCTCTTTCTCCTGCTTCCGGAGATGAGAGAAGAAATGGGAAGAGAGAGAACCGATCAGGCATCTGGACCTCAGCATTTTATTTCCTTATCATTGCATTTCCTTAGTTACGGCACATTTCTACTTACGAAGTACTTTCCCTTATAAAACCTCTCAGTGTTTACTTCTAACCTGCTAAATAATCCTCCTGACCTCTTCTTGTTTTTACCCTCTAAGTATCTGTAGACGGTTCACTCACCACATTCCCCATTCAGTTATTAATGGCCCAGGAAAACTTACTAGCAGCAATCACTTCCTGATTAATCTGCACAACCACAGAGAAGGACGGGGAGCATTAATCCTTCGTTCTGAACAGGGAAACCAAGGGGAAAAGAGAGGTTAACTCAGTTGCCCAGGGTCAGCGGCTAAACAAGATTATAACCAAGATCTATCTTGTCTTGGATTTTTGTGAACACTGCGCACAGGGTGGTTCTACTTCTTTACAAATCGACATTGTCAATGCGGCTACATCATTTCCGTGTTGAGATTCAGTTGTCAGAGACCAGTTTATCACTGTCAAAATTCAACCCCACATAGTTTTTGCCTATGAATAGAGTTCACAAATAAAAGTTGCTAAAATGGAGAGAAAACAGCAACTCCAAAGCAACTTTTGCAGAGGCCAAAGAGAAGTGAAAAGCTGCAGATTACACACCCAGCGTCTGCCTCTAGGAGAAGGAGAAAGTCACTTAACTTCTGGGCATCTCTGACTCACCTGGAAAAACAAGATTATGCTGAATGCTGTTCGAGCTATCTTGCTGTTTTCAATGAGATGACTGCATACCTATGAAACCAGCACAAAATACAAAGTTCCAATACCCAACGCTGCCAAGATCGTGGTCAAACTGGTGCATTCATCACTGCTAATGACGTGCATGGCCACAAAGCCCTCCGAAAGCGAGGTGCCGGCAGACAACAAGAACCAGACAGGGTTCCATATCCTTGGCTCAGAAATTTAACTAAGACCGTGTTACCCTAAGAAATAAGTTGATGGAAGCAGAAAGACATATACACACAAAAATGTACATTTCAGTGCTAGCTAGCAGAGGAAAAACTGCTGTTGGTTTAAATGTCTGTTACATGATTTAACAAAAACATGCTATTGTTTTTGTTAGAGGGATGTTTTATTAAATAGAAACATAGAACAATACACATGCCATGCTGCTATTAAAAGGGATAAACATGAAAATTAAGCAAAAATCATTTAAAATCTTACAGATATTATTAAATTAAAATAACCAAAAGTACAAGAACAGATATGTACTCTGATGTCAACTACATAAAATGTGGCTTGATGTCCAAGATCCCAGGAAATCTCAAAATACATTATATGTTATAGCATAGTATAATATAATATACGTTATAGTGTATTACTAGCTACACCTATTGGCTTTTAAGTATTTTACTGTTTTTAGTTACTATTACTATTCATTCACATATACATTTGATCAATTATTTTAAAATTTCTCAAGCCCTGATTTAAAGTTTATTCCTAAATTGCTGCATAATTTTTGTTGGCCAACAAATTATTCATGACATTATTTTTCCAGAGTAATTTCTGCTTTCCACTATATAATTCTTTAGTGTCTTTAGAGATTCTAACATCTCAGAATGCTTGCACTTCTTTTCCTCACCTAAAAGGATTCTTAAAGAGATCTGCCATCTAATCCAGCTACGAATAACTTGTAATGTTAATATTTGCCAATGACTGCCTCGTAGTGTTAGTTAGTGTCTGGTAATTCCTGACCCAGGAACTGAGACACTCCCGTAAGCCTGACCTTTGGGTGTCTCTAACAATAACCACAAAGTTGCTGTTACACTTTTCACAGTATATAAGGGGGTTTCATGGTCCAAGTTTCTGGAGTGTTACCGTGGGACATTTTATATTTTCAGGGGTTTTAGGACCCCCTCTGGTTCACTTAGAAAAGCTGTTCTCAATCAGCCCAGTGCTAGGGCCTTCCCTTCACAGGACTTTTACACGTTCCTTCATTTCTTAGAAATGTTCTCTTACCAGTAGGCCAATTGTGCCTCTTTGCTTATAATATCTGGGAAAGGCGGCAGAGCCAATGAATTAAAAATACGATTCTAGGTCTCACGTGTGCCCACAAATGCCCTCATTAAAGCCAAACGAGTAGATGAGATCAGTTTCAAAGCTTTCCGTCCCTCTGCCCCAGAGCCGCCGAGGCCAGGCTCGGAAAGGATGCACAGTAAAATTAAATATCTAAAAATTCATCTTTAATTAACAGAATTGGATTAAAGCTAGACACCGCGGCATATCATACGAGAAATGGCTGAGCTGGCTTCCAAGTGCTCTAATTCAATTAGGACGCAGTGAGTGACACTCGGACGGGAAAGGTTAATTGGGGGCGCCAGAACGCAATCATTCCTTACCTAACCAGTCATTAAACTTCTTAACCTCTGAGGGCAGTCCCAGCTCGGTGAAATCGCCTGTGTGGAGAAGGATGTCCCCATAAGGCATCTGGATACCATCTGTTCTGGAGTGTGTGTCTGAGATGCAGACAAACCGCGTGTGGCCCGCTGGTTTTGGAGTGTCATATGGGATGGGGTCGACCCTAAAGTAGACATAACAGATCCCATAACAGTTAAATATATTAGAACCCGCGTAATTGTCATCGCACATACACATTGATCGTCATCTGTGAACGCACCCAGACAAACTGATGCAAAGGCAGAAGGGACCGTTCGTGGTAACAAGGGACACTTTGGGGTACAAAGGACACAGCATCACCCATCTACAACCCCAATGGGAAGATTCGAAAAGTCTTACTTACCTGGTACACAAATTACAAGGAATATCTTACATGCAGAGTCAGAAATAAACCAGGAAACCGAGAGAGTGATTAATGGTGAAGTTTAGGGATATTGAACCCCAACTGGGAAAGCAAAATTATGCTATTTTGTCTCTCATCATGCTGCAATTGATCCCACTACTCATTAGGAAAGGAATAACTAATTTACTCCTTCTTGAACATGGGTAAGTCAAGCACTGAACTAATCTACAAAGAGCAGAGCACATGCCCTGCCAACTGAGATGTGGAGAGACATACTAGACATCACTAATGTTTCGTCGCCTTTCCAGAACCATTCGACACCTGCATCTTCTTGTTTTTGCTAAGCGATCCTCAAATCAAATTGTGGGGAGGGAAGGTGATGCTAAAATAACAGCACTTTAAAAAAAAAGCACTGGATGCTAAAAAAGTCTGTCAAGCTCTACCTTTACCACAATGAATTAGCTGCCATCCCAGTTACACCTTAGGTTACTCGGAATGCCCAGATGCCTCGGGCAAAGATTCTCTGTAGTACAAACAGTGAGCCTGTTAATGGGTGTCTACAGACACACATATGCATTAATATATGTATAGTTTTAGAGACCTAAGCACTGTGAAATTACACTAGAGCATAAGAATCAAAAGGCAAAATGATCAACCCAAAGCAAAGAAAATGAAACAGAACATTCTCATTTAATTGAGTGTAACAAAGTGTGCTAAATAAACGCGGTGCAGAAATGCAAATCTGCGTCTTCAAGCATACAGTTTTAATTATTTAAGGGGCTGGTAGCAGAGCCGAGGATGTTTTAACTGCATTAGCTCTCCACTGACAGCTTCCTTTAATTTTTCTGTGGGCATGCACACTTATTTTGGAGTGTGGGTGAGGAGAAGTAGTTATAAATGTAAAGAAAAGGTCACAAGAGAAGCAAACACGCAGGGCAGAGATCACAGTCTGAAACGTTAAATAAGGAACAACATTTCATATCGCAGCCCCACTCTCGACGGTGAGCACGCAGCAGAAAACACACAGAAAGCTCAGCGTAACATTCCCTAGACAACTCGCCTCTGCAGGCTCCGTTTAATTTTTCTTTCCTTTTCCCGCTTTTTAAAAAGAAGCAATCGGTTTTAACATTGCAACTGGAGTGAGGAAAACAAAGACATCAGTTATACAACTTGGTTGGCCTTGCATTTCTTTCATCGCTAACCTCTTTTTAATTTAATTTAATTTAATCTTGGACAGAGAAGGAAAGTAAGAAAGCAAAAAGAGCCTGAAAAAGACAGAAAGGAGGAAGGAGAGAGGGAGGCACTGTGAACTGGTCAACACAGGGGATGGATCTAAATGGAAACCCCAAAAGAAAGTTTACCTTCTGCAAAAAACGAATGTATTTTCCCTGTAAAGGGTAGAAATTAATAATGCTGTTACCACAGAGAAAATTGACTGATCCACTGAGATCTCATGAGTAACCTGGCAACCCTCCTGATTATATCCCCTGTCAATTTTTTTTAATGTATGAAAAAGTTTGGTATCTTCTTTCCCATTACTGAAACGCTTTTACAATCAGTCTCCATGGCTCTAATCTTATCAGCATCTCCTGTCTCCTAAAAGTAGTTTACTCAGGGAAGGAACGGTTGTACCCTGCTGCAAAGGACTGTCACCCTCTGAAAGTGATAGGGAATATTGAATTCCTAGACCTAAAGCTAAGACGCTCACCAGAATGGGACTATGCACATTTATACTTTATACACCCACGTGTGAATAAAAATGTAAAAAATGAACCACTGGACTTTAGATGTATCAATACATTCAATATTATATATGTCTTTATTTTCAATTTTTCATTCTAATAATAACAATCCCCATTTCTTCATTTCAATAACTCTGCTAAACTATAGGCTCAAGTACTGCATCAGACTTTTTAAAAAATTTTACTGTTGTTCAGTTATAGTTGTCTGCATTCCCCTCCCCCATTGTAACCCACACCTGACTCCCTCTCACCCCAAACCCACCTCCCACCCTTGCTTTCACCCTCCCCCTTGGTTTTGTCCATGTGTCCTTTATAGTAGTTCCTGAAAACCCTTCTCCCCATTGTCTCCCCCTCCCCTCTGGCTATTGTTAGACTGTTCTTAATTTCAATGTCTCTGGTTATATTTTGTTGGCTTTTTTTCTTTTGTTGATTATGTACCAGTTAAAGGTGAGATCATATTATGACCCCATCCAAATCCACCAAAGGGACATCACGGTCATCACTTTCAATTGATGAAACAGAAAACAGCACAGAAATAAACCCTTCACTGTGAACAGGCCCCATTCTACGAATCTACTCAACGTAAAGAAGCAAATCACATGGTACATAATGTGTTTCCCATCTTAGCTCCATGTTGGACAATAACTTCCCAAGACTATTGGAACACGTCAATTTTTGAATGGTTGCAATGTCCTTCCCCACCCTACCACCTCATCCAGAGAAACATTTAAATGCCCAACAGAATGAATATGAAATAAAGGCCAAGGAATAGAAAAAGAGGAGACAGAAAATAGGGAGAAAATGTGTCTTCCCTCAGCTTTGAGCTGAAACAAAATATGAGTCAGAAGCACCCAAAAATAATGGCAGAAAGCTCACCCACTGCCACCGCTAACTTGATGTCACCACAGATGAACAATTTTGTACACATTTGAGAGACAGATGAAGAGCCGATTTAGGCCATGGACTGGGGAAGGGCAGGTATGAGGATGCAAACACGGAATTTCTAGACATCCCCAGACCCAGAAACACTGACATTCTCTGTTGCCCACAGGACCAAGTACAAGAAGACTAGGCAGTGCAGCACGTCAGAGCGGTGCTGCAGGATAACATGACAAATATCACCTGGGGGTCATACGAGAGAAGACATGTCCACCCAAAGACGTTCAGAGCTGGAAATAAGATGTCTAGTAGAGCAGGCAAGTTGTAGTGGCTATAATTACAGTTCAGACAACCCTAGGCAAACCACTATTTCCAAACTGGGCATCTGGTAAACACTTTGAAAAGTCAAGACATACAATCGTTTCACTGTAAAAGCATGGGTAAGGGACAGCCTGACTGCTGCTGGAACATCTACCTATTCACATTGTGTATAGACCCTCCTCACACCACATTTTCCCTCTCAGTTAACAACTTGACTGCTTACTGTTTATGCTGCAGACTTCTCAAATGACCTAACATTTCCCCCAAGGCATCATGTCAAATATCCTAGCAAGTGAGTCTCTTACCAAGGCGCTCTAACCCCTAGAGCCAGATTCCAATATCAGAATGAGATTTGCACATACATCTGAGTACACCCATGGGGAAACAAGATGACATGAGAAGATGAGAAGAAAACACGACATCATAAAATCCCAGAGCCTAACAAAAACCTTAGGGGGCACCGGGTTCAATGCTTTGTATAAAGCTGGAACCCTCCCCACCTCCCTGTCTAACTGACATACAACTTTCTTTCTAAGGTTTCCAGAAAAGGGGAGCTCCCGCATCCCCTGCCCTCCCCCGGGGCAGCCCATTCTGATTTTTGATAGCTCTCCTTGCTAGAAACTTCTGGACTCAGAGCCTGCACCTCTGAGAAAGCTGAGCATGGTCCAAGGAGACTTGGCCTGGAGCCTGAAGACTGAGTAACAATTTTGGCTGAGTTACTCACTTTGGACAAGTTATTTCATTCTTTTGGTCTTCATTTTTTCCCCTCATTTGTAGGATGGGAATAATAATGCCTAATCTGCTAAATCGCTCCGAGGATCTAAGCTGCCAAGCACTGGGTCTGGCACACAGCACATGCTCAGAAAAGTAGAAATGCAGAAAGACGTGAGGATAAAGCACGTTTAGCCACACGGCCAGGCCGTCCGGCTCTGAAACCCACTCCACGCTTACCAGTGGTGTGGTACCAAGCAAGGTGCCTGACTCCTGTGCCTTGGTTTCCTCACCAATAAAATGGATATAAAAATAGCACCCATCTCGTAAGACGACTGTGAGGATGAAAAGGGATAAAGTGTTCCAAGCATGCAGAATGTGTCTGACACACAGCAGATACTCAATAAATGCTATTGGGTTTTGTTTGTTTGTTTGACTCATCGGTAGTACTTTTACTACTATTATCAGTAACACCCTTCAGTTTCTCCGAGCTCCATCTCTCCTTCTGCACAAGGAGATCCTAACAGCTACCCCACAGGGTCTCTGTGAGCATTTAAGTTCCCGTACACACTGCCTGGCACCGTGCGGGGCGCATCGACCACACTCAATCAACACATTTATTTCTTCCCTGCCACTCCCTTCTTAACCCTAGCTCTGAAATGACAGAATGAGAATTCAGTCCCTTCTCCATTCAAGAGTCCTTTAAATACTTGAGGATTACAATCCGTGGAAGTTTCTGTCCTCAAAGTGAAGAACCACAGTTTCTTCAGCTTCTCCTCGTGTGACCGGATTTCACGTGCCCTCAGAGTCCTAGTGATCACTGCCTAGGTACAATCCGATTTGTCGGGACCCCTCGGTCTGTAGCATCAGAAATCGCGGGCCATGTGAACTCGTGGATCAGTGCACTGTTCATCAAAGACAAATGCTTTGTCTTTGATGAACAGTGCACAGCACTGGACACATGGGTGGACTTTCCTAGAGGCCTGAGCTGTCGTCTTAACCCGTGTTCTAATTAAGTCTCCAGGTTTTGGGCCAGGCCCCAAATCTTGCTCTTGAAACATGATGGTCAAATGTTCACATGTGTCACTGAAAAGTTAAACAAATAAACCATTCTTGTTTATTCAGTCTTGGCACACCAGAGGGTTTTAATCCATAAAAAATAATATGGCAATATTACTGCGTACACTATGGAATCCTCTCCTGGCCACATGTGTTATTTTTTCCCCCAGTAACAAATTCCCACAGCATTGCAAGTTCCCCTGCCGTGATCTTCAGAAAAGCTGCTATCACGTGGTTTACTATGACACAGGTTTCTTTTTTTAGGCCGTGTGTACTGCAAAAGCTTTGTGTACACAATTAGTCTAATAATTCAGTGTCCGGACAGACTATAACCCTTACGGAGCATTTTAAAGGGATCTGAATGTATTCACCACCCCCCTCTCACCTGAAAATCATGCTGTGCTTATGCATTTCACTGACTTCATCTCTAAAAAGTTTTCCATGTGACACTGAAGCTTTCATTTTTACCCCCCCCAAAATTTAGATGGCATGAAAGCTAATGTCGTTGGTAATGCTACATCGTCCACTCCAGACACACTGTTTGACAAAGATGCGTAAAACCCGCAAGCAAAACCATGAATACACAAACACCAGGCTTAAATCAGTAATTGAATCACAGAATTTTTAGACCAGAAGGGACCTTAGAGATTATCTAAGCCTATTTTCACGTCTTTGGGAATCCTCGTCATGGTTTCTGTCTCACTCATGTGTACGATTACTTAATTTTTGTTGTGTCTTACAGTGTGTTCGTTTTTTTCAGTTTTGTCCTAAATAACAGCATCACAAAGTCATGAATTAGATAGATGCTGGCTGCACTTTTCCACTACACATTAAAATAAATACACAACTATTAAAACTCTGTTTAAGGTCTGTCCACTGTGAAGAACTAGCACTTGGGTTTTCTTACTCCCGCTTGCCTTCCCACCCACTGGACTTTGGAAGCTAAAAATATGTGAGCACTTGGAGACATAAAATGAGAAAAGTTATAAAATGCCAGCAAATCAATCACCTAAACTCCTGTCGCCATTAATATCTGGAGGGATGCTCAAAATGAGTGGAATTCATTGTCAAAAAATCTGCATTTTACCCATAAATGCAGCCCTTAAAGTTGAACAGAGTCTCTTAAAACTTCAAAAAAACTGCACATTACAGTTCGCCGAGGGAGTGAGCAACATAAAATTTGATTTTTAGAATACTGGTAAAGGCCAAACGCATTCCTCATTCTCGAGGACATCCAGGCACCTGAGCAGACTGACTGCGTGTCTCCTAAGGCAGGTGTCTTTGGAGCATCACTACTCCAGTTAACAGGAAAACCTCATTAAAAGGAGCCCGGCTTGTGCGACCCACAGGGCGTCCTGCACTCTTGCTACACTCTTGCTACTCTTGGTCACCGATCCGCTCTGTGGCCCCAGGGAAGTCACTTCCCCTCTTCTGGCCTGTCCCTCAAGTGTGCAGAGAGGGGCAGAACCAAACAATCCCCAGGTGATTGGCTGCGCGGTTTCTATGACACTGAATTTCTACAAGGATTTTAGAAAGAATTCAGTCTCCTACGTAGCTTAAAACATGTCTTTCTCCTGCAGATTTATTTTCTGTTTTCCAGACGACGCGAAGATAAATGCAATTTGGTTCTACCCAAGTACCCTTATAAGACTGTGTGGAAAAAAGTGTGGAGCTGCAATATGGGGCCACAGAGACCTCTCAGGTATGTCTAGTGCAAAAGAGAACAAAGAAACCAAAGTTGCAGTTACCACAATAAAACAAAAATTTAAAAATACTTGATATAACTAGTTGTTTCAGAAATGGTACTGTCCTCTTTTTCTCCTAAAACTAAGTAAGAGCTGGTGAAATTCCTCCAGCTTAGCCCTCGGCCCAGAGAGAACACAGTGCTGAACCCCAGTCAGTAAGCCTAGCAGAACCAGGTGTAGAAACACATTCACATTTATACCAAGGGCACTGCTTTCCTTCAACCACTGAACTGCTGTATCAACACTGTTCTGCCACTAATTACAGCTAACAAAACCCTCTGCACAGGGTGCGTCTCGTCTATTTTTTCCTAGTACAAAAGTACAGTGCTGACATTCGATGAATATTAAGTGGTAACAATTTAATTCTTAGAGCACTGCACACGATATGAATTCGTGGTCCTTGTACTCCTTCCATTTGTGGTGGTTTCCTGTCCGTCAAGCTAGCTCTTGTGTGAGCCAGCAGGCCTCTCAGATGGCATATTTTTGGGTCATACACATCCCACTGGAGAGGGACTGTCCAGGCTTCAGTGTTTCCCAGTCTTTTCACCTGGCAACCGAGTTAGTCGGCTGGCAGAGCTGGAAACTAGCCTTGCAGGTGAGAAAGGAAGCCACGTGACACTGTACTGCATGTGTGGCTTCACACGGTCAGTCAAGTCAACAGCCGTTTTTTAAGCCCCTATCTGGGTGCCGGGTGCCCAGACCACGGTAGGTTCTGGGAGGACAAAGAAGCAACAAGGGTGGTTCCTTCAAGGATCCTGCAGTTCATTTGTCAGTTCCCAATGCCTTAGGAAACAACGTGCTAAGTGTCACAAGAAAGGATGTGTGAGGTGGGGTGGGGTAAAGGAGAACACGCCTGGCATTGCTTTGAGGGCTGGGAAGAACGGGGACATTACAGTGGGCGCAGAACCCAAGGTAGTGGGTCAATTTCAAATGCCGGAGACAAAGGGTCTCAGGCTCAGAAAGCGGAGGCATGAGAGCAGCCCGAAGCTGGAACTTGAACTGGGATTTAAACAAGCACTGGGCTTGGAAAGGCAGGCACCAAAGGAAGAGCTGTTTAGGCGACGAACTGCAGGGGGGTATGGACGCACTCAGCACATTTAGGGACTTGTGAGTGAAGAGGCGTAGCGGGAGCAGAGTCCTGTGACAGTGAGCAGTGGAAGGTTTGAAAAGCTGGTGGGATGGGGGCCAGACCACAGAAAGCCACATTGTGCGGCCTGAACTAGCCCGGGAGGCCGTGAAAAACAACGGCCTCCTCCTTCACCCACTGAAAGGTATGGGGGCCCACAAAGAAAAGCCAGCTTTCAGGAAAACCACTGTGGCTCCATGGAGGGTGTGAGGGTGGTGGCCGGAGGGGCTGTGGGGGGCGGGGGGGGGCACTAAAGGAAAGGAGGCTGGCTGGAAATTAACTACAAAAATCTAGGCATATCATGATAAAGCCAAGCCCAATGAAAATGAAAACAGAAAGGAGAGGATATAAAGAAAGGCAGCAGAAACCATGAACATACTGTAAACGAGGATGGCAGTCGTTAAAAATGAGCGTTCTACACTATTAAGTCTCCTACAGCTCCATCCTATCCCCATCTTTATCCTGCATTTGGTGCTACAAATTGAATGTCTGTGTCTTCCCCCCAAATTACAAAATGCTGAAGCCCAAACGCCCCCCCGAGTGATAGTTTTGGGAGGTGGGGCCGTTGGGAGGCAAGACAGCCATGGGGGCGAAGCTCTTACCCATGGGATCAGTGGCCTTATAAGAGAGACAAGAAAGAGGATCACTGCCTCAACCCTATGAGGACAGGGGAGGAAGGTGACCATCTGACCAACCAAGAAGGGGATCCCACCACGAACCAAACTGCCTGGCACCCAGATCACGGAACTCCCAGCCTCCGGAACTGTGAAAACTAAATGTGTGTTGTTCAAGACAGCCAGGGTACACAGTATGTGTTACAATAGCCCAAACTAAGACATCAGACAATGACACAGTGTTTTCTGCCTGAAAATAGCGACCATTTTCAAAAGGACTGTGTAATAACTTTATAAGGATTATTTTCATTTACCTGACAACAGATGGGCCCTGTCCTTCTCCCATTTTAGAGATAAGGAAACTGAGACTCAGAAAGCGCAAGCACGTTGGCACAAGCGCAAGGCTAGCAGCTCTGTCTGCCATCCTCCAGTGGTACCGCCCCTCTGAGCCCCAACACACCCAAATGTAAGGGCAGGTTCTCTCCTAAAAGGAGGCACACAGGTTTTAAGTCGATAATTACCATGACAAATTCAGTAGCAAAATGTGGGGGTTTTAAACACTGTTCACATGAAAATATGTCTTCATCTGGCTCAGTTCAGTCCAAAGAACCTTAAGGACATCAAAAACGCAAGCATTTAGTATTTCCAGTGTTTGGGGGAGGGGGCATTCATGAGATGATGTTCTGTCTGATTAAATGAGATCTCTTTGGGTTAAAACTTCGTCAAAGGAGAATGAATTCTACTGTTTTTCTCCACCTCCCCAACCTGTAAAAGCCAAGTTTTCCAAGGCTTAATGCCTCACAAGTAGTTGTTAATGGCATTCATTGTTTAGTTAATTGTGCTTATCAGAAGTGCAGGTAACTTCATATTTGCATGGCTAATGGGGCTTCTTTAAAGCGTGTGCCCATTTCAGTTGGGTTTTAATGGTCTGTACTCTTTTTCCCAACTTTGGGTGGAGTTGATTGACTTACTCTCAAAAAATCACTCATGCCTAAGGCAAAAAGACCACTTTTAGCTACCGACGGGACATCATGGAAGTACATGTCAAGACAAATGCTTACTTGTAAGGCCACTTAACATGCTGCCAACATCAAATGGCCTTGCAGAATTAACCCAGTACAATACTTTTCAGACTCAATGTATGCTACTCTGGAGACGGTTCCGTGACAATAAAGAGAACCATTTTACCCTACATCTTTATCCCTTGCTGAAATAGCTCACCCACTCTATTCAACCATAAAAAGTACATGGTGCCCGCACAATAGAAGAACCCATGTAGAACTACTCTCTCCCCGCTCTGGGAATGAACACTCACCCACCTTGGTTGAGTACTTCATGGTTTACACTCACCCACAGTTACTGCAGTTTTGGTGTATCCAAGGTACAAACTTGGCGGGTGACCCGTGATCCCTAGCTAGCATGTGGCTGAAAAGAGCATCACATCCAAGTCTGGCTGCAGTTCCCGTGGCCGACTGACTTTGAACAATGAGGAGGGGAAATACCCTGTACTGAGCTACAGCGTCTGAGCAGCAGTGGCCAAACTCTGCCCAGGTGTCCCTGTTGAGTGACACCAAAAAGCTCAGTAGGTATGACTAGAAATTAATTCTCTACCTCAGGTTTTTGAATTAGCCATCTTGTCTTAGTCACTGAGCCCAGGGGCCAGCAAACTAACCCATAGGCAAAATGGGCCCAATGCATGTTTTTAGGAAGAAAGCACAACCCCATGTGTTTGAATATTGTCCACGGCTGCTTTTGAGTGACAGGGGCAGAGTTTGAGTTGTAACAGGCTCCATCACAGAGCCTGCAAAGCCCAAAGTATTTACTATCCGGACCGTTATAGGAAAAAGTGTGTCTGCTCCCGATTTTGTCACTCGAAATGTATTAAGCAACGATGTAGGCTACACACTTTACTACTAATAATCATACCTAAGTAGCTGCAGCTACCACGTGCCAGGAGCTTTTCCTGAATTATCACATTTAATCCTCTCAAGATCTCTCTATGGTGTGTGTGTGTGTGTGTCTGCTTTATTTTCTGTTCTCCAAATTTTGCTTCCCGTTACCTACTAAGCTTAGGACTGTGGATTTGGAGCCTGTCTGAACCATAATTCCCTGCCTTTTACTATGCAACAGGATTTCTCAGCTATTTGGGGAGCATTTTAAGATTGTGGGGTGAGCATTCTTTTAATGGACGGCTGAAACCTCGGGTGTCATCTGGTCCCAAAGGGACACAGACCTTATCCTTTGAACCAGTTCACAACTTTGCAACTTAGATAAGTGAAGCAATGGAAATAATTCTTATCTATGCCTGCAAATGAATTCCATCCAGTGGGGGCTCAACTGACCCCCCCCCAAGTCTTGCATCCATTTATAAATCCATTTCAACATTCTTTCTTTCCACATAAAGGTTTTCCTACAAACCTGTTATAACAGATGTCTTGGTTCCCTCATTTATTGAGTTAAATAAAATCTTTGAAAAGTGTACACTTTATATGGGTGTGAGAGTTGGGTTTTTAAAAATTATTCTTACTTATTTGTTTGTTTGTTTATTTATTTATTTATGGAGAGAAAGGAGAAATGAGGAAGAGATGCAGAAAAATATCCTGTGTGAGAGATACACTTGCACACCCCTAACTCAGGACCCGGCCCGCAAGCCAGGCATGTGCCCTGACCAGGAATTGAACCAGTGGTCTTTCACTTTAAGGAACGATGCCCAACCCACTGAGCCATGCCAGTGAGGGCAAGAGAAGCTTCTTTCCCTTTTTTTTAAAATAAAGAGGGATATGAAGGTGAGGAAGATGAGTTAGAATGCCAAATGAAAAAGAAGGTAATTCCCTGGTGGACATTGCATTTATAAGGTGATCTGGATTTTCCTAAAGTCGTTGAAGCTTGTACCTCATTAGTTCACTGTTGTATAAGGACTGATAAACCCAGGTAGGAATGCATCACCCAGGTACCAATTTTCCTAAAATCTGAACACCAAATCATCATGACTATAGTTATGACTCCTCATCCAGTTTGGGTAGCCATTTGGAACAAGTGGTTCTTCAATCCTAACTTTATAAAAAACAATAAAAATATTAGCCTAGAATGCCTGAGCCCAAGGCACAGACCATGTTTTATAGAGGCCAAACTTTATTCAATGCACTTTAACAGCTTACATAATGTCTCTCCCCCACCCCCACCCCCACTCTCATACAACCAAGAAAATAACACACAAATCCAATTATACCCTAGTTCTTATCCTGGCCAGATCCAATTTCTTTCAGTGCCTGGTTATATGTCATTTCTACATTCTTTTATTGGTCTCATGATAGCTCACATATAAAATTACCCTGCTCTATTTCAAATCAGTGACTTCCCTGGATACTCTGGATAAGGGGAATAAACTTCAGGTAATTCTCAGTTCTGTGTCAACATTTGCTAAACATTTACTAGAAAGCACCATGTCTGCATAATTCTGCCTGCACTTTTTACCCCGGCGTCCACCCAATTCGAATGCTAAACTGCAGAGGCCCGTTATCTGGAGGACGCCTTCTGCAAAACTGCCTACTGTAGCGCCCTACAGGTCTGCAAAGACTCAGGCCCATTAGTTATCTCTTTCTGCTACAGCCATGATGGGTAAGATGAAAGGGGGGTTAGACTACTTTAGTTTTCTGGCAGGAAGATAACTTCCTCAAAAAGCCTTCTCCTTTACAAAAATAAAAAGGAAAACAAAGCCTTACAGGTGCTCCCTGTACCCTACTACCAGTGACCAACCCACCCTCAGTCTCAGGAGGTTCTGCTGTGTGATTGTTTCAAGCTCTCTTCCTCCGAAGAGGGGCACACGTGACCACCGCCATCCATAAAGGCTGAAGTGAGTGTACTTAGCTAAAGGGCACTGCAATAATTTCTCCCTTGCACGTGAGAAAGTTAGCCTTCGAAATTCTCTGGCTCCCTGCCTGTTTTTAAATCTTCTTTCAGGGAGGAGTGGGCCAATGGGGCATATTAAGTTGGAACCAACCACACCCTCTCATTCCCGTATTAATTGGTTTTTAAACAACAACATAATAACAATAATGATAATAAAATGACGGTAGCCCCCATCCCAACTTCAGGTTTGCTTTCAAGGTAGTGCTGAAGACCGGGTATTTTAACAGGCGACGTCTGCAAATGCCCATCGCAGGAAAGCAGTCCTCGCTGACAGATTAAACTTGATTACATCAGGGACCAGCCCTGTTCTGTACAGACAACATGATTCCCTTGGAATGTAGGGTGACTGGTGGCTTAAGAAAGCCACGGAAAAGACTGATACCCTCCAACTACAAGTCAGTTTCTGATTCCAAAGAACTTACTGTCTTTCCCACCCAGGTTGTAACATGCACAGCACTAGAAAAAATCGGTGAGAATCATGAACCCATTTCAGTAAGTGCAATGGAACTGAAATACAATGTCTGCTTCTTTGTCCTGACTCTTAAGTGTTTGCTACAGGACTCACGGCAGGGCAGTATTCCCATTACCGCCCGGCAGAGGAGACATGAGAGTAGCCAGGAATTTTGACATGAGTTTGCCAAAGCAAAACTTTGCTGAGAGCTTATGGCAATTTAACATATAGATAGTTTTTCTAAGCACTTGGCCTAAGAAGGAACGGACAAGCTCACACAGATCTGCACTTGAAGCTTCCACAGCTTGCAGGGCTGAAGTAATGGACTCTTTTGTTCCTCTTCTTACTCCTCTGAGAAAGGGGAAACCTCAGCCAGGCCAGGAGTTCCCTAACAACCAAAGGCACAGCCCCGCCTGGGAAAAGACGCACTAAAACCTCCCGCGGGGTTCATTTCTGGGGTGGCCCTTTCCTGATGAGAAGGCACAAATCGGGTGAATCTGTACATACTGCTGCTGGGTTTCTGGGTTAAAGCTTCTCTTCACAGGAGTCTGAGTACAACTCACTCATCTTGTTCTCCACAAACTGGATTCCTGTGGGAAAGTTCCAGTTACAACTTAAACTCAAGCCAACTACTTTGCTTTTTCTGACCTGCCTACTGTTCTCTCCCTCTTTAACTTGTACACGGGTACAACCCTTCATGCTTTTCCAAAAATCTGCTTCATAAATAATCGGATTCCATTCTCGCCTCTCTGTAAAAAGGACAGCGTTATTACTCCCACTGGAATCTCAGATCCAGATGGTTGAGTGACTTGCTCATGGCCAATGTTAGCAACCGAGCTGGATCCAGGCTCTATGCCTCCCAACCCCCAGTAATAAAAATAATGGCTTCCATCAATGGATGCTATTTACTGTGTCCCAGGCACCGCGCCAAGCACGTTTTGAACATTACCTCATCTATTCCTCGCACGAACCCTGTAAGGTGGTGTTATTAATCCCATTTCACAGATGAGACACACCAAGTTTACAAGGTTAAATCACTTCCCCAAGGCCAGCGATGCCATTCATGATGAAGCCCCCTTTATGAAGGGGGTCTGTCTGAGGCCCGGCTTAGTCGCTGTTACAATGACCCTAAGTCCAATACCTTTTTCTACACCAGTCCAAAGTCAAATTGTAGAAATGTACATTTTCTCCAGATCTGAAGATTTCAAATATTAGGTATGACTTTTAAATACCTAATAAACGGGACTCACACGAATAAGTATAAAGAACACATGGACAATAATTAAGGTGGGGGCAGAAATGGGAGGGAAGTGGGGAGCACTGAGTGGGGCAGGGCAGGGAATATAAGACAGAAAACTGTACTTGAATAAGAATTAAATAAAAATAAATAAATAAATAAATAAATACCCAATAAACTTTTGAAATTCTAGCTTTGCCCACTTGGATACTGTCCCACAGAAAAACTCTTGAAAAACTACAGTGCTATTTTTGACAGGTGTTCTTACTGCTCCAAATATTTGCTTCCCTCTCTCAGTTCACTTCAAAGAAAAACAGATGTTTGATATAAATTCTTGCCTGAAAATTATTAGCATCCTCAGAAAACTTTATGAACATAGTAAGTTCTCAAGACGAAAAGCATGGATTCAAATCCTGAATACTACAAGCTGACAACCTCTGGAGTGTGAGCAAGTTACCGAACCTTGGGCTTCAGTTTTCTCGTGGGTACATTAGAGATAAAGACACCTACGTCCTGGAGAGGTCGTGGGGAAGCAATGAGAAGGACCAGGCACAATATAAAGGACAACCATTGTCATAATTATTATTGTTTTGTCTCTACAATTATTATTTCTGTTTCTGCAAAATTTCTCAATATTGCTGTACTTTCACTAGGCTGACAAAACCCGGCTACTCTCCTTAATGAAGTGTCCCAACCCTCTCTTACGTACTGATAATAAAGCGCCCTGCACCCTAGCTGAGAGAGAACATACCATTTGGCAATTTATAATTCAGCTCCATCTCTCAAAATTATTATTCACCGGGTACTAGTAAAACTGTCAAGTCTTCTAGGTCACCTAAGCACTCGTGTTAAATAGGTGTTATTTTACACAAAGTAAGGTGTTAATTCAGTCAAATAAGAGTCACCCGAGAAACCAGAATCACAAAGGACGCGCCAATTTCCCTGATCCACGAAGGTGTTTGCCCAAAATATGAGGAATTATTATTTTACTGTGAAAAAAAGTTTTCTTCCCTCCTAATTATAAAATATGCTTACTAAAGTTAGCAAAATTAAGAACATGTGAATAAGAAACCAAGATGAACCCTAGAAATAGATACTAGTAACATTTTGGTATTTTTCCATTTTGTGTTTTCACTATGCATTTTTAACACATAATTGGGCTCATTCTACTCTCAAAATGTTACATTCTTGGATTTTTTTTCCCCTCCACTTAAACCATTATAACGTCAGCATTTTCAACATTACTGCAGACTCTTTATAAACGTTTTCACGGGGTGCAGGGTATTTCACGGGTGAGTGTTGTCATAATTTTCTTAACCGTTTCCTTTTGCTGAACTCCCCCAAAGGGCTTTTAAGCTGTCAAGCCCAGACAAGATTTCCAGACACACAGCCTTAACAACGGGGCCTGCCTGTGGTCAGGCACTGGACCACTCTGGGAACTAGCGACATCACTTCTCACCATTAAGTGAGAAACTTCGTGGGTCCTCCTCTCCAAATGCCAACAGACTGGGAGTTCAGCGATGTGTGAACCCCAAATGCCAGCAGTCCTGGGCACAACTGCAGCGACTCCTCTAAGATAAATAAAAGAATGTGCTCCACCATCCCGGCCACCCACAGTGAGCAGGGAAGAGCACAAATATCCCCCCGCCCCCCCCCCCGCCCCCCGCAGCCTGTGCTCCAGCAGGGCAAACATGGGGCTGCTCTCCTCTCCAGCTCCGCGGTATATTTCCCCAGATCGTTATTCCATCACCCCCTACACCAGTTGCCACTGACTGCACCATAAAACCTACTTTCAAAAACCATGTATCATGTTGGTTAAGTTTTCTTTCAGATTAAAAAAAAAATCTTTAAAGTTCTCATCACAAGAAAAAAAATGTGGAACTATGTGGTGACGGATGTTAACTAAACTTACTGTGGTAACCATTCTACGATATATACATATATCGAATCATTAGGTTATACACCCAAAAGGAATACAATATTAAATGCCACTTATGTCTCCATTTAATAAGTATAAAAATGAATAAAATATTTCCAAAGAGGAGAAAAAAGCAGGGGGAGGCAGAAGGCCAGGGCTGTGTAGGGAAAAATCAATGTGGGTCTGGCTCATGGTCACAGACTGCAACCAAAGTCAGGAAACAAGATTCCCAATGCTCACCGCACACTTGTGCATGGCCATCCTCTCAAGATCCAAAATTCAGGGCGGGGCCTTTCAATTAGGAACAGCAGTGTGATCTCAAGAAACAACTTGCGAATTACATTTGCATTTCCCACAGTTAGAAGAAACAAACATGAATTTTTGTTTCAAACCGTGAAGGCTTCCACAGAGAAGGCAACATCTGTGAAATTCTAGGCACAGTAGCTGGAATTTTAAACACCCTCATTGCTCCTGTTAAAAAAACAAGCCTGAGAAACAGGAAAGGGATGACTACTTCAAGTTCAAAGTCAGGATGGCCTAGTGGGAAAGATGAGTCTTGCTGCAAGAAAAGCTGGGCTTGAATTCTAATTCAAGCCTCAGTAAGGAGGGATAAATAGCAGAATCAGAGGTTTCTCTGAGTATTAAATATGACATCTATAACTCCAAGCACCATCTCAGGCACAGAGCAGGTATGTCTTACATTGTAAAGATTTCAGTAATATTAATAAGAAAAGTCTCCATCACAAGAAAGAAGCTGTCAGTCGTCAGACTGCACGGATGATTCATGAATGCACATAATCACAAAGTCAAGGACCTCAAGATTAAGAAAACAAGGACTGTTTCTCCCCCATCCCTTTTTTTAACTGTATAAAATAAATTAAGAACTATGGAGGCAAAATACACCCTTCCTAGTCTTCTTGGCTTGTTTGGGGGCTATCTGCCCAACAGTGGGTTCCCTAGGCACTTTATGAATTTCCCAACAGCTGCAGAACAGGGTTTCGGGTACCCATGTCAATCCCCAACTCGGAGCCCCAGGAGCTTCATGCCCACCACTCAGCCCAGTCTCAGGTCAGGCTTCTGAACCGACCATCCTCTGACCATAGCATTCAACATCTCCCTCTGCCTTTGCCTTTCTTTGCCTTTTCACATCAGTTCCAGCCAATGGGATCCCGCCCACTTCCTGTTCTAAGCCTTTATAACCCACTACACAGTTCCAAGTACCACGATCAACAAATTGGCTTCTGTCCTGTTCCTTGAAAGCTAGGCTCCGAATTTTAAATTTCTTCTCCCAAACTCAAGAATACCCACCAGAGGTATGCCACCTGTTGCCACGCCTTCTTTGGGTTAGAAGAGCCCCCACATTTGCCGGACACCACATGTGGGCCTCCCTGACATGGGTTCAATGATGCAGGGCTCCACCATGCCATGGGCTCTCTCAAGGTCCTTGTAAGACCCGCAGCTCCCATCAACGCCAAATGCAGACAGTCTCCTGGACTCCACAGAGAAGATGGACTAGAGGACTGGTCTCCTCCATTAGCTCCTTCGTGCGGGACAGCAGAATTATCGTCACCTACTTAACTCAGCCTAGACGCCAAAGCAGTTTCCCTCACTTGCACATTATTTTATTTTAAAGATTTGACCCTCCTCCTTCCTCCCCAGCGGAGCCACCTCAGTTCAGGCCCTCTGAATTGCTCATTCATCCATGACCTGGGAGCCCTGTCACTCCAAACATCACCTCATTGTTGTCACTCGCTTGCCTTAATG
The DNA here is from genome assembly GCF_014824575.4 of Sturnira hondurensis. Lineage (NCBI taxonomy): Eukaryota > Metazoa > Chordata > Mammalia > Chiroptera > Phyllostomidae > Sturnira > Sturnira hondurensis. The sequence continues at coordinate 8,233,387 of NW_028075269.1, forward strand.
ACATAAACAGATACACTGATTCACAGATGTTTAGCATCAGAAAGCAGTTTTGGGGGCCTCCTTTACCACCTTCAGGTAAGAAAACGAGACTCAGAATATTGAGAGACTCATTCAATATCACAGTGTGGGTCAGTGGCAATTCTGAAACTGAAGGTTCCCGGACACCAGTGTCACAGACCACTTCCAGCCTCTAGTATGAACATGTCTAAGAGCTAGGCAAAGAGAGAAATCCTTCCCCACTGCTCTGGAATCTCAGTTTCTTCATTCCAGTCTCCGTAACTTGAAATCACACTTTTATATTGTGTTCTTCGAGGAAATCTTTATTCCACAGGCCTCCAAATGTACCTCAAGGTAAAGAAAATCTTGTCTTCCTTAAATTTTGACACTCCGTTATGGGTGTTGAGCTGAATGGGTTAAGGGCCTTGAGTTGTCCCCTCCAGACTTCCGTGGCCTGTGAGCGTGAGGTTTCCAGGTGTAGCTGTCCTGTCTGTGCACCAATCCTAGTGACCTTGCAGAGGAAAGGCCAGGACCTAATACAGGACATTCTGAGTAACTTTGGCCTAAAATCTTAGAATGCTTGAAATGCAAGGATCCTTGGAGACCATCTGCCCTGGCCGCTATTAGTTCCATTTTACAGATGACAGAACTGAGGCCTACACTGTTTGACCCTCAATTTAATATACTTTTCTCCCTGGATGCCCTGGCCTCCCAAGCAAGCCTCCCTCCATATCCTGCAGTGAGAAAGTCATCCCAGGTCACACTTCCCTGCAGAGCCCCAGCCACGCAGCCTTTCCAATGGCGCATTTGTGGGTCTGGATTGCATTTACTGCGTGCTTCTTCATGACTTCAGTTCCACGTGGTTTTATCATGAGCATTGTTTTGGAAAAGAAAAAGAAACAGAGTCCAAATCTTTAATCTGTCAGTCCGTCGCTCTCTTCCTCACAGACTAGCGTGATCCACAGTCTTAGGCAAATTTGTGTTTCACTAACCAACTGGGAAACTCATGTCATGTTGGGCAGCCCTCGCTAGCCTTGGTTTTCTGTCTGAAAAATGGGAGTAATGCCACCTACTTCCAAGGGTTATGCTGAGAATTAAATAAGATAACATACTAAAGCAGTCAGCACTTCGCTGGCTACAGAACAAGCACGCCGTAAGGGACAACCGCTTATCGTTAGCAGTAGTAACAGTAGGAATAATCTCTGTGCATTTTGCCATGCTCTCCTGGCCTGCCTCTCTTTACCTGGTTTCCTAGGTCCAGCTTCGGCTGTATGCCTGGCAGTCCAGAGGACTAAAGATGACCAAAGGGAAAGAGAAAACAGGTTGCCCCAAACAAGTGTTTAACCAAGGCAAAGACAATAAAATGAGGGAAAACCCTACCCAAATGGAAGAATCATCAAAACAATAAGGGTTCGTTTTATACTCTAGGCTACAGCAAATTTTTTCTATCAAAGTTGAAATAGATCTCTAGAAGGCACTACACTGAATCATTTTCCCCCCATAATAAATGTATGAGGTTATCGTTTCAATTTGTTAAAACAGTCCCAAACTCAGGTAGTTTGCTTACCTGGAATATAGCAGGAATTTAATAAATATCTGAATTAGTGAACTGATAAAAAAATGACCATGCTAAATAAGCAGATACATACCAAAATTCTGAAATGGCTATATTTGTTATTCCATTTTAAGGCTTAGTTTTTTTTTTCAGGCTTTTATTTTTATTTTTCAAATCTTTAATTGTGCATATTGGAGTAACTTGTGTAAATCTCCAGTGTATAACTCTATAATAGATCATCTGTATATTGTATTATGGGCTCACCACCCAAAGTCAAGCCTCCTTCCGTCACCATTTATCTCCCTTTACCCTCTTCTACCTCTCCCCACCCCCTGTAGCTAAGTTTTAAACCAGCTCTATCTTAACTAGAGGTATCAAGTCAAACTTTTTTGTTGAAGATGTGTATAATTTTATATAGTCAAAATATAGTATTTCAAATATATTTTAATTTATGTATATTTTCACTTATTGGTGACGTCTGACAGCCACAAATGACTAGCTTTCACAATAGTATAAGAAACAGAACTACTTCACATTCATTTAGAAATATTTTCCTGCAGTTATTGTGAGATTTACCTGACCTGCACAGCCAAGTAATCAATTACGAATGTTAGTTTCCTTTAAAAAATGGCTACTTGTTAGGTAACCAACCAGTAAACATCTCTATCAGTTGACCTGGTCACCTAGAAAACAGAACAGGCAATTACTCTGGTCTCTAAGCTGAAAGACCTTATTTCCCATTTACACAAGATTGTTTGGATCAACTCTTGTGTCAGCTTTCCAGTAGTCAGTCCAATACCTTAGTGTCAAGTGGAAAACTGATGTACTGCTTTGTACTCGTGTATAAGAATTCTGAATGGCCGTGACCAAGTTACAACAGAGCCAGGTGAGTCTGAAGAGCCTGTAGCCAGGGTAAGAAAATCAAAGGTGAGATCTCACTACTGAATTTATTCTTTGGGCATGTTGAACTGGCATCACAAGGGCCTCTCCAGGAAATCATGAAGGAGTATGAGTGAAAATGATTACTGTAGCTAGAAAATATACAGAACTCTCCTTACATTCCTGTAAACTGGCTCCAAAGTCAACTCCTAAAGAAATGGTTTCAGGACTGTTCTCAGCAGTGTAGATGTTGTAGGGATAGGAGACAACACCACCCAACACAATACACACACTATGTTTTACTTATTCTGATGAATTTATTTAAAAGGAACAAAAAATCTGGGTCAGTAGTTTACACACTTCAAGCCTAATAGTCTTTCTAGGGCTGAACTCTACCTGTCCTTCCTCCAGAGCTAGTGTTAGGCTATTCCCAGGTAAAAGCTGCCTTTCTTATAGGCATATAATCAACCGTTTTACCCCTTCTTTCTCTTTCTTTTGTTTCCTTTCCTCTTTCCACTCTCCCTCCTTCCTTTTCTTCTTTTTTTTTCTAGCTAGGAACACACTAAAATGTGAAGAGAAAAAAAATCGAAAGCATAAAAATGCTTTCCAGTCATAACCAATTCTTTTCAAACAGTTAGCAAACCTGGTCCTTCCCATTTGGACAATTACAGGCAAACGAAGGATCTAGTTTCAAAGTGCAGCTGTTCATTTGAAGTGGGATAGGCATGGTTAATTTTTCCAATGAGAAAATGGTGATGAATGGGATAGAAAAGAAAGATATCTTTAAAGCTGGGCTAAAAAAATATTTTAACTCAAGAAGGTCATCCATTTGGAAATATTATCCAGAGAATTTTCAAATCACAGAGAGGAGCTTTCAGAAAACCTTAAGTGACTACAAATGGAAAGTATGCCTTGGAGACCCGTTTAAACAGAACTCGCGGTAGCCGCATGGGCAACTGGAAGCCCTGCCACATCCCGCTGCAGAGGACTTTTGGGGAGGCCACTGGGGTCCCCACGCCTGCCCGGGAAACCACACAGCAACAGGAACAAAGGTCTCCACGAGTTAGACTGATCGACGTTTATTGCAGACTGCAGTCACATTTAAATTCTATGACTTCAGAGTATTATTTTGCAGAAGGAAAGAAAGGATCTTTGAAACTGCATCGCACACGAGGCACACAAGTATGCTCCTTTTGTGCATGTTCGGTTAGTCCAATACAGTTCCTCCGCACGCTTATCTGTACGTATCTGCCATGCTTCAATTAAAAGTTTACTAATTTAAGAGAAGTGATACTCAATCTTCTCCTTCCCCAGAAACTGTTTGTCCTGGATACATGTTTTTAAAATAATATAACACAAAACTGCTCATCTCCTCCAAAGTCTTATTGGAAAAGAAAAAAACACACTGTAAGCTCCTTAAGAATGTTTCGTTTTTTTCCTTTGGGTTTCGTATCCTTAAGTCTTCTCTTTTGATAGAAAAAAAAATTCTGCCCTCTCATATTTCAATTCCTATTTTCACTAGTAGTATCTTTCCAATAACCAGAGATCAGTACGGGTTACGAGGCTCCTTTGCTCAATGGTGTATCGCTATAACCGGCATGCTTTTTCTTTCTGAAAAGCAGTCTTCACATTTACCAAAGGCCATAATCAGCACTATGGCTGCCTGCTGCCTTGTGGGATTTTATCAATAATGTAGTTAATAAACAGAGGCTTTGTGGATAACCACACTGTTATAGGTTATCTAAGAACTCATACCTTTCCTTCGACTTCCATCTTAAAAAATTCATGAATTAAGAAAACCTCAGTAGAGGCGGGAGGTGATCTGTGAAATAGGGCATTCTCATTTGTCACTGAAATTACTGACTTTCAAAGTCTGCGATCACTATTGTTGTGTTAAATTATTTATTTTCCAGGAAATAAGAGGGGAGAATCTCAGAATGACTTTCAAAGCATCTGCCTTCGGGATGCGTTTTGAAGAGCCAATTAAGGTAGGTGTTTTTATACTGATTGCTTAAAAAAAAATGGTGACTAACTGAAGTTTCGGGTTTTGCTTTATGTAAACCATTCTCTGTAGCCAACTGCCCGAAACACGTCAGATTGCTTTATACTTCCAACCAACAGTGACTGGCATTTACTCTTAGTAAGCAGAAGTTGTCACAGAAAGTGATTAGCAATCACTTGCTACACAATATGAGAGCCTTAAAACTCCCATTTACCCCCTACCGAACCAATATCTTGGCTCATTCTCGAGAATGCGAGGGAGGATTTCTCCAGCAACCACCCTAAGTGAAAATATGAGCCCCCGCTCTGTAGAATGCAACAAATCTGGTCACAAAGGAAAATGAAAGCAAGCCCCCTAATACTAACTCAAGACACTTTAGTTGGAGAAAAACAGCCTGCATCCCATAACATTTTATGATAGCAAATGAGATGCAGGGAATGTAATTTCACTTATGTGATTCACTTACAAGCAATGCAAATGCAATCTTGCTGATTACATTTAAAACAAAAGACTGAATCTGCGTATTTATAGAGCGGACCCATAGTCATGCAAACATCATGCCACCCCTACCCAAGCGTGGAACAAAAAGATAACAATCTGGCTGAAGACATTTTCATCACTACAGAAAGAAAAATGATGTTAACGCGAACCTCCTGAACCTCAGGTTGACCCAATATGCTTAATAATGTGGCTTCTTGGTGCCCTCAATAGAAAACAAGGTCAACTGTGTTTGTGAGGAATGTTAGCTGAGGTGTTTAACCCACACATAAACAATGTCCACTGTTTTGTTTTGTTTTTTCCAGTGGTCCTAAGTGTCCAGTAAGCACTTGCATCTACTTTAAACCTTCATTTATCTGTGGGTGTGTGTGCATGTGTACACACCCTTTTCTGTGTACAGACAACGGAGCTGTTTAATTTCCACAGTGAAATGCAGACTGCTACAACCAATATAATTATTAGCTGGACTCCTCACATGCATATTTTATGAACTCTGCCTAGTAAGTTGGCATCTTGAGCATTCCAGAACTACTAATTTTAATCATCACCAAAAGCAAGCTTTTTATTAGGTAATTTTTCTATTATGCAGTTCAATAGTTAGAACTCAATGGGAAAGTTGCTGCCCAGTGCCATCTCTGAACCTTCCGGAAAAGCGGAGCTGGGAAAATTCTCCTGTGATGCTCAGCTTTCAAATATCTAACAGCTACTTGTGGCCCATGACCAGCAACTGAACCGATGCCCAGCCGCCAGCCAGTGCATGAACATCGTAGGCTTTTGGCTAGAGTCCCGCTGATAGCTGGACCTGCAGCACCGCCGGTGAAGGATCACGGCCAAAGCGAACCTGGGCCCAGCTACAGTTTTAACAACAAAGTCTAGTGCGACACCTCACATCTTCCACAGCATTTTCAATGAGGTAAGTGGCATGTGGCTGGACATCATCATCCTTGTGAAAAGCCTCGTGGCCCCAGGGTTTCTCCATCTTTTTTAAAAAAAAAATTTATTTTAGAGTTTTATTTATTTATCTTTAGAGGGGAAGGGAAGGAGAGAAATACCAATGTATGGTTGCCTCTTGTGAGTCCCCTGCTGGGAACTGGCCTGCAACCCAGGCATGTGCCCTGACTGGGAATTGAACCGCGATCGTGTGGTTCACAGGCTCGCGCTCAATCCACTGAGCTATACCAGCCAGGGCAGTTTCCCCATCTTAATGAAGAAGACACACTTCACTGGTCTACCAGGTGAGGCCAACATCAACGATGGGTAACAGAACCACTTCTTTGTAGTCAGAGCCATCATTTCCAAATAGTAACCTCCAAGAACCTCTCCAACCTGCAGACACCTTTGAAGGGACCCTTGCTCTTTGACATTCTACTATAATCAAGTCTCCAAACTATACTCGAATTGCACTGTGTACAATCTGTGTTGAAGCATCCAGCCTACCTTCTTCATGTTTCCAAATGGAAAAGACCTAGAAGCAGAGTACAGGTTTGCTCATTTCCACACAGTGTCAGCACTGGGCCAGAAACCATTTCACTGGTTTGGAATGTGAACCATTATCCAAGCCCACAGCATATGGTTGCACACTTCTCCACTCCCACATCCCAGCAAAAATGCAACTGCTGTCCAAGTATGCATAGGCTGAATAGAAAATGGCAGTGGTTTCTGGAGCTCAAGGGTCCAGACGCCACTGCCAGACTTGGGAGGAACCAAGGGACACAAGCGTGGTAAGAGCAGAAGGAAATATTATGCAAGGAAAGCAAAGTGTGATCCTCCGGGGCAGAAAATAGCTACTCCTATGGAACGTGCTTTCCATCGCAGGGTGTTGCCCACAGACAGCCCACCTCCTTCCTTGTTTAGGACAAGACTCAGACCTGAAGACACTTTGACGACCCTGGGGTATATCTGCTGAGAAAAGTCAGGAAATAAAACTGCAATGCAATTTAGTAGAATGAAGTCAGATGCCTGAAAAAAAGTCTATTTCAGATATGTGCTCGAAGAAATTCTCCCTTGTTTGTTTCTCCTACTCAATTAGGTCTTATTATCTGTCGCCAACGGTCAGTTGCTTTAGCAGTTTCTGCCCAGTAAGGGTCAAAAAGAGATGCACAATGACACTGTATTGCAAACCAGCTATCCTGCGTGACCTTTGTCAAGTGACTTGACCTCTCTGGGTGGCCAACTGGCCATATTCAAAATTCTCTACATGTGCTTCCCTCACGGTGAACACCAGCACACATGTACACAAAAGTACACCTTGGTATAGTCTACCAATAGTAACGCACACGTGATTACTTTATCAAATGTCATTTAATTTGGGCTCAATTGGTTGTCTCCCGCAATAGGCAAAACACCCTTAGCAGAAGAGGACTGGATGGTTCACCCTGCTAATTACTCCGACTGTTGTACCCAAGAAGAACATTCACTCATGTCTTCATCAGTAACCACTTGTTTATTGCAGACAACTGTGCTGTGTCCTGGGGACAAAACAACAGGCCAAACAGCCATAATCCCTGCCTCCCACGCTCTTTAAGTAAGTACTTATCAACTTCTTTGATTGAGACATTTCCAATGGCACCTAACTTCCCCCAGACGTCCCACTCATCTTGCTCATTTCCTCTGTGTCCTGTAGATGGTTTCTAAGATGCCCATCAAGTCAGACAACTCTTTTCCATCATTCAACTATTTTAGAGGTTCTCCTTCCCCCATAAAGGTGTTGGAGGGCTACAGAAGCTCAAAAGTAGCCTCAATCACTTAATGACAAAACAAGAGAGCTGCCAACAAACCACCCCTCAGATATTTTGGAGTGACAGGAGGGGCAGGGTATTTTCGGCAAACTGCAAGGAGGCACGGTGATGAAGTGAAGAAGCGATGCTGGCAATCACGAGTGTGTCTATGAGCATAATAAGGGCAGGGATGACTCCCTGAAGAGGAACTACGAATGAGAGACTGCTTACTGATTTGTCAAACGTGTGTCTTATTACTGAGCCCATGGGCACCGCAGGGGGTTCAAGAACAAGCAGCATCAGCCCTGCCCTGACAGAGCTTCCAGTCTAGGAAGGGAAATACTGACATCCTGGCTCTTCTGTGATATTCGCAGATGTAAATTTCAAAACAGAGGCAACTGGGGCTGGAAGGATGGTGAATTTAAGTCGTGTGACCCGGCACAAGGCTGCTCCTCTGACCTTTCTCCCTTATCTGAGACGAGGCTCTGAGAGACAACAGGGAAAAGGGATGTTGCTTGCTTCTCCTCTGGCCAGAGGAGCACCGCCTCTCTCTCTCAGTGCTTTTTACCCTTCTCCCAAGATCTCATGGTTATTTCCCTGGGCTCTGGGGACCAGAAAGATATGTCTTGAATGGCTTTTCCCAGTTCTCCCTGAGTAATCGTTATTGACGCTGCCTGCCCTCAGCCTCATGCTCATGTACACTCAAGCACACAGACGCCTACGGACCCACCGACAGACTCTTGAGTGGCTATGCCATAGTCTTTCCTCCCAGCTCTACTGGAAGGGGTTCCACCTCGGATAATAATGAGAACACTAACATGAGCAAACACTCTGATGAGACTTACAGTGTCCCAGGAGATGTTCTAGACACTATATATAACTCAACTGATTTATACTCACAACAGCTACATGAGGTAGGCACTGATCTTTCCCCGCATTTACAGATGCGAATACAGAAAGGTTAAGTAACTTGCCCGAAGTCACACAGCTAGGAAGAGACAGATTAAGACTCAAACCATGGCAACCTGGTTCTAGAGTCCATATTCTTAAGCACTACACTCCACCTCCTCACACAATAAAAGCTCAGGAACATATTCCAGACCCTTAGCTATTTACTCCAAAGCTATGTATTAAAGTCTCAAGTGGTAAACTTGACTACATTTTCTTAATTTACTACATGTTTGCACTTATTTCTAAAATCTAACAAAAAGAGGGAGAGAATGGGAGAAACAAATGCACCAATTCTATGTGCACTGAAGGCACTCGTGGCCCTCTCATCTCACTCCACATGTGAGCAAACAAGATACATAAATCTGAGTAGATGGGTTGTTCATATAAACAATTCAAAGCCTTATCATGCCTCTCTGAACTGACTCCAATTCATCAAAAATGTAGGAGCAGGTTATATATGGTGCCCTCCATTAACTGAAACACACCAATAAATTTGCAAAATGTAAGAGTCAGCACCAAACACACACACACACACACACACACACACACACACACACACACACAGATATAGATCATGGAGAAATCCCCACAGCTACTGCAGAACTCCGTACAGCCTGCGTCTCCTCTGTGCAGCCTGGAATCATGCATAATGCAACACCGCAACTGCTAACAGCAGGCGCGCACCAGATAATTTACACTTGTTTTTATGGACACGAGGAACTGATCTTTGAAGCTGTCCCTAATGAGATTCCGCTTGGCCCTAACAGCATCCTGAGAGAGCGTTCCGGTTTTCTACTTGGCATCCGGTGCATATTTATAATGCAGAATACAAGCTCATTTAACTTGCACATGTGGAATTTGGTGTCTTCCCTATTTTACAGAAAGATTTCCGTATACCAAGGAGCACTGACTCCTCAATTACTAAGCCACGCTTTACCTAAACAACGTCACCGCCAGTCGCTACAGGTACCTGTCAAAAACAGGCAGGTCCGTCAAAGGACCTTTTTTTCCACCTACAGGGGAAAAAAAGCTCCCCCAATTCTAGTCCACACTCAAGTGCAGAAACTCAGTTAGGTCCTCAGCCAAAGGCCACCTCCAGAAAGCTTAATTATGCAATAGCCCCCTTACTAGACACAGTCACAAAAGGGCAGTCAGGGAAAAAAACCCGAAGTGCCACCTAAACTGCTAACTTCTTGCCCTGAAGTTCTTGCAATGCCAACCCCTCTTTCTTATTATCTCCTCACTTTTAAGTTCTGCTTCGTGTAAAACCCTTTCTTAAGCTTGGCACTTTACACAGGCTTGTTTATCGCTTGGTTTTCAAAAGTTTACAGTGGAGCCACCCATAATTAGAACTCCATTACACACTGACTTCAAATTCCTTTTCGCTTTACCTTTCAATCAGAACTTTTCAAAGGTTTCCAATTACTAACTATATCACACTGAGGTTGTTATGATGGTATTATCTGTACTTAACACAAATCACAGTTTTCTGTCAAAAGTTACTCTGTGAGAGCTCAAAGAGTTTACTATTTTTCAAAAGAAAAAAAAAACCCCAAGTTGTTAAGAAGAAAACATTTAAGTACAGAATAAAATTGTGTGATTCCCATGATAAGGGATGACCTGTTTCCATGGTCTTCATTTCTGGTCAACTCCACATATCAGGGGTGGCTCTCAGTCAGACTCCCAGTAATCAGGCTGCAATATATTCTAATGAACGTCACCCTTCTAACCAATGATTGTTGACTCCAAATAGGATCAATAAATGAGCATCTTACAAGGAGTTTAAGTAATATACTTCCTAATGCTTCAGATTTTAAGTTAAAAAGCAATATGGGAAACCCAAATATTTGGGGTCCAGTTGAAAGTGAAACTTTCGTGTTTTCCTATGTTAGAAATGAGTTCACTCCTGTCAATGTGAGAGTCAACTAAAGGCAGAATCGATTACAGAGTTAGTTAGGAGTATCAGAAATACTCGCTCTGAGCTTCATCCAGCTCCACCCTGAAAAAACACATGGGCGATTTACAAGTTACCCTTTTTAAAGTCAAGTCTAAAATACATGCTCTCAAAATGAATGAAAGATCCCAAGGGAGCACACAGGAAGAGAACACTGAATCCCTGTACACGCAACTTCCATCCATTCATTCAACAGGTCCCTGAGGGGTGTGGTGTGCTTTAACACTGTAACAGGTGCTATAGATGGAGACAGGCAAAAAAAAAAAAAAGAAGAAAAAGTAGAAAGAGAGAGTTGCTGCCTTCATAGAGTATAGAGCCCAGTGGAAGGCAGTCTTTTCCCAGCAATTAGAAAATGCATTCATGATAAATGTGACTCAGATGAAGGGTTACCTGCAGGTACTCTGTTCTGGGTTCACCTAATCCAGAGAGCAGGTCAGGGCTCCCCTAAAGAAGTGACAAAGGTGGAGGGGAGGGAACAGTATTTAGGGAGGAGGGCTGGGGACATCATTCTGGGCCTCAAAGTTTAGGACCAGCCTGCTTTCTCTTCAGATGCCCCAGTACCTCTCCACTTGGAAAAATTAAAAATACAAAACGCAGGGGCATGCCTAGAAAGTTGGATTTACAACATAGCTTCCCATCCATGTCAGCACCAAATCCAGGCAGGATGGAAAACCTTGGGAAAAATTCGGCAGACAGATCACCAAAGTTGGCACTAAGTGTTGCCAAATGTCTGGCTGGCACCAATGTACAGGCTCAATTGGCCATAAAAAAAACCTCACTGTAGTCTTGCTCCTCTCAAAGGAAATCATTTTGCAATCCACAATGAGGCTTACCCCGAGGCCAGTCTTAGGGGGAGGCCTTGAATTTGGAGCTTAACTCAATTGCACAGTTTAGGGCAAGAGTTTCAGGTTTCAGATGGGCAGTCAGGTAATCCGATTCCCATCCGAGTTTTAATGGCTTCTAAGAAATCCAAAGTGTTAAATCCTTTTCCCAGCCTCCCCCAGAGCCGTCTAAGGGCGCTTTTTGCCAGCCTCCAGTCTCCTCCCCCCAGGCTCTTATTCTCATATGCAAACTGTAACTGAGTCTGCATCTCCCCGCTTAATACTCATTTCTTAATCGGAAAGTCTGATCAAAATCTGTGTTCTAAAAATGTTTAAAAAACACAGAGAGAGGAAATAAAAGAATAATGAAGTGGAATACGTAGAAACGGTGTTTTATTTCAGGGAGAATGCTATTCTGAGTCCTTAGGAGCCTGGGAAGAACACTTTCTAGTTCTGTGGAAACCAGAGGCAGCAAAGCCAGGCAAGACCCACAACTCCAGTAATCAGCACATCTCTGCGAGTTCCACCGTCCCAGCCAGAAGGCAGGCAGCTGATTAAGTGTTTATCAAGTCTGTTCCCTGGCTATCAGAAGGTTAACGCCGACTAAATCCTTCCCTCCTAGGGTGGGAACTGCTTGAAGGGCAGCCGAACCCTAAAAACTTTAAATAAAGAGGGAGGAAAAAAACCAAAAACAAATCTTCCCTACAAGAATAAAACAGACACACCAAACTTAATGGCGATTATTACTTATTGAACTTAATAATAACTACCACGCACAATATTCAGATATTGAGCTCAGCTCTTTCCTAAGCACTAAGCATCATCTAATATGACCTTCACCATCACCTATTAAAGCATCTAATTATTATATCCCTCCAGTAAAGATGAGACACTCATAGTGGAGAATATAAATGAACACATGGAAGGGCCACAGGGATGGAGAAACAGACAAGAATCTGGATATGCTTTGGGGTTCTTTTTTTTTGAAACTTTTCAAGAGATTTATTTTTTTATATTTTTAAATGTGCCTACATTTCTGCTTAGCAACAACCACTCCACTCCCAAAAACTCTCCCTTCCAAAATACACACACTCATTCTGCCTCTCTCTCCTATTCTCCTGTTTACAGCTTTATTAAGATACTAAGTCCAAGCGTGGCTCTCGCAGCCTGGGGGCCAGCACCTCGCCAAACAGCACCGTTTGTTTATAAGGTGACATGACCTCCCCTGCAGAGCATGGGGGCACAATTAAAATCTACTAATGGCCAGAAAGCTCATTTTCATTCTACACTCGACAAAATAAACACCTCGTAAAGGCAGGTAAGCAGAAGCTACTTTTCACTCTGCACGGCTTTGTCTTAATAACCTTTGAAAGGGAGGAGCCCACTGCAGTGAACCTACAGGCTCTGACATACACAAAACACAATTATGGTACGAGGAGATGGCAAAAGCCCTCATGTAAAGTTAAATTTTTTTCCCTCGAAAGGGGGTACTGCCCCTTACTTAGCACAGACCTAGGGTGGTGAACTGCAAAGGTTCTTTCATTGCAAACTCTGGCTGCAGTAGAAGGATCTCACCGAGCCTGTCTTTAAAACCAGGACATTTGACTTCCCCGAAGCCAGTTCCTGAAAGGGCTGATTTTCTTCCCCTCTTTTGTCCACAGCAAATGAAGCTCCACTTACATGTTGGAGGAAATATTACAAAACATCCCTTTTTTTCTAAAGTGCAGAATTTATGGCAACAGATAATTAACAACAAACGACAAACAATCTGAGTAGTAAAGGTCCTGGTTTGGTTGCCAAGATGATCGTATCAAATTCCAAGATAAACAGTGGAGCGTGCCGGCTGCCATTAGCGTGGTGGAGGGGTCGAGATGGAGCGATGCAAAACAGACCAGCCACCGCCACCGAGGGGCATGGTGTGGGGCAACAACCTCCCCCCCGGGGTTATGAATTCCCTTCTGAATTCTCCAGTGGGCAAGGGGGCAGGGCAAGGCTAACTCCACTGCACTGAACAGCGCACCCGAGCCTTTGTATTGCACTCAGAGAAAACACTAGATTCTTCTTTGAACTGCATTATGGAAGAATCAGGAATGACTGTCCTCTAGGAGTTAACACGGCCTTCCTACTCTATTCATTCTTCCTAAAGACGTGCCCCTCCCCATTTGTCTTTTCTCTCAGCTTGAGACAAAATAAGGTTTCCATGCTACCAGCTGTGCCCGAAGTGTGAGGGTTAAGAGCAGAGTGGAAACAAGTTAACCTGTAAGAGTCAGAATCTGAGCACAGCATATGGTAAGGCTCCTTGATACTAACAGATGGCGAACCTTGGGAAATCGCAATTTGGGATATTTTTACATTTCTCAAAAGCAAGTTCATGGTTCACTATTTGTCAAACGGATTTTTTTTTTAAAATACTGAAACACAAACCTAACATTTAGAATTACCTAACGAACTGTTCCTTCTCAGAGAGCAAAACAGGTCAATGTATCAAAAGCTGCTATTTCGGTCCTTTCAAATGTGGACTCATTGGTGTGTAGGATTAGCATGCATGCCCCAGAATGCTAAGGTGCAATTTGTCTTATCTCCCTGTTGACTAATGTTTAAGGATGCTGACACTCTCCTGGTGTTACTGTCAAGTCCAAGGCCAGGGACATCATAGCTGCAAGAAAAGAAAAGTTATGAGCTAATGAATCGATCTGCTAGGCCCTGCCTGTCCCTCTCTCTCTCTCCTTCACACACACCTTCAGTTTCTACCCTTCCATGAAACAAACATTTCATTATACGCCCTGCCTACCCAAGCAGGACCAGTATGCAAAAGTTGGTTATTTAAAAAAAAAAAAGGAATACATTAAATGTAAGATAGAACCAAGAGCAATGCATAAGATATCTGTGATTTCAAAAATATGTATCTAATACAGTCTAATACGGTCTGTGGTTATTGTTGAAGTCTCAGGGCAAAGCAAATGAACAAAAGGGAGAAAAATTTTCCAAAACCCAGGACCAAAATAGAGCTGGTAAAATGTCTATGTTATAGCAACGGTCTCAATCTTTTAGGAAATTAGAGAAACACCCCGAGGCTGCTTAGCTGGTGGGAGACTATTGTTTTTCTTGATTTTACTTTTAAGTCCTTGTACAAAAACTAAGCACACAACATGCAGACGCTTTGAAACGTGGTCTGTGGCCCAAACACCTAAAACCAAACACCACAAAAGTGAGCCACTTATACTTAGCCAGTCAGCATGCAGGCCCAAAGAGCCCGCTGCTAGATGGGGAAAGCTACTTTTCAACCCACAAATTATCGAATCTTTGACCTGGAAGGTGTCAGAGACTGTCTGTACAAGAAATAAACAGCTCTGAGTCATGTCCAACGTGATGGTGGAGGCCCCGTGACCTTTTAAGAAAGCTACTACCAGCAGAGGAACGTCAAGAATGGTTTAATTCACACTTGGAACTTTAAAGCTCAGTAATAGCAGGTACTAAAAATTTACCTCTGTTTGCTTTATTGAACGGTGCTAATTTTTCCTTATCATTTTTTTTAAAACTAGCGTCAAGAGCTTTGCTGTTTAATATGTAAGTGCACAAAATTTTACACCAACTAGAGGAGTACATAGTCTTGATTTGTGGTAAAGAAGGAAAAAATACAAAAAGCCTGCAAATAGGTGTTTTCTTCTTTGCATGCATTTACCCTCCTACAGGAAAAGGATCTGGGCAAAAAAAATCTTCGAAGCCAAATATGCAGACCAGATACTGCAAGGGCCAATACATCCAAAAGAGCTCCCTCTTTGCAGAGTCAGTGTCTCTACAGACAAAGCCTAAAAATGCACTTTCCACATTAAGAAAAAATAAGAGGCAGACTAACATGGTGGTCTGCACAAGCATGGCAGTATTTTCTGTGCTGATACTGAAATAACAGCCCAATCGTGCCAGGGCAGCTCCTGAAACATCTACTTTTCGGAAGGCCACGAAAATCTAAAATGAAAAAAAAAAAAAAGACAAGGGAAGGAGAGCGCTAAAGAAATACTGCAGAGGAAGAAAAAACAAGCTGATGGACAGATCTTCAGAAACTTGGGGCGTTTTTCTCCTTTCTGAAAACAGTTCAGAACAACCTAGGGTTTGTTATACAAGATGTGGTAGACTCAGTGGCATTAGCTTTGTTTTTAGATCTTAAACATCTACATCATCATAAGCTCTGAGTCCCAGAATTAGAATGAAATATATCTCCAATAGGGCCTCTATGACATTACTTCCTGTTTAGCTTGCCTTGCCGTTACGTATATTTTTATCAAAACATTTCCATGAAAAAAGTTTTTTTTATTTTAAAAAAAAGAACTGTATTTAGAAGAAACAGATTCCACCCTTAAGGGGAGGTGACAGGACGATTTTCCAGTTATATATGTGCACCAGTGGACTGCGGCCAGACTTTCCCTCTGAATCTCTCTCCACCTCTATAAATGGAGGTATTTCAGGACTTGAACCCCAGGAACACCACACTACAGAGGATCTGCTTTGTTTATCAAAATCCCTTACCCTCCCCGAGAGTTAAATAACCAAAACAACAAACAAAAAAATACTACCCCGTTGCGCAGCATACAACTAGAGTCCTAAGAACAAATCCGTGTGGAAAAAAACAATCCCTAATTCTCGGCTGGCATTTTAATGCTTGAATGCAAACAAAGAAATCTACAGAACAGGAAAAAAAGTCAGCTCTACAACCAAGTCCAGCGGTCACGGACCACAGGACCTGTACCCTCAGGGAGTGTGCAGGAAAAAGAACTTACTTTAAAAAAGAAATGAGAGAGCAAAAGAAAAACACCCTGTGTTTATCTATCAGTGCCAACTAAAAGGGCCATTCAGCGTCTCCTCGACGAATTTCAGATTGGAAACATTAAGAAAAATTATGGCCACGCTAATGTGCAGGCCAATGGTACATGTGTAATGAGAATGAGGATGAAAAAGTGGCTTACCAAGAGAAAAAGGTTTAGAATTTTTTTTTGGCAGACAGCTCATGCAGGCCAGCTCCTCAGGAAAGAACGAATTTCTACCTTGTTTCTCAAGTGCAGTTGGAGGGAGCCCCAGACATTCACTCACGCAGGGGTGTTGCCCCTCTCTCATCTGCATGTCAAGGGTCACTGCTCTGCTCCCTCCACCGTATCCCCAGGAGCCCGCCTCCCTACATCTTTTGCCATGCAGAATATCACTAATCAGGGGGACTGTGTGCTCTTAATTTCACACAGGCTAAAAAAAAAAGGGAAGAAAGAGGAGAAATCCTGAACTGCCCAAGTGTGAAGGAATGACACTAAGGCGAATCAAGTCCCACAGCTAGGAAGGCACCCGAAATGCAGAGAAGCCCAACTTGCTAAGAACCACGGACCTAATTCCTGACCACACCCAGACCAGGATGCAGGTGCCCTGAAACACAGTCAGGCAGTCTCCTCCCGCAGGCCATAGGAGGAGCTTCAAATGATTTCAAAAATTCAAAAAATTCCTTCTGAAAAAATTCCCCTTCGGGTGGAGGACTAAGAAGGAGGCAGCATCCTTAGCACTGCTCTCATCTTCCCACACATGAGCAAGGTACACATACTGAGCCAACGAACAGCCTTTGGTCTATTCCTCAACAGTTAACACGAAACAGGAGAAGGTGTCACCTACAGAAGCTAGGCCCAGAGTGTGTATTGTATATCTTGAAGACAAAGCCAAGGACTTGTAGACAAATTACATTTTTATCATTCTTGTAAAAAATGGTTTTATCCTAAAACTATTACATAACTGTTAATTATATAAAAGAAAAAAAATAAAAGGTCTTTACCCAACACTCGCTCTGCAAATTCATTCCCAAATGTATTCCTTAGTCACCAGTAATGCTAGTATTTATCATTCCATACACTTTTATATCTTTTTTTAACTAAAAGACACCGTCTATAACACTGCTCTGTAATTTTGTTTTTGCACCTAAGGATACCTAATACAGCCCTGAAATGAACTTTCACTTCCTACCATATAGAAATGAAAGTTCAGATCAGAAAAACAAACAAAATCTTATAATAATTTTGGCATCCAATGATCGCCCAGATACCCTAAGCCAGGAGACCCCAACCCAGGGCTGCATACCAGTGCGGGTCATGGCCTGCTAAAAAGGGGGGGCTGCAGAGCAGGGTAAGCTGGGGGAGCCTGGATGGCATTTCCACCTGAGCTCCACCTCCTGTCTCCCACCTCCTACCCCTCCCCTCCATGAAAAAATTGTCTTCCACAAAACTGGTCCCTGACGCCAAAAAGGTCGGGGACCACTACCCTAAACACTCCAGATCTTTCCTGATTAGCAGTGGCCAAGAAAACACTGACATGCTATCCAACACAATGCAACCAAGCAACAAGAACATACATTGGACTTGTCAGGTTTTATATGATCACACAGTTGAGCAATGAAGATATTTCAATAACTTATACTTCTCTCATGCTCACCAAATAGTGGAAAAGACCATAAACATTACCTTAGCTTCTGTTTATCAAGTACTATCTTTCAGGCATTATCTGTCATATGCATCATCTCATGTAATGCCCACAACCATTTAAAAGGGTCAGTTAACTCAGTTTATAGATGAGAAGACTGAGGTTCAGTAATCTGTCCATCATCACCGACCCAAGAGCATTTGTAGAGATCTCTGATTCCAGACCACATTCTCGGCTACCATTTCTTATTGCTCAGCCCAAACTGTACCCTTTGCATTCAAACCTGGTCAATTATGCTTAACATGTGATGCCTCTGTGTTAGCCACAGTCAGGTGGGGCATATAAGACATTGATGGGGGTACTAGGATCTGAGACCAGCCTGAGTGGAGGAAGGCCACTGTGATGCCCCAGAGAACAGCCAGGCAACACTCAGCTCACCGGATTCCTTATTTGTCCCCGCCCCCTGCCCCAGGACTGTCACTCCCACAAAGTAACTAGAGGTAGGTGACACTCCTAAGCTGTGATCTTGACAGACACTAAAAAATCAGGACACTTGTCAACCCTAACCACCAAAAATCCTACCCAGAAGAGTTTGCTGGCCAAAACTTACCAGGGAGTTATTTTCTTATTTATTCATTTATTTATACTCTAATGATTTTCAAAATGAATAGAGACAGGTTAGAATAAAAAATGCAGCATCAATAAAACAATCATTGATGATAATATCTAATATTTATTGAGTATAGACCACATACTAAGCACTCCTCTAAGAAATTTACAATACTGTTTCCAAGCAACCTTTTAAGGCACTACTTTCATTGTCTGCATTTTACAAATAAAAAAAAAAAAACAGGAAAGTGAATACAGTTCTCCATGTTTGGTTACACACCTAGTAAGAGATGCAACCAGCTTTTAAACCCAACAATCTGATTCCCCTGGAGATGTTCACCACCCTGCGCCACGTTGCCCCCAAACAAGTGTAACAGAACCAGAGCGAAGTAAGATCCCTGGACCACCTGTAAAGTAGTATATGACTGGTGTCTCGCCACTATGCTGTACATCCTAAACTCATATAAAATAATACTGGATGTAGGCCATAGTTGAAAAATAAGTATTTTTAAAGAAGACGACCCCAGGGGTGTTGACAAAGACACAGGCAAACAAAATAACTAAAACGGAAAATAAAATTTGACTTGAACAACCAATCCTTAAAGAAAAGGGTGAGGAATCAACCTCGGCAGACTGGCCAGCCACCCCAGTTAGCCTGAGACTCAGGGGTCTCCCAGAACACGGGCCTTTCGGTGCAAAAACTGAGATGCTTGGATACTCTGCAAAAAAGGTCTTACGCTATTTTTATTAGGCCTCAGATAATTGAAAACATACAAAATCATTATGGGTGTTTTCAAACCTACACCGGCTCCTTTAGCACCTCCTCCCACCATCATTAAGTACTAAATAATTTTCTCAACAGTCTTCTTGGGAAAGATGAAAGGGTTGTAGAAAAATGAAGTCCCGTTAATTGCTGGTTTTCAATCACCACATCTATTAGTGTGTTCAAGAGTCTGGGCAAGAGAGGCACACAAATTGTAGGTTAAATTCTGCCCTGCCAACTCCACCTCTGTTTTAATTTTCTTTCCCAAGGTCATAAAGAATTGCTTTCTTTAAAAAAAAAAAAAAAAAACCCTTCCCTATGACACTGGCAGAGATGCAGGCCTGTGGTTTTTAGAAAGCACGGAGGGCAGCCTCGTCAGGGCCCACAGGTAACAGCACACCAGGACCAAGCAGGAAACTTCTTAAAGCCACTGAACGGCAGCTCTGAAATCAGTAACGAGCTTCACGCAGATGGAGACCAGGCCTTATGTATCTGTGTTCCCCCCCTTAGCAACACCCTGCAAATACATATTGTCTTAGTTTCAATCTTCATCTTAGCATGTGAGCGCTAAAAGACCCATAACTATCGTTTGGTGCAAATGTTTAGAGATGAGTAGACGGAGGCCTCAACGAGGAAAGTAAATTGCCCAAAGTGGGTCAAAAAGTGGAGGAGAGACTAGCTGAATGAAATGGAAGTGAGCTATTCCTTGATTAAGGGGAGAGAACCTGGGCTAGGCTGTATGAAAGAAGACAAAGGCTCCTTTAAGGGAGCGAAGTGGTAACTCCAACCCAGGTGATCTGTCCTAGGTCTTCACCGACCTCAGCTGCCGGTGGAAAGGGGAAACAAGTGATTTAGGAATCCCATGCAAAATGCATGAGCAACTATTTGAGTGGAAAAGACAATATATGTGCAGGGATGGGGGCAAGCTCTGCATGACATGTCGAAAATTTCAAAAAAACTGAAGAAATTTTAGACTACCTACTTTATGGATATTTCCCAGCCAATTTTAGTTTCTATTTAGATTCAAGGCAATCTCTTTTAAAGATATATATCATAGAAATAGCACATTGTCACATTTCACCAAGATATCTGGATGCCTCGTGTGAAGCAGCCACAGCACCAGGGCATCAAGCACCGAGCAGCACAAGTGAAGACCCGGTGAGCCCAGATCCTGAGGATGCGCACACAGCTTCACTCAAACACTCGCGATGGGGAAATGGCTCAGAAAAATTCCAAGGAAAACCTCCGAATCTCAAACAGAATTTCTCATCTCAATGCACAATCAAATCAATGGATGGATGGATCGATCAATCAATCAATCAGTACTTCTGAACCCCTGTTACCTACTCAGCCCCTGGAGAGAGAGAACGGTAATAGTGCAGATGGTATGGTTTGAAGAAGATGCCACGTGACTAGGGGCATGGAGGGGGCGGGCAGGGAGAGGCAGAAGAGGTTTCATAGACACAGAGGCGCCTGAACGGCTCGAGGCATTTGATGAGCAGAGCCTAAGTGTGAGTGGTGCTGTCGTGAGAAACAGTGAAGGCAGTGTCACCGAGATGGAAAGGCTCCAGGTGGGCTCAGGTGGCAGTGAGCCAACCTGCATGGCGGGAGCCCAGGGTTCAGGTAGGAGGCTCTCCGTGGAGGAGGACGGTAAAAAGGCAAGCTGGACCCAGACCATGGGAGGATCTTTTCCTCCAAGGCAGGAAGGCAGTCTGGTGAAAGGACCACACCGCTATCCAGGCTGCCAGGGCAAATCCCCGTTTTCCAGCCTTCGAACATTTCATGGCTAGATCAAAGCAGATTAGTTCTAAGGTTACATGATTTTTAAAATATCTCTGTGCATTCACAGTTCAGGAGTGGAATCTTATGGCTACGAACAAGTGAAGCCTAAGCTGAGATTCCTTATCAGTCATTTTCCAAGAAACCTGGGGCAAAACACACTTTCTTTTGCCCGAAAGAAAACAGAATCCATGAAGTTCTTTACAATTCATTAAATCAAAACCTCACTCCAGCAAAACAGAGCTAAAAGTATCCTAAGTCCACCTGCACAAATCTTATCACATATTTGAAAAAATAAGTTATTAGAAGAATAAGAGAAATATTTGAAATGGATACATAGTTATTGTTCAGAAAAACCATTATAACAGAGAAAAAAATCTTATTCACCTTAAAACTTGTCCTTAAAATCGTATTAGTAACCCACCATAATCATGAATACATTCTGATTTAAAACAAGTATATGTTTTTTGACAAATAGTTTAGCACAAACCATTCCAAAGGATTTCTTCCTCTTTCTTTTTCTTTTCTTTTTTTTTAAAAGAAACCCCCCATCACAGGTAATTGAGTGGTCCTACTGGACATACTTGCAAAGTAACATCCTACTTTTATACTAATACCCAGACAGCCAAGAGAAAGACCTTTTTGTCTGGTTAGTGTTTCTGAATTTGAGGGGTGTGTGTGTGTGTGTGTGTGTGTGTGTGTGTGTTGGGGAAGGGCAGTCCTACTACTTTTTAAATGCTCAAATAAAACAATTACTAACAAAAGAAAAAGAGCTTGTGATGTGCCCTGAGTCCACTCTTGGAAGGCAGAACCAGTCAACAGGGCCCTAACCTGCTTTCTTTCTCTCTTGACTATACAATAGTTTTCACAGAGGTTTAGTCCTACTGTGAAAGACTTGTGTTAGACATTGGAAGGGTCTCTCAGAGAATTAGCACCAGGCCTTGAATAACAAGGGAGATGGTGACNAGCCAAGAGAAAGACCTTTTTGTCTGGTTAGTGTTTCTGAATTTGGGGGGGGGTGGGGGGTGGGGTGTGTGTGTGTGTGTGTGTGTGTTGGGGAAGGGCAGTCCTACTACTTTTTAAATGCTCAAATAAAACAATTGCTAACAAAAGAAAAAGAGCTTGTGATGTGCCCTGAGTCCACTCTTGGAAGGCAGAACCAGGAAGGCAGAACCAGTCAACAGGGCCCTAACCTGCTTTCTTTCTCTCTTGACTATACAATAGTTTTCACAGAGGTTTAGTCCTACTGTGAAAGACTTGTGTTAGACATTGGAAGGGTCTCTCAGAGAATTAGCACCAGGCCTTGAATAACAAGGGAGATGGTGACCTTTTGCCCCATCTGCTGAAAGCCCAGCCCTTCCCATGGCCAAGGAACAGAAAAAAGTTGGTGTGCACCCAGGTGCTGCACAACCCACGCCTCTTGGTTTCTCCCACACTTTGTTCCTGACACAGTTTAAACCACACATGATTTACATAGTATTTGGGGTTGAGAGAAAAGTACAGTTGTGGAACCAGGGCTCCCTGGCCTCTTAGGCCTTTGTTCCCTGCGCTGTAGGAGCCAGGCAGATGCAGCGCACTTTCCACTAGCAACAGGCAGCACAGTGGACTCAGCAGTGGCTGAACAAGGAGCCCCGATTAGGCCTATTTCCCAGCTACATGTCAAAGGGCAGTGAGGTGAGGTGAAGGTGGAAAAGTAGCGATTTTCAAGAAATATTTCCTCATGGAGACATCAATAAAACAGAAAGCAAACCAGGCGAGGGGGTCAGAAGACTCAGCCAAAATTCACTGTGTGACATTAGGCAGATACCTTAACTTTTCTGTTGTTTTCCATAAAACGTGGGCAACCTACCACTACCCATTCCAGGCTCTGAAAATCTAATGTCAAATTGTGGTGGAGAGTACTCTGAAAATCTGAAGTGTGACACAGACGTGGGGTATTCCTCCAAGCTGCACTTGAAACCACAGATAAAGCATCTGTTTTACAAATCATATACCTTTTATCCTTCCTGGCAGAAGTCATTAGCGACTTTCTTATTTTACGTCTATTTTCTTGCCTGCTGGTTTTTAAAGTTCATGAGAGATACTTACATATGTACATGTGGTGGCTGGAATCTGCTCTGGTTGATGTTGTAATGCGTGAATGCTTGGGTGGGGTTAGAGCTGTATTCATCCACCGTTATGGTAACTTTGCCTTGAGAAGGAATCCCATGTGCCATCCTTCCTCCCTATAGGCATGAGCAATTCACAACTTTCCGGAGCAAAGGATGGAAGCAGGCATGGTGTGTTTCAGCCAACCTCTGAACCCAAGGATCTACTCATCAATACTGCTGTGCGTTTCTGGAAAAAAAAATTATAAAATGAGAACAAAGAAAAAAAGAGGGCGTTCTAAGAGATGTCAAATGTGACACACGGCATGAAATTCGTTCAGGAAAAAACAATCTCAATACGTGTTGCTGCCTCGTGGATACAACCTTTCCCAACTCTCTACCCTGCAAGCACTTCGGAGTGGACATTCCACTCCACGTGGCACCACTGGCCGTTAGCAAATCATTCCGATGGCATTCAAACTAAGATTTCCTCTTTAATTAGAATTATGGCACTTACCGTGGATTACAGAAGGGCCATATCCACAGTTGCCATGGCATCTAACTATAAATGGTTTGTGCTCAAAGTGGGAGACTCTTCCAAGCCTTCCCTGTGAACTGGCGTATTTGGTCTAAACAAAGTTGGTGTCACATAATAACTGAAATCTCAATGTTTAACACAACCATAAAACGCAATGACAAGTGTAAACTCAAAATACTATGCTCGTAACAATCCCTGTGTGTACCTGTACTACACATATCACACATGCACACACCACACGTACTTTTTTCTTTCACGAGCAGCTTCCAAAACACATCCATACCCAATGCCTGGTACACGTACGCATTCCACTTGGGTGAAGAACTTTTGGGTAAAGCAAATCCTTCGTGCTAAATGCAGTATTTCTCAAAAACAGTGCAGCCACCTGGGGGGAAAGGCAAACACCTCCAGGCTGGGACCACCGCTTTGGAGGCATTCATTACCGCCCCTCCATCAGCTGGGAGGGAACAGTGAAGGAGGGCGGCCATTACACCTTCCGCCTGCCTCGTTCTTGCTTGCTGAAGCAGAATTCTCCACAGTTGGTTTCATACTTCTTTTCAGTTCCCACTAGTTTTGAATGTTCTTTTAAATGTCAATATATGATTTGCCGCACTGGGTTCAGAAATACGGCTGTTTACTTTTATGGCAGGTGTGGGAAGACTGAGGAACGCCCCTCCCTGCACGCAGGCCCGTTGCAACTGCCCAGGGCAGTGGAGAAGTGGCAGAGGACAGCGTGGTCCCCCCGCACAACCCCAGGGTAACCCACTCTAAGTGCTGCACATCGAAATACGACTGCCACGTGCACCATTAAGCTCTGGAGCCTTAGCTGCTATCACAAATAAAAATATTGAGAATAATAAGATTAGATTTGAATCTGGCATGAAACACCTTCAATATCAAGCAAAAGGCAGATGGCCTGCTATAGGCCATTTATTTTATTATTTTACAACCCAGGGCTTGTGTAGCCCTCCATATGCTAACTGGGCTAAGAAATTCCACAGCATTCTATTCAAATCATGGCCTTGTTCATCTGAGCAAAGCGAACCCAACTACACCCACCTTGCCCGCATTCCTCATGGACAAAGGCACTGCCAAGAGAGAATCCCTGGTGCACTGGCATTTTAAACAGTGTTGCTTTGGGTTCCTTTTCTTCTTCCTGACTTCATGGGAGGTAGGAGTCCTTTAAGCACCAGTTGATAGACAACCGGGTGAGGAGGATTAACGAAATTAAAATCTTTCCCTGCTCCTCTGATGTCAGATAGCTCTAAGAACTGCTTACACGTCATAATGTAGCAGTTTTCATACCAAGTTTGCAGCTGTTTCCTTAATTTCCCCCACAATTATATTTTACTGTTATTTTGCATAACAGTAAAACACAACACCTGCTTCAAATTGCAGTCCTGTTCTAAGTACTGTAATTCTCTTTTGAGACACAAAGTGCCGAGACACGACTGAAGCACACAACTGCGTAATTGCGCCATGCTGAAAAGTAAATACAAATGGAAACATCTTCCTGTTACAGAAAAGATTGTCATTAAAAAGAATGTTAGCCATCAAAGCACAGAGGGAAGAAAAACACACATTTTCAGACTGCAAGAACTTAAAAGTGTTTGCACAAATTAGAGAGTGATGTAAAAATTGCATGGCAATTCTTATGTTCCTGCCATCACAGTCCATTGTGTGAAACACAGAACGTTCAGAAGCAAAGGAAACGAAATTCACGTCTGGACCATTGTGACCTCTGAGTCACAATCTCAGCACCCAGTGCTAGAAACAGTTTAAATGTTTCTGGAGCAAATTCACGGATTTAACCAAAAATGGCCTAGAAATAAAACAGACATCCTCATTATGCAAATATCTATGCAATGACTTACAGGAGTTGGCCCTAGACCCTGCCTTTGGAAGCCTAGAAGAGACTGAACTTCGAAGGTGATCAATTCACATCCTAAATGGTCCACACTATTCTAAAGTCAGCGAGGGATTGCCTTTACTATCAAGTGAACATCTGTGCCTCTTTGCACCTTTGCCCCAGCGAGACAAACAGAACATCTTTTCATCAGCAAGCACAGGCCCCTCTAACTCTGAAGGGCTAAATGGGTAGCTGGGACCTCATTTGAATTCCTCTTAACCATGTTCTCTTTCAAATGTTTTATCAAAACAGTGCACCTGCAGCGTCCATCTTCTTTAATCTGGAGTCCTTTGAAGAAAATGTCAGACTGAGGCAGAGAGCCTCAAAACTTTCACAGGGACCTTACAGACAAGTCCAGAAAAGGCTTATTTTTTAAAAAATGCTATGCCCACCTTCACTCACATCATAAGGTGAGCATATCCTTAGAATACCAAACAACACATGGGAAAGACCTTTTCTGGGGCAAACTATCAGAGATGACACAACAGTCTCCCTCCCCAACTTGAGAAGTTTGTTAAAAGCTGGAAATGAGAGAGAGAGAGAGAGAGAGAGAGAGAGAGAGAGAGAATGATACACTGCAGAGAACTATCAAGCAGCTCCATCACCTTGCTTCACACATTTAGGCAGTAAAACCTCCCCAAAGATCAGATACTGGAGCATCTCTTCCTCGTCACACTTGCATTACTTTTGAATATAATATTTAAAGAGACCAGTATATATATTTTTCACTTTCATTTTATACTTAAACACATTTGCTCCAGAAAACAAAGGAACCCGGTACTAAATGCCAGGAATCCTGAAGAAAAATTAAAAGGGGGCTGACACTGCCAAACATTCATGCTGGTGCTAGTTTGATTTTCTATTTTAAAAAAATCATGTGAACACATTTTGCATTTCCTGGACAGCAACCATTTCTCCTGTCCCTGAAGCGGTGCAACGGACAATGTTTTTCCCCCAGCACTCTAGTTGGAAAACATTTTAAAGTCTGCTGGCAACGAAAGGATTAAAAGCTGAGGAATTAAATAACTGTCTCCACCTCCTAGACACCAGAAGTCCATTTCACCAAAAGTTTCAAAGCAACAACTCATGACCTCTCTCCCCGAGCACCGCATGTTACAGCCTATGAGAAAGGAGCCCTTGATTTCGTAGTTTAAACAAGAGTGCTTTTTTTATTCACTTGCCCTGAGAAGATAGCCCGACCGCCTAACCAGGCTGTGGAACTCGCCTGCTGCAACTCCACCAAATTGCGCTCTCTTCCCTCCGCTGCACTGATCGAGTGATCGTTCCACTCACGCCCTTGCTTTTTTATGCCCACCTCCAGTTACTCATCCCTATATCCCAGAGCGATGCTCACAAGCCTTCCCGGTGGCTACTCTACCAGGGTTTTGGGAAGGATGCACAAAGTTCCACGTGCCTCTCTGTCCACAGAGTGCCCTCCCGTCCGCCGCACTTACACCTGAACTTGTCTCCAGCACTGCGGACACCCGGGTGGCACATTCTTTGGGAGAGGAAGGGCAGGACTTTTCTCCTACGCCTCTGGCTGCGCGTAGTCTATATATGGTGGGGCGGGGGGCGCGGAATTCTCTACTTTGGATTGGTGTGTTTGTTTTAAATCAGGGGGATGGGGGCTTCACCAACTACACACACACACACACACACACACACACACGCACACACGCGCACACGCGCACACTCTCACACACGCGCGCGAGAGAGAGAGCGCGCGCGCGCGCACTCAAGCTCGCCCTGCCCTCCCGGCTCACGGCCGGCTAGTCCGGGCTACAGCTCCCCCTTCCTTCCTGGAGCACCAGTTCGCCTTACTCGCTTAGTCCCCGGTTGCCACTGCTGCCGCCTCTGCTGCCGCCGCCACTGCTGCCGCCGCCACTGCTGCTGGCACTGCTGGCGCTCGCGGGCCCCGGGCTCGGGTGGGCGCTTGTCTTTCTTTCTCTCCCTCTCCCCCAGCCCCGGATTGATTGATGACCACCGGCGACCAATGGCTCTGACACCACGCCATCCTCGCTGAGGCATCGTAGCCCCACGCGCCCCCGGCGTCCGTCTCCCGGGCGCGTTGGCATCCCCGAACCCTCTGAATGGAGCCCGCGCCCGGGGCCGCCGCTGCCCGGGTGCTGTCGGGCTGCTTCCCAGGAGCAACGGAGAAAGGAAGGGAGGGAGCCAAGGAGGGTTGGAAGGGGATGTAGAGGGCATGGTTCCCACCCCACCCCCCGCCCTTGGAAATCTTTTCTTTCACTTAAAGTTTTGCTTGTTTTTTTTTCCATCCTGACCTGTTTGTGTTTGTTTGCAACATCTCAAATCAATTACCGATTTTTCGTGACCCGAATTTACACTTAATTTGGGGTGTGTTGGGGGGAGGTAAATATGGTATAAATCTACTCCACTGGGACATCTCTAATTTCTTTTTTTGCTGGTGGATTCTAACCCCCTCCCCAATCTCCAGAAAAGTGCCCCCTCCACTTCCTTAGGCCGCAAGACCCCGGAATTCAAAGGCTTTACAAATATAACCCTGTTACATGTAAATAGCAAAGAAACTCCTGCCTCTCTCAAGAAATCCGGTGGCAACGGTTACTTTTTTCTCACCGCTCGTCCCCAGCTACCCAGCCCGAGGCACCAGCTCGTCCGCCCGCTGCAGTCATGAAGACCGAAGGCGGCAGGGAAGAGTGATGGGCTCGGGGACAGGGTGAGAAAAATCCCCGAGCGAGGGCGGTGCGCGAGCTAGCGGCCCCGGGGGCGCCGGTGGAGCGCAGCCCGAGCACAAAGCTGCGAGGCGCCTTCCTGGCCACCGCACCTCGCTCGGGCCGCCGCTGGCGCTCGGGGCTCGAGCCAACACAATGCACCCGGGCCTAGGCCGGGGCGGCTCGAACACGTAACCCTGGGACTTTCTAGTAAACAGCTCCCGATGCCCTCGTCCCCACCCCCATCCTCGCCGCCAGGCTTTTGCCACTGCCCCTCACCGGCACCCTTCCTCCCCTCCTAAAAAATCCCGGAGGAGGAGAGGGCGGGGACGTGGGACCCCGAGAGGTCGGGGGCCGAGGACTGGGGGGAGGGGAGAAGAGCAGAGGGGCAAGATGGGGAGTGGGAGAGAGACAGCTCCTAAAAAAGAATTCGCTTTCGCTCGGGGGTAAAAAATAAGCCCTTCTCGGGTTCTGAATTGCCCGGGAAGCGTCCGCTCATGTGAATGTAAGGGGCACCGGGGCAGCCGCGGTCCGCAGCCTCCGAGCCCCCAGCACGCGCCTCTGACAAGGCACCTCTCACCCGGGCTCCGCTTTGTGTGTGCATTTTTTTCCCTTCCTCTCGCGCTCGGCACCGGGCGCCCGGCTGCCTCCTCCCCCCTCCCCCGCCCTCCGCCTCCCTTCCCGGGGCGGATTACCTTTCCCGGACTGCGCTCCGGGTCCGGGGGATGCCTTCAGCGCCCAGCGAGCAGGCGATCCATCGTAGAGCGGCCAGAGCTGGCTAGAGGCGCGCTGGGGGCGCGCTAGGGCGGCGAGGGGCGAGGGCGGGCCAGAACCTTCGACCCCGAGGTCCCGCCGCGGGCTGGGGCCGAGGGGCGCGGTGCGAGAGAACCGCGGGGGGGCGGGTAGAAAGGACGGGAGCAGCCTGGATCTGGGGAGAGATCGAGCGAGGGGGCGAGCAGAGAGAGCGAGGGCGCGGCGAGCCGGAGGGAGCGGTGCAGTGACAGGGACTGCCACTGGGGTCAAAGGAGCACAGCTCCAGGAAGCAGGGCGGCAGAGGCGCCGCTCCGTGCGCGCTCCCCGGCGGGACCCCGCGCCCCCGCGTGCCCCTCCTTCAACCCCGGCCCACTCGAACCCCGCCGGCTCCCCGAGGCCTGGGGGTTGCGGGAGGAGGAGGGAACTGAGGGCGAGGACGTCAGATTGCTGGTGCTCCCAGGTCAAGCAGGCAGCAGGAAGCTGAGCTGCAAGTTCATCATCAGGAGTGTGACCAGCGTAAAAATGATAGGGGATCGGCGAGGGGGTGCTACGGAATCCCAGGACAAATAAAGGGAGTTTTCCCTCCAAACGGGCGTCTTTTGCAAAAAGAACACCCAGGCCTCCCACCCACCGACCTGCCAGGCGCTGTCTGGAGTCCTGGCACAGCTCCAGGGCGCAGAACTCGCTGCTGGGGCTAGGCGAGAGGCTCGGGCACTGAGCTCAGACCAAAGAAGGCT
Source organism: Sturnira hondurensis (assembly GCF_014824575.4). NCBI lineage: Eukaryota > Metazoa > Chordata > Mammalia > Chiroptera > Phyllostomidae > Sturnira > Sturnira hondurensis. The sequence goes on from NW_028075269.1 coordinate 8,263,070, forward strand.
ACCCTGGGTCCCCTCCCATCTACTGAGCTTAGGCTTTCCTGGGGGAGAGATATGCTCCTTTTTCTCAAGCCTTTCACCTCCCAGATACGTACAGACACACGCACACCCTTTCTCTCTGCTATGTTGTTCCTAAGAAAGAAAAGGCCAGTTCAACCGATAATTTTTTTTCCCACCTCCATGAATTGAAGCCGATTCAGGATAGACAGTTGAAGAGAGTCAGACTGTAGTTTTCACTTTTGTCTTTGGGGTACATTTCCCCAAAACGATAAACCCTTCGGAAACATTTTGAAATTCAAAGTTTGTCCCCTTTTTTCTGCTACTTTGGTTAATGGGGAAAAAAGTTTTTCAAAATTGCATGCAAACAACGTAAAGAAAGGCAAAGCCACTGAAATGCTAGGAGACAAGAGACAAGAAAGAGAAGGCTCTTAGAAAACTTGGTTGGCAAGGCTGTCTGTGAAAGATGAGGTGGCCCTGTGATGTTATGCCATTGTCAGAGCAGAAGGATTTGGACGGCAACCAGATCTAATTCCTTTCCAGGAGTCAGACTCAAAGATCTAGCCATTCTCCAAAGGGAAATCCAATGGTGTGTGAGAGAGAGAGAAGTGTGCAAAGTATGCTATGTGACAACTGACTAGACATGCTGGCTGAAATTATATCCCCTAAAAATAAAAAGGAGCCATTTCAACCTGGTCTCTGGCCTCCATGCTGAGACTAATTGGTTTCCAGGGTCTGGGGAGGAAGGGAGGGAGGCTGGTAGGAGCTCCTATAAAAAAAAGATCAAACGGAATTCACTCAAAAATATTTCCCTTTTACAATAGGCTTTCCTGGCACTTGAATTTTAAGTAACCTATCTCTTATGACTGGGCTGAAATGAAGGGGGAAATGGTCTTGCTAATGTATTTATTTTGTTGTACAATATGCCTAGAGTGTCGGTACTTGTCAAATGCGCTAGGATCAAGGGACAGTGACTGCCCTTGCCCAGAACAAATCGCAGTGAGAGGCACTGACATTAAAGAATGCCAAAGATGGAGTGGGGTACTTTCTCATTTTGTTTTCATTCTCCAGCCCAGTCACAAACACTGACCAGAATCATGTTTTTGAAGAAATGCTTAGATTTGTTTCCCGTATTCTGTGAGTTAGTCTTATACTCACTCCTCTTATCTAAATGTTTGGAATTTTTAGACTGATTTAGGATGATTTAATCAGTTGGAAAAAAATTTAGTGCCAGCCAAAATAACTTGTGCTGTTTTCTAACTTTTTCTTTCTTTCTTTCTTTAAAAAAAAAAACCCTCACTGCTAGTCAAAATAGCCAAAGTAGTTTGTACATGATTCTAAATCTATGTGCACACGGACAATAAATAACAAGGCCTTTTACTTTAGTGACACATTTTATAAGATGTAATTCTATAAAAAAATCAATTGAGTGATCCTTTACAAAGGTGGTGAAAATGTGTATATCATTTTGCTGACTGGGGAAAAATTTGAGTCAAAAAAGCCTAAGTTGTAACTTGTACTATAGGAAAAAGTTAGCTTCTACCATGTCCCTGCTGATCAATTATCCACTGAGAGAGGTAGTGGCCAAGCTGTATCAGTGTCCTGAAATTTTATTTCCATTAGGCTATCAAAAGAAAGAAGCTGGAGAAATGTAAGTGAATTTCAATAGCAAATCAGGAACAAAAGGAATTCACTTTTCAAATAATTCTCATTACACAGATTTGGACATATTGCATTTTGTTAAATCATATTCCCCACCAATGTAACTACTACACTAAAAGCTTGTTTTAAAATGATTGGATGTGAACCATGTCTGTCCCCTGACATCAGCTTTGAAACACTGAGCCTCATTATACCAAATTTTAAATGCTAAAGGCTGGCACTTTTTAAAAAAGATAAGGGAGCCTATAAGCTCCATTTTTTTTGTTATTGTTGGTAAATGCAATTTTTATTGTTTATGATGGAAAAGAAAAGAAGGATAAAAATCAAATGCTAAGTTTATGATTGTCTCTATGCAAATACTACACATTTTTTTCTTTAATGGAATGTAAATCTGGACCCTTTCCTCAGTGATTTCATTGAAGGAACTGGCAAATATGCCTCCTGATAGCCTGCTGCAGTGTCTTTTAACATATCTTTATGGAATGTATTTCGGGAAGCAAATGAGAGAGAGGAACCTGGGAGAACCTGAGGTGGAAGCACAGAAAGTGAACCCTGCTTCCTGTGAAAACTCAGTACTGTCTTTGGAGGTGGCTTTCGTTCTTCCTATCACAGGCTTTTCAATAATTCAGGGATACTTGTGTATAATCTAAAACTTGGTTCAATGGTGGGATTCTTCTTCAGAAAAAGAAATTCACTAAACTATTGCCATTTCACTGAGCAATTACATTGAAACTGTATACACTAGTCTAACTCTAGGAACAAACAGCAACTATCATCCCTGTTTTTTTTTCTTTAAATTGTTGGCATTTTTATCATTTTCTTGCAAGGCTAAGATAAACCAGAGCCTGTTAGCAGAACTATTCTTACGATGCCATTTGAAAATAATTTGAGTCAGTAAGCACCTTTATTCTAAATTTCTACCATATTTACATTTTTAATTTGTTTCCAATATTTTCATCATAGCCCCCTGAAGTTTAAGAATGTATCTTACATTCCTTTGTATACTTCATTTCCTATGTGCTTTGCAAATAGTAGAAGTTTGGAAATATTTGTTAAACAATTGTATGGGTCAATCAGTGAGAAAGTGAGCAAGAGAATGTATGAGTGAAAGAGACAATTTACACAATGAAGGAAAATCCATACCAGATAGGTAGAGATGGAAGTGATCATGAGACCGGTGCTGGAAAGTAAGAGCTAAGTAGCTTCCATGGAGTTCAAGTAGCACATTTAAAGCAGTTTGCTAGTATCTTCAGAGACAAGAAATCATGCATAAGACTGTTTCAGAAGCTGGTTTTCTCATTAAAAAACTGAAAATCGTTATATATCACATCCGTTTAAAGGAAGCCTTCTTTTTGAATACAGGAGGAGGTAAAAAAAAATCCTGAGTAAAATTTTTAGTTTCAAATTTACAGGAAAATGTATCAAGATATAGTTTCAAGAGAAACTTATGTGATTAACCCGATTTTTTTGATAGACCCTTTTTTGAAGTCCTTACAATAAATGTATAAGTGTTTTTTTCCCTTGTATTAAAATTTTCTGTTGGTTAACTAATAATGTTTCTAGCTAGGTCAGAGTCAGAAAGCACTAGAACTGATGAAATTTCATTTCATACAATAAGTTACATAGGTACTATTTTACAAAGACTAAGTTTGATCCAGCTTTGCCAGCAGCTTAAAGAATAAACATGGAAGGACTGAAAATCTGCAAATTTTACAAAATGCTCACAAATTCTTACCATACATACTAACCAAAATCTAATATGCATCAACAAATCAGACAAGTATCATTTATGCAATAATAATTTTAATCATTAATTTTAAAAATTGAACAAGATGGTAAGCATGTGCTTGTTTTTCATCCAAGGAAGTGTGTGTTCATTGAAGTAAAAGCCAAAGTAATCTCTTGAAAGATGGGCAGTGTGGAAAATCCATAATCACCTGATTAAAGAAAACGTATGTGGGAGTTTTCAAGTTCAATAACTCAATTTGACAAGATATATCAATATTTTGAGTAAGCAATACATAATGTAATATTTCTTGTCAGCAAAAATAAATAAAAGAATGGCCACTTTTAAAAAAAAAATTGAGTTTGAGAGACTAGTCAAATCTAAAGCCCCTTTTTTCCCTCTATATTGTTACCGTAATGGTTCTGTTATTCAACAAATATTTTTGACCCTCTGCTCTGTGCCAGGCAGAGTACTTAAAACCATGTTGATGGTCTAATGAGGAAAAAAGCAGAGTTTCCCCTCGAGTATTATGGAGTGTGTAATCTCATGAGCCTTGGGAGACTGACTTTTAATAATCACACAACTAAATAAAAATTATATGCATGGGAAGGAGAGGCACCTGGTGCAAACAGACGCACACACACTAAATAGGGGGACTTTTTCTCCTGTGAGATTGAGTGAAGACTTCCCTGGTGGAGGAAAAGGATACAAGGGTGTTGTAGGAAAGAGAAGGAATGTGGCGAGGTGCTGAGTGAGGAATTGCACTGTGCGTGCGAGGGAGTCGAGATCTGGATCTGCAGGCAGGGGCCGGAACTGAAGTGCCAAGTTCTAGACCTTTGAAGGTCAGAGCTGAAGCTCTGCTCAAGATGTTTGACTTTATCCTGAGGGCAATTGGAAGCTGTTTAAGGATCTTAAGTAGAAAGGCTAACAAGATTAGATTTGTGTTTTGAAAAGGTCACTCTTCTCCCAGCGTGGAGAATGGATTTTAGGGGGCTAGAGCGAACACTGGGAGGCCCTTGGGGGGCTGTCATAGTCACTGGGTTGGAGGTTACAGGAGTCTTCAACAGAGCAGTGTAGAAAAGTTGAGACATGGTAGACATGAGTGGATTTGAAATTTGAATACATTTTATATAATAAAAACAAAGACTTTAAAAAATCAGAATCTAGAAATACTGGCTAAAAGCATGATAGCACCCAGGCAGAGGTGGTGGGAACCATACTTACCTGGTGGTGACTTCCTTGCTGAAACCCTTCATTCCACTCGTAGGCACGCCTTCCCCTGTCTCCGAACCACCTATATTCTGTCCCGTACACACCTTTGGAGTCTCATTGTGTCATGAAAAACTGCAGTATCAAATACAACACTGGCAAAATGTCACTAACCTAGCTTTTTTCAAATACGCACATCCTAAAACTTTATTCCCTTCTTTTTGGCCCACATACGGACCTGTTCTTATTTCATGCAAAATATAAATCCAGTATAAATCCAAAAATACATATAAAATGTATTTTTGTTTTCCTTTAAAGGTTTTAGATGCTACAACCATTTCATGTCTGTCCTCATCAGAACTAGTTCGCCTGCATTTATGTAATATTCCAAATAATATTCTAAGGGATTCTTAACAAGTGGTTGTTGTTTTTTTAAGTGGAATCTTCAATGAAACAGATATGCTCTCAAAGAAAATACAGAGACACTGACTAAAATAAAAAATATTGTTCCTTTGCTTCAGGGTTTCCCCACATGGACCCAATCAGCCTTCACAAGCCTGCTATAAGAAAGAAATTCTATCCCTGGCTGGTGTAGCTCAGTGGATTGAGCAGGGGCTTGCGAACCACACAATCGCAGTTCGATTCCCAGTCAGGGCACATGCCTGGGTTGCAGGCTGGTTCCCGGTTCCCGGCAGGGGACGCATGAGAGCCAACCATACATTGATATTTCTCTCCCTCTCTCCTTCCCTTCCCCTCTAAAGATAAATAAATAAAATCTTTAAGAAAGAAAGAAACTCTAGTTGTTGGGCCCCTTATTGGTACAAGCTACATCACTATGGCCCCACTTAGCAACTCAGCCAAGAAAAGATGTGATGGAAGTATGGACAAACATTTTATGACTTCTCCAATGGCATTCATATTTTCTAACTTTGCCCCTTTCTTGGCATTTCTGCATTTTGAAGGTTCCATCAGTTTCTTCTTCTGTGCTCGTGATTCCCCATAGTAACCATCTATAAACAAATAAAAATCTTCGCACAAGAGAACAGCTGAATAGCCAAGATTTAGGGCACATGGTTTTTACTAGGCACTAAAATAAAAGGCAAGTTGACTGGAGGGGAGTTAAAAAAGCACAGCATTATACAAAAATTCTTGTTTCACACTTAGCACAGAAGGGACTTTAAAAAGATAAGTTTTTTTCTATTCAATTTTTCCTTTTTCTAATCCTTATTCTGTGGAAATTAGAAAATACAGATAAGCAAAAATAATTGGAAAAAGTAGCTGGAATTTTATTACTCAGAAATATCCACTGTTAACCTTTTGTTGTATAGTTTTTCCAGTCTGATGTAGTTTACAAAAATGGAATAAAATTTGAAATGCAGTGAAGTGTGTAGTGTAGTAACTGAGAACAAAGCCAGGCTGGAATCCCATCTCTTCCCCTACTATCCGAGTGCCCTGGGTAGGTGGCTTAAATCTTTAAATGTGCCTATTGCTACAAGGGTGAAATGAGTTAAATTTTTTAAAGAACTTAAAATGATGTCTGATACATATCAAGTTGGTATACAGTATTGTAATCCACTTCTCAATCTTTGTGATAGAAAATGAATACACACTCACTGTAAATAAATTAAATGCAGAAATCCACTAAGAAGTAAATCTCTCCTCTTTCTCCCTCATCTCCCACCACCTATATAAACTATTCTCTCAAAGGAATGGAAGACCTCGAACATCTTTCCATGTCCTTAAACAGCTTTCTATGGCTCTGTAGATGACAATATCCATGAAAAGAAGTGCTGTGGATGTTAGAAGTTTAGAATGTTCGAGGTTCTGTATTCCATTTCAGATACTGGACACATCGTACAATCATAGAGATGACTTTAGACGATGCTCCCTTAAGAATTCAGCAGCCCTTCAACATATTAAGAAAATCCTTCTGATATTCATGTTTATGGAAATGATTGAGTTGCTCTCTGCAAAACCCAAAGATTTGCATTTCGTTTATTGTCAGTTTATTAATTCCCCCTTTTTTGAGGCGTGAGCGATGTTCTAAGAAGCAAATTAAAGACTTCACAGTTTGCTGGCTGCTGTCAGTTTTGGGTTATTTATGCTGTTTAAATTCATAAGCAAACAAGTAAGCTGATGGTTTGTTGGGAATTGGTGACTAATTGATACACCAATTGTTGATATAGCATTTATTTGCATACTTCAGAGCTGCCAGGACTCTATAATAAGCCCTAGTCTGTAGCATTTATTCAACAACAGGAGGTTCGAGGGGTGATGGCAATAACATGGGGAAGTTGTAGAACTTAAAGAAAAGAGGATTTAAGAAATTTTTGGAACTTAGCTGTTCTTTACCAAAGTGTGTGGCTGCTGCTTTGCCACCAGCCAGATATTAAGTATATGGAAATGTACATGGCCAGTGTTTATTTTACCATAAGATTCGTGCATCGGAATGAAATAGTCTGTGGTAATCTTCAACCTCCATCATGCACGCAGGTTAATGTAGTTAAACAACTATGAGTGTGTTTGGGTGTCAGGAGGCTGGCCTGGCAGATGCTAAGATTGTCATTTCAGAAAAGGCTGGGCTAAGAGAAAAATGTTCTCTACAGCGGCTAGTTAACTGGTATCTGAATTTCCTGTTGGTAAACAGGTCCTTGCATGTCTTTGAGGCATATGGAAATTGATGGTGAGAGTGCCTCGTGCAACTCGAAATATAGTTTGATAAAAACTGAAGCAGTGAACTGTGAGAAACTGTTAAACCAGCCTCATCAAACAGGGCTTCGAAAATAATGGAACAGCACTATTAACCCTTTGTGAGTAATATTGGGTCAAAATGAGGAAAGCACATGGTACGTACAAAAAGTTTAAATATATGAGCTCATGCTCTTTTTAATTGCTATTGTTACAAAGACCACTCCAGGGGCCTCCACCCAGACTCCTTTCCATTTATCTCTGAGTAGACGATGACATCACGTCCCCTGTAAATTACTCAGACTCAGGGGATGGAATTGGCTCCTGCAACAGGCAATGCCATGTTTGGTGTTGGCACAGTGCTTCAAGCCTCTCTCCACATTATCCTCAAACGAAAAAGAACATTTGAGGGTGGCCAAATGATTTTAAAAAGTTTTTTCCTTCTAGACTTTAAGCACTCAGAAAATATGAAGGACAAAAATAGAAATGCACCATAGGTATAATCATAAAACGTCACAGAAGGAGGAAACTTGAAAAGCGAAAAACACTCCCGTCCACGGAAGGAAGGCTGGCAGTTTGCGGAGTCGTTAGAAGTCATTCCACACGGGCTGAGCTTGAGGAAAAGTCAGAGGTTGCTTTGTTCTTGACTCTGAGTGAAACCAAATCCCACCCAGACTCTGTACAAAGGCAACCCGGTCTGCCTCTTTCTTGCTTGGTGTATGCCACTGAACACGCATCCACGACTTATATTCAGGGAAGGCTGTGATTCTGTCTGTACGAATCCATGTCTCGGGCTGGCAACACGCCTAAGCTCAGTCGAAGAGGGGGGGGCAGGAGCCTGCCTCTTCAAACAGGCTAGAAAATTTGTACCAAAAGATCACAGGGCGACAGAGACAGCTGGAAAACTTGGAGCTGGGGCTCTGATGTTCCTGCCAGTGTGCGCCTAATGCAGAGGGAATGTGGAGGATAGATTGAGAGTCGTGTATGTTGTTTAGTTCCTCGGCATTGTACGTACCCAGAGGTAAAATGTAACAATTTAAAAGTAGCATTATTCTGTACCATAACACAAAAACCCTTGCTGTGCCAAAGAATTAGTACATCAGAATCCAGCAACAAGTTTCTAATAAAATAACGCGAACACAAAGAAAAAAGCGTGAAGCAGTAACTCCAAACTTAGTCAATAAAAAGGTGAGGTGTCTTACTAATGCCCCCTTAATAGTTCTTTGGAAAAATAGTCCTAGCCAGAATTTTTACATACATACCGAGTTTTCTGTAAGATGGCTTAAAATGCTTGGTACACAAATGTTTCCGAATTAGTGATTTTAGGACATTTGTGCTTCTACAGGAATGTGTATGATTTTTCTTCAGTTTCAGTAGTGGTTTTATTTATAATGGAGATGTGATTTTTCTGCATCATCTCTATTTGAAGAAAACTTTTCATTCAAGGTGCTGCTATTCAATATAATTCTGGTCAAATGAAGGATGTCACCCAGCCCTGAAACACTGTCTGGAGAGTGAAGGTCACTGAAAGTTGTATTGAGATGTGTTGAAAGTCTCCGGGGTCCGTGCCGACTCAGGCCTTGTTTTCAGGCTCTGGCACTCCGTGGCCTTTGACAGCCATGAAGACAAGCAAGACCAGACAGCTCTCACCACACGGCCGGTGGTCACGAAGAACAGCCCACGGAGACACGGGCCACTGAAGAGAGCAGCCCCTGGACGAGAATCAAAAGGGGAAAAGGCGTGGAAATGGAGTGTGTGTTTATCTGTGTGTGTGTGAGAAAGAGAGGGACAGCGAGGGGCAATATTTGAACACTGAAGGTAAAAATGAAATCCTGAGACATATCAGTGGTTGGGCTTACAAGCATACATTTTCTGTTCTCTTTTATCTCCAACAACTTTACTAATGAAAGAGTTTAAAAGCATAGATGGTCAACCTGACAATTACATTTTTAAAATCTTCTAGAACCTTTTGGCATCTTTGGCAAATTGGCCAAAATTTCCAGAAGGGGGAGTGGAATATTCCTAGAAACAACCGACTTATTCTCTTAACTTCATTATTCCTTTTAACATTTTTGTCTTTAATAAAGCCACATCATATTCTACATACTAATTATATCATTCACCACTTTTCTAACATGTCTTTTTTTGACATCCATGTGCTCTTACATTAAAATTCTTCTCTTTTTAGGGTGTTTTGATAATAGAGTGATATTTATGGAACATACATTTTTATTTAAAACGTGTACACATGCCCTGTAACTTTAGGGAAAAAAAAACAGGATCAAAGTACTCTAAACACATATACACATAAACTCCTGCACACTTAATATGTAAATTCTTTAAGCAAGCTTGGTTCAGATAAAATCGTAAGCTAATATGTAGCTAAGCTTCTAGCCTGCCATTCTCTCACCGCTCCCCTACCCCCACCCTTGGTTTTCCAAATAAGCAGCAGGCCCTAAGGGCTCTTTGAACTCACTGGAGTGTTTAGTGCCAGCAATCATTGGCTGGTGTAGCTTATCTTTTCCTGGTATTTCTGGGTGATTTAATAGTGCAGGCTGGACGAGGGAATGAAAACTTCTGGGTATGTTTCTGGAAGCCTTGCGCTCCCACTGCCATCTGTGAGAAGCCGAATAACCTCTCTCTGCCTCGGCTGTTTTCTTCAAATCGCGTCTGCCTTGCAGCAGTGGAGAGAAGCTGATACAATAGTGGGAGTCGTTCAGAGGGCAGCAGAGTCGTCTTCTGAGTCATGCAGGTGTGTCTCGTAATTAAGTGATGAATAAGAACCAACCTCTTGATGGTGATATTAATTTAATATCCAACATTAATGTGACATTGAATTGCCAAGGGATTAATAAAACAGATCTTTACTTGGTTAGATTGGGATTCTTTAGTTATAAGTAATAGAATCTGACCCTGGCTAAGATCAGCAACAGAGAGTTTATTGAAAAGCAACAGGATTGCATCAACCGGAAGGTTTGGGGTGGGGGATTACATTTTCTGGAAATGATTGCACCCATATATATTCTGTCACAAACGTTCTTCCAGTATGATGCTGACTGTCCTCTGTGGAGAGGTGGTAGGTCTGCGTTCTTTATCTTTGAATGTGGGTGGGCGTTTGCAGTGTTTCAACCGAGAATGCTGCAGAAGTGACCTCACAGGACCTTGGAGGCTGGGTCGTTAAAAAGGGCTTCTGCATGGATCTTTCTGGAAGGGTGGATCTTCGGATCCCTGAGCTGCCACATAAGAAGTCTGGCTACCACCTTGAGCCCCCACGCTGGATAGACCATATAAAGATTTGGAGAGATGCCTGAGTAACCCCATCTGTTCCAGCCCCGAGCTATTCCAGTCCTCTCTGACCAGGTGCTAGACAAGTGAGCAAGCCTTCCAGCCCTGTGTCTAAGCCACCCTGAGCAAAAATGATAGAGGGGAAAGAACCCCACCCTGCTGAAGCCTGCTCAGCCTGCAGTCTTCAGCAAAAGAGATGTTGTTATTGTTGCTTTAAACCGTTACATTTGAGTGGATTGTAACAGCCATAGTAACTGCAACACTCGGAAGGAAGCAGGAATTGAGGAGCAAGGAGCTGGGAACTAAAAACTAGAGAAATGTCTTATAGTGTTAGTAATGTGGCTGTGTTACTGCCACCAGGGTGGCTCACCTCCAAATGTCTCTTCTACCCTGTGTCACTTGCTTAAGAGTCAAAATCCTGGAGAGTACATCCCAGGACCAACATGAGACTGTAAGTGCACCTCCTGCCTTCTCTGAAGTGATGCAGGAAGGATTTGCTAGGAAGGGCCCCCAGCTGCTGCTGAGACTCCCCCGTGGGGAGGCAGGCACCTGGACTTGTCGCCCCCACCAAGACTGTTTAGCACAGGGCAAGGACAGAGAGTGGAGTGTTTTTCAGGACAGCAAATAGATGACAGAGGTCTAATAACAACGAGTGCACTCAGACCGTATTTCACCCTACTCCAATAAATAATTTTGTTCAGTTACAGTATCCTTGAATACAAATGATTTACAAGTAAAATGTATGTCTTGTCTGCTAAATGTGTTTTGCAATAAAGTTATTGAAATCGTCTTCAAGATAAAGTAATTAACTAGGATTAGAAGACATTAGGCTCCTTCTTTCCTTCCTTCCTCCCTTCCTTCCTTTTTAAAATGATTTTAAATAATTTAGTATGTTGCACTCAGTCTACAAAATATTCACAAACATAAGACAAGAGCCTCCAGATTACAAAAAATACTCAGAGCTGCCTTCAACCTTTTTTTTTAACAAGCTGGAAGAATAAAGAATAAATTAATAAAATACTAAAAAATTGTCAGGGCCATTGTTTCTCGAACCATAGTCTTTTCACACTCGTGTTTCATCTGTGTGGAGTGTGGCAACACACACGTGAGGGTGCACACACATGAAACTGACTGTCACTTTTCCTCAAATATACTGCTCCATTCCTTGAAGAGGGCGAGACTCGCTGACTGACTGGATCTGAGTTTTATTTGACTGAATGGAAAGGTCGTTGATCCAGTGGATTCCTTGGATAGAAAATGTAAAGGATCATTTTTCCCTGCTGTCATTGTTCAGGCAAAAAATTGTTTTAGTTATTTAACAGGAGACAGTGTTCCCTTTTAAACTATGGTACCCACAGTGGCAAGAATGACTCTTCATAATGGAGATTTCTCTGTAATTTTACACAGGAGAAATAAAGACAGTCTTTAAACTAGGATGCTTTCTTTTTGGTAGAAAAGACATTTCTAGAAGACTCGTGACTTTCCCAAAGACTTAAATCAGATTCTGTATATTTAGACACAAAATATACTAAGACAAGGCATCGCTGCTAAGGGGGTTTATTATTTTCTTGAACTTGCATAAAAAAAGACTTTGAAATATAACAAAATATGAGGAATTCAAGCCCAATTTGGGGAGTCTTACAGAGCTTCAGGTTTTATTAGTGAAATTATTTTCTAGAGAGTAGACAGATGTAAGATAGATACCTAGATAGATGTAGATACAGATGAAAGTTCCTCAGAAATAGGGAATTCCAAATTTCTGGGTTTTAGTGTAAGTGATTGTCTTTCTCCTTCTTTTTCACTACATCTGCTCTTCTTTTTTAGCTTGATTTGGCCAGGGACACGGGTAAAATAAGGGAAGTGCCTTGAGTGTGGAAAAGAGGTGTGCAAGGGAAAGGCCTTTATCACACTATACAGTCCCTTACTGTTGTTTTTCACTACTGTGTGGAAGCAAGATTTCTCGGCCTCACTCAGTGTGACTGGCACTCAGGCTGGGAAATTTTTGCTGTGGGCATGTTGCGGGAGCTGGCCTGCACATCGCAGGATGCTTCGCAGCATCTCTGACTTCTTACCCAGGAGCCACTAGAAGCAACTCAGTACTGTTTTTAAATTGTGATCAAATACACAGGACATAAAATGACCATTTAAATCATTTTTAACTGTGCCGTTCAGTGGCATTAAGCACATTCACACGGTAGTGCAGCCAGGGCCAGCACCCATCTCCGGAGATGACGTATATTTCCCTAACTGAAACTTCACATTCGTTGAAAATGACTTGCCTTCCCCACCCTCAGCCCCTGGAAACCTCCATTAGACTTTCTGTCTCTGTGAATTTGACTGCTCTAGATACCTCCTATGGAGAGAATTGCACAATATGTGTCCTTTTGTGGCTGGTGTACTTCACTTGGTGTGATGTCTTCGGAGTTGATCCGTGTTGTACCATGTCGGAATGTCCTCCCTTTTTAAAGACTGAATAATATTCCATTGTATGGATATACCACCATTGTTTATCCACTCATCTGCCCATGGACACTTGGTTTGCATGCACCTTTTGGCTACGGTGAATAGTGCTGTTGTGAACACAGGTATACAAATGTCTGTTTGAGTTTCTGCTTTTAAGTCTTTTGAGTGTATAGACAGAAGCTGGGTGAAATGTCTGTAGACATTGCCAAACATCCCTTGCAGGCAAAATTACCCCAGGTTAAGAGCCACTTGTGTAGAGAAACAACCTTCTTTGAACAGTGATATTTCCACAGAGCTGAATCGTGGACTTTTATGTTTAGAAGGAACATCATACGCCGTCTTGTTGGGTGAATCATCTCTACCTTACACTTGGCCACTAGCAGTGCTTGGGAGCTCAGTCACCTCTAAGGCCACCTCCAACTCTCCCCATCAGTTCTTCTCTCCTTCATCTCCTGTAGTCCACTGGCTCCTTCCCATCATGCGACAAACCTGTTCGTGTCTCTGTACCCTGTATCTTCCGCCTTGTAGTCACCAGCAAAATCCTAATAGAGTCATGGATAGAACTTCAACTCCCATTTTTTCTTTAATCAATTAACATGTGAAAATGCTTTTAACATAATCGCCAAATTGCAAGATTCAATCACTTCTTTTATCATTCTTCTTGACATCATCATAGCAATATCCAGTTTAATCTGACTCAACCCTCCAGTATGTCATTTATGCAATAAGCGTTGCTTGTACCTACTACATAGCACCGTGCAGTAAAGATTTTATTAACTTTTGTCCCTGGTTCCTGGAAAGTAACCTCTAAACCCTTGGAATTTCCCAAGTGCTAGGGGCAGTCTTCACGATGTGCCCCTCGGATTGCACTTGAAAGTGTATACTGACAAGAAGACCCTGTGCGGGTCCCCAGATGGTTTGGGAAAATGTCAGGGGACTCAGGACGGTGGCCGGCCATGCTGGAGAGACCAACCATGTGAGTCGACTTTGGGACTTCGAATCTGTGATACATGCCTGACCTCTGAGGAGGAAAATGGGACTGGAGACTGAGTCCCATGGGCAGCAATTCTGCCAATCCTGCCTGCATCAGAAAATCCTGATTAGAAACTGTGGATGCTGAAAAGTTCAGGTCAAATTCCTTGGTTGGCAAATACTCCGTGTGTTGGCACACATTATTGTGCTAAGAAGGTAATGTGCCTCCTGGGGACAAGGAAACTACACATTTGGGACATTCTATGTGCCTCTCTTTTTGGCTGGTTCTGATTTCTATCCCTTTGCTGCAATGAAACTACAGCCATCAAGCAGAGTGCCTTCCTAAAGATGTAAGTTGTTCTAATGAATCACCACACCTGAGTAATGGGAAATTTTGAGATGTAGCCAGCAGGTCAGAAATGAGTGTGGCCCCGGGGACTCCCGAATTGGTGGCTGGTGTCTGTGGTGAGGTAAGTCTTAGGAAGGAGTGCACCCTTAATCTGAGAAGTTTGGCTTAGGTCTTGGTAGCTAGTGTCCGAAGGCATTGCAATCACTCTGAGACACTCTGCAAAACCATGTTGAACAAACATTGTTTCCTAGCTTCATGAAACATAGAGTAGAGAGAGAAATTAAAATACAACCAGAAAAACAAACATAGAAACTCCTCTGGCTACAGATAAGTTAAATTTCCAATGACTATTTATAAGTCTATTTGTTTCCACGTCCAAAAGGATTCTTCTGTACCAGTGATGAACATATGCACATCAATTAATGTTGGGTTTCACTTTATTTCCATCATAATCTCATGCGTTAATTAGTAGTTTTCATCGTTCTCCCTGCTTGTATATTCATTGGACATAACGAGATTAATAATGCTCATAAAACACCTCAAAATTAAGCACAAACATAGCAAGCACTAGAGAAGAGAGGAAATCCAAACAAAATGGCTAGGATAAAAATGTCTGTACCTGGCCACTCTGTCCCCAGTCACTGGTGAGCAAAACTGATTTGGCTCTGTTCCAGGACCAAGCTTTGTTTATGCGAATGTCTATGCATTTAAGTTGAACTTCACAAGCAGAGGATATATACACACACATGTATATGGATAAATAGGTGGCTCATTTAGGTGGAAGCTTAGGGAAAGCTCAACACCCTGAAGGTCGAACAAAAATTAGGCAGAGTGGGGAGAGTACCGTGGGAGGGAGGAAGGAGCTGGGCACACTGACAGCAAAGGTGAGTCTACGCAGGGAGCGTGTCTGGGAGTGAGGACACACTTCGGGGAAGGAGTCTGCCTCTGCAAACGGCCACCAAAGGCTCAAATGTCAGAGGGTGCTGATGGGTGATGTATGTTTGGGAAGATGATATGCCTAACACTGGAAAATGTGCCAAAGTGGAAAAGATACCCGGCTGGGATGTAGACTTTTCGGGGAATATAGGTGTGTGTGTGTGTGTGTGTGTGTGTGTGTGTGTGTGTGCTTGTGTTTGTGATTGCTTGTGTATGAGTGGCTTAGAGCTATAATAATGTGGGGCTAATCACAGGGAGAAATCCACCATGGTTAAATCAGGACATTCCATGACGTATTTTCATTCATATTAACAGCTACACTATTGGGTATTATTGTTGTTAATCAAGTTTAAATAAGAGAAGGGACTATGTTTGAATGGTTAGATTGGGTTTTGAACACAAGCAGCATAGCTCCAGAGCCCTCTCAGCTACCTTGTTTCTAGAAAACATGCCCGGGTCAGAGCTCACCGAAGCAGGAGGCGCATTCTCTCCGCCACCACATAGAGGGCCACTTGTGGAAATGAGAAGGCTGCCTCAGCTCCAGCCTCCAGGCAGCAGGGGCTGTGAATTGCTCCCACACCCGACTCTGAGCTAGGTGCCCAGCCTTGGGACTCGTGGGCAAGGCGATGCCGTAAAAGACTTCTGAGGATGAGCAATCGACATCAGAGCAATGAGTTTCTTTAGAAGACTTGACTTCACTAACTCAAGTGAAGGGGATTCGGCTTGTAGAGTGATACTGGAATATTAGTACCAAGGGGCCTGAATTTCAACACATGGCTGGCCGAGTCCGGGGGACTCTGGTCTATGAAATTACTCGGCTCATCTTTGCGTTTCACGTCCATCGTGGCGTGAGTGCGGCGGCTCCAGTCCCGAGCCTTCCATGTGCGAAATGATGCCACTGCTTTCAACTAATGTCACTTCTTCTAAGTTTCTTTTCATCTAACCTCAAAACTCTCCAAACTGGGCCTCATCAAACATGTTTAACAACATTCCCCAAATTCTCCAAATGCTCTTATAGTACTGGTCTTGCTGATAGCACATTGCTCCCAAACCTCCTTGCGCTTTCTCACTTGACGGTATATTTGGCCAAAATATTCTTACCCATTTCATTCCGCGTTAAAGCCCATTCGTACATCCTGTCATGAAGCTCCTCCTTGAAAGTCATTTCCGTTGTAGATCACCCATCGTCTGTGTGAGACAGTTTTTGCACATGATTATATATTTGTTCTTTATTACATGCTGCTTTGTCTTTTCTCTAGATGTTCGGTACAGACTTCCTAAAGGTGCAACAGAAACGCCCGGTAGGCATGGAGAAGATTGGAGGCGGCTCTGCGGGGGTAGCAGTGAATAGCATCCTATCACATTGTGAGAAATGGATTCCCTCTTTGTAAAGGCATTTGTTTCCCACTAGTCCACATTTAACTATCTGACACAAAAACCTCCCCATATTTAGTTATTTATTTTCACCAACTGTGCTGTTTATTATTTTACTTAACCAAAGCTTTGCAAGTGTCATATTTACCAAAGCCCTGCACCAGAGTTTACTCAATAAAGACAGGGTGCCCAAAGGGACCTGCTCTATAGCTAAGGAAAAAGAATGTCATGCGGAGGCATGCCGAAGAGGGAATACGCTAGAGAAACACAACTGAGATGGTTCCTCTCCTTCATAACAAATAAGCACAGAAGGGAGGGAAAAGGGAACACATTTTTAGCCCACAGAGTTTACGATTTTATTTTCATATTTCACAGTACAAATGAACATTTTTTGGTCCCGCCACTCCCCTCCAAAAGTGTTTTCTCTTTGATAGGAAGAGGGAGTGAGTCTTCCTTGTCACGCTGTTAGAAAACATCCAGAATCTCAGCACCACACTCTCCTGGTGAAGTAGAACGAGGAATATAAAACTGACAGAAACAGGCTCCCCTCTCTTATCTGTCTGATCCAGTCATTCCTGGCGGCGTGGGCACCACCACGGGACGGGCAGGAGGCCTCATCACTGGGGGCCCAGGCATCCTTGGCATGTGCCCTCCCATAGGTGGCTTCATTCCAGGAGCAGGTCCCACTGGCATCATCCCAGGAGGAGGACCCATCATTGGCATCATGGGAGGGGCCTCGATATAGGGTGCTGGCATCACACCAGGGCGAGGTGGAATTGTCGCCCCAGCGGGAGGAGAGGCAGAGAACGGAGTAGGAGGTGGCTGTCCTTGCTGAAGTGCTGCGGTTGTTTCCACACTCAGGCTCTGAGCCTGCTCTTCCCTCCGTTTCTGAGAGTGGCCTTTCACTGCAGTGTGTCCTCCTCGCAGATGGAGAGTCCTGGGTGAGGTCCGATTCGCAGAAGTCACAGCAAAACTGGAGCACGTTGTTCTGCAGGCCACTCAGCCACAAAGACCTCCCTATATTGAAGTGAAAGTGTCTCGGTATTGGGGGGGGAATATCGTAAAATATTTTGATTCCACTGTATTTATTTTTATAAATAGAAGGCAAGTAATAGAGATAAACCATTCACCGTGGTAATGTAATTTTAATAGATAGATTCAAATAAAAATGTGAGTAAATGTCAAAAATTAAGTAAGTACAAGTAGAGTCTGTGTGTAGGTGTACGAATAATCATAAAGGGATACACAAGGGCCAGAGGTTTGGAAAATTCTGGTTTCATGAGCTACCAATGCTATGTGACCATGAAGCATAGGTTGGCCGAAAAGTCCATTACATTTCTTCCATAACTATGGCTCTAGTAGTGAGTGCTTAGTTGTCATTAACTTCATCCCAAACAATTTTGTTAGATTGAACTGTAACAGTTGTAATATCAGCCTGCGTTTTTTAAAAAATATCAAAATAGGCTGATTTTTGTGCAGCCATTTTAATATTGAAGATGGAAGAAGAAGCACAATATTTCTTGTTGTGTTATGCTTTATTATTTCAAGACAGGTAAAAATAAAACTGAAACACACACAAAAGATTTGTGCAATGCATGGAGAAGGTGCTGTGACTGATCAAACATGTCAAAAGTGGTTTGTGAAGGTTCTTGGTACTATTGATATTTTGGCCAAATAATTCTTTGCCTTGGGGCTGTCTTAAACATTGGAAAATGTTTAGCAGCACCCCTGGCCTCTACCTACTAGAAGCCAATACTGGGAGATAGCCAACATACTCACAATATCCACATCAATAAAGTTATTGGTGAAAATAAAAAAATTCTTTTATGAAAAACATGTAACAAACTTTTTGGCCAACCCAACAATTCACCAAGGAAATGATGTGCTTAAGAAGAAACAGTGGACGGTGGAGAAAACTTTGATGTGAATATTGGGAAATCTTGTTTCTAGCTTTGGCCTGAAGGTTTAAGAAGACATATTTAGCAGCCACGTCACCTGGATTTGAGTCCTGGTCTTACTATATGCTACCTGTACTAACTTAGATGATTACGTAGACTTTAAGGCAGCAACATTTACCAGAACTTCCTGTAATGATGTCTTATGTTCTATAATTTGAGGTGAACAATGTGGTAACCACTACTGAGCTCTTGAAATGTGGTCCGTGCAACTGAGGAACTGAACATTACATTTTATTTAAATTAATTTACATAACAACATGTGTCTAGCAGCTGCTAATTGGACTGTCGCAACCCCAAATCTCAGTTTTCTCATGTATAAAGTAAAGATTAGGATAATATTTGACTCAGGGGATAGTTTGAGAATTAATAACACATATATGTAATGCACCTTGAACTTGGCACAAAAATTATAATTAATAATATTAGCACTATATTTAACTAGCTTTATAGGTAATTTATTTCACATCCCTGAAATTCAACTGTTGCTTTTGCATTTTAATATTATGGTGTCTAAGATCACCCGAGTACCGAGGTACTCGGTTCGGGTCTGCCGCAAGGTCCGAGCTTAGGATGCATAGTAAAGGTTCAGTAAGTAGTAGTAAAGGAGAATGTAGTTAGGGGTGGATTTTTAGAATCTCATTTAAGAGTGTCAAATTTCTTAGATTTGCAAAGTTTAAATGTCTGAGACAATAAGAGAAAATGCAGGGTAACCAAAATAAACTTTGAGTAAATTAAAAATATTACTTTACGTCAAAAGCATTCTAAGTTGGATCTCGAAGCCAGTGTGAAGGTTTGTTGAATTGCATCTGCCATGTGTTAAAGTGCCGGATATTTTGGTCTTTCTGTATCCAGTAAGCTCCCTGCCACTGAAGTTAAGAACAATCTGACAGTGACCAGAGAGGAGGTGGGAGATAATAATGGGGGGAAAGGGGGAAGGGTTTTCAGGAACAACTATAAAGGACACATGGACAAAACCAAGGGAGGGGTGAAATCAGGGGAGGGAGGTGGGGATGGCTGGGGTGGAGGGAAGATGCAGACGACTATACTTGAACAACAATAAAATATTTTTTTAAAAGAACAATTGGAGAGTTGCCATTTATTAAGAGTGTAAGGGGTGCCTAGCACCTGCCTCATTATTGCTTTTTTGACAGCCATCTTACAATGGAGGTGCCATTGTCTCTATTCTAGAAGTCAGAAAACTGAGCCCTGGGCAGAGTGAATGAGTTGCTCAAAGCCACACATGTAAAGCTGGCCTTACCTGGTTATAAGTTTGCTGTCTTTCCACCATAGCACATTACACCGCTGCAGGCCCATCTAATGAAGATACAATAGCCGTTCCGTCATTTGATTCAATTAGCATATTTGTTTGAATTCATCTGAATCCATATAGTTTTTTTTTTATAAATCCACACCCAAGGACGTTTTTTCATTGCTTCCAGAGAGAGAGGAAGGGAGGGAGAAACATCAACGCGAGAGAGAAGCAATGACGGAGAGAAGCATTGATTGGTTACCTCTTGCTCAGGCCCAGAATGGGGATCATATGCTCTGGGACTGCGAATAGAATCTGCATTTCTAGGTATTGATATGTGCCCTGATGGGGAATAGAACCCACAGCCTTCCTGGTTATGGGACAACACTCCAGCCAACTGAGCCACACCAGCCAGGGCTTAATCCTAATCATGCTTTAGACTTCTTTTTCAAGACTGTTGCCAAGGATTATGATTTTGTGTGTGTATGTTTGGGAGAATTCTGCTGTGAAGGCTAGAAAAGAAATTACTAAGATATAGCTATAGCATTCATAGTTAACATTTGTTGGCAATTAGAATCTAAGTGTTTTACTTGGGATATTACATTTAATCCTCTTAACCAATCCTATGCATGCTATTCTTACATCCATTTTATTGACAAGTAAACTGGAGCACAGAGGGCAAACAACTTACTTAAGACGACTCAAATGTAAGTAGAATTTGGACCCAGGAGTGGGACATGAGCAACCAGGGTGTCCGCTACCATACCATGCTCCCTGCTGGTGTGAAGCCTGAGAACTGGCAGCCAGAAGGATTTCTCCAGAAGCCTCCTTATCGTGACCTGAGTGTTTATTGCCTTCCTCGTGCTATTTTTCTACTTCGCATCTCTCTCCCCCACGCATGTCTAAATTCCAATTTCTTTTCTCCTCTGCTTGTAAGTATTGGGATACTTACATAACGTTAGGAAGTATGTGGGTTTTATGCCAAAAAACAAAAACATCTTTATTGACCGAATAGTGAACTTTTGAAGCACCTGGAAAACTGTTATGTGGATTCAATAAGCAAAGAACCCCAGTTCTCCGTTTCTCCTTCATTTTTGCCAGTACAGTTTTGATGTGGTGATAGAAAAAGCAGTTATGTTGTATTAAAGCTCCAATATGGTATTTTCTGTTAAGAGAGTCTGGTTTAAAAAAAAATCTATGTAACTTCCTGTTTCTAGAAAAACTGTAGTTCTCAGAACTGCAATATTAAAGATATGAATGAGAAATATCCAAGGGGAACACTAATCATTGGAGAAAAAATACATTTTCTGTGTCAAGGAAAAAATATTCCCATGTTGTAAGTGGGCCAAATGATGAGAATTATTCACAGACTTTTTTTAATGGCACTTAGCAGAGCAGTTCGGATAATCTATGCTCTATTGCATCATGTGGTACGTCCAGGATTTGGCATTTAAGTATGATACATGTTAAATTGAAAATATCCACTTGTTCAAAAGAAAGAGTAAGGGAATTCTAGGAGTGATTTTTCACCTGTCAGAGGTTATTGGAAGCTGTAATTCAAGAAGAAATGAAAGGGGAAGATGTAGGTTGCCCAGCAGACAGCACTACTTCGTGAACTCCCAGCCTGCTCAGTGGGGTTGGCATCTTACTGGCAAGGAAGTGCCACACTTTGATAACCATGGGGACCCATGGCAGAGGTGCTCAAATAGCATGTAGGATTCACAAACTGTGTCGGGTTTGTACAGGCTGTGCCACGTCTGCCAGCTAACCTGAGTCACTTGGGTTTTCCTCCCATTGCTGCTTGACTAGAGATGAGACAAAATACAAAACTTTGGATGCTACTCGCTGAACTTTGCCACTTGTGAATTTACATGAGAATTAGTATTTATTCTAGCAGCTAATTTGGGTACATGTCCTAAGATTCTATAAACTGTAAGTCTTCGTGTCTGTGTAAGCTATGAGATTTCATCAGGGAGGAAACAATATATATTAGATAATATGAATCGCATTTTTATCCGATGTCAACGTTATGAGAAATACGTTGATGTTCATAGGGAGAACCATAGGAAATTGTCAATATTTAATTTAACTGTTTTTCTCTACAAAATGCCAATTTTTATATGGTTCAACCTATTATTTTAAGATATGAATAAAGCACAAAGCAACGATATTATTTCTGGATTCTAACAATAACTGGAGTTAGCCTGGAATTCACTCCAGTTAACAGAAGCCATGAGGATTTGAACATTTTTACACCCTGATCGTATTTTTTCCAAACAACAAAGATAATTTATTAATTTGAAAACATTTTATTTCTTAACTCTTGAAATAGTCTGAGATCATCCATTTCTATGTTTTCTTTTTTTATTGTTGTTCAGTTACAGTTGTCCTGTCTTTTTCCCCATTGTCCCCCCATCCCCTCCCCCACAGTCCCACAGGCAATGCCCGCCATTGTCCATGCCCAGGAGTCCTGTGTTCGTGGTCCTTCATTTGCCCCTTCCCCTTCTTTCCCCCACTTTGAAGTGATGGACTGAGTTTAAAGTGTTCTCTGACATTCTTGAATGTATCCGATTTGTTTGACACAGCAGAGACTTTCAGGATTATTGTGGACCCAAACAAACAAATCGTAAATAGATAATGCAAAATATCTATTGATTTATCTGAGTACTTTTGGTGTCAACCCGAATAGCAAAGAGAAGCATCGGTAGCTTTTTCTCCCAGGAAACTTCACAGCCATACCAAGGTCCCTTGTTTGCATAGTAGTAATGAAGGAAATTAAAATAATAAGAATAAAGGAAATACTTAAGACCTTGGCCCTTTGATTTAGATATATGGGGTTCATTTCATCATTTAAACTGTAGAGAGACCTCTGCAAGTGAAAATTAAGTAACTCATTAAAATTATCGCTACGAAAACCCAAATGTCAGCTCATTCCCCAAAAGAACAATTAGCAAACTAGCAAATTATTTACCCTTATGTTTTATTTTTAAATACAATAATACCTCAGTAGCCATTGGCTTCAGAACTTGTCAAATCCTCTACTCGTCATCTTTGGACAGGAAGAAAATGTTTCAGAACTCGTTTCTTGCTTGAGACTCATCGCACTGGTGAGAACTTGTATAAGTCACCACACCACCCCGCAAGAGAAAATGCTTCATCGCTCGGTATTCATTGGTTCAGGCACTTGTCATGAATTCATTTCAGAATTCACGACGAGTACTGAGGTACCCCTGTATTTCAATTCTACAGAAGTTTCAAAACAGTGCAACGCTTATGCATACCGTCACCTACATTCACCAATTGTTCAGCTGTTACTATTATGTCCTCCGTCCCCTGATTCCTCTTTGCTGCAATTGTTCTCTTAGGACAGAAAGAAGCAAAGATATGTATAGGAAGGCGATTTTCAAGGATCTTCGCATGCTCCTCATGTGTGGCTTTCTCCCTCTCCCCAGTTTCAGCAACATGTCAAAGATTCGTACTTAGACCCTGTCTTTGGAAAGAACCAAGTTACCCCAGGAACTCCTGATCCAGCCTTGCCCATACCACAGGCTTCGAAAGGTCATTCCTTCAAGAAAGAGGAATCAGGGATAGTAATTTTATCATTTAATCTGCAGGGCATGTAGGTGATGGCGATATATTCCCTTGGCACCCTCAACAACAAAACGAAGCTCTGGGAAATCAATTTAAAGGGGGAAGGAATTATCTTCTGCCTATCAAGCCAAGGTCTAACTTTCCCAGCAAAATCCTTTGGGGAATTTATGTGTTCTTCTCACCTGATCCTGTGCTTCTTCTGGAATAACCTGTTAATTGATCGCCCTGCCTCCAGTTTCCCCTTCCATTCTCTAACTCATCCTGCAAACGACTGCCAGTTCAGCCTTCTAGAAACTCTACTTTGATCATGCCCTTCCCCTGGCCAGAAATTGATACTGAGGCTTTTTGACTAATGAGTTAGATTTCAAACTTCTTAGTCTAAGATTAATATTTGGCTGGTATGAACTGGCATGTCTGTATCAGTTGTTAAAATTCTTCCAAACTGGTTGGTACAGAGAAATACTCTAGTAACTCTCAGTTGCTTGCTGCCCGGAAGCAGCTCCAGCAGAGGGTGGCGGCGGCTGGGGAGTGGTGCTGGTGTGTAAGGGGTGGTTGAGGGTGAGTGCTAAGGGTCAAGGTCACGGAGGTGGTGGCCTGGCAGCTCCTGTGAGTTCCAAATTAAGATATCATCCTTGTCTTGGGTCTTGCCTTCAGACCACATGCCTAGTCCATTACAAAGAAATAGGTTAAACAATCTGCCCGTGTGTCACCATCAGCACTGCCACAATCTGTCTAGTCCAGCCCTCCGTCAGCTCAGCCTTCATATCAGTACATCATCCTCCTGTGACCGGCCAGAGTGATCTTAATGCTGAAGTCAAACATACCAGGCCCTGCTTAAAACTCTCAGTGGCTTCCTGGCCCATGCTGGATGAGTCGCCAACTCTCGGATCATGGTCTATGAGGCCAGAGCGGTCCTGCCTCCTCTCTGAGCTCACTCCTTTCACTTTCCTGGCTCTGCTCACCCTGGCCTCACTTCCATCCCTCCAATCCGCCAAACTTGCAACCATCTCAGAACCATTAGCATTTGTTCTTTGCACCTGGAACACACTACCTAAATTTTGCTTCCTGACTGCCTTCTTCTCCTAAGTCACGTCTTTACTCAAAGCCACTTCCTTAGAGAGGTCTTCCTGGACCCCTTTTGAACACTCTTATCTCCCCTACATTAGTCAATCTCTACTTCCTTACAGAGCACTTGAAATCACCTCCTCTCTCTCTCTCTTATAAGTTTATTTTCTATCTCCCTCTACTGGACTCTAAGGCAGGGTCCTACTCCATCATTGCTGTGTTCCAGCACACAGAACAGTGCCTGGCCTAACACAGGCTTGTTGACTACTTGTCTGAGTGATGAAAACATAGTGTCTGGCACATGCCAAGGACTCAATATCTGTTAGCTGTTCTATCATCACAGTATTCCACCTAGTTCCTTATTTGTTGTCCTCCTGTGCTTCCTTGGCCTCATTGCTCTTACTTTTATACAGCAGCACCGGTGATGTGCTTGACTAAAAACCTGATTTTTTAAATCTATTTTTATTATAATAAATAATTATCAACCTCTAACAGAGCTTGGACAGAGACTTCTTGGGGTGGCTGTATCCTTTTCTTTCTTGTTTTAAATTTTTTAAAAGATTTTATTTACTTATTTATTTATTTTTTAGAGAGGAAGGAGAGGGAGAGAAACACCAATGTATAGTTGCCTTTCGTGCATCCCCTGCTGAGAGTTGGCCTGCAGGGAACCAGCCTGCAACCCAGGCATGTGCCCTGACTGGGAATCGAACCGAGATCCTCTGGTTCTCAGGCCCGTGCTCAATCCACTGAGCTACACCAGCGAGGGCCTCTTTTTAAAAATTATTTTTAAAGATTTTATTTATTTATCTTTAGAGGGGAAGGGAAGAAGAGAGGGAGAGAAATATCCATGTATGGTTGCCTCTCATGCATCGCCTACTGGGAACTGGTCTGCAACTCAGGCATGTGCCCTGACTAGGAATGGAACCTCGATCCTTTGGTTTGTAGGCCTGTGCTCAATCCACTGAGCTACATCAGCCAGGGCCTTTTCTTTCTCTTGATTTGGATTTTGGGAAAAGAAAGACCAAATTTTTTGAAAAGAACTTGGCTATAATTTTTTTGAGTTATACATATTTTCTATAAACAAATGTTATAAACTGGCATCCCAGGTATTCAATACATCTCTTGGATATGACTTGCTTTGCTCAGAGATGTGTTAAAATTCTTTCAATATACCTTTAAAAATAAAAAAGTTCATGTTTAATTTGGCAAAAATTATATTTTCAGTTTCTCTTAAAAAATAAAGAAGATCTGGCCCTAGTGAACTCAACTTCATGCCACAGTTGGCTGGCGATGATGACCAGTTCCTCACTTCAACCTGGGCATGAGCCCTTGCGGTTGTTCTGGTCCTCCCCTATCCTTTTGCATTCATTTGTCACTGCCTGGACTCCGGAAATAATGTGAGATTGTGATTCCGATCGTAAAGAAAGTTTTCACGAAGGTAACACTTTATTCGTTTTTCGCTCCTTGCTAGGTGGAATCACAATGTCCCCAGCTCACCTGATCTGGGATCCTGGTTTCATTTGATGAGCTGGGAGTTGAAGGGAATTTGAGAAAGAAAGCGAACATAGATATAATGAGAGCTGGGAGGGGAAAAGTTAGGAAATGGCCACATTATCTGGGACATGTTTAATCTCTATTTCCAAAAAGAATATATAATTACAAATTTTGAAGAGTAGTCAGGATTTTCCCTTGGTGCGTTAGAAGAGGTGGGCCCTGAGGTTTAAGAACCATAAGCTCTATTGTACACCCACCTCTGATGGGAGCGAAGAAGACGGACAGCTCTGCAAGCNATGAGAGTTAGGAGGGGAAAAGTTAGGAAATGGCCACATTATCTGGGACATGTTTAATCTCTATTTCCAAAAAGAATATATAATTACAAATTTTGAAGAGTAGTCAGGATTTTCCCTTGGTGCGTTAGAAGAGGTGGGCCCTGAGGTTTAAGAACCATAAGCTCTATTGTACACCCACCTCTGATGGGAGCGAAGAAGACGGACAGCTCTGCAAGCCCTTACATGTTTAACATCTGTACTCACTACACTATCAAACATGAAACCAAAGATTTTACTAGCTGATAATGAGCCATAATCATGAAGTTAAAAATAACATCATAAATACGGAAGGTTCTATGTCAGGTCACTTGATAATATCTAGGATTAGCAATATCTCAAATAATTCCTAAAATTTTCCAGGACATTATCACAAGGAAACCAATACTCATTCATCACGGCTTCAAGACAGAACTACTTAGAATATGTAGGTTGATTTCAAAGGCTAACATGTCACTTCTGGCTTTACCAGATGAAATATGCAAAATGTCACAGGTGTCATTTTAACTGCCAGCTGAGATCTCCAACATGAAACCTAAGTTTGGGTCCGTGCCACACTCAAGATACCAGAAAATCATTTCCTGTTGTGTCTGAAGAGAAAAAAATAATGTTTCAGATTATAAGAGGGACACAATTATGTCCTTGGCTAAAAACAAAACAAAATAAACAAAACAGAACAAGCACATTTCAATCAGAGAATAGCAAGAAAGATAATAAAGCATGGGGGAGAAGTAAACTATGAACAAGTATTCAAAAGTGTGTTGGCCACTACCTTGGGCATTGCCAAATTTCCAGCAAACCCAACAATGTTAACACCTCCTAACAAATGCTTGTGTTTCAGAAATTTGCTTCTAGGGCAAGTATACGTAATCAGAAGTAACTTTCCTAATTTAAGCAAGTTATAAATGGTGTTCGAGGTCTCCATTTAGGCCAGAGAAAACCATTTAATAGTTATCAACTTAACACAAACATACTATACAATGTAATCACCCCTGATAACATTTTTTCTGAGAAAACGCATTCTCTTTCCTTCCTTAAAAGTCTGGAAACAAGTTTCCCTTAATAGAGGAAGTGACTTTACCAGTCTCCTAGGATTAGGAAGAGATGCAGAACAGGTCTCAAACTAGGGGAATAGAGGGGAGTAGAGACAGGAAATTGCGGACAGGACTCTGGTAGGCAGTAAAAGTTCCAAACACGGTGTTTCCAGAAAAGCTCTTTAGAGGGGACTCACTTAGTGGACCAGAACACTCTATTTGCTCTTCTTTGTTTTTCATGCCCAGAGTGCAGATGTGATGGGTGGAGCTGCAGTGACCATCTTGTAGTCATGAACTGACTTGAAGCGTAGAAGAAGAAAGATAGAGAAAGCCTGGTAAATTTGTGAAAGTTGTAGCTGTTTTACTAGCCTGAGTCTGCCTGCTTTAAATTTTACATGAGATAAAAGTAAATATGGGTCTTGTTCAAGTTACTCATATTTTAGGACTTTGTTCCTAGAAACTAAAATACTATTTGTAAGTGATACAAGGGACATAAAGAGAACGTATTGGGACTCTTCTCTTTGCCAGTCATGGGTCTGAGGATAATAAATGAAAGAGATTATTCCTACTTTCAAAGTGCTTAGTCTATAGCAAGCGAAGAATGACTATAATAATGTGTGATAAGTGCTAATGTGTTAGGAGAGCACTTAGAAGGGACATACAGTCTCACTTGGGGCATCCTTTTAGTTCAATAAAAAATTTGTTTTGTGTTATTTGGTGATGCTGCTGATTTAGCAAAACATTTTAGTATTATCCAGCTGTATCATACTGGAAGGATTCGATTCTTACATTTCATTGATTCTTCCCCAGTGTTCACCATCCCTGTGAATGGCATCCCTCCTTGAATTGTGACTTTTGTTTTGTCTTTGGGGATGTGTTTAGCCGTGAAGTATTTTCATTTATCCTCTTAAGCTTAGTTGAGCTTTTTGAATTTGTGGATTGACATCTTTCAACAGATTTGAAAATTTCCTAGTTATTTTCTCTTTACATGTTGCTTCTGTTTATTATCTCTTTCCTATTCTCCTGACAGCAGCTAAGAATATAGGAAATGTCTCCCTGTCTATTCTATGTCACTTACGCTCTCTTCTGCAGTGTCTGCCCTTTTGTCTTTCCTGGCTTTATTACGGTTATTTTCTTCCAGTTCAGTAATTATCCCTTCAGCCAAGTCAACTGTTCATCGAATTCTTAATTTTTGATGTTGTAGTTTTACATTATTGAATTTCTATTTTGTTTCTACTCAAGTCTGTTTTGTCACTTTTTAAGTTTTTGACTCCCTATTTGAAATTATTGAGATGGAATTTCATAGTTGATTAATAGTTTGTAATTGAAAATGCCAGGGGTGAGAGTGTTGGTTGGGCTATTTCTGTTGGCTTTTACATCTGCTGGTTTTGTATTCTCGTGTATCTAATCTGACCTGATTTTATGCTGGGCTTGAAACAGCATTTGTTTAAAAAAAAAAAGAATGTGAAGGACATTTTCTTTCTCTAGAGAGGATATTCTTTTGACTTGCACACCTGTACATGAGCAATTAAAGATCATTCTAATCCAATTTCCATGCCTGAAAGTTTTCGGGGTCTCCCAGATGACTGGTAGCTGGTGCCATCTGTGTAAACGCCGATTTGTTTCCAACTCACTGAACTCTAATAATGCAGCCCTTCAGAGTCCCAGGCTGGGGTGGGGATGGCTCGGCAGAGCTCCCACTCTTGCCAAACTTTAGACTCTGAGTGTTATTCCCTAAGCTTTTTGAGGATGTTAAAAAAAAATTTAGTTTCTGGACCTCCTGTCTTGGGAAAATACAGGGCAAAAATAACCTCAAGTATTGGGCCCACAGCTCTGGATTTCCACCTTCTTTTGATCTTAGCCCACTAATTTCGAACTTATTTGTTATCTGTTTGGATATCTCTAGAGGTTAAAACAAAACCTGTAGCTCACCTGTATTAATAGTCTTCAGTAACGGTGTGAATGATCTAAGCTGCCATTACCAATGGTAGAAGGCTAGTTCCATCACTTTCTCTCTAAATTATATCTGGAATCTAACCAATTATCTCCACTTCACTACCAACATCCTAAGCATCCCTATTTCTTACCGAGATCACTGAAATAGTCACGAATTTTCCTGAGTCCTTGGTTGCCTCCTTGAACCTAAGGTTTCTCAACTCAGCACTATGAACATTTTGGGCAGAACAATACTTCGTTGCGGATTGGGGCAGGGGAGGGAGTGCTGTCCTGTGCATTAAACAGAGCGTGTAGCAGCATTCCTGGACTCGTCCCACTGATGCTAACAGCAATCCCCGCACCCTTCCTCCCAATTACATAAACTAAAGTGTCTGTAGACACTGCCAGATGCCCCTCAAGGACAAAGGCACCCTCCATTGGGAACCACTGCTGTATTCCATCCATTGCACAGAGACAACACTAAACTTAAAATATGTATCAGTTGTTTTCCCTTTGTCATAAACCCTTCTGAATAGCTCTAAAAATTATTCAGACTTCTTCTGAAGGCTTTCAAGGCCTTACATGCAAGGGTTTCTGCTTATGTTCCTCACTACATTGCTGTCAATTTTCTATTTCAGACTTTGTCATTTAGTGATATTGATCTTTTCCTCCTCAAAATTTTTATACCTATAAGTGCTTTGCATACGATATTTCCTTTTCCTGGAATGCTTTTGCTCTTGCTTCTCATCCTGTACAACTCGGCTTAGTTGCCATTTCTTCAAATAGATGTTCTGTTGAATAAATGAATGAATGAATGAATGAATAGATGGATGGATGATTGAATAAATGACTGATGCAATTTTAATTCTTGGTTGGATACTATCTCAGGTGAAACACCTTACTCAAGATGCTTCTAACAGGACAAGCCAAGCCAAAACAAACAAAACATAAAACCTAGCAACTCCTCTTCCCTCCTCTACTGAGGTAACTTATGATGTTCTCCTGATTTTCTGAGTCTCAGGAAAAAGAAGCCTGGAAAACAAAACTAGACAGTCCTCGGGACTTTTTCGTTTCCAGTACCCCTCCACCCCCGCCGATAATATTCCTCAGATAGTTTCTTGATTCTATACTTTATGACCAAACTAATGGTTTTTGAGGGGATTAAAAACAAACCAAGTTCCTTATTTTTAATTTTGTGTATTTCCTCTACCCTTTATATTCCTACAAACTGCCATTTTAAAGCATACACTAAAATGATACAGCTCATGTTTCTCAAAAGGGAATTATATCGAATGTGTTTTATCTCGTGTTTTTTAATTAAAATATTAATTCAATTTTAATTTTTTTTGTGTGTGTTTAGATCTGGAAGAATGTTAAGTGACAGAATTTCTGTTCAGCCCATTTTCTCAGGTTTCAGCATAACGATGCTCTTGCGTTAAGGTACAGGTTAGTTTAATTCTTAAAAATCTCAGTTGAAAGAATTTTGGAGCCTTTTATAATAACCAGGCATTTCCATTAACTAACTTCCTCATAGAAATAGTCTGTAGTGTCTGGATATGGGAGATAGGAAATAATACTCATTCAGAATATTTTTTCACTACTCCTGTTGCAACTAAGATAAAAGATAGAGTGTTAACTCCAGTAAAAAAGAGTTTGAATTGACAAGACTTTTCTAGAAAATATTTTGAAACAGTACGCTGTCTTTTCATATGTACAGTTTATCATCATTATTTATACCAGACCATGAGAAACAGATGTAAGCTGTCTGTAGTTTTCTCTAGGGGGAAATAAGTAGTACTAATGAAATACAGATTATGCTTGAACAGATAATCAAGAAATTAAAATTTATGGCACTGAACAACTCTTGGCATGGAAACGACCTACTTGAAGCCTCGAAGACAACATGCACCTGAGAAGAAGTATGACATAGGCCGAGAAGAGGAAGAGGGTGCTTGAACTGAGCGCTCCTGAACTACGAAGATGCAGCCTCAGGAAAACCCTGCTGTGCAAATGAGCCTGATTCATATTTTCTCTATATGAATTATATATATATATATATACATAGAGAGAGAATCATAATTTCCCAAATAATTTAATATTTTTATATATAACTAGAAAACACTTGGGGAATCATGGTTCAGTTATGAACGAATAAGTCATATTCTACAAAGAAGAGGGCGCATGACAAATGTTTTATCTATGTTTTCAGGATAAGAAACCAGAAAAACTCACAGAAAAATGGGAGTTTGCTATAACGGGAAATGGCTGGGCTGAGGAACCGGAGCTCCAGCTCCAAACAGTTGCTCTGGCCTGTGTCCGTGGGTGAGTCAATTGCTTGTTTTCCTCCCAAATTAGTAAAGTCTATTTCTCAGAGCAGTTTTAGGTTCATGACAAAATGGAGCAGGATATCCAGAGGGTCCCCATATTCTCACTGTTCCCACAGATGCACGACCTCCCTGACAATCAGCATCTCCCATCAGCGAGGTGCATTTGTCACAATCAAAACACGTTTGTACCTCATCATCTCCCCGCGTCCCTGGTTTACATTGAGGTTTACCCTCTATGGTGTACATTCTATGGGTCTTGACTAATGTGCAGTGATGTGCATTCACCATAGTAGTAGAATGGTATATAGTGCAGAATAGTTTCATTGCCCTAAAATCCCTCTGTGCCCTGGCAGTCCACCCCTCCTCCCCTCCTAACTCACAGCCACCACTAATCTTTAATTGTCTCCATGGTTTTGCCTTTTTCAAAAAGTCATACAGTTGGAATCATGTAGTATGTAGCGTTTCAGATTGGCTTCTTCTGTCTTTTTTTTAAGTGCTAAATAATGTTTTTTTTAAATATTTAATTCACTTTTGTATTGCCTTTTTGTAAGATTTTATTTATTTATGTATCTTTAGAGGGGAAGGAGAGAGGGAGAGAAACATCAATGTATGGTTGCCTTTTGTGCGTCCCCTGCTGGGAGTTGGCCTGCAGGGAACCAGCCTGCAACCCAGGCATGTGCCCTGACTGGGAATCGAACTGTGATCCTCTGGTTCGCAGGCCTGTGCTCAATCCACTGAGCTACACCAGCCAGGGCTAATTTTTTTTTAAGTGCTAAATAATGTTCCATTGTCTAAAATGTTATTTATCCATGTACCTACTGAAGGTTGCTTCCACGTTTTGGCTGTTTGGAATAAAGCAGTTATAAACATCTATATGCGGGTTTTTGCATGCACGTAAGTTTTCAATTCTTTTACGTAAATACCAAGGAGTATGACTACTGAATCAAATGGTTATTAATAAATGACTCAGTGTCTTGAATATAGGATTTTTCAGACTGTCTATTTCTTCTTGTGTGTTTTTGTAAATAGTGCCTTTCAAGAAATTGGCCCATTTCATCTAGTTTATCAAATTTGTTGGCATAGAGTTTTTTTAAAGTATTCTTTTAATGTCCGTGGAATCTTTATTAACCTTCCCTCTGTCATTCCTGATTTTAGTAATTTATGTCTTTTATGTTAGTTAGCCTGCCTAAAGGGTTACAGAAATTTATTGCTCTTTTCCATGAACCAGCTTTTGGTTTCATTGATTTTCAATATTGATTCCCGTTTTCAAAGTGATTTATGTTCTAATTTTTATTATTTTCTGTTCTGCTTGCTTTGAATTTAATTCATTTTTCTTTTTCTATTTTCCTCTAATGAAAACTTAGATTATTCATTTTAGTAGACTCTTTCCTTTCTAAAATAGAGAGTTAATGTTATAAATGTCCCTTTAAGCACTACATTGCACATAAATTTAACAAATTGTATTTTTCATTTCATTTAGTTAAAAACATTTAAAAGTTTCTCTCGACATTTTTTAATTTGACCCATGTATGAGTTGAAGTGTGTTGTTTAAGCTCTAAATATTTTGGGGCAGGTGTCGTACAATTTATCACCCTTTACATTTGTTAAGATGTGCTTCATGTCAAACAATGTGATACTTCTTGACAAATAGTTGATGAGAGCTTGAAAAGAGTGTGTATCCTGCCCTTGTTGGAGGAAGTTGTCTAGAGATGTCAATTAAATCATTATATCCTGTTGACTGATGGTGCTGGTAAGTTTACTACGTCCTTACTGATTTTCTTCCTATTGGGTCTGTCCATTTCTGACAGAGGAGTGTTGAAGTCTCCCACTCGAATAGTGAATTCATCTTTTTTTATTTGCAGTTCTATTAATTTTTGCCTAATGTACTTTGATGCTCTGTTGTTAGGCACATGCACATTAAGGATTGCTATGTCTTCTTGGAGTATTGACCTCTTTATCATATGTAATGACCCTCTTTATCTTTGATAACCTCCCTTGCTCTGAACTTTGATAATGACTTTGCTCCATCTGAAGTTAATGTAGCCACTCCTGCTTTCTTTTAATCAGTGTTGGCATGGTATATCTTTCTTTATCTATTTACCTTTAATCTATTTGTGTCTTTATACTTACAATGAGTTTTCGTAGATAACATATAGTTAAGTAGATTTTTGTAATCTACTTTGACAACCTTTCTTTTCTTTTAAGCAGTGAATTTAGACAATTGCCATTTAAGATGATTGTTGATATAGTTGGATTAGTAACTAGCATATTTGCTACTCTTTTCTATTTGGTGCCATTGTTCTTTGTTTCTATTTTTGTCTTCCTCTATTTTTTCTACCATTTATGGCTTTAGTTGAACATTTAATGATTCCATTTTCTTTCCTTTCTTGGTATAGCAATTGTATTTCTTTTATTTTTAATTTTTGTTAGATGTTGCAGTAGTTTGCAAGATATATTTACAACTAATCCAAGTCTAGTTTCAAATGACACTGTATTGCTTCACGTATAATGTAAGTGCTTTATAATAAGAAAAATATATCTTATTTCTCCTTCCTATCTCTGATATCATTGCTGTCATTCATTGCACATACATGTAAGCATACACAAGCACATATGCATACATAAATGAATACATTTTTGCTACTATTTTGAACAAGTGGTTATCTGATAGCTCAATTAAGGATAAGAAAAAGCTTTGTTTTACTTTCTCTTATTCATTTTCCAGGGTTCTCCGTTTGTTTATATAGAGCCAAGTTTCTGACTTAGCATTTTCATCTTCTCTGAAGAACTTCTTTTAACTTTTCTTTCCAGGCAGGTCTAATGGCAACAAATTAACTCATTTTTTTGGGAGAAAATCTTTATTTTCCCTTTACTTTTGAAGGATCATTTTGCAGACTACAGAATTCCAGGTGAGTAGTTTTTAATCTCTTAACACTTTAAACATTCCACTCACTCTCTTCCAGCTTTCTTGTTTTCTGAGAGGTCAGATGTAATTGTTTCCTTTGCTCTTCTGTAGGTATTTTTGTTCCTCTGTCTTTTTTCAAATTTAGTTTTATTTTTGATTTTCTAAAGTTTTCATGTGATGTGCCTACATGTAGTTTTTTAGCATTTATCCTGCATGATGTTCTCTGTGCTTTCTGGATCTTTGGTTTGGTGCCTGACATTAATTTAGCAAAATCCTCAGCCATTGTTATTCAAATATCACTTCTTTCCCTCTCTATCTTTCTTCTCCTCTGGCATTCCATTTACATGTATTAGTATATCTGTTTTATCTTTTGTAGTTGTCTCACAGTTCTTAAATATTGCATTTTTTCTTTTAGTCTTTTTTCTTTTCCTTTTTCACTTTTGACAGTTTCCAATGTCATATCCTCAAGCACAGAAACTCCTCCGCGGTGTCCAGTCTACTGAAGAGCCCATAAAAGGCATTCTTTATTTCTGTTACAGGGCTTCTGACATCTAACATTCCCTTTTAATTCTTTCTTAGAATTTCCACCTCTGCTTGTATAACCAATCCATCTTTTCTTGCATATTGTCTACATTCTCTGTTAAAGTATTAGCACATTAATCATCATTTTAAAAATAATTTCTAGTCTGATAACTCCAACGTTCTTTGCCATTTTTTATCTTTAGTGTTGATGCTTGTTTGGAATTCTTACACCGTAGGATTTTTATTTGATTGGGCTTTTTTTTTTTTTTTGCTTTGTTTGTTTATTGTCTTTTTGTGTGCCTTGCACGTTTTGGCTGTAAGGCAGACGTGATGTACTGGATAAAACAGGCCTTTAGTAGTGCAGTGAGGTGGAACGTGGGGAGAAAGCCTCTGCAGTCCCATGAGTACGTCCCAAAGTTCAATAAGCCTGTGGCCCTAGACTGTGAACTTCACTAGTGCCTCCAAGTCCCTAAGTGGCCCCTCCCCAACACACACACATGAGGCACAGAGGGCTGTGGCTGAAGGAGGTCATCTCCATACGTCCCTTCTCCTACGTGGAAGGCTAGGAGGGGTTGGGTCTTTTCCTCTTTCCCTCAGGATCTGATGGGTCTCCAACAGTCTGTGCTCTGGTGAAACAGTTTCTTCTGAGGACGGGCCTTGATTAGAAGGCAAGAATGCCCTGGCAGAGCCCAAAATGGTCCCCTGTCCCCTCCCCTTGTTACAAACACAGAGGATTTTTCCCTGCTACTGACTGTAAAGACCCATTCAAGTTACCAGAGGTAAAACTCACAAAAATGTGAAGGTCTCTTTACAACCGGGCCCTTTCAGAGTTATCCTCTCTCAGGCTGTGCACACCGAGCCTCCAGCAACGTGTCAATGAGAGCTGAGGCTTCCCACGTGGATATTGGTTCTATGTAGGTTTCTGCTTCAAAGTTTCTTCTCTAGGAAGTTAGGATTCTCTGCATCTGCCTATCTGCCTCACCAATTTTTGGTTCTCTGACAAATCTAAGAAGACTTGTTTAGTTATTTATTTGTTGCTTGTTAGGACAGAGACTTTTAATCTACTTCCACGCCACACCAGAAACCAGAAGTCAAGTCCTTTATGTTTTAGAGTTTGGGTGTCAATCTCATTTTCACTGGGGGCCACATCAGCCTCCTGGTTGTCTTCGAAGGGCTGAATGTAATTTTAGGACTGTACAAATGTAACTACTCCTTAACTATTAAGAAGCTGAAATTACATTCTGCCCTTTGAAGGTGACCGGTGAGGGTGACGTGGCCCCCAGTGAAAATGAGTTTGACACTCCGTTTGACACTCATACAATGAGTTCGTTGTATGTACCGCAAATGAATGAGTCTGCGCTCTCGATAGTAATTCACTTTTTTGAAGTAAAAGGGCCATTCAGAAAGAAGTCATGTTAAAAAGATACATTTCTTATTCAAATGAAAATTATTTTATCACATCTCATGGGAAATGTATACATTTATAATTTAAACTGAATACACTAAAGAACAGCAAAAACAAAGGCATTTTTTCCAGGTGTTCATGCTGAAACCAGATCCTAGCTCCTCTGAAGAAATGGGCTGAAACTCTTCCTCTCAGGCCAACAGTAGCTCATCAAAGGATCGTATTTATTCTAAAATTACAGGTCTAAAATTACATAAATGCTAAAATATTATGTGATCCTACCACCCATTCTAGGATATTTAAATTACCAGGAGATAAAACTTGGTGTTATTTCAAGGGATGGGAAAATTATATAGTTAATACTATCGTGAATCACAATAAGAGATCCTTAGAAAACAGAAATGAAATAATAGTTTACTTTTCTGATCTGTTAATTAGTCCCTGAAAAATATCCATTTGTCCATGAGCACAAAATCCTCCCCAAAACCCCAAAACTAAAGTAATACATGTATATAAGAAAGCTCCAAAGATATGTTAAAAACTGCGGGGCTCATCAGTTGCTCCTGAGAAAAAGGAGACTCTTTCAGACCTTCACAGAAACCTCCGCACGTGTGAGTGACAGGGATGGAGGCGTGAATGGCTGTTGGGTGTTTAAAGAAGGGTTCACAGGGCAGAGATTAAATCTAAATGTTGGGTGGAACAAAGGAACAAGGAAGAAAAGTGTCTCATTGGGATGCTCATTGGGAGAGAAGAACTAAGAGGATTTCCTGATTGCGGGGTACGGGAGTGAAATAGAAATGAGAGCTTTGGGATTTATATTGGCATCTGTTGAAAAGTTCACATTTCACACACTGCTTAAATGAACCCAGGTTTGCAGAGGTGAAATGTTGACCGGCTAATCTAATACCTCTCCTAGTTTTGGAATGCAAGGGAGTATATGCCTAAGTACTCTGCAGGGCAGACAGATGAAGGTGGTGTGGACATACAAGTGGTGTGGGTGTTGGATCTCTGACCATTAGAGAAGAGATCCCTTATTCTCCTCAGCACATTGTTCATTCTCTTCTCAGTGGAATGGCCTGATGTTCTGCTCACTATTTTCAGAGTTATTTGGGGAAAGGAACTAATCACCCACATAGATTGCATTATATTCTTCACGATTGCAAGTCCTCAAGGAAGGCCTTCTATCAATAAATCCAAACAGAATAAGGATTCCTCTTCTGCGTCCCAAAATACTTAAGCATGTCTGTGCCATAACTGTT
The DNA here is from genome assembly GCF_014824575.4 of Sturnira hondurensis. NCBI lineage: Eukaryota > Metazoa > Chordata > Mammalia > Chiroptera > Phyllostomidae > Sturnira > Sturnira hondurensis. The sequence continues at coordinate 8,300,804 of NW_028075269.1, forward strand.
ATCAAAAAGGGAGTCTGCACTTTTTGACTTTTGAACATATGTTTTTTCAGCATATTTGAAGGCACTTACTTGTACCTATCACCATCACTGTGTTCTTGGGCAGCACTTCAGCTTTGCGTTGCTATTTGTGAGGGATGTTAGCCCACTGGTTGGTACAGCCAGGAGACAAGCTTCTCAAGCTTTTCAAGTAAATCTACAACTTTCAACGGTTGTGGCTTAACATTGCATCTTTTACTTTTCATGATTTTTATTCTGCAAAACACTACACTGCATAAGCTGTTCAATTCCTCCTTTGATCTCCTCATATATATCCCACTTTGTAATAAGCACCATTTTCCAAAGTCATCAGACTTCGGCACATGTCTGTGGAAGACTCACTGTAACCCAGCGTCACTTCAGAGAGGTTTAAGAACCACTGTTGTATCAAGGTGGTTTTTTCCCCTACCTATTATAATAAAATAAATGAATGATTTGAATTGAGCATAAGATACTATAAATATTAACTCTATATATTAAAAATAGAGGGATTTATAAGAGTTTAAAAATATGTCCCATGCTCTAAAATTTTTGCATTTTGTTTTTCAAAACCCATAATTCTTTGACTTAAGCCACAACTAATTTTCAGAACTTTCATATAAAGATTTTGCTCTTTTTTTCTGCGTCCTGGTGTCTTCCTTGTCTTTTGCTTGGTGTCTACATCCCTTGTTTCTACCCAAAATCTCAGCACAACTCAGATGTTATATAAATCTCAGCATGAGAAACTCCAAACATTAAACTTCTTTTTTTTTTAAGCTGAAGAATGTGTTTTATGGGGTCTGCCTAGGAGAGTTCATTATTGCAAAGCTGGCTGTATCTCCTAAATAATTAACCTGTAACCAATACACATATGAAATTACTGCCTTAAGCTTGCCTTGGTGACTGTTTGCCATTAAAGTAGTAGGATAAATAATTTATACCAAAATCCAGGCCTGAGATAACATCATTAAAACTGATAGCATGTGTTCATTAATTGTAAGAAATTAGATGAAGCACAATTCCCCAAGTACGAGCTACCCTGTAGCATAAACGGAGTGTTAGTTTTAAAACTGTATGGACAAATAGAGGAAGATCCTGGAATAGGTCAGCTGATACAACATCCAATTGAGTAAGAGGTGTGTGAAGCATTGTGCCAAACATACGTGGGAGAGAGAGCCGGTGTCTGTGTGATGCTTTAAAATAATTAGAAACTAGCACATAGAGCAAAAAAAAAAAATTCTTAGCTGGAAAAAATAGAACTACTTATTTTTATTTGCAATTCTTGGCAATGGTTCTTGTTGGCCAAAAATTACCAGGAGTATTACTCCCCCCAAAAAGTTTTACTCAGTAGGTTTATGGTCGGGCCCAAGAATATTCCTCTTACGTAAGCCCTACAGGTGATTCTGATGCAAGTGGTTGGTGGACCAAATTTTAGGAAGCACAAGACAGTGAAATTAGATGGGTGTGACCACCTTGTTGGCAAGGTTTTTGTCTCATTTACTTATATAGCTCCAGCACTTAGCTTGGTGCTGTTACTCAACAAATCTCATTTCTCTGGAGAATACTTTGTGCCTGGCTCTGTGTGTGCAGTGGTCAATAAAGCAGATGAGCTTTGATTACTTGAGTAGAGGGAGCAGTTTTCAACACCTTGGCTGTTAGTTCACTCTCTTTGAGTGGCTCCTTTGCAACAATTTTAAGGTAATATATGGACAGGCTTGTGGGCACTATAATAAAAAGATGTGAAAGAAAGCAGTTCAAATCCAGAATTAGACAGTTCAATACACAATGGAAATAGTGCTCACGCAGTGAGGCCTTAATCTGTTTGGGTTGCTATCACAAAATACCACAGTCTGGGATGTTTCAACAGCAGAAATTCATTTCTGAGATTTCTTGATGCTGGGAAGTCCAAGATTAAGGTCACAGCATAGTCTTGTTCTGATGAGGGCCTTTTTGCTGGTTAATAATGGTTGACTTCTCAGTGTGTCTTTAGTTGGTGAAAGGGGTGTGTAAAGGAAAAACTCACTTCTGGGTTTCTCCTTTACCCTCACTCTACGGCCACACTCACAGCACTTCTGATGCCAGATATGTGGGCTTTCCCCCCATAGCAAGAAATTCTCTTACAATTTAATTCAATTCCGATGCTAACAGAGTTGACACAGCCTCCACAGGTTACAGACTCAGTCCCACGAGACTGCCCCCACTTCAGACGCAATCACAAGTAGGTCTTCAGGTCATTCGCAACTTCGGTTTGACTTGGCTATAAACCAGAGGTTCCCATCACCCCCTCTCCTTGGATTGAATTATTTGCTAGAAGAGCTCACTGAGCTCAGGAAAACACTGAAGTTTACCAGTTTATTATATAATAAAGGGTGTGGTAAAGGATGCAGATGAACTACCAGAAAGAAGAGACACACAGGACGAGGTCTGGAATGGTCCCAAGCACAGGAGCCTCTGTCCCCAAGGAGCTGGAGTGCTCCACCATGCCCGTGCATGGATGCATTCTCCCTAAACCTTGTGCTTTTGCAATTTTAATGGAGGCTCTGTTTCACAGGTATGGCCATTCATGAACTCAATTTCCAGCCCCTCCCCCCACCCTGAAGGATAGGCAACAGAGTTGAAAATTCCAAGCTCCCAACCACAGACTGGTCTTTTTGGTGACCAGCTGCCATTCTGAAGCTATTCAGGAACCCACCATGAATAGGACAAAAGCCACTCCCATCACTCAGGGGATTCCAAGGGATTTAGGAGCCCTGTGTCGGGCACTGGGGTAAGACTAAATATTAGACCAAAAGATGCTCCGAGCACTCTTATACTTAGGAAATGACAGGCTTTTAGAAGCTCTGTGCCAGGAATCAGGAACACAGACCAAAACATATATTTGGCCAGCAAGCTTTCTGGGGCCTGTTTCATAAATCCCTGATACCACTCACAAGGACTCTGCCTTCATGATACAAGCACCTTCTTATCCCCTCCAATAGCATCAGAAGAGACATTAGGATTTCAGCCTCATGTTGAATGTTGAAGGGAAACATTCAGGCCACAACAGTGAGACAGATAGGAAAGAGTTGTGTTGCCTTCTTTATATGTTGCTCCCCCACCAGCCAACAGGGCTGACCTTCTTTTCTAGCAGTGCCCCTCTCCTTCCCCACCCAAAGAATGTACTTTTATTGTTAAGACCAGGGGGTACCCTGGCCCAGTGTAGAATAAAACATCAAACGGATCATTTTCAGTCTGATTCAGTATTACATAGAAGATGATACCTGAACATGTAACATCTTGCCAACCCAGTCCAAGGTGGTCAGTGTAAACGTTGTTGAGGAATTGCTGTTTATGCTGAGAAAGGAAAGTCAGTAGAATTCAGCTAAACAAAGAGTATAGCTATGGCTGGAGATGGGTGGGGGAAGTTTTACGGAAAGCAAATGGAATACATGGTGGGGCGACTTTGAGGAAGAAAGACTAATTTGTAACAAAAGCTGAAAAACCAGTAAGGCTGGCTTCCTAGAGAGTGATGGGAGATAGCTTGGAAAGATAAGCAGAGGTTAGGCCAAGGAGAACTGTACAAGTCACTGAAGTTTTAAACCGAGTCAGTAGGCACTTAACCAATATTGTGATTAAATATCACAATAATCTCAAAGTTGAGAAATAATCTCCAAGTTCATAAATTTCCTCAAACTTTGATATGATAGACCTTATTTCCATGGTTACAGAATTGTAATTGGTTTGAGGCTAGCTAGGTACCCACCCCCAGGGGATGAAGCAAAATAACTCTAATACAAGCCTGTCTATTTTCTTTCTGTTTGCCAGTTACTTATTATCTCGGTCTCCTTTGTGTTGAGGAATAGCTTATATATAGACTGTATCTGGCCAATCAGATGTAAAGAAAAGTACGGTGAGGGCTTGTCTTAGTTTCCTCCTGCTGCTATAGCAAATTACCGCAAACTTAGTGCCTTAGTGCACAAATGTGTTCATTTAAAGTTCTGGAGGCCAGAGGTCCAAAATCAGTTTTATTGGGATAAAGTTGAAGTGTAAACAGGGCTGTTCCTTCAGGTGACTTTAGAACAGAATCAGTCTCCTTGCCTTTTCTAGCTTCTGGAGGCCACCTGCGTTCTTGGTTTGTGATTCCTTCCTCACCTCACCACAACCCCCGGCCAGTCACTGCGTCACCTACTTACTTCCCTTCTGTGTGAAACCTCCCTCAGCCTCCCTCCAATAAGAAAAATTGTGATTACATTCAGGGTCCACCCAGGTATTGCAGAATAATCTCCCTTTTTAAAACTCTTATCTCATCACATCTGTCAAGTCCCTTTACTATCTAAAGTGCCATTTACAGGTTGTGGGGACTGAGACCTGGATATGGTGGTCATTATTCAGCCCACCAGTAGGCCTCTGGGTAACTTCTACTTCCTGATAATTGGAGAGCCCCCTTTCCAGTTTCTCCTTCCTGGCTGGAAATTTTGGGGAGAGACTTACTGTTTTCGTAGCCATGGCTTTTCATTAAAAATTTTTATTTTAAATTCTCAACATTATTGAGGTATGATTGACAAGCAAAAATCATGTGTATTTAGGTTATACAATATGATCTTGTTTAAGGTGTACAATATGATGAGTTTATATACTTACATACATTGTGAAGTGATTACCACAACCCATCGCCTCTCAGTTACTTTTTTGCGAGTGCGTGTCTGAGAGCACTTAAAATCTACTCTTAGCAAGTTTCAGGTATACAATACAGTATTGTCAACTAGAATCATCAAACCCTAATCATGACATTATAACTGAAAATGTATACCCTTTAGCCAGCATCTCCTCATCTCCTCCAACCCCGAGCCACCTGCAACCACCATTGTACTCCACGCTTCTTTCAGGTATGACGTTTGTAGATTCTGCATGTGGGTGAGATCATCTGTACTTTTCTTTCCCTGCCTGGCTTTTTTCGCTTAGGGTAATGTCTTCTGGGTTCATCCTTGCTGAGGCCTTCGATGCCGGAAGGTTCTGCAGCCATATTATAATCAGCAAGTGGCATCAGAGAGTAAAACCCTGACATGCTGAGGACAAAAAAAGAACTTGGGTTTGTTACAGTAACGTTGAGCTGCTGCACAGAACTCTGCAAATATGCCTCCAGATTTCCTGTTACATTGAGATGATTGTCTTTTCTGTCTAGGCCATAGTTAGTAGATACCGTTACTTGCATAGGAATACATCTTCACTGCTTTACTTGAAGAATAAGGTTTGGTGCTGTTTGCAGACAAGAGGAGATGTTGTGATCAAGACTGAGAGACATAAAGACCTCTAGGAATGGAAGAAAACAAAGAGAACATCAGGATCGGACTCCTTGTTTTAAAAGATTACTAATTTGAGGCTCTGAGAGCTGATAGATTTCTGCAAAGTCAACAGCCAAAATTGGTTCGCAACCAGATTGCAATTTTGTCTCTTGGCTCCTGGTTCAATAATATCTCCCATGAAGCCTCAGGAAAATTGAAATGATAGATTTGAGGAAGAAAAGGCCAAGAACAAACATGTTATGCTTTCCCTGGAAAAGAGGTTTTAACCAGGTTTCAAGTTCTTCTAACATAATATACTTTAATGGGGAGAGCTCTTGACATTAAGAGGCAAAATTTATATTTAAAAGGCTTAGAACGTGACATATTAAAGCACTTTAAGGGTGTTGGTAATGAATACCAAGAGTGCTGATCGTTGTTATTGTACAAGAACAAAGAAGTTGATTCTCTGGAATTAAAGGTGGTCCAGTGTCGTGGTTGCTCGCGGGGAGGAGTAGGCACCTGGGTTTCTTTTTTTCTTAGGACAGCTTTATCCAAATAAAACACGGTGTGTTTCATCAGCCATAATGGAAAGTGCCCGTCACTCCTTGAACAGCATCATATGGTTGGTGGCCAGTGGATAATGGAGCTCTGAGTGTCAAGGTGACTGGCTTTCAATGCACACAAAACTAAAAATTATAGACCTGTCATTCTAGAGGCAGGCCACAATTAGCTGTCTATGCAACTTGAAATTTCCATTTTGCCAGCTGAGTAATCAGCTGACAGGAGTTTCTCATTTTGGGTGCTTTTCTAAGCCTTTTGTGTTCTTGTCTTTTAAGATGTGGATTCTAAAGTAAATAAACAGTGCACTTCATTAGATGTATTCTTTTTAGAAACATCCCTTTCCCAAACATACTGGCAAGCCCCAATATTCTATTGGGACTATATAGCTATACTATACAATATAGCTATACTATTATACTAACAACAAGTAAACAAAATAAACCTTGGATATTTTATTAAGGGATAATAAAAATTCAAGTTCAAAAATAAGAATCATGCCTTATTATCTGGGGACCCAGGGTTGAGACACAGAAACTGAGATTTTGGCAGCAAATAACTTGATCAAGTCACCAAGTAAGTAGAAATCAGTACCAGGAGTCAAAAGTTGGGAATTTCAGTCCTGGAAATTTTCACTGACTCTAAACTGTTCATTTACCTGATTTCTATGTAGATTTGGTTTTTTATTCTGTATGTGAATTCTATCTTTTCTCTACCCCAGTCTTTTAGAGTGAGAGAAAATGATGCTCAAGTGAGGTCTGTTGGAAGATTGCATTGCAATGTCCATTCAGTAGCTGTGAATATAGTAAACTCCAGGACTCTATAATTTCAGATCAGACTCTGGACTATCTAGTTGAACCTGGATCTTATTCATCCCTCCTTGTCCTTTCCTCCCAGTCCACACTACTCTCTCCCTCACTTGGATGATTCCTGTCTAAATTTAAATTGCCAAGCCATGAGGACCTAAGTGAAGTTGATGAGCAATACGAATTAAAGACGAGATTAGAAGTCTGAGATCAGAAGTCTTTTAGGGAAATTCTGCTTACAAGTCTTGGAAATCTCATGACTTCATTTAACTTTGCATTATTCGTGTTTCTTAATTGAGCTTATTGGGATGACACTGGTTAATGAAATTATATAGGTTGCTGTTGCACAGTTTCACAACACATCATCTGTACGCTGTACTGTGTGTTTACTACCCCAAGTCAAATCTAATTCCCTCACCATTTACTCCCCCCTATACCTTCTTTACTTCCTCCCACCCCTCCTCCCCCTGGCAATACCCACACTGTCCTTGTCTATACATGTCAATACATGTCCATGTCCATAAGTTTTTTCTCTTTTTTTTTCTTGATCTCTCCATCTCCCCTCCAAGCACCCCAATTCCTCACTCCCCAACAGCTCTCAGCCTGTTCTATGTCTTTGGGTCTGTCTCTGTTTTGCTTAATAGTTCATTTTGTATATTAGATTCCACATATGAGTGAACACTTTTTAATGGCTGAATAGTATTCCATTGTGTAAATGTACCACAGCTTTTTTATATACTCATCTACTAATAAGCACTAGGGCTGCTTCCAAATCTTGGCTATTGTATTGTAAATAACACCACGTTAACATGGGGGTGCATGGATTCTTTTGAATCAGTGTCTAGGGATCTTTTGGATATATTTCCATATGTGAAATTGGGTGATAAGGCAGTTCCATTTTTAATTTTTTGAGGAAACGCCATACTGCTTTACGTAGCGGCTGTATCCATCTGAACTCCCACCAACAGTGCACAAAGGTTTCCTTCTCTCTACATCCTTGCTAATACTAATCATCAGAGAAATGCAAATTAAAACTGCAAGGAGATATCCCCTCATACCTGTCAGAATGGCGATCATCAATAAATCCATCATGATTTTGATTATTGGGAATGTTAGGCAAGGCTACAAGGAATAGAAGAGATAAGCCTGGCATATTAAAAGAACCAAATTTGTATTGCATTGAAATAGGTCCTAACTAGACTGTTGATAATGAAATATTGACTGTTCTATTGCTTTGAATGACTGAGTGTCATATTTTGCTGTGAATTGATTTCTGAGCCTCAGTCAAGGAGTGATTGAATGTATAAATAGAGTCACTCTGTTGTGTAACTCAGATTATGCAAAGATTATGCTGCAACAGCAACTGAGATATGACCCAGAATTCGGTGCATTGTTTCTTTTGAATTTCTCTCCTTTTTTTTTTCTGTGAGCGCAGATATTTAGTTTTTAAAAGACCAATAGGCTTTCATTTTCATCTCTCCAGTAAAAAGGACATAATCTAGGATTATGGAAGGCTTGAGTACCTATTTTATAGGAATCTAAACCCAGCAATTGGTTAATATTTTCTCTGCCATTTAGAAAAATAGTAAGCTTTGTCATTGATTCCTAATGATTAGCTCAAAAGGCGGAAGGCTTTTCAAAACCAAGATAGAATCTCTTTAATTCCAAAAGTGTTCATTTAAGAAATATAAACTGTGAAGATAAGCAAAGGCTATTTTCTCTAAAGGAAATCATTTTCAAATGAACAGAACAAGCAAATGTGGGCCTAATTAGGTGGAGTCAGATGGCTATTAATTATTCACCTTTCCAGGGAGAGAATGGCATTGTTGCGAAAGAAATGAAATAAGGCACGTCGATGGCTTCCCTCCCTTTCTTTCTGTTGCTGCTGCTCTGATCTGCACTGGTTGAAAAAATGGTAGCAGGAGCTGAATGAAAATCTGCCCTTCCCTTCACAGCTGGCATAGGTTGCCTTTGGAGAATGTAATATCGTCCATTGCAATGAAATGTTACTGTTTGCTTTGAGACATAATAAACCTACTCATGTTGGAATAGACACATACTCATCTGTTACACTACTTTAATACTTTAAAAATAGCTAAATAAAGTTCATGCTCCTTTCCAGACTTGGCAATACTAACTGAAGTGGCCAATAATTCAAATTGATGCCAATCATGCAAAGATTAAATCTGTTTACTTTGCACAGTTGCTTTTAAAAGCATTTGTTAAACATCTGCTCCCTTACCCAGGTGAGATTTGAATGATGTATATGGGACCTATGAATTAAGTATACTTAAAACCAACATGGCAAATGATCAGCATTTACCTGAGTACCAAAACTGTGTTAGTTCCAAGTGGCAGAAAGGGTGCTTCCATTGAACCTAGGGATAAGATGTAGCCCATCTGGTTTCTAGTCCTGACAGTGATAAAGACTACTGTTGCATCGGTCAAAATACTTACCAGTGTCTACGTGTGTGTTGGGTGGTGGTGAAGTGTGTGACAGAATAGGGTTGGAGGGAGCAGAGGCAGAGAGAATGTCACCAGGCCTGACAGTGTTCCTAAGAAGTGAAATGACGCTGTTATCATGTCTACACTCTAATTATGTTTGCACTCTGCACACTTTTAATTCTTCAGGTAACTGAATGTTAACTGCCTTTTATAGCTGAGCCAACCAATACCCATGAAGACAAAGTGACTTGGCCCAAATTGGACAGCTTGTCAATAGCACAGCTGGAACTAGATTCCAGACTCTAAACCCTGATTTCTTGTGTCAGATACATTTTTTTCCTTAAATGAGTTGTTTTAACCACGGGGCTCTCAAAATAAGCAGGCTTTTTAAAGTAGCACGGTATCCTTTGGGGTGTTTCAGAGAGCTCCTTCAAAAGTTGGAATAACTTGATCATCTTAACAAGTCTATTATACATTTTAATCTAGTACAGAGAAATATTTCTTCATAAGTTAATTGACTATCTATTAAATTCCACAACTACCCATGTATCTATGGAGATATATAGGATATGATTCCACTCAATATTTAAAAACATGTTGTTGGAAGAGAGGTATGTAAAGAATAGGAGTAAAAAACAGTGAATTGACCTGTGCACTGGCTGTAAGATTCTTTGGTGGGGCTGGAAACTGTTTCTCGAAGAAATGCTCGAGGTTTGTTTTAAATTTAAATCAGCTAGTACTATTTTTTAAAAGCAATATTCCTTTCAGTAAAGTTTAGAAATCATGGAACAAAGTGTCCCCTTTTTAGGGAGATGAGTCAAATTAGATCACAGTTTTCTTAAAAGATTGAAACATTTATGAAAAATACTGTGAATCATAACAAACATTCTATTTCTACTAAACATAACAGACTTTTAGATTCTAAATTAAGAGTATTCCAATATGCAAATATGGAATATTTTTTCATATTAGTTCCTGCATTTGTAAGAAAGGTAGGTGAGTTAGAAACAAAATAAATGCTATGGGGAAAGTTATTTATTGAAAAAGTAATGAATAAGTTAAACTCTAAATTAGTTCAGTCCTAATAATGCATTCGATTTTTTTCCCAAATCTCAATTTATTACTGTTTTGTAACAGACTTGCTGCATATCATAATTCACTGATGCCACGGTGTTGTTTTTCAGGGGGAAAGTACCATTTCTCCCCCAATGGAACAGGTTAACCAAATTTTATAGCTTAATTAAATTATTTTTTGCAGATTCAGAATTATGCCATTACTATAAATTTTCTTAAAATCAAATGTACAGAAAGATTGGCCATTTAATGAATGTATTATTCTTTGTTAAGATTATAGGTGGGCTTATATCCCATACTAAAGTGGTCATAAATAATATGGTGACGGCTAAGTCAGGTTAATATTAAAAGCAGAGTTCTGTGGTGCATCTTAAATACCAGCATTTTCAGTCCCCTAGTGAAAAACAGAAAGTCATGGAGCAGTACTTCCTCTCTCCCTCCAACCCCCAAGCCCCCGATTCATCTGGCTAAGTTTTGTGGGGCTCTTTCTTTTCATGAAAATTATTCCATCACGTCATGTGCGTGTATCTGTCACTACATCTAAATTGCATGTGAATTATACCTTGAAGAGAGTGCCCAAACTGGAGAAGCGAAAATGTTCCCCTTCTGAATATTTTAGACTTGTATGAGTTCTCTAATATTTTTGTTTTTGTGCAAGGCCGCTCATAAGGCGGCCCCGGAGCCTTGAATGCTGACAGCCTCCATTAGCATTAATGCTGTTCTCTTATCTCCGCTCGCTTTCCTCCGCTCCCCCTTCGCTCTTTCTTGTCTGACGGTTCCCTAACACCGTTGACAAGGCTGACACCACCAATCAGCTTCGACTCAGCAAGGTCACTGTTCAGACTTGACTCGTGATTGGCTGCTGCGCTTCAGCGTGTTATTACTGTCTGATTTGATCGGAGGCAGGGGGTGGTCTCCAATCAAACAGAGAAAAGGTCCTAGAGAAGGTAATTAAATCCTGTCAGAGGCAATTATCGGTTCCAGGGCCATGACTCTGGCCCTGAATGCAGATGATCTTAAACTGTATTCCTGCAGAAATTCAAGAGGGCTCCTGGCATGGTTCAGCCAGGCATAAAGGAAGCAGCAGGCTTTCTGCAAACAATGCAGCTCTGTATTTTGAACCTTTCTGCCTTTTCCCCCCTTTACCCGAAGACTTCTGTTTTCGTGATCAAATATATTCCTTTTCAGGTCACATTCTAATTAATTTAATAGACAAGGTTTTCCTTTCTTGTACATAAATAATGACAAGTTTTACCAAAGAACTTCTGCCCCCATCACCGGCTGTAACAAACAGCCTTTATTGAAGCAAACCAAAGCATTTAATGGAAGAACACCAATCTGTAGTTTAGAGCAAGGCAGGAAAAAAAATTAAAGCCTCTGACATGGATGTTCTGCCTGAGGCGGACGCTGCCCTGCCTGTTTGCACCTTACCATACAGAGGGTAGCGTTTGCTGTCAGGACAAACCTGGAAGTTTCTCCAAGGTTAGCCTGGTGATGGCCGTGTGCGTTTAATGGCTACAGTTTTTAAAGGACAGAAAAAAGCTACAGTAGATTTCAGTATGTGAAAAAGAAGTGTCTTTCCCTCCCCCATCCCTCAAATAAAAAATTTAAACTGGTGCCTGGACAATGAAAACAGAAAGAAAAGCATGCTGTATTTTTAGTTGGGAAGGGAGAGCAAAGACAAACTCCAGAGGTCCACTTTCACTCATACATAGAAGACTTCAGTTTTATTTCCTGCGTAATTTCTCTTAAACTGTTATAAAGTATGCTTTGCGATGTGCTTTTTATCCAGCGACCCAGCACTAGAATGGAAACCTCTGTCCAGATTCTGAATAATATTAATTGTTCTAAATAGTATCAATCAGTCTAGCATGAAAAATATTCGATCTGGCCCGAAGGTATGTGGTAAAAGTTTCTATATCCTCATTCTCCTCGCTTTAACAGATTTTCTGAAATATCCTATTCAATAAATGTCCACTTCCCAAATGGAGAGTCTTGATTCTATCCTTTGTGTTTTGTGAGCATGGGTATTGTTGTTTTTTCAAGAATTAAGATGTTGAAAACACTATCATGACAATGTCTGCATTGTTGCTGCTGAAACGGTTTAACCACTATGGTTTCTCCCAAGGGAACAGTTAACTCTCCTCTAATCTTGGTTGTTTTCTTTGTTTCGAACACACCATAGTCCTAAATATGCTTGACTTTATTCGTTTTGTTGAAACATAAACAGATGTTGCAAGCAAACCATCATTTTAAAAAGAAAAGGAGTCCCTGCTACTAGTCCGTTCATCAGGGTGAGGTATCAGGCTGGGAAAGAAACTGGAGGGAGATGTTAACAATAATATATAATGGAAACTGCTTTGGACACTTGCTGGCTGGACTGAAGAAAAAAAAATCTCAAATCCAAATCTGCATACATGACTGTGAAAATGATGTTTAATTCACTCCATATTGTGCTTTGGAGATACCAAAGGCTTCATCAACTTCCCTAATAATGATAAAATAGATATGTAGAGAGAAGCAAACGGCCCACGAATCTTTTAGATCATGTTAGAACCAGGCTTTGCTACTATTTCAGAACCACTTTGCTTTTCCTCCGTTGGAGTGACAACTCTTCCATTTCATTTTGGGGCGAGGATGTTTGTTTTTCTTTGACCAACCACTGTCTATTATTGTGACGTTAGATTGTTTGGTTTAGTTTGGGTTTGTATTGAAGAGGTAACCATTATAATGAAGACACCTCTCCTGAAAGAAATCTTTATCTGCAAAGAAAAGAAATAGTTTTTGTAGGTGAAATTCAAGAATACTCAAACATTTTCCCCTAATAATTAAGATCAGTGCTTCCAAAAGAGAAAAGAAAAAAAAATACATAAGACTGGATTACATGTGCTTAGTTACTGAAGAGTCCTCTCTACTTAGGGTGTGTTATCCTCTTTGCTCCAGATACATCTTTCAAGCTCTCTCCCTAGAGGAGGCATCGCTACAGGGCAGGATGGTGTCCTACTCTTTCTGGCATACCCAGAAGACCAGTAAATAAAATACTGTACCGATCCACAGAACCTGATGGGCCTCCGTGAGAGGGGACCACTCCCAAGTTGAAATCCTGGCAATGATCAGTAACTATACCTTTAATTAAACAATTAAACATTATTTCATCAAAGAAGGTGGGGGCTAAATAAATGCACTGGTGTGGAGTGGACCCTGATAGGCTGGCTGTTAATTACGTTTAATTTGTGTTCTCAATAAAGATGGAAGCTTCTTTTTGCCATTACTTAATTCTGTGACCATTTAGGCACCGACCATTAGAACCACCTTAACGCAGAAATATCTGAGGTCATTAGAATGACCAAGGAGGGCTGTCTGCCTGATGTGTCTTTAAAAGGTTTGTAAACAGAACTCTCTAGGGAAACAGTATGTTGTATCCAAGATTAAAATGCATTATAAAATTTACAATGTTTATGCAAAACTTGGAAAATAAGTCACGTTTGCCTCCTTGTGTTTGGCTGCTTTGTTCAGTGGTACAGGAATAGGAAGAGAGGCCCCACCTTTTAATCGGTCTTTTCCAGGTTTCTGGTAAGATTCCTGCTGCCACCACTGCAGAAGCACACAGCCCAAACAGAGCCCATTGGGGTACATTTTCAGGGTGGTGCATAAGGGAACAGTAATTTATGGACAGTAATAGGAGCTGGGTATGCAATTCCCCGCCCGACACCAGGATAAGTGTACCCCACTGATGACTGAGTGCACTGAAAATACTTGAGTAAATAAGATAAAAGCCATCTGCTGTTTCTTATGAATAAGTTGGAATTCTTCAAAAGCAATTGAAAAGAAAGACATGACATGAAAATCACTTCTAAGCAATATGTACTAGAAGTACACATTTTTAAAAAAAAAATGGGGGTTGGCAGTGAAAAATTAGCTGGGCCTTACCATAAAGGGAATGAAAAAATTACCTTTCGCTGTTCTGTGGTGTTGCTGTGAATTTGCTGTGTTGCAAGCCACATGTACACCCCTCAAGGGATCTGAAAACTTATCAGATCTTATTAATTTATTGGCTCTGTGCTGAGGTATATTGTAAACCAATTTTAAGTACTTCATTTCAGTATTATTCACTGCTTACGGAGAGAAGCGGCCTTTCCAACAAACCACAAGGGTCTCCATAATCAGTTATATTATGGTTTTCCTTAACCCGAGGATATGAAATCTAAATACAGTTAAATATTATATTTGATGCTTCTTAAGGGGTGTCACTTTCATTCCTGATTTGTAAAATTAGGGACATATTCTTTCAGGGGCAATATCAGGATGTGGATTGAGGATGTGATGGAAGAAGTTTCCCCTTTTCCTATTTATAGTACATGCCAAGTTGACCCCCTTCTCCGGAGACAAAAATCTGAAAATGTGGGTGGTAGAAATTATTTTTAGAACGAGTTGGAGGTTGACCATCAGGGTCAGAGAATGGAAGGGAGGAAGGAGGAGCCATGGTTTCGCATCCGGAGATCTGAAAGCCAAGAAAAGGGAAAGAAGAGAAAAATGGGAGTAATGAAGGGACCGCTGGAAGAGAGGTAAGATAGGGGTGAAGGGAGAGAGAAGGAAAATGAGCACCAGGCTGGAAGTCACAGGACTCGGTCTGAGATCAGGCTCTGTACCATTTAGCCACCAAGGATATAGGCTGTGATCGGCCATGCTCCATAGCTGCTCCATTGTCTTCCCTCTCGCCAGGGTTACTAGATAAAACTTAGGGCCCTCAGTTAAACTTGAACATTAGACAAATAGTGAGGAATGTTTTAGTAACAATATGTCCCAAGTATTACATGAGACATATTAAAAATTATCCCACGCTTATGTGAGATTCAAATTTTATTTGTATTTTCTTTGCTGAATCTGGCAACTCTACCACCTGACCCACAGTGATACCCGGAGCCTCGTGTAGGCAGATGTAGAGGTTCTGCAAACATGGTGGCCAATATCAGTGTCAGTACAAAAATTGCCCCTCTCTACCAAGATCACAGAAGTTAATTTCTTGCTTCTCACCTTTGCCATCTTTAGATACCACTGCCAATATTTCCTCTTTCATATTTTTATACCTAAACTCTGCTGTCCACTTGGCCCAATTAATCATTCCCTTCCTTCCCTTCTCCCGACTCCTTGCACAGTAGCCCCAGAGTCCATAATCCAGTACTGACCAAATCCTCTTTATCTAAAGATTGCACCTCTTGCTCTCCTAATAGAAACCCTCTCTTCTTTGAGGATATTGCTTCCTTTGTAACTTGGGCAGAGGCCACTCTTCATGAGACACCCAAAAATTATAGAGAAAGGGAATTATTACTTCCAACTTCCAAGTAAAAACCTCTTGTTATTTGAGAGTTTGTTCCGTCTGTCTATACCATCCTCTTCCCCTCTTTGCTGGCAACTTCTCATCTCCTGTTCGTTCTCTACGGGTGATAAACTGTCAGGCGACAAATTGCCAAATGCCTCTCCCCCTTCCATGTATATGGGACTTCTGTCATCACTCATGAGAATGTCAACATCCACATAAAAAGTCTACTGATGCCCTTGCTTACATCAAGAGGTGGAGTCCTCTTCCCCATCTTTACATCTGTTCTGGACTTTGGGAATTTTTTTTTCCAGTTGAATGTGGCAAAAAGAACATTGAGTTAATTCTGAGCCAGGATATTAAGAAGCTCTTCAGCCTTCAGCCTTCTCTCTCTCTCTTTCTGCCTCCGTCTCTGCCTGTCTCTCTGTCTCTGTTTTGCTTTGTCAGAACACTCCCACCTTGTAAGTAGGCTAGGTATAGGTGATGGGAAATACACACATGGAGCAGACAAGCAGACTCACTGAGATCCAACTACTAGGCAAGTGTATGAGGCCATTCTACACCACCCAGCCTCAGTGGAATGAAAGCCAACTAAAAGGACCAACAGTTCCCACCTAGACCAGAAAAGCTGCCCCAGTCTTTTTGGCTAAGTCATCCCAGCCAACTCGTAGAACGTGAGTTAAATAATACATATTTGCAGTGTCTGCCTCTAACTCATGGGGGTGATTAAGCAGGAAGATGCAGCTGAATGTTTTCATATCTGACTCACCTTTTTTCTTCTTGTGTATCATTATCCTTGGAAAATTTCACCATCCATATGGGAATTTTACTGACATTTTTTTCCCTTATATAATTTGGCTTCTTTATCTTTAAAGAAGTTCAGGAGAAAGGGGCAGAAAAGGATAAAGGGGAGTAGGACCAAGTCTCCAGGTTGTGATCTGCAAAGGAAAATCCTTTTTGGATTGGCGGTAGAGCTGATGACGGGGAAGTAAGGAACTTCTGTTAAGGGGAGGACAAGTCTGGACAACTTAATCAGACTTCTTTGTCTAAAAAACATCTTCCCCCAAAGTCACATGGTCCGTAGCTTCCCAAATTAAAAATGGAGCAAAAGAATTGGACAATTGTGGTTAAGGTTTGGTTCAAATAGGTTATGATTAAAGAGTCCATAATTATACGGCCTCAAATAATCTAACAACTGTATGTTAACAATTTTTTTTTCATTTAATAGACACCATGAGGTCTGAGGAGCCAACAGATATATTTCTGTTTATTTCTATTTGAGGAGTAGAAGGGAGTGATGAGCCTTGAGTGGTGGTAGGTATAAAAAATAGGAAATAATGTGAGGATGACGGGAACATGGAGGTAAATTTCGTGAGCTATTAACCCGATGAAAACAGGCATTAGCAGTGGATTTGATGCTGAAGGAGAATGGGCACGGCTGGGCGTAGTTCATCTCATGAAGCAGCAAATTCAACTCTCTGGTCTCCCCTTTCTCCTTTGTAAATCAGTGGGTTGGACGAAAATTGGGACGGCACATTTTTGATGTGCTTTCCACCACTTCCCCCTTTATAACCAATGACATCCCACTGCCCTGGTGAGGACAGTTGTGAGTTCTGAATCCCTCAGTCCAGCAGACCAGGCAACCCAATTAGTGCTGGAAAGGTGACAGATGAGATGAAAACTTCTTCCTTCATCCTACCCTAGATGATCCCAAACAACTTTTGCAGTATTAAGAGTCCTTCGCGTGGAAAAATTTCAATGCTTCCTTTTATCTGTGCTTTAGTAGATGCTACAAATAGTGCTTTTTATAAGCTGACCATTCACATCAAATTACTTGAGGTTCCAGGAAAAAAAATTGGTATAGATATTTGTTCTCTTCAATCTATTTTTCAAAATTCTAAACATAGAAAACTGAAAGAGACATTTAAATTTAATTTTATCCAGATGAAGGGGAAAGTTGATTTTCCACATACCTAACCACCATATTATCAGATATATAGATTTCCAGGACCCAGCATTCAATTTTGCGGAGCTTTTTTTCTTTCCCATATGTGTCATCTTGTAAATTCATTTTGAAGATACAATAATTTATTTTGTTGTTGTTGTTTCACTGGATTTTTCTTCAAGTAGAACCCAAATCTAGCCTTGAAAACAGAACAAAAGTCTCCCCTAAACACAAAACCAGCTCTTCTCTTGAATATCATCTGCATTTTTCTTCTTTGCTCTGACAGAAAGTAGCATTTCCCAAATTATGTGTGTTAGAAAATCATAGAGCCAGGGTGACACTCAGCTTTTAATAAAAGCTTATTAACATATCTTGAATAATCTTACCTTCTGCCTATGACACCAAAGGTTGAAGAAATGTAGGGTGCTGGTTTTTTTAAAGATTTTATTTATTTATCTTTAGAGGAGAAAGGAAGAAGAGAGGGAGAGAAACATCAATGTATGGTTGTCTCTCGTGTGTCCCCTGCCGGGAACTGGCCTGCAACCCAGGCATGTGCCCTGACTGGGAATCGAACCGTAGTTGTTTGGTTCATAGGGCCGCGCTCAATCCACTGAGCTACACCAGCCAGGGCGGGTGCTGGTTTGAATTATCCTCTGCCAAACAACCTTGAGAAAAGTCAATATTGAATATATTGATATACTGAATATATAGATGAATTAGAAAAATACCTGATTTTCTCAGCTCACATTTTGGGGGGTCATTTTTCACTTTTAAAAATATGTCTTGTTCTTTTCACAAGGGTAATCAATGTTCGACATAGAAAAGTTGGTAACCAGAAAACACAAAGGGAAAAAATGACTCAGATTTCTTCCATCCCAAAGTTGACACCCTTATCATATATGCCCTTTAGTCCTTCCTTTTCCTCCTTCCTTCTCTCCCTGCTCCTTCTTTCCTTCCTTCTCTGGCATCATGAAGCATCTAGTGCTACTTCTAACAACATGCGGTGAAAATTTTTTAACACAAATGCATCTTCTTTCTCGATAACTTTTTATTGAGGCAAATCTTACAGTGAACTACCCTGTAAAATTTTATGAGTTTGACAAACATGTATAACCATGTAATCAACACTACAATCCAGATTTAGAAAATATTCCACCTTTTGGTCAATCTCCTACCCTACAATTCCCAACACTAACGCTAATACAATCAATGTGTACTTTTGCCTGTCTTTTAAAAATATTTATTTATTTTTAAAGAGAGGGGAAAGGAGGGAGAGAGGGAAAGAAACATCATTGTGTGGTTGCCTCTCACATGACCCCTACTGGGGACCTGGCTTGCAACCCAGGCATATGTCCTAACTGGGAATCGAACCAGTGACCCTTTGGTTTGCAGGCCAGCACTCAATTGACTGAGACACACTGGCTAGGGCTATTTTTGCTTGTCTTGAACTTATTGAAGTGGAACTATACAGTACGTAGTCTTTTGGGTTTAGTTTATTTTGCTCAACACAACATTTTTGAGATTTGTTCATGTTGCGGCACAAAGTAGCTTAATATTTTTGTCACGGAGTAGAATTTCATTGTATGATTATACCACACTTTGGTTAGGCTGTCTATCCTCCTGTTGTTGAACATTTGAATCATTTCCAATTTTTTGACTATTTTGAGTAAAACTGCTAGAAACATTCTTATTCATGTTTTTCTTTTTTTTTTCTGTGAATACAAGATCTTCAGTGGTTGCATTGAATACTACTGAATTTATGTAATATGCATACCTTAAATCAACCTTATATTCACCAGTAAATTATTCTCCGTTCTCACTTTTATAAAGAATTATATAGTGTAAATATTTGTGGGCTTTTTGTCTCCTTTTTGTTATGGTAAAATGTACAAAACAAATCCTATCACTTAACCATTTTTAAGTGCCCAGTGGTCTGGCATTCAGTATATTCACACTGTTGTGTAATCAACAGCACTATTCATCCGCAGGGATTTTTCATCGCCCCAGACTGAAACTGTACCCGATTCATTGCTCCTTTATTCTACTTCCTGTTGAAAGCAGACTTCTCAGTGGACTCATAGAATATTTGTTCTTTTGTGCCTGTCTTATTTCACTTACAATAGTGTTTTTAAGGCTCAGCCATGCTGCAGCATAAATCAGAATCCAATTCTTTAGTGAAGCTAAATAATATTCCATTATATGTCTATACCACATTTTCTATCTTTATTTATCAGTTGATGGACACTTGGGTTGTTTCCTTTTTTTTGCTATGTTGCATTGCGCTGCTGTGAATATCAGTGTACACGTATCTGTCCAAATCTCTGCTTTCAGTTCCTTTGGGTAGATACCTGAAAGTGAAATTGCTGAATTATATAGTAATTCTATGCTTAATTTTCTAAGGAATATTGTTTATACTCTTTATACTGTTTTCCACAGTGGTTGTGCCATTTTAGTTTCTTGCACTGTAAAATGCACAAGGGTTCCAGTTTCTCCACACCCTTACCAGCACATTGCTATTGTTGCTGCTGTTGCTGTTATTGGTAGCAGTAGTAGTAATAGCTATCTTACTGGGTGTGAAATAGCATTTCATTGTGAGACTGAGTTTCTGTGACTAACTTTGAACGTAGTTCTGATTATGTGTTTAGGTGAGCTTTCTAGATACCTAATTCCTGTGTAATAAGGTTATGTCTATTTTGAAGTCTCCTAAAATGCAAGCCACATTTCACTCCAGAAGGGTTGTGCTGAGTTATTATTCTATCAACAGTGGCATGACTGCTGTTAGTTTGGTTTATAATTTTCTTTTAGAAGCGTCAATATTATTCTAAATCATTCACTTGGTTCCGACCTCTGAATATTTTGCCTTTATTGTGGCATTTATTCAGTTATTTGTAAAGGTGTTCATATTTTACATACTGGTGATCACCTATGGTTGTGTTAATGGCCACTAATTAACTACCATCTACCAATGACTTGAAACCTTTTATCAATGAACTATTCTTCACCCGTATTTTGCAGATTGAGCCTGTCTTATTCTTTGTGTTCTCCGTGTAACACTAATAATTTCTTATATTTGCATAGAGCTTTATTTAAACTCTTTCACACACTTTATCTCCCTGGACAGTGTCATAGCAAACCTCCCTGGCCAGGTAGGTAGGAAATGTATTTCTATCTTCATCATTATAGGTGAAAAAACAGATGCAGAAAACTTAACTATAAGGCACTGGCATAGGCAAGGTAGAGCTGGAGTTTCCCAGTTCCTATTTGGAGCTCTTTCTTGGACACTACACAACCTTCTATAAATGTATAAAATTAATCTTTAAAAAAATCATATGCATAACATTTAATCCAAAAAATGAACTCAAAGAGAACTTGCCACTTCGTCATGCTCAACACATAATTTTCATCTTGTGCCAGGATCTAATGAGGATAGGCATATAATTTCATCATTACACTGAAACTAGACATTTCAAAGCAAGTGAACTGGACAAATTAACTCATCATGGTCAGATAATAGCTGGTATTTTCAATTACTTTGTGACTTTTTGTTTCAATAACGGTATACAGTTGCTGTCTGTTATTTACTATCCAGTAGGACATTTGACCTCTAGGGCAGGAAAAAAGTCTCTATGCTGTTTTGTTAATCACGAAAAATGTATTAATATAAAAGTTATTATCATGCTTTTAAAAATTAAAATAAGAGGTGAGAAAACATAGAATACAAAATTTTAAATTTCTCCTACCTGAGTCTAGCTGCTTTCTGTAGAAAGGACATTCCTGCACAGGTGTCTTCTGACTCGGTTTTGGCTTTAGACTGGGAAACTCTGCAGAGGTAAAGAAAGTCTTAGCTCACAGCAGTCAAGCATACTAAATCATTCTTCACAAAGAAGTCTTTACAGAATTCCAGGATATCAAATAGAGAAGTGCAAAGCAAATATAGCCAAAGCAGAGATGAGAGCAGACTGAATCCCTGTGCATAGAAAGATCTATTCCCGCTCATTCATTCATTATGGTGTGTCTACTATGCTTGGTGATGGGGACCCCTGGGAGGTCAAGAGAAACAAGCTTCCTGGCTTCGTGAAGCGTACAATCCAGTAGAGGAGAGAGATATTAGTCAGCTAACCATGTTATCAAGTGTAAAACTACAATGTTGACTCTAATGAACATAAGATGTACACAGAACTATGATAAATCAGAATGGCAGGAATGGTTGAGAGTTGAAGAAGTTAGGGAAGTCTTCTCTAAGAAAATGGTGCTTGGGCTTGGATCTAAAAGATGAGTAGAAAAAAGATGGAAATTAAGTGTATGCTAGGAATAGAAAAAAGTATGTGCAAAGTTCTGTGCTCAGAGGTAAGAGGAACGGAAAGAACACGTGGTGAACCAGGAACAAAAGAAAGACGTATAGAATGAGATGACTCTAGAGGAATACTCCAGGGCCAAACCAGGTAGCGGGTGGCTGGCTGTGTTAAGGAATTTTGTCATTATTATAAAAACAATGGGATGCCATAAGTGGCATGACTCAATTTGCCTCGTGAGAAGATCACTCTGTTGTGGTGTACAGAAGACTTTGAGTAGGGGACTAACCATGAATCTGAGTAGACAAGTCAGTAGTCTCATACTATGATCCAGTCAGAAGAGTATATGAGGAATACTGGAGGAAATGCAGAGGAGTGGAGGGATGAGAGTCATTTAGGAAGTAAAACCCGCAGGACTGAGAGGGTATTAGGGAAGAGTTGTGAGGGGGAATTAGATGTCAAGATCAGGTTTCCAGCTGGTGCAATAAGTGATGCAACTGATGGGGGTGGAGGGATTCATTCATTCAGAGCAGAGATCAGCAAACTACGGCCCATGGGCCAATTCTGCCCGTTGCCTGTTTTTGAAAGTAAAGCTTCACTGGAGCACTGCCATGTTTATGTGTTTATGTGTTGTGTATGGCTGCTTTTGTGCTGGGAATGCAGAGTTGAGTAGTTGGGGCAAGACTGGCTCACGAATCCTGGAATATTTATTCTCTGGGCTTTTGCAGGAAACGTTTGCTGACTCTGCATTAAAAGAGAACACTGGGAAAAGAAAATATGAGATTGGGAGAAAGATAATCAATCTGATTTGATACACATGTATGTGAAGTGCTTTGAGAAAGCCAGGAGATGGAGTAAGAAGTTACACATAGGACTTTAGAGGTGGTACAAATGTCTGAGTCACTGTATCAAGGTGTAAAGGAAGTCATGGATAGGAATGACGTCAGCTAGGGGAAGGTTAGAGTAAGAAGAGAAGACATCCAGGATAGAGCATGAGGAAGCTCCATTACTTGAGGGCCAGGTGGAATAAAGGTTAGAGACTGTGGTGCCAAAGAATGTGGCACCACAGAAGTTACATGTGTTAGTTCTCCAGGGCTTCTGCCACAAAATACCACAACTGGGTGGGTTATAAAAACAGAATTTTTTGAAATTTCCAGCCAAGATGGAGGCATAGGTAGATACACTTTGCCTCCTTGAACAACCAAGAGAAAGACAACTAGTTTAAAAACAAAAAACAACCAGAACTGACAGAAAATCAAATTGTATGGAAGTCCGATAACCAAGGAGTTAAAGAAGAAACATTCATCCAGACTGGTAGGAGGGTTGGAGATGGGCAGGCAGGTGGAGAGAACTCACAGCAAGGCGGTGGCTGGTGAACTGGGTGAGGCCGTGGCTGGTGGAGGGGGCTGTCCCACATTCTCCTGAAGATAAACTGGGAGGAACAACTGTGGAGCAAGATAGATCCGCAAACCAGGGTTCCAGCACAGGGAAATAAAGCCTCAAAAACCTCTGACTGAAAACACCTGTAGGGGTTGAGGTGGCAGCGGGAGAAACTCCCAGCCTCACAGGAGAGTTCATTGGAGAGATAGGGTCCTAGAAGGTACACAAACCCACCCACCTGGAAATCAGCACCAGAGAGGTCAATTTGTTTGTGGGTAGCAGCTGAAGTCACTGAAAGCCAGCAGAGAGCTGAACAAGCACCATTGTTCTCTCTATGCTGCATTGTTACAGCATAACAAGGCAGCCACGTGGGTTTCCTCACCTTGGTGAATACCTAAGGCTCCACCCCTTACTACTTAACAGGTGCACTGAGACAAAAAAATAAGACCCTAATGAAAAAACAGATCAAAGCTCCAGAAAAAAATACAGCTAAGCAACAAAGAAATAGCCATTCTATCAGATGCACAGTTCAAAACACTGGTAACCTGGATGCTCACAGAAATGGTTGAGTATGTTCACAAAATAGAGGAAAAAGTGAAGGCTATGAAAAGTGAAATAAAGAAAAGTGTACAGGGAACAGTGAAGGGAAGGAAACTGGGACTCAAATCAAAGGTTTGGAGCAGAAGGAAGAAATAAACATTCAACCATAACAGAATGAAGAAACAAGAACTCAAAAAAATGAGGAGAGGCTTAGGAACCTCCAGGACATGTTTAAACATTCCAAAAATCTGAGTCATAGGGGTGCCAGAAGGAGAACAGGAAGAGCAAGAAATTGAAAACGTATTTGAACAAATAATGAGGAGAACTTCCCCAGTCTGGCAAAGGAAACAGACTTCCAGGAAGTCCAGGAAGCTCAGACAATCCCAAAGAAGTTAGACCCAAGGAAGCATACACCAATGCACGTCATAATTACATTAGCCAAGATTAAAGATAAGAAGAGGATCTTAAAAGCAGCAAGAGAAAAGGAGACAGTTACCTACAAAGGAATTCACATTAGACTGGCAGCTGATATCTCAAAAAAGAAACAAAAACAAAACAAACAAAAAAACCCAACCTTGCAGGCAAGAAGGGGCTGGAAAGAAGTATTTGAAGTCATGAAAGGCAAGAACCTTCATCCAAGATTACTCTATTCAGCCAAGCTATCATTTAGAATAGAAGAGCAGATAAAGTGCTCCCCAGATAAGGTCAAGTTAAAGGAGTTCATTATCACCAAGCCATTATTGTATGAAATGCTAAAAGGACTTATCTAAGAAAAAGAAGAAGATCAAAACTGTGAACAGTAAAATGACAACAAACTTACAAATCAACAACCGAACCTTAAAAAAAACAAAAACAAAAACAAACTAAGCAAACTAGAATGGGAACAGAATCACAGAAATGGAGATCACATGAAGGGTTATCAGCTGGAAGGAATGGTGGAAATGGTACAGAATAGATACAAAATAGACGGGGAGAGGTTAAGAATAGCATGGGAGCCCTGGCTGGTGTAGCTCAGTGGATTGAGCACGGGCTGCGAACTAAAGGGTAGCCAGTTCAATTCCCAGTCAGGGCACATGCCTGGGTTTCGGGCCAGGTCTCCAGTGGGAGCAGTGTGGGAGGTAACCACACATTGATGTTTCTCTCTTTCTTTCTCCCTCCTTCTCCTTTCTCTAACAATAAATAAAATCTTTAAAAATGAAGAATAGCATAGGAAACAGAGAAGCCAAAGAAATTATATGTATGACCCATGGACATGAGCTAAGGTGGGGGAAGGGAATGCAGGTGGGAATTTGCATCTCTCTAATGGCTAGTGGTGCTGAGCATCTTTTCATATGTCTCTGGGCCTTTTGTATATCCTCTGTGGAGAAGTGTCTGTTCAAGTCCTTTACCCATTTTTAAAATGAAGTTGTTTGTCTTCCTGGAGTGAAGTTGTGTGAGTTCTTTATATATTTGGGAGATTAAACCCTTGTTCGAGGTATCACTGGCAAATACATTTTCCCACATGGTTGGTTCTCTTTTCATTTTAATGCTATTTTCTTTAGCTGTGCAGAGCTTTTTATTTTGATGAGATCCCATTTGTTTATTATTTCCTTTATGTCTCTTGCTCTAGAGGACATATCAGTGAATATATTGCTGTGTGAAATATCTGAGATTTTTCTGCCTATGTTCCCCTCTAGGACTTCCATGGTGTCACAACTTATATTTAACTCTTTTATCCACCTTGAATTTATTTTTGTGTATGGTGTAAGTTGGTGATCGAGTTTCATTTTTTTTGCATGTAACTGTCCAGCTCTCCCAACACTATTTGTTGAAGAGGCTATTTTTACTCCATTTTATGTCCTGCCCCCTTTGTCAAGTATGAATTGATCATAGGAACTTGGGTTTACTTCTGGGCTCTCTGTTCTGTTCCACTGATCCATGTGTCTCCTCTGCATCTTTATAGCTGTGTCTCTTTTCTTCTTCTTATTAGGGACAGCAGTCATATCTGATTAAGGGCCTGCCCTACTCCAGGGCAATTTTATTTTAACTAATTACATCTGCAATGACCTTATCTCCAAATGAGGTCATATTTTGATGTTTGGGATACACATGAATTTCAGGGGGATACTGTCCAACCTAGAAGACCAGGGAAAAAGATAAGTTCCAAAAGGAGACAGGGTCAGTAACATCTGATGCTGTGGAGAGGTCCAGAGAATGGTTTCAAACTTGTCCTGGTTTATTGGAAAGTAAAGACCGTGCATGAAAAAGGGGCCACATACTAAACCTGACAAGCTCAGGGGAGGCCTGCATGGTGGGCCTTACAGACCCAGAGACCAATAGTAACCACCTAGGATGGTCTGAAATTAAAACTTCCTAACTGAGAGCAAGTCATGGTGAGTAGTCATATCCTAGGCAGGTATCTTCCTTGACAAAGGCCAATTTTTACCTTAAGTGAGCCTTCCTGGGTAAAGTTCCTTTTTCCAGGCCCCCAGGGTGTAATCACTACACCAGAGCAGGAGACCACAGAACCCCACATGGCTATTCTTATCATGTTAACTGTTCGCTGTTAACTATCCTATAACGGCCGACGTAAAAGAAGCCTATGGTGTGTATCCCTTTTACTTTTTAATCTAAATATCTAATATCCCAGACATTTCCCTGCTTTGCTTTCTCCCATCTCCCTAATCTATCACTAATGAATTTCATGTAACCCTCTTCAGCTCTCTCCTTCAATTCTAATGTACAAAACGAGGGGCAAGACTGCCATTCTCCACAGCATTTACTCAATCCGTTGAGAATTTGCTTCCCAGCAATTATTGTCGGCTTGACTCAAATAAACTCATAAACATTCTTACAGGTTTGGGCATTTTTTCTGTCAACAGACCCAAAGATAGAATTTAAGTAGGTTAGACTTCAGTCTGAATGTGCCAAGCCCCTTCTCACCAGTCATCCTGGAATTTCATTGATGACTTGTACAGGAGAGTTTGTCTTTATCTCTGAGAGATGGCTCAGTTGGTGACCCTCGTGTGGCACAGGGGTCCTGACTCTGGAGCTATGCGAGTGTACAGAGGCCACCTTTGGCATTTCTCTTTTTGATCTCTGCAATCGCTTGATTTTCCTCGGAGATTTTTCCTTAAGTAATATCCAAACCCTCTCCTAGTTACAGTGTGCAAGGGCTAATGGAATCACTAGCTGAGGTGAAATGGTTGCAGATGGTCATTTATTTTCAGAGGCTTTTAGGAATTCATGTGCTTTTAATGATAGCTTACTCTAACCACAAATCCCTCATTTTCATTCTTTAAAAGGCGAGGATATTGGCCATTATTAACAACAGAGGAAGATAGAGTGGGCAGCTAATTGACCCAGTGAAGCTAACACCACTGTGGTGGGTTATGAAAGCTGAAGAGTTTTACTGTGCTCCTAGGACTTTGGCCTCATCTTTCATATCGACTTTTTTGACCTCTTTGTAACCCATTTTCACCTGCTCGTCTCTCTTCCTCAGTCGAGCTTCCATCTGGCAGGACCACAGTTAGTCTGGGTTTTCTAGGATCCTTTTTTCCATCAAAAAGTTAATGCCTTGTGCTCCTACCAATGGGATGGTGGTTTTTCTTGGAAAGGGGAAAAATGGGTAGGATTACTTTCTGCCCGTCACTCTGCTTTGCCAGGGTGGGGAGTGTGTCTTATTAAATGATTCTTTTAAGCCAAAGGCTGAAGAGGACCCTACAGGGCAGAGGACCTGAGATAGTTCTTAGCGAGGCCAGAGCTCTCCTTTGCTGAAGGCTTCACCTCTTCCCCTCCTTCCATCATCAATGCTGCCACTCTTGGACTCTTTTTTTTTATTTTAAGATTTTATTCATTTATTTTAGGCAGAGCAGAAGAAAGGGAGAAAGAGAGGGAGAGAAATATCAGTGTGTGATTGCCTCTCACATGGCCCCCACTGGGGACTTGGCCCACAACCCCGGCATGTGTCCTGACTGAGAATTGAACCGATGACCCTTTGGTTTGCAGGCCAGTGCTCAATCCACTGAGCCACATCAGCCAGGGCCACTCTTGGACTTTTGAACCAAGTGTTGGACTCTTGCTTCTGCTCCCCACATGTATGTTCTGACTCGGATGAGTTGCAGGTTTATTGTTAGTCTTTCCAGGTCTTGAAGCTAGGGCTTTTCCGAAGGGTTTCCACAAGAGTTGCTCATCTGACTCTCAGAGGCCTCAATTCATCCATGGCTCTGCACATACTCTGTCGATCACAGCCAGGGGAGGAGAGGGTCCCAGAGATCTGTCACCCAGGACAGCAGTCTGGTTCTGCTATCTGGAAGGAGATCTTCATGGTTTTAGAAGTTGCCCGTGATCACTCGTAATGGGAGAGATGTGGGTTTTGAAGTCAGGCCCGCCAGGGATTGAGTGTAGGGTCTTTGACCACTTTTATTTTTACTTTTTGAAAAAAATACTGCTGTATTGTGTTTAGTACATTCTAAACACAACACAACAATATTTGTACCTACAATATACGTGTAAAAACATGGACTGGAGCGCACGTGTACAATGCATGATTGTTATTCTTTGGAGGTGAATCTGGGAACCTTTGTTTCCTACGGAGGAAACAAAGGTGACTTTAGGTTTATCAGTAATCGCTTAGTTCTTTCACATTGAAAAAATATGTAAAGCTACTAGGCAAAATGTTAGCATTTAAAAATTTCTGATGGTGGGTTATATTATCTTCCCTATTTTCTATATTGAGTATTTTTATAAGCTTGTTTGCTATTCTATATCTTCTTCTATGAATGGTTTGTTCATATTTTGATTTTTTTACATTGAATTGTTTCTCTTTTCCCCATTCCTTGGAAGTGATTTGTATATTCTGATGTCAATTCTTGGCTAATCATGTGCGTCGTCTTCTCCCTGTCTGCGGTGTCCTTTCCTTTGGTTTTGACACCTACTGGCAGACATTAAATGACAGAAATAATGGACAGAAGTTTACTAATTAAACTTTCCCCTTGTGCATTGAGTTTTTTGGTGTCCTTCTTTACCTTGAGTTAATAAAGTTAGCTGTTTTTGTATATTTTTTTCTAATAGAAAATTTGTATTTTTTCTATTGGGTCTGTAATTAATCTGGAATTAATATTTTTGGCATGTGTAATGTATAGATTCAATTTAATTTTCTTCGCTTTGGAAATCTAATTGTCTGAAACCACTTAATGATTGGTTGCTGGAAGGCTATGAATTTTTTGTCTTCAGAAAGCTTGCTACATTCTTGTACATTCTAATAATCATAATTTGTATTCAACTTTCTATGTAAACAAATTGATAGTGTTTCAAATAATGACTATTTTGTGTATTTTAGTCATATATTATATCTCTTTTTCTTGACTTATTGGAGTGCCAGAGTCTGTAGTGCAATGCTGAATCATAGTGAAGCCAGTGGGTATCCTTATGTCACTTTTGACATTAATGAGAATGCTTTTCAATTTTTACTATTATGTAGAAAATGTGCTATAGGCTTTGTTAGATATTCTTTTATCACGTTAAGAAAGTTTTCTTCTGATTTTAGTTAGCTGCAAATGCATCTTTAAAATCATAAACAAATGGGGCAGAGCTGATTTCTCTCTCAGGTAATGGTCACCATGTACCTGGGGGCTGATGCTCCTTGAGGGATAATAGGAAATATCCAAAGAAGGAATTGCTCTATTAAGAAAGTACTCTGTTCCTGGAATAATTTCATACAAAACTGAAATCCAAAACAAAATTAACATATTCAACAAAGTGTTAAAAAGGTCCTTTTTAAGATTTTTGTTGCTTTTGGAAAGGAGCTGAGCTTTTGTAATTGTTCCCAGGTAACGTTTGCTTAGTTAAATTTCTGTGACTAATATGTTTACCTGTCTGAATATGTAGATACAACTCGGTGGATAGAAGCCCTGTTTTGCTTCCAGTTGCCAGCTCAGAAGTATTGACTCACCTTTAGGCTATTAAGCACCATCATCACAGTACATAAAGGAATGTTATAGACTAGCATAATCTAAAGCCATTCACACCTTTAATGCTGAGATTGAGTTGATTCAATCACAAAAGTTTTTAAAAAATATTTTATTTACTTATTTTTAGAGATGGGGGAGGAGAAAGAGTGGGAGAGAAACATCAATGTGTGATTGCCTCCCATGTGTCCCCCACCGGGGACCTGGCCCGCAACCCAGGCATGTGCCCTGACTGGGAATTGAACCAATGACCCTTTGCTTCACAGGCCCGTGCTCAATGCACTGAGCTACACCAGCCAGGGCTCAATCACAAAAGTTTTAATAGCCCTTTAGAAATTAGATGAACCTTTTAAATTATCTAGTTTAATTTCCCCCTTTTGGAAGGAATGTTCTCTTAAGAAATACTAAAAGATCGTTTTCTAGTTTATAAATTCATAAACCAAAGAAATAAGACTTTCTATAATCCTGTGATACTCCTGATCTGTAGTTCTTACCTTTTCCAGAATGGATTTTTTTCTCCTTTTTCATTATCACTATAGTATCTTATTTTACCCCAAACATACGGCTATATTCAGTTTTTGAATATATCACTCCAAGTTATCTAATTTCTTAAATGAACAGGAGCCAGAATGCGGTGATTCAGAGTGGAACAGTGAGTTTAAACTCTATTTACCTATCTATGTATTTGCTAGGGAAGGAGGAAAAATAGTTTAGAAGTTGTTCTTGGTTCAATGTAGCATATTCACCTGGGTATGTGCTTGACTGTGAATCAACCACGTGCTTTACATGTCTTACTTGATCTATAACATAAGGCAGGTACTAATATACCCGTTTTACAGATATGGAAATCAATTTCTTTCCTACGAATAGCTAGATAGAACCAAAATTCTGTCACCATATTTCAACTAGTATTTCTCAAGAGTCTAGAGAGAGAAGGAAAAGTGTTTCCAGAGGGTATGATTTAAATAAATGTGGGATTTTGTTTATTTTTGACTGTCACAATGGTTCAGGGAATGCTGTTGGTGGCCAAGGGTGTCAACACAACAGTGTCCAATTAAGAAAACACTGGCCTATACCACCCTAAAATAAGGCAGAACACGCAATTGTTTATGTTCTAGAAGTGACAATTAGAATATGCATGCATTTATTCCTTGATAACATTTTGACTATATTTTTGTTTTTAAAAAGATGCGGTGGGGGAAGAATTTAGATCTTTATAAAGGAATCTTATGGATCTGGGTGAAGAGAAGTAGAACTCAAAGGAAACTATCATACTCTAAGACAAGTGGAAGACCCTGTGACTGCAAGGTCTGAGAATTAAGGAAGCCTCAAGTCCATCACGGTTAAAGCTAGGAAAGATGCAGTGTACGGAATACCAGTATTTATCAGTGATTCAGGCAGTACTTTTTAAGCAGCTAAGCTGGGGCTTGAAAGATGTTTCTGGGAAGCCTTATTGTTAAGCTCATCTCCTCTCTGATAGTAGATGAGTTATAGCCCAGCCATTGGCTCATGTGTTTTCTGGTTTATGTCAGATAATGTAAATTGGCTGGAGCAGGGGAAGGGGTGAGGGGCGGGTGTTGGGGGAGGGTGGTGGAGGAGCAAGCATTTTCAACTTCCAGTCTCCCTTTAGCTCTGATTTGAGAGGTGCAGACAAGAAGCGTCTTCCTGGATGATTCAGTCTCGGTATGAACCTTCCCATTTCTAGACCCTTCCTAGTTTATTTCCTACTCCACACGCAGGAGGTCTCTACCACACTGGCTTTTAATTTGTGCTCAAATTACACAGATGTGTAATTTGTGTGTTGGTGGTTGCAAAACATTTCCTTGGGGGTCACTGTAGGAGGGAGTGGGGTAGGGGTGAGGGTGTAAATGAGGTGAGGGAGGGCGGGGCTGCAGGCTCCAGGCAGTCTGACTCCAGAGCCTATGCCCTTAATCACTGCAGTGCAGACCAGGTTCCATCCCAGCTCTACCGCTTGTTAGCTCTGTGCCCTTGAGCAGGCTACTTAACCTCATATGTAACACAGGAGGAAAGAGAGCCACTCGTGGAGTGTGAAAATTAAGTGCAATGATGGGAATAAAAGTACCTGATCTCTAGCAATCGTCCAGTGAATGCTAACTAACATTATCATCCATCACCTGACACTAGCCTATCTCCCCAGCTTCAACTTTTTCTTGACAATTTCACAGGGCATACTCCAGTTATATCAGACTAACGAGTTGGCATTTCCAAACCACCTTTCTGCAGATGGAATACCCCTCATCTACCCCATCTTTTCAGATCCAGCTAAAATGTCCACCTATATCACTTCTCCAGATGAATTGTACCCTCTCTTGGCTTCTGTAGTAGACACATAGCCAATTACCAGTCCTTAACACGACGCAGACTTTGTTTAAGGCAGTCATATGCTAAACTCCAGGAAAGATCGTGATTGCTCCAAGGCAGTCACAATACTGGGCCCTGCTGTCCCAAATCTCACTCTATCTGGAAGTGACATGTGACTCATTTCCGGTGAGTAGGATGTAAGTGAAAGTGGAGGCAGGGGCGGTTCTGCAGAAATCTTTGCTTTTCTGATGAAGAGACTGCTCTGCTTTTCTACCTCCCCTTTCTCTTTCCTTCGTGGAAGATGGGAGGGTGGCAGCAGCTGTCGTCTGCGACAATGGACTGTGAATACAAGAGAGGAGTTGGAGAATTGAGGGGAAGTTGACTCCAACGTAAGGAGCTGCTAAGCTAGTGCTTGAAGCCTCTTAACCTCATATTTCTTATTATGCGAGAGAATAGCCTTTATGTTTAAGCCATCGAAAGTGAACTTTTCTATTATTCCAGCTAAATGAATTTCAAGTTAACGAGGAGTACAATTACTTAAAAATCAACATCTCAGACATTTTTCTTTTAACAAAGATTGTATGCTCTCATTCCGAAAATTTGGAAGGACAGAGGGCTTTATTTTTCTAAATATTGGAGGCCTCTTCTTATGGGAAGAGTGTAGTTCTTCCCCCATTAACAGATGCCATGGCCATGAGGCTTGCTTAGACCAACCAATGAGAGGTAAGGGAAGTGACATGTGCCACTTTCAAGAGAATGACATTGGTCTTGACCTCTGTCATGAGACTGGAGTATCCTGAATAGAGGGTTATCCTTCAGGCATGGATAAGAATGACGTGAATGTGGAGCAGGTACCTGGTAGATTTGGGGATTGTTTCTTCTTGATGTATAACTGAAACTAAGGTGATTGATTTAGAACAAAGCGAAGGAGAGAGAGGAGGAAGTAAAAACATTGTCATTCTGCCCACAGGAAGCAAATAGTATTAGTAATTTCCTTACTTAAAATTACTACTAGTAATTTTCAATGCATTTTTTTGGTATTTGAGATGTCACATTTTTCTCATAAACTTTTATAGTATAACTATTTCCCTGCTATTAGAAATTTATGGATTTTTCTTAATGATTACTTAATTTCCTGTTGTTCAAAAGCACATTTTATAAACCACAAAGAGGGCATTTGTATCGTTATTAGTAGTACTCCTTATCATTTATGTAGACAAGTATCTAACACAGTACCTGATGCGTAAGTTCTCAAAACTATTTCTTTAAGAGAAGTAAGAGGAGGGCAGAAAAGACCAAGTACTGGGGCAGAGATGCAGTGGGAGTCATGGGAAAAGTGTCCATGATGGGAGTCATATTTTGTCTGGCTTCCTGTTTTTTTTGGCATTAATCATTTGTAGCTTCTCTGTCTATATCTCTGTTATTCCCTATTTCTCATTGATTTACTGATATTGGTAGGAGGCCTCAAAAGAATGATGTCTTTAGAGGTGACTGCTTTTTGTCATGAATGAATGAATTCATTCATATTCTTATTCCATAACATTTTTATTATGTGCCAAGTCATGTTCTAGGCCCAGCAGATGCAGTGGTGAATGTGACAGACAAGGTGTGTGGTCTGTGGCACTTGTGCTAGTGAAAGAGGTGAGGCAGGAGACAAAGAAGTTAAGAAATAAGTGGACAAATGATTTGGTATAGAGAGGCATTTTGAAGAAAGTAAAACAGGGTCATGCTGAGAGCAAATGGGGAAGTGGAGAAAAGAGTGGATGGCTTCAGTTTGGGTGATGAGGAAAGAGCGCTCTCTTGCTCTCTCGCTCTCAGGAGGGGACATTAGAGCAGATGTTCAGATGACTAGAAGTATTTAGCTATGTGAAGGCATGGGTGTGCCAAGCAGACGGAATGGCAGGTGCAAAGTCCCCAAAGAAAGAATGGTCTTGACATACTTGAGAGGAACAAGGACAATGTGATGAGTGAGAAGGAGTAGGAGGAGATGGGGTGAGAGCCCAGACTACGTGCATGTTAAAAGGCTACAGTGAGGACATGGGGCTTATTCTAAGACGGATGGAGCAGGCATTAGAGGGCTTCGTGCATTGCAGCAAAGGCTAATTTATATTTAAAAATGTTCACGCGGCTGCTGTGAGCAACAGAGCTTGTAGGGAGACAAGAACAGAAGTCCTTGTAGGACTTGTTGAAAAGTCTCAGTTCTCCAGACAAGAATGGTAGTGGCTTAGACTATGGTGGTGTTGGTGAAGATGTGGAAAAGTGAATGGACCAGGAACATGTTTTGGAGGTAAAGCCAACAGAACTGTTAGTGGATTGTACATATGTTGGGTCTCCTGTGTGTTTTGTGCAGTGTTTTGGGCTTAGGCACTGACACCAATGTCTCTCTTGGAATTCTGGTTCCACTGCTTACCAACTGTATGATTTGGGGAAAGCTGTTGACTTCTATAGTTTAATTCCTGAATCTATCAGTTACCTCATAGGACTGATAAATGAGGAATGCATGTGATACACTTAGCACAATACTTGGCTAACAGGCAGCATTTGACTAAATTTTAGCTATAATTATTATGTGGAATCTATAACATTTTATTTAAAAGCAAGTGTACTTAAGTCACTTGGAGCAGGTAGTGAAAAGAAGATGTGAGGCAAATAATGCAGGAGGCTTATCTCAGGAGACTCCTGTCCCCCAGGGGGGTAGCTTCGAATCTGGCTCTTGACCGAATGGCTGGAGATGTATTCTCCTTGGCCACGGATAATTCAGTACAGATATAAAAGACTGTTTGGGAGGAAGCATAATACTTTTTTTAATCTTTGGTAATTCTCTCAAAGACCCCCCCCCTTTCATTCTAGTGTATTATTCGTCTGTAATATAAATATGATAATGCAAAAATTAAAGTGCTAATTTCAACTGTTATGGCAATCAGACCACAGTGCAGATTAAGAGACAAAAGAACAGGAACCCTCTCCCACCAAACTTCCCAGTCAGGTTGCTTTAAGCCTGTGCATTTATACGAACAATTTGCCCACCATTGAATGGAAAATGCTCCTTTTATTGGTAAATTTCTGAACACCATAAAGCTTAGCAGCACGCACAGTAGTTCGTGGTTCTGGGCAGGGTTTACAGATGTTTCTTAACTGACAGGTAGACTGTGAGAAGTGTCAGAGGTAAGATGAACATTATGCAGCCTGCCTTATTATTAGATTTTTCTTCACTTCTAGGTAAAGCTGCCATTTATTGAGCATTAACCATGTATCAGCCACGGTTGCTAACCTACCCTAACTTAGTTAATTCTTACTATACCATTTTAAGATAGTTATTGTTATCTCCACTTTGGAGAAGATGAAACGAGGCTAAAAGAGGCCAAGTGATTGGCTCAAACTTTCACACAGTAAGTAGTGAAGCGCGATTTGAACCCAGATGCACCTCTGTATCTCGTGCTTTTAATTAGTATATGGTAGTATTGCAGTACCTGTATCTGCCAAATGTTGTATTAGACTTTATATAAATGACATACTGCTTTATGTGAAATACAAACCCATGAAAATAAACATGTAGTTTTTATGGGACTAAAGAAAAAGAAATATAAATATACTTCAGGGCACGTAGTTTGCCCTGTTTGCCACTTACTTTTAGAATCACTTACATTGTTCA
Organism: Sturnira hondurensis; assembly: GCF_014824575.4. Lineage (NCBI taxonomy): Eukaryota > Metazoa > Chordata > Mammalia > Chiroptera > Phyllostomidae > Sturnira > Sturnira hondurensis. Next base: position 8,336,359 of record NW_028075269.1, read on the forward strand.
TCAGGGGGGGTGTGCCTGAATGTATCAAACTTTTTTTCTAAGTTAAAAATGACTTATCCTGCAGTTTAAAGAGAAGTGGACAGGGGGAAACAAACCTTGAAATATTAGATTCATGTGTGGCTTGGTTTGGTCTTTGAACTACTGTTCTAATCACTTCTTCCCATGAACCTTGTTGATTTGACATTTTGTGTATTTCAGAGGGAAACAATGGAGACCAAACTCTCATAGTGTCAGGAGAGTATGTAGAAATCTCCTCCTCCATCCCGTCCCAAGGAAAGTACGATGGTGTTGCCTCTCCCAGATCGACTGTTTCCGTTCACGCTGGAGCTCTGCTGTCAAAATGGTAACGCTGGCCACACGGGGCTATTGAACAGTAGTCTGGACTGACACGTGCTTATAAGTGTGAAATGCACACCAGATTTTGAAGACTTAGTATGACGAAAGCAAAAGCCAAACAGTTCTCAATAATCAATAAACAGTTCTCAATAATCATTTTGCTGATTATATGTTGAAAGGATAATACTTGAAAAACAGTGGGTTAAATAAAATAGATAATGACAATTAATTTCACTGATTTGTTATTTCATTTTCGTATATAGCTACCAAGAAATTTGAAGTTGCACTTATAACTCACATTATTTTTCTGCTTGATAGCACTGTTCTGGAGGCCTATATTTAACGTATTTATTTTCAAACCCATTTTGGAGGTTAATGAGGGAAAAACTCATGCCCTCAGATACACAAAGAGTGAGTGTATAATGGTCCACTTCTGATATAGTGTAAAATCAATACTAGATCCTCATCTAATTGCCCAGGGTAATAAACTCATGCTTAAGTTGCACAAAGCCAAATGTCTTCCTGGGAATGCATCTCAGTTATGGAAGGTACCCAGGCCTTGCAGTCATTCAGGCTTGATTTTAAATATCGAACAGCCATACGATCTCGGGCATCAGCCACCTCTGGGTTTCATTTCATTTCCTTGCAGCTCCTTGTCTCCTACAGTCACTGCTGTCTTGGCCTCTCCTGCACAGGCTTCAGGCAGCTTCGCACAGGTGAAAGTGGACAGCGCCTTGCCACACTCCACCCTGATCTCTAGCTTCCTTCCCCAGGGCTTAGATGTGGGGTGCCTGTGGGAACACAGTCAGCGCTGTACAGGCAAAACTAGAAGAGCCACCGAGTTAGCACCCGTGAGGCCACCTTGATGAGGAAGGGTAGAGGACCAAAGATACACTGCTCTCCCCTTGCTAACCTAGACGCACGGTTCTGAGACACACTGCACAAGGCTCCTGGAAGGGGACGGCAGTGTCAAGCTCAGTCACCTTCAGAAGGGGCCCACTTTATAATGAATCCTTTATAATGTATTTTTCTTTCTTTCTTATGTCCCCAAGTCCTGCTCCTTGGCTCTTTTCCTGCTCCTTGGCTGTCTTCCCAGATAAACTACCTGCCTACGAGCCTTTGTGCCAGGTGTCAGGCTCTGCTTTGGCAGCCGAGGCCAGGGTGTGGGAGAGTGTGGGCAGGGTGGGGGATGGGAGGGTGTAGGTTAAGGTGTCTTGGGAAAGTAAGGTGTCTTTCTAGATCTCAATTTTCTCATACATCAATCCAGGACAATAATTTCTATTTTTAAAAGTTGTTGTGGGAATTAGAGAGACTGTAGAAAGTGTCTGAAAGAAGTCATTATTGTCTTTTCCATGAACATTTCTTAAGGCAAGAGTCTATGCGGTTGGTAAAATAGGACCCTCTAAACTTCTTTCACATGAGCCCTGAGAAAGGCAGCAGTTCTGGGGTGAGGGTCTTGACTCCACACGAAGATAACGCAAGTGGAATAGACATAGAAATACATGTTGAAGGAAAGTTCTCTTCCTTGGTAAGGTAATCCATTCTGAGATGAAAGGGGGAAGATGTGGCAGCAGGGGACACAGGGCTCCGCACACATCTTCACCTGTGTGGTTAAGGTTTGAATGTGAGAAGTCCAAGTACAGGTGAGATCCCACACACCAAGTGGGTTTAACAAAGAAAGCAAAGTGCTCACTAGGAAAAAAAGTGTGGAGAGTCAAATGGGTGTGAAATCTCAGACAATAAACTCAAATGGGAAATGTGCTTTTATCCCCCGGGGAGTATACCGAATCTCTACGCAGAGCCTCTAATCTGTTGAGACTGGGAAATGAGTCATGGTTAATTCCAGAGGAACTCAGTGGATGTGAGGTTTCCTGTTTCTCTTTTCCCCTGAGGTTGCATCTAAGTTCACAGGGGGAAGGTAGGGGAACCAGGGCCCTGTGGGTCATAAAGTCCCTGAGGTCAGGAGAAAAGAGGCTGTCTGGTCCTGGGCCGCAAACTTCCCATGATGGCAGCCACTGAAATGCACCTCGGCCTCTGTGGTACCTGGTTTTTCATCCCTAGTCACTGTTGTATTGTCTACATCTCCTGCTGTATTCTCCAGAGTCTGACTGTACAACCTCTCTTGGACCTCCAGCGCCTGCTTTTGTCCGTGCTACTCCCAACTGCATGAAAACACTGTGGCGTTCCCTGCGGTGCCTTGGACACTGTGAAGTGGTGTCAGTTATCACAGCCAGCACAGCTGTGGCAGACAGAATAATGGCTTCCTGAGGATGTCCTTGTCTTAAACCCCAGAATCTATGTATATGTTATGCTTCATGGCAAAAAGAATTTAGGTTGTGGAAGAAATCAGGTTATCAAGCAAGCTGAACTTAAGATGGGGAGACCATCTTGGATTATTCCGACGGGCCCAATGTGACCATAAGGGCCACTAAATATGGAAGAGGGGGGCAGAAAAGTCAGTGTCAGAGCTACACAATGTGAGAAAGACTTAACCGGCCATGGCTGGCTTTGAGGAGGGAGGAAAGGGGCCACAAGCAAAGGAGTGTCGGCAGCCTTGAGGTGCTGGATAGTTCAGGAGAAGCTTCAGAAAGAAACGCCGTGATGCTAGCCTATGGAATTCCATTGTGTACTTCCAACCTCCATAACTGTGAGAATAAATTTGTGTCATTTTAAGTCACTAAATTTGAGCTAACATATATGAAGATAGCAATAGGAAACTAATGCACTCAATCATTTCTATTCTGCTGCCCATGCCAAGACTGACTGGGGCTTTTCTCTCTATATCTCCACTTAGCCGATCTTCATGCTGAAAAGTGGTACTCGGGTCTCCTCTGCTCTCAGATCACAGCCCTCATCAGGAGAGCCTGTTGTTTTGTCCATCTAAGGGTACCACATTGAGTCTCTGTCAAAATATAGATGTTTTACTTTCTTACTCTCTTCTTTCCCTAACCCCTTTTCAACTCTGGACTTGAAAACTCTGGGACAAACCCAACTCTGTCAAGTTACATATTTTTCCAAATCTCCTAGCTATGTCAAGGCCTCTGCAAGAATCTGATTAGTGAGCTGTTCGTCCCTTTACTAGGACCGGAAGTCTCGAATACCTCAGCAGCTGCTCGAAGGAAAGAAGCATTCAGAAATTTAAAAACAAAACAAGGCAAAACAAAAGAACACCAGTTAGTAGATAAAAGGGTTATCCTATTACAAGATCAGTCAATTATTCTTTAAAATGACGTTTTGCTTGAATTCAGAAGTTCTTGTTTTCAATATAGTGTAGGGGTGGATGTGTGCATGTGTGTGCATATGTGTGCATGTATGTGTCCCTACACCACATAAAGAGATGCACTACACACACATGGTCATTGACATTGAGAGAAAGAGAGAAAGGACGGATAGGAGGAAGGCACAGAAAAGGTAAGAGGCAGGAGGAAATAAGAAAATGAGAACTAAATGGGACAGAGGGAAGCGAGCCAGCCTGCAAAGACCTGCTGAGAAGATGGCCATGGATGCCAGGGTCAGAGGGAGGAGGGAATCAGACCGGAGAACTCTCCCCTGAGGACAGAGACGCCTCCTAGGTCTCATCTGGGGAACAGTGACCCTCTTCCTGCTGAATCTCCCTGGTGCCTTGATTTTCATCTTTTCACTCAGAGTTTCTACCTTTCTTTGTTACTGTCTTTTCCATGAGTTTCTCATACTTATTCACATCATGTACATTTTCTGAGTGTTCTGATGAAATTTCACAGTATTTGTCAACATTCAGCAAATATTTTGGGGCACCTGGCGTGTGCCAAGTGTAGTGGAGGCGAGACGTGTTAATTTGCTGAGTCAAGTGAACAAAGACAATTTTTCTGAGTGAATAAACATAAAAGTCAGAAATAACAGAAATCACCAGAACGGATATAGAGCTACTTATCTCAGCATTCTCCCCATATTCAAAGAATTTATAGCTCTTTAATAAAAAAAAATTACTAACAAAATAATATTGAATGTAACTGAGAGAAATTTAAAAGGGGAAAAATAAAGATTGGTAAAAATGTAAAATAATGCTATACTCACTAAATATTTTTGTTTCAGAGTTATTTTTATAGTTAATTTAATAAATATGTTATTTTATAAAATGGACTATTTTATTGTCATTTTTATAAATATGTTAACATGTAATAAGTTTATTACTGTTATTAAATAGATTAATAAACATATACTTTAATAGTTAAAAAATAAAGAAAATTATAAGCTACTTATATGATATGAGTTATAAGGGAAATATTTATAAAACATTTTAAATTGTATATCTAAAATGTTCTCTCTCATCAAACTAATGATGAATTATTATCAGCCTTCCAGTTTTGCAAAAATCTCAAAGAAGTTGTGTTTGAACCCAAGGCATTGGAAGCTGAGGTTCAAATCCAGGTCTCTTAACTCCAAACCCCATGATTATTTTACCATGCTCTCATATGACCGATTACTAAATAAATGTGACTTTTATTATGCATTTCATTTTATATTTTATTTTATAAGCTGTTAAAGCTATACAGCTCACTCAGTAGCCATTGTGTGTTAGGTAGCAGTTTTATAGAGACCAGAGCATTAGAATTAGTTTTACTCCAGATACTTTACCTTTTCACAGTTAATTGATAACAGATGTGGTTTTTGATTCGGTGTGAGAGACATTTTTAAAGTGTTATAAAGTCTTCCATGGTATAGAAATGTGGGTTATCTGTTGTCAGAGTGAATTCCAAACCTATCAGAAGAATGTAAAATCCACTGGTAAGACTGGGCCTATCAGCAACCCTTCCTAACCCCTAATTCCAGCCTTCATTGATTATATTGAGGGAAGGAATATTTTGGTTAAAAAAAAAGTCCTTAAAACATTTGCTGAAAGCTGACTTGTAGTTTCATAATGTAAAAAATAAAATTTTATATTTCAAAATTTAAAAAAGAAATAATTTTCTTCTAAGAAGATTCCTGAACTCTGGTCATTTGCAGACATCCCCAACCCTGCTGAGGCAAGGATAACTTGGAAGTTACTCCTCAAAAGTGAACAGGAAAAAAGAAAGGAGGGAAGGAAGGAGGGAGGGAAGGAAGGAAGGAAGGAAGGAAGGAAGGAAGGAAGGAAGGAAGGAAGGAAGGAGGGAAGGAAGGAGGGAAGGAAGGAGGGAAGGAAGGAAGGAGGGAAGGAGGGAAGGAAGGAGGGAAGGAAGGAGGGAAGGAAGGAAGGAGGGAAGGAAGGAAGGAAGGAGGGAAGGAGGGAAGGAAGGAAGGAAGGAAGGAAGGAAGGAATGGAAGGAAGGAATGGAAGGAAGGGAAGGAAACAAAAGACCAGTGAACTCCACACCTACAGGGTAGGGTAAAGGAGGGAAGCTATAAAATGGCCTAAGAGATCAGTCACAGCCTGAAAGGAAAGGCTGAGTGGAAGAACAGGAGGAGACAACCTAGTGATGATACTTAGTTGTAGACTGAGAGACAGCACCAGGATCTTGTGTCAATTATGTCATCTGGCTCTGAAATCCTGTGATTCTTACCTAGAATGAATTCAGATAAAAAATCTGAATTCAGGCAACCCACCTATCAATTTATTAATATCGTTTGGATTTGGAGACAGTGAGTTTAGAAGTATAATATTTCTTTCTGAAACCAAGTAGGAAACAAGATAGGTAACTTGGAGCCTTTTATTTAAAACAAAATGCATCTCAAATTTAGTGCTTCTTTCTTCCTTTCCTGAGTGAGGGATGAGGTGCATGTCTCCTTTTTAGTGGCAGTAAATAATCTAGATAGGCACGCAGGGCCTCCAGCCTGCAGCTCTGATGGTCCCTTTGATATTTCTATAGGGAAGGAATTAGTGACATCTGTCTCAGTGAGCATTTGGTCACAGCCCGAGAACACACAGGCACAGAGAGAAGCTGTGTCTTTCTGCAGATTGAAGACCTTGCCTCTGGAGGCCATGGGAATCCAGAATAAACTTGGAAGATTTTTTCATGAGGTAAAGCACAGGCAAGTTTAGATGAACTGAAAGAAAGGCTTAACATCTTTCTTTAAAAACAATTACTTGTTTCATTATATGACATACCATTAATTTTGTGTTTAATTCACAAAACTCCTTGAAAAGAGTCTTAGTCCATTCTGGCTGCTATAACAAAAATACTATACACTGGATGGCTTATAAACAACAAATGTCTGTTTTTCAGTTCTGGGAGCTGGAAACTCTAATTACCATGATGCAGCAGGCTCAGTGTGTGTTGAGAGCCTGTTACCGAACAGACCTGGAGGAGGGGGTGCTGAAGAACAATATACTATTACTGAATGGACCCACCCTTCTGCTCTGGGGGTCCTCCCACCCCCTACTAGGTTCACCTTGCCTGCTGCCAGGGGAAAGATGTCTCTCAGTGCCAGAGATTGGTGAAAAGGAAAGGGATTATTTATTTAAGAAGCTATACAAACTTAAGAGTAATAACGTAATGTCTTCATTGAGATCCCCAAGTCTTTTAGAATACCCAGAAACACACAGTCCTTCCTTCCCCCTCTGCCCAGTCTGGGGTACCGTATCTCAGGAAAAGAAATAGAAGCCCGTGGTTCTTCTCTGCCCAAGCTGCATGGCCGCCAAAATCCCCCACAAGGCTGCTGCATCTCGGTTTGAAATCCCAGCGCCAATCTTCCTCTGCCTCACTATTTTCAACTCCTCCCACAATCAGTTACACCTGCTAGCATTCCCGTATTCTGGCTTTACTGGGCTGCCATAGTAAGTCCCTCAGGTGTGGCCCTGTGATGGGGAGCCAATCACAGGGCCAATCACAAATCCCAGCGCCAATCTTCCTCTGCCTCACTATTTTCAACTCCTCCCACAATCAGTTACACCTGCTAGCATTCCCGTATTCCTGGCTTTACTGGGCTGCCATAGTAAGTCCCTCAGGTGTGGCCCTGTGATGGGGAGCCAATCATCTCCAAGCTCTCACACAGGCACTGTAACCAGGGGAAGATGCCTCCCAGTTGCATCATGGGTTGAAGTCACTCCCATTCCCCTGGCTTAAAGCTTGGCCACAGCTGTTTAACGTATCTATGAAACCAGTTAAAGGTTATAGATATGTTAAATGACCGTTGTAGAGGTTATCTGCGAAACTGTTGCTATGCAAAATAACTCTCAGTGGCCCTGCAGTGGCCCTGCTCCATGTGTCCCATCCCCCAGCTCAGACTTGTGGGGGTGAGGACATTATATATATATAGTTCTTAGGCACTGAATTCTGGACCCCATTACAAATCCCTGTTTGAAGCACCCCTTTGGCTGCACCTTGTTATAAGCCTGCTTCTTAGAAGGCTATAATCTCACATGTTGAAAGGAGCTAGGGAGGTCTTTTTAAAAAAATTTATATTTTATTGATTATGCTATTACATAATCAATATGAAGTTTTTCCTCTTTGCGCCCCTCCACCCAGTACCTACCACACCTTCAGGCAATACCCCTACCATTGTTCATGTCTACAGGTCATACATGTAAGTTCTTTGGCTACTCCATTTCCTATACTGTACCTCACATCCCCATGGCTATTCTGGAACTATGTATTTGTACTTCTTAATCCCCTCACTGCTCCACCCATTCTCCCTTCCCCCCTCCCATCTGGTAGCCTTCCAGTAACTAACTTCTTTTCTCTTGCTTTTAAGAGTCTCTCTTAATCTTTAACTTTTGGTCTTTTAATAATGATGCGTCTTGGAGCGGGCCTTTTTGCATCCATCATAATTGGGACTCTGCTCTTCCTGGACTTGCATGTCTATTTCCTTTACCAAATTACGGAAGTTTTCTTTCACTATTTTTTCAGATAGATTTCCAATTTCTTGCCCTTTCTTTTCTCCTTCTGGCACCTCTAGGAGGAGAATGCTGGACCTCTTAAAATTATCCCAGAGGCTGTTTATTCTATCTTCATTTTTTGGGGATTCCTTTTTGTTGTTGTTGTTCAAATTGGTTGTTTTTCGGTTCCTTATGTTACAAATCATTGATCTGATTCTGGGCTTCTTCCATGCTTCTGTTGTTTCCCTCTAACTTGTTCTTTATTTCGGTTAGTGTATCTTTTGCCTCTGACTGGGTCTTTGTTATGCTGCTGAGGTCCTTCCTCACTAAGTTCCTTGAGCATCTTTAGCACCAGTGTTATGAACGCTGCATCTAATAGATTGCCTATCTCCATTTCATTTAGGTTTTTTTTTTCCTCGGGAGTTTTAATCTGTTCTTTCACTTAAATAAGGGCATTAATTCCATTCATGAGGGCCCCACCCTTATGGCCTACCCCCTCTCAAAAACCTCACTTCCTAATCCATCACATCGGGCATTAGGTTTCAGCATATGAATTTTTTTTGGGGGGGGCATACTCCATCTATAGCAAAGAGTAAACAAACAACAGACTGAGTAACGGAAATTTCTGGAAAAAGTTTTCCAGTTTCCTCTCGGGCAGGGCTACATTATGACTGATGAGGTCCCTAGAATATCTGCCTTCATGGGCTCTTTCTTCCACACAGAAAAAAGTAAAAAATTGTATTTCATGGCTGTGTTAGTGTTTGTGTATCGTATTTCACAATCTGTATCATTAATCTTTTATGTATGAGTCCTTTTATTTTAAATAGATTTTAGATTGCTCAAAGGGCAGGGGCTGTGTTTTATGCCTCTTCCTCTTCTGGACACTCACCAGGTCCAGCTATAGCTGCCATTTGCTGGGCACCAGCTCTGTGTCAGGCGCAGTCTGCTCTGCACATGGTACCATCCTCCCTTGCTGGATAAGAAAAATGATGCACATGGAAGAAAAGCAACTTGTTCCAGGGATGCTGGACAGACTCAGAACTTCAAGTTTCTCTGATTCTAGGGCCAACCTTCTTCCTACTCAATTCCACTGCCTCCACCTGTGGGTGGTGGTGGCGGCGATGAGAAAAGATGAGTCAGGAGAATGGGAAAAAAGGGAAAGAAAATGACATCAAAGAAAAGTCCAGCAGACATTTCAATTCTGTATATCAGAGCGAACTTAAGGCAAATACTGTTTGAAGCTCTTTCACAGATCACTGGAAATTTTTACTCTAAGTGTTTTTAATAAGAAGTGGTACCTATCTGTTGTAGTGATGAGAATGAGATGGGTACATTACCCCTGGTGTGAGGAATCCCTCACTTCACATAGTGAAGATTTCAATATCACATCTTCTTTTTAAATAAGAAGAAAATCTCTTTATAAGGACAGTATGCTCAGGCATTAATTTTTCCTTCAGTACGTCATAATCGTATTCCATATTTCAGCCAGTGTTGGAGAATGTCAGAGTTAGGTCCAATCACATCTATTAAAATAAACACAGCTCTCAAACGGATCCATTTGGGCCCGGAGTTGGGATGGGCTTTTTATGTTATGTAAATGGCCAGGCAAATATAAGTATAAATCATATTAAAATGTTTCATGCAGGGAAAAATAAGTGGTCCCCTAACTTGATTTTGCTTGTTTATTTTTTTTCAGCAAGCATTAAACCGTAATCAAACTCTTACAGCTGAGAACATCTCATGGCAATTAGAGGTTTATGTGTAACAACTGAGGTCTTTGGGGAAAGAGGCTATGAACACACCAGCCCATTCTCTCCTTTGTAAACTAGAGCCCCCTTTGTTAGAAGCATTGTTTTGTTACAAGCATTTTGAACACACCTTTAATATCCTGAAATGAAACTTGCGAATAAAAGAACTTAGCTGTGCATAGAGTTTTTAATACCTTAATTATAATATAAAGAAAAATAAAAAGAAACTAATATATAATAAAAATATAAAATTCTTGGACACAACTATACTGCAGGACTTAATGAAGTTGTCAGATGCTCGTGTCCATAAATAGAATCACTTTGTGATAACTATAAATATAGATTGATACAGGTGGCTGAATTTGCAACTCAGATGCCAAAAACTGTATTGCGTCACTGGTTATTTTTTGAAATGATAAAAGACTCTTCATAAAGCTCCAAGCAAGACAAAGAACATCCTTACTTTGATTTACTTGATCATTGTATTCTTGAAAATTTCAGTGTACATTAGAACTATGTAAAAATATTTTGTGTTATATGCAACATGAGACTAGCTTCTATGCCAAGAGACTTATAACTAAGTTTTCATCGACACGAAGGCACAGCCCACACCTATGTAGCACTTGGGACGATTTTCATTACGCAGGATTGTCTTACCCATAATAAAATATATAGCATCCCTGGCCCTTTATCACTTACAGGCCAGTACTGACCACTAATCACTGGGGCCAAATAAAATATCTGTTAGTTTATTTAAAGCAACTCCTATGGGGCAGTCCTGCCGCCATTCAGAATATCGTTTTAGTCAGAGCAAGTACCTGGCTCAAAACTACGCGAGTGGATGGGCGTATGTTTGAAAGGATTCATAAACGAATTACAATGTGCATACTAAATGTTTATCATCTACTTTTTAAGGTAGCATGACTGGCTCTGAGGGAGGCAAGTTAAAAATGAACCCTGTTCTCAATTCATTTGTAGTCAAGGAGGGGACTTACAGTGCTCATGGTCCTTTTCAAGAGAATTAGTGTGCTCTACAGGGTGTTAACCGGATGTGGGTTAAAAGTAACTTACATGGTGCTACCCACTTTATCTGGAATTGGCGGATTTAAAAAAGGCTTTCGTAAAACCCCGAGTACAGAAATCACTCGTGTTACTTCAGAGGGGTTAACTGGGTTAGTCTGATATGGGGCCAAACAGTGCAGGATTATATTTTTAAATGGCGGTTTTTATACTTGAGTCATTTTAAAGGACTTTAAAGTGTTTTCCACAGTAATGAGTTAAACACTGATAGTGAGAAGCTATGGAAGCTAGTGGAGAAAGCCATTATGCCCTCGATAGTAGCTCAAACAGGACTGTGGAGATTATAAGTAATTTTATTGACATTGGCCAGGATTTGAGAATAATCCTTGCCCCTTTTGAAAATTGCCATATGATCTTTAAATGGCACTTGAATGGCCACTGTGTTAAATAAGATTGTTTTCTCTACCTGAAACTCAACCAAAAAGTTTTTGTGTACACATTCTACGAATAAAGCACATTTGGGGATAGCAATTACCTCCCATAATGAAAGATCTTCATAGAAGAAGAAGCAGGGGAAAAGAATCACCATAATCCTTCTTTGGCTTTTGGAAGGAACCTGGTCGGAGGTTCTGAAATATTTAGATAAATGTGTTCCAATTTTGCCTCTGCTCTTCAGGGTTTTGGCTGAGACCAATGCAGAGGCGCCAGCAATTTAATGAGAAAGCCTGTTCACGAACAATTTCCATACCGCTTTTAACAGACTTGCAAGGTCAAGAACTTCTGAATCAATATGCAAACTTTATGATATCAAATGGAATAATTTTTCAGGACTTTGGCTTTTGAAAAATTTTGTATGAAATTCTATCCGAATTTCATCTAACTATAAGTGACAATTTAATTGGTGAGAGTGAAACAATTTGAAGTTTAAAATTTATTTTAATATATTATATTATCTATTAAGTTAATATGAAATTAAAAGTTAACACCATTATTAGTATGCCTGAGAATCTCCACTATAAGCCTACATGGAAATCTACAATTGAAACAGCAGATGTTAAGCTAATCATCTAATAAAATTCTTTAAAACTTTGTTTAGCATTTGCTGAAAACCACATCACTGTAATTTACTCTTCCTTCATTCAACAGAGTTTGATTGGGTACCTAGGACCTCTAATGAAGGTGTACATGTTAAGAATGGAATTTGGGTCGAGACCCTGAAAGTGGTTGGTCATCTAGTCCAGACTTCAGAGTTAGCAATAGTGAGATTGTATGTTAGCCCTGGACTCTAAACTAATCTCCAAATGATCAGCTTTTAGTTTTGAGCTCTTTTGATTTCATAGAGAGGTTTAATATGCCACAATTTTCACTTTGAGATTTGTCTTAACTCACAAACCTTTCAAGTCCGTGCAGAATACACCAACCAAGCCACCTTTCAGGGGAAAATAAGAAGAAACTGTGTTAAGTACGTATCTGCATTTCTTGCTCCACTGAATGCAAAGCAAACAAAACAATACCTTTTTTTACAAGTAAAAGTTACACAAGTTTGACCACACAAAGGCTCGCCTTCTTCAGCATAAGCAAAGTTTGAGTTTGACATTAGGGATTAGGGTTCCGTTAGTTTAGCCCCAGTGTGGGTTTGAGGAATTAGAAGTGGGTGAGGGGCAGATGCTTCCTAGACCCCACTATTTCAACACAACCCTGAAACCTTATAGGGGTCAGGGCATAAGGCGATTTAACAGTAAGAAATGTAACAGATCTTTCAAGAACATGGGACACATTTAAAAGCCATCTTTTATTTTAGTGATGTTAAGTCTCTCTCAATGATTGAGATTATAACGATGACCCAAATTAAGGCAAACACTGTGTGTTATAACGTCGAGAACAGTGACTTGGGACAGAACCCAGTTCTCATAATCTTACTTTGGCTGTTACCCTATCTTCCTGCTAGGTAAAGCCCAAACCTGGCCAATTTGCCGTTGCATTCCCAACACCTAATTGAACTGAGTATGTGCCCCTACATACGGTTTGAACGAATGAAATATTTTTTGCCAAATTGCATTTGGCAATGACTTCTACCTTGGCCTCAGCATCTCCATTTGTATCATGAGTGGGGTGGGCTAGATGATTTCCTGTCCCCTTCCAGTCTAGGACAGTTTCTTAACTACAAGGCCTTATTGAAAATATGAATTTCAGGACCCAGCTGAGTCAAAGTCTTTGGGGACGAACCCTGGGCACTTGTCCTTTTCATGCTCCACGGATGCTTCTTATGGACGGAAAATTTGTTCAAGAGCCATATACATACCTTAAAACATGTTCACAAGTAGGAGCTTTGACCACTCCAAGGCATTTACATACAAAGGGCAAGTGGAGAGTGGAGGTGATCATTTGGATAATGTGATTCTGCAATTCCTCACACTCTTATCTTTGAGAGATGGATATTTTGCATAAGGCTTTTCTCTCTAGAGAATTTCTGCCATTCTTGATGGAGGAAGACAAAGATATAGTATTTCCAGATTTGGTTGAAAAGCTGTAACTCAAATAAAATAAACTCTACTTTTTCTTTCCTCATGAAAATGCAATTTTCAAGCTGTTAATCTTTCCATTTGAAGACACACTGCTAAACTGGGTTTTGAAATATTATTTGACAAATGCAGAAAAAATTATTTAACTGACCAATGAAAATATAATTGGCCTTCTCAACATTCAAACAAGTCAATCTCCTGAAATGTTCATTGACGTCTACTTTTCTGGATAAGTGTTTTCTTTTTATAAAAGTGTAATTTTAGAAATCACAAATTTAAGAGTTAGCATTTTGACATTTTAAATATAAATAAAAGTTGTCATTTTAAAGAATTCATCATACTAATAATTTTACTCAAATTCCTACTAATCGCAGAAAGTACCAATGAAATGTGATTAAACAAACAATTTTTAGTCCTTTCGTTGACATTCCCAAAGGCCAAAATTAACAGCTGGTCTTAGGATGCTCAATCACTTCTTTGTTCTTCCAAACTTCATGCTCTTGATGAGGTGTAGATTGATATGACTCAAGAGAAGCCAAAGCAAAGAAATTTGGTTTATGTAGCTGAACTCCAGTCAAATTCAAATAGGTAGGCTGTTAAGGTAGACCCAAGAGCCAGCTTTTCAAACATCATTCAGGCAGAACTCATGCTGGGCTCCCTCTCCTTTGAGTGAGTTGTCCAAACCAAACACAGCCAGTCGTTTCCAGTTTTTTTCCATCCGTGTGCAGGGTTTCCAACTGCGGAAATAGAGAGACGGTTTTGACTTCATGTCAGACGGCAGGCCTGCTGACCTTCAAAAAAAGCTGAACTTGACAGTGGTAAACACTGGCCAGAGGATGCAAGTCTGTGGTCTGGTCCAAAATTTTTGCTCCCCTGCCAGAAATACAGATGAGTGTAAAATAGAGACATTTTAAAGATTTACATTTAAACAGCATGCTTCAAAGAACACATTACACTAAAACTTTTTTTTTTCTTTAATTCAGAGCTGTCATATATTTTGGGTCATAGGTGCAGAGTATTAAGCTGATTGAGAGGATAAGGTATTTTTCACCATATTTTAAGACACGCTATGCATTTTCAGGGCACACTATTACATTAAAAAAAAAGAGTGCTAAAGAATATCTCTAACAGAAAAAGAAAAAAGAGATTTGAGAAAATACATGTCTCCGTTCAGTTTCTCAGAAGAAATATGGAAAGGGTAAAGCAGAAACCAAAGAGACTGGTTACTTAGTGGGATGGGCTGGTGAGGGATGGAAAGAATGGGGGCACTGGCATTTCTGGGGTGAGGGGTGAGGACGGCCTGGCATTTCCCCGAGTATCCATTTCGGAGTCATGACTCCAAGTGCCTAGAGCCATAGTCACATGTCATCCAACGTTTGCATGCCCACACGATGGGGAGGGCATATAAACTACTGGCTTTAAAAATGACTGTTATTAATATCGCTAAATAAATCATTAAAACCAACTCGGAGGTAGGGTGAACCCCAAAGTGAAACAGATACTTATACCTGATTGAATTGTAGTGCAAACGAAAAACACAATCACACTTACTAACCTAAGTAACTTTGGAAAACAGTATCTTGATCGGATAGTGTGAGGCTAAAGACCCAGAGAACTATTCATGAGTATGCATTGGCATGAGTGTATGTTCAGTTAAGTAAACAAATGAGAAAAGAAGAACTCTTTCTTATTTTGTAGAACTCTTATAAATAAAAGTACAAGGAAAGAAGGAAATAGAAAATTACCAAAATTTGTTCCCCGATGTATTTACTAACTACAACATGGAAGGTGAGTTTACTACACCTTTGATTCTACAAAAGGCGAGTTTATAGTGGTTGAATGCAGCAGACACCAACTTAACCCAGTGACGGAAGTCAGCATCATGAGCAATAAAGATATGTCAATACCATTAATTCTTTGATATGAAGTATTGACAAAATATGGCATCATTTGTATAGTATTCTTCCCAAAATGCATAACCTCACTCAAATTTGATAAACCCCAAATTTTAACAAATTTTTGGGTTTATCCCAAAAATAAACCCCCAAATTTTTACAGAGTAGTATAAAAAATATCTAATATCCCAAAAATAAACCCCAATTTTTTACAGAGTAGTATAAAATATATCTAATCTATACTCTATAAAATTTTAAGGTCATGAAAGATAAGAAAACACGGTTACAAGAATAACTGTTACAGGCCCTGGCTGGTGTAGCTCAGTGGATTGAGCGCAGGCCTGCGAACCAGAGGATCACGGTTCGATTCCCAGTCAGGGCACACGCCTGGGTTGCAGGCTGGTTCCCTGCAGGCCAACTCCCAGCAGGGGATGCACGAAAGGCAACCATACATTGATGTTTCTCTCCCTCTCTCCTTCCCCTCTAGAGATAAATAAATAAATAAAATCTTAAAAAAAAATTAAAAAAAAAAGAAAAACTGTTACAGAAAGCAAATGATGAACGAGAAATGGGAACTAAATGCAATGTGGTATCTCAAATAAGATTCTGGCTGAACTCAAAGACAATGTCAGTGGGGAAGTGGGCAGAGTTCACATAAGGTTGGTAGTTAGTTAATAGTGTTACACCAATGCTAATTTCTTTTTTTAAAAGATTTTATTTATTTATTTTTAGACAGAGGGGAAGGGATGGAGAAAGAGAGGGAGAGAAACATCAGTGTGTGGTTGCCTCTTGTGCTCCCCCACTGGGGAACCTGGTCTGCAACCCAGGCATGTGCCCTGACTGGGAATCGAACCAGCGACCTTCTGCTTCCCAGTCCGGCACTCAATCCACTGAGCCACACCAGCCAGAGCGTCAATGCTAATTTCTTTGTTCTGAGCATTGTGTTATGGTTATGTCTGGATGAGGGCTACATGGAAACTCTCTGTGCTATCCATGCAACTATTTTACGTAAGTATAAAATGAAACAAAAGTTTAAAAAATAAAACTGTGATAAGTGAAAATTGTTTTAAAGAACAACTTTTAAATGGGTCCTTTAAATATTTTTGAAGATCTTATATAGTCCAGACTTTTTACTGTGGTCAGTAAAGATCTATACCATCTGGCCCATTCTTACCTTCTCCTGTCATCTGTAACTCTGTGCCTCCCCCACTGGTTTTCTCTCTGTTCCCTGAGTGTGCCAAGTGAGGATAAAATGGCATCTTCTCATTGTTTAGCTCTATATATTAGTCTTATTTTACTGGGTTATACTGTCTCACAAAAACAAAGTCCTATTTCTGGCTTATGTTGCATGGCTGATCCCAAAACTGTGAATTAGCTGTGGGTCTGTTCCCCAGATCCTCTTCATCCTAAGAGGCAGAAGCAGAGAGCAAACTCAAGTCTGGAATAGGCCAAATTCATGGCCAAGGGAGAAGAAGACGCAACCTGATGAAATCAAATACTGGTTCTCAGAGCTTCTCCCAGGAGCTGGCACACTGTGGCTTGTGCTCACATTTCATTGGTCAGAGCATATCAGATGACCAAGCCTGATTAACACGGCAGGGAAGGAAACACCTCGGACAGAAGAAAGTGCCAATCACATGACGGGGACATATAATCTTCTTACAAGGAAGAGGGAGCCTTTTTTGGCAACAGTAACATCACCCGTCACAAGACTCCGCTCACATGAAACCACCTCCAAGGAGCGGTTCGGTAACACCAGCACCTTGAGTCATCCCTCTTCCCCAGGCTACTTAACATTCTACTCTATTATTTTATTTTCTTATCACTTTCTGAAATTGTGTTACTGTGACAAGTTTTGTTTTTATTATCGGTCTCTCTCACTAGAATGTAATTCACTGAAGCAGAACACGTGTATACACTGTTCACAGCTCGGCCTGACGGTTCCCAGCCCTTGAGACACTTGTTGGGTAAAAGGAAGGCCTTGCCTGGAGGGCCTCCCTTTCCGAGTCCTTTTACAATCTCTCATACACAAGGTCTCAAACAAGAGGTGCTGCTGAATCTTTTTCAATGAATAAATGGATACATATTTATATAGGCTAAAATTAAAGATGAAAATTAGATAGACACACATTTCTAAGGGCTGTGAGTACAATGGAGAGAGAAAGAATCCCCCTGTTAGGAAGGGCCATTTTTATGCATTGACATCTGTTCCAAGTACACTTGGACAAGGTAGGTGAGATTTAAGTCTCCTCTTTTTTTTTCTTTTAAGATTTTTTAAACGATTTTTATTTATTTATCTTAGAGGGGAAGGGAAGGAGAGAGAGAGAGAAATATCAATGTATGGTTGCCTCTCATGCGTCCCCTGCCAGGAACCGGGAACTGGCCTGCAACCCAGGCATGTGCCCTGACTGGGAATCGAACCGAGATCGTGTGGTTCACAGGCCCGCGCTCAACCACTGAGCTACACCAGCCAGGACTTAAGTCTCCTCTTGCGGTTCCAGCTGACCCCACTTACGCACAAAACGTTTTCGGGTTTAGCTGGGCAAACACAGTGCAGGCCTGCAGAACAGACAAAACAGCAGTTTGTCTTGGAAGTGGTGCAGCCGCAGGATGGGGGATTAGAGGGGTCAGAGGGGAGGAGACAACCAGTGGGGACACAGTGGTATTTAGATATTTCAAGTGCTTTTTAACTTCTTCTACTGGCAGGAGCTACCAGTGGAAGAGCTACCTTTGGTAGTTCATTTTAATAAATGGTACTTCTGTGCAAAGTTCTCTGTTCATGTTGCCTTTCCATAATATCTATGAGTTTTATATCATTTCCCTGTTTGAGTTCTCGTGTCCCCTAAAAGTGGGCAGAATTACGTTCTAGCCTCTTTCAATGGACATGACACTATAAAGGTTGTTTGTTTAGCAATGACTGCAGGCCCGGAGTACTCAGAGACCACTCATATCTAGACTTATACATATATATATATATATAGATGGATTGGTACTCTGATTACAGAAACCATGGGTAAACTTTGCCTTCCCTGATCATAGACTTCCATGACTAATAGTTCATTTCTGTGGCTTCGAACTAGATGACCCAAAATATGAAGGTTGCTTTCAGTATAACTCTCTCACTATGAAACCAATTTTGATTTTTTTCTTGAAGTTTTCACTGGGTTCCAGGAAAAAAGTGCTAGAGTGCGATGTCCTTGTAGGGAAGTAAGACCTGGAAAAGTATGGGAGGATGAGAACAATGAGGCTGAAAGGTTCATGAAGACAAACCTTTTTGTTTTTCAAGTTTACCTTGAGATGGCTTTGACCTTAGATGAAATTACCCACTGTTGTAGCCATAAACCTGCAACCTGTTATTGCACAGATGGAATTAAGATGAGGTCTGCAATGAGCCCTGTTGGAGAAGGTTCAGTTATAGGAAGTTGTCAATAGACCCGTTATTACAATGGTCCTTCAGGGCTATGCTTTGAAAGTGACTTTCCAGAGTACTTATTTCCTTTCGATCTTTTTCAAATGCAGTAACGATTCCAGACTGTACATAATATTTACGATGGTACTAATGAATTATAAATCTTTGTGTTGAGATATCCTGAGATTTATTCTGTAGTTTACCATTTGTTAGCTCTGTATAGTTGAGCGAGATACTTTACCATTCCAAACCTCAGTTTCTTCATTTGGAAAATGGATGTGTTAGCAGTATTTATCCCAGAGCATGTTGTAAGGATTAAATGAAAACATTTTTGTATGTCAGGATGTTAGCAGTTGAAGGTCACAAAAATCCAATTCAAACCACCTCAAACATAAAGGGAAATTTATTGGTTTATGCAATAAGGAATTGAAAATGCAAAACTGGCTTTAGGCATGGTTGGATGGAGACTTTCAAAGAACGTATTCACAATCGGCCTCTTCTTCTCCAACTGTTGGCTCTACTTTTCTTTCATTTGGCTTTATTTTCAAGTAGTCTCTCTTCATGTGTTGGCAAAGAGGACCACCAACAGCCAGCTCCAAACTTATACACTTTACAGATCAGCAACTACAGCAAAAAAGCGTTTCCTATTTTTCTACAGTTCCAACAAAATTCCTACAGCTGAACCTCATTTCTGGATCCTGAATGATGAGCTCCAGACTGAGGCCAGGGGCAAGTATCCTCACATCGGCCTAACCTTGGAGCCAGTTGGTTATACCAGCCAACCCCAACCGAAACAACACGGGGGGCTTTGCATGACTACAAGAAAACATTGGGGGGTAGACAAAACAATATAAATCCATTACAGTATTTAAGGCATTCAGGGTAGTGTCTGACACCAATCAAGACACCCATGAATGTTTGCTGTTATTAATACCATCGGTTCCCTGGAGAAGATACTGAATGGTAACCTTTGGCAGAAAACCCCAGGGGAGAATTTGGAGGACTAAAACTTATTACCATAGCAACATAACTAAACTTCCCTTGGTCTGTCATCCCAGTAGTTTTTCAACAGTCTCAGCGCAGGGTGCTTTAAAATTGAAGTACCCATGAATCATGAATCACCCGAAGTTCTGGTTCAAATGCAGATTCTGGTTCAGTGAGTGTGGCGTAGGGCTTGAGATTTTGCATTTCTAACAAGCTCACAGGTAGAGCCATTACAGGCCGCTTGGCAGAACACCCTTTAAATACCTAGGCTTTAAAGTTTTAAACTATTTCCAAGGAGGAGTTGACATAAACGTTTTCCCAAAGGGCATTCCATTCCACTGTTCAGTAGAGAACCCACTTTAAGGTGTTCTTTTTTAACTTTATTTTTGATTATGGATGCCATTACAGATGTTCCCACTTTCTTCCCTTTTGCCTGCCTCCACCCAGTCCCTGTCCCCTTCGCCCTGGCCATCACCACACCGTTGTCTGTGTCTGTGGGTTACGCACATCTGTTCCTTGGCTCAACCCTTCACCTGCTTCCATCCAGTTTCCCCTTCCCCACTCCTTTCTGACAGCTGTAGGTCTGTTCCTTGCATCTATGCCTCTGTGTCTATTTTGTTCACTAGATTCCACCCATAAACACGGCCATGCAGTATTCGTTCTTGTGGCATGCCCTTTCTTTCATGAGCAAGGAGGCAAAGAGGAGAGAAAAGAGGATTTATTCTAAGGGTGTCCTGTCCTAAAAACAGAGAAAACAATGTAAAATGTGAAGACAGAAAACAATGTAAAATGTACTTGTGCAGAGGTTAATGAATCAGTTTTCATTTTTACAGTTGTATGATCATTAAGCAAATAGCTGTTCTTTATTGAACATGAACTCTGAACACGGGCATTGAGCTTTACAGATCACACAACACTCCAGTGATATTGTAAGTGGTGTCCCAGTTCACAGATGAGGAAAACCATTCTCGGAAAAGTTAAAGCCAGCCAGGTATACGATGGGTTTATGCAATGATTTGTACATCTTGTAATCTCTATACTTTAATCTATCATATAAACTATAATAGGGATGTTAGAAAATGCACTCATGGTTATTATTGATGTCAAGCGTCATGATTCTTAATCCTTTACTTACTTCAACACTTTATGGTGTGCAAAGCACTTGGTATTTATTGCCTTATTGGATTTGGCTGTGCCAAGTTAAAAGTCGACCTTCTGAGATAAATTCCTGAAGCTGCTTCTCATCGGTTTAAATGTGCATGCTTAAGAGAGAAAATAGGGAGTCATTTGGACCGTACAGTGCAGTACGGTGGGGATGGTCTCATAATCATGCTGTCAGTCTTACGGTGTCTGTGGCACACGTTGCGGGCACTGGTGTGAGCAAGACCTGGGTTTGATTCCTGGTTCAACCACTGTCATCCAACTGTGTGACCACAGGAGAATGACTTCCTTTCATTCTGCATCTGTTTTCTCACACGTAAAATTTGGGTGATAATTGCAGCCCTTACCTCACACAATCGTGAAAATTAAATTTAATTATGCAAGTTAAGGAGCTTAGCCCAGTGTCAGCCACTTAGTAAGCAACGGAATTATATATATATATATATATATATACACACATATACATTTTATATATGTGTGTATATATGTCACCAAATATGTCTTTTTAAAGATCAACATATACTATTTTTATTTTTTGGCTATGGATCTCAATTCAATGCACTCATTATCATCCTCAGTCTTTCCTCCATCAACCCCACCTCCAGGATTTCGAATTTCTGGCTCTACACCTGAGATTCCTAATTGCATCCTTCTGTTTAGGCAGCTGTAAGAGGTTCACCTGAAAATAGTCTCCTTCCTCTCTCTGTATCTATGACATTGAACGTATGTTTTCCCTCCTCAGCAATTACATGGAGGTTACATGACCTATTTGTTAACCTGGAATAACATATCCAGATAATAACATTTTACCATAACAAACAGCTAAAATTTACAGGTGATGTGGGTAGATGAATCAGAAAGTTATATTTGCGAGTGCAACAGAGCTAAGCAGAAGGATTTGAATTGCTCTAGATCAAGACATCCAAGGAGAAAACATAGTTACCCTAGGGCACCCCTGGCTTCCCCAAAGCATGTTCAGAGCAGTGGGCTAGTAGCTGGGACGGAGGTTTCTGTCAAGATGTGATAACTCAAAGTCCAAACACTCTGGTGAGGTGCTTCAACAGGCGATCTTCTACCTGCAACTCCCTTTCAAAGACAGAAGAGCTATAAATCCATCATCTCTTCACTCTAACTTTTGAAATTCCTCAGTCATCTACCTTTTAAAGGGAGGCTGCAAGATGAACACATTGCCAATTTAACTTCGTTTCTCTAGGAATGCAGCTTTAGGTCTAAACATATTGAATTGTTGCTTATTCTTTTGTCCCACAGTTTGATTCCCAGTCATATTCGGAGCCTCCTCGAGTGTGTATCTCCTTCTTCACATTTGCCTTTTAAGTGAGAATATGAGAAAGATTTCTACCGTGTTCTAGGCTTCATGTGTCACAGCAATTTATCCACTTAATTCTTTCTGTATAGTAATAAAATAAATTTGATATTTATTCTTAGAAAAAAATAGGAGTTCTTCACTATAGAACATTTAGAAAATATTGAGAAATTATAAAGAACAAAATAAATACCACTGGAAATTCTAGCCCTCATTAAAAAGCCACCCTGAATTAACATTTGGTGTTTATTAAATTTTTGTCCCAAAATATCATAAAAACTATACTTTAATTAATAAGTGACAATGAAAGTCTTAATTTCTCTATGCATTCACAAACATAAACTACAATCATTTAAAAATATTAATAGATAAAAATGTAGTGAGCTCACTTTTTGATCTATTATTTTCATTACTATGTTTAAAATATACCTAAACAGTTATTGGATATTTATATCTATATTTTTGTGTTCCAAACATTTTGTGCCATACAAAAGAATTTTATTGCATATCATTTTTTTCTTAAAATTGAATATCAAAAATCCACTGTAACACCAAATTTAAAGGAGACACATCCAGAGGTTGACCATAAATGGGTAATATTAATCTAGGTAAGTTACAATTGTAACAATCAAGCTTTAATTCATTAGTACCATTTTACAGAAAATGTTGGCTAATGAACACAAAAGTAAAATGTATATTTCTATAAGAAAAATCAGAGAACCACTGATAAAACTCTATGAGTAAAAACGTAGTTTTGGTTTCTTACATTAAAAATATTGAAGTGTGCCTCTGCATTTTTAAGTGTTCCCATGCTATTATAAGGATATGCAAAATCTGCACAAATTTTTCTAAGTTTCTCAAGCGTAAGAAGCTTTAACCCTTGGTTTGCCTCACTGAATGAAAAGTGGTTGGTTAGACAGCAAAAAGAGGAGCATCTCTGAAGAGAAAATTTGAATACAGTATGTCAAAACACTTTCTGCAATTCATCACCATTAAATAAAAAATAATAACATCACACTTCACATGCTAATACTCATGCAATCTTTCTAACAATAAAGTCAGAAAAATAGAAGCATGAGGAGATCGTTAGAGATTTATGTCCAAGATCAGAATGAGAAACCTTTATACTTTTTCATAGGTAAATGAGATTACCAACAGAAATTGTGTGCTTGTTTCTTTTATGTTTATGTCTGACCTTGGCATTGAGAAAGCTCAAAGACATCAGACCGCTGTAGCCCTTCTCATTTTAGGGTGTTTATGCTAATACGGGATAAGCTGCCCAGAGAAGCACAGGGAAGTGAGGAGGCTGCTCCCTGAAGGCAGTTTAGACTAGAAATTCCAAAAGAATAGATTAACATTGTCTGCCTCTAAACTCTTCAAAGAAGACCATAATCGTGCCTTTTATAGCCTACCCCGTGCTCCAACTGCAGAACTCTCCAGCTCCCAGGAGGAGCCTCACAGAGATGCTGTGCTGTTTGGTTTGGCACCATTCATGAGCCTTGGCAGATGATCAAATAGAGGGCACAGGAGCGCAGGAAAACCTTCAGAAACTGTCTTCGCTGCTGTCATTACTGCCTTCATGAATTGAAATCTCAATGGTGAGCATAAAGAAGCCATAGGTATTAACCAAGCCTGCCTGACTCCAACTTAGACATTTGGCATGGAGTAAGCATGCAAGTGTATAGAGACTTATGTGCTTTCTCTTAAGTCGTATTTGTCTCAGCTTTTAAATAAATTTACTTTCTTAGAAAAATTCAGTATTTTTGCCCCGGAACTCTTGGACCAAGTGTGTAGGCATGACAAATGGGCAGCTCTTGGCTTTGAACTCAAATGATCTCATTCCGGTCCTGGTTCTACCAGTTCTCAGCTGTGTAATGCTGGGCAAGTAGCTGAACTCCTCTGAGCCTTGTCCATGGGCCTACTGAATAAATGCTGCTCAGCATACCTCACTATACATTTCTGTTAGAAGCAAATAAAAATTATTTTTAAGATCATGTAAAAATAGTATATGGAAAACATTTGGCAAGATGTAAAGAGCAATACTGTTGTGAGAAATTATTAATATAATTAAATAGAACTTTGCAAGAATGTTGTGGAACAGATGTATTAAGGAACAAATATTTTAAGTGATCTATTTTATGTTGAAAGAACATAATCCAAAAAAACCCCTACAAGACTCTTTCTCAGTTTAAAATATAAATGTAGAGAAGGCCCATTAAAGAGAAAGGGAAGAAGAAAGGAGAGACAAGGCAGAGGGGGGGAGGGCAGGGAGGGAGAGAAGAAAGACGTAAGGAAGGGAGGGAGGAAAGAAGGAAGGGAATGGATACAAAATTGAGAAAATTTATGCTACATATGGAAATGATTACCAAATAGTAGAAATTCTAAACTAGGACTTTCTGAGAAGTAGGTTGGTTATATATTTGGGGATCTTTCTGAATGGATTTGGTGGTCTTTGGCTGGTTTCTGTCAGGTGTGTTCTCTCTCTCTCTCTCTTTCTTTCTCTTATTCATAAAAAGTAAACTCATTTGGTTGTGTTCCCTAGTTTGTTCTTATGGCACAGAATCAGTGCTTATGAAATATTTGTGGAATGATGTATTGATAAATTAATGAATTTTTAACTTATAATTTTCTGTGCTATTTATTGTGTTAGTTTCTAAAGTTAAAAAAAATTATAGATAATATCTGTTCTTTAGGAGCTCCTAGCCTAGTGAGGGAAATAGGTGTATAAATATAATAATATATAATAATAAGTACATAATTTAAATAAAATATAATATATAATTATATTAAAATATAACAATAAAAGAAAAAGTCACAAATGTGAGTTTAAGCTGCTCTGCAATTTTCATTTGTTCTTATTTAGTTATGTATTTATTTATCTTTAGATGGGAAGGGAAGGAGAGAGGGAGAGAAACATCAATGTATGGTTGCCTCTCGTGAGTCCCCTGCTGGGAACTGGCCTGCAACCCAGGCATGTGCCCTGACTGGCAATCAAACTGCGATCTTGTGGTTCGCAGGCCTGCGCTCCATCCACTGAGCTACACCAACCAGGGCTTCATCTGTTCTTTAAAAATTTCCTTTGAATTCCCATTCACCCTACTCAAAATTATAACATTACACATATAGATAAGAGTACTTTGATAGTCACCCAAGCTTTCTTTCTTACCTCTTCCCCCACTAGTAATTGTTGCTATGATTTAGTCCATATCTTTTCAAAGATTTTACATTTACGTACACACACACATGCACATAGTTGTTCAGGTGTAGGTTAATTGAAACACATGCATAGATATTCCTCAGAAACTCTCTTTATCTCAACAATATGTCTTAGAAATCTATCCATACTAACACACTTAATCTACCTCGTTCTTTTAAGATGCTTTGGCAGTGGCCATGGCAGGGTCGCCCTTCATACATGGCACTGATGGACCTGTGTGGTGTGCTGCCTACTTTGTGGTGGCACTGCCCTGCTTCCATAACCTGGCCTTACCACGGCTCATTTTGTTGTTCCTCTGCTGATGGTCACATAGGTTGTTTACAGTAGATCAGTAGTAACCAGCAATGCTTTAATGAATATCTTCATACAACCCACAATTGCTAACATGTCCAGATGAGTCTAATGAAATCATTTATTCTGTTTCAAATCCTAGACTTGGCATCAGAAATTCTTTTTTTAAAAATTTTTATTTATTTATCTTTAGAGGGGAAGGGAAGGAGAGAGGGACAGAAATATCAATGTATGGCTGCCTCTCGTGCATTCCCTGCTGGGAATTGGCCTGCAACCCAGACATGTGCCCTGACCGGGAATCAAACCACAATGCTTTGGTTCACAGGCTGTACTCAATCCACTGAACTAGCTATATCAGCCAGGGCTAGAAATTCTTTTCTGAATCTTTGTATGTTGTGTGTACACTGAACAGTAGAAATATTAAAAATAAAATAAGCTTTTTGATAAATTGACAGGGGGAAATAACCTTCTCTTACTCTTTTTTTCTTTTTTAATTTTAAACATCAGAATAAATTTGGGCTTTATTCTCTTTGTTTGTTTGTTTTTTGTGGGGTTTTTTTGCCATTTCTCTTTTTTTAATTTTAATTGTTGTTCAAGTATAGTTTTCTGTCTTTTACTCTCATCCTAGCCCACCCACCCAGCCCTCCCTGGCTCACTCCCATTTCCACCCCACCCTTAGTTTTTGTCCATGTGTCTTTTATACTTGTTCCTGTAGACCCTTCCCCTTTTCCCCTGAAATTCCCTCCCCTCTCCTCTCTGGACACTCTCAGCCCGTTCTCTATTTCATTGTCTTTGGTTTATTTTGCTTGTTTGTTTGTTTTGCTGTTTAGGTTCCTGTTAAAGGTGAGATCATATGGTATTTGTCTTTCACCACCTGGCTTATTTCACTCAGCATAATGCTCTCCAGTTATACCCATGCGGTTGCAAAGGGTAGGAGCTCCTCCTTTCTTTCTGCTGCATAGAATTCCATTGTTTAAATGTACCATAGCTTTTGGATCCGTTCATTTACTGATGGGCACCTAGGTTGCTTCCAGCACTTGGCTATTGTAAATTGTGCTGCTATGAACATTGGGTGCATAGGTTCTTTTGGATTGGTGGTTCAGGATTCTTAGGGTATACTCCTAACAGTGGAATTGCTGGGTCAAAAGGCAAATCCATTTTTAGTTTTCTGAGAAAATTCCATATTGTTTTCCATAGCGGTTGTACCAGTCTGCAATCCCACCAACAGTGCACTAGGGTTCCCTTTTCTCCATAACCTCTCCAACACTTGTTGTTTGTTGCTTTGTTTATGATAGCCATTCTGACTGGTGTAAAGTGGTATCTCATTGTGGTTTTAATTTGCACCTCTGATAGCTAGCGATATTGAGCATCTTTTCATGTGTCTCTGGATCCTCCCTATGTCCTCCTCAGAGAAGTATCCAAGTTCTTTGCCCATTTTTTAAATTGGGTTGCTTGTCTTCTTAGAGTGGAGTCGTTTAAGTTCTTTATATATTTTGAAGATTAAACCCTTGTCTGAGGTATCATTGGTAAATATATTTTCCCATATGGTTGGTTCTCTTTTTATTTTAATACTGTTTTCTTTAGTCATGCAGAAGCTTTTTATTTTGATGAGATCCCATTTGTTTATTCTTTCCTTTATGTCCCTTGCTCTAGGGGACATATCAGTAAAAATGTTGCTGCATGAAATATCTGAGATTTTCCTGCCAATGTTCTCCTCTAGGACTTTAATGGTGCCACAGCTTATATTTAAGTCTTTTATCCACCTTGAATTAATTTTGGTGTATGGTGTAAGTTGTTGCTCAAGTTTCATTTTTTTGCATGTAGCTGTCCAGTTCTCCAAGCACTATTTGTTGAAGAGGCTATTTTTACTCCATTTTATGCTTCTGCCCCCTTTGTCAAATATTAATTGATCATAAGGACTTGGGTGTACTTCTGGGTTCTCTATTCTGTTCCACTGGTCCATGTGTCTGTTTTAGGCCAGTACCAGGCTGTTTTGATTACAGTGGCCTTGTATTACAGTTTGCTATCAGATATTGTGATCCCTCCTACTTTGCTCTTCTTTCTCAAAATCACAGCAGCTATTTGGGGTCATTTATGGTTCCATATAAATTTTTGAAGTGTTTGTTCTATGTCCATGAAATATACCATTGGTACTTTAATAGATATTGCATTGAATCTGTAAATTGATTTGGGTAGTATAGACATTTTAATAATTTTAATTCTTCCGATCCATGAATACAATATATGTTTCCATTTGTTTGTGTCTTCCTTGATTTCTTTCTTCAGTGTTGTGTAGTTTTCTGCATAAAGGTCTTTTACCTCCTTGGTTAGGTTTATTCCTAGGTATTTTATTTTTCTTTTTGCTATATTGAATGGGATTTTTTTTCTTGATTTCTGCTTCTGCTGAGTCATTGTTGGTATACCAAAATGCCTTTGATTTCTGGATATTGACTTTGTATCCCGCTGTTTTGCCAAATTCATTTATTAGGTCAAGCAGTTTTGGGGTGGAGTCTATAGAATTTTCTATGTACACTATCATGTCATCTGCAAACAATGACAGTTTGGTTTCCTCCTTTCTGATTTGGGTGCCTTTCATTTTCTTTTCTTGTCTGATTGCTGTGGCTAAGACTTCCAATACTATATGGAATAAAAGTGGTGAAAGTGGACAGCCTTGTCTTGTTCCTGATCTTAGTGGAAAAGCTTTGTTTTTGCCCATTGAGTATGATGTTGGCTGTAGGTCTTTCATATGTGGCCTTTATTATGTTGAGGAATGCTCCCTCTATTCCCACTTTGCTGCATGTTTGTATCATAAATGGGTGGTGTACCTTATCAAATACTTTTTCCACATCTATTGATATGATCATGTGTTTTTGTCTTTGCTTTTGTTTATGTGGTGTATCACATTTAGTGATTTACAAATGTTGAACCATACTTGCATCTCTGGAATGAATCCCACTTGGTCATAGTGTATGATCTTTTTAATGAATTGTTGGATGCAGTTTGCCAATATTTTGTTGAGGATTTTAGCATCTATGTTCATCAGTGTTATTGGCCTGAAGTTTTCTTTCTTTGTTATGTCATTATCTGATTTTGGGATTAGGATGATGTTGGCTTTATAAAAAGTGTTTGGAGTATTGCATCATTTTGAAGTTTTTGAAATAATCTGTGAAGGATAGGGGCTAGCTCTTCCTTAAATGCTTTGTAGAATTCTCCTGTGAAACCATCTAGTCCAGGGCTTTTGTGTGTTGGGAGTTTTTGGATTACTGCTTCAATTTCTTCTGCTATTACTGGTCTGTTCAGGTTTTCTGCTTCTTCTTTTTTCAGTTCTGGAAGACTATATTTTTCTAGAAATTTGTCCATATCACCTAGGTTTTCAAATTTCTTGGCATACAGTTCTGCATAGTAATTTCTTACAATCCTTTGTATTTCTGTGGTTTCAGTTGTAATCTCTCCTCTTTCATTTCTGATTATGTTTATTTGAGTCCTCTTTCTTTTTTTCTTCATGAGCCTGCTTAAAGGCTTGTCAATTTTGTTTATCTCTTCAAAGAACCAGCTCCTGGATTCACTGATCCTTAGAATTGTGCTTTTCGTCTCTGTTATTTAATTCTGCTTTGATCTTGGTTATTTCCTTCCTTCTCCTAGCTCTTGGCTGTCTTTGTTGTTCCTTGAGTTCTTGTAGGCATAGTGTTAGGTTGTTTGTTTGAAATGTTTCTATCTTCTTTAGGTAAGCCTGAATTGCTATGAACTTCCCTCTCAGGACTGCCTTCACTGTGTCCCATAAGTTTTGGGTTGTTGTGAGATCATTTTCATTTGTTTCCAGAAACTTTTTGATTTCTTCCCTAATTTCAATCTTGACCCATTTGTTGCTTAATAGCATACCATTCAGTCTCCATGATTTGGGGTGTTTTGGGTTTTTTCTTGTGGGATTGGTTTCCAATTTCAGTCCCTTGTGATCAGAGAAAATGCTTGGTATGATTTCTATTTTCCTGAATTTGTTGAGACTCATTTTGTGTCCTATCATGTGGTCTATCTTTGAAAATATTCCATGTGCATTTGAAAAGAATGTGTATTTAGCTTCTTTGGGATGGAGGGCTCTATATATATCAATAAGGTCCATTTCATCAATGGGTGTCATTTAATGCTGCAATATCTTTGTTGATATTTTGTTTGGGAGATTTGTCCATTTTTGACAGTGGGGTGTTAAAATACCCTACTATAATTGTGTTGCTGTCAATATCTTTCTTGAGATCCTCTAGGATTTTCTTTATATATTTGGGTGCTCCTATGTTGGGTGCATATATATTTACGATGTTAATGTCTTCTTGGTGGATTCTTCCCTTGAGTATTATGAAGTGACCTTCTGGGTCTCTCTTTATGACCCTTTTTTAGAAGCCTATTTTGTCTGATATGAGTATTGCTATCCCGGCTTTTTTTTCCTGTCCATTTGCTTCAAAAATTTGTTTCCAGCCCTTTACTTTCAGTATATGTAGGTTTTTTGTCCTGAGGTGGGTTCTTGTAGGCAGCATATGTGTGGGTCATGCTTTCTTGTCCATTCAGCTATTCTATGTCATTTGATTGGAGCATTTAATCCATTTATGTTTAAGGTTATTATTGATATGTACTTATTCATTGTCATTTTCATACCTGTGTTCCTCTCTCTCTCTCTCTTTTCCTTCCTTTCCGCAAAGCAGTTCCTTTAGCATGTCTTGCAGAGCTGGTTTGGTAGAGGTGTATTCTTTTAGACTTCTTTTGTCTGGAAAGCTCCTTATTTGGCCTTCTATCTTGATTGAGATCCTTGCTGGGTAAAGTAGCCTTGGTGGCAGGCCTCTGGTTCTCGTTACTTAGAATATTTCTTGCCATTCTCTCCTGGCTTGGAGCGTTTCCATTGAGAAGTCAGTTGCTAACCTTACCAGGGCTCCCTTGTATATTACTTCCTGTTTCTCCCTTGCTGCCTTTAAGATTCTGTCTGTGTCTTAAAGTGGGCCTCTTTGGGTTCCTCTTGATTGGGTCTCTCTGTGTTTCCTGGATTTGTATGACTTTTTCTCTCATCAAATTCAGGAAGTATTCCCTCATTACTTTTTCAAATGGGTTTTCTATCCCTTGTTCTTCTTCTTCTCCTTCTGGTGTCCCTATTATACAGATATCATTTTTGTTTCATATTGTTTTGCATTTCCCTTAATTCCTCTTCATTCTTTCTGAGCCTCTTTTCTTTTTCTTGCTCTTTCTGGGTGTGTTTTTCTACTTTGTCCTCCAGCTCACTGATCCAATCTTCTGCTTCATCTATCTGCTTTTGATTCCTTCTACTGTGTTCTTCAGTTCAGATATTGTATTTTTCATTTCCTCTGGGCCTTTGTTGATAGTTTTTATTTCCTTTTTCATGTTGATATAGTTTGCAGCGAGTTCACTGTAGTTTCCCTGTAGTTTCTGGTAATTCACTGTGAGCTCATGGAACTCCCTGATAACCATTGTTTTGAACTCAATATCTGATAGTTGAGTTGCCTCTATTTCATCTAGCATTCTTTCTGAGGCTTCCTCCTTTCCTTTCATTTGGGAAAGTTTCTTTGTCTTCCCATTGTTTGTGAGACTCTTCTTGTTAGCCTCAGCTTCTTAAATTGATCTGTTCTGACTCCTTAAGTTTATGGTGTGAACTTCTGTGGTAGAATACCTGTGGGATTCAGTGATGCAGTCTCCTTTGGGTATCCTGGTGTTCACCACTTCCGCCTCCTCTTTTTTATGATCAGTTGGAGGGGTAAGGCAAAATGGTTTAAGACAGCAAGAGAGTATTGTATGCTATTTACAGTAGCAGCTGGTAGAGAAGAGATAGAAGATCCTTTGGCTATGTATAGTGTTAACAGTGATCTTCCATCCAACTAGCCATCTTTTAGAAAGAATGTAAAGAAAGTAAGACTCTTTTGGTGGGGGGAAGGATTGTGAATTGGATCTAAAAAGCAGTGAGTTTGTGGAAGGTCAAATTCTGAGGTAAGGTGAGAGTAAAGGATAGTAAATAGGTGTAGCATGTGAGAGAATAGAGTTAACCACTACAGTAATAGAGTTCAGGAAACCGTGAAGTGAACTAAGATCTGGGAGGGGTGATGTGTAGTATTTACAATAGTATGGAAGAGCTATTGTTTACAATAATATTAGAACAACAATCATATGATAGTATCTATAAGATCTAGATACCAAGAATAGGGACTATAGGACCTTCAGTAGTGTGCTAATGGGACACAGGTGAAGTGAAGGACAGTAAATTAGCAATACGCTATGAATGAGAGAATAGGGGAAACCTGTCAAATGATACAATCTAACCAGTAAAGCAAAGAAGACTAAATAGAAAGAAGAGGAATACAAAAATATTATTCAAATAAAATATGTAAGAATAATGAAAAAATAATAATACAAATACACAATAACTTGCAGGTTCTCTGTAACCACAAAGTGAAATTTGTCGCTCTGTCTCAGCTGTTGGGATGCCCCCTCTTTGGGTTCAACTCTGGTCTTTTCACAGTTCCAGGTGTTTTGTCTAACTTGTGGGTATTTAAAAAAGAAAGCAGACTAAGGAAGGAAGAAGAGATAAAATTGGAAAGAAAGGAACAAGGAATAAAACAAGAAAGAAGAAAAGAGAAGCAAAAGGAATTAAGAGATAAAAAATAATACAAATTCTAAAATAAAAATTTACTTTAAAAAATCAAACAAACAGAGACTTCCGCCAAGATGGAAGCATAGGTGGAATCACTGTGCCTTCTCCCACAACCAAGTTTGAATACAACAAAGGTTTGGAGAACAAAGACAGAGCCAAAGAACAGAAAATTGAATTATATGGAATTCCAACAACAATTAACCGTTCAACCAGGATGATAAGAGAGGGGGAGCCAGCAGCGGAGCAGGGTCGGGCAGGAAAGATCCCCCGACCTAGGCGTGCAAGTGGCCCGGACCCAGTCAGGGTGTGGGGCAGACTGACCTCGGCCGCACATTTGCGCACAGTGAGTCGAACCATGCAGGCCCCAGGGGGCGAACCCAGTGGTGGAGGGCTGACGGCGGTGGCACACTCGCGTGCAGTGGAAAGAAACACGTGGATGGTGGGGGCCGCGGCGGCAGGCGGCAGACGGGACGCCATTGCTCCTCATTGACCCTGCCCCCACATACAGCATCACAACCCAGCGACTGAGTTGCCCTGCTCTAGTGAACACCTTATCGCTCCGATCCTGCTACGTAACAGGAATGAACAGCCCAAAAGATGGGGCAAGAAGAACTCAAAGTCCCAGAGCCGATAACTCTAAGCGACTGAGAGATTGCCAGCCTCTCAGAAGCACAATTCAAGACACTATTTATCAGGATGCTCACAGAACTGGTTGATTATAGCCACAAATTAGAGGAACATATGAAGGCTAAACTAATTGAAATGAAGGGAGATGTCCAGGAAACCAATAGCGATGGAAAGGAAACTGGGACTCAAATCAATGGAATGGACCAGAAGGAAGAACACAACATCCAACCAGAAAGGAATGAAGAAATGAGAATTCAAAAAAATGAGGAGAGGCTTAGGAACCTCCAGGACATCTTTAAACGTTCCAACATCCGGATTATAGGGGTACCAGAAGGGGGAAAGAAACAGCCACGAGTGGAAAACTTATTTGAACAAATAATAAAGGAGAACTTCCCCAGTCTGGCAAAGGAAATAGACTTCCAGGAAATCCAGGAAGCTCAGAGAGTCCCAAAGAAGTTGGACCCAAGAAGGAACACACCAAGGCACATCATAATTACATTAGCCAAGACTAAAATGAAGGAGAGAATCCTAGAAGCAGCAAGAGATAAGGGGACAGTCACCTACAAAGGAGTACCCATCAGACTGTCAGCGGATTTCTCAAAAGAGACCTTACAGGCAAGAAGGGGCTGGAAAGAAGTATTCCAAGTCATGAAATCCAAAGACCTACAGCCAAGATTGCTTTATCCAGCAAAACTTTCATTTAGAATGGAAGGACAGATAAAGTGCTTCTCAGATAAGGTCAAGTTCAAGGAGTTCGTCATCACCAAGCCCTTATTATATGAAATGCTAAAGGGACTTATATAAGAAAAAGAAGATGAAAAATATTAACAGTGAATGGACAGCAAACACACAGTTATTAACAACCACACCTAAAACAAAAGCAAACCAAGAGGAAAGCTAGATCAGGAGTGGAACCATAGAAATGTAGAACACATGGAGGGTTAGCAACAGGGGAGTGGGAGGGGGAGAAGTGGGGAGAAGGTACAGAAAATAGCATAGACAGTAGGTAGAAAATAGATAGGGGGAGGGCAAGAATAGTGGGGGAAATATAGAATCTAAAGAACTTGAGACAGGTGGTTATAAACTAAGTCGGGGAGAATGATGGGGGAGGGAGTGTGCGGGTGGAGGGGAATGAAGGGGGGCAATAGAACAACTGTAATGGTATAATCAATAAAATATATTTTTTAAAAAAGAAACACACACACACACACACAAAAATCAAACAAACAAAACCCACATCTTGCTGGTTTCAAACTGGCCAAATGGTTTTTCTGTTTTTGCTGGCTGCAGCAGGCTGAGGCGCAACTGGTATGCTTTTCTCCCTTCCTGTTCAGCACTCAGTCAACCTCGTGTGCATTCTCCCCAGAGCTAGCTAGTGCCCTTCTCCAGGACCCTGGGTGTGGTCTTCAGGTGTTCCACAAAGCTCTCTCTCCTGGGGTTGCAGGCATATACACCCGGCCAGGCCACCTCTGGTCCCACAGGCTCTAGCGTACACTCTTCCCAGGACTATGCATGGGTGCTCACAGCCCCCTATGTTTGCCACTTACTCCTTACTCTACTCTCTGTGACTTCAAGCAACCAGGTCTCTCCCAGTGCTGCTCAAACCCTGTTTGGCCAGGTAGGGAGCACCGACCCAGCTCTCTCCCAAGAGCCCTGTGGGCGCTGGGCCTGGGGTTGCAGCCTCCCTGGTCCCCGAGCTGATCCCTGGGCCCTTATTGTCCTGAAGCACTCTCCTTACCATCTGGTTTTTCAATGTCTGCTACAATTTTTGATCTCCTATTTTCATATATGCTGCAGTACCGTTGGCTGTCTCCTCTGTTGCTCCGTAGATCAGCCAGGTTTTTCCTTCCGTGTGTAGGGGGAAGTGGAATCCGCTCCCTCTTACCTATCTGCCATCTTCCCTCTCTCCTCTCTCTTACTCTTAAAACCCAGAAGTGTTAAAAGATTAAAGCCTTCTTTTATTCCGCCAGGTAGTGTGCACAGAAATTAAACTTCTGCGAGTTGGTCTTTTTGCCTTACTCCTGATTTGATTTAGTTGTGGGGATCTGAGGATGTAATATGTATGTACTATTTGAAGCAAGCTGGGGTTTTATGTGTTTTTGAATGGCAGCATTTCTTTTCCACAAAAGATAACTTTATGACAAGTCACATTTATATCTCACTGCTTTGACATTATGTTCTTACAGATTCATTCCGTAGAGATAGATGCTTCTTCGCCCATAACGCCTTTGATCTTTTTTTTTTGCTATGAAGTACTTTTGAATACTGAGGGCTGTCTGTCTGAGGCACAGCTACTTGTAAACACGTAGATGCCCCTGAGGAGCTATGTGTCTCTTAGGTAATGGTACTGGAACAAGTTCTTTCTTGTGCCAAAGACAGCCTTTAGTTCAGGCCTCTTAAGGAAACATGGACTAATGAAATTGGCTTAATAAAAGTGCGAAGTGTTAGAAATGGGATCTTCAGAGGGAGAGAGAATGGACCAGAGCCTCCTTGTCATTTGGCTGTGATTTGTGGTATTGACTGTGGCCTTTGGCTGGATGTTGAATGAGGCAAAGCAGAGGTCCGAGTACCGTGACCTCCAGGAACAGGTTTACTCCATCATGGAAGGAGCTGGCTTCCTGTGTAGGAAGGAAGGACAGTGGAGTGGAGGCTGGGAGGAAGGGAAGGCTGGAGAAAGCAATAGAAGCCACTGCCCAGGCTTGAAGGTCAAAGGCCACATTCAAGGACGATATGAGGCTGCCTCCTAAGAGGGAGTGTGAGAACCTCTCCCTGGCTTCAGGGTTTTTTTTCTTTTCCTGAGTCGTTTTGTGGAGGATTCTGAGGCTGTCAGCAAGTCTTCACACAGTGGTGCTGTGGGACCTACTGGGGTGCGGCTCTGGGGCCAAGGCAGCCTTCCGGGCTCCCTCAGTGGGATCGGGCACTCATTCCTGCCTTTACCTTGGTATAAATGCTTCTGACTCAACTTAGAGATACTGAATTTTCAAACCGTCCACGAGCATAAAGATTATCTATGAAAATCTTTTTCACTCAAAAGATGAGGGCACCAAGCCCCTTAGGGGCTAAGTGGCCTCTGAAGGGAGTTCCTTCAACAAGTTGATGATTCTGCCCATTGATTTCACTTTGGGCAATCTGACAGTTCTGGGCTCTTCCTCGTTCTCCTCCTCATCCTCCTCCATATTATCACCACCATCACCACTGCCGTCACCAAGGGTTTTTTTGAATGTGCTCTCAGACCTTTTGCTTAATAGATATAGCTTCATCAGCATTCAGTCAGAAGGACCCAGCAGTTTTTTTCCTTGTTACATAATGAAAAGCGCTCCAGATTTGGCAACAGATATATTTGAATTTAAAAATTGACTCTAGCCCTGGCTGGTGTTGCTCAGTGGATTGAGTGTCAGACTTGGTTCGATTCCCAGTCAAGGCACGTGCCTAGGCTGCGAGCTAGGCCCCCGGTTAGGGGGTGTGCAAGAGGCAACCTATGAATCTATCTCTTACATAGATGTTTTTTCCTTCTCTTTTTCTCCTTCCTTGCCCCTCTCTCTAAAAATAAACAAACAAACAAACAAACAAACAAATAAAATCTTTAAAAAATGAAACAGATTCTACGCTTTACTTTTCTCTGAGTGACCTTGAAAGCCACTTGGGTCTGCTTACTTGCCTATAAAATGGAGAGAACGATATCTGCTTTGGAGTGCCTATGAGGCTTAAATCAGAGGTGATACCATTAGTTGTCCAGTGCCTGGTGCATGGAGGTCCTCAGTAAATGGCACCTGGGATCCTGATTAGTGTTGCTGATATTATTATTCTTTCCAGGTAGCTTGAGCTTGACTCCCGGCTCTGCTGTGTAGGCGTGGGCAAGCCCGTTCCTGCCTGAGACCCTCATCTGTAAACTGGGCAGTTGGACCAGGTCTTTTCTGAAGCTCAGTGCACAGACTTTGTGTTCTGTCATGACACAATGGCTCTCCAGTCGTGGGGTACATTCCAGTACCTTCAGGTCCTCTGCCTGGAGATTCTGATTTGACAGGTGTGGGAGGGGCCCGAGAATCTGCATTTTTACAAGGACCCCAAATATTAGTTTTCTTTCATTATAACAGGGAAAAATAATAATATCCATATGGTAGGATAATGGTGAGGAGCAAATGAAATAATGTCTGTATAACACTTCGCATACGTTCTGGCACCTGACAACCATCCAACGAACTGCCAACTGCTGTTATTCTTCTTTCTCTCTCTCACTTTATCCCCAGTTGGTTGGATAAAATTGGCTTGTAAACAGGACTTTATCATATGTGAATTAGATGCAAATATTTAAAAATTAGAAGATCTCTGGATTCTTTTAAAATCCTGAGAGCCCTGGCAACACCAAGCTTGCAACAATTTATAGTCGCTGCCTCTGGACATCAGCTTAGATGAGCTTTAGCCACAAACTCTTTATTGGAACCAGGCCCCCTCACTCTGCTTCGCCTACTTACATTTCTTATCTGTCCCCTGTTAGGCATTTGGGTTTGTAGATTTCTGTCACAGGATCAAATTTAGTGTCTCTATCCAGAGTTTTAAAAGAGCTAAGAGACTATCCGTTCATGGTGTTATTCCAGCTATTCTAGATCAATTAACCAGCTGTCCCTGGGCAGGGGCACACCCCAGTCAGAGCTCCCTCTGAACCTACTAAAACTCATGGAGAGAGTAGTTTGTCTTGAGTGGCATATTTTAGGATGAGTTCCAAGGGGGAGCTATATGAAAGTCCACTGAAATACTTCGCTGGGGAACCTAACCCAAGCTGAGATGTTGCCTAACAGAATCAAAGCAGGGTTTAAAGTCAGCTGCTGCCTTTATTACACACTCGAAACTTGGCAGAGGAAGTTCTTTGGGTTGGGACCACATAAAAGAAATCAAGGCAAGTGAAGGATGGTTGAAGAGAACAGATGGACTTGGACATCTTACACCACCAGAGTGATGCTGTGACTTCCAAAGAGACCTGCTTGGATGCTCTGAAAGTTATCATTATCTTTGTATTTTTTTTTCCCTCTAGCTATGAATGTCACACATGAAAAAAAAATGAGGCAAGAAAGGGTTTTATACAAAGGTATCGAGGCCACATTTGTCAAGACCAGAAGCCCACGTGGATTTGGGAACTATGTTTCAAGCTGAGCTCAAAACTTTCAACTCTCCAAAGTGCTACTTACCCAAGTGAAAGGCAGTTTTCCAGCTCAGAGAAAGGCAGTTCTGCAAGGTTCAGGAAAAAAGGTCAGAAGACTCCTTGTACATCAATCAGCTCCTGGAAAACAACATGTCAATGAGTTAAGTGAACACGAATCGGGCACATATGGATTGAATTTCCCTCGAAATGCTCCTGGGGTCCAAGTTTAAGGGGTGGAGTGGAGGAGGGGCAAGAATTCTTAGGAAACTCTAATGTACTTTTCTGCAGACCCCAAACACTTAAAAATACTTCTAAGGTGTCGACTGGCCGGGTCTCAAGTCCGGTCGGCCTGAGTCAATGCTGATGCCAGCTGACCCCAGTTTCTGGAGATGAGCACACATCCAAGGCCCACGTGACAGCCCAGGACTTCCCTGCCATGATTTAAACATCAGTCCATGGCATGGAGATAGGAAGACCTAGTGGACGGCGGCTTTGAAGTTCCAGGGAAGGGATGTAGATTTATTTCAGAGAAAAAAATGAACTGTAAGAAACATTCAAAGTTATCCGTCGTGACTGCCAGTAGCCTAGGTTTCTAAGCAAGTAAATCAATCCTTTCATTCCTTCTTCCTTCCTGGAATCCTAAGGAAAGCGACCAGGAATTAATAGAGACGTGGGGGGAGAAAAGCAAGTGCAGAAGAATTTTCCTAAGACCATTCCACATGGAAGTGTGAGGTCTAGTGGAAATACGTTTTATAAATAGAAGTTCATATAAAATCTCAAGAAAGAGAACAATGTAGCATTAAAGTCTGTTCTAACCCAAAACACTAGACAATAAATATTATGAGTAGATAGGATTCAGGTTGTGCATTTCATGTATGGTCTATATATGTCGGGACTATTTAAATCTGGTTTTATGTAAAATTGTAAGAATTCCACATCAATAATAATAAGCTAGTTTTGTAACATTCATGACCAAAAATTTATTAGTACTGAGCCCATTTTTTCAGAGAGCTTCATAGAAAACTTAAACAGGAAATCTTACATTTTACACATTTAAAAGGAAACCTGTTGAGAAACAGCATGCTTCATTTCTGCTTTAGGGCATTTTGTA
The DNA here is from genome assembly GCF_014824575.4 of Sturnira hondurensis. Classification (NCBI taxonomy): domain Eukaryota; kingdom Metazoa; phylum Chordata; class Mammalia; order Chiroptera; family Phyllostomidae; genus Sturnira; species Sturnira hondurensis. Next base: position 8,375,555 of record NW_028075269.1, read on the forward strand.
GCTTACCTGTGATTTCTCTTTAGGAAATGTACCAAACTAGAAGCCTCTTGGTGGCAGAGAGAATCATTACGGCCTCCCCCACCCTTTCTTTTTTAAAGGCAGGAGGTAATCGGAGATAAATGCTAATGGTTTTTTAAAACAAACAAAAGAAAACCCAGAAAAAAAAATGATGCACTGTCAAGAGAACATTTTTTCGCAATTATAAAATTGTGTAGACAGTGTTCAAACGGCTCATTCATTACCAGCAGCGCCACCAACTTGAAAACATACTTTTTCTCGTCTGCAGTTGATTGATGTACATTACTCATATCGGGCTAATGGCACTTTATTTTCCAACAGTAGCAAGTAATGAGTGACCTTGAGTGCATATTGTTTTCCTGAAAGGGTTTGTTGCTCTGCTTCCTTCATAAGCACCCCAAGGAAACAAGGCCCCTGTATTGGTGTTCTGCAGCAAACCTCATTTCTTTCATGGCTTTCTGTAAAAGAATTTGATACAGGGATAGGAGCTAACCTCAGTGAGTAAATGAAATATTGATCCATGCTCCTCTGGCCTTGCCTTCACCTTGTCCCAGGGCGGTGAGTTACTGACTTTTCCGTTTGGGCTGTAATAGGAATTATTACAACAGGCCTGTGCAAGTAATTACTTGGCATGGTAAAAAAGGAGGGCCCATCATATATTTCTGTAGAGACGTTAGTTTCCATCAGCCCAGCAGTCTGCTTTTTTGGCTCTGTCTTTCCTACTCTTGATTCAATTCTTTTAACCATCATTAATCATACTCCTTGTCAGCAGAAGTTTATCAAAAGTATTAAGTGAGCAAGGTTGCCTGGCCTCCTTAAAAAAAAAGCAGCCCACACGGGGCAGTAAATTTCGAAATATGGAAGGTTGGTTTCGTGATCTATATGAGTGTCTCTTCGGCTAGAATGAGCTGTTTGTTTTAGTGATAGATACTGTAGTTTGAGCTGTGATAGAATCCTTCTCAAGTTCGTACGTCGTGGGCTATCGTTTATGAGAGACCATGTGTTTCTAAATGGTGAAGGTCAGGGCTGATGGCAAAAGTAAAAGCAGTGGTGATTCATTAAAAATAGTTAATAGGGCCTGTGGCTGACAGGGATAAATAGGAACATGTGGCTTGCCACCCCGTCAGCACCTGAACTGACATTGTGTTTCTGAGTCCCGGCTCGCCACTTCCAGCGGCCAGACGGCTGTGAGCGGACAGACAGTAGGCCGAGGTCACTTCTTGTTAATAACAGACGCAGGAAACCTCCTTGGAAACACAACTGCAGATGAGCCGGGGAAACTCGCTGCTCTTCAGTTTGGCTATGTCCACTCTTTATTTTTCAAATTGGAACTAGTTTTTTTTTACTGATCACAAATAGGTTCATGAGATGAAATTCAAGTAGTATGGAAACATCATGTAGCAAAATGAAATGCTGTTCTATTATATCTGAAATGTTTTCTTTAAAAAATGACCTCAAGCGCAATATGCCATGATGTTGAGATCTGATAGAGCTAAGGGCGGTTCCATGCGTGTTTCTTACGTTAGTCTGTATTCTATCCCTGTTTGTTTGAAATAGTCACAACTAAATGTATTTTCCATTTTCACAACTAAAATGAAACCCCCTCCCCGCAAGTTCTATCTGCCAGGGAGAATCAGTTTTATCAGTTTGTGAATATTTCTCCAGGTTATTTTTCTTTACTGCATTTATGTATGTATAGGCATATATACATTTACTTTGCCATATACATGAGCATATATACATATGTATATAAGGTAAAGAAAATATATTCCATATAATAATAATTAGGTAAACACACAGTGTGTACTTAAATATTAGCTCATGTTATAATACCGGTACACAACTTGCTTTACCAATATTCTAATATTTAAATATGAATATTTGATTAAACTCATGGATTCATTCACCCATTCAGAGAATACACGGAATGTTAGCCTACACGGGGCCAGAGGTCTACTTCCAGTCTGCATTCGGCATTAATCTAAAAAATGCCCCAACTCCTGGTCCTAACACAACATACATTCTCCTTGCAAAATGTCTTGGCTAATTTGGAGAATCCTAAGAACTAGAAAACCAAAAGGATTCTGCTGATTAAGATCAATAGAGTTTGATGATCCATTTAAGAAGTGTAAATCAACAGAGGAATGTGTGGAAGTGGATGCAGCCCTTAGGCAATTTCCAAATGAGCAAGTATGGATTTTCTATGCATTACTTCCCACAAAGAAGGTTTTAAAAACAAAATTGTTTGGGGATCTGTTGGGTGGTTGCTATTTGGGCTATTTTTGTTGTTTTTTTCTCTCAGTGAAAAATGTCACCGTGGACTGAAACCATCCCGGGAAATAAACATCTTCACTTCTCACTTTAGATTGTCTCTGTTCCCTAGAAAAACAAATCATCTGGCTGCTCTCTGGCGGAGGAGAAGTGGTGATAACTAAGCAATAGCCGGAAACGGTCCTTTAATTCATTACGCAGGTTTCAGAGCATCACACACACACAAACACATACACAAAAAAAGCACAAAATTTTATGCAAAGATATAAATAGCAAAAAAAAAAGTAGAAAACTCCCACTCCCCACTAGTCTCTGACTTTCCTACTTGCACCTAGAGCCTTTGTCTGCCCTGCCTGCAGAATTGAGCTGGTAACTCCAGGCTGCCTGTGTTTGCCGTCCAGACAGCAATCCTGCCTGGAGAATATGCCTCACAGAATGAGCCGTCCTTCGCATGACTTGAAAAGGTGCAGGTAATCCTACAGTACAAAGAAGCTGGGATTTTACAAACTATGTCCTCAACCTAAACTTGAGGTTTTTTTCGTTGGTTGGCAATTTAGGTTTTTGGGACGCAACCATTACTAAAAAACAGCCTGGGAAACAGCAGTGCATTCAGCTGAGAATTGTTCCCCAAGAAGATGGAACAGGATCACAAATTAACATGTTTACAGGGAAAAGCACTTAGCAGCAAATCAGCCAGAGAGGACGGGGAAATGCATTGCGCTTAATTCAAGGCCAAGTGGCGACGGGCATGGAGGGTGTTTTTGGAAACCATCATTTTGAAGAAGGCATTTATAGTGGTTACAAATTGACTTTTTATGGAGAAACTAAGACTCTTCCTAACCTATTGCACTGATATTATATTTAGTTAATATTTTATGAAAGGAAAGTCCTCCCATTAGAGGTAGCAAATTGCTTTATAATTACAGTACTTCACAAGAACAGACAGCTTCATTGTACGGCAAAAGCACCATGTGGCCGCCTCTTCCTCATGACTTCTTTGTGAAGTCCTCGTGGTGGCTCTCCCTCCCATGGTTCCTTTCTCCTTCTTTCAAAGATTAGTTTAATTGGCACAGAAAATCATGCTGCATATTCGGGATGGGTTAATAAAACACCCATGTAGAAATATCACTGAAGCTGAGCCGGGGCACGCTGGGGACTTGAGGTGAGCAAAGGTATCTCTTTCATCTTCCGAACCCTGGTCTGACTCCATGCCTCTCTGACAGTGACTATAAGCCGTTAAACATGATGGCTGTCTGGGAATCTTGACTGCGGTGAATGGGTGGGCAGAATCGTGTAAAATTTTTATCAGAGAATATAGACTGCAAGGAGATGGGGAGTGGGCTGTTTTTCTTTCTCCCTTTTTTTTTCTGCCTTTCTCCATAATCTTCAGTGAGAAACAACAGAGCTAAATTCCTAGCAGACAGGAACATGTGTTTATTTTTGTATTCCGGAGGGCATTGCATGGTTGGTGTTGTTGCTACGAAAAAGCCTTCCTTTGATGGGAATGTGCTGTGTAGCTGAAGCTGGTGGTGCCCTCATGTATCCCATTAGCAGTCCACATTCCTGTGTACACCATGGAGTCTCGCTGCCCGCATGTGGGTCTCTCTTCCTAGGGACAGTCTCTGGTCTAGGAAGCAACTCTCAAGCTGTGATGAATGGGAGATGGTGAATGCATCCCTCTGTTCCTCACCCTGCAGGTTGGACGACTCCAGGGGGTATGCCACAGACTCTTCTAGAAGTCCCCAGTGGGACTGAACTCCAATGACCCATACAGCAATCAGCTCATGAACATTTCCCATTGCCAGTTCTTTTCCCTTCCTTGTTTCATTTGCTCAGGCCCATTCCATCTCTTCCAGAGATGCCTCAGAAATAATCTACTTGCACTCCAATCCTTCTCTCAAGTTGGGATTCTGGGAAACCCAACCTAAGACATTATCCTGCTGTCCCGGGACACCAGGATCATCAACTGATAAGAACTGATGGGGAGTCTTCTGTGTGCCTAACCTGTGCCAGGCGCTCTGGGGCTCTTAAGCCATTCAAGATATTTACTCTCAGATGGCTCAGAAATCCCTCACAAATTAGCTTGGAAGATAAGACATACACATTTAAAACACTTAGTGGACCAGACAGCATTCTACAGGGCTATAATAAAGTGTAAAGTGTGTTTTACAGATAATTGGAGACAATGGGCCGTGGAGAAAGGGTCTACATGAATGAATGAAAGTCATGGAAGAGTTGTTGGACAAGGGGGAGGCTAATGGGGCTGATGGTTTGGGGGATTCAAAGAGGATGGTACACTTAGCACACAGGAGGAGTAGATCTCCAAGCATGCTGTTCTGCATGTAGTGGGTGCTCAATAAATGTGTGGATGGAAAAATGAGCAGGCAAATAAATTAGTCATCAAAATCCACATGAACTGTGGTATGTGCTCCCCTACTGAATTTCTGATTTTATATTATATAATGCATAAGTGCAATAATCTCTTGCATGCTGGGATTTTAAGTATTTGCCGTCCCATTATTTATCTCGTTCCCTAGTTCACCTACCTCAACTTGTCTCTCACCTTTAGGAAATCTGCCCTTTTGCAGCTGGGTGACCACGGGCAAGTAATTCATTAAATCTCTGTGGTCTCAGTTTCCTCCTTTGTAAAATGTTCAACGTGACCCTGTGGTTTGTTTCATGAGTGTCTTCCTCATGCCCAGAAAAAAAATAGTCTCAATCTCTTTCTGTCTTCTGGTGCTTCATCCTCCCCTACATACTTTTGTGGCCAAGTTTCTAAAAATATTAGAGTTGGCCATCTCTGGATCAGATGACATTTAACATTCCTTTCAACTCTAACAAAGCATATTGAAACAAGCAAAAGGGTTTGGACCTAAGCCTGTGTGGCCTTGAAGTCAAGTAATCTCTCTGAGACTCAACTTCCATTTTCAAAACACAGGGCTATTGGTTTGTACAAGAGATAATTATGGAAAACACTTGGCTCATGAATGCTCTGAAAAGTGTACATTTTTTAATCAACTGTATTGAGACACAATTTACATGTAATAAAACGCATGCACTTTAAGGACACAATTTGATGAGTTCTGAAATGTGTGCATCTATGTGACTGTTCAGTCATCACTTAGAACATCTTTATCATTTCTAAATGTTCTCTCGTGCTTCCTTGCAGTCAGTCTACCCCTTCACCCCTTTCTCCCGGCAAGCACTAACATGCTTCTTGTCACTACAGATTAGAAATGTCTTTTCCTAGAGTTTTGTGTAAATAGAATCATATATCATATGCTCTATGGGTCAGACCCCTTTTGCTCGGCATAATGTTTTTATGATTCATTCATGCTTTTCTGTTAGTGATCTGTTTATTTTGAATAAATGGCAGATATTTTTTCCTAATGTAGCAAGATTACTCTTCTTTATGGTATCTTTTGATATTATATTTCACAAATACAACTGTGGATGGGTGTATAGAAATAGATTAAAATAATACCTAAGGCAATACTATTGAGTTATTTTTGTAAAGAAATTATTATTAATAATAATAGCTAACATTTTAAAAAATACTTGTTTTGTAATAGGCACAAAACAAAAAATTGGAGGTGTATTAATTATCTGTTGTCATGTAACAAATTGCCCCAAATTTCATGGTCTTAAGCAATAAACATGTATTGTCTCAAAGTTCCTATGGGTCAGGAATTCTGAACTTGCTTAGACTGATGACTCTGGCTCAAGAGGTTGGCTACAGTGTGGTGATTACTGGGGGAGGGGTCATAGGTGAATAGATGCTAATAGAAAAAATACAGTAAAAAAAAGATACTGGCGAGAGCTGCCATCATCTGAAGGCTGTATTCTAAGGACTGCGACGGGAGCATCTGCTTCTTAGCTGACTCACTTACGTGGCACGCGACTTGGTGCCAGCTCTTGGCAGGCAGTCTCAGCTCCTTCTCATGTGGACATTTCCAGAGGGCTGCCGGAGTGTCTTCCCAACAGAGAGTGCTTCCCTGGAGTGAGCGATCCAAGAGAGAGCAAGGGTAAGCTGTAATGCCATTTATGACCTAGTCTCAAAACTCACACACTGTCATGTCACCCATCCTATTAGTTACACAGGTCAGTCCCATGCAATGTGGGAGGGGACAGTTGTGGGCTGAATTCAAAAAAGGTATGTTGAAGTCCTAACTCTGGTACCCAAATCCACCTTGTTTGCAAACAGGGTCTTGGTAGATGCAACCAAATTAAAGTGAAATCGTACTGGAGATGGTGGTTCTTAAACCCAATGACTAGTGTCCTTGTAAGAAGAGAATGATTTGTAGATGGACAGACACATAGGAAAGAAGACCATCGAAGACAGAAGTAGAGATCACAGTGATGCATTTACAAGTGAAGGAGTGCAGGTGATTGCTGGCAACCAGCAGAAACCAGGAGGCAAACAGTGTCTTCTCTAGAGCCTGCAGTATCTTGGTTTGCACATCTAGTTACCAGAGCTGTGACAGAACGCATTTCTGCTTTTTTAAAAGCCGCCCAATTTGGGAAAATTTATCACGGCAGCCCTAGGACACTAATGCAGGGACTAAATAATGGTGGGGATTATTGAGGGCTGGCTACTCAAGGAAAGGAGAACTTACTTTGATAGTGTGGTTAGGGAATGTGATTAAATTTAGGCTGATACCCAAAGAGTAAGAAAAGGCCAATGAGATGAAAACAGGAGGAAGAACACTTTAGGCAGAGGAAGCACCTCGTGAAGACTTAAGGTGAGGAAGAGGCTGACGTGTTTGAGGAGACAATAGAGGAGAGAGACACACAAAATAGGTTGGGAAGACGAGCAGAGGCTAGGTCGTGCTGGGTTCCCAGACCATCGGAGGGCATTTGGGTTCCACTCAAAGGGCAATAGAAAGTTTTTTAAGCAGGGAAGTGGTATGCTTTTGATTTTAGAAGAAGCCTCTGGCTGCCACATGGAGAGGACATTGAAGAGAGGCAAGAATGAGGTGAAAAGACCAACTAGGAGGTTACTGCAGGTGTCTAAGCAGAAGTCCATGAAGTTAGCTGAGGATGAGAAATGCAGATAAAAGGAAGTAGGTAATTAGAGATATACATTGTGCTCATGACTTCCTATTTAGATGTGGAAGATAGGGAGAGAAAACAGGAAGCGTAAAGATGATGAGCACTGAATGCAAATACTCTTCTCCAAGGAATTGAAAATCCTATCAGTTTTAAATATAGGCTTATTAACTATGGGATCTTCAACTTGAGAATTCTTCATCATTCTCTATGGCCTATAGGACACAATTCACACTCCTTAGCATGGCATGAGTCCAGTGTCAATCAGTGTCTCACCTACATGGCCAGATTCACCTCTTCATCTACATCTAGTCATCCGGAGCTGCTTATCCTTCTGGGAACACGTCAAGCCTATGGAACACATTCCATTCTCTTGGCCTGGAAGTCCTTCCAGCTCACAACCATGAAGCCTTCCACATCAGCAGGGGGTTTCAGCACCCCCTCTAACTTGTCTCCCACGGCATCCCGCACACCTCTTTTCTGTTCCTATCCCACCATTATTAACTATCCTTCCATATGGTATGTGACTGTATTCCCACTAACCATGAGCCTCCTAAAAGGAAATAAATAAATCTAATTCTTATTTTATATCTATTTTAGCGCCAAGCACTATCTCTGGTACATGAAAGAGACTCAGTTAATGTTTCTCAAATGAATAACAAAGATGGGGTAAAGATATTTGACAGTTATTGGTCAAAAGAATGATTTCTGATGAATATCAAGACACCATGTTTACTTCTTATATTAGAATCAAGGAGCCCCAAGGATCCACCGGAACAGGCAGAAATGTGATGCACACATTGACAAAAACATTCATTTGACAAATACTTACTGAGTACCAGTGAGGTATCTATCATGGTTCTGTGTGTAGCAGGAGACAGGATCAACAAAGCCTCTATTCTCCTAGATATTACATTCTTCTGAGGCAGACAAAAATAATCAAATGAACAAAAAAGTGAATAAGGTAACTTCAGATGGTGACAAGGGTTATAAAGAAAATAAAACCAGAGTGATGTGGTTGAGACTGACTGGCAGTCTCTGACAGGTGGTTAGAGAGACTTCAGTGAGCCAGCCACGTGGAAATCTGGGAGAAGGGTTTTCCAGACAGCACCCCGGTTACAAAGGTGCTGAGTGGGAACCATTCTGTTGTGTTTGAAGGAAAAAAAAAAGGTAGGTAGTTATATACACTAAGCTCTATGTCCAAATGCCACAGCAGCCTTTATATTTAGGAAAATCAAAACAAAATTGTTAACACATTTTAAAATTAACTTAAAACATTATTAACATTTTATATATACCTACTCTCCTTTTTTAACTTATCTCTATCATTGCTATTAAATTTATTTAAAAATTTTTAGCAGCTGTATAGTATTTCTGTATGGCTGTAATACTGTTTATTGAATCAAATCGCTATGATAAAAGCAGATAAACAAACCCCTATGGTCAGCACCTTCAATTCTAAATATTTTTCCCCTGCATGATCATTTTTTTTCTTGTAGCAAATTCTTAGAAGAGAAACTGCTGAGTCAAACAAATTCTAATCCACGTGACCAATTTGCCTTCAGAAAGTTTATGAGTTTTCCAGCTGTGTGCAGGAAGATGGGCTTGCTTTGTATCACATGCACAAAAGAAGGGTTGTGCAAGTTACTCCCAAGCAAAGCTACAACTGTCAGTAAAGTTGCCACAGCTCAGGTCGCCTCCACGGTCAACCTTCCATCAGCAATTGCAACTATGATCAGTGGGGCTGTAAGTGTAGTCCTGACCCACTCCAAGTGGCTCAGAACTGGCCAAACTATCCTCAGTGGGCAGAACGAGAGAAACTCCATGTAAGGAAATGCCCACATGGCTGCTTTTTGATTCAACTATCAGTTTTCTTCAAGCATCTTACTGTGACAAAGTCTGAGAGCTTTGAAGTATTGCCCAACTGATCGCCAATAGGATATGAAGTGGCCAATTTATGCAAAAAAAAAAAATCACTGAGGGTTCAAAGGAGTAGCCATTGCTGAAACTATTGGCTTCTGCTTTTCATTGACTACATCAAGGGCATTTGAGGACTGCAACCCTTTTGCCAAAAAAGCAGTACGTGAAAACTGTACGTGCGAGTGGGAAAAGTAATTAAATACGTCAGCCTGAAAGTTTTAGAATAGTCAAGTCATTTAAAATTTCTCCTGTAATCATAGAAATTTATGACTGGGAGGGTTTTGAGATATTATCTTGAATTCTTACCTCTGAAGAAGCAAAGGTCCAATTTTGATGTAAAAGTATTTTCAGGAGTTCTGATTTCACAGCAATAACTCTTTAGCTTATTGTTTGAGAATGTACACTATGACAGAGATTCTAGGAATTCAGAAATAACCTTGAAGCTTCTTTTAATATTCCAGAAACAATCTACACCCCTCTAAAATAGAAGCATGTATATAAGCAAACCGTATTACTTATTCAGTCTACAGTAGTACATGGAAGACTTGCAAAAGAATTCCAAGCCCATTCCTTGCCCCTTCCATACTCTGACAGTTTGTCAACTATGGACGGGGAATTATCGAGCTTGTAGTTTTACCAATGAGGAAACTAAAGTTCATGGAGGTCTTGTGAATGATCCAAACCACAGAGTCAGAAAAGAGTCGAGGTGGAGCCAGAATACCTGATTTTTCCCTTGAAGGCTCTTTCCTGGGCCAGGTTGAAACTATGACTAAACCATTTATTGCCAATGTGTGCTTGGGCACATCACGTAACCTCACTAAATTGCAATACCTTTACCCATGAAAGGAATATTGAATTATATATATAATTCATGGGGGCACTTCCTCTGAGAGCACAATGCATACACAGCCCCAGTCCTCTGTACACATTAGCTAGTTTTTGCTATTGTTATTATTATGATTATTTCCATTTTCATGATTGGTCTGCTTCAGGCTTTGTGACAAACAAATGAAAGAGTCCCAAATCTTCTTTACAATTTCCCTGACACAGCTCTTTGCTTATCAAGTTTTTAGTTATCCGATGCAACCCCACATAATTCAAGGCTACAGAGATGCCTTTTAATTGGGGGAGTTGGGGGGAAGTAGTTCCTTCTGTGTAATTTATAAACTAAACTTGCCCCCTGGGTATTTACATGAGAACACAAATTTATTTCTCAGGAAACTGCAGGGATAAATTGCCGTTAGCTCTTCTCCCACAGCCATTTGGTATGCATTTCCATCATTTGCCCCAATCTCTTTGCAAAGTGATACTCAGTTTGTTTTTAAGAAGTGAAACCTTGCATGTCTTGACTTTTAGGATCATGAACTCTGCTAAAAAATGCTATTATTTTGTCTGTGAAAATTGGACTACTTAATGGGTTTTTATTTAAATACATTGTTAAAGTAAAACAAACATAAAACAGCAACATCATGATTTCTCAACACTATAATTAGATATGGAAAAACTTAGAGGTCTTCCTTTAACTCTCTTTTTTTCTTTTTTCTTCTTTTTTTTTCTGGTATGGTCATTAGGACTACAGTACAGTCAAAATGTTATCCTAAAACAAATGATAGCAGGAGCTAAGAATTTTATTATGTTTTGCAAGGGGCTATTACGAATTTATTTCAAATTGCTTTTCTCAATGCACCATGATAACGCATTTGGGGCTTTTCTTTCTGGACCTCACATGCATATCGCAAATCACCATAGACACTGTAGAAGTGCTTGTCTGCAACAGAAATAGGCACAGAAGAGAAACGTGTTCACTATTCCTTTGAAGTAAATTTTAAACCAAACTGACACTAGTTATTTTGGCAAAAAGCTTCCTGAATCTGCTGCATTGAAAATCGTGCACCACCACAGGACACGATGAACTTCACAGTCATAGCCTCAAAACCCAAGTCCAGTGAAAACCTGGAGGACAGGAAAGAGTGGGAGCAAGTGGAAGAAGTATCCTGCCTGTGTATTCACACGAAAAACACTGCGTCTTGGCTTACACACAGCGATTTGATCTTAGACTAAACATTTCACCTCTTTGACCATTTTCCCCTCATTTGTAAAGTGGGAATAATAATGAACTCGGCCAGTTGCATCTCTCAGCATTGTGGTGAGACTCAAGCCAGATGATGAATGTAAGAAGGTTTTGTAAATTCTAAAGGTTCACAAAATTATATGAGTAAAGTTACAGCTACGTTAAATGTCTCTCTCAATTTGCTTCCTCATTCCAAGGAAGAAGTGAAGTAAGACATCAACGAGGAGTCAGCTTTAATTCCTGATTTTCACACATAATGAGATATGCATCACCTGAGAGAGAAATAAAACAAGGCTTTTATTCTTGCATCATAAAAAGCCAAGAATAAGATCTTCTCCCTTTGCACATGGTGATCTAATCGTACTTTGCCGAATTTCATTTCCTCTACAATGGACATTCTTATCTGCCTATCAAAGGTTAGGGTCATGATGTTGAAATTCTATATCCACTTTTATCTCCCACCCCTCTCTCACTATCTGTTTGATGCAAACAGTATCAAGATGGCCTTATCTGCCCTCTAAAATATTTTTCTCTTAATCACGAGGTAATTCAATTGAGACAGTAATTGCTTCTTAAAAATAACATTGTATACAGTTTCCTTTTTGATGTGTACAAGTACCCAAATGATAAATTTTATCTTTTTGTATATAACTCTCTGTAACCTTTTAAAAATTCTTTAGCAGCTTTAAAACTTTTATATACATTGTTAACATAAATGACCGTATTTTTCAGACTATAAGATGCACTTTCACCCCACCAAATTTGGGAGAAATGATGGTTGTTAATGCTGCTATTGAGTTCTGTTTACATTTACATTGGTGAAGTATGATGTTATTTATGTTATTCCCTATTTTACCACATTTTTTGCTTCAAAATATTTTTCTATTTTCCTCTAAAACCTAGGTGTGTCTTATGGTCTGAAAAATACTGTATCTAACTCAACACCATACTGAAATACGTGTTATTTCCTAGTTTTAAACTAATGATCAATTTGTTAAAAAATAGCTTTTTATACATGTATATGATCAGGCTGAAGATCCAAAGGAATGTTTCCTTAACAAGAGCTAGGGTGTTTGGAGAGGGCACTATTATTTGTTCTTTTTAGGCAAATCTGAATTTCTTCATGTCCATTGCTGTCATCAGTTACATTTCATTTAAATCTCTAGTTAATTTCCAGGGATCCTGAACCCCCCTCCCCTGGGGGGACATGTCACTTTTTGAACATTGTTCTAGATGGATTCTAGTGCCTGTGTGCTCACAATAGACCAAAGAGAGGATTGGGGAGTAGAATCTTACAGATGGGTTCCACGATGAAACGCAGACAGAGGATGTTTTCTTAGTGATGCTTTCAGCCCACAGGGCGATGATACTCGTGGCTGCTGTAGGAGCAGCCGGTTGTGGTGTTTGGTGGCAGCACTCACATGTTACGACCCAGCATGCACAGCCCAAACCATCACTGTGCGATCTACCAGTGATCCGACTGCACTTGCTTCTTTTAAGAAGAAATGGTGCCTTTAAAGACAATCAGGAAGCACGCGGCGTTGGGCACACGTGGTGGCTTATTCCTTACTCTGTTTTGTGGACTGAAGAGGTAGAAGAATAAAAAGTCACTGTTCCCATTTCCATGCAATTTCATCAGGCATGTTTTAAGGGTAGTTTTTGTAACGGGGGGAAGAAGGTTTGATCGTGCACTGCTACTGAAGTATATATTTATACTTAATTTGATCTAAACGCACATGGGGCTCAACCATTATTTTTTTCTTGTATTTTCTCTTCTCATTAAAATTACTGATGCTACTTTGTCATAGTTACCACCCCAATTCAGGGTCTCATGCTCATTATACGCTGGCTGTGAGTTTTGGGACAAAGGTCACTTAAAGAAGAGAAAATCATGTTAGATAAAACTTGGGGACAAAATTTGAATATGGCAACAACTAGAAATCTGTTATAAATATAATGAGTTTTTGACTATTTTTTCTCCAGAGAAAAATTCATGACATTGAAAAACGTTAACTAATCAACCTTTATATCATAAAACATTATCTTTTAACTTCTTACTGATTTNGAGGTAGAAGAATAAAAAGTCACTGTTCCCATTTCCATGCAATTTGATCAGGCATGTTTTAAGGGTAGTTTTTGTAATGGGGGGAAGAAGGTTTGATCGTACACTGCTACTGAAGTATATATTTATACTTAATTTGATCTAAACGCACATGGGGCTCAACCATTATTTTTTTTCTTGTATTTTCTCTTCTCATTAAAATTGCTGATGCTACTTTGTCATAGTTACCACCCCAATTCAGGGTCTCATGCTCATTATACGCTGGCTGTGAGTTTTGGGACAAAGGTCACTTAAAGAAGAGAAAATCATGTTAGATAAAACTTGGGGACAAAATTTGAATATGGCAACAACTAGAAATCTGTTATAAATATAATGAGTTTTTGACTATTTTTTCTCCAGAGAAAAATTCATGACATTGAAAAACGTTAACTAATCAACCTTTATATCATAAAACATTATCTTTTAACTTCTTACTGATTTATCTTAAGCAATCTTAAGCAATCATTAAATAAATGATTGCTTAATGACATATTGACTCATGCTGAAGCCGCAAGCCAATTATGTATCTTTCCAAATAGATTTAATTCATGAAGGGACTGGAATGGGGATGTATAGAAGAAGATATAAATACAATTTAAAATTCAATGGAAAAAAATTAAAAGTCATTTAAACATGAAATCCCTTGGAAGTGGCAAGGTAAAAAAAAAGGAGGTAAGTTTTATCTTTTACAGAATCAAGTATAAAAACTGATATAATGAGAAAGATGTAATGGTAAAACTGTGGAGTCAGGCCCACCAGCTGTCATTTATAAAACACTTTCTATGTGCCAGACACATGCTAAATACTGTCATTATCTTATATAGAGGTGCACTCAGAAATGAGCCCATTCGGGTTGTAATAACTCAACTTCTCGAGCCATTTCATGTTATATTGTTTCTCCAGCATGGAAGCTATTTATGTCAGTTACATTTACAACCACTGACAAGGATTTCTCCTAGCCCACCAGAGGCCCCCCACTGGGAGGGGAGCTGCATGACATTGTCACTGCTCTAAAGTGGGATCGTGTGATGTTCTCCGTCCACGAGCTCAGGTTTAATATCCCTGGCAACCTCACACATTGGCCTCTATAAATTTCATCTTTTTCATGACTTTTTTATATATGTTATGCCTTTGTTTATTGTTCTGCTTCTGCATTAAAATTGAATTACTTAGATATTGTGTTATATGTGTTTTCCATGAGTGTAATCCTCTGGATATGGTACATAAGAGCTATACAAAAACTTAGAGGAGAAAAATTATAAATAATTAATGAAGATGATGCCTTGTTAGGTTGTAGAATGATAATTAGTATTAACTATCGAAGGCATTGTGTCTAGTATGGGATTTGGTGTTGTTCTGGCATCAAGGGTAGAGTGTGGGAACACATACAACTTAATTTTTTGAAATTAATAGTATTCTAATTTTATTTCTGGTCATTAATCCTTCAAGGGTTTTTCCAGGCACAACTCTATGAGATAACTGTTCTCATTTTGCCATATGAGAAGCTAAATCATATATAATTTTAATCACCTGCCCAAGGTCAAACTTCTGGGTAAATGGTAAAGTTGGGGTACAAACTTAACTACATCGCCTCCAGTTGTTAAAAGTTTTGAATCCCATTACCAAGGGACAATGCTTGTCCAACAACCTGTCCACCAAGTAAGAGTTTGTAATATTTATACCGTTGTTTAGAATAATTTTAGAAGATGTCTTTGAATCTTGCCTTTGGAGACTACTTATGAAGTTCAAAAAATAATTGTTTATTGCTTTACGATTATCTCTGACTATGACTTGACTATCTTGTTGACAAGAGTGTTTGCACCTGCAACTTGCAAAACTGCTAAAAGGATGAAGACTTGGCACTAATTCTATTTTTTAAAGAATGGGACGCAGGCCCTAGGTCCTGAAAGAGGAATCTCTAAAATGGCTTGAGCAATGACAATATTATTGCCTTCTAATTAAAAAGTTGTCAGCTAGTTCTTTACTTTAAATGGTTAAATTCTGTATATCTGTTGGAAAATATTTTTAATCATAGATTCAAAGATTATAACATTTAGTGGATTTTGAAAAAATATGTGATTTGGAAAAGATAACATGGAAAAGAAACTAGAATTTTAATTATCTGAAATTTTTTTCTGAACAGTAAGTCCCATAGGACACAACAGAATAACATAGTCTAAGTGTTAAGGGCAAGTAGCTGTCAACCTAGAATACTATATCTAGTTCAATTATCACTGAAGTAGGGATTTGCTTTTCAGCAAGCCCATGAGGCAAGTAGGAAAATAGAAGTTGAGAGCAGTGAGATCCTAGTAGGAGATCGTCAGTGATGCAGAGGCCAATTGGGAGAATTATGACAATTTGTAGAAATATTTTTAAAGGAGCTTCTGGGATTCTGACAGCAATTTGTGATGACTTCTTGGTTTGAAATGTTATTTACATTTTCTTTTTCTACATTTTACCCTGTTTCCCCCATTTCAAGCAGGTATTTATGAACTTTGTTTATTGCTCAGGAGAGGGATGTAGTAAATTTCCTAGCCAACACTTCTCATCTGGATTTTCTTTCCAGGAGACTAAGACTCTCCTTTCCAGGAGGTTAGAAATGACTCATAGGCACAGACCAAACAAATGAACAAAATAAGGTATGAGGGAGCAGTTCTGAAAGTCACAGAGGAAACACTTCCCTATAGCCTCCCCATCCCGCACTCTTGTCCCTACAATTTCCCATGCCAGGAGAATGGAAGATGGGAAAGAACAAGATGGAAAGAGGACTAGAAGACTCAGGGTAGAGTAGAACTCTACCTCCTAAAAGATCTGGAGATGATATCAGTCCTCAGAGAGGTCTATGGAACTCAAGATCAGAGAAACACATTGTGTCCATTCTAGCAATAACATCCAAGGCAACATTTCAGAGGGGCAATGGCTGTGCTGTAAGTAGAGGGAACCTTAGGAAACTTTATAAAAAAATCACTTTTGTAGCCAAAAAATGCAAAATTCAGAGAACTGCTGAAAGAATTAGGCTCCTAGTGCAATGAACATCTCAGTGGTAATCTTTGTGGATACATATGTGACCTATAGTGACCACATGTCACAACAGAACTGTGGACAAACCCCACCTGGGGTTCAGAAAGAGAAGTGGGTACATAGCTGAAGGAGTGAGCAGGAAGGGGAAAGGGAGAAAAGCCATGGAAGAAGAGGGGTGAAATCTTTGTCTGAGAATGGAAATTAAGCATAGAAAATAAAAGTATCAGTCCCCACACATCTGGGTCTGCATGGAGTGTTTCATATCTTACACACACACACATTGACACCTGTCCAAGGGAGGCTTTCTAGCAGTTCAATTGACAGTTGCTTTACATTAAAGAGAGCCATGCATTTAAAGATATAACACTCATAATATAATGGATTTATTTTAGTATTCAAATTGCTCAACCCCAGACTGCAAGAAAACATGGTAGATGAGCTGACAGGGTCAAAGAATGCCCTCCCTACTAAAAATATTTACAAACGATGAATTAAATATAGCTGCTGATTTTGAAAGAAAGAAGGGAAATCCCCAGGTGCCAGGAACAAAAGCTAATGATAATTTTTTTGATGCAGCAGGAACCAACAGAAGCTTTGAACCCATATATTGTTTCCTAACGCTGAGGCGTGGGATTTGGGTGGCTTGGGTGATAATAGAGACACAGGGCAGAAAAGCTAGAATTCAGTTTCCTGGATAATTCTTGGAGCCTTGAGAAATCTTCCAATCATGGAAAGAGGACTAGAATAATTCTACCACTAGATAAAGAATGTAGCTTCTAGATCAACAAGGCTTATCTAGGTGAGAAAAAAAAAGTCATCCTGTACTCAACAAACTAAGATTATGTGCTCTTCACAGGACATTTGCACATACAAAATTGATCCATAGTCCTGGGCCTGAAAATCTTAACAGCTATTAATGAGTCATTATTTTATAGACCACATTTTATGATGTAATAAAATCAAAAATCAATTCTAAAAAGAAGGAAAAAAAACCAAGTATCTGAAAATTGAAAAATATGCTTTCAAATAATCCATGAGTTATGGCAGAAATCTCAATGAAATTTATGAAATATTTGGAACTGAATGATAATGAAGTCATCACACATCTAAACTTCAACACGCAGCTAGAGAAAGATTTAAAGGGATGACTGTAGCCTTAACTACATCAATTTCAAAACAAGGAAGATTGAAAATGAGCAAAACAATTAGCTCCAGAAAGTAGAAGAAAAGAACAGTGTATCTTGAATCAAATGGAAGAAAACAGTAAGTGCACAAAATAACATAGAAAACAAAATAAAAAAAAATAGAGAGCTGAAAGTTAAAAGCTGGATCTTTGTACAGATTAAGACTATAGGTGCCTCCTTGCACAACCAAAAGGACAACAACAAATTTAAAAACACAAAAGCAACCAGAACTGCCAGAAAATCGAACTATATGGAAGTCTGACAACCATGGAGTTGAAGAAGAAACACTCACCCAGACCTGTAGGAGGGCCAGAGATGGGCAGCTGGGCAGAGAGGACCACAGCAAGGCAGCTGGCTGGAGGGCTGGGGCAGGCAAGGAAGCGGCTGGCAAATCAGGCAGTTCCACAACCACAAGTGGGGAGCGGGACAGATTGTGCAACCCAGGGTTCCAGCAGGGGAAATAAAGCCTCAAAACATCTGACTGAAAACACCTGTGGGGGGTTACAGAGGCGGGAGAAACTCCCAGTCCCTCAGAAGAGTTCACTGGAGAAACCCATAGGGTCCTAAAACATACACAAACCACCCGCCCAGGAATCAGCACCAGAAGGACCCAGTTTGCTTGTGGGCAGCAAGGGAAGTGACTGAAAACTGGCCAAGAGCAGAGCAAGCAGAACTGTTCCCTCTTGGACCCCTCCCCCACATATAGTGACCTGGGTTGCTCTGTCCTCATGAAAACCTAAGTCTCCACCCCTTACTACATAACAAGTGTGCTGAGACAAAACAAAAATGGGCCAAATGAAAGAACAGATCAAAGCTCCAGAAAAAATACAACTAAGCAATGAAGAGATAGCCAACCTATCAGATGCACAGTTCAAACCACTGGTAACCAGGATGCTCACAGAATTGGTTGAGTATGGTCTCAAAGTGGAGGAAAAAATGAAGGCTATGAAAAGTGAAGTAAAGGAAAATCTACAGGGAACCAACAGTGATGCGAAGGAAACTGGGACTCATATCAACGGTTTGGAGCAGGAGTAAGAAAAAGATATTCAAACATAATAGAACAAAGAAACAAGAATTTTAAAAAGTGAGGAGAGGCTTAGGAACCTCCAGGACAGCTTTAAACATCCCAACATCTGAATCATAGGGGTGCTAGAAGGAGAAAAGGAAGACCAAGAAATCGAAAACTTATTTGAAAAAAAATAGTAAAGGAGAACTTCCCCAATCTGGCAAAAGAAATAGACTTCCAGGAAGTCCAGGAAGCTCAGAGAGTCCCAAAGAAGTTGTACCCAAGGAGGAACACACCCAGGCACATCATAATTACATTAGCCAAGATTAAAGATAAGAAGAGAATCTTAAAAGCAACAAGAGAGAAGGAGAGAATTACCTACAAAGGAGTGCCCATAAGACTGTCAGCTGATTTCTCAAAAGAAACCAGAAGGCCAGAAGGGGCTGGAAAGAAGTATTCCAAGTCAGGAAAGGCAAGGACCTAAATCCAAGATGACGCTATCCAGCAAAGCTATCATTTAGAATGGAAGGGCAGACAAAGTGCTTCCCAGATAATGTCAAGTTAAAGGAGTTCACCATCACCAAGCCCTCATTATATGAAATGTTAAAGGGACTCATCTAAGCAAAAGAAGATCAAAACTATGAACAGTAAAATGACAATAAATTCACAGTTATTAACAACCGAACCTAAGAAAAAAACAAAAACAAACAAACAAACAAAAAAACTAAGCAAAAACCCAGAACATGAACAGAACCACAGAAATAGAGATCAAATGGAGGGTTATCAGTGGGGAGTGAAAGGGGGATGGAGGCAGGAAAGGTACAGAGAATAAGTAGCATGAATGGTAGGTAGGAAATAGACAGGGGGAGGGTAAGAGTAGTATGGGAAATGTAGAAGCCAAAGAACTTACATGTATGACCCATGGGCATAAAAATTGGGGGGAATGCTGGTGGGAGGGAGTATGCAGAGTGGAAGGGAATAAAGGGAGGAAAATGGGACAACTGTAAGAGCATAATCAATAAAATATATGTTTTTTAAAAAGACTATAAACTGGGAAGATGTGGAATGGGGAAAATAGTATATAAAAACAATACGAATAATAAAAGGATCATTTTAGACATATTGAAGATGGGTAAACCATAAGAAAATATAATGAGCAAGTTTATTATAGTAATATTGAAATCTTAAAGTAGGAAAAAACATGATTTACCAAAATTAAATTTAAAAGTACCATATTATTATAATGTACATGCAATCAACCACTGAAGAAACTAAGTTAATGAGATCTTCATTCACCACAGAAATAATGAAACCAGACCCAGATACGTGGCTTCAGTATTGGCATGTATGCATCATGTTATATGAATTATTATAAAGATTAGAATGAGAAGGAAAGCTGGTCATCTATTGTTATGGGTGTGCCCAAACTGGGCAAAAATAGTATTTAAATGAAAACTTGTATACCCATGTCATCAATGAACACAGATGCAAAATACTTAATGTATGAGAAGAATAAATACGATATTGTATTTAAAATACATAGCGACCAACTAAGGTCTATTTCAAGAATACAGAGGTGGTTATCATTGATAATCATCAGCTTGTCTGTTTGAACCACGTTCAGGTTCAAGCAATAAGGAATTTGTCTAGAATGTCTTGAACAAACAGGCATTTACTTACACAACAAGAAATCTGGAGGCAGACAGTTGCTGCTGTTGGCTCAGCGTCTCATTAATATCAGGACTGATGATCCTGTGATCTTTTAGCTCTGATTTTGATGGTCATGTAAGGGCTGCTGTTTCCAGTTCCAGCATGAGACCCGGGTTCGAGAAAAGAAGAAGGCAGGAAGATGAAGGGATCTGTCTCCATGTTTTCTCCTTTTATTTCCCCTGGAGTTATCCTGGCAGAACCCCATTCACATGTCATCAGTCAGACTAGCAGGATGTCACTTCTAGCTGAAAGCGAAGATGGAAAACAGTGAAGAGCATAATCATAATTGGCTTTCACCATAACTGGACTGAACAAAATCAGGATTCTGTTCATAAGAAAAATGAGGAAGAATAAATATTGAGCCACAAACTAGCGGTGTCTGCCTTAAACACCTAGTGAGTAAATTAATGATATTAACAGGTTAAATGAAAAGATTCATAGGGTCATCTTGTTAGTGCAAAAAAACATTTGGTAAAATAATAACTCAGTCAACCAGAAACATTATGAAGTTTCTTTAACACCATAAAAGCACATGTCAAAAACCTCTAAAAAACGTCATACTGAAGGCTGAAACTTTAGAAATTATTCTCTTTAAAGTGAAGGGCAAGACAAGAATGCCCATTATCTCAGATATGGCAGGGAATAAATAAATTATAGTCTATTCATTTATTCAGTGAAATGCTACATTCATCACTTAAAATGAATGCACTGAATCTTTATCTATCAACATGGACACATCCCAACCATATATAAAATATACATATACTGTAGGATGCCATTGATGTAAAATATAAAAATCTAGATGATATCACTTCTGATTTTTATGAACATCTGCATTTGTAGTAGAAGTAGAAGCCACAGCAGCACTTTGTCTAAGGGGAGAAGTGAGGAAAGGAAATAAATGGGTTACCAAAAGGCTTTTACTCATTAGGAATACTGTATTTAAAAAAAAGATACAAGGCAAGTATGTCTGACATAAAACAAGCATGTTAGAGTGTGTTCAATCTGAATTATGGGTACACGATGGTCTCTCTTATGTTCTCAAAACACGTGAGACCACATATTTCGTAAGGATAAACCCCCCCCAGAGTGTCTTTCTCTTGTCCCTTAGGCGCCTCACCTTGGAGGCCCCAGAGGGCCCAGCGTTCTGGCGGTTTGTCCAGTCTCCCATGTGAGACCACTACACCCAGCAGCTGCGAGGCAGCGTGCCCATCTCCTTTGCCCCATAGGTTGCCCTGGGCCCTGTGCCTCCCACGTCTCTCTCTCAGCCAGCACCTTGCTGAGGCCCCTGAACTGGGAACCTACAGTTAGTGGGTCCTGATGCTCGTCGCTTGTACAGAGCCCCATAATAGTTTTCCCAGGTGGTACGAAGATTCCTTGTCTCTCCATTTCATTTCCAGATAAGCGATTTATAACAAAAATTAGTAATTTTTAAAGGTTTTTACTGTTATAACTTTGTGCTACGTAACACATGAACCTATGTGTCCACTTTTGCCATGTAGACACTGCCATTTTCCCCCCAAACTGAATCACATTTCCCAGGTGGGTCAAGCTGCAGAACCCCCCCTTAGCAGTGGACTGTGTCGGAAACCTGCCCCTCCCTCCCACCCGCCAACACCCCAGTGCCCCAGGAAGGACAGTGACTTCACTGGAGGCAAGTGCGTACTGGCTCCTCTTTGCCTTTAGGTGCTCCCTGAGATGGGCCTCTACCACCTCTGATGTCTTCATTGCTCCCTCCCATCAAGGAAGTAATGGGGGAGGGTCAGAGAAACTAGAGGCTCCATGTAACCGTTTGTATTGAACAGGTCTGGCTACATGATTTGTGTGGCCTGGTGTAAAACAAAACACATGGAGAACATGGAACTTCTTGTTCACAAGCTGAGAGCGGGCCCCGTGGGACCATACAGAGCATCCCTCCATGAAGCTGGGCTTGGAGCCTTGGTCAGCTTCCTGTGGCCCGTGATCAGTTAGTTCTCTGGCCTCATAAAAAATTGTTCCTCTGCCCTACTTCCCAGCCAGGTGCCCCAAATATGAAATCTCTCCATCCTCATTCACAAGGGCTACCTCACTGGCAGCAGATGACTGCCTGTGGAAATGTCTCTAATCTCCATTTCTTTGGCCAATCACAATAGGAAAAGAGTCTAAACTCATGTATTTCCCAAGGTGTGAGCTCGCTATAACATGTATAGCAACCCTTATACATACTTTATATGTAGGTATTATTACTTCCATTGTACAGACAAAAAATGAAATCATCCAACTAATATCTGTTTGATCACATATTTTACCTAAATTCCCATTTAAGAAAATAATCCAAATGGGTCATTCATTCAAAATATGGTAGCTCAATGTAGACAACACTGATCAAAGTCTCACTGTTCGGAGGACTAATTTCTATGGGAAAATCCAGAAGAACTAAGTACCTCAAGAGGTTTGTAAGTCACTTAGGGACATGGCACTTTAACTAAGCAGAAATATCAACAAATAATCTGATGGCCATTAAGATTGCCTGCAGATAGTCTGACTCCTTCTGGCACAGGACAGGATTGTATTACCCCGACTGCTTAGGGCCTCGTGGTTTGATTTTTCCAATGGAATTGTAATCCATTAGATTCACACAAGAGCAGAAGCTTTAAGAATCTGTACGGTTCTGCTGCATTAGCTTTCCCTCTGCCAAGGAGACCAATAGCGCCCCAGATTGTGGCTGCTCTGTCATCCACAGACCCAAAGGAAGAACACAAACAACATAGAGGAAAGCCCCCAGATAACCTGTGGTGGACATAATGCATAATCCTTTGTTATGTGAAGACACTGAGCATTTGGGATTGCTTGTTATTGCAGCTAAACATAATCCATCCTGATTAATACAAAAGGTAACAAATGCTGAGGGGAAGTAGTCCTATCTTATCGCAATTCCAATGAAAAATAAAAAGGTTGCAGATAGCCAGCCTAGGAACATTTCTGCAGTCCTGGGCATATCCGACTTATCTGAACCTAAATACGATAATATGCAATGCTTACTATGTATTACTATTCAAACTGCTTTATGTACATATTAACTCATTTAGTTTTCACTACAACCTGTAAAATAGGTATTTTTACTCTCACTTTACAGAAGGGGAAACTAAGTACAGACAGATTAAATACCTTGTTCAAGGTCACACTGCTAAGAAGCGAGCTGGGATTTGAACTCCAGGAGTCTGACTCCAAAATGCCTACTTTTGACTATAAAGCTCCTCTTCCTTAGTGTACTTCAAAATTTAAGCCAATTGAGGGAGCACAAAATCTGCTGCAGAGTAGTAGAGAACATAGCTTGTTCACCTCTTCATAATACAAGTAGCTTCTCCTCCCCTCTTGTTTTCAGCAACACAATTCTGATTTTTTTTTCAGGTACTTCTCTCTCCTCTACTTTCAGCCAAAGTGGTTTAGACGGAATTGTCACTGGTTCCCCTCTAAAAATACATCTGGATTGCCTTAGACTAGTCAGCCTATCTCCTCCCTTGTATCAGTCTGGGGATTAGAGCCAGTGTGAGAAGTTAGCTGGTGTTTCTGGGGCGAAAAATGTTTCTTTCTCTACCACTGTAATTAGCAGAGATCGGAGGTGAAGCCTGGATCAGCAGCAACCTTAAAGCTCTGAGGGGTAAGACTGAAATTCACAAAACCTAAAATGGAACAAATCTACAGGAAGCAAAGCCAGTACCCAGGAAGCTCCCCTCAAGAGGCATAGCGAATGAGCCGATGCTACTGTCCTTGTTTGGTCTCTGAATGAAGGCACACCTGAAGCCAGATATACTCGTGGACCTTTGAGATTCATCAGGCAATTTATTCCTCCCTTCACCTTGATCCATTTTGAGTTAGTTTTTCTGTCACTTGTGGCAAAAAGATTTTTAACTCATACAAAAGTAAACAAAACGAACAACAAAAGCAACCATAAAATACAGTATCTTCTATAAGAAGGGTAACCTATTCATTTTTACTTAATGGGTGATGGTCAATCTGAATTATTAAAGTGGCTGAATTCATCATTATTAAACAGCAAGAATAATAACTGAAAAGCACCTCCATTTCATTAACTTTGGAGATATCACAAACAATGTATTTAAAGGCAAATGACTATAAATCAGTTATAAAATGGCTCCTTTAGTCACTGTTGTAGCACAGGGGCCCTGCTCAATACTCTTTGAAGAATTTGTTAGATTTACTTTGTATGACAGAGCAAATGCATTCTGTTACATCACTAGGCCTCCCTTTTAAGAAGTAATTCTGGTGGTCCTTTAATGGTAGCATTTATATTTATTATTTGTGGGTTGAGCGACCCATTCAAAGCACCTATGAACGAGTTTAATCAAGGCTGAAAAAAGTTGTTTTTCATTTCCCCTATCACATAGCACTGATGTGCATTTGGAAATTTGTCCCCTACCAATGCACTGGCCCTGTTCATGGCTGTGAAGCCCTCACATACAGAGGCTCAGATCTGTGAGGCAGCTCAGTAATGTTTCCTCCCTGATGCTGAAGCTCAAGTTCTTTCCAAGCTTGCCAATGATTGCACTTACCGTGTTGGTGTAGTCTATGACAGGGACTAGGAACTTCTCTGTAAAGGCCAGAGGGTAGTATTTTAGGCTTCCTGAGTCATAGGATCTCTCATAACTATTCAGCTCTGCTGTTGCAGCAGGGAACAGTCACATCCAATAGTCAAATGAAAGAGCCTGGCCGCGTTCCAATGGAAGTTTATTTACAAAAACAGGAGGCTGGCCAGCTGTGGCTCAGAAGCTAGGGTTTAGTCACCCCTTGCCTAAAATAATGACATTTCAGGGGTTGGCCAGACATCTCTAGACTGTGGCATTTTTGTTCCCTAGGCTTGAGTGGTTTTAAGTGGTCAAAACATTTGATTTGGGGGAAAATGGCAAATATTTGCATCATATAATATTCCTTTTGGTTAGTATTACTATAATGAGTATCATTGTCAAAGGAAGAGAATGTGGAAATGATTTAAGGAGTGCCCATGTGTGCCAGGCGCTGTGCTATCTGCTTCATTTACGTGGTGTCCTTTCATTCTCACTATAACCCAAGGGAAGGGATCTGCTCAGAGACAGAAATGCCCAATGGGACGGAGAGAACGTACAGGTGCGAGACAGTGAGTGCCATGGAAAGAACGAGAGTTTTGGGCAGACAGACTTGATTTCAAGTCCCAGCTTTACCATATATTCCATATGACCTTGGTCAGATTTTATACTTCTCTTAACTTTTGTTTCCTCATTTGTAATTGAAAATACGTAATCATAGACAAAACTATATTGGAATTATAATTGGTAATATTACTTAGGCTTTGGAGACAGTGTGAGGGTTAATCATAGCTAGCAAATAAAGCAGGTAGCAAGGGAACATGGTAAGCACACATTGAATGGGAGCTGTTCCTCACTTTACACATCACGATAAAGTGACTTGCTGAGCGTCACAACCTAGGATGGCTGGGCACCAGGGTTTGCCACCCCCGCCTGGCTCACTTCAAAGCATGTGAACTTTCCACCACATGGCACTGATCCCTCAGCTATAAATGTGAAGTGGTGGCCTTCGGTTCACGTGTGGAAACCCCTCCCTCGATTAAAAGATGAAATTTTCAAAGCTCGGTCAATCTGCATGCCGTGCCAAGAAGCCGGCTGCATGTTTCTGGAAGTAAAACGTGACATACCCAGCATATCTCGGGGCTGAAGCTGCCCTGAGACACTTCTTTTGTCTTTCCTCCTCACACAGACACTATGGAAAAGACTCTTGACCTTCAAAGTCTGGTTCAAATTCTCTTGCTGCCAGATTTTGAAACAGCCATAAAGTGTGACCTGCATCTCAGGAATCTCTCCGTCACCTCAGAGGATCTGCAAGGGTCGAAATGCCCAATCTCTCCACTCCCGCTTTCTTGAACGGGACAGGAAAAGGTAAGGTCAACACCCCTGGCCAGTGTGGCTCAAGTTGCCGGGCATCCTCCTGCAGAGGGCAAACTCAGGGCGCACGCCTGGGCTGTGTTGCCAGGCAGGGTCCGTACAATTGGTGTTTCTCTCTCACATCAATCTGTCTCCTCCTCCCTCTCTTCGTCTCTCTCTAAAAATAAATAAATAAAATAATTTTTAAAAGAAGGTCAACAGCTATCAACCGTGGCTCATGACACATCTTCGGCTATGTTAAGGCCATTCTCAAGCAAGGTGAAGTTATAAATCTGACCGCTGGAGACGAGTTGAGAGAATACCTGGATCTACACCCTCATTTTGCACATGTGAAAACTGAAGCTCTGGACAGTTAAATAACAAACCCAATCCTTTTCAATTCCAGCCTCAGACCCTTCCCCCACACCACATACAATTTGGGGCAAAAAAATGAGGCCTAAAGTCAGGTTGCCAGATTTAACAAATACAAACACAGATGGCCAGTTAAATTTGAATGTAAGGGAAATAAATACTGTTTCAGTATCACTGTGTTCCATGCTTTTTTTAGGGCAGTGTTTGGGTCCTACAGTTACACAAAATGATTATTCTTTATCTGAAATTCAAATGTAACTGGGCATCCTGTATTTTATCTGGCAAACCTGGCCTCAGTGAAATAAACAATGCAAGATTTCCACCTTATAAAAAACGTTTGGAAATATTGAGTTAGAAATCTGGCTTTAAGTGGCAAAACACTGACTGAGTGAACAAGAACTCAAAACCTCATTAGTTAAAATTTAAAATAATCAGTGGCTAGCAAAGAAGGAACATGAAGCTTCAGGGGAACAAGGCAAAAAAAAAAAAAAAAAGAAGGGAGAGGAAGGAGGAAAGGTGAGAGGCAGAAAGAAAAGACCCTTTAGAGTGTGGCGGCCTCTCCTTTATCTGTGTGAGCCCTACCTCCCCAAAACAATGCTCAACTTACTATCTTTTGCTCTTTTGCCCCACTCACCATGGCCGATTTCGCTGCCACACAGTTACCTCCTTTCATCTCTGCTAAAAGAGCATTATATTTAAGCTCTAACTTTTAAATCGAAGCCATGCATCTACATGACTTAAAACTGAGAGAGTCACAAATGGCTTATAAATAAGAGCTCTAGTGTCCAGTTCTTTTACCCACCTTTTTCGTTCCCTGGTTTGAAGAGCCACTTTTGCACTTGAATCTGTTTTTAAGATGACCAACCGCTCCTGTGTGCCCGGAACTGAGGAGCTTCCCAGGACCTGGTACTTTGGTGTGAAACCAAGGACAGCCCTGGACCAACTGGGACATCCATTGGTCACCCTGTCTTTTCCCTTAGAGCTATTTTCATCTCTCTAAAAATATCTCATATTTTAGCTTAATTTATCAATTTTAAACATTATTGCAAGTGTCTTCCTCTGGGAGGTGAGTATTCATTTTGGTTATTTTCAAACAGTTAGTAGAACATGCTTTCCACATAGCTCAAGTTCATCAACTTGGCCTGAAAGGCTTCAGAGAGAAACTTTAAAGAGAATGTGTTTCCTCTAATCAGACAAAACAAGAATCAAGGTGCTATTTTATTTTCCCACTGAAATACTTTCCCCCACCTAGGAGTCCTTTTACGTATTCTTAACTTTAATTGCCTTTCCCCCCCACAAAGAAGTCAATTTAAATTAAGCAGAATCCATCACTGTGATAATTTTTTAATGAGTAAAGATAATGTACTGTACAGAAATTGAAATGAGGTGTTCCCAAGATCATTTACAGTCTCGAAAAGTCCTCCTACAAGTCAGCTGAAATTAATGAATCTCAGAGTCTCACGGCCATCAATACCTTATAACCGAAGACTGGGCTCAATGAAAAGAAATCCACAACAACGATAGTTATGCTCGCCAATTTGAGCATTTAGCTCCTTTCATCCTGAGATCCTGAGGAATTTTATAAACATTAATTAAGCCTCACAGGTGTGATTTATTAGATTGACTCGATAGCCATCCTGGGCTCAATGAGTGCACAGGATTGTTTAATGGAGCTGGATTGAAAAGAGGAATAAATTAGCATTCCAGGCAGACGGCTGCCCGGGGCTAGAGCCCCCAGGGTTTGGGGGAGGTCAGCAGAGGTTGTATGCTCCTGTGCTCAACTTCCTAAATTAACACTGACCTCAAAATAGAGTGACCAGCAATTGACGTTTCTTGCTCTCTATTGAAATCTAACCCCCTCACAGCTTATTTACACCTCTCTCTATTGCTTTGTCCTCATTATACTGCTGGGTGTCAAAAACAGACATGGCTTGTGAAATGAGTAAGAATTAGACACCAAGTAAGACAAACTTTGAAAGCAAGCATTATGACTTAAATGTTCAACACATCATGGTTTATTATAGTAAAAAAACCAGAAAACAATCTGTATTTTAATAACGTAAAAATTGATATGTATTTTAAGAACATAAAAATTGATATGTAAATAATGTGAAAATTATGCATCTCTTGGCCCTGGCTGGTGTAGCTCAGTGGATTGAGCACAGGCCTTCAAACCAAAAGGTTGCTGGTTCAATTCCCAGTCAGGGTACATGTCTGTCTCTTTCTCCTTTCCTTCTCCTGTGTCTAAAAATAAATAATAAAATCTTTAAAAAAAATTGTGCATCTCTTCATAGAAAGGAAAGCCACACACCTGAATGAGCTAGAGCATTCCTTCTCCTAAAGTTTTGTGGGGCTGGGCAAGATAAAAACAGAGGTTCATGCACCAAGTATCTGAATACTTTAGTTAATCAAGCTCAGAAATGGCTCAATAAAATATGTTCTCTCTTCCAAAAAAAAAAAAGAAGAAGAAGTTACTATGTTTGGGAAATCCAAATATATTTTTGGTGACTTGGGAGATGGTTAAGGAGGTAGTAATGGTACAGATTCAAAAACTAAGGTTTTATTTTACAGGTTATTCAGGCCCTTTCTGGGGTTAAGGGTAGAGTAGGGAAAAAAGAGTCACTACACTTTTGATGCTAGACTGTGAGAAATATGTTGCCATGACAAATGTTTTTTGTGTGCTCAGAAGGCTAAAGGTTGAAATTTAAAAGGTTCTCAATGATAATTTTCAAAGATGGATTGAGTTTATGGAGATACAAAGACTCCCCTTATCTACCCTGTGAACTGAGGGGTAATTAGCACAAACAATACAAAGACGATAAACGTAAGCCTTGCCTTCTTTTGGCAAATTCCGAATTGGGAGGGGCAAAATGTGGTGAGATTGGGGAACTGGAAAGACAACTCCCCAAGAAGTCCAGAATTCTCAAAAAAGAATTGGAACTTTGGATTTTAACATTTTCCTCTTGGATTAGCAAATTCAATGAGGGGTCATTCCGTAGATAACAACTTAAGAACAAAAATGGAGAACAAAAATGATTCAAAATGTTAACAAAGCTAATTACAGAATGTCCATGAGGGGAGCCAACGTTTCTGCCCTTTCTGATTCTTGTAAGTTCGCTACAAAACCACAGGGGTACTTGGGCTTTTTCTTCTATTATTTTATTGGTGAAAGCATTATCTGGAGAGAGAAATGAGAAATCAGATTTATTTCTCTGAAAAACATAAAACAATGGGTATAATTAGTGGAGCTTTCTTGGGAGGGTGACAATGATTTAAAAAATGGCCTATTGAATAGGCTAAGCAATGGAAGAAAGTGGCCAAACGTCATGAATAATCTAGAAGGAAAATAGTTCACTGTTGGGTAACTGAGAATTTACCGTGATTTATATTATTTAGCAAAGGTGCAAAATGAGATAGCAATACCCACTGATTCTGTTGTCAAAAAGGCTCCCCAAGGTACTCAAGTGGGAAGAAAGGGTATAGACAGATTGTAATATTTAGTGAAACACTGATATGATCCTGGAAGAAAGATAAAAATGGTGGAAATTCGTAAATAATAGTGTCTTTGTAGCTGAAGAGCCATACGCAGAAATTCTATCTACATCCCACTACCACCCTCAACACAGAGTCATCCAGCTGCTGGTCAAACTCCATAGGAATAGGAAGCTCAGTAATCAATGTGGCAGAAGTTCGACTGTCACAGAAGCTGGATCTTCAGAAGGTTTCAGGGCCATGACCCAGTACGATCTCTGACTGCGTCATTGTTGTTCCACAGGTCATTCCTACAAACATCTGAAATCTGCTATTTTCCAAGGTGTGCTGGATGGTCTCTGTTGGTTTCTCCTTTTCCCACACTGTCCAGGATCCCTTCTCTGCCTTATCAGCCCTTGTGTGGGTCCTGAGAAGCTAAGCCCTGCAGAGTAGAACTCAGGACTAACTGATTTCCCGTTTGGGTTTGGTCAATGGGAAGGGCCAAGAGGAACCTAACCTGGGTGTTAGAAGGAAAGAGGGGTTAGTGATTTCTGTTCCTTCTCAATCCACATTTTGGGTTGTGTTTCTGTGACTACAGCTCTTGTTCAACACCCCTCCTCCACGAATCCTTTAACCCTGCCCACACATCTACAAAACAGCTACTTTATTGCGGTCTTTCAACCATCTCGGCTGGACTCAGTTTCCTGTTAGGACTTTTTCTGATACCCAGCTTAAAGAATAGTTTCTATTGCTTGAACTTTTGATATAATATGCCTTTCTGACGCTCTCATTGCTTTCATTTGGACACAGTATAGTGGGTCAAGTCCTTCCTAAAGAGTTTAACCCCTCGTGGGCCAGAACCATTAGATTTCATCTGTCTGTTCGTGTTATCACTTTAGTCTCCCCTGTTGACGATAGCCTTTCTCAGTTAATTCATGCTGTGTTTTCCCAGAGTTGTTTGTTTGTTTGTTTGTTTGCTTGGCAGCTGTAATGCACTGGTGCTTCACCTGAAACTTTCATTTAATTAAACTTTAGATTTTTTCCATGTGATTTTCTCTTATGCCAGGTCTCCCATATCTTATATATTTCACTGTTAGGCAGGAGACTGAATTATTTACAAGGCCCAGCCCTGGCGTGAACAGGCTGGTTTGGAATAGAAAGAGAGCACAGGGCACAATATTTTAAACCACTTTTAGAAAAGAAAATGTTAGATTATCTTGCCTAGACTCTCTTGGACCCTGGGCACTAACTGCTCCTTCCTGATGGTCCTGGTTTCTGTAAACTTCTTTTCCTTTTTTTCCCTCCTTTACTTTAAGTGTTTTGCAAGGTTCTCTCTAAAGCCCTGTCATTTCTTTCTGTGGAAAACACCCTATGGAAATCCTCCTCTGTGCTAGGTACTGTGTAAGTCACTAGGCAATCAATCCTCAGAAAAACCTCTCAAAATATTTGTGTTTGATTGGACCACTGAAGAACTTCGCATTATTCACTACAGCACCCAAGGAAAATCTCTGCCTTATAGAGACAGGCCAGAACGTGCAGAAGGTGGTCACTTAGGACAGGTTGTCCCAGGTGATTTTGCTCAGCCTTCCTGCCCACGTTGCTGCACAGCAATAAGGGAGGAATTCAAGGAAGTTCGTTGTACATATGGGTGGTAGTGTCATCCTGGGAAGCCACTAAGCCACCTTCAGAGTTATCACTGGCCAGCACAGTCATTTTATATTTGTCAAAGGGCTTTAATGGTAAGCTCATTGAGCAGGGGGTCCATCCCTTATTTTTTATGAGACATGAATAGCAAATATTCTCTCCCTTAAAAGAACTCTTATTATCTTTACCACATTAATATTTTGTTAGATAAAGGATATTACAGCATTATTTACAGGAGTTACTGATATACAGATTAATGGAAATATTACTCTTTAAATATATATTTAACATGTTAATTACTAAGAAAACCGTAGATGGAAGAGATAGAGGAATGAACAAACACAAGTTGAGTGTAAGAACTAAAAGCAAATCATTTTATGGTAAACGCCTATGAGCAAATCAGGAATAATATTATTTTCTAGTTGTCAATAACTGCCACTTATTGATGGATAGAGTAGATTTTTTATAACACAGTATACTATATTTATATTACCCATTAAAACTGACAACCAATTCAGAAGCTCCAAGGTTTCAGCATCTCTTGAAAAGTAAATTTAAGTGGGGACAACAACACACGTGCACAAGCATGCATGCACACACAATAGAACATACTACACCATGCCCACGCTGTAATTTATCAACTGGGAAGGAAATTGGCATGTCTTTTCCTGCTGATTTATTGGTTAATTCCAACAATTCACTGTAGAAAAGGCCAACAATGAATTACAATGTGGGGAAGAAATTAAGCAGAGCGTTTAGAAGGTGTTTCAGTAGACAGCCTCTGGAAACAACTTCCATAGCCATTTCGTAGCCAGTCTCAAAGCAATTGTTGCATGTCAAACGCAGCATAAAAGGTAGGAAATATACCAGAACATGTCGCACGTCTCAGTTCTCATATTGAGAAGCATCTGCATGTCACACGAAGCTTAGACTTCCCTTTTATCTTCAAGCCACAATCAGAGAACATTAGACCTCACTTACTGTTTGTTTTAGGAATCACGTTGAAAGGCCAGTAACAAGCGTGAACTGCCACAGAGAAGGCAGTGATGGCTGCTCTGTTTTGTGACAGAGACATTCGTCTTTGCTCCAAAAGCAGCACAGATTCTCAGGAGTAAGAACAAATGCTGAAAAGCTGTTGGATTCCTGCCACTATTGTGCACCCCCTTCCCAGCCCCAGCTCACAGGTGATTGAGGAAGGACATTCCCCTCCATTTCTAATTTCTCAAATATAGTTTAACAAACCAGTTGCCTGTCTGTTTTTACATGAGTCCCTTTGAAATGACTTAAGATGTATATGATGGTTAATTATGGGTTAACTTGGCTGGGTCATGGTGCCCAGATATTTGATCAAATACGATGCTGGATGTTTCTGTGAGTATACATTTTTTTGGATGAGGTTTACACTTCAATCAGTGGACTTTGGTCAAGCAGGTCCCCATTCTCATGTGGGTGGGCCTCATCCAATCAGTTGAAGGCCTACGCAGCGTAAAAGACTAACCTCCCCTGAGCCAGAGGAAATTCTGCCGCACACTGCCTTTGCCTTTCGTCTTGAACGGCTACAGCCGCCCTTCCGAGGCCTTCAGCCTGCTGGCCCGCCCTGCAGGTTTTGGACTTGCCAGTCTCTAAACTCGCTTTAGCCAATTCCTTCAAAATAACGTTGTTTACGTCGGTGAGTATATACATCCCATTGGCTTGTGTCTCTGGAGAATCCTAGTACACGCACGGAGTAAATTGTATCTCACAACCGTAGAAAGGATTGCACGTGCCATTTGTGTTATTAACGCTGGGAGACAGGAACACTAGTTTTCACAGGCTTCTTCTTTGTCACTGGGCTTCAGGTGGGGGAGGAGGGAAGGAGCACGCACATTTTAAGTGTGTATTGTGTGCCACGCATTTTGCTTATCTGTTTATCTGCTTAATTGTTTTTATAAACACCACTGACTCTTTATAATGTTCCTAGGACGAAGATAGTATCTCCTTTCTATAACTGAGAAAAGGGACACCCAGGAAGATTTAGCCACTTTCTGGAGGCCACATGGCCCTGGGGAGCCTCTGTGGCGCCATCTGACTCCAGAATCTGTACATTTTGTTGTTACTGTGGTTGTTGTTTATCTGAGTCAACGCTTTCCCCGTATGTCATACTGCTTTCTCAGGCAACGTAACGAGCCCTGCTAGAAACACATCTGTATACTGAAGTTCTCCCTTTGTAGCAGAAAACTACCATTGTTTGG
Source organism: Sturnira hondurensis (assembly GCF_014824575.4). NCBI lineage: Eukaryota > Metazoa > Chordata > Mammalia > Chiroptera > Phyllostomidae > Sturnira > Sturnira hondurensis. The sequence continues at coordinate 8,409,539 of NW_028075269.1, forward strand.
AGCTTACTATGCACCGGGCACAGTGCTAAGGGCTTTTCCTGCAGCATCTCTAACCCTCAGTTTCACCTTGTCGGCCAGGGCCTAGTGTTTCCCTTTGGCATCCAGGGAAACTTAGGTCTAAAGTCAAATAACAGATTTCAGGTCACACAGCTAAACTGGGATTCACGCCCAGGTTGGTTTCCCTGACTCCACAATCCACCCTCTTAGCTCCCAGACTAAGCCTGCGCTCATTTCTTAAGAATTCTATGTCGGCACGTTCCCACACATCAGAACCCTTGATTTTTTAGGCAAAGGAGCTTTGGTGTTGTCAATTTTTCTCCTCACTGTCTCATGGAAATAGCAGAGGACTGATACTCTTACAGCACATGGTTTACTAAGTGGAAAAACAGGGAGCAAGTATGTTCTCTAAGGAGAGTACAGACTATGTACTGTAGTTTCCATGGACCTATCCTTCCCACGGACGGTAGGGTCTAAGGCTGCCTCCGCCCCAGCGCACTGCTTTACGTTGGACCAGCAGATTTCATGGGCTGGGCACCTTCAGTCTTTCTGGCTGGTTCCCGTACAGCACCCACCTTCCCTCTCTCGCTCTGTCCCTGTGCCTGTCTGGTCTGAAAAACAAAGAAGTGAAATAAGTGTCTTGTGGGGGCTATTTCCCCACCTCCACTGTTTTCTAACTGAACCCAGACAGCATTGTCCAAACCTGTGTACATGTCTAGAAAGCAAAGAGAAACAGAACAAAACTTCAAGGAAAAGATACCAAGTGATGTCGCAAGACAAGTGGATTCTTGTGTGGCTGGGTGTTGGCAAACGTGCAGAGAAACCTGTCTTGACCGAAGAGCAAGGATGTGCTGTTTGATGTATATGCCTCCGCAGACTTCAGGAAGGTGAGCCCATTTTTTACGGAGGGAGAGTGACAGAAATCTATCAACCTGGCTTATCATCCCACAATTACAGCAATTTATAGTGTGCTTTTCACAAGGTCACCTGCACCAGCAACCAAACAAAAGCATTCTCCTGCTTTTGTTCTGAAGAGACCTAATATGCTTGCTGTAACTCAGGTTAGCCAGGGCGTTTTTCAATTAATTTGCAAACACTGGGCTGAATATTGCACAAACCTGGCATATAAATAGCATTTTCCATTGGCTGGAAACTCCATCCCAATCCCCACATTATAGAACCGCTGCCTTTTCTTTTCTTTTCTTTTCCTTTTCAGCTCACTTCATTCAGTTTTTTCTTTCCTCCTGAGATAAGGAACATGCAGTGAGAAGGAAAAGAAATTCTTTGTGATCTCAAGAAGGAGCTTTCTGTTCTGATAAGCTGCCTATATTTTCTCCATCATTGTCCGAAGTTGTCTGAAGCGATTAGAAGCCGGCTATGGCTTCCACGGCTAATTCTTCTGAGAAGACGTGGAAGCCTCGGCATGCAGAATGGGACCTTCCCGAGGTGGTGTTGGCTGCCAGGATCTGGTTCTTCAACACCCAGAAACTGCTTGCAGTCGGCATGTGTAGAAGAGACATGGACTGAAATTTTTAGGTCAGAAACACGTGCCTGAACATTTTGAGGGAGATTAGCAAGTGCAGCAGCCCAGCCTTCTTTTCTCTACCATTGTTTCTTCTCAGTGATTCGCTTGTCATGAAGTCTTTTCTGTTGCTACCCTCTGCAGGGCTCTCCCAGACACCCTGCACCGCTCACTCCAGCTGCCAGGGCTTCTGCCCTGTTCTCCGAAGCTCTAAACCCATGTGATCATTTTCTGTCTCACGATGCACATTTTCAGGGAGTCTCAGATCCATCATCCCATTGCCCTTCAGATTTGAGGACAAATCTGTCATTCACACACCTCCTGGCTGAGAGGTGTTTTCAATCTATTCCACCCACTCGGGCCACAGGGAAGATTTCTCTTTTTCTGTTTTTCAGTCCCCACCTGCCTCCTGGTGCTACTGTCCCCCGCCCTCCAGCCATTTTAATCTTTCCTCGCTTTCTCTGTGAATTTCTCTGTCATCTCTCATCCATGTTGGGGGAAAATATTGCTGAGAAGTTAAAAGATAGTATGGGCTCTGATATGAACCCCACCTAGGTTCGATCCTGGTCTCCCAACGTAATGTCTGCTTCCTCAGTCTTCCCATGCGTAAGGGTCACCCCTTCACAGGATAGGTGGGCTACTGGGCAGGTGCTCAGTGCAAGGCTTCCCTGCCTACTTTTAACAAGTAGAAATGGTCGGAATTATTGTTTGCCCTGGTAACTTTCCCTCTAATCTCCTGCCCTCTCTCCTTTTTTTACTTTATTTTTATTTTTGTGAAATCATAGCTTCTATGTCCTGTTAGTTAAATGAAAACACTTACCACCAGTGGAACGAGAGCTGGAAGTCTGGGAAACAATGTGCTCATGCAATACACGCATTTTATGAAGGAGAAAACTCACGGACAACACCCCCGACAGCAGAGCTAGAAAGCATGTCCTCCTCTCCCAGGGTTACATCAGATGGAAGAAACCAAAGGACACCCTGTCCTGGAAGGTCTGGGATTGGCAAGCCAGCTACTCACAGGAAATGTAATCGGTGCCGCAGATCTGGACGTATGGGGCATCAAGTCCAAGGAGCTGGGGAGAGGAGGGCAGGCAGCTGGGCAGCATGCGGAAAGGTGGTGGGCAGGACTGGGATGCTGAGCTCAGGGCAAAAGCAGGTTGCTCTCCTTTCCATTCTTTTCTTTGGGATACGGAGATTCCTAGCTCCTTATGTGATGCTAGTAGCCAAAAGTTTTCCATTTTTACAAGCAGGCACAATCTAAATACTTCTACATCACAGCACTTAGTTCACTCGTCAGTGTCTGCTGATGCCGTATTAACCAACCCATCTAACTCTCCCATACCTACTCATTTACTAGTTTTTCATAACTTGCCTCTGAAAGGACTTTTTAATTTCCTTTTCCATAATTCTATACCAATCACACCACCTTTTCTAGACTAATTTTATTTTTCAGAGACATTTAAAAGAAGGACAAGGTATTACTCTGGTCAAAGGAAAAATGTGTTGATGAACACTACACCAAAATATCTTATACCTCTATGGGGCCTTTTTTTTTTCCTGCTGAATTTGGACAAGATCTCGGAACCCTTTCCAACAGGGACCCAGGTACTCCCCTACCATTGACTGCAGCTGTCATGTCATAGTGCTCACTTATACTCCACGTACTACACCTTTCTCAGCTTCCCTCAGAAAGATCGGGGCCCTGTGGCTAGGTGCACCCACTGCACGCTGAGTGGAAGAGATGTGTGTCACTTCTCCTAATTCTCATTGCCAGAGGCAATTGAGCTAATGTGCTTCCTCCATGTAGTCTTTGTTTACTGTGGCAAACTTGGAGGTCACGCATGCTAGGAACTACAGTGTCAGAAGGGAGGATGGCTGCCTCCTACACACAGGATTTTCATGAGTGACAACTATACCTGTATTGGGTAGCACTCCTGGAGTTCATTATGAGGCCTAACCTAACTAACAGAGCCTTCTTCAGTAATTCTTTATGGTTACTAAAATGACAAAGCAGCCATCTTTAGTAAACATGGTCAGCTGTGGGTACACCGAGTTAACTTTCTGGACCTGGAGGTCCAGGGGATGGTGCAGCTCTGGGCGTACCCTGAGTCTGCGCCTGATCTGCTGCCTGGCTTTGCTCCATGGCATCTTTCCCTTTACTTCCAATACACCCAACAGTAATGGATGAAGAAATGAGGCCCTGGGGGGTAAAATGGCTTGCCCAAGTATACACACATGGTAGACGAGAACTAGAAGCCAGACCTCCTGAGTCCAGACCCAGGAGCTCTGCCCTGTACCTGCTGTTCTCGCCCTCTGCCTTCTGCCTCCCTCTGCACTGAAGAGAAGTAGGAGCAGTGGGGTTCCAGCCATAGATTTGTTTCTCCTGATAATGTGGTATAACCAGCTAGGCAACAGTGGTGTGCACACTCCAAATTACAAAGATCATTAGTCTTAGGAATTATCTTTAAATCTGCAAACTCTGTCTCCCATTAAGGAGGCCTCATTTTTTATTCCACCCCAAAGTAGTTATCGAGTTCATCAAGCAAAGATTCTCATTGCAGCATCAGGCATGTCTTTCTCTCCTTCCTGATTGATTGATTAATTAGTTATGTGTACTTGGGTCCAGCGGGGAGCCCAGTGACAGCTGTGACATGAAAATTACCGGAAAGTAACGAAAATATGTAGCAGTGTTGACTTGCTGAAATGTGGTACCAGGGATTGATTAGAAACAGACACATATAACGATCACGTCTTGAAATTACCTGTCACTGCTGAGGCCTTGAGAAGAATCCTTTTGATTAGAACGAATTAACTCAGTCCCAGCCTAATCACCTGCCAAAAATGTAGTGAATATTCTCTATTATTTTTTTAATATTTTATTTATTTATTTGTACAGAGAGGGGAAGGGAAGGAGAAAGGGTGGGAGAGAAATATCAATGTGTGGTTGCCTCTCATGGGTCCCCCACTGGGGACCTGGCCTGCAACCCAGGCATGTGCCCTGACTGGGAATTGAACCAGCGACTCTTTGTTTCACAGGCCTGTGCTCAATCCACTGAGCTACACCAGCCAGGGCATATTCTCTATTATTAGTTCAACTTTTTTGTTTTGTTTTGTTTTGTCTAGAATTCTGGAGTTTGAAGAACAGCTCCTGTAGAGGCAAAACCATCTTTGTCAAACTCGAACCCAATGAGATTGAAAGTTGCCTGTGGCCTGCTTAAAACCCTCTGATGGTCTTACCCTGTCTTAGGAATAAAAACAAACGACTGGCTGTGGCCTTTAAAGCCCCATCTTGTTTGGCCCCAAGCTCCCTCCCAGCCTCATCGTACCTCTCCTTCCCCCTCCCTCTCTGTGCTCCGAAACACCTGGCCCTCTCTCTCCTCCAGGTCTCACCATGGCCCTCACCCCAGGGATTTGGCACCTGCTTTTCTCCTTTTTACGATAACTTCTCCCTTATCAATTTTTTCTTATTCTTTTGGTTTTAGCTCACATCATTGTCTGAGGGATGCCTGGTGTCCAGGCAGGTCAGATCTCCCTGTCCGAGACTTTCCTGGTTTCACGAGGACCTCCCTGCATAGCACTTGTCACAGATATAATTTAATGTTACTGTGTGTGTGTGTGTGTGTGTGTGAAATTACAGAATTAAGTTTTCTCCCCCACATTAGAAATTTAAGTTCCATGAGAACAGAGTACCTCTGTTTTCTGCTCACAATGTTTTTCTCCAGCAGAATGCTCCCCTACCACAGAGCAGTCACTCAATTCATATTTGATGAATAAAGGAATGAATAGCTCACTGACTCAGAAATACAGGCTGGTATAAATTTAATAGAAATCACCACCAGGTATTTTTCTTGCCCTTTTTGGTTTACAAAGTTGTGTAAATAGATAAGATGCTTAAAACAGTCCAAAGCTTAGTGTGATTTCTAATCAGCAGATATCCTGTTGCACAAATAAAACAGCAAGTAAAAACTTCGACCTTCGGATTTCACCGGCATGATTCCTAGCTGGTTTAGCAACCTGGAGGCATTCATAATTCAGAAGAACCTGAAAGTCGCTGGGTGCCTTGCCTGCTCAATGAAATGATCACCTTTGTGCTTAGAGTCTCTTCTGACCGCAGTAGCACTATGAGCCAAAGAACACAGATATTAATAGTGGTCAGAAGTGTCAGTCAAGGTCCCAGCAGGAAGCACTTGGCTCATTCAAAAGAGATTAACTGGAAAATAAATAAGGAAGAGACTACTTACAGGGGTTTGGGCAGGCTTCAGGGAACAACAATGCATGGTGAAGCATCCCGGAACTGGCAACATGGGAGATGCTACTGCTACTCCCAGGCTTGAGGAAGTGGGGGAAGGGAATGGTGGTAAAGAAATCTCAGAAAAATGGGTGTCCTGTGCGCAGGGCTGCTACCAGCTGTAGCCATTCAGACTGCAGCCCTAGAGGAAGACGGACACTGTCAGGACCCCAGAGAGAGGGGCAGAGTCAGGCCGGAATAAGTCCTGCTGACCTGCAATCCCCCTGCAAACCCCACAGGAAACTGGAGGGGAGAGAGCTTGGGGACTGCAGTTTACAGAAGTCAGCCACTCTGGGCAAGGAAGAGAAGGGCGAGGATGGATTTACAAAGGGTTAAGGAAGAAAAACCAGAATGGCCAGCATGCCTTTAACTTTTATAAAGCGCTTAATATGTGCCATTGTTTTAAATAATACATGTATTAATTCAATTTTCACAACAACCCCACGGGAAAAAGCACCAGTATTTTCCTGTCTCATAGGTGGAGAAACTGAAACCTGAAGAGGCTCAATGGCTCGCGCAAAGCCACGCAGGTTTAGTTGGTGGTAGCATTAGAAGTTCCAACCCAGGCCTTCTGACTCCGGAGCCCACCTGCCTCACCAGCGTGCTAGACTTCAGAAGAATAGTGTCGACTTCGGGGGAGGATAAAAGGCATCGAGCTCCTGCCAGAAACAAATCTCAGGTGCAGGGACCATGGAAGAAACAAACTCTAACTTCTTCTCAGAACTAGAATGTATTGGGAATATATTCAATGTCTATTTTCCAGTAAGGGGCTGCTCTCTACATTACTGACTACCGACTGCAGTGGGGATGCTCAGATATTTGGGCATTCATTAGGCACCTTGATTAAGGGTATAATGGGCAACTCAAGCAAGAAACTGTGTACACGTGTGTCAGCACCATCTGGTCAAATACAAACCTGGTATTAGACATGGAGTCAGAGAATTGTACATGGAGGGAGAGAAAATGTTCACAGCTTGTGAATTCTGATATTCACCCACTTGCTCCATGAGGCTGATACTTTCTTTAGGGGTGAGAAAAACTGCAAAAATCTGACATAAGTTTGGGCGTTGGCGCTAAGTCTGAAAACAAAATAATGCCAATCATATCTCATTTGGGTGCAGAGTAACTTACCGTTTCAAAGTTTCCTTTGCTATAAAATTGGAAACTAGATATACAACAGGAAAAAATAAAAACCAACTATAATCTCAACATCTAGAAAAAATAACTATGCACTTGGTATGTCACGTTACTCTTTCTCCTGTTTGTGTCTCTGTGTATTTACAGAATTGAGATTGAATTGAATGTTGTGTTCTCTAAAGATTTTATTTATTTTTAGAGAGAGGAAAGGGAGGGAGAAAGAGAAGGCGAGAAACATTAATGTGAGAGAGAAACCTGGCCCAGTTGCCTCTTGGATGTGCCTCGACTGGGGAATGAACCCCAAACCCAGGCATGTGCCCTGACTGGAATTGAACTGGTGACCTTTTGTTTCATGGGACCACTTGCCACCCACTGAGCCACACGGTCAGGGATGAATGTTTAAAACTTTATGTATAGTATATCATAAACATTTGTCTATGCCATTAAATATATGTTCCTCATTTTATTTTCTGTGGTAAGGTTTTCTTTTATAGAGACAGAGCGCATTTATTTCATCTACTCAATCCCCTAGAGCTGGACATTTCGGTTGCTTTTGATTTTTCCGTATTATAAGAATGCTCACAACTGAAGTTTTGTCTTATTCTTGTAGAGAAAATATCCATGATATTTTCTCTTTTCTTGTAGAGAAAATATCCATGATATTTTCTGGTAGAGAAATGATGTTATTTTTATTCCTATTGCAATGTTCTTGACACCACTTCCAGTCAGGGATTTTCTGGTAATATTTGGATGTTGAACATGGTTAGCTTTGGAAGATGATGAGTCTTTGTGAACTTAATGAGATGGACTCGGCTCACCAGTATCCACCAGAAGCTGTAATATATGCCCTAAGACCCAGTTTTAAAATACTAATTTCATTCTTGCTTAACTGAAGTTAATATTGGAGAATTTTTTGAAGGCCCTAAAATTAAAAAGAAATGTAGGTCAAAAGCATCTTCTACTAGGAAAACAAACAAACAAAACACAGCTGCTTGGTAGGCTCCGCACTTTCAGTTAAGGAAATGTGGCTCCTGAAAGCAGGCCTCTTTGATTTCATTTGCCATAGTGCGCAGTAACTGGCCGTATTAGGTTGCAAGCAGGGGAAAAAGCCTCACAGACCTGTAAGCCTATAAAAAGAATGTAAGTGTCATGCACTGTGGTGACTTCTCTCTGAAGTCCTGAAGGCATTTTTAGATGCTTGTGCAGTTCAGTCATAACAGAGGGGACTTTGATCTTCCCTGCTAACTTAGCATGAAAAGAAATGAAGACACTTTGTCCTTTACGACGACAGTGTTAATGCTAAGCAAATGTACTTGCAAAATTCACACACACTTCCACCTCCTAAATGGTAGGTGCAGATCTAATTTCTCAATCTAAGGGAGAGATCCAATTAGGAGGCAGAGGGCGCTTTCTCGGTTGGTACCACTGCTGAGAAACCGTGTCCTTCCGCCCAGATCCTGCGACTGGTTTGTAAAACGCGGCTCAAGCTCCAGGCTACTGATTGCTGTTTTGTGCTATTTTGTCATTTCAAAGACTCTTGGTCAGAGGCTTTATGAAAAAGCTTGCTAAGGCATAAGCTATTCAAGATTCAAACTGAGGTACATATCTTCCTTTAAGAAAAGTAAAATAATAAAACCTACGGTGTGTCATGGTTCCCATGCATTCAGCCCCAGTCTCTAACTATAAGAGAGAAAATCCTTCGAGAATCCCCGAGTTAAAAAAGCATCTTCTGGGTCACATGGCTAGCTAATGGCAGGGCCTGGCGTCCAACAAAATCTGACCCTGACACTCACACTGTTGTGAATACACTCTCACTGCCACACAGCGACAAACTTAGGGTGTATAACCTGTTATAATGAACTACCGTAGCAAACTTTTTTTTGGCTGCCTGGCATTCAGTCATACTCCTCCCCAATCTGCCTTCGGATGAAACTCTTTGAACACAGATTGAATAGGAGCAGGAGTTCTTACCTTCCTCCTACTCTAGAGGCGTAGGTGAGCCCATCATTTCCTTTTCAGAGCGAGGAGACAGTTACGTGACAAGGTTGCCTGTTCTGAAAGTTTGGGCTCATCGCACAGTAGATGTGGTCTGGGGACGCATTGCCTAAAATAAGGTGTGGCGTTTCCTCTCCGGCCGCTGAAGTCCCAACCTTCTGGTCCATTTCTATAACCTAGGTCCTCCAGCTTCCCACTGATTCTGTGAACCAGCCCCTCCTTCCAATAAATTCTTTTGCTAAGAAGCCAGCGTTAGTTTCTAAGGTTTACAACCAAGAGTCTCAACTGATGTTAGTTCTCACTTTTATGGGCACCAGGCCAGAAAATAACCCATAGTCTTTACTTGGTACTGAAATCTATAATAGAGTTTCAAGGGGTCGTTATTTCTGAGATATTAGTAGCAATATATTCATTTAGATCAATACAAGGGAAATAAATTATTAGGGCCAAGTGTGGTGCTTTTAATGATCACCTTCACGCTTTAACCCACCCTATTTGGGCTGTCCCCGCTGACCACTCAGAGTTTTACAGCTGCAAGGCCCCTGGTGGGCATCCAGACTCACACCCTCATTTCCCTTTTATGAGGCTGCTCCGTCATCAGCAGAGAGAAGGCGATCACATTCCCTCTACCCTATGGACTTCAATATTCACAGTGTCACTTGCAGGGCCTCCATTGTCCTTTTTGAACATTAGCCCAAAGTTATTAAGCTTAATGCACAGTTGCTTAATGCACGGGGAATGACGAAAAGGTCACTGAGAGAAATGTACATTTCTCATTCGCTCTGTTTTGTGGGGTTTTAATTTCAAGTGGCCTTTCCTGCTAGTTCTAAGGAGTTTTACTCAAAAAATAATAACAGTACAAGGATGGGAGAAATACTGGTATGTCATGAAGAAAAAAATCTGAAAGTCACTTAAGTGATTCTGAATGGCAAAAGATAGCTCACTGAAAACCATAGAAAACACCAGTTTATAATTCTATCTGGAAGCACAGAGCAGCCAAAAACTTGGGTCTGACAGGCTAATCTTCTTGGGCACAACTTACTAGAAGTTTACTGTGAAATGAGAATATGCTCTAGTCAAACAGTCTTCCTTCATCCACGTCCCGCCGTGGTGAGTCACCACACAGACATGAGGCGTGCTAGAGTTGGAAGAACCAAAGTTACGCCGGGGTTTGCAAAAGCACCGGGCTCTGACAGACAGAAGAGGCTGACCACGTGGGATGATTAATTTTATCTGTCAACTTGTTTCTGCCAGAGGATGCCCAGATACATGGTTTAAATATTCCTCCTGGGTATGTGGGTGAGAGCGTTTCAGGAAAAAGCTGCATTCAGATTGGTAGGCCGAGTCCAGCAGATGGCTCTCCCCAGTGTGGATGGGTGTCATCCAACCCGTGACGGCTTGAGTAGAATAAAAAGCAGAGGAAGGTTTAATGCTCTCCTTCTACCTGACCGTTTGAGTTCAGACATCAGTCTTCCTCTGGTTTGCCCGGGGAATTACAGCATCCACACTCTGGTTCTCAGGCCTTCAGACTTGGGCCCGAGTTTACAGCACCAGCTCTGCTGGGTCCTCAACTCGCAGGCAGCACATCAAGGGACTGCTCAGCCTCTCTAATGACACGGGCCAGTTTAGTATGAGAAATTTTATGGTAGACAGACAGACATTAGGTAGGTAGGTAGGTAGGTAGGTAGATAGATAGGTAGCTGCTGTGGTTTCTGTGTCTCTGGAGAGCCCTAATAAGCTGAGCTTTGGCAGCTGGTCCCAGGCAGCTGATATAGTTAAAAACAGTGTCAAAGGATGGTATAAGCTTAGAAGCCTAAGAATCTGTTAGGACGAGGCCAGAGTTGAAAATTTCAGGCAGGAAGTTGTAACTTCCAGTGAAGACAGAATTCTTTCCTCCTTCTTGAGATTGCACTGAAGGTAGGAAGATTCCTCTCTGAGGTTAGGGTGCCGAGACGGAAGAGCTCAGCAGGCTATGAGGGACCCACACAGTCGTGTGGGACACGGGCTGGAAGATGGGATGCCAGCCGTGTAGGTGCTACACAACAGACCCAGGTGAGGGTGGTGGTGAACGGTATACTATTGCCGAATGGACCCACCCTTGTGCTCCGGGGGTCCCCGTCCTGTACTAGGTTCGCTTGGCCCGCTGCCTGGGAAGGGCATCTCTCACTGCCAGAGATTGGTGAAAAGGAAAGGGATTATTTATTTAAAGAGTTTTACAGACTTAGAGTAATGACTTAATGTCTCCCTTAAAAATACTAAAGTCCGTTAGAATGCCCACAAACTCACAGTCCTTCCTTCTCCCCTTTTCCTAGGCCAGGGCACCCTATCTCAGGAAAAGAAGGAGACGTCCATGGTTCAGGCAGCCCCTCGGTTCCAGCACCATTGCTGCGTTGCTGCCCCCATCTCCAGTTAACCCAGAACCATGCGGCACCTTCTCACGGCCCACCAGCAAGAATCCTTTCACCCTTTTTCTTCCAGGCAAGGTCTCTCCCGCTTCCTAAGCCACGTGGCAAAAAAGGTGTACCCTACAGCTGCACAGTGCCAACTTTTGCCAAAGCCACGTGTTCCCAAATGCCAGTCTTCCTCTACAGCACCATTTTCGACTCTTCCCACAATCAGTTACACCCGCCAGCATTCTGTATTCTTCCAGCTTTCCTGGGCTGCCATATAGTGAGTCTGGGCAGGCGTGGCCCCCTGGTGTGGAGCCAATCATCTCTAAGCTCTCATTCAGGCGCGGTAACCAGGAAGAGTTGGCTCGCACTTGCATCATGGGTTGAAGTCACTCCCATTCCCCTGGCTCAAAGCATCACAGCTATTTAACATATCTATGAAACCAGTTAAAAGTTATAGATATGTTAAATGACCGTTGTAGAGGTTATGTGGGAAACTGTTGCTACACAAAACAACTCTCAGTGGCCCTGCTCCATGTGTCCCATCCCCCAGCTCAGACTTGTGGGGGTGAGGACATCCTCTATATATTTTTCCTTTTTTCCCCTAATATTTCCTGGACACCCTGAGTTCTGGACCCCACCACAAATCCCCACCTGAGGGCCCCCCCGCCTTGCCTGCACCCTGTTACATAGGCAATGGCTTAACCATGTGTTCCCTGGAGCCAGATTGTCCGTATTCAAACTCCAACTCTGCTACTTATTAGGTCATCAGCTTCTGTACTACACAATCCCTTTAAAAAGTAATATCCTCCTGTGTAAACTGGTAATGACAATAGTACTTACCTTATATGGCTGTGTTGAGGATTAAATAAAATGATGTGTTTAAGATATTGCACACATAGTAAATCTTTAATAAGTGTTAGCTACTATGTTAGTAAGGAACACTGGAAGGGGATGGACTCCGAGGTGTATGCTATAGACTGAATGTTTGTGTCCCTTCCCCAAGTTCATATGCTAAATCCTAATGGCCAGTGTGTTTGGAGGCTGAGCCTTTGGGGACGATTAAATTGTGAAGGCGGTGCCCTCATGAATGGGATTAGTTCTCTTTCGAAGGAGATGCCAGGGGACTCCCTTGTTCTTTCTGCCGTGCAAATACGGTGAAAAGAGGACCAACTGGGAACCAGGAAGGGGGTCCTCACCAAACACCGAAACTTCTGGTGTCTTGATCTTGGACTTTGTAGCCTCCAGAGCTGAAAGAAGTAAACTGTTGTTTATAATACAGCAGCCCAAACAGACTAAGACAGTGTGTCTTAGCCTCGGTTAGGGTTGGGAGATGGAGAATGTTATAACTCAGAGGCTTTAAAGACGCCTTGGGCTATCTTTGCCATGACAGCTAGTGAGCCTGGCTGACCACATAACCTAGTTTTAAGGCCTCAGACTCTGGATTCCGTGCCCTACTTTCTGATTAACCCAGAGACCAGGGCAAACCTGAAGCTGTTGGTCAGGTCTGTCAGGGATGCAGACAAGGGCAGTGAAGCAAGTCAAAAACAGAGACCAAGTCAGGAATCTGTTGTACTGATACAGGGTGCAGCCAAAAGGTGGGGGGGGGGGGGGGGGGGGGCTAGGAAAGATTTGGAATGGTGTCCAGAACTCAAAGTGTATAAGAATATTGGAAAAAATATTATTAAGATGTCCTCCCCCCCCTCACCCCACCAGGTGTCAGTTGGGGGAAGGGACGAATGGAGCAGGGCCATTGAGAGCTGTTTTGCATAGCAACAGTTTTACAGCTAACCTCTAGAATGGTCATTTAACATATCTATAACCTTTAACTGGTTTCATAGATATGTTAAATAGCTGTGGCCAAGTTTTGGGTGAGGGAGAAGTGAGTGGTTGCTATCCAGGATGGAATTGGGGGCTGCTTCTCTGAGAGAGTGCCTGCTTGAGAGCCATGTGGCTTTCGCAGAGTGAAGACCCCCTCTTGGCCTGGTGAGGGGGAGAGCCACGCTGTTTTGGAAAGATGGAGACCCCCTGTAGCCATTAGGAAAGAGAGCCACCCGGTTTCAGCAGAGTGCAGACCCCCTCTTGGCCAGGTAAAAGGGAAGACCACGCAGCTTTGCCAGAATGGAGATCCCTGAGGCTAGGTGAAGAAGAAAGACGCGCTTTTGGTGGAGTGCGGCTTTGGTAGAAGAGGCCCACGCGGCTTTGAGGAGCTCCCTTTGGCCAAGTGGCCCGGAAAGCAGGAGAGACTTTGACTGGAACTTGGTACAAAGAACTCTTGCCAGTGGAAGGTGCTGCATGACTTTGGATTACTTGGAGATCCTGCCTGGACAGGCGACACAGCTCACGTGCCAGTGACCTGAAAAACGGACATGTGCTCTTTTCCTGATTTACGGTACCCAGAGTTGGGACAGTGGGAGAAGGGAGTGCTGTGTGTGTGTGTAGGTGTACACCCTTAAAGACTTTAATATTTTAAGGAAGGCATTAGGCCTTAATAGCATTAAATAAACATTTTGTTTCCTTTTCACAAATCTCTGGCATTGAGAGATGTCTTTCCAATTGGCGGTGGACAGAAGAGTCCAATAGATATTAGTATACCGTCCTTGGGAGGGGCCTCTGTTTTCTGAAGCAGTTTTTGGCATCCCTCGATGGGCCAAGTATTGCCCCCCCCCTCGGACCCTTGTTCGATAACAGTACCACTGTCTTTTTGGCTTTAGAGATAAGGTAGCTTTGCTGTGATTATTTTAATTGGATCACCATACCATTGTTCATATACTATGATTAGTTTTATTGTTTTTATTTAGTATAATAATTCATAATGAACTTTACTATAGGTAATGCTAGACAAGTATTACCTATCCCCGAAGTGATACTGGTGGGCAAGGGGTTAAAATCCCCTCTCTGATTTGTTGATTGAGCCAGGTGAACTTGATCAGGCAATTTGTTAGGAGAGCTGAAATATTGTCAAGGAGGCTCTCTTGGCTTAGAGTTTGCATTTATTTTTCTTTGATCTTTCCCTCCGTCATAAATCTTTGTTGGGGAAGAGAGTGAAAGGGAATGAGGAAGAAAAAAATAGTGAAGCATGTCAAAGGCTCTTGGACTTCCCACACATCCATCCACCGAGCCGGGCAGCAGAGACTATAAATGACATTCCACAAGTCAAAAGTCTCTCACAACTTCCACAGAGGCAACAGTTTCAGAAATAGACTCTTAGTAGAGCCTTTCTCCCCAAACACAGCTCATTATGAATGGACTTTGCTTCAATTAACATGGCATTTTGACTTGGGAATCCATGAGACATGTTGGAAGGTACAATTTCCATCTGAAGGTGTTGCAGGAAAGTGACAGAATTGGGGATCGGAATCTTGGAGCATACGTACCTAGATGGCTGCCTTCCACGTGGGACTGGGCATCGTGATCTTTAAAGTGGAAACGGGCTCTGCATCTTATCAGGCTATTACTTTACCTGATTTGCATGTGTAGCCCTTCCCATCACTCTCAAATACCTGTGTCCTTTTATTTAAGGTCTCAGGAGTATACAGTTGACTTTTATCGAGTCTGACAATTTGGGGTTTTTAAATTGAAGTATTTAAAGCATGTAGGCTTGTAACTATTTATTGTTGAGTTTATTTTTGGTAGATAAAAAATCTACCTGCTTTCTTTTCTTTTTCTTTTCCTTTCTTGACTCATTTTGAATAAATCCAATATGTGTACATCTTCTTCCCATAAACTAGTACTTGTGAATTCTTTGACTAACACACAGCCTTGATTTCTTACAACTTAATATATGTACTTTGAGAACTTCACTGATAACACAGGGATTTTAAAATACTTTAACTCACTGTACTCACTTTCAACTTTTCTGCTATTGTTATTATGCATTTTAATTCTGTGAGTTTGGTAACCCCCAAAGGCATGATGACTGTTTATGTGTTCAATATTTATTTATATTTATCTACTTATTTAATCCTTACTTTGTTCTTTATTCTTTTCTGTATTTCCATGTCTTCTTCTGAGATCATTTGCCATCCGTACTTTGGTATTTCTTTTTAGGTTCTATTAGTGATGAAGTCATTCAATTTTTATTTGTCCAAGAACATTTTTACTTTGATTTTCAGTTTTGATGAATAGTTTTACTGAATATGAAATTATGAGTTGGCCATTTTTTATTACTTTAAAGATGTTTTTCCACTTCTGATTTCCATGATTCCTGTTGAGAAGTAAATTGTCAGTTTTAATGTTGCTATTTAGATAATGTGACTTTAATGTGCCTGGCTGCTTCCTAAATGTACTCTGTTTTTTAAAACATTTTAATTTTCTGAGCTTAGGTAAGAGGTTTTTCTCTTTATTTTTTATTTGTTGGTCTGTATGTACACTCCTTGGGTTCATAAAACTTTTTGTGTCAACATCTTTTTGTCGGTCTTGGAAAATGTCTGCTGTTATTTCTTCAACTATTTTTTCTTCCATTTTCTTTTTCTCTGTTCTTTTCACCATGTCTCACATGTCTTTATGCTCTTTCCTATTTACTACCTCTTAGCTCTCTGTGATTCACCTTGATATTTTCTACTAATTGGTCTTCCAATTTACCAATCAACTTTTCTTCTATATGTGATCTGCTAGTAAGCTGATCCATTGAGGTCTTAATTTCAGGTATTACATTTTCATTACATGATTTCTATTTCATTTAAAAAATAAATGCCTATATCTAGTAAAATTCTCCATGTTTACACCTATTTTCTTGAACATACTAATTATAGCTATGTTAAAAATCTATTTCTAATATTTCTAAAATGGTCATCGGCAGGTCTGTTTCTATTGTCAGTTTTTCTCTTGGTCATTTTTTTGGACGGGGTCATATCTGGTAATATTTTACTGATGGTCAGCTGTTGTTTATGATAAGTATTAGAGGTTCACAATGTTATATCTTTGCACAGTTTATCTTATCCTTTGGTAAACAGATGGAGTGGTAGCAGATAACTTTAAACAGGCACTGAGCTGACTCAATGCTGGATTATAATTTTTCAAAATTCTACTCCTAGTTTGTTCATACTCCTGAAGAGTCATCCTCAGAGTCCTCCAACTTATATTCTGATGTACCTGTGAAAGGCCCTCCCCAATAATGGATCCTGAGAATCAGTTGCATTTTTATTTTATTTTTTTATTTTGGTTTTCCCAGAACTGAGAGATTGGAAAACTCTGCTTTGCCACATGAAAGTTATCTTCCTTCTCTGTAAAATCAGCAAATATCTCAAGGGAAAATAGACATAGAGTGAGGCGCTCTCTCTCTCACTAGATCTCTTTTTTCAGAAGGCTCTTGCCCCTTACCAAATTCTGGCTGTCATAGAAGCTCCAAATTAGCTTTTTAAAAAAATTTTGGTGCCCTATAACATTGCCAAATTTTACATGGGCTTCTCTCTCTTTTAACAAAAGCTAGGTGTCTTGGGCCTCTGAATAGATTCTTGGCTTCCAGCACTAAGAAGCAATAAGTGCCCAGAGGGAAAAAGTGACCCAAAGATGGCAGCTCATCGTGTCTTTTCCATGGCATCTCAGTCTTTTATATTGATTATATATGCAATTCTTTGAGAACTGCTGCTTCTTTTTAAAGCATTTAATCTTTTATTTTTCTGGTAATTTTGAGAGTATTAGTCTGGTACTGTCATGGTTTTAAAAACAGTGCAAATCCTTTGATCCCATTTCTATTGAAAGCCAAAGTTTATGACTCTTCCCCTTAAATTTAGGTAGATTTATAGTTACTTCAACCAATAGTTCATAGCAGAAGTCATAAATGGTCATTCAACGTCTGCTGTGTGATCCAGAACACTTGCTTTAAAGCCCTGAAATATCATCAACGAATCTGTGACCACCATACTGGCTAAGCCACATGTAGGTGCTCTCGTAGACAACACCCTCAGCTCTTGTCCTTTAGAGATTCCTTCCTAGCTTCCATATATATGAGTGAAGAAGGGATCTTGGAAGTTGACCTTTCACCCTTTTCTCTTCTTGCTACCCAGCTGTTTAAGTGACTCCAATCAACACCTGGGCACCAAGGACCAGAGGAGAGCCATTCCCACTGTGTCTTTTCTGAATTCTTGATCCATACACTATATTGGTCTTATAAAATGGTTGTGAAACATCTACCTGGTCTAGCAAAAATATACTACCTTTACTCTCCTTGCTTTAAGATCATACTTTCTGCTTACCAGCTGTGGAACCAGTCATGGATTATAAGAATCTGTGGGTCATGGAACCTTAGCTGAAATACGATGGTCTGGTCTAACTTGCCACCCGAAGTACATATCACACCCCTGAGAGGTTGTTATCTAGCTTCTACCAATAAATGTATTTCTCTTAGCAAATTTGAATTAGGAAATTTTAAGAATCTGCAGCAAGTTCACAAGAACTCACAAGGGTGACTTAACAATATTTACAAGGTGAAAGGTGCTAGGAAATTAAGAAGAGTAAGACTCAGTCACTGGCAACAAGGATATCATGGTCTGTCATAGAAATAATATACAACTAACCTACAATTTCATAAGAGATAAAAGTATGCGAACAAAGAAAGATGCATCTACAAGGAGGAATCATTCTAGTTCGGTATATGGAGACATTCTGGGGAAGTCCCACAGAGGAAATGCATCTAAGTTGCACTTTTTCTGTAGTTGACAAGTTTACAACTACAAGTTCTTCCTTGTTCTAATCACCACCCCTCATCTCGATAGAACGTGATACCTCTATTTATGAAACCTACTAATTTATCATCATTTTTATCAGGCAGGTTATAGTTGGGTCCATATAACATTTTAGAGAATATTCAGAATCTTTCCAACATGGCTCTTTTTTAAAAAAAATTTTATTTAACTCTTTCAACATGGCTCATTTTGAAACCACATTTTTGTTCCGTTCATATTTGGAAACTGCACTGAAAACTTTACACGAATTCTCCATATGAGTTCAGTGTTTTCGCCTCTGGAGACTTTTGTTGAAAGGCAGGGGACGGAGTAGAAAGATCTAATCTCAGATTCTAACAAATGAGCTCTTCCAGGTCTGTATCTTCTGCAAATTTAATGAGCAAGCCTTGCCGTGTCTTTCTCCAAGATGGTGATTAAAAATGTTGACCAAGACAGAATCATGTAATCTAGGCTTGGGCAATAATATATTAATGCATTTATCCTATTAGATGACTTATTTGCATTTTAACAGTGGCCTTCTGGAAAACAGATACCTTTACCTGAAGAAATGATGCAGATGACAGGTATGTTAGGCATGATAGATGGCCACTTTGGGAGACATTACTAGGCTCAGGGTCCTTTCATGCTTCTTAAGTCAGACTGTCTGGGCAGTCTTCCATTCTGTATATTTTGAGGTCTCTCCTTCATTCACAAGCTTTCCTGCATACTGGAAGCCCCTGGAGAGAATTAAAATACAGAGAAGCCCGGGCCACACCCTCAGTGGTACTGCCTGAGCTTTAGTAGTTTGGAAAACTAACCAGGTGATTCTAATGTGCAAAGGAGAAAATCACTGTATTGCAGAAAGTCATCCACTCTAAAAGAGAAAATATGGGGTTAGAAGTCAAACCAGGATAGGCTTCATAGTTTTGTGAGTTGGACAGATTGCTTTATCTCTGAGGTTCAGCTTCTTTATGAAATCAGGCTAGTAAGATCTGTAAGGCAAGTTTATGGAAAGAGTTAAGAGAAAAAATGGGTTCAAAGTAACTAGTGTACAGTTGGCCAATTGTGGATGTCACCCCTCTCTCCTTTCTCCCCAGAGTTCCCCAAGTTGATCGATAGAACAAAGTCAGCCATGGCTGAGAGATGGATTTGACACTTGGACTCTCACTCCTGGGGTTCCTTCAAGGATCAGGTAACCTCAACTTAGGTGGCCTGTGTCTGAATTCTTTTGCCTCATGGAATGCCTTACACATCATTTAAAATGTACAAATATAGCTTAGCAGGAAAATAACACATATAATTGACTTTAAATTGCCAAATAGAAGTGTTTCACTTTCCAACTGCAGCCGTAGAAGACCAAGCACCACTCCAGTTTCATCAGTAAGCCTTTCAAAGTGCCTTCCTAATCTTGGTTTTCATGTAAGACAACTTTGCGCAAGTACGGGATTTTTGTGTGTATGTGAAGCCCAAAAGGAAAACTATACACTAGACAAAACTTTTACTTATTTGTTTTTAACTATTTCTATTGGAAAGTCCTAACCAAGATACTAGCTAGAAGTTCTCAGCATTTGAATGGTTGTTTAAAATAAATTTTAAGTTGAAGTGATACACCTATATGGCAAATGAATGTGTTTAGTGAATGCGTTTAGTGAAAATGAACGTGTTTTAAGTTTCTCAAACGTGAAAATAGTGAGAAGTCAGAGTACAGAATGTAAATTTCAGGAAGGCCTAGTTAGTGTCCCATTTACATCCCACCTTCAACCCAAAGACACATCTATAGTTGCAAATAATCTGAGAAAACAATCCCAGCATCGTTTAAGCTTATCTCTTCTCCTCTCTCCTCACTCTAAAATGGTGCGTTGAGATCCTAACATTCCTTAGGCATTGCAAATATAAGATGAATGAGATACATGGCCACGGACGTTGAAGAGCTCACAGTCTAGTGTAAAACGTGATTGAAACCCAGCGTAGTTGCTGAAAATGAAGTAAGGTGTGTAGCTCTAGCTAACAGCATAGTACCAATGTCAGTTTCCTGGTTTTGATGCTGTGTGACAGTTATGCAGGATGTCAGTGTTGGAGCGAGCTGAGAGAAGGGTCCATGATCTTAGTTTTGCACATTTTTATGAGATTGTATGTGCTAGAAAATTGAAAGTTTGTAAAATACCCAATATGGTCAGATAAATACTATAGTAGGGCAGATATTTTTCAGGATGAGGGAATAAGGAAACAGGACCCCGCATAGGAAATGATGAAAGGCTGCACAAAGAAGATGGCATGGAACTCAGTTTTTGAAAATTGCCTAGAAATTTCCCTGGTGTATCAGTCTCCTATAGCTGTTGTAACAAGTCATCACAATCTTTTTTTAAAGAAGAGTAGAAATGGTTTATTTTATTTTATTTATTTTTAGAGATTGGGAGAAAGTGGGAGAGAACCATTGATGTATGGGAAAAACATCTATTGGTTGCCTCTTGCACCCAGCTGAGGACCAAATCCACAATCCAGGCTTGTGCTCTGACCAGAAATTGAACCAGCATCCTTTTGCTCTGCAGAAGATGGGTACAGAAGTTGGTGGGTTCTTGCCACACCAGTCAGGGTTCAGATTGTCACAATCTTGATGATTTAAAACAGCAGAAATTTATTTTCTTATAGTTCTGGAAGCCAAAATTTCTAAATCAGTTTGCTAGGCTACAGTCAAGGTATCAGTAGGCCTGGTCTGTTTGTGGCGGCTCTAAGGGAGAAACAGTTTCTTCACCTTTTCTAATTTCTGGAAGCTTTCCACATTCCTTGGCTTGTAACCTCCTCAAATCTGTCCAACCTCTTGTGTCCATCATCACATCTCCTAACTTCCTTCTTCTCTGCCTCCTTTTTATAAAGACAGTTGTGATCACATTTAGGGCCCACCTGGATCACTATGGGTGATTACTCCAACACAAAATCGTTAACTTAATTACACCCGCAAGTCCCTTTTTGCCATACCAGTTAACATTCACAGGCTCCAGGAATCAGGACCTGGATACCTTTGTAAGCTGTTATGCAGCCTCCCACATTTGGCAAGGACAGCACTCCTTGGAGTCTGCAGTTGTGAAAGTCAATCTGTCCAGTTGAGGAATGATTAATAGTTGGCCACATCTGGGATACCAGGAAGGGGAAAAGTGGGACCTGAGACAAGCAAGATAGATCTGTGTACTGGTCAGCTCAGGCTGCAACAACAAAATACCACAGAAGTCCAAGGTCATGGTTCAGGCAGGATTCTTTTTCTGGTGAGAGCTTGTTTCCCGGTTGGTGACAGCTGCCTTCTACCACTTGGCTTTTCCTCGGTAATTGTGTAGAAGAAAGAGGTCTCTCTTTTTCTTCTTATGAGGCTACCGATCCTATAGGATTAGGACCTATGATTATGCACTCGTTAACCATAATCACAGTCTAAAAGCCTGATTTCCAATACAGTCCTTTGAGGGTGTCACAATTCAGTCCACAGCACTTAGCTTCCAGGACACCATACTTTCTTCATTCTTTCTCAGTATTTAAGTTTCTGCTGAAGTATCCCTGTTCCGTCCCGCGGAACAGTCAACTGGGGTCCCGAGTCTACCTGAAACGGATGAATAGGGATGGGAACAAGAGGCGCGAAGAATGACAGCAAGACAAAGGATTCTGATCAAGCTGCAAATTTTATTTTGAGTGGGGCTGTTATATAGGGGGCAGGGAAAAAGGGGAAGTGGTTCTAATAGGTTGTCCTGTGCATGCTCACTGCATGCTCTTAGCGACGGTTGGTAGGTGGGCGCGTGATCAGCATCTTGATTGGTGGTTAGTACTCGTGATCCAGGGATGCCCCTAAGGGTGGGGCCACCTGGCTTGGCTGCAATATCCTGTCTGGGTTGCATCAGCCACGCTCTCCTGGTGCAATCTTCTTGGTGGATTGCATCAGCCATCTTTAGGCCCCGACATATCCCCACCTGAAAGAGTACTTCCCTGACTACCCATACACAGCAACGTTCTTGGTGTGACACCACTGTGCCTTCCATTCTCTGGTAGAGCATTAGGCTTAAGAACCTGCAATCTAGAACAGACTGACTTAATTGATATTCTGGATCCATTACTTACAAATTTTGAGACCTTGGCTGAGATATTTAACTTCTCTCTGCTTCGGTGTCTTCATCTGTAAAATGAGGGTAATGACAATACCCATCTCTCATGAATTAAACGGGCTAATTGGGTGAAAAGATGCAAAAAGCTGAGAATGTTGCCTGGCACAATTTAAGGTTCCATGAAATTTTAGCTACTATTTTTTTCATTCATATTTGCCTATTTTCCTCAACAGAAAAAAAAAATAAAACCTCCTGAAGGATAAGGACTTTCTGCCGTGTTCATCAGAGTATCCCCAGTGCTCTGAATACCACCTGATGCATAGCAGACTTTCTGTATACATTTGCTGGAAGAGTGACTATATTAACGAACAGTTTCTTGGAAGAGTTTCAGGAAGTATGGTTGACAGTGTCAAAGGCTTCAGACAGCTCGACAGATGAGGACTTCAGCCATTTGTCAATCAGAAGGTCTTTGGTGACTTGAGTGGTAATAATAGCTACAATTTATGGAGGCACCTTGTTAATCTACATGTGTGCTAATCTACACGACAACTCCATAAGGAAGCCATTATTGTCACCATTTATAAATGACAGAGCATTTCAGCAGCTCTGTGGGACAGACGCAAGACTGAAGAGGACTGATTGAGAGATACACAGGAATTAAAGATGTGGAGACAGCTCCATTACGACTGGCAGTTTGCTTAAATGTATTAGCCTATATGAGGGAAAATGAATTCAACTGGTCAGAGACAAAATCTATCAACCCATGTTATCAAAGAAACCAAGTACCACTGAAGCAAAGGGAGTGAGATCCCAAGTGGACTTGGAAACTAAATCAACTGGATCTGTGGCAGAATGATGCCAGAAACAAGCCCCTGGCACATTCGAGAGGTACAGGTCTTCACCTTTGCAAAAGTGTGTCTTTCAGATGGTGTGTGAGCAGTTGGAGGAAATTTTCTGAGTAGGCCTACAATAACAAGCTTTTTAATAGCTTCCTGTGATTACGAGTACATTTCTGGAAGCTGGAACTGGGGTTTGAGTGTTTATACTGATCTTTCTAGGATCATTAAAGACAGGTGCCTCTATCAGAAAATTTGACTTCTTGACTTTCTTTGGTGATATGACCTGGACTCCTATGTATGTCTATCTGCCTGTGACTTTTCAGAACTTAGTGAGGACACAGCAACAATGAGAGGATCTAACAGTCACTTTAGATAGGGAATATTAAAAACTTTTGCCTTTTGTTTTCAATGGGAAGCTGAAATACCACTTTTTTTTCTTGGCAATCAAAGACCAGGAGCTGGATCCAGAGAACGCACGGTACCTATTCCTCACTGTGCTCATTTCTTTATGTGTGTTAGTTTTCATGAGCTATGCCTCCCCTCAGCCTGGACTCCCTGTTTGTTTCCATCACCTCTCTATAATTCGTCATTTTCTTACTCCTTAGTCCTAGCTCCTTGGCTGCTGATAAAGATGCCTACTAGGTAGGGTTTGGCAGGGGCCAATGGGTGGTTGAAAAATACAGATTGCCGAAATAAGAAGGATAATTTTATAAGGCTTTTTTTTTTTTGCTTGGAGTAGTGAAAATGAAGGCTGAAGAATACAGCTAATCACCAGTCCTTTTTTATTCCTTTCATTTAAAGCCTTCATATTGCTAGTGTGACCTTTCCTGTCCTGAGCTCACATCACCATGTGAATTCCAAGTCCTCTCCTGCCCCTGTAGCTATGTTAGGCTAGTAGTTAAGTGCCAGACTCCTGCTCTGAAGTGCTGCACTGTTCGTCTCGGCGCCGGGTGGCAAGGGGTTAACCGTCTCCAGCGCCTACCCGAGTTGTAAAAGGAACTGCTGAAGCTGATCAATGACCACTGTTAAGACCTGGAAACCAATTATAAACCTGAAATTTGCGATGAACAAAGCCCTGAAACACTGGGATGAAAACTACTGAATTAGTCCAGTTCATTAAAATCATTAATAGTCATGAAATGAAAACCACCGGAGTCCAAAAAGGCTTAATGCTCTATCCATATTAATTAGATGGGAGCAAATCTGAACTGAAAAGCAGCACATGCTTTGTAGAATTAGCAATTGGTCTCTGCAGACTACACAGATCTCTATTAAAATTCAGTTTAATTAAAATTGATCACGTTAAGAAACTGATGTGGTTAATTAACTGAATTCCTGGACTTCTTTTCATACATTTCACAGACGCCTTGTACACTGCTTTGTTGGGTGACACTTCATGTTGCACAGAGCAAATCCGATCACAAAGGTTAACTCTCTGTGTTCCCGGAGACGACACAGACCGTGGAGGACGGGTGTGGAACCGAGACAGGAGGCTGAGCCTCGGGGACAGTCAAACCCTAGGTTACACTCGAGGAAACTCCTTAGAAAATGGGCCCCATGCCTGGTGTATAAATTAATGTGTACCTGTACATGACAAGAGAGTTCTCTCTCTCAGGCTGCCATCTCTGGAGAAGCTGAGAAATACTACCAAAGATGAAAGGAATCACTCTAACCCCGAAAGGAGGACAGTGCAGAGCTGGTGAAATGCAATTGTACAACTGAGTAGATGCCACACCAGGCTGGCCACGGGCTCCTTAGTCTTGCTGTCCATACAGTTTCTTATTCTGTTTGGTTCAGAGTAAGTCATTTTGTGTTTCTACATCTGAGGAATGAGAATAATGGCATTTCTGGGTTTTACCAGGGTGCACGAGGCTTAAAATGATGACAATAGCCCCACTCTGGGCTGTCCTGCTGTTCATGGTCAAGTTTACTCCTATTCCCCAAGACTACCAAGTCTAGTGCTGCCAACAGAGCCTTCCCAAGACTGCAGTTGATTATGTCTCTGACCTGCTCAAAACTCTCTAATGACTTGTGCACTGCCTATAGAAAAAATCCACACTAACGTCTATAAATTTGAATTCAGAGCTCTGCATCATCTGGTCCAACACACGCTTTCATCTTCACCAACTAGCTCCCCGTGAAATATACTCCCATTTCAACCAAACTGGCCAATTTACGAGCTTTAAATTTCTCATTCTCTTTCCAGCTTCCACTCCCTTTTTCTCTTAGAAATTCACTTTTATCTAGCCCATGCTTCAGGGTTCAACTTGAATCCCACCTCTGTGAGGTCTACCTGTCATCAGCTACCAAAAGGGATCTTCCCCTCCCTGTTCTTCGCTAGTAGGTAGAAATGATCTCAGCTGCCTCTTTGGCTCTTGGGCCTCAAACTTGAATTAATTAGTCATGTGTACTTATCAGCTCCTAAAGATTTTAAGTTCTTGGCAGGTAGAGGTCATCTCTTATATTTTAACATATTACAGCAGGCATGGGACGTGATGTTGCTCCATAAATGTGTGCTAGTAGTGAGGATGATGGTTTTTCTTTGACAGTTCCTGGCAAGTTTTCTCAGACAGGGAAGTTTGAGTTTTATCTAATAATTAACTGGTAGAAATATTGGAATGGGATCTACTGATAACAACAATAATGATAGATGACATTATTAAACTCACATGTAAAGCACTGTGCTAAGGACTTAACATTTACCAAGAAATCACCCCTTTCCTCTGATTTGTTGCTAGGGTTGCAAGTGCCTTTTTGGGCATTCTCTTGATTTTTTTTTTTTACATCTGTAATTGTTTCTTCCATCTCATTTTTCATCTTGTATACTTTTGCTTTTTCCTTTTAACTTTCCTAATTGGGCTTTCTGGGTTTTGAAAACAAATTTAGATTTTTTCAATAATCAGCTTTTTGATATCTTTGCTCTTTGTTTTTGTCTTTATTTAATTTTAGCTTTTATCGTTATTAATTTTTATTTACTATTTTTGCTAGATTCCATTGCTTAATTTTTTCTGATAACTTAGTAAATTAAAAAATTCTTAATAAGCATTCACTTCCTCCCCCCTCTTTTCCTTTTTTAGGATTTGCTCTGTGCAACACTGAAGGCCATACATTCTCGCCTGAACTCAAATGTTATTGTGATCCTTAGTTTTTGATGAAGTATTTTCATTTTTACTCCTTTATAGACCATTTGTGATTTCATATTTGATTTCTTTCTTGATCCAAAATCTTTTATAAATTATTTCATTCTACTTTAAAAATTAATTAATCTTATCTCAATTATATTTGGTCACAGAAAATGTCCTATACTGTGTCTTTGGCCAAGTATGTAATTAATTCTTATAAATACTTCATGGATATACACACAATTAGTTTTTCTATTTGAAAGTTCTGAAATTGCATTAATCATTTCTTTTATGCACTTTCTTAGTTTCAGTCTAACACAACTGTCAAATTCTGAATTAAAGGGTACTACTATTTTGAATTTCAATTAAATTTTACTGGTATTTCTGTGCATTTTACTTTATATTCAGTTGCATTATTTATTATGATACATAAAGGTTTACGACAAGTATACATTATTCTATCTAGTATTTTTAAACTAAATTCATTATATGATTTTAATATTGTCACTCTTTTTTCTTAGTATTTACCTTTGCCTGTTTTCTCTTTGTCCATTCCCTTATTCTCAAACTTTTTTTCATTTTTTGTGGGTAATTTTTATCATATTTTTCTCTAAAATATATGTGTATGTAGGCTCTTTTAAAAAACTGTATACTACATCCTATAAAGGACTTTTCAAAATGTATACCATATTTTGTTATAAAACTTATTTTAGGCAGTTTAAGAAACTACAAAGTATCAAAACATAGAATAAGATATCTTCGCACCAAAAGGAAACGTTAGAAAGCTTAGAGCCAAAATTTTTGCTCAACTCTGAAATGCAAAGTTAATAGTATTTTTCTACTAATTGTTAATTAATTTTTTGCCTTTATTTTATTTTTTAAAAACTTTATTGTCCTTTGTGTTTCGATCATTGCAAAGATAGAAACAATATCAGTTAATTAGTGTTCACATTCATCTGTCATTCTTTTTTCTGATTTGATCAAACAAACTATTCCAACCCCTGTAACCTCACCTGCATTTATTAATTTAGAAAAGCAACTGTATTTCCCATTCCATTTCTTTTCCTTAAATTCATAATCAAACTTATACGTTCTAATTTTCATGTGAAAACAAGGTACTAGCTCTTTCCCAGCCAAACATCTCTCTTCAAGATCTATTCTTAAACTAGTTTGTTTGCTCTCATTGATTCTTTCCCTGTCTCTACCACTTTGACAACTCAGGTTTTGCTAAGATAGTTTAAAATATTTAGTTCTAACCTATTACTATGTCTTCCCTTGAAATATAGCTTTTACGTTTTAAGAGTCTTTATATAGCTCATACGTCTATGAGTTCCAGTGATTTTTTTAGGTTTATTGTTTCTGTTCTCCTATTTTGAGTTCTCTGTTGACTCATTTATTATTTTAATGTAAATGTTTTCTTTAAAAGGGGCATAATGCATTAAATTCTTTGAACTTTTTCACGTGTACAAATATTTTCCCAATCTCCTGGTGGCTGAATGACTTGTAAATCCTTTCTCAATCATTTATAGATGTTATTTCAATGCCAGATCAATTGCTTTTTTTTAAAATAGTTATTTTCTCTCAAATAACACTTGGAATTTAGTGATGCCTTTTACTCATCAAACTCATTTTTTTAAGCAAAATGAGTTTAAAGGAAAAAGACTTTAAATATTGCTTCTCCTATGCGTTTTTTGTTTCACTTCCTCTACCTCTATTATTCATGTTTAGACATCTCCCAAGTCTTCCACTTTTTCCTTCATGAGTCCCATCTTTGTAGTTTTGCAATATTTGGGGATATATGTGGCACTTGATATGCTGGGATACTAATCAGTCTGCTCATTTAATTCATAAATTAAATTTTTATAATTTTTTAAAGATTTTATTTATTTATCTTTAGAGAGGAAGGGAAGGAGAGAAGGACAGAAACATCAATGTACGGTTGCCTCTCGTGAGTCCCCTGCTGGGAATTGGCCTGCGACCCAGGCATGTGCCCTGACTGGGAATCGAACCGCGATTGTGTGGTTCACAGGCCTCAGCTCAATCCACTGAGCTACACCAGGCAGGGCTATAAATTAAATTTTTAGTTAAAAAAGCATGATGTGTAGTCCCACAGATTCTTTAGGGGCTGAAATAAAATCTGGGTTTTTTTTGCATTATTTTTGTTGTATTGTTTTAGTAATTGCACAGCTCTTTATTGAAGATCCACCTTGTTTGGATATTATGTATAGTTTCCTTCTCTCTGGCACTGGAACTCTTTACAGAAATTATAGCTTGCCTATGCCTATTCAGAGGGCTCGGACTGAGCTCCCAGTGTATGCATGTCTGTGCGCAGTGAGACGCAACGTTATCTCTGCCTGCATGGCTAGTTAAACACCAGCTGGCAGGTGTCAGTCCCTACCTGGGGCTCCCTGGGCAAAGAGAAAGCGAAATCGCCCCTGGAATACTTCTGTGGGAAGGCACCACTTCTGCTCTTGGAGGGCCAAAGATTTCCAACAGCTCCATTCTCTCTGAGAGCACAGATGTGCTGATTTTTGCTCCAGAATAATTTTCCACAGTTCCAGATTCTGCCCTAGGCCAGAAGAGAAAGTGTGGTCCCAACTTCTTCTGTCTGAATCTATAGAGCCCAAAAGTCCTGCCTGCCTGCCAGATAGACTCAGGGGAGGAGGACTCCCGTCTGACAGGAATCGGGATTATCAGACCCTGGAACACCTTCAGGGTGCCACATTCCTGGCATTCCCCTAAATACATGTTCAGCGTTTGAAAATGTGAAATCTAACACTCAAACAGAAATGTGTGTGAATCACAAATGTCAGTATAATAAATGGTTGTGAAATGAATCCTTATGTAAGTATTACCAAAGTCAATACAATGCAATGTGGCCAGCACCCCAGAAGGCCTCTTTGTTTTCCTTCTTTAACACAATACCCTCTTTGCCCCACTAGAGGTAAATCACTGTCCTGATTTTTATGGTAATCAATTTTCTTGCCTTTCTAAAAAAATAGTCTTACACTTCGGTATGTAGCCACAAAAAAAATTTAATTTAGTTTGGCTTCTCTCTCTCTCTCCCTGTATGTAAGAATGTATATATACACATATATATGTATATGTATATATGTATGTATACACACACACATGCAGGTTGGGGCAAAAGCATATTTACAGGTTTTTGTATAGAAAGTAATATAATAATTAATCAAAAATAATACAAGAATAAGTGTTTCACATAATTCCAACTATAAACTTACTTTTGCTACACCCTGTATGTATGTGTGTATGTATCTATATAAACATTTATATATATCCTATTGGATACATATATCTTATTGGTTCTATTTCTCTTAAGAACCCTTCTCTCTGAGCAGTCGCAGAGAGAAACAGCTTGTTTCTTCCTGTTCTTATAAGGGTACATACCCTATTGAATTAGGGCCTCATCCTATGACCTTTTAATCTTAATTACCTGCCTAAAGGCCCTATCTCCAAATACACTCACACTGAGCACAGGGCTTCAACATATGAATTATGTAAATTTTGGAGAGGACCTGATTTAGTCAAAACAGTGCTGCTGAAAATATTCTCAACACGCGCTTTGATTTACATGTACGCAACTTTCTCTAGAATATATAGTTAAGAGTAGAATCGATGGCTAATAAGGTTGCATGTCATTGACTTTACTAGACTATGCTAACCTGTTTTCCTAGGTGGTGGTGTCAGTTTACAACAATCAGCAATTTATTAGAATTTCTATCACTCCACGTCATTTTCAACGTGTTAAATTGTCATTTTTTAAAAGCATTTACTGATCTGGTGGATATGTAATATTATCTCATTCTGGTTCTAATTGGCATTTTCCTGATTTGAGGTTAAGCATTGCTTTTCACATAAGACAAAAAGATATAGATCTAGGAAGTAATTTAATGCTAAGAGAATGGAAGTGACATAATTGTGCTAAAGGGTCCATAGAGTGGTAATCCTTATCACAACCTTGGAGGTAACTTCTATTATCACTCCATTTTATAGGTAAGGAAGTTGAAGATTAGTGAAATCATACAAGTAGACAGTGCAGAGCTGAGGTTTAAACCCAGACTTCTCCTCAGCACTGAGTCCCTATGCTTTAAGAAGCTAACTAGAGCAGCCAGGTGGACGATATCTAGAGACAGGAGTTACTAAAAATGAGAGAGTAGGCATGGGGCAGTAGCAGCTGGTGAAACATTTTAGAGTAAGTCATATAAGTATAGCTTTTAAAATTTCATCAGCTTCATTTTTTTACACATATCTGTCCAATTTGCCCAACATCACTTATTGAGTAGACTATCTTACCCCATTGTATATTCTTGTCTCCTTTGTCAAATCTTAATTAACCAGAAACACATGGGTTTATTTCTGGGCTCTCTATTCTGTTCCATTGTTCTATGTCTGTTTTAATGCCAGTACCATACTGTTTTAATTACTACCGCCTTGTAGTATAATTTATATAAGCTAGAATGATTTCTCCAACTTTGTTCTTCTTTCTCAAGATTGCTGAAGCTATTTGGGGTCTCTTTGGTTCCATATTAATTTTTAGAATATTTATTCTAGTTCTGTGAAATATGCCATTGTATCTTGATGGGAATTGCATTCAATCTGTAGATCACTTTGGGTAGTATGAACATTTTAATGATGTTAATTCTTTCTATCTATGAACACAGTACATGCTTCCACTCATTTTTATCCTCTTCAATTTCTTTTTTTAGCATCTCATAATTTTCTGAGTATAGGTCTTTTACATCCTCCGTTAAATTTATTACAGGGTCTTTTATTTTTTGATACAATTGTAAATGAGATTGTTTCCTTAGTTTCCCCTTTCTGATAGTTCATTACTGGTGTCTGATTTCTGGATATTTATTTTGTACCTTGATACTTTACTGAATTCATCTATCAATTCTAGTCATTTTTTGGTGAAATCTTTAGGGTTCTCTGTATACATTGTGTCACTGCAAATTACGACCATTTTACTCCTTCCTTTCCAATTTGGGTGTCTTTTATTTCTTCTTTTGGTCTGATTGCTGTAGCTAAGTCTTCCAGTACCATGTTGAGTAAGAGAGGGAAAAGAGAAAAATCCTTGTTTGGTTTCTGATCCTAAGGGAAATGTTTTTAGTTTTTGCCTATTGAGTATGATGATGGCTGTGGCTTTACCAGAAAAATAGGGGGTGAGGGGGGCGGTAGAAGAGGGTAAGGGGGGATAAATGGTGATGGATTGGAGACTTTATTTAGGGTGGTGAGCACGCAATACTATATGCAAAGGATGTGTCATAGAATTGTACACCTGAGACCTAGATAATTTTATTAATGAATGTCATCCAAATAAGTTCAATAAAATATAAATAAGTAAATAAATAAATAAAATAGAAATAAAAGCTTGTTAGCTAAGGCCTTAGCTGGGGAAAGCAAAATATCAGATAATTTGACATTTAGTCTTAGCAATGCCACAAAGGTTTGAGTCCTTGTGGCACCAAAGGAAGTTTTTTAATTTTAAAACTCAGTTATTTTAAAAATGACCTTTAAACTTTTTTCTGATATATAGAAATATATAAAGTTTAACTGTCAAAATGGTAGAAAATTCAAAAACCCACAAAGAGGAAAATTAAAATGATTCTTAATCTCCCTACCTAGAGTTAACCATTATTAATATTTTATGTTCTCTTTCCAGCATTTTGGGGCCCATGAACGTGCATTATTTTTAGACAAAGTTGAGATCAGGCTGCATATGCTGTTTTGTGATCATTTTGCCCTAAACAAGATATGGAGAATAAATTTTCATGTCACCAAAAATCTGTGTAGGGTTTTTAATAATTATCCATTTTTGTTGTTTCATAATCTTTTTATAACATTTCAAAAAACCAACTCTATAATGAAAACATCTTCCTAGATAATCTCTGCCAATTTTCTAGTTATTCCTTTCAATAATATTTCTGAAATTATTGCATGACTGTGGGTCATGGTCTACAACCTTGGTTTGCAAAAATATATGTATCATACTTGTGTAGTTTCTTTCAATAGATTGAAATTTGATCTCAAGGCTCCTTCTCTTTGATCAGCAGGAAATCAGGTTTGCCCTCAGGTTTTCACAAGAATGTGAGAAGCTCATGTGGTGCCTGGAATGTAAGGGAATAACACATTCACTCCATACCACCATGTGCACAGTAGACACAGTACGGGCCAAATCCCTACTGTTGCTCATGGCCATACCACCCACGAGCCAGGAAGACTTTACCAGGCCTGGGAGCTTCAGTGATCAGCATTTGGTCCCTCCAGGGGCACCACACAGCTGCTCCTCTCTGAGCATCTCTTACTACTCTGGGTGCTGCCAGGGAGAGGAGAGGGTTCCTGCTGCCTCCCTCCTCGGTTTGGGAGAGAAAAGCCTGGGCTTTTCCCTCTCATGGTCTTCGAAGGGACTATCCTCCCCCACCCTCCCCAGGGCACTTAACACAGGCTCTTCAGCGATTTAGGCTTTTATATGAGACAGGACGTGACCCTGACTGTAAGAAGCTCCAGTTCTCCACCATGAAGCAAATTCCCCTTAGGGCAAGATATCCCCAAGGTTTTGCTACCTGATCCTCATCTTTACACATTTCTGATAACTTCCCTTGCCATGTCAAGGTGATTTCTGTCCAGTGGAATAGACAGAATGTAAAAAATAATAACACAAGGTAAAAAGTGAAAGGTAGCATATGAAAGGCACACATGGAGTTCTCATGAACTTTTTTTAAAAAACAGCAACAAATTCAGGACTTCATAGAAGAGGAAGCTTGAAGATGGATACAAAATTGGGCACTACACGCAGAAAGGACGTCGTGAATGAAGGTATAGAGGTGGGACACCAAAAGTGTTTACGGTCTTGCAAACAGTGGTACCTGGAGCAGCCCCATCAGCATCACCTGGAGCTTGTGAGAAGCACAGAACCTCAGGACTCAGGCCAGACTGACTGAATCAGAGCCTGCATTTTAACAAGAACCTCAGCGATGGTTAAGGTTTGAGAAACAATGCTGCTACCTGGGAACTTGTTAGAAATACAAATTCTGGGGACTCAGAAGTGCTGGAGGTAGGGTCCTGTGAGGTGTTTTTGTAAGACTGAGAAGGTGATTCTGATGCATGTGTGTGTTTGAGAGTCACAGCTCCACAGCAGAGATTGAAAACTAAACTAAGAAATATCTTAGGTTTTGCAGGCAATAAGGAGTCTGCCACAACGCCTCCGATTTGCTGCTGTAACAACAAAGCACCAGTAGGCAATGTGCAATTGAATGAGCGTGGCTGGGCTCCGGTGAAGTTTTATTTATAAAATTGGTGCTGGATTTGGCCATCTTTGCCAACACCTGCCCTAAAACACAGATTTTCAAACGTGACCGTCCATTAGAATCACTTGGAGGAGGAGGGCGTCATGAATCTTGTTATCCAGAAGGTATTCCACACCAATTAAAGAAGCAGCTCTGTGGTTCAGGTAAAGAATCAATATTTTGAAAAACGCTTCAACTGATTTGAATGTCTATCTGGGAAAGAGAGCCAGATGCTGTAGGATAGAATAGAAAGCCCCAAAAAGAGGGCGTGAGAGGCTCAAGGGAGATTAAGAAGGCTGTCCAGAAGGCTGAATGCGGAAGCCTTTTAAATTGGGATATTCCCCCAAATGACACAGTCACATGGACATTTGAATATTCATATAGGCAGGGTGCACATTTTCATTTTTTATTAACCACATGCTACTGCATTTAAACCACAATATTAAAAATGAGAAACGTCAGGACAAGGGATGGGCCAAATGGCTTTTAATTCTCCAACAGCAAAACCTTGTTCCTACCTTGCCCTGTGTCAGCAACACAATTGTGGTTCAAGTGAATATAAAAGACTTCCATTCCATCTTCTCCCTCCTCCCTAAGGCAAAGGCTTTCTTATCGTGGAGAAACAGTATTCCTCAGACTGTCAGACCACATCCAGGGAGCTGAACAAGAATTACAAAGCCAGGCTAATGGAAGGCACCAGCTGGGAGGGTCCAATTCTTCTGCAGGAGCACTTTCTCCAGCCCCTTCTCTGACCAGAGCCTCCCCAGTGGATGCTGCCGTATAAATGCTGGGAGAGGAGGCCAACGTATTTGCAGGCAAATGAATTAAGTTTCTCTGGCAGCAGAAACTGTCATTGGCTAACTCAAGTGAAAAAAATAAAAAAAATAAAAGGTGGCTGCAAAGACCTGCCGTGGGCCATAGATTAAAAGGAAAAGCTGAAGAATGAAGGACTCAACCCTGGCAGGTCAGGGCCTTCGTACAGGAGCTGTTCACAGGCTCCTCATGGTGCTAAGCTTTGTCTAGTTTCTGCCCTAGAGTCACCTCGTCCAAGATGACAGTTCCAGACAGAGAACACTTGATTGGCTAAGCAAGAGTCATGGGATCTTAATAAATAGTCCCACCTTGAATGACGGTTCCCCAAATCCAACAAGGATTCCATTCCCACGAGAAGGGAGAATGGTAGACTAAGGTACACCAAGGCTTCACGTTCTGAAAGGAGGCTGTCCATGGAGCCACGGGCATTGGGGGCAGGCCTTACAGACCCAGATGCTGGTGTTACAGGTGAGGAATTTGAGGAAGGTCAAATGCAGGATCCAGCAGAAGTAACGCCTGCTGGAGTGTGGTTGGTAGGGTAATAACAAGGATGTAATAATTTATAGTTTTAATTTGAACATTCCACCTAAAATGTCATATGGTGTACTTGAGTGTGATATTGTTATGTTACAGAATTGCTTGCTTATGATTTTATAATAAAGGATTTTTTATACAGGGCCCGGCGTTATTTTTGCCAGACCCTGTATGTTTCCCAAGCCTATTCCTATTCATGTTTAATGTTATTCATGAAAAGTGTACAATTAGGTTAGACTCTAAGCTAGACCCTTCTAGATCGTTCTGCCTGTGGCTGTGAGAGTGTTTTTAATTTCCCTGAAGACTCTATGCATGCATGACGGTTGATCTTTTAAAAATGAAAAACAAGGGTCTCTCCCATTTGCCCAGTGATTCTTATTAAAAGCACCAATTGCTAGGCCCCATTCTCCAGAGATTCTGATTCAGCAGGTCTGGGTTAAGACCCAGGTCACTGCTTTGTTAAATAAGTTCCTATATACGGGGGGGTCTGTACACTGTACTTTAAAAAACAATGTGGTCCCACGTGCAGATGTCTGCAGAGGTGGTGGGGCCGGGGGTGGTATGAGGAGAGCTGCGTGGGTCATACGACATTCAGAAGAGGACCGGAGGTTAAGTTGGAAAGTGTGTGTCCTATGTGTAGGCCAAACAAAACCTATGTGCAGGAGAAATTTTGCTCTCATGGAGTCTATAAGTTGTAAGTCCTGTTAGGGCTTTTACGTGAATTTTACTACTCAGTGAACTTCTAAGAGAGGAGAAACAACTACTATTCCCACCCTCACACACAAATGAGGAGAGAGGTGTACAGTGACCCACCCGAGGCCAAAGGCAATGTGCTGAATTTGAACACAAGTCTTCTAATTTCTAAATTTAGATACTTCAATATACACCCAAGTAATGCACCTCCTGTATTTATTCTGGGATGTGGTTTGCATAAACAACGTTCCTTTCAAATGTGAATATGTCTGTTCAGTCATCAACAGGGTAGGAAAAGAAGCCTTGCTTAAAATATGTAAAAAGCACCCAAAACACGTGGAATCTTTAGGATTTCAGATCGTGACACAAAGCTTGGCACATTATTGTTAAATTACTACCTGCCTCTTTAAGTTTGACTCAGTTTTTATAGTTTTCTATATATTTTTTCTAATAATGTTAACATATATTATTCTCATATCACAGTTGGATGATTTTGAAACACATGCATGTTTGACACAGATTTACGATTCCTTCGCAGAATAAAAGACAAAGTCCCCACAAGAGTTTGAAAGTTAATTATTTATCTTACTCAAAGACAGAATGCTGCTATGACACAGATTAAAACCACACTTTTCAAATAAGGCAGCTATTTCATGTCAGGCTTTGAAAGCGTCGGGCTGAATCCTTCTCCTGGTAATTGGAAATTCTGGACACATCTAACTCAGCACTTCAAACCGTCGCAGAGTTCCTCCACAACATTAGAGTTGGAGAACAGAGATGAGACTGGGTTAGAGGTTAACTGGGTCACATCGGTTTTTCAGCGAACAAAGCGTGGTTCAGGGAACACGCTTTGACTTACCCTACCTTAAAATCTATGTCATAATGAACCAAATTATACAAGGGTTTGCAGTGCCTGGAAGACCTTTTGTGGTTATCAGAACTCATCAAAGGAACAGAGAGAAATAATAGTCCCTTTTGCTGGTAAGAGGACATACTTACGGGTTTAATTAGGTGAAGGTAGGATTAAATATTGACAAAAGTACATTAAAGTAAAATTTAAAGTTGCATAACAAACGAGAGGAGAAGTTACTATCTCTAACATATAAAGAGTGCTTAGAAATCAATAAATAAAGCCAACTACAAAGATGACAAAAGGATAGTGACAATTCACAAAAGAAGAAATCAAATGGCCAATAAACATATAAAAGTCTTACTTTTACTAGAAATATAATAAATGTAAGTGGAATTTGGTCTAATAATTTTGGAAAATAATTTTTTGTATTACATGAAAATTTTAAACTTTACCTGTCAGAATGTTTCATAAATAAAGTACTAGGTATACAAGTCTATATTAAATTATAATAATGCTTATGGTAGTATTTTTAATAATAGGAAGAAACAGACATTCAATAGAAGATTAATTAAATAATCCAAGGTGTATTGATATGATGAAATATTATATATCTATTTCAATAATCATAGTTTCAAAGAATATTGAAACTTTTGGCAAAATAGTGATCATTTAAAAAGGAGAGATACAAAATTGGTATGTGGTATAACCTTAATTTTCTTTATAATATATATTCTGTATTAGTCTGCTCGGGCTGTAATAACCAAATTCTACAGGCCTGAACAACAGAGATTTCTTTTCTCACAGTTCTGGAGGCTGAAGTTCAAGACTCAAGTACAGCAGAACTGGTTTCTGCTGAAGACATCTTCCTGGCTCATAGAAGGCCACCTCCTCGCTTGTGTCCTCACATGCTACCATACTCTTGGTGTCCCTTCCTCTTCTTATAAGGACGCCAGTCCTATTGGACTAAGGCCTCACCTTTATGATCTCATTTAACATTAATCACCCCCTTTATTATCCCCTTTAAGGCCTCTCTCCAAATACAGTCACTTGGGGGTTAGGGATTCAGCATATAAACGTTGGAAGGAGAAGAGCACGATTCAGTCCATAACATGCTGCATACATGTAAAGGAAATCACCAAACAGCTGAGGAGAGACTTGGGATGAGGTTGCAGACAAAGGAGCTCCTGTCCTCACGGAGTCTGGGGCCCAGCATGGACACTCAGAAACATTCTGCTTTATCAGCCTGGAAGCTCTTCGAACCACCCCCCTTTTGGGGTGTGTATGGAGGCTTTATTACATAGGCATGTTTGAGTAAGTCACTGGCCATTGGTGATTGATTCAACCTCCAGCCCCATGTCCCTCCCTGAATCCTGGTAGGAACATTTTCAATCCTCTATTTGTGATTGGTTACCCTGGTAACCAGCCCCTAACTTTAGGTGGGGTCCCAAAGCCACCTCATTACCATAATAAGAAGCAACTTTGTCCTCTCAACACTTAGGAAATTTCAAGGGTTTTAGGAGCCCTGGTGCCAGAAACCAAATATCTATTTCTTACTATAAAACCACATTACAGAGGTGGGCAGAAGCAGGCTCACAGTCATGAGTACACAAAACACAGATTTATTCTCGAATTGTTATTTATTACTGCTTTTTCCATTAGAACAATTGTAAACCTACTTTTGCCCACTCCTGTATCTCAGAAAGCTACTTTGAGAAATGTAAATATCCCACTCTTAGCAAACATTGACCCATTATTTTTAGCTGGTGCTTTGATGATTCTTACCCGAATCAATTATTCCTATGTTGGTTGTCAAATGGCGATTTCACACTTTCATCATTCATTCCATATTGATCGGTTGGCATTCTATTACAAGAAAGAGTTTTTATTTCTCTTTAAGTTATGTATATGTTCATTTGGATCAGTGTTGATCCACAGATTCTTATTTTATTCAACAACATTTAACAGGTTCTAACCTGTTATCTTTCCTTTGATGTTCCTAGGGTCCCCACTGCTCTTCTTTTTCAAAGGTTTGCTCCTCCTGAGGCTTCACTCTCGTCTGTTTGTTAACCTCTTCTCCTGTCACAAGTCCCTCTTTCTCACCCACCACCCTCTTGGTTTTCCGGACCTACCCTCCCTTCCCCACTTCTCTTTGTCTTGGTACTGAGACTGTTTTTCTCCTTTATCCATTGGATGGTACAAAAAGCAGGAAGTTTCTTTTTTATTGCAGTTTTCCCCCCCATTTTCTTGGAGGTACCCCAAACTGCACTTGCCACTAAACAGATCTGGTAGTCTCTGAAGGTGGTACTGCTCTTGATCTAATTATAAAGATGCCAACTGCAGGTAAATGTCTCGGTATTTCCAAGGGTTTATAACTTAGCTATAAAAATTCACTGTAGGCCACAACTTGACATATAATTGCTCAGCCCTGGAGTAAATTCCTTCGACCATTTTCTCTGCAATTCAACAGTACTTAATTTATTGTAGCTTTCATTCTCTAATAAAATATATTCATGAGTTGATACAGATCATGTCCATTGCTAAAGTAATTACTGAGGGTAAATATGAAAACAATACAATTCCACTGGTTCAAGAGTTATAAAGTGAAAAAAGTATCAATCTACTATGATGCTTTCTCTACTATTCTTCCTTTTACCCATAAACTCCCAAATCTATGAGTTGTGGGGAAAAAAAAACTAATGCTAAAAAAAGATACTGTGCTTCTCTGGGGGTGGCTTGTATCCAATATTTGTCCCATTATATGGCTTTAAGTTAATGAAATGCCAAATGATTGCTCAGCTACTCTGTATTTTGAAGTCACTGGAATTTATAGAAGGAAAATACTTAGAAATCTTACTTGGAGGAGACTGGGCAGCTAACTGTGTAGGTATGGACAAATTGTAGGAACACAAATATGCTGTGTGAGAGAAAAGGTTGAATTTAAAAGCAGGAGCCTAGGACTCTAGGCCTAGTTCAGTCACCAACTATCTGAGTAACTTCAGTTCCTTTCTGATCCATTTTTCTCAATTGTAAAAATAAGTCATTTGGGACATAATGACTCCTAAGGTCCCTTCTAACTCTGACATGATCCTCAGATCCATGAAAACAATCGTTCTCCCATTTAGTCTCAGTATGGCAAAGCAAGTCTAACCTCAACTTGGGAATGCTGAGAAAGTGTAGGATTGAAATCATTTCTGCCATAACTGTTAATTTAGTCAACGTAGGGGGAAGAAAGAGAATACTAGGGCCATTTCTGTGGGAAAACTTGTTTATTGATTTGCCTACTTAACATGTTAAAACTCATTCAGTCCATTTGATCAAAGTGATCTCCTGTGAATATCCAGTGTCAAAGGGTTGTCGGAGGTAGAACCATCTTTACAATTGACTGTGCATACTTTTCTCTCTTCCTAGTCCTTTATTATCACGTGTGTGGGAGGAAGGATGCTTTTCCTGGATAGAGGGAAAGTACTGAGGAATCTTTTGTACAAAATCATCCATTGAACCTAGTGCCTTAGAATTAATGGGCACCAGAAGGATATCTATTGAGTTGAATTGCACTGAATCTCAATAGTAGCCCAACTAGTTCCTTGATAGCTTCCTTGTGTTTGCCTCACTGCCTTCTCTTTGTTTTTTCACTTTTTTGAAGCAAGTGTTTAGCACAACTCCTGGCACGTAGCAAGGGCTCCATAAATACTGCTGCTGTCTTCGATTCTGTCACATTTTCATTTGCCTCTACAATCTCTTGACATTCCTGCTCTAACTTCCTTAGAGCATGTCCATTTTATCAGTCTGTCCTATCATACTGTTAGGCACTCAGGTGCTGATCTTACCCGAGATACTATCAGCTCCGGAAAAGCAGCGCACGTGACTCAGCCCTCTGTGACCTGCCCTCCTATGGGCAGAGAAAAAGGCAAATGTCTCCTTTTTTCTCCACGTGAATGATCAGAATTAGTCATATGGCCCCACTGTGGAGAGGGAGGGACTAGTCTTCCTGGGTACCCAAGAGAGAAATAAAACTGCGTGGACAAGGCACAGTGTTGTCTTTGTCCCACAAAGTGTGGTGATGGGGGAGAGGGGTTCAAAAAAATAAAAGATAAAACAGAGACAATATAAATTCCATTCCTTGAAGATGTCTGTGGTATCTTTATGAGGCAGGATAGTAAGAAGCTAGGAAAATTCTTTGACAAGTGGAATGGGGAAACTGAGACAGAGAGCTGAACAAACTGGCCGAGCAATTCACAGCCTGATAATAAATAGCAAGCTCTTGTATTCCTTAACCAAGAACACTTCAGAGAAAATAGTTTGCACATTCCAGACCATGTCAGATAGACCCACCTTGGTCACAACCCATCTCTGGTAACATTCTTTCAAGGGCAGACTGACCAGGGAATGACTGACACTT
The DNA here is from genome assembly GCF_014824575.4 of Sturnira hondurensis. Classification (NCBI taxonomy): domain Eukaryota; kingdom Metazoa; phylum Chordata; class Mammalia; order Chiroptera; family Phyllostomidae; genus Sturnira; species Sturnira hondurensis. The sequence continues at coordinate 8,450,181 of NW_028075269.1, forward strand.
CTATGCACACATTCCAATGAATCAGCATACAGAGGGTATACCTGAAAAGCTGATGAGTATTGTATTGAGATCCTCCTCTCAGAACTCCCCTAAAATTCCCACCTTTGGAAAATAGGTAAAAACCCTCAAGATAAAGCAAGGTAGTGCAGTGTGTTCCTTGCAGTGTGCCAGCACCCCTTCTCTCCTCGTTCCCCCTACTTTCGCTCTCTTTCTCCTAAGCTCCAAGTGTCCCCGGGGAGACTTGCAACCAGGGAGCAGCAGGCAGCAGCAGCTCACCCTGGGCAATTGCCCTGAACCTGTCCCAGGGCCCCCCTTGGCCATTTCTGTCACTGCAATTTTTACTTGCCAGTGAGTCCACACAGCCCCGCGTGGCTCACTTTCCTGTAATGTTGCTAGAGGGTGAAGCAGCACTGCCTAGGCCTCCCCATTGCTGCTTCTGTACTAAGCCCTCTGTTCCTGTCTCCAGCTTTACCAAACACACTCTCAAAATCACCTGGACTCGTGCTGTAAAATCTCTCCTGTGTGAAGAACCCACACACAACAGGCCGGCACCAGACAGACCCGCTCCAGGCTCAGTCCCCTTCCAGTGACACTTAACTTAATGTTTTTCAAACTTCAGACATTGAAGCACCACTTGATATATTTTGCATAAGGTCAGCTATCATTACTGTTTTCTTTATTCAGACATATTTTTTTACTAAATATATTTGTTTAAAAAATAGACTTTTTTCACTTCTGGCCAAGATGGAGGCATAGGTGGAAAACACGGTACCTCCTCACACAACCAAATTTAAGGACAACAAAGATTTAGAAACAAAAACACAACCAGAACAGACAGAAAATTGAATGATATCAAAGTCTGACAATAAACCACACCCAGACCAGTAAGAGGGGTGGAGACGGCGGCCAGCAGGGAGGGGTCTTGGCAGGAAGAGGCGGTGGTTGGCAGAACTGGGTGTGGGGAGGAACCAAGCAAACCCAGTGAGGTGTGCAAGGCGCTTGGCTGACCTTGGACACACATTTGCACAGATAAACCAGGCAAAAAAAAAAAAAAAAAAAAAAAGGGCAGTGAGACAGACCCAGGGCCCCAGCGACAGGAAATGAAGCCTAAAAGCACCAATTGAAAAAACTTGCAGGGGTTAAGATGCCGGGAGTGGCTCCCAGCCTCACAGGAGAGTTTGTGGGAGAGACCCACAGGGTCCTAGAATGTACACAAGCCCACCCACCGGGGAACCAGCACCAGAAGAGCCCAATTTGCTTGTGGGAAGTGGCAGAGGGAACTGAAATCTGAGAGAGGGCTGAACAAGCACCATTATTCTGTCTCTGACCCCGCCCCCACATGCAGCGTCACAACCCAGCTACATGGGTTGTCCCACCCTGGTGAACACCTAAGGCTCCACCCCTCATACATAACAGGTATGACCTGACCAAGATGGCTCAATCAGAAGAACAATCAAAGCCTCAGAGCCAATACTTTTAAGCGACCAAGAGATAACATAACCTACCAGTTGCACAGTTCAAAACACTGGTGACCAAACCAAGATGCTCACAGAACTGGTTGATTTTGGTTGCAAATCAGATGAAAAAATTAAGGCTACACTAAGTGAAATGAAGAAAAATGCACAGGGAACCAACAGGGATGGAAAGAAAACTGGGACTCAAATCAAGGGGGTGGACCAGAAGGAAGAAAGAAACAACCAAACAGAACAAAATGAAGAAACAAGAATTCAAAAAAAATCAGGAAAGGCTTAGGAACCTCCAGAACATCTTTAAATGTTCCAACATCCAAATTATAGGGGTACCAGAAGGGGAAGAGGAAGAGCAACACATGGAAAACTTCTTTAAACAAATAATAAGGAAGAACTTATTAGGAAGAACTTTAAACAAATAATAAGGAAGAACTTCCCCAATCTGGCAAAGGAAATAGACTTCTAGGAAGTCCAGAAAGCTTAGAGAGCCCCAAAGAAGTTGGACCCAAGGAGGAATACACCAAGGCACACCATTACATTACCCAAAATTAAAATGAAGGAGAGAATCCCAGAAGCAGCAAGAAATAACGGGATAGTCACCTACAAAGGAGTTCCCATCAGACTATCAGCTGATTTCTCAAAAGAAACTTTGCAGGCAGGAAGGGGCTGGAGAGAATTATTTGAAATCATGAGAGGTAAGAACCTACATCCAAGATTACTCTATTCAGCAAAGCTTTCATTTAGAATGGAAGGGCAGATTAAGTGCTTCTCAGATAAGGTCAAGTTCAAGGAGTTCATATCACCAAGCCCTTATTATATGAAATGTTAAAGAGACTTATCTAAGGAAAAGAATTTAAAAAATATACAATGAAAGGACAGCAAACTCACAGTTATTCACAAACACACCTGAAACAAAAGCAAACTAAGAGGACAGCTAGATCAGGACTGGAGTCACAGAAATGGAGATCACATGGAGGGTTAGCAACAGGGGAGTGGGAGGAGGAGAAGTGGGGAGAAGGTACAGAGAATAAGTAACACAGACCATAGGTAGAAAATAGACAGGGGGAGGGCAAGAATAGTCTGGGAAATGTAGAAGCTAAAGAACTTATGACACATGATATGAATTAAAGCGTGGGAATGTGGGTGGGACGGGGTGTGCAGGGTGGAGGGGAATGAAGGGGGTAAATGGGACAACTGTAATAGCATAATCAATAAAATATATTTAAAAAAGAAAAAATGGATTTTTTTGGCAATTGTTAGAAAAAGAAAACCAGTATTTTTCTCGTCTGCCTTAAAATAAGTCATGAGTACTAAAATAAATTCACTCATGTCCCACCTAAAATATGTTGTGCATCACTAGTGGGCATTCGACACTTCAGGAAACACTATCCTCGTGCCTCAGAGATGTCCACAGGTACACACATCTTGAATGAGGACTGTTTACTGTTCAGCCCCTCTGTTAAGGAAATATTTACCAGGGAACATGTTCAATCAGGGAAGATGACGCTTCCTAAAATAATATCTTTCTTTGATTCCCTCTTACTCTCTTCCCTCTTTTAGCCTTATTTTCTATCTTTATTTCTTCTTTCATTTCTTTCTTCCCTTCCCACCCACTCCCTTTTCTTCTTTCTTTCTTACTCTGTTAGATTCTGAAGATGATAGCTAGAGCAAGATCTTGGGAGAAACAGGGCTTTTATTGCCTCCTCACAGTACTTTTCCTGAGCTATGCTGAATTCTGATCATTAGGGCCACATCCCAAGAGAATCTAGAAGTCCTGCCCAATTAAATGCCCTTTTAAGCTCCTGGGTGACCCCACCACACCCCCTCCCACCCCACAGCCGCCCCTCTGTGCCCCTCGTCACTGTCCAGAGAGTACCGTCCTCAGTGTGCGGGGCTCCCCATCACCATCTGTGACCCCACTCTGCAGAACTGAGAGAATGGCAAAATGCTTTGTCTCGGACCGTGAGCATTAGCAGTGGCAGAGGTGGTTGAGGCCCTCGAGCGGTAGGTCAGCTTGTGCCTGTCAGCCTCAGCCAGAGGGCTGCAAAGCTGGTGGTTGCGTTTACCTGCCCCCAATTATGCTGAAGCAGGAGGAAACCTTTCTCACGCGGTCTGGATTCAGTACAGAGATCAAAACCCCTCCATGAGAGTGCCGGTGAACACAGTTCATTTTCCTATCGACAGACTTTTACATCTATCCAGTAAATTTTATCTGAACCCTCTAACTCTAGTAAAATACAGCAATGTGCAATAAATTTCACTTTATGGGTTTTACAGTTTGAAAACAGCTTCAGGGCAGTCTGGTTACCGAGGGAACACAATTGGAGCAGTCTCCAAGGCTTGGTGCTTCCCCTCGGGGAGCTCTGGAGATGACCCCGTGCCCAGTCCACTAAATGCCCAGTCCACTCAGGTAAGGCATTGCCTCCCTCCTTAAACATTATTTAAGGCATGGTATAAGCCCTGTGCCTGTACCTGCAAAGCTGGCTTTAAACACTGAAGAAAAAAGCAATTAAATTACTAAGCAAAGGGCTGCTAGCTTCCCTGGGCAAAGAGCAAAGGAGCTTCATTAAAGAGAGGGATTAAGTCACTGACTTATTACAGTATAGCTGGTGCCCCAGGAAGTCCCTAGGCATTTTTGTCTCGTTGCAGGGTAGGGGGAGTTGCACTGGGAGCAAATCAAATGACATTCTTTAAGGGAAATTCTTCCAACTGCCCCCCAATCAAAAATATTTCTGCAGTTTACCCAGAGGCAAGCTTTCTTATTTCAACGGGCATTTAATTGACTGTTTCCCTTGACTTTATAAATAGTTAAGACTTGAGAAATTCTCTGACCCTAATGAGGCCTGGTCACCATGCTTCACACAGGACCTCCTTCCTCCTTGGCAGACACCAACTATCAAATTCTGATTCCTGCTATCCTTCCTCTCTCATCCATTAGGATTCAAGTTCAATGGTTATGATGGAGCCACCGGTGAAAGTCTTTTTCCTTCACAGAGTCATGGTTAGAAGTACTTTGTCTGCTACCTTGTTCCCTTCTCACAAGGAGCACACGAGGTAGAGCTTTCAGTCCAGTCCCTTTTACAGATAAGGATGCTAAGGCAGAGGCTGGTTCGGTAATTTGCCCACGACAAAGCCAGCAGGTAGGAAAGCCCACATGAGACCCGGGTATTCTTGCTCTCACCTCAGGGTCTGCCCCTGAAGCTGTACTTTCTGCTGGAGGCACCTGGGGTGGTGGGACACAGTCCCCCCCGGGTGAGGCACCCATTTGCATGAATGGGTGAGTCAGAGAGCTTTTGCTGTGTCCTGAGGAAGAGTTGTTTTTGAAGAGTAAAAGAAGTCTGAGGGAAAAAAGGAAAAAGAAGAAATGTGTCCAAATGAATGCTTCACATGTTTTAGACTAGAAGAGGTAAGGTGAGAATCTAAAGGTCCTGGTTTCATGAAAGATTGGGACATTTAGTGCTTTGGGAACCACATGATTTAGTTAAACAGGGTTGGGGGTGGTGAGCAGGGAACAGAGTTGAGGATAGTGAAGGCACATTCCCTCCACAGCACGGCCAGTCCCCTCCAGCCACAGACCATAGGCTTCCCCATGAGAAAGCATCAGCAGAAGCAGTTTGGAAGCAAATGGCTTAAGTGGCCTACAGGCATTCTCAACCACCCATTCCAGAGAGGTCTTCGGCCCCACCTGCCTCCCATTCTACGTCTTCCAACCCAGCCCTGTTTCACATTCCTTGGTGCCATTGGTCCCTGCTGGATGGAAACATACTGATCTTGTTCTCTCCTCTTCTCTCACTAGAACTCTGTGAAAGCAGGAAGCTTATTTGTCTTGCTCATTGATCCCCAGTGCCTGGCACATATTCAGACATAAATATTTGTTGAGAAAATGAATAAAATACTCAGAAAGCCAAAGCAGAAACCTACTGGAACCAGTTTGTTCCGATGTGGAAAGGGGATTTACCTGTAACTCCCCAAAAGAACTCAGAGTTGTTTGATTGGAGTGGGGGTGGAGGTTGAATGTACCGAGACACAGTTAGAGACCAAGAGGCATCCTAATTTGGGCAGGTAAAGTCTTGGACAGTTTACTACAAACATCATCTCAATATAATTACAGGCTGTGTGGTCACCATTTCATCTTGGCAATGAGAAAACAAAGGCTCATAACAATTAAGTAAATTGTCCCTGGTCCTACAGCCAATACGCGGAAGAACGGGCATTTGACGCCCCACCCAGCTGTTTCTACAGGTCATGCTATTTTCACTATACCACGCCGGTTAACATCCACCACGTGGGCCTGGCTCCCACTCATGGGGGGTATGGAGGGGAACAGACAACGTGAACATAAATCTCTCAGAACAACGTCTGCGGTTCGTTTTTTGTTCCAACAGTACTACGTGGGGCACCAACAAAAAACAAAAGCAGATATGGCCAGAGATTGTGGCCTTTGTCTGCCAAGGCACAGCCAGAAGCAAAGGGAGATCTCTTTGATGTAGGTGATCTAAAATGACCTCCTCGTGGTCAGCTTGGGACACAGAAATGTTGTAAACTGCTGTTACACAAAAGGGACACTGAGCTCTCAGATTGCACAGCCCATGTAATTCCAGGTACTAGAGCGTGCGAGTGATAAGGTCACTCAGAAAGAGGCGGCGGTGCTGACCACGTGCCGTCTTCTTGCTTAAGACTCTCTTCGTTTTGCTGTGATTGACAGTTCAAGGATTTGCCCAGTTGTCACTGTCTTTGAAATATCTTTTCAAACATCACTGGTGTAGTCTTTGTCCCACCCTTTGTTCCCTCTCAACTCCTGTGGGAACTCCAAACCTTCTTTTACCGGGTGCAAAGATGGTCAGTGCTTGTAACTAAATAAAACATGCTTTATCGCCAATTCAATTTCAGCAATGGAGAATGAAGTGACTTTGAAAAGAAAACCAAATAAAATGAATTTAAGAACATCCCCAAAAGTGTACAGAGCTAAGATTAAAATGAAATATTTGTGTTTTTTTTTTGCTGAGAATAATTCATTTCTGTAAATCATTCTTAGGAAAATAATATTAAGCACAGAAAAAGTGTGATGCACACATCTCTTTACTGAAACAGTATGTAGGATGTTAAAACACTGGAAATACTGTAAACATCTATAATAGGTTAAAAAGGTAAGTTGCAGCAATAACTAAGTTGTATAACTTAGGTAAAAAGGTAACCTTACCTTAGGTTAAAAAGGTAAGTTGTAGCAATAACTAAGTTGTATAACTTAGGTAAAAAGGTAACCTTACCTTAGGTTAAAAAGGTAAGTTGTGGCAATAACTAAGTTGTATAACTACTAGTTGTATAACTACTTATAACTAAGTTGTAGTTATATCCACATAGGGGATTACAAGAAGTTAAAATGTAGCAGTTAAAAGATTATGAAATGACATAATACAATAAGGGATTGTCCATGCTTTAATGTTAAATTGAAAAAAAAAAAAAAACAAAAGTGAAAACTTGGTATCAGAGTAGCTACAGTGGCCCTTGCCTTATCCATGGGGAATATGTTTGAAGACACCAAAGTGGATGCCTGAAACCATGGAAAATACTGAATCCTATATACACCGTGTTTTCCCCCTATATAGGCCTACCTTTTCATTTAAACAAATAATTTGGCAGCTTCCCTTTGCATATTTAAATTGCTAGCATCGTGACTCTTGCACTCTAGGGTCATCATTAAGTAAAGGAAGAGTGCTTGAACACAAGCACTGTGAGACCAAGAGCTGACCTGATAGCTGGTAAGCTACTAAGTGACTAACAGCATGGACACACTGGACAAAGGAATGATTCATGTGTTGGGTAGGACGAGGAACGTAGGCAGCTCTGGGTGCTGAGAGTGGACCTCAGCTAACAGCCAGCTAGGAAACAAGGACTTCAGCCAATGACCTCAAGGACAGAATTCTGTCAACAATGTGAATAAGCTTAGGAGTCGATTTTTGCTCAGAGTTTCCAAACAGCAGCCCATTGATTTCAACTGGTGAGACTAAGCCACAGAGCCAGCCATGCTGTGCTAGGCTTCTGACCTACCTGACAAATGCATGTTGCTGTAAGCCACTAAATTATGGTGACAAATCCTTTACACAGGTTTAATACTAAGTTAGAGAAGAAATAGTGGTCATAGTACTAATGTAGATAACATTTAGAGTGTCCGTCTTGTGTTAGCATTATGTTAAACTTTATCTGCATTCTCTCATGTAATGCCTACAATGATCATTTTAAGATTAACCAACTTCCAGCCAGGATGGAGGCATAGGTAGACACACTGTGCCTCCTCGAACAACCAAAAGAAGGACAACAACCAATTTAAAAACAACCAGAACTAGCAGAAAATTGAACTGTATGGAAGTCTGACAACCAAGGTGTTAAAGAAGAAATACTCACCCAGACTGGCAGGATGGGTGGAAATGGCGGCCAGGCAGAGAGGACTCACAGCAAGACAGTGGCTGGAGGACAGGCAAGGCAGCAGATTGCAGACTGGGTGGTTCCAAACTCGCGTGCAGATAAACCAGGAAAAACAACTAGGGGGAGAGACAGACCACACAGCCCAGGGCTCCAGCAGCAGGAAATAAAGCCTCAAAGTCCCTCACTGAAAACACCTGTGGGGGTTGAGGTGGTGGGAGAAACTCTTAGCCTCACAGGAGAATTTGTAGGAGAGACCTACAGGGTCTTAGAAATGTACACAAACCCACCCACCTGGGAATCAGCACCAGAAAGGACCAGTTTGATTGTGGATAGCTGAGGAAGTGACTGAAAACCATCAGAGAGGGGAGTAAGTGGCACTGTTCCTTCTTGGACCCCTCCCTCACATAGAGCACAACATAGCCCTGTGGGTTGCCCCGCCCTGGTCAACACCTAAGGCTCCACCCCTTACTACAAAACAGATGCTCTGAGACAAAAAAAAAAAAAAAAAAAGGCCCAAATGAAAGAACAGATCAAAGCTCCAGAAAAAACACAACTAAGCAATGAAGAGATAGCCAATCTATCAGATGCATAGTTCAAAACACTGGTAATCAGGATGCTCACAGAATTGGTTAAATTTGGTTGCAAATTAGATGAAAAAGTGAAGGCTATGAAAAGTGACATAAAGGAAAATGTACAGGGAACTAATAGTGAAGGGAAAGAAACTGGGACTTAAATCAATGGTTTGGAGCAGGAGTAAAAAAGAGACATTCAACCGTAACAGAATGAAGAAACAAGAATTCAAAAAAAATGAAGAGAGGCTTAGGAACTTCCAGGACATCTTTAAATGTTCCAACATCCGAATCATAGGGGTACCAGAAGAAGAAGAGGAAGAGCAAGAAATTGAAAACTTATTTGAAAAAATAATGAAGGAGAACTTCCCCAAACTGGCAAAGGAAATAAACTTCCAGGAAGTCCAGGAAGCTCAGAGAGTCCTAAAGAAGTTGGACCCAAGGAGGAATACATCATCATTACATTAACCAAGTTTAAAGTTAAGGAGAGACTCTTGAAAGCAGCAAGAGAGAAGGAGAGGGTTACCCACAAAGGAGTGCCCATAAGACTATAGCTGATTTCTCAAAAGAAATGTTACAGGCAAGAAGGGGCTGGATAGAGGTACTTAAAGTTATTAAAGGCAAGGACCTACATCTTAGATTACTCTATCCAGCAAAGCTTTCACTTAGAATGGAAGGGCAGATAAAGTGCTTCCTAGATAAGGTCAAGTTAAAGGAGTTCATCATCACCAAGCCCTTATTGTACAAAATGTTAAAGGAACGTATCTAAGAAAAGGAAGATAAAAAATATGAACAGTAAAATGACAAGAAACTCACAGTTACTAACAACTGAACCTAAAACAAAAACAAACTAAGCAAACAAGTAGAACAGGAACAGCATCACAGAAATGGAGATCACATGGAGGGTTACAGTGGGGAGGGGAGAGAGCAGGGACAGGTACAGAGAATAAGTAGCATACACGGTAAGTAGAAGATAGACAGGGGTAGGTTAAGAATAGTATAGGAAATAGAGAACCCAAAGAACTTATATGTGTGACCCATGGGCAGGAATTAAGGTGGGGAAATGATGGTGGGAGAGGGTGTACAGGGCAGAGGGGAATAAAGGGGAGGCAAAAATGGGACAACTATAATAGCATAATCAGTAAAATACACTTAAAAATATCATTTTAAGACAGGAATTTGCAGATGAGGAAGCCGAGGCTTTGGGAATGACAGAAACCTGTAAATCTTCATATATGAACTAAAAATCAGGTCTGATTCTAAGCTCATTTGCCTGGTGGTAAGTTAAAGATGGTGTGACAATTAACGAACAGAAACCTCATTTAAAGTGGAGTGGGGAGGATAGAAGAGAAAGCTCTCGTGCCTTTCCCTCATCCCACACTAGTGACCCCAACAGGAAGACGTGGACCTTGCGTCTCAGGAAACGGTACCATCGCTACTTCAGCGGGAGGAAGAAAAGACTCCTCAGGCCAGGGAACAGCTCAGCCAATGGGGACTGCCTCAACTCAGCCAATGGAAAGTCACTACGCTCTGAACTTTCAGCTTCCTCCAAAGGACTCTTCCTTGCCAACAACCCCTCCCAAGTCTGAAAAAGATCCTCCTTTCCTTTGTTCCCTGGACTGGCTCGAGGTTTGCCACTAGACTGCATATCCTGAATTGCCATGTGTGTTGTCCCCAAATAAATGTTCTCCATTTTGCTGGAGAAATATCTGGTTATTTGTAAAAGGTCAACAATGGTGTTCAAAGAGTTCACTGTTCTTTTTCTGTGCTGTATACTCAGATATCCTGATAAACATGGGAAACTGAATGAAATATATAAAGCAGATGGCAAAAATTTAAAAATTCAAAGTGGGGTTGATGTGAAGTGAAATTTGGCAACCATTTTGCAGAAAATTTTTAAAATTTATTTTCCTTAGAAGAATGGATAATTTGGTTGCTTAAATTAAAGCGCTATCTAGGCTTGGTTCACTATTTTCAACTATTTTTTATTTGTGGGATTTCAAAATAATCAGAGAAGTTCATTTGACGAGTGTTAGGAGTCCATCACTTAACTATAGACTATTAAGAGGGACCTAATAACCTGATTCTCTTTATTACATTGTGTTAGTGTAAAATCGGGTTTTGAAAGCCAAGAAGTACATTCTGTAGGAAAAAGTAGCTCGTGCCCATATAAGAGCCATTACAAATTATCATCCACTACTGACTGCCCAATGAGTTAAAGGATTACATGTCCCAGAAGAACTAAATGAAAGGAGCTTCCATGAGCAGCACTGTCCAGTAAAAACAGAATGCAAGATACATATGTAATTATACATTTTCTAGTAGGCACATTTAGAGAAGCAGCGAGAGGTGAAATTAACTTTAGTACAGTATTTTATTTAACCTGATACATCCAAAGTGCTATGATTTCAACATGTTGTTAATATATACATTTTTAATGAGATGTTTTGCATCCTTTTCACACTAAGTCTTCAAAATCCAGTGTGTATCCTATGCTTACACAGTATTTCAATTCAAACTAGTCACACGTAAGGGCTCAGTAGACACACGTGGCTACTGGCTGTCATGGTATTGAACAGCATGCATCCTCCTTGTGACTGACATTATACACACAGAAGCAGAAGTCAAAACTGATTCCAGGGATGAAGATCTTACTTGTTCTATGTAGAAAGCATAGATATGCATATAGTGCACAAAAAGATATACGGTTTATCTGTGGTACTAAAACTTCCTGGAGAAGGTGTTATTAGCATTCTCCAGAGAAACAATGGGGTATGTACATATCTTGAGGTCTGACCCTTCCAGACTGAAAGGATAAAATATAGAAGAGCAACCGAAGCTTTGCAGCGGAGCACAAAGGTCAAGTACACAACCCCTGGAGCTGTGCTACCTCACTTGGTAGCCACTATGCATAGGTGGCAATTTAAATGTAAGTTAATTCAAATAAAATGAAATTAGTAGTAAATGTGGCTCTAGCCATACATCAAGTACTCCACAGCTATGTACAGCTAGTAGCCACTGTATTAGAAAATGCAGTACAGAGAAGGGTCATCATTGGTGGAAAGGTCTACTGAGACATGCTATTTGCACAACATTGCACAAGTTGCTCTACCTGTCTTTGTCTCTGTCTCCTCAGTTGTAGCGTGAGAGCACGATACAGCGCCTGTTTCAGAACGTGCTGTGAGAAGTACATGACTGATGTGCGCACAGCAGCTAGCAGAGTGCCTAGGGGATAATTAAATATTTCATAAATGGTAACTGTTATTTCAGTTAATACCTGTCCGTTGAGGTGGGGATCTTTGTAAGTTAGTATGTCTATATCACTTGATCTGGAAAAAAGAAAGATAGGAAATGGTCACTCAAATAACTTATTTTTGCACCTCAAGTCATCTTGAAATACTCTCAGTCATTAAAGATCAGAGTTGCTCTTGGTCACTCCATTTTCATAGTATTTAAAATACGATTCTTATTTTGGATTGTTCCTGTGACAGAAGACTCACCCTCGTCAAGATTTTAATGAATGCCTCCAACACCGATCTACTATAATTTCATCAGTATCATAATTCAGGTGTAATAATGCCAAGAAATCAAGTTGGGAGGATCAGCAGTGTCCAGTCACTCACACAGGGGCGGCTCCAGAGCTGACAAGGCCCCTGGCAAATGTTATGTGGGAGGTGGATTGCACTTTTTCTTTCAGAATTTCCCATTTAGGTTGTTTTATACCATCTAATTCTGATCAGATTTTCTCATTTGTGTTGTTTTATACCACAGGTGGCAAGCACAAGGCCCACGGGCCAAATCCAGCCCTCCGCGTTGTTTTATCCAGCCCAACACCTTGTTCCTACCCTTTGGCAGCACCAAGCTCCTTGCCCCTAGTTAAGGAGTAGTTGCATTCATACAGTCCTCAAATGACATTCAGCCCTTTGAAGGCAACCACAAGGCTGATGTGGCCCCTGGTGAAAACGAGTCTGACACCCTGGTTTTATACCACTCATTTCCAATCTGCGGGCTTTGTCTCATTTTTTCCCTTCAGCCACTTTGGGTACAAGCCTTGTGACACTCCCTTTCACTTGGTGTATATTTCTCATAAACTAAGACATCAATTAATATGCCAGTTTGGTGCCTGCATGTAGAGAGTTGGTGAAAACACAAATGTCTTCTGATTGGGACATTGCTGGCTTTCGATCAGCTGAGTTCACGTACAGTCCGATTTTTTAAAAGGCTCCCAGGGGTGCTATCTCAGGACAGTGCGTGAAGCGTGAGTGTGGGTGATGCTCTAGCAGCGAGGAAAGTTGCCCCACTTTCACACTCTATGTGGTCCCGATATAATTTTTGTTTGTTTAAAATAAAGGTCTGACACTATTTAGGATTTTACAAGAGCAATGTGGCAAAATGCAATGTCTCATTAAGCAGTGGTTGCAAATCAGAATGTACATGAGTTATTCAAAACAGGGGTGGAGGAAGCTGATGGGCCGTGAGTCTCCCCTCTGCTTGTTTCTGGCCCGGAGAGTGCTTACTGAGTACAGCTTGGGCTGCTAGCCCAGTTAGACTGTGGATTTAGGTAAACCCTCTCACTTATGCTCCCCTACGTGTCTGTGGAGTTTGATGGATTTTGGTGATTTCCAAGCTTTTTTTTCTTAAATGTAACCTTATGTGGGACATCAATGTATATTTAAAGAAGATAAAAGTGAAACTGTTCTGGTTAAAAGAAAGATGGGTCCCCTTTCTCCTCTCCACCCAACAACCACCTACTTATCAAATATGTCCTAAATCCCTCTCATATTAAAATTTTGGAGCTTAAGATAATTCTGAGCCCTGCCATTAAATATTCTTGTGTGACATCATTGAGAAAATATGCAGAACCCAGAGTTTCATAGAATATTGTACAGAATTAGAATTGAAGGGAACTGAGAGTAGAAGGAGCCATTCAACTTACTTCGTAGAAACACTCTGTTACCATGATTGGGTCATCGTTTTAAAAAAGAAGCTAGAAAAGTGAAACCGAGAGAAGTGAGTTTGAGTCTTGATCTGCCCTCATCAGTGGAGTATTTTTCGGCACACTGTTTAAACTTTAAGCTCCATGTGCTTTGATTTTTTCATCTGGGAAAGGACTGGGACAAATAGACTCTTGTAACCACGGATGAAGTTCTCCAAAACTGCAATTCTAAATCTAGGCACACAAGGGAATCCAACTTGGGTGGGTGTGTGGTACAAATACAAGTTGAATACTGGCTATTTTATGTGGTTCCATTCAATAGTACCTAGAGGGATCCAGATACTATGCATACACATACACATTACATTACATTACGTTGCATTACCCCAATATGAGCCTATCATATAGGACACAGTAGAAAAACAATTTAAGGAGAGAAGAAAGGGAAATTATAGAAAATGGATTTTGAATCATGTGTGTATCAGTAAGTTTTGGGGGGAATAAAAAGGTCTGGAAACAGTACATAACCTGTCTGAGACAGGGCCTCCCCAAGTCACCTTCTCCGTGGTGTATATGACAAGCCAAGGAATGGTAACAGGAGCCTGTGTTAATTCTGTCTGAAAACACCATCTGGTTTTAAGCACTTATCTAGGCCATGGATGTCACAGCCTAGACGTGGTCACCATGCTATGCAAAGGTCAAAGAGGGGTCTAATTACATGCCCCAGTACTTAAAGGGCAGATTCACCAGAGCGTGAACATAATCGCTCAGGCCAAACAAGACCCATTTATAATTTTAATTATCAGTGAATCAGACAACTCTATCAAATACCAATTATTTGGCTGTTGCTGAAAATAACTGTCTTGTCTTGTTAGTCTCCAGCATAACCCCTTGAGGGATGCAGAAATGTTCCTTTTAATGTAAATATTTGTTAATATCCATCAGGCAGAATTAGACTCCTTTAACGACTTGAGTATGGGTGGTTTATTTCACTCACTGCTTAAAAACTCCCAGTAGAGGGAGAATGTCGTAGAAAGGCTGGTCGCATTGCACCTCGTGACCCTCCGGAGAGATCTGCCGGGACACCACGCAAGCTCCATTCTAGAAGCTCACATTTTGTTTTTATTTAAAGAAAGAGTTGGCCTCACGATTCTGTAAAAAAATTTTCGGGGTCTTATCTATCCTTATGACTCAGTGACAAGTGTTTTCGCGTCTGTGCACCTGGGACACACAGCAGAAAAGAAGGAACCTGTCCCCAGGATTTCACGGCCTACATTACCTCCACGTTTAGAGAAAGGAGTCCTACCTGCTAAAGAAAAATTTAGCTTCGGGCTACAAGTGGTTTATGTTTCTTCAATGTCAGAATTACATTTGGCATAAAGGGTCCAAGAAATAATAGTCCACAAATGATTCAGTTTAACTTTGAGCAGTGGTTACCCTGAACATTTCCTTCAATGAGCCATACAAAATGGCAGATTGAGTAACTAGAGTATCAGTGACTTCATAGGTTCCAACCTAATGGCATCTGGGAGGAAAAAAAGAGATGCCAATATCCAGACTGTCCCAGTCTTTACAAACTAATTGTATCTTGAGAATGAATAGCTTTGAGGAAATAGTTCTGCACCATGTCCAGGGCTGTCAGATGAGACCCGCCCCCCGTCCACGGGCTCTCAAAGATGGGTATGAACTCCACGTTCTTTCTGCATGCTGCTGTCATCATTTCTTCCCTTTGCTTTTACCTACAGCAATTAAGATGCAAGTAACATGTTATCTGCAAGGCTTTGATATTTCCATTTCATTTGCAACTTCAGCGCTCCTCAGTCATTTTTGACACTCTTATAATTTTTATCTGCAATTATGCCTTCATTATCTTCCTTCCCGATATTTTAGATGTCCAATAAGCCTCTCAATTTCCTTAATTAACAAGTAACCTTCCTTCTTCATGCTGAAGGCTATTTTTATTCCTACAATATTTATTACTAATTGGCGCACACACACACTTTTCTACTTATAATAATTTCTCTGGCCTGCCCTTTATTTACCCTCTGATTCTCTCTTCTAGAAATGTTTCATCCTCCCTGGTAATACTTGGAAGTAGTTCTTGGGCGTGGCAAAAGCACCATCCATTTTCCCTGAACATTCGAGATCTTCCTCTTCACTTACAAATAATACTTTATGATTCTGGAATGGTTACCCACCCCCAAGCTCCCACTGGCCTTTTGTGTTTTCAAAGAAATATGAAAGCTCTGTAACCAGACCTTTAAGTTCTTTCTATATGCTGTTAATTGGTTTTGCTGTTATTTCATTTACCATTTCAATATTCTGCGCTTTTCATTCTGGCCTTGGAACAAAGAATGTGGAGCAGTATCAATGACACTACTACCCTGTACGTTTGGAGTGTGTCACAGGAACGTCCTCAATTACAAGTTCACCTTGTCAATCCCTGCTTCCTACAAGCAGAAACTGGACTTCTGCTTGGTAATTATACATAGTCAGAAATTCAGAAGAGATCAACATGTTGACTGTGAGTGATCAGAACAAGCCCTTTTAGGAATCATAAAACTATCTTTAAAATATATGTTTTATTAAACCAGAAATACATGTCAACTGCAGATAATACACATAAGGAAATAAGAAGGAAATGTGAATTACCCCCACACAGAGCTAACTACTACTCTTGAATGCTTCTAATCACTTTATCTTTGCATCCCTCTCTTTACTTTTCTACTTTATGATTTATATTTTTCTCTCCTGAAGGTTTAGTATTTTCTCAAGAGGTATACGATGGGTTTTTTTTTTTTACTTTTCTTTCATCTAACAAGTCTAATTTTTAATTTATCTATTCCTCAAGAGCAACTTTCTCAACTTCGCTGACTATCTCCACCTTCCTTTCAGCTAAATGAGATTCTCTCCTTGGCTTAGTCTCCTCTAGTCTTCACTACACAACCCTGACTCCTTGGGAACTCAACTTCTTCCTTATTTAGACGAAAGTTTTCCCTTCGCACAATGCAATGAGATACCGTTAAGTCAGAGATTTAAAACGATCTCCTGTACCTGGGACAGAAATAAAGGGAATCTGATGATTATGCTGAAGTATTTGCTCTGCGAGTCAAGTGTTTGCCCCCAAAGCTGTGTGATTGGAAAATCTAGCAGGCATGAGACCAGTGAAAGAACACTTGAACTAAAAGTGTATTGTCCTAAAGTGCACATTTTTATTTAATTCAGGGGAAAGCAGAATGAATCATAATAGGTCAATAATAATGACTTACAGCTTCCTTCGTATGGCACATTTACAATAAAGGGTAATTTACCATTAAAGAGAGGCATATTTCTTTTTGCACATGTGCAAGAGAAATTCGCATTAAGTCGTACTGAGAAAGAACAGGTTTTCCATGCCTACATTTAGGATTTGTATTCAGTTATTCAGGCTTAGAATACCATATGCAAGCCACTTTCTCTCAGCTTACCCCCTCCCCATTCCCATTTAGAAAATACAGGAAGGATTAAAATGTAACCATTTATGACATCATTCCAACTGTATGCTGATGGACTGCAGATCCATTCAGTGGAGCCATTTGGAAAATATTTCATGTTCCAGTCATTAGACTTGCTAAATGAGTTCAGACTCGGAACTCTATGGGTTGAGAAAGGGAAAGGTAATATCTGTAGGTGACTGTATATAAATAGATGTAATGTGTGCATATCATCCAGGCTCCTAACTATCACCTTGAGGTTTTACTACATTTTGTGCCTGCTTTCCTTCCTTTTTCCTTCCTTCCCTTTCTTCCTCCCTTCCTTCCTGTTCCTGCCTTCCTTTTCTCGTTCTCTCTTTCTTACCATAAAATCATTCTGATGCTTTACTTGAAGCATAGATAGATTGTGTTCATTGACAAATATATATAGGCTATTATTGTTTACACCAATAAATAAGGATCTCAGATCCGGACTCGTATTTGGAAACGTGGAAAGTGTTTGATGCTACTTTGCTTGCTAGCTAACCCCACCTTTCTTCTCCAGGAAATTAAGGATCAAGATAGAACAGAAAATAAAAATTCAATTCTGAAAGGTCAGTCTCTCTATCTACCTTTTAAATATTTGGCTAAAACCCTCCTCCATCTCAGTTGCCAGATTAAATTACAGGGAACATCCTAACACTTTAAAACCTGCATATTCTATTTCTGTGGTCTATGAACTGGCTCACAATAACTTGATTAGAGAAAAGTCTTGAGTAATTGGATGAAGCCGGGCTCGGAAGATTTGCCCAATAATCAATGAAATCTAGGGGTCCTAGCTCTGCTGGCTCCGGGCTGCTTTTCTATCCACCCAAATGGCCTTTGCGGAGTTGAAGCTTCAGAGAACGAATATCAAATCCTCAACACTGAGCTAATTCCATAAGCTTTTTGAAAGTAGATTGAATTTAACAGGGCTGTGCTTTTGGAAATGAATGGTTGATATAAATCAGAGGTAGTGGAAAGGTAACGTTTATCTGATTTGATTTAGCAGCAATCTGGTCCAGATGGCAACGCGGAATTTAAAGATATTGAAATATACGGTTGCAGCTGGAGACTGTATAAACCTAAATATAAATAATTCAGATGTGTTTATGCATTTAACAATGTCAGTTTTAAATATAGATAAGAGCCAAGACTTTAGGCTAGCATATGAAAACGGGAAGATGACTAAATGCAGGTGCTCTTATGTATGTGACCATATTTCAATGCCTAATTTAAACTCCCATCTGCAAATGCAGGTAGAATGTATCAGATGTACCTGTCTGGCCTAAGAGACTGAAGCACAAATTAGCATTAGGTTAAATTGGTATATCAGAAACAAGAGGTCTGATGAAAAACAAAAGCAATTAGGAGACACACCTGACTGAATATGACTCAGAAAGAAACAACCTATCTAACCATTCTAGAATAAGAGACCTATCTTTTTTTAAAAAAAAAATGAGAAAAAGGAAAGATGGCATTATGTCAGCTTGAGCCATCAAAGGACAGCAGATGGAAAAAAATCCTGTGGGGCCAGAGCATTGAGAAGAGTCTCTAGTGCATATCACTCTGTTCATTTATTTACCTTTCATAAAGGACCCCGAGTTTAAAAACCTGAATTCAAATTCTGCATGTCCCTCCAGAGCTCTCTGGCTATGGGTCAAGTGCATACCGTATGTAATAACCCACATCTCCCAGGGAGCTATGAGGTCTTATTAATCAAGGATGGTGAACGCCTGAGCCTGCTGGTTAGTTTCTTTCCCTGTGCTGGTCATTTCTTTCTTCTTCTTTCTTTTTAATTTTCTCTTTCAATGTGTTATCTCAGTGGGTTGATCCAGGGGCCATGGTTGGACTGAGACTTTGTAGGAACGAATATAGGTGTTCCTGAGATTCAGAGAGATGGTGATTTTTGCCACTTGTGCCAACACCGGATCCTCTCTGCTCTTAAATCAATCCTACACAACAACACATCTTCAAGGACAACTCTGTACATGTAACTTTGCACTCTACCTCCTCATGCCTCTCCCTTAACCTGGGCCTACTGAGAGGCCACTCAAAATGATGGATACTTGGAAAGATCTTAAACTTGAAGATGGGAAAAAAGTGATGACCACAGAGAATATTATATATGAAGACTTGAAATGTGTAAATGATCTGTGCAAAGGTAAGGGTAATGATTAGGAAATAAGACCTTACGGATGATTCTAGGTCTTGCGGTAGTTCTCATTAAAATCAAATCTAGAATCAAAGACCTTATTTGAATATAGACAATCTTCTTAGGAGATTAAGTGACTTGTCAGAGTTCGTGGAGTTAATTACAGGTCGTCTTGGAGAAAAGGTTCCCCGCTCATTCCGTCTCCACAGGAAAAATGGGTGAAGGAGCTCACAAAAGTCAGGGAGAAAACAAGATTGACCTGGAAGATTTACATAAATGGAAACAAGTCAAAGGGAGAATGCTGAAACCTTGGCATTCTTCCTCAGATGGATCAACCTCATCATTTTTCCTGGAGTCTATTTTAGGAGAAAAAGCAAGGAAAAAAACCCAACTTTTTCTGGAGGGAAGAGGTAGTAGGGAGAATTGGATAAGAGGTGCTTTCAACCTGTCTCGGGTGCTTGAAATAATTATAAAATATTTTCCTCCAGAGACATGTGGTTTGATTTTGTTAGAAATATTCTTGTAATGTCAGTCCTCTTCTTACCTGGCCACCATGAGTGGTTCATAGTCTTGGCTTACTCCTGAAGCCGACGCCAATCTCACCAGCTAACAGAAGGATTTTATGTTCTTTTTGGTACCCCACACTACAAGGCAGTGCCAACGAGTCATAGGTGTACATCAGACATGGCTTGCGATGCATTACGGAAGCTCATAGCATCTGCTCTGCACTTATGGTCCATTGTGCTGCACTCTGTAGTAACTACCCATTTATGCGCTAGTTTTTCCTACTCTACTCTGAATGGGAAGGAGAAAAAAGACTCTTGTTTGTCCATCTTTGTATTCTAAGCCCCGAATACAGAATTTGAAACAAGAAAGCCAAGCTCTAAATGTCAGCTAAACAATTATGATAAACTGTTTATATATGCATGACAATTCACTCGTTCATTAATTCATTCATTCATCAAATGTGCATCCTCAGACTGTTCTAGTGCTGGGATTACTAGAGCGATGAGGATATAACCCCACCATTGTGGCAGTTAAAAAGGCAATTCCAAAAGAGTGTAAAAAGTATTATGATCATGAAAGTACAAGAGGTTTCACATGGAGGGACCTTGAAAGGGCAGCCAACTCAATCTTCAGGACAGGGACGGCTTTCTTTTCTGAGTAAGTAATCACTAAGCTGAGATTCAAAAGACTGAAGGAAAAGAGGGAAAGAAGGAAGGAGAAGGGGAGAAAAAGAGAGGGGAGGAGGGGGGAGGGGAGGGGAGGGGAGGGGAGGAGGGAGGGAGGAAGGGAGGGAGAATGGATAAAAGAACAGAAAAGCGTATGAAGGTTAACAAGCTGATAACACAGTAGAAAGGTACTGCTGATAAAGGCTGGGAGGCAAGAGCACGTGCAGGAACTGCATGACCTCCCATTTTCACAGGGACTTTCATTGCCATTATCTCATTGGATGCCCCATAGCCACACTCTGGGGTAGACAGGTGAGTAAAGAAAGATACAGACTCAGAGAGTATAAATGACTAGAGCATATCATACTTTCCAGGGTCTTCTGGCTCCAGTTTCCGTGTTCACTCTACCATATCACAGTAAAAATCATTTAGGCCTTACTTGAATCCTGAGGTCCATGCCTAGGGCACAATAGGCAAGGCTTCAGGCTGGCCCCTGAGCCAGAAGGGCACGCTGTCCCCATGCTTGGGATAGCATTGACCTTGCTCAGCCCAGTGGCCTCTGGCCTCCGCCTAAGTGCACAGATGCCCAGAGGCTTTAACTTCAAAGACATGCCAACCCTAGAAGCCCCAGCTCTCTGTGGCTTCTCCTGGAATCTACACTCCCCGTGCCAGGAACTCCAACTGCCATTGGAGGAACAACTTGCTCCTGAGCCTCAGCATTTTCCTGTAGTCCTTGGGAAAAGGTCCTTGGGAAACCAGGAGTGACAGGACAGGTTATTTGTGTAGAGCTGGCCCCTCAACCCACCGCCAAGAAAACACCCGATGGAACCAAAGTCATAGCCCTTCTTGGGTGGAGATGGTGACCAGGGAGAATCGCAGTTCTCCCTCTCTCAGCTTCTGCATCGGACCAGGCCTCACCTCCAGATGAACTTGTCTCTTCCACGCCTGTAGAACCTGTAACCTGCTGTTCATAACTACTGCACGGTCAAAGTATGCCAGGCTCCAGGATAACACGGAGCACTTAGAGTGTGGCAGGCACTGCATAAATTGCTCTATGTGGATTTTAACTTGTTTATTTTTTCTACAACTTGGTAAAATAGGGACCATTACTATTCTCATTTTATAGGTGAGGAACTAAGCCAGAGGACGTTTAGGCAACCTTTTAAAAATTGAGCAGCTTAAAAAATGGAATAATTATGTAATGAACCCCAGCAGCCTGACTGCGGAGGACACACTGAGCCGCTCTGCGTACTTTAAGTCTCGCCAGCGACTGAGTGGTTGAAAGAAGAGGAGATGGAGTCTGAAGAGGGACTTTCCACCTCCCCCACCCATAAATGCTGATGCTCTCCCCACTGCCTATGCTGCCTCTCATATTCTCCCCTTCTGTTTATAAAAGTAAATCGTCTAGATAACAAGTAAATGTAATCTCCCATGGCCTTCTCCAAAATCAGGCTGAATTCACTATTCCTTATTCTGTGTCCTCAGAGGTATACAGTAACAATGTCATTATGAGCCTGACTCCTTGAACTCCCAAGAACCTATACTTTCTTTGGAGGTAAGGGCTTACTCATTTTGCATCTCTACTACACAGTGCAAAGCCTGACACACTAAGAACCTCACAAATATTGGGAAGGTGGGGAAACATGCAAAGGCTGTCATTGGAAAAGGAGTTACGTTGTTCCTCAACTCAGACAACAGATGGAAGCTGTGCCAAGCCATAAATATCTTAATAGAAGTAAAATCTGCAGGTAGAGCAAGCTAGCAGGAGGCACTGAGTTTCTTATCACGTGCAGATTCATACAGGTCTGGGAAGTCACATAATGAGAGGTTATGAAAGGGACCCCAGACTCTCAGCCAGGGAAGCTGGTAAGATTCAGAATGGAGACTAGTTTCCACTGTGGTCCCCATGAACCTTGCCTGGACTAACACAATACCTCTGGGATGATTAATTTTACATGTCAACTTGACTGAGCTAAGGGACACCCAGAAACATTATTTCTGGGTGTGTCTATAAACATGGTTCTGGAAGAGATTAGCATTTGGATCTGTGGACTGAGCAGAGAAAATAGCCTTCACCAATGTGGTGGGCAGTGTCCAATCAGCTGAGACCCAGAGCAGAACAAAAAGCAGAGGAAGGATGAATCCACTCTCTCTGCTTGAGCCACAGCGTCCATTGTCCACCTTCAGACATTGGGCTCCTGGCTCTCAAGTCTTCAGACTCAAACTCAATCACACCACTAACTGCCCTGGGTCTCCAACCTCCATAGGAGCCAATTCCTATAATAATATCATGTATAGATCATTGCATATGTTATTGTGTACATACATTGTATATATATGTTATATATACACTGTTTATATTTATTTACATATAGGCCTGTCTGGAAAAAGTCCAGCCATTGTTAATACAATGAAAATGGTTTGTGCCGTAGCCATATAACCTGGGAACCAAGGAAAGGGGACTGGAAAGTGTGGACAGTGACAGACTTCGCTGTACTAGTCAGCGGGAGGCGGTAGATGCTGTTGATTGAGCACGTGGACTGTGTGTCTGTCACATTCAAAATGACTGGACGAGCAGAACAATGAACATGCACCAAATTTTGCATTAAGCTTCAACATTCCTCTACGGAAACCATTCTGCTGAGTCACAAGACCACAGATACGGGCACGTGGTGACTGGCAGCCTCATCATGAAAAAGCATCTGCTCACGCATCGCATCTTGTGCGTTTTTTGGCAACATATCCCATCACCCAGGTGACTCAGCCCTGCTACAGCCCAGATTTAGAGCCCCATGATTTCTGACTTTTCCCAAAACTAAAATCACCTTTGAAAGGGAAGAGATTTCAGACTGCTGATGAGATTCAGGAAAGTATGACATTGGGAGAACTGTGTGAGGTCCCAAGGTGCCTACTCTGAAGGGGACTGAGGCATCATTGTCCTGTGTACAATGTTTCTTGTATCTTCTTCAATAAATGTCTCTATTGTTCATATTACATGGCTGGATACCTTAGGGACAGATCATATGTGCGTGGGTGTGTTCACTTTTTACCTTTGCTCCCAAATGCCTTTTGGGTTAATATCTCTGTTTTTGGATATGTTCAAGGTGGTGGGGATTCTATTAATCACTGTCCCATTTTAGTGAAATGTCCTTCTCTTTAAAGGCTCAACTCATGTATCGTCTCCTCTGTGAAGTCTCCTATCAGCACTGCACTGATGTCTGTCCCACTAAACCAGGAGCTCTCCATACCTACAACGCCTCTCACACTTGCTGACACACAGTCAGTGCTTAGTAAGTGCTTATTAAAACAAAGTGATGATGATACCTGAAGAAGAGTGATGCTTACAAAAAGAGACGTGATGAATGGCACTTGAGGAACAGTTTGGGGGGAGGCTGTTTCCCAGAGCTTACAATGCTGCCCTATTCCTGTATGTTGTCAGTTAATCTAAATTATATATGTTGTCCCTGGCTATGTACAGAATTGAAGTAAGTGAGAAGATATTAAGTCTGATGAAAAAAGGGAGAAGGCCAGAGAAATAATAAGGGTCCAACACGAGCCTTTTTCAATCCACTGAGTCCATACATGGTGTCCAAGTATTGCCAGGCCTGGGAGCTAAGGAGCTGGTACTAGTTCTCACCAGGGGAAAATACCCATAGGGCACAAAAAGAAAATAACATCAGTTTTATCAACTTTTGCAAGGGGAAACTGGGCCCCCTGAGCTCTACTTACTCTTGTGCAAAAGGTATTTGCCTTCAGCTAGCTAGCTAGCTCACTAGATTAAATTATATTTTATATATCTAATACATATATTAGATTTGGAGAACTGTGGGATTACCCAGCAAAGTTTAATTTCACTTTTAGAGCAGAAACAATGCTTCCACGGTGACCATTCAACAGTGAGGGGAGAAACTGTGACTGTGTGTGTGTGTGTGTGCACGTGCACGCATGTGTTTGGAGGCTAAGGAGGAAGTCTCAGCCGCACCGTCTCAAAACCCCTCATTTTTATCTGAATTTCTAGCGGCTAAATTTTATGTTCCAGCACCACTGTTTCCAAGGGGCACTAATACTGGGAACTTTAATTTACAAAGGTCAAATCTGAAGCAACTTGAAAGGCCTCACTTTCCCCTACGGGGGTCCAAAGGTAAGAACCATGGAGTTTTGAACCATTTAAGGGGATGGTCGCCAGACTCCAGGATGGTCCCATGATCTTTATCTTCTGGTATCACATCTTGGAGTAGTTTCCTGTTACTGATATTTTTAAAGAGTACGCTACGTATCTGTTAGATCAGTGAAGTTCATAATAAACTAATGAATGTATATATACATACACATAAATTTCCTGCCCCTGCTCCCCAGAGCACGGGTTATTAAACATTTACCAGAGCACTACTGAATAAAAGAGTCAAGTGCAGCGAGAAGGAGGCTAATCGTTTGAGACTATTCCGCAGGGAAAGGGGCCATCAGGGGGTTTCTGAGGAGGGGCAT
Source organism: Sturnira hondurensis (assembly GCF_014824575.4). Taxonomy (NCBI): domain Eukaryota; kingdom Metazoa; phylum Chordata; class Mammalia; order Chiroptera; family Phyllostomidae; genus Sturnira; species Sturnira hondurensis. The sequence goes on from NW_028075269.1 coordinate 8,474,881, forward strand.
GGTGTGATTAGATTTGCATTTCGGAACGTTCATTCTGGAAGTGATTTGGAGGAGAAAGTGGGGGTGGGGCGAGTGGGGGGGTAGAAATCACTGAGGAAGTCTATTCAAATTCAAATGAAATTAATAATATCCTTCAGCTAAATGTTAGACATCATGCTAAGACATTTCTAATGTTATTTCTTCTACTCCTTATAGGAAACTTATTGAGGTAGCCCTCATCACAACAGAGGCACCGGCGCTGGGCAGAAAGATACAGGGTTTAGAAGGAAGTAGAATGAATAGGGCTGGCTGACGGTTCCAGAAGTGTGGACCTGCTGGGCTGGCTGGCAACCAGTCCCGCTAGTGGGCAGCACCACCTGTACCCCCTGAAGAATTCCCCTCTCACTGCATGTACCGGCCCTCACCACCTGAGGGATAACCACGCCACCCAAGCAGGACCCGGTAACCTCTCTTGCTCCTGGTGTAAAAATTCAAGGATAGGAGAAAGATGAAAAAAATAGGTGTAGAACGTTTATTCCAGAAGTAGTGCTTGGCTTAGCTGGCTAAGTAATGACTTCTGCTCGCATCGAGGCTGTACTGGTTTCTGTCCTGTTTCTAAATCTAGTCTCCAGCCTCCCCCCAAATTATCTTTGCTTCAGGTTTCCAGAATTGGCCTCTGTTGTGCACAACCAAGAACAAAACCAAAAAAACACCCCTCACTAATACAGTGATTAGAAAAGAGGGTACAGGATGTTTAAGGAGAATCCTCTATGTTTCAGAAGAGAGACAGTAATTTCTAATTTTGAAATGCCTTGGACACAAGAGACGACAATTTGTCCTATGGGTCACTTTTTCTCTGGAGAACTGTCTCCCTTTAAACACATGTGTACGGTGGGTTTCCTGAGCTCACATAAAGGAATCCTTAGCTCTTCTATTTTTATCACATTCCCCGCCGGCTGCACTGAGGTGCATATTAATGATGGCTTGGCAGACCCCCACCCACAAGGCGCGGAGGCATGAAAGACGCACGCACCTGTGTGTGTGTGATCTGCCCTCTCAAAGGCCACGGGAACATCAGTGAGAAGGAAAATTGACACAGCGACAGCATCCAGCCCTTATCAAACAGGAGGTCTTGACACGTCCTCATTAGAGAGGGTTCTGTGCTTTGGCCTGATTGAAATGTTTCCATCTGCAAGGGCCCCGATGCAGAGGTCGAAGCGGCCTTGCAATCTGGGCTTCCAGCTCCTCTTTCTGTTGAGGGGATGAAGGGAGGCCTTCAGTGAGCCAGGACCAGACCCGGGGCTCATAGGGGTGCTCGTCAGCAGCCCCAGGGTCCGGGTGGGACAAATCTGCCTGCTGGCAAGGAGGCATTGATGACCGAGGCTATAAAAACGGTGGCCTCCCATCTCTGAACTTCTCTACTAACTTCTCTAGTCGGCAACAGGTCAAGGAGGCGGGCTGCCACACCGGACACACCTGGCTGTGCCCGATGACAAAGATGACAGTGACAGACGTGTAAGGGGGAGAGGCCCGCTGGCCAGTTTGCATCTTAGCAGAGCCCCACTCGGCCCCTGAGGGATGCTTCACAAGCCTTTGTGGTACAGGGTGAGCAGTGGAAAGAGGAGGGATCTGCTCCCACCCAGACCTGGGAGGGCATGGGCGAGGCTTCTCTTTCCCATCCTTGCAGCTCCTGGGCCTTTGGTCCAGTGGGAGGCATTGCCTTCTCTTCCACTCCTGCCCCCTATTCCCACCACCCTGAGTAAGGCAAGTGGGTTCTTATGGAGGCAGATGGGGGTCCTGGGCTCTCCTCACACTGCTTCTCATTGTTTATCCTGGGAACCACTTGACAGATGAGTACAGGGGGAGGTCCAGCCTGGAACCCCAATTTTAGATACTCTAGCTTCACTAAAGCAGTCGCTCCTTCAGGCATCAGCCTCTTTATCTGTTCATAACAAAGGATGAGTCAAATGAATGTCAGAGGCCTGTTCAACAGTCATCTCTCATCCTATCTGTCACTGCCGCCCCATAGGACAGACTGTGTCTTCACTAAAAAACACAGGTTCCCCAAACAGTGCACAATGCCTCCCCTTCTGACATCCGTCCTTCTTGTAGACACTATTATAACCTTCCTCTGACATTATCAAAGTCCAGAAAGCAATAGCCGGGGGCCAGAGATAATGAGGCAAAAGCACCCAGCACGCCACATGGCCATGCTCGGACAGCCATCCCAGCCACCAAGGCCAGGGGACGCAGTCAGTCAGTTAAGTCATTTCCTGGAACAAAACCCCGCATGCCTTAACAGAGCCAACTATTCAAAGCTGCCCTCTCTGACCTTGCAAATTTAATTTGTTTCAAATCTTGTAGGAGTCACAGAATTATTTCGGGATTGGAGTCAAGTGAAAACAGGTGTGCTGCTCTTTCATCCTCCCCTCCTCCCTTCAAAAAGGCCCGATTAGGCGCCAGATTAATCAGAGTGGCCAATGGGGATGGAGGAGGCCCTCTGCTCTTTTGGGCACCAGTCACCAGGATGCTGACCCAGAGGACCCGGTATGGGTCCCCTGGCCCCAACTGAGCCTCCCATGCCCCATCCAAGTGCCCATGCAGTGGTGGGAGCTGGCTATGATATCATCCAGCCAGTGCCAGGTGCCTTCTCTGTTCTTGTGCAGGTCAGTCTGGCCTTGAAAGCCAAGGCCTGGTGGTCCCGCCTTCAAAAATAAACTGGAGTTCTGAAATTGGCCATCTCAGCATTTGCTTTGGCAGTTCAATTTAGGCTGACCTTCCTGATGTGTCAATATTTAGGGGGCTCAGCGTGGAAAACATTGGCAAAGTTTAAAAATGAAAGAGGCAAGTCTTATTCAAATGGGAAAACCAGAGTTCAGCAAAAAGTCACACCAAAGGAAACTAACTGTGCAGTCCTGGGAAGGGGCCTGCTGGCATGCAGGGACACTGGACGTGTTTTGCTCCAGTTCCTGCCAAGGAGGGCTGCGCAGCTTAGACCTGGAACGTCTTTGCTCATCTCCCTACACGAAGTCCTAGGTTTTCATACTTCTTCTTGTGGCTTTAAATATCTTGGTGCTGACAACTCCCAACCTTAAATCTCCAACCCATACCTCTCTCTTGAACCTAAGACTATGTATCAGTCATTGCATTACTATGTCTTCTTAGCATTTAAAATACTCAAATCCACTTTTTAAGACCTAGCTCTTCCCTCTGTCTTCCCTATGGTAGCCTCATCCATTCTTTGGTTCAGGCCACACACCTCGGAATCATTCTAGACTCCTCTCTTCCCATAGTCAATCTTTTAGCACATCTCATCTGTTCCACCTTCAAAACACTTCCTAAGTCTACCCTGGTACAAGCCACCACAACTTTCTGCCTAAAAATTACAGTGGGCTCCTAACTGGTCACCCTACTCCTACTCTGGACCCTCCAACCCCACCTTGGATGCACAGAGGAAGGATAAACTAGGCTGTAACACCATCTATTCAGTACCCTCCAATTCTTCCCATCTCAGCCAGCAAAAACTAAAGACTTTACAATGGCCTTCAAGACCCTCTAGTATCTGTTCCCCGCAGCACTTCCCATCACCTAACTGGTGATCACATCCCCTACCACTCTCCCCCTTGCTCGCTCTGTTCCAGCCACACTGGCCTCCCTAATGGTCCTCAAATTTCCAACCATTCTCCCACTTCAGGACATTTGTTCTTGCTGTTCCTTATAGGTAGCATGCAATTCCCCCTGGCGTCTCTGTCTAGTTTGCTCCCTCCACTCCTGTAGGTCCTTTCCAAGTGTCACCTTAACCGAGGCACTTTCTCTAACCACTCCACGTAGAACTGTAGTGGATGCACACCTCACCCCCCAACTCCCCTTGCCTCAGAACCCTTATGCTCTCCTCCTGCTATAGGTTTTTATACAGCAATTATCTCCACTTGACTTACTATACACACATGTATTTGTTTAATGCATGTATCTCTGTTAACTAGAGAATAAGCTCCAGGATTTTTAAACTTCATTTGGTTCACTTGTATGCCCCAGACCTAGACTGGTGTCTCCTGTGGTGATAGACATAAAAAAATACGTATTTTTATAGAATTAACACCCAGCCCCCTTCGAGTCTTCTGGCACCCTCAACTTTTCCTTTGCATGACTGTGCCAGTTTTAAGGGTAAAACATACTCAGTCCTGACCAATTACAGCTTTATGTGTTGCATCCCATCCCCCCACACAAAGGGATTACATCATGTGACAATCAGAGGAGCCAATGGGATGCAATGAAATCTCTGACTTCCGGGGAATGAATATGGTTCTTTCCCACCTACCATTAAGCTAACAAGACATAGAAGGGACTGAACCTGTTGCAGCTGTTCGGTTGCTGTGTGGAGGGTCTGCAAAGCATTGGAGATGCATTGGTGGGCGCCATTCTTGAGGTCAATGATTCTGCTGACCATGACTTTTTCATCCTACATACACAGCCCTGAACTTCAGGGACAAAACACAGGGGGGCACTTAGGCCCTCTTCTTTGCCCCAGTCCTCCTGCTGAGAGCTCCCATTTCTACCATCCAGAACTGTGATGGTGCTCTAATCTAGAACAGGGATGGCAAATAGGTTGGACATCATAACCAACTCCAACTAACCTAGAGCACAACGTAAAGACAGACACAGAAGCTCTGAATGGCTCAGTTCAAAACTGTGCCATGATGAACTAGCAGTGTCTGTAATGAGCACAAGGGCAGGGAACGGTGCCTGTTGGTACAGAACTTCTCTGTCTACAAATAAAGCATGGAAGTGATATAAAGCTTACATAGGCTTTCATGGGTAAATCATGAAAACTGAGCTAATACCAGGAACAGAATCCTCACTAAATATGTACATGATGAAGGAACACAGAACAAAAAGTGTGATTCGACTGAAGGGAAGTTCAGAGCTGGCTGCTGGCTGGTGAAACATGAATGAAATCCCAGAGTACAGACGGCTCGGAGGCTGGGTTATCGGGAGCAGAGAGGCCTCGTCAAGGAGAAACTTAGATAAGGCCGGAGATGGTCCACCGGGGACGGCATAATTGACGAGGGCCTTGAATGCTAGATTGTAAAGGGCGGATTGGATGCAGGCGTTGGCAGGAGGAGGCTGGGCAGGGTCTTGAGCAGGTGAGGGCTGTAATAAGATTGATGTTTGAGGCAGATTACTCTGTCAGTTGAATCCAGGATGAATTGAAGCTGTGGGAATTGGCCGGGGGGGAGGCTGGTTAGCATCCCATTACAATGAGTCGAGGTAATGCACTCTGGAAAATGTCTTAAGCAGACCCGTCATGAGTATGACCACAGACTCCTTAGCTGTGTCCAAACCTGTGTCGTGGACATGTTTAGAAAAGTTTCAGAACCTCCGTCGAGCTTTTGGAGTAAGTGATCTGAGTAATCGTGGAAGGGCCTTCAATTTCGCTTCCTTGACAGTGGCCAGGGGAAGGGGGGCGGCAAGTCTGAAGCAGCAGGAAAGATGCTGGTGTGGGAGGAATCGTGTGCATTTCATTGTTGTGGCACCAGAGTTGGCTCCGCAGGGACTCCTAAAGTTTCCACCGGATCGAGTAAAGGGATGACTTGTTGATTACTGAATTTGACCCGTAAGTGTCAGGTATGCACTTAGGTCAGCTGCAGTAAGGGCACAGGGCACAGGGCACAGATGAATCGTTGTCAGGACCCAGGCTGGTGAGAGGGCACAGCCAGGCGTGGCGGACACTGGACAACCAGGAGCCGCGTGCTGGAGAAGCAGCCTTCACTCAGCCCTCACCGGCATTTCCGCCCCCAAATGTGGGCTAATAACTTTAAACTGTTAAAGAGAAACCCCAAATCTACAGTTTTATGTAAAACGTGCTAATGTTTAAGCATTCAGAGCTATTTTTTTTTAAAAAAACCATTTGAATCCGCCATTCAGATCCCTCAGCTCAGAAACTGGGTTTAGTCTCTGTTACTGGGCCCAGCTCTTGATTCCAGGAAAGCAGGAGCTGACCTTGGAGCAGGAAGCTTGGGACCAGATCCTGGCCTGCCCCCTTTCCCTCCAGAACCGAGAGTGAGGGGCCCACCTGCACCCAGCTTCCATTTCACTACCTGTGAAATGGACATAAGGATACTGATTCTCGGCAGTTAAGCACTTATTTCTCCCTCTTAAGTGCAAAGCACGGTTTTAATGGCTGCACTTGAATTACATCATTTAATTCTTACAATGACCCTATGGGGTCCTTATCATTTTCCCCATTTTTTTTCAGATAAGCAGACACAGAAATTTTAGTAATATTTCACTGGACCTTGAAAATCATAGCTATGAAGCAGTTGTGATATTTGCAAAGCACATGAGAGGCACTAGTGATTTTTTCCAGTTTTATTGAGATATAATGAACACACATTGTTTAGTTTTAGCTGTTGTGCATGGTGATTTGATAAATGTATATATGGCAAAATAATTACCACACAGTTAACCCACATAGTCACCAATTCTTTTCTTGTGATAAAAACTTTTAAGCTCTATTCTCACAGTAACTTTCAAATACACAGTATGGCACTGTTAACCATAGTCACTGCGCTGTATGTTATGTCCCCGGGACTTGTTTATCTTCTAACTGGAATCTGTACCTTTGGAACCCCCTTTACCATTATTTGTATTAGTAGTAAATGGAGAGAAAGTGGCTTTCAAAAATCATAACTGCTGGCAGTTGCTTCCGCCCCTGGCAAGGAGGGGGACCGGGCAAGGTTTTTTACTTAGGAAAATGCCTGGCAAGTCCTCTGAGGGCCTATATGCTGCCATTTCTGAGGGCTGGCTTGAAAGATGCATCTGAGCAAAGAGCGATGCTGACCCTTCCTGCAAAACAATGGGAGGGTTAGGAGGGTCTAGGAGAGCCTGAGCAGAAATGGGGGACCAAAAAGAAGGAAGGAGGAGGAGGGAGTGAGGAGGGCATGGAAGTGCAGCTCCTGTACTCTAGCCAGAGCCCGGGGGACCCTGGGTACATCAGCAAGCTTGCTCTCAGTGGGACTGGCGGGGAAATGATATCGCTGGAAAACCAGACTGTAAACACTCACCTCCAAGGCTGTTGAGGCCTGAGTCAAACATTGTACTTGCAAAAGGCTGCTTCAGGGAACCAGAGGAAAAGGGCTGTGTCCCTTTGGGTAGGTGAGCCCAAGGAGAGCAGTAACTGACACCTACAGAGCTTTTCCTGGGTGCCAATGCTCTTCCGAGGGCTTTCTGTTCATTTAATGTTGGCAGCAACCTCTGAGGAGGTACTCTAAGAGCCCATTTTTACTGATGGGAAAACTGAGGCAGAGTAGATATGTGGGTGGCCCAGCTACCCAGCTACAACTGACCCTGGACTCTGGGCTCTTAACCTCTATGTTACCTTAAGCCCAACTGCAGAAAGGAGAGACCTGCAAAAATGAGGATTCAAAGGAAGGAGGTAGCCAAAGTGGAAGAGACGAAGAGAAATGGAAGCCCCCTGGGAATCCCCAGGGACATTGGGAGGATCAGTGAGGTTTTCTACTGACCAGAGAGGTGAGGTCTTGAACTATTTTAATTAAACCATTAAAACAAGGTGACTCAGCTTAGGCCAATCTGTGTGTGACACTCTGTTTATTTTTAAGATTCAAAAGGTATGCAAGCAACTAAAGCCCCTCATTCTAAGTCAGTTCAGATGTTAACCTTATCCTTGACCACTGGCCCTGTGCTGGTGGGTGATTAATACATCCAAGTGGCTATCCAAGTAGCTTTAGCTGCTTCCCCACTCAGGCAACAGCATCACAGGGCCTCCTAGGCAACAGAGTCAACTTAGTTGAGGGGTTTTTCCGATTGGGGAGGGGAGATCATCTTGTTATGCAGAAGCCTATCAGTTGTTTTCAAAGACACAACTAATACCGAGATCTAAAAAGAGAATTCATTAGGGAGGCTTTGATTTTATCTGATCATGAGGGAAAGAGACAAAACTATCACATTGTTTTGAACTTTGTTAATTTGTATAGCACACGCTACTTGCTTCTGAAGGAGAAAAAGATCCACATGATGGACACTTTTTCCTTATTGATTTGCTAAGCACAGGGCAATTATGTTTAAGAAACAATTTAACTTACAACAATGGAAAAATCTTTGAAGGAAAATGCTATCCATCAAAGGTAAAAATGTGAAGGCTTGTCACGGAGGAAAGTGAGACAGGCGTGATGGACATGCAACACATTTAACCCTCGAAGACATCAGGCCGTCCCAGGACAGGGTGTCTTCTGCTTTCTCTCTTTCTGTTTTTGCTAGTAACCGCCACCCCCCCCCCCCAAGCCAGTGTTGAAAGCTTGTATTTTACTGCTGACCTGTGATCAAATTTCCCAGTGTAGGAACAGCCTCCCTCTTTCCTTCGTGCTTCTGCTTGTGTTTCCCGAATGGGGCAGCAGAAATGGAGGGACTAAAAGGCTCACCCATGAACTCTGACTTCCTCGAAATATCCCCACGGAGTGCGTGAATCAACAGTTCCTTTCCAAGTCTCATTTTCTGTGATGAGTGCACTGCTCTTTGCACCTGCACTTTCTGTCCTGGAAATTCTGAGTGTGAAGCAGCTGTACGTAGCGAGAGAGCCGAGGAATTGGCACCTGTAGTATTTACAGAGAATCAAGCCACGTGACCTCAAGAGATGAGCTTCTTTCACTTAGGGGGAATTCTGATTGACTGATGGTAGTGAGCTCAACTAGAGGCAGAAGGGAGGGAAGAGACTCCAAGTGAGAAAAAAAAGGCACTTAAGGAAGCTTAGAATTAAACAAAGAAGTCTTTTTGAGTATTAAGAAACAAAAACAATGGATCTGGAGCCATGGAATGCAGCCCAATGGCCTCAAATGCTCATTTGCTTTTAAGGTTGTTTGGGCTTTAATTAGTGAAGCCTTGCCCAGAGGGATTAAAAAATCTTGAACTTTGAGAAAGAACAATTTTGCAAGGCCAAATGGGAAGGAGGCTGAGTGGATGCAGATGGTGTGCAGAACGGCCCACTTGTTTCACCAAGGGTCAGAACTCTACACTTGGAGGTGGGGCTGGCAGGTTCAGTCAAAAGAAAGGTCCAGACCACTTCATTCTGCTTTAGGCATGTGATCGAGCTTATCAAGAGGAAACTTACAGAAATGATGCTTCTGTTTTTGTCTCTAGTCCTTCGGTGATCAAGAATCAACAGCTTCCATTTGCTTGACACTGGCTCCAAAGCATATAGAACTTCTTACAGTTCCTCCAAAGCACAGGCTATTTTATGTGTATGGACCATCTATAGAAATTGCCCTTCTCTGTTTCTGTCTTGGGAACCCCTGTGCCCCCTTCCAAATCAGGCCCCCTCCTGTCCTCTACACAAATCTTCTCTGAACCTGTATCATCTACTTAAATGTACTTCTGCAGTTGCTGTTGTGTTCCAATTATCTGGTGACATGGAATACATGCCAAAAATACATGTAGAATATATGCCCATTTTTAATAATAATAATAACAATAATTTAAAACTCATGTATGCACTAACCAAATAGCTTAAGACAAAGAATATTGCCAATAACTTAAAACTTCTTTTATGGCTCACTCACACCTCTGCTTATTCACCTTGCACATGCATAAGCCAATGAAAGCAAAAAAAGGGCACAGATCAGGAAGGTAGAAATAAAGCTATCTTTGTTTATAAATGACATAACCATCTATGTAGAAAATTCTAAAGAGTTGTCAGAAAAACTTCTGAAATCAATAAAGAATTACAGTAAGACTGCAGAATACAGGTTAATATGCAGAAGCCTATTATTTTCCTATAAACAGAAACAAACAAGAGTAACCTGACATTAAAAAAAATACCATTTACATTAAAAACAAAAAATGAAATACCTCAGTATATGTGTAACTAAATATATACAAAATCTATATGAAGAAAACTATAAGACTCTGATGAAAGAATTCAAAGAAGAGCTAAATAAAGCTCTTTATTATGAAGAGATTTGTTGTTCACAGATAGGAAGACTTAATATTGTCAAAATATCAATTCTTCCTAATTTGAGGTACAGATTCAACACAATCCCAGTCAAAATTCCAGCAAGTTGTTTTGTGAGTATCAAGAAACTGATTCTAAAGTTTTTACAGAGGGGCAAAAAACCCCAGAATAGCCAATTCAATACCGAAGTAGAAGAATAAAGTCAGAATACTGATAGTATTTATCTTCAAATCTTCAAGACATACTATGAAGCTACAATAACCAAGACAGCGTGCTCTTGGCAGAAGCATAGACAAGCAGATCAACTCAGCAGAATAGAGATCCCCAAACAGAACCATATAAATATAGTCAAGTGGTCTTTGACAAAGGAGCAAAATAGTACAATATAAGATAGTTCTTTCCACAAATGATATCAGACATCGGGACATTCACATACAAAAACAAAATCTAGAAGAGAACTTACGCCTTCTACAAAAGTTAACTCAAAATGGATCACAAATCTATGTGTAAAACATAAAATAATAAAACTTCTACAAGATAACATAGGAGAAAATCTAGATAACCTTGGGTATGGACGTGACTTTTCACATACGACACCAAAGGTACAATTCATGAAAGAAATCATTGATATGTTGGTCTTCACTGAAATTCTAAACTTCTGTTCTGTGAAAGACAATGTCAAAAGAACGAGAAAACAAGGCTCAGACCAGGAGAAAATATTTGCAAAATATTTTCTCATAAAGGACTGTTTTCTAAAATACACAAAAAACACTTAAACCTCAAAAACAAAACCACAACAAGTTGATTAAAAAAATGGGCCCAACACCTTAACAGACACCTTACCAGTGAATATATTCAGACAGCAAATAAGTATGTGAACAGATGCTCCACATCACATGCCGTCGGGGAAACTCAAGCTCAGGCAGCAGCGAGGCATCACCACGCCCCTGCTAGGACAGCCAAACTTCAGGACACTGGCACCACCAAATGCTGGGGAGGGTGTGGCACATAGGAACTCTCATGTACTGCTGGGAGAACTACAAATTAGTGTGGCTACTTTGAAAGACAGTTTGACAGTTTGTTAAAAAACTAAACATACAACCCAGCAACCACACTCTATGGTATCTACCCAAAGGAGTATAAGGCTATGTCCACATAAACCTACCTGTGGATGTTTATAGCAACTTTACTTATAATTGCCAAAACTTGGAGGCAACCAAGATGCCCTCCTGTAGGTGAGTGAACAGTTACACTGTGGTACATCTAAGCAATGGGATGTTATTTAACACTAATAAAAACGAGCTATTAACCCATGTAAAAACATGGAGAACCTTAAATGCACATTCCTAAGTGAAAGACATCAATCTAAAGAAAGCTATACTCTGTATGAGTCCAACTATATGACATTTTGAAAATGGAAAAACTACGGGGACAGAAAAAAAATACAAAGAACAACTTAGTGGTTGCCAGTGGAGGAATGGGTAAATAGGCAGAGTACACTGGATTTTTAAGCAGTGGAACTATTCCATGTGATACTGTTACTGCAGGGACCTATGGGGGCAGAGCATGATATACTATTAACCAAATGCACCACCCCCTTCTCCCAGGGTCCCCCTGTACTAGGTTTGCCTTGCCTACCACCAGGGAATTATAGCTCTCCATGTCAGAGATTGGTGAAAAGGAATTATTTATTAAAAAGTTATACAGACTTAAGAATAATGACTTAATGTCTGCACTAAAATCCCAAAGTCCCTTAAAACACCCACAAACACATACAGTCCTTCCTTCCCCCCTTTGCCCAGTCCGGGGTACCATATCTCAGGAAGAGAAATAGAAGTCTCGGCTCAGGTAGCCCCAGGTTCTTCCTAGTAATCCACACTCTGCTGGCAGGCCTCCCTCGGTTCTCAGCACCATCAGCTGTGTCACCAGGCTCTCCAGTTCTTAATCCAAACCCACGTGGCACCTCCTTCTGGCCCATGAGCAGGAGTCCTTTCACCCCTTTTCTTCCCTCAGCGTCTCTCCTGCATTCTTCCGAACTGCTAAGAGAGCTCTGTACCGCTGCTACATTTTGCTTTCAAGCTTCCTAAGCTGTGTGGGAAAAGGAGACCCAAAGCCATGTGGTTCTCCCTACGTGGCTGCCATGCCTGGGTTTAAAATCCCAGCACCAATCTTCCTCTGCATCCATATTTCCGACTCCACCCACAATCCGCTACACCCGTCAGCATTCCCGTACTTCTCCAGCTTTTCTGGGCTGCCATAGCTAGTCTGGGCAGGTGTGGCCCTGCCGTGTGGAGCCGATCATCTCCAAGCTCTCACACAGGCGCTGTAACCAGGGGGAGTTGCCTCCCAGTTACATCATGGGTTAAAGTCCCTCCCAACCCCCTGGCTCAAAGCATGACCACAGCTATTTAAAATATCCATGAAACTGGTCAAAACTCATAAACATGTTAAATGACTGTTTCTGAGGTTATTTGCGAAACTGTTGCTATGCCGAACAACTCTGAATGGCCCTGCTCCATGTGTCCCATCCCACAGCTCAGACTTGTGGGGGTGAGGACATCCTATATTTTAATATTTCCTGGACACCCTGAGTTCTGGACCCCATTACAAATCCTTCTTTGCGGGGGGTGCTGGCTGTAACCTGTTACAATACTACAATGGTGGAATTGTCATTATACACTTGCCATTATACATTTCTTAAAACCTATAGAATATCCAACACCAAGAGTGAACCCGACTGTAAATTATAAACTCAGGTGATACTTGTGCTAACACAGGTTCATAGAGTGAGACAAACGTACTTCTGTGGTAAGAGATGCTGATGGCGGGGGTGGGGTTGTGTTTGTGTGGGTGCAGGGCGCATATGGGCACTCTGTCCTTTCTGCTCAGTTTTGTTGTGAAGCTGAAATGGTTCTCAAAAGTAAAGTCTATTTAAAAAGAAGTGTTTCAGCAGACATGTCTTGTACATGTCTACTGGTGGGTAAGTACATCAGGTAATCTCGGGAATGCCTGGAAAATGAACTGATTGGCTGTATGACACATGTGTACCCCAATTTATTAAGCAATGACAAGTTAGTCACCAAAATAGTTGTCTCCCTGCACACTCCCTGCAGCAGTGAATGAGTCCCCTTTGCGCCACATCCTCGCTAACGTTTGGGATTGCCGTTTGTTAAAAGCTTGCCGTTCTTCTGGACGGCAATGGAAATTTACTGTGGATTTAATTTGCAGTTAGCTGATTAATTGCAGTTAATGAGGTGGAGCATCTTTTTATATGCTCATAGGCTAGTGCACGTGCCCTCATCTGTAAAACATTTATTTATTTCTTTTGACCATTTTTGGTTGGGTTGTTTGTCTTATTGATTGGAAACAATTATTTAATATCTGAATGCAGATCCTTTGCTGCTAATATTAACCACAAATGCCATTTCCAGCATGTGGTATTTGTTTTTTGCTCTATGGTGTTTTGGGGTGAACAGAACTTTTTTAATTTTAAGGTTGTGAAATTTATCAATCTTTTCCTTCATTATAATTATCTGCTCCCATTTTTTAACACTTTATTTACTTTCTTAGGGTTTATTCTGCGGTTCTAAATTGAAAGTCCTTAATGTTCAGCCGTTCTTCTTCTCTTGTTTACATTCACAAGGCATTCAACTCCCCTTTAAGTACTATTTTACTTTTTCATTACTTTTCAGTTATAAGCATTTTAAAAATTCCACTGTGATTTCTCCTTTTACCCATGGCTCCTCCCCACCCTGTATAGGCAGTTATTTAATCACTTTTTGTTGTTGGTCTGGAATGTACTGTGTTAATAACGGTTGGGAATGAGGTCTGAATGCTACTCTGAGTCTGGAAGCCCTGATTCAGACTGTAATCCGAGCCCAAACTGTAATCTGGGCTCAAACTGTAGTCTAGGCTCCACTTGTGCTTGGGTGAAAATGAGTGTCCTCCAGTTATTGGTATGTTGCTTCCTAATGTCCGCTAGATCGAGTTGCTGAATTATGCCATACAAATCCTCTATATTTTACGCCTAGACAGCATGAGCTCTCAATTATAGAGAGAACAGTGCTAAATATCTCCTAGTCCGATGGTGATGTGTCCATTTTTCTTCATCATTTTTTGGCACTTGCTGCATATATTTTGATAGGTTATTGGGTGCATACACTTTAGAATTATTAATATATTATATTCTCTATCACACTTGCCTTTTGCCTTAAAGTCTATTCTGTCTGATGGTAATATAGCTACACCACCTACCTGTTTTGCCGATATTTGCCTGGAGCATCAGTCAGTGTCCAATTAGGAAAACAGCAACCCTCTTAAATATCTCAACAGAAGAAATTTAATTCAGGATTGGGTTACACACAGACAGAAGATCTGAGAGACTCAACAGGGATGGAGAGACGGCTCAGAGATGAGCAAGAGCAAGAAGCTGCTGCCTTGCATGAGATGGGGAGTCAAAGGGGAGACACAAAGGAATCAGAGCCTGAGGGTCATGGCCAGTCAGCAGAAGTGGCAGCACAGTGACCAAGAGGGGGCTGTAGCAACTGAGGAGATAGCCGCTGTGCTGCACACTTGAAGGAGAGCGTAAGACACCCCTGGCCACTGCCTTTCACTGTCAGTCCAAACCCAGCCTCTCATCGACCCAATAGAGACAGACACTGGCTGGCCTGGGGAGGACAGCTACAAGGGTTCGGCACCCTTGGATGTGAGCAGTGCCTGCCCCTTCACACTGGCTTCCGTGCACTTTGGACAGGTCCCCAGCATTTTCTGAGCACTGCCTTACTTCATGACACAAGATGTTCAGGGCTCAGCTTGCTCTTCCCATGAAGCCCTCCAGGTTGATCCCCCTCACCCTGCTCTGGCCTGCACCCCTTCTGCATGGCCCCCACCCCAAGTAGGGCCCTCCTTTACCACTTGGACGCTGACACCTCTTGCTTCCCCGGAGCAGGAGAATGAGGACAGGAGTCTCAGGGGAAACAGCCCAGGCCCTGTTCAAACTTTCGGTGCCCTGATGTTCTAGGTCTGCCTCCAGTGAACTGCAGGGAGATGGATTCTGCTTTTGTGTCCAGTTGATCATCCTTAGCTCTTAACTAGACAGTTTAGCTCTTTTCATTGATTTTGAAATGAATATAGTTAGATTAACTTCTACCAACTTACTTTCGATGTGCTCCTGCCCTTCTTTGTTTCTTATTTGTTTTGTTTTACTCTTATTTTCTCTGAAATCAATTCAGTTTTTTTCCCTTTTCCTTATTCCATGTTTTCCCCTTTTATGCTAGTTTGGATGCTGGTTTTTGCTACCTCTCTCCTTCTAGGAATTACCCTCAAATTTTCAATGTACATTTTTAGTTTAACATGCTTTAAAGTTATTGCTTTTTCTATTTTTTTCCATTTTTCCTTCCTCTTCCCTCCCTGCTTCCTTGCTTCTCATCCCTTTACTTACTTTTCCTCCCTTCCCTTTCTAACGATTTGGCCCTAAATCCATCCGGTGGGCTTAACAAGGAAGTGCCCTCATCAGGGTGGAGGCGGGAAAAGTCTCTCCACTTGGGGAACAGGGACAGCCCCACGTGGTGGGACCGCCCATGTGCAGGAGGAGGGTGTCCACGTAGGAGGCCCTCCTGGAACAGGGTGTTTGAGGCTGACCTGAATGAGTAGGACGACCTATGGTTGGGGAATTTGGCAAGCAGTGTTGGAACGTGAGTGGGTAGCTGGGTAGACCTTCAAGAAGGAGATCTCAGACCTAAGACCTAAGACCTTCCAGAAGGAGATCTGAGACCTAAGCAGGGCAAGGAGGTAAGCATGCAGGCGGTGGGCATGAGGTGGGGAACAAAGACAGGCTTCTGGTTCAGGGCACTGAGGTCTGAGAGGGGAGAAGAGACTATTCACGTGGGGAGGCGGTCCAAGGGGTTACGGGGGGTTGCTGGTCAAGGCAGTGGCCCTGCATGAGGTGTCAGAGCCAAAGCAGGGTAAGGATGGTCTTCCCAGGTGGGGGGCGGGGGTGGGGTGGGGTGTTGGTGGCAAAGAAAAAACCGCATGAGCCTGGAACATCTTTCTGTGCCACAATGTAGGTAAGTGCTCTAAGAGTACAGGGAAGATTCCAAAACAACACAGAAGCCAGCCTGAAGGGGCTCTTAAAGATAAAACTGAAGACAATGTGAGCATCAAAATAGCACAAATAATGGACTGTAACCCACTTAATAAAATGAAAAGGCATGAGTCCATATGACATTAATAGATAATTGAAAATTCAATGAGCAACGGGACTCTTTATGTAGTTTCATTCCACCTTCCATCAAGTCCTTACTAACTACCAAGAGGAAGAAGAGTAGCCTTTTCAGAGTGAATGGAAAAGCTTAGCAGACATCACTTCAATCAAGTGATCGGCCCGAGCATCTGCAGGAGCGGACAGCCACGAGACAGGATGCAATGGAGCACAACATCGCTTCAATGCCATTTCTGCCAAAGATACATTAACTTAAATCGAATCACAAGGAAACATCAGGCAAATCCAAATGAGGAGCATTGTACAGAATAACTGGCCTGTAGTTTTCAAGTGTTGAGGTCATGGGAGTCAGAGGGGGAAATTACTGGATTAGACTAAAGAGATATAACAACTAAATGCAATACATGATTCTAAACAGAATTCTTTTGCTATAAAGGATATTACTAGGACAATTGGTCTAATTTGATTTGAATAGGTTTAAGAATTAGATGTAGCAATGCACTGATGTCCGTTCACTGATGGTTACGGTTAATCGTGGCTCTGTAAGAACATGTTCTTGTTAGTAGAAATCGCACACAAATATTCAGGAGTAACAGGGCATCTGGTCTGCTACTTACCCTCAAATGGTTCAGGGGGGAAAGGTTTTTTAGGGTGCCCTTACAACTCTCCTGCAAGTTTGAAAATAAAATTTTGTTTAAAGATCATCGATATTTCTACCCTTCCTTGAATGATTTAGAGAGAGCTTAGGTCATTAACTCCGTTCATCTCCTCTCGACAAAAAGACAAGTGTGTAGAGTTTTCACCGTATCTTACATTAATTACAATAATTATACATTATTATCCATCAGGGTTTCTATAGATTTTCTCATAGGTTTATATTTTCTTTGCTAACAATTACTCCTGACATGATGGACCTTCCTTCTGAGATCATTTTTATTCTCTGGGGAGAAAATTCTTCAGAAGCTCTTTTAATGGAGAGGTCATCTGTCAGCGGTGCACATTTCTGTGTTTACCCGAAAATGTTTGCACATAACCCTCATTCTTGAAAGACGGCTTTGTGTGCTATAGAATTCTGGAGCAACAGTGATTTTCCTTCAACGTTTTGAAAAATAGTATTTGTCTGTCTTTGGATTTTAAGAAGTATGAAATTCTAATTGTTGTGCCTTTGTAGTTGCCGGTAATTTGTTTTTTTTTTTTAATTTATTTTTGGATTTTTTCAAGGTTTTGCCTGTGTCTTTGGCATTTTACAATTTCACTACAAAGCCCATTGGACTTTCTGAATCTGGTGATTGGTATCTTTCGTGAATTCTAGGATCCTGTCCAGTATTGATATTGACGCTCCCCAGTTCTCTCTGCTAGCGATCCTGGAACTCCAATAGCTACTTATTGGGCCTGCGTGATCTGTCGCCCATGTCTATTAAACATCTTTTATAGTTTTCATCTTTTGTATTCCCCCAAATCTTGATAGTCTTTTATTTTTAAACATATTAAACAATATTATTTTATATTCTATATCGGGTAACTCCCGAGTCTGTATTCTTTGCAGGGCAGACTCTACAATTTATTGTTTCGACTTTCAGTTATGGTGACTTAATCAGTTACGTTGCAGCTACTTTTGATTCTTGGCTCATTTTTCTTAGAATGATTATCTGTGGCAGTTCTTTGGAATTCCTTGAAGTCTAGTCTTCTGAATAGTATTTCCATTGTTTCTGCCAGACATCTGAGAGTGCTGTTATCTGAGATACTTTCAACTGCATTTTCGCCTGTGGCTTTTCAGGCCTCAGTCTGGTGGAGTGTGGGCTGGTGGTAATGGATCCTTAGGAGGGACGTTTCTCCCATTTGGATGCAGAGACAAGACCCGGAGATGCACGGACTCCTGCAAGATCTCCTTACAGGGTGGGTTGCGTCCCGGGGCGGGGGGGGGGGGGGGGGGGGGGGGGGCTGCGGGCGGTGGANGGGGGCGGTATCCTGCAGGTTCCCATTCGCTTTCCGTGAAAGTCAGAAGTCGTCCAATCCTCTCCCCTTTCAACCTCCTCCCCTTTTCCAGACCAGAAAGCCTCCAGGTAGCACACTATTCCGGAAGAGAAAAAGACCCCGGTAATGACCGAGAGGACGCTTTTCACCACTCCGTGGAGGCGGGCTCTGGAAATAGGACTTGATTTGATTTACAGAACACAGAAAAGTGCCCTAGGTTCTAATCGAGAAAAATACGACATGTTTCCCTACAATCAGCATGAGGGAGTTTCTTTTCAGTGGGTCTTCTCTAGTGATGTGTTACCTTATCAAGGAGTCCGAGGAAAGCACTAAGGGCAAACTAACGGACGAGGGAAACGGGCTTCGACGATAGGAGAGAAGGTCGTACAAAGCACCTGTCCTAAAACCACCCGTAGCTGCTATAAGCCCTCCTGCAGTCTCTCCCCAATCCCAAGGGTGCTGACAGCGTATTTCCATGAAGAAGGCCCAAACAAAAGTTGTCGCTTACTAGATAGCAAGTTCTTGGAGAGCGAGTAGTATCAGATCGCCTCTAACTGAGAGGAGACCGTGTAACACGGAGTCAGGTCTCCTGGCTTTAAACCCGAGCTCAGTTACTTCCTAGAAATATGATCTTAGGTGAACCTTCTCTAAGCTCAGTTTTTAGTCTATAAAAAGGGGGAAAAAAGAGCAATAGCTTTGTTATGAGGAGTTCCTAAGCTAATTGGGGTATAAGTGATTAGTATAGAAAAAAATTACTGGGGTTCAGAAAAATCTTTCAAAAAAGCAGCTGTAGAGAAGTGGACCCTGAGCAGAACCTTGAAAGGTGGCATTTTTGGACAGCCAGAAAGGGACCGAAGGAAATTCTTGCACAGACAGATGCTTTCTGCTTCCTCTTCAAAGGAGTTAGCAAAGCTTCTGAAGCCACTTGGGATTCCAACATCCCTCCTGATTCATGCAGGTAACACCAAGTACCATATTTTTGCCATGTAAAATGAATACTTTTTTGCGCAGATTTTTAAGGCAAAAAGCAAGGAAGTGCATTATACATGGATAGTACTAATTCTACATCTATATAAATGTATTTAATTCTTTTATTTATGCTTATGCATTAGAAGTGTAACTCTAGAAAGCAATAATGATATCCACATGCAAAACAATACCCTGGGATATAATTGGTATTGTTTCTACAAATAAACAAAACATTGAATTAAAAAATTAAAACAAAAGATGTTTTTCCTGAAAGTCTGGGCCAAAAATGTGAGTGTGTATTATATATGGCAAAATACGATAGGTCTTAATGTATTGTTCAAAGCCTGGGATCCAATCGCAGAATCACAGGTCTACCTGGAAAAAATATATATGTGAAACCAAACCTTATATTTTTCATCTGAAAACTGGGAGAGCGCTTACTTCCCAGGTTTGCTGAGAGGATTGAAGGAACGAACCAATGTAAGTGCACAACCCAGGGGCGGGCAAAAGGAGGTTCACCGTTGTGAGTACACGAACAGAGTTTATTTACTCTTGCATTGTTAATTATTAATTATCTTATGATTAATTGCTAACCTGCTTTTGCCCACCCCTTTCTATAGTAACTGTTTAATCCATATTAATTTTTAACACTTATCCTTATGCACCTGATATTTTCCCTGATGTTTCTCTCTCAAGTCCTGACTCTCTGCCGCAGTGAGCACCGAGCCCGGCGGGGTCTGCCTTCCTCATCCACCCTCTGCCCCAGGTGGAGGAACGCATTCCCTGATTAAAGGGTCCATCCCGCAAAGACTGATGGCGCAGGCAGGTCCACAATGGACGGAGAGACAATGGGTTCTTGTTCGGAGCAGCCACCCACGGTGATGACAATGCCCATCAATGGGCTGGGGTCAAAGATCAGCAGTCCCTCTGCCACTCTATTCTTCTGGCTCCCAGTGGAGTTCGCAGGAAGTCTATCTCAAATCTAAAGTCCAATCAAAGCCCATCTGCACAGGCCCGAACCAAGGACACCAAACGAACAAACTCTCGAGGCAGAACAAAATCTCCCCTCAGTTTTCTGGGCGTACGTTTACCATCACCCCTCGCTGGTTGTTGAAGCGGGGTGCAGCCACCAGCCAGGTGAGGGACACTGGTTCGGCCCTGGGGGTGGGGATGACAGATTTGCGGGGCAGCTGAATGGAAACTCTGAGCACCCCCGGAAAACACACGTCGGGGGTGGGGCAGCAGTGCATCTCTGGGCGAGCATCTGAGGAAGCTTAAAGTTCTGAGCCCAGTTAAAAATGGGGAATGTGAGGTGGTTTTTGACAAAGCTGCTTTCTTGTCTCTGCCTCACAGAAAACGAGAACAGCAGTCGATGCCCCTGCTACACGCCTCGAGGCTCGTGGCTGACCTTTGTCCTGGATGCAGCGGGAATCCATCCTTTCAGGTGCCTTTATCTCTTGATGCCATTGTCTGCCGGGAGATCGTCCAGATACTGAACGTGTGGGAGTAATACTTTTCAACTCCTGGACGTACCTTCTGACACGCTGAGTGGCCTTCACCAATTTGTTGCACAATCCGTCTTGATAGTACCCACAAAGCAGGCTTCTTGATAGTGTGGACAAAGTCATTTCTCTCTTTTGTTGCTGCCTAGGAAGCCTTCTGTAGACCCCACCCCCCAAACGAGCTGCGCAGACCAGCGTGTGGGCGAGGGGAGCCTGAGTGGCCCCCACGAAGGGAGGGTGGGATGAAGTGGACAACTGTGGACCGGGCCCCAGCCGTGAGTCTCGGCCAGCAGAAGCTCGGCTCAAACCAAGGAAGAATGTGACCAGCTCAGGGAAACCCAATGGCCTCCTTGCTGTGAATGACTCGGTTGCATGCACCCAGCACCCCCACTTCCCCTCAGTGTGGTTGGTTAACCTGCTCTGGAGAAGAGTCGCACTGTGAATGGGAACTGTTGCCAAGCAGTGAGCTCAACATTTTAAATGCATGGCCTCACTCAGTTCCCTCAATGATCACCTAAGGTTTATATAACTGTCTCTAGTTTGCAGATGAGACCATTGACACTCAGGGGTAAGGAAATTTGGTGGAAGATCGAATTCAAATGCAGGCCTGGGCAAATCTAAATCCCACGCTTTCCATCACACTGCCACCGATCTAGATAAAGCGAGGTTGATTTTGCGTGAAATACAAAATGTGTATTCTAATGCACTTTGGAGGGATTCCTCGGTCACTCCTCAACCGAGGATGCCACAGAGAGCCTCAGAAAAACCAAGGCAAGAGATCTGGTCACTTTTTAGGGCTCTTTGGATATACAATGATACGTAGTTTTCTCCTTAAAGTTGTACGAACCTATATTGCTTCAAGAGAAAGTTCTTTCTTTCTGTTCCAACCCATCCCATGCATCATCACCCCCAAAGGAATCTGGTCTGGTCACTTCTCTGCTCAGAGAGCCCCATGGCCTTGGCTGTCCCCAAGGCCACAGCCACACCCGTAGCTGACCACACCCTGCCTTTCCGGACTGACTTGCCATTGCTGTAGTCACCAGCTGTGCTCTGTGGATCTTTAAAGCGGCCAGGATGTTAGACCAGAGAAGCTCTGCTTTCCATGTTTTGTTGGTCTGCCTAGAATCTCACTTTGAGAAGGATTCTTTGGTTTTATAAAAAGTTTGAAAAGTACTTTTCTAACTCAGTGATACCTCAATTCATGTGCCCATCTCCCTACTCGAGCTGCTCTCTACTGAACACTGCTCAAGCTCGCCCCTTTCTTGAAAACAGAACCCCCGCTCACAGCCCTCAGAAGAAACCAAGCCTGCCTACGCCCTGACTGTAGACTTCCCGCATCCAGAACTGTGAGACGGTTCGCTTCTGTTGTCTGAACCACCCGGTGTGTGGCGCTTGGGCATGGCAGCTCTAGCAAACGATGCAAAAGCCAAGTGCTTCAGGGACCAGAAAGCATCCTGTGCCTGCCTCTCCTGGCCTGGCCTGCTCCCTGCAGTAAGGCAGGAAGCACAACCTCATTTTCTCCCTGTGAAGGATCTTCATCAGGCAAAAGGATGGCTGGTTTTTCACAGATGCCCTTTGGGGTATTTCTACCTTCCGGTGACAGTCTGCTACGGGCCAGATGTGGTGTGCATGCTGTGGATACCTTCTGAACTAGCTCATAACCTTGGTTTTGTCTCCCTCCAGTTTCCAAATTCCTTGAGCACCAAAAATAATGGCTTTTCTTTTTTTTTTTTATATATCTTCACCAGCATTTCCCTTTCTGTCTTACCGTGTGGGGACTGGAATGGCAGTGTTTCTCTACTTGCTTGGAACTGTCCTGCGTGACAGCCGTCCCTTCCGGCCTACCCCACAGATGACTCTTCTTATCATTAACTGTGTGCACATGTTGCATTTTTGCCTCCAGACTGCAGACTGGCTGAGGCTGAACTCTGGATGAACAGCCCCTAGGACTCAGTGATAAATACCTATCGTGTGGACAGGTAGATGAGTAGATAAATGGAGGTGGAGTTGGGGGGTGGCGTGTTGGCTAGACACCTACACTTGGACTTAATAGAGAAGAAAACCCAGTCCAAGAAGGAAAAAGAAGGCGGGTCATCATTCTTCAGCTCCTGATTTAAATCCATGAAGCTGAGGTATGCCAGGGGCTCATTTATAATTATTTACAGCCACAATGGCAGAATCTAACAGACAGAACTTAAAAGATGTACGAGGGAACCCATGGAATATTCAGTTTGGTTGTCACTGATACAAAGGGTTTCTAAGAAAGACTATTCATATTAATAATAATAATAATAATAATGTTTATTGATCTCTTGCTATGGGCCAGCCACTGTGCTAAGAGTTCATGCACATCCTTTCATTAAATCCTCCCAACCCCATAAAATAAATGATATTTAAAAATATAGCTTCATGAGAAGTTCAGTAAAACACTCCAAGTCTCAAGACAGGAAGCGGCAGACTTGGGATTACAACCCAGCTGGTACCACGCCAAAGCCTAGGCTCACGACCTCCTCTATGAAAACTCATTTATAAACTATCCTTGCCAGAAGCAGCTGAAAGTTCCAGTCCTGCTTGCAAGGTTGTGTTTTGTGACAAAAATTATTTTGTTCTACAGTGTATACTGTTTGTTGCATATCCATCTGTATCTAATTAAAGAAAGATGAGAAGCTATTTTGATGGGGACACCTTGGTGAGAAATGAATAGCAATGATGCATGAAAAAGTTCAGTTGTTCCTATCTACCGGAGGTCAATAAATGTTGATTTAATTTAATGCACTCAGTTATGCTCGAACAGCCCCGAGAGTTATTTCTGGATAGGAGCCTTTGGATGCCATTTGCTTCTAGTGATGATTTGGCCGAAAAGACCAGAACCATTCTCATGGATGCAGGCCGGGATCTGTGGGAATGCAGGGGGAGGGGGAGGGACTGGGAACAGGATGTCACACAGAGTGGCCTTGCAAACACTTGACGGCTTCTCGGTTTAGAGGTCAACACACTTCTTTCTTCCCTAGAAATGTATTTGTTTACTCAGCAAATATTTTTTCAGCTCCAGGCCCTCTTATGACCCCCTGGGGATGCAGTGGTGACAAGAGTCAGGTGCTCTGTCCTCGCTGAGCTTACAGTCTGGAGGTAGGGTATCAAACCACAGGTAGTTATAGGCCTGGGCAGGGGCCCAGGGGGTGATGATGGCAGACACTCGGGAAATCAAGGAAGAATTTATAAATTCTAGAATCTTGTTTTTTAAAGATTTTATTTATTTATCTTTAGAGGGGAAGGGCAGGAGAGAGGGAGAGAAATGTCAATGTATGGTTGCCTCTTGTGCATCCCCTGCTGGGAACTGGCCTGCAACCCAGGCACGTACCCTGACTGGGAATCGAATTGTGGTGGTTTGGTTCGCAGACCTGTGCTCAATCTGCTGAGCTGCACCAGCCAGGGCAAATTCTAGGATCTTTGGGTAAAATTTTTGAAGAACTGAAATTTTCTTAGATGAAAATAAAATATTAGTGTACTTTGCCATGTAAAATACGCACCCACGCTTTTAGCCCAAACTTTCAGGGAAAAAAATCTTTTGTTTTAATTTTTTAATCCAACTGTTTAGTTATTTATATTTAGAAGCAATACTGATTATCACATTCCAGAATATTATTTTGCATATGGATATTGTTATTGCTTTCTCAAGTTACACTTTCAATGCATAAGCACAAATAAAAGAATTAAAAACATTAATATAGGTACAGAATTAAAGCTACTGCTGTATAATATGCATCCTTTATTTTCCCCCTCAAAAATTTGGGCAAAAAGCTATGCATTGTACAAGGAACAATGTAGTATTTCATAAAGTATTTAGCTATTAAGTTAAAGATTCTCTTATTAAGTTTGAAAGATGTCAGGAGGTCTCAAAAATATCTTCTTGGCCAAATGGCTAGTTATCCAAATAGGATAAAGGCCATCACTGTGAAGTTCACATTCATCTATGTGCTTCCACTTGAGGCGGGATTGTGCTGGGAACATTCTTTTCCTCACCCAAAGGGGTGTTCCCTGAGCCCAGACAAGCTGAATGCAAGAGAGGGCCTCACTGTGTTTATAAATCTGGCCTCAATGACACCAGGGAGTCTGTTAGTTGTTTATATATCTTTTAACCATGCCTCACAGCAATGGGAGTTACCTGATAGGAGTGCTTTCTACCAGCTTTTCCACCCTTGGGTGCAATTTCAGAAGGGTAACCCAGCAGAAAGAGCAGCGGGTTCCATTAGACTATTTCTTAACTAACACAGAAACATAGCTCCTTCACCACTAAATCTTCTGGCTCCCAAATGCTGAGGGTTTCAACAATATTCCAACCAGATAGTTCAATGCAATCTAAAATCTGTTTTTAAACCGGTTTAGTAGATTCTCCTCCAATGCCTAGATCCACCTTTTTGTGTGCTGAGAGGCCACCTAGTGGACTAAAGTGCATATAAAATGTAAAACTGTTCCTTCATGAGTAATAAGCTAGCATTTTCTTCCTAGAGTTTGAATTCTGAGTGACAAACCTTCTTAGCTAGTGAAATCTATAGATTTAAACAGATGTCTGTCTATCTATCTGTCTGTCTGTCTATCTATCTATCTATCTATCTATCTATCTTCAGTATAGGTCCAGCTTTAAATGAGAGAGTATCAGAACATACCTGCATCAAAGGCATTGACCTTGAGTTATTGTTGGTGGTAAGAAAAGGAAAGTTGCTGCTAAATGAAAGTAGCCTGTTTTATCTGTGGTGGTTAAGATTTAGAGCAAATAGAGAAACACAATCAGAATTCAGAGCAGATCATCTTAAAGATACATTATGTTTCACAACCTCTTACAGGATTAGGTCTCTTTAAAGCACCTCTATGTTCATTTGGGGGGGGGCTGATGTTCAAAGAACATGTATTGATTACATAAGCTAGGGACTGAGATTGAATAACAAGCAAAACTGGAGAGGAACCTGAAGAAGCAGAGATACAGTTTCAGAACATTCTGGATCTTGCATTAATTTTACAGTCACTGCTTCAGCCATGTTGTCTGGTACAACCCTAACAGAATTGATTGTTCTGGTACTAAAAGCAAAAGGGAACTCTGTTAAGATGGTTTGAGCTCATTGATTTTCCAGAATTTTAGGACTCTCTGGAAACTTATTGCATCTGTGTCAATGAACTTGTTGAGGCAGTTCTATCTTCGTTTTTTCATTTGAATTACTATACCCTTTTTCGCGTTTTTTATTGTTGTTCAAGTACAGTTGTCTCTGTTTCCTCCCACTACTGCACCCCACCCAAGACATTCCCACCTCCCACCCTCGATCCTACCCTCCTTTGGTTTTGTCCGTGTCCTTTATACATGTTCCTCAGAACCCTTCCCCCTTTCCCCCTATTACCCCCTCTCACCTCCCCTCTGGTTACTGTCAGTTTGTTCTTAATTTCAGCGTCTCTGGTTATATTTTGCTTGCTTGTTTTGTTGATTAGGTTCCAGTTAAAGGTGAGATCATATGGTATTTGTCTTTCATGCCTGGCTTATTTCACTCAACATAATGCTCTCCTGATCCATCCATGCTGTCACAAAAGGTAGGAGCTCCTTCTTTCTTTCTGCCGCCTAGTATTCCATTGTGTAAATGTACCATAGTCTTTTGATCCACTCAGTTACTGATGGGCACCTAGGTTGCTTCCAACACTTGGCTATTGTAAACTGTGCTGCTATGAACATTGGAGTGCATAGGTTCTTTTGAATTGGTGTTTCAGGATTCTTAGGGCATAGTCCCAGCAGTGGAATTGTCGGGTCAAAAGGCATTTCCATGTATAGTTTTCTGAGGAAATTCCACACTGCTTTCCACAGTGGCTGCACCAGTCTGCATTCCCACCAACAGTGCACTAAGGTTCCCTTTTCTCCACAACCTCTCCAGCACTTGTTTGTTTGTTTGTTTTTAATTTGGTTATGGTGCCATTTTGACTGGTGTGAAGTGGTGTCTCATTGTAGTTTTAATTTGCATCTCTCTGATAGCTAGTGAAGCAGTTTTATCTTTACTTTGACTAAAGATCAAATAAATTTTACCACTCTTCTGCCATGGGGCTTTGGGAGAATTTTTTTATACTCACCTGGGGTTGGTTGAGGGTTGCTTGCCTTTTATGGAGTGCTTGAATTATTTCCATAGGGCCCAGACATCAATCAGTTAAAAGAGCTTGGGACAATGGAGAGGACTGATGCCCACCAAACTGAAAATTCAGTGCACGGCCTACTCCAGCTAACTCCCTAATATTGCATGTGAAGAGAGAGAAGTTAGGGGGGTTGCTCTGACCTTCTTGCTGTCTGTCACCTTGGTTGAAGCAATCATGACCCTCAGCTCATCTTTGGCTTCTCCATTCACTCTGCAGAAAACAACATCAAAACTCCCCAAAAATCTAAATCTAAAGAGGAACCAGATGCTTTGAGTAAAAAAGAGTTAATAAAAGTGTAGGCGAAACACTTTCTACTTCCCCACAGCCTTCTCCTACCTTTGACATTCTCTCAGTCTTGAGATCCAACAGTATAATCTCTATAAACAATGCTTCCTGCAAGTGAAATGTACCAGCCCGGGGAGACCTAGTGCAGCAGGTCATCAGGCAGGTTCTTAAAGGTTGGTGAAATCTCGGGGAGAACAGGTGAGGAAGAATGGCAGAAAGAAAAGGTGCTAATGGGGTTTTTCTCTACCTATGTTAAGAGAGGTAAAGTGACGTGGACAGAGCGTGAGCTCTGGTGTCCAGGACACTTGGTTCAAATACCTGTACTACCGCTGACTAGTGGTGGGAATTATGGCTGAATGACAACCTCTCAGAACCTCAATTTTCCTATCTGTAAAAGGGGATAATAACAGAATCTTTGAAAGAACTGCCGCAAATATTAAACATCATAAGCAACGTGCTTATCACAATACCGGGCTTGGAGTAAGTTTTAAATTTAGCTCAGTTAGCTGTTATTATTTTGACTTTATGATTATTAACATTGAGCATGATAGTGAGCTTCATTTGAATGATGCTTGGCTACTGCATTCAATTCTGGATAACACATTGTAAAAGGGTAAATGGGACAAGACAAATGAGAGGAAAATCAGAGAACTTCCAATCAGATACACAGTGCAATTGTGTTGTCTGAGGTCTAAGTGAGAAAATTACAGCTTAGGAGAAGCATCACTTTGGACCTGAACTATTGAAACACCTGTTATGTGGAAGGAGGGTTAGGCTTGTTCCCTGTGAGTCTTGACATAGAACTAATCATGGTGAATAGAAGTTGTAAGTGTGTATATTTCAGGTCAACATAAGGAAAAATCTTCCTCTGAGTGGGTTGTCAGGGAAGGCGGTAAATTTCCTGTCTATGGAGGTACATAAACCTGGGTGACCAGCTGTCAGGGATGAAGTGTTAGAGGGAGAGGGGTACTTACAAGCACTGTATGCATATCTGTGTTAGGAGATTGTCCAAGTCTCCTTTAATCCTGAGATTCTCTCGTTCTAAGATAAAGAAGAAGAAGAGCAAGATAAGAAAGAAGTAGTAGTAGCAAGAGATGGAAGGAGGCAGCCATGTCTGTCTCCCTTCGACCCTCCCTTCCTCCTGGTGCTGTGGGATTTAGCAATGGCCACCACTAGTTCCTAAAGCACCTTTGTGCAAATTAAAAAACTGTAGGCTGATGCAACAGCCTGGATGCAGGGGTCAGCACAATAGCAGTGTCTTCACGAAAACTTTAAGAAAAAGGATCTTCCTCTAGGCAGAGGTGTGGTGAGAAGAGTGAAGACTGAATTTCAGCCCCCATGTGCCATCTCATCTGGATAGCCCTGTGTAGTGAATGACATGAGGAATGTATGTGGCAATTTCAGCTTTCATTATTTTTTTCAGAGAGTGTGTATGTGTGTGTGTGTGCACGAAGACTGGTGTCTCTTCACAGAGCGTTACCCTTGCTCAGCAATCTACCTGGCAAGTCTTGGAGAAGGAGAGATTGCAGATGGAGCCTGGGCACTACTTCCTCTTGCATGTACAGTCAAGACAGACTGGTGATCGTCTTTAAGTCTTCTCCACAAAGAAGAAGATCACTCCCAGAACCTGGGAGTGTGGCTTGAGCAAGTGTGGCTTGGATATAATGAACATTATATCCAAGGGCATGTGGCTTAAAACATGTGAAAACACTGTGGGATGCATTATAGAAGGTTGGATCAGTAACAGTGGATGTTTATGGGTCTTGGCTACCAGCATACATTTTCCTGCTCTATAACATTCCAATTTCCTCTCCATCTGTGGTTGAGGTAGGAGTGCAATTGCAGGGACTGACTGATCTACAGATTCTTCTCCTCCCTGCTCCCACCATAAAGTCAGGGATTAGGCATGTAACCTGAGCTTGGCCGAGCAGACACAGTATTCTCTCCTGCGACTTGGAGTTTTGAACTAGTGACCTGGGTCTAGCAGGGGTGTCCAACCTTTTGGTATCTCTGCACCACACTGGAAGAAGAGTTGTCTTGGGCCACACATTAACTACCTTATGGCACGTAACCGTAAAAAAAAAAAAAATCTCATAATGTTTTAAGTAAATTTACAATTTTATGTTGGGCCGCATTCATAGCCATCCTGGGCTGCATGTGGCTTGCGGGCCACGGGCTGGACACCCCTGGAAAGGGAACAATGGAATCAGTCACCTGCTTGGCTGTCCTGGATACCGGAGGTCACTGCATCTCTTGCTCTGCTGCCTGTCTTCTGCTGCTGGGGCTGCCTATTCCCCAGGTGTGTCCTCTGGCATCCCTTCAGTTCTGTGGGCCTCTGTTAGCCTTCCAGCAGCCTCCTGGCTGCTGCTGTTGTCCATGGTACATTTCCGTTGCTTGCAACTCAGAACTCTCACTGAAAAATCAATATTAAAATAGAAAATAGCAAGCATCTATTAATAGTATAAAGGGCTTGTGAATCAACATCTCTACTGCTAGAATGTAATTTTCCATGCTGGGTTTAGGTATTATTTGCTGTATGTATGTCCAACCTCCATTCCTAGAATCACAATAATTATTATGGTAGCTTCACACTTATTGAGCTGTATGCTTTATATATATATATCACCTCATTTATATGTATAAAAATTCTTCAAACAATGCTTTTAAAATAAATACTAATATTATACCCATCTTAAAGATAAGGAAGCTGTGGCTTAGAACAACCTATTCAAGGTCAAGTTAGAAAGTAGCAGAGTCAACATTTAAACCCAAGTTTGCATCACCTCAAGATCTGTGCTTGCAATTACTCTACTATCCTGCTTCTTATTTTGCCTCACTGATATACCCAGAGTAAACAGTGGTTCAATGTTTCTTCCAGTAATAAAATAACTACAATTAATCAAATGGTAGATAAACATTTAAAAGTGTATTTACAAATCATAAACTCGAGCTTTAGGAAAAGACTAACATTCAGCTCATTTGCAGAGGGGCTGCACCTCGGCTCGGGATATTCACGTGTTCCCACCAGGACTCCGCCAGCCCCTGCTCTTGGTGTGCGGGGCGGCCCTGCTCTCCCGGCTGGGTCTTTCCTGCCTGTGAAATATCTTCAGTCCTGAATGCTCTCCAAGTTCCCAGCAAGTTCATTAGTTACCTGAAAATACCTACCTCATCTGTCATCAACACTCGAATGGCCTGAGGGATTTTTCATCTCCACTCCATTTCCAAACCCTTTCTAGCATTTACCTCCCACATCTGGAATCAATCTTGACCAGAAGCAAAATGCTGAACGACTGGGCTCCTCCCCAGGAGTGACAAGGACGTGTCCTGGATGAATTAGCCATTCTTTTCTGGAGGAAACTGGCCAGGCAGGGGCGGCCCTCTCGTGTTCTGATGGGCTCATGTGCCCCCTCTGTCTTCGCCGGTTCAAGCAAAATATTTAGTTTAACATTTTTAGCCATTAGAGCCCAACACACCCAGCTCTTTTAAAAGATTTATTTAAGTTGTAAATTGTGAGACTCCATGAGAAATACCTCAGCTCACCATCCTTCTATCTGTCTGTGGAAAAGATGTTAGATGGAGTCTTCTAAAACACATCTGACTTTCACGTCTCTTGCTGTGGTCCACACAACTATTTCTGCCTGTCTCATACCCACTCTGGAGGGAAAAGGGAGTATCGGTTGGCCAATTCCAATGAAGTCAATTACAAGATTTTGATTGTATGCTATTTTTCCCCTTTTCTAAGCAGTTTGGAGACAGAATTTATAGAGTTCTAGAATTGCCTTCAGGAAACAACTTTCAGATCCTTGTGAAGGGAAGATAGTTAATTCAGATTTTTCTTTTCTTTTTTCTTTTCCTTTGAGGGGGACACTAGATGGGAAAAGGTGGCTCCAGGGCACAGAACTCCAGACAGCCTTCTTTGGGAACATCGTCACAAAAACAAACGGCGATGAAAGCTGCTGTCTGACAGTTCCTGGGAAAAGAGGTGTGTGCATGTGGAAAATGTGAACGTCTTGATTAAACTACATTATTTGAGTAATACGGCACATCCTGTCCTTAATTTCAAGTCACGGAGAGATTTTCTTTTTTGTAGCTCTAGAGGAAACCACCACAGGACAAATCCAAGATGTCCAATGTATTTCCAGATACAGCCCCCCCGCACCTGCAGGAAGATTACCCATGCTGATACAGTGAAATATTACTACAGCAAATAGAAACTAACAGAACCAGAGAGAAAAATAATGAAAGGTAATCAGGGAGGTAGAAAGAAAGGCCATTTTCTACCAAAAAAAAAAAAAAAGCCCACGATTGAAAATAGTGACCGCTGCCTTTCATTTTGTTTCTTTTAAGGGCAATAACAGGACAGTGAAGTGTTTGTAAGAGAGACTCCATGGTAAACAGTTTGGAAGTGTCCATTCCGTGCCTGTCGTGGTGCTGGGTGCCTTCTCCGTCACTGCGGCTTCCCCTGAGCCACCTGGAGTGGCCCCTGAGCAGTGTGGAGGCCGAGCGGGGCACGGCCAGACCCCGCTCTGTCCTTTGCCTACACAATGGGCAATGCAACAGTGAAACCCCTGAGAAAGCGAATCCGACCTCTAGACCGAGGGAACAAAAACAATGTGAACAGTGAGCTCTTTGAAAAGAAAACTGCTTTCCTACGGGAGAAAATAAGGGGGGCAGGGGGCCCGTGCGGGGAACCCAGCAAGCAGGGAAGGTGGGCCCCGGGGAGTGTGATATTACACAGGGACATAATGGGGTCGACTGCATACTTGTCTAATTACCGAAGCTATTAAAATCATGATAATTTAGATTTGGTGGGGGGGGGGGGAGCTTATGCACACACATGCTCCTGATTGGGTTTTGTGAATCTACCCCTTTTGATTCTGAAAGGGCACCCCCCTGCTGCTGCTCCGTGGCTGCTAAACGTGAGTGACCTTCTGGCCCCAGCCCCGCCCCAGACTAGTGTACTCTGTTACTGTAATAAGCGGTTAGGTTAGATAAGGCGACGGGTGATGGGATCATCTGTGTGGAAGCCGAATTATAATGCCTCGGTCAACGGATTTAATTTAAACCAAATGCTTTGGGATTCTGAAAGCTCCGGGAACAGAGAAAATACAAGTTTTATATTTTCCCAAGTTCAAACAGAGAGCAGAGAGATTCCAGAAGCTCAGAGAATGGAAGCAAGAAGGAAAAAAAATGCAGTTTCTCCTGAGTTCAACCAAAGGAACAAGTAGGGTATTCTTTGTATTCACCTTTGCCTTCCCACCCCCTCTTCTGCACCCCTTTTTTTCTCTGAATACAAAGAAGGCTTATCTGCTTAATGTCACACTGGACTTGATCCAATAAGTATTCAGCACACAGTAGGTGCTCAATAGAGAAATACTTCTCATATGAACAAAGAGACAACGCTCAGTGTAGGGGTTTAGAGACCACGCTTTCGGTGCCAGGCTTCACCCACACTCATCTTCGCCGTGTGACTGCAGGCTGGTTACTTCATAGCAGTGCCTCTGTTTACAGGTCTGCAACATCGAGCTAACAATACTCGTGAGGACTAAACAGACTAATGAATGCAAAGAACTAGTGAGGTGTCGGATACATAGAAAGTGACATCCTAGCCAACATTCATGGTATCCAGCACCCATGCTCCTACCTACTGGGCAACACTCCATCTCTAGACAACCCTGGGGGGTGCACAGGAGGGGTGGCAACCGTGATAGGAACGATGATGTTTTCCCAAGGCCCCAACAGAGAGAAATATAAACTCAATAACATTTCTCAGTCATCTCAAAGTTTCTTATACTCTGCCTCTGTCAGAATCCAGTGTATGAAAAAATGGAGAGTCTTCTGATGAATCAGCTACTTACAGGTGACTTTCCCAAGCTCACACAGCTTGGTGAGTAAGTCTATCAGAGAGAATTCCTTACTTACTAACTCCAACTCGACAGCTCTCTTTCCCAAACCCAACAAAGGAGGGTTTCCAAAGTCGATAATCACAGTTACTTTTTCTCTGCAAATGTTATTTTTTTATATCACCATTCACTTATTTATTCACTCAAACATGTTTTTCAGCAACTACGTGCATTTGCATATCAGTGTGTCTAGTCCTTTTCTATCCTTTGACCCCGTGTTCCTTCCTTCACAGTGTCTTCTACATTGTTTTCTAGTTGTTTTCCTGCCTCTTTGTTGGCTTCCCTTTCTAATGACTGTGGGCCTCGGCCAGGCCAGAAGGGCCCGTGAGAATTAAGGCTCTGCCCGTAGGGCGTTACAGCCCAGCTCCCAGAGCAGCGAGGGCCTGCTACAGGGATTCCATGAACACGTTACATGGAAGAATGACAGCAGGTTTTGGGGGCGTGGAGTATTGCTCTCTTCTCAACACACTGGACTGAGTAAACCACGATCCTAAAAACACCTGTTATCAGCACCCTTCAAATGATTTTTGTGAACTTTCAGGTACAGCACTTGCCTCCCTCTTGCCTGAGGAGGGTCAGTTAACGCTGCCTGCGCCACATTCCACGGGCATCATGACCCCTACCGCAGTAGCCACACGTGCGTGCTGACTTGGGTTGTGTGCGCGAATGAGAGAATGAATGATGCATTAAAGCCTGGGGTGTGCTGGTCCCTCTAGTTTAAATGTCACACTGAAATTCTATAAAATGAAATATCTTATTTTGAATTCTAAGTCTCTGATCTCTTTCTTTCCCTTACAATAATATAATGGTACTGACTTCTTTTACATCTCTGCACGAGATCCTATGCCTACCTTGAAGACTTTCTTTTTTTTCATAAGAGAAAGAAAAATATTTGTTTCATGTTTTATCTCATCTAATGCATAAAAAACAACTTTTAGGAGGGAGTGGGTATAGAAAGAAACATTGTTCTTCTCATTTCACAGATGAGAAAATAGATCTGTCCCATGGGTAGTGAGAAGCACAGCCAGGGTTGAAACGCAGACAGATCCTCATCTGATAGTTAACAAATATTTAATGAGCACCTACTGTGTTCCCAGTGCCATGCTGGGCTCTGGGAACAAAGCAGAGCCTTGGGGGGGTGTCTTTGGTCCTGCTTAGTGTCCTTTCTAATGTAAGAACTCTAGCCACAAACAGTGCCATTAAATTATAATCCAATATATTCTTTCACATAAAAATATACAAATTTGAAGGAGGTTCCTAAACAATACCTTACAGGGAGTTAAAAGGCATTTGAACATCATTTCTGACTGAGCGTACAGTAAGCACTGACTAAATTAACTGAAGTATAGTTGTAACATGACTTGGAATAAAATGATCAGGAAGTTATCTGAACGTGCGGAAACATCGCCATCTTCTATAAAAGGTAAGCGCACCAAAGGGCAGCGGTGGAGGCAGCAGGGCTCCAACCCACGGTGGTCTGATTCCTGAGGCCAGGGAGCGACTGATTCTTGAGCAGGCTCTGCCACCCGCGGCAACTCCTCCACTGAACTGCTGGGTGGCCAGTGTTCCCTTCTACTTTCCCAACAGACAAAAGGGACACAGCGTGTGTTCCCCCTGCTTGTAAGGGTAGCAAGCAAAATGGCTGGGTGACTGTAAGAAACTGGCAATGTCATTAGCTTTTTTATTCCAGGTCATAAGTGCTTTTCTCATGAAGGGCCCAAAGTTAACAACATTGGTTGAAGTGTATATTTCCGTCTCTTTTTTCACTTCAGATTCATAGATGCAAAATCACACATCAAAGATAGTAAGAAGTCTTCATGGTTTATTGGTTTTGAATATAACAACATGACATATTACCACAGTGGAAGTTAGAACCTGTTTTATCTGACATGGATTTTGAAATCTTCCATTGAAAGGTACAGATCTCATGTCCCCTGAACCTTAAAGATCATGGAACTCAGAAATACATTCTCTTCCATCAGGAGTTCTTGGAGTTTGCAGATATTTTTCAGGTAGGCCTGTGCGCCCCATGGAATGCCATGAAAGAAACATTTTTCTGCAGGTCCATTTTGTAAGTTTACGGCTTTTCATAAAATCCTCAAAGGGGTATAAGAACCAGAACAGTTTGAGAATTCTTTTCCTGTAGTCTATTGAGGTTTTGAATGTTGTCAGTTAATTTGTATGAAATTTCACATAATTTATGAATATGTCTTTAAACTTGGCATTTGAAACCAAAATTTGTAGTCACCAAAGACATATTTCAGGAATGTAAGAGCCTGGTTTACACCATGACATTTATTTCATTTGTACAGTTTGGAGAAGTGTTTCTTTCCTCTGAAAAGCAGAAAGGGCTGTAACTCCAAATACAGCTCCATTTCATTTGACTCTGAGATTTCAGCGCCTGCACAGCGGACTCCGTGAAACTCTGTACAGCAGACCCTCCACTCCCATTGCACAGCTGCAAGCCTGGCTTGTGGTCCAGCCCGAGAATGAAAGATGGCTGAACACGGCCGGGCATCATTCAAGTCCTTGTGGGCACAGCCCTGTCCCAAGTAAATAAAAACAAGGGTCTCTGCCCTCCAGGTACTCACCATCTAGTTGGGGTACAAGACATGCACTCAATCCATATTCAGTTTTTTTTTTTCCCAACAGGCCAGTCTATAAACTAAAAACCAAAGAATGTATACAGGATTTCACTAGAATACAAAATCCCTGTGGTTAACACTGCCCTTGAATATGATATCTTATTAGGAATTTATAGATAATTAATAGCTGATTTAATCAGTGGTGGTTATTGTTCAAAAGCTGCCCATGAAAAATCCAGTCATTTTGAATGATAAATTTTAGGACTAAATTTTAAAATAATCGACATAGATTTCTTTTATGGAAGTAGGTCTTCCTAAATTCAGAGTGTTCCACAATCTAAATAATTGGCCTTTTTGTTAAGTTTTCTATTTACAAGTAGGTAAAGAAAGTGTTCTTTCCTGTAAGCTAGAGAGGGTGAGAAAAATACACATATTTTTATACACTTTTTATATACACACATACATATAGATATGAAGTTCAGTAGAAGTTGCTCTTTTAAAAATACTTATCGGAATAGGTACATTAAAACTTGATAAGGCTTGTAAAGTTTATAGAGGCATCCCCTTCAAGGCATGATGTGAGTTATGAAATCTAATTTTGTTTTCATAGCTCTGTGATAAAATTTTATCAATGTTATAAAAGGGGTCTTTGCTAAGACGGACCGGAAATCTGAACTATCTGGCCGGGCAATAAAAACACATTCCTCGGCTGCAAAGTGTCTGACGAGCAAGGTTTACCTGAAATTGATCGATACGTCTTCCTTTTACAGTTGAGTGCATTCACTTTATCTCATAGGATAATAGTTTTTTTTAATGGTTTTTCCATTAATATCAGACTTCAGTGTTAGCAAGAAACAAGAAAGACATAAAAGGGAGGGAGACACGCCATCAAGAAAGAAGGTTGTGATCTTTAATAGCAGAACAGCTGTGCTCACACAAAGTGCGTGTGTGGGTGAGTGCAGGGGCTTTTGTTGCTGATGGCTATGAGCTGATTCGTGCTCCCCGCAAATTCACGTGTCGGCATCTTCACCCCCCGCATCTCAGAACGTGATCCTATTTGGAAACAGGATCACTGCAAATGTAATTAGTTAAGATGAGGTCATACTGGACTTGGGTGGGCTGTTAATCCAATATGACCAGTGTCCTTATAAAAACGGAAATTGGGATGCAGACAGGCACACACGGAGAATGGCATATAGAGATGAAGGCAGAGGTCTGGTGATGATTTACAGGCCAAGAAATATGCAAAAGATCATCTGCAAACCACTACAAGCTAGTGCAGAGGCACAGGACAGATCCTTCCCTCACACTTTTCAGAAGGAACCGACCCTCCTGGTACCTGGATCTTGGACTTCTAGCCTCCAAAACTATAAGACAATGAGTTTCTGTGGTTGAGGCCCTGGTGTGTGCTACTTCATTGCTTCAGCCCTAGCCACTAATACATGTACTCGCACACCCATTGGGTAAGAGGGGAGGATGCTGATGGCTTGCTGTATCCTGAGGGTCTGGCCAGGGCCTCTCCCCTGCTCTTGGCAGCGCTCCTCCCACCTGGGGCTGGACATCCACGCGTAACTCACTTTGCCTAACTTAGCCATCCTTGGGGAAATCTTCCAAGCAGGCAGTGACCAAACCATAAAATTATTCCTTGAAGGCATCCAGTGAACTCAGTTTTAGAGTTCCCAGTAACCATACCTGATGTTTCCACAGCACTGAATAACGGAGAAAGCGCAGGCTTTGAGGCTAGTTAGATCTGGGCTCAAATACCAGCTCTGACACTTACTGGTTGGAGGCAAGAGATTTCACCTCTCAGAGGCTCAGCTTCACCATTTGCAAAGTGTGAAAGTGGAAGTAGAAAAATATCTGCTTCGCAGGGTGGTCACGAGTATGGGAGGAAACAGACAGCAGTGTGAACGGCCACCACGGAGCCTGGCACGTGTGGACACTAGGCCACGTCAGCGCCCTTTCCCTTCTGTATTTCTTACTTGATTCTCACACCAAAGCACTTGACTGATGGGGCAGGAGGTGAGACTCAATGCAGGCCTTTGACACCACGCCCAGAGAGCTCTCCCTGGAGGGGGCCCCTCCAGTCCTGGCCACCACTAAGCTGTGCCATGGCCCCCCTCTGTCACCCGGATAAAATTTAGGCTGGGTTTCTGAGAGTCAGGATGCCCCAGATGCAGGTCCTAGAGAGGTAGGCTTCCCAAGGTCAACTGGACTTCCTGCCGTTCAGGTGTATCTCGCTGCTGATTCTGAAGCAGGCTTTTCAAGTTGGGTGGGACTTTGGAGATGAAAGAGGAAGCAGGAGCTCAGATGGGCCCTCAACCAGTTAGCATCGAGATGAACGGTCTCATAAACTGCAGCCTCGTGTTCCCTCCATTTGGTTAGGTCCCAGTAGTCACTGGGTCGGCTCAGGAATGGGAGAACCAGAATAGGTCCAAGGATATATATATAAATCACCCTCAGAATAAGCCTTTGTCACTGAAGAGAAATGTGGTGTTAGTGGAATCAAGGTGCTTCCTAGCTCTGTGATGCTTAGGGCAGAACAAGGTGAACGCAGACTTCAAATGGTGCTGCAACTGCAATGTAGTGAAGGGGTGGGCGCACCCACGCTCTGCCTCGGCTTCTCCTGGGGGGGTGTTGCTCATCTTGGGCCCCCAGCACCCAGCAGCTCCTTACGGAGCTCAGGGCAGTTTCAGAGTAGCTGGAGAGGGTGAGGAGTGGTGACTCTTGTTTGGAAATCTCCTAAATTGGCTGACTCCCATTTACATGCTGTTTCTGGCAACAGTGATCAATCTGGGTCACCTCTGTGTCACTGAGTAAATATACTGAAAATTATTACTATTTGAGACAAATGTGTAACTGTTCTCTGATTATCTATGACACCACAGGCCAAAGTCCCAGCAATCTAACCTGGGAGTGAGTTTATTTTACTTTGTGATTTATGGAATGAGAATTCTGGGCGCTCTGTGGGACTAATTTAATACGAAACATTCAGATGTCTGTCTTATAATGCCATTCATCTTTCCTTCGCCTGCCTGCACCAGGGGGCATGTGGTTCAGAGAGCAGGCTCTCCCATCTCAGCCACAAATCATCACACTTGTGAACAGGGGTGACATCTTCCCTTCCAAGCCTGGCTGCTTGCAGCAGACACAGCGAGCAGTTAAGGGTCCGTCTGGGCACTGATGAGAGAAGGTTTTCCACTTTATCAGGTCTTAGGAATGTTTTCAAAGTTACAACTAGCGAGAAGGGGTCAGAGTCAGCATTGCTTTGGTTTGCTTGGTGACAAAGGAAATTCAGCTAGTCTATACTATCTTATCAACAAGTGCAAGACTTTTTAAATAAGAAAGTTGTGTAACAGTGCATGGGTGAGGTAATAATGCACGTCTTAGCTCAGGGCTGCTGTAAGAAAGCACCACTGGCTTACAAGCAACATAGAAATTTGTTTCTCCTAGGTGTGGAGCCTGGAAGTCTGAGATCAGGGTGCCAGCACCCTCTTCCAGACTGCAGACTGCTGACTTCCCATTGTACCCTCACACAGCAAAGAGCGCAACAGGGAAGGAAACTCTCTTACGACTCTTATAAGGGCACCAATTCTGTCCATGAGGGCTGCATCCTCACGATCCCATCTGGTCCTAATTACTTCCCCAAAACCCTGCCTCTTAATACCATCACATTGGGGCACAGAATTTCAACACATGAGTTTTAGAGGGGAAAAATATTCAGTCCATAACAATGCATGTGAGGAGAAGAAAGTTCTAATAAAAAGTCCAACTCTGATTCAATTCCTGTTTTAAAAAGAGGTACTTTTTAACCAGTTACCCTAAATCTTGTATTCATTCAACAAATATTCACTATTGCATGCTGTTAAGTAAGGAATATTCAGACACTGGGAATACTGGTGTGAACAAGCCTTGTCTCACTTTCGAGGCGTTTACAAAGCAGACAGGGGGCTCCTAACAGATCTGGGTATGGGCAGTGGCCAGGGACAATTTCCCAGGAAAGCTACAGGAGGAGACTGTGCGAGGACACAGGAGAGAGAACGCCCGATTTGGGGGGGACCGAGGGAACCTTTAGGATAAGTGGGGAGCAGACCTCTGTGAACAGAGGCGATGGAAACTGAGACCGCAGGGTCAGGAAGCACAGTGCTCCCACGGGGGTGGGGTGCTACGTGCAGGAGTT
Organism: Sturnira hondurensis; assembly: GCF_014824575.4. Taxonomy (NCBI): domain Eukaryota; kingdom Metazoa; phylum Chordata; class Mammalia; order Chiroptera; family Phyllostomidae; genus Sturnira; species Sturnira hondurensis. The sequence goes on from NW_028075269.1 coordinate 8,514,607, forward strand.
TGTTCTCTATTTGGATGACAATAAAGAGCTGCTAAAAGTGTTTAAGGAAGAGAGTAACATAATATGATTTTCATTCTAGAGACGATAAAGAACGGAGAGGCGTGAGGCCAGGGGTGTAGAATGCCTTAGTTAGAAAACCGTCAGTACTATCCAAGGGAGCAATGGCCTGAAGCAAGTCGCTATGAGTAAACAACTTCTGAGTACATTGAGAAAGTTGTTGACCAGACTGGTCTTGCAGAGTGTGCAGAGAGGGAGAGATAGATGGTAACAAAAATCCAAATCCACGGTGGAATTCACCCTATCGAAATGTCTGCATTAAACCACAGGCAAGGAAAGGTCTAATAAAAAGGGTTTGCTATTCAAATTCATTTGGAAAAATTGTGAGGATGCCAGAGTGTCTTGAGTTTTGCCAAGGTATTATTCTGCAAGACCCACTTCATCAGACAGATTTGCTTGCGTTTGGAAGTGTAACTTCAGAGTCCAGCCCTGGCTGGTGGCGCTCAGTGGATTGAGTGCAGGACTGCACATCAAAGAGTCACTGTTTCGATTCCCAATCAGGGCACCTGCCTGGGTTTCGGGCCAGGTCCCCAGGAGGGGGTGCAAGAGACACCACCACACTTCGATGTTTCTCACCCTTTCTTTCTCCCTCCTTCCCCTCTTCTCTCTAAAAATAAATAAATAAAATCTTTTTTTTAAGAACAGAGTCCAACTGGTATCCATGATACTCTAACGAAGCCACAGGTTTCAACCTCGTTTGTGCTGCCCCTTCAGTAAAGACCACCAAGGTTGCCCCATCGAGGTCACTGTAGTGCATGCACTCAAGGCCAAGCCTCTCAATGCCTGAAGAGGAAAAGTGACAGCCTAGCTGATTCCGTTGCTAATTCCATTTCTCAATGGTGAAGAGAGGAAAAGGTCGCAACGATGGCAGAACTGTGCATCCATACTGAACACGCCACGGAGCCCCGAAGGCCAGTCACGCCCACAGCTTCCCAAGGAGAGATGATCCCACACTGTTGCTCACACAGGCAGGGTGGGCTTTGCCTACCATGGGATCCCGCAGATCCTAATGTGAGAAAAGGAGCAAAAGGCAGCCATGGGTTGGCCTCTAGCCATTCACCCTTCCTTAGAAGAAGACACAAAGAAAGAAATTTAGACGGCCCAGTGGCAGTGGAGCCAAAATAAAAATACAAAAAAGAAAGCAGGAAACAGAAGCCATGAAGCAGCAGAAGCTATGAGGAGGTAAGGGAGCGTCTTAGCACACAGCAGAAGAGCCTGTGGAGAAGTAGAAATTTCACAGCAGAGGCAAGAAGCACAGAGAAGCCAGGAAGGAAGTCAAAAGCCAAAACAGCAGACTGCTGGGTGGCCACTTGGACAAACAGGCCGTGCATCGGGAATGGAGACCACCACGAAGCCTGGGTGCCGGGCTGTCCTGGGCTTTCCCACTTCCTTTTAATTCTTCCAACAAACCTCCATCCCCAGAGGTAAATCTTGAGTGTGTCTTCATAACTTGCCAACCTGAGTGAGCTTAATTTAATATAAAAGATCTAGTTCCCTTTAACGGCTTCCAAATGCACATAAAAAAAGAAAAATTCCAACTCCTGGGCATGACCTACAAAGCCCTCCAGCACCGGGCTCGTGCCCACCTCTCCTGCCTCACTGCATGCTCTTCATTCCCACATTCGAGGCCTCTGCACCCTCGCGCAGCCATACCCCATTTCCTGCACCTTTGCCTGCCTGGCTCCCAGGAGACAATGTGCCTGGTTTTATTTCTATATGAATTAGTTCCTCAAAAAACTAATTTTCTTTGTATTTTCTTTCTTCCAAGGAAAGTAACTGTCTCCCAATCTATATGGATTCCATTTGTGGAGCAAGAAAACTATCTCGGAAATTAATTTGTATAAGAGCACTTGTTACTGAAGTGAACCTGCCAGGACTGAGAACACACAGAAATGAGAGGCTTAGCAAGAAGTTCCTTCAGTGGAAAAGGGGTCACTTTGGCAAACAGGATCCCTCCCTCTCCTGGTTGCAAAGCTGTTTCTCTTTGTACATATAACCATGCATAATAAAAGTCCAGGAAGCTGGCTATTTCCCCCACCCTCAAAATTACTCTGTTCCTAACCCTGACATTATTCCTGTGACCTTTATTATAGCACAATTTTATCAGCACTGAAGGCAGCTTGGTTAACATGGGATGCTTCAGCACCTCAAACTCACTTGTTTTGCCTCCACCATCTGGGTGGCTGGTCCTGACCCAAGAACATTTCCATGATTTCTTAAGGAAATAGTGAAGAGTAAAGGTGAGGACATTTAGACTCAAACCCTATGCACACAGCAAGTGCTTCTTTGCCTTCACAAAGCATGAACGTGAGAATAAAAGCCCCCACGGTGCTCTTGAAACTGTACTTAGCCCTTGGGCCTCACCCAGCTGACGGGCAGAGAACTCCTGGGCCAGTTTCCTGAAGAGTGGCCAGCTGCCACTCTGTCCCAGAGGCTGGTGAATGCGGACTCCCTGCCCCACCTCAGTGAGAACCTCTGCCACCAAGGCTGGGACTCTGTGTTTTATCAGGACTGGGCACACATTAACCTTTGAGGACCATGTTAGGGAAGCATTCTTGCTGACCTACAAATAGCTCCAGGGAAGACTGTGTTTAAGGTAAAAGATGGGACTTACAGGCCCTTAGAAGAAAAAAAGCAAAGCAGACTGAGAAGAGACGGTCAAAAGGCAAGGAAAGAAAAGAAGGGAAGGGAGAGGAGAAAGAACAGCAGAAATTTAAAGTGTTATGAGCATCATCAAATCATACTTGGTGGGGCACTAACCATATTTCCTGGGGGTCCCTCCGCTCCTCCCTTCCTCTCCAGTGCAGTCTGCAGGCTTGTTTAAGAGAGTGTGCCTTTGCTGTAAAACCGCCGCTGCTGGTGGCACCTAGAGACCGACCCTCCAGCTGCCTCAGCTGGTGTGACGGAACGGACATTGTTGCCCATCCTCACCCACACCAAAACCCCAGTACTAATTCCTCAGTTGGACACTTCTAGGACTGAGAAGCCAAGACCTAATGGACCCAGCAGTTGACTGAGCCTTCAGGACCCCCATTTCACTTGCCGTATAAATATGATTTCCCGTCTCCTCTCTTCCTCCCTCCCCCAGCCCGTGGACATAAGCACTTCCTCTCCCCTCATATATTTCTATTTGCACATATGGTACCGGATGACAGCCTCCTGATAGCAGCTTCTCATTGCAGACTGGAAGAATTAGAAAATACTAGAGCTGGCAGCAGGTACCCACTGAACATCCACCGTTTGCAGTTGGTCCATTTACCTTCATCAGCCCTCTCCTGAGCCGTCTTTGTTGATCTTGCTTTGCAGCTGCTTCTGGCTGAGCAGCCCCTAATCATGACATTTATGCCGAATTTTAGTTTATTGTGTGGAGAACGAAACCGCTGCTCTTTTTTTCTGCTTACCAAGCCTTAGGAGAGGTTGAGATGCGTTCAGAGGTGGGAGGGAACCGGAGACACTGGTGTAATAAAAATCCCCGAGGAGCACCACTGGGTCTATCATTCCACTTAACTAAAGACATTTGCGTCTGATTTTGTAACGCCCGAGAATAACACAGACCTGTGGGTTTTGATTGCTTTATTCCAAATGAGGCCAGAAAAAAAAACTGCTGCCTGGGTGAATCATGGATCCCAATGACACTCAGCACACCTGGGCTATTATTAAAAATTCGCTCACAAACACTACAACAGCTATGGGCCACAATTTCTAAGTGATTCTCTCTCAGAAAGAGAACAGATTTATCTTTACCTTTTGTTGTTGTTGGGTTGTTTGTTTGTTGCTTTGTTTTCTTGACCCACAAAAAATATTTAGTTTTTATGAACGATCAAGAAAAAAAAATGGAAATTCAGGGCTATTGCTCTCAGGAACTACTTCTGCATTTGGAATCATTTACTATTGTGTTTATAAAGCTGACATAAACATCCCGATAAAAATGATCCTTATTTATAAACACTGTCAGTTCATCTCAAAATGTCTGTCAAACTTTCAGGCATACTGGTTTCAGTTAACTTGCTTAGAAACATACAGCTTCATTCTCTGACACTTAATCAGGCATCCGAAGCTGGAGGTGTGGCAGCAACTTCCAGAAAAGTCCTTCACCTGAGGATAACTGCAAATGCCGATATGCTGTTCATTAACATCTGGATTACCTTAAGGGTTTTTGTGAACCAGCAGGAAATATATTTCTGGAGGAAGCCATGGGCTTGATGGCTGCTATAGTATTTAATAATAAATGGTTTCCAGTTGATAGAAAATATTGAAATGTGACTTAATACATTCGAGGCTGATTCAAATGTGATAAACAGGTCCCCAAAGGAAATTACTAGGTTTATTAAAAGCCTTGGAGGGCTGAACAGAATGGCGATAGTCTTATCCTGTAGCCCAGGCTGACGGTGGGGTAACTGCTCCCCAGCCCACCTTCCAGCCAACCAAAGAGGAAGGTCAACAATCAGGATGGAGCAGGGCTGTTCTTAGTCCAAGTAAAAGTGGCTGTGAACTACCGACATACCCTGGGCAAGCCGTCGTCAACAAAGCAAGTGTCGCTGCCTTGCTGGTAAAATGTGATGTGTTGATGACTGTTATATTACATCTAACATCCCATTTACTAGTAATAGAAAAGTTCTGTTAAGAGTTTTGCCTTATGTCTCCTGGTGCTTCATACAGCGTTGTGTGATATTACCAATTTTCGCTTCAGGCGCATTCACGTGCAACAGTGAGGACGTCCCAGGAATTTGCACATTTGATCCGGGGTGAAATTATGCCATTTTCATAGCAAATCAACTCATCCATGGCAACAAAATGATAGGTAGTTTTGCACCTTGAGAAATGCCTTTGTTTCCAAGATATTTTGAAAAAACACAAAATGCTCTGTGGCCATGGGAATTGCTATCCAGTCATTGTAAGGAAAGGCCCAGCAGGTTAAGAATCCTGTCAGCCTTATGGTGTACACCTAAAGCTAATGTAAAACAATATTGAATGTAAACTATAATTGAAAAAAATTTAAATAAAAAAAAAATCCTGTTGGCCTACTTCATAACTGGGAGCACGTTCCTTAACCCTGTGTGCTTGGACTTGCTTATTAAAAAAAGAAATGCAATATTTTTCTTCTATGCACCCCAGAGGTGTTCTGAAATGCCTTCCCGTCATGAAGATCACACAATAGGTAGGAAAAATGCCTGCAAAAGGGCAAACTGCTGTGGAGGCAACATGTGAAATCTCATCTCAACGCACTCTGCTTTCAGCAGTGTTGGAGGAGGCTGGGATTTATGCCTGTAGCCCTGCCCATTTGAAGGCTGGGAGTAAATACCAGGCCCTTTGCAGTGATTCCTGAGAGCCCCCTTCAGTAGAAATGATCTACTGCTTTCTTGCCTCACATTACAGTGGCGGGTGGAGGAGGGAGCCCAGCTGAACCATGCTGCATGCACCTAGCCAGTCTGCAATTTATATTCAGGCAGGGCTGTGAGTAGCTTTCAGAGCAAGAGGAAGGAGAAAAAGCATTTCTCTGGAAATCTTCCACAAGGACCAGAAACCAAACTCTGATTTGTCACTGCTGTTTTTTTTAATGATTCTTTCTCCAACGCAGGAAGAAATTGACACCTAAGATTGCTAAGCATCTCCCTCGCTCCTTCTATATATATATATATATATATATAAAAAATCATTACATGACTTTTTCTTCAAATAGTGCATATATTCTCTCTCACAGTTTCTGTACTGAGGACACAGTCTAGACTTTTGTTACTGAGCTTATGTCCGGGGTGTTCCAGCTTCACGCTTGTGAGCACACGTAACCGGGCCCCATACAGTCCGGCACTGTTACCACAGGCCCATCTGAGGGGGAACTGCAAGAGGAAAGATCAACTCAAGTGGTATTCGAGGGCCACCAGCCATTTCATCTTCATTCAGTCAATGTAGGATTCCAACATGGAGGTTTGGGAAACACAGTGGCTGAGCCAGAAAAATGTCAGTCTGGGTCAAATTTAACGTTCCGTGGTCAAAGAGTCTATTTCATCATTTAAGTATATATATATATAATGTGACAACACTAAATTATTTTTCAGTAGTAACTAGTAGTTTTCCTTTTTTCCTAGAAGAAAATATACTTACTATAGTTATTTTACTGGCATCTCTTTGTCTAGTTTTGTTGCCTTTCCAAGAATAGATTTCAGGCATCAAATGCTGTTCTACATAAACTGTGAAGGGTAATAACTTCTTAAAGAGAGCATAAAATTTAAAAGCGTGAATGACAATCACATCATAGTACATATATATATCCATAGAGAGAGAGGCTGTACTAGCAAAACGCAGCACAGAACACCGTGGCTCCGCTAGACACCGTGTTGAGGCACCAGCTTCTGCAGCTTCATGGATGGAGACGCCACAATGTCTGTGGCTTCAGGGCCCTGCTGCCTTCGGATTCTGGCATAATTTGCTTTGATTTCCATCAGTTGTCTTAACTCTGTTGAAAGATATTTTGAGAGACAAGTCGATGTATTTATGGAAAATAATTAAAAGTCCAAGGTAGCGAAGCACTTGAAATTCCCCCAGAAACCCTCAGCCCCCACGCTGGACCCTCTCGTTGCACACCTGACTTGCTGATCACGTCACATGTGTGTTACCGCTCTTTGGAGTTCTACGGGATGGCCGTGGCTCGAGGGGACCCCCTTCCTGTCATTGTGTGATAGAGCCTGAATTGAAAGCTGCCACAGGAGTGGTCTAAAAATTGAGCCCACCGAAAAGATGGTAAGTACAGCAGTGAGAATAGTGTTTGGGTCTCAGGGAAAATGGTATAAAGCAGTGTTTTAATGTAGTGTGAAGGAAACCATTCTAATTATCTGATTTGTTTTGCCAAAATAATCTTTTTTTCAAAAAACAAATTTGATTCTTTGATGACTAACCTCCACACACTAAATGTTTTTACATTATAGTACATGCAATAAGTTATTAAAAGTGCTTGGTTTTGAAACTCCCAGGTTGTCTTATTTTCTACGACATATAAGCCAGGAAGTCACAGAAAAATTAATAAGTATGTACATGCTAGTAACATTTCTCTTTTTAAATGTTCTGAATTATTTACATTTCTAGCTTAATTATTTCAGAAAAAAACAATGAGATGGCACTCCTATGGGGAAATAAGTTTTTAAAGAACAACTGAATTAGAAGTCTGCTATTAATCAGATTTAAAAAAAAAACATATATCACTTACTGGAAAGAATTCAGACAATTGCAGAAAACCACTAACACCTTCACTGTACAAAGGAAATACCGGAATCTACTTTCATAAAAAAAGAATTGACTTTCACATCCTAGGGATCCGTGTGGTTACAAAACTGAAGAACGTGCATTTGTGCACACACCCTGTCCCGGGTTCACAGAGTTGCTGTGGAAGAAAACGGTAGGGAGAGCAATATTTGTATTTCCAATTTCCTCTCTTCCCTTCATGGTTTTTATTGGTAACGAGCCTGACTCTGGGAAAACAGCCTACATTTCTCACTGTATTTTGGATACCTTTTTGGCTAGGTTCACTGAAGCATGGTCAGCTTTATTTATCAGAAAGGCCCAATAAACAGAGTGAGGCCAGGAGGGAGGGGTCCAGGCAACAGAAGGCCAACCCAAGGGTATGATGGATGAAGCACAAATAATGAAGGGGTTTTGAAAGTGCCTCCTACTATTCAGTTGCGCTGTAGTATTTCAAGTGTGTTCATCTATTTAAATAAAGTGATCAAAAATTCTTTCAGGGAAGGAAGCTTGCAAGATTTCTTTTATAGGCTGTGTACTTGGGGAACACAGAAAGCTGTCAACTAGCCCTTACTGATGCTAAGAACCCCACCACTGGTTTGTTCTTCTAAGGAACCACAGAGTGAGCGTCACCAGGAGCTGGGGTGCTGGGTGATGGTGAGTGATAGGGACAAGATAATACAAGAATACAAGATTGCAGCCTCTTCCCTGATATACAGGAAGCTGCTAGAGGTACAGTTGTAGCATCCCTCAGAACAGTGCTAGGCTTCCCAACAAATTCCTCTTTTTCTCCTTTTTAGTCTTCATTCCTATGCTCTTGTCTCTTCTGGACTAAATATAAAAAACGTGATGGCGACAGTCTGAAAAGTTTTTGGTTTATGTACCTTATATATAACATAGCAATAATAATTTATGGTGACTTTTGTAAAAGAAATAACTTGGTCTCATTATTTTAGATATCTCAGGTAATTCACTTCTTAATCTTTTAATTTCCTCTAAAGCAATACCAATGTTCTTCAAAGCTTCCTAAAATTATGTCTTTGCTGGTAATATGCCTACCTACCAAAGGGCTTTAAATTCCTCAGGATAAATAGGATAAAAGACAATAGCTGGTTTAAAAACTAACACATGTTCTTTTCCACTGCTGTCGTTTATCAAAGAAAAATATCAAAGAGCAGACAAGATGATAAAACGAGCATATATTTATTACCAAAGAAAGGAAATCTGCAAACTGAGTAGTTGCTATTAATAAAACACTAAGGTTTAATAACTTGAAAGTAGGAAGTCAGCGGAGCCTCACTTGCTTCAGGGTTCATGCTAAGGAAATACCTTTGAGTCAGGCCTTCAGAATTTTTGCAAATAAGGGCCTTGGATAAGGTGACAGACTGATGGAACTCTGCAGCCTATAGAGCAACAGTGTCCTCAGTGAGGTCCAGCACATAGAGACACGAATGAAACTATAGTAACACGGAACACAACGGTGTAGGCAAGGGTAAGTTCTTTGAAGAAAAGAATGAATGCTTTAATTCTTCAGAAATTTGATGGTCAAGAAACTGTCACCATACCTTTCTGGGTTATGAAGCCACGTCCTGGGGACACACAAACGACCATGTCTCGCTCTATGTCATCCCACGAGTGAATCGGCTCTCCCTCTGGGGTGTACAGGGTTCTGGCTGGGCAGGGCATTTTCAGACGAGAGGTGCAGGCATCCAGCAGCTGAAACACCAGGGGACAGGCATTGGAAGGTGGAGTGTCACAACAGAATTAAGTATTAAAGAATGAACTCTTTTACGAGAACTAGTATTCCAATTCCAACACTCATTGTACTTCTAACTCATTGTTAGAAAGGGGTATAGAGAAGAGCTGGGAAGCAAGACATGAAAAGTTCCCTCAAGTCCTTGAACAATGGGGAACATGGATGCGGTTCAGTGGAGTGTGACTTTCAGTTCTCTGTTTTTCCATGTGGAAAAAAGACCGCTTGCTGTGTAAGAAAGGCATAAATAGGAAAAACTCTGACTTGAGAATCTAGACTAGACAGAACAGCTCTAAAGTTTGTTTGTTTTGTTTTTCCAACACGGAAGGAACTAGAGGACAAAACACTGCCCTGGGCTCTGGCCTCTGTCTCATCTCCGACAAGTGGGGCAACTTCCCTACAAAAGAGTTCCTTCTACTAAAACCCCAAAGTTTTGATCTAAAGCATGCTTCCAACTCTATATCCTATAATTAGAGAGGTTTTTTTTTCAACTTGGTAAATTTAAAAACTATCTGAAGGGGCCTTATTCAACTCCTCTCAAATTTCTTGAAATAGTTATAAAAACACAGGTACAGATGCAAAGTGTCGAAGGCACTACATAGACTAGTCTACGTGCTTCCAGACCCCAGAGAGAAGTCCCATTCAAGTGCACATAAGATTTTAAGACACAATAATGAAAGCGAGCAGCTAGAAAACAAGAGGTTTTTACACACCTGCCTATATGACTTTCACTTATTGTAAAGACCAAACACCTGTTGCCCTAAAATGCAGGAGCCAAGTCCACATCAGCTTTAAACCGCCATTAATACTTCTTTCTGAGATCTATTCAGGGACTACAGTTCACAACAACGCAGCCTGGCAGGGGGCAGAACTAGGCACACAGTGACATCTCACATCTGGAACTTGGATCAGTAATACGAAGCAAGACAAGAGAGTGATGTGAAAATGCAATTCACAGAGTGCAGTTTTCACCTGCTACTTTGGGCAAGGGATGAACAGACTGAATGATAACTGAAATTATCCAGGGATCCATTCCCCTCTGTAGAGTGGGATAGTCACAGACGAGAGCGGGAGAGTGGTGTTAAATGTGGCCCCACCCCTCCTGCTACATAACAGCCAGTCAGCAGCAGTTTGACTAAATACTGTGCATATGAACCAGCCCTCCCACTTAAGATTGGCGGGGAGAACCCTGATGATGCCCAAGGTAAAATTTAGGGGAACTGAAGAGAACTGATCTATCCTGTCTACTGTCAAGAGACCTTACCCTGTACAAAGACATATAAATAGAAAAATTAACAGCAACAATACGATGCTTATGAAAATATTCTACAACATAAAAGGTGAGGATTTAGAGAAAGATTTAAAGTAGGAGGTCATTTCAGAGTATCTGTACTTTGTTCCCCCCAACTTCAATAAAATATAACTTCCATAAGCAAACAGACCCACAGAACTAGAGAACGGAATAGGAGCACTGCTGAGATGGCAAGCAGAGAGGATGATGGTGACGAGGATGATGGTGACGAGGATGATGGGGATGAAAACAACAAAATTTGTTGGCACACTCCTATGAGCTAGAAACATTTCTAAAAGTTTTCAAGGACAAGTTACCATTTCATTTTTTGGAAAGAATTAGTTCCTCTTTTTGTTGATGAGAAAAATGGATCAGTATTAAGGAGGACTAATTGACTAGGTTGAGAAAATCTCATAGGATATAGAGAAAGAATAAGATATAAAATCTATGAGAGAAAGTTGAACATCTGGAATGTCAAGACCTCAGAATTAAACCTATACAATTTGGTGTTACTGGAGAAGAATCCAGAATACATTAAACTTAGCCAATGATCAAAAAAATAGAAGAAAACTTTCCTGTTTCAAATAGGCCCATGGCTTCAGGTCAAACAGGTTAATGCAGGATAAGTCAATTTTAATGAAAAAAAATGACTAACATTTAAATATAACTGGGTGAAAAGTATGAATTTCAGACATAGGGGAAAATTCAGTTATGTTTAGACCAGTTTCATGCAACAATGAATACCTAAGAAAATGAAGCAGAATCTATGAAACTTTTAGGGGAAAAGGGTTTTTAATATAAGAATTCAGTATCTAGCTAAATTGTTGCTTTCAGTTATGGGAGACAAAAGAGATGTCATGAATATTATGATTATTATGAATTGAATGAAATTCCTTCACTATGGGAAAATCATAATATACTATGTCTAATATTAAGCAGTAAAGGCTACTAGAACATGGTTCAACTGCTACAAAAATGGTCAGAAAAAATAAAAAAAAATTTTAAATATGTCTTCATAGAGCAAAGGATAAAGTAAAAATGTAAAACATCACCAAAAAGGGATGTGGGCAAGGAAAAAATAAAATAAATAACTCTAACTTTCCAGGTACTTATGTGGGCAAAAATATGCTGTTTTTTTCCCTGTGTTACATTTATTTTTATGATTATAACCAGTGTAATAAAACATAAAATCACAAAATGAGAAACAGTTCTTCTAAAGAATAAGCAAAATCATCATGATTAATAAGTTTAATATGATTTCATTTTTAGACAATTTTTGTGAATCAAATGAGAAATTAATAACAAGAAGAATGTTTAATAAAGTGATCAAGCATAAAATAAATTATAAAACACCAACAGTTTTTTCTTTTTTGTTCACAAAATAGACATTTAGAAAATATATCAGGGAGAAATCCATTCCATTAGCCATAACAACTAGGAATAATAAGTACTATTATTATTCTTTTTAAATATTTTATTTATTTACTTTTAGAGAGGGGCAGGGAGAAAGAAAGGGAGAGAAACATCAATGTGTGGTTGTCTCTTGAGCGCCCCCTTCTGGGGACCTGGCCTGCAACCCAGGCATGTGTCCTGACTGGGAATCGAACTGACGACCCTCTGCTTCACAATCTGGTGCTCAATCCACTGAGCCACACCAACCAGGGTAGAATAAGAATTATTTTAAAATGCAAGACCCTTATATAATTTTAAAATGTGAGATTCAGAATAGGCATATATATAAAAAAGAATTCAATCTAAATGCAAAGACTGAATCTCGTAAAAGGTGTTAATTCTCATGAAATTAATGAATAGCCTAATTCAGTCAAACCCCTGTAGGTTGATTTTAGGGTGTTGAAATATAATTCCAAAATTCATTCATAAGAATAAACATAAGTCAAGGGCATTCAAGTAAAATCTGAAAACAAGGTGCAGCAATAGGAAACTTTTATCAGGTATTAAAATACATCATAAAGCTGCCATAACTCTAAAAGTATTAGGTACATTAAATAGCTTTAAAAACAGAAATTAGTATATATAATAATTTAGTATTTTATAAAATTTGTGTTCTAACCAATGGAAAAAACAAAAATAGTTTAGTCAGTAAATAAAGCTTAATTTTAATTTTAGTTCAACTACATAAAGCAAAAAAAAAAAATAGCTTCACTCAAATATTACACTAGAAAAAGCATACCTATAAAAATTTTTAAAAGAATCAGATGAGTCTTTACATGACCTCAGGATACTAAAGGTGTATTTGAACATTAAAAACAATGAACAAGCATAAAATGTATCAATTTTTGTTCATTAAAAAACCCATAGGAACAATGGGTTTGATAAATTGTACCAATTTTGATACATTAAACCTGATGAAGTTGTATATAATAGCCTTACCTGATTTTAAAAAAACACCTTGTGTCAGTATGAGAATAACTCTAATAGAAAAACAGCAAAAGATTGAACTGGGAATCACAGGTGACTAATAAACAGTACAGCAACAAAACAAAGCAAAGCAAAATCACTTTATAAATTACTAAAGTCATATAAATTATCCCATGGGTATAACATTTTCTCTTGTCAAAGCTGAAAATACTTGTTTCTCAATAACTGCTCAGCATTGTTGATATCTCATGCATACCACAGGCAGGTGGTAACTCCATTCACTACTTATGGGAGCAAAAACTCCTGAAATATTCTTGAAAACAACGTGGCACTAGCTATTAAAATTTTCAAGCATGTTTACATAATTTGACTCAGCAACCCTTCTAAGAATTTATTTGGAAGAAATAATCAGAAAATTAAGTAAAGATTTGTATATAAATGTGTTAATTGGAGTATGCTTTATAATAGCAAAAAATTAAACACAACTTAAGTAGCAAATAACAGAAAACAGGGTAAATAAATAACTACACCTATTTGACAGAAGATAATGATGCCATTAAAACTAGAATGGGAAGAGTCAAGTCAGGGAAATAAGACTTCCGGCCAAGATAGAGGCATAGCTAGACATACTGTGCCTCCTCGCACAACCAAAAGAAGGACAACAAATTTAGAAACAAAAAACAACCAGGACTGACAGAAAATCAAACTGTATGGAAGTCTGACAACCAAAGAGTTAAAGAAGAAACACTCACCCAGACCAGTAGGAGGGGCGGAGATAGACAGCAGAGGGGAGAGGACTCCCAGCAAGGTGGGGGCTGGAGGACATGGTGAGGTCTTGGCTGGCAGAGTGGGCGGTTCCACACTCACGTGCAGGCAAACTGGGAGGAATGACTGGGGAGTGAGACATACCACGGTTCCACACTCACGTGCAGGCAAACTGGGAGGAATGACTGGGGAGTGAGACATACCACCCAATCCAGGGTTCCAGCAGGGGAAATAAAGCCTCAAACCTCTGATTGAAAACACCTATGGGGGTTGAGGTGGCAGCAGGAGAAACTCCCAGCCTCACAGGAGAGTTTTTGGAGAGGCCCACAGAGTCCTAGAATATACACAAGCCCACCCACCCAGGAATCAGCACGAGAAGGACCCAATTTGATTGTGGGTAGTTGGGGAAGTGACTGAAAGCCGTCAGAGAGCAGAGTAGTGTCACTGTTCACTCTCGGACCCCTTCCCCACATACAGCACAACAACACAGCTACCTGGGTTGCCCCACCCTGCTAAACACCTAAGGCTCTGCCCCTTACTACAAAACAGCTGTGCCCAGACCAAAAAAAAAGAGGCCCAAATGAAAGAACAGATAAAAGCTCCAGAAAAAATGCAACTAAGTAATGAAGACATAGCCAACCTATCAGATGCACAGTTCAAAACACTGGTAATCAGGATGCTCACAGAATTGGTTGAATGTGGTCACAAATTAAAGGAAAAAATGAAGGCTATGCTAAGTGAAATAAAGGAAAATATATGGGGAACCAACAGTGACAGGAAGGAAACTGGGACTCAGATAAATAGTTTGGAGCAGAAAGAAGAAAGAAACATTCAACCAGAACAGAATGAAGGAACAAGAATTCAAAAAAATTGAAGAGAATCTTAGGAACCTCCAGGACATCTTTAAAAGTTCCAAAATCCAAATCATAGGATTCAGAAGGAGAAGAGGAAGACCAAGAAATTGAAAGCTTATTTGAACAAATAATGAAGGAAAACTTCCCCAACCTGGCAAAGGTAATAGACTTTCAGGAAGTCCAGGAAGCTCAGAGTCCCAAAGAAGTTGGACCCAGGGAGAAACACATCAAGACCCATCATAATTTCATTACCCAAGATTAAAGATAAGGAGAGAATCTTAAAAGCAGCAAGGGAAAAGGAGGCAGTTACCTACAAGAGTTCCCATTAGACTATCAGCTGATTTCTTAAAAGAAACCTTGCAAGCAAGAAAGGGCTGGAAAGAAGTATTCCAAGTCAGGAAAGGCAAGGACCTACATCCAAGATTGCTTTATCCAGCAAAGCTGTCATTTAGAATGGAAGGTTAGATAAAGTGCTTCCCAGATAAGGTCAAGTTACAGGAGTTCATCATCACCAAGCCCTCATTATATGAAATGTTAAAGGGACTTATCTAAGAAAAGGAAGATCAAAAATATGAACAATAAAATGACAACCAACTCACAGCTACTAGCAACTGAACCTAAAAACAAACTAAGCAAACAAATAGAACAGGAACAGAATCACAGAAATGGAGATCACATGGAGGGTTATCAGTAGGGGAGTGGGTGGAGGAGACAGGCAGAAAATATACAGAGAATAAGTAGCATAAATGGTAGGTAGAAAATAGACAGGAGGAGGTTAAGAATAGTATTAAAAATATAGAAGCCAGAGAACTTCCATGTACGACCCGTGGACATGAGCTGAAGAGGGGACCACAGGTGCATGGAGGGGGTGTGCAGGGCAGAGGGGGTTAACGGGGGGAAGTTGAACAACTTTAATAGCATAATCAATCAAATATATTTTAAAAATAAACAAAAAACTAATGTTAAATTGTATGGATGAAAAGTTATAATAGTTTTATAGGTGAATAAGGCAAATTGCAAAATTGAATATACCCCATGATCTATGATCAAAATGACAAAAAATTATAACTGTGCAAGATCCACACAAATATATCTACTAAAATTATAATAACTATGGTTATTTGTGGGTTTTGATAAAATTTGCATTTTCTTCTTGGTGCTTTTTCTTTTTCTAATTTTAATACAATGACTGTACGCTGCTATATAATTAAAAAACAGAATGTAACTCAAAGAAGCAAAAATTCAGTTACAATAGATTCATAAGTTTTCCTTTTGTAATTCTTCTAAATTTTCCATAACAGCAGTCACTGTCTTAAACTGCTTGGGCTCCCAAAACAAATACCATATACTGACTGTGTTTTTTTTCAAAGCTCATTTCTTATTGGTAATGAGTTCTAACAATTTATTGTGCAAAATTGTTATAAACAAAAATTATATTTTGATGAAAGAAATGGCTTTGGGATCCATAAATTTCTTTTTTTAATATATATTATTGATTACGCTATTACAGTTGTCCCATTTCCCACCCTTTATTCCCCTCCAGCCTGCATCTCCCCTCCCACCAGCATTATTCCCCCTTAGTTCATGTCCATGGGTCGTACATATTAGTTCTTTGACTTCTCCATTTCCTATATTAACCTCCCTCTGTCTACTTCATACCTAACACATATGCCTCTTATTCCCTATACCTTTTCCCCTGTTCTCCCTGCTCCACCTCCCTGCTGGTAGCCCTCCATGTACTCTCCATTTCTGGGTGTCTTAAACAGCAGAAATTTATTTCTCACAGTTCTGGAGGTGGAGACCAAGATCGAGGTGCTCATTCAGTTCTGATGATAAATATCTTCCTGGCTTTCAGGCAGCTGCTTTCTTGTTGTGTCCTCACACAGTGAGGGAAGAGAGAAATCTCTCTCTTTTTTCCTTCTGACAAAGCCGCAAATCTATCAGATTAGGGCTCAACTTTAGGACATTATTTAACCTAGAAGCCCTACCTCCAGATACAGTCACATTGGGGGTTAGGGCTTCAACATAAAACTTGAGGGGGGAACAGTTCAATCCATATAAGTTACTAATTTATTTTCTGCTCTAATGTAACCAAAGGGTAAGATATCTGAATTTCTATCTTGGCTGGGAGTTCTCCTAGAAATACATATAAATCTGTCTCTGGAAGGAACTTGTGTAGCTTAAAAAGATCCCACATATAGGTAATTCCTACATATTTTCCCATTGTACCACCAAAATGTCACTATTCTATAGAGATCATGTTTCTAATTCATAATCAGAAAAATAAACATTACTTAATAAAAACTTAGACCAAATGCAAAATATGAGTTAAATATATCACTATTTCACTTGGTTTTTACAAAGATCTATTTACATGAGACAAACTCAGTGAGTTTACAAAACTCTTTTAAAATTAATCTGAAAATAAGGCATTTTTAGTAAAATTAGACTAAAATATCTAGCCTGCTTATGACCCCTCACGACATCCTTAATTCTCAGTTTTTCAAATGAATCTACATTTACTCAAGTTTCATTTTTAAAGTGGATAATACAAATTCAATGTTAGTAATTATTGCAGTGACAAAAGCTCATAATAAAGAAACAATAGTCTATGCATTATTTTTCTCCCATAGTCTATTTTGTGAGTTTAATTTTCCTAGACCAGCGCTTCTCAGGGCGGGACACATGGCCACCACGGAACTATTGCATATTCCCTGTGGGCATGAGGTACTTGTGTCTACAAATCAAAGGGGGCTGTTTCTCATTTTTCACCTTCCCCTCACACACTCGGAACTGTTCCCGGCTGAGAGAGAACACACTAATTTTGAAATTCTGTAGGATAAGAGATGTTACAGGAATGGGCGAAGACAGATGCTTCTGGTCAATAGAAGGAGGGGCCTGGGCAATCATAAATCAGAGAAAGATGACGGCCCTGAGGAAAGAGCCACACTAATCTGGTGAGGAAGCCACCTTGGTGCCTTGATGACAGATGAGCCTACAGCAGCTGCAGATGAGAGTTGCTCCAGCAATGTCCGGAGAGTGGGTAGGAAGGATGTGGTTAAATCATCCAGAATGGCCACAGCAGCGAAAGAAGTTGAGGGAAAGTCTGCATTAGAGGGGATTCAAATACTGTCTGGGGGTTTCATTACAGAGAGGAGAGGGAAACGCTGTGATATGGGTCCCGTTCCTCATTCTTCTGGTGAAAGTGCCAACCACTGAAACTTTTCACTTCTTTGGAATTGGTGACAATAGTCCGATTCCCCCAGAGAAATCTGAACCTTCTCTTCCTGTTGTCTGTCTGCTTCACACACAAGTCCACTCTCTAGAAGTATTCTTTACAGCCTGAAAGGCTGAAATGGTACATTCATAACTGATCACAAAGAACCTGACGCGGTCCCTAAAAACAAAAATAAAAGGCATGGACAAGGAAAGGAAAGGAAAGAGATAAACAACTTTAAAAAAAAATAAAGCAAAGGAAGAAATGACATGCAGAAAACGTTGTAAGCATTTCCTAAGTATCTTTCTACATGGTGAGCCACAGTAATCTGCCCAAAACATTGCTTTCACAATGCCATTGCCTTATTCAGGGAAGACCAGTGGCATGAGCACTTTAGTCTGGGATGATGTCAGGGACTGAATTGTGTCCTCCCCAAACTCGTAAGTTCAAGCCCTAACATTCAATGTGACTATTTTTGGAGAAAGGGCCTTGAAGGAGGTAATTATGATTAAATGAGACCATTAGGGTAGGGTGCTCATCCAGCAGGACTGTGGTCTTAGAGGAGGAGGAAAGACTACAGCCTTTGCTCTCTCCCCCTCCACGCGTGCATGGAGGAAAGGCCATGTGAGGCCTTTCCCAGAGCAGGGAGAAGGTGGCTGTCTGCAAACCAGAAAACGAGGCCTCATCAGTATCCAACCCCACTGGCACCTTCTCTTACACTTCTCAGCCTCGAAAAACGTGAGTAATACATTTCTGTTTGAGCCGCCCAGTCTGTGGTGTCTTGTCAGAGCAGCCCAAATAGACTACGACAGCAGTGTGTGGCTCACCACATGCTTTTAAACTACGTCTCCAGTCGTATGCATCTCTCTCTACTTGTCAGTTCGAAACCATCCTCCTAATACGATTTATGAACGCCAATGCCCATATTTCGGGGGGTG
Organism: Sturnira hondurensis; assembly: GCF_014824575.4. Lineage (NCBI taxonomy): Eukaryota > Metazoa > Chordata > Mammalia > Chiroptera > Phyllostomidae > Sturnira > Sturnira hondurensis. Next base: position 8,533,094 of record NW_028075269.1, read on the forward strand.
GTATCCCTCATCCTTGCTCAGGCTTTTTCTGTCTGAGGTGTTGAACCTTACCCAATTCTCAAGTTCCATCAGCCATCCCGATGGGCTCCTCTGTGGAGCCTTCCTCCTTCACCCCGGTAGGCAGAGTCCCCCCTGTCGGAACTATTGGCTTTCTGCCTACACTACTAATTGGACCACATCACATGCTGTTAGTACTTCTCCAAGAACGTTTGTGCCCTTAGCAAATACATTTTTCTTAACAAAGACCATCTGTGTTCATCACAACAAAATATGGAACACACAGAAAAACACAGAAGAAGGAAATACCACCTTTATGAGGTCACCAATAATAAGACCATCCAGGAAAGACTTCTCAAAATAAAATCTTTCCAGTCTTTCTTTCTAGGTGTGTGCATGTATGTATATAGAATTCAACTCTATATGCTTTACATTTTGCTTTTTTTCACTTAGTATATCAAACGGTTTTATTGCCATCATTCTTTCTAAAGCTGGTGTTGAGTTATAATATGTCATCCTTTGTACTATAATTCACTTAACCAACCCTCTATTTATGAGTGTTTATTTCTAATCTATCTGTATTATAAATAGCACTGTGATAAATATTCTTAGTAGACAATCCTTGCATAAATTCATGAAAATATCCTTGGGGAAAAGTTCAGAAGCACATTTTCTTATAGGATGAATAGCCACACTGTCCTACAAAACGCTGTACTTTGGTTAACATGACAGTGCCTGTTTCTCTACACCCAAGTAAACCTTGATAGGTTTTCAGTGCTTTGCCAATTTGAAATATTAATTTAATGAGAGCATAGACCGCGTATTATTCGATCCCTCTTCCTTTACCACGACTAGTGATACTAACCTGTGAATTATACTGCACTCTAAAGTTTTCAAAATCTTTTCACACACATAAATTAGAATAATATCTTATAGCATCTAGCACAATGCCCCACATGAACAAAGTTCATTAAAAAGTTGCATGATCATGGACTAATATTCATGCAGTGACTTTTATATGCTACGTAAGAGTCACATAGGTCAAAAAGTTGCCCCTGTACAACATATGGAATTTTAGTAAGAGTTAGTATACGTGGTTATCAGACTATCCTGAGTCTGATAAGCTCTTAGTCCTACAGTCCCTCTTCTGCCTTTTACCTACTTGTTAGTCATGTCACATTTGCCCACTAATGTATCAGTTCCAGTTGCAATGCATTTTAAGACTTAGCATCTACAATACAAACATTTTCTATGAAGTCGACAAGGAAGAAACATTCCATTTTACTTTTTTCTATGTATATCAAGTGTCTTTACTTGTATTCCTAGTTTTGAGTACACTTCCCATATTTGTATTCTCCTTTCTCAGATACAGCACATTGGTCGACAACTTCTGAGGTGTGATGGCTTTCCCTGTTCTTATTCAAAACCCCTATCAGAGAGGGGCGGTCTCTGCCACCCTTTGAAACTGGACCCGTCTTCAAGCAGAATCCCTAAGAGGTGCCCCTAGTGCCCCAGGCACCCCCACCAACCTGTGCGCAGCAGCAGGTCTCTCCACTGTCTTGTTGTCCCTCCACCCACGCCGGCATCTCCCCTTTCCGTGACTTCCTGTTGTCTGCCCACCAATGTACAAAAAACGTTCCAGAAAATAAATAGCCAAACAACTCTGTAAGGTATCACTGAAACAGGCAGGACTTTTAAAGGTCTACCAAAAGCCATTGATTAGGTGCCTAAAGTTTTTAAAGACCAAGACAAAAATGTCAAATGCTAGAATTATGTCCTTGGTATTGCAACAAATGAACTGCTACTCATCTTTTCCTTGGCTGACACTTGAACTTCGGAAAGTGAAAAGTTTGTTGCAGTCCCTGGGACCCTGGGAATAAGACTAAAATGGATTTTTCTCTAATGAATATTATTGTTTTTTCTACAGAGAATATATCTAGTGAATAATACCTGACGGGGAAATCATTGTGTTTTTTTTTGTAAATTATCTTATTGTTGTTCAATTACAGTTGCCTGCATTTTCCCCCCATGGAAAAATTATTCTTCTGTAAACTGGTTTTAAAACAGAATAAGAAAATTGTTTTAAATCATTCCAAAGTTTAGATTTTACTCTTTGGCTGCAGTGGGTTTAACTGTCATTGTTCTCTTTGGCCAAGTGTCATATTCTGATTCACACTCATATACACTGGACCCCACATTTCACTCATCTACACTCATTCAACCATCATACCAGTCCTGTGAAGAAAGTATCATTCCCATGTCCCAGTTGAGAAAATGCGGTTAGACCCGTAAAGGAATTTGTCTGACCTAGTCATCCAGAAATATCAGAACTGGGATCTGAACCCAGGCCTTCCGCCCTGGGTTTACCTCTGAAATACTTTTGCCCCAGGCATAAGTGCCTTCCTCAGGTCTGCAGCCATTGAGATAAATCCAGACTCGTTTTGCATCGGGTTGCTTGTACAGGCTGCTCTGCTTGAATGCTGTACGTTTAGTTGCGATGGGAGAATTTCTCTTGGATTGCTGTTCTTGGACTTCAGAAAGGTGTGCCTGTCAAGTAAAGCCCAGAGAATGCCATGTTCAGAGAATGCTCTGTCTAGTGTGTGTGTGAAGAATGTAATGAAAGACAGAAATCTTAGAATTGTAAATTACATTGAAAAAAATTTTAGGATGTGCATTTCCCTCTCCTGTCGCTGACTCTCCTGTAAATTTTCCTTGCTTCAATGGATCACTGAAGGCAATGATAATCATTGCAGTGATAATTATGAGGCACTTTTTTTGGCAAAGTGTTTAGCTTTCATTTATAATTTGAGGTAATGAACAGAGGTGTGTTTTTGGACTTCTGCATGGTGTTTCTCCTACTGAGAAATTTGTCTGCATCTAACAAATGAGTTTTTGGTTAGAACGACAACATCATTTCCTTTAACCAAGAAATGTGTAAGGGCGCGTGCGGGACGGGTTGTTTAAGTCCCCACTCTCTGTCTTTACAATAGAGCAGCCACCCTTAACTTTGCCAGATCCCTGCCAGGCAGCTTTTCATCCTGCTTAGGCATGTCCAAGTTCAATGCTTCCCATGCATTCCCTGGTCAGTGACTTATCCTTCTTACTTTGGCAAGAAGTCGTATTTCTAGCAATGTCAATTTCTTTTTTCTAGTAACCTTGACTTGGGCACACACCTAAGATTTAGACTGATTTGATTTTCTCAATTTGAAAAACTACATTAAATAAGAACTTATCATTTTAATGATAACTTCACAAAGCAAAAAGTTTTCCCAGGTCTCTATCCCCAATCCTCTCTCAGCAGCTGACCTTTCTCTTCTCGCCTGTTTTATGCCTGGCAATCCTGACAGATTAAGCAATTGGATGGAAACAGCATTCTGAAGTCCTCACTTGTGAATGTCTCCATTGCAATTAGTATTTTGCTCCTTGCTCTTCTCACATATTGAGACATACCCTTAGGAGTGATGAGCAATGAAGCCATAAGGCTCAACTTGACTACACTTATTATAATCACCTTTGTACATATCCACTGGGCCTTTTTTCTTCTTGGTTAAGGTCATAATTTCTGGTCTCCATTCAAACAAAACAGACTTCCATATGAGCTGGATGTCTTTTAGAGAGCTACTCTCCAAATGCCAACTCAAGGCTTGGCATATGCCTTTGTGGTCATAACTGACCCGATGCTGAGAACATATTAATAGCATAATTTTAAAACTCAATACTGTGGTTTTGAAAGCTTATAAGAGAGGCAGAGTTTTTAATGTCCTGAGTCCTAAAGAACATACCTCTGTATGTCTAATAAGTTCCATGAGTTTAATTTCCTCTTGAGTCTGCTCAGTCCAGCCTCCCTCCACCACCACCGGCCGCACAGGGCTTTTGCTGGGAACCATGGTGGCCGGCTGACGGGCTGCTAGTCGCCGCCCTGGGGAAAGAAGTCTCTGGAAATGTTGTTTCTGATGATGAGCTTCCAGATTCCAAATAAATTGGTTTGGCTTTCTATGCATAAATCATTCTACTTGGGAGCACAGGCTAAAATACTAAATATATCATAAAAGTTAAAATGCCTAAGGTAATAATATCTAACAATGCTTCTTCATTGGGAGCTTGCGGTTTCCAGCGGCCAGGATACGCACACTCGCTGCACAGATGGGAAAGAAAGATAACGCGCCGACTTCCACGCTGGCCCCAGCCTCTCGTCCACGATATGGTTCAGTGGTAATTTAGTCAAATAGAATCCATGACCTATATAGCCCATCATCTCCTCCAGTCATGGAACATATGTTTTGTTCTCTGCACTAATAATAAGCCTTTCCCCCACAATTAGCTTAGCAGCCTGGGGATTAAGTATTTCTGAAATAATATTAACCCAAGAGACAGGAAGCCTTTTTTTTTCCTATCTAATAATACCCTGCGAGCACGATTAGTTTCTGACACCTCTGCTGTGCCCTTTAGGCTGTTAAAAAGCTGTGGTAAGAGAAAATATTTATTGGAACACTGTAGTCCAAAGAATCACAGGCATGATTTAATAAGTGTAGTGATTTAAATTTACGCACTCTTTCAACTAGACCACTTACAACCATTAAAGAGGCTTAAAAATCATACTTCAGTTTTTTTGTGTGCCCTGAAGAGACACTCAGCACTGAGTCTCACACTGATCTCTAAATTTCTTGAGTAAAAATAATACTGTTTCTTGTACATTCCTCCCAGAAACCTATGTGGAAGACCAGCTGTGGGTCAAGCATTGCGCTGGAGAATGCAAATACAAAACTGTTCGAGACCAGGTTCTTGCCGCAAAGGCAGACGCTTGGGTGGGGAAGGCAGAGGCCAAGGAAATGAGTGCAACAGTAATCGATGCAGTGGTGCGGCACCAGGGAAGGGCAGAAGGTCTGTGGAAGCAGAAGGTCGGTAACAGGAGTTGCCGACCTAGGCCGAGGTCTCAGAGAGAGAGGGCTTCTCTGAAACAGTTACACTGAGGTGGATAGGATAATAACATTCCAAGAATGAAGTTAAGCCCTAATTGTGTTGCCAAGGGACCCTTCACGGGTAGCATTTCAGAATACGATGATGAATAAAACTCTCTGAAGATAATTCAGTACTTGCAGGGGATAAAGCATTTGCGCTCTTCGTAGCTCCGGCGTGTGGAAATTGACCCGGTAATGGAAATAAGTGGCAGCAATGACTTTCCGTAGAAACCGAAACTCTGTGTGTGGAATAACCACTCATCTGCAATGTGGGGGTGTGGGGAAGACGTACTGAGTCAGTCAGCGGATGAGTGACAGGGGCAAATCCATTACACAACGTGCTTTGGGGGAGACACAGAGGTGCCAGAAAAACATAAAACAGAAATCTATGCTTTAAACATAGTTTTCAGCCAACTCTCTTCATAAGGTGCAGACAACGCTAATGTATGACGCACATTCTTATTGGATAATATTTCAATAAATGTTTTGTTTATCATGCACTTTGAACAAAAAATTATGTTCAATTAGTGAGAGTTCAACAATAGTTTAGCACTTACACTGTGGAGAGCCAGGAGCTGAATATAGGAATGAGCAAAGCTCATTATGCCTTTATTTGTTTTTTGTCAACTTACTCCTAATGGTGTTAAGAATATGAATACACTTCAACTATAAATTTCATAAAGAGACATAATGTCACCACAGATGGTTTTGGCTTGGGGAATGGTTTTCATAGCAAACTATTATTTACGTATGTAAGACTACTGAAACCAAGCAAAAATGTACTGAATAAATTCTTTTTATTTTCTTATTGCATTTTCTACATATCCTACTTTAGTTCATATGAGGTCAGGGGGGAGTAATGACACCAGCCAACTATTAATGGGGAAAGCTAGAGAACATGAGTGCTTCGCTGTTCTCTCAGACTGTGCATCTCAGACGACAACACCTGGGTGGCTCTCCTCCTACCTACCCCCCTACTGGGAGGCCCTCCCTGGTCAGTGCCATCTGAGCCCAGGAGGGTGGTCCACCTTACTGGGGGTTTCACTTAGCAGCTCCATGAGTTATCATATCAAATAAAATGCTCTAGCATTGTCTTTATTCATAACAAAGGTGATACTTTGGCCTGATGTGCCATTCCTTACCTTTATTTATCCATGTTGAAGACCCCGAATGGGAATGCGGGCTGCCTTCTCAGGAACCCTTACTCTAATAGATATCCAGTACCTATTATGTGCTAAGCACGTTGTAAATATCTGACATTTGTTACCTAATTATAAAAGCCCTAAAAAGTTATTATTAGTACTATGATTAATACTAACAATGGGCATGCTTACAAATGAAATGTAAAATCAGTTTAACACAGTATTTTGTACACAGTGTATACTCAAAAAAATATCTGTTGCATTTACCAAGGGCTGTAACAAGGGGAAAGAACCCACTCAGCCACTGTTCATACCTTCCGTACCGCCTCTCGTCCAGTCCTCACAAAGCTCACAGTCCAACAGGGACGGCGGGTAACTGGATTTAGACTTATTCTTATCCTCATAATCTCCCAAATGAGAACAGGCCTTCCTCAGAGCGGGTATTTTATAAGCATGTATTGAATTTATACTTCATAGCAGAAAACATAGGTTTGTCAGTAGAGGCAAGATTTATCTTAGCACTGAATTCTAACAGAAACTACATCAGTGGATGTCTCCATAGTGGACATCATCTGACCAAACAGACTCTTCGAAAGCAATATGATAGATGATGTCGCCTGAACTTTAAATGCCTTTTTAATAGTTCATTAGAGTAAGAGCTGGAGACTCGACATCAAGTCAGAACTCAGTCAAGGCAGCTCTGCCAGGTGCTCTCTTCCGTGTGTTACTTGGTATTGATTTAACTTGATATAGGAGTAGAGGGGAAAATCACTGGAGTGAATGGCTGACATTCCATCCATTCTCTAATTCAATCTTTCTAAAACTATTCGGAGAACAAATGAGAAAGGCATATAATTTATAACATAATGCAGGAGAGACAATCACGGGTTACGTGATCGGGGAATCATACCAATGTGACAAGGACTGCCAGGGGAGAAGCTCAGAGTGTGACGAACCACAGTGTCCCTGACCGGCAATGTTAGGGAAAGCATTTAGAAAGAAATAAGTAAAAGGTATAAAACGAGTAGGAGCAATGGAAGAGGACAGGAGAGAGAAAAGTTTGAGGCAGGATGGTGCAGAAAGCTATGAGTTAAAACAAAGAAACAAGAAGCCCAGCGGGTGGAGGGGAGTTGGTGGAGCTGGTGAGGAAAGACAGAAGCTTACAGAGAACCAGACCATGCAGGGCCACAGTAAGGATTTCGACTTTGTCCTAAAGGCAATGGCGAGCCGTGGAATGAGAAGTACCATGACACCTTTGCATTTCTGTGTGATCAGCCCCGCTCCAGAAGGTCACCGTTATGTCTGGAATGGACACTGCTGTGGAGATTAGTTAGAAAGCTTCTCTGGGGTTTTCCTAAGAGTAGGCCGTAATAGCTGTAACTTGGGTGATGATTGTAGGAATTACGACTGTGAGAATGCATTTGAGATAAACTCAATAGATCCAGAGCAACGAGACTTCAGGAGAAAGTGCCTAGGACGGGTCCCAGGTTTCTGAGGTGGAATGCCTGGGTGGATGGGGGTGTGTCCACCGTTAGAAAAAATGAGGGGGGCACTGCTATGGAGGTGGTATGATGACTCTAACTCTGGACGTGCCCAATGGGACACCCAAATACAATTTTCTAGCTGTAGGAGTGGACTCAACAATTCTTTCAGTGAGAACTGAGCAATAGCCATTTGACTCAGAACTCCGTTTAGTGCACGTAGGACTGGGAGTGTTTACTGAGGCAAGATTCACATACTCGGGAGCTGCAATCCTGCTATGGCAATGAAATAGCCTGACGTGTATTTCTTCCCAGACTAATGCCCACAACGCACTGTTTCTCCCCAAAGAACCATTTGGTATCTGAAGTGCTGGGTCAGGAACTTAAGATTCTGTGACAAAAGAAAAATATGGAAAATCAATTGCCAACTGATCACTTTACGAAGAGTATATCTTAATGCTGCAAGACAAGAGGGATCTCTTCTGAGAAGCTGACAATGGTCTTTGAAGAACTTAGCACTTCTTCCCTCAGATCATTTAAAAACTTCTTCCGTAGCAACACCTGAGGAATGCCCGCAAGTTTTGTTTCAGGATTAATTTCAGAGCCCATACAATGTCGGCTCAGGGATTGTTTCAAACCAATAGGGTGTTTCTACAATCCAGACAACTTCCTAATTTTGAATGTGATATTCACACAAATATAAAATCAGTGCTGAGAAGATACATTATTAGATTTTAGACTTGTCCAAGTGACTTTTGTAACACCACATGGTTATGTGCTGAATATATAACTCATTAAACATCTGGTTTCCGATGGTCAAAAAAGTAGTTAGAATTAAACATGATGAGACTTGATTTAATTCATACTGACCTTTTAACTGTCTCATTTTGTGTTTCATGGTATCTAAATCAGCCAAAATTCTGTCCTTTTCCAGCCAGTTCTGTTTTTCCACTTTTTCTGCTTTCTGCAAAGCTAGAGTAGTAGAAATATGTGATATTTCATCTTGCATTCTTTTATCAACAGCAATTTATCATGCTAGCCAAGAATGTATAAAGAAGTTTCTGCTCCAAGAAATAGATTCAATTAGAAACAAGTAATTAAAAGGTAGGGGTCATTAAAAGAAACCTCATTTGAAAGATGACAGGGCTTAAGGCATTTTGTTACGGGATGCGGGAGGAGGGAAAGAAGAACAGTGCTATTTTATTATATAGATTTACCATATGCAACAGCCATATTTCATTTTCCACTTCCACAAACAATTTGGAGGTGATGAAATCCTAGCTTGGAACCACTAAACATCTACCTACTGCCTAAAGGGTGCAATTCTTAAAAATGAAAATGTGCAGACAGGTCGTCTTCAGTGTGAATTAAACTCATTTGTTATTTTCTAATGTACACCATTATTCTCAGTCTTTATAGACCAAGGATCTCTTTATCAAGTAAATTAGACATTTTTCCACATTCTTACTCTATTGCAGTAAGAAAAAAAATGGGCAGTTGTGCAAATGTAGGAGTATAGTTCTCCTTGTGTACATGTTAACTGATGGACTGCCTGTTACTTGCATAACTATGGTGTTATGTTGACATTAACCACATTTAATTCATTTTCTTATACATTTGCTTCTCTCTCCCTTCATATACTCATTTGAAAGAAAGCAAGAACAACAAACTTACCACTTGGAGATAAAAATGGTTCACCGCAAGATACCCAGATGGCAATGGGATTTCTGTGAATGAGGGTGAAAAAAGATTCATCTATACCATCCAAACTATCGGATGTCACAGACTTTGGAAATAATCTGTTTTTCACCTTCAGTCTTGGGTTTTCTGGGAAACAAATGACACATTTACCATCGTTCAATGAATACTGAATAAATTTGCTTACTAAGTTAACTTTATTCAAAATATTTCATTTTTCATAATGACTTGATTTAAATAGGCAATAACCAAAACTGGTTCCAATACATAAATTGGATCAGAACTTCATAGCAGCCACAGAATTTAATCTGATTATAAATACACATTTTGATTCCCTCCTTACACTTCACCTACTTCTGGAGGAAATTTGAGATAGCTTACTAAAATGTCTACTCTGAAAGGAATAATATAAAGAGACTGAGAAAACAAGGAAGGGGGAAGAGGAGTATAGGAATAGACTAAAGTCAGAGATGATGTGCCTCTATGTTCTCATCTTCTAAATGAAGAACACTGACTATTTCATTCTGCTGTTGGGATGATTAAAGAAAAGAGAAAAGAGCCCTGGCTGGTGTAGCTCAGTGGATTGAGCACGGGCCTGGGAACCAGAGGATCTTGGTTTGATTCCCAGTCAGTTCCCAGTAGGGGACACACGAGAAGCAACCATACATTGATATTTCTCTCCCTCCCTCCTTTCCTTCCCTTCTAAAGACAAATAAATAAATTCTTTAAAAAAAAAGAAAAGAGAAAAGAAAGCACTTATACTAGTGTTTGGTCTGTTTAATTGGGCAAGCATCCAAGAAGTGCTAGACAATACATTTATTATTGAATGGGAATGAATACCACACTGTTTTTATTTGCTTTCCTCAAGCAAATTTGGGCTTTGAGTGTCCTAGTGGCCAAAGCAAAGAGGAAAACACAATCTCAAGATTCACATAGCCCACACAGAGAGAGCGATTCTTCAGAGGTACACCTCTCCTGATCCTGAGAGCTGGCAGAACGATTCAGGTCTTTGTGAAGGAGCTATTTGTGATACCACAAACAGTGCCCTACCACGGAAATGAACATAAACCGAGAATCTATGATATGCTGGGCATTTTACCAAGACGTCTACATAGGTTATCTCATGTAGTATTCAAAATGATCCTCTGAGCAGGGCTCGGGCCTATTTTACAGAAAAGGTCACTGAGATTTACTCACACAGCTGGGGGGCAGCAGAGACAGGATTCGAATCCAGCCCGTGTGCCTCCACAGCCTATGCCTTTAACTGCTGTCTCCATGGTCAGCACGATGCTCTTTCTGACAGGTGCCTGTTTCTTTAAAGTTCCTCCATGCAAACTGATGGCATGCTCACTGTTCAGTACAGGGGACAGCTGCTAGTGAATCTGCCTGATCAAGAATAAACTTTGGAATATACCGCAGAAAGGGAGGGATGGCCATACCCTTTTGGTAAGAAGTGCATGAAAACTAGGTTTTAAATAAAAATGTAAAAAAAAAAGAGTGTTTGAGAACACAATCTTCCAGGACCTGGAAATAAAATATTCTATATGGCAAATAAAGGCAAAACTTTATGTAAACATGTTTACATAATTATTATTTTTTAAAGGATTGGCATTTTAAAAAAAATTTTATTTATTTATTTTTAGGCAGAGGGGAAGAGTTGGACAAAGAGAGGGGGAGAAACATCGTTGTGCGAGAAACAGTTGCTTCTTGTGTGCCTCAAACTGGGGACTTAGGCCACAACTCAGGAAGGTGCCCTGACTAGGAATTGAACCAGTGACCTTTTGGTTCACAGGCTGGTGCTCAATCCATTAAGCCACACCAGCCAGGGCTGTTTACATAATTATTTTAAAAAACTCATCAGAAAAAAAAAATCACTGTGAAAGAACAGAAAATACACTCATGCAGCATAGTGGTCTCTACCCTTAGTTCCTGGCACAGACCTCCTAAAATTCTTCTTGTTTCCTAAGTGATAAGAGCACTAAGGGGCATCTAGGTCTCTGACCCTGGGTCCTGCCACAGCTCCAGAATCCTTTGGAATTTCCTGGGTGATAGGAGTGTCTTTTGTTGTGAGATGACTCTTGGTGGGCTCCTGGATGAGCTGGTCACCAGAAAGACCAAGGCATGATTAAAAGCTTGAAATTTTCAACCCTATCCCCCATTCCACAGAGAGGGGACAAAGGCTAGAAATGGAGTTCATGTTCGATCATGCCCACATCACAAAGTCTGCATAAGAATCCCAGAAGTACAGGGTTGGAAGACCTTCTGAGTTGGCGGACACGTGAAGGTTCCAGGACAGTGGAGGGCTTGGGAAGACCATGGGCACCCTACACTCCTTCCCACATACCTTGCACTATGCATCCCTTCCATCCGAAGGTTTGTCTGCAGTCCTCATCATATGCTATCATAACAAACCAGTGACCAACGAGTAAATTGTTTTCTCATTCCCATGAGTTGTTTTAGCAATTAGTTGAACCCAAGGAGGGACTTGTGGAAACTTCTATCTATAGCCAACCCGTCTGTAGCACACAGGTGACCACGTGCAGTTGGCATCGGAAGTGAGGAGGGAACCGTCCTGTGGAACTGGGCCCTTAACCCCGTGGGGTCTGATGCTGTCTCCAGGTAAACTGTGTCAGAATTTAGTTAAATTATAGAACACCCAGCATGTGCCACAAAATTGCTTGGTGTGGGAAAAAAATCACCTGGTTGTGAGTGTGAGAAAAAGGTGAGAATAATGGAGAAACACACAGGAAGAAGGGTGGGTTTTTCCTACTCAACCCTACATGCAATAATGATACCTAATATTCACTGACTATTTGGTAAACATCAACCAGGCACTGTTCTAAGTGGTAAATGAGAGAGAGAGATTTATACACACATATTCATATCTATATACTTTTATGATTACATAGTCATATTTATGAGGACCAAGTGAGTATTTATTCATATGAATATTTATTTGATCCTCATAAAAATTCCATGGAATAAGTGACTGTTAGTGCCCTAATTTTAAAAATGGGGAAACTGAAGAAAAGAGAGGTTAAGCAACTTGCCCAAGACCATTCCTCTAGCAACTGATTGCTAAGACAGGAACCCTGATGTTCTGGCTCCAAAACCCAACTTCTCAACCTCTGAACCATGCCTGCCAATACAACAACAGCAGGAAACCGAGATGACTCTGCAGAATCCCTGTTAGCAAGATGCTTTTTCATTTAGCAAACTCTTACTGGGGACACAGTCCCTGACCTCAAGTTGTATGTAGTCTGATGAGACACGCAAAGATGTAAACAGATGTAAATAATTATCTTTATAATTATTATAAAGATAATTATAATACAATGTGCTAGGAGCTGCAATTCAGAAACATTTGTTGGAGTTTCTGGGAGTTTATAGGAGCAGTGGAGATGGGCAGGGGCAAGCAAGGGGGCCCGGGAGGCAGGAGGTATGGGCACCCCACCTAATACTAGGAGGCGATTCGTACTGATCCAGCCCCGCTTTCTTAAGTGGTCTCCAGTTGGTTTGGGTTCTAAATTAAGAACAAAATCTGCTCAAGTTGCATAAAGTAGCCAGGCTGTCAAACATCTTTTACAAATTCCAGATAACTTACTCGTTGTTTTGGTGCAGAAACCAGTTTGATATTATTTTTAAATTTTTTGTGTGATTCTACAAAGTAAAAACAATATAGGAATCTCATACGAGAGCATCTTCCTGTGATTTTGTAATGTTAGAAGAGGTGACTGGGTGAATCACATTTAACTTTATTATGACCAGACATAAGCAGAATCAGCTAAATATTGTAGAATATAACCAACCTTCCATATTTTTCATAGTTGTTTCCTTTGTTCCAACAGGGGCTACCTCTTTTTGTTCCTTGGAGTCTCTGTGGATAAGAGATTCATCGAGAGCCCACAAAACCAGATCTTGCAAGGAAAGGACTGAGGTTCCATCTTTGGTGTATACTTTGGAGGCTGCTCGGGCAAGGCCAAGTTGCTCTGTGCACTCTGTGAGGAGCTAAATAACACAGACTGTAAGGAGCTGAGGGGAAGAAGTGATGGCACTGGGGAGAATCATAAAGAGCGGAGCCACCGAAATGGAGATCACATGGAGGGTTAGCAACAGGGGAGTTGGGGGCGGGGGAGAAGGTACAGAGAATAAGCAGCATAGATGATGGGGAGAAAATAGACAGGGGGAGGGCAAGAGTAGTGTGGGAAATGTAGAAGCTAGAGAACTTATGACATATGTACGTGAACTAAAGGGGGGAATGTGGATGGGAGGGGGTGTGCAGGGTGGAGGAGAATGCAGGGGGGAATGGGACAACTGTAATGGCATAATCAATAAAATATACTAAAAAAAAAATGAAGAGCTTGTTATTTTAGGAATCCGAGAATACCCTTTACTTTGAGAAAATAGAAAGCTGAATAACCGCCCATTTGATGTTTGATTAGAGACAACTGTTGATATTAGATTGTTCTACCTAATCTCACAACGTGAGTCCATTTCAGCTGTGAAAAGTCTCAGCTCCAAACATTTAAAACAGTAGCGGATGTGCATTCATACATTTTATCATCAGAGGATTTTCTTAAAAAATGTTCAACCCAGAAACCCACTTTCAATTTCGTTGCTTCATAAGGTATAAAATAGTTGTAATCATCTTGATAAACTGCTTTAAAATAAATGAGTAGCTGATTTGAAAATCAAAAGCTGGCACATGTTACCATTGCCATGTTGCAGATGGGCAAACAGGCTAAAAGAATAATTTTGCCAAACATCACAAAAGCAGGCTGCAGATCCTAGCATGGATCTTGGAGTTGCTAACTTTTGTACTTTGCTTCTTCCATTGAACAACAATATCTTAATATTAGAAATCCATTTGTATTCAACCAGAGAGGCGAGTTAACACATATATGTTCGTAAGGCAGTCTCCAGGACAACTGCATATCATATATAATGTTGCTTGTAAATTAATATCATTAAGGGTATTGACAAGATAAATGCCAAAGAACAGAAGGACGATGCTGGGCTGGCCTCTGGGGCTCTCTGCAGTTACCGTGACTACAGGGAACGGCCTCTAGGGCAGACAGCAAATCATGGCTCAGATCCGCCAGTGATAAGTGAGGGGATGAGCTGGCATCTCCTAAGGTATTCAGAGGACATACCACTTGAAGCCAGAGTGGGAAGGAAGGCCAAAAAGGCATGCTATCACAAGAGTGAAGAAAATCTGGTAGGTACCTCTGTTCTCCCCTTGCTTTTATGTATCTTTGCTCTGAAGCCCATTTAATAACCATATTCCAATTTCTCATTTTCCTAAGACCATAGCCACAGAAATGCAATAAAAAAGAATGCATTTAAGAAAACAGAGACTTTGATTTTTACCAGCGTAACCTGGTGACACCAGCCAGGGACACTTATCACTCAATCCCACCGCTCCCAGCCTTGTCACAAGACTCACCATCCTCACTACCTCTAAGAAGGCAAGACACATCTCAGTGACAGTGACTTACCAGGGGGAACGTTTCAGCCACAATTAGCTTCCCGTTCCGATATCCATCTCCATTTTTGTATGCAATTATTTTCACTGCCTTCTGGTGCGTAGCTGCTGCACCACTACGAGACACACCTTTGGTGCAGGTCTTCATCCGTAAAGACAATAGACGTTCTTCATAATAACTCAGAGTTTTCTCGGCCTCGTGAGAAGATAAATCAGCCTGATTAAAAAAAAAAATTGGTCTACTCAAGCTTTTTCCCCCCAGTTTTGTTATTCTGGTATGTTTCCATCTCTCGATTTGATAAGTATGTGCCCACGCGCACATCACCTGTGCATATGCCGCTTCACGTGCCATAGGTATTGGGTGCCATAGTGGGAAGGACACTGGGTCTGAACTCAGTTCCCTTCCGAGCCTGTCATGGAACCTCTGGGAGAATTCAGGCCCCGGGGTGCGTTTCTGGCCTTCTGTTCTCTACTTTGCCTTCGCCTGTGACAGAGATGAGGAAGGAAGCCAGGGCCAGAGAGAGCCTGGGCTGGAGAGACAACAGCAGTGCAGACACTCTCTCGTCTTTAACCTGAGGATGATGCCCTGTTCTGGGGGCAGATAGTGATGGATGAGGAGGGGAGGCGTGTAGCCCTAACCACGTGGTAATGGTTGTGGTAAGCACCACACCTCACCTTTCCCTTTCCAGCCCTGCACAGGATGCCGCCCTATGGGAAAAGCTCCGTCGGAGGGGCTGGGACGTGGGGAATTCTTTCCAAACAGCCCGCAGCAACCTCCTAAGCACCACCCCACCATCACAGGAGCAAAGGCAAACGCCTCAGACTTGCCCAGAGGACTGACTTCTTTTCTCCTTCGGAGTTGTTGTTTCAGTTGGTGTTTACTGTGATTGTTGCTGCCCCCCTCCCCTGCAGTGTGTCTCAGGTTGAGGGGCCAGGCAGAGTGGTCCAGGAATGCAGTGGGAAAGCCCTGCTAGGCAGACCAGGGCAGGGCGGAAAGTTGCTCACCTCTTACTCTTAGGGATCACCCCTTTTTATATAGCTGTGTAAGGTCCCCTGAGCTCTTCTCCCTTCTAAACTTGAAAGACGGGATTTTTTAAATGGTGCCATTGTAAATTAAGATCACAGGAAGGTGGTAGATATTTCTTTTCTCCATAAGGTATAAATAATATTAGATATGAATGCGTGAATTCAGGCACCAACCTGAAGTCATTGGTATCAACATGTCAAATTTCCCCCGAAATGCTCCATACTAGTAACGAGGAGTTTATCCCATGGAAATAAGCAGAGAAGCTGCTCTCTAAGTAAAGATCTGCAATTACTTCCTTGTCTAAAAGCCACACAGAGAGCAGTGGAAGGTGTCAGTAGATGATTAAAGCCGCAGAAGTGCCCAATTAACTTCAAAGAATGTATCGAACTATTAATAGACAATGTGTTTTAAGTTACAATGGGAAAAAGGAAATCAATGCAGGTGAAACGGTAAAGGTGCATCAGAGGAAGATGAATCGGATGAGTGGAGATGAACTTGAGTGCAAGGCAGATAATGAATGCATCAAAGTTTCCAAAGTGATGCCACGTAGGTATCAGCAGAGCTCAGATCATTACGCACCTCGGCCACACTGATGGCCTCGAAAGGCCCTCGAGAGAAGGGCTTCTGGGTCTCAGAGCCCGAGGCACAGAGGAAGGGCATTCCTGGAGGTACCGGTTTCAGCCCCTTCTCTGTTCTCATGGATCGTCCACATGCCAAGCACAGCATAATCTTTTTCTTTCCAGCAGGTGAGAGATAACAGTATCCCTAAAAAGAGGGGCAAAGGTGCTTTTACCTAGGCACATCTAAATTACAATAACCTTTTTGTACAGTGCTTTACAAGGCAAATAAAGCATTTTTATAATCCCAAGATACTAATTATAAATCTCAACATGAATGCATTATTTTGCTCCCTAATAATTTTATATATACACACATGGACGTGTGTATATATGTATGTGTGTATATAACATATGTCTGTCCAGAAAAACTCCAGACATTGTTAATGTAACAAGAACAGTTTTCATGACATCGATGTAACCTGGCAGCCAAGGACAGGGGACTGGAATACACATGTGTGAACAATGACAACTTCCTAGTACCAGTCAGTGGGGGCACTAGATGCCTTTGAGTGAGTATGTGTACTGTGTGGCCTTTGTATTCAAAATGACTGAGCAAGTAGATCAACAAATTTTGCATTAAGCTTGAACATTTCTCTGCAGAAACTATTTGGAAGATTCAGAAGGCCACAACTATGGACAACTGGTGATTGGCAGCTTCATCACAACATACCTTGCTCAGGCATCATGTCTCATGCAGAGTTTTTTTAGCAAAACATCAAATTGCCCAGGTGACTCAGCCCCCATACAGCCCAGACTTGGCACCCTGCAACTTCTAGATTTTCCCAAAACTAAAATCACCTTTGAAAGGGTACAGATTTCAGACCATTGATGAGATTCAGGAAAGTATGATGGGGCAGCTGATGGCAACTGGGAGAACTGTGTGAGGTCCCAAGGTGCCTACTTTGAGGGGGACTGAGGCATCATTGTCCTACGTACAATGTTTCTTGTATCTTGTATTTTCTTCAATAAGTGTTTCTATTTTCATTGTATACGGCTGGATAACTTCTGGACAGACCTAGTGTGTGTGTGTTTATGTGTGTGTATAGAAACAAATATATTTCCAAACTCTGCTGACTAAAACAGCACAGAGACAATAACAATTGAACATTATGCATGTAACTGTTGCCCAGAATCAGGGGTTCTTGGTGGAACAGGTACTTCCATATTTGCAGCAAAAAATATACAAAAATAAGCGAGGGATGTCATGTGGTACCCAGAAAGAAAAGTAGCTATCTGAAAGTAAAGGAATCATGTCAAAACTACAGAGGCACCAACATGAAGGGCCTCCACTGGCCCAAAGTGGGACAATTTGGAAGCAACAAAAAGAATGATAACCAAAACATATGGAGTGTTTGAACATGTACAAATCCTATGAGTTCATAATGATGCTAAAGATACAAGTAAAGACAACAAAAAACCCTAGCAAACAACAAAACCACAACTTACTGGAGCCCTCTGAAAGTAAATAAGCACAAATTTGTAACTGCAATTTGGCCACTAGAAAATGTGGCAATTTATTTGAAAGATGGACACAGTAAAACTATCTCATACTTTTTTGCACGCCCTTCTCAAATGTAACTTTGCTGCTCTTCCAATCCAGAAGTAGAGTTTCTTTCTCCTTTCCTTGAATCTGGTCAAGGTCATGTGACTTGCCTGGGCCACTGTGGCATTAGCAAATGTGATTATAAACGGATGCCTAAGAAGTGCTTGCCAATGAAGTGTGTTATCTTTTGGCTTCAATTGGAACCATGACAGGTCAGTGTGAACATACTTAAGCTAACCTGCTCAAGAAGCTTTGATGAGAAACAAGCCCCCCAGCTAACAGCCTGCCTAGCACCAGATGCGAGTGAAGACATCTCTATCCATCAGTCCCCACAGAACCACCAAACTGCTCAAGCGTCACCAATGAGTACCACTGCATCAGTGACCAGCAGAACAGCCCACTTGAGTCCAGCCCCAAATTGCTGACCCACAGAGCAAAAAAATGGTTGTTGGCTTAAGCCACTAAGTTTTTAGGTGATTAGTTATACCACAATAGGTGAGATCGATAGAACAAATCAAGCATTTATCCTGCCTTCCCTTACTAACCATATTTTTGGGTACTCGAATACCTCACTGAAAAGTCAAGTTCCTTACATCACAAGTTTAGTTAATAAATGCAGGGGAAAACTATAGAGTTAGGCAGAATTGGCCCTTTTGAAACTCCTAATGAAATAATTTATTTAGGCAAAGATCACCAAAGAGTGACAGACCCTACAAGAAAGTACCTAAGAAATTTTTTAAAATGTGGGGTTAGGGTATAATTACCTGAACCCACTGATAACTATTATCACTAAAAAACGGAAATCTAGACACTGTATGGCTACATAAGTGATAAATTATGAAAAAATGTGCAAAGATTCTTGTAAAAAAAGCTGAACATAAATCAAATTACAATTTTAGCACTAAGTTTCTTTTACAGGAAGGAAGTATAGAGCTTAAGAAGACAGGTTAAAAGATGCCACAAAAAGCAAAGAGAGAAATCCAAATAGATTCATTCTATAGAACAAAGGACCCAGGTTATGCAACTAAATGTCACACTGGGGCCTTCTCAAACCAGCCAACCAAAAAATTCTTCAGGAAGAAGAATTTTTTGTTCTGTGGGGACTAATTCTTCAAGAAGAATTTTTTAGGAGATCCTGTGAATGTAGTTAAGAACAGAGCATGTGAAAAATTATTGTTAATTCTGTTAGATATGATAATGGCAGAATGCTTGGGTAAGGAAATGTTCAAATATTTCAGAGATGCACGCTTAAGTTTGAGGTGAAATGGTATCACATCTGGGGGGTTGTAAATGTTTCCAAACCTTAATAATAGTTGAATTTTTATAATAGGTATATGCAAATTCATTGTGTAAGCCTCTCTACTTTTGAATATGTATGGAAATTCTCATAATAAAAGTTTAAAGAACTTTCACACAGACTCTCTAATCAGCTTTGATCTTCACAAGGCTAAAAGTTAAGTACAGTCAGAGTTAATATCAACATTCTCAATTTACATAAGAGAAAACAAAAGTTCAGAGAGGGAAGTTTTGTTACTGTTGTTCTGTTATAGTTGCCCCAATTTTCCCCTGTTGTACTCCCTTGCCCCTCCCACCCCACCCCCATAGTTCCTACCCTCACCAATCCCCACCCTGTTGTCCATATCCATGGGTCATTTATACCTGTTGATTGATTAGACCCTTCCTCTTTTTTCCCTCTTTATTCCCCTCCCCACTCCTCTCTGGTCACTGTCAGTCTGTTTCTTGTTTCCATGTCTCTGGTCCCATTTTGCTCATTGTTTGTTTTGTTCATTAGGTTCCTCTTATAGGTGAAATCATGTGGTATTTGTCTTTTGCCACCTGGCTTATTTCACTTAGCATAATACTCTCCACTTGTATCTATGCTTTCACAAAAGGTAGGAGCTCCTTCTTTCATTCTGCTGCATAGTATTAAGTTTTCACCCGAGAATACCCAAGTAGGACATGGCAGAACTGAAACATAAAACTGTGACTTCTGGTTCCAAATTCATGGCTGTTTTGACTTCTCCATTTGGTTCAACTACTCACTTTAAGTACATAGATCTACCTCAATTCAAAGCCAACATTTAGATGACACTTTCAAAGATGTAATTCTCAAATTTCACTATGCTTTCTCTATATGCACAGCTGATTTCCATTTGTCTATAAGTTACTGGAAGGCTGAAACTTAAATATCCACTCTTAGATGGAATTGAATGAATATTACATGAAGAATCATTTAGATAGAAAAGCATAAGGTTCGTGATGAATTGTGTGCCGATTCACTTATTGACTGGGATATTTCTATAAAGTAAAACCTTCTCCTCTAATAGTTCATAAGCCTGAGGTACAGTTCATAAAGAAAAAGAAATAAATACTTGAATTTTTTTATTTCCCACTTTGCTAATGAATTGGTTTTACAGCCTCACTTAATTGTGATCAATGAATTATTGTTGCTGATGTTTAATGTCAGTATGAACATATGGATTTAAACATATCTGATATATGTTAATACACTGAACTCATTAGCATGTTGGTGCTTCAAATGGTCAACCTGTGGGTAGTGGGAGCCTTTTCCACCTGATTTGATTTAAGATAACCTCACTAGTCTGACATTGCATTTGCTAAAATGTGTGAGTTCACAGACAGAGTAGAACGCAGCACAGGATATAGCTAGCACAGTCCAAACCAAGAGATGCAAAACAGCACGGTACATTTAGACATCTCTTACTGAGAAGAGCTAGCGAATGATGAGTGAAGAAGTAGCAGCAGTTTAGAGACTCTTAAGAGCTGAGTAAAGAGGGTCTTGGAGGGTCTAAAAGGGACTTTATGAGGTATCAAGTATGGTCATCAACAACTGCATAGTGACCCACTATGGGTCACTATGGGTCAGTATCTCAGGTATTTGCAAAGTATGAAGCAAGTGATTCTTCACTAATAAAAAAATGAAAGGGCCAAACTTGAGAAATTATTTTCTTTACCAATTAAGAACATATTTATGCTTAGGCCTATGCATAGTATAATTTAATTTAGCTGAAGTCACTTATGCCCATCTGCATGTTAGCATGCTTTCTGGAGTGGAGTGACTGCTAGAGTGGCAGGCACACCTGTGGGAAGGTGATGGGTGACCATCCTCCCTCATGCGTGTTCTGGTGAACTGATGATGAACCAAAGATGGTGCTGGTGATGGGGAGCCATGGAAACAATGCAAGTAGAGAGTAATATCAATACTGCCTCATTCTTTCCTAAACAGAACCCCAGAGTCTATGTTATTTCATTCACAAATCAGCGTTTTATACAAAACAATTTCTTGCTTTATCAAATTACCCCATTTAAAAATTTTTCTTTTATCCTCAGTAGGAAGGAACCACTTACTGCTTGATCAATGTCTTCTCTAAACACAGAGGATGTACAAATCCCAGCATGATTCGCTGCTGTGATTTCCTTATCCAGTGCAGTGCTATGAAAGGCCATAAAAGCTTTCGTAGGTTCAACGTAATTCCACTTTTGGTTGGAAGCCCCATTGTTGTAGGGATTATATTTCTTTAAAAAAGAGACAGACAAAATCTGGAGTCAAATGGGAGAGCTTATGATTTGGTTATAACAGCCATAGGGTCATAAGATATGGCCCATAAGATATGTAAATTTGGGTCCTAAGATATGTAAATTTGGTAACTGCACTAGGTTTGGGGTTTTTGTTTTTGTTTTGACTTAACAATATTCCTTGGATCTTTTTTGAACATTTTTAAGCATATATACTATTTGATCCTACAGATAGTTTATTTTACCACTCTCCCAAAATTAAAATGTAAATTCTCAAATTGTCCTTACTATAAACAAAAAAGCAATGAAGAATTATACAGATAAATCTTTATATATATCTATAAGTTCTTTATAATAAACTCCCCAAGTACAATTGTGGATTTGAAAAAACAATCATTTAAAATATTGTGATATATCATATAAAGCTTTATTATATCCACATACTTTCTAGAAAGGTAATTTAATTTACACTTCTACCAATAGTATATGAAATGGCCTCTTTTCCTCATACTCTTGCCAAAACATCATCAATTTAGTAAATGAAAAGTAATACTTTGTTGATATTTTAACTTACATTTTAGTGGTTATCAAGGAGGTTTTTAAAAAATGTGAACACATTCAGTTTTATATGTAATAGAAACAGCATATTTATTCAACTTATATAACTTGGCTCAAGCTTAAGCAAAGAAATACGTAATTTCCGTTTCAGAGACTTTAAACCAGTAGATTGGTTCCAACTAAACCTATCATGACACCTGAAGGAACTTTATAATGGATAACACTTACTTTACCAGGAGAGATTGATAGTAAAGAGGAAAATAAATGAGCCTTAAGAATTGATTTAATAGGTCAGACAATGGCGCATCCCTCAGAGATATGAAAACAAAGACTATATTTCAAGGAACAGGGAGGGGGTCTAGTAACATTAACCTAACGTGCCTCATTTTTATTAATTTGCATGAACTTTAATATTTTCTCACAAACTGATTGCTTCAAGAAATAAAAATAAAATACCAGCCACAACAACAACAACAAGTCTTGAAAGGTAATACAAATTACTGTGGGACCAAACTCATTTCTTATAAAGTGGAAACCTTAAGGGAAAACATCCATATCTATAATTTTATGAAACTGATTAAGGTACTAAATTTGCATCTGCATGAGGTTTTTATCTCGCTGCCAACGAGGCACCTGACAGGGAAGAATGTGATGCTATATATATTGTGTCTCCTAGAACAAATTTTAAGCCCATATTTATCATCAGGATAGAAGACTTAATTAAGCTTTGATATTTGTCCAGATTGCTATGTCCCAATTTTGGCTTCAGGACCTGCTAAGCAAGTTGCCTCATTGCTATTAAAAACATGGAATAAAACAAATGTTCCTTGGAGACAATATATTCTGTTCCACAAAAAGATGGTAAATATGGCAGAGGATACAGAAAGTAACTACAAAGCAGGGATGTTCTTAAACTTTCTCTCTTCCTAACAAGAAAAAAAAACACATAAACACGTATACAATTAGGAGTGTCTTTGGTTATAGGTAAGTAAGGATGACAGACAAACATGAAAAAAGAGCTCTCAGGTGTTTGCCTAAAACTCAAATGAAGGCAGACTTGTTTGGAGTCTCCAAAAATTGTTTGGCTGTTGTAAGCATTGCAAAGGTATGTAAAAGGTGTATTTCAAATGACTATGTGTGTCTTAGAACTCATACTGTTGGCTTCACATCCTTTAGGAAGACCCCTCTGACCATGTTCTTTGCCTCCAGTTGCCAGGCAAAAGGGGCTTTGCATAGGTTCTGATCACTGAACCGAAAACACGCGGTGCATCTGCAGCCATCCATAGACTGCGCCCACCACTGACACTGTGAGCTGCGTGAACGCTAGTGGGACAATTGTTCATGCTTGCCATAGGAACCGATTTAAGTAACAAGCATAGCTTCTGACATGCAGCAAGCCCACAACCACCATCTGTTGGCTTAAGCTAAATTAAGAGCTACAGGAACATGCTCACTTTGAAATCTAAGCAGACTATTGTAAATATTTTAGCCGTGGCATTCAAGATAAGAGTTCTATGACATCCAGTTTCTTTTTCCACAATAAGGAGGCATGGGGCTTTGCTTGCATTTAACTAAATAAAGGGCTATGACGACTCTTTAGCCTATGTATGCCTTACCTGAACAACCACTGGATAGCCACAGACATCGTTTCTTGTCTTGGTCATAGATGCTGCCAGCACAAGATCTGGGTTCCTCACCAAGTGAAAGGTCCTTGGGAAGACAGGATCAGGCACATTACAAAGTAGCGTCATGATCAGCTTAGAGCTCCCCCCGGTGCCACTTACTAGTGTGTTACTTCTTGTCTCCATACATGTTCTGTGACAATGGATGTGAATGTTTTAAGCATTTCTCCCATTTCTACAGTAAGCACGACCTTGAGCTTTCTCATAGAGCGTGCTGGAAGGACACTGCAGGAGCGGGGGGCTCGCCCACTCTTTCTGGCTGCTGCATGGCATCCGTGGTCGGGAGTGGGGTAGCCAGTGATGCTCTGCCCAGCCAGGTGCCCAGACTGTGTGGTCCCTCAGCACCTTCATAGCCCTGAGCTGGCCTCATGATCATCTGCTTGTGGCTGTCTCGACAAAGATCCTGCAAGTCCCAGGCCTTCTGCCACACCAGTACCCCCATTCCCTTAACATGTGTATGTACCCCGCAACCAGGGGTGCCCCCACATACGTTCCAGAGGGCTGCTTCTAGCTGGCCCAGCCACCAAAGACCAGGTCTGGTGAGGAAAACCAGCAAATATGTTTGCCATCCAATGGGTTGCAACCATATCTTTTTCAGTGAGTTTGAATTCCAGCCTTGGAGAGGGGCCCCAGCCCAAGTCTGTCCTTTCTTGCACAGTCTCCCTCAGCCTTGGGGTATCATATAGAATTTATGTATTTTTAAAATATTCAGTAATTATTCTTTTATCATTGTTTAATAATTATACTAAACTTCCCCTGTTTAAATCGCTGTATGACTCTGTCTCCAGGTAGTACCCAGACTAACATACTCTCCTCACCCATTTGATGGCTGTGCATGGCTCTGTGTCGGTGTAATTGAGAACATGGATTCTGGAGCCACAATGCCTAAGTTTGAATCCTGGGTTCACCTTTCAATAGCTCTGTGGCTCTGCTTAACAAATCTGTGCCTTAGTGTCCTCATCAGCAAAATGGGATAATAAAATACTATCCCTGGGACTATTGTGGGAATTAAATGAGTTAATGCATATAAATTGATACAATATTATCTGTTACATAGTACTTAGTATTAGCTACTATTACGAATGGTTGTGAAGTTTTTAAAATAGATTTATCTCAGTCTTTTTTTTCTAAAGGAGCTTTCCCTAAAAATCCAAGACACATAGTGAATATATTCACATGATTTTATATTGCAGCTAACATAAGGCCTCCTTGACTAAAAAACAAAATGAAAATTATTCAGCTTAAACCCTCAAATTTTTCCTTGCATCACTTAAAAGGAAAAAATGAACCAAATATTCAAGGCTTTGTCTGTATGGAAAAAGCCAATCAGTTCTTTCCACCTGTGAACACAGTTCCATCACAGACCAGCAGTGGCATTCCTGCTGTGGACACGTGACTCCTCCTGGATCTGAGGGTCAATAATGTGGGAGTGGAGAGAAAGAGAGTGGGTGGGAGGGGATCTGCTATAAAAGCAATATTTTTTTTTCTTTCAAGACTGGAAAAATTCCAGATATTGAATTCAAATCTCTGAACATAAGGCAATATATTCCCAGTGTAAAGAATTTACAAAGTATTGAGAAATATAGCAAAACTGTAACAGAACTATAAACATTCCTCTGACTTCAACAAGATAATCACTGTTAATCTGAGAGTCCATTTCTTCTTTCTATGGTTAGTTAATGAAGTGTCATTTTAAATCTGAAGTGGGCATTCAATTCTATCAAATGCCTTTTTAGCATTTACAAATACCATACATGGCAAGAGAGCTGCTCTTCTGAACTGGTCCCCTCTGCAGCCTCAGCATGTAACACTTTGCACCTTGCATTCTTATTGGCACTCAGTACTATTCAAAGGAATGACTGAGTGTATATTTCTATAGTGACCCATTGAGATGCCAAGATTAGTTACCTAGCTACCTCTGTTTTTGCTCACTAGGATGGCCAGACTAGACATAGCAACTTCCCCAGGCTTCAGTGCCATGTGCAGTCATCATGGTGTCTTTCCTTTTCCTTTTCGAATGGTGCAGTCGACTGGCACCCACCCACAGCACAAGGCTTGCATTCTGCAGGAAGCTTGAGCTTGCAGCCTTCCACATAAACACCCCCATGTGCCAAACAGTGAAGTGATAAATTACTCCGTGTCCAGGGATAGCCGGCATGATACCACTGCCCCTTCCATTAACCTGAGATATGAATGCATACAGTCACTTACTCTCCTTGAGCCTCAGTTTACCTAGCTTTGGGATCATGTAACTAGGACTAAAACATTTTTATGATTGCTTTCAGCTCCAACTTCCATGATACTGTATTTCCCCCTCTATAACTTTGAGTACTGTTGAGGGGATTTTCATCCCTGAGAGTTTTTTCATATTCTCTCATATTTCCCTTAGAGGCCAACTGATTAATTCAGATAATGCCATAGTGGAAAATGGCAGATGCCAGATTATCTCAAAAGTTGATACGGACCATTCTTCTGTGGGGCTGGAAACCAAGCGCGTATGTTTTTGGCAACTTCCTGATGCCCTTCAGTGCCCCCTTGGTCATTTCTTGCCCATCCCGCCTAGATGATGTGTTATCCCAGCAAGGCCTGAATGACAGGCCTAAGGGCAGATGATTCTCAGCACGGTGGTAGCCACTTCAATGCTGCCTGTGAGCTGCTGTGCCTACACTGTAATGCAAACTCTGAGTGGGCACTTGCCTTCCCTAAACTTACTGCCTGGGCGAAATAAGGAGGATCAAAAGACTGCGGTCTGTACAAACAAATTTACTGCCGGTTCTGCTTCACAGTGCAATCCAAGATCCCCCAGGCCTCACCAGTCAATCAGAACAAATGGGTTTCAATATCCAATTACATGAAAGAAAACAAAGTGAAAAGCCAAAGGAAAATGTGGAAGAAAGCTCAAAATTACCCTCTATGCAGACACACTTCTGCCACAGGACATAAATTCCTCTGCATCGTGCCTACAAGTCATCATCAAGACTTCTGCAAACCTTCTGCCAATGTGTTAGTGGGGGTCTCTGGGTGGTGGTCCAGATGCTTGTGAGCAAGCCCTGCTCCACTCCCCCTTCCCCTCACTGCTCCACCTCTTCTCTGCAGACTGAAGTTTCTGATGGGGGAGTGTCAATCAATACCATCATCTCCTACCAACTGTTGTTTCCTTCTATAGCTTGACCTGGGGAAGCCTCAAGAAGGCAAAGTTGTAGAGGGTTTTGAAAAGCAGAAGGACATTGGGAGAGGCCATTCTCCTCTTTTATGTTACACGTGGATAGAGTTTTCCAAAGCAGTGCTGGTTATATACAGTCCAGTGTTTCAGACTTTGAGGCAAACCTCTCTTTCCATTTTCACTTAAATAGCCTTCTCTTCCTCCTGCTTCCTCCATGATACTCAGGGTGAAAAACAAAACTAGTGACAGACACTCAGGAGGGCCCAGAAATTGCCCTCTCTTCCAATGATCAAGCGATTCTGAGTTAAACTCATCATGCTTGGCTTTTTCCTGCCTTCGGGCCACTTCTCATTCCCCATGTGTGTTCACCCCAGCTCACCGGCCATGCCTGAATCTCCACTGGAGCTCAAGCGTGACTTCTACAATGACCCAGAAAGCCGAGGCCGTGAGATGCGCCGCTCAAATCTAGAAAGGCGGAGAAGGGGTAGGTAGCACTGGCTCTATAGGGGCAGGGATATTTATCTGTTTTGTTCTTTGCTAAAGTACTAGCACCTAAAACAAAGCTGAATGAATGCATTCTGGTCCCACATAGCAAGCCATTTGCAGGGACAAAAGCGTGCTTCGTAGCTCCTCGCTGCAAAGACAGCTTAGCTAGCTAGGATGAATGGAGCCAAGGAACACACTCACCAGGTCTGCCTGTGTGTTGGCTTTTCAGACCTTTCTAAAACAAGCCCAGCAAGTATTCCTTGCTGGCAGCTCTGCTCATCTCAGACAGTGAGCAGATGAAGGCTAGCTCCTTCCCTACCCACGCTGGGCCCACTGCTGTGCCTGCTGAAGCTTATGCAATCTCTCTGGGCAGTGATTCCTACGCCTTTTGTAGCACATACCTTTTGAAAACCCAATGAAAATCACAGCTCCTTTTCAGAAAAAAAATGTATTGCAAAGATACACAAACACAAATTTTATACAGCATTTCAAAAGATTGCAGAGGCCCCTGGAGACCCACCATATCACTGCACTAATGGTGGATCTGAAGCAAACCAATCTAAAAACCAAGGAGTTATTTTCTTTCTTGTGGAGGAAATGTTCAAACATTCACAAAAACAGGGAGAAATGTGGGAGAAACCACCAAGGACCCAAGAGCAGTCAACATTCTGTAATTCTTGTTCCATCCATTCCCCACTCAACTCTAAATTGTTTTTGCTTTTACTAGATTACTTTAAAGCAAACCTGAGATACCTCTTAATTTTTCTACAAATACTATATATATATGTATTCAAGTGATAAGCACTTTTCTTTTTTTCTAACATAACCATTAAACCATTATGCCCAGTAAAATTAACAAGACTTCCTTTATATATGTGGTACACAGACTGCTTTAAATTTCCTCCGATTGTCTCAGAAATAAACATCTCACAGTGGCTGGCTTGCATCTGGATTCAAACAAGGGCCACCCATTAGATTGGTTAGATGCGTCCGTAAAGGTAAGAATCTGTTTTCACTATGTGAGTGGAAGCCATATCGGTTTGGTTATTTGATGGCAGGAGAGGAGGTAGGTCATGCATGTGGGGAGAGGCAGGAGATTGAGGGATGAAAAGCAATTTTTTTTTAAATGAGGACTTCTTAGAATTCTTACTAGATCCCTTCAAATCATAAAAATGAAGTTAGGTGAGAGTCCAGTTTTCTCTTGACCTCAATGGCCAGTTAAAACTATAAACCTAGGAAGTCAGATTTCACATTTCTTTTCTCAATCAATAGTGGATAATTTGTGTATAGACTATTAAGCATTTACATTTGCTCTCACTCTCTTTCTCTTCCTTGAGTAGGAAAAAATTATTGGCTATGTTAAATTGAAAATCCAAAGTCCTCATATATACACCAGCCTGCTGTGTGAAGACCATGCCAAATCTCTTAAACCTCATTCACTTTTTCATATGTTAACGCCCAAATATAATGGGCTCACCTGCTGTCTTCCTTGTGTATCCAGCGCTGGAGGCTGTCATTGGCTTTTTTCTCCACCAAAACCACTTCCATGCCTGAACGCAGGTCGGGACCTTGCACCCCCAAGACTAGCTGAGGAGAGGCATAGCTTATAATCTGCCCATCTCTGTATTCAAATTGCTGGTTGCAAAGCTTGTGCAATTTACTCCGCTTCGGAGAAAGACTGAGATAGAGAAAAATCCCATTAGGTGCAGAAAAATGTCCCGTGTGTTTGATGCACTGGAGATTGCAAGTTTTGTTGGCAGGAGACCCATCGTGAACCAGATTCACTTACAATGGTGAGTCATTATCATCGGGACAGCAGAATGCTGTTTGCACTGCCAAGCTGATGTAGAAAGTAGAATTCTGAGTTTCTTTTGTAACATAAATGTTTATCCAAGAGAATATGAGAAACTCATCAGCAAAGAAAAAAGACATTCAGTTGAAGAGATAGTTTACTTAGAGAAAAAAAGAAGTTGGAAAAGAGGGAACATGTATTGTAAAATCAAAACTAAGAAAAATAAAGGAGTTCTGTTTAAAACATTATTGTTTCTATCCTCTGTCTACATAATCCCTGGCAAATAGAATAATACTCTCCAAGTTCGTCAGTTTTTTAACAACTCAATATCATCATAGAAAATAATCACTAAAATTAATTTAAAGGAATCCCTTACTAAGGATCTTAAGCAATTAAGCAAGCTTATTAAACATTCTAAACATCACAACGCATTGGCAATTAATTTATAAACACCTATTAATTTATAAACACCCTACTGTGCACACAGATTAATGCTAAATGTCAAAGTGTCAAAACTGTGTAATACATAGAGGTTGCTGTAATACTAAAGCAAAGGTTTAAGGATTATAGAACAACACAGAGCACTATAGATACCTGTCATTTCACTGGACATTGACTAGAAAAAAAATTAAATAAAAAAAAAAGAAATTGGCCCTTGCTGGTGTGGCTCAGTGGACTGATCCCCGACCTGAGAACCAAAGGGTCATGGGTTCCGTTCTCAGTCAGGGCACATGCCTGGGTTGTGGGCCAGGTCCCCAGTAGGGGGCGTGCAAGAGACAACCACATGTTGAGGCTTCTCTCCCTCTCTTTCTCCCTCCATTCTCCAATCTAAAAATAAATAAATAAAATCTGAAAAAAAAGAAATTGCATTTTACTAATTTCTTAAAGACATCAGGGCATGTTATATGTTTATTCATAAGTTCATTTACGCATTTATTCAACAAATATATAAGCTCTGTGCTAAGTTCTCAGGAGGCAAAGCTAGATGAGCTTTAACAGAAAAAACACACCAGTATAAAAAAAATTACATTACATAGCTAAGGTGAGAAGAACTTTCCCATCGGTACTTGCAAATACTTCAGTCAAAAACACAAAAAGATGTAAATGCACACGTGGATGTAAATAGCAGCGAACAGTAATGCAAACCTCAGGTGAGGAATTCTTAGACCGTCTAGAAATCTCTAACTGGAACTCGCTGCACCTTTTTACCTGGATTTCCTCTGTGGTTCCACGTCTTCAAAGGGCTTTTCCTCCATTTTCTTTGGAGAACTGTCGCCTTCATCAAGGCCAGGAGAAGTCTCCTGCCAGGCATACCTGGCACGTGCGTGACAAGCCTTCATTCGGAGATGGGCTCTCGCATGGGAATCTCTAGCAAGGTTCAGAAACAAAAGCCAATCTAAGAATTTTGATTTTTGCTCACAGAGTTTTCTCTGAAGGACATTGGCAGGTCTGTAAATCAGATCTCCATAATGATGCCTAATACTGCAAATCCATACCCTACTAATACATAATTTAGATCTTTTAATATACAATCACAAGTGAAGTCCCTCAATCACATAATAAACGGCATTTATCTTTGTTAGAATCACTCAGAAAAGCAATGGGGTCATATATTTTATTTCTGAAACTGTAAGATCAAGACTGCTCAGTAGTTGAAGAAATTCGTAGTGAGCATGGAACAAGACCCCTTGTAGCTGTCCCGCCCACACAGCACACTGCGTCTGGACCAGTGCAGCCTCGATTGCTGGGTCTCACAGAGTTTATTCACGAGACAATGGTAAAGGAATCTTAATTCACTTAACTTTCCCTCTCAATAGAGAAACCTAGGGAGACTCAAATAACATTGTCACATGGGTGCCAGCTTTTTAAGATTTTATTTATTTATTTTTAGAGGGGAAGGGAAGAAGAGAGGGAGAAGGACATATCAATGTATGGTTGCTTCTTGCGAGTCCCCTTCTGGGAACTGGCCTGCAACCCAGGCATGTGTCCTGACTGGGAATTGAACCACAATCGTGTGGTTTGCAGGCCCACGCTCAATCCACTGAGCTAAACCAGCCAGGAGGTGCCAGCTTTTGATAGAGAATAATGTACTAAAACACTCTGAGTAAATGGTCAGCACTGGAACAACTGTACCAGCCGGCCGGCTTATTAGGATGAAAATGTGCACAGGAGCATAGTGACCGCTCAGATCTGTATACGAGTGCCAAGTTCCAGGCCCCCGTCTAGGGCACTTTTGCCTTCTGTGGGATCATGACATGATAGCGGAACTACTCTGCTGAAGGCAGGGGAAATATGCAGGCAGAGCAGCAAGCATATTTCAGTGCTCTAAAAGTGCGCGCGCGTAAATCGAGTTCTCTGGGGGAGGCTGTGATCAGCGAGGGCTGGCGGTAATTTGAAGTAACTGTAAGTGATACCCAATTACCAAAATCTTCAGAGGCAGTTCCAGCGTGAGCAGAGCACCACACACTTTTCCAGTGTAACAGAAGTATCACATGTGGATACCAAATTGGTGGGTAACCACGGCCTTACTCAGAACTTCAGCACAAGCGGCTTCTCAAATGAAAAACCTCAGTGACTGTTTAAAAAAACAACAGTGCCATCTTGTGTTGAAAATTAAACAACAGCAAAAAAAAAAAAAAAAAACCCAGCTTTCCCATGAAGTCCATTTCTTTGAGGACAAGAGAAGGGGAAAAGAGTCATTTTTAGTTTTAACATCGTGTAAACAATATTCTTCCTCCAAATCCAGATGTTTCATTTTCTAACTTGGAATTTATCCATATGCTCTTGGGTTTCCAGACAAATGGAGTCCAGTCAAGTCGATTTTCAAACAGCCATTTAAAAATCCATCTTGCTTGATTCATTCGTTTATTCATGCATTCATAAAGGTTATTATCCATTAGTTAGTTATTCATTTATTTAACATTGACCACATGATAGATGCAGATTTCTAAGTGATAAACAACACAGATAAATTAGCAGAGTTCATGGATTATAACAGAAAGAAGAGAGATTAAGTGAGTAAATAAACCAGGTAATTGCCATAAGTGGAATAAAACAGAATGCTGTGACACAAATTAATTGGCTGGGGTGGGGTCTACTCTAGTAATGGAACCACAATAGGCTCTCCAGAGAGATGATGTTGGGGTTGAGGCCTGGACAATAGGAAGGAGACAGCCATGTAAGGATCTGGAGGGAGAGCATTCCAGGCAGGGAAAAGAATGAATGGAAGGGCTCTGAAGCCAGAATATGATCGTCTCATTTGAGGAACAGAGACACTGGTATGACAGGTATGCAGTGAGTGAAGAGAAGTGAGAAAGTCAAGAGACGTGAGAAAGGTTGTAGAAGAAGAAGCTTAAGGTGCAGCCAGGGCCTGCTTGTAATGCCGTGAGGAAAAGAGAAAGTGCCCTGCCCCACCCCAAAGTACCATGCTTTGAAAGCCTTGTCCTCCACAGAGCATCCAAGCAGAGGTTAGGGCTCCCAGAGTTTCTTTTTCATTGTGCTTCTTCCTTTTTTTATTTCATCAGAAGTCCATTCAGAGAACCCGGCTAGCCAAAGAATTCTTTCCGGATGTATGTTTTAGTCTCTCGCTTTACAGGTGTCCCTTCTGAAATCACCCTACTTCCCAAATACATGAAACTGCCCCAAAAAACATGTCTAGGAGAGTCCAGGGCAACTTTAGAATGACTTTCTAATGTAGGACAATCTAGAATCAAGTCATCAGAAATGGTTCAAAGAACTAACAAAAGAGACAACCCAGTGGGCTAATGACGGTGAGCTTTGAATATTTTAAGGACTTCTAAGTAGAAGAGAAATAAAGCATAGTACAGAGATACAGATGAAATCATAGGATGGAGGTGCTTTAAATAATTATTTCAATGTTAACACGGACTGCCTTGCGAAACGGTGATCTCCTATTACCAGGAGTATTGGTAATACTCCTATTACCAGGAGTATTCAGGGACAGATTCCCTCCACAGGGCCTGCCTGGGCTGTGCAGGAGGTTCTTGGGTCGTGTTTTGAGTGACTCAATCGTTTTTACCTCAAGTATTCCAAGCCTTGAAGGAACCTATGAAGCAGAACACTGTGAATCTTTGCTCTCAAAGATGTTCTTTATTTTTTCTTAGTTTCTGTTTTGGAAAAAATAACTCAAAGACTAAAAAACACATTTTTTAGAAGAATGAAAGGGGGTATTGGGAAAGCCTGTGGTCAGTTTCCTAACCACTGAGAGAGGGCCCATCGAGGTCAAATCACTCTCTCTGAGAAGGACCTTCTGACGCCTCTGTCAGTGTCAGGACATAGGACCAGACGAGTACTCATCAAAATGTGGGATTTCCTTCCTAAAATGAAAGTTGATGTTCTTATAACTAAGAATAAAATTGTCTGCATAGGTAGCCAGTAAAGAACCTGTACAGAAAGGATCGTGTTTTAGAAACATCACTGTCCATAGATGGAACTTCGGGTGAGTCGGAAGAAGGCGATTATGGGGGTCAAGACCAATCAGACAGCTGTTCTGCAGATCCAGGATGTTAGCTCCACATTACCATGTCCCCAGCTTGAAACTACATGAGGGAAGAAGCGTTTCTCAAGGCCACATTTATGGAAGCAAAACATGATGGATTCTTCAAGTTAATATCTGCAATTCTAGGAGTCCGGTCTTGAAAAAATAGAAACATCATAGCAAAGTCACTGAAAGGAGTCCGTTGTGATGGTTGAACACTGAAGCCCCAGCTCCGTCCTTCTTCCAGGAAACTAATTAAATACCAGCCCTTCACCGGACACTTGTCTCACCAACTTGGCATGGCTTCGCTGTGTGGGCTCTGTGAGGTTAATCAAGCTAATGAGCTGAGTTTAAATACGAGGCAGGTAGCTTTTCTGGCCACACTGATTACTTACAGAATTTTGCTGGAGGCACTTTCCATTGTGAAAGCATTTTTTTGCATTTGCTTTTCCTCTGGTTCTATAATTTGCTTCCCTTCTTCAAAAGTTGCTACAGGTCTACACACAGCAAGCCTGGCTCCAGACACAATGTCACTTTGGATTCCTAAAACAAGAGCTGAAGAGAAATGCACAAATTGCAAGAGCAGCTTAGTTAGAACTTCAGAGAGCGAGGAACTTGTAAATGCATGCTAAAATAAAAATGCAGAATATTTCTAGCTACTCAGAATAAGAGCACAGCCTAAGAGTAACTGATACTTGCTTTTAAAATGAACATGTTGGATTTCACTTAAGTTTGTAGATTCTCTTCTCTCAAGATATTCAGTCAAAAATACTAAGCTTTTCCAATAATAACTTATTGTAAATTCTAACTATTTAAATCAGCTACATTATTTAGACGTATGTCTCTAAATCATTCTCTAATGAGTCCCAAACTCCTCAATGACAGTCCCCAGTGCTTTGAAAGACACATGCAAAGCTGTACAGTGCCCAATATATGTAATAGGGTAATGTTATGGACTGTATTAATAGTTCTCCCTTTTTTTGCCATTCTATATATAAAATCTTTGTCCTGGTGCCTGAGGCAGCCTTAGGGAAAAGAGGAAGACCATGAGGAGATGAGACATGTTACAAAAGGAAAGCAAAAGTACAAAGAGAGTGCTGACTTTCAAGCAGAGCACAAGACAATGGCTGTGCGAGTCAGGGTAGAACTGATGTACTCTGGGATCTTTACAGATGCCTTTAGCTCCCATTTAGCAAATCAAAGCTTTAACTTGTTCTCAGGGTTGACCTGGAGAAAACCTGCTATTTCTGGGTCTGAGTGGATTTGAGGCAGGAGACAGAGGAAGGCAGAAATGCAGTATAGGCACCATGCCTGCCCTACAGGCTTCACTATGGGTATTTTAGCTACCTGAAGGAAACACTGTGGACACTGCTGATTTTCAGGACACAGTCACAAGTCCCCTTTCAATCATCTTCACCATGCCACTAAAGTCTGAACCTGGAAGTGGTTTCTGGGAGGAGCAGCCATGACCCAGGATTTGCTGAGAGCCATATAGGGACACTTCCCTGAACAGGTTGCCAAACAAAGGTCAAGGGGTAGGAAACACTTACGGAGATGGCTACCCAGCAGTAAGCAGGCTTCAGAGGGCAAGGGGTCCAGAGGAGAGGTTGGGGCAGGCGGGGAGCGGCACCCACCCAAAGCGTTGTCAGAGCCACAAGAGTGGAACACATCACCCAGCCACGGACTCCAGCAGCAGGGCCCAGACGCAAGAGGGCCTGTACCCCAAGTGCCTTCCTTCTGTCCTAGGGAGGAACTAAAGTGGGACTGGAAACTGGAAGATCTAAGAGCCCCCACGGCCCCCTACAAGGGGGCTATTTAAATTAATGCATGGGACAAAATTTAAACTTCAGTGAACATTTGTGTTTCCTTGATGGGAGTGCATGGGCTGTATGAAGAAGACCCAATTTGTTAAAGGCAAAATAAATTATGTTTTCTTGGTACAACCAAAATGTAGTGTGAATTAAAAGATGCGGCTCTGTTAAATATAAAAACTAGTCTAAAGCACTAAACATCAAGAGGCAAAAATGAAACATGACCTGTTTGAGCGAACAGGTTTTTTTTTTTAAAGTGGTATCATCAGGTGTTTTATTTTGGTTGTATATATTAAGGTAAATAATCATAGTGCTTACCCTCAATCTTACGTGCACTGCAGAAGGTCTGAATTTTAGAAACATCTGATGCTAAGTTCCTCAGGAAGATTTGCTTCTTCTGATGAGCAACAGACACATCAGGGCTGATCCACTGCTCTCCACATGAAACATACACCTGTCAAAGCAATGACCCTCTGACCCCATGGGCGATCGTTCACAGCAGCATCACTTGGAATAGCCAAGGCTAAAAACAATCACAACTTCCTAGGAGGTGACCAATTAAACCGTGCCCCCATGGACTAATACTGGATTCATACATGGATTAAAAAGACATGAACTATTGATAAATGCAACAACTTCCATGGATCTCAAGAGTGTGTGTGAAAAAGTACTTCTCCATACTATCTTTGCAATCTTTTGTAAATCTACAATTATTTTGAAATAAAAAGTGTTTTAAAATAATTTTTAAAGGAAGGAGAAAAAAGAAGATAAGAAGGAAGAAATGAAGGAGGGAGGGAAGTAGCCAGGGCGAGGAGTGGAAGGGTAGGTGGGTATAAAACAGGGGTTTGCAAAACTATGACTGAACAGAAACCAAGCTCCCACCATATTGTCAGAACTCAGTCCAGGCTCTGAATGTGAAGACCCTGTGAGGGTCTCAGACAGAACTATCAATGACCAGTATCAGAGGCAGCCTAACTGAGTGGAGTCTATTGTGCTTGGAGACGGGCAGGTCTTGTTTTGAAGTCTAATGCTATGTATATAATTTGATGTAGTGCTCATCAACTGTGTTAGTTTAGAAAGAATTTAAAGTAGATACATTTAAAGACAGGTGGATGAAGCCACCAGGGCAAAAAAGTATGAGTGTAGGAGGATCCAATGGAGCCAGGAATGGCTTATAAAATCCTGTATTTTTGCCAGACATGAACTTGTCACTGCTTTGAGCAGCTGACCTGAAGTTAGAAACATGAACAGTTAGGTGATTATGTCCATAAGAGAAAAAAGGAATCTGTTGTTCAAAAAGAAAATTTGGGGAAAGTTTTTCCTGAGTCCTCATGCAAAGTATGTGCATAATGACCAGTGAGAGGCCTCAGAAAAGGCAGCACTGAGTTCCTTTTTTTCACTTACTGACTCTTTCTTCCTTTAAAGAATAATGTACTTATTGAAGGACATTTGTGAAATACATATAAGCAAAAAGAAGAGAAAGTATTACCCATAGTCTCAGTATCTAGAAATATCCACATTAACATTTTGGTGCATGCACTATAAATTCATTTATACCACTGATTGTCAAACTTTTGCTGTAAAAGTTCAGATAGTTCATATTTACAGACCATATGGTGTCTGCTGAATCTCTGCCTCTGTACAGCAAACACAATCACAGGCAGCATGTAAATGAACGGGCATGACTGTGTGCCAATAAAACTTTATTTAAAAACAGGCAGCTGGCCAGATTTGGGGCTCAAAGAATTTCAGGCATCGGTCAAGGCAGGTTTTCTTTTCAAATATGATACCTGCAATTTAATACATGGGAGACAAGGCTGGGCTACTAACGTCCTTCATAGCCTTCTCCAGCTACCCAAATAGAGTGTGTGAGAATCTAGATATACTTTTTGTCTGAAAGGGTGACGTTATTATTAAGTAGTAGATCATTAAACAACTACCTTTTGAAGGCCCTGAAAGGAGAAGAGCAGCTACTGCTTTTAAAGTGGGATGGAAATCACAAGTGGTTAACAATTTGGTCTTCCCCAGCTTCCCCCTTCATTTACAGAATGAGAACCTCCATCTCATAGGGCTGTGACGAGCATTAAGTGGGTTGATTCATATGCGGCCCTGAAAGTCACGCCTGACACATAGTTAGAGAGCTCTCAACAGTTAGCTACCAGTATCACTCTCTGATGGTGGCCGCGTTAGGATAATTCTGAGAAAAAAAGTAAGAGGAAGAAGGGTAAATGTTTGAGGTCTTATATTTTAAAACATGTTAAATGTTGTTCATATGTTAATGTTTCCAGTTTCTCATTCATGTCTTTACCAGTTCATCTCTTTGAAGGTCTTTTAGGGTAAACAGTTCCTTCCCCTTTTCATCGAACAGTCTCCGAGCTGCAGAAGGTAACTTTAAAACTTCAGTACACCTGTAACAGGAGACAAAGAAATTGACCTGGCCTACAGATGGCTTCCAGCAGAGAAGGGAGAATAAAAGAAATCAAGGGCCTGAATCATTACCGACGACTCTCCTTCACGGGGCCCGCGTGTCAAGGGCAGGGCGCTGGAGTCCCTCAGACCCCTCTTGAGTCTTCTTCCCCCTTTCTAAGCTGTGGGATGTGGCCATTACTCAAACTGGCCAAAATCTCTTACTTTCCAGGTTTGTTGTGAGGACAACTAGCTAATTTTTAAAAAGTGCTTAGTATAGTGTTAGACATGATCATTAAACAGGTAGACACATCACTTTTGACTTCTTATGTCTCAATATGCCCCACACTTTCCCATTTTCTTGTTCTCCCTTTTACCTAAAACAGCCTCCTTAGAAGTTCTACCCTTTCTCCAAAGCCTCAAAAATCACACTCATCACCAAACAGTTCCTCATCTCCCTTATCCGGAAGTGATTTTTATAGCCCTTTAATGTCCTCTGAAATAAGGATTTTTTGCTTGGTTAAACACTGAACCAGTGGTTTTTCCCCCCAAACAAGCACTGAGCCAGCCCTGTGGATATCAAGATGAATGATCAGTTTCCCTGTTTCCTGAGGAGACCCCTCCCTAGTCACGGGGAGAGACAGGCCAGCAACTGAAGTATAATATGAAGTAGTGGGCGCTGTTATGGGCACCTGGCCAGGATCCTGTGAGAAGACAGAGGAAAAATGATGAATTCCTCCGGGGGACCCTTGTCTACAGCAGTAGCGTTTGGGTTGGGCTTTGATGAATGGCTAGGCATTCATCAAAAAGGGTTAGGACCTAGAGAAGTTTTTATGGCTGGAGCTGAGCATATGGACTGGAAGAGGAGCCAGATGAAGTCGGAAAAGAAAACAGGAACTGATGGAAAGCATTTAGGTCACCAAATTAGTGAACTTGCCTCTATCCCATAAACAGCAGGAAGTCGTTGAAGGTACCCGAGCAGAGTGTGGTGTTCTCAGATCTGCTTTTTAGAAAGTCACCTGTCAGAGAGGTGAAAGATGGGTGGAAGTGGCAGAGGCTGGAATCTATATGGCTGGCTTAGGCTAGAGGAAAAGGGGTGGAACCCTGGGGAGGAGGAAACAGAGCCAAAGGGGAGTGATGGGGCTTTTCTAAAGAATGCTGTCGGGGTGACCCTGCCATTGGAAGGAGGAGAGTGAAAGGTTCCTGCTAAATATATTTTATATTAGAATGCTCTGTCTACAGCAAATGAAACAGAAGGGATGTTACACGCATCGGGAAGATAATTAGGCCTCCATTTCTCTGAGAGATCTTAGAGGGAAACAAGCCAGTGGGAACTAACTTTCTGCTTCTCATGTCACAGGTCTGGAAGCTGGTGGACCAAGGAGGACTGGGCTGAGCTTCCCATCTGCAGGAGTTGGTGGGACGGGAGTAGGAAGGCCTGTAAGAGGGTGGAGCTCCAGTCACAAGATTGGCTCGATTCTCTCTGGGCATCAACCAAAGACCCAACTTCATTCCTTCTACTTTCCCCAAATCAGTATCTTTCGGGTCCAAGCAGTTCCAGCCTGACCCAAGGAGAGTGACATCATCAGCTCTGCTCCCCTTCAGATTTTCTTAGAAGAATGTTTGGACTATGGGAGCATACTGTTTTGGGACACTAGAAGGTGGTTGATGAATCTTTTTTTCCTTCCTATTTTCAAACCCTAGTTTTAACAGTGCTGGATTTGATTGGCTCATGTCGGTGGGTTGAAGAGTCTGGGAATAAGCTGTTTCTCTGTATTTCTCTAGCTAGTTCACATGTCAGCCAATATAAATGGGAGGAGGAGAGGAAAAAAATGGCTCTTGAGTGGCTGATAAGGAAGGTGGACTGTGGAGTCAGACTGCCTGGGTTCAAATCCGAGCCCTGCCATGCGCCAGCTGCATAACCGTGGAGAAGTCACTAACTCCTCTGAGCCTCATTTTCCCCTTTAGTAAAAGACAGATACAGTAGCACTGAACGAATAGGGATATTTTACAGATTAAATGTGTGATGCCTCTAAAGCGCACTCATGTAAAAATCGACAACACTGTAAAATGGACAAAGCACTGCAAGCATTTCATGTCTACTCTCTCAGTTAATCCTCATTTCTGTGAGGGCCATTTTACTGATGAGGAAACAGCCTGGAGAGAAAGTTCTTTGTCCAAGGTCATATAACTAGTAAGAAAGACAGCTAAAACTGAAACCTGCATTTCTTTGCGTCTTTCACTACCTCATATGACTATCTGAGGGGCCATCATGAGAGAAGAAGAAGATATTCGATCTACAAAGCGAGCAGATAGGCTGGGATGCTGAGCAAGCAGTCCAGGACTTCTCTGTTCCGTGCAGGCAAAGGCCTGAGGAATCAAGTCCTCTGCATCTCACAACAGGAGCTAGGATGGGCAGTCACATGGCCTGCTCCGATTTACAGAGTCCAGAAAAGCAGTCTTCTCTCTCTCTCTGCTTTCTCAGACTGGGGTGGAGGAGGGGCATCGGATGGTACCAGCCCCTGAGGCTGTATTTCTACACCACCCAGGATACCCTGAGAGCAAAGGGCAGGAGAAAAGGTTGGGGGTGCATTTCCAGGTCTGTGGATACCCTGCCTTCCCCCAATCACCTGTGAGGACCCCCTCTCCCCAGGAGTCCCACCGCGTTGTCCCAGTTACTTAAAGCAATAACAAAATGTAGAAAAAGCTGTGGGTATGTGCTTTCTTCTTTATCTTCTTGCTTTCTATCTATTTTTTTATCACTTATATCCTCTCCTCTCCATGTGGCTTTTCCTGACGGCTACGCTTCGTGAGGTTGTCTCTCCTTCCTGGTTATAGATCAAGTGATCCTTTGATCATTTCCAAGTCTGCACAATTAAAACTGCCCTTTCTGACTGGGTAAGCAAACTCTCTTCCCAACAAATCAGGAGTTTCCTGACAGCAAGGTACATCTTGCCCTTAAAAATATATATATATATCTTGTAGAATATCTAAGACTGGTTGGTGCACATGATATGAACTCAACAGATATTGGCAAGAATCAAATTCTTTCCTGCCTTCCTCTTAGTTCTTTGTTCAACTATCCTGTTTAACAGAGAGGAAAAGAACCTGAGAAAGGCAGTGCTTTGCTGAAGTTGTCCAGCAGGCTAATGGCAAGGCTGAGATGAAAACCAATTCCCCTTACCCTTAACCCAATAGTCTTTCCAATACCCTATGTTTCCTGCAACATTGGGTATCAACGAAGAGGTTCTATATTATTATTTTTAAAGGGGCTGTTATGCTATTAGATCTTTCTCAGGCTTTGTAAATGGAAGAACCAACAACAATAAAAAAAGACCCTCAAATTTGTTTTGTGTGAATTATTAAATAATTAAAGGGTAGCATAATTTCTTTTAAATTCTGTGAGATTGCCTCCTCATATTCAACAAGATATATTCTGCAAAAAAGTCTATACTGAGTGCTCTACTTTGAACAGTTATCAAATTCTATGGGAATGATTTTTGTTTTGGTAGGAATATATTGCTCAAAAATAAAAATTATAACATTTCACAAATGAGATATATGTTACTACCATAGAAAAATTGATTCAAAGTAAGTTTACTAGGTTGCCCTCAGTTTGGTAAATATAAACCAAACAAATGTGCTATAAATGTATAAAATATATTTTTTTAAATGGAAATAATTTATATTTACAAAGTTGGTAGTTCAGAAACTACGGGGAACTGCCTTGGAATTTTGGGGATAATGTATTCATTGCCATGGGCATCATGAACTCACCTAGTTGATGTATTTCACAGATCAAAGACTTTAGAATTATTATACACACAACTATTTTCTTATGTAGGTACATATGCATTTTGTGCTCTGCATTATACATAATCACTCAGGCATTTGAACGGAGAATATCTTCGCATTTGGGACAGTGACTCTTTACCTCTCCAAAAGTTGATGAAATTCAGTCTGGTTTGTTTCTGTTTCAGAATGTTTAGTAACATAGTTTTTCACATTCTCTTTCATTTCTGTGTCAACGGTTCTGAAACAAATGATGTAGAACTTCATTAATATGTCAGTATGTATTGCCAATGATCTGTCAGCTTGTTTAAACATGTAAAAAAAATTGCAGTTTTAATTTATCATAATTTTCCCTAACATAATCTGTCTTTGAAAAATAGGGTTTCAAAACTATCACAATGAAATATTAAACTTCAATGATATTTATACTATGAGCAATTTATATAAGCAAATAAATTTTCAAAATTGTAACTCTCTTTTATTAATGCTGAGCACTCCAAGAAATGAATTTATCACATTTAAAGAAAATGTGGAGATGAAATTTATTTTTGTCTGGGATGGTTTATTCATATATTATTCATATGCATATGTTGATTCATATATAATTCATATATTACAGGCAATCAGTCCAAACCTAAAAGTTATTAAGCTAAAAAATACATAATAATAATCATAGAAAAAGGATGCTTACTTAGAATATATATCTCTTCAAACTTTCAAGTTAGGAAGCTATTCTGTGTATTTTTTAAATCTCTACATTTTATTAAGTGAAAGAAATAGTGGCCAAATATAATTGTTACCTCATTAATTTATTAAAACTATAATCAAATAAAATTAACTGTTAATTAATTTATTCATTTCATAAGCATTGATTTAGGGCTACTGTATTCTCTAAATCATGTCGTGAATAAAGTGACTGAACGCTTGTCTGACCAGGACACACTGTCCATGGTCACACCATAGCAGACAGCACAGATATGGTGAATAACACATCCTGATTCTCTGTCTCCAGAATGGAGACATAAGCCCATAAAGAGTGGCAGGAGCTCTGGTACCGGAAAGCAAAGAGGTTCACAGAAGTGGCAGCTATGTCAGGGATGGCGAGGAAAGTGTCAAGTTCAGAGTCAACATCTAGTAATAAACTCCAAACTTATGCTCAAAAGACCTTTTATTATCGAGGCAGCTGTGAAGTGCGGGGGACTGGAGGGCACGTAAAAGTAAAAATTGGGGAGAGGTATTGATAAGAGACGCAGATAGAGAAATTAGCAGGGACTGGTCAGAGGGGGCCCTAAAAGGAGCTTGAGTGAATCCAGGGATTATAACTTACTAGTAACTTTCTCATTAAAACTATGTAAAATACAGCTTTAAATTAAGTCTTTCCTTTTTTAATTCTGTAAAATATCACTTGCAAAACTTTCTTTGTCTAACTTTGCTTACAGTTCTGAGAGATAAAATTTACCTGTGACACAGAAATCACGACTATCTCAATTTACATAAATTTGATAGCCATTTTCAAGACTACTTGACAAGATTTTCTTACTCACTAAGAGAACCATCAACTAAGCAACAAAAAAATGTCATTTGATTTTCCTTTGGCTTTGTGGATGGAGGAATCACCCACAACAACCAAAGCCTGTCAAACAGTCAAGAATGCATGATGAAATAATAAAGGATGGTATGCTACCAAAGAAGGGTTTGGTTAAAATGGATCCGTATTTCATCATTCAAGGCTGATTTTGCTTGTAAAGACACTACAGAATCCACCCCTCTTTCTTCTTTTAAGTAAGTTTCAGGTTGATACAAGCTATTTCCCCCTACTTGTCATTTGCCTGTATTTATTCTGGAAGAGAAGATACCCAACTTGGATATGTTAAAAGTAGCACAGCAAGGCTTCCACCGTGCGAGACTCTGGTTGCCATTCCTACAGAACACAGTGTGAACACAGCCTCCCTGCAATGTCAGCCGTGTCTCTTTCCATTTAAACTCTCTGTTACCAGGACACACCCAGCTCTTGGGGGGGGGGGGGGCATCTATATTGATGATCCCGTAGAAAACTTTCTGAACCAGCCAAGAAAAATTAAACCACATTCAGTAGAGTTTTAGAGTCAAGTGTACACCAGTGTGATTTAATTATTTGGGAATAATTAATTCATGTTGTGAACAAAGTGAACATTTGATTAACCAGGACACACTGTTCCATGAGCACAGACAGCAGAGGATTGTACATACTCTTGGCTACAATATCTGACCAAATGAACAAATCCCTGAAATTATGCTTGGACTACCTTATTGAACCATGCATTTAAAAAACATTAATGAGAAGAGACAAAATCTCTATGTAACTTTGAGCCACAGTTAAAGATACAGAATAAGAAAAAACAAATGTAGGAAGGGGCTGAAATTATTTGTTAAGTTGGCGTGCTACAAAGTCATATCGAACTTTAAGGGCTCTACCCTCACATTTTACATCTAGCAGAATGAGCTAATTATGAAATGTATGCGTCAAAGATTTCAATTTCAGGCTTGACTTTGCTTTGGAGATTAATTTTTTACTTTATCATCTTTACAAGGCAGTTCAGTGGACAGCCGATCTGAATGTTACTCGTTGTTCAGCGATGTATGAAGTGTATTTAATCAATTTGAAGAAAGTTATATTAAACTATTATCAGCAGCCTCAAATATTCTAAACATCTCAGAGGGAAGGTCAAGAGGTAATATCACTGCTAATCATACGAGAAACG
This sequence comes from Sturnira hondurensis, assembly GCF_014824575.4. Classification (NCBI taxonomy): domain Eukaryota; kingdom Metazoa; phylum Chordata; class Mammalia; order Chiroptera; family Phyllostomidae; genus Sturnira; species Sturnira hondurensis. The sequence goes on from NW_028075269.1 coordinate 8,577,511, forward strand.
ATGTGTTTAACTCATTCTTTATATCGGAGCTTTGCACAGATCTGATTCCTTTTGTCATGAAATACAGTGAAAACTAGCAGGTGGTTTTTCTCCAATGCTGGAGAAAGCTTGGTTATTTGGGAATATTTTATCCAAATCTCGTAATGTAAGCAAAGGTGACGACCGATGCCTTTCTACAATGATGAAGTCAAGGATATAAAATTATATAAAGTTGTATTTTGAGAGCTACATTTATCTGTGAACTATGCCAAAGATATAAACATAAATAATTCTGTATAATAATGACTTTAGTAAGGAATTGTGAAATTATATTTAAGAAGCAACTTATGAGCTCAGTCATGTCAAAATACACTAACAAAAATGAAAAGTGTTAATTCAAAATAGACACTGATATAAAACTTTTTTCAGAACTACACATTTCTAACTCATTATTCTATCCCATGCCTAGCCTAAGTCAAGAGTTCGAATATTTTCGGATATAGAAACTAGATGAATCTTAGTATCTATCTTTATCTCCAAATATCAACATGGGAGCCCTTTACAAAAATAAACACAGGATTCTCTCAGGGAAACATCTATAACGTAGAAGACAAAAATCTGTAGAAATCAGATGGTGCATTTAATGAGAAAAATGAGCACGCTGTTCTCACCGCATTTTCCGTCCAGGTGAGGAGTCTGGACTGATTATAACAAGGGCTTTGCTTTTATTCTTGTCTCCGTTCCTCAAAACTCTGAGCCTCACAGGGACAAACTGCCCCGGTGACGTACGGGTGGGTTTCTTCATGGAGGGACTGTTTGGGACAAGCATTCCTTCTATCGGCCAATCAAACTCCTTCAGAAAGAAATGACAAAAAACATGGTCAATAAATAAGAGTTACTTCTCAATGTAACACAAATGTAACACACTGCTCATACTTTTAATCTTTCCTTCATCCATCAAACATGTATTGGCACCTAACATATTCCAGACCAGTCTAGTTAATGTTTTATTTGAATAAAGAAGAAGGATCGTAATTTTTTAAGTGTAGGTAAAACCTGTGTTGTGCTACGACATGGAAGATCTATTCCCTTTCAGAGAAATATCATTCTAGGAAAATAGAACTGAATCAACTCTGTTCATATGTGAAATATCTTTAATATGAGGAAATTAAGAAGGTCTGAAAAGTGGTTTTACAACCTGAAATAATATTATCTTAAAGTAAATCTACTTGGCAAAGAATAATGTATTTGGGGAACACTCAATAAAACATAGTGAGATAATAAAACAAATTTCAGATGCTTCAGTACTAGGATTCAGTTAATTTGTATTCATTTATGTATTAATTCATACATTATCCAAATGTTGTTTACTATATTCCAGGCGCAGTGCCAGACATTGGAAATAAAACTATGAACAAGATAGGATACTCTTCCACCAGGAATTTCTAGTAGGCACTCAGAAACTTACCTAGAAATAAACCGGCAATTAAATAGTGTAAGTACAATAGCAAAAGGGTATGCGTGAGGTGTGATGGAGAACCAAACCCAGAAATGCCACGTAATCCACGTAATCGACCTGACGCCTTAGTAGGAGTCCACGCAGTAAAGGGGGGTAAAATGATGGGGCGCTGTATGTATCAGATGTGAGGATTAACAGAACATGATGTTAGGAAGAATAAAAGGACATAAGAGTAGCTCCCAGGTGTGCAGCTTGGGTGACTGGTATTGCCATTCTCAAAAACAGATGTTTGTGGAAGAGGCGTAAACGAGGAAAGGGATGATCAGAATTCCAAGCTCTTTCTTGCTTTCTTTTTCTATCTGTGTAAACAATTGTCCTGGCAGCAATTAATTCTCCATTAATCTGCAGTAACCATCTGGTAAATATCACAATTCCATGTAAGTGTGGGTCTGTTTCTGTGTGTTTTATTTTCTCCAATTTGTTACTTTCTCTATCCCAGTTGCGTACCATGCACTCTTTGGAAGCTGGCTCTCTTCCCTGCATTTATTGAAACGTGCTGATATGATTATCTGTCTTGTCATTGGCTGTGTGTTAATCACATTAATTGATTTTTAAAGTTCTAAACTTTAAAAGTTAAGAAAAAACTTAAGTTCTAAAATCTTGCATTTCTAAATCCATCAAAATTAGTCACAGTGCATTATCTTTTTAAGAGATTGCTGAATTCAATTTGCTGATATTTTCCTTAGGATTTCTGCATGTAGGTTCATAAATAAAATAACGTAATTTTCTTATACTATCTTCATCAAGGTTTCGCAACAAATTTGCCTTAGCCTCATAAAAGAAATTGGGAAGTCTTGCTTCTTTGATAATGTTTCTGAATATTTGTTTCTTACATGTTTAGAATTTGCCAATCAGACTATTTGGACGTGGGGCTCTCCTTGTGAAGACATTTTAACTGCTGATTTTCTTTCTTCTTGATTACTTGGCTGTTCTGGCTTTCAATTCCTTCTTCATTCCATTTGTGAAATTACTTTTACCCAGGAAATTGACTATTTTATTTATGTATATTATTTACCATGAAGCTACTTATAACGTATTTGTATTATTTTTTAAATCTCTCAGCATCTATATTTATATCTTTAATCCCTAATATTATTTACCTTTACTCTTTTTTTGTTAACCAGTTTAGCAAGGTATATCCATTTTATTAATATTTTTAAGAAATGATTTTTGACTTTGTTGATGCTGTTTCATATGTATCATATATTGATTTCTTCCCTAACTTATTATTTCCTTTCTTCTAATTCTTTGAGCTCATCCCACTATTATTTTCCTTACTTCTCAAGTTGAATGCAATCTCATTGATTTTTAACCTCTCTTTTTTCTCAATGTAAGTATTTAAGGTTGTAAATTTCCTTCAAGTATGCTTTAGGCACATTTTCTTTGTTTTTAAATATTTGCTTTTAAAATTTTCATTATGATTTCTTAATTGTCTAATTAGTTAAAATATCTTTTTCAATTTACCAATATAAGAAGTTTTCTAACTATTTACTTAGTTATTTATTTCTAAATTAATAAGAAGCAAAATTCTCTTTCACTTTCAAAACATACCAAGGACCCAGCTACATTTTATCACCCGCAGTCCCATCACCTTGGTCCAAGACATTACTTCCCCTCCCCTAGGGTTTGCAAAAGCCTTCTAACTGCTTATTCCTGCTTCTACCTTAGCCCCTTTTGTCCTATTAGTCTAGTGATCAGATCACTTTTCTGTTCCAAGCCCTGAAATGGCTTCCCATCTCAGAGGAAGAGCCAAAGGTCTTACAATGGCCCGAGGCTCTGTGTGATCTGCACCCAGCTTCTTTGTGTGGCCTCATTTCCTGCTGCTTTCCCCTGACGCACACGGCTGCCACCACACTCATCCCATTGTTCCTCAAAAACACCACCTCAGCATCTCCGTGTTTCCTGGCACGCACGTTCCCTGGATTTGCTTGTTCTTCAGGACTTTACTCAAACATTACCTCCAAAAAGCCTTCCCAGGCCAATCAAAAATTTCCAAACCCTGCCTTGTCCTGCCCCACCCCCCCAACACTCCCTATCCCCTAAGTTTGCGTCTATTTTCTCCTTATCACTGATCAAGATCCATGAGAACATCCTGTGAATGGCCAAGAGTTTGGGCTCTGAGACCCAGAATTCCTGCATTTGAATCTCGACCCATCCCTGGTGTGTGCCCTTGGGCAAACCTTCGACCAATGAGGGATGGAAGCTGGTGGAGAAATTCTTCCTTCTTTCTCCCCCAGGACACACTCTCCTAAGAACACTGTATAAATGGCTCCCTGGGGGACAGTTTGATAACACATTCTCACTTTGGCTCTCCTTCCTTCCCTGTGTTTCCCTTACTGTTGCTCCCGGGGACCCATTTCCTAAGAAAGTAGTAGCACATAAGCCTTTTGCTGCAGGCTCTGCTTTCTGAGAAGCCCAGGCAAAAGCACCATAATCTCATGAATTTAAAAGTGGAAGACGTTTCCTAAAGGGGATATGGGTACAAATACCCAAAAAGGGCAATTCGTGTTGAGCAGGCAAAAAGCTCCATCACTACAGAGCTGGTCCTGGTGCCTGGGCAGTGTCCTATGAACGTGACAAAGAAAAAGGTACATCTGGGTTTGAGAGATGTGCTGGCATGTTAGACCAACACAGACCAAGGCACGTGGTCTTTGGTTTATGGAAGGTTCTTCATACAGATAGGGCAATATGGTGTCAGGAAAATGAAGGACAAAAAAAAACCCACCCATGGATTAAGCCTACTGGAGTGTTATTTCCTGCCCCTCTGTTTTCTCCATGGAAATTCTTGTTCCCATTCATTTTTTTAGTCATTTTCTCTGTGTTCACACCGCTCCATGGCACAGCTGCATCCTCAGAAGACGTTGCTGGACCATGGTGCTTGTTTCCATGGATAATCTGCTTTACCTTTCTCATCCCTCTCTCACAACCTGAGGCCCCCTGTGCTTCTTTGGGAGTCCAGCTCTCAACCAATGATCTAAATTCTTAATCACACTGGCCTTCCTTCATGTATTTATTATTAATAAATGAATGATTCCTTAATTTTCTCTCTTGGGCCTTCCTCCATATCCATTATTCCCCTGTATAGTTACAGTTAATTATCACCATATCTTGACACATTAATAAAATGTGCACTTTTAAACTTTTTTTGTTTAACATGTACCCCTCCAGATGGATATATTTTAATTCAGTAATTTTAGAAATTAAAAAAATCACTATTCAGTTGCTCATTCCAAAATTCTAAGCTTCTTTAGCCTCACTTTTTGTAATGATTTCATTTTGGAATCTGAAAATCCTTTGCTCCTTCCCTTTACATGGTTAGAAATACAACTTCTCAATTTACAACATTTCTCCAGGAGGTGAAAAAATAATTTGAGTTCCTGGAAATTGTTCCAGTGAATTTCATCACGGAAAAAACAAATTCATTAATCTTATTTTTAGGAGGTCTTGCCATATTTTTAAAATACAGGTATCACCCTGGCTGGTGTAGCTCAGTGGATTGAGCGCGGGCCTGTGAACCACACGATCGCGGTTCGATTCCCAGTCAGGGCACATGCCTGGGTTGCAGGCCAGTTCCCAGCAGGGGACACAGGAGAGGCAACCATACATTGATCTTTCTCTCCTTCTCTCCTTCCCTTCCCCTCTAAAGATAAATAAACTTTTATATTTTAAAAAATAAAATACAGGTATCCTAAGACACAAAATGTGCCTTGCTTACAAAACATGCTGTTGATTGCCCTTCAGGGTGAATAATATGTAACAGCTAGAACAGCATGGAGTCAGCTCTCAGACCCACTGCCACCACTGGGAGGCAAATATTTTAGCTTTAACGTCATCTCAGTCACCACAAAATAACTCCTGTTGTCCCTATTTCCCAGTCTCTTCCCTTGTTTTTCAATCTGCTTTGAAAAGTTCTTACCAGGGAGTTAACAGAAGAATGTGTCTCACTTAGGATAGTGTTTCTTAGGTGGTTTTCTTAGAGTCAATATTTTGACTTCATTTTCAGGCTCATTCAATCAGCCTGTCTACCTTTCCTCTCATACTGACCTTATCGTGAGTGGATTGGCTCAACAAATAGCCTTGATTCCTGGGACACCAAACTTGTCACGCGAGTGTCTTCTTTCTCCCTTCTTTGGCCTCTATTCACCAAGTCTGCCTTCTTCCTTTTCCAGTCCCTTCCTTTCGACTCACAGCCTATATTTCTTAAACTATAAACTCCATGAAGGTAGAGATCATGTTTCTCTCCTTCCTTGCTCTATCTGCATTGTATAAATTATAATAATTAATGATTAGATAAGTATTATCGTAAAGTTGGAAGATTAAAGCTAGAATAAAATTAATACATATGCTTACAGTGACCATAGTTCTCTGAATCCTACAATACATCACATTTTTCATTATGATTTATTTAAATGGGAAGTCTTCTTAAGAAAAAGTAATTGCATTTAACTATACACAAATAAAATGATATCTTTACTTAAGAAATAAATTATATGGAAATGGAATTGCGAGAAAATATGGTTCCTTCAGATAAGGTAAATCCAGATTTTAAGTGAAATAGATCACATTTAATTTGAGTGAGAACTGAGTTCCCTGCCTGGTAAGTATTTCCTTGTCTTCCTCAAATATTTCAAGAAGTAACAGAGCTCTTAGGCTGAGTCTTCTTGCCACATACAATCTATTTGTCTCACCTCAGCTAATTTAATGCCTTAGTCCTTTCCCCTTGGTTTACACATGAGGGCCTACTTCTTATTCACTCCATCCAAAAACTGCTGTTCTATTTGAATGGCTAGAGAACTTTGGAGTGGTCCATTTTCATCTCTAAGCTTATTTAGTCATCAAATCCCAGACTACTGGCAAACTTTTAATTTTTTAAAGGTTAAAAGGAACCCGGTTAACTTAGGTTTCCTAATATAATTACCATTCACTATTTAAATTAATGAATTAACTGAACTACTTTACTTGTATACCAACGTTAAGACAGGTAAGCACAGTATCTGTTAAATTTGCAGTCTTATAACTTCCCGTCCCTCCCCATGTGAAAGCACACTACTTCTGAGGCAGCCCTGGCTTTCCCCATCCTGTTACATGGGTGGGAAACTTGATAGTCTAATGACGGGTGCCCCAGTTTCTGCAAATTTGGAAAAGTCTTTTTTGTTTGTTTGTTTTTTAGCTCTGTATTTTGTATACATATTCAACCAAACTGAAGGTTCAAACTTCATACCAGAACTGGTGTTTGCCCTCAACAATACACCTTTCCTTTCCCCTTTCTCACTGTGGTTTTTGGGTATAGATGAAAGTTCGATACCATTGGGAAAAGTGGACCATGGCCTCTATCTGGCTACTTGTTTTTGACATTGACAGGCCTCTGAGGATGTGCTTCTTGCCCTCTTTGGCCACTGGACAACCTGCTGGCACCTGCTCACTCCCAGTTGAGGAGATAAGTTATTCTTCCCACACCCTGGCTTTTGGCCTCTGCCCTTCCTGAACCTATGAAGTAAGTCATAGTTAGAATAATTCTTGTTTTTTTTTCTTCATCTAATGCTGGGTCTATTGGTTGTCCTGTGGCCCCCTCCACCTTGGCCTCCATGTTGACTCTCATATTGCTACAAACCCTGAACCTTAGACACATAATTCACCTAGCCACTGGCTCAAGTTACCCAATATACAGGCTCTGGTATTTTGAAGAACTCCTTTCTCTTCCAACAAAACTCAGTGTTCTAGACTGTTGCTTCACTGCAGTCTTACATAGATGGGTGTTTGGGGCACGATGCAATGACTTCCTGGTTTCAGACCCCATCAGCCCTTCCCCTAAAGGGTTAAGAATCTGATTCAGTCAGTGGAGAGGCACAGGGTATTGTAACTTCAAGGTAAAGAAAAAAAATACTTGATTGAAGCCATAAAATATGACCAAACAACTAAAAAATCAGAATAAAATATTTAAAAAAATCTTTTAGAATATATCATTGACCTAGTAATAAAGCAAGACAGTTTAGAGATCCAGAGAAGTAAACAGGATGCTGAAACTGGACTTTATCTTCAGGGAATTATCCAAACTCCATTGAATCTCTGCTTCCATCGTCCCTCAGGGGAAGGGCACAGGAAGGAATTTTTAGGACCCAGCGAAGTTGGGAAGCCTAACAGGAGAACCTCCCTGCTTATAAAACAAAATCGCAGTAGGATAAATACCATTGAAAAGGCAAATGGAAGTGACTATCTCTCTCGGTGGTTTAAGTAAAACAGAGCATCTCAAACACTTCCTCTGTGTGAAAGAGAAAAATAACCTTCACACTAGAGGATTACCCTCACTCGGATTACAAAACACAATAGATAGAAATAAATAGAAAATTAATAACCTGAAAGAAAAATGTCTGAAAATATGATGCAAAAATGCATCGGAAAGAGGAAAGTATGAAAGAGAGGTTAAGAGACATGGAGATCAAAATGAGGTCTAGCATGCAGCCAGTCAGGGCTTTCAATTAGAAAAATGGAGCAAGGGGAAACAGGAGAAAAAATACTTGAAGAGATCGTGAGTGATAATTTTCAGAAATGATGCAAGATGCCAATTCATAAATTCAAGAACCCCCAGCAGGATAAATAAAAAGAAATCTGGTTTCGGACACATTAAGGTGTAACTTTAGAATACCAAAGAAAAGGGATGGTTTTAAAAGCTGTCAGAGAGAAAAGACAGACCGCCCTCAAAGGAAGAACATTTGCAGTGAGAGCTGACTCCTCCATGCTCACAAGAGAGGTGGAAGTCAGTGGGGTTGGCTTCAGAATGAGGGCAAAATGAACCCGTCTCAGGTGAGGAGAAATGAAGTTCGCTACCATCAACTATGAGAAGGGCACGCTAGGCACAAGGAAAGCAACAGCAGCTGGAAAGACTGAGATGTAAGAGGAATTTATAAGAAGTAAGAAGAGAACTTTAGGGTAAATCTAAGTACATACCGGCTACACACAAAAAAATTTCTTGTGGAAAATTTTTAAAAGATAACATTAGAATACATGACAATAATAGAGTATAAGTTACAAATGAAATGATTGAAGTTAAAGTACTCTAATGTTCTCAGTTATCTGAGAGAAGAGTAAATATATTTGTGAATTTTAGATTTTGATCATTTACATGTGCAAGTTAAAATGTTTAGATTAATAACAAAAATAAAGAGTAGAAATAGAGAATATCATTTCCAAACTAGTAGATGAAAAAAATACAAGAAAACAACTGAATCAAAAAGTGAGAATGGAGAAAATAGTGAAACAGAAAAATCAGAAAAAATATAAAGTATTAAATATATGTCATTACAATAACTAGAAAGACCAAATCCTTACATAGAGATCAAGATGCTCAGATTGTTTTTTGACACGAACTATATGCTGATTATTGGAGACATCCTAAACAGAAGAATATACAAATAAGGAAAGTAAAAGGGTAAAAATAAGAAATACTAGGCAAACAACCAAAAAAAGCTGAAATATTTCTGTTAGTATTGAATAATTGAGGCTTTTGCTAGAGCTTGAGAGGGTCTACACGATGATAACATTTCAATTCACCATGGAGACACACTATTTCTCAGTGTGTTTGTGCATCTAAGAATTAAATTTCAAAATACAGGAAGTAAAATGTAATGACATACAAGAAAAAATACATTCATCTCCATAAAGGAAGACTTAAATGCATGTTTCCCATTAATTGACACAACAACAGAATTAATTAATCTCTTGCACCTAACAGCTGCAAATCAAAAGCTGCATGGAAAATGTTATAAACATTGGGCCTTAACTCTTAAGTATCAACAACCATGTCTTATACTAGGCAATACAACCTCATTCAGTTGGCCGCTGGGAAGGACTGGCCACATGTAGGTAAGCTTGTTCCAGAGAGGGTTTTCAACCCTGGAATGCTTCCACTGGTCTGGCTTACTGGTCCCTGTGTGTTTGATGGCCCACCTAAGAAAAATAAAAGACAAAAGAAATTTAACAAGGCAAACTATCACTTCTCGAAATATTTATTGAGTACTCATTATGAACTAGGCAAAGAATTAAAAACCCAAATCTGATAGTTTACCATGTACAAGAGACACAAATAGAAGTCATATTAAAGTAAAAGAATAATTTTTAAAAAATAAAGAAAAATTGGCAATATTATAATTGATGGTGGAATCTGAGGCAGATAAGTTAGAGTAATAGTCATTTTATAATAACTACGACATAAATAACAATACTAACAAAAAATTCAAGCAAAACCCAAGCAAATTCTTCTATTTTATTTTTCTTTTTAGACATTCAAAGAGAAACCAACCTAGATGGCCTACTAGATTACAATCTACTAGATCAATTTTTTCTTCAAGTAACAAATCAAGATCCAAAATGTCTGACTTTGCATGGTGAGCACACAATATATATACAGATCATGTATCACAGAAATGCGTACTCGAAACCCATATGACCTTATTAACCAATGTCATCCCAATAAACTTAATAAAAATCAAAATAATTTTCATAAAATCAAAGAAATAAATACAACTAAAATAAAAATAAAATATCTCACTGTTACAAGTAATGAATGCAAGTATGACTTTTAAGATACATTATAGTCTGTTAAAAGAAAATACCTCTTTCTCAATAATTTTAGAACATTTATAATATTTGCCACTAACCAAATAAACTTCAATTACAGCTTTAAAATGAAAATTGAACAAGTCAATCTTTGTGACAAACGATAAAAGAAAATTAGAAATAAATGAAAGTTTAAAATTTACCATTTGAATCACAAGATAATATTAAAAACACATTCTCCCTCCCAAAATACTATTATACGAGATAGGAAAAAAAATAACATGACCAGCACTATTTAGAAAGCCACAAAAAGAACAATAATAAAAACTTAAAGGGTACATCTTAGAATTATAGTCAAAGGTAAGTTCATAATGGTAAATGCTTATTTATTAAGAACTATGAGTTTAATACTTTATTAATTTTCCTCCTCAAATGGTAAATGCTTATTTATTAAGAACTTGAGGAGGAAAATTAATAAAGTATTAAACTCAATTTATTTTAATTTATTTAAATTACCTTATGGAAAACAGATAAAAGGAAAAAATAAATATTCAAATAGAAATAAATAATTTAAAAATTAGGACATCAGTAGAATGGTTTAAAGAAATGTTTTCAAAATAAATAAAATACCAACCCTTTTGCATATAAGTCTAAATTAATAAAAATATAATACAAACTAAATAGAAAAATTGAGCTAAATATCTATAATGGAGATTAAGAGTATATTCTGCATGTGTATATTAATCAATGAAAATTTTCTTTATTATTATTATTTTTTTATCCTCACCAAGGACATTTTTCACTGCTTTTTGGAAGAAAGAGAGGGAGAGAGAGAAACACTGATGTGAGAGAGAAGCACCAACTGTCTGCCTCTCCTCTGCACCCAGACCACGCATGGTTCTCACCCCAAAGGCGGACTAGACCCACAGCCTAGGTGTGTGCCCTGACCAGAAACTGAACCTGCAACCTTTCGGTTATGGGACAAGGTTCCAACCTACTACTGAGCCAAGCTGCTCAGGGCTCAATACTAAATTTTTGATAAAATACATGAATTAAAAAAATACCTGATAGATTCCAAATATAAAACAGAAAACATGGCCTTGCTCATATGACTTCACAGGTCATGGAACAGATCATTTTCATGCAATATAAAATATTCTAAAATATCATAAAGATACAAAAAACTAGCTAATTCATTTCATGAAGGGGAGATAGGCTTCATAATAAAGTCAGTTACTGGTAATTTAAAAAATAATACAGCAATCTTACTTAAAATTAAATATACTAAATTTTTAAATCATTATTAGCCAATAAAATTTAACATGATGGCAAGAGAATAATCACTGTAGTGAAGTAATACCAAATCTAGAAATAAAGTGATAGACATGTATTAATATAATAAGCCACTGATTAATGAATGAGAATACAGAAGCAGTCCCATAATCTGCTAGCACACATGATGGCCATCTGAGCCTGAACATTTTCTGAGACTGCTCGGCCTCATCAGAACCACCTCCAGTACTGAAACTCATGTTTGAGGGCCCAGGTTTCCCACACACTTGCTGAAAATTCTTGGAGGTTATACACCAAAAGGTGGTGGTGGCAGGAGAGACCTGTTCTTTATCAATGCAGAACCTGCCTCTCTGCTACTGCAGAGCTATCTGTGCCCTGAAGCCAACGCTTCTGCTTGTACCTAGATTCTTATCTTCTCTCCTCTAGAAGTATTAATTCTCCGGCTCTTCTGAGTCATTTCATCTGCATTATGTCTGACAGCTTGATATCTTAAAAAAAATCTTTCTCTATACCCCACATCTGCCTCCAGTTATTGCCTTATTTCTTGTGTCCTTTTGTAACAGATTCCTTAAGAGACTCATCTCCTGTTCTCCCTTGTCCTCATAAACCGATTCAAATTAGATTTTCATCTCTGCAACTCCAATGAAGCTGAGCCATCAGTTTAAACATGACCAAAATCAAAGGTCTTTTCTCCAGCCTGAACTAACAGCAGTGTCTAACAAATGATCACTTTCTTGACTTCACTCCCACGAAACCACAGTCTCCTGGTTTTTCTTCCAGGTGGGCAGCCAAAATCGTTAGGCTCTTTCTGTGTGCCCGAGGGTTTGAAATAGATGTTCTGAAAATCCAGGGCCTGCCACTTCAGTCAAGCTTTTAGATGTCCATTGGTCTGATGCATTGCTGTAAAGTAAAGGACAGGTTGTTGATGGAAGATTCATCTTCCTGGCTACAGTGCCTATATAACTTCAATCCATCCGGGTATCTTTAAAAGGAACTGATCAAGTTCAACTTTCAGGGCTAATAAACATTCACACAAAGCAAAAGTCATTAGACTGCCAAGTTCCAGCACAGCATGAGCTTTTATGGAAAAGCAATAGGGCCTCTTCATATTCTGTTTTATAAATGAAGAGCTGACAGACCCATAACTGTATGGCACTAGCAAGCCCAGCTACACTGACTGTACATGTGCACAACATAAATCAGGACTTTTTACAGCATCCCTAAGGACTCTGGGAATCTTAGTTCCCGAACGCCAGCACTAGGTGGAGACAGTGACTCATGTAACACTTGCAGGCAGCCTTTCTCTTGTCCCTTAAGAACTTACTTCTATTTAACGTTTTCCATTCTTCTTTCCAGTGTGGAAGAGGGTGTTGCTACACAATTGGTATTTCAATGGAAACATTTTATAAAACAAAATACCTCATGCTTTGGAAAAGCCTCCATGAAAACACATACGCACACGCCCTACAAAGGGTCCAAATGAGGGTCAAAAGCAAGTTTATCTGTTTAAATCAATGTCTTTATTAAGGTAAAATTCTATTTGTAATACTTCATGAGTATTTACCCCAGAGTATGACCAAAGGTAAAAATATCCTCCTAGGCATATCTGAAAAGATCAGAACTTATTTGGTAGCTGGTGCTGGAAGAAAAACCCTCGGGTGCATCCCTGCCCTGGGACTGTGCCAGGGCAGCTGTCACTCAAAGGCACAGAGGAAAAAAGATCAAAACTTAAAATTCTTCAGTATTTTGGTTGACAGATAGCTATCTCCTCCCTCAAAAACTGAGTCCAGGATTGAGCATATCAATTCTAGTATAATTAATGAAATCATGGACCCACCAGAGTGCTCTCTGTTCAATTAATTTCATAAAGAAACGGAAGACAAAGCACTTTAGATCATGTTCTTTGGAGTCCAGTGCCTTTGATAGAAAGGTACTATTTTGCAGTCTTGGAAATCAAGTAAAATAAAAATAAATCTAAATGTGTCCCAATGGAAGGGATATAGTCTTTTTTAATGTTAATCAGGAGGTCAAAATTATATTGTCTTCAACAATGTAATGATCACATTGATAAAATATATAATATATAATGATTTGGATCTGATTTAGTAAATTATAAATATTCTGGCAAATTAGAACCTAATTCAGCAGTATTTAACAGACATGCATGTAAATATTAAATTCCCATTCTACAGCTGCCAAAGAAACTGTTTTTGCTTTATACTATGATCTCTTTATTTAACTGGTCGCTTTTCAATTTTTTGTGTTTTTTTTTAAGTTATCTTAGATAACTTAAAATGGGCCACAAGATTAGAACACTTAGAATTCATCTATAATGAATTTAAAATTGGATGTTTCTTCAGAAACTGTGAAAGCACATTATTCATACAGAACAATAATACATTCCATACATTTATTTTGATAGAAATCAGTTTATAAGAGTAATTTTAAGTACTTAGTCTCTGAAAAAAACCAAAAGGATAGGAGAAAGAAATGGGCCTCTTGCAAAAATAATGATATAAAAACTATCCATTTCAATGAAATTTAATAACAGCCCAACAAGTTCTGATGGATTTGAACAATTTTGGAGTTTTCTAAAGGTCATGTCCTGTAGACAAGGGGAAGAAGTCATTCCAAGTCAGGAACTACACACACAGATGAATCTAAAACCCTGTATAAAGGTTAAAAATTAGATACATGGTAAGAACCTGGGTCCATCAAGGACAGTTTCTAGTCTTTCACCAGTAGCACCACTGTATGAAATATTTCAGGATACATTTATTTTGCAATTTACACTGAATATTAAAAATAAATCTAATAGTTTATGTGAATAATTACTTTTAATATTTAAACTTTAAATAACTTTACCCTAACAGAAACAAGGCACTGAAGACTGTGGTGTTATTAATAATTTACCAGCCTTGCCCTGGCTGGTGTAGCCCAGTGGATTGAGCACGGGCCTGCAAACCAGAGAGTCGCTGTTCAATTCCCAGTCAGGGCACATGCCTGGGTTGCAGGCCAGTTCCCAGTAGGGGATGCACAAGAGGCAACCATACATTGATACTTCTCTCCCTCTCTCCTTCCCTTCCCCTCTAAAGATAAATAAATAAATAAATAATTTACCAGACTAAATTCACAAAGATCAAGTAACTTTTGCATATCAAATACTATTCTACTTTATATCTGGAATATGTTGTACAAACTAACAAGTGCACTTGCAGGTTGTTCTGTCTGATACATTCCCATCTGCCTGTGTCTTTACGTTACTTTGATAACTAGCAAACTACTTAAGACAAAGCCAGGGTTTCTTTGTTTGTTTATTTATTTACTTACACATCAATTTGTAGTTTCACTTATTTATGCCTTCTTTGGTTGCTTCTTGTGTGTGTCCTGACTGGGGAATGAACACACAACCTCAGCATAAAGGGACGATGCTCTTACCAACTGAGCTACCCACCACGGCCGAGCCTGGATTTTAATGGCACCTAAAAGCTAAAAGGGAGAACTCTATGATCACGTTCCCACTGTATGAAACTGGAGATTTCTGAAAATGAGAATGGTTCCACCAACTATGCTGAAAACAGTTCTTATTTCATAATAATTTCCAAAATCTTATATGAGTTTCCTCTCAGTTGAAGACCATTAATTAAGCCTTTGAACACGACCCAGAGCTACTTCAGGAGATGAGCTGTAAAATACAGTGGGAACCTATAGTGCATTAACAGTCATCGCCAGCAATATGCATTGCTATATGTGGCTATATAGGTATTCACAAAGTCAAACCTGACCTCTCTTGCAAGTTTGCTTTTTAAAATAAGTCTGCTCTATTTGTTTTGTTTTTCTGGTTGGTTGAGCTTCCTGGTTATTTAGATTCTGGATACACAGAAGTAATCTATATTCAGCATTAAAAGCCTATCATTATCTCTCATAGAGAGTTTCACACTTGTGTAAAAGCAAGGCTGTCTTTGCAACTACAGTAAAATCTCCATCAAGTGCAAGCTTTGTAAATAAAAACAAACTCCCTTTAATAGCACTTAGTTATGGTCCAGCCCTGCAATCTATGGGTTCTTGAATCTGCTTATCAGCTACCTGAACCTGACAGGTTCAGTATCTAAGATCTTTGGGGGACCCACTCTCTGAAGGGGTCCCATCGGTGTCATTTGTTTTTATAAACAAGGCAAATGAATAACCGTCTATTGAGCACCGGCTTTTTGTCCCCAGCATTATGTCAGGCACGATGGGGAATCCAAAAGAAGTTAGAGAGAGCTTTTCTCTTCAGGAAAATTACGACACTTTAGGGAGAAGAAATATATACACATACACACACACACACACCTGGGAAAGGTTTTGGGAAAAAAAAGACACGTCAGTATGTAAATGAAAAGATGGCACTATCAACAAGAGTTATGACAAGGAGAACTAAAAATAATATAAGCTCTTTATTATGGAGTGAAACTGCTGGGCTCTGGCTGGTGTGGCTCAGTGGAGAGGGCACCAGCCTACAAACCAAAAGGTCTCCGGTTTGACTCGTGGTCAGGGCACATGCCTGGGTTGTGGGTACGAGAAGCAATTGATCAATGTTTCTCTCCCTCTCTTTCCCCTCTACCTAAAAAATAAAAATAGAAAATTTAAGAAAAAGAAACAAAACTGTTGGGGAGTGGACAGCCCTTGAAAGATGTGTGAATATTTCTAGTTATAGAGAATAAAGAGTTTGGAACAATGAAAGGGAAGAAGAGAGAGATGCCATTTCAAGAGCTAAAGAAGAATGTACTCTTTGGTATTATGTAATAACTCCAAAATATATGTTTCTTAAAGATGCAGAGTTACAGTCAGAAGAGAAAGTGATTCATATCTGCAGCCATTCATTTTCCAGTCTCAGTTAGGTCTAGCCCACACTTTTGCTCCAGGAAAGTCGGTCACCATTTCAAGTTCTCGGCTGACTCTATTTTTCCATAGCAGGAAGGAATAGTTATCCCCCAAATCAGTTCTCCCTTCCCTCTGTAGCAATAGGTTTTTAGATGGGCATAATGATGCTATACAGCTAAAGACAAGATTTCCTTGCATTTGGATGTAGCCATGTATCAGACAAAGTTCTAGCCAAAGGAGCTGTGAGTACATGTAACTTGAAGACCTTACCCTTAAAGCTATTAAAACATGTCCTTTTTCTCCACCCCACTGGCTGGAATATGTCAAGAGCTGGAACAGCCACTTTCAACCCATAGGTGGAAACCATATGATAACAATGGCAGAGCTGCCCAGAGGCGCCAGAGCCCCACCTTACGTATGAACAGTCATACAGAGAGGAACGAGCTTCTACAGCAGCCCAGAAGTTTTGCAGTGTTTGTTTGTGCAGCTTCGCCTACATGACCAAGTATAATCGTGGTCACTTCCCTTTCTCCAGTCTTCTACGTTTTCCTGGGCTTCCTCTGAACCATTTACCACTTTCTCTGTTACTTACCTCTTTCCTCTGTGAGGAACTTCCACCAGTTGCTGTCACCATTGATGATTTATCTCCTCCCTAATTCTCACTGCTGCTTTCATTAATTCCTGTCCTGTCTTTTCCTTCCTTTGAGGTTCACCCACTGATCTATCCAATGGTGACCTCCTCTGACTTCTTCAATGAATGCTCTTCAAGAAAGTGAGTGGTCACTCTTCAGAAATACTGGCGTTAGGAAGATGGACTCCACCTGCCTGGTCTAGAAGAAGGTACTGTGTGGGTTCCCAGGGAATTGTGGGGTGCACGTTAGCCATCACTCCATCCTGACTCAGGATAGGTCCACGCAGACTGCCGGCCATGAGGAAGTAAATGATAGCTTTTTGTAGGTATTCCCTCTGCAGAAACATTTCTCCAAACAGCTGTCAAGGCCTACAGATTGTCTACTGTGAGTCATATTTTAGTTCTGTATCAGAAAAAGATCCTGGGAAAAAAGAACAAGCAACTTAGAGGAACAGAGCACAGTAGAGGCTCCAAATAAAAAGGATGAGAATGGTTATCTAGAGAAAGGAATGAGGAGGTTTGAGAGCACTAGAAAAAGAATAGATAGCAACAGGAAATACACAAAGGAAATCAATTACAACAGGGCTCTTTTGCCTAAAGTCAGTCTTGGGAAGCAGCATCCCACCCATTTTCACATTATGTTGCTCTGTGCCAGGGAGCCAAGGTTGGGAATATGAAAATACTACCAGTATTTGATCAGCAGGAGGGTGAATCCAAGGATGTGAAATGCACAGACATAAAAAAGCTGACTGCTTTTATTGGGAGGAAAATCTGTATTTTGGGGAGAAAAACTTGTATTTATTGGGAGGCCTGCACAATTCAAACCCATGCTGTTCATGGGTCAACTGTACTTTCTTGGGCTAGAAATTTAGAAATAACACTTAAAATTTTAACACTTAAAATTCTTGATGCATATTGCCAATATTGTTTTCTAAAGGGGGGTATTGATTGGAATTCCTTTCTGTAAAAAGTCATTTGGCCAATATCTATGGTTTGGGCAATAGTGTTTAAAATTACTTAACTCTGATTGGGGAGGTGACCAACATAAAAATAAATTCTCGAATAGCTATCTGTGCAAACATGTCAATGGTATATCGTCTACCTATTCTGATGTGGATCTGGAGACTTAGTGAGACCACTCCAGATGTCTGGATTCGGTGCTTCTGTATAGTGGACTTTTTCTAACAAGCATCACTTAATTTTCTATTCCCCTGTGAGGTGTGTGAAGACAGGGACCTGGACCACCTTGCACGGGATCGTATCCCAGAGTCTTGCACAGTATGTGAAATGTAGGAGATATAGGAGACCCTGAATAATATTTCCTACATCAATAGAAGGAAAAGCTTAGTGGGGACAGTCATCTAGTTCAGAGTTCAACCCCCAAAGTAAAATTTCCAACTCTATATTTGCAAGTAATTCATTCCTTATGATCTTTTGAAATACAAGCATAGTCGTCAAGCACCTACGTACACTATATGTCCATACAACCATGTGCTAAGCTTTGTGGAGACTTAAAAAGAAGTATAAAAATATAATGCCTGCAGTTGCTATTTTGATGGAAAGACAGGATATACACAGTAAAATATAATACAACACAGCTGTGCTATCCATTAAGGTAGCCATTACCCACACGGGCTCTTTAAATGTACATTGCAAAAAACGTATTCCTCAGTCACGCTATCCACAGTTGAAGTGCTCAACACCTTGGCACTGCAAGACAGTATAAGAGAAATTGAGAAGATCTGAGAGGCAGATAGGTGGTCAGAAGCTGAGCGTAGGGGGCAGGAATCAATGAAGGAGAACAATTTGAATTGACTCCACAGGAGAGAGTACTTCCTGAGTTGAAGAAAAACAAAAACATCTTGTTGGAAATTTAAAGAACGATTTGAGAAACTAGTGGGTTAGGAACATGTCTGCCATATAAATGTCCTCAATTGACTAAATGGGTCTGTCTTTTACTCCTTTACAGCTGAAATATTAATCACCCATAAAATGCCTTCACACAAGACTCTTCATATTCACACTTTGCTATGCTAAGTGGCAAAAGTTTAAATGTTAAATCCCCAAATACAATTGTGTTACAGGATCCCTGTGGGGCAATGCTAGATGTAAACTCAACAGGTCACTTCCTTTTCCTCCTGCTGCCTCTCATTCCCCCTCCTGCTTTCCGACCCTGTCATGTGGGGGCTGTAAGACCACCACGTGGCCTCCTTGTTCTGGGCTCTGGCTCACAGCACCTGCAAGTCACTGTGGAGAGGCACCTGACTTCCAAGTGCTTTCATGTCAAATTAGGCCACAGTGGAAGTATGGAAACCTAGTAGATATTCCTTAGCAGAGTTAGCTGGCCCACCCAGATGTACTCAAATAACTGATGAAAAGTTGCATAAATCTTGGGCCTTTGCACTGCTCTTTCAGTGTGGCAAAACCCTGAGCCAGCACATGCCAGGGGAAGGTCCACTGCATCTCACCGACTGCTTTTATTTTTGGAAATACACATTTTATTGTATTTTTCCATTACCATTATCCCTCTTAAATCCCTTCTCCCCCCATAATCAGCACCCTTTGTCCACGTCCATCAGTCCTTTTCCCTCGCCCTTCTACCCCCTAACCTACCTGCTCTCTATGCATCTGTCTCTGTTTTGCTTGTTAGTTCAGTCTGTTCATTAGATTCCACACAGGAGAGGAATCATATGGCATCTGTCTTTCTGGCTTATTCCACTTAGCACAGCGCTTTCTAATGTTTTCTATCTCATGCTGGGACCAGTGGAGGTTAGGGGATACTTCCCTTACCGACCTTCAGATCCAGATGACTCTTCTCTTAAATCTGAAAGGAATTGATGGGCTACTTCATTTTATCCATCATTTCTCAAAGAGGAAAACGAGGTTCTAGCTCTCACTGGAAGAGCCTGCGGGAATCTCAGATCCCTGCAGCTCCATGAATCACACGGCTCACACAGGAGGAAATCCCTTTAGATATATACAGGGCCTTGAATGCCCAGAAGGTAACTTAGTTTTGTCAGAAAAAAAGGTTCCCAATCAATGTTTGCTGAGTAAATGGTTAAAGTCAAGGTGTAAGGTGGTCCTCTCTCTGTACTTGCACAGAAAAAGTGAGTTTTCTCTGACAGTCAAGAATCAACAGTGACTTCCCATCTCTGATCCTCTAGAAATATCGGTAGTCCCTTATAATTCCCTTCGAACGCAGTACATTATACAAAGGAAACTCTTAATCCAATCCCACGTGTGAACAATCCCAGATTTGTCACAGTGTAATACTGTGGATACAGAAAATGGGTCTATTTGACTAGACTGTAACCTTCACAGGGGTTTGCCTGTTTTGCTTTAGTTCAACATCCGTAGTGCCTAGAACAGTGTCTGGGGCAGAGCCTGCACTAACTAAACTCTTTGTAGCACCAACGGCAGAGCTGAGCAATCAGGGGCCCTTGCTTTTGCCCTCCTCCTGCTTTACTCGGTGTGTGGGGAGTGCATGGGGTCCGTCAAGGGGACACGGCTTTTGCAAAGACTCTGATAATAAATAGCCAATTCTGTAAGGCTGGACGAAGACCTCTTCCAGTGTCTTTAATGATCCATCTCAACAGTAAAAACATTTTCCAGAAAAATGTGACTGTTCATGAGGTATCTTAAAATGCCCAAAAGGTAGGGTTTTTTAAACTTTTAGTCTAAAAATGACATAAAATGAAAATTTTAAAGATAAAGTTAAAAATTTAAAGATAAAGTTAACATTTCAAATGAAATTTTAAAATGTGTCACTCAACACACGCTCTCTTGAAATCAAAATAAGCTGCAGCTTCAGTTACAAAACGAAAATTCTAAATTCACCAAAATGAAGTACTCTCTCCCGTCGGGACTTAACCTGTGAGCAGAGGCGCCCACCAGGCAGAGCAAGTGGTTGAGAGCAAGCAGTCCCAGGCCAGGTCCCTGGGATGAAGCCTTGGCTCACCTCTGACTGGCGGGGTGACCTTGGACATGCTACCCTTGGGATTATAAGATACCTACTTTGGAGGGTTGTTATGAAGAGGAAACCCATCGTTAATTGTAAGGGAAGAGAACAGAGTCCAGCTCACAGCCAACACTCTGGAAGGCTGACTTCTAGAGCTACATGTCATGCTATTGTTAAATGACATAAATGGTGTGTGACACATAGCATGAGCTATTCTTACCATATGCCAAATTATATTTACCCTCAAAAACAGGCACGGTCTCTAAGTGCTGTTCAATTTAAATTTCAAATGCTGTTCTCTAAGCTAACTACAAAGCAACTCCGCTAATAACGGCAGATTTCAACCATCTCAAAATATTTTTAGCGTGTTACCACAATCGATTGGGGCTAATGCAACATTCATTCAGCGGGAGTTTTGTGAGTCAGCAGGTGGAAAGGCTGTGTTTTAACTTTGTCTCCTGCCTAGCAAAGATGTATGTTCAAAGGTTCAATCATTTAAAACCTGCACTGAAGTTATAGAGTAATAAGAAAGAACCTAATCTCCATCTGCGCTGGAAGGCTGCATGCAGCCCACACACTGAGAACCCCAATGCAGCTTGGGTCCAGGACCCAAGGACAGGCACCTGGAAATAGGGTGTATGGACTGTACATACTGTAACAACAACAACAATACTTAATAATGCCTTTCACTCATCTTTTAAAGTGAACATGACATCACATATTTGTTTTTATTTAGGAAAATTTTAGGATTTTGTTATTTTCCTTAAAATGGGTAAACTTACATTCTCAACCTCAAATATTCACATAAAGTAAATTACGTGTGTGTAAACTCATGCATGTGCATGGCGCAGTGAAAGGAACCCCAAAATTGTCCATGTCGGGGGTCTCCCAAATAGTTTCTATTTTCCCCATTATTAGTATTGCTGTTGTTTCTCTTAAAGCATCTTCTGTCAAAAAGACACTTTACAACTTCTTCAATGGTAAGTTAAAGTTACATACCACTGAACGATAACCTTCAAATTTTAATATTACAACTTCAGTGGGATCTGTGAATGTATTATCAGAAGTGTCAGCCTCACAATGAAATTAAGTTAATACACATTATCCACCCAACTTCACAACATTACCTTCTTTTTCACACAAATCAAACTGATCTCAAAGATAAGTATTTGTTTGAAGATTAACAGCAATACTCTTTTGTTTCATTTTATGCAGATTTTAGACTGAAGGAGGCTTAGGAATTAATTGCAGGCTTCTAATAAACACAATGATGTAATGACGTATTTCACGTTACTGGTTTATGTTTGATTCCAAATAAATTGCAGATTTTTTTCTGGTGTGATACTAAAACAATTACCATTTTGCAAAAAGGATAATTAGTCTGCAATTTTTTCACATTAGATCATATATCTCTAAAGAGTGCCCATGGGTTTGATAGTATTCAGCTGCTGTGTATTTATTTTTCATTTTTCCTTCTGATGCACCGCCCCATCAGTGCTGACATTTAAATGAGTGAGTATTCAACACAAACGTGATCATTTGTACAGCATCCAGCGAGGCCCCATACCGAGATGATTGCTTCTGGGAGCCATCCACGGGTTCTCAAATAGGGGGAAAAGCCAGGCAAAATTTTATCAATTTACATTTTTATGTGATTAATTTTTATGCAAATAAGGGCCCGACCGTGCTCCCATCTCACCTGAATCATTCGGATCATCAAAGACAAATTGAGCATCACTTATTTAAAAAATAGGCTTTAAACTACTCTACAGCTGTGTTGGAAATGCTGTGAGCAGGGCATAAACTTCTCTAACAAAACAGACTGGATAAGAAAACGCCGTTTTTGTGCATCTTGTACACAGTGACATAAACATGAAACTTAACAAAGTAAAAAATGCCCTTTGCTTTGTATAGTCTCTGGTCTGTGTAAACATTCAGCAATGGAAACGACAGTGTCTGTAGCAACGGACATTTCCCCGGTTTCTAAATGCACAGTCGGAAGTGTTTTCCATTAGGCAAAATACACTGACCATTACATGTCTTTGTAAATTTTCTACTGCTTCTGCAGACAATGACTAATTAATACAGTAAATGTGCAGGGAAAACAAGTGTTACAGAATTAACTAAATGACAAATCTAAGTTTGTGGTGAGGGGCTTGCATTGTCAGTATTGCGTGGCATAAAACTGACATAGCACTTTTAAGTTTATAGAAGGTATTGCAAAATTCAACAATCTTCTACAAAAATAATG
This sequence comes from Sturnira hondurensis, assembly GCF_014824575.4. Taxonomy (NCBI): domain Eukaryota; kingdom Metazoa; phylum Chordata; class Mammalia; order Chiroptera; family Phyllostomidae; genus Sturnira; species Sturnira hondurensis. The sequence goes on from NW_028075269.1 coordinate 8,600,558, forward strand.
GAATTATTTAGTTTGCATTTGAGACCCATTAGAAATTAGCATACTGGATTTTTTTCAAATAACGATATTCTTTAGATATATGAACTACAAATAAAGATGTTTTCTGTGATATCTGGAATCAAGCTAACAGTACGACTATATAAATAGTCACAGCTTACAAATGCCACCTAAACAATAACTAAGTTCAGTTTGCTATTTTTTAGGAAAAGCTTTTTTTCTCACATGGTATCTATTAGAAGTGTGCTTAGAGTTGTTACTTTTAAAATCTGTTGTTGTTGTTGTTCAATTACAGTTGTCCCCACTTAGCGTTTTATATACATGACTCAGTTATCAAAATCTTCCCAGATGTGTCTCTTTCTCTCCCTCTTTCACTCATGAAAATAATCGACAGAGCAGAAATAAATTGTTGACAATTCTCTGAGAATGGAAACAGACCACAGGGGGTAAAAATCTGGTTATCTGAATGGGCGATATAATCGAAGGTTCAGCTAAGCTAAGGGAATTTCAACATAAACAGCGCTCTTATTTCCAAGAACGGATTCTCCTTCATATACAATAGTGGAGGAATGCCAATCCCTTCCTACTGCTGTGAGAAAAGTGCTGGACAGGAACAAGATTAGAATCTTAAAAGCTGTCCTGGGGAGCTAAATTACTGTGCAGCGTACAGGTGAGGAGGTAAAAAGAGCAAAAATAAATGGAGTTTATTCCACGGTTTTTAGAGTTTATTTCACGACTGCAGAAATAAAGACATCTCAGTCGGTGTGAGAGAGCTGTGTGTGAGTGTGCACACGTGTGCCTACGGGCCCGTGTCTCTGGCCTCCCCTCTCCCTGAGAAAAATAGGCCATTCAACACCACATTCCACAAAAAGGAGTCCTGTTTATATTCTCACCGTCTCACTTCAGAAGTAACCTGGGAAAAACAGGTGTTTCTCTAGCAAAAAATTCTCTAATTTTAGCCTGGTGTGCAACTGATGAAAAATAGAATAACCAGATTCATGTCACTCTTGGTGCATGTACACATCTGTCTAGCCTGGTCTTCAACTGAGTCATTTCGAACCGGCACAGAGCATCCTCTGCCGTGATTCAGTCAGAAGGAGTAGCGATCCACATAGCTCAGAATCTCGACACTCCACGCTTTCAAACAAAGGTGGGCATAAAGCAACTCAGTCCCGAGGGTTTATAAACTACCCCTGACTTCAAGCAGCAGTTGTTTGGGTGAAAGCAGGTCAGCTGGCAGCAACAAGGCTGGGTTTTTTAAGTCCAGGACAGTGGCCAGTGAAATGTGAACACGAGTCTGTGTCTCACAGAAGTAAACTGGCCCCTCCCAAATGACGAGGGGAACTGCTTCCACACGTGTTGATGGAATACATTCGAGGCCAGTGGGACAGGGGACTGGAGAAGGAGAAAACCTTTAGGGGTGACAATTCACAGACTTAGGAAAGAAATCAAACTGATCCGAAAGGAAGTGGGAATCCAGGGCTCCTGGTGAGCTTCACAGGGTGTCACAATGAACCCATTTGACCTTGGCCAAAATTTTTGCACAGAAATCAGATGACCTCTCCTTCCATACAAATACTCATTCTTATCCCAAGGGGACATTGACTACCTAATTTAAAGGAAAAGCCCAATTATTGGATTCTGCTTCCCAAACCTCAAAACTCCAGCACAGTAAACAAAGTCACATCACTTCTTGACAGTAATTGTGAGTCTTATCAATCTTCAGGCAAGGAACCGTAGAGGAGTCCGAAATTAGAAGAGAAAACTTCAGTACGACATGACTATCAAATGTGAACATGTCCAATAAAAAGCACTCACCTCAATTTCAAAACTTAAAAAAATTAAAATACCTATACGTACTCCCCAAAATGATTGTGTCCTTTTTATTACAGAAATAAGGTAATCAATTAAAATACTGGTATGTGTGGGTCACTTTTTCTTTCTCCATTTATGGAATACCTCTTTAGGCTAGTTTTTTTAAATTGAAGTATTATTTCCATAAAGTATAAACATTTTTAATGTTTAGCCCAATGACTTCTTACACACACAGACTGCTATGGAGAAGCACAACTCTCTTTATTTCCATCAGAGTGTATGAAGTATTAGGAAGGAGAGATGGGGAAGGCGAAGTTTAGATAAATTAAGAAACTTTCCAGAGGTCAGATAAGTGACAAGCCTGTTTCAAACCCACGACCATCTGACTCCAAAGACTACATTCTTTACCTTAAGCCACACTGCCTTTATCAAAAGAAGAGACTGTGAGAACATGGAAATCAACATTTACAGAAAATAATCCAAAAGTAAATTATTGATTTATTTTAAAGGAATAGGAAAAGTATTTTATGAAACAGCTCACTGAAATGGACATTCTGATGTATGTACATTCAAAGGGATGTCATATTTTCCTTTGGGGAGAGAAATTAGTGTTAGCCTCAGCTGTAGGTATGTGGTTGAAAACTCAAATAATATTGCATTAAACACAATACAAATTAATTTTATATTATGCATAAATCCAGAGATTAGAAGTCCAAGGTTTGTATAAAAGTTATTCAGTCATTAGAAACCCAGACTCCATCTTCTTTTTTCTCCACTACTTTTTCCTTCCTTGTAGCTGCGTCATAATCATAAAATGTTTGCTGTAGTACCAGCTATCACATCCATTTTTCTTAAGTAGCAAGGAAAAAAAGGCAAGAGTAAAAGTGTATCTGCCTAATTCCTTAGTTAGCTTCTTATAAATAGCTTTCCCAAGGACTTCACCTAATGACTTCCACTTTTTATATCAGAGGCCACCTATATCTGCAGTGACAGTAGGGGATTTAATACTTGGGTTAGACCCATTTCCACCTTTGATAATTAAAGAGGAGGAAAGAGTAATGTTTTATAAACAAATAGTAGTTTTTCTTATAGGAAGGGGAAAAACTAATCTGTTTAAGCATTTGCAGTAACACAACTATAAGAAACTCCAAATATATATAAGATTATAAACAGCTCTGCTCAATACCAGAGCTCATTGCACTGAAAAATACCATCCAAAAGAAGGATATTCATTCTGAAACTGACTAGTGAGAATAACTCCTATTGTGTTCAAAAAACCAGAATGCTGATTATATATATATATATCGTATAATCAGAATGCTGATATTATATATATATTAAAAACTAGAGAAAATACTAAATATAACTGGGTCATTCAAATAAATATATCTTGAGTGTTTCCACTGACAGGAATTGTTCTGGGCACTTGGGATAAGCCATGAACAAGACAGATAAGTTTACTCTACTGTGGAGCTTATAACCAACCAACCAACCAAGATGATCTGAAAATAGTGTTATACGGAGAACTAGGATATGCTAATATGATGGGGAGTGAGTGTGTAGCTAACTCACATGGGCTTTCAGAGAAGACTTCCTTTAAGAGGCTAAAGTTAAGCTGAGGTTTGTATGACAAGAAAGGAAGAGCCATGTGAAGCTCATGGGAACAGCATTTGGGGCCAGAGGAACAGCTGGGGCAAAGGCACTTGATAGAAAAAAAAAGCTTCCCAGAACAAACAGAAGGAAGGTAGGAGGCTGAAGCAGAGTGGAGTGGGGGCGGCACTGGTTGTAGGAGATGAGGTCCCAGAGATGGGCAGAAGCCGACCATGTGGGGTTTGGGAAGACAAATAAGCTGAGATTTTATTCTAAACATGATGGAGAGTGCTCAGGGCAAGAATGGCATTCTGCGGTTTTTATTTAAAAATAATAACTGGCTGCCGAAAGAGCACGGACAGTAGGGGAGCAACACGGAGGCAGAAACAGCAGTTAGGAATCAACCACCATAGGACAGATGATGGTGCCGGGACTGGAGTCTAGCAGAAGTCAGAATAAGGGGACAGACTCAGGATCTACAGGTGGAAATAAGTGAACAGAGTCATCACTTAAGATTGATGATACACTGGGTATTGGGATAGGGCTAAAGGTGAAAAATAGTGAAGTGTCTGAGTGTTAAGCTTGAGGACATGGATAGATGGAGGTGACTGGAATAGGAGCAACATTGGAAAAGAAAAAAACAACACTCTACTTGGAACATGCTCGGTTTGAGACTCCAGTTACACCTCCAGATGGAAATGTCTGATACACAGTGGGAGCTGTGAGTCTGCAGACGTCGGGGCTAGAGCTCTGGGTCTGGGGGTCATTGGAATCTTGACAGCATTTCAAGTCTCGGGAGCAGGTGAGAGATGCTTCCCCGAGTGGAGATGTAAGAGACAAAAAGTAGAGAGACAGATCCCTGGGGTACTAGATATGGAGAGTTTGACAAAACAAAAGACAAACAAACAAAAGAGCAGAGGCAAAGGAGAAGAAAAGAAGTGTCCAGTGAGGTAGGAGAGAAACCAAGAGAAGTTTTCACAAGTAGGAAGGAGTGAAATGTGTCAAATGCTTTGACAGATCATATAAGAAATGACCACTGGACGGCCTATGTTAGTGAAAAAAGTTATTTTTTCAACAATGAATTTAATATGAGTAAAGTGCTCTTCCAGAATCACGATCGCTTACATTTCTGAGAAAAACAAGACAATTCAAATTAACACAGACCATTCTCTGCTCCCAAATTCAATCTCTGAGAGCCCTGTCACTATCCCTGGGAATTCTGAAAATTAGCCTGAGAATCTGATGTCTTCTCCACCCTCACCCTCTAAACAGAAATGCACCAACATTGCATCAACATGATCAGAATAAGTACATTTAAAGTTCACCTACGTGGGTTCGTGCTCGTTGCTGTGCTCCACACACCAGAAACAAGTGTGTTTGTGTTTTCTAGGTCCAAGAGAGCACTACCAGGCAGAATATGTTATTTCTGCACAAATCTATTCAAGAATATATTCAAAAAGTTTCGGATCAAACATCGTCTTTAATAACAGGTTACACATGCAAGATATTTCTCATACCTATATCTAGAAACCCATTTTTAAAAGTGTCATTAGACATCAAAAGTAAAACCAGTTCATGATTGCTCTTATGAAATGATGGGCTAGAAACTTCTCAGGCCACCAAAAGTTGACATGAATGGGGGGAAGGGGTCAGAGGAAGGCGTGTGTGTCTTTGTTTGGAAAGTCTGGGAGTGAGCCGTTGTGCGTGTGCACATGTGAGTGCAGGTCTGAGCGTGGGGCACTTGAAATGCAGAATTGAAAGATGATGTATCTCTACTGCAGCCAGTCCCAAAAGAAACTATTGACACGATGTGGGTGTTTTCTTAAATGATGCTCTAAAAACACAAGGCACTGTCAGTGTTTCTTCAAAATTTAAGTGACAAAGGGCAGCCCAGAGCTGAAGCATCAACTACAGCAGAACCTGTGTATGTAGTTGAATATGTGTATGCGATGCAAAGTGCATCAGGTACCTTAAGAGAGACACAATACAATTATTCTCATTTCTGTAAGATCTCATTAAAATATATGCTCTCCAAGGGTTGAGGGACACTTTTTGGCATCTTGAGCTATTTGTGGTGTTGAGTTGCACTGGAAGATGCTCCCAGCAGCGCCAAAGCCATGTTGTCATGAAAGCACCCGTAGTACAGGAAGGCCCTTCTTTAGGGGGTGAGGCCCTCAACGAAGAAGCTGCAGCCAACAGTTAGGAAAGGCAAGAAGACTACCCATAAATATATGTGAAACACCATTCTAATGCTCAGCAATAACCAAGGAAGAGCAGATATAACTACTAAGGTTCTATGGTTAGCAGGTAGGGCTACTGGACAGGAAACATGGCCATTTGCACAAAATGACTTTATTTGTATCTAAGGCTAACAAGGTCTGAGACATTTGGGTTCTGCTAATAGTAAAGCTCATGGGTTTTTACAATACATGTCTATGTTTATTTGCTTCTTATTAGCTGTATTAAGCTATTTACACAGTGGATTTGTGTTCAAAGAGTTATTTAGTAAAGACATACCACAAACAGACAGTTTCACTAGCGCTAATCATGCAAGTGCAGTGAAGCAAACTTATGTTCAAGCAAGTAACATAGGTGAGAACTTCCCATTCTTGTGGCATTTTCCAGGCCAGTAGACTTGAAATTATGCCATTCCAAAATAATTCTGGGGTAGGAAGTTTCCTAGGATAATACAACCACATTTAAGTGAGAGTTACAGAGAGAAGCTGACGTGAGAAAGCTGTGATATTGCTGGCATAAAAATAGGCGCTGCCAGGGAATGAGGCACCGGACAAAGGGGCTTGCTGAGGGAGGGCTCAGGGCCGTCCCCGGTAACCGAGGAGAGGCTGGCCTGAAGCAGCAGGTGCTAGGCGTGATGAGAGCCCCGGACCTCCAGGGCAGACAGGGGGCAGTGGCGGGAGAGGGCTGCCTTACAGAGGAGGGAGGCTCAACACCTGGGAGTGAGTGTGGCTGCCGACACAGAGACAAGGGGTCCAGGGAAAGGAACTGGGCTTGGGTGGGTGCTCTCAATGGCAAAACATCTGAAGGTCTGGTTCTAAAGATGGAATAGTATCAGTGGCGAAAATGAGTAATGTTCTTCAGTCACATGAAGGAGAACTCAGAGGCAGCTGGGTCAGTATGGCCTGGACTGGGACCCTTTCGATGAGACAGCGGGCCCCCCATGCCATGAGGCTCTGCTGCCGCTCAAAACCCAGCCAAGCCAATGTGCAAACCTGCACACCTGACCTCTTCCTCTTTCTCTCTCCTCATTTCCCTTGTCTTCTCCAGCTTGAAAAAAAATATGGGAGAGGTACCTGGTATGTGTGAAACCAAAGAGGTTTATTTAGGAAAGATTTTTCTTTAAATGTGATGGGTAAATTGTATTCTCTCAGATACACACAGCAAACACCTTAGATAAAGAGAAAAAACAAGTTTTTATCATCTTTTGGGGGAAAATTAAGCCTAGTGAAAATGGAAGATAAGGATAAACAAAAGGAGGGAAAACTGTATCATTCATCTACATTTATTATTCATTCAACAAGCATTACCTGGTACCTACTATGTGCTGTACACTACTGGATACTATTGGGAAAACAAGACAAAGTGATCTGTTTATTCCTCAAGTTATCTAAGAAAGAAATATTACACACATAAAGTGCACTTTAAAATGATATCTCTTAAGGTATTGGAAGAAAGACATTAATAAAACAATGCTCATTTTTATAAGATTCACTTGAATATATGTTAACTATAAAACATGGAACATCAAGCTAGTTACAGAGAAATGCTCTATATTTCTTCTAATAAAAACATATCCATATGTCACATGCATGACCCTGAATGCTACATTCAGGAGAACAAGGCCCTGAAATGGTACCAGTCCAGCTGACGGTTAACCCCTGGTGGTGAGCAAATATAGTGACCGAAGATGAACCAACGCAGGTACTAAGCAGGGTAACCTCCCTTCAGCTGAGTGGAAGATCTGACTTCCAAGGCATCCTTTGAACCCAGATTCAATGAGGCAGCTCAGCCAAAGATGGATCTCAACCCCGCTTCTCAAACTCAAGGTGTTCAAGACAGGACTCCAGAGCAGGCTGCAGCGCATGTTCTGAGAAAGAAACTGACTCCCAAATACTGTCCAGTTGTAACTGATGCCCCACAGCCCATCTCTTGGTCCTATCACCATGGTGATTTGTTGGGTCACCCCTCAGCAGGCCTCAGACAGGCCATGATGGTATGGAGAGATACAAGGCTGAAAGAAGACTGGGATTTTTCATTACATAGAAAACTGAAAAAATACAAAGGCTAGACTTCTGGTTCTAGGTATTTTGCAAGTCAGTGTGTAATGTTTTGGGGAAAGTTGCTACTTCCTGATTCTTAATATTAGTCTTCATATAGAAATCTAAAATGATAGTAGAGAAAAATTGTTTTATGTATTACATTCTAAGAAGAAGACAAGAATTAAATTTTATCCCACAGTATGATAATCAATTCATGGTGAATTCAATCCAGTTTGTATATTTGGTAACTAATTCTAAATCACTAATTTTGATTTTCAGTCACAGAGTTGGTTTAACTTTCCTGAATACTAACTAAGCTTTATTAAATTAAAAATTAAAATAAATGCTCTGGCTGGTGTAGCTCAGTGGATTGAGTGCGGGCCTGCGAACCAGAGGATCGTGGTTCGATTCCCAGTCAGGGCACATGCCTGGGTTGCAGGCTGGTTCCCTGCAGGCCAACTCCCAGCAGGGGATGCATGAAAGGCAACCATACATTGATGTTTCTCTCCCTCCCCTTCCCCTCTAAAGATAAATAAATAAATAAAATCTTTTAAAAAATTAAAATAAATATGGAATGTTATATTAAAAATTACATAAAATTACTTTTCCAAAATATATAAAACTCTACTAAACATTTAAGAAATAATACCATGAATGCTATAAATTCTTTTCCAGAAAACACAAGAAGCTAGAATACCAGCATTAACCCAATACCAAACCCAGAAAAAGGTCTATTCAGAAAAGAAAACTATAGACCAACATTTCCCTTGAATATAGATGCAGAAAATCATCAATGAAATAATCACCTAATCAGATTCAGCAATACTAAAAGAAGATGAAACAGCATATAACTAAGCAAGAGTCATCACAGAAATTTAAGATTGATGCATCATTTGAAAATCAATGTAATTTGCCACATTAACTGACTAAATAAAAAAACACATGATGATGTCAACAGGTGCAGAAAAATCATGCAACAGAATACTAAATGCATTCATAATAAAATTTTGCATCAAACTAGTAATAGAATAGAACTTCTTTACCCTAATAAGGGTATCTTCAAAATACCTACAGCTCACATTATGTTCAATGTAAGAGACTGAATGATTTTCCCCTAAAATCAAGAATAAAACAAAAAGATGCCATCTTTTACTATTCCTATTCAGCATAGCACTGAAAGTCGGTGAACTAAGAGAGGGAAAAGAAAAAACAAAATTTGTGCATGTTGAGAAGGAAGGAAGGAAGGAAAGAAGGAAGGAAGGAAGGAAGGAAGGAAGGAAGGAAGGAAGGAAGGAAGGAAGGAAGAAAGGAAACAGTCCCAATGTACAGGTAACATGTTTATACAAAAAAATCCCAAAGAATCTACGGCAAAGCTCTAAGAACAAGTAAGAGCTTAGCAAAGCATAGGATATAGACCAACATATGAAAGTCAGTCACATTCCTGGACATCAGCAACAAACAATTGAGATTTGAAACTAAAATAAAAGCAACACACTTCCAATGACATGAAATACTAATATAAAATACTTAGGTATAGATCATTTACAAATGTGTGCAGTATCCATATGCTAAGAGTTTCAAAACACTAAGAAAGGAAATCATATATATAAATAGACACGGAGAGATACATCATATTTACGAACTGGAAAACAGTATTGTTAAGATGTTAAATGTCAGTATTTTCAATTTGCCCTATAGATTCAATGCCATCCCAACACAGCTCCCAGCAAGGTTTCTGTAGACTTGATAAACTGACTTGAAAATTCTATGGAAAAGCAAAGGAACTAGAAGGGCCAAAACAATTACGAAAAAGGACAGTGTTGGAGGATAGACACCACACAGTTGCTCACTCTCACTATAGAGCCACAGGACCAGCTGAGTGCGGTAGGAATCAAAGGACAGAACACGAATCCATGTGACAGCAACAGACACACACAAAAACAGTCAACTGATTTTGAACAAAGACAGAAAGGCAATTCAATGGAGAAAGGATAATCTTGTCAACAAATGATGCTAAATGAGACAAAGCAAAACAAAAATAATCTTGATAAATACCTTACACCTTATAGAAGAATTCAATAAAAATAAATCATAGACTAAAAGTTCAATGTAAAACTATTAAACCATCTAGAAAAACAAAGAAATTGGCCAGGAATTCTGAGGTGCATGACCAAAGGCACACTCAATCCTTAAGTACATATAAATTAGATAAGACCATTTGAAACTTTCACTCTGTGAAAATGTTGTTGATGAGAACAGAAGACAGAGACCAGGAGAAAACATTTGTAAATTATATATCTTGTAAAGTTCTTGTACACAGAGTATGTAAAGAAATCTTAAAGTTCAACAATAACAAAAAAACAACGTTTTAAAATGACAAGTGATCCATACAGAGATGACACTTCAGCTTAGAAGACATGGAGATGACAGGGCGGCAGAGCAGGACGGCATAACATCACTAGTTAGGGAAACGCACACCCAAACCCCAATGAGATCCCATTCCACCTATCAGAATGGCTTCAACGGAAGAGAACTAACCCCAAAACACACAACACCAACTGCCGCTGAGGACATTCACTCATTTTTCATGGGGATGCCAAAGGGTACAGCAACTTTGGGAACCAGTTGGGCTGATATATATTTACCATATGACCCAACAACCAAAACACTTGGCATTTTCTTGAGTGAACAGAAGACTTATGTTCACACAGAAACATGCAGGGAAATGTTTATAGCAGTTTTATTTAGGATCACCCAAAACTAGAAACCATGAAGATGTCTTCCAACAGGGAAACACATAAACTCTGCGGTCTCCACACAACGCACCGAGTCATAGCAATACTGTTGACGCATCTGGCAACATGGATACATTTTTTAACTTATTTTTCTACATGAAAAAAGCCAAACATACAAGCTGTTATATTCTATGATTCCATGCATGCCATGATGCAAAAAGCAAAGCTGTAGGGACAGAAAAGGGATCAGACGTTGCCGGGGAAGGATGTGAAGGGGAGAGGCTGATTACAAAGGAGACACAAGGAAACGGTTTAGGGTGATCGGACTGTTCTTTACGGTACTGGGTGGTGAGTACACAAAAAGATGCATGTGTCAAAACCCACAGAAAGATTAATTTCTGCTGTTTGAAAATTAAAAAACAAAGCATATGAAACAAAATCAAACAGGATTTCGGGGAATCTCAGTGGAACTCAGACTATAGTAAACCAAGCTAACTGTGTTATAAATAGGTAATACGGCCTCACTGAATGAGTAAGGAAGAAAGACGCTGACTTAAATAACTATGGAAAACAAGTGTTTTTTCTAGATTTTAGAAGGCTAATGACAAAAAAATTACACAGACATTGCACTCTAGTTAAATTTGTTTCACATAGTATTAAGGTTTAGCAGATATGACAGTCTTACATATACAGGGTCTGGCACAAATAATGTCCCTTTTTATTACAAAATCATAGCATGTAATTCTGTGACATAACAATATCACACTCCAGCACACCATATGACATTTGAGGTGAAATGCTCAAATTAAAACTATAAATTATTACACCCATATTATTACCCTACCAACCACACTCAGGCAGGCATTACTTATGCTGGACTGTATACGTTAAAGTGGAACAAATGAGAAAATACAGCATACATAATAAGTTCCTCACTGTTGAGGAAAGAAGTTTCAAATAACCTTATGAATAACTATGATGGGAATATGAGAACGAACCTTGTAGTGCAGGATCAGACTCAAACGAATCAGTGTGAATGTTTGTTTCACCAGAAATACACACAGAAATAAACTCATGTGTTAACAAAGATAATATGTTTACATATATTTCCTAGATCTGTCGGCTGAGGTGGCCTTGGAGATAGACACCCCAATGGCAAAAAGCACAACTGGCACCCAGACCTTGATTTCTAACCAGCTTTCTCCAATAGGAATGGCTGTTTCGATGGCTGAGCAGGGAACACAGGAGATGGTCTGGGAGCATCTTGCAGCACCAGGAAGTAAGGAGGAGTGCAAAAGGGCAGGGGACCATGGCATCAAAAGCACACAGAAGCCAAACTGAAATATCTCCCAGTGGCTAAATGAATAATTGGAGCAAAAATAAATAAATGGTAGTATCAGGTTACCATTCAATTAATAAAATAAATATCCCCTGGCCCATATGGATATAATCAAAAGGCTGAATAAGAAGTAAATGGGAAAGAACAGGTTAATCTTCCTTACAAAATAATTCCAATTAATAAATGTAGAAAATATAAGTGAAATAAAAACTCATCATTAAAACATCATAGCAATATGAAATATAGGCAAGATCCACTAATAACTAAATCAACGAGGAAAAACTTCAACTTGACATTTGCATAACCTCAAGGTATCTCTCCTCAAATACTTATTAATTATTGTAGTATCTTAACTATGTCTACAGTTTTTGTAATAGTCTTTCCTCCAAGAGACAGAGCTTAATTCTCCTCTTGAGAAGAGGAACTATTTGAGGAGGCTAAACTATTTGTTTCCAACAAATAGAGTTGGGAAGGGAAAAACAGTAACTGTACAGTGGAGAAATCTGGCCGACACCATCTTAACGAAGTTGTCGAGGTTAACAGTACCAGTAACAGGTAATATGGTATCATAAACACACTGATCTAAAGCAATAAAAAGCAAGAATGACTTCTGCGATATTTTTCTCTCCAAAATGTGTTCCGTCTCATCATAAGAAACCTCAGACAAACCCCAACCAAGGAACATTCCACAAAATACATGACCACTACGCAGAAGGGTCCAAGGTACAAAAGATGGGGAAATACTGAGAAACAAGAGAATAAGAAGACATGACTACTAAAGACGATGTGGTATGCTGGACTGGATCCCAGAATTTAAAAAGAAAAAAAAGGACATTAGTGGAAAGACCAGGGAAACTGATAAAGTCTGTAGTTTAGTTAGTATTATTGTTCCAATGACGGCTGAGCTTTGATAACTGCCCTGGTTAGGGGAAGCTGAGTGAAAGATACAGGGACATTCTATCATCTTTACAATTCTTCTGTAAACCTAAAATTATATCAAAACCAAAAGATTTACAAGCATTACAACTTTTTCCAGTATTCTACTTGAAATTGCTAGCTTGAAATTGTTCTACTTGAATTTTCAATATTCTACTTGAAATTGTTTTCCAAGAATGGACAAGAAGTGGACGAGAATTTTGGTTATTGTGAGAGGGAGAACACATGAACATAACACTAGCCTGGCAACCCGCAGCCCTTGGCCCCCACTCCAACCCCATCGATGAGCATGACCCCGAGTAACTTGGGGATTCCTGACACTCAATCCTTATTCCTTACAATAGGAGTTTCTCAACCCTTAAAATAACAAGTCTGGACAGACAATGTGGTTCTTACAGACATCTTCTATCATAAAACAAAGGAAATGATGGAGGGAGAACTTACATTTCTAGGAAAATACAGAACTCAAAGTATTTTCAGCATAAAATATATACTGAAAATACAAATGCCCATAAATTAAACAACGATTGGAGGTCTCAGGAGCACACCAGAGACCATCTCTCAATGTTGGCAAGCTAGATCACATTGCAAAGAGCACTGATGCTTCAGACTTGACTTGTTTTCCCCTTGGGAGAGAAGTTAGCCTACCTCTAAAGTCACCAACCATAAAGAAGAGATAAGTCCAAGGTCATAGCTCCAAATAGGAAGTACTGTCCATCCTGGCTGTGAAAGAACAGTCAAGCCCACTGTGACCTGAAGAGGCAACAGCAAAGCCACTGCTGCATGAAGAAGCCTGTTAGGAGTAATGCCTGCTCCTTCAGACACACACTGAATTGCTTAATTCCAATTTTTAAGTAAAATTATAAGTCCATGCATTCAAGAATCACAATGCCCTATGTTAAATGAATACCAAATATATCCAGGCAAGAGTATAATTGTCTTCGACACCATTTGCAGTCTTTATTATAATATTTAGTCTCTTTTTCTTATTCAAGCAATTATCAAGGCGTCTATGGCTGCACAATAAGGTCTTAGAAGAGGAGGATTCTTTGCCCTCCAGTTACTGAAAGCAAGCTTATTAAGAATGACATAGGAAGAACTGCAAGCATTCATTTTCTAAATTTCAGGGCCCTTTTCTGTAAAGTCAAAGGGTACTATAAAATGTGTCAGGGAACCACGCATGCAGATATTCACATTTCCCTTAGAAATCCATCCAGACTGCAAGTCTCTAAGTGGGTCTCTGTAAAAGGCAAGGCTTCAGAATGCCCCTCTTTTCCCGAGAGAGAGCAGGTTTTGACTGTGGAACATGTTACATTAGTGAAGCTTTGCTGGCAGCTGGCAAGTGAGTAAAGCTTCTGGGTAGCAGAGTGATTTTTCCTAATACTGCGCTACAGAGAGCCAAGCCTGAGCCATGCTCCAATCACCTGGGAGGAAAACCAAGACTACGCGTGAATTCTATTTTTGGTACTTATTTCTTGTGATATAGTTTCAAACTTACAGAAAAGTTACAAAAAGAAAAGGCTCCCTGTATTTCCTTTACCCAGGCTATACTATATATATATATATATATATATATATATAAACATAAGTAGCTTGTGAGGAGAGAATTTGAGACTACACATATCCTCATTCCCATCACACTTTCATCCACTGGTATTAGCATCCATCGGTGATTCCTGCTCATATCCGTTATTACGTGACAGTTCCGAACTGGTGATTTTTCTAACTCCACCATCCCTTCAACCTTTATTACTTGGCATTCTAATCTAAGNATATATAGTATAGCCTGGGTATATATATATAGGGTATATATATAGCCTGTTTATATATATATATAAACATAAGTAGCTTGTGAGGAGAGAATTTGAGACTACACATATCCTCATTCCCATCACACTTTCATCCACTGGTATTAGCATCCATCGGTGATTCCTGCTCATATCCGTTATTACGTGACAGTTCCGAACTGGTGATTTTTCTAACTCCACCATCCCTTCAACCTTTATTACTTGGCATTCTAATCTAAGGGAGAGCCAATCTTCATCTTTTATTTATTTATTCATTTATTTATGGCGGTATTGACTCAGGATTCTATCATCATTTTATTCAACAGGTCTATAATTTATTACTATCATTATTTTGATGCTAAAATTGTCAAGCGAAGGCTTTTTGAAGGAGCATTGAAGGTACCTTGCTTGAGTATTCCCAAGTTTGCTTTGGAAGCAAATGGACCCTTTGCCTTCAAAACATTTTGAGGCAAAAAAATTGTGTCCTCTTGTTTGAACAGAAACACTAACAAACCCTTCCCCTGCTTAGAAACTCCTGTCTAGACACATTACCCTTTCACAGCACAAAATCTCCGTTTTGCTCCCTATCCAGGGCTGCAGTTAATTACATGAAGAGACAGATGCCGCGCAGCCTCAGGCTTTCTCTGCCACCGCGGTGAGGCTGAGCTCCACTCAACAGGCAGGTAGTGAGTGAAGACAAATGCTGTTTGACAAGGCGGCGTATCCCAGCACCCAGGGACAGAAAACAGACAGACCACTCTGCGTTCCCAGGCAAAGGCAGAGGAATATCAAGCAGATTGTTCCTGACAGAAATCATATCACAGCCGCACTTCCAGACAAAGTCTGTGTGAATGAAACGATACCCTTTCTGCTTCCCATCTCCCCCTTTAACGAAAAGCGAGGATATCAAAGGTGCGTCGAAGGTGATAGCTCAATGCAAGGTGGTTAGCGGGATTTTGTAAGCTTCGTTTCCCTTTGGAGATGCTCAAGAATCGGAAGCAGTTCATAGGTTTGGATGCTGAAGTGATTCCTCTGGATTCTAAATTTCCAGGTTCCCAGTGACTACCACATCAGTCTTCTCTGTTCAGTGAGTGCTGGGTCAAAATAAAAAAAAATGAAGTCGTGGGGAGTCTTTATTTCATAGGAGGAAACAGAATCAATAAACTAGACTTTCCTAAGATATACTAAGGAACAATTAGCTGGAAATGCAGTTTCCCAGATGTTAACTCACACTAGAATATAGGCAAAGTTATTTTTAGGGGTCACCTGACTTGTTCTTATCACAAATGGATCTAGAAAAGCCACTAAAATAAAAATTCCTCAAATAATATAATTTGGAAGGGAAATAATATTTTTATCCAATGACAACATAATCTGTCAATGCTTTCCTTGTGACTTGCCAAGAACTGTGGATTAGAATGACTCCTTTCAAACTGTAACTAAATTATTTTAACCTAGGCTCTTAAAAACAGTTTTGTTTTTCATCCGGTTTGTAGAGGGTACTCAGATGTTATGTTACAGAGACAATAAGTTAATATGCATGTTCTAACCAACTGCTGTTTTCAGAGGCAGAGAGAGAAGCCCAGTCCGACCTGCAGGGAGCCCGACTGTTGGGCAGCAGGCCCACAGCAATAACCGTCCTGCAGGGAAAGAGGGAGGGGAGCAACACGGACACTAAGGGGTGGGGGGCTCCCTTTCTGACCAGAAGGCCCAGGATAAGCTCCGCGCAGAGAAGATGAACAGTTCGCCTTAGTAGTTGGCAAGAAACAACTTTATGCTATAATTTCTCTTGCTTTCAATCATCTTTCAGTTATTGCTCTAATTTTGTTACACACTACCTCCCTGTTCAGCATACAACAGTTCTATAAATCAAAAGTCACAAAGTAGACTTTGAAAGATATTCTATTTTTTCACAGAAATTCCATTATAGTTGGGGAGTGTATCCTTGATCAAAAACTTTCACCAAATGAATCATTTGTCACCAAAATTATATCCTAAGAAGAGTTGTAACAACCATAAATTCTGATAATAATTTAGAATAGTAAAATCATTTCCCAGTCTTAAGCAATTATTAATTTGCAATATACAAAAGCCATTAAAAAGGCCCTCATGACCTACACTTTATGAAACAGACTTGGCCTAAAACAAATATACTGTAATAGAAGTAATTAATAGCTTCATCCATCAACAACATTGTCTTTTTTTAATTTAGATGTCCTTTTTTCACATAATTTAGATGTCTCAGATATGTTTAAAATATTTTTGAACACATTTTATTGTTGTTCTATTACAGTTGTCCCAATTATCCCCCCTTCACCCTCCTCTACCCAGCCCACCCCCGAGTCCCACAGTCATTCCCCACCCTGTTGCCTATGTCCTTGGGTATTGCATTCACGTTCCTTGACTAGTCCCTTTCCCATCTTTTCACCCTTTCCCCCCCCATTCCCTCCCCTCTGGCCACTGTCAGTCTCTTCCTTTTTTCCGTGCCTCTGGTTCTATTTTGTTTGTTAGTTTATTTTGTTCATTAGGTTCCTCTCACAAGTGAAATCATATGGTATTTGTCTTTCACTGCCTGGCTTATTTCACTTGCATAATGCTCTCCAGATCCATCTATGCTGTTGTGAAACGTAGGAGCTTCTCCTTTCTTTCTGCTGTGTAGTATTCCACTATGTAAATGCACCAGTTTTTTGATCCACTCATTTACTGATGGGCAATTAGGCTGTTTCCAGCACTTGGATATTGTAAATAACACAACTATGAACATAGGGGTGCATAAGTTCTTTCGAATTGGTGTTTCAGGATTCTTAGGGTATAATTCCAGCAGTGGAGTCACTGGGTCCAAAGGCAGTTCCATTTTAGTTTTTTGAGTAAATTCCATACTGTTTTCCACAGTACCTATACCAGTCTGCAGTCCCACCAACTGTGCACTAGGGTTCCCTTTTCTCCACATCCTCTCCAACACTTATTGTTTGCTGGTTTATTAATGATGGCCATTCTGACTGGTGGGAAGTAATATTTCATTGTGGTTTTAATTTCCATTTCTCTGATGGCTAGTGACACTGAGTATTCTTTCATATGTTTATGGGTGCTCTGTATGTCCTCGGACAAGTGTCTGTTCAGATCTTTTGGCCATTTTTAATTGGATTGTTTGTCTTCCTGGAGTGGGGACATATGAGTTCCTTATATATTTGAGACCAAACCCTTGTCCAAGGTATGAGTGGAAAATGTGTTCTCCCATACAGTTGGTTCCCTTTTAATTTTGATGATATTTTCTTTAGCTGCACAGAAACTTTTTAATTTGATGTAGTTCCATTTGTTAATTTTTTATTTCCCTTGCCCTAGGAGATATATCAGCAAAATTATTGCTATGTGTGATATCTGTATTTTTGTTGCCATTTTCCTCTAGGACTTTTATGATGTCAAAACTTATATTTACGTCTTTTATCCATGTTGAGTTTATTCTGGCATATGGTGTAACTTGGTAGTCTAGTTTCATTTTTTTGCATATACCAGTCCAATTTTCCTAACACCATTTATTGAAGAGATTGTTTTTACTCCATTATATACTCCTGCCCCCTTCATCAAATATTAATTGACCATAGAGATGTATTTATTTCTAGGCAATCTACTTTGTTCATTTGATCTATGTGTCTTGTTCTTATGCCAGTACCAGTTACAGTGGCCCTGTAGTATGGTTTGATATCAGGTATTGTGATCCCTCCTACTTTGTTCTTCTTTCTCAAGATTGCTGAGGCTATTTGGGGTCTCTTTTAGTTCTATGTATTTTTTTAAATATTATGTCTAAATCTGTAAAAATGCCATTGATATTTTAATAGAAATTGCTTTGAATCTATAGATTGCTTTGGGTAGTATGGATATTTTAATGATGTTAATGCTTCCAGTCCATGAACATGGTAGATGCTTTTGTTTATTTGCATCTTCCTTAATTTCTTTCTTCAGTGTTCTGTAGATTTCCAAGGACAGAACTTTTATAATCTTGGTTAAGTTTATTCCCAAGTAATTTATTTGTCTTGTTGCTATAGTAAATTTTTTTTTGCCTACTTTCTGTTTCTGATATTTCATTGATGGTGTACAGAAAAGCCCTCAACTTCTGAATATTGACTTTGTATCTCGTTATTTTGGCAAATTCACTTACTAGATCAAACAGTTTTTTGGTGGAGACTATATGGTTTTCTATCTACACAATCATGTCACCTGAAAATAATGACAGTTTTACTTTTGCCTTTTCAAATTGGATGCCTTCCATTTCTTTTTCTTGTCTAATTGCTGTGGCCAGAACTTCCCATACTATTTTAAATAAGAGTGGTAAACACAGGCATCCTTGTCTGTTCCCACATCTTAAGGGAAAAGCTTTTCATTTTTGCCCATTGAGTATAACATTGGCTGTAGGTTTCTCATATATGGCTTTTATTATGTTGAGGAATGCTCCCTCTATTCCCACTTTGCTAAGTGTTTTTATCATAAATGGTGCTGAATTTTATGTTTTTTCAGCATCTATTGATACGACCATGTGACTTTTGTCCTTAATTTTGTTTATGTGGCATATTATGTTTATGGATTTGTGAATATTGTATCATCCTTGCATTCCTGGGATGAATCCCATTTGATCATGGTGAATGATCTTTTCAATGTATTGCTGAATCCAGATTGCCAATATATTGTTGAGGATTTTAGCATGTATGTTCATCAGAGATATTGGTCTGTAGTTTTCTTTCCTCATTATGTCTTTACCTGGTTTTGGAATTAGGATGATATTGGCCTCATAAAAAGAGTTTAGGAGTCTTACCTCTTCTTGGATTATTTTGGAATAATTTGAGAAGGATAGGAGTTAGTTCTTCCTTAATTGTTTGGTAAAATTTACCTGTGAAGCCCTCTGGTCCACTGCTTTTGTGGACTGGGAGTTTTTTGATTACTACTTACATTCCACTAGTTGTTTTTCATCTGTTCAGGCTTTCTGCTTCTTCTTGATTCAGTTTTGAAAGATTGTATGTTTCTAGAAATTTGTCCATTTAGTCCAGGTTGTCCATTTTCTTGGCCTATAATTGTTCATAGTAATTTCTTACAATGCTTTGTATTTCTGTGGTATTGGTTATAACCCCTCCTCTTTCATTTCTGATTTTATTTATTGGATCCTCTCCCTTTTCTTCTTGATGAGACTGGTTAAAGATTTGTCAATGTCATTTATTTTTTCAAAGAACCAGCTCCTGGATTTAGCAATCCTTTAATTGTTCTTTTAGACTCTATGTCATTTAATTCTGTTCTCATCTCACTTCCTTCCTTCTACTCACTCTGGGCTTTGTTTGTTGTTGAACCTCCAGTTCTTGTAGATGTAGGGTTAGGTTGTTTATTTGAGATGTTTCTATCTTCTTTAGGTAGGCCTGTATTACTATGAATTTCCCTGTCAGTACTGCTTTTGCTGTGTCCCACTGGTTTTAGGTTGTTGTATGTTCATTTTCATTTGTTTTTAGATACTTTTTTATTTCTATCTTGGTTTCACTCTTGATCCACTCATTAGTTAATATCATGTTATTTAGTCTGCATGAATTTGAATGTTTTTGAGTTTTCCTTGAGGTTGGTTTCTAATTTCAATCCTCTGTGATCTGAGCACCCTCTTGATATGATTTTAGTTTTCTTCAATTTGTAAAGGCTTGTTTTGTGTCCTACCATGCGGTCTATCTTTGAAAATGTTCCATGTGCATTTGAAAAAGATGTATATTTTGCTTCTTTGAGGTGAAAAGTTCTGTATATATCAATTACATACATGTGATCTATCATTCAGTGTCATATCTTTGCTGATTCTTTGTTGGAAGATCTATTCATTGCGACAGTGGAGTGTTAAAATCCCCTATGATGATTGTGTTGCTGTCAATATCTTTCTTGAAGTCCTCCAAGATTGTCTTTATATGTCTATGTGCTCCTATGTTGGGTGCTTGTATGTTTACGAGGTTGCATCCTCCTGATGGACTATTCCCTTAAGTATTATCTACTGACCTTCGTCCCTTTTATGGCCTTCGTTTTGAAATCTATTTTATCTGATATAAGTATTGCTACCCCAGCTTTCTTTTTATGTCTGTTCACTTGGAATGTTTTTCCCATCCCTTCACTTTCATTCTGTGTAGCTCTTTTATTCTGAGGTCATGCATGTCACATATGCAGGTCATGTTTTCTTATCCACTCAGCTACCCTGTGTCTTTTGATTACAGCATTTAATCCATTTACATTTAAAATTATTATCGATAGGTACTTATTCATTGTCATTTTCCCCTTTGTACCTGTGTTCCTCTTTCTTTGTTTTTTTATCTTCATCTTCTAAAAGCAGTCCCTTTAGCATCTCTTGCGGGTTTGGTGGAGACGTATTCTTTTAGCCTTTTTTCTTTTGTCTGGGAAGCTTATTATTTCACCTTCCATTTTAAATGAGAGCTTTGCTAAGTAGAGTCATCTTGGTTGCAGGCCTTTACTTTTCATTAGATGGAACACTTCTTGCTATTCCCTTCTGGCTTGTAGTGTTTCTGTTGAGAAGTCAGCTGCTAGTCTTATCCAGTCTCCCTTGTTACCAGTTGTTACTAGTTGTTTCTTCCTTGCTACCTTTAAGATTCTCTAAAACTATGGAATGCCTCAGGAATCTGTGTGATATTCTTGCAAGGAGGCTAAACTTCTCTGGATCATTCCAATTTTAGTATATGTGTTGCTGAAGTAAGCATTTCCCAGGTATTTTTTAAATACATATATGGAACACTTGTGTTTAGAATTATAAAAATTGAAATATGGTTGCTACACTTTTACATTTTATATATCATATATCTGATAAGCAGCTAATATCCCAAATATATAAAGAACTCATGCAACTCAACAGCAAACTAGACATTCCAATTTAAAAATGGGCAAAAGATCTGAGGAGACATTTTTCCAAAGACAGATGGCCAATAGGAACATGCGTCACTCATTATCAGGGAAATGCAATCGAAACCACAATGAGATATCACCTCACACCTGTCAGTATGGCTAATGAAAAAGACAAGAAAAAATATTGCTGGCAAGAATGTGGAGAAAAGGGAACCTTTGTGCATTACTGGAATGTAGGAATGTAAATTGGTGCCGTTGCTATGGAAAACAGTATGGAAGTTCCTCAAAACACTATAACTAGAACTACCATATGATATAGCAATTCCACTTCTGTGCATTTATCCAAAGAAAACAAAAACATGAACGCTAAAAGATATAGGCAGCCCATGTTCACTGCAGCATTATTAGCAATAACCAAGATATGGAAACAACCTATGTGTCCATTAATGGATGAATGCATAAAGAAATAGTGAGGTATGTATGTATAATGAATATGTAATGAATGAAAAATTAAACGCATGTTTGCCATTATTTTATAAGAACTATTAGTATATATAAATAGATGTATATTTGGTTCTCTGAACACATATGTAGAAATTAAAAATGCTAAAACACATTTTTAGTGTTTTAATACTAAATTGAGATACCTCCTAATGAAATAAAAGATACTTTATGTTCTGCCCAACATAGTTAAAGATTCAAAAGGTTTACCTGCTATATCTATTATTTATATAATGTTGCCCGTATTTTGGTTAAAAGAAAGAAAGAAAAGAAAATGAAACATGATGTCAATCCCCTTTGATGACAAGTTCTTTGTTGGCAATATTCTCCTTTCTGACCTTTCCATCAGGTGCTCCGTGAACCCTATACCCATCACGACATCTTGTTGTTAGCCTACCTAGCCTCACACCAGTGGCATTGCATGGGCAGCCATAGCATGACTCCGTTGTCAGCCCAGACACTCTAAGTTACCTGCTAGACCACTTTCTGCTTTCTCTGTTCTTCTTTTCCTGGGTCCCAGGGCACAGCTGCATTAAAACACAAAGCTCTATCAACTTGTCACATCACACACTCACAGCTCAACTTCAACGTGCCTCTTATTGCTCTAAGCAGTCACTTCAGTCACCTTAATTCATTTCAGTTCAGCCCAATTTAACAAAAATACACTACAGATGCAGAACACTTTGCTAGGCAATAAAGAATAAAAGAACAAGACTGATCCCTCTCTCAAAGAACTTAAAGACTCCAGGAAAGAAAAATATACATGGCACCTGCCTTAAAGGTGAGATTGGGCTGATGGTACAGGATTCCAGACCTTCTCTTCTCTCCTTCATGTCATCCCCTCAGTCTCCACCCTCAGCCACTGACCACAATTTATAACTCACCCAGGTCATGGCTACTTGATATAAATCTCCACAAGAACATTTTTGTCACCTCCTTACATTTATAGCTTCCCGTACTCATTAACCTTTCCCTCCATTCTCTAAATTTTTTACTTTGATCACTCTCCTGTCACTGATCAGGGACTTTCTTCTTGTATTTATTTCTTCCTTGGCCAACATATTTAATCTTTTCCTCTCTGCCTTCCAATATGCACATGGCTCCTCTTTAAAAAACATCTTCGGGCCTACTGCCTAGTCTTTGTTTTCAAAGACTTGACAGTCTGCAAAACATTTCTGTGTTCCATTTCTACTTTGTGCCAACAACCTTTTCCCACCCACACTCTCAAAATTACTGTCTCAGGCACCAACAATGTCTTCATTACCAATCCAGTGAGTAGCTTTCCCCCTACTCCCCCTCTCCTTCCTGTTTCTACAGCTATGGATGCAGAGAATGATTCACATCTTTTCAAAACTGCCTTGGCAGTTAGCTTGATGACGCCAGGCAGCTCCCTTCACAATTCCCCAGCCAGTGCCTAGTTGGTTCGGTTGATTCTTATCTTTCCTGCTTATTGTGTATTGCCTCCATGGGGCAGCCTCGCAGGCTTTGTCTCCATAGATTCTCGTAGAGGACACTCATTCCCAGGTCTCTAGGGACACTCATGTCCCTAGGTCTGTTCTCTCACAATCTGCTGAATGAATCAAAGTCTCTGGAATCAGAACACTTTATCCTACCTTCCTGCTCGGCCACTTACTAGCAGTGTGTAATGGGAAATATTATTTAATTTCTTCGCTCCTTAGTTTCCTCACCTTTAAATTGAAGGGAATTATAATACCTACCTCATTAGTTGGTAGTGAGAATATAATGAGATTATCCATAGGCAGAATCATAGCATACACTTGATAACTATTAGCTCTAACAATATCAATAATAAAGTAATAAAACTCCAGGTTTAAAATTTCATGATAGTAAATGAAAACCAGATGATCAGATCAAAGGAAAACCTTCATGATCAAATGAAGACCACTCTAAGATTGTTGTGCCTTTAAAAATTTTCCTCGCCATTTCACTTCAATGTCTTAGTTTTACCTTTGTTTATTTTAATTGTTGTTCAAGTAAAGTTTTCTGTTTTTTGCTCCTATCCCAGCCCTCCCCCACAACCCTCCCCAACTCCCTCCCATTTTCACCCCCCTTTGATTAACACTATTCTCCAATATCCACATTTAGAAACTAAGTTCTGACTATTTTCTTGTTAAATGCTTTTCCTCTCTGCTCCCTACTCTTCTGTGCTCCTTCAAGTCACCTAAGATCACAGAACAACTTGTGTCACAAGAAAATCAGGATCCAGGTACCAAAAGGGGAATTAACTTCATGTCAGTAGACAGTGACAAAGTAGTAGCAGAGGGTGGCCCAGCCCAGATGTCTGGCACACTTCTAAAAAACTGGGGTTTTAATAAGACAGGGAAAGAGTTATGATCTGGAATCCACAGTGAAAATAGGGGGCACTGACCCCATCTCCCTCAGAGTCCTCTTTCAAGAAAGTTAAAAGCAAAGTAGTGTTCTCAGGGCATGGTTGTATTCACTGGGTAGAAGGAAGCAGAAGAAACATCCGGGACAAAGGGAAGAGGGAAATTTGTTGACTAGGAATTGGGAGTTCCAGAAGGCAAAACAGTCTTGGGAAAGAAGAGTGGAAGGGGACCTCAGGTCAAGAAGGAAGTACAGAGAATTAAAGGGATGAAAGTCTGAGAGGGAATGAGCCTAGCAGCTTATAATATAGGGGCTGACAAAAAGAAATAGGATTGGATGTAGGGTGAAGTCAGTTCTAAAAAATGGAGGGTAGGGTAGGGTGGTGGCAGCCTCCTATCCTTCACCAAGAGATGGAAGAGGGCTGTGGGGGGAGGGCAGGCTGGGTGAGAGTGAGTCAGGAGCTCCAGTGTGGGTTTGGTTTTCAGAGCTGCTGTAGGGGATTCAAGTGTTGTTGTCTCTGTCATGTGTGACAGTTCCTTGGGAGCAAGTATTTCATCTTCCATTCATCTGTACACATATGGCACTTACATATGCACAGACAAGACATTCAACAAAACTGCCAGTTTGACAAAGAACGGTTTTAGATTCAAGGAGACTGGGCTGTTTGTGAGTGGAAAACAATGAATTGCATGGAAACGACCATGAACTATACTGTTTGCCTTTGCAGGCAAGGCTGACTGCACATGATTTAAACTGGCCAAAGCAAGGGACTGTTTTCATGTAACTTAAACTATAAAATAAAATAAAAATTCAAATTTTATATTTAATATAAATGTTTTAAACGGCAAATTTTCAGTGATGCAGGAAAAATAACCACAATGAAAGGGGGACTATTAACACATGAGCATTCAAGGCACAGGAATGGAAAAGGCAAAAGTGAAAATGTCAAAAGTAGTTACTTTTTTATTCAGGTTATATAGGAATAAAAAGACTGCTACTGAAATAATGGTACATTTCAGAAGTTAAGATAAAATCCATGACCAATAACAAGAATATGTAAGACTTTAGATTAGTTTGTTTCAGGACACATTATCATCTTCATAGAAAAGTATTTTATACAAAAGAATTAAAACTCCAAATAAATCAGAAGCCCACTTTTATCCTGCAAAAAAAGACTTCTTATTTTTAAGTAAAAAGAACTTAAAGATACATCATTTATAGCCAATCTATTCCTTCCTTCCTTCCTTCCTTCCTTCCTTCCTTCCTTCCTTCCTTCCTTCCTTAAGTTTATAAATGTATTGATAAACTTAAACTTCCCTCCAGATACCAATGCATCACATCAAAGATGCATTCCTTTTTATTGCTGCACAACAAATTATCTCAAATTTAGCAACTTACAGCAACACTAATAATTATTATCTGACAGCTTCCATGGGTGTGTAATCCAGGAGGGTCCTAGCTGGGCCTTCCACTTGAGGTCTTACAAGGCAGCAATCGAAACGTCAGTTGGGCTGCATTTTCATCTGGAGGCTTGACTGGGGAAAACCCCCCTCCAAGCATCCTCAGGTGGTTTGCAGAAATCACTGTCTTCCCGTTGCCTGACTTAGGCCCTTGTAGTTGCTGCCTGTGGTCTCCTGCTGTGTGGTCCCCTCCATGGGCAGATCACGTTACCACATTTTGTCCCTAGAAGGGCACTTCCTAGGAAGTTTCTCACTAAGTTTCATCTGCTAAGATGGAGTCTTATGTGATGTTATGTAAAAAGAGTGTGACATGCAATTGTTTTTGCCATATTTCGTTATTTAGAAGCAAGTCCTAGGTTTTGTTCACACTGAGGAGAAGGACATTCAACTGAGCATGACTATTGTCTTTTGTATGAGACGCATACCTTATGATGTGTCCCATACAAAAAGCTAACTGACCTAATCCATGTTCTTGTGCAAAATATTCCAATGAGAAGTATTTTAAATGTTGCTCATATTTTAGCTTTAAGTATTTTTATGTCAATGAATTCTAAAGAGCTGCTTATAAAAATTTCAGACTATAAAAATATTAAATGTAAAAATATTGACATGACCAGGCAATTACTTAGAATATCTCTAATCTAAGGTTACTGTTTTGAATGTAATTTTAAAAGTAATTTTCAATTAGTTCTAATTATTGCTTTCATTATGAATATAGGAGAAATGTTTAGAGTATGTAAATAACTACTTATTTATACATCTGTTTTATCACTTAAAAATCTGCTGAATAAATGAATAGATTAATAGAGCATAACAGAGTCCACAACCACATTCACACCTATATGGAAATGTGACATACGACAGAGGTGATAGTAAAAAATTAGTGAGAAAATATGGACTATTCAATAAATGGTACTGCAGCAATTAGTTCTTCATCTAAAAAATCAATACCTTTTATAGTTTTCTACATAGTTGAAATATTTTGCAATTATAGAACAAAAAATTCTACCTCATTACTATAAAAACACACAAAAATCTATTCTAAGCTGATGGAAAACATCATTGTACTAAGACAAACGTTCAAATATTTATAAGGAATTTAGCAAAAGCCATAAAATAAAATATTGATAAATCCAATTAAATTTTTAATATCTGTTTAACAAAAGTTAAAAAAGTTTGGGAGAAAATCTTTGCCAAGAATCCTAGGAATGTTATATGAAACACACAAATAGCTACTGCTAATCAATAAGAAAGGCAAGTTGGCCAACAGACGCCCAGTACCTCTCCGATCCTTTCCTCTCCTTCCCACACGCACAGGCGCACAGAACAAAGGCCGTGTCAGCAGAGAGAGAAGGTGGTTAACCAGAGGAAGCCCCTCACCAGAGATCAAATTTTCCAACACCTTGATCTTGGACTTCTTGCCTCCATAACATGAAAAATGAATTTTTGTTGTTTTAAGTCGCTGAGCTTGTAATAGTTTGTTATGGCAGCTTGAGCTGACTAACAAAGCCCCCTCATCCTATCAAGTTTGGTCTGTGTGACTGATAGAATACGGCAAACATGGTGGCATTTCACTTTTTTTTATTTTTGATTTTTTATAGATTTCATTTATTTATCTTTAGAGGGGAAGGGAAGGAGAGAAGGAGAGAAATATCAATGTATGGTTGCCTCTCATGAGTCCCCTGCTGGGAACTGGCCTGCAACCCAGGCATGTGCCCTGACTGAGGATTGAACCGCGATCACGTGGTTCACAGGCCTGTGCTCAATCCAGTGAGCTACACCAGCCAGGGCCGAATTTCACTTTTAAAGTTGTGTCATAAGAGACACTGCGGCTTCTGTATTGAGTGTATCTCCCCCCTCACCCCGCCTTTCTGCAATCACTCCCTCTGGGGGAAGACGGCAGCCCTAAGGAGAGGCCCAGGAGGCTAGAAAACGAAGGCTGCTGCCAATAGTCGCGCGAGTAAACATGGAAGCAGCTCCTGCAGCCTCCAGCCCCCGAAGCCTGAAGATGACAAACCCCTGGCTAAGGGCTGGAACACAGGCTCCTGGGCGACCCTGAGACAGACCACCTACCTAAGCTGTTCCTGGATTCCTGATTCTCAGAAACTGTGTTAGATCACAAATGTTGGTTGTTTTAAGCTATTAATAGGGCCTGAAGCTTTATGGCTGAACTGTACCTTTACATGCTGAATTTATAATCGCCAATATGATGTTATGAGAGGGTGGGGATGCTGGGAGAGTGGTGGGTCATGGGGGCAGAGGCCTCATGAGTAGAGTTAGCGCTCTGATATTGGATAAAAGAGACTTTTCACGGCGCTCATTAGTCTCTACTGCCAAGTAAGGATACAACAAGAAGTCTGCGACCCAGAAGAGGGCCTTCACTTGATCGTACTGGCCCCCTGATCGTAGACTTCAGCCTACAGAACTACAAGAAGGAAATTTCCTACCAGTCACTCGGCCTGTGATTCTCCATTATAGCAGCCCAAATGGACTAAGACAGGCACCAAGTGTGGGGCAACTTTTTACTCAGCAATAACACAACCCTTTATTTAAAACCAGCTTAACAACCTGCTGCTAAATTTATCTATTTGTTCTGATGTGAGTCGTTTTTTATTCCATGATACTTAATGATCACTGCCTTCACCAGAATCCTTCTGGGCCATCAATCTATCAGATGAAGGCACAACCGTAGGCACTCAATCACTGGTATTTGGTTTTACACAAACACTACTTTAAAGTAAGAAAGGACAAATACCACACGATCTCACTTATAAGAGGAATCTAATGAACAAAATAAAGTAATGAGCAAAATAGAACCAGAGACATAGAGACATGGAAAAGACTGACAGTAGCCAGAGGGGAGGGGGGGAGGGAGACAATGGTGGAAAGTAGGGGAGGGGCCTAGTCACAGAATGTGCATCAATGCCCATGGACACGGGCAACAGTGTGGGGACTGACTGGGACCAGGGGTGGCCTGGGTGGAGGAGGGCGAAGGGGGAAAGATTGGGGCAACTACAATAGAATAACAATAGAATGACAAAGTCTTAATTATTTACTTATTTCCTCTCCACCAAGAGTCCAATATTCTTGATGAAAACTATGTTTTGGGTAAGGCTCAGTTGTGATTTACCCTTCATTAATTATCCCCAAATTGAAGGAGCATCTCACATCCTCTGTCTCTTAATTCTACATTAGCTATATTTAGGATTACAGAATTTCCTTAGGAAAAAAAAAACATTGTGTAGTTAAGTCCTGTTAAACAGACATTTAGTCATAGTAAAAATTGTTTCCCAGTAATAATGGGTTTTCACTGAAATGCCTCATTTTTCCTTTTCTCCTACTCATCAGCTGCTCTTCTCTCTCTCCCTTTCTACAGCTGCTTCTGTTATTACTTGCTCAGTTTTTCTTTCCTTGTGTTGATCTTCTCTCCCTCTGATATTTTCCTCATAGCAACAAACCCATCCGATTGCGTGGAAGAGCCATATTTATCTCACCATATTTACGGGGTCTGCCTTTCCATTACTAGTTTCTGAAATGACTTATGTATGCTTGAACTCTTCTTAAGAGATAATTGCAGAACTTTGGGGGAAAAGGGTTGTTATTTCGAGGATGTGAGTGCAGTGGTTTGGATAGAAGGTGCAGACACCCTTAATAATACGCTTTGTGAAGTCAGTATTCAGGAGAAATGGTTATCTGTAATGAGTTTTAATCGGCGCTGCGGTCAAAGTCAGGACACAAGTGGGCTGGTTGAAGCCAACCGGGTGTCAGTCGCTGTGTAGAGGACCCTGGTGGAGATGTTAGCGGTAACAATTAAGAAGCCAGACCACACAGATCCTGAGAATGCTAACTGACCAAGACCATCTAAGTTATTAAATGTCCACCAGGCAAGCAAACCTCAAATATGTTCACTTTAAAAACCCTCTGTGTTTAAATAATTTACTGGGGGCCAATTGCACCTACATATTGATAGTTTCGAAACAAATTAAAGCACAGTGGAAAGAGAGGGGTTACCACTGCCACATTCTAGTTGAAAGAGCTTGTGTTGATAATCTAGTTTCTATGCGCCTCAGTTTCTTTGGTCACCAAATGGGAACCATAAAACCTCCCTTAAAGAGTGGTAGGTGTAGGTACGTGAGACGATGTGTGCGTAGCACATGGAAAGTGCTTACTGTGTGATGGCTCCTTGAAATTCCTCCAATCCATGGTGAAAAGGAGTATAGCATGAGTAAGAGAAAAGCGTTAGATCTCTTTCCTTCAGATGCTGTGAAAAGAATGTATTTTTCTTCTGTTAATTCTCAGGTCTTAAGGTGGCAATTCAGTGTATGGACTAAATTGCTGTGTCCCCATGTTTTCATTATATAATGTTGAATGCAGTGACATCTGTACAATCATATACGTGGAGGAGACTGACGTAAATTAATAATAAAAGTAAAGAAGGTGAATCATGTATAAAGTGTTTGTGAACACTGAGAAAGAATTGGCCGTGTGACTTGGGTTGGGTTGGGCAGCATCAGAGAAGGTTCAATGATGAGCATTTGAATTGGGTCTTTAACCAAGAGAAGAGGGATTCATTCAGCGAACAAGGGGGTAGTAGGAGGGCAGCGCATGCAAACCCCTGGGCAGGGAACACCAAGGCATGTGTCAGGGGCGCCCATCTTGCCTGCCATGGAAATCTCTTTGGAAGCTTCCAATGTAGAGATGCCTGGGTCCCACCCCCAGAGGATGGGATTTGTTTGCGGTGGCCTGGGTTTTGAGATATTTAAAGGCCTCCCAAGTGATGTTAATATGCACACAAGTTTGGGAAACACTGGCATATTAATTTTCTGTAAGTTATTCTGTCTGGCTGGGTGGAGGAGAAATAGAGGAAGATGAACCTGAAATGCCCATGTCATAGAATTTGGACTTTATACTCCAGTTCAGAAATTGTTTGACGGCATAGTCCTATAATTTGAATATCTGTTATGCATCCTAAAATGTGTATATGCATTAATTCATAAACATATACATGTACTATTGTAATAATTACATATATAACATAAAAAGTACAAATTTTAAAATGATTAGCAAAATAAATAAAAGCATTTAACTAGTTATTTTATTTATAAATGGCTAAAACATTCCTTCTTGTACTGTTATCATTATTATGTTTGTGTCAGCAATAAGATAGGTATGCTTCATTATTTGTGATAGTCTGGGTGTGGCATTTTGTAACACAGAGATTCAAAGTCTCCTCTCAACTGCAGATGTTTTGTAACTCAATTTTAAGGATTTTTTTATCTAAAACCAAAACTGCTCCAAAATATGGGCTACAAATGGAAGAAATGCATCATTGGCTAAACCCACTAAATTACGTTCTCATTTTTCAAGCTCATCAACAAGTATGTACATTTTTGTAATATTTGGCTATCATTTGATTTTACAAACATAGCAGAGGGCATGACATTTTTAAAAAATAAATAAGCTAAGAAAACACACTGGAATCTACATTTTAGAATATTTTTAAATAAGCTAGAAATAGATTTTTAAGTGTGACATGAAATGGGGAGGAGGGGACAGTCTCTCCGAGATCATAAAGATGTGAATCTTGCTCTGCCCTTTCCCCGTGTTACAGCCCCGGGTATACACATCACCATCATGGAGTCACCAGTGAGGAAACGGTAGCCCACAGAGGCACAGTAACTGCTGTGTCACCAGTACAGCAGAAAGGTTTGGAGCTGAACAACTGAGAACGAAGGAGTGTGTGAGGGAGACCATGCGAAATAAAGAGCATCTACCTGAGCCATGCCCAGGTGAGTTGAGATAGCATGAACTTGTGGAGGAAGGTATTTAAAAAGGATTTCCTGACTTGCCTCCACATGTTGGCATTTCAAGAGTTAGAGGAAAATTAGACAGAGGGCACAGAAAAATAAAGAGGTTGGAGAATTCTAGAATATTGGCAAATGAGCTTTTGTAATACCTTTCTTAAAGCTGTGAGTTTTGCAGGTTTTACAGTAAGGGAACTGTTCCTAACTAACTATGCTCTCTAGCTGTTGTGACTCGAGAAGATGCTTGGTGGGGTTTCAATTTTCTTGACGTTGTTGCGGCTTGTTTTGTGCCCTACCATGTGGCCTATCTTTGAGAATGACCCATGTGCATTCGAGAAGAATGTCTATTTTGCTTCTTTGGGGTAAATGTTATGCAAATATTAATTCAACCCATTTGACCTAGAGTGTCATCAAACTCTGCAATATTTTTATTGATTTTTTTGTGTGCTTGGGAGATCTATCCATTATTGACAGTGGGGTGTTAAAATCCCCTACAATGACTATGTTGCTGTCTATCTCTTTCTTGAAGTCTTTCAATGTTTTCCTTATGCATTTAGGTGCTCCTATGTTAGGTGCATATACATTTACATGGGCTATATCCTCTCACTGAATAATCTCCTTAAGTATTATGTGGTGACCTTCTTGGTCCTTGTTACGGCCTTTGTTCTGAAGTCTATTTTGTCTGGTACAAGTTTTGCTATCCCTGCTTTAAAGCAGTACCTCCCCCTCGGGCTACTCTTGGACCCCTCTCCCCTGTAACCCCTTCACAGGGGCTATCACACCCCGTGGGATGTTATTTCTTACTTTCAACCACAAAGCAAGTTATGGGAGGATATGGACCTTGTTGCTCTTGTTCACTGATGTAGTCACAGAACTAGTAACATCTGGGAAATGACTGATAGAAACATGAGAAGTGAAATCTTCATCTGTAACATCAATAAATAAAACATTTGGTTCTCATTCTCCCAACCCCCAAGATCAGACAACTTCAAACACCCCCTGGAACATTATTTTAAAACTAATTGTCTCTCACTCAGACATGATTTCACAGGTACTGTAATTCTGTTCTCATAAATACAGCTTCCTTGCCTCTACTGCTCTAGAAATTGTACAAGAACAAAACCTGTACCCATAATAACTGTAGCAAATACATTAGAAAACTCAGAGGTGTTTGTGTCGAGTCATTAGATCAACTCTAGACTCCCAATCTCCTAGATTCACAAACTCAAAAACTTAAAGGTAATCATGGGCCACTTCTCTTTCTGCATATTCATCACTCTAATTATATAACTTGCAAATATTTCTCAGAGCCTTATATAAATTTTAAGTAGGGAAAGACTTTCCAACCTCCACACAAAATCTAAGTAAATTTTTGCATAGAAACACTACAAATAAAGTAAAAAAAAACCCTATAATTTGGGAAATATATTTGTAACTCAAATCACAAAGAGCAATTTTTCCAATAGATAAAAGAAATTTTGTAAAGCAATATGAAAATATGAAAATCCCAATAAAAAATTAGTGAAGACACTGACAGTTCAAAAAAAAAAGAAAGCCTGATTTAAACATGAAATTTATCAAATTTACTTAAAAACAATAGATTTGCAAATTAAAATTACATCAACAGGCCATTTTTACCTTGCCAATTGGCCACAGTTCCAAGTTTGAGAATATCTTGTAACATCAAGGCTATGTATAAAAACAGGCACTTTCACATGTTGCTGGAGAATGTGTAAATTATAACGTTTTTGGACAATATTTTGACAATAGAGATTACATACATACCTTAATTCATCTACTATAAAAATGTTTGCCTTATGCCATCTACTGTAAAAATGTGCATTCTAACACATTTATGCATGTATACAAGGTTAATCATCATAACATTGATTTTGAAAGCAAAGATTAGAAACAATCTAAATGCCCACCAGTTGAAAGGAACAAAATAAATTACGGTTCATCCACATAATGGAAAACATGCATCAGAAAAATGAATGAGCAGATTTTGTGCACCCACCCAGAAAAATCTCAAACATGTTGCTAAGTGAAAAAAGTCAGGTTCGAATAGTATATGGAATATTACCACTTACACAAAGGAAATGAGGTATGTGTCCATATTTTCTTTTTATGCACTAAAAAAAGTCTCTGGAAAGGTCCACAAGTAACTAAAAGAGTAATTTCTTGGTGGGTATGAGAATGGCCTGATGGGGGGTTTGGGGGCAGTGGTAAACAAGAAACTTGTTGTTATACAACCATTTGAAACTTTTACTTTTGATTCATGTGAATATACTACTTATCTAAAATAACTAATTTTAAAAATTGGTGGTCAGATCTTGACTGATGTGGCTCAATTATTTGAGCTCTGGCCTGCGAACCAAAGGCTTGCTGGTTCGATTCCCAGTTAGGGCACATGCCTGGGTTGAGGGCCAGGTCTCCAGTAGGGGGCACATGAGAGGCAACCACACATTGATGTTTCTCTCCTTCTCTTTCTTCCTCCCTCCCTCCCTCCCTGTCTAAAAGTAAATAAATAAAATATTTTTTTAAAAAAATTGGTGGTCAGAATAAAATAAAAGCATAGAAAGCACTTCCCAAGACCCTCCTTTCCTCTTGGAAACTGTTTGGAGACAAAATGCCTTCCTGTAATTAATTAGATGGACAGTAAATCATTAATAAATGTTGAAAGTATAAGCAAGTGGATAAAACAGATCAATTTCTCACTATGTTGCTACAGGCCTTCCATCGGTTGGATCTACTCTGTCTGCGTGGCTAATCTTGCCCTGGTCTCATTCCAGCCTTCTGACATACCCATCTACTCCTTCTTACCTTGCTCATAAGGTTTTCTCCACCACACGAGGCCCTGTTTTGTCATTCCAAATTCTGCCTTTCCTTTAGAGCACAGTGCCATGCCCACCTTCTGAATGGCTTAAAGCAACTGAAATGTATTCTCCTAAAGTTCTAGAGGCCGCAAGGCTGAAATCCAAGTGCCAGCAGGACAACGCTCCTTCTGAAATCTGTAGGACGGAGTCCTCTCTTGCACTTCCTAGCTTCTGGGGCTTTGCTGGCAAGTCTAGCAGCTACAATACTTCACTCTCTGCCTCCACAGTCACACAGAGTTCCTCCCTGGTATGTCTGTTGCTCCGTCTTGTCTCTTCTCAAAAGGACTTTAAGTCACATTAGGACCTATCCTGATTAAACAGGACTTTAAGTTGATTACATTTGCAAATAAAGTCACAGTCATAAGTACTGGGGGTCAGAACTTATGTGTACAATTTTAGGACACAATTCATCCCATAAAAATCCTTCTCTACCAGATGCCACCTTGATTTTGAACTGTTTCCCCTAATGTTACATTCTATAGTGTATAGATCTGCATGCTTACAGTCTCTCTTACCTAGTAGCTAGTTCGTCTATTTTTTTCATTTTAACTTACATATATATATATATATGTATATGTACATATATATACATGTATATGTACATATATATACATATATACACTTGTGTATACGGTGTGCAAAATATGTATTCTCCCCAACCAGATTTTAAGTACCTCAGAGACAGGAAATATGTTTTCTCCTAACTTTTTTTGGCATGGAGCTAGAGACTCAAAAATGACTAGGTGAAACATTGGATGAAGGCAGATACTGTGACTTTTATACACGTTAACAATCACGACAGCCTTTCAATGAACTAAGAGGAGGCTCCTTGAGTCACTCACAGGGTCAAAGCCCCAAAGGAGCATTAGCTCATCAGCAGCACACAGCAAAGGCTCCACTTTAAGAAGGGACCAAGACCAATAAACGACAGACTTGGTCCCAGGAATGGAGATAATTGCATGGCACGGAGACAATCTAGTCTTCAGCTTCATGTCCAGCTGCCCAGATCAAGGCAAGTCCCTGCCTGAGTTTGTAATTATGGACAAAGAAGTTATCACTAGAACTGTTGGTTTTCCTCAAAGTAAAATACAGGCATTCATATGTACACATATATGTATAACATACGAGTTGATTTTTGATTAAAACAAAGGCTGGAGATTTTTCAAACACTTCATTGACAGACCACAGTAAGATATGAACAGCAGAGCAGTAAGGCCGCTGTCTCAGTTGCGTCACAGGTGACCACGGGCTCACGGTGGAGCCAGGAACAATGAGTGCCCAGGGAATAGCAGAGGAGAGGGGCAGGGTGGAAGACGGAGGAGGGGCACAGAGAGACAAACCTCAAGAGGAAAACAATCGGCCTGCGTACCTAATCTAGGAACATGTAATTACATACCTGATAATAATGAATTACATACCAATGAGTCATATCCACCCAAGGTGTTATATTACAAAAGGCTGCTCATTTTTAGCAGTAATACAATGAGAATAATGAGTAACAAGTGATTCATGTGAGAAGAGACCCACGGATTAGATTATATAAAATTTCTAACTCTTGTATAGGGAAAATAGTAAAGTTAAAGGACAACCACATACTGGAAAATTATTTCCCTCCAATATGACATAAAGGAGTTTTTTCCTAATGTGTAACTAGTATATTCAAATGTGTTTTAAAAATTTTAAAAACTCCAAGTGGGTGTGGGATATAAACAAACTTTTTATATAAATAAAAATATAATTAGAAAACTGATACATGGAAAGTTGTAACCAAATAAATGCAAATTAAGGCAACTTGGACTTTTTAAAAATATCCACTAAATGTAACAAAAGGATATAAACTTAAAACACGAAATTCAGATAAATATGGGAAAGAAATCAATATGTTAAACTCATTGCTGGTTGTATTACCAATTATCAATAGTAGTACAATAAAACAATGTAGAGCAAGTATTATAAAGAGTCATAACCTTTGAAAAATAAGTAAAGTCCTAGGTGTTTATCCTTAGAAATAGTTTAAAAGAAGCATAAAGGTAAACAGGTGAGAACATTCCCTGAAATTTTGTACATAACAATACTAGAAAATAACATGAATACTCATCTCTAGGACAGTAACTTTAGTCCCACAGAAGAGTATAACAACATTAAAATATCATTAGGAAGTTTATTAGCTCATGTAAAATCATTATGCAGCACGGAGAAGTAGAAAAGGCAGAACAGAAGGAGCAGCAGCGGACACACGAATTTCAACTGGGTAAAGACAGGTGTTCCCATGGAACACCACACGTCTAACCAGTAAAAACGTGCTGAGCCACTACCGTTACCCACCAGTCTGGTGTTGGGAATGAGGGATGTAGCCCACCAACTTGCACTCACAAAGCTAAGGGATGAAGACATGCACAAATAAATGTCACAGGACTGAGTATACTACAATGACACTGAAAAGTAAACAATAATTATACAGTGAGGCTGGAATTATATGTGCTACTTTAAATTAATGTGTGAAATTTTTCTTTTCTTCCACTTATCATTTTTCCCCGTATTATAGAACAATGACATGTCCTTATAAAATACGAGGAAAGCACAGAAAACATAGAAGAAATCGGGAAAGAATCTGCAGAGACCTGGCACCCACTGATAACCACCCACTTTTAAAGTGTGGTGAGCTTTCATCCTGTCTTTTTTAAATGATCATTTCTAGACTTTTAAAGCATATTTGGATGATATGTACATACATTTTATATTCTATTGTTATCAATTAAAGTGTAACATAAGAAAGTTCCCATGCTATTAAAAACTCTTTGGAAAAAAATGTTGTTTGATACTTCATAATATTTGATAGATGGAATGTAACTGACTTAGCAACACTCCCGTGGTCAGATACCTTGTTTCCAAGTCTTTATCAGCATTAATGATGCTGCAGTGAATGCCTTTGTCACCACTTCCATTAGCTTCTTTGTTAAAAACTCCTAGTATGTCACCTCATTTTTGAAGTTATAACTTCAAAGTAATAATACAACTCAGAGGCAATTTACCACATGTAAGGTCTTCAGCATTTTGAGATTAATCTATGTTATTTATAATAATTTTGACTAAAGCATCTGAGAGTTAACGTGATCAGTCTCTTAAAGAGAAAAGCAGCATTTAAGAGACTCCCACAGATCACGTACGGAGTTTGGTCCCATGGGCAACCCAGAAATAACCTCTCCGAAAAGAGAAATGTTAGAGCTCTCAGCTTATCTTCTGAGAAAAAGACAGTAAAATA
The DNA here is from genome assembly GCF_014824575.4 of Sturnira hondurensis. Lineage (NCBI taxonomy): Eukaryota > Metazoa > Chordata > Mammalia > Chiroptera > Phyllostomidae > Sturnira > Sturnira hondurensis. The sequence goes on from NW_028075269.1 coordinate 8,638,147, forward strand.
GATGTCAACTCAAATTATAAAAAGCCACAAACTTCCAAATATGAGTAAGTTTGTTCTATAAAAAGGCCTATAGTTTATATAGATCAAGAACAAAATTTTATAAACTTGAAATTCCTAAAACATTTTATACCATTAACATGAACCTACCATTATGAAATAAGAGCTACATATATATACGAGACCACAAAGCACTTCAGAACAGGCAACCAAAATGCAATGAATGAAGCAACTCTTTCTCTTTAGGGACAAAAGTCTGAAGGTGAATATAGCATGTTTTTGGAGGAAAAAAGCATAAGGGATTAAGATGTATAATGAGGCTGCTTCTAAGGCACTTTATGACTGCTGTGATTTGGCCAGGTGGTGTATTTGTTTGAATAAGTTGTTTGAGATCATTGAAATAGCTAGTGAAAATGTTTGTATCTTCAACTTTTTAAAAGATTTTCTTTTTTTATTTTTAGAGAGAGGGGGAAGGAGAGAGGGAGAAAAACATCACTGTGTGGTTGCCTCTCACACGCCCCTCACCAGGGGGCTGGCCTGCAACTCAGGCATGTGCCCTGACTGGGAATGGAACCTGAGACCCTTTGGTTCAGTGGCTAGCACTCAATCCACAGAGCCACCACTGCCATGGCATTTCTTTAATTTTAAGGTCATAAGAACTAAAGTTACTTGAATCAACATTAAGTTCTCATGGCAACCTCCACTGTCTATGAAGTCAACAGGGAAAACATTCGTGTCACAGATGAGGAAACTGAGGCCCAGTCTATATTGATGCTGCACCAGATCTGACACATAGTGGGACGTGGCATGGGGGGAAGGAAGTCGGGCTATGGAACGAGACAATAGAAGTAAATGACTCCAGGAAGAAACCTTCAGAACTGAAACCTGGTGGTTAGATATGAACAGCAGAGATATGTAAACTGCAGAGCGTCAGGTTTTCCTTTCATAATTCTGTGACAGAGAAAGGAAGGAGGACATTTGAAACCTATAATAAACATCTTTAATTCAAATATCATTTAAACTCATTAATAACTGAAGATTCATATCTGTATTTATCTGTAAAAGGAAGCATAAAGAGCTTCTATCCCTTTAGACATAAAAGAGATAAAAGAATGAAACTTGAAGAAAGGCCATAAATGTAGGAATTACAACATTACTGCTTTAATAACAATTCACTAATAGAATATATGACACAGTACCTTTATACAATCAAGAGTAAACAGAGCAGAAACTACATAATAGCTGTACCACTGTAGATCAATCTGAGACGAACATAACAGAAATGATCACCGATCCCAGGACGTTAGGGAATAGTAAACTTAAGATATTGTGCTGCTTCTCAAGTCTGCATGACTATGATTATTTAATTTTCTTTTGTGCCTGCTCAAGTAGAGCTGTTATGTGACTACACATGAGAGAACCTGAAATTAATTTGTCTGTATGAGATCAGTGACTGTACAAACTCTTATGAAAACTAACATGCCATGACAATAGTAATTTTGATAAAATTGCAGCGGGTGCTGCAATCCCCTGCCATCTGGCTGTCTCGTCATAACTACTTTGATGTGCTTTTTATTACTTATTTATTTACTTCAACCACTTCATTGGTGTAGTTTTCAAGCATGGGAATTATCGTAAATGTTAAAGGAAGGCTATCTTCATAAATAAATGTTGAACTTTTCACAAAATTATGAGAGTCTAGTCTTTTGAGGAAAAATACTCAAGAAAGAGTCATTTTGAGGAACTTTCTTAATTCACTGGATGTAATTAGTTATGTTGGATCTGAGAAGCACAGCAACCCTGGCTATGAAACTGTCTTTGAGTTTTTCTACATGAATTGAATATACATATTTCACTACTGTTTCAACCTTTATATTTTGAAGCTTATACCCTATGTCTGATTGATTTTCCATCACCATGTCATTACTCTTACGTGAATACTAACTAAACCAACATTGTCTGAACCCTGTATGAAATGTGGAGATCAAATCAGATCTTTATTGACCAGAAATCCCTTTTGTTTGAAAGACTAAGAGAAATGACATGAAGATTCCAAGTATTAAATTAGTCCATTAAAGCTTCTCTTCATTTGTGTGAGATTCCGTTTTATTTCACGCCCAGGAACTTGTTCTCCTTACGGTCAAACGACGCCTCTCACAGCCATGCTGCAGAAATACTCCGCCTCCAGTTCTTGTGGAAATTCCACTCTCCACTGTGTGTTAGGGGCAAGGAGGTCGATTTACGACACCCACCCACATGGCACACTTTGTCTCGTGGGAGAAATAGAAGACACATCTAATCATAATGCTTTATTGCCATGTGGGAAATGAGCTGCTGGTTTTAGTCCATTTTCCAATGGATCTGTATCTGTTGCATGGACTCTACAGAAAGAGCACTTGTTGGTGACCTGGAAACACAACTGGGAATGATGTTTCTTCTGACACATCTACACATGAAACTCAGGGGGAGCAGTATTGGCAGAAAAGCAACAGAGTGACGTTTCATGGTGTGTGCAGTGGGGACACCTGATTGCCTACACCGATGGACCCCCACACCATAATACCTAGTAAAGGAAATTTTTAAAAACTCTCCTGACTCATAAAACATTTCTAGTAGATGGTAGAAAATAGCTAAGATGTAATTCACTTGGAACTAATTTCAGTCATTGCTAAAGCATGCTGGGTTGAAAATTAGTGTCAAACGACAAAATGGCATGACTCCTTAAAAGCATTTTAACTTGAATTTTATGTGCCCACAATGCATCTGAATTAAAGTTTCCAAGATTTGGGACTGAACCACAGTTCTGCTGCTAACAGTATTCTTGTCTCAATTTTAAAGAAAATCATACCCATGATTACACCTGAGATTTTGAATGGCATTGTTTATTGCTTTATAACCCAAAGCAGGAGACTAGTATAAAAACCAATAAAATGATATATATTCCATAAAATAGAATATTCACTATCTCAGATTTGGGCACTGTAAGTGACATAATGAAGCTATCATCTACCACATAGATAAAATTTGTTAAACTAACTTAGTTCCTAATAGCTTCCCCAAATAAGCTTTGGAAAATACAAGTACATACAACAATTAGATTATTTTAACAATAGAAATATTTTTTAATATTACCCAGACGTTTTTCTATTGATCCAGTATTACTTTTGTTCTACAGTTCTAAAAACATTTAAGGTTATCGGAAACGGAACAAGCGTCCTCTCGGAGTGCTCAGGCCCGTAGTCGTCAGTACTACGTACAATTCTCCTCACTCCACCCCACCCCTCAGCCACACGAAACTGAGTGACGGGTGCCCTGTGCGTCCTCTTCACTGCAATTGCCTGTCTGAATATACTAGTTACTTAGTAGCCTTTAAACGACTCCTGCTTTTCATTATTTACTCACAGCATGATAAAGCTGAGGTAGTTAAATTCAGAGAGAACATCATAACGCTTGGGTTTTTAAGGGAAATGGAATTTGGAATGTAGAAACTGCAAAGACACGCTGCGATAGACCTATCTGATGCTTTCTTCTTAATGAAATAAACATACGAGGTTTTGTTTTCCCCATAAGGCTGAATTTCTTGTTTTGAGCTAGGGTTTTCTACTACACGCAATTTTTGTACATGGTTTTGCCAGTGATTAGTGAAATCTCTGTATCAATAGGGAGTCCTGTCTGTCTGAATCTAAAAGTATAGCACACTAAAAGGCTTGGTTGGGGACTAATTAATATTAAAGAGTACATTTTATTCATGGTGCTGTGTAATAAGTCAACATGCTTGCAGTTTACCCCTGTTTGAACTGATTGCTAAGTCAGTTGTGCCCCTAGCCACATATGCTATGAAGAATAAAACAGATGTTAAAGATTTTGCATCAATGACGCTGAAAGTGAAAGGAAAGAATTGCTCCTCTAAAATCCCCTCAGAGGAAGAAATTTGGATTATTTGCCTGTCCTATTTCCTATTCCCCTGCAGAAATAAAAATGATCAAATCCCTCCACTTGCCAACTCAAAGGTCAACATAAACGATATCTTTCTTTTTAATCCAGTGACCTTCTAAGGCCAGACCATTCTCATTATATATTTCATAATTCCCAAAATAAAAGTCCTTTTCAAACCATAAGAAAGATGGGGTAGGAGAGTGGATGAAATGTATACTCTATTTCTTACATACAGTTACAAAAACATTTAGGGGGGAGCACGGGGGGTGGGATGGGATGGGAGTAATAGACAGAATACTGTACTTAAAAATAATTAAATAAATTAAAAAACACATTTAAGTGGATAAAGGAGACCTTCGTGTTTAAAATGTTTTTCTGACAAGTGGCTCTTCAGAGAAAGGTATCTCTTGGAGTCAGAAAACAGTAGTGGTGATACCAGTAGAATTGGCTAAAATAGCAACATGCAAATGTCTATATTTCACTTACGGGGGAAACAGTTTTATGAGCCCTTGACTGTACAAAAATTGGCAGTATTTTAGCAAACAAATCTCTGTCTCAGAAACTCTGTTTTGCTTCCATTCTTTTGCTGACACAAACTTTGAGAACTGTATTTATTGCTGAGAGAATACTGACCACAATCGCATCCACATCGTGTCCTTAAGCATCTGTGATTTTAGTTCAACACGTTTTGAGTGTTGCTTTTTTCTTGAGTGTGGGGTTGATGTTTTTGCTACTTTCGATGAAGTTTTGGCTTATGTGTTGCTAGAGAAGATACTAGTGACCCAGATGCTATGCTTTTCTTGCTACCGAAAGTCAAAAGAAGAGTTATCTTTACACATCCATGATAGGAATTTTACTCACATGGCTTCTATTACAAAGACACACTGAAATAAAGGAAGCCCCTTTCCACATAAGATGATAATTGTCATAATATACACCGTCAAGCTGGTAAAAGCAACATCATCAAAATGCTTCCATTTTTACTTCAATTTAAAATAAAATGATGTGAAATACAGTTATTGTGATGTTGACTTGAAAAAAGAAACATTTTATATACTTCGACCCATAAGTCGTGTAGACAAATCATTTTTTTTCTGGCAATTTTGAACTGCTTATCTTTCATAGGATTTCTTGTGGCTATTTACATTTTCACTCAGTGAAAATCAATTACCTTCCTGCAATAAGCCTCATTTGCTACCTTTGAGTATAATAGAAACACCATTAGGATGATGACATTACCCCAAAGAAGGGCACCACACAGTTGGTAGACGTAAATTAAGGGCCTTTTCACATATGCATTAGAAATACTGCTGTGCCGGAAATATGCATAAAGTCTGTGTCTATTAGAGCTATTAGTGTGGGGGGGATGGTTCTGAAGGGGGAGGAAAGGATTGGTAGATTGTGATCTGCTACTTTGACAAAATTATGTATCTCCTTTTTTGCCCGGTATGTGCCATTGATGCAATAAGCCCAGGCCCCCAGCTGAGCCGCTTTTGGAAATGCCACTGAGCATGGTGTACGCGCTTCACTTCCCTTTGCCGAAGCAAGACGCTGTCAGGAATAGAGTGCAGATGTGCCACCAAGCCCACTCCTCCTCCGTCACCCTGACCTCCGCCGCTCTGCGGATGTCTGCCTGGGTGAAGCCACCACTCAAGCGGAAAAAAGCTCCTGCAGATCAATTCATAGGATTTAGGGACATTTAACTTCCATCAAGCCCACATCATCTTATTGGTATTTGAAGACTAACTTATTAGTGAACATTGATGGCCATAACATAGAGAGTTGTAGATTTCCTGGGAGAAGAAAAAAAAACTAATCTAGAAATTCCCCCTCTGAGACTACAAAGCAGAGGAAACCACACATAAACCCAGTTATTTTTATCTGAGTTCTTATAAGCTTAAGTAAACCAAAATTATAACATATTGACCCTTGGGGTGTGAGTGAAAGTTATGTGCCTTTAAAGAAGAGGTTAGGATTATATATTACAAATTTTGATTGCTTATTTTCAGATGCACATATCTTTTAGGTGATCTTAAATACAGGAGGCATATTAGTTCTTCATTATAGTAATGAACACATAAGGATTACATAAAAGGTTTAAAAGAATATACTAGAATGGAAAGAAAACCAGGTTGTCATTTTTGGACCTCAGAAGAACTGGTAACTATTAAACATATATTTTCTTTTAAAAGAATAAATGCTTAAAATGCTACTCTCATTAATGATATCTCAAATCCATATAATTATGCCATTTTAAAAAACATCTCCTAACTTGGTAATGCTAAAATATCCAAGATCCAAAGAGGTGTGTGTGTGTGTGTGTATATATATATATATTTATTTATTTATATACCAAATTATATATATATAATTTACTAAGAATTAGTGCATTCTAACTCTGGATATTATTTTACTTTTGTAAAAATGTTTATTGTAATGGCATCAACATTTTCAAGCTCCTGCAATTTTAAAATTAACTTAATTTTACAAAATAATAATTTAAAAAGCAAAATTCTGGAGATTTGTCCTGCAGAAGTCATTTTTAGCACTTTTTACGGAAAGGGGAATTTTAGGGCACAATCCTCCATGTCTGAAATACAATATTACTATCAGACAGCATAATTATATCCATATATCATATTCAATTACTATGAAGGAAGAAATACTGTGACCTTAATTATACTCGTCACTGCATTATTTATAAAACTAAAAAGAATGTTTCTCTTTCTTACATAAACATTTAACCTGAATGTCTGCTAGAACAACTGAATCTAGAAAGACAAGGAAACGCATATCGTAGAGCCCATAATTCTAAAACAGTTGTTATAGATATAACAAATATAACAGTTGTTATATTTTTCTTTTATGTCATTATGGACAAAAGGAATTATGAGATCTTATGCTCAAGTGTATTGAGACATTTTAATGTGTGTGAAATTCTGTAAGTGGTATTTTTCTAAGTAGGATACATTTAGTTAAATCAACTGACACACTGCGTATGAACTCAGTAGTGAATAATGTTATAATGGAGTAGACTTCCCTTAGTCAACCCCCTTTGTGCCAGGTACCTGGCACGTGGGCTTGAATCCACATACTGGTTTGCTGGGTCCATCACACACATTTTATGTGTCCGTTAAATAAATGAAAGGCCCACAGAGTTCAGATAGAATGGGAACTTGAATGAACTCCCAAGAAATATTGCTTTCGATGAATGGTGCAGAACTATGTATTTCAAAAGGATATAAGTCATAACAAATGAACAATTAGTTTCTATTAACACTTTAAGTACAAATATGTGATAGAGTATTTAAATTTTAACTCACCAATGTATGCCTTATATATCGTATTCCTTAGTGTTTTTCTGTTTAATTCTCTTTAAAAAGAGTGCTATGGAAGGAAGGCATTTTATAACAGAGGACAGAAACTAGAATACTGCAGGCTGCTATCCCATAATTAAGCCTCAGAGCAGAAAATACTAGTGAGAGAGTGCAAGCAAAATTAAAAAGCAAAGTTGTGAATGACACAACCATACATACAACAGGTACACAAACAACTTATGATTGAACAGATTCGTTTCTAATTCCTTTGTTATAATGAGATAGGACTCCCGTTCTCAAGGAAAGAAGAGCTGGTTTGAGATTGTGGGGACAGTTTTCGTTTTCTTGTTTAGTTAGTTTAGCGAAGTGGAGTTTAAAGAGATTATAGGAGGACAAAATTAACCCCAAACTACAAGTACCTCAGGACAATTCTTACTCTTTTTAGATCCAACACAGTCAATGCCAGCAATTTTGGTGGATCTTCTATTTTAAAAGGTAGCAGCCATGCCCCTCCCCTAGTCCTTGAAAGAAGACACACCTGGCAGAGGTGGGCGGCCAGGACTGTTTATCCAAAAAGACAGAGCGCCCTCCAGCCATTCCGTCCCAGCTGTTTAGGGAGAGGGGCAGATTCCGCTGTCTCCGGGCAGCAGAGGTGTATGAGTTAACTGCTGCAGCAATGATTTGTGCACAAAAGTGAGTTCTCTGATAACTGCAGGCACAAAAATTGTCCACGCTACAAAGCTGGCCCAAAAAGATCGACTGCAAGTGTAGAGAGGTAGACCTAAACCTTTCAAAAAAAAAAATTCTAGACAACTTCCTAGGGAAAAATGTATGTGTATATCAGCTCTGTGTTTTACAAGTGTTTATTTTCACATCTATTTTTAGACCACTTACCATCTGCTCCATATTCACATTCCGAAGAATTTTATCTTCTGATTCGGAATAGCCATTTATTATTTGAAGGTTTCAAAGATTTCAGTAGCTTAACCAATATGTTAAATGGAGGCAGAAAGTTACCTCACCATTGTGAAATATATTCTGAATGGGGTTGTTAATAATGACCTACCTCTACGCTCAAACAAATCTCCCTCTCCAGCTTTCATATATACGTTCCACACAGAGTTTACTACACATACCTGACTCAGGACAACATGGCACTGTGTACGAAAGAGAGTAACATGAAAAATACATTTTAGGAGGATGGTTTAGGAGCCTGAAAAAGTGTCCACAAAAATTCTAGAAAATCACCAACTTAAACCTGTTTTTTGTAGATCTCTATCTTCTGCCTTTGCTCTTCCAGAAACACATCTAAGAAATCTCAGTATTTTCCAAGAATCAGCTTTATGTTTTAATGCTCTATTTTGAGATCATTTAGGCTTCCAGAAGAGTTATGAAATAATACAGAACTCCCTTACGTCTTTCACCCAGTTCCCAGTTATGTTCACATTATATAATTACCAAAACTAAGAAATTAACACTGATGCAATACTATCTGCTAAATACAGGCTTCACTAGGATTCCACCAAGTTTTTACTAATGACCTTTTTTCTGTGCTAGGATCCAGTCCAGGACACCAAATCCCACCGCATCATCATATCTCCTCAGTTTCCTCCAATCTATGATGGATGATCAGTATTTCCTTTGAAGACCATGAAACTTCCGAAGGAAGCAAATCAGTAGAATGCGCCTCAATTCAGGTTTGCTATTTTCTCATGAGTAGATTGAGATTATGACTTTGGATGAAGAATACCACAGAGGTGTCTGTCTTATCAGGCCACTTCAGAGGGTACATGATGTCCACTTGTAACCACACAACCAGGTCAAAATAGTCCTATTCTTTTTGTGGCAAGATACTGAGTTGCTCTAGTTGTTTAGCCAAGGCATGTACAAAGGAGAGAATTTTGACCTCCACTTGCACCTGGAACCAAAGTCTCACCCCCTCCACCAAACCAAAGGATTGGAACATGACCAGAACTTGAACACCAGAATCCTTTTGGAAGCCAAGACTCCATCGTCTAGGAAGATCTGGTGCTAAAGTCACTTACCACAAATGGCCAAGTTCCAAGGTTGTCCAATCAGACCTCCTGAGTTAGAATTAATGATTATGTATAACCCCTTATTTTTAAAAGTTGCTTCAAGCCCTCTTGGTGAGGGAGCCCTCCTGTCGCCTTACCGGGCTGCCCTAAAATAAAGCCTATTCTCTCTGCAAAGGACTGAAGCCTTAATTTCTAGTCTGTGTAGTGAGCAGTGGGTGTGGAATCCACTTGCTTGGTTCACATATACATGTCTTATTACTGATTCATAGGTTTCATACCTTATTCAGTTACACATCTATCTCAACTTTGACCAGCTGGTTAAGATGCTATCTGCCAAGTTTCTCCACTGTAAAATTACTCTATTTCCCTTGTAGCTAATACATACTTGAGGAATATAATTGGAAATATACTGTCTTACCTTAAACGTTCACCCACTAATTTTAGCTTCTGTTGATGGATCTTGCCTACAATAATTATTAGCATAGGCTAATATATGCTGTTCTGATGATGATACTCTATTTTTTTTATTCCTTCTACATTTATAACTGGAGCTCTCTTGTGAGAAGGAATGGTTTCCCCTCCCCATTTAATTATTTATTCAGTATGTATTTGTATAAATATAAACTCATGGATATTTATTCTTTGGCATTTATTTATTTATTTATCTGTTTATGCTTAAATTATTCTAACTTTGGCCATTGAGAGCTTTTCCAGAATGGCTCCTGTGCCTTTTCAGCATGCCTCCACATTATTTGTAAAGCAATTCCCTACTTTCTGGCACTAATCAACTCTAAATAATCGTTCTGAGGTTTCTCTGCTCTGCAGAAACTGAGCATTTTACCTGACAAATTGCATGCTCCTTTGAGACCGATCCTGTACCTCCTTGCACCTAGCAGAGTAGCTGGCAAGTGACAGGCACTTGTTAATGTGCTTCAACCGAATGCTTGTTTATTCCCTATTTATTCTGAGCTTGAGAAAGGTAAAAGCTACTCACTATATTCTGTGTATGTTCTTAAATGTATGTTCACTATTTAACCACGGCTCTCTTTTCTCACTTTGCAAAGAATAATTCTTGGTCCTCTGACTATTACTTAGAGAGATTATCATCCATATTAGAAATTACCATCAATATTATCGCTGTCATCCTCAGAAATCCATCCCCAGCCTGGATCCACCTATGTCTCGGTAACAGACAGTATAAAAAGCAAATGACACAAGTGTCAGCCCTACTTGACATAAGCCATTCAAAATATAATGCACAAGTAAAATATACATGCTTTATGAATATTTAGTGAGATAGAAAATGAAAAAATAAAATCAATGTATTATTTAAAAGAGCATAGTGTGAAAATGGTCAGTAAGGAAATAACAGAAGTATGACAGGGGTTCTTGCACTCCTTACCACTTAGTATTTATAACTATCTCCAAATTAATGGCCCAGAGGTTTACTTTTTATTTTATTTTTATATTCCAGCAGAACGGTTTGTTCCGACAGTTATTTACTGAGTGCTTATGATATGCCAGGCAGTAATGTGACCGTGAGAGCTAGGTACTACTGTTTCAGCCATCACACAGATACGGAAGGCCGACGGGAAAGTTACTTGCGCAGGACATGTAACTAGTAAGTGCTGAGTCTGAATCTGCGGTGAAGCAGCCAGACCACAGCATCTACATTCTTAATCATCACACTGGACTGCCTTTGCAGAAAAGCAGAGCTGTTCTTCTTGAAGTGGAGAAGTGGAAAAGCTTGCTTAAACCGCCCCACAGGCTCATGCTCAGTGCCCCAGAAACCAGCGGCTCTCAGAAAAAGGGTTTAGAAAGCCAAGTTCTAAGCCATCGCCTGTTAGTCCTCAGAGTCAACCCTCTGAGCTCAGAGCTGGATTCCACTCAGGGCCGACCAGTGTTAAGGCAAAATGGGTAGATTACCGGATAGGGTTATAACTGTGCACATGTAGGGCCTGTTGAAAGGGCACAGGGCCAACTTGCTTTCTAAACTTTGGTGTTTCCAGGAGCCTCCTGAAGGTCTCTCATCTCTATAACGTCCCAGAATGTACCTTAGCAGGCGTGTTCACTACCAGCTTAGCATTTATTTGTTTCCCCTTAGTGAGCTACCACATCTTCCTAATCAATAGAATTAGTGCAAATCTGACTATTTTCCCCCTTATCAGGATTATCTTTAATTCTAATTTTTATCTCCCTAGATGCTAATCCTTTCAGACCATTCATCTTGACTTTAAAGGTGATTCAAGGAAGCATTAGTCCTTTGTTCTTTTTTAGAATAACAGAGAATGAAAATAGAAATTTAATTGAGTTAATGAATGTAAATATATACCCGAGAATTAAGCATTTGAATATCTGACATATCTTTGTTAATTTTTTCCCTTCTTTTTAACATCATATTTATTTTATTTTCCTAGTTACTTACTATGTACTTAACTGAAAAATACATAATTCTTTGGCTCAATTTCAACATTTTGTACATGCTTCTGTAACAGGGCACAGTCAAGAGGGGGCCTCCAGAAAAGGATTTGGAATGGGGTTCAGAACTCAAGGTTTCCAGAAATATTAAGATGTCCTCATCCCCCGACTCAGGGGGAAGGGACAAATGGAACAGGGCTATTAAGAGCTGTTTTGCATAGTAACAGTTTCACAGCTAACTTCTGGAATGGTCATTTAACATATCTATAACCTTTAACTGGTTTCATAGATATGTTACATGGCTGTGGCCATGCTTTGAGCCAGGGGGATGAAGTTACTCCCACCCAAGATGTAACTGGGGGGCAGGTCCCCTGAGCTACAGCACCTGCGTGGGAGCTTGGAGAAGATTGGCTCTAGGACATGGTGTAACTGGACATGGCTCTGGCCATACCTGCCCAGACTAACAATGGCAGCCCAGTAAATTTGTAATAATACAGAAATACTGGCAGGTGTAACTGATTGTGGAAGGAGTCGGAAACAGGGGTACAGAGGAAGATTGGCATGGGGATTTAAATTCAGACATGCCAGCCAGGAGAGAGAGCCATGTGGTTTTGGGCAGAGTTAAGACTCCCTCTTGCCCAGGTGAAGAAGAAAGCCATGCACTCTTGGTGGAGTGCAGACCCTCTCTTGTCCATGAAAGGAGAGAGCCACGCAGTTTTGGCAGAGTGAGGGCCTCCTCTTCGCCATGTGAAGGAGAGAGCCACGTGGTTTTGGTGGAGTGAGGACCCCTGCAGCTTTGGTAGAAGAGGCCCACATGGCTTTGGGGTGCTCCCTTTGGCTGAGTGGCCTGGGAAGCAGAAGAGACTTTGCCTGGAAGAAGGATGAAAGAACTCTTTGCCAGTAAGTCACGAGAAGATGCCACATGACTTTGGATTAATTGGAGATTCTGCCTGGATGGCAACACAGCTGACGGTGCCAGTGGACTGAAACACAGACGTGTGCTTCTTTTCCTGAGATACGGTACCCCGAATTAGGGCAGGGGGAAGGAAGCACTGTGGTCGTCTTTGGTTATCCTAAAGGACTTTGATATATTAATGGGGACATTGGGTCACTACTTTAAGTCTGTACAGCTTTAAATAAACCTTCCCTTTCCTTTTCATAAATCTCTGGCATTGAGAGATGCCCTTCCTCTGGCGGCAGACAGATGAGCCCAGTAGGTATTAGTATACCGTCCTTGGGAGGGGCCCCTGTTGTTCTGTAGCAGTTTTTGGCATCCCTCGGTGGGCCAAGTATTGCCCCCCCTTGGACCTGCTGTTCGGTAACACTTCCATGATTGGTAATGTCTGCCAAATCCTTGAAAAACAACAAGAGTCTGGGATTATAATAATTTGTTTGAGCTGTGAATATTAGAAAGATGAAGACCCAAGTCTCTGGGTCAATTGACAAATAAAGTACACTAGAGATCAACTCTAGATTTTATAGCAGATTTTTGGAAGAGGGAAGTATCCAAAAATTTTTTTGTTTGACTTGTTTCACTGTCTGGCCTCTTGGCAGGCTCACCGCCTTCGGTGTCAGTGTCTCCAGAGTTAACAGTGCCCCAGGCATGGAGTGTGGCTGAAGACCCAGAGAGTGAGTTTGACTCCAGTCCTCTTCTCTAACAACGGGACGGCTCTCCTGGGAACAGTTCTGTGTTGGAAGTGCTTCCCTTTGGATGTAGTTAAAATGAGGTCTCTTTCTTTTTTTTAAATAGGAAAGAAGGGAGAGGAAGGAAGGAAGGAAGGAAGGAAGGAAGGGCAAGTTTAGAAGCTAAAAGTAAAAAATGTGGGACTTAGAAAAGAAAAAATTTTTGTATGTTATCATGTCAATTTTTTTCTTCAATTTTCATAATTTAACAAGTAACTATCAAATAAAGATATTTAATAACATTATAGTAAGTACTTACTATGGATATTTAGACCTGTGACAATTAATATGAATGTGATAAAATGCAAAATAAAAAGTTGTATCCAAAATTATTATTTTAATTTATGCATCCCTCATTAAATCCCTACTCTATGACAGACAATTGCACTATAGGGTTGTAGGTTAGTCCCGGGTCTACAGAACTTTACACATTAACGGATTTTTTTTTGTATGTTTAGGATTTGAAATGAAAAGAACAACAGTCAAAGGAAAATGTATTAAAAAACGTAATGAAATGTAGGACATGATGGTTTGAGCAGGATTAAATTATGACATTTGAGAGGCCACCACACTCTAAACGACGGCCTGTTTCGGACTCTGGCTCTCCCCCGTACTAGCTCTTTGAACTTGGACGACCAGTCCCACTCCCTCTGTCACCTCATTTGTAAATTGGGGGTAATCTTAATAATTAAACTCACACGGTGAGAAATGCAAGCTGGAGTCCTGGCCTGAGACCGGGAAGCACTTACTAAATCTTAGTGTTGCTTTACAAGAAGCAGGGAGAGATGATTCAGGAATTCTATAAAATTAAGATCCCCACAGAATGACAAAAAATGTAGGAAATTTTAAATTATATGATATTCACAAAAAGAACAGGTATTATGCCATCAATTATTTACAGACACTGGCTCTTTTAAAGAACTAACCAGACAATTAGTTTTAATAATAAGTACTCAAAACAGCGCCTGGGTCATGATCATTGTTTTATAAATATTTGTTAAATTAATAAAAATAAGGTGATTGAGTCCCACAATTCCTGGGATAAAAAGAACAAACTGATGTACTCATTTGTGTTTGTTGAGTGGCAAAAAGGATACAATTAGTTGGATTTCTAAGAAGGCTACAATCATTAAAATTTAAACCCCAAAGCATGAAGACAAATAATAAACTAATAAAAAGAAAAAATAAAATGTATTAGATATCAAACAAAAGCAATTCAAGCAATAGCAATACTGAATTTCAGAAATAAACTGCCAATAACATTGGCCATTTGAAGATGGTGCTGTAGTTATATTAAAAAATGGTCAAAACTGAATTTGATTATTTGATGGAAAAAAATGAAAGAATTCTAAAAATAGCTATAACAGAGCTTTATGTTTTGAGAAAGCAAAATACAACTGAAAATTTTATAAATATTATAAACTGCCCCGAAATGAAAGTCATTTACCTCACACAGTCGTCTCCCTGGCCAGGCGTAATTGTGTACGTGTGAGACTGCACAATGGTTCTCAGGCTGCAGATGTGTTACTGGAGGATGCATATAGTGTGTGGCCCCACCTCCATCCCAAATCTGGGGAAAGACCTGAGAACTCATTCCTAGCGAGTGTCCAGTAAATGCTGATGCTGCCGGCCTGGCAGTCACTGCTGTCGTAGACAGAGGGTATTCTCAGCTTCCGGAGCCTAAGGTTTAAACCACAACAACCCTGTCAGTTACTGGTTGACCCTAGAACATCAGGTAAATTCTCTGGGCATCAGTTTCCTCGTGAGGAAAAAAATGGTGGAAATGATAGTTACTGCAAAGAATTTTTTGTGAGATTATATAAGAGAACATGTGAAAAGTGCCCAGCGCTGAACTGACATATAGAAGGAACTCATAAATTTGCCGAGTTTATATGCGCTTTCCATTTCAAACATAATTTTAACTGATAGCAGTTAGAAGTCCATATATTTCCTACTGAAAGACAAAAAGAAGTCTGTACCAATAGATTTCTATTATTTGTGAAATCATCAATTATGAAGGGTTTAGCTCTATATGGCCTAGAACTGAGAGGTCTTGGTGTTAAAGTACAAGGTAATCTCCAAGTTGACTTTATCAGCTAGTCATACGTTAAGAGAAAAAAAAAGACAAGGAGCAAATGAGAAAGCATCTTTTTATCCCAGTTTTATCCCAGAGGTGAGACAATGTACTGGGAAGCAGCTGTGAACTAGAGAAGCTAGGTCAATATCACCAAGAAACTGCAACTCCCTGGGGTCACTGCGGTTCAACGCCAAAGCATTGCAGGCATTTGCATGAATAGGAGAAAGGTTCTCAATCATGCTTGGCTCAAAGTATTTACAGTAAAAGATCCTAAAGGAAGTTGCACATTCTGGTGCATGTCATAAGTAACAAATTAGCAAGAGCTAAAGGAATACACCCTAAGAATCTTGAAATACCAATTCAAGAGAACTTAGGCACCCCAATGTTCATAGCAGCATGATTTACAATAGCCAAGGGTTGGAAACAGCCTAAGTGTCCATTAGTAGATAGCTGAGCGGTTCAAAAAACTGGTTCATTCACACAATGGAATACTACACAGCAGAAAGAAAGAAGGAACTCCTACATTTTGCGACAACATGGATGGAACTGGAGAGCATTATGCTAAGTGAAATAAGCCAGTTGTTGAAAAATAAATATTTTATGACCTCACCTGTAGCTGGAATCTAATGAACAAAATAAACTAACAAAAACAGAACCAGGGCCACAGAAATGTGGAACAGACTGATGGCTGTAAGAGGCCCTGGGGTTGGGAGGAGGGTGAAAGGAAGGGGCAGGGATTAGTCAAAGAACATCATGAATGACTCATAGACACAGAAAACTGACTGTGGGCGGGAGGGGCGGACTGGGTGCAGGGGGCAAAAGGGAAGAAAAAAATTGGGACACTGTAATAGCATAAATAAAAAAAAGACTTCTCATTCAGAGGCTTTATCACATATCAGTTAAAGTCCTATGAGGAGTTTATGCTTATGCTTTTAGTTTTAACCATTAATTCAGTCAATGGTATTTCTTAAGTGTGCCATGTCTGTGTAGAGCAATACTCTTGTCTCTCCGGCTACTACGCTGTGATTATGCTATGTAATACACCATAGGGGACCCTCAGGTAGGAGCTTAGCGGGGTGAGTATAATCTACTCACACAAGCCCCTTCCAAAGCAGAGTTTTCTCTAGCTGGTGGTGTAAGAAAAGTCAGATTCAAGCACGAGGAGGATTTCACACTCCATTACTAGCTGGTACATGTGTGTGCATGCATGTGCACATGTGTCTAGGCCATTTGAGCACATTTGTAACCCTGTGTGACCACCACAATAGAGACCCCCTGCACCATCACCACAGGACTCCCTTCAGATCACACCCATTCTTAACTCCTGGCAACTGCTCATCAGTTGGCATCTCTATAATTGTGTTATTTCCTAAATGTTGTGTCAATGGACTTATGAAGTGTGCGTCCTTTGAGATTGGCTCTTTTCACTCAGCATAATTTTGTTGAGGTTCATCTAAGTTGCTGTGTGTCTCATTGTGTATTCTTTCTCATTGCTGAGTAGTATTCCACGTTTAACCTTTCACAGAAGAAGGTTTTTATGTTTCAACACAAAGCACTACCTTATGGCCTCAGTCATATTCAGTGAATTTCTGTGTCTTGGTAGCCACGTACGTTACACATCAAATAAACACTGAGGAGCATACTTTTCCCAACTTATCTCTGAACAGTGGAAACTCTCACGTGTCAAGTTTTCACAGTGGCAAAGACATGGGTTCAATTATGCCAGAGCCAGATTCATTTAAAAAAATTAAAACTATCAAAGTTCAGCCTCCTATTAACCTGAAAGAATTCACTGACCTCAGGAAGAAAAAAATATGACTTCCAAAATTGTAAAATTTTGCAATACAATTGAGGGTACAAAAAAAGAAAGAAAAATTCCAGTGACTCCAAGAGAATGTATACCTGCAGGATAATTACAGCTTTCCCATGCATGTGCTCACTTCAAGAGGAATTAGAACAATCCTACATCTCTGGTAAATAGGCCATATGAAAATATTCACTCTCAAATCGACTAAGCTGAATGGTAACTTTCACAAGAAAAAAGATTTGCAAGGCCATGCATCAATATTAGGGAAGGCATCATTTCACAAAGAAAAAGAAGTACCATTTCTCCTCATGAAATGCTCTTGACTTTCGAACAAAACAGGTGCCAATTCTCCTCATGGGCTGAGCTCTAGTTCCTTCTCCACAATCCTTCCAAACACACAGCCCTTGTTCTTTCTCTGATTCATGACATTAGTGAGGAGGTACTTCTCATGTACTGCTGAGTAAAAACTTGAGATTCTCATTATTGAACATCTGCATTGTGTTCCCAGTGTCTACCCACTCTTTGTAGCCATCTTGTTTATAAGAGATGTTTATAAAGAGAAAAACCCTGAAAACATCTGAAAGTCCTTTATTGTAGCACTGGTTACACAAATTAAGATTCACACTAAAGGATTATAATATAGGCATATACTTAATCTTGTAAAAATATGCTCACAGATCATATTATGTCTGTTATTGTATTATTATTGCCAAACACAAAAAAATTAGCATTCCCCATTTTGGAAATATAACTATGACAATAAAAATATAGACAGGAAAAATATGAAAATAATCCAGGATTATTTCTTTTCCCTTCCTTGATTTGTTTTTTCTACAAGTTTAATGATAAACATGAATAATAAAAAGCAATAACAGTTATTAGAATTTTAACCTTTCTTCAACTTTCTTGAGAACAGACTATCCTAATTATTTATATCCTCCAATTTGGTCATTTAATATAGCCAATTCCTTTTGTTTACAAAGAAACACATATTAGTAAATGACTATAGTTTGTTACTGATAAGTTATTCCATTGTGAATATACATATTTAGCATATGTATATACTCAGAGGTTGTGGCGAGCTTTTTAAGACATACTCAAATACTACATAACATAATTCTCTACATCTCATAAGAACCAAAAAGATTATTTTTGAATAACATTAAAAATGTTGTGCTTCACAGCTTTTCCCCCTGGAAATTTTAAAGGGAGGAATTGCTTTGCACTGTTATTTTCACACTTGATACTAAATCAATACTAATAATAGCTCATTATTACCACAATGAAAGCTACCATGTACTGAATATTTACTATGCGCCAGGAACTATGCCATCCTTTAACATTTGTCATATCATTTACATTTTGTAACAGTTACTGTCCCCCTTTCGTATGTGAGGAAATTGAGTATCAGTGGTATTAAATAGCTTCCCCCAAATCACACAGTGAGTACTTAGAAGAGCTAGGACTGGAAACAAGGCTAATCTGACTCCAGATACTGAGACATCAATTAGGAAGTTAGAGCATCTCTCTTAATAAGCACTTGAAAGCATTTATCAAATAAATGAATTAACATAAAAGTGAGAAACTCATGTTTATTATTTAGCTATGTGAATTAATTCTCAAGTGTTAGCAAGTAAAAGAACAGCAGAGTACAATAAACAAAGCTTAGCAATGGGAGTCAAGGTTGAAAACTTGATTCTAAAGTCTACGTGTTCTGAGCACATGAATGCTAGAGTATTGCATTGTCTGTGCAGTTGGCCCCCTTGCCTCACCAACACAGAATGGCCCAGTTGGAAACTTTTTCCATCAAACAGAGTGGACTCATGACAAAGTTATAGATGATAACAAGCCAATCAAAAGGAGTGTCAGTTGTATTCAAGGAGCTAAAGTGACCTGCAATTAAAATAATTATATATACAGCAAAATAATTATTATTAAATAACTAAGTAGAAGACAAGGTTGATACTTGGTAATTGTTTTAAAAACATAAAAAGAATTCTAAGACAACAGGTATCATAGTTTGACTAGCCCTGTAGTTTATTTTAAAATCATAAAAAATATGAAGATGGTTAATGTTTGCAAAAAGAAAATAAATGCTGTTAGAAAGTACAAATTTGGCCCATTATTCGGTTAGCTAAGTGATAAAATAATAAAATAGAAAATAAAAACAGCAATTCAATAAATATCATGATCAATGCAATTGACAACCTTACACAAAATTCCACAAGTAACTTGGCAGCAAAATGATTTGTCATAATTCATGAAAATAGAGACTTTCTATATATATTTTTATATTCTTAATGTCAACAAAGTTGTGGGCAGGAAAAAAGGTGCTTAATAAATGTTCACAGCTTAAATGAATTCTCTACATGAATCAAAGATGTTTGTTTTAATGCAATTTATAAACTTAAAATACTAGAAACTACCTAATTACTCAATAACAGCACTGATTTTGCTAATTAAGTAAATTATGCTAATATCATTAGCCATAAAACCAAATGCAAAATTTATACCTGAAAATACCATAACAGACATTAAGAACTCAATGTATAGATTTAGCTGCAGGTCAGAAAAAGTTGAAGAGAAAATTAATGAGCTGAGAGGCAAGTAAAAAGAAAATATTCACACTAAAGCATAAGGTGACAAAAGGTAGAAAATACAAAATAGGACATAAGAGACACAGGGTATATATTAAAAAGGGTATATATTTTAAAAAGTTTTAATATGTATGTCATCAGCAGTCCTTTAGAGGAGAGAAAGAAAATGAAGCTGAAACAATATTTGAAGAAACAATTGCAGAGAATTTTCCCAAACTGATAAAATACAGTAAGACACAGATTCAAGTGCTAAGACCCCAAATATTTTAACTATAAACAATAACCAATAACACCAAAAAGCTCTAAGGAAAATTATAGTTAAAATTATAAATAATACAAAAAAATCTTAAAGTCACTCAGAGAAAAACAACACATTGCCTTCCAAGGAGTAATAAGATGGATACATTACTTCTCAGTTGTGGGGGGAAGAGAATGAAGCCAAAGACAGTGGAATGGTATCTTAAGCTACTGCAAAAAAATACTTGACAACCCTTGAACTTTATGCGCAGTAAAAAATATGAAAATGAGAATACATAAGTAAAATATAGATATTTTAAGACAAATAAATATTGAGAGAATTCATGATGAGCAGACCCAAGCTAAGAAAACACAAAAGATGTTGTTTATGAGGAAAGAAAATTATTCCTGGTGGAAGTTCTGAGATACAGAAAAAAATAAAAATCAACAGAAAGGGTAAAATGTGACTTAGTCTAAATGAATATTGACTAAGAAGTAATACTTATAATATTTTATGGGATGTTTCTGTACCAGCATGTAGTCAGAAAGTGTATGTATGAAGCACAATACTTCTAAAATCCTTGAATTATCGAAGAAATGATAAAAGCGCTAATTTATATTATATGTTAGTAAGCCAGTGAAACATGTATAATCTTTAGAATAACCACTAAAAGAATAGTAAAAGAATGTATAACTACCGAGATAATTGGGAGGAAAAGAATAAGATAATATATAAAATATTCAGTATATACAAGAGAAAGCAAGAAAACAAAAAACAAATCATAAAGCAGCAGATGGAACACATAGGTATCAAATAGTAATGTATATATTTAAATCCCAAAGTAGCAGTAATTGAAATGGGTAAGTGGACTATGTACTTCAATTAAAAGACATAGAGTGGCATACTGCATTCAGAAAAATTATATGCTTCCATGTAAAACACTTTCAATATAAGGATAAAATTTGAAAATAAAGGTCACAAAAATATATCATGAAAACACTGACCAAAATGCTTGGGTGACTATATTTAATCTGAAGCAAAACAGCCTTTAAGTAAAAAATTTACTAAAGCTAAAGAGGAACATTCCATAATATAATTCCATAATTAATTTATCAAAAAGGTACAACAATGAGGCCCTGACTGGTGTAGCTCAGTGGATTGAGTACAGGCCTGTGAACCAAAAGGTTGTTGCTGTGATTCCCAGTCAGGGCACAAGCCTGGGTTGCAGGCCACGTCCCCATTGGGGGGACATGCTGGAGTCAACTGCACATTGATGTTTCTCTCCTTCTCTTTCTCCTTCCCTTCCCCTCTCTCTAAAAATAAATAAATAAAATCTTATTTTTTAAAAAAGGAATAACAATTATAAAATTCTATGTATCCAATAAATAGCTTCAAATAATAGAAATGAAAAATTCATAAACCTAATAAAAGGAGAAATGGACAAATCCAAAATTGTAAGTGGGAGATTTTAATAATATTTCTTTTGGTAAATGATCTACCTAGCAAAACATCAGTAAATATACACAAGATCTGGAAACACATTAATCAACTTGAGCTAATTAACATAATAGAACACCACACCTCTAAATTGCAGAGTATATATTCTTTTCAAGTACGCATGAATAATTTACAAAAATGTCTAGGTATGATTAGTCTATAATGCAAATATCAACAAATGTCAGAGTTAAAAATCATGCCAAAAATGGTCTTTAACCAGTGAAATTAATCTAGAGTCAATAACACACATATAGAACACCAGAAATATTTCATATATTTGAAAATTAGGAAATATACTTCTGAATAATTCATGGATCAAATATTATAGAAAAATTGAAATTATAATGAAAACATGACACTAAATTGGTGAAAATGGGTCCGAGAGACCTTCAGGAAGCCAGGCTGGCTGAACCGAGGCAGCAAAGGGAGACTCACGCCAGAAAAACACCATTGCCTGGTAAAGTAAGACCATGTCACATCTAGTAAAGAATTTGATTTCAGATCTTATATTTCAGTCTTTAACACATTTTAAGTTAATTTCTGTATATGGGGACAAACTGTAATCTAATTTCATTCTTTTGCACATGGCTTTCCAATTTTCCCAGAACCGTGTATAGAAGAGGCTTTCTTTTTCCCATCTCATGTCCTTGGATCCTTTGTGAAAAATTAATTGCCCATATAAATGTGGGTTTATTTATGGACTTCCAATTCTATTCCAAGGGTTTGTGTGTCTGCTTTTCTGCCAATACCATACTGTTTTGATTATTGTCACTTTGTAATATAATTTGAAGTCAGGGAGTGTGATACTTTCAGCTTTGTTTTTTTTTCCTCAGGATTGCTTCGGCTATTTGGGGTCTTTTTTGATTCCATACAAATATGATGATTTATATGTCTATTTAAAATATATCACTGGAATTTTGATGGGGATTGTATTCAATCTGTATGTTGCCTTGTGTAATATGGACATTTTAACTACATTGATTCTTTTAATTCATGAACATGAATATCTTTTCATTCTATTGTGTCTTTTTCAATCTCTTTTAATAATGGTCTATAGTTTTCAGTATATGGGTATTGAACTTATGGACCTTGGTCTCACAAAATATTTTATGAATTTGAGCCCAAACACAAGGGAAGTAAAAGCAAAAATAAATGAATGAGACTATATCAAACTAAAAGGCTTCTGCACAGCAAAAGGAACCACCAACAAAACAAAAAAAATTCAACCAACTGAGTGGGAGAACATATCTGCAAACAACAGTTCTGACAAGGGGTTAATTTTCAAAATACATAAAGAACTCATACAACTCAACACCACACAAACAAACGATCTAATTAAAAAATGGGCAGGTGACCTGAACAGACACCCACTCAAAGGAGACACACAAATAGCCAACAGAAATATGAAAAGATGATTAACTTCACTAGCTATTAGGGAAATGTT
The DNA here is from genome assembly GCF_014824575.4 of Sturnira hondurensis. Classification (NCBI taxonomy): domain Eukaryota; kingdom Metazoa; phylum Chordata; class Mammalia; order Chiroptera; family Phyllostomidae; genus Sturnira; species Sturnira hondurensis. The sequence continues at coordinate 8,661,194 of NW_028075269.1, forward strand.
AATCAAAACTACCACGAGATACCACTTCACATTTGTTATAGAGTGGTCATTATCACCAAGACAATCAATAACAAGTGCTGGAGAGGTTGTGGAGAAAAGGGAACCCTCGTTCCCAGCTGGTGGGAATGCAGACTGGTGCAACCACAACGGAAAACAGTAGGGGGGCTCCTCAAAAAATTAAGAATAGAGTTACCAGCAATCTCTTTCCAGCGTATCTACTCAGAAAATTGAAAACATTTACTTGCAAAGATATACATACCCCTATGTTTAGTGCAACATTATTTACAGTGCTTAAGACATAAAAACAACTGAAGTGCCCTTCAGTAGATGACTGGATAAAGAACGTGTGGTGCATGTGTACATGGAATGCTACTCAGCCATGAGAAAAGGTGATATATTGCCATTTGCAACAACACGGATGAACCTTGAGAATATCATGCTAAGTGAAATAAGTCAGACAGAAAAAGTTAAGAACTATATGACTTCACTCATATGTGGAATAGAAAACTGAAAGCAACGAATGATGAAATAAGAAAAGCAAACAAATAAAAACTCACAGATACAGACAACGTATCTGGTTACCAGATAGAAGGAGGGAGGGGGGGGTGGCTTTAAAGAATAAAACGAGTCAAATACATATGGTACTAGAAGACAGTTTGACTTTGGGTGGTTGGCACAGGGCACAATATGTAGATCATGTACCACAGAAATGTACACTTGCAACCTATATAATCTTATTAACCAATGTCACCCAATAAACTAAATTTAAAAACAAATAAAATGAAAAAATAAAGACCATGGTTTCATTCTAAAATAGGTAAAAAGCCATCAGAGGATTTGGGGCTGAGGACTCTCAGGATCTGACTATGAACACGAAAGAAACATTCTGGCCTCCAAGTGGAGAACAGGTTGTTGGGGGGACAAGTCAGGAAGCTAACCGACAGGTCACTCTGACTGCTTGCACTCTGCTTCACCCAGTTCCACATACTGTAACCTCATAGCACCTCCACCACCAGCCTTCTCCTTGTCCACCCACATTATTCAAATGTAGAACCTCACTGGCTCCTACATTCACTATTGTAATACCAGGTAGATAGATATTCTAGCTCAGCAGCGACACGTGTGAGGATGGAGAAGTAGAGTTTCCCATTCATACCTTGAGTAGCTTTATAGACAATATTGAGTAAAACAAAAAGGTAAATAGTACATTTTAAAAAGTGGAAATTAAGCAGTGTTACTGAAGGTTTGGATACCTCATGGCAGTAAGTACAACAAAGATTAATCACAAAATGCTTATTTGAAAGTCTTTTATAATTTCTGAATTAATGCCCATTTGTGGATATAAACCTAATCCTTTGGAACACTTGCTTTTGACTTTGTTTCAAAGAAGCAGGTGCAATTAGATGATTTGTTTCTTTATTTCTGTTCACAGTGAACAAATGGAAATTAATTTTAAAATATGCCAACACACAAACAGGCAACAATATCAGCCAATAACAAAAAGCCAAGTTATTAAAGAAGAATGACAAATATATTTCTTCATCTCTGGAACACAAAATTTAATGTTTTTAAATACAATACTTAATTCTGTGGAATATAGTATAAAAGAGCTAAAGCTAATGCTTCAAGTTGAGCATTTCAATAGCTAAAAACAGTAATATAATCTAATATTTAATTCTTAGAAAGTATAACTAATTTAACAAATATCAAAAGCAATTATTATATTAACATTTAATTTTACTGATAGGAGTTTAGAAATAAGAATTTGAGTGTAATTTAAACAGTTCACTTTCCTTATAAACACAGAGTCTGACTGTTATTAACACTAACCCAGGCAGTTACCATCTCTGCAAAATTTGTGTTGATATTTGTAAACACAATGAGAAGACTGTTCTAATTAAATAAGGTTGTTACCAATTACCATCCACTATATGCAAAGCTACAAATATGATTTAATAGAGCAATAAATCATATGCTGTTGAATTCTCAAAATTACATATGGCTCTTTCAAGTATTAATATATTTATTATGTTGAGTGTTTTTACAATTTATAATTAGAGAGATGTGATCATCCTTTGTCTGCTTAAAGAATTCCTCCTTGCTATTAATTTACCTTTCTCCAAAAGCAGGAGACTAAGTAGTTCTGTTAGCTAGTGCATCCCAAACCTGTTTCTGAGAGAGAAAAACCTTGAATGCAGAAAAAAAGCACGTCACTTTTTTTCAAGCTTCATTTCTTCAATTATCTCAGGGGAGAAAGGCCTTATGCAAACTGACCAATGCTGTACAGTTTGAATTCATATATTCCTGGAAGGTTCAATAAAATAAAGTGAGGACCAAATGCTCAGTGTTTGTTCCAGGCTGACTGCAGCCCAGCTTCATTACAGGAGAGAGACTAATTTTATAGCATTTGTAAAATATGTAAATAGGGCTTTAAAAATGATTAGGAATTATAGTTTATAAATAAAACACATTATTCAGAATGTTCTGCATTGGTTATGATTGAAATAGTAGTGATGCTCTACGAAACTGGAGATGGAAACACCTGTTTCTTACCAAATTACATCTCCTAATAATTATAATAATTTTATGGGTTAACTTTAAAATGTAAATATTGCAATGCTTTTTGCAATATTTTGAAGTTTCAATGATTAAATAGAGATTTATTTTTAAAATAACAGTGGAGAGTGTCAACCAAAATACAGCACATTCTTACCTAATCCAGTCCAAATAGTTCTACTAATAATGCATGTATGAAGCACCTACATTAAAAATGCTTTGATAACATATGTTGATTTTTGTTCTGTTGCAAATACAACATTCAGTTATTAAAATCTCTAAAATAAACAATTTAAGTTAACAATTAACATTTTTATTTAAATTTTAGATAAAATTTAAAGCTTAGTAACAACTGTCAATGTTTTGAAATATCTCGTTCAAGTCACCTGCCCATCTGGTCAGCTATCTATTTATCTTTACCTTGATCTACACAAAATGAGGATAATAGTAAATACGTTTTATAACTTGCTTTTTTATTAGTATCAAAACTCATGAGACACTAAATTGCATTTTAAATGGAAAATAAATCAAAGATCTTTTAAATACATGTACTCTTTTGCAAGAGTGAAGCGCATGCCAAGTCGGGTCACGAGGAGAAACGTCGGTGTGGTGGGTGGCAGCTGCCAGCGTCCCCGGGAAGGAGGGCCGGTTGGGAGGACCGGAGCCAGCAAACCCCCGAGCACTCAGCAGAGTCACTAGGGGGAAAAGAACAAAGGCCTTCCCAATGCAACTGACACAGATGTGCCTGAAGGCAGACTGTCAGAAACAGTTAAGATGACAGCTACTCACAGTTCATTATTTCCTTCTCGCAGGTCACTGGGTGACAGGCTGGGTCAGTGTGCTTTGTGGGCTGTCCCAATCCTCCCCCACCCCCTATCAATTTAAATAAGGGTAAATGGCTCCACTGGATAAGCAAATGTAAACAAACACATTCCAGACACTTAAGGATGCCAGCATATGACCTTTCCTTTATTTTGGACCAAACTTAGAGTTAAACACACACAACTTTATCCAAACAAGAAGAGAATCACATTTCTGTATCTTACCGTTAGAGGAAGCAAAAACATTCCAAGTGAGGCTAAAGCAAACAAAAAATATAACCCACTATGAACTAATAAGACTCTTACATTGAGGACCTTACACAATATGAAATTTTCCTTTTCCTTCAGTAGGAAAGAGAGGTTTTCCATGTTACAAAGAAAAATGAATCAACAGATTGCTTTCCCAAAGTGTTTGAAGTGTAAATTAAATGAAATGATTCTGACTAGATAAGAGAGCCCGCTTTGTGGTGACTGTTGTAGTTTTTTAGGATATAATTCACAATAATACACAAATCAAAATGGCAATAGTCTATTACAACATGGAATTTTATGCTGCAGAAAGAAAGAAGGAGCTTCTACCTTTTGCAACATCATGGATGGAACTGGAAAGCATTATGCTGAGTGAAATAAGCCAGGTGTTGAAGGACAAATACCATATGATCTCACCTTTAACAGAACTCTAAACAGCAAAACAAACAAGCAAGCAAAATATAACCAAAGACACTGAAATAGAGAACAGGCTGACAAGGACCAAAGGGGAGGTGGGAGGGAATTTCAGGGGAAAAGGGGACGGATTTAGAGGAACATATATAATGGATACATGGACAACAACTAAGAAAGGTGGAAATGGGAGGGAGAGGGGGAGCACGGGGGTGGGATGGGATGGGAGTAATAGACAGAAAACTGTACTTGAAAAATAATTAAATAAAAAAATTAGAAGAAAAAAATGGCAATAGTCTAATCAAATTTTTTATTAGGTAACACACATAAAATTTTAGTAATGACAATATGGCTACTCAATATATTGACATTCTGTTATGGAATCAATAGAATAAAAGCTGCTAGGAATAAGGAATAAAATAGTGGTTAAGAGTATGGGCTACACCAACATTTCAAAGCAGCCCAAGTGCCCAGCAGTAGACAAATGGATAAAAAAGATGTGGTGCATTTACACAATGGAATACGACTTGGCTGTAAAAAAGAAGGAAATCTTACCCTGTGCAACAGTATGAATGGACTTACAGTATGGAGAGCATTATTTTAAGTGAAGTAAGCCAGTCAGAGAAAGACGAGTACCATATGATTTCACTCATATGTGGAAACTAATGAATAAAATGAATAAGCAAAACAGAGGCAGACTCATAGACACAAAGCAGCTGACAACTACTGGTGGTGGGGGTGGGTGTTAGGGGGTTGGGTAAGGGTGAACAAAAAGAGAAAAAGACTCATGGACATGGGGGAAAATAAAATAAAATAAAATTGAATGATTACAATCTCTCCTAAAGAAAGTGTACGGCTATAGATATAAATGGATATAGGTTCACACCTCCACTTCCCCATTAACCAGCTGTATAAACAGGCACATCTGAGCCTCAGTTGCTGTGTCTTCATGGATCATAAGAGTACCTCTACCACTACATTATTATAACAATAAGTAAATTAATCTATCATGTTGTTACACATAACTGTTTAGCAGAGCAATTGGTACATGATGTAAGCATTCAACAAATGACAGCTATTAGTTGTATTTTGCAAAATTTAATATACGCAAAGTGGGCTCGAGCCACCATTTGAGGTGTTAAATACCTTGGTTAATCATCACAAGTTATATAACACACAGACAGAGACTCCGGTATGGTACAGCCAGAGAGAAAGCGGGGAGGGAGGGAGGTAGAGATGGGCAGAGAGGAGATAATTCAAGAAGGAAAGAGACATTGCTCAAAGTGGTAGGCACAGGATGCAGTGTGCAGATGGTGTTTTGTTGAGTTGTGCACTCGAAACCTGTATGGTTTTGTGAACCAATTGCACCCAAATAAATTCAACTTTTAAAAAAAGAATTGCAAAAAAGGTAGAAATTATCTCTAAATTCTTCAACTGCAAGCCTCTGTAAATCAGTAAATCTAGATTATTGGATTCAACAAGAAATCAGGCATTCCCAGTCTCCCTCAATGTCTTCTACTTCTTACTCTCTTTGCTGAAAGCTGACTGTATTGACATATCTTTTATTACTCCCTTTCTAAACTGTTCTGCCTTACTTAAAGGTCCCTTTCCAAGATATCCAGTCAAAAATAATAGGCCCCATTTGAAAACCTGAAGATCTGGAAAACCACTAGGGCAGGTACATACACGGTCAGGGAGAACCACATGGAGGCTGAGAACAAGACTGTGGGCTCAGAGAGGCCTGCCTAAGTTACTGGATGGAAGGCCTTGGCCAACCAACTTAACACCTCTGGGCCTCCATAGCCCTCAAGCCAAGTCAGTATATGGTAATTCATAATTGAACATTATCCTTCATTTCCACATATGACCTGCCCCTAACTACTGATCAAATTGGGCTCTTGTGGTTCTCTTACCTCTTGGCTATTTCTAAGGAAGTGCATACATTTATATCACCATTTAAAAAATTCTCTTCAACTCTACATTCTTTATTCACATTATTTGATTAATATTTTCCCTGATGTTCTAAAATTCTATTTATTTTTCTAATTTCCAAAATTCTGATAATTTCACATTATTCCTTTATTTTTGGCAGTGATTTCATTCTTATATGTTGTGAAACTGTCATTGATAAAAGCAAGAAGATGCAAAGCCCTCCCTCGAGGCTGCAATAATATAATGCACTCATCTCTTTGTATTTGGAAAGCATGCAAACCTAACAAGACAACCTAAGGGTAATCAATATGCCAGAGTCATTCCCAGGTTCTAATTTGGCACAATAGTTCCTTCCAAAATGGGAAGTAAGTAATTGCTTTCAGTACTAACTCTGTACTCAAAATAACTTTGTTAAAGAACAAAAAAAGAGGGAGAGATACTGAAATTACACCTATTGTGGTAAGTTGTGGGAGCAGAGAAGAGAATGCAGACGTGTCCCTGAGGCTTTAAGGCCAGAAGAGTTGCTGCAGCCTGAGATGAACCCTGGGGAATGCCTAGGGCCCTGGGAAGTTTCCTACAAAATCCCAAATACATTCACTGGTCAACTGGCACTGACTAAAAATCACAAATCTAAATACAACCTGCACAAAAGACTCTTTTGTACCTCCTACCTGTTTTAGAACATTTTTGCAGCTGTTACAGAGTGCTTACTACTTTTTTGGGGATTTCAAGACATCACATGTAATTCTAACACCTCAGACAGGTATTGTGGAATGCTAGCTGACCTTATCTACTTTATTTGGGGTGGGCGTTGGCTCACATTTTCTGATAGTATAAGTGTTTCTAGGAATGTTCCAGCATCAGGCCACGGGGAGATACAAGAAAACACAGGAGACAAATCCCTGAACTACTCAATGCCCCCAACCCTCAGAGAAAATATTTCCAGGTTGGGGAAGGACGGAGTCACAGAACAGTATGTGGGTTGTCACTAGGGTCCCACACGCTGGCACACCAGGGCCAGCAGAAAACAAACACAAAAACACGGTAGAGATTTCAGAAATCTGAAAGCAGAAGAAACCCGTGCCTCCTGGAGTTGAAGGCGGGACAATGACAAGACCCAGCATTCTGTCAAAAAGTAGGGGCTGCCCAGTGAGTCTGGGAGGAGAGGTCAACGGTTGCCTCAGAACAGTGTTTGAGTTCCCCAGTGCCCCCGTATCTCCTGAGTTACTGTTTTACCCGAAGACTTCAAACACTGCTCCCAGGAGGCGTCTCTCTGTCACCCTGGATGGAGCGTCCTGGCTGCTTAGCTGTGGCCTGGTGGTGCTGTGGTGGAGCGTCAGAGAGCTGAGACCCACGAAAAGCAAGTAGCTGGGAAAGAAGTCCTGGAACTTAAGTTTTCACACCATTCCAGGAACCCCTATACCATGATACAGTAAGGAACTAATTTGTTACTTTGTTTACCTATGTCCTGTCTTACTAAAGAAAACAAAATCAAAGGATTTGAGGTTTAAATAACAAATTAAAGAGACAGTACATTGAAGAGTCACTTTTGTTAGCCAAAAAAAAAAAAAAGGTTCCTCGTTCATCAAATTCTGAGGCAGGAATATGTACATTCAGAATATAATATAGTTTTGAATTGAAATAAAGAGCCAGGTTGCCACAAAATTACATGATGTTATGTGTCAACTACATCTCAATGAACCTGGATGAAATTATTTTTTTAAATAAAAGTTGTCATTTTTTTGTTTTTTCATGCAATTGACATTTCTAGCTACAGTTAAAATATTTAAACTTAGGAATCCTCTTAAACTTTAATGAGTATGTTAAGAATTGTATTACTCCTTTAAGAGTACTTCGATATAGTCCATTTCAAACAATTATATATTAAAATTGCAGTCCATAAAGTCATTTTGCAATTTATAACATCAAACCCCAACAGAATAATAAACTTTAGTTTTCTAATCAAATTAAGAGGATCAGAGAGACAGTTTCCATTTTCCACCTAAGGATAATTTTCAATTGGTGAGCAAAGTCACTGACGTTAATTTTATCCGGTACCAGGAATCATGTCAATCACAGTTAAATTATTACCACTGAAGACCATCTATTGCACACTCATCCGAAGGTCTAACTATAATATTCTTCGTATGTAACATTAAAGGGATTTTATGAGTATGGCCTTCTTATAGACTTCTCGGTATTTTCGCAATTGTTTATATGCTCAGGACTGTCTTGCCCTGATTATGTTATTTCAGAGTATTTGAGTGTGTTCCCAGGAAAGCAATGCTTCCTAAGTATGCTTCTAAACAATACCACACATTGATCTCTAATGAAATACACATAAATGTCACCTCACTTGGTCAAATGTGACCCGAAAACTGCTGTGCTTGAAAGCCAAGGGGCCTTTGAGATATTTCACTAATCACCAAGAAAGCCATCTTATGTGAAACTGAAGGAACGCGTGGAATGTCATTGAGTAATACAGCCGCACGCACGCCGTCCGCGCCCTACCTCTGAGCAGCCGCCTTGGGGTGCTTCTCTTCCAGCCGCCTCACCAGTGCCACCGTCAGCCGCCCTGCCTCCCCAGGAGAACGTTCTGGTGTTGACTCGGTGTCTGAAGGCTCTGGCAGATACTTCAGACCAGGGACGCTGGTACTTTTTTGCAGCACCTAATAAATACAATATAGAAATGGCCTGGCCAGTTTTCACTGAGTGGAAACACCTAAACTATATACGCCAAAATTGTAACCTTGCACCATTTGTGGAATCACAAATGATGATTCCTCATCAGTCTTCTTCATCCTGCAGATAAATGATATGTGGCCGGAACAAGAAGGTAGCCGTAAGAAAAGCTAGTGTGTCACCAACTATTAAATAAGATGTTTATGTAAATACACAGATGTTTCTACAAATGTTAATGTGCATCTCGATAGTTACATTATGTGTATGATTTTCAAGCATCAGCAACACCAAGATGTAGACTCTTGCTTGCCTCCTGAAAACCACTGGAATTGCTTCCTCTTTGGGGAGTCCAATGTCAGAGGTCTATGTCTGCCTTGCCTCTGGCTCACTGCACTGACCTCTGCTGCTAAGCTGCTGCCGTGTTCCTGATGAGCTGTGATCCAGGCGCCATGGTGAATGTGATGCTCTGTCTGGGTCACGTCCATCTGTGCTGTTAGCTCCTCCAGGTAGGTCAGAGCAAACTGAGGATAAGCCTGTGGGAAAGGGCAGGGGGGAAATGTGGTGCCAGCCTTGTAAGCAAAAACCAAGAATCTGTACAGCTAGAATGATGGCAGTATAAATTAGATTAATAGTTAAAAGGAGCGGCTACTGAACTGTGCACTTCATTATCCATTTCAGACCAAAATCAAGGCAAATAACTTTAACATTGTGACTTCTAATTAGTTGTTTGATTTGACCAAGTTTAACTTGACTGCTAATCTTTACTCTTAGATGAAACTATCAAAGCCATGTTACTTATTAGTAATAGTGTTTATTGACTTATTTCTACATAAAGGGTATTAGTGTAAAGACACTGCACATATGTAATATGCACTTTCTGTATTGTTTGAGAATATTCAATTCTGTTCCAGAAGACAAGAAAGCCACCAATACGGTGAATGAAATTCATTAGCTGCATTAAACACAGATAAGTAAATTAATTAGTAACCTGAGGAGTGTCAGCCAGAAAGCAAGTAGAGTGTGTATATATATGAACACAGAGAGGGGCAGAAGGGTCAACAGACACTTAATAGTTATAATTTACTGGAGAACAAAGCAACAAGTATTTACGTGACACTGAACATCAATGAAGCACATGGATGGCACATACAGAGAACGTGCCATCTGTACGTGATCACCCGTTGCTGACTCTCATTTTGGATCCCCTTCTGGATGAAACCCATGGCTGCCCATCCGGCTAAGGGGGAACCCGGTGTCCTACTGGCCAAGTCAAGCAGCCCTCTCCCGGAGCAAGTGTGTGCCATGGCCTCAGGCACTTTTGTCTGTTAGGCCCCCTTGCTCTGATTTCAGCCCTGGTCCTTGCAACCACCTCACTGGGAGGGAAGGGAGGTACACTGTGGACAGAGAATGTGTGGGTGCTGCAGAGACTGGGTAATGTGCCCTTCGGTCCACTTGCACCTTCAGGAGGTTAACCTGGCCCATCTCTCTCTCCACACATTTTTCTTTGTGTTTTAAATCTACTTAGTACATTTGATTTGAGCTTTTAAATTTCGTTTATGCACCTTTTTGCTCCATGAGCTCTAAGATAGCTTATCTAGGAGCATATTTGGAGACCTACCATTGCATCAAAGTAATTTCCCACATGACAATACATTTATGTTTTCATCTTTGCAACAGCCTTTTGAAATAAGTATTATTATTGTGTCCATTTTAAAGACAAACATTACACCAGACTCAGGGAGGTTAAGCAACTTGCTTGATATCATCTGCTTGATTACTAGGACCTAAGTCTAGACATACAGGCTCAAGTATGAAATAAACTTCTTTACTGAGTGTAGAACTTAAGTTCTAACAAAAAATAGGAGGTGGTATCCAGTGAGTAAGTAAAGGGCACTAAGGTACTTATAATGTCTGGGAAAACAGAGATATTGAGTAATTAAACTTGGTTAAAAAATGTATAAATGTGCATGTTAAAGTTGTAAGGGACTACAAAACCTTAAATGCACGTTACTGTACGAAAAAAGCCACCCTGAAAAAGCTCTATGTTGTACGATGCCAATTGTATGACATTTTGGAAAAAGGCAAAACTCTGGACACAGTAGAAAAGATCAGTGGTTGCTAGGGGCTAGGAGGGACGAATGGGGGGAGCACAGAGGATTTTTCGGGCAATGAAACTATTCTGTGTGACACTATAATGATAGATACATGTCATTATACACTCATCCAAATCCCTAGAAGGTACAACATCAAGAGTAAACACTACGGTAAAGTATGGACTTTGGGTAATGATGTGTCAATACGGGTTCATCATCTGTAACAAATGAAACACTAAAGTGCAGGATGTTCATAGTGGGGGAGGTTGTACATGTGTGGGAATGTGGATTATATGAGAACTCAGTATTTTCTGCTCAGTGTTGCTATAAACTTAAACCTACTCTAAAAAGTGAAGCCTATTTTTAAAAACGTAAGGAACCCCACTAGAAGTAGAAATTGGAAAAAAGACAAATTACACTATATCAAAATTTAGGACTTTTGTGCCACAGACAATGCCACCTGGAAACTAAAAAGACAGCCCAGAGAACGGGAGAAGATATTTGCAAATCATATGTCTGATCAAGGGATAGGCATCTCAGCTATATAAAGAACTCTTACAACACAATATAAAAAGACAAGGACTTCCGCCAAGATGGAGGCATAGGTGGAAACACTGTGCCTTCTCCCACAACCAAGTTTGAATACAACAAAGGTTTATAGTAAACAAAGATGCAGCCAAAGAACAGAAAACTGAACTATATGGAAGTCAGACAGCAACAAACAGTTCAACCAGGACCGGTAAGAGGGGTAGAGCCAGCAGCGGAACAGGGTCGGGCAGGAAAGATCCCCAACCCCAGGCACCCAGGCACCCAGGCACCCGGGGTAGCGACCGGCGGACCCAGTGAGGGCTCCGGACTGCGGGAGTGAGCAGTGAGACGGACCGCACATCCCCCAGCAATGAACCCAGCAGCGGCTGACCTCAGTCACACATTCTCGAGCAGTGGGATGAATCTCAAGGCCCATTCGCACGCAGTGGGACAAATCGAGTGGCCCGGTGGCGGCAGGAGGCAGCAAAGGGTGCCCGCCATTGCTTTCCTTTGGCCCCGTGCCCACATACAGCGTCACTACCTAGCAACTGAGTGGCCCCGCCCTGGTGAACACCTAGGGCTCCGCTCCTCATACGTAACAGGTACAACAGTCCAAAATATGGCTCAAGAAGAACTCAAAGCCCCAGAGCCGATAACTCTAAGCAACCAAGAAATAGCGAACCTCTCAGATGCACAATTCAAGACACTGTTTATCAGGATGCTCACAGAACTGGTTGATTTTAGCCACAAATTAGAGGAACATATGAAGGCTAAAATAATTGAAATGAAGGGAAATGCACAGGAAACCAATAGTGATGGAAAGGAAACTGGGACTCAAATCAAGGGGACAGACCAGAAGGAAGAAAGGAATGACCAAACAGGAAAAAGTGAAGTTACAAGAATTCAAAAAAATGAGGAGAGGCTTAGGAACCTCCAGGACACCTTTAAACGTTCCAACATCCGAATTATAGGGGTACCAGAAGGGGGAAAGAAACAGCCACAAGTGGAAAACTTATTTGAACAAATAATAAAGGAGAACTTCCCCAGTCTGGCAAAGGAAATAGACTTCCAGGAAATCCAGGAAGCTCAGAGAGTGCCAAAGAAGTTGGACCCAAGAAGGAACACACTAAGGCACATCATAATTACATTAGCCAAGATTAAATGAAGGAGAGAATCCTAGAAGCAGCAAGAGATAAGGGGACAGTCACCTACAAAGGAGTTCTCATCAGACTATCAGCTGATTTCTGAAAAGAGACCTTACAGGCAAGAAGGAGCTGGAAGGAAGTATTCCAAGTCATGAAATCCAAAAACCTACATCCAAGACTGCTCTATCCAGCAAAGCTTTCATTTAGAATGGAAGGGCAGATAAAGTACTTCTCAGATAAGATCAAATTCAAGGAGTTCATCACCAAGCCCTTATTATATGAAATGTTAAATGGACTTATCTAAGAAAAAGAAGATGAAAAAATATGAACAGTGAAAGGACAGCAAACTCACAGTTACTAACAACCACACCTAAAACAGGCAAACCAAGAGGACAGCTAGATCAGGAGTGGAACCATAGAAATGATGATCACATGGAGGGTTAGCAACAGGGGAGTGGGAGGAGGAGAAGGGGGGAGAATATACAGAAAATAAGTAGCATAGATGGTAGGTAAAAAATAGATAGGGGGAAGGGCAAGAATAGTAGGGGAAATATAGAATCTAAAGAACCTGAGACACGTGGTCATAAACCAAAGGGGGGAAGGGTGGGGGAGGGGTGTGCAGGGTGGAGGGGAATGAAGGGGGGGAATAGAACAATTGTAATGGTATAAGCAATAAAGTATATTTTAAAAAATAAAAAGAAAAGAAAAAACACAATAACTCAATTTAAAAATAAGCAAAGGATCTTACATGTTCAACATCATTACTCATTAGCCAAATATTGCAAATCAAAATCTCAGTGAGATGCCACTTCACTGACGAGGATAGCTGTGATCAAAAGACAAAGAGTAACAAGAGTGGATAAGGTTGTGGAGAAACGGGAGCCCTCGTATGTTGATGGTAAGAATATAAAGTGGTGTAACTGCATCGAAAAACAGTTTGGCCAGTCCTTAAAATGTTAAACACGGAGTTATCATATGACCCAGGAATTCCGCTCTGAGTTATATACCAATGAGAAATGAAAACATACATCCACAAACTTCTTCTATACCAATATTCATAGCATCATTATTCCCAATAGCCAAACTAGTGGAAGCAAACAAAATGCCTATTTACTGATAAATAGATAAAGTGTGATATTTCTATGCAATGGAATATTATCTGACGATAAAAATAAATTATTCATGCATAGTACAATGTGAATGAGCTTGGGCAACATTATGCTAAGTGGAAGAAATCAGTTATAGAAAACCACATGTTATATGATTACATTTATATTAAATGTCCAGCATAGGTACATCTACAGAGATGAATAGGGCTGCAGTGGGAATAGAAAGAATGGAGGAAATAAGTGTGCAGCACAAGGTATCTTTTAGGGAAAACAAAAATGTTTTAAAATTAGATGATATGATGAAAGTGCAACCCTGTGAACATGCTGAAAAACACTAAACAGTGCACTTCAAGTGGGTGAATTACACAGGCAAAGCCAATAGGTGAGGGCAGGAGCAGCAAGTCTCCCAGCTCCGCCGAGCCTCAGACGGCAGCCCCCATCCATCCCTTGACTGCAGCCCCATGAGAGACTCTGAGCTAGAGCGGCCCAGCTCTCAACCCCCGGATTCCCAGGCCACAGACACTGAGATGACAAGTATTTGTTGTTGTAAGTTACTGTGCTTGGGAGTAATGTGCAACCCAGCAATAAATAAAGTGCAAGTAGAGAACAGGAAATGAGTATGTTTTCTCACCATCTTCATGAACATTGGATATTGCTAACGTTATATCTCCCATAATTAATAAGGGGGAAATGCTATCTGATTGTTTTATATTTGTTTAGATTCTACTGAGGCAGAACTCTTAAGCTTGTTCCATGACAGTTTGCATTCAATGTTATTTTGTATTAGTATTGGGTGCACGGCAGAGTGGTCAGACAATCATATACTTGACAAAGTGACGCCCCCGATCCCTCCAGTACACACCCGGCACCACACAGAGTTATTACAATGTTACTGACTACATTCCCTCTCTGTAATTTACATCTCCACCACTATTTTATGACTACTAATTTATACTTCTTAATGCCTTCACTTTCTCACCTGCCCCTCAAATCCCTCCCATCTGGCAACTTTCAGTCTGTTTTTTGTATCTAAGAGTCTGTTTCTATTTTGTTTGTTTGCTTATTTTGTTTTATAGATTCTACATAAAAGTAAAATCATATTGTATTTTTTCTTTGTCTGACTTACTCCACTTAGCATAATACGCTTGAGGTCCATCCATACTGTCATAATGGTATTAAGATTTCATTCTTTTTTACAGTCAACTTATATTCCATTGTATATATGTAACACCACTTTTTTTGTGTACTTGTATATTGATGGGCACTTGGGCTGCTTCCGTATCTTGGATATTGTAAATAATGCTGCCATGAACATGGGGGTGCATATAGTTTTCGGATTAGTGTGTTGGGTTTCTTTGGATATGTACCCAGACATGGAATCACTGAGTCATAATGCTGTTCCATTTTTAACATTTTGAGGAATCTCCATACTGTTTTCCAAACTGGCTGCACCAACCTGCATTCCCACCAACAGTGCACAGGGGTCCCCTTTTCTTGCCCACCCTTATTTGTTGATTTGTTGATGCCAGCCATTCTGACAGGTGTGAGGTGATACCTCACCGTGGTTTTAATTTGCATTTCTCTGATGATTTGTGACATGGACCAACTTCCCATCTGTCTACTGGCCATCTTCCTCATTGAAGAATTGTATATTCAGGTTCTCTACCCACATTTTAATTTTGTATTTCAGTGTTGAGTTGTATGAGTTATTTACAAATTTTGGTTATTAACCCCTTATCAGATATGCCACTGGTAATTATCTCTTCCTATTCAGTGGGGTGTCTTTCTGTTTTGTTGATGATTTCTTTTGCTGTGCAAAATCTTTTTAGTTTAATGTAGTCACATTTATCTATTTTTTTCTTTTGTTTCCCTTGCCTGCAAAGATATGTCCAAAAATACAAGCTAAGAGAAATGTCAAAGATTTTACTGCCTATGCTTTCTTCTAAAAAAGTTTTACAGTTTCAAGTCTTACATTTAAGTCTTTAATCCATTTTGAATTTATTCTTTGATATGGTGGAAGAAAGTGGTCTACTTTCATCTTTTTGTACGCATCCGTTCCAATTTTCCCAGCATCGTTTATTGAATAGACTGTCTCTTACCTAGGCTGAACTTCTTAATTTTGCCTTGGCTACTTTAATTTTTCTGTAGGTTTGCAGGCCAGCACTCAACCCACTGAGTCACACCAGCCAGGACTTTTAACTTTCCTTCTGTCCTGTATTTCCTTTTTATGTCCTCTGTGTCCTTTTCTATTGAAGTGTTTATCCTTTTCTATTAATATATGAGTCTTATTGTATGTTAAGTATTGTTCCATTCTCTGACATTTATATTTCGAAGCTCCCCCCTATTTGCCATAGTTCCCTACTTATTTTTGTTAGGCTGTTTTAGATTTAGAAGCTTTAACATTTTTTATATACTCAAAGCCATTAGTATCTCTCTGTATAGATTCTATCTTTGTTTATAAACTCGTAACGATACCTACTCACCGCTGTGGGTTAGGTGCTTTAACCCATGCTTTATTTCCTAGATATTTTATGGGATCAATGTTTAAATTGAAATATTTAATTTAGCTGAAACTGGTGGTTTGTATAAAGGAAGTAATCTATCTTTTTGCAAATTAATAGAAGGAGAGTTAACATTAAATACAAATTTAAAAAACCTTATCCAAGTAAAAAAATAACAAAATGCAATACTGTATTTAAATTTGTTCATTATTATCATTAATAGTTACAAATTATGAATTAGCTAGACTCAATATGCCAGAATCTGTTGATCGGCCAGATTCTGTGCAAAATACTCAAAGGGCTGGTATGAATATCTCTACTTTGCAGACAAAGAATGTGAAGCTTAAAAAGGTTAAATGACCTGCCTAAAGCCACACAGCTAATAAGTGGTAGGGCCGAGATTAGTAATTAATATCCTGAAGCAGTAATCCTGTCTTTTTAAAAAATGAGTGGAATGAGCTCCATTTATGATCCAGCTGCAAATAATTATCAAATTATCCTCCATTTTAGCCTTAACTAAATTGATATAGTTTTGGATATGACTAAATTTAGATCTAATTAAAATTTTGAAACCTCTATAAGAACGAAATGCCTCATTCAAAAATAGTTTTGCTCTGTGAATCTAGAATAACTGTAATATAAAAATCAGTGACTGTATTTGGGAATGTAAGACTAAAATTTTAGAATCAAAATTCCCTTTAAAATAGTATCTTTGAAACACAAAAGTATGCATTATTTGTTAGCTATCAATAATGCTATTAGGAATAATTCCAAAATTAAAAATGACAAGATAAGGAAACGTTAAAAAGCCAGTAGAGTAGAAGTGGATGTTTAGATACCTTAATTTTGAGAGAGAAAGGGGAGAAAATACACTAAAATCCTGGTCCTGCCCCTCTGTGTCTATGGGTGGGAAGGATGATACTTATATAGGTCAGAATTATGTTCTCAGGTGATAGGAGTCAGCTCTGTTCAGGCACGTCTCAGAATGAATTCTTCATGTACAGGCACAGGCTAAAGAGTGGGAGAGATATTTGGGTATGGGCTCAAAATTCTACCTTTCACTTTTACCAAGAAATAAAAGCTTTGGTCTTTCTGTGATTCTCTTTCTACCAGCCTAGAGCCTCACTCTGGTTCAGGAAGATAGTGAAGTCAGAAAGAGGATAAAGGAAAAAAGCTGGGGTGAATCTCAGAATAAATTTAGAAAAATGAAATTTAAAAATGGTTTGACATTTGATGGCTGTCAGATTCCCTGGTTTAGAACAGAGCTAAAAGTACATAGTCCTTGTTGAATTAATGAAGAGGGTTGGGATTTTAGCTAGTGGGCCAACAAACAATTACTCAGGGAAATGCTGTTATGTTAATTTAAATTTCTAAACTGCATCAAACTCTCTACATGTCTCCAATGCTGCAGGTTGTCACGGAATACCCAGTGAACTATGTGCTAGGTTGGCTGAAAAGCCCATGTGTTTTTTTCTGCAAAATAAAAGATATTTTTCACTTTTACCAATAACTTTATTGATTTGGCTATTTTGAGTATGTTGGTTATCTCCCACATGGTATAACACTGATTGTTCTCAATTAATGTCTCGATTTGACCGCTATAACTTCCACTGGTCTACCCAACTGTGGAGCATCCTACAGTGAGAAATCTCCAGCACAAAACCTCACAAACCACTGCTGACATATTCGATCAGTCACGGCACCTTCTCCACACACTGCACAAATCTTTTTTTTGTTTTTTGTTTTTTGTGTGTTTCAGTTGCATTTTTAACCTTTCTGAAAATAAGAAAATGCTGAGTATTTTCTTCCATCTTCAATATTCAAATGACTACACAAAAATTAACCAATTTTGATAAGTTTTTAAAAAATGTAAGCTGATAGACAACTGTTAGAGTGCAGTCAAACAAAACAGTTTCCAATGAAGTTAAAGACAACTAAGCGCTCCTAGAGCCATCTCACAGACAAATACCGAACAAACGTCTTGGCCAACCCAATAATTCTACCACACCAGTCAGGGTCTAGTAAGGAGACAGAAACCACGTAGTGATTTGAACAGGGCAAATTTAATACAAACAGTAACAGAGAATTCGACTGGCAGGCTTTGGCTAGCAAGAGTCAAAGAGAACAGTAGAGAATATACGAACAGCAGACGGAGGGTGCAGCCAGTTACTCTTAGGCCTGAGAGTGGCCGAGGAGGAGGCAAGGCTGAGATCCCGACCACAGGAAGAGGGCACAGCTGTGGCTGACAGGATGTCGGAGAAGTCCCTCAGGCAGCGCACTAGCAGGATTCACAGTCAATCTGCCTTCAGAGCACCAAGGGCAGCCAATTATGGAGGGACCTAATTGGTAGTACTCCACTAAGAAGCTACCCAAGAGAAATATGCTCAATGAAACCATTCACAGAAAGGGGCAGTACTGTGTTGTGAAGCTGTTCAAGGCGGGTGCCAGGCAATAAGTAGCACATCTGAGGGACACTATATTGATACCTGGCATGCTGTGCGTTGTACATTGATTCATGTAGCCCCCACAGCCCTGGTACCTATGAAAGTGACTGTGGGGGCCCGCCAGGCCATAATGGGACCAAGGACAGAGTTCTCCACTGTGAGAATGGTGGATGAACTTGGTTTCTGGTCCCTGGAGCCAGCGGGTACCTTGACACTTTCCTAACCTTCTAGTTCCCAGCCTTGAAAGACACAACAAGATCCTGGCGCAGGTGTCATGTTCCCAGATGGTTATGAGAACTTCTTGCCCTTTTGATAGCTTAAGGGAGTGCACGAACTTTGAAAAACAACATTGTTTCTAGTTCCCTGCAGTCTTGCTTTAGGCATTAGCAGTTTGTATATAAGACAGCTGTTCCTTGAATAAATTTGCCATTTTGCCAGCAGAGCTTATGGTCCTCTCCATTTTTTAAGTCCCTCGCCTCACCTCGTGACCACGCTTGCTGCAGCGGGCTGTGGCAGGTGACATTATTTGGAAATAAAGTCTCTGTAAAGGTAATCAAATTAATATTAGACCCTTAGGTGGGCCCCTGATCCAATATAACATTTATGAGCAGAAGGAAATTTGGACAGACACGCACAGAGAATGCCATGTGAAGACAGAGACGAAGGGAGGTGGCCATGCGACGATGGCAGTGAAGACTGGAGTTATGCTGCCACAAGTCAAGGACTGCCTGGGCTAACAAAAGATGGGCGAGACCGGGAAGAACGCTCTGTGAAAGGGTTCGGATGGAACAACGCACTGCTAACACCTTGATCTCAGACTTCAGCCTCCAGGACCGTGTGAGAGAATACATTTCTGCGGTTCTGAGGTACCCAGTTTGTGGTACTTGTTACAGGAGCCCTGAAATATTAACACACCATGTGCTGCACTTTCCCTCATCTACATAACTTAGCATTTCGGAGATCATGGTGGTAGGATCAACTACTAACAGATATCTAATATGATTAATTTAATATTTGCTTTTCTTAACCACCAGTGGTTGATACTTAAAGGTTGATCCACATTCCACTTAGATTGGGAACCAGAGAACTCGAAGGCAATCTTGAGAACTCCAGGCCAGTCTCCTCATTTTTTAAAGCAAACTTTTATGTAAATATACTATGCATACAGAAGAGTATAGAAACCACAAGCATACAATTCCACCCATTTTCCATACCGTGAACACCTGTTTAAGCACCTGGGTCAAAAAAGGGACCTCACGACACACCTGGCACCCTCCTCCAGCCCCTCTCAGTCACTAACTTCCTTCGGCTACGGCCACTCCTGACTTCTAACACGATAGTTTGTTGCTCTGCCTAGCGTTAAAGTTTAAATTACCGCAATCATATAGTGTGCATTCTCCTACACCTGGTTTATTTTTTTCACCATTGTGTCACTGAGATTCAGTGTTACAGTAATTACAGTTTGTTCACTGCCATTGCTATCATCCCCCAGGGTCAGACCATTATGGCTCATGAGCGAAGTTGGATCAACCACCTACATGTGAAAAGAAAGTTTTCTTGAAACCCAGGCATACCACTCATTTACACATTGTCTATGGCTGTTATGCTACAAAGGCCGAGTTGAGAAGTTGGGACAGAGGTCATGTGGTTCACAAAGGCTCAGATATTTAGTATCTGGTCTTTTACAGAAGCTTTCCAACTCTACTATATCCCATGGAATATGTACGATACAATGTATGCGTCCATTCCACCGCTGGTTACAGGGGATAAGTACTGGGGGATAAGTGTTATCTCCCACTGAGGATACCTCAATCAGGACTTGCTATAAACATTTCAGTAAATGCAAGTACTTCAGTTTAGCAGTAAACTAGGAGGGGGTTTGCTGGGCTACATGGACAACCTCAACTTTAGTGGATGTTGCCAGTTCTCCAAAGAGTCAATTTTCTACAGTCTCATTCACTGTGATGGATAAGAAAACTGACTCAGATATCGAAACAGTATCTGTAGTCCCATGCTCATTGCAGCGTTGCTCGCAATAGCCAAGATATGGAAACCACCTAAGTGTCCAAGTGTCCATCAATGGGTAAATGGGTAGGCAGGAGGCAGTATGTGTTTTATTCATATTTATACATGCGCACACACACACACACACACACACACACACTGGAACATTAATGAGTTATGAGAAAGAAGGCCTGCCATTTTTGACACCATGGATGGACCTAGAGGGCATTATGCAAAGTGAGACAAGTCGGACAAAGAGACAAGTACTGCATGATCTCACTATATGTGGAATCTAAGGAAGCCAAACTTCTAGAAACAGAGAAGTCTGGTGGTGACCAGGAGGGTGGGGGAACTGAGGAGCAAACTTACAACTAGGAGGTAGAAATAAGTTCTAGAAATCTGATGCACAACATAGTTATTATAGTCAACAACAATATATTATAAACTTCAATGCTGTTAGGACAGCTTCGTCTTAATTGTATACAAAAAGAAGTAATAATGTGACAAGATAGAGAAGTATTAGCTAATGCCATGCTGATAATCATATTGCAAGACATACGTCTAACAAATCAATACACTGTATACCTTTAACTTATACAATGGTATATGTCAATTATATCTCAAGAAAAATAATGAATTAAACTAAATATTAAGATAAAACAAAGAAAGAAAACTAATGACCTGAAATGCTGGGTTGTTCCTAGCAATAAATTGTGGAAAATTATCTTCAGCTTTGGCAAACTAGTGTTTTAAAGTCAAACAAAACCTCAAAGGAAACTACTGGGTTAAATTAAATTCCATTCTAAACTTCTGAGAACAGAGTTAAATCATTTGTGCACAAAAGGCATACCTTGCTCTCAACAATAGACAGTGCATTCTATACAAAACTGGGAACAGAAAAAAGCTGGAATAAAAGCCGTGGCTTATAAAGTCCTTACCTTAGAATAAATACAGCTGTCAGTTCCAAACACCCACTTCTGAAAATCATCTTCTTTATGCCTGTAATGAAAATGTAATTTAGAGATTGACACCTTTTCTTCACACTGAAATGTTTCATAGGTTTCACATAAAAGCATCATATTCCCCGTCGCCTGGCAGGAGGACTGCCCACACTCTACTATCCTGCCATCACCGCTGCCACCTCAGTAGCTACCACCTTCCACAAGAGAACCAGTTCCTTCCGTACCCAAAGTGCTGTGGTGTGTGTGTGGGGGGGATGTGTGTGTGGGTGTGTGTGTGTGGGGGGGGGGAATTCTATTAGAGAATAGAATCACTAGGAATATTAACAAATTTCTACCCCCAGAAAAGATCCTCGCTGAGACAGAAAGGGGTTTAATTGAGTACAAGGGTTAAGACAAAGGGATGGAAAAAGATACCATGGAAAATTAGAAACTTCAGGCATCCACTTCAGAAATAGCAGAAAATTTCATTAACAGACATCTCATTTTCTGAGCTAAGCCTAAGAAAGAAAAACTTAAATGTGCTGAAGTTAATCATGCCTAAATTAACTAATCAGGTTTTTGTTAATATTTAGAAACCTTACAAAAGTAAGACAAATGAATTAAATTAAGTGCAATGGGATGTTAAACAAGACTTTTCCTACTGCCTCTGAGTTTTGACAGAGATAACGGTGGTTGACAGTAAGAATGCCAGGTAACGCTCTCTTCCAAAGCAAGGGGCTCTATGGTCTGGCCCTGTGATCTGCATGGAAAGGCACCATCCGGAACCGTTTCAGTGGGTATCGCCCTTTTACCCACAGCCAGGGAACGTGAGAAAATGTGAAGAACGCTTGGGCCAGCTCAGATTTTGATTCAGAAGGTCTGGACCCCCAGACCTTCCACAGAAATAAGAAAGGCAAATGACTGCGATGATAAGAACTCTGGGGAATTTGGATGTGTGTAGACCATGGACCAGACTTTGGGAAACACTGAAATAGAATGATGAGAGTGGGTGAGGAAGAAAGAGCTACATACATAAAATATTACAAAAGAGGAACTGGTTTGGTGATTGACTGGGGTGGAGGTTAGAGAGAACAGACGATGTTAATTCTCAGATGTCAAACTGGGGTAAAAAGATAACACGATTTAAAAGATAACTTGACCAAGTGGATGATTTTCAGTCTCTCCGACTACCTGGTGACGTGCTGTCTGTCTCTCTTCCTATCTCTGCACCTAGCACGACATAGACACACTTGCTTGTTGTGTTCAATGGTGTCTTAAAAGAAGTGTTTCACCTGGTCTAAATTCATGTTGGCCAATTACCACTCTATTTCCAGCAAGACCTAAGTGGGGGCGGGGAAAGTAGACACAAAAAAACATACTGGAAGATTAACACTGAAATGAGAAAAACAGTGAAGGCTACTGGACAGGTAATGGAAATGAGTAAGGCAGGCTAGAGCTGGTGGGAGGGTGGGTACGGGGAATGGCGGGGAGTAGAGCAACCTGGAGGGTATGTGTTCTGTCTGCAGGGGAGACGCAGCCCTGCCTAATGGGGGTCATGAGAGAATGAAAGTCTGGTGCAGCCCATTCCTCTGATTTTTTCAAGAAAAAAAACCCCAGAAATCTGTATTTTTTGGTGAGAAATCTCCCTTTACAACTAATTCAAAAGACATAACAATGTGCAGGCCTGCCAACATCTATGCATTTACGATATTTAGTCTAATTTAACCTCGGTCTGTGGACAGATGTGTGTGTGCGTTACTTTTAATTAGTTTATACATCTGACACTAAAGACCAGATCTTACATTCTTGAAAAATCAAGCAAAACTGAGATTTAATGATGGCCTAAAGGAGAAATTTAGTTCTCTGGTTTGTCTATAAGATAACCAAAAAATGTCTGGGAGAAAAGGTTTTAAAGTTGATGATTTTTAGAATTGTTATGATTTTCAGATTACTTGGTAAGGACGTTGTTCTGCCTTTCATCCACTCACAGTCAGATGCATATCACAGAAAAAAATTCTAAAAAGACAAATGCGTGCACACAGTTGCTGTACCGAATGAGAATAAGATGAGGGGCATTAAGTGAGATACAGCTGAACTAATGAGGCATCATATGTTTACGATATTCTTTGTAAGTTGTCAGGGTGGTACTTTAAGTGCTAGTTCTATTATTTTTAGCATATAAAAGGCTATGTCTGGATTCACAGCATTTGTTAAAAGTATATTGTACTACTAGAGGAGAAGAGAAAAAAATTGTCTCGGGAACTTGCTGCCACATGAGGACATCTATTATTATTTATAATGAAACATGATTATGTTAAAAAACAAGTCATACAGGCACTTCAGAAACTCTGGACAGAGGTACATAAGTCCTGGTCTTCGTTGCTTTTTAAACAGCAAAATGTAACTTCACAGTTAATGAGAACCTCTAGTATTCCAAATTTTCTGCTATTTTGCCTCTCTTTTACAGGTTTTGTTTCTCAGAAAAAGGCAAGTTGCTTTCATACAGAGGCAAATGATCCTCATTTGCATAGGGATCCTGCCTGTCTCCTGCCCATTTCTCCCACTCTCCCTCTTTCCTTCCTTTATAAAGTAAACCACAACCTTTCCTGTCAATACACATTTGTCAAGTAAAACTACATTTTTACTTTTCTAAATTATCTCTTTCCTTGCCCACACTCTGTTCTCTACCAGAACAGCAAGTGTGAGGCTTCAGACCCACCCGAGGCTATGATAATCCAGGCCAGAGCAGGACATACAGGTCAGTGGGCTAAGAAAGACCACATCAACACTAGTTTTAGTGCGCAGTCAGCCCAGGGAGAGCCCTTGGCGTGGAGAGCGCGTGCTTCAAGTGCTACATAAACCAGTTCACCCCCTGCCCCTTTGAACTACACCACTGACCAACTCTCCCACTGAGTGGTCTCCCCTCACCATGCCCTCTCAGGAAACCACGCCGTCTCTCCTTACCCATCAATGCGATTTTTTTGTTTTCTTTTTTTAGTTAGTTTGGTTTTTTTTTGTTCTTTTTAAAAACAACTACTGAGAAATAACTGACATACAACTATCAGATACTGTATATCAATAGGCATATATTTAAAATGCAAAATTTGAAAAGTTTTGAAACATGTATATACCTGCTAACGCATCATAGCAGTCATGATAATGAACACATCCATACTCATCACCCCCCAAAATCACCCCAAAGTTTCCTTGTGCCCCTTTGCAGCCCCTCCCTTTCACGCCTCCCCACCATTTTATCTCCAAGCAAGTACTGATCACCTTTCTAGATTAGTTAGCATTTTCTAAAGTTCTATATAAATGGGATAAGCAATATATACTCTTTTTGGGGGTTGCTTCTTTCCCTAAGTATATGAGTGATTACTTTGAGATTCATCCATAACTGTTGCGCATATCAAGAGTTTATTCTTTTTTATTGCTGAGCAGTATGTTACAATATAGATATACCATAATTTATTTACTACCTATTCACCTGTGGATGGACATTTGGGGGGTTGTTTTCAGTTTTTACTTTTGGCTTCATAAATAAAGCTGCTGTGAATATGTGTGTTGAAGTCTTCGTAAGGACATGTGCTTTCATTTCTCTTATGCAAATTCCCAGGAGGCGAATGGCTAGGTACGTAGGTAGACACATGTTTCAAATTTTAGAAAAGTACGAACTGTTTCCAAAGTGACCGAACCATTTTATATTCCTACCAACTAAGTACGAGCGTTCCAGTTGCTGCGCACCCTCCCCCACATTTGGTATGGCCAGTCTTTTAACCAGTAGACCTCATACTGCTAATGTGGTGGTAGTTCATTGTGGGTTTATATTGCATTACCCTAGTGATGAGTGATGTTGCACACCTTTTCCTAGGTATGCCTCCCTTGTTCAAGTACCTGTCCAAATAATTTACCTGCCCACGTTCTCTTGAGCTGCTTGTGAATTTGGCAGATATATGTTATTTGCAAATATTTTCTCCTTACGTGTAGCCTGTCTTGTCATTCCTTGACAATGTCTTTCAGAGTAGAATTTCTTAATTCTAATGAAGTCCAATTCATCAATTTATATTTTAGTGGATATAAAAAGTTTTGTTTAACATAAGATCATATGTATTTTTTCCTTTGTTTTCATCTAAAATTTTTACAGTTTTAGATTTTACATTTCAGCCTATGATTTATTTTGAGTTAACTACTCCCTATGGTATGAGGTATAAATCAAAGCTTGTTTTTATTTTTGCATGTTAATATTCCAGTTCTTCCATCACCATTTATTGTAAAAAAAAATCATTTCTCCACCAAATCTCCTTGACTTATGTCGAAATCAATTGGCCGTGTATATGTATGTCTGTTGCTGGATGCTCTGCTCTGTTTCATTAATCTACTGTCCACTGTGGTGCCAAGAGCACGCCATTTTATCACTGTGACCTTACAATAAGCCTTGTCAGGTAAAACAGGCCTTCCAACCTTGCTGTTTTGGAAAATTGTTTTGATATTCTAATTAGATCTTTATCTTTCTACATAAATATAAAAATCAGCTTGATAATTTCTATAAAGAGAGTATAGAGTATAGTGGGGTTTTAATTGAGACTGCATTAAATCTATAGACCAATTTGAGAACAGCCACCACAACAATATTGAGACTTCCAATTCAAGAACACACTATATACCTGCATTTATTTAGGTCTTCTTAAATTTCACTCTGCAATGTTCTGTAGTTTTCAGTGCACATGCTTGCAACACATTTTGTTTGATTTATCCTTAAGTATGTCACACTTTTGAGGTTATTGTAAATGGTATTTTTAAATTTCAATGCTCAACTGTGTGTTGCTAGAATATAGAAATGTATCTAATACAGGTGTATAAATCTCAAGCTTTCAAACTTCCTAAACTCATTTATTAGTTCTGGAACCTTTTTAGATTATATAGCATTTTCTGTATAGAAAATCATGTCATTTGAAAATACAGACAGTTTCACTGCTTTAATTCCTACCTAGATGCCTTTTCTTTTCTTTTCCTTCCTATAGTGGCCAAACGTTTCCATGAAGTTCTGGGTAGGTGTGGTCAGTGTGGACAACCTTGCCTTCTCCCTGGCCTCAGGAAGGAGGCATTTGGTCTTTCACCTTTAAGTATGTTAGCTGTTCATGTTTCATACATGCCCTTTGTCATACAAACAGAGTTCCCTTCTACTCAGTTTTCTGAGAGCTTTCATTAGGGATCAATATATTGACCTTTGTTGAATGCTTTTTCTATATCTATTTGGATATCCATACATTTTTTTTCCTTTTTAGCCTGCCAATATGGTGACTTACATTGATTAATTTTCAAATATTAAACCAATTTTGCTTGCCTGGTCATGTGATATATTATCTTTTTTAATAATTGTTATATTGAATTAGCTAAAATTTTTAAAGAACTTTTGCATTTATGTTCATTCAGGATATTGGTCTATTTTTTATTTTCTTGTAACGTCTTTGGGTTTTGTCATCAGAAGTAATTCTGGTCTCATAGAAAGGGTTTCGTGGTATTTCCTCTCCTGTTATTTGGACAAGATTGTGTAGAATTGCTATTATTTTCTCCTAAAATGTTTGGTAGAGCTCCTTATGAAGCAAGTAAAACCATCTGTACCAGGAGTTTTCCTTGTGGGAAAGACTTAAATGAAAAATTGTTGGGAACCGCTCTACCTGGTTTCAGGAGTTGTAACTGCCCCCCACGGATAAGGCTGAGTGAAGGACCTCTGGACTGTGAGCCACTAAGGAGACAAAGCTTGTCTCTGGTAGCAAACGCTGCTTCTGCTTCATCCCCTGCCCCCAACGTTTGGTCGGTTAATCAGAGATGGGTAAGACACCTCAGAGGGAGAGCAACCTAAGCCAGACACAATCACTTGGGAGGCCCTCAAGGAAGGACTCGGGGGGCTGCAACAAAGAGAGTGATGGACCCTTGCTCCCGGCTATTCTGACATAGCCTGAGTTCTCATTTCTGTCTGGGAGAAGCACTTCCTGGCTCTAATCCACTTAAGCCCAAAAACCTAAGACTGGGAAGGCAGTGCATCCCTTTGCCAGCTAGAGCAGGTTCTGGGGTGATGGGCATAAGAAAGAGTTCACAAAGTTCTGTGAAGCCTGCTTTGCTAAGAGTGCTTTCATTCCCATGATAAGGGTCCAAGCAGGAAATGAGTATGTCTCAAAGTTTCTGCAACAGAAAAAGTTTACCCAATGGACACTGACTCAGACTAAGCCCTCAGATTTCTTTGAAATATTATCTACTATTTGATCCTTGCCACCTGTATTCCTGTGTATTACAACCCAATAAAAGCTATTGTAGAAGTTCTCGGCCCTTCTCCTGTGAGAGACTGACCACCTTTCCTCCCCAAGCAGATCATGTCTTGGCAGTATTATTTTCATCCGTGGTGGACGCAGGAACTTGCTGGTAAAGTTGCCCCCACAAAAAAATTAGTTTCTTTAAGAAATATAGTACAACTCAGGTTTCAAAGTTTTACATAGCCATTGCTAATTTCTGTCCTTTAAAGACTTGGTCCTTATCATCTACGCTGACAAATTTACTGGCACATACTTGTTCCAAATATTCGGTGATTATCCCTTTAGTAACTACATGATATCACCCTTCTCCTTTCTAATACTAGTAATTTGTGTCCTTTGTCTTTACTTCCTGGACCATGTGGCTAGAGGTTTCTTAAGTATTTTTTAATCTTTCTTAATAAAAAAAAAAGCTTTTGGTTTCAGTGGGTTTCTCTAGTTTCCTGATTTCTATGTCACTGATTTCCCTTCTAGCTTTTATTATTCCCTTTCCTCCCTTCATTCTGAGCTTGATTTGCTTTTCTTATTCTAGTTCCTTAAAATGGAACCTGAGGTCATTGATTTGATATCTTTTTTATTTTCTTATACAGGTATTTACATAAACGTCCCTCTGAGAACTTCTTTCGTGGCCTCTTACATTCACTTTCATTCACTCAAAATACTTGTTAATTTCTATTTCAATGTGTTCTTTGATCTGTGGGTTACAAATGTGTTATTCCATGTCCAAATGCATGGGCTGTTTCCAGAAAGCTTCATGCTATTGATTTCTAACTTAACTCCATTATTAGCAGAGAACGTATTTTATATGAATTCTGTTAACTATATTGAGACCTGTTCTATAATCAGAACATAGTATTAGTTTAATATGCTGTGCACTTGAAATGAATATGTCTTCTGCTGTTGTTGGGTGCATTAAGCTATGAACATCAATTAGTTAACTCTGTGATTCTCATCTTCTGTACTTTTACAGACTTATTACCACTTGATCTATTGATTATTGAAACAATACTGTTTTGCTGACTATAGCTGTAGATTTTTCTCTTTCTTCTTGTGGTTCTGTCAGCTATCTCTTCCTGTATTTTGCAGTTGTCTTATGAAGTGAACAAAGGTACAGGATTTTTATGTCTTCCAACGGGCTAACCACTATGAAATGATCTTCTTCACCCTGATGGTAAAACCAAAGTCTACTTTGTCTGATAATAATTCAGCCATTCAAGCGTTTTTTGTATTGGTATTGTCATTCTATAAATGACTTCCATGCATTTACTTTTAACCTATTTGTGTCCTCATATTTAAAGTGGGTTTTTATAAATTAGCATATAGATGGATCTTGCTTTTCTATCTAAGTTGGCATCTGACTTGTTTTATCTTCACCTGAGGACATGCTTATTAGAGGGGAAGGGACAGAGAGAGGGAGGGAGAGAAACCTCAATGTGAGAGGAAAACATCAATCGATTGCTTCTCATACATGACCCGACTAGGACCAAACCTGTGACCCAGGCATATGGTCTGGCCTGGAATCAAACCCCTGACCTTTCAGTTTCCAGGGTGATGCTCCAACCAACTCACCCACAATGGCCAGGGTCTGACATCTCACTTTTAAATGGGGTGTTTAGATCACTTATATTTAATGTAATTCTTGGTACAGTTGGTTGAAATCTACCATCTTGTTCTTTATTTTTTCTTTGTCCTATTTGGTGTTTTTCCCCTTTGCTTCTTTATCTGTCTTCTTTCGGATTAAATATTTTTATGATTTCACTTTATCGACATTTTTGATTTGTTACCATAACTCTTTGTTATGTTATATTAGTCGACGCTTTAGGGCCTATCATATACATCTTTAACCTGCCAGTCTACCTTCAATTGATGTCATTCCATTTGACAAATACGGTATCTTTCTTCCATATAATGTCTTTTCTCTTTATAAGCATTTAAGATTTTTCTCTTCATCACAACCTGTAGGCAATTTTATTAAGATATTGCTTGATTTCATTTATTCATGTTTGTTGTGCTTAGAATTTGTTGGATTTCATGGATCTGTAGGTTATAGTTCTCACAAGATTGGAAATACTTCAGATAGCAGTTCTTCCAATATTTTTCTGTTTCCTGCTTCTTCCCCTCAGAGACCTTAATTATTCAGAGATTAGGCCACATAAAGTTTCTCACATATCACTGATACTCTGTTCTTTTTTTTTTCAATTTTTTTTCTCCCTGGCTTTCACTGTGAATAGTTTCTACTGTTTTCTCTTCAAGTTCGTTAATATTTTCTTCTACAACGTGTAATCTGCCATTAGTCATCTATTTTTCATTTCCTACATTTTCATTTTCATCTCTAGAAATTTGATTTGAGACTTTTATATCTTCCATGTTTCTACTTACTACATTTACTCTTTTCTCTGGCTTCTTAAATACATGAAGTACAGTTATAACAACTGTTTTAATATCCCATTTGTGAATTCTATATCTATATAATTTCTAGGTCAGATATGATTGCTTGACTTTTCTCCTTATTATAACCACAGACTAAGTGAGCTGAAGCACCTGTGGCTCCATGCTCCAAGGTCTGGTCTTGTCACTATCATCACAAGTTGAACCTTGACATGTCTCCCATTTATAGCACAGGTCCTGCCCGGGAATCTCGTCGCCCACTCCGCATACAGCACCACGCCAAACTGGGGCTTGTCTTGGCTTTGTTTGTCTCTCTTGGGAACTGTGTGTTTAGGGTGCTACTAGCACTGGGTAGTTTATGTGCCATGAAGCTAATGCCTCCCTCTCCCTTCCGCTTGTGTTTCTCGATTAAGGTACCTCGCTCATCCACCGGGATACCTGCTACTATACTTGTCAGGCAATTGTGCGACTAGACTTTGACATATAGGCAGTGTAGTGTTGTTGCTAAGAGTAAGTTATAGAGCCTGACCGCTTGGGTTTGCATTCCTGCCCAACCACGTAGGAGGCATGACCTTGAGCCAATGGTAACTTCCCTATGCTGCAAGCTCCTCAACTGGGAAGATAATAATAATGCATACCTCATCAGGTTGTTGTGAGGATTAAATGTGAAAATATAACATAAACAAATTAGAATACTGTCAGGCTCAGAAATTAATTTTTGTTCGAGTGAGAAGAATAGCCAGAATCTATGCATGTGACTCTGACTCTGTACATCACACTCCTAGTCATTATGTGATATTCTCATACTTGCTGGACAGTCTGTATTGCGTATTAGAGAAAAGTTCCCTTCTGCATTGGCACTGGGCTCGTTTCTCTGGTGTTTAAATGCCCTCATTCTGGTTTCAACTCTGAAGCACAAACTAATTGCCTACCCGTCCAGAAGTAGTTGGATAATAGCTTTCAAAGTCCTGAAGTACAACAGGATTTATTTTTGTCAACCCAGGTGAAATCAGAAGGTAAATGAACAAGAAAAACAAAAGCACTAGGACACTATTTCCAAACTGTTGAATATCAATCAATTTGCTTCTTCCTAGCTGTATTTTTCAATTTTATACTCCCAAGTCAGAAAGCAGCAATAGCTTGCCTCCTTGGTTTTTCTTTCATCATCCAATATTTTATATTTAGAAGGTGAAGAAAAGGTTAAGAATACAGATAGAACATTACATTTTTAATGAGCAATCAAAATAAACAGAAGGAAGTCAGTTCCCATAATCACGGAGCAAAGCAGCAGTCTGTCTGCCACAGGGGTGCACGGTAGGGCCAACATTTCATTTTGAAATATCTAAGAAACACTATCAAACCGAGTGGGATACATTTTCAGCTTATTTTAGAATAGAAAAGCTAATGTTGATATTGTGGACACAAATTTAAACACCTAATGAATATTCCCTCTAAGGCAGGAGGCATCATGATTTGACTGCTCAGAAATCTTGAAATTCACATGTACTGTTTTGAGTTAAATAACTTAGAAGCATTACCTTTTCTGTAGGATTAATTTATATCCTTCTAGCGAGGTTCCCTCAATGGCCTTGATTTTGATTGGATGACCAATAGCTAGGCAGCCCTGCGTTATTGCTCGGCTCAGGATCATCCCAGTCTTCCAATGAATAGAGAGGGGAGAAAGGTCTAAATAAGTTAAAAGAACCAGAAAATTCAACAATGTGTCACAAATAGTGAGGTCATTATGCCTGGATAACCCCGGATATTAACAGTTGCTGAAAGTGAAACACTACCCGCAACTTAGCAGCCAGCGAGCCGTGCTCAGAATCAGTGATCCGCCCTGTCCGACAAGGTGGCATTTCATAGTTCAGCGCCAAATACAACAGACCTTGATATCTTCATTTGTCCTTTTTCTCTGTGCATATTTCACAGTGCAGCAATTTGGGGTCCATCACATGTCACTTGTTATAGCTGTAACTACAGAGCTTACGAGAAATATGTATGCACAGAAAAAAAAGTGCAATGAACTGAAAAGATTGAAACAAATCCTTAACCTTCGTACCAATCTGAAGTTTTACTCTGGGACTAGGTACCACAGGTATTATTATTAGATCAGAAACAAAATAAACTTTAAAAAGGCTAGCACTTAGAGTCTCCAGGTTGAAAGCAAATTTAAGAAATATCTAACTTCATTCTGGCTTATAAAATGAATAATGTTTCTTAGTATCCTTATGCCTTAATTACTCTATATGTTTGTTTTTAACTCTCTCAAGAATCTAAAAAATTAATCAAGGGCAATTTAAATATTCATTTGAGAAAACAGTTTCAACCTCCTGTCCCTCACCACAAATTAACAGCAACCATCTTGCCTGCACTGCTCTGTGCCCATGGAAGCATTACGAAGAAGCAAAAATAGTCCGTCGTAAGGAGACCAAGGGAGACACAGGCAGGAGAGACACAGCTGCACCATCTCCTTCCAGGCATATATATTTGGTGGCGAATGCAAACACATTTCAATGGTAAGAGGGGAGGAGAGGGCAATTAGATGTTCTCAATTTAAGTCATATCCAAAAGTAAAATTTAAATAGTGCCAATACGCAAGTACAAATATATTAGGCGATGTTCACATTTCACACTCAGGGATTTCTTCTAAAGCTGTCCTTATAACAGCCACATGCTATCGTTAGATGGTGCTAAACCACCAGGCTCCATGAAGCGCAACAGAGAAGACCAAGAGTGGAAGCAAATGGCATTCAGAAAAATCTCGTGAAAACGGCGAGTCTGTGGACTATACATTCGCTCCACTCTGGGTCAAGGGTACTCTGGAGTATGAACTCCTCAGCACATCTAAAAATGAATGCAACACTCACATGGGGATCCACGGAACTGCTCTGCACTAGAACCAAGTGCAGAGAAGTGGCATTTGTAACGACCAACAATTTATCACGCTTTCACTGCATGCTTGTGTGCGTGCGGGAAGGGTCCTGGGGCACACGGTGAGCCGGTCGGTGAGCATGGGAGTCCCTCAGGGACAGCAGACATTCTTGGGTACCTTCGTGATCAGCCACGTGCTGGCTGCAGGCCACAGTGTCGACGGCACCGCCTGACATCTGCTGCTCTCTTCACCACTTGAGGAACCCCACTTTCCAACAGAAACCGAGGCATGGAGAACAATATTGGGGTCCACCTGCACCACGAGAACAAGTGTGCATTTTTAGAGTATGGTCTGAAAGTCAACTTTTCTCAATACACTTACCCAAAATAAGTTATCCTAGAACACTATGTTTTTGATTGAGAAGGGCTCTTTTGAAACAGTAGTGCTCAATCTCACTTGATTCAACTCAGTTAATAGCTGTTGAGCATTGGTTCTGATATGCAAGACCCTTGACTGTGTGATACGGGATATGAAATACAGGGCAGGGGAGAAGTAGGTTTATAGTTGTTTGTACAGAAAATAATACAGTAATTAATAAATAATAACACAGGAATAAACTCTGTGTTTTGTGTACTCACAACTGTGAACCTACGTTTGCCCTACCCTATATTTTTCCTGCCCTAAAGGAACAGCAGTAGAGGCAACAATACAGACACACACACACACACACACACACACACACATAACTTCATGTTAATCTCCATATGATTAAACAGTACTCTAGGTATCCAAAGAATGATAGGTTCATTTCTGCTGCAGCAACAAAAAGTGCAGTATCTTGAAGGAAGTCAGGCAGGAAGGGCTGGATTATAGAAAATCTTGGTGATGTTGATCTGGGAAGGGTAGATAGAATGGATCACAGGATGGAAACATCAAAGGCAAGGAGAACAGCCAGGAGTCCACGCAGCCTCCTAAGAATAAGGGGATGTGAGTTGAAACTTCAGTGATCGTTGTGTAAATGCATGGGGGCACCTACTGGGGAGACCCTATATCTGCGTGTGTTATCAGATTACCTATGTCAAAGGTATTATGTACCTTCTACCATTTCTCACTTAGACCTGGTTGTCAAATTAACAGGCGTTCACATTGCCTGTGGGGATTCTATTACCTCATGTTTAATACTTTATCCCCTAACTTACATGATTGCTTTCTCTGAGTAAGTTTGTAAGTACTGATATTTATTTGTACAGGATTTGGGGGCCACGACAGTTTCTGCTTTAAACCCAACAGATGATGTGGCTTCAGTAACAATTTAAATTACTTTCTAATACTAAAAAGTCCACTCTAAAATGGTGCTAGCGCTGGATATTTGTTGGGTAGAAGATAATTTTTAAATGCAAAAATTAAAGGATAATATTTTTAAAGTGTGATCAGGCAATAACAAAAGGGTACAACTAATATACGTGGTAATTGTTCTATAATGGAAAATAGCTACTTCTCAAAACGAGAACGTTTCATGTGACCTCTGTATGTAAAACTAAAATTTTAAGGATGCAGCCACCCCACCGCATGAGCAGATTTGACGTACAGCTCTTTGATTGCGTTGTCCCCAGTTAGCCAGTTGCAGCTGGATTCTGGAGGGGAATCCCCCACAGTTGCTGGACAACAATAAATCACATTCTATGAACCCATCTGCCACAGGACTCAGCATTTAAAGTAACACTCTAACCCAACCCCCTAACTTCAAGTTGCCATCCCGCTCCAAACTCGCCTCTGCAACTGGGAAGAAGATTGTTTTGACTGGAATTAGTCAGACAGGAGAAACACACTGCCAACTGCTTCTTTGTACAGCACCTGCTGCCAGCGCCTACACTCTTGTTATCTCCGCAACACGGTCTAATCTTTTAACAGTTGGCTCCCTGGTGAAGAGCGAAGGGGTCCTTTGTGTCTGTCTTGGGCTGGCACCCAGTATTAACACCATGCTGTTCTCTGGGAGAGATTTCGCTGGACAGTTCCCAAGTGATTCTGCACAGACCAGACACAGCCGGGGCCACTCCCCAGCTTCATTTCTTATTATAAGGAAAGAAAGCTGGCTAAGATTGAGCCTCTGGTACTCTTAAAACTGACAACAGTAGTTAAATTTCTTTTTGTGACTTGACCTTTTTCTTTTAAATTTTAGCCTGATAGTTTAGTTTTAGACTAAACATTTTAAAAGGTTGGGAACATTCTAAAAACTATGAAAATTGGAATTTAGACAAACAGAAGTGTTCTGCCAAACTGCAACATTGTACGTTCTGTAGATGTGTGTGGCAGTGTGCCTGTGCACATGTGTGTGCATGTTTCAGTGTGTGTATAAAACATTTACATTGACACTGTTTTCTACATACATGCCCTCTTACATGTGATCAGAAAATCATTTTTAAGTACAGTTGAGTATCAAATCAGGAAATTCTCTTTCATTCTTTTGAATACCTGTGTATACAGGGTGGGGCAGAAGTCACGCCTGCCTGAGTGTGGTTGGTTAACGAATAATATGGGTGAATAGTTTATCGTCTTAATTTGAGCATTTCACCTAATTTGTCCTATGGTGGGCTTGAGTGTGATATTGTTGTAGTACAGCATTACATGCTTATGGTTTTGTAATAAAAGGTTTTATAATAAAAGGGGAAGTTGTTTGGCCAGACCCTGTACATAACTCCCTCTCAGGACCACCATGATACTGTTTATCCGAATAAACTGTGCTGATAAAAACGATGCGTACACGTGACGCGTCAGGTAAAACTCGTTGCTGAATTTTCCCTTTCCAAGTCACTAACGAAATGGGAGTAGCCTTTCGTGTTTCTGTGCAGACGCAAAGCAATAAGGGAACTGTTGTCTTTTCTCACTGACCTACTGAGGGACCGAATACAGAACAATAAAAATTTTCTTAAATAAACAAGCTCTTGTATCAATCACAACCTTCATTCTAAACAAGTTGTTTACTACATAAAAATGTTCTACAATTTTGTACTTTTGAATGAGAATTTAGAGCCAAATTAAATAACTTGATAGATAAACTAAATCACAACTGTAAGCAATATTCTAAAATCCCTTCCCTCCTGCCTCTGATTTTCCCTCTTTTTGATTTTTGATCTCTGATCTAGAACCCACCAATCCACCCCTCATCTAAGGACAAAAAATGAGACAGTTTGAAAGCAGAAAATATCAATGAACACAGAATTATGCAACCGAATAAGGCAACTTCCAAATCGAGGTAAGCAACCCTTCAATAGCTTGTACAGTCCAGACACATGAAAGAGACTCGGGTTTCACTTAAAGTCCTGTGTCCTATTCTAATGGCAATCAGTTCAAAATGTAAATTAGATTTTTTTTCATTTTCCACAGTGTAAGTTATTTGTAGAAAATACTCTTCCTCGGTGACATCCTCGCCAAAGAAACAGGACAGCAGAGAATTGTCTGCCTGTTCCCAGCCTCCTCTGTGATGTACAGAACAACATTCCGCTAGCGTCTGAGACTGCTGATTTTACAAATTAACTTGTAACAGGTCGCCCTCGTTCTAAAATTTTAACCTGGCATTTTTCTTGTTCTTGCCGTACTGAAATGTGTCTGTAATGTTCTGATGAAATCTGATCATACCAAAAGGCTAGAATCAAAGTAAGTTTCCTTTTCATTTTGGCAAAATATAAACCTGCCAAACACCAGAGAGTCTGTTTTTCTGCTCTACTTTCCCATAAACCAGTTGCCCCTCAAGCTATTCTTCTCATGATTTTTTTCTTTTATGTGAACTACCATGAAGTTTAAATCTCATCCATTTCATGGAAACATACAATTTTATTGCCCTTAAACTGGGGGCAATCTAAAAATTCCACCAATTTAAGTAGAGAACTGCTGAAAGATGCATTTGCCAAGTTGGCCATTGCAGTAGATTCCAATTTTTTTTGAAATGGATAAAAGAGCAACAGGTTGTAATTGTCAGGGTTATAGCTGTCTCCCACATTACTAACAGGGATTACATGTTCCAAGTTTTTCTCTGTAGGAAAGGTTTTACTTGTCAATAAGAGATCTGAATAAACAGTAAGGGATTGGGCACTGATATTTCTATTTCAAGCCAATTTCAAAACACACCCACCAAGAATATCAGCTTTTGCCTCCCTCCCCTCTTCCCCTATTGTAATCAATCCTCTTAGCAGGTCTTCTTCACTCAGTGAGCAGCAAGATTCTACCACAAAATACCCTATATACTACTATTTAGGTTGGACTGAAATTTTATTCAAAGCCAATTTCTTCTTCCAAAAATACAATAGTGTACAAACTTTTATTTAAGATGAGTGTTTTCTCAGTTTCACTGAGTCACTAGAACCAATTGATAGTGATGCAATTACTGTGGGTTATTCTATCCACATAATTTTTCTATCATTTTTCAGCATAAGAAAATACAGTTTTCTTTTAAAGTCCTACTTTGGCTTAAAATCAAAGAGAATACCCCTGTGGGTCCTTTTCTTGTAATAACTCTTTAATACCCTTTCCCTCCAGGTTTGAGCTGGTTTCTGTTGAATGAGTTAATTAACTAGAGAATTCAGTTCCATTTAGCTAGACAGAGCTTGTAGATATCTCAGCAGAGATAAAGATGATCAGAATGCCCTTTGCCCTGAAGGGATTTCTTGTCTGGCAGGAAGGATAAAACAAGGACCTCCTGAGTCATCTTCCTAACACAAAATCAAATCAGATCTTGCCTCTGCATATTGCCAATGTCTCCTTGTTTTCTACAGAACAATACTCAGAATCCCTAACACTGAATTAAGACCTTTTATGATCTGATCTCAACCTACCACTCTTCTCTTTTTACCCCAATATGACCTCAAATAGGCCTAAACTTGAGCACCAACTGACTGGATCATGCAAAAAAAAAAAAATGCTGTAAGAGGAACAACATCAACTTCAACGGCCTTATAAATGGTACAGAATAGATGCGCTGGGGGGTACCAAGGCCAGAAACAGCCTATTGGTTTGCGGGTGGGGCAGAGAAAATTTTTTGTGGAGCTGAAACAAATCAGATAAGGCTAGAAAGATGGGCAGGGTTTCAACAAGCATTTAATGAATGCCAACTATATGCCAGACTTTGTGCTAGGATCAGGCAGGAGGGTGACAGAGAAGGCCGGGGGTGGCCGCAAAGAAAGAAGGGTTGAATTCCAGGCAGAGGGACCCACGCAGGCATAATAGCAGTGCTTTCAGAAAACAACAAATGAACGCTCTGGCTTGGCCAACATACAACAGGTTGGACAACAGAAAGCCTTGTGAGATAGGCTACAGCTAAACTTTAAAGACCATTTGTCAAAAATGTGTTGTGCACTAGCCTCACACCGAAGACTTTGTGCAAGCACTCCAGAGGACAAGGTCTGTGTCAGGGCACTTCTCAGTTTAGAGGAAGAGACAGACACAAAAGCAAATAAATGCCTAGAGCAAAAGACAAACTCTGGGAACCATCTTCAAAGGACGCAAAGGAGTTCTGAGAATACAGTCCTCTCTGGAGGACCTGAGAGGGTGTCATGGAAGAAGAGGAAGTTGAATAAAGCCTGAAGGCAAACAAATAGTAATGGTGGGGGCCCTTCCTAGGGAAAGGACAACACACACTGTAACACAAGTGTCCCAAAGTGAAAAGCGCGTACTAGGACACAGCTTATTAGCTCTGACTGTGGTGTGCGGTACGAAAAAGATCAAGAAGAGAAGACGGAAAAGGCAGACTGGGAGTAGGGGAAGGAGAACCATGGGCAGGAGTGAAGGCCAG
Source organism: Sturnira hondurensis (assembly GCF_014824575.4). Classification (NCBI taxonomy): domain Eukaryota; kingdom Metazoa; phylum Chordata; class Mammalia; order Chiroptera; family Phyllostomidae; genus Sturnira; species Sturnira hondurensis. The sequence goes on from NW_028075269.1 coordinate 8,699,966, forward strand.
ATGAGGACATGCAATGCCAGGAGGCAACAGCCAGGCAGACAAGGTTTTTGAGCAGGAAAACAATGTTACAGTGAAAACCTACAAAGGCATGTCAACAGGATGAGAACTATGGCAAATAAATCTGAATATCAGATGAATATAAACTATAAGGTCATTAATTATTGGTGCACCATTCAACCTACATTTATTTTCTAAATTTGCTCAAAATCGGCCTTTCCTTTATGTGCCAGTTTATCAAATCTTTGTTTTCTTACACTACTATTTTGGTTGGACTGAAATTTAATCCAAAACTGATTTCTTCTTATAAAAATACAACAGTGTACAAACTTTTAAATTATACTACCTAGATATTTATACTATTATAAGTAGTAAATATAAATAGTACAAATAATTATACTGCTCAGATATGGATGCACCTTGAAACAACTAATATTTTCAGTATAAATTTTGACATAATCGACTGAAAGGCCAACGAGGTAAAAAAAATTAGTGCAGGACAATATGTTTCTTACACTCTCTCTTGGAAATAAAGGGCCCGGGCCAGTTCACAGGAAGCCCTGTGTTCGCTGGCAACCCTAACTCTCTGGGTGGCTTTGGTTTTGATTTCAGGAGATCAAAAACTAAAGCTGATGTACCTGAAATGATCAACCCTGCAGTTTCCCAGAGGAGGAAAACAAAACAATTATTCCTTTTTTGCAGGCATGTTTAAAGTGCCTTTCATAGCTCAGGTGGAGAATGAAATTCTCCACTGGCAAGATACCTAAGTATAAATTAATAAATAGGCCTTCTGCATGGGCTTGTCATGAACCGGGTTTTCTGAGGAACTCATGCTCCTTAGATGCACTGACTCACAGAGCAAATAATCAGATCCTAAAGTATAGAGATAGATCCATCTCAGAGACTTTCTTAAATAACTCAAAATTACTATTAATATAGTAGTTGTAAAGAAAATATGCCAAAAATCATACTTGAACAACACAATTCAGGTAGAATTTTTTCAAGTAGGAATGCTATATATTTTTTGACTGAAATATTTTTATTGTTGTTCTGTTACAGCCGTCCCAGTTTTTCCCCGCTGCTCTCCCCTGCCCTACACACTCCCCCACTCCCTCAGTCAATCCCCAATAATATCCACCCCAATATTGGTAAAATAATTCAATTTTCAAAACCTTTTACAAATATCTACTCAGTCACCATGTATTGACTGAGAGCCCAATACATGAAATACCCACATTTTTACAACATATCGTTCTGACCTTGTTTTGTAGGAAATGGTTCTCCAAGTCCACCTCTTCAAATCGATCGGGTATCTCTTGACTGATGGCATTAAAATCCACTGGAAACCCCTCACAAACTTCCCAACTAAGAAAAGCAAAACGTGATTATTTTTGCTGGAGAAAAGTGTAATTATAATAATCTTTAACCCACTAGCACAGTAATGTATGCACTTTATATTCTACTAGTGAGAGAAAAGTCAATGTATAGTTCATAATCTTTTAAACAAAAAATTTTAAAGTGCTTTGGTATCTCTAATTGAGAAAGAAAGGCTTTAAATATTTATGTCGCAATTATTTATAACATTGAGGAATTCCATACCTAATTAATTGTTAGCAGAATAATAAGAAATGATCTTTATTCTTACAGAATCACTTGTAGTTGAGGCCATTTTCACTGTTAAGTTTATTGCCTAAATACAGTGGATTATGTATGTAATAAGTAAAGTAAACTTAAGTAATGTTTGCTTATACAATATACAATAATAGTTGTGTTAGGCATGTTAGGTTGGTATTTTTAAGAATGTCTTAAGAGGAAACACAAAGGACTCTGGTCAAGATGAAGGTATAGGTAAACACATCTAGCCTACTCATACAACCACAGTAAAAATTACAACTAAATTACAAAATATCACCCAGAATCATCAGAAAATTGAATACAGAAGTCCAACAACCAAGGAATTAAAGACATTGCATTCATTCACATGGGTAGCAGGGGTGGAGACTTGGAGACCCAAAGACATGGAATGGATGGTCCCACACCCAAGTGTGGTGGGTAAAAACTGGGAAGGATATCTCCTGAGCAAGGGATCCTAGCACCACCCCAGACCACCCAGCCTGGGGTTCCAGTGTCAGAAAGATAAGTCCCTATAACTCCTGGCTGTAAAACCAAGTGGGGTTTGGGGCAGTGGAAGAAACTGTGGGATTCTCAGGTGTATTTTCTTAAAGGGCCCTTCTTAGGACCACGCAGACTCACTCCCTCTAGATTGCAACACCAGGGCAGCAGCTTGAAGGGCACCAGCGGCATAGGGTGAGACACTGAAATGTCTAGCACCAGAATGAGTGCCGGGGGACAGCTTCCTCCCAGACAAAACTCCAGAGGCCAGGCAGCACCATTGCCCAGTTTCTGAGCCCTCCTCAAACACAGCCACAGAGCATCAACACCGTGTTGGAGATTCTATCAACCTGGGTCACAAGGGTTGCCCCACCTCGTGACCCTAAGGCTCTGCCCGATCCAACTTACAGTTGTACTTTTCTACATTAGACCACACTACTAAGACAGGGAGTAAAAGCAACTCTACCTAATACATAGAAACAAACACAGGGAAGCTTCCAAAATAAAGAGACAAAGAAATATGGTCCAAATGAAAGAACAGAACAAAACTCCAGAAAAAGAACTAAGCAAAGTAGAAATAAGCAATCAGATGCAAAGTTAAAAACAATGGTTATTAGGATGCGCAAGGAACTCACTGGGTACTTCAACATCATAAAAAAGACCCACCTAGAAATAAAAGTTATACTAAGTGAAATAAAGAAAAATTACAGGGAATCAACAGTGGAGTGGATGAAGCTGAGAATCAAATCAATGATTTGGAACACAAGGCAGAAAAAAAAATTCAATCTGAAAAACAAGAAGAGGAAAAAATCCAATAAACAAGGATAGGGTAAGGAGCCTCCAGGACAACTTCAAACGTACCAATATTTGCATCATATGGCTGCAAGAATGAGAATAGAAAGAGAAAGAAACTGAGAACTTATTTGAAAAAAATAATGAAAGAAAACTTTCCTAATCTGGTAAAAGAAATAAGACATACAAGTCCTGGAAGCACAGAAAGTCCCAAACAAGGTGTATGCAAACAGGCCCACATTGACACATTATAATTAAAATGCCAAAGGTTAAAGAGAAAGAGAAAATCTTAAAAGCAGTAAGAGAAAAGCAGTTAGTTACCTACAAAAGAGTTCCCATAAGTGTCACTTGATTTTTCAAAAGAAACTTCGCAAGCCAGGAAGGAATGGCAAGAAGTATTCAAATCCATGAAAAGCAAGCACCTACAACCTAGATTACTCTACCCAGCAAAGCTATCATTTAGAGTGGAAGGGCAGATAAAGTGCTTCCTAGACAAGGTAAAGCTAAAGGAGTTCATCATCAATAAGCCATTACTATATGAAATGTTAAAGGGACTTATCTAAGAAAAATAATAAAATCAAAACTCTGAACATTAAAACGGTAATAAATTTACAACTACAAACAATTGAATCTAAAAAGCAAACCAGTAGAACAGAAACAGGACCACAGATATTGGGCTCCTTTGGATAGTTACTAATTGGGAGTGGGGAGAAGGAGAGTGGAGGAAAAGCTGCAGGGACAAAGACGTACCAAAGAGGTACAGAAGAGGTGGGGGAGAGAAGATTAACAGTAGTATAGGAAATGGAATAGCCAAAGAACTTATATGCATGACCCATGGACATGAACTAAGGTCAGGGATTGCCAGAGGGAAGGGTATTATTGGGTAGAGGAGGGCAAAGGGGGAAAATTGGGACAACCGTAATAGCATAATCAGTTTTTATATATATACACATATAAATATATAAATTATATATATATATATACATATGAGGCAACACAGTCTAAAGGACACATGGACAAACCACAACCTGGAGATGTTGGGCATCATTCTGAATCCAGCCAAGTCACTTCATTTAAAAGTGAGCCAATCCCTCGCTCTCCTGAAGAAAATTACTTGGCTCAACAGTGATACATTAAGACAGGCCACAAAGCATATCGCTACTCAACAGAAAACAGTTCTGGGGATGGTAATAGTATTCTTATAATACTCTGAGAAATATAAATAAGAGTATGATTTCAAATGATCTCTTCAGAGTACAGAAAGAAAATTCAAACGGAATCCAGTATTAAGTAAATTATCTTCCAACTAGTTGTGTTCAGTAAGGGCAGTTTCACATTGTCGTTCTTAAGGAGCTAGCTCTAATGTGAATCTGCTCAGTAAAACAATAGTTATTGAACCTAGGAAGTAAAATTAAGAAGGAATAAATGAATTCCAAATTAAACTCCTAGCTAAAGGGTTTAGGCATATTTAACAGCTTGGAGAAAGACTATTGTACATGAAATAAATCTCAGAACTGGAAATGCCTATAATAAAAGGATGCTGATGAGTTATTTTCTATCTATAAAGAAAAAGAGAACAGGACAAAACAGATCCAAATCTTGCCTGGAAAGTGACAGACCAGCCACCGGGTGACAGAGCTGTGGGTTAAAATACTGCCACGGAATCCGATGACTGCGTCTTTGTGGGCATGCTTAGCAGTGGGCTGACACTAAACCAGGCAACCTCATCAGACTGCCTTTGGTGTTCAGGGCCTGCCTCTACTTCAGTCTTTTTACCTGCATCTTTAGGAAAGTTGCAATGTGTTAAATTTAAAAATATTAAAGCTAGATAGGACTTCATAGATCACATAGCCAACATAAAATTCATTTAATTCAAACAAAATTTGAATTAAAAACATTCCGCTCCTCAGTCACATTAGTCATATTTCAAGTTCTCAACTGTCACAAAGTATGATTCATCGTCACGGAACGTTCTCTTAGCCAGGATAGTGGTTGAACCCTCAGTTCTTAGGAAAGGAAGTCTGGTTTAAAATATTGGCTCTGCCATGGGCCAAATTTCTTTGCCCCTCTGTGCCTTGGTCTGTCTCTATAAAATGGACTAATGATGGAATAATGGGTAATGATGTAATTCAAATAACTGTTTTGAGGATTAAATAGGTTCTTACCCAATTTGTTTAGAACTGTGCCTGGACTATGGTCACCACTCAGCAAATGCTGGGGTTTATTATTTGCAGAGAAGAAACTGNGGAATCCGACGACTGCGTCTTTGTGGGCATGCTTAGCAGTGGGCTGACACTAAACCAGGCAACCTCATCAGACTGCCTTTGGTGTTCAGGGCCTGCCCTCTACTTCAGTCTTTTCACCTGCATCTTTAGGAAAGTTGCAATGTGTTAAATTTAAAAATATTAAAGCTAGATAGGACTTCATAGATCACATAGCCAACATAAAATTCATTTAATTCAAACAAAATTTGAATTAAAAACATTCCGCTCCTCAGTCACATTAGTCATATTTCAAGTTCTCAACTGTCACAAAGTATGATTCATCGTCACGGAACGTTCTCTTAGCCAGGATAGTGGTTGAACCCTCAGTTCTTAGGAAAGGAAGTCTGGTTTAAAATATTGGCTCCGCCATGGGCCAAATTTCTTTGCCCCTCTGTGCCTTGGTCTGTCTCTATAAAATGGACTAATGATGGAATAATGGGTAATGATGTAATTCAAATAACTGTTTTGAGGATTAAATAGGTTCTTACCCAATTTGTTTAGAACTGTGCCTGGACTATGGTCACCACTCAGCAAATGCTGGGGTTTATTATTTGCAGAGAAGAAACTGCCACCCGCCTGTGCACGGACAGTCATGAGCAGATGTGAAGCAAGATGCCCGGACCCCCCCACCCCTGCTCTCCTTCTCACCACCCAGCACAGCTCCAGCACAAGGTTTTTGCTTTTCATCACCCAATGAGACCCTTAAGTCTGAGCACTCACATGGGTAAACACACTATTTAACATTTTAATGGTTCCATACAAAACTATTTAGAAACGCCTACTAAAACCAGTTTTTACATGTCAAATAAAATTATTAGCTCTGCAAAGCAGAAACTTTAATCTGTTCATTGTCCCATTTGATTTTTAAAACTCAAGGAAAGTTAATGATAAGAATTTTAAGGCCCTGGCTGGCGTGGCTCAGTGGATTGAGCGCGGGCCTGCGAACCAGGTGATTGCGGTTCGATTCCCAGTCAGGGCACATGCCTGGGTTGCAGGCCAATTCCCGGCAGGGGCCAGTTCCCAGCAGGGGATGCATGAGAAGCAACCATACATTGATGTTTCTCTTCCTCTTTCCTTCCCTTCCCCTCTAAAGATAAATAAATAAAATATTAAAAAAATAAAATAAAATAATAAAAATAAAAAAAAGAAAAAGAAAAAGAAAAAAACACAGAGAAAAAAACAAATTAAAAAAAAGAATTTTAGGCAGTAGCTCATTATATCATAAAGTAAGTCAATGAAGTAAATCATTGCTTATGTAAGAAGATTCAAAAAACATCTTCTAGTGCTGCAATCTCTCACTCTGTGAAATCTGCATTCAGGTGATTCAGATCGCTTTAACCAAGCAGACGTTCACTTACTTGTCACATCCAGGCAGCAGAACAGCATCAGGATCCAAGACGGTTTTATATGCAATCGTGACGCCATCTCTGGCAAATGCAGCCATCTGGTCAAAGGTCAAACTCAAAACAGTGTTTAGTGGAGAGCTGGAAAATTAAAAAAATAAAAAGCTATCTGCAAAATTATTCAAACACTGAATTTTGAGCACCAATAAATAATAAAACAATCAGGGTTTAGTAAAATCCCAAAACCTAAAATGCACATTTTACTTTATTTTGCTGATTTATAATATACCAAGGATAGTTGCAACACATGATATATTTTAAAGTAATTTCAATAACAAAACGCAAAGTATTTCATGGAGAGAAACAACCAATTTTTCCTACAATGTTCATTTCTAATAACTACATCATTATAACTAATGATGTTCATCAATGTATAGCTACAATGCAATACACCAGTAATAATCTTTGAATCTGATAATTAAGTGAAACCTTAATATTTGACTACAAGCAACCATTTTTTGTGGGCTCACGAAATGTTATGCTAACTTGATTTTTTTATACTACATATTGTTGAGAGTATATTGTTTTGGGTTAATTTAGTTATCTTAGAATTAAAATCAAATGGAAAACAGATATTAAATAAGAATGGCCACTATGTCAAATATGAGCCAATCTTTTCTAAATTGGTGACAAAAACTTGCTATGTAACTTTCTAATTAAGTGACTTAACCACACCACCTGTGTAGTACTATCAAAAATATTTAAACTGAATCTAAGCATGAGAAAACACTCAGCCGAATCCACGCTACAGGGCATTGTATGAGAAAAGTGCTGAACTCTTCCCCCCAAAAAAAATCTATTTCATGAAAAAGAAAATAAAAGATTGGGGAATATTCTAGATTGAAGAGAACTAAAGAAAATAATTAAATGTAATGCATGAAGCTTACTTGGATACTAGATTAAGCAAAGCTGTAAAACACATTTTGGGTAGTTTGAATATAACATATATTAAATGATATTACATTATTGTTGACTGTGTTCGATATTATGATGTGGTGATTGAGAAGAATATCCTATTCTTCAGTTATGTGACCTGAAGCATTTAAGAGTGAAACTTTAATGATTATCTCAAATTTATTTCTAACCATTCAAAAGAGAGGGAAGATAAAAGAGAGGAAAAATAAATGTGGCAAACTCTTTAAATTGTTGAACCTAGGTGAAAGATAAATAGCTATTTGTACTATTCTTTTAAGTTTTCTACAGACTGGTTATTTTTTTCAAAATAAACCATTGGGAGAGAAATAACCGAAGGACTGGGAACAGAGGTGGATACCGGCAACATCACCCTTTGCGAGTGAGTGACCCGCCCCCCACGTCAGCACGCATTGCACACGTCAGACTTCCTCCGTGAAAGGTGTGCCACTTACTGAGTGCACGCTGCACATTTTCTCAGTGCATTTTAACCCGGGTGGAAGTAACTTTTTAAACATAAATCTTAGAAATTGCAAAGGTAGCAGGTGGTTTAATAGCTTCCTAGTGCTTCATATTAGATTCAAAATCAGAAAAAGAATACATTATCCTGTTAAAATGACAGTAATGTACAAACAAATACACTACGTATTCCTCCATCTACAATTCTCAGTTGACTTTGGAATATTTCAGATACTTAGCATCTTATTAGTTATTCCACAAATAGGACCCTATTAACCCAAAATGAGTATTTGATCTTATTAAAATACAGTGTTATAGCAAACATTATTACAAACATCAAAATTAGTCATTGCTTTCACTTTCACAATGTTTAAGAAGAAATTATTAGACACATATTTTTATTAAAGCCCTTTCTTATAATAAAATTCACTGCTGTTTTCATCATGCAAAAACAATTCTCACAGTGCAATTAAATTATATTTTGGAATCTGCCTTTGGGGAAAAAGACCATTCCGTTCAGATATTTTTCATTCCATAACTTACACATCCTAGGAAATTACTAAGCATTTTAATATTATTCGACTGAGACAGATGAAATAGAATTTTGTAGTATGTTACCCACAACTAATCCTACCAACTTCTTCCCAGACCTTCATGGATTTCTGAGTAGACTTATTCTAATAGTCAAGAAATTTTGACTATTAGAATATATAGCAAATCCAAGCAGGTCCTAGTTCTGTTTAGGCTAGTTTCATTATAATTAGAATCAATTATACTCTATAAGCAAAACATGTTCCCCTATGTCCTTTATTCTGGTCTGTGGAAAAGTAAAGAGCTGAAATATTAAGAGAAGACAGAAAAGTGTGTTTAGGTTTTCTGACGAGTAGTTTCGGAGTTCATCTGGATGTGTGCTGTCAAAATAGGCGTAAATTTCCGAGATGTTTCACACACAACCCAGCTCACCAGTGCCCGTGGACGGTTGCAGCCTTTTTTCTTTTCTCAGAAACACAAATAATTTTATGCAGAAATTTACCAATCTACAAAAATTTACACGATGCTCAGCAATAGCCGGTAATGATTATGGGATAAAATAAAAGGCACTTCGGAGGAACATAACTTTGATTGGATAGCACTTACAGGCTTTGCCGATTTATCTCTGGCTGTCCCGTCATTGGCACTTAAAAGGTTAAGACTTTATTTGTGAAAACAGAGAGAGATAGTGGGGAATCATGTTGTCTGCAGCTTCATAAATCCTGCTTAAAATCCTTTTCAATTACCCTCCATTTCTTCTTTAAAAAGGGACAAAAACCAGAGGGGTGGAAGCAGGTCAGGGCGGTGTGGGACAACGCCATCGTGATGGGCGCGGACCCCTGCAGCGTCTCCATCTGCTATCATTAAGGTGCCCACTCAGACATGAACAAATCCCACTCGCTGTGCTGACAGGCAGGCTTCAAGAACTATGACAAGGCATTAAGACCGAAAAGTAAGAGAGAGAGAGATGTCATATTCTACAAACAATTCTGCATCACACACACACACACATAAAATGCCCTGGTATTTTACTGAAATTCGAAATTTTAATAATTTTCATAAAGGGTGCTACTTGGCTTCTCCACTCTCCCTTTAAATTAGTTTGCCCCAGGAAAACCTGAGGGCAGACAGAGATAAACACCTCGCTCCTACCTGTACACTTTACCAAAAGAGACCCAGATTTTTTGCTCATTCTTCAGCAAAAGTGGATTCTTAATTTCTTGCCCTTGCTCATCGAAAAGCCGGGCTGAAGAAAAACTGAGGCGTGGTGGGTTGAGGGAAGATCCTTGAAGCCTCTGATGAATCTTGAGAAGTAACTGGTGGTGGTGGGGAATAATGAGTAAGAAGAAATAACATAAAATCGCAAACACCTGTAATAAACTGTTTCTACAACGGAAACAAATGAAGTCCAAACAAATGGTAATTAAATTCACATACAATGTTAAAAGAAGTGTGAAATGACGGCAGTGTTTAGCTCGGGGTAAAGTAACGAAATGAGCATGGGCTTTTAACCAGCAGGGGGTGCCACAGGCTCGTGATTGAGCTCTGACCCCTCTTGGCACGGGGCCTGGAAGCAGATGTGACAGCCTCACAGGCGAAGAGCGTTTGGCTTCTACACACGGTGACGTGACGGTCCTCTTTGATAAGGGTTATGCTTTTCCTGTCGGAGCTACGCATTTTCTTAGGGTCCTTCCAGGGCGTGTTCAAGTTTTACAATCTGCAATCTCTCTGTCCCCAACTAACCCTCGATAACCCACAGTAGAACAATTCACCACTTACAGCACCGCAAAAATAAGTAAGACTTTCGGTCTAGGTTGGTTCACTTAGAAGAACCCTTCCTGAATGCATTTTCATTAAGGGCCCGCAAAAGCTTGTGAGCTGCTTCAGTAACAGAGGTGTTCCAGTTGTGTAAGACATAATTGAAGTGGGAAGTGGGAAATGCTGTCTTTCAGTATTTTAAACACGAGCATTGGCAGTGTTTGCCTCCATCTTTCCTTCAGGGTCTCTGAAGTAAGATAGTTCTAATTGAAGGCACATTTCAAATGAAAGTAAATCCAACCGTACTGCGTTGCATGTGGAATTTTAAAAGACTTGTTCGTTATTTTCAGCCATCCTTGTTTGAGTGTGTGGGCCTCTGCTCTTTCCTGCTCTGAGCCCCATACTGTCCATCACTCTGTCCCCACCTTCCCCCTCCGTCACAGGCTCCCTTTTCTTCTCCCCCTTGTCAGTCCACGTGTCTCTCGATTTCCTGTTACTCTGCAATCTCAGCAGGGATGCACAGTGGCAGCCCTTCCTTGCCTAGTTGCTGGTCAGGTGCTTCTTTTTTCGCTCCTTCTAATAATTTCCAAGTAGGTATATTGAGAAGCGGCTAAATGCCACTTCTGGCTAAATGCCAAGGCTCGGAGGAAAGAAGAGAATGTTACGATCTTGTCATACCTGCCAGTTTCCTTCCTTATTGGCTCTAACTCTTGGCCGAGTAAAATATTTTCTTTGACGAGGAACTATATTTGCAGAACATCTAAGAATTAGACTTTGTCCTAATTAGAAGTAAAGAATGGCATTATCAGCTCTACATTGTTTTCGAAAGCTCTATATTGACCAGATTTTTAGCCTTGAGCATCAGAAAAGCTGAAAATGCTAATGAAGTTTTCATTTCATTAGAGCTAATATCTCTCATCCAGCAGAGCCAAGCTCTGTGAATTAAAAATAATAATTACTATTTTCTTTAGGAGTATAATAGGCAAAGGTGTTAGAATAGTAAAGATCTGCATTTTTTATTGAAACCACAAACATATTTTGAAAATCTGTATATCATATTCAGAAAAGCCTACATTTATTTCTGTGTGGTCTCAGCTATGGAGCTAGTTTTTTTATTGCTTTGCTATTATTTTAGGAAAAAATGGAATGCGGATCCTTTTAAAATCACAGTGATTTTGTTTTACAGGTATTACCTTTTTTTGTAAAAGGGAAAATTATAAAAGATTTAAGACCCAATCCAGGAGAGAAATGTGTACCCAAGGACAACAGTGGGTGTCAGGGAAGGGGTGAGAATAGCTGACCACTGAACCAAATTCACTTTCACCAGGAGTTGAGTCGCAATCTCTACCTTCTGAGCTTGATGACAGACTGCGTCTCAGGTGTTCGAACGTGAGCATTTGACAGCCTCCAGGAGGTAAGGGCCTCAGCCCCTTTCCTCTCTAGGTCATTGGTTAGGGCTGGGATAGGGTGACCAAAAATTGTGCTAATCTTCACCCATTTATCTGTAAAGCTATCACCAGGACTTTATTGGATAAGGATTTGTTCAGGGACCTGAGAAGAGTATGAAACATTTTAAGCTAGTGATTGAGACATGTGCGCACCAAGGGAACAGACATCCCTGGGTGTCACCAGGGATCACCCAGACAAAGAGCTTCACAATGCTCCTAATTCAAGTCCCCCCCACCCAGATTAACTTGCATGGAGAAGCAAAGAACAGTCTATTTCACCGTGCCATAAACCAACACAAAAACTTTCTACAGAGTAACATCTTCCTGTATAAAATAACATAAATGCCATCTTCAGTTTTAATATCAACCAAACAGTAAAATCTCCTAACGTAAAAATGAGAGGAGACAAGTAGATAATTCTAGGAAGACTTCTGTATCGTGGTGTTTCATACAGTCAGGGATGTGAGAACAAAAAGACAAGGCTCTCGATCCTTCTCTCTCTAATGATCTGAGGTAGCATTTCCCATCTCTTCTGGGCCTAACGAATGATCAGATAAGAGTCTACTAATTCTAGGCAACTTTTGTGACTCACTGTAAAGGCCAAGTAGTCTTTACCTGGATACTCTACCAGGGAGCATGAAGACTGAGGGTGCTGTACTAAAGAGGGGGGAGAAAGGAGCAAGTTTCTAAACAAAAGCCAAGCAACAGAGCCCAAAGCACTGGTGTGCGCTGGGGCACATAACCCCAATTTGTAAACAGTGGGGGTATTCAATGTCTTTTTATGCAAGACAAAGATCCAAAATAAAGACTCTGACTATGTTGATTCTGCCTAAGAAACATCCCAATTGTCTGGAAAATAGGCAAAGGTAAGCACGTCTAAGAAAAACCACCTGAACTTGCTCACAGTGAGCAGAGGAGAAGACTGAGGCTGCATGTTAGCTGCTCAGGGCCTAGGACTTGGAAACATCCTGGACCCAGAACATCCCCTCCACTGAATATCATGTCATTTCTTTTCAAAATACAAACAAGAGGGCGATCCTAGAGTCCAGGGTAGACAGATTCCCGAATACAAGTGTAATGAAGGTGAAGGCGGCTAAGTCAGAGGCCTGGAGTCAGTACTATTCTGCAACTGAGAGCCTAAGGAATTCAGAAGTCAAACTTGAAACTATCAGTCTTTACAGATCAGCAAAATGACGGATCTTTTCCAAACCACCTTTAAAGATGCATGAAGTTGGCCAAAAAGTTCGTTGGGTTTTTTTTTGTACAATTGCACTAGTAGCGCTTAGTTGTCTCCAACGTCATTCAAAACAATTTTGTTAGATTGTATTGTGACAGCTGTCATATCAGCACGCATTTAAAAAATCAAAATTGGTGAATTTTTGTGTAGCCATGTTAATATTGAAGATGGAAGAAAATACATAACATTTTCAGCATATTATGCTTTATTATTTCAAGAAAGGTAAAAACACAACTGAAATGCAAAAAAAAAAAGATTTGTGCAGTGTATGGAGAAGGAGCTGGGACTGATCAAACATGTCAAAAGTGGTTTGTGAAGTTTCGCACTAGAGATTTTCTCACTGGACAATGCTCCACAGTCAGGTAGACCGATTGAAGTTGATGGCATTTGAGTCATGAAATTAATTCAGAACAATCAGTGTTATACCCTTCAGGACATAGTCAACATACTAAAAATATCCAAATTAATAAAGTTATTGGTGAAAATGAAAAATGTGTTTTCTGTTTTATGGGGATAAAAAACTAAATGAACTTTTTGGCCAACTCAGTAAGTATCTAAATTAACTACAGGTAACTTGGAAGACACTTAAAGTTATAAACAAACGGTAGGTAAACTCACTTTTTCCATCATATCTCCAGTTTGGTTTGGGTTATTAGACCCCAGGTCTTTTTCGCTGATAAAAATAGAGATCTCGCCAGTGTCTTTACCACTTTCAAATATCTGAAAAATAAGTGCATCCAAATTTTAAAATAAACATATGTACCCCCACACATGCAGACATATGGTCATACATACATACATACACACCAGCTGTCCTGGCTTTGAAACTCATGCACACAGGAGCTGTGCAAAGCAAGGGCCTCCTGTGTGAATACATGCAAGTGATAGGCAGTGAAAACCAACAGGACTAGAACAGTATAAAGAAAGTCCCCCGTTCCCTTTCTGGTTGCAGTGCCTTGAAACTGACTAGCACTCCCCACAAATTAAAATAGAAGGAGATGCGGACATTACAGGAGAAATCACCAGCCACCCTGGATGCTTACATGCGGCAGGACTCAGAAAAGTCAGCTAGAGACCGACTAACTAGCTCATTTCATTCTTTTTGAAAAACATAAAGACACACAATACAAGAGGAATGCCTGATTTATATTTAAAATATGTCAGTGCTCAGCTTATCTTTTGACTCATGGAAAGGAAATTTGACCTGACAGATTTATTGCATAACAGTACGATGAAAGTCACCCATTTTTAGTGCACATAGGCAACAAGTTGTTGAGAACAGAGAGGAAATTCCTAACCCTGCATTATGCAACAGTCACTGAAGAGAAAGGTACTAGCAAAGGCTGTGTCTGCAAGTGTCCAAACAAACCAGTGTTGAAGGAGGGCCTCCCTGGAGGGGGCACCACCCTCCAGCCATGGGCAGGAGCCCGGTGGGTGTGCCATCCACCAGGCAAGAGAGGCAGCGGGCTAAGAGGGGCCTGATGAATCATTTAAATCTTTGCTTTTTATTTCTTTATTTTTCTCAGAAGTTCTTTTCTTCCCTTTCTGATACACCCGTCACATCTAGGTAGCCACTTTATTTATCGCTAGCACTATTTCAGATAATTTGGCACCATACCTGATTCTAAAGAAAGAAAGGTACCTGTTTACTTTTGAGATACTTTGGGAGTTATTTAATTAGTCCTAACTTGGTTTGGGAAATACTATGCTTCAATAACACTTCTCCAGGCTGTAGACAGAAGACAAAAAGGAGGGGAAGGGAATTAAAAAGAAAAAAGGAGTTCACAGTGTTTAAGAACTGTGGGGTTTTTTTCTACTTGGAGCTTTTCATTGCACTGACAGCCCAGTGGAGGTGGCATGGCTGGTCTGCCTTGGTGTGGTGATATTCCACACCCTGTAGCTACCAGAGATGGTTTTGAATCTCTTTCCTGAGTGGAGGTCCAATTCCAAGGAAGGAATCTCTCCTCACTTTTGCAAGGAACTTTATAAACCCAGCTATGGCCAGCAAACCTACGTGAAATGAAGTGGGAGAATCTTACTGCCCCTACAACCTTTTCAGGGCCCTAAGCTGCAAGAAAACCCTTACACAGAGAGACAGCCAGCAACGATGGTCACGATTGAGAGCGGCATGCATTCTGCAAGGCTGGTGCTGACAAAAGCTCATTCTCAGCGGTTTATTGATGTTCCTTTGTCAAGACTTGCTAGACGTGAAATCAGAGTGCAGCAAATTATATTCTAGAGAAGGAGAGTGAGTGCCAACTGTCAAGCTGAGAGAGCACAGGGGACTCGGTGGACACCCCACCGCACTGCCAGGTCACTGCTTTCTTCACCACTGCTAACGAGCCTTCCTTTCTAGGTCTAGAAAAGTGTTCCCCCCAAATAAACAGGTGTTCTAATGCCTAAGTAGAAGTTTAGGCATTAAAGTCAAAAAGGTTGCCCTCTGCTACTCATTCATATAATGTTTTTTTTTCCCTGTATTTCTACCAAAAAAATTCTCCAAGCTGAAATCTTATGAGATTCTGCTTTCCCCAGCTCTGATTTTTAATGTCTATATTACTATGCCCGTTTTGTTATAATCCAAGTATTACATTTATTTTTTCTTCCCTGGTATGAGAAATATTTTTATGTCTATTGCCCAATGTCTAAACAAAGATAGCTATCTAAACAGAGTTTCTATGACTGACTAGACAAAAAAGTTAGAAAACAGTTTACACCTCTATTTTCCTGCTGCCTGGTCCTTGCCTTGGAAAAAGCGACAGCTGTGCTGGCTTCCCAGTGGCTCTCGGCCTGGCCTCACATCCCTACAGTTCTTAACTTAGATTCTCCTTGGAGTGGGATGATGCGAAAAACCAGCTGAGGCTAGTCTTGGGTCCCAAGGAGTATGGTGACAGAACCTAAAATAAAAAATGTTCAAATGAGCCAGATCCTCTTGAAAAATATGGGAGCGAATGACTGTTCATGAAAATACCTACAAATAGTAATTTATTTCTATGCCTTTAGTTACACAAAGTGCAGGGTTTTATGGGGGAATGCTTGTCACAAACTACAGTCTTTTTACTTTCATTCATGTCAGTATTGACATTTCCTGAGCAAGTTTAAATTAGATTAATATTAATGTTTCATTTCAATGTTGTTAGTTGATATGTTCCTTTATCAAATGTCTATCGAGTTCATAGCACGTGCCAAGCACGCCTCAGGTGCTTAAGAGATGCCAGTGGACGAAGATTCCCACTCTTGAGGAACAAAATGAGTAAGTTAATCACGTAGCGTGGTCAGGGAACATCCAGCTCTTATGAGACCTGAAGTTTATACAATTAGGTGGGTTGTCATCAACAAAAAGAATGCGAAATTAGCCCCGGCTGGTGTAGCTCAGTGGGTTGAGCGTGGGCCTGCGAACCACTCGATCGCAGTTCTATTCCCAGTCAGGGCACACGCCTGGGCTGCAGGCCAATTTCCATCAGGGGACTCACGAGAGGCAACCATACATTGATATTTCTCTCCTTCTCTCCTTCCCTTCCCCTCTAAAGATAAATAAATAAAATATTTTTTAAAAGAATGCGAAATTATGAATGGAAAACTAGACACAAAACGTTCATTTAAAATGACTAAAGATATCAGAATAGTTCATACAGATTAAAAAACTTACACACAATAAAAACACGACCAAATTCAGAAAAAGTCATAAAATGTTTTCATTAATTGGCTATCCAAGGTACATATTTTGGCTGAATTGTCTTTGCTCACCTCTTTATATGGTAGTTTTGTAATACTGGGTAAGGCGAGAAAGAATAGAGAGATAATTCCACTTTCCCTTTTGCACGGCCAATCAAAAAGGTGCTTGTTATTGATTAGAAAAACTTCTCTCAACTTCATAACTTTATTGGTCATTTCATTAAAAATTTTTAGAATTGATGACAAGTTTGGAGAAATCTTAATCGGGTTTCTTTAAAATATGAGCTGTAAAATGTGGGAGAATTTCCCACAAATCCATGGCCTTGGTAATTTTACACAGTGTTTTTCCTCCATCACCCATGGACTTTCAGTGTTGGGCACTCTAGTCCACGGTCAGAAAGCAACCTTCTGGCCAGCAGGCAGGACGCACCTTCCTGGAAGCTCTCCCCACACCAGGATGGCTGGCACTAACAGAGCTGTCCAGGGAGTGACTGCAGACCACTAACTACCCTCTACTGTCCTCAAACTAAATGTCCCCAACTCATTGTCCCCTTTGCCAGACTTCCAAATGCCTGCAGCCACTTCAACACCACTCGTTGCAAGGGAAAGCTTGACAGAGAAGTAGATGGGGTAGAAAGACACAGTGGTCCCAATGAATTATAATGAAAATACATCACATTTGCAAATTTTATAGAAACATGCAGCCATGTGCACACATTGCTAGGGCCTCTCCCAGGGCTGTAGAAGGGACCTAGGCAAGAAATGGGCCCTTACAGGGGACCGTTCTGCATGGCGTGGGAAATGTAGTCCAGCGCCCACTCAGAGAGGCCCGTGGGGAGCAAGGTCTGGCACACAGGACTCACGCCCACAGAGAGGCTCTCCCGTGGGGAACCAGGCCTGCACTGTACCTAGGCTGCTATGAGACTTGTTTTTGCTAAAACTTCCTCAGCCTCCACTGAGGCAGCAAATGTTTACTGCATATCTTTAACTTCCTAAAGTCTGTGCTAAACCTCCCAAGTATGGAGTGAAACCAGTTCAACCACTTTTCCTCTTCATCTGCAACATCCTTCTCTTCGAAGTAATTAGTAACATTCTTTCCTTTGTTATATGTAAAAGGTAATCACCTACAGAGAACCTGTGCATAGTAAATGAGGACCATCCTCGATGCAATGTACCCAGAAAATTGATGAAAGCCTGTCCAGGCAGGAGTTGGGGCCCTCTCTCTCACTCAGAGAGCAGCCGTGCCCTCCCCTTTTCTCCACAGGACTCTGTAGTCCGTGCGAATCTGTTCATCACAGCCACAACACAAGGACTCTGGGGTCTGCATCAGGCCCTCAAGCTTCAGTTTCATTAGCTTCATGATAAATGCATCTCTGAAGGGGTTGGAAGGTGGCAAGTGCTATGTAAAGAAGAAAAATAGAGTAGGGCAGGGGACGTGGGACTTGGGATCAGGGAGTGAGACGGGGGTGGCAGTCACCACGTGAGGCAGGTGATCAGAACAAGCCTTCAGGAGAGAGAAGATCTGAGAGAAGACCTGGTGGTGAGAAAGTGAGCTGAGCCGGTAGCTGGCAGAGGAGCACTGCAGGCAGAAGGAGCCGCTAGGGCAAAGCAACCAAGACAGGAACGTGCCCAGTGTGTCCTGGGAATCTCAGGGAGACTAGAGTGATGGGAGCCGCGTGGAGAGGGAGAACGACACGAGATCAGAGGGTGAAGGGGTCAGCAGCAAAATGAACAGTCTTTGGAGGACTTGCAACAGCACAGTAAGAGGGTCTAAACTTACATTTCTAAAGGGTCATTGTGGCTGCTGGGTGGAGAGTACGCTATAGGGGATAGAGGTCATAGGAAGGGTGGATGACAGTGACTCAAACCGAGGTGTTCTATCTATATAGTACAATGCCAGTGGGCATGGTGTAAGTGGTCCATTTCTGTTGTTCATTCCAGAGTAATTTTACTTGCTTAATTTATTTATTAGCAGGATTGGGATATCAAATTTGTAGGTAGCCTAATATTTCCGAAACAGGATGTTGGCATCTATGGGTATACATACATCAAATTAAATCATTGTTCACATTTAGTACTTGTGACAGCATAAGAATGTCAATAAAGCACTAAAAGCATTTATTTTACAGAGACAGTTACCAAAACTAGACTAGTATGGGGAAAGATGACCCAAATGGGCAGTTTCAAGGTAGTGGGGCTCATTGACGAGTTTGCCTGGCATCAAGATGACATGCATCCAAGGACTTGTATGAGGCCTAGTTCAGTGCTGTTATCCAGCCTTTCTTGTTGTACGTCTGGTTAAGAGCCAGCTGTGGGGGAATAGCAGGTTCCCAAACTCTCCATCACTGCTAAGCAGACCGCCCTAGAAGCTCCCTGTGCGTGAGTGGAAGGCCAAACACCTACGCTTCAGAATGCCTCAGGATGCAGTGCTCTCAAGGGGCAATAATAGGAAAATGACAGTGCAGCGTGTCGCCAAAAGTTGGGAGGCTGAACGGTAACAGGATTTACTACTAGAGGTCTGATGAAGGAAAGGAATATAAAATAGCCACACGAACTATTTGGCACATTCCAGGTGAGTATAATTAAATATGTTGAAATAAGGTTAACTCACACTTCTTCTTGGATTCCGGTCCCCAGGAAACAGTCTCTGAGGCCAAGAGGTACTTGCAGGAAGTTTACAGGGGAACGTTCTCAGAGGAGCACTGGTAAGGGAGTGAGGGAAGCAGGACCAGGCCTGGGGGAGGTGCACTGTTAGGCATGCGCAACACAGGCCTCTAGTGGGAGCTCTACAGCTGGGATGGCTCTTCCCAGTTCTTCCGAATTGAGGCCAGGGAGCCATACACTGCACACCAACCACATGCTGGATGCAGGTTGCCCGCAGAATGAGGGCTTAATCTTGCAGGAAGCAGCTCCTTTACACCAATGCAACTGTCTAAGAAGGATGTAGCTGTGGCACCTGAAGGGTGGGTCTCTCGGTCCTGAAGGGGGAATCCTGACAGTGTGGCAGGGCGTCCAGGACACACGTGCACAGTAACCCAGAGTGGACGATGCTCTGCCGCGCACATTAAATCACCAATACTCAGAGCCACCAGATTTCACAGGTAAGTCCCTGAAAGGCTAAATGACTTGCTCTGGGCAAATCTTCTCATAAGGGGCAGGGAGATGGAGGGATTGAGCACAAAAGAAAAAGGACTCGTGGACATGGAGAACATGGCGGTGATTGCTGGGGGGAGACAGGGATAAGGGACTAAATGGTCATGGAAAAATCTAATAAAGATTATACATTAAAAAAATCAAGTCCTATGATTTTTCCCCAGCTTTATTGGGATATAATTGACTTATTACACTGTGTAAGTTTAAAGTACACGCCACGTTAGGTTGATATGCTTGTGTATTGCAAAATGATGGCCAGCGTTAGCTAACACCTCCATCACGTTGCCTAATTACCACTTCTTCTGTGGTGGAAACATTTAAAACCCACTCTTTTAACAACTTCCAAGCACGTAACACGGTACTGATGACCACAGTCTCAAGCTGTGTATGAGACCCCCGCACTTTATGCATCTTCCAACTGGAAGTCTGGGCACTGCAGTCACCATCTCATTTCCTCTCCAGTTGGGCCGGGGTACCCACCACTCCGCTCTGTTTCTAAAGGGTTTTGGGGTTTTTTAACCTATGTCAAAGAATATGAAAGTCAAAATAAAACATTTTTTCTTATGTAAGAAGAAAATGAGTCATGTGTATGGCTAATTTAAAAAAAAAACCTTATCCAATCAAAGTTACCTTTGGAGGTAGAAAATCAAC
Source organism: Sturnira hondurensis (assembly GCF_014824575.4). Classification (NCBI taxonomy): domain Eukaryota; kingdom Metazoa; phylum Chordata; class Mammalia; order Chiroptera; family Phyllostomidae; genus Sturnira; species Sturnira hondurensis. The sequence continues at coordinate 8,720,355 of NW_028075269.1, forward strand.
TCTAATTAAATTATCATTATATGTACATTAAATCAAATAAATGTACTGTTAGCTTTTTGTTTTTACAGACTTCCAAGATACTTTTTAGAATATCTACATTTTCTATATTTTCCCATGTATAATATATTATAAATCAAACAGTACACATGTCTAACTTTAATACTTAGATAAAATAATAATAATGAAGCAAATATTAAAATTATGAGATTCAGACAGTGAAAATTTAAAAATGAATTAGTATATTTATAGTACATGTAAGAAAAAGTGTTTTAACGTCTAACAGAGAGGTCTTGAAATATCCCCCAACAGTTAAAGGGCCAGTGTATTTTGTTCCTGGAAGCACTAATGCTTTAAGTGAAGACAAATGATATAACTGTTCCATTTCATCAACCTAAATGATACCTGGGTAAAAATTCAGATGATATTTCTTAAAGCCCACACAAGATATACTTGAAGTAATTTATTTTGAGTTTCCTCTGTATGTTGTAGAGGGTTCCACCATGGAGATGTATAGTGGGCGACTCTCTACGGGGTTGGATCTGAGGGGTGAGCCAGAAGACTGACCCCAATTACCCCTCCCATCAGCTTACCAATACTTGAAATCCCCGTTAGAGATTTACTCCTTTGTCATAATCAAAACAGCACAGAGCAAATGATATTCAGTCTTACTGGTTATTGATCCTCCAGGCTGTGATTCTCCATCTAGGCTCTCTGGATCCCTCAACGGGCCTGGGGTAGGCAGGGCTGGAGGACGGGGCGGGGGAGTTGGGGCTGCGGCCCCCACAGTGGCAGATCAAACCTGGCAGGTGGGTCTGTGAGGGCAGCGGCCTTTCTGGCTCACACGGGGTAGATCCTGCTTTGATTTACTTTACATAGATTCCAAGAAAAAAACTTTGATCTAACAAAAACACCAAAATTTTAAACTGCCTTAGCTTGAAATAAAGTGCGCATGCCTATGTCCTAAGAGCAAGTTTTGAATAAAAAGGAGTAGCGAGGACCTGGGGGCTGGCGGTGAGGGTGAGAGGGGAGGAAGATGAGAGCAGGAGGCCCGTGAGATGCCCTCGCTGGCTTCACAGTCATCCCTGGGGGGCAGGGTGGGGGCGGGGGGGCTGCGTTCCTTTCCTTTAAGCATTTACGGTCATATTGTGTTGTTACAATTTTTTAAAAGGGTTTCTCCCCTGGCCCATTTTTCTGTGTCTATTAACAAAGTAAAAATTTCAAAACAAGGTAAATGGTTCTGCACAATATTCTCTTTGTATCTAATTATAACTCTCACTATATTTGACATATGAAAATGTTCAAAATTATCTAGAAGACAATGGCAAAGTAAATTCACTGGCACGTCGTGCCCTAAGCTAAGCAATTTTAATATGCCCTCTACGAATGAGAATATTTCAAGGAAAAATGGATCGAGGATCTCATTTTGTCTAAGTTGATTTAGTGCCTAAAATTATATTTAATTAGGATTTAAACACCAGGTATATGGGTCCTGTGTGTAACTGAGTATAACATATTATATACCAGAACACGGTAAATGAACATCTTTGAAAGTTTCTGGGCTTAATCTATTTCTTCTCATAGAAAGTAAGGGCTCTTTTGATGAGAAAAACATACTCACAGCCCTGAAATTCTATTTTACTAGGGGAAATGAACATTGCAGAATCGTGTATGAGCTAAATCATCAGACTGACCCAAATTCTCAGCCTTACAGGTCATATACTCATCTTTAAATAGAATATATGTTTTTAAGGCTACTCAGTTTTCTCATTTAAATACATCAAATATACTGTACACACAATTTCCCCCAATATGAAGGAATCTTCTGGACAACTAAAACCTATACAAAGGCTTACTGTCTACAGCAATACATTTTTACTTTAAAGAATAATCTATTTTTATGAGAAAACATTACCAAACTGTAGTTAGAATGTAAGTAGGTATTCAATGCATCACTTCATCTGCAGTCACTAGGAAATATGCATGCAGTTCTACCTTCGAATGAATTGATGCTTGAAAGTATTCCCGGCGAGTGGGGCTAACATAGATGTCAATGGGTGATCTAGGGGACGGGACCATATGTAGGAAGAGCATCTCAGCGACTTGAGCATCTCAAACACTCTGTGAAAAAGCTAATTGAGAGGTAAAAACAAATTAACTGCTATGGAGAAGGACAATCTCCCCAAGAGAGAGAGAGCCTGCAGCAGTAAGGTTCAGTGGTTGCATTTAGTCTGGGTAACTGCTGGGCCAGTAATCCAGCCCTGGCCCATGCACCCTCCCTGCTGACTGCCCACCTGGCAATTCTCTGGGCACCTTCTAGACTGTCAGGACTGCTTGGGGAAAGCCTGCTTCATTACAACCAGCTCCGCGTGGGAGCTGATGCCCCGACCAATTGCTTCTCCCTGCTTCTGATGCAGACGCAGGTTTTCCCTTCAGCAGGTCTAGGAAAGGAAGATTGTATCTTCCTGCACACAGAGATTTACAGCTGGCTGCTGTCAGGAAATAGGCTGGGGTGAATACACCACGTTTTAACCCCCAGAGAACACAGGCTGGGGAGGGTGGGGGGGAGGAAAAAAGAACAAGGCAGGCGAGATGGAAGAGGGCACTGGAAAGAAGGTTGAGTGAAAGATTTCAGTGCCTACGGCTCGTAGCTATCTCGTGAGGTGCTGGAAGGCATTTTAAGTTTCTTTTCCTTAAAAATGAACAGTGCAACATTTGTCTACTATAGTAAAATCCATGTGTGAAAATTATCTCCTTCAAATTTTGCCAAACATTTCATGAATGTTCTTAAAGTCACAACAATATCCCAATTTTTCTGTGCTAGCCACAATTCCTTTGCAAATGAATGCAAAGCTGGCATATTTTACTACTTAGAACACACCCTAAATTTGTTTTTCCATTCTTTACTCAAATAATGTAGGTGAAATAACAGTAGTTCCGTGGCTATAAATACATATGTGGGGAAAAAATAGTGAAACGGGAAGACCAGGATCAAGAAATGTACAGCGGAAATAAGGACATAATCAGTATGCAGAACAGTGACAGGACATCCAGAAAAAATTGTCTCCACAGTTTTATGGATAACCAATTTCAGGTACATCCATTACTCCATGGATTCCTAAGTATTTAAATAAACTTGCTATAATACCTATGGGTAGAGAAGTTTAAACATTTTCCAAAATAACCACAAAGTAGACTGCAAACCTCAAACGGTTTTACCTGTGTCATAGACAGAGCCAATTCAAGTGTCCAAAGCACAATAAAGGCCAGCAGAGTATCATGGATAAAAATTAGCATTTTTTTCTGTCATCAGCCAAATTACCCATTTCCTAAATATAAACACACTTGTAAACTAAAAATGATGACATTTTATAAAAAGCCAAGAAGACCTACCCATCACTTTTACTGCCTTCAAAAGGTATCACATTGTTCTAATTTTATGAAAAAATCCTGGGCTCGGACCCACAAGACGTCCCAGGCTTCTCTGCATCTCCCCACGGCACCTAGCACAGCATGTCGTGACAACATGTATTTGATAATGTCTGGATTTACTAAACTACTCACTTAAAATCTTTTTTTCCCCTGTCATCGGAAGAATAAAAATTGTTAGATGCCTACTATTCGGAGAGTGAACTACATGCTGAACAAAGACATTCTACAAAAAAAATAAATCTGTGAATTACCTCTTTTAAAAAATGCTTTTATGTATGTATGCTGTATAAAACTGGAACAGCCTAAAACTCCAAATCACGGCCCTCTGATCTGGTTTTTACCCACGTTACAAAACCCACCACGTCCCCCTTGCTCACAGCCAGAGTGGATGCTGGTGAAGTTAATGGAGGTCAAGCTTCAGGACTCCCGCTCGCTCCAGTTCCCAAGAGAGCCGAAGCTGCTGACAGCCAGAGCACATTGTAGATGGGGAGGGGAAGCCAGCGAGCAAGGAGGGAGTATTTCTAGGTAAGTATTTCTAATAAACTCCCTTAAAAAGATATTGGAAAAAAACCTGACCTCCATGCCTTTATTAATTTGTTGTGATTTACTTCCTCATTCTAAATAAATACCCACTTTCAGGCCTGATTTTAAAGAGGCCTCTCTCCCCCAGATTTCACAAGCTCTAGGCCCCACAAAAACCGGATCTACCTCTACCGGCAGCAAGTGGAAGACAACCCATGGTGCATCGCTGACCAATTGTGCGTGAAAAGCAGTAATTCCGGCTGAAAGGACGCCCCTGTCCCCGTCTTCCACTCATTCTCCCGTGCCTTCACCCTCCTACGCACACATCCCAACTCCTGCTCCTCAATTCTGTGTCAGTTCACCCACCTTCCTCCTAGGTTCTCCACCCACCATCCCCTCCAGATTTGCTGATACCCATTCCTATCAATCCTTTCTTTCCTGCCTCCCGGGTTGCCACGGCATTTCTGACAGCATCTCCATGGGGATGAAGAGGAGGAGGAGTTGCAGGGAAGCACAGGACTCCTATTGCAGAAGTCACGGAGCCACAGCTATGGCAGACGCTCTCACAGTGGCTGGGGGTGGTGGCCGTGACAGGGAATATGGGGTAAGAGAAGGTCTGGAATGGGAAACAGGTGCTCTAAAAAGCTGTCACCTGAAGGGCTTCATAAGCATGGTGTGCACTGAGTGTGACGACTACTAAAGATAAAAACAACAAGGAATGCCATCAACCGTACAGGCACTACGATGTGACAGCAGGAGAATATACCAGGAAAAGAGAAGCGCACACTGTGGCTGCGACCACACGAGGCCTGCGAGTGCACAGGGAAATGACGTGCAAGGGCGAGGCTGGCCTGGCAATAAATAATGTGATGGTGGGTCATATAACTTTTTCCTAAAACGCCTATAAGGTTCTTCCCTTGTGTTTTCAATTTTTTTCAGACAGGGAACTTTCCCACAACAGGGATGGACATCCAAGCTCAGGCTGTGTTCTACCTTTGTTTTAGGCCTTTGTTCTAACGTCCATTTAAACTCGGTACTGTACTATGCCATGCGATTCGGGAATGGGTCTGAGGCAACAAGGAACACAGAGAGAGCGTGTCCTTTTAAGAGATAATCTTCTAACACTAAGACTAACTAAAAGCTGCTATTTTACACGATCAGTGAGATACATGATGAGGATGAGAAAGGGTGAAGGGAACCATATACGACATGAAAAAGCACCCCAGAAAGTTTTGAATCACACCCTGCATCCAGCCCTTGTTAAGAACTGCTGCCCTAGAACGTGACGATGGCCACAATCGACTCCTTTGGTTCTTGAAGCCGAGCCATGGGCTTGACATATACTCAATGGAGTGATATAAATCAGCAAACAGAGAAAATTAGAAAAATGATCATCACAACTTATTTTTATCAGATCTAAGACCAAAATGAATAGAAAAGGAAGAATATAAGTTTTAGTAAGTCATTCCCTACAGTTATAAATGGAAAACATATTTGTTTAGTGATGTGTCATCTAACACTTTGCATAGCACATGCCGTGAGGTGAGATAAAGTTGCTCGAAACCAGAAAAAACATGGCCCTCGCCCACAGTGAGTCAGGAAAAACATGTCTCTTCAGTTGGAATTAGCAAATTCTCCCCAGCTACAGAGTACAAAAACCCCCTCAATTCTAAAACATTTGCAATTCTTTTTTAAAAATACTTTATTTATTTATTTTTAGAGAGAGGAGAAGGGAAGGAGAAAGAGTGAGAGAGAAACATCAATCTATGCTTGCCTCTCATGTGTCCCCTACTGAGGACCCAGCCCACAACCCAGGCATGTGCCCCGACTGGGAATCAAACTGGCGACCCTTTGCTTCACAGGCCCGTGCTCAATCCACTGAGCTACACCAGCCAGGGCAACATTTGCAATTCTTAACATTTAGGGTATACTTTGCTAATTCAGTTTTGTCTCTACTACCTGCCTATTTCAGATAGGAGAATTGGTTTAGAACCCACAGATCTCAGGGCTGTTGTTTTTTTCCATTTGTTCAAACATACACTCACTTCCATCAATGTGGAGGTTAGGGGCAGGGAGGAAATGCTTACCACAAATAATACACAATATTTTATTTACAATATTTCATTTAACTTGATATTAGAAACACGTCAGCCACTTTGGCCTTCCATGAGCAGCAACCCTTTCTAGTCTAACCCCAGGAAAGCGGCACCTGACTCGGACCTCTTCCCACTCACTGGCNCCATTAGTCCAAACATACACTCACTTCCATCAATGTGGAGGTTAGGGGCAGGGAGGAAATGCTTACCACAAATAATACACAATATTTTATTTACAATATTTCATTTAACTTGATATTAGAAACACGTCAGCCACTTTGGCCTGCCATGAGCAGCAACCCTTTCTAGTCTAACCCCAGGAAAGCGGCACCTGACTCGGACCTCTTCCCACTCACTGGCTACAGGCAGCAGAATTAGTGTTAGGAGCCTGGTCGAGGCTGGATGGGCCCAGAGAGATTCTCTCCTTAAAAGACTTAAACCAGGAGACAAAAGACTCTCATCAGATGATTAGCATTTAAACCTGAAGGCCAGAGTTAGAGGTCATAATTTTCCTCCAAGTACATACAAAGGAGTCAAAAGAAATCCATTGGCAGAAAGGAAACAAATTCAACAAAAACAAAGACAAAGTTAGCAAACAACTACAACAGGTACAGAATCACAGAAATGGAGATCACATGGAGGGTTATCAGTGGGGAGGGAGAGGGGGGAGAATGGAGGGAAAGGTACAGGGAATAAGAGGCATAAATGGAAGGTGCAAAATAGAAAGGGGGTGTAAGAATAGTATGGGAAATGGAGAAGCCAAAGAACTGATGGGTATGACCCATGGACATGAACTAAGGGGGGATGCTGGTGGGCAGGTGGGTTGTAGGCTGGAAGAGAATAAAGAGGAGGAAAAAATGGGACAACTGCAATAACATAATCAATAAAATATATTTTGAAAAAAGAAAATAAATTTACAGCTCAGAAAGATGCCAAGAGGAGAGATTATGAAGCTTCAAGAAAAATTAATGTGGAAAAGTAATGACTTTCATGGGAGATTCTGCTGTATTTCCTGGTATTAATTTCTATAAAATTATTTTGTTTTCAACAAATCCTCTTTTTATTTGAGATGGTTTGAGAAGTTTGAGTTGCCATAATCACTTTAGTCAGAACAAGGTTCAGCAAACTTTTCTGTAAAGGGCCAGAGAGTAAACATTTTAGGCTTTCGAGTCACGTGATCTCTGCCTCCACTCCTCTGCTCTGTTAGAACACGAAAGCAGCTCCAGGCAATATGGAAACACTCGGGTGTGGCTGTGTTCCCGTAAAACTTTATTTACAGAACACGCAAATGTGGTGCATAACTTCCAATTTGCCAACTCCTGGTCTAGGAGACGGTCAGCGAACAGCAATGTAAGCCCAGGTGTGCGGATTTCTGATTCTGGCCCATTTCGAATTACAACAAGCCATCACTGAAGGTAAACTTCGGAAGAGAGACACAGTGGCGCTCTGATGTAGAGTGTCCCCACACAGCAGATGCAACAGGCATAAGTAACTGCAAGGAGCTTAAGTACTTGTAAAATGTAATAAAATGAGTAGGAAGTGAAAAGTATTTATTATGTTTGTTTTAAATGTGACCTGTTCAATTGTAAGTCTATATACCTTAGTTTTTATTCATAATGATATTTAACAAATAGCTCACAAAATTCCTGAAAATTTAACCATCAGCACTCTCCAGCCGATAGGAGCCAGCTTCAGCAATACCAGGTCAATGAAATCAAACTCTCTGCAGGTGGAGGCATCATATTTTTAAAGACCTCCAAATGACCTAATACGCTGCTGCACTAAGGCCGGAGGGTGGGGCTGGTACCTGGGTTTCTTGGAACAGAGAAGAGGAGTTTATTCTCTGAGAGAAATTAGTTGTCGAAAGGGGGAAAGCAGGGGAGAAAGGAGAGAGAAGCACATGAGACCGTTTACCCAGGAAATAGTCATAAAGAAGAGGAATTCCTTGAAGAAAGAAAAGAGAACTCAGACAGGACTAAGGTGACCAACATCCTCGTGGGTATGGAACCGAGAGGCGGGATTTTAGTGCTGAAATCAGAGGAGTCACAGGCCTGCCACTGTAGACAATGGATTTTTTAACTTTGATGAACTTTTATTAATTTAAACTTAAATAACTACATGTGGCTACCAGCTACTGCACTGTACAATAGTGAGGACAAACAAATACAAGATGGCTTCTCTACATGTATAAATTTCCTTTTTTTTTTTGCTGGTATGGAAATAATTCTGAAGCATATTAAAAGGGCAATATGTGAGAGGAACAATTCAGATTCTAAAGTGGATATTTGCTATCCACTGTTGGTAGGAGTCTAAAATAGTAAAGTCATTATGGAAAATAATGTAGCAGTTCCACAAAAAAATAAAAATAGAACTACAATATGACACAGTATTCCACTTCTGGGAATTTATTTGAGGAAAACAAAAACACTTTTAAAATGATACATGCACCTCTAATGTTCATCACAGCATTATTTACAATAGCCAGAATATGGGTGCTAATCAATAGATGAATGGATAAAGAAGACATGGGACATTATTCAATAATAAAAAAGAATAAAGTCTTGTATTTGCTACAATTCAGTTGGACACAGAAAGACGAATACCGTGTGATTTTACTTATACGTAAAATCTAAAAGAACAAAACAAACGAACACACAAAACCAATCAGACTCATAAACACAGAGAACGAACTGATGACTGCCAGAGTGGGGGCAAGGCTGGAGGGTGAGAAAGGTGAAGGGGAATAAGGGGAGAAAAATGCCAGTTACGAAATAAATGAGTCAAAGGGACATCATGTGGAGGACAAGGGATGGTAGCCAATAATACTATCACAGGGACGGCTGCAGCTAATATACTATGGTACGTCCACTGCATTTAAAGACAAAATATTTACTAGCAAGCCCACGTGCGAACTGTGACCAAAATTATTCAGAAATATACATTTGTGAGGAAAAGACACTTTTACTGTTTCCCAGTCATAGGGTGTCTGCTGGCACCGATGGGCGGGGTGCATCAGGCCCCACATCGAGCCCCCTCTTCATCAGCAGCACACACAGCACACTCGGCCAAATGGCACAGCGGGTTTGTAGCCACGTCAACACTCTGGAAAAGAACAGTGCTGCTGCACTATAGAAGCCCTTGACCTTGATGTCTTGAACATCACTCCCTGAACCTTTCGCTGACTAACACGGCCTATGAGAAATAGATTACCATGTTTATCATGGAATTACATTTCCTGAAAGTCAATTTTTATGTGGTATTAGTCTATTCAAAGTACAAACATAGGAATTCCATGACAAGAAACAAGTTATAGACAAAAATATCATGTTTATAAATGTTATTTTCAGAATAAAACTGAATGTTAAGAAAGAACTGTAGAGATAAAGCTTGGTCAAGATACAATTTCCTTGAAAGTTATCACGTTCAAATATAAATGTAATCAAAAGGAATGAATTGGTTGAGATGTACTAATGGTTCCTTAAATGGAAAGGGCCAGACTTTGAATAATTCAAATTTTAATAATATTAGTCTCTTGAAATATGGGCTGTGAAATTATAAAACAGTATGAATTTGACAGACTTAACATGAATCCTCTACTACGATAAAAGTAGTGGAGCCCCCTAAACATTCAGAACCTGAACCACTGGAGTCAGGCATGACTTACTTCTTTCTCTTCTGAAGATGCGATAGCAAATATTCGTCCAGGACACTTGCCATCGTGTTCCGACAAATGACCAACTCACCTTTGTGTCCAGTATATTCCTGAGCACCAATTCCACCGAGTGAACTCAGACATGCGTAGCACTCAGCAGTAGGTACTGGTTCTCTTCCTCGAAAACGTGGTTTATGCATCAATCAGCCACTTGGCCTTGCACTTCTAATCCCATTGCCACTGCCTATCAGTTATTAAAGGTTGCCCATTTCTCCAAGTAAGTTGTTTTCAAAAACAGAAATATATACTGAGTCCTGTGAAAAAATGTTTCTTGGAAAAGTTGGCAAATGTTCACATTGAAATTTCTTCACTGAAATGAGCTTCCTGGATTGAAAACTAGTTAAAGTTTATAAATCTACATTTCAAAGGCCTCCAGGTATTTTCTTTTGAAATATAGTCCCTGAATGGTAATATTAGCACTTGAAAACCAAACTCCAGTGTGAGGAAGACAGCATAAAAAGAAATTCAAGCTGAGCGGCATTGTTACAAGCATCCCCAAATGGGGCAGAAGGTTTTGTCTCCAGCTAAACCTCAGGCAAGTCACAGGGCGACACCCACCTTGAGCTGCAGACCTCGTGGGACAAGAGTGTTTGCTGGAAGGCATTTAATGTGTTGGTAGATGTAAGAGGAGAATTGCTCCTGCTCAGCCTGTAACTGGGGGCCAAGTTTAGAGAGATGACCTCTGTTGCTTTTGATGGCTGTCTGCAATTCATCAATCAGCCTGCTCACCTGAAGGGGTTAAATTACAAGAGCTATTAGCAAGAAGTGATTGTTGATGTCACACCTATTAGATTCTTGAATACCTAGTTGGATGGGGGAAAATTACTTCAATACAGGGAATCTGAGTATAGATCTAGCTTCCAGGAAAGGGACTGGGAGAGATTCATATTCCTTCATCAACAAATTTTGTTGATGGGAAATGTGTAACGTTTGCACTTCAGTAACATGAAACAGGTAGCCATTCACAATTGCTGGATAAAACATACTCTGAATGTAATATATATATATATATGTACCTGACAAGCTTGCCAAAAACTTCTAAACTGCTTAACAGAATAAAACTTCTTTAAGACTTTAAATAATCCAATATATGTGCCAAAGACCTTTGATTTTGTTATATGTATATTTGTTTTTGGAATTTTTTATTTTACCATCTATATGTGATAAATTTTAATATTAATTTTGTTAACATTTTTTGCCTTTTATTTTTTAAATATATTTTATTGATTATGCCATTACAGTTGTCCTATTCCCCCCTTCATTCCTCTCCACCCTGCACACCCCCTCCCCCACCATTCCCCCTCTTTAGTTTATGTCCATGTGTCACAAGTTCTTTAGATTCTATATTTCCCATACTATTCTTGCCCTTTAAATAAATTAATCTGATATCTTCCTTTCAAATATCCCAAAATACGATTTTCCAAATTCCTGGAATACATTTTCCAAAATAGCCACACTTCAAAGACGATGTTCTATTCTAAGAAATATTTTGAATATATATCAATTTCTGAATAATTCATAGAACTTTTCCAGAAACAGCAAGGGCTTAGAAACATGCATCCTTAATTTTTAAATTTCTAGATTTATAATCAGCATAGGTAAAGATACACGCCTGACCTATAATTATCAATAAGACATGCTGAGGATTCAGAAATAGAAAAGGAATATTTTAACCCATATAGTTTACAAATTAAAAATTATTATAATGCTTTGACTCTTATTGTGTTTTATAAATTTATATTCTCTCTAATAGATGGGATTCTTACATAAATACTGGTCACTATTTGGTAGTGAACAAAAGAATGAAAAGCAGAAATCCACTTTACCCATGGATCAGATCAGACCCATTCAGAATTATGAATGGCTCTGAATAGAAATCCTGGGTTAAGATCCTGGTTCTCATATTTACTGACTGAGAGACTCTGAACAGGTAATGAAAGCCCCATCCACAAAGAAAGACTAATACTGGCCTTACCATATTAAAAATTAAATGAGATAAGAGAATGGCCAGCACCACAGCTAACCTGTAATAGGTGCCTTGAGCACAGATTATGTTATTATTTTCATATTACAGTGTTTCTGCATATTAAATTTTAATTGTTTTTCTTGGCCTACCTTTCCACTCCAGCTCCTGTTTCACAAAAGTTGACACTATTTGTTACACAGATTCTCCAACCCATTTTAATGTTTAGGTAGAGATAAATATATATATAGTTATATAGTTATATATATAACTATATATAGTTATACATAACTATATATAGCCATATACTTATATATTTATGTAAGTATATAAATATATACTTATATTTTATTTATAATATTTATATGTAAATATTTCTATATATAAAATATTACTTAAATTATATTTTACTTTTCCCAAGAACTTCAGAAGCAGTGTTCCTATGAGATTAATCACCCACTCCCTTTAAACAATCCTTTCTTCTAAACAAAAAATTGGTAAACTTTTTCTCTTTAAGGGCAAGATAATAAATATCTTCAGCTTTACAAGCCATAATGTCTTCATCAAAACTATTCTGCCTGTGGTTGTAGTTTGAAAACAGACACAGACAATATGTAAACAATATGTTTCAACAAAACTTTCTTAAGAAAAACAAGTGATGGTCTAAATTTGGCCCCATCCTTCTATAGTTTGCCAATCCTTCTAAATACATATATTTCTTCTCCTTCATTTTTTTTTTCTATNTTTTCATATTACAGTGTTTCTGCATATTAAATTTTAATTGTTTTTCTTGGCCTACCTTTCCACTCCAACTCCTGTTTCACAAAAGTTGACACTATTTGTTACACAGATTCTCCAACCCATTTTAATGTTTAGGTAGAGATAAATATATACATAGTTATATAGTTATAGTTATATAGTTATATATATAACTATATATAGTTATATATAACTATATATAGTTATATATAACTATATATAGCCATATACTTATATATTTATGTAAGTATATAAATATATACTTATATTTTATTTATAATATTTATATGTAAATATTTCTATATATAAAATATTACTTAAATTATATTTTACTTTTCCCAAGAACTTCAGAAGCAGTGTTCCTATGAGATTAATCACCCACTCCCTTTAAATAATCCTTTCTTCTAAACAAAAAATTGGTAAACTTTTTCTCTTTAAGGGCAGGATAATAAATATCTTCAGCTTTACAAGCCATAATGTCTTCATCAAAACTATTCTGCCTGTGGTTGTAGTTTGAAAACAGACACAGACAATATGTAAACAATATGTTTCAACAAAACTTTCTTAAGAAAAACAAGTGATGGTCTAAATTTGGCCCCATCCTTCTATAGTTTGCCAATCCTTCTAAATACATATATTTCTTCTCCTTCATTTTTTTTTCTTATAAGGAACACTCCAAGCCCTTATCTCCTCACTACTCGTTACCTGGATTACCAAAACACCTGTGGAGCCGTTTCCCTGGTCTCTCCCCGGTCTCTCCCCGGTCTCTCCCCTTCTAGTCCATCTGGACACCTGGACTGAATTAATCTACCTCCAATAGCACACTGAAACCTCCGTTTACTAACCCAGATTCCACAGCTTGGTATATTCAGGATTCAATATCTTTTCTTACATTCTGGAACAAATCTATGTGCTCTCCATAGTACTGTTAAAGCTTTAAGAAACTTGTAATATTTATAATACGAAAATGGTAAGTGATCCAATATTAGTCAGTGTTTTCAGCCTCATCTTCACTATAATACCTTCCAGCAGTGTTACAGTCAAAATGATGAATAATAGTATTTATCATTCCAAAACTGAGACCAAAAGAGGCCAGCTGACTTGCTCTTGCAGTTATGTGGCAAATATTAAAATCCAAGAATCAAAGGCCTGACACAGAAAGGCTTCACTTCTGGAAAGCACTGATCATCTCTGAGCCTATTCGCAGGGTCATACGATTCAGGAAGATATAATTATATGCAGTCTTTAAAGTGTGCTAAGTGTCACACAGTGTATTTTGCTAGTCATTAATATGGCTCTCTTTAATTTTATGTACTACAATACAGCTTGTGACATATAGCAAGCCACCAAACAGAATTTAAAAAGGAATTTCGGGCTTTGATTTGAGAGCATTTTTATACATGACTGGTTTTATTGTCACAATCCATAGCCTTTCAGTGATAGGGGATTTCATGTGACATCAGAAATCAACCAACCATACAGCTGATGATGTCATTTGTAGTCTCAAGGACTGTTGGTTAGAGCCTTAAAAGTTTCATTTCCTATGAATTCTCAATTGCTCCAAAAAAATCTCCATGATTTTGCTATTTTCATTGGCCTCATGATTATTAGTTAATGTATGTCAAAATGAATATGACCAGTTGTCACCTGTGTTTTTAAAAAATAACTTCAAACCATCAAATAAGAGGTTCTAGCAAAAAATTAACATATCTTAAACATATTAGAAACTATATGAAGAATCCTGGCATTGACATTTTAATAAAATTCTATTCAATTTTATTAAAACTTTGTGACTTTACATATTCATAAGGTCTTTTTTTATCTTCAAAGTGCTATATTTTATTCTCATTTATTACATGATAACTTGTTACCCTTAAAAAAAGCCCTATACATGAACTAACTCACATACCAAAATAGGTAATTCAATGCTCCTGGATTACTTTACATAACATAATTTTTTTTCAAATCACAGATGTCGGTAAAAGGGAGAAAATGTTCTTTAAAATTCTTCATCATGAATCTTTTTTTCCTGCAAATCCTTTTTTCCCCTCTCTCTACACAGACAATGTGAGAAGGGGTAAAAGAAGACAAAACTTGACCTTCTGTGATCCCAGCATTAATGGGTCTGTTCATAATTCAATCTACGTGTGTGTGGGGGCGTCCATGTGGAAACAGAGAGGCTTGAGAGACAGAAAGCCTTTCCCTTTAAACATTATCTGACCCTACCAGTCCCATTCACAAAGGAGGGCTTACGTATGCATATGTTGAAAAAGTGCACCATCTCATTGTGCAGCGGAAAGCCTACACATTCTACTCTTCATTCTCCGTGGAAATGCTGCACGGAAGTGCCACTTGTACGGAATTTGAGAGAGTGACAAATGAGCAGAAGGTAACACAAAAAAATTGAGCGTTCTGAGGAGGAAACACACTAAACTTCTGAAAGAATGCAAATGAACACCTGTCTATAAACATATGTGTAGGGGTTTTTTGCATAACATGGAGGGGACTTTGGTCATGTTTTATGATATAGTCACTCGTGCAACCCTTGAGCTGTATGACATTTTCAAGATGATTTGGAGTTAACACAAAATAGTTTCTTTGTCATCATTCTAAAATACATACATATGAAGTTGTACATTCAGAACCACACATCCTGAATACTGTACTTGGGCTGTACGTAATGAATGGCCCTTAGAGAAGCTCCTAGATTTTCTAGTGGTGAGTGCAGCTGTTTGTCTGAATTCTGTGTGGCCTTGAGTCTGTCTTTGACGGTAGGGAGGACCCTAGGACACCGTGCACTGAACTGTCACTTGAAATCAGCACAGAGGGCAGCAGGCTCTATGTTAGGAATGCCATCTTGGCCTGTAATATACAGGACAGGCCTGAGGCCAGGTAAGTGTGTAAGCCGAAGACTGAGAAACTCTGTCATTCACAACATAATGAAGAATCGGGACAGGACGTGGAGATGAAAATGAGTTACTTTAAACCTCAAATCTCTTCTTTGTTTTAGGCCCAAGAGTGCAGTGTTTTTCAGGTTAAGAAATGAACATAACCCAGCCTTGAATGAATGCAGACTAGAAAAGACATGGAAACCTGTGAGAGAAATTAAGTATCTCTTGATTTGGAAGCTGCAGTGCAACTACAAGGAAACCTGAATTGTGTACCACTTCTTGTTCCTACCACTTCAATTACTCCCAAGTTTTTAACAGTTTCCTAGACCACTTCTGAGATGGAAAATATTTTGGAAGGAGATCTATCTTGTTTGCAGCTATATGTTCCTGAGCTGCTGCCTTTATTTTAGGGTTATTCAAGGGTCTAACATCCCCATCCATTCATGGGTAAAGGGGCAATTAAAAATAGAGCTTTTTAAAAATGTCTTCATAAATCACCTGGCAGTGGGACTACATTGATGGCATAACCGACCAAGGGGCCCAGCTAATGAAATCCTTCACCAAGTTGGTACCAATCAGAAAAGACCAAGCTCATCCTAGGGCATCCCAGGACACCTCTGATAGGACACACCAGCAGCTTTGCTGAACCTTCCTTAGGCTGCAGAACAGTCTAGGACGCTCCCACCCTGGCCTCCTATCCTCTCGCCTTCACTCGTGTGCAAATGTGCCTCTCAGTCGCTCAGCCTCACCCTCAGCTCCTCTCATTTTCACTCATAGGCACTTATAATGAAATTCATACATGCTTATCTCCACCTTGGTATTTACTTTTCAGACAACCTGGGATAACACACCTTTATACCAACAATGGTAAATTACAGGCAGATTTCCAGTAGACCATTTCCAAAAAGCTTGATGTACTTTAACATATGTCAACCCTTCACAGTGGTCTGATCATGAATACATTATTAGTATTCCCGGTTTCCATGGGGAAAAGTTACATGAAATCAAATTGGATTTTAAAATAAAACGATAGGCAGCAGACATCTCAATCTAAATTCCAGGTTTCATAATGTTTAATTTAGGTTTTGAAATATCTAAATACAGTTTTTCTATTTTAGAAAAGTAAATTATTTCTTTTCACCATCACAACTTCACATCTCTGTTTATGAATTAGGGCCAAAACTCGCTGCTGCTGACTTTTTCTACACAAAATACTAGAAATTACACATCCGTGTTAATATAATCACTCTCAAATTATTTTCATAGTGTTTGGAATGCATTTAGAGGTTCTTCCACACACAGGCACACACGCAGGGAAAAGACATGTTCCCTTCACTGTGCCTTTGGTTTTCTAAGCAAACAAAAGGCATCCGGAGCCACAGCTGACAAAGCACTTGCAGGACCAAATAAAGCGCTGTGCAGGGAGCAGGCTGGGGTAGACGGGTGCTACAGAGACACTAAGGTCCTAGCAAAGAGGAAATACCAAAGGGGCATAATGCTGTTGGGTCTTCCATAAAAGACCGTCTTCATTCCCAGTGCGGCTAACAGGGTAGCATTCAAGATGTCATGTTTCATGTAGATCATGCTCCTGGGCCACTTCGAGCTTTGGTTCCACTGAAAGTGTAGCTTTGCACAAAATATCAAAGATCAAAACAATTGCAACATTTAAAAGGCAACAATATTTATTAAGCAAAATAATAAATACTTAATTGGCTCATTCTTTCATTTTCTATTTCATCTCTAATAATAATTCATGTTACAGATATCATTTTAATTATAATAATTAGTTACTTATGTGCATTTTCTAAAGTTCGCCATATCAAGATACATGATAGATTCATTCTAAACTTACTGTAAAAATCTAATAAAACTCTCCATGATAAAACACTCTTCAATGTGTGAATAGAGGATGATGTTTAGAACTTATAACTAACAACCTACTCTTTTAACTTGTTAGTATTTAAGTGGAATGAGTCAGAACTAAAACTAAATCTATACAATTGTTATTTGTTGCATCTTAGTAATTACTCAAGTTGAATTTTTATGAAGTATTTCCTACTGAGATTACCAATCAATGTTTCCAACACAGTGTTTAATACTGGACACACATAACTTCCAAATATTAACATCGTCTATGATGTAAGATTTGAATTCCCTCAGGAAAATCTGATGCATTGTACCCATTCATCAATTGTAAAATACATAGTTATCAAAGGAGATACAATCAAAATAAGAAAATATTAAAACCCTAAAGCCTGGCTAGATCTATTTGCTAAAATGTCAAGAAGGAATTACATGAAAGTTTAGTTCACATTTATTCTTCAAGTTGCTTATAGATTTTATTCACTCACAGTGGTGCATGTAAATTAGCAAATCCATGATCTTTTTTCAGAAAGATTAAATGCTTTTGTATTCCAGGGAACTACATAAAATCATTTTCTCCTTTGGCCTAGCACCAATTTTGTATTAAAATTTCATTTATGGACTATGCTGTCAGCTTCACAGCATGAGCTTTGGAGAGAAGGCTTGCTTTAATAGTTCTTCATTACAATATTGCCTACAGAATCTTAAGATTAGCTCACTTAGACTTGACAGCTGTAAACTAGTTCTTCCTTGATAAGAGATAACTTTGTGAGCATTTAAAAAATTTGTAACAATCATTCTATTCCTAGAAAGTCAGAGAATACAAGCAATATTTAGTATTTATATAAAGCTCAACAAAATTTTAATGGTTTTCCTGTTAGCATATTTTATAATTTTCAGAGCCAAGTCACATGTTTGGCTCTGAATAGTTTTCTGAATAATTTTCTTAATAGTTTCCTAAATTAAGAAATTCATGAGTCAAAGGGGGTGTGGTTTGAGGGTGAGAGGCAGGGATGGGGGGCCGGGATATCTGTTGGGGTGAAAATGGAGACAAATGTACTTGAACAACAATTAAAAAAAGGAGAAAAAGAAATTTATGAGAAAGTATTCATAAGCATTTTCCAGAAAATCATATGATTTATTCTGTCATGCCTATAATTATTTTTCAAGCTTTCCTATATCAACAAAATGATTTCCAGTTTTGACCAATTTTTTCCATGATGTCAATATCAGGTAACTATAATTGGTTCACTACCAGACCCAAGCAAAATTTGTCTTCATTTTATAATTAGTGTTCATGTAGTTTTATAATACAGTTTTAAAAGTAAGTTCCTCTGGAAAGCATTATGCTGAGTGAAATAAGCCAGGCGGTGAAAGACAAATACCGTATGATCTCACCTTTAACAGGAACTTAAACAACAAAACAATCAAGCAAGCAAAATATGACCAAAGGCACTGAAATAGAGAACAGGCTGACAGGCCCAGAGGGGAGAGGAGAGAGAATTTCAGGGGAAAAAAGGAAGGATTCACAGGAACAAGTATAAAGGACACATGGACAAAAACTAAGGGGGGTGGAAATGGGAGGGAGGTAGGGATCACTTCGGGGGGGGGGGCTGNTAAATAAATAAAATTTTAAAAAAGTAAAAAAAAAATTAAAAAGTAAGTTCCTTACTTCTTCCCGTGCCTTAAGGTGTTCCTTTGCTGTCATTGAAAGAATAACTTTTTCCGTAATTTTCTCTTTCTGTTCATCCATGGCCAGGTTCAACTAGAAAATAAATAAATAAATAAATAAATGGCATCCATTTACAGCTAATAGTCACATTTACTCAAGCAACTACTTTAGCATAATCATGGGAGGTAATTTCAAATTAATTGGACCCATATGTAAAAATGCACTCCATTAACATTACATAAATTGAAAGTTCGTTTTCATATTTAAAGTATTTAACACTGAACTTTTTACTTCCACTTTTGTTGCTTTTAAAGTTACTAAAACATGACTTGGGAAGAAGTTATTCATTGCAGACATTTGACAACGATGAGTACTGTTTAAAGGTGCTTTATCAAAATGAGCACAGCAGCTTTTTATATTACAGTGATATTTTCTATTATAGTCTTTTATTGCCAGTAGGGAATATAGTGGCTGCCTATAAGTCAGGATAAGAATTCAACAACATAAACCAAAAGCGAATGTCAATTCAAACACTCCAGAATGGCACAAGATGGATTAGGATATTTCACGACAAAGGGTAATGCATCTTAAACACGTGAACGGTTACTTCTCACCTGCTCCGTGTATAAAGCCGGACAGAGGTATTCTGCTACTCCCACTAACCCTTGTTATAAAAATGTAAATGTAGTGCATTCTATATTTTTTATAAATAGTCTCCATGGAAACAAAATACTGTTTCCAACCAAAGGAGAAAGCTAAACTTGCACAATAATATTCACTCAACAGATCGTTGTTAACAGAAAGAAAGAAAATAGCCCGGTACAGAGTCATCCAAACTGGAACCTCGAACAGTTACTAAGTGATGGACTCGCCGTGTTGTGTCTCCTTACAGAGGATTAAAAATGAGTAATGACCACGTTTTTGGCTTTGTTTGATTGTTTTGTTAATGTTGTTGTTTTAAATAGGTTTTCTCAGTTGTGTGCCTGACAAATCATGTTTGAGTTAGTTAACATGAATCTTCAATCCATACCCTACCTGAAAACCCACTCTTACACCTGGGATAAAATGGGGGTGGGGCCAACAATATGGCCTCCTCAATCTAACTATGCATATATGTACACTATACGAATAATATCAAACTCGTAACCTCTTTACCCACCGAGAGGTGATACAGCTCAGCACATCAGAGATTTTGTTTTGGTACATGAGAAAGGCCCAGGAATCTTCAGGTGAGTGATGACTAACCTAGTTAAGCAGTTTACAAACATTTCTATAAAGGGCCAGATAGTAAATATTTGGGGTTTGGGGTGGGGCATATAGTCTCTGTTGCAACTGCTCAATGAAGACCTTATAGCATGAAACAGACAACATATAAGTGAGTGCAGTTATGCCTCAATGAGACAAAAACAAACAAGTGACGAGCTGAATATGGACAGCAGGCAATACCAAGAACCACTGGAAACAAGATTTTAAGAAATCATAGAATGCACAATATGATGACTATAGTTCACAATGCCGTCTGGTGTATTCGTACATTTCAAGAAAGTAAATCCTAAGGGTTCTCATCACAGGGTAAAAAAAAAAACTTGGGTTTTGCCCCAGCTGAGTAGTTCAGTTGGTTAGAGCATCATCACGATACATCAAGGATGTGAGTTCAATCCGCAGTCAGCGCCTATATAGGAAGCAACCAATGATGCATAAAAATCAGTATCTTTCTTTCTCTCTTTTTTTCCTCTCTCTCGCTCAAGTCAATAAATAAAAATTTTAAAATAACACTGGGTTTTTTATCTATATGAGGTAATAGATACTAACTCAACTTACTGTGGTTACCATTTCACAATACATGAAGGTCATTACGCTATACACCTTGAACTTACACAGTGCCATCTGTCAAGGATATCTCAATAAAACTGGGGAAAATATTATTCGGGACTATTCTTAGAATCATTCCCCCAAGGAATATTTTTCCTGTGCTGAAGTAATACAAACAACATAATATCATAAAAAGCCAATATTAAACTCAACTTCCATTCATAGAAGCCTATCTATAAACCATGACACAATGTATGGTTGTGTGAAGTCTCCATGGTTACATGGTTATTACTTCATTGGGGGCTTCTCATCTTAGAAGGAAATCAGTCTGCTGTCGTGAGACTGGGGAGATATTCACCAAGCTCATCTATTCTTTACAAAATTAATCTCCAAATGTGAGAACATCCAGAGCAGATACTCTTGAAGTGAATGAAGCAAAACAAAACAAAAACGTAACCCCAAAACTCCTTGATGCAATAGTAGTAAGTAGACTCTAATAAGGTCTCTCAGGACCACAACATTTAGAGCTGCTTCCAAGGAACTTTTTAAAAGGCGAGAAACCTTCAAAAGAGCTACAGTTGGAAAAATCACCTACATTCCAACACTCAACATTCAAAGAAATCTACTAGTCTACATAAGCTTGAGGGGAGCACATGTGAACATACCTGAAAAACACCATTTGCATAGTATCAAATGGAAAATACAACAAGATGTTAGAAATTAAATGGTCAACAAAATGTACAGATACACACATGGGGCCTTTTCTGGACCCAGAGCAGCCATTCCAAACAAGAATAGATATTCAATAAAATCCGGGAAAATTACAGAAAGTAAAAAAGTCAAATTCAGAGAGTGCATTTTCACCCTAAGGCATCAATAACACGCAGTGCGAACAACACCTCTCCCTCAAGTCCCAGGGCATGACAACAGCAGCAGGATTCTTCTCTCCTGTCACTTCGGAGGAAAGCACTCTGTTTCTTCATTAAAACAAAACTCACTGCTGCTTTGATTTGTTGTAAAATATATGAAATACTTTTTAAAAATATTTCATTTATTTATTTTTAGAGAGAGGGGAAAGGAAGGAAAAAGAGTGGGAGAGAAACATCAATATGTGGTTGCCTCTCATGTGTCCTTCACTGGGGAACTGGCCTGCAACCCAGGCATGTGCCCTGACTGGGAATCGAACCAGCGACCCTTTGCTTAAGAGGCCCACACTCAATCCACTGAGCCACACCAGCCAGGGCTATATGAAATACTTTTTGTCAATGGGTTTGAAATTTCTCAAGTTAATTTTTTGTGTGTATAAAGAAGGAGAATGTGTTATATCCCTTTGAGTTGGCTCTGGCTTCTGGTGACCCTAGGAATGAGTGAGGTTCTCAGTGTTCTCTCCCAGAATAGAAACTTTAACTTCAAATTAAAAAACAAACAAAAAGTACGAAGCTTGAGGGCATTACCCTAAGTGAAATAAGTCAGACAGAGGAAGACAAACACTGTTTAAAGGCCAATTACATAAACATTTAAAAATATAGTAAGATGTAATAAAACTTCTTTTACAGGAGAAAATACCTCTAAAGTAAACTCTGGAGTCCAATCATTAGTATCTTTAGAAAAGGTACAGTAATCAAATAACCTGGTGTGTTCTATCTAATTCATACTGACATTCCGTTTAAGTACTAGCCAAAAAGGGGGAGAGCCTATTGGTCCAACCAAACTCTCAGTGTTCTGAACTGCAGTTATGCATGCAGTTTTCCCTGTATTCAGAACAGCTAATGATCCAAAGGTGAAATATATCATACGTGTTGTGTATAAAGCTCTCAGTAAATCAGCATAACACAACAAGAAAATTAAATCTATCAATAATCTGTTTGTGAGCAGTAAATATTGATTTATTAGTAAATTATTTGATCCATATTTCACAGATCAATATAGGCAACACAGTTTAGCATAAACAACAGGACAATCAGCCTTCCTATATATTGACAAGTTTCTCAATGGTCTGTTAATATACAAAAGACTGGGACAAATTACTTATTTATATATACAAAACACAGTTATAAAGGCCAGCTGCAGGTATTTTTTTGGAAAGTGCATTTTAATAAGGTCCTATTCAGCGAGGGAACAAATGGGGAAGAAGTAGTTTGCACTACAGAGTTTAGTGCAAGAGCTCTCTCTTTTTCTAAGCACGAAATCAATCATTTGTCCAGACTGTGGGAGTCAGAGTTAGTTACTGAAAAGAGCTCCGTATATAAACAAGTCAATAACTCATTGTGTGTTATTGTCGAGCTGAAGAAGTCGGCTTTCAAAAAGCCGCCCCTGCCTCTCTCGGAATGAATGTCACTGTATTCTGGGACTGGGAGAGAGTCCTTTGTTTCCAGCCATTGCTGGCTGCCATTTATGTATGGGAACAGGAGGTGGCTGCTAGGAGTGTGGGGGAAGCCACTGTTGGGTATCATAGATGTCCAAAAAAACCTCTGAATTTTGTCAAAATAAATAATTTGTGTCTGGAAATGCATTCAGGGAATCAATACAGAATGGCCACACACACACACAAAACTATATTTGGTAAAGAAATTAAATAATAACGAGTTCTGTATCATGTGCAGTTGGATTAGGAAGATATTTCTGGTTTCCTACATGTCAACAAAGATGAAACCAAAATACAGGTACTGGTTAGAAAAATTGAGATGTACAAAACTGACCTAACAAACAGGCTAACATGTCAAATAAATGCCAGCTGTCCCTCCTCTCTGTTCACTATTAAGTGTGATTCTTGGGACGCTCAAATGGGGTTTCCAAAGTGGTGTGTGTGTGAGTGTATATGTGTGTGAATTTGTTTAGAGAATGATTTTATATGTTCAACATTCATGATAAATTTTAGAAATCTGAACTTTCTTGATTTATTAATTTAAATATCCTGTAGAGTTTAACTGAACCTAAAATGCATACAATATAAGTATTATCATAGTCTTACTTAGTTCATCTTAAAATTTAATTGAAACCTACTTTTTATTCAGAATCAAAGTATAGACTATGGAGAAACACCAAAGATTCAAGGTTTAAAATTGGGTTTGCCAAATAGAAAAATACATGTGGATATGTTTCATAAATGGTCCTCACGGGGGAGTGCTCTCTGCAATCTTTAAACAACAGCTTAGCTCTCAGTTAGATAAAGCTGGAGTTGGAGGAAAAAAGAGAGTTGGGGACTTAGAACTAAATCCCACTGATCGCATTTCCGCTCATGGTTTAGAAAACCCCAGCACTAAATAATATGACATCCTTCCACGGGCAACAACTGTACTAGACGTTTTTCTAGATACACACAGTTTAATAGCAAAGTGTGATATGGTTGAGGAGACAAATACAAACAATAAAAAATGACAATATATGGCATGAGGTAGGTCACAATTCTTAAATGAAGGTAAAAAAACAATACAATCTATAAGTATAAAGGACCCATTATTTGGGTACAGAGTGGTTGAAGATGGAAAGGCATAAATGGTAAGTGGTATCAAGCTAGGAAAAGGAGAAGTGATAAAACAGAGCAATATTATTAATAAGTATTAATTAATATTACTATTTAGTAACTAATTACATGGTGAAACTCATTCTAAATGCAATCAGTAAGGTGGCTTGACTTGGCTCTGGGAAGGGAAGGAGAGAGGACAAGCTGAGCCTTGAAGGATGAGCAGAGAGAAAGGGCAAAGCTGATCCTAGTGAGTCAGTGGGAGGCAATGGAGGGACTGGAGGGAATGTTTCATGCTGGGGAGCCAGGACTAGATGGTTAATGTGACCACCCCCCACACACACACACACATACCTAAATCTGTTTGGGAATTTAAATACAAGTTGAAGGAAATATGCAAATGAGGGCATAATCAAGGACTCAGTTCTTAGCTTTGCCTTGGCTCAGCCCCATCCTCTCAGACTATTTACGTTTAACTCAGCTGAGTCTTAGAGATCCCTTAATAAATTCAGACCTGGCTCCCACTTCTAACCAGACTGTCTCACTTAAGTGCCTTCTATAAAAGCATTCAAGACTATCACTTCTAGATTTGGGGAAAGAACAGAACCTTCAGCTCAAAACTTGCTGCGCATTCTGCCTCGGCCGCAAACTAGCTCTGAGACGGCGGCAATGGACATGTTCACGCAGCCCAGGCCTCCAAAGCCAAAGACTCCTCTCCCATCCTCACTAATTCTTCAGGAAATGCCACTTCCTCCACAGCCTGTAGTTTCGTGAGGACTGTTCGTTTTAAGGGAGAATTTATTTTTAAAAGTATTCAGAATATTTGAAAACCAGCAAATAAAAGCATCACAATGGTAATATTTTTAAATAGTTACAGTTTCTCTAAATGGGTATTAAATAGAATTCTCCCTAATATTTACCTTCAATTTGTTTAGTATTTAAAGAAACTTAAACTGCTTTTAAAATCTTTCTTTCTTTCTTGTGTTTAAAAAAAATCATGAAAAAAATTTACCCCTTCAACATTCTGTGGGGAAAAGGGCACTGAGTTAGTCCTGACCCAGTAGGCAGAGTACAAACTTCCTACTGAAACATTCTATCACGCCCTAAACTGGCCCCAGCCTGCCCCTCAAACTCACTGACTCCCTACTCCACTTCTTCCACCACCACGTGCGGCTTTGGAGGGACCGAGCCACGCTGGCCAAGGACTGGAGCCCCAGCCCCCCGAGACCAGTCAGCCTCTCTCTTCAGAGAGACAGAGCCAGAAGGGGAGCCACACGGAGACATGAACAGTTGGAGAGAATCTGTCCCATTAACAGTATCCAGAATAAACTGTCTCCTAGATCCAGATGTCCGGAGCTATGACAGTTATTTCTGTAGCCCCTTTCTGTCTTTCCTTAAAGTCCATATACTACCACCTGCCATTCCACTGCACCTTATGTTTGCCTCTGTTAGCCTGAGACAGACCCCAGTGATTGCAACCAATGAACCTAACAGACGCAGCATGCGTCTATACACTGAATTCAGTGCGCCAGCACTCTGAGAGGTCTGAATGAGTCTCTATCCCTTGCAACTCCAGGTATCCAACTCAAATTCTTAGTAATGTGGCGAGTTTAAAGTAGTCTTCCAGGTATTATAATGGGTCATGAAACAGAGCTTATGATTTCAAACTTCTCAACAGGCTTTTCTTTTTGGCTCTTCCACATACAAGCTGTCCCAGCCACTCCAGGCATCCCTAGAATTTGCAATAATACTGTATTTGACATTTATAATAAAATTGTGCAACAAAAGATGTTCACACAAATAAGATTGTTGGCTTGAGACATTCTGCCTCTCAAGAAAACCCTTCCTCCTCTCAGTGAGCAGACAAACAGCCAACCTTGGAGGACTGAACCCATAACTCTCCCCTTGTAAATTAGGAGTCATGACTTCGAGTGCTTTTGCTGGAATCAGGAATATGGACAAGGAGGACCCCCCAAACACTGCAGAATTACCTTCTGGAAGACAGGCCCCTGTAGTACAGGTTTTCCACGCTAGGTGAGTATTGTTCTTAGGAACCCATCTGCACCTGTGTGCCCATTGGTGTTGTTGTGAGAGGTTGTGTACAGCTCCAGTGAATTTTTTTTGAAGACTCTTTCCACATGTTTGCCCCTT
The DNA here is from genome assembly GCF_014824575.4 of Sturnira hondurensis. NCBI lineage: Eukaryota > Metazoa > Chordata > Mammalia > Chiroptera > Phyllostomidae > Sturnira > Sturnira hondurensis. Next base: position 8,746,688 of record NW_028075269.1, read on the forward strand.
TCATGATGGGTGATTTACAAGCTCATCTGCCCACACTACGCTGAATGTTCAGCAGTTTTGAACCAAAAATGGCATGACCTCCATACCCCATCCTCCCTATTCACCAGCCACTAGGCACTGAGCAATTTATTATTATTTTTTGTTTCCTGGATGAAAGAAGTCCTCAAACAGAAACATTTTGCTGATGGGGAAGAGGTGAAACAAAAATAACAGACACATTAAAAGGCATCAAAATTGATGAGTTCAAAAACTGTTTTGAACTGTGGAAAAACATCTCAATAGGTATATTGCATCAAATGGAGAGTACTTTGAAGGTGACTGAAGTTTAAAGATGTAAGAATAAATATACAATTTCATGTAAATAAATTCCAATTTGGGGGATCCTCCTTGTAGAAAGAAAATAAAGGTGTACCTCCTTCTGTCCTAGAGGAAATAAAGAAGTCCCAGAGAAAGGGACAGGAAAGTAAAAAAGCAAGAGGAGTTAAATCCTAAATTTCTTTTCCATAGGGTGTGGCTTGGGGAGGGAGACAAGTAGCAAGTAAGTGGAAAAGGTCCTTGGGCTGAGGGGTCTTCTGCTCTTCTCCCCCCAATATGGACACAGGGAGGAAGCCGTCCTGTAGCGACCTAGGACGCAGCCACATGGACAAGATGGCATGATATGCAGAGGCAAAGGGAAGTCTCAAGTTTAGCTTTCCCACACTGCCCTTGCCTTCTGTGTTTCAGGACATGGAAGCAGCTGAAGGTTAGGCTGGGAAGTTTCCCACTGGCTATTGGCACACAGAGGGAAAGATGGCTTTATGGTGAAGTAGCCCCACAAACCACTCAAGCCAGTGCCCAATGGGTGTCTGTCTCAATTAGACCTTGGAGGAGAACTTCCAATATCATAGGAAGTCAAGTTTAGGTTAGATCATGCAAGAAGCACCACCATAAAAAGTGCCTAAGCCAAATGAGTGGGCTCAGGGTCACATACTAGAGGCCAGAAGAGCACCCTGCAACCAGGAGAACAAGGGACATCCTTCCGGAGGCCAGAAGCTGCAATGCCGACATATACATTCCAACGGGCCAGCATGAAGCCAGGGGTGCCTTCCTCCAGTGCCTTGAGAACAGGAAATCACACAGTCTCTTCCTCCATATACTACCTGAAGGAAACCACCAGGGTACAAGAGAGTCTATATAAGATACAGAATGAGCTAAAATAACTACTTAAATTATCACATTAGACTAAGCTTTAAACTGTATTGAGAATTCATTTATTTTTCCCCCAGGATCCAGTGGGGAAGGGCTCAGGATGAACGTGGTATCGGTGTCAGAAAACAACTGAGTCATTTACATATTTGCACACAAATAGCATACACACATGTGATTCTGTTGACAGAATGAGCCAAAGAACTAAGGCAAAAGCAAGAGTTATAAGAAAGCAGAGAAATAAAATACAGTCAGACTATAATTTTTCAGGGAAATTGATAAGCTGGCACTTAGGGAACTGAGTAGGCCAATTAAATATATCAAATAAACCGTTTTAGTTGTTTATGGATTCTCCAAAAAACTCGAGAGTTCAGCTGAGAAGCATTTGTGACAGGCTGCCTCCGTAGCATTTCTGCTTGCCCTACCACTTTCACTGGGCCAGTCCTGCGCTATTTCCCACACAAGAACATTTCGTTACTTTAGGCAAAGTAATGAACCATATTTTCTCTCACCCACTTACACAGCTATGTGAATCAGAGAACTCCTTTAGAACCACAGTCAGGAATCAGGCCCAAAGGATAAGGCCACTATCCTTAGAGACCAGTATCAGAATATGGGCTAGGCTAGGTGTGATGCACCTTACGTCTCCTTTATGGCCCAGCTTTGGTCCAGCCTCATCTGTGAAGCCCACCCTGGCTTTGTCCTCTCCCCACAGGCATAGATAAGCCAAAATATACTGCCATATACTACAGATAGCGCCTCTCCCTCTCCTTCCTTCTTCCTTGTGTCTAGTGTGTGCACCGAACGCCAGTGCTGACATGAACAATGCACTGTGCTGGCGCTGGTCAGACACATACCAACTAGATGCCCCTGGATCTTCAGAGGGCAAACAGTCCATTGAGAACTGCAGCTCAGGGGCCAGCTTTTCCCTAATTGTCTTCCTGCATTTGTCCCCAAGGCAAATGGCTATAACTTACAACCCTCCTGTAACCAGGGAATCGCACCACAACAGCCAGGCAGCAGATACTCACTCAATAGCCATGGTGGATTAGTAGTGATGGATGAGAATCTTCAGATTCTAGGTGATTTTATTTTTCATTAGACAACTGTTTCCTAAACTATGTGCCAGGTAGTGGGTGATGGGCCCTCTGTGGTCAAATAATTTTCTTAAACAACAGATCAATGGGTTTCATTATAGCATGGCTCCTCTAACAGCTTTTAAAGTGTTAACACACGTGGCTAATGACCATGAGAGCATCTCTGGAGAGTTCAGCCACATGTACTCCTAAAAATGTGTCAAGAGACCAACGGTTCTCAAACTGAGTTGAGGATGGACCTCCAAGAGTGTATTCAAGAGTGAGTTCAGGAGTGCTCAGTCCCCATCCACCCACTTAGTTCGACCCTACCCGCTGTGCTTTCCTCGAATTAATCTGCAATTCTCTCATGCAATTTGTTCGGACCTTGAGAAAAGTATTCTATAATACATTTTAAAAAATGACCAAGACATTTGGGGGGGAGAAGAAATAATAAAAGTAATATCCCTATAAACTAAATATTCTGCAATATTAATTCACATATATGCATAAAACTTATAATTTAAAGGCAGCCTGGTCACCAGGGCTGCCTTTTACTCTGACAAAGTGGACACTGTCACCATCAATGACCCTTTCATTGATCTCAACTGCATGGTCTACATGTTCCAATATGATTCTACTCATGGCAAGTTCAAAGGCACAGTCAAGGCTGAGAATGGGAAACTTGACATTAATGCAAAGTCCATCTCCATCTCCCAGGAGTGAGATCCTGCCAACATCAAAAGGGGTGATTCTGGTGCTGAATATGTTGTGCAGTCCACCGGTGTCTTCACCACCATGGAGAAGGCTGGGGCTCACTTGAAGGGTGGAGCCAAGAGGGTCATCATCTCTGCCCCTTCTGTGGATACGGTTCACATGTTTGTGATGGGTGTGAACCAGGACAAGTATGACAACTCCATGAAGATTGTCAGCAATGGATCTTGCACCACCAACTGCTTGGCCTCCCTGGCCAAGGTCATCCATGACAATTTTGGCATCGTGGAGGGACTCATGACCACAATCCATGCCATCACTGCCACCCACAAGATCATGGATGGGCCCTCTGGCAATCTGTGGCATGATGGCCGAGGGGCTGCCCAGAACATTATCCCTGCTTCCACTGACGCCGGCAAGGCTGTGGGCAAGGTCATCCCTGAGCTGAACAGGAAGCTCACTGGCATGGCCTTCTGTGTCCCCACCCCCAATGTGTCAGTTGTGGATCTGACCTGCTACCTGGAGAAAGTTGCCAAATACAATATCAAGAAAGTAGTGAAACAGGCATCCGAGGGCCCCCTCAAGGGCATCCTGGGCTATACCAAGGACCAGGTTGTCTCCTGCGACTTTAACACTGACACCCACTCCTCCACCTTCGATGCTGGGGCTGGCATTGCCCTCAGTGAGCACTTTGTCAGCTCGTTTCCTGGTATGACAATGAATTTGGCTACAGCAACAGGGTGGTGGACTTTGTGTTAAGCTTTGTGTTCTGAGGGGACAAGAGCAACAACTGCCGATTGTCATTCAGAAAGGGAGTGTTTTTTGGCAAATAGACATCTATTTTGTAAACCTGTAACTAACATATAAACTCAGGACATCTTAAAATTTAGTTTTGGTTTTCAGAACTTGATCTGGATTCTAAGTTTTATTGTCCTGCATTTCAAACCCTGCTCATAAAAAAACAACAACAAAAAAACCCCACTAAGACTTGTTAAGAGCAGTGTAGATACAGATACTGAAATGACTAATTTACTGACTCTAAAATGAATTCCCTGGTGATTTCCAAAATTTTTGACCTCTCAACTTTACCTAATACCTAGATATTTTGATTATTTTGATATTAAATATTTTGATTGATCATCAACATCCATCCTTAGAGAAGAGTTTATTAAAAGCTGACTATGTGTCAGGCACTGTGCTAAGTGTTGTACTTGCATTTCCCAGTTATGAGAGATGAGTGAGAAAGATGAGTAAAAAAACTCTGGTATTTTGGAGAGGAGGAGTAAAGTATGTTTAAACTACTTGTCCAAATATGTGACCCAAATTTTTGGACACAAACTTTGACATATTTGTGGAAGGAGTAAATCTCCTCCCTCTGAATTCCTCTGGGTTGTGTGTGTGTGTGTGTGTGTGTGTGTGTGTGTGTTATGTTCAGCATCTTCCATCATCAACATCATTCAAAAATACTAATTAAATAATACTATGTGTCAGTCCTAGGATAGAGTGGATAACAAGATACTCCTCTCATGGAGCTTAAAATCTAATAAGGCAGACAGATGTGGAGCAAATACCAATGTGACGAGTATTTTAAAAAGTGTGGCATTCCTGGGGAGAACTCACCTAGGCTCAGGGCTAGAGCAGAAACTGCTTTTCTGAGCTAAGGATGTTGCTAAGCTAAAGACAGGCAAGAAGTATCCACGGGAAGTTTGGCAATGGAGAGCACCCTAGAAAGGGGAAGCGCTACAGTCCCCTCTTCCACAAAACATTTCATACAGTATCTTATTCAGTCTTCAGTGTAATCTGGAAAGAAATCCTTAGGCCACTTTACAGACAGAAAGCAAGGCCTCAGAGACTAGATCAGTAAATAAGATTGAATCCTTGTCTATCATAATTCAAAGTGTTTCCATTATGCTTAGTTCTCTCCAAACCCTGCCTGTACCTGCTCCCTATCATACCAGTGATTAGAATTTTTTTTTCTGTAAAGACATTAAATACTTTAGGTTTTGCACACCAAGAAGCAAAATTAAGGGTAAAATATAGGAACTAACAAGAGAAAAAGACAAATTTTATATTTTTTACATTTTTACTAAGTATATTTTACCGATTATGCTATTACAATTGTCCCATTTTCCCCCTTGGTCTCCCTCTGCCCAGCACCCCCATTCTCTCCAGCAATCCCCCCTTAGTTCATGTCCATGGGTCTTACACATGAGGTCTTTGGCTTTTCAACTTCCCATATGATTCCCTACACTGCACGTCTATCCTGCACCCACCAGCTACGTTTCTTATTCCCTCTACCTTTTCTGCCATTCTCCCTCCTCCCCCTACCCACTGATAAGCCTCCATGTGATCTTCATCTCTATGTCTCTGCTCCTGTTCTAGCTGCTTGCCCAGTTTGCTTTTGTTATTTTCCAGGTCCTTTAGTTGATTGTTGTGAGTTCATTGTCACTTTACTTTTCATACTTTTTTTTTGTTTTGCTTTGTTTTGTTTTTTAAGATTTTTTATTTATTTATCTTTAGAGAGGAAGGGAAGGACAGAAGGAGAGAAACATCAGTGTATGGTTGCCTCTCGTGAGTCCCCTGCTGGGAACTGGCCTGCAACCCAGGCATGTGCCCTGACTGGGAATCGAACCGTGATCGTGTGGTTCGCAGGCCCGCACTCAATCCACTGAGCTACACCAGCCAGGGCTACTTTTCATACTTTTGATCTTCTTTTTCTTAAATAAGTCCCTTCAACATTTCATACCACAAGGGCTTGGTGATAATTAACTTCTTTAGCTTTACCTTGTCTTGGAAGCAGTTTATCTGTCCTTTTGTTCTAAATGATAGTTTTGCTGGATAGAGTAATCTTGGATGTAGATCCTTGCCTTTCATGACTTTGAATACTTTTTTCCAGTCCCTTCTCGCCTATAAGGTTTCTTTTGAGAAATCAGCTGATAATCTTATGGAAACTTTTTTGTAGGTAACTCTCTGCTTTTTTCTTGCTGCTTTTAAGATTCTCTCTTTATCTTTAACTTTTAACATTTTATTTATGATGCGTCTTGGTGTGGCCCTCTTTGGGTCGAACTTGTTTGGGACTCTCTGAGCTTCCTGGACTTCTGTGTCTATTTCTTTCACCAAATTGGGGACGTTTTCTTTCATTATTATTTCAAATAAATTTTCAATTTCTTGCTCTTCATCTTTTCCTTCTCACACTACTATGATTCAGACGTTGGAACACTTAAAGTTATCCCAGAGGTTCCTGAGCCTCTCCTCATTTTTCGAATTCTTATTTCTTCTTTTTGTTCCAGTTGACTATTTCTTCCTTTTGTTCCAAATCATTGATTTGAATCTTGGCTTCCTTCCCTTCACTGTTGGTTCCCTATATATTTTTATCTTACTTTATATAACCCTCACTTCTTCATTTATTTTGTGGCTCCACTCAGTTGTTTATCTGAGCATCCTGATCACCAGTGCTTTGAATTCTACATCTGATAGATTGGCTATCTCCATGTCACTTAGTTCTTTTGCTGGAGTTTTGATCTGTTCCTTCAATTTGGCCTATCTCCCTGTCTCTTCATTTTGACAGCCTCCCTATGTTTCTGTGCTTTGACTCCCATACTTGGTGCACCCGTTACATTGTAAGGGGTGGAGTCTTAAGTATTTACCAGGGCAGGGCAGCCAATGTGGCTGTGTTGTGGTGCTGTATGTGGAGGAGGGGTCAGAGAGGGAACAGTGCTACTTGCTGGGCTCTTGTCCCAGGTACAGTCACTTCCCCCACTTCCTGTAAGTATCCAGCACCCTTCTAGTAGCTGCCCTCGTGCTGATCCCCAGAGTGGGTGGGTTTGCGGATGTTGTAGGACTGTGTGGGCCCTTTACACGGACTCTTCTGAGAGATGGGAGGTTTCATCTATCACACCCACCCTACTGGTTTACAGCCAGAGGTTAGGAGGCTTTATTTTCCTGTTGCTGGAACCCTGGGCTTTGCAGAGTGACCTGGAGCTGGGATTGCTTCCTCCCCAGTTTTTATCCACCACACATTAATGTGGGGCCACCCAGTCTATGGACCACCACTACAGCCCACCCCTCCCTTGTCATGCCATCTACACGCCCTCGCACACGTCCGGATGAATGTTTCTTCTTAAAACCTTGGTTGTTAGACTTCCACACGGTTCTGTTTTCTGGCAGTTCTGGTTGTTTTGTTTTTAGATGGATTTCCCTGTGGTTGTGTGAGAAGGCAAAGTGAACCTACCCATGTCTCCATCTTGGCCAGAAATAAAATCTCCTAATTTTTATGAAATTAAAATATAGTAATAGTTGAGTACAATATTTTATAATACAGGTATACTAATAAGAAAAGTGAAATTCTTTTGGGGGAAAACAACATTCAATAAATTGGAGTTCAAAGCTAATGTTCCCTATGATCAAACAAATTGCAAATATACATCTAGGAAAACCATTCTCAATTTGCCAGCCATGCCAAAACAGGTGAACAGTCAGACCTGGGCCAGGGCTACAACTTAGCAAGCTCTGTATCAGGCCATAAACATCAAGAGCAACCCTGTCCAACAGAAATCTAACGTGAGACACATAGGTAATCTTATCTTGTCAAGGAGCCACATTTTTTAAAAAGGGTCAAAATATAGGTTAAATATACGTCAGTAATTTATTGAAACAATACCACCATTTAAACATAAATCAATCTAAAACTTGTTAATTAAATATTGCACTGTCTTTTTCATACTAAATCTCTGATATCCACTGTGAATTTCACACACCACGTCTCAGTTTGGACTAGTTATCTGTCAAGCACAGCACACTTTCAGGGGCCAGGTCTGTGTCAGTCAGGGGCTGGAAATGTATACACAAGAAAAGTAGGTCACATAGAATCTATATTCCACTGAAGAGCCTATGAATTCCACAAATTCTGTATAAAAATGGCAACTGCCACTCAGCTCCACAAAATAGTGTCATGTGGAAAGGTGGTCCAATATTCCAGATTTTCTGAGAAACAAAAAAATCTGGAATTTAATGTAAAAATCTGATTTCTCAATCTTGGCAACTAACTTTAAAATAATTTATACACTCTCTACAGGTCAAACAATTCAAATTTGCATACTAAGCCCTAACCCTCCTCCACCTTCATGCGTTTTCTCCAGGTCTGCCTTTTCAGAATCTAAACTAGATTGCATGCAACTGCTCAAAAAATTATGACTATCAAATTAAGACAATAAATATTTACAAATAAAATACTTGATTCATGTCAAAGTAATGATAATAAATAAAATAAAAATAATTTTGGGAATATGTGGGAAAATATATGGAAATGTAGTAACATTTAACCATCTTATAAAAATAAGTTTACACACTGAAATTATTCAATACTTATTTTAAATAATACAACTCTTCAGTTAAAAGTAGCCATAATCACAACAACCAAAAGGTAGAAGCAACTCAAATGTCCATCAACAAGAGAATGGGTAGAAAAAATGTGGTACACAGATGCAGTGGAATAGTATTCAGCCCTAAAGGACGGAAATACTGACACATGATACAAAATGTGTAAACTCTGAAATATTATTCTAAATGAAATAAGACGTTCGCAAAAGGACAAATATTTTGATTACGCATATACGAAGTACCTAGAGAAGAAGTCAAAGGCATAGAGATGGCGGTTGCCAGAAGTCAGGGGTAAGGGCAGTGGGGCATTAGTGCTATGGGTACAGAGCTTCAGTCTGGAAAGATAAGGTCTGGGCAGATGGTGGTCATGGCTGCAGGACAATATGAATGTACCTAATGCCTCGGAAATCTACGCTTAACAATGGTTAAAATGGAAGCAATTTTAGAGTATGACATTTTACCACAATAAAAAATAGTAATAATGTATTTTAATAAGAAAATTTTTTATTTTTAAAAATCTTTCCTGAAAGAGTACAACAGAGCCTTTCAAATTCACACAAATAGAACAAGACTATAAAATACTGAAAAGTTTAATTATGAATGTTTTGAAATATTTTTTTCCTAATTCAGATATGAACTCTAAGTGAAATGTGATTAACAATGTCAATTTGGGAAGGGCTGGGTGCGTGGGCTAGGATGGGATGGGAGTAAAACACAGAAAACTGTATTTGAACAACAATAAAAAAAAATAAAAACCATATTGTCAATTTGTTCAAACTCTGGTAAAAAAAAAACTTTGAATGCATAAAAAAGTTGGTAAATTTGATGTGTAGTGAGCACTCCGTTTCTGCGTAAATGAGTCCTTCTGAAGTGTCTGAGAAAACCCCCAAACGGGTGCTCTTCCGAGTAGTTTGTGTATTCCTTCCTAGTATTGTTTTCACGATCACTGGAGATTTGTACCAATAACTAATTTTACCTGCTTCAATGACGGTTAAGAAAATCAAATGAGATAACTTTAACCTGGAAAAATCAGATGATAAACTACAAAACACCATGCAAATGTTTTTATTATCAAAGAATTAATAAAGCAAAGGCCAACTTTTGCTCTGATTTCATCCAAAACATATTCTGAAAACAAGTCTGAATGAATAATTTACCAAAATGGCTCCTTTCCTTTAGCCAAACCTACTGCCAAAATATTCTCCATTATCTCTAACCCACATAGGGACAAAAAGCTACACTGGCTTCCACTCTCGGGTTTTAAAGTGCAATTTCATAGGACAAATGCTTCCCAAAACTCTTTGGACCCCGCCAGATTCGCATTTATAGAGAATTCAGTGCAGGGTACTCCTAGCTAGCTTGATACCTCTACCACCCAGCATCAAAGAACTCCCATCTCCATTTTCCAACGCATGGTTGGTGTTTGGAACTCATTCTGTGGGAGGTCACAGAGTCAAACGCCATGAGTGAGAAAGGAACTGTCATTCACCATGCAGGCAGTAAGTGCGGGCCCAGATTGGGAGGGCAATCAAATCTCATGCTTCGAAAAGAAAATGATCATCTGCAATGTCGGGAAAGAATTTCTCCTTCTCTTTAAATAGCAAATATCAGGCAATTTGACAGCTGAATTGTGGGGGAGGGTAAAGTTATTTTGGTTCTGACGTACGAAGTATTCAGGATAACCCCTTCCACCAGAGAGATCAGCTGTGCAGTGGCATGATCCTGGTGAGAAGTCTGTATCCATGTCTCCTTTCGTTCGCTGTGATGCCCATTTAGCTCATCTCTATCATGTGCCTTGGCAATAAGCCCAAGCAACGCTTTAGTGGACAGTCGTAACAGTAAAATTTTATTTTCATTAATTTATTAATTTCTGATGACTTTATTGCAACAATGCTTCCGCAATTAATCTTATTGTCACTTTAGTTTCCTAAAATTTGCAGTTTTCATGATATGAAAACTTATTAATAGGTGATTATAAGTACTTACCCATTACGTAAGACTTAACCTTTGCTACATTAAATAAGTAAACATAAAGGTCCTATGAATGCAGTTCCCAAGACTGATCACATAGTTTTAAGTAAATGCACTTAAATATCTTTTTGGCTATGTTGAAACAATCTAATCCACAAAGACACAAACTTAATGTATTTTTAGTATGCTTTAATATCTTTGACTTCAATATCTATTACATATGAGATTGAGAATTCATACCTCAGAGCTTCCCAATGTATGATATTAACTGATTTGTTACAACCATGCTTCTAGTAAGCCTTTAATATAAGCATTTTAATATAAACATTTATACTGTACAAATGTGACATGCTTTAGAAATTGACATTGTATAATACTTCTATGGAGGATCACATATGTGTTAATAATGCTAGAATAATAACCTAAATTATAATAAAAATTATAACCCCTTTGGCCTTAAAAAACATAAGAGTTTTTAAAAGACAACCTCTGATTTTCTGGAGGGCTGTTCCCACCGCCATAGCTGTTGTTCCTGAACCCGAGTTCTAAACTCCCTGAGAGGGCGGCGCCCAAGGAAACGCCAGGATCAGATTCCACCAGCCAGGGCTACTGAACATCCAGAGTTATTCCCGTCTCCGAACGACAGGATGAGTGAAGGGCATTTGTGGAACGGTAACAAATATTACTGTAAAATATTTTTTAAACTTTTTTTCATTACAGAAGTCAACATTGCTTAGAAGAACACCAATCCTGGATCCGTTTCCTTACAGTCCCACATTAACAAAGGATCAGCCCTGCTGAAATGTATCTACATTTATTTCCAGCACTGGCTGCATGTTTATTTCTGTAAAAGTTTGATGATCAGTTAGAACGCAGCCGCCATCCGACCCTTACTGTTTCTAGGAATTCCTTATGTTTGTACACAGTTAGAAATGATGAGATTCTATTAAAAATTCATTACAGCATTACAGGAATGTAAAAAAAAATCCTTCCCTCTCTCTGAGCTATTAGCTTTTTTTTTTTTTTTTTTTTTTTTTTTTTCCCNGTTTTTTTTTTTTTTTTTTTTTTTTTTTGCCCTGCTCAGCCTGACCTGGCCTGTGAAGCTGGGAGCTGGCAGCTGTGATCGCGGTACAGATTTCACACAGTGTAATTACTGCAGTGACACCAGGACTGAGAGGTACAAAGAAAAAAAAGAGGCCCCACAGGTTATTAGCACTAAACACTGGGAGAAATCAAACGGGGAGTCAGTGCGTAATTTCGAGGCCTATCAAGCCTCATCAGGAACAGCAGGGAGGAAAGTGCTTCACTTCATCATCTCACTCTCTGACTTCTGTTGAAAATTACAGTAATTAAAAAAGAGCTAAGTACTTCTCAGGCAAGGGGTCTTTTCTTTACCCATCACCTTTTAGTTGGCTGCTGATTCCGTGTGACCTTTTCCTTGGCTCTGTCTATCGCAGTCAACACAGATCTTTGTGGAATGGCTCTCTGAGACCTAATTACTATCTGCTGGGTGATGTGGTATTGATCAGAAAAGGTGGCACCGCAAAATAAGGGTACCAACACTGTGGCCCCGGCAATCGAAAAGTAATTCCAGCCCCATAGAAACGGCCCTTCCAGCCCACTTATTAGAAGCAGCTGTGATGTTGCCGAATCGATACACCACACTGGATTGCTTCTTTGACTAAAAAGCGGTCTTTTTTTTTAAGAAGTCATGTACAATCAACAGCCTCTGACTTCAAAGGACTTTGCCCTAATGCACTGTGTGAGTGAACAAATTCCGTGTTGGCAAACATCTTTAGTACCAGTAGTGGTGACAGAGGTGGCGGTGGTGATGTTTTTAAATACTTGTATTCAGCACCACAATGGAGTAGCAATGTGCCCGATGCATCCAGAAAAGCTTCAGCTCTATGAGCCAAAGAGGCCGTCAGACATTATATCTCATCAGGAAAAGAAAAACGCTCAAATACACTAGAAAGCATAAATTACTCTAAGCAGGATAGTTTCGTTCTCAAAAATTAAATCATTTTAACACAAAATACGTGTTTTGTGAAACAGTGGTCATTACTAACCTCATGTTTTAGTACATATAACAGGTGAAAGGTGAGGAGCCATTTACTGATTTTTGGTAAGTGAACAAACTGAGTGGTTTTATAAAGAGTATATTTTAAATATACTTTGCTATTTCAAATAAAGAAAAATTGTCATTCTATTTGCATTAAAATACTAAGTATTCAAATTTTCTTAAGTTCTAGCATTAAAAATTAGGTATTTTGGTAATTATGCCTAAGGAAAAAGTTGTGGCGATTTGCTTGGAGTTTTCTCAACCCTTATCACATAACATAAAGATTTTTGCAGCCAAGGGTGCATGATGACCACTCAAAGCTGCCATCACAACTAAAGCTTAGTGTAGCTTATATTTCAGATACCTATGGCTTGAACGACTAACATTTCATTGGGAAAAGATGCACCATCAATTAATTACTAAATTTACCAAAAATTGCATTATATTTTCAAACTCTCTAGGTCACGTGTGGTTCAGACATTACCATATTTATTTAAAATGTCCTCTTAGCTAAGACATAAGCTGCACGAGAAGTCTCATAGCATTGGTCTGGTCAATGGTTTGTGTATGGGGGTTTACTTAAAGGTAATTACAGGAATTAGATAAACTAAAAGCATCAATGAATTTCCCAATAATTATACCTAAAATTATTATTGCAATTTTCTTCCCAAGAATATCATGCTATAAAACAAAGCCTTATAACACTAACACTATAAGATTACAGGGTCAATTCTGTACTTTATCTGAGAGGCGGAGTTCATTCATCTATACGTGATTAAAGGAAATCGTGAAACTCACACAGCATACGAGAATGAGCACGGCCCTGAAAACGCAGATGTAGTGAACTCCAGCTACACCCATCCCTTCCCAAAGAAGCTCGGCACCACGGCCTTTGACGCCTGACTATACTCCGCTGAAGCTGCTCTGTCAGTCCCTGGGTCCAGACACTTCTCACCATCGGATTCTTCCATGTCTTCACTTAAAAACCAGAGGTCCCCAAGCTCCTTCAGTTCAGAGAACCTTCGATGAACAAAAATTTTAAATATTCCATGGAGCCCCGTGCATTTGCTGCAGCCCAGTGAGGCACCTGGGTACACAGGCTAGGAACCAAACTGAAGCCATTAATATCTTAAACAATTTTTCACTTGGAATCTCTTTCTCCTTGAGGAAGACGTATCTACATAAATTATTTGGATTTTTTTTCCTGCACAGATTTGTCTACTCTACCTCATTTACTCATTAATGTGATCATTTTTATGTTATTATAAATTCATATGTATTTATGTTATACTTTAGGTTATAATCTAAAACATCTTTATTTTGTTGCTCAAATTAACCCAGCTTTGGCCACTGGAGCTCTTTCCGTGAGCTCCTCTGTCCCTCTGACACACCCCACTGCGTGTGTTGTGAGCGGTTTCTTGCATGTGGACACTGTCAGACACTGCGCTGTCAGACCCTCCAGGTGTATCTCATGTATTGCTGCGCTAGTCCTAGAATCTGCCACTTCCCCAAAGATCCCTGATTTCTCTCACTGAATAATGGAATTAGAAACCAAAATGTGAACACTCAAGAGTATTGTTACTTTTACCCCATCTCAGCTGAAAGAGCAAAGAAATGTATGCATGTTTACTAACACGTTTATATACATTATCTGTGAATGTTTCTATATGTAACCATCTGTGTCTGTATTAGGCTAAATATAAATTCACATACTAACATCTCCAATCTAATCTACCACCACATGGATCATCTTCCCTTGCTCGTCTATAACCCCCACTCAAGCAGTAAGAAATCTAACTCCCATCACCTGCCATTTACTTACTTATTGCATTTTGATGTACATATAGTGTTCGCAGGATTGTCCCAGACAAGGATAATGGAATGTGTGTCTACATGCAATTCTTTTTGCATTTAGTTTTACCAACATCACCCATTTCCAGTTACTTAAATCAGCATCTTATCTTCCCATCCCCTTCAAGTGAGATTGTGTCATACACTTGAAATACAGGTGACTTTTTTCTCTTTTTAACTTTGCTTTTATTGTTGTCATCACAGTCTGCATTACATCCTGGAATTCCCAGTCTCCTTTTTTAAAGTTCGCACGCATGGCAGTGTGCTCCTGCTATAAAGGTCTATGAGTGCTTATTTCAAATTTAGCATCAAAACTATTTTCAAATTTGTTTTTAAACATTGAAATGACTCTGATTCATGCATAAAATAGTTGCACATAGTTTTAAAATAGTTTTACTTGCAATTTTAGGATGCTTTTTAGCAAAACAAATCCCAACAACTTTGAAATAAAATAAAGGATTTATTTCAAAGTTGCATCACTAACATTATGGAATGACTGCTCAAGTTTCTAACTATAAATATTAAAGTTACAGCAAAAAACCCCAGAACTTGCAAAAAGCAAGTACACAATCTGACTTATATCCTGATAGCTACACACAGTGCAGTGGGCCCTGAATTAATTCCAGTTCAATGGGAAATGAATAATAGGTTAGAGTTAGGAACAGCATTTATTACGCTATAAGCATACTATACAAATTAGGTTGTTGACTTAATAGGATTTTTACCATGATGTGCACAGTAGTCAGTAAGTAAATTTTACACTGAGATAAGCAGATTTATCATGTAAATTCACCAAGTATTAAACTGAGCAGGGTACATGGACAATAAAAGAGAAAGCTTGCCATAAGTTTTCTTTTTTCATGCAGGGCTCAAATTATTTTAAAGGTCACTCTAGCACTACAAAATCCAACATATTTGAAAGAAATTCAAATCTATACACAGCACATATAAAACACAAAGAGCTAATTTCCTTAATATGTAGAGTTTTACACACCAACCAGAAAAACATTAATAACTTAATAGAATGAGCAAAGGATATAAAGAAAAAGGTCATGAGAGGTGAAATATTAAAATGCCTTTTTGACATGTAAAAGGATATTTGAAATTATTTCTGAGAAATGCAAAATAAAACTCAGTGATATTGCTTTCCTATTAGATTGACAAAAACTAAAACCACTGATACATCATCAATGGGTAGCAGCAATAGCCTCTCACACACACCATCGTCTGGGGAAGGCAATTCAATACCTATAACAATTTTGTTCTTTTTCAGCCAGTAATTCTACTCTAGTAACACTACCTATAGACATCCATGCCAGGCTCCAACAGGTGCACACAGGAATATTCATTCCAGCTCCGCTTGTCACAACCAAAGATTGGACATAAACCAAATGTTTATCCGCAGGGGATGGGATGAATAAATTATGGTACATCTATACACTACAAGGCAGATACGTAAGATGCTAAATGCCTCTCATAAAAATTATTAACAGCAAAAAGGTACCACAGACTATAGGTGACATGCTACAATAAATGAAGAATGAAAAGGGAGAGAAGGAGGGGGAGAAAAGGAGGAGGAAAAGGAGAAAAATAACATCCGCTGATAAGCTTGCTCATGAGTGGAACACGCCTGGAAGACACCTGACGGACTAACAATGGTGCTCACTTCTGGGTACTGGGTAACGCGCGAACTTCCTTTGTAAAATGTTATTGTTTCCTGACGATTGCATGCATTACATTTTCCCTAAAAAAAGTAGTTCTCAAAAAGATTAAGAAATGTTCTTCATTAAATGAATGGCTGTGTATTTGAATTAAACTGTTCTATGTGTACAACCAAAAAAAATTTTTTTAAAAACCGAGTTTAGTACAGTCAGGAAAACATTCTAGTCAAGTTATGGCATAGTGCCCAAAACTAGGGAACAAGAGTAGTGGGAACGCTGTTTTTTAGGGTGACTTTTGGGATTGTTTAAGGTTTTCACCATAAGCAAATTTTTCCCACTCAAATGAAAACATCAACAAGCAAAGGTGCTCAAAGTCAAAGACGTTTACTCTGAGACTGCATGAAATAAAGTTCACCCAGAAGCACAAGTTGAAGTACTGGTTTTTCCGTAGCATGTTAACATCTGACACATACACATCTGAAAGGTGCTTTTACTCCAATCTTCCATAATATATATGTCTATATGTTGGAAACAAATATATATACTATATACACATATATGTGCATGTATATATTTAAAGAAATTAAATGTCTGTACAGCCCTTCAAGTATAATTGTTCATCTAATTTAAAGCATTCCTCCCAATTAGAGTGCCCTCTCAATTCCTCTCCAACAATGCAGACTCAGTATTTACTTCCTGATGACAAATACTACACCTCTTCCCTACTCATTACTGATGAACCAAACCCTGCATTGAGAGGATCTTTCATTCATTCATTCACAAATATTTAAGAGCCTGTGATCTGTGAAGCATTGGGAACACAGTGAAGGAAAACACAAACATACACTCTACACTCACAGAGCCTACAGTCCATCAAAGGACGTGGACTTAAAATAACAAGAAAAGCCATTTAAATCCAGTTTTGGTCTGTGCCACACAGAAAGGACTGTGAGAGAAGATCAAAACTATGAACATTAAAAAGGCAACCAACTCACAATTATCAACAACTGAACCTAAACAAACTAACTAAGCAAACAACCAGAACAGGAACAGAATCACAGGTATGGGGATCGTTTAGAGGGTTACCAGTTGGGAGGGAGAAGGGGGAAGAAGAGGGAAAAGGTGCTGGGGATTAAGAAGCACACTTGGCAGGTACAAAACAGACAGGGGATGTTAAGAACGGTAGAGGAAATGGAGAAGCCAAAGAACTTACATGTTCGACCCATGGACATGAACTAAGGGGGGTGGGGTGGCTTCCTGAAGGGAAGTGGGTACTGGGCACAGGGGGGCAAAGGGGGAAAATTGGGACAACCGTAATAACATAATCAGTAAAATACACTTAAAAAAACAGAAGACTCCCTCACCTAGCCTGAAAGAAGACCTCGGAGAAAGTGGCCGTCAAGCTGGCACAGGAATGACATGAAGGAGACAGCCAGGAAGGAGGGGGGGAACCGCATTCCAGGCAGAGAGACTGCGGTGTGCTGTGGCAGTGAGGAGTTTGGGGTGATCGAGTAAAGGCCCGTGTGGCTAACATGTGGAGTGGAGAGGAAAAATGACATGTAATGAAGGGGAAGCAGGCAGAGGCCTTGATATTCCTCTTATTCTAGGCATCTCAACTCGGATTTAGCCGTTTTAACTTTAATACATTTTGAGAATATTGATTTTGTCTTTTCAGGTAAATTACAAGTTCCTAGAGGGCGTTACTGTACCTAACTATACTAGGACATCGCTATGTTTTTCAGTTACCCCATCTGTACAATGAGGGTAGCAATAATGACCACCTTTATTGGGGAGAATTAAATGAGTTAATAAAGTTATTAAGTAAGTATAGGGTCGGGCAAAAGTAGGTTCAGAGTTGTATGTGAAATAGAGTTTATTCTTTTTTTTATAAAGATTTTATTTATTTATCCTTAGAGGGGAAGGGAAGAAGAGAAGGAGAGAAATATCAGTGTATGGTTGCCTCTCATGAGTCCCCTGCTGGGAACTGGCCTGCAACCCAGGCATGTGCCCTGACTGGGAATCGAACCGCAGTCATGAGGGTCGCAGGCCCGCGCTCAATCCACTGTGCTACACCAGCCAGGGCTAGAGTTTATTCTTGTATTATTATTTATTAGTGATTGCATTATTTTCTATATGAACAGCTGTAAACCTACTTTTGCCCCACCCTGTGAGTAATAAAACAAACGTGTGTGCTATCGTTTCTTTCATGTCTCACTCCCCTTCCAGACTCTACGCTGTGAGAAAGTACAAATCATGTTTGTCGTGTTGACTATAAAAGATGCTTGATACATAGTAGGTGCTTAATTCCTATTTTTAAAAGAATAAAGTATAAAGTAAAGAAATGAGGAGAGAGGGAAAGAGAACTACAGAGGTAGCAAGGGGGAGGGAAGAGAGAGAGACAGACAGAGAGACAGAGAATTATGGTAAGCCCATGTGACTTTTTAAATTAGCAAAACCCTGGGCATTGTGCCTGCTCAAAACAGTGAATTGCCTAGCCTCCTTGCAAACAGGCATGACCAAAGACATATAAATACAAACTGTGGGACTTCCAAGAAAACTCTTTATGCCCTACCACACTTTCTTCTTCTTGATTCTTGGAATACACGTGATGACTAGAGGTCTAGGAGTTGTCCTTGGACGAGGAGAGGAAGGCTGGAGAGTCTCAAGAGACTTCACTATGACATCCTGGAGTTTCTGAACTAATAATACCAGCAACTTCCTCCCACCAGTCTTACCATATAATGATTTAAGCCACAGTTAAGCAGGTTATCTGTGATAATGCAGTCAAATCTAATACTAATTAATACAGTCTATGAAACGCATGTCATGAATTTCTGCCAAGTTGAACTATTACGCAACTATATTTCACTCCACTCCTGGTGATAAGAAGGTTGGAAAAAGAGACATAAATTTGTTGAAGCATAAATGAAGGAAAAAGAATCGGATGTCCAAGCAAACCTATCAATAGAAAATAACTCTTACCACAAGGCAATATAAAATTTCAAAATCACCAAAAAATAATTAGTTTAAATGTTGACTTGTTGAAAGTTAAAAGTTAGTTTTTTAGTAAATATTATGTTTTAATAGTCAAACATCACCCTAAAAAGTTTAATAAGAAGCCTTTCATTTGTCATGGATTTGCCACTTAATTACTTAGACTTCTTTTTTCCTCATCCTTTAGATTTTACCAGTGAGCAAGCCTTTGTGAAAATTCTCAAATTACAAATTTCCGTCCTATATCCAGAAAAACCACCCTAGGCTAGGCTTCAATCTTCTAATCCATAATTACTATAATTGCTTTCTAAATTGTCTTCCCAACTCCCCCTTCTTATCCATCTATCTCATCTCATCCTAAATCCTTCCATTTCATTATGTCATTTTCTGCTTATACAGCACTGACCATAGATAGACCCCTGACCACACACTTATTTTGACTCCTGTGTTTTAGCTCTTTACTAAATGGTAACGTTATGAGAAGACACTATGCCCATACTTTTCTGTAGTTCTCAACCCTGCCTGAGATTGAGATTTTTACAAAATACTGATGCCCCAGACCATCTAAAGATTCTGGTTCAATCGACCTGGGTGAGGCTCGGGCACCCGTATCTTTTGAAATACCTACTGTCCACCACCAAGCAAATCAGCGGGGGAGATACAATAGTGAACAAGCAAACAACACACCTTCCACTCCAGTCACTCTTATTCAGACGACGCCCTGAGTATATGTGCACTCATACACACACGTAAGCACACACACCGACAACCTCCTCAAATGTAATTTCCACATCCTTTGAGTTTGAAATCAAGTCCCACTTCCTCTGTGAATCCTTCTTTGATGACAACTATGGACACAGATCTTCCTTTCCTCTAATTCTTTGTGATGTACCCGCCCACCCCCAATCTCTTTCAGCTCCTTTGGTTGTTATTTTTTCTGTAACACACAATTAGCACCTCACTATATGCTGTCAAGCTGCTCATCTGTGAAACAAGCACAGTGGCCTCGTTGACCTCAGAAGTCACTTCCTTTGACTTTAACAATCTATGAACTCATGATTTGCTTATACTGTCCAAGTTAGCATTGATTATAGGTGCTGTTCCCACTAATTATTTAATATTTGTATATTTTCCCATTGCCAAGTAGTACAAGTCCTTCAAAGGAATACGGTTTTATAGATCTCTGGTATATTCCTACCTTCAGCACAACGCTAACTGTGCAAACGTACACTGATGGGAATATTAAACCAGACTCAATGTGGTACAAAAAAATGGAGAAGAGGGAAGGCAAATCCTTTGAGGAAACAGTTTTCTACAAATTAGGAGACTGAGCTTTGAAGACAGTCTGACTGGGTTAGTCATCCAGCTCCTACCCCCAAGAGTCTCAGTGGCAGAGAGTAAAAAAGGTATGGAGGGTCTCCAACAGAAAATAAATGGTCATCGTAGAAGTGACAATCATTTCCATTGACAACTTACTGGCCAGAACCAGTCACGTGACTCGCCAGAGGCTTCTGAGTGCAATCACACAAAGTCTGGAGAGCAGAGAGCCTGGAACGTGTGGCCAGGAGCATCTGTGACTCCTGAACCGGGTTTCAATCACAGACTGTTTCAGGAAAAGTTTCCTTCCCTGAAACGTCTGTTCAAACAAGTTTCATGTATACAGACAGCACTGCCAAACTGCAGCCCATCAAGGTAAGTTATAGACGGTTCAAGTGATCTAATAACCATTCTAAATGAATATAGTTGAAAGGCTTGTAATATCTCAAAAGACTTATTCTGCTGTGAGAAATTCATTTGGCACATTTCACTTTATATAATACATTAAGAAAGAGTAATTGATAGAAGAGAAAACAAATGATTGAATGAAAATAACTGATGGTCAGAGTGACAGATTTCCATGATGTAAAATGTACAAAATAGCTTAGATACACATATATAGATAGATCCTATCATGCTTCTTAAATAATTTGTTTAATTATATATTTTCCCTATTATCTAAACTTCAGATCGGAGATGATACCTTTGATATCCATCAACCAGATCTTTTTCCCCAACATCTGTTGAAAAAAATAATTATCAGCTTCAGTCTAATAATTCTAAGGTTTTTCTGTTGTAAGAATAAACACTAGGAGTTATATCTTAAATTATAAAAGAACTAGAGGCATTTTCTGGAATTGCCATTTATTATTAAATCAATGAGACCAAGTTAAAAATAAAATTTTCTAACCATAATATTACCTATCCACTGACATTAATATAAACAAGTCCATAAACCTATAGCTACAAAAAGGACTTTCCCAGTCACACATACTAATAACAAATGATAAAATACCAAAGAAATAATGTGCATTTAAAATAATAATCATGGACTCTTACAAAGCAGAAGAGCCCTGAGAAGTAACCAATCCAACTTTCTGCACCACTCAAGTCTCAGAGAAAAAGTCAAGTGACCGTGGCGATTATAACATGTCAATTCATGAAAGATAATGATTTACTTTCCAAATCCAGTTGTCGGTATAATTTTTAATTTAGAAAAAACACATACCTACAGTGAAAAATTACAGAAAGTAAATTTACTTTGTTAAGGAAGCTATGACTACAAAAAAGTGAGGAGGAATTTGGAGTGATCCCAGTGATGACCTCAGTGTGACATTACATCACCTGGTGCCCATTCCCACAGGTACTGAAAATTTAACTTCCTGAGGAAAAGACTTGCTTCTCAACAAATTCCATTAGCCTTGTCCAATTACTACAATCAATCCTACAGGAATTCCCCAGGCTTATCTATACATACACACACAACCTTTTTAGATAGCAAAGGTGGCAGCCCCCTCCCCGCCAAAATCTGACCAAGGTTTAATCAAGTTAGGATGTGCACAGTTGTCAAAGGAAGAGCCAATCTCATTAATGTGCTGTCTGTATAAACACGCCTTGAAATGGCATAATGTGGCCTTCTTAATTTTAATAGCAATTCACAATTTCACAGATAGTATTTTTTAAATAGACCTAGGAATTTTTTACTCTCTAAACTATGATATGTTTTGTGCTATGCCAGTTTAGAGAACTCTGAAATATATGCATACAGAACAACAAAAGTTGTGAACTTCTTGTGTGAGACACCCCTTTGAGTCACAAGTCATTTAAAGTGCTTCCACCACTGAAGAAAAATTCTCAAGAATTCTTGCTCATTGGGTGTTTCCAGATAGCTGTTTGATACCTAAAGTTATCAATTTTAATTTTATTAAAGAGTATATTGTAATACATAGCTCTTTTTGGCTGTTAAGTGTGGTGAGAGAAATTGTGCTTAGATTTGTATTTTGTAGCTAAAGAACCCAGTCTATTTTATTGAGACAGGAGCCAACAATAATAGCAGCAGTCTCTGAGGTTATAAAAATCATTCATTCTTAAGAAATATTGTTGGTTATCAGTTAAATGCAGGCATAATCTAAGTGCTGGGAACACAATACTCTCTGCAGTAAATATTTTTTTCCTTCTGCTTTATCTCCTTTTAAAAATTGCTTTTTAAAAATTAAAATTCTCATAGCAATATTTTTGCCAATATATCTCCTCAGGTGAGGGGAAAAGTAGGCAAGTAAGGCTACATCAAACTGAAAAAGTTCTGCACAGCAAAAGATTACCATCAACATAATGAAAAGGGAAACCACTTAGCCAAGAGTTGGAAGCAACCTAGGTGCCCAGCAGTAAATGAATGGATCAAAAAACTATGGTGCATATACACAATGGAATTCTATGCAGCAGAAAGAATGAAGGAGCTCCTACCTTTTGCAACAGCATGGATGGAACTGGAAAGCATTATGCTGAGTGAAATAAACCAGGCGGTGAAAGACAAATACCATATGATCTCACCTTTAACAGGAAGCTAAACAACAAAACAAACAAGCAAGCAAAATATAACCAAAGACACTGAAATAGAGAACAGGCTGACAAGGACCAAAGGGGAGGTGGGAGGGAATTTCAGGGGAAAAGGGGAAGAAGGGTTTACAGGAACTAGTATAAAGGACATATGGACAAAAACTGGGGGGGTGGGGATGGGAGGGAGGTGGGGAGCACTGGGGGGTGAGCTGGGATGGGAGTAAAAGACAGGAAACTACTTGAACAACAATTAAATAAATAAAATTTTTTAAGAAAGACAAAAAAAGAAACCACTGAGTGGAAGAACATACTCGCCAATGATACATCTGATGAGGTATTAATTTCCAAAATATATAAAGAACTTATACAATTCAACACCAATAAAATAACCCAATTAAAAAACGGGCAAAGAACCTGAATAAACACATCCCCAAAGAGGACATACAAATGGCCAATAGACATATGAAAAAATACTCAGCATCACTAGTGATCAGAAATATGCAAATTAAAACCACAATGAGATACCAGTTGACACAGGTCAGAATGGTTATCCACAATAAATCAAACAACAAGTGCTGGTGAGGATGTAGAGAAAAGGGAATCCTAGTGCACTGTTGGTGGGAATGCAGACAAGTGCAGCCATTGTGAAAACCAGTATGGAGTTTGCTCAAAAAACTAAAAATGGACGCAGTGATCTCACTTCTGGGAATATATTTGAAGGAACCTGAAACACTAACTCAAAGGGATACGTGTACCCCTACGGTCATAGCAGCATTATTTACAATCACCAGGATCTGGAAACAGCCCAAGTGTCCCTCTGTAGACGAGTGAATAAAACAACTGTGGTGCATGTACATGATGTACTACTACTTAGTCATAAAAAAGAAGAAAATCTTACCTTTTGCAATGGCATGAATGGACCTAGAGAACATTATGCTAAATGAAATAAGCCAGCTAGAGAAAGACAAATGCCATATGATCACACTTATATGTGGAATCTAATGCACTAAATAAACTGACAGACAAAACAGAAACAGAGGCATGGAACGAAGGAATACACTGACAGCCCTCAGGGGGGAGGGAGACTGGCGAGACAGACGAAAGAAGGTGAAGGGATTAAGCAAAAACAACATATACGTACAACACACAGACACAGATGACAGGGTGGTGACAGCCAGAAGGAGAGTGCGGTGGAGGGTAGGTGGAGGTGGGCAAAGGGGGGATGAACAGGGACAGAGACGGACTTTGCTTTGGGCCATGGGTGCGTGATGCAGTGTGCAGATGGTGTTTGATTGAGTTGTGCACTCGAAACCTGTATGGTTTGTGGACCAATGTCATCCCAATAAATTCAATTCAAAAATTCTTTTCAAAAATTAAATAATAGACAAAAAATTATTCGTTACTCAAGCTCCTTCTCAATTCAGGGGCAATTTAGGACACATTCCCCACTGAATGATGTATTGGTGGAGGGTAGTTCTGTCTCCCGCTTGGAAACCAAGGGGAGGACCTTTCCTGGGAACACAGAGAGCACAGCTATGTAGCTGGGATTCAGTCCCTCAGCTGCCCCTGCCTGGACTTTCCACCTGCAGTGAGTTTTCCAAACACACACAAAGTCTCCACTGTCCCAGGTTTCTGCCCCTTTTCCAAGCCTCTTTCTCCCCCTTGTCCCCTTTTTTTGTTAATTCTCTGCCATTCCTATACTTTTTTGTTTTATTTTATTAAGGTAGCCAGTTTGATTTGTGCATTATAATTGAGCACCCTGACTAATTCAATCTCTGTGGAGCAAATAAACAAGTGTTAAATTCCCATTCAAGATACATAGTGAGAATTAGTGGAGAAATTCTCAATTTTTAAATAAATGTTCTCTAACATTCACCACTGAACACTAGCTTCCAAAACTCTGCTCAGAAATCTGCAAGAAGATTTTAGATTCATCATCAAGGCAGTCAATTGTGTGGAAAATAAAATAACAGTATGTCAAAACCTGGTTATCTGCCCTGCTCTAAGATTTGGATGCCAATCACAAAGGTATGTTCCACACTGAATCTTGTGGGTTGTCAAAGGGAAAAAAGCTTAGCTGGATTTATACAATGAAGACTGGAGTTGTCGCACAAAACACTGGCTGCTTCAAAAATGGGATCACCTTGGAGGCATCTGGGATGTTTAGCAGGTAATCTGAGGCTATTAATACACTGAATCTGAAATTTCAAGGGACTGCTCACTTAAATAATCACATCAGACACTTTACGCTAAACAAGAACTATAAACATAGACAATTGGTGATGAAAATCTCCTTCATTTTTGCACTTGGATGACGTTCTCAAATACCCCCTCCCTTGCCTCCCGGCTTCCACGCCTGCATCCATTCTGCCCAGGGAAGCCAGGGCAGTCTTCCCGAAGTAAAAAGCAGCTCATCGAACTCCACGGGTTAAGGTAGTCCAGACACTTGACAGCACACTTCCCACAAAACCACAGTTCTTCCAACTGACTTACCGGCCTCACATAACCCGGTCCCTGCCTGTCCGCATAGCTGAGCCCCGTCCACTCTCCCTCCCTTCTTGCTTCTGTCCAAGTGCTCCGTGTTAACGCTGCCTGGGGTCTCTTACACTGCTGTTCCCCATCTCTGCATTGTGGCTCAATTAGCCTTGTCCTTCAAGTCTTGGCTGAAATGCCACTTCCTCAGGGAGGCCCTCCTTGGACCCAGTCACTCACTGTATAACCTAACTATACTGGATTCAGTCTGTGCTCCACCACAGGCCCACAAGGCCCACTTATCTGCCTCTTGCCACTGTGGCTCTTCAGCTACTTACCTTGCTTCTCTGCCAGAATGGCCTTAGTGACCAATCATTACAGTTCCTCTAGCCATACACTCTGACCGTCACCACTGGTACAAACTTCAGAGGCCAATAAGCCCCACAGATAGCACCGACTAACAAGGACAGACCACCAGACTTGCCTCCTGGCTGGCCCAGATTCTGACTCTGGCTTTGCCAAAGGCTGCCTGGCAAAATTTGTAGGATAATTAGGAAAGTTAGCAGAGAGAGAGAGAGAGGGCAAGGAAGCAGCTAGTCAATTATTCAGCCTTACTTCTCTACATTTCTAGATGATGCTCTGAAAAGCAGAAACTTCGTGCATCCTTTCTGGAAACATCCTGAGCACCCCACTATATCTGCTGCAAACCTGTGTCTAGTTTGGTTTTGCATTCCTTTGAATTGACTCATTCTCCTTCTCTGTCTCTCTTCCCTTTATCCCTCATTATTACTTCCCTGGAATGGTACCCCCAAGAAACCATTATCATGTGAGCTTTTTTCTCAGGTTCTGGTTTCTAAAGAACCCAAGGTAAAAGAGTCACAACTTTTTAATTCATTTCCTGATATGTTCTTGTTAACCCATTGTTTACATGTTTGTTCCATCTCCAGCATCCCTGAGCTGTGGTCTTCTACCCTAACATATTCCAAATTTGAAAGCTTAAAACTTGTTTGACTGCAGACACCCTATCTGTCTGTTCACCAGGCACTTTGAGTGGTGCCTGACACATAGTAGGTGCTTAACAAATATTTGTTTTTGTTATAGATTTTATTTATTTATTTTTAGAAAGAAGGGGAAAAAAGGAGAAAGAAAGGGAGGAAAACATCAATGTGTGAGAGAAACACTGATGAGTTGCCTCTTGTACACTCTGCAATCAGGGACCAGGCCTGCAACCCAGGCATACGCCCTGAACCAGGAATCAAACTGGCAACCCTTTGCCTCATGGGACAACACTCAACCAACTGAGCCATGCCAGCCAAGGTTAAAAAATATTTGTTGAATGAATTTAAAAAGCACAACCGCACTGCATCTCACATCAGCCACGTCTGCCAATCCCACTGTAGGGGCAACTAGAGATTCCATGGGACTAAATCTGTCCTACTGACCCCTGTGACCTCAAAGCCAAGTATATAGTATCTGACACACAGCTACTGTAAAAAAATGTCTAACTTATTAATGAATTAAAGGGCACTGGCAAGATTAATGATGAGAAATTATTAGCCAGAACAAGAAAAAGAAGTCACTCAAAGTTCCTAGTTACAATCTTCTCCCGAAAGCAGGTCAAACAAAATAGACAAAACACATGTAGCAAAGTAAATAAGCCAAAAAGAAAAACATTAGAACTTAATGAAGAAAGTGATTATATGAAGTTGAAAATATACACTGAGAAATGTTTCTTTATTATAAGATCAAAAAGAAATCAAAGTGAATATCCTGGATAAATGGCCATGAACTTCATACAGAGGCACAAAATAGGGTGATTGTTTTTCAAACAAATTGAAGTCCCACACTAGCCAAAAAATCAAAGTGCACAGTCACTGTCCTGCAGACTCGGTTTAAAGAGAAACTCCCCCATCGGTCCAATTTCTGCTTCTGTCAGTCAGATAGTCTCTCCCTGGGTTTCCATCATCACATCCTCTTCAGTGACTCTGAAGCTCCTGCCCTCCTCTTACGAGGACCCTTGTAACTACCTGGACCCAACTAGATAATTCAGGTTGATCTCTCCATCTCAAAATCCTTAACCTAATCACATCTTCAAAGTCCCTTTTGTCATATGAAGTTACACAGGCACAGACTGCAGGGATTTGGTGTGGACATCTGCGAGAGCCCACTATTCACTTGCCATGTTTATCAAAGCTGACTGAAATAAACAGGGGTCACGAAGGACCCTTGATGTTGCGTTATTCCCACATAACCCTGTAGATACAGTGACCAGTAATACAGGATAGTTGCAAACACTGAGACACTTATTTTAAGGGTATGTTCTACCAAATCAGTATAGAGAGTGCCCTATAAACCACTTATCTGATCTGGTGAAGTTGACACCTACTTTAAAGTTGGGTAGGAATGCTATTTTAGGAAGAGTTACCATTCCCTGTATTGTGTTCTAGTTCCATGCAAGGTGATCAATATATTATCTAATATTTCAACTTAAAAGGTTAGCTACATTATTTCTATTTATAGATAAGGAAACTGAGGCTCAGAGAAGATCAATAACATCTTCAATGGCTCATGATTATTCGGTGGCAGAACAAGGGTTTGAACCAAGCTGGGACCCTGAAAATCCTTTCTCCCCTATGCTATCCCATGCGAGTGTCTTCCCTACGGACCATTGTGACACCTTTTCAGTCAGTAACTCTACATTCTTTACTTCACAGCAAGACAGACTGGTAAATACATTATAAGTTACATGTTCTGTTTGTGGACAAAGGAATTTGATTTCACCAAGTGACTGGGCTTGTGGGAACTCTTGGGAAGAAAAGAGATCCTGGAGCCCTTCATTCCACGAGGGAAGGACAGTTGTATAGACACCAAACAAGAGTGTGATCGTCTCATTCTCATCTGTCAGATTTTTAGCATCACTCCATGTGTCAAGCAAAGACTATAAACGGCAACAAAATATAGAATGCGTTCCACCTATAAAGCTTGATAGCAAAAGCAAAATCGTAGCAATAATGATTCAAGACCATGCTAATCACTGCATACACACAACTCATTATCAATGTGCCATATAATATTTAATTCAACTTTTGCCCTAATTTAAGCAGTTCCCTACTCAGGGACATTTAGGTTGTTTTCCAAACTGTTAAGAACAAACACTGACATAATGAATGGTACTGAATATTTAGTTTCAAATACTTGTTAATATAAATCCCTGCTTTGATACCTACCAAATCATCCTCCAAAAAATTTGGCCTGATTCACACTCTCATTGAGAATGTCTGAAAATATCTATTTTAGTCACACCCTCACCAGCCTCACATGTGGGTATGTTTTTTAACCATTATTACACTGTTTGGTGAAAACTTACATCATGTTTTAATTTTCATGTTTAAGTTATCTGTAAGTTCACTTAACACTCTACATTATTTTCACGGCCTTTTGTGTTTCCTTTTTCTGTAAATTTACTATTTATAGACTTGGTCCATTTTTCTATTGTGTGTCTATTTATTTCTTTTTTTAAAGGTGTTTTAGAATGTTAATGTCCTTCATGTTTTCAACATAAAACACTGACAGTGGATAAACAACGGGGGAAGACGCTTCAGCAAGGATCTTCCAGAGCTCACAGCATCGCTCTGGTCAAACACTGCGGTGAGAACGGTCAGTGAACAAAGGATAAGGGAGTTTAACAGGGACTTTTTTTTTAGTATAATGGCATAACTGAAAAGTGAAGAACCAACCAACCAATGAACCTTCTCTTCCACCTACTGAAATGAAAATAAAAGTGAATTGGGGAGCTTCTAAATCTTTTGAAGCAGCTTCAAAAGGAAAGAGAAAGACAAAGCCATTGAAAACATAGTGTTATAATGCATAAGGTTCTAACAATTTCCCAAAGTCTCTCCATGTATTTACTGAGAACCACATCATTAGAAATATAAATGTATAGAGATATAAACTATTTGGTATTAAAAACAGGCCTTGCTATATAAATATATGGTATGTCATTTTTATCTCTTAATGAGAATAACAGTATAAAGGTCTCTCATTGGACCTTTAGCCTAGACCCCTACACACGCACCACATGGTCAAGGTTGACCTGAATCAACAATCGTGGGACCCAGGAGCCCCTGCTGCTGTCACTGTGGAAAGAATCAAGATTCAGCACCTGACGAACCCCACCCACCCTCAATGCTACAAATTTGAAACATTAATACTTTGTGTAAGTCCACAGGCAAGTCTAAATGCTGAGATCTAACTAGAAAAAGCATCAGCAAAGACAACACAAGCTAGAATCATTAGAAAAGCTAAAGGAAGATTTTTTTAAAACCTTCCAGGTCAAGTTGAAATTAAGGTGTTTGTCCCACTAGCTTTGCAGAGCTGTGGAGATCTTGCTGTGCTTTGAAAAACAAAAGAAAAATATCCAATAAGCATGTTCCTTTGAGAAAAATACTACAGTTAAGTTTTTTAAGCCATTGGGCTGTGTTCAATTTTGGACATGGTTCAAGAGTAGAGTGTATATTGGACAGGATGTATTCAAAGCTGATGCATCTCCAAAAATTTCTTCATGAAGGCTGCCAGGTCCTGCACGTCCTCCATAGCCATGGCCTTATACAGGGAGGCCTGGATGCCTCCCACAGACCTGCCAGGTCCTGCACGTCCTCCATAGCCATGGCCTTATACAGGGAGGCCTGGATGCCTCCCACAGACCTACGCCCTTTCAAGAAGATCATATTGAGTTCAAGGGCTTTATCAAGAAATCTTTTTTCTAAAGCATCACCCCCTTTGGTGTTGCCAATACGGGATGGAATATTCATCCTGATTCTATTCTGGGGCTCCTCGGGACATACACAGAAGCCTTGCGAATCATCAATGATATCAAAAATCATGTGAGACTTGATGGAGCTGAGCTTCTCCATGGCTGCTGTACCACCACTGTTCTTAATCCACTCCAGGACTAAGCCCATGACCTAGATGCTGAGGCAGGGAGGAGTCTTCCACTAGGAGCTGTTTGTGGCCTACACTTTGTACTCCGGGACTGCAGGGCACTCTATGAGGGTGAAGGCCAGCAGGTCATGGTGGATGATCACCACCATGACCCTGGCAGAGCACATGTCCTTCTGCACACCAGCAAAGATCACCTCAGACTTGGAAATGTCCACTGGCTTGGACAGGAAGTTTGAGGACATGTCAGAAACCAGCACTGCATCCTTGGCATCACAGATAAAGTGAAACTCCACACTGTACACGGTCTCGTTAGCACAATAACACATGTAGGAGGCCTCAGGGCTGAGGGTCCAGGTGTTTGGGTATGGAATTTTTTTATAACTGTCAAGTTTAGGGTGGTCGATATTCACAGTGCCAAACTTCTCGGCTTCTTCTGTGACTTTCGCTGACCAAGCTCCTGTCACCACATAGTCGGCACACCTTGCTACTTTCCATCCAATCAGGTTTAAGGAAACAGCACTGAACTGGCCGGACCCAGCCCCTTGCACAACCTTGCAGTTGTCTGGAACAGCTAGCAGTTCCTGCACAAGATTCTCTGTGTTGTTAAGAATCTTAGCAAAATCTGATGACCTGTGGCTCATTTCAAGAACACTAACCCCAACGCCTTTGTGGTCTAATAATTTTTTGTATCTCTCACCATACTGAACATGGCAGCTTGGCAGCCCAGGTCCGAAACTGACCACCTGCTTCAGAGAGTCCGTGCTGTGGCAGTGTAGGCGGTGAGGCAGTTAGAGAGAGCTGGACATGCGGGCTGAGCGAGTGTGTCTGGCTATTTCTTACCGACTTGACAGGGCTCAGCATAATCAGAAATTAGGCCTATTTCATGGGAGCTGCAAATTTTGTCTCTAGTCTATCATTTTTCCTACTTCAATGATATAAATTTTACTGTTTTTATCTCAAGCACATATTATCAAGAAATATAAAAGAGAGCTCTCAAGGTCCACAGAGGTACTACAAGGGTAGAATAGACAAATACTATGAACTCCAAAACAGAAATGTTGTTGACTGGTGGTGGCACAAGATCAAGATCAGTGGGTGGGAACACATTACCACCTCACTGGGGTCAGAATGGCCGTCATAAACAAATCAACAAACAAGTGTTGGAGAGGCTGTGGAGAAAAGGGAACCCTAGTGTACTGTTGGTGGGAACGCAGACTGGTGCAGCCACTGTGGAAAACAGTATGGAATTTCCTCAGAAAACTAAAAGTGGAACTGCCTATTGACCCAGCAATTCCACTGCTGGGATTATACCCTAAGAATCCTGAAACACCAATCCAAAAGAACCCACACACCCCAAAAGCCAAGTGTTGGAAGCAAACTAAGTGCCCATCAGTAAATGAATGGATCCAAAAACTGTGGTACATTTACACAATGGAATACCACCCAGCAGACAGAAAGAAGAAGCTCCTACCCTTCGCAATAGCATGGGTAGAACAGGAGCATTATGCTGAGTGAAATAAGCCAGGCGGTGAGGAACAAAAAGCATATAATCTCACCTCCAACAGGAACATAATCAACAAAAGGAAAAATCAAGAAAAATATAACCAGAAATTAAGAACAATCTGACAGCAACCAGAGGGGAGGTGGGCGAGGATAAGGGGGGGAAGGGTTTTCAGGAACTACCATTAAGGACACATGGACAAAACCAAGGGGGAGGGTGGAAGCAAGGGAGGGAGGTGGGTTTGGATGGGGTTAGGGGGAGTCTGGAGGAAAATGCACACAAATGTAATTGAACAACAATAAAATAACTTAAAAAAAAACATCACCAGGTGGGTTCTATGGATGTAAATCAGTCCTTTTCCCATAGTGAACATGAGAGTGTGCGGGTAGATAAAAGAGCAAACTCAAATGAAGACCAAGAGAAAAAGAGTGGTGTCTGCAAAGGGTTAGGTTTAAACTGCACCAAAGGGGTGAAGGAATGAAGGATGAAGAGGGTGAAGGCTTTCTCTAGCCTAATAGGTCTTCTCAGAGTATTGAGTATTCAGCATATTTATTCCCATCTATGTGCCTTTGCTTGACCGTACGTTTTCCTTCATCTTTCCTCCATTCCACCTGTCCAATATATATTATTGTAAAGAAGCATATATTTACCAAAGAGCTATATTTTAAACTTAATTTTATGTCCTGGCATGTTCAGCACACATAGGTCCTCTATAAGTAGGTAGATAAGCTTCTCTACACAGGCAAATGGTACAGTTTGATCACACAAAGAGAAACCAGGGACCCACACCTTCCCTTTCCTTATTCAGCCAATCACAAAGTCCCACCCACTTCAACTTAGCAAAGTCCTTCAAATCCTTCTTTGTCTCTTCATCTTCACTCATAACATCTTAATTCAGAGCTTCATCAGGTCTCACGTGGATCACTGCAATAGCCTTTCAACTATTCTTTCTGCTCTCAAAACCAACCCACTCTGATTTATCCCCTTTGTATTGACAATTTTCTTCCTAAAAAATATAACTATGACCCTTTCATTTCCTAATTAAAACCCTTGATGGGAAAACCCCTTAGCATCACAAACAAGGACTTAATAGTCCAGTGTCTGCTTGTCTTTCCAGCTGTGTGTCCCAACTACACCATCTCTCTCCACTGAACTATGTCCCAACGACATATCCCACTACGGCAGTTCCTTACAGGTTTCCATACACTTCACTGCTCCACTCAAGTACTATTCCCTGGCACAAGCTATTCCTCTGGCAGGAATTGCCCCCCATCTGTCCTGAGCTCTAGCCGTGTTTCACAGTTCAGTTTAGACATCATATCTTCTAGTGAGCCTCTCCTGACATATACGTGCGTGCACGCACCCACACAGAAAAAGCATTACTCTCTACTTTGCATGCTACAGCACCTTTGTCAGGATCTATATTTTAACAATCACTGTATCATATGGAATGTACTTATTTACAGGACTTCCCTGACGAAACCATGGGCATCTCAGGCCAGCTCCTGAAAGTTTCATTTTTTTTTAATATTTCACTCCTAATGCTCTACCTGGTACACACTCAGGTATCAGTAAATGGTCGTTGAATAAATAAATGCATAAATGTTTGTCAACTGAGTGATCTGCTCCCCTTCCCACTGCCTTCCTACTGTACGGTGGTAGAATTCTGAAAGCGAGTTCCTCCTTCGGCTATGTGTCAGCCCGTTAGTTTCTACAGCAGTTACAGCAATGAGAATGAGGATCCAAAGGGGAACGACAATCCTGTTGGCACCAAAACTCCGTCGCATTCTGGCATACTCATTTCCACCTCAGTAAGCGCCTCAGACTAGACAATAAAATGCTGTAGGTGAGCTTGCAAGGGTAATTTTAAAGCCCTGCCAGAGATTCAGAAGTGTCTATGGGTAAGTTATTATGGCTGGAAAACATGAACAACAGAAAGCTATTTTGAGTATTCCATAGACAAGGTTGGGGGGCATGAAATTTTCTAGCCACTCAATACATCTCAGGGTCGCTGGCCCCACAGAGTAGAACCAAAGTACTAACCCAGGAGGTCACACCACATCGAAGTGTTTGGGTTACAAGTGGTGTGACATGACTCCATGTATTTTCAAAGTGACATGTATAAAGTACTACTCAAATTTGGGGTTGTAAGGCCAGAATGATAGGGTTCCTACAATAGGGCTCTGATACGTAAAAATAGAACATAAGCCACTGAGTGTGGAGACTCGTCTGTGAGATTTCGTTAACAATGGGTGCGGTTCTGGCTGCGTGCACTAGATCCTTTTACTACGGACCCTCTGATGTTCCTGGCCGACACACCTAAAATGAGAACATGATCACATGACACTATTATATATAATGGCAGAAATACTATAAACATGAGTGATATTGAAAAACTGCCCTAGAGAATCATTCTTAGCCCCTAGCTTGTAAAAGTCGAAGGCCCCAGGAGTGACTGCAGTGGTCCAACCCTGCACTGCTGACTTCTGACAAATCAGTGAGGCAAATTCCTGGCTGAAAAAGACCTCAGCTCAACCTGTCTAGTCTTGTTACTTAACATATAAAAAAACTAAGTTCAAAACAAAGAGACACACACAGGTTCAGAGAGTGACCAGTGGCAGACACTAGTTCCCTGTTCTCTCAGGTGAGATAAACCCACACTGCTGCCTCCTATGGATTTCCGAACTTCTTCATAACCTTGAGGTGGAAGAGGGTCAAAGTGGGGTATAAATGGTAATGGGGAAAATAAAATAAAAATAAACTATTTTTTAAAATCTGTCATTGTAATAAAAGAGCCATTATGCTTTATTCTTTGGGATATATTAAGGACCAAATGGTGTACAAAGATGTTCTTACTGAATGTAATAGTTTTTTTTGTCAGGGCATCTCCAATGACTAGAATAGTACCTCGCACAGGGCAGGCACTTGATAAATATTCATTGAAGGAACTGAATCCAAAACTCAACAATGAGGTGATAACTAAAAGACTACAGCACAAGGGTAATGGAGCTAGTAACAATGACCAGAAAACCATAATGAGATACCAGTACACACTCATCGAAATGACTGAAAATAAAGACTGACAGTACTAAGCGTTGATGAAGACGTAGGCTGATGGAACCTCATACAGGCAGGTAGGAGTATGAGTTGGTTTGGCCACTTTGGAAAATACCATGTCAGTATCTATTAAAGTTAAATATACGCCTACCTTATGTCCTAGCAGTTCCTCTCTGAGATGTACATATCCAAAAGGAATAAGTAAATATATCAGCAAGAGACATGTACAAGAACATATATCATTATTCATAATATTAAAATCTAACTGGAAAGAACCCAAATATTCATCAGCCAGACATTGGATGAGTAAGTTCTGGTATGGCATAGAGCAGTTTATAATGGGTGCTACACAAAAACATAAAAGAATAAATTAAGATACTCAACAACATGATGGACCTCATTAAGCTGCACAGAAGAAGCCAGGCATCAAAAAGTATGTACTGTATGATTTCATTTAGGTGAAGCTCAAGAACAGGCAAACAAATCAATGGTTACAAAAGTCAGAATGGTGGTTTCCTCAGGGAAACTATTAATGAGAAGATGCAAGAAGAAACCACCTTGGCTGCTGGAAATGGTTTTTTTTGTCTTAGTTTAGATGGTGGTTACAGGAGTGAATTAACCTGTTTAAAACCTCATAAAGCAATTTACTTACGATATGTACCCTTTAGTATATATAGATTATAGTCAGTTTTTGCAGGAAAAAAATAATTTAAAACTTCAATTAAAATGTAAATTATTTTGATATAAAAATGCATAATGTAATAAATTTTAGAAGACTTCTAAAATATGTACTCCCTCATTGCAATGATAGAACAGCATGTGTTGAGCATTAAATATTAGATAACTTGGCTATTTGGTAAAATGCTGTTTATTGGTTGTAATTTTTCTTGTATGTATGATTATTACAGCCTCTTTAAAAATCAAATTACCTAATTTAAGCCATTCATTAAATACCATATCTATTGCGTTCCTGCCACATGTTAGGTAAGCATTGAGTCAAGTACAGTAAAGATAAAATGGTAAATACAAAAGGTCCCTTTCCGGTGCAGGAGATGTACAATGACCCCCCTTTCTTTCACAATTTGTATGATAAAGGCAAACTACATCTTTGTGCTCATCTCTCCACAATATTGCAGCTTGTACTACGTCAGTCTGAATTTGTTCATATATTGTGATATATATGCTCTCAATCAGTGTGTGGCTTACTCCTCTAGTTGGATTCTAAGCCTGTCCAGGGCGCAGACAGTGATTTCTGTTTTTTCTTTCTCTTATGAATAGTCCTTGTGCAGTGTTCACAGCTAGCAAGTGCCCAAAAATAGGATTAACAAAGTGATTGACTGGTGCCCTTGGAAAAATAATAGATGGCACATAGGCCACCAGGTAAATATTACATTGCCCTCCAGTGGCCTCGCCCTCCTGTAGGGAAGGCCATCATACTGGACACTGAGAGCCATTGACTGGCTCTTTGGGGAACACAACCAAACACCTTACTCTGTTGACCATGCTGACTCAACAGAAAAAATCATTTATTTAATACCACACAGGTATTGTAGATCAAAATGTTTTGCCTGAATTTATGGTTCCAGGACAAAGAAAAAATATTTTGAGAAAGTCCTCACTCCCAATAACAAACAAGACACATGAGCAAATCAATGACAACAACGAGGTGAGTTGGACGGTTCTGGTTCAGTCCTGCCTGGACCAGCTCTTGATCTTAACATTGACAGGAAAACCTGTCAGCTCTGTCCTTTACACAACCAGTGGGAAGAGTAGGAAAACCAAGGCATTGAAAGCCCTTATCGCCAGCACCACTGCAGTCACTCAGCTACAGAAAGTTCTATAACATCACGACTGGACATTTTTTCAGGGTATCACGAGTCCTCGGCTTTGATTCAGTGTAGACAATATGTTGTTTGTTACCATGACACACAGGTAGACTGAAAATACACTTAGAGTTGGTCGTGGAGTCATTTGCCCCAAATTTATCTCTAATTTCTCTATTAGAGTTTCTGATGATACCAACTCAACCAATATGAATTTACGTAAGTATTATACAGGGTAACTTTTCTGATTACTCTGCATGCTCATTTTAGACAATTTAGAAAATAAGGAAAAGTATAAGAAAAAATGTAAAGTTACCTATTATCCTACAACTTAGGAACAAAACACCATGTGTTTTTCTTTACACATAAAACATATTTTATATGCATAACTGAGATGCAGTCTATTCTGTCCTGAAACTTCACTTTTTAATGTTATATTGTGAGCCTTCTATACATCATTAAAACAGTTCCATGAGCATTATTTTAATGACCATGCAATTCCATCATATGCACATAGGACAATTTATTTAATCTTTTTTTATTGATGGGGTACAAATCTTTGTAATTTTTCCAATTCTGCCACACCTGGACCATTTGAGGAAGTGATGATGCAATGGACAAAGTATGGAGTTCAATACCAGCCTGAGAACTTACTAGTTAAGTAACCTTGAATATTTGTCTAAAGGACTTTGAGTCTATTTCACCAACTCTAACAGTGAAAAAAGCTTACTTCACTGTTGTTATGAGAATCAATGGATACAATGCACATGCAAGTATTTGATGAAATACACAGTTGTGAATCCTACAACTGTTTTTGTCACCATCATCATTAAAATGAACATAAATAAGGCCATTAAAGCATCTCTGAGAGGCACATGTTACTATCGCCCACTCAGGAAAGCTACGCAATAATCTGCCTCTGCTGCTAAAGAATGCACGCAAGGGTTATTGTGGAGGTAACCATCATGCACCCTTCTGTTACAGTTCCAGCTAGTGTGTCTTTCCCTCAACTGTAAGATTGCCTCAACGGTGGTTCCATAAAATTACATTAAAAATGTCTAAGTGCCATTTTAGGGAGGGGGTAATCATGGGATTTGCTTAAGGCAATTTTTGGCTAGCAAATGTATACTTTAATTAGATATGTTATAGAACAATAAAGGCATAAATTCTAAAGATGCTTTTTTACACTTTGAATAATGTTGAGAAAATATCAACAGGTTGTATCAAAATACGGCCTACTCACACCATTGTTTGGGGACTCAATGGCAAGGCAAGAGAGAAGCCTCTGCCATGACAGTGGCCTCCGTTTGGCAGCCTTGTCACTACTTAAGATTCCTGCCCCTGCTCATGCCATCATGCTCTTGGCCTCCTCTCTGTTCTCTTTAATTCATACTCTTTCCCATGGTTGTTGGCTCGTTCCTATGGCGATCATTAGCCAATTAGAGAGCCGTTTTCCACCAACAGTGAATTGATTAATTCTATCACAATGAGGATGCTTTTGGTGTCTGGGCCTTCTCAACTATGTTTTAATGCTCACACCTTAAAGAACCCTTTCTCAATGCCAGACCCGTCTTTTAACTTACAGTTCCTGATGTTTGAGGTTGTCCCCAAGGCTGACCTCTGAATACAGAAACTGTTGTTACACACTTTTTACAAGACATGGCTGCAAAAATCCAAGTAACATATTACTGAAAAAAATCACATTAGTTTATTGACAACACATAGTGAAAGCAGTGATTTGGCTGATTTTCTTTTCAAAGAAGGTTATTTTGGTTTAATGAAGACACAAGCACAACATAATGGCTGATTTAAAAAAAATTATTTCACTGAGATCTCAACAGCTCATTTTAATTACTCTTTCCTTCATCAAAGATTCACATTTACTGAACATCCGCCAGGGCAATCTGAGACCAGACTGCAAAAGCTCTCACTCTGTGAGATATGATAAAATAGCTGGGAAAGCCTCCTGCGTACTAATGACGACACCCACAAAGCGAGTCACCTTGCATCACATGCACTCAGAGGAGGTGAAAATCTGTCTCTACAATAGTTGGCCCCTAGTTTGTCTAAGTGTGTCAATAATTCACCATTTAAGGAAATCTGGAGAGGATCAACAAAACTTAAGAATATTTGACAAACGTAATCAGACCAGAAGCGCCTGATATTCCCCACCAAACTTGGAAGAGGACTTTGTCTTTCGGCACGCCTAAACCTAACGGAAATGTGAGGCAGGGCATCGAGGCTGTCACATGGCAGATACTAATTGTTCCGATTAAAGTCTAACCATCTTGCTTCCCTGCTGCTTCGAGAATGTCTCTGACTTTTGATCCTGACGTCTGTGTCTGACAAGAATTTCACTCCGCTCTGACACTCCTTCTGATGTTGA
Source organism: Sturnira hondurensis (assembly GCF_014824575.4). Taxonomy (NCBI): domain Eukaryota; kingdom Metazoa; phylum Chordata; class Mammalia; order Chiroptera; family Phyllostomidae; genus Sturnira; species Sturnira hondurensis. The sequence goes on from NW_028075269.1 coordinate 8,785,631, forward strand.
TCCAGGAATTAATGGATTGTGAAAAAGCTGGCAGGATATCATTTAAAAAATAGAATTCCTAGTGTACAAGGGATGAAAAGGTATCAGAATTCACAGACTCTGGTACCAAGACAATGATCGGGGTTGGGTGTTTGGGCTTTTTCATATTAGTTCACAAGAGAACCGAAAATAAAACTTAGCCAAAAAGTTCTCGTGACAAAATAGTTATTTTCATTTCCTTTCAATATAGAGGAATAATGCTTGTTTTTGCGAAATACTAAAACAAATCCATAGGAGATAATTTGCTCTGAAAGTTGACATTTAACATGTACAGTTGACCACTTTTTGTAAGGAATTTTATAAGGAATGTCTTTATACAATGGAAAATTTTGATCAGAAAATGTAAGAATTTTTAAAATAACACTGTTAATACGCCATCTCTCTAATAATTTATATATTTGTATACACAAGACCCCAGTAAACTACTGATCAAAGGATAACTTTAATTATGGAAAGTATGTAATTTTTAAATGTAAAGGAAGTTTAAATTAAAACTGTCTAAAGATGCGTTTTAAATTAAGGAAGTCTCTTCAGGATTGAAATTTTACACATCAGGAGATACTGCCTTGCATTTCATGGTTCTGGATAATTACTAGATGCCAGTGGATAACTTAAACATAGCTTAGATTCATTGACATTAATGTGTGACAAGCATTACAGAACATATTTAGTAATTCTAGATGAAAAAGTAAAAGAGATTTTGAAAAACCAGGGAAAAGTACCACAGTAGCAACAATATAATTCTTTGAGTAAGAAAAAAAATTCTGCTTTATGTCATAATGATCAGAAATTTAACAAGTTAAAAAGAAACACCAGTCACAAGTCAGAATGGCTACCATCAATAAATCAACAAACAAGTGCTGGTGAGGACGTGGAGAAAGGGGAACCTTTTGCAGTGTTGGTAGGAATGCAGACTGGTGCAGGCACTGTGGAAAGCAGTTTGGAGTTACCTGAAAATATTAAAAATAGATCTGCCTTTTGACCCAACCATCCTACTTCTGGGAATCTATCTGAAGAAATCTGAAACACTAATTTGAAAGAACATAAGCATCCCTATGTTCACTGCAGCATTATTTACAATCACCAAGGTATGGAAGCAGCCCGATCCTCCATCATAGATGAGTGGATAAAACAACTATGGGATATTTACACAATGGAATACTACTTGGCCGTGAAAAAGAAGAAACCTTTACCCTTTGCGACAGCATGGATGGACCTGGAGAACATTATGCTAAGTGAAATAAGCCAGTCAGAGAAAGACAAATACCATACAATTTCACTCATGTGGAATCTAATGAACAAACTGAACTAACAAGCAAAATAAAGACAAACTCAAAGAAGGAGAGCAGGTTGACAGCAGGGGTCATGAAGGTGGGGGTTTGGGGGTGGAGGGATTGAAAAGGAAAAGGAGAAAGGACTCATGGACATGGACAACAGTATGGTGACTGGAGGGGGCAGAGTATTAAGGGGAGAGACGGTAATGGAAAATATTAAAAATTTTAAAAATGTTTAAAAAGGAAAATATATATACAAAAATATGTATTAAGTATATATGTAAATATATATACATATATTTAAATACATATATACACATACCCTCATGTGTCCCCCCAGCAAAGCCCAAGCAGTGATCACTCTGTCTCTGTCACTAAAGAGATAGTTTGCAGCCACCAGTTACAGACTAAGGTGCCTACAGAACAGCTCATCCATTTAGGTTCCCCACTCCATCCATGGACATGACCTTACTGGCAGTCAAGGCCACGGACTTCTCCCTCCTGCCCAGTGGCTACCCTGTTGATGCTGAGACACAGGATGCCACAGGAACCTGGGGGGTGCTCTCGTATGTATAACCCAGAAGTGTGGGAAAGTTGATGCTCCACAATGCTAACCTTTGACCAACGGGAAGAGGAAGCCATTGGACAAATACTTTCCCCTGTCTCCCACAGAAAGGAGAACTGCATCTCCCACTACTGAGATGCAGTTCACAGGGCTGTGGAGTGTTGAGTCACACTTCATGTTTGCTAACTCAGCAACAGATTTTTGCAGGGGCTCTTCCTTCTTCTCTGCCTCCTTATACCCATTATTTCTGCACCTAAAATTATCCCCACCAATAAAAGAAGAGTAGAGAAGCCTTCTCTCTCTCATGCTGTGATTCCAGGGGAATCAAACCTAAGATACAGACCATACTGTCTGACAAAAAAGCAACAGAATTAAAAATCTGCAATTGTAAGGAGGAAAAAAAGGCACATGTATGAATACTTAAAAATACACTCCTAAACAAACTTTGGAATAACAGGGACATCACAATCGACACTATAGAATACAGAGAACTAAACAATAATAAAAATATTTCATAATGGAAAATGTACTAATAATTTTAAATCCCTTTCACAGTAACAGCAAAAATATAAGGTACAAAGGATTAAAAAATAAGGTATTCAAAAAAATAAATAAAATCTGTTCATTGTCTCTCCTGCTCAGTTATACCTAAGTATTTCTAATCACCACCATCCACCTTCTTAGCCAGATTTGCACATAAAAATTTAAGATGTTCATTAAATTTAAATTTCAGATACATACTGAATTTTTAATATAAGTATGTCCCCTGGCTGAACTACTGCTGTCCCCAGTGACCAAGAACATTCTGAGGCAGATGAACTTTAGATTACTTTAACCAAACTTTTAAAAAAAAGATTTTTCTTTATTTCTCTATAGAGAGAACACGGAAGGGAAGGAAGAAGGACAGAAACATCAGTTGGCTGCCTCTTACATGCCCCCAACCAGGGACCTGGCCCACAACCCAGGCGCGTGCCCTGACCAAGAATCAAACTGGTAACCTTTCGGTTCACAGGCCAATACTCACTCCACTGAGCCATACCAGCCAGGGCTAACCAAATTTTTAGAATATACATGTACTTATTCCTTAAAGACGAGTGAATAAAGAATGAGCAAAGAACTGTTTCTAGCTCTTTTTATATATTACCTCATCAATACTCACAGAACCATGTAGATATTCTCATTCAATAAATAAGAAAGCAAGGCAACATGGAGTTTGCCAATCACAGTCACACAGTAAGAGGCAGCAAGGATTTGAACGGAAGAAGTCTAGCTCTTAACCTCTGGATTCTGCTGTCTCCCCGATCCATGAAAGGATAATTATCTCTATTTCTATGGAATCTGCTCCTTTGACTTATACAGGCAAGTTAAACAAATTCTAAGGAAGACCATTTTTCAAGAGGCCTAGTTTTCTTGGTTGATCCACGAGCTACTTCAGAAAACATTTATGGCTTTTAAACTCTAAACAAAGTAATCGTTCTCATCTGCACATAACCATCTCCAGGACTCAACATGCACAACGGAAGTCCACCTTCCCCCATCGGACTGAGCTTGGGTTCAGACCTAGATTGCCCTCACATACTCAGGCTTCTGTATTTCTCATCGGACATTTTTTCAAACTGTCATAACAATGAACATCTACCAAAGTGTAGTAATATTATAATGATGAAGAATATATGATGTCTCAACTGGCTACATAAGGATTTACTCATTCTTCTATTTATTTACAATCATCTATGGTTATCAGAAACAAATATTTACATGAACACAATCAGTTCCCCCTAACCAGTGGCTCCCATCCACATTAGCTACTACCTACCAGGATTTTTAATTACTTCCCCCAGTTCCCCATCCTGCCTCTACTGTGTCAAGTTGTGAGGCCTTGGGATTTGAAAGTAAATTCAATATCAAGTGAATCGAACATGCTTCTTGGATCAAGATTGGATGAGTTAAATACTTACCGACATGCATAGGTACTTTATTCTTTAGTCAAAAGAAAAATCCATATGGAATTGCTTTTAATATTTTGAAGGTCTCCTATGTACAAGCTATCAGTAATTTTCCTCTTTATCTTCTCTGCTACAGAAATTCATAATGTGGAGTCTATATATAGTCATAGTTTAAATTCAATATAAGGTGTATGAAACACCTAAACTTTCAGAGCAATTAATTTATGAACTACTCTGTTAATTAATATTTTTAAAGTTCTACAACACAAATAAATTAAATTTGTAATGGGAAAGTATGGGCTTTTATATGGGCTTACATACCGTTAGCATGACTACAAAATAAATTCCAAATAATTAAAAATTTAAAGGTAAAAAAATAAAAATACTAGGGGAAGATATTCTTATATTCTTAGAATGTGGAAGTTTTATTTAGCATGATATAAAACCAAGACACTATATTTTTAAAAAGTGGCAGGGCCGATTAAATAGAAACTTAATTACTATAGGTCAAAGGACACAAGAAAATTTAAATGACAAATTTAGGAAGAAAGGTATTACATTTTTCTGTGACAGGTAATTTAAAAACAATCTATAGAGAATGTTCACAACTAAATAAGAAAAGATGAACATAACTATTGGGCAGAATTATGAATGCATGAATTATAGAAGAAACACAAGTGACCAATAAATGTACATAAATATATTTAAGTTCACTAATAATCAGCCTATTAATTTTTTAAATAAGGTTTTTTAATCCATCAGGCTGACACAGGTGAATAGAAGTAAAGACGCAGGGAAATAAAGCACTAATCCATCTTTGGACACAATGTAAACAGGCTCGAACTTCCTGGGGGGTATTAGGCAATATCTGTGAAAAACTAACTGTAGATATTATTTCTTCCAATAATTCTAGTTCTGTTTATCATAGTATCTATTTATCTATTTATCAACATCTAAAAGAGTTACTAGGTCCCAAAGCCTAACACAGTGGAAGACATACAGCCATGAACAGCGGTCTCTCAGTATGTTGTCCTGTGGGAAGAGGCCCATGTCCATGGTAAGGAAATAATAAAACAAGTCACAGAATATTACTTGGAAAAAAGGTTTATAGTATTTGTTTTTGTGTTCATATAGATATACACACATATACACATACATGTATGTATATGTATGCATTTATACGAATAGGCCCAGAAAACATGTTATTAAAAGCAGTTATCGCTAGGGGATGGTTTTGGTTAGGAGACTTTCATTTTATGCTTTACAAATTTCTGTAATTTTATAGATCATTGATTCACTAATGGAACAATTCCTATATTTTGAAAAATGGATGGCAAATATTAGTTCCCTATGAAAAAGAAGAGCTGTTTTCATGAAAACAGGGTGATCAGGTTACCACATGAGGCCTAGATTCTGTTTTACAGGTACAAAAAATGTCTCCATAATTAGAAATGTGTGCATATATACTCCCCCAGACTACTACAATATAAGGTCACTTGCCCATGGATTTTCCAAAGTAAACCCTGGAGAAATGGTAATATTTTAACTATAAGAAAGGTGATGAGACATAAAATAGTGAATGACAACAAAAAACTAAACTTCAATACGAATAATGTAAAAGCATATTTAAACATTTAAAATAGTCAAGTTTATTTTTAAATTACTTTGTAAGTCTCATTCATTATGCTTCACAGAGCCCGGACCAGCGGGATTAACAGAGAGCTGGAGAAGAACGTCAGTCTGTGGGGGAAGCGGGAGGTACCTCCTGACCACGCCCTCACTGAGCATTATGCAAATCAAGGAGAGCCACACAGGCTCTGATTTCCCCCAAGGATTGATGAACAAGTACAAAATAATAGGAAGTGACAGGAAACAGATGACTGAGGTCTAATTTAATGTCATTTAATGAGACAATATACCTTAAATTGGTCTTCAGAAATTACAGGTTACAAATAAGATAACAGAAATGTGTTTTTATCATTTTAGTTCACTGATATAAATTTCCTTATGAAGGAAAAGGATATTATTTGCTATATAATGTAGCTAAATTTAAGAGATATGCCAATTTAGGATAATTTGTTTCTTGCCTTTAGTAATATATGAAGTAAAATACTATCAATACATGCAATTAAATATAAAGATAAAAATATATTTGACCTTTTAAAATGTTTATAAGAAATATAAGTAAAAATTAAGCAACATATTTTAATAGTTATATATTTAAACAATATACATGCATGAATATGGATGTGTTCCTTCATCAAATCCACATCCATATAGGGTTTAAAACCCCACATATAAAAAATTAAATTTGTCTAAAGAAAATTCAAGCACATCCAAACAACTGAAATATAAAATGTGTTCCATACTAGTAATCTGCAGCTCAAGGTGTATATTCTGTGTGTGTACAGATATGGTATAAATGCATAACACTATAAGTGTGTGCTGTGTTGGCATACTCACAAAACCTTCCATCAGCCAAAACGTTTTGATTATTTTCAGATGCCATTTTAAGCCTCTCAGCCACTCTGCTGCCTAAGAGTAAAGGGAACAAACCTCCTTTTTTGTTCCAGAAAGAAGCTCTGGAGTGAGTGCCCTTGTTAAGTTTCCTGAACCTGAGGCACACAGTGACTGTCCTGGGAGAAGGTGTTCCACCACCCTGTCTGTGGTTTGATAAAGCCCCCACGACCGTATTTCTCTGCAGAGTGACGGAGCCTCTGGGGCAGAACACGATGGAGCTCCTGACCCCTTCCTTGTGCAGGTACTGGGGCTGTTGTGCAGCTCCATTAATGCAACGAGATGGGCCCCACTGAGATGGGTTATAACAGGAAGGAAAATTAAGAAACTTCAAAGGGGAGCCTTCCAGAGGAAATCCTGAAATTCCTACTAATCTGGGCAGAAAGAAACTGTAACTATTAATATAAATATTTTCCCTTGTGACTGGGGAAAATACAGTAGAAGGTAGAAATGGATAGATGATTGATAGAGACAAGATTAGACCGACAGATAAATTTAGGAATGTTTTTAAGAGCTTAAAATCAATGATTAGTTTTTAATGCACACATACAGAAAAGTTAGGAATTTATGTTGTAGAAGTCTGTAACACTCGAACTCAGATTTCAGAATCCATGGATGAGTTGTGACCCTACTGTGTACCCTTGAGAAGAACTCTGACTTTGCTGCGCTTGTAAACAGTATCAGCAGAAGGGGAGGATCTACACCTCAGAGTCCAAACTACTTCAGAACCCCACCCTGGCCACTTAGCCCACGGCAACCCCACTTCTGCTGAAATGCCGCAGCCTGTGTCGTAAAAACCAAACTGTTCCTGCCGGATCAGCTCAGGGAGCCACGTGCCGTGGAAACGACCTGCAGCCATCCAGCACTTACCTCTTCATCAAGCCCAGGGAGTCCTAGCCGCTGAAGACTCAGCCGTCCCAAGTACACAGAGACGGTGTGTAGCCTTTGGTTTCCAATGACCTGTCCCATTTCCCCTCACCTGAGCCTCACGTCCAAGCCAGTGCTCACTGGGTTTTTGCATCCACTTTCAGAGCAGCCACAATGGTCCTTCTAAAGCATAAATCAGATTGTGCCACACACAGCAGCAAAATAATTCAACTCATCTCTCAGTCTTTGCATCTAAATCTTGTTTTAAAAGATTTTATTTTTATTTGTAGGGAGGGGAAGGGAGAGAAAAAGAGACGGAGAGAAACATCAATGTGTGGTTGCTTCTCACGTGCCCCCTACTGGGGATCTGGCCCACAACCCAGGCATGTGCCCTGACTGGCAACCTTTCAGTTCACAGGCTGGTGCTCAATCCACTGAGCCACACCAGCCAGGGTTAAACGTTTGGGTTTTCTAAAATTTAACACTACAAGTAAATTTTGTTAAAATCGATGTGTTTATTGTTTAGCATAAGATTCACAATACATTTCTCTCAGAAACAACATTATAAATGGGGGAGGGAGAGGATAGAAAAGGGAGATGGGGCGGCACACTCGAATGTTAGCACTCACAGAAGTCCCAAAGCACACAGCTCTCATTTCCACAAAGATAAAGAAATTGTGGCAAGAAGTAGATGAGATGTCTTTGCCTTTGATCTGTGCTGAATTGTACATTTGAAAGTGGGTAGGTCTGTTTTGTAAATACAAGCTGAAATAAATAAACTTCAAAATTACTTTAAGTCAACCTATGAAGAATTACATTTTTAGATTTTCTGATCTGGAGGGCTATAACCAACTCAAGTAGATTTGAAAACTTGTCTTAGTGAATAATATCATAAAAGGGAAAAAATAAGTATGTATGCATACGAAGGAAGAACACAAAGTATTCCATGTGATCCATCTGTTCATTAGACGTGAGGGAAAACAGAAGTAACTCTGCAAGAAAAGATTTATGTGATGTCACATCTTGCGTAGAAAAATACTGTACTTTCCCATGTGTCATTCCAATGACTGTACACTGAAATTATTCTGTTTAAGGCAAGGATATACTTGAAAAGGAAATTAATTACTATATGACAGGATACTTCAAATATAAGAAGTCACAAGACAAATACTGTTCTAAATGATGTAACATGTATATGCTATATAGTTTTTTCAACCTTTAAAATATAAAAATCACTAATGTAATACCATTCCACTTTTGTAGAAACAATTTAGTAAAGAAATAATATGTAATGAGAGTTCAACTAATAATTCTTCTTATAATGCATATTCTATATCTCTGTTGATATCTTGTTTCAAAGATTGTGTGTATTCAACCTGTATTTATCACTTGGCCATTATTTGAAAATCTGTGTTAGATGTTTGAAGAAATATAACCATTGCAAGATGCAGAAATTAATCCTCTGTAAAATATGGTCCCACTAAAGAAAGAAAATTTTCATATTGCAGTATTCTCTCTTAGTATTTTACTTAGAAAAATTTGTCATGATATAAATATTGCCAAAGCAGAACATATACAGGTATGATTATAGAAAGAGAGTTTTTAATTAATGAGGACACAGGAAGAGAAAGCATTTCTAATGCAGAGCAAAGTTCTCACAAAAGCCAAAACACCTGGAAATTCGTGCAATTGATACACACATTGGTACAAAAATAAACACAATATGATAATCATCCCCACTGTTGTTCTCCCCAAAAGCTTTTTTCTCAATACTATCAGAATAAATGTTTAAAGGAAAGACTACAGCAGTGACTTCCTCTTCAAGCCCTATTTTCTGTGTGGTTAATTTCCAGTCCTAAATGGACCAAATGGCTGTTTTCCTTAAAAGACATCACTTTTTTTAAGAGTTGTTTTCATTAGAATGCTGCCTTGATTTTTATACTTCATGACATCAGGTCATTTGGGCTACAGTTACAGTGCAGTGTCAAATGACATTTGCACAGGGCTTTAAAGATAAATGTTCTCTTTTATGATATCAGCATAAATATACTTTTATAGACAGTTACAGTAAGATGTAACAGATAATAGGTTGGAAAGGATTTAAAATTCAACTATAAATTTGAAAACCATTTTTAGAAGTTCTTAAAACCTATATCCTCATTTTTAACTGAAATTTTCCACCTAACCCCCACTTCCACCACACCCCCATCAATTGGTGGAAGGGTTGTGCACCAAACCTGGATGACACCCCAATTCTATGTCAGGGTGCTGATTTTCAGTAGAATTTGGTGGGTACACAGAGAATTTTGCTGAAATTGAGTAACCGAGTTCTCTGAGCACATGAGTTGCCACTTTATTTTTTTTGTTTGTTCTTTGTTTTTTTTAATTTTAATTTTTATTTAATTCTTGTTCAACTACAGTTTTCTGTCTTATATTCCCAGCCCTGCCCCCCCAGTGCCCCCCACCTTAGTTATTGTCCATGTGTCCTTTATACTTGTTCATGTGAGTCCATCCCCTTTTCCCCTATGATTCTCTCTCCCCTCTGGACCCTGTCAGCCTGTTCCGTATTTGAGTGTCATTGGTCATATTTTGCTTGCTTGTTTGTTTTGTTGTTTAGATTCCTGTTAACAGTGATATCATATGGTATTTGTCTTTCACCACATGGCTTATTTCGCTCAGCATAATGAGTTGCCACTTTAAAGTCACGGGGCTGATTCTCACACACGGCTCGAAGAAGCAGGGAAAAGTGGTCACAAGCAGGACAAATCTAAACAAGCATTAACCTGGAGCCACGGTGCTGCGAAGGCTAGCCAGCCCCCATGCCTGGGTCCGTGCTAAGGACTTGGGATATGTATACATACGTAACACATGTCTTTATCCATTCATCCATCTAGAGACACTTAGGTTACTGCCATGTGTTGGGTATTGTACATGTTGTAATAAACTTGGTGGTTGATATATCTTTTCAAGTTAGTCTTTTTATTTTCTTTGAATAAATACCCAGAAGTGGAGCTGCTAGATCATATGGTAGTTCTATTTTTAATTTTTTGAAGAACCTCCATACCATTTTGCACAGTGGCCACACCAATTTACATTCATGTCGACAGTGGGCAAGGGTCCCCTTATCTCCACATCTTTCCAGCTTCAAGGCACTGGTCCTACTGTCTTTTGGCTATACCAGTTTCTGATGTGACATCGGACAGCATTCTTATCTGAGCTTCTCTTGATATTATGCTTCTTTCTACTGCTTTTAACATATTATTTATATCACATTTTTTTACAGTTTGATTACGATGTGTCTTTTGTGTTTTTATTGGGGTGGGGAGGATTTATCTGCTTGGAATTTGTTGAGCTTCTTGGATCTGTTAGATTTTAATATTTATCAAATTTTGGGCCTTTGTTTCTTTAAAAAATGGTTTTTTGTTTCTAATGCTCTCTCCTTTTCTCCTGGACTCATTACACATATGTTAGTTTGCAGGTTTATTTTTCCTGTTCTTTTTCTCTGAGCTGTTCATTTCAAACTATGCATGTGGTAACCATCAGCTAAACGAGGGATCCAATCACCTCCAATTCCATAAGAAGCTGTTAGAGCGGAAAGCTGCAGCTACAACTGTTTGCCTGGAATGGAGGCCTTTAGTTTCAGAATTTCAAATATAAGAGGAAATTACCATATAAACACTATCCTTCCACGTACACTCTTCCACCATCAAGACTCTCTTAACAGTTTAAACTTAGTTCTCCTCATTCCTGAATGCTAGAATTCCTTCTTTTTAAAAATATTTTAGTTATTTATTTATTTTTAGAGAGAAGGGAAGGGAAGGAGAAAGAGTGGGAAGAAACATCGATGTGTGGTTGCCTCTCATGTGTCCCCTGCTGGGGACCTGGCCCGCAACCCAGGCATGTGCCCTGACTGGGAATCAAACCAGTGACCCTTTGCCTCACAGGCTTGTGCTTAATCCAGTGAGCTATGCCTGCCAGGGGTAGAATTCCTTCTGAAATCAAGTTATCTCACCACCTTCTCATAATCCTACCACCCTCTTTTCTAGCTTTGTGTTTCCCATTCTCCTATATGGAATGGAAATGTCTTTTTTATTTCTCCTTATTTTAAAATAATGAAATATTTAAGACATAAGATATGACAGTAGTAGCACAAAGAACAGGATAAATAAGTGGAAATATATTGGTATAAATGTCTTAGGTTGTAATAAAGTAATAAATATTATTCAATGATAGATTATGAAAAACATGCATGTTATAAATCCTGGAGCAACTACACATATACTAATACACATAAAACAAAATAAAGATCTATACAGAGCTGGGAATACAAGACAGAAAACTGTACTTGAATGAGAATTAAATAATAAAAAATTTAAAAAAAATAAAGATATATAGCTAATAAGCTCATGATAGATATAAAGTCAAATCATTAAGAGATTATTACATTTAAAAGAGTTATAGAAAAAATAGCAAAGGAAAAAATAACAAATAAGAGAAACAAAACTCAAGTGACAAGATTAAATCTAATCATATCATTAATTATATTAAATATAAATGGTCTAAACACTCCAATTAAAACAGATTGTCATATTGGAGTTAAAAAGCAAGATCCAAATATATTCTTTTGGGGAGAAACACTTTAAATGTAAAAACACAGATAGGTTAAAAGGGGATAGAAAAGAATGTCTCACAATAACACTAGTAAAAGGAAAAGGAGAACAGGTATATTAATATAAAACAAAGTAGACTTCAGAAGAAAGAATGAATATTAACAGAAATAAAGAAGAGCATTTTATAACAATTTTTAAAAAGTCAACCCCTGTCTTGGTGTGGCTCAATGGACTGATCTCTGGTCTGCAAACCAAAGGGTCACTTGTTCGATTCCCAGTCAGGGCACATGCCTGGGTTGCAGGCCAGGTCTCCAGTTGGGGGTGGGGGGACAAGAAGCAACCACACATTGTTGTTTCTGTCTCTTTCTCTTTATTCCCCCCTTCCCCTCTATCCAAAAATATTAATAAATAAATAAATAAAATCTTTAAAAAATAAGAAGTCAATTCATCTAGGAAATATAACAGTCTTAAATATATATGACTCCAACAGCAGAACTTCAAGGAGACATGAACAAATCCACAATGGCAGCAAGGATCATGAAAAACGTAGGCAACAATTCGATTAAGCAGCTGGAGCAAATCGACACCTACAGAGCACTCCCAACTAACAAAGCAGCACACACACAGCACATTTGTTTGGGGCATATTCTGAGCTTTAGAACAAATCTCAAGATTATCCAAAGAAAGTTATACAGAGTGAATTCTCTGGTCACAAAGGAAGTAAACTCGAAATCAGTAACAGAAAGTTATATAGAAATACCCCAAATGAGTGGAAATTTTAAAGCACACTGCTAAATAATAGATGGAAATTGCAATGAAATTTTTAATCTTTTGAAACGAAAAAACCAAAATACTGAAATTAGGTAGAGTTAAAGCCATGCTTTGAGGGAAATTTAGCATTAAATATTTATATTAGAAAAGTAGAGCCCTGGCTGGTGTAGCTCAGTAGATTGAGCACCGGCCTGCGGACCACATGATCACAGTTCAATTCCCAGTCAGGGCACATGCCTGGGTTGCAGGCCAGTTCCCAGCAGGGGACTCACGAGAGGCAACCATACATTGATATATCTCTCCTTCTCTCCTTCCCTTCCCCTCTAAAGATAAATAAATAAAATCTTAAAAAAAAAAGAAAAGTAGAAAGGTCTAAAAACAACAATCTAAACTTTCACTCTAAGAAACTTGAAAAAGAAGAAACAATAAAACCCTACATAAGTAGGAGAAAAAAAATTAAAAGAAACAAAATCAATAAAGTGAAAGCAGACCAAAAAAAGAAAATGAATTAAACTGAAAGTTGTTTCTTAGAAAATATCAATATAATTGATAAACTTCTATTTGATCAATCTATAAGGTCACCACTATTTCTTGAATGTGTTGCCTTCCTGTGAGTTCACTTTTGTTCTTACTGAAGGTCAGCCTCTGTTGAGTATCTTCCTTGAGAAGTCCCCCCTCCCTCCTCAGGAATGCTTCCATCATTTCCACCTAGCTCACTGATTCCAGTGCAAACCCAAGTTCCAAAAACTTGTTTGTTTCTCCTACTCTCTGGTGCTATTATGGATAGTACCTCCAATCACAGAAACAGTGGGTGGCTGGCTCAGTTCTGAGAAACCACACTCTATCTTTGCTCCCCTTTCGCTCCCTAAGCCCAGAGGTCTCTATAAATCCATTGTTCCTATCAATAGGAACAGCAAATTTCTTCTGCTGGTTTTCCTGAGCTAGACTGAGATGGGGGATGAGATTAGAAACCTGGTCCCTGCCTTCACACGGTGAACCAGCTCCCAGAACCCCACCTTACAGAGAGCCTTTTAAGTTCCTGTTATGCCTCAGTAGGCACGATGGATTACTTCCAACCAGGAGCCCAGCAGGCCTGTGGCTTTAGTTCTGCTCACAGCTTTGTGCTTCTATTCTACCTCTAGCTTATAATAATATTGAAGATATTTAACAACCTAGTACATCCCAGACACAAAACAATCACAGCATATGCCAGCTTAGAATGGAGGGAGGGAAGGAGAGAAGGAAGGAGGAAGGAAGAAACAGAGAGAGGGGAGGGGAGGGAAGGAAAGGGGGCAGGAAAAGGGGAGAGGGAGAGAGGAAAGAAGGAGTAGAAAAAAGAGAGAGAGTGCATGATGTCCGAAACTTTGCAATGCATCCAAAAGGGCATGACAAATACAGAGATGATTGAATTAATAGCCATTTGATAAATTAAGTGCAGTAAAATGTTAATACTAGATTCTAGGTGGTAGGAATATGGTGGTAGGTGGTGGGGTGCTCACTGTAAACTTCTTTCAACATTTCTGTGTGTTTGAAAGGTTAATAATAGAATATTCTGGAAATATCTGAATTTTAAAAACCATATTAAGTTGTACAGGATAGTATAGCCCTAATACTATACATTGCTAAGCTATAAAATCAATTTAGTAGGTACACACTAGCATTTTGACGTGCCTTACATGCAGTAAGATTAAACCTTGCTTTGAAAAACTCTTGTTTTATATACATATGTGAAAGAGCATGTATATAATGCAATGTAATATGTATTTTTCTGTGGATTATGATATGAACTATATTTCTTACTATGGGTTCAGTCTAAGACCTTTGAAAGCCACCAATATAGAAGAGGCATAAAGCTCAAAGTTCACCCTTGTTGGTCTCAAGGGATTCTAAGGAGAAGAAGAAAGAGGTGGGACAGGAAGTGCTGGGTGGATGGGGGAGGAGGGAGAGCTGGGACACGCAGGGTTTGAACTACAACCTCCCACTGTCAGCCCAGAGAATGTCAGTGTTCCCCATAACTCGAGGGGAAGACGGAGGACAAAAGGCCTGCATCCGGATTCCCAGTTGGAATTTCCGTCCTGGAACGTGACTGTACTGAGCCTGCCCCCTTCACCAACCTTCAGCAGAAGTGAGGGGGTGGAGCCACAGAGTATGCGAATGAAACAGTGTGCCGGAGGCAGGCAGAAGGCCATATTCCAGCTTCCTTGAGTTGTTTTCAGCTGGGGTGTGGACAAGACCTACAAATTCTCACATAGGCCCTGGGGAAAAAAGGTAGCAAGGCTGTTAGCAGAAAGAGCTACAAATATTAAGGGCCCAAATACCCACAAGTGACTGCACAGGAGAGACTGTAGGGTGACCTGCTTAGGCCACAGGCAAGATGAAGAACAGGGTAGAAACTCAGTGAGAGAGAAGCTAAGGCTAAAGCTTCCAGGGGCACTCCTGACCAAGCAGAAGGCAGCCAGCAGCTCAGGAGTTTCATCATCTACAAACGTTAGTAACAGACAACACCAGTGATAACTCAGCAGTTGGAGACCATGCGGCTCAAAGGACCACTTGCCTTCACTTTCCTTCCATGACACTATGAAAACTGCAAATATTTTACTCACACACTATCTAAAAGAGTTTAGAAAAAAACTATGTACTAACATTTTAAGTTGGCATTTAAATTTTTATACCATTAACTTAAAAACAGTTGCAATGGATGTCTTTCCTGGCATATTGTAAATGCGGACATTACTAAACAAAATTTTTTCTTTCAAATCTACATACACAGTGAGATTAAATACCACAACAACTTTATATCAACCATCATCCATTTTTAAAATATATGGAATACCTCTTCTCTAACAATCAGAAAGGATACAATGTTGTTTTTCTTCTCCGATTCATATTTCTATCCCATTTCTTCCTTAACAGTAACATATATATAACAACAAGGGGAGATTCAGAGCCTAACAAGAAGTTTATGGCATTGATTTTACCAAATGTCCCTCTGTTTGATCCCTGGACATTTTTACACACCAGGAGGACGCACAGAATAGAGGCAGGTGAGTGAGAGGTGAGCACTGCCCCAGGAAGATGGGGCATCGGAAAGGGCACGCGGCACCCAGGCCCATTCAGTCCCATTCGCAGGCAGAGTGATTTTAGTGAAAAGTTGTTTTGAATGAAGTTAAAGACAACTAAGCACTACTAGAACCATCATACGGAAAAACTAAATGAACTTTTTGGCCGACCCAATGTAGCCTGATTGAAAATAATATCTTAGTCCCAAATTCATGCCATCGCCTATACAAGTCTCCTTTTCAAACCCTCCCCATAGTTCACCTCCGGAAACATACCTGGCACGCTCTCACAGCACAAATAGCACTCTAGTCCCTGTACAACTCTACCTGGCTGTCTCATTCTGGACGAGTGTCTTAATTGTCTTATCTGAAACAGTCATTTAAAAAGGCATCACTCATATGTAGAATCTTTTAAAAAGTCAAATTCATAGAAACAGAGTGGGGGAAAGGGGGAGAGGTTGGTAGTAGGGTAGAAACTTTCAGCTACAAGATGAATAAGGTCTGAGACTAATATAAAACATGATCATTATAGTTGTTGACTACAGGTAAAATTTGCTGAAAGTAGAACTTAAATATTCCCACAAATACACACACACACACACACACACACACACACACGGTGGTGGGAATCTTTTCACAATGTATATGTATACCAAATCACCACAATGTATACTTTATGTATCTTACAATTCTATTTGTCAATTATACCTCAATAAAGCTAACAAAATATATATAAAGATGAAAATGCTGATGGTGATGATAACTAATACCTACTGACCACTTACTATGTCCCAGGTACTGTTGAGAACAGTTTCAGACACACTAACTATTTAACCCCCACAACAACCCAGTGAGGTGGGTGTTATTATTGCTGTTGTTCCCCTTAGTGTCCATAAAATGAGAGGACTGGGTTAGACGGCCTCCGAAGTTCACTCCAACTTTACAATGATTTCATTCTCTTCTTCATTCTATGTTTAATCTTTCTTTAAGTCCCTATACAACATAGACTTTGTACCGTATGCTTTTAGCACTTAATTACACACCACAAAGTATATTTCCTAATAGTGTGTGTTTGTTTTATCTCCAATAAAAGAATGCAAGCTTCCCAAAGTCGAGGTCTTGGGTAGTTCTCCCATATCCTCCATCCTGGCTAACACACAGCCTGAGCACATGAGGAGTAATCAACGCTTTACCATTTCAGATGGTTTCTTTGGTTCTCTCATTTTGGCGGGGGGTGGGGTGGATGTTTTCTCACCAAACAAGAAGAGGTTAATTCGGTTAACCTGGTATAGATGGTAAATCGATTGTGAGCAATGTGAGTATGGGTTTTCCCCACTATTTTTTGTTTGTTTTGCAAAGATCAGAGTACCTTATCTACCAGAGTACCTCATCTGCTACCCAACACTGAATCAAACCCAGATCATGTTAAAAGAGCATTTATTATTTTGTTAGCCATAAAATGTGGAATCCCATGCCAGATATATAATTACAGTATCTAGACTGAATTTCTTCTTCCTTCTAGAATAGCACTGTCCAATAGAATTTTCAGTGTGATGTGGCTATGGAGTATTTAAAATGTGGATAGTGGCACAGAGAAACTAAACTTTTTTATTGTATTTAATTATAATTAACTTAAAATTTAAACCCACAACACATGGAAATAGAGTATTAGGCGGTATAACTCTAGAAATAACTCAACTGCAGCTTGCCAAGGCTGAAGACCAGGGTCTTTCCAGCACGTTTTATTTTTGCTACCATTCTCTTCCCTGAAACTTCCAGCATCTACTTGCCAGTGACATATGTTAAGTGTTGATAAATAGCCTCCTGCCATCTCCTTTTTCCATGCATAATTGGCTTTGTTTAGGATCTTGAACTCCTTTTAAAATGTAACAGCATGCTAATTATTTTTTAAGAAATCATATAGAATTGATTTTCTGATATAGTTAATGAGAAAATTTGGCTGAGGAGAGCAGTAAGTTAATGTTGTTTTCATATTTTGTTACATACATAAAATATAAGCAAATAATAAATTATATTATTTAAAAATCAGCAATTTGTCGTTACGATTGATGTATTCAAACTAGTATTATTAACAATAGGCAAGAGGAAACCACTATATGTCTCTTAATAAAATAAAGCAGGGCAACAATTTCCAAAATGTTTTCACTTAAGAGTCTCCCTTTCCTCAACCAGTAGTTCAGCTTTAATAACCAAAGACTTTTAATTAACAGCCCTAGCCAGTGTGGCTCAGTTGGATGGAGTGTGGTCCCGTGGACCAAAGGTTCGCAGGTTCAATTTCCGGTCAGGGCATTTGCCTGGGTTTCAAGGTTCAGTCTGTGATCAGGACACATTCGGAAGGCAACCGATGTTTCCCTCTCATCAATGTTCCTCTACCTCTCTTTCCCCCACCTCTCTCTCTCTAAAATCACTGAGTATGTCCTTGGGTGAGAATTTAAAAGATTTGAACTAACAATCACTGACAACATTGATTAATTTGAATAGAAAATTAGAAAACATGAGTCAATCCTCAAGATAGTTGGTTCTCCTCCCCCTAAGAATATGCCTTGAATACTGTTTTAATTCCTCAAAGACAAGGAAGAAATTCATATTCTTGTCCATTCACACACACCTCTGAGTGAGCATTATTGTTTGGGGAGGAGGGGGTGCAGGCAGGGCACCCAGGATGTTGATGAAATGGGTAGGATGTGAGGTGAAGATAGAATGCTCTGCCCTCTCTAACCAGCTGAAGACTCGGCATGATTGTTTTCTTACAAATAATACCTATGGGTGTTGAAACTGTTCAGAGAATCTATCAAACACACTCCTTCACTTTGCTGCTGTAACTCTATAAAATTTATTCTCATTTCAAAGACTCATAGGCAGTAGTACCTGTAGGGGGTTGAGTAATTTAAAGAAAATTTGTCAGGTCTACTTTCACTTACTTTACCAGAACAATTCTATACTTACCAGAGGCTTTAAAATGTTACATTTTCTACTCAGTAGGATTAAAAATTTCAAAATAAGAGCACTTCATCTAATTAAAGAGTTATCTTAAACACAAGTAGAGATAATATGCTAACTATGATGTTTGAGGACAAAACTTTGATCAGAAAAGGAAAATAAATGTTATAATCATTTCTATTTTTTACATTTATACAAGTCATTCACATTTAAACACATGAGAACAGAAAATACCTAAAAAGAATAATATTAGGGAAAATGAATTACCAATATATTAATGCAAAATTATTGTTCTGAGTGAAATCTGAAAACTGAGGTCTAGAAACTCATAAAAGTTATCTATTCAAATGGAAACACTTGGAAGAATAAAAGTAATAACCTTTCTAGATTAGTTAACTTTCCTTAGTGTTGTTTATATCCATATTAACCTTACATTAAGTATCATAAAACACTTAAATGTAGATTTAAATTTTTTTCTATTTATGATCGGCATTTTCAGCCAAAAGTTCAGAAAGAAAAAGAAATCAATAATACTTAGTTTAACAATGCATTTTCCATACTAGTTCATTCAAAATGCTATAAAGTTAAATAAGTTTTCAATCAGAAGTATTGATGTAAAGACAAAGACATGTTCTTAGATAATCCCCAAATGGAATGTACTGGTTAAAATGATCATAATCACGTTGTGAAAGACTATCCTCTTCTATCATTATTTTAAAATACCATTTCAAAGATAAGTTGGCTCTTCTTTTTAGGAACTCATAATATTTATCAATCTAATACTCCGAATTGAAAGCTACCAAACTGAGATGTAAATAAAGCGCCCTGTTTTATATAACCAAATTACGACATTAAAATAAAAGAAAAACCTTTTAAGTTCAATCTTTTTACAAAGTGACTTATTCAATAAATAGTTTTTATGGTAAAAAGTTCAATTTTGAGCTGGAGATACACATTTGACATTTGGTAGTATAATTATAAAAGAAGTAGAGAAAATACAGATTTGAACATTTTTCTCATGACGTAAACATTTTTGAAACAAATCAAATGAAAAGTCCCATGAAGATACATGTGTCAAGGATTAATAATGGAAAATAAACAGTATTTCAATATTATATGTTATTGTATCTCATTGTCAGCTTTTTCCCTTTGTAATAATTACCTATGCACAAACTCTAGATGGCAATATTGCACTTACTGTACTTCCAAGGAAATTGTCACAGTCGGTCCCCACACAGCCTCTTTATCAACGTTTTATGTGCCATGGATCTATAGCCTCTTATTATAAGTGTAATGAAGCAGAAGTTATTGAAGCGTTTTATTGATTGCTCAGATCACAAGTTTACTGCCATACTGAATTGGCACCTTACTCGCTGAAGCAAACTGCTGACACCTTTTTTAAAAAGTGACAACTACATCTATTTCATGACCAGAAATCCATTTTCATCTCTATCAAGACAAGAATGCAATTTTCACTTCATTTAACTGATGTTAGGCCTGCTCAAAGCATGACACTTAGAAAAAGACACAAGTTTAAGGTTCTTAAAATACTTCAAGTAACTAGAACGCAGCTTGGTTTCAGGGGGAAAATGCAACTATCACTCAAATCTACAAACAACCTAACATTCTAAAAAATTACCTATCAGAACCTGCAAAAGTAGATTTCATTATGAAACATTTGAATACTACTTTAATTTTTTTAATAGTAAGTCATATTTATATAGTATAGTTTTGTTTCAAGGCATCAGAGGACATCAAGAAGTTCAAAATAGAAATATTTTTTGGTATTGCCCCAAAAAGGGTAAATCAAGAAAACAGCCCAATTTTTCATGTACATGTAGATGGGAATCTAACAGAGAGCAAGCGACTATAGTTAACAATACTGTGTTAGCTACTTGAAAGTTGCCAAAAGAGTGCATCTCGAACGTTCTCCCCACAAAAAAAAGGAATTCTGTGAGGTGATGGAGGTGTTAACTAACCCTGTTCTGGCAATCATTTCACAATACACAGGCACTGAATCATCACATTGTATCCTTGAACATGCACACTATTCTATGTCAATTATTTCTCAATAAATCGGGAACAAAGTAGCTGGCATATGAAAAAGAGTATATATAAAAATAAAAGAGAAATAGTTATTATGTCAACAATGTAAATAAGGACTGATACACAATTTTGATTGATCTAAGACACAAGACAAACTAAAAAGGCAACCCGAAAGGGCAAACTTTCAACACTTTCTTACAAAAATTAAAATAGTAAGATTCCTTTAAAAATACATTTTGCAATAAACAAACTCTGCACTAAATGTAATTCAAGCATATTTGAATAGTAATTCTATTCTCAATAGAATTATATTTTATTATTGAGTTGATATCTAAGTATCCAATTTACTGAAAGTCTATGCAAAGTGAACCAACACTGACTTACAATTTTTTTAACAAAAGCTAAGAGCTTTGATAGAGGTTAGTTTCATGTAATAATAATGTAAATATCAGTTTTAAACTGAAAAATCAATATATGCTAAGTTCTCTATTTAATTATAAAGTTATAGTACAGTTGCAGTTTAAAAAGTGAAACCTAATTTTGAAATAGATTTAATGTCTGAGGTTATTAAACTCAAAACACCAAATATGGAGAATTTAGAAATAGCATATGATAGCATTCACAAAAATACCTTACTTAAATTAACAAACAAAAGACCATATACCATAATAATTTAAATCACTTAGGCAGAAAATCTTACTTTTTAACAAACTTCATAACTAATGATCTATTACAAATAGCCTAGTTATGTATTTCCAAATTTAAAATATAAAAATAAAACCAAAGCTTCACATATAAATGAAAATGGACATTTTTTCTATATAATGCCAAAGTTTAGAAAATGCCCCAAGATTGTAAGAAATATTTGAGATTTTTAAAGTAATCTAACAAGATACAATTTAATTTCAAAGTTGATCATTTCTTTCCAAAGAGCTGAACATTAGAAGTGGGGTTAAAACTTCCCCAAGTTTTTTTATGCCTTAACTACCAAAGGGACTCTGATTTTTTTTTCACAATTAAGATGGTGGTTGTTAAGATACTGTAGTTAGATATTCTTTGTTTCTCTCTGAATTTCAGAAATCACTAAGCAATCTGTAACAGCTGTTTACAGGCTATCCTGTAAACACTTTAAATGATTAAAACTATATGTTTATGAGCTTTTCTAAAAACTGGTATTTTAAAAGAAGAGTGCTATGCATTCAATACATAAAAAGTCTCCAGGAATTCTGTTGGTTGGGGGAAAAAATCAAAGCCATATCAGAATTGGGAAGACATTTCCAGAAATGAACGTTTCCCTAAAATCTCATTTGTTCTAAAGATCAGCCATCCCGAAGCGTTATTTATATCGCCTCCTGGCACGGTTCCATGGACTTGCACGCATCTCTACAGTGTTTCTGAACAGACTGACATATATTTTGTTTACTGACAGCAACTAAAAGCTCTATGTAGGATCATAAATAAAGAAGATCATGTTTAAAAATCACTAATATCATTTTAAAAGGTAGTGCAGCCTTGTGTTTTGGCCTCTGTTTAGCTGTGTTAGGCCTATGAATGACAGCTTCCCTGCTTGAAGCACACAGAAAGCACAGCCTTCCTCATTCACTGACAGGACTGTGGCCTTTTCACACGTTCCTTCCACAGCAGTGTTTGTCCCCAAACACTGGAACTCGACACAATGGCATTCCTACTTCAACGCCCCCACCAACAGCACCACTACAGAACCAGAATGCTAATGAGATGGAACGGGCCTGTCTCGGAAAGTGTTAACTGCATTTTATAGGAACTCATTTATGCTACTTCAAAAATTACCAATTAAATAGATTCTGCTTAGCTCTGAGCAATTTCTAAGATGTTTCCACTTTTAAGAAAATAAATGTGAAAATGAAAGAGTAAGTGACTTTATGCTGTACTAAAAATATCGCATTTTATATACATGAATCAGTATTATTTAAGACCACACTAGTGTAGCGAGCTTCACATAATTCAGTCGCATGCTATAATAGCCAAGTAAAAGTTAAAAATGAGTAAATTCATAAATATAAAACCAGTGGCTCTGACTTCTCTTTTGAAGCTATATCATCACAGTTTACTCAACAAATTTCCTGTGGACATTCCAAAACAGCAGTTCGAAGTCTACAGTCTTTTGACAGAACCCCAGCAAAACAATACTGTTGTTTTTATATATGAACTGAGAAGTGGAATGAATGGAAATGACATTAAGAGTTCGGGTAATCCTGGAGTTTATAAGCTTAGATTCAGGGAGGAAATAGGAACCATCATCCATCTCCATGTTGCCTATCTAATGATTCCTTAACACAATCTTTTATAAAGCTAAATAGAAAAAGGCTGTCCCTAAGGTCAAATGAAGTAAATGCAGTTCAAATAAAGTTCATTAATGCTGAGACATATTTGCTAAGACGTCCTACTGACAAATAAGGCTACTGCCCAGTTTAACACTTAGCCACCGATGACCTGATAACCGTACCACTACAGTGACTTTTCTCAACATCGCAAAAATTTTCAAGTCAGTCATAATACGACAATACAAATGAAAAGAGGCTCAAGAATACATGTAACTGAGAATATCTAAAAGAAATAGAAATTTGAATGAAATGCATACTGTGCAAATATCTATTTCTTTTTCTCCACTTTTATATTTTAAAATATGACTTCAACAAGTAACATATTAAAACTACTGGTACAAAGCTTTAAATGTAACAATTTAGCAAGAGAAAATAGGTTTATTTCGGAATGGCAAAGAACGTACATTCTTATGTATTTCTAAATTTAGCATAATGTTCATGATATAGACAATTTCAGAGATGTTAAAAATGTTAATTTTGTTCAAATTTACATGTAATGTTTATTTTAATAAAATATAGTTTTCATTAATATTGAGTCATAAAGAGACCTTTATTTTCAAAACAGTAATTCTTAAAGCATTTTCCTTTCTCACAACACATGGAACACTTTTCAATCTCATACAACTGTTTATCTCTATTTAAATTTTAAATGTTTAGGACAAGGGAAGAAAAACACATTATAACTACTTTCTGAGCTGTTTTTATCTCTAAAACTCTGACTTTTAATAAAATTTAGAAAATGTTAAAGTTTTTTAGATTTGATGTAAACAGTCCTTTTTTTGCATTGGAGAATGACTTCATGTTTTCCTTAACATTAAATAGTTTTAAACTGAATAATTAGTGGAAACAAACCATTTAATATCAAATAAGTGACTGTCATTACATTGGTCACAATCCATTTTATAATATCATTTAATCATGAAGGTTAAATAATATTTTAATATTACACAATATTAAATACAATACAACAAAATATATTTCAAACTACTCTTTAGATATATCAGCTAAACAAAGTATACAAAATAAAACAAAGCACTTCTCAGACCAGGTCTGAAACAAAACTTTGACAAGGGCTCAAAAAAATTTTTAAATTAATTAATTAAATAAAATGAGATTGGATTCTTTTTTACATTATTATTTTAAATATGCTATGATAATTATTAATCTCATTTATACATTCACTGAAATTTATTAACTAGGCAAATTAATTGCATTTTGAGAACTGAAGTTTCTCACGGGAAGCTGTTTCTTACTAGCTCTGGACACCAACAATTTCCTCATCCATACAAGTTGTTCTTTTCCAAACCAGACAGCAGGAGGTGCTGTGTGAACACTGAGACTGAATCCCATTCCCACTGCCCCTCCCCCTGCACACAAAGAATAATAACATGATGCTTTCAAAATATTCATTTTTCAGCAGCTTGTGACCTGAGATAATGAGTCCAGTTCTAAACTAAAACCTCCCAGTTAGAAATGTAAAGCCTAGCTCTTATTTAACATGGTAAAATGCATTCTCAAGACTAAATTCAAAGAGGATTCTAAAAATATGGAAACTCCACTTTTATTTTTCAAATGGCATCAATCATTCTGCTTTGCCGTGCGAATTCTACTTTAAAATAAGTCAGAGTCCCTGTAAGTAGTTATAAAAATATCAGTCTTTACATACACATAATTATTGAATAAATACTTAGAAAGGACAAAATTTACTTTAACCTAATTCAAATACATGAATTCTATTTCTATACTTTCAGATTGGGAAATGTACAAATGAAATAAGCACAAATGAGCTAAGTTACTCTTGACACGAAGTTAATTTGTAATTTCATTTCCCAGAATACTTTAGTTATATTTTAGCCCAACTTCTACAACAGCAATTCTGATTTCATACTGGGGGCAGAAAACGCTGAACATTTAAACCTTCGAATGGCTTAGGAGCTATTCACTTTCTTATTTAAAGTAATTGTCTATAGAATTTCCACATAAGAAGTTGCCTTTGCTTCGCACAGTATGTAACAAGAACAGATGAGACATATGACATCCCATACCAAAAGACAGATACAATTAGCCCCATTATTGTTGCCTTTGAGATTACAGAAGAAGCATTTTGGCTCCCTAACGAGCACTGAGCTCACAAAATACATGTCACAGTTCTCTTATGACACGACGCCAATCACTGCTTCTATACAATCAAGTACATTTAAAAACACATAATAAAACAGCTCGCAAAGAGGGATGACTCACCTGTTTATAATATTGTTTTGCAGACTTTAAACGTTGGTACAAGGCCAAAAGGACTCCTTGGATGTACATCTTAGCTCCTGAGGGGCTGAAACCTTCTCCCTTAGAGACCCAAACTGGTCCTCGCAAAGGTGTGATGGAATTTTGCAGGTATTTTTCAAGCAGAGGAACTATGCAAGAAAAAAAGGGAAAATAAATTCTTTTGACCCAATGGAAATACACTGCCTGGAGCACAGCCCCAGTACCAGAGATAACTCTTAACATCTATTATTTATATCTGACCTGGGTTACGTCTTAGAGAGGCAATTCCTGCATTACTAGTGGCCACCATGAAGGGTGTATTTATATTGAGACACCCCCATGCAAGACTCATGAGCTTTGTGAGCACACCTGAATAGTTCTGAAGTGTGCCTAACTAGCTGCACGGAGTGTCATGGTGTGCACTGATTGCCTTATCTTCTCATTTATCACAGATGAGTTGGAACCAACCTTGCTGAAATCTACTTGCATTGTCCTGATAAAATTGTAAGATCCTTGTTGTCTCTGTGTACTGCTTCCCGTAGAGGAGTCTTTATACCTAACATACCACATCTGGAAATTATTCATAAAATATAATACACACCTTTATAAGCCATCTTTACTCAGCTCTTCATTGCTATTGCTTAAATAACCCACAAAACAGGGTGGTAAGGCTGTTTAAAGGGAAGAATCTTAGGCAAGCATTGTATCATAGCTTTTTGTTTTTAAGTTTGTAGGGTATAAGCTAGTCGATGATTCAGGAATGCTATTCCACATGCGCTTTGTAAACAGAGGATATTTACTTGCGGGCCTGTGTTGCAACATCCATATGTACTTGANGAGTCTTTATACCTAACACACCACATCTGGAAATTATTCATAAAATATAATACACACCTTTATAAGCCATCCTTACTCAGCTCTTCATTGCTATTGCTTAAATAACCCACAAAACAGGGTGGTAAAGGCTGTTTAAAGGGAAGAATCTTAGGCAAGCGTTGTATCATAGCTTTTTGTTTTTAAGTTTGTAGGGTATAAGCTAGTCGATGATTCAGGAATGCTATTCCACATGCGCTTTGTAAACAGAGGATATTTACTTGCGGGCCTGTGTTGCAACATCCATATGTACTTGACAGACATGTTTATACACTTTTTCACACGATTAGCTTATGAAGTCTTTCTAGTGTAAAATAGTCAAATAACATGGCAGCTAGCTAACTTTTTTCAAGATTTAATTTCCCTCGGAAAACCAGAAATAAAGAAATAAAAAAAAATTAGGCACACTTGGGAGCCCAGAAAAATGAAAGGATATTATTTTTTTAACTTGTTCCTTACTGAAGTGCATACATATGACACAATGTAAACATATAATACAACTAACTATAGGGGCTGACTACATTATTCCAATCCATGTTTTTACTAAAAGAGAAATTAAGAAGATCATCAGCAAAGAAGACAGGTCCATGCCATTGGTTATGTTATACGTTTCGTATTTTACGCAGAGAGGCCTAGTGCAGCAATCTGGAAATTGAATTACAATTAGGTTCAGCAGAGCTGCTGAGCAACTGAGTTATGCAAATGGCCTTTGCTACTGGTAATCTGCTGATTTTTGTTCTTAGTAAAAAAAGTTCTGTATTTTATGGCACTAAGTTCTGCAACTCTCTACCAGTGCACAATTTAAATTCTTTCTAATATAATCAACACTAAGGAGAATATTGGAAACAGTTTAAGATTTTCTAAAACTACTATAAAGTTGAAAGGAAATTATGGCCCAGTGACTATTTAGACATCTTCAGATATGAGCATGAAATCTACTCACCCATTCTAACAGTCTAACTAAATTCCTAAAATTCATCTATTAAAACCACTCTTATACTCTTAGAGTAACTGCTTTTCCCTATAAATCTTGTAACAAATGCCTCAAATTTTTAAAAATAGATCACATATATTATAAAAGAGATAAAAAAAGCAAAAGAGAAACTTACTTTCAGAATAACTTAAGTCTTTCAAAAGTATGTAATATAAATCAATCTTGATTATAATTTTTCTATGGAAACCTAGCAGCAGAATTATCAGTGCTTTTAGTCAACTGCTACAACATTCATATAGTATTAGATTTTAATTTGTACACTTTTAATTGGCACACTCATTGAATCTAGCAAAGTTTTGAACATGGAAAGACATACATCAGTAGTTGTTAAATTGAAATTAAATTTAAAAATTAAGATAATGATAGTAAACTTGAATAACTTACATCCTAGATTTAATCTTAAATGTAAACCTGAGAAAATTTTATCAGATTCTCTAGACTTAAAGCCTTCTCCATCTATGCTTGTCACAAAATAACTTTTGAATTCTTTGTCAGTTCAAGGGATTCCAAAGAAAAGTTTCACAGATCTTCTGACACAAACTTTTTCAGAGTTTGTGCCTTCCACAAGGTTTAAGAAAAAAATACAGCTTTAGGGAAAAAGCCCCACAAATTATATCAAAATGCAAGCTGTGTGTCAGAATTGATACTGGACAGAGAACAGCTCCCATGCTCCACATGATTTATGTAATTAGGAATACTATGGAAACCAGAAACAGCAAAGCGAAGAAAGCAGTATTCACAAGCAGGTTTTATAAGGGACTTCAGAATCTGCTCTGAACTTCTTGAATAATCTGTTCAGTATTCCAGAATCTCCCTGCTGGAAGCAGGGTCCTCATTATAACCACAAGAGTGCTAATAAAGGTTAGCCTCTGAACTAGGGATTAGAAGGCTCTTTCTTTTTGGAAGCTGCAAACTAGTAACTTTGATGATCTTCTTGAAAAGGAAGACAAAGCACACTCCAAGAACAATGTTTCCACTAACTAGGAAGGTATAGAAAACATAAGAAAATGATACGCCTAAGTACTTAGAAAGGAAGTATGAATTATCTTAATATACTGGAAAAATTGGAAAAATAAAATTTATTAACCAGTTAAAGAACTCTCCATAAAAAAAGAAGCATTGGCCTAACATGATAGTTATAAAGTATAATAGAAAAATTGATTTGAAAAATTCACATGACTTTTCAATCCCAACTACAGATTTTAAGGTATGGATTATTTTTTTAAGCATTTTAGCAGATATTTATAATATTCTATACCAAAGAAGACTCATAAGTGTTCCTAACCAATGGTTTTCTCTCTTTTCTGTACAGTTCTCCTTTTCTCTGTTTCTAAAGCAAAATTTCATTCCATTAAAGAAAACTATCACATAAAGGTTTACAAGAAAAAAGGACAATGATTTAGAAAGGATAATAGATACTTTTCAACCTTGGGAAAAGTGTAAACCAAGATGTTTCTATGAGATAGCAAAACCCACTTTACATCTTTATCCACATATAGATATAAGACTACATCTATAGAGACATATCTCTCTATCTATCTATCACCTATCTACATGCCCTTCCCAGAGACAGAACTCCAGGATGTTATTTGTGTGTCCTTCCAAACCGTGAGCGCCCTCCTTCCAACTAATGCTTTGCTCAGGAAGGTTAGCTGGCCCCAGTTACCCTGTGTTCCTTTCATACCTATGTGCCTGGCTACGCAGAACATTTCCCCTTATGTCTGAGGCCTTTCTTGGAGGTGTCCTACCTATTTCCCCCTATTTACATAAACTTTGCTTTTCTCTAATTTCAATACTTTCTTTAAGCAAGTCCTCAACATTTTCATTAGACAAATGATTTAGAAATTAATCACTCCTTAAATGTATCGACATACATAGATCAAATGGAATCATTCCATTAAGTTCATTTCCACCACTGGAAAGGATTGAAGATACATGGATGATCACTTTTTATCCATTTTGTTCATGTTTGTTATGAC
The DNA here is from genome assembly GCF_014824575.4 of Sturnira hondurensis. NCBI lineage: Eukaryota > Metazoa > Chordata > Mammalia > Chiroptera > Phyllostomidae > Sturnira > Sturnira hondurensis. The sequence continues at coordinate 8,814,754 of NW_028075269.1, forward strand.
CGTGGGGAAATCTGAACTTGACCCAATAGTTCTAATGGATTTGGAGTTAAGACTGAGGATGCTGGATAAATAAATCATATGACCAAAGAGAGTAACTTCACTAGATAAAGGATGACATTTTTCAGTTTGGTAAAAGCAATGCCCAATGAATGATTATTGGATGAATAGATATAGTCTAGACATACTGTGGATAGTGTTTTAGGTAAGTTTTAGGACTATGAATCCAGCTACACACGATCACTTCAAATTTGTAACCTCGCATGACCTAATGAAAACTGTACCAAGCTCTGACAAGTAAATGCAAATACACTTCAAACTTTGCAGAATTTTGAAGCACATTTATGGTACCTATGATTGTTTTATTTTCATTTTCCATATACAATTATTTTAAAAACTGGGAGGGAAGACATAAGAGGTAAACAAAATGATTTGGCAACGGAGCCTTAACCACACAGGGGAAGGCCAGCGGTGGGTATTTCAAAGGGCATTGGGGAATCCTCATGTGCTTTATCCTACCCTGTCACAAGTCAGGCTACTATGGGAAATGACACACAGCAAAACTTAAATAACATAGAATTACTGTTAGATTAAGGTCAAAATTGCTATTTTAAATAATAAAGGTGATTCCCTCTAAGAACTCCAAACGCAATGAGTTCATAATGCTATTAATGCTATTCATAAGAAAATAAACTCTTCAGCCTCCAAGCAGACCTTCTATTAAAATCATTTTATCATTGATATGAAGCTTGAATTTATTTGGATTTATAATGGAACAGAACAAAGATTTTTGACAAGGAACCAAAACTCCCTCTAAAGGGAAATCACAAAGCTAGTGGAACTGACCAAACAGATGTACACTGGAATGACCTGTCAAGTTCTGTGCCCAGGGAATATACCCCTCTCTCCAACATCTTACTCTAAAAGAGACACTTCATATACTACATTTGAATCTGTTACAGAAAGCTAAAAAGATGATTTTGTATTATACTTTCAAAAAGCAGTGGATATCATTAAAGGCTTTAATAACCTGCTTCCAATTATAAATTAAAATTGATGTCAGTTAAATACCCAGATCGTAATTTATGTAATACTCTCATTTTCACATTTCAGGCAGATATGTGAGACTGTGGGGAAAAAGAAAACAGGGCTGCCCAGAGCACACCTATAAAGCACACCTTCTGAGCACACTGCCCAGAAGTTACCTATAAAGAAACTTCTATACGCTCTGCGGCAGGAAGTTTTATGTCTCAATCTCAAAAACACTCTGCCACTATAAGCAGCAGGATGTCATCGGGAAATTTCCCATCAACTAGACGAGACTTTATTTTTTAAATGAAATTTATCCAAAAAGTCTTTTTTTAAATAAAACACAGTGAGTTTTTCAAAGATGCTCAGATTTGAGTGCTTCCCATCCAGAAAGTGTGCTTAGAGGGACCTTGACCTTGTGTCAAGGTGTGTGTGCATGTTAATGCTCCTTGCCCAGCTTGGGGTAATAGTTGGAAAACTCCAGGTCCCAGAGAAGCTAACAGGTAGCCACACTCAACCCCATGGTCTGCTGGGAAGATTGAAAGATGCAGAGCATACTGTCTCGTATGTTGCTTGATTTAGATCAGTATATTTTCATTCAAACAAAACGAAGCTAACAGCTGCTGTGTACTTTTGTTTACATGCTATATGTCAAATCCTATTGTCTCTAAGGTACTTATGAGAAAAGATTTAGCAGTCATTTTCTTAAATACCAGTGCCTACCCAAATTTGGATTTTTCTTCCACTGAACAAAATGACAAGCCCACGACCGCTACACTTAGAGCGATCTTTCACAGCTGCTTTAGTTTCGCAGTGATCCTATTAGACTGACGGGATAGTGCCCGCAGGGGCTAGAGCACTGCAATACTCCTGTAAGAGACATTGATTTGTATCACAGGATCAAACAGAACAGGGATGCATTGGGGATAAGAATTCCACAGGTCACACTGTTTTCACCTGAGTAAAACATAATTTATACAGTGTGACCTTCACAGGATACTTGGTTACTTTAATTGCCGACGTGTGGGTGAACGTTGACACTGGGGCTTAGGAAGTATGAAATCTTAGGGATTCTCTGTTTTGAAAATGCAGCCTGAGTCATGTCTTTTCTTAAACTGAACGAAGTAGCTGTGCATTAAATATGCTGGCACATCTTCTGCTTGAGCAAGTGGACCGAAATGGTGTGAATTGTTAATGCCTTGCTGCTTTGGTTCACGGCTTGTGATTGATCATTTGTAACTATATCTACTCCTTGTTCCATGAAATCAAGTATGGAGTAATGGGTTCATCAGATTTTGGGGTTAAATTGAGAGTGAAGAGGTACTGTGTGTGGAAATAAGAGTTGCCATGTTCAGGGCTGGCCTTGTAACAGCATGGAATCTAAAGGCGATATTCAACACCACTTCACTCATCATACGCTTACTGATTCTGAATAGGGCCCATTTGCAGGGGACATTTGGTAGTTTTCCAATACGCTTTATGCCTCTTTCTCCTTCCACCACCATGCACATCTTTTTCCACCCCCCCCCCCCCGGTAGCACACTGGTGGAACAGGTCAGCATACACAATTCATTGATTTAAATAATTTGATTTATACAAGTAGAAATGAGCTAGGATTCTATTGTCTAAGTCTTGCCTTTCCCTTCCACAAAGTAATAGTGTCTGTGTCTTTGAAAATACAAGTATTTTGTGAACTCAATTTTGGTGGCATTTGATACATAGTAATAATATAAAATAACTTAATTCAATTGATATAGGTACATACTTATGGTTGCTAAAGGAATGTTGAGAATTAGCTATATCTAGTCTATTTTTGTATCTATGGTCTATACCAATATATAATAATTGAATATATATAATTGATTTTGGACATTAAAGCTCTTTAAAATTTAGAGTATTATCTTAGAGTTAGTTTTGGAAAGTAGAATGTATGAACCTTAACAAATATAACTAACAAAAATTAGAAAGTCTTTAGAAATGCCACTATATAATTGCTTGGTATAGTAAATGACACATTTTTACATTATTATTTTTTATTTTTATTACTATTCAGAAAATCTCAACCCAAATTGATTAACTGAGGAATGAATTAACTTTTGACCCAGTAGGAAATGATGTAATTAAAAAACTTTGTAAAACAAAAACAAAAGCAAATATACTACATATTACGTATGTAATACTACATAATACACTTACATATGTAACTTACAGTCAAAAGCAAGCTAGTCGTAAAATGTCTCAAAGTTCTACCGCTATATTATAAAGTCACAATTAATACAAATCTGAAAAGTATGTCTAGATCCCTTTCTTTCTTCCTTCCTTTTTTTTTTTTGTCCCAAAAGCAGGAATCATGATAATACCTCACACACACATCCCTAATTCAGAGAGATCCAGGAGTCAGATAATGGGGGTGAAGCTGTTTTGGCCTCCTTGGATGCAAATATTAAGTAAACAGATTAATTATATTTAAACACTTTATTTAGGATATAAAATATATATGCCATAAAAATTTATATATTCAATGTAATAAACTAAAAAGTCTTAATAATTTCAGCAATTCCCATGGAGGGTTCCTCCTTGACCTTTATTTGTCCATGTTTGTTTCACAAAAGTAGAATCTTCTTGAATTAGCATTTCGTATATTTTTGTCTACAATTACATCTTCCTTCTAATAACTCACAGTAGGAAGGAAACCAATCTCTACTAAATCATGTTATTTTACAAGGAGAGCTTTGTAAAAAAATGTTTTTTAACAGGTAATAACAATTAGGTTATTTGATTTCATTGGCAATTATGCTTATTTTAATGTTTTTAATAATGAATTTCTAGGACTATAGAGAAGTCATTAAAATCGGAGTGAAATGTTTGGTATTAGAGTTCAAAGACTGGGAAACAAGAGGTATAGAAACTGGAAGCTAGAAAGACAAACTCAAGGAGAAGAGAAAAAGGGCAGGGACTCTGCTTAAAAAAAAACCAAACAAAACAGACATAAATCCTGAAGAAAGTTCAGCTCAACAAAATCTAGAAGAGATGATCATATCTTCATGAATATAAAAGAAAGTATATGTTTTAAAGACTTCAAAAGGGACTTTGCAACACATTAAAGAGTCTATGAGCAGATTAGGTTGTTTTGTGAACGTTTGTAACACACAAATCTGCATTCACATATTTAATAAAAGATGACAGTTATCCAATTATAACGGAGTCTCTAACTGCCACTAAAAAGAAAAAAAAAACTTTCAAAAGTCAAGCTTTAACAAACATCTTAATATTCTCTATAGACCAAAGAGGAGAAATATAAATCACTGATTACTTCGCATTTTCTGTTTCTGTCCAAGCAACAAGGGCACCTCAACTCTGACGCCTGGAAAGCACTGAGAGACGCTGAGGCCCATGTCCAAGGAAGCCTGAAACCACAGCAGGGGCACAGGCAGCTCACTCCCAGGGAGGGTCTGAAGACTTCGGAACAGCATCTTTCCTACACAAAAGTGCTCTTAACGGGCTGCTTTTGTATATACCCATTCTTCCTGGAGAGATTTAAGGGCTGGTTAATAACCACGAACACTGGCATCCTTCAGCAAGACACATAAGTTGTTATATTTAATAAAATCTGAGGAATAAAGGTATATGGGAAAGGGGCCCAAGAATTGAAGGGAGGCAGATAAACTTAAAGAAGATATTTGTCCATAAGTTTGGTATTATTCCCTGAAAAGTTCTGGAACAGATTATAAAATGAATGGTTTGTGAAGTCTTAGAAAAATAAACAGTAATCACTGGGACCCAACATGGGGTAATTTACATATTAAAGAAATATTTAATGAGCATGGAGGGAGACTCTTGAGAAAATTCCCTACATGGGTCTTGAGATCGCCAATACCAGCATATAACTATTATTTCTTCCAGTGGGAAGCAGGTCCCAATAGAAGGCAGCTAACACCTACTGTCCCTCCAGCAAGGTACTACTAAATCTGTACGCCTCTTCCAGACAAATGGGTGTTCAGCAGCAAGGCAGGAGAACATCGAGGGTCTGCAAACCTCCTGGTTAAGTCCCATATAATCTATGATTGTTTGCTTTTAAATGTTCCAATTTAGAAATGACAGAGAAACACGTCACTTAATAACCAAAACAAGGCAAAAGAAAGTTATGACTGGGTGCTGCCCTGAAGAAAGCAATACCAGGAATCTGAATGAACACACACACACACACACAGAGTTGTCCCTGATGGGGCTCAACTGCGGGTCCTAGGCTAACCACACTTCTGAGTTGCCCACCCTTAGCTAAGAAAGTAATGCCATTTCCTGGGCCTACCCTCCCGGGACCACCACAGAACCCCACATTTAGCAGAGCAGGAGCCCCACTAGAAATACAGGGACAGTACCAGGCATTTTCAGGGCATAAAAAGAGAGGGAAGCACTTTGATTAAGCTCTTTCTCAGTGTTCTGAATTTTAACATCAGGAGGAATCTAAGTACAATGTTTCCCAGAGAAGGGCAGCATCCCTAACTTTTATGCCATTTTATAATATGTACCGTATTAATTTAGATACTGTTAATCTCTGGATGACAGATTAGTTGCTGAAAGATCTTGGCAGGCTAACCCACTACATAAAAACCCTATAATTAGAAATTCAGCAGGAACCAAAGTATAAAGTTCCATGAGCCTATCTAAAAACCCAGCAGTATAAATACAGGATAAGGAAGATGGAACAGCTCAAAAGCAAATTATGAGCAAAAACTGGGAAACTTCAGATCAATATAGGTCAATGATATGAAGTGTGTAACAGAAATAATAATGCAATTGTAGATTATATGATGACCTGAAAAAAGAAAGAGGAGGCGGACTGCTTTACTGGTCACTGACTGACTTGGAAAATCAGGGACAAGGTAAGGCCCCACAGAGAGGAATACCCAAAAAACTGAAAAGAGGAAAGAGCTGGATGAGGGTTCAGAGAAGTAGCTATAGAAACTAGACATATTTAACCTAAAAAAGACTTAAACCATACATGTTCAAATAGTTGAAAGACAGTCACAGATTCAGAATTAATTTGTGTTCTGTAATTCCTGAAGGCAAAGTGGAGACAAATGGTAAATATTTCAAAGAACAGATTTCAGATTGCTCTAAGATACTTTAAAATAAAAAGAAATTAGAGCTTTCAGAAACAAAATGAGCAATGACTAGAGGAACACTTATTCATTATTGTGAAATAATACATTTGTTGCCTTAAGTTGCTAAGTTTTGGGGTAACGTTGCACAGCAATGGATAACAAATACAGATTCCGGACAGCAGGTAGTGTAGTATATTCCATCATTATTCAGAATATTTGCTGCCTTTCCCTGAAGGAAAATTATACAATACTTTCCCCCTTATTCATGTCAGGCTTAGCCATATATGTGACTTGCAATGGCCATCCCTGTGGTAGGATTATTCATCTCTTATAATAAGGAGATGATATGCAACTCGCTTTGACCTAAACTAGACCACGTACTGTCAACCCACAGTGGCGTGTAAAATGAGTGAAAAGAGACCTCTTGTACGAGCCACTGAAAGTTTTAGTGCCATTTGTTGCCATAACATATGTCCTAACCGATGCAGGTTGCCGAACTTGACTAGACAGAGAAGAATAATCACAGAGTGAGCATAAAATAGCACTGCAAAGGTAAGGCGGCTGGACACTGCACAAGTCGCGTGCACTGTCTGAGACGCTGAAGGGGGCGGATCTAGCCAACACAGAAGGTGCCCGGTAGGGAGCTGCGAGACTGGGTGGTTCAACTGGATGGGTGGGGCAAGGCCACACAACGAAGGTGCCCGAATGTCAGGATGCAGAGTGTGTAGGCTTGACTTGATGGGTAACCTTTTAAGCAATAATAATAATAGTAGTAATAATAAAATACAGCATATATCAGGAAGATTACCCCTTAGCAACATTAAGGATTAAGATGTAGGAACAGAATTTGGCTGCCTGACTAGTGAATAGATACAGTATAATAATATTCATTACTACAAACAGCTAACTGTATTTGATATTTGTTGCCACAATAATACCGCATAGCAGACAACCCCAAAACTCAGTGGCATAAAACAACAAGCATTTATTTAGTTCATGAGTCTGTAAATCAGCTGGGCAGTTCTGATGGACTTGGCAGAGTTTGCTCACACGTTCTAGAATCAGCCGGCTATTGGTCGATCTAGAGAATTACCTTGGCTGAAATAACTGGGGTAAATTGGTTCTAGTCCACTTCCTTTTTAAAAAAATATTATTGAGGTGAAGTTCACGTAACACAAAACCAACCATTTTAAAGTGAACAAGCCAATGGCACTCAAAATGAACCACCACCACCTCCGTCCAGTTCCAGAAAGAATGCCATCCTTCCAAGGTACAATCCCTACACACTAAGCAATTTCTCCCCATTCCCCTCTCCCCCCAGGTCCAGGCAAACACCAGTCTATACTCTGTCTATATGAATCTATTGCAGGTATTTCACAGAAATGAAATCATACACCATCCTTTACTTCTGGCTTCCTTCATTTATCGTAATGTTTTCAAGGTTCATTTTCAAGGTACATTAAAGCATTATCCGTCCTTCATTCCTTTTCATGGCTGAATAATACCCCATTGCATGTATATACCACATGTGTTCTACAGTCATCCTTGCACAGACATTTGGTTTCTGGCTATTGCTATTATCTATAATGCTGCTATAAATATGGATGTACATGTGCTTGCTTGACTATCTTGTTTTCAATTTTGGGGGGGGGTATATACCTAGGAGTGGAATTATAGGGCCCTGTGTTTATCTTTATCTATGTTTATCTGTGTTTATCTTATGGAAGAACCACCAAATTGTTTTCTAAAGAAGCTGAACCATTTTACATTTCCACAAGCAATATACAAGCAATTTTGAAGAGCAAATAATACAAGACTGAGAATTATGGAGGGGCCTTGACTAGGGGGCTTCACGCTTTGATGGTGCTTTAATATACAAGGACTTTGTGAGTTTCGTTTGCTTTTTAACCTTGGTGGTATTGAGCAGCTTATATTGGACCAAGCAGACAAATTTACAGTTTTGCAATTGTATTTTTACTAAAGGGAAATGTACATGGAAAATAGGGAGGTTAGCCGGAAATTTTATAATAGGAAAGGGCTATATAAAATTTTAAGTGTGATGGGTCATAGCAACTAAATGCAGCTGGGATTGTTTTCCAATCGCCTTGGCCTTCAGAAAGTGGCACCCAAGGAGGAGTGGATGATAGTTCTAGAACCCAGAGNTGTTTTCAATTTTGGGGGGGGGGTATATACCTAGGAGTGGAATTATAGGGCCCTGTGTTTATCTTTATCTATGTTTATCTGTGTTTATCTTTTGGAAGAACCACCAAATTGTTTTTTAAAGAAGCTGAACCATTTTACATTTCCACAAGCAATATACAAGCAATTTTGAAGAGCAAATAATACAAGAAGACTGAGAATTATGGAGGGGCCTTGACTACGGGGCTTCACGCTTTGATGGTGCTTTAATATACAAGGACTTTGTGAGTTTCGTTTGCTTCTTAACCTTGGTGGTATTGAGCAGCTTATATTGGACCAAGAAGACAAATTTACAGTTTTAAAATTGTATTTTTACTAAAGGGAAATGTACATGGAAAATAGGGAGGTTAGCCGGAAATTTTATAATAGGAAAGGGCTATATAAAATTTTAAGTGTGATGGGTCATAGCAACTAAATGCAGCTGGGATTGTTTTCCAATCGCCTTGGCCTTCAGAAAGTGGCACCCAAGGAGGAGTGGATGATAGTTCTAGAACCCAGAGGAGGACTGTAAAAGCCCTAGCACCCCGAGCTGGCCGTGCTTGCCTTTCTGTGAAGGCAGCTACAGCTTACTCTTAAACCATTCAGCGAACTTTGCCTGTGACTGAAGGTAAGTATGAGATTAAGATTAGATCATTTTGGAAGTTTGAACAATGTTTGCTGCCTTTTTGTGTTTTATAGCCAAGTCTGCAGGCCAAGACTTAAAAGTACAAGGTATGCCCGGAAAGTATCCAGACATGTAATATGAAAAACGGAGACATTTACTGAAGAAGATATAAAAACACTGTACATAGGACAATGATGCCTCGGTCTCCTTCAAAGTTATGACCTTAAGGAAATCTGGTTCATTGGCATCAGTTTGAATCAAGTCATTAGCCACTGCAGCATGACGCTCCTTCTGATCTGGTAGCAGAAGCTGTGGAACAAATTCTGCCATGACACGTTTCATGCCAAGATCCTGCATCAAAATCTCGGACACAGTAGTGTTTGGAATCCCCAGATCAGCTTCTGGTTCTTGCACTGTCAGTCCCTGATCTTTGTTGGTTGCAGCGCATACACGTTCAACACGCTCAGGAGCTCTGCTTGTTGCAGGCCACCCAGAATGTGGATCACTTTTAGCAGATTCTCGACCATCTTTGAAGCATTTGTGCCACACTTTTATTTGTGCTGCACTGACTGCATCATACCTGAAAGCCTCCTGAATTATCCAAATAGTTTCTGCGGAGAAATGTCCAAGCTTAATGCAAAATTTGATGCAGATTTTTCATCACTCTACTTGCTCAGTTACGTTGAATGCAATGTCCACTCAGTGGTGTCTACCACCCCCACTGACTAGTACAGTGAAGTCGTCATTGTTCATGCATGTGCATTTCAGTCCACTCTCCTTGACTGCCAGGTTACACAGATGTCGTGCAAACTGTTCTCATTATATTAAAATGGTTGGACTTTTTCTGGACAGATCTCATAAATGGCAGCTGAGTCCAGTGTGTACTGCACTGAGGTTCTATCTTTAAATCGTCAATACCAGGCCAGATAAGCAGCACTGAATCCCCACCTCAAATTCTAGTCCTCATTAACTTATTTAAAACTGCATTCTAGGCCAGAAAGGACTTGTGAGCCTTAGAGTCATATAGCCTGTCCACAAACTTTTAAAGTAACCTCAACCAACCAACCCAATTTGGCTCTGAATTTACCAGTCACGTGAATGTTGCTCACAGTTCTATATTTCAGAAACCCAAACTTCAGCTTCACCCACAAAGAGGTGGTAGATTTATTATAAGAACACTCTACTTTCTTCAGTTAAGGTAGAGAAACAACCTGATGAAAGAATTACAAATCTAGGGGTAAGATTTGCTAAAAAAAAATCAAGATGAAAGTAAACTGGTTTTAAAATAACTTCAACTTTACAGACACACAGATATCGGGAACAAACCGATGGCTGTCAGAGGAGATGAGGGTGGAAAGGGTGACAGGGAACAGGAGGTGCAAAGTTCCAGTTCCAATTCATAGTCCACGGGGATAATGTACAGCGTAGGGAAAATACTCAGTAGTATTGGGAGAACTCAGTAAGGTGACGGCGATTACCAGAGTTATTTCAATGATCACATCACTAGGTACATAACTGTTGTACACCTAAAACTCGCATAATATTGTATGTCAACTATAAGTTTTAAAATGTCTAAAATAAAATCAAACATGCTTCAATCTTATGATGAGAACACAGAAATGTATGCAGGGAAACAAAGAAAAGGAAAGCTTATTTAGCTGCAGATGGGAAAGACTGTCTTAGAATAAAGACAACATCTGATCTTAGCATACACACTTTCAGATATGAGAAATGTAAACTCACATCCTGAAGACCAGGGTTGGGGGTGCAAGGGACACATCCAAATCTAACTACTTTGAAAAAGGTTAATACAAAAAAGAAAATATTTTAATTCTTAAAAAATCAGGAAACAGTAACTGAGGCCCAGTGAAAACTCACAGCAATAAAAATAAGATCTTTGAGAACAAATTCAGAAGAGAAGCCAGAATCCCAAACACTAAAGAGATGGTTATGATACAGATAAATTAAGCAAGAGAAATTGAAATTTTTCTTTTGAGGATGAGACAATTATACAGGATACACATAAAATCTGAACAAATTGGAGAAGGGCTACTAGGAAAATTAGCATAAAATACTTAATAAAAAGTCTTTAGTGAACTCCAAAAATGTAGGGGCCTAAGATTTTCAAAAAGGCAATGGCAAGATGAATTATATTACAGGGATCCAAGCAGAACAATAACAGACCAAAGAGTCCAGATCTAAATTATATGTTAGATGGTGGGAAAATACATCCTGGGTACAATTATTTAACTCAGGGAGGTGAAAATGGATAAGACCGGTTTGAACAAAGGATGCTATTGACATAGTTGGAACTTATTGACTTTATATCTCTCACTATGAGAGACACTGCAAGAAAAATATCTACAGAAATATGTTAGAAAAACACAAGTGTGGAACAGAAAGCTAAGGGAAACTAAAAGAAAAAAGAGAGAGCAAGAACTCCATGGCAGCAGACAATGCGTTGCGAGTCTGTTTGTGAAGGAACCTTTTCTCAAGTAAAGAGAGCACAGTAGAGGCAAATCCTAAACCCTGTAGAAAACAAGGATGGAAACATGATCTCAACCGTGTCTTCACAGGGAAACAGCAGTAGCATTGGTCCTCACTGGGCACCTAAGAAAATGAGCCTCAGCAACATGAACAGCTCATTAAATTTGAAAATTCACCAAAAACTATTCACCAATTAAAGCTGATGTGGAGACGGGGAGAAAGCTGAGCCGTGAAGTATGTTTCTTAAGCTTAAATAACTCTATAACCACAGGTGGTTGTTACAGCAGCCACTGTGACCCAGGACTGAAAACAGTGCTCCCAAGACAAGCTGGACTCTGTGCCCCAAGAAAGGGCCCACCGTCAGCCAGCACCAGGGTCCAAAACCATGGAATTCAGAGGGAAAGGGACATGAAGTTGTTGAGAATACTTTACAAAGGGGAAAAACCAGTACATCAAACAAGTCTTTATGACTGGGCCGGCCACCAATGCAAATTTCCAAAGTTGCAAGCATGCAACCTCACAGGGTCCTCTTTGAGAATAATATAAGTAATATTAGCAGTAATAATCACAATGTTATACAATGCTTACCAAGTGTCAGGCACTTGTTTTAAGGATTTCATGTATCATTTGTTTCATCCTTACCACAACCTATTAAGCACTCTAATCTCTAATTTACAGAGCAGAAAACTGACTCTCAGAGAAATAAAATAATCTGTCCAAGGTCAGACAATAAGTGGCATAACGGGAATTTGAACCCTGGCTCCAAACTCAGAGCACTTAACCAACATTTTATTTAGCCTCTTAGAGAGAGAAGACAGTGTACATTGGTCAATTTTTCCCTCAAGATATTACAAGTACATGATACTATAATTAATGCTTTGATGAGAGATTGCTTCCCAGTTAGTTATGTCACAGGTCATAGGCCCTGCTCAACAGCATAAATCAACTAGCATCTTGAAAAGACTGACATAATACTTTCTCTCCTTCGCCTCCCTTCCCTCAGTCTCTGCTTTGGTCTCTGTAGAGAGTCCAGCGGATCTGGACCGTGCCAAACTTCGGGTCCTAGCATCATTTTGCTAGGAAAAGCCACACCAGAAACCAAGGACTGGCTCCTGTTCTGACGGTGCTGGGTGTGGGGGCTGATGTTGTGATTATCTTTTGGTTCAGCTGGAAGCAGGGCACATGATAAAGTTGGTATAGACCCAGCTCAAATTCTGAGGTCCTGAGGGAGGGCACCCACCGCGGGGGCCCAGACGGTAGCTCCTGGAGAAATTCCAGCTCAAACCAGGCATCCAGAAGCCATCTGGCCGACACGGGGAAGAATAAAAATTAGACAGGACCTTCATTTCTTTGAATTTTAATTTGAGGAGTAAAAACTTTTACTGGGTTTCAACTTACAAAGGTGAGATTATTTAAATTTGAAATTTCCTTCTGGGTAGACCTCAAATTTTTATTTTTAATTATTGGGGAATTTTTACACTTTAAATTTAATTTCTTCATGAAAAAAAACAATAATGGGTAAGAGTTACCATTCAAATTCAGAGTATCTCTATGTTATTTAAACTTTGGGATTGAAACATGTTAATCCTGTCATTTGATCTCATTGCAGAATTTCTCAGAGAATATATAGCTACTCAGGGCACTGTTGCTGGGTATAATTTGGGGTGCAAATGGAATAGGAAATTACATTCAGTGTTTAATAGCATGGCTTTGGAACCAATTTAATTCATGTGCTATTCTAACTTAGCATCTTCTAGGATAAATTTCATGTTACCCCCCACGACCTGGACAGATCCACAAAGGAGCAGGGTCTGGTTATTAGAATAGCAGCCTCATAAAGTTCCCGAGGGACTTAAGATCTTCCTCCTCAAGTGGGAAAGTGACTCCTCTGGTTCGCCATACGTAATAATTAAGCCAAAGCAGTCATGAGAACAAAGAGTTGGGCCTTGTCAGGGGTGATGACAGTGTTACTATGCAACGACATTGAAATCTGGCACTACTGATACATGTTCTGCTGCTGTTTATGTGCTTCAGTAACACCAACTAGTTCACATATGATTGGTAAGTAGGGGAATGACATCAGTACGATCCGGAAGTTTGGTTGGTGAAGTTGTGCTTTTTTCTTGGCAAAGGAGGCCAAGGCAGTAGGAGTAGAATTCCAGCCTTCAGCAGGAAAGAAAAAAGACCTTAGCACAGCTGCTGTTCTGTGGTTCCCTTCCCAGAAAGGTGCACTCCCGGCCTTACAGGTCTCTGTGACTTCCTTAAAGACAGTGTCACCGGCCCTGGCTGGTGTGGCTCAGTGGGTTGAGCACAGTCTACACACCAAAAGGCCGCCTGTTTGGTTCCCCGCCTGGGTTGCTGGCCATGTCCCTGGGCTGGAAGCAATAGACCCATGCTTTTCTCTCTTTCTCCCTCCCTTCCCCTTTCTCAAAAAATTAAATAAAGGTTTTTTAAAAAAGAAAAGAAAAGAATGCCCCACTGGACCAGTCCTCCAAGTAGTTTTCCACCTGCCGTGTCTCACCCTTTAGTATTCGCTTTGTGCGGCTTTAACACCCTCTGAAGCAGCACTCAGATGCCTACTCAGGCTGACTACACTATGTCCTAGGTTAATGATTACTACTTTTAGTTAGTATTCTGGTTTTAAAGGTACGTAGATTTTGAACGCTCCCTCAACTCCATTTTATCCATAACCCTTTTATTTTGGTGGGAGCGATTTTGCAGAACGTGTATTTAATGCATGTATTATGCCCCAGCAGAAATGTCATACTAGCATGTTCACCACATACAGGAACATAGCCTCTTTACACAATGGGTGGTTGTCTTCTCCTAGAGAAAGAAGAGATCTACACAGGAGCCACAACCAAAGAACCTTTCCACACAAAACAAAATATAGTGCTTTATTCAAATCTTCTATTTAGAGATCTAAAACTATAAGCAATTTTCAAATCCTATGGGGTTATAAAGGTTTTACCAGACTTGATAAAGTAAAAGTCATTTTATGTCATATCCAATATGTTCATTTCTCAAAGCATATGAGGAAAACTTGAAAGTATATCTAATTCCAAAGACAGACTCACAGATGGAGAACGGATAATAGCTACTGGGGGTGGGGAGTGGTTAGGGGTTGGGGAACTAAGCAACAAGGAAAAGGGACTCATGGGCATGGAGAACAGTGTGGTGATTGCTGGGGGTAGGGGGACATAAGGGGGCTAAATAGTAATAAAAATGTAATAAATATTATATATTAAAAATACAAAAGACAGAAAACAACAAAAAAGAAACTATATCTAATTCCAAAAAACAAGCAACAGATAGATGATACATTTTCTGCGTGTATCCATTACTTTTAGTCCTTGCTACAATAACACTTCTAATGTAAGCTTAAAAATAAAAAATAATTGCTGTGATCTTAACATTCAACATTATTAAATGACGTTTTCTGATCCAAAGCACAGCAAGCAAGCAAGCAAAAAAAACCCAAAATACAAAAACATACCAAAAAAACCCCTTATACACCAATTCAGAGTATTAGCATTTATTCATTTAAATTAAGAGATAAGTTTCACTTAACACTTGTTCTTTGCCAAGTTGAAGCTCAGAAAACCATCAAACATAAAAGTTCAGGGATCGCAATCATGTGAAGTGCAAAATCACACTAACAAAGAAAAAAGAAATGCAAAAACTGAACACTGAGTAGGATGCTACAGACTGGAAGTTCCTCCAATAGGATTAACTTCTTTGTATTTTAAGTCCAGTGAATTTGTTATGCTTCCACATGTTAGTAGTCGCACAGGCTAATTTCAGCAGGCATGAGCTTTTGTAAGTATGCACAAAGACAGGGCAAGGCACACATTAAAATGTGACAATAGCACACTTGTTGGACACATGAAGCATGAGGCCTGAATGTGAGTAGCTCCGGCATCCATGAAGTATCACACTGCAGAGTCAGAGACACTCTGCGCTGTGGAGCCATTATGTAACACCACATTTGGGGGCGGGGGGGATCAAACTTCCAAAAAGGAATCTTTGATCCTAACCAGAGTTCCTTATAGGTTTCAATTCTAGCAATTAACTCAAATCTAAAATTTTAGGTGAGCTGGAAATAGTTCAAAGCTAGATAGGATCTTTACAAAATAAGCTATTTATTTGTTTTATTAATATATGTTTAAGAGTGATTATAAAATATTTTTGATCATAAAAAGGAGTTTAGCCAGCATGATGGGGAAGGGAATAAAAATGCAAAAAACAAAAAAATCTTTAATAATGATACTCTCCCCACCCCTCAGAAAAGAAAAATAAGAAATGATTCCCTGAATTACTTATATCTTACAAGCAAATAACTATCTATTGCTCCTAGATAATGATAAGTGTCTATAGGTGCTTTGAAATCTTCAGATTGAAAACCCCATATTAAAAATAACCCCTAATTGTAAATATTGAAAATAACTAAGAAAAATAGATTTCTTTTCTATATGCACACACACACACATATATATATATATGATCCTTAGAAAATAAATTTAAGTTACAAACAATAAGTATCAAAATATCAGAGTGATCACTCAAGAGTATTAATGAAAGATGAGAAAGCCAGGAAAGTTTGCTTTTGAAGGGAACCAGAGAGGATGTTGGACACAAAGGGGTACCCAGTACAGCCACATCCTGCAGTGACTTCCAGTTGTGCCGCAGTGAGAGCATGCCACCCTGTGTTTTGGTTCTGGCACCTGGGGCTAAGGTTTCGGTGAGGTGAGAGGCTCATAACAACGGCACATTTCACAGTGTTATTAGTAGCACTATTTAAATAATAGTGATGACTACTAAAGTAATAAAAATAAATTTTTAAAAAGTAAAGTCATCATAGTAAATTACTATTAATAGTAATTTAATACTAGCACACATGTGGAATTCATGATATTTTTGCTTTCAGAGACTGGAAAATCAGTGCCTTTAAGAAATAAAAATGGATCTCATATTTTGACAAAATATACAATAAAATTGTGCTAAAGCACATATCATAATTTCTGAAAAAACTTCTAGAAGTTAGTCCAAATATTTTTTAAAACCTCTGACCATATAGTAGTACAACATTTCATTTTTCCTTTGAAAGCTTATACCAAAGAAATTATTAAATTATGAAAATTTATCAATTACTTTTGTTTATTAAGTTACAGTTTACTAGGGTTAAAATACCCATCCATTTTTTTAAAAATCTAAGCTTGCTCTGTGCTATAGAGTGACTGCGCATGTTCCCCTGCCTGCCAATTCACATGTTAAAACCTAATCTCCAATGAGATGGTATTTGGAGGTGATTAGGTTATGAGGGTGGAGACCTTCCCAAATGGAATTAATGTCCTCCTACAAGACACCCCAGAAACCACCCTTGCCCCCTTCACCACATAGAGACGCACTGAGGAGACTCAGGAAACAGGCCCTCAGCACACGGAACCTACTGGTACCTTGATCTTAGCAGCAGCCTCCATAACTGAGAGAGATAAATGCTTGTTGGTTAAGCCACTCGGTCTATGGGACGTTTCGGGTGGGGGGCAGGGATGGGTGGGCATGGCGGGGTGCAAATGGAGACAACTGTACTTGAACAACAATTTAAAAAAATAAATAAATACTACTACTACTCCCATCCCATCCACAAAACTGTACTTGAAAAATAATTAAATAAATTTTAAAAAAAGATTAAATGGGGGGCAGGGCTGGGAATACAAGAAAGAAAAGATTAAATATTAAAAAAAAGAACAAGGTATAAGATTAAACTGCAAAAAATAAATAAATAGATAGATAGATAGATAGATAAATAAACAGTAGCCCAAGTGGACTAAAGTATGATGAAATAAAAGGTTCTCAACATTTTTATGCCCTTTCATGATTTCCCTTTGTTTAAGAAAGATATATTATTCATGTTAAGCTCTTTTATTATATCTGTTTTCCTTTTAAATGTATAAAGTAAAAACAAAATTATATGAATACCTTTCATAACATCATCATATAGTTTGCAAAATCTTTGCCACTTACCTTTTGAAATATCTTTAACTTTTCGGCCATACAAATCAAAAAGATATCTGGCTGGTGAATTTAGGTTCATTCTCGTTGTGCAAGCATCTAAAACCTACAAAGGAAAAAAAGCTCAATAAATAAATTATGACAATAAGCTCAGGCTAAATTAAATACACACTTAGAGTTGTTTTTACACTACATGGTTATTAACAGTTGTGTTATAAAATAAAATTTAATAATTTATAAAATATTTCTAATATATGAAATTAAAAGGTAGTTAAAATTGTTAGATGCCAATTATATTTTAAAAACACACAAATGTTAATAAAAAAGGAAGAAAATACAAGTATTAAAATGTGGTTACACACCAGTTAATAAATGGTAGAAATCTTGTGGATTTTTATATTATTCTTGCTATTTTCTATATTTTCCATTAATCTTACAATAAGAGAACATCACTTTTTAAGTTAGGTTTTAAGGTACTCTCTTTAGCTTAAATTCTTATAGTTATTATTATGATAATTATTAGGAATAACTGTATTAGTTATGATTAGTTATTAGTTATACTAATAACTGTATTATTATGATTAGTTATTAGGAATAACTGTATTCCTAATAAATTCTAAATATAGTCTGATCACAGTTCACCTCGATATTTATGTTATTCAGGTTCTAAAAATACAGAATAAACCATATATCAAGGTTTCCATGAGCCTGAGTCTCAAGAACTTTACTTTTCATTGTTTCTAATACTCTAAAGCTCTTTTCTTAACATTTTAATGTCTCCACTTGTTCTCCATGTAGCCTTTATAAAGGTGTGACAATCACCTTTCCAACATCAGGGGAGACTCAGGCATCAGCCAGAGGGACAGTTTTACTCCCAAGGGGAGAAAAAGTAACAAGGAGGGTAGAAACTATTAGTTAATCTAGGGCAGGTTTCATTAAGATTTTTGAAGTGACTCCCAAAACATGAACTTGCCCCCATTCACTTAAAAGTACATAATATATTCCAAATCCAGACTGAGAGTACTTTGTTTTCAATTTTCACTATACAGTGCTATAATATACCATTGGTTTTGGATAACCGAGAACTACTGAAGGACAATGTTCACTATATGATCATCTGGTGAAAAGAACATCTTCCCACTGCTGATACCACTCTCTCCATTTCTGCCCACTCTCATCCCCACTATAAGAGTGAAGCCTGTAATCCTAGTCATACCAAAGGAAACTCATTTTCTTTGTGACATGGACATATTTAAATGATTTAACGTGTACGTTGAGGCCAAGTCGTACTTTCTCTTCAGTTTGGAGAACTGCTGTCAAACATCGTGACTGATCTGGCTTATCTAGTTCCTGCATCAAGTGCTTTGTTGCATTTAAAAGGCAAATATTTAACGGACGGATTTCATTTAATCAAGTGGCCTTTACTGGACTGTATGAGATGCTCTCAGCCATTATTCTAACCCTACACATGACCAACCCTGTCCCCACGTGCCACACACTCCCACGGGCATTCAGCACATTGTGTGCTTCTTGCATACGAGCTGCAATCCAGAGCTTTGGGCAACTCTTTGGAAACTATGTACTACGGCTGTTTTTCTCAAAATCAGGAAGGCGTATCTGTATGTGATTATTAAGGATGAAGTTGTAGGAATAATCTTGCAGCCTTTAATTTGTGATAGAAATGTTCCCACTATCAGTGCTCTACCTAGTTAAGTAACAACATACTCACCATGTCCTCCACATGTGACTCTGCACGCTGTCACGGGGGGCACATCCACTGACCTCCGATCTGCCTACTTGGAGTGTGTCAATGCAGGAGTCCACTTCCTGACCAGTGCCACGTGTCCTCACAAGTCAGACACGATGCTCCCTAACTTGGAACAGCTACTGTGATGTCACTGTGCCTACCACTCTCTAGCCCCCTTGGCTGGGATTGGTCCTTGCTACCCAACAAGGTAATAACCCTGGGACTCTCTGAAGGCTGAACATCAGTCTTCCTGCCTCCCTCCCACTCTCCTGGGTCAACTTCTCCAGTGGCTGCTACACGCAAGGTCACATAGGACTCCCTTCCCGTGAATCTTAATTCAGCCCTATAGAAACCAGCCCATGAACTGAAGCATTTACTAAACACGCTTGAAAAGCAATATGCAAAATATGCAAGGGAAGGTATCAGGAGAATAGACTGGAGTTTTGTTTGTGACTGGAGGCAGAAAGGAGAGTGGAACCTATTAACTGACAATAGCATAGGATCCACCCTTATTGTTTCCTTCTAATACTGTAAGCACTTATTGAATAACACAGATGGTCTCTAACTAGCAAAATTCTCCCACTGGTCACTTTCTCCCATATGACTTGGTGCCCAGAGCTTATCCCTTCACCAGCACGGCTACCCTCATTGACAGAAATCCTTAAGGGAGATAACTCAGTATGCATTCTTCCTTCGCCAGTCATCTGTGGAAACTATTAAGGATCTATAGTTGCTCCCACAGTCCCTAACCAGATGCAGCCCCTTCCATAGATTCCCCACTTTCTCGATCTTTTAATTATTTTGTCTTTAGTTTTCAATCTCTTAATTTTGCAAATCTATTATTTAAAAGTGCAGTGAAGCCCCTTTGTACACTTCATACTCCCTAGTTACTGGTGAAGGTTCAAATACCTAAATATTCTCCAAAGTTATAATTTACTAATTAAACTAACTAAAATATGAGCTATGTAGATTGTCCCATGTACTTCAATTAAAATTTTTTTAAATATATTTTATTGATTATGCTATTATAGTTGTCCCATTTCCCCCCTTCACTCCCCTCTACCCTGCACACTCCCTCCCACCCACATTCCCCACCTTTGGTTCATGTCCATGTGTCTTAAGTTCTTTACCTTCTACATTTTCCATACTATTCTTGCCCTCCCCCTGTCTATTTTCTATCTACCTTCTATGCTACTTATTCTCTGTACCTTTCCCCCTCTCTCCTCCTTCCACTCCCCTGTTGCTAACCCTCCATGTAATCTCTATTTCTGTGGTTCTGTTCTTGTTCTAGTTGTTGGTTTAGTTTGCTTTTGTTTTAGATATGGTTGTTAATAACTGTGAGTTTGCTGTCTTTTTACTGTTCATATTTTTTACCTTCTTTTATACATAAGTCCCTTTAACATTTCATATAATAAAGACTTGGTGATGATGAACTCCTTTAACTTGACCTTATCTGAGAAGTGCTTTATCTGCCCTTCCATTCTAAATGAAAGCTTTGCTGGATGAAGCAATCTTGGATGTAGGTCCTTGCCTTTCATGACTTGGAATACTTCTTTCCAGCCCCTTCTTGCCTGTAAGGTCTCTTTTGAGAAATCAGCTGACAGTCTGATGGGAACTCCTTTGTAGGTTACTATCCCCTTATCTCTTGCTGCTTCTATAATTCTCTCCTTCATTTTAATCTTGAGTAATGTAATTATGATGTGCCTTGGTGTGTTTCGCCTTGGGTCCACCTGCTTTGGGACTCTCTGAGCTTCCTGGACTTCCCGGAAGTCTATGTCCTTTGCCAGACTAGGGAAGTTCTCCTTTATTATTTGTTCAAATAAGTTTTCCACTTGTTGCTCTTCCTCTTTCCCTTCTGGTACCCCTATAATTCGGATGTTGGAGGGTTTAAAGATGTCCTGAAGGTACCTAAACCTCTCCTCATTTTTTTTGAATTCTCGTTTCTTCCTTTTTTTCTGTTTGGTTGTTTCTTTCTTCCTTCTGGTCCACTCCATTGATCTGAGCCCCAGTTTTCTTTCCATTACTATTAGTTTCCCATGCATTTTCCTTTATTTCATTTAGTGTAGCCTTCATTTTTTCATTTAATTTGCAACCAAAATTAACCAGTTCTGTGAGCATCCTGATCACCAGTGCTTTGAACTGTACATCCAATAGGTTGGCTATCTCTTGGTCGCTTAAAAGTATTGGCTCTGGGGCTTTGAGCTGTTCTTCCATTTGAGCCATTTGGGGGGGTGGGTCTGGTCGTGCCTGTTATGTATGAGGGGTGGAGCCTTAGGTGATCACCAGGGCGGGGCAACTCAGTTGCTGGGTTGTGATACTGTATGTGGGCACAGGGTCAGAGAGAGAACAATGGCACTTGCTCCATTCTCTCTCAAATTTTGGTCCCCTCTGCCACTTCCCACAAGCAAATTGGGCCCTTCTGGTGCTGGTTCCCGGGTGGGTGGGCTTGTGTACATTCCAGGACCCTGTGAGTCTCTCCAACAAATTCTCCTGTGAGGCTGGGAGTCTCTGCCAGCACCTCAACCCCCAAAAGTTTTTCCAATCGGTGCTTTTAGGCTTTATTTCCCATTGCTGGGTTCCTGTGTTGTGCAGTCTGTCTTGTTGCCTGTTTCACCTGATTTATCTGTGTGCAAATGTGTGACCGTGGTCAGCCAGCTGCCTTGCACCCTCACTGGGTCCACCTGTTGCCACCCTGTACCTGGGACTGCCAACCACCGCTTTTTCCTACCTCAACCCCTTGCTGCCACCGCCGACTCTGTCCCTCTTACCAGTCTGGATGAATGGTTGTCGGACTTCTATATAGTTCAATTTTCTGTCAGATCTGGTTGGTTTTTTGTTTTTAAATTTGTTGTCCTTATTTTTTTTAAGATTTTATTTATTTATCTTTAGTGGGGCAGGGAAGGAGAGGGGGAGAGAATATCAATGTATGGTTGCCTCTCATGGGTCCCCTGCCAGGAACTGGCCTGCAACCCAGGCATGTGCCCTGACTGGGAATCGAATGTTGTCCTTATTTTGATTGTGTGAGGAGGCACAGTGTGTCTACCTATGCCTCCATCTTGTCCAGAAGTCTCATTTAAAATCTTAATGATTTGAAATTTTACTTCAAATATTGCTAATTTTGAGTCTTAGGTCAGTCAAGTAAAAATCACATGGTTTCCTAAGTCAAGGACTTCTTTTTCATTGTTTTAAAACATCAATAAAAATGTTTGTGCGAGCCAGGTTTAAAGAGTTAAATGAGTTTTAAAATGGTCATTAGAAAATCAGATAGTAGAAATTAATAATGCATCAGCAACACTGTCACTCTCTCCTACTTTCACAACATAAGATCCTTGCAGTGTTTAAGCAATGCCAGTCTTCACTAGTCATGTTCTTGGAGTAAATTATCACTGGTATGAATTAGTATTAATATAAGTTTCTATGAAAAGCCCTGAAAGGAGCCTATACTTACAAGGTCATTCTGATATTTCACAATTGAAAAATATCTAATGGAGCCATCTTCTTGTAATATTCAGGTTAATTAAAAGCCATTTCCACTAATCTGTAATTGTGAAACTTGTTAAAAATATTACTCTCACAAATTCATATTACATCAATTTCTTATAGTTCAGGTTGCAGAGAACCCTTCTGATACCGAAATTTAAAATCACCATGCTGTAGAGCCAGGCTCTTCTTGACAAGCACCTGGGAAGAGATTTTCCACAAACCCTTTCTAGTTTAATCTATTTGATTACAGTTCTGGGCGTCACCTCCAGCCATGGGCACATCTGGTGCCACCTGCAGTTCCTGGCGTGGCCACCGTGGAGGTGGTCTGGGTTCGGTCTGTCACTCCCCATCCAAGGGAGAGAGTATGCTCAGCCCAGCACCACTGGGGGCCAAGCGAGCCACATCAACAAGCCATCAGATTCAATGATGTTGTCCTCCTTAAAGATAGAGAACCTAGGGATCTTTTAACATGTTTTCATGAATCAACACCCGGCCGTCTAAGCCCCGAGGTGCACCTCCCTACATGCTCTCTTCAGCAGGGGGCTGGGAAACTACACACCCTGGGCTAATTCTGGCCACAGCCTTTTTCAATACGGCCTGTGAGCTAAGAATTATTTGCATATTTTTTTACTGTTAAGAAATAATAAAAAGAAAAATAATATTTTGTCACATTGTCACCATATGCGAAATTCAAATTTCGGAGCCCATAAATAAAGTCTTGTTGGAAAACAGCCATGATGTTCATTGACTGTTTCTATGGCTGTTTTCACACTATAGCCACAGAGCTGACCCTGGGGTCCCTGAGGTCAGAGACCCTGGGGTCCGTAAAACCAAAAATACTTACTGTCTCTGGCCCTTTACAGAGAGTCCGCCTACTCCTGGTCTACTGCATCATGACTCACATAAAGTTCTACATATTCTTGTCCTCGGTACATCAGCCTCAAGTCCTTTACCCATGTCTAAAAACTTTCCATTGTGTATTCTGAAAATACTTCCCCTGCTTGACAAAATTGACTAGTCAACCTCTTTTAAAAGAAACCAGGCTTTCTCCTGAGTTCACTACTAATTTCTCCCCAGACCCTCTCAAGTGGTGCGATTTCATTCTCTCATGAAATCATTCTCTCATATCATACAACCTCCAGTTTGGAAAATGGTGTTACTTACTTTTTTAAGATAATTTTTCCTCAACCCTTCTCCTGAACAAACAGGACAAACAAACGAACAAGCACACCCTGTCTCCCTGGGGTTCCTGATGTTCAAGTGCACCATCTTCCCTCACTCTAGTCATTCTTTCTCATTCATGGATCGCTTTCGCCACGAACATCCTAACTTGGAGTGACTCTTACCATCTACTCTCTGTGCACACACCAAGAAGCCTGGTGCTCCTGGAGAAAGGCACATAAATGAACACATTGGCATTACTGTTATTCATTGCCACCAACTTCCATGTTGCCTCAATACATCCCAGTCACTTACATTTCATTTATTTTGTTAAATCTCTTTTCCACTCACCGTAATGAATGTATCAAACCATCTCCACTCTGTTTGTCCCCCAACTCAGCTTCCCCTCCCCTATTTCTGTCTTTATATTGGGCAGATGGCATGACCTCCTATGTCAGAGAGAAAATTGAAGCCTCATCTTCAAGCCCCCAAAGCTACTTCAACACCTGCCCTCTCTTTTTTCCCTCTAGTTATATTATAGGAGTCCCTGCTCCTACCTGGGGCTCATATTCCACCTGTGCTTTCGATTACCTTTGCTCTCAGCTTTTAAAGCAGCAGGTATTACACATTTTTCCCTCCTATGTGTTATATATTCAACTTCTCTTTCTCCACTAGGACTTTTTCGCACTGGCACTCAAACAGGACCAAGTCTTCTCTACATTAAATGTCAAACCCTCCCATACTCCACATCTCGCTGTAGCTACTCCTGCCCTTCACAACCAAGCCTTTGAAAACATCTGTGCATGCTCTTTGTTTCCATCTCTTTCCCTCCCCCTTGTTCTCAGGCCACTCCAGTCTGGTTTATGACATCAGTGTACTGAAATAACTCGCACAAAGACTATCATGTTGCCAAATCCAAAGGACATTTTCTTAATTATCAGTTATTTTGATTTCTGAATAACATTTGACCACTTCCTCTTTCCTTTAAACTTCTTTTCCCTTAAATTCTGAAATAGGGCGATCCACTAAATTTCCCTCCTGGTTTTCTGTCTTCCTCAGAGGCCCATTCACTTGAGTTCTACAAAATCAGTCCTGGCCCTCTTCCTTCCTGCCTTGCTGTAGTTTCTTTCTTAAGGCAACCTAGTCAGGGCCCCAGGGTTTCCTCTTCCCCTACATACTCACAGCTTTCCAAATGATATGTCTACCCCTTAGCTCTCATCAGAGCTCTGACTATATAATAATACCTATTCAGTATCTACACTTAAACAGACCAGGGATCCCTCAAAATCAACACGTCCAAGACTAAACCCCCGAGTCCCAGCTCTTCCCCTTTAAGCTCAGTCTTCTCTTGTATCTTTCTAGGGAAAAGTACCTCCATCCACCCAGGAGTGCAAGCCAGAAACTTAAAACTTATCCTTAATATTCTTAACATCTCAGTGTCCCTCACCCCTTGTATCCAAGTGATTATCAGGGTCTGTTGATTTTTTAAAATTTTTAAAATTTATTTTTATTTATTTTAAGATTTATTTATTTACTTATCTTTAGAGGGGAAGAGAAGGATAGGAGAGAAATTTCAATGTATGGTTGCCTCTCATGTGTCCCCTGCTGGGAACTGGCCTGCAACCCAGGCATGTGCCCTGATTGAGAATCAAATCGCAATCATATGATTCGCAGGCCCGCACTCAATCCACTGAGCTACACCAGCCAGGGCAGGGTCTGTTGATTTTATCTTCTAAAAAAGATCTTACAAAGACATCCGCTGTCTCCGTTTCTACTGCCACACCCGAGTCCAAGCTACTGTCACCAGGACTCGTGCAGGACTCGGGCAGCAGTTAACTGACAGTCTCCCTGCATCTACCTGGCCCAACCAACTTGCTCCCCACTGAGCACCAAAGTGCTCAAAACATAAGTCTGGTTTACCTTCTCCTTCTACTCCTAGCTAAAACCTTTATACTTCTCACTGCTCTTTGTAAGGAAATGGGCAAAAGTCACTAACCTGTCCTACAGGGCCACTTGTTCCCTCACATACTCACCTTTCGATTTGTGGAATTTATCCAACTCACTCTGGTTGTGGAGTATTGTCACATGCTGAGCTCTCTGCTTGCAAAGGTTACCATCCTCAACACCTTTCATATGTACCCAGAGAAACCCTGCTTATCACTTCTCAGAAAGACATTCTTGTGCCACCTACTCCATACTTAAAAATGTGGCTATTTTACAAATGCCTTTTTCTACCACGAGGCTAAATACTCCTTGCGAACACGGAGGCCCAGGGCTGGTTCCACCTTCCGCTCTATCCAGGTGCTCGGCAGACATAAGGAGTCATAAAAATATTATGAATTAATCAATAAGTAAAAGTGAATACAAATTATGTCTCATTTACATTGATTTCATCATAAATTTTATATTGTTAAGGGTCTACTCAATCTAGCCAATGGAATTCCAGACTGATTTTATAAAATTATGCTATAACTAAAGGATTTGTAATTCTAGGAAAAAATTGTTTTTCAAATAAAACAAATTCTTTTTAGTACCAGACCATTGACCCTATCCTGTCCTTAGGAAATAAAATTTTAAAATCTCTTCACATTTATACCAATTTTCTTGGTTACCTTCCCCAAACCCATCCTCTACCTCATCCTTGCTCTCCTGATTTTGTTCAGGGGTTCGCCCTTGCTCCTTTTTACAGAGGAACACTACAGCTTTCTTGATTGATCTAAGTTAAGTATAATGGCCCTGTGTCCCTCATCAGTTTGGGGATGGATACATAATCTAGTTGCAGCCAATGAGACATGAGAAGGGGCTTCTAAAATAGGCTTCTTCAGTCACATGGAAGAAATGACCCTTTTCTGCTTCTGGACAGAGTTGTACTTGGCAACGTAGCAGCCATCCTTTAACCAATGTACAAGAGAGCACAAAATATAAAACATTATAGAGAATGTAACTAGAGTCCTGTCATACTATGTGTGGATCTGCCCTATCTTTGGAATTCTTGCTTTCTTTTTACTGAAGTCTTTTTAAATGAGGATTTTTCTGTTATTTGAAGATAGTGTCATCTTAACCGACAGACAGAAAACTGGCCCAGGTTCTTCAAATGAGAAAAGTTGCTCCAGCTAACTTAATAAGTATTTGTACAGAAAATGTAACTATTCACTATATAAACCCAAGAAGCAAGCCATTAAATTAAGAACCTCCCGAAGAATTCTTGAAGAAATTTAGCAAGCTAAAAACTTTGAAAATGGATAATTATAAAATTAAATCACTGGAGTACTAAAAATATTTTACCATGGGCAATTAATTATATTTGTCTAGTAAAAACGAACTACAATTTATCATGAATATTTTCAGAAAGGGAATTTGTTTTCATAGACTTTTTCTTTTGCTAACAACTAAAAGACTATACAATACATTAGGAATTTTCAAAGAACTAAAATGTAATAAAACGTACTTGGCATAACCCTTGGCTAAGGTCAACATTTTAAAATGACTTACAATAAAAATTATGATCATCATTTTTAACCTGAAGATGCCAGGAGATTAGGTTGAATTTATACTCATCTTATTAAATAGCTTAAAGGTACTTTTCTGAATAAATCCTAGAGATAAATCTACTAGCCAGGTATTTATCTTATTCTCATAAAAGTAGCTGATAGAATGCACATCAAATTGAGTTACTTCCTCTTATTAGTAACAAACACGACTATGATTTGTAAAAGCAATCATATCTTGTGAATTTGAAATGTAGGTGTTCTAGCATTTTATTATTAAAATGTGAACGAGCCCTGGCTGGTGTGGCTCAGTGGACTGAGTGACAGCCTGTCAATTTCCGGTCAGGGTACGTGCCCAGGTTGTGAACCAGGTCTATGGTTGGTCATGTGAGAGAGGCAACCGGCTGATTGATGTTTCTCTCGCACATCACTCTTTCTCCTTCCCTTCCCTTCCCCTCTCTCTAAAAATACATAAATAAAATCTTTAAAAAAATGTGAATGAGAGGTAGATAACCAAGGAATATTTTTCTAAACAACCTATCAGTACACACTCCTTGGATATTTTATCCTTAACTGATCCCTTAAGAATAATCAAATAGCCCTGACTGATGTGGCTCAGTGTGTCGGGCATCATCTCGCAAACCCAAAGGTTGCTGTTTCGATTCCCAGTCAGAGCAATGCCTGGGTTGCAGGCCAGGTCCTGGGCTGGGGGAGTGCAAGAGGCAACGATCTATATATCTTTTGCACATTGATATTTCTCTCTGTCTTTTTCTCCCTCCCTTTCCCTCTCTCTAAAAATCAAATCTTTTTTTAATTCTACAAAATAAGAATTCAATAGCCCAGATTACTTTTACACTTTTATAATTCTAATCTTGTAATTTTTGTTTGTTTTTTAAATCTCTATTTTGATATATAATATACATGAAACAAACTGTATCTACTTTCAGTGCACCATTCGGTGCAGGTAGAAAAAGGTGTCTGTGTAACCACCAACACAGTCAAGATACAGAATACTTCCCTTACCCTTCAAAGTTCCAAGCACTCTTTCCCAGTCACAGTTCAGTACCCAGGGCCCCAGGCATCCACTGTACTGTCTGCCCTGCAGATTCATGTAAATGGAGTCTGACAGCATGTAATATTGTACTTCTGGCTTCTTTTTATCACAGTGTTTTTTTCCTTTTTACTGCTGAAGAGTATTCATTGGTATGAATATATTACAATTTGTTTATCCATTCACTTTATTCATGGACATTTTTGGGTTGTTCCTAGTTTGGGGCTCTTATGAATAAAGCTATTCTGAACATTCGCCTAGAAGTCTTTTGTGCTGACATGTCTTATTTCTCT
Organism: Sturnira hondurensis; assembly: GCF_014824575.4. NCBI lineage: Eukaryota > Metazoa > Chordata > Mammalia > Chiroptera > Phyllostomidae > Sturnira > Sturnira hondurensis. The sequence continues at coordinate 8,843,410 of NW_028075269.1, forward strand.
TGAGTAAATACAACAGGTCCTCAAATAACATACTTTTATTCAACATTATAACATGGATGAGATGCACTAAGAACTTACCTCTTGTTTATATCAACTAGCCTATGGTAAAACTGTTTTCATTAGAGGAAGTTTTGCTTAAAGTCCCTGGACCTATCAATAGCATTAAGTGAGGGTTTGCTGTACCTGGAAAAGGAATGCTAAAATGTACAGTAAGTATGTGTTTCTTTAAAAGAAGTTGCCAGGCTCATTTGTCAAATGCCTGTATCATTTTACACTCTCATTAGCTATATGTAAGACTTTCAGGAGCCCTAGACTTTCACTATTTACAATATTTATAATACCCAGATTTACAGTATTTAGTATCACCATTCTTTTTAAATGTTAGCCATATCTAATGTATGTGTTATGGTAATTCAGGGTGGATTTAATTTGCATTCTTTAATGAGTAATAATGTTGAGCATCTATTAATGTGCTTGTCATCAATTTCTATGTCTAGATTTTCCTCTGGTTTAAAAACACCTAAAAAAGTCTATTTTGTATTTACATCTTGAGTCATATATGAGTAATTCCCTAAATACTTATGTGGTTTTCCAGTAATAACAGAGAAAAGTCACTATAATGAAATGCACTTACAAACAAACATTAGGGAATATTTGCTTCTTCTCTGAGTTGGACCTGCCGCCCGTAGGCCACTCCCTTCCTGTAACTTGCAGACTGTCTTCTCTTCCTGGTTTCTCGACTACCCGTACCAGCTCTAATCTAGCAATCAGTGATCTAACTTCCCATAACCTCTTTTCTCTGTCACACAGCTTATTTTCTTTCTCTTAAACCCCATGAGTAGTAGAGAACAAATAAGAAATCCATGACAATTTCCATGAATTAGTAAGTTTGAAGTTTTTAGAACACAAGAACAAGAGTTCTCAAACTTTAGTCAGCCTAGAATTCATCTGGAGACATTTGTTAAAATTCAAACTCCCAGGCCCCACACTAAAGAGAGTCCTAATTCAACAGGTTTGGAGTGTGGCCCGGACACCCGAACGTTGGACATAGAGTCCAGGTGATTCTGACACAGCTGTGCTGTGGGTCATCCTTTGGAAACACTGCAGACCTTTGCCTGCAGTGAGTATATGTTGCCCTCCGGCAACAAAAGGGAATATTCTGTTCTCATTCATTTTTCCAAAGTGAGGTGTACAAACCCCAAGAGATTGGGCAAAACAACCCACTAAGGTAGGAATGGGATATTAAAATTATCTTTTTCCCTTAAAACCCTGCTTTATCAATGTTAAATACAAGATGGACGTGGGAGAGAGAGAATGAGAATCAGAAAATAGACACCAGTGATAGAGGAAGTCAGAGGGAAGATAATTAAGTGGTAAATGATTTAGCAGACCAGCAATGTCAAAACTTAAGCTAGCAGAGTGAACTTGCCCTGTACTGCCGAACCCCAGAAAGGCTCAGAAATTTGAGCCACCTGTTACCTCTAACAAGTGCAGCTGAAAACAAGTTGACTGTTTCTATAAAAAGCAGTTAAACTCCCAAACCCTTTCCCAACATCAAGCATTCAAGGCACCTAGATTTCTGCCATCCGAAGAGAAGACGGGAGATTTGTTCTGTAAGCTAAATCAGAGCTAACTTCAAAAGCTAAATCAGAGGAACTCTGGAATCAGCAGCACCAGGCCAGAGGGTGATGGTATCTTACTAAAAAGAGGGAAATTAAATTAAAACCTACATGTGGAAAGTGCAACTATTAGCCAGCCCCCTTCACCACTTGGCTATTAACTCTCAAGTTGGCAGATTCTGCGTGGTGAAACTAATCAGCCCTGAAGAAAAAAGCTACAGACAATTAGGGACCTTCCCCAACCTCCAAGATAAGGCCTGGCCTTTAAAGTGCTCCCTGATGAAATCCAACCTTCCCTTGCCACACCTGCGGTCAAGAGCCTTTCAATGAGCTTTTAGCTCTTCACTTTAAATATTGATGGAGGATTAACTCATCTTTAAGAAAAGCCTGCAACAGGAAAGAACAAAAACAAACACTCAAATGAATGAAATAAGCAAGTACTTAGAGAAAACAGACACAACCCAGGGAGCAGAAGTTAAAAAAAAAAAGTTCATTGGACTGGAAGGTAAAGATAAGGAAATCTCTCAGATAAAAAAAATCAGGAGTTCAAAAGATACAACAAATCAGAGTAGAAGAGTTCCATAAAATTAGAACAGAAAAAGTACAGAAAGTGAAAATTTGCCAAAAATTTTTCAAAAAGTGACTCACAAAAGAAACATGAGACCTGAGTCTCTAGTTTTAGTCTGAGTATCTAGTTTTAGTCTGAGTATCTAGCATATCTTAGAAAAACTTCTGAACTCTGAGAACAAAGAGATGATTTTAAATGTTTTCAGAGAAGAAACATTAAAGGCAGGTCATCTACTAAAGACAAGGTGTGGTACCCGACTTCTCAACAGCAACACTGGAGACCAGCAAGGAGCAATGGAACAATATCTCTAGTGTTTAGTGGAAGGAATCATTTCCCCAAATCTCAAAAAAAATTATCTCCCATGTTCTCTTTCTCAAAAAGCCACCGGAATGTGTGCAAGATAAAGTACACGAAGAAAGAGGCACACGTGGGAACAAAGAGAAAGAACAGAGGGGAGACAATCACCCCCCGGGCTGATGGGGAAGGAACATCACAGGAACAAACAGCTCAAACTGGAGGAGAGGGCAGGAGTCATTTTTCAGCTTTTTTCCCTTTATCACTTATTCCATTATCTTTCTCATTGTTCTCCTCCACCAATGAAATCCCATGCTATTAGTGATAGTACATATAAAATGATGCAGAAACAAATATTCCTATGTATATATGAAATTATCAACTGCTGAGAAAAAATAAGTATTTCTCATAAAAGAGATGCTATTCTGGATAACACAAAAATCCACACAGTTCACTACCACTCCTCTGACAAAGATTCTAAGAGATAAGAGGAAATCCACTACAATGCTAACCTTTAAAAGGTATGTATCTCAAACAGGTATTTTCCGCTTCCATTTACTTTACATCTTGTACCCACGAAGTTTTCTTCACACCCTTTTCAACCCACAGATAGATATGTTTAGCATACACCCAACAGTGATGGATGATTACTCAAACTATGACAACTAATTCTAAAACCACCTAATTCATGTTTCAAAGAATGGCCCGTAGTTCTGGTAGTCCAAAGTTTAGTGAATAAATATGTCCCTGTGGCCCTCATTTCAAACTTCTTACTTACTGAACCTCCTAAAGCAAATGGCTTTCTTCTTGATTTCACATTTATGACTGAAATTCGGTCATTTCCCCTCGGCTTCATCCTGAGCTCAGGGGAGGCCTTCATGCTTTAACTGCCTTCTCTCACCAACCGTCTTCAATAATTCCCTTCTCGTCCCACGGCAATAACCTTCCTTGTATTACAGTCCTCAACATTCTACTTCCTTCTTACATTACTCAGTTATATGAAACTTCTAAGTAACCTAATTACTGCTTAAGACTTTTAGTTCTCTAAAAATAGCTATTAGTCCCAATATTCCTAATGTGTTATCATAAAAAAGAAAACGATTTGTATTCCTCCTCTGAGTATCCCACCTTTTTGTACCTATTACTAATTTGGTATTAAATCTGTAAATAGAGCATTATCCTGTGACTATCAACAAAGCTTTCAAAATTTAAATTTTTATTTACCAAATAATTACCTAGCCTTACTTTTTTTCCCTCCAAAGGGTTCTATGACACCTAAGGCCGCCTCTCTTTTACCTCATTCTTAAATGATAACTGGACAAATGATAATTGGACAAATACAGTTATACTGACTCATTCCCTGAGTTTTATAAATTGTAAAATTTCTTTAAATTCTACAAACTGTAAGAAGAAAAAAATAAGCTGAAGAATTTCTTGATCATCCAGTTTTAAATAAATTGCTCTCTATAGCGAAAAAGCAAAATAGCAGTGACATTTTTATCTACACTCAACCTTTCATCATAGAACATGTCATCTGTGACTATTACCCCAGTTTTATCACCAAGGCCCAGAAGTACAGAGACTGACCTGAGGGGAGCTCAAGAGGTTATCTGCTCTGGCTTTCTACCTCCATGACTGACTGCGTTTGAACAATCCTAGAGATGGGTCCATCTCCTCTATTTTTCCAAAGCTCCGAGGAAGATGGTTACAACTTGCCTTAGCAATTTGCTCTGGTGTGTAACATCCCTTGTTTTACTTATAATCCAAACCTATAGATAAGAAGGAAATCAAACCTGGGTTCCCAGCTTCTCAGTAAATGCTTTTTTCCGGTTGTGGTTATAACATACCACAAAAATGAGGAAATGAGGAAAAAAGGTATTTAGTGACAAAAATTTCCAGCATCTAGTTAACTGTTCACCTGTTTCAAGCAATAATTATTTTAAAAAGAATTGGCTATAACAAAATGATTTATACCCATCTTGATTTATAATAAAGATTTCCCACTAGTAAGAAAAATAATTTATATCTATTAGATGTATACTTATGAGTACTGAATATAAGAATGATAAATATTTATTGGGAACTCTCTGAGTGCCAGGCATTGCTGTCTCTGAATGATACCACACTGAACACCAATTCTATGAGACAGGCATTATCGTTACGCCATTTTTTAGATGAAGAAATCGAGGCTCACGGAAAGTAAGTTATCCAAGCCTAATAGTGAAAGACGAAGCCAGGATTAAAGCCTAAACAGTTTCATTATATCTTAACCTGTAATAAATATTTAATACATAGTAGCATTATTATTAGGCTGCTTTAAGATTGGTTCAAAAATTCTTTATCTGTAAAAAAAGGTTTTTTTCATATTCTCATTAGTTCCCCCTTTTTTAATATAAACAATGATCTGAAAGATATAAGCACCTTCTAAAAACCATGCACTTATATAACAAGTAACACTTGAAAATTTGCTTTTTAAAGTGTGCCTGATCATTAAATGATTTGTCTCAGGCCTATCAGATTTGCTTTAAAATATATGGATATGTATGTATACTTTAACTGAATCTTAGTTATTTTGCACTTTACTAATTCTTTCAAGAAACAGGAGTGTTTCTAGGTCTTATTTATTTGCAGATTGGAGTTTTGAAGCTAGGTTAGATTGGCTTCAGTCTAAAAACTCTATGAAATCTTGTAATCAACTATGTTAGCCAACTGATTTCCTGAAATAGTGTTGCTTTATAAGATAATTTATGTTGTTATTACAATAGGTATACTTCTAAACATTTTATATAATATTTCAGTTTTTTACTCAACATTGATATTTAGAAGGAAAAAAACAGCACATTTCAAAAGCCATTACAACTTTGAAATGTCACTTACACTCCAATCTTTGGTACAGAATTACCTTTTTCATCGTCTCCCTTCCCACTGCCATCTCATGGCCATCGTGCCCTAGGCCGTTCTTAAAGAACAGAATTCGGACTGAGGTCTTCCCCGTAAGTTTCTTCATTCTGTTAGAAAGAACAGGCTTGGTTTTCCGTTTTTCGACTTCAGTAGGAAACATCAGCCCATTCATTGTCCAAGTTACTTTCTTCATTAACAACAGATGGTCTAGAAGAGAATTTTTTTAAAGTCAAGTCAATATTTGGCTTCAAAATTAAAACTGGACACATCATGCTTCCCCTCCCCCTGTTCCCAATATCACATACACTGGCCAGTCTCCATTCGGATGCTGGTTTTCTGAAATGCTACCACCAGCTTCCCACTCACCGTGACATAAGCTGTAGCAAGCTGTCTGCTCTGATAGCCCGCATAAATCATCATTTCTGAAGGGAACAGATGTTCAGGGTATGAAAGAGTGGTACCACAATTTAGTCCTAATTAAAATTCACCTTCGCGTGCCTCTACCCCTGATCAGACACTGGGCCGAGAGGGTCCAGTGAAAGGGTCCACGGCCCTTTGCTCACCACACAACAGCCGGGGTCCTGAACGTGTGTGTTTGTTAGGGTGGGAGAACAAACTTTTCTCTTTAATATAATTTATTATCCATGTTGCTTTAAAGAGGATCACCTCCAAATAGTAATCTTACACATAATTCTTCCCTTATGACTAGAACAAAGGTGCCTTTTAGGACATTTCTGGCGAGAGATTCAAACTAGTTCATTAAAAATTGAAAATTCGTTTTCAATAAACAGTTCACTTTGACCTGTACATTTTCAGAGATGGGTGCAGGAATTTCAGTTTCAAAACTCCCACCAGTGTTAATGGGAGAGCAACTGAATCCCCACGTATGACTTTGAAAACGTGAGGGGGAGAAAAGAAGGGTGGTATGTGGCAGGCTACGTTTCTGTCCGCATTCCTTTCTCTTCAAGGGGCTTCGCTTCATAAGTAAACGATTCACACCTGAGTTATTTATTTTACTTGTGTTTTCCATTTATTTTAGGTTATATTTCATTTTCACATAAACATAAAAATGCAATGATCACTCTCATCTGTTTTTATACATCCTAATGAGAGGAATAAAGTTTATGTGTATAAAACATTTATTTATATTATATAACTGAAAATAGCAGCATTTGCTTGTCCAAAATTTCCAAATCACACTTCTCTACTAGCACGTACCTTGAAAGCAGCATGGCCTCTGTGAACTGGAAGTAGTACTTTACAAAAAACCTACTAGTGCTGATATGAAATACAATGACATCACTGTAAACAATCTTCAAGTCTGAGAATGGCTACATTAAATATTTAAAAATAAAAACACTTGTCTTTCTGGACCTCTTTCTTGATTTCTCGGTGCCTTTCTCTCACACACATGCTCACACCAATGTACATGCACGCATGCCCTACAGGCAGAAATATGAGTAAAATTTGAAGAATAAATGAAATTAAACTATAGATACCCATAAGCCTTCAAGAAGACAAAACATTTTTTACAGATATTCATTGTTCTATCTTGTCATTTTGTAATCTAAAATTGGTAGGAACTAGGATTAGAATTATAAACTATAAGTTAATGAGTTTATACACACCCAAAAGAATTGAAAACAAGTACTTAACTAAATAACATGCATACGCACGTTCAAAACAACACTATTCACAATGGCCAAGGTAGAAACCAAATACCCACCAATGAACAAATGAATAAACAAGTTGAATGTAAAAATATGAAAATTTGTATACACATATAAGCAACGGAGTATTATTTAGCAGTAAAAGAACAGATACATGGTACAATGCAGATGAACCTCAAAACACGCTAAATCAAAGAAGGAAAACATAAAAGCTAATATACTAATTCTTTTTATATAAAATATTCAGAAGAGAATACAGACAGTTGGTTTCCAGAGGCTAGGAAAATGAGGGAATGAGAAGAAATTTAATGGGGAAGAGGTTTTATGCTGGAATGAGGGACATGTTTTGCACCTGCGTAGAGGTGGTGGCTGTACAACACTGTGAATGTACTAAATGCCAGTGAATTGTTTGCTTTAAACTGATTAAATTTTTATGTGTATTTCATAACAATATATAAAGGAGGAAGAGCAGAAGGAGGAGGGGAAAACTACTAGAGCCTCTGAAAATAAAATTTAAAAAGCTCTCACTGGGGAATAAAAGTTCACAAATTCTTGTGGTATGATAGAAGTTTACGATCTGAATGCCACCCAGAGGCTTGGAATAGTGAAAGGTCATAAACCTTAAAACTACATTTGAATCTCAGCTGTTATTTAGTGACCCTAGACGAGTGATCCCACCGTACATCTCTGAGTACCTACAACAGCTACAAAATGCCTAGTGAGTACCAGTCCACAACCTGATGAGACAGATATTTTATGTAAAGGACCTAACCCGTTGAAGTTACTCCATAAATATTCACTTTTTCTCCCATGTCCCTGGAATCCTACGTGGACTATGAAACACTAGAGTCCATCAATCATTACATTAGTCAGGGTCCATCCAGAAAAACAGTCCCCTAGGAGCACTTGAGCAGAAGGGGACTGACTACAGAGAATTGGTTATCGAGGTGATGGGAAAGACCCAGAAGCAACCAATGGACAGTGGGGCGACCCAACATTCGCAATAGCAGGAAACCAAGGCCAGAGGGAGGAGGTGGTACAGGGCCCAGATTTAGAGAATCTTGCCCAACAGGACTTTCTCTCCCTTTATTACTTGGAAAAGGGCCAGGATGGGAGTGAGGCCAGTGAAGAGCCCAAAATTCAAGGCAGTGCAAGTAGACGACCCTCAGAGTGAGCGTCTCCTTAGACTCTGTCCCATGGTGCTTCACTCTCTCACCCTAGTGCCAGCGTGGCCTTGACTATCTCTTTTATAGGTAAAACTCCTTAAATTCCATTAAAAATGATGCCTACTATTACCAAGATGCTGTTTTATACGATTATAGGTATTGACTCATGTAGTCCTTTAAACAATTTTACGAGGTAGGTAATATCATTATCCTCATTTAGAGGTGAGGACACAGATAACCTGCCCACAATCTTGCAGCTAGTTCACAGCAGCACTGGGCTGTGAACTCAGTTCTAGAAACTGTGTCCCTACTCACTGTGCTATTCTGTCTCACCATATATTTTCTGCCGTTATCTCAAATTCAATAAACCTAAAATTTCATATTTTCCCACACAAATTGATACACACTTCACATTTCTTATTTTTATCACTGTTATCCATTAGCTTAGAGAGGTCTTGATCCCTTAACTCCTGTTAACTTCTCTTCAGCCAATTGCTTATTCATTCAATGATACTTGTTGGGTGTCCACTCATCAATGTACCAGGGTGACAGCTGTGAACAGGACAGAAGAGCTTGTGCAGATCACAGCCTCTTGGGGTGAGGCAGACTGTGAAAGGTGCCTCCAACAGCTGACATTTGCGTAGAAAGGCCCCAGTGATGCGAAGTTAGTCCTATCAGCTCTGACTGGTGTGGCTCGGTTGGTGGAGCATTGTCTTGCAAGGTGAGAGGTTGCTGGTTCAATTCCCAGTCAGGGCACAGGCCTGGGTTGCAGGCCATGTTCCCACTTGGGGTGCATGCAAGAGGCAACCGATCGATGCTTCCCTCACACATTGATGTTTCTCTCTCTCTTTCTCCCTCCCTCCCTCCCTTCCCCTCTCCCTAAAAACAATATAAATAAAATCTTCAAAAAAACAAGAAAAGAAAAGTTAGCCGTCGTGAAAATCTGGGAAGATGATTTCAGGCAGAGTGAAAAATCAGGCACAAAATCTCTGAGGTGAGAGTGAGTTTGGCGTGTGTGAGAAGGAAAACATAAAGTCTGTGTGTAGACAGGGGCCAGATTGTGGAGGCCGGGATAAAGGTTTTGGGTTTTATTCTGGGAGGGATGAGAAGTGATCAGATGCTCCTCAGCAGGGTACTGTCTGAAGAACAGGCTACAGCACAGTCTAGACAACACTGGTGGTGTGCCCTTCATCCCTCATAGTCCTTTTTCTTTGGGCTAATACACCCAAACTCCAGATGCGATGATTCCCAGCCACCAAATGCCTCACAGCTTCATCCTTCTCTTGAGATCCAGCCTGAGCTGAAAGGAGCCAGCTGCCTCGCCAGGAAATGCCTGTGAGGTGATGAGTGCTTCCCTCCTACCTAGCGATGCAGCCCACAGCCAGCGACTGATGGACTGGGGGACACAGCAGCCAGTCTCCTTGCCTCCATGAGGGGCAGCTCTTCGTGGTGCGTTCCCCGCTCTGTGGGGTGTTTCCCCCTGTGGGCTGGAGCTAGATCTCATCTCAAGACTGGGCTTGGCCAAGCTTCTTCCTCTACTGTACACTGTTTCCCTCACTCGATTCCCAAGGGTTTCCCCTTACTAAGTCCCTTGCATAAAACTCCCCACCTCAGGTTCCGCTTCTAGGGAAGGTGATCCCAGACAGAGTTAAAGAAGGGAAACTGAACTCTCAGCTATTTGTTCTTCATGGTACTATTAAAAGTGTCGTCATTCCTTCCCACCCCATCTGGTCCCACTGGCCCATTTCTCTCTGGGCCTCCTACCATCCACAAGAACTTCCACTTGTACTTGACCCTCCTCCGTGACATCTGACGTTCTATACCCCAATTACAGCTGAACTGTCATTGCCTGAAAAGAAAGATACTGGAGCTAGCTTTTGAAGCTTTCCACTAGTCGGTCAGCCTGTCTGTCTGTGTCCGTCAGGGCCCATCTGAGCCCTATGTGCCAGACCACGTGCAAGGGATAAGGAAAACACAAAGCCCCTTTCCTCAAACTTATTTCCAACAGAAGAGTTTCCGAACAGCCCGCCACTGTCCAAACTTCCTGATTTTATCCCACCCTGGTGTAAAGCCAATCTGTTCATTATTCCCAGTTTATTTTTAACTTTACCTATTTAGACTCAAGGCCTTCTCAAAAATCCAGTTTAAGACCTTCCCTTATTGCTCCAGCCCGCAATGACCTTGAGAATTTACCACATGCCAGACACTGTGCTAGGTACTAAGGAAAGAGCATAAACCATCGGGAACTTTTATGTAAAGGTTGTGTAAGTATATATCCTATTTTTGCTTCCATACTTAAACCTGTAGAAGGCAAGAATCAAGCCTGCATTTTTTATTACTTTGCTCCAGGGTATAAACAAGTTCGCTACACGTAATACAGTTACTGGATGTAAACTCTTCCTGTGCATTCGAATGTTCAGTGGATAGCAATTTTATGTGCTTTCATAACATACCAATTGTGCAAAATTAACTTGATTGCTTGTGTGTATGTGCCTACCATCTTTATTCCCTACCTCTCCCCAGAATGAACTTAAATAGGATTGATCTACCACTAGGATTGTCAGTCATGGATGACTGACCACAATGGCACAGAATTTCTTCAAGAAAAGAAGAAAACTTGCCAAGGAAAACTTGTTGGCAAACGGAGGTCTAAAAGGAGTGATGTGGACTAGAATAAACTCAAAGTATAGTTAAGATAAATTTTTATTCATTCATCAAGACTTTATGTGGAAGTCACCTATCCGAGGAAGCTTTTTTCAGCTTGGACCCCTCCTTCCTGCTCTTGGTGAGGACGCCTACCGCCGAACGCACCCCGCTGTGCCGTCACTGTGTGCACACGTGGCTAAGCGTGCAATGAAACCGGCGTGTGATCCTGGTGCTCAGCGAGTGCTGAATGAGTAAATGAGTAACTCTACCTTCATTCCAATAAAACTTCGCTCTGATAAAAGGGACATATGCACAATTCCATCTAAAGATATTAACTCACTTAAAAATATGAGTCTAAAATAAATCAATTTCTAAAGCCTGAAATAGGTTTTCCAAAAGAACTCTAAATGGACCTAGTAAAACCACATAATAAAGTAAACCTTAAAACAAATTTGAAAATATTTACAACATAAATTATACACATAGTTTTTCAAAGATACTCCTACTTTGCAGATCTCGATATTGATAAACATGAAAAGACTACTGAAAATATATAAAACCTTTTATATAGGTAAAGATTTTAAGCCAACCTTTCAAGCAGCCTAATAAAATAATACTAATGATGACTACAGTGCATTAGTTAATATACTACATAGGCAGCATAGCCTAGTGGTAAAGAACATGAAATAGAACTTGAAGTGTACATGGAGTGGACAAAAGAGAGATCGTACCCCAGGAACAATGTAGGCAAAGTATATGGAATGTTGAGAGGAGAGTGAACCCAGAGTCATGTTGGGGTCCAGAATGAACCACCCAAAGAGACACCTCAGTGGTATACAGGTTACTTTGAACTAGGGGTGATGGTATACAGGTTACTCAGTGGTATACAGGTTACTTTTGAACCTATAAAACCTTCAGGTTCAAGAGAAGCATGTGTGCCCCTCCCACCCCCTTAACTATTGGGTTGGCCTAAAAGTTCAGTTTTTTTCTGAACAATGGCTCTAGCAGTACTTAGTTGTCTTTAACTTCATCCAAAACGATTTTGTTAGACTGTATTGTGACAGCTGTCATATCAGCAAGCATTAAAAAAGAAACTGCAGAATTGGTGAAATTTTTGCAGTCATTTCAATATTGAAGGTGGAAGAAGATATGCAATAATGTCAGCATATTATACTTTATTTCAGGTAAAATGCACCTGAAATGCAAGAAAAAATGATTTGTGCAGTATATGGAGAAGGTGCTGTGACTGACTGAATGTGTCAAAAGTGGTTTGTGAAGTTTCTTGGCACTATCGACATGTCAGCCAAGAAACCCTTTGCTGTGGGGCTGTCTTATGCATTGGAAGGTGTTGAGCAGCGCCCCGGCCTCTACCCACTAGAAGACGGTAGCAGGACCTAGTTGACATACTCAAAATATCCAAATCAATAAAGTTATTGGTGAAAATGAAAAATGTGTCTTTTATTTTATAGGGAAAAAAATACCAGAAGAATTTGACTAAAAGGCCTTGCTCATAATAAGAGATTATCAGTGATCACTTCTTTTGAATTACCCATAGAGCAGGGCAACCTTCTATTTACTAAGTGTCTGATGTCATCCTGCAGGGAGCCTCTGAAGTCCCCAAGGTGCACTACCTCATTCCTGGCTCAGGATGTCTCCTATGCCTCAATCCTGCTTTCTATCTCGGAACCTCTCGTGTAAGTGGGGTTTCTGAGCCCCTCATATGTGTGGGGTTCCCATGCCCACAATATTCAGTTTGATTTTCTCTTGTCAACCTGCCTCCTGTTGATTTAATTATTCAACCAGCCAAAAAGAACCAGAGGAGGGAAAGAGAAATTTCCCTCCTTCCCCACAGTGGCCAGAGATGGAGCAAGGAAGATGGGAAATAGGCAGATTAGAGCCTTACACACATTACTGAGAAGTCCCATATCACCCAAACAGGCCATTTTATCGTTTGTACAGGTGAGACTTTCAGAAAACCTCTTCCTTATGTTATGGCGAAATCCATTCCCTACTACAGCAACATGTCTCAAAGTGTGGGCCAGGGGACCCTATGAGAACCTGCGGGAGAACCAGGGAACCACCTTGAGCAACACCAGGTGATTATTCTGTACATCACAGCTCTAGGGACATACATCTTCATATAAAGAAATGTGATTGAGGGCAGACAATAAGGGTAAACATTATTACATCCAGAGGTGCAAAGAAAAACAGACTCTGATACTTCTCTGCCAACGCTGAGAACCTGAGGATGCTCAGCAAAGACCTGAGTAGGTTTCGGCTCTGGTGAGGAAGAGGATTAATCAATCTCAGAGGCTAGAAGGGGGTGGAATGTAGAAGAATCAAATGGTGTGAGGAGGCAGGCCGAGTATTAAAAAAGAAACTTAGTGTCATCTAAACCTACTTTGAACTTCTAGGAAAACATATTGGCCATAGCTAACAAATGCTTTCTACACCTCTGTCCTTAACTTTCTAGTCTCAACCCTGGTATCCCTTCCAGGGCTGAAACTCTCTGGGACCTTTGTAAGAATCAGAAAACAGCCTTCTGCCCACCCCACTGGTGGAATTAGCTCCACAGTCCTTCAGCTGCGCCCAATGGTGAGCAGTGTCCTGAGCCTTCCCAAAGGTCATGGGATCTCCTCTTCCTTCCTTTCAGCAATAGTTAATAAGCACCTACTACATGCAAAGTACTATAAGAAATACAAAGATTGAGGGGAGAGAATAGGCAGGAAGGAGCACTCCTGAGAGGATGTGGTGAGGCTGAAAATCTGAGATCTATAGGTTTGTGGGAGAATCGTTTACACCAGAGCTCCACTTCTGACCATTGTCTGGTCTCAGACAATCATTAGCATAACCATTAGCCTCTCGGCAATGTAATTATTCTTGGGCTGGCTCACTCTGGCCCCCTGCCAAATGGAAACATTCACAAATCTACATATGAATTTGGGGCAGGGGATTTTTAATATACTCCTTCTAAATGTCCACTCACTGTTTGCAGGCCAGCAGGCTGCTCTGACGAGGCCTATTCTCTCCCCTCTCACCAACTCCTGGGGATGGGGATGGCTTGCCAGGGTCCCTATTTCACTGGTTCTTCACTCATCCACTGAACATTTGCTGAGTGGCTATTAACTACCAGGCCCCGCACCGGAAAATGATCATGAATGAGGCAGCTGTGGTTTCTTTCCTAAGCAAACTTGGTCTGGAGGAAACAAGACACATTTATTTCACCAGCCATCACAAATCTGATTACAAAAAGGGACAGTGAGAATGCACTGAGTGAGTGCTCATCCTTACTTGTGGGCGGGAGCTTCCACAGAGTGGGACCAAATACGAATCTCACCAACAGGAGCCTTGGAGTTCCCTTTGGATAATTCTCAAATCTCTACCTCGTTGACAGTACTCTAAGCAAAGTCCCCGTCCTTATACACCCAACTGCCAAGGAAGGGGTCCTAGTCTCACCTCATCACCTCTTCCCCTCCCATAAATTTGCTGGTCACATCTAGTGGGTTCCAGAGCAATAAGGACAAGATCTATCCCAGTTTTTCTCTTAGGTATGTCTCTCTAGAAAGTTGAGAGCCCACTGGGTGAGGGATTGGAGGGCTACAAGCTAGTGAAGTTGTAAGGCTTTAAAAAGCTTGGAAAATATTTCCCCAAAGGGTGGTATCCCAGCGGCTCAGGGACTGCCAAGTCATTCATACACTTATTCTCCTGCAGCACTCAGAGAAGGTTATGCTCCAACCATAGTTTACACTTTATTTTGGAAAAATCCACACCCTATTTTATTTTCATGAATTTGTTTATAACCAAATCATGGAAAGGGAAAGCACTTTTAAACTTGCTTCTGTGTTAAAAGGTCTATTAAAATATCATTACATTTCCTTAATCTACTTCAAACAAACAAACAAACAATGCCTCTCATAAGATTAAATAAAACTGGGCGCTTCCTATTTTGCACATATCAGGCAAAAAAAGAATATTGCCTTCTTCTGTCACCACAATAAAAACAGCAAACTTGCAACTCCAAATCTGTGAGCTTATTAAAAATCTTATTTTTAAAGATGCGTTCCTTGTAGTTGGGTAACACACCTGAAAACACACTAACGCTGACTGTCAGGTAGGCACAGATAATGACACTGAACATGAACAAGCACACCGTTTCATGGGGCAAGATGAACTTCTAAAATATAAATGCTCTGACAGTAAGAAAACATACTGCTCTATTCAATTACATCATCTGCTTAAAATACAATTGCTTCTGTGTTTGGTAAACAGATTAAATCCAGGTCACATTCCTGAGTTCAACTGAGTTGCTAGTCACTCCTTTCTCTGTAAATGCTTGTGTTCTCTGTTTCTGCATGTTCTTAGGTGTCATCGTTTATTGCTATAGGCGTGATGGCTATATTTAACTAATAATGACAGTGGTTGTCATTAGATTTTAACTCAGTAACACTAGTCTGACATATCATTTGAAGTATGTCTTCAATTTAAATTTGATTAAAATTACAAACGTCCCATCTATTGTGCCAATCAAAGTGTTGTCATCCTTCTCCTGAACTTTTCTATGAACTTTCTTTTAAATAAGTTATGGCAGCTTGAAGTTAAGGCTAGCCTTGGGTCATAAACATATTTTAAAATATAACTCTTGGAGTAGAACAGAGCAAGGCCATTTGGGGCTCCTTTATAAAAGAACTTGATTTTGACTAACACCCCAGAAAAAACTCTCAAGGCAAAAAGCACAAGGCAGTGACAGTTCAAAGGCTCAAATTCGGATTTTCATACCATGCTGGACACACAAGTGCTTGGCAGGCCTTTTAACTGGGCTGTATGGATTTTTAAGATCTCAGATGTACCAAATACCTTTGGTAGTAAAATCGGGCACTTGTGACAACCTGTATGAAAATACGGTGCAAATGCAATGTTGTAGGCACCCATTATATATAGGAGGCTTTTACATACATCACCTTATTTACTCCTTACAATTATGCAATGAAGTATATAGAACTAGGCTCAGTCTATGGATGAGGAAACTGAGGCTTAGAGAGGTTACATCGAATTGCCCACCTTTACACTGTCGTCTGCTTTCTTGACAGAGATGAAGAAAGTAGAGACAAATGCTTTCTGTTGCTGTTTTCCTGAATGCCACTAGCTACCCTGGGGAGGCAGGAATGAACACAAAATTCTGATGAATAACCCTGGGATCTTAATAGCATTTGGAATCTTAGTTATGTTTATAAAATGCTATTGCCAGTATTCTCTTTAGACTAGGGATTTATAGACATATAATTTTCAAATAATTTATATTATGTAGAAAAACAAGACAATATCCAATAACTCTTTAATTGCCTCTATTTTATAGGTAAGGGCATTAAAGCACAGCTTAATCTGCCCAAGGTCACATGAGACACTAGAATCTTACAAAATCATCTGACTTCAAGTCTAGTAGTGTTCTTTTCACTACATAATACTGCACTTTTCATCTCTTCTAAGAGATGTCTGCAAACTTCAAAAACAACTGGTTTGCAAGGCAAAACCCTCTGAAATAGTTGCTGTAAAATATCGAAGCGAATTCTCAGGTAAAGTAATAAGCAGGGTAAACAGACAACGGCCTGAAAGATCTGACTTAAAGATCACTGCAAATGCCTGCATCATTTTTAAAGTTGCCTCCTTGTTTCCATGACACTATGGATTCTTATGAGAGCATCCTTTTCATCCTTTATAACAACTACTACTGTCAATAAGTATCTTACTTAGCTCTCTATTCACTTACCCTCTAGTGCTCCTTCCCTCTCACTAGAGCTAAACTCCGAGGGACCTTTGTCTTGTTCATACCATTTCCTGAAGGCTTATTTTAGCGCAATGCCTGGCACCTTGCAGGGACTCAACAGATATTTGTTGAGGGAATGATTGAATATAAATGATCTCTTTTTAATTATTTTAATTAACTTTGACAGGAAGGTATAATTTTTTACCTCTCACATACTCTTTCAGTCAGGGAGATATTCTGTCTACTCTCACCCATGCAGCAAACAATTCAAGTAGTAAAAACAATATTTATATTTCTTCAAAGTTAATATCCTAGTGAAAATTAAAATTTACCAGATTTCACAAATAGAGGACAGACAATGGGAGGACTGACTGTGGGAGTGGGGGAGCTGGGGGAAGGGGGGGCAACGGGGAAAAAGGTGGGATGACTGTAACTGAACAATAAAAAAATACATCAAAAAGTAAAATTTATCAGATTTCTTTGCAGCTGTGACAAAAAGACCTTACCCAAAATTCTTAGGTCAGATGTGATTCTATGAATAAAACTTTTTGGATTTCAAAAAGTTCATATGGGAAATACACACACACACACACACACACACACACACACACACAGATCTCCATATCCTAATGGTGCATATATCATATATTATGTAATATATGCCCAGCAAAGCTCAGGTAGCAGCCTATATTCAAACATGTGAATATGTTAAAAATTTAGATATTTCTCAATGATCTCATATTTTGCCAATATAAGAAGATGCTGCTACATATATGTTCAAGACTTTCCTATTAACTAAGGACATTTTTTGGAGGGGGGTGGTCTACCTCTTACAATTATCTTTAAATCCACATCTATTTCAGTACGGATACTCTGTACACTTATTATGAGGTTTAAAATTTTTGGAATCTGGAAATACAAAAATATATGCCTATAGTTTTACCCTCATTTGTAGAAATAAAAGAAGCCATGTGCTATCTCAGAAGAAAGTGCCTTCTCTACATAATGCCGTTTTCCTGCTTTTGAGTATATGCAGCTAAGTAGGAGACAAAATAGACTGACAAATCATCTCGCCTTGTACACATACTATTCAAACAAGAAGATCACAGGGAGTTTGGGAAAGCCCACTAAGCACCCGCTGTCTCTGCCCGAGTTAAGTAGCCGTCATGTTATAGGTGCGCACCAAGAAGCCCAGGATCAGCTCAAACAGAATGAAAGCAGCCTCTGGTACCAGCAGCACTGTAGCACTGTCTTAAGATCCAGTGGCAAGAATAGCAGGGTGCAATGTGATGTGGATAGTGGGCACCTCTGGAAACTCATGCTTTTAACACAACCACTTAAAAATCAACAAATTCAGGAGATGTACAATAGAAGAGTATATAATATACAAAGCCAGGTTCATTAAACTAATGCATTTAAAAAAACAAAATATGACAGAACATTTCATTATTGATGGAGACACGGGAAGAAGTGTTATGCTGCTATTTATGATGCATCTTGTGTGTCACGGAATTGAAATATTTCCAAATCATCAATAATTAAAATGATGAGAATCCATCATTTCACTGACACTTACTTCTACATGAAAAGATGGCCTATTTTAAATGTGCTCACACATATTCCTGTCAATCACAAGCTGTCACAGCAAATTATTTCATTTTGTAGATCACATGACAGCGAAAATCTCTAGGGTTAAATTTAGATCTTAGGTGTAATACCAAGAACTCTTTTCATGGACTGTTTTCAGTGACTACATCTTCACAATACAGTGTAAAAAACATGTACAATCTGATTCATAATACTCAGTTACACTTCTGGTTAGCAAACCTCAGGACTTAAGTGATTCACTGTACATGGTAACTCTAAAAGCCAAATAGTAGAATAGGTCAGAGAGGAAAAGATTAGACCTCATGAATTAGGTCCAAACAGGTTTTCCCTCGCATCTTCTTTAAAGGCATTTTAGCAACTGCAGGGCATGAACCATTTCCTGACACCCAGCAGTTGTAACGGAGCTGAACTCTTATAAACCCCATGAATCTAACGCAAGAATTTTCACTGTGCCACCATTAAGCAGAAGATTTAAGAAACTGAATACCTGAACTGTGTGCCCATAAATCTGAAAACTTTTAAATGACTTTTCAAACAATTCATTAACTACATCTTCACAATTCCAGCAGCATCATTAATAAATTTTAGAATCTCCAAACGTCAGAATTATAAGACCTATGAAGACAGCTGATTATCATCAACAGTCTTTGTAAAAATATTTCTATTTTCCCCCATACGCTATTAATCTTTCTACTTAAGTATTCAACTCTTAAATGCAAGAATTATTCTAATATTGCATTTTAACAGGGAATGCTTCATGTCAGCTTTGACCTTGGCCTGACCCCTATAGAAACGCTTTGTGTTTTGAGGTATGTGATGAATAGCTCTCTGGCTTCCCAGTAGATCCGGTGCCACTGGCTGTCCGCAGGGATGCCCAAAAAGGGCAGTGAAGTGGTTTAGAAAAACAGAGATAGTCTCTAAGTTAGTGAATTAAATATTACAGCTAGACAAAAGAAGAAAATCAGAGATCTTCTGCACGTATATTTCTACCTTAGCAAATCTGGACGTACTTTAAGTAAGGCAATGTCATTATCTACAGCGCTTTCCCAGAGACTAAGAAGACAATGAAGTATGGCTACATAAGAGCCAGAACATACACAGGTTTGTGTGGCCTTGCTGGGCCGGAAAGGAAGTCAACGTTCCTTTGGAGGACACGTCTAATTCACAGTGTTGAACAGGGTTCGCGGTTTGAAGGATTTATACCTTACTGACCCAGGTTATGTTCTCTCAAGACCAGGGCTTCTCTCCCTACACCAGGACTACACGTATAGTAGGTCCTTAATAAATATTTATTGGCCTACATTTAGATTAGAGTGCATTACATTGCATTTTAAATCAGAAATGAAAGAATAATGATACAAAAGAAATCAGACTATCAGCCCTATTTTTCACCTGTGTCTGTTCTATCCCAGAACCTGGCACACACTGGGCTCTCAATGAATGTTTGCCGAATGAATGAAAATCAGTATATTGAAATAATGATCACTTACTAAATACAAATACCAGTTGGTTAATTGTATACAAAATAGGCATGCTCATTTAGAAACATAAAACAGTAACACCAAATTCTGCCAACTCTTTTACCCCTATCTGACTTTAGAATGTTCAGTTTTCTAACTTCTGGGAATGCTTCCTTACCCTAAATTAATCTACCAACTTCAAAGTCATTTATGCATGTTTTATTTTTATGGTACATTGAGGACAACAAGTTGGCAAGTTATTGATTTATTTTTAAGACACATGCAGGAAGGGTAATTTTAACTTGATTTGAAAAAGTGTATGGGACATATATATGAAATAGGTATATATATTTATATATATGCATAACATACACACATATATTATGAAATCTCCCCACATCCCTCTCAAGTTCTCTATATCGTTATATGTGCACATTTCCATACACATATACACATATGCATAGTGTTTATTTACATTTATATTCTCAATGCTCTGAAAGAAACCCAACACCAGCCTTCAGGCTTATCTATGAGCTTAACTTAGATGAGTGGCTTTTCCTCACTATACTCATCCCTAAGACTTTTGAACAGACATGTGATACGCTAGTCTGTGTCCAAGCTCACCTACAATTTCTTTTCTCCAAAGACAAGGCACATCTGCCACCTGCTCTACTCCGTGTCCCAGCAACAACTGTCGAGCAGCATAAAGATTGATTATCAGTCAAAAACCATTGCACAACACCAGATTTTGGTGGGTTAAGCTTGCTGATCCAGCAAGAGATGGTGTGAAATTTTCAGGAGTGTGTGCCAACATTTTGGTGCTAAAAGAACAGCAGTGCATGTCACAGTGAAACACAGCCAAAGATATGCAGACAAAGCAGAGAAGTTTTTGTTCTGGACTTGGCTTTCAAAGGATAAAAGACGAAAACAAAAAACAGGAGGAAATGAGTGTGTACATTTAAAAATCATCCACCAAGCTTAGTCCTGTGTATAACAATGCTATTTTAGGCACGCACATCCAGGAAGTCTTCTAAGCTTAGCTGTCAACAATTTTTATATATCTCGTTCACAGTATCATTATCATATGAAAGGCAAGTTATTTCTTATTAATGAAAAGTAGCAACATTCTTAAGAAAGCACTCATTATATACATATCTGAATATATGGAGCACTCTACCCACAAAAACTCATGCTTATGTACAAGTAGATGATTAGTGAATCAAAAAATAAATGCAGCCATATCTAAAGTTAAAGCAAAAGCTGAAAATTATATGGGTCTATTTTATCATATAGGTAATTTTTACTGAGTATTGTAGCAACAAGTTTCTTTACAAAGACCAAATTACCTCGAACTTTCTATTTATAGAAAATCAATAATTCAATAAATTATTGATTTCCTGATGATCAAACATTATAAAAGAAAAATCTTAGTATTATTTTATGTAATAACATTAGTAAAGAATTTTCATCACCTCAACTGCAATGAATTCCAGAATTACTTTTCTTCTCCTTATGCAATTACTGCCTAGACTTGCCTTTGGTTCACCAGCTTTATAGCACTTGCAGAAAAAAATTACTTGTAAAAAGGTATAAAGAGCATAAGGGAGTACAGCCATTAGATACATTAAATTTATATGCCAAACTTGTTTCATTTAAATGTAATTACCATATACAGGGCTTGATAACAGACTCTGAATATGACATGCTTGGAAGAATATTCTTAGTGTACTTTCATTTATCTCTTAAAATGTATTCTTTACCATTAAAGGAAAAAATGTGTTTTTTTTATTTTAGAGATCTCTACATTTTAAAATGTTAGAAACAGTGCACTTTAAAACAAACCTTACCTGCAAATGTGTTTAAAAACTATATATTTTTATGTTTCTATTTCATATATAATTCACATTATTAAAATTTCTGTTACATATATATATTTCAAGGTACAAAAGTCAAGCTGAAGCATTTACCTTATGAAAAATTTTGTTAGGAAAATTACATGTATATCAGAATTATGTGTTCATTACTGGCCACATTTTCATAATTATGTTCATGCCATCTGAAAAATGACCAAGAGAGTAGTAAATGATACTTGAAACTTTGAACTGTTTTCTAAGAGAATAAATCTAATGAATTATGTCTGTTGGGTGTCACAGAAACTAAACAGTAAATTCAATAATCTGATTTAATTTATTATATTTTCACCATTTAACCTCCTGCAGGCTCCCTAATGTCTATTCAGATCTATATTAAATTAAGCACCAATGCTAATGAAGGGCAATAAACGTGGCTGTCAGTGGATTTTTCTTTCATTAACCACATTATCCTCTTACTGAGCTGTAAATGCGTAAACATTAGTTTTGTTAAACCATGCAAAAAAGACAGGATGGAAATCATTTTTTAATTGCATCCCTCAAGCAATTCACTGTATGTGGGGGTGGGAATTTCTTTTTCTTTTTTACCTTTAATTTTTTTTGAACGGATCTAAAAAGGGCTCTCCCACAGAAACATAAACATCGGCTTCATGGGGTATATCCTCAGGTTTGAGGGCTTCAGTGCCGTCTGCCAGGAACACTCGTCGCGCGGCCTTGTTCAGGCGCAGCTTCTCCGTGCACCCCTCCAGCAACTGAAGACAGCAAGAGGTAAGAGAAAGTGATTAACAGCGAGGAAAGGAACGCATTTCCATTAAACAAAAGGTGCTAACAATCAAAACTGAAATTTGAGTCAACCTCCAGATTTCACTGCAATAACTTCACCAATACAGTTAGTTTCTAGTAATTGAAAATAGACAAAGAAAAGGTAAATTGTAGCACCGAGAATATCTAATGATTGCCTAATTTTAGTCCTTAAATGTTCTGTCAGTTAAATGTTCTTATAACTCTACAAGATATAAAGCCAT
Organism: Sturnira hondurensis; assembly: GCF_014824575.4. Lineage (NCBI taxonomy): Eukaryota > Metazoa > Chordata > Mammalia > Chiroptera > Phyllostomidae > Sturnira > Sturnira hondurensis. The sequence goes on from NW_028075269.1 coordinate 8,865,999, forward strand.
TGCACTTGTTTCACTAAATATACTATTTATATATTGATGAAAAGAGAATAAAATGTCTGTGAGTTCTACGTATACATAAGCAATTTACATATTCAGATTGCTCAGAAAAAAGTTTAACACAATGAATGTCATTTTCCTCATCTTTTGTATTCTAAAGAGAGTAAAGGAAGAAATGAAGCACTGAAAACTCCTGAACACTAGTTACCAAGGAGATGGTTGGTGCAGTGACTTTGGCAAACACTGTTCTAGATCCATTTCTGTAGGCCGTTACTCCAATCGCTCGGGGTGGAGGTTTCTGCCTCTGAGACAGTTTACCCCAATTCTGAGCCGACTGAAATTTTGAAGAAGAGAACTCTGCAACTCTGAAGAGAAAAAAAAAGTAGAAATTGGTGCATGTTACCTAGTAAAAACATTCCAAAAGATATTATCCTGGATATTTTTTACAGCTATACGCCCAAATGATTATTTGTAAGTCTTCTTCAAAAAGAAGAAGACTTCTTTTACAACTGCATATAACTACTTAAGTATTTGAAAACATTTAACATAGGATAAGTCTGCCAAAACTGTTCATGTAAAACACACACATCAGAATAAGTCCTTTTAATTATTTTACTTATAAAGCATCACAACACTCATTTTTAAAAATTGCAGTTATAAATTCTGATAGAAAGCAAAAAAATAATAATATGGTCTTAACATTATAAAATAGTAAGTGAAGAAATATTCTCTTAAGTTTTCATGTTTATCAAAGTTCTTTGGTTTCTTTCAAAAGATTTCAAATTCAAATAGATTATAACTAAATTTTTTATTCCAAAGTTAATTGTAATTGCTTTCATTTCAAAGTGTTTGGAGGCAGTAAAAGAAGATTTCTAAGTTTTTTCTTCAGTCAAAACCAGTGTCAATCCTTATAATTTTCTCAGCAAAAGTACATGTCAATGACTACCATGTAAAATTTCTTACTTCAGAGTTCTCAAACTAACCCTGTTATTTCTTCATGTCACAGAAGGCAAAGTAAACATTTTAAAATAAAAACTTGAAGGAAATTAATATCACAAAACACTCACCTATTTAAATATATGAAAATAATGGGAGAATCAGTTTCTTGGTTTGATTTTTATTTTACAAACATTTTATTCTATCCACAATCTCTTAGGTTAAAAGTGTATGACAAAAAGGTCTATGATAACAACGTTGATGTGAAAATACAAAAAACTGTTTTACAATTATTTCATTGCAATTTAATTTTATTTTAAAATAATGGTCACATATCAAAAGTATACATTTCTATTTTTAAACAAATAAATATCTGGTAAGCAAAGATATTTCATGTCCTAGACTGACTTCCACTCCAAATATTTTTTTCAGAGTTTCATATTATCTGAGTTAAAGTATACTTCATGTTTTCCACAAACGTAATCAACAACAATCTACTCTTATGCTCTCAAAGAAAAAAAATAAACAAAACAAAACAGAAACAAAACTCTAGAGACAGAGATGTGTTACATTTTAATGTCTGAAACAGTCAACTGAATCGTTCCACATTCTGGTCAAAGGAAACGCCTTCAACAGTTGGTTGAAAAGAACAGAGGACAGCTTTGATTACCTCAGTTGACCTGCTGGAGCCCTGGCAGGTCTGCTTCTCTTGGAGGCTGATATAGAGCAAGAATTGTTTTGACTGTTTGATTTGTAGCTCTCTGGGTCTGATATTTCATCATGGCTGTGATCTGATGCTTTTTGATGTGCGGGGCAATCTTGAAGTCCTGACCCTTCTGATATTGCTGCTGAAAGCAAAAGTCTGTTGGGGCCAAACTGAGGCTGCAAATAATCTTCGGTAGTTTTAATTACTGCTTTTGCCTGGGATGACATTAACTCCCTGGAAGAAACAATCCATGGAAGAATACAGTGAATTGATTTGTAATCAGTTATTACGAGTACCACATGACAATTAGTTTTGTTCTATGTGCTAGACAAAATACCAAACCTTTAGCCATTATTTTGTTTAATTTTTACAATATCCCTGGAAAGTAGGTACTATTGTTACCCCCACTTTCCAGATTTAAGACACTGTGGCTCAGAGAGGCTAACTAACTTGCCCAAGTACAGGGAGAAACTGAACGCAAGTTTGTCCCAAGATAAAACCAACATTCATAACCACTCAACTTAATTACTACTTAAAGAAGAAAGCTGGGTAACCCCTGACACAATCTAAGTAAAAATTTTAAATTCTTCGATTGATTTATTAAACACTAGCACTCTGCTAAGTATTAGAAAATATAAAACTTAAAGAGATGTGGCTCCTACCCTGGAGAAGCTTACAATCAATCCTTAATAAAGAGAGAATATATGTTAAATTAACTGCTTAGGATTATGGGTGTGAATTAATTTTAAATGCAAAAGAGAATGCCTTGAAGGCAAATCTATGTCGGTGGAATAAAGGCGGTGAAGGTGTCAATCAGCTGACGAGCCCGCCCTGGTTTCTTCAGGACTATCCTGGTTTGGGCACTGAAAGTCACACATCCTGAGTGTTTCGGGTGACACGGGCTATTACCAGGACCCACAGAAAGCTAAGAAAATGAGGCCACTCCAGGAAGGCACAAAGAGAATCAGAAATCCATTCTCCGCTTTCCAAGACACACTAGTCACGTAAGAACAACTCGGGTAAACTGCCAGTTTTGGACTCAGCAACTCCATCTTCCCTGTGTTCCTCTTCCTGTACATCATCACCTAACCTACCTCTGTCCACCTCCTCGGGGAATCTGCTACCCTCCTCATGCGTCTCCCCACTTCTATTCCACATCGCTTTCTGCAGACTCTCCCGGCATGACTCACATTCGATTCCCCCGAAAGTTCAATTTCATCAACAGCCACCAAAGGGCATTCATACTGGGTAGAACTCTCAGGCTAGGTGACCTCAGGAATCACTGGCAAGACTGTGGATGGCAAACGAACCATCTCTCACCAAAAAATCTATGGATAGGCCCACAGGACAACACGGTACAGAGGAGCTGCAGTCAGGTGGGCTCTCGGATGCCTCCCAAGTAGGAGAACATAATCGGCAGGCTCGCATGGCCTCCTGCTACTCTGAGATAAGCAGAAACGCTGTGCATTGATTGATTGAAATGCTCACTAAAATACCTCACACGATTTAACTTACTACCAAATGCTTTTAAATTTAACAACTACTCAAAGGCTATTCTGATTATTTTAATACAAATCCTTCACTTCTAATCATAAATAGAAGAATGTAATATTGCAATTGTTAGCCCAGTCCTGACCCTTGTGGCCCAATAGCTTGTTGATGGTGTTGGCCCAACGGGATGTGTGTTGTAAGGTAGGATTGTCCTTTAGCCCCCAGCATGATAATCCCATTGTTCTAACACAGAACTTTATCCCCCTCAAAATCCTTCCAATTTTTTTCTCAGTCCCTAACCATCACAAGAACAACGAGGTCCCAGGGAAGGTGCTGCCTTGCGGTGTCCCCAAACATCCCTGTGCCTAGGATGCCGTTACCGCCTAGAGCAGGGGTGGGGAGGAGAAACACCTCTCTACCCCTACCCTCCACTGTGCATTGCACCCTGACGTTGTAAGCAGAGTCCCAGAGACTTCCTTCAATAGTTCCATAAGCTTTTGGCCCTTATTTGCTCAATTATATGTATTCCAACCCAGTCCAGAGGCCAGACAGGGGATAAATAGTATCAATAATAAAAATAGTAACAATAGTAACAATAATAAAAGCTAATACTTACAGGGCACGTGCTATGACAATCACTGTTTTAAGCATGTATAGCTTCGCGTAACCCTCAAACAGCCCTATATTATTTCCCCCTTTTACATATAAATAAACTGAGGGCTTAAGGAATTTGCCAAAGGTCACAGAGCAGGCAGGTGTCAGAGACATGACTCGAATCCAGATCGTTTGGCTACACAATCTCTGCCCTTTACCATAATCCTATAGTATTACGCTCATTTACACTAACACATCCTTACTTTCCATTAGTTAGAAAATTGAAGTTCCTTTTCAAAAGAGTTCAGGAAAAAGGAGAGCTACAAGAAGGGGCACTGAAATTTAGAATATGGCAGGGCAACAGGGAGGTGGGCAAAGGAGGTCCATGTCCTATAGCAGCAGCAGACCGGTAGCGCTCTTCAGTTTGTATATGAGGTCTGTCCAGAAGGTACCCAGCCATGGAATAAAAAAAAAAAAACAGCGACATTTACTGAAGAAGATACAAGCATTGTGCATAGGACAATGATGCCTCAGGCCACTTCAAAGTAGGCACCTTGGGACCCCACACAGTTCTCCCAATCACCATCCGCTGCCCTGTCATATTTTCCGGAATCTCATCAGTGGTGTGAAATCTCTTCCCTTTCAAAGGTGATTTTAGTTTTTGAAAAGCCAGAAGTTGCAGGGCACCAAACCTGGGCTGCAGGGTGGCTGAGTCACCTGGGTGATTTGATGTTTCACCAAAACACTCTGCAAGAGAGGTGATACATGAGTAGGTGTGTCGTCCTGATGAGGCTACCCATCACCAGCTGCCCATAACTTTGGCCTTCTGAATCATCTGAATAGTTTCTGCAGAGGAATGTTCAAGCTTAATGCAAAATCTGATGCAGATTCATTCCTCTACTCACTTAGTCCCTTTGAATACGGCGGCCACACAGTACACATGCTCACTTAGCTACACCTACCACTCCCACTGACTAGTACAGTGAAGTCATCATTGTTCACCCATGCACGTTCCAGTCCACTCTCCTTGGCTGCCAGGTTACATCAATGTCCCGTAAACCGCTCTCATTACATTAACAATAGCTGGACTTTTCCCAAACAGCCTTGTAGCTATAATCTCTTGATTGTACTTAAGTAACCATAACTGTAGTATCCTCATTTTTTTCTCATTTCTCCCCACTTTTTTCTTTAAAACATCCTTTTTTCTCTGTGCAAAAATCTCTTAGAAATCCCATTTCGTCTGTCAGATTTTTTAAAGTGAACTGCCTCTACCTCCAGATTTGTATATAACTTCAAAGTTATCTTCTTCCCAAAGACAGTTTTGGCTTTTGGAGAATTTGGCTTGTTTACATGTATATATTCACATAGTAATCTCCTTCATTAAGACTCTCTTTGTCTTTTAATTGAGAATTTAGCTTGTTTACATTGAATATATACTCACAGAGTTATCTCACCAAGACAGTCTTTGTCACTTAATTGAAAACTTAGCTTATAATCTGATTTGTTTTCAATTTTTCCTATCTGCTCTATGTTCCTTTATTTTTTTACCTTTGCCCTTTATCTTTATTTTATTTTATCTTTCCTGTGCTTCTTATAAATTATTAGTTATATAATTTTTGTATTATAATTTATTTTAAAATCTACATTTTGGCCCTGGCTGGTGTAGCTCAGTGAATTAATTGAGTGCGGGCCTGCGAACTGAACAACTGCAGTCAGGGCACATGTCTGGGTTGCAGGCCAGTTCCAGCATGGGATGCACGAGAAGCAACCATACGTTGACATTTCTCTCCCTCTCTCCTTCCCTTCTCCTCTAAAGATAAATAAGTAAAATCTTTAAAAAACTTTTTAAAAATCGACATTTTCTTATAGCTGTCTTTGATAAGATTTGAAAAATCGTATGATAGTATTCTTGAACTCCATTTTTCCAAGCTGATACTACATTTAGTTTAGTTCTATGGTTACTTTTATTTATTGGCTGATCTGAAGTCTCCATGGATGGGTGTAGGAATTCCATGTGAATTCCTAAAATCAATTGTTTTAGGAAATGGTCCTTCATCCAAAAAATGTATAACCTCACATTGTCCTCACTTACTGATGAGGCTTTCTACCACATCCAGCTACTTGAGCTAATTTTATAAAACATATTCTATTTTTAACAGTCCATGTCAATCTTACTATTTTCTCCTGGAAGTCTGCTATGTCTCTACTGTAAATCTTTCATTATATCTATAAATAATTCACATATACACAGACTTCAAGTGGTTCCTTCTTCAGTAAGATTTCTATGCTACCCATGTACATAGGAATGTACTTCTGTCCTGTGCACTGACATCTGCCCTGGTAGATTGGATAGCTGGAATCATTATATCTCATTAATCACTTCCTGCCATAAAAATGCTAGACCTAAATTTCTTTAAAATATCTCAATTCATCACTGTTTTATTACTTTTACCACTGGTATAAAAGCATTTTTTCAGCTTGAAAACTAAGTCGCTATATTAGGTTGACACAAGGATATCAATCATATTACTTCAAAAATACTCCTTTTTTAGATTTTTATTTATTTATTTTTAGAGAGAGGCGAAAGGAATGAGAAAGAGAGGGAGAGAAACATCGATTAATTGCCTCTTGCATGCCTCCGACTGGGGACCTGGCCCACTACCTAGGCATGTGCCCCAACTGGGAATAAATAACCAGCCACCTTTTGTCCCACTGGCCAGCACTCAATACACTGAGCCACACCAGCCAGGGCAAAAAAAAATTATCTTTTAAAAGAATATCTATGTATCTAATCTATCAAACATCTGTCTTAGTTTTCTATTGCTGTGCAATGAATTACCACAGACTTAGTGGCTTAAAACAGCACCTGTTTATTACTGCACAGTTTTCACGTGTCCAAAGTCTGGGCAACGCTCAGCTGGATCCTCTGCTCGGAATCGCAAAATAACAAAATCAAGCTGCCGGCTGGGGTTATGGTCTCATCTGATGCTCAGGGCCTTCTTCCAGGCTCATTCGGGGTTTGCCAGACATTACTTCCTTGTAGCTACAGAACTCACAGTGACAATCATCTCTGAGGCCAGCACAAACTCATTCACCTCTCCGACTTTTCTGACTCTCACCTCCAAACGCTCACTGAACAGGTGATCTGATTAGGTCAGGTCCAGAAAGAATAACCTCCCATTTGATTAACTAAAAAACAACTGATTATGCACCATAACTACATCTGCAAAAATCTCCTTTGCCATTTTATGTAACCTGAGTGTATCATGGGAGTGGCATCCCATCATACTCGCCCACCCCCGAAGAGGGGGTTATTCCAGGCATACATACAGGGGGTGGGAAACTTGAGAACCATATTAAACTTCTGCCTGCTACACTAGCAATATAATCACTTAGGTTTTATTATTTATTTTTCATACCAAATTTAGATCCAGATATTTTATTTTCCAGAAAATTCTAATGTAATTACCTAAGATTATAATTTTACATCCAAGATATACCTATATAATACACACATACACAAACATATATAATACAGATATACACAAACACACACCTACAGAGAGAGAAAGAGAAGCACTGATTTGTTGTTCCACTTACTCATGCATCCATTGCTGGATATTTGCATGTGTCCTGACCAGAGATCGAACCCGCAACCTTAGTGTACTGGAACAATGCTCTAAGCAACTGAGCTATCTGGTCAGGGCCTCACTCAAGATATTTAAAAGAATGTGCCATAGATGCTGATGGGAAAATCCAAAGTGGAAGTTTAAAAATGTTTGCGATTATAATGCATTATTATTAGAATAAATTACTTCTTCGAAGTGGGTATTTTAAGGGAGAGTGTTGGCAGAGGCATTCACTTAGATGTAAATGGTCAGGTATGTTTCTTTTAAAAACATCAGCTACATTACTGCTGTTATTGATAACTGTTACCATCAGTTATTGAAAAAAAGATGATTTTTTAAACAATTTGAATAATATTATTAGAAATTAGGTAATAAAAAAGATCAAAGAAAAAATGTGGTTATCATGTTTATATGTATATACAGAATACAAATATTTAAAATTTTGTGTGCTTAGAAAAGATGACTTAAGATATGTCAAAACTTAACCTTAAAGTAGTATGAATAAAAACCATTAGTCAATTTTAAAAGATCCAGTTTTAGGTAAATATATCTTGTAGACAACTTCTACATATGATACAATGGATATGATAAATCACAGAATTACATACAAAGGCATGTTAAGAAGTTAACTAAACATGTATCTGTTTCTCAAATAGTTCTATGCCTCATCTGTATGTTGACTTTCCACTATAGCCAAACAGATTAGCAGGGACAGGTCTTAGACATGTAGAATTTATAAGTCCCATGATAACCCAGGCTCCTGTTTAATTATGCTTTACTCACTTTGGTTTTTACCTAATCTAATTTACAATTTTTGTTTCAAAGCAACAACTAAGTAAAGATGTGAGGACTAAAAGTATAATATGCTCAGGGAGGAATACAAAACAAGCAGATACATAGACCATGGTTGGATTTAAGAGTGCAATTCTAATTTTAAGAAGAGCAATTTTTCTTCTCGTTTCATTTGCTTTAATGGCATTAGTGAATCTTAGTGGCTTTTTTATAGCAATTGAAGAAAAATCCTAATAAAAGCATGCTTGTTTATCTCATATTCAAGGACTTCTAACAGTTGGTGCTGCTCATCGCCCCCTGCAGTATCCCTCAGCTATAACCACCCTCGTTGCCTTCCGCAGTGATTTGCATGCCCAATGGTGTTCACTCAGCAGATCTGCACCCATGACATGCATCTTTCAGTGAGTAAATGTTTAATAAATGTTAACCTGAACTCGGTGCTTATGTTCTTTAGAAACCTCTTCCATGATAGCAATAATTGTCTAGTAGAAGAGATAATGTTAAACAAATGGTCACATATATTAATTTACAATTACTGGGATTAGTGCTATGAAGGAAAAGTCCTGGATGCTATAAGGGAGAAATTCAGAGGTTGGGGTATAAAGAAAGCCTGGAAAACTGTTCACGCTGAGAAGGCACATAAGAGGAGTTAACCCCACCAGATCGTAGTCAATCCTTACTCTAAATCAGGTCCTAGGTATGAATGGATACTTTGTTTTGCATACTGATATGTTTGCTTTGTGATTTCAGATGATTTCATATCCCATCTGTAAGGGTAAGATCCCTGTTTTACATGTTTTACACTTCTACAGGAATGCAACCAGATTGGTGTGCGGGAATTATTCTGTGCTAATTATGACATCAAGCAAAAATGTTACAAAATAGCTGACAAGAAATGAACACAATTTAAGAAATAAAATATAATAAAGCTCAAGCCAAGAGTTATGTCAGGTAATGCTCATTTTATCTAACTCAGTCCCCTGATTTTTATTAAATGACAATATTCAATTATATTTGAGGATGCAACTCCTTGAGATCCCCTTGGAAGGTAACCCCAATCAGCTCCAGGGAAGGAACCCTCAACGGTCTAACCCGGATGATGGCAATTCCATTTCCCTTACCCCTTGCAGGTTAAGTAATCAGCTTGTGATTGCACTTTGGCCAACAGGACATGAGGATAAGGCTTCAAGGTTGTTGGGGTTCAGGGGGGTTTGTTGCCATAAAAAAAGATGTAAATGATCAAACACTCATCTTCTTTATTAGACATCTTGTTAAGTGAAACTGTGAGAAGGCATCTTGAGAATAGGAGTTCTCAAACCCAAGAATCTAGCCAAAATTCCGAAGACAACAGTGGTAAAGACACAAAGAGCCGCATTCCTCATAACACTGCCGAACCACTGAATCTGACCCGAGAACTGCCCTGGTGCTGAAGCTCTTCTTCCCTGAAATGATGACTATTCCTTCTTTTTAAAGTCGCTTTCGGGAGAGTTTTCTGTTACTTTCTAATTCTAGCCTAACTTACATGAACAACTTTCTAATCATGTTTGCTTTACTTTTATTCAAAATCTACGAAGTTTGAATCATTTTAGGAGTTAAAATATAAACTAATACAGTATTTTCTGAAAATTCTATCTTACTTAATAAAAATGATTTCACCAGAAATGTCAGCATAAGCATAAAATGGCATGGAATTTTTTAAAATTTCTTCCTTTTTTGAAACACAAAGCATCTTTGGTGAGCTTAGCTTTCTATGACAGAAATCTCCCTGTGGCTAATAATTCTATTCATGAGCAGAAAGTGTGGCTACTTTGACAGATCATGGCTCAGCAACAAACGTGCAGGTCTAAGTTATCACACAGTTCGGATGTGAATGCAACAGCAGGATAATGACAGTTGCCAAGGATTTGCACTTGCTGTCGCTTCATACCAGTGTTGCCTGTCAAAATGTCTCTTTTTCTCATACAGAAGCCATAGAATTTGTATGGATAGCAATTACCTACGATATACAATGAAGTACATCAAATCTAACAACCAGTCTTTAGCCCATCATTATTTGGTACTCTCTTTGTTAAATGTAGTCAACCATTTTCATCTAAATTATTTATTTATACTGTATATTTGACAAGCATATATTTCTAGCTTTATATTCTTATGGCACTTAAACCTTCCCAAAGAGTTATTTTTTTAATATTGTCATTTGTAAAACTTATCTTTATCCTATTACCATTTTAATAGTAATTAAACTCTCTAATTGGAATACATACAAATAAGAAAGTGTAAACATAAAGAAAAATGACCCTAAGTACATTCAGTAATAAATCATCACCTTAAAATACTGGTGTACAACCAAGAAGAGAAATAACCCCATGTATGCCTGATGAATGTAAACTTAAATAAAATCTCTGGAGTACACAAAGCACAAAGATTTCATTGATCCTCACCCTACCCTTTTCCCAACTTCATGAAATGAATAACATTTAAAGATATAGAAAAACTTTCTACAATTAGTACATAAAATATGTTTTAAACATCATGGAAAGTCAATAATAAAAGTGAATAATTCACTCATTTTATTTGCAACACCACAAGAAACTATAAATCTAGTTTGGCCTAGATGTGTTGGTAAGCATATACCAACTGATATATCAGGACATAAATCCTCCTACCTACAGGGAAAAAAACACTACTATTGTTTGCGAGAAAGTACAAAGGGATAAAAATGAGGTATATCTAAAATCTAAAACTGTGGGGTTTACAGATGTTATATATAACTTTTCCAGAGGAAATTAAGTTTCAAAAAGAAATAGTCTTTTGACATTTTTAAAGGAAATAATGTATGAATGTTCCGATCTGTAGAGATTTTTTTAAGCTTAAAGAAAAATTCTAAAAAAAATTATGAGCCACGGAAGTGTCATTTGTCGGTAATGGAGGTTGGAAACGTGGGGCTGTTCCTTTGCTTCACTCACTACTGCTGACTCCCCTCACTCCCTCCTGCTACCCATTCCCTGGTGGGAACTGATAGCTTCTCCTTTGAATATTGAAATTAGGCTACATGACCAAATGTTTCCATTTCAGAGGAGACTCTAAAACTCATTCCAATTAAAAATATCCAAGACAACTAAAACGACATAAAAAAGTGAGTGAATAGATTGGGCGCAGTCCGTCTCCTTGAGAGCCAGATTAAAAGAATACAATGGATAAAAGTCATGAAATTACATCCTTAGATGACCATCCGCTAAAAATCATTAAAACAAAACATTTTCTATGTGAGACAGAAAGAGATATTTTTATAACATTCTCTTAATTTGAAAATGCAATTTTATTTGGAAGTCTTTCACTCAGCATTCAGAGACGCCTTCTATAAGTATGACAGAACTGCCCCTTGATACTTGTGAGCAATAAGTACTCAGTTTTCCCATCCATGTCACCTGGGATGCATCAGACTACAGCTGGGTGTGGGAAGTTGACTATTGTGCTGCTTTCCTGGAAGTTGCCCCAGGAATGAGGCTAGACTTTTCCAGTCATCTGACCTCATCGTCTTTCCAGTCATCATCTTACCTTAGCGGTAAATCATGAAAGGGGAAGATACAGACTTTTGGCACCATGTGCGGAACTCATTTCTACTGTTGGTGATTGGCTGTCTTGGGGAAGGAGCCTGGCACAGCAGTGTTCACTCTAGTACAGGTAAATGTAGGAGTGATAGAAGGGAAAGAATGGAACAGTACCAGAAAAAGAAAAGCATGGATGATGGAAATGTAGTAAAGAGTAAATTAACAGCATCAGGTAACATGAGAAGAAAGTGACTGATCATTGCTAATTAATGAAGAAAAGCACAATCTGTGATATAAGTAAAGGAACAACAAATTAACTATATTTTGATAATTGCTTCCCATAAAAAGATCACAAAGATGGTAAAAGAAGAAAGGTAGCAAGGAAAACAAGAGTGAGACAAGAGAAGTTTTAACCTCAGTCAAAAAAGAAATGTCTTTGCTCACAGAGAAAACTGCCTCTCTCTGATAATCATATTAGTACAAACCAGTCTTAGTTTACCATTACCCTTTAAGAACATCACCCTTTCCAGTTTGAAATACATCATTTTGTTTTTCATGAAAGTAAAAGGCCTCTGGGCATTGTCTTTGACTTTCCATTCAACTGCCAAGAAGTGAGTTACTTTGCTTTCTAGGCACATTATAATCACAGTAAATGGTAACAGGCAATAGTGACAGAAAGGAAGTTTGGATTGAGAGGCAGAGATGACTGAAACAAACTATAAACAATCAGGTGATAGGAAAGTGTCACACGAGAGACTGACATATAAAACAAATTTTAAGCCAGTTAAAGAGGCTCAGAATCAAAGAAAGAAAATGGGGGGGGACAGAAAAAATGGATTAAAATAATGAGTGCGATGGAAAAACAGTAAAGAATCTAGCAATGCACAAAAGACAGCTGGGACAAAAAGTGAATGTAATACAATTTCGAAAAGAAAAAATGGTAAAATAAATTCTAAAGGCAATAAAATGTGCAGATACACATTGTATTACCACTGGCATTTGTATAAAGGAATACTTAAAAATCCTATTTAAAAATTTTTCCATTTCTTATTGGAAAAAACACTATCATGAGTGACACAGTTCTAAATTACTGGATAATAATTTACCAAAAATATCTAGCAATATATTTAGTACACTATGTAAATGATCTCATACACTGCAAATATTCCTCATAACTCAGAGAAATAAGGCAAAACAGAGATGAGCTGAAAGTCTAGATTTCATTTTTGTCTAAATTTAGTGACAAACACAAAAGGAATCTATGTTCTAAGGTAAAAATATGACCTAGAATTCCTATAAGGAGTTAACATAATCTTAATTTATGAGTATTTTCTTCAATGCTCTTATAGTTCATGTTTTCTGTTTAACATAATGACAATTTCATCACGTTTAACCAACCAATAGTCCAATAGCTTATCAATACCTGACATACTTTTTTGCTCTTTCACATTTTTTCTAGCCTCAACCTAGGACATTTTTCATTTTTTTTAAAGAGAGGAAGGGAGACAGGAAGGGAGAGAAACATCAATGTGAGACAGAAGCACCAACTGGTTGCCTCCCATACACACCCCAGCCAGGGATCGAACCCAGCACCCAGGTATGTGCCCTGACCGGGAATCGAACCCTTGACCTTTCTGTTACAGGACAACACCCCAACCCACTAAGCCACACCAGCCGGGGCCATTCTTCACTTCCTAATAGAGAAAAGAAAAACCACAAGAAATATACTTCCATCTCCTCTGCTTTATATTTCATACAAGTGGTAGAATACATTTCTAGCTGTGGACTTAGATCTATATGGATTCCAATAATACCTTCTCTGCTTCCCAGCTGTGGGACCTTGTTTATGTTAATTAACTTCTCTAAGTATTTGTTTCCTCACAGGTAAAATGGAGATTTTAAAAATATTATCTGCCTTATATTCCTCCCATGTTTTTTTCGAGAACTAAATAGATATAATTCAAGTTAACTAGCACATAGTAAATCTTATTTTCCCTGCATTATTGTTATTTTCATTATGCTACCCGTCCAAGTCAGATTCCAGGGATAATCTGTTAATGGCAACACCTATCTTTTACTTCCCATAAAATAGAAAGAATCGAAGGACTGTAAGCCAGGCAACAACCCTCACAGCCCACACATCTCTCGGTTATTACTCACACCATGAGCTCCACCAAATCTTGAGCATTTACGAGAACAACTTTCTAGAAGCACTTTAACCCCTTCGGAATTTAGTCCAAGCTGCTGAAATACTAATCCTCCCTTGTTAAATCATTTGAAACATATTTTAAATTGAGTGATAGTTATCCCCATTGAAGTGCCTTCAGAGTCGCTCTGCAGTGACACATCCACGGCTGAGGTCAAGGGTAACAAGGAAGACCATGAAAGTGCAGCTCTGTGGCCCTCTTTCTACTTTTGCCATTTTCAGCTAAGAATACAGAATAATGTTGTTCAATTTCAAATGTAAAATCCTCCTGGGTTATACAGTGAGACCAGGCATTAATCACAATCTACTTCTCATCACGTTCTAGACTATTCAGCAGTTGCTAAATGTGCAACCTCTTTAGAAATGAACAGAGATGAGAGCCTACGGTAAGACAAAATCATAGATCTAAGTCATTGGTATCATCCTTCTTAAGAAAGGAAAAAATGACGATTGGTTGCAAAGTATTTTAATTTTTATTGTTTGCTAGAAAATTGCTTCTTATACAAACATAACATAACATGAGGAGTGTGTTGTTGAGAAGTGCAGCACAATACTTTCTTTCGGTCTGTCCTTCAGCCCTTTCCTTTTGGAAACTATCTTCCTCCTGATTCTAATGGGACTGTAAGTTCTGAGGCCTTGTTTTCCAAGCAGCGAAGTCAGTGGGTCCAAGACTAGAGAAACAAAGTGCCTTTCCCAAGACACAGCAATTGCTACATCAGAGTCCCCGTGAAGAAGACAAAGTGGTCCTCTGTTCTCTGGGATCGCTAGCTGCACGAACAATGTATGTAGCCAAAACAGATGAGGGCAGAAGAGGGATAAAGAGAGATTTAAAAAGTGAAAGATTCCTGATGACAATACTTGAATGCCTGAAACCAGCTATTAAAAACAATCACGGCTCACCTCCAGCCAAGATGGAGGCACGTGTAGGTAAACACCCTTCGCCTCTGCACACAACTACAGCCAAAATTAGCAGATTACAAAACAAATTTCACCCAGATTCATTAGAAAATCCAGCCATATGGAAGTCCGACAACCAAGGATTTAAAGAAGCCACATTCATCCAGACGGGCAGGAGGGATGGAGGCACGGAGAGGCGGCAGAATGGGTGGTCCCACAACCACATGTGGGGGAGAAAAATCGGGAAAGGACACCTCAGGAGTGAGTGATCCCAGACCAGATCACCCAGCCCTGGGTTCCAGAGCCAGGAAGATAAGTCCCCATGACTTATAGCTACAAAAACCAGTGGGGGTTGACACAGTGGCATAAACTGTCTGATTTTAAAAGACTTCTTTTAAAGGGTCTGCAATGGACTTAGGACTCACACAGACATACCCCCTCTGAGATTCGGCACCAGGGCAACAGCTGGAAGGGCACACGTGGCACATGGAGAGAAGGGGAGAAAGTGAATTGGTTAGCAAGGGGGCAAATGCTGGGGAGACAGCTTCTTCTCAGGTAATGTCCAGAGGCCAGGCAGTGGCATGGCCCCTCTCTGAGCTCTCTTCCACCCAGAGCCACAACATGGTGAAATGGGTTGTCTTGCCCTGGTGACTACCTAAGGCTCTGCCCCACACAACGTATAGGTGCCCTTTTGACAGGAGGCCATGCTACTAAGGGGGTCAAAGCAGCTCTACCTACAGAAACAAACACGGGGAGTGGCCAACCTGAGGAGACAACAAAATAGGGCCCAAATGAAAGAACGGAACAACGCTCCAGAAAAAGAACTACATTAAATGGAGATAAGCAACCTATCAGATGCAGAATTCAAAACACTGGTGATCAGGATGCTCAAAAGAAATCACTGGGTACTGCAACAGCATAAAAAAGACCCACGCAGAAATGAAGGTTGCATTAAGTGAAATAAAGAAAAATTCACAGGGCACCAACAGTGGGGAGGATGAAATTTAGATTCAAATCAATGATTTGAAACTTAAGGAAGAAAAAAGCATTCAATCAGAAAAGCAAGAAGAAAAAAGAACTCAAAATAACAAGAACAGAACCTCTGGGACATCTCCAAATGTACCGACACCCAAATCATAGAGATGCCAGAAGGATAAAAGGAAGAGCAAGAAATTAAAAACTTATTTGAAAAAATAATGAAAGAAATTCCCCCAATCTGGTGAAGGAAATAGACATTCAAGTCCAGGAAGCACAGAAAGTCCCAAACAAGGTGTATTCAAAGAGGAACACTACAAAACACATCATAATTAAAATGCCAAAGGTGACAGATACAGAAAGATTGTTAAAAGCATCAAGAGACAAGGAGATAGTTACCTACAAAGGAGTTCCCATCAGACTGTCCGCTGATTTCTCAAAAAAGACCTTACAGGCAAGAAGGGGCTGGAAAGAAGTATTCCAAGTCATGAAGAGCAAGGACCTGCATCCAAGATTGCTCTATCCAGCAAAGCTTTCATTTAGAATGGAAGGGCAGATAAAGTGCTTCCCAGACAAGGTTAACTCTAAAAGAGTTCACTATCACCAAGCCTTTATTACATGGAATATCACAAGGACTTCTCTAAGAAGAAGAAGATCAAAACTATGAACATTAGTGGCAACAAATTCACAACTATCAACAACTGAACCTAAAAAACAAATTAAGCAAACAAGCAGAATCATACGAGGGTAATCAGCT
This sequence comes from Sturnira hondurensis, assembly GCF_014824575.4. Lineage (NCBI taxonomy): Eukaryota > Metazoa > Chordata > Mammalia > Chiroptera > Phyllostomidae > Sturnira > Sturnira hondurensis. The sequence goes on from NW_028075269.1 coordinate 8,882,530, forward strand.
GGGAGGAGGAAAGGGGAGAATGGGGGAAAAGGTACAGGGCTACAGAAGTACAAAATGGTAGGTATAAAATAGGCAGGGGGTGTTAAGAATAGTATAGGAAATAGAGTAGTCAAATAACATATATGCATGACCCATGGACATGAACTAAGGGGGGAATTGCTGGAGGGAACGGGGATCCCAGGTGGAGAGGGGCAAAGGGGGAAAAATTGGGACAACTGTAATACCATAGTCAATAAAATATATTAAAAAGAAACACATATCAAGTTTACAGGGCAAGTGAGCCAACAGATTCCTTTTTTTGGTTTGTTTCCTTAAGCTAGAAGCTGGGATTCTCTTTATTTGCAACCCAGCAATCTTGAGTAACAGACACAGGCAACCTAAAATTTCTTAAGACTAAAACAATATGCCCGTAAGAAACAATAAAGACTGTTACAGGTTCCTTTCTAGGGTATAACTACCCATTCACAACGCTGATAAAAATGGCTACAAAGTCTCATTGCTAGTGTCCCAAGGCAACATGACAGCTAAGAGCCTTCCTAAGAGAAGGCTGGAACTTCTAAGGCAATAAAAGAAAAATACTTCTGTTTACAGCTATTCAGAAATGAAAGTACTCCTTCATCCACAGACTATTTATGAACACCTATGATGTATTTAGCATTGTTCAGGCACTTACAATTTTTTAGGGACCAAAGCAGGAAAAAACTCTGCCCCTTTTGAAACTTATTATACATTCTAGTAGGGAGAGAGGATAAGTAATATACATAGGAAATCAGTAAACTGTTAAGATACTAGGTGATAAATGCTTTGGGAAAAAATGGAGCAAGGAAGGTAGACTGAGAGAACGAAGGCGGAGGACAGCGCAATTTTTACTGGGTTTGTCAGCACAGGCCTTATCGAGGTGGCCGTATCTGGGCAAAGGCTTCAAAGAGGCATGAAGTTAGTGGTCCAATATCCAGGGGTGAGAAGAGTGGGAAAGCCCTAAGGTGGGGAATAGATGAATAGAGGACTAGGAGGGAATGCAGTTGGGATACGGAGAGAAAGGCAATGGAGGGGTGGAGACAACAGCAGGCCTTGCAGGACACCACTGGACACTGAGTGCATTGGAGAGCCCATGGAGTGTCTGGAGGAGGAGAGTAGTATGATTTGTTGAAAAGATAAAGTGGCTCTTTGTTAAAAATACACTGAACACTTCAAAATAACTGCATTTGAATGTCCTGATTTGTCCATGTGTGAATACCTTCCAGTACTTGTATAAATTCTGTGTGGTGGAGACTGCAGTTGTCTGCCAATATCCATCCCTTCCTTCCTCCACGATACTGGAATCCCTGATTCTCAACTGAGGCTACCCAGAATAGAGACTATTTTCTGGTCTTCCGTGCAGCTAGGTGGGGCTATATGAACAAGTCTGGCCAATGAAATACTCCTTGATCCGTGCGAATACGTTTGTTTGTCTTTTTTCCTCCTTTGTGCTACCTAGAATGAAGACATGAAGGCTCTAGATTGATCATCCTTATCTTTGATGTGATGCTAGGAATGAAAGCCACGCCTCAAGGAGGGTAGGAGGAGTCTGAAGCTCTGACAACGCTGAGTTGCATATGGACCCTGGAATACCTACCTCCAGATTTACATGAGAAGTAAACTTGTAGCTTGTTCAAAACAACATTAATTTGGATCTTTCTTGTGGGCAGTCACACCTAACCCAGAAACACCTGATATCCCTTGAGGTAAGTTACTTTCAAGAATGTGAAATACATGGCATTGGCTTAGAGCAAGGAAACAGGATGAACAGGAGGATTGTTAGGAATCTAAATTTAACTGAGAGTCCAGTAATTTGGGGCTTTGGGCCTTTGGGACGCACCAAGCTTCCACAATCACATGAGCCAATCCCTTAAGTCAATCAGGTAATTTTCTCTGTGTGTATTCTGGCGAAAGACTTTCCTCAAGCATGGGCCCGTAGAGCCATACAGATGAGGGATGCCATGGGTTCATTAGAGATGATGCGGGGCAGCAAGGAGCCATAGCAACCACAGCAACACTAACGCCACCAGTGACACCAACAGGCAACTTCCACTGCTAGGGCTCTTCCTCGTTTGGGACAGGGCATCTGGAGGATTTCCCTCTGAACTGTGATTAACTCCCAAGGAGTTAACGTGTAAGACACAGGAAGCTCAAAAAGTAGGATGCTCGACGTGCTGTTAAAGAACTATAATATAATTAATACTCCCAAGTATAATGGAGGAATGCATACCTACAACGTAAGAAAAAAATCAGGTCTTTCTCTGCCACTTTCTAGCTATCTAACCTTGGGTATTATAACCTTTCTGAGCTTCAATCGTTCATTTGCAAAACTCAGTTATCCACATGGTTATGAGGATTAAATAAAATGGGGAACATGAAAGTGCTTGGAACATGGTAAATATTCAAAACATGTTAGATGAATCTGAATCGACAGCAGAATAAGAGATGTTATTTCTCTCTACATAGTTTAATGAGAGAAAGTACTTTTCGCTACCCAGCACTCCTCTGGTACTCACCTGGAGACCAAAGGGCTGTGGGCCTTCACATTCTCCCTCTGCCTTCCTGCTTCTCACAACAGGAGGTCTGAGGTTGTCTTCTCAGGCCTTCAAAGCAACTACTGCCTGTTCAAATCTTTCATAGGTCAAGGCCTTCCTAATTGGGGAATGCTTATAAGTGAAACATCCAGCTGTGTATAGCCAGGCAAAATTATACGATTAGAGAGAAAATCACCTTGAAAACCAAAAGCCCTTGATTTCGTCCTGGTGTGTTCATTATATGATACAGCTATTTAATATTCAAAAATAAAATTTGCACTGAGCTACTCAAAAATATCTTTTGATATATAGTAATAGTTTTACTTTTAACTTATGCATGCATGATTACAACCCTAATCTTCACCAAAGGAGGTAATCATTTTAGTGGTGAGTATATATATTTTTTCCATGTAAAATAGTTTCAGAGTGCTTTTAGGTGAAACAAGCTACGTAAGTGTGAAATCATTACCATAATTAAATGTAATATTTCTTCTATAATGTTACTATAAAAATAGTGTCATCCTCACTAAAAGTAGAACATATTAACAGGTTAAGCAGAATATGCAGAATACAATAGGCTTTCAGATAACACTCCTGCACATTACTAATTAAATGAGAACTATTGTTAAATAGAAATTAAAGAAATAAAGTGTTAATTTTAATTTGACACTAAATGCTATGATACTCTAGTAGAGCACAGAAAAAGGCACTGCCTTATGCTTTATTAACTCATGCGTAGTCTATTCACTGACACATTGAAAAAGCACTATTTTTTCTTTACTTCCCATTTCTTAACCATTTCACATGAATATAAGCTCCCCTCTCAGGCTCATGCCTAGATTTGCTCTTTCACCCTGTTTTTTAAAAAGGCATTCAATCCACAATGGTTGTGAGCCTGGAACCTGGAGCCAGGGCATGGGTTTGCACCCTCATTGTCCACTTGCTAGCTGTGACAGACAGGCCACAAAAATCTCTTTGTGCATTAGTTTCTCCATCTGTATAACAGGGTTAAGAATGGTAGACATTCACAAAGTTGATGTGCTAGGCACACAGTAGGGACCACATGTCAGGTATGGAAAAGGAAGAGGCATGACAGTCTTCAAGTTGGGGCACTAAGAACAAATAACAGAGAGAACCTGGAGACTTTCCAAGGGGCATGCAGATGCGGACAGCCCTGAGCATGTCAACTTCCAGATCCTTGCCTTATATATATATGCTTTCCTAAAACGCATCCGCCCGAGAGGCTGCCTGTCCCAGCTAGAGTTTGACCTTGGGAAGTCTCTCTTCTGTTATTTTATAACAGAGAGGCATTCCTTTTATGCCCATTCCAGGGTCTCAAGCCAAGGGACAACTCCACTATTCCCTTAATTAAGAAGTTGTAAGTGTCCTCATCAATCCATATCAATAATATATATATATACTTCCAATAAAGTTTTCTTTGCACCTATTTAATGAATATCTAAAAATGGTAATACATTCATGCTACTGTGAATACCTGTGTACTAAAATAACTATAATAAAAATTCAATCCTGAGGGAATTTTTCAATACCTTACAACCTTATGATCACAGGACATTTAAAAAATTATAGTTGCTGTATGACAAAATGGTCTACAAAAAACTTTCAAGCATAAAATATAAAACTCAATGGAAGAAAGGAAGTAGAAATATAAGTTTAAGGAGAAAAAGAGAGAATGTAAAATTTTCAACTATTGAAGGACTTTGCTAAAGTTTTTCAATGTTTCATTTGTCCTGTTGAGACTTCCATGATATTTTTGCTTGTTCTGTTCTAATAGCTGTACTTATACAATTATACAAACGAAATGCACTAGGACACCCCAGTCTTCCACCCTTCGTCTCAGTCTCTGCTGCCAGAACTATGTGAGCAGGGCAGTGCTGGCCTATTCTTACCCCTTTATTACCGTCACCCACTGTTACGCTAAACAGGTTAAAATGACTTAAAAACACCAACAAGGTTTTCGTGGCCCTTCACATTTGTTTGCCCTATTTTGCAAATCCTGATGCTATCATCCAGCCATTCATCAACTATTTATTAACAACTACTTCCAGTCTTGAAAAAAGACCATGGATTCAGTGCTGAACAAGACCACATGGTTCCTCCAGTAGTTGAATTTTCAATGTAATAAATGTAAAAACAAGTTGTCTTCTTAAAAATAATTTGAGTGATAATAACAGGAGTTATTACAGAAATGCCCATATTAAGATTAGAAGAAAATGTACTTAAAAAACCTCATAATCTCCTATCCTGGAGTTAGTCACCATTATACTTTCTGAATATTTGTTTCAGACTTTCACATATTAATTTATGGATATTATATTTTCTTTAAATAAAAGTGTGACCATATTAAATATACAGTTTATATACAGCTCTATTCACTTAATGATAGTATTCCTGTTATTAAATATTTGGGTTTTTTTATTTATTTTAATTGTTCTTCAAATACACTTTTCTGTCTTTTACTCTCATCCCAGCCCACCCCCCCAGTTAAATATTTGTTAAGAATATATTTTTTACTTACTTGCTTTTACTGTCCTAGTTCATTGCTCCAAATGCTTCCAAATGTAAATAAATCTGTAGTTCTTGTACAAATCTTTGACCAACTTTGAATAGCTCTTTAAAAGGTTGCAGAAGTTAAATACCCAGATCAAAGTCTATGAACACCTTGATTTTTAAGGCTGATGATGTGTATTTAAGAATAGAATAGCTTTTTAGAAATGTACCAATTTCTAAAACTACCAGAAATAGTATATAAAAGCTCATCTAATACCACCATTACTAAAATGAAATCTTATTCTTGCCCTGGTTGGTGTAGCTCAGTGGATTGAGCACGAGGCTTTGAACCAAAGGTCACCAGTTCAGTTCCCAGTCAGGGCACAGGCCTGGGTTGCGGGCCAGGTTCCCTGTGGGAGATGCGTGAGAAGCAACCACACATTTATGTTTCTCTCCCTCTCTTTCTCCTTCCCTTCACGTGTCTCTAAAAATCAATAAATAAAATCTTTTTAAAAGAGAAATATTATTCTTAACCTTACTAATTTTAGAATAATTTTCTAACTGGTTGTAAAAATTTAATTTCTCAAATTACCATTATTTAATTTTTTCATCATATCAATACTCAAGGAGGAATATCAAGGGATAATCAGTGATATTTATGCACTATAATTTTAATTTTACTTATAAAATCATTTAATTAAAGGAAAAAATTCCTAAAATATAAACTATATATATATTAAACTTCCAAATAATTTAAAGATAACAGAGTTCAAAATATCTAATTAGCCCAATGCCACCTTTCCCATATACTTACGAGAAGATATCCAATTATCTTGAAAAAGGCAATTAAAACTAATATTAATAATCCTAATACTAGGATGTTATAATTTATTTGATAATTACATTTCCCATAAAGATACTGTCAACATAAATTGTGAAACTGCAGATCTAGCCCGTTTACAAGTATCAGAGGCAATATGCTTACTATCGTGTTGTACTTAAATGTCGTATTTCAGTTTTTCTTAACAGGTAATACGTGACACGAAACATATCTGATTTTATGCTTCATGATTTCCATTCTAATGTTTAACATTAGGAAATTATATTTATGTATCACACATGTCGGAAAACAAATTAAATAATTGATCTAAGAAAAATAATAGCAACCAGGCCTTTCATTTCAAATATGAAATATAAATCTTTTGTTCATAGACATTAAAGAACTATCTGTAAATGGAAATGCAAACTACTTACATTTTTCTGATTTATGTAGCTAGCATTAAATATTTTTTCTACTTGCTTTATCTTTTCAAAAATTTGTAATGAATCAAAATATTGTCATTAAAATAAGAAAAATCAAGAGACTACCTTTCAAGATTGACTTATGATTTTAAAAATTCATTATTTCTAATCATTATTCTGATTTTATAACAAGGAGAAGAAAAAATATAATTATGTTGATTTTAAAAACATACTACAGGAAAAGGTAGTATTTAAGCCTAGCTGAAGTTTACATTATTTATTGCTATTTTCTTCAAAAATATGCATTAGAATAAATATTTTTCAAAACATCAAAGTATATATAATACATGGTTCTGGCATATTAATTTTTTTGAAAAGGTGCTCTGAATCCTAGACAACATAAATACTAGGCAGTGTGGTGGTTGCCATAGTAACAAGTAAATAGGAGCATAAAAATACATGTAATTTTTCAAATGTATACGTCTTCATAAATATGCATATTTCACAGATAAAAGACTATTTAACACTTGTTTTAGCCCACCTGTTAGAGAGAGAAACACCTAATTCTTTAGAAATTAAAGATCGTCATATAGCAACGGAGCAAGCTCCACAAAGTTTTCCAAATGCTCTATGGAAGACCTTAAAGTTCTCGTGTCAATTTTCCAGCATAAAGACTGGGGAAAACAAACTGTCATTCTATATTACTTTAATAGTAAGTTCTTTAGTAAGGGTAAAAATACATACACTTTTTTCCTCCCAAGCATTACATTTATTTTTACCTTGCATAAGGTTATTATTCACATGCATCAAATGTGGAACCTGACCGTGGAAAACAGAAAGCCCTTTTGATCACAAAGAAGCCCAAGAAGTTTCATGCTAACCCATGAGCTTCCGCTGGAGGAAGTGATCCAGAAGTCTTTATACCAAAGTGCTAAATGCGGGTCCAAACAGTTCTTTTCTTTCTCCTCTGCCTTTATTAAAATACAATGTTCTTGTTTACAGGTATCCTAGAAGACAGAGTACATCGATCAAGTGTTCTGAATTTTATACTTATAGCTTACAACAGTTTAACATGTATTTTATCAGGCTGGAGAGAGAGGCAGTTCTACAAGCCATAATGTGAAGTTTGAAATCTACTGAGAGGTACTGGTAACTCCACCAAAAGAGAACAGCAGAGTTGCTCAACGATTACGGGAAACCAACTCCTTCAGTTCTCAGTACATAAATTTGGAGTTCTAGTTTATTTCAATAACAGTTTGGTACTGTTCTCCTGGAGTGAGAACTTAAAACTTTTAAAGGACCACTGTCTAGGCAGGGTGCCAAATATGAGGGGACAAAAGTGCTGGAGGCCTCACCTCACACCTTGGTGACGAAGCCATAAACTGTAATGGCTAAGGACAGCTGTACTGAACTGGCCTGCCACAGGAGCACCCTCATCGAGCGTGTGCCCGATCCTACACTTTCACTGAAAAGAAATCAGGCATCCCCACCCCGAGGGGAGATAGTAAAATTAAATTTTCAGAACTCCAAAGAAGGAACCAAATTATTGGTCAAACATTTATGACTACCAAGATGAAACAGGTCACATGGATGACGTGACGACTGTTAAGGGAAAAGGCACATCCCCTTTATTCCTGCCTGCCCCCCGCCCCACCCCACCAAACCTCAGCACTATTTCCTTCTGCTTTCACCACTTTAAAATAAGGGGAAAATGTCTCTGGAGACTGCAAGAGGGAAAAAAACATGCCCACCTTCAAAACAAGGGGAAAATGATTTTGGTAATTAGACAGCTTAGTTTAACCTGGGAACATGTAATAACAAATTAAACAATCAATTAGTAACACCCAGAAGCTCATAAAATACTGGAAAACAACCAACATAGTATCTGAAAAACCAAATATGCCAGATGAATTTAGTATCTTTTTCTGATAGAATGACAGGTCATATTATCAAGTTAAAAGTGAACAGTATAATCAATTTCAGTGTCATAAGTCTTTTTTATTTTATTCCCCAATGCAGGATAAAAACAATTGGCATGGGAAGAAAAGTATTTAAAAACTGGTTTCAAAAAAAAAAAAAAAAAAAACTAGTTTCAATGCTAAACCAATATCCGTCAACACATTTGAGGACCTCTCTTGAGGACCTGTTTCAGAGCTAAGTTAGTATCTTTATTGATGACTGTCAGGAATCGGTCTCCTCTACGTTTTGAGTTCCACCACATCATATCCCTGAGACCTCGGAAATTTAAAACAGTTATTTCCTTAGTTTTCCTTCCAACCTATTGACCTTGCTTTCCCCTAGGAATCTTAAACAACTTGTTACTTCAACTAAGTGGTGCTATGCTGGAACAAGATGTAAACCCATTTTACGTGGAAATTTTAAGAGAGAAAGAGGGACTACTTTAACAGTTTCATGGTCAAACAGCCAAGGTTCCTTTGAACTCATAGGTAGCTGTTCTCTGTAATAGGAAAATTATGTTAAGATTTCTAAACCAATCCCTCTCAAGGAAGAAGTGGGGACTTTAGCCAAATATCAAGTAGCTATGTTGGCTGATGGTATTTTTGAAGCAGAAAGACAACTTTAGGTGGCATGGTTCAGTGGAGTGAGCTCAGGCTGTGAACTGAGGTCACTGGTTTGATTCCCGGTCAGGGCACATGCCTGGGTTGCCGGCTGGGTCCCTAGTGGGGGCCATGTCAGAGGCAACCACACATTGATGTTTCTCTCCCTTTCTCTCTCCCTCCCTAGAAATGAATAATTAAAATCTTTAAAAAAAAAAGCAGAAAGACAACGGAAGGAAACAGAGTTGAGAGTGCTGAGACGCATCTTTCTGACTCTGTGAGCATGGTAGTTGAAACTGCTCTGTAGATGAAGGAAGTCCCTTCGAAAGGAAATCTTGGTTGGGCATGAGGCATAAAGAATTCTATATTCAGAAACCTTTGCCATTAAAAATAGTATTAAATTAGACTACCAATTGCTAGGGTCTTGAACCTGTTTACCGATCATTTGTTTTTATCGTTATATCTGACTTTTCCCTAAGTATGTAATGAATTTCAGAGGGCTCTCCAAAACTTTCCAGAACACAAAAAGTTCATTTATGAAGACCTGCCAATTTTACATATAGTATATATATATATGTATGTATGTATATATATATATAAAACGGAAATATATACAGCTGAACATAAAATAAGGAAACCATAGCAAAAAGGTCCAAAAGAAGGACTGATTAAGACATAGTCTCATTAGTGAAGTGAAATTCAATGCAATTCATTAAGTATGTATTGATTCCCAACCAATACCTATAAGTAAGAGATACTAAAATATAAGTTCATTTATCAAATATATTTTTAATATTTTCAAATGCCTTAAGTTTGCCAATTCTCTCTGCACTAAAAACTATGATCAAGTTTCTGGATCAACCCTTGCTCTAAGTCCAAGACTGGGAACCAAGTAAGAACAGTATTTCAGTCCTGATTACAACAGTCTTAGACTCATCTACCCAAAGCAAGAAACTGAGGAAGTGGGTATACTGTGAAATAAAACCAAAGAACAGTTACAAATGACCTAAAAAAAATCTCCTTTTTACATCTGGTTAAACGTTCTTGTTTCCTTCTTTTGTAGGATTACCTGACTTTAACCCAAGATGTAAGATCTATTCATAAGTTTATCTTTCTCTATACTGATATATCAGAACATTACGTAAATACCAACAAAATTCACTATCTCATTTCCTAAATTAGATTTTTAAAATTCTGAACTTAAATACCTATATGTATATAATATGATGGAAAATTTTTTCATTTTCTTGTACTCAAATAAGACAACATATTTAAGTTACCCCAATATAGCTAGAAACTAAATAAAATTAATTTAATATTCACAGAGGCTAGCATTGGTGAATAGAATTTATACTACAAAAATAAAAAATCATATAGTCTTTCAAATTAATATATCTTACTGTCTTTCTCTAACGCTCCTACTTCACCTGCAGCACATCAGACAAGGTAATAATTTATGATAATCATATGAAAATATACAATTAATATTCATCACCTCTCATTCCTCATCACTTTAGATGATCAGTAATGCAGAGTGAAAATGCTGTCAGATTTCTAATTGCTTTGTAATGGGCTTGAAACAGGGAAATCATTAAAGGCAAACAATCTGTCATTTGTCCGTTACTTTAACTATCTATCACACAAAAAAACTCATTAAAGAAATTGCTAATGAGCTACAAAAGACCATACTCATGGTGCTTCTACAACAGATTAAAAAGTAATACTATGGAATGCTTAAACCATTTTTAACATGGTATTTTTGTGGAAACTCATCAGCGAAGATCTATTCTTCAGTATTTTTTTAAGCTGTGTGGTTTCATTATTTTGGCATCTAATCCATCACTGCAGAAATCTCTTTAGCATGTAGTACTTGTTTTTCGACAGTCTCTAAATAATTAAATCGAAAGGCTAAAAGAAGAAGCTGAAATGCTAAATGTGTTTACTACTAGTAAACTGACTCAAGTAATAGAAATTAGTGCGATAGTAGCCCTGATGCTCAATGCATTTTCACTACTGAAAATAAACATAATGATCTATTCATCTTAAATAATTCTATCGTCAAATATTATATTCAACTGTTGAAATTGAGCATAATAATATTAAATTCTGCATAATAACATTAACTATTCTGAAGTTTTGCTGGCATTAACCAACACTAAAATGTTTCATGATATTACTTCAAACAATTTTAAAGAGGAAGACAAATCATTTCTTTAAATGTCTACACCAAATTTCACATGTCTTATCAAAGTTCCATCCTGTATGAGATACTTAGTACCATATTTGAAAAAACCATGATAATGACACTAAGCTGGTTTTAAAAATAAATATGCATATGAACAAATGATCCAGAAATGTTTTGTTAATTATATAGTTCAACTGTATTTTACTTTAGAAAATTATGAAAGTAACAAAACACTTATTATTTTTTATTTTCCCAAGGATGAATTAAGTCATGTATTTATTTCGGACAACAAAATGTAATCTTAGTAATCAAGCCAAACTTCTTTTAAATTTGTAGACCCATTCATATCTATTGGAATACACACAAATTTATAAACTGAAATGCAACGGCTTTTTTAGCCAGGTCCCATGATTTATGCTAGTGAATTTCAAGCTAACTTTGAAAGGTTCCATAACACTCTGGAAACATCTTCATTATACTCTCTAATTGACTCAAACAGACTTCGTATCAACTGTTTAACACATTTTAACCTACAAATTAACACCCTTTGATCATTCAGATTAACCTTTCTGCTGTGAGTCAATCACATGACAAAAATAAAATAAACTTTAAAAAAATATTCAGATTTAAAAAGCTAAGATGGGGAAGGGAGAATTTTAAAAAACAATAAAAGCATCTAAATATCCCTCCATGGCTGGAAGAGGCCACCGCAAGGCTTCAAATTCCAAAGCGCCTGGAAAGCTCACGGAAAAGTCACGGCGATCATAAGAACAAAGAAAAAAGGGTGAAGAACTGAATAGGGGAAATAATAAGTTGGCATTTCTAAATAATAAGCCAGTATTGCTAAAGAGAAACAGAAAATGGATTTTATACAGTATCTTTAATAGGTTCATGGAAAGACTAAACATCAGCTGTGAAGTTAGGAAGACAACAGGAACAACATTCTCAGATAAGATGAAGACCTTTAGGAGGTCAGAAACAAGCTTGAAAGGACACTGACGCCACTGAAGCTAAACGAATAAGGAAAACACAGCAACAGGTGTGACTGCGACACCCGTCTGTGTGCCTCTTTGTTGCTTAGTGCAGTGCCTTACTCAGACTGTCTGAGTGTTCACTGAGGACCACTGCTGTGAAGACAAAAGATGGAACAGATCAAATGAAGACGACCAGCAAGTGTGTGTGTGTGGGGGGGGGGGGGCAAAAAAACACGAAAAACCATTTCTACAAGAGGAGGCAGGATTACTCATTAGGCTATCTATCTAAAGCTTTATGATAATGTGCCAAAAAACAAAGAAAGAAGTTTCTCTAATGCTCACCATTCATCTCTCACCTCAGTCAAAGCATTGTTTAAACTCCACACACCCATACATCTCCCTGGATTAGCCTAATTTTGATTCAAGGATTTTAATCATTCAGGTAATCTGCTTTATTCTGTACCTGTAAATTATTNTTACTCATTAGGCTATCTATCTAAAGCTTTATGATAATGTGCCAAAAACCAAGGAAAGAAGTTTCTCTAATGCTCACCATTCATCTCTCACCTCAGTCAAAGCATTGTTTAAACTCCACACACCCATACATCTCCCTGGATTAGCCTAATTTTGATTCAAGGATTTTAATCATTCAGGTAATCTGCTTTATTCTGTACCTGTAAATTATTTACTGTCCGGATGCCTGTGATTTCCTTGGCATGGTACTCTCCACAGATACCTATTTGTCTGTCTACCCACGCAAACTCTAAGCTTTTGAAAGAGCAACAGACAACTCTGTCTTTATGTCTCTGATAAGAGAGGGTGGGACATATAGTTAAACACTCAATAAAAATGTGTTGATTGAATGAATAAGTGAATGAAAGCTATATATGCATCACACCATTGTGTGTGTGTTTTATCTCATTACTGGCTAATTATTGATCCTTTTAAAAAAATTCTCACCCAAGGATATATTTATTGATTTTAGAGAGAAAAGCAGAGAAAGAGAAAGAGAGAAAAGGTGAGGGGGAGAGAGGGGAAGAGAGAAAGAAACATCAGTGAGAATGGGAGAGAGAAACATCAATCAGTGGCCTCCTGTATGCCAGGGACTGAAGCCGCAGCCTTAAGTATGTGTCCTGTCCAGGACGGAACCCGCCACTTTTGGGTGCACAAGAAAATGCTCCAACGAACTGAGCCACCCAGCCAGGGCTCTTGGTAGTTTTCCTCTCTTCCCAGGAGATTTCAAATTGCTCTAGGGGCAATAATTGTTAAATTGTTCTAAATAACTTTAGAACATGACTACAATATTTGGTGGTACTTAAATATAGCTTAGGTCACTCATAAAATCCCTAAAAATTCATAGATAAATAAGATCAAGGTGCCCTGGCTGGTGCAGCTCAGTGGATTGAGCACAGGCTGCGAACTGAAGGGTTGCCTGTTTGATTCCCAGTCAGGGCACAGGCCTGGGTTGCGGGCCAGGTCCCCAGTGGGGCCACATGGAAAGCAACCACACAATGATGTTTCTCAGCCTCTCTTTCTCTTTCTCCTTCCCTTCCCCTCTCTTTAAAAGTGAATAAATAAAATCTTTAAAAAAATAAAATCAAGGAAATTACAGCATTAAAATGAAAGAGAACCAACTATATGGAAAAACATATTTGCCAATGACACCTACGACAAAGGTTTGGCCTCCAAAATATATAAAGAACTCACACAACTCCCCTCCAGGAAGACAAAAAACCCAATTAAAAAGGGGCAAAAGACTTGAACAGACACTTCTCCAAGGAGGAGATACAGAGAGGGCCCAGAGACGTATGAAAAGATGCTCAGCATCACTAGCCATCAGAGAGATGCAAATTAAAACCACAATGAGATACCACCTCACACCAGTCAGAATGGCTATCATAAACAAAGAAACAAACAACAAGTGCTGGAGAGGTTGTGGGGAAAAGGGGACTCTAGTTCACTGTTGGTGCGAATACAGACTGGTGGAGCTACTGTGGAAAATAGTATGGAATTTCCTCATAAAACTAAAAATGGAACTGCCTCTTGACCCAGCAATTCCACTGCTGGAATTATACCCTAAGAGCCCTGAAACACCAATGCAAAAGAACCTACACACCCCAATGTTCATAGCAGCACAATTTATAATAGTCAAGTGCAGGAAGCAACCTAAGTGCCCAGCAGTAAATGAGTGGATCAAAAAACTATGGTAAGCCCTGGCTGGTGTAGCTCAGTGGATTGAGCACAGGCCTGCGAACGACACGATCGCAGTTCCCAGTGCTAACACAGTTTATATTTCTGCAATGTTAGTTTTACCTAAACTGGAAAAAATTGCTTTCTTAAAAAAAGGTAAGAAACAAACCTATTATAGATACCCATCATTAGAACTCCAGAAAATGTGGCAACACAGCTGGTGCTTAGTTTCCGTGAGAGGTGTCCCTACCCTCAGAGATCTGCCAACCCAGTTAGAGAATAAGAACATGCATTTGAAGTACATAAAAATACCGTATGGGGTAGGATGGGTACAAATGAGTAGTATACACAGGACATACTATGAAAGTTGAGAGGAAGAAAGTAATTTCCAATGGCTGGGCCAACATAAAAGGTTTGATAAAAAAGAGGCCCTAAAGAAGGGCTAAAACTCATAGGAGGAAGTAAAGAGCTAAGGTGTTATAAGCAAGGGAGAACCATCAGAACACAATTACGGGTGGAAAACCAAGAAAAGAACCCATTGTTTATGTTTATTGCATAATAGGTGATGAGGCTGAAACACTAAGGATCATATTGGGGAGGTAACTGAATGCCAAGTCAAGGAGTTAGGACTTTATCTTCTTGACCACCTGTTCAATAAAGGAGTTACTAGTCAGATGTGGCTGTTGAGCACTTGAATTTGGCTAGTCCAAATTGAGACACACTGTACAGTTAAAATACGGACCAGCTTTGAAGATTTAGTATGAAAAAGGAATAGACCATATCTCAATAATTTTTATATGGATTACATTTTGAAATGGTCACATTCTGTATATACTGGGTTAAATCATATATATTATTGAAATTCATTTCTCTAGTTTCATTTTACTTGCCTAACATGGCTACACGGCCACGAACATGGCTTGCATTACACGTTATACACATGTGCGTAAAAGTGGGCTTACCATTGTGGGTACACAGAACATAGAGTTTATTCTTACATCATTTATTTCTTAATTATTGTATTTATTATATTATTATTAACCTACTTTTGCCCACCCCTGTGTTTCTGTTAGACAGTACTGCTCTAGAAAGTGAAAAAGGGAAGGAAGATGATTGAGCAGGCATTCCCACAAAACGGTGTTTTAAGAAATGCATTCTGGCATAAATAAATGCAAATTCAGATTTATAAATAAATCTGTATAAATAAACAAAGTCAGATTTATTCAAAAAACTGATACGGTTTTTCAATAAGCAAAGGCAGGAAGAGGAAAGAAATAAAAACGAGGCGGCAGTGAAGTGGGACTGCTACAGTTTACAAGATATCTACGGGACAGAACCACCAATGCCACATGGTGACTTTGTCTGGATTCTGATTCAAGCAAACCAACCATAAAAAGACATTCCTGAAACAATCAGATAAATGTAAACAAGGACTAGACGTTAGATGTCTACAATGAATTATTGATCCCTTTGGTGGAAAATGACATTATAGAGATGAGAGAAAATGTTGCAAATTAGTATGCTTTAGAGATGCAAAGCAAAGCGTGTCAAGGTGGACTGATGGAACACTTGTGATTTGCTGGGGGTAAAAAGTGCATCTTACTTTCCCAACCCAAACAAATAAATATGTAAAAAAGGGAATTGAGCATATTGAGGTGCTGTGATTAGACTTTTCAGAATTTGGTTTAAAAAAGAAGTAAAAAAGATAATACCATACCCTAATGGAATCATAAATTAAGATAAGGAGCTCTTTCGTAAGGACTGGAAGACCTGGGCATAATTATCCACACAGGGAAGGACTAGCGGTGGAAAGGAGAGCCAGAACAGTTTGCAGGGACAGTGCTGCGTAGGAAGGTATTCAGAACAACACCGCATTCCACCACTTTGGGTGAACACCCCAATGCCATGTGGAGACTGTGTTTGCATTCTGATTCAAGCAAGCCAACCACAGAAAGACATTCTTGAAACAACCAGATAAATGTAAATAAGGACTAGATGTCAGATTTCAACAATGAATTATTGATCATTTCCCTTAGGGCTACAGAGAAGGCATGTTGCAACCAGGATCAAGCCAGATTCTTCAATTTGGTATAATCTTTTTTTGTGCCTTTTTAAAAACATGTCAAAATCTTATGAAGAACCTAATCTATACATAGAGTTTGAGATTTTTTTACTTTCCTGTGTCATTCATTCTTTTTTAAAAAAGATTTCAGTTATTCATTTTTACAGAGAGGGGAGGTGAAGGAGAGAAATATCAATGTGCGGTTGCCTTGGTTGCCTCTCCGTTGCCTCTCCTGTGCCCTTACTGGGGGCCTGGCCCACGACCCAGGTGTGTGCCCTGACTGGGAATGGAACTGGTAACCCTTTGGTTTGCAGCCCTTGCTCAATCCACTGAGCTACACCAGCCAGGGCTATCATTCAGTCATTCTTCATAGTTCATACCATTGTTAAACAGTGGGCCATATTAAATATCCACATTCATTGAGACTCTCTGAGTTTCCTGGATTTCCTGGAAGTCTATTTCCTTTGCCAGATTAGGGAAGTTCTCCTTTATTATTTGTTCAAATAAGTTTTCCACTCGTGGCTGCTCCTCTTCCCCTTCTGTTACCCCTATATCACAGTTATTAACAACCACACCTAAAACAAAAGCAAACTAAGAGGACAGCTAGATAGGGAACAGAACCATAGAAATGGAGATCACATGGAGGGTTAGCAACAGGGGAGTGGGAGGAGGAGAAATGGGGAGAAGGTACAGAGAATAAGTAGCATAGGCAGTGGGTAGAAAATAGGGGGGAGGGCAAGAATATTATGGGAAATACAGAATCTAAAGAACTTGTGACACATGGACATAAACTAAAGGGGGGGAATGATGGGGGAGGGGTGTGCAGGATGGAGGGGAATGAAGGGGGGAATAGGACAACTGTAATGGCATAATCAATAAAATATAATAAAAATTAAAAATGAAAATTAAAATAAAATATTTTATTGACTTGTTTAGGTTTATCTGGACTAATCCTCTAATTGAGATCTGGTAGAAGATTAAAATGAAGGAAAGCAAATCTAAGCAGTAAAAACAAAACAATCTTAACATGTCCAAGTGAAATTAAATCATGCTGCCAAGAAATAAGATGCAGTGTTTGCCTCCAGGTACAATGCAAGAAACAGAGGTCAATGTAAGGGTAAGCAGCACAGAGAAGAGATAATAAATGGCAAACATAGAATGGAAGAAAGGGAGACGGAAGAAAGAAAAATCTAACCAAAAAGTTAACCGTGCCCATTTAGAGTGCCCGCCACTACCTCAAAGTGGGGCAAGTTATTCTACTTTTTCTGTAAACTTCAAAGATGGCATGGTTGCCTTGGGAATATGTAAACTTGCTAAGAGCCCTGTTTTGCTGCTATTATAATCAGCTTTTTGAACTTAATCCTTGGTTTGTTTCCTTAAGTACAAAGTGAGAAAAATAGCACTTGCCTTACTCGCATCACTGCGTTGAAGTGAAAGTGAAGCCAGATAGTATATGTGAAAAGCCTTGGAAATATTGTCTCTCTTAAGCCGGTTGCTAAGACGTAAATGAAACAATTTGTTTGAACATCCCCCCCCTCCCCCCCCAAAAAACCTGGCGGGGGGCCGAACCCTATTCGGCATAAGTTTTAGTTCCCTTAATTTTCAAATGAAAACATTCTAAGGGAAGTGTAGGGACTAAAGAGGATTCAGTTCTCACCCTTCTCACCATCCCTTAGTACATTCGTCAACCAGAAAAGAGGGGAGCAGCGCTGAGTAGGGAGAGCGGAGCAAGTGTTGGGGAAGGCAGAGAGGCAGCCCAGAGGGGTAGGGGTCCTTACTGAGGCAGAAGAGAGAGACGACGTTGACGGAGTACGGACAAGAGGGAGTTTAAGGCGAGGAGAAGGACGCTTTTTTCCCACAGCTTGAGCTGCTGCTGGAGAACTCCTTGGTAGCGGACTGGTTACCATAGCGACCGCGTCCTGTAGGGCGGAGCAGTGCTTCCGACCAGTGTCACGGCCACAATGCCTCGACTAGAAACGTGGTCACGTCAAAGCAATACTTCCGGCGGAAGAAGAATCAGTTCTGAGTTCTGGCCCATCACTTGTAAGCAGAAAGTCCCCAAGCCTCAGTGAAGTTTGGTAAGTTTGATTACGAGCGAAGCCAGGGGAGGTCCTCCGGATAGTTACCTGGGAACAGTGGATTCCCAAGTCCCAGTTTTGAGGAGTTCCTGGCTATCTCGTTAAGTTCCCAGCTGTGGCAGAAGTTGCCTGGCTTCAGGGGCTCCTGGCAGGGTCTCTGTAGCCTGGAGACTGCAGACAGAATCCTCGAGTGTATAGATTCGGCGTCTCCTTGCGAGGACTGCAATAACAGGGACTCTTGCTCGCTACCTCCTGTGTACTGGCTATTTCGCATTCTTTCAATGTAATTTGGAAGAAAAGAAGTGAACTGAAAAACTTAAGAGGGAATGCTCCCAAATTCATCTTATTTATTTGGTCTTTTGCTTTGCTTTAAAAAATAATTCTTTTTGTAAACTTCTATTAAGCTCCTTTAGTGTATTCAGTGAATGCTTACTGAATGCCGCGTTTACCCTAAGACAAGCAGAAATACCACCTTAGAGGGTCATCCATCACTCGGCTTCATCATTGAATTCTATTTTGTTTATTGCTATTGTATATTCATTAACTTAAATCTGAGCGTATAACATTAAACATCTAACAAATTTTTCACACTTGCCTGTACTCTTATATATGAAATTCTTGGGGCATTTTAACCAAAGCTATGTGCTTCAGCAAGTTTCTACTATACTCATAATTTACTCAAATATCTAAATATTAAAGAAGTTAGAAAAGCATTACTTGCTTATTTCTTAGGTACATGCACACTGTAATGAATTTAATTAACTGTCATTGGTATTTTCATTCAGCTGATCTGAGAAGGCCCACCTCTCCTTCAATGGATGATGGCATTTGAACAGACACCAAAAAAGGATTGGTACAGCATTCTGGGGGCAAACCCATCTGCAAGTATATCAGACCTAAAACAAAATTATCAAAAACTCATATTAATGGTAAGTCTGTTCTTTCAGATTTTAAATTATGCAGTGGGGAGGGGTGGTGGAATCAGTTTCTTTTTTATGTGACGAATTTGTTTCCATAAAATGAATGCATGGTATTCAGTGTATTGATTCGGTTCACTGAAAGTTTCAGTCATATTTTAACAAAAGAAAAGTTGCTTTGAGGTGGCATAGTAGTTTGGTGCAGGAGATCTGAGTCACGCTGAGTGAGTTGGAATTCTGATTCCACCACTAACTTTGAGATCTTGGACACATTACTTTCCCCTATATGTGCCTCTGTGTAATATATTGAAATAATCCATGTAAAATGCTTAGAATGTGTCCTGTAATAAGCAGCATTATCATCCAGCAGTCACTAGGTACATGTGGCTATTGAGAACTTACAATATAGCTTAGTCCAATTCAGATATGCTATAAATATAGCTCAGTGGATTGAGTGTGGGCCTGTGAATCACACAGATATGCTGTAAATATAAAATAAAAATTGTATTTCAAATACTTAGTACAAAAAAACAAAATAATCTAAAACTTTTTTGCTGATTGCATATTGAAATGGCAATATTTTGGATATATTGGCTATTTTGCATATTCTATACATAATATGTGAAAATATATTTGCCTGTATAAGGAAATATATTATCAAAATTGATTTTCATCTTTTTTACTTTTTTTAAAGCTTTTATTTATTTATTTTTAGAGAAGGGGGAGGGAGGGAGAGAAACAACGTGTGGTTGCCTCTCACCTGCCCCCTACTGGAGACCTGGCCCACAACCCAGGCGTGTGCCCTGACTGGGAATCGAGCCTGCGATGCTTTGGTTTGCAGGCCCACACACAATCCACTGAACCACACCAGCCAGAGCTCTTTTTACTTTTTTAACATTACATATGTGGCTTGCATTTATAGTTTATATTATATTTGTCTTGTATACTGTCAATTATACATTGTTTTTCACCTGACTACATTCTTTTGTGAAATGAGTTGTAGTATTTATAAATGTATATATTTATAAATATATTTATAAATACTTATATTTATATTTATTTATTAGATGTATATTTATTTATATATCTTTACTAATTTGTATTAATGTTTTCACACCTAATTGTTTGTTTTTTAACTCAATGTGAGTAATTTTGTCATGGTCTCTGTAATACTCAGTTTCAAAAGAAGATAGGTCATTACCTATATGGCATCAATTGTTTCTCTAGCTTCTATCAGATAGATCTGTGGGATTTTGTTATAACTACTAGTGTTTATTCCGAGAAACAGTAGGTATTTCACTGTCGGGAATGTATTGCTATCCCTGCTTTAGGTAATAAGTTAAAAACACATGGGATGTGTATGCGTGTGTGTTTTGTCTCAGAGTTTTTAAGATATCTAAGAGTAAAATTAAGTAGACTTAATGGAAAAATTTATTACTAAATTATCTTTGAACCTTGGTTACCTGGTAGATGAGGCTGGAGTAGACTGGGACCAGATTGTGCAGGGCCTTGTAGGCCATATGGGCCTTTAATTTGGCCATTTGCACTTAACCGGACAGCATCTCTTCAGCACCAGAGTGAATGAACCATCTTAAATTCCTGATAGCAGTGTATCAAAGTGTTCTCGTTCCTCTACATCTCACCAACATTTGATGCTATTAATCTCCTGCATTTCAGCTACTGGGGTTTCTCAATTTTGCCACCATTGACATTTTGGGTCCAGTAATTCTTCGTTATGCGGGACTGTCCCGTGTATTATAGGCTGTTCATCAGCATCCTAAATGCCAATTAACAACTAAAACTGCCTTTGGGGAGTCAAAATTGCCAACTCCTCTATCTTCTTGAGAACCACTGTACAATGTTCTGTTTTTAGTGATATCTTGTGGTTTTCTTTTGTATTTCTCTGATGACAAATGATGTTAAGAACTTTTTAATGTGATTCTTAGCCTTTGTATACCTTTCTTTTGAGGAGTGTCTTTAAAAATATATAATATGTACATTCTTGATACTGTGTATATTTTCTTTTCATCTGTGGTTTGCCAGCCCATTTTCTTTCTTTTGTTTTGTTTTGTTTTGTTTTTAATGCCTTTTTTAAAAAAAAATTTTTTATTTAATTCTTGTTCAAGTACAGCTTTCTGTCTTATATTCCCAACCCTGCCCACCCCCCACCCCATGCCGCCTGCCTCGCTCCCCTTTCCACCCCCCATCCTTAGTTATTGTCCATGTGTCCTTTATACTTGTTCATGTGAGTCCACCCCCTTTTCCCCTATGATTCTCTCCCCTCTCCCCTCTGGACCCTGTCACATTTTCTTAATTATATATTTTGAAGAGCAGGAATGTTTTGTTTTGATGAAGTACAATTTATCAAATGTTTGTTTTATGGTTCGTGCTTTCTGTGTCTTCTCTAAAAAGGCCATGAAAATATTCTGTGTTTTCTTCTAGAAGCTATAGAGTTTGCTTTTACCTTTATACCTATGTATAGTTTTTGTGAATGGGGTGAAACAGGGGGTAGTATTTTTGTTTTTCTCTCAGTAAGTATATCCATTTGTTCATCATGTATTGAAAAGATTTTATTCTTTTTGTTAGATTGTCTTGACAGTGCGGGTCTGGACTGGATTCTGATTGATTTATTTGTCTATCCTTTTATTACTCTGTCTTGATTACTGGAGGTTTATAGTCAGTTTCAAAGTCATGTAAAGTTAGGGTCTCTAATTTTATCCTTTTGGAATTTATTTTGGTTATTTTAGTTTCCTTGAATGTCTACAGAACTTTAGAATCAGCCGTTAATTTCTATTTTTAAAAGTCCTGCCTGAATTTTGATTTTGGCAGAATGGGCATCTTAACAGTAGTGAGTCTTCTAATCCGTGAATGTATTACAGCTCTCTACTAGTTAAGTCACCTTTAATTTCTCTTAGAAGTCTTTCAGAACTTTTAGTGTGGCATGTACATCTTGCTTTGGATTTAATTCTAGGTTTTTTGATGCTTTTGGTTTCATTATAAATGATATTTTTCAAAATATCATTTTCTAGTTATTGATAGATAGTATATAGAGCTATAGTTTATTTTTATAGACTGATCTTATATCTCACAGTCTTGGTAAATTTGCTTTTTTAGTTGTCTCATAGCCGTTTTTGTAGATTCGTTAGAATTTTTACCAACACTATTATGCCATTTGCAAATAGCAATATTTAACTCTTTTTATTTTATATGCCTTTTATTTGTTTGTTTTTTTTGCCTTAATGCATTGTATATGTGCTTCTGTTACAGCGCTCAGTTGAAGTGGTGAGAGCAAATACCCTTGTCTTGTTCCTAATTTTAGGAAGGAAATTTTTTCAATATTGTACTATTACATATAATATTAGCTGTATGTTTTTAAGATGCCCCTTTACCAGGTTGGGGAAATTCCTCTATTCCTAGTCTGCTAGGAGTATTACCATGAATGGGTATTGAACTTTGTTAGTTTTTTTAATATTAATTGAAGTTTGCATATATTAGTTTCCTCCTTTAATTTATGAGTTCCATTGATTTTTCTTAGTGTTAGGTTTATTTTGCTTTGCTAGGATAAACAAATCTCTCTTGTTCATGAAGTATTATGCTTTTTATATATTGCAGGATTCTAATTGCTGTTATTTTGTTAAGGATTGTTGTGTCTAGATTCATGATGTATATTGGTGCAATTTTCTTTTTTGAATGCCCATGCCTAAGTTTAGTATCACAGTTATGAGGTCCTACAAAATAATTGGTGAGTGATTCCATTTTTTTCTTTTCTGAAAGAGTTGTATGAGATTGCCTTTTTAAAAAAATTTTTTAAAATACAGTAGTTTTATTTATTTTATTTTTAATTAAAGATTTTATTTATTTATCTTTAGAGGGGAAGGGAAGGAGAGAAGGAGAGAAATATCCATGTATGGTTGCCTCTCTTGCGTCCCCTGCTGGGAACTGGCCTGCAACCCAGGCATGTGCCCTGACTGGGAATTGAACCACGATCCCTTGGTTCACAGGCCTGTGCTCAATCCACTGAGCTATGCCAGCCAGGCAGATTGCCTTTATTTTTTATTAGAACTGTTTAATAGAATTTACTAGGGAAGTCATCTAGGCCTGACGTTTCCTTTCTGGGAAATCCTGTAATTATGAATGTAATTATTTTCAGAGGCTGTAGGGCTATTCACATTTTCTGTTTCCTGTTGTAGTTTTCAAGAATTTGTCCATTCCTTTGTGGAGTCAAATTCATTGCTATAATGCCCATACTATCTTCTTATTCTTTAATTACTATGAAGCATGTAGTCATGTTTTCCCTATCATTCTTTACATTGGCAATTTATGTTTTTCGTTCTTTTTCCTGATCAGTCTTACTGGAGGTTTATCCCTTTTGTTAAGCTGCCAGAAACCAGCTTCTGCTTCATTGAGGGTTTTTGGTATTGTTTGTCCAGTTTTCTTCACTTGATTTCTGCTTTTTAATTTTATTATATCCTTTCTTCTACTTAGTTGCTTTGCTTTTCCAGCTTATTAATGTGGAAACATACATTATTGCCTGTACACCTGTCTTCTTTCTTTACATAGCCATTTAAAGCTGTAAGTTTCTCTCTGAGCAAGAAGCACTGTTTTAGCTGCATCCTACAAATTTTGATGTGTATTTTTATCATTTAGTTTAAAGTTTTTTAAAATTTCTCCTGTAATAGTTTTCTTCATCGTGTGGATTACTAGGAAGTACATTATTTAACTTCTAAATGTTGGAAAACATACAGATCTTTTTATTTCAGATTTCTCATTTAATTCTATTGTGGTTAGAGAATGTACTTGGGTAGATTTCATTCCTTTGGAGTTTGTTAAAACTTTTTTTATGGCCCAGCATGTGGCCTATCTTGGTGAATGTTCTCAATCACTTGAAAATTGGATACTCTGCTATTGTCGAATACAGTGTTCTGTAAATATCTATTAGGTTACATTGATATGTCATTCAGAAATTCTGTACTCTTATTGATTTTTTTGTCTATTTATTTGATCAACTTATGATTGTGGATTTTCCTTTTTTTTCTTTAATTCTGTTAATTTTGTTTTATGATTTTGGGACATTTTTATCAGGTGTCTTCGTGGATTTGAATCTTTGACCATTGTAAAACTCCCCCATTTCTCATTGTACTCTCCTTGAAGTCTGCTTTGGTATTAATATAACTACACCAGCTTTCATGTACTGTGTTTGTATGATTTATCTTTTGCCATTCTCTCAGCCTGTCTCTTATGTTTAAAGTGTGTTTTCTTGTATATAGTGACCTGTTGGGTTTAAAACATTCCAATCTGTCAATCTCTGCCTTTTTATTAGGGGTGTTTAGTCCATCTACATCCACTCTCCCATCCCCCCACCCGCCCCCAGCTTGAGCTATAATTGATACATAACGTTGTGGAAGTTCAGGTGTACAACATGATGACCAATACACATACATTTTGCAAAATGACTACCACAGTAGTGTTCATTAACACATCCATCACCTCATAGTTACCACTGTGTGTATGTATGAACCTTTGAAGATTCGTTCTCTTAGCAACTATCTGGTGCTCAGTTCAACATTGGTAACTGGTCACTGTGCTGTGCACTCCATCTCCAGAACTTCTTTATCTTGTAACTGGAAGTTTGTGCTCTGATCAGCATCTTATCTCCTCCACCCCGTAGTTCATTTACACTTTATGGAATTATTGACAATGTTTGGGTTTAAATCTATAATCTTTTTGTTTTTAGATTTGCCCTATTTTCTCTATGACTTTATTTTGCCTTTCTTACCATCTTTTGGGTAACTCAAGTATTTTTTCAAGAATCAGCTATTCTATTTCTTCTGTCAAGCTTTTAGTTTATTTAGTGCACCATTTTCATCTGATCCTCTTGTATACTCATAATTATTTTGAAGCTTCTGTCTGATAATTCTAACATGTGGGCCTACTCTGGGTCTAGTTCTGTATCCTTTCATGACAAGGGATCACATTTTCCTGCCTCTTTGCACGTCTTGTTTTTATTGAATGCCTAAAGTTGTCTGTGAATGGAGAGTGGAGACCGTGGTAAACAATGGCCCTGTTCCTGGGCACAGGCACGCCCCTTTTGTAAGGCGGCTGGGTGGCAAGCTAAGTCAGTCTTGTCTTCCCTTGAGCTGTCTTTGTTTTTTCTCTTCATTTTGTTATGGAAGCTCTTTCCATATGTTTGATGATCCTTGGTTCTCTATTCATATTCGATAATGAAATGTTACAAGCTCATCTGGAGGTTCCTGCATGACTAGGGGGCTTTCATTAGGTAGGGTCTGTCATTTTAATGGGTGAAGCCAAAGGTGCAGTATCTGACTGTATGTCTGAGAGGGGAATTCTCAAACTGCCTGCCTGGGAGGCTGCGGCGTTGGACTCGTACCTCTCTCTGTGTCATCTTTTTCAGTTTTCTGGGGCAAACTGAATTGGTTACCATACATCAGTGCATTTTCTATCTCAAATTTGTGTCTCTCACCTGCTTTTTCTATTCTCTCCTATTAAATTTGTTCTTACAAATTTATGCCCTTGCCTTTAAAAAATTATTCTTTTGCTCTTATTTTAGTGGAGTTTTGGAAGGGAACAGGGACACTGGTGTGTATCAGTTTGCTATTGATCAGTAGTAGCCTTCCTGAACCCTTCTCATTTCCCTTGAGGGGCCAGATACCCTTCCTGGGCCATGGGCCTTTGCACCTGGTGAACTCCTAATGATTGTCGCAGAATTATCTTAGTTTGTAAACCCCTGCCTCCGCTGATCCCTGCCGTGTTCCCCTTCCTTGTGGGTTCCCTTCCCCAGTGGAAGTGTGTTTAGTGTTATTTCTGTGGGACAGTATAGCTGGCAGGTAAGGAGAATGAGAGTAGCTGGAGTATGATAGGTTTGTTCTGCTTTTCCTTTTAGAAGATAAAGAGAGACTTGAACAGGTTTAAATTTTATGAGAAGTAGCCACGAGAGAGTTTGGGATTGAAGTTACAGGGCAAAGAGAGTAACTGGCAGGCAGAAGGGGTGGGATCTGAGGCTTAGGTAGTCAGGAGAGAGAACAGGGGACCTGTCTCTGCTGTTACAGGACAGGAGGACGAAAGGATGGAGGCAAGAGCTGGCTCAGGAGCTCTCGTTTGGTGGCCTTCTTTTCTCTGTGAAAAAGAAGAGAGAAAAGAAGACGGAGTTATCGATTGAGAGAAGATGAGGGAGCAGGTAGAACAACAAATTATAGGAGAATTTCAATAAGTATTATCTGCAAAGGCTCCCTATAGGCAGCTATGTATACGTATAGGAGCAAGAAGTCTTGGCTAACGACTAATTGTACAGAAGGCAACTGGAGCTGTAAAGAGCCACCCTAACAATCAGCCTAACATCTTGGCCTCTGCTTTTTGCTGGGGTTGCAGTGTCTTTGGTCCCTGTATTACAGTTTGGCACAATCATTTATATTCATGATTATGGCCATGGGTTAAATTACGTTCAGCATATTACATTTAAGAAGGTAAGGAAGAATGCAGTAGTAAGGACATAATTAGTAGCATGTGTATTATACATTGTAGTTTGTTCTTTACAGTTTACAAGTGCTTTCACATCTTATCTAGTCGTTTCCCCTCAGCAGTCCTGTAAGGCAGGTACTATTACCCCCATGTTTGCAGTTGAGAAAACCAAGGCTTAGTTAGAGTTAAATGGTTTGTTCTGAAACACACAATTAGTGAGGGGTAAAATCCAGGCTTGATCACACACATCCGGTGCCTCTAGACTCTCTCACATTATGTCAGACTTCTCATAATTGCCATCCAAGGTTTATTGTTGTTTAAAGGCATAATGTTTAGTTTTCTGGATTTCCGTGGAACTTGTCATTCACGTACAGTTCATGAAGTACTGTATTAAAGGTCAGGCATAATTATTACTCTCTGTTTTAATTTTGAAGGAATCTCTAGATTACACATTGCTTATGGAGTGAAACTTACTTTCTTGATTCTTTTTTTGTATGAGTTTAGAGTTTCAAATAGAATTGTGAAGCAGAAAATTACACGGGAAAAACCATGCTATTTAGATTTTTTTTCAAAAACATAGTTTTAGTTTATATTCTTGCTTTCCAATTTGAATTACTATATTTTCTCTGTCTGACTTCAACAATGCCTCAAAGCAGGTGGAGAATAAAATCACATTTGACAAATACTATTCTGTCTCTAATTTTGTAAAATGGCACATTTATTTTGTGTACTTCTCCAAGTTCAGAAGACTTTGAATTTAACACCTCCTACATAATTAGTTGTTGGGATAAAATATTGCTAAATCGTAGGCTGCTGAGTTTACAGTACATGTTGATTTAGTAAATACTGTTTCCTTATTTCAGTTTTTGTAAATGTAGTGTTTATTCAGGGTTCTGACTCTGAAAAAATTCTTACTGACTGAGGTAGAATATTTATATGTATGCTTTAAAGACACATATAAATGTAAAGTGCAGAATTAGCCTGAGAGACACATCACATACAATTGTCTGTAGCCTAAAAATTTACTATATGAAAATAAAAATAATTGACTTATTGTTTCCTAGCAGCATTTTATTAATAGGGATTTTACTTATTAATAAAAGTGTATCA
This sequence comes from Sturnira hondurensis, assembly GCF_014824575.4. NCBI lineage: Eukaryota > Metazoa > Chordata > Mammalia > Chiroptera > Phyllostomidae > Sturnira > Sturnira hondurensis. The sequence goes on from NW_028075269.1 coordinate 8,910,385, forward strand.
CTCTTCTTGTCTCTTTATGAATCAATTTTTAAATTATTTTTTATTTTTCTACTAATAAAAGTTGAACAGTAATCCACTATTTTGAAATGGTCTAAGGTCAAGAGTGATTAGTTCTGTTATTCTCACTTTTTGTAGTTATGTGTATAAAAATTTTTATTTACTGAGAATCAAGTTTCCCCACAAAGCTTTGTCAGATTGAAAATCGGGGGTCTTTTCCCATTGATGCTGATAATATTACAGGATTCTCATTGCTGGATTGAAGGATACCCTTCAACTGGAAAAGAACTGTTGTATTGGAAAGTGATCTGCAGCTGTTACAATGTGTCCCATAATCTTAAAGGAAACCGTGTCGTTTGAGGCGGGGTGTGCAGGATGCTCTAGTTCTTAAAGTTGGTGGGGTAGACAAAACCACTTAGTACTTATGTGGACATTCAGAGGTTCTGTTTTGATTACAACTGGTTATATATAGGTTGGGATTAAGCTAGTTGTGTAATACACATTAGCATTTTGAAAAAGAAAGTAGAAAGGATACCATATAGTTGGAGGAAAACTACCACACAGGAAAGAGGGAGCTAAGAATAATTCCTTAAACAGTTCTTTTGACTACGTTACAAATTGAAGTCATCTTGATTATAGGAAAGTTATTTGGTCATTGAGGATTTTGTGAAAAAAATCTGGGAGCGTTAGAAGTAAAAGTCCGAAAGGTATAACCTGCCTTGTAAATGAGCAGTGTAGGTTTTTGTCAGTGCGGTAACCTGTTTAGCTATCATCTGGGCATCACCCAGGATGTAGGACATTCAGTAATAAATTACTGAGATACTTCATGGAGGTGCTATTATAAACTGTTATTTTACATGAGGTGAGATACCATTATTATCCCTAACCCATAGATCAGGAAACTGAGGCCCAGAAAATTAAGTTGTACACTGGTTAGTGGCAAGAAATTATAATACACTCCACATACATTTTGAAAACTGGGTAAATAAAAAGGAGGAGTTGCCTCGTCAGTGTTTTTTTTTTTTCTTCCCCGCTGCATACGTGCAGCAATAATAGATTTTACCGTTTGAGGAAAGGTAGTATTTATGTTAAAGGAGCAGAATGGTGAAGGGTTAAGAAATGTGGGTTCCGGAGGTAGCTTCCTGGATTTGGCTTTGACTCTGCCGTATATTAATTCTGTGACTCTTAGCCTGCTCCATAACTTCAGGCCATTTTCGTTATTTGAAAAATAGATGTGAAATGTCATTTATTCATAACAAATATTTATTGAATACCTACTGTGTTCCAGCCCTATTCTATGCATCAGGTAACTAAATATTTCATAGGGTCATTTTAAGGATATAAATGAGTTATGCTTATAAAGCAGTTGAAACAATGCAAAAATAGTATTAGATGCTATACAGGTGAACAGTTTTTATGCGAATAGTTAGATATTTACTATGAAGTATTATATATGTATATCATAACAGATACTTGGTTTTAGGATAAGGCTAAATAATAAAACGAGGCAATTTAACATCTAGTTACCAAAAAAAGTAAATAAGAGTATTAATACAATGAGAATATAGTATAAATCTTGAGGATGGCATAAGGAAAGTGGAATTTGGGGAATCTTTAGTTTGTACTCCAGAACCAAGAGTCACATTCAGACAGAGCAGTGCTTAGCATGTTTTTTACTTTAACTCTGAGAAATATTAAAGAAACAGACCCAGGTCTGCTCTCGGGAAGTATCCATTGTTGTGCTTTGAGATGAGCACAGTTTTAAATTCTCCTCCATTTGTAGTCAGTAGCAAGGCGCCGTCTTATGTGGCGGGGCCGTAGCACCCAGTGCTGCACTGTTTTGTCCTGAAGATGTAACGGTGCTGTGCGTGTGGTTTCTGAGAGAAGGCAGGGCACTTTGTCATGCTTCAGAAAAAAAGATTTCAACAAATGAAATAAAGAAAAGGTTTAGTACAGAGAGTTTTAAGCCCTGGAGATACTGTTATCAGTCATGTAATAGTGCTCCATTTGGAAAACACATTATTCTAAATTGGCGGGGGGAGAGTCACTCTCAAGGGGCGGTTAGGTTGTTGACTAAATGTATCATGCTTTTGCTCTTTGTTACTCCTTTACTGGAGCCTGTTGAGGTCTGTGGAGTTTATGTTCCTATGTTGAGTATCTCCATACTTCGCCTATTATTGAGGACTTGTACTGTTGCATTAACTAGTATTGGGGGTACAGCAGAAGAGGGGGATGAAAGACAATATGGAGGTGGATTCACTGGTGGATTGAATATGTTAGCAAGTGGGGAGTGGAAAATGAATTCAAATATTGAGCTTAAGGTATAGGAGGCGGGTTATGTTCTTAACTAAGATGAGGAACAGAGGAGGAAGAAGTTTTCTGGGGAAAAATGTTTGGTTCATTAAAGAGCAGGCTGAGTGCGTGGAGGGCTGTGTGAAGGTGGGAGTGCAGCTAGAACAGGGGAGAGGTCAGGGCTAAAAGCCATACACCAGGCATTGCCTCCGTAAGATCACCTGGGGGTTGAGGGGGGGGGACGTGGGAAGAACCTTGGGGAATGCCTCTTCTCTAAGAAACTGGAAAGGAATGGCCAGAGGCTAATGGGAGTCAAACCAGGAGAGTGGGTGTTTCTAAAGTCAAGGTAAAGAGATGATGTGACCAACAATTGCAAATATTGTTACGGGGACCACAGAGGCTGCTGACTAAAATAGAGTCCGTTGTTGGATTTAGTAACTGAAAACAGTTAGTTACAAGCCTAAGCAACACAGAAATTAGATAGAATTAGGAGGCTTTTCTTACAGGACTTGCAACCCTTGGAGTCTGTGATTTGATCAACAGCCGAATGTCTTACAAACCAAAAAGTGGATGAATTACCTCCTTTGTTTAGAAAAAACATAATCCTACTCGGCGTATTATTAATAGTGGAAATGAGTGAAAGTTATACAAGAAACTTGGTGGGAGGTGTAAAAGACGGCCCTGTGGCATTGTGGTTGGGACCTGGGTTCTCACCAAGCTTTATTATTAACTGACATATTTCCCCCGGTTCTCAAGGAATGTGAAGATTAAGATATTTAAGAAGTTTTATGTGGAATCTAAAAAAAAAAAAAAGATACTCACAGAAACAGACAGTAGATCGGTGGTTGCCAGAGGAAGGAGTGGTGGGGCCGGGGGTGCAGAGCTGGTGAGGGTGGTCACGGCACAAACTTCGAGTTGGGAGATGAGGGGGTTCTGGGGGTGCAGTGTGCAGCTCGGCGATTGGCAGCAACACTGCGCGGGGGTGTCCAGCTCTGCCTTCTCCCCTGCGCAGCCGTGCGTCTGCTCTGACTGTCGCTGTGAATTTCTTTAGTCATTGTTTTAAGCTCTAAATATTTCTTGATGTTTTATGTGGCCTTTAATGAATTAGTTACGATTTTTAAAGAGAGATGAGTTTGCCCCTTTCCCTATTCCCAAAGAGTAAACCTTGCGTAGCATATTACATACATAATATGCTTTCGTCTCACAGACCTGGGCAACGGGGTGGTGATTGCTAGGGGCAAGGGGAAAGGGGGAAAATACAATAAAGATTATATATTTAAAAAATAAATTTTAAAAATACTACATAAGAAGTCTAGTTAAAACATTTTGGGTATAATTGAATTGCATGGTTTTAACGTAAATCAAAAATAGTAGCTATCATCTTTCAAGGTATTATTCATAAAACTGTATCATCTGAAATATGAAACACCCTGAAATTTGTCTTCAAGTAAATAATAGAGTTTTGCTTATTAATCACATTTTACTCATGAAGGTTGTGTTTTGACTTATTTTTCTTTATTTTGAAGTTAATTTAGTAACTGGAATACTTTGTGTTGCATATATGTATGCTCGAATTATTTCCTGTGTCACAAATAAAATGTAATGAAAAATAAAACCTCTTCTCGTTCTGTTAGGCTTTTGAAATATGTATGGCAATTGGTGCATTGTGTAGGGTGAGAGAGCGCAGAAAAGACATGTCTTTTTTTCCTGAAGCAACTTGAACTAGCCATTACCTTTTAGCTACCTCAAAACATTCAAAAATACAAAACAGTTCTCACAGCCCTTGAAGCTAATCCAAAATACTGTGTTTGAGAACGATACTCTTTAAATTAGTTAAATGTATGGCTATAGGTCTGTTTATGAAGAATAAAACAGGGAGTGATAACCTCTCTGAGCCCGTTTCCTTCCCTGCAGAAATACAAATAAAGATTTTGTTGGTATTCTTTTCTTTTTTCATTAACATTGAATGAAATAATTAATGTAAAGCATTTAGCCAGGGACTTGCATGTGGTGCCTTATCACAATTTATCATTATCACTAGACATTACGCATAAGCTGCAGTTAGAGAACTGTGCAGAGCCGTAAAAATTTACATAAGGATATCAAGTGAAATTGTACATGTTGAGCAAAAACAGTTAAAAGTGGTAAAATTATATTTTATATATGTGCTTTTTATCAGGTGTTTATTGCTGTATGTGTTATACATTTTTATGTGTTGCTATATAGAGTTACATTTATGAAACTTCAAATACTGAATTTAATTAAAAATTAATGATTTTCAAGAAAAGTTTTGATTAAATGGCATTTTCACATTGCCTTTGGACCTTGGCACCTATGAAAACTCATCCTCCCCTTTAAGCGTTCTTTTGGGGTTATTAGTGTTACATTGGGAAATGCTGTTATTGCTGGATTATGAGAATGGGAGAGCTAGGTTGCACAGCAAATTTTGCTTGTAGTTGGTGGAAGAGAAACACCCTCACCCACCCAGGGTTGCTCTAATGGACAAAGGCCAGTGAGTGTGGGCATATGCCCCGCCCACACCAGCCCTGGCTTCTCATCCCGGTGTAACAGACTGGGTCTCTCTGCACAGCTGGGCATCAGACGCAGTTCCAGCTTTCTCATCTACTGCAGTGTCCTCTCTTCCTCTGAGCAGCCCCTCTCTGATGTGTGTAGCCGCCTGAAGCCAATTGCGGTTATCAAAATAAAAGTTAATTTCCAGGGTACTTTTCAGAATAGGTGAAATATCCTTGGAGCAAAACACCTTCCATTGGTTGTCCTCATTTATCTGTTTTTTCCTTCAGCTTTGGCCTGGAATTCTTTAGTCTTGTCAACGCTTTGATGTTTTCGAGAGGTTTTTTTTTATTATTTTAGTCAGGTTTTTAATTTTTATTGCATTAGACTAAATGCTGCCTAGGTGTTTGTGTGTGTTTCAGATTTATTTATTTTTAGAGAGAGGGGAAGGGAGAGAGAAAGGGAGAGAAGCATCTATCAGTTGCCTCTTGCATGCCCCCAGCTGAGGACATGACCCACACAAGTCAGGTGCCTTGACTGGGAATTGAACCAGCCACCTTTCGGTTTGCAGGCTAGCACTCAGTCCACAGAGCCATAGCAGCTGGGGTCAGGTTTATTAGTTGTTTTCAAGGGGAAGGTTAGTTTGAATGACCTGACCTCACCACTACTGAAAACTGGAGGTGCTCTTCCCATTTCTTTCTATTCAGTGGAAGGAAGTCCATTTTACATTTAGGCACAACTCAATAACTCCTTCCTGGAGTTTTTCACTTCTCACTGAGCTACATTCACTGACTTCTTCCTGAAGTTCTCCCTTATATCTTGTCAAAACAAAGTCTCCTTTTATGTGTTCCGTTGCTGTGTCGTAACGCTGTTGTCCCACTGACCACACAGGCCTTCACTGTAATTGCTTATGCCACTGGCTGCCTGTAAGCTCTAAGTGAAGTGTTTGAAGGCAGGGATCTTGCCTCGGCTGTGTTTCTGTCCTTGGTAGCACCAATTTTGTGTGCTTTATATAACAGACTCTCACTGCGTGCATTGGTTGAATTGCTCTGTATTTGCTAACATAGAATACAAGGGCTAAGAAGGGAGTCGGCTCCTGGCATTTTGGCCTCTGTATGCGGCTTGCCATCCTGTCCTCCCTTCTGCGTTACTCCTTACAGGTTCGGTGATGGCCCAGGTGGACCAAAGGGAAGGCAGAGCTGCAGCACGGGAAGTGACTTGGCCAGTGGCAATCTCTGGGCCCTTTCCAGTAGCTCACCCCCCTCCCCCAGTAAAGTGTCTTTCAAGTCATTCTCCTGGGGCCTTGGCTGCTCTGGCTGTCACCCCTCTCTCTTCCCTGCCAAGCATTACTGGACTACCATCTATTTGCTTCTCAACCCACCGTGTATCACCACTGCCATTCTCCTCAATAGTGCCCGCAAAAGTGGCCAGTGTCCCCTACTTGCCACATTCAGTGGATTTAACCTGACATTTGCTCCTGTCACAGATCTCCCATCTGCCCTGAAACTCTTTCCTTTTCGGGCCTCTGTGGAACCTGTTTCCTGGTTACCTTGTTGCTCACTGCTCTATTTCCTTCTCTAGCATTTTTGCCTCTATCCGATATAAATGGTACTGTCTTTCAGAGTTTTGTCTTTGTCTTTCTTCACTTGTCACCAAGTCAGAGACATACTCTGAGGCCCCGGGCTTTTGGAGGTCTGTTAACCTCTCAATTGTTTGTAAAGGTGTGTATCTCCCTCCAGGTTTTCATCATAATCTTGGAGGAGTTCATAACTCAGGAAAGTTGAGAAGGACTGCTTTCTCTGTATTTCTGTAGTTTTACCTGCTTCATAGATGACTCCCCGATTCCTGTCCCCACCTTCCCTCTTGTCTGGCTCCTGCCCGCCTTCGATCCCCAGCATCCCTGGCAGAGCCCCTCAGGAGCGAGGCAGCAGTGCAGGTGTCCTCCTGTCACCAGTCCCCGGCCTGTCCTCCCTACACATTCCATCCTACATCAGGTTACATTTTTGTGTCTTTGGGACAAAAATATGATAATGTCTCTTCATGCAAGTAATGTGGAATTGTAAGCAGGAAACAGTCCATGTTTCCTAACATAGGAAAAAGTGTCTTTCCAGTCTGAACTCAGTCTTGCTTTTCAACCTCATCTCGTACTACTTTTCCTGTCCGGCTAACTGTTCTTTCACTCATTCCCAGTGTAGCTTGCACCTCCACTGTTCATAACTCTAATCATCCATCTTGGTACTTCCCCATCTTGTGTTTGCCACTTCCCACTACCTGGAATGCCTTTCCCCTCCCACTGTCCACAGTTCGTCTCCGGGTTGGTTCCTCTTCATCCTTCAAAATCCAGCCATGCGTCACCTTTGTTATGACACCTTCTAAGTTAACAGCTTTTTCTTGCTGTCTCCTTTTCTTCCCACCTCATCCTTTCCACTGTACTGGAATAACTGTTTATATGCCTGAGCTCCCCCACTAGGCTGTGATACTCAAGGGCAGGAATCCCGTTTCATTCCTCGTTGGCTGCTCATTGGCTGCTCATTGGCTAGCACTGTGTGACTTGTAGTAAGTTAGTAAGCCTTTTTTGAATGGATAAACACACTTTGTGCTACCAGTCTTGTACGTGGGTTATTTTTTCTATATTAATCAGAACCTGAAAAATGTTCAAATGTATTTTTCAAATCAGGCTTCAGCTTTTAGCATAAAAGGATATGTAAGGTGTTGACTTCTACTTTTGGCAATATTTTCCTAAGCATTAGGTGGCAGTAGTGTGTTGCACTTGACTTTACCTTTGTAACTGTTTTATTTTCCCAGCTTTCATAATCTTAATGTGATGTCAGAGTATAAAGGACACAGTTGTAGCCTTTTATACCTAACTTTTGGTAACATGATCTCGTTTAAGCTAGTAGGCAACTCACAGAAAATGAAACAAAACGCAGCACCGAGCAGCGCCAGTCGGCGCGGAGCTCTCCCTCGCCCGCCTGAGTGGTGCTCAGGTTCCTTCGAGAGTTACTGCAGCACCAGCGGCACCCCTTCCCCAGCAACTGGCTAACAGCTGCTTCGTAGTAACAGTGATTTGCAGTAAGGAAGCCAAAAATTGTCAGAGAGGATGTGTGTGTTCACAGCATCCTAAGATGCTCCCTTAGGCCTTTATCTCAGAAATAGTGTATTAAGTTCACTGCTTTTAACTGCAGATGTGAAACGCTTTCTATTTTACTCAGTTTCTGTCAGTGCCTAGGTCACTTCTCTGGTGCATTGTTTCATTTCATCGTTAGGTTAGAAGTAAGAAACATTGCCACCACCTCTCCAGCCTCCTGCGTTTAATCCCGCCATTAATTTTTGAACACTAATATATGAAAATGCCAATGCTTTCAGTATCAATTTCATTCCCATTGTAGTTTTCTAGAGCTTACTAATTCAGTAGCGGTTACGTTTTATTAAAGAGCTACGTGTATATTTTAGGTCCACAGGGACATTTCTGCAAATAAAGGAAATACAGGACTTTCCGAGGAAACAGTATTAGTATTGATTCAAATGTGAAGTAGATAAAGGAAATCCGGGACACTCTCATGTCTTCTTCTCTTCTGTCTCAGGGATAAAGCACTTGAGGGAATTCGAAGCCAGTGTACTAGTATCATTAATGTGGCAGAATGATCAATTAGTAAAGGGAGAGCATGAACGTGTTGACAGAACACACTGCCTAATTAGTACCTGGTGGCCTTGACGGCCACGGAGCAGAGCTGAGTTGCGGCAGGAGAGCGCCCGGTAGGATCTGTAGATGCACATCACCACCCCTGTTCAGCAGGGTAACTCTAGTTTGCCATCGGTTCCTTAAGTCTTTAATTACAGGGAGCCATGACTCCCCTGCACCCAGAGGGTAGGAGGAGTCAGCCAGTGCGCTGCTGCTGATCGTCACCGGGGGATATGCGAGGTAGAGCGCCACTCCTGGAATTCTCTGTGTGGTTCACGTTGAGTGTGTCATCAGAGACTTGCGGGATACGATTTGGGGATGGGAGGGAAGGCTGAATTTGCCCTTAGATTGGGTATAAGGTCACCTGTTGCTTAAGGTTTAATTGTCTTCATATTTTATGTACAAAGAAGCCCATGTTGCATTACGCTTGCATATAGGCAGCAACAAAGAAAAGGCACGTGACTAGCGAAAGGAACTGGTGCAGGATTATATTCTAGAGTTAGTGGATTTCACAGTTCAAAGTACATTACAGAGGTTGATCTTGGTGTTGAAAAGGTTTTGCCATGGATTAGATTACTCAGCCACCTATCATTCTACTTCTTACATTTCTTCATTTCTGTAAGTCCAACCCATAATCTACCTCTTAATTATTTAAAAAAGATCGATACTTAGTGAAGGGTTTGTTTGTCTTCAGTGTTTTCCAGTCTCTTCCCCCACTTTTCTTTACTCTTCCTTCCCCTCCCTGTTCCTCCTGTTCCTCTTCTGTTCTCCCTCTGCTTTCCCCGCAGTCGCCTTTCTCCACCACCCTCTTCCCCCTTCCTGTCTTCTCCCAACCTCCTCCTTCCCTCTTCCTTCTTCCTCTTCTTCCTCTTCTCCTTCCTCTTTTACTCCTTTTCCTTGGAATATGCCTGCAAATTATTATGCATTAGATTGCCAATGGAAACTTTTGAGTTGGCGAATGAAAGGGTGGTAAGTTCAAGCAGGCGAATTGGGAAGCAGGTGGGCGGACTGGAGGGCTGGTAGGAGATGAACACTGGAGACCAGCTGAGAGCCATTGTTGGTGTGAACTAGGTTTGGCCTTGGGGGCAGAAAGGGTGTGATGCACATGGACTCCGCCGAATTTAGTAATTAATGGAATGAGGGAAAGGGAGGTTATCCTGATATGGTAGCCCGGATTATTAAGAAATGTATTGTTTTTATTTTTCCTTCCTTGTTCAGCATTCATTGGGCATGGGGGTGATTTCAATAGAACGAGGAATGCAGCAAGAGGAAGAACTGGTTGTAGAGTGTGGATGATACTGGATTTTGGACAGATTGAACTTGTAGTGCTGATAACATCGCTTTTAGAAGGTATTTTGAAATTTAATTCTAGAACTCAAGACAGTTTGAAGCTAGAGATAGAGAGCTAATACCCTGTTGATGGTACTAAGCTCATCAGTTAGTACATAGAGAAAACCCAGAGTGCTGTATCCTCAGGGGCCACATTGGCAGATGAAATAATATCAGCAGAACAATTGGGGGATTTCTGTGTAATCAGATTTGCCCAGATTCCTCTTCATAGTTGATTGTTATTTCCTATTTGCAGTCAATAATTTATAAATCAAAACAGCATAATCACAGATGTGTAGTAAAGGATTAATGTGTGACCTTCTTAACTTTTTATTCGATTTAAGATTTAAGGAGCAAGCTACTAGTTAAATGAAGCGATATTGACTTTAAAAAGAGAATGTGAGAAGGCAGGAGCACAGATGCCCTTCTGTTCAGGTGATCAGAGATAGGACTCGATTGTGTTGTGGGCATTTTGCCGTAAAACTGTCTTAGGTGCTGACTTTAAAGAAAATACCATTTCGTTTCAAATGTATATGTTGCTGAGCCAGTAGAAAGGGTCATTTAGAACTAATGAACATACAGATTTTCCCTAGACACTTTTAGAAATTGCTAAAATGTTTGCACTGTTTTATATTGTGCTCTTTTCACAACTTCCACGACTTTTGTCCCCTTCTAGTGGACAAATACTTGTGTCTGTGTTAAATGTCTTGGTGGAAACTATTGCACTGTAGTGTTCAGTAGCTGCAGCCTGATACAAAAAATAGCCCCCCTTTTAAAAAACTCAACAAATTAAAATACTACTGGCATATTGTTCATATTTCATTAGTTTCTTCATTACTGAATTAATTTGGCATTTGTGCAAACAATGTAATAAAGAAGTTGGCATGTATGGTTAGTGAACAGAAGTTATCTAATATCAAAAAATTCTGATGTGGAACACATAATGTTTTTATTATGGTGTTACAGGTTGAAAATGGATGAGTGTCCTCTTAGGTGGGTTTGTTTATTTGTTTGTTTATTTATTGGATACATACTTGGGGGAACACATCTGTCAGAGGGAAATTTTTGTGAAGCACTAATTTTCTGATTTGCAACTAATTCCATATTCTATGCAGTGGAGGCTAACAGTGCGTCTCTCAAACGCTAGCATGCATAATACCTGCCTGGAGAGTTCGGTGACTCACCAGTTCTGAGGTCTGCCTCCGCAGGTTTGGGCCCGGGGCATCCTTCACTGAGCTTGTGGGTAGTGCTGGTAGTCTAGATCCCAGGACCACATTTTGAACTGCACTGGACTGACACATTGTGACACTGACTCAGAATTAGTAATTTAGAAAGCACTTGGCTTTGTTATTGGAGAAAATCTAAAATCAAAATACAATAAAAATATTGGGCAACCCATTGCCATAAAAATCTCAGCTAGTCAAAATTAAGAGTTCATAATTAGAGCACTAGTTTTAAGTTAGTCAGTTGGAAAATAGATAACATACCAATCTTGGTAGAAGATTACATAATTTTCTGTATATCTTTTGTAGTATCATGAGTTATATGTTTGTATCAAGAAAGTTTCTTAGTCTTTTCTTTGTGTTCTTTTTCTTATCCTCAGTAAATGGGGGTATAAAGAACATAAGTCTATATAATTGAGAAATTTCTTCCAAGTGTGAGGTGGTTACAGAGATCTTAAAATTGTGAGTGCTGAGTCACTTGAGAGTATAAGATAGCATTTTGCTAAAACTTTGTGGAGATAGACACTTTTCTAGCATTATACTAAAGAATCACAGAGGGACACTTTCAGTATTTTTGGTATTGTGACGTATTTATTTATACTTTAATTTGGCATGTAGTTTAGTCCCAGTTCAGTAATACTTAATTTTTTAAAACACTTTAAAGTTTTTCGAGTTTGGCATATATAATTGAAAGTAATAAAATGATATTGTCATAAAGTAGCCTATAATACAGATTTTTAACTAATTTGTATTAGTGTTTTAAAATTAATATTATGTGTTCTTATTCTTTTCTCTGTATTAATATTGGAAGCAATATATTATTTTTCCTTTATGTCTTAGGAGGATTTGCTAAATCCCTTTCAAAGATTTAGACATGTCGGAAGATGTTTTTCTATTGAGATATAGTTAACATGCAATTAAAAGTGTACAGACTTTAAGTGTTCTGTTTTGTGAAATTTGATGTGTATAACCAGATCCCCAAACAAGGTATAGAACATTTTCATTTTTCCAGAAAATTTTCTTGTGCCCCTTTCCAGTTAATTCCTACCCCCTATTCCCACCTGGAGATCAACTTTTAATTTCTATCACTACAGATTAGTTTTGCCTGAATGTGGATTTCATCATATCAATGTAACATATAGTATGTACCCTTTCGTTCTTGCTTCTTTTGGTCAACATAATGGCTTAGATATTCATCTAATTATCTTAGTTTTTTATTGTTGTTGAATAGTATTTCCCTGTATGGATATACTACAGGTCATTCATTCTCCTGATGATACCCATTTATGATTCCAGTTCTTTTTTTTGTTATGAATGAGACTGTAAATACAATCTTTTATAAGTCTTTGTGGGCATATGTTTTAATTTTTTTTCCTTTTAGGAAAATATCCAGAAGTGGAATTGCTTGACCACAGAGTAGACACATGTGTATCTTTGTAAAAACGGACCGAGTTCCCTGCCAGCTGCCTGTGACAGTTCCAGGTCCATGGCATTGCTGTCAGACGGCACTAGTCTTTTTTATGTTAGCGTTCTGTTAAGTATTATTACTATCATGATTTTATATACATTTTTGATAACTAATGAAAAAGTCTGAGCACAACTTCATGTGCACATTGTCTATTTATTCATCTGTCTTTCTAAATTAAATTTTTGGAGTGACATTGGCTAAAAAATTTATATAGGTTTTTTTTTTTTTTAAGATTTTATTTATTTATTTATCTTTAGAGGGGAAGGAGAGAGGGAGAGAAACATCAATGTATGGTTGCCTTTCATGCATCCCCTGCTGGGAGTTGGCCTGCAGGGAACCGGCCTGCAACCCAGGCATGTGCCCTGACTGGGAATCGAACCGCGATCCTCTAGTTCGCAGGCCCGCGCTCAATCCACTGAGCTACGCCAGCCAGGGCTTATATAGGTTTTTTAAGTGTCCAGTTCTATAATACATCATCTGTATATTGCATTTGTGTTTACCACCCAAAGTCAAAATCTCCTTCCATCAAAAAATATTCATCTATCTCTTAAAATTATTTATATTTTTCCTTTTAATTGAGTTTATCAGAGTGACACTGGTTAACAGAATTATGTAAACAAAGCAATAGCTAAAATATCTTTAACAAAGAAGGCTTATACCATTCTCTCACATCTCTAATTATTTTATTGTTGTATAATATTTGTATATTTAAAAAACATTTGTTTCACGGTCTTTTCAATCAATGGCAGATTTAAGTAGGGAACTCGAAATAAAATGTTTCAGATTGGACTAGTATCCAATCTGATTGGACTGATCAGATTCTACTGATAAACTTGGCTTGTTTATCTAGTTAAAATTCAAAGTTAACTACAAATTAAATTAGGACGGGAGATACACAGATAAATTAGTCCTTAGGCTGCATGACCTTTTTACATACAGTATTATATAGGTTTTGCAAATGTTCTTCAGCTAAATGAAAACATAAACTTGTATATTTGATTTACTCCTAACCTGGACTATTTATGTTAGACTGACTAGCGAGCTATGAATTCACTTTAAATAGTTCAAATTCTGTTGGCTTCTGTCCTCTTTTTAGCCTTTTCATATAAACTTTATTATTATTATGATACTTCTTCAGTCACCATTTATCCCTCTTATGTCCACCTCCCCCTTGCAGTTAGCACACTGTTGTCCGCGTCCAAGAGTCCTTTGCCTTTTGCCCAGATCCCTCCACCCTCTAGGCTTCCTGCCACCGTAGCCCTGTTATCACGCTCTCTGTGAGTTCATATTTATTTTGCTTGTTAGTTCGGTTCGTTCCTTAGATTCCACATATGAGTGCTCATACAGTACTTGTCTTCTCTGACTGGCTTATTTCACTTAGCATGATGCTCTTGAGGCCCATCCTTTGCCAAATGTCTGTTCCAGACATTTTTCCCCTGACTATTAATTAGCAAATTTTTCTATCATCAATTTATAGGATTGTGTGTGTGTGTGTGTGTGTATGTCCTGGATAAAAGTCCTTTGTTAGATACATATTTAGTCAGTAGTTATTTTCAGTCTGTGGCTTGCCTATTTTTTTAATGGTGGATTTGATGGACAGAAAGTTTTAAAATTTGATGAAGTTCAGTTTATCAGTTTTGTTTTCTGTCAAAGTAATCTGTGCCTACCCCAGTTGGTAAAGATGCTCTACATTTCCCTCTAGAAGCTTTATGGTTCTTGTTTTACATTTATGTCTATGATTCATCTCAAATTAATTTCTGTACAGTCATGTGCCACTTAATGACCAAGGGTATGTATGCTCTGAGAAATGCGTTGTTAGATGATTTTGTTGTGTGAACACTGAAGCACGTACTTATGCAGACCTAAATGGTGGGGCCTACAAAACAACTAGGCTGTATGGTATACCACCTTCGTATTTGCAGTCTTACCACTGACCAGATGTTCTGCGGCACATGGCTGTATATTGAATGGGATAAGGATTGGATTAAATTTTTTCCATATGCCATTTGTTGTAGACTGTTCTTTCCATATTGAATTGCCTTAGCACCTTTTTAAGTCAAGATGGAGGCATGAATAGACATGCTTTGCCTCCTTGCACAACCACAAAAAGAAATTACAACTAAATGTCAAAACAAATCAACACCAAGAACTGTCAGAAAATTGAACTGTATGAAAGTCCGACAACCAAGGATTTAAAAAGCCACATTCATCCAGACGGGCAGGAGGAGCAGAGACGCAGAGGTGGGGCAGAGAGGTGAGGAGACACAGTGTAGCATAGAGAGGTGGTGGCAAAACAGGCAAGGCTGGCCCACATTCACATGTGGTGGGTGTAAATCAGGAGGGACACCTTGGGAGCGAGCAATCCCAGCCCCAGGCCAGACCTCACAGTCCGGGAAAGGAGTCACAGTTCCAGCACCTGAAAGATAAATCCCCATAACTTCTGCCTGTAACAAACCAGTGGGGATTTGGGGAGCAGAAGAAACTGCCACTTTAAGTGAAAACTCCACCTAAAGGGCCTGCACAGTCTTAAAACATAACACAAACACACCCACTCTGGTATTTAACACCAGCGCAACTGCTGGAAGGGTGCCAGTTGCATACATGGAGTGGGTGAAGTGACCAGAAAAGGGGTGAGTGCCAGGGAAACTCCCAAAAGCCAGGCAGTGGCACAGTCCCCTCTCTGAGTCCTCTCTCCACACAGAGCCACAAAGCCGTGAAGCGGGTTGCCCCGCTCTGGTGATTACCTAAGGCTTTGCCCCACGCAATTTACAGGTGCCTTTTACAGGGAGTCAAAGCAGTTCTACCTATAAAGAAAAACAAGCACAGGGAGGCTGCCAAATTGAGGAGACAAAGAAACATGTCCCGTATGAAAGAACAGAACAAAACCCCAGAAAAAGAACTAACAAAATGGAGATAGCTAGCCTATCAGATGCAGAGTTCAAAACAGTGGTGATCAGGATGCTCAAGAACTCATTGAGTACAGCCACAACATAAAGGAAGAAATGAAGGTTACACTAAGTGAAATGAAGAAAACCTATAGGGAACTAATGGTGAAGGGAAGGAAGCCGGGATTGAAATCAACAGTTTGGAACATAAGGAAGAAATAAACATTCAACCACAACAGGAAGAAGGAACAAGAATTAAAAAAAAATAAGGGTAGTAGAAGAAGACCCTGGGACATCTCCAAATGCGCCAACATCCGAATCATAGGGATGTCAGAAGAAGAAGAACCAAGAAATTAAAAACTTACTTGAAAAATTAATGGAAGAAAACTTCCTTAATATGACAAAGTAAATAGACATACAAGTCCAGGACAAAGAGTCCCAAACAAGTTGGACTCAAAGAGGATCACACCAAGATACATCATAATTAAAATGCTAAAGGTGAAAAGATAAAGAGAAAATCTTAAAAGCAGCAAGAGAAAAGCAGAGAGTTACCTACAAAGGAGTTCCTATAAGACTATAGGTGGATTTCTCAAAAGAAACTTTGCAGGCCAGAAGGGACTGGCAAGAAGTATTCATAGTGATGAAAAGCAAGAACCTACAACCTAGATTACTCAAGCCAGCAAAGCTATCATTTAGAATGGAAAGGCAGATAAAGTACTTCCCAGATAAGATCAATTTAAAGGACTTCATCATCACCACGCCCTTATTATATGAAATGTCAAAGGGACATATTTATGAAAAAAGATGATCAAAAATGTGAACAGTAAAATGACAACAAACTCACAACTATCAGCAACTGAATTTAAAAAACCAAACAAAGCATGCAAGCAGAACAGGAACAGAATCATACATATGGAGATTGTTTGCAGGGTTACCAGCTGGGAGGGGGAAAGGGTGCAGAGATTAAAAAGTCTAATTGGTAGGTACAAAATAGACAGGGGAATGTTAAGAAGAGTATAGGAAACGGAGTAGCCAAATAACTTGTATGCATGATCCAGGGAGAGGAACTAAGAGGAGGGGATTTCTGGAGTGAAAGGGGGTGACAGGCAGAGGGGGCCAAAGGGGGAAAAATTGGGACAACTATAATAAAAACCAATGAAATATACTTTTAAAAAATGAATTGACTGTATATGTATGGTCTATTTCTAGACTCCTTATTCTATTCCACTGATCTTTTCATACATACTTTATATCAATACTGTCTTGAATACTGTAGCTTTAATAAGTCTTGAAATAGGTAATCTAGGTCCTTTTAACATTGTTCTTTTTCAAGATTGTTTTGCTTGTTCTAGATTTGCATAAGTATCATAATCATCTTGTATACTTCAAAGAAGTTCACTGGAATTTTGATAGGAGCATTAAAGTTATGTATCAGTTTACAGAATATTGACATGATCTTTCCATCCAGAAATATATTATTTCTTTACATTTGTGTAGGTCTTCTCTGATTTCTGAGTGGTGTTTTGTTGTTTTCAGTGTACAAGTCTTACACATTGTCCATTTGGTTCATTTCAAAATGTTTCTTTTTTTTTTTTCCATAACACTATTGCCACTGGTAAGTTCTTAAACTTTCATTTCCAATTGTTGCAAGCTTTGCTGATTTCTTTCTTTTGAGTTATTTGCTTTTAGGTGACTAAGGTTTTCCAATTCCTAAAATGCATTTCAGTTTAGTACTGAAAGCAAATAAAAGTTAGTTAAAATAAATGAACTTTGCAACATTGATTTTAGTACCTACCTATCATGTTAGTTAAGACTGGATATTTTCTCTGTTTGATTGATTAGTGAGTGTTTTTCTGAGAACTCTGTTGTTTGTATAATTTTGCCAGCCTTTTTCTAGTATAAGGAAGTGCATGCTATCTTTTTGTGGCTGTTACTAGATTGCAGGATGCTTTAGAATTTATCTTTCGTTTGATCCATGAGTGAAAGAAGTAGGAATAGCTTTGGGCGCTCAATGGTGGGAAGGTTTGGTTAGTGGAGATCAAAGAAAAAGAAGGGCAAGAGTAAAATAAACCTTGACAACAAGAGGAAAGTGACTTTGGTCTTGTTGAGTAATAGTGAGTGCGTGAGCCTGCCTCCCGTTGGAGGGCTCAGGTACAGAAATGGCAGGAAAGGAATGAACATTTACTTTGGGGTTTGAAAATCTTGAAACCTAGTCCTGGCAGTTTTGTGTCTCATGTTCAGTAAAGAATCACTGCAGATTTTAAAGTCAAGAATGTGTATAGCAATGACACCATTTTATTAATGGACCTTGTAAATGAAACATCTAAAAAACTCATAGTGCCTGTTGTATTCCAGTTTTAAGCCATAGACATCTTTAGACTTTATATAATTTCTTGTGGCTGCCGAAATAGATGATTGTAGACTCAGTGGCTTAAAGCAGCAGAGATTTATTCTTTCACAATTCTGGAGGCTGGAAGTTTGAAATCAGTATAACTGGGCTGAAATCGAAGTGTTGGCTGGGCTGCACTTCCCCTAGGAGCTCCACAGGGGAGTCCATTTCTCGTCTCTTCCAGCTTCTAGGGGCTGCCTGTGGTCCTTGGCTTGCGGCCCGATTGCTCCAGGCTTTAAGTGGAGTATTTCAAGTCTCTCCCCGCGCAGTCTTCACATCGCCTTCTCCTCCGTGTGCCAAGAGGAGAAGGCGATGTGAAGACTGTACAGAGAGAGATCTCCCTCTGCCTCTTTCTTATAAGAATAGTTTGTATTTATCCCACCTAGGTAGTTTTTCTATTTCAATGTATTTAACTTAATCATGTCTACAAAAACCTTTTTTCCAAATAAGGTAACATTTACAGGTACCAGGAATTAAGACCTGATATTTTGGGGGGCTATTATCAGCCTACCACAGAATGTGTTTTGGGGGGGTTGTTTTGTTTTGTTTTTTAGACCTTCATTTTGTTCTGGAACTTGCTGTCAAAACACAGTGGACTGAGGCTTTTAGCACCCCAAATGGCATACTTATTTTCTTGCAGTAACCAGCACTTTTTAACTGAACCCTATATCAGGGAATAAAATGTATTGCATTCTAAAAGCACAACAGCATTGACCTAAAAGCCTCAGATGCCGAGCTACCTGATTAAAATATTAGTCAGGAAAACACCACATTGGTGAACGAGATTGATTGAATTGTGCTTCAACTCCATGGCACTGCTTCAGCTTGGGGCAGTCTTGGTTTTGTAGCGCTTGCTCAGTCCAGTTGGTGCCTGATCGGGCCAACATGTCCTATTTATTGTTCCAAGGAGACCTTCTGTCGTGGCCTAGGAGACATTACCTGTAGGCATCTCTTAGTCCCTGCTTCCACTGCAGAGCTCCTAGCTTAGAATGATTTCTCTGGGGTCCTACTCGATGCTTGTGACATAGTGACATTGAGTTTTCACCTATAAGTGTATGTGAAAATATATACTATTCATTTATGTTATGTATTCTTAATGTATACTAGTGGCGTATTTGAGCATGTTACATGTAACAACATTGATTCATAGCAAGTGTGCTGCCCAGATCTTCACGTAGTGTTAGAGGAGGAATGGGTCGTCTAGAGAAATGTAAAGTAGCCGACTCTGTTTTGGCTTTGGGGCATTATTTTGATAGGAGCTTTAGGGATGGCCTGAACCTCAGTATGCAAATAATTTTTGTGAGCATCATTTGGTAAATTATAGCCAAAAAATATTTTTGAAAAAGCTGTAGTTTTCTTTTCTTCAGTCATTATATTAACTAGCTTAAATGTTTAAATGTGGATAACTGAGCAATTTGGCATCGGAAGAGAGTTTTCCAAAGGGAAGTGGAAGCCTCATTCCCTTTGTCCTGTAACCTGTCTCCCACCCCGCATGGTGTTCATTAGTTCTTCTGTGTGGCCCAAGCGCACAGCTGCTTCTGCTGTGCTAGCTGAGGACATCAGCAGTGTGAAGAAGTTCAGCGTGAGGACGAATCACTGTGAAAGCCAGTAGTCAACGTTTGATTAAAAACTTACAGACCTTCTGAATTTTGCATTGAGAACTAAAGTCATTTGACTTCATGTTACTTGCCACAACTTACTATAGGGTTTTGGCTTTTGCAACTTGGGTAATAAATTGCATGGTCCTTATAAATTTCTCATGTTCTTTTAATGTCTGTAAAGCAATCAATGAAAGAATTTAAATGATTATATCATTAATTGATGTGTATGTGAAATAACCACATTAGTGTCATGAAATGTGGATATGCCCACTTGACTGTTTTATTGTAAAAAGTGTAAGAACTAATGAGGAAAAAAACCTGCTGTTAATTCAAAGGAAATTCCAAAGATAACTTTTAAAATTAAAACCTGTTCTGTGTAATGTATTAGATGAACCATTGGGAGTAATTGCTGGTTGAAAATTCTGGGTAAATACGATCAAGGGGTCCCTTATTTACCTCAGAGCAAAAAATCACATATCTCAATATCTGCTAGTTGTTCCCAGATTATATAAGTGAAATGTCCCTGAATTTAGGTAATTTTCCCTTTCTTGTTTGTTGAGAAACTGCTGAGAAGCAGATGTCGTATTTATTCTTTCAGAAGAACTGACAGTAAAGAGGGTTGGGAGGAGAAAGGAAAAGGGGGCCGGGTAAGTGAGGTATTCAGTAAGCCACATCCGCGCTATCATTTGAGAACTGAACTGACGTACGACTTTCGGGTTTTGACCAAATGGTGCACAGAGATTACTGCATATTGGAAACATTTTGGAAATTTTTTTAGTAAACACATGTAAGGAAGATTTACGAATGAGTTAATTCATAACCATATGTCTCACTGCATTTTTAAAGTTCTTATGAATCTGTCCTATGAACAGATTCATAATCTGTCTTATGAATCTGTTCTTATGAATCAGTTTTATTTTTCGATAAAAATGGATATGTGAGGACTTACAACTTTAAAATCTTCAAGGCTGGGCTAGAAGATGAAAAGCGTTCTACTTTAAGTATAGCTGCACGATCCAGTTCCGTGGGAAAAGGCTAGCACTCAGTCCGTGGTGGCCGTGGCCATGCACACTGGATGCGAGGACGCCTCGTTCTCTGCGTGGCTGTGTTCCTCCTTTGTCAGGTCCTGTTCGTCCGAAGGTGCTCATTTCTGTTTGTGTGAGTCACCCTCTGTAGGTAAATTGTCCGTGAGACCAGTGATTCCATCCATCAGCAAATTATCCAGAAAACGCTGTCTTTGCACGTTGTGACAGATCGTGTCACTTGGTGGAGTCACCGCTACTCCAGTGGTCTAATTACCCTGGCAAGTTGTCTCCTGTGCCCAACGCTGTTGTCTCGTTGCCTTGGCATCTCAGCTTTGTCTTCTCATTACCTTCTCTCTCAAGTGAAGCTCCGATTTACAATTTCTTTAAACCTGCCCCCACTTAGCCCTGTGTTTTCACCATCCTCCTTGTTTTTGACTGGCAGTATCATCCGGATAAACAAAGTGCAGATGTGCCGGCAGGAACAGCGGAGGAACGTACACAGAAGTTCATCGAAGTTGATCAGGCGTGGAAAATTCTGGGGAATGAAGAGACGAGACGAGCGTACGACCTGCAGCGGCATGGTGGGTATCGTGGTGAGGAGCCCCAGCTCGAGGGCCCCCTTTCTGGAGCACAGTGTGCGGCCGTCCCCAGGGAGTGTTTCCCAGCATTTGCACCTCCTTGTTACTGCTTTCTTCACTCCCCCCACCATTGTTTCTAATTATGCCCTATTCTTAGTAGTGATTACTGTGTATCCACTGAGAAGTTAACAAAACTACTAAGATACGGCTTCTTGTGAAGCTGCGAAAGCTACTTTTATAACTAATGGAAAATGTTTAATTAAACATCCCTAATTACTGTGTTTTGTATGTTTAAAAACTTATTAAATTTAATTATGTACCAATTAAAATTTTAATTAGAGTATTTTTAAGGCTATAAATGACAGTCTGAAGGAAGCTACTATATGAGGTAACAGAAAGCACTCTGGTCTCCGAGCGTGTTTTAAGCTAGGTTTCATGATTATCTCTTGAATAAAGTAGTTCTTACAAGACTGCAATCAATGGTATTTTAGGAATGAACATTTCCCAAGCAGTTTTGTAAGTCATTTCTTTTATGCATTTCAGAAAATAGCTTCTTAAATCAGTGACAAGCTCTTGTGAGAAACAAAGGGAGAAATGTGGGTCAGGTTCGTCACACATGGACCGCGGTTACACAAAGTGATAGGCTGTCTTTCACACTGGCCTTGGGAGAGGGGTCCCTCAGCCTCCTGCTTGAACCCTCAGTGTGCACCATACATGTTAATGGGGAAGTCAATACTCAGCTGCAGCCTGTGGGGAAAACACTCAGCTGCGCTCTGCAGCCGTGCACAAGGCTCAGCATTGACCGTGTGCGGATAAAAGCTCCCTCTCTCCGCAGCTGACTGTTGAACCCCCTTCCGTGAGCACCATCAAACCCAACAAAATGATGTTAAAACTCATACGACTATGGTGATGAAAAGTTCATCTGGAAGTCAAGGCTAAACTTCTAAAACACATCGTTGTAGGATAAAGCCGGTGATGTATATAGGATGTCCACATTTATTTTCAGAGGGAATTGTACCAGTACAGTTAAGTATTTCTTACAGCGTTTGATACTTCTGTGTGTAAAGGCTGCGCGAGCTATTGATCCATGTACTGGCCTGTTTGTTCTCAACAGTGACTTCCATAACACTGATCAGCTCTAAGTTCCCTCTACTTTTTAAAAGACTGATAAACTTATTTTTTAAAATGTTAAGAACTTGACAAGTGTATCTTTGCAATGAATTGGGATTAATTTTCAAACAAGGCTTGGATATTTTGTCCTGCCCCTATTTGGTACATACATGAGGAGCTTTCAAAAGCTGTATTTCCTTGGTAAATGTGTTTATACTTCTGGGACAGGGTGAGAACTTGGGCCCGAGAATAGAAAATACTGAGTGGCTAGGAACCTGAGAACCTCAACACCAGTAACACTTCTGGCAAAAGAGTATAGAGGTGGTTCCATTTGAGGATGAACTCTCTCCATGCAGATATCTTTTTAACCTTGGTTCACATGACATAGTTTCTATGAAAGTGTTGAAACTAGTACACGTGAGTGTGTTGTGTGTGGGAAATTATCTGTGTTTCTACAGCTACCACCTACACTGGACCTGATTGTTGTCCCCTGGTGCTTTTGCACATCTTTATTGTTCTTGACTCTGTAGGGTGCTGATTTGCTCAAGAGGAGGATAGTCCACACAGCTCTACCCTAAGGAGGGTAGGGTGTGTGCCGGCGCTGTCCTCAGCATTTTTGCCGCCCGAACACCTATGTTCTGTTAAGAAGCTGTCAGTGAAACTGACTAGATGCCGGCTGTCTTAGGAGAAAAGAGATCGGGAGAGAGCAAGAATCAAAAAGTATTCTGTCTTGCTATGATACAGGGCAGGGTAGACCGGAGGTGGAGAAAAATAGGAAGCAGAGTTTAATAGAATGGGTAATAGAATTTCATGAAGGAAGGTTTAAAGAGATTTTGGAAAAACAATGAACATCTTCAAGCCTTTCTCATTGCCTTTGAGAAGTCCTTGGAATGTGGATTTCTTTGGGGCTTTGAGTCCTTGGTTTTAAATTTTTAGTAGGAGCAACTGTGATCTGCTGTTTCATAGGGGACTAGGTCATTGATAAAGTCCCTATAAAACTGACACAAACCAAATACAGTGAGAGTTGGGCATGATTCATGATTCAGATAAACAGGCAGACCATCTTCTGTTTGGGATTTATATGTCAGACTGCTTTGCAGGTTTTCAGGCAGGTTGAATTGAGCTATTCTAGAAGAAAAGTAGAAACACTTCAGATCTAAGTACCAAATATTCCTTTGTTTCCTTTGAGGCTCCAAATAAAGAAAATGCTCTCTTTGAGTTTTAAATTGGGATTGGCTTGCTGTTTAGGTAACAAATGGAAGTCGCTGACTGGAATACAGCTTTCCAGTTTTAAGTTTCATACTAGAGCTACTTTAAAAATCTCATAATAAACCTAGTTTCATATCGTCATTTGTTTTGACATTAATTTTTCCTTCTTGACCCATTTTCAATAAGTGGCCACTCAAAAGAAGGAAATGAACTTGAACTTCTAACAGTGAGGATTTAGATTTGATAGAAGGAAAACCTTTGAGAGTGATAATTTGTTAAAGACCAAGATAGGTTACCACCAGAGAGAGAATTAGTTATAACCAGGTCAAAGCATTCTTTTTTTCTGGGTCACCCCCCGGGGACATGCAAGTAGCTTTGTTATGCGGAATTCTTTTTGCATGTAGTGATAGTTCATTGTAGAACTTTCTTTTCTTAGGATATGCTTCAAATATGTTTGTTTCCTGCCCTCCATTAACTGGGGGTATAAAATAAATTTGAGGCAGGAGATGTTTTATTGGCTGATGTTGAATGCATTCTTGTATCAGTAGTTCACAGCTCATGGTGCCCTGTTGTGAGGAAAGCCTCATCAATATTGCCCACAATCATTTATTTCTCTAAAGATCATTTAAAGGAGCCCTTGACATCCATGTTTCTTTGCTTCACAAAAGAAATTATCAAATGAGTTCTAATAAAGTCCAGGGTAGATAACCTAAAGTAAAGTACATATATATTTTTTTCTTCATTTCCACTTCTGTATTTCTAGTTGACATTTTAGGGCAATGATAGCCAGGCTGCAGAATAGCAAATCTGAAAACCGATGATATTCTGTTCCTAGATGTACATTCTGAAAGCAGTGTTAACTAGTGGATTTAATCAATTAGTTCCAGTTGGCATATTTACCTTATTGTTTCTAAAGATGCTTCCAAAGGCTGCTTCCCATGTGCCCTTGAAAGGCATGTGGTTATTCAGGACTAGGCTTTGCATTTTAGAAACCCAATGGGCACTTACGGAAAATCTTTTCGAGATTTATAAAATGTTTTCATGAATAATATCTGTTGAGTAGATTTTGGTGCCTTTATAAATCTTACAGAGGGCTTTCTCATATGTTAAGCACGTGCAAACACATCAGAAGTATATCATGGGAAAATAATAGGGATCGTGATTGAATAACTTTGCATTGTGACAGTCACATACATCTCTGAGGTCCCAGTGGCTCTGTGGAGTGTGACACAGCTTATGAGTTAGGTTTTACTTCTTCATGGCCTGAAGAGGAACTAACCTTCACACGAAGTCAGTCAAATTAAATAATGTTTTAAAAAACTAAGGGGATTTGTTTGTTTTAAAAAACCTTGGTGGTATGTTATTTTGTGTTAAGATGTATCTTGGTTTTCTATTTTGTGTTAAGATGTATCTTGGTTTTCTATTAGTAAATTATTTTGCTAACATGGAGCCTCCACTCTAAGCAGTTGGCCAAGTACTTAGGTATCAAAAACAGCCTGGCTCAGAAGGAGTTTGGGCTAGACATTGTAAAGTTAGTGTGACTTTACTCAGAGTTAGTCAGCTGGACAGAAAAGGTCGTATCTGGTGCTGTGCTCTGCAGTCCACCTCATCTGTTTGATAGGATGAGTATTTGAGAACAGGAGGTGAGCAGATTTCCCTGGACCGAGTGAAGAATACATCTTAAAATGCCAATGTTTATGTTAGATAGCTGAGTCGATATGTAACTTCTTAAGCTCAAAATAAGAATCCTTTCTGAAATGCAAGTTAAAGCTAAAAACTGATTAGTTCTGTAAGAAGGGAAGTAATACTTGCAAATGTTGTTCATGTGAATTTAACCGTTGGGAAGGATATTTGTGTAAATTGTGTGCTAAAACTGACCCTTATAAAATATTTGTTGCGGCCAGATTAGGGTTTCCTTTTATGGTCATATCAGTGTTTCCATTTGATTTTAGGAATTTGAAAATTGACTATAAAAATGTGCTTGAGGTAAAACTTGAAGATAAGCCTCAGGGGCTGTGTGTGTGTGTGTGTGTGTGTGACTGTCTCTGGGAAAAGTAAATATGTGAAACGATGCAGAAAATCCATCTAGACAGTTAGGGACTGACATTTTCTTCAGAGGGAGGAGACAGCAGATAAAACTTTCTGAGGGTTCTCCCTGCTCCGTTTTGTTTGTCACGAGGAGGTGACTATTCACATTATTTGTTACCTCTGCTTAAATGCAAATAACTGTTTTTGCCATGAAAACATACTTTAAGATCATTTCTCAATGATTTTGGCTAAAATTTGGCTAGTTTCAAATAATGCTATAGAAACCTATGGGCAAGATCATGATCATAATTCTGGTCTATGAGGACATAATGGGGGGTTCAGATTTAATAACCGAGAAAACATAGGACTTTGGGAAGTGTGTGTCTCCAGCTGTAGCCTCCTCCCTCCCAGTGTCTGTCTGGGGACTCGAGCCGACTGAAGTCAGTGGGTCCCAACCAAGACTGTGCCGCCTTTCTCATCACTTGATTTCTCCCCGATGTGAAACTGGGTCAGATTACACTCCGACTGCTTCTCCTTTGCTCACAACACAGCCAGTGAGTTAGAAACAAGGGCTGGCCTTCCTTTTATGTTTTTCTGTGTGATCTTATTCTCACAGCCACCACAGTGGCCCGTACCCAGATTAGAACACGTATCCAAATCGTTTTCTTGGCTGCTAATTTGCCTTCTCCCACAGCCTTACATTTTGATTGGTTTAGCTTTCTTTATTGTTATTCCTTAATAACCTTTATAACCACTCCCTCCCCCACCTCACCTTTACCTGTTTGCCTGAGTAAAGGGACAGAAGACTTTCAGTTTGTCCCTAATTACTTTTTCTAACCTTATCACCAATCACGAAACTAATGTGAACCTTCTCCCCTGGGCAGTTTAGGGGTTCCCAAACACACCTGCTTATGCCGTTTGTCATTACTCAGAACCCCCTCCCATTCGGATTCTTCAGTGTTCTTTATCCAGGTGCCAACTCAAGTCCGCTGGTCCCCCTCCCCAAACCGCCAGAAAAGCTTCTCCGATATTCTAACCCACCCTCACTTCTAACCTCTGAAGTCAATCCACAGATTAATTATTTTGAACTTTTTCTGTTTCCCAACTCTCAGATCTATTTGATACTTAAGAAGGTAATTATATTGATATGGTTTTGATAGTAATGGGTCTGACAATAGCAAAGTCAGACCTCGAACTTCACATTGACAAGTCCAGACAAAGTCAAGAGTCGCTGCTTTCCTGCTCCGAGGCTCCCCTCCCACCTCCCCAGCAGTGATGGTGCAGACAGGTCAACACAGATATCGTGGAATAATAAGAGTTAAAATAGCTGCCATTTACTGAGCCCTGGCACTGTGGTCATCGTCTTTTAATCGTCGTTTAACAACCTTGTAAGGAAGAAGTAATGTTTTCCAGAGAAAGAATCTGAAGCTCAGAGGGGTAACTAATTTGACTGAGGTTGTTTAGCTAGTATAGTGGGGGAATTCAAAGCTATTCTGTGACTCTTTTTATTTTGTACTTACTGATTTGAGAGAGAGAAAGTGGTGGTGGGGGAGAGAGACATCAATTTATTGTTCCACTTAATGCATTCATGGGTTGATTCTTGTATGTGCCCTGACCAGGGATTGAAACTGAAACCTTGGTGTATCACAAATGAAGCTCTAACCACCTGAACTACCTGGCCAAGGCCTCATTCTCTGATTCTTACTCGTTGTATTAGGCAGCCAAATTTAGAATAGGTATGTACCACTACTATTTAGGTGAAGAATGAGGAATATTTGAGGGTCAGAATGAGAGGCCAGGCCTACACCTGCTGCCGTTCTACCTGTTCTATACTGAAACGTGAAATGCAGCCTGGGTTTTATTCGGTACATTTCATGAGAACTGCTTTAGGCTTGGCTTTTAAAAAGCTCTGCAGTTCTTCAAGTCCATAAATGAACTCCAAGTTTGTAATTTTTCTTTGAAATAGAAAGCCTTGCAGTTGTGACTCTGATTCTGTCTGGGAGAGGATTATAGAGCTTTATAAGTTAATGAGCAGGTTTCCAGTTAAACGTTGGCTGATTCTGAATCTCTTATCAAAGTAGAGGCTGTTCCAAGAACAGAGACTGTTAAGGGCAAGGAAACTGATTTCCTTCGAGTCATTTCTGATGTGAAAAATTGAATCATGTGTAGTGAAATGATTTTTTAAGGTTGAGGTGATTGTTTAGAATTGTTACTTTTTCCACAGCAGGATACAAAGACCTAAAGAAAGAAACTGTTTGCTTTTAACATGCACAGATGACTTCTTTACATTCAAAATAAACTTTAAATATCTTAAATGGCATAGAGATGGATACAGTAGACAACTTGCTGGATGAGAGCATTCTGGGGCCTTGGTCACTTGAGCAATGCGACATTAGTGCCCGTGAATACTGGGGACACCGCCACAGATGGACCGGGACTCGGTTGATACTAGGTCCATTGATACTTTTGGATACCTCAGCCATCGTAAATAAAGTTAAATTCCTGTCCTCTGTAGCTTTTTGTTGCTGTTATTTATTTATTTACACTTACTTATTTGAATTGTAGCTACGGTTAGAAAAAGTTTCCTGGGATTAGGAAGTATAATTATGTAGGCAGCAAACAAAGAGTTGTTTTAGAAATTTTAGTATCATTAAGAGGAAGTTTAAAAGGACTGGAATTCCATTGTCTTGTAAGAAGTAAGAAATATTTATTGATTTCCAAATGGAGCTGGAAAAAAAAAAACCTTTCCTCTTTTAGAAAGTTGTGAATGACCCAGCAAGAGCTCTAGTAAGCTCTACTGAACCAAGCTGCTAATAGTTATTTAATGTTATTCTTCAGTGTGAAAGAATCTCTGTAGATTTCCCTTTTAATCTCTCTGAATTGAAGGCTCATAAACCTCTGATGCGTCCTGCCAGCGTTTTCTTAGATCCCCCCGTTGCGACAACGGAGCCCCAGAATTCTTTCACCTCTTGTTGTCAGACAAATCCAGTGGAACACAAGGTCAGAAGGGCCTACACTGCTAAAGGTTTAAAGGTTCTTTTTCAAGTAAGCACATAAATTATTTGATTTCATCATTGTATTCCTCAGGAATCTCTCTTTAATTATAGTGCATTGCTTTCTCTCATAGACGTAAATATATTTGGGAGTTTTTCTTGTGCCCACATTTGGTTAGGTATACCAGCACTGCACAAGGTGTGAGCAGTCCTTGTATGTTCCTAGAGACCTTAGCCAAAGCTGAGTCTATTCAGAATTGGGAATCGTGGGCCCGAGATAGAGTAGGCCAAATGCCTGGCAATTCATTTTCTATCCAGTGTCTGGGGTTTTTTTGTTTTGTTTTGTTTTGATGCCATCCATAGCTAAAATTCAGATTTAAATCTAGCCTCTATTCCTTTAATTAAGTCACTTTCTAAGTTGGTTTATGTTCACTCAACATTTTTAGTAGTGTCATCTTAACCGGAAAATTTTGAGATAGGATTTCTATTCTCAGATACTTACTGAGTTGGCCAGAAAGTTCATTTAGTTTTTTCTGGGTGATAGCTCCAGTAGTGCTCATTGTCTTTAACTTCATTTGATACAATTTTGTCAGATTGTATTGTGACACCTGTCATGTCAGTGTGCATTCACAAAGAAACTGATCAGAATTGGTGAATTTTGGTGCAGCCATTCTAATATTGAAGAAGTAAGAAGATATTCAACAGTTTTGTTTTATTATTGCAAGAAAGGTAAAAACGCCACTGAACCCCCCACCCACCCACCCAAAAGGTCTGTGTAGTGTATGGAGAAGGTGCTGTGACTGATTGAATGTGTCAAAAGTGGTTTGTGAAGTTTCTTGGTACTATTGGCATTTTGACCAAATAATTCTTTGCTGTGGGGCTGTCTTATGCATTGGAAGATGTTGAGAGAATGGTGTGAAGGATGGAGACATGAGAAGAGCTGGCCCCATTCCCACTGCGGTGGCTGAAATTCCTGAGGGTGAGCTCAATGCAAAGGCTCCTCTTGAGAAGAGTGGGGTCTCAGTCTCAAGCTGGGTTCCTCAGCCCCAAGTAACAGAGCTGGGAAGAGGGGCCCATATAACATCTGGCTATGAGAATTAGCAGGGATTCTGCCCACCAGGGAGAGATGGCTAGAGACCTAGGAACCCTCTTAAAGGGCCAATGCAAAAAATCTTGTTCACCGCCACTCACCCTGGGGTCGGGCAAGGGAAGGGCAAAGTGGACTAAAGCCATGTGAGGAGAGTCTGGGGTTTGTGGCTCTGGGGAGAAAGCTGAAGGACAGCTTCCAAGATCTCTGGGCTGAGTTCTTCTCCCACACCACAGATGCCATCTCAGGTGGAACACTCCCTCCATAGGGCATCAGCCTGGGGGAGAGCAATAGCCACAGCTCCGGACTCCCAGCTGCCCCACCCTAAGGAGCTTGCTCCCAGCTGACAAGGCAACTGTCTGGCCCCAGGTGTAGAGGTCTGGGCAGACTCAGGGGGTGTCAGTGGCTTTGGGTCAAGGGCCACTCCTCCCACTTCACCACCAACCTGACTGGTGCCTGCCCCTTACAGGAATCCACTGGCCCCATGCTCTGTGCTCCTGGGGGCCCCACCCTCCCAACTCCTGGTGGCTGTGCCCTGCCAGTTCTGGGCAGGCTCTGGGACAGGCTGAATTTTGTGGCTCTGGGGAGGGGGCCACTTTCCCTCAAGCCTGACTGGGACCTCCCCCTCAC
Organism: Sturnira hondurensis; assembly: GCF_014824575.4. Classification (NCBI taxonomy): domain Eukaryota; kingdom Metazoa; phylum Chordata; class Mammalia; order Chiroptera; family Phyllostomidae; genus Sturnira; species Sturnira hondurensis. The sequence goes on from NW_028075269.1 coordinate 8,940,422, forward strand.
AGGAGATCCACTAGCCACATCCTCCTGACGCCCAGTGGCCCAGCCCTGCTGAGACTGGGCTCCTGGCCGAATCCGGGACAGACGGAGCAGTGTGGCTCTGGGACAGGGGCCATTTTTCCCTCACTCACCAACTGACGCAGAGTGCTCCCTTCTCACAGCCAAATCTTGGTCTTCGTGGGCCTGATAAACTCTTCTGGCCTCACTCTGATGACTCCCGGCCCCACCACAAAGGTGTCAAACTGCACTGCAAGGCCAAGGTAATCAAAACAGCATGCACTGGCATGAAAGCAGATATATAGATCAGTGGGACAGAATAGAGAGCCCAGAAATAAATCCACAGCTTTATGATCTGTTACTATTTGAGCTTTTATGGTCAATAGGTTAAAGATAGTCTGTTCAGTAAGTGGTTTTAGGGACCTGGAGCAGATACAGGAAAATGAAACTAGAACCACCTTACACCACACATAAAAGTAAACTCAAAATGGATTAAAGGCAAATGTTAGACTCTAATCCATAAAAATCCTAGAAGAAAACAGGCAGCAAAATCTCGGCCATTTCTCGTAGCAATATTTTTTCAGATATATCTCTTCAGGCAAGGGAAACAAAAGAAAAAATAAACGAAGGGGACGACATCAAACTTAAAAGTTTTTGCACAGCAGAGGAAACTCAACAAAATTAAAAGACAGCCCACTGAATGAAAGAACATATTTGCCAATGATATATCTGATAAGGGGTTAATATCCAAAATTTATAAAGAACTTACACAACTCAACACCAAAAACCAATCCAATTGAAAAATCAGCAAAGGACCTGAATACACACTTCTCCAAAGAGAACATACAGATGGCCAGTAGACATGAAAAGATGCTCAATGTCAGAAATCATCAGAGAAATGCAAATTAAAAGTACAAGGAGCTACCACCCCACACCTGTCAGAATGGCTATCAATAAATCTACAAACAAGTGTTGGCAAGGGTGTGCAGAAAGGGGAACCCTTTTGCATTGTTGAGGGGAATGCAGTCCGGTGGAAGCAGTGTGGAGTTTCCTCAAAACATTAAATGGAACTGCCTTATGACCCAGGGATTCCTCTTCTGGGAATATGTGCACCCCTGTGTTCATCGTCATGCTATTTACAACAGCCAAGATTGGAAGCAGCCCAAGTGTCCCTCAGTAGATGAGTGGATAAAAAAGCAGCGGTACATTTACCACTGTTTTGGAATACTATTTGGTTATAAAAAGGAAGGAAATCTTACCTTTTACGACAACAGGAGTAGTCCTGAAGACGATTATGCTAACTGAAATGCGCCAGTCAGAAAAAGACAAGTACCACACAGTTTCACTCACACGTGTAATCTAATGAATGAAATAAACAAAATAGACACAGACTCATAGAGAACAGACTGACAGCTGTTGGGGGCTGGGGCTGGGGACCTGAGTGAAAGGTGTAGTGATAAAGAAAAAAAATCCTCACAGAGACAACAGTATGATGATCACCAGAGGAAAAGTGGGGGGTAGGTACGGGAGTGTGAAGGGGGACGAATGACTGGAGGCAGTGAACACACCGTGTACAGATGATGTATTAGAGCTTGACATACATCTATGTATTATTGTATTTTCAAAACTTGTTAGATTACCATTGTTTCAAAGGATACCCACTTTCTTGTGGGGCTCCTAATTTCTTTCCCCTAACTTTTCTTTCTTTATTTCTCCTAAAAAATGTAGCCACTGGAGTCTCCACACACGATCTTTAAAACTCTTTATCGAAATGTCATGCCTGCAGAGAAGTGCACCAACCCTAAAAGTACAGCTTGGTGGACTTTCAGGGAACACACACTCTCTGCCCAGTGCCCCCAAGGCCCCAGCAACTCCCACTGGTCGCTGCTCACTCCCCCGTGCCCAGCACCGCCATGTGTTCATTTGTGTTACTGCGATCCCTCGCCTATCGCGGGAGCTACGTTCCAGAGACCCCCGCGATAGGTGGAAATCCACGAAGTAGCGGTGTTATTTATTTTACATTTATATACATTTTAAGGCTTCAGAAACCCCACACTCCTATACACCTTTCCCATACTCCTATAAACCGTTCCCACTCTCTTATTACTCTTTCCCACACTCTTATAAACACTTCATATGCTCTTAAACACTTTCTACACTCTTAAACCTATGTCACTTTAACAACATATAAAATTCTACACGGGTACTCACCAGTGAAGTGTACTACAACTTGAATGATGAAGATCATGAATTATGTGGCTGTGCAGTACTGATGGCGATGAAGGTGATGACGACGAGATGAATGTGCTGCACAACCAAGAAGAGCACTGCAGCTCTCCTGAAGGCGCCACTTCACCAGGCGCTTCATCAGGTGGTGCGATATCTTCGCCCTGCCGTAACTTCTATTTCCGCTACAGGCATAGACGTAACTGATCTCTTCGTCCGAGTGATGAACATAGTTATGGGGAGTTGCTGGCACTGCTTTTCATCTGCGGAGGCAGCTTCTCCATGCAGAGAAATGCTCTTGAGTCCAAAGCGTCTCTGAAACTTGTCAAACCAGCCCTTGCTGGCACTGAATGGGGGTGATCTGGTGGGAGAAGCACTCAACGGTCCTGCTTCTGCATTGTTGTCCTCACCTTCATCCTCGTCACTGTTGTGAACGTCCCTGCTTTCTGTAAAACTATCATAAAGTTTCTTGACCTTGTCCGGCTGGTGTTGGTATCCAGGGAGATACTCTTCTCCCTGCAGTCACTTACCCACACGGCCAGTGCAGACTCCATCCTCACAATGGCCTTATTGCGGGAAATGACCACTCTCTTTGCAGTCTTGTTAAAAGTCATTGCTGCCATAGACCTACTATTCTTCTCGTCTTTCTTTATGTAGCCAACAGTAGATTCGTTGATCCCGTAATGGCGGCCCAGAGCCACGTAGCTTTTGCCTTTAACATGTCAAGAAGTTCCACCTTTTCTTTGATAGTAAGCCTATTTCTCTGGTGCTTAGGTTCATTGCCAGAAGCCTTCGAAGGCACAGAACATTTGGGTGGCATCGTAGGGCTTGAAATAAATTCAAACTTTTACAAAAATTTCACAAAAACACAATACTGCAGAGCAACACTACGCACAGTGATCAGACCTCGATGTGGAAAAGGAGAAATGCTAAATGTATGAGCACAGTGCAGGAGAGCAAACAGACCGATGCTACGGTTACTGAGCCAATCAGCACCCAGGATACAGAACACAGTGCTGTGGTTGGTCACCTTCCATTCCATGAGCCAGTAGTGTGCCATGTACAATCTCACGTTGGCAAACTTGCGCAAGTGGTAGTGGCGGACTGCATTTCCATTGTGTACAGTATGGTATTCATCCTCTGATGAAATACGTACTGTATTTTATTTTGATTTAATATTCTTTTAATACGTTTGAATTAACATTTCTATTTTTTATATTGTTTTATATTTTTAGGCAAAAATAATTAAAATCATAAATATTGTATAAGTACCTATATACCACACAATCCCACAATTTAGCAAAAACTCCGTGATACAGAATTAAATATATATACATTTTTAAAACTGCGATACATTGAAGCCACAATAAGTGAACTGTGATATAGCGAGGGACAAGTGTACTGACTTTACAACCAGAACCCCCACAGAAATTTACGCTGTGTGCACATAGCATGGAATGATCAGATCAGTACAGTACAGATGCTTACACAGCCACACAACCTGGTAATACCTGAGTACACTCTTCTTAGCTCTGGCCTTTGGCAATTACTAACCATTTTGGTGTTCTCTTTTCCCTTTTACCATAAGGTCTAAACGGATCTTTCAACTAAGAAATAGGTAGGCACTCTAAAGTCCCTGTACATAAAGAGGAAAAAATAGTAAAAATGTAAAAGCCACCTTTTTGAGTAGGTAGAACATTAGGGTTCCACAATAATACAGAAATAGTAACTGGGAGAGAATAACAATAGCTTCTTAGTAGAGAACCAGAACAATACAAAGCTGACTTGCTTCACAGTTGTACTTAATCAGTTATTTATTTTAAAATGAAAACTGCATGATGGATATATATGAATGGTTTGTCTTTTGTATATAAATTATTATAGGTGTCCAAAATAAGTCAGATTAACGAGGTTTATTCATTTTGTCATTAAGCCTGCCTTCTCTGATTTGCTTTAGCTGATTTCAGAAACACTGGATATCTGTAAGATATATAGGTGACTTGATTGTAAATCATTTATACCTGGTTTTCCCCTCACCAGGATCTGTTAAGTGCCAATTACTCCTATTCTTCCAATCTAAAATTGTGTTTCATTTCCCCATTCAAGCAAACTGTTCTGGTCCTTCTGAGTAAGAAATTGAAATATGTGGTAAGATTTTTTCCCCCTCTAACCATGAGATTTTTAGTAGAACTTTTAAAAAAAGGAATACTGCCCTGGCCAGCCTGGTTCAGTTGGTTGGGTATTGCTCCACAAAGCAAAGTGTCACCAGTGTGATTCCCCATCAGGGCCCATGCCTGGGTTGCAGGTTCTGTCCCCCAGTTCATCTTGGAAATAAGAGGCAACCAAATGATGTCTCTCTCTCACATTGTTTCTCTCCCTCTCTCTGTCTCTCTCATTTCTAGAACGAAAGCAGGAAAGGAAGTCTGAGTGACATATAGTTAAGTCTACTTTATATAGAATGTGAAAATTGTTTTGTTTGTTCAGAAATTACTTAGCATATTAGCCCTGGCTGATATAGTTCAGTGGATTGAGCTCCAGCCTACAAACCAAAAGGGTTACTGGTTCAGTTCCCAGTCAGGACACATGCCTGGGTTGCAGGCCAGGTCCCCAGTAGAGGGGCATGAGAGGCAGCCACACATTGATATTTCGCTCCCTCTCTTTCTCCCTCCCTTCCCCCCTCTCTCAAAGTAAATAAATAAAATCTTAAAAAAAATAAATTACTTAGCATATTGATACATTCTGCATCACCTATTCAGTGGGCACACAGATATGGAAGAAGTACCCCTGACAACTAGGCTAAGTCTGTATCTTTGGATTTTAGGGATAGTTTAATAGATTGTTGGTACCCAATAAATATGAAGTGATACAATAGTTGATATATCTAATAGAAAACCACAGTGAATGGTGAATTCAAAATATTATATAATCTTATCTATTTTCAATTATATAACTCATCGATGAAGAACAGGCACTTATTAAACATAATTAAATGGCAGGCATTCACACAACAGAACAAAAGGAAGCATTCTCACCTAGCGAAGAAGAACCTAGTGAGACAACCACAGACAATTTCATTGGGTAGGAGTGGATTTTACTAGTGTCTTAAGCAGTTACTTTTAAAAGAATGATACCAGCATGCAGGAACTATATAACACACCTCTAAAGACAAAGACAAGTGCTTCTCTTCTCTAGTTGCTTTCTTTGTCCCAAATATACTTACTGTAAGCAAGAGTGAATGCTTATACCACCTGGACCTTACTCTTACCAAATTTAGCTGGAATCCCAGGCTTCTTTGGATTTTCTAGCTACCGGGAAAACTGGCCCAGGAAATGTCAATGAACATCAACACAATACAGTTGTGCTGTGTGCTTACTGAAATATTTTAAAGTAATTCTTCCTTCAAAATACCTATTAATTACCATGTTTGCAAGCAAATAAAAATCAGATGACTAACAGTCCTTACACATGGGTAGAGCTTTAAAGTACTTTTAGCCAGATCTGATTTTATTGGTAAACATCCTTGTATTATTCTGTTCCAAATGCCATAACTAAATTCCATAGACGAGGTCGCTTTAAAGAACAGAAATTTCTCCCATTTCTCAAGGCTCAGAAGCCCAAAATGAAGGTGTCGGTCAGTGTGGCTCCTGGTGAGGTCTCCTCCTGGCTCGCAGACAGCCTCTTCCCAGCTGTGTCCTCCTGTGATGCCTTCCGTGCACACACGTGGAGAGAACCCCCCCCCCTTCCTTGGAAGGCACCAGTTCCATCAGATTAGGACTCCACTCTTGCAACCACGTTTAATCTTCATTACATCCTAAAACCCTTATGTCTAAATACAGTCGCATTGGGGTTAGGGCTTCAGCATATGGACTTGGCAGGGTGGGGTGAGAGGTGGTCACAATTCAGTCCGAAGCACCTGAACTGAAGTGGGTAAGTTAGATTACTTGATGTCTCTTAAGTTAGAGAGCTACTAAAATATTAGAACTAAGATTCAAATACAGTTACTTTTACTCAGCTCCATGCCGCCTGCCTTAGTTACTAATATGGTTTCTCTGACAAAAGAAAATTATCCTGTCACATAAAATAGAGGTCACTAATTGATCACAAAGAATTATCAAAATCAACTTCATGGTTTTGCATGTTGTGTATTTGTGAAAAAATAAGAGACTTAACTGTTAAAGTTTGTAAGTGGTATGCTCTGGAATTTTTAGTCAGCTGAAGTCAGGGAGCCTTAAAACCACTATAAAAGTAGTAATTTAAGCCCTGGGCAGCATGGCTCAGCTAGTTGGAATGTCATCCCATAACTGAAAAGTTGCAGGCTCAGTTCTGGTCAGGGCACATGCCTAGGTTGTGGGTTTGATCCCCAGTCTGGGCACATGTGGGAAGCAACCAATTGATGTCTCTCTCTGTCACCTCAGTGTTTCTCTGTCTCCCTTCCTCTCTTGAAAAGCAATGAGAAAAAAAATGTCCTTGGGTGAGAATTTAAAAAGAGCAGTAAGCTAAGTTTTAAAATGGTATTAGAGTTATACTGACCAGGCTGGGGTGGCCTCTTCAGCATTCTTCATGTTTATGATTAAAGTATCAAAATTAAGTGTTTCATTTTATATTTTGCAGAAGATGATCTAAGAAATATGGGACCGGTAGATGCTCAAGTATATCTTGAAGAAATGTCTTGGAACAAAGGTTGGAATTTTTTTTCTTGATAACCATAAATGAAAATATTAGGGATTTTCTTGAAGGGAAAAAATCTCAGGATATTTGGAATCTTAAAAAGAAATAATATCTTGGCTTTTCATACATGTGTGTGTTTTTGTCTGGAATAGTTTTCATTCTAAACTTCGGTTATTGATGTCTCCTCCGTAGCTCATTCCTGGTCATTGTTCTCTTCTAATTAGATGTTAGGCACATGGGTTTCATGAGGTTTTCTTCTTTTAAACTACTTTGGTTTTTGGTGTACTCACCATCTGTGTGATAGGAAAAATAAAGAAGATAATTTTTTCTGCCTTTCCTATATTGACATTAGAGATGAATTTCCATTAGAATTTTTGTTTGTTTATATGGAATCACAAACCATTAGGGAAAGCCTTTCAAAGTTATATTCTTCTACTTGGAGTGTGATTTTACACTCACTTTTTGATTGTTTGTTAGGTGGAAAATAAAAATCTGTCACTCCCATTTACTTACTGTGGAGTCATGTGTTGTTGGTTTTTTTCACTTTCCCATTAGTAGAATTTTAAAATCGAACTTAATTTTTCCACTCTTGATAGTTCTGTAAGTTGCTCTAGCACAACATTAAGTTCCTTCTTCTGAGTAGAAGCAGTGAATACCACACTTCTGCGTGCCTCTGAACAAATGAAGAAATCTTCCTCGGCCTGGGGTACAAATTCCCTTGGGGTTTATAAAAATTTACTGATGAGTGTGAATAGGTAGAAGATAAACAGCCCATCCTACCTGAAACCAAGTTTAATGAAATAGTTTTAATGGCAAATTCTTAACTTCGTGTTCTTACAAAATTGGATCTGTTGGCTCTGACGGGGGAGTGTGTTTCTGCCTGTGGGCCCCTCCGTTTCCTAAAGTGCCAGATGAAACCCTAGAACAGAAATTCTGAGTTGCAATGAATGAATGGAGAACAAGGTTTTGTGTAACTGGGGCTCCCAGGGCTTGACACAATTTCTGGAGCAAAAACTGGAAGAGCTACTGCTGTGAAAGCAGAATGCACTAGCGGCGTAGGCTTTCACTGCCGGGTCATGAGGGGACAGAGTGGAACATGTCATTTATCAGGGACACCTGCCCAACTGAATAAACCTTTTGAAAATATCGTATCGCTGCCCTATCAATTAGTGTGTGTGTGTGTGTGTGTGTGTGTGTGTGTGTTCGATCTCTTATTACACAGACTAGTTCTTGCTGTAGTTGATATGACCTAGTATATTTTGTTTACTGTTCCAATAATGTGAAAACAGTGAAAAATGGATTTTATAATTTTTTCTTTCAGTAACACTTTAAAAATAGTAATTTAAAAATAGTAATTTAAGATTTTTTAAAGGAATATGGATTGGTGGTTCAAGCACCTGTTCAGTCCATGAAGGTATGAACTTTCTGAAAAGATACCGAGGGGAGTGTACAACTGAACTCAGGCGTTGTTGTGACGCGTTGTTGCCCTTGAGACTTCCTAAAGTGAACTCGTCAGCGAGGAAGTCGCGGAGGATCCCAGCCACAGCCATTGGATTGGCTCTAAACCTCTACAGTTCATCTTAAAACCACAGGATGTCCTTAGATGCTTATTTAAATTAAGGGTGTGGATAGTTCTTAATCCTTGTGAGAGAAAATACTGAGCAACAGTTGCATGAAGCCATTATTTTTGCAGGAATACTTAAAAACTAGTTACATAAGTTTTACAATTGAATTTGCAATTTTGAATTGTGTTTTGCAATTGAGAAGGGCATTCTTGGCAGATGAAGGTAAATAAAAAGCAGATCAACTGGGCAAGTAACACATTGTTTGAAGATTTCTTCACGGTCATTTTCAGAGTAGCCGTGGAAGGTGGAGATTTAGAACAGACGAGTGAATGAAACGCTCCATGGTAGACACAGCCAGACTTGCACCTTGTTGACCCAGGGAGATGAAGTGGTGCGTGTTAGTACGCTTACAAGGCCCACCTGAAGAACTCCTGCGAGACCGAAGTTGAACCTGTCCCCTCACAGCGAATCTCACACACAGCTTGGCCATTTTGTCTCCATTCGTTACATTTGAAATGGTGATTTCTGTGAAGATATCACTTGGTTTAGTGATAGACATATAGTATAAGAAGAAATTCAACCAAAGATGGGAGTTTTTAGTGAGCATTAACATTTGGGATCGTCTCTGACGAAACAACACAGTAGCCCACGGTGGCCTCTGCATCACTGACCAAGCACACGTCACCTCAGTTATTTCTCGGTGTTCACTGAGGTGGTAAAAAACAAGAGGGAGATTTAGCTGAAGAGAAAACCAATGGCTATAATACATACGTTTTTAAACATTTTTTTCCAATTTTTTTATTTAATTATTTTTCAAGTACAGTTTTCTGTCTATTACTCCCATCCCATCCCACCCCCCATCCTCCCCCCTCCCTCCCATTTCCACCCTTCTCAGTTGTTGTCCATGTATCCTTTATATAGGTTCCTCTAAATCCCTCCCTTATTTCCCCTGAAATTCCCTCCCCTCTCCCCTCTGGTCACTGTCAGCCTGTTCTCTATTTCAGTGTCTTTGGTTATATTTTGCTTGTTTGTTTGTTTTGTTGTTTAGCTTCCTGTTAGAGGTGAGATCATATGGTATTTGTCCTTCAACACCTGGCTTATTTCACTCAGCATAATGCTTTCCAGTTCCATCCATGTTGTTGCAATATACATACGTTTTTAGACAACTTAATAATAAAGCAATTCACTATGAAAGCATGCTGTCCTGTAACATGTATATTGGCTGGCACAGGGAAGGTGTTAGCATTTTTAAGGTCAAAATGAATTTTTTCCCTGTGGAGAGGAAAGGCATTGTGGTAAGAAGTAAAAAGCAGGGTCAGGTGACTGAATACATGCTTTCCTGAATGGTGGAAGAAACACATAAAGTTGGTTCATCTGATGCTAGTTTTTCCAAGGCCAGACTTGATTAGAGAGCAAAAACAAGGCTGTTAAATTTGTTTCTTTTCTTTTCCTTTTTTCTCTTTTCTTTTAGAGGCGTATGTTGAGATCTAAGTGTTAAAAAATGAAATTTGAGAATTAAATGAAGATGTCTGATTTTAAGAAATCATATCTTGAGACTTAGTTCCTTTATATGACAAATTACAAGAATAGTAAATAATGTGATCAGTAATTATTTTTTCTTTGACAGCCACCTCTCAGTGACATTAAAATTGAATGACCAGTAAATGAGAATTCTTTATCAGTTAAAGGACAGAAGCATTTCAACCTCCCAGGAAAATGACAGACTTGATAAAATTTCCACATTGGTGCTCAGTGTTACACCTTATTGCCTTCTTGGGGCATCTCACTTCAGTGCCTGCCCTTTTGGTTCTTAAATCATTTGGTTAATGACCAAACAGGTATACTCAGAGAAGACACACAGTAGTGTGTTTATATACAAGGTCTGTCCAGAATGTATATTGCCATGTAATACGAAACATAGAGACATTTGTTGAAGAAGATATAAGTTTAATCATGATGCCCCTTCAAAGTACCACCTTGGGACCTCACACAGTTCTCCCAGTCACCATCAGCTGTACCATCGTATTTTCCTGAATCTCATTGATGATCCAAAATCTCTATCCTTTCAAAGGTGGTTTCAGTTTGGGGAGAAAAGCTAGAAGTTGCAGAGCGCCAAATCTGGGCTGTTGCGGGGCTGGTCACCTGGTGATTTGATGTTTTGCCAAAACATTCTGCATGAGACCAGATGCATGAGCAGGCATGTTGCCGTGATGAAGCTGCCAATCACCAGTGGCCCATAGCTTCAGCCTTCTGAATCATCTGAATAGTTTCCATGGAAGAATGTTCAACCTTAACACAAAATATGATGTAGATTTGTTGCTCTACTCACTTTTAATACAATATCCACATAGTACACACGCTCACTCAATGGTGTCTACAGCCCACACCACTATGAAGTCATTATTGTTCACACATGTGCATTCCAGTCCACTGTCCTTGGCTGCCGGGTTATGTCAGTGTCACACAAAGTGAACTTGTTATATTAACAATGGCTGGACTTCTTCTGGACCTCTTTTGTGAGTCAGGTTTCTTAAAATAGTATGCTACCACAACAGAAATATTCACATGTTGAAGTGGATAAACAGTCAAGTTAGCATTGTTTTCTTTAAAAGGAAATACTCCAGGCAAACGCATGCTCTTTAACAGTAAAAAAAAGTAGGGTTGTTTTTTCCCCCTTTACAGTAATATTTTGGACACATTGAGAATGTGGAATTTATATAAATCCTAAGAAAACAGGAGACTTCAAATAAATTTTTCCTGGGCCACTTCTGAGCGTCTGCTGTCACCCCAAGATCTTTGAACTTACAGCTTCAGTGCATCTCCACAGAGAAAGAATCTGTGATGATTTTTAGAAACACTGCCCCTCTATGTTTTTTCAAGCTGTCATTTAATGTTTTGTATTTACTGAGCTGCTTCTTTTGTTTTGCAGTCTCTGTGGAGTAAGTCGCATTTTGTGTGTGTGTGGTGTTATCAGCGTGTATAAGCGTTTGAAGCATTTTTCTGCTTTCTCTGCAGACGATCACTCTTTTTCTCTGAGTTGCCGCTGTGGTGGGAAATACAGTGTTTCCAAGGAAGAAGCAGAAGAAGTTACCCTGATTTCCTGTGATGCTTGTTCACTAATTATAGAACTGCTTCACTGCAGCTGAAACTGTTCGCCAAGTGGAATCCTTTAACTGCATACCAGGAATGTGGGAGAGAGTCCATTCCAGCTTGCTCCAGTCAAGCAACTGTATAAGGTTCACCGAGAAAGGATTCTTTTTTTGCAAAGATAATATGCAAAGTCTACCCCAGATTAGTAGAAAATTTAGTTCTTTATATGTATTTATAATTTATATTTACAGATCACCAGAAAAGGGCTTGGAATTATAAATTCTATTTAGCTCATTCCTACTTGAGAATTTATTACTGATTTCTTTAATAAGCATGTCTCCTTTTTTAATGGTCACAATATCATCATATTCCTTTACAGTTACTATGGTTTTGAGGTTATGTCACATTTCTAGCTGTCAAAGTTGTGGGCCTGTTGTATAACTGTCTAAAAATCTTGGGTCATTAGCGTTAAATTAGAATCTTTGAGAATAACACAGGAGCCTGTTTCTCCCACAATGAAGCCTGAATGTGGACGTTCATGAGGTTATTTCAAAGTGAATAAGGAAGGCGGAGAGGCATCCGTAAAAAGGAGGACAGCTTTGGAGTCAGAAGACTTGACTTCAGGCCTGGCACTGTATTTCCACATTCTTCATGCAGCTCTATTAAAGGGAGTCAACTTCCTGAACACTGTCATCTTCAGCTTTACATATAATTTAGGAAATGGTAGCTTTAGGTTCAGAACAGGTGCTTTATTTTCCTGTTTTATTTCAGTGTACTAAGACACAGTATTATTAATGTTTCTATTTGGGAATAAGGGACTACTGCATTGCTAGTATGATGAAATGGATTTTTATAATGTATCATTATTGATTACAGTAGACTCCAAGGGTTTTATTTTCCTATAAGTCAGAACTCATTTAAAAATTGATTTAGAAAGGAATCCTTTATGGGTTCACTGAAACCTTCTTAATTTCAAATGAGTGAGCCAAGCTTGTGACTTAGCATCTTTTTATTAGGTTGAACTCTTTGCATTTATTATTGGTTTGGACATAGAAGACTAATTTTCTACTCTTGACTTGTAAATGTAGCTAAAATATAAGCATATTCATGAGGAGATTTTCATTATACTTATAAAACTAAAAATTTAAAAGTGAAGTTGTCATCCAGGTTTCCCCCTAAAATATTTACATCTCTCATAAAATTTACATGATTTGTTTTAGATTACTTTTATCCATATGTTTTGAATTAATATAGTATAAAAGTTGTGTTACTTACTCTTTATACTTAACAATTAAAAATCACAAGCTCAGCAGCAAATAGTTTATTAGTAAATACAAAGTTTCAGTGAATAAGAAATTCACTTGAACAGAAGACAGTCATCAAATGAGAAGACTAAGTAGGTGTTAATCATCAGAAGATCTGTGGCCATTAGGGCTATCACGTAGAAATCCAAAATCACTCAGAGGCCAAATCTGTAAAACCAAAATGTGATTGAAGACAGTTAATGTAAGTCCTGTCATATCATCATCATATTCCTTTTTTTCATGCATCCCTTTCCCTGTGCCATATAACTAAACATTTTCTCTTTATTTTTCATTCAATAACAAATTTCCTACATCAAAATAAGACTTTAGAAAGTAAATTTCCATGTGTGTATTTAAACTCTAAAAGTGGATTAAAAACAGTACTTTTATCCATGTTTAGTAATCTGTGGATGCAGAGGGCCATCTGTATGCATTGTTTTATGTGATTTGGCAATATATAAGGGGCTTGAGTGTCCACAGATTTGGTACCTGCAGGCTCCCTGGAACAAACCCCGGATACTAAAGATAAGTTTGGGGCCAGGAGTCAAAAGTTATACACGACTTGCAACTACATGGGGGCCAGTGCCCCTAACTTCCATGTTATGTAAGTGTCAACTGCATATTTGAGTGAATGTGTGTGCCTCTGTTTCCTTTTAATTTTTTAAGGTTAACAGTACTTATGCTTATATAAGCCTAAGTGTATATATGCTTAAATGTAAAGAATCCTATAAATTACCCCCAAATGTTCATGTCTGCTTTTCTCCTTACTGATTGTGACAAAAAGGAGAAGCCAGTGAAAAGAATCTTTCCTAAGAGCCATATATTTACTACAGCCGGGATAAGTCCATTCCTCACTGTGCCTAACGGGGCTGTTCCTGCATTGAAGATGGTTTGGCTCTCGGCTGCCCCTCTGCTAACACGTATGAACACAGCCTCTAAAGGACGTGTGAGGCAGAAATGTCTGGCCATTCAAATTAAAGGCTTCTTATGCTACGATACGACTAAGATAGTTTGAACTTTATTATGCCAACTAAAGAGTTCTTGATTACCTGTCTCAGTGGGAAGAATGGGTAATAGTTATAGGTACAGGCCAACATTTTCATAACTGTTATTGCAACAGTTAAATCCGCTGACAGCCTGAAAACTTCAAAGTTCATTTTGAAAGAAACTTGTCCCCCAGCTCAGAGAAGCAAGCCTACATTTTAATCCGAAAACAGTACCTTAAAGAAGATTCGTCCTCTTATTAGTCCATATGGAATAGGCCCATAGTACCTGGAATCTGTAGAATTCTGTAGATTATCACCTTCTAACCAAACGTGCCCTGTTGGAACCTGGAATTAAAGAAAGCAGCCCCTTTAAGAAGGCAAAAACAGATGTGGGTACTACTATAAATGAAAAGTATTTCTTGTGCATGCAGGGAGAAATGTCCTAAAGTTCTCTTTCATACAATACATGCAAACCCTATGATTTCATATTTGTACAATAAAATAACTTTTATTAAATATAAGATTAAGGTTTCAACTTTTTTAAAGACCTGTTTATTTATTTTTGCCACACGATTCCCAAACATTAATTTGTTACACAAACCCCAAACTGAGGTTATAAGAGATCAGAACAGTGTGACAGGGTCATTAATTTAATAGACTTCAAAAAGAGGTCATCTGGATGCCGCCCGAAAACGCGCCCTCCTGTCTCAGCACCGGCACAGGCAGGGCCGCCGTTCATTCAGCAACATCCTGGGGCCAGTACCAAGGCCAGACCTATTAGACTGCTCATGATGAACTGGGTGGTAATTGATTGTGACATCAATTACAAATAATCTCATCATTTTATTGGAATGGGCTTGTCAGAATTCTAATTAAGATCCCTGTTCTGCCTTTGTACAGGCCATATCTGTAACGCATTATACTTCAATAATGACCACCGAGAACTGGAAGGGCCTATTATAAAATCATCAGTTGTAAAATTAATGACGGTACCCTTCTAAATGAGAAGACCCTAGTTCCTATATGTCTTGTGTAGTAACTGGTAAGTAACGTACGTGTACATTTTTAGTCAATGGCAAGCATGTTCAAAGAACAGAACATGTTGCTTTAAGAAAAAGTTTCTTTGATGAGACATTTGCTCATTAGTATCTGTTCAGTATAAACTTAAAAATTACAGCAACAATCTTTAAAACTGTATTTAAACAATTTTTCTTTTATATGTTGTATTGGCCAAGAAAGTTGAATTCTATTGCGCAGTCCAAAATGATCTGTCAGGCAGGAATTTATTTTCACTGTTCTTTTGACTGGCTATTACTTGAGGACCTTATGTGAATAAAAATATTCCTATTTGGTTTAATAAGCAATGTCTGCAACTTTCAAAAGTTGCATCACCAATGACTTCCCTAACACTTTATTGTTTAGAACACTTTTAGGTTCACAACTGACAGGAAGGTACGGAGCGTTCCCACGTACCCTCTGCCTCCACGCATGCACGGCCGGCCTCCCCCGTGACTGACACCCCCACCACCAGGTGTATTTGTGATGCCTGCTGACCCTACACTACTCATCTGGAGTCCAAAGTTTACCTCAGTGTTCATTCTTGGAGTTGTGTATTCTACGGGTTGGGCAAATGTACCACACGTATCCATTATTATAGTATCATACAAAGTATTCACTGCTCTAAATATCCTCTGGGATCTATTTATTTCTCCCCTCCCATTACCATTTGGAAAAGTTAATTCATACAAGCATATAAATTTTAATTTCACTTTATATCAGAGATTATATCATATTGGAATATATCATGCAGAAATACTTATCAAAAATTGATGAAGTTAATTATTTTTATTTAGATACACTTAAATGTTACATTTCTCTATTTGTATAGAAAAGACCTAAGTTTCATGACACAATATGACATACTGTTAAGATCACTCTTTTTTTTATGGATTGATTTTACAGAGAGAAGAAGAGGGAGGGAGAGAGGAAGAGAGAAACTGATCGTTGTTCCACTAGCATTGTTGTTCCACTTGCAGTGTTGTTTCCACTGATGCATTCATTGCTTGTATGTGTTCTGACCGGGGATCAAACCTCCAACATTGGCATATCAGGACGGCATTCTCATCCTCTGAGCTGCCCAGCCAGAGGATCACTCTCTTTTATTAGTGTTACTAGTTACAGGTTCTAGGGCCAAGAGTGAGGCTTGTTCCTACCTAGATCAGTGGGTTTATGTGCAGTGAAGCATAAGGTTGCTCAAGGAGACAAATGAATTTATCTCAGTTCATAAATGAAGAGAACAAAATGGTGCATTTGGAAAAGCCATGTGTCGTTAAGCTCTGAAGTACTGCCTTGGAAGAAGCCACATGTGAACACCTATTGTGTTTAAACTTCCATAGATTCTCCATCATAGTTTAGGAATACCAGGAAAAGCAAAAGAAGAAAAAATTGTATAGGTTTATACTAACAGGAAGATACAAACCAAAACTGGAACTGAAATATTTGCTGGTGATTATTAGTAAGTAGAAATTTCTTGTAAAATACAATCACTTTGGTGGCACTTATGACCTATGTTTCTTCCAAGTCAGCTAAATATGGTCATGAAGTGTTCTCTCTGGTGTGGTAAAATTAGTAAGTATGGAAAGAAATCAGCTAAGAGAACCCTGGAACATCACCAAAAGCCTCTGGGGGAGTGCGACCAGGCTAGCTACGCCTCATCTGTGACTGCAAGAGATGGAACAAGAGGGAAGAATAGCAGTGCAAACCAGTGTGTACCTGTGGCTTTCTGGTTTATTTAATAATAATAGTAAATAAAAATTCATTTGACCCTTAAAACAACCTGTGAAGTACTGTTACTGATATTTCATAGAAGAAGTGGGTTCCAGTATGGGGCATGTACCTCGTACTTATCTGAAGCCTATACATGTAATACCCATTTACAGTCAAGGAAGAACCGCTGTATCTCACAGACATCAATGCTCTGTGTTATATAAAGGACAAAACTCAAGGAAACAAGGTCACCGCCTATGGTACCTTTAATCTAACGAGCGCTTCTCTATAAACAGGAAAGCCACTAAGTATGGATCTTTTAAAATCAAGCAGGACCCTTTGCTGACCCTGCCTCATCCTCCCTGTAAAAAATTCAGGATGTTTGAAATTATTCTGTTTTTGAAACAGAACTATTTTTGGTATTGTGTAAGGGTGTACACCTTAAAAATCAATTTTATGAAAATTGATTATTATAAAACTGATTTTTATAATTTTACATATGCTTTTTACATATACCTTTTACACCCATTTAAATTTTGACACTAATTTTGGAAAATACGCACATCTATAAAACCACCTACCACAATCAAGATGGAGAACATTTCTATCGTGCGCAAAAGCCCCCTCCTGTTCCTGTCAGCCCCCAACCCTTACAGCCAGTCCTAGGCAATAGTGATCAGTTTTCTGTTACTAGCGACTAGTTTTACCTGCTCCTGAATTTCAGAGGAAAGAGACTGCACATTTATACGCACGAAATAGATACTATTTTGTGTCTGGCTTTTGTTCAGCAAATTTTTATGATTAATGCATGTTGTGGGTATGTATCTGCCATTCATTCCTTTTCACTGCTAGTAGTATTCCATTGTAAATCACATTTACCCATGACCTGTTTGGTGGGTATTTACGTTGTTTGCAGTTGGGGGCTCTTACAAATAAAGCACTATGAACATTCATGTACAAGTCCATTTTTAGTAAACATCTTGGGGTAGAATTTCTAGGTCATAACTATATAACTGGCCTTAACATTTTCCAATGTGATTATGCCATTTTACACTCCAAACAGCAAGGTATGAGTTTTTCTGTTGTTCCAAACCTTCATGTTTTCGTGAAAAAAAATTTTTTTTGCCATCTAGTCAGTTACTAGTATCACCTGGTTTTCATTTGCATTTCTCTGACAAGCATTTTTCTTATGCCTGTTATGTATTCTCTATGAAGTATTACTAACATATTGTGTCTATTTTAAAAATGAGTTGTTTTTTCTTATTCTTCATCTTAAGAGTCCTTTATATACCTCGATTCAATGTCCTGTGACAGGTGTTATGTTTTCTCCGAGTCTGGGATCTTTTGTAGTCTCTATTTATAAGCTCTAGAAATTTCACTTGGCTCTTTTTTATATTTACCATTTCTTTCCTCATTATGTCCATCCTACATATCCTTGAAAACATTTAGAATTGGTCTTTTGGAGCACATGTCTGTTAATTCCATCATCTCTGTCATTTTTGGATCTACTTAACTGATTTTTGTTCTGGTTATGGGTTCCACTTTCACATTTCTAGCAATTTATGATTGAGGTAGACATTCATTTGTTGAGTGTATTTTGCTGTCTTTCTTCGGAGTATGCTAAGTGCTGGACAGGTCTGTTTGTTTTGGGGGAGGCAGTTAATTTAGCTGTGGCTCAAGCCTTATTTTTAACCTCTTAGATTGGACCTACCTAGCTCACAACATTCTCTTTTGCCCTACCAGTAGGACATGATATTCTGGGGTCTCTACTGAATGCTCTGGATATTCAGTGAGATCTGTCCACTCTGGCTGGTCAGAGTTCAAATGGCTCGCAGCCCTCTGTGAGCTCTGGGAATTACTTAGCTGCCCACTACAGGTTCTCTGCTTGGTCTCTTAAGTCTCACCATGAGCAGGCACAGTTTAGTATGCATTCAGCCCAAAAGCCAAGAGAACTGGATCTCAGTGGTCCCTGCTGATTGGATCCATAAATTCCAACCACTTGCACCTTCCTTCCTCTACCCTGATCTCTCGTCTCCTCAACTGAACAAGACCACTGTGAGTGTTCCCTCATCGGGCCTCCTGAAAACGGCCTGAAGGCAGAGGTTGGGGCAAGTGCAGGGCTTGCCAGGCTTCTTTCCCTTCTCTCGGGGATCCATCTGGTACTGCCTGCTGTGCACTGTCTGAAAATAGCTGTTTGACATATTCTGTCCAATTTTCTAGTTTTTTTTAATGACTGAAAGGCAAGTTCAGCACCAGTTACACCATCATTGTCAAAAACAGATTCAAATGATCTAATGTAAAGTGCTCATTATTATTTTTAGCATATTTCAAAAATAATATGAAGTTTCGTGTGCCTTTGGCATCGCCTTGTGCCCCCTTCAGGGGTGGCTCTTCTATGATTTAATTTTACTCTTTCCCTCTTAAAATCTTCAGAGAAGATTTGCCCAACTCAGCCTGCAATTATGTAGGAACAAAGGAGTTCACTATGGTGTTACTTGTATCTCAAAATTGGTGACAATATAAATATTTCCTCAATAGGCAGAGGTTAAAATAAGTTTTTTATATAATAATAGACAGCTGGTTTTTAAAAAAACTAATAGATTTGTATGCAGATGGTCTGAAAAAAGGAAGTTACAGGGCAATGTGTATAAATGTTGAAAGGAAACTCACAGAAGTTTATTTTTTACAATGTACATTTTTATGAATTGTATGTTATTATTTAGGCAATTTAAAATACACTCACAGGTACTTAACATGTGTATCTTAATATACCTAGACCTTTCAGTGATACTTGTACTTTTAAAAAAGGGAACACTGCTGAATTAAAACAAAGTCTTTTTTGTCCATGGTGGTGTGGAGAGAACAGGACCGAACTACGCTCCAGTCCACACAGCAGGCTCTGCCGCTCTGTGCAGTGCAAGCAAACGACTGTGACCAGCAGCACTGTCACCAGGTGTCTGGGTAACTAAACTGTCAGTCTAGCTAAGAACTCAGTTAAACAAACAAATTACAACTCAGTCTGGATGGAGGTCTGAAACTCACAACCCAGCCTTACAGAGTGAGGCAAGGAACAGAACCAAAATGTCCTTTCTGACTCAAAATAGTTCTTGTCTGTTGGATTAACCAATATTTTGTTATCACTAAGTTGCAAATTCAAGCCAGATAAGAGAAAAAAGTCTACAGTAACATTATTAAAATATTAACAAATAAAATAATGGTTAAACTATATTTTTAAATGTATTTTTTAAAGAGCCAGTATAACTTTCCAACTGAAGGAGAACAGGACTTCAATAAATTCATCTGGACTAAATGTTTTGCAAATGGCCCAAAATGGAAACCCCCCATTTCCATGTTATGTCCGTTACTTCTCATAACCAAAACTTTTTAATAGTTTAAGACTTTTCTTTCTTATACTTCTGTAAATCTACCATGGTAACGTAAATAAATACGTGAGACTGACTAAGAACATACAGATACGCTTTTACAGTGAGTGCCACATAGAACAGTTTACTTTTGCTCAACTCTGAATTTTCCCAGGGTCTCAGATACAGCTAACTTTAGGGCTGGATTTTAAAGCATTAAAAGAACCCTTAAATCATGCTTGTTTTTCCTTTCTACGTCAGAGGTTTAACTAAGCAGCTAAGCTAAAACCTAATCTCAGGGCTGGACAAAAGAGTCCAGCCTCATTCTCAGCAGTACGCACTGAGGTCTGGTTAAGTGCCGCCTTTATAGTACGAGCAACAAATGTAATTGCCTCAGGGGCTGCGGGTGTCCCTTTAACAAAAGAGGCTTTTGTGAACCAACCCACAGGTGTTACCTTTCTTGGTTCAAGTGAATTCTGATGAAAGAGCCCACGATATCAAATAACACATTTACTAAAACTATAATCAAACTCACTTATTTGATTAAGCAAAAAAATATCTAATTAAGTAAAAGTTCTGACTGAAAAGTAAGATATTTGTATTTTGGACCTTTCAAAAAAAAAAAACAGAAAAGCCTAATAACAGATTTGATGTTTAATTAACCCTTTGTCTGCCAGATATTTCATAATTTACAACCAGCAAAGGTTTAAGAGTGGGCACTGGCCCTACAATTGCTTGTGCCTCTTTCATGGTTCTTCTAAAATGTGAGTGAAAGGAAACAATGTTTATTGTTATTAAAGAAACAATAATAGTTATTAAAGAAAAAGGCAAGGAGACAGGCGAAGTTTCTGGAATGCTTTTTTGACATGATTATTTTTCCCTTTCCTTCCATGAGATAGGAAGAGGAGAGGGGCACGTTTTCGGAAAGCCATCGGAAGGCCGTCTTTCTTTTTGGCAAAGATGAACGGGATCATTTCCCTGCCCGGGAAAACAGTTCATATAAGTTTACATGTCATTTCAGTCTAACAATTAATACCCCAATAATCATTTTTTATGTTACCATCTTTCAGGTAAGCAGGATCAAATCAAATTACCATACCATTTTGTGGTTAATGCATATTCTGCTTAATCATGACATGTAGCCCAAATGTAGCCATGGTTTGATACCAAGGAAATACTGGAGAATCTGGAAAATGAAATTTTTTATACGGTTCTAAAAGGACATTGGAAAATCTATTTTTTTTTACTAAAGTAACAGCAATGAGAAACACCGCCAGTGAATATGTTGTTGTTTACCCTTCCTGTAACACCAAGATAGCCATAAACAAGACAGATAATGCCAAAAAGTGAAGCATTAAATCTCCCTCAGAGGCAATCAAGTACAAGAGCTTTCAAGATCAAAAGGCTGAGAATAGATTATTAATCTTTAATTTAAAAAAGTGGGAGTGTCTCAAGTGTCAGTTTTGGGTATCTCTGAAAGCAAAATTCAAGGTACAGTTTTACTATTCTGTTTTCATTGATATTCTCCTTGCCACAACTTCTTGCCCACACCTGTCTACCTGAGTGTAGTATCTGGAGTCCCAATGGAGGTGCCCCAAAAGCTAGATGCATGACAAAGGGATTAACCGTTACAAGGACCAGGTATGGAATAGTTCACACACTTGATAATTTCGGTGGGTACTATGTCTATGCAGTCCTGCTCTCTTTCCTGTCCATTTAAATTCTGACTTATCTTCATCATTCCTGGAGACTGTTACTGTCCTTCCCTAATTCAAAATGGCACCACCTTAGATTCATAGCCAGTAATTACCACAGAGGAATCTATACAGAAGTTACAGAGGGCTACACACACCTATAGCATCGGGGTGAGGGTAATGATGGGGGGTGCTTTGTGCCCACAAGTTCACTATTGAGGCTCTCCCTGCTGAGTAGGTTTAGAACTTACTCTAAGACTTGACCTGCTCATCTTCATAGCTATTGCAAGCTGAGCTCCTGTCGTCCCTATGATTTAACACCATCCAGCCTGAATCGCAATCTCCAATGGGTTGTTTGGCATAGTGGTTAAAGATAGTCTACAGTCAGTCCTGAGTTCAAAATGGGGCCCTACTACTGCTAGTTAAGCACCTTGGACAGGTTATTTAAACCTCATTTATACACCTGGGACTAATAAATAAATGCCTTGCAGAAATATTCTGACAACCAAGTGGACTAATATATAAGGTTCCCGCATCCAGTAAGTACTCACTAAACACTAGCTATTGTTATTAGCAGTTGCCCCAGTTGCTTCTGTGAATGATGCCTTCTGGGATTTTTCTTTGTTCCTGGTTTTCCTACAGCCTACTCAGAAATTTGCAAAGTGTGCTGTGCTTTGTAATTTTACTTTGGTTATGTTTTTATCATTTTCTTTTATGCTGTATTTAACTACATAGTTTTGATATTAGCCAAGACTGGGAATTGAACCCAATATAATATACAATGTACATTCATTGTGAATAGCTGCCATATTAATTATGTTAACTGACTTAGTGAAATTCAACTGTAACACTTGATCATACAAATGGATTACTAAACACTAACACTTTGATTCTTTTAGTAGGAATCTTCATCAAGAAATATAATATACCAAATGCTCAGGCTCCACCTGATGAAGCACTGCTTCTTCAGAGCGCGCTACCAAGCTACCAACGAGTCGGGTTAGAGGAAGGGGGAAAGGGCTGGGATTGAAGCCAGAAAACACGCCCTCCACCCTAGCCTTCTGATTGTAATGTCCTACTCCTACAGAATTTTTTCCCTAGAGCAATGGATTTTTTGCTCTCTGATTTCTTTTCTTGTGCTATTCATAAAACAATGTTGTGCCTGCTCTGTTTTTGGATTAGTATTTAAAAGAAGCATCTTTCTGTGGTATCATTTCAAAATTTATCTCTGTACTTTCATTTTAAAGACTTTTCACTTTTTATTTTTAGAGAGAGGATAAGGGGAGAGGGAAAAGAACATCAGTGTGTGATGGCCTCTCACACAGCCCCCTACTGGGGACCTGGCCTGCAACCCAGGCAAATGCCCTCACTGGGAATCGAACCAGTGACCCTTTGGTTTGCAGGATGGCGCTCAATGCACTGAGCCACACCAGCCAGGATTGTACTTTCATTTTATTATGACCTGATGTATACTCTGGTTCTCATATTCTAAAAGATAAGCTTAACATAATGAAACACAGTGTATTTCATAGAGTAGTAGGATATACTGTTAAGCATATAAATAATCAGTTTTTCCCATGCTCTCAAAAAAAATTCTAAATGGTTGGTAAATCAGATAGATACTATACAAAATATGTATTAAAAGTATTTCCACCAAAATTTGACTCCTGGGACTTGAAGTAATTCTTCCCACAGTCAAAACTCATCCCTATGTGGATTTATTTCTATAGGCAAAACTCTGTAGTTCTTTTCAATGTCCATGGCGTCTATGTCTAACTGCTCCAGACAGAGATTGGCTAGAAAACAGATTCACAACTGAAATTGTATTAGAAACAGAAGATCAGGTGTAGAAAAGTGTTCATACTCCAAAAAAGTGATTAAAATATGTAGCTTATTCGGTACTTGATGTTACTAATGCCTTAAAAAAGGCATTGTGTTGCATGTTTTTCTTTGACAGATTATCCTACTTGTGTTTTATTCACCAAAATCACAACTCTAATGTTCCATATCCTAGAAATTATTTAGAGTGAAATCTAGCTTTGTGTTTACAAAACTGCAAATTAGGCAAATAGATGACATGAAATTTTTGTGATGATGTAAGCTACAAAGAGAATAGCTTAAGATATTTGAAAAGATTGATCTCTGAAGGCTGAGAACATTAAAACACTGCTCTGATTGAGAGACCATGAAAGCACAGCGCGGACAGCAAGGAGAGAATAGGATAGCATCGGATAATCATGCTGGGAGAGCACCTTTCCCCCCATTTCCTATAATGATTTCATTACTATTAAGTTAATTTAAAATTAATATATCACAGGCTTAATAGACAGGCTTTTATACTACTCAAAAACTGAATACATCTTCTCTTCATTTCCCAAATTAACAGCTCCCCCAGAATCCTCTATTTTAATATACTGTGACCCCTACTGCTAAAGCCAGAGAACTGGGTCAGGATGAAGCCCTTCAATTCCATTTCTCCCAGCATCTCATCCTGTCTAGGTATTTCCTTAATCTCTCTCCAAACTTTGTACTGCTTTCCATTCTTAATGTCATTATCTCAGTTATGTCTTAGCCTATTAACGGCTGTCCCTGCCTCCAGTCTCCTACTCCAAGCCATCTTCTATTCATCTACACTAATACCAGGGTCATCGTTAAAAACGAACTAGTCCCCTGCTTAAGGCATGCAAGAAACTGAGATGCATTTACTTTTTTCATTTTTATCTCTGTTCACTACTCCCCTCTCCACAATATGTTCCAGACATGGCAACTTACTTTCAGCAGCTGCCCAAAGCACAATGCTACACTCTCCCTTCTAGACCTGAATGTGACACGCTTGCCTGGGCTAACCCCTACTTACCCATTAGAACTTCCACTCAGGTTTTACCTCTCCTCTCAGGAATAATCATGTTTACCCCGAGTGGAAAGGAGCCTCTTGCATCCTATAACATCCTGTATATAATTCTCTTACACCATATTGTAATACCTGTCTGTTCCTGCAGCTTGACTACAAGCTCCTAAAGCTATACTGTCAAATATGGAAGTAAATAGCAACACATGTGGCTATTTTACAAATTCTATAAAATTAAAAGCTCAGTTCCTCAGACATGACAGCCATGTCCCCTATATGTAACAGCCACCTGTACCCACTGGCTACCATACTGGACAGTGCAGATACAGAGTATTTCATTTTTGCAGAAAGTTCTATTTAGCACTAGAGGCAGGAATCTGCCCAGCATGGTGCTGCTGGTGGCCCTCCGGCAAGTGCTCAATAAATGTTAGTAGAATTAATGAATACATGGATAAAAAGAAAGAGTAAAAGGCAAGTTGTGAATGTCAGAAATGTCTGTCCACCTCTATCGCCTCCTGAAGGCCATTTAAATCTCTCCCCCCCCACCCCCGAATCCAGTGGTTCCAGTTGTTCCCGAGGCACAGCCTTTTTAGGGAAGGTGCCCGAATGCTGGACTTAGGTGCATCTGATGCTAGGGTCAGAAGTCCACGGCCTCTTTGTCCCTAGACCCGTTTTCCTTACATAAGGATGTCGGGTCAAACTTTAGGTCTCTTCAGAAGACAAGGTTTCTCTAATCCTTCCCAATTGAGAGAGTCATACACACACTGTGTAGAACGCAGATCTGAATCATCAATTGATCTTAGTTTAGCATTTTAAATCACCCATAGTGTTAAGTACTTTTGTCTCCTTTCCTGTTGGCACTGCATGTATGTTTAGTGGACACGTAATCCCTAGCTATGCAAAACTAAATGATTCCTAAATTTTCTTTAAAATTAAAAATTACGAAAATTCTAATCCAGGAGGAAAGCACTCCCACTATCAAGGTGAACAGTACAGAGGCTCCTCATGCCAACACCTTCTTGCTAATTTCCTTTCTTCGCTGTTTTATAACACGCATACCCCTGCTTTTATATCTGCTGTTCCTCGTTTCCAGTCTTATTTTGGGTAGGGAATAGTTCGGTAGAATGAGAATGCTTTTATGGGTTAAGGTTGAATGGGTCACAGAAACCTGTAGGAATTTGATTACCCAAAGTGGTGACACAGAACTTCACCTAGTTGCTTAGCCAAAAAGACATTTGAACATATTACACCTACTCAAAGTAGCTTTCCAGCACACAATTCTATCATATGAGGAAGCCACATGACACCTGGAATATATTCTCTTTACTACTCTTAGAGTTGGGGTCTGCTTCAGATGCTGGCAGTGAACAGCAGTGTTATCATTTCCGTCTCAATTTCTCCCGGTTACTTTTAGGCAACTTTCAAGTATAGAGGTCTCATAACATACAGACAAAAGTACATGTCACATCTGCATTTTACTGAATGGCACAACTGCCTCCCTAGATTCACACAATTGTGACTTTCTAACTTTGAACTGGAAACTCAAACCAACTTTGAGTGATTAAAATATTTTTAGATGAGCAGAACACATTAGTTTTGGGAAGACTTGCTAATATTTCAATATAAACATTGATACTCAAATATATACACATATATATATGAGGGGAACCCCCAAAAACCTGGATTATCTTCTAGAGGACAGGCCCCTTGTAGTACAGGCTTCCCCTGCTAGGTGAGCATTCTAGGAACCCATCTGTATCAGTGGACCAGCTGGCATTGTTGTGAGAGGCTGCATTTGGCTTCAGTTAATTTTTTTTGAAGACTCAATGCATTTGCCCATTTCAGGATGGGTGATTTACAAGCACACCTGCCCACACTGAGCTGAGTATTCAGCAGTTTTTTTGACCAAATATGGATAGCCCCCATGCCCCACCCTCTCTACAATCACCCAATCTCATGGAATGAAAAAAGTCCTCAAGGGGAAATATTTTGCCAATGTGGAAGAGGCGAAAACAAAAACTACAGAAGCAATTAAAAGCATCGAAACTGATGATTTAAAAAACTGTTTTGACTGGAAGAAAAACATCCCGATAGGTGTATTGCATCAAATGGAGAGTACCTTGAAGGTGACTAAAATTTAAACATGTCAGAATAAAGATATAATTTTTTATAAACAAATGCTAGGGCTTTCTGGGTTCCCCCTCACATACATATACACACAAACATATATAAGATAAAATACATTTCTGTAAGATAAAATTTTATAAACTAAATATTTTTTAAGATCAAACTATTCTGAAAATATTCAGAAAACACATCAGAAAATGCTTAAATTGTGAGAGCCTCAAAGATGGTAATTTAATGTTAACATCAGAAGAAAAACACCTCAGAATTGTAAACAACCAGTCAAATTTATCTTCAGAACTGTGTTAACTATAGGATGAAAAAGTCACGTCATCTCCGCAGTGAACTTCGCTTTAGCACAAGAGTAAACATGCTTCCTCCCCATCAGCTGTAATCAAGACATTAGCAGTGTGCCGCGATTGATTCGCCTGGGAGCTGTTGCCGAGAAATGGACGTGTAGCACGGGTTTTATCGCTATAGTCTGCAAAAAGCAAGGCCCCTGTTTAGATATCCTTGTTGTAATAAGTGACATTATTAGGTAGTTCCTCTATTTAAATGACATAAGGATTTAGTGTATCAGCAACTTGTAATAAAGAAGCCCTTTCAGTCTGATGATCCCTCTCCCTACGCAGAAGTACTTTTCTGTTTATAACACAAGTGGTAATAGAAGGCCATATGGTTGTGACCTTTAGCTGAAGCAAATGACATTTAAACAAACAGAAGAACAGCATTAGGATATTCAAGGATTTGAACCTAAATACACAGTGCACATTAAGAGGTTGTTAGTGTTAACTCTATAAAGTGATCATTTTTAAACTGAATTTATTACAGTGACACTGGTTAATAAAATTATAGGTTTCAGTTGCACAGTTCTACAACACATCGTCTATATATTGTATTGTGTGTTCACCACCCAACGTCTAGTCTCTTTCTGTCACCACTTATCCCCCAGGGACCATTTTCCAATGCTGTGGAATAAGGGAGATTGTTTTTCAGTTTGTTGATAAGTTTTATTTAAATATTTTCTAACACAATATAAAATAGTTTTATTACTGGCATACTGTCCCATTCCCAAGTGTTCCTTTTAAGGATACTACCTGTGCATCCTGAGAATATTTCATCAGTTATGTCTGAAATGTAAAATTGTCTCTATTTCCTACCTTTCCACCAATAACAACAATGATGTTACTAACATACTCTACAATTCAAAAAGAAACACTGTAAGAAATAGTACATTCCTTATTCACCTACCATCGCTCTGTGGTAACAGACTACCATTGGTAAGGAACATGTCATCTTCTGTGCATAAGTCTGGAATCTATGGTATCAACAACCATAAAGCTTTAAGTGGCCTGATATTTTGATAGGTCAATAATAAACCTATAGTAAAAATATACACTACACTCTGATGACAATAGATTTGTTTAACAATAGCAAAAGAGTGCTATGATAAAACTGTAGGAATATACTGAAAGCTTCATGATCATATTTCTATTAATATGTCCATTTTCAATGTGGTTGAGAAACAAATTCAATAATATTTTAATTTTGGATGATTTAAAAACATTATTCATTTTGCAATGAATGACCTCTGAAAAGCAGAAGGTTACAGTTAAAGGAGCAGTTTACCAGCTACAAGTACCAACTCTGCCCATCACTAACCTGCCAACCAATAAAGGATCACAAGAACAAAATACTGGTGTAGCGGCAAATAATGTCCCAAACGCATGTGCATTTCTACTGAAATGTAGAAAACTCTTATCACCCGATGACATCACTAGCAGGAACTGTGTGTTGCAAGGGCAGCTTAGCCCTCATCATAACAAACCCAAGACAGCATTTCTGGAGAACCACACCTTCCTTCAAAGTAAGAGCAAGGTAGGTCCAGAGTTCCTCAGTTCCATGATTCCTTTAAAAGATTTAGTTTAGAGTATTCTAAAGTGATAGGTCAATTCAAAGCCCAGTGAATTTTCAGCCTGCTTCATAAAAATGGTTGAAAAATACCATTCAGTCCAAACACAAGTCACCTGGGGGAAGAAACAGTAGCTGGCACTCTGCTGTCCTGGTACAAAGTAACAGGGACCATGTGGTCAGGTAGCCCTACCATGGAAGTAGCTTAGCTTTCAAGTCTTCTATGAAGACTAGAATAACCCCAAACTGGCCAGCTCCGCAGCAGAGGAGCTACAGAGTGTTGTGAGCTACAGGAACACCTATCTTACTGAAAAATGGTGACATAATGCACTCACTCGGGAGCAAGTTTTCAGTAGAAACTAGTAGAAGAAACTGAGTAAAAGCAGAGTAGAAACTAAAAGAATACATGGTCAGAACCTATCCACATATACACATTTATCTACCCTTCAAGTATTTTTTGTACCTACTACCTGCCAAATCCAAGTCTGGGTGCTGGGGAGTCAGCCAAGATCAAAACAAACCCCTGCCATCTGTTCTAGAGCATGGGTCAGCAAAATTTTTCTGTAAAGATCCAGATAGTAAATAGCACAAACTTGCAAGCCATATCGTCTCTGTGACAACTACTCAACCTCTGCTGTTTTAGTGAAAGCAGCCACAGGCACCATGTAAATGAATGAGCACGCCTGTGTTCCAATACAATGACAAGAACAGGCAGCAGGCGGGATGACCAGGTAGGGTCTTACAGGCCACCCTCAGGCCTGTGGCTGTTGTTATGACTGAGATGGGGAGTCACTGGGGTCTCACTGCAGAACAGTGACACTAGCACTCTTAAAAGGCATCCTTACTAAAAAGGATTATTTCAGTTACTATGTAGAGCAATCAGTAGAGGGCAGGAAAGCAAGATGATGAGAAAGGTATAAGCAGAGAGAGCAGGTCAGAAGTTACTGTAAGAAAACTAGGGAGATAAATTTGCCTTGCACCAGGATGGCGGCAGTAAGTGTGACAAAGAAGCGGTCTGATTCTGAATACATTTAGAAGATGGAGTTATGATTTCCTAATGAAATGGGTGTAGGGTGAGAGAAGAAGAGTCACGGATGAGTCCCGAGGTTGGCGGGCCAAGCAGAAGAAAGGGACACCCTTTACTGTGATTGGGAGAGTGTATGGCAGGGGCCAGGTTGGGGTGGAAAATCAATTTAGTTTTGGACATGTTAATTTTGAGATGACCTTTATATTCTAAAATGGATATATTAGGCAGATTTTAGATACACGCTTCTAGAGTTCAGGAAAGAAGTTGTTGATATAAATTTGGGAATTACGTTAGTATTTAAAACCAGAGACAGGGTGAGGTCATCTAAAGTGTGAATGTATATAAACAACAGAAGGAGTTTAAACTACGAACCTTTAGTTACTCCAGCATTTGGAAGAACCAACAAAAGAAAATTAGAAGATAGGAAGAACCTGGAGAGAATGGTGTCCCTAAAACTAGGAAAACCAGGTTTTGAGAACAACTCTTCCAAACATTAAGTATTGTTCAAGTAAAGTGAGCACACAGAGCTGACCATGGGACTGACAACAGAAGTCACTGAGGACCCTTGACAAGAACTGCTGCATGATGTACAGGGACCGAAGCCTCGCCGTAACAAGTCCAAGAGAGAAGATGAAGTTCGCAGTGCAGTCAGTGAGCGGGCACAGCTCTTTCCTACAGGGAGATGCAGTAGCAAAGGAGTTTGGTGGTTTAGGTGCAGAATCTTACAGCGTGTTTGTTTGCTGATAAGGACTTACTATATATTTCAAAATGCCTAGCTGTACCACAGTTATGCTATGGATTAAAGTCACAGCCCTGGACTCTCCCATAATGTTATCCTCAGAAAGATAATGAAGTATTTTTCTTTGCCTCTTCATTAGCTTTCTAACACAATTTTACCATATTTCCCAAGTCCTGACCCAAATCCCCTACATTAAATAGGCTTTTACTTCACCTACTGTACAAATAGAATGCCAGTTCATTTTTATGTATTTCCTATTTGCTTAATGTTTCTACTTCCAGCTAAATATTTTTGGCAAATTAGAGGGTTCTAGCAGTAAGCTTGAGAAGTTGCTATCGTATAGGGAGGTAAGTAATTCAAGATGTTTGTGCTGAATACAATTTGTTTCTTTCAAGAGTCACAATTTAAGCTTAGGTCCTAGTAGCCAATGCTCGGTCCAAAACCCATGGATAGTACTACTAGTCTCAAATATTGAAATAAAACAAGCAAAAGCGACTGCAATAGAACCTCGATAGGGACTGCTTAGTTTCCAAATGCTTAATGTAAAAAATAAATCATAGTTCCTAAGTGTGGCTTGCCATACAGACTTTAGAACTCTGGAGTGAATAAAATGGTTCCACTTCACTTAACCAATGACCATTTATATTCTTATATGCCAGCTTAGGAACAATGGTATTTCTTTCATATGCTAAACTCTGTATTCTAGGTTCCAAATGACAATGTTGGTGTTTTGCTTTCTGAAGCACATACTTAGAGAATAATGTTTTTTTGCCTGGAATTCAAAACACATTTACTATTTATCATCATCACTATGCAGTTCAATCAAGATCTGAATAGTAATGTCTTCTTCTTATAAACAATAATAATTTTTCTAAAAGGGTGCATAGGTAAAAAGAAGAAACCAATTACATAAAATACAGAACCAGGGTGCTTTTGAGATAGCTGAAAAAGGGAGCCCTCTAAAGGGGCAGACCCTGCAAACAGTTTGGTATTGCTTTAGAGTGCCCCAAACTTGGATGGATTTTTGTTATAAATCATCTTGATTAATGGAACACATTTACTAAAGTGGTTCTGTAATGGCTATACAACTCTTACAGCTTGAAAAATCTAGCCTAGAAAAACTGGTGGGGGTGAGAAAACCTTCAGAACTCACTGGATTCTCTTTAAGGACCAATACTGCCCCTGACCAGGAATAGATCCCTTTCTTTTTGGAAATAATAAAGACAAATACATTTTAAGGGAAGTACCATTTGATGAGATGGGAATAGAAATAATAATAGATATGTAGAAGATATTATGGGAGGAGAAGCTGTAGCATGTTAAGGAATACAAATTCTCAGTGGAGCCAGGCTAACTGTATTTGAATTCCAACTATTTTTCTCATTAACTGTTTGAAACTGGGCAATTTATTTAACCTCCCTGTTTTTAGTTTTTTACATCTGTCAAATACTACTACTACCTATCTCATTGGGGTGATGTTGTGATAATTAAATAAATTAACTCTTATAAGAGTTTCAACAGTGTCTGGTACAGAATACATACATAAGTGTTGGCCAATATTATCACAATTATGTTTGCACACTTATAAACATACAAGCCAAAGTCAATGGAATACACCAGAACAAAATGGGAGTGTCCTCTAATTTATCCCTTCACTAAACATAATAAAAATTCAATGAACATTTTCCTTAAGTAGAATATTAAAAAAAAAAAAAAGATCTACGTCTTACAGCCCTCTGGTTGTCTTTTCTGATTACTTAGCCAGAATTTTTTCTAAACCGTTCTGCCCTGATATTTCTCCTCTAGTGACTCAAAAAGAAACCAGCAGCCACCTCAGTGTGTGTGTGCTGTGTCAATACCCAGATCCCAGATGCCATCGTTTATATGTTTTATCAATTTGTATGTAAAATACCCTTATTGTGCCATGTATAATGCTCATTTTTGCCCATACTTTTGAGGGAAACATAAGGCTGCACATTACATGTGGGTATAATGATTACAGAGTAGGGGAAAATAACCCCATGTATTATGCGCAAAAAAACACTGTGGTCACATTATACACAGGAGCACACTATGCACAGCAAAATATAGTACTTCTCGTCTCCAGTATATGCTTGTTGCTAGAATAATTCAGAAGTTACTGGAATGCCTTATGAAATGATAATAGTCAGATGAAAGTGCAACCATTATGTAAAATTCTGACATTTTTAAAGAATAACTAATATAGTGTCCCTGATAACGTCCAAAGAAAAACAGCTTACCTGATACCATGCTATCATCTCCAACATTATTATCACCATCCGCTAACTATCACGAGTATGGTTAACACTATGGTAATAAACATCAAAAACATTTGCACAGCTGATCCACAGTCTATTATGGATGGTAAATAAGTGGACTGATTAGGTAATAGTCAATTGACCAAACTTACTTATAGAGCATTCAGAGGTTATTTATAGTTCAAAATAAATGTACAATGATGAAGACTATTTAACTCTTAATTATATGCTTATATTGGGGGGGAAGATAGAGGTAAAGTTAGTTAATAGATGAAATAGCTGTATTAATAATTTGATAATGACACAGAAATTTTCCACAAAAGCAGAACATTAATGATAATTTTCAAAGGAAGAAAACTGTATGCTGAGTAAAGTAAAGACCACCGTCCTCTGCCGAAGCTCCGTCACAGTGGCCATGTGACTGGCGAGAGGAGGCGGCGCATTACACCTGCTCTTCACTCTTCCATGATGCTGCTTTGGACAGGTAAGCTGATTAGACCAAAAGTATATGCAATTTCTATCCTACAAATTCAAGTAGGATTTTTAAGAACTAAACTACAGGCTTTATTTGATTTTACCATTGTAGATTTCCTTTCATAAATTAGTTGGGAATTTGTCTATGCCAGGAAGCCAGACTGCATTTAGCTGGGATACCTCCTTTGTCTTCTCCAATCTACCACAATTCCTGTCTCTCCTTGTTTTTCATGACCTTGACATTTTTGCAGAGTATTGGTCAGTTATGTTGCAGAATGATCCTCAATTGCCCGGGTTTGTCTGATGTTTTCTCGTGATTAGACTGAGGTTATACCCTCTTTTGCAAGAATACCACAGAAGTGATATGCCCGAGAGTGCTTCAAGTCAAGGGCTACACTACATTGATCTGTCTTGGTGGTGGTGAAGTTAACCTTGATCACTCAGTATAGGTGGTGAACGTCAGGTTTCCCCTCTACAAAGTTACTGTTTTTCCCTTTGTAACACATATCTTGGGAGAGATACATTGAACCTATGCAAATACACTATTTTCCCTCAAACTTTGGCCCAATATTTTGACAACTGTTGGTGAATCTTGCCTGCAACAATTATCACTGAGATGTTGATACAGAGTTTTGAAAGGAAATAAAATATAAAATATGACCAAATAGTTCTTGATACAAGCATACTTAAAATTCCACTGAATGTAGTACTTTAACTTATATTCAAAATAGAAATGTCATTTTCTGTTGTTTTCAATTAATGTTAGCAAATTATTAAATGAATGAATAACATAATTGAAATGTTACTTACATAACTATGGCTTTTAAAGAACTCTGATGGACTTTTGGTGAGCATCT
This sequence comes from Sturnira hondurensis, assembly GCF_014824575.4. Taxonomy (NCBI): domain Eukaryota; kingdom Metazoa; phylum Chordata; class Mammalia; order Chiroptera; family Phyllostomidae; genus Sturnira; species Sturnira hondurensis. The sequence goes on from NW_028075269.1 coordinate 8,974,336, forward strand.
TGTCTCCTTCCAAACCAATTACTCTTTTACAAATATTTGACCTTGGATCACTCGGGCTTTTTGCAATCACAATGTCACCTCTGAGGGAAAAGTCAAAGAAATGACAGTATTATTTAGTGAGCATAAACATATACATGGCATCACTATCACACTTTTATAAAGTAACCTAAAACCATACCCTATATCCTCTCTCATACTGGCTCTTCCACACACTGACCAGCTTTGAGAACCTTCATGACTGACTTTTATGCGTTAGAATCCAACAATGAGGGGGAAGGAAAAACTATTACAAGATTCTAAAATTTCTGATGATTCCATAAAAATTATCTTCTTTCACTGTATCCCTATGTGTTACTTCTGTGTCCAAATGTTTAGAAACAAAACTATGGGAAGACAATTCCATGTAAATACCACCAAATTCCCTAAGGCAACCTGACTGCCCATCCAGGGGCACTGACAGACTCTGGAGTGCACAGAAAGGCAGAAACACGGTCTGTGGTTCCCTGGAGGTCGAAGAACCAAGGAGGTACAGCACGTAAGTTATATGACCCAGACGATTTACTGTAGAGTAAAACAGACATATCTGAGTGAAAATATCGGAAGACACAACCAAATAAAATGCTAAAAGCTGCCCCAACATACACTGCAGACACAAACTGGCATGATTCATGAAAGAAGTAACAATCCACATGTCTTAAAAAATAAGAAAGATCTTCAAAGTGGAAAGGAAGATGGAGACAAAAAATATAGGAGTAATGCCTCAATGGTAACAAGATGCTCTTTCTGCTGAAATGAGCAGAAATAAGTGAATAGTTGACTAATACACACATTTGAAAGGATTCAGTGTATTTAGTTATTACCTATACCTAGTTCCAGAAATAATTTGATGTTACTATAAGCTTTTGCAAATAAGGATCAATCTTATTCATCTTAATATCCTCTCTAATGTATAGCACATTTTATAAATTAGGTGCTCATTAACTATTTGTTGAAAGAATAAATAGCAGTGAGACTGTCATTGTCTCAAGTAAAAGTGTTCTGCGCATCTGACTGAAAAGCGATCCATGTGCCAAACATGCAGACTTCCATTCTGCCTAAAACGGATGGCTATTGCGGCTTCAGAAACAGGCAGCAAGTAAGAGTGTCTGAAATCTTAGAGGCCTGTGCTACAGATAAAAGAAAGATACAGCATCACAACCCAGTGACTGAGTTGCCTCACCCTGGTGAACACCTAGGACTCTGCTCCTCATACCTAAAAGGCACGAACAGTCCAAAACATGGCTCAAGAAGAACACAAAGCCCCAGAGCCAATAATGCTAAGTGACCGAGAAATAGCGAACCTCTCAGATGCAAAGTTCAAAACACTGGTGATCAGGATGCTCACAGAATTGGTGGATTTTAGTCACAAATTAGAGGAACATACGAAGGCTAAACTAATTGAAATGAAGGGAAAATGCACAGGAAACCAATAGTGATGGAAAGGAAACTGGGACTCAAATCAAGGGAATGGACCAGAAGGAAGAACAAAACATCTGACCAGAAAAGAATAAAGAAATAAGAATTTAAAAAAAGGAGGAGAGGCTTAGGAACCTCCAGGACATCTTTAAACGTTCCAACATCCGGATTATAGGGGTACCAGAAGGGGGAAAGAAACAGCCACGAGTGGAAAACTTATTTGAACAAATAATAAAGGAGAACTTCCCCAGTCTGGCAAAGGACATAGACTTCCAGGAAATCCAGGAAGCTCAGAGAGTCTCAAAGAAGTTGGACCCAAGAAGGAACACACCAAGGCACATCATAAATACGTTGCCCAAGATTAAAATGAGGGAGAGAATCCTAGAAGCAGCAAGAGATAAGGGGACAGTCACCTACAAAGGAGTACCCATCAGACTGTCAGTGGATTTCTCAAAAGAGACCTTTCAGGCAAGAAGGGGCTGGAAAGAAGTATTCCAAGTCATGAAATCCAAAGACCTACAGCCAAGATTGCTTTATCCAGCAAAGCTTTCATTTAGAATGGGAGGGCAGATAAAGTGCTTCTCAGACAAGGTCAAGTTCAAGGAATTCATCATCACCAAGCCCTTATTATATGAAATGTTAAATGGACTTATCTAAGAAAAATAAGATGAAAAATATGAGCAGTGAAAGGACAGCAAACTCACAGTTATTAACCACACCTAAAACAAAAGCAAACCAAGAGGACAGCTAGATCAGGAGCAGAACCATAGAAATGAAGAACATATGGAGTATTAGCAACAGGGGAATGGGAGGAGGAGAAGGGGGGAGAAGGTACAGAAAATAGTATAGACAGTAAGTAGAAAAAGATAGGGGGGAGGGCAAGAATAGTAGGGGAAATATAGAATCTAAAGAACTTGAGACATGTTGTCATAAATTAAAGGGGGGGAATGGTGGGGGAAGGGGTGGGCAGGGTGGAGGGGAATGAAGGGGGGAATAGAACAACAACTGTAATGGTATAATCAATAAAATATATTTTAAAAAAAGAAAGAATACTTAGGACAGTAATATGTTTAAAATAGTAATTACCAACTGACTACCTTGGTTGTAAAAGTTACTTAGGTATGTCTCATAAAAATGCCAAATTTTGAGCTGTTTTTCAATCTAATAGACCCCTGAATTAATAGAATACAAAATGAAACCCTTAAAGAACCATTAATTGCCTGAATGTAGTTATTTGTACAGTATTACCCATCTGAATGCAAGGTATCCATAAAAGAGATACAATGTTGAGCTATTCATTCAAAAACTATTTAGCCAACAAGGTCAGCTCCTTGTTAAGGAAGCTCAAGAACTAGGTAGGAGAGCAAAGTCAGGTTATCAGCATGGAAAGCATAAACTTGTCTTCCTGCTACAGTGAGGCTAGGTTTCTAATTAATCTAAAGACCTTATTACGATATTTTGATTAAGTTAAAAAGAAGCTAGAACACAACCTCTGATGCAAGCTTTATTTTTTTAAATATTTATATATTTATTTTTAGAGAGAGGGGAAGGGAAGGAGAAAGAATGGGAGAGAAACATCAATGTGTGGTTGCCTCCCATGTGTCCCGCACTGGGGACCTGGCCCACAACCCAGGCATGTGCCCTGACTGAAAATCGAACCAGCGACCCTTTGCTTCACAGGCCCGTGCTCAATCCACTGAGCTACACCAGCCAGGGTGCAAATTTTATTTTAAAACCCCATATATATATTTAGTAGATATCTTGACATTGTTGTGGGTGAAAGATCTAAGGAAGGATTACCTACGCACCACACTAGACCATAGAGCTTGACCAAAATATAGTTTCTTTGTACAGAATCTAAGCTGGTAAGATCAGTATATGCAAGAAACACACTAGAGAAAAGGTCAATGAGAGCAGAGTGTCCAAACCTACTTTTGCCATAAGCTAAATACTAGCTAGATTGAGTCAAATTTGTAGCTACTGGAGAGGATATCTGGTATAAATTTATTTTTTCAGAGTTATGAAAAACCAATGGACCCCAAATTTTAGGGCACCAGAGAGGTGTCCTTTAGAAAATATACAAAATTTTTAATGCATGACATGCACTCAGAAAGAATACTCATGGAATTAACTAGAGTAAATAGTATTAGAGAATTGTAAACACTATTTAAAATAGGCTTTAAATAAGATTTAGTGGCAGACCATATTTGCCAAGGAGTTTTTCATCTTAACGAATCAGAAGACGAATGGCAGAGAAGATTCCTCACCCCCACTATAATGTTATAGTTTAAAAAGCATCAAGTGCTCATCATAGGCTACGGAAAATAAGACAGTCGTCAACAGAAATAGGGTTATTTTAAACATTTAGAAACCAAATCAATGATGTGGGTATGTAAAGTAGTCCCTAACTATCTGGTTCTTGACTCAAAACATTCTAGCCATCCCCACCCCTTCCCCGCCAAAAGAAAACAATAAGGTAGGGTTGACTGTACATAAAAAAGCACCTGCTATCTATGGTAGACAATGATGGGAAGGATGTAATCACCCAAGAAACCATGCATGCTGGAGAAACTATTAAAATTTTCTCAAACTGAGAGAGAACTTTATCTAGTTTGTCACTCTTTTGTCTTTATTAAAGAGTTCTTAGCTAAAGCTAAGAAACTGCAGAAAAGACACAGTGAGTGTGTGTGTTTTCACCATAAACATAACAAATCTATGACTGATATACCTTTGGATACCATGAAAATGTCGACTAAGATTTTCTGCAAACACAATATCTGAATTTTGAATTGTAGGCTCCATTGATGGTCCAGAACACTGAAAAGAGATAATTTTGTAATTTAAGTTGAAAATCTTTTTAAATATAACATAAATCATCTGTGCAGGCTTAAAAGAGAGAAATCAAGCAAATATTCTTCCAGCTTAGAAGATGCCTCATAAGATAGGAGCAGCTCCCACGTAAGTTCAACTCTGCAGAGTGGCCCCCAAGTTGGGAAACGTGGGCAAATATATTAAAAATGGCCTATTGATAATACATTATAATATGTGAATAAAATAATTACCTATGTTTGCAAATTTTGGCCATTCTGTAGAAAGTAAACTATTGAGGCCAGGGACGTTGTCTCTCGTGTTGCCAACTTTATAACCAAGGTCAAGAACAGTTTGGTGTAAAACTGATCAAAACACACGCTGAATGAATAGAGGAATGCTTTATTTATTTATTATTTATTTATTTATTATTACTGTCAAATATTGAGTGCCCATGATGTTGATTTATTAGATGGTTTCATATATTCTCAGTGAGCTGATGCCTTTCCTTCTCTTCTATGAGAACAGCTTACTCATTGATGGGGCTGTAACATATTTTATACTGAAAAATACTGGCATAATAAGATGTACTTTAAGACGTCACAGTAGTATGCCTTAAAAGATAATCTCCATATATACCTCAAAACTGTAATAAATGATCATTGTTACCTTAAAAAGTCTAAACACAACAGTCTCTATTTCTCCAATTACATGTAAATGATTTTTACTCAAGTCTTCCTATCCAGGCAGAAAATAATAACACAATGAAAGTTTATGTTTACTACCTCTATAGCCCATTGGAAATTTAAAAAATCAAAGAGGGGAGTTGCAGTTAAATACATTTATTTGCATTATTCCAGCTCAACTTGAGGTTGTATGACTGAATCTTCTAGGGTAAACCTGATAATAGCAACATCAACAACAACAACAAAAACACTGACTTGAAATTCAATCAGTGACTTCATTTATATGAAAAAGGTGAGTATAGTCATGGTTGACAGATTCATCATGCAATAGTTTTAAAAAATCACTTGTGGGGAACATCCTTAATATTTTAATACTGACACCAGTGAGAGTAATCATTTGTTTTAATGACATTTAAACACAATGGTTAAGACTAGGTGTTCTGAAATCTGGAGGAATCTGTGTTAAAATTTCCAGTCTATTTACTAACTGGCATCTAGAGCAAGTTATTTAAGCTTTCTGAGCTTCTGTCTCATCATATGTACAGTGGATTTCTAATAAGTATCTCATAGAGTGTAAAATTAAATGTGTTAATAAGTATGAAACATTGCATATATCCTGGAACGTTTTAGCATTAAATATACAGTAAAAACTATTATTCTTAGAGTATTAATGGGGTCTTTTGTGCTTTGTCAGAAACAGAATACAAATACAGTCTCTTACATCTAAAATTTACAAAGATATTATGTTTTAAGTCAAACTTTATCCATTAAATCAATAACTTCAATATTATATAGTAAAGGGAAAAACTCATTTTCCTTCAATTTAAAAAAAGTACACATTTAAAATGATTATTTTCTTGAATGTAAAAACTTACCATGACAACACCACCAACGTATTCAAAAGCACAATGAGCTATACAGCCATACTGGATAGTGTAGCCAACAAGTCGAAAGGTTTTTCCCAGAATACCACGAAGCATAGCTCTACGTAGACTCTGTCACCATTGGCCTGATGATAAATTTTTTAAAGTTTCATGAACACTACCATTTTTAAGTCATTAAGAAATAGCTCTACTTTAAAATATTTTATAATCACCCAAAATGTGCTAAATGTACAGTTTGATGCAGAAAAACAACGGCTTATTTTGATTTGTGCTAAAGATATTTTAAATGACAAATTATAGCCACTTAGTATTTTGATGCACTGTAAAAAATTATATCCAACTATCACTGAGTTTATACATAAAGAAGATAACTAGGAGACTCTGAATTTGTCTGTCTCCTTTCATATCCTATGAAAGGCAGATACCTATGGAAAAATATTAACTCTTTCAAAGTACTAATAATAGTTTTTCATCTTGTTCCCTTCTATACCACAGCAGTTCTTGTCATACGATAGGATATAAAGGAGAAAGCACTAGACTAGGTATGCGGAAATTCAAGTATTAAATTGGTTCTTTCATTAATTTGTGTGTGACTGTCAAGTAATCGCTTCTCTGGGCCTCCATACAATGGAAATATCTCACAGAATGGATCTGGGAATCAAATTCAATAACATATTCACATACGTGCTTTGTAAGTTATAGAGTTACATTCAGATTTCTAACTTTCTAGCATAAAGTTAGAGAACACTATTTGGGATGTAAATGACAATAGCTTCTTTCAAGACACACAAAAAATCCTCAAACACCAACCAAAGTAACAGCAACGACAATAATAGCAAATACTTAAATAGTAGTTCTTGCTATCTGCTCGGCACTGTTCTAATTACATCAACACATTTAATTCTTATAATAACCCTGTAATAACTTAGGTATCTTATTTATAGGTAAAGAAACTGAGGGAGAGAGGGGTTAAGGAACTCTTCAAAATCACACAGTTCACAGGCAACAGTCAGAACTCAGCATGAGGCAGCGGGGACTCTAAAGCCCCTGCTATTCTCGACAGCTACTCCATGAAAATACATGTGTTGGAAACTGTAAAACAGGCATGGGAAAGAGCGAGATTGGACTGATGTTAAAACTAGCTAAAAAGATCAAGCAGAGTGAACACTAGAAACTAGACATTTCTCCATCCTTAGCCACTTCTAGGATAGTTTCTAGGACAGTGCTTGATTTAGATCTATCCGTCTTTTGATGTTGACGAAGTGATTTCAGAATACCCCAAGCCACAAAGCGAACATTCACAGGATAGTTCAGGTCTGGAATACCTTTTATTTATTTATCTTTTAAGATTTTATTTATTTATGCTTGGAGAGGGGGGTGGAGAAAGAGAGAGCAACATCAGTGTGCAAGAGAAGCATGGATTGGTTGCCTCTAGCACGCCCCCAAGCAGGGACTACGCCTGCAGCCCAGGCATGTTCCCTGACCAGGAAGTGAACCAGTGACCCTCAGGTTTGTGGGACAATGCCTAACCCACTGAGCCACACCAGTCAGGGCTGTAATTCCTTTAAAAGAGGATAAAGCATTTTGTCTCAGAAACAGGGAAAAAATGCAATGTCAATATTAATTGAAAAAAACTAGCTTATAGAAATTCATTCATTTTTGATTATAAGCAGCCAAACTGATTTTTATTTTAATGAGAGGGACAATTAGTCACTATATTAGCATTTAAAGAAATGTTTATATTAAGAAAAGGTGAGGAGAGAGAAGTAGATGTGAAGCAGAAGACAAATCCCAACATCCTACTTTTTGCTACATAGATCTTCGATTGGACAAGGAAAAAGCAGCAGTTAGGATATTCCTGAGACTTCCATGATTTCTCAAGTTCAAGAATACCTGCGCAAAATACAGTTTCTCATATAATGATACACACAAAGTAACTGAGAGATACATGTCCATTTCAGACCCTGAATGGAAGTTATTGTGACTAGCTAGGAGAGAACAACAAAGACTCATTAAGACACGGATGCTGAGTGATGTACTCTGCTCAATAGCTAAATAATTCACTCACACAGCAGCCTCTCTATCAGAGCAATTCAAAATCCTGCCATTTCAAAATCACCTTCAGGGCTGCTCATGAATTGTTCAAACCTATAATGTTAAATCTAGTGTAAGACTTGTGTAGAGGATATATTTTTATTTTCTAGAACTGTAAATTCAAGGAGCTCTGATCCCCATAACCTATGAAGATTTTACAGTATTTAAAACTATTTATTTTGAGTCATTGCCAGAGGAAATAACTGCCATCACTTCAAGGTTTAAAGCAGTAAATAGTGTTTTAAATGTGACTGTAGCATCAAAATAACCTGAGAACTGAATTCAAAATCCAAATTCCCAGGCTCCCATCAGAGAGCTACAGGGGAGCAAGGCTGCAGAATCTGCAGTTTTAATGAGCTCCCAGAAAGGAAAGCCAGTAAAAAACTTTGTGCTGCTATTTGAGAGCACTGAGATATATTAAACACTTACACAAATTTAACAAAATTTAACCATTATTTTAAACTGAATGTTAAGTTTAAGATAATTCTATAAATTGTCATTAAATTTTATAATGCGAATATTTCAATAATTTAAAAAACACAATGTTATTTTCTGAGGTTAACTTTTTACATATACCCAAAACCAAAACACAAACACATTTTTATGTTTAGAAAGCATGAGCAGTCACTACTTTTAATATAATCAACTACCAGCCTCCAGTGAAATACTAAAACCATTTCATTCATCTCCACTAATAATGCCCCTAAGGCTACATAATCCCTGTGTTTCAGGACAATATACAAGTTGTATGAGCAATAGTTGAAGGATATGCACTAACATGAAGAGGTATCATTTAGCATTATCACTGACTAGCTGTCAAGGTGCCAGTCTACAGTTCATGAATGGCTCTCGATATGATACCAGGTCTCAGACATTACCAGAGGAGAAAAAAGAGTTTATCATCTCTAAATCAAGACTTGCTATGATTCACACCCTGCTATTTTGTTACACCTAACTTACTCCTTTCTTAAAATAAAAATTTCTCTTCTAGTTTCTTACCCTTTATCTCTTTCTCTTATCTCTAAAAATACCTCCCTTAACTCTTGCTGATGCCATCAGGAGTCGTTTATGTACCGTATTTTGCCTTGTATAATGTGCAACTTTTTTGCCCCAATTTTTGAAGGAGAAATAGGATGTGCATTATACATGGGTAGTACTAATTCTCTTTCTATATACTGTAAAATGAAAGACTTTTTCCCCTGGAAGTTTGGGCCAAAACATGGGTGCACATTATACACAGGAAAATACAGTGACAGAGAAAGTTAATATTTGTAGTTTTTAGAGATAAGTAAAATTTATGTTATCAATAAGGTATTAAAGTCAAGTGACCTACATTTATCTGAAAAGAATGTATATCATTGAGAAGACTTTATGTTTATAATGAATTTAATTAATATGAATTTATTTGGGACTTTCCAAATGAAATAACCATCTCTAATCATATAAGAATAATGCCCAGGATGGAGAAGGAAAAAACACTCTCCAGAGCCATTCAGTAACCAAGTGAATAAAAAGTAGAAAAGTGAATCATGATCATGTTTAATAAAAGCTTTAAGACAAATTTTGTTTTGAAAGGAAAGCTACTTAAAAAAAAATAAGTATAATACGGTTAACTACCTTAGAAAGTTAACCTGAGGAAATACATTGCCAGGCAAAATAATTCAAAACTACATATAAACCAAATATTTTATATTTAAAGTAAGAGTAATTATATTCTGAGAATAAAAGAAAGATTTTGTTTATTGATTTGAGAGAGGGACAAACATCATTTTGTTGTTCTCTTTATTTATGCTTCATTGGTTGCTTCTGGTATACGCCCTGACTGGGGATCAAATGCAGTCTTGGCATATTGGGGCGATGCTCTAACCAACTGAGGTACCTGTTCAGGGCCAAAAGAAGGATTTCAGACTACTTATTTCATCGACAGATCTTTTCATTATGATAATGCAATTTTAAGTAAACAGTGTTTCCAACAGCAAAAATACTATTAGAAAATTTAAAAATTCTTTTTAAATTAATGTAATGCAATTCACCAAAAATATTAAGTTTTCTCATTAATTCATTTTAAATGTGACAACAAATGAAGAAACACATTTTGGAATATAATAGTTCAGATGCCATTAAAATAAAATCCATGAAGAATGACAAGTTTGCTAGGTAGGTCTGACCAAAGAGTGCTATATAAACTTTATTATATTTCATTTGTTGATGTTCCTAATAAAGACTTCACATAAAAAAGAATAAAATGTACTATATGTAAACAGAGGCTATACATAAATCAATATATCGTATATAATGCATGATTATATTTTAGTTATTATAATTTCAAAAATACTTGTCACTTACATTTAGTTAAGATTTAAGAGTTTTAAAACACGATCAAGGTTTTCTAATCTATTTTTTAAAGACAAAGCTACTAAATTAAAAAACACAGTAAGATAAAAATCAAGTTCTATGAATAAATATTTTAAAAGTAAGTACTCTAGGATCATAACACTGACAACACTAATTATCTTTTCTAGTCTTGGCAGTTTTGTGGCATCCTGTTTGGGTGACTGATGGGATAATTTCACTTCATTTTCTCTCCTGTTATTCTGGACCACAAAAATGAAGAATATTAAAATAATGAACATCTCTAAACAAAGTACTTGATAAAGTTTTTAGTTGAAATAAAATGCTTAAAAAAATAAACCCCAATTAACTAATATATGATTCCAGAGCAAATAAGTAAATCCCATCTTCTAAAGGAAAACTTTAACTAAGAATTTCTGATTTTAAAAAAATGCCTATATGGTATTAACATTATGTTATGACTTTTACATATTAAGACCCTACACTTTCATAAAAAACCCTTTTTGTCAACAGTATAAGCTAGCATTACCATAATTATAAAAAATGTGTCTATATTTTATATCATTTAATATTTTACTCACGAAAAATATTTAAATAGCAGGAATCACAGCAGTTGTAAACAGGTAAAATGTATGACAAAGTATTCCGATTCCTTATACCTATAAATATTTTATTTAATTTACTGATAATGGCTTTATATCCAAAACACTAAAATATTTAATATTTAATCTCAAATATAAAGCTTCTCCAATAGCGAATATATATCACTCAAATGAAAAAAGCTATAAAAGACATTATTAATCAACTTTTCAAACTGAACATTTAAATAAATTTAAGTCATACATCGTTTATAGTGTATATGTCTTACATATTTTATAAGTCAAATAGCTAAGGCCCCATATTTTAAATAATTAATAAAAAGCACTTTCTTTGCCTTGATCACCTGATTTGTTAGTTGTGTATAAAATTAATCACCATTAGGATAGAAATCGCTTTCAGCTTCATGAATGACATCCAAGAGATGGGAAAGGATTAGTTCTCAGTCGCTGCCAGTTACAGCGCCAGGTGGCTTTTTCTGCAGTGAAGGTGTTACCGATAATCCCATTACACTGGTACTAAATCTTGCAGACATCAAAATTATCACCAAGGTTCCTTTTCATCCCATCCTTTCCAAATGACTGGAAGTCGCTTCACCTGAAAGAAGTCAAATCCACATGCAGCTGCTGTTTTAGCAGGCAGCAAACTCCCTGAGAATGCCAGTCGTGATTCAATTTTGCTGTGCTGGTGGCCCCCTATTCCCTGTCCAATAATACATCTGTTAAAAAATCCTACAGCTACAAATCAAGTTTAATCCTACCAGGGACCTCATGTTGGTCTTGTCTTCCAAAGAGGCAGCAGGTTCTGCTGTCTATCTTTGCCAGAGTCTGGGGAATACCCTTTAAATCCCAGCCCTACTTAGAAGAATAAGCTAAGGATCACAAAACATGACCTCAAAAACCCTGATATGACTATATTCTGACCCAGAGGCATTCATTCTAGGTGAAGATTAGAACTTTGCATAATAAGATTACACAGCAAGTGAATGATATCAAGGGACTATCCATATGCAGCCGTCTGCTTTTCTATAGCCAGCCTGTGCTCTGCAATATGCAGTACAGACGAAAACGAGCTTGGTCTTTCTAGCTGAAATAAAATAGATTCACATAAATTAGTTGGCCATTTCCAGATTCCTAAATCCCCTATTACATCTTTTATTGACAGCTCCTGTGAGGATAGCACAAATGTTATTCCTTTTTATTCTGTGCTTCAGTAACAATCATGCTCTGTAATTGAAATGTACATAGATTATGGCTCAAAATTAACATCTTGTTTGCTGTAATCTTGGATTACAATTCACTGTGTACATAATAAAATTAGGAAATCAATGGATGGATTTATCAGCTCCAAGAAACTAGAGGTATTGTTTAAAGAACAGTTTAACATTTTGTGCCAACACTTTAAATGCAGAAGTCGCAGAGAGAAGTCAATAAAAATTTAAGTGACTAAAAGAATACAACATGCATCAGCCAATATCTGTATAAATTAGATTACATATGAATAAGCTCAATTCCCTCAAAATTTAGAAAATATGAAAAATTCAGAGATCTCATGAGCACATCATTTTTCTCTCTAAATCATTCTTGAGCAAAAAAGTCAATTACATATAAGAAGATCTCTACTTTTCATAAAGTACAGAAGTAGTACTTTATACAAAGCACCTTGAGCATTTTATACTTTCAGATACTTGAGTAAATTCAAATCATTTATAATTCAAAGTTTTAGAATTTTTACCTATATGTTTTTGAAGTACTTAGTGAAATAACTTCTCCTTATATTGGAATATATACAGAACACTTAAAATGCATAAAACCCTGGAGATATTTAGAAAACAATACTTTATGTTCAGCTTTTTTCTTCTAAGTTTAAAGCTATACCAGCTCTTAGCAAACATGAAAAAAGACATTAATACCATGGACACAAATGCTGATAGAGAATAGTTCTAAGAAGGCAAAGAGGAATTCTCAAGTTTATATTTCTTTAAAAAGTACTAAGATTTGACATGCAATTCTTGTAAAACTAAGCTTGTTGGTATATTTGAAATAGGACTTATTTGACAAGTTCTATTTGCCCACAATTGCTAAGGAACATACTGCATCCCTTATATTAGCCATTATCTCTTTGTCATCAGACTATCCATAAGCATAGCTATACAATATCTGCTAAGTACTCAGGAGTCAGTGACATAATTCTGATTCTGTATGTTAAACAGGAAGATGTCTACCAATAGTGTAAGTGGTAGAGTTACAAAAAACAGTGTGTAACTTCAACTATATAGTACAGGAATACTCTTTGATTACCTTGATTAGGATACTACTAGAAAAATAATGAGGGATGCAAGAAAATATATATGTCTGTTATGACATTTATATGTAATACTTTAGAGCTGTACTATTCAATAAAGTAGCCACTAGCTACACACGGCTATTGAACACTGGAAATGTGACTACTCCAAACTGAGAGGTATTGTAAGGATAAAATATACACTTCATTTTGAAGACTTACTACAAAGAAAAAGTAAAACATTTTATATTGATTATGTGTTGAAAATATAACAATCTAGATAGTATGAGTTAAATAAAAATACATAATATACATATACACATATATATACATATATATATATACATATATGACTCTCATATTTCATCTGGACAGAAACTAAAGCAGAGAGCTATTATGGAAGAACAGACATTCCAGTGTCAAATCTGATAGATAAGCTTAGTAAAGAAAGAACAAAAAGCAGTCTTTTTAGTCTAATTCATATTTTTAGCTGCAGGGCAGTAATGAAGAAGAAGGGACCAGACAAATTGCTGACCATCATGTACCAAAAAAGAATAATGTTTCACACTTACAAAAACACTTTAGTAAGTATTGGCTTTTGGAAAAAGTTCACCTTGGGCAACTTCATAAAAGACTGGTGAGGACTATTGAGTTTAAAAAACAGCAACTTCAAAAAACATGTCTGGATTTAGCAAGGACCATGAGTTTTTTCTAAGGTGCTACAGAAGTATTTATATTCAAAATTTAAAAAGCACCATAAGTAATTAACTATAGAGATGAGAAGCATTTATTTCAGAATTTTAGCATAATAAAAACATTTGGAAAAGGGTCCATTTTATAAATTATTAGAAAGCTGCTTTTCCATTAGTCTTCTCATTAGCCATCAATGTAGGTTTGAAAAAATTCATTAACAAAAGTTTTACAAAAAGGAGGAAAACTGTAAAGAGTTAAAACATAAAATATATTCATAATTCAATTAAAAGAAGTTAATGGTAGATTTAGCATGACCACAGAAAATTGATATTATATAATTAAAATATAAGGTCTATCTTTGTCAAACATTGGAATATTCAATATAAACAATAGTATATAAATATTTAACTCATTTAAAAATTGCTTTTCATAATTATCCCTTTATAATATTTATCTAAAACATTAAGGCTAAAGAAAAAATATGAGAATCAATAAATAAAGTGGACAATATCTAAGTCAGTCCTTTAAAACCTAGCCATGCCACTTTTTCCTACCCTTTTAAAATCACGTGTTTCTTTCCTTTTCTGGTTACAAGCATCACATATACACACAGACACACAATCACATAAAAACAAAACAATGACAATAAAAAAAACTTTCTAACCATCCATATATGAGAGCAATGATATTCAGTCTAAGTTAATCCCCAGACATCCAAATTCATGAATAAAAATTCATCAGTTTTAAATACACTGAGCCTATTAAGCAAGAACAAAAGCATATGCACAAAAGAGCTTTTAATATATTTCAAAGCCCACAAGAGCCATGGTCTCATTAAAATTATAAATTACACAAACATGGAATGAAGATTCAAACTGCAGTGCAGCTAAGCAGATTACAGAAAACCTCGCGTTCCATATGATAACACACCATGGCCCTCCCAGATGGGGGCTTGGAACAAAAAGGCCATCACCACAGCTAGGGAAAACCTCCTTGTGATCTCTGGTTTCTGTTCAGCAGATGACAGCCAAATCATATGTTGATTATTCTGTTTGTGCTGCTAAGCTTGTAAGACGGAATAAAAGCGATATGATCTATTGTGAACCCAATGTTAATGTGTTGCTCCACTCATAAATAATATACTGAATTTATTTTGAAACTATCTTTTATCTGAATTTTAGTTTTTAAATGCATGAATTAAAATAAAAGACAAGATAAAATATCATTTAATCTGATGATTTAGACTAAGAAATGTAGATGACAAGTGAAAAATATCTAAGTGCTTAGCTAAGATTTAAGTACAATCACCTTACTATAATTTCAGTGCTGTGATCAGAGATAAAACACATTTTTAAATAGGCAATTGCTCTCATTAAGAAATATAAATGTAAAATTACAAAATACAATAAGTTAGTAATACACATTACTGACAAGATAAAAACTAAAATACCAGGAAATATATAAACACTTTTTGGCACTACAAATATATAATAGCACATAATCAGATCATGTCTCATATATTTCTGAATAATAAAAAGTATCACTGAAGACCTTATGAAAGTTCACAACTTATACACAAATGGATGCTCACAGGAAAACCTACTCAAAAATTAAAACCTAATTTTTTTCTCAATTAAATATCCTAAACTTTAATAAAGTAAAATGAGGCAACTGGGAGTATGCCTGTAAATACTTCATCAAATTTTATATTTCATGGATAAAAATTTTTATGAATACTAGTATTATTAAAAATTTTGAAAATCATAACATTTCTTTTTCCACCCCAGAAATTCCTCCCTAAAAAATCTAGTAGACTCTTCTTAAAGGCAAACAACATAAACAAAGCAGTACATTAAAGCTGACATTGAAGCAAACATAAATAAATACACTGTTTTCTTAAGGGGTATTTTGCAAAAAGCAAATAATAACGAATACATCATTAACATAAATCCACCTCATTTTTCTATCTAAAGATATAGATTCTTGATTCTTAAAAGCAGAGTAGCCCTGGCTGGTGTGGCTCAGTGGATTGAGTGCGGGCCTGTGAACCAGAGGATCGCGGTTCGATTCCCAGTCAGGGCACATGCCTGGGTTGCAGGCGGGTTCCCTGCAGGCCAACTCCCAGCAGGGGACGCACAAAAGGCAACCGTACATTGATGTTTCTCTCCCTCTCTCCTTCCCCTCTAAAGATAAATAAATAAATAAAATCTTTAAAAAAAAATAAAAATAAAAAAAATAAAAAGCAGAGTAAAATTTCATGTTAAGCAGAGCCTAACATGAAAATAGAGTCTAAAACTGCAGAACTAAAAAGGTAAAACAGTAACACTTTAAAAGACCCGAACATCATTGGAGTAGACAATTATTTCTTAAATGTGATGACAAAAAGCACTAAACATAAATGACAAACTAGACTACGTGAAAAATGACAAACTAGACTACGTGAAAGTCATAATTATCTGTTCATCAAAAGGTTGAAAGGGCAAACCTCTGAGTAGGAAAAAGGTTTGCAATGCCTACTTTCAATGAAGGATTCATATTCCAAATATATAAAGAACATCTACAAATCAAAGAAAAAGCCCAACAGAAAAGTAGACAAAAGAAATGAACAGGTACTTCAAGAGAGAATAACAAAATAGGTAATGTACATATGAAAGGTGCTCAGTTTGACTAATCATCAACTAGAAAGTAAAACAATACGGGTTTACTACTTCTCCACAGCAGAATCTAAAAACTAAAACAGGTGGGAAAAGGATCCAGTGTCAACAAAGATGTGGAGCAATGAGAACTCTCATATGAAAAGTAAACTAGTACGACCACGTTAGAAACTGGCACTGGTGACATAAGTTGGACATATATATGCCTATGATCCAGTAATTTTGCTCCTAGACATATCCACAAATGAAACTTAAATATGTTAACCAAGATATGTATTAGAAAGTTATTTAGTAGCTTTATATAGAAACCACCCAAATGTCAATTACCAGAATGGATAAAAAAAATAGTTGTGAAATACTCATATAATAAAATGCAACAATGAAAATGAACAAAGAACAACTACATGCAACAATGTAAGCAAATCTCAAGAAATAAAGTTGAGCAAAGGAAACCAAAAATAGACTGTAAAATTCTCTAAATAAAATACAGAAACAAACAAGACAATGCCACTCACAGTGAAGGTAGTGGTTATTTTAGCACATGGGAGGGAACAGGAAGGTGTTTCTGGGTGCTGATAATGTCTTTTATCTGAGTGCGGTTGCATGGGGTTATTTGGCTTCTAAAACATTTATTGAGCAATCTATGCATTTTTGGTAGATAGAGCTTTCATTAAAAAGGCAGTTTTATACACAAATACAGAGATATACAGAGGTGGTCAAAATTCTTTTCATAAGAAATTTAGGAACAAAAAGCTAAAGGTTCTGATACTACTTATTTGGATAATCACATTTTCATCTCAATAGCTGAGAAAGTTCCTGGACTCTTACAAATGGAGGAGCAACAGCCCTTCACTCTATCGCCTTTCCCCATTCCTCAACCTGTAATGCCGTATTTTCAGATACCTGGCTTTTGTGTCAGGAGTAGCTTCTGCTGCTGCTGTTGCTGCTGTTACAACAGCTCCTAAAATAGCCTCAGGCTTGAAATTTTGCCCTTATGTGGGAAAAGTAGCACAGAAGAAAAGGCAGTATAAAGAATATATGTTTGCTATTTCTCCCCTTGTCCTCAAACTTTGTAAGATTTTATTTGTTAATTATGAAAGCTTATTACCAAATTTAATAGGAATCCCTTGAAAACTTTTATCATTTTTCAATGCAGATGAAGAAAATATAATCATTCTTTAATATCAATATCATACCAATAAAGTGAAACTTCATAATGATATGATAAACCATGCTACTCATTGTATCCCACTTAAATATTTTCCCTATTTTTATACTAGAATCAACATATAATTTACAACACTGTTTTTATCACATCAAAAAGATACTTTAAGAAATAAGATTTTAAAAATCATCAAAAGATTATAGAGTTCATTTATATAAAAATATTTCCTCAGTGCTTACTATCCACCAAACTCTGGGAGTAAAGCAGTAAAACTATAACACACTCACACATTCAAAAATACTACACAGCAGAAATAAAGAACTCCTACACTTTGGGACATTGTGGATGGAATTGGAAAGCATTATGTTAAGTGAAATAAGCCAGGCAGTGGAAGACAAATACCATATAATCTCACCTATAAGTGGAACCTAATCAACAAAACAAATGGGCAAAAAGGAACCAGTTTGAAATAAAGAACAAACTGACAGTGACCCTGAGTGAAGGCAGGAGGGAGTAATCGGGGAAAGAAGAGGAAGGGGCAAGCAAAGGAACAGAAATAGAGGACTCATGGGCACGGAGGGGGATGGGGCATTGACTGTGGGAGTAGGGGGAGAACACGGTAAGGGTGAGCAACAGGGGAAAAGGGCAGGGCAACTGTAAATAAACAACATAAAAAATTTAAATATCATTTTAAAAAAAGAACCACAGTTCTGATGCTATAAAAAGAAATAAGAGCACACCAAGTGTAACGCAGTAGTAAGTTTCAGCTGTCATCTAAAGCTCACACTGAAAACTAACACTGTCTCTCCCCTTGTCTATTAACCTTCTCATGTGTAGAGCACCCCAGATTTTAACTTCCCCCCAGTTTTCAACCCTACACTCTATCATTAAACTAACCCTGAATGAAAGCCTTTTTCCAAACCTAAAACATGAATAAATAAATAAATAAAACCATCTGAAAGATATAGAGCAAAAGTCCCGTCTTCTATTTTCCTCACCCATCCACACACAAGATTTATACATTCTTCTAGATTTTCTTTATGTAAATATGACTATCTCTAAATATTCATATTTCGAACAAAGTTTACAATATACTGTTTGAACTCTGCTCTTGTCAAATAACAACATGTTTGAAAACTTCCCAAATCTGCATATAGAGAACATCCTTTCTTTTTTTTTTTTTACAGCTATAGAGTATAGATATGCCACAGATCATTTAACAAGTACCCTATTGGTAGACACTAGGGGTGTTTCCAACAGTTTGCTACTACAAAAAAAAACCCTACAAATAAAACTCCTATACATGTTATATTTTAAGTGCACAAGTATATCTGTAAAACATTCCCATAATTGGTACTGAGACAAACGTGTGAATGCATTGTCCTTTTCCTAGGAGTCGCCAATTTATGTGGGTTGGGTCATTTTGCACTTCAACCACGCATGGGTCTCAGATGTGCCCTAAAAAAAGCTATGCCTCTCTTCCAGCCTCTAAGATATTTTGTTTATAGAGCAAATTCTGAAAGATGTTCTCATTGCAAAAATCCACAGGAAGCCCTTTTTTTCTTTTTCCCTAAATGCACATGCAAAATTTGTTGATTTATTAAGTTTAAGAGCAAACGAATTTTCAAATTAAAAAACACCTCTCTGCCCTGGCTGGTGTAGCTCAGTGGATTGAGTACAGGCCTGTGAACCAGAGAATCGTGGTTCAATTCCCAGTCAGGGCACATGCCTGGGTTGCAGGCCAGTTCCCAGCAGAGGACGCATGAGAAGCAACCATACATTGATATTTCTCTCCCTCTCTCCTCCCCTTCCCCTCTAATGATAAATAAAATCTTTTAATTAATAAATAAATAAATAAATAAAGTGTTAAAAAAATAAAAACACCTCTCTGACACTGGAGATCATCACAGTGATGCCTACTGTCCTGGAATAGCAATTGCATATCTCCCCCAAAACCTCCTGCAGTCCAACAACTAATACATTCCCCACTCCACTATTTTCTTTAAACACTTTCAATAGTTTATGGGTGAGCATTCAAATGCATTTCACTTTCAAATGAACATTTTCCTAAAGCACTTAAATGTTATCATGAAACCAAATCTGTTATTTCTATATTTTCCTTTAAGAAGCTATCATTTGAAAGGTGGTTTCATCTTCATGATTGCCATTTTCAATAGGTAGTCTCCCCTAATACACTGTTTTCATTTAACTGCTCATCCTATCAAATATTTTCTAATTAGAAAACAACCAGAAGGGAGGTGGAGGGGATAATGAGGGGAAGGGTTTTCAGGAACAACTATAAAGGACACATGGGCAAAACCAAAGGCAGGGTGGAAGCAAGGGAGGGAGGGAGGTAGGCTTGGTTGGAGTGGGGAGTGAGTGGAAGGAGTGGTAGGGGGTAAATGGATACAACTGTAATTGAACAATAACAAAATAATTAAAAAATAATAAACCAACCACTTAAGTCCACTGGACTTTCTACGTGAAGGAATCCTTAAGTAAATCCAGTTTCAGTATCACTGTTTCATAACAAAAGAGGTGCATGATAATTTTTATTCCCTGAATGAGAATGCATCTACAATGCAATCCACGTTTCATTTCAATCATTCAGAAATCAGCTGCAAATAATCTCAGTCCTCTCAAACAAACTGGCTAGCCTGGAGATGGACCCCAAAATAAATTTTAAAAACCTGCCACCTATTCTAGGCTTTTAGCCAGTCAATTGGAAAGAACCATACTTAAGCTCCAACCTAAGCAATATATAGTGTTAGGCAAATGCTGATTTTAATATTAGAGTCAATATAATGCACAGACAGCAAAAAGAAAAAAATAAGAATTACCTAACAAAGTTTACACAAAACAAAACATATCACAAGTACCCGCAGAACACAAAAGTTTATTAGCCTAGTACAACCTAGGAGAACTACACAGCATAGTGGTCTCTGAGGAAATCAAATAAATTCTGTGAAATGACTGATGTTTACAAGGTCAACTTTGAGCCACCAAAACAGAATTTAAATTATACTATTTGTCTTGTTTAAAAAACAGAAGGGCAAATTTTAGATTTTAGAAGCCTTTTAGAAATACATTCCTACCAAACAAATTTTGGCACATAAAAGGGTAAGATTCACTCATCTACAAAATTAACAGATGAGAAATATTTCATTCATTAACAATAACCCATGAATGAGGCTACTCAAAGTAAAATTCTCACTCAAAGTTAGAATATACTATGGCTGCCTTTTGAAAGAGGAACCATAATAAAGTACAATAACATTTGGGTGGCTTTAAATATAACATTCCCTATGCTAAGCCAGTTCTTGGTTAATAAAAGAATATCTGATAATATTTGAAAACTAGTCAGGCAAATTTTCCACTTGAATGGCTGGACACACTCAAGAAAATATCCTGATTTCACTTTTCACTATGTTTTCTTTAAGTTACAGCTGCCAAGTGGACAGGTTGGTCTGGTTTCTAGCTCCAACTTGCTAAATGACCTTGTTCAAGTGACTCGATCTCTCTAGCCCTCCTTAGTTTCTTCATCAGTAAAGCTGTTAATAGAAAATATGACATGACAGTAAACAATAAATCTGCTAATAAAGTAAAACAAAGAGTTACTATGTTAGACCCTATGTCTATATCTGTATTATATCTATATATTTATTTGTCCATTCATCCTCACCCAAGCACATGCTTATTGATTTTAGATGGAAGGGAAGGGAGGGGGAAAGAGGAAGAGAGCATTGAGGTGAGAAACACTGATGGACACCTCGTGTATACTCCCTGGTTGGGAACCAAACCCGCAACCTAAGCATGTACCCTGACCGGGGACCTAACAGACAACCTTTCGGTGTACAGGACGACACTCAACCAATGGTGCCACCCAGCCAGGGCTGTATCTGTACTATTTATATACTATTTGTTTAAACTATCACATATTATAGGGCACCTTACTATATATTTAACGTCTACAGTAAAAGAAACTCTAATCCCTTCAGAATCTTTTCCAATATTTAATGTTACTTTCATGATATAATAAATTTCTCATGCATTCACTTAAATTAATTTAAAATACCACTATAATAAATTCTCTTTAACCTGAAAATGAGACTTTTTCTACATGACACATACAAAAAACATATGGAATGTAAAAGAACATTCATGGCAATGTCATTTATAACAGACAAACTGTAGAAACAACCCAAACATCTACCAATAGTAGAATAAATGAATTGCCATATTCATTCCAAAGGAATAATATATGGGGCTGGCAAAAAAACTCATTTGTTTTTTCCATAACATGGCTCTAGAAACACTTAGTTGTCTTCAACTTCATTCAAAACAACCTTGTTAGACTGTACTGTAGCGGTCATATGGGTGTGTACTTAAAAATACTGCAGTTGGTGAATTTTTGTGTAGCCATTTCAATACTGAAGATGGAAGAAAATATGCAACATTTTCAGTATATTATGCTTTATTATTTAAAGAAAGGTAAAAATGTAACTGAAATGCAAAAAAATAAAAGATGTGTACAGTGTATGGAGAAGGTATGGTGACTGATCAAACATTTCAGAAAGTGGTTTGCAAACTTTTGTGCTGGAGATTTCTCACTGTAGGATGCTCCAGAGTTGGGTAGACCACTTGAAGTTGATAATGATCAAATCAAGACATTAATTGAGAACACTCAATGTTACATCATTTGGGAGATAGCCAATATACTTTATATTTGAATATAAAATATTCAAATCAATAAAGTTATTGGTAAAAATGAAAATGTGTCTTTTATTTTGTGGAAAAAACATTCAGATTTTTTAGCCAACTCAATACTAATAATGAAAATGAATGAAATAAAACTACATACAACTACCTTTGAAACATAATGCTGAGTAAAGGAAGAACGAATACATATAGTTAGCCTGGCTGGTGTAGGTCGGTCAATTGAGCACAGGCCTGCAAACCAAACAACCATGGTTCAATTCCCAGTCAGGGCACATGCCTGTGTTGCAGGCCAGTTCCCAGCAGGGGACGCACTAGAGGAAACCATATATTGATATTTCTCTCCCTCTCTTCTTCTCTTCCCCTCTAAAGATAAAAAAATAAAATCTTTTTAAAAAATAATACATGAATTGTACACAGTGGCTCTCACCAGGTGACCCACCCAAGTCCCATGTCACCTGGTACCCCAGCCGTCACCCCACC
Source organism: Sturnira hondurensis (assembly GCF_014824575.4). Classification (NCBI taxonomy): domain Eukaryota; kingdom Metazoa; phylum Chordata; class Mammalia; order Chiroptera; family Phyllostomidae; genus Sturnira; species Sturnira hondurensis. Next base: position 8,997,206 of record NW_028075269.1, read on the forward strand.
TGCCAGGAACTCTTTGATAAAGCCTGGAGACCCTGCTGCTGAGTGGGCCGCTAACCATTAGAGCTAAAGAGGATGGCACCTCCATGGAGAGCAAGGACTTCTTCCAGCTGTTGGAAGGCAACACATGCCTGATGGTGCTGCAGTTGGCACACAGTGGGAGCCCCATCGAGAATGGGTGCTGTCATATGGCCTGGCCTGTGAGAAGCCCAAGCACAGCAAGGGCATCATCCTCATTACATTCAGCACATACAAGCAAACCCTCAAGACCTCTTTTGCAGCCTGAACATAAAAGCCACAATCTATAGCTCTACTCGTGATTTTTGACTTTCAAGGACATGGCCCCAAAAGAGTACTTAAGAAGCTCCTTCAGCCCTGGCTGGTATAGCTCAGTGCATTGAGTGTGGGCCTGTGAACCAAAGAATCACAGTTCGATTCCCAGTCAGGGCACACGCCTGGGTTGTGGGCCAGTTCCCAGCAGGGGACGCATGGGAAGCAACCATACATTGATAGTTCTCTCCTTAACCCTTCCCCTCTAAAGATAAATACATAAAATTTAAAAAAAAAAAGAAGTTCCTTTAGTTGGACCTTCAGGTTGCTGCAAGGCCTGGGCCACATATCACTGGAAATTTCCTCCACCCTTCATCATGCAATGGAGTGGGCGTGGCAGTGGCAGTGGCAGCAGCTGAGTCCCCACCATCCCTCCTCAGGAAAGGCTCTGGGCTTCTGGCCGTAGATGTGTTCCCAGAGACACACACTAAGTCCTCTTGAGAGTATCAGGTTTGAGGACACGCAGGTAGTGCAAACTAGATAACTCACCTGACTTCTCTACTGTTCTCTGACTGCACTGTGATAGGCCCCATCGACATAAGGCCTTCCATTCCCAGCCTATACCCTTCCCTGAAGAACGCTGTCCCTTTCCAGCCAGTTTTCCAGCCTCCCCCTTACCCTGAAAGACCACAAACCTGTCGCCACGCATCTTGATCCCACCATGATTGCTGGTCCATCTACATTCCTTACAACTCCTCCAATCCCTGGGCTTCCCAGAACACTGAAGATAGATAGCCCTCTCTTACTTTACCTCCCTCCCCTCCCCAAATTAAAATGTTTGCAAAAAAGAATACATTATGATTCCATAAACATTTGAGACAAAAAGTACACATTGCTGAGCAATACACAATATAAAAGTAATAAAATACTATAAATAATTACCATAAATATAAAGACATTGGTTACTTGTAAAGAAAAGGAGGATTATATTAACAGCATCTGAGATACCGGTAATGACCTTGGGAAACATGGATGTCTGCTTTATACTTACTCATTTTACTGTCCATTTATGTTTTCATATGATGTTTATTTTACAATAAAAATTTCAAAACAATATATTTTCTAAAATAATATATTTTTGCAGAGAAGGAAGAAAAAGCTTTTCATTTTTACTGACAATTTTATTTTCTTGGTCTACATTTCAAATTTTTATTGCAATATTTTCATAATAAAGAAACAAATCACTATGCCTAACTCTCCATAATCCTAATTAAGAGTAGATGCCCCAGGCTTTCCAAATGGCTATCAAAAAGGTACCAGGCTATTAAAGAGTGTAAGATCAGCTACTGTGTTAAGCCTTGTTTAGTTCATGTTGTTTCTGTCACTTTTCTTTCTTTCCAAGGAAATTTCTGATTACTGTCAAAATAAATCTACCTTATATCCAGGCAATAATTTTATTCAGGTTGCACTCCAAAAAATATAACAATATTTTAGATCAAAAGTAGGAAGAGAAACACTTTTAATTTACACGGTTTTAAAACAACTTTGGGAGCACCTATGCACGCGTCCAATGTGAGGGCTTGTGACAGAATGGACAGTCATGACACATGAGTTCAAACCAGTGTCATTCCGTGCAAGTATCCACTGTATACAATATAATGTCAGGTGACTCATTCGACATAGACCCAACAATGCCCAATACTGGAGCTGTTTCAATACTTCCTTTAGAAAAACAATAATACAGGGAATTTACTACAAAAAAGATAACAACAATTTAAAAACTGACTTATACAAACACATATATCCTCACACACACAATTTAGGAAATCCTAAAAGATCCATCCCCTAGAAGCACCCTTCAGTGTACGTTTGTTATAACTTCTAGATGCCACTAAACAGGAAGTAGACAATGACATTTAAAAGCAAGACTACCAGCACTTTCAACGGTATCACTCACCATAACTGAGTTACTTTTGTTGGATACTATTTGTGTGTGTGTGTGTGAATGCAGTCAAGGGTTCCCCTCTTCAGTGGGTCCAGCTAACCAGTTATTTGCCCATCTATTAAGTGCCAACTTTCAAAAATGACAGTGTCCAGCAGGGAGCAGCATTAGGGCATTCATAACAGTTAACCTGAACATGAACCAGAGAGGAAAAAAAAGGAGGGAAAAAGAGCCCACTTACCATAGGTCTGTTCTACAACACATTCAATATTTAGGGTAGCTGCAGAGCTTCCTGAAAAAAGCTTCTAAAACATGTTGCAAAGCATATATCAGTGATCCATGGCTTCAGCATTCCTAAAGCAGAAAATCAAAATTCAATTAGGTGAGGGCCTCTCTCAGCCACATTGAGTTAAATTATTATATGACTAAATGTCTCTCAGTTGTTAAGATACATCTCCCTCTTTGGCAGGTCAATGGGATTTTGAATTTAGATATTCAATGACATTTTAGATAATGAATTTAAAAAACAGAATATTAAAGTCCTTTATCTATAAGAAAATTTCAAGTAGAAGAAGAAAGTAACTGGGTGACAATATATCAACCAACCTAGAGAAACCTGTGTTCAAGCACTTAAAGAAGTTGATACCCAACCACACATAGTTCTGATGTATCAAATTCTTCTACAAGAATTTACAAATCATTTAGAGGACCTAACATTCATTTCTACATGTCAGCATGACTATCTGAAGTTAATTTTAAGCATGAAAGGGCACCAAAGTAGTCTGTAATGCTGATATGTTAAGACAATCATTCAGTCAGATACTCACGGAATATGAATGCTTATGATATTGTTGAAAAACTCTAAGACCAGCTATATGACAAAGGCAAAACATATTATGCTGATACTATTTTAGACATTGAAACCTGCTGCTTATTCCACTATAACTCCATGTCAGTTCTTATGGCTTAGAAAAAGTTTTATCACCATTTTGATTTGAAATGTTATAAGTTAGCTCTGAATGTTTCCCTGTGACATTTGAGAGTCAACACCAAAAACTAATTCTTTGCCATTAAAAGAAGGTAACAGCATATGAATATCCACCTTAAAATATACAATTACATACAACAGAATATACAGTATCACATCAATATTAATATTTAAATATTAATATTTATTTGAAATTTAATGAGTAGTAAAGGTTCCTACTATTTTCTTCTGTCAAAATGGTAGGAGAATCTTGAGTGTATGATTTCAAGACTAATAAGTATCATTAATTTGACTGAAGCTGAAAGAAACACTCATATATTAATCTTCTACCCTTTATCATTAAGCTCTTTATGATATTATTATCATTTGCTCTCCTTAAAGTCTTCCTCTTATCCCGTTTCCTGTCATTGCTATTGTACATTGCACTTTTCTGACACTTACTCATGTCAGCCAATCTAACTTCACTCTCTTTACTGTTTCAACCCTAATTGTTGCTTTATTCAATCTCCTCTGTTTATGACCCTACCATCTTTTTCCTTTTTATTTTAGGACCCTTAAAAGTGAGACTTTTTTTTTCTGTAATGCATCTGCTTAAATATATTCTTTCACCCATGTGTAGGTACCATGCTTGACCTTAACAATCTCATGTGATTGAGACTCAGCTACATATACTCAAATTATATTGTTGCTACTTGCAAAAAATATTTTTCTGAGTTATTTACCTATTTGAAGAACTCATTAAATATTTTGGAGTTAGTATTGAAACACCCCAAAATCTCAAGGAAATCTGACCTCACAAACTCATTCCAGTCAATTTGAGTTGAACACTGTTCTAATAAAGAGGTGATTTAGGACCTTACTACATTGGTATGAATACTGAGTAAAAAAAAATTTTAAAGTCAATGAAATTTTAGTGCTATTTTTTCATTTGCTCATGCACTTGTGTATAATATCCTCAGTAAAAAAGCAAGGACACATTAAATAACCCTCCACCTCTAACATATTATAAAATCTGAAAAAAAAGTGGTTTCCTTATTCAGTACTCTTCAATATGAGTATTAACTTGGACAGATTATTGTGAGGCAATTCATAACAAAATGTGCACAAACTTTGAAATTTTTATATTATAAACAGATTAGATAACACATTTATAATGTATTTACCTAAAAAGAGACTATAGTGTACTGAGTGGTGTCCCGCCCCAATTCCCCCAAATTCACATCCACTTAGAACTTAAGAATGTGGCCTTATTAGGATATAGGGTCTTTGTAGATATAATCAAGATAAGGATCAAAAATGAAAAAGAAAGCCCATTATAAAAAACAGAACAAGTAACTCTGGAGAAATCAGAGATAAGTAGGGAGAGAATAAAAAGAAAACAGATTCTATTTAACATCTTCCGAGACAGTAAATAAGATATTGCACCTATAAAACAAGGGGTATGAAAAAGCAGAATTAAAAAACAAAGAGTAGAATTTAAGGATATTTTAAGATAGAATACCTGTCTTTCTTACTACCACATACCTTCATATACAAAAAATATGAAAATTGGAACAAAAACTGAACAAATACAGAGGAACAACCCAAAGAGAGTAATAATCTCTCTGTGGCACCTGAAGACTTCTCAAAATATCAGACTGGAATCCTCGAAGAAAGATGGTCCCACTATGTGGTTACTTGGGTGATAATACACGTTGGTAATGGAACTCTCAGACTGTGATTTTATATAGCTGATTTCATCTTTTTTGGGAGGGGAACATCTTTATTTTTTTAGATTTTATTATTATAGAAAAGTTTTAGGGTTACAGAAAAATTGAGAGTAAGATACAGAGAATTTCCACATATTCCTGACCCTACATATATATAGCTTCCCCCTTTATCACTCACCAGAATGGTACTAGGTTGGCCAAAAAGTCCACATGGTTTTTTCCACAAAATAAAAAGTTCTCATTTTCACCAATAACTTTATTGATTTGGATATTTTAAGTATGTTGGTTATCTGCTGCACAATATAACACTGATTGTTCTCAATTAATGTCTCAATTTGATCCCTATCAACTTCAACTGGTCTACCCAACCATGGAGCATCATCCACAGAGAAATCTCCAGCACAAAACTCCGCAATCCACTTTTGACACGTTTGATCAGTCTTGATACCTTCTCCACATACTGCACAAATCTTTCTTTTTTTTTTTTTTTTTTTGGTGTTTCCGTTACATTTTTACCTTTCTTTTTTGCCTCTAGTTTTTTATTGCTTCATTGCTGTTCAATTACAGTTGTCTGCATTTTCTCCCCAACACAGCCCCCAAATACCAGTCAAATCCACCTCCCTCCCTTGCTTCCACCCTCCCCCTTAGTTTTGTCCATGTGTCCTTTACCATTTTTACCTTTCTTGAAATAGCATAATATGCTGAAAATGTTGCATATATTTTTCCATCTTCAATATTGAAATGGCTACACAAAAATTCACCAATTTTAGTAGATTACATTTTAAATGCACACTGACATGACATCTGTCACAATACAATCTAACAAAAGTGTTTTTGAATGATGTTAAAGACACCTAAGAGCTACTAGAATCATTTTATGGAAAAATCAAAATTCTGGCCAACCTAATACTTTTTTTTCCAATACCAAGAATGAACCTAACCTGAAACAACACAATCACCTAAAATCCAGTTTACTCTAGGGTTCCCTTCTGGTGCTGTATATTCTATGGATTTGGACCAAAGTATAATTACATATATCCATCATTATACCATACAGAATATTTTCACTGCCCTAAAAATCTGTGCTTTGCCTATTCATCTATCCCCCCAACCAACCCTGGTAACCAATGATCCTTTTTATTGTTGTTATAGTTTTGCCTTTTCCAGAATATCATATAGTTGGAATCAGTATGTAGATTTTACAGATTGCTTTTTTATGCTTAGTAATTTGCATTTACATCTTCTCCATGCCTTTTGATGGTTTGATAGCTCATTTGTTTTTAGCACTGAAAAAAGTCCATTGTCTGGATGTACCACACTTCATTTATCCATTCGCCTACTGAAGGATATCTTGATTGCTTTCAAGACTGGACAATTATGAATAAAGCTGCTATAACCATCCATGGGCAGATTTTTATGGGAATGTCTTCAACTCCTTTGAGTAAATATCAAGTAGCACAACTGCTGGATCATGTGGAAAGAGTATATTTAGTTCTCTAAACTGTCTTCCAAAATGCCTACACCATTTTGCATTCCTGTCGACAATGCATGTGAGTTCCTGTGACCCCACATCCTAGCCAGCATTTGGTATTGCCAGTATTCTGGATGTTGGCCATTACAATAGGTATGCACTTGTATCTCGATGTTGTTTCAATTTGCATTCCCCTGATGGCATATGGTGTGGAGCACCTTTTCATATGCTTACTTGCCTTCTGTATCTTCTTTGGTCAGGTCTGTTAAGGTTTCTGGCCTATTTTCAAATCAGGTTGTTTTCTTGCTATTAAGAGTTCTTTGTATATTTTGAATAGTACTTTATTAAATGTATGTTTTGCAAATATTTTCTCCCAGTCTGTAGCATTTCCTCCCATTCCCTTGACATTGTCTTTCATAGTTTTTCACTTTTGTGTGAAGTCCAGTTTACTGATTATTTCTTCTGTGGATCATGTCTTTGGTGTTGCATCTAAGAAAAGCATCACGCAAAGCATCGCCATACCCAAGGTTCTCTAGGTTTCCTCTTATGTGATCTTCCAGGTCTTTTATAGGTGTGTATTTTACATTTAGGTATGTATTCCACTTTGAGTTACTTTCTGTGAAAGGTGTAGTAAGGACTGTCTAGATTCTTTTTTTTTTTTTTGCATGTTATAATGTCCAGGTGTTAACGCATAAATTGTTTAAAAAGTCATCTAGACCACTGTGTTGCCTTTGCATAACAGTCGACTATAGTTGAGTCTATTTCCGCTCTCCCTATTCTACTCCACCAATATGTCTATTCTTTTGCCCAAAGCACATTGTTTTGATTACAATAGCTTTGTAGTAAGTCTTAGTTTGGTGGCATTAGTCTTTCAACTTTGTTCTTCTTTCAGTATTGTGTTGGCTATTCTTGGTCTTTTGCCTCTCCGTGTAACCTAAGGATCAACTTATAAACATCTACAAAGTAACTTGCTGGGATTTTTATTGGAATTGCATTGAATCTATAGGTCGTGTTGGGGGGAATTGGCATTGTGACAACATTAAGTCTCCTATCCATGAAAATGGAATGTCTCCAATTATTTAGTTCTTCTTTGATTTTGTTCATCAGAGTAGTTTTCCTCATATATGTCTTGTATTTTTTTTAGATTTATGCCTAAGTATTTCATTTCCACTTGTTCATTGTTGGTATATTGGAGCTAATTTCATTTTGACAGGATGGTGAGGTGGCTTTATTGAAATGTGTAGGCTGAAATGAGATTTGAATATTATATAGAAGTTAACTGGTGGCCTTTTGGAAGAATGGAACATGGTGAGTACAGTAGAATAAATGCATGTCAGAGTGTAGAGTAAGGGAATTTATACATTGCTTACAGAAGTAGAGGGAACTATATGCAGGTCCTTAAGAAATTGTGTTTCTGGCCCTGGCTGGTGTGGCTCAATCAATTGAGCACTGGACTGCAAAGCAAAGGGTCACCTGTTTGGTTCCCAGCCAGGGCACATGCCTGGGTTGTGGGCTGCATCCCCAGTGGGAGGCACGTGGAGGGCAACCACACACTGATGTTTCTCTCCCTCTTCCTCTCCCTTCCCCTCTGTCTAAAAAACAAATAAATATTTTTTGAAAAAAAAGTTGTGTTTCTATATTATGTGATCATACTTCTCTTTTGAAAAGATCAGGATGGCTCTTGAATGGATAATGTACCACAGGACAACCAAAGATGAGGGCCAAATGCATTGGGATGGATTAGAGAACTATTAAGAGGTAAACTCCACAGGTCCTGGTAATGGACAGGATACAGTAAAATGCAGCTTGCGAGAGAAATTAAGTGTAGTGAATGTAGTTCCACAGCTTAGGAAACAAATTTCTACAAATTGTCCTATCATTTAATGATACAAAACACTCAAGAAAGTTCGGTCTGAGGCACTATGAGTTTGAGGTTCCACTAAGACTTTTAAGTGACAGGTAAAGTATCTGAATCTCTGATTCTGGAGGTCAGAGAATCAATCTGGACTATAAATGTCAGACAGTGACATATAAATTATAACCGAGGTCGTGGGAGTAGATGAAGATAAGAATATGCAAAAAGGAGAAAATGGTCTTAAGGACCCCAAGATTTAATGGCAGAAAGCAAGAGCCTTACTTTCTTTTATATCCTCTAGCCATTGAATTATCCCTCCTTTCAAATATTAATCTCTCTCCTGTTCTCCAGGTTCAATTCCTTCCTTCCTTTCATTCAGGTCCTTTTACCACTTGTCTAGAGTTGGTTTCTAGTACCTTTATTTTCGGTCTCTCTCAACTACAAAAGTCTACCCTTGAATTTCTGTCACCCCCCTCCAGCCACTCTCACTCCACCTCACAGTAAAGTTTTCTAAAATGGTCTACTTTTATGGAATATTCAACTGTAATGGCCATTCAATTCTAAATACAATTATATGACTTTTCAGTTTACTACTTATCAAATCTGCCCTTAACAAAGCAAAAATAAACCCATTATTACTAAATCAAATAACCACTTTCCAATGCTTATTTTATTTTCTGTTCTTCTGTCCAGCTTTTAAATTTTATGTTCCCCAAAACTTATTCCTAGTTTTTTTCTTCTCATTCTAAAGTATACATTTCTTTAGTGGGTTTATCCATTCCCTGGGGTAAAGTTCCACCATGTATTAATAAATTTCAAATCTGTTTCATCTAGAGACACCTCTTTTCACATAGCCCACAGTATGTTGGGTATTCCCCCAGATACTCCAAGGTTCTTCCGATTGAACACATTAAAAAAAGACAACTCATTTTATGATCTCCCATTCCCTAAAATAATGAACATAACTACAAAATCCTGCTGTTCCTTCTTAATTCTTTATCCTCTGGCACCCACAAAGCTGTTCAAAGCAGACACCTGTTAACCATGCTTCATTCCTCCTGCCAACCTTTCTTGATCATATCAATTCTAGACCTTATAGTCACTTTTTTTTTCCCACTGCTTTTAGAAGGAGGAACATTGATGCAAGAGAAACATCCATTGTATGCATCTTGTATGCGCCCAAAACAGGGATTGCACACATCCAGACCAGGAACGAATCCACAACCTAGGTATGTGCCCAGACTTGGAACTGAACCTGCAAGCCTTCAGTTACCAGACCAGGAGTGTCAAACTCATTTTTACGGGGGCGGGGGGTGGGGTGGGTAATGCACATCAGCCTCGCACTTGCCTTCAAAGGGCTGAATGTAATTTTAGGACTGTATAAATGTAACTACTCCTTAACTAGGGGAAAGGAGCTCAGCATTGCCACAGGGTAGAAACAGGGTGCAGGGCTGGATTTGGCCCGCGGGCCTTGTGTTTGCCACCTGTGTACCAGACAATGCTCCAACAGAGTCACACCAGCCACAGCAACCCCTTATAGTAGTCTCTTAATTCATTCCATTCTCTTTATCCCATTTACACTTTCAGATGATCCATTTCCTTCCAGCATATGTTTAGTCAGAACATAACAATCAAATATAATTTTGTCATTACTTAAAACTTTTCATTGATTTCTCATTTCCTATTGTCCCTAAAAGGGAAAAAAATTCACAACCTTAAGAAAAATCAGTTAAACCTTCTTCAGTCTCCTCTTCTCTTAGCACTGTGTATAAATCATGAGAACTACTTGCACAGAAGCAATGAGAGCTGATTTACTGAAGGAACAGTTTTTCCATTCTCTGTAATAGCTTCCATGAATTCTCTACAATGCTTACATCACCTAAACATCCTTTGACACTCAGTTTAAGCTTCCTGCTCAGGGGAAACTTTCCAAAGCTCCTCTTAGCCCAAACTAGGTATCTACATCTGTCCTCCAGAGTACTTACTGCATGCGTTATTATTCTATTTACCCATGTACCTCCCCCAACTGTGTACTCAAGGAGGACATATACTAACTGTTCTTTCTCCTGTAACCTGAGCACTTAGCACATCCCCTGGGGTTAATTGTTATTAATCACTAACACCACACCTAAACATATACCCTTTTAGCTCTTCACTTCTACAAATACTTCATTTATCCCAATGTCTTATATTCAACCTACACACTGGTAAATTCAAATACTTGGGATTATTTGCTTTGAGAGCAAAGATTTTATCTTTTGTAAAAAAATTAAGATAGATTAAATTCATTTATTTTATGATAATGTTATAATACACCAAAGGATAGTCTAATTTCAGGAATTCCTTGCTGTGCATACATGTCATGCTTCCCAAACTCTATCTGAAGTTGAAAATCGGTTGAAAAACAATTCTTCAGTTCTAGTAATAAGGCAAACAAAGCATCATACTATCACCTTTAGAAAACTAACGGGTAAACAGAGTAATAGACAAGGTAATATGAAGCAAAAACAACCTATTTAAGAAATCAGTATTTGCCTTGACTAGCTCACTTGGCTGGATGCCATCTCACAAAGCAAAAAAGTTGTCGGTTCCCTGGTCAGGACACTTGCCCTAGTCATAGGTTCTGTCCCTGACTAGAGGCAAGAATGAAAGGCAGGTGAGTAACATTTGTCACATCCATGTTTCACTCCCTCTCTTCTCCCTCTTTTCCTCTCTCTCTTAAAAATAAATCTTTTTAAAAAATCGGTATTTAAGAGCAACAAAAATATCTAAGATATTATTATTCAATGAACTGCTTTGTAGATTTTTCTTTTGCTCTTCTTCGCACTTATTAAAGGATAAAATTAGTACATACTACAAGTGCTATTCTCTCTTCTAATATGTTAATCTTACCTCCCCCAAATGAGAACATTTTCACTTCAGTAGGCCTAAAGTGACAAGATTAGGTCTAGAAAGACGCTATGCACTCAACAGCTGTTTACTAAATGATTTAGTTTACAGATTTATACTGGCACGGTGAAAGTATCTAAACCTTTTCAGGTGACATATAGCAACGTGGATTTTTTTTCCTTAAGATTTTTCTTTAGAAAACAAACAAAAAAAATAAAGAAAAAGATCTACCCAAATGAAAAACTCGCTATTTAGCAATACTAATTTAGATTTATCAAACAGAATTTGCCAAGGAGTTTTAATGGGTTACTGAGATTTAAAACAATTCAATGGCAAGAACTGCAATGAGGTTTGGATGTATTTTGAAAGTATCAGACATCACTGTCAAAACCAGTCAGAACTTTGTAGAATAGGCATGATTTGGGAGCCTTTTTTAGTTTAACCATGCCAATCATGGATGCTTTTAAGTATCACTCCCCCACACACAAAGACACACACATACTCAATATTCAGAAAAAATTTAAATCTGAAGACGCAGCTCTAAATTACGCTGTCCCCCGCACATAATATTCCTATTCCAATAAGAAAGCTCTCAATTCGGAGTTCACTAGGAAAAAAAAAAGTCCATATACATCTAATTTTTACCAGGGTTTTTTTGGAAAAAAAAAAAAAAACCCAAGTATTTTGTTATTTGACGGTGCCTTAACAGCAAACGACAATTAAATGTGTGAAGAAGGTTGTCAGCGTAACACTTGTCATTCACACCGCTTATGGAAAAGCACTCCAAGACTTACAGAAACACTAATTAAAATTAACGAAAGCCTTCTCACAGGGACTTGTCGGAGAAGCATCTTCGGTCATTTACTCTCTGAATCATACATAGGTAAACCAAATCGCTTCCAAGCTCCAGTTTTCACTCCAAGGTCTAAATCCAGTCCACCTCGCACTGACAAACTGAATTCGGATGCTCAGTAAATAATTCATTAAGGTGAGTTCCCGTTCCTTCAATATAACACAACTATTTTTTTAAAGAAAGGCTTGACAGGGGAGACAGAATGAATTTTTAATCAGAAGGAAAAGAGAAGGGGAACTGTATCTTTACTCTTTACAAACGAGTCTAGGTGGAAAACCCTAATGGTAGCTGCTTGCTACGTCGCTCCACCAACCATATCTTTAACTCGTCATGCATGAAGACACTGAAAACGAAAGCAACGTGGAACGACGATACCCACCTCCGGCCCCAAAGAAACACGAAAGACACTAACCCAGGACTCAGGTGGGCCTTCTCACCTGGGTCCTGCAGACGTCCACCGTCCTTACGTAAGCGCACTTTTCAGCAATACGCCTTGCGATTGGTAGGCTCCAGACTGAGCTTTCAGTTCTATTGGCTGCAAGAGCCGCAAGGAGGCGGGAGTTTGGGGCTGGCTGTGACAGGCTCGCCGCTTGAGAGCCCAGAGTTTCTATTGGATCTCCGCGAGAAGCGCCAAGATGGCGACAGTGGAGTCCTGCGGCTCCGGCACCGCCAGTACTGGGTCTGTAACGGCGGCAGCAGCCAGCAAAAACGTCACCAGTTTCCAGAGGAAGGGTCCTAGAGCCAGCGGTACCGACAGCGGCGGCTCTCGACTGGTGTCTATTGCAGGCACACGACCGTCGGTGCGGAACGGACAGCTGCTGGTATCAACCGGGCTCCCAGCCCTGGACCAGCTCTTAGGTCGGTTCAGAACTGAGATCTGGGCTCAACAGAGGGAAAACTTGGGGAGGGGACTTCTTGGGGGAGCTGCCCTGACCCCCACATCTCTCTGTGGCCCCTTAGACCTCGGACCTGGAGAGCACAGTCTGGTCTGATAGAGATGGATGGGAGGAGTTGTTGCGTGGAGACGTGTAAATGCTGTTAACTAAACCTGTTCTAGCGTCCCCACCCCCCACCCCCCTTCCTCCTCTGGTTCCTGCCCACCAGCCTTTTTCTAGATTACGACGGGATCCCGTGTGCTTTTACCTTGGTCAAGGGGGATTATTCATATTTGGAGACGGTTTGGCTTTCATCTCTAGAATCCCCACCTGGTCTCCCGCCAACCCTAGGTAGTTCGTGGTTTGGGTTAACCCTGCAGAAGTTTATATCATTGTGAGAGCTAGGTTTCGTTATAAAATGCTGGGGGGAAAGTAACCTCCCGTCTTTCACTGCCAGGCAAGAATTCTTACCTACCGGCTCTGAATCTTTTAACAAACCGTATTGGCTTTAAGAGAATGGATATTGAAGGTTTATGTAAATCCAAAGTAGCTACAGCCTATTGACAGCCTTACCCATATCTGCATCTGCGTTAAATACGTATATCTGCTTTGGTTAGATTCTTTTTCTCTGTATTCTTTGCTTCCAGTAGTTACATTCCAAACGATATGTTCCAAGTTCACATTTTAACGAGAAACACACGTGCAGTTCCTAGTCTTTTCTGTATAATCCCTGGAATTTTTTATGACAAGCCTGTTATGGATGTGCTTGTTTTGTAACTGTTCTATTGAAAGGATTGGCCAGATTGGATTGGGAGGACAGAGCTTACATGTTAATAAAGATTGTAAATTAGTTAATTCCTATCTCAATGCTGCATCATTAAAAACGGTCCATTTGTATTTCATAACTTTTTAGTAGTATATGATATGTGTTAGTTAAATCTTGTACACTTCATGAAATATTTAAAATGCCATTGCTTGTTCTTGTACTTCACTTGACACTTTATCTCTGTAATTCCTATGTCCCCACCCCACTCCAAGGGTTAATGCAAAGGAAAGTGACAAGACAAGGAACCTGTGGGAGAGAATATGGTCTCTTGGCCTATTATTTCATGTCCTTAACTGGATCCTGGTTATTTCTTTGTAAATTTATGTCTTTTTACCTAATTGTGTCAGGTCTGTTGCCTTCCTAAATTGCATGGCCCTATAAATAAAAGTGATTCAAAATATCTAGTTAGTAAATGTTTATCTCACATTTTTCCCTTGTGAACCTTGGAAGCTGTTTCAAGTTTTAAGTTCAAATACAGGATCATGCCCGAGTGTGATTTTATATATATATATATATATATATATATATATATATATATATATATATAAAATGATATAAAATGGGTGATTACATATATTTTATATATACTCATGTGTGTGTAAATTCAATTGTGTATATAATTTTACTCACTTGATCCTGAAACTCTCCAAACAAAAGGGTCACATTCCCCATGTTATACCTTCAATTCCTCATTAGAATAACAAAATGTGTGTAGCACAGTTGCTGTTAGAAGATTTTCAGTAAGTTCTTGATTGAAAGAAAAATAACATGCAGGAGAAAAAAACTGGACAAGAAATTATGAAACATGTAGGATGGAGCTCTAAAAACAGACTCAGAGGTTAAGTGACATGAACAGTCACGAAAACAGTGAAAGCCTGGGTGTGTAATCAGGTTGCAGATATAGTCATCTGCCAATGCTACAGCTATTTCACATTTTTTAGAACTCCTTTCAAGTGGTTTTAACCACTTACTGGACCTGGGACTAATGATTTACCTATAGTCCCTTAAAGCACCCACCAAAAAGGTAACCCAAAGCAACTTCCTCATGTATTTCTACAGTGATATAAACTTGAGCTGTAATTTCAAAAATTTCCAGATTTGCTTGGGGATGGGAACTCCAATATTTGACTGTGACAAGCTTTTTGCTAAAAATCAGTGTTCATTAAGATGATTAAAGTAAGTATCTGTTTTTGGATATTTTGAAATATTTTTACACATATATAGTTAATTCTCAGAGTGCAAAGAAGTAGAAGTTAGTTACTACACTTAGATTAATAAATATCTGCAGAAATATTTTAGTTGTTAACTTCTTAATGACATGTTTGTATTTTGATGTTCTATTTTGTATGGCCCTGTGGAGCCAACCCTTTACATTTGTTTATCATTAAAACAATATTTGAAAGTGAAACATTTGCTTGGTAATATGTATATACATAGCTATAAGCAAAACATTAGGTTGTTACTCAAATGTTATTTGACTCAGATTGTGACAAGCCTAATATGACCGTATTGTGAGAAAATGTAACAAGTAGGATGTTACAATATTAGGATGATGAAACTATACTGTGACATTGTGATTGTTGCCAAAATATGTATTAAACGATTACTGTGTAACAAGTAAATACCGTATTGTCACTGCCATTTAGTGCAGTGATATTTTACTACTACCACTGTGACATCATTGTAATTTTAAGCATAGCTGCAAAGTATACTTAAAAGCTATCACACAGGCTAATTGAATGTTAGTCATTTAATGATACGCTCATATTCCCATTGCTTACTGCAAAAGCAAAGTATTTTATAAATTTGAGAATTCCCTATATCCACATCTTTTAAACATGATCTAATCATATTAAATATTTTTGTTCTGGCAACTTAATTTTGTTAGATATTGATATACATTTCCCGAGTGAACTACTTTTAATTTTTTCAGGTTCTGAGATTTCTTAATCCAGTTTCTGAACCCTGCTCTTCCAGGAAATTTGTATTGTTGTTTGATGATACTATTTGTAAATAATCCATTGTTCCTCCAGGAATTTCCAAAGAGAGATTATAGTGGATAAAATATTCTTGCAGAATCTCTTTTCCTAGCATATAAAGTATAGTATTTTATGATCATGTTGTCTGGGGGAATTATCACCCAGCCCCATCCTTCAGAAAGATACTTGAAGGAAAGATGACTTCAGACTTGACTGGATTAACCTCTTTGCTGTTTAAAATTTACTAAACTTTGGCAGTCAAGTGAATGGCAGATAAGGATTTGGGGTATATAATATCCAGGAAAACTATTCCAAAGAAGCTTGATGGTAGCTGCCATTTTCAACACTGATGTCAAAAAATAAATACTGGTGAGCTTATGTCCTTTACTGTGTCTTACTCTAGAGGGGTGGAGAAGTACACTGAGTTTAGACTATAGAATAATCCTAGTTATAATATTTTAGCAACTAAAATCTGCAGCTTGTTCCTTTGCATTTTTACATAGCATTATTTCATGTGATTTAATTTACAAAACCATTGTCACTGTTCATAGCATTTTCTGTTTTAATTCCTATATTTGCCCAGCCAATAATTGTGATAATCTAGAATTGTCGGGATGTTTATACCCCTAGAGAGAGAAGAAAAAGTAGATTATTAGTGAAATAACTGCAATTTAATTTGAGGTATGGCATTCAGTACTTAAGGAAGGAAAGGATATGAAATTGCTTTTTATATTGTGTGTTCCCTAAAATGCCTTTCTATAATTTTAAGCAAAACTTGAACTTATTCTTTTATAGAGAGTACTGGGAAGGACTTTGTATAACTCAGCATTATCTTTCCTGTTTTCCCTTTTATTTTCTCTGACTTTGAAAAAGGAGATGCCCTTATTGTAAATAAGGTGTTACTTCTCAGCCTTCATATTCTAATATATTAATTTGACCTTATTTACCCCAAATTAATAGCTTAGAGTTTTCTTTTAGGAAGTGTGGGGATTGAATATTTTTTCTTTAAAATAAAATACTAATTTAATTTTCTAACTTTACACAAAATTAAAAAATCTTTTTCCTCCTATTTTAAAAGCCATAAAATAGGAAGATAATGGTACTTAATTGCAAGATCTTAAATTTTCTTATAATGTTTTTAAAGCATTAGATTTTTTCCAGTTTAAAGACAAAAGACCATCATTTTTAATGTAAAACCTTGATGAAATTAATATTTTAAAATATCAAACTCGAAGAGATCTTCAAGCTTTCAAACTTATGTAATCTTACATTTAGATATAACATTCTACCACCTGTATTTTTAGTAAGCTGAAAATACATATGTTTCTAAACAAGGTCTAGAAGTAAAACCAAGTGTTTATTTGCTTAATGACTTAGAAAGTGTCTCCGTAATTTCTGTAAGATATGGTTAAAGGGGAGAGGAAGTGGTAAAAAAAAAGATCATTTTACTTCATTGTATGTTTTATCATAAAATAACATGATTGCTTATTTACCTTGTTATTTACCTGTCAAACATTTTAGTGGACTATAGAGAAAAATATTTCTATTTTAATTGGAAACTATAACTGAAAATTGTGTTGCTTTTGAAGTTAGATAAAATTATTAATGGGTTACTGGTTTTAAAGATACATGTATTAAAAGCCAGTTTGGGTTGAATATGTTGTGTCAGAGTATCCTGTTGTGTTTAGTTAGTTAAACTTACAAGTTTTTGGTGGGGACATGACTACACACTTATTCAAACTTACTCTAGTTTAAAATATAGATAGAATTTAAGCATATCAAGTGAAGTATACCAAAATACCTTATATGGAGGTATTTTGGAGAAATATGGTTTTGTCATGCTAAAATCAATTTTGGAAGACTAAAGGTACTTTGCTGCTATGTATGTGTTAATCATTTTACTTCATATGCATAGAATAAAAGCTTCATTTAAAAATAATTAATAAGGTAGAGTCATCTTATTCCCATGACCAACCTTCAAAGTGACCACCCCTTACTAGAACCAATTTTAATTCAAGTCCAATGAATTTACATAATAGAGGGGGGGAAACCGAAATGGCAGTTTTGTAAGAGAAGTCCTGGTGGGATATTAATTTGATTGATGAGAGTCACTGAACTGTCTCCCATTTATTTTTTTGTTTTAAGTAATGTTATACTTTCCAAACATTAGAATTTTCATGTACCTGAGATTTTAAAAATTTGAGAGGTGGTTTCCGAATTATCAGGAACAGTAGATTGTACCATTCTTACAGAAAATTACTTCTGTAGCATGGCCTGATTTACTGTTAAGGTGATCATCTTTTGTAAAGCAACAACATGCTTTCAGTGATTCATTCTAATCAGAAAATTGCCAGAATGGTCAGGGTAGCACTCGCTGAGCACCTCCCTGGGCTGCACACCTGAACTAGGCTCACTGCATTGGACCGGGAAACTGCTCCTGGGTCTGTTCTCATCATCCCACCGTGAATGACATTCACAGAGTGTCGTTAATTCTCTAAGTATTCCTTTACACCAAGCCTCAGGTGTTTATGTAAATCCCAAATTTGAGAAGACATGAATGTAGACCCGGGAAAGTTTTATTTAAATCTACATCCTTCCTATGAGAAATAGTTTAAGGAAAAAAGACAACTATTTTTCATAGTACCTGCTTAAGACTAGACTCTGCAGTGTCTGTTTATGTTTATATTTCATCTCCTTAAATATACACAAAACAGTGATTAGGTAGGTAAATGTTTATTTCTGCCTTTCGAGGAAAGTGGGGAAAGAAGGACTTGGAAAGTGTAATTTGAAATGTTCCAAATGGATTAAAAAGTTAGTGGTATGTCTACATGTAGTTTGTATGTAGCACGGAGTGTACAGATATGCATTTCACCTAATCTTGTCCCAAAGGAAACCTTTCGTTCTGATCCTTTATGGCTGTTCTTATCATATATACTTCAGTTTATATTAAACTTTTAATTTGAAGAGCATTGGAAGTTATCCTATGTATGGCTTTAACTGGTACAATGAAGGAACTTATCTAAGTATGAAAGTAAATGCTATATATTTAGTCCTATAACAAATCCAATTAAACATAAAAATATTTAAAGGTACTGGTTTCTTTTTTTATTGTTTTCCTCTGTATATCAATTAGGAATGTTGTACTATGGTTATAAAGTTGCCAAATATTACATTGTATTCTATGTGACATGTACGTTACCAGGTTTAAAATTCTTCGAAAGTGTAACATTTATGCTACTTACAAAGCAAAAAATAAACTTTATCCAAGGAACTTTTCATACTGTTTTTCTATGAAACATTTTTCAGTACAAAACTTTTGGGGGACCCTGGCTGGTGTGATTCAGTGGATTGGGTGCCAGCCTGTGAACCAGAGGGTCACCTGTTCGATTCCCAGTCAGGGCACACACCTAGATTGTGGGCCAGGTCCCAGTATGGGCACAAGAGGCAACCACACATTGATGTTTCTGTCTCTCTTTCCCCTTCCCTCTCCCTAAAAATAAATAAATAAAATCATTTTTAAAAAAAAGCTTGGGGGTGTATTTCTTTTTAGTGTTCTAATGTTTCTTTGATAATTGTGTGCTTCCTGCCCCTGCAAAACACCAAAACATTCTAATGACCTTGTCTTCAATTGTCCAACGATGTTGAGTCATTTCTTTTTCTTTCAATGTGTATTCTATTATAACAGTATTTGTGTATGAGTACATTTGAAGACTATTTAGACATGTACAGGTGAGACACATCTGTTCTGCCTGCA
This sequence comes from Sturnira hondurensis, assembly GCF_014824575.4. NCBI lineage: Eukaryota > Metazoa > Chordata > Mammalia > Chiroptera > Phyllostomidae > Sturnira > Sturnira hondurensis. The sequence goes on from NW_028075269.1 coordinate 9,016,614, forward strand.
GACAGTGCTTGGTGCACTGGTGGGCTCTGTGACAGGTCCCCTATCTTGGTACCTCAGGGCTGGGGACCAGTGTGGTCTACAGCAAATGAATTCCTAACACAATCCTGACTCTTCTCAGGCATGAGCTTTCTTGTGTGTTAGTATGATAAGGCCATTTTGCAGCTCAGAACGCAGAAGCGTCAAGAGCTATATTAACTGCCCAAAACAGGAAACTAGTGATGAGATTACGAGTTAGGACCCCAAAGCCCGTGTTTTTTTTATTTAAATTGAGTTGATTGGGGTGACATTGGTTAATGAAATTACAGGGGTTTCAAGTGTACAGTTCTGTAACAGCATCTGTTCATGGTACTGTGTGCTCACCACCCCGAGTCAAGTCTTCTGTCACTACTTGTCCCCCACTTCCCCCTCTGCCTCTGCCCCCCTGGAACAGTGAGTAGTTTTTTTTGAAATTATACTTTAAGTACATTCCATATTTTTGCTTTAAAGTGAACTTGTGTTTGTGACATTAATTACAAATAATACTTTACAAATGTTTTCAAACAAAATAGTCGAACATTGTATCTGGTGTGCTTCTGGTTTCTTAAAGCTTGATTTTAAATTGATTTTTGATTACTCATTATTGAATTACATGTTCATGATATTTAAAAGAACATGCCCTAGTAGTATTGAAAATTTATTTTTGTGGTTGTGACATTTTTGTTTGAAATAACAAAAAAATGTTTATTTTAAATTCTAAGCATAGAACATGTCCAGTCTTTGTGTATATTATTCATAATGAAAAAAGAATCACTTAATTATCAAAGGTTTTTCTCTCCAAGGCTTATTAGAGTTGAGGATAAATAGGGAGTTTCTAGTATAATAACCTTTATTTTCTTTGTTATACTCCTATAGTAGTTAAGTTACTGTGCACATTTAGGTCTTGGCTACTGAGTTAATTTATTAATTGCTAAATATTATTAGAATGGTTAACCACAGTTATGTTGAATGCTGCATGGTCCCATCACAGGAGAATGGAGGCTTATACAGGATATTATGAAAGTAATTGTAATGTGTAGAGTGTAATTACATATAATATATAATTATTTCATAATAGCACCTTAAGCAAAGTATTGCAAAGGTAATTAAAATGTTGTTTTCAACAGCAATTTTAAAGTTATTGGAAACCTGTCCTTTTTAAGGCTTAACTTTTATGCTAAAAGTAATGTGAAAATGCAAATTAATTAATTATTCTTGGTTTTGTTTTATTTCAGGAGGAGGTTTGGCTGTTGGAACAGTTCTTCTGATCGGTTCGTATAGGACACATACTTGCTCTTCCTGGTCATTTTTGTATATAATGATTTTGTTGTATATAATGATTTTGGAGGGTTTTCTTATTCTGAAAATAACTGCGAGAATTAAGGTAAAATAAAGAGGAATTGCCTTATTTTAATTTAAATTAAACTTGAAATAAATTAGGCAAGTATATCTCATAGTGCAGCTCTTACAATTTAAAAATATTCACAGGGAATTGTCTTCCATTTTTTAAAAGAAGACTAAAGTTAATGCCAATTGATATTTGGGAAGTTGATTTGATAATAAGTCCATTTTATATATCTCAGATTTTTATCATTGTCTTTTTGTTGAAAGAAAAGTAATAGAGTGATAAATCATATTTTTGTTCACCTTCAAAGATACAATGGTTTTTATTTAAATATACATTCATAATCCTATTTGTCTTATTTTTTTAGTTTAGAGTAGAGAATCTTGGTATTGAAATAAACCTTGGCAGTTACATAATCAAAGCTCCCATCTAGCTACCAGTCACTTTTCCATAGTGTTTAATTCATCTACCTGAAACAGCTTTTTGTCCCTAGTTTTGCGCTCTGATATAATATCTACTCCTTCACTTGACACTCTTTTTTTTTATTTTTAGACATGACACTCTTAACATATTTGAAAATAGCTATTTTTTTACCTCAAATCCTCTAAATTTCTAAACATAGATTTGTTTGAGTGAGGCATGTTAAATTGTGTGAGACATTATTAAATTCCTTTCTGAAAAGGTTATACCATTTTATACTTCAGTCAGCAGTTATGAGAATAACAGTTTACCCTCACTTTTGAATATACACACACACACATATATATATGTAAAACTAATTTATATTTTAGAGGGGAAGAGAGGGAGAGAAAATCACTGTGTGAGAGATACATCGGTTGGCGGCCTCTCATATGCCCCTAACTGGGGACCCAGCCTGCAATCCAGGCATGTGCCCTGATTGGGAATCGAACTGGCAACCTCTTAGTTCACAGGCTGGAACTCAATCCACTGAGCAACACCAGCCAGGGGATAGATCTGTTTATTATTATTACATTTTATCTTTGGTTCTAGCTGATACAGGGAAATGCCATTAATTTTTGTACATCAATCTATAACAGCAGCTTTTGTATAGTTCATAGAGTCACTTGAATTTTATAAGTAGGCCATCATCTTCTGCACACATTAACAAAGTTATTTCATAACAGATTTTGGTACCTTGGAAATGAGTGCTTCCATTACAAATACCTTAAAAAATGGGGGTGGCTTTGGAACCAGGCAATGGGCAAAGCCTAGAAGGATTATGAGGAGCATATTAGAGAAAGTCTAAATCACTATAAACAGACTTTTAATAGAAACTTGTACTTTAAGGATGCTGCCAATGAAGGCAAAAAGGAAGTGAGGTCCATGTTACTAAAAGCTGAAGGAAAAGAGATCCTTGTTATTAGGGTCAGAAAGCCTCGTGACTTTGTTGTCTGCAGTTACATGGAAACAGAGCGCTTTCCTAGAGGGCTTAGTGATCTGGCTAAGGAGATTTCTTCTGTAATAGGTAGGCAATGAGGAATAAACTCAAGCATAACTGAAACACAGTAACAGATTACTTTAAAAATATATTCTTGATGAAATGTCAGTTTACCAAAACATTATGCTAGGTATTCAATAACTATTTGTTAAATTAATGATTAAATAAAAGGATATAAGTTATAAAGCAAAGGCCTTGCCTTTAAAGTCTTTATTTAGAGCTGTTTCTTTGAATCTTTTCAGTATTATGTATGCTCTACTAGGAACTTCTATATGTATAATTTTTTAAATATGCATAACTTGGGAATATTTAGTTTTTTCATCATTAGCTTATTTATAAAACCTTAACACAAACTTTATAAGCATTTTTGCATTTCTTTGTAAGATTAGATTAGTAGATGGAGTCTTCTGGGTTCTCTGCTTTTCATTCCCAAGTCAATACGACTTGTACAGTGGATGAAATCTGCCTTAAGAAATAAATAGTTTTCCCTGCCTACTGTGGCTCAGTTGGTTGGAGCATCATCCTGTAAACTGAAAGGCCACTGGGTTTGATTCCCAGTCAGGAACTGATTGATGTTTCCCTCCTTCTGTATCTCCCTCCCTTTCTCCTGCCATAAAAATCAGTAAGCATGTCTTCAGGTGAAAATTAAAAAAAATTAAAAATTCTAAACATAAACTAAATATAGAGATTAACATCAGTGGTTAGGAGCTTAAGGCATGACTATATTGCTTATCACTCAAAGATTTTTTTTAATTCCAAAAAAGAAAATGTAAACATGAAGATGATTTGCATTAATAAATTTTTACTATGGATTTTCAATTTTAACCATTTTCTCTTGAAATACATTACTTATTAACCAAGACAGTTCTGCTCACATGTAAATGTGTACATGCTCGTGAGTTTGGGATTGCAGAGTAGTGTATTTACACTACTATGGACACTAGAGATAGTGAGCACTGCCAGGAAACCCCAGGTAGGTGCACAGTAGACCTTCTGAGTACAACGGGATAAGTTAAAATGACGCATAAAAGGCCATTCTCTGAGGCGTAAATTGAAGCACTAAGGGATGCCTACATTTACCTTGAAAATCAAAGGTAGACTTTTTTTGAAAACATGTTTTATTCTCTAGGACTGGAATGGGCGTTGAGACTTTTGTTAAATTTAAACTGTTTTCTGACATTCGGGTGCATGGGTAAATGTGGAACACCTGAAAAGTGTCAAAAGCGAAGGAATGGCATAGCGTTTGCACAGTTGTTTTTAAAAAAGATCTTTATCTGTTTGTAGAAATACTGAGCATCATAAAGCTTCAGAATTTGTTGGTAATTAAAATACAAGTTATGTGACATTTAAGAATGCATTATTTTTAAATTAATCTCTACAATCTCTATAATCTCTACAATCTCTATAATCTCTATTAATTATATAATTTTAGTTCCAGAAAAAGATAAAGTATGGTAGTAAACAATCAGAACTACTTATGATTGCACTTTTATACCACTTATCTATTGGTGTATAACAGTATTACTGCAAACTTAGCAGCTTAAAGACAGCACACATTTATTATCTGACAGTTCCTACGGGTCAGGAGTCCAGGCACAGCTAGCTGGGTCCTTTGCAAGCCAGCAGTTAAGGTGTCTGCCAGGGCTGGGTTCTCATCCGAACGCTCGGCCTCGGAGGGTCTGCTTCGGAGCTCATGTGCTGTTGTCTGCAATTCGGGTCCTTGCTGGTTGTCAACGGGAGGCTGTACTGCAAGGGCAGGTCACAGAATGGTGTCTTTTTTCTCTGGAACTAGTGAGGGAGAACATCTCTCAGCAAGGCAGATGTTGTAGTCTCATGTAGCAAAAATGGCATCCCTGTCATTTTTAACATGCCCTGTTCTCTTGGTTAGGAGCCAGTCACAGGTTCTACCCACACTCAAGGACAGGAAATACATGACGGCATGAATACCAGGAACTTGTTAAAAGGCTGAAATAAGATAGACTTGTATAAGTGCAGAAAGTATAAAGCCACTGACCTTTTGTTCTGAAGTACTGAAGCATTTACAGTGTGCTTAACACTGTTAGGTAGTGGAAATTTTGGTTTTGCCCATTGTGGACTTTAACTGGATGTTACGGCACATGAAATAACTATGAACGGTACATATATAATGCACAGATATTTAGGCAGCTATAAGGTATGGACAAGGCTTAAGTTCTCCCTTATGTTCCTTTGCTTCAGTCCATTTTTTTACTGCAGCCAGATGAACTTTCTGATATGAAACTCAGACCATGATATATACTTGCTTAAAACCTTTCTGTGCTCTCTGTTGTTCTCTACTTAAGGTGAGGCCCAAGCTCCTTAACATAGACTGTAAGGCCTTTAATGATCTGCATGGCCGATTCACTTTAGCCTATCTTTTCCCATCCTCCCACCTCTTCCCTCAAGCTTTTAATTCCAACCCAGCCCCAACCTCTTACCTCTCTTCAGGCCTTTGCTTCAGGCCTTTCTTTCTGCGTCATTTTTCCTCTTTTCCTAACTCTGAATCATTCTTTTGGTCTCCACTTAGGTATGTCTTCCAGAACGTCTTCCTTAACTGTTGCTTTTCTTCTCCTCACATTTACTTAGTATTCCTTCTGCATACTTCTATAGTATTTTTTAAGGTTTTATTTATTTGTATTTAAAGAGAGGGGAAGGGAGGGAGAAAGAGAGGGACAGAAACATCAGTGGGTGGTTGCCTCTCACGTACTGCCTACTGGGGACCTGGCCTGCCACCCAGGCATGTGCCCTGACTGGGATTCAGACTGATGACTGTTTGGTTTGAAGGCTAGCACTCAATCTACTGAGCCATACCAGCCAGGCATAGAGTGTTCTTTTCCTTATCATGGTGCATACAATACCTGGTCATATATCTTATTCAATAGACTGTAAGCTCTGTGATCATGGGAAACATGTAAGGGTACAGTAAATAAATGGGTGCATGAATTAATTAGTCATTTGAAAGCCTGGTCAGAAACTAGTTTTTAAATATATTTTATTGGTTATGCCATTACAGTTGTTCTGTTTCCCCTGCTTCATTCCCCTCCACCCCACACACAGTCTCCCACCCACATTCCCCCGCTTTAGTTCATGTCCATGTGTCATAAGTTCTTTAGCTTCTACATTTCCCATACTATTCTTGCCCTCCCCCTGTCTATTTTCTACCTATGGTCTGTGTTACTTATTCTCTGTACCTTCTCCCCCCCTCTCCTCCTCCCACTCCCCTGTTGCTAACCCTCCATGTGATCTCCATTTCTGTGGCTCCACTCCTGATCTAGCTGTCCACTTAATTTGCTTTTGTTTTAGGTGTAGTTGTTAATAACTATGAGTTTGCTGTCCTTTCACTGCTCATATTTTTATCTTCTTTTTCTTAGATAAGTCCCTTTAACATTTCATAAATTAAGGGCTTGGTGATGATGAACTCCTTGAACTTGAGCTTATCTGAGAAGCACTTTATCTGCCCTCCCATTCTAAATGAAAGCTTTGCTGAATAGAGCAATGTTGGATGTAGGTCCTTGCCTTTCCTTCCTTGGAATACTTCTTTCCAGCTCCTTCTTGCCTGTAAAGTCTCTTTTGAGAAATCAGCTGACAGTCTGATGGGAACTCCTTTGTAGGTGACTGTCTCCTTATCTCTTGCTGCTTCTAGAATTCTCCCCTTCATTTTAATCTTGGGTAATGTAATTATGATGTGCCTTGGTGTGTTCTTCCTTGGGTCTACCTTCTTTGGGACTCTCTGAGCTTCCTGGACTTCCTGGATGTCTATTTCCTTGCCAGATCGGGGAAGTTCTGCTTTATTATTTATTCAAATAAGTTTGCCACTTGTTGCTGTTCCTTTTCCCCTTCTGGTACTGCTATGGTTCGGATGTTGAATGTTTAAAGATGTCCTGGAAGTTCCTGGGACATCTTTGTTTCTTCCTTCTTTTCTATTTGGTTATTTGTTTCTTCCTTCTGGTCCACTCCATTGATTTGAGCCCCAGTTTTCTTTCCATCACTTTGGTTCCCTGTGCATTTTACTTCATTTCATTTAGGGTAGCCTTCATTTTTAAATCTAATTTGCAACCAAAATGAACCAGGTCTGTAAGCATCCTGATCACCAGTGTTTTGAATTGTGCATCTGATAGGTTGGCTATCTCTCGGTCACTTAAAAGTATTGGTTCTGGGGCTTTGATTTGTTCTTCCATTTGAGCCATAATTTTTTGGCCTGTTCGTACCTGGTAAGTATGAGGGGCAGAGCCTTAGGTGTTCACCAGGGTAGGGCAACCCAGTCACTGGGTTATGACGCTGTAGGTGGGGACAGAGTCAGAGAGGGAACAGTGGTGCTTGCTCTGCTCTCTCTCAGATTTCAGTCCTCTCTGCCACTTCCCACAAGCAAATTGGGCCCTTCTGGTGTTGGTTCCTGGGTGGGTGGGCTTGCTTACATCCTGGGACCCTGTGGGTCTCTCCAGTGAACTCTCCTGTGAGGCTGGGAATCTCTCCTGGCACCTCAACCCCCACAAGTGTTTACAGTCAGTGCTTTTAGGCTTTATTTCCCGTTGCTGGGGCCCTGGGTCTCCGGGTCTGTCTCACTGCCTGTTTTTTGCCTGGTTTATCTGCACGTGAAAGTGTGACCACGGTCAGCCAACCACCTTGCACCCTCACTGAGTCTGCTCGTTTCCTCCCCACTCCTAGGACCGCCAACCACCACATATTCCTGCCACGACCCCTCTCCACCAGCCGTTGACTCTGCCCCTCTTACCGGTCTGGATGAACGGTTCGTTGTTGGACTTCCATACAGTTCAATTTTTTGTCTGTTCTGGTTGTGTTTTTGTTTCTAAATCTTTGTTGTTCTGAAATTTGGTTGTGCAAGGAAGCACAGTGTTACCACCTATGTTTCCATCTCAGCCGGAAGTCAGAAATTATTTTTAAAGATTTATTTATTTATTATTTATTATTATTTATTATTTTTAGAGAGGGGAAGGGAGGAAGAAAGAGATGGAGAGAAACATCAATGTATAGTCCCCTACTAGGGACTTGACCCACAACCCAGGTATATGCCCTGACTGGGAATCAAACTGGTGACCCTTTGATTCTCAGGCCAGCACTCAATCCACTGAGCCACACCAGCCAGGGTTAAAAGCTATTTATAGTAGTAAGATAGAGGCAGTCGTGGAGTATTTTGAGCGTAAAGACATATTATGGAGGCTATACTGCAGGAATAAAGTGAAAACTTGAATTGATGGAAATACCCATTGTCCTGATCTAAACATGAGATGATGTTTGCTACTACACTTTTAAAACTTTAATCACAAATATACTACCATATTTTGACGGGATAACTACACTGCCTAACTTTCTATTTCTGCATTTTATTATATATATTATACTGTAATTGTTTTACTGTACTTACACTACTCTGATATGAAATGCCATTTCCCTACACTTTTGATTGATTTCTATTTCTCTGCTATAAAAATGTGTGGGGGATAGAGAGACAGGAGGTAGAATGGTCCCCAGATTTCAGGACTCAGAAAGTTGGAGTTAATACCATTAGGTAAGTCAGGAAAGGAGGAGAATGAACAGATACTGAGGTAAAGTAGTAAGTGCAATTCAAACTAATGAACTTTATGTTCCAAGTAGTTCTACCTAGTAGGCAGTTGAATATTTGGATAATAAATTTAGGCTAGAGAAAAATGCTTGGCATGTCTCATATTATTTAACTAATGTCTTTTAAAACATATTTTTGGATGAAATTATATGCATGTATTAGAATGCCCAGGTTTATGAGACCCTTGAGACAAACTTTAATGGATCTCTTAATTCCCTGATATTACATGCAGATTTGTGTATGGCTGTGTGTATTTTTAGAGTAGCATATATAACTTGCACCAGATTCTTAGAGTGATCTGGGACTCCAAATGAGTCTAAGAACAACCATAGTTAAAGGGAAAGCAAGCCAAAAATCTAAAGCCTGGGTACACTATTATTTAAGAGATAGATAAAGGAGAAACAAGCCCATGAAAGAGGTTAAGGTCCTAGCCTCTGGACTCAGATGCCCAGATTGAGATCATGCTTCTGCTGTTTCCTAGCCCTATCACCTTAAACAAGCTGCTAACATTCTCTGTGCCTTAGTTTCTTTACCTATAAGATAGAGATTAATAACATTGATCTTCTAAAGTTATTATGAGGATTAAATGAGCTAATGCATGAGAAGTGCCTTGCACTGTTTAACATAGTTCCTGGTCAATGAGATTAGTTACTTACTGTTTTTAGTAGGATATTGAGTTCCTCAGGATCGAGGACTAGCCCAGCGTGAGGAAAAGAAGACAAAGGTTTTAGTTCCCCCTTTCCCACAATTGGAGTTAGGTACCTCTTTGCCGGCCCAGTGAACTAGCACGGCTGCTTCCTCATAATTCTACCACCATCACTGCCTTACCAGGCAACACAGCAAGGATTGGAAGGAGCAGGAGTGCAGCATTGGTAGTAAAAAGTGACCCCTCACTCAATCAAGTAGGAGGGTACAACTCCAAGAACATTAGTCATAGATGTTGAGGATGCTTGCAAAACACAGACTGGCATTTTCGTTTCCCAGTGGATTGCTTACTGAACTTCTGAACCTGCAAGTCTCCTAGTGAGTAGTACGTGTTGTGCTTCCCAAGTCTGATGCAGAAAGGGGAGAGGAGGCCTGCTCGAAAAAATGGTGTAAACATCTGAAATAATGATAGTGATAACTAACATTTCCAGAGACGAAATTGAATATGAATAGGCCAGCCCCTCAAAACCCCACATTCTGCCCCTTCGAATGGTGTTTTAGTGGCAGATGGGACCAGAATGAAACAGAGCACTACCCACGAAAACCTCACGGATCACGTGCGTGGAAACCAGCACAACTCCATAGGCTACAAGCAGCAGGTTTGACTAGACCACATCAGAGTGAGGCTGTGGACATCTCTCTGCCTACAGCAGAGAGCTAGTTATGTAGGTTGATTTCCACTGCTTTTCCCCTCTCCCGCTTTCCCAATTACATAACTGGGACTTGGAGAGACAGCGTGGGGGAAGAGGTACTTTAGAGCTTTTTCCCCCTTAGACCTCCTCTGCCACATTGAGACCTTCAAGCCACACGCATAGTCTGCACTTTGGGTGGAAGAAAAGCTTTGCATTAAATGTTAAAGTTGTATATTTGACTATTAAATGTGAAGTTGTATATTCTGAGTTTTGGTCATTGGAACCAGTGGTGAGAAAATCAAGGAATCAGCTGTAGATGTCATTAAGAGATGAGAAAAGGAAGATTTTCACAGCATCGTGGAAAGTAATGACTGGAAAAAAGAAATAAAACCACTTCATGTTTTTATACTAAAGAACTGAGTGCTGTATATAAACTGTTTACACATATAGAATAAAGATTGGCTAAAGAAACAGCAAAACTGAGAGCAAGAAGTGTCTTAACAGGGCCTATGGGTTGGGACGGAACGTGCACTTCCAACAAGAAAATTGTCCACGCTAATAACTACATTAAATAAATGAAGTACGATGAAGATTTAAAAGTGTCCAAGAAATTGGATAATCAGGAAGTCATTGCTGACTTTGAGAACAGTCTCAGGGGAATGATAGGAGCAGCTCATTCGGATCCTGAAATAGGGAAACAAGCCTACTCCTGTTCTTTCTCTCCTCTGGGCTTCATCCTGCCCCTTGGGGGCCTAATGAGCAAGGGTAATTCCATTTCCATATGACAGCCTATCAAATACGTGAGGACAGCTCCGTTGCATCCCGTGGGTCTCTTTTCCTTCCAACTAAATATCTCATTTCTCGTGCTCGTAAGTCCCTTTACCACCCTGGCCAAACCTTTCTGAAGATACATCAGTTTGTGTAAATACCCAGATGAAGTCTATTACTGTCAGTCTAGGCGACCACTAGAGACATGAGGACAGTCATCTCCCGACCTAGGAACTGGACTGTTAATTCCAGCCAGACTGCATTTGCTTGTTGGCAGTTCCGTCACATCGTTATCATTCCTGCTCGCCCAGTGTTATGGGGATTCACCAAATAGATTCGTTAAATGCGTATTTTACAACCTCAAAATCTGTTTCACAAAATTGGCAATTTTTAGCTTGACAATCCCTAACTAGGTGATGTTTCTCCAATTATTTTTTGTGCCTCATATTGGAGTCTTTGAAAAACACGGAGTTCACAGCTATCATGGTGTGTGTGCCTGGGTTAGGGTGTGCTTTCAGCAAACCACAGTAGATCTGGCTGACTTGCAAGACAAAGATAGATTTTTGTTTGTTGTTCTTTTCCTGAATTAATTCTACTAATATTTACTAGATGGTATACTATGTGCCCAGGACTAGGGTTTTACCAATAAGAAGCATTCTCTGCCCTGAGATCTTGTAGCTTGGTGAGAAAATTTCACTCATGTATATTAACTGCTACTATAGGAGTTAACACGATGCTTCAGACCACTGTGATCATCTCACCCAGCCTTGGGAAAAGCTTCTCCAAAAAATGGGGCCACCTGTTCTGGGTCTGGGAGAATTTAAGGGAGTAAGCTAGCCAAAAGGCCAAGTAATGTAGGCAATAGTCCAAGGTTAAGATGCAGTATGACAACTGACTAGAGGTAGTAATGTAAGCTATGAGTATACATGAGATCAGTAGGGACTGTATGGAGATAAGAAAAAAGTCAAAACCTTCTTCATTTTAGAGATAGATAGAAAAAAGAGGAACTCTGCCATTTAGTTTAGTTGCTTATTGTCACTCCTCACTAATGAGAAATCGCCCAGTGTTTTTTTATTGGCTACTACTAAGTTTCACTATTATATGCAATATGTGTCTAATATAGTTGAGCAGTGAGAAACCACTGAAAGGTGTTAAATAGGGAAGTGGCACGATGCTCGGGTTTGTCTTTGTAAGGCAACTACTATAGAGAAGGAAGATTACAGTGGGTGCAAAGAAATAAGTTAGAGGCCATTGCAGTTTACTAGGCAAGAGTTGTTGGTAGCAACATGTTGGTATGGAGGGAAGTGATTAATTTTCAGAAATACTTTGAAAAGAAATTTAACAGAACTTTACAGACGAGCCAAGGAGTGGGTTGGCGAGAGAGAGAAGAGGTTTCAAGAATAAATCCTAATTTTCTAAAAACTGAAAGAGAATCTCATTTTGTGGAAGGAAATAATGTTACAATGTTTAATTTGGTCGAGTGGAATTTGAAGCACCTGTGCTTCTATATTTAATAGCAACAAAAGCCTGACTGAGTAAATTATGGTACATATATGTACTGGAATATTGTGCAGACTTATACATGATAGTTACAAGACTGAGCATCTGAGATTAAGTAAAAAAGTAGGATTCAAAATTCAACAATGATAATGACCATGTAAGAAGACATCCACAGAACAAGTACTAGAAGGAATTATAACAAAATTTAGCAGTCATTTTATAAGGGCGCAGATGATTGGTGAATTTAAAAAAGATCATGTTTTTCATGTTGTGAAAATATCAACCTTAGAAATGAAAATTTTTAATATCAGGTATGTTACTTACATCACTGATTTACAATGACCTTGGTTTATATGATTGCTTCTGTAAACTGACTTAAAGGTAACTTTAAGATAAAATTAATTCTTTTTTTAAATATGACTTTCTATTTTGTTGTAACATAGAGTGTAAATTCTTAGTTACATAAAATGCACATTTTTCCCAGTGTGATACCTCTGTGAATCAATGGACAGTGCCTGCCACCTTGTCACCACACCCACGTTTGTGTCTAGTGTCTCCACCTGTCAGCTGTAAGCAGCACAGAGACACAGTGAAAGCATTTTTCTTTTCCTTTACACAAAAAAACCTCATGAAATGCTCCTAAGTCTACATGAAGCCCATTTCGTGTCTTTTAGTTTTGTAGATATTAACTTTCACTTCTGATGAGGATAGTAGTAAAGAACTAACTGTATTCTTTAACATATGAAATTAAACTTCATATAAACTATATTTTTGATCATGGATCAGCTCTAATACACTGTGTTGAGAAGATTTATAAACAAGTTACCACCTGGTGTTTTAGTAATAACTTAGGAAACCAACTTCATTTACTGAATTGTAATTGACACACAATGGATTCATTTTAAGTGTAGATTTTAGGGAGTTTTGGCCCATTGTGTACTCACCCAACCACCACAATTAAGAACATACAGTAACCAGAGGGGAAGGGGAAGGGGATAAAGGGGGGAAGGGGGAGAGGTTTTCAGGAACACGTATAAGGGACACATGGACAACACCAAAGGGGTTGGGAGGTGAGGATAGCTGGGGTTGGAGGGATGGTGGGAGGAAAATGGAGACAACTGTACTTGAACAACAATAAAAAATGAATAAAAAAGGAATAAGTGTAGAGCTAGTTTATGCACATATTTTGTTAAAGTTATCCAAAATATTTCATGCTCTTGGAATCAACTGTAAATAGAATTTTTTAAATTTTAGTTTTTAGTACTTGTTACTAGTTTTTAGAAGTACAGTAGATTTTTATGTTTTGACTTTCCGTGCTACAACCAGATAAACTTGACTTGCTCATCCTACAAGTTTTTTGGTATATTCCTTAAGATGTCCTACATGAGTGATAGTGTCTGCATGTGAAAACTGATTTACTTTGTTTTCCAATCTGTGTGCCTTTCGATTCTTTTTCATAGCTCATTAGATGGCTGAGACCTTCTGAAAGGTATTGATTAGAAGTGTTGAGAGTGGATATTTTTTTCATTGTTCCCAGTCTCAGGAAAAAAGTATTCCATTTTACCATTCTGTTTTCTATACATTTATGTTATGTTTAATGTGTTACCTGTTTTTATTTTTTGCTAGTTTAAGGATTATTTTCATATGTGTTTATGAGGCATATTAGTCTGTAGCTTTCTTTTCCTGTGATGTCTTGGTCTAGTTTTGGTATCCAGGTTTAATGGCGTTATAAAATGAGTTCTGAAGTGTTTTCTTTCCACCCTTTTTTTAGGAAAGAGTGTTTGTAGGGTTGATATAATTTCTTCCTTAAACGGTCTGTAGTTTTTTAAAGTCAATGTCTAGCTTAGGTTTCAGAATAATAGTGGACATATAAAGTGAGTTGAGAACAGTTTCTCAGTTTGTTTGCTTTTTTTTTTTTAGTTTGTTTAAGATTAGTATATCTAACATAAATATTTGCTTGAGTTTACTAGTAAAGCTTCCTGTGCCTAAAGTTTTTGTGCATGGGTGGAGATGGTAACTTTTATTATGAATTTAATGTTGGTTTCCTACTTCTTTTGTCATACTTGATTATCTGCATCCTTCAAGGAATTTTTTCATTTCTCCTAGTTGTGAAATTTTTTGACTTAAGTTCATAGTACTTATTTTGATGCTTTCAATGTTTGTAAGATCTTTGATGAAATCTACTTCATTCTCAGTTCTGATAATTTGTGTTTTTTCTCTTTTTTCATTTGATCAGCCTAGGCGGGGATTTATCCATGAGGTTTACTGATCTTTTCATAAACCAGCTCAGTGTCATATTCCTGTCTTTCTCTCTCTGTTTGGTCCAAGTTTTCATTAGTTGATTTTTTCTAGTTACTATTTCTTTACATCTTCTTTTTTTTGAATTTTTAGGACCTTATCATGTAGCTTATTAAAATGAAACTTAGCTCATTGATTTGACCTATTTTATATTCTAATTAAGAGCTTAAAGCTATACATTTTCTTTATGGTCAGCTCTAGCTATTTCTCAAAACTTTTTATATTGTATTTTTATAACCATGTAGTTCAAAATATCTTCTAATTTTCTTTTTTATTGCTTTTTAATCTGTAGTTACTTAGAAATGCGTACTTAGATTTTAAGATATTTGGAGTTTTCTAGCTATCTTTTTATTATTGAATTCTAATTGTATTTCATCATAATTTGAAAATATACTCTAAGAGTTTAATGTTTTAAAGTACATGGAGACTTGTTTATTGGATTAACATATGGTTTATGGTGCAAATTCTAGATGCATTTACAAAAAAAGAATGTTTTTCTGTAACTGGTGTAATCAGATTAAGGTGGTTGATGAGGTTGTTCATATTTTCTATTTTCATAATGATTTTTCTCTGTAGTCTTTCTGTCAAATACTAAGAATATATGATAAAATCTCCAAATATAATTTACTTTTATCTTTTTTTAGTTGTCGATTTTTCTTTAAACAGTTGTCTTTTTTAAGAATTTCGAAGAAAAAATAATTTAGCTGCTTATGTGCATATATATAACTATGCACATACATGATCACAGTGTTTTATAATGTCCCATATATTTTTCAATATTTGTATTCTTTTTTCCTTCCTATAAATACAAATTACCATGTTGTGTCACTTTCTTTTAGCTTTTAATGATCTGTACTGCACGTCTGCTGTTGAAAATTGCCTCAGTTTTCACCTCAGTTTTTTATTATGTTTTGTGAACTTACAAATTTTGATTAAGTTGTGTTTGTTTTTCAGCTCTTTGAATATATAACTACCATTTCTTATGACCTTCACTGTTCTGGGTGAGAAGTCAGTGTTAATCATATTGCCCTACCCCTGTGTGACACACCATATTCCCCTGCTGCTTCCAAGGTTTACTTTCTATCCTTGGGATTCAGAAAGTCAAATATGACTTTCTTTGCATTTACCCTAGTACAGGTTTCTTGTGCTTTTTCGGGTCTGTAACTGAATGCTCTCATCATATTTGGGAAAATTTTAGCCATATTTTGGCCATCGCTTCTTAAAATATCATTCCTGCTTATCTCTCTTTCTGAATGTCTGAGACTCCAATTAAACATTGGTCGGACTTCTCTATATTGCTCCTCACGTCTCTGGAGTTCTATTTAGCTTTCTTAATTTTCTCCTCTGTGATTTTCAAATTGCAAAATTTCTGTTGATCTGCCTTCGGGTTTGTTCTTTTATTTTCCCTTCCTCTATCTTTAATCTACTCATGAGATCACCATGTACAGTTTTTACTTAAAGATCATGATTTTAAGCTCTAAATTTTCTATCTGGTTTGCTTTTATAATTTTCATTTCTGTTAATATTTTTCTGTTTACTTATTAATACCATATTTTAAAATATCTATGATACATTTTTGTTAATTCTTTGAACATATTTATAACTTCTTTGAAGTCTTTGTCTTTTAAATCCAACTTTTGAGGCCATTTGGAATCAGTTTCTTGGGATTGTGTTTTCTTTAATATGGGTCATAGTAATTTTTGGTTGAAATCTGCACATTATAAATTATGCATTGTAACGATTCTAAATTCCATTATGTTCTTTTGAGGAGTCCTAGTTTTTTGTTTTAATAGATACTTAACTTGCCTGAGCTTAAATTATTTACTCTCACTTAAGTATACTCTACAGCAGATAATATCTCTACCCATTTTTTCACCTTTCAAATGTTGCTTTTTCAGCCTTGTCAGACAGGATAATTCATTGCAATCACAAAGTTTACTCAACAGCCAAATATATGTACAAAACGTATACCCAGATTTTGAAGCTTATGCTTTCTATGCTCCTTAGCACTGAATTCCGTCCCCTAACACCTCAAGTCAACAGACTTCAGCTTTTTATAGTACAAGATTGTGCTCTAGATTGGGAAAGCAGACCTTCAAAGGAGCAGCAAATTTGTAAATCTCGTGTGATTCAGTTACGCCTTTCAACTTTATCCTGTTCTCTTTCTCCTGCTTGCTTAGTGGTCAGCTAGGGATCTGGGCACAGTCGATAAACTTTCTGGACCTCTGTTCCAAGATTTTCCCTCCAAATGTTGACCTGTTTGACAACACTGAGCTCCGTCTGTATTCTGCCAACTCAACCTGGAAAGGACATGACTTAATGCCTCCAGAGCTAAGGGAGGTTGGGAGTACCTTAGGCAGAAAAGCCTGTCTTGAAATTCTTGCATGGTCCTGATCGTATCTTTCCAAACAAAACAGCTGTGGTTGCTGCCTGATTTTCATTGCTCTCCAGTGCCCTCAATGATTATTTTCAATGATATTTTACCCAGGTTTTATAATTATAGCTGCAAGAGGTTTTGCAGAATGCTGTAATTACCACAAGTTCAGGCTTTCTTAAGAATATTTTTAATAATGTGATTTTTACAAATATTAATGATGTCTGACATAGAAATTCAATTAGTATTTGTTGGCTAAATTAATAATGACTACTTTCTGTTTAGATAGTACAATAAATTTACTTGTTTGTGTTGAGTTCAAAGTATTAAAGGAAAGAAAACTGATATAAAAGTATAGGCATGTAGCTTATCAGTAATATTAAGAGAGTAAAAATACATTCAAGTTGTCATTCTGTCACAAAACCGCAGAAATATAACTCATTTTTGTCTATAAAACCTGATTTACCATTTTTTCATTAAAACTCAGAAAGAAGGAAGGATGAGGGAATAATGAAAGGTAAAACAATTATTTTCTAGGGAAACATTTAGTACAAATTTATAGTAGTACTATCAAATTAAAATCTTCAAATTTAAATTATTATTGAATTTAAAATCCAAAACCAAGCTATACAATAATACTGTCTTTACAGCTATTATAAATATTAATCATCAGGCTGTATATGCTAAGTGCCTAACTATTGTGAGATGAAAGAAATGCAGTATGAGTTTACAAAATGGTTGCTAAGCAATAATGGTCATTTTAAAGTGTATTGCCTGAGAAAATCTTAGTAAAAAAAAAAGAATTTCTGATTTCTTTGATGTTCTTATACAAAATCCTCTAAATTTCCTGGTTAGCAGAGGTGGTGTAGAAGGTGGAGAGTGACTTTGATAGTCAGGAAGTCTGTTAAAAGTACCTGTTTCCCGTTGACTATCAGGATAAGTCTCTTAGCCTATCTGTGCTTTAGGAAAACATGATTATTGCCCCACATCATATACTTGTTTTAAGGAGAAAAATTGTAAAAATACCTGCATGTGCTTGGTATATGGTAAGGTTCTGACTATAATTGTTTTTCTTTTTTACAGAAGAGGATAAATATAATGTTTATTCTCCTTTGCTCTTCAAGTATTTTCTGGCAGAAGGAATCGTCAACGGGCATCCTTTGTTGGTCGCATCTGCAAAAGAAAACCCTGCTGACATTTTACAGGTATAAAATAGAGCACATTCTATACATTCAACATTGCATTTTGAACATTTTATGGAGAAATACTGTGTGTATATATATAGGCTAAAAAAAACTGAAGGCATATCAACAGAAATTTTGCAATCTGAAGAATATAGAAAAGAAAATTTAAGAAACTTGAACGAACTCCAAAGACATGTAGAGCAATAGAGAGAGATCCAACCAATGTGTAATTGGAGTCCTAGACATGGAGAACAGAGAGAAGTAGAAATATTATTCAAAGAACTATCTCAAATGCACTGATGGAACCATATGTACATTTTTTTCTTAAAGAATCGTATCAAGTTTATTTAAACATACAGTTTCATTTTTAAATTAGTGTTCTTGAACAATTTTTAACTTAAAATTTAAATCAGAAGTAGGGAAGAGGTGAATAAGCTTTTAAGAACTGACAACAAATAAAATTATAGTGATGATAATGAGAGAACTCAGTAAGAAGTCAGGATTGAAGCCCTGGCTGGTGTAGCTCAGTGGATTGAGCGCGGGCCTGCGAACCACATGATCGCAGTTCAATTCCCAGTCAGGGCACATGCCTGGGTTGCAGGCCAGTTCTCAGCAGGGGACTCACGAAAGGCAACCATACATTGATAATTCTCTCCTTCTTTCCTTCCCTTCCCCTCTAAAAATAAATAAATAAAATCTTTTTTTTTAAAAAAAGAAGCCAGGATTGATTCCTGGTCAGGGCACATGCCTAGGTTGCAGGTTCAGTCCTTAATCAGGGTGCCTGGGGCGAGGGGGCCAGGTTGTTTAATGATTTATTTTTAAACTATTTTAATTTGATCATCTTATATTTTATGCAGCTTCACTCTTAATCTTGTCATTTTGTACCTTCATTTGTTTATTTATTTTTAATCCTCACCCAAGGATATGTTTATTGATGTTAAAGAGAGAGGAATGAAGATAGAGACAAATAGAGGGAGAAAGACAGACATCAATTGTTTGCTTCTCCTGTGTGCCCAGACCAGGGATAGAACCCACAACCTTTTGGCACATGGGGTGAACTCCTACCAACTGAGCCACCCTGCCAGGGCCTGTCATTTTATATTTCTTACATGTTTAATATGTAATGGTAAAACAATATTTGATTTAAAAGAATAATATGCTTGCCCTGGCTGGGTGGCTCAGTTAGTTGGACTAAAGGGTTACAGGTTCCATTTCCGGTCAGGGCACATATCTAGGTTACCAGTTCCATCGCGGAGGGGACATGTGTAGGAGGCAACTGATCAATGTTTCTCTCTTACACTGGTGTTTCTCTCTCTCTCTTTTTTCCCCCTACTCTCTTAATAAGTATATTTTAAATATGATAATGTGCCATTCTACTTTTTCTATTAAAATATTAAAAGTAGGTGCTGGCTGGTGTAGCTCAGTGTACTGAGTGTGGGCCTGCAAACAAAAGCATCACCAGTTTGATTCCCAGTCAGGGCACCTGCCTGGGTTGTAATATAGGCCAGGTCCCCAGTGGGGGACACATGAGAGGCAACCACACATTGATGTTTCGCTCCCTCTCTTTCTCGCTCCCTTAACCTCTCTCTAAAAATAAATAAAATCTTTAAAAATATATATATTGAAAGTATTATTTTAACATATACATATTTTATACAGTCCAATTGTTTATGTGTTTAGAATAGATTAGAAAAATATGGCTGATAAAAACTTAAATTATTTGTATTCTGCATAACACCAGTGCACAAGGTTTTTAGCATCTGAGAAAAATAAACAAAATATTTTTGTAATTTAAAATGGGATGTTGAATACTAATGTGAATGATTAAGTTTTTTTACATAGTATTCAGTATCCTATTTCTACATAGGATTCAGGTGCCCAACTCAATTAGGATTATACTTAAAATTTTGTTGATATCAAACAGCCCAACAATGAAGGATGAAAACCGAGGCATTAACGATGTTTAGAGATGCAACATGAGAGGGGAAATGCTGTAATAGCTTAGTTTTAACTTTATGATGTATAATTGGGGATTTCTGAAATCCCTAACCAAGGAAAATATTGCTGGTACAAGAAATGGAAAAAGACAATCTTGGAGACCATAATTATCTTAAAACTGTATGTAACTAAAGAGAAGTAAAGGATAAAAAGCCCCGCAGCTGCCTAACATAAATAACCACCCAGCAATTTATCCATCATCCTTTGAAAACATATTCATGCCTCTTACAGTCTGAGCTCCTTCAGGAAATCAGTGTTAAGACGTGACACTGAAAAACTGCACCCCTTAGAAAATCCAGTAGAACAATATACGTGATATTGTTAAAGCTTTTAAAAAGCATGTGGCAAGTATTTTTCAGTTAACTTTGTTATCTAAAAGAATTTTCTTGATCATCTCAAATATAGTGATAAGTATTCTCCGTGAAAACATTGTATGGAATAGCTTCTAAAATATCAAAATTTACTTTTTTTATGTTAAAATATTAAAATATTTATCAGATACTCTGATGTTTTAATGAAATAAAATTTTATTATTTTATGTTTTTTTATTGTTTTATTATTGTTCAAGTACAAAAAAAAAATCAAGTACAATTGTCTGCATTTATCCCCCACCACTCCCCACCCCACTCCAGCTATCCCCACCTCCTTCCTCTGATTCCACCCCACTCTTGGTTTTGTCTATGAGTCCCTTATAGTTGTTCCTGAATACCCTTCCACCCTCCCTACCCCCCCATTTTTCCCTCCCATCTCTCCTTTTGGTTACTGTCAGATTGTTGTTAATTTCAATGTTTCTGGCTATATTTTGCTTTCTTGTTTGTTTTATTAATTAGGTTCCACTTAAAGATGAGATCATATGGTATTTATCTTTCATTGTCTAGCGTATTTCACTTAGCATAATGCTCTCCAGTTCCATCTATGCTGTCACAAAGGGTATAAGCTCCTCCTTTCTTTCTGCTGCATAGTATTCCATTGTGTAAATGTACCATAGTTCTTGATCCATTCATTTACTGATGGGCACTTAGGTTGCTTCCAGCACTTGGCTATTGTAAATTGTGCTTCTATGAACATTGGGGTGCATAGATTCTTATGAATTGGTGGCTCCAGTTTCTTAGTATATGATGCCAGCAGTAGAATTTCCTGGTCAAAAGGCAATTTCATTTTTAGTTTTCTGAGGAAATAAAAAATTATATATACATGCATATTCACTCAAATATTTCCTTAGAAGTTGAAAGTGCTAAAATTTTTCTATTATATTCTTTTTATAGTTTCAACTATATGATATACATTAATACTTAATTAAAGAACAATTATTTTTAGAAGTAAAGTTAAACACTATTCATAATATACTAAGGCAACTGCCTTAAGTTGCCTTAGTATACATAAGGAGATGTATACTAAGATGTATACTGTTTGATATCAACAAAATTTTAAGTATAATCCTAATTGAGTTGGGCACCTGAATCCTATGTAGAAATAGGATACTGAATACTATGTAAAAAAACTATAAGGGACTTAAGTTTTAAAACTTAAAACTTACTTTGAATATTTTTTGGTGATGATATGCCCAATAGGTAATATTCATGCAGAAATATATGTAGTATCTAGAGCAAAGGGTTAAATTTTTGAATTTATCAGGGTGACATTGGTTAATTAAGTTATGTAGGTTTCAGGTTCACAATTCTATAGAACATCATCTATTTATCGTGTTGTATGTTCCCACCCCATGTCAAGTCTCCTTCCATCACCATATATTCCTCCCTTTACCCTCTCCCCAGCCCCCTTTTTCTCTGGTAATCACCATACTGTTGTCTGTGTCTATGAGTTGTGATTTTTTTTTTGCTTTATTATTTCACCTTTTTTATCCAGCCCCTCATACCACCTCCCCCCAGTAGCTGTTGGTCTGTTTTCTGAATCTATGAGTCTGTTTCTGTTTTATTTTAGTGTATTTTGTTCATTTGATTTCACATATAATTGAAATCATAAGGTACTTGTCTTTCTCTGACTGTCTTATTTCACTTAGCATAATACTCTCCAGGTCTATTCCTTCTGTCGCAAAGGGTAAGATTTCCTTCTTTTTTATGGCTGCATAATTAATATTCCATTGTGTAAATGTAACACAGCTTTTTTATCCACTCATCTGCTGGTAGGCACTTGGGTTGTTTCCGCAGCTTGGCTATTTTAAATACTGTTTCAGTAAACATAAGGGTGCATATATTTTTTTTCAATTAGTGTTCAGGTTTCTTTGGGTATATCCCCAGAAGTGAAATCGCTGGGTCGTAAGGCAGTTCCATTTTTAACTTTTTGAGTAAATTTCATAATGTTTTTCATAGTGGCTGCACCAATCTGCATTCCAGCAGTGCACGAGGCTTCTCTTTTTCTCCACATCTTCTCCAACACTTATTGTTTATTTATTTATTGATATAGCCATTCTGACAGGTATGATGTGACATCTCATTGTGGTTTTAATTTGTATGTCTCTGGTGATTAGAGACACTGAGCAACTTTTCATATGTCTGTTGGCCACCTGTGTGTCCTCTTTGGCATCAGCCCCAGTTACGAAGTAGGAGGCTAGAATTCTCTCTCTCTTTTCTTTAAGATTTTATTTTATTTTTAGAGAGAGGGAAAGGGAGGGAGAAGGAGAAGGAGAGAAACATTGCTGTGCAAGAAAAACATCAATTTATTTCCTCTTGCACGCCTCCAGCTGGGAACCTGGCCTACAACCCAGGCATGTGGGAACTGACTGGGAACTGAACTGGTGACCTTTAGATTCACAGGCTGGCACTTAATCCACTGAACCACACCAGGCAGGGCTAGAATTAATTCAAGGAGCTTAAAAGTTGTATTTTTAAAATAAGTACCCAGCATAAGAACATGCCTACCTACAAGAGTGGTATAACCACATTGATGTTTACTAAAAGCTTATAACAAATGTTAATATCAAACATGATAGTAAATAGTTCAAATTTAAACTCAGTTATGATAAACCTCATATTTAAAATAGAGAAAAATATAATTGAAAATGAATTACTTTATAGTAACCCATAAGTCATAGAATAAGTAACAGTTCATTTAAAATGAACCATATCATATTTAATGAATGAGTATAGCAACAGGTGCTTAGTAATGAAGTACAAAAATTAAGACTAGCATCTTCAGAATTCTTTCTATGGACTATCAAATCCATAAGTAAAAAATTGGAGTTCTGTCTTAATGATTTGAAAGCATTAATTTATATCCTGACATAACAATCTTTTACCTAAATATCGAACTCATTTGTTAAAGATCTTGTTTCTTTTGCTTTATAAAGACCATGTATGTTTTGTTTTATTGAGTTCTTTGGTTATAAATTAGATCAAAGATACCAGTTAATTTAGAATTAGATGTAGCAGTATTATTTGATGAACAACATAAAGTTTGAATTTCTATTAGAAAGATTTCCTTTTCTTCTGTCAATTTGGTGTAAAATTAAGTTGTGTTTGCTCTCTATCTGTTATTTACTGATTATAGAACAAGAATTAGATTTTGAATCCAGTGAGTGGTCACTTGTTTGCACCTAGTATATTGCAGTGCAGTCTGGTCTTTCTGAGCAAATAGAACACAAAAATATCTCAGATTTGTTGCATTTTCCTTGTTCTGCCTAAAATGGAGACAGCTATAAGAATGAAGTTAAAGAAACATTCTTTGGTTGGCCAAATATATTTTTGAATTTTTTATTATACTCATCTCCAAAGTTATCATTTTAATATGTCATGTTATAAATAATTTTTTAAAAATTTCTGGCCCTTGTGTCATTCTCTTCTGGGAGCTGTATCGCATGCTCAATAACAGCACATTTTCCCGTGCATTTTTACTTCTACTAGCCTATGTAGTACTGTATTTCCTATCAAAACTATTTTCTACTGTGTATCTTTTGTCCATAGTATAAGGACAAATATTAGAAGAGTCCTGTGAAGACATGGCCATAATCAGCATATGTTACCTTCATTTCCTTGTCAACATTTTATTTGTTCAGAAAATTATCAGAGTCTGTGTTTTTTTGGTGTTTACTCTGAAGTGCTGGCTGAGCCGGAAATTTGCTGTTTGACCCCAGGGGTTCACTTTTTCCCCTCTCGCTACTTATGAGAGCTTATTTAAAATTCTAAGTTCTCCTCTGGCAGCCACAGTTAGAGCCCCTTTGGCAAACTAAAAAGACTAAGAAAAAACCTGCAAAGGCTCAGTACAGCTTCCAGTGACCTACATTTGTAGCCAGTTTTTTAAAATGGCATGCGCCTTATTTTTCAACAAGGCAATGAAAAGTAAGATAAAAATAGGGAAATAACCTCAACTCTGTCGCTGGCTAATGAGAACTATTTCTGATATAACATTAAAATAAACACACATTTGGAATTGGTATTTGTACATCGACCAACAAAAGAAAGGAATTTTGCATGCAGAACAGTAGCCTAAGTCATATAGCAAAAGTGCCATACTCTGTAAGATTTATATGCAATAAGTGAAATGTATTCAGAATCTCTCATCTTAGATTTTAAATTTCTGTGTTGCTACTTAAGAAGTGTCTGGACCTTGCACAAGTCACTAAACCTTTCCCTATTAAGATAGGGATAAATACCCTTGCTATCTTAATCCAGAATTCCAAATTTAAAAATTAAATCTCTGGGGGTTTTGCTTTCTGTATCCTGAAGCATACTTATTCCACACCTCACATTTACTTATAAAAATTTTATTTTGAGCTCATAAAACAAGAGAATTGTGCATACTTGATGGTTATTGTTATCCTCAAAAGACACGTTAAAATTTTGGAACTATTACGTAGTGCTTTATCACTCTCTGAAAATAAGCCACAGCAAGACCAGAATTGAGAATTTTAGAAATAGAGTTTGTTTGTTTCTTCTGAATACTTTTACAAAAAAAGTATTGTGAAGTATTCAGTCCTTCTTGGAGGCACACAGGACTTGAAATTCTGAAAACCAGGCTGTTGAATGTAAAAGTCAATACTTTTTACTTTTCATCAGCTCTCCAAATTAACGTCCTATCTCGTTAAGTGAAAGGGTAAGCCACCGGGAAAAGGGAAAGGCAGTGCCACCCCCAAGGGTCATAGATTAAGCGGGCAGTTCGTGAAAGTGTCGTAGGTACAAAGGATAGTGTTGCCGTGTGCCCCAGAGTAGACGGGCTATCTATCCAGCTGGTGTTGGGGGGATTCTCTCAGTGGCCAGTCTTTCTCCCCTGAAATTTTAAGTTACATTCAGCAAAACACCAATAAACAGTTACAGAAAGTAGCCATAGTTCACCACATCCATGTTTTTATATTCCAGAATAGTAATGAAATCAGAGGCATTTGAAATGTGCTTATTGTTTTTGTAAAATACACTTACCACTGTTCTGTGTATCTCTAAAAATCTGTGCCAGATTTCAGAAGCAAGGTAGATAGTATTAAATTGAAGATGAATTAAAGTAGAAAGTAGAGCTGAGACTATGAAGTGAAACTCCTTACCTTTATATTCTTAAAACAGATTATAACAAACAGGTTGCTGTAGAATTAAAGAAAGTCTATTTTATGCCTTTACCCAGTACTCAGCGGAAAGAGAATCAGTTTTGTTCTATTAACATCAAATGTACTACAGAATATAATTTTCATATTTAATAAAAGTAAAGTGATTTGCAGTTTCATTTTTGTACCCCACATATCCTGAGGATTTTTGTTTGTGACATTTCCATAAGCTGGATTTATTCTAGGAAAATAAAAGAATAGGACATCAAACAAAACCAGAAGCTTGCATGTTCTGGAGCTAGGAACTGAACTGATCTGGACCACTTAATGAAGATAAATGCCTAATTCTGTTCCTCATTCAGATTTCTTTGACAGTAGATATCCCTGAAACTTTAGAATATATCTTTTCCAACAATGTAAAAATTATGAGACCTCAATTGAAAAAATAATTATAAGATTATTGTCATTATTCTAAGTTTTAATTACATTTAGAAATATTTTAGTTATATCAGGTTTTTATAAATTAATATAATTTACAAACTATAATCAACAGGGACAGTTAGAGAATTTTGTAGGAATCCTATGCCAGCATAACTCAAATAATTATTACATAACCTGCTTACTTAATATAGATTTTTATATGTCATGTTTTCTTAAAAACAGGTTAGTCTACACCCTTATACAGTAAACATTTACTAAAAAGGATTATCATACGTGATCACACTAACTAAACCTGCTAATACCAGTGATTAAGTGGAGAATCCAGTCTGCAATTTAAAACATTTCACAAAATATATTTAATCAAGACATTTTGTGTCACAAGGACCACATCATTTATCCTTCATTTGTTTTCTATAACCAGAGCTATAGATATAGACAAAGATAAATACATATATGTATGTGTATGTACACACATATACATATATGTACAATATATATATATAATACATATATACATACTGTTTTTAACAGTGGTGATTACCTAGTTAGTAGATGTCTTCATTTTAATTTATATTACCTCTTTGAGTATGAATTTTATTGTCAGAGCCAGATTAGACATCAGCAGCATTTAACAGAATGACTTGACTTTGTAAAGGAACCCAGAAAGGAAATCTCCGGTTTTTATGGCTAGAACTATGATACCAATAGTGAATCGTTTTATCTCTGTAAGGGAGCATGTGGAATTTCTTATTTTAAGCTTTCTTTCTAAGAAATTTGTTTTGAAGTAAAAAGAATGTTTTGAAGGAATATATAATACAACTTTTATATTTTGACACCTAAAACAGATAAAGTCTATATCTGAGTTGATACATTGAGGAAAGTTGATAAAATTAATATGAACCTCATAGACACTTGTTCTTAACAGCTTGACAGTTTTGAATTTTTTAGCTCTCTGAGAAAGAAACTGTGGACGCTAATAATGTCACAATGCCAAGACACCCACTGCATCTCCCTTTAACTCCTTTCAAGTCGGTGCCATCCATAAGCAGTCTGGAAAGCAAGTGGCTGCTTCGGCCAAGACTTGGAGAGCTCCTTACGAGGTTAGCGGGCGTATTGCTAGGACCTAAATAAGGAATTTAAATTCGCATGTACCTCATTTTCCCCATCTCACTACCCACTGCAGTGGGACTTGGAGATTAATTACACTTCTAACTTGCTTTGAGATCCTTCTGTGACTGGTGCCCTTAAAAATATGATGGCTTAGAATGTAGTATTTTAACATAATTAGATTATGATTTGCATTTAATTGAAGACTTTTTTACTTACAGTTTTTTTTTACTTAGTGCAACCCTTTAGCCTTATTTCTGAATTCTTTTAGTACAGATGACCATTTCCTGTCCTTATCTTCCCTCTTCTTTCTAAGTCAAGAAGACTGAGAGATTTTCCACTCTTCTCGACACATTTTTTTTAGAGACCATGACAAACTTTTTTTTAAAGATTTTATTTATTTATCTTTAGAGGGGAAGGAAAAGAGAGAAGGAGAGAAACATCAGTGTATGGTTGCCTCTCGTGAGTCCCCTGCTGGGAACTGGCCTGCAACGCAGGCTTGTGCCCTGACTGGGAATTGAACCGTGATCATGTGGTTCTCAGGCCTGCGCTCAATCCACTGAGCAACACCAGCCAGGGCGACACATTTCTGATTCAGGTGTTAAAGGGAAATGTGAAAGGTTCAAGGGTTTCGTTTTTTATTTTCAGACACATGTAATTGGTATAGCTCCAGAAGTAAAAGCATTATTTTTGTCAGTGGCTTGACTTGAAAGTTTAGTTAAAATAATATTTTAATAGTGATTTCAGCCTTTCTTCTAATACCAGTAATTTTGCCAACTTTATGTTCCAGAAAAAAATATCTGAAATTACACTAAGATGTTACCTACTATGTACTGAATTTAGTTTGAAATGCAGATGGAAATAAGTTAATTCACAGATTACTAATCTTAAAATCTATGAGTTTTATAAACATTTTTATGTAACATCACCTACACCCCCAGATTTATCATACACTCTGTGCCATCTACATTTCTGAATGCTTTTAACAAAAGGAGTCACCTATCTCCCCATATACCACCATTTATTTTTAAAATTGTTTAAAATTTATTGATTTGAGAGAGAGAGGATGAGAGAGAAAGAGAAACATTGATTTGTCATTCTACTTATTTGTGCATTCATTGGTGGTTTCTTCCATATGCCCTGACCAGGGATCAAACCCTGCAACCTTGGAGTATCAGGGCAAAGCTCTAACCAACTGAGCTGCCCAGCCAGGGCTCCTCCCACTACTTTTAAATATTGAACCAAAGATAGTGTGGAGGGCATACTTCTTTTTTTAGGTTTTATTTATTTATTTTTTGGCTGGGGGAGGAAGAGAGGAGAGGTAGAGAAACATCCATGTGCAGTTGCCTCTCACACACCCCCCACTGGGGGCCTGGCTCTCAACCCAGGCATGTGCCCTAGACCCGGGAATCCACCAGCGACCCTTTGAATCATAGGCCAGTGCTCAAACCACTGAGCCACACCAGCCAGGGCTGAAGGGCATACTTTTAATATACAGATACTCAGGCTGAATATTTGGCATACTTTGTATTCACATTAAGATAATCAGGATCTCTGGATTTATTTCTCTTTCAGAGTATAAATGTCCCCCCACAAAAAAAACCCCTCAAAATCAACACAGTAATATACTTACTGATACATGAATAATGCTTAAGTAGTATTAATTATACAGTTACCAAAACCTGGAAGGATCAAAAGATTTTATTTTTAAGAAGGATTTCTCATGCTGCATGGATTATGCTGCTACATAATAGCTCAGTAGTACTTCTGCTGAATTGTAAAATAGCTTAGAGAGGAGTATGATGCCCACAGTTGTAATGCATAGGTAATTAAGAGGGTGGGAGGTTAAGCTTCATTAACTGCTGAGGGATTGTATCTTGGGTTTTATTATGCCCTGGAGAACATAAAAAGTGAGAAGGGTCAAACTGTTGGAATCAGATTTTGCTTGTGCATCTGCCAAAACAAAGACCACAAAATAATATAGCAGTAAGCACAGAATGGCTTGAATTGAAAAGGGAAAAATATATATATACAGTATCTTATAGATGAGGATAAATGTTTCTTATGAAAAGATAAATATTCTTAAGTACTGGGGTATATTTTGGTATTGGAAGTTTGTAATGATTTACTTTCATATGCTTTTTTAAGTAGAATAAACAGTTCTTTTTGTCTGAAAGTAGCACCACTTTCTTTATTCATGTTATATTTTTAACCTGATTTACTTGATTAAAATAAGTAGAGAAATGTTATACTTTCTAGCCTATCTTTTGTATAGAATTTATGAAGCCTGATTTTTATTTTTATTTATTTCTGATCCTTATTACCCAATATATGGGAACTGTAAGGGCAACATTCCAAAGGGGGAAAAATCTAATATTCTTTCAGAAAACCAGAATATGACAACACAGTGTGTTCTATTACAACAAATATTGCATTAAATAACTGAGGCATCAGCTAACTTGCTTTAAAGGGCTAGACAGTAAATATTTTTGTGTTTGCAGGCTCTATGGTCTCTGTTACAACTACTCAGTTCTGCTATTGCATCACTAAAGCAGCCATAGACACTTCCTACACGAATGGGCATGATTGTGTTCCAATAAAACTTTATTGGCAAAAACAGGTGTCTGGTTGGATTTGACCCATAGGCCATAGCTGACCCACGG
Organism: Sturnira hondurensis; assembly: GCF_014824575.4. Lineage (NCBI taxonomy): Eukaryota > Metazoa > Chordata > Mammalia > Chiroptera > Phyllostomidae > Sturnira > Sturnira hondurensis. The sequence goes on from NW_028075269.1 coordinate 9,046,190, forward strand.
AGTGCTCCAAAGCCACTAAGGTTTTCTTCTTTCTGTTTCCTATTGAGTTGGTTGGCACCAGTGTTGAAAATCTATTAAATGAATATATTGGTGTCTTTCTCAACTTTCTTTTGTGCTCCATTGAATCATATGTCTCTGTGTATTGTAGATGGACTTCTTTGTTCTACTTTAATAATGTCTTAGAATCAGGTATTTAAGTCCTCTAACTTTTTTCTTTTACAAATTTGTTTTGATTATTATGGGTTTTTACATTTTCATATAAGTTTTAGATTCAACTTGACAGTTTATGTGAGAATTTGCTAGAATTGTTTTTTTTTTCCCCAAATAGCTTTTTTCCCCTGTTTTTATTCTTGATCGTCTCTACTGCTCTCTTAAGATTCCTATGGTCTACTCTTGTCTTCTATCTGTATTGTTATGAACTCATTTCCTTTGTTCTAGTTACAGTTATTTCAATGGAATTTTTGTTTGTAATGAATTAGGTTGTAATCCTTCATAAGATAAATTACACTTTTTATTTCAATCAAGTAAATACCTATTGAATATCCAAATGTACAAGTTACTATTTTAAGCTAAGACAACAACAGTAATAAAGATGTGAAGGTAGAAATACCATTGCATCTTGAATAAGCACGTACTGTCCACTTTGTAAGGCAATAGTATGGAATAAAGTTCAAAGGGTAGTCAGATTTTTTGTGAGCTACTTAATGAGGTAACTGAGAATGCTATGGGTACATCCTGCCAGGAGCAGAAGAGGCCCTAACTAGTTTCACATGAGAGAAGATAATTGTAGAGAAAGAAAGTAAGGAGGAGGGAAAAGGAGAGAGAAAAGGAGAAAGAAGAGTGAAAGAGGACTATCTGATTTAGTAGACTTTGAGTTTGACAGGCAGTTGAACATTCAGGTAGACTATCCAAAAGGTGGTTAAAAATCTAGGCCCAGAATTTGGGAAATGATTGGAAATAGAGATTTGCTAGCCATCATTTCTTTCTCCAGCAAACATTTATTGAATGCCTACTATGTGCCAGAAACTATGTCCTATACTCTTTGTGTCCCTCCACCACCAAACTCACGCCTTGCATGCAAAATGCATCCATTTCATCTTACTGGCCCCCAAAGTCTTAATTTACTCCATCATCAGCTCTAAAATCTGAAGTCTCATCTAAATATAACCTAAATCAGGTGTGGATGAAGTTTGAGGTATGATCTGACCTGAGGCAAAATTTCTTTCCAGCAGTGAACCTGTGAAATCAGACAAGTTATGTGCTTCCAAATACGTGGTGGGACAGGCATGGGATAGACATTCTCATTCTAAATGGGAAAAAGCAGAAGGAAGGGGTGATGGATTCCAAGCAAGTCCAAACTTTAGCAAAGCAAATTGCATTAGGTCTTATGGTTCATGAATAAACTCCTTCATTCAATGTTCTGCCTTCTAGGCCCACTGAGGTGGCAACGTCACCCCCACATGGCGAGGCAGGGCACCTCCCACATGACTATCCTGAGTTGCATTTCCAACCTTTGAAAATGAGGCAGAGGCAGCCTGGCCTCCCAGGCCTGTGTACTTTGGACCTGTCCTGGGAGTGGCAGCTCTGATGGTCTCAGCATATCTGAGCTCGTGATTCCCTTTTCTTGTCAAATAGCTTATGTTTGAAGCCACGTAGTTCAATGGCAAATCCTGTAAAACCCAAGAAGTTCAGCAGCTTAATTCCATCCTACCTTATCTGTTCCCTTTAGTTCAAACTGGCAGCTTCCTACGAGTATAATTCCTTCTTTATTCCTGGATTCTGCCGATATGGCTGATGAAGCCATAATTTCTTTACCAAATCTCTTTACCAAATGGTCATTCAGCCATACCCTAGTGTTCTCTTCAAAACAAGTTGTTTTCTTTCTTTTTTTTTTTAAATTTTTTGAATGTGAATGGGCTGAGATTTTTCCAATTCAAATTCTGGTTCCTTCTTTAATTCATTTCTCTCTTTTTGCAGTTTACTGTATGCAGTTATGAGCAACCAAGCCACTCCTTCAAAAATTTGCTTAGAAATCTCCTCAGCTAAAAATCCATTTTCATCACTCCCAAGTAGTACCATCCACAAAACACTAGAACACAGGCAAGCCAAATTCTTTGCCGCTTCATGACAAGGATTGCCTTTCCTCCATTCCTTAACAATATGTTCCCCATTTCCATCTGAGACATCACCAGAATTGCCCTTAAGTTCTGTATTTCTAGCTTGCATCTCAAAACTCTTCCATCCTCTAGAATTATCCAATTCCAAAGCCAATTTCATATTTCAAGTATTTGTTAGCAGTACCCTACCCACTCACACTCTTTTTGGTACCAAAGTGTCAGCTTGTGCTGCATAACAAAATACCACTGACCAGGTGGAGGGAAGTTTAAGGGAGTTAAACAGGAAAAAATACAATAAAATTAAAAAGAAAAAAATGAATTTATTTTCTCACATTTCTGGAGGCTAGGAAGTCCAAGACTGTGGTGCCAGCCAATTCACTTCCTGGCGAGGACTCTCTCTGGCTTGTAGGTGACATAATGTGGTTAAGCATCATGTCCCTAAAATCTCCATCCCCCTAGTCCAAATGGACTGCCTGTTCTGGAGGTAGCCTACACAGGTGTTACTGGGGCCTTCCCTTCACAGGCTGCCCTGACCAAGCTCCTGGTAAAACACACCTCTAATAACTTGAGTGTGAATGCAGATACAGGTCAGTGTGAGATCGCAGAGATTTTTCAACTTTCAGTGTCTGAAAATGTCTTAGTTCTGCCCTCAAATTTAACAGTCATTTGGTTAAATACAGAATACTAATCTGGAAGTCACTTTTTCTCTGAAAAGTCCCAGTGTTGCTCTTACAAAGTTTGATGGCATTCACACTCCCCAATAAGTTCTACCCAAGCCCCAGAAGCTCTTCAGATACAGTACTTTCTGGGTTCTCCCTTATTCTGTAATGTCAGAATCACATGCTTTGGTGTGTGTCTATTTTCATTTCCAGTTTCAGTACTCAGTAGGATTGTGAATCTAAAGTCTCCTATTCTTCATTTCTGGAAATTTCTCTTAGATAATTTCTTTGCTGTTTTCCTCTGTTATCTCTGTTTCTCTGTCTAGAAATCCTTTTATGGTGCTAACCTTCCGGACTAATTCTCTGTCTTCTTTTCTCCATCATTCTCTGTCTTTTTAAGGGGCAGTACAGCACCATAGTGAAGAACCTGGATAGAGCAAGACAGACCTTCGTCAAGTTAATTAATCTTTGTACTACATGTCTTCATCTATGACATGGGTTTAATAATAGTGCTTACTTCCTAAGATTGTTTTAAGTATTAGTTTTTTAAATCATATATAGAGCTTAGAATGGTGCCTGGCAGTTGGAAAGCACTTCGAAGCAGTTAGCTACTGTGATTTTTTTCATTATACCAACTTGATCTTCTAGTGCTTCTGGTCAAAATTTTTTTTAAGTCTGCTCTTACACTTTAATTACCAGAAACTCACATTTTTCCAATTGTTTCCTCTTATTGAAATATTTTATTTTTTATTCATGATATCATAATATAGAGAATGCTTTTTATTTTTTAAGCTTTTAGCTGTTTTTGGTGTTGTTATTGTTCCCTGCTTGTTTATCTTGGTCTTTGAATTCCATATTGGGTGCTTTTCTCAAGTATCTGGTCATTCTTGGCTGCCCTTGGATGCTAACGAGTGAGGAACTAGAAAGCCATTTGAAGTGTTGTGTATTTGAACATAAAACTTGTGCTCTGGTAGACTCAGTGCACACTTAGCTAGAAGTGTCTCTCTGAAGGTCTTCTCTCTTAACTTTGTCAACTTCCCCAGGGAGGAATCCTCTAATCTCCCAGTCTCCTGCCTGTTCCGCTTAAGGATGGCTTCTGGCCTCTGGGAGCCTAGCAGTGAGAGCAACTGCGTCTGTGTGCTTGAGGCAAAGGAAGTTGTCTTGCCTCTCTGTCTGAAGATGTCAGTGAGTTACCCTGTTTTCAGCATGATGTCTCACCCTGCCCTCTGCAGTGCTCCTGCTTCCAGAGTTTGTCTGATTTGAACTCTTCATTTCTCTTGCACAGCAGGGAAGGAGTAGTATCCTGGCTCTGAGGATTCATGGGGTTGGGGGGGGGGGGCAGTGGTTCTTACTGTTCCTTCTAAACATTTTCAACCGTATTTTTTCTGTTTCACAGAGGAGTATTACTCCCTCCTTCCTGCAATGTGTCAGATGTTGAGACTTTTTAAAGCCAAGTGTTAGAACCTGGGTTATTATATTTTTCTGTACTATTTTTTGGTATTTATGTACCTCAGAAAAAATAATTTGAGATGAAAGAGTATGTTATAAAAAATGTTTTCTGTATTATCCTTGGGCAGCAGACAACTAAAGGTTCAACAGTGGGAAGTGATAAAGTGAATATTAGTTAAGCTATATAATATAACATGCAGCCATTAAAAATTGTATGTTGAAAAATAATCAAATGTGAGCCCTGGCTGGTGTAGCTCAGTGGATTGAGCGCGGGCCTGCGAACCAGAGGATTGAGGTTCGATTCCCAGTCAGGGCACATGCCTGGGTTGCAGGCGGGTTCCCTGCAGGCCAACTCCCAGCAGGGGACACACAAAAGGCAACCATACATTGATGTTTCTCACCCTCTCTCCTTCCCCTCTAGAGATAAATAAATAAATAAATAAAATCTAAAAAAAAAAAAGAAAAGAAAAATAATCAAATGTGGAAATGTTCACAATATCATAATTTTAGAATATAGATAATTTATGTTATAATATGCAAATAGGTGAAATACATTTTATAAAAAAATATGAAAGACTGGAGGGAAGTACTCAAATATGGTCAAAGTTATTATTTCTGTGTGGTAGGTTAATTGCTCATTGTTTTCTCTTTTGGGTATTTCTGTATCTTATAATTTTTTATACTGAACACTGACCACTTTTTAGGTCAATAGCTATTCAATATATATTGATTTTTTATAAGGATAGTTGGGTACTGTTTTTATAAGTTAAAAAGTTATAGTGAAAAAATATTGTGTTGGGTTTTGACATGTATATAAGTCTTACAGATAACCACTAGAAAATTGTTTTTAAAGATATTTATTTCTTGTTTACCTTTTTTCATAAAAGATTTGAATCAGCTTGTAAGAAATCATATTATAAAAGGTATGTATTAAACAGTTGAAGGAATCAATGAAAATTAATAGACTTAAAGATGAGATACACAGAAAACAGTGCCTAGCAAAAAAGGCGATCCATGATCTGTTGCGTGAAGAATTGTGTATGAGTTGTGGGGAGAGGGGGACAGACAGGGAGGCGTATATTGTTTTTAGGTATTGAGAAATAAAATAATCTCCTGATTTTAACTTTAAACAGTTAAGTTGTGATGCTTCTTCAAAACCCCAGTTGGTAGAAGTAAAAAGAGTATCTTGATGATTATAAAACCTCAGAATAAACTATTTAAATTGCAAGATGAATAATGACATAAATTTTAAAAATGTTCCTAGACCAACACTTGATGGATAGCATTTTCTGTAATGTTGAAAATGTTCACCACCTGCATTGCCCTAGAGAATAGCCATTAGCCACATGTGGAGCACTTTAAATGTGGCTACTGCATGGGACACTTAAATTTCAGTAGTCACGTGTAGCATAATTCTAAACCAGTGATTGTGTAAATAATGCTGATGTGTTTTTATTACTGAAATTAACAAAGCTAATTCAGATCATGAATGTTTTACTTGATATCTAATATCTTTTGGGGTAAAAAAAAACTGTAGACAGCTACACGTGAAAATAGATAGAATTGGCAACCTGGATATAAGTTCATTGAATTTTACTTTTTATAATATCTTACTTGTTTTTCATTTGTTCTTTTATAGCACAGCTATGGGTATTTATTTCTCTATTATCCCTCTCTATCTAAATTTTTCCTAAATATTACCAAGAATTACTGTATATGGAGATTTAGGGTTAAGATATGAGAGTACTAAATATGGATTATATGCTTTCCTACATTATCAAACAAAAAAATAATTTAAAATACTCCAAAAAATCAAGTGTTCTGAACAGAACAAGAAAAATCAGGGTCCAACCTAATGCCATAAATTTCTAAAGTCCATGGACAAACAGGTCTTCATTTCGTTCAGTTCCTAACTTTACTCTCATACCTAGAAAAAACAATGAATTAGCATAATCTTAAGAAATAAATAAGACTGATAGTCTCAAACTAAAGCAAATATTTCCAAAAACAACACTGAATTGGGTGTATAATTTAAACCCTAATGGTAAGCCACATCCCAAATGGGAATAAGATACTCACTGAACACAGAAAATTGGCATTTAAAGAAATCTCATAAGAAGATTAAGAGCCTCGTTATTCTGAAAAAGAAAAGACGGCATCTAACTTTGCCTAAGTCTCATAACATGAATGTACAGGAAAATGGGTAGAAATAAAAATACTCACCTCTCAAACTGTAGCTAGAGGAAAAACTCCATCTGGAAGAAAACTTAATCCAAAAACAGAAGGCAATTCCTCCATAAGAAATTTATGGAAATGTTTAATGAATTAGAACATGAGCTCAATAAAATAATATTGAAAATAGATAACATGGGAAGTAGATAAAAAGGATAATTGTAGACTTAAAAATAAAAGTTGACTTAAATATTATTACCCAATATAGTAGCAACAAGGAACAGGCTTGTGATAGTCACAGTTAGAGAAAAGAGATTAAAACAAGTGATAATATAACTGCAATGTGGAAAAATTTGTATTTAAATTGAGTAGTTAGGAACTACGGTATTGGACAGCACAAGTATAGAACATTTCCAACATCACAGAAAATTCTCTTGGTCAGTGCTGGTCTAGAAGATGGGAAAACGTACTTATTCATCTAACATTGTGATTGTTTACTGTGTGATGTTTTGTAAATGTGCCTTTACAAAGGTATCTTCTATTTCATTGTGGAATGGAAAAATAATGTTAAACCTGAGACATGAAAATATTTTACTTCAAATTAAGAATCTTCCATTAAGGGGGCATCTAGTTTACAGGGGGGAGAGAATACAATACACACATAAATTTAGTCCTTTAAGCTACTGAACTGCAAAGATGAAGGAGAAATCGTTCAAGTGTTCAGGCAGGAAAAGCGGACCTACAAGGGTAGAATCCTTCAGACTTCCCCACAGCACCATTTTTTTGTCCAAAGACAGTACAGAAATATCTACCAACTTCTAAGCAAATTAAAATATTATGACCAAAATATTAGTCAAGTAAAAATATATCTCATTTATTTCCACAAGGAGAGCTTCATGGACTACCCTCTTTAAAGTAACACTGCCTTCCATTACTCTGTGTTCCTTTCCTGTTTTCCCTTCAAGTTCATATTACTGTTCTTCTGGGATGTAACTCCATGAAAGCAAGGACTTCATTTTGCTCACTGCTCTATGCCTAGTACCTTCCTAATGCTGTTAAATAAGTGCAGCTATCAATGAAGAGAACTCAAGAACAGTGGGACAGCAGTGAAAGGACCATTGAGGAGCTCATTCAGCGAAAGCCTTGGGTGCAGACTAGAATGTGAATGGTGTAAACCTTGACAACATAGAAATAATAGGGAAACTACTAAACTTGGGGCAGGGGAGGTGTGAGAAGGCATTTTAAGTGTCAATTTCCTCATTTTTTTTATAGGCGGAAAGGAGAGAGGTCCTGATTTTGTTGAAAACTGAAACGTGTGAAAAGGAGCATGGTGACTCCAACATCTTAATGGGCTTTGTAATCCCATTTCTCAATTTAGGGGAGAATATGTTAAGAAATAATATTTATTGAAATAAACGATCAGTTCAACCATTCTTTCCATTTTACTTTGTTGTTTTCTTTTAGAAATTAAAGTACAAAAATTTTTACTAACTTTAAAAAAGATTTTATTTATTTATTTTTAGAAAGAGAGGGAAAGAAACTTCGGCATATGAGAAATACATCGATTAGTTGTCTCTCACGCACCCCCACTGGGGACCTGGCCCACAACCCAGGCACCTGCCCTGACAGGGAATCAAACTGGTGACCCTTTGGTTCACAAACCGATACTCAATCCCCTAAGCCACACCAGCCGGAGCTAAAGTTCAAAATTACTAATAGCATTTTGTCATACACTGCTTTTATAGAAAGGTTTTGTGTAATACATCTATCTATGTCTATCTATCTATATATCTATTCTTAGGACTCTAAGATGCATGGGACCTGAAGACATACCTAGGTTTTAAAGGAAAATAGTAAAAAATTTTTGAAACAAAAAATATGCTAAAATGTTTAATAATATAAATAACATAGGCCACCACCCCTCCCCTGACAGTGAGCCAGGTAAGCTACATTTGGACTATAAGACATACCCCCATTTTCCTCCCAAATTTGGGGAGGGTGCATCTTATAGTCCAAAAAATATGGTATGTGTACAAGATCTGTCCAGAAAAAGTGCAGCCATTGTTAATATAACGAGAATGGTTTGTGCGACATTCGTGTAACCTGGCAGCCAAGGAGAATGGACTGGAATGTGCATGTATGAACAATGATGACTTCACTGTACTAGTCAGTGGGGGTGATAGACACCATTGAGTGAACGTGTATGCTGTGTGGCCATCACATCCAATATGACTAAGCGAGTAGAGCCATGAGTCTGCGTCAAATTTTGCATTAAGCTTGAACATTACTCTGCGGACACTATTCAGATGATTCAGAAGGCTACAGCTATGGGCAGCTGGTGATTGACAGCTTTATCACAACACATCTGCTCATGCCTCACGTCTCGTTCAGAGGTTTTTGGCCAAACATCAATTCACCCAGGTGACTCAGCCCCTGATAGCCCAGATTTGGTGCCCTGTGACTTCTGGCTTTTCCCAAAACTAAAGTCACCTTTGAAAGAAAAGAGATTTCAGATAGTTCATGAGGTTCAGGAAAATACAATGGGGCAATTGATGGTGATTGGGAGAACTATGTGAGGTCCCAAGGTACCTACTTTGAAGGGGACCAAGTCATCATTATCCTATGTACATCATTATCCTATATGTACAGTGTTTCTGGTATCTTGTATCTTCTTCAATAAATGTCTCCATTTTTCATATCATGTGGCTGGATACCGTCTGGACAGACTTCGTGTGCCTTGAATGTTGTTTACTTAATGTTAATGATTATTATGAGAGAGCGTGGCCTTTTTTATTTTTTTAATGCTATACCTTTGTCAGAACTACATTATTATTGAGTGTCCCTGAGATTGAGAAGCCATGTTAACCCAAATATTTGTACTATCATCTGGTATTGACAGTCCAAATGTGTGGTCCTGAGTAATGGTTAAGACAGTTATTTTACTGAATTCTTATAATCAAACATTTATTGAGTGCTTAATATGCAGCATGCACCATTCTCTATATTTTATATCTTTATTTATTCCTTACAACAATCCAGTGAAGTAAATACATTGTTCTTCACTGCTCAAGTGATAAATGGAAACATAGACAAGTCCAGTAGGTGTTTAACATAACCACAGATAAAGCTGGTATATAAAGTCAAGATTTGGTCCTAAACAGTCTTGTTCTTAAATTCAAACTCATAACCACTATGCTGCATTGTACTATACACCTCACAAATATTGACTTCCATTGGAAAAAAGAAGTTACTTTATATTTTGTAAGATATATATGCTATAGTTAGGAATGATGGATTCATAGCTTAAATGATAGAACTAGTTCTAATACTGGCACAAATTAAAGTTCGAATCTATTTGGAGGTCTTTCAGGAGGTGACTAAAATATATGATGCTTAGTATATTTTCTAGCTGATTAGTTGACTTGATTCTAAGTATAAATAAATTTGATCCTGAAAAGCGAAGGTTGAAATTTAGACTATTAATGATATAGTACAAGATTATGTTATTAAGCTAGTGCCCCACATTTTCTTTATGATTCTGGCAAATAGAAGATGCGATTATTCCATGAGCTTTCCTTCTCCAGGAAACACACACCTTTTTCTTTGCATTATTTCTATAGTACATTTTCACTAAAAGTAAAAAAGTCTTCTATATGTTTTTTGTAGTCACTTAGTAGGTTAGCTTCCCACCAAAAAAGGTAAAGTCAGAATTCATCATTTCTTCATTTAATCAGAGATTTTAAATTTTGCTTTTTATTGTTTAGAGAAGAGGCAGAAGCTTGCAGGTACGAAACTGATGTTTGCTCTGGGCAAAATAAGTGTCTTTATTCTTAGCTATTTCTTCATCTGTTTTTCAGTGAATGAGTTTTTTAATTCAGTTTAGAATTATAAACCGATTGCGCACACCCTTTTTTTTTTACCTTGTGGCAAACATAATAATAATTGCATGTAATATGTAAGTGCTGATTTGAGACTCTACTTTAAGTGTATACGTTTAAAATGTAAGCAAGCACAGCTTCTGGTTGCAATAGCAGTTGATTTTGGTTAGTATAAAAAATTGAATTTTTAATTTAAATTCTATTTACTCCTTTTCTCTTGTTTTAGATTTCTTTTTGTTATAACTGCACTTAAACCAATTTTAAGGCAACAATTTCTACTCCATTGAAATATTTTAGTATTGCTAATATTATTTAAGAAAATTATAGTTTTTACCACACATGCTCAGTAATGTATCATTCTGTTTTCGTAGGAACTTCCTGCACCGTTACTTGATGATAGCTGTAAAAAAGAATTTGATGAAGATGTGGGTGATCATAAAGCACCAGACTCTAACATTAAGATGAAAATAGCTTGGCGTTATCAGCTATTACCCAAGATGGAGGCAAGTCAACATACAAGCTATTTCTAAAATTTTCAAATGCATTTGTTTTCATTTTATGGAATCTCTTGTTGTGTATCTGTTATCTTTTAAGTGGCAATACAATGTGTATTTGTTTATTTAAATAACTAGATATCTATAGCATATTTATTCAAGATGACGTATTTCTTAAAAATAAAATTATGGCAAATTGGGGTTATTTTAAGACCAAAATAGATTATTTCATTTTTCCCATTGTTGCCATATAGAATACTTTATTCTAAGGTTGCAAACCAGAATAAGTGAACTAACAAAGCCATATTTTTTCTTTTTATTTTTTATTGAATTTATTGAGATTACATTTGTTAATAAAATTATACAGGTTTCGAGTGTATACATGATACAGTATCTGATGTGGGGACTCTGGCCCACGGGGTCTATGTGTTGTGGCTGTGATGAACAAATTTACACGGACTACAGAGTCCTGTGGAGAAAAAGGGACAGCATGGCTGCTCTCTGAGTGAGAGAGAGGGCCCTGACCCCTGCCTGGACAGGCTTCTATCGCTTTTCTGGGTACATTGCATCAAGGATGGTCCTCATTTACTATGCACAGGTTCTCTGTAGGTGATTACCTTTTACAAATAACAAAGGAGAGGATGTTGCTAAATACATCAAAGAAGAAGGATATTTGCAAATGCAAAGGGAAAAGTGGTTGAACTAGTTACACTCCATACTTGGGAGGTTTAGCACAGATTTTAGGAAGTTACTTTAGAGATATGCAGTAAGCATTTGCTGCTTCAATTCAGGGTGAGGGAGTTTTAGGAGAAGGAAACCTCATAGCAGCCTAGGTACAATGCAGGCCTGATTCCCCATGGGAAAACCAATCCATGGGTTTGGCTTCCTGTGTGCCCACCTCGCTCCCCATGGTTTTCCAAATCAGGGGCTGAGCTACATTTGCCATATCACGCAGACAGGTTCCCTATAATTATCTGTATATTGTATTATGTGCTCACCACCACAAGTCAAGTTTCCTTCCATCACTATTTATCCCCCCATACCATCTATTACCTTCTGCCAGCCCCCTCCCCCTCTGGTAATACCATGAGTTATTTTGTTTGTTTTTGTTTAATCCCTTCTATTTACCCAGCCCCTAAACACCCTCCCTTTGACAGCTATCAGTTCATTCTCTGTATTTGTGAATCTGTTTTTATTTTGTTAGTTTATTTTGTTCATTAGGTTCCACATATAAGTAAAATTATATGGTACTTGTCTTTCTCTGACTGGCTTATTTCACTTAGCATAGTGCTCTTCAGGTTTGTTCATGGTGTCACAAAGGATAAGATTTCCTTTTTTAAATTTCTTTAATTTTTTTATGACCAAGTAGTATTCCATTGTGTAAATGTACCACCTATTTTTTAATCCACTGATCTGATGGGCGCTTGGGCTGCTTCCAAATTGTAGCTATTGTAGATAGTGCTGCAGTGATCATACACTGCAGTAATCCTAGGTGCATATATTCTTTCCAATTAACATTTCGGGTTTCTTCAGATATGTTCCCAGAAGTGTAATCACTGGGTTACAGGGCAGTTCCAGTTTTAATTCTTTGAGGAAACTCCACGCTGTTTTTCACAATGGCTGTACAAATCTGCATTCCCAGCAGTAGTGCATGAGAGTTCCTTTTTCTCCACATCCTCGCCAACACTTGTTGTTTGTTGATTTGTTGATGGTAGACATTCTTACAGATGTGAGGTGGTATCTCATTGTGGTTTCAATTTGCATTTCTCTGATGATGAGTGATGTTTAGCATCTTCTCCTATGTCTATTGTTCATCTGTAAGTCCTGTTTGGAGACGTATATATTCAGTTCCTTTGCCCTTTTTTTTAAATTGGATCATTTGACTTTTTTAGTGTTGAGTCTTTTTGAGTTCTTTGTACATTTTGGATATTAACCCCTTATCATGTGTTTTGTTGACAAATATGTTCTCCCATTCAGTGGATTGTCTTTTCATTTGGTGGATGGTTTCCTTTACTGTGCAAAACCTTTTTAGTTTGATATAATACCATTTGTATATTTTTTATTTTGCTTCTCTTGCCCAAGGATGTATAATGAGAAAAAAATATTGCTATGATAAATATCTGACATTTAACTGCCCGTGTTTTCTTCTAGGATTTTTGTGCTTTTGAGTCTTACGTTTAAGTTTTTTATCTATTTTGAGTTTATTCTTCTGGATATTGTAAGAAGGTGGTCTAGTTTCATTTTTATTTTGGAAAATCTGCTCAATTTTCCCAACACCATTTATTGAATAGACTGTCTTTGCTTTATATGCTTGCCTACTTTATCAAATATTAATTGACCATTGACCATAAAGGTGTACATTTATTTCTGGGCTCTCCATTCTGTTCCATTGATCTATATGACTGACTTATGCCAGTACCATACTGTTTTGATTACTATGGCTTTGTGGTGTAGTTTGATATCAATAGCATGATTCCTCCAACTTTTTTTTTCTTTCTGAACATTTCTGTGGCTGTTTGGGGACTTTTGTGGTTTCACATAAATTTTTGGAACATTGTTCTAGTTCATGAAATACTCTATTGCTGTCTTCATAGGAATTGCTTTGACTCTGTAGATTGTATTGGATACTATGGACATTTTAATGATAACTAACAGTCATTTGTATCAAGCATGATCACTTCTAAATATTCACTGTAAGCCATAGTTCTTTGGAATTACTGTTTTTATTTGTATACCTTTTCAACCATGATACTTCCAGACTCAGATATCTCATAACCAGGCCTATTCAGTACTAAGAGGAAAGTTAGTACTGAATCTATTATCTCCCTCATTTGTTTGTTTGCTTCATTAATTTTTAGAATACTATAATGTCCACCAGAGATTGTCATACTGGAAGAGAAAAAGAAAGAGAGAGAGAGAAGGAAGGAGGGAAGAATGGGGGACAGAGAGAGAGAGAGAGATTGATTCTAATCTGAACATAACACAATTCCCATAGTCCACCCTTCTCCAGTCTTCCACACTGAGATCAGTGTCAGCTTTCCCAAGGACAGGAGTATGTTCGTGACACTGCTAAACTGCACATGCCTACTTTGTTGTCCTGTTTCCACTGCCTCCTTCTGAATTCCTGGCAGATTGTCAGTCGTAGTACCCTCCTGCAAAGCTTAGATGCAACCTTAGAATTTTCTGTGGAGTGGGCAGGATGATCACACCAGTTGATGAGAGTTAGTGGTATATGAGATGGAACCTATTTGCCATTGTCAGCCTGTTACATGAAATGTAAATTTTTCAAGGCATATATAAGATATGTAGAAATTCAAGCCTACTGTTTTAGCTTCCTCTGCATATGTGCATCTGAAACATTATATTTACCCATCCTGTGAGAATCATTCCTTATGATTTGCTTAGATTTCTGCTGTTAAAGCATTTCATTTTTTTATTCATCAACTCATCCTTCTCCAAGTGCGTATGTTACTACCTCTGACAGCTTTCCATGTGTAATTGCTTAGTTTTTAAATTTTTGGTTCCATGGCACTTCGTACACTTTGAAGTACTTGTATACATTGTTTTATAGTTGTCAGTATAACCCTCTTCTCCCCCAGACAGAATTCTCTGTAAAGGCCAAGATCTTATTTCATTTTCTCTGTCTCTAGCACTGTATTAATACTTTTACCACATACTCAGTGAATGATAATCTGTTTACTCAGTGAGCAGATATTGATTAAGCATCAACTGTGTACCAAGTATAAAATACATTGTAATAGATACAGATTAAGCAACAGTAAATTGTTCTAATTTAGATAGATAGGAAAGCTATTTGAATAATACGATTTTAAGCTGTAATTTAAATGACCAGGAACAAACTACAAACTGGAGACAGGACATTTACAAATCATACAAAAAAATAAGAACTAAATTTCCTCACATATAAAGAACGTCTAAATTGAATAGGGAATACTAGTCTTAAATGCAATTTTTAAGTGGTCAAAAATATGAAAAAGAAATTCAGGTGGCTCTTAAATGTATGGAAACAGATGCCCAATTTCAGTTACAATTGAGAAATACAATTTAAAAATACACCGACTTGCCATTTTTCTCTTACCAGATTGTCAGTAATCTAAAATGTTTGGAAAGATGCTGACTGGCGGGGCAGGGATGGGCAGGGCTCACACACTCACACTGTGCTGGTGAAGTGCAGGTCAGTACAACTTCTGTGCAAGCTCACTTGGTAGGAACCTTCAGAATTACAAAAAAAAGCAATATATCTTTTGATTGGGGGGGGGAGTTTACCTGATGAATATGTTTACACAGTGTAAAATAAATTATATATGAGCTTTTTATGCAACATATTTTTAAATAGCAAATGACTGGAAAGGACTTAAATATCTGTCAGTAAGCAACTAGTTAAATAAATAACAGTGTTTCAATAGAATACCACACATTTATATTTTAAAAGAAGGAAACTGTGTAATCAGTGGTTTTCATAGGTGTAGCCTAGCTTGGCAGTGACTGAGAACTTGGTACAAGAGGCCAGAATAGCTGTAGTTCTTCTGTTTAGGAAAATGTGAGTTGAGTGATCGAGTTTAGAACAGACGAGGAACATGGAATTAGCACTTGAGAACCCTAATGGCAAAGAATTTTACGTCTTTGATCTCGCAGATTCATTTGAGTAACTGGGTTTAGCAATGACTCTTTTTCTTTTATTTTTCAATTGCAGTTTATATTCAATATTATTCTATGTTCGTTTCAGGTGAACAGCATAGTGGATAGACAATCACATACTTTAGAAAGTGCTCCCCACAATATTTCCAGTACCCACCTGGCATCAGACACAATTATTACAATATTGTTTACTGCGCTCCCTGTGCTGTACTTGACATTGCTGTGACTGTTTTCTAACTACCAATTTGTATTTATCAATCCCCTCCCTTTTTACTCAGTCCCTGTGCTCCCCCCTGCCCCCCGTCCCCCCCCCCCCCAAATAGCAACTGTCAGTCTGTCCTAAATGACTGTTGCAAGGAGTGACTGTTTGGATTTTTCTACTGGTGTGTTCTGAAAGAGCAGTGAAAATGTAAGCTCTAAGTCATAGGTGTCTTTTTGGTAAAGACAGTATACCTATTCAGTTTTAGATTATATAAGTCACTGTGCCTCTGTTTCCTTTATTTTTATTCTTCCTTCACTAGGTTTTGGTCTTTTCATTGGTAGTAACATTCTTCAAGTGAAAATGCAATGAACTGAATCTTTAAGCAGTTTTTCTCACTGCTTGTTATAAAATTTGTTTAAAGTTTGAGAGAAGTTTTTTGTTTCTTTATAATTTATTGTTTCTTTTTGTACTGTAATTGTAGATGAAATTCCTGCCCTCTTTTTACATAGAAGTGATTAGTCCTTTTTCCACCCTTCCCTTCCACGTCGGGTGCCGGCATTGTTTTGTCTAGGGGAGCAGACTTCTGAGGTGACATTAATACATAAAGCCAGTGCTCAGTTTTCAAGATTTTCAACTTGAGTGTTTTAAAAATTGTGCTCTTCTTACCGTGGTCTTTCCCAGATGACTTATTCTCTCCCATTTTCTTTGTGTCTCCACTAAGTATCACTTTATCAGGAATGTCTTCCTTTGTCACCTCATGTAAAATAAAACCACTCTCTCTCTCTATCATCTCCTTTTACTGTCTGACTTTTCTTCAGGGCACTTATAGTACAGCATCTATCTCTACCAGAATGTCAGCTCAGTGAGAGAAAGGGACTTTGACTCTTTTGTTTTACTGACATACAGTGAGTGCTCAATAGTTATTTGTTGAATACAGAAGTGAATGAATTATATAGTATGTGAATTAAATGTGAAACTCAGTCAAGTGGCATTAATTAATACAAATAAAAGAACAGCTTATTTTTAATTTACAGCCAGTGGTCAAACTTAAGTTTATACTTACAAGTAAGTTCTGTCACATTTCTAATAGAGAAATCATCTTCTGACTTCTTTGTTTTTCTATGAAATGTTTCCAACATGTATATTTGCTTGACGCGGAAATTTACTATGTGGTGATTTGCTAAAACTCATAGGCATCGGTGATCACTCATCATCTCTACTTTATAAATCCAGACCTTACTTTGCCATTAGCAGTTTAAAAACAATACCAACTGAACTCTGTTTTTTTTGTATTTTGCTCAGGCCAAAATATAGTTAACACTATTATGAGTAAAGATTAAACAAATAGTCCAAAACTAGCTGTGTCAGTTATCAGATATGCCTTTGAATATTGGTTGTCATGAAGTCTGAAGAGTAGAAATAGTCATATTTGCATTTAGGGAATGCCAAGAAAGGATAAACTATGCACAACTAAATCAATAACAATATCTCAGTAAAGCAGAAAACCGGCACTTCCAGGTAGAGGGGTGTGTCGTTTTCAAAGGCCCACCCACGTCCCTCGTCCTTTGATTTTGATTCTGTCTCCTAAGTGCACTGTCCTCCTCTTTCCTGTCCGGGCATCAAACTCTGCTCTCTCCACCCCAAGAACCCTACCCTACAGCACTGTCTGAGCCTCAGTTCCTTTACTGTTGGCGAGCTCTCCTACTGCAAAGGCCCACAAGTGACTCCAGTAGTTCATGACAGTGCGGTGGGTATTTATTTTGTTCAGTTCATTACTCATTGGTTTTCTATCTTAGTTTTTCAGCCACAACAGTGCTGTCACAGATGTGTGCATGATGTAGATGACAACAAACAACACTTGTTCAATAACGCAATGTAATTACAAAAGATGGTAATGAATCTCCTGATCGCTAGTTGATCATGACACAATAATAATAACACTTACAACAGTGCTTTACAACTTACAGAAAATTCACTGCCAGTGTTGCATCAGATTCTCACAGCAGCCCAGTGAAATAGTTACCAGCTCTAATTCTAGTGCTTGAACTGAGGCTCGGAGTGGTTTGGTTCTTGCTTTCTCTTGTGCCATACCGAGAAATAAGAAACAACACCAATCATAGGAAATGTCTTGTTCAGATTGTTTATTTGTGGTGCAGCTCTTCTCTCAGTTTTGTTTCTTTCTGACCTAGTGGAGGTGAAGGGTCCTCTCTCCTGCCCCATCAGAGTTTGTTTACTTTACCAGAATAAGTTTTTACTGAATCATATTAACTCTCTTCTACAGTCAACGAGTGAATGGGTAGTTTATGAATGTGAAATAGTTTTCAGAATGTAAAACTAAAGCAAGATGTTCTTGTTAAACTGAGTATACTAGTTATCGATGCCTAATTGTTTAATGTATCTTCTTTGTGTGTAGAGTTGAGAGTTTTTCATGTATTTTATTATTACTAGATTTAAAGCATTTAGTTACCCTTTCAGAGAAATATTTAAGTCTTTGTTTTATAATTCTAGGCCTCAAAAGATTTCACATCATTTCAAAAATCTTATTATATGTTAATGCTAGGTCTCCTGGGTAGAAAAACTTACAAAATTGTTTTTTTCTTGAAGAGTATATTTAGTTTTCATTTTTATTGAAGGATTAAATTTTTTATCACTAATAAAATTTTCAGTGTCTTGTCAGTATTTTAGTTCTTATCTTATTTTCTAAAAATTAATAAAAATTACAATAAAAACTTCCAAATTTATTTTTCATTTTAATGAATTATATGTGTTCTATATATATATATAAACTGTCACAGCATGAAATCAGTTTTTTGCCTCGATTCCTTCCAAATCTGAGATTTCTATCACATTAATATTAAAAATTAGAAACATTAATAGGGACCAGCAGCTTTAAAAGCATACTTTACTTCTTGACAATTTAGCATATTTCTCTGAGTGCACAGGACTTCAAGAACCTTCAGTTCACTAATAAATTTATTAACTCAAACTTAAAAGAAGTGAAAAGTCTCTCTTTCTTTCACTCTCCCCATGGCCAGCCTGCTAAAATAGATTATTCATGCTTATTTGATTCAGGTAGGCTTTTGCAAGCTTCCCTACTAGGCCTGGGAATGTGGTACATTGAGGCCTTTTCAGAGGCTTCTGACATAGACCAAGCTTTTATTGCATGGTGTTTTATTATTACCAAATCCTAGTCTCCACCCAGTTTGTAGGCTCTCTGCTTATTCTTTTGAATCAGGAAAGGTTATCACCTACCTTAATCCATGCAGCAGTATGGATTAAGGACACCAGTGTGCCCCAGGATTCTCAAAGAGGATCCTGGAAACTTCTTGTTTCTTCTTTTTTTGCTGTCTTTACTAAATTCTATTGGGCCTTAGAGGGATTTGCATCTGAAATGGGCAACCTGGTGTTTTTCTCAATGAAGACATCAGATCAAAGTTCAGTTAGTCAAGGCCTTTCTAAAACATTAAGGGGGCCTGGACTTACACAATAAAAAGATGAGCTCTAGCAGAGATTGCAGTAAAAACATTCTGAACTATAATCCGGATAAAGAATAGATTATAGGCCAAAGAACAGACCTTGTTTAAATTGCTTTAGACTAATAACTTTACATTTTAAAATTTTACACCCTGTTTTTAAGAAACAGACTTTAACATCACATAATTTACTAGCCAATATTTTCATGGTAAACAGATAAATCATCTTTTGGGGACCATACTTCTGTATATTGTATTGGAAAGATTAAATTAAGCCAATTAATAGGTCTCTTTCATTAATGAAAATTAAAGAGTACTTTATGGAGGGATGAGCAATCATTTTATTTAGCAAATAAATATTAAAGTCACAGACTGAAACTGAGACTAATGTTTCTACTAGGCTTAAATGTTTTTTATCCTCTGTTACTGTATAATTTGATGTTTATAGGCATTTAATTTAAGAATACGAATCCTTAAAGTCTTAAAAATGCAAATATCTAGTCTTGAGCCAATGTATATTTCTAATCTAAATTACAGAGTCGTTAATTCCTTAGTAAAATATGTTAAGATCCTATTGTGTATAATTCTTCAATTTCTGCAGAGGCTCCCCGGTTTGTTGAATGTTCCAAAACTTGTCTGTTTTATAGCATTCAAGACAGTTGAAATTATGTAAATTTAGATCAGAGATTTCATCAGAAACTAATGCCAGGTGGAAACCTGTTACTAGCTCAACTCTGGATAGAGGTGTATATATTTCTCATATGCTGAAAGAAAGAAATCAGCCCAGAGTTCCTTCAAAGCAATGTAATAATAATGTGACGTTACTAGGATTTTACTATCCTATGTAAGTAAATTCAGCATCAGTAGTTACTAGAGTTTCTTAAGAGAAAACATTGTGTTGGCGGAATTGTCAGTGATTATGCCAGATTTCTGATTCATCTGTGGCAGTTTACATATATTTCCCCACTTTACATTGTGCTTTGTTCCCACCTGGAGGACCCTAGTGCATTTTACACTGTAAGCTTAGTGTTGTTTGTAAGTAATGTTGAAATGCATACAAACTGGGGAGAATTTAGTTTCAAAGTGATGGTCAGTTTACTGTACTTAAATAGCTAGTTTCTTTTGGGCCACTCACCATGAATTAATTCGGCTTAAGTTTTCATTGATTCTTAGCTACTACATATTTGTCCTTAAAGCCTGGAGTTTAAAAAAATAATTAAGACATGTATATTAATTTTTTAATTTAAGAAGGTATACAGATTCATAAAAAAACTAAAGAGGTCTTAAAATTTTATCAAACTTAGGAAACCACCAGGAGTCAAGAAACATGGGTGAGGAAAAGGTTGATTTCTAACTGCAGAGATTAAAATAACCACGGCTGTTGTATATGCTTCTTTGAAATGTAATGCCTGTGTACATCAGCTTTTTCTTATTTGCATTAAAATGCATAAATAGATCAGCATTTTTCTGAGTGTAGGACAAATAAATTGTCTTTTTAAAATATATTTTAACAACAAATATGGGTTTTATTCATAGGCTGGACCAGTATCATCTTCAAGATTTGGTCACTATTATGATGCATCAAAAAAAATACCACAAGAACTACTTAAGGCTTCAAAATGGCATGGATTTTTTCTTCCAGAAAAAGTACCTTCAACTGTTAACATAGAACCCTGGTAAGTTCATGACCCAATTTTTATTTCAAAGGTTGATAGAATACATTTTTACTACATTCTTTGACAGAATGCATATCAAAAGTACATCTCCTAATAATAGATATTAGAATCTACATAATATGTAACCTTACTTGTGCATATTTGTGCATGTGTTTCTTATCTCATTATACAGTAGGGTGGGGGAAAAGTAGGTTTACAGTTCATATGGAAAAATGATACAATAATTAATAAATACTAGTACAAAAATAAACTTGCTTTTACGTACTCACAACTGTTCTCACCCTGTACATACAGTTTACTTTTTCTGGCTTTATAACTGCTGGACATGCTGTTACCCCTTAATTTGCAACTTAAAAAGTCTGGACACCAAATTGCAATACCTGCTGTTTTTATTTTCAAGAAAATGTGAAACACTTCTGAATCAGAGTCTCTCAGTTATAAATGCAAATAGATGCTGAAATATTACTTATTGATAACAATAGCAGTGAAATAGTATAAAGTAATGTTATTGTTCCATGTTTTTCAATAAATGCTGTTTCAGAAATTAAAAATGTGCATGTTTTCCAATATTTTGTTAGGTTTTCTATTTCCAGTAATGCTGTAAATAAAACAATCTGTTCTTTTAGATGACTTAAGAGAACTAAGGGTTTGAGTTTTACAAAGAAGAGTTTTAAGTATTAAACCAGTGCTACTAATTTAAAGCAAAACTGTGGAAAGTACAGTACTTGACACTGAACAATTTATAAAAGTTAAGGATATTTAATTTTATTCTTATTGCAGTTGAATCGAGGGAAGGTAGTTCACAGAATCTGTTATCACCTCTATTCTCTTTCGCATGGTAAAACCATTATTTGCAAAGTGAGACCAGTTTATTAAATAGAAATTTAACAGACAGGAAGTTGTGAACTGAAATGACTAAAAAATCTATCATCTCTCTCACAGAAATATTACATAAGAATTTAGTGAAAACTGTCCTATTTATTTTTATTAAATCTGTTTGAAAAAGAAATTCTGCACTTCGTCATGGTGTTCTCTAGCCTGTCAACGGGGGACTGCTGTGTGTCAGTCCCTGCAGTATATACTTCCCCTGCGTTACCTGTCCTATAAAAGAAATATTCCCATTCTTCAGAGGAAGATGCCGAAATTAGGCTCAGCAGCTTCAAAAGATTTTCATTTTCACTTTCCCTTCGCCTTTACCTGCCTGTGACGTGGAGCACAGAGTGCTGGCAAAGAAATTTATAGAAGTCTGGGTTTTGATACTGAGCTTGTCCTTCTGTTAACTTTGGGCAAATCCCTACTGTTAAATTCAGTGAAAATCAATATCTTTCTGTGAAAAATTGAGGTCTGGAGGAATACCATATATTCTACCTACATCACCAATAGTTTTTGTTAAGTTTGAATGATTATATTGATTTTACTAGTGCCTAGTTTTTGTTATTCAGTGAAGCAGACAAAAATATATACAGGCCTGGGAAGATCAAAGTAACTTTCCCAGCCCTGGCTGGTGTGGCTCAGTGGATTGGGCGCAGGCCTGCAAACCAAAGGGTTGCCGGTTTGTTTCCCAGTCATGACACACGCCTGGGTTGCAGGGGTGGTGAGGGAGGGGGGAGATGGGGAGGGGGGGCAGGGGTGCACAAGAGGCAACCACACATTGATATTTCTCCCTTCCCCTCTCTTTAAAAATAAAAAATAATATCTTTTAAAAATCACACACAAAAAAACTTTTCCATGATTTCTTACATAGTAAATGGTGGGACCCAGACCCAAAGTCAGTTCTTTCTGACTCAGAATCCTGTCTTAGCAATAATGCTATACTACCTCCATTCGTGGACTATTTAGGAGAAATAAAAAATTTAAAATGTACATTAAGTATGATGTAGGTCAATAAAAAATAACATGATACTTTGTAATTAAATATATGTATATATTAAGTATAAAACTTTTTCTAGCCAGAAAGTACAAGGTTTTTGTTCATTCATTGAACAACTAAAGGGAGGAAGAATTAACACTTGTCAAAAACCTGCTCCGTGTCAGGAACTGTTCCAGGCATTTGATCATAGAATAACTAATTCTCCCAACAGCCTTCCAAGAAAAATTATATTGTCCCAAAGTTTTAGGAAATTTGAAGTTAGAGACACTAAGGAGCTTTCCCATCACTGACTGACTCTCAGTGCCTGAGCTGACACCCAAACCCAGGTCTCCTGAACCTCCACCCTTTCCTGAGCGAGGCGGCCCCTGTTCACTGCCGCCGTGAGTGCGCAGAGAGTGAAGCTGGCACTGGAGAAATGACACCTGGATCGGCTGCGAGAGCACAGTTTCCTACGGTCCGTAAAATGCAGTTTTCAGAATCTTCTTTGAGAACTCGCATTTTTATGTACAAAATAGGAAAATTCATAGATTTTAATTATCAAGGCAGTATTTCATTTCATAGTGGTTAACCAATAATTCATTTATTTCATATTAAACTTAAAGGCGTAATTAAATGTAATTAAACTTTAAACATGTAATTAAATTAATTTTGAAAATGTGCACTTTACCATGTGAGATTTATTTTAATTTATGAAAAGCGTGTGCTCATCTCACTAAAATGAACCTTACTGGTTCATTTATAAAATAATAAAGCTTAGCCTTACAGTTGTCTATACTTTTCCTATAATTAAACTAAGAGGACATAGCTGTATCCTACTATCATATGTGAGGATATAACATATAATTCCATAATTTCTAAAGGGACTATTGAAACATGTAGAGCTTTATTATTTTTTTACAGTAGGAAAAACAGAAGGTCATTTAAAGTTTGGATTAACTAGTTTTAAATTATTGGTAGGTTTGACTATAGAACATTTTCATTCATACAGTGTAACCTGTCAAAGTAAAGTGTGGGTATAAAAACTGGAGATGTATCACAATAACAATAATGTTATCCAGTGGATTTTGTTTTGATATTTTACTGTCATAAATTAGATAATCTGAGTCATAAAACAATGAATGATACAAAAATAAACTTTGAGAATAATTCTGTAGTCAAAGATTTTTTAAATCGGACATTGTTTTGAATTAAGCTTTACTAACAAGTGTACCCAAACACTCTTCTGTTTTCTTATAAGATTCCTCGTTCTTCAGCATGTGATAGTGCCTCAACTTTCTTATTTACTAATAAATCTACCGACATACTCCTTAACCTACTGATACAGACTGAGTGTTGGTGTGCCCCAAAGCCAGATGTTGAAGTTCTAATCCTCAGTGTAATGGTATTTGGACGTGGGGCGTTTGGGAGGTCATTAGGGTTAGATGAGGTCATGAGGGTGGAGCCTAAGTCCAGTAGGCTCCGTGTCTTTCAGAAAGAGTAAGAGACACTGAGCTCACACTTTCCTCTTGGGGTCACATCCAGGAAGGGCCATGTGACCATGCAGTGAGAAGGTGGCCATCTATAGCCAATGGGGAGAGCTCTCACCAGACACTAACCCTACTAGTGCCTTGATCTTGAACTTAGTCTCCAAAGCTGAAAAAAAAAATGCCTGTTGTATAAGCCACCCAATCTGTGTTATTTTGTTATGGAAGTCCAAGCTGACTGATATACTGACTATACTGTAAAATACCACGGTTTTTTAAGTATAGATATGTCAGGTCTTGAATATTGAGTTCATATGCAGTTTGTAGTACATAGAATAAATTTATTTTGGTATGTTTCTTTGAAATTCAAGATTTTATTTTGACATTTACCCTAACGATAGCTAGTAGTGTCTTATATTAGCTAAAAGTTTTGTGTTACGTTGAATGAACTGAATTCTGAGACAACCAATTATCTTTCCAAGAAAACAAAATCAGTGGGAAGAGGCTACGGGTGATACTTAAAGATTTTAAAAATCATTTCATTTTTCTTCTGCCAAGTTTCCTTACCAGTTTAAATGGAACCTCATTATAAACCTTTTGTAATAATATTTTCCTATTGAAATCATAGTCATGCTCCCCTGCTTTCCTGCTTAACTTTTGTTTTTACTTCTATCAGAACACGGTGCATTGCGTGCGCTATAATTTTTGGGCTTGTCTACAATCGCATTTTCCCTCTCAAGCACTGGAAATCCTGGAGGAAAGGGTTATGCTTTCTTTGTCTATTTATTCCCTGAATTCAGGACCCAGGTGTTGAGTTGAGTGTTGGTGAATTAGTGTACCAATGCGCAAAGTGTGGTGATAACTCCGCATAACTACATAGAGCCTTGCCCTTAGTGTAATGACTTAGTGGCATAAACCCAATAACTGAAACACAGCCATGTGAGAATATATTTTGTTTCAACAGTACATAGCCCTTAGATCAAGAAGCAGAGAACCACACTATATTGAGAAATTACCAGTAGAAGATTAACTCATGAGAAAGGAATTTTGGAAGAATTTGTAGTTAAGACTAAAAGTTTAGAACAAAAGTCATGAAGTTATAGAAATATACTATAAACAACTTTATTAAAAGAATACGGTGAGGGATGTACTAATGCTAGTATCTGAAGTGGGAGAAAGGCAAGATGAAAGTGTAAGGAGGAATTTGACCCGTCTGCTTCCCTGCTGGTGGTATCATTTAAGTACAAAGGTAATATCTGAACATTTATAGAGAGAACTAACATCCTGAACCTTTTCTAACAGGAATTCAGATGTTAATTTCAGTTCCAAAAACAGAAATCCGTGATAAGTGGTCAGATAAGCCCATGAAAGACTGCCAACTAAATCCCCTGATTGGACTATCTAAAAGACAGCATACTTAGCATTTGAAAGGCTGGAGAGAAATGCCAAAATTAAACAAAAATCATTATAGTTATAATCCTATTTACATGTGTTTATTGATAAAAATACTCTTGTTTTCAGAATGAAAAAAAATTTTTATCAGCACACTTCTTCCCACCCCACAGAAGTTTTCCTCAGTAAGCGGTGGAAGGGCTGGCGTAGAGAGGCCGGAGGGATGTGCGTCATGCTGTTAGCCATGTTCACCTCCGGGTGGTGAATTTTGGACATCTTTTTCTATTCTTCATGTTTTATGTGTTTGAGTTTTTATGATGAACAAACATTTTTGTGATGTACAGATATTTCAAGTAAGCAGGAAAGCTTAATCATTTGGGAATTATATAGTGAAATCCTTACCTCATATGTCTTATCAAACTACGTTTCTAAAGAGTTAAAGATTTGATGCCCTGGCTGGTATGGCTCAGAGGATTGAGCAGTGTCCTGCAAACCAAAAGGTCACTGGTTCGGTTCCCAATCAGGGCACATGCCTGGGTTGCATGCCAGGTCCCCTGTTAGGGGCATGCAACCAATAAATGTTTTTCCCCCTCTCTTTTGCCCTCCTTCCCATCTCTAAAAATAAATAGATAAATAAATTTTTCAAAGAGTTAAAGATGTGAATATAATAAATGAAATTATAGAAGTACTAGAAGAAAATTCTTAGAAGAGAATGTCCTAAACTCTTGGCATGGTGGGGAAGTCTCAGTGAGTATATATGGTGATCTGATCTATGACCTTTCTCAATTTGAAATAGGCAGGACTCTTTGAAGGAACTCTTGATTCAAAGGAAACAAGAAGATACACTTGTAACATCTCTTTATGTTTAGATGTTCTTAAAGAATGATGAGGACTTGCTGAAAGGATACAAAAGCCAGCTCAGAAGAACTCCCACTGGCCAAAGAGGAGACAATTTAAGCATCAAAATAAATAATGATAGTAATGGATTATAGCTAGCACTGAATAAAACAGAAAGCCACAAATTATTCCTAAAAAAGAAAAAGAAACGTCATTCTTGAACCATTTAATTTTAAGTCAAAATGGACAACAGAGATTATCTAGTGCAAATCATTCAGCATACAAATGAAAAAAATTTGAATCCCAAAACAGGAAAATTAGAGAATTTGCCTCGTATCACACGTTTAGCTAGAGCTGTTGCTATAGTTAGAACTATAGGTAGAATCTTCAGCATCCTATTCACTGTGCTGTTCTGGTATCTTTTATATATTTATAAATCTACACTCTTTAAAATTAAATTTTCTTCATAAATCATGCACCAAGTTAAAAACGAGTGAATATCTTATCAGTACAACTAAGACAAGTATTTGCCAAACACTATACACCAGAATACTTTATTTGACTACCTTTAATGGGGCCCTGTTCAGACCCTGTCTCGGCCACCTATGTATTTGAACGCACAAACTTTTCCTTGAATTTGGATCTCACTGTGAGGTTGTCTTTACTTTAGTTTAGCCAAAGAGCACAGAACTTGAAGTGAGAACTTGAGTTTTGAGTGTCACTTAATTGTTGTATAGCCTTGGTAAAATCACTTAGCTTCTAATGGATCTTAATTTTCTCAATCATAATATGGAGCTAATGACTATACTAACCTCTTAAGGACGTGATCAAATGTGACTGATGCAGAAGGTTTTGAGTATTTATTATGTACCAGACATTTTACTAATCAATAAAATTAAAATTGAAATCAAGTAGTTTTGTTATAAACAAACTGAGCTTATTATTATTATCCAAGCAAAAAATATCACTCAAATTGTTAATTTTATATACACATTATTTTATTTTCGTAGTTTACCTTTTCACAAATAAAATCTCATCTCCTATTACCCAAGCTTTTTTGTTGTTGGCACATTTATTCTTTGATCACATTAAGATTTGTAACTATCTCTTTGTTTATTGTTTGAGAACCTGAAACATAATTATCTATTACCTACTTGATATCTTTCCTGGATATATTACAACTGATTCATTTTCTTACACAGATTTTTTAAATCTTCCTTGAGATTGAATGACAAAATTACTTTTTACAAGAAAACCAGTGCCATTTGTTGATACACATTAAAGTTCCCTGATACAAAATGTCTATTAGGCCACAGCTGATATTGATAGGCACAAAAATTTTTTCTATCAACTCTTTAAAAAACGTTAAACTTGCCCTGGCTGGTGTGGCTCCGTTGACTGAAGCATTGTCTCACATACCAAAAAGTTGCTGGTTTGATTCCTGGTCAGGGCACATACCTACTTTGTGCGTTCCATCCCTGGCCAGAGCACATATGTGGGCAACCAGTTGATGTTTCTCGTTCACATCAGTGTTTCTCTCTCTCCCTTCCCCTCTTCCTCTCTTTCTTCCTTCCTCAGGTGAGGGTAAAAAATGAAGGTTAAACTTAGTCATCAATATAGATTTACATTTGTGTCACTGGGTTCCTTTTTCCATCTTGTATATTAATACAAAGAAATACCCTGGCTGGTGTATCTCAGTGGATTAAGCACAGGCCTGCGAACCAAAGGGTTGCCAGCTTGATTCCCAGTCAGGGCATGTGCCTGGGTTGCAGACCAGTTCCCAGCAGGGGACACCCGAGAGGCAACCATACACTGATAATCTCTCTCCCTCTCTCCTTCCCTTCCCCTCTAAAAGATAAATAAATAAAATCTTTAAAAAAAGAAAGAAATGGTAACATTAACAGACACATGAATAATGAACATGGGACACTGTTTTTAACTAAAGAAAATTTTAAATGCTTGATATTTACAGGTAACAATTAAATTTCTAATAATTATTTGCATATTTTGTACTGTTATAAAGATATTGTAGAATCTCAAGATAGATCATTTTACTACAAAATTTATTGAAAACTATGAAAATTATTAAAGAATATACATGATTTGAAATGTAGTGCCTTTGGAACATATAAATACTTTGATAACCTTACCTTTGTTAAAGATCTGGAAACGTAAGGAAGCCAGGGTCATATTTGTAACTAGGTTTCCTTCTTGTCAATTTCTGTTTTATGAATTACTAGACTGCTGAAGAGCAACAACAAAGACAACATTCTCAAAATCAAAGAGGTTTAATAAAAAATTTTTAGATAACAACAGATGATATTTATTTTCACCCCAAAAATGTACTACTAAATGAGCTTGCTGACAAAGAAATATACTTCATGGAGATTAACAACACTTAATATTTTTAATATCAAGACCATATGAAATGATTCAGTTTTAAATGATACAATTTTATGTATACAAAAATGAATATCCTCAACTTGTATACTAAATATATTGATTTTTCCCCATTTTATTTTGTTACCCTGTGTATTTATTTTCCTAAAAACCTTACTTTGGAGAAATGTATCTTATTACTTAAAAAGTTCCAAGCATTGTTGATTACATTATTTATGTCAGTATTTAATAGAGAAAGAGATTAAGATGTATTGCCGTTATGTCCATTTTTATTCTCATATCAAAAGAAACCCTTTACCTTTGAAGAGAATCCTGGATCCACTTATAGTTATCTTAACAGATGTACGATAAATAACAGGTCGTGTTGGTTGGAAAACTGGTAGCAATTAAAACACTAAAATGTAAATTATGTTTGTGGTATTTAATAGTGTGCCTTCAGATAACAGATTTATTACCAAGCACTTAAGGCAGATTTTATTATTGAACAGGTTGGGGCAGAGGGGAAATGGTCTAAAATGTTTTCATGTGTGAAGTAATAATTTTCTTAGGTAGGTTCATTATTGGTGGCTTAGGGTACACTGAATATATTCTTGGACCACCCTCCTTTAACCCATAGTGACATTCGTCAGATGGTTGTCTGGAGTTCATTTCAAAACCAGGGCCCCTGTAGCAGATCTCACCCCCTGTGCAAAACTATTTGACCCAGATAGGAATTAAATCTGCTGTGTTCGAGC
Source organism: Sturnira hondurensis (assembly GCF_014824575.4). Lineage (NCBI taxonomy): Eukaryota > Metazoa > Chordata > Mammalia > Chiroptera > Phyllostomidae > Sturnira > Sturnira hondurensis. The sequence goes on from NW_028075269.1 coordinate 9,075,665, forward strand.
AGAAACACTGTGTTGGGAAAGGTGAGCAGTCCAGCTAACCAGGACGAATATGTGTGAAGATATGAAATAATCTCATCATTGTCCGTTATCTATAGATACATTTTCTCACTCATGGAAGTAGAGAAATATGTCCATGTAATTCACTGTATTTTCACTGAAAGTGGAGGAATAACTATATGAGAAATAACTGTACTGCCACATCCTTCCATTGGAGCCGTATTTGTTTTTCGAGTAACAGGATTCTTTGTTTTTGTTATATAACTATTTGGGGGCTATGTGTGAATGTTCAATAAAACGTTTACAGATACATGCATATATTTTTGCTGAACCACCTGCCATTGACTTCGCACACTAAGCAGTCTGCTGCATTTACTGGCTTTTATGTTCTTTAATGTTGCATGTATGCTTCAAAGTATATTTCATTCTTCTTTTGGGGCATTTTTTCTGCCTATGTGATCACTTTATCTAGAATCACAGTAAAGCAGATACTTTGTATTTTTAAGGTCACCTACAGCATTTTCAACATTTGGCACTTTAGAGTTTATGAATTAGCTGTGCTCCAAAACCTCATAGAGTTTATGAATTAGCTGTGCTCCAAAACCTCATAGTCAACATTTAAAGTTCAGCCATCGCACACAGGTTGTCCATTATGAAGAATCTTAAATTCAGTTAATGTTAAAGCAAATTTTCTTCACTCTTACTAAATTTTCTTTGAGATGCTTTATAGCATTTGCAAAGCATTTTAAAATAATTTATTTTACATCATTTAAAAGTGATCTGCAAAATAATTTATTTTAGATCATTTTATTAAATTTATACATTAATTTTATTGTCTTTTCACAAATGAAGTGGAGTTTACACTCGCTTGTGTTCATTCCTCTTAATTCAGGTTTTTGAATGAATATTATTTTAGCAGTTTGTTCTAAGAAAGTTAAAACTTTGATGGAAGATGAGCTCAGGTGATCAACCCATTTATTTAGGTATACATGGCATAGCAGTTCATTAACCGTGTGTTAATTATCTATGATTACTCCTGAAAAGCTGTAGTGGCTTCATCTTTTAAGTTGCTTCATGAAATCATTAATTTTCGTGGAGGTAACTAAGCTTGACATAATTAAGTCATCTCAGTCTCCACAGATTTTTGTCTTCCCATGAAGTCAAGAACACTGAGCAAGTTAATGTAAGGCATAGTATCTTGTTCCCTGGATGTATTGGTCTTATTTTTTATAATTATTTACAGTATTTTGGCTCATTTTATTATATTTAAGTAACCTATGAATGTGTACCTTTTAATTATTTACTGACTGTTTTACCTTACATTTGTATTTCCTCTGTAATCAGCCCATTTATATATTCGAACCACTTCTTACCAACAGCTCTCTGACCCATGGCTACATAGAGCTGCTTCAGTTTATCCAGAAAATCATTTATGAGGAAGGATTTGATGGATCCAATCCCCAGGTATTGAGTAACTTCAAAGCCTTTTATAACCATGTATGTAATGTTGTTTTCAAGCTCTCTAGGGGTATAGGCAGAAGATCTAAGAATAATCAACAATGAGCAAGCTGTTTTCCAGGCAGAGAAGATACAAATAAGCAGAGCACAGGCAGCTTTACTGTGACTATGAATGTATATCTAGAATTTTAGCTATGTCCTCAGTGAATGCACATAAGATGTACATGTACACTGTGAACATGAATTACTTTAAAAATGTGTATTTATAACACCTAGAATTAAGAAGTAGTCACATTTTGAAAATTACTTTTAAATCAGCCAGTCTTACATTTTTCTGTCTAAATTTTTATACTTCTATCATTCAGACCTTAATTTCTAATTACCTTATGAGTAAGAATTAATTATTTTAAGATTTTATTTTTATTACAGTATGTTTGGAGTTGCCTCTGTGAATAAAATGCATTTTTATTTGCCATTTAAAAATATTTTATAACTTAACTATTTTTCTGTAGCTCAATTTTTAAAAACATTTCCAAATTACCACTATTAAAGTTGTTCTGGTTAGTTTAACTTAAACAAAATTAGGGCAATTTTATTTTTAGCTACCATACCTTTCAGAATTCCTCCTCAGTGATTTTCATTGCTATTGCTGCTAAAATGTTTGCATTTCATTTATATTAGTTTAGCAGAATTATTTCCCAAGCACTGTTATTTTTATTGAAGGACACAAAGAAGTCTAAAGTCTTATTTTTCCCATTATCAATTACATTTGCTCTTCATTCATCGATTGTAAAAGTATTATTATAAACTTTACGGCTATATTCAACACTCTGTCCATGGCAAAATAAACATTTTTTAAATTTGTCTTGATCACCAGTTTAAAAGCAGGTTGAAAATACTTATGTGTGTCTGGTGAAGCACATTCATTTATAGGTGGCGTTTCGTGTATGTGACAGTTTTTATGAAGGCCCTTGGTGTACAAATGTAGTGCAGTTTTGTCCTGCTCTTTGTCGCTCCATTTTTTAATCTCAGCTAAGATTTATGGGCATCGTGTCTTCTCTTTGGTGGCAGTGCCCGTCTGGAGAGGTAAATTGGTCCCTGACAGACACCTCTCCCCATGCGCTGTGGTAACCATGGAAACGGGCATGTCAGAACAGATCCTGCCATACACTGTGCAGAGCTGATGCTCTTGCAGGACGATGGCACATCTTCTAAGAGCAAGAAATTTAAAAGAAAAAATAAACAGTAGCAAAAGGATGCCTACTTATATGTAAATGTACCTGTATACACACTCACGTATGTATGTACTCACCACACATACGTTCAGACAGCCCTTAATGAGGAAGCTGTTGTTGAAATGGAAGGAAAGATTTGTTTTCTTAGTTGTTTATGAAGTATGAAAACTATCCCACTTTCAATAAACAGCATTTTATTTTGTGAATGTTTATATGTAACAAGTTGTAGCTGGTTCCACTCTCTGAACCAGAAGTTCTGTAACTGTTGACTCTCATAAAGATTGAACGGGTTGGAGATAGACATTTCCATGGTTAATACCAAGAAGGCTAATTTTTTTAATTAAATAAAAATATACCAGTAAGTTATTATAATAGTACATTTCCAATTTTGTCGGAACTCAAATATAGCTAATGTATCTCCATATTGTTAAGTTACAGATTGTATCATTTACTAAATTTCCGAGTGTATACATCTATCTCGGTAACAGGGAGTTCAGGAAGTTCAGGAAGTCACAGCATGCGTCTCTCAGTCACTACATAAAAAAATATTTCTTAGGCCCTGGCTGGTGTAGCTCAATGGATTGAGCACGGGCCTGCGCACCACACAATCGCAGTTCGATTCCCAGTCAGGGCACATGCCTGGGTTGCAGGCCAGTTCCCAGCAGGGGATGCATGAGAAACAACCATACATTGATATTTCTCTCCTCTCCTTCCCCCCCTTCCCTTCCCTTCTAAAGATAAACAAATAAAATCTTAGAAAAATTATTTTTAAATTTCTTAGTCAAAATAATATTCTGATACTGAATGTCTCAAAAAACACAGGAAGTTTTTAATTTGGCCTTTGTTTTTACAACTTATTGTCATATTTTGAAAAAATGTGTATTTCTTTTCTGGAAGTATTATCTCAGTTATATTGTGATCTGTGCTCCTACTCACTTAAATATCTTATCTCTCATAAATTGTTTGGCTCAATATTTTCATTCTTTCTATTTGCATTTATCAGTGTATCTGTCAAAGCCATGAATCTCCTGTAGTCAGTTACTCTCCTGACTGGTTTTCATGTCAGCAGGTACTTTTTGATACAGCAGGGATAGGTATTGATGGCTCCGGGTTAAAATATAGCCAGCCTTTAGTTTGTTGAAGTGTTGAGAAGAGAAACAATGTGAAGTTGCCCCCCTTTACCTCCAGATTTCATTCTAACACCTCAATTTTTTCTTAGAGTAAGTCTCTGTCTTTTTTCAGACTGCTCTTTCTGTTGAGAGCCTAAGTTAAGCTATAGTTCATAAGTTTCGGGATGAAAAATGAACCTTTTTTTTTTAATCCTCACCCGAGAATGAGAATACAATTTATTTTAGAAAGAGAGAGGAAGGTGGAATATCGATGTGAGAGCAAAATCACTCAGTTGCTCCCCACAGGGACCTGATGGGGATTGAACCCACGACTGTTTCAGTGCACGGGTGATGTTCCGACCAACGGAGCTGCCCCGCCAGGATGGAAAACAAACCTTCATTGTGCCACTTTACTTAAATTCCGAGCTTCTAAGTAATACAGGAAAAGGAATAAATAACACCATATTTCACAGACACGTTCCACAAATTCACCAGAAACTTATTTATAATTCCAACATATGTGCCGGTACATCTTATTCCTTCATTTCACTCAAGGAGTGCAGAAATAAAAAGAAAACTGTTCTGACCCATCTAGGATTATAACATTACGGTGTCTTAGGTGGCTGTCTATCAGAACCTTCCTGCGACGAGAAGAGGAAAATCGGACCAGCTGCCCCCATGGTGTTATCGTGCCCCCGGTTCTCGGAGTCAGGGAGATTTTCCAGCTGTGCTTAGATCAAATTACTCTCTCTGTTACCTCATTCTTGAGTTTTCTCCAGGACGCTGTGACTTCACACAGTTGAAGGATTATGTGGTCTCACAGAGCAATATTCTGTTCTTTGTATTGTAGAGATGAGGAAACTGAGGCCTGAGTCACGTGTGTATCTTAACCTGAACCACAGGTCTGTTTGGTCCCCGGTCCAGACCATAGGTCTCTGTGTTACTCATTTTACTAACTACTGCCCCCTAGGTTTTCCTCTTCTAATATTTTAGTGTTTTATTCATTTTGCCTACTGTTCTTTGTCAATAAATTCTCCTTGAAAAGGAAATATACAAAATCAGGTTTTATCTGTAATATCAAAGAGATAGATGTGTTGGGCAGGAAATAATTGGATAATAATCATATTTGTGGTATTTTATAGCAATAGCAAGGGATACATTTGAGGGTATAGTTTCATCAGAGTTCATACTCTAAAGTGGCACATCTTCCGAGTCTTTGCTTTAAGAGAGAAATCTTGTTTTTCCCATCAGAATCAGAGTAATGATTTCCCGAATATTTCCAAGTGCCAGGTTTTGCTGAGCTCTTCCTTTGCCCAAAGTTTTTGCTGGATTGCTCAAGAAAACATTACAAAACATTTGCTCAGTTAGAATAACCCAAACTGTAGAATTTATCATAAATACATCTATTAGCAAACACTTTCTAACCGTCATGCTAGGTTTTATGTAATCGTTTTAAATAGTTTTTTCCCCCAAGAAGTATTGGTCACTATAATTATGACCTTAATATCAGTAGCATTTTTAAATTTCAAAAAGAAGTCAGTCAGTGCACACGATAAAATTAAATGAGGAATATTGAACAATTTATCATTTATTAAAGGACTTACAGAATTTTGTAATACTAAAAATGGTTTATAAGCACTCTAGGTTAGATTTTCTTTATTATCTCTGATTTGTTACGTGTTTGAACTACCTCCAAAAGATTCTTATAATAGTCACTATTAAAAGTTAGAAACAGTTAAAAGCTTGAGGCCCATGATACACTTCAAAAATCTAAAAAGTAAAAGAAAAAAAAAACTATTGTAACCTAGAAGATTTTCCTTATGTTGCCTTATTATTGATAGTATATAATACTTTTTACCATATCTACATTACCTCCTTGATTTGTTATAAAGAAAATGAAGAAATAGCAAAAGTAAAAGAGGCATCCTTTGGTTAACAAAACTTAATGTATTTACCTCTCCTCCACTTTCCTGTAGAAAAAACAGAAGAACATTTTGAGAATAGGAATCCAGAGCCTTGGCTCGCCTCTGTGGGGAGATGACGTTTGCTGTGCGGAGCACAGTACCAGCAGTCACAGCCTCACAAAATTCCTGTACGTTCTCCGCGGTCTTCTGCGAACCTCGCTTTCAGCCTGTATCATCACTATGCCAACACACCTCATTCAGGTAAGCACTGTCCAAAACCACTTTCCCCTCATTACTGATGCATAGTGAAGAGCAAAATATAAATGCTTTAGGGGTCTAATACATTATTTTCATAAGTCTCTTAAGTAAAAGGGATTTCAGGTACTTAAAACAACAGAGCAGCAAATGATCTTTCAGTGTAGATTATTAAGTCCTTGTGTGTTTCTGGTTTTAATATACAGTGAATATGTGGTAGGTCCATCTTTACTAATTTTTTTCTTTGCTTTCTTGTGAACTTGATAGTTTCATTGTGTTGTGAGGTTAATTTTGGTTGTGATATCTTTTAATCAGTCCTAAAGTACTCTAAACATAGGTCTTGAAGAGATATCTGTAGACTTGTGTGCATAGCAGCATTCTTTGCAATAACTAAAATGTAGAGACAAACTAAGTATTTGTCATGATGGATGAGCAAAATGTGGCATATATTGCAGTAGAATATTACTCATCCTTAAAAGGGAAGGAAACTCTGACATATGCTACAACATGGATAAATCTCGAGTACCTCATTCTAAGAGAAATAAGTCTGTCACAAGAAAATACTGTGATTCCATTAATATGAGGTGCTTCGAGTAGTCGGACTCTTAGACAGGAGGTAGCATGGTGGTGGTTGTCGGGGGTTGGAGGCAGGAGGGGATGGAGCATTATTGTTTGATGGATAGAGTTTCAGTTTCACAAAACGAAAAGAGCTCTGGAAATGGCTGGTAATGACGACAGCCTATTATGAACATATTTAATGCTAATGAACAGTATACTTAAAAATGGATAAATTTTTATAGTAAGATAAAATGGTAAATTTTGTTATTTTAATGCACATACTAAAACACTCTGATTTGAGAAGTTTTGAGTTTTGGTTTGCTTTACTTCTCCAGGAAATAGCAATAATACCAGTGCTGAGAGCAGCTCAAGACATTGAAAGATCGTTCCTTGGTCATTTGGAAATTATTGCTTTACTCAGTTATGCAGATCTTCCAAAAATTTACCCAATATAAAAAGTCACTTTAATATCATCAACGTCTACAGTGTTGTATGTGTCATGAGATTATTTTTATCATTAATTCATTTTCTGTTGTAAGAACACACCACAATTTCTTTATCTTTTCACTTACCAATGGGCATTGAGTGTTTCTAGATTGGTACTGTTATGAATGAGTCTGCCATGACCATTTATGTAGAAGGCTTTATGCAGATATATATTTTTTTCCCCTCTAAGAATCACATCTCCAAAATTTTTATTTTTGGTCTTTTTTATTTTAGCCATTTTGGTCTATGTGAAATGTTATGACTGGTAATTTGCATTTCTTGCATAACTAATAATGTTGACCATTTTTCCATGTGTTTGTTGGCTATTTGTCTTAGTCTTTTGGCCATTTTCATTTTAGTCATCTCATTATCAAGTCTTAAAAATCCTTATATGTATTAGGTACAGTTTTGCATTATTTTTCTTCTAGTTTGTGATTTGCCTTTTCTTAATATCTTTGAAGAGCTAAAGTTTTTAATCTTTTTTTTTTTAAGTTTTTAATCTTGATGAAGGTTAATTTATCTATTTCTCTAATGGTTAGTGGTTCCTCTCCCCATTTCTCCCATCCTACTAGACTTTGCACTCTAGCAATCATTTACCTGTTTTTTCTTTCTAAAACATTTATAGTTTTATCTTTTCAAATGGATCATTGTATTTTGATTTGAATTTTTACACTTCAGTTTGTGTTCTCAAACAGTTTTTGGCTTGTTAGTTAACATCCTAATTAAATGTTAACTCATTTTATATTCACTAGTTCTCTTTCTATCAGCAGCACTATCTACTAAAGCACTGATCTTATAGTCTGCCTCAACATGTGATTTCATATAATTTTATATGTCTAATATATCGTAGTCTCTGCAAAGCCAGAGCCACATGTTTATAATTCTCCTTTTTACCCAGTTTAGGATTATGATAATTATATATTATTAAATGCAATAAAGTATAAAAAATACTAGCTCAGTATTTAGTTAGGCCTTTTCTTTCTTTTTCTTTTTTTATTGTTGTTCAATTACAGTTGTCCCCCCATTTTCCCCATTACTTTTCCCTACCTTATCTACCCCCCCACCTTCCACTTTCAGTTCTCCACCCTCATTGTCTTTGTCCATGGATCCTTTATTCATGTTCCTTGACTTGACCCTTCCCCTTCTTTCCTCCGTTATCCTCCCCCTCCCCTCTGATCACTGTCAGTCTGTTCTTTATTTCCATATCTCTGGTTCTATCTTGCTCGCTTGTTTGTTTTGTTGATTAGATTCCACTTACAGGTGAGATCATATGGTATTTGTATTTGTCTTTCACTGCCTGGCTTATTTCACTTAACATACTACTCTTCAGTTCCATCCATGCTGTCACGAAGGGTAGGAGCTCCTTCTTTGTTTCTGCTGCATAGTATTCCATCGTGTAAATGTACAACTGTTTTTTGATCCATTCATTTACTGATAAGGACTTAAGCTGTTTTCAGCACTTCATTATTGTAAATTGTGCTGCTATGAACATTAGGGTGTACAGGTTCTTTTGAATTGGTGTTTCAGGGTTCTTAGTGTATAATCCCAGCAGTGGAATTGCCTGGTAAAAAGTAGGTCTTTTCTATATGTTGAAAAAATGTTAAAAGAATATTGATTCTTACTTGGAAAATTATTTCTAATACTTGATTGTTAAAACTCCTTGAAACTTTATTTAAATTTATGTGATTTTAGTATTTTTGTTCTAATATTCCCAAGCCCTGTCTACAAATGGGAAGTTTATTAAATTGTCATTTATTTACATTAATTATATATGGTATATATAGTATATTTCAAGTCCTATGACTGAAAGTTCAGCATAAATAAGAAATGAATTTGACTCCTTGGCTAATAGAATTTATTTATAATAGTCATAAGACATTTTTGTTAAGGGCTTTTCACAGGTTGTGCTTGAACCTAACGTACTATAATGAACTTAAAATCACACAAATATTGTAGGGAAACTTTTCTCTAATCATCTTAGACATTGTACACATACTTATATTGTTTAGTTGTTTATGACAAGTCATTATAAAGTTAATGTTTTGATAGTAGATTGGTCAGATTTAATGAGCCTCTTGATTATGATGATGAATAAACCTGAAACAGACCGTAGAAAATACTGGCACTCATATACTGCTGCAGCTATGCTGCTACTACAAGTATCTGGTAGACACATGCCAAGTACTATACAGAGTATGTCCTTGAATCCTCGTCACAGCCCTTACCTCTGTTTTCACCAGGTCACACAGCTAATAAGTGGCAGGGCCAGTCATGGTCAAACTCTGTCTTTCACTGATCCCACCATCTTCACTGTAAGGTAATAAGTTTCCCTAATCATCACAAAATCTCTGCAACATAGGTTTGATGCCAGTGGCAAAGACGATTAAAATGAAGTGATTCTCTAAAGTCACAGATCTCTTACACATGTAAAGCTAGCATCAAACTCAGTTCTACTTAACTCCTTCTTCTCTGTCGCATGACATCCTTATGTGTTTTGAATTATTAACTACCTGTGATGGCTGTAACTTCCATTAGAAAGAAAAGTTGTAGGCCAACATTGCTATTATTCAGCACTTTTAAAGAGAAAAAATATCACTGCAAAGTCTTTGGCAACCTAGTTCATGTAAAAGATTAAGCAAAGAGTTACATTCTAGATAAGGGAGAGGAAAAAAGATGAGAGCCTATTTCCTTATGTATAATTGCAAGCAAAGAAAAACATTTATATATGTAATATTTATGTATTCCAAAGGGACCTATGCAAAAAAGAGGGGGAAGAAAATTTTTTCAAAAGTCATTTTAGTAGTGATCATTTTTATTGCTTAGTGAAGAGACTCCAAATCGACTGTGAATGTTTTTTTTAATATTTTATTTATTTATTTTTAGAGAGAGGGGAAGGAAGAGAGAAAGAGAGAGAGAAACATCAATGTGTGGTTGCCTCTCATGTGGCCCGCAGTGGGGACCAGGCCTGCAAGTCAGGCATGTGCCCTGACCGGGAATTGAACTGGTGACCCTTTGGTTCAAAGCCCACGCTCAATCCACTGAGCTACGCCAGCCAGGGCGTAACTATGAATGTTTTTGATAGACATTCCTCCAGCCTCTCTGTAAGGGCCCAGCAGTAAGACTATCAAATGACCTTAAGTCATCCTGTCTTACCACCCATTACATAATGATTGAAATGATAAATGGATTTCTGAATATTAACATTTAAATTCTGGTACTTTGTAGATATATTTATCTATTTAAATATCTGGAAGAGATATACAGAAATATATCTCAGTACTTGTTGGCTTCAGAACTTGTCAAACCCTGTACTTGTTGTATTTTGATGGGGAATAAAACGTTTCAGCACCCCACACCTGCTCTGGGCTCATTGCACTTGCTAGAACTTGCATGAGCCATGACACCAACTCGAGAGAAAATGCTTAACTACTCGGCGCTTGCTCAGTACTCGGTACTCCTCGGGGTACTCGGTACCCCTCAATTTCGGCGCTTGTCACGAGTTCCAGATCAAATGACTGACAAGTACCGAGGCACCACTGTAGTTTAAATTTTTGCTTTTGAAAACTCCAGTGAAGACACTACCTTGAAATGGAAATAGGAAGACATAAGGTCAGACTTTGATGATTGCCACTTCCCTAGACAATTTTGCCTTGTCATACATCAGTCTTCTGACTGGAACATCACCTGAGCTATAGAAAACAAATGAATTATTTCTTTGCTCTTCGAACATGACACCTGACCATATATTTGTTTTCCTACCAAAATATTTAGGAAAAAATACAAGCCTTAATAGTTTGCATAAACCAGTTATGATGTAAATAGGGAATAAACCTGTTAATAACTCTGACTGGCAAGGAAGATCACAATGCTTAAGCTAAGGAAGGAGACTAAGAACTAGAAGTAGTACGTGTGCAAAATTGACCAAAGACATATGAACACACAGAACCAGGGGACTGAGCTTATTTAATAAAATCTTACATAGTGATTTCTATGGGCCAGTTGCAGTCCCAAGATCTTTTCATATATTAACTCATTTAGTCCTCACAATAACCCTGTGTGGTTGGTGCTCTCATTGTCTTCACTTTATAGATAAGGAAATTTTGGGACAAAATATTGAGTTGAATGGCAAGATTTAGACCTAAGCAGTCCTTCTTTCATTACTGTGCCTTTAACCACTGTGTTATGCTACTTAGTGGTAGCAGTAACATAGTGTCAGAGTGAAGAAACAGACTGTATACATAGTAACATTCATTGGATTCAGTGACAGAAGGAGCCTGGGCTTTTGGAGGCAGATAGACCCAATTAGTTACATGGTGTTAATCAAGTCTTGACTTTCTCAGCCTCAGCTTTTTCATTTGTAAAAATGGGGCAAAGAATATCCAATTGAGAGGATTATCAATAACAAGTGCTGACACAGTGTGGCACATAGTAGGCACTCAGTATATGCTAACAATTATCATTTTCACTATTATTACTTGAACAAACATCCAAAATTGAGAATTTGTACCAAGATCAGGCTACAAAAAAAACACACAGAGTGAACAAGTCCATCAAAGTGATAGAAATTTTCAGCCCTGGCTGGTGTAGCTCAGTGGATTCAGCACAGGCCTGCAAACCGGAGGATTGCGGTTCAGTTCCCAGTCAGGGCACATGCCTGGGTTGCAGGCCGGTTCCCTGCAGGCCAACTCCCAGCAGGGGACACACGAAAGGCAACCATACATTGATGTTTCTCTCCCTCTCTCCTTCCCCTCTAAAGATACATAAATAAATAAAATCTTTTTTTAAAAAGGCAATAGAAATCTTCAGCTTTCTGCCTCTTTTTATGAAAAACACAGGGTCTTCTCAGGTTAGGTCTGAGACAGACCAGGAGGCATGGATGACGTCCGATGGCCATGTAAATCTTAGTAACAGCATACCCCTGGCTGCTTGTATGATGACTCTTTTTAACGTCATACATCAACTTCCTCTCCACTGTAGCCAGGGCCATCCCTGCAGACTCTAAGTTAGGGTTTAAATAGTGATTGATTGTCTAAGGTAACTTAGCTTATTCATTCAACAGATATTTACTGCAGGCTCTGTTCTCAGCACCCATGGGAGTATAGTTGTGAACAAGACAAGCAGAGTCTGTCTCTCTGTGGAACTTTTTCAGCAGTGTAAAGATATCTCGGATGGAGCAGAAAATTGGTATATATAGGTATCTGCACACTTGAGCTTAGAATTTGATAGTGAAGTGGTTTCTAGCAGAAAATAGAAATGTAGTTTGATATTCTCTGAAATTTTGTCATATAGTTAAACACCCATACATAATAGAATTGTGATACTTTTATTTGAATGTTATATAAAGTAACACTAGATTGAAAGTTAAATGAAATAGCTATATTTCTTAGACTGGTAAAACAGCCCATCAGCATTCTTACTTTAGTTATTAGCATCCTGTCAGACTTGTACAGTAATGATTAGTTGCCCTTTATTGTACTTTTGGCACGCTTCCCATGTTTCATTTTATTGTAGGAAAGGAACACATAGTTAAGAAAATTGCCAAGAGGATAAAAAGTTAAAATAGGGAAAGTAATGGCATAAATTCAAAACTGACTTTAACTTATTGTTGTAAGAATTTCACAAGTGGAATGCGTAAGAATTCTTTTTAAATTCACCTTGGAATTTTTTGTGTTCTGCCTCACAACTTTGAACTTGAAACTTTTTATTTTCTTTGGGTTAAAGATTATTCCCATAACAGCGAAGGAAAAAATGACAAGCATATGTTGAAACAAATGTATAAAAAATTAATTCTAAATATCTGCTAAAGAAAGAAAACATCAACATTATTCATCAGATATATATGCCTTAAAATATATATATAATTTTAAACAGTTTTCCCTGTAGAGTCATAGTATTACTCATATTGTCTCATTTTAGAGTAGTAGTATTAGTATCTGCCCAGAGACTTTGTATTAAAAATGCGTGTGGAAGTGGCTAAGTTAAATACAGACTTTGTTACATGCTGAACTGTGTAGTTAAGTGTCGTTTGAAGGAGCAGGACTATGGACGGCTCCCCTATATTCCAGCATTACTCAGTTCCCAGATCCCTGCTGTGTAGTTGTTCCACTCGCCAAGAAGCCTGTTAAAGAGCCCCCAAGAGCATGTGTACAGCCCTCCATGTTAATAGTTAATTGGTGAGGATGGCAAGATGAGAGGACAGCCGAACATGTGGTCTCTCAGACTCAAGCAGTAGACAGACCTTTAGTTATAATAACAGCAGCTGCTCACATTCTCACAACTCAACTGTTCAAAACTCCGTTGTCAAGCGAAGGTTGTCGTGGACTGGGGGAGGTGGGGAGGAAAGGTTACTTCTAAGATGAATAACTACAACCTAGCTTGAAACGCTTGCTACGTATTATCTCATGTGTGAGAATATTATTTCAACTTTTTAAAACTTAAATATAAATTTCTGTACTAAAGGTTGTGATATTTCATTCTGTTGCTTTTTCTCCATTTGCTTTTAGAAACAAATTTTTGTGTACCTCTCGAAACTTCTTAAAATCTTTTTCATTTTTCAGTTGCAGTTGATACACAATACTATGTTAGTTTCAGATGTACAACATAGTGATTAGACATTTATATAATTTACAGAGCAATAGAAGGTATTATGCTAAGTGAAATAAGTCAGACAGAGAAAGACAAAAACACTTTCAAAAGTTTTTACTGAGATTTTTTTACAGAGTGATAAATTTGAAGCAGTTACAATAGGGTACTGTTTGATATCCATATCTAGCAAGATATTAAACTGTTTATTTGATCTTATAAATAACTAGGAACTAGCTTACTATTAGTAAAATTTGTCGTCTACCTCCAAATTTTAGAAACATTTCGTGCCTTTTAAATTAACTTTATTTTTTAGTTCACAATGACCATGTGTGCTTGGAGCAGGGGGGGGAGTGGGAATAATGACTAACATTCCTTTTGGAAATGAAAACTTAGTTTTATGCCTCATTGTGATTTTTATTGGCAAGGTAATAGGAAAATACATTTCCCCGTGCTTATGCATTTTGTTTACGCAATCTGTGGCAGGTTGTTCTTGATTTGTATCTTTTACTAGTTAAAAGTACTTTTACCTGCAAATGTCAGAAAATACTGAAGCTCTTAGAATTAGGGTTAAAACAGGGGAAGCTCTTTTAAATAATTTTCTCATAGTTTTCCTTTCATTAAGAATATTTACTATTCATTGTTGATAATCTAGTCTAATTTTTATAATCTGTACTTTTAAGAAATTTTAAACATAATCTATTAAATTTGTCCTTAACTATAATAATACAGGACTGAAACCTTCTTTGACATTATTAATAATAAAATATGAAATAATCTTTTCTCATTCTAGAATAATTCAAAGTTTTGCCAGCATTTAATGTGTTTGCTTATGGAACATTACTTGGTAGATTATTTGAACCTTCTTTTGTTCAGAACAGGTTTTAGATATTAAACTGGACTGTACCATATTTTTTATTGGCTATCATTGGCACTTGGTCAGTTAACAGCCTTATTAAGTTTTTATCATATAACCAATGTTTTTCAGTGATTTGTTCTATGGAATCTTTTTCTCCAGCTGTCTCAGTGAAGAAAACTTTCCAGCATGTTAGCTTGTACCTTGGAAAATTCCTTTTCTAAAGAAAAGAGGGGAAAAAATGCCTTGTTAAAACATCTCTTGAAAATTGAAGAAGGTTTTATTTAATGTGCTCTTTTAATTTACATACAGTTTTTTTTCAAATTAATCTCCTACAATATTAATGTGTTATAGGTTTGAACCCACTGAAGTGAATGATAGAGTATGTTTCAGCACAGAGAAATTCAGAACGAACCTTTCACCTCCATAGACTTTTACGTTCATGCTGAGCACTGAGCAGCCGAACCCTCAGTCAGGCAATGGAGAACTAACCACTCATATGGGATGGAGACGGGGGCTGCAGCAGTAGTGGCCTTGTGAATTTCTCTCAGTGTGGAATCTTTTATTCTTAAAACAAGAACTAAGAATAACTGCATGGTGAAGGAACAGCAGACTTTTATGAGTTCGTAGCTGTAAAATTTTGGAAAATCTTTTAAATTATTGGTATGAGTGCCATCAGAGGAAAGCATAACACCACTTCTGTCATATAACTTGATCTATTTAAATGGTATTTCTAAATGCACATTAGTGATGAGAATGTTTAAGGATGAAAATTACAGATTTAAGGATAAAGCTAAGTATTCTGGCTGTCAGTTTTTTATGAATTCCTTTTAAAAAAAAGACATTCTCAACTAGAAATTTTTATTTCTGTCTTCAATTTTTATAGCTCTTCTCAAATACTCTGAAATTGATTGTAAGAAATTGACATTTTTTAAATCTTAAAAGAAGCAATTTAAAAAATGCATCATTGAAAAATCATTTTAATTTTATATCATATTTGTGAAATTCCAGTTTTTGAAAATTTAGTAGCTTCATGAGTCTGATGAATGGTAAACAGAAAAAATATATGTACACACACATATATGTATATATATGTATTTTTTTACAATAATAAAAAATAGAGCCCTGTTTGAACTCTACTACTGTAGGCTTAGGATCTATGAATTCTGTAACTCCAGGTTTTATTCTCTTTCATCTTATGCATGCTGCTATCTGATTAATCTTTTAAAACTAATCTGAGCTGGTATGCATTATACATATGTATTTAATTTACTTGCTTTGTCAAGAATGTCTGAAACTTTTTATATAAACTCCAATATATGGAGTTTAAAGTTGAGTTTATATATGTGGAGTTTATATATGTTTCAGTCTATATAGAGCATTAGCAATAGTGTGTGTATCATTTTACCTTACTGGAAATATGCATATTAAATAAAAGGATATTTTAAATTGTCAATATTATAAATGTGCATCTTTAAAAGAAAAATTGCCATTTAGAAACCTTTTGCTATACTTAAGCTAGCCAAAGCATATTCAGCAAGCCATAAAAATAATTTTTGTTTTAAATGATTTTTTGCTCTCTCTGAAATAATTTTTTGGTGTTAGAGTTCACATCACAATTCACACTGTAGTTCTTTGCAGTGATGGCGGTTGTTAAAGTACTCTTTACAGCCAAAACTTTCAAATGTATCCGTGGTAGAAATATGGAAATGTCTCATCACAGTATGGAGATTGAGTCATGTGTTTGGACATATGGAATCTTTGGCTGCTGGACGGCCCAGCCTTTATACTGCCCAGTGTCCAGGCATGGGCACAACTGTTCTGGGAGCAGAGGCAGGGAGGGACCTGTTCAGTCTGCTGGAACATGGCCGAAGAAAGGGGGAAAGGTCTTTAATGTTTCCATTACAGGCTACCCTCAACACCATCACTGTTCATGTAAAAAAGAAATGCCACTTTGTTTTATTTTGCACTTATTTTCCAAATAATATTATTAAGCCCTTTATCTTTGGTGTGACAGACTATCAAAAAAATGCCTAAGAGAAAATGTAAGTTTTGAATGATTTCTGTTTATATACTTGGATGCATACCTTCCCTTTTGAAGACAGAAAGATTACTGTCTTCAAAAAAGGATGAGGCACGATGTGCTTGCAACTAATTATAATTTAAAGTGGTTTAAGTACCAGGTCATATGTTATATCCCTAATGTTATATTTTAGCCCTTTGCTATGAACCACACTATTATTACTACATAAAAAGTTCCCACTTCTTTAATAAGAAGTAATAAACACTGTACATAGTTAATCTTTAATGTTGGGGAGGACAGGGAAGAGATTAAATTAGCCTTGTAACCTCTTTCTCTTCTAGGCCGATGATGGAAAATAAAAGCTCTTAGCCACAAAATGTAACACTTAGAATTAATATTTAATTAGACTAGCAAATCGTACACTGTGGCTGAAAGCTTCCAAAGAGTTGTTAGTGCCACAACTGACCCACAGGTTTAATAATAACTCCCTTCTAGGAGCAAGTGCCAGGTCAGCGTAGTAGAGCCACTGTAAGAAAGTCCGGAGAGATTAAAATCAGCAAACCAAATGGCAGGCAGGGATTCCTGGGATGGAGCCTTCTGGAAGGCTGGGAGCTGGAAGAGCTTGTCAGCCAGGACTCAGATGAGAACAGTGGGTGAAAAAGCCGATCCCTCCTGTTCTGGGAGCGTCTGGTTGTAGTCCAAAATCTTAGAACAGATTTTTACTAAATGTTTTTGCTGCAGCTATTAACTTACATCGAAAGTCGAATATTGAGTAATCTTTCTGTAAAATGTAACAAATTTTTGTGTAAATGTCTGTTCTTAATTCCTTACATATCAGGACATAATTTCTGTAAACTCAGATCATTAGATCATCAGATAGGTTTGGCGCTGTACATCTACACTGTTTTGCTGTGACATGCTGTTTCCTTGTTCCCTGTATAGTTGATTTATATGGTTCATTTCTATATTATTTCATTACGGGGAATTGTGCAGAGCCTGAGAAGGAGAATGTGAAGTCTTTAGCCCAAGAATCTTTTTCCTTCAAGCAACTATGTATATATATATTGAAAAATACAACTCAGAGGTATTTTTTAATTTATAAAGGTTTTATAAAGGCATTGCTACATTTGCTTATTTGTTTATAATGCAGTTAAATTACAAGATAAAGAATTGGACCTCCTGGTGAAACATTGGATCCTTATATTTCTGACAAGTAATCTATTGAAAAATTGGATGCCATGAGTTTGAAAATGTGCAAACACAGAACAGCCAACTGAAGAAGGAACATCTTACATAATTTATCGGTTCTATCTTAAGTAATGGAAGAAAAGTGAGTCATTCATTTAGAAGTCCAGCAGGTGAGAGCCTCACCAGCAGAGGGAGCAGTCCTGTCTTCCGCCTGGTTCCCGTCATTTTCCCACCTGCCTCCGCTTTTTCCCAGCCAGTTTCCCATCTGGACCTGGCTCTGTCAGCCTGCTCCTGATGACAGGCTATAATTTTATACTCAATATGGGATTATTCTAAGCTGATTTTAAACTTTAGTATCTTTAACCTACCACAGTATCACAAACATCAGCTGGATGCTCTGTTTGAGATTTGGATATTGCGATTGTTTTCCCGGTCAGGGTGTATGCGAGGTTCTGGACATCTGTGAATTGCATTTTAAAGATTTCAACAGTGAAGTAGTGAGCAGCAAATTCCTGACTTAGGAAAGTCACCTATAAAACAGATTTAAGCAAGAAATACAGACACATTTTTATGTGATAGTTTCTATAATATGAAACTAGATGATGTATAGTTTATGAAAATGCCTAACATTAATTTCGAATATCATACCATTATTCTGTTTAGCCCATTCACTACAGTATTTTGTTCAGTCCATTTTATAACAGTTTTCAGAATATGTAGGATTTTGGAAACTGTTTTATAAAATAAAACCGATGTAAATAAAAGTTCTTCAAAGTGTATAGTATTTGAGGCCAGTGTAAATGTGAATAGCATTTCTGAAAGTGTTCTTTAAAAAATGCTTCAATTTTAAAGCAGCAACATTTTAATACCAGAATTTACAATGTCAAGTATTTGATCAAATAGAAAACAGAAAAAGATGTGGCTCTGTTGCTTAATCCTAGCGAAATTTGACAAATGAGCAATTTCTTTCTTCCTTGAGGTTAAGTATATTTACCCAGTCCCTTTGAGATGTATTTTAACCATTAGAAAATAGAACCGAAATGTATTTGTTTTATGATTTTCCCACATGCATATCAGTTACAAAAGTTCCTTTATATTTTAAAACTGTGTAACTTTGAATAAGTCTTATGTTAAATATGGAAAGGTTTAATACATCCCTTAAGGTATTAATATTATTATAAATATTTATTAGTATCATTTTACTTGATAAAATGATATCCTTTCTTAAAGTCCAAATATTT
The DNA here is from genome assembly GCF_014824575.4 of Sturnira hondurensis. NCBI lineage: Eukaryota > Metazoa > Chordata > Mammalia > Chiroptera > Phyllostomidae > Sturnira > Sturnira hondurensis. Next base: position 9,094,557 of record NW_028075269.1, read on the forward strand.
GAACAACATTATTTTCCCCACTATCAGTTTTTTTAAATTTTTATTTATTGGTTTTTAGGGAGAGAGAAAGTGGGGGGTAGAGAGAGGGAAATACTGATTTGTTACCCTTCTTTCTGCATTCATGGGTTGATTCTTGGATGTGCCCTGCCCAGAAATTAAACCCGCAACCTTGGTGTAGCAGGACGACACTCTAACCAATTGAGCTGCCTGGCCAGGGCTCATTTTCTTTTTAAATAAAATAAAAATCTAACCCACAGAAGTAAGTGACATCTCTGGGGAAGAAAGGGAAAGGTGTGTAAAAAATTACAAATAGTATAAATAGTTTTATTATTTCATAGTCTTGATTTCTAGAGGATGAAAAATTGAATAATTATGGAAAAACAGATGCTTCATTAAAAACTTCTAGATTTATCCTTTTACCCAAGTTTATTTCTTTGATTACATGACAAGAAATATGTTTCTATGTATGTAATTTTTCAGAAAATGTTATCGTAACTTGAGTTGTTGACTACACACACATAATGTCACGTAGTAGGATCAGACTAAAGCAACCTAAATACTTCTTTAACTTTTCGACATTAAATTAATCATGCTTTTGTGCTGTGTCGTCCCAAATAGATGTGTGTGCCATAGTCACATTAGGGCTTGACCCTTCGTACTCTCTCTGCTGTCTTATTTGAGGCATTGCATAAATGCTTTAAGTCAGTCGGTTTATTCCTTTTAAGCTCCTTGATAATTAAGTGATTCGTTAACTAATTTTGATTCTCTCATTAATTTTTTTCTAGGGAGTATATTTTGTATTGGTACATACATATATATCTTTTATATGGTTGAGATAATTAGGTCCAGATAGTTCAAAGTTTGAGATATTCTGATTGTTACTTGGTTACTCTAAATAGATAGCTGAACTATTTCTCTTAAAAGATAGAGGGAGCTTTATATAGAAGTAGCTGAATTTTTATCTCTTAACAAAGTTTCTAGTTTTGGTTTTGTGAGCTTTGAATTGAAAGGGAGCATTAAATTAACCTTCCTTTATTTAAAATCCATTTAATGGATTTGGTATGTCCTAGTAAAAAGAGGTTACCATTCTATAAAAGCAAAGAGGAAACATTCTGTGAAACCAAACATGGAAAAATAAAAAAATCGAGTTTTTGTGACATTGGAATATGAAGGTAGCCAACTGGACAATCTGATCTGCCTTTCATTTGCAACAGCATTTGATATAATTTAAACTTTAAATAATTAATTAAGAAATTACACTGCAACAGAATGTTGTAAGAGCCTTTTATGTAACTTAATACAATGCTATTTGAGGCTGCCAGCAAACTCTTAAAACTCCTGGACACGGGCTCTCTTCTCTTCTGGCTTCCCTCCTAGTCATGTCTTGGCTACTATCCAGAGCTGACAACTTTCACCCAGGAATGAAGGGAGATTTGTCAGTGTAAGAAGGATTTCTGAGCCACCCTAGATTTTCACATCCAGATGGGCAAGGAGGAGGGATGGCAGTATAATTGTATATACATAGGTGATGTCATTATGTCATGCGTGCAGCATAATCATTAATTTACTCATACTGGTGAGTCCCAAATGCCCTTATTCAAATGTTCCTTATTGGGAACTATAATGTAATGACTTCAAATTTTTTTAAAAATTATGTTCAAATTTATGCCTAAGTAATTGACAAACATAGCTTTACTTCTCATTTTCCACTACATATACCGTAGGCCAAAGAGGTTTTGCGTCTTAGCTAATATCATAAATACACTTAGGGTCTGTTAGGATGAGAATGTGGAAGGTTGAGTATCAGGGCTTCTGCTTACATTGTGATGCTAAGCTTTCTAAATACTGCAGGTTATATTACGACAATTTATTGGCCAATTTATTCTGTTCCTCCCAAAGTGCATTGTAATTACTGTGCTTTTAAGGATTATTTTTACCATCATTAATTTTAGAATCTTTCAAGTAAATTCACCTACCTTTACCTAAAAGACCATTTAGTATTAATATTATAATTTGAAGACTGTTTGACAGGAGTGGTTTGAAGGTATGATTATGTCAATAGAACACACTTATGAATCTTGGAAGTACAGTAGCAATCTGTAACCTACTTTAACTTTTGAAAAAAATATGTACATTTACATACTCAATTATCTTTTATGCTTTTACAAATAATTGGGAGACTATATGAGTCTTTAATTAAAATAAAGTCAGAAACTTTGATGTCATGTAATTTCTGGTGCTTTTTATTCTATAGAAGTTTTCAGATATCTTTACAGCTTTCACAATTAATTGGTTTGCCACATTTCATAAACTGTTTGCCAAAACTACTGTGCAGAAAGGAGTAAGGTCACTGTTAGATATAACTTATTTTCTGTTAACAGTATGATTAAAAGTTTATTCTTGTGCTAATACTTCATGAAAGCTTTTAAAATAGAATTGTGTTTGTAATTAATAACTATATATTAACCTGTGGAACTTAAAAATATAACATGAAATATACGTTCGAGTTTTGAGATTTGAAATCTACATCTTTTTATACGTATCTTTTATATTTGGAATTCTTTAGTTTTCCACTTTCCTCTTAAGTGGAAATAATATTTTTAATCTCACACAAATTACCTTATTAAAATCCCTATAATGTTGACAAATATTACCAGATGTTAAATGGGTTACCAGTAAATTTTAAGATTAAATTAAGGAAGGAAACCCTCTTTGAAATAAACAAATGTCAGGTTGACCATTAAATACACAGGACTTTGCTTTTCTCCTACTAGCATGGAAGACTAATCCCATCCTGAAACCTAACAATTTCTGTTATTCACACAATTGAGAAAGCCCTACTTTTTATATCAATGAAATCCTAACTATTTGAGTTCTAACAAAAAAACTACTTTTATTATTTTAGATTCAGATATTTAGATACAAGGCTTAGTCTTCTATTTATAGATAAAAGGAAATCTGACCTTTCTTGATTAAGAAACATTGTCAGTAGCCTTTTTTTAAGTGCTTGTTCATCTGAGGGTCCACGAGAGCAGTGCTCGTCCCCGTTGAGTTTATCCCAGAAATGAAATGATAGGAGCCTGCAGGCTGTTACCTAATATTCTTCTTAACGGGAGAACCACATGGCCATTCTTCATCTCCCACTCGCTCTCATCCTCACAACCGATTGAGCCACACCCCACCCCCACCCCAACATTGTTCAGTACTCAGCACAATGAATCATTTTCAAGTTGACTCGTTGTGAACTGTCTCCCAGCTGTTGGAATGTCTGGCAGACATTCTTGTTTGGGTGAAGAATAACTGGCTGAAACCCAACCTGGATGAATTTGATATAATGGTCTTTGGCTAAAGAAATATTGAGAGGACCGTGTTTATGGCCTCTGAAGCCCCTGGTATTCCTGGAGGAGGACCGTCCCCTGTGGCACAGAACTGAAAGTAAAGAATCAATCTGGATTATTTTCTCACCATTGAGTGAAAAATTGCCTCCGAAGAAACGTGGCATTTCCACATTATGTTTGCCTTTCTGTACTTGGTGCTCACGTGATTGAAAGTGTTAAAGACAATGAAGAATACTCATTTTTATTTATTCCTATTGAGAGCAATAATTCAAAAACTGAAGCATTCTTTAGATAACACGCATTTCTACTTATGGAGGAGTTTCCAATAGTGCCCTAGGTGTGAGTTAGCCAGTGATTTCAGCATAATGTTCAGTGACAGAGGCTATTATGTATTTCGTGCTGATTCAGGTAACATTGACCTGCCCTCTCTTATTTTTCTTCTTTTATGCAATCTTTACAAGGAGACTTAAGAAACAGAGGGATACAAATAAGCTGAGTAGTCAATCATGTTTTCAGAAAGTGAACAACTTTGATTATATTTGGACTTTTCTGTAACGGGACATAGATCCGACTAATAAATTTTCTGGACTGTTTCTTATTGTTCATCCTTTGTTTAAAGATTAGTTTTAAACTGGTGGACATTACAAGTGTATAAAGTGAGAGTTTCCAAATTATAAAATGTTTACAAACAATAAGTGTTTTCAACTTATCTAGCTCTTAATAGCAACATTTTTTCTAGGATGTTACAGCTTATAAAACAATTTTCTGCCCTGGCTGGTGTAGCTCAGTGGATTGAGCGTGGGCCTGCGAACCACACGATCGCAGTTCGATTCCCAGTCAGGGCACATGCCTGGGTTGCAGGCCAGTTCCCGGCAGGGGACGCACGAGAGGCAACCATACATTGGTATTTCTCTCCTTCCCTTCCTCCCTAAAAATAAATAAATAAAATCTTTAAAAAAGAAAAAAACAATTTTCTGACCTATCAGCCTGTCACACTGAAAGAAATACTGAGTTTCCACTAAATAAAATAATTCAAGAAACTTACATGATATTTAATAGTTGTATTTTGAAGATGTGAAATTCTGGATATTTTGGAAGTTTTGCTACTTAAAAGGTAACTTTGAAAGATATATTGTTTAGCAGTTCTTTTGGTTCAGATCAGCGTGTCTTGGGAAGGGAAGGGTATGCTCCTAGTCTAGTACTAGTTACCTACCATCTCTTCTTTGCCTTTATTGTTATCCCAGAGCCAAATAGCTGCAACTGGACGGAGAACACAGAAGACTCCAGAGCTAGCCATGCTGCAGCCTCTTAGCTGGCCCCTTCTCTGTTTCTAATGTGATAGAGGACCTCAGCTGTTACAGGGCTAGGACCTGGTCCCAGGTGACAGGTGACAGTAGGACCTTGTCTTACACATTTTGCTACAGTGTCTACTGCCCCTGAATCCTGGTGCCTATCAGATTTTACAATAGGCAATGACTAACGTAATTTGAAAAATAATAGCTTATCATCATAGAAGTAGCCTTGCCCAACAAGACGAGAAAAATGATTAATTTATATTTTGTACCAAAACTAAGTTCTTTAACTTAAAATAGAATACCTACATGGGCTGGAATTTTCCATGAAGGGTGTAGTTTCATACAGTTTTTGGCCTGTGGCAGCTTCCCTTTTTAAGTCATTTCTCTCACTATGTTCATGGTCGATCAGCTTTATAATTTGTCATTGAGATGGCAAAATGGCACTGTATACATCTTATATTTTTAAACATAACATGAATGTTTTTGTTTCCTTGTTTTACAGAAGAAAGCAATTATTGCTCGTATTACAAACTTGTCAGATACAGTAGTTCACCTGGAGTCATTTGTTGGTTCTGACAAAGAAACCAACCCATTATATAAGGATTATCATGGTAAGCAGCGCCTTTATCCTGAGAAGAGCTTATCACGGTTGCCTCTAAGGTACCTGGAAGTATCTAGTCCAATCATAATACCTATTGTCAAGTAGCATGAATTTTATTTTATTTGTATCTGTTAAATGTTTTTTATTCCTGACAAATCTTCCATGGCAGCTTGTCAGCAAATTACATGCAGACTATAGACTGCATTAAGACTGTGGCCTTGACTGGTGCAGCTCAGTGAGTTGAGTGTCATCCTGCAAAGCATAAGGCCACTGGTTCGATTCTCAGTCAGGGCTTATTCCCAGATTGAAGACATGTGAGAGGCAACCAGTCTATGTTTCTCTCTCACATCAGTGTTTCTCTCCCTCTCCCTCCCTTCCCCTCTTTCTAAAAATAAATAAATAAAATCTTTCAAAAAACAAAAAAGGGAGTGAAGCCCTAGTTCTAAGGCATGGCTTACTCAGATGTACATTTTGTTTGTCCCAGTGGCCTAAACTTGCCATGAAATCAGTCATACTTATTAGCCATGTATAAAATAAGTATATTAATTTTAATAATAACACCTTTGTGTAAGGATTTATACTTTACAAAGCTTTGCTGTATGGTAAATAAAAAATAAAATTTATATTGCATTATGGGGTTTTTTTAGATTTTATTTATTTAGAGAGAGGAGGAGGGGGTAGAAAGAGAGGGAAAGAAACGTCAATGTGTGGTTGCTTCTCACATGGCCCCCACTGGGGACCTGGCCCACAACCAGGCATGTGGCTTCCCTGGGAATTGAACCAGCAACCCTTTAGTTCATAGCCCGAGCTCAATCCACTGAGCTACACCAGCCAGGCTGCATTATGTTTTAAAAGTCTTAGTCAATAACATTTTCGGAAAGTAAGCATCTATCATCATATTTGGACTTTTCCCGGTCTACTATTTTGTTGTTAGTTTGAGTTAAGAAAAAATTTTAAAATACCCTCACCAAGGGTGCCCAGCTAGCTCAGTTGGTAGAGCATGAGACTCTTAAAACATCGCCACCCTAGTATAAACACAGGTCAGTCAATCAGACTTTTTAACTTCCATGTTTTGAAGCTCTTAATAGCATTTTAATCATTTGGTTGATTTAGGGATTTTCTTTTAATAAAGATTCTTACATAGAACCATTGCAATAAGAAAGGTTTAATGATTATGCATATTGTAGATGTAGACCGAATACAGAGTGTGATGAACAATAGGTTTTTACCCGTTTACCTATTCTGAGTGAGTACTAACTGTTGCTGGTACTGTTGTGGGACCACCCCCCTGACATGGAGACCTGTGGTCCGTCTGCTGCGAGGCTGTGGTTGCAGGATTAGGGCATTGTCCAGAGTCCACACACACACAAAAGGATTATACTGTACTCTACTTGACGGTTGTCACTGCTGTGAAGTCAGCATACAACCTTTAAAAAATAAAATAGCACCATCTAACAATCAAGTATTTTCTTAAAAGCCCATAAACTATAAGCTGTGAACAAAAGCTGCATAAAACCATTTGCCTTGTGGTCGTCTGCTTGTTTAAGTTTTCATCTGGGATATACCCGGACCCTGTATGTGATTCAGTTAGTATAGCATTGTCGTTATGATCGGAAGAGAACTATTAAGATTAAATGCGTTCTTTTTTATTGAGCTAAATTTTACAAATAATATTATATGAGCTTTAGGTGTACAACGTAGTGATGTTATATATGTATATGTTGCGAAATGATGACCGCAGTAAGTTTAGTTAACATTCACCACCACACATAGTTTTAGTTTTTATCCTTGTGATGAGAACCTTTAAGATCTACTCTTAGCAACTTTAGTTTTCACTTTCAAGTACACAATTCGGTGTTTGGTACCTGTAGTCACCACACTGTACATTACATCCCCAGGAATTACTGTATAAATGGGCAGATTTTCTTTAACCTATTATTACTTCTCTTTTCTTTTAAAACAACTCATTAAATATTAATTCAATACATTATATCTGGGTATCATTTGTAAGTACCATGACATTGGGAATTTAGTAAAGTTGTATTTTATATTTTTTTAATTAGTTTTTTTAGAGATAAGGGGAGTGAGGGAAAAAGAGGGAGAGAAACACCAGTGTGTGAGAGAAATGTCAATAGGTTGCTTCTCACACAAACCCCAACTAGGGACTGATGCACAACCCAGGAATGTGCCCTGACCGGGAATCGAACCGGCAACCTTTCGACATTCAATCAACTAAGCCACACTGAAGGGCTATATTCTAAAAAACTTACTTTAAGACATTTCGAGGATTAAAGACTATGACATTTTGTGCGGAAATCTCTGAATTGATAAATAAACCTTCAAAAATAAATAGTTCTGTTGACCAGTAAAGTTTCTATGGATAAGAAGGACCCGATGAATCATTCATTGACTCTGTAAGGCTAAACAAGAACATACAGGTTAGAATGCAAAGTGTGCAAAGGAAAGTATGGTGCACTTATTTCTAATACATTTTACTCAACAGCTCTGCATGAGATATTTTTAATTTGTATCTAAAAACTTGTCTTCCTAATAGAATACCTTTTGCATTTTCTAATTAAAAAATAAGCCAGATATTTTATTGAATTATTGTTAAAGGGACCATTTCTGAAGTAAAGCACCTAGCAGTTTACCCATTTAAACTAAAATGAATACATAACGTTACTTAACATTCAAACACATACAAAGCTCTATGCTAGAGAACAGTTCTATAAATAAGATTTATCTACTTTGTTCACGTCTTGGTTTGACTTCTTGCCCTTGTTTAGGGATCAGTGTCTGTGGGATAGTGATTTTTAAATATGGGCTGAGTCAGGCAGAGAGGCGCACTGAGGAGTCTTCATGTCTTCATCTGTGGTAAATGATTCCTAGTTTAGTCAGAAACTGCATTAAGCTGCACAAAAGCCATCCAGTGGCCTTGTCAGAAAAAATTAGCAAGCATTTCTCCTGCAGGAGGCCAAAGTTCACGGTTTACCGAGCACTGTTACAAAGCTTATAGCAGCTACGTGGAGGTAGCTGTCTGCCACGCTACAGAAGTGAGGATCGTGGGATGGCATAGGAATTACCGCCTGACCCTAGAGGATGCTCTGAACTAGTTTTCTTCGGTGGTGTGTTCAAGTCATTAATAAGGTGCAAGATGAAATCCTTTCCACGAGAGCTTCCCTGGTTATCAGTAACCCGTAAGCCCTGTTTTGCTGGCTGCTTACTGGTGCATTTAATAAAATAAAGATCACCCGGTGGTGCCGTGGGCAGCATGCAAGGTGATAGCCATATTTGCTTACTGTAAATACAAGAGAAAATCACACACAAACCGGCTGTAGTTTTGACAAGTATTAAGATCCCTCTTTACATCTGTACTTCTGTAGTGAAGTGCAATTAGTTTTCCTCGCACAAGGATTTCTGTTTATCTTATTCTGCTTGATTACTTGAGTATAATCACACCATTTGCTTCATTGCTCCTGGTAGTAAGCTCCCGTTTTAAAAGGGGAGGGTGCTTGTGTGTAAATTTACAGGATTCTGCTGTAAGACTCTTTAATTTATGCATCCAATGACAGCGTTTTTAATTTTTTCCCTTTTAATTTCCTTTCCACAAGGTTTGATTCACATACGGCAGATTCCTCGGCTTAATAACTTGATTTGTGATGAGTCAGATGTCAAAGACTTAGCTTTTAAGTTAAAAAGGAAGTTATTCACCATTGAGGTAAGAGAGAATTTTTGGTTTTCCATTCAGTTTTGAGGTAAATAGTATCCGTTAATATGTGTAATGTATATACATATGTATTTACTTCAGTGAATTTCTTAAATGGTTCATGCTAAATGTTTTTAAGTTTTTTTGGTGTAACAAGATAATTTTTTAGACTGTTTTTCTTTTACTTTAATAACATCTTGATAGAGTGTAGCAAAAATGATTTTGTTTGAAATGTCTATTAACAGTAAGCTCCAAACTTGCATGATAGTGTAGAGTATGAAGTGCATATTTTCAAGGATTTCAGAGGCATATTTAACTAAATGTTAGTGATCTGTGCTTATGTGTGGATGGAGCTGTGCTTTGTGGATGGAATGTGAATGCTCCCCACAGTTGTGTATGGCTGGTTAAGAAAAGAGGATCTTAATGTGCCTTCTACAAGCAGTTCTTTTACTAGTAGTAAACCCACCTTTCCATTTTCTGTGCCGAATAAAACAAAGTACTCTAATTTACACCAGTGCCTTTAGGTGAATTGTCCACAAAACTTCCACAGTTTTTCCGACCTTTATGTAGGCAGTAGAGACAGAAAGTGGTAGTACAAAAGATTTATTTCAACTTAATCTTGCTAAAGAGCAAATGAACATAGCACTATTAAGCAATTAGGGTTGATGTATTTATTAACGGGAATAAATGCTCAGAGAGAGATGGCTTTTGGGTAGATGTGATAGTTATCACTATCGTCGGTGCAATTTTTTTTTTAAACAAAGACATAAAGCAGCCAAACAGCCTTGACAAACCATTTTGTTTAATCTCTTTTCAAATGAAAAGCTCTTAAGCAGGCCACTTGTCTTAACTGCTTGAAACCATAAAAAGAGAGAATTGCCACCAATAAATTAGCATATTTTTAACTTCATCTCCAAATGATGGTCAATGTGGCTTGGCACTGCTTTGGTGTTTGGGACTTCACCCTTAAGTGACCACTGTGGCCCTTCCTTGACCCTCTGCCCTCTTTAGCTGGCCACTTGATAACGGGACTTAATGGTTCTCTCTCTTTTTCTCTTTCCCGTCGCATTTGCAAGTAGCACTAACCTATAAATCATCGTAAGGGCCCTATCCAGTGACAAATTAATGTGCCCTCCTCCTAATTAATGGTCATCAATGTCCTTAATTATCTAATCCTATTGAGAGCAGTTAATAGTTAATCAGGCAGCCAGTTCTTCTAGCAGGTCATCTCTGCAGGAGAGTTAGAAGTTTCTCATCTGGGGATACTCCTTCCAAAAGCCACTTGAAGCCAAAAGAACTGGAGTGTAGAAATACTGGTTCCTGAGCTAATTTGCTTTAGCTCTCAAAAGAAACCATTGAAATGGAACCCAACACTGTAATTGTTCAAACATTGTTTTTGTTTTTCTGACCGGTTGTTGAGAAATTTACCATAATATATATAGTTATAAAAATAAATGTGAAGTTATAGTTGTTGGTGTCATAAAGAGAGCATGCCTTGTCATTTTCTTTTAAGTTGAATTTATATTTTTAATGAAAGGTGTGAGTTTTTTCTTTCCATGTGACACTTTTCTCCTAAGATGAGCATCTGACAACCAGGTCAGAGGTACCATGCCTAGCACCATAAAAATTAAGCAAGAACATTCCTTAGTGAAAAAAGAATATTGCACCTAGGGAAAAAAGTAGCAGAATGGTATGAATCATGTTAATTCCTTTTCTCTCTCTCTCTCACACACACACACACACACGTGTGCATGCCTGCACATGCACACACCCACTGAATCTTACTTGGATGTAAGAGGATAGAAATAAAGTACTTACAGGATTTCAAGTGAGACCTCTCTAAATAACTTTAGGTTCTAATAGTGGTATGTTTTACTATTGAAGCTGATGGAAGATTGTTTATTAACCACAAGAGTTTCTGTTCCATTTCCTCTCTTCTCTCCCCACTGTTCTGAATTAAAAGAACCATTATAATTGGTGACCCTGTCATTTAGAAGCAATATTTGAAAATAAAGCACTAGTGGGTATTTTTAAGTTAATATTCAATACAATAAAATTCTTTACCTTTTTTGGCTTATAACCTAATCGATAGTGTGAGTATATAAATGCACACATATGTACATACATAAATATATACATACATATGTATAAACTTATTCTATGTTACTTATGCCACAAAATTCAATTTGATGATTAGAAAATATAAAGAATTAAACAAATGTAATAAAAGTACCTTACGACTAATAGGTATAGTCATAACAGAATAAAATCACGTGATTTCTGTCAAACTAGTGCTTAGATACAGCATTACGTACATTGTAGGAACATATGTATTCCTACAGATAGCAAGTCTTTGGTGATATATTCTAGACAATGAAAACGAGTACTTTTTATGTTGGGGAAAAAATTACCTACCAAGTGACAGTGTTTTAATGTGTACAACAAAAAACTTTTTTTAACTTTCCTGGTATTTAAAAAATAATAATAAAATGTACACTATACTAGTCTGTAAAATCTGAGGCTATAATATAGCAGGCATTGAATTTTCATCTTACTTTTAGAAGGAAAAGTGGTTTAGCAGGTAAAGCAGGAATAACTTTTCTGATTTCCGTACAGGTAAGTTTGTTATATGTTGGAAATTACTGTCAATCACATGGCCTAAGAAGGCAGTGTGGTCAGGAACAGGAGCCGAAAGAAACAGGCAGACACTCTCATCTCCACTTTTAGGGTACTTTTTCTTTGATTTCTTAAATTATTGCCCTTTTTATATGTGCATACTGAATATTGTTCTTACTAATGGCCATCAGGGGCCTTTAAAAAGCAGAGCAGTTTTACCCAGCAGTCTCTTAATTTCTTTGAATGATTTGGAGAAGGCCAGGGATATTTCCTCCTTCTTGGAATGTGTATCGGTTAGTGTCCAGAATCAGGTGGAAGCATTTATTTGGTCACAGCAAATCTTTCTATTATCTAATATTCATCGACTACAAAGCTCTATAAATCCGCCCCTCTACCATACCATAGCAGAATCATATCTCCAATAAAGACACTAAAATCCTGGCATACGTCCTGGATGAGTAAAAGAGAAAGCTTAAAAAGTTGATTCAATATGACCTCAGTTAAAAGAAGAGTTTCCAGTTCTCTGAAAAGTGATGGCCCTGTAACTAACTGTGCACGGTGACTCTATCGTATTTGATTATCCGTGATGCGCCACTTAGCCCGTCACCTCCCCGCAGCCTCCGCTCCACCAGAGCAACCATGTATACGCTAAGCCTTTATTGTGTAGTAGGTGCTCTACTGACTTATTTATATTTTCTACATACCGACTAAATATTTTATAAAGATTACCAATTATAATTAACATATAATAATAGACACAACATACAGGAACTATGTCTTTTTCATCTTTGTTGCTATCCCCAAATTAAAAGCAGAGTCATACACTTAGTAGTTATAAAGTCTTTGATGAAATATGTGTCATATTGATAAGTAAGTTATGGAGTTTTAATAATAGTTCAAGTGCAACTGCAGGTATTATGTAAGCTCCAAGTGGCCCATAGACACCGCCGTCTCAGGAAACTTCTCTAAGCTGCATCGCCTAACTTCCAAGCTGAATCAACTACTTATACCTGTGTTTTTTTCAATTCCTATAATTTTTACTTCTCTAATAGTGGCATTTCCATTAATCAGTTTTTTATATTAGTAATTATGATGTAATTATAATAAACAAGATTTAAAATGTGATTACATTTAACTATATGATGTCATAGGGGCAGCATTTTTTTAGATTTAGTAGTGTTTTGCTGCTTTGATTTTATATTGTTCAACTTGATCATATCTTAACATGTTCTAGTAATTGCATTTTCTAATATAAATGATAATAATGTAGTTACAACCTCTATCAAGCAGGGCTTCTGTGTTGGTAGGGGACAGTTTTCTAGATTTAAGATTCAATGTTTCTGTCTTCGAGTCAGAAAACATGGTTACTGAAGAACACTAAAATACACAAAAGACATACACCATTCACTGCAGATATTCAGTATAAGGATAAATAATACTTACGTAGGCTTTAATTGATCCCAAAATAGTAGTTACGTTAAAAAATAGTGTATCTATGTGGCTCTTGTACACTCAGGGAATATTGAGAGTTCAGTAAATCTAGTTTACTTAAGGTTAAGGTCATCTTGTCATACTTTACCCATAATTCAGAATATAGGACCCCAGTACCTCTCCAATCACAAAGAACTTTCACTCATAGAATGATAGATCAACCAGTATTTATTAAGTAACATAATTTTTGATGTACTTGCTTAGTAGATTCATTCTTAAGTATTAAGACCAGAATGAGTGTATCAATATAGATTAGCTTGCTAATAATACTTCAGTGTACTTGATATGATTCAGTACAAGTATTTGAAATTTTTACATATTAAAGGAGCATGAACTTTTGCAAACTACAAGGGTGTCAGGGCACTGTGATGGTGTTGACAGTCTGGGATGTTGCATGATGCCTTTGGTCCTAGGCTTCCTACTGCCCTTCATCTTGTCAGCAGCCTTTTCAGTCTTTACATGGCGATTGGAAAGGTGGCTCCGTTGACTACATCTAGAGGTAAAGGAAAGGGGCAGTTAACTTATTTGTCCATTTACAATTACGTCACTAAGGTATAATAATGGAAACGAAGCTGTCTGGCTGGGGAGCATTATTGAGTTGTAGCATCAGGGCCCATATAGCCTAACATATCTTTTCTGATAATGATTCCCCTCATGATCACTGGTTGGCATTTCCGTTCCCAGTTATCACTGCAGTGAGCAAAGGCAAACCCAGGCAGAATATTGACATCTCTATATGGATGAAATCATTTGTCACAAGTTGATCCAAATTAACTTTCTTTAATAATGGAAATGTTATTTTCCATGTGTTTATGTTTAACACATTACCACTCCCATGGTTACACTTTAATTCCCAAGTGACAGGTACACAGAATCTCCAGAAGTGGGTCTGAGGCTACGCTCTGCATATGGCTCATGTCGCAGGGAGCCCGCCAAAGTGGCATACCACCTTAAGGGGAGCCCGGTTCTGAGACTGTGTCTAATCCTATTTCTTCCCACTTTGGAATCTTAATTAGAAGAGATAAGGAAAAAAAAACATCATTTAACTAAATTATTGTCTTGAATCTGTAGCAAAAGGTATAATCCGCAATTGGGCCAATTAGTGAACCCCATAGTTAGCTGTGCTGCCTCGAACAATTTGATTAGATCTGACACCATCCTGGTTCCCACTGTTGTTCTGCCAGGTATGATGGTCAGACTTCAAAGAGCTTGAGGCATCAGCAGGGCAAGGTTTGGAGGCCAGCTTAGGTCCGGTTGTTAATCTCTCTGCTAAAACCACAGCAGCTCTCACACAAAACAAGCTTACACGACACAATCATGCGGCATTAAAGTTAGGGTTGAGTCATGACAATTTGCCTTTGATTTTTTGATGACTGACCAAAGATGGCTACATGACTAGACGCATGCTGAAAGTATGCTGATTAGGTAAGTTCCCAAAATATTTGAAGTATTTTTTTAACTTCCTATGTAAATGTTGTGAAAACTTACGCCCTTTGATCAAACTTCCAAAGTACTAGTTACTGTATGGGGGGGTGGGGGTGGTAATGAGTATTTCTTACTGGCAGGCTGAATCCCAAACTTTTTAATTACCACTTCACAAAAATTTGTCTTTACATTAATAATTTTTAAAGGAGAATGGAAAAGGAAATTGTTTCTAAGTGGTAAGCTTTATAAAAATCTATTCTGCGCATTGAAAGAAAAAAACATTTCTCCCTGAGTCATTTATGTTCACTGACAATTTGTCTGAAATTTCTTTATAATTATTTTCCACTTAAATATTGAGCAAAGTGCCCTTGCAGGATGTGATTGCGTAAGCGTTCTTCTCTCTGCATTCTGATTTGTTGGAGTGTTGCGGTCGTAGTGACACGTGTCCATTCTGAGAAAAGCCCGAGGCTGCTTTAGTGTTATTCCGAGTGATTGAAGCTGCCATCTTGCTGACTTTCCCCTCGGCAGCACAAGGCCTTTTTGCTTTTGTGTTCATTTCACATGCTTCCTGTGAATTCGGCTGGCAGGGCATCGTTGCTTCATTAGGGAAGGAAGACAAACTTCGTGTTTGGCTATAACATATCTTAAAAGTTTCTGTATGGTCACCTGTAACACTTAAGCTATTAAACTTATAATTCATTACATCAAATGAATCCTATTTTATTCAGGAAATTTAAGGAAAGCGTATATTTGAATAGCAAGATAGTTGCATAAAGCCCAAGTCAAATATTTAAAGAATCTTTCGAAATAGTCTTCAGTCCTTGAGCCTCTCATGAAGACCCTGTGAGTCTCTCCGTGACCCAGAGGTCATGAAGACCTGCATTCAGCAGTCTTACCTTTGAGACCAGGATGATACCGCTTCATCACCATCTAAGAATGTGAAGAGCGGAAGATCTCTTCTCCTTATAAAATTTGGCAGATACATCCCTAGCCAGTGTGGCTCAGTTGTTTGGAGAGTTTTCCTGTAACCAAAGGGTTGCAGGTTCGATTCCCAGTCAGGGCACATATCTAAGTTACGGGGTCAGTCCCAATTAGGGCATGTATGGGAGGCAACTGATTGATGCTTCTCTCTCATACTGATGTTTCTCTCTCTCCCTTCCTCTCTAAGAGAAATGAAAAATATCCTCAGATGAGGATAAATAAAATAAAAGAAATAAAATTTTGCAGATACAAGGATTTCTATATGTTGTATGGTATGGCTTCAGGAAGATTATATTGCATATCCTTGGCCAGATAGTTGCTTAGAACATCATCTCTGTATGTTTGGTCCTGTCAGGGCACACAAAAAATCAACCAATGAGTGTGTAAGTGGAACAGCAAATCGATGTTTCTCTCTCTCTTTCCTTCTTCCTACCTCTCTCTCTAAATCAGTAATTTTAAAAAAAAATTTTTTAAAGAAGAAATTACACTGCAGGGGTCCAAGGATTTTCCTCCAACCTATGTAGAACTGCTCTAGCAGAATTCACCCAGCTTCTGTGATATTCCCCAAAACATTTCCTCCCATAGTAACTTACTGTTCTGTCCAAGGAAGATATAAAAAAGAAAAAAAAAGATGATGACAAATCTTGGTTGTCTCACTCAGTCCATCAGCTAGAGGGTAAGAACGTGTATTTTACTATTATATTCTCCAGGGTACATAGAGGAATAACAGATGCAATATAGAGCATAAAATATGGCATCCACATTTGTGACATGGGATCTCACATCTGTGGCTGATGTAGGTAGCCTTGGGGATACTTTTGTACCCAAAACATCCTTAGGTCCTCCCCAGTGTCTTTGCACAGGCGATGTCCAGAATATCCGTCTCTGTAGTCCTTTGTTGCTTTTTTTCTTAGTGGATTTTGGGTTGTTAGTCTCTTTATTAGAGATGTCTTCCCCGACTAGCCCTCAGTTACCTGCTATCATGCATTGTATTTCTATTCTCAGTGTAACACTTATTACTACAGTTGTTTACAGCTATTGACGGTTGCTTATTTTACCAGCCTCACTCAACCTTACCTGTCATAACCTTCACAGGGGTAGAAACACACAGTCTGTCTTGTTCACAGCTAAATCCTAAGCACATACACTAGTTATGCCATAAATATTTGTTTTTAAAATACAATTTTTAAAGTAACTCGTGTTTATAATAAGGGTATTTAAAAACATGTATTGGCTATCCCATTTGTTCTGGGCCTTGTGTTGGGTGCTTTTACATACATGACCATATTTAATTCTTATTTGATTCTCATGGGTACCCTTGCCACAGCATTATTACACACATTTTTTTAAATTTTTATTTAATCCTTGTTCAAGTACAGTTTTCTGTCTTATATCCCAGCCTTGTGTTACACACATTTTAATGTAAGGAAATAGAAAGAGTCATATAACCCTCCCAAAGTCAGAGAGCTGTCTTTAGAGCCAGGGATAAATCCAGATCTGCTGACTCTGTCTGCAGAATTACACTGAAAAAGTCAACACCTTCAGGAGCTCTTTTTATTATTATTATTATTATTAAAAATAAAAAGTTTTTTTGAGTTTTGACAGGAGACTGGGAATGTTTCAAGTGCTTTGTGGCTGTTACCTCATTGATGTTGTAACTACCATATACCATTAATATCTATATTTTATGAGTGAAAAAACTTAAGGTTCAAAGAGACCAAGCAGCCTAACTAACCCAAAATCACAGAGTTGATCACTGATAGACACGACACTTAAATTCAAAAAGCCTGTTCTTCCTAACCACTAACTACTTACCACACCCCAAGGTGTCCTGCCATCTCATTTCTAGTACATAAGCCAGAAGGCCTCTGCCCAGATGGATTCAAAAAGACAAATCACAAAAAATATGTGTGTGTGTGTACAAGGTCTGTCCAGAAGGTATCCAGCCCTGTACTGTGAAAAGGAGAGACATTTAGAAAAGAAGATACAAGAAACATTGTACATAGGACAATGACTCCTCAGTCCCCTTCAAAGTAGGCATCTTGGGACATCACACAGTTCTCCCAATTGCCATCAGCTGCTCCGTCTTATTTTCCTGAATCTCATCGATGGTCTGATACCTCTTCCCTTTCAAAGTTGATTTTAGTTTTGGGGAAAAGCCACAGGTCACAAGTCTGTAGGGGTTGTAGGGGCTGCGTCCCTGGGTGGTTTGATATTTCACCAAAACACTCAGTAGGAGATGTGAGGTAGGAATGGGCACATTGTCATCTTGAAGCTGCCAGTCACCAGTTACCCGGAGCTGCAGCCTTCTGACTCATCTGAATAGTTTCCGAGGAGGAATGTTCAAGCTTAACACAAAATCTGATGCACATTCATTGCTGTACTTGCTTGGTCATTTTGAATGCAACAGCCACACAGTACACACGCTCACTCAAAGGTGTCTACTGCCCCTACCCACTAGTACAGTAAAGTCGTCATTGTTCATGCATGTGCATTCCAGTCCACTCTCCTTGGCTGCCAGGTTACATCAATGTCGTGCAAACTGTTCTCATTATAGCAACAATGACTGGACTTTTCCCAGACAGATGTGTGTGTATATATGTAAATACACATATTTATATATAATATATAAGATTTTATTTATTTATTTTTTTTTTAAAGTAAGTAAGTAAAACCTTTATTTTATTTATTTATTTATTTATTTATTTATCTATCTATCTTTAGAGGGGAAGGAGAGAGGGAGAGAAACATCAATGTATGGTTGCCTTTTGTGCGTCCCCTGCTGGTAGTTAGCCTGCAAGGAACTGGCCTGCAACCCAGGCATGTGCCCTGACTGGGAATCAAACCGCGATCCTCTGGTTTGCAGGCCCTCGCTCAATCCACTGAGCTATGCCAGCCAGGGCTGTTTATTTATTTTTAGAGAGAGGGGAAAGGAGGGAGAAAGAGGAGAGAAACATTGATGTGCAAAACAAAAGTTGATCAGTTGCCTCTTAGCCCACAACCACAAAGCATGTGCTTTGACCAGGAATCGAACCAGCAACCTTTTGGTTTGTAGGACAACACCCAACCTTCTGAGCCACACCAGTCAAGGCCGTATAAATTATTTCCCATTCAAGTTCAAAGTTCTTTTGATCTAGCAAGTATTTATATTCCGTTTTAGTAAAATACATTATAAAATTCAGGTTGGATTAATCATAATTTCTCCCTTATATAATAGTTTGCTATGTTCTGTACATAATATAGATATGACCACCCTATGTTAGGGTGGCAAAATTGCTTTTTCCTTATTTTTTACTTCTTTTGGTACAAGTAGGTATTATTTAATTTAAAAATTAATTTGCCAAAAATATAATGCCATTCTTTGAAACAGTATCCACTTCTGTAGGATTTCTGGCTTTTTGCTATGTGGATGGGGAAAGTATCCTATACAAAGAAATAGTTCCCTTGTTCTAATCAACTATTTTGATGTGCTTCAAAAGTATCCCAAATTTAACTATAGTGTGTTACTATTGTATGCACATATATTATACATTCATGTACTTTTGCAAATATTAGTTTACTCATAGTTACTGTTTCTATATTATTTCTTATAGTTTTCTAATTATTTTTACATATATCATCTTTAATGCATCAAACATCTTTTGTGAGATAATTAAGGTGTATACAACTTATAATGAGTCAACCAAATTCAATTTTTCAAATTTCTAATTTTGCTTCCTTTTTTATAGTAACTAGTTCTAATGAAGATTTGAACCATTGTTATTAAACCCCCCCCCATTTTCTGTTACAAAAATTTTATTTATTGGAAGTTCTTTGAATACCATCTACAAGCAGTAAATCTTGATTGCAAAATGCTGCCCTCTTTTGTTAATATTACCCCAAAAGTTTCTTATCATTTAGTAATAAGAAGAAGGTGTGTTCTTTGTTTTAAATATATGAGATTAAATATAAACTATTAGTTTTTAAAAGGTAGGATTTGGGGATCACAATAAGTAACTAAGAAAACCAGGGTGTAAGAGAAATGCCTTTATCTACAAAACCAGTAAAGCAGTGCTCTTAGTTAAGCAGAAATTACAATTTTGTCAACGCTGTTCCTGTCCAAACCCCAGGCCACAGCAGGCGTTTCGTGGCGTGGCCGGGTTGGCCCCGGTGCCCTGGCACAGGGAAGCTCTCCGAGCTGTTCCGTCAGGTGCTGTTGGGTCAGCCCTCCACTGATGTAGCGAATCACACTAACCTCTTTCCGCGTGAGCCTTCCAGAAATAAGATGCTCAATAGGAATGGTTAATGAAATTGAATATTAGGTTTCAGGTTTTTGTAAGACTGCCAAAATA
Organism: Sturnira hondurensis; assembly: GCF_014824575.4. Classification (NCBI taxonomy): domain Eukaryota; kingdom Metazoa; phylum Chordata; class Mammalia; order Chiroptera; family Phyllostomidae; genus Sturnira; species Sturnira hondurensis. Next base: position 9,114,341 of record NW_028075269.1, read on the forward strand.
TATTGCACTCATTCAGAAATTTCTGAGTTAATCACTTGAAATATCTGACCCTATACTCTATTTAAAATCTGTTTTAAATATTACTTAATATTAGTAACACTTGAAAGTATCTGGGTATGTTTTGTTAGGTGGATGATTCTTCACCAAACATCTCCAAGTAAAGTTCTAATTATGTAGTTGTGTAGTAAAAAGAGAAAAGGGGTGTCTTTTACTAAAATTGAAATGTTCTGTTATAAGGAAGCTTGTTTCAAGCATGAAACAATACTTTTTGTTTCCAAAGGCTATCATTAAGAACAAAGTTGTATTTTATTAAAGAATTCAAAGAAATTTTTATGCATGTCATAAATATTTCTTGTATGATTAGGAAAACAGTTTATTTTTCTGGTCAGTATTTAAAAGGTATTACACTATTACAGTGTAGACTTAGTGAAAGGCCTCAAACTTTTTATTTACACATTTTGATGGATGGGGGTGCTGTTGCTACTTCTGTTCAATAACCTGAGAAATGTTTTACCAACTTACACTGTAGCTATGGTGTAGCATTGAAAACCCTTGTAACAAAAAGCCTCTTGGTGCAATTAAAGGTCACTTGTACATATTGTAATAGGCTACTCATTTACAAGATCTTTGATAAGGGTCAGTGCCGTAGCATGAAATGGATTGCCCTTATTGAGCCTGTAAATAAATGGGTCAACTTATGTGATATTCAGTGGGCAAAGGAAAAAGCTAACATAATACTGGTTTATTAATATTTTTACAGACAACTTGCTGAAATGTTGAGCAAAACCAAATGCACTGGCATTGTATTCTTGACATAAATAATTATAGAAAATTATTAGACTATATAACTACAGTTTTGAAGAACTGCTTGCACACACATATTTTTCTTTTATTTAGATGTATAACCTGCAGATAACAGAAAAACACAGCACAGTAATAGTATTCAAGTGTCTTTTGCCATAGAACTAGCATGCTTCAAAATGACTTAAGATGCGCATACTCCATCTTTCTTTTTTCTTTAAAGATTTTATTTATTTATCTTTAGAGGGAAAGGGAAGGAGAGAAGGAGAGGAATATCAGTGTATGGTTGCCTCTCGTGAGTCCCCTGCTGGGAACTGGCCTGCAACCCAGGCATGTGCCCTGACTGGGAATTGAACTGGGATGGTATGGTTCACAGGCCCACGCTCAGTCCACTGAGCTACACCAGCCAGGGCTCCATCTTTCTTTATTGAAGTTCAAAACCCATAGGGATAGGTATGAAAATGGACTCAAACTAGATAGTGATTTATTTTAATTATCTTGCATAGCCTTTCCAGTGCTCTTAAGGGAAAAAAAATGGTCGTGCCAATAGCATGTTATTAATGAATTCAGTAACCCGGTTTTTTTAATAAAATAGACTTTAGGATAAATATAAAAATAATGAAAAGAACTTTATACCTTATAATAATTTTAATACACAAGGATTTTACCTTACATGTATTTATGAGATATGTCATTTTTTATTCTTAAACTAAAATCACATTGGTAAATATACTAATGAAATAAATTTATACAACCCTTTCTTGATTTTTTTCTCAGAATTTCTCAGACATACAACAACTACAGAACTTCAATTTTCTTTTTGGTCGCTGTGTACTATCAAAAATAAAAAACATCTAAATTGTAGTCAATGCCAAATCAAATCTTCTGAGTCAAACAAAAATAATTTAACAATGGGTTTGAATTAAGAATCAAATGAATAATGAGATATCACCCTATAGCACTGATTGGTCTATAAAAACAATGCCAATCATAAAAAAAAGTAGCCAAGAAAGACCCTGATCTCAGTAATCTCTACTTGTTATTTAGCTCTTAAATATCAACTCTGCACTGTTTTGTTTGCCTTTTTTTAAGAGACTCAGAATTTTGTTTTCATTCGAGACTTTATTTTTATTTTTAGAGAGGGGAAGGGAGGGAGAAAGAGGTGAGAAACATTGATGTGCAAGAGAAACATCCATCAGTCGCCTCTCCGACACTGCCTCGGGCATCCCCAGCCAGGGACCTGGCCTGCAACCCAGACATGCTCCCTGACAGGGAGTGAAACCGGTGGCCTTTCGGTTTGCAGGATGGTGCCCAGCCCACTGAGCCACACCAGCCCGTCTGTTTTGTTTGTCTTTGCTGCCGTACTTGAGCACAGTGACGATATCATCCTTAAACCTCTTTTATATTATAAAGTATTGAAACTTTGGAAAACTCTGGTTCATAAGTGCTTTAAACTTATGTCAATTTTACTCATCATTGTATGCATCCCCTTTTCCTAGTTCAGTGTCTGATCATGGAAGATGATCAGAAAAATAAGGGATACGATGGTGCTCAAAAAATAATGAATGAATGACGGAATGAATCAATGTCCTTGTGACAGTGCTCAGAACACCTTGGAGAGTGTGACCATGAAGATCTCGCCGTTTCAGACTATGCAGAACAGTCTGACAGTGCTATGTAATTGCTGTAAGTGGTTAATGTACTTCTAAGGTTTTGAATAACTAAAATAACTTTCAAAAATATTGGCTAATAACGTAATGAACCATTTATTGCTGAAAATAAATCCAACTGTACTTTTCAAAAGTACCACGTAAGAAATGAGATAGGATATAAGTTCTAGTTAACAGAAGTGATTGATATTCTGTTCGAAGCATAATTGTCTTTTTGTCATTTTGTTGACACTTGAAAATTATTTTGAATGCTTTACCTTCAAGGATTTTATAACAAGTTCTATAAATTTGTAAAATAAACCCCCCACCCCCCACCACACCAGAGATAATAAGAACCAATCTTGATGCCCGGGTTTGAAGTACCTACACTTTCTAACCTCCTTTAACCCAGTAATGGCTTGTTAATATGTCTCATCTTCTCTGGCCAGTAGAGCTGATTTTATTGCCTGTAGGTTTTTCTGGCTTTAAACAGGAGAAATATTGTAAAGGTTTGTGAGACTTATGAGTTAGGGATGAAATACTTATGTACAGTGGGATTTGAATGCAACATTTTGAATATTCGACAGCTCAGCTGTAAATATACTTTAGCAGTAAAGGAACTAATCTCTACAAGTAATGGAATCTAGAACTATCATTACTGAAGGATCATCCCTTTCATTGGCCTCTTTATGCACAGGAAGCTGACAAATCCCAGCCTAGTTCTTTCGTTCAGCCTCTTAAGAATTTCCTCCTGGGAAACCATTCTAGTTCAAATAGAAATTTAGGGCAATTTTGTTTAGAAGAAAAGTTTTACAGTGCATAATTTATAACTGAATGCATTTCTTCACATGTCCTATTGACTTAATGTGCGATTCAGTCAAGAAACAGAAAGAGTACACGTGAAGAAGGTACTTTGGAAATGTGATCTACCCTTCATGGGGCCGTGTTGGCCATTTCTTTGCTTGAGCATTCTCTTGTTGTAACATTCCCATCACTTTATTGGAAAAGTTCTTAAGCTTTGGTCGGTGCAGAATTAGATAAGTAGAGGCATTATTAAATTAACTAGGCCCTTGAGGCTTTAAAAGATGAGGTTAGCAAATTACGGCCTGTGGGCCAGATCCAGTTCCACTGGTTTTTTTTAAAATAAACTTTTATTGGAACACAGGCAGGTCTGCTTATTTTTTTTCTTAATGCATTATCAATGGCTGCTTTCACTCTATATCACTAAGTTGGGATCTTATAGCACAGGAGGCCAAAATATCTACTATCTGGCCATTCACAGAGCAAGTTTGCTATGAAGAACTACTCTAAAAGGCCATGTACTTTAAAGAAAATTTACTGAGACAATGTTTTTTAGGAGAGAATCTTTTTTTAAAGATTTCATTTATTTATCTTTGGAAGGGAAGGGAAGGAGAGAGGGGGAGAAATATCAATGTATGGTTGCCTCTCGTGCATCCCTTGCTGGGGACTGGCCTGCAACCCAGGCGTGTGCCCTGACTGGGAATCGAACCGTGATTCATTGGTTTGCAGGCCAGCACTCAATCCACTGAACTACACCAGTCAGGGCTACTGAGACAATTTTCATTTGGGGAAAAAGCTTAATATTATAAGCTTTACTTAAGTAAAGCTTATAATAATAAGCTTTATAATAATAAAGAATTTATTATAATAAATTCATATAACCATTTTATGTGTAATTTGCACTTTGAGAATTAATGCAGGTGTAACTCTTGACAAAATACCAAGGTCTCTTAAAAGATTAAGATCAGGAGGAAGTTTAAAGTGCTTCAAAACCAACTTATTACTGTGTGCACCCAGCCTCTCTGTAATAATGGGGAACCCACTTCCTAAGAGGTACCTCACTTCAGTCTCTACTAACTCCAGTGCTAGAAAATTCTTTCAGGTGCTAAAGCAACGTCCCACCTCTTAGTACAAAGTTTACCTTCAGAAGCCACACAGAAATTGCTCTTTTTTATATAATATCACTGGTTCATAATAAGTACCTAATATATGAGAAACAGTTATAATTTATATTTATGTACACATATTCTTGGTTTTTGTTAGATTTATATTTCTTTTATAAAACACTGTAAAATAAATTGAACATTCCAGTATTGTGCATTTATTTAAAATCTTAAGCATAAAGCTTATATAATTTTACAACATCCTATAAAGGAATCTTTATACTTTAAAAAAATATATATAAATTAGAAATATTAAATTAATAGTCTTGATTTATGAAGTAAAAATGCTTTATGAATTATAGGCTCATAATTTTAAATATTAAGAGGCAGTGTTTTTATTTGTAGCATGTTTGATTTCACAAATAAGCTTCAGATGATTAAAAGTGATAAAATTAACATCAAATGTGATTTTTCAAGTTTGTTATAATCTAAGATTATTTTACTGTACAGTAGGTTAAAATGCCACATTAAACTTTTCATGACTGAATAATGAGAGTCATAAAGATATATTTTTACAAGTATTGACTTTATCAACAGAATTATACCACAAAAGATCAGCTATTTATTATCCATACTACCTGGCATATATTATTGGCAGTCAGATGAAAACAGTGAGTTTAACTGGGCACCGTAGATCAAGAAGTCTTGTTATTTTTCATTTCATTTTTAAAGACTATAGAAATTTCTTAAGCAAGGAAATAAGATCATATTGAATCTTAAAATGTGAATGTGTTTTAAAAGTAATTTGGGGGCTGGGAAGATAATTTTTAAGCCATGAGATTCTTGAATTGGAATCTATTAGCATTTTAGTTAGGAAATTTAAACATGAGGACAGTTTTACTCAAAATTACTTTTGTTTAAGTTAATGCTAATTATTATTTTTTAAATAATTATGTAAATATTTGTGTCCATGGCATTTGAAAATTGTTTTAAAATTAGATGAAACAAAACTTTTTACAAAGGTGTTTATAGTGTAAAACAGAAAAGATTGCTTGAAACCTCACCAAAAGGACTCAACTTGGTGTTTTCAGCCTAATAAAAATGTTGTAAAAATACTTGTAAGCTTGAAAATCACACTAGCTATTCTTGTTTCAGATTCTGTTTAATATATTGTTCCGTATGATTTTATAATAAACAGATTACTCCTTGAACAGGAATTAAGAATAAAGCTGCCAGGAAGGGGCTTTGTTGTCAGAGTAGTTCCCGCCTCATGTTTTGTAAGAGATTTCATGGTCCCATTGTAAAGAGTAGATGATTTAAAACGTGTTCCCAAGATAAACTTTCCCATTGTCATTAATGAGGATGAATAATACTGAGTGACAAGTGCATTAGGAATGACACAGAAAGAGCTGTTAGATTTGTCAGAGTGTATCACTTCAGGCAGTGACACTTGAGGACATTCTTTATGTGGATATTGGGGGGGGGGGAGGTCTCATTTAAAGATACCAGAGCTTGAGTTTACTTATAGAATAATATATTGTACTACTTATAAATATTTTTTTCAGTGTTTAGAAAATATTCGGGGGGTTATTTAGGTTTTCTCGCACATTTTAACTATTCTTTTATTATATTCTTATTTCTTCCTAAGAAAATTATCAAACTATAACATTGAAATTTTAAAATATTTATTAAAAAACACTGATTTTTTAAGTCTTATTTTTTGGAATTGCCAACCAAAGCAAAGATATTTAAAATTACATACATTTTTTAAAAAATTTTGCTGTCTTATTGCTATGTATGTGGGAATTCATGCATTAACTTGAGCATAAATATTTTGAAATAAGATAATGCATGTAATTTATATTGCCTTTGTAAAAATATATTACATTACAGAAACATATTTTAAATATTAATCAAGGAACAATTAATAATGAATGACTTTGCTGGTATTTAAAGTATATCCAAACTGTAGTATACCTCTCAATTTCAGTTTCAAATATGCAGTTGGTCACTTTTACGCCTTGATTCATCTTTCATGCTGCCAACCACATTTGGTCTCCGTATCCCTCTTTGACGCTAATAACGACTGAGTCTGTGTTCATTTGAGTTCAAGATTTCCCAAGCGGCAGTTTGGAGCTAAGATAAACTATCTATCATGATTGCATACCACTAATCTGTCTCACCCAAACCGCCCTATGACTGAAATTATATCTGACAGTTCACCTCTTCTTGATGAGCCTAAGGTGAACATAGCTACAGACCATCCGTGGGAGGACATGGCAACTACTCCATATGCCAGGGAGGCCCCTTTTATTTGTGACACAAGAGGAACTACGCCTGTGGTGGAAGGGGAGATTCTTGCTCTCCCTCCCTCCCTCCCCGCTCCCCTTCTACCTCCCTCCCTTCTTCCCTCCCTCCCTCTCTTTGTGCCATTACAAGTTCTGCCTAAACTTTTGCTGTGTGGTCAAAAACCATAAAGTCATTTCAAAAAAATATTTATGCTTTCTAAATTGGTCTCTTATTCATACCATAATTGGCAAATACCAAACCTTTCCCATCAGTATTTTGACTCTTACCAGAATTCACCAGTTCTTGAAACATCTCAGTAAGTTTTTATATTGCAAAAGTGTTTCTAGGAGTTTATTTCTCTCATTTTAACTTAAAAATATTTTCAAAATAACTTTGAAATTCTTTTTTAAAATTATTTTTAAAAGATTTGAAGAGAACAATAAACTAAACGGTGTAGCAGGAAACATTTGAATTGTTTAACAAAGATTCCTAATGTAAACTTAATAGTCATTTTACTATTGCTATACAAAATCTAGGGAAAACTGATTAAGAAAGTAAAATTGTTCACTGTCTTACATCCTTTTTGTAAAAATCTCTCTCCTTTGGCATCAGAAATTATCAAACATTTTGAGATGATGGGTAAAGAGTTGTTGGCAGATTTATTGTTAATTTCCTGGCAAAAAAGGAATCTAAAGTAATTTTCAAGAATGTTATGTGGAGGGTTTAATGTAAGGCTACTTGTACTGACATGGAGAACCAAGTGAACAACAGATTTGATTTGGAAAAGGAAAGATTGAGGTTATTTAAACGAAGCGCTTTCAATATTAAAATGGTTTCTCGAAGACCACATATAGAAATTTGTTATAAAATGTAACCTGTTGTAATCTGTCCTGGGTTGTTGAGTTGTAATTCCACCTAAAGCTGGGCAGATGAAAAATTTTGCTCGTGTTGTTTTCTGTTGGTTCATCAGAGAAGCACTTAATGAGTTTTACTCCTCATTGTCCTCTACAGTTCATTATTCCCTGGGAAATACTCCTTCTAGTAAGGGCAATATTTTTCTATAAGCTTCTCAATCAGCAATGTAATCGCTAATGCATTCTGCACAAAGCTTCTCTAAACCATCTCATGTCTTTTTTGTAAACTTACATAAATTAACTTCCTAGAATTACAGAGATAATTATTTAGTCAATATAGTGAATGAAATGCTCATTGTTTCGATGTAAATTATTTTTAAATGAATTTGATTTTTCAACTTTTATTATTTTCTACAGTATTTTTATTTCAGCTAATGTAATGGTTACTCATGAGCCATTTAAAATTTTAGTAACAGCACCTAAAATAAATATTCTAAAAGAAAGTCAAAATAAACTATTTATATGTTTCCACATTTTAATTTTAACTCTAATTTCTACAGTGACCTGCACAACATACTTTGGTGATATGTATTTCTGAAGAAATGAAAATACTATCAAAGTAAATTAATAAACTGCCTAAGTATATTCTTTGTTCTGAAAGCAGTTAAATAAAAAAAAGTCTTAATTTATACATTAATGCCAGTGATACACGGCCTTAATTTTGTGCTTAAATTTTAACTTAGGCAGTAAAATCTGTGATCCATTACTCTTATCAGACCCAGTTAACTCCTCCCATCTAATTATATGATCATTGACTGTACTTTTTTATTATATGATGCATCTGCATATTTTTAAGTGGAATTGCTTCCATTTTTACCACAGGCATCTATTTTCTAATCAGAAGAGTTGATATTATATTGTTTTACAGTAAATATTTAAAAATTTTTAAATGGTAATTATTGAATACTTATGTTCTAAAAAAGTAATTGCTTCATTTGGAAAGCAGATTTTATTTTAAATTTAGAAAACCACAGAATTAAAAGTTGCTTTGTGTAATACTTAAATAATTATGTTTTTTTGTTTTGGTTGTTAATATAACCTTTTCAGTACTTTTAAAAGTATACTTACATATCTAAGCATGGTACACAATGCATTTTATTATAAATGTGACAAGAAAATACAGTAAAATAGCAATGCCTTTTAGTAAATAAAGTATATAAATTTATGCTGGAAAATGCCTTAATACCTTCTTCACACATAAGGCAAAATTATTATGCTCTTTAGACAATTTTTAATAAAGTGATTGGCATGACTTATTACTTGTTTGTATCGAGAAAAATAATACTTTCCCACTAAAATAATTTCCTCATCTTTGCTTTTGAAGTTGGGATGAAATTTCCTTTGGTGCCATGGGTGGGGGGTAGGTGTTTAGAGTCTCACAGAGAAAAATATAAGAAATCCTGTCATTTTTAGTACCCTGACCTATGGTGAAACCATTTGTTATTTCAATATAATGTATATCATTGGTCAATGAAAGTTTCAAAAACTAGTTATGTGAGAGAAAGATTAACCACAGATTTTTATTATTTTTAATGTAGTCTTTTTTCCAAAATACATATCCTTAAGATCTGGCCTCTGGCTGCATCTCCAGTCTCATCTCTTGCCTGAGCTCCCAGCTACAGCCTGACTCATGAGCAGACCCTGTCGTGTCCCAATCTGTCACTCTTCCAGGTCTTCTCTAAATGCCAAAAAGACCCTCCTCTTTCCTGGAAGAAGTATCCTTGCCAGGTCAGTCTTACTTCTTCTTTAGTTCTCAATGTGGAGGTCACTTCCTCTAAAATTTCTTCCCTCACTTTTCAAGACCAGGTTAGGCAGCCTACCTCTCTATTCCCAGCGTACCTTGTAAGTTATCCCTGTTACAGCATTTACAGCACTATTTTAATTTCCTGTGTCCTTGCTGTCTCTCTCTTTATCCTGCTGTAAGCTGGTGGCAGAAACTGTCACGTTCTCATTCACTGATGCATCCACAGAATTTAACACAGGATGCAGTTCACAGTTGTGATTATGTGAAAGTTTATTCTTATATTTTTATTATTATTGATTTGTGTTGTAACTGTAAACCTACTTTTCCCCACCCCTGTACAGTAGGTATTCAGTAAATATCTGTTGAATGAAAAACTGATAATATGAGGAACTTGGTTAAATATCTAGCATCTCTCTCTTTTTGTCATAAGAACACTACACAGGAGATCTACCCTCTGAACAGAATTTCAGGTGGGTCGTACATTATTGTTGACTACAGGTCCGTGGTGGCAACCTGTCTGCATCTTTAATTAGCTCCCCGCGTGGGTGTCAGTTTTCTGCTTTTACAGGAAGAGCACTATTAGTCAATTCTCAAAGCCCAGTCAGGGCACCCCCTCCCCCTGCTGCAGTAGCCACACCCAACTGTTCACATTTCCTCTCATTACCGAACTGTTTGTTGTCTTTAAGGCTGGAATACTTTCCCATATCAGCTTGGAAATTAAAAAAAAAAAAACTTTAACACCTAACTCAATTTTTTTTCTTAGCAAAAATTTTGCCAGTGCCTTCTCCACTCCATTCACTCTTTCCTGCTAATATATTGACTTCTGTGTAAATCTTCAGCATCCATAAAACTCAACTTTTACATCAGAAAGTCTATTACTTAATGTATTAAAGCTTTACTAAATAACTTAAATTTAAGTGCATTTTTTTGTTTAGTCTACATCATCTTTTGCCTCTAGACATGTGGTGGAGATTCAGCATGGACAGCTATCAGGATCATTGATTAAAGGCAAACCAACTGAGTACTTCAAAATGTACCCTTGAAATAGAGGGGGAGGTGCCAAGTTGATATTATCTTGATGACATTGGGTAGCAATATCCCATGGGCTTCCAGATTCATTGTGCTTAGTCAGCTGACATTTATATCTATTATCACTTCAGTGAAACATGATTAATTGTTTTGTGATAATTTGAATCATTGTTTAAAATTCAGTTTAGAAGTGTTGTGTCCTGGCTGTCTTCTGCTACCACTGCTTTTGAGGGTTTGGATCCACTCTGCCGTTCAGGGAAGATGATGTCTTCTTCCAGTTCTTACGTGATCGGCCTCATTGTTTTCTAAATAGGAGACCCCTCCTCACTCTTTCTAGGTAATAATGTTATACTGCAGACATCAAAGACGAGGACAAAAATGTCACATTGTCAGTCTGTCTCCATGACACTCTACAATAATGCAAAGTAAAAAAGCCAAGAGAGCCTTTTGCTTTTTCCATGGTGTCAAAAATCATGTTTCTCAGGGTTTTTCCTCTAAATTGGGCATTAAAATAATCATTTTCATGTAATTTTGAAAGTTGTAATTATGTCTTGAAATTTTTATTCATAAAGTATTTCCTCAAGTCACTCTTTTTCATAAGGTTGTTTTTTTCCTAAGAAATAGGAATTATAGTTTCCATTTTTAAAATTAACTTCTAATTTAGCTGGAGATTTATTGCCTTAATCCATATGTAATGTGCTTTTCACTTAGGAAAATTTTTAAAAAGCATGAGTTAGTAATTTTGTGTAATGCTATAATTATATCTTTCATCAGGGTAAAAGTAAATAAAGGTAAGGCTAAGATAATTCCTAATTTAAGATGCTTTTTCAAAGTATAAGGCTTATAATGAAAGATTTCAAATAAAAAGTAAAAGACCTGGTACCCTTACATATCAGTCTAATTTTCAAAATAAAACCATAAAACCTAGCTGAATAGTTTCTTCCCTTACACATTTACACACTGAATCACAACTGTCCACTTAGAAGCTTTTTGTTGAAAATAATCAAATAAAGTTAGTATCTTTACACTGGAGAACAGAACTTAAAGATGAATTTTGTAGGTCAACTAACATACAAGGTTGGGAGCAGAAATAATTTAACTAGCCTAGTACCATTAGAAAGTATGTGAGATTTCCAATAGGAAGTATGTAAATGACTCATTTTGCATTAGTTAAACCATTGGGGGAAATCACATTATGAGTCATGAAAAGTAAACATCATGCCTTATACATGATTTCATAGATTTAATACATGTAGATAATATCTCACTAAATTGAGATATAAGTAAGATGGCATGTCTTTTTATAACCAATATATATTCCCATTCTCCTACTTTGTTCCAGTTGGACTAAAAGGCACATAAACATCTAGCCTCGCCTAGACTAGCCTACCACCTAATAACCCTGACAGACACATATTCGTATCTAGATGCACTCAGAGACACCCCAAAACACAACAGCCTTTCTCACAGCACATTGAGCTCCCCAGTGGATAATAGCTACAGCATCTCAAGATAGAAAGCAACAGCCAGGACTTACGTGTGGCGCGACTGTGAAAGCACTTGTCTCCCCTGACTGTGTTAAACACAGATTTCTGTGGCCCTTTGAAGTAGCAGTGTGACTTAAGATTTAGCTGCTGGCAACTCAGGTGGGTCATCAAGCTCTAGGTCTGCTGCAGCACTACCAATCCTCTTACTCCAGCCAAGAACTTTGGTTTAAGCAGGGACCAGCTGGTGGACTGTGTAGTACCCGTTTTGTTTTTCTATGAGGACGGTGTGGGCAGCAGAGACAAGGCTAATGACTGTAAGCAGTGTACTCTTCAGCTCTGATTTTGCGTATGGACACGGAAACTTCTCAATACCTCTGTTGTCCGTCCATGGCCTTCACCAGTTTGTTCAGCTGGACCTCGTCTTATCTAACGGCAGCGGAGCCAGCGTGCATGCACTCTGTGCTCACTGTTATTGCATGTATCAGTAAGGGGCTTCTCTGTTGCAGAAGTTTCCAATGAGCTATACAAGTTGTTTACTTACGTTGAAGTTGTATCAGTTATTACTTGTTTTGAAAGATAAGCCATTATTGGGGGCCCTGGCTAGTGTAGCTCAATGGATTGAGCACGGGCCTGAGAACCAGACGATGGCAGTTCGATTCCCAGTCAGGGCACATGCCTGGGTTGCAGACCAGTTCCCAGTGGAGAGGCAACCATACATTGATATTTCTCTCCCTCTCTCCTTCCTTTCCCCTCTATAGATAAATGAATAAAATATTTTTTAAAAAAGATAAGCCATCATTGGGACTTTGGCCATTTTGTTATAATGGCATTTGTTATAAATGGTATTTATTCTGTCCCTGTGGAAGTTTACATATAACTGTTCAGATATGATTTTTATTGAGCATATGTGAATTGGAAGTAATACTCCAAACAGCTGCACAGGCACAGTCTGTTTACTGAACAGTTCTAAAAACATGCTTCTAAATGGCTTCCATGTGAACCAATGAAATTCTGGTAAGTATGGAAGAGTAAAACCCAGAAATTGCTAAAACTATCATGATATGACAGTAGTCTCTGATAAGATCACACGTGCCGTGTTTTTGATGCATAAATTTAAATCGCACTGTCAGTCATCCTAACAAACTCGACCTCTTTAATTATCGAAACTTTGTGAGTGTAGGTATGAGGCATTTAAAAGAAAATACCTGGAAATATACATTTAAACATGCCAAATATGATTGGAATTTCTATTACAGAAAGTAATTGGCTAGTATTTACTTCTTGATTATGCATCTAATGAAGTGATAATTAGCTCATCATTACTGAATTTAACAGAACCCAAAAAGGATTCCTTAGAGATACTATTAGATTTCAATTTATTATATAAGATTGCCCTTGACTCAGAGATGTAGTATATGGCTGCAAAAACAAACCTAAGTAAAACCTTTCTAGGTGTCCAACAGGGATAATACTGTTAGCAATTCATTAGTCTGTTTGCCGCATTGGAAAAAGAAAGTCACTGGTATTCTTTCTTATTATAAGTAAGTAATACGACAAGATCTCTGTAGAGCCTCTTGAAAACTCTGTTTAATGGAGCATTTAATAGAATATTATTTAATAAACCTTTTAGACCCTTTAACACTGTAAGTTATTTTATGTAATAAAGGATTCATACCAGAGCATTCACTTACTAAATACAGAAAAACTTGCCTCAGAGTTGGGGTGTTAAATTGCTTGCTCACCTTTGGCATTTTAATATGAAAACCTTAAATGTGATACCGCCAGTCATCACCATGTCTTCTGTTGACACATTTTCTTTAATAAAAGACGGAAAATGGGGAAACATGTACTTTTATTTAATATGAATAGAAGTCTATATTATGAGTGTATTTGGAAAGCTATGCCAAAACACTTGATATGCAAATTTTCGCTTAGTGGACGGTTAATATGACTTAGCTTTTTTGCTTGACCTACCAACAACTTTCTCTTTTCGTTCTGCCAGTTATATATTTTAGGATTAGAAGTAAATGGAGCCCAGTCTTCCCTGTAGCTTTGGGGTTCTTCATAAAGCACTTGTTGGAAAAATGCCAGGGCATGGTTTTTCTCTGAAACTCAGAGACACTCATAAAATTAAATATGATTTATTCAGGGTTTATTCTGAAGCAGTTTAATTTTGCATTTATGAACTGAATCAACATTCTGTTCATATTACTAAAGCAGAATTGAGTGTAATTTTTTACATACTATCAGTGACATTGTCATTAATTTGGGATTGTAGTACATAGGTGTGTGTTGTTTATTTATTTAAGAATCTGGTATTGAAGTGTATACAGGTGTATTTGCACATGATATAGTAGAAATGAAGCTTTGGAAATTACTGGAGGTAAACACTTGGTAATTGCTGTAACCCTCTTTTTCCTATTAGATTGCTAACCTTACAGAAGGTCGATGTTTCTTCACCTGATTTTCTTAGCATATAATGTCTGCAAGCAGGAAAAGGTGGCGCTGTCTCGATCACTGTAGCTTTAAATCTTGAAGTCAGGTAGTTTGCTAGGGCTGCCGTAACAAATACCACAGATTAGGTAGCTTAAACCACAGAAATTTTATTTTCTCACAGTACTGGAGGCTAGAAATCTAAGATCAGGGTGTAGCAGGATTGGTTTCTTCTGAGTCCCTTTTTTTTGGCTTGTAGCTGGCCATCTTCTCCCTGTCTTTACATGGTCTTCCTTCTGTACATGGACCTGTCTGTGTCCAGATTTCTTCTTATGAGGACTAATCATATTGGATTAGGGCCCACCCTTAAGAATCATAATTGCCTCTTTAAAAACCTTATCTCCAAATACAGTTACATTCTGAGGTGCTTAGGGTTAGGGCTTCAACAAAGAAAATTGGGGGAGGAGGGGGTGCACAATTCAACCCATCACAGATAAGGTCAGTCCTCTGAATATGTTCTTTCCCTTCAATACTCTGTGAGCTATTCTAAGTTTTTTGCCTTTCCATGTACACATTTTGTCAATATGAACAGAATAGCTTTCTGGGATTTTTATTGGGATTGCATTGAATCTGTAGGTCAGGTTGGAAAGAACTGAAATGTTGACAATATTGAGCCTTCCTGTCCCTGAGACTGGCTCCCCCTGAAGTTTCGTAATCTTCAACCTTCATTTTCACTGAGCTTCCAACAATTCATCACTTACAGCTTAGGTTCTTCTTCTCTAGCACCAGTTCCTGTGGAGATTTTTACTCCCAGGCTTCTGCTCTGGTAAATTGTGATTCTCTGTATCTGCCTGTCATTTCTACAGTTGGGGGGTGGGGAGCCGTTTGCTCTGGGACCCCAGTTCTCTAGTGAATCTAAGAAGAGTTGTTGATTTTCAGTGTGTTCAGTTTTTTTTTTCACATAGCGGGGTCGGGAGTAATAACTTCCAAGCTTTTTATGTTCAAATAGGAAGTGAGAACTCTCCAAGGTACTTTTTATTGTTGCAACATAATCATTAACAAAATTAAGCATTTATTGGTTCATTATTCTTTTTTTAAGATTTTATGTATTTATCTTTAGAGGGGAAGGGAAGGAAAGAGGGAGAGAAATACCAGTTTATGGTTGTCTCTCATGCACCCCCTGCTGGGAACTGGCCTGCAACCCAGGCATGTGCCCTGACTGGGAATTGAACCGCGGTTATTTGGTTCGCAGGCCTGAGCTCAATCCACTGAGCAACACCAGCCAGGGTGTGGTTCATTATTCTACAGAAGGAACCGAGGTATAATACATTATGTCTTAAAAGTGGCAACAATCCTATTTTCCCAAAATGATATTTATGAAAATGTTTCCATGTTTGCATCATAAGTTTTTGAAACATATGTACCCTAGAGTTGTGACTACCAGTCTGCAATCCAGCAAAAGGAGAAGAGATTGATGGAAGGAAAAAAGGAAAACTTTCCATATATTCTTCTGCAGACTTCTGTCTTAAAACACACTCTCCAGAACTTTGCATATTGCCACCCTGGCTGTAGAGAGACTGGAAAAGAGAAAGTTTTTAGCTTTTCACATTACCCCTCTCAAGCAAAAAAGTAGCAGGAACAAATCTTGTGCTACTTTAGGTTTTTTTATTGAGTTTATTGGGATGCCATACGTTTCAGGTGTACAATTCAGTAATACATCCATCTGTATATTGAATTGTGTATTTACCACCCCAAGTCTTTTTTTTAAACATTTTATTTATTTATTTTTAAAGAAGGGAGGGAGAAAGGGAGAGAAACATCAGTCAATGTGTGGTTGCCTCTTGCACATCCCGTACCGAGGACCTGGCCTGCAACCCAGGCACGTGCCCTGACTGAGAATCAAACCGATGACCCTTTGGTTCACAGGCTGGCGCTCAACCCACTGAGCCACACCAGCCAGGGCTAATTTTTTTTTCTAATACTTTCTAGGCTGCATCACTTATCAAAGATGAAAGCAATCTCCTTGTGAAAATATATATTTTTTCATAGTCTAATTTATCTTGTCTAATTTATCTCATCATGTTAGCCTTAATTCAGTTAAGATTACCATCCTCTTTCTCTTGTTAATACTGGTAAGTCTGGTGTCTTATTATTTATCTTAACACTAATTTTATTCTAGATTCTACCTATACCGTATTTCTGGTCTTTTGTTTTTCTGTTGTATGTGTAGAGAGTTTTTTGGGGAGGAAGGCGGTTATGAAATGGTTTCTTATCTTAATTTTCCTAAATGCAAACATTCACTATAACTAGATGCAAACATTTGAATTTTGCATTTGAACCTTAATGCAAACGTTAAGACTTTAGTTTACCCGGATAAGGGAAGGAAGCCCTTATTCGTGTTATTCCGGAGAGAATGATTGTGGGTTTTCACTCATGGGTGATGGATTTTACACAAGGTTTGCTGATCAGATTTCTGCTTTCAAAATATCACTTGCACAGCAGTGTGAAAAGTTAAATGGGAGGGAATGAAAAGACTAGAGGTGGGTCAAGTTAGGAAAATGTTGTCAAGGCCAGATCATGGTCATCATCATCATGGCCTGGACTGAGGAATGAACTTGGAAGAAGTGAAATAAAGTCCACTAACTTTGGTCATTTGGTGAGGTAGAAGGAGTCTAAGGTCGCCTTGAATGACATGATGGGATGGGTGTCTTTCACTGAAGAAAGGAACATAGGTAAAGGTGCAGTTTGGGACGTGTAGAACGGACGGACCCTCAGGTGGAAGTAGCCTATGAACATTTGGATATGTGAGGTGGTTAGGGAAGATAGATGGGTCAGAGATATCAATTCAGGAATCACTCTTACATAGCTAGTAGTCAGAGTGTTTAAAGTAAGAAAGACTAGAAAATATGTTTCAATTCAGAAAAGGAAAAGGAAAAGGAATCCTAGGGAGGGGTCTCATTGAAATTGAGTGAGGAGAGAATTTTGGAGAGAAAATAAAGAACAATGCTATATGTATTGAACAATGAATAAAAAGTCAACAACTGAGTCATGGAAAGAGAATTCCATCACATTTAGTCATGTGAAGGTCATGGGCGACCGACCATTGATGACGATGTTTCAGGGATATGAATACAGAACCTTGACTACATACAATTGGTTAAAGACTGAATGGATTTTGCAATTAAAAAAAATATATTTAAAAAGTGAATGGGAGATAAAGAAAGAAGAATAGCAAGTATCCACTGTTTCTGATTCTTCAGTGTGAAAGAAAGGAGGAAGAATAACAGCTGGAAGGTTAGAGTTTTTCAGTTCTTTTGTTTTCCCACTCATTCCTTGGTTAAAATGTTGCTCCTAGTTGCATTTTTGTAAGTTAATGTTAAATTTTGTATTTTTTAATAGTTAATTAGCCTATAATTTTTTGGCTAGTGGCCTAAGTTTGAAAGAATCAGGGATGCCCCCAAATCAAATCAGGTATAAATACTAAATTGTGTGATTCCCATGAATACACGGGATTTAAAAATATTTACGAGAGAAATATGTAAAATCATGATTGAATAAAAGGAAGAAGTTGACAGCGTGTTGGATAAATGTGAGATATCTTACAAATGATTTTTAAATGAGGCCATCTGTTAAAGCTTGCTGATGCTCTCAGTCTGGAGCGAGGGGTTATTTATGTTTTCACGCAAATCAGGCTTTAACCAAAATACTTTGGAAAAAACAGATGTCTTATAGAAATTCATTATTCCTAAAATAATTACAGCCCTCTAAATGTTAACATCCCGTCCTACAAAGAATGGTATTATGCTAATACTGTTTATATATGTGAATGTGAAATTATTGTAAATTATTGTATCATTGCTGTAATATAATGCAATGGTTTCTCCCTACCCCACCTCCACCCTCACCCCCAGGAGATACATGCCTGCTTACCAGGACCAATTTTCTACTTATTTAGCCAAAAATAATTGACCTTTGAAAGTCATAACTCAAGAAGTTGCGTTTGAACTAAAATCTAAAGATAAACCTAATCTTTTCAAGCATTCTCTCCTTCCACTTTTATGCTCACTTTTAGACTCCCAGTAAGTCTTACTGATACATTGAAGTAAAAGAAATTTCATAATAGATTATAGTCATTCGGTCGTGTTTCATAAATGAAGTTGAAGAATTACTAACATTTTGCTGGGAAATGAACTGCCAGTGTTACTACTATTTTGCTAATATGTACAGTCATTCACTTATGAGGAGTGAACCTTGTGCGGAAGTGCCTAGAGCCAGAGAGATCCTGAGAGTCTAAATTCTACAGTGCATCAATGTAACATTAATTCATGTCTGCACTAAAAGAGGTCAGTCTTGGGAGGCTTAGAGACAAAAATTGAAGCAACTTCTCACTTGCAGCTTTTATCATAACTGAGAGAGCAGTAAATCAGATACAGATGAAGATTTTGGGTTTCTCCACGTTATAGCGTTTTGTTAACTAGGTCACTGAGTGGAATGCTGAGCCAAGTTCACATTAAGCACCTTGCTCAAGGTTCACTTTTGTCCTTGGAGAAGCTTTTAGGCATGGACTCTTTATTTAGTAAGCCAATGAAAGTATTGTCAACTGATGTCTTCTTGTTCTTTGAGAATGCTTTTTAGCTTTGGCAGGCTTTTACGTGAAGATAGTGGTGTACCCACTCAGATGATCCATCTCTGTTGTCCTTCCTAAGTGCTCTTAGGATTGGAGCACTTGTCAGAATGGAAGACAGGGGACTGGGGGTTACATATGTCAAAGCCCTTGCCTAGCGCTCTGCTCACGGTAGGACGTCTGTACCCACTGATTCCCCGTCTTATGTTTTATGTGCTCTCTGAGTAGGATGGCGTGGTGCCTGAGAGAGAGACTCTGCAGCCCGGTGGCCTGAGTTTGAGATCGACTCCACCACTTACTGGTTGTGTGAGCTCAGCAAATAACTCGGCTGATCCTCAGTTTCCTCATCTGTAAAATAGAGATGATAACAGCACCTTGCCCATAGTGTGGTTGTCAGGATTAAATAAGTTAATGCACTTAAAAGGCTTGGCAGAAGGCCTAACGGGTGGTTGTGGTGGTGACGGTTTTCGCACGGGCAACGAAGCAATGCTCTGCTCGTGGAAATCTGGAGGAGTGCTCGCTGGCGGACAGCACCTCTACCTTCGACAGCCCTCTCTGTACCAAGGGGATGTAGGTGGTCCCCATGAAGGAGGGGCACCAAAATATTGCTCCTCTCGTAACGGAAGGAAGAGAAAACACAGTGCGTTTTTCACCAGCATTATCTCATTTAATCTTCAGGACAAGTCTTGCAAAATAGATTATTAGTCAATTTTTATATACAAGGGACTGGAAACCTTACACAAAATCAGTTGGTCACTAGATAGCAAAGTCAAGATTTAGTCAGAGCAATCCCTGACTCAAAAAGCCCAGCAAAGGGGGAAAAATTGGGACAAAATATGTATTTTTTTGAAAAGCCCAGCTGTTTCTTTCTCATTCGAGTGGATCAGCTGCCAGCGTTTGGGGTGTAGCTGTTTCCTTCCCTCGTACGTGTGGCGAGTTAAAGAGACCGCTGCACCAGTGCCGTCCACCCTTCCGCCTCCTCTCCCCTCAAGTGGGAGGCAACACACACAGCAGACACTCCCATGATAATTGGTCATGGACTAGGCACATACTGCTTCTTTTCCCCACACACTTTGCATCTTTAATATTGTAGTGGTTTCTTTGGACTGAAATATGAATATCTGTGACATTGCAGAAAGTAAAAATAGAACTTACATGAGACAAAGTTACCTGTGCAACAATACCCTCTTCTGCTGAGTAGATTACAAAGGCTGAGTTAATGGGAAAGTGTGACTCTAGTAACTTCCTATCCTCTTTCTATTTTGATTATTTTTTATTTCTTTAAAGAAAATGCTGGCCCCAGAATTCTTGCCTTTGGCCAAAAACAATACCATTCTTATTTGTCAATAATTTTGTTTAAAAATATTGAAATCAGCTGTGGCTGGTGTAGCTCAGTGGACTGAGTGCCAGCCTGCAAACCAAAAAATCTCAGGTTTGATTCCCAGTCCGGGTACATGCCTGGGTTGTGGGCCAGGCAAGAAGCAACCCATCGATCCATCTCTTGCACATTGGTATTTCTTTCCCTCTTTTTCCTCCTTCCCTTCCCTTCTCTCTAAAAGTAAATAAAAATATATATTTTTTAAAATATGAGAGTTATTTGAATGATAATTATTTTCCACCTAAGGTAATGTGTTTACATGTATGAGGCACTTGTATTATGGGGAACTTTATAGAAAGAATCAAGTTCAAAGTAAAGGTGTCTTTAGTGCATCTATTTCGAACTGATACACAGCTACATGAGAATGTTATTGTTATTTTGCTTACCTAAGTCATGCTCTTGTAATGAATCTTTCTGTGCTTATCCTGCTAATGCCAGTCATTCTAGAAACTATCCACCAGTCCATCACTCCTTATGGCCATATTTATGCCTCTCTACAGCTATGTGTTTAGTGGGCAGGTACTCATCACCAGCGTTTATGTGTTTCCTCACAGCACACAGTTGAACACACTTCCGCTGACTAGTTGCGTAACGTGGTTATGTAGCCTTGAGAGTGTTACCTGATTTCATTGTCCCTCACCTTTTAATCTTTATGATGTGTCAGGTACTGTACCAGTTGCTTTATATGTCCACTTTCATTTATCTTCCTGTAAATGTAAAGGAGAGGCTGAAGAAGCAATGTATTTATTCATTTCACTCTCACAACAACTTCGAAGTTGGGTGTTATTATCATTTTACTGATTAGGGTACTGACATACAGATGCCCAGCTCATTGCTCAGCTTCGCTGCAAAGATGAACTGCGTACTCAAAGCTGGCCTGCTAAACTCCAATTCGGAAGGACACCAGTTAAAAATTTCCAACCATAAACTGCTACTTCTGCCCCCATTCTTCTCTTAAAGTGGCAGTTTTCTTACAAGCTACTGAACAAATGCCCTGTTGACTTCCAGTTGTCTGCCCAAATAGATAGTTAAGAAATGTTACCCGGTGGACTGTCTTAAAAAGGGAACATTTCAAACAGCTCCATCTGTTGACGAGAACATGTGTGGTTGCACTGCAGAGTGTGGACTCTGGGGTCCTCCAGACCTGGCTCAGCACTTACTGGTTATGTTACCATAAGCAAGTTATTTCACCTTTTTCTTCATCCATGAATTGGGACAATAATGTTAGCGGCATGCCATGGTGGTGAGGGTAAACTGAGGAAATTCTGTAAGTACTTGGTAAACATGGTACACATTAGTTGCATAGTAAATAGTCGTCCTTACTGGTAGTTCTTTTTGTTTTTAATAGTTATTTACTAATAGTTATTTACTTACTTACTTATTTGAGAGAGGGCAAGAGAGGGGGAAGGAGAGGAAGAGGAACAGTGATCTGTTGCCTCTTACACACCCTTTAGGAATTGAACCCGCAACCTTCATTGGTTCGTAGGCCAGTGTCTGAACCACACCAACCAGGACCTGGGAGCTTTAAAGGTGTTCTTGACTGAACAAGTAGATCTGTGCTTTCTTATTTGAGACCTTTTTTTAGGGTACTTATGTGGCTCTTTTGTCTACTTCTTCGTTTTCAGTCAGATACTTTGGAAACGATTTTAATTCTTTCAAACAGCAGAATATCATTTAGTGCCTCCCAAAGTTTCTAAGTCTTAAAATGTTTACACATTAAAAAGGCTGCTGCGTCTTAAGTTACATTTCAGGTACCTCAACAAAGAAAGTTAGTGCCTTTATTTCCATTTCTCTTTTTTAGAATACCTTTTTTGTTATGTACCTTTATGAATTTAAAACATGACTAAAGATGGATTCCTTAATATGTATATTATGTTTTCAGAGCCTGTTAATTCTTTGAGGAAATTAAGGGAAAAAATAATGAAGCCATGTTATACAGGTACTTAATTTTTTTTTAAAATCTGTGGTAGTACTATGGTAATTAATGCTTATTTTATGCAAACTAGACTGTATCTGTTAACGGACACATTACTGTCAAGAAAATATTACTTGTCTTAATTATCAGTAATGAAGCAGGGATAAGCTGCTCACTTAGATATAATATATCTAATGACCTTTTCAGTTAGAGGTTGTGATGAAAGGTATCAGTTTCACAAATTATGCTTCATTCGGCTTCTGGCCTTTGTGTAGATTGATGTTTTGTGGGTGAGTTTTAAAGTCAGGCATAAATTGTGTTTTGTGTTTAAAATTGATTTAGTGTCTTGCTTTTAGTACATCATTTTCTCATTTATAAAGCCTCAATTTTATCTTCAGGCTCAAAAAAAAGCTTGTAGTAAATTTAGGACAGCTTTACTAACTGCCAATGTTTTCTTAACCTTAACAAATAAAACAGTACATATATTTCCACATTTTTCACCAAAGGGCAAATTTCTTTGTTATTTCTGAATGTAGAACAATAAGCACAATTTTGAACTAGGAATATAGGACTATAAATAATTCTAACTCTGTTTTTCCTAATGAGATTTTCTGCAGTGACCCAGTGCTAGTTGTTTTGAAAGAATTTATGATATCCCTTAATCAGCCTCTTACTGAATAATAAATCAGTATTATCAGGATATTGAAACGTCATTCAAGAACTCAGAGATTTACCCCTGTATTTTATACAAATAAGAAAATTACCCCCTGTGTTAGGTTACTAAGCAAGGATTTAAGCATTGGGGATCGATGCAAAAAAAGTAATGAACTGAAGTGATTTTTAAATTGTTTAAGCCTTGGAATCCTTTCTCTATCTGAAACTTATTCAGAAGCCCAACTTTAAAATCTAGGGAAATAGGAGCCACTCTGCTTGAATGGAAAGATCCCTACAGTAACTTGAATGCATCCAGAACTCCCGAGGAGCAGGGTCTTGATACTGTGCTGCTGTGTTTGAATAGTTCACAGAGCCCAAGTACTAGGCAGAAGAGAAGAGTACAGACGTCGTTTTCAACCCCTTCATTTTAGTGGTGAGGCACCTAAAGTTTAATACAGAGTAACCAAGCTAAGTTCATGCAGTCAGTAAGTGCTATGATCTGAAATACGATATATATATATAGTATTTGTGGTGATGGAATCTTCCCCTTACTCTTTGTTGCCCTACTGTTGTAATAATGAATTTCAAAAGCTCTTTAAAAAACAGATTCTAGCCCTGGCTGGTGTAGCTCAGTGGATTGAGTGTGGGCCTGCAAAGCAGAGGATCGCGGTTTGATTCCCAGTCAGGGCACATGCCTGGGTTGCAGGCCAGTTCCCAGCAGGGGCCAGTTCCCAGCACGGGATGCATGAGAAGCAACCATACATTGATATTTCTCTCCCTTTCTCCTTCCCTTCCCTTTCCTTCTGAAGATAAATAAATAAAATATTTTTTAAAAAAACAGATTCTAAATTGGCCTAATCTTTGCATTTAAAAAAAAAAAAACAGTAAGCCATAGATTTCCATTTTCAAGGAAAGTTCTACCTGTCCCCAGACGTCTACTCCTTCTTGCTCCATTGCTCCTTTCGGACCAGTGTGGAATGTTGGGTGCTGATTGTCCACCCTGGCTTTGCTGAAGAGCAGGAGCAGAGGTGAACAAAAGAGGGTTTCCCTGTGCTATGCTTACATTCTTTCAGTTCCTCAAAAGTGTTTGCATGCATGGAGCTGCCTGTGATTAGAACCTTGCATCGAGCAGCTCCCCCACCACCTACCACCGTCACCTCAGCCAAGCTGACTTTATGTATTCCTCGGGCTATATTAGCTGCCACTGCATCCTTTACGGCTTCTCTGAGCCATCCGCACCAAGTCTGGGTTAGATAGCCCTCATTTGTTCTCTCAGAGCATCCTGTGCTTCATCACGGCAGTAACCATACTGCATTGCAATTACGTTCATCATCCCCTTCTACATGTTCAGTTCCCTAAATACAGAGACCACAGATGTCTTGTTCATTATTGAATTGCATAGGCCAGCAGAGTTCCTGACATGTGGTAAGTGCCCTGTGTTTATTAGGGAAGGGGGGGAGGGACAGCGACTCTACTCCCCACTCAAAGGATGCAGTATATTGATATAAACTGTTTTCTTGTTGAGAAGCAGCCTTGGACTTCTAAATGACTTTAACTGTCTGTCTGACTCGATGTCTTTGTTTTCCTTTCCAGTAGGATAATAATACTTCTGATTCATAACTTACGTCTTACTCCTGTGTCAGAGCTTTCTTCTCAGTTCTTGAAGTATAATGGACTGGGAAGTTAGGGTTCTCCTTCAGATTCCAAATTCAGGAGGCCTCTCTTCATTTACAAATAAGCTTATGTACTTTTAATGGTGATGACATTCTTTAAATGAAATGTATTTATAGGTACACTTGTAAACTGTAGAATTTTATTTATTTGTTTTAGCCTTAAGAATGGTACTTACACAACTCATAACTAATATGTATACTGTGTAGCCGTGATGGAATTATTGTCTGCAATTTAAAATGTCTAAACTTGCCCCTGTCAAAAATGAGTAGTGTCCCATCAAAAGCAGTGCCACCCTTCCAGTTACTCATGACATTATTTTCGTATTGTCACGAGCAGCTGATGAGGTGAATGGGGTGCTGGAGACAGAAGATGAGGTAAGAAGGGAATTACCCTACTTGGTTTTTTCAGGAAGTTAAGAAAGAAAAAGTTAAGCGCAAGAAAAAGACCCATTGAACTTCAATAGTGATTCTACTACATATTAGGGAGTAAAAAAACATTTTTAAGGGTTTGAGGGAGGGAGAATAATGCACGCACATATGCACATAGCCAGAATAGCAGTTTATATTTAACAGAACTAAACAGTCACATTTTCAAGTCAGTTCTCCCTGGCATTTGAACAGCTGTTATATCTAAATCAGATTTGAATCCTGTGTTTAACCTTCCCAGCTGTAGCGGGGGCGGCTTGGTAGTTTAATTCAGTAAAAAATATGCATAGCATACTTAAATTTGAAACTTTAAACACATATTTGTATCAAACTGACAAATTGCGGTCTTATAGCCTATTTTAGATAAACCCTTTATCTCTGAGTTATTTATTGTTCTCAATGGTATTGTGCGTTTGAAAAGAACTAAAATATTTTTCTAAACCCTTTCAATTTTTTATACTTTTGTATTCGGAATGAACAAAAAATACACATTTTGTATATGTATACTTGTAATTGCATTGGTGTCTTCATGGGAAAATTTAAATTATATAGTTTCCTGTATTTCTTCCTACTCGATTCTCTAACAGAATTTTCTTTGCTAGCACAGTCTTGGAAATGGAGCGAGGGCAAGGTGTTTGCCATGGGAAGGCAAAATAAAAGACCAATACTTCTCAGCCTTACAAGATTAAGGCTAAAAGAGATTAAGATCAAAATATACATAATTATGTAGCATGTGAATGTAGTGAAAACAAATCTTGGCCTGCCACACAAGAAAATATTGCTTGATATTTGAAAGAGGTGATTTTAGAAAAAATAAACACAACTGCTCATGAATATACACCTCATGTGCGTGGCTCCCACACGTATACGGATAAATGCAGCAAGGCTTACAGATTCATCTCGGTGTCTGTTTGTGCGCTGTGTATGGACATACATCCTTAGCCTTGTCTTATGGAGAGCTTAGGAGCAATAACGACCTAAGGAATTCTCCAAGTACCCAGACATTGGTTTCTAAGTATCGTTCATCTCTAATAAGCATTAAAAAAAAGAAGAAGAAGACTAAGAAGGGAAGGGAGGCCTTTTGGAGAAATAGCTGATTCTGGGGCATAGAACATGTAACAGAAGACTAGAATTTGTGCCAAAATGTAGGGAGGTACACAAAGCATGATGAGAAGACACAGGGCTCATGGCTAGTAGAAGAGGACCCTACTAGCTGAATCTGGGAAATTGGAGCTACAAAATAATTAATGGAAAATAGCCCATTGAGTAAAATGGAATCCACAAGTCCATACCCAGACAGATAGATGTTTGGCTGACTGGATGGATGGATAGATGAAAAGAGAAACCTCTTCCATACAGAAGCTAAGTAAACATTGAAGGAATGATGAAATAGAAAATAAGCATTTGACAGTCATATTGTAAATCCATTCAGACAAAAAATGTCAGTGGAGGCTAAAGTGACTGGTGGGTTGATGAGGTTTGATGAGGAACAGGATATGGACAGAATCTCAAAATATTTCCAAACCATTGATCAGTTACAAAGGGAAGAATTGTGACTTTACATTAGAAAAGCCTGAGGAACATGACCAAGTGATCAGTCAGCATGACAAGGGGACGGACAGCACATGTGGCCCATCACCTCGAGATGTGAGACAAGAAGAGAACAGAGTCTCATAGGAGTGCTTTCCTCGTGCAAAAAAGCATGATCAAAAGGAAATATCAGATGGATCTCAGGTCACGGAAGCCTACAGGATAATAATAGTCCTGTATTCTTACAGAACTTTTGAGGACTCGAAAGGCAGGGAGGGGCTGAGAATATTGGAAGAGAATGAATGTCCTGCTGTTGCTGGGGCAGTTGATAAGTGTAAATGGACCCTGAACTGATGGCAGTACTGTATTAATGTTGATCTTCTAACCCGAAGGATGGTATGGTGATTGTGTAGAAGAATGTCCTTGTTTTAGAAAATACACAGTGCAGTATCTAGAGGTAACACACAATCGTATATGCTACTTGTTCTTAAGTGGTGCAGAAAAAATCTAATTCTGGTCTATGTACGTTTTGGAGAGGATATCTGTGTTTCAGTGAAAAGAGGACAGATGGAGCATGTGTGAAATGTTCGAAGTTGGGGAATCTACGTGAGAGGGGTATAATAAGTGTTCTGTTTTTGCATACTTTTCTGTGTTTGAAAATATTTCAGAATAAATCATTCTAAAATATTTACTTAAAAGGTAACAGAAAATACTTCATAATCAAATACATTAATATTTCTACACTAAAACATTTGAGGAGTCACATGCAATAGCATTAATAAAAACTATAAATAGCTTATGTTAGTCCAAGCAAGATTTTGCCACCAAATGCAGTAAGGTTTTCAAAGTTAGATTTGTGAATTGAGAATAAAGGTCATTGGATCTGTGTAAGGTACCTGAGGCCCAGTTAAGCGACTTTTCCATCTCACACA
Source organism: Sturnira hondurensis (assembly GCF_014824575.4). Lineage (NCBI taxonomy): Eukaryota > Metazoa > Chordata > Mammalia > Chiroptera > Phyllostomidae > Sturnira > Sturnira hondurensis. The sequence continues at coordinate 9,141,723 of NW_028075269.1, forward strand.
GAAAGTAACAGAACCAGGTGCAGAACCAAGACCGGAACCAGCCTCCTATTCCCAATCCTTGCCCGACAGCTGAATAACAAATTACTAAGGCAAGACAGGGATCTTTGTGTTCAGATTCTGACCTGTGGGAGTTCACTTAGGAAAGTGTCTGATTTACAAAATACCCCTTGAGCTACATCGTTAGTTTCACCAAGAGGGCATGTTCTATGCTGCGATTTCAAATTCATCCCAGGGAAATACAGAAAACCTTTTTCATTCCCCTCACCTGTTTTCTAGGTGGTAGTATAAATGTAGGAACAAGTAGAATTCTTCCTCTTATCTCTGTCTCTCTTTGTCATCCTTATCCTTTGCCACCCAGGTGGCAAACACAAGGCCCAGAGACAGAATCCAGCCCTCCCCCTTGTTTTATCGGCCCGGCACCTTGTTTCTACCTGGCAGCAGCGCCAAGCTCTCGCTGAACTATTAAGGAGCAGTTACATTTACACCGTCCTAAAGTTATATTCAGCCCTTTGAAGGAAACCTCGAGGCTGATGTGGCCCCCGGTGAAAATGAGTTTGAGGCCCCTGCTGTACAACTTCTTCCCTCTCTATGGGATTAGAGCGTAGACTTGGATTTCAATAACTACTTTTTTCTAATGTGATTTCCCATTCACTTGAATATTTCTAATGCCTAAAGTGTTTTTAAAGTTTCAGATAGCTAGCCGTTGACTTGCACTGCTGTGTAAAAAATGGTCTTTCCTGAATCCTTTTTCTCCCTATACGGTTTTGAATATGGTTAAAGATTGTATACTCAGCATTTCCTTTTTAAAAAACTTTTTATTAAATACTTTGTTGTTCTTTTACAATTGTCCTTTTTCTTTTTTAATGTCATTTTCTTACTAAGAAAAGAATATACTCTTGGATATTTTCTGTTATATAGCCAATTTAAATAAATCCATTTTAAGGGCTAAATATTATTCTTTAACTACCATAATTGCTTAAGTGGGTTTTCAGTAAGCTTCTTATATCTCTTCAAATTCTTATTCTTTAAACTCTTTTAAAAGATTTTTCTGGAAAATAACCAAGAAATGTCACAGTTTTGCTACTTAAAGACTTACATATTTAAAAGAACATTGCTTATGAGCCCTGGCCAGTGTGGCTCAGTTAATTGGAGCATCGTTCCATAGACTGAAGGGTCATGGGTTTGATTCCCTGTTAGGGCACATGCCTGGGTTGTGGGCCAGATCCCCATTTGGCGTGAGAGGCAACCACACATGATGTTTCTCTCCTTCTCTGCTTCTCTTCCTCCCTCCCTTCTCCTCTCTCTGAAAATAAAAAAATAAAATCTTTTAAAATATATGTGTGTGTATACATACACACACATATGGAGTATATGTGTATACATACATATAGACATATATGTGCATATATACAGGTGCACACCTACGTGTGTGTGTGTGTGTATGTGGAGAGGAGGATGGGGAAGTTACCATTTAAAAGGTACAGAGTTTCAGTTTGGGATGATAAGAAAGTTGTGGAGATGGATAGTAGTGATGGTTCTACAACAGTGCAAAAGTACTTGATGTACAGTTAAAACATAAATTTTGTTTACCTTACCACTATATATATTTAAAATCGGATTTATAATTTTTCATCTGTAGGTGATGTTTCCTTATTGTAGATATTAGCTAGCATTTGGTCTTTAACAGTAACATAGACTATTTATTCATTTAATGTATGTTACATACTTTATACTGTGTTAGGTATACATTCTGAGTGTAAAAATATCTGAAAGTTAATTTTTTAATTGACTCAGATATTTTTCTTAGCTACGTGACCTTGTATAAGGTCCGTAAACCCTATAACTTCAGCTTTCTTATGTATAAAATAAGGATAATAATATCTCTTTGAAAGTTTGTTGCAGGGAGTTGTTAATATAAAAATTTTTATTGGGAAAATGAATATTATTCAGGTAAAGCACTTCGCACACAAAGAAATGCATAGAAAGCTCTCAAGAAATCATAGCTCCTAGCACTTTCTATTAAACAATGCAAATGAATTAACACACCGTAGTTACTTGCAATTCTTGATTGTCTTTGGGAGCTGCATATAATGGGTTACATTTTATAATCACTTCCTGCAGTCTGTTTACTTTGTTTACTTAACTTGATGAACATGACACATACAGAAAATCATGTGGCCCTATGTTGGTCTTAGGACCCCTTCAGCCACCCAGGCCTTAACCAGCAGCTTGGTCAACAAGCTTGCTAAGCAAGGACAGCAGAGAAAGACAGGCATGCAATGTGCTGGCATTTCTGTGGGACAACCCACAATGCCCAGCAATCCATAGAGAGCCTGAGACAGCTCTAATACCTTTCAGACATAGATAGCCTCTTTCTTAATAAGTCCTGTGGGGCTGCTCTTTTCAAACAGTTACTATTGATCAAAAAGGTTAACTGGTGTCATCAAAGTACAAGCATCTTATTTTTATCATAATTTAAATACTTATACCCTGGTTCCTTTATGAGAGGATTTGAGACAGTTACCCAATAGCTGTTATAACCATTTTATTGAAATACAAAACAACTAGGCAAAAAGGAACCTCAGAAGGGTGTCTCCTCGGTGTCTCCTCTGCCTTGGCTCTGGTCATCCCACTGGTTTTCCCAGAGCTAGCCCGGGACGTCTCCGGCGGCAAGCAGCCGGATTGCTTGCTGGTTCATTGGTGTGTTGTGGTCGCTCCCTTGCCTGGACCAACAGAACAGCCATCGCTGGGTCTTTACCAGCCTTCAGAGAACTTTCTTACTCTTTTATTGCCTATTCCAATATTCTCTTTTATATTTTTCTTTGTATTTAAGTAATTGGGATGGCACTGGTTAACAAAATTGTACAAGTTTCAAGTACACAGTTCTACAGCACATCATCTGTACACTGTACTGTGTGTTCCCCAGCCCAAGTCACGTCTTCGTCCATCAGTATTTCTCCCCCCGTACCTTCCTCCACCAAGGAAATTATTTTCTGGTTGGAAAAAGAATTTGTACCATTTTTTCCTCTTAATTAATATGCCCTCTCCTAAAATAACTCTCAACTTGATTGAAACTGAAGGTCAAGAATATGGAATGAAATGGAAATAGTATGACACAGCTAAAAATATTATCACCTTTTAGATATTTATCCAGAAACAGAAAATTCAAAATGTTACGTGTTCACATATCCAGCACTTTTACTAAGCTAAAACACACTTCTGAAATCTGATAGGAACGATATTGTAAAGCTTAATTATATTTTTATGGCCCATGCCATCTGTGCATTTGTTCTGCTTACAATAGTAATAGAGTATTCAAAAAACAATAGATTCCGTTTGCAATGCAATCTTCTTATCACGAGTGCATCAGGGCAAATTATCTCCTATCATTTAAGATCCTCTTCTTGTATCGTGGATTTTTCTATCTGTTTGAAAATAGAAAACTTTCTCAGGAGCTAAAAAACCATATGTGGTTGATTCAAATAGAAAACACAAAACTCCTGTTTTTGTTTCTTGAAATAAATTCTAATTTAGATGAAAGAAAACACGATAATTGTTTAATATACAGTGGTATGTGACTTAAAGATTATTTTCTGATCTTTAAAAATTAAGACTTTCAAATTCATCATATAATGTACTTATATTTAATTGCTTTACAAGTAGAAACTATACATTTTTTAAAAGATTTTATTTATCTTTAGAGGGGAAGGGAAGGAGAGAGGGAGAAAAATGTCAATGTATGCTTGCCTCTCGAGCATCCCCTGCTGGGAACTGGCCTGCAACCCAGGGATGTGCCCTGACTGGGAATCGAACCACGATCATGTGGTTCGCAGGCCTGCGTTCAATCCACTGAGCTACACCAGCCAGAGCTTAGAAACTATAGATTTTAAAACTACTGCTCTACAAACTTGAAACGTGCAGTTTTGCAATCTATCTGACATTTTAATAATTTCTCCAAAAATATTATAGATGTTAAAATTTCTCTGTAATCATAATATAGCTATTAGCTCTCTTAATAAATGGTAATAATGGTACGTCTTACTTTTAAATGTAATTGTTTCAAAGAAAAATATAGGATACCATTATCAAAACATCTAATAATTTCTTTAAAGGTAAGAGATAGGTATTAAATTAATCTTTGTACTGTTTAAACCTCATAAAGATTTGACATTCTACATGTCAAATTTTCAGAATAATGTATTTTTCATGTAACATAAAATTTAATACCAATATACATAACTTTGTGTATATACATTTATGAAATAAACCTTATAATTTATGTTAGTAAGAACACTGCCTAGTGTCTTTGATATTCCACCAAAGATACATCAGCTGGTATAAATGGTCTTCATTTTAGCAGCTATAATCTATTAAAAATAAGCTTTTAGATACAACAGATACTGAATCATTTTTGTATGTCATAAGTGTGAGAGTTGTAATGGGCTCACATATTAATACTTCCTTTATTCTATAACAATGTATTATTTTGTGTATTCTGTGATTCAGATATGTCCACATAATTGCATGGTAAAAATTCATCGATTCTACTTTAGTATAATCAGTGCTTTCTTTTTCTTTGTATTATACTAACTGTTTGAGATTCTTATTGCTGCTGTACCAAATTAGCGCAAATTTGGTAACTTGAAAATAACCCAAATTTACTTTTACAGTTCCAGAGATCAGAGGTCCAAAATCAGTCTTAGAATAAAGTCAGGGTGTTAGCAAGACTAGATTTGTCTGAAGCTCTAGGGGAGAATCCGTTTTGGGGCTTTTCCAGTTCAGAGGCTGCCAGCTCTTCTTAGCTTATGGACGCGTCCCTGCAGCCCCTGCTTTCATCTTCCCCTCACCTTCTCTCCAAACCTGACGTTTCTGCCTTCCTCTCATGAGGATTCCTGGGATTAAATTGGGCCCAGGGCAATCTTCTAATCTCAGGATTCTGAATTTAATCACATCTGAAAAGTCCCGGTAGCCATCTAGAACATATTTACAAATTCCAAGGATTAAAGACGGGAACATCTTTGGGGGTAGGCAGTGGCATTATGCAGCCTACCACATATCTATCTATCTATCTATCTATCTAGTTAGTTAGTTAGTTAGTTAGTTAGTTAGTTAGTTAATTTTAGTTTTAATTCCTTAAAATAGCACTGTTCTCTTTTGCCACAAGACCTCTGTGTTGCTCTTGGGACTTCCTAGAATACCTTTCACAATCCCCCTGCCTAGATAATGCAGCTCCAGGGTAAACCTTCCACAACCTCTCTCACTAAATTAATTTCTCCTCTTATATACCTTCAAGGGACCGTGTACTTCTTCATGGAAGGTTTCAGTTTCTTACTTTTATGTTTACTGGTATGATTCTATGAAGTTTTTTTACCCCCGTGTCCTCTATAAGCTCTATGAGGGCAGCACCATGAGTTTGCCGTTGATTTGTTTCTCTTACGTTTGTATTCCCACTGCCTATCGAGTAAATATTTGTGAAATGGAATGCACAGTCTTGCATATTTCGTGTCAGGTTTATTTCTAAATATTTTGTGAGGCTCTTTTTTCTATCTCTTGTGAATGGGGTTCTTTTTTCTGTTTCATGACATTTTTGTAATGAAGCTTAAAAGTTGACCTTGTATCCAGCCACTTCATTGAGCCATCTCCTTAATGATAATAGTTTCCCAATTCAGGCTCCTATAGGTAGATGGTCACGTTGTCTACAAATAATGATCATTTGTCTCTGATATTTATAAACTTTATTTCTTGTTGTTATCCCATTGCATTGTGCAGGACTTGCAGTATAATGTTAAATCTTTTGGGAAAATCTTTGTTCCTATATTTTATATTGTTTTACCATTAAAAGAATAAATTTGTTTTAGATATTTGGTAGGTCTCATTTTTCAGTTATAAGATGCTGCTTATGATTTTCTAGCTTATGAAGATTTATTGAGTGTTTTTCTCTGCTTTTAATTTTCATCTTTCAATCTTAACATAATAGATTCCTATTTTTATATTCAAATTGTGTGTTTCCCGCAACCCCATTTCTCTTTCTTCTTCTATAATGCATATTCCATAGGCACTAAAATTTCTGAATCTAGTGTCCCTCTTTTAACTTTATTTGATTTTATTTGTCCTTTTGATTTATATTCTATTAGAATACCTTTATCTTCCAACTCAGTTGTATCCATCTGTTAGTCAATTGAAGTCGTGTTTGGGGGGTTTTTGACAGTTAAATGAGAGCGTATTATTAGTTTCCATGTTTTCTACTTGGTTCTTTTTCTAATAGCCTCTCTTGCCCAGTTGAGGATATTAATCCTATTGGAAAGTCTTCTGTGTGTTTCATAAACCATTAGGTATAAGCCCTTTTTCTTTAGTATCCATGGGTACTTGAGTGTTGGGTGATTCTTGATTAAGCTCTTGTCTTGGTGCTTGAGATGAATATGGATTGCGTGTCGATCTAGTTCTCTTTCCTGCAGCCTACCGTAATCTGCGTCTGGGGCTAGAGGGGGTAGACAGGGTTTGCTCCCAGGAGCAAAATGCCAGTACCTGTCTCTGGGAGTGGGTTTCCTTCGGCTCTGGGATATTTAGTAGCTACGTGGTGTCATCATCTTATTTCTTCAATTATATTTTTAAACAATTTTTTTAAAAATAAATAAATGCAAAGAATTTATATCAATAATGCAGACTAGTAAACCAATTACTCCATATTTTATTTCTGTATTCTTCATTTTTATTCATTTGTTTTCTGATTTCACATTTAATCATCTTAAAAATGTCTTGACTACTTCCTTTTCTGTTTCTTGTGCTCTATTGTCTTCTGGGCAGTTCCTTCCTTCTTAAAACACAACAAAGCCATTAAAGTGTGTTCTGTCTTATCTCAGGTAGTTTTCATCTAAAGCCATAAACTGTAACTTTGATTTTTAAAATTTTATCACTGTGAAACTCAAAGCATAATTTTAAAAGCCAGTTCTCAGGTGTCTACGTGTACATTATCCATATTTCAGTTTATTAGCAACAAAGATTTCAAGTTTTTATTGACAATGTCATATAATTTTTTTATTTTTTTAACTTTTTAAAAAAGACTTTATTTATTTATGTTTTGACAGAGGGGTTGGGAGAGAGAAAGAAAGGGGGAGAAACACCCATGCGTGTTTGCCTCTCACGCTCCCCAACTGGGGACCTGGCCTATAACCCAGGCCTGTGCCCTGACTGTGAACTGAACCAGCAACCCCTTAGCTCACAGGCCAGTGCCCAATCCACTGAGCCATACCAGCCAGGGCTAACTTTTTTTTATTGTTGTTCAAGTACAGTTGTCTCCATTTTCCCTCCACTACTCCCATCCCCCAGCCAGCCCACTTCCTGCCCTTGAATCATTTTCTTAACTAAGAACCTTTTTATATAAATATTATATGAGGTACCCAAAACAGTCAAACTCACAGAAGCAGAGAAGAAATAGTGGTTGCCAGAGGCCAGGGATGGGGAGAATGGGGAACTGTGATATAAAGTTTTAAAATATGTTGAGGAGCCCTGACTGGCGTGTCTCGGTGAATTGGGCATCGTCCTGTAAACCGAACGGTTACTGGTTTGATTCCCAGTCAGGGCTCATGCCTGGGTTGTGGGCCAGGTCCCTGGTTGGGGGCATGTGAGAGAGGCAACCAAACGATGTTTCTCTCCTCTTTCCCTCTATGTCAAAGTAATAAATAAAACTAAAAGAATATATGTTGAGAATAGATCCCGGGTTGAGTGTTCTTACCACCGATAAATAAATAAACAGGGAAGAACACAAGAAGGTTTTTGTAGGTGCTAGGGACGTAGGAGTATTTGGTACTTTGATTGTGGTGATGGTGTCATGGGTATGTGCATATGTACAGACTCATCAAGATATATTCAGTGTTGCACAAAAGTAGGTTTACAACACAGTGTATTTCTGTATGATTATTTATTAATGTATTATTTTCCATACAAGCAACTATATACTTGATTTGCCCCACCCTATACATTAAGTGTGTGCAATTTTTGTACATTAGTTATGCCTCAATAAGGCTAAATAAATACAATACTTATTTGCTATAACCTGGCCAGATCTGGAAGGGAAGAGTTACCAATTCATTCAAGTAAAGGTGGAAGACAACAAATTTATAAATCAGTGCTTTTTCAAGCTCTGATTTAAACTTCCATGTCAATACAAGTGCCCTGAGAAATGATGCTTATTTTTGCCAGCAGTGAGAAAGAAGGTTTAAGCAAGAAAGTGACAGAAGCCAGCTAACTACTAACTTCCTCCTAAGAAAACCACAGTAAAAATAATGCTGAATTACATTTTGAATCAAATATGCTTTTTTCTTCAAACTGCCCTTTTAGATTACCAATGCCAATGGTCTAACTCCAACTTAGTGAAAAAGGATTCTTCATTAATGGATTTTATTAAATTTCTTACTGTGTATAACAATTCTCTTATCTATACATCCTTTCATGGAATATTTTTAGTTTTTGAGTCAAAATAATTTGTGTGAAAGAATATGAGCTTAAAATGGACAATTGCTGGTACGGAATTCACATGTCCTGTGTAGGAAAACATTGTGCATACAGCAACTTGGTTCAAGTTAGGGATAGGATGATGAGAAGCTGCATTAGAAACTAGATTAGAAATTTCTTTACCCAAGATTTTCAATCCAGAGGTCTTGTCTCCAAAAAGAATCTTTGGAGGCTGTCTAAGTTTATGCTCAGAGCAGAGAAGCTGCCTCTAGAAAGTGTAACATCTACTGAAAGAACCATGTAAAGTATAAGTGCCTGATATATGCAAATGACTGATACATAAACCCTCTAAATATGATCCCTGCCTACAAGGAGTGTGCCATGGTAATTAATATACCACACTTTGGTATTTTCAGACATAGATCTTAGTTCCAGCTCTGGCATTACTAATTGTCTGACTTCAAGTAACTTAACCTAATTCAGTGTCCCTTTTTCCTCATCTTGAGTACAGTGCAGTACTAATGAAAATACCTACTTTGTTCTAAGGAAGAAATGATAAAATACGTGTGAATTGTTGAGTACAATAATAATTGTACTTCAATCCTCAGTTACAACAATAAGCATCATCGTTACTGCAATCTACACCCCAAATAAATCAAATATCATTTTAAGATAATAATGGATTAAGTGATTAGTTGTTACTATATACCAAGAATGCTGTAGGAAACAAGCCTTCTCTCCTCACGCTATGTAAATAATGTACACACGTACACTCCCTCAGCTCAGCAACTGTTCCTTCCTTTTACTTATCACAGGCCATGTTTGTCACTTCTTATCTGTCTTTCCCACTACACTGTAACCTTTTTCAGGGCACAGGCCATGTTCTCTCATTAATTTCTTGCAGCCCCAGCACCCTAATGCAGAGCAGGGCTCAATAAATATTTGTTGAATATATGAATTAGCGGGGAAATTATTGTTGACCAGCATTAGCAGAGCAGCATTGCAGAGAAGAAGAGTTTTGAAATGGATCCTGACAAATGAACAGTATTTAGATGGACAGAGTGTTTAAAAAAATGCATTTCAGGATGAAGTTGAAAGAAGAATGATTATGTTAAAAGGCAAGAAATAACTGAAACACAGTGAGTAGAGAGACAGAATGAGTAAGAAAGGAGCCATTTAATTTTAGGTTTAAAAAGAGATTATCAAAGGAAGCTTTTCATACCTCTTTATTTTACAGACAAGAAAAGTGAGAGAAGTCCCTGGCCAGGTGGCTCAGTTAATTGGAGCATCATCCCACGCACCAGAAACTTGCATTTTCCATCCCTAGTCAGGGCTGGTTACCTAGGTTGCAGGTTTGAATCCTTGGTTGGGGCACATGCAAGAGCCAACTGATCAATGTTTCTCTCTCTCTCTCTCTCTCTCTCTCTCTCCCCCTCCCTCCCTCTCCCTCTCCTTCTCCCTCTTCTTCTCCCTCTTCCTCTCTCTCTAAAATCAATAAAAATATCCTTAGGTGAGGATTTAAAAAGAGGAGAAAAGGAAAAGAAGACCCAGACAGTGACAGAATCAGATTAGAGTCCTTGTCTTTTCTACACCGTGTAACTAACAGAGCTTGTACTATAACAGGGCAGACTAGAGCCCATGACTTAAGGCTGTCAGTCCCATGAAGGGGGAATTAGATGGGGAGGTGACTGTAAGCAAGAAGTCTACTTAGGAAACGCTTCTGATAATCAGAGCCCAAAGGGATAAAGGAAACAAGAAGTAGAGCCAGAGGTGTCATGTATTATGTTTTACTATACTCTTTTAGATTCGAGGTGGGTGTTTATGGTTAGCACAAACATGAGGCCTAGGAGAAAACTAACGAATGCAGATATACCATTCTGTTGTATTGTACTCGAACCATACATAAATACAAAAAGCAAAATGTACTTTATGTGTTGGCTCGTCTTTATGAAAACGTAAACAGGGATAATCAAAAACTGACCTTGGATACTTTTGTAAAGGAAGGCCCTGTGTGTATCCTGTGGGAACTGTGAGGTGTCCTCCTGACAAATCATCCACAGAATCGCCATGGAGAAACCCTTCAAAGTGGGCTGACGGTCTGTGACAGCATTATACAGCCATCTCCCAGAGCCAGTAATTCAGTCAGGCCCATCTGAATCATTTCCTCTATACATTGTCTTTAGTGGAAATACAAGAAAGAGCACCAGTGAACTAATAATTATCTCCTCTTTGTCATCAGAGTGGCCTAGGTTAGTTAAAGGCCATCTTAAAATTAACCTCATCCTTTTTTTTTAACCTACCTGGAATTATTCTGTGATTCTCTTCTTAAAGTATAGCACATTTGTATATGACTTTTTTTTCCCTTATGTGTGCAGATCCAGAAAGTCAATATAATGATAAATATGTGCCTCAGAATTATTTTTAGCCTCTTTCTATAAGTTTTAAATCAAACATTTTGGCTGAATTTACCATGTTAGTCACTTACTTAATAAGCGGTAGATACAACTGTGGACTTCATTATTTTCTTTCTCTTCACTTTAATAAATATATATATTACATAATGAATTAAACCTATACATTAACAACTGGCTCATATTACAACTTCATATTAATGATGCAGCTGATGAAAATGAGTATCCATAACCTAAAGATGCATAGTACTAGGGACAAAGGTGGCATTTTACATTTTTATTAACACTTGTAATTTCCTCCTGCTTGATTTCTTTTAGGCCAAGCCCAATTTCTTCTAAACCATGGGTCAGTGAGCGCAGGCTGATTCTCATGTGAATGATGGGCTTGATTTTGCAATGATATCACCAACTACCAATACCTAGGTCTAGCTACCACCATTCTGAAAAACTTAGAGTAGGAAAGTATGAATTCAAATGGGATATTTCCTTTCATTTCACTAATTGGCAGTCCTGGACATGATCAGAATTGGGTGTATCTGTGAAACATTACATTTTTATATGTTATTAATGTGGTAGTAACAAAATATAATAAAGCAGGCAAAATATTATTCTGTCATACTATTTGTTATTTCTCCTTGTTAAACATCATAGGAAGAAAACGCACTTTGAATGGTAAAGTTTTGTGTTTCGTAAATGATCTTATAATCAGAATAAGTTTAAGAACAGCCAGGTTTCACCAGAATATGATATGTACATGTTTTAATAGCTTTTCTACATCCTCCCAAATGAAAACAGTATTATATTAATAAATTATAAGAAGCCTCTATTAGCTTGATAAATATGTTTAAAATACAAGTTCGAAAAGGATTTGTTTAAATACTTTAAGTAAGCCTTTATCATACTACTCTAATGATGTCAAACACAACTTTCATTTTTAAAAGATTTTAGTTGGAAATTTAATCTTTGAAAATATTAATAACAGCTTACAGCAGGTAAGCTATAAAATAATACTGGATGCTGTCTATTTAGTTTCTGGTTGAAAAAGCACAGCAGTACTTTAGTTCATTACCTTTGAAAAAAACAGTAACAAGATAATACAGCTGCCTCTGATTAAGATGTAAATTCTTTCTAATTAGAATGTAAATTCTTACATTTAAATGAAGACATCAATTGTCAGGATGCCATATGATATCTTATTCCACCTTGCCTGAATGAAGCCCTCACTGCTCATCTATGGCACTAAAATAGTTTTGCAATCCCTTTGTTCTCTGATTCTTGTAATATTCTCTCTTCATGTTCCCTTTTCACATTGCTTTTGTTTGTTTTCCCCCTTGCATCTGATATCGCTGTGCCTTGGGATTTTGCAGAAATTTGGAATGAAAATTGAGTTCAGTCAGTGCCAGTATTTGCTTGTGCCTCAATTACTTCTGCTGAATTTTCCTCAATGCAAATCAGGCAGGTTGCATAAAGTGGTGCATGTATTTGAAATAATTAATTTTCCGTAAAATGATGGATCAAGTCCAATCAACCTTCATGAAATCTAAATAATAGAATAGAGAATTAGAAATTAATTAACATTTTGTGTTATTAATACTTTATAGTATAAACTAGCCATAGTAAGTTTTACTGCCTATTCTAACTTTTTCTTTATTAAATGTTGATGAAAACCTTCAGCCTCTATCACTTCTTGCCAGAAATATGCTGACAGGGAATCCTGTGTCAATAACATTGAAGCAAAGGTTTCAAAGATATTATAAATTATTAACCAGTGATCGAACTATTCATGCTTTTCTTTAGAGCGCAATAGTCAAAGTTCGGTTTGAATAATATACACTAATTTATAGAAATCTACTGTTGTTTTGGATAAGGCTGTGAGCCTTTGAGCATAGCAGTGTACCTTTCTTTCACGTCATGTTTCTTCACCCAAAAGAGGCACAAGTTTGGAGGTGAACCAACTCAACGAACCTTGCAGTGCCAGGCAAGGAGAAACCGAGAAATTGAAAGAGTGCTTTCCAAATGGAAGGGCGCCTTCCTAGTTTTATTTTTAATTTGTCGTTATCATAAAATTTCAAACATACAAAGATAGACTGGTATAATGAACCCCACACACCCATTTACCATCATCGGTCATCAAGGGGCTAATGGGGAAGCAAAACATACAAACCTGAAACAATAATGAATGACTTGCAGGTAATAAAGAATAATGTGCAATAATAGAAGCTAAAATGCAGTTAGAGAATATGAGTACTATGGATAGTGAGAGAAAATTATTTTGTGATGAATGGGCAGAAAAGAAGAGAAGAACATTCCAGGAGGAGTGGAGAGGCCGTAAGAAGAGATGTAGCGATGAGCACAATCTGTTGATAGTATAGAAGAGAGTAGCATGATCAGAAGTTTAATGTTGTTATACATATAAGTAGTTAACTTTGGTAAGATGGTAAAATTTGAGAGCCAGGCAATACATTTTAGTACTAATTAACCAAAAAAGTATTTTTGGCTTTTTAGTGACAGCATCAAAAATACCTTTTCTGCCTTAACTGGTGTGGCTTAGTGGACCAAGTCCTGGCCTGGAAACCAAAAAGTCACTGGTTCAATTCCCAGTCAGGGCACATGCCTGGGTAACAGGCCAGGTCCTAGTTGGGGGTGTTCAAAAGTCAACTGATCAATGTATCTCTCTCATATCGATGATTTCTCTTTCTCCTTCCCTTCCACTCTCTAAAAATAAATAAATAAAATCTTTAAAAATACCTTTTCTTTCTACAGACAAAAATCTCATCTGTTGTAATTAAAATGATTTCCTATTCTCTGATTATGTTCACAAATAAAAGGACATTTCTAGTGACTAAAGAATAAATTGCAAAGAAAGAATGTGTCTCTAACCCAGGTAATTAAAAATAAGTGTTAGTAATAAATCTGTGGTGATAAATTTTACTGTATTGCACTTTACTTGACTTCTGTACCCACTATAATCAGAAGAAATATCACTGTTGTTATTCATATCGTCACTTGAAAGTTTTTTAAAACCACAGTATCTTTATTTTTGCACAATTCCAAATTTGTTGTATTGTTTACATACAATATTAGTCTCTCACTGCTGGTCTAACAAGTTATCCCGAACATAGTGACTTCAACAATGTGCATTTACTGTCTTATAGTTCTGGAGGACAAAAATCCAGAGAGAGTCTTACAGGGCTGAGACCATGGTGTCGGCAGGGCCCAGTCCCTCCTGGACTCTCTGGAGGAGAATCCATTTTTCGGCCCTCTCCAGCTTCTCGATGTCGCCTGCATTCCTTGGCTAGTGACTCCGTTCTCCGTTCTCCGACTTCAGAGCCAGCAGCGCTGGGCTGAGTCCTAGTTAAGCTGCTGCCTCTCCGGTTCTCTCTAACATCCCTCTTTCACTTCTAAAGAACCTGGTGATTAATTACGTTGGGCCCCCGGGATAAACCTGCATAATCCCCCTATTTTAAGGTCAGCCATTTGGCAGCATTAATTCCATCTGTACCCTTAATTCCCCTCTGTGATGTGCAGTAACACGTTACAGTTCCGGGGATTGCGACGAAGACATCCTTGAGGGACTGCCATTTTGTCCACCTTACATGTCTCCCATCAGCTCCCCAGCAACCGCTCTGGTAGGCTATAGACAGAACTACTTCACTGGCCCAGAAGGAATTTTTTAACTTAAACTAACAGTTATCATTTTAGCTGGCTTTGAAGAAAAGAAAATAGAGAAATTAGACTAAATACTATAGATCGCACAATTGCACAGCCAAATATAAGCATTGGTACATAATTGTACAGTAAAATCTGGCATCTGTAGGCCTGGCCAAAAACCGGTGCTTCAAAGAAGGGAGTAGGAAGCTAGCATTTGGGGAGAACTTACTGTATGGCAGGCAGCGTTACCAATATTCTAGAGATATTACTGCCTTTTAATATTTCAACACCCTGTAATTAAGTATATTTCCTCCTTTTGATGATAAGGACGCTGTAGCTAGGAGACTTGAGGTTAAACTTCCCAAAAGACACGAGTAATGAGCGACCCCAAAGCCCTCATACTACACCTTGCTGAATTCTGTGAAATGTCAGTTGTACCCATCAATCAAGAAACATAGTTTTAGTATTGATTAAGATTAAGGCATTCAATGTATGGAATACATATGCAGTTGTAAGACACCACCCCTACTTTCAAAGAATCTCGTGGTAGAAATAAGGCAAAAACGCAGAGGAAAGCAGTATAGAGTAGTACTTTAAGCGTGTATGCCGGCAGCTGTAAGTTAGAATCCTTGCTCCTTTCTTACTTAATCTTTTATTTCGTGGGAGCCTAGGTTTCCTTTCCTTCCTCATAGGGTTGTTACAGAGATGGACCGTACATGAAATCTCTAATCCCAGGATCTAGCATGTAGCAGACACTCCGTAAATGCTAGCTGCTCTTATTATAATAAAATTTTAACAGAACGAAGGCTCAGTTAATGATTACCCAGGCAGGGGATGTAAGAGTTCGGTGGGAGAAAAGCTCATTGTCAGATGAGTGCTTTCATGTTGAACTTGCAGCATACACAAGGATCTCTCATGTTTATGGATGTCATGGCTGCCAGCGTGGTGTACTGGTCCCTCGCTCTGGAAAAGAGTACCTGGTTTTAAATGGCATCTCTTTACTTAGTAATGTGTGCCTTCGTTTCCACATTTGTAAAATGGGGATCAACATAGTACCTGCATCATGAGGTTATTCAATGACTAAATGAATATGTAATACAAGAGTATCTGGCACATAATAGATAAATGTCATTGTTAGTGTCGAGGATGCACACCTAGTGTAGCCTGCCTTCAGTGACCCATTGTACTTGACAGTGATAGTAAAGAATACGCATAGTCTCACTGGAGCCAGGTGGCTCAGTTGGCTAGTGTTTTCCTGTACACCAAAAGTTTGCTGGTTTGAATCCCAGTCAGGGCACGTACCTAGGTTATGGGTTCAATCCCCAAAGTATATAAGGGAGGCAGCTGATCAATGTTTCTCTCTCACATCAGTGTCTGTCTGTCTGTCTCCTTTTCTCTCTTCTTTCCCTTTTCTCTTTCTCTCTAAAATCAATGAACATGTCCTCAGGAGGACTAAAAATACACAGCCTGTTTCTCACAGCCGTATAGGTGATTTGCACTGCTGGACAGAATTACCTGCAGGATGGACATGTATGGGGATGTATCGTGTGCCTGCAGTGTACCTAGCAGCATGCCTTAGGTAATGCAGAGCGGCAAACACACTCAGTTTCTCTGGACCTCCCTGACTAGGTGAGGAGACGAAACTGATGGTGGGTGAGATAGAGACCAATTAAGTGCCAAAATGAGAATTAAACTGACTCGAGTGGTGTGGGAATTCAGAGAAAGGAGAGATTATTATAGATTATATCACTTCACTAAAGAAAGTAGGACCTGAACTAGGGCTAGAATCATGAGTGGAACTTTTTATGAACTGCTAAGGAGGTAACAGACGACACTGAACATAAGCCGCCCCCAACCTGGAGTGTCTGCATCTTCTGTTCTGACCCTACTCCCCAGTTTGTTCACTGAGCAGCAGCAAAGCGAGAGAAAGGGCGTGAGGATCCTGGAATCCTAAATAAATGCTTTCCCATTAAAGGAATTTAGGAACCCAAGAGCAAGGGATCCATGGACAAAATTCAGAGGTTCCAGCAACCCCAGTGGAAGAAAAATTTACATCTTTATTTTCACTACCCTCTCACTGAAATTTCTTAATTATGAATATGCTAACAACCCATAGTAACATTAGCAGTAACCATGACTTTGTCATCAAAAGACCACTGATTTTTTCCATATAAGAATATAACTATGCACGTATCTCAAAATACCATTTACATGAACCTGTTTTGGTAAATATTAGGCCCACTACTACTCATGTTATTTAATAGTTCATAAAAAGCATGGATATTACTGCATCAAAAATTAGTTTATTATTTGATAACATTTCAATGCCATGTGTTTCCTTCATAATCCAGAGTATTTTATTTTATACATTGGAAAGCATTATTCTGAAGAGAGGTTCATAAGTTTTACCACGTTGACAAAGGAGTTCATGGTACCAGGATAATGCTTCTATTTACAACCTGGAAATATATTTGTTTTTTGTTTGTTTGGTTGGTTTTTGTTGGGGTTTTTTTGGTAACCATATTCATAGTTGAGCCATGAAACTTATAGTCAACTAAAATCCCCTTTTTTGTTAGTTTAAGCTACATTTATTCCCTAATATAGGCAATTAGCATTACTATCCATCTAGCCAACTAGTATTAATATGCAGATATTATGAAATTCTTAAAGTAACACTTTGTTAGTATTTCCAACTACTTAGATATAGCATTTAATATTAACTACCTGAGCTGATATCTTGTATGTTCTATATGCAGATATATATGCCAAACAAAAACGATATATTCTTTTTCTAGTTTTATTGAGGTATAATTGACATATAACATTGTATTAGTTTAAAGTATATAAGATAATTTGACATATGTCTACTGTGTGAAATTATTATCACAGTAAGTATAGTTACCATTACTCGCCTCACATACATACAAAAATGTTTTCCTTGTCATAACTTTTAAGATTTACTCTGTTAGCAACTTTCAAACATATAGTGTGGTATTGTTAACTGTAGTCATTGTACTGTACATTACAGTCCCAGAATTTATTTATCTTATAACAGGGTTTGTACCATTTGGCTCCTTCACCCATTTTCCCCATGCGGCAGCCCCCAACTCTGGTGAGCACCAGCCTGTTAGCTATTTCTCTATTTTCGGTTCCACCCATAAGTGGTAGCCCACAGTATTTGTCTATCTTTGTCTATTTATTTCACCGAACACAATGCTCCTGGGATTCATTCAGGTTGTCACAAATGGCAGGCCTTTCTTCTTTTTTATGGCTGTATGACATTCCTGTGTATATGTACATGCATGCCACTTTTTTTATCCATTCATTAGGCAGTGCCCACTTACATTGATTCCATGTGTTGACTAGTGTTAAAAATGCTACAGTGAACGTGAGGGTAAAGATATCTTTCAAGAAAGTGATTGTGTTTTCTTCAAATATGTACCCAGAAGTAGGATCATATTTCTTTCATTGCTGGATAATACAATAACTATTTTTAATTATTTGAGTTATCTCTGTACTGTTCCCCAGTGGCTACACCAGCTAACATTCCCACCAACAGTGCACAAAAGTTTCCGTTTCTCCACATCCCCTCCAACATTGGTTACCTCTTGTCTTTTTGATGAAAGCCATTCTGATAATTGTGAGGTGATATCTCATTGTGGTTTTGATCTGCATTTTCCTGGTGATTTATGATATTGAGCAACTTTTCACATGCCTGTTGGCCATTTCCTTATGTTTTCTTTGGAAACGTGTCTATTCGGTTCCACTACCCATTTTTTAATCAGATTTTCTTTTTTTACTATTGAATTGTATGAGTTCTTCAAAAACTATTTTGGATGCTAATCCCTTATCAGATATATGATTTGTAAGTATTTTCTCCCATTTTTTAGATTGTCTTTTCGGGGTTTTTTGGATGAAGTCCTTTGCTATGCAGAAGCTATTTACTTTGATATAGTCCTACTTGTTTCATTTTGCTTTTGTTGCTTTGCTTTTGGTGTCAATTTCAAAATTTTTTGCCTAGACTAATGTCAAATTGCTGACTCCCTATGTTTCTTATAGGAGTTCTATGGTTTCAGGTCTTATGTTCCATACTAATTCATTTCAAGTTGATTTTAGTGTGTGATGTAATATGGTGTTCCAGTTTCATTCTGTTGTGTGCAGCTGCCCAGTTTTCCCAACACCATTTATTGAAAAGACTCTCCTTTCCCCATTAATATTCTTGGCTCCTTTGTCAAAGAGTAATTAACTGTATATGAATGAGTTTATGGCTGGGATCTCAATTCTGTTCCCTCAATCCATGTGTCTTTTTAAATGACAGTACCATACTGTTTTTGATAGCTATAGTTTATAATACAGTTTGAAATCAGGACTGTGAAGTCTTTAGCTTTGTTCATGTTTCTCAAGATTTCTTTGGGTTTCAGAGTCTCTCATGGTTCTGTACACATTATACCAGGTAGAGAAAGGCTGTTCTGGTTGTTACTGCTGTGTAACAAACCATCCCAAAACTTAGTGATACAGAGCAGTCATTTGCTTACATCCAAAGCTTCTGTGGGTCAGAAATTTAAACAGGACAGAGCGGGTGTGCTACACCGATGCACTGTTCCATGGCAACCTCAGCTAGAAAGATGTCATGGCTGAAGGTAGGACTCCACTAGGAGCATCTTCGCTTATGTGTATGCTAGCCATCAGCTGGGACCAGAGCTGAGGCTGTCCTCTGGAGCACCTGTGTGTAGATTTTCCCTGTGGCCTGCACTTCCTCATGGCATGGTGGCCTCTTCTTATATGGCGGTCGAACTGCTTAGATGACAGCACGAGGCTCCAAATGTCAGTGTCCTAGAAAACGAGGTGGAAGTTTCCAAGCCTTTTATGACCCACCGTAGATCATCACCTCAGCCCTCCTCTTTTGGTTGAAACAGCCACAAGGCCACCCAGATTGAAGGGGAGAATTAAACCTGCCACCTGATCACACTGCACCGGGTCACATTGTCCGAGACCATGTGAAATGGGTGGTGCCGTGCACCTGTCTTTGGGAGCTACAACCTGTGCCTGTAAATAGGTGCAAAATTGTGCTAAAGCGTGTGAACCAATGGTCTATGATGACACAGCTTTTGAGGAATGATTGTGGGTGAAACGTCATTTGTCTAAATGACTCAGATTTGAAGTTGAGGTTCGTAATTATATTATCTATTATTCTGGTAATGAAATTTCTCATATCAGGATTGAGGGAAAGATCTGTGGTCTTTTTTAACTGGTTGCTCTGTATGTTTATCAACAGAGGATCTGAAAGCCACAAGTGTTCTCTAACTCATAATAGTGAAGAGGAAAAAATGTTCTATATTTTCTCTACTAAAAGATTTAATGTATAAAAGAACCATACAAGAAGAAAGACAAGTACCATGATTTCATTCATGCATGGAATATAATGAACAAAATAACAAACGAAATAGAAACAGACTTATAGATAGAGAACAGACTAACAGCTGTCAGAGGGGATGGGGGTTGCAGGGCTGAGTGAAAAAGGTAAAGAGATGAAGCAAAAAAAATTGAGAATAAAAAAAAATCATAGACACAGATAACAGTATGGTGATTACCAGGGGAAATTAGGGGGAAGAAGGTATAGAGGTGGGTCAGTGGTGATGGAAGGAGTCTTGACGTAGGGTGGTGAATGCATGATACGATATACAGGTGAGGTATTATAGAAGCACATACCCAAAACCAGTATAATTTTATTAACCAATGTCACCCCAATAATTTTTTAAAAACTGAAAATATAAAAATAAAAGAACCATACAGATGAATTGTATAGTAAGTGAATTATAGCACAATAAACTTTGTTAAGAAAGAATTATAAACAAATACTGAATTCTAGCTAAGGATACGCATGTTGAAGTGGTTAAAGGTAAAGTGTACTGATACCTGCAGCTTGCTTTGAAATTCACAGGAAATAAGATGGATTGGTGGGGGATAGATGCAGAGAGAGGTGGTAAAGCAAAAATAGAAAAAGGCTGATTGTACACTTTATGGTGGTATGTATTCTTTTTTAAAAAATCCGCTTTTTTATGTGTTTCAAATTGTTCACAATGAAATATTGGGGAAAATCAGAAGACACCACTACACAATCACCAGAGCGACCTTAAAACGTGGGGGTTTTGACTATTTTCTTCATTAAAAGTTTTGAAACACTTTTGATGAAGTAAAGTAAGTTATATTGACTACCACATCACCTATTTTTATTCCAGTAATTGGGTAATTACTTGGTGAGAGAGAAAGCAGGAGGAGAGGACTAAAGCACAGAACCTCGCACACCCGTGTGACTGCAAAGTCAGAAACCTTTGAAGCAAATCATTATAATCATCAGTTTTGCCACCAGAAAAACTGAGATGGTAAACTTACCGCGTAAACAAAGTATTTGATCTCCATTTCAAATATTGCTCACTTTGCTAAAATCTTACAACTGTTTTTTTCTATTTAGGCAATTATTTTTAATTTTTTGTCCTTGTCTTTGACCTCAGCAGTATGTTTCCTGTTTACATTATTTGTGGAACCATGACAGGTCACTGCTCTCTGCCCAATCTCAAAATAGTTTGGCACTTTTTCAAATTGTTTTGCTTGAGTTGTACTGAAATGTTAACCCAGTGACGCAGGCCTCCGTCCCAACACCCTCGTGCTCCAGAGAGGCCAGAAAATAAAAGATTGAAGGAATGAAAGTGCCTTTTAGTTGCTGAGCGAAGGAGTAGTCGATGAAGAGTAGTGAAACTTGGGTATTGTTTTAACTCCAGTGTAAAACTGGGACTCGCTGAAACCTTTACACCTTCCCTTAGAACCGAACCACTAGTTAATCAATGGAGGTCCTTCGGCAGAAGTGTTGAATGCTCTTCTTAAGTTTCCACCACTATCGGTACCAACCGTGACATGTGGTGCAGAACCTTGCACTTAGGAAACATAAGGAACAAAGCTAGGGAGAAAAGTTGGAGAGGACTTCAGGGCATGAGCAGATTCGCGCTGCAAGATAAAGCAAAAAGAAGCCAAGTGCCAAGGACCAGATGGAATGCAATCATGTTCCCCTGGCTCTCTTGCCCAGCCTGAGAAGCCAGGCAAGGGGCGTTTCGGATCATGGTACAGGAATGGGGGCTATTGCTCCATGCGTATGCTGCCCCATCAGTCGAAATTGCTGTTCAATATACTCCTTGCTCCCTATTTTGTATTTAGCCATGGGTTTTTATCTGAAATCTGGCAGCATTGGAGGCAGACCCATGGTTGGTTCTGCTGAAGACTTTCACTTCCAAGTACATACTCAGGCTTTGTTTGCCCGGTTTTGTTGTTTGCATGGTTGAATGCTGTCCCTGGAAGGATGTTCTTCGGAGCTAGTAGAAGTCCACGAGTTGCCTTCCATGTTCAGGGGAAGTTCTGAAGTTTCTGGTTCAAGGCTTTGACATGTCAGCATGTGTAAGTGTGGTCTGATGCCAGGATGCCTTATGCCAATAGGTTCCTTTTGATCTTGGTGTGCAAGATGTTCTTTGTGGCTATTAACCTGTTGCCATGTAAGAAAAAACAGAAAATTTTAAGATTATGGTAGGTAGCGTAGGCTGCAGGCACAAATATAATTAGCACTATACCGAAACACTGTCTTTGGTTTGTTAGAGTTTGTGACCATGTTGGCATGTTCTGAATGTGCTTTCCGAAACCAGGCACTCGACTCCTGATTTTCCATCCAGCCCGTGATGATGCTTCCCGACGGCTCAGCTGGAGTGGATTTGCCTCCTTTCACATAGCACACTTTGAACCCGTGGCAGGTCTTATGGTGGGGAATATTGGGTGGCAGAGTCTAATTTGGCAGCACCCTGGGGACATTAATCAATCAGAAAATATAAATGAGGAGATTATTTCTCAGGTGAAATGGTTCAATTGAGAATAGCATTGAAATGAAAACACCAGAACGTTCACCGAACTAAAAAGACATTCCCCGTTCATAGGATTCGTGGTACTGTTGGTTTTATTTTTATATGCTCTTATCAGGCTTGACCTTTCCGCCTTTATAATTTAAATAGTTGCTAATAACATATTGACCGTTCTAATGCTGAGCTCCCCTTTACTACTGGCTCGCTGACAGATTGCCCCCCCTCCTGTTACATGCCCACCTCAGCCCTGTTGCCCAGCAGCTCCCGCAGTATGTTGTCCTGGGAAATACCATTGGTTCAAATTTTGGGTGAAAAATTGTAATTTCACTGTAATTTATATCACTGCTATGATATGAACATATACAGTGTTTCGGATGTTTAAGTAATTGAAATGTTCCCCAGATTAAAAAGCACTTACCCAGGTTGGCCGTTGGAAGAAAGCAAGGACCTGCCACTGGAAACTTAAAGTATTACTTGTTTTTAATGTTTATTCTTTTGTCCAAAGAGCTAATGATTAAGACTTTGGAATTCAGGATGGAGGCAATACGTGATTTCTATGTTATGCATGAAAGAGAATGGTAATCTTGGAAATACTGGGCTTCTCTGAGTTTTTCCTTTATTTAGAAAAATTATTAGTCATTCGTTTTTAAGTTCACGTATGATGTTCAGGATGATCGCTGTCTGTATTCAGATGGCTTAACAACCTGTCATCTGTGACTTCTCAGGGACAATGCCTAGGGAGAGTGCCTGTTTCAAAGCTTTCTGTAGGCGGGAGTAAACCTCACTGGCAGGATGGGCACCATCATTGGTGGAGCTCAGTGAAAATAAAAATGTGAGGCCCCTTGTTCAAAAAAAACAAGAAAAAGTGCCACTAAAGGCACTAAAACAGGAAGCTTTTCCCTTTCTTCCACGGTCTCTCAACCTGTATGGGTGTTTTCTTTGCTTAATTTTGGTCACGTTCCTTCAGGGACATGAACACTTAGAGCACAGCCTCTCACCAGCCCTGGGAGACCCACCCCGTGACTCGGGAAACAAGCAGTCCATCAAAGTCGGGTTTCCCCACCTGCCAGGAACCCGACCGGTACTCCGTGCCTTGGCCAGAGGCAGGAAAGTCAGGCCAGGCGTCCCCCCTTTGCACAGCCCCACTGCTCCAGCCCACGCTGGATGGGGTTTGGCAGCCTCCTAATGGAACGTGACAGGTACCTGGATCAGAGGTGGGCGAGAAGCTGGCCCTGCCCTGTGCCCGCAAAATGCTCTGAGGGACTGCCAACCCTGGGCAGAACTGCTGCTCCCATACCTCCCTCAAGATGCCATAGGGTATGTGCCAACCTGGCCCTTCTCACATCGATCCCCAGGCTCTGAACAGGGGCAGAGAGCAGCGACATTCCCTGAGGAGGAAGGGCAGGGAGAGGGAGCCAGGCCGGGCCAAGGCATCAGGGGACGATGGTAGAAGAGACAGTGGAGACCCCATCCTGGGAGGCCGGAAATAAATAAACTAGACATTCACTGGAAAAGCAAATCACACTTAGAAACGCAGTGCAGTGATGAAGGCTTTGTCTTAAAGCAGATTTCTAGAAGATAAGATAAAATACTGATTGGTTGCAGGCTTGTTGGGTACTCTCTGTGAATAGACTGTTGCCTTGATCTTCTTAGAGCATCAAAAGCAACTCTCAAATAGCGAGGCTTCTCTATGAAGTAATGTCAGATGACTGGGGAGATTAAATAGAAAGCAGAGGGATTTGTGGATACCCCTAGAATTGTAACACTTTAAAACCTTCTGTCTAATCCAACCCCACCCCCACCTTGCCCTGCCTCGGGGTATACAGCTAATTAGTAACAGGGCTGGGCCTCAAACCTCTTTGTCCTGGAAAAGGAAGTTCAAAGAAAGTTACCAAGCACTTCTGTTATATTCTGGGTGGGACTTAGACCCTGCCTGGGGAAGGATGCAAGTGGAAAAAAAAAGAATATGGAGAAGGAGAAGGTGGGGTAGCAACCAATTGCTACCCTAATGCTGACTTTATTTTCTTTTTATTTCCCTCATGAAAGGGGATTTCATGTTTCTTTGTGTAAAAATACTAAGGTTGAAAGCAACTATTTCACCTTAATCCATATTACTATTATATAATCTTGACTAATATAACCCAGGAATTGCTGGGTCAACTTATCTAAGTTGAACAAAACAAGAGAATTCAAAGATAATATGCAGTGTGATTCTTCAATGCTCTGTCTTCAAAGAACCCACAAGACATATCCTAATAACTCTCATGAACTTTGTTTTGTGGAATTTGCAAGTGACCAGGCCAGAGGCCATGTGTTACTTTCTCCACTCCCCCCTCTTTTGCTCTGGAGTATAATATGTCACCATAAAAACATATTTTTTTATGTTTAAAAACATAAAAAAAAAGAACCAAGGCCAACCTAGTCGTTTAACCTGTTTATTGAGGCCTCTCAACTCTGGAGTTACATTGAACATTTTATTTGCCCTTATAATGGCTTTCACCTGAACTCGCTGAATCTTTTTCTGTCCCTTAAATATACCTTTGTCATGTTCAACAACTTCAGGGTCACATGTTTAGTAAAATTTAGTATGGTTTAAAACTTTAATCTCAGATGCACTTTAAAAGCTCATCTGCCCCTCACCCGATGCAGGCATAAACTGGGATCCTAGCTTTTTGAGCGCCTGAAGGGATTGGAGACCCGGTTCTAGTTCTCCCTTCCCTTTGCAGGTCCAGAGAGAATGAATGGGGTGATAGCAGGGCACATGTTTGGTGTTTCCCATGTTGTTTGGCTTTTTCCATGAGGCAGTAGCTATTTACTTGTCTTTAACTTCATTCAAAACAATTTTGTGAGATAGTATTTTGACAGCTGTCATATCTGCATACATATAAACAAAACATCAAAATTGGTGCATTTTTGTGTAGCCATTTCAATATTGAAGATAGAAAATATGCAACATTTTTGGTGTATTATGCTTTATTATTTCAAGAAAGGAAAAAACACCTGAAATGCTAGAAAAGATTTGTGCAGTGTATGGAGAAGGTGCTGTGACTTATCGAACATGACAAAAGTGGTTTGTGAAGTTTGTGCTGGAGATTTCTCGCTGGATGATGCTCCGTGCTCAGGTGGACCAGTTGAAGTTGATAGGGATCAAATCAAGACATTAATTGAGAACAGTCAGCATTATACCACACAGATAGCCAACATACTCAAAATATCCAAATCAATGAAGTTATTGGTTAAAATGAAAAATGTGTTTATTTTATGGAATAAAGTAAATGGACTTTTTGGGCCAACCCAGGGCTTCTCTGAGGACATCTAAGGCAGGCATCCAAGTGCTGGTCCGGGGCCAGATACCTGAGCTTTTCAGAGTGCCTGCAGGGTGACCACACCATATTGTTTACTGATGTCAGAGTACAGCAACTGTGTCACCTCCTCCCCTGCCCACAGTGGTATGACTCACCAGCCTCTTGCTGATGGTTTTCCCTCGCCAGGCAGGTCATCATCTTGGATAGAGCACCAGCAAGCTGACCAGAGTCAACTCCTGCTTTTCCCACAGGCATTCCCACAAATGCAGGCGGCCCCACGGCGGCCCCACCCCCTCATTCTCTCTGCCTAGCTTAGGCAGGCACAGGGACAAAGTAGTACGTTTTCTACCTAAACAGATGTCCCAGGGGGAATGAAATGTCAGTCTTTTCCTCTTGTAGGTACAGCCGGTCTGTGAGGGAGCCTCTTGGTGCCCCACCAGCGTCTCTGAAACTAGCTTCAGAGGGTAGAATCTCTAACCACACGCATTGTACTTCCCACAAAAACCAGTGGCCCCGTAACTCTCCCCTCTCTTTTCCCCAGGCTCTTTGTATGGAGGTCGGGGTGATAGCTATGTTACATCCCGATACCTTTAAGGCTTGGGAGGTGGCTGGACCCAATTGCTGAGGACTCTTTCTAGGCCTCACTTAATCCCTATTGTTGTCAAGGCTCAGACTGCCCTGTCCAGCGACAGTAAGAGTTCCACTCACCATGCTGTTATATTTATATGTTGATAGAAGGAATGGTTTTTGGTGCAGAGCAAAGTCCTTGAGAAGTCCTTGGCACAAAGCAAAATTTAAATAAATATTCCTTCCTTTGCCCTTTCAAAAAAGGCTGAGATTCTAAGAGAAGGGTTAACAAAAGGAAGATGGTTTATCACATAGACTTTAACAAAATGAATAGAATTGGAAAAATATATGTCAGCCAAAATGAGCACATGAAAAGACGTTAGGATATAGAAAACTGGAGAGCAGATAAAGCTTTTTGCTGGCAGAAGAGCAGGCCAGGAACCTCAGATCAGGAGGTCACTGAGGACAGGATGAAGGAATCTGAATCTGGGTGGAATGGAAGGGCTTTTCGGCGTAGAGAGTGACCTGTTGAAACTGGCAGATTTGAGAGAGGTTGACTGTCAGGTGACATGCGGAATGGGGTGGAAGGAAGGAAGCCAGAGAGGCGATGTTGGACCAATTTAAAAAGGAAGGAGTCGGGGGGTGGGGTGTTGGGGAGCACTTGGAAAGGAGAGTATAAGTGATATTGGATCGTTTGTGATTTCTGATGACTAATCCAACAGGATACAATACGCCAGCTGGTCCCAAATTCGTGCTGCGCGACACTAATCCTACCAGATGTACCAGGTCAGCAAAGGACTCCCTCTGGTCAGGTAAACTGAGGAAACGCAGCATCGTGTAGTTCCCGTTTAGAAATTCCTGGTTAAAGGAACAAGGCAATTCCGAATGAAAAAACACATACCTTTGTCGAGTCCAGCCCTTGCCCGCATTATTTAATCACAGAACCCCTTTTTGTGCGACTCCTGTCAGACAGAGTCAGTTTCCGAAACACACACTTGCAGAACCACTGCACTGTGCCGCGTCTGTGAACAGATCGAAGTGTTGATTTGTAGACTAATATTGTGTATTTCTTTACCAAGCATTAAAAACAAAATATAATAGATGAAGAATTCTATTTCTGAGAAGAAAATTGTTCTTCTTAGGCTCGCTAAAGTTGAGCTATATCTTTTGAAACTTGGCCTTGTCTCATTCCAAATGAAATGTCTTCTTGTAGCAGAAGATCAAGCACAAGTAGCTCCAATTTTATAATTTTATAATAATTTCTGGGATTGACTTTTGTAGCCTTAAGAATGTTTACGTCAGTATCTGTGTCATCAACTTCATGCCCAGAAGAAAAAGAACTTGACTTTTTTTCTTTCAAGTGAGCACATATGAAGTAAGGGTTTTGTTCCAGAGACTAACATGAGGAGAACTGTCACATTGCTGTATTCTTACACGTCATAACTGCTAACTAAAACTGTGTTTGAATATGAAAATAAGGCAGGTATTATAGCTTACACACAAAGAAATATCAAACTAAAGATGAGAATTTATTTATTGGTTCAGGGTAGCTGGTTTATGATAAAACCAGAACTTGAGAGAACCAAGTCTCATGTTCTTTCTGATAAAGCACTCCTTAGGCCCTGACCTGCGTGGCTCAGTTGGTTGAATAGAATCATGAACGAAGCAAAAGGCTGCCAGTTTGATTCCCAGTCAGGGCACATGCCTGGGTTGTGGGCCAGGTCCCCAGTGGGGGCGTATGAGTACAAGAGGCAACCATCAATGTTTCTCTCCCTCTCTTTCTCCATGCCTTCCCCTCTCTCTAAAAATAAACAAATAAAATCTGGAAAGCCTCCTCCCTAAAGAATAAAAGATAAAATAATTACTTTCATTGAATGTCGAAAGGACTTTCCCTTTGTAAATTACTCTAAGCTCCAAGGGGGCCTAGCCACAGAAGCTACTGCGTGCACAGTTATTCCTAGAGAGAGGTCCCGCCCTTCCACACAGTTAATGTCAGTGAGCATAGTAAATGTGTCTGTCTTGCCTTTCACTTTTCACTGCATCTAATAAAGTGTTTTTAATAATAAAGAAGAATCCACTAAAAGGAAGGCTGATTGCCTCAGAGAATGGGACTCCGCCACTCTGAGTAGGGAGGGGCACTTGCTTTCCTTCCCCTTTTTACTGAATCTATTGGGGTGCCACTGGTTAACAAACTATACAGGTTTTAGGTGCACGACTGGGAGGGGTACTTTTAGTTTTTGCTCTCCATGTTTTACGTTATCTTTTAGAGTATGTTCGTTTGCCATCAGCCTATTTTAACTCTTACAGTGTTTTTCAAAGTCCATAAGAATTGGTTTTAAAGAATGAAGTCATATGATCAACTTGATGGGCGTATACACTTTTGTCCAAAAAAATTCAAACGTACCCATACTATAAAAAGGCTATGTCTCTGGCACCAAACTGACAAACAAGGAAAATTTGCCCTGTGGACTGGGAGTAAATGCGAGGCCTCCGGCTTTCCTGCCTGAACCGTGTTGGTGTGGAAAGGGGCAGATGCTGCAGCAGCTCGGGGCCCGAGCCACCGTGCCCTGCTGCGGAACAGGTGTGAGCATCGGTTGCTGGGCAATGGGCGAAACAGCAAACCCAGCTCCTTTCACTTCTACATTTATTTATCTAGATTAATGATGTAGACCATCATAAACAAACAAGATATTTGTTATATAACTAGGATGGCTAATGCATGTCAGGAAATTTTAAAATTTTCCTTAGCATTCATGTGTACTTTCAGTGCTTTTAACCTTCAAAGAGATATATATTGTTTGGACACCAAAATTAAAGTTATATTGAAAGAGTACAATGTGATTTCTTTGCCTCGTCATAAATAGCAACATGAACCTTAAGGGGGTACGTTAAGTTTGCTATTTGAGTAGTTTCATAACAAATAAAAGCTATAGAATCATTTATAGTGAAGTACAAAATGGTCTTATCATTTATAGAAGAAAATCTCATTATTCTTGGCTCTTCTTCTCTACTAGAGTTCAAAGGCAGATCAAGTCCAAAAGGAATTTTTTAACCAATAAAATAATGTTCTGATTACAGCTCATTTAGAATGTGCTTGTTTATTCACAAGGGCTAAGAAAGTCATAAATGCAGTACGTCCCAAATGTTATATAAGATAGGACGTCCACTGCCAGTTGTAATGGCCCCGATACCCCATGTTAACAGTCGGTACAAGAGCTCCACCGTCTCCGAACAGATTGTTTCCGCAATTAGTATCTATGTACTAAGTTAGCAATAAAAATACATGTAGGTCCATTTCCTCAGGCTCTGCCTGCCAAAAGTGTTGCAAAAGTAAAATGAAATAGTAGATAATTACTTCAAGAGTGCAATGGAAAATGTCAGCCATGAAAGAGCTGTCTAATAAAAACGATAGTGTACATCAGTACTGGCTTACTGGAGATTAGACTGAAGATCTCAAAAAATTTTTATTATAATCTTCTACTCTTGTGTTGATTATTATGGTAATTTATACTACTGGGAAAGTTTTAGAGCTTTATGTATGCATAACTGCTTCGGATGTATGATGAATCGACCCATTTACTCATACAGTTCCAAACCTGACTACCATCTTTACACACAGTCAGTTCTGTCAAACAGTCAGCTTAATAGAAATTATCCAGTTGGTTATAAGTGTGAGTGTGTGACAGCCTGAATGAAGGCTCTTGCCAAAAACTGTTTCCTTCTACTTTGTCCACATATAATCCAGCTATTAATTGGTGAGGTTATCTTATTGCAAAGGCCAGTTTAAGAAAATTCTGTTAGGGTCCTCAGCAAGATGACACAGTCGGAAGCCCCCAGACCTTGGTACCCCCCACAGAGGCACCAACACAACAATACATGGGACAGTTCCTTTTGTGAGAAATCCACAAACCAGTTAAGAGGCATCTGCACTCCTGGTGAGCTCAGCACCAGGCACACTGGAGTTAGCAGGGAAATTCATGGACCCTCTTGCCATAGTCCCTCCCCCAACACAGTGCCACCTTCTCACTGGGAAGAGAGAGAGAAAACTGGACCCTACATCATTATGTGTGTGTGTGTGTGTGTGTGTGTGTGTGTGTGTATACATATATATAAATAAATAAAATAGGCATACATACACATATATTAAAAAATTGAGATAAGGACACACTACCTGAGAAATTGGCTTCTATCTTGCCTGCTGATGGGACCAAGCACAGTCTAGCTGTCTGGGGCCACAGAGAACAGAGAGGGGCCACGTGGCCTGCTGCCGCTCCGGAACACCAGTGGCGGGCAGGCAGGGCCAGTACAGCTGGGCGGCCCCTCCTTCTCCTTTCCCCTCCTTCAGGGGAAAGAGAATGGATACGCATCCAGTGTTCTGGCTTTTCAAGGGTCTGCACAAGGGACTAGTTACTATCTCTCCTCCATGACATTGGTTGGGGTAGTCATTTCTTGGATAGACACCAAAAGCTCAGACAACAAAACCATAAATTGACGAGTGGTACTACACCAAAGTCAAAAGCTTCTTCCCAGTAAAGGAAACAATGGAGTGAAAAAGGAACCTGTGAATGGGAGGAAATATCTGCAAATCATATATCTGGTAAGGAGTTAATATCCTAAATACATAAGGAACTCCTGCAATTCAACAGAAAAAAATAATAGTAACAACTCAAATTTAAAGTGGGCAAAGTAAATAGACATTTCTCTAAAGAAAATATACAAATGGACATTGGATATACAAAAATGTGCTCAACATCACTAATCATCAGAGAAATGCAAATCAAAACCATAATGAGCTACTACTTCACACTTGCTGTGATGGATGTTATCAAAAAGAAAAGCAAAATAACAAACAAGTGTTATTATCAAAAAACCTCTTAACAAAGAAAAGCCCAGCATCTGGTGGCTTCACTGGTGAACTCTACCAAAAAATGTTAGTGAGATTGTGGAGAAATTGGAACACTTGTACACTGCTGGTGGGAATGTAAAATCATGCAGCCTCTATGGAGAATAGTGTGGAGGTTTCTCCCAAAATTTGAAAAAGTACTACCATACGATCCAGCAATTCCATGTCTGGATATTCATCAAAAGCATCAGATGTTAAGAAGATATTTTCATGCCCATATACATTGCAGCATGTTTCACAGTAGACAGATGAACAGATAAAGTGTCATAACTACATACAATTGAATATTACTTAGCCATGAAAAAGGAAAGGCTATCATGTGCTGCAACATGGATGAACCTGTAGGACATCATGCTAAGTGACATAACCCAGTCACAGAACAGTCACTGCATGATCCCACTTACATCTGTCTAACGTGTTGTCACGGTAGAGAGCAGAATGGTAGTTTGCGTGCCTCCAGCTGCTATTCAATGGCCACAACATTCCAGTCATGCAGGATGAGGAAGTTCTGGAGTTAAAAGTCTGCAGCACAACACTGTGCCTATGGCTAACCATACTGTGCACCAAAATAGTGTTTCAAACATAGACCTCCTGTTCTGTGTGTTTTTTACCACAACTTTTTAAAAGTCTAGTTAGTTTGATCTTCTACACCAACATTCTCATAACAAATGGGAAGGGTTAGAATGAGGCAGATTTGCACTGAATAAGGTAAGACCAAAGTGTAGTGAGATAATTAAAATTTTCTAAGATTGGTGATGATTTCTGGAAAAAAGGCAGGATCCAGCAGAAGTAACACCTGCTTGAGTGTGGTTGGTAGGGTAATGATATGGGTGTAATAATTTCTAGTTTTCATTTGAACATTTCACGTGAAATGTCATGTGGTGTGCTTGAGTGTGATATTATCTTACAGAATTACATGCTTCTGATTTTGTAATGAAAGATTTTATAATGAAAAAGGGGTATTATTTGTGCAAGACCCTATACATGGCTATATACTACTACGAAATGCAACTTTCAATTAAGTCTGCTTATATATTTATTTTCAAAAGTATGAAAATGATATTTAAGCCCTGGCTGGCATAGCTCAGTGGATTGAGCACAGGCCTGCGAACCAGAGGATCACAGTCCGATTCCCAGTCAGGGCACATGCCTGGGTTGCAGGCCAGTTCCTGGCAGGGGACACACGAGAGGCAACCGTACATTGATATTTCTCTCCCTCTCTCCTTCCCTTCCCCTCTAAAGGTAAATAAATAAATTTTTTTTAAAAAATGATATTTATTGTGGTTATCAGAGGAAATATTCCTTTACTGTATTCTAGTGCTTGCTAACTTTTATATTTGTGACTTACTCTATTACAGGGATCTTTCAGATGTAATTTTCTCATGGTAGTTACATTAAGGAAACTGTGTCCTTGACATGTACACTGTGTTCACAGCACTCTCTGCTCTTTCTTGGGTGGCCAAAGGTTTAATAATGACAAACTACTTCATCTGAAGTAAAATCTCGTACTACTTAATATTTAATAATTTTTATTTGAGTAATAATGATTGATTTTATATAATCTTCTATCAAAATTTATTCAACATTATCATTATTGTAAAACTGTATGACCCATATTCGTTTTTTAACATTTTTTATTGATTGGGCTGTTACAGCTTTCCCAATTTTCCCCCTTTATCCCCCTCCACCCTGTACCCAACAACCCTCTAGCTCCCCCCCACCACTTAGTTCATGTCCATGGGTCATACATAGAAGTTCTTTGACTTCTCTGTTTCCTATACCATTCTTAACCTCTCCCCATCTATTTTATGCCTATCAATTATGCTTCTTATTCCCTGTACCTTCCCCCCATTCTTCCCCTCCCCCTCCCCACTGAAAACCTTCCATGTGATCTCCATTTCTCTGATTCTGTTCCTATTCTAGTTGTTTACTTAGCTTTTGTTTCATTTTGGGTTTTTTTTAGGTTCAGTTGTTGATAGTTGTGGGTTTGTTGTCATTTTAATGTTCACAGTTTTGATCTTGTTCTATTTCTTAGAATTTAAAGAACAAGTTAAAAATACCAATGCAGGTAAATAGTAATACTCAAATGCCGCATGTTTATCTACAAATAACTTACATTATATTTATTACTTGCTAAATTTTCTCTTCTCTTTGTGCAACACAAGCATACCTGCCAGATCACAGCAAATCCATAATTTGCATGATTAGCATCAGTATTTCCATGTATTTTGAGTGTATAGCACATAGTTATCTGAGTATTTACTCATGGAATCCTCATTTCTTTAACTACTCTACCATCACTTGAATTTTGAAGATGAAGAAAATTTCCCTTTCCAAATTCTTAGACGTGCTTTCCTCTCCAGATTTAAAATAGCAAACAGTTGCCAACAGAAGCTTTGAGAAAGCCAGTTTTGTATACCCAGAGGCTGTAGAATTGAAGGAATTATATAGACATGGTTCTAAAATTTGTACTGAATTATCTGATTTGGCTCTCTGGCCCAAAGTTCATCAGATAATTTCCAAAGCTATAATTTATTTCTAGTTATAAGACCTTAGTCAGTTATTGCGAAAAGAGATCTATTTTTCACCCCTTTCAAGTTTTGCCAGTGATGCTTCCATGTACCATTAAACTATTGGCACATTTCGCTCCCAGAGGATAGATTTTGTTTGGCATCCTGAGGAAGTTTGATATATTTAAGAAGGTGAGAAGTACACATTGGCATCATTTAAACAACATAAGTCTAAACCCAAATTGGCTTTTACATGCCAGAGATGCGAAATGAGCCAACTGTCTAATAGTACACAATAACTGTTCAACTACATAAGATGACTTCAGCAAAACAGTTTGCTGTGTGTTTTATCCTGAATCATTTAGATGCAATTATGCCTTATGGTGCCTCAATAATAGAGGCAAGTTGTCCATGACTCTCGCATAAGCAGATATGAATAGTATTGAAATGTTAGTCACTCTGGAGTCAAATAAAAGATAAGAACATTGCTTTAGTTCAAAGTGCTTGTTCAGCAGCTTCTGTGTTGCCAACAAATGTGAAATACAAAAGTAAATTTGAGGTTGATGATTATAGATAGTGAACCTCTGAACTTCTTTTAATAAAATAAATTTGGATATTAATTTGGATATTGAAGTGCATTGGAGAAACATTACAGATTTCCTTTTATTTTCAGACTTGAATATGTATACCATTCACTTTCAACTGGACCAGCACTTACTGTGTGTGTGTAAAATACGTATGTATATGCAATGCTGTTGCAAGCCAGAATTGGAAAGATAAACATAGAAAGAAAAAGAAAGCCTTTAAAGAGCTTACAGTCGAGCGGGGTGCCATGAAGCACGAGAGCCTGAGTGCTAACGCTTACAAAAAGTAGACCCTGCTGGTGTTTCCATGTAGATAAAACCCGAAAGACAGCATGGTGTAAGAGAGGAAGAGAATTTGAGTGGTGGTAGAGATGTGTTAGAAAGGATGACCTGGGAGCCTCATGTAAATAGACTTAAAAGAATGACCGCCCCTCCCCCCCAGTAGGGGAAGCAGAGGAATAGAAATAAGCACAGAAACCAGAGAGTGTGGAGAGGGAAAGGGTAGAGGGGAAGAGAGTGAAGTTATGTTGCAAAGGTACTTTTCTCTCTGTTTCCCAATCAAGAGGAAAGGACTAGACAGGACTTTACAGCATATGTAGGATATATTTGAAATGATCATAATATATGAATTCCACAACTTACGTAAAATTCTCTTTGGGTAATTTGGGGTCACTGCAGAGAGATGAGCAGTCAGTCATCCTCCAATAAGCCAAAACAGAGACGCGTTGAGAAGGTGATGTCTCTCCACTCTGGAGAGCGTGGCATCGGTAATTAAGTCACCCTGCATAGAGGAAAGCAGCAGTAGATTTAAATGTGGATCCCAGAAAAAAAGTCATAAAAACAGATGCTCTGAACTTGGCTGCTTCTCTCACAGGCAGCCCTTTGTAGTGTGTTCCAGAGTGAGTAGCAGCAGGAGTTTGCTCATTTAACAACAATCGATGATTTTTGCAAGCAGCCAAGGAGCCAGGCAATGGGAAAAAAGTTGGAAGATCAGTTAGTGTCAAGTCGTGAAAGCCTTCTTTATGTGCACTGCCAAACAACTTCTCTACGTGATGAAGTGAATTAAAGCATAGGAATTATTACTCAAAGTTGTATTTGGACTATTTCCAAAAGCGAGCTTTTTTATAATATGCAAAACAGGATATTTTACAATTGTGTGTTATCATTTCTTTTAGATATGAGCAACTGGAGATAATTTTTGAACATTCTCCAAATGTTTTCTTTTTTCTGCAATGAGCATGTCCTTTTGTTGTGTCCCCACACAGTAGTAGTAAATATTATTATTTCTTCCTCTCATCTAAATAAATTCTTCTATAGCAAAATAAACCCAGCTCTTACAGTGTAGATTTCTGGTTGACACCTATGATAATGAACACGAAACTACGTATATTGTTGTCCTTTTTTCCCCACACACATCAGACTCAGTGAATTTATAAATATAGTAGGCAAAAAAGACTAGTAGATAAGAAATATTCTCGTATAATAAAGTGTGAAATTGCACAGAGTGGTCTGTGGTAGCCATTGTTAACCAGTGTGCTGCAAGAATTTGTAAAACATTCAATACCTCACTATTTAGTCAAGGATACTGATCTCTTTTCTCTCAGATTGTTAAGTTAAAAAATGACAACAGCCAACACAACAATCGCCGTCCAGCATGAATGAGTCAAAATTACACCTACTTTTGTCAGATCAGAAAAAAATACAATGTATTTTTGGTGTGCTGCAAAATTACAGTCATTAGTTTATGTGTGCCATGGCATGAAAAGGATCGAAAATCTCTGGTCTATGGTTATAGTTCAATATGAAAAGTCAACTAGGTCTACAATAAGGAAGGTGCTAGGGCTTGGCCAAACCTTGAAATGTGGCGGAATGAGGAAACCATTGAAAGAGGAAGGTTTTCCTTAGAGAGAAAAGCAGGCGTAACTGCAAGGACATTTGATGCTGGTCGCAGACTTGGAAGTCTAGAAGCTGGCCTGACTGAAGAAAATTTGGTTGTGTTGGGGAAACTAACTGTGATGGGGATGATTTGTAGATTGCCTTGAAAACTGTGGAGGATATGGAGAACCGCTGCAGGTTCTTGGCAATATGCTAACAGCAACACTTAATAAATGTTAGTATGGTAGAAGTATGGAGGATGGATCGGTAGAGTCAGATAAGAGTCAGGGATGCATTCATTTTAAATGTGAGGTTATGAAAGTGTCAAAACCATAGTTAAATGAAGGAAGGAAAGAGACACATTAAGTTCCTTCCAATAAATAGTCAACAAGACTTCAACACAGACCAGTTATAGAATGAAGAAAATGTTATAAAAATGCACCTATATGTGGCCCTATGTAGTCATGTCGGCTTTTCTAAGAGCTGTTTCTCCCAGCAACTTGGACCGGAATTTTTTGTGCATGTCCACATAACTACTATTGCAAATTACCTCCTCTACCATTGCTTTCTAATTCTATTAAGTGATCTTTCCAACATTCATTATTTAATGTCTCTGTTTAGTCTGTCGTGAGAATTTGGGAGCTTTTACATGTATTTAAACTAGGTCTCTGTGGAGCATAGGTAAAAAGAGGAAAGGAATTGTGGGTGAGAGAAGGAGAAATTGGTGTGTGCAACTGTATAGTAAATAATTCCTGTGACTGTGGGGAAAAAAACTTAATAGATGCTTTCATCGGACATTATCAGGGCTGCTTATTCCCTTCTATGAACTTCCATGAACCTTTATAATTTTAATCATATTGATGGAAGTACTTCCTAGAAGTGTGTTGTTTGGTTGGTGGATATTCTTCCAACTGTGTCGCTGGCACAACAGCACTTCCAGGGACGGGGGACGGGTTGGCGATGGTGCTCAGCCTCAGTGAGGGCAGCAGAGGCTCTCGGGGGTGCAAGTCAGGCCTTCTCTAGACTCCAGAGAAACCTACAGTTTTTCAGAGCGCTGACGCCTGCAGCAAAGCGTTCTTCTTAGGGCCTGGCTAACTCATTCTCACTCAAAAGCACCTCATCCCTCTCACAGTGGCCTTTCCCCCAGGCTAACTGGGCTGCAGTCATTGGCTTTTTCCACGTTCTTGATCATCTTGCCTGGACCTTGATGGAGCCAACCTGTTGCCCTGGTTCTGTTCCTCAGATCACTTCTCCAGAGGTTTTCTTCCAGAAGTACTGGAGGTTTGTGTTTTTCCATTTCCCGCCTAGTACCTGTGAGTCCTCAGAGAGTGAGAAATGTATACCTTCTGATCTCCTTCGTGTCAGAATCTCTCCCTGGTAGTGTGGTCCTTCGGTGTCTTCTGCAGTAAAAATCCAGGCTTTTTTGTCTTTACTCCCTTGATTTGCCTGATTGTTCAGTTCTGTGTCCATGTTAAATTCCCTGTATTCATGATTCACCTGTCTTTCTGTAGCCTTTAGGCAGACATGAATTTAACTGGAACATAATAGAAAAAGAATATACCTTCTTTAAAGAACTCCACAGAGACAATTCATCCTCCTCCGGTATCTTTCTCGTCAGTATCGCTACTGATGATTTTATATAAACTGTATAAAATTTTAAAGGCTGAAAGAATCTAGGAAATCACCAAATTCTTTTTTAAAATAGATTTTATTGATTATGCTATTACAGTTGTCCCATTTTTTCTTCCCTTTATTCCCCTCTGCCCTGTACCCCAACACACACACCAGCATTCCCCCCCTTAGTTTATGTCCATGGGTCGTACATACAAATTCTTTGGCTTCTCTATTTCTCATACTATTCTTAACCTCCCCGTGTCTATTTTGTACCTATCATTTCTGCTTCTTATTCCCTGTACCTCTTGCCCCATTCTCCCTCCCCCTCCCAGCTGATAACCCTGAATGTGATCTCCATTTCTCTGGTTTTGTTCCTGTTTTAGTTGTTTGCTTAGTTTTTTGTTTGTTTGTTTGTTTGGGGGGTTTTTTAGGTTCAGTTGTTGATAGTTGTGAGTTTGTTGTCATTTTACTGTTCATATTTGTTATCATCTTCTTTCTCTTTGATAAGGTCCCTTTAACATTTCATATAATAAGGACTTGGTGATGAACTCCTTTAACTTGACCTTATCTGGGAAGCACTTTATCTGCCCTTCCATTCTAAATGGTAGATAGCTTGGCTGGATAGAGTAATCTTGGATGGAGGTCCTTGCCTTTCATGACTTCAAATACTTCTTTCCAGCCCCTCTTGCCTGCAAGATTTCTTTTGAGAAATCAGCTGGTAGTCTTATGGGAACTCCTTTGTAGGTAACTGTCTCCATATCTCTTGCTGCTTTTAAGATTCTTTCCTTATCTTTAATTTGGGTAATGTAATGATGGTGTGCCTTGGTGTGTGCTTCCTTGGGTCTAACTTCTTTGGGACTCCTGAGCTTCCTGGACTTCCTGAAAGTCTATTTCCTTTGCCAGATTGGGGAAGTTCTCCAGTATTTTTTCAGATAGGTTTTCAATTTCTTGCTCTTCCTCTTCTCCTTCTGGCACCCCTATGATTCGGATGTTGAACATTTAAAGTTGTCCTGGAAGTTCCTAAGCCTCTTCTCATATTTTTGAATTCTTGTTTCTTCATTGTGTTCTGATTGAATGTTTATTTCTTCCTTCTGGTCTAAAACGTTGATTTGAGTCCCAGTTTCCTTCCCTTCATTGTTGGTTCCCTGTATATTTTTCTTTATTTCACTTTGTATAGTTTGTGACCTTATTCAACCAATTCTGTGATCATCCTGATTACCAGTGTTTTGAACTATGCATCTGATAGGTTGGCTACCTCTTCATTGCTCAGTTCTATTTTTGGAGCTTTATTCTGTCCTTTCATTTGGGCCATATTTCTTTGACTCTGCAGGCCTTTAAGTTATGAGAGGTGGAGCCTTATGTATTCACCAGGGAGGAGTAACCCACATCACTGTGTTGTGGCACAATGTGCTGGGGAGGGGTCTGAGAGGGAACAGTGGCACTTGCTCAGCAGCTGGCTTTCAGTCACTTCCTCCTATACCCACAAGCAAATTGGGCCCTTCTGTTGCTGATTCTGGGTGGGTGGGTTTGTGTACATTCTAGTATCCTGTGGGTCCCACCAGTGAACTCTCCTGTGGGGCTGGGAGTTTCTCCCAGTGCCACAACCGCCACAGGTTTTTATAGCCAGAGGTTTTGAGGTTTTATTTCCCTCCAGGAGAACCCTATGTTGCGTGGTCTGTCTCACTCCCCAATTGTTCCTCCCAGTTTATCCACTCACAAATTTGGGACCACGCAGTCAGCCAGCCACCACCTCACCTGCCCGGTCCTCCAGTTTCCAGCTTGCTGCATCCTCTCCACCCCGGCTGCCTGTCTCCTCCCCTCCTACTGGTCTGGATGAATGTTTCTTCTTTAACTCCTTGGTTGATGGTCCTCCATACAGTTCAGTTTTTTGGCAGTTCTGGTTATTTTTGGTTTTTAAATTTAGTGTCCTTCTTTTGGTTGTGCAAGGAGGTAAAGTATGTTTACCTATGCCCCCATCTTGGTCAGAAGTTCAATTGGAAATCACCAAGTTCTTACCTTTTATTAAAGATTTTATTTACTTATTTATTTTTAGAGAGAGGGGAAGGGAAGGAAAAATAGAAGGAGAAATATATTAATATGTGAGAGAAACATTGATCATTTGCCTCTCGCACGCCCCCAACTGAGGTCTTACCCATAATCCAGGTATGTGCCCTGACTGGGAAACAAACTGGCAACCTTTTGGTTCACAGACCAATGCTCAATCCACTGAGCCACACCAGCTAGGGCCTTACTTTTGATTTTGTGTATGAGAAGGTTAAATCTTAAAGAGCTATACACTATTCACATTCCAATTCCTCAACTCAGGATAATATGTGCATTTTATATGATGACTTTCTAACAAATCCATTGGTGAAAATCAGCTTTTGGCACCTATTGTAAAGCTGATTCTGGCTCTAGCCAAGAACAAAACCCAAAGCTTTTTGAAGGGCTTTTTTCACACGTTAATTAAATTTCTACCTTATATCCATCACCCTTCCAACTTAAAAATTAATACCAAATACGACATACAGTCTTCTTTCTAGCCAAGCCCTTGTCCATCATGTGTCCTCTCCCAGGTGTACATTTTGGAAAACCTGAGAGAAGGAGAGGGAACCGATGCTCCAGCATTAGGGAAGAGAAGCACAGGAAACGGAGCTGCTCTTCCTGCCCTGTGTGGAGGGATGGGGGCGGGGCTAACTCCTGTCTGACAGTTAGCTCCTGAACTGGGAGGAGTAAGAGGAAGACTGCACACCCAGAGTTTGACATTGAACACAAACTCAGTAAATGCTTTTTGAATGAGTAAAATGAAATGAGTCAGTGAACCACAGACTCAAAGCTCTGTCTCTGTCACCATAGTCTCAACAACCTCAGTGGTATGTCCATTTGAGGATCTCAAAGAAATTTGGAGTCCACCTAAACCACCAACATAGGAGTCATCCAGTCTCATTTGTACCTCACCTCCAATCCTTTCACAAGTCCCATCAACGCTGACTTGACGACATCCCAGATCTAACCGAAGGTCTTCCCTCCAAAAAGATTAAAAATGTAGATGGTTGGTCACAATGTCAGTTAATCCCTCTCTTGTAAAAGCTGTGAACAGAGAAAGGAAAGATATTCAGCTCTTGTTATAAAACATTTATTATCTAAACTAGTCAGCAATATTACAGAAAAAGAAAAATATGGATCAGTTTCACTTGTGATCCTAGGTACAAAAATCCTAAATCAGCCATTGTCAAATAGAATGTGTCAATTCATTCTCTCTCTCTCTGCCTCTCTTTTACACACATACACCATTACTAAGTAGGGTTTCTGTCATAAAAACAGGAACGGTGTGATATCATAGTGGAGAAAAGTGCTTGATAAAATTTAGTATTCATTCTTGGTAATAAAAAATTTTTTTGTAGGAAACAACATAAAGTTTTTATCCTGCTAGTGGGTGACCATCAGGAACAAAAAGGAAACTTTGTTTTTAGTAGTGAAAATGTAGAGACTTTTCTAGGAAAGTGGAGAATAAGAATGTCCACTCTCTATGAATCTATCTACCATTGTTACTAGAGATGCTGACCACTTAAGTAACATCCCCCCCCAAAAAAATGGACAAGAAATAAGTATGAGTAGCATTAGCAAGAATAAGGTCAGCTGTCCTTATTGTCAGATAACGTGACTGTTCACATCAAGGAGGATCCACAGACTATTAGAGAATGAGCAGTGTCACCACATAGAGGTCTGAGACTGTGACTTGCCATCCATGGAACCTGGGTAATTACTTTGTCTGTCTGTACTGCAGCTTACTCACCTATAAAATCCTACTGAAAAGATTAAATGTCTTAACCTATGTAAAGTGTCTGGTTACTTAAAAGTATTATGTACATATTAACTATTCTTATTATCCCCATTAATATACTATTTTTGGTAACCCTCATATTGTGGGCATACCTAATTAGAAAATATAATATTAAGAATAGCTAGTGATTATTCATCAGCTCATGTTAGTCTGCTCATTTAAAAAATCCACAACACCTTTTCAAATTGGTCAGTGTAAAACTGCTCGTAGTGGCTTCCAAGACCTACATGGTCTTGCCCTGCACACCACGCACTCCACCACTGGGGGCCTGGCTTTGCTGTTGCCTCTGCCTGGGACACTGTTTGTCCTATAACCACATGGCTTGCTCCCTACTTCCTTTTGGGTCTCCTATCGCCCTCTTGCAGTGGCTACTATTTATTAAGTACCAGGCCTAAAAAGTATTTATATGAGGGGAGGCAAACCACGTGCTTAATGCTAGAAAGGGTGCCTGATACACCAGAGAATCCATTGTTTGTTGGATAAAAAGTTTAAAATCTACTAAGAGCTCATTATGTGCCAGGCACTGATCTAGATGATTTTTCACTGTAGTCCTCACAACAGACCCTATTGAGTAGGTGCCGTTATTATCCCCAATTTACTGTTGAGAAAACTAAGGAACTGAGAGGCTAAATAACTTGGATCCTGGAATTACCCAGTGGGTAAATTACAATGGGCTTTTGCTCCTATAGCGACAAACTATAAAGCACTTGAGGTGAACACTAATAAAAGATGTGCAAGATCTTTATGGAGAAAAGTTTTACGACTGTATTGAAGACCCTTTTAATACGTTTTAAATCAGATGTTCACAAACTCAACATATGAAATGTGAAATTCAGTGCAACTGTAGCCAAATTCTTGTTGGAGTTTTTCTGTTGTACACCTGAAACTTACATAATATTGTAAACCAATGTTACCCGAGTAGTAATTCAGGGGACAAATCTGA
Source organism: Sturnira hondurensis (assembly GCF_014824575.4). NCBI lineage: Eukaryota > Metazoa > Chordata > Mammalia > Chiroptera > Phyllostomidae > Sturnira > Sturnira hondurensis. The sequence goes on from NW_028075269.1 coordinate 9,184,279, forward strand.
GCATGTCACTTCTCATGATGAAAATCCTTCATTGACTCACCATCGCCTCCAGAGTGCGAGCCTTCCCTGTGCTGGACCCACTAATGCTCATCGTTATCCTTGCCCGTTCCCTTGCGCAGACCCTGACCTCCATCTGCACCAAACAGACCAGCCTGCTTGCCACACCCCTCTTTGACTTTGCCTTTGCTGTTTGTTTTCTTCTCTTAAGAGTCTGACTGCCTGACTCTAACTTGCCCTTTAAATTCGGCTGAGGAAACCAAAGGGTCACAGGTTTGATTCCCAGCCAGGGCACAGGCCTGGGTTGTGGGCCAAGTCCCCCATTAAGGGTGTGTGTGCGAGAGGCAGCTGCACATCGATGTTTCTCTCCCTCTCCTTCCTTCTCTCTAAAAACAAATAAATAAAATCTTTTAAAATAAATAAATAAATACATACATCCAGCTGGAGCAGTGCCTGCTCTTCAAAGCCTTTCCCTCATCTGCTCAGTGACACCCAGTGACTTCAGCACCTCGTATATGACTCCTTTGCAGAACATTCTTTGGGTCAAGGACTACTTGTATCTCCACGTAGCTGGTAGATAGTAGGTGCTTCATACATGTTTGTTGAGAAAGGAAGGGAGAGACAGAAAAAGGGAAAGCAGAAAGGGAGGAGTTTAAGTTTGTAAATATTACGCAAATAAACTCTTTCTTAATTTTGCTCCTGCATTTCTGTGACTTCAAGCTCTTGGTGCATGTGTATAATCAATGTATTTTACCCAGTTCTTTGCTTGTCCTTCGACGTGGATGAAACATTAATATCGATTAACTGAAGAATATTAAAAAGCTGTCCACTATGACATAAAGTCCTCTGGTAAACATGGTATAGAGCCATATTGAGGCTGTGAGATGCTTGTCTCATTTCAACCTTCAGAGAATTTGCTAATCTAGTGAAATGTATAAGTAGCACCAAAGACTATTGTTTTTAAAATGTGTGCCATCTTGAACAAAGAAATCAAAATATGCCTTCCATTTACTGATATGTTTCCTTTCTATAATATACTGAGAAGTTTGATTGGCTTTTTTTTTTTTTTTGCCTACACCAGAGTGTGGGAAGCCTTGGAAGGGGTTAATAAATTGGCCCCTGGGTTTGGGGTCTGCTTAGGATGCTGTAAGAAGAAATTTGTAAGGGAAAATAGGGGAAGCCTAAGACTGGTGAAAGAGGGAAGGTCCTGGTCACATTTTTACCTCAATGAATCCTTTCCAAAGCAGACTGCAGATTTTTTTCACATCTACCAAGCCAAGCCTGGTATTTTTAGTAACAGTAACAGAGCAAGCAGCCTGTCGTTTGGAAGCTGACTAATAAGCATACTGTTCCTCTTACACACAATATGCTACACATCTTTATTTCCACTCATCCTTACAGAAGCTCTTTAGCTTTCCATGTTTCTTTAAGGAGATGACAAGGAGTACTGGTTAATAAGCTCTTGGGGTTATTCAATATCCCTCTTCAATCTCATTTCCTGAACTTGAAAACACTCATGCATGTGCACACACGCACACTAAACTTTGTCAGAGGTGAAGCACTTCAACTGCCACTTGAATGTGATTAAAAGAACCCGGGGCTTGATAGGACTCATTACGCGAGGTGCCAGGCCTGACTGTTTGCTCAGACTTGGGTCTGAGAGAGGGAAATGTCGTGGAGAGGGAAGAAAGGAAGGCTCCTGGCAGTGGAGGTTAACCGTTTCTTGTATTTCTATAAAAATATGTGCTGGACATATCATTTTAAAGCAAAAAAAAGTAACAGTTTCTTATACAGAAATATATACTGGAAAAAGTCTCATTTCTTTGGCTTCAGGTAATAAGTCAAAATCTGTTGAACATATAATTGTTTCTAGTTTCTTATCTGGAAGTACCTGTTTTCCCTCCTAGGCATTATAATTTCCTACAAAAACTCAGGAAACTCTTAAGCAATTTTATGTTTAACATCATTGGTAAGTCTTATGTTTAATTCTGAGTCACACTGTGGTGAATACTATTTTTCAGTGCAGTTGTAAAAGTCTTCCAGTTCAGCCTCGGGTTATTCGAACTCTCTAGTCCCAGAGAGCATTCACAGTTCTACCCTATGGCTGAATCCACCCCTGGGTAAATTCCTCAAGGAGTTGATATAAAATAACACCCCAGGTTCACTAATTTCATTTGTGAATTTCATGTTCATTCGTTCTCATTCCAGCAGTGGGGTCCATTTGGGGTATGCAGTGTCATAGCTAAGAGGTTAATGGTGGTTGGAATCAAATGGATAGACTTGTTGGAACTTAAGACTGTAACCGCGAGATTTTGAGGATGGTCATTGCACTCATTCTGTGTTCCAACTAGACTAGCCTCTTTGGACCACGGAAGTTGTTGGCATAGTAAGTTCTCTGCTTTTGCATTATTTTGTCCAGCACGAGTTTTATCAGGCAGCCTGTGTTACAAGGTATTGTGTAAGACCTCGCCTCACACTAAAACGTTTTCGATGAAATGATTAAGCTTTGATTTTCATTCTGTTGTTAGTGATATGTTGACAAGGAAGATGGAACTTTTAATTTAAGAAAAATAACATTTAAAGATCTTCAAGCCCATGTCATATTATGTAACCTATCTCATCTCCTATTGCTAGATAGCTGACTTACTTACCTATCATTCTGTTCAGTGAAAATTAACAGACTTGTTTAATGTGACTATACATGTTGAAAAACTAATATTATTTATATTCTAGAGGTATGGAGGAGTAAATAGTAATGGGAAAATACAGTAAAAAACGAAAGTAAAATAATAAACAAATGGCAAAAAGAGGTTGTACCTAGTGTACCCACGTAATGACTTAACCCTCCCCCCAAGTATGTAATTTACAAATCACGAAACTCTTCCCCATTGACGTTTTCCTGTAGTAGAAAGGGAACTTAGAGAATTTACGTGTTTAGTCTTTCTTTTGCTTTGAGGTACAGTGAATGTTTAATGCATAATTCCACAAGAAGACTCTGCTTAAAAATAATTGATCCTATCCTGAATGACGGACTAGGCCACTTGTATTAACATTAGCATTACCTGATGGTGTAAGAAAAGTGTGTCATGTATGGATATTCATTTTTTAAAAAAGTTTTATTGTAATAGGTGGCCGATGTAAGAATTCACTTTCCTTCTCCAAAGCTATCAAAAACAGATAATTCTATTACTATATACATCACATCATCTTTGAAACCCCTGCTAAGGACAACACGGCCTGTCGCTTTGTGTGTATAATGCTCACCTTCGAGCACCAGTCACATTGTTTTTCCTGTGTCGTCATACCTTCCTTAAGCGTTTGCTAATTATCCACTGTGAGTGGCTTGTATTCGTCAGCCTCAGTGACTGTATTCAGTCATCAGAAATATCGATGAGCCCGACAGCCAAAATTAAACGATATGTGCCACTATTTCTGCTTTTCTTGGGATGAACTATTTATCACCTAAACTTCCAGCAAATTAGACACTAGCCTCTCCAATGCTCTCAAAGTAGAAGCCCGCCCTGTCTACATGGACACTGGAAAAGCTGGAGTTTGGGCTGAGTGATATCTTTGACCTGCTTTTTTCCAAATGGTACGACTTTGAAAACACCCATGTCACCATATTACATGGGGCATTGATATTCTAGACCCTTTTTTCCTGTGAGTTTTATGGTCTTTCCAGGATGT